>NW_026775580.1:46698000-52060500 GCF_030987335.1 Cornus florida | reverse complement strand
GAAAGTGAGAAAAAGAGAAGCACAGAAATCTGGGTTTTATTTGTTTACTTTAGTTTCCTTTAATCAGGTTTTATTATTATTATTATTATTATTATTTGCTTTTTTTTTCTTTAATCATGCGTAACTAAATCCTCAACTCAGGTTGAGGAGGAAACCTCCATTGATGAAACAAAATTTTCTTTTCTTTTCTATCATGTGTGGTTTGGAAGTTTATGATTTTGGTTTCATATGATTAATTGTTTTGTATTTGTCTCACCATCTATATCATATAGTAGAGGTTGTTAGAAATAGAGAATAACTAATCTAAGCTTGGTTTCGTAATCTTCATAAGAAAAAAAGTATTTGATCTTGTGATTTTCATTAACTTGTGGCCTAGCGATACCAGACCCTTACTTTCCAAATGGAGATTAGGAGTTCGAGTCTCAGTGGAGGCATGTGTATGTGAGTACCAACTAGAAAGAAAATAAAATTAAAAAAAAAGTGTCTTAAAAATATAAAATATATATTTTATATATAAAAAAATATAAAATAAAAGGTACGTATATAATCAGGGCGAGGTCACTACTAAATCCGCCCCCGCCCCAAACCGGCTTCGGGTTTTCAATTATTTTACTATACCAGTCCCAAACCCATTTAGGAGCATTAAATTCACCCTATTAGTGGCGGGGACGGGATGAAAACCCGTCGGGTCATAGGAAATTGCCATCCCTAGTTAGTTTAACTTTAGTTTTAGTGTTTTTTTTTTTTATAAAAAAATTAGTGTTATCCATTTTTTAGGTTATTAAGTCATAATATTTGAATTGTATAAGTGGTATGGATTTGTCTAACCTGAGCCAAATTTAATTTAATTTAAAATCTATATATCGGCCATAAGGTACATGAAGCTCGTAGGACCTTTGCTAACAATTCGTAACCCCATTGAGCACCTTCCAACTTTACAATGTCTAGGAAATTTCTATCTAGGGAGTAGACCTGTCAACGGATCGAATTCAGACTGGATCATGAACAATCCAATCTAAATCCAATAAGCACAATAGACAATGCGATCCAATTCGGTAATCTGATAGATCCTCCTATACTTAATCCATATCCGACATCTTATCTATTCGGATATCAAATCCGAAAATTAATTACCACACTTTTGCTCAAATCAACAAACAATTAGAGAAATTAAACATAAAATCAACCTGTAAAGCTCATTCATTTGTAAATATCGGATCCAAAAATCAATTACACACTTTTGCTCAAATCAACAAACAATTAGAGAAATTAAACATAAAATCAACTTGTAAACCTCATTCATTTGTTTATATTTACATCATAATAGTATATTCCTATAAAAAATACAAGGAAAATAAAAGAATTATTTTGCTAATAATCCTTAAAAAAATTCAAGACCAAATTTGTCCAATAATTTCATTATACTAATCTTTGTTTGCATAATAAGGATAAAGAAGAAAGGGGGAAAAGAAAACAAAGTATGAAGTCAAATTTGTTGTGGAAGGGAAGAAAAAGAACACGCCCTGGGCCGAGCTAGCAAGATCAAAAGGGTACTAAGCCACATAATGGCCTAGTAAATATTGTCCTAAGCCCAGTTATGGGGTCTAGTGGTCTCATTAGGCCGAAACGAGTCCAACTTGCTCGCTCAGCCAATGATGAAGTCTGGCAATGCCTTGACCTAGCTGTGTACACGATAAGGGTACACCTCCAACCGAATGGACCCAGAGCATCGAATCCGGCCCATTAACCCACAACTTGGGCACCAAGGAAGAGGTTTAGGTCAAAATGTGAACTTCTATAAATAGAAGTTAGAGAGAGAAAGAGAGGCAGGTTGTTTGGAGTGTAAGAAAATTATTTCCTGAAATAGAAGAGCATTTTCTTCTGGCACCGTCTATGGGAAATGAAAGGAAAATCCATCGATTTCAACAACAATTGACGTAGCTCCGATCGGGTATTATGATCGGAGAGGGAGGCTCCCGTCAACAGGAGAAGAGCGAATAAGCTAGGCATAATGAGCTGATCCAGATCATTGAAACTCTACGAAGAGAGAATGCTGAGCTCAGATCCAGGATGGAACGAAAGGAAGCGCCACCACTCCCTCGCCCGCCAATAGAGGGTGAGAGGGTGGAGACAACAAATATCAACCTGCGGGCAGAGAAAGCATGATCCATTCAAATGGACCTGCAACATAGGAGGCCTGGACTAGAAGAAGAGGAGGAATGTGTTGAGGTTATTCCTTTATAGCAAAGAGAATCAACTACAGACAAGGCATTTGACGAATTGCATTAGTCAGAGGTGAGCACTCATAACCAAAGGGCCACCAGAAAACAACAGTACGACCAAAAGATGCCCCCAATGAACAACAAGGTTGTTCGGTCGTCAGCTCGGACGGTTGATTCTCCCTTCATATAAGAAATACTGTAATCCCAAAAGCCTAGAAAGTTTTTAATGCCAATGTTCACCCTATTCGACGGAACTAAGGATCCAACCGAGCATGTTTACCAGATCCAGCTGAAAATGGCTCTAAATACCGAGGATGATGCCCTAATGTGCAAGGTCATCCCAATAAACCTTACCGGACCAGCACTCAACTAGTTCAAGCACCTGCCAAAGGGTCAATCGGTAGTTTCCAGGCGCTTTGTAATATGTTCATAGGTTAGTATTTTGGTAACCAACAGATAAAGAAGGATATATTGTGTCTATTCACTATGCGATAATAGGAAGGAGAGTGCCTTCAGGCCTTCCTCACCAGATTTAACTTAGAGATGAGCATGTTGATTGAATATTGCTATCCATCGTCAGAAATATAAGTGTTCAAACTCGCTATGATCAGAGGGAATTAGTTTCACACATCCTTAGTGATGACGCTACCCAAAACTATAGATGAGCTTAACTTAAGGGCACATAGCTCTGTACAACTAGAAGAGGATGAAGTTGTCAATGCAAGGAAGACAACAATGGTCATAATGAAGAACATATCAAAGGCCAAAATGAGCACTTAGAGGCCTCCAATAGCACAGTCACAAGTAGTTCCCTGGAAAACTGAGAAGAGGCAGCGGGAAGAAGAAACGATCACCCCCCTTAAAGTCACCTTAGCACGGCTGTACCAAGAGAATAAAGCAATGTTCTAACTTTCTATATGTTTCCCACAGATGACGCCAAAGTGTGTATACAAAAACTTATTCAACTTTGACAAGTCAACTAATTATTGCACAACACTCAAAAACACAATTTGACAATAAGATCGAACTACTAAATCCAAGCTAAAGATTATTAAGCAAAGATTGTATATCTTTATTCGAGGTCTTGGCCTCTATTTATAAGTAATTTACAGGTAATTGAGTCCTTTTAGGACTCGCATTGCTTGTCCCTTAAAAATCTCAATCATAATATATTATCCTTATCGTAAGGATTTACATAATTTGGTTTCCTTATATTATGACGGCCCAAGTTTTCAAAACCCCGTGCGTCAGCGAGTGACCCTAAATTGACCTGATAACGAATCCCAAATGAGGAATTGAATTAAACAATGAGGTCTCTAGAGATGTACATCATCCCTAAGAAGCCAATGTGGCTCCCTATAAAGTCACGGAACTCAAAAGGTAACAATGTGGAAGCTAGGGTTAAAAATGAACTGAGTGGGACCCTAGGGGTAAAATGGTCTTTTCACATATAAATGGGTGCTTTCGTGCACACCATTGGGTAGACAACGAAAAATTAATAAAGTTTGACTCAAGAATCACTTGATTCGGAGTCCGAACGAAAAAGTTATGGCCAAAGCAAAATCAGGTGTGAAGGCTGCCAAAATTCGAGCAAAAGGAAATGAGCGAGAGCCAACTAAGCTAACACTGCGGGTCGATGCCAAATCCGCAGGCACCTGCTAAATTGTGGAGTTGTTCCCCAAGTGATGGAAATAGAATTTTGGGAGGTTTTCCAAAGTCCTAAATTGAAAATGCAATGTTCTAATACACCCACCCGACCCTCGGAAGTCCCGAAATGGTTGGTTTATTTTCAAAAAAAAGTCGATGAATAGTACCTTGCCCTAAATTTCAAAAAGAGAGTTTTGGTTTTGTTTTGGAAAACCTTGGTTTTTAAGGCTGAAGATGAACTCTTTTGGAAAACGTTTGTTAAGTGACCCCCCCTAAAATCGAGTCTTTTGATCAACCATGGTCCAAACCGCAATTGACATGCAAGAGAAAATGATGAAAAAGCCCCCAATATAATGCAATGTCATAGAAGCTAAAACATGATGAAATTCCTCACATTCTATTCAACCAAAAGAGATTGGCCCTTGGCCTCATTACATACATGTTGAAGTATAATCAAAATATACCATCCAAGCTTACATTACATACTCAAAAAGAAGCAAGCCATACTCCTAACAAGTTATACTTTACAACTACAAAAGGTAGGCAAAAACATGTTAACATTTGCATAATAATTGTACACAAAAGATATCCGAAAGTAACCAAGTCAAGCTAAGGATGCTGTGCATCCCAAAATAGAGTCTCCTTACCTAAAAATAACCCAATTAACTAGGGTGAGTAATTTGCATTACTCATAGGAAAAGCATATGCGTATAACCTAAAGTTTTAATAAATTTGTAAGTGTATTATAAGCCGAATTCATATGGATCATGACACCTAATGTCTAAGTTCAAAGGGGAGCTAAAGTTCATCCTAAAGCTACAATTGAAACATGATATACACCATGCACAACAAGTGAACTCAACAAGCTACAACTTCAAAAATAATGTCAACTTGTAAATAAAGGCGAAATCAAACCAAATGGAATACTTAGATGCCTTCGTCGGATCAAACCAATGCAATGAAGTTAGTTTGGGCACTAACCGGCTAGGAACCACCTAAGTGCACACTATATGGGGAGAACTCATACCTCCCGTACTAGAGCCGTACTTTAGCCATTTCACAAGGCCGACGCCCGAAGTTTCCAAAATCAACAATCAATGCACAACTTATACACTTAAGTTAAAATGCATTTAACCACCTTCCATACAAAACCACATAGGGATTCACACAAAACATGCTTTAGGTCTTCAACTACAATGGCATTTATAAGGAAAGCAAGTCCACAATGTGAATCATTAAGCTGCCACAAACTTGTCAACTTATGAAGTCCATCCAACTCATTATATAACAAGTTTCATCAACATAGTATTGAATTTATAACAAATTATAGGCATGCTCTATCCAAGAATCACATAATCTCTATATATAGAAATCAATAGATTTTAGATTACCATCAAATGGAATAACACAAACACAAGATATAAGTTATATACAAGCTATAACAATATGAAACCCTAGGTTCATCATACACAATAGCAACCTATATACAACCCTAGAAGTTATAAGCATGTATACAACATATATTAACCCTAAATTAAGCATTAAGACACTAAGGGTATAAACATAGGACATCCCCTACCTCAATAGAGTAAAAAACCTCTAGAATCCAAGTGAAAATGGTGCAATGGAAATTCCAAGAAATAGCCCCCAAAGGTGAAGCACCCAGCTAAAAGTCTTCAATGGTGAGGGGAGATTTTGAGGGGAAGGTGCATGAAATCAAGGTCAAAGGTGTAGGTTAATGGAGGTTTAGAGAGAGAGTTTGTGAGGAAGAAGATGAAATTAGTGGAAATAATTGTATTCTTCCACTAACTAAAACATACACACACACAATCCACTATGCTAGCACTACCTCACACACACACACACACACACCCCTAATCTCCACCCTCCACTTATCATGATCTCAAACAACCTCACAAAAATTAATTTTAAGCTTACACTTGTCACCATCCTAAGCCCCTTCATAAGGCTTAATCTAAGCCCTACACTTGGCAACATCACAAGCCACCAAGTGTCCTAATCCAAGGCCAACAAGTGGGTAAATCTACACCCAACACTTGTCACCAAACAAGGCTTCCAAGTGTTTCCACTACAAAGCCTACAAGTGGTCCAATGAGAATGCGACACTTGTCACACTTTCCAAAAATTACAAAATGGTCCTTCCCCAAAATATCTCACAAAAATATTTACAAAATGATCCCTAGAGAAAAATATCTCAAAAACTTAATTACACAAAGTACACTAAAAAGAATAAATGTTTCTGAAGAAACTATGCATCCATACCCCTACGGGAAAAGTAAACAAGCTAGCATGCTTTCTACAAAAGTAAAGATATGTATTTCATGTAAATAAAATTGTGTGAATGCATGTGAAGTCGAAAATTAAATCCGAACACAAAACCCTAACTCGAGTTCCCAAAACCCTAAGGTTATGTGAAAAGAAATGATAAACAAATAAATAACGGAAAAAGAAAATTATCGAAAAAGGATGAAAATGACAGGTTATTACATAGATTATAATCCTTCTTCTTACTACTAAAAATGGATTTATTGGTAATCTGGGCCTGGAGCTCTATTATTTCGGGCCTTCTTAGTGTATCCAACCCACTATATCCGATTGTGCCGACCCAGACTTCTTGCTAAGGCCTAGTTTAAAAGTGGAATAGTCTTTGTGTTTGTAGTAGACCCTTTATGCGATGACATGTCATTTTTTCATTGGTGGGAAAGTATTTTCCCTCCACACCTGGGCAAATCAAACCAAAATGATGAAAATTGCTCCTAATGAGGAGGCAGTGGAAGAGGAGCCTTTTAGGAGTTCCAGTGGAAAGAACCAACATGATATTCTTCACTTAAGCAGGGTTTGTGTGGGGAATACCTTGAAATAGGATATGAAATCTATATAGACGAAGCTGAAACAGGTCAACTAGATTTAGGTCAATGCGGTGGCCTCTCTTTTACTGTAGAATTGTCTAAAGAATACCTTTAAAAAAAAGTTAAAATGGGTAATGGATTTTGCTTGGATAAAGATGGGAACAAAATCCTCTCCTGCACTACAGGAGAACCTGTGCCATCCGATGAGCTAAAATGGTAAATGTTAAAAATTGAAAAAACAAAATTTTTGTAGCTACATACACACATACATACAGGACACTTTGGGATGTACCTTAGAAAAATGTTAGGATGCTAGTAAAGAGAAAGTTGGGATATACATTAGGAAAATGTTATGATGTAAGGCCAACGTCCCAACATTATCCTAATATATATCCCAAATAAGATAAAGAAATGAATAATGGGATGTTGGTAAAGAGAAAGTTGGGATATTGGTAAGGAGAAAGTTGGGATGTAGGTTAGGAAAATATTGTGATATACAGTTTGTACTAAGATATGTTTATTTATGTATTTGTATAATAAGTGAGATGTTGGTAAGGAGAAAGTTGGGATGTTGGTAAGGAGAAAGTTGGGATGTAGGTTAGGAAAATGTTGTGATATACAGTTTGTACCAATATATGTTTATTTATGTATATGTATAATAAGTAACTTAATACAGTGAATTTTTTTCTGACTTGTTTGGGCAACGACGTGGCTCAATAAGAGCTAAGTAATGTTCACTGACTCAGATACTGTAGCACTAGAGAGGATTTTGATCCATATATGGATGGGATTATAAGTCAGACTGGGGGTCAAAGTTTATACCCAGACCCGTCCCATCACCTTATTGGGCAGGCTAAGGCGCTTAGTGAGTCATGAGCCATTTTTGTTTCCTTACTTGATTAGGACCTTGAAACCGAACCATTATATTACACACACACACCCACACACACACACCCACACACACACACACACACACATATATATATATATATATATATATATATATATATATATTATGTATCCAACCCTTAAAAAATTTACTTTTTCATTCCGAATGGGACAATACTTGCCTACTCACCGGTGAGTAGAAACTTCATACTTACCACCTGTGTGACAGGACAATAAAGTGACAAGTGTCCCTCCAATATAAAATAAAAAATAAAATATTTGAAAAATTATTTGAGTTAAATGTACCCAATAAAATCTAAATCAAATCCTAATTTGATTATTTCTCTTTCTCATAAAATCCGAATCAAACTTTTTGATTAAATGCCAAAAAAAATTATGTAGAACGAATTTAATTAAGCTTTTTGATGATGGTGAGACTTAAGAGTTCAATTGTAAACCTAGTCACTCCCTGCTAGAGTATTTGCATTAAAATAGGCTTATTAACATTATTCAAATAAATAAAAGAAAGTATTTAGTCATGATTTGGTTAAAAAATAAAATCTGTTTTCTTAAGAATTCTTTTTGGTTGATTAATTATAAGACAATCATAGATTCATATTTATTTTTACATGTGGGACAAGACACCATTAACAAGTACAAGCATCTACCTTTACACAAACAAATTTTTTTTTTTTTCCTTGTCAACAAGAAGGCAACGGAGGGCTAAACAACACAAGCCACGCTTCAAAAGAACAAAATCAATATATATATATTAGTTCACACATGAAATCTTATCACCCACAATCGAAAATTCTAATCCAATTCCTTTTATGGATTTGATTTGAGCAAGATATTTGTAATTGTGATTCCTTAAGGCTTAGGGATTAGGGCAACAGAGTAGCATGGGAAAAAGATAATTAGATATGGGTTTAATTTGGATCCTACTGGATTTAACCCAAATAACTTCTTAAATCTTTCATTAATTTTTTTTTTTTTTTTTACATTGTAGGGACACTTGTCACTTTGTTGTTCCGCCACATCGATGGTAAGCATAAACTTTCTACTCACAGATGAGTAGGCAAGTATTGTCCTTCGAAAAGGGACACACACTCAGGCTATTGTCCTCACTTCACGGTAAATCCTCCCTTCCTTTGATCTGAAGCTCTTCTGCTCATACCTTCCATTTCTAATTGGAAATAAAATTATTTACATTATTATACCAAAAAAGAAAACTATTTATAGTTGTATTTTTGTGGAAAATGAATATATTGGGTGGAATGATATAATATGATGGTGTGCTGCAGGTGAAGGTGAAGGAAGGAGATGTTGATGGTGAAAAGGTTGCTTACATCACCATTTATATATATATATATATATATATATATATATATATATATATATATATATTGTCTAGCTTCACTATTTCACTAGGCCAAATACTTCTTCACAATGGACATGGACATGTATGAGGTAAAGACTGATTAGTGGTTCGACAAAGTTGATTTTAATCTTGACCAGTACGAGTTAACAAAATTGGGCACAACCATGCCTTTGTTTTAGAAGAAAGTGTGCAGGTAAGAAAAATAAAATACCTAATTTCGAATACTGTATTGTTCTCTGATAACGAAGCCTTCTCTCAGTTCTTCTCTACGGTTGGAGTCACCCTCGATCGTGACCATATATTTTATGACATTCTCTTTGGTTGTCATGGCATAACAACTATCCACACCAGTTCTAGTACTACTAGCCACCCTTCTCTAAGTTGTGACAAAACTATTGACATAAGTGACCATATACTTCGTAACATTATCTCTGGTATTAACATAATTTCTAGTACCAAACCCTTTCTTTTCATGGACAAATTCGTTTTGTGTATGCCGTGGATTGACGATGTGTTAAATGAAAAGATGGAAGAAATATTGAATTTGCTAGAATAATATTATTGATTTTGAAATTGAATCGTGTATTTGTACAGGGAGATTTCAAATCATTCCTCCAAGTTAAGAATCTGTTACTACATTACTGGTTGTCTAGCTATAGGTCAAGCATTACAATAGGAAAGATAATATATACAGATTATCTATTCTTAATATGGAAGATACGAAAGTTTGACTTCCTAACACTCCCCCTCAAGTTGGAGAGTGGATATCCTGCACTCCCAACTTGTGAATCATAGGAACAAAGATCTATTTCCCCAAAGGCTTGGTCAAGACGTCTGCAAGCTGATGTGCAGAATGTACATATCTTGTAGTCACGGAACCATCTTGGATTTTGTCTCTAATGTAATAGCAATCCATCTCAATATGCCTAGTTCACTAATAAAAAACTGGGTTGGCCGCAATGTGTAAGGCAGCCTTGTTGTCGCAATATAGCAAGGCAGATTCATGATGTGAAAGTCCTAAGTCCCTCAATAGATATCGGAGCCATGTCAACTCACAGCAGGCTCCTGTCATTGCACGGTATTCCACCTCGGCGGAAGAGAGAGAAACTATTTTCTGTCGCTTCGACCTCCAAGATATCAATGAAGGTCCAAGAAAGACACAATATCCCATAGTAGATCTCCTAGTGAGTGGGCAACCTACCCAATCCGAGTCACAGTAAGCCCTCAACTTGAAATCACTATTCGAAGAGAAGAATAGGCCTTGGCCAGATGCACCTTTTAGATATCGGAAAACCCGAAGAGCTGACTCCATATGAAGTTTTCGGGGTTAGTGCATAAATCTACTTAAGACATGTGCTGCATATGTTATATCTGGCCTCGAAACAGTCAAGTAAATTAATCTACCGACTAATCTTTTATACTGACCCGGATCTTTGAGCAAATCGCTCTTGTCCGATAATTTCAAGCCTCGTTCCATAGGAGTATCAATAGGGGCTGCACCCAACAGCCCTACATCCTCAATGATTTCTAATGCATACTTTCGTTAGGAAATAAAAATCCCATTCTTAGAAGCAGAAACCTCAATACCAAGAAAGTATTTCAAATCACCAAAATCTTTGAGATTAAAATGACTATGCAGAAAATTTTTAGTTGTAGCAATGTTTACAGGGTCATTTCCAGTAATCAAAATATCATCAACATATATCAAGAGAGCAGTAAAGGACTTGCCTTGTTTTCTGGTGAATAGAGAATAATCGGCTTGAGATTGTACATAACCAACGGAGCGAATAACTTCTGAGAACTTGGCGAACCATTGGTGAGATGCTTGTTTCAAACCATACAATGACTTATGAAGGTGACACACTAAGTTTTCCTCCCCCTGTCGCCAAAGCCCTAGCGGCGGAGACATATATATTTCTTCAACTAAATCGCAGTGAAGAAAAGCGTTTTAAACGTCTATTTGATGAAGGGACTAGCCACGAGCTGCGACCAACACGAGCAAGCAGCGAACGGAGATGATCTTAGTAGTGGGGGAAAAGGTATCTTGATAATCGACACTTTCTAACTGAGTGAAGCCCTTGGCAACCAATCGGGCGAGACCAAGTGCCGTTGGCTTAGAGAGCCTGCAATTCGGAACGCATTGCTTCCTGCCACTTAGGATGAGTGATGGCTTCCAAATAAGACCTAGGTTCCATGATATTACTGATTTGAACAACAAAAGATCGATATGCAGGCTTATATCTTCGATATGAAACATAATTGGCCAGTGGATAACGTGTACCTTTGGTCGGACCAGGCAGTAAGGAGGCCAGTTGGTCGGAGTAAACGTTGGAGCAGACATAATCGTTGAGCTTGGCTAGCGGACCGGTGTGGCGGTTGGAGCGACGAAGTACAGCGGGTTCAGATGAGAAGAAAGGTGATTGTAGAAATGGATTGGGGAGCGGTTTTATGAGGATTCCGGTGCCGGAGAGGGTAAAGTGGATGATGGTGATGGACTTTCGGAGACGATGAGAGAGGATGGGTCGCAAAGATCGACTAGGTCAGAACGATCAAGCGGGTTGGAGTGGGTGCGTAGGATGGCCAGACGATGGGGAGATGGTGGTTCTGGCAGAGGAGAGGAGGCAGACGCAGGCAGTGGACTTGGGAAAGAAGGAGGAGATGTGTTTAGATTTGGAGCGACTGTATGATCGTGTAGTGATGTGTTTGGGTGAGAAATATTTGGATTGGAATTAAAAGGATAAGTGATATCATGGGCCACAAAAGGAATTGGGCCAGAATTTGTGTTTGAAGGAGAAGTAGTAGAATTGGGCTTGACAGATGCATAAGGAAAAATATTTTCATGAAATTTTACATCGCGGCTAGTGAAAACCTTTTTGGTTGACAAATCGAATAATTTGTATGCCTTTTGACCGATGGGATAGCCGATAAAAATTGAGGGTATGGAACGATGGTCAAATTTATGAGAAATATGGACATTAGTAGCATAGGCTAAACAATCAAAGACACGGAGATGAGAAAAAGAAGGCGGTTTGAGTAGAGAATTTCAAAAGGTGTTTTGAAAGAGAGAACCGGAGAAGGGAGTCGATTGATGATGTGTACAGCAAGAAGACCACATTCCCCCCAAAATTGGGTAGGGAGTTGAGCTTGAAATTTCAAAACTCGAGCTACTTGTAAGATGTGACGATGCTTGCGTTCCACAACCCCATTTTGTTGAGGTGTGTAAACACAAGAATGCTGAAAAATGACACCATTATCTTGAAAAAAAGAACAAAGTGAGATAAATTCCCCACCATTGTCACTTCAAAAAATCTTAATGTGAGACTCAAATTGAGTAAGAACATAACTGAAGAATCGTTTTAAAAATGATTGTGCTTTATCTTTGTGTCGCATCAAAAAAAATCCATGTGAAACGTGTATAATCATCAACAATAGTAGGAAAGTAATGAGCACCAAAAAGAGAAGGGTGTCGATAATGACCCCAAATGTCACAATGAATTATTTCAAAAGGTTTAATAGAAGAAATTACACTAGGACTGAAAGGTAAATGACTCTGCTTAGCCAAAGGACATATAGGGCAAACATTATTGGACTGAATGGAAAAATTTTAAAAATTCTTGGCAATGAAACTTAAATGAGGAGGTGATGCATGGCCTAAGCGGTAATGCCAGAGATCGGTGGATGAGATGGTGAGATTGCAGGCTAGTCGGTTTGTGGGTGAGGAAAAGTTGGTCATGGATTTCTTCGTCGCTAGTGCCACCAAATAGTATAGTCCGTCATGTTGTTTACCCAAACCAATCATCCTCCTCGTAGCCAGATCCAGCAAAATACACCAATGAGGAAAAAATATTACTGAACAATTCAGGCCTCTTGTCAGACGACTAACTGACATTAAATCAACTTTGAATGTAGGTACACATAGCATATCATGCAAATAATAGACGGAATTCAGAGGCAATGATCCTTTTGCAACAATATTAGCTTTTTCTCCGCTAGGTAGTAGTACGGGAGGCAACGAGCAATTTTTATCTTTTTGGAAAATTAATTTAGATGATGAAGAAATATGATCCGTCGCCCCGCTATCAATGATCCAACTGCGAGAAACGACTTTAGACAAACCTGGCTTGGTTACGGCATTTGCTTGAGAGCTAGATCCTTCATTTTTGTTGTCAAGAAGCGATAAGAGCTGTTGCAATTGAGCCTTCGAAATCCTAACAACTTGGTTTCCGTCTTCTTTAGAAAAGCCCTCGGACACATGATTAGCTGCAGGCTTGTTATTGTTGCTGAAGCGTTTTGGGCCTAAATTAAACTTTGCCTTTGGATGGCCCGTTGGATACCCATGTAGCTCGTAACAGGTTTGGACCCAATGCCCCATTTCTCTACAGTGGGAACAATGAGGGCGTCCTCTTCCAGAGCCAGAACGACGCTTGTCTTGATCAAATCGGTGTCCTCCATTGAAATTCTCTGGCGACTTTTCTTGTGATCGAAAATCTTGTGACCCATATGAGCGGTCGGATCGCTCGGACGTCACTGGAGTGGGTTTGTTGCTGTTGCTTCGAACTGCCATAGTGGCGCTGCTACCAGAATCACTTGCAGTGTGCGTTGAGCTCAGGAGACGCTGTTTTTCTTCTTGAGAGACGGAGGAATATGCTTGGTGAACTGAAGAAGGGGATTCATCATAAGGATTTGTCCGTGAATAGCACTGTAAGAATCATTCAATCCCATCAGAAATTGCATCAATTTTATTGATCTTGTTATGCCCCATGTACTACATCGTTGTAGGAAGCTAGTTCATCCCATAGGCCCTTCAATTTTATGTAATAGGCAGAGACAGAGAGTTGTTCTTGTCGAAGATAGGCAATATCTCGCTGAATCTCAAAGATGCGAAGTGCATTGCTTTGAGAGAATCGCTCACGAAGATCTTCCCAAACTTCATGAGTAGTGGAGTAATAGATCACACTGTCTGAAATTTCCAGACTGAGAATGTTGACAATCCAGGAGTGGACCATATCATTACATCAATACCAAGCTGCATAACCTGCAGGATCAGCTTCTTCTGAAGGGGCTTGATTGAGCCATTGACAAAGCCTAGCTTGTTTTTGGAATTTAAGGCCAGAGTTATAACCCTTTTCCAAGTAGAATAATTGTCTCCATTCAAAGGTTTGGAAATCAAAACCAAACCCGGATGATCTGAATGATGAGTGAAATAGGGATTTGAGATATTCGCCTTTGAAGGATCTGTAGAAGAGTTAGGAACGGCAATTTCCTTGCCAGTGACGAAAGGCGTTGGTGGTACTTCATCATTGGCCATGATGGCTGAAAAAGAGAGATGTTACACGAGAGATTAGAGTGTAGTGATGAGTCAGGATCTTAGTACTGCTTTGATACCATGAAAAGATGGAAGAAAGATTGAATTTGCTAGAATAATATTATTGATTTTGATACTGAATCGTGTATTTGTACAGGGAGATTTCTAATCATTCCTATAAGTCAGGAATCTGTTACTACATTACAGGTTGTCTAGCTATAAGTCAAGCATTACAATAAGAAAGATAATATATACAGATTATCTATTCTTAATATGGAAGAAACGAAAGTTTGACTTCCTAACATTAAAGACTGTGCGGGTAAGTAAATCATCCATTCAAGCCTTAGAGAAAGTGATAGTAATCCAAGATTACATGGATCATTGTGTGATTTGTTTGGACAAGTTTCGATTTGGTTCTAAAGTTACTCGTATGCCATGTGATTATATCGATCTACCATGAAGATTGCATTATCCATTGGCCAGAGATTAGTAACTTTTGTCCGATTTGTAACTTTAAGATGGTTGATTAGAATTGTTTTTTTTTTTTTTTTTTTTTTTTTTTGTTTTTTCTCAAGTGTAATGACACTATTTTTATTTTATCTTATTTTACTTTTTCTAGTGAATGTAATGACATTTTTTATAATATATGAATCGTTTTTTTTTTTTTTTTTTTTTTTTTTTTTTGTATTAATTCATGTAATATGTTCTTGATTTACTATCCTGACTGTAGTATCAATTCTTAATGTGTAGTAATGGAAATAAAATAATTATAAGATTTATAATTAAATAAAAAAGGGTAAATTGTAGTGACATCCCCCAGGTTTGCCTAAAAGATAGGTAGATACAACTTAGGCCCTTTTTGGACAGTGACACCCCCTAAATTTGCAAACTTGAATAATGACACCCCATTCTATAAAAAATGAGCCAAACACATTCTTAATTGACATAAAATGTTTAATATAGATATATTTTAATTCTTATAAAATGACCAAACTACCCTCTCCTTACCTTTCTCTTTTCAATCCATTTTTACCAAACATAGATTCGCCGTTTCAATCTAAGAAAAACATAAAACACAGAGAGAGCAACCCATTTATAGTCTATCTTGCTCGTCGGCTGCCGTCTAAAACTCTCTACCATCGTTTCCATAGTCCATCATCCTCGTCGTTTAGCCATCACCGGTTCATTTCGAGTCACTGATTATCACCGTCTCACCGAAATCGCGATTTCTTTAGTTGTAGATTTGTTACCATCTCGAACCAGTTGTCTCCACCCGCCGAGCACATCGTCGTCCGTGTTCCGAACACACAGCCGTCCACAGTCCATCGCTGCTGCTACTTCATTACCAAACTGAGCTCTCCATAGCCCATCTCTGGTCAGATCATCCATGGCCGAACTGTCCTTATCGCCACCGAGATCGAATGTCAGACAACCTCTTTATCGACGACAAAGGCGATTTAAAGGTTACGGATTTCGAGCTGGTCACGAACCAGATCCGACTGCGGTTCATTCCACGCCGGTTAGTCCCGTCAATGTCATCCTTGAACATCAACAGTAGGTTCTGTGCATCGTGGGTGTGATAAGGTGGTGGTGGGTTCATTTAGGAGTGGTTGTCAAAATTGGTGGTGGGTTCATTTGGGCGTGGTTATAGACGGTGGTGGTAGGCCAAATTGATTATGGGTGTGGTGGTGGCTGGTTCAATTGGGGGTGATTGTTGACGGTGGTGGTGACTGGTGGGTTGAAATTGGTTGTGGGGGTGGTTGTGGATGGTAGTGGTGGCAGGTAGAATTTGGTTGTGGGTGTGATAGGGGTGGTGGGGTGTGTGTAAGAAAGGGGATAAGGCCTAATTTGGGGTGGTTGGGTTCCTGGTGGTGGTGGTGGTGGTGGTGGTGGTTGGGTGTGATAGTTGTGAAGTAATCCAAACATAGAGTTGAGGCTCATTTTGGTCAATTCATAGAAAATTATAAAGTTTATTTAGTCAACTTTGAAGTCAAAAGGTAAACATGTACTTTCATTAGGTTTGGAGTGTTTTTGTTCTGTTTAGCAAACATGGGGGATGTCATTATTCAAAAATGACCTAAGTTGTATCTATTTGTCTTTTAGGCAAACCTGAGGGGGTGTCACTGCAATTTACCCTAAAAAAAGAAAAAAAGATAATAAAAACACTGGAAGGGTCGAACTAATGAATTACATATAACGAAAAAGAGAAAACAAACCTATATTACATACAATAATTTCATAATCTCAAAAGTCAACAAAAATTGGATTGTTTCAATTGTTCAATTGGTTTTTTTTTTTCATATATAAGAAATATTAATTGTAATGACATTGGTCTTATTTTATTTTATATTTTTTAGTGGATAATTTTAAAAGATTGCAAAATACCCTTTTTAAAGTATGATGTAAAATTACACAAAAACCCACTGATAAAAAAATTTAAAATAAATAAATAATTGGGATTTTTACGTATAAGTGGAGTTATCTAACATCTACTACAAAGTAATGAGGAAAGTTTCTGTATATACTGTATCATGAACCAATAATGGAGACTTTCTAATTGAACCCCCTTTATAAGGAAGAATTGTAAAAAGACCCAAAATTCATCAAAAATTTTAAAGTCTATCTTTTATTTTATCTTTTGCTGTATGCATATTTGTGTTTATTTTATCTGGTATCAAAGCCAAGTTACGAAAAACTGGGACTAACCAAATTTTAATTTTTGTATAAACCCCACTGACAATAACAGCCAGGGTCAAAAAATAGAGAATCAAATCAGGATTCTCAATCAGGTTAACCAAAAATTTGAACAAATCTCTGTAAAAAAAGAAGCTCAAGAGTTATTTACAAAATTAGATTCTATCAAGCTAGATTTAGAAGACAAATTAGATTTAAGAAGAGAAATTTTAAATCCAAATAAGAAATTTGACTACATAAGTCAAGAAATAGATAATTCTAGGATTTCAAACCTAGAAAAGAAAGTAAATCAAATCTTGAGAAATCAAGAAAGATATTCAACTAAAGCTCAACTAACAGAAGTTGTTAAAGTTTTAGAAAACAGTGACAAAGATCTAAGTGACCAAGTAATTGGTGAACTTAGAACTAAAACCACTGAAATCGAAAGGATAGTTAAAACTCTAGAGGTTGACCCAAATCAACCTAATCTTTCTGAAGAAAGAACAGAAAAATTAGCAAAGGCTATTTTTTGGATCTAAAGTGAAATCAAACTGTTAATTCAAAGAATAGACGAAAGATTATGAGCAATTTTCAAGAACAGGTTGATCAGAGATTACAATCTGAGGATAGCTGATGTGTGTTTTTGTTTATCTATAATAAATTACCACTCACAATAGAACGAATCATTGCAGGATAGGGCTATATTAAGGGTGTCGAACCTCAAGGACTGTGGTGGTTTATCAAGTTTTCAATTAATTGCTATTTAATTTAGAAGGAAGATTTGATTTGTTTTGTTGTGATGCAATTCAATAACATAAACAGAAAATAAACAAAGTTAAAGGATTGAGATCAAGAGAAAAAATACTTAGGGATTGACTTCACCACGAACTTCATACTATAGTCAATGGTTTAACCTTGAGATTTCAATAATTATGTGTAATATGGAATTAAACTTAATAACATTCGTTTAATTTAGATTTAAAGAAAGATGTTTCATGAATTTCAATTAATAATAACCTATCTTCGATTGGCACGAATTATCTACCTACCTACTTCTAACTAATGTTGTAGTATAGCTCATCTTCTCTAGGCATAGATTATGAAAACATTTATTTATGGAAAACGTTTGAACACCATTGCATGATCTCTATTCTTATTGTCCGAGAAGGCTTTATGCCCCCATCTCGTACATTAAGAATATGTTGAAAATAATTTAAGAACAATTAAATCTAAGACAAAGTATTAATCATTCAAAAATCATTATTTCATTAAAACACCAATTGATATAACTCAATTGCTCATAATCAGGTAATCAAAATACATAAATAATTAAAATCCCAAAATATAGAATAATCAAACCATAGTATTCGGATTCGGGTTACATCAATGCCTTAAGATGGAGTTTAGCTACTCATGGAAAGGAAAGATGTCTTCATTGATGTTGTAGAAGCCATCTCCATAGACCACCAAAAACTCATTTGGATCTTCTTCTTCAAAACCCTAAAAACTGCCACGAGATCTGAATGTTGTAATAGAGCGAGAGATAGATGATCTTCATGTGTCTTCTCCTCTTCTTTTATAGTGGAGAACAAATCCTACTCCCCTTTTGATAAGTTTTACAGCTTTTGGGAACAATTGGGCCCATAAGAAAATAAAAAGGGGTGATTTTACATAATTCCCGCATGTATTTTTAACCTCCAGGATGTTTCGCTCGAGCCTAAAACTTTTGGCTCGAGTAGAATCTGTCAGCACTTTATTCTGAAGTTGTAATGCTGTTTTGACATATTTGGAGTGCGAATCTCGAAATTGCTATTAGAGACAAAAACATCAAACTTCGAGTCTTCTTTCTTTAGCCCTGAGTTTGCCCAATTTGGAGTTTCGAGTGAAAAGTTATTCCCAAAATACTAAAAGAGGTCCAAAATTTTCATCACTACTCGAGCTCTCTGAGTTGTGCTCGAGCCTTTTATCTCTAGCTTGAGCTTTTTGGCAATGGCTCGAGCTATTTAACTTTTGGCTCGAGCTCTTGAGTCCTGGCTCGAGGCCCTGGCACCATGGATTTTCTTGAAGCAACTTTTCATATTCCGACACATCCTGCTCGAGCTCTTTGGCAAGGCTCGAGCACCTTGAGGTTCGGCTCGAGTTATTCTACCTTAGTGGAATTTCTTGCTTCTTGTTGTTTTGCTCAAGCCAATGGACTTAGGCTCGAGCTGTGGCACTTGAATTCTTCCAATATTCACCATTTTGACTCCTGGTTTGCTACAAATGATCGACAATGACCCTGTAAGCTTCGATATCAATCTTTTCATCTTAAAGTCCCTGTTTTAACCGTTTCTTTAGGAAAGTACCTACAAATACAATATAAACATAAATCAGTCTAAGAATGGATAAAAGTATTACTTTAGGTCCTAACATACGTATATTTAGGGGCTCAAATATATAATATTTAGCACTTATCAATAGCCAAGCCAAAAAAGGCTATAGGTTACCATTAGAAAAAATTCTTGAAAATTTCCAGCTAATTATAAACCAAAACAATTGGTTAATAGCAACCATGATAGAGAACAATGCATCTTTAAATAAGATTGACCAATACATAGAAAATCTTAGTAGTACTATGATAGAATTTGAAAAATTTGTTAAAATCCCATTAAAGGAAAAGAAAATTTTTTAGAGGAAAACCCTTTAGAAAAAAGGCAAAAACAAATACAGGAGTATTTGTATCAAGACACTGGTGGTTTTAGAAAACCTAATCCCCCTATAACAATCAGGCCGATAAAAATGCTACGAGTCTTTAACCAAGGCCGAAAATCAATATCCGAAAGAATGGATATAAAAAAATGGAAGAAATAGAGTTAAAAAGTATTTCTGATGAAATAAAAGAATATCAAATTCCAGAATTTGAATTCAAACAACTCTATAAAATTGGAAGATTCGACCTAAGACCAACATATAGATTTAAAATGGTCGAAATGACACATTCAGTTACAAGTGAAGAAACAGATATTATGTTACTTGCTAGAGATCAAATGCTTAGAGATCAACAACAAGGATATAACTATGTCCACAGGGACAGAGCCAATGAGGGCCTAGGGGGGGCACGTGCCCCCCTGAGTTGGTCAACAACCTATAATATATGTGGTAATTTTTTTAAAAAAATTCCATATATATGAAAAAATTTATACAGTGCCCCCCCTCAAATTTTTAGTTCCTAAAATTATATTTTTATTTTTTCTTTATTTTCTCTTTTATTCTTCGCATTCTTTAAATTTCCTTAGTAGAAAAAGTCAAAATTTTCTTCCTCAATTGAAACTTTTCAACTATTTCCTTTTAAAGTTCTCTCATTTTTCTTTCCTTTATCTTTTAATAATTTTTTTCTTCTTTGTCTTTTGAATTTTATAGTTGTTATATATATATATATATATATATATATATATATATACTCCGTATTATTATTATTTTCTTTGACAGCGTGCCCCCCTTACTTGAAATCCTGGCTCTGTCACTGAATGTTCATATAGGCACAATACAAGTATCTACAAAACTCTTAGGGAGAGAAAACCTAGGAGGATCTCTCTTCTGCATCTTAAAAGATGATATAAATGAGAGTTTCGAACAATCTTTGTTAGGTACAATCCAAGCAGATACTGACAAGTAGATTGTTTTCTTTAATGCTATCCCAAATTTTACAGTTGACATCAGAGATGCTCGTGAAGCATTAACAGCTCGTCACGGTATCAACTCATGTGATAAATTTTAGAAAAAATAGATTCAATCTCATAATTGAATATCGAGTGTATTATAAATTAATACAATCAAATTCTCTGAGAAGTTTACTCTCTCAATCCGGGAGAAAAACAACTTTCATCTAAACTGAGGCCAGAAATCACACGTATCAACCCAAAATCTCAAATTGGAATGAAATTCAATTTCCTGAAAGATGGAAACTTACAGGAAAAGAAAAACAAAATCAATCTTTAGAGCTATCAACTAATTATGAGACACTAGATTCCGAGAAGTTCAGGAATGCCGGCAGGAAATGAATTCTTAACCGAGAACTTCAAAACCTTTAAGGAAGAAGAAACTCTAGAAAAACTAGAAGAAGAATTTGAAACTACAAGAGATGTAGAAAGATTATAATATTTGATTAATAGAATTCAAATATGGAATCAAGAGAATGTTCGAGTTACCTTCACTCCTAATAAAGGGACTAGCAGAGTAACTTAAGAAAATATAAAGTCAATAAGTCATGATCAATCTGGGGAAAGTCTCCGAGAACACGCAGCAATAATAAATAACTCATATTTTAACCCCACAAAAATTGTCACAGAGACGCAAAGAGATCTTCCGGTTGGAAGACTACCAAGTGGCAGACCAGAAGATAGGAATACTATATAGCATGGTTATCAAAATCGCGATTCTAAGTCATAGAATCGCACGATTCTACGACTCAGCTCTTAAAATCGACTCAAATCGGATCAGAATCGCCCAATTGGTAGAATCGGGGGTAGAATCGGTAGAATCGGTGGTAGAATCGTAGAATCGTACGATTCTACACGATTCTACCGATTCTACCAAAATGTGTGTTTGGGCGGGCTTTTATACTATTTGGTCTTTGGGCCTTTATTCTTTTAGTTGTTTGGGCCAAAGCCTGGCCCAAATTTTGTATAGAAATTTACTAAATTATATATTTAATTATTTATTCTATAAATCATAAAATACAAAACCTACTCTATTATAATATTAGAAACGGGGACCCTATCTCAGAGAGGAGAGGAGTGAGGACTGAAAGGAGGCGGCAGTGCAGAGGCTTATAACGAGCAGATCGGAATCATCGAATCCATACAGCAGCTTGCAGGTTCGGCCAGGTATGTTCTTCCTTGATCAAGAAATTTCTAGAGTTTTTTCTAATCTATATGACCCTTCGTAGCTTAATTATTCTAAGATTGTTCTAACCTTGATTATTCTTTGATTATTCTAACCTTTTATCTACTTGTTCTTAGAAATTATTCATCATGTTTTGATAATCTTTTGCATTAATGGTCTAATTTTAGTTTTAATTTTAAGTTCTGAGTCTTCTGACTATCTTTTCCAATTTCTTTAGTTTTTGTTTTAATTTTACCTGGCCATTTAAATTTTTATCACTATTTTTTAGCACTATTTATGAAACTGAAAAAATTAATAGAAACTGAAACTGAAAAAATTAATAGAAAGGGAAAATAAGCAGAAAATCACTATTTATGAAACTGAAATAGTGATTTTCTGAAACTAAAAAAATTAATAGTACGAAGGATGAGTGCAGAGGATGAGTGCGCAAATCACCATTTATGAAACTGAAAAAATTAATAGAAAGGGAAAAATAAGAAGAAAAAAAAAGTGAGTAAGAAGGAACAGTGTAACATTGCAATACTTAAAAGTATGTGACAAAATGAATTTGATTTGTAATATAGACATTTGTTTCATCAGTGCGAATATTCCAAAATCATACGAAGTGGACTCCACCACAAATGCGGATTCTACATATGCCCTAACTCTTTGGAAAGATTTTTTAATTTGGGCATCTTTAAATTGGAAACAAAAATTAAAGAGAAGCAGGGTCATGATTTGGAAGCTAACCTCAGCTAGTGATGTGTATCATATTTGGAGGGAAATAAATATCAAATAGAACCTTAACTCTAGGACAAACAATGAATGATGTGATCAATTTTGTGTTACATCTTCTTTTATTTATATTCAGACTTTGAAATATTTTCTTTTACTTTTATTTATATTCGGACTTTAGAATATTGTTAGGATTTGAGATTTGAAGTCATGGATATGTAATATGGTGTGTTTTGGCCTTATTTTGGTTATATTTTACATATCTTATTGTTTAGGAAGTTAATTTCAATTATTTTTTTACAATTTGGTAGAATCTTACGATTCACGATCCGATTCTACGATTCCGATTCTACGAAGCCCAAAACAATTCTACGTAAAATCCCGATTTTAACAACCTTGCTATATAGTACTTACACTCCAAAAGAAGTAAGTGTTGGACCTATAAATTCAACAGGTGAATACCTGAATATTAACTATCTTAAAGACAGAACTGAAGCGATATTTGAATGGATAGATGCCAGCGTCTTAGTAATAGGAACTGCAGGAAGAGGATGGACTAACGAAGAAGCCATGTCATGGTGTGATGCCACTTTGACTGGCATAGCTAAAGAATGGTGTATGGCTTTCACCGCAAGTTCAGAATGTCTTACGTGGAAGGCAAGTATCCGACTGTCTAGAAGTCCATTAGATATAGCCACTTTGCTATGTAAAATTTTTTGTGGCAATGTTCATAGTTTAGGTGAGCAATAAGTAGAAAAAGCCAAGAAAAATATAATTAATCTATCAATTTATGACATAAGCAAATTTGAAGAATGCACTTGTGAATTTGAAAAATATTTTTACAAGACAGGAGATCCAAGTAATAAAATGTACTAAAATATGTACATTCAAAAGTTACCACCCCCCTTCATGATGAGATCAAAAGAATAATAACTACTCGAGGACCAAAACATAATAGCCTTAGAGAAATTATGTTAGTAGCTCGAGAATTCCTTAAGGAAGCTTGTATAAATAGTAAACTACAACGACAAGCTCATAGACAATTAAAAGGGATTTCAAACTTTTCTCATGGTCTTCTTCATATACCAACCCAGTGGGGATATGAGGAAAAAAACATATAGAAAAAGGAAAAAGAAATATATTCCAAAGAACAAATATGGTTTTAGAAATAGATTTAGAAAATCTAAAACTTTTAAAAATAGGAAGTCCTTTCCTAAAAAGTGATATTTCAAAAAAGGAAAAATAACTCCTGCGGAAAAGACAAAACCTTGCAGATGTTGGCTTTACAACGAAGAAGGACATTATTCGAATAAGTGTCCCAAAAAGAGTAAGGAATACTTAAAATCAAATTCTAAGAGCATCTCCAATGGTAAAATGCTAAATTCGGATGCCAAATCTACATTTTGACAGTGCTACAGTGTCAAAATGTTACATTTTAGCAATTCTGCTTCAATGATGCATTTTATGCAAAATACTATTTTTTGACACAACCACTATTCTTTTTCAATTACCATTTTCACCATTTATATTTGCATCAGTAATGTTAATATTAGGCACATCCCAAATCAAATTGTAGACATTAGAAGGAAACTAAAATTAAACTTAATTAAAAAGAATCAAAAATCTTAAATATCTAGTCAAGAAAAGGACCCAATATATATATATATATATATATATATAAATTTCCAAAAAAAGAAAAAAAATTATATAAATTTTTTTTATATAATAATATAATCAAATATATAAATTTATACATATATATATATATATTTGATTATATTATTATTAAAAATATATATATATATTTAGAGCAAATCATTTCAGCCTCCCAAATATATATAGTTTTAGGGCAAATCATTTTAGCCTCCCCAATCACCTCATCTCTATTCTCGGTCTCAACTCTGAAATTGCCCCTCCCCCCCCCTTCTCTCTCTCTCTCTCTACAACAGCAAACTACAAAATAAACAAGAATCAGAAGTTCAAAACCCATATCTTTCAATTTTCATCGCCCGCTGTTCCAATTCGGGTTCGCCGTTCACAAGCTTCAGCCGCTGTCTCTCAACTCTCAAGCTTGCCCCCTCTCTCTCTGTGCAATTGCTAACTTGTACATATGGGTTTTGTTTTATTTTTTTTTTCTAAATCAACTAATCAAGGTCTGTAATTCTTGTTTTGCAAACTAAATCATATTTGGTGAAATTTTTTATAATCTTTTTTAAATATATATATATAAACCCATATCGGCATATCATTTCAGATTGTTCAAAAAATCAAAACCCATATCTGTCAGTTTCCATTACCCCTCTCTCTCTCTCTCTGTTTTTTTCTGAAATAGCAGTAGCTATTTCTTGTGGTAGATTTGGCACCAAAAATGGCAAAGCCAAATTTTGACAGGTAATATTGCAGGCCATTGGAGACCACAATTTTAACCCACCTGCTGTATTTTGAATTTGCAACTCATATGGCAGGTGGATTGGAGATGCTCTAAACTCTTTAAAATATGGCAACCCATCATTCAAGGAGTCGAGGAACAAAACTTGTTCATTATACAAGAATAAGAAGATGAACTTGATTTGGAATCAATTTATAGTGCTGAATCAGAAGAATCTACAACATCAGAAGATGAAGACTCAACATTAGAGTCTGAAGCATTACCAATAAAAAAGCTTCAAATGAAAGTAAATTCGCTAGAACATGTTTGTACCTTCAAACAATCTAGATTATACTTTCAATGTAATTTGTGTAAAACATTGACATTTAAAGAAAATGAACACACTAGATGTGAAGAATGTGATGCAGATTACCACCATGAATGCTTTATAACAAAAATGAGAATGAATTTAGGAATAGATGATGTTCTACACAAAATCACTACAGGAATAGATGAGTCTAAAAATCAAGAAAAAGATCAATCTTCTAAAGAAAAACATGTAGAAGAAAGAATCAAAACTCTTCTTAATAAAGAAGAAGAGTCAACCAAGATAATAGCGTTAGCTACTTCTCCTAATAGCACATATGTTAAGGCTGAATTCAAGTTCAAATGATATGAATCCTATCACCTTGATGCATATATAGACACTAGTGCTAGGATGCTAATGGCAAAATCTAATGCAATCCCATCTGAATATTGGCAGAAAACTCCAGCTCCTATGTTTGGAACAACAGTTGAAGGTATTCACCTTACATTCATTGAATATGCTCCTAATATGCAGTCTAAGATTGTAGGAGAGAAATTCCAAGTGACATTTTGGAAAAATGATCCAAGAAGTGATATCCTATTAGCTAATGAATTCCTGCTTAAATACTCTCCTTTTATAAAGATAAATCTACACTAGGATTCATAAAAGATACTAAGCAAATTATTACTACTCGGGTCAAACAAGCATTCAAAATAGTTCACGATGGTTTTATACCTAGTAAACTCAAATCTAAACATTCAGAGTCTACGCATACACAGCGTGGTGAGAATGATATAAAATTCAAAAAACCTACTTTAAAACTTTCTGATTTTTCAGATATACAAAGTGTCGAAAGAGAATAAGAATAAAAAATGACCCAGGTTTTAAATGAGCACTATCTTAACATACGAAAGGTTGCTAAAGCTCAACAAAATATCTCCTTAAGTGAAATAAAACTTCAGCTTAAAGAAAATTTAGGAGAACAACCCTTAAATAAGGCTAGATGTAAACTTAATTTTGTGGATCCTTTAACCATTATAGGGGTTAGACCCATGACATATAGCCAAGGTGATTATCAAGAATTTAAAAAACAACTTGCTAAGCTCTTACAGATGAACATTATTCGAAAGAGTAAGAGTCCACATTCAAGTACAACTTTTATGGTCCGAAATCATATAGAGATAACTAGAGGAAAAACTAGGATGATGATAAATTATAAAAATTTAAATGATTCCACAATCGATAATGGATACTTCATTCCTAAGAAAGAAGTTCTCATTAACAGGATTCAAAATTGCAATTTATTTACTAAATTTGACTATAAATTAGGGTATTGGCAGGTCAAAATGGAAGAAGATAGCATTCCTTATACTGCTTTTAGCACCCCACAAGGGCAGTATGAATGGTTGGTCATGCCAATCGGGTTAAAAATTGCACCAAATATATTTCAAAGAAGAATGGACGAAATATTTAGTCCATTTTCAGAATATTATTTAGTGTATATAGATGATATTCTTGTCTTCTCAAAAGATAAAAAGTCTTATAGAGAACATCTATCTAAAGTGGCTCAAGCCATAAAGAAACATGGTATCATTATTAGTGAAAAGAAAATGATACTTGAAACGGAAAAAATAGACTTCTTAGGTCTAAATATAGATAATGGAAAAATCATACTTCAACCCCGTGTTTTAAAAAAACTCAATGGTTTTCTGGATAAAACTGAGATACTAAGCAACTTCAAAGGTTCTTAAGATGTGTCAACTATATGAGGGATTATCTTCCAAATGTAGCTCAATACACTTTAAGTCTAACCAAAAAGCTTAGAAAGGAGAAAAATGGGTGTTTAATCAAAGTGACATTCAGCGAATCAAGGAGATAAAAGATTTAACCAATAAATTAGAAAGGCTAAAACTCCCTAAAGAAAATGATTTTTTTGATAGTTGAAACAGATACTTCGGATGCAAAGTGGAGTGGAATTCTGAAAGCTAAAAGTCTAGATACTATCTTAGAAAAAGTTTGTAAGTATGCTTCCGGAACTTTTAAACCTAGTGAATTAAATTATACTCTAATGGAAAAAGAAATCATTGCTGTAAAAAATAGCTTGTTTAATTTTGAAATCTTTATAAGACCTCAATGGTTTTTAATTAGAACTAATTGTAAGTATTTCACAACTTTCATGAAGTCTAATTTTGACAGGTGCATTGACTTCACCACAACCTTCATACTATGGTTAACTGTTTCAACTCTGGGGATTTAATTGAATTATATTTTAAATGAATTGAACTCAATAACATTCGTTCAATTCGGTTTTAAAGAAAGATATTTTATAAATTGCAGTTAACTATAACCCATCTGCGGTTAGCATCGATTATCCACCTACCTACTTTTAACTACTTTAACTACTTTGTAAACAATCTATCTTTCCTAAGCATAGACTATGAAAACATTCTTTAATAAAAAATGTTGGAACACCATTACATAACCTCCATTCTTACGTCTGGCAGGGCTCCGCCAGATATCGTCCACTAAGAATAGGTTGAGAATAGAAAACAAACAGTTATATCTAAGACAAGGTAATAACAATTCGAAAACTATTTAAAACATTAAATCCAATTGAGTTGTCTCAATTGCTCATAGTCATGTAATCAAAAACATAATATACATTAAAAATATCCCAGAGTTAGAACAATCAAACCATAGTACTAGATTGGGTTACATTAGTGCCCTAAGAGAGGAATTAGCTACTCATGACGATGTCGAATATCATCTGTGCTGTAGTTGTCTCCATTGTCACAGACAACACTTCTCTTCTCAGGATTTTCACCTTCTAAGGTTATGGAAACCCTAAAAGCCGCCACCATAGTATCAGCCTTTTGAATAACACGAGAAAAAGGAACTTTAAACTTCGGACCACTTCTATCAAGGCCTGTGCCTTCTTTTATAGAAGAAAATAAAGGTCTAGTGAGCTTTTAGGTCTTCTGGCCCATTTGGAATGAGATACGACTTGTAAAGAAAATAATCTCGTACCTTAAATCTGATTTGTCATGGAAGGCTCGAGCTTTAGGAAGTAGAGCTCGAGCCTTGAGGTTTGGGCTCGATCTTTGGGAACATGGCTCGAGCTTCATTAGATTATTACTTGAGCTTCAAGGAATGGTGCTCGATTTTCACTTTAACACATAGCCAAATTTCTTCAACTATTTTTTGAAGCGTCTTTTCCTTCAACACTTAGAATATTTTTTAGATTCATCTCTTTTAACATTGCTCGATCCAAGCTTCATGGGCTCGAGCTCTAGGTATTGAGCTCGAGCTTTGGGTACTCAAGGCTCAAGCTTTGAATGATGGTACTTGATCCTTGAGGTTTGGCACGAGGCCCTGGGAGCTTGGTTCTTCCATTAAATCAACTCTTCAAATTCTGATGCCTTGTGCTCGAGCTTGAGGGTCAAGGCTCGAGCACCCTAAGGTTAGGCTCGAGCACCCTTGGTTAGGCCTCGAGCTCTGAAGGTACAAGGCTCGAGCTTCAATGCCTTGTTAATTTTTCTTCTTTTTCTTGTAGGGCTCGATCCTCAGGACTTGGGCTCAAGCTTTGGTTCCTAAATTCTTCTAAACTTCACCATTTAAGCTCTTGGCTTGCTCTGGATGACCGGCAACGACTCTATAAGCTTTGATATCAGCCTTTTCGTCATAAAGTCTTAGTTTAACCGTTTTTTTGGGAAAGTACCTACACACATTAAACACAAATTAGTCCAACCATGGAAAGAAGTATCACTTTAGGCCTTCACATACATATAATTAGGGGCTCGAATATACAATATTTAGTACTCATCACACCCCTAAACTTACATATTGTTAGTCCCTTAACACTACAGAACTAAAAAACCACTTTCGTGGGAATCATGGTTACATTTAGCCTATGCAACAAGCCTTTAAATCCCTAGGTTACCCTTAGTGGACGAGTTGTAGTCTCGTGAAGGTTTCCAGTGATGATACCCACAAACATCTCAAATAATGCCTTAATTGCACAACAAGCTTATTCAAGCCTATTTTCAAATCATAATATCCCTCAAGTTCATCAATCAATCAAAGTTAGCAAGTACAACCAATCATATAATCAGAAAAACTTTCCACTTCCAATTTCAATTTAACAACCATGGTCCCTATATGTCAGTTTAATCATTCATTCAACGATCTTAATCTCCAAAACACTTTAATAGTAAACTTGCAATTAAACGTGTGGCTTACTGTCCATACTTGCATTTATTCCTTGCTATTCCTCAATTCATAGGCAAACTTTTCAAATTCTAACTCCTAATGCATTATTATTATTTTTTCTACAGGTATGCATTTTTCAAAAAGGATATTGTGCAATGTTCAAGTCTATTAAGCTTTCTAAATTACCCATGTAATGAACTTTCAGCCAATGACTTCCAAACCAGACGGTTTTAAGGCATTAAGTGATAAAGCACCCCTCTGGACCTAATTGTTCAAGTAATCTAGGCAACTAAAACCCCTTATGTAACAAGCTTTCAGCCAATGACTCCCAAACCATATGGTCTTAAGGCATTAGGTGTTAGAACACACCCCTAAGGACTTAATTGCTCAAACAATCTAGGTACAGACTTAAACTTAACCCTTTTTTACTTCTTTTCTTCACTTTTTTTTTTTTTTTTTTCCTTTCATTTACATTGGTGAAGAATTTTTTTTCTTTTATTGCATTGCATGCATACCAATTTTTTTTTTTTTTTTTTTTATACCTTGGTTATCAAAATCATCAAATTTACCTACTCATCTCAATCTAACTCAAAATAAAACAAGACTTCTAATTTTTACCCCACATAATTCATGCAAGTGTGAATATGTGCATGGTGTATTATCTCAGAGATCAATATTATTAAACAATAATCATCTTAATAGAGTGGACCACAGGCCACCAACTGATTTAAAAAATTTTCAAGAATCCATTTTCACAATATTTTGCCATACAAACCATTTCTAACCAATATCAGACTGCAAATAGAATATATGACAATCAACAGATTCAAAATCATGCTTATAACATCAAATAGCATGACCTTATGTTATCAAAATTCTAAATTTTAAAATTCCTTACCCCCAAACTTGGTGTGTACATTGTCCTAAATGTGTGAGAACAAAATAGAAATAGAAAGATATTACCATATAAGCAGACCAACAAAGATATATCAAAATGAAACACAGAAGGATAAAAATGGAGAAAGCACCCCTAAACTTAATCTGCAGTACCTAGCAAAATCAACAAACTCTAACACACATCAGAGTATCAAGTATATAGAGTAATATCAGAGAAATATCACATGGAACTTATAACACAAGTATAAGACAGGCAAAAAACATATGTATATCTATATAATCAGAGTCAGTACAATGTTTTTTAAATAACAGCATAAAGAAATAAATACATCAAAAATATTGCCCTAGTCAACAAAAGTGCCTATCTAAAAAAAAAAAAAATACAGAAAAGCCCTAAACAGCTAATCTATATGAGGTGGAGGAGTATCAGTAGAAGTAGAAGGATCAGACGGAGTGCAGCGTAGTAGCTCCTCCAGAATGCTCTGCTGCGCAGTCAATATCTGTCTCAGCACTGTCTGGCTGTCCTACAGCTCTACCACCTGGCCTGTAAAACTCTAATCTTAGCCTGAGAAGAACTCTCAGGCTGTGCTGCAGGAGCTGGCCTCTTGCTAGGTGGGACTTGGCTATCAGAGGTATCCATCTCATCCTCTGTAGCCTCATCATCTACGACCTTAAAATTAACTTCTTTATAACCCTCATCTCCAAACTCCACTACATCGCGGCGACTCGCTGACATATGTGTCCATACCTTATTCCATTCCTTCATTCCAAACAACGGAGATTCAGCATAAAACTCCTCTTTCTTATCCACAACAAAGCCCTGTAGCTCTAATAGCCTGGTAATCATATATGGAAAAGGTAACTTATGAGTAGGAACATTCTTATGTGGTCCAATCTCAGACCAGAACTCCAATAGCTGGCAGAAAATCATCCGAGGAAATGAATACCAATGCTCAAACTGAATAGCATCAAGTGCCTGAAGAAAGTCAATATTCTGAATATTCCTATGCCCAAGAGGATGAACATTAGCAGAGATAATAGAATCCAAAATCCATAGCCTCTTCAGAATCTTTACTTCGGTAGTACCACTACACTTTCTCTTGGCAAACCTACCATCACACAATTTTTGAATCAAATTTTCTACAATTGGTACCCTAGGGAAATATGTGAAATTAGGGCAACTACGCCTCTCATCAACCACTGGTGGAAGCTTATGGTAACATTATAAAGCTGTAGCAATAGCACAAGGATTGATAATTAACTCATGCCCATCTATTATAGATCTAAGCTCCCAAGGGTCATCCTCACTATATACAAGATTGAGATAAAACAAACAAACAAGACGAGGATAAGCAATCTTAGTAATAAGAACTATAAGATGTAGGAGATGCGTGTAACTAAAGGACTTCATAGCTCATCTAGTGCGAGAATCAGTGATAAATGCCTGATAATCAAAGGTTGTTCCATAAGAAATTGGGATTGTCTTCCAAGCACTTGGTAAAACATCTTTAGTTACCTTAGCACGCTTAGAAGGAGCAGGACGAACTATCGCAACTTTTAATGAATAGTATTCTCAAAGAAAGTCCTTTAAATCACTAAAAATTCTCTAAATTCTACAATCTGAGAACTGTGGCTTGAGCCTAACCTCCTGGGCTCGAGCTTGAACCAATGCTCGAGCTTGAAGATGCAGAGCTCGAGCTTTACCTAAAACTATACCAAAACAGATCTCAGAAAATCAACATGTAGATCAACAACAAATCTCTTAAACAACCATTGGTATGCAAATAACTTTTGAAAACCAACTAATCATCCATTCAAAAATTGACAAACTCACGAAACTTATGCTTTCTTAATCGAGATCTAAAATTATAATCAACTAAGAAGGAAGCAATGAGAGGAAAAAGATGATGAAGATTTGTACCTGAATAGTACCTACAAGTTTGGAAAAATATTATCAACAATCATGATGAGTTAAGAAGAAGAAGAAAAACTGGGCGAGAAACTTTGAGATAGAGGATGATAGAGTGAAAGAATGAGAATTCGGGTTCTTTTATGCACTTTTAAAACCCAGGGCTTGAGCTTTAAAGACCAAAGAGCTCAAGCTTGCCGCCAAAAACCCTAAAGTTAGCAATGAAGAAGGGCTCGAGCTTATCGTGTGCAAGCTTGAGCTTTTGATAGCCAAGGCTCGAGCTTCAGAATGAAAGCTCGAGCTTTGAGACAAATTTTTATATTTTTCTATTTTTTTAATTTTAAATTTTTTTTTCTTATTTAAACCAAACCTAACCTAACCTAAAAATAAAATAACAATAAAAATAACTAAACCCTAAAAATTAAAGCAAAAATAAAAATATGAATAAAAATAAAAACAAACTACAGTACAACATACAAATGCTAAGTTTAACGTCGATAGCTCAACAGCATGCTAAGTTTAACGTCAATAGCTCGACGAAAACTGAGCTCTCTAGTCCAAATAAATAGGATCATGAAGTTCTACTGCCTCCACTGTGCCTCTCTGCACACTACCCTCTATTTAGGGTTTAAGTCTCTGTCCATTGACTTTGGACAATTGTCCAGTCTTGTAATCCTGTATCTTTATTACACCATAAGGTGTAATAGAAATAACTATGCATGGACCTTCCCAACGTGACTTCAGCTTTCCAAGAAAAAGTTTCAATCGCGTATTAAACAACCAAACCTTCTTCCCAGGTTCAAAAGTCTCACGTAAGATATGATTGTCATGAAATGCCCTTTTTCTTTAATTTATAAACCTTAGCACTCTCATAAGCATCATTATGTAATTCTTCAAGCTTAGTTAGTTGAAGCTTCCTGTTAGAACCAGCAAAGTTCATGTCAAAGTTGAGCTTTTTTATGCCTAGAAAACTCTGTGTTCTAACTCTACAGGAAGATGGCACCCTTTACCAAAGATGAGACGGTAAGGTGACATACCAATTGGAGTCTTAAAAGCTATATGGTAAGCTCACAAACCATCATTTAGTTTAAGAGACCAATCCTTACGATCTGGCTTAACCGTTTTTTCAAAAATTCGCTTAATCTCACGATTGGATATTTCAACTTAGCCACTTGTTTGGGGATGATCGGGAGTAGCAATTTTACCAGTGATGGAGTATTTTTGTACCAAAGTACGGAAATACCTATTACATAAGTGAGCACCCCCATCATTAATAATAGCACATGGCATATCAAACTGACTAAAAATGTTCGTTTGAATGAACTCAACTACGACTGCGTGATCGGCGGTTTTAGTAGCCACTACTTCAACCCATTTAGACACATAATCAACAGCCACAAGAATATATTCATTATAATTTGACTGAACAAAAGGACCTATGAAATTAATACCCCATATATTAAAAACCTCAATGACTAAGATCAGAGTTAAGGGCATCATGTTTCTTCTAGAAATTAATCCTGACTGCTGACATCGAAGGCATGACCTACACAAGTATGCATCCTGAAAGAGTGAAGGCAGAAAGAAACCACAGTGAAGAATTTTAGCCACAGTTTTATTTGCACTGAAATGACCTTCACAAGCTAACCTGTGACAGAAGGTCAGAATACTATGAAACTCACTCGCAGGAACACATCTACGAATGATTTGATCAGCACAATACTTGAAGAGCTGGGGATCTTCCTAACAGTATATCTTAATCTAAGAGAAGAATCGATATTTTTCCTGCTTTGACCAAGACAAATGAATTTCGCCTATTGCGAGATAATTCACAATATCAACAAACTAAGGTAAATCATTATGAGAAACCTCAAATAGTTGTTCATCCGGAAAGGAATCACAAACTGGAAGTGAAGTTGAAGTATCCTCAATCAGAATTCTTGAAAGATGGTCAGCTACCACATTCTTTGACCTTTTCTTATCCCGAATTTCGTAATCAAACTCTTGAAGCAAGAGGATCTATCGAATCAAACGGGGTTTGGTTTCCTTTTTGGAAAGAAGATGTTTCAAAGCAGAATAATCAGAATAGACTACTACTTGGAACCCAACAGATATGATCTGAATTTGTCCAAAGCAAAGAAAACTGCAAACAACTCATTTTCAGTAGTGGTATAATTTAATTGTGCATCTGAAAGAGTTTTGCACGCATAGTAGATAACATAAGGAAGTTTATCTACTCGTTGTCCTAAGACAGCACTGGTGTGTGTCGTACCAATGCACCAAAGTATGCAAAAGAGAAACGTAGTGTGGCCAAGTTTAAATTTAGAAACTGCCACTACCACTTCTAACTATAAATATAGCTAGGGTGAGTAGGGATCGTCCCAAGGGAAATGAAGTGTATTTAGCTTGGAAATCAATGTTAGCTTAGTAGGTCGAGTGATCAAAGATGTTTTGGTTGGTTAATTATACTACAATGTCAACTAAATGGATGCAAGGTAAAGCAATTGAAGTAGAATAAAATGTAGAGAATATAAGAGAAGGATCTTGGGACTTAGAGGTCGCCACTAAACATCACCTTCCTAAACACTCAATGTGTAATGGATAAAGGGGATTATATGTTACAATACTAGTGTGTGTCAATGATTGAATCAACAAGTATAGATGACTAAATAAGTATACATTGTCTAGCCAAACTAGTGAATAGCACAATATATCAAGTTAAGCCATTATTCCTTCCTTCAAGTCCACAATCAATGCACATCATCAAATTAGAGAAATATACTACTTGCATTCATAAGCATGGAACATCAAACAACAAACATGGATTGTCCTCCCATCTAAGAAAATAAGACAACTACACTACAACTAAGCTAGGGACATAAAAATTAAACTAATTAAACTAAGGAAGAAGCACAATCCATCAAGAAATAAGTATGAACCATCAAACAAACCATAAAAGTATTCCATTTAAGCACCATGCCTTGACCATCACTAGATTCATAGCATCAACACACATAGACATACATCAATGTCACAAAACCTAGAGATAAACACATGAACACCTATTCTAGCATGCATAGACATATGAATAGAATGAAATGATCAATTGGAAGTATTAAACTACACAAATCATTGTTGAAACAAGATTCATATATATATCAAATGTCAAGATAAGAACTATAACACAAATCCCCTCAAATTACAAACATTAAAGTCTAGGAGGTATGTTTAGGGCTATCTCTAGCCCCAAGAAAATGGTTTAGCCACTCATTGATGTGGTCATCCAATCCTCAAGGGCTATCTCCATGGTAGGAATGATCTTCTTCTCCTTGATAGAAACCTTAGATGAGTGGAAGAATTCCCAATTGGTGTGTGTCTCTTTAATCTCTAGACTCCTCTAACCTGTCTTGTCTATGGTTCCTCTCTAAGATTGTATATATGTATAAATGGCCCAAAATCCTTATATAGGTAGCTCAAATGTCACACCCAATGGTTAGACCTCGTGCACTAGGACCTCCAAATGATTGCACCACGAGCACACCTTTTAATTGGCTGGAACTCTGTTTTTCTCACACTTGAGAAGGTTCGATTGATCACAAGGGTGGTTAGATCTATCGAACTATGGCGGCGCCTTTTTGGAATAATGACAAATCCGAGATATTTTCGGGATATTTTAGGAAAAAGACAAAAATGGTAGGTGGGGATAAGATAAAAAATGTCCGATCAATCGAAGTAATGTTGGATTGATCGAAGAGGGAAATTTCTTGAGGATAAGGACAAGAGGCTCGATCCATCTTTGCATGGTTGGAATGATCACTGTGAGATGGATTGGAGCTTGGTTCGATCGATCGAATAATGCTGTTTTCCACCACTTTGCTTCCACTTTACTTCTTTCTTCCATTAATCTTGAGATTGTATCTTTTATGATCTAATTCAGCTGAATTGACTGATTTTGGGGATAAGTGCTTGAAAAGGGAAATAACATGAAATTAGACTAAAACGGAAAAATAAGATAGAATAAGTTCCTAAAACGTTCAAATTTAAAGGGTTTAAATGCGCACTTTTTAGTGATTATCACACCCCCAAACTTAAATATTGCTAGTCCATAACAATAAACTACGAAGTAAAGAAATGAAATAAACAACTATACAACTTTGAACAAGAAAACAATAAATGGATAACACCACTTTCGTAGGGAACACGATTGCATTTAGCATATGCAACAAGCCTTTTAAACCCCTAGGTTACCCCTTGTGGATGAGTGAAGTGATCGGTTGATCAACTATACATTAACCTTCGCAATAGCACGAATCATTGTAAAATAGGGCTATTGGTCGGGTAAGTCGAACCACTGGGACTGCGCTAGTCATAAGGCAACCTAAGTATCTAGAGTTATTTAAGAATGATAAGGTGTAATAAGGAGTTGTTGATTGGTTTGTCACTAAGCTAGTAATTGAAGTGTGCATAAAACAAGAATGCTAGTAAATGTAAAGGAAGGAGATCTAGGTAGAGAGAGCTAGGGAAGTGAATCCACTACCTATCCATAAGCATGTTAATACATGATTTACTTGGGGAATAATATATACACATAACCATGAAATGCAACAACATAAAATTGCTACATTACCTTCAAGAATTTTTATGAAATCAATAGGTAAGAATAACTTATCAAAGTATTGCATGTTTTGGTTACCTAAACTAGGTTACAACCTTAGACATACTCACTAAGCATAGAGTTATCAAGCCCTTAATCACATAGTAGAAGCACATGACATTAGGAATCAAGAATAATCTATCAAAAGAGAACCCTAAGCTATAGACTATTAAATTTCCCAAGCATCATGCCAATAAAAACATTTCTATAATCTCATCTTCATTGTCACTATGAAAATGGAAGCAAAATAATCATAAGAAGAAACAATCTTAAGACAAGATCTTAAACTCAAAATGATCATTAATAGACATTGAAGCTCTTCACATCAAATAAAGCTCTAGTTCATGGAAAGGTCATATATATACATTACATCCCCAAATGTAAATCAAAAATAAGACATGCTTACAAGAAGGAGCTTCATCACCTCCCTAGAAGGGAGTTAGTTACCCATTGCCAAGCTAGAAGAAGGAAGAAGCTCCATCTTCATGGCCATTTTCGTGCAACCTCCTTGGAGCTTCAAGAACACCTTTCTTGCTCTCTTCTCTCTCCTCTAATCTTGTAGAAATGTAGGATTATGAAATGTGTGGCTCTTATCCCTCTTATCTACCACCAAACTAGGCTCTCTCTCTCCTCCAAAAACATCCCCAACCACCTCATTAATAGGGAAATCCAAAGTTGGAAATTTCAGAGCACAAGTGGGCTGTCTCGTGGAGCAAACTGCCCAAATTTCGAGTGCTCAAAATAGGGCCTTGAGCACTCGAATTTAGTGTAAAAAGCTCCATACTTCACTTGCTCCGCCCAGACCTACTTTGATGAAATGGCTATAACTTTGCGCTCCGAACTCTGAATGACGAACCGTTTAAATATTTGGAGAGCTGATTCAGAGCTTTAAAAACTTCATGTTTTGATGAAGACCCAAATCTCAAGTCTGGTTGGTCAAAAATGGGGAGAAAGGCAGTACTTTAGTGCTGCCAGGCAGTTCTGCGCACCTCTGGTAACTAGGCCATAACTCTCTGTTCCGAGCTCTGAATGATGAACCGTTTGAAGATTTAGAAAGCTAATTCAGAGCTCTAAATCTTTTATGTTATGATGGAAGTCCAGTTCTCGAGCTTTCTGGGTCAAAATGGCGAGCAAAGTCCTGACTCCACTGCTGATCTCGTGAAGCAATCTGCCCTAATTTCGAGCACTCGAAATAAGCCTTGAGCACTCCAAAATTGGCCAGAATGCCCTATGCTTGGTTTGCTCTGCCCGGACCTACTTTGGTAAAACGGCCATAACTTTGTCCTCTAAACTACAAATGATGAACCGTTTGAAGATTTTGAAAGCTAATTCAGAGCTCTAAAAACTTCATGTTTTGGTGGAGATCCAATTCTCAAGGATGGTTGGCCGAAATTGAAGAGCAAGGCAGAAATTCATTGCTGCCAGGCAGTTCTGAGCACCTATGATAAGAAGATCATAACTCTCTGCTCCAAACTCCGAATGACGAACTGCTTGAAGATTTGGAAAACTGATTCAGAGCTCTAAATATGTCATGTTATGATGGAAGTCCAGTTCTTAAGTTTGGTAGGTCAAAATGGTGAACAAAGTTTGGGCTTCACTGCTTCCAGAATTTCAGAATTGGCACCTTGATATTCAAAAACTCTACAAAACACCCTTCTTGCTCCTTTTTTGCAATTGAACCTGAAAATGCACAAAAACATACAAATGAAAGTAATCTACATAATTAAATGAACAATGGACTTAACTAATGCAATTAAGGGCGCTTGAATATGCAATATTCGGCGCTTATCACACCCCCAAACTTACATTTTGCTAGTCCCTTAGCAAAACTACAATGAAAAACTTAATGAAAAGACAACCATGGGCATGCTACTCAAAAAATATCATCCATGGTAAAATGAGATAGATACAGCTCAAATACAACTTGAAACAGACAAAAACTGGAGATGGGGTCATTGGGAAAACTACCTTGCATATATGAAGCATTGATACAAAAATTGGCTAAATACATTTCCACATACGTGCATCAACATCAAAGTCTATATAAATAACTCAATTATCATCTCTTGAATGGAAATCAACTCTAGCTTCAGTGAAAGTGAATTGGATTCTCAACATGCGACTTTTACTTTCTTTTCCAATTCCAAAGCACAAGTTTTCAAATCATTGAATTCCCCTTTAAATGAGGTCCCTAAGGCATGATTTTATTTACAAGACAACTTTTATTGCTTGTTGACAATTTATTGTAACTCATAAGCGAAACATAGAATGGTTGTGCAATGCTGAAGTCCCTTAAGCTTTCTAACCAACTTATGTAGCAAGCGTTAGGCCAACAACTCCCAAACCAGACGGCTTTAGGGTGTTAAGTGTAGAGACACTCCTAGGGCTTAATAGCTCAAGTTGGAAAGGCTACGAACTCCAACGAACCATGCTTATTACAATTTTTTTTGAATGACCGTGCAATGTTTAAGTCCTTTAAGCTTTCTAACCAACTCCTGTAGCAAACGTTAGGCCAACATCTCCCAAACCAGACGGCTTTAGGGTGTTAAGTGTAGAGACACTCCTAGGACTTAATAGCTCGAGTTGGAAAGGCTACGAATGTCAACTGGTCATTATTTTCTTTCCTTCTCAGTTTTTTTTTTTTTTTTAGCTCAAAATAAATCATGCCAAAGATATTCATCTATTAGGTTCATCAAATCAGATTAACTAGGCCAAGGTCAAGGTCGATTAAGTTGCATGCCTCACAGTTAAGTTTCCAATGTGCATCTGTGCATTGTGAAGCTTAAAAGAGTGTCAAATCCAGCGAGAATTTAATTGAGATATTTATACAGACTAATTTGAATCTACATGATCATTTCAACTCAAATTTTCTTTATTTTCAAAAATATCAGCTGCTTCTATACACAAAGTTTTAAACATATGCTTTCATCTCCAACATGTTTCAAATTCCATTATCATTGTTTAGCAAAAATTATGAAACCAAAAATGCATAAATGCACCCCCAAACTTGAATGTCACATTGTCCTCAATGTGAGAGACAAGTACAGCAAAATAAGCGCAGAGAGGGGGGAAAGGAACAATAATACCAAGTGGAGTGACAAAGGCAAAGATGTTCAGCTATGTGAGTGCGCAACTGCGTCCCCCAAACTTGGACATGAAGACCTATCAAAATACAATGAATATACATAAATAAAAGCATAGGTCTCTTAAGAAAAATCAAAACAGAAATGAAAACACTAAGATGAATGTTATTGCAAGGTAAAAATCCATACAAAATACAAATTGGCACACATGAGTCATAACTTTAAAATGGAAAACAAAATAATGCCAAAAGCCGTGCATTTAGAGAAATGAAGTTGGCTTAGGCAATTCGTCAAACACGTGGTGTGCAAGACAAAAAGGAAGAGGGCCAAAGGTTGATTAGAGATGAGAAAATCCAAAAATTTGGCCCTGCAAATGCAATACACAACTCCCAAATAATCACAAATCCTTCACACAAGCAATCCCATCCTCCATTGATCAAAAATTGAAAGAAAAAGAGGGTTAGACACTTACCCAACAATGGAGAACACAAGGCCCATTATTTGTGGTTAATGGAAGATGTGGATGAGAGATTGATGGATGGGTGGGTAAGCATGCATGGGGAGTGGAAGGAAATGGATAAGCATGTATGGAGAGGTGCATGCATGCATGCATGGTGGGAAATGTGGGGTGGAAGTGGTGGTGCATGCATGAATGCATTTCCTTGTGTGGTGGTTTGGTTATGGAGGGATGGAGTGGTTGAGTGGCAGAGAGGGAAAGATAGGTTGTGTGTGGGTTGGTTGGTTTATGTGGATGTTGGTGAGGCTCGGTTAAGAGGGATGAGTGGTTGGTATTGGGCTCGAGCACTCCAAATGGGTGCAAGAGGTGCTCAGAAATTGGGCAGTGAGATTGAGGGAGGTTAGTATGGGATGGAGCAAAATTCGAGCACTCCAAAGAAGAAGCTGGAGTGCTCGAGCTTGGGGCAGAGAGAATGGCCAAGATGTGGAGGGATGTCGAGCACTCGAAATGCCAATTCGAGTGCTCGAAATTGGATCAGTAAGCTCGGGAAAATGAAGAGGCTTATGAGATGAATTGCTGAGCACTCGGAATGGGTGCTAGAGCCCTCGAACTGGAGGCAGTGAGCATGCTAGGCGGATGAAATCACTGGGAAGGATTTTTGAACAATTGCAACATTATGCCAATGGAAAATTTTCCAAGCTTGATACATTGCAACATGATGCAAAATGGATGAATTTCTCAAAAATGAAATTTTCAAGCTTGGCATGCATGGGAAGAAATGGAGACTTTGTATTGGAAAATCATTGGAAACTTTGCATGCTATTCCAATCCAATGCATGGATAGATTTTTAGGAAAATTTTGAAAACTTTGCATGCCATTCCCATGCATGGAAAGATTTTTAAAGCTTTGCATGGTAGTTGGAAAAATATTTGAAAACTTTGCATGCCATTCCATGCATCGAAAATTTTTTATGTCATTCCCATGCATTGAAAAATCATTGCAAGCAGCAGCTTCAATTCAAGCCATGCATGGAAAATTTTAAAACTTTGCACATTATTCCAATATAATGCATGGATGGATTTTTTGAAGCTTTGCATGCATGGAAAGATATTGAAATTTTGCATGGGACAATGCATGGGGAATTTTGAAAATTTTTCAAACATTGCAAATGCATGGAAAAAATTTTAAACAGTGCAAGAATTTCAATGCATGGATGATTTTGCGAAATTTTTTCAAAAATGCATTAAAAATGAGACATTATGCACATGAGTAGCATTCCCAAGATGCGGTGAAATTGCTAGAAAGCGATGGAAACTTCTGGGAATGAAAATTAGAGTTGAGAAGGTCTAAGAAGCCAGTCTAAAATTTTGGAACACGACTGAAGAGATTTCCAGAAAAATTAAATTTTTGGCTTTTCTTAACCATTTCCCAGAAAATTTCAAGGCACGAGCAATTTGAGAAGGTAGGGAAGCTTGGAACATCGAAAGAATTTCTTCCCTTGCTTTGCTAAATTTAATGTCGATAGCTAGACGAACCAAGATCGGGATCCATTGGAGAGATGGATCCTTAACGCTCCGTATGCAACTTGCCTCCTTCATATGGTCTCAAACTTGGATCAATGAATGGTGAGGGATATTGATCCTTCCGAAGAGAAACAAGCTTGGCTTTAGAGGATTTGAGCATCGCTTTTAATCTCATTTCTTTTATTTTCAGATTTAAGCAAAGGTGTTGCTTGTTCAAGATTATGGAGGCTCGTTGAATGTCATTGTCTTGACTAACAATAGGAGGATCATGACCTTTCATATTTGCAATCTCCAAGTCATATACCTCATTGTACTCAAATGGTTTGTTCACAGGTTGAGTATCATGGACAATGATTCTAGATTGGGCCGGAATGATTGGAAGAATTTCCAGCAACTTGTCAACATTCTCCTTACCTTTGTCCGGTGGTTCACCCTCAAAATGTCGAGGTAACTCCAGTGAAGAAATGGAAGGAGATGGACATTCCCAAGATAGAGATGGGTTTGGTGCTACCCATAAAGGAGAGGAAAATGGTGATGGAATATCAAGTAAGGAGTTGACTTTCCGAATGGATTTTTCCTCATCAAAATCCTCAAAATCAGAGTGGACCAAGCAAGCTTGTAGGGGATCCTCTGTTGAAGGAGGTGGAATTGGATTTTCAATGAGTTCATCAGCAATAGTGATTGCAAAACACTCACTCTCATCCAGAGAAAGATGCACAGCATTGAAAATATTGAGCTTAACATTCATATTCCCAAAAGAGATATCCATCAATCCGGTTCTACAGTTAATAGAAGCATTAGCTGTAGCTAGAAAAGGACGTCCGAGAATTATGGGAATGTGTTTTCTTGGGTCGTGGACTGGTTCTGTATCAAGAACCACGAAGTCTACCGGGAAGTAGAACCTATCCACCTTTATGATAACATCTTCAATGATTCCCCGTGGTTGCTTAATAGATCTATTAGCAAGTTGCAATACTATCGGAGTTGGTTTAAGATCTCCCAAACTAAGTTATAGGTAAACCGAATATGGAATCAAATTCACACTAGCTCCTAAGTCAAGGAGGGCCCTCTCGATTTTGTTGTCACCAATGACACAAGAGATTGTGGGGGCACCCGGATCCTTATACTTCGGAGGAGTGCTGTGCTAAATGATCGCACTAACATTTTCGGTTAACCTCACTTTCTTTGGTAAATGACTTCTGGAAGTGCGCTTTTGAGTGCACAAATCCTTAAGGAATTTTGCATAGGGAGGAATTTGCTTGATAGCATCCAAGAGAGGAAGATTGATCTTTACTTGCCTAAAAACTTCCCACATGTCTTGAATTTTGCAATTCTTATTCCCAAAATGTGTCGACTCTTGGAGACGTTGAGGAAACGGAGCTTTTGGCTCATAAGAAGTTTCCACATTTGGGGTGACATGAGTGGGCTTTCCGTGAATGGTATTTGGACAAGAAGAGCTTGAATTTGGACTTGAGGAGCTTGAATTTGGATTTTTCAAATGAGGGTTTTTCTCACTTGTGTCTCCATCAACCTTGTTGTCAACCACTCTACCACTCCGAAGGGTGGTGATAGCTTGAACTTGTTCATGAGTCGGCCCACTCGGAGGAGGGGTTTCATCAATCACATGCATTCCTCTAGGATTTTCAAATAGTTAAGCGGGAAGCTTACCCTTGTCTTTTTGAAGAAGTTGGTTCACTTGGTTAGCTATTTGTCCCATTTGATTTTCGAGCCTAGCTATGGATTGAGTATGGGAGTGAACCATTTGGAGAGTATGTTGCAAGGATGTCAAGAGATGCTTGTTGGAATCCATGATTTGCTTGTTTAATGATTCCATCATTTGCACATTTAATGATTCCATCATTTGCTTGTTTGCAACCACTATCTCATCAATTGGATTCACAGGAGGTTGAGTGGAGACATTTGGATTGTATGGAGGTTGGTAGCTTGAAGAGGCTTGGAAAGGCCTACCTTGATATTGAGAAGAGGGCTGATTTTGAGGCCCTTGATTTTGAAGTTGGGAATTTTGTGGGGCTTGTTGCCTCCACGAAAAATTCGGATGGTCCCTCCAACCTGGATTATATGTATTGGAATACGGGTTATGCCCTGGCCTTGAGAATATGGCATTAGCTTGCTCTTGGTTGGGATTGGGAAATTGCTCTGGTGTGGGGCAATCTTCCGAGAGATGGAATGGACTAGTACATGAAGCACAAACCGAACTTGCCGAATTTTGAGACAATGAAGAAGGAAGATGTGGTGCCATCAATTGGTAGAATTTACGAGCAATGGCATCCACTTGAGATGATTCCTCCCTTATTGATTTTTGTTGACAAGGATTGGTGTTCTTTGGAGTGGTTGAGGTCGGAGCCCTACGAGAATTGTGTTGAAGTGAATTTTCACTCAAATTCTCATGTAAGGTCCAAGCATCATCCGCATTTTTGGACATGAACATCCCACCACAAGAAGAGTCAACCATGAATCTATGGGTGTCGGTCAAGCCGGCATAGAAAGCTTGCACTAATTGCCATTTTGGGATCAAATGATGAGGACACTTCCGAAGAAGATCTTGTAACCTTTCCCAAGTCTCGTGGAGTTGTTATCCATCAACTTGAGAAAAGCTTAGAATGGAACGCCTCATTTGGTTGGTTTTACTCACCGGATAATACTTCTTAAGAAATTCTTGTTGCAATTGAGCCCAAGAAGTAATAGAGTTGGGAGCGAGGGAGTTCAACCAATATTTTGCCCTATCCTTTAGGGAGAATGGGAAAAGATGTAAGTGGAGTGCATTTTCAGGAAATCCTCTCAACCGGATGGTCGAACAGATTTCAAGGAACTCATCAAGATACTTATATGGATCTTCATTATCAAAACCATGAAAAGATGGAAGCATTTGGATGGTACTAGATTTGATCTCATATTGAGTTGCATCGATGTTTGGCATCACTATGCAAGATGGAGAAGCATAGGTGGTAGGGATGAAATGATCTCTAAGAGTCATTGGCTCGATATTAGGAATTTCAGCCCTTTCATTCCCCGGATTTCCTATATTATCCCCCATTGTATTAAATTCAGTTTCAAGATCCCGTGTAAGAGTAGGTTCCCTAGGGTTCCGTCTAAGAGTTCTTTCAAGAGAGTTAATATCAATGGGAGAATCGATTGTGGGTATGGAAAGTGACCTACGACCGAACATCAACAACAAAGCATATACTCAACAAAGCAATTCATCAACCACAACTCCACATACGATGTTCCCTTTCTCCTCAATTATCAAGACAGAAAATAAATGGCCACGACAAGGACCAATGCTTGAACACGAAATTAAAACAGGATAAGAGCCTCAACATGGGCTTCACAACTAAACTAAAACTAAATTTAACACATGCACAATATTCACAACTCGAAACTAGAAGTCACGAGACTTACCTGGGGTCCTCTAGACTTACAATTTGCTAGCATTCCCCCGGCGAGCTTCGAGACCCTAGAATCTTACAACACTTAAAACATTGAGATGGTCAAAACACACAAGAAATATTCACAAGACACAATATTCACAATCAAACTAAAATTAACCCTAGAACTTTAGTCACTAAACCGTTTGCAGTCCCCGGCAACGGCGCCAAAAATTGATCGGTTGATCAACTATACATCAACCTTCGCAATAGCACGAATCATTGTAAAATAGGGCTATTGGTCGGGTAAGTCGAACCACTGGGACTGCGCTAGTCTTAAGGCAACCTAAGTATCCAAAGTTATTTAAGAATGATAAGGTGTAATAAGGAGTTGTTGATTGGTTTATCACTAAGCTAGTAATTGAAGCGTGCATAAAACAAGAATGCTAGTAAATGTAAAGGAAGGAGATCTAGGTAGAGAGGGCTAGGGAAGTGAATCCACTACCTATCCATAAGCATGTTAATACATAATTTACTTGGGGAATAATATATACACATAACCATGAAATGCAACAACATAAAATTGCTACATTACCTTCAAGAATTTTTATGAAATCAATAGGCAAGAATAACTTATCAAAGTATTGTATGTTTTGGTTACCTAAACTAGGTTGCAACCTTAGACATACTCACTAAGCATAGAGTTATCAAGCCCTTAATCACATAGTAGAAGCACATGACATTAGGAATCAAGAATAATCTATCAAAAGAGAAACCTAAGCTATAGACTATCAAATTTCCCAAGCATCATGCCAATAAAAACATTTCCATAAACTCATCTTCATTGTCACTATGAAAATGGAAGCAAAATAATCATAAGAGGAAACAATCTTAAGACAAGATCTTAAACTCAAAATGATCATTAATAGACATTGAAGCTCTTCACATCAAATAAAGCTCTAGTTCATGGAAAGGTCATATATATACATTACATCCCCAAATGTAAATAAAAAATAAGACATGTTTACAAGAAGGAGTTTCATCACCTCCCTAGAAGGGAGTTAGTTACCCATTGCCAAGCTAGAAGAAGGAAGAAGCTCCATCTTCATGGCCATTTTCGTGCAACCTCCTTGGAGCTTCAAGAACACCTTTCTTGCTCTCTTCTTTCTCCTCTAATCTTGTAGAAATGTAGGATTATGAAATGTGTGGCTCTTATCCCTCTTATCTACCACCAAACTAGGCTCTTTCTCTCCTCCAAAAACATCCCCAACCACCTCATTAATAGGGAAATCCAAAGTTGGAAATTTCAGAGCACAAGTGGGCTATCTTGTGGAGCAAACTGCCCAAATTTTGAGTGCTCGAAATAGGGCCTCGAGCACTCGAATTTAGTGTAAAAAGCTCCATACTTCACTTGCTCCGCCCAGACCTACTTTGATGAAATGGCCATAACTTTCCGTTCTGAACTCCGAATGACGAACCGTTTAAAGATTTGGAGAGCTGATTCAGAGCTTTAAAAACTTTATGTTTTGATAAAGACCCAAATCTCAAGTCTGGTTGGTCAAAAATGGGGAGAAAGGCAGTACTTCAGTGCTGCCAGGCAGTTCTGTGCACCTCTGGTAACAAGGCCATAACTCTCTGTTCCGAGCTCCGAATGATGAACCGTTTGAAGATTTAAAAAGCTAATTCAGAGCTCTAAATCTTTCATGTTATGATGGAAGTCCAGTTCTTGAGCTTTCTGGGTCAAAATGGTGAGCAAAGTCCTGACTCCACTGCTGATCTCGTGAAGCAATCTGTCCTAATTTCGAGCACTCGAAATAAGGCCTCGAGCACTCCAAAATTGGCCAGAATGCCCTATGCTTGGTTTGCTCCGCCCGGACCTACTTTGGTAAAACGGCCATAACTTTGTGCTCTGAACTCCAAATGATGAACTGTTTGAAGATTTGGAAAGATAATTCAGAGTTCTAAAAACTTCATGTTTTGGTGGAGATCCAATTCTCAAGGATGGTTGGTCGAACTTGAAGAGCAAGGCAGAAATTCATTGCTGCCAGGCAGTTCTGAGCACCTATGATAAGAAGATAATAACTCTCTGCTCCGAACTTTGAATGACGAACTACTTGAAGATTTGGAAAGCTGATTCAGAGCTCTAAATATGTTATGTTATGATGGAAGTCAAGTTCTTAAGTTTGGTAGGTCAAAATGGTGAACAAAGTTTGGCCTTCACTGCTGCCAGAATTTCAGAATTGGCACCTTAATATTCAAAAACTCTACAAAACACCCTTCTTACTCCTTTATTGCAATTGAACCTGAAAATGCACAAAAACATACAAATGAAAGTAATCTACATAATTAAACGAACAATGGACTTAACTAATGCAATTAAGGTCGCTTGAATATGCAATATTCGGCACTTATCATGAAGTCTCATGAAGGTTTCCAGAAATGATACCCACAAACATTAAACTCATTCTCACAAAAGAGGCACTAATATTCCAAACAAACATTGGGAGAAAATTACCTCAAGTATGCAATTTTTCAACTAATTCCAAGCAATCTCCCAAAATCTCAACAATATGCAAGCAAGTATGGTCCTCCACACATCAAGAAAATGATCATGTAAATCAAAACAACTCTAGAATCCTTTTTAAGTGAACCGGCATCAAATATGTTGCTATCTAAGCCAACTAAAGAAATGATCACATCATTACCCTCAAACTAGCACACAAATCTAGTACCGATCATCAAGATAAAGAGTGGACCTTTTATTAAAGCTTTATTGATTTAGGTGCGCTTATTCTTTTCACTTGATTTTTTTTTTTTTTTTTTTTTTTAATCCTAAGGATCAAAGATGGAAGCATAGTACAACATGTTGATTTATTAAGCTTTCTAGCGATCTATGAGGTCGAGCGTTAGGTTAATGACTCCTAAACCAGACGGCTTTAGGGCATTAGGTGTTTAAACACCCCTATGGACTTACAAGCTCAAATCAACTAGGCTACAAATCAAAACAATCTCCATCTAATCATTTCCCACTTCTCACCTTTTGGGAGAAGTCCTCACTTTTTATTTGCTTTTACAACAACATTTTTTCTTTTTTTTTTTTTTTTTTTTTTTTCTTTTTTTCAAGTTATTAACCTAGAGTTTGGGTTCTCCACCTTTCGACGCGAGAAATTCAGTACTTGATGAGGCTAAAATCCCGGCTACTCAATGAAAATGGTTTGTTATCCATCTTTATCAAGAATGAAAGCTTTCAAAGCACTACTAGCCTAATCATGCATTTAAAGTTCAACTCAAAATCATAGCTAACATCAATCTCAAATCTCAATCATGCATTTTAAGTAGAATGCAACAAAGATACCTTACCCCCAAACATAAACTGTATATTGTCCTCAATGTACAATGAGAACAATGGAAAAGATGGAAGGAGTATACCGTGGTGGCGAAAGCATAAAGCGCGGTAATGATCCAATATGAAAAACGTCTCCCCCAAACTTAGAATCAATAACTTACTTGAATAACCACACTAGCAAACTTACATCAAATATCAAATGGGATAAGAATAACCAAGTCATGCATTCTAAGGAAATATAACACAAGATGAAAGAGATATATGAGATCAAGCCCTAGCTTAAGCATTGAAGCATGAATACACATAAGGGCATAATGGTAATTTTTTTTTTTTTTTTTTGTTGAAACAATGATCGATCAAAGAATAATCGATCTCACTTCGATCGATCCAAGGCTTGAAAACCTGTAGAAAGCTTCGAACGATACACAGAGAGATGATTTATACAGAGATTGAAAAATTTTCTAAGTATGGAACACAGATCGATCGAAAGGGAAAACTGGATCGATCGGGGAATACTCAGATCGATCAGGAAGAAAGTTCGCATGATACACAAAGAGATGAAATATGCAGAGATTTTCGCACGATAGGATAGAGAGATGGGAATATGCAGGGATGATTGTTCAATCGATCGAACTTACTTTTGTGATTGATTGAACAGACACTAAATGCCTAATTTGAAAATGAAAACATATGCATTCCCTATCAAAGTCCCTAACCAATGTGTATGATCCCAGACTATATCTAGATGATGCAAGAAATGAAAGTAAAAATAGAAATGAGGGGGGAATAGGGTTGAAAACCCTACGAATCACTAGTGTTTAACGTCTCTAGCAAGACGTTGGGCTCTTTTAGCTTGGATTGAAAATCTTGTTGTGCATCCCCTTCTTAGCGGGGTGAAAAGCACTTTGAACGCTACCCGACAAATTTTTCCCTAGAGAACTCATTGGGTTTGATTCAAAAGGAATTGACGGTCCTTGATCAAATTAATTCTTGGGTCTCCATACCCTTTCAACACTTGGTTTGAAAACATTTTTCCTTGAAGTCTTTTTGGAAAGCAAACCATTAGAATGTTCAACATCAAGTAAAAACTCAAATTTTTCCATTCATTTTCAATGCATTTTTCAACAACACAAACCACTTCATGTTTGTCCAAAGAATTAGGGGTTAGATTGAATATGTTCAACTTTACCTTTATATGCCCAAATGAAATTTTCATTATCCCCGTCCTACAGTTTATGTTGGCATTAGCGGTTGCTAAGAAAGGACGGCCAAGGATAACCGGAATTCGGCTCTTAGGATTTGCGACCGGTTCCGTGTCTATAACTAAGAAATCGACCGGGAAGAAGAATTTATCAATTTTAATCAACACATCCTTAATAATACCCTGGGCCTTTTTGATGGATCGGTTGGCTAGTTGCAAAACTACCGACGTCGGTTTTAAATCTCCTAAGCCCAATTGAACATACACCGAGTATGGAAGAAGGTTCACACTTGCTCCTAAATCAAGAAGAGCCCAATTAATGACATGGTCACCAATAATGCAAGAAGTAGTAGGTGAGCTGGGGTCTTTGAATTTTGGGAGAGTGTTGTGTTGTAATATTGAGCTCACTTGCTCGGTCAAGACAACTTTCTTTGGTGTTTGGCTTTTGTTCTTCCTCTTTTGGGTGCAAAGATCATTCAAGAATTTGGTGTACGCCGGAATTTATATAATTGCATCCAAGAGGGGAAGATTAATCTTCACTTGCCTAAACATTTCAATGATCTCATTCACTTTGTATTATTGTTTTTCAAGAGAATTGGATCCTTTTAAGGCATCCGGAAATGAAGCCCTTGGCTCAAAAACTTTTTCAAAATCTTTTTTCAACACATTGTCAACACAAGAATTTTTTAAATCATTTCTCAAGTCTTTTTCAACAAAGGGTCATGCACATGCAATGAAGAAGGAATAGGATGTGAAACGGGACGGGTGTTAATTTTTGGTTGCATCGATTCACTCTATTCATTTGATTCACCAACTTGGTTGTCTACAATTCTTCCACTTTTCAAGGTTGTCACTGCATTAACATGCTCAATTGTGTGACCTTTCGATGAGGAATTGGTTTCTACAACAAATTGTTGCTTTGGTAGTGGATTCAAAGGCATCTTTCCCTTTTCCCTAGCATTTAAGGTACTAGCTATTTGCCTAACTTGGGTTTCTAGCTTTGCAATGGATTGGGAATGAGAATGAAGTAATTGGGTGTTTGCCTCCAACGTACCAAAAGCAATCAAAACTTTTTCTTCAAAAGCAGGACTCCTAGAATTTGCATGAGAATAAGTTTGATTTGGAAAGTGAGTATTTGCAAATTGGTTTCCATGTGATGATTGGTAAGACGATATATAACCTTGGGAACCTTGGTTTTGAATTGGGGGCGGAATATACTTGCCTTAAAAACCACTTTGGGGAAGGTTTGACCCTTCCTCTTGGCTTTTCCAAGAGAAGTTTGGATGGTTCCTCCACCCGGGATTGTAATGTGTGCCATAAGGATTATTCCCTTGGTTGATAAATGCGGCATTCACTTGTTCATGGTTCTCACTTTGCACATGTCCATGGGGACAATTGGAAATAGAATGTCAGACACTAGAACAAGTCATGCAAGTTTCATTAGAATTGTAATGAGAATGATTAGGGGAGGAAGACACTTGATTCACCAAATTTTGGTTGATTAAAAATTAATCAAACCTTTGAGATAAAGACTTGACTTCGGTAGCTATGTCATTGGAATTGTTAACTTGGTATAAGCCGACATTATTCCTTCCACCAGAGTTCTACCATTTTTGAAAGACAAGGATCGGTGTATTGAATTCTCACTCATGCTCTCATAACGACGCCAAACATAATCCTCATGGCTAGCAAGATATGAACCATCCATGAAAGCATCTACCATTCTTTTAAAATTATCCGACAAACTTTCAAAGAAAAATTGCACCAACTTCCATTTAGGAATGTCGTGATGTGGACACTTCCTAAACAAGTCATTGAGGCGCTCCCATGCCTTGTGAAACAATTCCCCTTCCCCTTGAGAAAATTCTCTTATTGAGGTTCTCATTGCATTGGTCTTTGAAACCTAATAGTACTTTTTCAAGAACTCTTGTTGCATTTCTGCCCAAGAAGTTATCGAAAAAGGTCTAAGATTGTTAAACCAATATTTTGCCTTATCTTTAAAGGTGAAAGGGAAGAGTTTTAATCTCAAAACCTTTTCTGGCATGTCCATGTATTTCACTGTGGAATACACTTCAAGAAACTCATCTAAATGCTTGTAGGGTTCTTCACTTGGAAGTTCATGATAGTTGGGAAGCATTTAGATAGTTTGGGGCTTGATTTCATAATGGTGTGCTCTAAATTGGGGCAATTGAATACACGTTGGTGAATTGTACTCATTTGGCACATAATGATCATGCAAAGCAATAGGGAGATTCACAACTGGTGGTGCCACATGAGCACCATGGTTTCCTTGAATAATGGGAGGTTGTGGTGGAACAAAAATTGGCCAAGGCATTCCCAATGGAACTTGGCCTTGTTATTGTGGAATGAATGGTCTTGGCATGCCTAATGGGACTTGAATGTTGTCATGATGTATATTAGGGTAGAGGATAACTTATTGGTCTATGTGACCAAGGTCCTCCACATGGTCCTCATTATGTTCCTCCATTGATGAAATGGAGTCACTAGACTTACCCCTTCCCTTAGGATTGTGAATAACCGATTCAAGATGAAAATTAAGTGGGGTAAGAGTAGGATTTAAATACTTATGACCATACATACACAAACAAAACAAAAAAAAACAACAAGCAAACACTTCACCTCCACAACAAATCAATCAACAGACCTCCACATACAATGATCCCATACTCCTATACTTTTAACAATATGTAAGAAAAATAAATTGCCTCCACGCGGGCTCACGATCTATCTAAGAAAATAAAAACTTGCTTCCACGCGGGCTCACGATTTAACTAGAGAAAGAGTTTAGAAAAGCTCACAACGGATCCTTAAGCAACTTCAATTTATTTTTCAATTTTTGACTTGCCTTGCTTTGCAATTTTTATATTTTAGCTTTTTATGCTCTTGCTTAGCTTTGTTTGGTTTACTTGCTTCTTTGGCTTTTCAATTTCCTTTGCTTCACTTCCTTGGCTCAATGCACCTAACCAATCAAGAACAAACACAATAAGTAACCAAGATAAAATAAAAATAAAGATAAGATCAAAAGAGTACTAATTCCAAATTGATTTCCAAAATACGACAGTGCCAAATCCCTAGCAATGGCGCCAAAACTTGGTGTGTGTCGTGCCGATGCACCAAAGTATGCAAAAGAGAAGCGTAGTGTGGCCAAGTTTAAATTTAGAGATTGCCATTACCACTTATAACTATAAATATAGCTAGGGTGAGTAGGGATCGTCCCAAGGGAAATGGAGTGTATTTAGCTTGGAAATCAATGTTGGATTAGTTGGTCGAGTGATCAAAGATGTTTTGGATGGTTAATTATACAACAATGTCAACTAAATGGATGCAAGGTAAAACAATTGAAGTAGAATGAAATGTAGAGAATATAAGAGAAGGATCTTGGGACATAGAGGTCACCACTAAATATCACCTTCCTAGACACTCAATGTGTAATGGATAAGGGGGATTATATGTTGCAATACTAGTGTGTGTCAATGATTGAATCAACAAGCATGGATAACTAAATAAGTATACATTGTCTAGCCAAACTAGAGAATAGCACAACATGTCAAGTTAAGCCATTATTCCTTCCTTTAAGTCCACAATTAATGCACATCATTAAATTAGAGAAATATACTACTTGCATTCATAAGCATGGAACATCAAACAACAAGCATAGATTGTCCTCCAATTTAAGAAAGTAAGACAACTACACTACAACTAAGCTAGGGACATGAAAATTTAATTAATTAAACTAAGGAGGAGGTACAATCCATCAAAAAATAAGTATGAACCATCAAACAAACCACAAGAGTATTCCATTTAAGCACCATGCCTTGACCATCACTAGATTCATAGCATCAACACATATAGACATGCATCAATGTCACAAAACCTAGAGATAAACATATGAACATCTATTCTAGCATACATAGACATATAAATAGAATGAAATGATCAATTGGAAGTATTAAACTACACAAATCATTGTTGAAACAAGATTCATATATATATTAAATGTCAAGACAAGAACTATAACACAAATCCCCTCAAATTACAAAACATCAAAGTCTAGGAGGCATGTTTAGGGCTATCTCTAGCCTCAAGAGAATAGTTTAGCCACTCATTGATGTGGTCATCCAACCCTTAAGGGCTATCTCCATGGTAGGAATGATTTTCTTCTCCTTGATGGAAACCCTAGATAAGTGGAAGAACTCCCAATTGGTGTGTATCTCTCTAATCTCTAGACTCCTCCAACCTCTCTTGTCTACGGTTCCTTTCTAACATTGTATATATGTATAAATGGCCCAAAATCCTTATATAGGTAGCTCAAATGTCACACCCAATGGTCAGTCTTCGTGCACTAGGACCTCCAAATGATTGCATAACGAGCGCACCTTTTAATTGGCTGGAACTCTATTTTTTTCGCGCTTGAGGAGGTTCGATCGATCACAAGGGTGGTCAGATCGATCGAACTATGGCGGTGCCTTTTTGGAATAATGATAAATCCGAGTATTCTAAAACCTTTATCTATTTAATTTTTCCCGTTTTAGACTAATTTCGTGATTATTGCCCTTTTCAGGCACTTATCCCCAAAATAAGTTAATTTAGCCAAATTAGAGCATAAAAAAAGCAATATCAAGCTAAATGGAAGAAAGAAGCAAAGAGGTCGAAAGCAGCATTATTCAATCGATCAGACAAAGCTTCAATTGATCTCACATTGATCGATCCAACCATGCCAAGATGGATCGAGCCTCTTGTCCTTATCCTCGGGAAATTTCCATCTTCGATCGATCCAACATTTCTCTAATCGATTGAACTTCTTTGATCTTATCCCCACCTACTACTTTTGTTTTTTTCCCAAAATATCCCGAAAATATCTCAGATTTGTCATTATTCCAAAAAGGCGCCGCTAAGGTTGGATCGATCTCACCAAACTTCGATCGATCGAACCCCCTTAAGTGCGAAAAAAAAAAAATAGAGTTCCAGCTAATTAAAAGGGTACTCATGGTGCAATCATTTGGAGGTCCTAATGCACGAGGTCTAACAATTGGGTGTGACACTTAAGCTACCTATATAAGGATTTTGAGCCATTTTACACATATACTATCTTGGAGAATCATATACACAAAAGAGGTTGGAGGAGTCTAGAGATTAAATAGATACGCACCATTTAGGAGTTCTTCCACTCATCTAGGGTTTATATCAAGAAAAAAAAAAAAAAGCGTTCATACCATGGAGATGGCCCTTAAGGCTTGGATGACTACATCAATGAGTTGCTAAACATCTTCTTAGGGCTAGAGTTAGCCCTAAACATGTCTCATAGACTTTGATGCTTTATATTTTGAGGGGATTTGTGTTGTAATTCTTGTCTTGACCTTTGATATATATATATAAATCTTGTTTCTATCTTAATTTGTGTAGTTTAATACTTCCAATTGATCATTTTATTCTATTCATATATGTCTATATATGCTAGAATAGATATTCATATGTTTTTCTCAAGATTTTGTTACATTGATGGATGTCTACGTGTGTTAATATCATAAATCTAGTGATGGTCAAGACATGGTGCTTTAATGGAATACTCTTGTGGCTTGTTTGATGGTTCATACTCATTTCTTGATGGATTGTGCCTCTTCCTTAGTTTAATTAGTTTAATTTCATGTCCCTAGCTTAGTTGTAGTGTAAATGCCTTACTTTTCTTGATGGGAGGACAATCCATGCTTGTTGTTTGATGTTCCATGCTTATGAATGCAAGTAGTATATTTCTTAGTTTGTTGATGTGTTTTGATTGTGAGCTTAAAGGAAGGAACAATGGCTTAATTTGTCTAGACAATGTATGCTTAATTGGTCATCCATGCTTGTTAATTCAATCAATCACACACATTAGTATTGTAACATATAATCCCCTTCATTTATTACACATCGAGTGTCTAGGAAGGTGATGTTTAGCGATGACCTCTAAATCCCAAGGCCTCTCTCTCTTATTTCTCTATACTTTACTTACTTTAGTTGTTCTACATTGCTTTCATTTAATTTAAAATTGTAGTTTAATTAACCAATCAAACCCCCTTTTGATCACTCGACCTACTAATCCGACCTTATTTCCAAGTAAAGTACACTTCCGCTCCCTTGGAACGATCTTTACTCACCCTATCTCTATTAGTAGTTAGAGGTAGTAGTGGCACTTTATAAATTCAAACTTGGCCACTTTTTAACACGTTTTAACTTGTTGGTTCACGACGACACCAAGTTTTGGCACCATTGCCGGGGATCTAGGCAACGCCATATTTTGGAAACAATTAGGAATTAGTACTCTTTTGATCGTGTCTTTACTTTATTTTGTTTTGGTTACTTATTGTGTTTGTTCTTGATTAGCTAAGTGCATTGAGCAAAGGAAAGTGAAACAAAGGAAAATTCTAAAGCAAGAAGAAAGGCAAGCTAAGCTAAGCATCGAAAGCTAAAAATCTAAAAGAATTGCAAAAGCAAGGCAAAGCAAAAATTAAAATTAATTTGAAGTTGCTTAAGGACCCTTTGTGAGCCTTTTCTAACTTAATCTCTATTTAAATCGTTAACCCACGTGGTGGCAAGTCTTTAAATTCTTAGATAAATCGTGAGCCCGTATGGAGGCAATTTGTCTTTCTTTGCATATTGTTGAAAACATGGGATTATGGGATCAATGTATGTGGAGGATTGTTGATTATTGATTTGTTGCGGAGGAGAAATGATTGCTACTTGCTTGTTGCTTGTTTGTGTTTTGTTTGTACATGCATGGTCGTAGGTCATTAAATCCTATTCTTGTCCCACTTAATTTGACTCTTGAATCCATTGTTCTCAATCCTAGGGGAAGGGGTATCTCTCATCAATCCATTTTACCAATGAAGGAGCAAAATGACGACCATGTGGAGGACCTTGGTCACATAGACCAACAAGGTATTCTCTACCCTAATGTGCATCATGACAACATCCAAGTACCATTAAGCATGCCAACACCATTTGTTCCACAACAACAAGGCCAAGTTCCATCGGGAATGCCTCGGCCAATTTTTGCTCCACAACCTCCCATTATTCAAGGCAATCAAGGTGCTTATGTAGCACCACCGGTTATGAATCCTCCTCTTGCTTTGCGTGATCATTATGTGCTAAATAAATATAATGCACCTACATACATTCAATTGCCCCCATTTAGAGCACATCACTATGAAATTAAACCACAAACTATTCAAATGCTTCCCAACTATCATAGACTTCCAAGTGAAGTACCTTACAAGCATTTGGATGAGTTTCTTAAAGTGTGTTCCACCGTGAAATACACGAACATGCCGGAAGAAGTTTTAAGACTCAAACTCTTTCCCTTTACCCTTAAAGACAAGGCAAAATATTGGTTCAATAATCTTTGGCCCTTTTCGATAAGTTCTTGGGCGGAAATGCAACAAGAGTTTTTGAAAAAGTACTATCCGGTTTCAAAGACCAATGCAATGAGATCTTCTATTCGAGAATTTTCTTAAGGGAATGGGGAGGTGTTTCATGAGGCATGGGAAAGGTTTAATGATTTGCTTAGGAAGTGTCCCCATCATGATATTCCTAAATGGCAATTAGTTCAATACTTCTTTGAAAGCTTACCGGATAATCACAAGGGTATGGTTGATGCATTTATGGGTGGCTCTTACCTTGATAAGCATGAAAATGATGTTTAGCAATTATATGAAAGTATGAGTGAGAATTCAATGCATCGATCCTTGTCTTCCAAAAATGGTAGAAATCTAGTTGGAAGGTAGAATGTCGGCTTGTATCAAGTTGACAATTCCAATGACATAGCCACCAAAGTCAAGTCTTTAGATCAAAAGTTTGATCAATTTTTTATTAACCAAAATTTGGTGAATCAAGTGTCTTCCTCCCCTAATCATTCACATCGCAATTCCAATGAATCTTGCATGACTTATTCTAGTGTCGTACATTCTACTTCCAATTGTCCTTGTGCAAAGTGAGAACCTTAAACAAGTGAATGCCACATTTGTCTATCAAGGGAACAATCCTTTTGGCATACATTACAATCTCGGGTAGAGGAACCATCCAAACTTCTTTTGGAAAAGCCAAGAGGAAAGCTCAAACCCTCCCCAAGGTGGTTTTCAAGGCAAGTATGTTCTGGCCCCAATGCAAAGCCAAGGTTCCCATGGTTATAAATCATCTTTTCAATCACATGGAAATTAATTTTCTAACTCTCATTTTCCTAATCAATCATCTTATTCTCAAGGAAATTCTAGGAGTCCCGCTTTTGAGGAAATAGTGTTGACCACCTTCGGTACTTTAGAGGCAAACACCCAATTACTTCATTCCTACTCTCAATCCATTGCGAAGCTAGAAACCCAAGTTGGGCAAATAGCTAATACTTTAAATGCTAGAGAAAAAGGGAAAATGCCTTTAAATACCCCACCAAAGCAATAATTTGTTGTGGAGACAAATTCCTCATCGGAAAGTCCCACAATTGAGCATGTCAATACGGTGACAACCTTGAGAAGTGGAAAAATTGTTGATAATCAAGTTAGTATTCAAAATGAAGAGAGTGAACCGGTGCAACCAAAAGTTGACACCCGTCCCGTTTCACATTTTATTCTTCCTTCATTGGATGTGCATGATTTTTTTGTTGAGAAAGAATTAAGAAGTGATTTGAAAAATTCTTATGCTGAAAATGTTTTGAAAAAGGATTTTGAAAAGGTTTATGAGCCAAAAGCTCCATTTCCGGATGCCTTAAAAGGATCCAATTCTCTTGAAAAGCAAAAGACCAAAGTGAATGAAATAATTGAATTGCTTAGGCAAGTGAAGATCAATCTTCCCCTTTTGGATGCAATTAAACAATTTCCGGCTTATACCAAATTCTTGAAAGATCTTTGCATCCAAAAGAGGAAGAAAAAAAGCTAAACACCAAAGAAAGTTGTCTTGACCGAGCAAGTGAGCTCTATTTTACAACACAACACTCTTCCAAAATTCAAAGACCATGCTTTACCTACTACTTCTTGCATCATTCATGACCATGTCATTAATCGGGCTCTTCTTGATTTAGGAGCTAGTGTTAACCTTCTTCCATATTCGATGTATGTTAAATTGGGCTTAGGAGACTTAAAACCAACGTCGGTGGTGTTGCAACAAGCCGACCGATCTATCAAAAAGCCCCGGGGTATTATTGAAGATGTGTTGATCAAAATTGATAAATTCTTCTTCCTAATCGATTTCGTATTCATAGACATGGAACCGGTTCTAAATCCCAAGAGTCAAATTCCAGTTATTCTTGGCCGTCCCTTCTTGGCAACCGTTAATGCCAACATAAATTGTAGGACAGGGATAATAAAAATTTCATTTGGCCATATGAAAGTGAAGTTGAACATATTCAATCCAACCTTGAATTCAATAGACAAGCATGAAGAAGTGTGTGTTGTGGAAAAGTGTCTTGACAGTGAATTTGAAAAAGTTGAGTCTTTGCATGAAAGTAAAATTTCCAAAGGTTCATCTTCCAAAATGATTTCGAAGAATGTTGATTTTAAATCAAGTGTTGAAAGGGCATGGAAGCCCAAAGGTTGCATTAACAAAGGACCATCAATCTCCTTTGAGTCAAATCCAATGAGTTCTCTAGGGAACAATTGTTAGGTAGGGTTCAAAGTGTTTTTCACCCCGCTAAGGAGGGGATGCACAACAAGATTTTCGATCCGGGCTAAAAGAGCCCAATGTATTACTAGAGACATTAAACACTAGTGCCTTGTAGGGTTTACAACCATATTCTTCCCTCATTTCTACTTTACTTTTTATTTCTTGCGTCATCTAGATATGTTCTGGGTTTATACACATTGTTAAGGACTTTGATTGAGAATGTTTGCACTGTCATTTTCAAATTAAGCATTTAATGCATGTTCGATCGATCTCAAAAGGAGGTTCGATCAATCGAACATCATCTCTGCATCCAATCATCTCTCTATCCCATCGTGCGAAAATTTCTTGCATATTTTAGCTCTCTGTGTATCATGCGAACTTTATTTCTGATCGATCCAAAAATTCCAAGATCGATCCAGTTTTCCTTTGGATCAATCTTCATTCCATACTTAGAAAAATTTTTGAAACTTTGAAAAATCACCTCTCTGTGTATCGTTTGAAGTCATCTGTAGGTTTTCACATTCTCGATCTATCTAGCTTAGATCGATCATTCTCAAATTGATCACAGCTTGGACCCTTTGACTCTTTGACTTTTTCTTTATATTTTTTAATTTATTTTATTTTTAATTTTCTTTTACTTTTATTATTTTATTTTATTTACATTCAATTAAAAAAAAAATCCAAAAATATTTTTTAATTTAGAAATTTGTTTTGGTTTATTTTATTTTTATTTTTATTTTCCAAAAATCCAAAAATATTTTTAACTTATTTTTAATTTTAATTTTAATTTTCAAAAAAATTTAAAAATTTTCAAAAATACCTTGTCGTTTTGTGGGTTCGATCGATCTGAATATCTTTATCATTGATCAGGGTTCGATCGATCTGATCACCCAAGTGATTGATCAAACAGGTCAGAGACAGTTTTTAAAAATATGACCCAAGGGTCATTTGGATCGATTTCAACATCGATCCAAAGCCCTCATTCTCTCCCGCCGCTTTTCATCATCTTCCCTACCTCCAGCGAATCTCCGACGAGCTCCCAAGCTTTCCAAACTCGATCCCGATCTCATCTCTCTTTCGTTTCACTTTGGTAAGTTTTTGGGTTCTCTCTTCTTATTTTCGAGTTGATCTACATGTTTTAGATGTTGCCATGTTTAGATCTTAAGCTTCCCATGATTTGTGGTTCCATTTTGGAGTTGTTGAGCATGTGTATATATATATGTATATATTTTATTTTTAATTTTGATTTCGGGGGTCACGTGCCGACTTAAGTGACTATTCTTGACTTGTTGAGGTGTATTGGAAACCTACAAGCATATTCGGGTGGCCCCGTATTGTCCACTTCACAGATCTGTGACTGTTCATGTTTTTCTACAATTTCGATCGATCACAGTAGTGCTCTAATCGATCAGAGCACGATCGATCTCAACCAAATCTTGATCGATCCAACTTGGCTCGATCCAATCTTTTCATGATCGATCGAACCTCACTGCTTTGTATGCACACTTTATAAAGCCTCTTTTGTGTTCCATGCTAACTTATTTATGCCCAATGCTTATGTTTTCCACATTGGATGCATTTTACTCTGTTATATCTAGTATGTTTCACTTTATTGGAATAGTCACTGTCTATCCTTGGTTGCATTATACCTTGCATAGGTTCATGTATTTTATTCTGAATTGTCTGTCTTAACTTGATATGCATGTTTCTATCTGTTGTGCTTCAATTCTTCATTTCACATATTATCCTGTTACTAACTACAATTGCAAGTGTTTTTCTATTTTGCAGACCATGGCCCGAGTCAAGACCATTTCCTGCCGGACATATCAGCGTAGAGTACGGCAGAGAGTAGAGGAGCTTGAGGAGCCAAGTCCAGCTCAGTCCGAGTGCTTCCCCTCTTCTGCTTCTGCATCATCATCTTCTTTATTAGCTAAGGAGGCCGAGCAAACACCGCCTCCTTCACCTAGTCCACCACTGACACTACCCGGCATGGTCCGCGACAAAGTTGAGCACAGATATTCATGCCTTACAGTGGCTCATGAGTCTATATTTGATACTAATTTCTTCTCCCGGTCGATTCTGACCAAGGTAGCTTTTGATGAGATTTACTGGTGCGGCATTTCAGTTATTTTAGCCCCGGTGGCCAATTCGGTTTACCCGCAGCTCGTTCGATTGTTCTATTAGAACCTCTAGCTAGCCTCGAGTAACCTGGTGAAGTTGCGAACCACTTTTGATGGCCATCTCATCCGAATTACAGTCGAGACACTAGCCACATCCTCTCGGTACCTACACGTCTGCCCTCCCGACCTTGATTATCCTATTCTCAGGAGGCCATCTAACGCAGACATGGCCATTGCTCTAACTGGCCCTGCCAGTGCTGGCGAGACATTTGCCACCCGAACTTATTTGCCGGATGATTTATGGTTCTTCGATTCGGTGCTGTACCGAAATGTATTTATGGCGTGCCATAAATACATTTGACCCCGTCATTTCCTTCCTTTCATTTTTTCCTCAGAATTTTATAGATGAATTTTTTTCGTTGAAATTCCTTTTCTAAGTTTGGTTTCTCGTCATTTAGTGTCGTCTTGAGTGCTCAGAAATGGTTTCTGAGACTCTTTCCTTTGGATTAACAACTTCTTTTGAGGACCGAGTAATTTTCACTTTTTTCATTTTTCCCGTTTGTCACTTTGTTGGCATAACCTCACTCCTTGTGTTCAGAGTTGGTTTTTGACTTCACGTATCTTCATTCTAAGTGGTTTCCATGAAATACGTATCTTTACTTTTGCAAGAAAGTACTCTGGTTGCTACCGGTGTCCATAGGGCATGGATGCACAGTTCTTCAGAATCTTTTTCTTTTCTTGGGGTGTTTTTCGTAAATATCTTTTGAAGATATTTTGTTTCAGGGGTTTTTAAGAAAATATTTTTGGAAGATATTTTTATTCTGGGTCATTAGTGTAGTTTTCACTTTTTGGAGGGGCCATTGTGTAATTAATGAAAGTTATTGTTAAATGCCTTGTTTTAAGCCTGGACCCTCGTACGATATTCATTTTTACGTTTCATCAAGTCCTGAACTCATAGAATTTCCTTCTGGTCATTTTTCTCCAATTTTAGGGTTTTTGGACCTGGTTGCTGCCAAACTTGTTTGGGTCATATCTCTCTGTTCGGGACTCAGTTTTCAATGCTGTTTCTTCCGTTGTTCATATTTTCTCATTTAGAATCTTTTTCATTAATAGAGTTTTGTCATTTGAGCGTGTTTGCTTAAAATCCACTTTTTAGGACCCTTTCGGGGCACTTTTTTAGATTTTCTATAAATAGGGGACTTAAAGAGAAAACATCACATTTTCTTCTCTCTTTCCTCTCTCTTGGCCGGCAGCCATGGCTGCCAAGGGGCTTCCATCCTTCTTCTTCTTTTTCCGGCCACTTCCCTCGAGTGAAATGTTGTCGTGTCTTAGTGTTTTATGTTCGCCTTGGCGAGGCCTTCGATTCCACCAATTGGAATCTCGTTTTGGCCATTTCTTGAGTTCGGATTTGAAGTCAAGTTGTGATTTTGATGGGGCTTTTGGGGGGTTCATGTAGATCATGTTGTCCCCGACAAAACCCCAAAGTTTCGTCGAATTCGGAGCAGTTTTATTTTGGTGGTTTTGAGATTTTCATCTCGAATTAAGGTAAGGGATGTCTTAGGTTTATATTATTGTTTTATTGATTATTTAATAAGCATATACAACTTGTGAGCATGCCTTGTTCAGGTTTTTAGAATTTAATTTATTTATTTTCTTTATTTAGGATTTAATTCTAATGATGGTATATAGTTTAGAATTAAATTGTGGCATACTAGTAAATTAGGCCTCGATGAATTGTGTAACATATATTAAATTTGGAGCATTTGAGTAAGAATTGCAAAACTTATTTAATATTTATCTTTTATGAAAGTTTAATTCACATAGTTGAAACAAGCATGAAATCAACTTATAATGTGAGATTAAAATAGGCCTTGGCATGTTCTCTAACCTACGTTAAATTGAGAGCGTTTGGATAAGTTTATAAATCTAGAGATTTTGAATTAAATGAATTAATTAAAATCTAATTAATGGTTCCACTAGTTTGATTGAGTTTTAACTTGATAATGATAGTGACTTGGGCTTGTTCACTTGTATATATCCATTTGGGGCCATTTGGGGTTGTTTTAGAAAATCTAGAGATTTAATTAACATGTTTCAATAAAACTCTATTTTGTTGTCTCAATGATCCAAATTAGTTTTTAAGTTGGTTTGTGTAGTGACCATACCATGTTGTTTAACATATTTGAATTAGGGATCGTTTGGATGAGCTTGCATTTTAATTTTGAAATGAAATTGTCATAGCGTGTAACGAATCGCACACTGAAGATTCGACATTGTAAATGTCATTGTAGACTTGAACTCTAGGACATAGTTTATGTGGATTCAACCTTACTTATGCATGTAAATTGATTCCTAGACATTATCTGAGATGTATAAGTTTGGTTTAACTTATTGATTTTGCATAAGTTTTGAACTTATTCTTTTTGGAGGCTTGTAAGGATTATGTCCATGTGATGGCTAAGGTCTGGCCCTAGTATGGATTCGTGAGTTTTCTAAGTCATATGAAGTGCGCAGTAGGTAGTACCTTGTGGGTCGTAATTACCCGAAATAACTTATACACGTGCGCACTAGGTAATACCTTACGGGCTAGTAACCCGGAATAACTCGATTGGTCTACAGCCAAGGATCCTAGTTTTTCCACTATTTGATTTCGCATTTAATTTCAAGTTGTTAATCATGGATTACTTGTAGCTTGAGAATTGATGCTTACTTGGGTATTTGAATCCTGTTTAGTATACTTGAAATTGTATACTTATTTTGTGTATTTAGATCTCATTTAGTATACTTGATCTTGTATCCTTGGTTGTGTATCTAAACCCTAATTAGTATACTTAAGCATCGCATGTTTGATTTGTGCAATCAGACTTCATTATGTATACTTGTGTCGTGTATGCTTTTCTTATGCGTAATTCATTTAGCTTAGTATACTTGTGCCTGTATACTTGATTCATGAGTTTTCCATGTTAATTGTATGTTTGTATATGCATGCTTGGACAATGCATAACTTGTTTAACATGACTTAGTGTACTTGAGCATATATACTTGTATGTCGTGGTTTATTTCAAATGCATGAGTAGCTTAGGATGATCCTTGAGTCTCACTGTGACCTAGACATTAGGTGGCATGAGCCCCTTTAACATGTTTCACCTTAAGGTGATATTATTATAAAATGCTAGGTCGATGCATGCTCATCTCCTACGAGTAGCTTTATGTTACTCACCCATATAGTGGGGATATTTTTCAGGTATAGGAATCAAGGTTCGAGATTCTCATATTGCTTGGATGATTTGTAGCCTTGAAGATTTCAATTCTTGTAAAAGTTGGCATGAATAGATGGAGGAAACAGCAGCAGTAGCAGCAGCAGCAGATGATCCAGCAAACCCACCAGCGGCTGTGGATGCGCATATGGACATAGACCTGGAGCAGTAGCCTCTAGAGGAGTCACCACATCATTCCCCGGTGTAGTCATTATTACATTCTCAGGAGCAGAGTCAGGATGAGCCTCAGTTTCCTGATCTAGTCATCCCTAACACTCCAGTTTAGACACCAAGCCTAGGAGAGCATATCTAGACCTTAGAGGATGCGGTAGTCTCTCTTCGAGTAGATATGGCCTCCTTTAGCATTGATGTGACTACTCTCTATGCAGACATACTGACTGCGCTGTAGGGTGTTTCCAGAGACATCCGAGGATCACGCCCCACTAAACCTACCTCATCTGCTTGATCTCTCTCTCTCATTATTATATATCTATGTTATTTGACTATTACTTTGACATTGTCACTATATTTTTACGGCCAGTCGGTTGGCTCGATACTGTGTTATACCTTACACTGCTTTTATTTTCTCTATCATATGCATGTTATTTTTGGATGTCAGTTTATTATATTGATATATCTATCTATGATTGACTCCATTATCAGGTGCATCTCAGTGACTTCAATGAGAGAGTGCTGCTTAATTTTTCAGGACCACCCTTATTTTTCAATTTACTTTATTTATTATCCCACTTACACTTGCATGTCCACTGTGCACTATTATTATCCCTTTTGTTATTTGACGAGCTTTTATTATAGTGCCATCTTTTCAGGACTACAGTAAATCCCAAGTTTTTTTTTTGGGGCGGGGAGGGGGGTTGTACCACCCATTTCGGATACTTATGTCCCAGCCATTCATTGTCATAGCTGCACTGGTATACTTTTCCCTTTTGTTCTCTTTGCACATTGAGGATACTGTGCCATTTAAGTTTAGGGGTAATAGGTGTTCTTTGCAGTGTTTATTTTCAATTCAACATTTTGAGCATGACTTGTGTATTTAAGGGATTTTCTATAATTGGTCCATAGCTAGCTATGATTTTGATCTTTTGAGGACTATATTGCTTAAAATTTAAAAAATGCTTGACTTGAGAGTCCAATACTCCTTGTATGCCTTGTGGATGCCATTTAGGAGTAAATTTTTTGAAAGATTGATATCTTGCTTGCACTTGTGTTCCACATCATCCTGATTTTGTGATTGTTTTGAGATTCACTCTAGGATTCTACACTAGCACAGACGCACACTAGCATTCATTTGTGGGGGTACATGCTTTATTGATTATTGAATTGGTTATATCCCAATTAGGCTAGTAGTGTATTGAAAGTTTTCATCCTTAATAAAGGTGGATAACAAATCCTTTTCATTGAGTAGCCGGAATTCTAGCCTCATCAAGCACTGAATTTCTCGCGCTGAAAGGTGGAGGGCCCAAACTCTAGGTTAATAATTGGATGTTAAAAAAAAAAATTAAAAAAAAAAAAAAAAAAAGTTGTAAAAGTAATAAAAAGTGAGGACTTCTCCCAAAAGGTGAGAAGTAGGAAATGATTAGATGGAGGTTATTTTGATTTGGAGCCTAGTTGATTTGAGCTTGCAAGTCCTTAGGGGTGTTTAAACACCTAATACCCTAAAGCCGTCTGGTTTGGGAGTCATTGACCTAACGCTCGACCTCATGGATCGCTAGAAAGCTTAATAGATTAATACATTGCATTATGCTTCCATCTCTGATCCTTAGGATTAAAAAAAAAAAAAATTTGAGTGGAAAGAATAAGCGCACCTAGATGAATAAAGCTTTAATAAAATGTCCACTCTTTGTTTTGATGATCGGTACTAGATTTGTATGCTAGTTTGAGGGTAAGGATGTGATCATTTCTTTAGTTGGCTTAGATAGCAACATATTTGATACCGGTTCATTTAAAAATGATTCTAGAGTTGTTTTGATTTACATGATCATTTTCTTGATGTGTGGAGAACCATATTTGTTTGCTTGATGCTGAGATTTTGGGAGATTGCTTGGAAATGGTTAAAAATTTGCATACTTGAGGTAGTTTTCTCCCAACGCTTGTTTGCAATATTAGTGCCTCTTTTGTGAGAATGAGCTTAATGTTTATAGGTGTCATTTCTGGAAACCCTCACGAGACTTCACTCGTCCACTAGGGGTAACCTAGGGGTTAAAAAGGCTTGTTGCATATGTTAAATACAATTGTGTTCCCTACGAAAGTGGTGTTATCCTTTTATTGCTTTCTAGATTATAATTATTTAGTTGTTCATTTCATTCCTTTACTTCGTAATTCATTACTAGGGACTAGCAATATTTAAGTTTGGGGATGTAATGAGCTCTGAAAAATATGCATTTAAACCCCTTAAACTCGAGTATTCTATAACCTTTATCTATCTTATTTTCCTGTTTTAGACTAATTTCATGATTATTGCCCTTTTTAGGCACTTATCCCTAAAATAAATTAATTCAACCAAATTAGAGCATAAAAGAAGCAATCTCAAGCTCAATAAAAGAAAGAAGCAAAGAGGTGGAAAGCAGCATTATTCAATCGATTAGACAAAGTTTCAATAGATCTCACATTGATCGATCCAACCATGCCAAGATGGATCGAGCCTCTTGTCTTTATCCTTAGGAAATTTCCATCTTCGATCGATCCAACATTTCTCTGATCGATCGAACTTCTTTGATCTTATCCCCACCTACCATTTTTGTCTTTTTCTCAAAATATCTTGAAAATATCTCAGATTTGTCATTATTCCAAAAAGGAGCCGCCAAGGTTCGATCGATCTCACCAGACTTCGATCAATCGAACCCCCTCAAGTGCGAAAAAAAAATAGAGTTCCAGCTAATTAAAAGGGTACTCGTGGTGCAATCATTTGGAGGTCCTAGTGCACGAGGTCTGACCATTGGGCGTGACACTTGAGCTACCTATATAAGGATTTTAAGCCATTTTACACATATACAATCTTGGAGAATCATATACACAAGAGAGGTTGGAGGAGTCTAGAGATTAGAGAGATACGCACCATTTGGGAGTTCTTCCACTCATCTAGGGTTTCCATCAAGGAGAAGAAGAGCATTCCTACCATAGAGATGACCCTTGAGGGTTAGATGACTACATCAATGAGTGGCTAAACATCTTCTTGGGGCTAGAGTTAGCCCTTAGCATGCCTCCTAGACTTTGATGCTTTATATTTTAAGGGGAATTGTGTTGTAATTCTTGTCTTGACCTTTGATATATATATAAATCTTATTTTTTATCTTAATTTGTGTAGTTTAATACTTCCAATTGATCATTTCATTTTATTCATATTTCTTTATATGCTAGAACAGATGTTCATATGTTTATCTCTAGATTTTGTTACATTGATACATGTCAATGTGTATTAATATCATGAATCTAGTGATGGTCATGGCATGGTGCTTTAATGGAATACTCTTGTGACTTGTTTGATGGTTCATACTCATTTCTTGATGGATTGTGACTCTTCCTTAATTTAATTAGTTTAATTTTCATGTCCCTAGCTTAGTTGTAGTGTAAATGCCTTACTTTTCTAGATGGGAGGACAATCCATGCTTGTTGTTTAATGTTCCATGCTTATGAATGCAAGTAGTATATTTTTTAGTTTGCTGATGTATTTTGATTGTGAGCTTAAAGGAAGGAACAATGGCTTAATTTGATATATTGTGCTATTCATTAATTTGTCTAGACAATGTATACTTAATTGGTCATCCATGCTTGTTGATTCAATCAATCACACACATTAGTATTGTAACATACAATCCCCCTCATTTATTGCACATTGAGTGTCTAAGAAGGTGAAGTTTAGCGGTGACCTCTAAATCCCAAGACCTCTCTCTCTTATTTCTTTATACTTTACTTACTTTAGTTGTTCTACATTGCTTTCATTTAATTTAAAATTGTAGTTTAATTAACCAATCAAACCACCTTTTGATCACTCGACTTACTAATCTGACCTTGTTTCCAGGCAAAGTATGCTTCCGATCCTTTGGGACTATCCCTACTCACCCTAGCTATATTAGTAGTTAGAGGTAGTAGTGGCACTTTATAAATTCAAACTTGGCCACTCTTTAACATGTTTTAACTTGTTGGTTCATGACAACACCATCTCCCAAACCTAACTTCTCATACACCGATTAAGGAATAATATTCACACTTGCTCCAAGATCAAAAGTGCTCACTCTATCACATTGTTTCCAATGATGTAAGAAATTGTAGGGGCACCAGGATCTTTAACCTTTAGAGGAGTGTTATATTTAAGAATAGCACTGACTTGCTTGGTGAGACAAATTTTTTTAGGATGAGTGCACAAGTCCTTTAAAAATTTGGAGTAGGTTGGAATTTGCTTTATAACGTCAAGCAGAGGAAGATTGATTTTGACATGTTTAAAGACCTCTATTATATCTTGAATTTTCTCCCCTTACTTACCAAAGTGGGAGGGTTCCTTGAGACGTTCAGGATAAGGCGCTCTTGGCTCATAAGTTGTCTCAAGGTTAGGAGCAGATGAAGAAGTGACCCCACCTTCAACTCCTGTTATGGATTGTGGAGTAGAATTTGAGGAAACATCCATGGGATGTGGATTATGAATGATAGGAACAATGGGAACCCTAAGCCTCTCTCTTCTTTCTGTCCTTTTTTAACTTGATTATCAACCACTTTACCACTCCTTAATGTAGTAGTAGCCTGAACTTGCTCATGATGAATACCTGAGGAATTAGTTTCATCAATTATGTAAGTTTGCCCTTTCGGGTTGGCTACTGGCTGACTAGACAGCTTTCCATTCTCTCTTCGAGATAGAGTATTCGCTATTTGCCCAACTTGTGCCTCTAGCTTTGTTATGGCTTGAGAATGAGAATTAAGTAGTTAGGTATTGGCTTTAAGATCAACAAGAGCATTGAGTACTTAATCCTCAAAAGTAGAATTTCTAGGAGGAGGTGGAAGATTAGGAGTTTGAGTAGGTTGATTTCTAAACTGAGGTGGATGATAGATACTAGATCGATTGAAAGAATTATTTTATGCCATATGATTGGATGAATTTTGATACTGTCCCTATGATTGAGGAACAGTGGTTCCTTGACTTTGATTACGCCATAATAGATTAGGATGATCTCTCCAGCTAGGATTATATGTAGAAGCATTTATAAGCTAGTCTGGAGAATACAGCATTCACTTGCTCCTGTGGGATCTCAGAGGATTGTCCCATCATAGGGCAAGTGTCAGCAAAATGGGAAGGATTAGCACAGATTGAACAAACTTCCTTTGGCAAGGCAATTTGTGGATTAGCAGCAGGAGCAAAGCCAGATGATAAGATTGGATTAAACCTACAGTTCAATGCTTCTATTTGAGCGGTTAACTCACTAGATTTGTCTACCTCGTAGATTTTTTTAACCTTATGCATTCCAGGTGAAGACCTAGACCTAGAGGAAGAAGTATGTTGCACTGTACTTTCACTTAGGGCCTCAAACAGTTCCCAAGCGTCAGTCGGACTCTTTCGCAGAAAGGCTCCATTACTAGATGCATCAACCATGTTTCTATAAGAATCAGAGAGACTATCGTAAGAAATCTGTATTAAGTGCCATTCAGCAATATCATGGTGTGGACACTTTCTTAGAAGATCATTATACCTTTCCCATGAATCATGGAGCTGTTCTCCCGGGATTTAGGAAAATGCCATGATTTCTCTTCTCATTTGACAGGTTTTACCCACTGTGTAGTACTTTTTCAAAAACTCTTGTTGCAACATGTCCTATGAAGATATGGAATTTAGTGGAAGGGACTGCAACCAAGTTCTTACTTTGTCCTTGAGAGAGAATTGGAAAAATCGCATCCTGAATGAATCGTTAGTAAGAGTGGTCAACTTGGTAGCCAAACACAATTCCAAAAATATATCCAAGTGCATATAAGGATCCTCTATTGCAAACCCATGGAAGGTTGGAAGCATTTGGATCATAGCAGTCTTGATCTCAAAATGGGTTGCATCAGCATCCAGAAATACAAAGCATGAAGGGAAAGTATATGTTTTTGGAATAAAATGATCCCTCATTTGTGGTTGTAGATGAACAGGTGGCACCCGTTCTCCATTACCATTACCATTACCATTGTCATTACCCGGTGCATTACGCTGTTTAGCCATGTTACCATAGGAACTTCCTATTGAATTTAAATGCATTTTAAGTTTTCTTAATTGACTAAGAGTTCTCTCTATTTCAGGATCATGCACTAAAGGTTTTGACTGAGTATGGCGAGTTAACATGCACTACTTCCACTAATCCTAATAGTAACAAAAATAAAATTTTCCAAGTAAAAGAAAACAACAAAAACTCACAGAAGGTTTAATAAACCGAAGCTTTTTATCCCTTAAGCGTCTTTGTCCTCTCTAATAATTTCCTGTACCTGAAAAGAAAAAGAATTAAGGTGAGATATTAGAAAGTTTGAAGACTGGTAAACCAAAAAAGAAAAAAAAAACTAATTAAAAACTAAACTAATAACAAATCTCCCCAGCAACGGCGCCAAAAATTGATGTGTGTCAATTTATGTCAATTATAAATAACCACTCGCAATAGTATGAATCTTTGTAGGAAAACACTATAGAGAGGGTGTCAAACCCATAGGGAGATGAGTTATTAAGTTCTACTTTTAACTAATCTTTTTTGGTTTACAGGTAATTGATTGAATTGATCGATTGGTTGTCACGATTATAAACTGAAATTAAACTAGAGTGATCAGATAGAGAAAGGTTTTAGGGCTTTGACTTCACCACAACCTTCATACTATGGTTAACTATTTCAACTCCGGGGATTTAATTGAATTATATTTTAAATGAATTGAACTCAATAACATTCGTTCAATTCGGGTTTTAAAGAAATATGTTTTATAAAATGTAGTTAACTATAACCTATTTGCGGTTAGAATGGATTATCCACCTACCTACTTCTAACTACTTTGTAAACAATCATTCTTTCCTAAACATAGACTATGGAAACATTCTTTCATAAAAAAAAAACGTTGGAACACCATTATATGACCTCCATTCTTACGTCCGGCAGGGCTCCGCCAGATATCGTCTACTAAGAATAGGTTGAGAATAGAAAATGAATAGTTATATCTAAGACAAGGTAATAACAATTCGAAAACTATTTAAAATGTTAAATCCAATTGAGTTGTCTTAATTGCTCATAGTCATGTAATCAAAAATAGAATATACATTAAAAATATCCCAGAGTTAAAACAATCAAACTATGGTACTAGATTGGGTTACATCAGTGCCCTAAGAGAGGAATTAGCTACTCATGACGATGCCGAATATCATCTGCGTTGTAGTTGTCTCCATCGTCACGGACGACACTTCTCTTCTCAGGATCTTCACCTTCTAAGGTTATGGAAACCCTAAAATCTGCCACTACAATATTAGCATTCTGAATAACACAAGAAAAAGGAACTTAGAACTTCAGACCCCTTCTATTAAGGCCTATGTCTTCTTTTATAGAAGAAAATAAAGGTCTGTTGGGCTTTTAGGTCTTCTGGCCCATTTGGAATGAGATATGACTTATAAAGAAAATAATCTCGTAACTTAAATTTGATCTGTCATGGAAGGCTCGAGCTTTAGAAAATAGAGCTCAAGCTTTGAGGTTTAGGCTCGAGCTTTGGGAACATAGCTCTAGCTTCAATGGATTATTACTCAAGCTTCAAGGAATAGTGTTCGATCTTCACTTTGATACTTAGCCAAATTTCTTCAACTATTTTTTGAAGCGTCTTTTCCTTTAACACTTAAAATATTTTTAAGATTAATCTCTTTTAACATTGCTCGATCCAAGCTTCATGGGCTCGAGCTCTAGGTACTGAGCTCAAGCTTTGGGTACTCAAGGCTCGAGCTTTGAATGATGGTGCTCGATCCTTAAGGTCTACTACAAGGCCCTGGGAGCTTGGTTATTCTATTAAATCAACTTTTCAAATTCCGACGCCTTGTGCTAGAGCTTGAGGGTCAAGGCTCGAGCACCCTGAGATTAGGCTCGAACATCGTTGGTTAGGGCTCGAGCTCTGAAGGTACAAGGCTCGAGCTTCAACGCCTTGTTGATTTTTCTTCTTTTTCTTGCAAGGCTCGAGCCTCAGGACTTAGGCTCGAGCTTTGGTTCTTAAATTCTTCCAAACTTCACCATTTAAGCTCTCAGCTTGCTCTGGATGACTAGCAACGACTCTGTAAGTTTCGATATCAGTCTTTTCATCATAAGTCCCGGTTTTAACCGTTTCTTTGGGAAAATACCTATAAACACACATTAAACACAAATCAGTCTAACTATGGATAAAAGTATCACTTTAGGCCTTAACATACATATAATTAGGGGCTCGAATATGCAATATTTAACGTTCATCATGCATGAGTAAAGGAAGATTACTACGATGGAGACAATGGTTTGCTAACTTTTGATTTGATGTTGAACATATTGCAAGAGCAACAAACAGTCTATGAGACGCATTAACATGTGAGATGGCTTGTACACTTTGTGACAATTCTATCAAAAATGGTGATAGCCAATATAAATCAATTATCCACAAGGATAAAAATAGTGCACCAGTACCATTACAGTCTACGGACTTAAGAACCCGTAAGGGAAAGTCAAAAGACTATAAATTTAATATTGAAACTTCAGTTTCAAATCCTTCGAAAGGAGAGTTCCTTTAAAAAGACTACAGTCGACAAGTTCAAAGGCAAATAGTCTGGGAATACTGAAGAATTATTCTTTAGAAATCTTGCACTTAGTAGGATGAAAAATCCTACAAATGTTTTCAAAACAAATGAGAAACACTCATTGTTCTCAAAGAACATCTTGGATTCCGTATTGAATGATTTCAAAACCCAAGATGCAAAACATATGCTTACTACATTAAAAGTGACAAGTAAGTATATTACTATGCTCCAAAAAGAATTTAGGAGGCTAAATGCCTTAGAAATAAACAGGGTTACACCTGAAACTATTGATGCTTCTATTCAAAGAGTAGAAATTCAAAAACTTTCAAAAGAAGAAAAAACGATTCAAGATCCAAAAGTTTGGACCACTTTATCAGTGGATTCTGCAAATTTAATTTATCAAAAGGTAGGAAAAACTCACTACGCACATATTCCTAAAGATTATAGGAACACCAACTAGTGCTCACCAAAAATGGCATGAGTTCACAAAAAGATCCAAATTGTTATGTTACTCAGGGACATAATCCTAAGGTGGTTGGGCTAAGTTTCACAACTAGTCAACAACTGTCCAAAAAAGATCACAAATCTAAAGCTTATACTTTAGAAAATGGATTCTTGACAAGTTTTTAGTATCACACTAAAGAAGACACGGAAGGAATGCCAACATCCATCTAGGAAGCCTGCAGCACATTCAAGCCAAAATGACCACTTAATGTTAAGGTCATAACTATATCACTAGAATGGAATGAAATAGATTATTATCCGTCGATTCATCTTATAAGAATGCACTCAGCACCACAATGGCTGGGAATTATCATAGATGAGGGCAGGCAAAAGAAGAAAAAGCCCGAATACACGAGTGATCTTGATAGTCGAGTAAATTGAGCAGCAGGGATAACTATGATCCAGAAAAAGCTTAAAGAATCATGGACACCAAAAGAACAATGGACCACCATATTTTCTAAAGAAAGGATAATAATTCAAATTTTAGCGTTCAAAAATGAATAAAATTTTGAATTAACAAAAGCCATTAAGCAAGGTAGGTTAGTAACCACTCAAGAAACTAAGGAAATAATCGTAGCTATAAATAGCGAAATTGATTATCAAATAATGAATTATGGTATTGATGTCATGGATGACGATAATCTGCTAGATGACATTGGAAACCAAAATCTAGACAACATGATGGAGTATTGACTATCCTCCACCATAGCAAATGTCTTCCAAAGAAGAAACAACCAAAAGAAAAAGTATCTTCAAAAAAGCGCAGACTGGAAAGAGTATTAGTTTGTAATAAAGTTAGATTCGAATTTCAAATCCAAATTGGATTTTAGACCTGTTTCAAGTTCGGGGTCTATAAAAAGGCTCTTAAGGCATTTGTATCAGGCATCTAAAGCTAGAGAGTGAGATATGGTATTGTAAAACTGTTTTCTTTCAAGTTTATGTGTAGTAGTGTTTTCTTTTAAGCTTTTGTGTAATATTTCAGAGTGTTTAAGTACAATGTACTAAGATTTCTTTCAATGAAAAAAGTCAATGTGTTTTCGTAAACTTCTTCAAATACTTCATAGAAAACCTTGAAGTAATATTCCTTTTGGTTCTTATATTTTGTGAACTTTTATTCCTTTTTCGTTAAACTCGGTGAGCTATTGGTGTTGGTAAAAGGGTAATCTGAACAGTTCTCTAGTGGAGAAAAGTCAGTCAAGTGGTGGTTGCTAACCTCGGAATAGAAGAATTCGAAGAACCAAAGGATAACTTCTTAAAGTTTAGTGTATTTAATAGTATTATGTAGGAGCGTGGTGGGCATATATTAGATTTATTTCATGTTTTAAAGCTATAATGTTATCATAGTTATGTTTTGGGTCATTATAATAATATAAATTGTTATGTGGTCCAAAGTAGAAAGTAAGTTCATTATTTAGAAATAGGTTGTGTGGTCCTCCCATTTATTGTTGCTTCATGACTTTGACTTCATGATAGTGTAGTATTCCTTCATTTAGCCCATGTATTGGTAGTTATCCTTAAATAATTTAAACAACAAATACATTATCATGCAATTCATGGCCAAAAATCACTGATTGCAATTCAACACACCATCATAACCATAACTCAATTTCTAATTACCAATTAACGCAATGACACCATTCACATAAAGATATGTTGGCAGTACTTTGGTGGAGACCTATGCAGATTCATTTCTATAATTTATTAAGGGGAAAAATCACATAACCCCCTTCTGCTATCATTTTCGTCCAAAAAAACCTCCTGAAAATTAAACACCCCCCTCAACTAAAGAAATGCTATCAAGTTACCACATACCCTGACTGACCCGTTTATTAGGTTGTGAAATGACAAAATTAACCTTATGATTTAATATTAAATTAAAAACTAATATTTATTATTGTGAAATTACCAAAATACCCATCTTTTTCTTCCTCTTCACTCTCTCTCTAAAACTTTTACCCCTCCCTCTCAAATCAGTCTCTCTTTAGCAATGGAACTAGGCCTCCATTTTTCCTCACACAACTGATTGAGAATAGCCAATGACCGTCCTTTGAGATTTCAGATTTGAAATGAGACACGTAAAAAAAACCATCTGGATTTTCAGATATGAGTTTATCGTGAAGGGTTAGCACTTGTTGTTGTTAGGGCTATGGTTAGCTATTAGCAGCCAGATGCCAAAGAGTGAGAATTATAGATCTTTTTGTCCTCACCAGTCACCACTTTCAGTGATTGAGATGTGAGATAATATAGATGAAAAAGAGGTGCTGAAATTTGTTACTAGAGATACGAGAGATTAGGAGCTTAGACTTGAGAGACATAAGGGCAAATGAGTCGAGAGATAGTAGAGTAATTAGAAATGAGAAGAGGTTAATTTCTTTAGATCTTGAAACTTTTGATTTCCTTTCTCAAGCACACATTGATTCTATTGTAATTGCCTTTGATTATTTGTGATTCTATGGTTTCCATTGCTAGAGAGAGACTGATTTTAGAGAGAGGGGTAAAAGTTCTAGAGAGAGTGAATAGGAAGAAGAAGATGGGTATTTTGGTAATTTCACAATAATAAATATTAGTTTTTAATTTAATATTAATTTTTTTTTCCTAAATGCTAACTTAATATTAAATTATAAGGTTAATTTTGTCATTTCATAACATAATAAACGGGTCAGTTACGAGTATGTGATAACTTGATAGCATTTTTTAGTTTAGGGGGTGTTTAATTTTTATTAAATTTTTTTGAACGAAAATGATAATAGAGAAGGGTTATGAGATTTTTTTCCCTTTATTAATAGACACCAAACATGTGAGAGTTTACTAATACATCATCACCACAGGCACATCTAAGGGTACATAACGGGTCGGGCCAGGCCGGCCTGCTATCTTAATAGCCTAGGCCCGAGCCAGTGGGCTTTGATTCGGGATGGGCCTAAACACATTTTAAGAAGCCCAAGCCCGCCCCTTTGCTTTGAATGGCGGCTGCGGACTTGGAATGGGCCGGGCTGCAAGCTTATAACGGGATAAAATATGGACTTTAAACGGGCTGTAATATGGACTTGAGAAAAAAACAACAAAAAACACTAAAAAAAAAAAAAAAAAAATTTAGTAACTACAGTTTCTTTAAGGAAAAAAAAATACTATATACATGGAGTATTATTAAATGTCTATTAACACGTTACTGATAAAGGAGACCATCATTCATTTCCATATTTTGCAAGTTTCTACAAAATTGTGTAAAAACTAAAAAGTATGTTATGAAAATTTCAGAAATACTTAATTTTATTTTTTAAAAAAGGAGCAGCAGCATAAGCATAAAAATGCCCTGATCACTGACGAGGCTGTACCGGATTTTGTGCATCATCGAGAACCGCCACCACCACTCCACCGCCACCACCAAATAATTCTCTCCCTCACAACAAAAACCACTGCCTCCATAAAACCCCTTTATCCTGACCCCACCTTAAAATGGGAAGCTCTAGCGGTGGGGTTACGGATGACTCCGCCACCATCTCCGACGACGACGCCACCACCGTCACCGACATCGACACCAAAGGCGACGCCGATTCGCCTACTTTGGCCGATTCTCTTCCCTTTTCTGAAGGAGAGAGAGTCCTCGCTTATCATAACCAACAACTCTACGAGGCCAAGGTACCATCTCATTTATGAAACACTCCCTTTGCTTTTCTATTCCTAGTGTTTGGGAAAAAAGAAAACGAAGTACAGAGAAACCAAAAAATACCCATTTTTTTTTTTTATTTTTTTTATTTTTAAATATCTGCTCATTTTATTAGTTTTGTGGGTTATTGCATTTTCTACATAATGCTTTAGGTTTTATACGGTGTATGATTTTATTTGCAAGGTGCTAAAAATTGACATACGGATGAAGGAGTGGAGGTATTATGTTCATTATCGTGTAAGTATTGCTTTGTTCTTATTATTTATTTTTTAGAGCTGTTGATTTATGTGTATTATGGTAGTAACAATGATTTTTAGATTTTACCTCAATTCATTCGATTGCAATGATAAAACATTTGTTGTTGCTCAGGTTTTGACAAGATAGAAATCCCGTCACTAATTTAGTGACGTGCTCTCTTTGTTTTGCAGGGATGGAGCAAAAAGTGAGTACTCTTCTGGTTATATACCTAATATTACAAATAGATTTATGAATTCTAATTTAGAAGTAGGCAGATGAGTGTTAGATTTATTTATTATGATTATTATTAATTTTTCTGACAAAGGGGAAGCTAATTGAAGATTATGGTTAGCCATGGGCAAACACAAGTTGCATAGAAAACTGGAGGAAACCTAAAAGCTGTCCAAAATGGTACTATTTATTAAAAATAACGAATAAAATAAAATAACATAAGATAACTATAAAATATCAGCTCAATCTAAGTCCCATTCGACCACTTACAAAAATCCTGAAAAATTCTATTGGTTTTGTACTGAAAAATGTGAAAATGTGAAATTTGGTTGAAAATCAACACGTCATGCTGGTGAGTATTGACCGTTGGCCCGATTATCATGTATGAGTCTCCGCAGGTTGAAAATGCTCGGAAAATGTGTTAGCCTCTTCATTTGGCCTTCTGGTGGTCCAAATGGTCCTCGTTGTCATCAGCAACCCATTCTACATCAATTTCACATATTGTAGTTCTTATTCTGGTGCATCTTCCATTTTGGATGCAAATTCTTTGATCTCAGCCTAAATACCTTTTGTGGAAGTATACTAGTTTCCATTTGTTTTTTTATTTTTATTTTTTTAAGATTTCATTCAAATTGGTAAATTATTAGCAATTTATTTTATTTTATTTTAAATTTTTGTTTGGAAGATAACTGATAAGTATAGATGTTTATGATTTAGTTAGCATGCTTAATAAGTTTGTTTTTCAGTTGAAATTCTGATTTAGCTGTGGCAGATGAATTGCTGCTAGGACAGCTGAATTTTTTTTTCATTTTTAATTTTTTTATATTATTAAACAATTTTGTTAGTTGGAGTGGAGAAGAGGTGTGCAGATTTGGGTGGTTTATAGGATAGGAAGGGTTATTTTCCATTTTTATGATGCCGTATTCTGCTAACTGCAGTTTTTTTTTTTTTTTTGTTTGAACTTTATATTTTTCAGTTGGGATGAATGGGTTGGCATGGATCGTCTGATGAAATATATTGAAGAGAATATAGAGAAACAGCAGGCGCTAAAAAAGAAACATGGCTCAGAGAAGAACTCAAGGCCCGGGCGTGGCTCACAGATAAAATCAAAAAATTCTACTGGTTAGATTTGTTATACTGTTTAATTATTTATTAGTTTGAAACTTTGAATATTGTAGTTCAATTTCTTTTATGAAATTAAACTCTTAAAATTTCTTTCATTTATTTATTGTTTATTTATTTATTTTTTTGTTTCGGGAGGGGGGTGAGTGGTGAAGGAGGGTTGTGGAGGTGGGAGAGGCTACTCCTTATATATCATTTTTTAAAAAGAGACAAGTAGAACATTACTTAAAAATGCAAATTCTAGCTTCCCTCTGGGCTTGATCACAAACCATAAAACTTGAATGTGTCAAAATATATTTGTAGCAATATATTTCTTATTCTCTTTTGTTTTATATGGCTGAGAGTGATTACAGATCAAGTAAGGATTTTTTAGCTACATATTGTGTCCTTTCACTTTGGTTTTGCCTGTTGAAAATGAATAAGTTAAATATTTCGCTCAATTTTATGTCTTCTCCATGAATTTACATAGAATTATACTCAACTTGTACCTAATATATATACAGAAGCCTAGTATGTTTATATTGAATATTGATGCAATGCAGAACTAATAATTACAATGTTAACTGCAAAAATAAACTGTGTACAACTGGAAATTATCCTTTGAACTGGTCTCTTTATAAGTTTTTTTTTGGAAAAATTGTGCAGTGTCAAGGGGAAAGAAGCGAAAGAGTGACTCTGGTATTAAGGTATGGATATGGTTTACAATTTTAGAAGTGCCTCCAGAATCTATAAGTTTTTTTAGCTGTACTGTTCTGCTAGTTGGTGTTCAAATTCTTGTTTTGTTAATGCTTTGTAGAATAAAAATTGAATTACGGATATTGCTGTCCGCACATTCATGTATATATATTTCTTCATGAATGTTTGTTTACTTCCCCCCTTTTTTGGGGGGGGGTCGGGATTTACTTTTTATTGTTGAGAGATTGATCTTACTTTTGGAAGGTGCAAGAGGTTATTATCAGATTAATATATGTTTACTCAATGCACCTAAAATTTATTTGATTCTTACAATTTTCATTCATTCTTCAATTTATGCAGTTTGTGAACAATACGGGCTGCATAAAGTTAAGTCTCAGCAAGTTCATGTGCTTAAGCAGTGAAGGATGGTCTCTCTCAGAGGGATCTCATCTTTTATATTTTCGAACACCCTTGATAAAACTTATCACATTTTTTTGGGTTTAAAATGTGTTAGCGGAGGATATTGTCAGTGATTCTTCACTGGTCTTCAGGAGAAGGTTCTGCTATACTAGAAATTTTAGAGTATGCTTAGAATGCATAATTATGTAAATAATTTGAATGTAAGAAAGCTGTTTAATGTCATGTTTTAGATTATCATCTTTTGCGAGAACATTCTAGTAACTTTTATAATGGTAATTGTTTTTATTTTTTATTGGGGTTTGCTCAAACAATGTTTAAATTGTGATACTTATTGGCTGCTCCTTGAGCAAATATCAAGGTCAGTCGATGTAACAGGTCACTCTTGATATGCACAGATGGGGACAAATATCAAGCATTTGTGCTTTGATCCCTTTTATGATGAGTTCTCTGCGTCTTCTTATGAATCTTGTTACTCAACTTATTTAAATGGTTCCAAGCTTGATTTCTAAATTTTCAATCCAACTTTGTTTGCATCATATTTAATTTGACATATGGTCAATGATTTCTTTTACTTTTTTGATAGGTTTTCATTCTTTGTTTAGATTTTATAACCAAATTTATCGCTTGTCATTTATTAGGAGAGGGGTACTATACCAATGGAGAAGCTTGTGAACATCCATATTCCATCAACATTAAAGAAGCAACTAGTTGATGATTGTGAATCCATAACGCATCTGGGCAAGGTAATTACATTCCCTACTTTTTCATTATCTATGTGAATTGGATGATACCTGAAAATATTTTTTGTTGGAATGGAGTTGCTAAATTATTAATGTATTTAATTTTTTTACTTTCAGTCATCCTGTTTTCCCTTTTTCAATGGTTATTTGTTGAAATCTGGTCAGCCAATTGTAGAGTGCTAGCATTCCATTGGCATAAATGAAGATGTGCTGGTTGTTTGGGGATTATAATACAAGGAATTTTGGGGATTATAATACAAGGAATTGATCTGGTGTTGATTGTTAAACTTCTAAAATACACAGGCCTATCGGATCTTAGTATAGATGTTTTTCCTTTTTTTTTAGGAGAATATTTTTTTATTATATGCTTCTTTTGGGTAATTCACTGTGTTGGTTCTTTCCTTTCTGATAGTTCATTATTATCCAGTTGAAACATCTCTCTAGTATTACCCTATGTGGCTTGATATCTTTAAATCATCCAGCTAAAAATGGAGGCTCAAGTCCATTGACCCTGTGGCAATAACGCCTTCAAACTAGGTGGGTCCAAGAAGTTATACTTATATGGTCCATGATTTCTTTTGGCATTTTATCTTTTATATGTGATGTTTTGAGAATAGACCACCATTTCCTCATGACCACTATCAATGATGCATTGTCACCACTCCTGGCCTGCTTCTAAAACATCCAAACAAAAGTGTTGAATCCCTCTTAGGATTTCAAATTCTCAATCTTATTCCTTCTTCATACTTGGACGTTCTTTTGACCACCAAATTGGTTCTTTGTGTAGTTGAGGACCTTTTACTTCTTTTCTAGTTATAATAGTTGAGTGATAGGTTACTGCTAATACCTTCATTTTGTTTTCTCAAACTATCATTGTCATAATGGCGAAGGTTAGATCGGTCATAGTTCAGTCTTTCCCTTCCAGAGCCCTTTGTAGGTGGGATATATATACTTAGTCATAATGGAAAAGGTTAGGTTGGTCTTTCCCTTACAGAGCCCCTTTTAGGTGGGATATATATATATACTCCGTCATTTAGTAACCTTAGTGATTTTCAGACTCATTGCTTTAACTCTCTTTTATCACTGTTCTAGTGTCACTTAAAAAAACAATTTTTTTTATTTGGTTGTAATATGTACATATTTAATATTCCCTGTCATTGAAAAAATTGTCATAATATCACCAGCATCAGATTTTAGTGAGCAGTTGAATTAATGACATTTTGATATCTCCATTCCTACCAGATACCTGATCGATTTGAATTTTAAATGAGATCCATACTGATAACTATGGTGGCATAACAGAATATTGATTTTTATATATTGAAAATGGACATTAAATCTAGTGGCATTGTTCTACTATATTACTCTCTTTCAATTTCCTTGCCTAGTCAAAGCATTTCAAACTTCCAAATGCTGAATGTAGCATTTGATTTAAGTAGTTGAGAGTTGATTACCTCTTTTGGTAACTGAATACCTTGTAAGATATACACTATGCAGTTTGGAGTCGTACATCATGGTCAGGAAATCCCTTTTCTAATAATTAATTGTGAACTGTAAATTCTTCCAGATGTAAATATGAGATAGCTTAGTTCGACCTCTCTTGTATGTCTAAACAATATCATTTATACATTACCGTGGCTGATTGAGAGGATGAGAAAAAGAGCGAAAAGTGGGAGTGTGGCATTATAAATTATCTGAAATAACCATTTAGGCTTCTCTCTCTCTGTTTTTCTCTCTCTAAGGTGGAAGTTATCACATCTACTATTGAGAAAGTTGAAAGATTGGTCCAGTAACCACCTCTAAAATTAGGAGGCTCACTTGGCTTTCTAGATAGTATAGATATAATTCATTCACTATCCTTTCTCAATCTACAGTGATTAAGGTGTACAATGCATAATAATCAGATTATCAGACTCAACTTTTGGATGTCAAAATTACATGTTGAAAGTATATTCGTGCAATTAATGTTTTCATGATCAGAGCTTGCCCTATAGAAGAGATAACCAGCAAAAATCATATATATATATATATATATATATATATATATATATATATATATTCCAAAATTATATCTTCTCTGTGCACTCAAGTATGAGGTTGACATGAAGAAGATTTTGCATATCAAGGAGTATAATGGATGAATGGGAAAGGGTTTCTTCATTGAGTTCTCTCAACATAGGTGAAGTTTCACGAAATACCACTTACTTATGACTTAAGTGATGGTATGCCCTTACATGAGTCAATTGTGGTATGCTATGTTATGTTTAGCTTCTCTTAGTTTTTCACCGTGCATGGTTTCAATGCCACTCATATTTGTATAATGGAAATAACCAAGAAATCTTTACTAGTTACTACCTTCTGAAAAATCTTTATTAGTTAATGTCATATAATTGTAATTTACTTTATTATGGCCATTTGTGATATATTGCAGAATGCATCTTGGCGTTATCGGTAATGAAATTTTAGTATTTGATTAATGTGGATGATCCTTTTTTTTGTAGCTTGTTAAACTTCCTCGTACTCCCAATGTTGATGATATATTGAGCAAGTATCCTGAATACAGGTTGAAGAAGGATGGCGTGTAAGTTTGCTCTATTTATTCTGAAACTTTGCAGCCTCTGGTTCATTTCTTGTTTGGCCTGTTAGTCACTTTATTTATTGTTGACTTGGGTTTGTAAAAGCACATTTTTAAGAATGTTTTAAGGATGGAAAATTTAGTCTTCTCTCTCATGCAGGAGTTGGTGGGTTCAGATTGCTATAGCTGTCCTTCGAACATGCATATAATCAAGACACACATACATAATTCCAAAATATCTCATCAACTTAGTCATTGTCTAACTTTACTAACATACCTCGTTATCGCCTTTACATGGCCAAAAAGTTTCACCATAGAATAGATCGATCTAGTTCCCGTTCTTTTCTGGTGCACTCACTTTACATCTCTGACACACAAGGAAGGACACGGTGGGAAGGAAGCAGCCCTAGCCTCTATCTGGCCGATCATTCCGCTGGCATCTCGCATTCATGCCCCTGTTTGACTGCCGCTCGGGGATGTAGTTGTAGATATGTTAGTCTTAGTGGGTTCTACGACATGCTGTTGTCGTCGCCATATTCCATATGTCACTTAGTCATCTCTGCCTTGCTGCTGGTCAGCACCTCCAAAAGAAACGGAGGACTTCATTCAGTGACCCCGCAATCGCCCAATGAAAAGGCAAGACCAAATAGAAAGAGTACAGGCCCTGGAATCAACTAGCTGGAGTATATGGACTTTGTTTGTTTGCCGATGAGGTCAAACTAGAAAAACAGTTTCTTTGGATTTTTCTGTTAACCGAAACGTATAAGTGGGTTTGAATCAAATGCAGAAAAATGTTTCTGGGGAAAAAGAAAAAGTCAAAAGACAACAACGCAAAGGACTTTCTTTTCTTTTCTTTTTTCCGTAAAAAAAAACATTTGATCAACCTTTTATAAGGGTATTTGAGCTATCTTTTTTGAGTATACAGTGCTATATATATATATATATATATATATATATATACAATTTTGGGGAGAAATCTCAGAAATCAGAATCATTTCTGTTAACTTAATCACCAAATTTCAATTGCATTTGTTTTCCTTTAGTGTCAATGAGTAAGGTGGACTGAAAGTCTGAGTTCATTGTAAATGTCTCAAAACATTTTTGTGGTACCGATATCTTGGCTGAAGAACAATTAAGGTCTTAGCTTCAGTTTTCCAATTTAAATTGATGATTGTAATATAGGCATCTGGCCATCATTAACTTATTGTAATTGAGTAGTCATGTCAGTATGAGTAGTAAGGAATGTTTCCATTAGTAATACTTTTATCTATGCATTCTAATGTGCCGTTTGCAATTTCTATATTTGGAAATTCTTGCGAATCTACATTGTATCAAGTGCTATTGATTTGGTACTATACACCTATATATATATATATATATATATATATATATATATATTCATTAGGCTTATTTAGTACTGTATTGGCAGTTTGACGTCTCTTTATTACATTAATTGATTATTAGGAATTAAATGTATAATGGTAGTAAATTTACATTTAATTTGACTTGGTGGATAAAGGATAGCTGATTCGGTTGGAGAAATTCTGAAAGGGTTACGATGTTACTTTGACAAAGCGTTGCCAGTGATGCTTCTGTACAAAAGTGAGCGTCTACAATACCAAGAAGCAATTACAGATGACGTCTCTCCTTCAACTGTATATGGTGCTGAACATCTATTACGGCTCTTTGGTATGCTCATAATTAATGCTAAAGAGGATATTTTTTATTTTATAATTGTGAAATGCTTCCTTGGTTCATGTAGATGGAAAAAATGCATAATATTTGTAGCAATTTGGATTGATGGTTGTTACTTCTTTGTGTATGATATTTACAATATGTATTTTGATAAGTAGTATGATATTTAAAATTTGTATGCTTTTTGTCTGCTTACAAATTTAGTAAATCCAATTGGTTTCTTAATTAACCGTATTAAGTTGTATAATTTAAGTTCTCTAAAAATTTTGGTAAATCCCATATAACAATCATGTGATTTCAGATCTTTTGGTGCATATGGAGTTAATCAGTTTCTTGAATTTCTAGGCTTCATAAAAAAATTTCCCTCAAAAAAATCCTGAATGAAGATCTACTTGTATTTTATGGATCCACAAATTTGGATCTAAGTTTGACGTAATATCCTCCTGCCGCACTCTTAGATTTTGGAGACGACAGAAGCTAGCTCTGTTCAGCCATGGAAGAGAAGAGCTAGGTCTCTTAAGTCAGCTTCAGACTTTACCCTTGCAGATATTGAAACCAAAAGGAAAATGCCTCTTTTTTTTTTTTCTTTAAATTTATCCTTCTTTATATTTGTAGTTATAAAGTAGTACTATTATAATTGATCATAGGTTCTGGGATTATGTTCTGGCTCATAGGTTCCCTTGGCTGTTCAGGATCTCTTCGACTAGACATGCCCTGGTTGCCCACTGTTATCATCTTGATTACAGGAGGTTAACTTGGGATGTGTAGTTTCGTAGATGGTTTCATGGTTGGGAGCTTGCAGAGGTTGCTGAGTTCTTGGCCTTGCTCTGCAGTCAGGTGGTGGAGGGTGTGGGAATGGATGAGATGGTGTGGGTGGGCTCACTGAGAAGGGTGTTTCAGGTTAGGGCATTCTTCCATAGTCTGATGGTGATCCTAGGTCCTTCTTTCCCTTGGAAGGCAATTTGGATGTCGAAAGTTCCATTGAAGGTGGTTTTCTTTAAATAAATTAATAAACAACTGGTGTTGTATGTGCAAGAAAACGGAGGAAACAATTAATCACCTCCTTCTCTGCTGCCCGGTGGCGAGAGATGTTTGGTCTATGATTTTGGTCACTTTTGGCATGTCTTGGGTGTTCCCGAGAACCACTTTGGATATGATTGAGGCTTGGAAAGGGTGTCTTGTGGAGAGCCGACCAAGGGTTGTTTGGAGGGCCACTTCCCTTTGTTTATATGGTGGGGTTTGTGCTGTGAAAAAAATAGGAGGTCTTTTGAGGGAGAGGAGACTCCTATTTGGTCTCTCAAATATAGCATACTGCATACTTTATTTTTTTGGGTTAACGGGCGTAATTTTAAATCTTTAGGGGATCTTTTCGATTTTGTGGATAACTTGAAGCTTTAGTTGTTGCCTTTGGTGTTTTGCATATTCTTCGGGAGCGCTCCCCTCTTGAGTGCCTTTTATGAAATCTTACTTATCAAAAGAAAAAAGAAAAATTGATCATAGACTGGTCCATATCAGTAATATTCTAGATTTGTATGTTGGGTCAATACAATGAGAATAATTTTGGATATTTACTATCTAATTCATATGCAATAGTGCGACAGAAAATTTCAGTATTATTTTGTCCATGCATTTAGTTTGCCTTTGAACTAAGTTTTGTCCAGTTTTAGGACATTGGATGCTGACCAATTTAAAGAACTTATTTATCTGAAATTCCTTACTGTGTTAACGGTCCAAGTACCATGCTTCTTCCAGTAACTCAGTAACTTTCGTGGTATCTGCAGTGAAGTTGCCAGAGTTGCTGTATTACGCAAACATTGAAGGGGAGACATTGACAGAGTTGCGGCAGAAATTGGTGGACTTTCTCAAGTAAATATCCATCATTCTTCTGATTATATTGTTAGCTATTGGCAAAAATTGTCTCATATTTTCCATATTTCTTGCAATAGAATTTCATGTACAATAAAAATGAACGTGGGCAAAACTCAGGTGGCAAAGAAAATAATATGTACAGGTGGTTGGTGATAAACAAATGATAAAGTTGCCTGAATTTTAATTCTCCCATTAGGTTCTAGCTTTAAGTGGTGACTAGGTGTGGCTTGTTAGTTTATCCCACTAAGTTCTAATGGTATGTGTTATTGAATTAATGCCAATACATATATAAAAAGTAGGGTAAAGTGCAAAAAACCTCCTTCAACTATTGGCCATGAAGCAGAAAACCCCCCCTAATCTACTAATTTGGCATATAACCCCCCTGAACTAACCAATTTGGTGCAATTAACCTCGTCCGGTGATAAGCCGGTTGAATTTGACCGTGAAGACGCACATGATGGGTCACGTGACTACCCAAATTTCTTTAAATGACCATACAACCCTTTAAGTTAAGTGAATCAAATGACACATATACCCTTATTATTGTCTAGTCCCGGAATAGTGCTCGAGCCGCAACCAAATAAGGCCTAAGTATCTGTTGTATTCTATTGTAAAGCCCAAACACAATATACAATCCAAAAAATGATAAAAAAAAAAATAAAAATAAAAATAAAAATACAGATCCAAAATCGAGCAAGAGGGTCGGCTGTGAAGAGCTCGTCCGCGATGGAGGGGTCGGCTGTGAAGAGGTCGTCCGGTGAGGGTTCGGCCGTGATGGTTTGACCGGCGATGGAAAAAGAAGCTCGGCTGTGAGATTGCGGCACGGCCTGAAATTATCAGCCGCCACCACTGCAGCAGATCGATTTATTGACGAAGATTTGGTAACCACCTGCAAATCAAGACCGGTGGTCGTGTTGTGTGTTCTTGGCTTTCAATTTGGGATTTGGATTTGGTGGTGGTGGTGGTGGTTGTCTCGCAGTGTAGATCAAGACCCGCAGTCACTGCCACCTCTTCGCCTTCAGCATCGGCTTCATCGCCGCTGGAATAACCAGTGGCTCCATCACTGAATGAACCCATTTTGTCGTATTGGGGAAACCATCGTAGAGTGAGAAAGTATGTCGAAACGGCCATGGAATGTGACTGTAGCTCCGGGAGTAGTCGACGGTTGTTTGAGAGTCACATTCGCTACGGTGCCCGAACCGGTGAGAACACAAAGACCCGTATTCCTTTTCCGGCAGAACAGCGACACGACATCGACCACATTGACGCCGCCGGCGACCTCAAGCACGTGCGGCTCATGGAAGGCTCGGTGTTGCGGGTTATGATGATGGGTGGTTTGGGTTTGTTCTTGGAACCAGGAAGTCGTCCTCTGGCGTGACGAACCACCTCGATGGTGGCTCCGTTGCCGCCTCTTACAGTGGGTGTGATGGCGCCGCCCGGACTACAGCTGTCGGCTTCCTCAGAAGTTTGGGTGAGTTGGAAGTGATTGTGGTGGTGGAAATTGTGGGTCTGGTTGAGCTTGGTGAACATGTTGTTTTGGGCGATCCTTTTCTTCTATGCATTCGCCTTTCATCTTCTCTTTCTCTCTCTAAATCGATAGCAAATTGTATGTAAATATCTCTATCAGACAATATATTCAAAGGGTTGGCCAGTGTCAGACCATGGTCATAAGGTTGCTTTTTGTTGCTGAAAATTTAACTGAAACGATGCAGTTTTTATAAGGGGTAAAATTGTCTTTCACTATTTCCGTTTACGCCAATTGGCCGGAGATCTGACATTGGGGGTTAATTGCACCAAATTCAATAGTTCAAGGGGGCAACTTGTAGTTCAGGGGGGTTACTTGCACATGGCCAATAGTTGAAGGGGGTTTTTTGCACTTTACCCTAAAAAGTATGATAATGTTCACTTGGACCTTATTTTGTTTTTAGGTTCTAGGGTGAAGTGGTGGTGGCTAAGTGTGGGTACTTAGTTGTCCTAATATCTAACAATATGTTGCATTTTTGTTAATGAGTCAATGATTCTACTTAGGAAAAAAACGAAAGTAAAAATTGTAAAGCTGTCCAATTTTAGCTTCTTCTATGCTTTACATAGTGGATTAAAGAAAAATTCAAAAGTGGAATGTGAGAACCTGATGCCAGCAGATAAGCCCGAAGAAGTATGCCATCTTCTTGAATAAAACCAAGATCTTGAATGCACGAGAGTGAAATAGAAAACCTTGAAGATAGTGATATTATTGAATTAATCAGTTGATTATAGATGAAATTATAGAAGGCTTACAAGGGCGCATTCTATGATGCATGTTGTTTGCCCGTGATACAGTGCTACTGGATACCTCAAAAGAAAATTTACCAATAAAAATTGGAGATGTATAGAAATGCGCTAGAATTGAAAGGCTTAAAAATTAGTAGGACAAATTCTGAATATATGGTGAGTAGATAGGGATATGATTAGTAGAATTGGAGTAGGGTGGATAAAATGGTGATAAGGTAGTTTATTTTATTTTTTGAGATAAAATAATGATTTATCGGAACACTTATTAGGCCAACTATATTACATTTTGCGTAGTGCTGGACTTTAAAAAAGAAGCAAGAATAACGGATTCATGTGATGGAAATGATTGTGTCAATATGGATGATAAGAGTTATTAGAAGAAATAGTTTTACTAACTAAAATGTGGGAGAGAAATTAGGAGTGCCGCCTAGTAATGACACAATAATAGAAAGTAAACTTATGTGGTATAACATATACAAAGGAAACCTATAGATGTACTGGTAAGAAGAGCAAGACTTATTTACATAAAAGGTAGGTGACAGAGGGAGACTAAAATTAGCATGGGATGAAATTATTAGAAATGATTGTAAAAAGTTAAATATTTTTGGAGAGATGACTTGTAATTTCAAATAGTGAAATAAGAGGATTCATGTGGCCAAACTTATTCATGTTATATTAAGACAAGGATAATAATGATGATGATGATTATAGATACCATAAATATATTACATATATAATGTAGACTCCTAAATCACGGGTGTGTTAAATCACCACAACAAAACGAAGAAATTACTAGAAACAACAAAAACCTAAATTGACTTGAAATCTGCATTGATAACCAGTGTTATCTTTTCTACTTTCCAAAGAGGAAGTTCCCCATAATGGAAGATATTCCTTTGAGAGTTTGGGAGGTTGTCTTACATAAAAAGGTTGTCCATAGTTGTTCCATCGATATCCTATGTGTTTTGCCAATATCAATTGGATTTCACTAGTCATTATACTCAGGTGATAGATTATTTTTTGTCATGTAGGTTTCTGCAGAAGAATCAGAGTGCATTCTTCCTATCTGCTTACCAGACACTGGAGGATTTTGATACACCTACTAGCAGTAAGAAACTTGATGACTGAGCAGGAAGGATTTAGGTAGATATTTTGTGGCCATTGGGTTCTCTCTTTTTCTGATTCTACTTTGTGAAACTTTTTTTTACATGCTTATAAAAAACATCTGATCTATCTGTAAATATGATCTACGACGTTGGGTATGCCATTTAGCATCTCTAGGAAGATGATGCCATCTACCTCTCCTTGAGGTTGTTGTAGACCAACGCTACTGGTCTTCCCAGCTTGACTATTAACAGAATAGAATGCTGAATTTTTATTTATGAAGCATTTGTAATCATCATCAAATGGGGTGGCAACAATCTGAATTAGTTCTTAAAACAATAATATCTTTGGTATATTTTGCAAATTTTGTTCCTTATAGAAGCACTCTAGTATGCAGAGTATTCATCAAATTAAATTACATCAAAATCCTTGATAGTTGAAATTTTCAGAAGAATGCTACTAAGACGTTAAAATTGTCCGAACAGACTTTTTTGCTAGGTAAGAACAAGCTCACTCGGCATAAAAGGTGATTGAATAATGAGGCTCTTTCTGCCAACTATAGTAACTGAAAAGTAGGAAGGGGCCGTTGCTTGGTGTAATGGAAGTACGATTGTGCATAATAATGTCATACCAAGGGCTGTTACTGGTCTTCCAATCTATACTGAAGCCAGCAGCTCAGTGATCTTTTTAGGAAAATGAAAAGTAGAAGTTACTGTCTAGCAGTCTAGGCGCCTTCAGGTCTCCGTTGCAGTGGCACAAGGGAACGTCCAGAGCCTGGCTCGGTAACAATTACTGTACATTTCTTTTGAACACTCATTTGATGAGCCTCTTGGTTCTATCTGAACTATGCTTTAGCCTATAACACTCGTTTTATGGTAAGGTTCTATACTAGAGAGTCAGTCGGGTTGCATCTATATCATAGACTGGCGTAAGAGGTATAAAAATCAGTTTATTGTTGCTTCTGATGAGCCTAAGGATTTTAATGTCTAAATGTTCCTACTCTCTTATGTGACGATTGTTCTTGTTCTACAGCATTCGACTGATACTGGTTTTAGTTATAACTAAATGTTTTAAGAGAGCATCTGTTTTACCTCTTAAAGTCTATAATGGATCCAATACAAATAGACTGTTCCAGATGGGAAAATATTTATTAGGACGATTGAGGAGGGCAGTAAATTGAGCTGATGCTATTATTATGTTGAAGTCGGAAAATGGACATTTCTCCACTTCTTTTCTGGGCAGAAATATAATTCATTTACAACAAATACCATGCATTGAAGAATCTCTCTATATCATAGGATTGTTAAATGGAAAAATGTTTTTTAAAATGAAAATTTGTGTTATAATTTAGTTCGAACCATCAATTTAAAATAAAACTGGTCCATAGATCAAATGACATGGTAGATATATTGGCCATTATTTGGAAAAATTACTTAGTCATACAAATTTTCTTTAGGATCAATAACTCTTTTGAGTTTTTTTTGTTCACTTTTAAGTCCTAAATACTAAATCTTCCATTTTATATCCTTACTAAATAGAAGTAAAATTATGTATTTGTAAATTTATTCAAGAATTGATATATAATTTATTTATTTTATATATTCCCTTAATTTTTAGTTAATTAATAATATTACATTATGAGTTAAAATAATAATTAATTTAATTTAAATTCAATTAAAAAAATGGTGTAGGATACACGATTTTAGTAGCCCAAAAAATAATTATTATTATTCTATAAAAACTTTCATAAAATGTATTTTTTTTTCTTCTTTTTATTCAAATTTTATGTCTAGTTTTGGAAGGGCAAATCCTAAATAGGAAAGTTTTGTGTCTAAATTTTAGATATAATTTAGTAAGAGAATATACAAGGGTAAAGTGCAGGAAACACCCTAATGTATACTTTTGGTAGCATTTTTAGCCCCTGTTTGAAAAAGTGTGCAAATAACACTCTTAATCTTTTAATATTGTGCAAAAATACCCCTTAAATAAAAATTTGACTTAAAATTATGTTGTCATGCCCATTTTGCCCTTTTAATTTTCCAAAAATACCCAAAAAAAAGTTTTGTGTATATTTTATTATCTTGATGGGTTGGCCCGTTTCAATCTGGGTCAGACCCAGATCAAAGTGGGCTCACCACATGAGATGGGATCTGTTTTGCTAACCAGAGAGCCCTCCCTCTCGCACATCAAGGTCCGGCGACGACAGTCGCCGGAAACTGACCCAACACCACTGGCCTCATTCTCGGGCCGACAAACACCTCCCCCGTCACATTACTTCTCACAGCCTCCACGCCGAGAAAATCTTCGGACCCAGCAGAAACGTCCCAATCCTTCTAACCAGATCGTCGCCGCTGCCTCTGCCATTAGAGACTCCCAACACAACTCAAGCCTATTTATGACTCACTCATGGAACGATAACATCCCACCATCTATTAATCCTTCGTTGTCCTAGTACACCACCACGTATGGTGAAATTCGTTGGATATCAGTCAAAATTCCGGTGTCGACAGTTGATTGGATAGTCGGAGAAAAAATAAAGACTGTTTTCTCACCATCCATGAGTCCGATTACTTTGAAAGATAAGAATTTAAAGGTACGAATCGAAACAAACTCGATATCGAACCCAATTCTCAACTCACAAACGAACTGACCCAGATTGTCTTTGACCAATCCCGATTCGATTCCCACTGTGAGCACCTCGCTACAATGGCTTCAATCTAACATTGTCACCGATCAAGTCCAATACATTGCCGTAGAGAACAAAATCTTCCTCAAAGATCCATTTTTCACTCTACCAAACTCTTCAAATACCAAGTTGTGATAAAACAATCAAGCATTCCTCGCCCCATTCAGCGTGTCCATATTCAGATCCTGCCATGTTAAGCGTTGTTGTCCCCTTCTTCACTGTCTCATCGCTGTTGCCGGAGTATTCACTGGCCATCGTATTCTCTGACCGTCGTATTTGTCGTCATCAGAGCTTCCTTCAGTCACTGTCGGTTAGAGAGAGCAAGAAAGGGGAGAGAGAAGGAGGCCCCAGTAAAAAAAAAAAAAGAAAACTTAGGTTGCTGTCACGTGGGCTAATGGAGCAGTCCTCACAGGTTTTCATTTTTGTGTCCTTTTCTGTAATGTTACAAAATAATGTATTTTAAAATAATTTATTAAATGTCTCATAAAGGGCAATTTAAGCAAATTCTAACTTATACGTGCAAGGGAGACTTATTTGCACCAAATCAATACTTTGAGGGTGTTTTGTGCACGTGAGGAGTGTAATATGCACTGTAAGCATAGTATATGAGTGTTTTCTGCCCTTCACCCAATATATAATATAGTAAGAGTGTAAAAGGCAAATTTAGTGATTGGGAACTTAAATGGAAAAATATCTCAAAAAGTATCGACTTCTTGGCCCTAAAAATTTTGTTTTAGGACTTATTTGTCTTTCAACGTGAAGACTTGGTTGTAATTTTTTCTTTTTCTTTTGCATTCTTTTGTTTGGCTTATTTGTTGGTTTGGTTGTTAACCGGCAAGTTTAAGGGTTTGTTTGGTATGCGCTTTGTTTTTGGTGTTTTTGTTCTTGTCTGGGACTGTAACTGTGAGCAATGGAAAAAACACGTTCGGTAAAAACCATTTTGTTTTGCATAGTGCCGAAATATTTCATGAATAGTAGTCGGTGTTCTTATATGTTTTTGCACTATAGCATTTGGTAGTGTAGTGATGAACAGTAATATATATATATATATTTGAATTACTCTAAAATGACATTTTTAAACTAACCATTATATTTTTTTAAAGTTGCAATATTTTTTTACCAAACATGTTTTGACATTTTTACTTTCAAAAATATGATAATAAATGAACGTTACCAAACATGCTTTTGATTATTACTACTCAAAGCACTTTATAACAAAACACTTACTCCGTATTTTGTTTCAAGTTATAATAAAACGTCAAAAACAAACACCGTACCAAAGAGGCCCTAAGTTGTGTTGTGTTGGTGTAGTTTCCTTATTCCACCATAAATGTCCTCTATTTATTGCGGCCTGAAGTAACTCTAGCTCTCCATTCATTAAGTAGTTATTTAATTGTGTTTGATGCCACTTAATATAAGTTGATAATTTAAGTATCCAATTTTTATATATATCAAATTTAAATTATGTGAATGGGTGATGGACCCTGTTATATGATGTCACTATTATATCATATGATGGGATCCACCACCATTTCACATAAATTAAATTCAATCCCTAAATCATTATTTATGATTTAAAGAGGATTGTACTTATTTAACTCAAAACACTACAAAATTTTGTTTTCTTAGTTTGGCAACTCACAGACGCATGCCTCCACTAAAGTTCAAACTCCTCATCTCCCTTTGGAAAGCAAGGACCTGGTACTGCTAGACCATAAGCCTGTTAATAATGTAATGACCAAAACCCGAGGCTCCGAATCGCTAAGCGAGTCCTCACCCGAACCCGAGGTCAACTAAAAATGTTACCGTCCTTTCCTATATCAATACATAATATACGTGTCATCACAGGGTTAATAAATAATAATAATAATAATAATAATAATAATAAAATGAGATCATAGCTACAAAATATGACAAACAGTCCACTAACCCATCAAAACCTATGGAGGAACGTCGTTCGCCACTTCTTTCCCGCGACCTGAAAAATGTTAAAATGATGGGGTGAGCTAAACGCTCAGTAGGAAGTGTTGAAGACACACCTCTTATGACCCCATGAATCCATATAAAGAATAGAAAGTAAGAGAACGAGATCATATCTCGGGAGTCAAGTAAAACCACTGTATTATCAACAAACATACATATCTCAACCAATTACCAAATGCACCACGTATGCCAATGATGTGCCATGCCATGCAATGTCACTCCCCGTTTCTAAAACCATACCGTTTCAACTTCCAAACTGTTAGTGTAATCCGACCCAAGGCACCTCCAAAACGTCACGAAAGGGGGATTGGCTAACCATCCACGACCACAAGGCACCTTAAAGGCGTCGCATCCGGCCTGGTTAGCTCAACCACACTAGAGTCTCTCCCTAGTCCTCTCTCTAGACCACATTAACACCACAGACTACTAGGCGCCTCCTAGGCGTCTGGGTTTTTACAAATACTTTTCAAAAAAACTTTTCCCCAAAACAATTTCATTAGTTTTAAAAAATATACTTTTCCCTTTTTTTTCTTTTCCAATGGATGCATAAATGCTTCATGATTCCAAATGTCAAATTCAACAACTATATTTCATACATTTTACCCATATCATAATCACAACTTGTAAAAGAATATTTTAAACAATTATTTCTACGATTATGACATCAAATTTTCATGACAATTGAAATACATAAAGTAAACAACTTGTCATTTCTAAGAATGTTTCTTCACTACAAGGATGTAACTAAATTTACAAACTCATTTATCACATAGCATACATCCACCACTTTACATATAATCAACTACAATCACATAGTCAAAATAATTGAAATTAAACATGTTTATAGTCAATTTAAGAAGGGAAATTCACATAGAACTTAAGAAATTGTGAATTAGAGCACCCCTACCTCAAAAGTAGCAAAAATACATCCCTGGTCAGAAAAGTTAACGCCGGTCAACGCGGTCAATGCAGGTCAACAAAAGTCAACGCCGGTCAACGGCTGCGGAACAGAAAACTGTTAGGTGGGAATGCAGCTGTCGACAAGGAGATTCTACTGTTCCAAAGGCTTAGCTCCGGAATTCGACTTTAAGTGGCTCAAAACCTCCTCCGAAGCCTTAGATCCAAAATTTTAAAAAATTCGTAAAATAATCACTGCTCCTTTGAAAAATAAACCATTTAGCTATGTGATAGAGAATGATGAGAGAAACATTTTCCATCAAGGAACCAAGACCGGAATCCCAACCGATTGGCCGAAAAATGGAGGAGAAATATGAAGCCTCAAAAGAAAAGAAAAAAAGAAATAAAACAAGAGGAAAAGAGAGTTGCGGGAGACTGAGAGAGATTATATGGCTGAGAATGAAGCCATGTAATAGATATATAATGGGTCAATGACTTGTGGGGCCCACCCAAAAGAAAATTTCTGCTTTTACCCTTTTTTTTTTTTTTTTTCTAAACATATATATGTATATTAAACACTTTACAACCACACATTTCCAAACACATAACCACAATAAAATAATATATGAAGAGTAACGGCCTCGAAAAATAATTCCTGTGCAAAACAATACCGGTTATGGGTCCCGCATGGGACCTCCCTGCTCGAAAAATTGAAAAATGTCAAAATGGTCTACAATGCATTTCTAAGAGTTTTGAACTCGAAGAAATGCCCAAACCAACTCTCAAGACTCACCCAGCACACCCCACTGTGTTTGGCACGCAAAACAAGGTATATAAAGAAAAATCCCCAAAAATGAGAAAAAATAGGAAAAAGCAAAAACATTACAATCTACCATCCTTAAAAAGATTTCGTCCTCGAAATCTACCCTCCTTAAGAAAAAATGGGCCCACAGCCATACACCTTCCCGCGAAACACCTTACAAAACCGTAAGACTATGAGCTTATCGACCCTATTGCTTTTGACACCGGACATCATCAGGCAATCAGACACAACTACCACAAAACTTCAACGCTTATCACCCTGCGAGGGCACTCATCACTCAAAACATCGTAACACAAAACCAACTGGCACGCTTTACACTATACACGACTCAAAACGGACCTTAGTCTACTCTACACAGTCACGAAATGCTCCAAAACCCGAGAAAAGAACAGTCATCAGACTACTGAAAAAGATCAAACCTCAACTCATCCTCCAAAGGACAAGCAAAATCCCAAACAAGGAACCCTATCCATCACACAATCAAGTTTAAACTAAATTTACACATCTCTATCAAACCAATACTCGTCATCTATCATATAGCTACACCATCACATACTAATACAAGTGACCACCAACTGCACCATACGACAATCATCATACTAAATAACTTCAAAAAGACAAAACAACAGATTTCCTAACGACTATATAATCATGAGTCACCGGAACAATAAAATGTACTATCCTGTATCCTGGACACAAATCCTCAAAACGAGATCCTCAATAATCGATGATTGTACCACAAACCCGTTATCAGACACTTAGTCCTACCTAGCACACCTTGTCGCCCGAGACAAACCATTTGAATCCACCCTGTCACACCGACACATCGCGCAATACTGTACTCTCACTATTCCTGATTAATCGAACAATCAGTGACCTTTAACACGACATCGTGCTAAAGAGGGACTGATTCAGGAGAAATGGTTGGCCAGGCCATTCTCATCATCGATCTGATCTCAACACAGATGCCATTCCTGTCCTCTGGTCCAAACCTCATACACACTCTCACACAGTCCACAAGACAACCATGAGATTCACTCGCTATCAATCTATTGTTCTACGTAACCACAACGGCTAAACATTCACATACTTACTCTAAAATCCCAATCATGCTTTAATCGTTCAACCCTAACAAGCTAGTAATAACACAACACCAAATGTCACAATCATCAATCAGCGTAAAAACTTTCTAATGATCTCATAGCACTCATACTAGATAGACAACTTCATAACATCATTCGGTTCAATTCTTACTTCTTCAAAATACACAATACGACCATCTCATACCTGAAACCTTAAAATCAAAATTAGTCATTCCCATTATTCCTCAACGGAATCCCACATTCACTCTCTTTAATTATGTAGTTCTAAGGTGACATCGACATTTGTCCTGAAGACACTGCTCAAATCAAACGCCTATTAAAACATCCGAGTACAAGACTCATATCACGTCACCTAACCATCCTAAAGCTTTCAATTCACGACACACCCCTAGCCATCACCAATAGTACTAGACACCAGAAACGCAATCCCTATTTAGCAACTCGTGCCGTCAAAACCACTCTTAAAACAATCACCACCTAAAACTAATGACTTTATCTCCCCCGTGGGAGTGAGTCGACTAAAACAACCAACCTTTACCGATAAACTCTAATAACATAACAAACCGTACACAGGTCCGTCCACCCATGGACAACTCCTAAATGGAGAACAAGACTTGCGACAATCGACGTCCTTGCCAGGACTAGAACAAACGGAGAGGTAATGAACCTTGCACTCACCAAAGATTGATGACTCGCACCTGAATGCACCCGACACCATGTCACACGTTGCTCACTAATCGTCCAACCGTGAACACCCTATCTCATATGGGAAGAACTGAACTCTATACACACAACGAGAAGAACCAACTGGAAACAGACACGGGACTACGACTTTGATTCCAGGCGACTTCGCCATCAACGGACCGTCACACTCTATCAACACAGAAACCTCGCATACGATACACCACGATAACACTGCTAATCAAAACCAATTAGGTAAGAGCATCGACATTCATGGCACACCAACACTAGAAACAATCACAGCCCTTCAAACACCACGTCCCATTCTACCTAGAATCAGTCACTCCTAACTGACAACCTCTACTCCATAAAATGACATTTTACTATCCACTTCATCTCTACCTACCCGAGTAACACTACCTCGATCACTGTGCGCACAAGACCCGTGACCTTAGTCGCAACAACCCACTGACTCTTCAAAAGAAAAAGATGCCTACATGTCAACACTTCTCTCTAGTTCTAAAGACTAAGCTGTCCATAATCGCCTCAACTGGTGTACAATCCCATCACATAACTGACAACACACAACAAACAGCTCATAATCCCTAAACCACATTCGGTTCATACCTCAAACCATTTTGCTCATCAGCACTAAACATCACCCTATAACGCCTCAACTACCATCATCCTCGAATGACACTCGAACCTCTCATTTTTACCAAACCATCAAGCTACTACCAAACTATTCATCCTCAAACATCCTTAAGGTAACACCATCATAACAAGAGAATAAGTATCACTCTCGATACTCCCCTACAACGGCCACTATTTACCACTAGAAAAGAACCTCTATATGGCAATGCCATGCCGACAAATCCTCAAAACGAAAATGAGCATAAAACCCAAAATGCTCAACACTCAATTATCTCCTCAAAACTATCTACAATGCAATCAATCACCAACGCTTAACCGGTTACCCTAACCACTCTTTCTAAGACAATATACGTGCCTTAACAAGAAAACTTCATACCTCAGGTTCAACGTCACTACTTCCCCGTTCTTCAGAACCCCCTTGGCCCCGACAAAAGTTAAATGGGGCTACCAACTAGACCTATGAGATCACCCTTGTCCCAATCATTCTAATCATTAGTCTACCTTTTCGAATCCTCAAACACCAAGCACTATCTCCTGATACTTCAGACACAACTTGAATTACAACTCCAGCACACAACTTTCAACTTCCAATATATAGTCCATTTGGTAGTATAGTACCTACCATCTATCACTTCATCCGCAAACAACAGAGTACTTAAACGACCCCATACTAGCTGCCTTATCGTGCAATCCTATACCACACCACTAAAACAAACCATTATACTCCACCTCAAGACTCTCTAGACAACCGTGCCAACCCAGAACCCCGCTCATCGACCAAGCCATGCAATTGACCCATCGAGAGTCGATTACCCGTAGCACACTCCCACAACGTTTCGAAATGGAAAAAGTCACCCCTCAACCAACCGTAACCAACACACTTTCTTAGACCGCACCAGAACATCCGCAATACACATCTACAACCCATAGACTACATTCATGACTCAAATAACTTCTGTCACACCTACCACGATCAGTTCGAAAAGAACCTCCGCACCAAACTGTGACCCAAGTCACAAATGCTAACCTCCTAAGGTCATACCTTTCTCCCTCGAAACCCTTACTCGCACACCTGCCCTCCACGGTCACAGGAACCCATTCTAAAGTTGTGCCCTAAGCACCACACAAAATATAACAAGAAAAATCAGGATGACTATATACTGAATAGCTCAATCAATGAGCTAGAAGTCCACACCATTTGTTCAATAAGAACCGAAACCCTAAACAACCCTGGAGCAACCGAGCTCCTCACTTACTCAGGTCAAAACCTACACAACCATCCACGCTCAACCGCATACTCCTATACATGTATACATATATATATATATATATATATATATATATATATATATATATAATAACTGTATCCCATACCATGATACAATCATGTCCTATCATTTAATTTAATTTTTTTTTTTAAACACCCCGTCTTTCATTTTTTTTATTTTTTTAAAAAAATAGTTGCATAACCATGCCTAATAACCATCATAATACCATACGAGACATGCTTGCACCTACCGTGCTCACTACTTGTCACATTATCATTTAAAATAAAATTGAGCACATACCGTGCCTACCACTTGCCGTTACCACCTAAATCACACTTGTCATCGTATCATAATTAATATGTTTTCAATTATTTATACATTTCATCGTCATAGCCATATAACACACATTTTAGCAATTAAACATTTAAGCATGTGAACACTTAGTAAATAAGCATGCCTTCTAAAACCGTAAACACATAAGCAATTAAGTAAGTAAACATGCTTCTCAGGTAACAAACACTTTAACACATAAGCACATAAACAGTGCAATCCACCTTCCACACAACCCTAGGTAGGCCTCTACCCATCGTCTTACTGGTTTTTGAACCATTGCTCTGATACCAAATTTGTAACGACCCGAACCCGAGGGTCCGAATCGCTAATCGAGTCCTCACTCGAACCCGAGGTCAACTAAAAACGTTACCGTCCTTTCTTATATCAATACATAATATACGTGTCATCCCAGGGTTTATAAATAATAATAATAATAATAAAATGAGATCATAGCTACAAAATATGTCAAACAGTCCACTAACCCATCAAAACTTGTGGATGAACGTAGTCCGCCACTTCCTTCCCGTGACCTGAAAAATGTTAAAATGATGGGGTGAGCTAAACACTCAGTAGGAAATGTTTAAGACATACCTCTTATGACCTCGTGAATCCACATAGAGAATAGAAAGCAAGAGAACGGGATCATATCTCGGGAGTCAAGTAAAACCACTGTATCATCAATAGACATACATATCTGAACCAATTACCAAATGCACCATGTATGCCAATGATGTGCAATGCCATGCAATGTCACTCCCTGTTTCCGAAACCATACCGTTTTAACTTCCAAACCATTAGTTTAATCCGACCCAAGGCACCTCCAAGGCGTCACGAAAGGGGGATTGGCTAACTATCCACGACTACAAGGCACCTCCAAGGCATCGCATTCGGCCTGGTTAGCTTAACCACACTAGAGTCTCTCCCTAGTCCTCTTTCTAGACCACACTAACACCACGGACTACTAGGCGCCTCCTAGGCGTCCGGGTTTTCATAAACACTTTTCAAAAAAACTTTTCCCCAAAACAATTTCATTGGTTTTAAAAAATATACTTTTCCCTTTTTTTTCTTTCCCAATGGATGCATAAATGCTTTATGATTTCAAATGCCAAATTCAATAACTATATTTCATACATTTTACCCATATCACAATCACAACTTGTAAAAGAATATTTTAAACATTTATTTCTACAATTATGACATCAAATTTTCATGGCAATTGAAATACATAAAGTAAACAATTTGTCATTTCTAAGTATGCTTCTTCATTATAAGGATGTAACTAAATTTACAAACTCATTTATCACATAGCATACATCCACCACTTTACATATAATCAACCACAATCACATAGTCAAAATAATTGAAATTAAACATGCTTATAGTCAATTTAAGAAGGAAAATTCATATAGAACCTAAGAAATTGAGAATTAGAGCACCCTTACTTCAAAAGTAGCCAAAATACATCTCCGGTCGAAAAAGTTAACGCCGGTCAACGCGGTCAATACCTGTCAACAAAAGTGAACGCCGGTCAACGGCTGCAGAACAGAAAACTGTTAGGTGCGATGTAACCGTCGACGAGGAGATTCTACTATTCCAAAGGCTCAGCTCCAGAATTTGACTCTAAGTGGCTTAAAACCCCCTCCGAAGCCTTAGATCCAAAACGTTCAAAAATTCGTAAAATAATCACCGCTCCTCTGAAAAATAAACCCTTTAGCTATATGATAGAGAATGAAGAAAGAAACATTTTCCTTCAAGGAACTTAGACCGGAATCCCGACCGATCGGCCGAAAAATGAAGGAGAAATATGAAGCCTCAAAAGAAAAGAAAAAATGAAATAAAACAAGAGGAAAAGAGAGTTGCGGGAGACTGAGAGAGATTATATGGCTGAGAATGAAGCCATGTGTTGGATATATAATGGGTCAATGACTTGTGGGGCCCACCCAAAAAGAAATTTCTCCTTTTATCCTTTTTTTTTATATAAAAATATATATGTATACTTAACACTTTACAACCACACATTTCCAAACACATAACCATAATAAAATAATATATGAAGAGTAACGGCCCCGAAAATAATTCCTGTGCAAAACAATACCAGTTACGGGTCCCGCCTGGCACCTCCCGGCCAGAAAATTTGAAAAATGTCAAAATGGCTTACAATGCATTTCTAAGAGTTTTGAACTCGAAAAAAAAAGCCCAAACCAACTCTCGGAACTCACCCAGCACACCCCACTGTGTCTAGCACGCAAAACGAGGTACATAAAGAAAAATCCCGGAAAAAAAAAAATCCCCAAAAATGAAAAAAAAATAGGAAAAATCAGAAACATTACAAATAAACACTTAAAATTTAAACATATGTGTATGATAATGATAAAAATCTCAATTTATAGTTAGGACAACAATTCTTATGTGATATTTCCGATTTTCAGCATTTTCATTTTTTCTAGAATTTTGTTAATGCGAGGGAATTTTCGTCATTTCTAGTTGTGTGTACCAGACACCGTGGGGTGTGCCGACTGTGTCGGATGGTTGGTTGGGGCATTCCATTGAGTTCAGGACTCTTGGAAATGCAAGAGTCCATTTACGTTTTATGCATTTTATTTTATGTGACTTATGTGACATTTATATAGTGGTGCATTATATATGTATGTGGTGTAGAATTAAAGACAAAAGACAAAAGGGAAAATAAGATATAATATGTGGGACCCACCATTGTCACATAAATGGGTTAGAGACCAGACTTTGGCCTCACTTTCTCAATTCTCTCTCTTGCTCCCGTAACTCTCTCTCTCTCTTCCCTTGATTTGCTTTTCTTTTCTCTTTCAATCAAAACTTTAGAGCTTGATTACTCCTTCAATACTTGGAGTTTTTTGAAGCCGTTTATGGCAATCGAAGCCCACGACGAGGCCTTCGAATCCATGCCAGCAATTTCAGTTTTGGTGCTCCCTAGTACTTTTTAAAATTTGAGACCCATTTGAGTGTTTTGCATCACACTTGAGGTAGGGGTTCCTAATCCATAAGATTCTTGCTCCCTTATGAATTATTCTTTGTTAATTATATTTAAACATGCTTGATTTGAGATGAATGCCTCTAAAATGATTTGGTTTTGTATATGAAATTCATGATTATGTGTATATGTGGATTGTGTGAAAAACATGCTTAAATGTTGATTTTATATGCTTGTGTGTTTGTAAACTTATTAAAATTTACTATGTGGAAAGCATGTTTACGTGTAAATTCTTTTATGCCTATGGTGTTAGTAATTTATTAGCAATTGTTAAATGGAAGCATGTTAATTTGTGTAGTGTAAAAGTCTTTCATTGTCATGACATTGAGAAAGTATGTAATGTTCATGCATGTCATTGGGCATGAAAATGGGGAAAAGTGTTTCAAAATGAAAAAGGGGAATTTTGGGAAAGAAGCTTTGATTAAAGTGTTTTATGAAAAACCTGGTCGCCGCGGAGTCACCAAAAGGCCGGTAGGTTAATGTAACCTAGGGGGAACTAGGGAGATTGCCCTAGCGTGGTTGAGCTATCTGGCCCCAAATGACGCTGCGGAGGTACCAACGGTCTGGGACACTAGCCAATCCTTCTCTCGTCGCTGAGGAGTTATCGAAGAGGGTTACATTAACGGTTTGAAAGTGATGGATTTGGATGTTAAAAATGGGGAGCGATATTGGCATGCATCGCATTTCATAGCATCTCATTATGTATGTTGAGATTGATTATTATGTTGTATATTTTTTTCGACATAGCATGACCCCTTCCCCTATTGTCATATTCCTTGTTTGGATTTACGGGATTACAAGAGGTGTGTCTTAGACACCACCTACTGAGCAATATGCTCACCTCATCATATTTAACAGTTTTCAAAGCCGGAAAAGGAATTAGTGGATAACGATCCCTCTTAAGCATGAAGAGGACTAGAGATCTATTTTGTCACCTTTTGTGTATTAGGTAATCTTTTGTAAAGTCACAAACTGTGAAAAAAAAATAATAATAATAATATTCATTTTTGGATATCTTGGCCATGTAACGTAACTAAGATACTTGATTACTTTTGATGTAAATTGAGACTATGTAAATATTTATATTGAAAGGGAGGATGATATTATATCTTTGAGAAATTAGTAATGGTTATATCTGTGTAATGTGGTACATTTTGCTATGAATTCGGAAAGGTTAGATAAATTTTGAAGGTCCAAGAGAGGCCATTGCATTTTTTTTATTATTTTTTCATGCATTTAAGTAGGTTGTGGTAGGACTCTTTTTAGGGGAGGTCATGCTGAAATTTTTTTAGAATTTTGGATAAATTCAAGGATGTGACAATTTGGTATCAGTGCCTTAGGTTCAAATACCTTTCAGACGACGGGTAGTGGCTTACTTAGAAGGGGTTGAGAGTTGACTTGCATCGTTTATGTGCCTATGTGTTAAAGTGTTGAACTGTTTAAGAAACATGCTTACTTGTTACCTGTTTAAATGTTTATTGTTTTGAAAGACATGCTTATTTGTTAAGTGCATACGTGTTTAAATTGTGATACATGTAAATAAAGTGTTTATGTTAATTGCAAGCATGCCATATATGATGGGACAGAAAGTATGAGATATACGATGGTGGCGAGAAGTAGGCATGGCCAGTGCAATTTTATTTTATGATACTGTGACAAGTAATGAGCATGGTATTGTAGTTTCATTCATTTTGTAAATGTGCATATCTATATTTTTATATGTTTATGCAGTCGAGCATGGAATGGTTGTGTGGGTTTTGACCTGAGTTGGTGAGGAGCTCGATTGCTTCAGGATTGTTGGGTCTCAGTTCTTATCAAGTGGATGGCTTGGCCTTTTAGCTCATGGATTGAGCTATTTGGCGTGTAGCTATTTTCATCCTCTTGTTGCATTTTGTGTGGTGCTTAAAGCACGACTTCGAACAAGTTGCATTTCAAGGCATCGTAACTGCGTTGTGTGAGAGTTTCATGTTTTGGTGTGTGGGTTCTGGTAACCGTGGAGGTCAGGTGTGCGAGTGAGGGTTTTGGTTTAACCATAGAAGGTTAGTGTTAGTGACTTGGGTCACGGTTTGGTGCGGAGGTTTTTAATGAACCGGACATGGTAGGTGTGATAGAGATTGTGTAAGTCACAAATGTAGTCTATGAGTTATAGATATGAATCCTTTGGTACGATCTAGGAGGCATGTTGGTTCGGGCTGTCGTGGAGAGTGGTTTATTGAGGGATGATCCTCGTATTGGAGAACTACAGGAGTGTGCTATAGGTAATTGACTCTCGGTGAGTCGATTGCATGGCTCGGTCGATGAGCGGAGTTCTGGGTTGGTATGGCTGTCTAGAGAGTCCTGAGGTGGTGCATAGTGGTCTGTTTTAGTTGTATAAAGCAGGATTGTACTATAAGGCCGGTTATTTGAGGTCATTGAAGTGCTCAGTTGTTGCGGATGAAGTGATCGATAGTAAGTGTGTGTTACCAAATGGACCATGTTTTAAACGTTGGAAGTTGCAGGCTGGGGTTGTATTTCAAATTGGGTCTGACGTATTAGGAGATAGTGCTTGGTTTTTGAGGATTCGGAAAGATAGAATGATGATAAGAATGATTGGGACGATGTTGATCTTGTAGGTTTAATTGGTAGGCCATTTGACTTTTGTCGGGGCCAAGGGTGTTCTGAGGAACAGTGCAGAGAAGAAATGATGATGTTGAACCTAGTGTGTGAAGTTTCCTTGGTTAAACACGTAGATCGCATTAGACAGAGTAGTTTAAGTAATTGGTTAGGCGTTTGTGAATGATTGCATCATTGATAATTTTAAGGAGACAATTAGCTATTGAGCATTCCGGATGTTGTGCTCATTCTTGTTCGAGGATTTGTCAGCAAGGCATTGCTGTATGGAGATTCTTTTCTAGTGGTAAATAGTGGTTGTTACGGAGAGTATCGAGAGTTGTGCTTATTTTTTTGTTACGATGATATTATCTTAAGGATGTTAAAAAAAAAAAAAAAAACTCCTTTAGTAGTGACTTGATGATCCGATGGGATGAGAGGTTTGAACTGTTGTTGGAATGAGTGACAGTGAAGGTGTAATAGTGTGGTGTTTAGTGCTGATGAGTGGGATAATTTGAAGTATGATCCGAATGTGGCTTGGAGATTATCAGATGTTTGTTGTGTGCTGACAGGTATGTGATGGGATTGTGCGTCAGTTGAGGCAATTATGGATGGCTTAGTTTTTAGAACCAGTAAGAGTGGTGTTGCCGGATAAACACCTTTTTCTTTTGAGGAGTCGGTGGGATGTTGTGATTAAGGTCGTCTTGTGTGCACGGTGTTCGAGGTAATGTCGTTTTGAATGATGAAGGTAGAATAGGTGGTAAAGTGTCATTTTATAAGGTTGTCATTTGGGAGTGACGGTTTCCAGATAGGACGGAACGCGGTGTCCAAAGTACTATGATTGTTTTTAGTGATTGAGTGTCGTGAGCATTAGTGCTCTTATCTGGTTGGTTTTGGTTGGTATGAGTATCGCAATGTAGCATATGCGGGGTTCTGGTGTTCACTGTGTATGACGGTCTGTTTGTGGCGAGGTCGCCTAAGTTTGTGTTCGTAGTCCCGCATGTATTTTCGCATGTATTTCATTTTTGATGAGATTGGGTGTCTATGGTCAGACGTGCGTAGTGTGTGACAGGGTATCAGGTGTATTCCTGTGAGAGTAGTCAGTCTTTTGTGAGAGTGGAGTTTGTTACCCTCTCCGTTGTTCTAGTCCCGGCAAGGACGTCATTTGTTATGAGTCTTGTTCTCCGTTTAGGAGTTGTGCGCGTCTGTGGGTAGACAGACTTGTGTATGGTTAGTGAGGTTGTTAGAGTTCACCAGTAAGGTTTGGTTGTACAAGTTGACTCACTCCCACGGAGGGAAGTGGAGTCTTGAGTTTTGTAGTGCTTGTTCTGAAGATGGTTTTGACTAGTGGAATGAGAGGCACGGGTTGCCAAATAGGGATTTTGTTTCCGGTGTATGATACTTTCGGTGACGGTTAGGAAATGTGTTGTGGAAGGTAGTTTGAGGATGACCAGGTGATGTGATGTGAGTTGTGTATCCGGATGTTTTTATTGATGTTTGAATTGAGCAGTGCCTTGAGGACAAATGTTGGTATTGTTTAAGTGCTAAGTAGCTAGAAAGGGAGAATGTGTGATTTCACTGAGGAATAATAGGAGGGATTGACTTTAGTTTTGAGGTTTCAGATATGAGACTGTCGTATTGTGCGTTTTGAAGAAATAAGAATCGAATCGAATGATGTTATAATGTTGATTACGTGTTGTGAGTATTATGAGGTGACTGAAAGGCTTTTAGGTTGATTGATGATTGTGGTATTGGTACTGTGTTACTTTGGCTTGCTATAATTGAGGCATGATTAAGCTTTTTAAAGCTAATATGTGACTGTATAGTTGTTAAGGTTATGTAAAGTGATGGATTGATTAGAGAGTGGATCTCGTGGTTGCTTTGAGAACTATATGGGTTTGTGTTTGGGGTTTAGAACTGAGGACAGGAACGACGTCTGTGTTTGGATCGGATCGATGATGAGAATGGCCTGGCCAACCATTTCTCCTGAGGCAGTCTATCTTTAGCACGATGTCGGGTCAAAGGTCCATGATTGTTTTGGTTTGTTAGGAATAGTGAGAGTACGATATCGCAGGTTGAGTTGGTGTGATAGTGTGGATTCAAGTGGTTGTCTCGGGTGATGGGTGTGTTAGATAGCACCAAGTGTCCGATAAAGGGTTTGTGATACGATAATTGATTATTGAAGATCTTGTTTTGAGAATTTGTGTCTTGGGCATAGGATAATACGTTTTATTATTTTGGTGACTTATGATTATGTAGTCGTTAGGATATTCATTGTTTAATCATCTTAAGATTGTTGAATGTAATGATTGCCGAATGGTGTGGTTGGTGGTCGCTTGTCCTGATATGTGATGGTGTAGTTAAGTATTGGATAGTGAGTGTTTGGTCTGACAAAGATGTATAGGATAGAGTTGAACTTGACTGAGAGATGGACGAGGTTCTTTGTCTAAAGTTTAGTGCGTCCATTGAGGATGAATTGGGTTTGGATGTCGTCATGTGTGGTGGTATGATGACTGTTCTTTTCGGGCTTGGGAGCTTTCCGTGGCAGTGTAGAGTGGACCGATGTCCGTTATGAGTCAAACGTATGGTCTAGTTGGTCTTGTGTTATGATAAGGTGAGAGATAGGTAACTGTATTGGGCTTCTGTGGCAGTAGTGCGTGGTTGTCTGGTGACGTCGAGTGTCAAAGACAATAATGTCAGCGAGTTCATAGTCTCGGGTTTTGTGAAGTGTTAGTGGAGAGTGTGTGACTGTGGACCTTTTTTTTTTTTTTTTTTTTGAGGATGGTAGATTTTGAGGAAGAAATTTCTTTAAGGAGGGTAGATTGTGATATTTTCGATTTTTGGCATTTTTCATTTTTTCCAAAATTTTGTTAATGCGAGGGTATTTTTGTCATTTCCCGTTTTGCTTACCAGACACCGTGGGGTGTGCCGGGTGTGTCGGATGGTTGGTTAGGGCATTCCATTGAGTTCAGGATTATTGGAAATGCAAGGTTAGGCATTTTCGCATTTTTTTTCCGTTTTTCAGGCCTGATGGTCCGGTGTAGGACCCGCTACCGGTATTATCATGCACTGAGATTTTGGTTGGGTCCATTTACATTTTATACATTTTATTTTATGTGACTTATGTGACATTTATATGGTGGTGCATTATATATGTATGTGGTATAGAATTAAAGATAAAAGAAAAAGGAAAAATAAAATATAATATGTGGGACCCACCATTATCACATAAATGGGTTAGAGACCATACTTTGGCCTCACTTTCTTAATTCTCTGTCTTGCTCCGGTAACTCTCTCTCTCTTCCCTTGCTTTGCTTTTTCTTTTCTTTTTCAATCAAAACTTTTGAGCTTGATTACTCCTTCAATACTTGGAGTTTTTAGAAGCCATTTATGGCAAATCGAAGCCCACGACGAGGCCTTCGAATCCATACCAGCAATTTCAGTTTTGGTGCTTCCTAGTACTTTCAAAATTTGAGACCCATTTGAGGGTTTTGCATCACACTTGAGGTAGGGGTTCCTAATCCATGAGATTCTTGCTCCCTTGTGAATTATTCTTTGTTAATTATAGCTAAACATGCTTGATTTGAGATGAATGCCTCTAAAATGATTTGGTTTTGTATATGAAATTCATAATTATATGTATATGTGGATTGTGTGAAAAACATGCTTAAATGTTGATTTTATATGCTTGTGTGTTGGTAAACTTGTTAAAATTTACTATGTGGAAAACATGTTTGTGTGTAAATTCTTTTATGCCTATGGTGTTAGTAATTTATTAGCAATTGTTAAATGGAAGCATGTTAATTTGTGTAGTATAAAAGTCTTTAATTGTCATGACATTGAGAAAGTATGTAATGTTCATGCATGTCATTGGTAATGTTCATGCATGTCATTGGGCATGAAAATGGGGAAAAGTGTTTCAAAATGAAAAAGGGGAATTTTGGAAAAGAAGCATTGATTAAAGTGTTTTATGAAAAACCCGGTCGCTGCGGAGTCACTAAAGGGTCGGTAGGTTAATGTAACCTAGGGGGAACTAGGGAGATTGCCCTAGCGTGGTTGAGCTATCTAGCCCCAAATGATGCTGCGGAGGTACCAACGGTCAGGGACAGTAGCCAATCTTTCTTTCGGCGCTGAGGGGGTTACATTAACGGTTTTGAAAGTAATGGATTTGGATGTTGAAAATGGGGAGCGACATCGGCATGCATCGCATTTCATAGCATCTCATTGTGTATGTTGATATTGATTATTATATTGTATATTTTTTTCGACATAGCATGACCCCTTCCCCTATTGTCCTATTCCTTGTTTGGATTCACGGAGATATAAGAGATGTGTCTTTGGCACCACCTACTGAGTAATATGCTCACCCCATCATATTTAACATTTTTCAAGGCCGAAAAAGGAATTAGTGGATGCCGATCCCTCTCAAGCATGAAGAGACTAGAGATCTATTTTGGCACCTTTTGCGTATTAGTTAATCTTTTGTAAAGTCAGAAACTTTGAAAAAAAAAAAATAATAATAATATTCATTTTTGCAAATCATGGCCATGTAACTTAACTAAGATACTTGATTACTTTTGATGTAAATTGAGACTATGTAAATGCTTATATTGAAAGGGAGGATGATGTTATATCTTTGAGAAATTAGTAATGGTTATATCTGTGTAATGTGGTACATTTTGCTGTGAATTCGGAAAGGTTAGATAAATTTTGAATGTCCAAGAGAGGCCATTGTATTTTTTTTTTTTTTTTTTTTTTTTTTTTTTTTTTGTGGTAGGACCCTTTTTAGAGGGGGTCATGCCGAAATTTTTTTGGAATTTGGAATCAATTCGAGGATGTGACAATTTGGTATCAGAGCCTTAGGTTCGAATACCTTTCGGACAACGGGTACTGGCTTTCCTAGAAGGGGTTGAGAGTTGACTTGCATCGTTTATGTGCCTATGTGTTAAAGTACTTAACTGTTTAAGAAGCATGCTTACTTGTTACCTGTTTAAATGTTTATTATTTTGAAAGGCATGCCTATTTGCTAAGTGCATACGTGTTTAAATTGTGATACATGTAAATAAAGTGTTTATGTTAATTGCAAGCATGCCATATATAATGGGGCGGAAAGTATGAGATATACGATGGTGGCGAGAAGTAGGCACAGTTAGTGCAATTTTCGTTTATGATACTATGACAAGCAATGAGCATGGTATTGTAGTTTCATTCATTTTGTAAACATGTATATCTATATTTTTATGTGTTTATGCGGTCGAGCATAGGATGGTTGTGTGGGTTTTGACCTGAGTTGGTGAGGAGCTCGGTTGCTTCAGGATGGTTGGGTCTCAGTTCTTATCGAGCGGATGGCTTGGTCTTTTAGCTCGTGGATTGAGCTATTTGGCGTGTAGCTATTTTCATCCTCTTATTGCATTTTGTGTGGTGCTTAGAGCACAACATCGAACGGGTTGCATTTCAAGGCATCGTGACTGCGTTGTGTGAGAGTTTCATGCTTTGGTGTGTGGGTTCTGGTGACCATGGAGGTCACGTGTGCGAGTGAGGGTTTTGGTTTGACCATAGAAGGTTAGTGTTAGTGACTTGGGTCAAGGTTTGGTGTGGAGGTTCTTAACGAACCAGACGTGGTTGGTATGATAGAGATTGTTTAAGTCACAAATGTAGTTTGTGAGTTGTAGATATGAATCCTTTGGTACAGTCTAGGAGGCATGTTAGTTCGGGCTGTTGTGGAGAGTGGTTCATTGAGGGGTGATCCTCGTATTGGAGAACTACAAGAGTGTGCTATGGGTAATTGACTCTCGAGGATAAAAAATGGTGCACCCATGAGTTGTATTTTATGAAAGTTGGAAGTGTACATGGACTATGGATGTATACTTGGCTTTTTATAGGGATTAAGCACGTATAGTAAACACTTGGGGGTGACAAGCGGACGGTTTGGATCGAGTTTGTGCAGGGTTAAATATGGGTGGGTCGAATATGAGTTGTGACTCATATTCAACTCGTTTGTAACGGGTTAACTATGGATTGGGTGAAAATGGATCGAGTCAACCCGTCATGATCCGTCCACCCTTTTATTTTTTTATTTTAAAAAAAGGTTATTATTTTGAATAATCTCATTATTGTTATATAAAAATTAGTTACTATAAACAAAAATATCACAATAAAGAACTTTGAGAGAGAGGACAAAATGTAGAGAGAGAGCTTTCTTTATTTTCTTTTGCTTTTTCTATACATCTCGGATACACACCAATACTTATATGTTATAGTCATAAGCTAAGCTTACAAAGTAAGCTAAGGAAACAACCTGATTATATGTATTTAATGTGTTCACACCTATAACATTATATATACAATAAATCTATATGCATAATACAATTTTTCTCAATAGTACGCCACGCTACCAATTCCATTTCTTTCAAATTTTCATAAATAGTGAACCCCACACCATATAATTGTAAATTCACTAATTTATTTTGAAAATTCTTTAAATTTATATTATTTTATTTTGTGACCAGACATGCATAAAGTTAAGATATATATATATATATATATATATATATATATTATTATTATTATATTATATGAAATCATCTGTTAAGTTTTTTATAGAATAAATAATTAAATAAATAAATCAGTTCGTCTTATTATGAAATACCTATGTAAACATAGGTTTCTTTTGAGCCGTAGTATTACATACACGAGGAGTCTATGATACAGAACAAATCTTAGAGTGATCAAGAATTTTAGAGAGAGATAGTGAGAGAGAGAGAGAGAGAATTTGGAATTGTGGGAGAGAAATTTAGAAAGGAAGAGGTGAATTTGAGTAGAATAGAGGTTGTGAAATTGAGTCTCTTATATAATGAGTGAAATATAGATCAAAATGAGTGACCCATATTTAACCCATAAAGACACTCATATTCATTTTAAAACAGATAAATATAAACGAGATAGTGAGTCATGATTCATTTTACCAACATTGTAAACACCCACAAGTATGTGAACCTGATATCATCATTACTGCGTGTGAAGAGAAAAGGAAAGAAGATCCTTTCAACATTCAAGGGTTCCACAGCATGCCCTGAAATTTACTATTATTTTTTTCCAGCAATCTAATCAAGTTATTGAATTGGCATAAGTGATAACCTAAATTACCTAATCCATTTGACTTGAACTCTTCCAGAAAATTCAAAATAAGAAAAAATTATAAAAAAATAAATTTAATTTCTTTCTTTCATACATGTGACGGAGACCTCCCAACTTTTCATACATGTGACGGAGAACTGTTTCACCCAAAAAACAAATACTGACTTTCGAATTTGAGAAGGAAAGTCTCTGAGAGAAACCCTTTTAATATTTCTATTTAATTTTTACTCCTTTTTTTTTTTTTTTTTTCAGCATTCTAGTCCAGTTATTGAATTGCTATAAGTGATGACCATTTGACTTGATTCTTCTATGAAAACAAATAAAAAAAAAAGTTAATTTAATTTCTCACTTTTACGTACCACTAGATTTCCAAATTATTTAACAAGAATAACAATTTTTTTTTTTTTTTTTTTTTTTTAATAAAAAAATTGGGGGTCGAGGCTGCCCGCCCTTGGGTGACTGTAACAAGAGTTCACTTCCAAAGCCGCCCCAGGGTGACGGTAACAAGAGTTCACTTCCAAACAGTGAAATGTTAATAATAATGGAGTACAATAGTCGTAAACATTTAATTTCCATAAAATTTATACAACAAACAGTCAATGACATTCATAAAATTTATACAACAAACAGTCAATAATGGAGTACAATAGCCCCTTCAATGTTAGAACTGACGTTCCTTCCCTGCGCACAAGTACTTGCGATGATATCTAGAGTTCATTCACATTTCTACTTTCACATTATAGATTTCATGGGTTCTCCATCTTTTATCATTGCCCTTTCTTTGCTCCTATTATCACCAGTATTTTCATCTTCACCTAGCAGCTTAAGTGCAGACTCGTCTCTCTCAGTAGAGACACGGAACGAGGTTTTAATTTCACCAAATTCCCTTTTCTCTGCCGGCTTTCACTCTGTCCGTGACAATGCCTGTTTCTTTGCAATATGGTTCACTGAACCATTATATGACGGAAATCACACGGTGGTTTGGATGGCCAACCGAGACCAACCAGTTAACAGAAAGCTCTCAACCCTCTCCCTACAAAGAAATGGTAATCTTGTGCTAAAAGATGCTGGGCAACTCACCGTTTGGTCCACGAACACCGAGTCAATTTCCATGGTGGAATTACAACTTCTTGACAATGGTAATCTTGTTCTTCTTACATTGGAGGGTGTGACTCTTTGGCAAAGCTTTGATTCACCAACAAATACCCTTCTTCCAAATCAACCACTCACTCGAGACACACAAGAAGTCTCGTGGCGTAGAAAAAGCGATCCTTCTTCTGGATTTTATAAGCTCTACTTCGATGATGACAACGTGCTTTGTCTTGTGTTTGATGGTATTGACATATCCAGTGTTCACTGGCCTACCCCATGGAAAACTATCTGGAAAGTTGGAAGGTCCTCGTACAACACTAGTAGAAATGCAGTACTTAGTGACACGGGTATATTCAGTTCATCTGATAGACTCAGGTTCATGGCCTCTGATATGGGCATTGGGCCAAGGAGGAGATTGACAATGGACACGGATGGTAACCTTCGATTGTACAGTCTAGATGAGAGGAGAGGACGTTGGGTTTCTTCGTGGCAAGCCTTTAAGGAACAATGCAGAATGCATGGTGTTTGTGGACCTAACAGCCTGTGCACTTATATTCCACATGAAAATCCGGGCAGGAGGTGCACCTGCATAGCCGGATACAAGATGGTTAATCAGACAGATTGGACTTTTGGATGTGAACCAATATCTAATCTGTCTTGTGACGAAAGTGAGGCAGGTTTTCTGGAATTTACTCGTGGTGATTTCTATGGCTATGATATTGGGGTTTACTCAAATTACACCTTAGAGAGGTGTGCAAAGGAATGCTTGCAGTTGTGTAGTTGCAAAGGGTTCCAATACCAAATTGACCGGATTAACGGTTATTATGTTTGTCATCCTAAGAGACAGTTGCGTGGGCTTCTGACCCCAAATTTTGAAGGTTCCATGTATATAAAATTGCCAAAAAATGAACTCTCCTCATATGACAAGCCGTTTCAACCATCCAGATTAGAGTGCTCAAGCCAACTGAGTACACAGCTTGATAGGCCTTATAGGAAATTCCATGAAAATAAGACACTGAAGTTTATGCTTTGGTTTGCCACTGCAATTGGAGGAGTTGAAATGATCTGTATCTTGCTCCTGTGGTGCTTCCTGTACAGGACCCAAAAAAGGTCAGATGCAACTATTCAAGATTACCTTTATGTTGATTCTGGATTCAAAAGATTCACCTATGACGAGCTAAAGAAGGCGACACGTAATTTTACTGAAGAGATAGGAAGAGGAGGTGGTAGCATTGTTTATAAAGGCGTATTGTCTGATCAACGTGTCGCGGCAATCAAAGTTCTTAAAGAAGCCTTCCAAGGAGAAGCAGAGTTCTTAGCAGAGGTGAGCACAATTGGGAGGCTGAATCACATGAATTTGATAGATATGTGGGGATATTGTGCAGAGGGAAAGCACAGGGGTGTATGAATACATGGAGCATGAATCATTGGCAGAGAATTTACAATCAAACACACTTGATTGGGAAAAGAGGTTCAATGTTGCAGTAGGTACAGCTAAAGGTCTTGCTTATTTACATGAAGAGTGCTTGGAATGAGTTTTGCACTGTGATGTGAAGACCCAGAACATACTCTTGGACTCTGATTTCCAGCCAAAGGTGTCGGATTTTGGCCTCTCTAAACTACTGAGTAGAAGTGGTGAGAACAATTCAAGCTTCTCGAGAATAAGAGGGACCAGAGGATACATGGCTCCTGAGTGGCTATTAAATCGTTCTATCACTTCGAAAGTTGATGTTTATAGCTATGTGATTGTCGTGTTGGAGATGGTAACTGGAGAGAGTGCTACAACAGGTGTGGAGGCCATTAACAACGAAGGGGAGATGGAGCAGAGGAGGTTGGTTAAGTGGGTAAAGGAGAAGATGACTCGAGAGATTGCAATGACATCCTTTATTGAAGAAATTATAGAGCCTACAATGAAGGGTAACTACGAAGCAAGTAAGATGGAAATTCTTGTTCGAGTTGCTCTGCAATGTGTGGAGGAAGACAGAGATGCGAGACCAACAATGAGTCAGGTAGTAGAGATGCTTCTACTCCAACAAAATGACCATTAGGAGAGCAAATGCATTGATGCAATGACAGGCAAAATGTTCTTTTAAAACCAATGAAAATTTTGGGTTTCTTGAGTTTATCCACTAGTAAATTTCATTGGTTCATGGTAATTTTAATTTGCTTACTTCATAAATCATTGTATATTGTGGTTGTCTTTTTAGTGTTGCAATGCCTCTGATCTCTTACGTTTTGAACAACTCGATGTTTGATGTTTCAAAGATTGTTTATTTTTCTTCAGTAAATGATGTTTCAGATATTGTTTCACAATTGTTGCATCTATTGCTGGTATTTGTGAAGGTAGCTTTTGTATGGAAATAACATTTTAATTATGGTATACCAAATCAACTTTCTTATTTATGTGGCTCTCACTTGTTTGTAACTGTAAGAAGTGTGTGAGGAGAAAAATCAGCTTGTACAGAATGGGCAGGTATAGCATCATTTCTTTGTTGGCATATAAAGCTTTTTTAAGTTCTAAAAAGAAAAATGATCATTTTAGCATTTCTTGGGTCAAAAAGAAAAATGGTAATTCCCTTGATTGCTCATCCATAAAAAAGCTAAAATGATCAATTTTTCTTGTTGACCTAAGAAATGCCCATTCCATACTCCACCAAGAACTAAAATAAAATAACTTATGGGCATAAAAAAAACTAGATGACTGGAGGATTTTGATACACCTACTAGCAGTAAGAAACTTGATGACTGAGCAGGAAAACATGTATGTACATACTACCGTCAACCTGTGGGATTTAGGTAGATATTTTGTGGCCATTGGGTTCTCTCTTTTTCTGATTCTACTTTGTGAAACTTTTTTTTGCATGCTTATAAAAACTTCTGATCTATCTGTAAATATGAATCTATCTACGATGTTGGGTATGCCATTTAGCATCTCTAGGAAGATGATGCCATCTACCTCTCCTTGAGGTGGTTGTAGACCAAGGCTATTGGTCTTCCCAGCTTGACTATTAACAGAATAGAATGCTGAATTTTTATTTTTGAAGCATTTGTAAACATCATCAAATGGGGTGGCAACAATCTGATTTAGTTCTTAAAACAATAATATCTTTGGTATATTTTGCAAATTTTGTTCCTTATAGAAGCACTCTAGCATGCAGAGTATTCATCAAATTAAATTACATCAAAATCCTTGATAGTTGAAATTTTCAGAAGAATGCTACTAAGGTGTTAAAATTGTCCGAACAGACTTTTTTGCTAGGTAAGAACAAGCTCACTCGGCATAAAAGGTGATTGAATAATGAGGCTCTTTCTGCCAACTATAGTAACTGAAAAGTAGGAAGGGGCCGTTGCTTGGTGTAATGGAAGCACGATTGTGCATAATAATGCCATACCAAGGGCTGTTACTGGTCTTCCAATCTATACTGAAGCCAGCAGCTCAGTGATCTTTTTAGGAAAATGAAAAGTAGAAGTTACTGTCTAGCAGTCTAGGCGCCTTCAGGTCTCCGTTGCAGTGGCACAAGGGACCATCCAGAGTCCGGCTCGGTAGCAAATACTGTACATTTCTTTTGAACACTCATTTGATGAGCCCCTTGGTTCTATCTGAACTATGCTTTAGCCTATAACACTCGTTTTATGGTAAGGTTCTACACTAGTGAGTCAGTCCGGTTGCATCTATATCATAGACTGGCGTAAGAGGTATAAAAATCAGTTTATTGAATTTAGTGATTGGGGACTTAAATGGAAAAATATCTCTAAAAGTATGACTTATTTGTCCTAAATTTTTTGTTTTAGGACTTATTTGTCTTTCAACGTGAAGACTTGGTGGTAATTTTTTCTTTTTCTTTTGCATTCTTTTGTTTGGCTTTTTTGTTGGTTTGGTTGTTTACCGGCAAGTTTAAGGGTTTGTTTGGTATGCGCTTTGTTTTTGGTGGTTTTGTTCTTGTCTAGTACTGTAGTTGTGAGCAATGGAAAAAACACGTTTGATAAAAACTGTTTTATTTTACATAGTGCCGAAATATTTCATGAATAGTGGTCGGTGTTCTTATATGTTTTTGCACTATAGCATTTGGCAGTGTAGTGATGAACAATAATATATATATAGATATATATATTTGAATTACTCTAAAATGACATTTTTAAACTAACCATTATATTTTTCAAAGTTGCAACATTTTTTTACCAAACATGTTCTGACGTTTTTGCTTCCAAAAATATGATGATAAATGAACGTTACCAAACATGCTTTTGATTATTATTATTCAAAACACTTTATAACAAAACACTTGTTTTGTATTTTGTTTCAAGTTATAATGAAACGTCAAAAACAAATCGCATATCAAAAAGGCCCTAACCTGTGTTGTGTTGGTGTAGTTTCCTTATTCCACCATAAATGTCCTCTATTTATTGCGTCCTGAAGTAACTGTAACGACCCTAAACTGATACCCTTTTTAAAAAACTTGGCATGACCTCCCCTAAAAAGGGGCCTACAACCACCTGTTCAAATAATAAAAAAATAATCTGGCCTTTCAAGACATATTCAACCTGTCCCAACACACAATACAAATAATATCTTCTAGCATCTCTTTCCTCCAATCATTATGCCTTCACTTAGTTCATTCTATGGTGGTACAACCACATACAATTTTATCCAAATATCATAATTACAGTTCCAAAATACAATATTAAGATCAAATGTCCATGTTTTACAATATTCAGACAACTTATATAAAAGTTACAGCCCATAGGTATAATTATAATATTAAGAGTCCATAAATCTCTATACTGAATATAACAACTAAGGTTTTACAAAAAAAATATGGGACTTAGATACAAAATAGTAAAATGGTCTTCTAGTCCAAATTAGGCCTGTGGTGGAACATCATCCACCACTTCTTTCCCATTTCTTGAAAAAAAATATTAAATATAAGGGGTGAGCAAAATTGCTTAGTAGGTGGTGCCTAAAAACACCTCTTGTAACCCTGTGAATCTAAACAAGAATAAGACAATAGGGGAAGGGGTCATGCTATGTCGAAAAAAATATACAACATAATAATCAATCTCAACGTACACAATGAGATGCTATGAAATGCGATGCATGCCGATGTCGCTCCCCGTTTCAACATCCAAATCCATCACTTTCAAACCGTTAATGTAACCCCTTTTGTTAACTCCTCAATGCCGAGAGAAGGAATAGCTACTGTCCCTGACCGTTGGTACCTCCGCAGCGTCATTTGGGGCCCACATAGCTCAACCACACTAGGGCAATATCCCTAGTTCCCCTTAGGTTACATTAACCTACCGGCCCTTTGGTAACTCTACGGCGACCGGGTTTTTCATAAAATACTTTTATCAAAGCTTCTTTCCCAAAATTCTCCTTTTTCATTTTGAAACACTTTTCCCCATTTTCATGCCCAATGACATGCATGAACTGTGACGTTTTCGATTTTTGGCACTTTCCATTTTTTTGGAATTTCGTCGAAGTAAGGGTATTTCTGTCTTTTCCCATTTTGCGTACGGGGTTGTGGTTGGGTCTGATTTCATTTTTGTGCTTTTAACTTATATGGTTGTGTGACATTTGTGTGGTGTGTGCATATTTTGTGGTATGAAATTATAATGAAAGAAAAAGATAAAAGAAAAATTGGTGGTGGGACCCACCACCCACACATTTAATAGTCTAGAGACCTTTTTGGTCTCTCAACTCTCTCTCCTCGCTATCAGCTCTCTGACCCGTTTAATGATCCGGATCCAATGGATTTGGGTCGTTACAGAATGGTATCAGAGCGATGGTTCAAAAACATTAGGACGACGGGTAGAGGCCTATGTAGGATTGCGTGGGAGGTTGTTTGCATTACGTATGCGATTAATTGTTACGTGTTTTGATATTTGAAGAAGCATGCTAAATTGTTTACTTGCTTACCTGTTTAATTGCTTACGCATTAATTTGCTTATGTGATCACATGCTTATATGTTATATGTGTGTAGCACTAATTTAAATGACCCATGAATGGGTATTATGTTTTCAGCATATAATTGTTTAGCATACGCACTTCTGTGTTGTATTAGCTCTACGAGTTATCCCTTACGATGGGAAAGGTGTCAGCATTGTGAGCAAGGGGTGATGTGAATGGTACGACCTTTTAAGTCCAGGTTCGATTTGAACACGTTGTTCCATTAGGAGTTTTTTCCTTAGAGACTAGTAACGGTGGAAAAGTTTGTGTTGTGTTCCCTTAGCATAGTGAGTAGACTCTGGGAATGATGGATTCGTATGGTATAGTGTGTAAGTCATGGGATCTTTTCATATAAGCAAAGTTGATTGGATGTCATAGGACGTGAGGTGGTATGTAGAGTATGACTTGTGAGGTTCTAGTGTTGTACGGGTTAAGTAAGATTGGTATTTGGACTTTATTTAGAAGATCACTGATGTTTAAGATTGCGAACTTGTCTCTTAGATTGCCCTTTTGGGAGTAAAAGTTGAGGTTGATCTTGAGGTGGCGACGAGACGAGTAGGTTGCACCTTTTGTTTTGACTTCCAATGAGGAAGACAGAAGTTCAGTGTGAGGTTGGTTGATGACCATAGAGTGTTGGTCACGGATTGGGTTGAGCCAGGATGAGGAGTGACCTCTCGGGCTTGGTGGCTTGTTCTATGTGATTTATTTGTTTTGTGGCCTTGTGGGCGGGTGTGTGTGAGCGTGTGCAGGTGGCACCAGAAGGCTACCACACTGAGCGAGCTATAGGCACACAACTCAGATGAAATCGATGTGGACATTCCATTGGGTTGGATGGTAGTCATGGTTGTAGGTATGACCCGAGTGTGTAGTTAGATACCAATGAGAGACTATTGTTTTGTAGTTGTCTTAGAGTGTAGTTTGTGTGGTTGACCGTTTGGCGTGGTGTTTGTTGTCCTTTTTGGGACTGTTTCTGTAGTGTGCCACGTACAATTCTTTTTCATGTAACGGTAATTGACTCTCGGTGAGTTGATTGTATGGCTCGGTCAATGAGCGGAGTTTTGGGTTAGCACGACTATCTAGAAGGTCTTGAGGTGAGGTATAGTGGTCAACTTTAGTTGTATAGTGCAGGGTTGCACGATAAAGTAGGTAGTACGGGGACTTTGGAGAGTTTGGTTATTTATGGATGAAGTGATAGCCGGTAAGTATGACATTATCAAGTGAATTATGTTTTAGAAATTGAGAGCTATGGATTCCGGTTGCACTTCAATTGTGTCTGTCATGTCAGGAGTTAGTGCTTGGTGTTTGAGGATTCAGAAAGATAAACTAATGATAAAAATGATTAGGACGTTATTGGTCATGTAGGTTTAATTGGTGGACCTTTTGACTTTTATTGGGGTCAAGTGTTCTAAGGAATAGTGAGGAAAGGAAGTGATGACGTTGAACCTGGAGTATGAGGTTTTCCCATTTAGGCACGTAGATCACCTTAGAAGGAGTGGATTAAGTTGTCAGTTAAGCGCTAGTAATTGATGGCATCACTGATGGTTTTAAGGAGACAGTTAGGTGTTAAGCATTTTGGATTCTATGCTCATTTTTATTTGTGGATTTATTGGCATGGTATTGCCGTGTGGATATCTTTCGCTAGTGGTAAATAGTGGTTGTTAGGGGGAGCAGTGAGCGTTATGTTTGTCCCTTGTTTATAATGATATTCTCTTAAGGATGTTTGGGAAAAAAAAAAATCGTTTAATAGTGACTTGATGGTCTAATGGGATAATAGGTTCGAACGGTTGTCGGAATGGGTGACAGTGGAGGTGTTATGATGTCGTGGTGTGATCTTTAGTGCGATAAGCATGATGGTTTCAGGTGTGATCCGAGGACAGATTAGGGATTGTGAGATGGGGTTGTGTGTTGTTAGATAGGCGAGGGGGTTGTGTGTTAGTTGAAGTGATTGGGGGCAGTTTAGTCTCTTGAGTTGGTGAGAGCGGTGTTGCCAGATAGACACTTTTTCCTTTGACGAGTCGTGGGTTGATGTGACTGACGTGATGAGTCTTGGTCCTTGCGTTTCTGTGATGTGAGCATTGGTACTCTTATCATAAGTATTGCGGGGTAGCGTATGTAAGGTTTCGATGTTGACTGTGTATGACAGTCCATTTTTGGCGAAGTCGCCTAAAGTTGTGGTCGTAGTCACGTATGTGTATCTAGTTGGTTCTTCTCCTTGTGCGTAAGGAGTTCTTTTTGTCTCAGGTGAGATTGAATGTCAGTGGCTGGACGAGTGATGAATAACGTGTGACAGGTGGTCAGGTGCACTCATGATTGAGTCGTTAGTCTCTTGAGAGAGCGGGGCTTGTTACCCTTTCCGTTGTTCTAGTCCTGGCAAGGACGTTGATTGTCGTTAATCTTGTTCTCCAATTAGGAGCTGTGCACATCCGTGGGTGGATAGGTTTAGGGGTGGTTTGTTATGCTGTTGGGGTCGTCGGTTGAGGTTTTGGTTGAATGGGTTGACTCACTCCTATGGAGGGAGGTGGAGTCTTTAAGTTTTGTAGTGCTTGTTCCGCGAATGGTTTCGACTGGTAGGATATGAGGCATGAGCTGTTGAATGGGGATTGCGTTTCTAGTGTTGTTAATTGCGGTGGAGGTAAGGATATTGTCATGAAGGAAAGGTTGAGAATGAATGAGTGACGTGATATGATGTGACTCATGTACTCAAATGATTTTATAGGTGTCTGATTCGAGCAGTGTTCTGAGGATAAGTGTCGTTATTGATTTAGAAGTTTGTGATTGGAGAAAGTGAATATGTGATTCCTTTGAGGGATAATAGGAATGATTGACTTTGATTTTGAGGTTACAGGTATGAGACGGTCATATTATATGTTCTGAAAAGGCAATAATTGATTGAAAAGGCAATATTTGTGTGGTATGGTGCTATGGAGAGAACAGGGATCTTATGAGCTAGACGATGATTAATGTATTTAATGTCATGTTACCCTTAGTTGTTATGGGTTATGTGATCGAGAAATGATTGAGATTCTTAGTGCTGGTATGTGATTGTATAGTTGTTGAGATTATTTGGAGTGATGGATTGATTAGAGAGTGAATCTCGTGGTTACTTTGAGAACTATGTAGAATTGTGTTTGAGGTTTAGACCTAAGGACATGAACGATATCTGTGTTGAGATCGGATTGAGGATAAGAATGGCCTGGCCAACCATTTCTCCTGAATCAATCCTTCTTCAGCACGATGTCGGGTCAAAGGTCAATGATCGTTCCGATTTGTTGGTGATAGTGAAAGTATGGTACTGTGCGTTGTGTTGGTATGACAATGTGGATTTACAGGATTTATCTTAGGTGACGAAAGGTGTTAGGTGGTATTAAGTGTTTGATAACAAGTTAGTAGTACAATCATTGATTATAGAGAATCTCGTTTTGCGGATTTGTGTTTAGAATACAAGGTAGTGCATTTTATTGTTTTGGTGACTCATAATTGAATAATTGTTGGGGGATTCATCATTTTGTTATCTTGAGGTTGACCAGTATTATAATTATAGGTTAGTGTGGTTGGTGGTCATTGTATGATTCTGTAGGAGTATAGCCGTATGTTGGATGACGAATATTGGTTGGACAGTGACGTGTTAATTGAGTTTGAATCTGATTGTGTGTTGGATGAGGTTCCTCATTTGGGGTCCGAGTTACCCTTTAGAAAGATGAGTGTGATAGGATACTCTCATGTTCCGGGGTCTTGTGACCATTCTTCTTCGAGCTCCGAAGTATTATGTAGCAGTGTAGAAGAGACCAGTGTTGGTCTTAAGTCGAGTATAGGATTCAGTGGGTTTTGTGCTTGATGTTGTGAGTGATGAGTTCCCTTATGGGGTGGTAATCATTGGGTTTCCAGACGGCAGAGTGTGATTGCCTGTTGACGCTGGTGTCAAAGGCAATAGGGTTGTTGAGTTCTTAATCTTGGGATTTTGTGCGGTGTTCTCGGAAAAACTGTGGTTGTGAGCCTCCTTCTTTTCAGGAGGGTAGATTTCTAGGACGAAATCTCTTTAATGAGGGTAGATTGTGACGTTTTTGATTTTCGGCACTTTCCATTTTTTTGGAATTTCGTCGAAGTAAGGGTATTTTTGTCTTTTCTCATTTTGCATACAGGGTTGTGGTTGGGTCCGATTTCATTTTTGTGCTTTTAACTTATGTGGTTGTGTGACATTTGTGTGGTGTGTATATATTTTGTGGTATGAAATTATAATGAAAGAAAAAGATAAAAGAAAAGTTGGTGGTGGGACCCACCACCCACATATTTAATGGTCTAGAGACCATTTTTGGTCTCTCAACTCTCTCTCTCCCGCTATCAGCTCTCTCACTTTCTCAAACTTCAATTTTCCTTCTTCCTTTGCTTCAAATCTTTGAAGCTTGGTAGTTCCTTCATTACTTACCCGATTGAGGTGCCGTTTGAGGCAAAACGGAGAGTACGACAAGCTCTACGCATCGGTACCATCAATTTCAGCTTTGGTGCTTCCCTTGGATTTCAAAATTCTTGATCATTTTAAGGGTTTTACTCAATTTGAGGTAGGGGCTTCGTAATTCACATTATTCATGCACCTTTGAGAATTAATTTACTTGAATAGTGTTATAGCATACTTATTTGTGTTAATTGTAGCCTAAAAATGTCTTGAATGTATATATGTGAATATGTGAAGACTTGTCTTGATTGCACTATTTGAAATACATGCTTATATTGTGAGTTATGCCTATTGTATTGTTCACATGCTATGAATGGTGTATGAAAGCATGCCCTATTATATTTTGCGATAATTCATTATTGTTTAAATATTTAAAGTATGAGAACATGCTTACTTGTCTTGTATCAAATTCCTCATTTTCATAGTATTGAGATCATGAAACATGCATGTACACCATTGGGTTGCATGAAGGGAAGAAATTGTTTTTGAAATGAAAATGGGGAGTTTTGGGAAAGAATATTTTGATGAAAGTGTTTTGGAAAACCCGGTCGCTACGGAGTCACCAACGGGCCGGTAGGTTAATGTAACCTAGAGGGAATTAGGGAGATTACCCTAGTGTGGTTGAGCTATCTGGGCCTTATAATGACGCTGCAGAGTCACCAAAGGTCAGGGACAGTAGCCAATCCTTCTCTCGGCGCTGCAGAGTCACCAAAGGGGGTTACATTAACAGTTTGAAAGCGATGATCCTAATTGTGAAAATGGGGAGCGGCATCAGCATGCATTGTATCTCTATTGCATCTTATTATTTGTGTTGAGAATGATAACCATGCTGTATTCTCTCCTGTGTTGTATGACCCCAACTCCTATTAGCCTAATCTTTGTTTTGGGTTCATGGGGTCTCATGAGGTGCGTCTTAGGCGTCACCTACTGGGCGATTTGCTCACCCTATTATAATTAATATTTTTCAGGTCATAGAAAAGAAGTAGCCGATAATAATCCAACCCAACCTTATCATTGGAGTAGAAAAATGTCTTTTTTGCTATCTTTTATATTTGGGCATAATTTTGTAAAGATGTAGATTCAAAATGTTTTATTTTTGCAATATGTAAAATATTTGGACTTATCATGTATATGGCCATTTGGGTAATGCAGTTAAATTCTTATCACACTAATTTCCTTATTTCATGTAACGTGTTGCAAATTAAGTTATCAACGTGGTGGTTGTTTTTGCAATTTGTTGTTGAAATGTACCCAAGTTTATGCACGTGAGTGTAATGGCATAGGTGTTTGGACAGTGGGTGAGGATAACCTAAACCCCATACGTCGACCGAGTTGCATGAACCAGTCGACGTGTAGCTTCCTATACGTCGACCGGTATCCTGGCAATGGGCTTTTAAAGGTGAATGACCCAAACCAGTCGACGTAAAAATCATATACGTCGACCGAGTTACGTGAACTAGTCGACGTGTGGCTCTCCCTACGTCGACCGGTATCTTTACAGTGTGGTAATGTTGTACACGTTCCAAAATAGTCGACGTGTAGCTTCCCACACGTCGACCGGTATCTTGACAGTGAGTAAATCACTATTCATAACCCAAACCAGTCGACGTGAGGTTCCCATACGTCGACCGGTTCTTGTATCATAAGAATTTTTCATTAGTTTCCCAAATTGCACTTTGGCACCCAATTCTTATTGTGGGTAATTACCTTATGACCTAATTAAAGTATAATAATTATATTCTAACCATGGAAAAGACTATTTTACCCCGGACTTGATCTCATTAATAATTTCCGTCGTTCCCATCGCTTCTTGCTTAATGGTTAGGTCTGAATTCTACAATGGAGCTCTTAATGAAATTTTTTCTTGAGTCAATTTTCTCAGTCTTTATTGGCTCGAGGCTCTTGATTTTTTTGTTCTATGAACAATTTCATTTAATTATGGATGAATCACAGTATTGATGCTTTATTACACTGCCTTTTATGAGATAATTCATAAACCTTACATATTGGACTCATATATCATTGATATTCTTTTTCTCTCTTTCTCTCGTCCTTCCATTTATCCACATCCTTCTTTTATATTTCACTTCACAATTTAGAATCAGGTTGATTTTTATTTTGTTTATGCAAAAAAGATTCAAAGTGTCTCCTATGAAGGGTGTTATGCACTTTGGGAAGAAAGGGAAGTTGTCACCGCGATTTGTCAGTCCATTCATGATTAGGGATCGTATTGGAGCTGTTGCTTATCGGTTGGCACTTCCGGATACTTTGGATCGCGTCCACAACGTGTTTTATGTTTCCATGTTGCGGAAATTTCTGCGAGATGAGGATCGGTATCAGCATATTGATGTTGGGGAGATTGAGTTGCAACTGGATGCAACTTATTTGGAGCCACCGTGTCGTATTGTCAACCGTCGGGATCAAATCCTTCGTAACAAAGTTATTCCTTTAGTTCGTGTCCAGTGGAGTCATCACAATGAGGCTGAGTCTACTTGGGAACGGGAGGATGCAATTCGCTCGCAATTTCCTAATATTTTGGAAGAAGGTAAGAGCGAATTCCGAGGACGGAATTTCTTTTGTTAGGGGGGAAGAATGTAATACCCCTAATTTTACAAAAGGATAGTCCTGGAATTTCATTAATTATTTAGTTAAATTTTTAATGGTTAATTGTTTAGTTGCTTGAATTATTTGACTTAATTGTGATTATTTGCTTCATTTGAATTATTTGCTTTATTTGAATTAATTGCTTAAGTTAATTATTTAATTGTTTTACTTGAAGTTATTTAATTCAATTTCCTTATTTATTCTATCTTAACGTGACAGTATAGAAGGTTGTACACAGATAGTATTACATTAGGGTTATAGTTCATATAGCTGTCAATGTTTTAAACCTAGGTTGTTCAATGGGCCGAGTGAATTGTATTAGGGTTTAATTGAGCCTAGGGTTAGAGTGGTTTATAAATACTTATCTAAGGGGTTTGTCTAGGGTTTTAGCATAATACTACGACATAGTAAGTTTGTGAGCAGTTTTAGAGACGGTAGGAAACAGAGAGCATGGAGGATTCGACGGCAAATTGGGACGAACGTCGGTGTAAGACAAGTTCTATCCTTACTCTCTCCCTTAGGTTTCGTGTTCTTTGCATTCTTAAATAGTTCTAGGATTAACTAAATCAACTAAACACATGTTCTGTTCGTGCTTAAACTGAAACTTATCAGTATGTGTTGTATGCTTAAAATTCTGTTAAAATGTGATAGTTGCTCGCATATCTCTCTGTTTAACCTATGCATGGAATGCAATAAAGACTTAAACATGGACTGGGGGAAACTACTGGGGTTGAATTATAATTTCTGGAAACCATAGCATAGGGCAGAGGAGTTACAGAAGGGTTCTGAAGAAGAGGGAAAATGAAGAGACGAGGCAAGAGAGGGAGAGAGCCGGCTCTTCTTGAGTAGAGGCGGCTCCAAGTTCTAAAGGAGGCGGCTCCACTTTTGGGAGACTTCTCCTTTATGCATTTTTCCATTTTTTTGGGTTTCCAGCCAGTTTTGGTTACAGGGGTTGGTTTTTTGTGGTTTCAGTTGGGTTTGGGGATGTATGTGGAGTGTGTGGATGATGCTTAGAGATAGCTACTTAAGTCCCAAGAGGTGTTAATAAATTAATTACTTGGGTAGCTCGGACAGCAGATAGTTAAATCAATGAACACACTGTTTAGAGTTTAAAAATTCTGTTAGTAATATTTTCTGAGACGGATAATATAATTAAAACATGTTTCACTTCATATTATGATCATGTACTTAAATTATAGTTATTTTGAATGAGTTGGTATCGAGTGATCTAGGTTTTAAATCAAACTTAACACTACTGGATTCCGGGAGCACTATAGGATATGCATGTCTATATACCCACTGTAACTCTGTTTTGATGTTTTCATGATTACAGTTTGTATAAATTGTTGGAGTTATGAACTTAGTTGATATTTACTTTAATACCTGTACTATCAACGGTTGCCTGTTGAAAGCTATTAAGATTTACACGTAATAGTATACCGGTTTTACCTAAACTAAGCATGTTTATATATACTGTGGTTCTGTTGTTGATACTTATCTTGTCACTGCTAGTATCAATTTCTGGAATAATGGATCTAGTTGATAGTTATCTTAATTGACTGTAATATCAACTGTTGGATGTTGTATACTATTAAGATTTAAACTTAGTACTATACCGGATTTTATGAAACACTATACATTAAGTGTATTTATGAAAATACTGTAATTTTGTTTTGATGCTTTCATTATCACTGTCAGTATCAACTGTTGGAAACATGGATTTAGTTGATATTTACCTTAAGTGTAAGTTTTATCAACTGCTGGATGGTTGGAGTATCCACCGGTATGGGACAGTGGCATACTAGGGACGGTTTGGATTCAAAACACCAAAACCTACCTACTCTGGATTAAGAATTGGATTAACTAAAAGTTAAGTCCTACTGATTGTAGTGTCATGGCAACGATTAGTTGAGCGGCACTACTAGGATACAGGATGGATTTTAAATATATGGTTATGGTACCTCGATATGAGCTTCAGTCTCAGGATCGACGGTTAGGGAGCGTATATGCATTGGGATGCATAGCTGGATATGATGGTTAGAGGTGTACCCTGTTTAGGTATAGGTACATATGCCCACTTCATGTGCGTTTTAGCATATTACCTCTATTCAGGTTGAAACCGGCCTGTAGTCCAGTGAGAGTCCTTTAGTGTGACTATATATATATTTACGGATTGGTAGCTATTGTTGAATTGTTTAGGATGTACATGCATATCGGGCCTTTGTTTGGATTGTAGTAGTATAGAACTTGCGCGTGGGCCTGACCTACTTCTTTTTTTCAGGTACACGACAGTTGCAGGCTTAGACGTGTTCGTGCTGAGCAGAGGTCTTTATTCACTCCTTCGACGACGTAGGATTCTCTTCATAGTTTTTTGGGATGTTTATTACAGTTGTTTTATTTTAGTCTGGATGTTTAACAGGGGTCCACTAGAGATGGATTCCCGAGTTGTAAACTGATGGAGTTTTGGAGTTTGGGTTTGATGGATTTGAATAATTATAATATTTTGCGGATTCTATTTTTAGTTCCTTTTAGTTTTAATCTCATTTCTTAATTCATTTTTGTATTCCGTGTTCATTATAACATATTAATTATTTGATATCCCTCGGGTTTAGGCCTAGGCCTGATCAACCCATGTCTCAGATCCGAGGGGTATCACAACGACCAACCCTTACCGGTGAACTTTAACAACCTCACTAACTACACACAAGTTCGTCTACCCACAGACGTGCACAACTCTTAAACGGAGAACAAGACTCATAACAAACGACGTTCTTGCCAGGATTAGAACAACGGAGAGGGTAACAAACTCCACTCTCACAAAAGATTGACTACTCTCACCGGAATACACCTGATACCCTATCACACAATACGCACCAATCGTCTGACCATGGACACCCAATCTCATAAAAAATGAAATGAACTCCTTACACGCAAGGAGAAGAACCAACTGAAAACATATACGGGACTACAAACACAAACTTAGGCGTCCTCGCCACAAACAGACTGTCACACTCTATCAACACAATTACCTCGCATACAAAACACCGCGGTAGCTCTGCTAATCAAAACCAATCAGATAAAAGCACCAACACCCTCAACATACTAACACTAAGAACTATTACTGCACATTGGACACCGCGTTCCATCCTTCCCAATAATCTCCCAATGAGAAACTCTATGAAATACAACGGCACCTGATCACCTGTTCCACCTCTACCCTTTGAAGGCGACACTGTCCCAATCACTGTGCACACTAAACCCGTGACCTCCGTCACAACAACCCACTGACTCTTCAAAAGAAAAAGATGCCTATCCAGCAACACCGCTCTTGCTGGTTCTAAAAACTAAGCCATCCACAATTGCCTCAACTGGCGTACAATCACATCACCTACCTGACTACATACAACAACACTCACAATTCTAATCCATCCTCGGATCATACCTGAAACCATTATGCTCATCAATGCTAAACATCATGCTATAATGCCTCTACTGCCACTCCTTCGAAACAACGGTTCAAACCTATCACTCCACCAGACCATCAAGTAACATCATTAAGAAATAACCACCATTATCAAAATAAGAAATAACCATTCCTCTCGATACTCCCCCCACAACAACCACCATTTACCAGTAGGTAAGAACCTCCATATGGCAATGCTATGCCGACAAATCCTCAAAATAAAATGGGCACAATCTTAGAATGCTCAACACCCAACAGTCTCCTCAAAACCACCAACTATGCAATCAATCAGTAATACTTAACCAACTACTTAAACCACTCTTTTTAAGGCGATCTACATGCCTAAACAAGAAAACTTCATGTCCTAAGTTCAACATCATTATTTCTCCTCATTTCTATTCCAATATTATTGCCATTACCATCACTATCCCCATTACCCCTTAGGCAGAACACTTACCAAAAGAAAACACTAATAAAATGCTAGAAATAAATGCAATTACATACCTTTGACTACAGGGGGTCCCTCTGGTGACTCAACAGGAGAAACAACCGGACTAACTATACGACCCTGAGTCTCTCATTCCTGTGACTCTCCAAGCTAAACACCAATCTATGATACTGAAGGTCGAGTCGATCCTTGCCCTGAACCTACCCCGCCAACTGGAGTTCCACCTCTCTTGGGGCAATCCTTCTTCCTATGATCATGCTGACCACATATAAAATAAACTCCATAACTAATCCGACTCCAAGGCACTCTGCTTTCAAATGACCCGTCTGCTTGCACCTATAGCAAACCCTCTCGGCTTTAGTGGATGTCTCTAGCGATGACGTAAAAACAATAGGAGAATGAGAAGAATCACCCTTTAACATCTTTTATACATGACTCTCGGATAACATACCCACCTCCTTAACCTGATTCCATCAGCCCCTATCTTCTGATCTGTCCCTAACCTCTATTCTCTCCGACTGTACCATCGACCTCTGAGTCTCTATGACTACTGTACGTACAAAGTTTGTCATGGCCTCAACTAAATTCTTAACCAAAAAGTCCTAATCAAAGAGTTCGTCCTGCTCCCCACCATCGTTTGCTTCTCTACGTCTCTTCGGAGGCATGACTCTAAAAAAAATGGAAAGAAAAGAGTCAAATACAACACAATCATGCGACCTTGACTCAAAGCTTTGAACACTCACATAACTCGAAACTGAGACACAACACTTAAGAGCACACCAAACAACTCACCCTATAAAACCGTACCCTTCCCAAGCGTGTACACCTATCACAAAATCGTATACAAAGCCGCATACTAACCAATTCTAAGTATACATGACGTACGACACCATCATCATAACTTAAACCTATAATGGGTGATCAAGTCATAATTTCTTAACATGGAAATACATAACAAATAAACATGCTTTCACTTAACATATACGCCTCATTTACATATACCGACATCTAGACACGTAAGCACATAGCAAATAGGAATGCCTTCAAAACTGTAAACATACAAGCATGTGATCACATAAGCAAATAAACAAGTAAGCAAGTAAACAAGTAGGCACGTTTCTCGAATAGCAACACACTTAGCAATTAGCCATAAAAGCAATGCAAACAACTTCCCACACAACCATAGGTAGGCCTTTACCTGTCGCCCTATTGGTTTTCGAACCATTGCTCTGATATCAAATTTGTAACGACCCTAAACCAATACCCTTTTTAAAAATTTTTTTTAAAAAAAATTGGCATGACCTCCCCTAAAAAGGGGCCTATAACCACCTGTTCAAATAATAAAAAAATAATCTGGCCTTTCAAGACATATTCAACCTGTCCCAACACACAATACAAATAATATCTTCCAGCATCCCTTTCCTCCAATCATTATGCCTTAACTTAGTTCATTCCGTGATAGTACAACTACATACAATTTCATCCAAATATCATAATTACAGTTCCAAAATACAATATTAAGATCAAATGTCTGTGTTTTACAACATTCAAACAACTTATATAAAAGTTACAGCCCATAGGTATAATTATAATATTAAGAGTCCATAAACCTTTATACTGAATATAACAACTAAGGTTTTATAAAAAAACATATGGGACTTAGATATAAAATAGTAAAATGGTCTTCTAGTCCAAATTAAGCCTGTGGTGGAACATCATCTACCACTTCTTTCCCGTTTTCTGAAAAAAATATTAAATATAAGGGGTGAGCAAAATTGCTCAGTAGGTGGTGACTAAGACACACTTCTTGTAACCCCGTGAATCCAAACAAGAATAAGACAATAGGGGAAGGGGTTATGTAATGTTGAAAAAAATATACAACATAATGATCAATCTCAACATACACAATGAGATGCTATGAAATGCGATGCATGCCGATGTCGCTCCCCATGTTCAACATCCAAATCCATCACTTTCAAACAGTTAATGTAACCCCCTTCGGTAACTCCTCAGCGCTGAGAGAAGGAATGGCTACTATCCCTGACTGTTGGTACCTTCGTAGCGTCATTTGGGGCCCAGATAGCTCAACCACACTAGGGCAATCTCCCTAATTCCCCCTAGGTTACATTAACCTACCGGCCCTTTTGTGACTCCGCGGCGACCTGGTTTTTCATAAAATACTTTAATCAAAACTTCTTTCCCAAAATTCCCCTTTTTCATTTTGAAACACTTTTCCCCATTTTCATGCCCAATGACATGCATGAACATTACCTACTTTCTCAACGTCATGACAATGAAAGACTTTTATACTACACAAATTAACATGCTTTCAGTTAACAATTGCTAATAAATTACTAACACTATAGGCATAAAAGAATTTACACGTAAACATGCTTTCCACATAGTAAATTCTAACAAGTTATTTATGAAAAAAAATTCTAACAAATTTACAAACACACAAGCATATAAAATCAACATTTAAGCATGTTTTTTTTTACATAAATCCACATATATACATAATCATGAATTTCATGGACAAAATCAAATCATTTTAGAGGCATTCATCTCAAATCAAGTATGTTTAGCTATAATTAATAAAGAATAATTCACAAGGGAGCAAGAATTTCATGGATAAGGAACCCCTGCCTCAAGTGTGATGCAAAACCCTCAAATGGGTCTCAAATTTCGAAAGTACTAGGGAGCACCAAAACTGAAATTGCTGGTATGGATTCGAAGGCCTCGTCGTGGGCTTCGATTTGCCGCAAATGGCATTCAAAAATTCCAAAGGATAAAAGAGAATCAAGATTTGAAGTTGCGAAAAGAAAAAGAAAAAAAAACAGCGAGGGAGAACAAGCAGAGAGCAGATTGTGAGAGATAATGGCTTTATGCCATTATAAGTTATGTAATAACATGTGGGTCCCACCATTTTTGAATTTTTTTTTTTTTCACCACACACATATATATATACATACACATACATATTAAATTGCCACCACATAAAATGTATTAAATAAAAATGATTATGGTGCAAATGGTCCTAACTAAAATCTTTATAAGCAACAGTTCCAGTAGCGAGTTTCATACAAGACCGTCCGGCCCGAAAAATAAAAAAATGCAAAAATACCTAACCTTGCATTTCCAAGAGTCCTGAACTCAATGGAATGCCCCAACCAACCATCCGACACACCTGGCACACCCCACGGTGTCTGGTACGTAAAACGGGAAATGACAAAAATACCCTCGCATTATCAAAATTCTGGAAAAAATGAAAAATGCCGAAAATCGAAAATATCACAGTAACTCCAGCCCTCCATTCATTAAGTGGTTATTTAATTAAGTGTGTTTGATGCCACTTAATATAAGTTGATAATTTAAGGATTCAATTTGATAGGTATCAAATTTAAATTATGTGAGTTGGGTGGTGGACCTATTATATGATGTCACTATTATATCATATGATGGGATCCACCACCATTTCGCATAAATTAAATTCAATCCTTAAATCACTATTTATAATTTAAAGAGGATTGAACTTATTTAACTCAAAACACTTAAAATTTTTTTTTTCTTAGTTGGCAACTCATAGACACATGCCTTTACTAAAGTTCCTTATCTCCCTTTGAAAAGTAAGGATCTAGTACCGCTAGACCACAAGCTTGTTGATAAATACTTAAAATTTAAACATATGTGTATGATAATGATAAAAATCTCAATTTATAGTTAGGACAACAATTCTTATGTCCTAACAACTAGTAAGAATCCTTGGCAGTACAAGACAAGTTTTGCGTTGGATGATTTTTGTGCAATCACACGCGTGTGATGTGGACCATTGGATGTAATACAACACACATCCAAGCTTGTCAAACAATAACCTAGTTTTTCGGTTTCCTTAGAAAGACAAACATTAGATATTAAAAGGTAGGTTCACAATTATGGAATTTAGTTACAATTGAGCTACAGTGGAGTACAATTATGGATTTGATCAGTACTATGCATGGTCTATTATTGCAACAATGAATTGCCTTTGCTAATTATCATTTTGATGGTGTAGAAGCATCTCTACTACATGGCTCATGGTTGGTCTGCCATTTTTGTCTTCCTCTACGCATTGCAAAGCAACTCCAAGCATAATTTCCATCTTGCGAGTGTCATAGTTACCGTTTATCGTAGGCGCAATAATTTCTTCAATTGACGATGTCACTGCAACTCCATTATTCATTCTCTCTCTTACCCACTTTATCAACCTTCTCTGTTCCACCTCCCCTTCGTCGCCACCAATGGTGTCGACGCCTGTTGTTGCCCTCTTTCTGGCCATAATCTCCAACACGACGACTCCACAGCTATAAACATCAACTTTGGAGGTGATTGGGAGATTGGACGCGCACTCCGGAGCCATATAACCTCTTGTTCCTCTTATCCTGGAAAAGATCGGATTGTTCTCACCACTTCTGTTCAATAGTTTAGACAGCCCGAAATCTGACACCTTTGGCTGGTAATTAGAGTCCAAGAGTATGTTGTGAGGCTTTACATCGCAATGTAAAACCCATTCCAAGCACTCTTTAGCTGTACCTAAAGCAATATCGAACCTCTTCTCCCAATCAAGTGTGTTAGCATTTAAATTTTCTGCCAAGGATCCATTCTCCATGTACTCGTACACCAAAAGTCTAAGCTTTCCCTCCGCGCAGTATCCCCACATCTCTATCAAATTCATGTGGTTAAGCCTCCCGATTGTGCTCACCTCTGCCAAAAACTCTGCTTCTCCTTGGTTAGCTTCGTCCAGACGTTTTATTGCCACGGCACGATTATCAGACAACGTGCCTTTATACACAACGCCGCCACCTCCTCTTCCAATCTCTTCTCCGAAATTCCTAGACGCCTTCTTTAGTTCCGCGTAGGTGAATCTTTTGAATCCACAATCAACGTAATTGTAACCTTGCATGGTTTCGTGTGACTTTTTTCAGGTTCTATACAAGAAACACCACACGAGCAAGATCAACATGATTTCAACTCCTCCGATTGCAGTTGCAAACCAAAGCACGAACTTCAGTATCCCATTTTCATGGGATTTCTCATAAGGTCTATAGAGCTGCTGCACACGGAGTTGGCTGGAGCAATTTAATGTGAATTGTTGAGCCGGGTTGTCATACGATGAGAGTTCACGTTTGGGCAATTTTATGTACATTGAGAATCTAAAATTCGAAGAATGACGTCCATTGCGCAACTCTGACTTAGTGAAACAGACATTTTGATCATTAACAAACTGATCACTGTATTGGAACCCTCTGCAACCGGGATCCTTCAAGCATTCCTCCTCGCAACTCTTTAGGGTGTAATTTGTGACGAAGACATTATCGTAGCCATAGAATTCGACGTTAGGAAGCTCGACGAAACCATATTCATCCATGTTGCCGGACAAATCGAATTCTTGTTCACATCCGTAGGACCAATCAGTGTCATTTTTCACCTTATATCCAGGTATGCAAGAGCATCTCCTCCCTGAATTTTCTTGTGGAACATAAGTACACAGACCGTTAGGTCCACACACGCCATGAATCTGGCACGGTTGAGCCATGGCTTGCCAGGAAACAACCCAACGTCGTCTCCTCTCATCTAGACTGTACAATCGAAGATTACCATCCTCATCAATGGCCATTCTCCTCTGAGGCCCGACACCGAAATCTGTGGCCGTGAAATTGAAGTCATCAGATGACATGAAACGGCCTGATTCATCGAGTATTCCACTTCTGTTAGTATTGTATATGTATCTTCCGGTTTGCAAGATAGGTACCCCGGGGAAGGGCCAGTAAATGCTAGAAATATCAGGGCCATCAAATACAAGACGAAGGATATTAGTATTGTCGAAATGTAACTTGTAAAACCCAGAAGAATGATTGGTTTGGCTACGTGACGAGATCAAAACTGTGTCTCTGGTGAGAGGTTGATTTGGAAGAAGTGTATCTGTTGGTGAATGAAAACTTTGCCAAAGCGTCACACCCCCAGAGGTGATGAGGACAAGATTACCATTGTTTTGAAGTTGCAATTGCACTACAGAAGCCGAGCCAATCGAACCAGTGTTGGCGGACCAAATGGTGAGTTGCCCAGCGTCCGTTAGTACAAGATTAACAAGATTGGCGTTTCTCAGTAGAGAGAGGGTTGAGAGCTTTCCGTTAACTGGCTCATCTCGGTTGGCCATCCAAACTAATGTGTGATTTCCATTGTATAATGGTTCAGTGAACCATATTGCAAAGCAATACGAATTGTCACCAACACTGTGAAAGCCGGCAGAGAATAGGCCATTTGGTGAAAGTAGAACGTCGTGGTTTTGTCTCTCGACTGAGAGAGAAGAGCCTTGAGTTAAACTATGAGGTACCTCTGAAGATGAAAATGGTGATGATAGTAGCAGAAAGAGAACAAGGATAAAAAATGGTGCAACCATGAGTTGTACTTTATGAAAGTTGGCAGTGTACATGGACTATGGATGTATACTTCGCTTTTTATCCGGATTAAGCACAGATAGTAGACACTGGGGGGTGACAAGCGGACAAGTTGAATGGAGTTTGTGCAGAATTAAATATGGGGGGTGGAATATGAGTTGTGATTCATATTTAACTCGTTTGTAACGAGGTAACTATGAATTGAGTGAAAATGGACCGAGTCAACTCATTGTGATTTGTCAACCTTAAGGTTATTATTTTGAATGATATCATTATTGTTATATAAATATTAATTAATATAAACAAAAATATCAAAATAAAGAACTTTGTGAGAGAGGACAAAATGTAGAGAGAGAGAGCTTTCTTTATTTTCTTTTGCTTTTTCTATACATCTCGGATATACACCAATACTTATATATATATAGTCAAAAGCCAAGCTTATATGTATTTAATGTGTTTACACCTACAACATTATATATACAATGAATCTATACGCATAATTCACACCTGCTTACCAATTTTTCTTAATAGTACGCCACGCTACCAATTCCATTTCTTCCAAATTTTCATAAATAGTGGACCCCACACCATATAATTGTAAATCCACTAATTTATTTTGAAAATTTTTTAAATTTATATTATTTTATTTTGTGACTAGATATGCATGAAGTTATGATATGATATATATATTATATTATATGAAATCATTTGTTAAGTTTTTTATAGGATAAATAATTAAATGAATAAATCAGGTCGTCTTATTTTGAAATACCTATGTAAACATGGATTTCTTTCGAACCATAATATTACATACACGAGAAGTCCATGATGCAGAGAAAATCTTAGAGAGATCGAGAATTTTAGAGAGAGGTAGTGGGAGAGAGAGAGAGAGAATTTGGAATTGTGGAGGAGAGATTTAGAAAGAAAGAGGTGAATTTGAGTCAAATAGAGGTTGTGAAATTTACTCTCTTATATAATAGATGAAATATGAGTCAAAATGAATAATTCATATTTAACTTATAAGGTCACCCATATTCATTTTAAAGCGAATAAATATAGACGGATTAGTGGGTCATGATCTATTTTACCACCTTAGTAAACAACCACGAGTATGTGAACATGATATCATCGTTACTGCATGTGAATAGGAAAGGGAAGAAGATCCTTTCAACATTCAATGTTCCACAGTATGCCCTTAATTTTAATATTATTTTTTTCCAGCAATCTAATCCAGTTATTGAATTGGCATAAGTGATAACCTAAATTACCTAATCCATTTGAACTCTTCCAGAAAACTCAGAAAAGAAAAAATTATAAAAAAAATAAGTTTAATTTCTTACTTTCATACATGTGACGGAGACCTCCCAACTTTTCAAACATGTGACGGAGAACTGTTTCACCAAAAAAAAAAAATTACTTTCTAATTTGAGAAGGAAAGTCTCTGAGAGTAACCCTTTTAATATTTCTATTTAATTTTTACTCCTTTTTTTTTTTTTTTCAGTATTCTAGTCCAGTTATTGAATAAGTGATGACCATTTGACTTGATCCTTCTATGAAAACAAATAAAAAAAACATTAAAAAAAAAAATGTTAATTTAATTTCTCAGTTTTACGTATCACGTATGTGACTAGATTTCCAAATTATTTAACAAGAATAATAATAAAAAAAAAAAAATTTATAAAAAAATTGGGGGTGGAGGCTGTGCCGCCCCTGGGTGACGGTAACAAGAGTTCACTTCCAAAGCCGCCCCCGAGTGACGGTAACAAGAGTTCACTTCCAAACAGTGAAATGTTAATAATAATGGAGTACAATAGTCGTAAACATTTAATTTCCATAAAATTTATACAACAAACAGTCAATGACATTCATAAAATTTATACAACAAACAGTCAATAATGGAGTACAATACCCTTCAATGTTAGAACTGGCGTTCCTTCCCTGCGCACAAGTATTTGCGATGATATCTGGAGTTCATTCACATTTCTACTTTCAAATTATACATTTCATGGGTTCTGCATCTTTTATCATTGCCCTTTCTTTGCTCCTATTATCACCAGTATTTTCATCTTCACCTAGTAGCTTAAGTGCGGACTCGTCTCTCTCAGTAGAGACACCGAACGAGGTTTTAATTTCACCAAATTCCCTTTTCTCTGCCGGCTTTCACTCTGTCCATGACAATGCCTGTTTCTTTGCGATATGGTTCACTGAACCATTACATGACAGAAATCACACGGTGGTTTGGATGGCCAACCGAGACCAACCGGTTAATAGAAAGCTCTCAACCCTCTCCCTACAAAGAAATGGTAATCTTATGCTAAAAGATGCTGGGCAACTCACCATTTGGTCCACGAATACCGCGACCCTAAACTGATACCCCTTTTAAAATAAAAAAAAAAATTGGCATGACCTCCCCTAAAAAATGGACTACAACCATATGCTCAAATAAAAAAAAAATGCAATGGCCCTTTCTGGCCTTTCAAAACACCTCCAACCTGTCCCAATACATAGTACAATTAATATAGTCCAACGTCCCATTCATCCGTTCATTATACCTCAACATGGCTCATCTCATGGTGGAACATCTACATACCGTTTAATCCAAATTATCATAATTACAGTTCCAAAATATAGTTACAATAACAAGAGTTCACAAATCTCTATACCAAATATAACAAACTAAGATTTTACAAAAATATGGGACTTAATACAAAAATAGCAAAAAGAAATCTTCTAATCCAAATTAGACCTGTGGTGGAAAGTCATCCACCGCTTCTTTCTCGTTTCCTGAAAAAAAAAATATTAAATAATAGGGTGAACATAAAGCTCAATAGGTAGCACTTAAGACACGAATCTTGTGTTCTTGTGAATCTATACAAAGAATAGATCAATAGGAATGGGGATCACACAATGTCGGAATAATACAATATGCTAACCAAATTCAAATACAATCAATGCAATGCCAGGGAATGCAATGCATGCCGATGTCATTTCCCATTTTCAACATTCGAAACTATCACTTTCAAACTGTTAATATAACCCGCCCTTTGGTGACCCCGCAGCGACACGAGAGAAGGATTGGCTAGTGTCCCTGACCCTTGGTATCCCCGCGGCGTCATTATGGCCCAGCTAGCTCAACCACGCTAGGGCGACTCCCTAATTCCCTCTAGGCTATATTAACACTCCGACCCTTTGGCACCCCCGCGGCGATTGGGTTTTCATAAAACCATTTCATAAAAACTCTTTTCCAAAATTCCACTTTTTATTTCAAAGGAAAAATTCTCCCACTTGCCCAATGTAAGTGCACGGATGCATCAATACCATGTACATGTCCATTGTTCCATAACCAATTCAACTTTAGTAATCAAAGCATAGTTTCACAAGGATTTCTAAAAAAATTACAACATGCTTTTATACAATATAATTTTAGCAAGACGAACATATATAAATCATCACATAAACATGCTCTTCACATAACTCATTTACCACACATAGTTGCACAATTAATGTATATATATAAATCGTGCTCTTCGTTTTGCCTCAAACGGCACTCAAAAATGACAAGGATTGAAGATGAAATCAAACTTCAAAGATTTGAAGTAAAATGAAAAAGAAAAAGCCAGAATAAGAGTGAGAGAGAGGAACTTACAAGAGAGAGAAATGAGAAAGCAGAATTGTGGTCTCTAGACCACTTTTGATATAGTGGTGGGCCCCACGAATTTTATTTCTTTTTTCATTATCTTTTACTTAAAATTTTACATCATATAAAATGCATCACCGTTTAAATGTCACACCATCATATAAATTAAAATGCACCAAATGTAATTGGACCCAACCACAATCCCACACGAAAAACGTGAAAAGACAAAAATACCCTTACTTCGACGAAATTTTGGAAAAATGGAAAGTGCCGAAAATTGGAAACGTCACACACCAAGTCAATTTCCATGGTGGAATTACAACTTATTGACAATGGTAATCTTGTTCCTCTTACATTGGAGGGTGTGACTCTTTGGCAAAGTTTTGATTCACCAACAAATACCCTTCTTCCAAATCAACCGCTCACTTGAGACACACAACTAGTCTCGTGGCGTAGCAAAAACGATCCCTCTTCTGGATTTTACAAGCTCTACTTCGACGATGACAACGTGCTTCGTCTTGTCTTTGATGGTATTGACATATCCAGTGTTTACTGGCCCACCCCGTGGAAAACTATCTGGAAAGTTGGTAGGTCCTCGTACAACACTAGTAGAAATGCAGTACTTAGTGACACGGGTATATTCAGTTCATCTGATACACTCAGGTTCATGGCCTCTGATATGGGCATTGGGCCAAGGAGGAGATTGATAATGGACGCAGATGATAACCTTTGATTGTACAGTCTAGATGAGAGGAGAGGACGTTGGGTTTCTTCGTGGCAAGCCTTCAAGGAACAATGCAGAATGCATGGTATTTGTGGACCTAACAGCCTGTGCACTTATATTTCAGATGAAAATTCAGGCAGGAGGTACTCCTGCATAGCCGGATACAAGATGGTTAATCAGACAGATTGGACTTTTGGATGTGAACCAATATCTAATCTGTCTTGTGACGAAAGTGAGGCTGGTTTTCTAGAATTTACTCGTGGTGATTTCTATGGCTATAATATTGGGGTCTACTCAAATTACACCTTAGAGAGGTGTGCAATGGAATGCTTGCAGTTGTGTAGTTGCAAAGGGTTCCAATACCAAATTGACCGGATTAACGGTTATTATGTTTGTTATCCTAAGACACAGTTGCGTGGGCTTTTGACTCCAAATTTTGAAGGTTCCATGTGTTACGTATATTGAATTCCAGATTGTAAAATACAATTTATGGAATGGGAAAGATGTTATAATTATAATAAAACAATTAATATTATAAAAATGATTATGCAACAAATATAATTGTATTGAAACAGTAAAACAAATCAGAAAAGGAAAAGATTGATGGTTCTGGCCTGGTAGATGGAGAGGCACGCAATGCGTTGTCCTAAAGTCTTTGAAGTCTCCCTTACGTGCAGGTAATTTCGATCCACTAAAGACTCCAAGATACCACTCCAATGGTTCCCTATGCACACGATCACAAAGAAGCTTTCACCAAGTTTGATGTCATGCTGCCCAGAGAAACAGAGAATATATATATATATATATATATATATATATATATTATAGGAGTATACTGTATGATTGAAGAAAGGATATAATCGCAGTAGGTTTTCTGAGAGTAGAACTTGTTATTTTATATATCTCTCCGCTAATCAAACCCTAGATATTAATAGAATTTAATTACGTATTTTCATAAAAAGATGCGGCGTTTGGCTTAACAGTTATAATATTTATTTTAATTAATTTTAATTTTATTATTATTATTTACAGTTAATTATAAAGGAATTTTGAATTTCTAACCAATAGAAATTCAAGAGTTAGAAGTTTTTAAAACTTCTCTAATAACTCTAACAATCCCCCACAAGTTTAAATTTTTAAAAAAATAAAAATAAAAATAAAAATAATAAAGATCATAATTAAAAAATATATCATAATGGGCAACTGAATACTATGCAATGGGTTCAAGAGTCTTTCGGACTTGAACTTGCAATTAGTGTCGATAGTTTTCATTTGAGGGTCCTGAGAGACTAGGTCTTGAACTCGGCCCTTGAGTCAAACTTTAACATATCACACACACAGTATTGACGATAAACTTGGTTTCACGATTTTAGCGCTATTAATGGCCATGCGCTTGTATCTTGATTCTCATGAGAGTTACTAGAGAGCAACCCAATTCTCATAGTCGCGGCCTCACGACAGCTCCCATTTAGGTGAGTCCTCCGAAGGTACATGTGACAGATACCTTGCAAGAGTATGCTTACCTCGGGCTCATTCAGGGCAATGCCCTTCCTAACGTCACATTAAACAGCACAAATGCCATAGGGATGGGTAGGAGAAAATCTTCATGAGAAACCTCCTAAATAAAGTGCTGTAAATGAGTCACGCAGTACGGATTGTTTTTACCCATTGAACCTTCTTCATTGGATCTCCAATCACAAAGGACGGGTTACCTCCGAAGGTGACTCCCATATGGGCTTAAGTCCATCCCCCTCGACAAATCTAGGACTATGCTCCTAAACAAACCTTTAGTCAATTGGTCGGCTAAATTCTTTTCCGACTTAATATATTCTAAGGAGATTATACTCCTATTCAACATGCTCCTCACAGACTTATATCTTACTTGTATATGTCTATTCATTTTCTTATTTGTATGGGATTGTTTCACTAGATCAATAGTTGCCTTACAATCACAATGTATATGTATTGCTGGAATTGATTTATTTACTAATGGTAAATCTAATAAGAGACTCTTGATCCATTCAGCTTTAGTGCATGTTGTATCTAATGCTATAAGCTTAGATTCCATTGTACTTCTGGATATAATTGTTTGTTTTCTGGAACTCCATGATATTGTAGCTCTTCCTAAGAGAAATACATAACCACTAGTTGATTTAACTTCTAAACTATCGATAATCCAATTGGCATCACTATATCCCTCTACCATCTCAGGAAAACCTTTATAACATAAAGAATTTTCAATAGTTCCTCTTAGGTATCTAAAGACTCGCTCTAAAGCTATCCAATGTTCTATACTCGGGTTATGAGTATATCTACTAAGTCTTCCCACAGCATATGAAATATCAGGCTTAGTTTTATTAGCTAAATATAGTAAAGATCCAATCATTTGTGAATATTTTAATTGGGAAACAGGATCCCCCCTATTTTTCTTCAAATGTACATTAGGATCATAAGGAGTTGATGCAGGTTTACTCTCAAAATAATTAAATTTTCTTAACATCTTCTCAATTGTATTAGATTGACTTATAGTAATTCCTTTTAAATTTCTCTCAATTTTCATTCCTAAGATCATAGAAGCTTCTCGTAAATCTTTCATATCAAAACTCAAAGATAAGTATGTCTTAATGTCATTTACTATTTCCAAATTTGTTCCAAAAATTAATATGTCATCCACATAAAGATATAGTATTACATGATCTCCATTACTCTCTTTATAGTATAAACATTTATCATGCTCATTTATTTTAAATCCATAATCCAAAATAACTCTATCAAATTTTTCATGCCACTGCTTAGGAGCTTGCTTAAGACCATATAATGACTTGACTAATCTACATACCTTGTGTTCTTGTCCTTTTACAATGTAACCTTCGGGTTGTTCCATATAGATTTCTTCATCTAAATCCCCATTTAAAAATGCGGTCTTTACATCCATTTGATGAATTACTAAGTTGTGTATGGATACTAAAGCTATTAATATCCTAATAGTGGTAATACTAGATACAGGTGAGTAAGTGTCAAAATAATCTATTCCTTTCTTTTGTGTAAATCCCTTAGCTACTAGTCTTGCTTTATACTTGTCTATACTTCCATTAGGTCTTAATTTCTTTCTAAATACCCATTTACAGCCAATGGCTTTATTTCTAGGAGGTAAATCAGTCAACACCCAAGTATTGTTTTGAATTATAGATTCAAATTCACTATTTATAGCCTCCTTCCAAAAAGGAGCCTCTATAAAAGAAAATGCTTCCTTGTAGGTGTTTGGTTCTCCTTCTAACCCTTCTCTAAAATTCTTCTCTATTCGGGGTCTTTTACTTCTTCTAAGTTCAACTTGAAATTCAGGTTCCTTTTCGGAAGATATACTAGAATAAGGTTTCTCGTAAGTAGAGTTTGATTGTTTATCAACTATATGGTGTGGAATTCTTGTTTTAAATGGAAAAATGTTTTCAAAAAATGTCGCGTCTCTAGACTCAATTATTGTATTATTTGATATTTCACTAATTTCAAAGTTAAATACTAAAAATCTATTAGCATTACTATTTTGAGCATAATCTAAGAAAATAGCTGTAATGACCCGGTCATTTTTATTTCTTTCCCTTTCTTCAAATTTTGCGGATAAATTTTTTCCATTGTCTTTTCCTTTTCGGGTTTGATTTCCCGCCTCTTAGTGTTGTCTCGAGTGCTCGGAAATGGTTTCTGAGACTCTTTCCTTTGGATTGACAACTTCCTCTAAGGACCGAGTCATTTCCACATTTTTTGTTTTCCGACACTATTCATTTTTTCGTCCTCTTCTCATTTTTCACTTTTACTTGCACAACCTCATTTTTGTGCTCGGATTTGATTCCGGTTTTGCATACGTCCATGATATTTAAATTCTATGACATCTACATTTTTACTTTTGTAGAAATGCATATTAAATGCTTACTTTCTTTGTAAAAGCCATGAAAACAAGACTTTTTGTAATTATCCATAACTTGAGGGGTTTTTGGGTAATTAAGTAAAGTAATTATTTTTTGTCTTAGGGACCATTTTGTAAATTAATTTGGAAGATATTTTTAAAAATGACCTTTTTGTAATTTCTAAAAAATGTGACAAGTGTCACATTCCTATGGTGCCACTTGTTGATTTTGTGGTGGAACCACTTGGAGGCTTAATCTTATGACACATGGAGGGTGGAGATTCACCCACTTGTTATCCTAGGATTGGTGTACTTGTTGGCATGGATGGTTGACAAGTGTAGGGTTAATATTTAATCTTGGAAGCTTACTTGGATTCATGACAAGTAAAGGACTCACCTTTAGTCTTGCATTAGTGTGTGTGTGAGAGGTAGTGCAAGAGCACTTAGTGAGTGGAAAAGCCCACCAATTTAGCTTAGGGTTTACACATTTTAATTCATTCATCACTTTCCTCTCAAGAACCCTAAGGAAGCCACCATTGGAGAAAAACTTGACTAGTAGCTTTGACTTCATTTTTGATGCCCTTTCACTCACCTTAGAACTTTGAACTTGGAATACTTTAGGTTCCTCCCACTCCCCTCTACAAAACCCTTGTTTGGTTTTTTATTTTAAAGCTCGGTTGCCTTGGATTCAAGAGGAACAATCCTCTTATGAGGTAGGGGGTGTTATCATTTATCTTCCAAGTAATTTAATTGTTCTTATAGTGATATCCAAGTTATATGTATATCTTGTATTGAAATAAGAAATAAATGACTAATTGTGACTTGTATGAAATTCACTTTAGACTTGATAAATGGCATGACCATGACTTGATCTTTGTTGTGTATTAATTTGGCATGATTTAAATAAGCTTTTAAATCTAGAGGATTAATTAATTTATGTTGATTTAAATTCAAATTAATTATACCATGCTTGTAATCCATTTGTGACTTGATATAAAGCATGGCCATGAATTACTCCATGTCATATATTAAATTGGAATCATTTGGACAATTCTTGAAATCTAGAGAAATTACCTAATTGGTCTACTTAATTTCTACCATGTTAAACTAATGATTTAGTCATGTAATCCATGGAACTCATTGTGTTTTATCACATATCATGACTTGTTGCTCTACTTCTTGATTTTGGAAACTTGGGATATTATCAAGAACATGACTAGGCTAGGACTTGGTTCTACTACGGGGGATTGTCCCTCTACAACTATAGTGCGCACTAGGGGAAGGTACTCATGGGTTAATAGCCCTAAAGTGATCTCAAGAGTACGGTTTTAATCCGGGCAATATCCAAGTATTCACTTTGGCTTGATTTCGCATTTAAATTCCAAGTTATTAACTTTGTGAATTTACATCTCATTGTGCTATGTTGAAAGTTCTAATGTCACTTTGACAACATGAATTAAATTGTATTGAATTGCAAACTTGGTACAAAGATAAGCCCATGCATTCCCTACGAGTAAACTTGTTTACTCACCCCTAAGTTACTGGGTGTTTTTCAGGTAAAGAAGCATAATGTGGGATGCACAACAATCTTAGACTTGCTAGACTACTTGGAGTATTTTTTGATATGCTAGAATATGCACATGTTAGCATATCTTGTTCCATTTTGCCTCCTATGTCAAAAACTTGTATTTATTATTCAAGTCATGTAATGTGCACTTAAGTGCACCTTTTGATACTCTTAGAATGTGTTTGTAATGAGGGCAAGGGCCAAAGACACTTATGTGAAATGTATGCTAATTTTAAACTTCATTATTGCCTATAGAAGATATGTGATTTAATGCATTGAAGGGTTCTATTTTGCATATGACATGCCATGAGGCCATAGGCCATTGCAACACATCTATTTTATCACATTACATATGCTTGCATGCTCACTTTGGCAAACAACAGCATCATTGATGAACCAAAAACTTTAAGTAGCATTTTTAGGGAGTTTTACCCTATTCATTCCAGGGGCATTTTGGGTATTTCACAATGTATTTTTTTTTCATTTTTCCTCAAGAGTCACGTAGAAAACTCAATTTTGAGGGGGGTTTCTTCTTTGTGTTTTTCCAGAAAATGCCATCTTGGTGCTGAAAAATTTATTTTTTTTCCGAAAAATCATTGCTGCCAGGTTTTTGCCGATTTTAGTGCAAATGTACTTGGCACTATTCATCAACTTTTTTTTGAAAAGTGTGACGACCGATCTGAAACTTCCGGGGGTCTTGTGGGTGTATTTTAAGATTACATTTTCAATTTAGGCAATTTAAAAACCTTTCGAATCCCCATTTCCTTTCGTTGGGCAGTAGCTTGAAACGATTTTCAACTTCTAGACCTGATTTTCTTGAGGGTATTTTGGGCATTTCACAGTGCATTTTTTTGGTTTCCGTCCATGGTTTGGGTAGAAAACTTGATTTTAGGGAGGGTTTATTCTTTGAGTTTTTCCAAAAAAGTCTGTTTAAATACCCGTTTTTACTTTCAGTTGCAGTAGTAGTGGGTTGACGACACTATAGCTGTCACGGCTTTCATCGTATCGTCGCGACGTCGATTTTGTTTTTGACCTTTCTCCCTCATCCGGGCTCCAAATTAAGTGATTTTTTTTTAAAAATTGATTAATCTTTCATCGTCTATCCAACGGTGTATCTCTTACACCCAGATATTTCTGGACAATTACCAGTTTACCTTTTTATCTTTATTGCTCGTTTTTCTTTGTTTTGTCATTTCTCCTTCGTCCGGACTTCAAATCACGCGATTCTTGAGTCCATCTTGATTATTTTTTCGCTGTCTTCCCAGAAGTGTGCTCGGTAGCACCCGATTTTATTTTTTTCAGAAATGACTATTTTGCCCTTAGGGCTATTTTTGTCCGGTTTTCTTGTAATTCACTTCCGCTACTTTCTTTTGAGTTCTGTGACTTCACGGGAAGTCATGGATGTGTCTTGAGAACAATTTACATTCTAGGGACGTCATTTCTATGCAAAATGACTATTTTACCCCTGGGGGCTTAATTGTCATATTTTTGATCTTTTATTTCCGCATCGGTTCTCATTGAGTTCCACAACCTCATGGAAGGTCACTTTGACTTCTTAGAGTCTTGTTTTCTGTTTTCGCTTCTGCATATCAGATCCGTTATCGGGTCAATCTTCCGTTCATCATAGGACACGCTGGCCTAAAAACCAAGGTCGTCACAATAGCATCTACTGTTTTAGGTCCTATTTTCTTTTTCTTAGGTTCAGGTATAGCCACTTTTGCTAAACAACCCCACACTCGTAGGAATTTAATATTAGGTGTTCTTCCTTTCCAAATTTCATAGGGGGTCTTTTCATTATCTCCAACAGTTACCCTAGTAAGTATCAAATATGCAATGAGTATTGCTTCCCCCCACAAATTCTCGGATACACCAGAACTAGTTAACATAGCGTTTATCATGTCCAATAAAGTCCGATTTTTCCTTTCTGCCACACCATTAGATTGAGGTGAATAAGGGGCAGTAACTTCATGTATAATTCCACTTTCTTCACAGAATGTACCAAGAACATTCCATTGATACTCTCCTCCTCTATCGGACCTAAGTCTTTTAATTTTCTTCTCTAGTTGATTCTCCACTTCATTTTTGTACACTTTAAATCTTTCAAACACCTCATCCTTTGTTTTAATTAGGTATACATAAGAATATTTTGAACAATCATCTATAAATGTCACAAAGTACTTTTTCCCACCTCTAGTTGGAGGTTTATTTGAATCACATATGTCACTATGAATTAATTCTAAAAATTGGATATTTCTTTTAACAGACTTAAAATGTTTTCTAGGTTGCTTTGCTTGAACACATACTTCACATTTTTGCTTCAAATCAATCTTAGTCTTTGGAATTAAATTTAAATCCATTAATCTTTTAATTTTTTTCAAGTTTACATGTCCTAATCTTACATGCCATACATCACAGGATTGAACATTAAAAACTTGAAGAGAATTCTTATTAATTTCAGAAATTACATTCATCTTAAACAAACCTTCAATAACATAACCTTTTCCAATAAAAATATTATTCTTAGTAATCACTATTCTATTAGACTCCATTACAACCTTATATCCTTGTTGCACTAAGGACGATCCACTAATAAGATTTCTTCTCACTTCAGGAACATGTCGCACATCCTTGAGAACCAAAGTCTTTCCAGAAGTCATCTTTAGCTCTATATCTCCAATTCCAAGTACAAGTGCGACTGAGTCATTTCCTAGAGTTACACTTCCTCCACTTGAGTTCTGAAATTTTTTAAAGCAATCACGATCAAAACATAGATGTACATTAGCACCAGAATCTAACCACCAATCTCTGTTGTGGGAAGTGTAATTAATAATTGGATTGAGATTATACCTTAATGCATTTTCATTTGAATTTTCTTGATCCACTAATACATTAACTTGAGCTTTAGAACCACTCTGATTTTGAAAAAACTTATGCCTGGGCTTGTACACTTCAGTTTTCTTGTAAAAGCAGTCCCTCGCTTTGTGATTGATCCTCCCACAGACATAGCAATGTTTATCCTCATTGCCCTTAGTATTTTTGAATTTATTACCTTGATTATTCCGGACATTCTTATTAAAATGTTTGTGGTGGTTGTTATTTCTAGTTGTTCCCTTAAAGTTCCTTCCTTTAGGCCTAAAGTGATTCCTATTGTTATTAGAATTACTTGTATTTACTTTAGTTGTCTTTTCATTTTTATTTTGGACACTTGACCTATGGTTTTCTTCAACCTTTAGTGAATTAATTACGTGGGTCAAGGTTAGATCTCCTTGTTTATGTCTAAGAGACCCAGCAAAATCAGACCAAGAAGGTGGTAATTTTTTAATAAGACAAGACACTATAATCCTCACTTAACTTAGTTTCTTTCCTTTCCACTTTCCTAAGTAGCTCTTGAAATTCATGAATTTGATCACTAACTTTTTTATTTTCAACCATCTAATAGTTATTAAAGTTTGAGACTGCAAATCGCTCTACACCAGCATCTTCAATTCCATACTCTGCTTCCAAGGCATTCCAAAGGTCTTTGGCACTACTAGTGGTATGATAGACATCATAAAGGTGATCCGATAGTGCACTTAAAATTCTATTGTGGCAATGAAATTCAATTTGTTCAGGAGTTAACCATGAGGACAACTCTAAGTTACCTTGAGATTCTCCTAAGGCAGATGTAAGTCCTAAGATAGTTAACCAATATTTTATTTGTTTTTGCCACCTTCGAAAATTCACACCGCTAAACTTTTCTGGTTTAACAGTATTAGCATCTTTCAATTTAGACATATTCATGTTTCCTCAAAAATACAAAGGGCAAATCAAGATATATAAATCTGTTAGAAACTAAAAGAAAGATGTCACTATATAATTCTAATAATTTTTTTTTATTTTATATATTAATAATATATTCCAATTCAAGTAACACTGAACCATACAATAATAAATTATTTGTGTTCTAAACCGGACATTCAATAAATTATAATTAAACAAATTATTATTATAATTATTTAAACAATACTGTTTAATCTTTCAAAATGAGAGATTTTAGAAAAATAAATTAAAGCACAGTCTCTTTCTTATATAAAATTACCGACAAAAAATAAAAATTTAAATTGGAAACAAACCATGCAAACCGATAAAAATTTATAAAGTGACAATCTGTTTGTATAAAGCAATGATTCTATAAGGTAGGGATTCTATCAGTAATAATTCTATAAGGTAAGGATTCTATTAAAGTAACAATCTGTTTACATACAATATCTTTTAATAAAGTAACGATTTTCAGGGTGCATGTGCAAAGGTTATATATATATGTAAACAATCAGATAGATTATATATATTCGGCAACAATTATAAGCAAACAATATATATACTATATATATTAACGGCAACAATATATAATATATTCACGGCAATAATATATATAATAAATTACGGCATCAACACAATAATAAATTACGGCATGTGAATAATAAATTACTAAATTGTATATATATATATATATCTAAGCACTCAACAATTAATTCAAAGACTTTAGATTGTTACGTATATTGAATTCCAGATTGTAAAATACAATTTATGGAATGGGAAAGATGTTATAATTATAATAAAACAATTAATATTATAAAAATGATTATACAACAAATATAATTGTATTGAAACATTGAAACAAATCAGAAAAGGAAAAGATCAATAGTTCTGGCTTGGTAGATGGAGAGGCACGCAATGCGCTGTCCTAAAGTCTTTGAAGTCTCCCGGTAATTTCAATCCACCAAAGACTCCAAGATACAACTCCAATGGTTCCCTATGCACGATCAAAGCTTTCACCAAATTTGATGTCACGTTGCCCAGAGAAACAGAGAATATATATATATTGTAGGAGTATACTGTATGATTGAAGAAAGGATATAATCGCAGTAGGTTTTCTGAGAGTAGAACTTGTTATTTTATATATCTCTCCGCTAATCAAACCCTAGATATTAATAGAATTTGATTACGTATTTTTATAAAGAGATGCGGCGTTTGGCTTAACAATTATAATATTAATTTTAATTTCTTTTAATTTTATTATTATTATTTACAGTTAATTATAAAGGAATTTTGAATTTCTAACCAATAGAAATTCAAGAGTTAGAAGTTTTTAAAACTTCTCTAATAAGAACAATGTATATAAAATTGCCAAAAAATGAACACTCATATGACAAGCCGTGTCAACCATTCAGATTAGAGTGCTCAAGCCAACTAAGACACTGAAGTTTATGCTTTGGTTTGCCACTGCAATTGGAGGAGTTGAAATGATCTGTATCTTGCTCCTGTGGTGCTTCCTGTACAGGACCCAAAAAAGGTCAGATGCAACTATTCAAGGTTACCTTTATGTTGATTCTGGATTCAAAAGATTCACCTATGACGAGCTAAAGAAGGCGACACGTAATTTTACTGAAGAGATAGGAGGAGGAGGTGGTGGCATTGTTTATAAAGGCGTATTGTCTGATCAACGTGTCGCGGCAATCAAAGTTCTTAAAGAAGCTATCCAAGGAGAAGCAGAGTTCTTAGCAGAGGTGAGCACAATTGGGAGGCTGAATCACATGAATTTATAGATATGTGGGGATATTGTGCAGAGGGAAAGCAAAGGGTTTTGGTGTATGAATACATGGAGAATGGATCATTGGCAGAGAATTTACAATCAAACACACTGGATTGGGAGAAGAGGTTCAATGTTGCAGTAGGTACAGCTAAAGGTCTTGCTTATTTACATGAAGAGTGCTTGGAATGGGTTTTGCACTGTGATGTGAAGCCCCAGAACATACTCTTGGACTCTGATTTCCAGCCAAAAGTGTCGGATTTTGGCCTCTCTAAACTACCGAGTAGAAGTGGTGAGAACAATCCAAGCTTCTCGAGAATAAGAGGGACCAGAGGATACATGGCTCCTGAGTGGCTATTAAATCGCTCTATCACTTCCAAAGTTGATGTTTACAGCTATGGGATTGTTGTGTTGGAGCTGGTAACAGGAAGGAGTGCTACGACAGGTGTGGACGCCATTGACAACGAAGGGGAGATGGAACAGAGGAGGTTGGTTAAATGGTTAAGGGAGAAGATGACTCAAGAGATTGCAATGACATCCTTTATTGAAGAAATTATAGAGCCTACAATGAAGGGTAACTACGAAACAAGTAAGATGGAAATTCTTGTTCGAGTTGCTCTGCAATGTGTGGAGGAAGACAGAGATGCGAGACCAACAATGAGTCAGGGTGAGGTAGTAGAGATGCTTCTACTCCAACAAAATGACCATTAGCAGAGCCAATGCATTGATGCAATGACAGGCAAAATGTTCTTTTAAAACCAATGAAAATTTTGGGTTTCTTGAGTTTATCCACTAGTAAATTTCTTTGGTTCATGGTAATTTTAATTTGCTTACTTCATAAATCATTGTATTTTGTGGTTGTCTGTTTAGTGTTGCAATGCTTCTGATCTCTTACATTTTGAACAACTCGATGTTTGATGTTTCAAAGATTGTTTATTGTTTTCAGTAAATGATGTTTCAGATATTGTTTCACAATTGTCGCATCCATTGTTGGTATTTGTGAATGTAGTTTTTGAATGGAAATAACATTTTAATTATGCTATACTAAATCAACTTTCTAATTTATGTGGCTCTTCACTTGTTTGTGACTGCAAGAAGTATGTGAGGAGAAAAATCAGCTTGTACAGGATTTTCTTTACATGTTTTTATCAACTAAGCTAATTCAAATTTTTGTCCAACCATGCGAGATTGTTTTTTTAGCTTTTTTAAGTCTAAAAAGAAAAAAGGATCATTTTAGCATTTCTTAGGTCAAAAAGAAAAATAGTAATTCCCTTGATTGCTCTATGCTCATCAATAAAAAAAAGCTAAAATGATCATTTTTCTTCTTCACCTAAGAAATGCCCATTCCATACTCCACCTAGAACTAAAATAAAATAACTTATGGGCATAAAAAATCCTTTTCTCACCCTCTAAATTTGCTAATTATTGTTCATCACCGCCTCTCCCACCGTCACCACCACTGCCACCGTCATTGCCATCGCCGCCTTCCACTGTCACCAGCATACTAACACTTTCACCGCCTTCCACCACCGCCACCTTCGCCACCTCCATCACGGCCACCACCCTATTAAAAGAATGCATTCTTAATGGTGTGGTTGGGAGAAGGGATTGAGGAGGTATGGATTAGAGGGGGAGATAAAATTACTTTTTCGTGTTTGATTAGAAAGAATGGAAGAGGGAGGAAACAAGGAGGGAGGAAACAAGCATTCCTCTTTTCCTTGTATTTTTCTATCTGCATAAAATTGGAAGATAGAGGAGAAGGAGAGAGAGAGAGAAAAAAAAAAAAAAAAAAAAACGAGGAAAGGAGTAAGAACAAAAATAATGTAATTTTCATTTTTAACCTTTCCAAAAAATAGAATGGATATCTAATTTTTATATATTTGTATATAATTTGGTTATATTGGTAAAAGGAATATAAAAATTCCCTTTCCTTTATTCCATCCAATATATATATATAATATCACCCATCCTCCTTTCTGATATCCATTCTATCTAACCAAATAAAAAATGAAAGAATACCTTTTTTCACTAACGATGTCTTCCGTTTATTTTTCAATCCCAGAGCATAAACGTAATTTTTTCTTATAAATTCCTTGTAACAAAACTCCTTTTAGAAAGATCAATGGAGATAAGTTTAACCCAAACGGCCCAAAACTAAATATTAATTTCCTTTTAAAAATTATAAAAGATTGTTAGGAGGATTTTGTTAGTTTAATTTAGAGTAAAATGCTCTCACATTCTCTCAGGTTAACATTTATTGCAGTTATTTTTTAATGAAAAATATATTTTTACCATTGTACCCCTACCTTTCTTTGCTGACACATACACAAAAAAAATTTAATGTCTATATTGCTCTTTTTAATACACTTGTAAATTGTCAGAAGACCAAGGGCATTTAACACAAATGCCTCCATTTAAACTTCTAAATAGACTTGCTACTATTTTTTTTCTTTCAAATTCAAGATTTTGTTCAAATCCATTACACAGTCATAATTACAACAATCATCTTTTTCACAACCACCGCCACCTTGATACTTGTGAGGCTGTGAAGGGAGGGTTGATATGTGGAACGGTAAAACAACCATGGGCACTCAATTTTTTCCTATATTTGATTTTGGTAACCTCCTTGTCCTCCATAAACCCACTTTTGCCACAAAGCCCATATTTGAAGATAGGTTTAATTGGGTCGAGCAAGATTTGGAACTTGTAGACCCAAATCCCCATATTTTCTACGATGAAAGAACTTGGATTGCTCTCAAGATCAGAATCCCAAAAACCCCAACACATTATCATCAACATTTCACAGTTTCATCAACATGATAAAAATAAATAAACATGGAACTTTCAAATTAATGAGCCTTACAAATACATACAACTCTATAGTGGTGGTGCAAAATCAAACCGTGGTGGGGTGGTTTTTACAACGGTGGTGGTGGCAGAGGTTATGGAGGTCGCAATGGTTGTCAGAATAGGGTGAATGAGGGTTATAGGGGGCAGTTGACGGCACCGGAGTTAAATTTGGTGGTCGAAAATGTCAAATGGTTACAAGGCCGGAATTAGAATTGGCGCCGCTGGTGGCGGCTGGCTGTGGTGGGTATTGGTTATTGGTGGCTCTAGCTTCGTTGCGGCGGCACCGTGTAGCAAAGAAGAGGAGATAAAAGAACTAACGTGTAACAAGTCCCATACAACCAGCATATACAAAGGGTATAACGGTAAAATGAGGTCTACACTTAAAAATATCTTGTTAATTAATTAAAAGGTAAAGTACAATCACACCTTCTGAAATTTGACAAAAGAACGCTCAGACAAAATTTACCTATTTTTTGGACAAAAATACCTCTGAAGGTTTAAAAATAAACAAAGACACCCCTTTACATGAAAAATTGACCAAATCACCCTTTGACAGTTTAGGAGACTTTTTAAACTTTACAATTTAATAAATTGGACCAATCTACCCTCATGAACAATTTATGCATAAAAAAAAAAAAAAAAAAAAAAAAAAAAACGAAAAAAAAAACTTTATATTGTTCACTTTTTTTTTTTTTTTTTGTTCCTGACTTTATAAATGTTCCAATTTCTTAAAAATGTAGACGTCTAAAATAATTTTTTGATCCAATACATATATTTCAAATAAATTATATTTTGTTATTACTTTTTTTCTTTTTCTTTTTTATTTTTAAATTAAGATTCTTAATTCTTTCATCTAAAAAAATTAAACCAATCTCTTTTCCTTAAAAATAAAAAATATGGTACCAATATAACTTTATGCATCTTAAATTATATATAAAATATTATGCATTTTCCAATATAACTTTATGCATCTTAACTTTATGCATACTTTTTTTTTTTTTCCCCTTAGTTTTATTTTTTTATTTTTCCTTTTTTTTTATTATTAACAAATATAATTTATTTGAAATATATGTATTGAATTAAAAAATCATTTTAAACGTCTACCTTTTTAAGAAGTTGGGACATATATTTATAAAGTAAATAACAAAAAAAAAAAAAAAAAAAAGTGAACAATATAAAGTATTTTTTTTTTTACTTTTTTTTATGCATAAATTATTCATGAGGGTAGATTGGTCCAATTTATTAAATTGTAAAGTTAAAAAAGTCTCATAAATGGTCAAAGGGTAATTTGGTCAATTTTTCATATAAAGGGATGTCTTTGTTCATTTTTGAACCTTCATGGGGTATCTTTGTCCAAAAAAGAGATAAGTTTTCTCTGAATGTCTTTTTGCTAAACCTTAGGGGGTGTGGCTGTATTTTACCCGTAATTAAATGAAGGGCGGAGCAGTTTTGATATTTTATTTTTTAAAATTAGTTGACTTTTGAGGGGAGGTTTGATTGAGCTTTTTATTCCACTAGTTTAATTTATCAGTAATAAAGGCAAATTTGAGAGGTGTTGGAACATTTTGCCCTTCAATAGATTTGTTATTGAGAGGGGGATTTTGGTGAATTTTATTTAAAATTCATTCTATTATAAGTTATAAATTGATCCAATCAAACACTAGAATAGTGATAATCATTCTATTCTTATATCATTTCATATTTGTAATCACAAAAGAATGATAAGAACTACACACTGAACAAAAGCCGAAAGGCCTTAAAGACTAAAAGAGCCCAAAAAACCAATTATTTCCTCTAAAGATTTTACAATTTCTTTCCAAAACCTAACAAAAAAGATAGCAAACAATGGAAAAACTTTAAACCCTAGAAGGAGAGTCCTCTCCATCGAAGGATCTCTTATTTCCTTCCAAATGTACTAGCAAACACAAGAGGGAGCCACTCTCCCAACCTCTTGAGCCTGAGGGCCCACATGACCGTCTCTCCGAGCATCAATCAATCCTGTCCTAAACTTAGGCATAACCCACTCAACACCTAACAAGACAAAAATAAAATTCCAACCAAGGTGAGTCACGAGAGAATGTATGCACCAAAGATGATTAACTGACTCCCCATTTCTTGTATACATACAATACCAATTCAAACGCAAATCTAAATAATCCTCCCATTATCAATACCATAAATTCTTTGCAAAAAATACAAGGGACGTTAAACGTTAAAAAGTAGGTCCATAGGTATGGACTTACTAAGCTACAATTGTGAAACAAACACACAGAAATAAAAACTCATTTAAAAAAAAAAAAAGAAAAAAAAAGAGAAAAAAAGAACTACATGCAATGATCATTAAGTATGCATTAATGTCCGTCGCCGCAACAATGAATTGCCTCTTCTAATTATCATTTTGATGGCGTAGAAGCATTTCAACTACCTGGCTCATTGTTGGTCTGGCATTTTTGTCTTCCTCTACACATCGTAAAGCAACTCCAACCAGAATTTCCACCTTGCCTTTATCACAGTTACCGTTGATGGTGTCAACGCCTGTTGTTGCCCTCTCTTTGGCTACAATCTCCAATACGACGACTCCAAAGCTATAAACATCAACTTTTGAGGTGACAGGGAGATTGGATACCAACTCAGGAGCCATATAACCTCTTGTTCCTCTTATCCTGGAAAAGCTCGAATTGTTATCACCACTTCTGTTCAATAGTTTAGACAGCCCGAAATCTGACACCTTCGGCTGGTAATTAGAATCCAGGAGTATGTTGTGTGGCTTCACATCACAATGTAAAACCCATTCCAAGCACTCTTCATGCAGATAAGCAAGCCCTTTAGCTGTACCTAATGCAATATTGAACCTCTTCTCCCAATCAAGTGTGTTAGCATTTAAATTTTCGGCCAAGGATCCATGCTCCATGTACTCGTACACCAAAAGCCTGTGCTTTCCCTCCGCACAATATCCCCACATCTCTATCAAATTCATGTGGTTAAGCCTCCCAATTGTGCTCACCTCTGCCAAGAACTCCGCTTCTCCTTGCTTAGCTCCATTGAGACGTTTTATTGCCACTACACGATTATCAGATAGTGTGCCTTTATATACAACACCACCACCTCCTCTTCCAATCTCTTCTCTAAAATTCTTAGACGCCTTCTTTAGTGCCGCATAGGTGAATCGCTTGAATCCATAATCAACTTGATGGTAAACTTGCATAGCTGCATGTGACTTTGTTTGGGTTCTATATAAGAAACACCACACGAGCATGATCAACATGATTTCAACTCCTCCAATTCCACAAGCAAACCGAAGTGCAAACTTCACTATCCCATTTTCAGGAGATTTCTTATAAGGTCTATAGAGCTGCATATTGAGTTGGGCGGAGCAATCTAATATGAATTGTTGAACCGGCTTGTTATACGAGGAGACTATACTTTTGGGCAATTTTATGTACATTGAAAGTTCAAAACTCGGAGAATGATACCCATTCCACAACAGTGTCTTAAAGTAACAGGCATTTTGACCTTTACCCGAATTAGATTTGTATTGGAACCCTTTGCAATTAGGAAACTTCAAGCATTCATCCTCACAACTCTTTAAGGTGTAATTTTTGACGAGGCCACTATCGTGGCCATAGAATTCAACAGTAGGAAGATGGATGAAACCAGTTTCATCCTTGTTACTAGACAGATTGAATTCTGGTTCACATCCATAGGACCAATCAGTGTGATTTTTCAACTTATATCCGGGTACACAAGCGCAATTCCTACCATGTGGACCATAAGTACACATACTGTTAGGTCCACACACGCCATGAATCTGGCACGGTTGAGCCATGGCTTGCCAGGAAACTACCCAACTTCGTCTCCTCTCATCTAGACTGTACAATCGAAGATTACCATCCGCGTCAATGGTCAATCTCCTCTGAGGCCCGACACCAAAATCCGTAGCTCTGAACTGGAAATCATCAGATGACCTGAAACGGCCTGATTCATCGAGTATTGCAGTTCTATTTGGATTGTATGGGGACCTTTCATTTTGAAAAATACTTAGCCAAGGAGTGGGCCAATAAACGCTAGATATTTGAAGGCCATCAAAGCCAAGACGAAGGACATTATCATTGTCGAAATAGAACTTGTAAAAACCAGAAGAATAATTGGTTTGGCTACGTGACGAGATCAAAACTGTCTCTCTGGTGAGAGGTTGATTTGGAAGAAGTGTATCTGTTGGTGAATGAAAACTTTGCCAAATAGTAAAACCCTCAGAGGTAATGAGGACAAGATTACCATTGTTTTGAAGCTGCAATTGCACTACAGAAACCGAACCAGTGTTGGTGGACCAAATGGTGAGTTGCCCAGCATCCGTTAGTACAAGATTACCGTTTCTCAGTAGGGAGAGGGTTGAGAGCTTCCCATTAACTGGCTGGTCTCGGTTGGCCATCCAAACCATTGTGTGGTTTCCATTCTGGAATGGTTCAGTGAACCATATTGCAAAGCAATAAGCATTATCACCAACACTCTGAAAACCAGCAGAGAATAGGCCGTTTGGTGAAAGCAGAAAGTGGTTCTGACTCTCGACTACGAGAGAATAGCCTTTAGTTAAACTATGAGGTACTGTTGAAGATGCAAATGGTACTGATGATAGTAGCATAGAAAGAACAAGGATCAGAGATGGTGCATCCATGAATTGTATTTTATGATAGATGCTCATGGAGTATAGGTGTATACTTAGCTTTGTATAGGGATTAAGCACATAGAGCTGTGTTTATCGAGGTTGCGTACGTTACTATATATATAGAGAGAGAGAGAGAAAGATGGACAAGCGAAGACACTAGGAAATATCATGATCACTGCGTGTGAAGAGGAAAGGGAAGAACATTGAACTTTCAATGGATCCAATAGAGGTACTTGTATTCCACGATTGATATATCACAATCTGTTTGGCATTCCAAATCTGTTCTTAAGACGTGGGTACGTACGTACGTTGTTATATATGTTTAATCAAAGTCTAGTCCAGTTATTCTTTTTATTTTCTGCGTAGTATTTTTTCTGTTGTTTCTTCCCTGTAATTCTTTCGTTTCTGACCGAACTGCATAAATTTGAATATTCTGTTGTTTCTTCCCTGTACTTCTTTCGTTTCTGACTGGAAAAAAAAATACTACGTAGAAAATAAAAAAAACTGCATTAATTTGAATATTCTGTTGTTTCTTCCCTGTACTTCTTTCGTTTCTGACTGGGAAAAAAAAATACTACGTAGAAAATAAAAAAAATAACTGGACTAGACCAAGTCTCGACTGGTATAAGTTATTGAATTGGTATAAGTAAATTATAACACATTGGACTTGGATTCTTTCATTTGACCTAGCTGAAGCTGTGAAATCGTTCACAAGAAACATGGTTAATTACTTTCAATTCACAAGGGTAACATTGAATCCACAAAATTAAATAAAAATTACAAAATAATTAAAAATATTATTAATCAATAGTTAAATTATGCTCTTGCAAATTAAAAAATAAAGAAACTAAGAAAAAAAAAATAGAATAAGAAACCTAATTAAAAAAAAAAAAAAAAAAAAACTATTAAATCTAAAATTTGAGGGCAATCGAAGTTTGTTAGGCCTTGAACAAACTTCTGAAATAATTAGCAGGCCTCTTATAACACAATAAATCGCGATTTCGGAGTCATAAATGAAGGTTTTTAGCCGCAAAATGACATGACCCTGAGTGGTTTTTCTCAATGCGTTGTTTCCACCCAAAGAACACTCCTTTCGAGTCGAAAACGGACTTGTCGAACTGATTGAAATTATGTCCTACATCAATCCCATCCACTTAAAAAAAACTCAATCTCAAGTTTGGCTGCGAATAACCTGAAATCTTGCCTACCACAAAAGCATATTGTTCATTGTTGTGAGAACGTTCAAAACACGGCACCAAAATATCTTCATTGGCATCTTCTAGAATAAAAACTTCCCCATTCACAATCTCGTCAAATAATGATATTTTACCAATTTGAAGCCCGAATTCTTCCATACCATCTTGGACATCTGATTTGGAAAAAATCATTAACCCGCTGATCATTAATTAAGTCTTATTGCTTAATTTTAGCATCAAACTTCTTGTCACCATCTTCTTCTTTTGTTGTGCTAAAGTCCTTTTCTGTATCTACTAACTTGTGCAAAGAAATTAATGTGTTCACACCTGTGACGTTTCCGATTTTCGGCACTTTCCATTTTTTTGGAATTTCGTCGAAGTAAGGGTATTTCTGTATATTCACGTTTTTCGTGTGGGATTGTGGTTGGGTCCAATTGCATTTAGTGCATATTAATTTATATGATGGTGTGACATTTAAATGGTGATGCATTTTATATGGTGTAAAATTTCAAGTAAAAGATAATGAGAAAAGAAATAAAATTCGTGGGGCCCACCATTATATCAAAAGTGGTCTAGAGACCACAAGTCTGCCTTCTCATTTCTCTCCCCATAAGTTCCTCTCTCTCACTCTTGTTCTTGCTTTTTCTTTTTCATTTTACTTCAAATTTTTGAATCAAGATTTGAAGCTTGATTCCATCTTCAATCGTTGGAGTTTTTGAGTGCCGTTTGAGGCAAAACGAAGAGCATGACGAGCTCTACGCATGTGTACCAGAAATTCCAGCTTTGAGCCTCCCCAGGGACTTCAAAAATTTGAACCCATTTTTAGGGTTTTGTTCAAAATCAAGGTAGGGGTTCTTAATCCATGAAGTCTTGTGCTTTAGTGAATTAATCCCTCTTAAATTGTTGTTTAGCATGATCAATTTGTTTAGAACTTTAGTAAATTGTTGGTTTTTATGTGTATACATTAATTGTACAACTATGTGTGGTAAATGAGTTATGTAAAGAACATGTTTATAGGATGATTTATATATGTTCGTTTTGCTAAAATTATATTGTATAAAAGCATGTTGTAATTTCTTTAAGAATCCTTGTGAAACTATGCTTCGATTACTAAAGTTGAATTGGTTGTGGAATAATGGACATTTACATGGTATTGATGCATCCGTGCACTTGCATTGGGCATAAAGTGGGAGAATTTTTCCTTTGAAATAAAAAGTGAAATTTTGGGAAAGAGTTTTTATGAAATGGTTTTATGAAAACTCGGTCGCCGCGGGGGTACCAAAGGGCCGGAGTGCTAATATAGCCTAGAGGGAATTAGGGAGTCGCCTTAGCGTGGTTGAGTTAGCTGGGCTCCATAATGACGTCGCGGGGATACCAAGGGTCAGGGACACTAGCCAATCCTTCTCTCGTGTCGTTGCGGGGTCACCAAAGGGCGGATTATATTAACAGTTTGAAAGTGATGGTTTCAAATGTTGAAAATGGGAAATGACATCGGCATGCATTGCATTCCATGGCATTGCATTGATTGTATTTGAATTTGGTTAGCATGTTGTATTATCCCGACATTGTGTGATCCCCATTTCTATTGATCTATTCTTTGTATGGATTTACAAGGACACAAGACGCGTGTCTTAAGTGCTACCTACTGAGCTTTATGCTCTCCCTATTATTTAATAATTTTTTTTTTCAGGAAACGGGAAAGAAGTGGCAGATGACTTTCCACCACAGGCCTAATTTGGATTAGAAGACTTCTTTTTGCTATTTTTGTATTAAATCCCATATTTTTGTAAAATCTTAGTTTGTTATATTTGGTATAGAGATTTGTGAACTCTTGTTATTGTAACTATATTTTGGGACTGTAATTATGATAATTTGGATTAAACTGTATGTAGATGTTCCACCATGAGATGAGTCATGTTGAGGTATAATAAACGGATGGATGGGATGTTGGAGTATATTAATTTTATTATGTGTTGGGACAAGTTAGAGGTGTTTTGAAAGGTCAGGAAGGGCCATTGCGTTTTGTTTTTTTATTTGAGCTGGTGGTTGTAGTTCCCTTTTTAGGGTAGGTCATGCCAAATATTTTTTTTAAAAAAGGGTATCAGTTTAGGGTCGTTACAAAAAATAGTATTAGAGCGATGGTTCGAAAACCTTAGGACGACGGGTAGAGGCCTATGTAGGATTGCATGGGAAGTTGTTTGCATTACGTATGGGATTATTTGTTACGTGTTTAGATATTTGAGGAAGCATGCTAAATTGTTTACTTGCCTATGTGGTATATGTTAAAGTGTTTAGATGTTGAGCAACACGCCTACTTGTTTACTTGCTTACCTGTTTAATTGCCTACGTGTTAATTTGCTTATGTGATCAAATGCTTATATGTTATATGTGTGCATCACTAAGTTAAACGACCCATGAGTAGGTGCTATGTTTTTAATATGTAATTGTTTAGCAGGCGTGTTTTTATATTGTTTTAATTCTGCAAGTTATCCCTTATGACTGGGGTAGGTATCAGTATTATAAGCAAGGGTGATGTGAATAGCACAATCTTATGAGTCCAGTTTGACCTGAACGTGTTGTTCCATTGGGACTCTTCTTCCTAGAGATTGGTAATGGTGAAAGGGTTTGATCTTAGGTGTCTTTCTGGATGGAAGTCCTCATTTTCTTACACAGGAGAGGGTTTGTGTTGTGTTTCCTCGGTGTAGCGAAGGGACTCTTGGGATGATGGATTAGAAGAGTAGGGTGTGTGAGTCGTGGGATTCTTTTCACGTACGCAAAGTTGATGTGATGTCACAAGATGTGAGGTGGTATGTAGTGTATGACTTGTAAGGTTCAGGTATTGTGCGGGTTGAACAAGGTTTGTATTTGAATTTTTACTTAGAAGTTCATTAATGTTTAAGATTACGAGTTATCTCTTAGATTGCTATTTTGGGAGTAAAAGTTAAGGTTGATCTTGAGTTGGCGACGGGATGAGTAGGTTGCACCTTTTGTTATGGTTTCTAGTGAAGAAGGCAGAAACTAAGTGTGATGTTGTTTGGTGACCATAGAGTATTGATCACAGATTGTGTTGAGCCAGGATGAGGAGTGACCTCTTGGGCTTGGTAGCTTATTCTATTTGATTTATTTGTTTTGTGGCCTTGTGGGCGGGTGTGTGTGAGCGTGTGCAGGTGGCACCTGAAGGCTAGCATACTGAGCGAGCTACAGGCACACAACTCGGATGAAATTGATGTGGACATTCCATTGTGTTGGATGGCAGTCGTGGTTGTAGGCATGACTTGAGTGTCTAGTTGGATACTAATGGGAGACCATTGTTTTATATTCGTCGTCTGCTACAGTCTTTGTGTTTGACCATTTAACATAGTGTTTGTTTTCCTCTGGGGGCTGTTTTTGTAGAATGCTACGTATGATTCTTTTTCTTGTAGCGGGTTGTTGACTATGGTGTCGGGTATCATGAGTGATGTGTGTTTTCGTGTCAGGTTGGTGTCACTTTTGAGGGAGCGGTTAGTAGTGGAGGTTTGTTGTTTCCCAAGGATTAGAGTGGTGCAGTCATTTTAGGAAGGATTATCATGGGGTATTAGTACTTGAGGTTCTTGTATTGTAGAGTAAGTTAGTTTAGAGGTGATCCCAGTATTCAGGAAGACAGTGGTGATTGATCGCATTATTGATGGTTTTAAGGAGATAGTTGGGTGTTGAGCATTTTGGATTTTTATGTTCATTTTGTTTGAGGATTTGTCAACATGGTGTTACTGTATGGATATTCCTTTCATGTGGTAAATAGTGGTAGTTATGGTAAGTATTGAGAGTAGTGCTCATTTTATTGTTGTGATGGTGTTACATTAAGGCTATTGAAAGAAGAATCGCTTGGTAGTGGCATGATGGTTTGAGGGGGGGTGATAGGCTTGAACCGTTGTCTTAAATGAATGACAATGAGGGTGTTATGACATGAAGTTTGGCATTGATGAGCATAATGGTTCGAGGTATGATCCGAATGTAGGTTGAAAATTATGAGTGTTATTCTGTGCTGACAGGTATGTGAGGGGATTGTGCGCCAGTTGAGGCGGTTGTGGATGGCTTAAACTTTTAGAACTAGTGAGAGTGGTATTACCGGATTGGCACCTTTTTCTTTTGAGGAGTCAGTGGACAGTTGTGATTGAGGTTACGGGTCTTGCGCGCACAGTGATTGAGGCAGTGTTGACTTCACAGGTAGAGGTGGAACAGATGATCAAATGTCGTTATAATTCATAAAGTTTCACATTGGGGGATTATCAAGTAGGATGGGATGCAATGTCCAATGTACAGTGATGGTTCCTAGTGTTAGTATGTTAAGGGTGCTGGTGCTTTTCTCTGATTGGTTTAGGTTAGCATGGCCATTTTGGAGTATCTTATGCGAGGTGTTTGTGTTGATAGGGTGTGACGGTTTGGTTGTGGCAAGGTTGTCTAGAATTGTGTTCGTAGTTCCGTATGTGTTCTAGTTGGGTTTACTCCTTGTGTGTAAGGAGTTCATTTCGTCTCAGAAGAGATTGGGTGTCCATGGTTGGACAATTGATGGATAACGTGTGACAAGTGGTCGGGTACACTCAGGCTTGAGTCGTTAGTCTCTTGAGAGAGTGGGGCTTGTTACCCGTTCCGTTTATTCTAGTCCTGGCAAGGACGTTGATTGTCGTGAGTCATGTTCTCCAATTATGTAACGACCCAGTCATTTGTCTCCCTTTCCTTTTTCTTGAAATTTTACGAATGAAATTTTTTCGTTTAATTTTCTTTTCTAAGCTCTGTTTCGTGTCGCTTAGTGTCATCTCGAGTGTTCAGAATTGGTTTCTGAGACTCTTTCATATGAATTGACAACTTTCTTTGAGGACCGAGTCATTTTCACATTTTTCGTTTTTCGGACACTATGCGTTATTTCGTCTTTTCCCTATTCTGTCATTTTCCCTATTTCGTCTTATCTCTGTTTGTCAGTTTTTGGCACAACCTCACTTCTCATGCTCGGAGTTGGTTTTGACTTCACGTGCCTTCATCTTGAGTGGTTTCCTCGAAATACGTATCTTCACTTTTGCAAGAAAGTACTTGGTTGTTCCTGGTGTCCATAAAGGCATGGATGCAAAGTTGTTTGAAATTATTTTCTTTTCTTGGGGTGTTTTTCGTAAATATCTTTTGAAGATATTTTATTTCAAGGGTTTTTAAGAAAATATTTTTGGAAGATATTTTCATTCTGGGCTATAAGTGCAGTTTTCACTTTTTGGAGGGGCCATTGTGCAATTAATGAAAGTTATTGCAAAATGTCTTGTTTTGAGCCTGAATCCTCGTATGGGATTCATTTTCACATTTCATCGAGTTGTGTACTCTTGAAATTTCCTCCTGGTCGATGTTTTCTAGTTTCAGGGTTTTTGGCCCCGGTTTTTGCCAAACTTGTTTTGGGCATAACTTTCTGCTCGGGACTCGGTTTTTGATGCCGTTTCTTTCGTTGTTCATATTTTATCATTTTGAATCTTTTTTGTTCACAAAGTTTTATCATTTGAGCACGTCTGCTCAAATTTTACTTTTTCGGACTCGGCGAGGCCCGTTCGGGGCACTTTTTGAGATTTCTATAAAAGGGGGGTGAGATATTTCATTTTTCATCTTCTCCCCTCTTCATGCACGACCTGGAGCTCTCATGGCAGCCCAAGGGGTGCTGCCATCTTCTCTCTCCTCTTTTGGTTCACTTTTCTTTAATGAAAAGTCTTTGGCCTTAACGTTTGTTGTTCCCCTCGCCGTGCTCTACGTTTCTCCCTTATTAGAATTCAGTTTTGACCATTTCTTGAGTTTGGTTTTGAGGTCAAGTTATGATTTTCATGGGGCTTCTTGCGGATTCTTGTTCACGGCGTTGTCCTCGACAAAACCTCTCGGTGTCGTCGAATTCGGAGCACTTTTATTTTGGTGGGCCTTTGGGATTTTCATCTCAAATTGAGGTAGGAGATGTTCTAGGTTTAAATTCTTGTTATATAGCATGCTTGTGATGCTTATACTACTTGTTTGCATGATTAAATATAAAATCTAGAGATTTTATTATTTATTTTTCTTGTATGGGATCTAATTTTCACGGTTGCTCATGACTTAGTTTAAACATGTAGCATGATTTTATATTGCCCCTTGATATGCTCATTGTCGTGTATTAAAATTGGAACATTTGAATAAGTATTAAAGATTTTATTTAATAGTTATCTTAGGTGAAAGATTAATTCGCATGGTCTTAACTAGCTTGAAATTAATATGTGTTAGCATATTACATTAGGCCTTAGCATGCTCTTCAACATAGTTGAAATTGAAAGTAATTGGAGGTGTTTTGAAAATTAGTAATTATTAATTAATTTGATTAATTAATTTGCCCCGAGTGCATTATTCACTCCATTCGAATTCTGACTTGATATTCTTGATCTACATGCCATATAGCTTCACATTTTTTTAATTTAGAATATTCGGTGAGGTTTTGAAACCTTTTATTTAATTAAATTCCATGTTTAAGATTTAATCCTCATGGTGATATACAACTTGGAATTATATTGTGGCATGCTAGAAAATTAAGCTTAGGTATAGTTGTTCACATATATTAAATTGAGATTAATTGCATGAGAATTAGAACTTTTAATTTATATTTAACTTTAGTGAAAGTTTAATTCACATAGTCTTAAATTGAATGAAATAAACTTGTAATGTGATATTACATTAGTTCTTGGTATGCTTTCCAACATAGGTTAATTTGAGAGCATTTGGCTAAGTTTGAAAATCAAAAGATTTTAATTAAAAGAATTAATTAAAATCTATTTTTGGTCCCATTAGCTTAATTAAGGTTTTAACTTGATATTTGTATTGGCCATGACTTGTTTACTAGTATATATTAATTTAGGACTATTAGAAGTTGTTTTAGAACCTTGGTAATTAAATTAGCATGATTTAATTAAAGTTCTACTTTGTTGTTCCAATAACCTAATTGAGTTTTAGAATGGATATAGGTGATGACCATACCATGTCCTTTAACATGTATTAAATTGAGGTTATTTGGAATTGAATCGGAATCTAGATAATTTAATTGTGTTTATCTATTTAAATTCTTTCAATTTACTCCATGATCTAGTTGTGTTTTAGAAGTGGTTTCTATATTCAAATCATAGACTTAGACTTGTTATATATTCATTTGGTTATGTTTTGAGCATTGGATAACATAGTTGCTATGTTTATACTCATGAGAATATGTTTTCCTTATTGAATATATTGTTGCCTTGTGTAATGATTTGCACATTTCGTATTTAACATCATTCATGCATAGCGTGTAACGAATCGCACACTGAAGATTCGACATTCATCATATCATATTAGTTGTGGACTTAGAGCATATATTGTATAGGTTTCCAAATTTGGTTGTGCTTGGTAGATAGTTGATTATCTTGCATATTCCTGTTGATATATGCGTTGTTGCACAACTTGTTGATTTTGGAAACTTGGGGATGTCGTTGTTTGACTATGGCTAGGATGTGGTTCTAGTACAGGGGATAGTTCCTCTATATGGTCTAGTGCGCACATAGGGAGGTTACCCATGGGCTAGTAACCCTAAAGTAACTATGTTGTCTGTCTGATCCGGCGTGACGTCCGAGTATCCACTTTGTTTGATTTCGCATTTCATTTTCAAGTTGATAACTAGATGATGTTATAAATTGTTGTTTCTTATTTGTCATTCCATTTTAAGTTACAGGATGTTAACTTTGCGAAATTGTGCTTTATGCGTTGTATTGGAAGTTCCAACGTTGGTTAAATTGCATCGATATTGAAAATCGTGTTTTGACGTTCTAATAAAGCTTATGATTGATCCTATTGATTCATTTATAACATAGACGTTAGGTGGCATGAACCACTACTGTTATTTTGTGCTTTAGATTCTAAGTTGATGGCTTTGAGAACTTAAACCTTGTTGCATTGTATAACATGCTCTTTTGTTGTTGGATTGCATGGATAATGTGATTCTTGTTAACTTGTATTCAAATATGCTTTTGTTATGTTGTATAGATTACTCTAGACCTAGTTCAATTGTATTGCAAATGCAGTTCATGTTAATCTATGTTCAAGCATTCTTCTTGTCGTGTTATTTAGATTATCCCAACCATGATTCGTTTCATACATGTATGTATATCATGATTCTTGTTGCTTAGACTCTAAGGTAGCTTAGGATGCTCCCCGAGTCTCACTTGGACATAGACGTTTGGTGGCATGAGCCCCTTTAACATGTTTCACCATAAGGTGATAAATTTGTAAAATGTTAGGTCGATGCATGCTCATCTCCTACGAGTAGCTTTATGTTACTCACCCCTACGATACTGGGGCATATTTTAGGTACGAAGACTTGGTTTGTGACGCCTAGCATTCCTTGGATGTCGTGTAGCTTTCAAGTTTTTATTTCATGCAAATGTTAGCATGAAATGTCATTTTGTAGACTTATATATCAAAATATATATATTTGATTCCATGTATGTAATGTGTACTTAAGTACACTCCTTTCAATGTATTTAATATGTATGAGATGAGGCCGGAGGCCAATGACCATTATATTGTATCATATGTATCTTTTGATTTCTTGAAAAGCTATGAAAACCTTAAAAAATCGCAAGTCATTGGTTCACCATAGTTGCATCGGGTGTGGGAATTCCATTTTCATTCTTTCATAGGGTCTTATAAATCATGTTTGAAGTGTGGCCAAGGGCCAAACCATTTGACCCCGTTTTGTATTTTTGGATTCCGAGTTTTCATTCCAAGTTCCATTTTTGCCTTTTTGCCCGTTGGGGGATCGGATTTTGTATCGGTGGTATTTTTAAGTCGTGGACCACTGTAGCACGTCCAAATAGATAAGTTACATTTGCGTGCATGGTCGTTTCCGGGCAAAACCTTATCGTTTGTGTTTTGAGCCTCTTGTGAATTCATTTCACATTTTTTTTACATATTCTGATCTAGGGGCATTATGGACCTTTTACCTCAGTTTTATTTTCTTCTTTCAATATAGTCGCTTAGAAAACGTGATTTTAGGAGAGGTTTCTTTTTCGTGTTTTTCCAGAAAAGGTCGTCTTGGTGCCAGAAATCGATCGCAAAGTTCAGTTTTCTGTTATGCATATAGCAACTTTTTAATCCTCTTGCCCTTTTTCTGATCTAGGGGCATTTTGGGTAGAAAACGTGATTTTTGGGGGGGGTTTCTTCTTCGTGTTTTTACAAAAAAAATCATCTTGATGCTGAAACAACTCGCAGATCTGGAAAATCTGGTCGTTCCAGGTTTTTCCGGAAAAAGTGCTTATCTAAGGGGCATTTCGGGTATTCCACTTGTAAAATAAAATCTTCTCTTGACATAGTCATGTAGAAAACATGATTTTAGGGGGGGGGGGGGGGGTTATTCACAACTTTTTGCCAAAAAATGTGGTTTAAGCCCTCAAAACCACATTTGAAGTCCAAAAATCTGGGCAAGTCTTGCCCAGATTTGAACCCAGAAAATTATTTTTTTTGAAACTTTGATGCTTCATATCCTCTTCGTCCCGACTCCAAATCAAGTGATTTTTGAGTCTAGATTCATTAAATTTTCCCGGTCTATCTAACGGTATGCTTAGTTGCATCCAATTTTGTCTAAAAAGACCTTTTTACCCCTTGCGAAGTACCCTTGCTGCATTGATTTCAAACCCAAAAATATGATTTTTATGAAACTTTGGAGTTTCATATTTTCCTCATCCGGACTCCGAATCAAGTGATTCTTAAGTCCATCTTGATTAGTTTTTCGTTGTCCTTCCAGTGGTGTACTCGATGGCACCTGAGTCCACAGTTTTCAGAAATGACTATTTTGCCCCTGGGGGCTTATTTGTCATATTTTTGGTCTTTTGCTTCCGCGTCAGTTCTCATTGAGTTCCACGACCTCATGAAAGGTCATTTTGATTTCTTAGAGTCTTGTTTTCTGTTTTTGCTTCCGCATATCGGATCCGTTATCGGGTCAATCTTCGGTTCATCACAAGACACGCTGGCCTAAAAACCGGGGTCGTCACAAATTAGGAGTTGTGCATGTCCGTGGGTGGACAAGTTTAGGGGTGGTCTGTTATGCCATTGGGGTTTATCGGTAGAGGTTTTGGTTGAATGGGTCGACTCACTCCTATGAAAAGAGGTGGAGTTTTTAGGTTTTGTAGTGCTTGTTTTATGAATGGTTTTGACTGGTAGGATATGAGTCACGGGTTGCCGAGTAGGGACTGTGTTTCTAGTGTTGTTAATTGCGGTGGCAGCAAGGATGTTGTCATGAAGGAAAGGTTGAGGATGAATAAGTGACGTGATGTGATGTGACTCATGTACTCGGATGATTTTGTAGGTGTCTGATTCGAGCAGTGTTTTGAGGATAAGTGTCGTTATTGCTTTAGAATTTTGTGATTGGAGAAAATGAATGTGTGATTCTATAGAGGGATAATAAGAATGATTAACTTTGATTTTGAGATTATAAGTATGAGACGGTCATATTATGTGTTTTGAAGAGGTAATAATTGATTAAATGATCTTAGGGAGTTGTTTGTGTAGTTTGGGGCTATGGAGAGAACAGGGATCTTATGAGCTAATCGATGATTAATGTATTTAATGTCATGTTACTCTTAGTTGTTATGGGTTATGTGATTTAGAAATGATTGAGATTCTTAGTGCTGGTATGTGATTGTATAGTTGTTGAGGTTATTTGGAGTGACGGATTGATTAGAGAGTGGATCTCGTGGTTGCTTTAAGAACTATCTAGAGTTGTGTATGAGGTTTAGACCTGAGGACAGGAACGATATCTGTGTTGAGATCGGATTGAGGATGAGAATGGCCTGGCCAACCATTTCTCCTGAATCAATCCCTCTTCAGCACGATGTCAGGTCAAAGGTCAATGATCATTTCGATTTGTTGGTAATAGTGAGAGTATGGTACTGTGCGTTGTGTTGATACGACAATATAGATTTACATGATTTATCTTGGGTGACAAAAGGTGTTAGGTGGTATTGGGTGTTTGATAAAAAGTTAGTAGTACAATCATTGATTATAGAGAATCTCGTTTTGAGGATTTGTGTTCAGAGCACAGGCTAGTACATTTTATTTTTTTGGTGACTCATGATTGAATAATTGTTGGGGGATTCATCATTTTGTTATCTTGAGGTTGACCATTATTATAATTATCGATTTGTGTGGTTAGTGGTCATTGTATGATTTTGTAGGAGTATAGCCGTACGTTGGATGATGAGTATTGGTTGGATGGTGACGTGTATATTGGGTTTAAGTCTGATTGTGTGTTAGATGAGGTTCCTCATTTGGGGTCTGGGTTGCCCTTTAGAAGGATGAGTGTGATAGGATGCTGTCGTGTTCCGGGGTCTTGTGACCATTTTTCTTCGAGCTCTAAGGTATTATGTAGCAGTGTAGAAGAGACCAGTGTTGGTCTTAAGTCGAGTATAGGATTTAGTGGGTTTTGTGCTTGATGTTGTGAGTGATGAGTTCCCTTATGGGGTGGCGATCATTAAACTTTCTGGCGGTAGTGTGTGATTGCCTGTTGACGCTTGTGTCAAAGGCAATATGGTTGTTGAGTTTTTAGTTTCGGGATTTTGTGAGGTGTTCTCGAAAAGACTGTGGTTGTGAGCCTCCTTCTTTTAAGGAGGGTAGATTTCGAGGACGAAATCTCTTTAAGGAGTGTAGATTGTGACATTTCCGATTTTCAGCACTTTCCATTTTTTCGAAATTTCGTCAAAATAAGGGTATTTTTGTCTTTTCACGTTTTTCGTGTGGGATTGTGGTTGGGTCCAATTGCATTTGGTGCATTTTAATTTATATGATGGTGTGACATTTAAATGGTGATGCATTTTATATAGTGTAAAATTTCAAGTAAAAGCTAATGAGAAAAGAAATAAAATTCGTGGGGCCCACCACTATATCAAAAGTGGTCTAGAGACCACAATTCTGCCTTCTCATTTCTCTCTCCCTTAAGTTCATCTCTCTCACTCTTGTTCTTGCTTTTTCTTTTTCATTTCACTTCAAATCTTTGAAGCTTGATTCCATCTTCAATCCTTGGAGTTTTTGAGTGTCGTTTGAGGCAAAACGAAGAGCACGACAAGCTCTACGCATGTGTACTAGAAATTCCAGCTTTGAGCCTCCCTAGGGACTTTGAAAATTTGAACCCATTTTAAGGGTTTTGTTTCAAAATCAAGATAGGGGTTCTTAATCCATGAAGTTTTGTGCTTTAGTGAATTAATCCCTCTTAAATTGTTGTTTAGCATGATCAATTTGTTTAGAACTTTAGTAAATTGTTGGTTGTTATGTGTATACATTAATTATGCAACTATGTGTGGTAAATGAGTTATGTAAAGAGCATGTTTATGGGATGATTTATATATGTTCGTCTTGCTAAAATTATATTGTACAAAAGCATATTGTAATTTCTTTAGAAATCCTTGTGAAACTATGCTTCGACTACTAAAGTTGAATTGGTTATGGAATAATGGACATGTACATGGTATTGATGCATCCATGCACTTGCATTGGGTATGAAGTGGGAGAATTTTTCCTTTGAAATAAAAAGTGGAATTTTGGGAAAGAGTTTTTATGAAATGGTTTTATGAAAACCCGGTCGCCGCGGGGGTACCAAAGGGCCGGAGTGTTAATATAGCCTAGAGGGAACTAAGGAGTCGCCCTAGCGTGGTTGAGCTAACTGGGCCCTATAATGACGTCGCGGGGATACCAAGGGTCAGGGACACTAGCAAATCCTTCTTTCGTGTTGCTGCGGGGTCACCAAAGGGCGGGTTATATTAACAATTTGAAAGTGATGGTTTCGAATGTTGAAAATAGGAAATGACATCGGCATGCATTGCATTCCATGGTATTGCATTGATTGTATTTGAATTTGGTTAGCATGTTGTATTATCTCGACATTGTGTAATCCCCATTCTTATTGATCTATTCTTTGTATGGATTTACAAGGACACAAGATGCGTGTCTTAAGTGCTACCTATTGAGCTTTATGCTCACCTTATTATTTAATAATTTTTTTTTTCAGGAAACGGGAAAGAAGTGGCGGATGACTTTTCACCATAGGCCTAATTTGGATTAGAAGACTTTTTTTTGCTATTTTTGTATTAAGTTCCATATTTTTGTAAAATCTTAGTTTGTTATATTTGGTATAGAGATTTGTGAACTCTTGTTATTGTAACTATATTTTGGGACTGTAATTATGATAATTTGGATTAAACGGTATGTAGATGTTCCACCATGAGATGAGCCATGTTGAGGTATAATGACCGGATGGATGGGATGTTGGAGTATATTAATTGTATTATGTGTTGGGATAGGTTGGAGGTGTTTTGAAAGACCAAGAAGGGCCATTGCGTTTTTTTTTTTATTTATTTGAGCAAGTGGTTGTAGTTCTCTTTTTAGGGGAGGTCATACCAAAAATATTTTTTTAAAAAAAGGGTATCAGTTTAGGGTCGTTACAACACCCTTGACTTCATCTTTTTTAATTACAATAGGTGGAGCAACATAATTTTACTCCTAAACAACCTTAATAATATTAGTCGTTGCTTTAACAAAATTATTATTATTATTGTTGCCACTATCTTTCTTGTAAATTTCCTTTCTAGGCTTTTTAACAGATGGACTTTCTTGTCGACTATTATGATATTTTTGATACATTATCTCCTTATAATTTTGTGGTAGAAATTTAGCCTTGAACATTCGTTTCATCTTGTGCCACAACTGCACAGGGTGTGATCTTTGCCTCCTTCGATAAAACTGTACTTGTTCCCACCAAATTGAAGCCGATCCTTTAAGCTTGAAGGCAACAAGCGGAACTTGCTTATTTTCAGGTACATCAAAATACTCAAAAAAATTCTTCAACATTTTCAAACCAGTCCCAGACATCTTCAATTATAAAACTTCCATTCAGAATAAGTAGATCAAGTTTTACCTAAAATTCACGATTGTTTCATCTACCTGGATTACTAAATACGAACTACTCATCATCGGAAGAATCATTAGAATAATCCACATAACCCTGTGAGTTGTGCAACGGAAGATTACTTGCATAGAAAGTTTTGTATTTTAAAAATAGATCTGTGTCTTTCAAACTTTACTTATTTTAGCAATTAATCAATGAATCTCATTCATGATAAAATAAAGTAAAGTAATAGAGTTAAAGATGACACTAAGATTTTTAGTGAGGAAGCCCCAATTGGTAAAATAGACCAACTGGTTGTGCGGGAAAACCTCGTGGATTGTGCAGTCCAAAGTAAACCGATCCACTATATTTGAAACAAAGTATAACGAACTTTGACTCAGGCTCACACCCTATCATTCTACCAAACACCAATTGCTGACAATCTTCTGGCTTTGCGACGTCTTGTCCAACAGCTCTTGACCTCAGGTTTACTCTTGATCTCTGTAGAAGGATTGCTAGTAGATCAAACAACATTCCTCGAATGCTTTAACCCTTTCAAAGTGTGATCGTTTTACCTCTGTTCTTCAAGATTTGAATTTGATGTAGATGAACTAGATCTGCTTTCTCTGATCGTTGAAGATGCAAGACTTTGATCACGATCAGGATTTCAACAAACACTATAAACTTACTCTTGTGTTTATGTGTGTGTTCTACAAAGAAAGACAGAAAAATCAACTTTAATTTTCTACAAAAATATCTTTAATAGGCTTTTAAGAATTCTAAAGTTGTAGTGCAAAAACCGTATCAACCTAGATGTATATCAAGGTTTATATAGAATTTTCAAAGACCTAGATATGCATACGAAAATGTAATTTTCATGCATAGGACTTTTGGTAGTATTCTAAACCAAATAGGAGGAAAAATCAGAACAGGAAACTAAGTTACCAAATTCAGCTGAAGACTTTGAATCGGTTTAAGAATGGCTGAACCGATTCAAGATGGCCAGTTAAAAATCGAAGGAAGTTGAATGACTTGAACCGGTTCTAAAGAGCTTGAACCGGTTCAAGATGGCCAGTCTTGAACAATGAAGGCCTGACACTTGGAAAAATACTATTTTGGTAAGTTTGAAAATATACCAAGTATAAAAAGTGTCCTAACCTTATAGTATAAAAAGTGTCCTAACCTTATACCAAGTATATCATCTTTGAACAACTTTTCAATTCCACAACCGATCTCGATCTTGATATGGTAACTTGAAATTATAACTCGATTGGACTTGTTTTGACACCAAAATTTGCCAATTACAAAAAATTATATCTCACAATCTCCCTCTTGGCAATTTTGTGACAAAACCCTAAAAAAATATGTAATCTACCCAAGAAGAAAAAACAAATTATAATTTTGTCAAATGACATAGAATTTCTAGAATTTCTTCATTGTTCTCTTCACTTCTTGGATAAAATATTTTACCTGATTTCCTGCACGTGATCAAGCAAAACTACCAGTACGTGAAAGTTTAATAAACTAATTTTTTTTAAAAAAAACTCCCCCTGACTCCCCCATAAGAAAGTATCGTGTATCTCCCCCTTTTTGTAACAAATTGACAAAGTTAACAATTTATAGAGCAGAGAAAATAGAGAAACAATTAAAGCAGTTAAACATGTCCTTTAGCCGAAAAGATAATATCCACAAAATAATGACCATGTTAACAAAGTATGATGTCATGATCCATGATTAAAGACAAAATATTAAGCATCAGTATCTCCCAAAAATAATGTAAGAAGAGTATCAATAATCTCCACCAACATCATCTTCTTCATCATCTTGATCATCACCATCCTCATCAAACTCCTTATCATCATCCTTAGCTACCAAAGATGGATCTGGAGGAGCAGGTCTGTAGACATCCTCTGAAGAACCTCCTGTCTATTGAACTCTTAGTTGTCTTATCTCAAGCTTGAGCTCTCTGAGATCACAAATCATTAACTGTTGGTTTTGAAGGAGAATCTGTTGATTCTGAAGGAGAAGAGAGTATAACAAGTTCACATCTTCTCTCAAAAAATTTCCTTTGGGAGGAAATAGTTGTGTAATCTCTGAAACCTGTGATGGTGTCTTTTCAGATCCTCTTTGAGCTCTCTTAGCATTCTCTTTAGCTTTTTTGGATTTGTTCAAGGCACGAACATCCAACTCAGTTATGAAACACTGATGGTATGCTTTTGGAGGAATTAGAATCTTCTGTCTCCTAAAGAAATTCATTAGAAACGGAAATGAATAGCGACGAGAGTTCCTTTTGTAATGAACCATCACCAACTGCACAATAAATGATGCAAGTTGAATGTGTTCACCTGTAGCAAGAAAATAAAAAACCTGTGTTCTCTCTAGAGTGATATCGTCCTGCTTCCTAAAGTAGACTAGTTAGCTATTGCAAACAAATTAAAGAATGCCATTTCATCTGTGAGAAAATGAGCTGGAATGTAATGATCATTCCTTGGAGATCCATGAACACAAATGACATTTACAATTTCAGGTAATTCCGGACTCGAACCTTCCAAAGTTTAAATCATTCCTGAAGTTTATCTTCTGTCAAGAATATACCGAATAACAAACTCAATAAGTGGAAGGTGATCCTCCCAACTACCTCCCAAATCAAGAACACGTGCCCAAAGCATATCCTCAAAAATCTAGATTGTACACTTCGACTGGCCTTCAATCTATGGATGGAATGCTGTACTAAAATGCAACGGTGAGCCAAACGCTGCATGAAGTCTTTCCCAAAACTTCAAAGTGAACTTGGCATCCCTATCTGAAACAATAAATATTGGAACCCCGTGCAACTTGACAATCTCTTTCACATACAGCACACCAAGCGCCTCTGCGTCATTGGTGCGACCGAGCGTGTGCACAAAATAATGCACAATACTTTAGGTTTAGAAATAATGTCAAGTGGGCACCATATTTTAAAATTTATAAAACCACTAAATACTTATACTATGGAGCATGAAGTGAACAGGGATCATCCTAAGAGATCTAAACAATTATAGGTTTTTTAGAATTAAATTCTACTTTAGTGCTTATGTGATTGCTAAAAAGGGTTTTGTTTGTGATTAAAGCTAATTTTAAACTAAATGATTGCAAAAAAGAAATATAGTTTAAGAAATTGGAAAGAGACTTAGGGTGTAGGATTCACCACTAAGCACATTCCCTATCTTACTAACTTTCAACTATTTAGGGAAATAAAATGTATAATCTAAATGTGGCTAACAATTGCAATGAAAAGTATGAAACATCAATTTAAAGCTTGAATCGTTTACCTAATGACAATTAACTAAGTGTAAATCAATTCACCAATTCAAAGCATGGTCCATCAATTCAATTAACAATTTCAACTCACATTAATCTAGAGGATAATGTAAATTATGGCAACAAGCATGGAAATCAAACACAAACATGGATTATCTACTTACCTAAGAACGAAAGTGCAATTAAACTAATTAAGGCTGAAATTAACTAAATTCAACAAGAATTTAACCTAATTAAATTAACTATGTAGTACAATCCGTCTAGTAGAAGCAAATTCTATCAAATCAAAACACAATTACATCTAATTAACACAATGCATAGCCATCACAAGATTCAATTCAAAAAGAAATTAAGTGTAGAGATTAATTATCAATCAAAAACATATAAGACAATATGAAGTTGACATAGATAATCAAATGAAAGAATTAATTTATATTTCAAGGCTATACAAAAATTACACAAATAAATCCCCAAAAAGTGAAAAGAAAGAAAGTTTAGGTTACATGCTCAGGGTTTATCCAACCATAAGTAGAAGAATCAGCCACTCATGATTGACAGAGTTGAAGATAGAACAAGATCCATTATCTGCTTCATCTTTTCTGAATTTTTCTTCTTCTCTGTGCTTTTTCCAAGAACCCTAGCTTTTTTTCTTCTTCGTGTTTTCCAGAGAGAATATCAATACAGAATATAAAACTTCTTAATAAAAAAAATAAAAAATAAAACTCTCTCAAAACTAATGAAAAACTAACCTTAAAAATAATGGGCTTGTTTCCCTTAAGTAACAAACATTGTTAAAGCCCATAAGTTACAAACAAATAACCCCAAAAGATAAAATCCCGTAATGCTGCCAGGGCCTGGGGGATTGATCCCACAACCTTGGGGATCGATCCCCCAGGGCATTTTTAGTTCTATGAATAGTGGGGGATCAATCCCCCACCTTGGGGAATCGATCCCCCAGAGTTGGAAATTTCCTTTAAGCTTTATTTAGCTCCGTTTTGGCCCCGGGCTAATTGGTTTGCTTCTTCATCTTTGGGAACATAATAAAATGCCTGAGATTGACCGCTTTTGAAGAATAAACACACTATACGAGCAATGGGCTGCGACCTCTTTTTGCCATTTTCTGAACTTTTTCTGAATGTCTTTGCTTGACTCCAAAAAGGCTTTAGTGAACCAAAATTAGTCCATTTGAACCTTATTGACCTGAAATTGACAAAAGCATAAATTAAAACTAAAACATGAAAATAAGATAGATGTAAGGACTAAAATACCCTAGTTTAGGTGCTGAAATGTGTAACATTTAAGCACTTATCAGTCATCTGTTGCCTTAATAAGCAAAAAGTGAGCCGTCTTGGTCAAGCTATCAATAATGACCCATACGGCTTCATTTCCACACTGCGTCCTAGGAAGACCTGTCACGAAATCCATAACAATTTGCTCTCATTTCCACTGCACAACCGGCAATGGCTGTAATAAACAAGCTGGTCTCTAGTGCTCGGCCTCACCTGATGACAGGTAAGGCATCTAGCCACAAACTGTGCAACATCCTTCTTCATTCCATTCCACTAATACTGCTTCTTAAATTGTGATACATCTTAGTACTACTTGGATGAACTACAAAGCGGGAAGTGTGAAACTCCCATAAGACGTCCTCACGACATGTTATGGGAACAACCAACAAACCCCTGAATCGTACACCGCCATCTGCATGAAAGGTCAAATCCTTCACTATCTCATTGTAATGTTTCCAATATTTACCATTTTCTATTTTCTGAAATTTTTTGAATTTTTCAAGGGTGATTTTATCTTTTCTCGTTTTACATACCGGACACTATGGGGTGTGCTGGGTGTGTCTGAGACTTGGTTGGAGCATTTCTTCGACTCCAGGACTCTTAGAATTGCATTGTTGGCCATTTCGGCATTTTTCAGTTTTTCGGGTGGGAAGATTCCGGGCGGGACCTGCAACCGGTATTGTTGTGCACGAGAATTATTTTTTTCGGGGCCGTTAGTTTTCATACTTTATTTTTATGATGTATATTTATATAGTTATATGTTTAAAAATATGTGGTTGTGAACTATTTAGTGTGTGTATATATGTTTATATATAAAAAGAGTAAAAAGAAGATTTTTTTTTTTGGCCATAAATCTCTCTTTCTCACACAGCTCTCTCTCTCCTCTCATTTCCTTTTCATTTTTCTTTTTTCTTAAGGCTTCGATTTTCTCTTCCATTTTTCAGCTAATCGGTCGGGTTTCCGGTCTTGGTTCCTTGACAGAAAATGTTCCTCTCGTCATTCTCTATCACATAGTCAAAGGATTTAATTTTTGGAGGAGCGGTGATTATTTTACGAATTTTTGAAATTTTTTGATTTAAGGTTTCGGAGGGGGTTTTGGGCCACTTAGAGTCGGATTCTGGAGCTGAGCCTTTAGAACAGTAGAATCTCCTCGTCGATGGCTACGTTACCACTAAACAGTTTTTTATTCTGCAGCCATTGACTGGCGTTGACTTTTGTTGACCGGCATTGACCACGTTGACCGGCGTTGACTTTTCTAGCCGGGGATGTATTTTGGCTACTTTTGAGGTAAGGGTGCTCTAATTCACAATTTCTTAGGTTCTATGTGAATTTTCTTTCTTAAATTGACTATAAGCATGTTTAATTTTAATTATTTTGACTATGTGATTGTGGTTAATTATATGTAAAGTGGTGGATGTATGCTATGTGATAAATGAGTTCGTAAATTTAGTTACATCCTTGTAGTGAAGAAGCATGCTTAGAAATGACAAGTTGTTTACTTTATGTATTTCAATTGCCATGGAAATTTGATGTCATAATCGTGTAAATAAATGTTTAAAGTATTCTTTTACAAGTTGTGATTATGATATGGGTAAAATGTATGGAATATAGTTGTTAAATTTGGCATTTGGAATCATGAAACATTTATACATCCATTGGGAAAGCAAAAGGGGAAAAATATATTTTTTAAAACCAATGAAATTGTTTTGAGGAAAAGTTTTTGAAAAGTGTTTGTGAAAACCCAGACGCCTAGGAGGCGCCTAGTGGTCCGTGGGGTTAGTGTGGTCTAGAGAGGGGGCTAGGGAGAGACCTTAGTGTGGTTGAGCTAACTATGCTAGATGCGACGCCTTGGAGGTGCCTTGTGGTTATGGATGGTTAGCCAATCCCTCTTTCGTGACGCCTTGGAGGTGCCTTGGGTCGGATTACACTAACGGTTTGTAAGTTGAAATGGTATGATTTCGGAAACAGGAAGTGACATTGCATGGCATGGAACATCATTGGTATACATGGTGCATTTGGTAATTGGTTGAGATATGTATGTTTGTTGATGATATAGTGGTTTTACTTGACTCCCAAGATATGATCTCATTCTCTTGCTTTCTATTCTCTATGTGGATTTACGAGGTCATAAGAGGTGTGTCTTAGACACTTTCTACTGAGCGTTTAGCTCACCCCATCATTTTAACATTTTTCAGGTCACGGGAAGGAAGTAGCGGACGACGTTCCTCTAGAGGTTTTGATGGGTTAGTGGACTGTTTGACATATTTTGTAGCTATGATTTTATTATTATTATTATTATTATTATTATTATTATTTATAAACCCTAGGATGACACGTATATTATGTATTGCTATAGGAAAGGACGGTAACGTTTTTAGTTGACCTCGGGTTCGGGTAAGGACCCGGTTAGCGATTCGGATCCACGGGTTCGGGTCGTTACAAATTTGGTATCAGAGCAATGGTTCGAAAACCAGTAGGACAACGGGTAGAGGCCTACCTAGGGTTGTGTGGAAGGTGGATTGCACTGTTTATGTGCTTATGTGTTAAAGTGTTTGTTACCTAAGAACATGTTTACTTGCTTAATTGCTTATGTGTTTACGGTTTTAGAAGGCATGCTTATTTACTAAGTGTTCATATGCTTAGATGTTTAATTGCTAAAATGTGTGTTATATTGTCATGACGATGAAATGTATAAATAATTGAAGACATATTAATTATGATACGATGACAAGTGTAATTTAGGTGGTAAAGGCAAGTGGTAAGCACGGTGTGTGTGCAATTTTATTTTAAATGATAATGTGACAAGTAGTGAGCACGGTAGGTGCAAGCATGTCTTGTATGGTATTGTGATGGTTATTAGACATGGTTATGCAAGTATATTTTTTTTAAAAAAAAAAATGAAAGACCGGGTGTTAAAAAAAAAAAAAAAAAAAAATTAAATTAAATGATGAGATATGATTGTATCATGGTATGGGATATGGTTATTATATATATGTATACATGTATAGGAGTATGCGGTTGAGCATGGATAGTTGTGTGGGTTTTGACCTGAGTAGGTGAGAAGCTCAGTTGCTCCAGGGTTGTTTGGGGTGCCGGTTCTTATCGAACAAATGGCGTGGACTTCTAACTCATGGATTGAGCTATTCAGTGTGTAGTCATCCTAATTTTTCTTGTTACATTTTGTGCGGTGCTTAGGGCACGACTTTAGAATGGGTTCCTGTGACCATGGAGGGCAGGTGTGTGAGTGAGGGTTTCAAGGGAGAAAGGTATGACCTTAAGAGGTTGGCGTTTGTGACTTGGGTCACAGTTTGGTGAGGAGGTTCTTTTCGAACCGGTCATGGTAGGAGTGACAGAAGTTGTTTGAGTTACGCATGTAGCTTATGGGTTGTAGACGTGTATTTCGATTATTCTGGTATGGTCTAAGGAACCGTGTTGGTTATAGTGGTTAAGGGGACTTGTTGGACTCTATGAGTTTAAGGTGACGTAGGTATTTACTAGAGTCATACCAGTATCGGTGACCGACCGTTTGATGTGATTCAGTTCATGGGTTGTGAGAATCTGTTTTAGAGACTGGTTTATCGAAGAGTGATTCCTATTTTGATAGCTACGGGAATGTGTTATGGGTAATCGACTCTCGGTGAGTTGATTGCATTGCTCAGTTGATAAGCGGGGTTGTAGGTTGCCACGGTTGTCGAGAGGGTCTTGAGGTGATGTATAGTGGTCAGTTTTAGTTGTATAGTATAGGATTGCACGATAAAGTAGGTAGTTTGTGGTCATTGGTATGTTTGGTTGTTGTGGATGAAGTGATTGATGGTAGACATTGTGTTACTAAATAGATTGTGTTTTAAAATTTGAAAGATGTGGACTGGAGTTGAATTTCATGTTACGTCTAGGGTAGGAGGAGGTAGTGCTTGTTGTTTAAGGAATTCAAAGAGATAAACTGACGATTGGAATGTTTGGGACGAGGGTGACCTCGTAGGTTTAGCTGGTAGCCCCATTTGACTTTTGTCGAGGTCAAGGGTGTTTTGAGGAATGGTAAAGAATGAGAGTAATGGTGTTGGCAGTAGGGCGTAAGGCTTCTTTGACTGAGTGTGTAGGGTGTCTTGGGAAGAATGGTCGAAGTATCCGATTAAACATTGTGATTGATTACATTGTAGATGGTTTTAAGAAGACAGTTGGGTTTTGAGCATTCTGGTTTTTGTGCTCATTTTTCCTTGGAGATGTGTTGGCATGGCATTGCCATATAGAGGTTCTTTTCTAATAGTAAGTAGTGGTTGCCAGGGAAAGTATCGAGAGTAATGCTCATTTTCTTGTTATGATCGTGTTATCTTAAGGATACTTAAGGAAGAATTACTTGGTGGTGGCTTGATGGTCCGGTGGGATGATAGGTTTGAACTGTTGTTTGGGATGAGTGACAATAAAGGTGTTATAGTGTGATGTTTAGTGCTGACGAGCAGGACGGTTTCAGGTATGATCTGATGATGGATTAGAGATTGTGAGTTATTTGTTGTGTGTTGTCAGGTAGGTGATGGGGTTGTGCGCCACTCGAGGCGATTATGGACAGCTTAATCTTTAGAGCCAGTGAGGTCGATGTTACTAGATAGGCACCTTTTTCTTTTTATGAGTCAGTGGGTTGTTGTGACTGAGGTCACGGGTCTGGTGTGCACGGTGATCGAGGCAATATCATCTAGGAAGGAAGAAATGGAATGGGTGGAAAATGTCATTTTATGGCATAGGGGTTGTCATTTGGGAGTGACAGGATGCGGTGTCCGATGAGTTGTGATCGTTTCTAGTGTTGGTATGTTGTGAGCATTGATGCTCCTGTCTGATGGTTATGTTATGAGTTGTATCTTAGTACTCGACGAATAGGTGGTAGGGATCTGATTGGTATTGGTTAGCATGGGCGTTGCGGGGTATCGTATGCGAGGTTTTTGTGTTGATAGTATATGACAGTCCGTCAGTGGCGGGGTCGCCTAGAATTGAGTTCGTAGTTCCGTACGGGTATCCATTTGGTTCTTTAATTTGTGTGTAAGGAGTTTACTTCATCCCTGGTGAGATTAGGTGTCTATGGTTGGACAGTTGGTGTATAGCATGTGACAAGGTATCGGGTGCATTCAAGTACGAGTCGTTAGTCTCTTGTGAGAGCGAGGTTTGTTATCCTTTCCATTTGTTCTAGTCCTGGTAAGGACATCATTTGTTGTGAGTCTTATTTTCCATTTAGGAGTGGCGTGCATCCGTGGATGGACAGACTCGTGTGTGGTTTGTTGTGCTGTTAGAGTTTGTCTGTAGAAGTCCTGGTTTGAAGGGTTAACTCACTTCCACGGAGGGAGGTGGAGTCTTTGGGTTTTGTAGTGCTTGCTCTGAGAGTGGTCTTGACCAGTGTGAGGTATGAGTTGCCGAATGGAGAATGTAAGTTTTCAGAGTCTAATACTAGTGTTGTGAATTGGGAGTTCGAGGATGATTAAGTGATGGGACGTGTGTCATGTACTCGGATATTGCTATAGGCGTTTGATTTGAGCAGTGTATTAAGGATAAGTGTCGACGTTACCTTAGAATTTTGTGATTAGAGAAAATGAATATGTGATTCTATTAAGGAATAACATGAATGATTGACTTTGGTTTTGAAATCTCAGGTATGAAATAGTCGCATTATGTGTTTTGAAGAAATATGAGTTGAACCGAGTGATGACATAGAGTTGTTTACCTAGTGTGGGTGTTATGAGGAGATTAAAGATCTTTTATGCTGGTCGATGATTGTGACGTTTGGTGCTATGTTGTTTCCTGTTTGTTATGGGTTGCGTGATTGAGGTATAATCGATTTTAAAGTTGGTATGTGACTGTACAATTATTGAGGTTACGTAGAGTGATGGATTGATAGTGAGCTTATTGTTGTTTTGTGGACTGTGTGAAACTGTATTTGAGGTTTGGACCTAAGGACAGGAACGACGTCTGTGTTGAGATCAGATCGAGGATGAGAATGGCCTGGCCAACCATTTCTCCTGAGTCAGTCCGTCTTTAGCACGATGTCGGGTCAAAAGTCCATGGTTGTTTTCGTTTGGTAGGAACAATGAAAGCACATAATTACGGGTTGTATCGGTGTGACAATATGGATTCAGGTGGTTGTCTCGGGTAACGGGTGTGCTAGGTGAGACCAAGTGTTCGATAACGGGTTTGTGGTACAATCATCGATTATTGAGAATCTCGTTTTGAGGAGTTGTGTCCAGGATTCAGGATAGTACGTTTTATTGTTAAGGTGACTCATAATTATGTAGTCGTTGGGAAACCTGTTGTTTTGTCTTTTTGAAGTTGTTTAGTATGATGATTGTCGTATGGCGCGGTTGGTGGTCACTTGTACTAGTATGTGATGGTGTAACTGTGTGATAGATGGCGAGTGTTGGTTTGATAGAGATGTGTAGATTTAGTTTTAGCTTGATTGTGTGATGGATAGGGTTCCTTGTCTGGGATTTTGCGTGTCCGTTGGAGGATGAGTTAAAGTTTGATGTTATCTTTTTCAGTGGCCTGATGACTGTTTTTTTTTTTTGGGCTTTGGACCATTTCATGACTGTGTAGAGTAGAGTGATGTCCGTTTTGAGTCGTGTATAGTGTAGAGCGTACTAGTTGGTTTTGAGTTGCGATGTTTTGAGTGATGAGTGCCCTCGTAGGGTGATGGGCGTTGGAGTTTTATGGTTGTTGTATGTGATTGCCTGGTGACGTCTGGTGTCAAAGGCAATAATGTTAGTGAGTTCATAGTCCCGGAAATTGTGTGGTTGTGGGCCTTTTCTATAAGCAGGGTAGATTTCGAGGACGAAATCTATTTAAGGAGGGTAGATTGTAATGTTTCTAATTGTTACCATTTTTCATTTTCTGAATTTTTCGAGAGCGATTTTGTCTTTTCTCGTTTTACATGCCAGACACTGCGGTGTGTGCTGGGTGTGTCCGAGACTTGGTTGGAGCATTTCTTCGAGTCCAGGACTCTTAGAAATGCATTGTTTACCATTTCGGCATTTTTTAGTTTTTCAGGCAAGAAGGTACCGGGCGGGAGCCGCAACCGGAATTGTTGTGCACGGGAATTATTTTTTTCGGGGCCGTTATTTTTCATACATTATTTTATGATGTATATTTATGTAGTTATTATATGTTTGGAAATGTGTGGTTGTGAAGTATTTAGTGTGTGTATATATGTTTATATATAAAAAGAATAAAAAGCAGATTTTTTTTTTTTGTGGGCCCCACATGATATACACATATATCATATGTCACTTGGCCTTTCTTTTTGGCTGTAAATCTCTCTTTCTCACGCAGCTCTCTCTCTCTCTCCTCTCATTTCCTTTTTTCTTTTTCTTTTTTCTTGAGGCTTCAATTTTCTCTTCCTTTTGTCGACTAATCGGTCAGGTTTCTAGTCTTGGTTCCTTGACGGAAAATGTTCCTCTCGTCATTCTCTATCTCATAGTCAAAAGATTTAATTTTTGGAGGAGCGGTGATTATTTTACAAATTTTTGAAATTTATGGATCTAAAGCTTAGGAGGGGGTTTTGGGCCACTTAGAGTCGGATTCCGGAGCTGAGCCTTTGGAACAGTAAAATCTCTTCATTGGCAGCTACATTCCCACCAAATAGTTTTCTGTTCCGCAGCCGTTGATCGGCATTGACTTTTGTTGACCGTCATTGACCGCGTTGACCGGCGTTGACTTTTTTCGGCCGGGGATGTATTTTGGCTACTTTTGAGGTAAGGGTACTTTAATTCACAATTTCTTAGGTTCTATATGATTTTTCCATCTTAAATTGACTATATGCTTGTTTAATTTCAATTATTTTGACTATGTGATTGTGGTTGATTATATGTAAAGTGGTGGATGTATGCCATGTGATAAATGAGTTTGTAAATTTAGTTACATCCTTGTAGTAAAGAAGCATGCTTAGAAATGACAAGTTATTTACTTTATGTATTTCAGTTGCCATGAAAAATTGATGTCATAATCGTATAAATAAATGTTTAAAATATTCTTTTACAAGTTGTGATTATGATATGGGTAAAATGTATGGAATATAGTTATTGAAATTGACATTTGGAATCATGAAGCATTTATGCATCCATTGGGAAAGAAAAAGGGGAAAAGTATATTTTTTAAAACCAATGAAATTGTTTTGGGGAAAAGTTTTTGAAAAGTGTTTGTGAAAACCCGGATGCCTAGGAGGCGCTTAGTGGTCCGTGGTGTTAGTGTGGTCTAGAGAGGGGACTAGGGAGAGACCTTAGTGTGGTTGAATTTACCAGGCCGGATGCGACGCCTTGGAGTTGCCTTGTGGTCATGGATGGTTAGCCAATCCCCCTTTCATGACGTCTTGGAGGTGCCTTGGGTCGGATTATACTCACGGTTTGTAAGTTGAAATGGTATGGTTTCGGAAACGGGGAGTGACATTGCATGGCATGTCACATCATTGGCATACGTGGTGCATTTGGTAATTGGTTGAGATATGTATGTTTGTTGATGATATAGTGGTTTTACTTGACTCCCAAGATATGATCCCGTTCTCTTGCTTTCTATTTTCTATGTGGATTCACGGGGTCATAAGAGGTGTGTATTTGGCACTTTCTACTGAGCGTTTAGCTCACCCCATCATTTTAACATTTTTTAGGTCACGGGAAGGAAGTAGCGGACGACGTTCCTCCACAGGTTTTGATGGGTTAGTGGACTGTTTGACATATTTTGTAGCTATGATCTCATTTTATTAATATTATTATTATTATTATTATTTATAAACCCTGGGATGACATGTATATTATATATTGATATAGGAAAGGACGATAACGTTTTTGTTGACCTCGGGTCTGACCTGGTTAGCAATTTGGACCCTCTGGTTCGGGTTATTACACTCATCATCAGAAATTAGAGTGTAAAGGGCATCTAGATCTGGATCCTGTCTTTGTAACTCAATCACTCATCCGACAAGAATTGGCTGAGCCACAAGACTAAATAAAAATGTTGACTAATTGCTGTCGTCATCATTAAAGCAATACAATCCCATTTCTACCAAGTCCTCAAGTATCTTCCACTTCTGAATGGCTAATCCGGCTAAAGTCCCATGAGATTTCCACCTTAAGGAGTCAGTTACCACATTTGCCTTGCCCAGATGATACTGCAAATCAAAGTTGTAGTCCTCCAAAAACTCAACCCATCGCCTCTGCCTATTGTTCAAGTCCTTTTGGGAGAAAAGGTACTTGAGACTCTTATGATCTGAAATCACCTTGAATCTCTTGCCATACAAGTAGTGTCTCCAACACTTCAAAGCAAACACGACTGCTGCTAACTCCAAGTCATGAGTAGGGTAGTTAAGCTCATGAGTCTTCAACTGTTGAGACCCATAAGCCACTACTCTGCCATCCTACATCAATACACACCCTAAACCATCACGTGACGTGTCGCAATAAATCACATAATCCAAGCCATGCTCGGGTATCACAAACACTGGAGCCGTAGTCAACCTTGTTTTTAACTCTTGAAAGGATGACTCACATGCCTCCTTCCATGCAAATTTGATTCATTTTCTAGTTAATTTGGTCATAGGGGCTGCCAAATGGGAGAAATCGTTCACAAACCGACGATAATATCCCGTTAGGCCAAGAAAACTCTGGATCTCAAAAACATTCCTGGGTTGCTCCTAATTTAGAACTGCTTCAATTTTTTATGGATCAACTGATACTCCACCTTCTGAGATAACATGTCCCAAAAACTTCACCTCTTGTAGCCAAAATTCACACTTCTCATATTTGGCATACAAATGATGCTCCCATAGAATCTGCAATACAGTACTTAAATAGATCTCGTGCTCCTCTTAAGCCCGTAGATATACAAGTGTCTTATCAATAAAAACTACTACAAACTGGTCCAAGTAATCGTGAGAGACGCGATTCATTAAGTCCATGATTGCCGCTGGTGCATTAGTTAGACCAAAAGGCATAACAAGGAACTCATAATTCCATTCTGTGTACAAAACGCTGTCTTTGGGATATCCTCATCCCTAACCCGCAACTGATAATAGCTTGACCTCAAGTCAATCTTCGAAAAACAATTGGCTCCCTTCAACTAGTCAAACAGATCATCTATCCTTGGCAAATGATACTTGTTCTTGATGGTGGCATGATCCAACTTCCAATAATCAATGCACAACCTCAAAGAACCATTTTTCTTCTTAGCGAACAAGACTGGTGCGCCCCACGGTGACACACTCGGTCGGATGAAACTTTTCACCCTTAAATCATTAAGCTACTTCTTCAATTCTTCTAATTCAATCGGTGCCATACGATACGTTGGCATAGAAATTGGCGCAGTACCAGGCATCAAATCAATAGCAAACTCCACCTCTTAATGTGGAGGCAACTCCGTCAAGTCCTCCGGAAACATATTCAAAAAATCGCATACAACCACTGGATAATCAACCCCACCAAACTCAACATGATCATCGGCGAAAAGGCTAGCCAAGAAGAACTCTTGTCGATCCCGACCTCTAACACTATAAACTGAAGGAGTGAGAGGATCACATCGATCTCTCATAAAACAGAAGCAATCCCCATCCAGGTACACATCAAGACTCTACCCCTAAAACAATTAATAACAACCCTGAAGGATGATAACCAGTCCATCCCAAGAATGACATCAAACCCTTTCATCTCGAGAATGATGAGATCAAACTCTAGTATCTGTCACGCAATGGTAATGGAACAACCCCGACAAACTCTACTAAGAGTAATTGAACCCCCAATAGGCGTGTCAACACAAAGCGGTCGATCTAACTGACTGACCTCCAATCCCAGTGCCCGTGTAAATGATGAATCAATGAATGAATAGGAAGCACCATAATCAAACAACATTCGGGCCCAAGAATGGGACACAAGAAACATACCCCTGACAACTGAAAGACTGGATGATGGCCCGGTTGGAGTGAGTACAAACACACGACCCTGAGTCCTCTACCCCTGAGAACCACCTATCTGATAGCCAGATTGTTGAGTGAGTGCACTAGAAAAAGTCTCTCTACCTGGTTGAGAACTCTGAGCTGTCATAACTGGCTAAGATGGCTGAGGTGGTGGTGGCAGTCGAAACCCTAATTGAACCATGGTGGATTGTGTTTGCCTGTGCTGTGAACCTCAACCTCTGTCAGATTCACTACCCCGCTGTGGACAATCTCTCACCCTGTGGCCCTGCTGACCACACCCAAAACATCCACTTGACGTTATTTGAATCTGAGTGCACTAGGACTTGTGATGCCCTGACTTCCCATACTTGAAACAAACCACCTGAGCCTGAGTGCACTGGGAATTGTAATATCCCGATTGCCCGTATCTGAAACAAGTAACATTTGGTCTAGAAGACCAATAGAGACTGAAACTGTGGGTGCGGATCTGATTGACTGTTGTCCCCTGAACCCTAACTGTTCATGTAACTAAATTCTTATGTGATTGGCCCTCGGAGATGGCATTCACGCTCCTATTGTGCTTATAAGACTCTCTAATAGCTTTGCTGTCTTTGCTTTCGGCCTCAACTACTAAGACTTTTTGCATTGCTTTTGCATATTCTGTCGGTTCTGAGGCAACCACAATTGGCCTGATGGTAAGATCAAGGCCATCAACAAATTTCTCTATCTTTCCCTCCTCATCTCTAGTAATTCCTGGTGCAAACCTTAAAAGTGATGTAAACTTGTTCTCATACTCGGTAACAGTTATACTTCCTTGCTTCAAACCATCGAACTCTTTCTTCAATTCTCTCCGCTTAGGTGCCAGAAAGTACTTCTCATAGTACAACTTCCTAAATGTATCATAGGTCATGGTGTCCAAATCGTGTGTGTGTGAAACGATCTTCCACCAAATCTCGGCATCACCAATAAAATTGTAAGTCGCCAATGTAATTGTCAACTTGTCCGATGCCAAATTCATGGCGTTAAGATGCTTCTCCACCCTATCCATAAAACTATTCGCAACGAGCGGATCTGGGCCGCCCTCAAATAGAGTCAGCATTAACTTCACAAACTTAGTAATGTGATAAAGAATGTCATCTGACTCACTTTTCTTTGGAGGTGGTGCTAGTGGTGGCACAACCTATGACAATGACACCACTGTCGGCCGAAACATATCATGAATGACAGCCTGTACAGCCAACTTAAGCTACTCCTCACTTATTTGAAACGGCGGGTCAATGGTTCCCCTCACTTGTCCCCCTCCTGGTGGAACCAAATCCCGTAACAACACATCTTCCTCAACCAGCCCCTGATCCCTTTCCATGGGATTGGAGCTAGAACTCTCCCCGGGATCCTTTCGTGGCAGCATAACGCTATAAAATAAGAGAATGGATCAAAACAATGATACTCATTTACACACGAGAACGGAGTCCTCATATGAATGACTTGATATGAAATGACGACACTTAAACATTTTCCATACTCCCAGAATACCCGACCAATGATGAACAAGATCATGCTAGCAATAAACATCAACTTTAAACATTTAGCACGTAATCACATAAGCAGCTGAACAAGTAAGCAAGTAGGCATGCTTTCCAAACAATTTAAACACTGCATATAAGCAATGAAACATGTAATTCAACTTCTCATGCAATCCTAGATAGGCCTCTACCCGTCGTCCTAATGGTATTCAAACCATTGCCTTGATACCAATTTTGTAACGACCCGAACCCGTGGGCCCGAACCATTTAACTGGGTCCTTACTCGAACCTGAGGTCAACTAAGGACAATCCTGTCCCTTACTATGTTCATAGGTAATACAAAGATTATTCAAAGGTCCGAGGTATTCCTGAAATGTAACTTGGAAGAAGAAATCAAAGGCACAAGTCAATGGGCAAGGTCAGCAGGCTGATGGCCCATCGTCAGCTAGCTAAAAGTACAAAATCAGTCGGTTGATCCATAGAGTCAATCGACTGAAACGATTTTCCAAAATGCATGCTCTCGGGACTTTTCTAAAATGAATTGTCAGCCGGTTGAGATGGGATGTTGGCCGATTGATGGTGGAATTTCGGTCAACCGATAGTAAGGTTCGACCGGCCGAAACAAGGTTCTCTATAGCTCAACTCACTGGAATGCTATGAGATGGCTTATCAATCGGCTGACATGCCTTGTCAGCTAGCTAATGAGCCCTGGAATGCTATTATGTGTAGCTTGAAAGTCCAAAAATTCTAGGCTCTTTGTGAGCCTAACCTAATAATCATTCAATCCCGAATTCACAGCAACAATGCATATTGTTATACAGCTAAAGGCATCCATAATCATTTACAACATATACTATTATTTCCCATTCATTACAACATGCCAACATGGTTCCAAATTTACATCAAACTACCATCAAGTGTTTTATTTACGGTATATGGCCATGCTATAGAAAACGGATACATTCTCAAAATGAGGCTTTATAAAAGATTGGTTTCAAATGCACAAAAAGATAGCAAAATGAACTTCAAATCTTCAAACTAAGATTGTGGTGGACCGTCATCCGCTACTTCTTTCCCGAGCCTTGAAAAATGTTAATAATAAACGGATAAGCATCGCTCAGTAGGAGGTGCCTAAGACACACCTCTTGAATCCCTATGAACCCAACAAGGAATAGGAGTAAGGAAAATGAGATCATGCCATACCGGGAGAAATACAACCACAATATCAATATCGATTGTCCAAGTCATGGATGATCAATACTGTGCTATAGAATGCAATGAAATTCAATGTCATTCCCCGTTTCCAAAACATTTCCATTTCATCGTTCCAAACTGTTAATGCAATTCGACCCATAGCGCCTCTATGGCATCGCGAGGGAAGGGTTAGCTAGCTTTCTCCGACCATATAGCATCTCCATGGCGTCATCTAGGCCTAGGTAGCTCAACTGCACTAGAGTCTCTTCCTAGTTCCCTCTTTACATTAACACCACGGACCACTAGGCGCTTCCTAGGCATCCGGGTTTTTACAGAACCTTTCATCAAACTTTTCCTAAAAACCATTTTCTTTTCATTTAAATTAAATTTTCCCATTTCAAGCCCAATGATATGTATGGATGTCTCATGCTTTCAAGGCCATGTCAATAGAGGATTTTAGAACTCACAAATCAACATGCTTCTATATTTCAAGTCCTAAAAATTTGAGCATAATAGGCATAAAAAAAATTATCACATAAGCATGAACATAAATCATCTAATACACATAGGCATATAGTTCATATACAACAATTAAGTCATTTTAGAGGAAATCACACAAATTTAACATGCTAAATCACAAATTATGGAAAAATTGACTCATAAAAGTCTAAGAAATCATGGATTAGGGACTTGTACCTCAATTAGAGGGCACTTCCACAAGAAGCCCCAAATTTCCACCCCAAACCCTAGAATTTTGAATTCCCCAAAGGTGGCCAAACGAAGATTGGCTCCGATCAAAACAACGGCCTCGATGAGCTCTACAACTTTGCCCAAAACAGTAACACCAAAATCTTAAAGACAAGAAAGAGATCAAGCCTTGAAGCTTGTAGGAAAAAAAAAAAAAAAAAAAAGAAAGAAAAAAGAAAAAGAAGAAATGAGAGGAAGAGAGAAAACGTGGAGAGAGAGAGATTTTTAAGGCTACACAAATGGCCTCTTGGCCTTAAAAAAAGAAAAAAAAATGGTGGGCCCTACCAAAATAAAAAAATATCCCACCAAAACTATATATATATATATATATATATATATATATATAATTCCAACCACACAATTAACTTACACAATAAAATCATGCACAAAATAATTATGCATGAAATGCAATGAACCCATGACGCAGCCCCCGTACACAACAACCCCGATAACGGGTCCCAACCGGTACTATCCGGTCCAAAAAACAAAAAAATGCCGAAATGGCCACCGGTGCATTTCCAAGAGTCCTGAACTCAAGGAAATGTCCTAACCAACTCTCAGGTACACCTGGCACACCCTACGATGTTCGACACGTAAAACTAGATAAGGCGAAAATACCTTTGAAAATTCCAGAAATTGGAAAATGACAAAATTCAGAAACATTACATTTACTTTTAAGTATTTATCTTTGTGATTGTGGATGTTTAATTGATCATATTGTTGAGGTAATTTAATCAATCACAAAAATTGGGAAAGTTGACCTAGTAATCTCATCTAGGTTATTAAAGGAGTTAATCAAAATTACATCAACTAATAGCTTCTGCAACCCGCGTTAAACTCACATTGATCTCACTGAAACTTGCCATGGTCAAAATTTGCTCAAGCTGTAATTGTTGTAATTACTTTAAGTCATCGCCTTTGTTAATTTTTGGCCCTATCGTTGGAATCATCGCTGGTCGTCACCGGAGTATTTTGCTCTCCTTGTCGTCGTCCCATGTGTTAATCATTATCGTCGTCAATAGAAGGTCACAGATCAAGAATAGACTCCATCTTTAAAGACATCGGAGCTAACAACGGCATCCTCTCTGGTCTCCTCTACACTATCGTCTCCTCCTGTCAACGCTACTCGTCTTATAAATCTGGAGGACATCGGAGCCAACACTAGTGACTGTTACGGCCGATAGTCCATGGCGGCACGTCTGCTCCATCTTCGATTGCAAGCACAATTTTTTAACCCTAACTCAAGCAAAAACCAATTTTTGAGAGAGAAAGAATTATTATGGTTTTGGTGGTGGGGTTTTAATTGGGGATTGTTAAAGAGGACATAGGAGGTGAAAGAGGAGGTGAACCAGATCGGAGCACAGAGGTGGATGAGGATTACGAAGAAGATTGGGTTAGTGAAGACGATAAAAATACAGTTAATTTCTCATGGGCACTTTTGTGTTTTAAAATTTTTTATATTTGCTATTAAAATATATTATATAAGTTAAGGCGTAAATTACATTTCATACCCTTTTTTAGATGAAAAGCTGACTTGATGTCTAATTGAAAGTTAAAACCAAAATCTTCATCTTGGTGAAATTTGACCAAACCTAAGGGTGTGTCGGTGTAATTATCCTTAATTCAATAACAATTCTTTAAGTTAGTACTTTTTATGTTGTTAACATAATTTATTTTGCAATTAATTTGTTATGTATTTGTAGTTCAACGTCACTTTTTCATCTACATGTCATCTGTTCTGTATTTTCATTTCAATATCAGTATTTCATTTGCAATTCATTTATTTTGTATTTGTTTTTCATTTATATTGTTAATCTGAATTTTAGGGATTAGTTTATAGTTTTGATACCATTCTATATGGAGCTGAACACAAATTTTGTGTGAGACACCTCTATGAAAACTTCAAACTAAAATATAGACTACAAAATCTGAAAAATGAGGTTTGGGAAGAAGCTCAGTCATACACAGAAGCTAATTTTGAGTTGCATGTAAACAAAATAAAAGAGATGAATGCTAAAGTATATGAGTGGTTAATGAAAGTGCCATAAAGGGTATAGACAAGTTTTGGTTGTCATTCAAAAATAGCTTTAGTGATAAACAATATGTGTGAGTCATGGAATGCAGTGATTTTTTCCTACAAGGGACAAACCTATTATATACACATTGGAATGGATTAGGAAACATCTCATGTTGAGGTTTCAAAAAAAAAAAAAAAAAATAGTTCATGAATTCAAAGTATAGGTTGTTATTTCCAGACATTCAGGATGAAATAACCCAAAGGAAGAAAAGTGCAAGAATTTTTAAAGTGCATTACGCTGGTGGTGACAAATATGAGGTGGAATGCATACGAATTAGTGAGGCAGTGGACCTCTGGAACAACACATGCACTTGTAGGATATGGGACGTTAGTGGTATCCCTTGTAATCATACTATTACATGCATATTTACAAGGAGGGAACTACCTGAGATATATGTTGATCCATACCTATCACAGATACACTTATTTGAAGGCCTATGCAAACTTCATATATCCCATTCTTATGAGAAGACTACTAAATTCAGAACCTACAGACCCATACTTACACCAACTTATAAGAAACAAATTGGTAGACCAAATAAGGCAAGGAACAAAAAAAATTATGAACCAAGTACTTCAACCGCATTGAGCAAGTCAAGACCATTATTATAATATTCAAGATGTAATGATTATAGGCACAACATAAGCACTTGAAAAGCATCTAAACCAACAATGGTTAAGAAACTTCCACTAAGAAGAGGAGGAATACCACCATTAACTACTAGAGGAGGGGGTAGAAGGGCATCTGGCAAGAGTGCAAGGGGTAGAAGAACACAATGGGTACATCAAAATGAATCTCAAGAGGTAAATAATAAAATTGTTCCTAATTTAACCTAGAAGTAACTATTCATATATGTTGACAATATATTACAATCTAACTTCGCAAGTTACAAACATTGATGCATCTCAGTTTGTTGATTCATAGGCATCAGTGCAATTAAGAAGTGGTGGTTTATCTATGGGCAGGGATGGTGGTTCAACAATGCAGTCAAGGGCAGTGGTTCAGCTATAGGAAGGGGTGGTCGTTCAGTTATGCAATCAAGGGGTGGTGGTTCAGCTATGGGAAGGGGTTATAGTTCAACTATGCAATCAAGGGGTGGTGGTTCAGCTATAGGAAGGGATAGTGGTTCAGCTATGCAGTCAAGGGGAGGTGGTTCAACTATGGGAAGGGGTGGTGGTTCAATAGTGCAAAGAAGGGGTGGTGGTTCAGCAATGTAGAGAAGGGGTGGTGGTTCAGTAATGCAGTGAAGGGGTGGTGGTGTATTGTGGCCAAGGGGTGGTGATGGTGGGCATATAATGCAGCCGGGGGGGGGGGGGGGGGGGGGGGGGGGGGGGTGGTGGAAGGGGGGCGCTCAATTCAGGCAAGACAATCTCAAAAGGTAAATGATGTATCTTAGTATGTTTACAGTTCATTTTGTTAAAAAATTAAAAATTTTAACTAAAACCATTATTATTATTTTTTGCACGTTCATAACTTCCATTATCCCATTTGGTTGAAACACAGGCATCATCATCGAGGCAAGAAGACTATCTCGGTTTCCATTTACTTTTTACAGAAGCATTGACTATATAAGAAAAATAACATTGATGTGTCAAAATTTGCAGGTTATTGATGAATGAAGAGGCTAGTGAATATGCTGCTCGATGATGATAGGAGTTGTTGGTTGGCTCTCACATTGTTTTGTTGTTGTGATGAAGTATATATGGGTTGTTGTAGGTTGCTGTAGGCTGCTGTGATGCAGTCATTCTAGCTATGATTTTTTGTGTATTTGCTCTGATGCAGTCTTCTGGCCATGATCTTTTTGTGTATTTGTTCTAATGTATTCTTTTAGTATTTTAGTTCTAACATCTGAACCAATGTTGGGGGTTGCTTTAATGTTAATATGTATGCAAACCTATTAATATTTTGTATTGTACTGTATATATGGTCATGAAACTTGCCAATGACTTTATGTACGCAACATTTATATATGTAATATTCGCTCACAGTTTTAGGCCTGTTTGGGGGAGCTTTCAGTTTCTAAAATTCCTTCCACTGACTCAGCATTGGAGAATGCATTTTGATGAAAGGAATTTAAAACAAAAAAGTTGTTTGGTAGGTGAATTTTTGAAGTTCTTTTAACTATCAACATAATTTAACTTGACCATTATATCGTTACAAATCCATAAATAATAGCATAGAGTTGAATTGGGATGTACAATGACGGTGAGGGGAAAAAAAAAAAAAAAAAAAAAAACCATAACTAAAGTGATGGAGTGAAATTGCCTATGATGAACCAATGATTAATTGACATAGTGATGATCAAGGTATATAAATTTACCCAATCTACATGATAGAATTTTTTTTTTTTTTTTTTTTTTTTTTCCCTTAATAGAAGTTGAAAGAGATCATGGAAAAAGAGAAAGGAAAGAAAAATAAAATGAAAGAGAGAGATGGTAACAAAAATATCCCATTTTTGTTTTTATTTATAGCTATAAATTACTTTAACAGTGGAAAGGTAGCCTTCAAAAAATATATATATTTTATATATACATATATATATATATATATATATATATATATATATATATATATGTGGTTGAATTTTGGATGAGAGTTCATAAATCTTGGAACTCTTCACAATTTTTTATTTTTTTTTTCTTAGTTGGTACTTACACACACACACCTCTACTAAGGCTTAAACCCCTAACCTCCCTTTAGGAAGTAGGGGTTTGGTACCGCTAGGCCACAGGCCTGTTAGTGAACTCTTCACACTCTTAAGTCAACTGGGAGTCAATGGTAGTTTTTCATGAATTCCTCAATGTCTTTATTCTTTTTTTGTTGAATCATTTTTCAACAATATTTTTTTCAGTAAAGATTTGTGAAATTTTGCTCAATATTTTTAAATTTTTTTTTTTTTAATTTTTGGGTAGAGAACTAATGAAGAAGATGATAAAGAAAGAGAATGAGAATGAGAATGAGAAAAGTTTGCAATGGAATTCAGAAATATAAATAGGTTAAATAATAGACAATATAGAAATTTTATATTTATTACTTAAAAAAGTGTGTAGCTTGCGGAAGTCGATCAAGAAGCATGTTTTATTAACTTTTGGTCAATCGAGCTTCCAAAAGTCCGTTTTCAGAAATTTTACCAAATTAGCAAAGGACTTTCTGGGCTTAGAAGTTCGTTTTTAGACTACAGGAAGCCTAGCTAAACAACCCTTAATATTTGTGATCAGTTTCTGTTTTGTGCAGTCTTTGTTGATGAAATTTGTGTATATTGGCAATGTTACTAGCCATTCAACCAAAAATTGCAGTAATATACTTGCGAAATAGAATTGCAGGAAAAATTGCACTAATTGACAACAACACAATCATTCATTTATTTTATTATATGATCATCAATACAATATTAATTCTTTTAAACCAGAATCAAGTCTTGCCCTAATACACACTACTACATACACATATTGCATCATAACCATTAATCCATAAAAGCACTCCTAAGTATCAATGCACTTGATGATCGTTGAAAAATGCGCATTTAAAAAGTGTCTAAGACACACTTCTTATATCCCCGTGAATCCATACAATGAATAGATAAAAAGTGAACGGGATCATGCCATAGGGGAACGCACATTCTCAACCACAACAACAAGTATGTAACAAATATCAATCAATCACAAGTTTACCACAATGTCATGAAGTGCAATATTATGCAAATGTCATTCCCCATTTTTCGAAACAATTTCATTTCAACAACCAAACCGTTAGTGTAATCCGACCCAATGCACCTCCAAGGCGTCACGAAAAGAAGGTTGGTTAAATATCCACGACCACAAGGCACCTCCAAGGCGTCGCATCCAGCCTAGTTAACCCAGCTACATTCCCTTCTAGGCTACACCAACATCACGGACCACTAGGTGCCTCCTAGGTGTCCGGTTTTCGCAACACTTTTAGAAAATATTTTCCCTCAAACAATTTCGTTTGTTCTAAAAATATTTTTTTTTTCCTTTCTCTTTCCCAATGAACACATGAATGCTTGCGCTTCAATTTATCAACCCAACCATATAACTTTCACACATACTATACAAGACAAATTTATAAATTACATGATGGAGCTCTCATTTAATATTAAATTTGCATAACTAGCATGTAAAATATAGATTCAATTTCATATAAACATGTAGGCATGCTAAATCATCTTAAAACAATTAACAAGTAGTCACATACATTCCATGTTTATTATTTAAAACAAATCTTTGCAAGAATTAGCACTAATTAAACATGCTAGGCATCACTTTAAGCTAGAAACTCACAAAAATACAAGAATTCATGCATTAGAACACCCCTACCTCAAATGAGAGAAAAAGCCCCAATTTGAGTCCAAGAATCCTAGAATTTCGAAATCCCTAAAGTGCACCAAATGATGAATTGCTTGTACTCACACGTAGATCTCGGCGTGCTTTCCGTTTTGCCATAAACGATTCCCAAAAACTCCAAAAGATGAGAGATTAACTGAAACTTGAATTTTGTAGAAGAGAAAAAGAAAAACAGAAATGAAGTTACTGGAAGAGAGAGAGATGCGCAGAGAGAGAAAACTAATGAGTTCTATAAAAACTCACAAGTCATTTGTAATGACTTATGTTTGTGGTGGGTCCTAGCCCAAATAAATGTTTATTTATTTATTTTTATTTTTATTTTTATTTTTATTTTTTATTAACTTAACTTTACATACATACACACACACACACACATATATATATATAAACAAATTACAAACATTATAGATAGCAACATATTTGATGTCGGTCCACTCAAAAAGGATTCTAGAGTTGTTTTGATTTGCATGATCATTTTCTTGATGTGTGGAGGACCATATTTGTTTGCTTAATGTTGAAATTTTGGGAGATTATTTGGAAATGGTTGAAAAATTACATACTTGAGGTAGTTTTCTCCCAATGTTTATTTGCAATATTGGTGCCTCTTTAGTGAGAATGAGCTTAATGTTTGTGGGTATCATTTCTGGAAACCCTCACGAGACTTCTCTCGTCCACTAGGGGTATTCTAGGGGTTTAAAAGGCTTGATGCATATGCTAAATGCAATCGTGTTCCCTACGAAAGTGGCATTATCCATTAATTGCTTTCTAGTTCATAGTTCGATAGTTGTTCATTTCATTCTTTTACTTCGTAGTTCATTACTAGGAACTAGCAATATTTAAGTTTGGGGGTGTGAAGAGCGTTAAAAAGTGCGCATTTAAACCCCTTAAGCTTGAGTGTTCTAGGACCTTTATCTATCTTATTTTCCCGTCTTAGACTAATTTTATGTTATTGCCCTTTTCAGATACTTATACGAAAAATAAGCTAATTCAGCTAAATAAGAGCTTAAAAAAAGCTATCTCAAGTTAAATGGAAGAAAGGAGCACAGTGGAAGTAAAGTGTGGAAAAACAGCAAGTTCGATCGATCTCAATAATTCTTCAATCGATCTGGAGGTGATCGATCTAGACATTTCAAGATAGATCAAAGCATTTGTCCTTATCCAAAAGATTCCACCATCTTTGATCGATCTAACTTTTCTTAGATCGATCAAAATTGTTTGATCTTATCCTCACCTACCACCCCACCTACCACTTTTGTCTTTTTCTCAAAATATCCCAAAATATCTCAGAGGTTGGTTTTTATTCAAAAAGGTGCTGCCAAGGATGATCGATCTTTGCAGCATTCGATGGATCTCACCTAAGTTCGATCGATCGAACCTCCTCAAGTCCAAAATAAAATAGAGTCCAGCTCATTAAAAGATGGCTCGTGGTGCAATCATTGCAAGGGCCCTAGTGCACGAGTCCAGACCATTGGGTGTGATACTTGAGCTACTATGATACCCCTTAGATCCGAGACACGGGTTGATCAGGCCCAAGCCTAAACCCGAGGGATATCAAACAATTAATATTTTAAATCGAACACGGAATACAAAGTGAAATAAGAAATAATATAATAAGCTGAAAGAAACTAAAAGAAAAACCTTGAATCATAATTAGTCAAATCCGATGCTCCAAAACCTCCATAAGTTTACAACTTGGGAATCCATCTATTGGACCCCTTATTAAAATTCTCAAACCGAAACTGAAATGATAGAAATAAAATTTAAAGCTATCATAGAGAAGATTCCTACATAGTCAGAGGAATGAATATCTGTATCTACTCTGCACGATCAACCTCTAACTCTGGAACCGACGAGCACTTGAAAAATAAAGGAGTGGGTCAGGCCCACATGCAAGTCCTGATCTACAATGATCCAAACAGTAATCCGATACGCAGATACATCCTAGAAAGACTCAACAATATCTAGAGTAGTCCATATAAGTATATAGTACACACTATAGGACGCTCGCTAGTCCAGTAGGTCTGTCTCGGCCTGAATAGAAGGCAACATGCAAATACGCACCCTAAGGTGAGCATGAGCACCTAGACTTACCAGGGAACAACACCTATGTCTAGTTATCCATCCTAGGTGATATACGCGCCTTAACCATGGTCTTGAGACTCAAACTCATACCATGGCACATATAATATATATATAAAGTCCGTACTCCTCCTAATACAAAATATCATCCAACTTTGTAGTGGTTTGATATAATGTATAACGCATCCATCCTGAAACCAAAAGTAGGTCACTCAATTCATAATTGATATAACATATGTAAGTGAAAGACTTAACCTTTATGATTAATCCATACCTTAATCCAAGTTAGGTAGAACTTAGTGTTTTAACTAGTCCATACCTAGTATGTCACCGTCCCATACTGGTACATACAATCCAATCCATCCAACATAATTATTAAGATAATTACTGTTATATATCAACCATTATCTAGAATATGCATAGATACAATTTAATACATATCACATGACTTTAGGAAACTTATTACAGAACCTAAACATCACATTCCATCCATTAAAATTGCTAGTATGTGTCATAGCATTCAAGTCCTCCATAAAATCCATAAATTGATAGAATTTGCAAAATATACTTATCAATTTATTTCATATCAAGAATAGATGTTTTCAAGTATTTACTATTCTCATACTTTTGTTTAAATACAACCAAACAGTAATAAATTTTTTATGCCAGAAAAATTCCAAGTTCCAGTACATGGTTTAAATGTTCCCGATATTTCTTAAATTTAATTTGCTCCAATCCTTAACCCAATCATGGATTAATATTTTCCATAGTATAATAGGTTTATTCCAAACCCATCAACAGTTTAAAACAGCTTAAACAAAGTTCCAATACCCTATATAGACCAAACAGTGCACAGAAACCAAACTGAGTGTGTTCATTTGAGAGCAGGCTCATTTAAAATAAAGAGCCTACTCTTTTTTTCTTTCAAAAAAGCCTGCTCAATTGACCTAGGAGCCGGCTCCTAGCATGCTAGAGCCGGCTCCACCTTCCTTTGGAGTCGACTCTAAGGTAGAAAGAGCCGGCTCCTCTTTTTCTTGGAGCCTGCTCTTCTCTCCTTAGTTGTCGTCGTCCGTTCTGCTGCATCTTCTTCGACTGCGGTGTTTTCCAGACCTCTGTAAGGTTCTTAATGGTTGTTCTAGGGTTCAATCTTAGGTTTAGGGAAATCTTAACCCATTGTTAACCAATCCTAACTTGTATAGAACACCACCCTTTTTGAAGCAAACAATTACAGAATTTCTTAGTTCTAAACTAATTCGATTCAAAACAGATTTCTTCGGTGCAATTTGAATACTGTTTTTACTACTTGATTCAGAGTTTAATCTCAGCCCCAGATTAGTTACTAATCATCAGTACACAATCATGATCTCAACTTAATCAAAAAGTAAACATAAACACCGAGAAGAACAAATAACAGAAAACATCAAGGTTTATGAAAATCACTTATTTCAATGAGATTAATATAATTCATACATACATACAAGACTTGATATCATGTTGGTATAATCCGTTTCTAGCCTTTAATTAATCCCTGGAGTCTGACCAGGCATGCACAGAACACGAATTAAAGGGAAAGAGAAGAACAAGACTTGCCTTTAAGTTTCAGACTTTGAAACTCTAATTCCACAGTTTCTGTATTCTCCCTTAAACTGCTCTGCCAATTCCCCAAGTTCACTCTCTGTTTCTTAGCAGCCCCTTATTTTACAAACGTAATCTTATGTTTGTCTAAAACCCTAAACCCCATTACGTGTATGTATTTATAGATTTAAACATTAACCCTAATCCATAAATAACTTGGCCCATAGAACGTCGGCTGAACTAGAACATAAAACCCTAAATTCAGATAAATAAAATAACTACACCGTGAATAACGAAATAACCTAGTTAACCAATTAAGGTAAAACAAACAAATGACATAATAATAAGCAATTAATTTAATTTAACTCAGTGAAAGAATTCAAATAAGTAATTACACAAAAGAGAAACAATTAAACCCATCAATTAAATTGAAGTACCAAAACAATTAAACCAATTAAATAAATTAAATCAATTAAAATAATTAAATCACACCAAAGCAATAAACAAATGCAATTTAAACAACAAAATAAATACCAGGACTATCTTTTTGAAATTAGGGGTATTACAGCTACCTATATAAGGATTTAGAACCATTTTAAGAGAAACATTCATCATACTTACACATCATATATCACATATCTTGGAGAGGAGGCTAGAGACTAGAGAGAGCTTTACACATTTTGGGAGTTCTTCCATTCTTCTAGGGTTTCTATCAAGAAGGAGGTCATTCCTACCATGGAGATAGCCCTCGAGGGTTGGATAACTACTTCAATGAGTGGCTAGACATCTAATTGGGGCTAGAGTAGCCCCTAAGTTTGCTTCATAGACTTAGTGTTTTGTATATTTCTGGGGATTTACTTGTAACAAATATTTTGACCTTGGATTTATATATATATCGTGTGGTTTCTACTTGAGGTGTATGGATTAATGCTTTCAATTGATTATCTATTTCTAATCATATATCTATATATGCTATAATGGATGATTCATGTGCTTTTCTCTAGATTTAATGGAATTTATGCATGTCTATGTGTATGGATGAAGTTAATCTAATGATAATCAAAACATAGTGTTTAATTGAACACTCTTGTAATTTATTTGATGGTTCACACTTGTTTCTTGATGGATTGTGCCACACCTTTAGCGTACTTAGTTTAATTTTCATGTCTTTAGTGTAGATGTAGTGTAGTTGCTTTAGATTCATAGATAGGTGGACAATCTATTCTTGTTCTTTGGTGTTCTATACTTATGAATGCAAAGGGTGTATGTTTCTAGGTAGTTGTGTGTGCATAAATTGTGGTTTCATTGAATGAATTTTGGTCTCATTTGATAGGTTGTGCTTTCCATTTGAATTGGCTAGACAATCTATACTTATTTGCCATCCATGCCTAGTTTCAACTAATGTCACACACACACACAAGTTACAATTCAATTTCCCCATTGATATACAATTGCTAGTGTCTAGTGAAGTCAAGCTTAGTGGTGAGCTCTAGTACCCCAAGTCCTCTCCTCTATATCTTTTTCCCTACTTTCTAAATTGTTACCTTTTACTTGCTTTAATTTCAATTGCATTGTAGTTTAATCAACCAAATGAACCATCTTTTGATCACTCGACCTACTAACCCTATATTGCAACGATCCCAAAACTAATACTTTCTAAACAAAAAAAAATTCGGCATGACCTCCCCTAAAAATAGGCCTATCACAACCTGTTTAATAGCATTTTTAACCTATCATGGCTCAAATTCCGAATTCACGACAATAGAAGATGATGATACACAATCAAATGACCTTAATAATACTTTAAACTAGTATTACTCTCCCCATTCATCAATAAGGTTTACATGTTATCAAATTCACATCCAAAATATCATCAAATACCTTAATTACATTACATGACAAAGTTTTGCAAAATATACATATACACCTTCACACTTTTAGTGCTTTGCAAAAATAATGGGAGATATACAAAAGACACAAAAGTGAGCTTCTAGTATCGCTCAAGCTTGAGGTGGGTTGTCGTTCACCGGTTCTTTTCCAAGACCTGAAAAAAATGTATAAATAGTAGGGTGAGCTATATGCTCAGTAGGTGACACTTAAGGCACAAATCTTGTATCCTTGTGAATTCAAGCAAAGCATAGGCCAATGGGAGATAGGGATCATACAACGTAGGGGATCAAATACAACATACAATTCAATTCCAATTATAAATAATGCAATGCAATGTAATGAAATGCAATGCATGTCAATGACACTCCCCATTTTCATTCTCAAAACCATCACTTTCAAACGTTAATACAGCCCGCCCTTTGGTAACCCCGCCGCGACACGAGAGGAGGATTGGCTAGTGTCCCTGACCCATGGTAACCCCGCGGTGTCATTATGGGGTCCAGCTAGCTCAACCACACTAGGGCAACTCCCTAGTCCCCTCTAGGCTATATTAACTTCCGGCCCGTTGGTAACCCCGCAGCAACCGGGTTTATCAAAACCATTTCACAAAAACTATCATTTCCCAAAATTCCTCATTTTCATTTCAAGACAAATTCTCCCATTTCATGCATCCCAATGACATGTCCAAGAATGTACATATAATCTCAATATCATGACAATGTGAAATTTTGGCACAATACAATTAAGCATGGTCTCATACATCACTTTCAGCAAGTTTACACATAGTAGACATAAACTCAACACATAGGCAAGCTTTTCACATAATACATCACATGTGCATAAACATACATTTCTCTAGACAACATTAAAATAATCATTAATACAATTAATCCCCAAGTAAAGTATGTTAGCACATAAAAGAGGTGTAATTCACAAAAAAACACCACAAAGCCATCATCTATACATGCTTTTCACATAGACAAGTCATAACCCTAAGACATGAATTTTTTCTAAACATCACTTACACCTCATTGAAGCAATTAATTCTCAAATTTAGCATGTCTAGCACAACAAAAGAGCATAACTCACAATGGAACAAGAAGAGAGTGGATTAAGATGTCCCTACCTCAAGATTGCACCAAAACCCTAGAAATGGGTCTAAATTTTCGAGTTCCAAAGAAGGCTCAAAATTGGAAATTGCTTGCATCAACGCGTAGAGCTTGTCACACTCGTCGTTTTGCCTCAAACGGCACCTAAATCCGGCAAGGATTGAAAGAGTAATCAAGAGTTAAAGCTTGAAGTGAAAAAAAAGAAAAAAGGAAAAAGAGAAGGAGCCGAGAGCAGCAATCGGGAGAAAGAGAGAGGAAAAGAACAGAGACTAACTTGGTCTCTTAATTCATTTAAAAGGGACGTGGGTCCCACCTCTCTTTTTCTAATTTCTTTTTCTCTTTCTTTTTTTTTTTTTTTTTTCCTTTTAATACACACCGCACACACAGGCATAAATATATATATAAAGGCACAAACATTACATATATATTGTTTCCATTGCAAACACGCCCACAATCCCTTGGGACGATCCCTACTCACCCTAGCTATATTTTTAGTTAGAGGTAGTAGTGGCATTTAAAAATTTAAAACTTGGCCATATTGCACATTCACATTCTTAGTACATTTTTAAGCTCTGGTCCGACGACACACCAGCACTAAAAGGCATCAACACAATTTGCCCTCCCCTGCTAAAACAAGCAAAAATTCTTCTAAACATTAAACCAGAAAATTACAACAACTGAGAACCCACCTAAGCATCAATTCACCAAACACTACACAAGTCTTTTGGCATTTTGGTTGTAGACACCACCTCAGCCAAGTATCAATGCAACAAACTGTTGGGAAACGTGCAAGTTTTAAAAACTTTTCGAGGGATTTTGATTCATAGATCTTGATTCATCACATAGAGACAAGTTTTATGCAAAAATAAAAATATGATGTATCATTCAATTAATGGATTGAATATTTACATCAAAGGTCTGAGTAAACCTTTAAAACTTTCCTCTAAAGTGAATGTTCTCACTTATTGTAGATCCCTTAGCAAGATGCCTTCTCCTTGGATCTCCATCTTCTTGGTAATTATTTTGCCTTTAGGAATCACTCATAAGCCTCCATGAATTACCTTGGAAAACTAGGCTTGTGGGAGCCTCTATTAGATGAGAACATAAACCCTAATTTTCTAGAGAGAGAAAATTTATTCCTTTTTCCTTCTCATAAAAATCACACCCTTAAATATACATAAACCATGTATATTTATAGGCAACATAAAAATAAAGAAAAGGAAACAACAAATCCTTCTCCATCTCTAATTCATATGTCTCAAATCTAATATGATTCCAATATCAAGTTGGGCTATGAGTGAGAATCCATTAGGCCTATTATTTTGTTGGCTACAATGAATTAATAATTGGCCCGGTTCATGGACCCAATTCAATTAATTCATAAATTAATTTCTACTCCACTAAAAGAAATTAATTGAACTCCAATTAAATAATAAATAACCTCTAAGTCAATATTGCACTTTGACCCCTCTATGCATAATTAGTTATCGGATAAATATAGCCATCAATCCGACTACTTAATTAATATATTTATTTTGGTACCTTTGATTATTTCTGGCTCGATCACAATAAAACATTTGTTTGACAAAAATAATAATTTAAATAAATAAATATATAATAAATCATTTTGTCTAAAAACACACGAAGGCCTTCGAATTTACTTTGTGATCAACCATAATCAATACAAAATAAATACAAGTAGCAATGATGCAAATATTGAAAATATAACCCTCTAACTATTAATTACATAACTACCCAAAGTGTCGGTCTAAGGATCCCGAAGAATCCGCCAAACAAATCAAAGTAATTATTAATTAATAAAAGAGTCTATACTTTTCTCATGCTTAAGAGTCAAATGCCATGACGGTGATAGGGAGTAATTGCATACGACGGCTCTCGCAATATATCTCAACCTAACGCGGATCCAGTTCAAGTCTTAATTAATTATGAGTCCATCCATAATTACCGACTATGAACAATTTATAATTACTATTTATATATCATGCATTGATTGTCATCACATACATATATATAAATATTTCTTGTAATTACATGGACACTATCAATTTCATAGTGAATCGAAATATAATACATTAAATTCACCAATTGTATAAAATATAAATATTTCAGAAACGTCAGGAACATATGTCAATTAATCCAAACAGGAATTTGCTATGCCAGGGCATATAAATCCCAACACAAACAGCACTAAAACAAATAACCCAAAAAGGAACATGCTACTAATGAAGAGAGTTTTTTCAAATGAGGTGAACACATTGATCGTAGGTGGTGGTGTTGTTGCTGCTACTACTGCTGGGTTGGTGTTTGCGTTTGTGGTGGTGGTGATGGAGGAGGGTTCCACCATTCCCAGAATGTGTACACTCCAGCTGAACATTTGTAATAGCTTCAACTTGGATTATTGTCGGAATCTGAGATGAATGTAGAAACCTTTCTTCTACATTTACATTTCATATTATAAAAAGGACCCCAACGATCTGTAGACATTGACAATTCGACCACTGAAGTCATTTTATTGTTTTATTGAAGACGAGGAAAACAAAAGTTGTAATAGAGACCGAAACCTAAACAAAGTACCAGAGTTCGTCCTGAACACTTACGTTCCCCTTGTCAACACAACTTCAACACATCTTCCTTCTGGTTTGTGAATCATAGATTTTTCACCCCCTTGTTTTCACTTGGTAAATCGTGGCAATATGCTTGTGATTGTTGGAGGATTGTGAACAAAAGCAAGTTGTGAACGAAATTGATGGGTTCAGTCGGGGAGTGTTGAAGGTTTGCACAAAACGAGTAGTATTTGGGGATTTTGGCAGGGAAGGAAGGAAATTGAAATCAGGGTTCACAATGAACTCCTATATATCAGGGGTTTTTATTGATTTCTGTCTCCAACAGTAATGGCAAATATATCATAGGCCACGTGACTTTATAACAGACAAAACCAAATTTATCTATCTCTAACGGCTAGAAGGGTAAACATGTCATTTTAAAATATATCATACATGACCGTCACGTGCCTCTATCATTGACAAAACCAAACCGACAATGTTTCTTGGGTTTTTTTTTTTTTTTCAAAAATCAGAATAGTTTAGAAAGTTTTATGTAAAATTAAAAGATCAACAGAGCTTCTAGGAAGAGAGAGTAAAGTTCAGGATGTTTTGCACTTTATTCTAAAAATTATTTACGAGCGAAAGAGTTAACAAGGATTTTAGAAAAATTTCAAGGGCTGCGCCCATCGAAGACTGTAACAAGACTATTATGTTCAAAAATAGAATAGTCTTAGCTATGAACATTTAATTTCCAGTACACAACAAACGTGCAATACATGCCCATCTGTTGGACCCATATGTGTGTAAAGTTCAGGAGGTTTTGCACTTCATTCTAAAAATTATTTACGAGCGAACGAGTTAACAAGGATTTTAGAAAATTTTGAAGGGCTGCGCCCATTGAAGACGGTAACAAGACTATTATTTTCAAAAATAGAATAGTCTTAGCTATGAACATTTAATTTCCAGTACACAACAAACGTGCAATACATGCCCATCTGTTGGACCCATAAGCCCCTTCAATGTTATTACTGACTATATATGCGTGCATATCGGAGTTCTTGCACATTCCATCTTTGGTGTAATATATTTCATGGGCTCTTCATTTTTAGTCCTTGTTATTTCTTTTCTCATATCATCCCCAATATTTTCATCTTCAACCCTACCTCATAGCTTAAGCAAAGGCTCCTCTCTCTCAGTAGAGAATCTGAACCATGTTTTAATTTCACCAAACTCCATTTTCTCTGCCGGCTTTCACCGTGTTGGTGACAATGCATTTTTCTTTGCAATATGGTTCACTGAGCCATTATATGATGGAAATAACACCGTAGTTTGGATGGCCAACCGAGACCAACCAATTAACGGAAAGCTCTCTACCCTCTCCCTACATAGAAATGGTAATCTTGTGCTAAAAGATGCTGGGCAACTTATCGTTTGGTCCACGGACACTAAGTTGACTTCTATGGTGAATTTGCAACTTCAGGACAATGGTAATCTTGTTCTTCTTACACTGGATGGTGTCACTCTTTGGCAAAGTTTTCTTTCCCCAACAGATACCCTTCTTCCTAATCAACCACTCACTAGAGACACACAACTAGTCTCGTCGCGAAGCAAAAGCAATCATTCTTCTGGCTTTTACAAGCTCTACTTCGATGATGACAACGTCCTTCGCCTTGTCTTTGATGGTCTTGACATATCCAGCGTTTACTGGCCTGCCCCATGGAAAATTAGCTGGGAAGCTGGAAGATCGCCTTACAACACTAATAGAAGTGCAGTACTTGATGACTCGGGCAATTTCAAGTCATCTGATAATTTCACGTTCACGGCCTCTGATTTTGGCAATGGTCCGTGGAGGAGATTGACAGTTGACGCGGATGGTAACATTCGATTGTACAGTCTAGATGAAAGGAGACGACATTGGGTTGTTTCGTGGCAAGCTATTAATCAACCATGTACAATTCTTGGTGTTTGTGGACCTAACACCATGTGTACTTATGTTCCACATGAAAATTCCGGTAGTAGGTGCTCTTGCATACCGGGATACAAGATCATTAATCACACAGATTGGTCTTATGGATGCGAACCAATATCAAATCAGTCTTGTGACGATGAGGCTGGTTTTTTGGACCTTCCTCATGTTGAATTCCTTGGCCATGATAGCGAGATCTTCAAAAATTACACCTTAGAGAGGTGTGAAAAGGAATGCTTGAAGTTCTGCAGTTGCAAAGGGTTCCAATACAAATTTGAACCGAGTACTGGTTTTTATCTTTGTTACCCTAAGATACAATTGCGTAATGGACAACTTTCTTCAAAATTTGCTGGTTCCATGTATATAAAATTACCCCAACGTGAACTCTCCTCATATGACAAGCCGGTTCCACAATTCAGATTAGATTGCTCAAGCCAACTCAGTACCCAGCTTGAAAGGCCTTACAAGAAATTCCGTGAAAATGGGACATCGAAGTTTATGCTTTGGTTTGCCACTGCAATTGGAGGAGTTGAAATCATTTGTATCTTGCTTGTGTGGTGTTTCTTGTACAGAACCCAAAAAAGGTCGGATGCAACTATGCACGGTTACCTTCATGTTGATTTTGTATTCAAAAGATTCAGCTATGACGAGCTAAAGAAAGCAACGCATAATTTCACTGAAGTGATAGGAAGAGGAGGTGGTGGCATTGTTTATAAAGGCGTATTGTCTGACCAACGTGTCGCGGCAATCAAAGTTCTTAAAGAGGCTAACCAAGGAGAAGCAGAGTTCTTGGCAGAGGTGAGCACAATTGGGAAGCTAAATCACATGAATTTGATAGATATGTTGGGATATTGTGCCGAGGGAAAGCACAGACTTTTGGTGTATGAATATATGGAACATGGATCGTTGGCAGATAATTTACAATCAAACACACTTGATTGGGGAAAGAGGTTCAATGTTGCAGTGGGTACAGCTAAATGTCACGGGCTTAGAGTTTCAGCACCACTCTAGCTGCTCCCGTACGGCACCAAGACGTTGCTTTCACTCTCGCAAGTACTTGGTCAGCCTAACTCCCGTGCACACCTTAGCCAACACACTACCCTCGTGCGCTTACTAGTGTTGTAGTTGCCCTTGCCCTCTCCTCACTTGGCTTGCACACTCACACACACTAAGGCACTTAAGTTGGCAAGGAAAGAACACTTCTATTACTTCAAAGAATGCTTTGTACAAGGCTAACACTCAAGCTCTCTACAAGGCTCTCAAGACTCACTCTAGGACTTGTTGTTTGCAAAATGAAGTCCTACTCCTATTTATAGGCATCCCCATCCCTAATGGATGGCTAGGATGCATTCTAACCAACGGTGGAGATTGATTATCTAGAATCTTCTTCCACCTTCTACACATCTCCATACATATCTACAACATTCTAGAACCCTCCATACTACTCCACACAATTCTGGAGAATTCTAGAACCTTCCACACACTTCTAGAATATACTACACATATCTAGAATCTTCCACACAACTCTAGACTACTCCGGAAGACTCTAGAAACTCCACTTGCCATGCAGTTGCCATGCAGCGTCTTCCTTAGCGTCTGCGTGTCACCTGCGTGGTACAACCTCCATAGGCGGGGCATGACATTCTCCCCCACCCATTTCCGTGATGCCCTCGTCACGGTTTCTTCAACTGACCCAGCCTCTCGCAGGTCATCAGCACTTGCGCATATGTCCTTGGCCCAAACGTACGAGCGCCCTTCGGGAGATGTGAAGTCCTCACGAGCTCCATCGTGTTGATTGCCACCTCTGGACTCTCCTTCCTGCCCACGAGCGGCACCATGCATGCGGCCTTGCCTTCCTCGCCTCCAAGTATCATCAACGCACCAAGGCATGGTAGTGGCGCGGCGTTGTTCCTGTCCATGAACTCCAGCCCCAGCACCATGTCATGGTCGTCCATCTCCGCAACTTGGAAGTCGGCCTTGCCCTTCCATCCTTGCATGCATAGCTCCACCTCTTTGCACACTCTACTCACGCGTGCCTCCTCGGAGTTGACGGCCTTAATCCATCCTTCCGTCTTGCGCATCTCCAAGCCAAGTCGTTGCGCCTCCTCTGGGGTAATGAAGTTGTGTGTAGCGCCCGTGTCGACCAACGCTTGCACGGCTTTGCCACCAACCTGCGCATCCACATAGCGCACCCCAGCTACCTTCTTTGCCTTGCCCTTCTTCTTGGTGTCATGCGCCATGCTACTCAGCATCTACATAGCCCCCATGCACCTATCTTCATCGCTGCCCGCATCGTCCACCCTGCCCTTGCCCTTATCCTTCACAAGGGCGCTCATGGTCTTCTTGTTGGGGCAGTGTCGCAATATGTGCGGCCCTTCGCACAAGTAGCACTTCGGCTCCCACTTACCCTTATCGCGGCGCTCCCATTTGCCACTAGCCTTGGACCTCTCTCCACGGTCCTTACCTTTATCATGGCGTGGGCGTCTCTCCTCATCGCTGTGCTCATCATCGCTAGACTTGGGCGAGCCCCGTTTCTTGAAGCGCCGGTCTCCCCCACCTTTGCCGTGGTCCCTCTTGGGAGACGTGGCCCTCTTGTCATCGCGCCTAAAGTCTTCGAGGCGCTCCGCTATAGCCATTGCGGATGCCAAGTCTCTAGGCTCCCTCCTCCTTAGCTCCGTGGCCACCCAAGACTGCAGCCCATCAATGAACAAGCACACACGTTGCCGCTCCGGCATCTCTGGGATCTCCAGCATCAAGTTGGAGTACTCCTTCACATACTCCCTTATGCTGCCCTTCTGCTTCAGGTGCCTTAGGTTGATCATGGCGAGGTCCTCAACGCACTCGGGATAGAACTGCCTCTTGAGCTGCCTCTTAAACTCCTCCCATGTGTCAACTGCTCTTGCGCCTCTACCGGTGAAGCGCTGCCTCCACCATAGAGCGGCAGTGTCCGTGAGGTACATAGTGCCTGTCTGCACCTTCTCCTCATCATCCTCGATCTCCATGCACTCGAAGTACCGCTCCATGTGCCAGAAGAAGTTGTCAATCTGGCGCGCATTCCTTGCCCCATCGTACTCCTTGGGCTCTGGCGCCTTCTTCTTCCTTGGCTTCACCACGACCTCGCGCGCCTGAGAGAACTCCTTCTTGCACTCGGCAATCTCCATGGGTAAGTCGTCTACCCGATCATGCAAGTCCCTTTCTTTCTCTTGCGCCTTGTTGGCGATGCCATCAATCAGCTCGTAGAGCTCCGCCATCCTTCTCTCGAGCCTATTAAACTTAGTCTCCGTGTAGACCAAGTGTGTGGCAAGCTTCTCCTCCAAGCTCTGATCTAAGATGTGGACTTGGTGGTCTCCTCCGCTAGCCATGTCTACTCCAACAAAGCTCCCTTGACGAACCTGCTCTGATACCAACTGTCACGGGCTTAGAGTTTCAGCACCACTCTAGCTGCTCCCGTGCGGCACCAAGACGTTGCTTTCACTCTCGCAAGTACTTGGTCAGCCTAACTCCCGTGCACACCTTAGCCAACACACTACCCTCGTGCGCTTACTAGTGTTGTAGTTGCCCTTGCCCTCTCCTCACTTGGCTTGCACACTCACACACACTAAGGCACTTAAGTTGGCAAGGAAAGAACACTTCTATTACTTCAAAGAATGCTTTGTACAAGGCTAACACTCAAGCTCTCTACAAGGCTCTCAAGACTCACTCTAGGACTTGTTGTTTGCAAAATGAAGTCCTACTCCTATTTATAGGCATCCCCATCCCTAATGGATGGCTAGGATGCATTCTAACCAACGGTGGAGATTGATTATCTAGAATCTTCTTCCACCTTCTACACATCTCCATACATATCTACAACATTCTAGAACCCTCCATACTACTCCACACAATTCTGGAGAATTCTAGAACCTTCCACACACTTCTAGAATATACTACACATATCTAGAATCTTCCACACAACTCTAGACTACTCCGGAAGACTCTAGAAACTCCACTTGCCATGCAGTTGCCATGCAGCGTCCTCCTTAGCGTCTGCGTGTCACCTGCGTGGTACAACCTCCATAGGCGGGGCGTGACATAAAGCTCTTGCTTATTTACATGAAGAATGCTTGGAATGGGTTTTGCACTGTGATGTGAAGCCTCAGAACATACTTTTGGACTCTGATTTCCAGCCAAAGGTGTCGGATTTTGGCCTGTCCAAACTACTGAATAGAAGTGGTGACAACAATTCAAGCTTCTCGCGGATAAGAGGGACCAGAGGTTACATGGCTCCTGAGTGGATATTAAATCTCTCCATCACTTCGAAAGTAGATGTTTACAGTTATGGGATCGTTGTGCTAGAGATGGTAACCGGAAAGAATGCTGCAACAGGCGTGGACGCAATTAACAACGAAGGGGAGATGGAACAGAGGAGGTTGGTTAAGTGGTTAAGGGAGAAGATGAGTCAAGGGACTGCAATGACATCCTTTATTGAAGAAATCATAGAGCCTACAATGAAGGGTAAGTATGAAACAAGTATGATTGAAATTCTTGTTGAAGTTGGTCTGCAATGTGTAGAGGAAGACAGAGATGCAAGACCAACAATGAATCAAGTAGTAGAGATGCTTCTACTCCAACAAAATGATCATTAGCAGAGGCAATGAATTTACATGAAGAATGCTTGGAATGGGTTTTGCACTGTGATGTGAAGCCTCAGAACATACTTTTGGACTCTGATTTCCAGCCAAAGGTGTCGGATTTTGGCCTGTCCAAACTACTGAATAGAAGTGGTGACAACAATTCAAGCTTCTCGCGGATAAGAGGGACCAGAGGTTACATGGCTCCTGAGTGGATATTAAATCTCTCCATCACTTCGAAAGTAGATGTTTACAGTTATGGGATCGTTGTGCTAGAGATGGTAACCGGAAAGAATGCTGCAACAGGCGTGGACGCAATTAACAACGAAGGGGAGATGGAACAGAGGAGGTTGGTTAAGTGGTTAAGGGAGAAGATGAGTCAAGGGACTGCAATGACATCCTTTATTGAAGAAATCATAGAGCCTACAATGAAGGGTAAGTATGAAACAAGTATGATTGAAATTCTTGTTGAAGTTGGTCTGCAATGTGTAGAGGAAGACAGAGATGCAAGACCAACAATGAATCAAGTAGTAGAGATGCTTCTACTCCAACAAAATGATCATTAGCAGAGGCAATGAATTGATGCAATGACAGCCAAAATATGCTTTTCAAACCAATGAGAATTTTTGGTTTCTTGAGTTTATCCACTTGTGAATTAATTTCATTGGCTCCTGGTAATTCTAATTTTCTTCATAAATTATTCTGGTTGTCATTTTACTGTAGTATTGCTTCTGATCTCTTATATTTTGAACAATTCTATTTGATTGAGCACACACCGCTAAATCTGAACGAGCTCAACGTAGTTAGTCTCATTCTCAACCATAATGTGTAATTAGGACAAATATCAGCACAGGATAGTAAGAGTGTAATTTACCCAAACTTTTTAAATATTTATGATTCAGTTTAATAGTATTTTTTTTCTATGCAATCTAGTGGAGTTATTGAATTGGTACAAGTGATAACCTCTTTGACTATCTAGAAAAATCAAATTAGAATATATATCTATATATATATATATATATATATATATATAGAATTTAATTTTTCACTTTCTTTCCAATTATTTAACAAAAAAAAATAATAAAGAGACTGAGTCTTTCGAATTTGAGAAGGAAAGTTTCCAAGTGAAACTTTTTAATATTTCTAATTTATTTTAGTAGTAATTTTTGTTAGTAGCCCGGTGTGCTCTTATGTCTATTAAGTTGTCAATAATACTGTGACTTAGAGGGGGTTGAATAAATCAACTTACTTGTTTTTTGTGATTAATTAATTATCCATAATGATTGTCAATTAAACATTCACAACCACAACAAGGACAGTAAAATAAAGCATGTAAATTAAAATTAGAGAAATGGAACCATATTTTGAACTTGAAAATTCTTGTTGAAAGAAATTCGACCAATCGAGATGAAAACCTAGGAGACTTTAGTGGTCAAGAATAAAATGGTGCGTGTTGAAGCAAAATATAGTAGATTCTAACTTGGATCACACTTACTCTATCATATCAAGTACTAATTAAGGTAAGGTTAGTTGGATCTAAATTTTCAAAAAAATGAGAATATTTTGAAAGGGACGTTAAGGGACAAGAATTTTGAGATATCAAAAAAATGTAAAAAAGATCAAGAATATTGAAATCCATAAAGAGGAAATAATATATATATTAAATTAATTTCTCACTTTCACATATCATATATGTGACCAAACTATCAAATTATTTAATGAGAAAAAGAATGACAATTTCAAATTTGAGAAAGAAATATTCTGATAGAAAATTATTTACTTGTAGTAATTGCATAAGTGACGTGCTTAATGAGTAAGCCTCACCTCTCTTATAAATTATTGGATTAATAACAGTGATACCATTGAAATTTACTTTATTAATAATTATATACAAATTAGTCTATTTTTGAAAAATAATATCCTTTAAATTTAATAAAGTTAACAAAAGAACCCATCCATCATCTGACACGTATAAATTGACATTATTACCTTTCCTTTTAAATTATCTTAATTAAAACATGAAACTACCTTTTTAACCTTCCATCAAATCTCAAACCCAAACTAGTATGTGTGAGTGTGTGTGTGTGTGTCTATATATATATATATATATATATATATATATCTAAATGTGTCGGTGTGTAGATATATATAACAATCCTTACACAACCAGACACCACCGCCAGAACTGTAAAAAATTATAATACCCCAAACATTCTCTTTACCAAATCGATCATTTGTTTAATCCTAACCCAATTCCATAAAATTCCCAAGTTGAAATTGTCTGAACTTGTCTTCCCAAAAGCAGTGGGTTTTTGGGTTTCTTATGAATTATTTGAGTTTTTAAAACGAGTAGGGATGGCAATAGGGCGAGTTTGGAGTAGGTTTCCCTAAATCCCGCACCGTCCTTTTTAATTTTTGTCAAGTCCATGCCCGTCCCGAGACCCGCAACGGGTTGGATTTTTATGTCCAGCCCCGCCCCGTTGGGGAATACTGTGCCCCCGTGCCCGCCCCGCTAACAAATTTTTTTCTCCCACTTTTTAGAACTTAAGCTCCTGCTATTTATATGCGAAAATCCTGGAAATGGCACAACATAAATGAAATTATGTATCCCAACAAAAATAAAAAAATAACATGCACATGACATAATTCAGAGAACATAACAAACAAAAATAAAAATTTAATACAACCAAATCACAAGTCCACCATAACTAAAACAAAAGCAAATTTAATATCAAGTTTACATCCCAAATTAGGATTGTAAGAGATGGATACCTGGGTAAGCCGCTAAAATAAGTTATTAATATTGTATAAAATAAGTTATTAATATTGTATATATATATATATTAAATATAGTTATATGCTTAGCGGAACGGGACGGGGCGGGCCCCTAAGATATGTATACTGAACCCTTACCTACCCCGTGACTCGCGACGGGTACAAAATTTGTATTCATGCCCGCCCAAATGGTATAAAAAATGTTCTCATATCCGTTATTAACGGAGCGGGACGGGACGGAGCCCTAGCAGGGGGTAAAAATTGACATCCCTAAAAACGAGTGTTGAGGGGGCAGTGATGGTGGTGGAAGTGGTGATTGGTGGGCAGTGATGGTGGAAGAATGAACCAATGATGTGGAGAGATTCACACTGGCTTGACATGCAAAAGACGTGTCAGCCTCACCTGCAACCATATTCCGACGCTATTGAAGATCGTAAAGAAGATGATGATGTTGGAGTTTTTTTTGTGGTTTTTGGCTAGAATTAGTGGCTGAGAGTTTTTGGTCACGAAAAGGGCAACAGAGCCCGACATGACGTCTATTATCGTATCTGTATAAATCATCAAAACCCTTTTTTTCCTTACGAACTCCATGCTCAGCAACCACCATCTACGACGACGCCACCGCCCACGATTCCTTCCTTTCATCATTCAGCCCTCACAGTCGAATTCTTCAACCCAATGTCACTGCCTCCATCAGTCGATAAGACCCAATCGAGTCCAACACTATTATTGATGGCAAGCCAGCCTGATTTCCTCCCCATGTCTCAAATCACCACCACCAACGCCGCCTTGTCCAGACCCAAATCCTAAATTTTAGTTCCAGACAAACAATTATTGCTGCAACAGAGATTATTGCTGTTCTCTTCTCCTTCTAGCTACTAGCACGAAACCCTAATTTCGCTGTAACCCAAAACCCTAGATTGAAGATCTCAATTGACACCACCGAATTATTGCTCTGCTGAAGCAACAATGACGCCCTAAATCGCTACCAGAAAACAGGGCAAAACCTCATCGACACCAAAATATAGCAACCGATATGTACAAAACTTGGTAACCATCACTAATAACAACATCAATGCGCTATTTGAAATCTCATAAGAAGAGTAAAGCATGTTTCCTTTCCCTTAAACTTGACACGGCCAAAGCTTTTGATAGAGTCGATTGATTCTTTATTGAAAAAATGCTTCTACATCTTGGCTTCAACAGACATTGGGTGAAGGTTGTCATGAGTTGCATTACCACAATTTCCTATTATCTGGTCCTAAATGGTGAACCTGGGGTTTTTTTCACCCCTTCCAGAGGTTTGAGGCAAGGAGATCCACTCTCCCTATCTATTTCTCCTATATGTACTGAGGGATTCTCTTTACTCTTGAAACAAACTATGAATAGGAAGCTTATCGAAGGGCTTACAATTGGGATTGGCGTTCGTCAAATCACCCACCTTTTATTTGTTGATGATGCTTTACTTTTTTGTAAGGCCACTACTACTCAAGCAACTCAAAATCAATATTGCAGAATACGAGCATTTATCTGGTTAGTTGGTTAACTCTGATAAGTCTGGCTTATATTTCAGTGCCAACACAGACCTTCAAATTCGATAAGTGGGATTTTGGGAATCACAGACGACCGATGGCAGTCTTAGTTTTTAGGTTTGCCTTCCTTCCTAGGGAGATCTAAGCTGACATCCTTTAGTTTCTTGGAAGATAATTTGTCATCTAAAATAAAGAATATAAAGAAGAAAGGTTCTTCTCAGATCAACTTTGGCTGCCCTTCCTGCTTATGCTATGCAGTGCTTTAAGTTCTCATCCACACTTTGTTCGAAAATGGAAAGACAAATGACATCTTTTTGGTTGGCTAGGAAAGAGGATAATAGGAAAAAAAAATTGGGTCCGCTGGGCAAAGTTCTGTGAGGCGAAAGAGTTTGGTGGTTCGGGATTTAAGGAAATGATAGAGTTTAATCAAGCTCTACTTGAAAAAGTTGTTTGGCGACTTGAAATGGAGGATAGGTCATTATATTTTAAAATCTTCAAGCATAAATATTTTCCAACTTGTTCCTTTCTTGCAGCTCCATGTAGTGTACGATCCTCTTGGATTTGGAAAAGTTTATATTCTGTTAAGGAGATTATCAGAGTCGGGTTGAGATGGAAAGCTGCGGATGGTTCTAAAATCAATTGTTGGAAAGATGGTTGGTTGCCTGATCCTTTCAATCATTTTCTAACTTCCACACCTTCCAACATTAATATCTCACAAGTCTCAGATCTCATTAATCTTTCGTCTCATTCTTGGAAAGAGGATTTGATTTCAAAGGCTTTTAATTGTAGGGACGCCCAGCTTATTCTTCAGATTCCAATTAGTCTAACTGGTGGAACTGATTCAAGAATTTGGGGGTTTTCTTCGAATGGAGCTTTCTAAGTGAACAGTGCCTAAAAACTGTGTTTATTGCTTAAAAATGATAATATTTCTTCGGTTCTCTTTTCCTCTTCAGCTAGTAGTAGTAGTCTGAACCAACAATACAAACCTTGAGAGATGAAGTTATGGAAAATCAAGACCTATAGAAAAATTCAGTTTTTCTTATGGCAATGTTGCCTTGAACGCATACCGGTTATGAAGAATCTTCAATCCCGAAGAATTTCAAAGGATGCTAATTGTTACTTTTGTGGCGATATGGTGGATACTGTGGATCATGTCTTGTTTTCGTGTCCAATTGCCAAACATAGCTGGTATTTCTCTCCTCTAAGACTCCAAATTGAGGTCAGTGATGATTTTCCATGGAAACATGGGTGGCTTTCTTTATCAGAGATATGGAACAGGGCTGATACTCCAGATTTTTGCTTCAGTCTAGGTGCTTTCATTTGCTGGCAACTTTAGAAGGGTAAAAATAATAGAGTCTACAATGGTGTTAACTGAAACTTTTCTGATATCCTGGGTAAATCCTTATCAAACTTCTATGAATTCTGGGATATCGAAAGAGCAAAAAATATTCCGTCCATCATGGGCTTGGAGGGGAATGTAATGCCTGAGCAATGGAAAGTTCCTCCTCATGGTTCACTCAAATTGAATTTTGATGCTTCGTTTAACAAAGATACATGTTGCAGTGGTGGCGGTTTCATATTGAGGGATGGTCATGGCAGACCCATCAGAGTTGCATCCTACTTCATGTCGAATGTTAAGTCAGCCTTTATGACCGAAATTCTTATGCTTCATGAAAGTATTAAAATGTTGATTAACTAGGGCTACTCCAGTGTGATCTTTGAGGCAAATTGTCAAATGACAGTCTCTCGATTATGGTTATTGATGATATTAATCTTTTACTTCAGTTGGGTAATTGTGATTTTCTTTTGTCTTAGGCTAAACGGGGGTGTAACCAAGTGGCTCAATATCTAACAAAGATGGCTCTCAGTTGTAAACAAGGTGATAGTGATTGGAATGTGTGGCCTACATGGCTGCTCAATCTCATTGTTGTTGACCTTTAATTAGTTTCTTTATAATATTTCTTCCTTTGTTTGTAAAAAAAAAAAAAAAAAAAAACTCCACACCACGGGTGCTTGGCTGTTGATGCTCGCGCGTGGCACCTTTGCGCTGCCTGCGGCCGACATAAATCCTGGCCATTGATCTCAATTGTTTACTTTGCACTGTGAAGCAGCGAATTAGCTCCCATGGCTTCGCTTCATCTAAGTCGCCCATCAAATTATTGTATTGCAACCGCGAACCACTGAATCACAACCCATTAAATCTTCTCTAACAATGTTGCACAGACCTAGAGCATATTTATATAACAGCGCACGCAGTACGCACCAGTCCTCCATCTTTGGTGGCGCCGGCCACCTTCCAGTCGCCGCCGGTGACTGAGGTGGGCCTGTGAATGGTGGCCTTACTACGGCGGTGAGCACTTTCTGAGTGGGTGCCAATGAGGGTCTAATGGTCATTTAAGTAACTTGATATTTAAAAATAAATGAGGTTTAAAAATTAGGGCAAAGTTGTTTTTTTTTTTATGTTTATAATGGAGACTTGGACAAAAAATGGGGTGAGGCAATAGAAACATCGACCAAACCCAGAGGAAGAATATCCAGAGCCGACGGCGATAGCTGTGATAATGTTGAACATATGGCTCAAATTTGAGGTCAGCAATTATATCACCTCTTACATTAGCTACTTGGCAGCCAAGAAGCAAGATCAACAAGTTGTGGTGCCAACTATATGTATGTGTGGTCAGCAAGTATACTTGAGTGATCAGCAAGCTCAAGTTGATGATTTCTTGGCTATAAATAGCATGCTCTCCATAGTGTTTCAACATCCAAAATTTGAGTGTGTTTGCTTAATATCAGTAAACAAAAGTGTGTAAGAGCTTGGGTGTAATTGAGTTTTAGGTGTGAGTCACTTAGCCGTATATCTTTTTATGTCTATAATGAAATATTGATATGTCTTCTCCCCGTGGACGTAGGCATAACCGAACTACATAAATCCTTATCTCGTTTGTGTGTGCGCTATGTTATTTTCGTGTCATTTATTTATTCTCTCGTTCTCATAAACGCTTATTTGATACTTCTTTCATAACAAACTGGTATCAGAGCTCAGTTCGTGTATTGTGTAAAGATACTGTTCATACGTACAGTACTATTCACAGATACTATTCAGGTACTGTTCACAAATACGGTACTATTCACCGAGAATTTTTTTTGGAAGTTTTTTAAGGTGATGACCGGATACAAAATTGAAAAATTTGATGGCAAGATTAGCTTCAGTCTTTGGCGCATTAAGATGCAGGCCCTGCTAACTCAGTAAGGTCTAAAGAATGTGTTGTTCGGGAAAGACAAGTTGTAAACAACTATGTCCAATGAAGATAAGGATGAGATCGATGAAAAGGCACGCAGTGCGATTCTCCTGAATCTAACCGATGATGTGCTGCATGAAGTTATTGATGAAGACACGGCAACAAAGTTGTGGCTAAAATTAGAGAGTCTGTATGTGACGAAGTCTCTCACCAACAGACTTTACTTGAAACAGACTCTAAACCCTTCATATGAAGGAAGGTATGCCGCTTAAGGAAAATGTTGATAATTTCAATTATATTATTATGGATTTGAAAAATACTGATATTAAAATTTATGAAAAAGATCAAGCCCTTATTTTGTTGTATTCTTTGCCTCCTTCCTATGAGCATTTTGTTACCATATTGCTATATGAAAAAGACACCATTAATATGGAGGATGTTAAATCCTCACTGAACTCTCAAGAGTTGAGAAAAAAAAGGTGTCTAGGAATAATGAAGATGAATAGGCAGAGGGTCTGGTTGTGAGGGGAAGAAGTGAGAAAAGGGTTCTGGTAGTAGGGGAAAATCGAGATTTAAATCTAGGTCTCATAAAGATACTGAATGTTATTATTGTCACCAAAAAGGACACATTAAGTGGAATTGTCCAAATTTCAAAAATAAGAAGAACGATAAAAAGGATAAAAAGGAGTCTAAGGATAAATCCACTAGTAATTCTTCTAATGTTGCTGGTTTGTTGAGAAAAGTTCCTCGAATGTCGAAAATGTTCTTTCAGTTTCTGCCAGTGATTGTCACTCTAGTGGTGAATGGGTTCTTAATTCTGGTTATTCATATCATATGCGTCCCAATAGGGACTTGGGATGAATCGAATTTTTAAAATTTTAAATTAATTATTTTATAATTTTTAGACTGTTTAAATTAATTATTTATTAAAGTTAATGGGTTTTGAATTTTTATTTAGTTTTGTTATATAATATATATATATATATATATATATATATATATATATATATATATATATTTATACATGTATTGTATTTATGATGGAGGTAAGAAATGAAAAGGGAGCATGTGGTCGAATGAAAGAGTGGGAAAAGAAAGAAATAAATTGAAATGGTATAACTGATGGGTCCCAGAGGTTTAATGGGCTTTTGTTTTTGTTTCATATATATATATATATATATATATATATATATATATATATATTGGTCTGATGGAGTAGGTGGTCTAGCTGGGAAGAGAGAGGAAGGAAAAGATTGAAATGGTGATGATGTAACTCGTAGGTTCCACTTGAATGATGTAAAAGTGTTTTAATGGTTTTGATTTTTGTCATATGTTTATATATATATATATATATATATATATATATATATATATATATATATATATATATATTATGCATCTGGTGGAGGAAAAGTGGTTTGCGGAAATTGAAAGAGAAAAGAAAAGAAAGTGGGGTGGGACCCATTAGAAATTGCTTGGCCAAAACTTGTTTTGGCCTTGGTTCTGAAATTTCACGTGGGTTATCTGATGGAGTGATGGAGTGTGTATATAATGAAAAGAATTGAAAAGATAATGTAAAAAAGGAAAGTAATGGGGTTCACGTGGGTTTGTTTGTGCAATTGCCTATTTAATGGTGTTTTGTGACTCAGTAAGGAAACAAAGACATAAGAGAAAAAGTTAGAGAAATAAAGAGGAGAGCAGTTTGAGAGAGAGACATTGAACCGAGCGCTCACACAGAGAGTTTGAGGAACAAAAGGGAGCCGAGAGGTTGTAGAGGAGGCCGGAGGTTTGAGGACTTGGTGATTCATTGTGGAAAATCTTTTTCAGTGTAGGGTTCTCTATACCTTGAATGGCTTGGAGTGGTTTTTTTTTCAATATTTTTATTAAATGTTTTAATTAAATGCATATGTATTTTGTTTATATACTCGTATGAATATATATATTTTATGAAGCTAGTTTTGTTAAACCTCCATGAAATTCTTGTTATGGTTTTTCCTACTGGAACTTTTTGTCTCACCACCCTCCAGTTTCAGGTACCGAAGATGAACGGGGATTGCTAGATTCTAGCTTAGGTTGAAGAGTCGGCGTTGCATGATTTATTTTATTTATTTAGAGAATTTTTGTGTATATTTGAGGAAATTAATTTTTGTATAAAAGAGGGCATTTTGTTTGTTCCTGGGTGTATTTTGATGTATTTTGATTTGTGTAAATTGAGAATTTTATTAAAATTTTCGGGTCGTGATAAAAATGGTATCAGAGCCTGTATCCAGTCGGAAATATGAGTGTAGTGATGATGTAGACGGGTGTGAATGGGCGAGTGTGTAGTACTGCTTATCTGCCACTTGTAGCCGGGTGTGTGTTGGCGGATGGCCTTTATTGGGATGGTTGTTTAGTGTGGTTGGGCAGGTAGCCCGGGTTTGTTATTGTTTTTTTAATAGGCTGGTGGCGCATTGACTAGTTATCACAACGGCTACGGAGTGTGTGGGAGGGTGACTAGTACTGACAGCTACCACAACATCCTACATATCATAGTATCTCACATCGCCTGGGATAAGGATTTGGATTTTGGTTTGTGATTATTGGTGTTTTTGGGTATACGAAGACTGTTGGATCTGAATTTTGGAGACGAAATTCTTTTTAAATGGTGGAGATTGTGATGACCCGAATTTTTAAAATTTTAATTTAATTAATTTATGATTTTTAGACTGTTTAAATTAATTATTTATTTATTAAAGCTAGTGGGTTTTGAATTTTGATTTAGTTTTGTTATAATATATATATATATATATATTTATTTATATTTATATATGTGCATTTATGATGGAGATAAGAAATGGAAAGGAGCATGTGACCGAATGAAAGAATGGGAAAAGAAAGAAAGAAATTGAAATGGTATAAGTGGCGGGTCCCAAAGGTTTAATGGGCTTTTGTTTTTGTTTCATTTATGTATATATATTCTGATGGAGCAGGTGGTCTAGTTGGGAAGAGAGAGGAAGGAAAAGATTGAAATGGTGATGAAGTAACTCGCGGGTCCCACTTGAATGATGTAAAAGTGTTCTAATGGTTTTGATTTTTGTCACATGTTTATATATATATATATATATATATATATATATATATTATATTTTATGCATCTGGTGGAGGAAAAGTGGTTTGTGAAAATTGAAAGGGAAGAGAAAAGAAACTGGGGCGGGACCCACTAGAAATTGCTTAGCCAAAACTTATTTTGGCCTTGGTTCTAAAATTTTACATGGGTTGTCTGATAGAGTGACGTAGTGCGTATGTAATGAAAAGAATTGAAAAGATAATGTAAGGAAGGAAAGTAGTGGGGTTCACGTGGGTTTGTTTGTGCAATTGCCTATTTAATGGTGTTTTGTGAATTAGTAAGGAAACAAAGACAGAAGAGAAAAAGTTAGAGAAATAAAGAGGATAGCAGTTTGAGAGAGAGACAGTGAATCGAGAGCTCACACAGAGAGTTTGAGAACAGATAGGGAGCCGAGAGGTTGCAGAGGAGGCCGGAGGTTTGAGGACTTGGTGATTCAGTATGGAAATCTTTTTCAGTGTAGGGTTCTCTATATCTTGAATAGCTTGGAGTGCTTTTGTTTCAAAGTTTTTATTAAATGTTTTAATTAAATGCATATGTACTTTGTTTATATACTCACATGAATATGTATATTTTATGAAGCTGTTTTTGTTAAACCTCCATGAAATTCTTGTTATGGTTTTTCCTACCTGAAATTTTTGCCTCACCACCCTCCAGTTTCAGGTACCGAAGATGAATGGGGATTGCTAGATTCGGGCTTAGGTTGAAGAGTCGGCGTTGCAGGATTTATTTTATTTATTTGGAGAATTTTTGTGTATATTTGAGGAAATTGATTTTTGTATAAAAGAGGGCATTTTGTTTGTTCCTGGGTGTATTTTGATGTACTTTGGTTCTTATAAATTGAGGATTTTCTTAAAATTTTCAAGTCGTGATAGGACTAGTTTTCTACTTACCGTTCTGTTGATGGCGGTACTGTCTTAATGGGGAATGACAATCCCTGTAAGACTATTGGAATAGGCACAATCCAAATTAAGATACATGATGGTATTCTTAGAACTTTAATTGATGTTCGGCATATTCCAAATTTGAAAAATAATTTGATTTCTCTTGGTACTCTTGACTCTAATGGTTGTAAGTTTTCAGCTGAAAGTGGAGTTTTGAGAGCTTCCAAAGGTGATTTTATTATGCTTAAGGGAAAATAGAGAAAAAGGCCTCTATTTTTAACAGGTAGTACTATGACAGGTGCTGTTTCAGTATCTTCTTCAGTTGATCAAGATTCAGAATCTACCCAACTATGGCATATGTGTTTAGGGCATATGAGTGAGAGGGGTTTAACAGAATTAAGAAAACAAGGTTAACTAGGTGGACAGAAGACGGGAAAGCTGGACTTTTGCGAGCATTATGTCTTTGGCAAGTAGAAAAGACTCAACTTCAGTAAAGCTGTTCCCAGGACCAAGGGCACTATTGATTACATTCATTCAAATCTTTGGGGTCCTTTTAGAGTTCCCTCTCTTGGTGGTTCTCGATATATGTTGACTTTCAATGATTACTTATCCAGGAAAGTCTAGATCTATATCTTGAAGCAAAAACATGAAGTTTTCCTTAATTTTAAACAGTGGAAGGCCATGATTGAAAAGCAGACCGGAAAGAAGATTAAGCGTCTCAGAATAGATAACGGTTTAGAATTTTGCTCAGGAGAGTTTGACGATTTATGTAGAAATGAAGGCATTGTGTGACGACCCTAGATTTTAAAAACCCAGTGTGTGCTAGGATGACCCAAAACGGATCCAAAATGCGAAAGCTAAATATAAATAAATCTCTAGAGATGTACGTCATCCTTAAGACACAAAAATGACTTCCTGAGGAATCCTGAGACTCAACGTAAGCAAAACGTAGACAAATTTTCCTATTTATTGGGACATAGATGAAGTTTCAATGGTTATAGATGGGCAAAAGTGTAACTAACCATAAAGTGTAATTCATTCACATTTTGACAAGTGACAAGTCATGGACCACAAGTCAAATTTTGACCAAACCATTTCATTTCTCTCTTCCTCTCGGCAGAACCCATTTCTCTCTCAAAACCTTTATTTTCTCATTCTATATCTATCTATATACACTTATTGTCTTCTAAGCTTCAAGCTTATTTGTGGATAGATCAAAGTGAGATTTTGATGAAGCCATTAATGAAGAAGTGATGAGCTTGAGAAGAGCTTCTTATTGAGACCAATATTGCAAGGGGTTTAGGGAATTTCAAAAATTGGAGGCTTAAGGGCTTGTTTGGTTTGGCTAACTTCTTTGAGGTTGGAGTTGTCCTAAACCCCAATTCCTTTACCTCTTATGAACTAATCTCTTAAGTTTTGAACTAATATATGCCTAGAATTGAAATTTTTTACAAGCATGTCTATGTGAATTAAATCTAAAATTTTGTAGTTTATATAACAATGAATATGTTATGTGTTATAAATACTAAAATTGAGCTCTTCTAAATGTTGGTCGTGTTATGTGCATTAAACTGAAAGTTTAGTAATTTCAATGGTTATGTTGTTGTTGCTTACAAGCTGAAATTCAATGTAATTTGCTTTAACTATTGGATAGTTTTGTTGTAAGCTTGGTGGAGTTGTTGTGAATTAAAAAAAAAAACTACCTTCACAGTTTGTTCCTAAAGCTAGAATTATGGTTGTGATACTTGAGGCTGAAATTAACATGTAACATGACATTGAATAGCATGTAATACTCATGCATTGCATGACTAGAATTTAATTTTCTTTACAAGTATGTTGTGTAATTGAAATGTTGAAATTTTTAGCTTCTATATTAATGATGCATTGTGTGCTTTAGAATTGAAGCTGAGTTCCTTAAATTGTTGAATATGTTGATGTGTATAAAACTGAAAGTTTAGTAATTATAATGGTTGGGTTGTTGTAACTTACAAGCTGAAAATTTTATATTAAATTTACCTCACATGTGGGACTATTTTGTTGTAAGGATTGTTGTTGTTGTTGTTACACAAAAACTGAAATTTGTAACTTCTTTTATGGTGCGTATTGTGTAGTTAGAAACTGAAATTTAAGCTTCCTCAATGTTGGTTTTATTCGATGAGTTTGAAACTGAAAATTGCATGCTCAATTGTATTGTGTAAAGTGATACTAATGTTGAAATCAATATAATTTGTATATGTTTAAAGTACCTTGGTGATACTGCTGATTTGCTGCATGAATGATTGAGTTGTTATATTTTAAAAATTGCCATGTTGACTTGTTATTAAAGCATGGTGTATAGAAACTGAAATTTTGATGTGGAACGCTATGACATTATGAGACTATGAAGTGTGTCATTCATGCATTACAATGGGTACTACATGGGGTAGAACATATTTTTGAAAAGAAGAAGATTATGTTTTTGGAATAAAAGCAAAATCTGAAATTTAAGGAAAATGTTCAATAAAATTTTGGATAATGGGGAGAGACATTGGCACCTCATTAACATTGCATTCTGTTGTGTTTACGCGATTGTATTATGTGATGATTATTACTTCCCGAACAAGCATGACCCTTTTTCTTATCGCTATTCTTTGTTTGGATTCACGGAGGCATTAAGGAGTGCGTTTTAGGTATCTTCTACTGAACTGTTGTGCTCACTCCTTACTATTATTTTTTAGGACCCGAAAAAAATATGGCGAAAAAAAATCCCTACAGGCTTAGACAGGACTAAATGGACTTTCTTATGTTAATTTTTCTGTTGTATATACAAATTTTGTAAAACTTTAAACTTGTTTTGTATCTCTTTCGTAAGCTTATGTTCAGGGACTGTAGTTGGATGTAATGTATCATGTAAATGAACCTTTAGTTTTTCGTCTGTGTGTGAGATTATGAATTTTACCATTATAGATGCATGTGGTGACTATTATGGGATAGGGTTAGCCTTTTATATGGCTCACAGATGAGTTTGGAAATTACAGGACTTTAGAAACTTAGAACCTGTATTTCAGTTTTCAGATTTGGTATGATCTGTTCCCTTGTAGTTTAGAAGTGGGAATGACTGTAGTGATAGTAGATGACTTCGGGTTTGAGTAAGGACCCGGATACGGTTCGGATCCCTAGGTTCGGGTCATTACAAATTTGGTATCAGAGCTTTAGGTTCGAAAACCTAAGGACGATGGGTAGGATTGACCCAAGTTGACTTAGAGTTAGGATTGACAGTATTACTGTAATGACCCGGTCATTTTCATTTCTTTCCCTTTCTTCAAATTTTGCGGATAAATTTTTTTCATTGTCTTTTCCTTTTCGGGTTCGATTTCCCGCCTCTTAGTATCGTCTCGAGTGCTTGGAAATGATTTCTGAGACTCTTTCCTTTGGATTAACAACTTCTTTTGAGGACCGAGTCATTTCCACATTTTTTGTTTTTTTGATACTATTCATTTTTTCGTCTTTTCCCTTATTCGTCCTTTAGTCGTTTTTCATTTTTCCTTGCTTAACCTCACTTTTTGTGCTCGGATTTGATTTCGGCTTGGCATACGTCCATGATATTTAAATTCCATGACATCTACATTTTTACTTTGGTAGAAATGCATATTAAATGCTTACTTTCTTTGTAAAAGCCATGAAAACAAAACTTTTTGTAATTATCCATAACTTGAGGGGTTTTTGGGTAATTAAGTAAAGTAATTATTTTTTTTCTTAGGGACCATTTTGAAAATTAAATTGGAAGATATTTTCAAAAAGGACCTTTTTACAATTTCTGAAAAATGTGACAAGTGTCACATTCCTATGGTGCCACTTGTTGATTTTGTGGTGGAACCACTTGGAGGCTTAATCTCATGACACATGGAGGGTGGAAATTCACCCACTTGTTGTCCTAGGATTGGTGCACTTATTGGCATGGATGGTTGGCAAGTGTAGGGTTAATATTTAATCTTAGAAGCTTACTTGGATTCAAGACAAGTGTAGGACTCACATTTAGTCTTGCATTAGTGTGTGTGTAAGAGGTAGTGCAAGAGCACCTAGTGAGTGGAGAAGCCCACTAATTTAGCTTAGGGTTTACACATTTTAATTCATTCATCACTTTCCTTTCAAGAACCCTAAGGAAGCCACCATTGGAGAAAAGCTTGACTAGTAGCTTTGACTTCATTTTTGGTGCCCTTTCACTCACCTTAGAACTTTGAACTTGGAATACTTTAGGCTCCTCCCACTCTCCTCTTCAAAACCCTTGAAGGATCTAACCTAACTCCTAGTTTTACTTTGGTATCTAGAGATTCAATTCTCTAGTGAGGTATTGATCTATTATTTTGAAGTATTTTTATGTCATTATTAAGTGTTTTACATGCATGGAAGAGAAGGACTTGTATTTTACCCTTAAACTGTTTTAACTTCAAATTAATCTTATCAAATTAAATATATAATATGAAAATATACTCAATTAGCTTTCATTTAGTTTTGGTTTCATGTAATTTGGATTTAAAATGAATTAGTTATGAATTTTTGAAGTTGCAAGCTAGTTGCTGGAAATTTGAAGCTTTTCCTTTTTAGTCCGGAAATGAATTTTTTATATAGAGTTTTGGTGCTTCAATTGCCTTGAAATTTTTACTGGAACTTTCCCCATGGGTCTTACACTACTCAGAATTTTTTCAAGATTTTAGAACGTTTCTATATTTTTTAAAAAATCCAAAACTATCTGCTGTCCATGTTTTTATTGCAGCTGGAAAACATATTTTTAGATGATTTATTTCATTAACCTTTTGGCATTGGATCATGGCTTAAATTTTTAGTTTTACACTATCATATGTTTACTTCCAAAATAAATTAGGTTTGCCCAATTTGGATGTCAAATGAATTTTTCATGAATTTTCAAAGTTGGAAGCTACAGGCTGAAAATGTGTTTTCTGGGCAGAATTTGTTTCAAAGTTGTGATTCAAAACTGCTTCAATTGGGAAAATATTTTGTTAAACTAAATTGATATTATCAAATTATAGTGTTTAAGCTTTCCTTGGGCTTTGGATTCATTCAATTTGGTTTAAAATTGAATTTTTTATGAATTTTACAAGTTGAAGGTAGCAAGTTGAAAAATCTGTTTTGCGGACCGAAAATTTGGGGCGATTTCATTTCGGTGGTAATTAGGATTTTCATTCCAATTGAGGTAGGGAATGTTTTAGGATTATTTGTGTGTTGTATTGTGTGTTTGCCATGATTATACAACATATATGTATGCCTTGTATCAAATCTAGAAAGTTAGTAATTTTTATTTCTTTGTATAAGATTTAAAATTTATGATGATGTATAACTTTTATTTGAATTGTAACATGTTAGGAAATTATGCTTAGATATGTTGGTTAACATATATTAAATTTGGATCATTTGATTAAGAATAACAAATTTTATTTAATATTTATCTTTAGTAAAAGTTTAATTCACATGGTTGTATCAAGCATTAAATCAAGTTGTAATGTGGTATTTAAATAGGCCTTGTCATGTTCTCTAACATAGATTAAATTGAGGGCATTTGGAATTTTTTAAAAATCTAGAGGAAATTAATTAATTAACTTGATTAATTTTGTTTCAAGTGTTTTAATCACTTAACTTGTCAGTTGATGTTATATATATGATGACCATGACATGTCTTTCAATATATATTAAATTGAGGTTATTTGGATTAACTTGGAATTTAGAGAATTTAACTATTTATGTTTAATTAAATTCTACTTTATTGCTCTATAGATTTAATTGCATTTTGGAAATTGTTTCTATATTTAAATCATGGATTTGGATTTGATGTATGTTCACTTGATTACTTTTGCGCATTGGATAACATAGTTGTTACTTTTATATTCACGAGAATATGTTTTTCCTTATTGAATATATTGTTGCTATGTGTAAGGAATTGCACACTTTATGTTTGACATCTTACATGCCATAGTACTTCTGAATTTTGAGCATGTATTGTATAAGTTTCCAAAATTTGGATTGTGCTTGGTAAATAGTTGATATCTTGTATATACATGTTAATATATATACGTTGTTGCACAATTTGTTGATTTTGGAAACTTGGGGATGTCGTTGTTTGGCTACGGCTAGGACTTGGTTCTAGTACAGGGGATTGTCCCTCTATACAGTCTAGTGTGCACATAGGGAGGTTACCCATGGGCTAATAACCCTAAAGTAACTATGTTGTCAGTCTGATCCGGCGTCACGTCCGAGTATCTACTTTGTTTGATTTTGTATTTCATTTCAAGTTGATAACTAGATGATATCGTAACTTGTTGTTCCTTATTTAATTTCCTATTTTGAGCTTAAGATGTAACTTTGTGAAAACATGCTTCATGCGTTGTATTGAAAATTCTATTGTTGGTTAAATTGCATCGATATCATAATTTGTGTTTTGATGTTCAAATGTAGTTTAGGAATGACCTTATAGATTCATTTTGAACATAGACGTTAGGTTGCATGACCCACACTTGTTGTTTTCGTATTTTGGATTTCAAGTTGAAGACTTTGAGAATCTATATCTTGTTGCCTTATATAACATGTTTCCATGTTGTTTGAATTACATGAACAATGTGATTATGAGAGAAATGATCTAGGTAGCTTAGGATGCTCCCTGGGTCTCATCTTGACATAGACGTTAGGTGGCATGAGCCCCTTTAACATGTTTCACCATAAGGTGATAAAATTATAAAATGCTAGGTCGATGCATGCTCATCTCCTACGAGTAGCTTTATGTTACTCACCCCTACGATACTGGGGCATATTTCAGGTACAGGACTCAGGATTTGAAGATTCCATTGCTCCTTGGATGGCTTACAGTTTCTATGTTTTTAGTTTATGCAAGTGTTAGCATAAGATGCCTCTTTGTAGCCCTATTTGTTTAAACTTGTATTCGTTGATTCGTATATGTAAAGTATACGTAAGTGCACTCTTTTTAATGTATTTAACATGTATGAGATGAGGCCGGAGGCTAATGACATATATCTCGTTTTCTATGCACTTTTGTTTTCAAAGTTTATTATGAAAATATTAGAAAATATTAAGTCATTGCTTCAAAACTTTCGCATCGGGTGTTGGAATTTCATATCTTTTCTGCCCGGACTCAGAATCAGACGATTCTTGAGTCTAATTTTGTTCATTTTTCGTTGTCCTTCCAATGGTGTGCACAGTGGCACCCTGATAAGCGCTGAATACTGTATATTCAAGCGCCCTAAATTACATTGACAAAGTCCATTAATTGATTATTTTATGTAGATTAACTCCATTTGCATGTTTTTGTACATTTTCAGGTTAAAGTGCAAAAAAAGAAGCAAAAATGATGCCTTGTGGAATTTTGAACAAAAAGGGTGACAATTCTGAAATTCTGGCAGCAGTAGAACCTAACTTTTGTCACCATTTTTGACCTAGGAAACTTAAGAACTGGACTTCCATCATAACATGAAAGATTTATAGCTTTGAATCATCTTTCCAAATCTTCAAGCGGTTCGTCGTTCGGAGTTTGGATCAGAGAGTTATGATCTTCTTAATAGAGGTGCGTAGAACTGCCTGGTAGCACTGAAGTACTGCCTTTCTCCCCATTTTCGACCAACCGGACTTGAGAACTAGGTCTTCATCAAAACATGAAGTTTTTAAAGCACTGAATCAACTCTCCAAATCTTCAAACAGATTATCATTCGGAGTTTGGGGCACAAATTTATAGCCATTTTACCAAAGTATGTCAGTGCTGAGCAAGAAGAGCATGTTGCACATTACACTAATTTAGAGTGCTCGAGACCACCCTTCGAGTGCTCGAAATTCTGGTAGATTGCACTCGGAAATGGCTCAATTTCAGCCACTTGCACATTGGTTTCCTCAATGCCATCTTCCTTCTTTATGAAGTGGTTGGAGGTGTTCCTTAGAGGAGAGAGAGCCTTGACTTGAGCTTGATAAGAGAGAGGGAGGACCACACAAGATCATTTATCCTATATTCTAGCAAGATAGAGGAGAGAGAAGAGAGTAAGGAATAGGGTGTTCTTGAGTGCTACAGTAGGAACATGAAAATGGAGTCTTGGGTGGAGCTTCTTCCTTCTTCTAGTTTAGCAATGGGTAACTAACTCTTTCTCTAGGGAGGTGATGAAGTCCCTCCCTTGTAAGCATGTCCTAGAATAGTCTATTTTGGGGATTTGCCATGTATATTTTATGGTCTTTTCATAACCAAGAGCACCTCATTTGTTGTAATGAATGTTGATACATGTATGGATGATTCCTTTAAGTTGATTATCTTGTTTTAGATGATGTCTTAGAGTAATCATATTGCTTGAGTTTTCATGGTGAGAGTGGAAACAAGGTTATGAAATGGTTTCATGGCATGTTGATAGGTGACTTTGATAGACCATTGCTTAGGAAATCCTTTGATGGTGTATGCTTAATCTCTAACTCCATGTGCTTTATCATTTTGTCAAGAACTTGATAGTCTCTTATTTAAGTAAATGTGTATAAAATACACCTTAGTTAGGTAGTCTAAGCATGTTTGTCTTTTGATGGATTATACTTGTTTGAGACCTAATGTACCTCTTGATTACTTACATGGCAACCATGTGTTGCTATGTAAGTCTTGACCATCATATGTTGTTTTTCCCCCAATTTAGGTCTAATCTAGCATATGTATAGGGATGGAGGCGGATTCACTTCCCTAGTCTCCTCTTCTTAATCTTTTCATCCTAAATTCTTTGCAAATTATTGTTTTATACATTCTGAATTTGTAGTTTAGTGACAAACAAAACAAACCCTCTATGAACACCCCTTATCACTCTAAAATGACTCTAGATACTTAGGTTGCCATAGATTAGCGTAGTCCCAGTGGTTCGACTTACCCGACCAATAGCCCTATTTTACAATGATTTGTGCTATTGCGAAGGTTGATGTTTAATTAACCAACCGATCAATTTTTGATGCCGTTGCCGGGGACTGCAAACGGTTTAGCGACCAAAGTTCTAGGGTTAATTTTAGTTTGATTGTGAATATTGTGTCTTGTGAATACTCCTTATGTATTTTGATCATCTTCATGTTTGTGAGATTCTAGGGACTCGAAACTCGCCGTGGGAACGCTAACAAATTGTAAGTCTAGAGGCCCCCAGGTAAGTCTCGTGACTTCTAGTTTCGCATTGTGAATATCGTGCATGTGTTAAGCTTAGAAGTAGTTAATTTATTTGCAAGCCCTTGTTAAGGCTATATTATTGTTTTAATTCTGTGTATAAGCATCTGTCCTTGTCGTGGCCATTTATTTTTGTCTTGATAATTGAGGAGAAAGGGAACATCATATGTGGAGTATTGATGATGAATTGTGTTGTTGAATATATGATTTGCTGTTGATGTTTGGCCGTAGGTCACTCTCTCTACCCACACTTGACTCGCCTATTGATATAAATTCACTTGAAAGAACTGTTAGACGGAACCTTAGGGAACCCACTCTTACAAGGGATCTTGAAACTGAATTTAATACAATGGGGGATAATGTAGGAAATCCGGGGAATGAAAGGGCTGAAATTCCTAATGTAGAACCAATGACTCTTAGAGATCATTTCATCCCTACCACCTATGCTTCTCCTTCTTGCATAGTAATGCCAAACATCAATGCAGCTCAATATGAGATCAAATCAAGCACCATCCAAATGCTTCCATCATTTCATGGCTTTGATAATGAAGATCCATATAAGCATCTTAATGAGTTCCTTGAAATCTGTTCGACCATCCGGTTGAGAGGTTTTCCGGACAATGCACTCCACTTACATCTTTTCCCATTCTCCCTAAAGGATAGGGCAAAATATTGGTTGAACTCCCTCGCTCCCAACTCTATTACTTCTTGGGCTCAATTGCAACAAGAATTTCTTAAGAAGTATTATCCGGTGAATAAAACCAACCAAATGAGGCGTTCCATTCTAAGCTTTTCTCAAGTTGATGGAGAACAACTCCACGAGACTTGGGAAAGGTTACAAGATCTTCTTCAGAAGTGTCCTCACCATTTGATCCCAAAATGGCAATTAGTGCAAGCTTTCTATGCCGACTTGACCGACACCCATAGATTCATGGTTGACTCTTCGTGTGGTGGGATGTTCATGTCCAAGAATGCGGATGAGGCTTGGACTTTACATGAGAATTTGAGTGAAAATTCACTTCAACATAATTCTCGTAGGGCTCCGACCTCAACCACTCCAAACAACACCAACCCTTGTCAACCAAAATCAATAAGGGAGGAATCATCTCAAGTGGATGCCATCGCTCATAAATTCTACCAATTGATGGCACCACATCTTCCTCCTTCATTGTCTCAAAATTCGGCAAGTTCAGTTTGTACTTCATGTACTAGTCCATTCCATCTCTCGGAAGATTGCCCCACACCGGAGCAATTTCCTAATCCCAACCAAGAGCAAGCTAATGCCATGTTCTCGCGGCCCGGGAACAATCCATATTCCAACACCTACAATCCGGGTTGGTAAGATCATCCGAATGTCTCGTGGCGGCAACAAGCCCCACAAAATTCCCAATTCCAGAACCAAGGGTGGCAAAATCAGCCCTCTTCTCAATATCAAGGTAGACTTTTCCAAGCCTCTTCAAGCTACCGTCCTCCTTACAATCCAAATATCTCCAATCAACCTCCTGTGTGTCCAACTGACGAGATAGTAGTTGCAAACAAGCAAATGATGGAATCATTAAATAAGCAAATAATGGATGCCAACAAGTAACTCTTGACATCCTTGCAGCCTACTCTCCAAATGGTTCACTCTCATACTCAATCCATAGCTAATCTCGAAAATCAAGTGGGCTAAATAGCTAACTCGGTGAATCAATTGCTTCAAAAGGACAAGGGCAAGCTTCCCTCTCAACCTTTTGAAAATCCTGGAGGAATACATGTGATTGACGAAACCCCTCCTCCGAGTGGGCCGACTCATGAACAAGTTCAAGCTATCACCACCCTTCGGAGTGGTAGAGTGGTTGACAACAAGGTCGATGGAGACAAAAGTGAGGAAGTTTCTCCTTTGAAAAATCCAAATCCAAGCTCTTCTAATCCAAATCCAAGCTCTTCAAATCCAAATTCAAGCTCTTCTAATCCAAATTCTTGTCCAAATACCATTCACGGAAATCCCACACATGTCACCCCAAATGTGGAAACTACTTATAAGCCAAAAGCTCCGTTTCCTCAACGTCTTCAAGAGTTAACACATTTTGGGAACAAGAATTGTAAAATTCAAGACATGTGGGAAGTTTTCAAGCAAGTGAAGATTAACTTGCCCCTCTTGGATGCTATCAAGCAAATCCCTCCCTATGCAAAATTTCTCAAAGATTTGTGCACTCAAAAGCGCACTTCTAAAAATCATTTTCCAAAAAAAGTGAGGTTGACTGAAAATGTTAGTGCTATCATTCAGCACAGCACTCCTCTGAAGTATAAGGATCTGGGTGCCCCCACAATCTCTTGCGTTATTGGTGACAGCAAAATCGAAAGGGCCCTCCTTGACTTAGGAGCTAGTGTGAATTTAATTCCATATTCAGTCTACCTACAACTTGGTTTGGGAGATCTTAAGCCAACTTCCGTGGTTTTGCAACTTGCCGATAGATCGGTCAAGCATCCACGAGGCATTCTTGAGGATGTTATCATCAAAGTGGACAAATTTTACTTCCCAGTAGACTTTGTGGTTCTTGATACGGAACCGGTCCATGACCCAAAAAAGCACATTCCCGTGATCCTTGGTAGGCCATTTTTAGCCACGGCTAATGCATCAATTAATTACCGAACCGGGGTGATGGACATTGCTCTTGGAAACATGCAAGTCAAACTCCACATCTTTCATGCAACTTAACATCCTTCCAATGAGGATGATTGTTTTCTTGTGGATGTCATTGATGAAGTGGTCGAAGAATCTCTCCCCTTCATTCTAAGCAAAGATCCTCTTGAAACTTGCATGTCCCATTTTGACTTCTCAAACTTTGATGTTGATCAAGCCATTCAAGAAGTCAATTCCTTGCTTGATATTAATGCTATCATGGATGTACCTCCTTGAAAAATTCCAAAAAAACCACTTCCCCAACTTTCCACCACTCCTCCGGTCCCATCATTGTTATCTCCACCACAACTTGAGCTTAAGCCGCTCCCGGCCCGTCTCAAGTATGTGTTCCTTGGTCCAAAGCAAACCCTTCCGGTCATCATTGCCTCGGACCTTCAAAAAGACCAAGAGACCAACCTTTTAGCGGTGCTCCAAGAGCATAAAGAAGCTATTGGTTGGACAGTGGCAGATTTGAAAGGAATTGACCCCTCCATTTGTATGCACCGCATTCATATGGAGGATGACGCAAAGCCTACTAGAGAGGTCCAGCGCCGGTTAAATCCAAATATGAAGGAAGTGGTCATGAAAGAGGTGATCAAATTGCTAGATGCGGGAATCATCTACCCTATCTCTGATAGCAAGTGGGTGAGCCCCACACAAGTTGTCCCCAAGAAATCCGGTCTCACCGTTGTTGAAAATTCAGCGGGTGAGCTCGTGCCACAACAGACTACCACCGGGTGGCGAGTCTGCATTGATTACCGGAAACTTAAGTCGTCAACTAGGAAGGATCATTTTCCACTTCCATTCATAGATCAAATCCTAGAAAGGTTAGCCGGCCAAAGCTTCTATTATTTTCTTGATGGTTATTCCGGCTATAACCAAGTGGCAATCGCCCCCCAAGATCAAGAGAAAACAACATTCACATGTCCCTTTGGTACTTTTGCCTATCGACGCATGCCTTTTGGTCTATGCAATGCGCCGGCAACGTTCTAAAGGTGCATGATGTCCATATTCTCTGATATGGTTAAAAAGTTCTTGAAAGTTTTCATGGACGATTTTTCCGTATTTGGCTCCTCCTTTGACTCATGTCTCAAAAATTTATCTCTTGTGCTCCAAAGACGCAAAGAGACGAATCTCATTCTAAGTCGGGAGAAAAGCCACTTCATGGTCCAAGAAGGCATTGTTTTAGGACATGTCATTTCTAAGCGGGGAATCAAGGTAGACAAGGCAAAAGTTGAGTTAATCTCTAATCTTCCTCCTCTGAATTCTGTCCGTCAAATCCGTTCTTTTCTTGGCCATGCCGGATTCTATCGTCGCTTCATCAAAGATTTTAGCAAAATCTCATGGCCCTTGTGTAATCTCTTAGCCAAGGATGTTCCGTTTAATTTTGATGACGCTTGCATGGAAGCTTTCATCAAACTTCGCACTCTCCTCTCATCCGCCCCAATCATGAAACCCCCTAATTGGTCTCTTCCCTTTGAGATCATGTGTGATGCATCCGACTATGCATTAGGGGCGGTTTTGGGCCAACGTGTGGATAAACTTCCGCATGTCATTTATTACGCTAGCAAAACTCTCTGCGATGCCCAATTGAACTACACCACCACTGAAAAAGAATTGCTAGCTGTGGTGTACGCCTTGGATAAATTTTGCTCTTATCTTCTTGGTTCCAAGGTCATCGTCTTTTCGGATCATGCCCCTCTTAGGCATTTGTTAGCGAAAAAAGAGACAAAACCCCGTTTAATTCGATGGATCCTCTTACTTCAAGAGTTTGACATTGACATCCGGGACACAAAAGGGACCGACAATGTTGTCGCCGATCATCTCTCTCGCTTGCTTATTGAAAAATCTTTCGAATTCGCAACCATCCGTGATTCTTTTCCGGATGAGCAACTTCTTCAAGTTTCACATTCTACTCTTCCATGGTTTGCGGATATTGTCAATTATCTTGCGGTTGGCAAAATTCCAGCTCATTGGTCCAAACAAGAGAGGGACCGGTTTTTCTCCCAAGTCAAGCATTTCTTTTGGGAAGATCCAGAACTATTCAAGTATTGCCCGGACCAAATCATCCGGCGATGCATTCCTGAAACCGAGGCCACAAGCATTCTAAATTTTTGCCATACTGTTGCTTGTGGAGGCCATTTCAGTGCCAAAAAGACCGCTAACAAAGTTCTTTAAAGCGGATTCTTTTGGCCTACCTTGTTTCGGGATGCATACAATTTTTGCAAATCGTGTGAACGATGTCAAAAACTTGGATCCATGTCCCGAAGAGATATGATGCCCCTCACCAACATTTTAATTGTTGAAATTTTTGATGTGTGGGGGATTGATTTCATGGGACCATTTCCATCTTCTTATGGCTATGAGTACATCCTTGTAGCGGTGGATTATGTGTCTAAATGGGTTGAAGCCGAGGCTACCAAAACCGATTATCATAAAGTCGTGATCCATTTCATTCAGTCTCACATCTTTAGTCATTTTGGTACGCCCCGAGCAATCATTAGTGATGGTGGATCTCATTTCTGAAATCGTTATCTCAAATCCGTCCTTGCTAAGTATTCAGTCATTCATAAGGTTGCTACACCTTACCACCCTCAAACGAGTGGTCAAGTAAAGATTTCTAACCGGGAAATTAAGCACATTTTGGAAAAAACGGTTAGACCGGACCGCAAAGATTGGTCATTAAGGCTAAACGATGCGCTTTGGGCGTACCGGACAACTTATAAGACACCCATTGGCATGTCGCCATATCGACTTGTCTTTGGCAAAGCATGTCATCTCCCGGTAGAATTAGAGCACCGTGCTTATTGGGCCATAAAAAGGTTCAATTTTGATCTCAAACAAGCCGGCTCTAATCGTGCGTTGCAATTAAATGAACTTGAGGAATTGCGTAATGACGCGTATGAAAGTACAAAAATCTACAAGGCAAAGACTAAAGCTTTTCATGACAAACACATCGTCAAGAAGTCTTTTGCCCTCGGACAAAAGGTTTGGCTTTTCAATTCCCGCTTCAAACTCTTTCCCGGTAAACTCCGGTCAAGATGGGATGGTCCATACATTGTCACTACTGTCTTTCCTCATGGAGCAATCGAACTTCATGGTCCTGCAAAAGGATCACTTTTCAAGGTTAATGGCCAACGGCTTAAGCCTTGCATTGACGGCACAATCCTAACCCGAAAAGTTGAGGAAGTCCTCTTGATGGATCCAATTTATGTGGATTAGTGCATGCTCTAGCTTTGTCTAGCTATCGACATTAAATTTAGCAAAGCAAGGGAATAAATTCTTTCGATGTTCCAAGCTTCCCTACCTTCTCAAATTGCTCGTGCCTTGAAATTTTCTGGGAAATGGTTTCGAAAAGCTAAACATTTGATTTTTCTGAAATGGTCTTCAGTTGTGTTCCGTAATTTTAGACCGGCCTCTTAGACCTTCTCAGCTCTAATTTTCGTTCTCGAAAATTTCCATCGCTTTCTAGCAATTTCATAGGATCTTTGGCATGCAACTCATGTGCACAACCTCTCCTTTTCAATGCATTATTGGATCATGGTTCCCCAAAATTTTTCATGCATTAGAGAGAAGCTGCAAGGTTTGAAAATTTTCTCAAAATTTTCCATGCATTGGAGATGAAATGCAAAGTTTGAAATTTTTTCATCCAGGCATTAGAAATGTTGAGCAATTTGACAATTTTTCCAAAAATTTTCCATCCATGCATTGGAATGGACTGAATTTGCAAATTTAAAAAAAAAATTTCCATGCTTTAGAGATGAAGTGCAAAGTTTCAAAAATTTTCCATCCATGCATTGGATTGGAATTATGTTGCAAAGCTTCAAAAATTTTCCCTACATTAAAATTGGAATGATGTTGCGATGCAAAAGTTCAAAAATTTCTCAATTGCTTCTATACACAAGGTATTAAACATATGTTTTGTCTCCGACAAGTTCCAAGTTACACTATCATTGCTTTACAAAAATATGATACCAAAACTATGCCAAGAATGCTTTGATGCACCCCGGCAACGGCGCCAAAAATTGAAGTTTTGTTGGTCTCCCCGGCAACGGCGCCAAAAATTGATCGGTTGGTCAATCATACATCAACCTTCGCAATAGCACGAATCATTGTAAAATAGGGCTATTGGTCGGGTAAGTTGAACCACTGGGACTGCGCTAGTCTATGGCAACCTAAGAGTCTAGATTACTTTTAGAATAATGAGGGGGTATATAGAGTTTTGTTGGTTTGTCACTTAGTCACTAGAATTGAAATGTGCTTAAAGAAATAAAAGCAAGGAATTTAAAAGGAAGAAGTCTAGAAAAGAAGGTCTAGGGAAGTGAATTCACCACCAATCCTATAAACATACTAAATTTCTATTAACTTGGGAAACAATTTCACTACATGGCAATGATATGTAGCAATACTAGATTGCTACATTATCCTCAAGAAAATCATAGGATCAAGATTTAAGTATAATCCCTCAAAGAGCCACATGTTAGAACTACCTAGATTAGGGTGTAGCCATAACATGCTCACTAAGCTAGGGACCATCAAACCCCTCAATCGCTATGGTAATAGCACATGAAGTCAAGATACAAGATTAATCCATCAAAAGGAAGTCTTAAGCTATGGATTAACAAATTTCTCATACAACATGCCTTTAAACCCATTTCACAATTTCATTTCCATTCTCACTATGAAGATGCAAGTTATATAATCATGAGAGGATAAAATCTAAGACAAGATAATGAACTCAACATGATCATTTATAGGCATTGAAATCCATTACAACAAGTGTAAGTGCTCTAAATCATGAAACTACCATGTACATGAATCATTCCCCAAATTAGATGAAATTAAAGCATGCTTACAAGAGAGAACTTCATCACCTCCCTAGATGGAGGTTTAGTTATCCATGGATACAAAAATGGAAGAAGGAAGCTTGGAAGAATAAGCCATTTTCGAGCTCCCTTCCTTTGGCTTCAAGAACACACCCTCCTTGCTCTCTTCCCTCTCTCTATCTTCTCAAAAAAATGAAGCTTGATGTCAATGTGTGGCCTCCTTCCCTTTATTAGATATCTTATCCACTCCAAGAGGCCACCAACCAACATCTCCAACTACTTCATTAAAGAGGAAAACAAAATGAAGAAACCAAGGTGCAAGTGGGCTGAAATGAACCATTTCCGAAGGGCATTCTGCCCAAAATTCGAGCACTCGAAGCAAGGCTTCGAGCACTCGAATTTAGTGTAAAAAGCTCCATACTTCACTTGCTTTGCCCAGACCTACTTTGATGAAATGGCCATAACTTTGCTCTCCGAACTCTGAATGACAAACTGTTTGAAGATTTGGAGAGCTAATTCAGAGCTTTAAATACTTCATGTTTTGGTGGAGATCCAATTCTCAAGGATGGTTGGTCGAAAATGAAGATCAAGGCAGAATTTCATTGCTGCCAGGCAGTTCTGCGCACCTCTGGTAACAAGGCCATAACTCTCTGCTCCGAGCACCGAATGACAAACCGTTTGAAGATTTAGAAAGCTAATTCAGAGCTCTAAATATGCCATTTGATAATGGAAGTCCAGATCTCGATTTTTCAAGGTCAAAATGGAGAGCAAAGTCCAGATTCCACTGCTGCTAGAAATTCAGCATTGTGACCTTTGATGTTCAAAACTCCACAAAGCATCCTTCTTGCTTCTTTTTGGCCAATGAACCTGAAAATATGCAAAAACGTGCATATGAAGGTAATCTACATAATTAAACAAACAATGGACTTAAATAATGCAATTAAGGGCGCTTGAATATGCAATATTCGGCGCTTATCACACCCCCAAACTTACATTTTGCTAGTCCCTTAGCAAAACCAAAATGAATACTTCAATGAAAATACAACCATGGGCATGCTACTACAAAAATATCATCCATGGTAAAATGAGATATATACATAGCTCAAAAATAACTTGAAACAGAAAAAGAGCTGGAGATGGGGTCATTGGGAAGACTACCTTGCATATATGAAGCATTGATACTAAACACATTTCAACATGCATGTATCAATATCATAGTCCATATAAATAACTCAATTGTCATCTCTTAAATGGAAATCAACTCTAACTTTAGTGAAAGTGGATTGGATTCTCAATATGCGGCTTTTACTTTCTTTTCCAATTCCAAGACACGAGTTTTCAAATCACTGAATTCCCTTTTAAATAAAGTCCCTAAGGCATGATTTTATTTACAAGACAACTTTTGTTGCTTGCTGACACTTTATTATAACTCAAAAGCGAAACATAGAATGGTTGTGCAATGCTGAAAATTGATATCATATTTTTGAACCGGGTAGTGATCCATACTTCAATGGTTATAACTCGGGTTGGGGAGACCAACAAAACTTCTTGTGGCATGATATAGGAAATTCAACCCCACAATCTCATATTCAACCTTTTCAACCCAATGATCATTCTTTCCCGCCCTCTTCTCCTTTTCCACCATCTCCATTGGATGAGTTAATTGTTGCTAACAAGCAAATGATGGAGTCTATGCACACGCAAATGATGGAGTCCAACAAGCAAATGTTGGATGACATTGTTAGCATACAATCCACCATTCACACTCATTCCCAATTTAGAGTTGACTTAGATGACCAAATAGCCCAAATTCAGCAAATGGTTGATGCTTTAAATCATGAAAATGACGAAGAATTTTCCATTGAACTTGTGGCCAATCCAAAAGAAAATTCTATGAATGATGAGATTACTCCCAGTAACTTTCATCATGAGAATGATCAAGTAGTCTTTACATATGAAAATGATGAAATAGTGGTTGAAGATCAAATTGTTGCCACTCATAAAATGGAAGAATTTGTGGTTAAAAATGAGGAAAAAGATGATGAGATTGCATCCTTTAAAATTCCAGAACAACCCCTAAATAATCCTTTGCTTGATGCATCTCCTTCAATGGAGGATCCTCTAAAAGCTTGTTTGGCTCATTTCAATTGTGAGGATTTTAATGTTGACATTTCCATTTCGGAGGTGAATTCTTTCCTTAATATTCATCCACCTATTCATTTTCTTCCTTGGTCAACATCAAATGTATCTCTTTCTTGGGAGCTTGCATCTCATCCCATTCCCTCACTTGAGTTGTCTCAAGTTGTTGAGCCCGAACCGCCGGATAAGTGTGAGGAGGATGTTGAAATTTTGAAGGATAAGTTGTCGAGCATTCCCGTGCTCAATATAACCCTTCAAAAGCCTTTGCTAGGTGCACTCTCACCTACTCCATCTTCCTATAATCCAAATCAGCCCCATAGTCCAAAGTTCTTCATTGAGGATGAAGAGTGGATTGAGGTCTTTCCATTACCTCTTTCCAACTTTTGTCTTCAAGCTCTTTTTCTTCCGCTTCCAAAAGAACTTTCTTACTTAGGGAAGCTTGAATCTCTAGAGAGACATGGTATAGGGTAAGGAGGACTAACCTGATCTCGGTGTGTCTAGCTATCGAGATTTTTGAGGATTAGTGCCTACTCTAACTTTGTCTAGCAATTGTGGAACACAACTGAAGAGCATTCTAGAAGCCGGCCTAAAATTTGATTTTTCTAGAATGCTCTTCAGTTGATTTTCTAAATTTTCCATGCATTGCAATGAAGTGTAGAGTTTGACAATTTTCCCTCCTTGCATTAGAATGGATTGAAGTTCAAAAGTTTGAATATTGTCCATGCATTAGAACGAAATTTAAAAGTTTTCAAAATTTTCCATCCATGCATTACATTGGAATGAATTTGCAAAGTGCTAGAAAAATTTTCATAAATTTAATTCATGCATTGTGTGATGTTGCAAAGGTTTAAAAATTTTCCTACATTCATCCATGCATTGGAAATGTGTTGCATTTTGAAAATTTTGCCAATTTAATTCATGTATTAGCAAGATGTTGCAAAGTTTGACAAATTATCCATCCATGCATTGGATTGGAATAATGTGCCAAGTTTTAAATTTTCCATGCATGGCTTGAATTTAGGACTGACATGCAAATTTTCAAAAATTCTCTATGCATGAAAATTTCATTTTTGCAAATTCCATCCAGTTTGCATAAGGTTGCAATGTTTTGAAGCTTGAAAATTTCATTTTTGAGATTTCCATCCAATTTGAATAATGTTGCTATGTTGCATAATGTTCCTCACTTTACAACTTCCATCTCAATGTTGCATAAGTCCATTTCAATGCGTCAATAGCCTGCTCACTGCCTCCAGTTTGAGAGCTCTAGCACCCATTTAGAGTGCTCGAAAGTTCTAGCACCCATTCCGAGTGCTCAACATTTCATCCCACCATCCTCCTCATTTCCCCGAGCTTACTGATCCAATTTTGAGCACTCGAATTGGCATTTCAAGTGCTCAACATTCCTACCACATCTTGGCCAATCTCACTGCCCAGAGTTCGAGCAATCCAACCTCCCCTGCCGAGTGCTCGCAACACCAACACCACCATCTTCTCTCTTCTCCAACCCACAACCTCCTCTAACAGCATGCATGCCATCCCTCTCAACCATCCCTCTCCCTCACAAACCACACATCCCGAGCCCTCGCAACCCTCATCTCTCCCAACCATCCATGCATAGCCTCACTCCCTCACCTCAACCAACCTGCTGTAAGCAACCCAAGCAACCCACAACCCAACAACCAACCTCTCGGCACCCAACCTTCCTCTCTCTCTCTCCCAACCTCAACCATCTCTCTTCTCAGCATCCACCAAGCACCCACTCAACCTCTTCCTCTTGGCTTCCCAACATCATCACTCCATCACAACACCACCCTCCTCACACCATTCACTCTCGGCATCCACCCTCAACCCAAACCACCTCACCTACCCACTTCACTCTCCATCATCCCTGACCTCCACTCTTCTATCTCATCCCCACCCCATCACCCTCATCACCCATAAACCATCCCCACTCTCGGCTACCACCAAACCCACCACAAACCTTCCCTCTCTCTCTCTCTCAACCCGAGCCACGCCACACACCAACCTTCCATTTCCACTCTCTGCCGGTTTCTCGAGCACTCGAAGAAGCATTTCGAGTGCTCGAGCTTACTAGACCTTCCTCACACCAAACATCCCGAGCTCACTGCCCTCCATTCGAGCTCTCTCACTCCCCTGCCGAGTGCTCGAAACACCACCCCACCATCCAACCCTCACCCCAACCCAACCACCTCTCGGCACTCCTCTACCACCCTTCCCAACTCCCGGTAACTTTCTCTCTCTACCCAAATCAACCAACCAACACCATTCCCTCAACCTCATGCATGCCCAAAACCATCTCTCTCTCTCAGCACTTCCATGCAACTTGCATGCACCTCACAACCAACTCTAACCACCATACAACTCATGCTCTCATCAACCCAACAACCATGCCCCCTCTCCTCTCGGCAACCCAACTACACCCACACCACCCCACCATTCCAAACCCACAACCACCCTCCACTCTCATCCACTTCCCCAAACCATCTTCTTCTATCAACCACACATACACATCTCACACATCATGCAAACCATACATGAGCCTCTCGGCATACTCTCAACCATGCCACCATGCAAGCTAACTCCAACACAAACCCACTTCATCCAACCCAACTCACTACACACCATGCAGCCTTGCCTGCATCCCACCCACAAGCCTCACCTTCTCACTCTCGGCTTCAACCTCATCAACCAACTTCCTTCCAACCATCGAGCCAACACCCTACACCATCAACACCCCAACACAATCCCAACTCTCTGCAACCCACTTCCTCAACCATGCATGCCCATGCATGCCTCCACAACCCTTCCCATGCAGTCACCTGCCGAGTGCTCGAGCACTCTTAAGCAACACCAACCAGCCAACCATCCCTCTCAGTCTCTCTCTCCCAAACACAACCATCTCTCTCTCACAACAATAACCAACCTTCCTCAACTCCCATGCATGAACCTAAAACCAACCAACCTCCACCTTTTCTCCCTCTTCATCAACCTCACACCAAACCAGCCTAAAGCTATACAAACCACACCCCCATGCATGACTCCACGCTACCCAACCCAAACAACCCTCCTCCCTCCTCCACAACCATCTCAACCTCAAACCATCATTCAATCCTACCAACCTAACCATCAAACCCCCATGCAAACCTCTCCCTCTCGGCTTCCCATGCAACCATCTCAACCCCACCCTAACACTCTCAAGCTCTCGGCTTCCCCCTTCTCCCTACCAACTCCAACCAAACCAACCCTCCAACCCATGCACAAACAACACATCACCCTCACCTCTCTGTAATATTTTCGAGCACTCGAAGCCAAGCTTCGGTGCTCGCAAATGCTCGAGCTCTCACCCACCCAACAGCCGAGCCCACTGCCGGATTTTCGAGCACTCGAAGACACACTTCGAGTGCTCGAACCAAGCCTCTCTCTCTCTTTTAAAACCAACCCACCCCACTCTCACTCACCCCTCTCGGCTCCAACACACCCATCTCACAACCTTCCCCCATCTTCTTCATCCCTCCATCAACCCACTCTCAATGCAACCCACAACCTTGCAACGTATAAACCATACACCATGAATCAACCCAACCAACCCACAAACCCATAAACCCATGCACACCCATGCATGCCATCAACCTCTTCCCCTCACCACTTCCCTTTCGGCACTACACCATCCCCACCTTCTCTCCATCCAAACTAAACAAAACCAATCCAACTCTCACTCACCCAACCCAACCTTCTTCTCTCATCCACCACCAGCCAACCAACATTCCACCACCCATGCATGTCTGCATTTCCCCATTTCCCATTCTTTCCTAAGGAATGTGAGCTTCCTATTATTCTCATTTCCTTGTCTTTATTTTCATCATTAGGTGGATGGGATTGCATGTTGGCGATTTTGTTGATGCTTGTTTTGTTGTGCTGTTGATGTTGCTCTATGCTAGAGCCTTGTTTGTGCACAAAATTTTTGGGTTTTGATCTTCCATCCCACTCCTCTTCACATTCTCTCTTTTGTGGTGCATGCCAGGTGCTCGCTGAAATTCCTCAACCAAGTCCACCTCTCTAAATGTCTCGTGCCGGTCCTTCTCGCCCTCCTAGACCCTTTGTGGGTGCCCGTGCTGTCAATCGTGAGCGACCACGTGATCCTTGGGATCACAAACAACTCAACTACGAGCTTTCTTTTCCGCTCACGGATGCCTTTGACATTCTACCCACTACTTCGTGGGCTGTAGCCGAATTGACTAACCGGTGTCTGCAGCACATTTGCGCGCCCCTTGCCAGGGTTACCTACCCCCGTGTAGTGCGCCTCTTCTACCAGAATCTCCAATGCCCTGAAGAGCCACCCATTTCTCTCACTACATCCATTGATGGCACCACCTATGCTTTCACTATGACTGACATCATTCAGGTTTTTGGTTGCCCTATTGAGTGCCCCGATGACATTGTCAATCGTCAGAATCTCCCTTTATATGAGGAGCCGGATACATTAACTGTGGAGCAGATTGTCGCTGCCATTTGCAATGCTGATGATCCTAATAGGCCCCGGTCTTTTATCCGCAAAACCAATCTTCCGGAACGCCTCTGGTTCATTGACACTGTTTTCAAGCACAATGTCTGCCCTTTGGTGCATAGCATCGAGCGTAGAGGCCTCCTTTTGCAAGCCTTATATGCCATGGACCAAGGCCAATGGTTCTCCATCCCAGAGCTCATTTGGACAACATTTATGAAGTTTTGGCATGACGCTTATAATGCGCGGGCTCCGCGAGTTGAAAATCGAAAATTGCCTTTACCGTTTTTCATCACTCGGCTCCTAAAGCACAAAGGTTTCATTGTTCCTCCCCATGAACCAAAAGGCGAAAAGATTAAAATTTTTACCAAGAGCCGGTGGATCAATGTTCTTAGCCATTCTAGTACCCCTCAGCCTGCTGCCCCCCTGTTCATCCAAGCTCCACCTCCTCCTCCTTCTGAGGATGCTTCCACAGCAGCAGCCGCTGCAAGGGTAGAGCCTCCGGTCGACTCTCAGCAGGACCAGGCTTTCATCCGGGCTAGCATTGCCGGTATTCATGAGCGGATGGATCGTTTTGAAAATTCTTTGTCCGCATACACTCGGACTATGTGTGAGACTTCTTCCCGTGCCGAAGAAGATTGTCGTCTTGCTGCTGAAGACCGCCATGACGCAGCTGAGGAACGTCGTTTGGCTTTTGCCGAACGGCGTAAGACTCAATCTCTCCTCCATTCCATCCTCGCCCGTTTACCCTCTGGCCCGTAGTTTGTTACGAGTGTTGGACCTTATCTTTTTGTTCATATGTAAATATTTCTCTTGTATCTTTTGTTTTACTTTTGAACTTTCAGAATTTGCTATGTAAAGGTTGCTCTAGTAGACATGATCTATGTACAGCTCTTTTGTAATCATGTAAACTTCCTTTTGAATGCAAATTCTCTCTTTTCTGTTAACTTTTTGTTCATTATTTTTTTTGTATTTATGCTTGTGCTATTAATGCTTTTTGTAGTTGTCTCTCTTTGTTTTTTTCATGATGCTCTCCAGGTTGCGCAGTCCAATTCAAGTTTGGGGGTTCTTCTCACCATGCCGTTTCCTCCCCCTGGGTATTTTTGTTCCTTTTTATACTCTTTGTCATTTTTGTCTTTAACTTACATTCATGTCCCACATTGAGGACACTATGTCGTTTAAGTTTGGGGGTGCATCAAAGCATTCTTGGCATAGTTTTGGTATCATATTTTTGTAAAGCAATGATAGTGTAACTTGGAACTTGTCGGAGACAAAACATATGTTTAATACCTTGTGTATAGAAGCAATTGAGAAATTTTTGAAAATAAAGAAATTTGAATTTGAAGTGATCATGCAAATACAATGTAGTCTATATAAATGCATCAATTAGATTCTTGCTGGATTTACACTCTTATAAGCTTCACAATGCACAGATGCACATTGGAAACTTAACTGTGAGGCATGCAACTTGATCAACCTTGACCTTGGCCTAGTTAATCTGATTTGATGAACCTGATAGATGAATATCTTTGGCATGATTTAAGTTGATAAAAAAAAAAAAAAAAAAAAATTGAGAAAGAAAGAAAATAATGACCAGTTAAAGTTCGTAGCCTTTCCAACTCGAGCTATTAAGCCCTATGGAGTGTCTCTACACTTAACACCCTAAAGCCGTCTGGTTTGGGAGTTGTTGGCCTAACGCTTGCTACATGGGTTGGTTAGAAAGCTTAAAGGACTTAAATATTGCACGGTCATTCAAAAAATGTGTGTAATAAACATGGTTTGTTGGAATTCGTAGCCTTTCCAACTTGAGCTATTAAGCCCTAGGAGTGTCTTTACACTTAGCACCCTAAAGCCGTCTGGTTTGGGAGTTGTTGGCCTAACGCTCGCTACATAGGTTGGTTAGAAAGCTTAAAGGATTTCAACACTGCACAACCATTTTATGTTTCACTTTTCAGTTATAATAAATTCTTAACAGGCAACAAAAGTTGTCTAGAAAATAAAATCATGCCTTAGGGACTTCATGTAAAGGGGAATTCATTGATTTGAAAACTTGTGCCTTGGAATTGGAAAAGAAAGTAAAAGCCGCATGTTGAGAATTCAATTCACTTTCACTGGAGTTTGAGTTATTTCCATTTAAGAGATGACAATTGAATTATTTATATGGACTATGATGTTGATGCATGCATGTTGAAATGGTTTTTGCCAATTTTTGTATCAAAGCTTCATATATGCAAGGTAGTCTTCCCAATGATCCCCGTCTCTAGCTCTTTATCTGTTTCAAGTTGTATTTGAGCTATGTTTATGTTTATTTTTGCCATGGTGGATATCTTTGTAATAGCATTCCCATGTTTTTCATTCCATTGAGCATTGCATTTTGGTTTTGCTAAGGGACTAGCAAAATGTAAGTTTGGGGGTGTGATAAGCGCTGAATACTGTATATTCAAGGGTGTGATAAGCGCTGAATACTGTATATTCAAGCGCCCTAAATTACATTAACAAAGTCCATTAATTGATTATTTTATGTAGATTAACTCCATTTGCATGTTTTTGTACATTTTTAGGTTAAAGTGCAAAAAAAGAAGCAAAAATGATGCCTTGTGGAATTTTGAACAAAAAGGGTGCCAATTCTGAAATTCTGGCAGTAGTAGAACCTGACTTTTGTCGCCATTTTCGACCTAGCAAACTCAAGTACTGGACTTCCATCATAAAATGAAAGATTTAGAGCTCTGAATCAGCTTTCCAAATCTTTAAGCGGTTCATCATTCGGAGTTTGGAGCAGAGAGTTATGATCTTCTTAATAGAGGTGCGCAGAACTGCCTGGCAGCACTGAAGTACTGCCTTTCTCCCCATTTTCGACCAACCAAACTTGAGAATTGGGTCTTCATCAAAACATGAAGTTTTTAAAGCACTGAATCAGCTCTCCAAATCTTCAAACCGATCATCATTCGGAGTTTGGGGCACAAAGTTATAGCCGTTTTACCAAAGTAGGTTAGTGCTGAGCAAGAAGAGCATGTTGCACATTACACTAATTGAGAGTGCTTGAGACCACCCTTCGAGTGCTCGAAATTCTGGCAGATTGCACTTGGAAATGGCTCAATTTCAGCCACTTGCACATTGGTTTCCTCAATGCCATCTTCCTTCTTTATGAAGTGGTTGGAGGTGTTCCTTGGAGGAGAGAGAGCCTTGACTTAAGCTTGATAAGAGAGAGGAAGGACCACACAAGATCATTTATCCTATATTCTAGCAAGATAGAGGAGAGAGAAGAGAGTAAGGAAGAGGGTGTTCTTGAGTGCTAAAGTAGGAGCACAAAAATGGAGTCTTGGATGGAGCTTCTTCCTTCTTCTAGTTTAGCAATGGGTAACTAACTCTTTCTCTAGGGAGGTGATGAAGTCCCTCCCTTGTAAGCATGTCCTAGGATTGTCTATTTTGGGGATTTGCCATGTATATTTTATGGTCTTTTCATAACCAAGAGCACCTTATTTGTTGTAATGAATGTTGATACATGTATGGATGATTCCTTTAAGTTGATTATCTTGTTTTAGATGATGTCTTAGAGTAATCATATTGCTTGAGTTTTCATGGTGAGAGTGGAGCAAGGTTTTGAAATGGTTTCATGGCATGTTGATAGGTGACTTTGATAGACTATTGCTTAGGAAATCCTTTGATGGTGTATGCTTAATCTCTAACTCCTTGTGTTTTATCATTTTGTCAAGAACTTGATAGTCTCTCGTTTAAGTAAATGTGTATAAGCTACACCTTAGTTAGGTAGTCTAAGCATGTTTGTCTTTTGATGGATTATACTTGTTTGAGACCTAATGTACCTCTTGATTACTTACATGGCAACCGTGTGTTGCTATGTAAGTCTTGACCATCATATGTTGTTTTTTCCCCAATTTAGGTCTAATCTAGCATATGTATAGGGATGGAGGCGGATTCACTTCCCTAGTCTCCTCTTCTTAATCTTTTCATCCTAAATTCCTTGCAAATTATTGTTTTATGCATTCTGAATTTGTAGTTTAGTGACAAACAAAACAAACCCTCTTTGAACACCCTTTATCACTCTAAAATGAGTCTAGACACTTAGGTTGCCATAGATTAGCGTAGTCCCAGTGGTTCGACTTACCCGACCAATAGCCCTATTTTACAATGATTCGTGCTATTGCGAAGGTTGATGTTTAATTGACCAACCGATCACACCCTTTTCAGTGAGAAATGACTATTTTGCCCTTAGTTCATCTTTTTTCAGATTAGGCGTTCTTGCTTCATTTGCTTGGCTTATTTGAGTTCCGTGGCTTCATGGAGAGTCATTTTGGGGCCTTAGGGATAACGTACATCTCTTGAGGTCATTTGGCTTCTTTCGCTTCCGTATTTCGGGTCCGTTATTGGGTCAACTTCCAGTTCATCACTAACGCACCGGGTTGAGAAATCCGTGTCGTTACAATTACATGCTTATGCAGTTATTGTTTATCTAGTTAAAAAGCACGAATTGCTATTATGTGTTTACTTGTGAATCGATTATGAGACTTATAAAATGGTGATTAAATTTAAACATGCTAAATGATAATGTGTTTATTTTTATTAAGTTGTTGTTTAATGAATGTGAAAGTATGCATATTTGCTAGATGCTTACTTGAAATTTTTTTGGTATGATTAATGAAATGGTTAAATTTGTTTAAAGCATGCTTAATTGCTATATGCATATATGTTTAAATGCTTGTATGTGTATTTCATGGCCATGATTATTAAGTGCTTACTTGTTTACTATTTATTGAGTCATTGCTTAGTAGATGTATGCATGACTTGTTTGTTTCATTGTTGACGGGTTTGAGTGTTTGCGGCAGTGCTATGTGTTGGGTTATGGAGGGTTCTGACCCACGTATATGATTGACTTGATCATTCCTACATTTATAAATATTTCGTTCTTATTGAACGGATAATATGAGTACCATAGCTCGTGGATTGAGCTATTTCATGTTTTTTTTGTTTTGATTGTATAGTTACTTTTGTAGAACCGCGTTTGAGGACGACGTGGAGAGATGGACCCTGATGAAGTTGGGGAACGAGCAGGTGAAGGGCCATCCCAACCAGACAGGGTTTCAATGGGACAGGGCCGGGAAAGAGAGGTGGATGATGATCCACAAGTACCGGAGGACGAAGTTTTAGTAGCAAATGTTGTAGCTTCAGCCTTTCAGAATTTAGAGAGTACCATAGCTCCTCAAGTGGTACCACAACCGGCTATTCAGCCACAGGGGGCGGAGATGGAGTGGAATCTTTGGTACCTACTCCAATTTAACAAACTCATGAAAGTAGCATTTGAGGGAGGTCCAAACCCATTGGTGGCAGACGATTGGTTAGATGAAGTTAAAAAGCATTTCAGGGCAATAGCCGTGCCCGATGATCGGTTGAAGATCACCTTAGCTACGTACAAGTTTGTTAGTAACGTGGCAGCATGGTGGAAGACCATAACTAACCCGCATGATATTGACAGTATGAGTTGGGATGCATTCAAGAGTCTTTTCTTTGGAAAGTATTTCCTGCAGACTAAGAGACAGGAATTGAGGACGTAGTTCAATAGTCTCAAGCAAGGTGATATGTCAATAACAGAGTATGAGAATAAGTTCACTTCTCTCTCACGTTTCGCTATGGACGTGTTAGGGAACGAGGAGGAGAAGACATGGCATTTTGTGTACGGCCTAAATCATTCTATTAGGCAAGGGGTGACACTTTTGGGATTAAAGAATTATTTAGAAACGGTTACGAGAGCACTGATAGTAGAAACAGAAGCCAAAGATTGGCAAGAAATGAGTGGTATTATGGATTCTCAGGAAGGAGGTACGAATGTGGGTACTTCTTCCAGGAGTCAGGACAGAAAGAGGCACAGAGGTGCTTCATTGTTTTCTTAGGAGCAGTGAACGACACGTGTTACCCCTATTGTTGGTGCTTCTTTAGAGCCTTCAAGGACGAGTGTGGTGCGTTATCACTATAGACAGCCAGGACACCACAAGGTGGAGTGTCCTCTTGATAGACCTAGTTCTGGAGTTTGTTTTCGGTGTGGTCAGTCGAGCCACATGAAGAGGGATTGTCCCTAGAGGAGATGAGATATTACTACGATTGATTCTTATGTAACGGGGGATACCTGTGAGATTAGGCAGTTGCCTGTACACAGTTGTGTTGGCGGTAACTGGGGCTACCTGTGAGTTTAGTAACGAGGGTTACCTGTGACTGTGTTGTAACGGGTACCTGTAAGTCGTGTCGGTTGTAACGGGGGACACCTGTGAGCCGGCATGTATTGTAACGGGGGATACCCGTGAGTCGTGTCATGTTGTAACGGGGGCTACCTGTGAATCATGTTGTGTTGCATGGTCATCTTTAAGTCGTGTTGCATTGTTGTTTGTGAGTCATATCGGGTTGCATGGTAGTTTGTCAGTCGTGTTGCATATTTATTTGGGAGTCATGCCACATTGTCACTTGTGCATCTTATCATGTTGTTGTCAATGTAACGTGTCATGTTGTAACGGGGGCTACCTGTGAGTCATGTCGTGTCGTAACGGGGGATACCTGTGAGTCTAGTACAGTAATGGGGGTTACCTGTAACTGTGTAGCGGGGGATACCTGCGAGTTTTGTAGGGGGGATACCTGTGAGTTTTATAGTAGGAGATACCTGCGAGTTTGGGTGTGACAGGAGGTACCAGCACACAGTTGTTCTGGTAGCGGGGGCTACCCATGAGTTTGGATAGGTGCCCATGCACTGTTTACAGTGTTGGTTCATCAATGCTAGGATGGTGGACATATCCCGTAGTGTGGTTCCGGACCGGACGATGTTGATGATGCTTAGTGTGAGCCCTTGGGGCAGGATATAGTTCGGGGTATTTTGTATGAGTTTTAAGCTGTAATGATGTATCAATTTTGACCGTTATGTATTAAAGCAGTGATGCATTTGTAAGACTATATAAGTATTTTAGACAGTTTTATTGGATAACGATGTGTATTTCGTAAGCAGTCGAGATTTTATGTGTTGATTTTATTGATAAATTAACGACAAAAGAACTTTTAACCATGTTACTTTAAAGGTTATTGATGTAGTGGTCAGCACTACCTAGTTATTTCTACGATTGGGAGGTTTAGAATTTCACTTGCTAAGGTTCTTCTTCAAGCAGGATGAGACGCGATGTCTTAAAATTCATCGTCTAGCCCTAGTGTTTTGGTAAGGGGCACTGTCCTCTTATACATACGGATATTAGGTGTATGAATTACAGATAGAGTTGTTTCGTCTCCGTATAGTTCCTCCTTCTCGGCATATCGTGTGTAAAGTACCGATAAGTGCGTATTCTGTTTTGTTGCGATAGAAGGACTTGATCTTCTTTCTTCTTATGTTGGTCCTGGCAAGGACTTTGTCATCTGTGAGTTTTGTATCTCCACATAGGAGTTGTGCGTGTCAACGGACGAAAGAAATTTTTAGAGTTCCCTTTTTTTGTTAAGATTCCGAGTGAGGGTTTGTTCGGGATCGTCCGACTTACCTCCACGGTAGAAGTTAAAGTCCTTGCTTTATAGGATTCATTCCGAAAGGTTATGATCGTTATAGCGTGAGACGCGACTTGTTTACCGGTGTGTACATTTTCTTAGGGTCTTGGAGTTAGCAATAGTATCTAGTAGTTGTGATGTGACTCATGTGTGGGGAGTGGTTAAACCATGTGTCTAGAGTTAGGCATAGGGATTGATGTATGTGTATACTTGAGGATTAGACCTGAAGACAAGAACGATATTGGTGTTGAGGTCAGATCAATGATGGGAATGGCCTAGCTAACCATTTTTCTGAGTCATTCTTCCTTGACATGATGTCGGGTCAAAGGTCAATGGTTATTTATGTGTGAATGGGAAGGTGAAGTTTTGTCTGGAAGTGAGTTTCATGTGGAATGGCATTGGGGATCGTGTCCATGAGTGTACTAGTAGTTTTTTCTTATATTTTGACTGGTATGTCGTGTTATTTTGTCGTGGAACCGGTAGTTTGTTGTGCAGCTATGACATAGCTAATGATGACGATGAAAATCGGGAACGGTGTTGTAAGTATCTCTGGATTTGCGATTCGATCTTATGAGTAAGTTTTATCGAGAGATTTTGTATCTACTTTCTTGTTAGCATTTGGGATCACTAGCGACCTTGAGGTGAGTAACTTCCTAAACTATTTTGTGTGAATCTATGGACTTCACAGATTGTGTTGTGTCACTAGTTAGAGTTTCCATGGCAAGTTGTGTGGGCGTGGGAGACACGACGCCTTTTTCCTTAAGGTGGGTTGATTTTGAGGACGAAATCTTTTAAAGTTGGGAAGATTGTAATGTTACCAAATTTTCCTATTTATTGGGACATAGATGAAGTTTCAATGGTTATAGATGGGCAAAAGTGTAACTAACCATAAAGTGTAATTCATTCACATTTTGACAAGTGACAAGTCATGGACCACAAGTCAAATTTTGACCAAACCATTTCATTTCTCTCTTCCTCTCGGCAGAACCCATTTCTCACTCAAAACCTTTACTTTCTCATTCTATATCTATCTATATACACCTATTGTCTTCTAAGCTTCAAGCTTGTTTTTGGATAGATCAAAGTGAGATTTTGATGAAGCCATTGATGAAGAAGTGATGAGCTTGAGAAGAGCTTCTTATTGAGACCAATATTGAAAAGGGTTTAGGGAATTTCAAAAATTGGAGGCTTAAGGGCTTGTTTGGTTTAGCTAACTTCTTTGAGGTAGGAGTTGTCCTAAACCCCAAGTCTTTACCTCTTGTGAATTAATCTCTTAAGTTTTGAACTAATATATGCCTAGAATTGAAATTTTTTAGAAGCATGTATATGTGAATTAAATCTGAAATTTTGTAGTTTATATAACAATGATGTGTTATGTGTTATAAATACTAAAATTGAGCTCTTCTAAATGTTGGTCGTGTTATATGCATTAAACTGAAAATTTATTAATTTCAATGGTTGTGTTGTTGTTGCTTACAAGCTGAAATTCCATGTTTAATTTGCTTCAACTATTGGATAGTTTTGTTGTAAGCTTAGTGGAGTTGTTGTGAATTAAAAAAAAAAAAAAAACTACCTTCATAGTTTGTTCCTAAAGCTGGAATTATGGTTGTGATACTTGAGGCTGAAATTAACATGTAACATGACATTGAATAGTATGTAATACTCATGCATTGCATAACTAGAATTAAATTTTCTTTACAAGTATGTTGTGATTGAAATGCTGAAATTGTTAGCTTCTATATTAATGATGCATTGTGTGCTTTAAAAATTGAAGCTGAGTTCCTTAAATTGTTGAATGTGTTGATGTGTCTAAAACTGAAAGTTTAGTAATTATAATGGTTGGGTTATTGTAACTTACAAGCTGAAAATTTTATGTTAAGCTTACCTCACATGTGGGACTATTTTGTTGTAGGATTGTTGTTGTTGTTGTCACACAAAAACTAAAATTTGTAACTTCTTTTATGGTGCGTATTGTGTAGTTAGAAACTGAAATTTAAGCTTCCTCAATGTTGGTTTTATTCGATGAGTTCGAAACTGAAAATTACATACTCAATTGTATTGTGTAAAGTGACATTAATGTTGAAATCAATATAATTTGTATATGTTTAAAGTACCTTGGTGATGCTGCTGATTTGCTAAATGAATGATTGAGTTGTTATGTTTTAAAAATTGCCATGCTGACTTGTTATTAAAGCATGGTGTATAGAACTGAAATTTTGATGTGGAATGCTATGACATTATGAGACTATGAAGTGTGTCATTTATGCATTACATTGGGTACTACATGGGGTAGAACTTATTTTTGAAAAGGAGAAGATTGTGTTTTTGAAATAAAAGCAAAATCTGAAATTTAAGGAAAATGTTCAATAAAATTTTTGATAATGGGGAGAGACATTGGCACCTCATTAACATTGCATTCTGTTGCATTTACGAGATTGTATTATGTGATGATTATTACTTCCCGAACAAGCATGACCGTTTTTCTTATTGTTATTCTTTGTTTGGATTCACGGAGGCATTAAGGAGTGCGTTTTAGGCATCTTCTACTGAGCCGTTGTGCTCACTCTTTACTATTATTTTTCAGGACACGGAAAGGATGTGGTGAAAGAAAATCCCCACAGGCTTAGACAGGACTAAATGGACTTTCTTGTGTTAATTTTTCTGTTTTATATACAAATTTTGTAAAACTTTAAACTTGTTTTGTATCTCTTTCGTAAGTTTATGTTCAGGGACTGTAGTCAGATGTAATGTATCATGTAAATGAACTTTTAGTTTTTCGTCTGTGTGAGAGATTATGAATTTTACCATTATAGATGCATGTGTGGGACAGGGTTAGCCATTTATATGGCTCACAGATGAGTTTGGAAATTACAGGACTTTAGAAACTTAGAATCTGTATTTTAATTTTCAGATTTGGTATGATGTGTTCCCTTGTAGTTTAGAAGTGGGAATGACTGTAGTGATAGTAGATGATCTCGGGTTTGAGTAAGGACCCGGATACGGTTCGGATCCCTGGGTTTAGGTCGTTACATCAAAACCCTACAAGAAAAGGACCAAGGGTAAAATGGTCATTTTATCCTAAGAGGAAGGAATTTGACTTCCAACAAGTCAAAGTAGATAAAAAAATGTCGAAGAACATCCTTTTATAACCTCACACGAGGTGCCAAGGTCAAAAGAAACAAAATCCCAAATAAACCATATCCCAGTTCGAACCAAATCTGACACCCTCTCATTAAAATAAGGATATCTTAAGTTAGAAGAAGAATCTAAAACTAAAGTTGGTACCATTGGAAATTTTACTTTGACGCAGTTTGTTTAGACTCAAGAATGGATTAATTCGGAGTTAACAAAAAAAATTCTGGGGGACTTGAACAGGTTCACTACCCCTAAACCAGTACAACATGGGCAGAATGTCCATGTTGGACCCAAAAATGCACCTTGAACTGGTTCAGCCCCTTTGAACCAGTTCAACAAACCAGATTGTGAACCCAAACAGTAGAAAACCAGAAAAATAGAATCGAAGCGGGGTTTTCGAGACCAAGAAAACATTTTTTGGAAAAATACTGTGAAGAAACCCTACCCCCCCCCCCCCCCCCCCTTAAATCATATTTTCTATGTGACAGAGTCAAAGTCGGAATTTATTTCCTAAAAGAAAACCCCAAAATTCCCTTAAGCCAGAATATGAAAGAAAAATGTGAAATGAGTCCATAGGAGGTTCATTTCACCAAAGAAAAAGTTTTTCAATAAATCGATCATGCACACAGACGTAACTTACCTATTAGGATGCGATACAATGATTCATGGCTTAAAAATACTGCCGATGAAAAATATGACCTAATCAAACCCCAATGCATAAAAAATGCCCTTTAAAGGCAAAAATGCAACAACCGGACTTAAATGCTTTCAAAAGACCATTTGGCCCTTGGCCACACTTCATGGATATTAAATAAGTCCTAGTGGATGTGCTCGTGCACACTTTGTACCACCTGATTTGAAAATAGACCCTTAAAGCCTCTCATTTTCTTAGTTTTTCCCAAAAATGCAATATATGAAACTAAAATGCAAAAGTGGGAACAAAATAGTGTTTGGCCCTTGGCCACAACTCATACAAATTAAATGAACGCCAAATAATAAATCGATCGAACCTTTTGATTATATCCTCACCAACCACTTTTGTCCTTTTCCCATAAACATCTCAGCCTTTGTCCTTATCCAAATAAATGCGCCGCCTTACTTCGATCGATCAGAGCAACCATGTGATCGATCGAACTGCCTTAAAATTACATACATGTCAAATACATCTCAAAATGTGCGTTATGCCACTGATGAGCATTGAATATTGCATATTCGAGCCCCTAAATATACATATGTTAAGGCCTAAAGTGATACTTCTATCCATTATTAAACTGATTTATGTTCATACACAATGCACACTCCAGTGCAAATATGACATACTAATACTATTGATTTTCGTATTATTCACATTAAAGGCAAAATTCTACATTTATTACGTTCATGTGATTTCAAATAAAGTTTGGCCCTTAGCCATATATCATATACATAAAATGAATGTCAAAAAGTGTGTTTAGGCACACATTACATAATTCAAGGCAAAAATGATATTTTGGCCTAACTATGCAATATAACTTAAAATGACAAAACAGTGCATGCTAATAGTTGCATGCTTGTTAAAATACACCAAATCACATCAAAATAAACAAAATGACCTAGGGATGTTGTGTATCCCATACCAAGGTATCCGTAACTGAAAAATAACCCAACAACTTATGGTGAGTAAACAAGTTACTCGTATGGAGAAGTGCATGCGTATACCCTAAAGTTTCAAATACCAAGCAAGTTCAACATAGATCATCACAAGGGATCATTCATCCTAACATTTATGCTCCAAGGTGAACTAAAGGATCATCTCAAGCTACTCATGCAATTGAAATGAACTATGGCATACAAGTATACATGCTCAAGTATACAAAACAATATTAAAACGCGATATACAACATATAAGCTTACATTTACAAGTATAGTAAGTCATGTTACACAAAATAAGCAATATCAAAGCAAACATAAATACACAAGTATGCGATTAACATGGGGATACTCGTAAATCAAATATACAAGTACAAGTATACTAAGCTATATAGAATACGCATGAAACAAACATACACGGCACAGGTACACTCAAATGAAATCCGAATACACAAAACAAACGTACAAAGCGCAAGTATACTAGATAGAGTTTAGATACATAAACAAGTATACGGGTTCAAGTATACTAAATGAGCTCTAAATACATGAAGTAAGTATATAGTTTCAAGTACATTAAATGAGATTTAAATACACAAATAAGTACACAAGTTCAAGTATACCAAATGAGATTTAAATATGCAAGACAAGCACCAATTAACGAGCTACAAGTAATCCATGATTAACTACTTAGAATTTAATGCAAAATCAGATAGTGGAAAGATTAGAATACTTAGTCACAGACCAAGCAAGTTATTCTGGGTAATTACGACCCACAAGGTATTACCTAGTGCGCGCGTGTATAAGTTATTCTGAATAATTACAACCCACAAGGTACTACCTATTGCGCACTTCATATGACTTAGGAAACTCTTGTCTCTGTAGTAGAGCCAAACTCTAGCCATCACATGTATAATGTCCTTACAAGCCTTCCAAAATCAATAAGTTAGACCAAACTTATACAAAATTAAATAAAGCATAAAAACTATCTTCTATGCACAAGTAAGGTTGAATCCACACAAACCATGTCCTAGAATTCAAGTCTAAATGACATATGACATGTCAAGTCCTCAATATGCAATCTATACACAAAACAAGAATATTTTACAACAATTGAGCCAAATTACCATCCTAAGTCACAAGTACTAAATAAGCTACAGTTTAGTAACTAACTTTCAAGGTAATCAATTGTAATATTCTAAACCAGCTATATCCCTACGTAAGATATATTTAAACAAGCTTTGCAAGACAATAATATCCTATATCATGCTAAGTCCAATTACCATTTTAAGAGGCCACAAGTACTAATTCTACGCAAGTCTAGTAACATGTTCACAAAGTAACCAAATGTACTACATTTCAAGAGATTATCATCCTAACATAAAAAGTCTCTAAAATCAAATAATTTAGTAAATGAAACAATTTACTCATGGCAAGATAAACATGTTCCCAAGGCTTTGAATTATGAAACAAGCTATACTAAACATATAAGCTAAAACCTCAAGGCCACTAATTGTCATGTTATCTTTACACATTATATATATGTATAAGTTAGGCATACTTCAAATCATGGATTAAGCTATACAATATATATATAAACTACAATTTTGTAACCTATACATATATATACATGAAACATATTTTTAAAACACTAAACCGTAAGTCATTTCAAGGATGCACAATCTATATACAAGACTATGGTTTAGTAAGTTTAAAAATTATATATATTAAGCTCCAAAAACACTAAAACACTAAGGAAATAAACATACAACCACCCCTACCTCAATTTGAGATGAAATCTCAAATCCCACCGAAATGGAAACGATCTGAATCCTACGAAACTTCAGGGTTTTGTCGGGACAACAAGGTGAACATTAAACCTTAAAGAGGTTACACCAAAATCCAAACTTGGCTTCAAACCCAAACTCAAAAGATGGCTAAAACGGAATTCCAATCAGTTGGAATTAAAGGCCTCGTCAAGGTTGGCTGACATTAAAGCCTAAGGCATCACCAAAAATATCCAAGGGGAAGGAGCTCAAAAGAGGGAAAGAAAAGGGGCATCCCTTTGGGCTTCCATGGCTGCCAGCCAAGAGAGGGAAAAGATGATGAAAAATAATCCACTCACCCCGTATTTATAAAAGAACTCAAAAAGTGTCCCAAACAGGTCTCGCCCAGCCCGGAAAAGTGGATTTTGAGCAGACGTGCTCAAACGGAAAAACACCATGAACAAAAAAGAACCGAAATGAGAAAAAAATGAACAATGGAAGAAACGACGTTGAAAACTGATCCCAAGGAGAGAGATATGCCCCAAACAAGTTCGGCGATAACCGGGGTCAAAAATCCGAAAACTGGGGAGATCGACTGTAAGACAATTCTAAGAGTACATGACTCGACGAAATGTGAAAATGAATCCCGTATGAGGTTTCAAGCCCCAAGGAGACACTTTGCAATTAACTTTCATTAATTGCACAAAGGCCCTTATACAAAAGGATAACTGCGCAAGTGACCCAAATGAAAATATCTTTCAAAAGATATTTTCTTAAAAACCCCCAAATCAAAATATCTTGAAAAAATATTTATGAAAAGCACTCCAAGAAACGAAGATGTTTCTCAAGAATCTTTTCATCCACGCCCCTGCGGGAAAAAGAAACAACTGGCGAGCTTTTCTCTAAAAGTAAAGTTACACCTTTCAAGAAAACTAACAAGAATGAAAGCACGTGAAGTTAAAAATCAACTCTGACCATGAAGAGTGAGGTTACGTAAAAGGAAATTTCAACAAAAAAATTAATCCGTAAATATGGAGAAAAAGGAAAGGAAGGAAAATTACAACCTACCATCCTTAAAGAGATTTTTGTCCCCGAAACCAGGAACATTCTCAGAAGAACCAAACAAGGACCGAACACAAGGTCACACCAAAATAGATTATAAAGTACTAAAGGACAACTCCAAATGTCTCAAGATCAACGAAGAGACATGTAACCGTGAACAGTAAAACACCTCTCCAAATGAATTGGCATACTAACCCAATGTCAACCACCTAAAGGAGACCAAGGCAACTACACGTCGAAACAAAGAACTCAACTAGAAGCAACATGGCAGCACGAATAGTGACTAGAACCCACAACGTACCCAAGGTGCGGTAGCATCGACAACATCAAATTCCTGTCCACACTCACATTACTAGCTAGGTAATGCAAGGTAGCATCGACGGCAACTAGCACTCGCCCACCACACACAATTTGTACAGTAGCATGACAGTATAAAGCACTAATTCATCACCTGCTCCCAACATGCTTACTTGTGAAACCTATCGATACAAATAACGTCATCAATGTCAAAATAGTTGTTACCAAAAGCACCACGGAAACCAAGCATTTTGTGAGACTTGAGAGATGGTCCAAAGATGTCCGGCCGGACCATTCTGGCTAATCCCAAAACTCTGACAACAATGTCAAAGGCACCACTACGCTTAAGGCCTTAAATCCTCAATACTGGAAAAACTGAAAACCCAAGTCTCAAAACACCGTTGTCAACCACCCTAGCCATGAATCTAAAGCCTGATGAGTCTATGCCATCAAGCCAATGGATCAGACTTTACAAATCAAATAACATCATCATTGCCCCAGTCAAAACAACTTCCAACAAGACAATCTACCTATGATACCCCTCGATTCTAGAGCCACGGGTGATTAAGTCCGAGCACAGATCCGAGAGATACCAAACAATTAATATTTAAATGAACACGGAATAAAAAATGAATGAATAAATAAATAATCAAGGCTGAAAAGAATTCTAAAATATAATCCTCAAAAATTAAGAGATTAAAATCCAATAATCCCAAAACCTCCATTACTTAAAATCCCAAACTGAAAAGTAAACAACTGAAATAAAATCTAAAGCTAAACCATGAAGAGAAATCCTACGTCATTCGAAGAATGAGTGACCGTCTCTGCTCAGCACGAACAAGCTCTAAAACTGGAACTGTCCGATACCTAAAAAATAATAGTGGGTTAGGCCCACGAACAAGTTCTATTCTAACTATAATCCAAACAGAGACTTGATATGCAGATACGTCCTAGACAACTCAACAATAACTATATAATGTAATACCCCTATTTTTAAAAGGATAGTCTCAGCATTTTAAATAATTATTTTAAGCATTTTAAATAATTATTTTATTGCATTTTTATTTGTTTATTTGCATGTTTATTTTAATTACTTGATTAATTGTTTTGTTTAATTGAATTGTTTGTGTAATTGTTTATTTAATTTTAATTTTATTTTCTTTAATTGGGTTATTTGTTTTAATTATTTATTTTCTTTAATGTACCTTATGTGGTAGTTTAATTAGTTATTTTCATTAATTAGGTTAAATTAGGGTTTTATATTCTTTTAGGTAGACAAGTTGTGGGAAGTAGCCGACTTAGTTAGAGAATGAATTCTAGGTTTCTTTTCCTTTTCATAATGTAATTTGAATTAGGTTAAAGTTTTTGGTTATACGTATATTTATAACATTACGTCGGCTAAGGGTTTTTTTAAAATAGACTCAAATTCTATTCACGTATAAAGAGGGTTGAGAGAATAGAGCACCAGTTAGGGCTACGAATGAGGAAGGAAGGGTTTTGCTTATGGATTTAAACTAGAGCAGTAGGAGGTTGACAGTGTACGAACGTCGTCGGAAAACTTAGGAAGACGGCAACGAGGTTTTGATTCAAAACCACACTCGCCTTGACTTTTGTTCTGTGCATGCCTAGATGGTCTCTAGGGTTTTAATTAGACATCAAATAAATCTTGTATTTTTAAATTAAGATTAAACTGTTTATGTGTTATAAAATTAATCCGTTTCTTCGCATCAATTGTTGTTTCATATGTGTTCTAAGTTTCTGTTGATGATGCATACTAGAGTTTAGATGCCTTATGAGGAATTTTGGGACATGAATTGAACCCTATGAACTGTATTAGATATCATAGAACCTTCTGTAATAGTGTCGGAGGCGAAGAAGACGAACCAAAGGAGGAAACGGCTCTCTGTGAGAGAGAGAGCCGGCTCCATGGATTGAGGGAGCTGGCTCCCTAGACCACAGAACCAGTTCCCAAGGTGTTGGAGTCGGCACCCAATGGTTGAGAGCAGGCTCTCAACTTGTGAGTGCATGCTCTCATGCCAAACTTGATACTGGACGTGGTTTGAGGGTCTGTTTTGGGTTTTTGAAGTTCTTGGACTGTTTTGGGAGATTAATGAGGACTCTAAACATTATATAATGTTGTATTAGAACCCTCATTGCATAACTAATGTTTTTATGCTAATGGATTTAACAGTAGGGAAGTTTAAACAACCTTGCATGCTGTTAACGGATGGAAAAGATTAAATTGTTTAATTTTGTTTTAACAATTTAATAGACTGTAGCACATTTATAAATCTTGTTTTAGATGCACAATAGAGTCATTTATTTAACAGACTTGATCTATGCTTTCTCTAGATGCTAATTGCTGAAATAATAAACTCTGTTCTGCAATTACATGGATTAATGTTTTGGTTACTAATTGCTGAACTTTTAAACTAGGTTTTGTCAATTATATGCAATAATGTTTTGGACTTTAATTGCTTAATTATTATATTAAAATCTGTCAATTACCTGGATGTTATGGATTGTATGCACCAGTATGGGATGGTGGCACACTGATGTGTCTCCCGCAATCTACGATATCGTGTAGGATATAGCTCTATGCAAAGAGGATGTCGAACCCACAAAGAGATAGAATTTGTACTTAGCCTTTAAATTAGGTTTATGGTTTACAGAAACTTGGTTATAGAGTTTATTGGTTGTCACGATTTAACAAACTTGAATTAAACAAAATATTGAATTAAAGCAAATTAAACTAAATTGAATGATAAGAGAGGGAAGATCTTAGGGCTTTGACTTCACCACAATCGTTATACTATGGTCAATTGAATCAACTCTGGGATTTTAACCAATTCTATTTTCAAATGAACTGAACTCAATAACATTCGTTTAGTTCGGAGTTTAAAGAAAGATGTTTTACAAATTTAGCTAAGTATAACCTATCTGTGGTTAGTGTGGACTATTCACTAACCTACTCTACCTACTTTAACTAATGTATAAATGAACCACCTTTCCTAAGCATAGATTATGAAAATGTTCGTTTGTAAAATTCATTGGAACACCATTATATGACCTTTATCCTTGTGTCCAGCAAGGCTCCGCCAGATACCGTACAATAAGGTAGGTTGAGAATAGAACATAAATTATTATATCTAAGCCAAGGTCATAACAATTTATGTTCTACTAAAGTATGAAAAACCACTTGAGTTGTCCCAAGTGCTCATAGTCATATAATTAAGAAAACATAATATATTGAAATAAACCCAGAGTCAAAACAATCAAACCATAATATAATGTTTGGTTACATCAATGCCCTAAGAAATGGATTAGCTACTCATGATAAGGTTGGATAGCATCTATGTTGAGTTCATCTCCATTGTCACGGACGGCACCTCTCTTCTCAGGGCACTTTCAAGGTTGTAGAAACCCTAAAAGCCACCACACCTTCAGCCTTCTGAATAATACGTAAAAGTGATTAAAATTTTAGACCTCTTCTATCAAGGCTTATGCCTTCTTTTATAGAAGAAAATATGTATTTGGTGGGCTTTTAGGTTTTCTGGCCCAACTGGAATGAGATACGGTGATAAAAAGAGGAATCTCGTAGCTTTTAGTCTGATATGTCGTACACTGCTCGAGCTTCAGGAATGGATGCTCGAGCTTTAAGACTCATGCTCGAGCAATACTGGATGGATGCTCGAGCTTTAGTGAATGGTGCTCGATCATCACATTAACACTTAGCCAATTTTCTTCAACTATTTTTCGAAGCGTTTTTTTCTTTTAATATTGCTCGATCCAAGCTTCTTGGGCTCGATCACTAGGTACCATGCTCGAGCATCTGGGGCTCAATGCTCGAGCATCAAAAGATGATGCTCGATCCTCTGTTGATAGTGCTCGATCATGGAAGTGATGCACGAGACCTGGGAACATAGCTTTCAATTCAAAATTAACTCATTATTTTCGATGCCTTATGCTCGAGCTTTAGGGTCAAGGCTCGAGCACCTTTGGTTAAGGCTCCGGCACCCTTATAATAAGGCTTGAGCATCTTTGCAATAAGGCTCGAGCATCAAGGTACTGATGCTCGAGCATTTAGCCTTGTTGACTTTTCTTCTTTTCTTTGTTGAAATGCGCGAGCCTCAATACTTTGGCTAGAGCTCTAAGGCTTCAATTGCTTCAAACTTCACCAATTCAATTCTCTGCTTGCTCTAAATGACCGGCAATGACTCGGTAAGCTTCGATATCAGTATAAAGTCCCGGTTTTAATCATTTATCTTGGAAAGTACCTGAAACACACATTAAGCATAAATTAGTCTAATAATGGATAGAAGTATCACTTTAGGCCCTTACATATACGTACTTAGGGGCTTGAAAATGCATATATTCAGCACTCATCACACCCCCAAACTTACATATTGCTAGTGCCTTAGCAATACAGAACTAAAAAGCTGCTTTCGTGGGAATCACGGTTGCATTTAGCTTTTGCAACAAGCCTTTAAAACCCTAGGTTACCCCTAGTGGATGAGTTATAATCTCGTGAGGGTTTCCAGTAAAGATACCCACAAACTTCTTACATCAGTGCCTTTAATGCACAGTAAGCTTATTCAAGTCTATTTTCAAATCATATCATCCCTGCAATTCATCCATTAGCCAAATATAGCAAGTGTACCAAACATGTAATCAGAAGAACTTTCAACTTCCAATCTCAGTTAAGCAACCATAGTCCCCACATATCAGTTTAATCATTTATTCAACAATTTTAATCTCTAAAGATGCTTTTTGAAAGTGATCCTACAATTCATCGTGTGGATTACTGTCCATACTTGCATTTATTCCTTGTCGTTCCTCAATTCACAAGCAGACTCTTCAAATTCCAACTCTCAAGGCATTTTTATTATTATTTTCTTTTTGGTATACATTTTTTTAAAAAGGATACTTGTGCAATGTCTAGGTTTATTAAGCTTTCTAAATTACCCTTGTAGCGAACTTTCAGCCAATGACTCCCAGACCAGATGATCTTAGGGCATTAACTGTTAAAATACCCCTAAGGACTTAATTATTCAAGTAATCTAGGTAACCTAAACCCCTTATGTAACAAGCTTTCAACCAATGACTCCCAGACCAGACGATCTTAAGGCATTAGGTGTTAGAACACACCCCTAAGGACTTAATCATTCAAGCAATCTAAGTACAATCCTGAACTTGATCATTTTCTACTTTTCTTTCTTTTTTTATATATATATTTATTCATATTGGTGAAATTTTTTTTTTTTTTTTTTTTTTTTTTTTTTTTTTTTTTTTTTTTTTTTTTTTTTGCATACATACCAATTTTTCTTTAGTTTTTTTTTTTCCATTTTATGCCTTAGTCATCAAAATCATCAAATCTACCTAATCATTTCAGTCTAACTCAAAACAAGACAAGACTTTCAATTTCTACCCCACAGACTTCATGCAAGTGTGAATATTGTGAAAAGTGTAGCATCTCAGAGATTAGCATTATTAAACAATAATTATCCTAACAGAGTGAACCACAAGCCACCAACTGATTTCAAAAAATTTGAACGATTCCTTTTCACAATAATTTAGCATACAAACCATTTCTAACCAACTTCAAAATGCAAACAGAGTATACAATCATCAATAGACTCAAACACATGCTTATATCAGCAAAGCTTATCCTTATGTCAGCAAAAATTTCCTAAATAACAAAAAGTCAAAAATTATTCAATTAGCCTTACCCCCAAACTTAGAATGCACATTGTCCTCAATGTGTGAGAACAAAAGAAAGAGAGAAAGATATTACCATACAAGCAGACCAGCAAAGATAGGACAAAATAATGCATAGTTGAGTAAAAATAAATTTCCAGCATCTCCTCCTTCAATATAGTGGTTCCTCAAAACCAGTCAGGGTTGCTGTTATTAAAATCACCCCCAAACTTAATCTGTAGTATCTGGCAAAATCAATAACCTCCAACATACATCAGAGTATCAAGCATATAGAGTAAGCATAAAGCAATATCATAATGCACAAAAATATCAATACAAGGATACTATAAGCAAAAAACATGTATATATATCTGAAATCAGTACAATACTTTTAAATAGAAAGACTTAGGATAGATATATATCATATGAAAATAAGTACATCAAAAAGAACTACCCCAGTAAACCAAACTATAGAAAAATCCTAAAACTAATCCATAGGTGGTGGTGGTGGAACGGAAGAAGTGGATGGGTCGGACAGAGTACGACGAAGTAACTCCTCTAGTATGCTCTGCTGCGCAGTCAACATTTGACGTAGCACTGTCTGACCATCTTACAGCTCGGCCACCCTGGCTTATAAAGCTCTAATCTCAACCTGAGAAGAACTCTTAGGCTATGTTGCAGAAGCGGGTCTCCTCCTCACCTGAGGTCTAGAATCGGAGAGATATATCTCCTCATCCGTAGCCTCATCATCATCGTCGTTGTCCCCATCCTCAACTACCGCTGCCATCACCATATCAGCAGGGTCTGTAGGAAGAATAGTAGGCGGGGGTGGATAAGGTGGAACGTGCAGCTCATAAGGCACACCCCTCGCCTCGGTGTCCCTACGTCGTCGATCCTCTCGAATATCATCATCAATACCCTACTCCAGCTTCATCTCCTTGGGCATATGACCGAAGACGTTATTCTGCTGCGTGAAATGGTACTGGGTGAAGACAGTAACATCAGCCTCATTCGGGGGTATCGGAACCCCCGCAATCTCCATTAGGCGTGTGACCAGCCTAGGAAAATGAAAATGATGAATAGGATGGCGTCAAGCCCCTCCTATCTCCCATATAGCAGGCAGAGCTGTACTAAAACTAACTGGGGAATAGACACCCAGTAGCCGGCGTGGAATACATAGGTCACATCCACCATCTCAGCACATCGCACTATCTTGTGTCCGATAGGGCGAGCATTGGCCACTAGGGCCGTATCTAAAAACCAAAAACATCTCGGAAGCTGGGACTTCTGGATTATCTCTAAGGTGGAGGTATGCTACCCTTGGCCCAAAGCACGGACCATCACCTCCCGGGTCGTGCCAAGGGGAATCTGTGGGAATCTGGTCTGAAGAGCGGCTGGGCACCTGTGATGGCAACCAATAGCCTGAACAATAGTGTCACAGCTCACTGTTAGCTGTATGCCCTCAACAGTGGCTGTGAAGTGGTCCTTCTCATCCTCCTCCTCGTCTCCCATATGGAATCGCAAGGAGCAATAGAAAGCTCGCACCAGCCTGGGGTAAGAAATCGGGGTTGGATGCCTCAAAAACCCAAAAAGTTGGCTAGCCTGCAGGGCCACTATTGCCCAAAAAGTATCACTGTGCCTCTAAAAATCCTCTATAACAAAATCTATCTCATCACAGATCTTGCTATACCGCCATGAATCATTTAACGCTATAGCCAGTGTCCTAATAACTCTTTACCTCAGCCGTCTCGGCATCTCTATAATCCAAGAATAATATCCAAGCTGAACCCCAAACTCTGTGCTCCAATGCTCGAGCCTGAGGTACTGATGCTCGAGCTTTGGACTAGCTAATGCTCGAGCTTTATGTCCGAATGCTCGAGCCTACTGCAAGCAATTGCTCGATCCTCAATCTGGATGCTCAAGCTTCCTGGTTTTCAACCGAAGCAAAACTCGTCAACAATCCTCCAAAATCACCCCAAATCAATTCAAACTCACCCCAACACTCCTCTATAATCACACAACAACCCCCAAACTTCCTATATTTGCACTTCAATCCTTCAAATGACCCAACCCGTGTTCGTCAAATCCTTTTGAGATTTGGAATTTCTGTAAGGTTGGATGATAGATTAAAGATTAGATTAGATTATATAAGTTTAAAAAGAAGATTCGAAAAGATTTGGGAATCACTTGGACATAAAATCAGTGTATATATAGAAAATATATACATATATATACATCTATATAAAAGCCGAGAGGAATGGAGAGATTTATACCTTTTTGATGTGGAATCGAAGCCTAAAATGATGGACACAAATAGGGAGAGAGTGGAGAGATTGGAGAGTGTATGGATGCAAAAATAGGCCAAGGCACAAGGGTTTGCATCTATGGCTCGAGGGTTTCTGTTATTTTAAAGTACAGAGGCTCGAGCATCAAGTGTGATGCTTGAGCAAGGCTGCTGAAAACCCTAGATTTAACGATGATGAAAGGCTCGAGCTTTAGATACTGATGCTTGAGCCTGAAGCTGTTGATGCTCGAGCATGGAGACAAATTTTTGAATTTTTAGATTTTTTTTATTTTCTTTTTCTATTTTTTTCAAACCTATACTAACTTAAAATCAAGAAAAATTAAGAAATAAATTAAAAATTAAAAATAACGAAATAAAAATCAAAGTAAACTACGATACAACATACAAATGCTAAGTTTAACGTCGATGGCTCGACGAAAACCTGACCTTTCTAGTCCAAGTAAATAGGATCATGAAGTTCCACTACCTCAACTGTGCCTCTCTGCACACTGTTCTCTATGTAGGGTTTAAGTCTTTGTCCATTGACTTTGGACAATTGTCCAGTCTTACAATCTTGTATCTCTATTGCACCATAAGGTGTAAGAGAAATAACCGTGTATGGACCTTCCCAACGTGACTTTACACTACAACAAATAAGGATTTCCTATACCAGCGCTTTTACCAAACCGCTGGTACAGGCACCGCCGCTAGCTTTCATCGGCATTTTGTCAGTAACCGCCGGGTTTGAAATCAGTAAAACATCCGGTGAAAGTTTAAGAAGCGGCATTTTTGTCTGCCGGTGTATTTTAAGTAAACTGTTATTATAACTGTATACTCCAGCACTTTAAAGCGCTGATAATGTTGAATTTTTTCTTTTTAGGGGCGTTTTAAAACGCCGGTGTTAACTCTATACTCCGGCACTTTAAAGCATCGGTAATGTAGAATTTTTTTCTTTTTAGGGGTTGTTGGCATTTTAAACCGCCAGTGTTAACATTATACTTTGGCACTTTGAAGTGCCGGTAATGTATAATTTTTTTTCTATTCCGGCACTTTAAAGAGCAGGTAATGTATAATTTTTTACTTTTTGGGGCGTTTTAAATTGTTGGTGTATTGTAAGTGCACTGTAATTTTTTTTTTTTCTTTTAGGGGCGTTTTAAACCGTCAGTAATGTGTTAAATTTTTTTAAAAAAAATTATTATTTTTTGGTTTAATTTACATAATAGAAAATATTTTATTTTGTTCCCTGTTCAATGAAATTAAATATAATTTACCAATCATAACACATCCAACAACTTAAATTTGATATGTAACATAGAACAAAGTTGCATTAAAATTCAATAACATTCCATAACATATAAGTTTTGTTTCAAAATGTCAAGTGCTAATAAAAGGTTCAAAAGGAAACACCAAAATCTAATAAAGCATTAAAAGGAAATCATTTAAAATAAAACATCAACATTTCATTGAGAATTTGAGTGAGACTATGCGAGGGTCTTGAGAATTAATGGTTCAATTTCATCTCTCGTCTTGCTTCAAATTGCCCTACATACATTTTAAATAAAAGCCATTAAACAAAGAATAATAATTAAGACAATTAAATGTATGGTTAAAATAAAATGATAATTAAAATCTATAGTACTCACCAAGGATGAAATTCCATCACCAAAAATAAAGTTTAAGGATCACCAAGTGTAGTTGAGGAGCCGGGTAACTTCACAAAAAAATATAACTTTATTATGCACCTTCATAATAGAATGTAATTATAAATATATTAGGACTTATAATATTTATATAGTTAAATGTTTATAAGGGTGCAATAACAATTATTTACCTGTACATTAGAATTTTGATGTTCAATATGATGCAAAATCATAGCCATTTTACACTTAATCAAACTAGGAAATAAAGAATTAATGGTTTAAAAAAATACTTACAATCATTTTGGCAGTATGTTCATCACTAACTTTGCCATCCTTCTTGCTTTTATGTGTTGTGCAAAATAGTTGAGCACGAGTTGGTGCCTTCCCTGATCCCAACTTCATCTGTTTTTTTATTTTTAATATATCTATTTTATTATAATTATACCGCAATGATGTATAATAAATTGTGTGACATACAAGTGATTAACTTCATAAAAAATCCAACTTAACCTTTTCAGCCTTCCGCGCATAACTCATTGTCCCAGTTATGTGCAGCATTGTTTGCTTAGAGCGATTTACTTCATTTTGTTGGCTTTATTTCTAAAACAAAGAAATAAGAAGGTATATATTAGCTCTTAAATTGCACACACACACACACACACTATATATATATATAATTACTTTCAGAAGTTGTAAGAGAATAATTACTTTGACATAAATCACAGATGAATCGTACACTTGCACTTTCTCAAAAGTAGAAAGGGATTATAATGGAAAAAATTACAAACCGATAAACTACTTTCTATATATTATTTTCTCATTTGTTTCTCTTCAAAGGAATGCTTAAAACTAGAAGAAACAAGAGCCAACTCAAGAGACCTATACTGTATTATGGTAAATGGCAATTGAGGGTAAGTTTGGAAGCAAAGTCACAGATGAACTTTTACATATGAGCTATTTCTCTAGTGCTTAGAGCCTCTTATCACGATGAAATATCACAAATGATTTTCCTGGGGTAAAAAAAACAAAAAAGAAGAGAATTTTAAAAGATGAGCTGACCCTATTGCCTTCTCAAATTGTTAAAAAATCATTTTTAGAAGTTGAAAGATAATTGCTTTTATATATATATATAAGTAAGATTGTATTAGAAAGCGTTCAAATGTGGAACGCTAGTATTGAAAGAGGATTACTTTGGTAGAAAGCACAGACCATTTGGTCCATATCATTACACTTTCGCTTTTCTCAAAAGTTGAAAGGGATTATTTTGGCAGAAATTACTGACCATATGGTTGATATGCTCGTATGAGGTGTCCCCATCATTGTGCCTAGAAGACGAAGGTAATCGTTCTCCATGATAAATCCAAATTGTGTATATATTGACAAACCCATTCCACATCAAGTCATCCAAAACTTCTTGCCTTGTTTTCTTGATACAATTCCCACACTTGTTACACGGACAATATATGCATCCACTCTGCCCAACTCGCTCAAATGCAGTATCTAGAAATTGTTCAACTCCATTCGAGTATGTAGTACTTATCCTATTTGAATAGTAAGAAAGATAAAGCCAAAATGAATTTATTATAAATATCTAAACTAAGATAAGAATTAAGCTTTATAATATATATATATATATATATATATATATATATATATATATATAAATTTTAAATTAACAAGACTAAAATTTAAAGTACCTTGAGTCCGTAATCCAACTTTTATCCATTATGATAGATTATGTAAAAACATATGAATCGCAAAACTTTGTCGGTCAACTTCTTTGAATTACTGCATTTCATAGTTCTTTAATCAATAAACTACTTCAATCTACCTAATTAGCATCACCTATAAAGTGTGGCAGTAAGTATATCAAACTTATTGTTCAGTCAAATAACTTAAAATACACTGCTTGTTATATATATATGAATGCAAAATAGAAATTATAAGAGGAGAATAAATATAAACATAACCTAGATGAAAATCAGACATCCAAATGAAAAAAATAAAAAATAAAAATTATATCAGTAAATCTTCGAAAAAAATACAATTTTTTGCTTTCCACTATAAGTTTTCTGCACCAACTCATTGTAAAGCAAGATAAGCTTTAAAAACCTGTGTTCTATTTATTTATATTTTCACAGCAATTGAAGGCACATAAAATAATTGGTGAAGAGAATCAATCACGTGTGAGAACAGATAATATTTTAAGCTAGCTAGCATGATCCATGTGAGATGTGCTGAAAACCTAAAACCTAACTAGAAAATCTAATTGATTTGGGGATCGATTTCTTAAATTCCAAAATTTGTATCAATAGATAAATGTTAATATATGCAGTAGTAAAATGTTGATTCTATTGATCAACTAGCCCGGTGTTATTGAATGTCATACTTGTTGAAATATAAATGTAGCAAATTAAACAATGAATATAATAATAATGTTCACATTTAAAATGATTTGATTTTGTAGTATTCTCTATATATTACAATCTGAAGGATGGTGAACATATCTTTAGTGGCTGAGTGGGTGGACATCATCCATAACAACTCCATGAACCGCTTAAATTTTGACTATGTCCAAAACTCTCAATAAATTCTAAAAATGGATTAAATAGTTTAGATATTGGATGATCTAGATTAAGGTCTACTTAAACTGATTCCATTGTTTTGGGAAGGCTTAGGTGCATAGTATCTCAATCCAATTAAAGAAATTAAAAATATTAGCCTATATATAATCAGTGAATACGTGGTAGTAAGTCTACTGGCAATGTGACTGTGACTTCAAAGTTCATGGTTTAATTTTTAATTTTTTATTATTATTATTTTTGTCTACTATGATAGTATAACACCCCATAATTCACTACCAAATATGTACATGTGCAAATGTGCAATCTCCTTATCCCAATCACCAAACAATTATCAGAAAAATTATTTGACTGGCCCCAAAAATCTCAAACAGCCATCCTCCAAAATGTTAAATGAGAGTCGTTATCTTTATGGTATTCCCTTACTATTAAACTTCATAGTTGATTAACTCTCTGTACACACAAATGTAGATATTTATACGATTCAAACTTCAAACTGCAAAAATATCATCTAAGGTACAGCCTGATTTTATTCCAAACTCCTGACTGTCTTCACATATACTGCTCTACCCACTTACCATCTCTGAAACTTCCAAAAGTAGACTCATGTATTTAAGCGAATATGTGCCTCCTGTGGTACACCGTGTCTTGTTTTTATTCCCTAATCAAAATTTGTACCAGAGAAACAATTTCATGTTGGAAAATGAAACAAGTTACCATAGGTTTTTAAATCCGACTGAATTTGTCAATCATAGATTTAAACATTTCAAATTGAGAGATTCTATCTTATTGATTATTGTATAACAGTCTATATGAACCCCAGTGATAGCTAACTATTTTCTAATTGTTCCTCTTCAAATGCATCATTAGCAACTATTTCCACAAAATCTATGCATGAAAGGCCCATGAACTCCAGACTTCTCGGAACCGAGACTTAAGAATAGTAGCACAGTACGTTGTTCAAGACCTTTTCTCCAAACCTCCATCAATTAGGAAGAATATTCTGACCCATCTAGACACTAGTTGAAAGAGGTCAAATTAGTTCCATTGGAATAAAGTCAATTTCGTCCGGTATAAGAGAATTTTTCTCCATCGATAGAAAGATGCTATCTGGGTGAAGATCGCTAATCATATTTTAAAAAGGAAAACAAATAATGTGTGATACATCTCAATGATTAACTTAATTTCTGCAACTGCATGAAGCATCAAAATAGCCTTTTCATAGCAACAACTAGAAATATGAGACTTCTCAAAACGCCAATTTGGTCATCCGGTGCAGTAATTCTAATTATGTCGTCGATGCAAGAGACAATTGAAAAACACACATATTAGGGTGTCTGAATAATTCATTGAACGTCCACCACAACTCAGATCTTTGCAGCCCGCTTTGACCACCACTACCTAGATCTTCGTCGCGCACCACCAACCGCACCGCCGCTGATTATCGTGACAACGTGAGGGAACAAGCAGCTTGAAGATGGGACTCTAGCCTTCTATAATCTTCTCCTAATACTAAGGGTTAACATCGCCCTTTGAAAATGTAATAAATAACAAAAAAGATTAAAATATCCTAAGCCCAAAACTACGTCACTTATTTTCTTTATTATTGGCAAGGCACACAAATCTCATTTTATATTTATCGGCAGTGCAAAAAAAACGCCAGCGAATACAATATAAACGACACTAATTTTTGATTGCCGAAACAAACATGATATTTTTCGGCATTTAAATATAAAACGCCAGAATAACCATATATTTTTTGGCGTTTTAAAACAAACGGCCGGAAAAATACTATACAATGGCATTTTTACCTAAAATGCCGGTATTTGTAAAATATCACCGGCGGACATAAAAAGACCGTTGCTAAAACCCATACTAATTAATTTTCTAGGAAAAAGTTTCAGTCATGTATTAAACAATCAAACCTTCATCCCAAACTGAAAAGTCTTACGCAAGATATGCTTGTCATGCAATGCCTTAGTCTTTGCTTTGTAAACTTTAGCACTCTCATAAGCATTATTACACAATTCTTCAAGCTAAGTTAATTAAAGCTTCCTGTTAGAACCAGCAGATGTCATATCAAAGTTAAGCTTTTTAATAGCCCAGAAAGCTCTATGTTCTAACTCTATAGGAAGATGGTATCCTTTGCTATAGACAAAATGGTAAGGTGACATACCAATCGGAGTCTTATATGCAGTCCGGTAAGCCCACAAAGCATCATTCAGTCTATAAGACTAATCTTTACGATCTGGCTGAACCGTTTTCTCAAGAATTCTCTTAATTTCACAATTGGATATTTTTACTTGGCCACTTGTTTGGGGATGATAGGCAGAAGCAACTTTATGGGTGACGAAGTATCTTTGCATTAAGGTACGGAAATATCTATTACAAAAGTGAGCACCCCCATCACTAATAATAGCTCGTGGTATACCGAACCGACTAAAAATGTTCATTTGAATGAACTCAACCACAACTGCGTGATCAGCGGTTCTAGTAGTTACTGCTTCAACCCATTTAGGCACATAGTCAATAGCCACAAGAATATATTCATTTTTATTGGACAGAACAAAAGGACCTATAATATCAATACCCCAAACATCAAAAACCTCAATAACTAAGATTGGAGTTAAGGGCATCATATTTCTTCTAGAAATTAATCCTAGCTGCTGACATCTAAGGCATGATCTGTAGAATAAATATGCATCCTGAAAGAGTGAAGGCCAAGAGAAGCCGCACTGAAGAATTTTAGCTGCAGTTTTCTTTGCATTGAAATGACCTCCACATGCCAAACTATGACAGAAGGTTAGAATACTATGAAACTCACTCTCTAGAACACATCTACTAATGATTTAATCCACAGTATTTGAATAGCTGAGGATCTTCCCAATAATACATCCTAATTTGGGAAAAGAATCGATCTTTTTCCTTCTTTGACCAAGACAAATGAATTTTGCTTATTGCGAGGTAATTCACAATATCAGCAAACCAAGGCAAATCCTTATGAGAAACCTCAAACAGTTGTTCATCCAGGAAGGAATCACAAACTGGAAGTGAAGTTGAGGTATCCTCAATTAGAATTCTAGAAAGATGGTCAGCTACAACATTCTCTAACCCTTTCTTATCCCGGATTTCATAATCAAACTCTTAAAGCCAGAAGATCCATCGAATCAAACGGGGTTTGGTTTCCTTTTTGGAAAGAAGATGTTTCAAAGCAGAATGATCAAAATAGACTACGACTTAAGAACCCAATAGATATGATCTGAATTTATCCAAAGTAAAGACAACTGCAAGTAACTTTTTTCAATAGTGGTATAATTCAATTGTGCATCTGAAAAAGTTTTACTAGTATAGTAGATAACATGAGGAAGCTTATCCACTCGTTGTCCCAAGACAGCACCCATAGCATAGTCAGATGCGTCACACATAATCTCAAATGGAAGAGGCCAATTTGGAGGATTCATGACAAGAGCTAACGAAAGAAGAGAGCGAAGCTTTTGGAAAGCTTCAAGGTATGATTCATCAAAGACAAACGGAGCATCCTTTGCAAGTAGATTACACAAAGGACGGGAAATTTTGCTGAAATCTTTAATGAAGCGTCGATAAAACCTAGCGTGCCCAAGAAATGATCGCACTCCCCTTATGGAGGTAGGAGGAGGCAATTTGGAAATTAAATCGACTTTAGCTCTATCAACTTCAATACCTCACTTTGAAATGATATGTCTTAAAACAATACCCTCTTGAACCATAAAATGGCTCTTCTCCCAACTAAGAATAAGATTCATTTCCCTATAACGCTGAAGCACTAAGGAAAGATTTTGAAGACAGTTTTCGAATGTGGACCCAAAAACAAAGAAGTCATCCATAAAGACTTCGAGAAAATTTTCAACCATGTCTGAAAAGATAGACATCATACACATCTGGACTGTTATTGGAGCATTACATAATCCAAAAGGCATCCGTCTATATGCAAACATACAGAATAGACAAGTGAAGGTAGTTTTCTCTTTATCCTTAGAATCAATGGCCACCTGATTATAGCCAGAATAACCGTCTAAAAAGTAATAATAGCTCTTACCAGCCAATCGCTTTAGAATCTAATCAATGAATGAAAGTGGAAAATGATCTTTTCTAGTAGCGGAGTTGAGTTTCCGATAATCAATACACACACGCCATCCAATGGTGATGCGTTATGGAACTAATTCACCCTCGGAATTCTCAACTACTATAATACCTGTCTTTTTAGGTACTACTTGAGTAGGACTCACCCACTTGCTATCTTATATGGGATAAATTATTCCTGCATCTAGCAACTTCACAACTTCCTTCAACACTACCTCCTTCATATTAGGATTCAATCTTCGTTGGAGGTCCTGAGATGTTCGAGAATCCTCCTCCAAATGAATCTGATGCATGTAAATTGTGGGACTAATTCCTTTCAAATCAGCCACACTCCACCCAATAGCCTCTTTATTTTGCTTAAGAACTTTTAAGAGACTTCTTTCTTAGGAACTTGTAAGATTGGAAGCAATGATCACCGGGAGGGTGTCATTTAAACCCAAGAAAGCATAATTGAGTCTTTTCGGTAGTGGCTTAAGCTCAAGTTTAGGTGGAGACTCTAAAGAAGGAATATGCGGAGTACTAAAAAGTGGTGGAAGCGACTCTAACCAAGATTTCCATGGAGGAAAATCTGTAATAGCAGTGGAATCTAGTAAAGAATTCACTTCATTGAAGCATCAATATCAAAATCTTCATAGTTGAAGTGATTCAGACAAGCTTCTAAAGGATCCTTGGATAAAATAGTTGGGAATGATTCCTCAACCAACTCATCAATAACATCAAGGAAGAAGCATTCACTATCATCGTGGGGACGATGAATACCATTAAAGATGTTTAGCTTGACTTTCATATTTCCAAAAGATTGATCCATAGCTCCAGTCCTACAGTTAATGCAAGCATTCGCTGTGGCTAAAAAAGTTTGCCCAAGAATAATTGGAATATACTTTTTGGAATCATGGACCGGTTCTGTATCAAGAACTAGAAAATCGACCAAAAAATAGAACTTGCCACTTTTATGAGTACATCTTCAACAATACCTCATGGTTGTCTGACAAAATGGTCATCAAGCTGTAGAACAACTGACGTAGGTTTTAACTCTCCCAAACCTAACTTCTTATACACTGAGTAAGGAATAAGATTAACACTTGCTCCAAGGTCAAGATATGCTCGCTCTATCGCATTGTTTCCAATGGTGCAAGAAATTGTAGGAGCTCCAGGATATTTAACCTTTAAAGGAGTGTTGTATTTAAGAATAGCACTAACATGCTCGGTAAGACAAACTTTCTTAGGAACTTGGCTTTTAGATTTTCTCTTTAGAGTGCACAAGTCCTTTAAAAATTTGGAATAGGCTGGAATTTGTTTTATAGCATCAAGTAGAGGAAGATTGATTTTGACCTGTTTAAAAACCTTCATCATATCTTAAATTTTCTCCCCTTGTTTACCAAAGTGGGAAGGTTCCTTGAGACGTTCAAGATAAGACGCTTTTGGCTTATAAGCTGTCTCAGGGTTATGAGCAGATGAAGAAGTGACTCCATCTTCAACTCCTCTTATAGATTATGGAATAACATTTGAGAAAACATCCTTGGGATGTGGATTATGAATGATGGGAATAATGGGAATCCTAAGCCTTTCTTTTTCCTCCTATCCTTTCTTAACTTGGTTATCAACCACTCACCACTCCTCAATGTAGTGATAGCCTGAACCTTCTCATGATGAATACCTGAAGAATTGGTCAATCAATCATGTAAGTCTGCCCTTTCGGGTTGGCTATTGGCTGATTAGGCAGCTTTCCATCCTTTCTTTGAGATAGAGTTCTCGCTATTTGCCCAACTTGTGCCTCTAGCTTTGCTATGGCTGGAGAATGAGAATTAAGAAGTTGGGTGTTGGCTTTAATTTCACCAAGAGCATTGAGTACTTATTCCTCAAAAGTAGAATTTCTAGGAGGAGGTGGAAGATTAGGAGCTTGAGTAGATTGATTCTTAAATTGAGGTGGACGGTAAACACCAGATTGGTTGAAAGAATTATTTTATGGTATAGGATTGGATGAATTTTGATACTGCCCCTGAGATTGGGAAACAGTATTTCCTTGATTTGGATTACGCCATGATAGATTGGGATGATCTCTCTAGCCAGGATTATATGTAGAAGAATAAGGATTCTAAGCTGGCCTACAGAATGCAGCATTCACTTGCTCTTGTGGGATCTCAGATGATTGTCCCAGCATATGGAAAGCGTCAACAAATGGTTAGAATTAACACAGATAAAACAAACTTCCTTTGGTAAGGCAGTTTGCGGATTAGTAACAGGAGTAAAGCCAGATGATAGGATTTGATCGAACCTACAATTCAAGGCTTCTATTTGAGTGGCTAACTCACTAGATTTATCTACCTCATAAATTTTTTCAACCTTATTCATTCAAAGTGAAGACCTAGACCTAGAGGAAGAAGCATGTTGCACTGAGTTTTCACTTAGGGCCTCAAACAGTTCCCAAGCATCAGCCAAACTCTTACGCAGAAAAGCTCCATTACTGGAAGCATCAACCATGTTTCTATATGAGTCTGTAAGACTATCATAAAAGATTTATATTAAGTGCCATTGAGCAATATCATCGTATGGACACTTTCTTAGAAGATCATTATATCTCTCCCATGCATCATGGAGCTGTTCTCCTGGGATTTGGGAAAATGCCATGATTTCTCTCCTCATTTGTGTGGTTTTACCCACAATGTAATACTTCTTCAAGAACTCCTGTTGCAACATGTCCCATGAAGATATGTAATTTGTTGGAAGGGACTACAACCAAGTTCTTGCTTTATCTTTGAGAGAGAACTGGAAAACATGCATTCTGAATGAATCATTGGATAGAGTGGTCAACTTGGTAGTTGAACACAATTCCAAAAACACATCCAAGTGCTTATAAGGATCCTCTGTTGCATACCCATAGAAGGTAGGAAGCATTTAGATCATAATAGGCTTGATCTCAAAATAGGTTGCATAAGCATCTGGAAAAACAAAGCACAAAGGGGAAGTATATGTGGTAGGAATGAAATGATCCCTCAATTGCGGTTGTTGTGGAAGAACAGGTGGAACCTATTCTCCATTACCATTACCATTATTACCCGGTGCATTATGTTGCTCAGCCATGTTTTCAGAGGAACTATCTATATTATTCAAATGTTTTTTAAGCTTTCTTAATTAACTTAAAGTTCTCTCTATTTCAGGATCATACACTAAAGGTTTTGACCTAGTTTGGCGAGTTAACATGCACTGGTTCCACTAATCCTAACACTAACAAAAAGAAAATATTCCAACTAATAGAAAAACTAAAAGAACTTACAAAAGGTTTAATAAACCGAAGCTTTTCTCCCTTAAGCGTCTTTGTCCTCACCGCTAATTTGTACCTTAAAAGAAAAATAATTAAGATGAGATATCAGAAAGTCCGAAAACTGGTAAACCAAAATAACTAATTAAAAACTAAAACAAAAACAATCTCCCTGACAATGGCGCCAAAAATTGATGTGTCTCTCGCAATCGTACGATATCGTGTGAGATATAGCTCTATACAAAGAGGATGTCGAATCCACAGAGAGATAGAATTTGTCCTTAGCCTTTAAATTAGGTTTATGGTTTACAGAAACTTGGTTATAGAGTTTATTGGTTGTCACGATTTAACAAACTCGAATTAAACAAAATATTAAATTAAAGCAAATTAAACTAAATTGAATGATCAGAGAAGGAAGATCTTAGGGCTTTGACTTCACCACAATCGTTATACTATGGTCAATTGAATCAACTCTGGGATTTTAACCAATTCTGTTTTACAAATTTAGCTAACTATAACCTATTTGCGGTTAGTGTGGACTATTCACCTACCTACTCTACCTACTTTAACTACTGTGTGAATGAACCACCTTTCCTAAGCATAGATTATGAAAACATTCGTTTGTAAAATTCATTGGAACACTATTATATGACCTATATCCTTGTGTCCGGCAAGGCTTTGCCAGATACCGTACAACAAGGTAGGTTAAGAATAGAACATAAATTTTTATATCTAAGACAAGGTAATAACAATTTATATTCCACTAAAGCATGAAAAACCACTTAAGTTGTCTCAAGTGCTCATAGTCATATAATAAAAAAAACATAATATATTGAAATAAACCCAGAGTCAAAATAATCAAACCATAATATAACGTTGGGTTACATCAATGCCCTAAGAAAGGGATTACCTATCATGACAAGGTTGGATATCATTTGTGTTAAGTTCATCTCCATCGTCATGGACGGCACCTTTCTTCTCAGGATCTGCGCTTTCAAGGTTGTAGAAACCCTAAAAGCCACCACACCTTCAGCCTCCTGAATAATATGTAAAAGAGATTGGAATTTTGAACCTCTTCTGTCAAGGCTTACGCCTACTTTTATAGAAGAAAATATGTATTTGGTGGGCTTTTAGGTTTTCTGGCCCAACTGGAATGAGATTGGGTGATAAAAAGTGGAATCCTGCAGCTTTAAATCTGATATGTCATGCATTACTCAAGCTTCAGGAATGGATGCTCGAGCTTTAAGACTCATGCTTAAGCTTCAGGAACAGATGCTCGAGCAATACTAGATGGATGCTCAAGCTTCAGTGAATGGTGCTCGATCATCACATTGACATGTAGCCAATTTTCTTCAACTATTTTTCGAAGCGTCTTTTTCTTTTAACATTGCTCGATCCAAGCTTCTTGGGCTCGATCACTAGGTACCATGCTCAAGCATCTGGGGCTCAATGCTCGAGCATCAAGAGATGATGCTTGATCCTCTGTTGACAGTACTTGATCATGGAAGTGATGCACGAGACCTGGGAGCATAGCCTTTAATTCAAAATCAACTCATTAATTTTCGACACCTCATGCTCCAGCTACAGGGTCAAGGCTCGAGCACTTTTGGTTAAGGCTCGAGCACCCTTACAGTAAGGCTCGAGCATCTTTGCAGTAAGGCTCGAGCATCAGGGTACTGATGCTCGAGCATTTGGCCTTATTGACTTTTATTCTTTTCTTTATTGAAATGCGAGCCTCAACATTTTGGCTTGCTCTCGGCTTGCTTTGAATGACTGGCAACGACTCGGTAAGCTTCGATATCAGCATAAAGTCCCGGTTTTAATCATTTATCTGGGAAAGTACCTGAAACACACATTAAGCATAAATTAGTCTAATAATAGGTAGAAGTATCACTTTAGGCCCTAACATATACGTACTTAGGGGCTTGAATATGCATATATTCAGCACTCATCAAATACTAGGGATGGTTTAGCTCAAAGCGCTAAGACCTACCTTATTGGAATAAGGGAATGGATTGTAAAATATTGAATCCTACTTATATTTAAGTCAGATCAACAGAGTAAGTTGGGTGACTACCTGGATTAATTATTATTTGCGGTTAAGTCAGATCAACTGAATAAGTTGAGTGACTAACTGGATTAGAAATCTTATGTCAGATCAATGAACAATTGAATGACATACTTTGGTTTTGTACGGACTTTAAATATATAACTATGGTACCACGATATGAACTTGAGTCTCAGATTCGTTGGTTAGGGAGCGTATATGCATTGGGATGCATAGCTGGTTATAATGGTTGAGGTGTACCCTATTAGGTCTAGGTACTCATGCCCACCTCAGGTTCATTTTGCATGTTGCCTTCTATTCAGGTTGAAACCCCTGTGTAGTCCAGTAAGAGTCCTTTAGTGTAGATATATATATATGTATGGACTAGATAGATAATATTGAGATATCTAGAACGTATCTGCGTATCGGGTCATTGTTAGGATTGTAGTTAGAATAAAACGTATTCGTGGGCCTGACCCACTACCATTATTCAGGTATTGGATGGTTCTAGTCTTAGGGCTTGTTAGGGCTAAACAGAGACAGTCATTCACTCTACCGACGACGTAGGATTTCATTCCATGTTTTAGATTTGGATTTTATATTCAGTAGTTTATTTTTCAGTTCGGATTTTAATTAGGGGTCCACTAGATGGATTTCCGAGTTGTACTCTTAAAGGTTTTGGAAAGGTTAGATTATATTAATCTTTAACATTTGATGATTTTATATTTAGAATTCTTTCAGCTTTAATATTTATTTCTTAAATCTTTTCGTATTCCTACTTATTTATATATTAATTGTTTGGTATCCCCTCGGGTTTGGGCTTGGGCCTGATCAACCCATGTCTCGGAGTCGAGGGGTACCACAGTTGGTATCAGAGCACTCCAGGTTCAAGTGTCTCTAGGGTATTTCGTATTAAGACTTCCGCGTAGCATTTTATCTTGATTAGAGCTTAAGTTTAGGATTCATTATATTCCTTCAAGGTTCGCTTAGAACGTACTGATGTCAATCTTATTCTGTAATTTCAGAGTGTTTGGCACTAGGAAAAGGATGTGGTCTGCGATGAAAGCAAAGAAGGACCCAACGAAGAAAAAGGTTACTCCGACAATTCCCTTACGAAGGCCGACCAAGAAGGCGGAATTGGAGACCAAGGAATTGTTTTCGATCAGTGTTGTCTTGGATTATAAGCCAAGGATGGTTTCTTATGTACGGGATTAGTCACCATACTGTAGACCCAACATAACTTTAGTGGTGCTCGAAACTGAGCCAAGTGGAGAGGAAGACCACGAAGAAGATTCAGATGGAAGAGATACCGGAGCATCCAAGCTAGAGGGTACCGGAGCTCAAGGATGAATGCTCTTTTAAGAGTAATTTTAATTACTAGTAGTAGTGGAGAGATTAGTAAAAGTGTAGTACAGATTTAATCATGTACACTAGTAGTGTGTTCATGAATATTATACGATTATTCTCTTGACAGTTAATGGTTTAAAGAAGCTCTTAATAAAGTGAACTAGTGGTTTTGAAATTTTCTCTTGTGTTTCATGAGAGCATTTTAGTGATAGTTACATTAATGGTTTTATTAAACTATTTTGGAATGTGATTGTAATAACCCAGTCATTTTCTTCCTTTTTCCTTTTTCCTCAAATTTTGCGGATAAATTTTTTCTGTTGTCTTTTCTTTTCTATGGATGGTTTTTCATCACTTAGTGTCGTCTTAAGTGCTTAGAAATGGTTTCTGAGACTCTTTTCTGTGGATTGACAACTTCCTTTGAGGACCGAGTCATTTCCACAATTTTTGTTTTTCGACACTATTCACTTTTTTGTCCTTATTCCTATTTCATCCTTTTCCCTATTTCGTCTTTTTCCCGTTTGTCACTTTGTTAGCAAAATCTCAATTCTTGTGCTCGGAGTTGGTATTTGACTTCACGTATCTTTATCGTGAGTGGTTTCCACAAAATACGTATCTTTACTTTTGTAGAAGAATACTCTAGTTACTCCTAGTGTCCATAGGGGCATGGATTCATAATTCTTTGAAATTAATTTCTTTTCTTGGGGTGTTTTTCGTAAATATCTTTTGAAAATATTTTATTTCAAGGGTATCTAAGAAAATATCCTTTGGAAGATATTTTTATTTTGGGGCAGTTTTGCAGTTAACCCTTTTTGTGGGGGCCATTGTGCAATTAATGAAAGTTATTGCAAATTATCTTGTTGAGCCTGGATCCTTGTATGGGATTCATTTTCACTTTTTGTCGAGTCGTAAACTCTTAGAAGTCCCTTCTGGTCGATGTTTTCCAGTTTCAGGGTTTCTGGCCCTAGTTTGCTCCAAACTTGTTTGGGGCATAACTTTCTGCTCGGGACTCAGTTTTTGATGACATTTCTTTTGTTATTCTTATTTTCTCATTTTGAATCTTTTTTATTCACAGAGTTTCATCATTTAAGTGCGTCTGCTCAAATTTCACTTTTCCGGACCCGACAAGGCCCGTTCGGGGCACTTTTTGAGATTTCTATAAAAGGGGGATGAGATATTTTATTTTTTCATCTTCATCACTCTCTTGCATGACCTGAAGCTTCCATGGCAGTCCAAGGTAGGCTGCCACCTTCTCTATCCTCATTTGAACTTCATTTATTTGTCAGAACATAGTAGGGCCTTTGCGTTTTGTGTTCGTGTTGACTACGCGCTTCTTTCACCCTTATTAGAACCCATTTCTGGCCAAATTTTGAGTTTGGTTTTGAAGTCAAGTTGTGATTTTCATGGGTCCTCTTTGGAGTTTATCGTTCATGGCGTTGTCCCCGACAAAACCCCGAAGTATTGTTGGATTCGGAGCCGTTTCGTTTTGATAGCTTTTGAAATTTTCATCTCAAATTGAGGTAGGAGGTGTCTTAGGTTTATATTATTGTTGTATTGATTGTTTTATAAGCATATACAACTTGTGAGTATGCCTTGTTCAATTTTTTAGAATTTAATTTAATTATTTTCTTTATTTAAGATTTAATTCTCATGATGCTAGGCAACTTAGAATTAAATTGTGGCATGCTAGAAATTTAGGCCTTGGTATGGTGGTTGATATATATTAAATTGGGGTTATTTGAATAAGAATTGCAAATTTTATTTAATATTTATCTTTTGTGAAAGTTTAATTCACCTAGTTGTATCACATATGGAATCAACTTGTAATGTGATATTAAAGTAGGCCTTGGTAAGTTCTTTAACATATATTAAATTAAGGACATTTAGATAGTTTGAAAATCTAGAGAAAAATTAATTAATGAGCTTAATTAATTTTATTTTAAGTGTGTTGATCACTTAAATTGATATTGGAAGTAATAGGTTGATAATCCCTTGAAATGTGGTATGTTTAACCACCTTGTGAGCATATTACTAATTTGATGTAGAATTAGTACTTGAGACATCTTGAAATGGTAATTGGACTTAGCATGATATAGAATATCATTGACTTGCATAGCTTGTTTAGATATATCTGGTGTAGGTTTATACCTTGTTAGAATATTACAATTGTTTACCTTGAAAGCTAGTTACTAAATTGGGACTTATTTAGTACTTGTGGCTTAGTGTGGTAATGTGATTCAATTGTTGTAAAATATTATTGTTTTGGTGTATAAATTGCATATTGAAGGCTTGACATGTCATATGCTATCTAGACTTGAATTCTAGGATATGGTTTGTGAGGATTCAACCTTATTTGTGCTATCTAGACTTGAATTCTAGGACATGGTTTGTGAGGATTCAACCTTATTTGTGCATGGAAGATGGCTTTATGCATTAGTGGATTTGGTATAAGTTTGGTCTAACTTATTGATTTTTATATAAGTTTTGGACTTATTGATTTTGGAAAGCTTGCAAAGACATATTTCACGTGATGGCTAGGGTTTGGTTCTAGTACGGAGACAAGAGTCTTCTAAGTCGTAAGTGCGCACTAGGTAGTACCTTGTGGGTCGTAATTGCCCGGAATAACTTATGCATATGCGTACTAAGTAGTGCCTTGTGGGTCATAATTACCCGGAAACACTTGCTTGGTCTAGTGACCACATGTCCTAGTTTTTCTACTTTGATTTCACATTCAAATTCAAGTTGTTAATCATGGATTATTTGTAGCTTGAGAATTAATGCTTGCTTTGGATATTTGAATCTTACTTAGTATACTTAAAATTGTATAGTTGTTTTGTGCATTTAGATCTCATATAGTATACTTGAACTTGTATGCTTGCCCTGTGAGTTTAGATTTCATTTAGTATGCTTGTGCCGTATATACTTGTTTTAGGCGTATCTCTCTTAACTTAGTATACTTGTGTCGGTATACTTGATTTTCGAGATTTTCATATAAAATGCGTACTTGTGTAAATATGCTTAGACATTGCATGACTTGTCTTAATGTGGTTTAGTATACTTGGAAATGTGTGCTTGTATGTTGTATAACATGTTTAACATTATTTAGTATACTTGAGCATGTATACTACTATGTTGTTGTTCACTTTAAATTGCATGAGTAGCTTAGGATGATCCTTGAGTCTCACTTGACATAGACGTTAGGTGGCATGAGCCCCTTTGACATGTTTTACCTTAAGGTGATATAATTGTAAAACGCTAGGTCGATGCATGCTCATCTCCTACAAGTAGCTTTATGTTACTCACCCACATAGTGGGGACATTTTTCAGGTACCGGGGTCAAGATTTGGGATTCACGTCATGCTTGGATGATTTGTAGACTTGAAGTTCTCATTTCTTGTAAATGTTGGCTTGAAATGCCATTTATAGCTTTATATGTCAAAATGTGTAAATTTGATTTTATTTTTGTAATGTGTACATAAGTACACTCTTTACAATGTATTTGACATGTATGAGATGAGGCCATAGGCCAATGACATCTAATTTGTATCTTATGTAACTTTTAACTTCATGAAATATTATAAAAATATTAAAAAATGCCGAGTTATTGCTTCACTATGCTTGCATCGGGTGTAGGAATTCCATTTTTATTCTTTCATAGGGTCTCATTAATCATGTATGAAGTGTGTCCAAAGGCCAAACGGTAATTTTAAATCATTTGTTAATTTTGGCTTTCAAATTTCCCTTTTCTTGTTCATCTTTGCCTTTTTGCCAGTTGGGGGGTCGGATTTTGCATCGGTGGTATTTTTAAGCCCATGGACCATTGTAGCATGTCCTAATAAGTAAGTTACGTTTGTGTGCATGATCGTTTTCAAGAAAAACCTCTTCCTTGGCAATTTGAGCCTCCTAGGAACTCATCTTGAGGTTTTGTTGTATAATCTGATCTAGGGGTATTCCAAACCTTTTACATCAGTTTTATTTTCTTCTTTCAACATAGTTGATTAGAAAACGTGATTTTAGGGAGGGTTTCTTCTTCGTGTTTTTTCAGAAAACATCGTCTTGGTACCGGAAATCCCTCGTGAAGTTTCAGCTTCCAGTTTTCATTTTAGCAGCTTTTTAGCTGTTTTGACCAGATTTCTTGGGAGGGCATTTTGGTCATTTTATAGTGAATTTTTTTTTAATTCTCTCATGTGTCACGTAGAAAACTCAATTTTGAGGGGGGTTTCTACTTTGTGTTTTTGCAAAAAAATTCATCTAGGCCTCCAAATTCAGCCTCTGTTCTGGATTTTTCTGAAAAAAAAGCCACACAGCAGCTTTATGGGCTACTGCCAGCCATGTGTGCACCCAGTGCACGCGCGGTGTCCATGGGCGCGCGCATGGGTGTGCGCATGGGGCTGTCATTTCCTCTCGTCAGGCCGTTGTGACGTCAATTCTTCTTTTGGGCTTTTCTCCTTCGTCCGGACTCCAATTCAAGTGAATTTTTTTTTTAACTTGATTAATTTTTCGTTGTCTATCCAACGGTGTACTCAGTTACACCCGGATATTTTTGGATAATTACCATTTTTCCCTTAAAACTTTAAGTGTCTATTTTTCGTCGTCATGTCGTTTTTCCTTCGTCCGGACTCCGAATCATGCGATTTTTGAGTCCATCTTGATTAGTTTTTCATTGTCCTTCTAGCAGTGTGCTCGGTGGCACCCGAATCTACAGTTTTCAGAAATGACTATTTTGCCCCTAGGGGCTTATTTGTCATATTTTCGATCTTTTGCTTCCGTATTAGTTCTTGTTGAGTCCACGACCTCATGGAAGGTCACTTTGACTTCTTAAAGTCTTATTTTTTGTTTTCGCTTCCGTATATCGGATCCGTTATCGGGTCAATCTTCGGTTCATCACAGGACACGCTGGCCTAAAAACTAGGGTCGTCACAGTGATTGTCACGATAATAAATGATTATCACAGTGGAGTGATTGGTTTTTGGACAGGCAAACAAATATTTGCTTGTAAGTACGGTGTGTTGAGACGGGATGATTACTAAGGAGTTTATAAAAGAACTTGTGTAAATCAATATAGTAAGTTTGAGTTCGAAGGAAGAATTCCCAAGATAGAGTGATAATCTAAAGGTGAGTTGATTTTGGAGTATTTTATATTACCTTATGTGTTTTCACTCTACGGAGTATTTAGAAACATTGGGTTGTTATAGTTTAGTAGTGACACAGGTATGTGATAGATCTCATGGTGTTTCTACACCTTTAAGTGATACTGCCATTTTACTTGGGAGTGATGTGCCTGTGATAATAGATATTGGTAGACTCAGATTTCTAGTCAATCTAGTGGTCCTGGATGTATACACTTATGCTGTGTTACTTGGGATGGATTGGTTATCTCATTACTATGCTCAAGTTAATTGTTTTGATAGGTCTATTGTGTTCACCATACCTGGTCAGGATATATACGTTATTGCTATGCCACGTTCTAACGGGGTCACTAGCACTTATTTGTTCCATATGGAGTATGAAATGGATGAGGAGATTACTGTATCATTGGATAGCATACCAATCATAAAGACTTTCCGGATGTTTTTCAGGAGGTTCCAGGGTTACCACTTAGTCGCGAAATAGACTTTGTGATTGACTTAGCTCCAGGCACTATGCCTATTGCTAAGGCGCCATACAGCATGGCACCAGTGGAGATGCGAGAGCTGAGGGATCAAATTCAGCAATCACTCAGCCAGGGTTTTATTCATAGGAGTACTTCACCCTAGGGAGCACCAATTATGTTTGTGAACAAGAAGGATGATTCACTTCGCCTATGCATAGATTACAAGGAGTTGAACAATGTTACTATACGTAATAAGTATCCTTTGCCAAGAATTGATGATCTTTTTGATCAATTGAAGGGAGCTGCGTACTTTTCTAAGATTGATCTGCATAGAGGATATCATCAACTTCGGGTTAGGGAACAAGATGTTCCAAAGACAGCGTTTCTCACTAAATATGGTTCTTGTAAGTTTTGGGTCATGCCTTTCGGACTAACTAACGCACCAGTTGTCTTCATGGACTTAATGAACATAGCCTTTAGGGCTTATTTAGATCAGTTTGTCATTGTCTTCATTGATGACATTTTGATTTATTCAAAGTTAGAGGGCGATCATGCTAGACATCTTCGTATAGTGTTGCAGATGCTTCGTGAACACCAGTTGTATGCCAAGTTCGAGAAGTGTGAATTTTGGCAGTGAGAAGTGAAGTTTCTGGGTCACGTGGTGTCAGAAAGGGGAATAGCGGTGGATCCAGCCAAGGTTTCAGTAGTGGTTGAGTGGGGACAGCCTACTTCACCTACCGAGATTCGAAGTTTCCTCGGATTGGCAGGATATTATCGTAGGTTATCCAAGGGTTCTCAAAGATAATGGAACCACTCATTCATCAGACTAAAAAGGGTGTACGATTCGTGTGGTATGAACATTATCAGAAAGCTTTTGATGAGCTAAAGCGCAAGTTGACTGTTGCACCGATTCTGTCTACTGCACAGAGCGGGATTGAGTATCTTGTTTACACATATACTTCTTTGCAAGGTCTTGGATGTGTTTTAATACTGGAGGAGCGACCGATTTCATATGGATCTCAGAAGCTTAAGCCTCATGAGCTTAATTATCCAACACATGATTTGGAGTTAGCAGCTGTGGTCTTTGCCTTATGCATTTGAAGGCATTATCTGTTAGGAAAGTCCTTCAGGTTTTTCAGTGATCACAAGAGTCTACAGTACTTGTTCACTCAGCGGGAGCTGAATATGAGATAGCACCGATGGTTAGAGTTTATGAAAGACTATCATTTCTTTATACAGTACCATCCAGGGAAAGCGAATGTGGTGGCAGATGCACTCAGTCGTCGACCCGCTGCTAGTCTTTCTGCTATATTCACCACTAAGTGAAATGCTTTGAAGACGGTGGATGAGTTGTTTGATGCTTTCATGGCTTGCATGGTAGTTACACATTCTATTATTCACAAGGTTTTGAAAGCACAACTCATGTATCAGCAGTGCTTGACAAAATTACGGAGATAACTTCTGGGGAGGTCCCATTTTACTATGTTGGGACTAATGGAGGTTTGAGGTACAAGGGACGTTTAGTAATACCTTCTACTGATGATTTGAGGAAGGATGTGATGACTGAGACTTATCATTCTAAGTTTTTTGTTCATCTAGGAGGAGACAAGATGTATCAGGATATGAAATGACAGTTTTGGTGGGCAGGTATGAAAAAGGACATTACTAATTTTGTCTCTTGATGTAATATTTGTTAGATGGTCAAGATTGATCATCAAAGGCCGCTAGGAGCTCTACAGCCACTACCAATACCAGAGTGGAAATGGGAGAGCATTTCTATGGATTTCGTAGAGGGATTGCCTAATTCCTTTAAGAATCACAATTCTATTTGGGTCATCATGGATAGGTTGACTAAATCAGCTCATTTTTTGCCTATTCGCACTGACTTCACTTCGGAGCAATTGACGAGACTTTACATTACGGAGATTGTGAAGTTACATGGCATTCTGTTGTCTATTATATCAGACCGGGATTCGAGCTTTGTGTCAGGATTTTGGAAGAATTTTCAACAGGCTTTGGGTATAGAGTTACATCTTAGCACTACTTATCATCCTCAGACTGATGGACAAACCGAAAGAGTTAATCAAATCATAGAAGATATGCTTCGTTCGTGCATTCTTGATTTCAAGGGCCACTGGGAGGATTATTTGCCACTAGTCGAATTTGTGTATAACAATAGTTTCCATAAGACTATTGGTATGGCATCGTTTGAGGTATTGTACAGCCAACCATGTCGATCTCCTGTTTGTTAGATGGAGGTTGGAGAGAGTAGATTCTTGGGTCCTGAGTTCATTAAGGATATTCTGCGAAGATTTCTCTTATTAGGGATCGTATGCGCACTGCCTAGAATCGACAAAAGAGTTATGCCGATCATCACACTCGTGCTTTGGAGTTTCAGGTTGGGGATTAGGTTCTGCTCAAAGTGTCTCCTATGAAAGGAGTAATGTACTTTGGGAAGAAAATGAAGTTATCACCGCGGTTTGTCGGTCCATTCATGATTACAGATCAAGTTGGCGCTGTAGCTTATCGGTTGGCACTTCCAGATAATTTGGATGGTGTGCATAATGTGTTCCATGTTTCCATGTTGTGAAAATTTCTGTGAGATGAGAATCAGTATCAGCATATCGATGTTAGGGAGATTGGGTTGCAGCCAGATGCAACCTATTGGGAGCCACCGTGTCGTATTGTCGACCGTCAGGATCAAAATCTTTGAAATAAGGTTATCCCTTTAGTGCGTGTTCAGTGGAGTCACCATAATGAGGCTAAGTCTACCTGGGAATGGGAGGATGTCATTCGCTTACAGTTTCCTCAAATATAGGAAGAAGGTAAGAGCGAATTCTGAGAACGAAATTCCTTTTATTAGGGGAGAAGAATGTAATACCCCTATTTTTAAAAAGATAGTCTCGGCATTTTAAATAATTATTTTAGGCATTTTAAATAATTATTTTATTGCGTTTTTATTTGTTTATTTGCTTGTTTATTTTAATTACTTGATTAATTGTTTTGTTTAATTGAATTGTTTGTGTAATTGTTTATTTAATTGCCTTTTTATTTTCTTTAATTGGGTTATTTGTTTTAATTATTTATTTTCTTTAATGTACCTTATGTGGTAGTTTAATTAGTTGTTTTCATTAATTAGGTTAAATTAGGGTTTTATATTCTTTTAGGTAGATAAGTTGTGGGACGTAGCCGACTTAGTTAGAGAATGAATTCTAGGTTTCTTTTCCTTTTCATTATGTAATTTGAATTAGGTTAAAGTTTTTGGCTATACATATATTTATAACATTACTTCGGCTGAGGGTTTTTTTTTTAAATAGACTCAAATTCTATTCACGTATAAAGAAGGTTGAGAGAACAGAGCACCAGTTAGGGCTATGAAGGAGGAAGGAAGGGTTTTGCTTGTGGATTTAAACCAGAGCAGTAGGAGGTTGACAGTGTACGGACGTCATCAGAAAACTTAGGAAGACGACGACGAGGTTTTGATTCAAAACCACACAGGCAAGTATTATTCTTTCTCTCTCTCCTTGACCTATGTTCTATACATGCCTAAATGATCTCTAGGGTTTTAATCAGACATTAGATAAATCTTATATGTTTTTAAAACAAGATTAAACTGTTTATGTGTTGTAAAATCAATCCGTTTCTTCGCATCAATTGTTGTTTCATATATGTTCTAAGTTTCTGTTGATGATGAATACTGGAGTTTAGATGCCTTATAAGGAATTTTGGGACATGAATTGAACCCTAGGAACTGTATTAGATATCACAGAACCTTCTGTAACAGCATCGGAGGCGAAAAAGATGAACTAAAGGAAGAAACGGCTCTCTGTGAGAAAGAAAGAGCCGGCTCCATGGATTGAGGGAGCCGGCTCCCTAGACCACAAAGCCGGCTCCCAAGGTGTGGGAGCCAGCTCCTAATGGTTGAGAGCAAGCTCTCAACTTGTGAGAGCATGCTCTCATGCCAAACTTGATACTAGACGTGGTTTGAGGGTCTGTTTTGGGTTTTCGAAGTTCCTGGACTATTTTGGGTGATTAGTAAGGACTTTAAACATTATATAATGCTGTATTAGAACCCTCATTGCATAATTAATGTCTTTATGCTAATAGATTTAATAGTAGGGAAGTTTAAGTAATCTTGCATGTTGTTAACGGATAGAAGGGATTAAATTGTTTAATTTTTCTTGGACTGTTTTGGGTGTTTAGTAAGGACTCTAAACATTATTAGAACCCTCATTGCATAATTAATGTCTTTATGCTAATGGAGTTAACAGTAGGGAAGTTTAAATAATCTTGTATCCTGTTAACGGATAGAAGGGATTAAATTGTTTAATTTTTCTTGGACTGTTTTGGGTGATTGGTAAGGACTCTAAACATTATATTATGTTATATTAGAACCCTCATTGCATAATTAATGTCTTTATGCTAACGGATTTAACAGTAGGGAAGTTTAAACAATCTTGCATGCTGTTAACAGATGGAAATAATTAAATTGTTTAATTTTGTTTTAACAATTTAATGGATTGCAGCATGTTTATAAATCTTGTTTTAGATGCACAGTAGGATCATTTATTTAACAGATTTGATCTATGCTTTCTCTGGATGACAATTGCTGAATTAATAAACTCTGTTCTGCAATTACATAGATTAATATTTTGGTTAATACTTGCTGAACTTTTAAACTAGGTTCTGTCAAATTGTATGGATTAATGTATTGGACTTTAATTGCTGAATTATTATATTAAATTCTGTCAATTACCTGGATGTTATAGATTGTATGCATCGGTATGGGATGGTGGCATACTAGGGATGATTTAGCTCAAAAAGTTAAGACCTACCTTATTTGAATAAGGGAATGGATTGTAAAATATTGAATCTTACTTATATTTAAGTTAGATCAACTGAGTAAGTTGAGTGACTACATGGATTAATTATTATTTGCGGTTAAGTATGATCAACTGAATAAGTTGAGTGACTAACTGGATTAGAAATCTTATGTCAGATCAGTGAATAATTGAATGACATACTTTGTTTTGTACGGACTTTAAATATATGACTATGGTACCACGATATGAGCTTGAGTCTCAGAATCTTTGGTTAGGAAGCGTATATCCATTGGGATACATAGCTGGCTATGACGGTTGAGGTGTACCCTGTTAGGTCTAAGTACTCACGCCCACCTCAGGTGCGTTTTGCATATTGCCTTTTATTCAAGTTGAGACCCTTGTGTATTTCAGTGAGAGTCCTTTAGTGTGGATATATATATATGTATGGACTAGATAGATATTGTTGAGATATCTAGAATGTATCAGCGTATCGGGTCTCTGTTTGGATTGTAGCTAGAATAGAACTTGTTCGTGGGCCTGATCCACAACCATTTTTTAGGAATCGGACGCTTCCAGTCTTGGGGCTTGTTCAGGCTGAGCAGAGACGGTCATTCACTCTACCAACGACGTAGGATTTCATTCCATGTTTTAGATTTGGATTTTATCTTCAGTTCTTTGTTTTTCAGTTGAGATTTTATTTAGGGGTCCACTAGATTGATTCTCGAGTTGTACTCTTGGAGGTTTTGGAAATGTTGGATTATATTAATCTTTTATATTTGATGATTTTATATTTAGAATTCTTTCAGCTTTATTATTTATTTCTTAAATCTTTTCTTATTCCTGCTTGTTTATATATTAATTGTTTGTTATTCCCTTGAGTTTGGGCTTGGGCCTGATCAACCCATGTCTTGGAGTCGAGGGGTGCCACATATAGTCCGTACATTTATATATCCATACTAAGGGACTCTCACTGAACTATAGGCTGGTCTCTACCTGACTAGTAGGCAACATGCAAAACGCACCTGAAGTGGGCATGAGTACCCAGACCTAACAGGGCCAGCTATGCATCCCAATGCATATACTCTCCCTAACCGTCGATTCTGAGGCTCAAGCTCATATCAAGGTACCATAACTCTATATTTAAAGTCTATCCAAACCAAAGTAGTGCTGCTCAACTGTTCATTGCCTTGACATGACATATCCATACGATTTAACTCTATAGTTAATCCATTCTTTTATTCCAGAGTAGGTAGGACTTAGCGTTTTGAGCTAATCTATTCCTAGTATGCCACCATCCCATACCGGTGCATACAATCCATACATCCACTAATTGATGAAATACATAATTAGTCTAACATCAATTAAGTCCAAACAGTTGACAATATAGATAATAAATGTACACGTCAATTACTCCACAATAAGCATAATATAAATCTGTAAATTAACATGCTTATTTAAACGTCAAGTAAGCATAATAAAAATCTGTAAATTAACAAGCTTATTTTATACCATTGATACATGATTAAACAGTATAACCATTCACTGAAAAATTGATAAAATAACAATAGCAATTTAAATCATCATTACCAAATAATAGTAAACATATTTGTTTAAGAAATATGTACTGTTGAAGCTATAAACACTATGTGGTTTATTAAACCTTAATACACACTCTAGGAGATTAATCTACATCCTAAGAACCATTTTAATCCTTCCTAGAAGTTCTTAATACTCTCTGGAACTTCAAAATCCAAGCCATGTGGCCCAGAACCACCCAGAAAAACGTCAAAACTACTAACCAAACAAAGAGCAGCCTCCCCCATGGAAGGAGCCGCCTCCACCAAGCATGGAACCGGCTCCCCCCTCAAGGGAGCTGCCTCTCTTACATGTAGAGCTGGCTCCCTTCCATGGGGAGCCACCTTTTTGAAAGGGGAGCCACCTCCCTTTAAAAAGGACTCGGCTCAACTCCTATTTTCCCCTCTGTTTCGTTTCCGGCGACGTTTAAACCTCTCTGTAATTCTCTACTAAAGTTTCTAGGGTTTCATCTACGTCCCAATTTATTCTAGAACTCAAGTATACTACCTAGTATGCGCATGTATCAAAGCAAGTCATGTTACACAAAATAAGCAATATCAAAGCAAACATACATACACAAGTATGCGATTAACATGGGGATACTCGTAAATCAAGTATACAAGTACAAGTGTACTAAGCTATATAGAATACACATGAAACAAATAGACACGACACAAGTGCACTCAAATGAAATCCGAATACACAAAACAAATGTACAACGCGCAAGTATACTATATAGAGTTTAGATACACAAACAAGTATACGAGTTCAAGTATACTAAATGAGATCTAAATACATGAAATAAGTATACAGTTCAAGTATACTAAATGAGATTTAAATACACAAACAAGTACACAAGTTCAAGTATACTAAATGAGATATAAATATGCAAGGCAAGCACCATTGCACAAGTTACAAGTAATCCATGATTAATTACTTTAAATTTAATGCAAAATCAGACAGTGGAAAGACTAGGATACTTGGTCACAGACCAAGCAAGTTATTATGGGTAATTACGACCCATAAGGTACTACCTAGTACGCGCATGTATAAGTTATTCTAAGCAATTACAACCCACAAGGTACTACTTATTGCGCACTTCATATGAAGTAGGAAACTCTTGTCTCCGTACTAGAGCCAAACTCTAGCCATCACATGTATATTATCCTTACAAACCTTCCAAAATCAACAAATTCAAAACTTATACAAAATCAATTAAAGCACAAAAACCATCTTCCACGCATAAGTAAGGTTGAATCCACACAAACCATGTCCTAGAATTCAAGTCTAAATGGCATATGACATGTCAAGTCCTTAATATGCAATTTATACACAAAACAAGAATATTTTACAACAATTGAGCCAAATTACCATCCTAAGGCATAAGTACTAAATAAGCTATAATTTAGTAACTAGCTTCCAAGGTAATCAATTATAATATTCTAAACAAGCTATATACCTACGTAAGATATATTTAAACAAGTTTTGCAAGACAATGATATCCTATATCATGCTAAGTCCAATTGCCATTTTAAGAGGCCACAAGTAATAATTCTACGCAAGCCTAATAACACGCTCACAAGGTAACCAAATTTACTACATTTCAAGAGATTATCATCCTAACATGAAAAGTCTCTAAAATCAAATGATTTAGTAAATGAAACAATTTACTTATGGCAAGATAAACATGTTCCCAAGGCTTTGAATTATGAAACAAGATATACTAAACATATAAGCTATAACCTCAAGGCCACTAATTGTCATGCTATATTTACACATTATTTATATATAAGCTAGGTATACTTCAAATCATGGATTAAGCTATACAATCTATATATAAACTACAATTTGGCAAGCTATACATATATATACACCAAACATGTTTTTATAACACTAAACCCTAAGTCATTTCAAGGATTTACAATCTATATACAATACTTAGGTTTAGTAAGCATTTAAACAATATATATTAGGCTCCAAAAACACTAAAACACTAAGGAAATAAACATACAACAACCCCTACCTCAATTTGAGATGAAATCTCAAACCCCACCGAAATGAAACCACTACGAATCCTTCAAACTTCGGGGTTTTGTCGAGGACAACAAGGTGAAAAATAAACCCTAAAGAAGTCACACCAAAATCTAAACTTGGCTTCAAACTCGAACTCAAAAAATGGCCAAAACGAGATTTCAATCGGTTACAATCGAAGGCCTCATCAAAGCAGACATTAAAGCCTAAGGCATTACCAAAAATATCCAAGGGGAAGGAGCTCAAAAGAGGGAAAGAAGAGGGGCATCCCTTTGGGCTTCCATGGCTGCCGGCCAAGAGAGGGAGAAGATGATGAAAAATATCCCACTCACCCCCTATTTATAGAAAAACTTAAAAAGTGCCCCGAACAGGTTCCGCCCAGCCCAGAAAAGTGAAATTTGAGCAGACGCGCTCAAACAGCAAAATACCATGAACAAAAAAGAACTAAAATGAGAAAAAAATGAATAACGGAAGAAACAGTGTCAAAAACTGTGTCCCGAGCAGAGAGATATGCCCTAAACAAGTTCGACGGCAGCTGGGGTCAAAAACCCAAAAATTGGGGAGAACGACCGTAAGACAATTCTAAGAGTACACGACTCGAAAAAATGTGAAAATGAATCCCATACGAGGATTCAAGGCCCAGGAAAACACTTTGCAATTAACTTTCATTAATTACACAAAGGAATAACTGCGCAAGTGACCCAAATGAAAATATCTTCCAAAAGATATTTTCTAAAAAACCTCCAAATCAAAATATCTAGAAAAGATATTTATGAAAAACACCCTAAGAAACAAAAATGTTTCCAAAGAATCTTTTCATCCACGCCTCTGCGGAAAAAAGTAACAACCAGCGAGTTTTCTCTAAAAGTAAAGCTACGCCTTTCAAAGAAACCAATAAGAATGAAAGCACGTGAAGTCGAATATCAACTCTGACCATAAAGAGTGAGGTTACGTGAAAGAAAATTTTAAGGAAAAAAATTAATCCGTAAAAATGGAGAAAAGGGAAAGGAAGAAAAATGACCGGGTCATTTACGCATTGTCAGATACCATATAGTTCAAAAGACTCCATGACAGAATGGTGTAGAAGAACGCATAAATAGAACTCTTTTGGAAAAAGCTCATTGTATGCTTTTCAATGCTGGGTTGTCTAAGGGATTTTGGGTTGAAGTAGTCAACACAGCTTGCTATCTGGTGAACAGGTCACCATTGATTGTTATTGAGTGCAAAATACCTAAAAAGGTATGGTCTGGTACTCTTGCTGATTATTCTATTTTAAGAGTTTTTGGATGTCTTGTTTATGCTCATGTTAATGAAGGAAAACTTGAGCCTAGAACCAAGAAATATATTTTTATTGGCTATATGTCCAGGGTGAAGGGATAGAGGTTGTGGTGTCCTGATCATAAGTCACATAAGTTTATTACCAGCAGATATGTTACCTTTGATGAGTTTGCTTTACTTCACCCGAGAAGGAGTCTTTTGTTACAGGTGAATCTCAGGGTGTTAAGTAGCCGGTAGAGCATGACTTTAAAGATCCAGAATTACAAGTCAACACTCTAGTTTAACCCAATGTTAAAGAGGTGCAGGATGATCAAGTACCAGATGAGCAACAGTACAGTATTGCTACAGGGAGAAAGAAAATGCAGATTAAACCACCTCAGAGGTATGCTTATGCAAATTTAGTTACTTATGCTGTATTTGTTGAAGAAAATATTGAAGATAAAGAGCCTTTTACCTACCAAGAAGCTGTTACAGGAAATGAATCTGCCTAGTGGACTATTGCTATAACTGAGGAGATTGAATCTCTTCACAAGAATTAGATATAGGAGTTAGTAAAACCTCCTAAAGCCCTGAAGATTGTTGGTTGCAAATGGGTCTTGAAGAAAAAGGAAGGAACTCCAGGTGTTGAAGATGCAAGGTATAAAGCACATTTGGTGTCAAAGAGAATGTGTGGATTTCAATGAAGTATTCTCACCAGTTATGAAACAAACCTCTATCCGTGTGTTGCTTGCCATGGTTGCTCTATTTGACTTGGAGCTTGAGCAACTTGATGTCAAAATAGCTTTTCTACATTGTGAATTTAAAGAAGAAATTTATATACATCAACCAGAGGGGTTCATTGTTTAGGGAAAAGAAGATGATGAGCACTGAATATTGATTATTCGAGCCCCTAAATATACGTATGTTAGGACCTAAAGTGATACTTCTATCCACTGTTAGACTAATTTCAATGTATTTCGTGTTTGTAGGTGTTTTCCCAAAGAAATAGTTAAAACCAAGCTTTTATAATGAAAAGAATGATAATGAAGTTTACCGCATCATTGCCGGTCATTCAGAGCAAACCAAGAGTCAAAATGGTGAATTTTGGAAGAGTTTAAGTTCTGAAGCTCAAGCCTTGCACCTTGAAGCTCGAGCCTGAACAAAGGATGCTCGAGCCTGAATAAGGGTGCTCAAGCCTTGACCTCTAAGCTCGAGCACAAGGTGTTAGAATTTGAAGAGTAGCTCCCAAACCTCGTGCCAAGTGTAATGACCCAATCATTTTTCTTCCTTTCCTTTTTTTCAGATTTTCACGGATATTTTTTCCCGTGGATCTTTTCCTATTTGGGTTCAGTTTCTCATCACTTAGTATCATCTTGAGTGCTCGGGGATAGTAATCGAGACTCTTTTCTTTGGATTGACAACTTCTTTTGAGGACCGAGTTATTTCCACATTTTCACTTTTTTAGATACTATTTACTTTTCATCATTTTCCCTATTTTGTCTTTTCCCTGCTTGTCACTTTGTTGGTGTAACCTCACTTTTGTGTTCGGAGTTGGTTTCTAACTTCACGTATCTTCATTCTAAGTGGTTTCCATGAAATACGTATCTTTACTTTTGAAGAAAAGTACTCTAGTTGCTCCCGGTGTCCATAGGGGCATGGATGCACAATTCTTCAGAAACATTTTCTTTTCTTAGGGTGTTTTTGATAAATATCTTTTGAAGATATTTTATTTCAGGGGTTTCTAAGAAAATATTTTTTGGAAGATATTTTCATTTTGGGCCAGTTGTGCAGTTTTCACTTTTTGGAGGGGCCATTGTGTAATTAATGAAAGTTATTACTAAATGCCTTATTTTTAGCCTGGATCCTCGTACGGGATTCATTTTCACTTTTCGTCAAGTCATGTACTCTTAGAATTTCCTTCTTGTTGTTTTTCTCCAGTTTCTGGGTTTTTGACCCCAATTGTCGCCAAACTTGTTTGGGTCATATCTCTCTGCTCGGGACTTCGTTTTCGACGCCGTTTCTTCCATTGTTCATTTTTTCTCATTTAAATTCTTTTTCATTCATAGATTTTTTCTATTTGAGCGCATCTGCTCAAATTCCACTTTTTCAGATCTGGTGGGGCCCGTTCGGGACACTTTTAGGGTTTTTCTATAAATAAGAGGTCTTAAGAGAAAAAGTCATATTTTTTTCTCTCTCTCTCCTCTTTGTTGGCCGGCAGCCTTGGCAACCAAGGGGCTACCACCCTTCTCTCTTCTTTTTTGGCCACTTCCCTTTAGTAAAAAGGTGTAATGCCTTAGTTTTTTATGTTCGCCTTAGTGTGCTCTACCTTTCCCCCTTATTAGAATCCGTTTTTGGCCATTTTTTGAGTTCGGGTTTGAGGTCAAGTTGTGAATTTGATAGGGCTTCCTTGGCTTTCATGTTCATCGTGTTGTCCCCGACAAAACCCCAAAGTTTCATCGGATTCGGAGCGATTCATTTTGGTGGGGATTTGAGATTTCATCTCAAATAGAGGTAGAGGGTGTTGTAGTTTCAATTTCTTGTTGTCTTGCATGCTATGGATACTTATACAACTTATATGCATGCTTTTATTCATAATCTAGAAAATTGACTTGATTATTTCTTTGTATAAGATTTAATTTATATGATTGTCTATAGCTAGGAAACAAATTGTGGCATGCTATTAAATTAGGCCATGATGTGTTTAGTATCATATATTAAATTGAGGATATTTGAATAAGTATTGAGACTTTTATTTAATATTTTTCTTTGGTGAAAGTTTAATTCACATGGTCGTAATTAGTATGAAATTAACTTATAATGTGATATTAAATTAGGCCTTAGGATGTTCGTTAACATATGTAAATTTGAGAATACTTGGAATTGATTTAAAATCTAGAGGAAATTAATTAATTAGTTTAATTAATTTCATTTTAAGTGTTGTAGTCACTTAATTAGATTTTTAATTTGATATTGTTGATAACCATACTATGTCCCTTAACATATATTAAATTGAGACTATTTAGAATATATTTGAAATCTAGATAATTTAATTATTTTTTATTTAATTAAATTTTATTAAATTGTTCCATGTATTTAATTGTGTTGTAGAAGTTCTTTCTATATTTAAATCATGGATTTGGACTTGTTGTATAGTCACTTGATTATGTTTTAAGCATTGAGCAACATTGTTATTGAAATTATATTCATGAGAAAATGTTTCCAATATTGAATATAATATTGTCTTATGTAATGAATTGCACACTTTGTGATTGACATTATATATGCCATTTTAAAATTGAAACTCTAAGGCATGGATTGTGTGGGTTCAACCTACTTGTGCATGGAAGGTGATTTTGTGCATTATATAAATTACGTATAAGTTGTGAACTTATTTGGTTTATTTTGGAGTCTTGGGACATTGTTACAAGTGATATAGCTAGAGTTTGGCTCTAGTGCGGGAGGTATGGGTTCTCTCCAATTGAGATAGTGCGCACTAGGGTGGTCTTCCCAGTGGGTTAATGCCCTGAATAATCGTATTGTTCTTGGTTCATTCTGAGACGTGATGTCCAAGTCTTCCACTATTTCATTTCGCATTCAATTCCAAGTTGATAATCATGTTTAATTGTGACTTGTGGTTTTGGCTATTGGCGATTAAATGTTGTTAAATACATTTATGCATTATGATTTTTAAGGAGTCATTGCATGTTTTTTATGTTGTTAAGTACATCTATGCTAAATTGCTACATTTAGTTGTTTTCACACTTTTAGATTTCAAGTTGATAACTTTGAAAATCTATATCTTGTTGCTTTGTATAGCATGCTCCTATGTTGTTGAAATTGTATAAAGGATGTGTTTTATGCTAGAAATATTCTAAGCTAGCTTAAGATACTCCCTGAGTCTCACCTTTGACATAGACGTTAGGTGGCATGACCCTTTTGAATTGTTTCATGTTAATATAAAAATTTATAAGAAATCGAGTCGATACATGCTCATTCCCTACAAGTAAACTTGTTTACTCACCCCGAAGTTACTGGGGGTATTGTTCAGGTACAGGATTCAAGATTAAGAGATTTGCACTTACCTTGAGTGATTTGGAGATTTGAAGTTTCTTTTAAAGCATTCTTGTTCACATGCAAGTGTTAGCATGTTTAAGTTTCACTTTTAACGTTGTAATACTTAGTTAGGTTCAATTATGTCATTTTTGCCTTATAACATGTGAAGTGTACTTGGATACACTATTTGGAACCTAATTGATATGTATGACATGAGGCCAAGGGCCACAAACTTCAAAGTTCAAGTGTATGCATTTAAATTCTAAGTTTTACCTTTGAAATGTAATTTTTCTAACTTGGAGGTTTGGTATGTGAATTGGAGTAAATGTTATGTAATGAGGCCATGGGCCATGGCAACACACTTCAATACTTAAAGTACACTTGTTGGCATGCTTCCATAGCTTAAAATCTTATTTTTTTAGACCAATTTCATGTTGGGGTTTGAGGCTTGGGTGAATCCTCAACATTTCTTATTCATAACAGGTCCTTCAGCACCATTTTGAGCCATTTTGGTCATCCAAAATGCTAGTTTGGTGGACCAATGGCTTTTGGGAAACTCATTGCATAGTAAAAACTCATTTCCAGTAGCCTTTTTCACTGTTCAGGACCATTTCGGTCGACCGATGGCCTATTTCGGTCGACCGATGGCCTAATTCGATCTACCAAAACAACCTCCACTTAAAAACATGTTTTTAGCACAATTTTTGTCCAATTCAATCATCCGAAGCTCCAGTTCAGTTGACCGAAATAGCCCTCATTCAGCTGCCTCTTCAGTTTTGTTTCAACACTGATGTTTTGACTTCAAATGGTCATATCTCTTTCATTTCTAATCCAAATGAGGTGATTCTTGAGCCTAAATTCATGGATTTTGAGTCATATTTCCAATGGTACCAATTTCATCCTCATATTAAAATCATAGTGGGAGTTACTCATGTTTTAGTGAGGTAGTGTCAGTTTTTGCCTTAACCGAGAAGGGGCATTTTTGTGGAATTCTTGGCCAATGCTCTTAGAACTTCTTGGAATGTTATTGTGATACCCCCGGATTTCCGGATGCGGGTTGGCCAAGCCCACGCCCGATTACCCGAGGATATCAAAACAATTAGCAATTTAATGAACACAGAATACAATATAGAAAACAAGAATGAATAAAATTTTGCTGAAAAGAATCTAGAATGATAATCCAATAATTGAAAACCTCAGAATAAATAATTTCATTGATAATTAAAACTATTTTGATACAACTGATCCACCACGAATGGAAATCGTTCTCCAATTTATACAACTCGGGAATCCATCTAGTGGACCCCTAAATTATCCAATGGTACTCAAAAGACTGGAACAAAACCCAAGTCTTAACATGAAACAAAATCCTACACCATCAGTAGAGTGAATAACTGTATCTGCTCAGCATGATCACGCTCTACAGCTCAGAACTGACGAACACCTGAAAAAAAATAATAAAAGGGTGGGTCAGGCCCACTAGCAAGTTCTAATCTAACTGCAATCCATACAGTGACCCGATACGCAGATACACCATAGATACCTCACAATATCTATCTAGTCCATACATATATATATCCACACTATGGGACATTCACTGAACTACAGTAGGGGTCTCAACCTGAATAGAAGGCAACATGCGAAAACGCACCCAAAGGTGGGCATGAGTACCTAGACCTAACAGGGTACACCCAACCTACTATACCCAGCTACACATCCACTGCATATACGCACCCTAACCAACAAGTTTGAGACTCAAGCTCAACTCGTGGTACCATAAACATATATATCTAAACTCCGTTCCTAACCATTCACAAGAAATCCAATAAGTCATTCGGCGTATTCAACCGTACCGACTTATATATATATAAGGAGGATTTATTTAACAACCCGTTCCCTTATTCCAAAATAGGTAGGACTGAGTATTTTAAATCAGTCTGTCCCTAGTATGCCACCGTCCCATACCGGTGCATACAATCCACAAAGTCCATATAATTGATAGAACCAGTCATACTGTTCACCAATTAAAATCCATAAGGTAGGAATTAGCATTTTGAGCTAAACCATACCTAGTATGCCACCGTCCCATACCGGTGCATACCATCCTCCATATCCATGTAAATTACAACATTCAGATGATAAGCAAGTAATTCACAATGCAAAACCAAACCCAGATAATTGACAGAATTTTAATGTGAGAATTCAGCAATTAAAATCCAATACATAATTCCAAATAATTGGTCAAGTTTAATATAAGAATTAAGCAATTATAATCCAATATATGATTCCAAATAATTGACCGAATTCAGTATAAGAATTCAGCAATTATGTTCCAATACATAATTCCAGGTAAATTACAAGGCATAAATAATAAGCATGTAATTTATAGTCCAAAACCAACCATCCACATTATTGTAGAATAGTATTTCAACAACTTAAAACCAAAACCATGTAAATTACAGACTACGAATGATAGTACAGTAATTTAAAATCCAAAACCAATATCCAATTAATTACAGAAGATTTTTAAATGTTTCCGCAATGTAAATCCAACCAAATTAACCATATATTTGTAGGGGATGAATTAATAAATCAACAAATAACTTCCAGAGCCTACATAGATTACATCTAACACAGCAATGACCCTATAATATATTTAAGACCATTTAATAAATATATTACATCCCACTCGAATGCTTAAAAATAAGCTTAAGCATTTAATACTTCATCCATCCACCAACCGTATGCAATTGTACATAACTGTTATACAGTTTGATCCGTTAATTTAGCATTAATCTTAAATTAATTTAGGGTCCTAATAACACCTAAAAATTAACTATTTAATCCCTCCGTGAAGTCTCATTAAATTTCTAAAATTTAATCAAGCCTTTTAGTTCCTTTCTCTGTTAGTAGCATACACCGTGGTATATTTTTACATTGCTTCATCCTTTGTCTTAAAGACTTAAACCATGCAACATTAAGTTTAATAACACTTAAAATTAACTACTTAGATCCTCTGTTAAGTCCCTACAGTTCATTAGAATCACTCAGAAGCCCAAACAGTGCTCAAAACACCAAACAGAGCCCTAAAACCACTTTCTGGACGTAAAAACAAATTGGAGCCGGCTCTTGGAATGGAGGAGCCGGCTCTTCCCCTATTGGAGCCGGCTCCAATCCCCTAGGAGCCGGCTCTTGCTGAAGGGGAGCCGGCTCTTGACTTCCTAGAGCCGGCTCTCTCCCTTTTGAGAGCCTCCAGTTCATCCCTGCTCCGTTTCCGTCAATCTGCTCCTTCTCTGGTCAGTCCCTACCCTTCTGTTTATTTCTTAAACTGATCTTAAGGGTTTATTATCACTCTATTAACATCTCCAAGGTTTGATTACAGTAATTTAAAACAATTACAAAGCTTAAGGTTGCTATTGAACTTACCAAGCTTCCAGTATCAAAACTGAAACTATATGCAGAAACAGAAACGGAACAGATTGCACACGTATTTAAAACAGAATAATAACATCCCTATGAGTTCTGTATAACCCCAGTAGAGTTCCTATATTGTGTCTACAAGAGTTGCAGTCAAATACAGAAACTAAGGCTACGATGGAAACCATACGCTTAAAGTACAGAAAACTGAAACACCACTTGCATACACTGTAACAGATATTGAACACATACAGACCAACAATATAACACGTAATAAACATATTAATTCCAGTTTCTGCTTGATTAAACCCTAGAGATTATCTAGGTGCACAGAACACGGCCCAAAGGGAAAGAGGAAGATAGAACTTGCCTTTGTAATAGTTGGTCTGCTTTCCTCTGTTCTGGCCATACTGAAATACTGCTTAGCCTCCTATTACTTCTGTGTTTCCCTTCTCCTAGGTTTGGCTTTGAAACCTCAGTCGAGAACTCACAATTTGCTCTGTTATCTCAACCTTTACTCTGCATCTCTCTGTGTTTTGCAGAACCCTCTACGTGTATATGCTATGTGATATATCGTAAAACCCTAGCTTAACGCATAATGGTGTATTTATAAACTAAATACTAAAACCCTAATCCTTGTCACATTGAGATAGAGCCCTAAACTTAATCCGAGTTGGCCCATAACAAAAACCTACAATTAAATTCCATTTAATAAAACAATAATAAATCAATTAAATCAAATTATCCAATTAAGTCAATTAATGCAAATAATGTTAAATAATTCAACTAAGACAATTAAACAAAAATAATAAACGCAAATAAATAATTAACAAATAAATCAATTAATACACACAAATAAACAATTTGCCACATAAGCATTTATTCTTAAAATTAATAAATAAAATAAAAATGCACATAAAATAACATTTAAATTCCAATTTTATCCCTTTTTAAAGTAGGGGTATTACAGTTATGAAATGACTATGTTTGGTTTTATTCACCTTGTTTGACTTGTTTAGAGTCAAGTTTATCCTTTTTATTTCTTTGAGTTCCATAACTTCATGAAAGGTGACATTGGTGTCTTAGGGATGATTTTAATCTTTATAGAATTTGATTTTATCTTTTGCTTCCGCATTTCAGATCCGTTATCGGATTAACTTTCGGTTCATCACAGACGCACTGGGTCGAAAAACTTGGGCCGTCACACCAAGGCTCTGGGATCAAGCACTAACACCTAAAGCTCGAGCCTATAGCCCCAAAGCTCGAGCCCAACACCTTAGGATCAAGCACCATCCATTAATGCTCGAGCCTTGAGCCCCAAATGCTCGAGCATGATACCTAGTGCTCGAGTCCATAAAGCTTGGATCGAGCAATGTTAAAAGAGTTCAACCCCAAAAATATTCTAAGTGTTGAAGAAAAAGACGCTTCAAAAAATAAATGAAGAAAATTGGCTAAGTGTCAGAGAAAGGATCGAACACCTATTCTTGAAGCTCGAGCATCAAACCAGAGAAGCTCGAGCATTGTTCCTTATGTTCGAGCATGGTTGAAAACTCTGAACCCACTTTAGTATTTTGTTCCATAACTTTTGATTCAAAACTCTAAATTGGCTTTGGAAAGAAGACTCGAAGCCTGATGTTTTTATCTCTAATAGCCATCTCCAAATTCGCACTCTAAATGGGCCAAAATCGCGTTGCAAAGTTGGACAAAGTTGCTAACAGGTGATGCTCGAGCCTGAACCCAAATGCTCGAGCCTGAACCTCAATACTTGAGTCTGGGACTCTGAGGCTTGAACCTGGACATCCTGGAAGTCGTAAATTCATGCGGGAATTACCAAAAATCATATTTCTTTATTTCCTTATGGGTGCAATTGTTACCAAAAGCCGTAAAACCAATTCAATGGGGATTGGGACTTGTTCTCCACTATAAAAGAAGAGGAGAAGGACACAGAAAAGGGGATCCATCTCTGATCGATTAATATCCGTTCTCTCATATCTCTCTCTCACGGTGGCCTTTAGGGTTTTGAAGAAGAAGATCCCAAAAGAGTTTTGGAGGTCTATGGCAATGAAAACCACAACAACACAGATGATATCTTACGTCGTCATGAGTAGCTAATTCCTATCTTAGGGCATTGATGTAGCCCGAATCTGAATACTATGGTTTGATTGTTCAGTACTTTGGGAATTTAATATATTATGTATTTTGATTGCATGATTTTGGACAATTGCTTGACTCAATTGGTGTTTAATGAATTAATCATTTTATACTAGTTATTACCTTGTCTTAGATATAACTGCTCATAAATTATATTCAACCCATTCTTATTGGACGATATCTGGCGGAGCCCTGTCGAACATAAGAATGGAGATCATGCAATGGTGTTCAAAGGTTTTTCATGAATGAATGTTTTCATAATCTATGCCTAGGAAAGACAAGTTATACTGCAAAATTAGTTAGAAGTAGGTAGGTAGATAATTTGTGCCAACCGAAGATAGGTTATTGTTAACTGAAATTCATGAAACATCTTTCTTTAAATCTGAATTAAATTAATGTTATTAAGTTTAATTCCATATTATACATAATTATTGAAATCCCAAGGTTGAACAGTTGACCATAGTATGAGATTCGGGGTGGAGTCAATCCTTAAGTATTTCTTCTCTTGATCTTAATCTTTTTATTATATTTATTTTCTTTTATGTTATTGAATTGTAACACAACACACAAAATCAAATCCTTTTTCTAAATTAAAATAGTAATTAATTGAAGACTCGATGAACCACCACAGTCATTAAGGTTCGACACCCTCAACATAGCCCTATCCTACAAGGATTCGCTCTATTGCGAGTGGTATTTTTATTATTGATAAATAAAAACACACATCAATTTTTGGCGCCGTTGCTGGAGACTGTGTTGCGGATTTGTTGAGTTCAAGATTAATTCTAGTTTAATTTATAGTTTTAGGACTTTCTAAGATCTCACCTTATTTTTTTTTCTTTTCAAGTGCAGGAATCTAGCAGCAAGGACGAAGACGCCTATGGAATAGAAACTTCAGTTTCAGGACCTTTTGTGAGTTTTTGTTGTTTTCCTTCACTTGAAAATTTTCTTTTTGTTACTACTTGTTACCATTGAAATTACCTTAAATTGTTAGGAGAATTCTTTAAATCAGACATGGCTAATAATGGTACGAATCCAAATGGGCCACAATTGAGGGATTACTTCATTCCCACCTCAAATACATCACTTTGTTGCTTTCAATTTCCATAATCTGATGCAACCCACTTTGAGATCAAGCCAACTATGATCTAAATGCTTTCAACTTTCCATAGGTTTGCTACTAAAGATCCTTATAAGCACATAGATGAATTTTTAGAATTGTGTTCAACTACCAAGTTGTCTACTCTTTCTGATGATGCTTTTAGGATGAGACTCTTCCAATTGTCTCTCAAGGACAAAGCTAGAACTTGGTTGCACCCCCTTCCTCATAATTCCATAAGCACATGGGATAAGTTACAACAAGAGTTCTTAAAAAAATACTACACTGTGGGTAAAAAAACACACAAATGAGAAAAGAAATTATAGCGTTCTCTCAAATCCCGGGTGAACAATTTCATGATACTTGGGAAAGATACAATGATCTTTTGAGAAAGTGTCCACACCATGATATTCCTAAATGGCATTTGGTGTAAATCTTCTATGATGGATTACATGATCCACATAGAAACATGGTAGATGTTTCTAGTAACGGTGGTTTCCTACATAAGATTCTAGATAATACTTGGGAACTATTTAAGGCCCTAAGTGAAAATTATGTTCAACATGGTTCTTCCTCTAGGTTTAGGTCCACTCCTGGTATTCATCAAGTTGAAAGTTTGTATGAAACAGAAAAATTTAGAGAGCTTGCCACTCAAATAGACGTGTTGAATCAAAAGTTAGACCAAGTTTTGTTAGCTGTGACTAATATTAGTTCTTCTTAGCATTCCTCTTTGCCAAAAAGAGGTGTGTTCTGTTTGCGTTAGTCCATCTCATTATGCTAACAGTTGTCCTCTCTTAGGTCACTCTTTTGAAAGTCCACAAGCATAAACCAATACTGCATTCTTCAGTTCGGGTTATAATCCAAATTCCAATACTTATAACCCTGGCTGGAGAGATTATTCCAATATATCATGACATAATCAAAGCCAAGGCAATACTTGATGAGCGTTGAAAAGTGCATATTTGAACCCCTTAAGCTTAGGTATTCTAGGACCTTTATCTATCTTATTTTCCCGCTTCAGATTGATTTTGTATTATTTCCATTTTCAGGTATTTATCCCCAAAATAAGCTAACTCAGCCAAATAAAAGCATAATTGAAGCAATTCTGGGATGAATCAAAGAAAGGAGCAAAGTAGAGCAAAAGGAAGCAAATGGTGGAATTTCAGCAACTTCGATCGATCTCAAGAAAAGTTTGATCGATCCAACTTTCATCGATCTCAGTACTTTAAGATGGATCTGAGCCATGTTTGTTCCTATTCAAAAATCTCAAAGTTTGATCGATCCAACATCATTCTCTGATCGATCGAACCATCTTGTCCTTATCCAAATGATTCATCTTATCCAGTTGTACCACCCTACCAACCACTTTTGTCCTTTTCCCAATTTTTTTTTCAAAATATCTCAGATTTGTTTTTATCCAAAAAGGCGCCGCCGTTGAGGATCGATCCAACTTTAATTCGATAGATCTCAGCCATGTTCGATCGATCACACCTCAAGTTCGATCAATCAAACTTTCCAAATCCTGAGAAAAATCTAAATTTCAGCTCATGAAAAGTTACCTCGTATCCAATCATTAGAGGATTATTGGTGTACGAGCCCAGCTCATTTGGGGTGATTTTTAACCTACCTATATTTGAATATGAGCCACTTTTTGAGATACTTTTGATACACACATATAGAGAAGATAATACTTTGGGAGGAAGCTAAGGAGAGGAGGAGGCCAAAGATACCATTGGAGACTCTTCATCAACCAAGGAGCAGATTTCTTCCATGGAGCTTGCCCTTGAGGGTTGGAGGACATCATCTATGAGTGGCTAGACATCCTCTTGGGGCTAAGTTAGCCCTAAGCATGCTTTCTACTTCTTGATTTATGTATTTTTAAGGGGATTTGTATTGTGATTCATGTCTTAACACTTTTATATATATAGATCTTGTTTATTCAATGATTTATGTGGTTTAATGTTTCCAATTGACCAATTCATTCTATCCATATGTCTATGTATTCTAGAATAGTTGTTTATGTGTTTGTCTCTATTTCTTGTGTTATTAATGCATGTCTATGTGTATTGATGTTATAAATCAAGAGATTGTCAAGACATAGTGCTTAATGTTATGTTCTTGTGGTTTATTTGATGGTTCATACTCATTTCTTGATGGATTGTACCTCTTCCTTAGTTTAATTAGTTTAATTTCATGCCATTAGCTTAGTTGTAGTGTAGTTGTTAAATGGGAGGACAATTCATACTTGTTGTTGATGTTCTATACTTATGAAAGCAAGTAACATATTTCTCTAACCTTGTGATGTGTTTAGTTGTGAGCTTAAAGAAAGGATTAATGGCTTAATTTGATATGTTGTACTATCCACCATATTGTTTAGAAAATATATGCTTAATTTGTCATCCATGCTTATTGAAACAACCACACACACACATTATGTGTTGCAATACATGTATTTCCCCTCATCAATCATTCATTTAGGGTGTAGAAAAGCTATGCTTAGTGGTGATCTCTAAACCCCAAGATCTCTTTCTCTTTTATTCTCTCGATTGCATTATTATTTACCTTAGTTTAATTTGCATCTAGTGTAATCCAACAAGCCAACCACTATTTTGATCACTCGACCTACTAACCCTAATTTTGATTCCTCAACCTAGTACAACCCTCAATCCCTTGGGGCGATCCCTACTTACCGTAGTTATATTTTTAGTGAAAGGTAGTAGTGGTAATTTCTAAATGTAAAACTTGGCCATAATGCATAAACTTTGGGTTTAAATTGACGACAACACCAAGTTTTTGGCGCCGTTGCTGGGATTGATTGATTGGTAACGTTGTATTTGTGGAATCAATTAGGAATTAGTACTATTTTGATTGTGTCTTTACTTTGTTTTCAATTTTGTTACTTATTGTGTTTGTTCTTGTTTGACAAGGAGCATTGGGCTAAGAAGGTGAGCAAAGGAGTATTCTAAGCAAAAGAGTTAAGCAAGCAGAGGAAAAAGGCTAAAATCATAAAAAATAAAAAAAAAATAAAAAAATTACTAAGCTAAAAGTTAAAATTTGGAGTTGAAGTGCTAAAGGACCTTTGTGAGCTTTTTCTTACTCAATTTCTAGTTAAATCGTGAGCCCACGTGGAGGCAATTTACTTTTCTTGTATATTGTTGATAGCATGGGAGTATGGGAACATTGTATGTGGAAGAAGTTTGTTGATTGTTGATTTGTTGTAAAGGAGAAGGGCTTGCTCGTTTTGTTGTGTTTTGTGTGTTGCTAGAAGTCTTGGGTAGTCCTTGTCATATCATTCGTCTTAGGCATTCACATGGAAAATCTTGGCCACTTAGACCCATGTTTCATGCAAAACCCCCCTCTTAATCAACATGGCCCCGGAGTTCAAGCTCTAATTCCTTCAATGGTCCTTCATGATCATTGCAATCTTCATGCATATCATACACCTACTTGTATTGTGTTGCCTAATTTTAAAGCGAATCAATATGAAATCAAGCCCGAGACTATTCAAATGTGTCCACTATTTTATGGCTTAGATGATGAGGAACCCTACAAACATCTTAATGAATTCTTTGAAATATGTTCCACCGTAAGATATATGGATGTCCCGGAAGAAGTTCTTAGGCTACTTCTCTTCCCTTTCACACTCAAAAATAAAGTAAAGCATTGGTTTAATACTTTGGGGGCAAATTTAATAACATCTTGGGCACAAATGCAAAATGAATTTTTGAAAAAATTTTACCCCGTAAGTTTGACTAATGTAATGCGTTCTTCAATTAGAGAATTTTATCAAAGGGAAGGGGAGTGGTTTCATGAGGCTTGGGAAAGATTGAATGACATGCTAAGCTCATGTCCACATCATGGCATTCCGAAATGGCAAGTGGTTCAATATTTCTATAAGAGCCTATCCGAAATTCATAAGGACATAGTCGATACATCATGTGGAGGATCATATTTTGGCAAACATGAAGATGACATATGGCACCTCTTTGAGAAAATGAGCGAAAACTCATTGCAAAAATATTATACTTCTCGGTCTAACCATAGTTTAAAGGAAAAGAAGAGAGATTTGCAAGTATGTCAAGTAGAGAGTCCATTAGAGATTGTAGCCGAAGTTAAGACCCTCTCTCAAAAACTTAATTGATTCTTGTTAAGTCAAAAACCGGTTATAAAATCACCTTCTTTTCAGCATACTTCTCATCTTAGTGAGCCATGCATGACATGTTTAAGTGTTCTACATACCACTTTCGCTTGTCCCCATAGACATGCATTCAATGAGAACTTTGAATAAGTCAATGCCACGTTCGCTTACCCTTATTCAAGTGCATATGTTCCAATGTGGAATGAAAATTCAAATTTCTATCAAGCTAAAAAGTTTCAAGGCAAATATATTCCACCTCATAAAAGGGAAGGAGGTTCCCAAGGATTTGTTTCTTCTTTATCTCATCAAAGAACCAGTCACTTTTCACATCCTCAAATGTATGATTCGCAAATTTGCTCTCATTATCCTCATGCAATTTCTAGCAATTCTACATTTAAAGATAAGGTTTTGGTAGCTTTGGGTAGCTTAGAGATGAATACCAACTTGTTGCATTCCCATTCTCAATCCATATCAAAGCTAGAAGCCCAAATTGGGACCATAGCTAATGCATTGAATGCAAGAGAAATTGGGAAATTACCTAGTCAACCCGAGAGGAATCCAAAAGCCCAATTTGGTATGGAAGCAAACCCTACATCGGGATATTCTTCCCAAGCTCAAGTGCAAGCCATCACCACTTTGAGAAGTGGTAAACAAGTGGACAATATGGTTGAACTACCAAAGGAAGATAGTGAATCGATGCAACCTAAAGTTATCACCCATGCAATTCCCAATTCCATTCCTACTTCCTTGAATGAAAATGTTCATAACCGAAAGTCTCAATCATCTCCATCATCTCCTCAAATTGCAAAGTTTCATGAGCCAAAAGCTCTGTTCCCTTATGCTTTAAAAAAAATTTTGCCTTGTGGGAGGCAAGAATGGAAAATACATGACATGATGGAAATTTTTAAGCAAGTAAACATCAATCTTCCTCTTTTAGATGCCATTAAGCAAATTCCACCTTATGCAAAATTCTTGAAAGATCTTTACACACAAAAGAGGAAGAGCAAGGGACCAAGCCCAAAAAAAGTGTTCCTCATGGAGCAAGTGAGCTCCACTATTCAACAAAACACTCCACCTAAGTTCAAAGATCCCAATACCCCGACCATTTCATGTGTGATTGGGAACCATGAAGTTCGTAGAGCTCTTCTTGACTTAGGAGCGAATGTTAATTTGATTCCTTACTCCATGTATGTCCAGTTATGATTGAATGAGTTGAAGCCAACCTTGGTGGTGCTTTAATTGGCCGATAGATCCGTCAAAACACCTAGGGGCATGGTTGAGGACATCCTCATCAAAGTTGATAAGTTTTACTTCCCAGTTGATTTTGTAGTTCTTGATACCGAACCGGTTGCCAATCCCACCAACCACATCCCAATCATCTTGGGAAGGCCATTCCTTGCCACCACAAATGCAACCATCAATTGTAGATCCGGGGTTATGGACTTTTCGTTTGGTAACATGATGGTCAAGCTTAATGTTTTCAACGCTAGTCGACATCCCGTAGATGAAGACGAGTGTTATCTTGTAGATGTGTCGGATGAGATTGTTGAGGGATCAATTCCTACCATGGTCATGAAACAACCAATTGAGGACAACCTTTCATCTCTCTTATCCGATGATCCTCTTGCTTCTTGTCTTCTTGAAATGTATGGAAATTGTGGATTTGGATGAAAAATCAATGGATGAAGTAAGCAACCTCCTGGAATCTATTGCAAGCTTGGATTTTTCGTCTTGGAAAACTCCAATAGAACCTCTTCCTCCACTCTCTAGCACTCCACCGGTTTCATCTTTAGTTTTTCCACCAACTCTTGAGCTTAAAACTCTACCTTCTAATCTCAAATATGCATTCCTAGGACCAAAAGAGACTCTTCTGGTTATCATTTCTTCAAGTCTTGAAAAATACCAAGAAGATGCTCTCTTAAATGTGCTTAAAGAAAATAAGGAAGCCATAGGATGAAGTATGGCGGATCTTAAAGGTTGACCCCTCTATTTGTATGCATCACATACTTATGGAAGATGATGCAAAACCCTTTAGGGATGCCCAAAGGAGACTTAACCCCAACATGCAAGAGGTAATAAAAAAGGAAGTAGTCAAGCTCTTAGATGCTGGAATCATTTACCCAATTTCTGATAGCAAATGGGTGAGTCCAACTCAAGTAGTTCCCAAGAAATTGGGGATTACTATGGTTGAGAATGCAAAGGGTGAGGAAATCTCTAAGCGTACCACCAATTCATGGCGTGTATGCATTGATTACCGCAAATTAAATGCTGCCACTAGAAAAGAGCACTTCCCTTTGCCATTCATTGATCAAATTCTAGAAAGATTGGCTGGACAACAGTACTATTGCTTCCTTAATGGCTATTCGGGGTATAATCAAGTAGCCCTTGACCCATTGGACCAAGAGAAAACCACATTTACTTGTCTATTTGGCACATTTACTTATAGACGGATGCCTTTTGGTTTGTGCAATGCCCCCGCCACATTCCAAAGGTGTATGATGTCAATTTTCTTGGACATGGTAAAAGAGTATCTAGAAGTGTTCATGGATGATTTTTCTGTCTTTGGGTCTTCATTTGATGCATGCCTCAAAAATTTGGATCTAGTGCTTAAGAGATGTCGTGAAACAAAAGTTGTTCTTAGTTAGGAAAAGAGCCATTTTATGGTTCAAGAGGGTATCTTTTTGGGTCACGTTATCTCAAGGACGGGGATTAAGGTAGATAAAGCGAAAGTGGAGCCTATTGCTGAATTGCCACCACCTTCAACGGTGAGAGAGGTTCACTCCTTTTTAGGTCATATCGGCTTCTATCGCGAATTCATAAAAGACTTTAGTGAAATTGCTCGACCCTTGTGCAATCTCCTTGCCAAGGAAACTCCTTTTGTCTTTGATCAAGCACGCCTAGACGCTTTTCATAAATTGCGTGATTTATTGTCATCTGCTCCTATCATGCAACCTCCCAATTGGTCATTGCCATTTGAAATTATGTGTGATGCTTCTAATTATGCCATGGGAGCTGTTCTGGGCCAAAGAGTAGGAAAGCTCCTTGTGCCATTTACTATGCAAGTAAAACTTTCTTGGGAGCTCAATTAAATTACTCCACTATTGAGAAAGAATTAATTGCCGTAGTGTATGCTCTTGATAAATTTTGATCCTATCTTCTAAGTTCTAAGGTGGTTGTTTACTCCGATCATGCTGCCTTGAGACATCTTTTGACAAAAAGAGAAACAAAACCTAGATTGATTAGATGGATTTTGCTTCTTCAGGAATTCGATTTTGAAATCAAGGACAAGAAAGGCACCGAGAATGTGGTTGCCGATCATCTCTCTAGGTTATCGATAGAACATTTCCCTAGTCCTCTAATTCGTGATTCTTTTTCCGGATGAACAACTTTTTCAAGTTTCTAATGGACAAATGCCTTGGTTTGCCGACATTATGAGTTATTTGGCAATTGGAAAACTTCCAACTTCTTGGTCAAAGAAAGAAAAGAATCGTTTCTTTGCCAACATCCGGAATTACTATTGGGAAGATCCTGTCTTATACCATTATTGTCCGGATCAAATTGTGAGAAGATGTAGTCTAGAGAGCGAGATTCCAAGTATTCTAGTGTTGTCACAGTCTTGCATGTGGTAAGCATTTTAATGCAAAGAAGACCGCCTTGAAGGTTCTTCAAAGTGGGCTCTTTTGGCCCACTATCCATAGAGATGCCTATAATTTTTGCAAGTCATGTGAATGATGTCAAAAGATGGGTTCAATGTCGAAAAAAGATATGATGCCTTTGACCAGCATTCTTGTTGTAGAAATCTTTAACATATGGGGCATTGACTTTATGGGTCCATTTCCTATGTCCTATGGTTTTTAATACATTCTTCTTACCGTTAATTATGTTTCTAAGTGGATAGAGGCTTATACTACCAAAACAAATGACCATTCCATGGTTATTCAATTCATCAAGTCCAATATCTTTGCTCATTTTGGTATGCCTAGGGCTATGATAAGTGACGGAGGAAAGCATTTTTGTAATCAATTCCTAAGGCATTTATTTCTTAAGTACTTTGTCACTCATAAAGTGGCCACTCCTTGCCATCCTTAAACAAATGGGCAAGTAGAAGTGTCTAACCAGGAAATTAAGCATATTCTTGAGAAGACGATTAACACCACTCGGAAAGATTGGTCACGGAAGTTAAATGACGCTTTGTAGGCTTACCGGACGGCATATAAGACTCCCATTGGCATGTCTCCCTATAGACTTCTATATGGAAAGCCTTGCCATCTTCTGGTTGAGTTGGAACATAAAGCCTTGTGGGCGGTTAAAAAGCTAAATCTTGACCTTGATAAGGCCTAAGAGAACCGGTTGTTACAATTGAGTGAGTTGGAGGAGTTGAGACATAATACTTATGATAATTCCAAACTCTACAAAGAAAAACTAAAGCTTTTCATGATAAGCATATTGTAAAGAAGTCTTTCGAACCCGGTCAAAAAGTTTGGCTCTTCAACTCTAGACTGAAACTCTTTCCGAGGAAGTTAAGAACCAAATGGAAGGGTCCTTATGAAGTCATCTCTGTTGCACCGCATGGGGCAGTTGAAATTTAAAATTTAAAAAAGGGAAACATTTTCAAGGTTAATGAACAGAGACTAAAACCCTATATTGAGGGACAGGTCTTCCAAAGACATTTGGAAGCTGCACATCTAATAGACCCAGTGTATGAAAATATCTAGGGATGCAATGCAAATGGAAGAGTTTTTGCCTGTTCGATCAATCTCAATGGAAGTTCGATCGATCAAACATCATGCCTACATCAAACCTACATCCAAGTCCCTCTCTATCCAATCATTTGAACAAAACCTGCATATTTCAGCTTTCTGTCCCATCGTTCGAACTTGTTCCTAGATCGATCTAAACTTTTTCGATCGATCCAACTTCATCTTGGATCGATCTGCAGTTCCAACACTTAGAAAAATTTCAAACCTGCATCCAAATCCACCCCTGTCTTATCATTCGAACATATTTAAAGGTTCATGCATATTCGATCGATCGAAAATCTTTTGAGATCGATCTGCCATGATCGATCTGAGCATCTTTGGTTTGACCTTTTTCTTCCCTTTTTGGATTTCAAGCTTATCTATTCAACGCAGCATTACGTCTAGCTAGAAAAAAATCTCTTGTGCCCTTATGTGTAGTCATGCATACTTTATGCTTTAGTTAGGGCTCGATCCCATATCTCTCTTTCGTCTCATGCTATATTGCCTTAGAATGTATGATTTGATTATTCTTATCCCATTTGATATTTGATGTGAGTTTGCTAGTGTAGTTATTCAAGTAGGTTGTTGATTCCAAGTTTGGGGGAGACGTCTTTCGAATTGGATCATTACCGGGTTTCATATCTTTCACCACCACGGTATACTCTTTCTATTTTTTCCATTGTTCTCATTGCACATTGAGGACAATGTACAGTTTACGTTTGGGGGTAAGGTGTCTTGTTGCATTCTACTTAAAGTTGAACTTTAAATGCATGATTGAGATTTGAGATCGATGTTTGCGATGATTTTGATTTTTTGAGGACTATATTGCTTAAAATTTAAAAATTGCATGACTTGAGAGTCCAATACTCCTTGTATGCCTTGTGGATGCCATTTATGAGTAAATTTTTCAAAAGATTGATATTTTGCTTGCATTTGTGGTCTATATCATCTTGATTTTGTGATTGTTTTAAGAATTACTCAAGGATTCTACAATAGCACAAGCGCACACTAGCATTCATTTGTGGGGGACATGCTTTGTTGATTATTGAATTGGTTATATCCCAATTGAGCTAGTAGTGCATTAAAAGCTTTCATTCTTAATAAAGGTGGATAACAACCCCTTTTTACTAAGTAGCCGGGATTCTAGCCTCATCAAGCATTGAACTTCTCGTGCCGAAAAGTGGAAGGCCCAAACTCTAGGTTTGAAAAAAAAAAAAAAAAGTTGCAAAAGCAATAAAAAGTAAGGAATTCTCTCAAAAGGTGAGAAGTGGGAAATGATTAGATGGAGGTTGTCTTGATTTGTAGCCCAGTTGATTTGAGATTGTAAGTCCGTAGGGGTGTTTGAACACCTAGTATCCTAAAGTCATCTAGTTTGGGAATCATTGACCTAACACTCAACCTCATGGATCGCTAGAAAGCTTAATAAATCAACACATTGCATCATGCTTCCATCTTTGATCCTAAAAAAAAATAATAATAATAAAATAAAAAATAAAATAAAATAAAATGAAATAAAAAAATTGAGTGAAAAGAATAAGCCCACCTAGTTTAATAAAGCTTTAATAAAAGGTCCACTTTTTGTCTTGATGATCGGTACTAGATTTATGTACTAGTTTGAGGGTAAGGATGTGATCGATTTTTTAGTTGGCTTAGATAGCAACATATTTGATGCCGGTCCACTCAAAAAGAATTATAGAGTTGTTTTGATTTGCATGATCATTTTCTTGATGTGTGGAGGACCATACTTGCTTGCTTGATGTTGAGATTTCGGAAGATTGCTTAGAAATGTTTCAAAAATTGCATACTTGAGGTAGTTTTCTCCCAATGCTTGTTTACAATATTAGTACCTCTTTTGAAAGAACGAGCTTAATGTTTGTGGGTATCATTTCTGGAAACCCTCACGAGACTTTACTCGTCCACTAGGGGTAACCTAGGGGTTTAAAAGGCTTGTTGCATATGCTAAGTGCAATTGTATTCACTACGAAAATGACGTTATCCATTTATTACTTTCTAGTTCATAGTTGTATAGTTGTTCATTTCATTCCTTTACTTTCTAGTTCATTGTTAGGGACAAGCAATATTTAAGTTTGGGGGTGTGATGAGCGCTGAAAAGTGCGTATTTCAACCCCTTAAGCTTAGGTATTCTAGGACCTTTATCTATCTTATTTTCCCGCTTTAGATTGATTTTGTATTATTTCCATTTACAGGTACTTATCCCCAAAATAAGCTAACCAACCAAATAAGAGCATAATTGAATCAATTCTGGGATGAATCAAAGAAATAAGCAAAGTAGAGCAAAAGGAAGTAAAGGGTGGAATTTCAGCAACTTCGATCGATCTCAAGAAAAGTTTGATCGATCCAACTTTCATCGATTTCAGCACTTCAAGATGGATCTGAGCCATGTTTGTTCCTATTCAAAAATCTCAAAGTTTGATCGATCCAACATCATTCTCAGATCGATCGAACCATCTTGTCTTTATCCAAATGATTGATCTTATCTAGTTGTACCACCCTACCAACCACTTTTGTCCTTTTCCCAAAAATATCTTCAAAATATCTCATATTTGTTTTTATCCAAAAAGGCGCCGCCATTGAGGATCGATCCAGCTTCAATTCGATAGATCTCAGCCATGTTCGATCGATCGCACCTCAAGTTCGATCGATCGAACTTCCCAAATCCTGAGAAAAATCCAAATTCCAACTTATTAAAAGTTATCTCATATCCAATCATTAGAGGATTATTGGTGTACGAGCCCAGCTTATTTGGAGTGATTTTTAACCTACCTATATAAGGAATATGAGCCATTTTTTGAGATACTTTTGATACACACACATAGAGAAGATAATACTTAGGGAGGAAGCAAAGGAGAGGAGGAGGCTAGAGATACCATTGGAGAATATTCTTCAACCAAGGAGTAGATTTCTTCCATGGAGCTTGCCCTTGAGGGTTGGAGGACATCATCCATGAGTGGCTAGACATCCTCTTGGGGCTAGAGTTAGCCCTAAGCATGTTTTCTACTTCTTGATTTATGTATTTTTTAGGAGATTTGTATTGTGATTCATGTCTTGACACTTATATATATATAGATCTTGTTTATTCAAGGATTTATGTGGTTTAATGCTTCCAATTGACCATTTCATTCTATCCATATGTCTATGTATGCTAAAATAGATGTTCATGTTTTTGTTTCTATTTCTTGTGTTATTGATGCATGTCTATGTGTTTTGATGCTATAGATCTAGAGATTGTCAAGACATAGTGCTTAATGGCATGTTCTTGTGGTTTATTTGATGGTTCATACTTATTTCTTGATGGATTGTACCTCTCCCTTAGTTTAATTAGTTTAATTTCATGCCATTAGCTTAGTTGTAGTGTAGTTGTTAAATGGGAGAGTAATCCATGCTTGTTGTTGATGTTCTAAACTTATGAAAGCAAGTAACATATTTCTCTAACCTTGTGATGTGTTTGGTTATGAGCTTCAAGAAAAGATTAATGACTTAATTTGATATGTTGTGCTATCCACCATGTTGTTTAGACAATATATGTTTAATTTGTCATCCATGCTTATTGAAACAACCACACACACATATTATGTGTTGTAATACATGTCTTTCCCCTCTTTAATCATTCATTAAGGGTGTAGAAAAGCTGTGGTTAGTGGTGATCTCTAAACCCCAAGATCTTTCTCTCTTTTATTCTCTCTATTGCATTATTGTTTACCTTAGTTTAATTTGCATCTAGTGTAATCCAACCAACCAACCACTATTTTAATCACTCGACCTACTAACCCTAATTTTGATTCCTCAACCTAGTACGACCCTCAATCCCTTGGGGCGATCCCTACTTGCCCTAGATATATTTTTAGTGAAAGGTAGTAGTGGCAATTTCTAAATGTAAAACTTGGCCACATTGCATAAACTTTGGGTTTAAATTGACGGTAATACCAATACTGTTCTCCAATCTCAAGGACAGTACCACAATTCATCTAATCCTCTGCAAAATAATTCTTTCAATCAATCTTCCATCTACTCTCCTCCTCAGTTTAGGAACCAAGTTAATCCTGATCCTCCTCCTCCTAAGTACTCCTCTGAATTTGAAGAGAAGGTTTTTGCTGTAATTAATGATTTTAAGTCCACCACTCAATTAGTATATTTTCATTCCCAATCTATAGCTAAGATAGAGATTCAAGTTGGGTAAATAGTTAAAGTGTTGACTCAAATAGATTAAGGAAAACTATCTAGTCAGCCAACTGCAAATCAAGTCAGGCAAACTTACATGATTGATGAGACTAATCCTTCAAGTTCTCATCATGAGCAAGTTAATGCCATCACTACTTTGAGGAGTGAAAAAATCATTAATAATCAAGTTGAGGAAAAAAAGGAAGAAAAAGAGAGACGTATGATTCCTATCAATCCAATTCTTCCAATTCCACATCCCATAGATGTTCCCTCACATTCTAATCCATCAAGCTCCAAAGGAGTTGAAGGTGAAGTCACTTCTATAGACCTTAAGGATTTCATCCTAGGACAATCTAGTTATTTTGATGATAACAAACTATTAATGGTGTTTAAGGACTAATGTTTACATTTAGTGTTATATAGATTATTCCCATTCAAAGAATGACCTCAATGAAGCTACAAAGATCATTCCAAGTATTCCATTATTCAAGATCACATCAATAACAGAAATGGATATAAAAAAAAAAAACTTGAAGTTGCAAGGAACCAAATGTAAAGTCCATCCAAAGATAGCTTGGACTACAATGAGCAAGAAAGCAACTCAAAGAAAGGAAGAATGTGAGTCCACCTGAAAGCCTACACGATCATAGACAAAGTGTGAAGAAAGGGGTAGATAAGATGGTGAGTGTTTATGATTCAATGTCAAAGTATTTATGAATCCATTTGAAGCTCATCTTTATAGGACCATGCATATCATATAATCATTTATATCTCCTATATCCATTAGCCATAGACTATGCACTTCAATCATATACAATTGCACATGAAGTCATTGCTAAAAAGTGAGTTAGTTCAAGCTTGCATAAGCTTTGAAAGAACTCATCATTTGTGCTAGAAATGCTAAGACCATGCACATCAATCATATAATTCATATTGGTCAACAATTAAGGCATGAGAAGCCTTTATTACCATAAGTTGGTAACGGACATTAGGACCCTAGAATGCGCATTATAAAAAACTGTGTTTTTAGCTAAGTGTGGAAAATGGATTTTTGAAATAATAATTATTTCAAAATAATTTTTCCCGGTAATAACTCTTTATACTTAAACTAGCCTAAACTGATTTTATCAGAATTTTTGACCAAGTCTACATTGGTCTACATAAGGATTCAATTTTACCAAAACTGTCGGAAATCCAAAATTTGTACTAAAACTGAATTTCTATATTTTGATTTAGCTGGATTTTAATTTTCTAGTATATTTTATTGAATCCAAATGGGGGGTATTTCCTTATTTACATTGTAAACTTAAAGTAAATGGACATTTACTTTAAATTAAAGTAAAGACATTTACTTAAATGTTTTTAATGGAATAAGCTGTGTGTAGATGTCCTGTACTGAAAGTCCTATGCATAAGCTGTCATCTGTCAAAATTGTTAATGCATACGTCGACCGGTTTGATGCAACTGTCAACCGGTATCTCAGCAGTAGCAAAATTCAAGGAGGAGCTCATATACGTCAACCGGTTTGATGCATACGTCGACCGGTATCTAGGCAGTACTAAAATTTTAGAAACATAACATACGTCGACTGGTTTGTAGTATACGTCGACCGGTTTATGCCATACATCGACCGGTTCTTGTCGGATCTGCAGATTTCAAACTGCAACGGCTCTATTTTCCTCGACCTGTGTGCATTCAACTCCTACCAGCTATATTGAGCTTGCAAACTGTATAAATAGAGTGGGGAATGTCATAATAATTAAGAGACATCATTTTGAAAGCCTTCACATTGCATTAAAGAGAGCTTTTGTTCTCAAATCTTCTCTTCATCTCTCTCATTCACTCATATACAAATCTTGAGAGATTTAACTAAGGATTCAAAGGGCTTTTGCTCTAATTCGAATCTTCATAGAGCTTTTGTTCTATTCTACACTTGAGAGATCTTATTGAGTTCATTAGAGCTTTTGTCCTTCACTTATATCATCTTCTCTCATTCATATCATTTATAAAGTTTGAGCTTTACTTATATTCATATATACTCTAGTTGAGAGCTAAAGTTTGTACATCAATTTTAAGAGATATTTCTTGTGAGCTTGCACTTGTATATCTATCTTGAGAGAGATTCAATCTTGTATTTCAATTACAATCTTTTCTACAAACTTGTAAGGGTTAGTGTGACCCAAAAGAAACCTAGGAGAAGGGTGTTCTCCTAGCAAGGAAAAGAAGTAAGGTCTTGATTCATGTAAATCTTTGCTCTCCACCCATAAGGAGAAGCCATAGTGGATTGGGAAGTCTCAAGAGGAGTCTTGAGCCGAGAAGTATGAGTCTCTGAACCTCGCTAAAATCACCGAGTCAATGTTTGCAATTTCTTTTCCCTTATCTCTCTTATAATTGTGCTATTTAATTACTTATTTCATATCTTTATAATTGCACAATTGCGTTAAGTACTTTGCTTGAAATTGATTTTCTATATTACAAAAATTATCCATTGTTTGTTATTGACTCTATTCACCCCCCCTCTAGAGTCAATTCTTGGGTAACAATTGGTATCGGAGCCTAACTCTAATTAAAAGACTTAATCGTCTTAGAGTACGATCATAGCCAACAATGGTAGTATCAAATACTTAGAAGGACAATCCAATGATCAACCTCCTTGTTTTGATCGAAATGATTATATCTATGGGAAAATTAGAATGATGGCCTTTTTAAAAAGTATTGATATTGATTTATGGGAAGTTATAGAAAATGGTGGTCATATCCCAACCAAAGTTATTGAAGGAAATAAAATTCCTAAATCAAAAAAGGAATGCGATGAAAATGATCATAGATTAATTCAATGTAATGTTTTAGCCATATGTTATGTTTATTGTGCATTAAGCAAAAATGAGTTTAATAAAATTATCTAGAAATTTAGGACTTGCTTGAATTAGCCTATGTTGGATTAAGTCATGATAAGGAATCAAATATAAATGAATCCTCTAGCATAAATGACATACATTATGGTTTTACTAACATTACTAATCATTTGAATGTTATTGGTAGAACTAACTCTTTCACTTATAGTGAAGAAAGTGATGCAATGCAAAAGAAGAGTATAGACCTCCAAGCTTCTAGCAAAGAAGCAAGTAACATCAAAGAGGTGATCAATCTTTGTCTCATGGCTGACGAATATGAGGTAAATTCTAACCATGATGATTTTGATGTAAATATTTCCTATAATGAGTGAGTGGATGAGCACAATGAATTACTTGATGCGTTTAAAGAGTTACAAGGTATGCCAGAAAATATGCTTGTAAAATATGCTTCCTTTAAAAAGGAAAACCATGATCTCATTCAAAGACATAAAAAAGTTCAAATAGGAAATGACTCTTTGAAAAAGGAAAATCATTATCTTATGCAAAAATTAGAAAAAATTCAAATTGAAAATGAGTCATTGAAAAATAAAATGAAATGTGTATTCTCTAAAGAGTCTTCATCAATTGATCTTATTTCCGAAAACGAGTCTTTAAAGAAAATCATTGATGATCAAAATGATATTTTAGCAAAGTTTACCAAAGAAAAGGAGAATTTGAGTACTATGCTTAGTAATCAAAGAAGTGTCTTTTTAAAAAATAAGATAGGATATGATCTTCATATTAAAGATGCATGCTTGTTGAAAAGAAGAAAGCCTTTGTATGATCACTTTGTCAAGAGTGGTACCCAATCCTCTAAATGAAATTATTGTAAAAGATGAGAACATAAGATTTATGATTGTCTATTTAGAAAGAAGTTGAGGTCGAAGAAGATTTGGGTTCCAAAAGGAACTTATGTTCCATTGCCTAACTCATATGGACCTAAGAAAATTTGGGTACCAAAAGGAGAATTTGTAACCTTTCCTTGTAGGGTTACTTGATGGCATCTTCTATATTCAAGGATTATGAAGGAAGCATCACACCTTGGAACAACTCCGAGGGCAAGGTAATCGGTAAATGCTAAAGGATATTTTCATGCTCAAAATTGCTTGATTATATACTTCCATGATGTGTTGAAATCATCTATGAGCATCAAAAATGAAAATGTATTATCATGCCAATGATCATTATATATGAAGAATCCTTAAAATGAGAATTATACTAGACCATTGAAGATGATATACATTGTAGATTTTTTATCTTCTTGGTACAATTACTCATTATTTATGCAATTTGTTTCAATACATGCCTTAATTGATTGTATAATAATTCTTCATGTATTACATTACTTAAAATTGCATTTGAAGATTTTCACTTGAATTAGAAGAAAATCGTTTTAAAAAGGTGTAAATTTTAAAAGGAACTTAGCTTTCCAATAAGCTAACATTCTTTGAAAAATAAATTTGATTTAGAAAGATATACATCTTCCTTCAAATTGTTGAATCCTTTAAGGATTTTGAAAAGGTGATACTTTGTTTAATGTTGCCTACTTAGGAAAAATTATGTTCCTCTTTGTCAATTCTTGAACTTTATTACGGACAATGCTCATGGAATTACATTTTGATCCATATATGAAAGGTTGTTGCTTCACTTATTTTTTATCTCATATGGATTCATTGAATTGAATGTAATCATAAGGATGTCTATTTTTTTTTTAATTGACATTTGCACTAGCATGCTAAAGACATTTAAATTGACAATTTATTTTGAAGCATGTTGATTAAAGGTAGTGTCACATTTCTAATTAATATTGAATTGTGTTCCAAAAGAAACCTTAATAATGTGTTCTAACTCATGAGGACCTTAAAAGAATTGGGTACCAAGAATGCCACTTGAATATGTTTTATAGGTTTAAAATCCTTTTCACTCAAGAACAAGTGGATTCTCAAATTGGTGGCCAGAGCACAAAAGAAATATCATGCCAAGAATTCATCTCACTCACAAAATGGAAAAGGATGCATCACATTGAGAAACAACTCCCAAGCTAATGAAGTTAGCACCATGGGTAAAGAATTCCTTTCTCATTAATGTGCTTTTATATGAAGAATTCAATCATGAAATTCTAAGCATGACATTCTTAATATGCTACTTGTTGCTTATAGATGTAAAAATGTCTATGTTATAGATTTTGATAATTTTGCATGAAAGTAGTTTGTTTTGGCATATGAGTTATGAACATGCTAACACGAAATGTTACTCTATCTTTCAAATAATCTTTAGATTAACTATACCCAATCTTTGTGAACGATTTACTTTTTGGAAGATATGCCATCAAAGGAAAGCATACACTATCTCATGAAGACCATTAATGCTATTTCATTTGAACCTTATCAAATCTATCAAAGTAGCAATGACTAAAAAGTCATCTATATGCTTTTGTGATCTTAAATGCTTTATCCACTTTATTGTGTCATTTCCTTGCATATAGAAAATGAGCTTGTTCATCTTGAAAAGGTTTAGTTGAACTTAACAAAATGAGAAATCAAATAAGTCCTCAATTGAAAATCTCAAGGAATAAAACCCCATTGGAAGAGCCATTTCATTAAAATGAAGAATGAGAATTTATATTGCCTTCCTAAGAGTTGAGATGTTTACCACCATCCAAGTGATCATTCATTAGAGAACATTCTATATGTGCTAGATAAAAGAACTAATTCTCTCTTATATTTGTAAACTTTTATCTATGTTTCTTTTCATTCACATCATGATAGTTAACATGTGTCATCATTGGAAACTAGGCTAGAATATCTCTCCAAGTCTTCAACCTTGAAGAAGGAATTAAATGAATGACTTCGTGAACATGTGATTTTGATTAAAGGAACAAAAATGCTACATGTTTTTGTATGAAATGATTTTATCACATGCATTTTTAAGTGACTTTAAATTCAAAGGTCTCCAAAAATAAACCACCTGGATTTAAATTGCATATATTTTGAACTACATGTTTAAAATGATCTATAGCATATGTGGTTAAAAATAAGCTCCTAGAGCTCTTTTCAAAAGGCTTAGTGGTTATCTCATGGATGATGGGTTTTGACCAAAGTTGATACATATATATTTTCAAAACCATTGAGGATATTATGTCGATTAAACTTGAAAGAATTATATTATCTTTGAATTAACATTCATGTTTTGTGCCAAGAAGTTTACCTTTAGCATGTAAAATAAATTGAAATTAGCATGATGAGTAAACATGATTTCTTCTAGAGTTTAAACTCCTCTAGTGTCATGAAACTTAAATTTCATATATCTATTTGACTCTTTAGTCTTGGGAATATGACATTCAAATGATATTATGTTCTAGCTTAGATGACTAATGTGATATCACAAGTGTTATACTATTTTGATATATCCATTTTTAGCACTTTAGAACTTCATGTGATGTTTTTACATCACTTCTTAAAGAACACATCTAGAAGAGATAGTTAGCTCACCCACATGGAAAATCATGTAGCCAATCTCTCACTACATCTCTTAAAGAAGTTATTTTGATATCAAGACCTCATTTTTGATGATTTTAGCCATACTTGCTCTTATGTGTTATAATTACATCTCTTTATTGGCTTATATACTTTTAGGAAACCCATGACCTTCAAATAATACATCTTATCATTTCCATTAATGAATTAAGGGTTTTTAAGTATGACTTATTTCATGATATATCTTAAGCATACTTTACCTATCATTGCTCAATTAATTGCATAATCATTGAATAATATAATGATGTAAATGGAAGCATATTGATAGTGGGAGATTATTAGTAATCTCTTGTGAAGGAATATCGCATGATTTGCTTAGCTTAATTGACTTATCTTATATATTGTCAAAACATGCCTTAAAATGACTTTCTGGTCATTAAATTCCATTCATATGAGCTTTCATAACTTTAAAAAAATTTCCCTCTTTATTGAATACATTAAATCGGAAAAATATATATTAGGATTGAAGCACACTTAACTTCTTAGCTTTACCTCTACAAAGGTTTTTGCCTTTTGGCTTACTCTAATCCTTGTTTCATTTTTATTTTTGTTACAAACTATTATGTATACTTTTGTATACTTTTGCTTAATTGAGTATATATTCTATCTTAGGTTTATGCTTTATGTATACTTTTGTATATGCCATGATCCTTAATGATGTATTGAACTTATGCTTTCATTACTTCACTACACTAAATGCTAAATGCTTAATGAAGTTATTTAGACCTCCCACCTTTTTGAGATACCAAAGGGGGAGAAATATGTGATGTGTTAAATGATCTTAAATGCATGTTTATGTCTAAAATGATTTATGATATATCAAGCATGAAATTTTATAGCATTATGTTCATTGAATGCACTTTGATAGAGGGAGCATTTTTCAAATGCTACTCCATTTGCTTATGAACACATCAATGTTTTGTCATCATCAAAAAGGGGGAGATTATTGACCTTAAGGATTTCATCCAAGGACAATCTAGTTGTTTTGATGACAACAAACCATTAATGGTGTTTAAGGACTAATGTTTACATTGAGTGTTATATAGATTACTCCCATTCAAAGAATGACCTCAATGAAGCTATAAAGATCATTCCAAATATTCCATTATTCAATATCACATCAATGAAAGAAATGGATACAAAGAAGACTTGAAGTTGCAAGGAACCAAACGTAAAGTCCATCCAAAGATAGCTTGGACTACAATGAGTAAGAAAGCAACTCAAAGAAAGGAAGAAAGCTAGTCCACCTGAAAGCCTACATGGTCATAGACAAAGCGTAAAGAAAGGGGTAGATAGGATGGTGAGTGTTTATGATTCAATGTCAAAGTATTTATGAATCCATTTGAAGCTCATCTCTATAGGACCATGCATATCATATCATCATTCATATGCGCCTATATCCATTATCAATAAACTATGCACTTCATTCATATACAATTGCACATGAAGTCATTGCTAAAGAATGAGTTAGTTCAAGCTTGCATAAGCTTTGAAAGAACTCATCATTTGTGCTAGAAATGCTAAGACCATGCATATCAATCATATAATTCATATTGGTCAACAATTAAGGCATGAGAAGCCCTCATTACCATAAGTTGGTAACGGACATTAGGACCCCAGAATGCGCGTCATGAAAGACTGTGTTTTTGGCTAAATGTGGAAAATGAATTTTTAAAATAATGATTATTTCAAAATAATTTTTTCCGGTAATAACTCTTTATACTTAAACTAGCCTAAACTGATTTTATCAGAATTTTTGACCAAGTCTACATTGGTCTACATAAGAATTCAATTTTACCAAAACTGTCGGAAATCCAAATTTATACTAAAACTGAATTTCTATATTTTGATTTAGTTGGATTTCAATTTTCTAGTATTTTTTATTGAATCCAAATGGGGGGTACTTCCTTATTTACATTGTAAACTTAAAGTAAATGGACATTTACTTTAAATTAAAGTAAATACATTTACTTAAATGTTTTCAATGGAAATAAGCTGTGTGTAGATGTCCTGTACTGAAAGTCCTATACGTAAGCTGTCATCTATCAAAATTATTAATGCATACGTCGACTGGTTTGATGCAACTGTCAACCGGTATCTAGGCAGTAGTAAAATTCAAGGAAGAGCTCATATACGTCGACTGGTTTGATGCATACGTCAACCGGTTTGATGCATACATCGACCGGTATCTAGGCAGTACTGAAATTTCAAAAACATAACATACGTCGACCAATTTGTTGTATACGTCGATCGGTTTGTGCCATACGGCGATCGGTTTATGCCATACGTCGACTGGTTTATGCCATACGTCGATCGGTTCTTATCGGATCTGCAGATTTCAAACTGCAACGGCTCTATTTTCCTCGACCTTCGTGCATTGAACTCCTAACAGCTATATTGAGCTTACAAACTCTATAAATAGAGTAGGGAATGTCTTAATAATTAAGAGACATCATTTTGAAAGTCTTTACATTGCATTAAAGAGAGCTTTTGTTCTCAAATCTTCTCTTCATCTCTCTCATTCAATCATATACAAATTTTGAGAGATTTAACTAAGGATTTAAAGAGCTTTTGCTCTAATTCGAATCTTCATAGAGCTTTTGTTCTATTCTACACTTGAGAGATCTTATTGACTTCATTAGAGCTTTTGTTCTTCACTTATATCATCTTCTCTCATTCATATCATTTATAAAGTTTGTGTAACGACCCACTCCACCACATGGTATGATATTGTCCGCTTTGGGCCTGAGCCCGCACGGTTTTGCTCTTGGGCTTCACCCTAAAAGGCCTCATACCAATTGGAGATGATGCACTTACATATAAGCACTTCACCTTTCCTCTACCCAGGCGATGTGGGACTTGTGCACCCGTAGCTCGCCAGTGTGGTAGCCTGACAGTGTCTCTTGCACCCGCCCACGACACACCCGCCCACAAGGTCATCACAATCCACCCCCTTTGGAGGCCCGACGTCCCTGTCGGCACACTTCCGGCTGGGTTAGGCTTTGATACCATTTGTAACGACCCATTCCACCACATGGTATGATATTGTCCGCTTTGGGCCTGAGCCCGCACGGTTTTGCTCTTGGGCTTCACCCCAAAAGGCCTCATACCAATTGGAGATGATGCACTTACATATAAGCACTTCACCTTTCCTCTACCCAGGCGATGTGGGACTTGTGCACCCGTAGCTCGCCAGTGTGGTAGCCTGACAGTATCTCTTGCACCCGCCCACGACACACCCGCTCACAAGGTCATCACAGTTTGAGCTTCACTTATATTCATATATACTCTAGTTGAGAGCTAAAGTTTGTACATCAATCTTTAAGAGATATTTCTTGTGAGCTTGCACTTGTATATCTATCTTGAGAGAGATTCAATCTTGTATTTCAATTACAATCTTTTCTACAAACTTGTAAGGGTTAGTGTGACCCAAAAGAAGCCTAGGAGAAGGGTATTCTCCTAGCAAGGAAAAGAAGCAAGGTCTTACTTCATGTAAAGGTTTGCTCTCCACCCGTAAGGAGAAGCGATAGTGGATTGGGAAGTCTCAAGAGGAGTCTTGAGCCGAGGAGTGGGATTTTCCGAACCTCGCTAAATTCGCCGAGTCAATGTTTGCAATTTCTCTTCTCTTATCTCTCTTATAATTGTGCTATTTAATTACTTATTTCATATCTTTATAATTGCACAATTGTGTTAAGTACTTTACTTGAAATTGATTTTCTATATTACGAAAATTATCCATTGTTTGTCATTGACTCTATTCACCCCCCCTTTAAAGTCAATTCTTGGGCAACAATTTCTTCATCTACTCCCAACCTTAAGACAGCTTATGAGCCAAAAGCGCCTTTTCCTGAATGTCTTAAGGGACCCTCTTACTTTGGTAAGCAAGGAGAGAAAATCCAAGACATGATAGATGTCTTCAAACAGGTAAAAGTTAATATTCCTCTCCTAGATACTATTAATCAAATCCCTGCCTATGCTAAATTTCTGAAAGACTTGTGCACTTAAAAAAGAAAATCGAAAAGCCAAGTCTCTAAGAAAATCTATCTCACTGAGCAACTCAATGCACTCATTCAACATAGCAGTCCTCCTAAGTTCAAAGATCCTGGTGCTCCTACCATATCTTGCATCATTGGAAACATTATGATAGACAAAGCACTTCTTAATCTTGGGGCAAGTGTTAATCTTCTTCCTTACTCGGTGTATAAGCAATTAGGTTTGGGAGAGCTTAAACCCACATCAATGGTGTTTCAACTTGCTGATCGATCTATGAAGCAACCACGTGGGATCATTGAAGATGTTCTTATTAAAGTGGATAAGTTCTATTTTTCGGTTGACTTTCTAGTCCTAGATACAAAACCTGTCCATGATCCCAATCGATGTACTCATGTGATCCTTAGTCGTCCATTCTTAGCTACAGCGAATGCCAACATTAACTGTAGGACTGGGGTGACCGGTCCTTTACAAGGGTCGCGATACCAAGTCAAGCTTAAAGAGTTGTGAATTTAGGAGGTGGCCAAGTTTTACATTTATAGAGAGCCACTACTACCTTTCTCTATATAAAATATAGATAGGGCGAGTAGGGATCGTCCCAAGGGATTATACGTGTTGGAATTTCAACTTCGACTCTAGCGTACCAAATGATTGCAAAAGAGAATTGGGTTGGTTGATTACTTCTAAAAAAGAATTAATTAAAATGCAATAAAAATAAAACTAAGTAGAGATAGGGATTTAAGAGATGAGAAGAGAGGACTTAGGGTGTTGGAATCACAACTAAGCTTATGTAATTAACCACTTGCTTTCCATTAATGGGGAATACATTGTTGTGAACAAAATTGGTTTGACTAGCAAAGGTGACTCAACAAGTGTATAATGTCTAAACAACATGTGAAAGGCCACAATATATCTAATAGAAGAGGAATATATTGTCTAGACAACATGTGAAGAGAACAAAATATCAAATCAAGTCATTAAACATTTCATTAAGCTCATAGTCCAAATAATTCACAAGGATGACTTAGTTAAACATGTATTGTCTAAACATCATGTGAGAGGCCACAATATATCTATTGGGAGAGGAATATATTGTCTAAACACATGTGAAAGATACAATATATCATAACAAGTCATTAATCCTTCATTAAGTCAAAATTCCATTACACCACAATATTAGAGCATATGCTTCTTGCATTCAAAAACATGGAACATCAAAGAACAAGCATGAATTGTCTCCCCCATCTAACACTACACTACAACTACACTACTAGCATGAAAATAAACTAAAAGAGAGGCACAATCCATCAAGGAATAAGTATAAACCATTAAGAGACATAACAAGAGCATTCCATTAAGCACTAATGTCTAGCCATCACTAGATTCTCAATTAACCACACATAGACATGCAATTAATATAGAAAAACTAGTGTCGAGATCAATTCCCCAAATAATCACACATAAGACAACATGTAATTAAAATAGAGAATCAATGGAAGAATTAACCCATATGAATCATGTGAGACATAATTCCTAATTTAATCACACATAGACATGTAAATAAACTAGAGAATTAATAGGAAGAATTAGACCATGGAAATTATAGAAATATACCAAGATTCATGAAATTCACAAGGCTAGAACACTAATCACAACAATATATATAAATTCCCAAAAATAGAAATACAAGGGTTTAGATTACACAAGACTTAGGGCTCATCCAAGCCCTAAGTGTAGATCTAGTCAATCATGGAGGAGGTGGATGTAGTCATGGAATCAAGCTCCAAACATGGCTCCATCTTCTTCTTCCTCTTCTTCTTCTTCTTCTTTTAAGCTCTAGAGATGGAGAGATAGTAGATTTAGAGATGTGTTCTTGAGATGTGTCTCCACTTCTCTATTTTCTTCTAACCCTAATCTCTAACTTTTCTAGAGAAATAAAATTACAATGTAGAAAATAAAAATGATAAAAAGTCTAAAGAAATCCCCTTTTACAAATGGGTTGCTTCCCTTTATATAGAAGGTCCTTTTCTTAGTCACTAAGTCTATAATATATGCCCAAAAATATCTAATCCCGCAACTTTTTGGTAGGTGAACTTTTGGGCGCGCACGGAAAAAGTGACAGCTTGCTACCAGTATGTCCAGTTCGATCGATCCAACTTATTTTCGATCGATCCAACTTTTTCGATCGATCTAACTTATTTTTCGATCGATCCAACTTTTTTGATCGATCCAACTAAAAGTTCGATCGATCCAACTTTTTCTGCGATCCATCCAACTTTCAGCTTTTCAGTATCAGCTTCTTTTTGCTCCAAATCAGCCTCTTTTTGCTCCGGATCATCGCTAAGACTTAGTTTGACTCCAAAAAGGCCTTAAGAACTCATTTTTAGCCCATTTTAACATTATTGACCTGAAATAGACAAAAACATAAATAAGTACTAAAACAGGTAAATAAAATAGATAAAGGTCCTAGAATACTCAAGCTTAAGGGGTTTAAATATGTACTTTTCAGCGCTCATCATGGGGCTATGGATATTTCTTTTAAAAACATGAATCTCAAATTAAACATCTTCAATGCCACTCCATATTCCTCAGAAAAAAGATGAGTGCTTTTTTATTGATGTTATTGATAAGGATTCAGTCACCATCTTTCCAACAAAAGATCCTCCTCTTTTGATTTTGAATCTTTCTTGTCCTTCTTGTGAGTCTTTTTACAAATTTGAGCCTAAACCACCACCGGATAAGCTTAAGTATTCTTTCATGGGTCTTGATGGAACCACAATGGTTCTTCCTGATTCGAATTTCATAATTACCCATAGGACTGATTTTGGGATGAGGGAGGTAGTTGAGTTGTTCGATACAGGCTAAGGAGTGGTGTATAGTCAAGCTAGCGACGTTAAACTTCGCATGTTGTCGAGCTATCGATGTTAAACTTAACATTTGTATGTTTGTACCCAGTTTATTTTTATTCATTTTAGTTTTTCTAGGTTTTTAGTTTATTTGTTTATTTTTCTTTTATTTTTAAATTAGGTTAGTTTAGGTTTGTTTTGATAAAAAAACAAATAATAATAAAAATTAGGTTAGTTTCCTTGTATATTTTTCTTTTATTTTTAGATTAGGTTCATTTTGTTTTGTTTTCATAAAAATAAATAAAATAAAATAAAATAATTAAAAAAATAAATAAATAATAGAAAAAAAAAATATTGATTGACTTATGTATAATGATATATATCTGTTTTACTTCATATACTTGATACTCTGATGTATGCTGTGGAGTGTGATTATTTCGTCAGGTACAAAGGACTAAGTTTGGGAGTGCGGTGACGATTTCATTCCTCTAAGCTATCAGTTCTTGATCCTTGCTGGTTCTGTGTATTTGGTAATATCTTTCTAACTCTACATCTGTTTTCACACATTGAAGGCAATTTGCATCATAAGTTTGGGGGTAAGGCAATGCCTTTTAAAATTTTATTGTTGATATATTCTGCATAAAAGGTGACGAGCCCCTTCCTATGTGTTTAGAAAACGGACTTTTTAATGCGAGGGGTTGCTTCGCAAGGTCAAAATATGAATGTGGTTTCGGAAGCCTTTCTAGTCAAATTTACATTTATAAAAACCATTACTACAACTAATGAAGTATAGCGAGTAGGGATCGTCCACAGAGATTATACGTGTTGGAATTTAACTTCAACTCTAATGTATCAATTGATTGCAAAAGATAAAGATTGGTTTATTAAACTAAGATGCAAGGAAATTAAAATATAAGTAAAGTAAACTAATGAGAGATAGGGATTTAAGAGATATGAAGAGAGGACTTGGGGTGTTAGAATCACCACTAAGCTCATGTAATTAACCACTTGCTTTCCAATAATGGGGAATACATTGTTGTGAACAAAATGCGACTACTAATTGCAATATTAAGCATGGACCATCAAATTTGGTGTGTAGCTGTCGGTTGCACCAAAGTTTGCAAAATGATATGAACTTAGAGTGTGAGTGTGCAATGTGGCCAAGTTTTAAATTTGTAAAAGCCACTACTACCTTTAACTAAAAATATAGCTAGGGTGAGTAAGGATCGTCCCAAGTAATTTTTGGCACTAGCAATGGAAACAATGTATAGGGTTAGTAAGTCGAGTGATCAAAGATTGGTTGGATTGATTGATTAAGCTATTATGCAAATGAAATTGAAGTAAACAAAATTCAATGATTAATAAAGTAAAGAAAGATATTAATGGGGTACTAGAGCTCACCACTAAGCTTGACTTCACTAGACACTAGCAATTGTATATCAATGGGGAAATTGACTTGTAACTTGTGTGTGTGTGTGACATTAATTGAAACTAGGCATGGATGGCAAATAAGCATAAATTGTCAAGCCAATTCTAATGGAAAGCACAACCTATCAAATGAGACCAAAATCCATTCAATGAAACCACAATTTATGCACACACAACTATCTAGAAACATACACCTAATGCATTCATAAGTATGGAACACCAAGGAACAAGAGTAGATTGTCCACCTATCTATGAATTTAAAGCAACAACACTACATCTACACTAAAGACATGCAATTTAACTAAGTACGCTAAAGTTGTGGTACAATCCATCAAGAAACAAGTGTGAAGCATCAAATAAATTGCAAGAGTGTTTAATTAAGCTCTATGTTTTTACCATCTCTAGATTAACTTCATCCATACACATAGACATACATAAATTCCACTAAATCTAGAGAAAAGCACATGAATCATCCATTCTAGCAAACATAGACATATGGTTATAAGTAGATAATCAATTGAAAGCATTAATCCATACACATCAAGTAGAAACCACAAGATATATATATAAATACAAGATCAAAACATTGTTACAAATAAATCCCAAAAAATATACAGAGAACTAAGTCTAGGAAGCAAACTTAAGCGCTACTCTAGCCCCAAGTAGATGTCTAGCCACTCATTGAAGTAGTCATCCAACCCTCAAGGGCTATCTCCATGGTAGGAATGACCTCCTTCTTAATGGAAACCCTAGAAGAATGGAAGAACTCCCAAAATGTGTAAAAGCACTCTCTAATCTCTAGCCTCCTCTCCAAGATAAGAAAATTACAAGTTATCAATAACAACTATCTATGCTCTAAAAGTGGCTCTCAATCCTTATATAGGTAGGTCAAAATGTCACCCAATGGTCTGGGCTTGTACACCAAGGTCCTTCCAATGATTGCACCATGAGCCAACTTTTAATGAGCTGAAATCTATTTTTTTCCGGACTTGAGGAAGTTCGATCGATCAAACTGTGTTGAGATCGATCGAACATGGCTGAGATCCATCGAATGTTGCAAAGATTGATCATCCTCGGCGGTGCCTTTTTGAATAAAGACAAATCTCTAAGATATTTTTGGGAAGAAGAAAAAAGTGGTAGGTGGGTGATAGGTGTAGATAAGATCGAATCATTTCGATCGATCTGGGAAATGTTGGATCGATCGAACTTGTTCGATTCTTTTGGATAAGGACAAGGGCTTGGATCCATCTTGAATTGCTTAGATCGATGAACTTTCGATCGATCGAAGAAATGTTGAGATCGATCGAACATGTTGAATTTCCACTCTTTGCTTTATTTTGCTCCCACTTTGCTCCTTTCTTCCATTCAGCTTGAGTTAACTCTTTTATTGCTCTTATTCGGCATAATTGACTTATTTTTGGGATAAGCACCTGAAAAAGGCAATAACACAAAATTAGAATAAAACGGGGAAATAAGATAGATAAAGGTCCTAGAACACTCAAGTTTAAGGGGTTTAAATGCGTACTTTTCAGCGCTCATCAAAATTCATGTATAAATTGTCTACCTAACTAACAAATAAACTAAGTGTAGAACAACCCAACAAATCTAAGCTTAACCCATCAAACTAGTCACAATTGTAACACACATCAACCTAGAGAATTATGGAATTTGCAATAATAAGCTATGGAATATCAAACCAAGTAAAGATTGTCTACCTACCTATAAACATGAATTAAACTATAGAACAACCCATCAAGCATAAGTATAATCCATCAAATTAATTAACAAACCCATTCAATAAAAGCCCATGCTTAGCCATCACTAGATTCTCAATCAACCACACATGGACATGCAATTAATATAGAAAAACTAGTATAGTGATCAATTCCCAAATAATTACACACAAGACAACATATAATTAAAATAGAGAATCATAAAGAAGAATTAAATCAACAATCACAAGGCTAAGCACTAATCACAATAATACATAAATAAATCCCCAAAAATAGAAATACAAGGAGTTAAATTACACAAGACTTAGGGCTTATCCTAGCCCTATGTGTAGATCTAACCAATCATGGAGGAGGTAGATATGGTCATGAAACCCTCAAGGGCAAGCTCCAAACATGACTCCATCTTCTTCTTCTTCTTCTTCTTTAAAGATCTAAAGAGAGAGAGAGAGAATGGATCTAGAGATGTGTTCTTGAGATGTGCCTCCACTTCCCTCTTCTCTTCTAACCCTAATCTCTAACTTTCTAGAGAGAAAAAGCTACAACAATATAGAAATCACAATGTGAAAATATATATCTCTCTACAAAAATGGTTGAATCCTTTTTATATACAAGGCTTTGAGAGACCAAATATGTGGGAACTCGGTCCTAGGATCTTCCCTTTCAAGCTCTGCCCGAGTTGGTTCGGAATGAGATTCAGATCTACTTTTTAATAACTTTCGCAAACAGTTCAATCGATCAGAGCTCGATTGATCTCACTTTTCTACGATCGATCAGTCAATCGATCTGGGTTCGATTGATCCAACTTGGCAGCTTTTCAGTATCAGCCTCTTTTTGCTCCAGATTCTCACCATGACTTATTGTGACTCCAAAAAGGCCTTAAGAAGCCATTTTTAGCTCGTTTTAATATTATTGACCTGAAATAGACAAAAACACAAATAAGTACTAAAACGGGGAAATAAAGATAGATGAATGGACTAAAATACCCTCGCTTAAGGGGTTTAAATGCGTACTTTTCAGCGCTCATCACACCCCTAAACTATAAATATTGGAAGTCCCTAGCAATGAACTATAAAGTAAAGGAATGAAATGAACAATTAAACGACTACGTACTAGAAAGCAATAAATGGATAGCGCCACTTTCGTAGGGAACACGATTGCATTTAGCGTATACAACAAGCCTTTTAAACCCCTAGGTTACCCCTAGTGGATGAATGAAGTCTCATGAGGGTTTTCAGAAATGATACCCACAAACATTAAGCTCATTCTCACAAAAGAGGCACCAATATTGCAAACAAGCATTGGGAGAAAACAACCTCAAGTATGTAATTTTTCAACCATTTTCAAGCAATCTCCCAAAATTTCAACATCAAGCAAACGTGGTCCTCCACACATCAAGAAAATTAGCATGCAAATCAAAACAACTTTAGAATCCTTTTTGAGTGGACCGGCATCAAATATGTTGCTATCTAAGCCAACTAAAGAAACGATCAAATCCTTACCCTCAAACTAGCACACAAATCTAGTACCGATCATCAAGACAAAAAGTGGACCTTTTATTAAAGCTTTATTATTCAAGGTGTGCTTATTCTTTTCAACCGATTTTTTTTTTTTTTTTTACTATCCTAAGGATCAAAGATGGAAGCATAGTGCAATGTGTTGATCTATTAAGCTTTCTAGCGATCCATCAGGTCATGCGTTAGGTCAATGACTCCCAAACTGTGACAACCCTGGATTTATTAACCCAGTGTGTCCTGTGATGACCCAATACGGATCCAAAATGCGAAAGCAAAAATTAGAACAATGGTCTCTAGAGATATAACACTCCTTTAAGACACCAATGTGACCCTCAATGAGGTCACAAAACCCAAAGGAAGTAAATGCAAAAGCAACGTTTCAAAACCGGATAAGAATGAACCTAGGGGAAAAATGGTCATTCCACACTGAAATGGGTGCCACCGTTCACACCATTAGAAATAAAACAAAAAATCAACAAGAATAGACTCAAGAATCACATGATTTGGAGTCTGAACGACAAAAATATCAAGTTTTGAAGTCGAATGAAGGGAAACCCTATCCCGGTTCGAACCAAAAACAGACACTACCTTACTAAAACTTGAATAACTTGATTCACAAGAAGAATCTAAAGCTCTAACTGGTACCATTGAAAATATTATTTCGACACGATCAATTTAGACTCAAGAACGGACCAATTCAGAGTTAAAATGAAGAAGATATGATGATTTGAAGTCGGAAGTGCAGTGCTGAACCAAGACACACATACACCCGTGAACAGTACCTCGAGCGCTCGAGCAAGGGCTTCGAGCGCTCAAAAATTTCCCTGAGAGTTCTGCCCAAAGTTAGAGCGCTCGAACCCCCTTTGGAGCGCTCGAACTGCTAAAAGCTTAGTAGAAATCTGAGTTTGAAATGTGATTTTGAGGACTTTCTGGGCCTTTTTGAAAAAAACACAAAGAAGAAACTACCCTCAAAGTCATATTTTCTAACCAACCATGCCAAAATAAAACTTTAATTTTTCATGTGAAAACCCCAAAATGCCTTTAGATCAGATTAGGCTCAAAACGGCGAAAATGCAACTTTGCACCAAGTATGCATTTGTCCCCATATGCATTTCTAGGCTGAAACGAATATGCACGCAAATGTAATAAGTGATTTTGAGCGCGCGGGAATAGTCCACGGCTCCCAGAAATGGTTGAGTTAAAATCCGACCCCCCAATGGCCAAAAAGACGAAAATGAATTTGAAATGGATATTTTGAAAACCAAAATTAGCAAATGATTGGAAATTACCTTTTGGCCCTTGGCCACATTTCATGTATGATTAATGAGATCCTACGGAAGAATCAAAACAGAATTGCCACACCCGATGCAAACATAGTGAGACAATAACTTAACATTTTTCAATATTTTCATAATATTTCATGAAATCAAAACTACATAGGATACAAATACATGTCATTGGCCTCCAGCCTCATCTCATACATGTCAAATACATTGAAAAAAGTGTACTCGTGTACACATTACATGTTTAAATTCAAATATACATATTTTGACATATAAGGCTACAAATGGCTTTTCAAACCAACCAACCTTTACAAGAAATGAAAATCTTCAAGTCCACCAATCATCTAAGCATGACGAGAATCACAACCTTGATTCTTGTACCTGAAATATGTCCCAGTGTCGTAGGGGTGAGTAACATAAAGCTACTCGTAGGAAATGAGCATGCATCGACCTACATTTTACAAGTTTGCATGATTTAATTATTGTGGGTCATTCCACTTAACGTCTATGTCAAAGGTGAGACTCAAGGAGCATCCTAGCTACCTAAGATCATTTCTAGCATCAATCACCTCATTTATGCAATTTTAGCAACATAGGGTCATGCTTACACAAGGCAACAACATAGGAGCATGCTTTCACAAAGCAATAACATATGGATTCTAAAGGTAATAAACTTGAAGTCTAAAATGCCACATCAACTAAATATAACAATTTAGCATAATTAGAATATCTAATACCACACATCAAGACATAGGTTCTCTAGGTTATCAACTAGAAATCTAAAAGTATGTAATCAACTAAGTATAGCAATTTAGTATGGATGTACTTAACAACATCAAAATGATTCACAAAAATCATAAAACATAGATGTACTTAACAACATCAGAATGATTCATTAAAATCATAAACATGGATGTACTTAACAACATCAAAATCGCCAATAACCAAAACCACAAGTTACAATATAAACATGATTGTTAACTTGGAATTGAATGCGAAAACAAATAGTGGAAGACTTGGACATCTAAGCTCGGAATTCTGCCGAGACCTCAACGGTTATTCTGGGCACTAACCCGCAGGGAAGGCCACCCTAAGTGTGCACTATCTCAATGACTTAGAGGACTCACGTCCCCATACTAGAGCCAAACCCTAGCCTTCTCAACTCAACAATGTTCCAAGATTCCAAAATTAAACCAAATAAATTCACAACTTATACATAACTTATATAACGCATGAAAACACCTTCCATGCACAAGTAGGTTGAAACCACACAATCCATGCCTTAGAGTTTTAATTCTAAAATGACATACATAATGTCAATTACAAAGTGTGCAATTCACTACACATGGCATCAATATATTCCATAAAGAAAACATGTTCTCAAGAATATAAATATAACAACAAAGTTGTCCAATGCTCAAAACACAACAAAGTGAATACATAACAAGTTCAAGTCCATGATTTGAATATAGAACCAACTTCTAAAATACCAATAGATCCATGGAGCCATTAGATAAAATTTAATTAAACAAAATAATCAAATTCTCTAGATTTCAAATCAAATTCGAATAACATCAAATTAATATATGTTAAACAACATAACATACTCATTACATATATCAAATCAAAAGTATCAAATGAGCAAGATAGCATCACATAGAATTTAATTAAATTAAATTAATCAAATCTTTAGATTTCAAAAGTTATTCAAACGATTCCAAATTAATGTATATCAAGCACCAACTCATGGTCATACCATATCTCAAGTCCAAAATGGGATACAAGCAAAAAATAATTTACTAGAATTTAAATCAAATTAAATTCTTTAAATCTCTAGATTTAAAAACTCATTTAAATCATCCCAATTTAATATACAACAAAGATCAAGTCATGGCCATGCCATATATCTAGTCCAAAATGAGTTATAAGTAACTACCATTAATCATAATTTCTCAAATTAATACAATAAATGCATACAAGTTGTATAAGCATCAAAAACATGCAAAATAACAAACATATAACCCTATAACATCCCCTACCTCACTAGAGAAGTGTCTCTCTAGAATCCAAGGCAAAATCAACACAAAATGGCAAACCCTTCTAGGGTTATGAAGAGGAATATGAGGGGAACAAAATGTATTCCGAAGTTCAAGTTTGGAAATCAATGGAAGGCTCTCAAAAATCAAGGTCAAAGCTTAAGGCTTTAGGCTCCATCCATGGAGGCTAGGGTTTTCTTTAAAAGAGAGGGAGGAAATGAAAAATGATAAAGATGAAATGTGAGTGGAGGGGATAGAGATCCTCCACTCACTATGTGCTCTTACACTACCTCTCACACACACACTAATGCAAGATCAAATTGTGAGCCTACACTTGTCACAAATCTAAGGCTCCATCCTAGGCTAAATCTCAAGCCTACACTTGTCAACCATCCAAGCCAATAAGTGCACCAATCCTAGGCCAACAAGTGGTTAAATCTCCACCCTCCACATGTCCTCATCCAAGGCCTCAAAGTGTTTTCACACACATGTCAACAAGTGGACCAATAAGAGTGTGACACTTGTCACACTTTCCAGAAATTGCAAAAAAGTCCTTTTTGAAAATATCTTCCAAATTAAATTGTAAAATGGTCCCTAAGACGAAAAATAATTACTTTATGGTAATTACACAAAAACCCCAAAAGTTAGGAAAATTACAAAAAAAGTTATGCGTCTATACCCTTTACAAGAAAAGTAAGCACTTAGCATGTTTTTCTACCAAAGTGAAAATACACATAGTATGGAATTTAAATATCGTGGATGGATGCAAAACCGAAATCAAATCCGAACACGAAAAGTGAGGTTATGCTAACAAAGTGACAACCGAGAAAAAAACAAAAGTAAATAGTGTCACAAAAGTGAAAATATGAAAATGACTCGGTCCTCAAAGGAAGTCATCAATCCAAGGAAAAGAGTCTCGGAAACCATCCCCGAGCACTCAAGATGACACTAAGTGATGAAAAACTAAACTCAGAAAGGAAAAGATCAACGGAAAAAAAATATCCGTAAAAATCTGAGAAAAGGAAAGGAAGGAAAATGATCGGGTCATTACACAAACTAGACAGTTTAGGGCATTAAGTGTTCAAACACCCCTAAAAACTTACAAGCTCAAATCAAGTAGGCTACAAATCAAAATAACCTCTATCTAATCATTTCCCACTTCTCACCTTTTGGGAGAAGTCCTCACTTTTTTATTACTTTTGTAACTTTCTTTCTTCTTGTTGTTCGTTTTTTTTTTTTTTTTTTTTTTGGTCAGGTTATTAACCTAGAGTTTAGGCCTCCACCTTTCAGCGCGAGAAATTCAGTGCTTGATGAGGCTAGAATCCCAGCTACTCAATGAAAAGGGATTGTTATCTACTTTTGTCAAAATGAAAGCTTTCAATGTACTACTAGCTCAATTGGGATATAATCAATTCAATAATCAACAAAGCATGTTCCCCACAAATGAATGCTAGTGTGCGTCTGTGCTAGTGTAGAATAATAGAATGAATCTCAAAACAATCATAAAATCAGGATGATGTGGATCACAAGTGCAAACAAGATATCAATCTTTCAAAAAATTTACTCCGAAATGGCATCCACAAGGCATACAAGGAGTATTGGACTCTCAGGTCAAACAATTTTTAAATTTTAAGTAATATAATCCTCAAAAGATCAAAATCATAACTAACATAGATCTCCAATCACAATCATACATTTAAAAATCCAACTTTAAGTAGAATGCAACAAAGACACCTTACCCCCAAACTTAAACTGCACATTATCCTCAATGTGCAATGTGAACAATGGAAAAAGATGAAAAGAGTATACCGTCGTGGTGAAAGACATGAAACCCGGCAATGATCCAATATGAAAAGGGTCTCCCCCAAACTTAGAATCAACAACCTATTTAAATAACCACACTAACAAACTCACATCAAATATCAAATGGGATAAGGATGATCAAATCATGCATTATAAGATAATATAGCATAATATGAAAGAGAAATATGAGATCAAGCCCAATATAAATCATAAAGTATACATGACTACACATAAGGGTACAACGGTGAAAAGTTTTTATAAATTTCTTTTTATGAAAGTAAGTATATACAAAATGCAAGAAAAACAAAGAATAAAATGCATGAACAAAATAAAAAGAAAAATAAAAATAAATAAGGTAAAATGAAATGAAAGAATATATACAATGCAAGAAATGAAAAATAAAAAGTAAGAAATGATGCAAAAACAAAATAATGAAAAATAAAAATAAAAATAAAAACTCTTTTTATTATTATTATTTTTTAGACATAACAACTATGAACACACGCAAAAAAAATAAAACAAATAAACATGCAAGGAAATAAGGGATGCAAAAAATTTTTTTTTTTTTTTTGAAAGTATATACAATGAAACAAAATAGCAAGACGGAATGCCACTTTGAAATTTTTTTTTTTTTTTTCTGTTTTCTAAAGAAAATAAATATTTACACAAACAAAGATAAAAAAGCAAGTAAATAAAAATGCAAGAAGTAAAAATGTATGGAAATAAAGAATGCAAAATCTTTTTTTTCAAAGAGAAAAGTAACTAAAGAAAATAACAAAAGTAAAAGAAAATGAAATTATAAAATAAAAATAGAAAGAAGAAAAAGTCAAAAAGTCAAAAGGGAAAAGTTGTGATCAATCTAAGGATGATCGATCTAAACTCGATCGATCGAAGATGTGAAAACCTGCAGACAAGCTCGATCGATACATAGAAAGGTGAAAAATGCAGAGTTCCAAAAAAAAATTTAAGTATGGAATAGAGATTGATATGAGGAAAATCTCGATTAATCTCGGAACACTCAGATCGATCTGAAATGAAATTCTCTCGATACACAGAGAGACGATTTCTGCAGAGAATTGACTATAGAGAGGTTCGATTGATCAAAGGGACACTTGTGATCGATCGAACTGGCACCAAATACCTAATTTTAAGATGAAAGTACAGAAAATCATATGTTAGGCCCCAATGATGGTAACAAGAATAGAGATTCAAAAATGAATGGAAGAATGTATTCGTAGAGTTTTGAAACTCTACGAATACTAGTGTTTAACGTCTCTAGGAAGACGTTGGTTCGACTCGTTAGTCGAACGTATCAAAAACCGGATATGAGACATCCTTATTGACCCTCTTTTCCATTTTCTCATTTAATGCCTCACTTACAACAATGAAATCATCCTCCAAAAGAATGACTTGAAAAGAAATGAAAAAGTTGATATTTTTCCTTTCATCTACGGTCTTGAAAATGAAATCAATAATGGGCGGCCTTGCACTTGGCAAAGCAAAGTCTTTCAAAGACTCATTTGGAATATCAAGAAATGCCTTCTCTTCATCCTTTTTCTCTTCCTCAAAAATAAATATCTCCTTACCTTCCAAGTTAGTTAAGAAGTCCATTAGAGAGTTTATTTCATTTTTGGAGCTTTCAAAGTCACAACCATAATTTTTATAGATTTCAAAAAGACATGTCTCAAAAGGGTTTTTGGAGATAATAAAAGGAAGGTTCTCTTCAACAAGTTCCTCCTCCTTCTCTCCTACCTCTATAGTGGTCAACATCTACTCACTCTCTAAAGTATCAAAGGCCAAGATAAAATCATGATCAAAACAAGGAAAGTCCTCATTAATCATGTTGTGCTCTATTAGGCTAGCCATTAACTCACTTGCTACTTCCTCCTCTATACAAGATAGAGTGCTAGGCATTAGCTCACTTGCTATTTCTTCTTCTTCACTCTCATCATCCTCATCTATATAAATTAAAGTTCTTGCCATTTTTTTATTTGCCTTTTCCTTCTCCTCTTGACGAGAAAGAGTACTTGCAATTTGCTCAACTTGAGCTTCTAACTTGGCTAACATTTGAGAATTAGAATTAATAAGTGGAGCTTGTGAAATATGCACATCAAGTAAAGCTAAAACTTTTTCTTCAAATCCAGGATAGTACCTAAAAGGTGGTGGAGTTGGTTCATCATAAAATGGTGGGGGAGGGTAATAATCACAAGGAGGATAATGAGAATAGTCAAGTCCATAATAAGATGATGCATGTTGAAATGAATTGGACTCAACCTCATAAGGATTAAAATATGGTGGAGGGACATAAGGTGAGGGGAAGTAATTTTCCCCCAAACTTGGATCAAACAATGATTCCATTCATATTAAAAATCCAAATGCAATAAAAATATTGGCCTCCACACGGGCCGATGCTTGGACAAAAATTTAAGCAATATAATGAGCCTCAACAAGGGCTATCACAAGCATGCAAAGAAGTGAAACAATTAAACTACGAGATTTTCAAGAAATACTCACAAAGGTCCTTAAGCAACTTCAAATTCCAATGCTAGCTTCAAGCTCCAATGATTGCTTAAAGATCCAATGTTTACCTTCCTTGTAGTCAAGTACCTAATTGACAAATAATAATGAAAACAAGAGAAAAGAATATACAATGGAAAATAAAATAAAAATAGAAACAATCAAATGAACTCTATTGTCTAGTTTAATTCCAATAAAACCGTTAATCCCCAGCAACGGCGCCAAAATTTGACGAGCCCCTTCCTATGTGTTTAGAAAATGGACTTTTTAATGCAAGAGGTCACTTCGCAAGGTCAAAATATGAATGTGGTTTCGGAAGCCTTTCTAGTCAAATTTACATTTATAAAAACCACTACCACAATTAATGAAGTATAGCGAGTAGGGATCGTCCACAGAGATTATACGTGTTGGAATTTAACTTCAACTCTAATGTATCAATTGATTGCAAAAGATAGAGATTGGTTGATTAAACTAAAATGCAAGGAAATTAAAATGCAAGTAAATTAATGAGAGATAGGGATTTAAGATATATGAAGAGAGGACTTAGGGTGTTGGAATCACCACTAAGCTCATGTAATTAAGCACTTGCTTTCCATTAATGGGGAATACATTGTTGTGAACAAAATGCGACTACCAATTGCAATATTAAGCATAGACCAACAAATAAACTAAGTGTAGAACAACCCATCAAATCTAAGCTTGACCCATCAAACTAGTCACAATTGTAGCATACATCAATCTAGAGAATTATGGAATTTGTAATAATAAACCATGAAATATCAAACCAAGCAAAGATGGTCTACCTACCTACAAACATGAATTAAATTGTAGAACAACCCATCAAGGATAAGTATAATCCATCAAATTAATTGACAACCCCATTCAATGAAAACCCATGCTTAGCCATCACTAGATTCTCAATCAACTACACATAGAACTGCAATTAATATAGAAAAACTAGTGTAGAGATCAATTCCCAAATAATTACACATAAGACAACATATAATTAAAATATAAAATAATAAGGAAGAATTAAATCAACAATCACAAGGCTAAGCACTAATCACAACAATATATATATAAATCCCCAAAAATAGAAATACAAAGGTTTAGATTACACAAGACTTAGGGCTCATCCAAGCTTTAAGTGTAGATCTAGCCAATCCAGGAGGGGGTGGATGTGGTCATGAAACCCTCAAGGGCAAGCTCCAAATATGGCTCCATTTTCTTATTCTTCTTCTTCTTCTTTGAAGCTCTAGAGAAAGAGAGAGTGAATGGATCTAGAGATGTGTTCTTGAGATGTGCCTCCACTTCTCTCTTTTCTTCTAACCCTAATCTCTAACTTTCTAGAGAGAGAAAGTTACAACAATATAGAAATCACAATGTGAAAATATATATCTCTCTACAATAATGGTTGAATCCATCTTATATACAAGGCTTTAAGAGCCCAAATATGTGAGAACTCGGCCCTAGGATCTTCCCTTTCAAGCTCTGCCCAAGTTGGTTCGAAATGAGATTCAGATATGCTTTTTAATAACTTTCGCGAATAGTTCGATCGATCAGACTTTTCTTCGATCGATCGATCTCACTTTTCTTCAATCGATCTGGGTTCGATCGATCTAACTTTTGATCGATCTGGGTTCGATCAATCTAACTTGGCAGCTTTTCAGCATCAGCCTCTTTTTGCTCTAGATTCTCACCAAGACTTATTTTAATTCCAAAAAGGCCTTAAGAAGCCATTTTTAGCTCGTTTTAACATTATTGACCTAAAATAGACAAGAACACAAATAAGTACTAAAACGGATAAATAAAGATAGATGAATGGACTAAAATACCCTCGCTTAAGGGGTTTAAATGCGCACTTTTCAGCGCTCATCAAGAAGATGCAATTTAATTGTTTAAGCATGATTTTGAGTCTATTGATTGTTGTGATGTCTCTATTCAGTCTGATGTTGGTTAAAGATGGTTTGTATGCCAAATTTATGTTGAAAAGGAATTTTTGAGAATTTTTTAAATCAGTTGGTGGCCTGTGATCCACTTTGTCAGAATGCTTATTGTTTGATGATTGAGATCTCTAAAATACTTCACTTTGCACATATTCACACTTGTATGAATTCTGTGGGGTATAAATTAGAAGTCTTGTTTTGTTTTATGTTAAACTGAGATGAGCAAATGAATTTGATGATTTTGATAACCAAGGTAAAAAAATATATATATATAAAGAAAGAAAGAATTGGTATGTATGCAATAAATGAAAAATGATTCTTCACCGATGTGAATGAAAAAAAAAATGAAGAAAAGAAGTAGAAAAGGGTCAAATTCAGGTCTGTACCTAGATTGCTTGAACAATTAAGTCCTTAGGGGTGTGTTCTGACACCTAATGCCCTAAGACCATCTGATTTGGGAGTCATTGGTCGAAAGCTTGTTACATGGGTGATTTAGAAAGCTCAATAAACCTGAGCATTGCACAATAATCTTTTTGAAAAATGCATACCTAAAGAAAATAAAAAAAATACCTTGGGAATTGAAATTTGAAAAGTTTGCCTGTAAATTGAGGGATAGCATGGAATGAATATAAGTATGGATAGTAAGTCACATGTTTAAAATTGTGAGTTCACTATAAAAAGGATTTTGGGGATTGAGATTGTTGAATAAATGATTAAACTGACATGTGAGGACCATGGTTACTAAATTGAGATTGAAGGTTTGAAATTTTTCTTGATTAATACAACTTGTTATACTTGTTGTAGTTGACTGATTGACGCATTGCTGAGACATCGTGATATGAAAATAGGTTTGAATAAGCTTACCGTGCAATTGAGGCACAGATTTGAGAAGTTTGTGGGTATCTTCACTGGAAACCCTCACGAGACTACAACTCGTCCACTAGGGGTAACCTAGGGGTTTAAAGGCTTGTTGCATAGGCTAAATGCAACCGCAATTCCCACGAAATCAGCTTTTTAGTTCTTTATTACTAAGGGACTAGCAATATGAAAGTTTGGGGGTGTGATGAGCGCTGAATATTACATATTCGAGCCTCTAAATATACGTATGTTAGGACCTAAAGTGATACTTCTATCAATTGTTAGAATGATTTCTATGTATTTCGTGTTTTTAGGTGTTTTCCCAAAGAAACAGTTAAAACCAGGCTTTTATGATGAAAAGAATGATAATGAAGTTTACCGCGTCGTTGTTGGTCATTCAAAGCAAGCCGAGAGTCAAAATGGTGAATTTTGGAAGACTTTAAGTTCTGAAGCTCGAGCAATGCACCTTGAGGCTCAAGCCTGAACAAAGGATTCTCGAGCCTAACCAAGGGTGCTCGAGCCTTGACCTCCAAGCTCGAGCACAAGGCGTTGGAATTTGAATAGTAGCCCCTAGACCTCGTGCCAAGCCTCAGGGATCGAGCACTAACACCTAAAGCTCGAGCCTACAGCCCCAAAGCTCGAGCCTAACACCTTGGGATCGAGCACCATCCACTGATGCTCGAGCCTTGAGCCCCAAATGCTTAAGCATGGTACTTAGTGCTCGAGCCCATGAAGCTTGGATCGAGCAATGTTAAAAGAGTTCAACCCCAAAAATATTCTAAGCGTTAAAGAAAAAGACGCTTTAAAAATAAATGAAGAAAATTGGCTAAGTGTTAGAGAAAGGATCGAGCACCAATTCTTGAAGCTTGAGCATCAATCCAGAGAAGCTCGAGCATTGTTTCTTATGCTCGAGCATGGTTGAAAACTCTAAACATGCTTTAGTATTTTGGCTATAACTTTGGACTCAGAACTTTAAATTGAGTAAACTTAGCTTCTCTAGAAAGAAGACTTGGAGCCTAATGTTTTTATCTCTAATAGCCATCTCTAAATTCGCATTCTGAATAGGCCAAAATCGTGTTACAAAGTTGGACAAAGTTGCTGACAGGTGATACTCGAGCCTGAACCCAAATGCTCGAGCCTGGGACTCTGAAGCTCGAGCTTGGACATCCTGGAAGTCGTAAATTCATGCGGGAATTACCAAAAATCATATTTCTTTATTTCCTTATGGGCCTAATTGTTACCAAAAGCTGTAAAACCAATCCAAAAGGGATTGGGACTTGTTCTCCACTATAAAAGAAGATGAGAAGGCCACAAAAAAGGGGATCCATCTCTGATCGATTAATATCTGTTCTCTCATATGTCTCTCTCACGGCGGCATTTAGGGTTTTGAAGAAGAAGATCCCAAAGGAGTTTTGGCGGTCTATGGTGATGAAAACCAAAACAACACAGATGATATTTTACGTCGTCATGAGTAGCTAATTCCTATCTTAGGGCATTGATGTAGCCCGAATCTGAATACTATGATTTGATTGTTCTGTACTTTGGGAATTTAATATATTACGTATTTTGATTGCATGATTTTGGGTTATTACTTAACTCAATTGGTGTTTAATGAATTAATAGTTTTTGACTAGTTATTACCTTATCTTAGATATAACTACTCATAAATTATATTTAACCCAGTCTTATTGGACGATATCTGGCGGAGCCCTGTCGGACATAAGAATGGAGATCATGTAATGGTGTTTAAACATTTTTCATGAATGAATGTTTTCATAGTCTATGCCTAGGGAAGACGAGTTATACTGCAAAATTAGTTAGAAGTAGGTAGGTAGATAATTCGTGCCAACCGAAGATAGGTTATTATTAACTGAAATTCATGAAATATCTTTCTTTAAATCTACATTAAATTAATATTATTAAGTTTAATTCCATATTATACATAATTATTAAAATCCCAAGGTTGAACAGTTTACCATAGTATGAGGTTCGTGGTAGAGTCAATCCCCTAAGTATTTCTTCTCTTGATCTCAATCTTTTTATTACGTTTATATTCTTTTATGTTATTTAATTACAACACAACACACAAAATCAATTCTTCTTTCTAAATTAAAATAGTAATTAATTGAAGACTCGATGAACCACCACAGTCCTTAAGGTTCAACACCCTCAACATAGCATTATCCTACAAGGATTCGTTCTATTGTGAGTGGTATTTTATTATTGATAAATAAAAACACACATCCGAAGACCATGTTTGATTGTGGAAGAAATCCTTGTAGGGATTAAAACAATATACAAGACAGTGGTACAAGAGGTTCGACACTTTTAAATATGGTTGGACATGGCTACTTGAGAAGTAACTACGATAATTGTGTCTACTACCGGAAGCTCTCAGATGGTTCTTTTATATACTTGTTGGTATATGTTGATGACATGCTTATTGCTGTAAAAGATATGTCAAAAATCAACAAGTTAAAATTTCAGTTGAATACTGAATTTGAGATAAAAGATTACGATGCAGGGAAGAAGATTTTGGGCATGGAAATTCAGAAGGATTGCCAAGTTGGCAGGTTGAGTTTGTCACAGAAAAGTTATATTGAGAAAGTGCTTGAGCAGTTCAACATGCAAAATTCCAAGCTTGTAAGCACACCACTTGCTATTCATTTTCGTCTTTCTGTAGCTTTATCATCGCAGTCCAAAGAGGAAAATGAGCGCATGTCACATGTTCCTTATGCTAGGGCAGTTGGTAGCTTGATGTATGCAATGGTTTGTACTCGCCCTGATTTTTCACATGCAATCAGTGTAGTTAGCAGATATATGGATTATCCAGGAAAAGAACATTGGTTAGCCGTGAAGTGGATTCTTCGGTATTTGAAAGGTACAGTAGATTTTGGCTTAGTTTATCAGAAAAATAGTGATGATTTTAGCAGTGTTGTTAGTTTTGTGGACTCCGATTATGCTGGTGATTTAGACCAAAAAAGATCTCCAACAGGATACGTCTTTACTCTCTCAGGTTGTGTAGTTAGTTGGACTATAACTTTGTAATCCACAGTTGCTCTCTTTACTACAGAAACAGAATATATGGCGGCCCCTGAAGCAGTGAAGGAAGCCATTTGGTTGAAAGGTTTGGCTAGTGATTTGGGTTTGAAACAGAGCTCAACTATTATTTATTGTGACAGTCAGAGTGAGATATATTTGACCAAAAATCAAATGTATCGTGAGAGGACCAAACACTTTGATGTCAAATATCATTTTATTCGGGATATCATATCAGAACGAATTACTATATTGAAGAAAATTGGCACAGCTGAAAAATTCGGTGGATATGATGACAAAGTCCATTCCAGCTCTCAAGTTCAAGCATTGCTTGGACTTGGTCTGTATTCTCAAATGTTGAAATTGCCCTTAGAGGCTTTGTGGAGAAAACAATTTGTTTTGTAAAGATACAGTGGCTCATTTGAATTTTTCCAAGGTGGAGATTTGTTGAATATATGGCTCAAATTTGAGGTCAGCAATTACATCACCTCTTACATCAGCTACTTGGCAACCAAGAAGCATGATCAACAAGTTGTGGTACCAACTATATGTATGGCTGGTCAGCAAGTATACTTGAGTGATCAGTAAGCTCAAGTTGATGATTTCTTGGCTATAAATAACCTGCTCTCTATGGAGTTTCAGCATCCAAAATTTGAGTGTGTTTATTAAATATCAGTAAACAAAAGTTTGTGAGAGCTTGGGTGTAATTGGGTTTTAGGTGTGAGCCACTAAGCCTTATATCTCTTTATGTCTATAGTGAAATTTTGATATGTTTTCACTCCGTAGACGTAAGCATAGCCGAATCACGTAAATCCTTGTCTCGTTTGTATGTGCACTATTTTATTTTCTTGTCATTTATTTTTTCTCTCGTTCTTATAAACTCCTATTCGATCCTTATTTCATAACAAATAAGTACTCAGATCTTTCAATATCCACCATCTTAATCCAAAATCCATAATCGGCGAGCTCAAGTCTGTGTGCGACGTGGAGAAAGAACCTGTTATGAAATAAGGATTGAATAGGAGTTTATGAGAACAAGAGAAAAATAATGACAAGAAAAAATAAAATGGCACACACACAAACACGATAAAGATTTACGTGGTTCGACTATGCGTACGTCTACGAAGAGAAGAGAGAATAATATTTCACTATGAAAATAAAGAGATATAAAGCAAAGTGGCTCACACTCAAAATCCCATTACACCCACAAGCTCTCTTACTCTAACTGATATTACAAAATGCTCCTCTTCGATACATTACACCATTATGCACAAGGCTATTTGTAGCCAAAATGTTCTTGCTGATCACGCATGGATATTACTGGCACTGCATAGCTTCTTGATCGCACATTGTTGATGGTCCCACACAGCAAGACTAAATCTTGTGCTTCATGTCAAAATCATTTGACTGTAAATATAAGACAATTGCTGATGTAGTGGGTGATACAAATATTCTTGTGCACCAAGGAATTAAGAAAAATGTGACAACTTTAACAAAGTGAAATTGATTGCACAATTTCCAAAAAAAGTGATCAACAATCTGCATGCCCAAACTTGATGACCATGAATAATAAAGCTAATCTAAGTGGATGACATAATTTTGAGTCATAATATTTTAACAAATCTCCACCTTGACGAAAAATTTAATGAGCCATTGTATCTCTGCCAAACAACCTGTCTTCTCCACAAAACAAATTAATTAAGAATTTTAGTTAAGTTTGAGTCATCCTCAAACTTAACCCTCTGGCTCTCATTCTTTAACCCATATATGCATTATGCAACCACATACATACCTCTAGTATTTTTGTCAAACTTTAAACCCTTATCCAAAGCAACCTCGAAAACTCTAAGTTTGACATCTCCTTTAGCAACCTTCTTCAACCGCCCATAAACCACCAGCTGGTAATGAAAAGTCATCTTCTCACCTTTATGGAGAATAGGACGTCCTTGACTTTTCCTTGTATCTCTATTGCGACCAACTACTTACCTCCCACACATCTTAATGGCACTTGAATGGACTATCTCATTGCCACCAAGATAATTGCAAGTCAATATCACACCTGTCCTCATAGGTCTGCCTCCTTGTAAGGACTGTTGCAATTTTGGTTACCATTTGAAATTAAATTTCATTCTCCCACCACGTTGTGTAGTCTTTTCACAACCCTGTTGAGAACTAGGATTGTAACTCCTCTTTTTAACTCTTCTTTTGCCAAGACCCGAAAGCAGATTTCTGCTAACTGTTAAAGACCCTGTAGAAGCTCCACCTGTTATTGTATCACCATAAGATAATCCATCACGACCATCATTACTCCACCCTATGTTACAACCTTATAGCCTTTGGAGTTTAGCACACCTACTGAAATAAGATTCATCTTTAGATGCGGTACATGTCGCACATCTGACAATGTTCTCACTAACCTGTTGTGCGTCTTGATCTTGACTGTTCCAATTCCCAAAATTTTAAAAGCTTTCCTGTCCGCCGTCAAAATCGAACCACCTTTCACCTTTTTATAAGAAGAGAAAGAATCCCTACTGGGACACATATGAACAGAACAACAAGAATCAATAATCTAACTGTCATTAAATGACATACCTGAACACAAAGTTGTCATAAGAACATAATTGTCACTTTCCGAATCACTCATTGTAACAGTTGCCACAGAAAATGCTTCTTGAACCTTCTCTTTGCCATTCCCATTATTTGCCTTTAGTTGGGACAGTACTTGATGATGTGCCCTATCTCATGACAGTAGTAACATTCCATATTTTTATGAGATCTAGATTTTCCCCTACTACCAGAGCTCTTTGTTTCACTTTTGCCTCTTACAAATAAACCCTCGGCTTGTTCATCTTCAGTATTCCCAAACACCTTTTTCCTCAACTCCTGAGAGTTCAATGAGAATTTAATATCCTCTATACTAATCGTGTCTTTTCCATACAACAATGTGGTAACAAAATGCTCATAAGAGGGAGGTAAAGAACACAACAAAATAAAGGCATGATCTTCGTCATCAATTTTAATACCAGTATTTTTCAAATCCATAATAATAATATTGAAATTATCAATATGCTCTTTAAGAGGCATACTTTCCTTCATACGAAGGGTGTAGAGTCTCTGTTTCAAGTAAAGTCTGTTGGTGAGAGACTTCGTCATATACAGACTCTCTAATTTCAGCCACAACTTTGCCGCCGTGTCTTCATCAATAACTTCACGCAGCACCTCATTAGCTAGATTCAAAATAATCGCACTACGCGTCTTTACATCGACCTCATCCTTATCTTCATTAGACATAGTTGTTGGCAACTTGTCCTTCTCGAACAACACCTTCTTTAGACCTTGCTGAGCCAGCAGGGCCTGCATCTTAATGCGCCAAAGACTGAAACTAATTTTGTCATCAAATTTCTCAATCTCGTATTTGGTCGACATCTCAAAAACCACTCCAAAAATTTCTCAGTGAATAGTATCGTATTTATGAACAGTATCTGTACGCAATATACGAACCGAGCTTTGATACTAGTTTGTTATAAAATAAGGATCGAATAGGAGTTTATGAGAACAAGAGAAAAATAATGGCAAGAAAAAATAAAATGACACACACACAAACGAGATAAGAAGTTACGTGGTTTGGTTATGTCTACGTTCACAGGGAGAAGACAGAATAATATTTCACTATGAAAATATAGAGATACAATATAAAGTGACTCACACCCAAAATCTCATTACACCCACAACCTCTCTCACTCTAACTGGATATTACAAAATGCAAATTGATAATCTTCAATACATTATACCATGAGGCACAAGGCTATTTATAGCCAAAATGTACTTGCTGATCACGCATGGATATTACTGGCACTGCAAGGCTTCTTGATCACACATTGTTGATCGTCCCACAAGGCAAGACTAAATCTTGTGCTTCAATTGACCACACATTGTTGATGGATATTACTGGCACTGCAAGGCTTCTTGATCACACATTGTTGATCGTCCCACAAGGCAAGACTAAATCTTGTGCTTCAATTGACCACACATTGTTGATGGTCCCACAAGGCAAGACTAAATCTTGTGTTTCAAGCCAAAATCATTTGATTATAAATCTGAGACAATTGCTGACGTAGTGAGTGATCCAAATATTCTTGTGCACCAAGGAATTAAGAAAAATGAGACAACTTTACCTTCCCATAAAAATAAAAATAAAAATAAAAATAAAAATAAAAAATGGGACAACTTTGACAAAGTGAAATTGATTGCACAATTTCCGAAAAAAAAAAGTGATCAACAGTCTGCATGCCCAAACTTGATGACCACAAATTATAAAGCTGATCCAAGTGGATGAAATAATTTTGAGTCATAAAATTTTAACAGAACCAAACCCATATACGAAATTGTAGGAAAATCAAAACCCAAAATCAATTGGATTTAGTTTGAATCTTGGATGGCGCAATTGTTGCAGTCCGACACCACCGAGTGAGTTTCTAAATTACAAACATGCACCATGGTGAGGAGAGAGATTAGAGAGAGACTGAGCCAAATATGGTGAGGAGAGGTTATGATCTTTGCCTGCCGCCGAAGACTTCGAAGTAGAGAGAGAGAAATAGAGGGAACAGAGAAAAAAGGAGACAGGACCATGGCGTGACCGGTTCAAAAAAACAAAAAAAAAAAATCCAAAAGTCAGCAGCGTAGCCTATTGGCTGCTGACAGACGCCTTGGGCGACTAAGTTAGCATCCCCCCACCCCCCACACACACACAAACATATGTGTTGGCTAAATCTGGTGCACCATTTTCAATTAGTCATGGCCACATTGATTTTTTTCCTCCAACTGTCTTTGTTCCTATCTTCTTTTTCTCGCTTATCATGTTCAATATCTGATACTCTACATAAAGCTTCGTCTCTCTCAGTGGAGAAACCATCGGATCTCTTGGTTTCGCCAAATGAAATCTTCTCCGCCGGCTTTCACGCCGTCGGTCTCAATGCCTACAGCTTTGCTATATGGTTCACCAAGCCATCCCATGTTCACAATCGCACCATAGTTTGGATGGCAAATCGAGACCAACCCATAAATGGAAGACTCTCGAAGCTCTCTCTGCTTAGAACTGGAAATCTCATCCTCACCGATGCTGGTCAGTCCATTTCTTGGGCCACAAACACTGTTTCAACTTCTTCTTCACTGCAATTAAAACTATACAACAGTGGTAACCTTGTTCTCCGTACTCCGGAGGGTGTTGTCTTTTGGCAAAGTTTTGATTCACCAACAGATACTCTTCTTCCTGAACAACCTCTCACAAGGTACACAAAGCTTATCTCATCAAGGAGCCAAACTAACTGCGCTTCGGGTTTTTATAAGCTGTTCTTCGACGATGATAACGTCCTCCGTATGATCTTTGATGGTCCTGAAACGTCTAGCATCTTTTGGCCAGACCCATGGTTGTTGAGCAATCAAGCTAATAGGTCAAGGTACTGTAATGGAAAATTAATATTTTTTTGCTCTAATTTATATTAATGAAAGTTAGACGTACTAAATTTAATAATAATGACAAGAAAAGTAAGTTTTTCAAAAAATTTAAAAAAAAAAGGGAATATTTTATGTTTGGTATGTATGTAGTTCATACAAATATATAGACATGTATACTATAGTTGTTACATGTTCTAATAAGATAAAATATTGATAATAAAAGTGGACAAACTATTTAAATGCTTTTGATCATTATTTTTTTTCTTCCTCTTCCATTTCTCTATTTTGTCTCTCTTTATTGTTTTTTCCTTAATAAAAAGTCAAACACCAATTTTCTACTTTCTTTTTTATATATATTTTATTTTTCTCTCGCGCTTCTCTTTTCTTTTACCTAATCATTGTTGGCTAATCTCATTTTACATTTAATTTTTTTATAAAAAAATATTACTTCTTTAACAATTGGGTTGTCAAATCTGATATCCAATTAATAACGCTAGATTATAAAAGTATCATTATATCCCTTATTATAAAATACCCATTTACCATATATACCTCCACCTATCTAGTTACCATGTATAAATGACTTGATCATCACTTACCTATCATACTACCCGAAATCTTCTCCTACGTATAAGTTCTTCATGTATTCAATATTAAACAATACAATATAATATTTTCTCATTCTCTCTTCATCTCTAACATAGTCTTTTAATATCTATTAATAATCTACTGGATGGCACCATTAATCCCATCTTCGACGACGATCAACCTTCAAACTTATATTTTCGTATCTTGACCTTTAATCTCAAATTCATAATCAACTCTGTCACCGCCTCGACATGTCGGATCAACTCCGCCACCATGCCACCATGCTCCTCAAGTGATAATCCCACTTTTCCATGCACTTTCACATGCAACAGCGATAATCCCGTCACAACGTGTCAGATCAACTCTGTCACTGCGCCACCACGCGCCATATGCGTTTCCCAAACCACGCTCCACACCTACTTCCAAGATCTTCACGAATCCACCCCACGTCGCCTGACATGTCAGCATCGGTGCAACGTCAGACACATTAGTCATGCCACGTCAGTTGCCACGCAACAAAGGTGCCAGCAGTAATGCCAAGTCACCTGCCACTTCAGTTGCCATGTCATCAACCACGTTAATATCGGTGCCATGTCAGTTACATCAGGGTGAAAATAGTACTTTTCTCCACCAAATCTTTTCTGAACCGCTTTTATGATCTCGTCTCCAAACTCAAGCTGGTTTCATACTCACCTTAAGTTTGAGGGGCTGTTAGATTATAAAAGTACTATTACCTCCAACTACCTAGCTAGTTACCAGGTATAGATGACCTGATCATTACTCACCTAGCATGCTACCCCAAATCTTCTCCTATAAATAAGTTCTTCATGTATTCAATATAAAACAATACAATATAACATTTTCTTATTCTCTCTTTATTTCTAACAAATTACAAATCAAATATGTATTCACTTAAAAATAATCCATTGGATTATCATAACGGATCATATCAGATATACCTCTTATTGAATTTGAATCAATTTAGGCTTGATCCAGTATGAATCTATCTCGATCCATTAATTGGCCTACATGATGTGATACCCCCGAATTTTCGAATGCGGGTTGGCCAGGCCCATGCCCGAATACCCGAGGATATCAAAACAAATTGATAATAAACGAACACAGAGTATAAAAGAATAAAAAAGAATAAATAAAATGCTGACAAGAAACTAAAATGATAATCTAATAATAAACCTCATAATATATTTCCATTAATTAATAAACTCTTCTGATACAACTGATCCTCCAAAATACAACTCGGGAATCCATACTGTGTGGACCCCTACAAAATCCAAACTAAACAAATGGCAACAATAACTGTCTAAATCAGGAAACTGAATCATAAAGGAACTCCTATGTAGCATCGGAAGAATGAAGTAGACTGATCCCCGCTCAGCACGAACAACCTCTACTCCTGACGAACACCTGAAAAATAATGGTGGGTCAGGCCCACAAACAAGTTCTACTCTACTACAGTCCAAGCAGAGATCCGATACACGTATACATCCTAGTCAATCCAACAGTAACTAGTAATCCGTATATATATATACACACTAAAGGAACCTCACTAGACTATAGGGTTGTCTCAACCTGAATAGTAGGCAACATGCAAAACGCACATATAGTGGGCATGAGTACCTAGACCTACCAGGGTACACAACTACACTATATCTAGCTACACATCCCTGGCAATATACGCACCCTAACCATTGATCCTGAGACTCAAGCTCATATCATGGCACCATACTTATATATATATATAATCTAATAACCATCCTATCCAGTATAAATTAATCCTCCATAAGTCATTCAACTTGTTCAGCTGACCTGACTTGAATATAAGTAGGATTTAACATTTTAGTTAATCCATTCCCTTATATAATAAATTAATCCTCCATAAGTCATTCAACTTGTTCAGCTGACCTGACTTAAATATAAGTAGGACTTAACATTTTAGTTAATCTATTTTCTTATAAAAAATAGGTAGGACTTAACTGATAAGTTAATCCATCCCTAGAATGCCACCGTCCCATATCGGTGCATTAAACCACACAATCCAACAATTGATGTAACAATTAAGGAAATAAATCAAACATTCCATAAATAACTATGATAAATATGATATCAAGTTATCACATAATAGGAATGACTGATTATTTCTTTAAACTTCCTATATCATATGTCCTACACAAACTGAATCTTATACATGATGATATTTTATTATACCGTTAAATAAGGATTCTATATATCCAATTCATCCTACACATTTAATCTCAATTGCTAAAGTATTTTAAAAGATTAAATCCATTCGTTTGTTTAAACATTGAAATAGCAAGCATCGTTATGATTGAGTGTATTTAAATTTATTTAAACCCAAATCTAGTCCCTATTTAATGTTCAGGAATCCTAGGCATGTTTCTACGTTCCATCATTCTACAGATATGAAAAATACATAATTCAAACATGTAAAAATTCACACCAGAAATCAAATCAAAATCATGCATTTTTTAATTCATAACACAAGAACAGATATGAACCAATTTCATAAAAACCTATGCTTTAATCCAATTAAACATGCATAATTATTTAATTTTATGTGTTTAATAAATCTTGGAATTTCCTAGGTATGTACAGAAACACGAATCAAAGGGAAAGAGATAGAAGAAGAACTTACATTAAACTTTCGAATCGAAAGTTAAACTTCTTCTTCCTTGATCTTCTCTCAATAGGGTTTTTCTCCTCATTCCTTCCTTTTCCTCCTTCCCTCTCTAACACTATTTCTCTAGTATATATCACGTGAATATTTCTAACCCCCTTTTACAACCTATAGCTATATATTTATAGGTTAAATAAAATAACCCTAACCCTTTTCCCAAGTCAACTAAAAAAAAATGAAAAAAAATATATTTAAAAGGTAAGCAAAATATGTTACGTATATAATTTATGTATATGTTTATTAAATAAATAAATTATACACATTCCATTATTTATTAATGGATTATCCTATAATATTTAAGCTACTATAATATTATAAAGTAACTTAAAACATAACGCGTATCAAATCTATGTATATTTTTATTATTTAAATAAACATATACATCAGATTAAATATTACTACCCAAATTATCATAAAAGTAATTAATAAATTACTTTCTCTTTGACATATATATTAAAAATGTAAGTAAAATATGTTACGTATATAATTTATGTATATGTTTATTAAATAAATAAATTATACACATTCCATTATTTATTAATGGATTATCCAATAATAGTTAAGTTACCATAATATTATAAAGTAACTTAAAACATAACACGTATCAAATCTATGTATATTTTTATTATTTAAATATAAAACATATACATCAGATTAAAGATTATTATCCAAGTTACCATAAAAATAATAAATAAATTACTTTCTTTTTTATATATGTATATAATATATATCTATATATATACATACATTATCCATGGGTAATAATCCATACACATCCAACCTCCTATCCAAGTAGTCCATGGGACCCAATTGGTTGGCCCATTACTACTAACCATAACCATAAAAGAAAAATAAAATAAAATAATAAAAGAAAAGAAAACATTTAATTTACAATTAATCAAAACACCATTTAAGCACATAATCTAATTAAACAATTAACACATAGACAAATATAAATAATACATAGACACATAATCAAATAATCAAGCAATACCTAATTCAATTAAACACATAAGCAATTAGTCAAATAATTAATTAAATAATTAAAAAAATACAATTAAAACAAATAAATAAATACCGAGACTATCCTTTTAAAATTAGGGGTATTATACATGATGGCAAAAAATGATCCATTAAGTCTCTATGAGTTGAAGTTGCCCCAAAAGCTAAGAAGCACAGACTAGTCTATGAAAGTGTTATGTCACTGTCAAACATCGATACTTCATGTACACTTCTGCACACATGTTCGATATTCATGGTCGTGTCTATTTCAAACATTTGTCCGACACATTTTAGATAGTTGGCAAACACACGCACTTGGTCAACACATTTTTGACACTCAACCAATACATCTCACACTCTTCGACTTATATAAAACAAACACATGTCAGGCATAAAACAAGATTATGAACATAAATCTAGATGTCCAACCTCTTTGTCTTTCTTTTAAAAAAAAAATGACATTAAACACGTCATTGTAGGTAGAGAAAAGCAAATTAGAGATAGAGAAAGAAATCTAGTGCAATTGTTTGTTCTTTCTTTTTCTTTCAATTGACAATTTATATGTTTAGTTTGCTAAAATAGATAACACAAATACATAAAAGAATTAAATATAATATATATTAAAATATAGGACATTAATGTCTTATCGTCACATCAGATTCAATATTAAATCTTGAATTTTAATTGGAGATGTGTAGTATGGATCGGTTTGACAATTAGGGTTACGAGTAAATTTGGAAAGTGGAAAGAAAGTTTAAAACCTCCAAAACCTCGAATCCACCCCTATTAATAATGAATATATAAATAAATATTATAGTTTTATTTTTTTTTAATTTCTTACCATAATTTTAAATTTTAATAACATTTTTGTTATTATAATTGTTAAATATTTGATTATACTTAATTTTTGTTATTCATGGCACTGCAAGTTTGGAAAAAATATATATATTTATACGACGAATTTGTGGCGATTTGTATGTAATGAATAAATTTTTATTTATTTTCCAACAGGTACAATGACACCAGAAATGCTGTATTTGATTCCAGAGGCCATTTCAAGTCATCCGATCGTGTGGAGTTTCAAGCAACTGATTTTGGCAAGGGGCCTCAAAGAAGACTGACACTTGATTCTGATGGAAACCTTCGACTGTACAGCCTAGAAGAGCCAAGTGGGACTTGGGTTGTTTCGTGGCAAGCCATTTCCAAAACCTGTAGGATTCATGGTGCTTGTGGACCTAACAGTCTATGCACTTATGATCCTAGTGTTGGTAGGAAATGCTCGTGCCTACCAAGGTTCAAGATGATAAATCACACAGACTTGTCTTATGGATGTGAACCCGAATTCAATCTCTCATGCAAACATCACGAGGCAGCCTTTATCAAACTCCCCCAAGCTGATTTCTATGGCTATAATCTCTATATCTGGCGTAATTACTCGTTAAAGATGTGTAAGAATCGATGCTTGGAGTTGTGCAACTGCAGAGGGCTCCATTACAGATTTAACTACGAAACTGGAGTTTATGACTGTTATCCCAAAAGGGAATTTCGCAATGGACATGGGAACTTTGGAGGAGTTCTGTATTTTAAAGCGCCAAAAGATCTAGTATCCGACAACGAGCCTTTGGAGGAATTCAGGTTGGGTTGCTCAAACGACGACACCAAGCAGCTAGACAGGGCTTATAAAAGAGAAGGCGAAATCTGGCAACTGAGATTCTTTCTTTGGTTTACTGGTGGATTTGGATTGTTTGAGATAGTTTGCATCCTTTTGGTATGGTGTTGCTTGTATAGAACCCGACAAAGGTCACATGCAGCAATGGAAGGCTATCTCCCTGCTGCAACTGGATTCAGAAAATTCACCTTTTCGGAGCTGAAAAAGGTGACTCGAGGATTCAGTGAAGAGATAGGAAGAGGTGTTTGTGGGGTAGTATATAAAGGCATATTGTCCGATAGTCGAGTGGCTGCAATCAAACGTTTGAATGAAGCTAACCAAGGTGAAGAAGATTTCTTGGCAGAGTTGAGCACCATTGGAAGGCTTAACCACATGAATTTGACAGAGATGTGGGGATATTGTGCTGAGAGAAAGCACAGACTTTTGGTGTATGAATACATGGAGAATGGTTCCTTAGCAGAAAATTTACAATCAAACACACTTGACTGGGAGAAGAGGTTCAATATTGCAGTGGGTACAGCCAAAGGCCTTGCTTATTTACATGAAGAGTGCTTGGAATGGGTTTTACACTGTGATGTAAAGCCTCACAACATACTCTTGGACACTAATTTCCTGCCAAAAGTCTCGGATTTTGGCCTGTCAAAAATATTGAACAGAGGTGGTGAGAACAATCCGAGTTTCTCGAGGATAAGAGGAACTAGAGGTTACATGGCTCCTGAGTGGGTCTTCAATCTCCCTATAACCTCAAAAGTTGATGTTTATAGCTTTGGGATCGTTGTGTTGGAGATGGTTACCGGAAAGAGTGCTATTACAAGCGTCAACGCCATTGGGAACGAAGGGGAGATGAAACAGAGAAGGTTGGTTAAGTGGGTGAGGGAGAAAAGGAGTAGAGGGGCTTTGATGACATCGTTGATCAAAGAAATCATAGACCCTATGATGAACGGTAACTATGACATGGATAAGATGGAAATTTTGGTTGGAGTTGCTCTGCATTGTGTAGAGGAAGACAAAGATGCAAGACCAACCATGAGCCAAGTGATAGAGATGCTTCTGCACCATCCAAAATGATTATTAGCAGAGGCAATTCATTGCTGAAATGAGACACACACAATTTCTATTAAAACCAATGATGTTTGAGCAAACTATGTTTAAGATCATTGTAATATAATAATATTTTTAGTAGTCCTATTCAAATCCTAGTTTGTATGATCTTAAATCTCGCTTGCTTGTATTGGTAAATGGATTATAGATCATTGAAATGGTAGCAACTTTGATTTCTATTAGAACCCACTCTGATTCAGAAAAGGAGAAAGAGTTTACAAATAAAAAGATGACATTTGTAGAATTTGAATGGTAGCTTAACGCAATGGCAATGTGAATTTATCCAATGCACGCTTGGCATGACACCGAATTGACAATTGGTGTGCGTTGATAATACTGATCTGGCAGTGCTTGTCATCTGACTCAAAAGTTTAAGATATGTTATTATGCTACATGCCCACTCATATATGTCCAAAATCTTCTCCATTCAAATTTGATGTGGGGACAAAAATCACTAATATTAATGCAGGTTACATCTTACATGATTGAGTGAGCGAAATCTTTGTTTCCCTAATCTCATGTGAACAACTTCAAGATTGTGTTGGAAAATGTTTTAAAATAATTTTATAATGTTTTTAAAAATGAATATGTATATAATTAAATAATTATTATTTTAATTAATTTCCCTTAAACAATTAAGTTTATATGTGTTCATAAGTATATATATGCTTTTGGGTGGTTCATGTAACAAATGAGATGTTTTTACACTTTGACATTTGGTATTCTTAATTAATCTATTTGATTCACCTAATTTTAGGATGAACATAGCTAAGTTTGTTCATCGAATTTATGAAATGCATTTCTATTAATGTGAGACATGAATCTATTTGTATCCAATTTTCATTAATTTGAAACATAAACCTTCTTAATTTATGTATTTTGAGGAGGAGATTCACTTGAGAGATCTATATAAGGATTATACTTTCCTGATTGTTTACAACATATTGCTTGCTAATTAGGTGACTGTCACTTTGAATCTCCGTTTTGAATGTTAATACCAAGGCCCTTATCTTGGTTGAGACTTTATAGTATTGCAGATTTGAGTTTGAATTTGTCTCAATTTCCTTATTTAAGAATTTCCTTATTTACATTCCTAATTCTTTTCAATTGATTTTATCTAGATAAGATTGTTATGTTATGTGAATTTTAAATTTGAATCTCTCGAGTTCATATCTTTTTTGTGTACTAGTCCAATGAAATTAATTAAAAATCATTGAAATGTTGACTAGGTTATATTGCTCATAAAAACTATAAAGATTATTGTTAAAAAAAAATATGAGCATGAAAATTTTAAGAAAAAATATATATTCAGCATGAAAAGAAAAGAAAAAATTTGAAATTTGCTAAACTCTTTGTTAAGGAAAATGCTCCCTATTGAGTTTGGGTCAAAAGCTCCTATTATTAGACTTTGAAGTGGAGTTATTTGAGAAAAAAGAAAGGTGGAGACAAGTTGAAATAGGGAATTGATGTTTGCTCTTTAGAGTGAAAGCTGCCTTACTTAGAAAATTTGCTCAAGAACAATCTATCTTGATGCTTTTCGATTCATATGATTTAGACAATGATTTGACGAAATTTGATTGAAATTTGATGAGATTAGATTTCACACACACACACGAATTTGCTAGATGAATCTCTAAATTTTTCTTTAAAAAGTGCAAGTTGAATTTCATATTGTGATTGCATTATGAGATTTGAATATCATTGATAATTCTATGGTGTCATGTATTTGTGTTCATAGACATTCATAAAATTTTCTAAAAATTTGGATTATGTGTCCACTTAAAGATTATGAGATTAAATTGCTCAATGGTTTTTTTAAGTTTCTGTATTTTTTATCAATGGGTGTGTGAAAAAAAAAATTTGGAAAATTGTTAGTCTGTGGATTCAATGCTGGAGGACTTGAACTAGTTTAAGAATGTAAGGCAGTATTGAATTTGCATCTGCCAGACTTGAACCGGTTCAAGATGTGTTTAGGTTCTTCATATAGCCACTGCCAATCCTGAACCAATTCAAGGTGCCGCACCTAGGCACTTAAATTCCTCATATAAGCACGCTTGGGTCATATTATATACACCTTTGACTGTATTTTTTAACTCCTCTCACCCCATCTCTTACATACATCTTCACATATCACTACATAGAATCAATCTTGCATCTTAAACCTTAAGAAAACATAATCTTTGCTTGGAAATTCTTTCAATCATATTGTTTACTTGATTTGAGATATGAAGTTGGGATTGAATTTGAAGGTTAGGATTGAACAAATTTGTGGATTTCGTTAATCTTTGGTTAAAATATCATTGTGGTGACGAGATTGAAGATCTTGGGAGTTGATTTATTGAAAATTGGGTTGAATATTGCTTTGTTGTTGATTTTTGGGGATTTAAAGATTTGAATTCAACCTTTATGAAGAATACTTTTGGGGTTGCACACCAAGTGTTTGACAAAATTCACGAAAGAGTTTTGAAGCCTCAAAGTGAATTTTCCCGAATATCAAATGGCTCCAAAATTGTCTAAAGAAGCTAAAAGCAAAAGAATTGCAACTCCTAAACCTCCAAAGCGTGCTAGAACCGGCATTGTCATTCGTAAGCCTCACGATGAGTCACACACTCCTTTAGATGCGCCATATTCTCCCATGACATCTAATTCTCGTCCTTATGAGATACCAACTGGGTATCCATCTATTTCAGCCACAAGGAAGATTGAGTTCACTGAAGAATAATTCTACAATGAACTTGCTTGGAAAGCTTATAATAATGTCTACAAAGACAGGCCGGTCAAGACAGAAAGGAATGTAAGTTTGAATAAGCTTATAGACAGTACGAGGAAGAAACTAGTGGAGTACATTGACAAGAACAATTGGCTCTTCTTTACTCAAATGGAAGGTGGTTCTTCACCAGACATGGTTCAGTACTTCTATTTTAATATCCGCAAAGTTTATAATGGATACTTTGAAGTATCAATCTTTGGAACTGATTATCTAGTCTATAAAGATGAAATTTACGTTATTCTGGGAGTTCTTAAGAGGGCTAGCAGTACAGGATATGTCTTACCACCTGAAGGTTCGTGTCCAAAATTGCCAGAAATTCATGATGCTCTTTGTGTACTGAGCTCTCCAAGGTATGATCATTACATGCCATCTCGTGATGAAGCGGCATTCTTGAGTTTATTTGGCATGGTTAACCTGGGATACTTTAGGAAGAATGATGAAATCACTGCAGAACGAGCTCAAGTTCTATATCTTCTTACAATAGGAGCACAGATTTATATTGCATCATCCATTATTAGATTAATGAAAGCTCATACAGAAGGAATTCTTCTCCCTTTCCTATGGAAATTATGGGATTCTATAGGGAAAATAGAATTATGATTCCTCCCAAAGCTTATCATTAAAACATCATGACTGAGTTGGATCTCCATTCTCTTAACAAATCCAAGACTACTAGGGATAATGCAAGGAAGGCGTAGAGAGGCTCAGATGAAACATCATCTCAAATTTTAGATTCAAACAAGTTATTTTCCTTTAAAGGGAATTTCACAGAAATGATGCTAACGTATTGTACTCATCACTGATTCAGAATCAGAATGCCATGTTTGAAAGGATCATAGATGAAATACAAGATCTCAAGGTAGAGGTGAAGATGCTTAGGACACAACAGGCTGGTGGCTCTATAGAAGATGTCTACAGACCTACAGCTCCAGAGATATCTATGAAATATAAGGATGATGATGAGGATGATAGGAGTGATGATGGTGATGATGTGCTAACTACTACTATTCCTTTTTATGGGGATGATTTTGATGATTGATTGTATGTATTGACTATCAGTTTTATTTTACTCATAATCTGTGTATACAAGTTCATATAGACATATGCATCATGTTCTTATTCTTAAGATGACATTATCATTATTCTGGACTTTCTTTATGATCTATATGATTTGCTTCATGTTAATGCACTGATCTTTCTTTTTCTCTATCCTTATCAGTCTTTGTCAATTTGTTCCAAAAAAAGGGAGAGATATGTATGAATGATCAATTTAAGGGGAGATTTTTTTTAATTAAACTTTCACCGGTAGTTTTGCTTGATAATTGTGTGGGAAATCAGGTGTACTTTCATCCAAAGAAGTGAAGGGGAAGGTGATAAGTGCTTAAATGTTGCACATTTCAACACCTAAGTTAGGGTATTTCAGTCTTTGCATTTATCTTAATTTCATGTTTTAGTCCTAATTTATGTTTATGTGTATTTCAGAGTAATAAAGTTAAAATGAGCTAATTTTGGTTCACTAAAGCCTTTTTGGAGTCAAGCAAAGATATTTAGAAAAAGCTCAGAAAATGGCAAAAAAGAGGTCGTAGCCCATTGCTCGTATAGTGTGTTTATTTTTCAAAAGCGGTCAATCTCAGGCCTTTGATGATGTCCCCAAAGATGAAGAAGCAAACCAATGATCTCAGGGCCAAAATGGAGCTAAATAGGGCTTAAAGGAAATTTCCAACTCTTGGGGGATCGATCCTCCAGGACTTGACAACATTATAGGATTTTCTTATTGTTTGGGCTTATTTTGTGAACTATTGGACTTTAATAGGGTTATTACTTATGGCCCAGTGAGCCATTAGTTTAGGGTTAGTTTTTATTTTATTGAAGTGGAGATTATTATTTTAATTATTAAGTTTTATATTCTGTACCAATATCACGTTCTCTCTGAAAAAACACGCGAAAGAGGAGAAAAAACAAGAACAGGCTAGGGTTTTAAGAAGAAGCTGAGAGATGATGAAGCAGATGATGGAACTTGTTGACACCTTAAATCCATCAACTATGAGCGGCTAAATCTTCTACTTAGGATTGGATAAACCCTAAACATGTAACCTAATCTCTCTCTCTTTTCACTTTTTGGGGATTTATTTGTGTAATTTTTGTATAGCCTTGAAATATAAATTAATTCTTTCATTTGATTATCTATGTCAATTTCATGTTGTCTTATATGTTTTTGATTGATAATTAATCTCTACACTTGATTTCTTTATGAATTGAATCTTGTGATGGCTATGCATTGTGTTAATTGGATGTAATTGTGTTTTAATTTGATGGAATTTTCTTCTACTAGATGGGTTGTACCACATAGTTAATTTAATTAGGTTAAATTCTTGTTGAATTTAGTTAATTTCAGGCTTAATTAGTTTAATTGCACTTTCGTTCTTAGGTAAGTAGACAATCCATGTTTGTGTTTGATTTCCATGCTCGTTGCCACAATTTACATTATCCTCTAGATTAATGTGAGTTGAAATTGCTAATTAAATTGATGGATCATGCTTTGAATTGGTGAATTGATTTATATTTAGTTAATTGTCATTAGGTAAATGATTCAAGCTTTAAATTGATGTTTCATACTTTTCATTGCAATTGTTAGCCACATTTAAATTATACATTTTATTTCCCCAATTAGTTGAAAGTTAGTGAGTTAGGGAATGTGCTTAGTGGTGAATCCTACACCCTAAGTCTCTTCCCAATATCTTAAACTCTATTTATTTTATTGAAATCATTTAACTTAAAATTAGTCTAATCACAAAACCAAACCTTTTTAGCAATCACATAAGTACTAAAGTAAAATTCAATTCTGGAAAACCTATAATTGTTTAGATCTCTTGGGACGATCCCTGCTCACTTCATACTCCATAGTATAAGTCTTTAGTGGTTTTATAAATTTTAAAATATGGTGCCCACTTGGCATTATTTCTAAACCTAAAGTGTTGTGCATTATTTTGTGCACACGCTCGGTCACACCATAGTTTTGGCACCGTTGCCGGGGATCTAACGGTTTTAAAGAATTGAATTAGACATTAGTTCTTTGTTGATTGTTTACTTTTAAGTCATTTTAAATTTTTTTTTTATTTTCTCATTTGATTTGTCAATTAGGTACTTGAAGGAAAGTAGAGCAAGCACTGGACTTGGAAGCAATTAAAAAAAAATTTGACGTTGCTTAAGGACCATTTGTAAGTTTCTCATTAATTTTTATGCTTAATTGTTTACTATATTGCATGCTTTGGACAGCCCAATTGGAGGCTTAAATTGAATTGTTTTATTTTTAAGTCCAAGCATACCTTCTTGTAGAAGGCATCAGCCCGTGTGGAGGAATTTATTTGTTTTAAGTGTATTGATATTATTGAGGAGTTTGGGAACATCGTATGTGCAGGTTGAAAAATTGAAGTGTTGGTGTGTTGACTTATTCTAGTACATGCATGGTCGTAGATCACCTAATTGTCCTCTTGTTCCTGTAAATCAAAATCTCGAAGTTTCCCTTTGGCATTTAAGAGGTAATACTAGGGATAGTCATCCTAATTTTCCAAAATTTGATTTTCATCACCTTTAATGGAAGACCCAATTGATCCAATTGAAGATCCCATTGTAGATCTTGGTCATGTGGATCATAACGGTGTGCACCACCCACCACAAGTTCATATTGTAGATCCTCAAGGTGTGCATCCACCCTTAGGAATGCCACAACCAGTTAATCATGTGGTGCAATAACCTAATCTAGGGATGCCAAGGCCAAATGTTGTTCCCCCAATTGGTGAGCAACAACAACAATATGTTCAAATGGCATACCCTCAACAAGGTCAAATGGCATACAGTCAGCAAGGTCAAATGCCATATCCTCCTCTCAATCTTCTCAATCCTCCAATGGTCCTTAGGGATTGTTACACTCCAAATCAATATAATGCACCCACTTGCATTCAATTGCCAAATTCCCGTGCTCATCATTATGAGATTAAGGCTTCTACCATTAACATGTGCCCCATTTTCTATAGGTTGAGCAATGAAGAGCCTTATAAACATTTAGATGAGTTCTTAGAAGTTTATTCCATCGTAAAAATCACGGATGTTCCGGAAGAAGTCCTAAAAATGAAGCTCCTTTCACTCTTCAGGATAAAGCTAAATATTGGTTTAACAACTTGCGGCCAAATACAATCACCGCTTGGGCACAATTGCAACAAGAGTTCCTAAAGAAGTATTACCCCGCAAGTCGAACCAATGCTATGAGAACTTCCATTCGTGAATTTAAACAATAAGAAGGAGAACCCCTTCATGAAACATGGGAACGTTTGAATGACTTGCTACGGAAGTGTCCACATCATGACATTCCTAAGTGGCAATTAGTTCAATGTTTCTTTTCAAGTTTATCCGATGCCAATAAGGGCATTGTTGATGCTTTTTGTGGCGGAAGCTACATAGAAAGAAATGAAGATGAAATTTGGCTTCTTTTCAAAAAAATGAGTGAAAACTCAATGCATAAATCTTCATCTTCTAGGGGTGGTCACTTAGCAAATATGGGAGGCAAGAAAGCTCTAAATCAAATAGACTCTTCCATGGAAATTGCCGCTGAGGTCAAAAATCTTACTCAAAGATTTAATAAATTCCTTTTGAATCAAGGTCCGGCAATCCAATCTTATTCTCATCCTTCCAATGAAATGTGCATGACTTGTTCTAGTTACACTCACCATACTTCAAATTGCCCTCTTGGACAAGTCATACCAAGTGAGTCTCAAGAACAAGCAAATGCAGCTTTCATTCATTAAGGGAACAACCCTTATTCCAATACTTACAATCCGGGCTGGAAAAAGCATCCTAACTTTGCATGGAGAAATCAAGGAGACGGTGCAAACCCTCCTCAAAATCAAGGTTACCAAGCAAAGTATGTTCCCCCATATCTCCAAAATCAAAATCAGAATTCTCAAGGTTACCGTCCTTCATTCTACCCTCAGAATGTGAATCAGTACTCTCAACCTCAAGCATCAAATTCTCAATCCTATTATCAACCTAAAGCATCAAATTCTCAATCTTACTCTAATCCAAATCAAGCGCCTCCTAAAAGTTCCGCTTTTGAGGACAAGGTCTTGCAAGCCTTAGGTGATCTTCGAAAAGATAATCAATTGTTTCATTTTCACTCTCAATCAATTGCAAAGCTTGAAGCTCAAATCGGGCAATTAGCTAATTCTTTAAATGTGAGAGAGAAAGGTAAGTTGCCTAGTCAAACTGAGACCAATCCTAAGGGGCAATTTATGGCGCAAGCAAGTCCTTCATCAGAATTTTTTGGAAATGAGCAAGTTCAAGCTATTACTACCTTAAGGAGTGGTAGGAAAGTAGATAATAAGGTAGAGGTACCTAAGGAGGATAGTGAACTGAAGCAACCAAGTGGTAGTATCCATCCCATTCCAAATCCTATTCCTATTTCTTTGAATGCTAGTGGTTCCAAAAAGGAAATTCCTTCATCTTTATCATCATCTCCCCAATTAGAGAAGCCTTATGAGCCAAAAGCTCCATTTCCTCAAGCTTTGAGAGAGACTTCATCATTTAGTAGACAAGAAGGAAAAATTCATGATATGATGGAAGTGTTCAAACAAGTAAAAATCAATCTTCCTCTTCTAGATGCAATTAGGCAAATTCCACCATATGCAAAGTTCTTGAAGGACTTGTGCACACAAAAGAGGAAAAGTAAGGGAAGGGACCTTAAGAAAGTGCTTTTAATGGAACAAGTGAGTTCCATTATTCTGTCCAACACTCTTTCTAAGTTCAAGGATCCAGGTGCTCTGACCATTTCTTGTGTTATTGGAAACCAAGAGGTTCATAGAGCTCTCCTTGATTTAGGTGCAAGTATCAATCTTATTCCATACTCTGTTTACTTGCAGTTAGGATTAAGGGACTTGAAGCCAACATCGGTAGTAATCCAACTAGCCGATAGATCAATTAAGAAACAGAGGGGAATTGTTGAGGATATTCTAATTAAGGTTGATAAATTTTATTTCCCGGTTGATTTTGTGGTACTAGATACTGAGCCAGTCCCTAATCTCACCAATCACATTCCAGTCATCTTAGGAAGGCCATTCCTTGCCACTGCCAATGCCACCATTAATTGTAGATCCGGCATTATGGACATCTCTTTTGACAACCTGATGGTTAAACTTAATGTTTTCAATGTAAGTCAACATCCCACAGATGAAGACGAGTGTTTCCTAGTAGATGTCTTGGATGAAACCATAGAGGAGACTCTTCCCTCTATTCTCTCTAAAGACCCTCTTGAGGCGTGCCTTTGTGAAATGTTTGAAAGTTGTGGTTTTGACACAGAAGGATCCATAAGTGAGGTGAATGCTTTGATGGACTTGGTGGCCACTTTGGATTACCCACCTTGGAAAAGCAAGAAAGAATCTCTTCCTTCACTCTCTAGTACTCCACAAGTTCATTCTCTCATCTCTCCTCCTACTCTTGAACTTAAGCCTCTTCCATCAAATCTCAAATACGCCTTCTTAGACCCCAAAGAAACTCTTCTAGTCATCATTACTTCAAATCTTGAAAATGACCAAGAGAACGATCTTTTGGAAGTGCTTAAAGCTAACAAAGAAGCCATTGGATGGAGTGTGGCTGACTTAAAAAGCATTGACCCTTCTATTTGTATGAATTACATACACATGGAAGAGGATGAAAAGCTATTTAGGGATGCTCAAATGAAAAGCCATTTAGGGATGCTCAAAGGAGATTGAACCCAAATATGAAGGAAGTCGTCATGAAGGAGGTTATGAAACTTCTAGATGCGGGAATCATTTATCCTATCTCTGATTCCAAGTGGGTTAGTCCAACTCAAGTGGTTCCCAAAAAGTCAGGAATCACAGTTGTTGAAAATGCTAAGGGTGATCTCATGTCGAAACACATCGCCACTTCATGGCGTGTTTGCATAGATTACCGAAAGCTGAATTCTGCCACTAGGAAGGACCATTTTCCATTGCCTTTCATTAACCAAATCTTGGAAAGATTGGCTGGGCAACAATACTATTGCTTCCTAGATGGTTACTGGGATACAATCAAGTGGTCCTAGATCTATTGGATCAAGAAAAGACCACCTTCACATGTCCTTTCGGTACATTTGCTTATCGACGAATGCCTTTTGGATTGTGCAATGCTCCTACCACTTTCCAAAGGTGTATGATGTTAATTTTTTCGGACATGGTGGAGAAATATTTAGAAGTCTTCATGGATGACTTCTCGATTTTTGGGTCCTCATTTGATTTATGTCTCCAAAATCTCAAAAAAGTGCTTCAAAGATGTCGTGAGACTAATCTTATGTTAAGTTGGGAAATGAGCCATTTCATGGTTCAAGAAGGAATCATGCTTGGACATGTCATTTCTAAAAGAGGAATAGAAGTAGATAGAGCAAAAATTGAGCTAATTTCCGAATTGTCTCCACCTACTACGGTGAGAGAAATCCGCTCCTTTCTTGGACATGCCGGTTTTTATCGCCGGTTCATCAAAGACTTTAGCAAAATTGCTAGACCCTTGTGCAACCTTCTTGCCAAGGAGACTCCATTTATCTTTGATGAAGCATGCCTAAATGCTTTTCATCAACTTCGCACTCTTCAATCATCCGTTCCCATCATGCAACCTCCAAATTGGTCCTTACCATTTGAGATTATGTGTGATACTGGTGCTATTTTGGGATAAAGGGTAGGTAAACTACCATATGCTATATACTATGTGAGTAAGACTTTCTCAGGTGCCCAATTGAACTATTCTACCACCGAGAAAGAATTACTTGCTGTAGTATATGCCCTTGGTAAATTTTGGTCATATCTCTTAGGATCCAAGGTAATTGTGTTTTCCGATCATGCCGCTCTTAGGGATCTTTTAATGAAAAAGGAAACCAAACCTCGCTTGATAAGATGGATCCTACTTCTTCAAGAATTTAACTTTGAAATCAAGGACAAAAAGGGCTCCGACAATGTCGTTGCCGATCATCTATCTAGATTAATGGTTGAATCTTCTCCAAATCTTGAAATTCATGAATCATTTCCAGACGAACAACTCTTTCAAATCTCAAATGGGACGTTGCCTTGGTTCGCCGACATTGTTAACTATCTTGTAACCGGCAAACTTCCCATTACGTGGTCAAAACAAGAAAAGGACTGATTCTTTGCTAACATCCGGAAATACTATTGGGAAGATCCCATTCTATTTTGTTATTGCCCAGATCAAATCATAAGAAGATGTGTGCCGGAAAGTGAAGTTCCGAGCGTCCTTGTGTTTTCTCACACACTTGCTTGTGGTGGGCATTTCAGTGGAAAAAAGACCGCTTTAAAGGTTCCTCAAAGTGGGTTCTTCTGGCCCACTATCCACCGAGATGCCTATAACTTTTGTAAGGTGTGTGTTCGGTGCCAAAAGTTAGGATCAATGTCAAAGAGAGACATGATGCCTTTAACTTCAGTCTTCGTTGTTGAAATCTTCGATGTATGGGGCATAGACTTTATGGGACCATTCCCAATGTCTTATGGCTTTCAATACATCCTCGTAGCCGTTGATTATGTTTCAAAGTGGGTTGAGGCTTGTGCTACCAAAACGAATGACCACTCTGTGGTAATTGCATTCGTTAAATCAAACATTTTTGCTCGTTTTGGTATGCCAAGGGCCATGATAAGTGATGGAGGAAAATAGTTCTGCAATCAATTTTTGAAGAAACTTTTTTTGAAATACTCTGTCACACATAAAGTGGCCACTCCCTACCATCCCCAAACAAGTGGGCAAGTCAAGGTGTCAAATAGGGAAATCAAGCATATTCTTGAGAAAACTGTCAATCCGACCCGAAAAGATTGGTCAAGGAAATTGAATGATACTTTATGGGCTTACCGGACAACTTACAAGACTCCAATAGGCATGTCTCCATATAGACTTATTTGTGGGAAGCCTTGTCATCTTCCGGTTGAGCTAGAACACAAAGCACTTTGGGTAATAAAAAGGCTCAACTTTGATCTTGATAAGGCTGGACAGGACCATTTGCTCCAACTCAATGAGTTAGAAGAATTGATAAATGATGCCTATGATAGTTCAAAAATCTACAAAGAAAGGATAAAAGCATTTCATGATAAACATATTATGAAAAAGTCTTTTGAGGCCGGTCAAAAGGCTTGGCTATTCAACTCTAGGCTCAAATTCTTCCCTAGAAAGCTTCGAACCAAATGGGAAGGCCCTTATCAAATCATCTCCGTCTCACCTCATGGGGCGGTTGAACTTAAAAATCTAAAAGATGAAAGGACCTTCAAAGTAAATGGTCAAAGGCTTAAACCATACATTGATGGACAAACATTTCAAAGAAATGTGGAATCTGCCCTCTTGGTAAATCCCATTTACTTTAAAGATTGAGAGCATCTCACATCTTTCTAGTGACGTTAAACACTAGTTGTATCGAGTTTCTCCTTCGTTGCAATTTAATTTTCATTTTATTATTATTTTATTTTATTTTATTTCATTTTCTTTTTCTTTTTCCTTTTGTACATTTATGCATTTTTAAATTCAAAAAGAAAAAAATAAATGACAAAATAAAAAATAAAAAAATTGTTGTGATGGGTAATGTAGGTTGGTGTTTTATTTTTTTTCCATTTTATTATTATTAATATTATTATTATTATTATTATTATTTATATTTCTTTCTAGTTTCGTGTAAAAGAAAAATAAAATTAAAAATAAAAACAATTGATCTCTCATTGTATATATTTAATTTTATTTTAGTATATATATTTCTTTTTCTTTGTGTTTTTTTTTAAAAAAATAAAAAATAATAAAAATAAATAAAAAAACATGGAAGATCAATCCCATTCTTGGCAGAGAGCAACAAAAAATTAGCCCAAGTGGATTGATCCCCCATCCATGTGGATCGATCCCATTTTACTTGTATTTCCCCCTTCTCATTACACAATGAAGGGGAAATTTTTTGCCTAAAATTGTCGATCCCCCATCAAAGTAGATCGATCGCCCCTTAGCCCTTGAAACAACAAATACATTCCTCTTCTCTGTTCCTTAAAATTCTGCTTCTTTCCCCAAAAATTTCTAAACCGAATTTCATCGTCCAACCCTCACGGTTCGCTCTTTTCTTCCGCGGTGTGGCAGGCCTTCAATTCCGGCGGCTTTGCTTTCCTTTGTAAAATGCTGTTGGGTGTGATTACAAGGGTGGGGTTGCCGTTCCTGAAAAACAGCAGCGCCGACGGTTAAGTTCTTCTCCGATCGCATCTGGGTCGTCTTTCCAGCGTCACATCTCTGTTCTTTCAACGGCATCGCAGCTGGGTTCTTCCGGCGAGCTTCCCAACGATTCACGGCTGTTCGCAAATCGGCTGTTCTTTCGGCGATTTTGATTTGGCCGACCGTTTTTGAGTTTGTGAATTGCCGTTTTCCTTCCGGCAATTCAGATAGCGGCTGCTTCTTCCAACAGCGATCATGACCGGTTCTTCCAACGGCGTCGTGGCTGGGTCACCATTCTCCGGCGAGTTGTAGGTCCTTCCAGCCGTGTATGGGTCCGATTCTTGAACAGAGAAATAAAAAATAATAATAAAAAAAAACATAAAAAAATTTTTTTTTGTAGGTCTAAAAAAAATAAAAAATAAAAATATTACAAAATTTTTATCAGTTTAACAAAAAAAAAAAAAATAACAAGAATAAGTTATTGAAAAAAAGTTTAGTTGAACTGGGTTGTTAGTAATTTGGTTGTATTTGTGGGGATTTGTTTTGGACTTAAATTGTTAATTCCAAAAGTCTAAATTGATAAAATAACAAAAAAAAAAAAATAAATGGATTGATTACTTAAAAATAAATAAATAAATAAAATTTTCCAGAAGCATTCCGTCTTGCTAAAGACGTTAAACTTAGCCCATTTTTTTTGTAAGTTGTATATACCTGTTCTTTTTCTTTGTTTATTATTATTTTTTTATTTAAATAATAATAATAATAATAAAATAAAAAAACACAATGAAAAATAAAAAAAATAAAAAAAAAATTTCAAAAATAAGTGTTACCGGTATGCCCTTCTAACTGGTTATGATTTTTTTTTAATCTTTCATCAAGGGTTTCATCTCATATCTCTTTGCATCATGTTATATATTGTTTTGGACTGTATGCATTGCTTATCCCATGTGATATTTGATGTGAGTTTGCTAGTATGGTTATACAGATAGGTTTTTGCATCCAAGTTTGGGGGAAACATCTTTCCTACTAGATCATTGCCGGACGTCATAGTCTTTGCCATCACGGTATACTCTTTCTATTATTTTTCATTGGTCTCATTGCACATTGAGGACAATGTATAGTTTAACTTTGGGGGTAAGGTCATCATGATTCATTCTATTTTAAGTTGTACTTTAAATGCATGATGAGATTTGAGATGTGTTTGGCAATGATTTCGAGCTTTTAATGCATAGTGCCATTGAAAAACAATTTCTTAAGAGTCTAATACTTCTTGTATGCTCTAGGATGCCATTTAGGGGTAAATTTTAATTTTTGACATCATGTTTGCTTTGTGGTACACATCATTTTGTTGGTTGAAAATGCTTTAAGAGTTGATTCTAGAATTCTACACTTGCACTTGCGCACACTAGCATTCAATTTGTGGGGTACATGCTTAGTTGATTATTGTCTTGATTTATCCCAAATGAACTAGTATGCTTTGAAATCTTTCATTCTTGATGAAATGACCTTGCAAAGAAAATAAATAAAAGCACTCACCAAAGGTGAAAAAAAAAAAAAAAAAAAAAAAAAAAAAAAAAAACTGCATTCTTTTAACATGTCAATTGATTAAAAAGAAAGATAAGGAAAAAATGTAAGATGTATGATTAGTTTGAGTTCGTAGCCTAGCCATTCTGAGTCATTACGCCCTTAGGAGTGTCTTTACACTTAACGCCCTAAGACCATCTGGTTTGGGAGTCGTTGGCTCAACGCTTGTTACATGGGATGATTAGAGAGCTTAAGGAACTTGGACATTGCACATGGTCATACATAAAAATAAAATAAAAAAATTTAATAAAAAAATATAAAAAAAAATATTTGATTAAATAACAAGGTTCATTCAATATCTTGATGTCTGGTACTATATATGTATGCTAGTTTGAGGGTAAGGCTACTTCATTACTTTAATTTGCTAGGATAGCAACACATTTTGATGCCGGTTCACTAAAAAAGGATGATAGAATTAATTCAATTTGCATGATTAACTTGCTTGATATATGGGGGACCATTTTTACTTACATGATGTTGAAATGTTAAGAATAGATTAGAAATAGCATAAATTTGCATACTTGAGGTAGTCTACTTTCAACACTTGTTTGATATGTATCGTTGCTTCTCAACACTACAAGAAATGGTGCTATTAGGGACAAAAAAAAACTGTCCCTATAGGTGCCCAAACTGTCCCCAGTACCTTTTTGGGACAGATGATGCAACTGTCTCTATATGCAGCGTCCTAAAAGGGTTTTAGGGACGGACTAATTGGGACGGAATAAAACTCCGTCCCAATTGAGCATTAGGGACTGAATTTGTTTATCCGTCTCAATTGAGCATTAGGGACGGAATTAAATTCCGTCCCAATTGAGCATTAGGGACGGACTTAAATTCTGTCCCAATTGATCATTAGGGACAGAGTTTTATTCTGTCCCAATTAAGCATTAGGGACGGACTTAAATTCTGTCCCAATTGAGCATTAAGGACAGAGCTTTATTCTGTCCCAATTGAGCATTAGGGACAAAGTTTTATTCTGTCCCAATTGAGCATTAGGGACGGAATTAAATTGATGTATTTTTTTTTTTTTTTTTGGCGCCTCGGACTCTTTCACATATGTTCTTATTTCCCATCCGCTGTTGACAACCTGTAACTCCTCTACCTTTGATCAGTGATTTGATTCATATCTTCATCCATTCATAATCTGCATTCATAATCTGCCTGCTATATATATTCATAATCTGCATTCATAATCTGCCTGCTATATATATTCATAATCTGCCTGCTATATATATTCATAATCTGCTTCTACACAAACTAAAGTTAATGTCAATATATAATTAAAATATATATAGGTTGTTTAAATTACACTTCTAGCAATTCTAAAAACTGTACCAAAGAAACATCATATGTAATCCCAAAAAATTAGTTTCTAATCAAAAACTTTCTTAGCCTTACACTTGACTTTCTTATACTGCCTTTGGAAGAGGTGCAGCAGATGCCACCTATTTGTGTGCCTAGCTATTAGGAAATGCTATCAAAAACTTAGTTTCTAAACTTCAATGTCTGAAATCATTGATCATGTATTGCAGGCTCGGATTGAAATGGTTGGTACGGATGACCAAATGCCCCAAACATTGGTGGCTGAGGACTATTCAATAGACAGCCAAATGGTCCATAAGTTGAAGGCTGTTGCTGCTGTTGTGGGCTACCAAACGAAGGTCGATGCGTGCCAAATTGTGTGAACATAAGTTGAGAAGACATTCTGTTTTGATTCTCTGCAAGACTAGCCACAGTTGCCTTCAAATCATTTATGGAATCTTCAGCTCTATCAGCCCTCCTCCTCTCAGCTTCTAATTCTGCCACCAATTCTGCAATATTGGCATTCCTTTTACGTCCTCGTGGAGCCTTCTTTCCATGACCAAACCCGCGGAAATAAGTACCTTTTCCTTTTCCAAGACAATTCTCTAATATCTGCTCATCCACTGGAATTGGACTACTAGCATCCACATTAATAAATTCCTTTGATTGGGCAACCATATTATCCTGTATTTTGAAATGTCAATGAAGTAATTTAATAGAGAAATTGATGCAACCTAGATAAGTAATAATTTATATTGCTTTCATCAGGAAAACCAATTTTATTTTGGAATTAAGGCAAAATTGAAGCACTCTTAACTTTAAGGATGATGAGAATTTTAGTTCAAATAATTGAAAAGAGTGATAAGTTTGCTATGCAATGGTAAAAATTCCTCCAGTAACAACATCACTAACACAAAAATAGAGTTACACAAACACAAAGAGGTCAATCATGGCAAAAAAATTAAAGGCCTAAGTCACTGTTTATTTGATTCAGGGGTTGTGTCTTTACTAAATATAATATGCAAGGTTCTGCCAAACTGCAGGCTACATCTATACCCACTAGTAAACACATTTAAGAGAAAAAAGACCTAAATAAATCAAATAGGTAAGCATACCATTATTTGAGAAAATAAAGAATACCATATTCAATTACTTAAATGTTATAAAAAAGAGAATTACAAATAGCAGGACCTAAAGATAAATGGACATAGGACGACTTTTTTCATATCTATACAACAAGATGAGAAGAAGACTTTAGAGCACCAAAATTTAAAGCATTATCTCTGAAAGTGAATCAATATTTTTCAATATAATTCCCTCCACATTTTCCAAGTCAGAAATCATTTAGTAATAGCAATTTTCAACTACAACAACTGCAAAAGAAAAAACCTTTTGTTAAGTCTTCCATACAGTTATTAGGCAAGTAAAACCATTGGTTTCATGGAAAAAAAAAAATTGTGTAAATAATATTATTGCATTTTCCTTTTTTAAGAAGAATGGATGAATCAATTATAATTAAAGATAAAAACAATATTAGAATCTTTTTATATCAAACATTGCCAAAGCCCCACATTCAAAACAACCTTGACAATTTCCAAAAGAGCTAAGATCTCAGCCTAAATAGCAATTTGGTGTCATCCAGCATAGAGAACCCAAGTATCTAATTTATCAAAGTGAAAGCTAATTAACAATCTTGCATTATCCTGAGCTAGAGTATACAGTATATACATATTTGTTGTAAAATGTGAGTGCACTAGAAGACAAGAATGTGTGATGTGTCAATGGGTATTGAGGTCTCTCTATATGCTGGAAAATGTCAGGATAATACTTTCTCTAATGCTATTGGTGGATCTAGCCATCCTTATCCGCTATACTAGGGTTTTTCAGTGTGACAAAAAGTTGGTATAAAGCATCCTTATAGTAGCCTGCAAAAAAGAGAGCCAAGAGAGGAATATTGAGCTAAAATAGGCTGCATTGCAAAAGGGGCTCGAAGCTGAATATAGTGAGTGTTTAATGGGTGATTTCAGGTTTATCCAAGTCTATTTTATTCACTGAAATCCTCATAAAGAAGCTGTAGATGTGTTGAACAGAAAGGAGGGCTTGTGTTGCTGATTTTCTGGTGTAAAAGAGTGATTCAGAGCCTCAACATCTATGAAGGACAGTTCAGAGGTTTGTACAGGTTAAGGCAAGTATATTCTATCTATTTAAAGCTGCAAAAAACCTGTTCTTAAGCATATAAGTGCTGTAGCTAAATTTGAGGTCCCATTCTTCTTTATTGTTGCTGATTTTTGGTTTAAGTAACAGAACTGAGTTATATATATACAAATAATGGTGTGAGTTGATTGTGTACCCTTGGAACATGATTGTGTTAATGATTATAAGCTGTTGAAGTTGGTTTATTTCCTAAAAAGTGGTCAGTGCTTGTTTTGACATCTTAAACCTCATAAGCAAGGGTTTTAAGCTTAATACACTGAGATCACAAAACTAAAATTAAAGTGTTATGCCTCAGTTAGTGTGTTCTACATCAGAGCATATGTGTAATGATGGTTCTAGTTTGTGAGAACTCAATTCAGGCCTGAGATTATACGAAATTCCAGAAATACACTTCAGTCAAGCAATTCTGCAGAAACTGTAGTTGAGGACAGTTTGTGAGCTATTTCTTGAATATTAATTGCTGTGTTCGTGTGGTGGTTAATCTGAGCAAGTGTAAAGTGAGGAAACAGAGCCGTGGACCTAAGCTTTCAGAGGTGTCTAGGCAAAATACCAGTTTTACCCCTTCATATTAATGTTAATTCAATGCTGTTGTTTTGAGCCTGCTGTGAGTTTTTCAGTTCTGTTTGTGAGCTGCAAATTGATTTACCTTGCTGCTTTAAGAATTTTTTATGCACCAGCAAGTGTATTTTATGAAGACAAAGCTGTGACAACTGTTGGTGGTACAGGACTGAAATTGAATTAGTGTTATACGCACACAAAACCCTAAAAGCTAGGGTTAGTTGAGTTCAAGCCATTTGAGTGCTGTGATTTACATAAAATTGTTTCTCCCTATGTTGATTTTGTTTTCCCAAGCCCTCTATAATTTTGGGACTGAGACTTAAAAGGCTAACAAAGAGTCTGCAACTTTGACCCTTAAAGTTTAAATAATATTAGTGTCAACAATACTCTGAAAAATGTGTGCAAGAGAGAGAGAGAGAGAGAGAGTTTTTTACTGGACCCCTTCAACAGGAGGGTATATTCTTCCCAGAGAGTTGGTGTATAAAATGATTAGATATGAATTTTTGACACTTGGACTTAATGGTTTCTATCTTTATCTGAAGTGAGCCCTTTTCAAGGGAAGAGACTAAAAAGGCACTAAAATAGCTTGGAAAGTGGGGGATAGGGTAGAGGGATGAGGCTATGAATAGACTGATGGAATGAGGGCTTTTCACTTTGATTAAATGAAAGAGGCTTTTACATATTCTCCCTTGCAAGTTGAGAAAGTATTTTATTAAAAGATGCAACACACAACTAGCTAAGCTTGAAACAATAATTCAGAAAAGCTATACACAAAATCAATTAATTTATAATTAATTAAATTTAAGTCAAGTCAAATTTAAAAGTATAGAGAATCAAATAGGAACAAATAATACAAAACATTAACAGAATCAAAACAGATTCACAACTACTTGTATTCATAAAGTTTGCCAGCAAAGCAAGTGGAAGCAAATTTACCGACAAGGGCAGTTAATTCAAACCAATACTAGATATTGTGTATGCCCAAATGCATTACCGACAAGCAAATTTACAGTTAATCTCCACATCTAAACGCAAATAATCTATGTCCAGTACACTGAAAAAGTAACACATGATATAACTTGCTATCTAGTTAACTCTTTCAGTTATCATTTATGACTGAAGATGGTCAAAATAATTCTCAAAATAGTACAAATTAGGGACAAAGAAATATGCAGTCATAACATAACCACAGTATGTTCTTTGGGGAAAAAGTCAATGCAATTTTTATCTAAGCCAATGTTCAAATTATATAACTAGTCTAGTGATTCTATACACAACTTCAAAGTTGTACACTAAACACCTACTAAGCCAATGTTCAAATTATATAACCAGACCAATGCTTTTCAAATGAAGCAAGTACCCTTGTTTGTTGATCATATTGGATCACTTACCGAAAAAAAAATATTTATAGAAAAACAAAAATCATTCCCATATTTCCCAGCCACTTCTAAGTTTTAACAACAGAGAAGATTTCTAGGGATAAGGGGTGACACGGAGATTAATATTAAAATGTCACACCTAGATTTATGAAAAAAAAATCAAACCTCCTAATCATTATTATATATATGTGTATGCAGAGAGATAGAGACATAGAGAAGACCATGAAAATTGGCGAATCTTCATGTTAAGTTAGATGATTTAACTTCTATGAAAAAAAAAAAAAAAAAAAAAAAGATTTCATAACTTACATATGCTTTGCGAGCATCATCATTAGTCCATCCAGTCCCTTCCTTGAAATGTGCATTCTTGTACATTTTGATAGCAGGTCCTACGATACGATCCTCATTCTCTTCATCATTATCTTCATCATTTAAAGTAGCTTCCTTTTGTTTCTTCATTAATTATTTTTATATATTATAAGGTATGGTTGTTGAAAGAAAAAAAAAAATAAAGAAATCTAAGTATAGTGTTAGATATTACATACCTCTTCATAATGCATTTTGGCAAACGACTTTGACCCAGCATAATGTATCACATCATTCTTTGACCTGTTTTCTTTGTTCTGGGCACTAATTTCCTACAAATAATTGAAAAATGATACAACAAATGAAGGAAAGAATGAAACGTTGAAATCTTTGGAAAACGATATAAATAGAAAAAAATGTAGTAAACTTAACTTGAAATTTTTTTGACATCCACCTATTGCACAAGATCTGCCAGTCCTCGTAAGTTACTTCAGGATGTGTGTTGCGGCGTGCACTTTCTTCTGTTTCGAATTGGTTAAAATGTTCTTTCAAACGGTACCTATACTTCCTATGAGCAATGGCTAATGCGTTATCTGCGCATTCCTTAGCTTTTGAATCCTTTTCACAATCAACTCCGAATTCTTCCTGTAGTTTTTCACATGAATAAGCCATAAATAAATATCATTTTAAAGAAGGAAAAATAATAGAATCCTGATTTTGGAAAGCTAAAAAAGGAAAAATTACAAATTATTTTTCATATCATCTAAATATACAAAGAAATCCCACACAAAGATATGCATTAATTAAGGCAAACCTTTATTTTACAATATAAGAACTGTTTATGAGATTTCAGAATCTTCAGCCAATTGTTATAGCATAGTGGAATGTAATCACGAGCAATGATCCCAAGCTCTCTCTCCCATAAATCTGAATGTTCGTCCACCGGTTTTGAATAATCGTCGTTAAACTTAATCGGAATGATACCCCCATTGTAATTTTTGATTTTATATTTTTTTTTGTTTACAGCTTTTCCACGCTTCGGGAATTCTCTTGAAGAACCTGAAAAATAAAAGACATGAAAGTAACTTGTAAAAGTATTTTGAGGCCTACTTTTAGTAAATTCAAAGACCAAGTGTAGTAAATGTAAAGATTAGAAAATATCACCTTCCACTATTGGTTGTGGCTGGGACGATGCAGGAGCATTTTGGGTGAGTTCATTGTTAGATCTCAAAGAGCGACGAGGTTCATTGGATGCCATGGTATATTACAGCAAAAGGCGAATAAAATCTTTATAATGAATCAAAAAATCGATAGATTAGAGAGTAACAATTAAGTAAGAGGGAGAAGTATTAAAATAACAAGACAACAGAAAATTAATATAAAGAAAAATAATAGATAATGTGAATGTAAAAAAAGAAGTAATAATAAGACAAAAAGATAAAAACAATACATATTCTAAAACTTAATGTTCAAGTACTGAAGACAATTTAACTTCAAATTTGCATGTGTTCAACAAAAAATGAATAAAAATAAAACTCATCACATGTCATCCAAATCAATATCATCTTCACTAAGCAATTCTTCTTCCTCGTCTGAATTGTCTTCAATGGAGATTTCATCATTGTCTTCAAGAAAGTCAAATCCATAACGTGATTCTTGACTAGTTTTAAGAATTATTTCAGCATCAATACTTTCAACCTCCAAGCCATCCCTATTCAAAGGGAGTGGATCCATGTTAAAGTTTGCCGCCTCAATAACCCTATCCACAATACATGGTTCATCCTCTTGATATGCTGCAGTACACATTTCAGCTGTAAGTTTGCTATCATCCTCCATTTCAGGAACATCATAGGAGCTTCTATGTGTTATATCTTGAATGACCTCCCACGTCCCTCGTAATTTGCTGTCTTTGACGAAGAAGGCTTGTTTAGCTTGATTAGCCAACACAAAAGGCTCATCTTTGTACCATTTACGGGCTATGTTTATGCTCCTAAAATAAGTATCACTCTTAATACCAGTCTTTGTGTTGAACCAATCGCATTTAAATAGGACAACCCGCCTTTTCAAAGGGTATTGTAACTCAATGATATCTGTCAAGGCGCAATAGTAATCAAGGTCCTCTGTTTTGACTAACACACCACTATTTTGTGTTCTTCGATTTCTCTCCCTTTCCTTTGTATGGAACCTAACTCCGTTTACAATGCAACCAGAATATCGATGTATCCGAGATTCAGGTCCACACGCTAATGAATAAAGGTCATCATTAATTGTTGACTTGTTATGATAACACTCTTCCTTTATCTATGAAAAATTTGTAGAGTGTTAAACTAATGCACAAGGACACAACATCTAAAAGAAATGGTAGGTATGTCAAGCACATTATAGACTTACCAGTGTTTCCAACCATCTGGGAAATTCTTTTGCGTGTCTGGATTGTACATTAACCGTATTTTCTTGCTCAAGTGTAGCCTTGTGTGCACTAAATAATTATGTGATATTAATATATGCATTTTATAATTTACAAGTAGATAATTTAAAAAAAATATATATATACAATATATAACTTACAGTGCGTATGACTCAATTTCTGGACAATTATTTAACACGTAGAATCGAGCCTTTTGTATGCTTGCAATGTCAAGTATTTCTAAACTTCCAGACCCTAAAGGACGAACCACTTGCCTTAGCTGTGAAAAAGTGGACCAATTGGTACGATAGTCGCCCTCGTGATTTCTTTCTTCTCGATTAAATCGTGTCTCAATCCTTTGAAGAAACCTTGAGCAAAATGTAACACATTCATTGTCCACATAAGCTTCGGCAATGGACCTTTCAGGACGTGCCTTATTACGCACATAAGACTTAAGAGTATGTAAAAACCTGCATACACATCAAAATACTTATACATAATTAAATATCATGTAATGCCCCCAAAACATTTTATTTATTAGAAATATACATCACCTTTCAATGGGATACATCCACCGATATTGGGCAGGTCCTGCGATGATAGCCTCACGTGGCAAATGCATAGCTAAGTGCACCATTATGTCAAAAAATGATGGAGGAAATATCATCTCTAACTTGCATATTATAACAGCAATGTCCCTTTCTAATGCCTCTAAGACATCCATTTTAAGGGTCCGACAACACATCTCCTTAAAGAATAAACCAAGCTCTGCTATCGCATTACAAATATCAACGGGTAACAATCCCCGTATAGCTAGAGGGATGAGACGCTATAAGAGAACATGTGAATCATGACTTTTCAATCCAGATATCTTACATTCATTGACATTCACACAACGGCTTATGTTCGACACATAACCATCTGGGAATTTCACCGACTTGAACCAATCACACAATTGCCTTTTTTCATCCTTTGACAATGTGTAACGCGCAGGTGGCATCTCAAATTTCTCACCATTACGCCTAAGATGAAGTTCTTTTCTAATACCCATTTCTTCTAAATCCATCCGACTTTTGAACGTATCTTTCGTCTTTCCTTCAATGTTCATTAATGTCCCCAATACGTTATCACATATGTTTTTCTCTATGTGCATAACATCCAAGTTGTGCCGCAACAAAAGCATTCTCCAATAAGGCAATTCAAAGAATATACTCTTTTTTGTCCAAAAGTTCCTCCTTCCCACGAGTCCGCTTCTTATTGTTTGGTCCTTTTCCGAATCTAACCTCGGGTATGAGATTAAGTTGTTCTAGAATATCATCACCAGTCAACTGCTTTGGTGGCTGTCTTTCTTCCTTCTCACCATTAAATTGCTTATAACGCTTCCTATAAGCGTGTTCGGATGACAAAAAAATACGAGCTCCCAAGTAACATATCTTCTTTCCATGACTCAAATAATAAGAACATGTGTGTTTGTTACAATTTGGACATGCCATATAACCCTTTGTCATCCATCCGGATGTCATCGCATAGGCGGGAAAATCATGTATAGTCCAAATCAACCCCGCATGCATGTTAAAGTGAGATTTGCTATAGGCATCATATGTCATCACACCATCCATCCACAATTCTTTCAACTCATCGATCAACGGTCGCAGGTACACATCAATGTCATTACCAGGTGATTTAGGACCAGGAATAAGCAATGACATAAACATATATGGTTCCTTCATACATATCCAAGGTGGCAAATTGTAAGGCACAATAATTACAGGCCACATACTATAAGCATTGCTCATGTTACCAAATGGATTAAAACCATCACATGCTAACCCGAGACGAACATTACGAGGATCGGCAGCAAACCAACTATGCTTATTGTCAAATTCCTCCCAAGCTTTTGAATCAGCTGGATGTCTTAACACATTTGTCTCTTTGACGCGTTTCTCCTTATGCCACCGCATGTCTACGGCTATATCCCTTGACATAAACAATTGTTGAAGCCTGTGTTTCAAAGGAAAGTATCGTAGAACTTTTTGAGGAATTTTCTTACCTTTACCTTCGCGAGATTTATACCTTGACTCACCACACTGTGGACAACATTCTTTACCTTCATTCTCCTTCCAGAATAGAGCACAATCATTTTTACATGCATGGATGGAATCGTATCCGAGACCCAAGTCACGTAACAAGCTTTTAGTCTCGTAATATGACTTTGGCAACACGTTGTCATCAGGAAGCAACTCCTCTTTTAGCAACTTAAGCAACATGTCAAAACTTTTGTTGGTCATTCGACCTACAACTTTCATATGGAACAACTTTAATATTGCTGACAACTTAGAGTTTTTCTGACAACCTGGCCACAATTCACATTGTGCGTCATTTAGCAATTTCTTAAATCTTTCGTCTCCCACATCAACTTCAAGTGGATCTTCTGCTTGTTCTGCATTAGTGAATGTTCCCATTCGCACATTATCCAGCAGTTCAAATACATTGTCTTCGTTTCCACGTCCCTCATCGGCATTATCCCCATTGTCGGTATTAACATCATATTCTGTATTAACAGTACTAGTGATGTTAACAGTACCCTCCCCGTGCCATATCCAATTAGTATACGACTTGTACATCCCACACTGAAATAGATGTTTTTCAACCTCCTTAATTGGCTTATACACAGTATTTTTGCACAAACGACACGGACATCTGATCCTACCCTGCCCATCTTTATGTCTGTTAGCCAACTTTATGAAGTTTCTTATGCCTCTATTGTACCCTTAACTACCCCTAGCATGATGATGAATCCAAGACTTATCCATGTAACTGGTTCATGAAAAACAAAATCAATTATGGATACAATAGAATTGATGCATATTGAATATATATGTGTATGTATAACTCTTTCAATTTCCTCATCCATGGTCTTATCCCATTAAATAGAAACATGAATAATGTATTAAAATAGATGCAATTGTGTGGAAATACATTTATTAATTTTTAACACACTATTTTGTATTTCAATTATGTCGAAATGTGTTATAAACATATATATATGTAAGGAACAACTTTATTTTGAACACATTATGTACAAGTATGTTTAGGACAAAAAATGTTATAGCCTCCCAAACAACCAAAAAATGAAGGAACATAATAATTATTATTTTTCCTAAATATAATATCTACCCGGATTAAATTCAAACATATTTATAAGAGAACCTTTCATTTAAACAAATTAAATTGAAGAAAACAATGAAGCTTAAAAATAACATCAATCAAAACATGAACAAACAATTCCGTATAAAATACAAAACAGAATCATATAGTTCTGTCCACAGATTCAACTATATATCACAATGTTAAGACGAAGCCAAAACCTAAGAGATCAAAAACAAAAGCCTCATTTCCTAGCACTTCATTATCTAGATGTGAACTAATTTCTAATGAAAAATCACTAAATCTGAACCAAAAGGAGGATAAAACAACACTATTTAGTTCAAATCCAAAGCCAAACAAAACCACATGTATATAGAAACAAGATATTCAAAAAAAAAAAAAAAAAAAAAAGAAGTAGACTTAAAATCTAATCAAAACACATGGAGACAAATTTACCGAAACAAATAGAACAGGAAATTAAGAAATCACAAGACATTGAAAATTGAACTGTTTAATTACAAAATCACAAGATCACCTAATTTACATCCCATGTGGGACAGAACACATCTACGCAACATAAAAAATGGTGTCTTTGGGTTTGCTTTTTTACTTCTAAATTTTGGTATGAATTCTGATCAGTATACTCGTAGTCTTGTATAAAAGTAAAATTTGGAAATTGAGCAAAGGTGATCTATGTACCCGCTCTAGGTCAATTTCATATTGGAGAATCCAATTATGTATAAAGCCTTGAAACTTCCAATAGTTGAAAGAATTAACATGACTACAATTGTGTCCAAGAATATAAAAATAAAAATAAAAAAATCTGTTATAGCCTCCCAAACAACCAGAAAATGAAGGAACATAATAATTATTTTTTTTCCTAAAGATAATTTTTTCCCAGATTTAATTCAAACAAGTTTTTATTTTTGGGCAACACATGAACAGATCTGTATAGAATACAAAACAAAATCATAGAGTTTTGTCCATAACTTCAACTATATATCACAATGTTAGACGAAACCAAAACCTAAGAGATCAAAAACAAAAGCCCCATTTCCTAGTACTTCATTATCTAGATGTGAACTAATACAAATACTCTCACACACACACATATATGTATATATAAGGCCATAAAAAACATGTGTGTTAAATCTATTGAACTGGTTTCTTTTACTTTTTGAACAAAGTACATTGAGTTAGATATAAAAATACTCAACAAATTACACCATACACACAAAACAATAAATAAAGAGATAACTCTAGCCTCACCAAGCCAAAAAGCAAATATACAAATCTAAAAAGCAACGGGAAAAAAAAATTAAATATAGAAAATAAAATACACTTACAACACCCGTAGAAGAGTAAGTAGTGACACTGAACTTCTAGTCGCTCTGGTAATCCTTATAGAGAAGATCTACAGCACGAAGCAAAGAAGCAAATGATAGAAAACATTCCAAGCTATCAATCCAATCAACTGAGACAAATGGATGGGGTATTCCAAAAATATAAATGATGGGCACTTTATGCGTTCAACTAAACATTTTGAGCTAATGCAAAATTTACAAATCCATTGAATTGATAACATTTTTGGCTGCTCAAGTGGATCAGTAATGCTGGGGATTAGAGATTTTCTTAAATACACAATACACAAGTGTTGCATTCTATAACAATTGGTTACCAAAAAATTGTTAAAATAGCTCAGTAATCTTTTGAAAAATAAAGCTTGAATTTGGTATTTTTAAAACTGTAAGATTAGCAATACAAAATAATAGGGATCATCGAGTCACTTGTTGAATTTAAAGTATTATAGGAAAAAAAATCCCCAAGAAACAATTTAGTGACAAATAACAATTTAATAAATAGCTAGTGAGTCAAGCATAATTAGGGAAAAAGTCCCAGATATTGGATCAATTTGCGGTGACCTGGGAGGCACTCTCCTAGTTGGTGTGACTTTCAGCACCACTCTAACCAATTCGTGCGCACCAAGACAGGGCATGACACCTTCTCCTTGTCAGATAAATATATATATATATATATACATATATTTTTTATATAATACTAACTAAAAAATGAAAGAAGAAAAAAAAAAAACAAAAACAAACAAACAAAACAAAACCCTCTCTTAAACATCTTGTGAAGCTAGAACCAAGTCTGCAGAACTGGAAAAGGCAAAGTGATGGATTAAGCTGTACAGTTTCAAAATAACATTTGTCCTTGGACACATACTTTGCACTTCTTCTTATCTACATGATACACTCTAGTTATCAAAAAAAAAAAAATTGTTTTGTTTTGTTGGCTATAGTTATCAATTAATTAGCTTTACAGCTAACTTGCACTCTACTTGTGGATAAGAAGATCAATGGGATATAAAGTCTTGTTTATACATTCTGTTTTCTTGTCCAATAAAACTTTTTAAAAATTTAGTTCCAAAAGAAGATGGATACAACTCAAGCCAATAATTTATAATACTACTAAATTTAGTTTGTTATGATTTTTTTTTTTGGAAGATTTTTTTTTTTTTTCCAAAAAAAAAAAAAAAAAACGTTAAAACCCATCAGTACCATTTAGGTTAATGCAAAATTAAAATATTTCCAAAGCCATAAGAAGAATATTAAAAAATGAAAAAGTTGGGTTTGTGAGAAGATGACGGACCTGTTACAGGGAGTGTCTAGAGTAGGAAAGTGGGTGAGATCAGAATACAAAGAAGGAAGAAGAAGCTTTGTCCACCATTGATGGACTGACTTTGCTGCCTCCCAATTAAAATGAATTAGATGTTCACCCAATTAGACAAAGAAGAAGCCAATAAACTGCAAATTATATATTACTAAGATCAATCAACAAAACCCACAAAAAAGGATCGACTTTCCAGCAAGAAAATTAAATTAATGAAGTAGCTTAGTTTATAGATTGTGCAAAGAATCTACTCTTATACGAATTATGAAATTTTATATTATTCTCAAAGTACGCGAGATATCAGGTTCCTCAATGGATTAAAAAGAAAAAGAAGTGAAGACAATTGTCTATTTTACTTCATAATAGCAATATATAGCATAACTCCTTCAAAATATATATATAAGAAAATTTATTCTATTTTATTTTATATTTTATTTTTTTTAATAATTTTTTTTAATAGAAACTCACTCTTACATTCCACTTTTTCTTTTAAGGGATTTAAACCTAGATCTTCTATTTTGAAAGGTAAAAAAGTGCCACTATTTTAAAAGTAAAGTTTATGTTTTGCATTACAATCATATGTTTGAGAAAATTTAGAAAACTTAACTGTAGAAGGAATATATATTTTTAGCCTGGCAATTGGTTGAAGTTTGATTAGAAGTTAGAGGGTAAGTAGGCGACTCCAACAGAAGCTCACACACCAACTGTAGGGCTTCCCACCAACTGGGACATAAAGCACGTCTACCATAAGGAAATTCCTAATGTAATACCATAAGAAAATTGAAAATTGAAGTCCAAATTAATGCGCTTAATGTACAATTTGGAAGGATGAGCGCGACAAGAACTTATCTTCTGATTTCAAGTTTTAAAAATCTTCTCCAGCATTCCACAATTCTAAATCAAAATAAAAATTCAAAGAAGACCTTTACAATTCTTCTTTTTTAATTTTTCTGTCTCATTTTCACCAAAAATTTAATATTCAAAGTTAATCATAACTTGATCCTAATCCAAATACAGAGTTCCATGCATGACTACTTACCAAATTAAATATTGATCTTTGAACCCACCCCCCGTTTTCCTTTTTGTTACGTTTTTTTTTTCCTTAATTTCGTTTTCAGTACAAATATGGTTGTTAAGCAGTGAACAATAAAGCGAACACTCAAGTTTTGTGCATCTAAAACATTTATGTTAATTATATGCATGTGTATATATGTGTATATAGTGAATGTATACGCAGTAGGGTTCATTAAGTGGGAAATAAGGGAATTGAGGAGTGAAAATTACCGGCGGTGGGATTGATGTTGAAGGCGGCAGAGAGTGTTAGAGGACTCGTCGATAGGAGAGCAGAGGATATCAAGAAAGATCGTTTCCGGCTGCTGTTGTTGTTGGGCTCTTCAAGACCTCCATGTTGATACCCACTTTTGCGAAAGAGAAAATTAGTTCGCAATGACTTGAATTGAAAAGAAAGAGATCGATATTGGGGAAGACCATACAAGTTTTTCAGCACTAGATGTCATGTAAAGGCAGAGGGATCATCATCGTCTGAGATAGAAGACGGAAGGAGAAGAGCTAGCTAGGGCAATCCTTCAGAAAGAGGGCAGAACAAGTTTAATATAATTGAGAGGGTTCTGCACAAGTGTCTCCCTTGTGGGCAAAATATATATATGCTAATTGACCGAAACTACGTCGTTTTAGAAGGATAGTTTTGTAAAATTACCTGGTAAGTAATCAAGGACGGTACGTTTACCGTCCTAAAAGGCCATTTTCATAATTTTTTTTATTAAAAAAAATATAAATATGGCGCTAAATTTTCGCGCTAACAAATTAGGGACGGGGGAATTTTTTTTTTTTTTTGGCATTTTAGGCTTTTTTGGGTAATTTGGGACAAACTGCCCCTTCCGTCCCAAATAAACTACCTTTTTGGGACAAATTTGAAACTGTCCCTAATTGTCCGTCCCTGTTGCCCAGAATTCTTGTAGTGCAAGTAAGAAAGAGCTATAGATGTTTGTGGGTACCATTTTTGGAAACCCTCACGAGACTTCACTCGTCCACTAGGGGTAATTTAGGGGTTTAAAAGGCTTGTTGCATATGCTAAACGCAACCGTGATCCCTATGAAAGTGGTGTTATCTTTATTTGTTTCATTAATTCATAATTGTGTATATGTTTATTTCATTTCCATGCTGTAGTTTATTGCTAGGGACTAGCAATATCTAAGTTTGGGAGCGTGATAAGTGCTTAAATGTTGCACATTTCAGCACCTAAGTTAGGGTATTTCAGTCTTTGCATCTATCTTAATTTCATATTTTAGTCCTAATTTATGTTTGCACATTTCAGCACCTAAGTTAGGGTATTTCAGTCTTTGTATCTATCTTAATTTCATATTTTAGTCCTAATTTATGTTTATGTGTATTTCAGGGTAATAAAGTTAAAATAAACTAATTTTGGTTCACTAAAGCCTTTTTGGAGTCAAGCAAAGATATTCAGAAAAAGCTCAGAAAATGGCAAAAAGGAGGTCGCAGCCCATTGCTCGTATAGTGTGTTTATTCTTCAAAAGCGGTCAATCTCAGGCCTTTGATGATGTTCCCAAAGATGAAGAAGCAAACCAATGAGCTCGGGGCCAAAATGGAGCTAAATAGGGCTTAAAGGAAATTTCCAACTCTTGGGGGATCGATCCTCCAGGACTTGGCAACATTATATGATTTTCTTATTGTTTGGGCTTATTTTGTGAACTATTGGGCTTTACTAGGGTTATTACTTATGGCCCAGTGAGCCATTAATTTAGTGTTAGTTTTTATTTTATTGAGGTGGAGATTATTATTTTAATTATTAAGTTTTATATTCTGTACCGATATCACGTTCTCTCTGGAAAAACAAGCGAAGGAGGAGAAAAAACAAGAACAGGCTAGGGTTTTGAGAAGAAGCTTAGAGATGATGAAGCAGATGATGGAACTTGTTGACACCTTGAATCCATCAACTATGAGCGGCTAAATCTTCTACTTAGGGTTAAATAAACCCTAAGCATGTAACCTAATCTCTTTCTCTTTTCACTTTTTAGGGATTTATTTGTGTAATTTTTGTATAACCTTGAAATATAAATTAATTCTTTCATTTGATTATCTATGCCAATTTCATATTGTCTTATATGTTTTTGATTGATAATTAATCTCTACACTTGATTTCTTTGTGAATTGAATCTTGTGATGGCTATGCATTATGTTAATTAGATGTAATTGTGTTTTAATTTGATGGAATTTTCTTCTACTAGATGGGTTGTACTACATAGTTAATTCAATTAGGTTAAATTCTTGTTGAATTTAGTTAATTTCAGGCTTAATTAGTTTAATTACACTTTCATTCTTAGGTAAGTAGACAATCCATGCTTGTGTTTGATTTCCATGCTTGTTGCCACAATTTACATTATCCTCTAGATTAAAGTGAGTTGAAATTGCTAACTGAATTGATGGACCATGCTTTGAATTGGTGAATTGATTTACATTTAGTTAATTGTCATTTGGTAAATGATTCAAGCTTTAAATTGATGTTTCATACTTTTCATTGCAATTGTTAGCCACATTTAGATTATACATTTTATTTCCCCAATTAGTTGAAAGTTAGTGAGTTATGGAATGTGCTTAGTGGTGAATCCTACACCCCAAGTCTATTCCCAATCTCTTAAACTCTATTTATTTTATTGAAATCATTTAGCTTAAAATTAGTTTAATCATAAAACCAAACCTTTTTAGCAATCACATAAGCACTAAAGTATAATTCAATTATGGAAAACCTATAATTGTTTAGATCTCTTGGGACGATCCCTGCTCGCTTCATACTCCATAATATAAGTGTTTAGTGGTTTTATAAATTTTAAAATATGGTGCCCACTTGACATTATTTCTAAACCTAAAGTGTTGTGCATTATTTTGTGCACACGTTCGGTCGCACCAAGAAAATTTTGTTATTTTAATAAATTGTAATTTGTTTTTTCTGCTTGGGTAGATTACATTTGTTTTTAGAGTTTTGTCACAAAATTGTCAAAGGGGGAGATTGTGAGATATATATTTTGTAATTAGCTAATTTTGGTGTCAAAACAAGTCCAATCGAGTTATATTTTCGCGTTTAAAATATAAGATTGAGATCGGTTATAGAATTGAAGAGTTGTTCCTGTTTGATAGTTTAAAGTCTATGAAAGGGTAAGAACAATACTTTATGAAGTTAAGTTAGAAGGTTAGAACACTTACATACATTGTATGTTTTTTAAATTGCATATTTTCATAATTTTTTGAAGTGTTTAATCCTTCTATTCAAGTTTGGCCAACTTGAACCAATTCCATGCAACTGAACCGGTTCAAGATTTATACTTCGAATTCTTTAATTCATTGACCAACTTGAACCGGTTCAAGGACTGTGAAGTAGTTCAAGGTCTTCTAGAGATTTTGGTAACTTTGTTTCTTATTCTGTTTAAAGTTCCTATTTGATATAGATTTCTTTCCAAAAGACCTATGCATGAAATTAACTTCTTTTCTAAGCATATCGAGGTTTTTGAAAGTCTATACAAACATATTTTCTCATCTAGGTTTGTGTGGCTTTTTGAATTAAAACTTCTGATTTCCTTAAAAGCCTTTTTGAGATATTTTTATTCAGAAAATTAATTTCATTTTTCTGATTTTATTTTTGAACACACACATAAACACAAAAGCGATTTTAGGATGTTGTTCAATTCTTGATCGTGTTCAAAGTCTATTGAATATTGAATCTACAACGCTCAAATAACACAGATCTATTTCTTCTACATCAAATTCAAATCTTGAAGAAAAAAGGTGAAGCGATCACACTTTGAAAGGGTAAAAGCATTCGTGGAGTGTTATTTGATCTACCAGCAATCCTTCTACAGAGATCAAGTGTAAGCTTGCAATCAAGAGTTATTAGACTGGACATCGCAAAACCAGAGATTGTTAGCAATTCGCTTTTGGTAGAACGATGGGGTGTGAGCCTAAGACAAAATTCATTGTACTTCGTTTCAAACATATTGTATTGTTTTGCTCTGGAGTGTACAGTCCATGAGGTTTTTCCCCCAACGATTGGTCTATTATGTCAATCGGGGTTTCCTTGCTAAAAATCCTGATGTCATCTCTCAAACTTTATTTGCTTTACTTACTTTTATTTTGCATATGATTATTTAATTATTTGCTAATTTAAGTAAAGCTAATCGAATAGAGAGACACGTGATTAAATCCTCTCTAGATAAAAACTTAAATTTTCCAAAATTTATTCTGCTGCACAACTCACACCTCATACTCAAGTTTATTGTACTCAAATGTTAGAAGTTTTATGTTCTATTTTTTATATTTGGGGATTTTGAAAAGAGATTAAGTGATGCAAGCAATAGTGTGTCGTGCAAATACACTGTGGTTGGATTGAGTTCAAACTTGGTTAAATCCCGAAGATAGAGCAGTCTTGGTTCCTCGCACCTTGTGGGAGGCTTCGACTACTTTCAAAAAGCGTTTATGCACCTCCAAACTGTAATCCGAATTTTCTTAAAAATTATATTTCGACCATATATATAAGTGCAAGTAATTTTTATGATTTTTCATGATCATTTTTCCAACATATTGCTTGCTAATTAGGTGATTGTCACTTTGAATTTCCCTTTTAAATGTTAAAACCAAGGCCTTTATCTTCCTTTTATATTTCCCACTAAGGATATCAAACTCATATCCCAGGGTCATTCTTAGCGATAAACTTACTCAAACACATGAATCTAAGCATATGACCCAAAAATTTCTTTCCAGATTCATGGTTACATTCCGAATGTAGGGATAAGCTCAATTGACAAGAAAGTTATATAAGAGGAAATTCATAAATAAGGAAATTGGTAAAAGTGATTGGAATGGATAAAATAAAAGGGGAAAAAAATGATGCTTAGAGCATCTCCAATGGAGTCTCTAAAATTAGGCTCTCCGAATTTGCCACATCAGCATTTTTTATAGCCACGTCAGCATTTCCCATAGCCACGTCAGCGTTTTAGAATCCCCAAATTTTAGCAATCACATGTACTCCAATAGTATGTTTTCCCTCTCCATACATATTAATATTTAATATCTTTAAAATTTTTAATAAATTATTTTTTTGTTAACTTTTTCCTAGCAGCTATATTTTTCATCTTATATAAACAATCATTTGTTCATCTCATTATCATTACATTTATCTTTATCATTCTAGCAAAATATCAATTCACATCTCCTTCAATTTCAAAATTCCAATGGCTTCCTCATCACGTTGTTTTCCTTTGCCAGGCTCTAATTCATCATCTTCTTCATCAAATAACCCTGTTGACGCATTGATTCAACATAATCAAGATGCCTTTAGTTCAATTTTAAATTCAGTGAACCTAGAGATAGTAGAGCAAGTCTTTAAACCGCGTAAGAAGCGGTACATTCATTGTGATAGAGAGGGAAGCCACCATCAACTAATGAAAGACTACTTTGGCAAAAATTGCACATATCCACTGGAGTACTTTCATAGACGATTCAAGATGCGACGAGAACTATTTCTTTATATCATGAATGATGTTAAAGCTTATGACGACTACTTCATCCAAAAAAGGGATGCAACAGGTCGTTTGGGGTTATCTTTTATACAGAAGATGACAACTGTAATACGTATACTCTTATATGGTTGTGTAGCCTATCATTGTAATAAGTATATTAAAATCGGTGAGAGAACTGCCATTGAAACCCTGATGACATTTTGTAAAATTGTTTTTGGTGTGTACGGGGTAGAGTACATGCGCCCACCCAATGAAGCAGATACAGCACAATTACTTCAAGAAGGGGAGGAAAGAGGATTCCAGGGTATGCTTGGTTTTATCGACTATATACACTAGGAGTGGAAGAATTGTCCGGTGTTGTGGCATGGCACGCACAAAGGACACTCTCATACGCCTACGCCCATATTAGAGGCAGCAGCCTCAAAAGATTTGTGGATTTGACATGCATTCTTTGGAATGTCGGGTTCACACAATCACATTAATGTGCTGGATCATTCTCCGGTATTCGCTAGTATCATCACTAGCCAAATTCCTCTAGTTAATTTCATTGTGAATGGCAATTACCATAGAATGAGATATTACCTATATGATAGTATATACCCTAAGTGGGTAACTTTGATGCAGACCATCCCGCACCCAACTACAGCAAAAGAAAAACTTTTTGCTCACAGACAAGAGGCTGCAGGAAAGATGTGGAACGAGCTTTTGGGGTCTTGCAGATAAAGTGGGCAATAACACAAGGACCAGTGCGTTTTTGGGATAAAGGGGACTTATGCCTTATAGTGAAAACGTGCATCATCCTTCACAACATGATCATTGAAGATGAGCACCATGCCAATGTTGGAAGATGGACTCCGCCACCTGAGGAAACAATCTCGATTCCCACTTTAATTCGAAATCCATTGGTCTTAGCGGCACACATCTTCTCTCGCCAAGTCCAAATTCGCAACAAAGAGACAAATACGCAATTAAGGAAAGATTTAATAGAAGATTTGTGGAGCCGTTTTGGTGAAGAAAACATTGCATTTATTTATTTTTAAATTGTTATGAAGTTTATGTAATGGAATATTTATTGTGTAATGTTTTATTTTGAAATAAATAATTAAATTGTTTGTTGATTAAATTATTTAGCCAATATGTATGAAATATTGTAAACAATACAATATCTAATATCATTTGATTTATTAATTTATAGAGGTGAAAACAAAGAGTCATTTTTTTAATAAAAAAAATCATATTTTAAAATAAATTTCAATTTGTTAGGGAAAAATAAATAAAAAAATTTGTTTGGTTAGTCAATATAGCCATTAAGGTACTGTTTGGGTCAGCCAAACAGCTAAAACGACTATAATGTCAATAGGAACATTGAAATTTTTAAAAAGGAGAAAAAAATAATTTAATAAATCATTTTTTTCCAATTTTTTAAAAGGTTTTTTTGGTCCAAAAAAACCTTTAAGTGTTTGTGTCAGCCAAACATTGACTTAACGGCTCTTTAGTTCAATTATGTTGAGGGGGGAAAAAAATGGCCAAAATATGCAAAAAAAAAAATTAGTTTTTGGAATTTTTTTCACGACCAAACAAAAGCTAGAAAAGGCCCAGAATCTTTAAAAACTGGGCCGTTGGAGCTGCCCTTAGAGCTCTCACTACGGGTCTCTATTTGTTATATAATGGAAATCTAATATCGTTTTTTCATTTGATTTACTTATAATTGAAATATGACTCATATTGTGGGTGTATCATGACTCTCCCTCTTTGTTCTTTTTTTATTTTTCTTCTCTAGGTAACACTAAATGCCAAAAAAAATTTAAAATATAAAAAGCATAAATAAAAAACAAGGAAAAAGACAACCACAAAAGATCATTAAAAGCATAACACACAAGCACAAACCAAGGTTCCCTCACCAAGCAACCTGTATTTATGTAATTTTATTTCATCTCTTAACGACAGTTAATCCTGCATTAACCAAAGAGGGTAAATTGCAATAGATAATAAATATAGGTTGTACCAAAAAAAATAAAAAATAAAATAAAATAAAAAGAAGAAGAAGAAGAAGAGGATAATGGGGTATTGTGCAACACTTCGAAACTAGAGGGAGGTTTAGTGTACTAAGGTCATATTTTTATGCCTAAAAATAGTCTCTCGACGTTCAGAGGTAAAGACGGCGGGACAACATACATTTGACCCTCCCACACCCTTTAATAATGAGAAAATCTTATGCATTGTGTTAGACCTTATGGTCTTTGTACCTAATTTATGTATTGCTTATAATCAATTAATTAATCAGGAATTGTCACCTATGATTCTATGAAGTCGTTAAACAATAAAAAGAGAAATACACATCAAGAAGAGTTAAATTCTTCTCAATAGATAAGTTTAATGACAGAGTACAACAAGTAGATCGAACCTAATGGCAGAGCTTCCATAGATGCTGCAGTTGGTAACTAGATATAGGATTTTCTCTCAGGGACCTCATTAACATCACAGTAATATAACAGTAGTTTACTAGAATTCCCCATGTGCGTAATATAATTATAATCAATCCATAACAAGTCTTAACTCAACTCAAACACCAATATACAAACACTCTATGGTCATTTCAGGGAAGTTGAAAATTCTCAACTCAACTATTTCATTCTTGTCTTTGTTACTGACTTGAATTAGCTCCAACTCTTTAGATTCTCATTATATATAAAAGGATTATTCAGGGCAATCTAATAAATATGAGTTTCATGAATTTTGAGATGTATTATTTATCGACTTGTGATCTTTAATCCACAATATGAATGGTAACTAGATATAGGATGTTCTCTCATTTCATATAGGTATCAAATATCGATCAAGTTAATTTGCCTTAGCAAGCATATATCTGAGTTGTATGGAAGGGAATTTAATGAGTAATACACCAACGACAACTGACAAGGTTCTTATCTTGTAGGATTGCAGCAAAAGAGTTAAAGTTTGAATATAAAGATAAAACTAATTTGGAATTTCTTCCAATTCATTTTAGTGCTTGGAATATTGAATTCAAGAGGATCATATCAATTGCACTATATGTCAACTTTGTTGGAAATGAGTGGTCTATACGCGCGCGCACACACACTCAATAATTTGGAATAAAAGAGGATAGAGGAACACTTGGAAATATTTTTATTCCAATTTATTAAAACATGTAAAGTACACGAGCTTATATAAACTATACAACATATATGTAACAATCAAATGTAAATTCAAATTAACTCCTGCTAAATTAACATTTAGTAGGCACAACTCCCGCTAATATTGACTATTACTAGTTGTATCTTTCATACCTACCACGAACACCAAATAAAAACTCTCATTAATATAAAATTAGCATACCAAATAAAAACACTCATGACCTTCAAAGATGTTAAAACAAATAATCAAGTTTATTTTCCAACACCCTCAGGTAAACTTGATTTTTCAACTCTAAGTAAACTCCTTTAACTTATGAAATTTTGCAAACTTGAGGGGCTTGGTAAATATATCCACAACTTGGTCTTGTGACATCATGATCATGAGCTCCAAGTCCTTATTGTTTATGCATTCTCTAATGAAATGAAATATTGTGTCAACATATGAAATCTTTAGTTAATATGCTTACTTCGTTCATGAAATAACGGATTCTTGGCAAAAGCAATTGTTAATTTGTTGTCCACAAAGATTTCCGTTAACTCTTCTTGTGGCATGTGTAATTCTTTTAACAAATTCATTAACCAAATTGCTTGTCAAACACATGAAATGGCTGTAACATATTTCGCTCACAAGTTGAGAAGTGACAATGAGTTGCTTCTTTGAACACCGTGTGAAAGCTATATTTCCCATTAAAAAGACATAGCCAGAAGTACTTTTTATGTCATCCAAATCTCTGGCCCAATCGCTATCATAATAACTCACAAGTTTGAAATCATTCGAAAATGAATAGAAGAACCCAAAATCAAGTATACATTTGATGTAACAAAGAATCCTCTTAACTGCCTTGAAATGAGTCATAGTGGGCTTTTCCATAAACCGACTAACAAGCCCAACCGCAAATAATATGTCTGGCCTTGTGCAAGTTAAGTATCTTAAGCTTCCAATTATAAGACTTTTGTAAAATGTTGAATCTGCCGTCTCTCCATCTTCAACTCTCGACAACTTGATTCCAACTTCAATGGGCGTGTTCACTAATTTACAATCTTCCATCTTGAATTTCTTTAGAATTTTCTTAGCATAGCCTTCTTGGTGAATGAAGCTACATCCTTCATTTTCCTGATCTCAATGCCAAGATAGTAAGACATGATGCTAATGATCGTCATCTCAAACTCCCGAGCCATAACTTTTTTAAAATTCTCAAACATTCTTGGATTGCTACCTATAAAGATCAAATCATCCACATACAAACAAACAAAAATATATCCCCAATCTCACTTACTTTTGTGTAAAGAGCTATTTCATATGTGATATGGACACTTTACAAAATTATTGTCTTAAAAATATTTGTCAATTCATTTATTCTATGCCCTTAGTGTTTGCTTTAAGCTATATAAAGCCTTTTTCAATTTCAAGACTTTGCCTTCTTGCTCTTTCACAACATAGCCCATGGGCTGTTAAACATACACCTCTTCTTCAAGAAACCCAATCAAGAAAGCCGATTTGACATCCATTTGGTGGATTTTCCAATTGTTTTGCGCTATCAAAAAAATTAACAATCTAATTGTTTCTAAATGGGTTACGAGTGCAACTACCTCGTTATAGTCAATGTCAGCCTTTTGGTTCATCCTCTTGGCGACCAATCTTACGTTGTACCTTTCAATTTCACCATTTGCATTCTTCTTTCCTTTATATACCGATTTGACACCAAATTCTTTTTTCTCTTTTAGAAGTATAGCAAGCTCCCATATGTCATTCTTCTCTATGTACTTGATTTCTTTATCCATAGCATTCCTCCATTTTTTGTCTTGTGTTGTCTCTTCAAATCCTACGGGTTCACAATGTGATACCCCTCGATTCTAGAGCCATGAATGATCAAGTCCGAGCACAGATCCGTGGGATACCAAACAATTAATATGTAAACAAGCATGAATACAAAAGAATTAAGAAATAAACTTAAAGGCTGAAAAGAATTCTAAATATAAAAATCCTCCAAAATAATAGATTAATATAATTTAATCTTTCCAATCCGTATAATTTGGGAATCCATCCAGTGGACCCTGGACCCCTAATAATCCTAAATGAACAATAAATTACAGAACCAAAATCCAAAGCTAAAATAAGAACGAAAATCCTATGTATTCGAAGGAGTGAGTAACTGTATCTGCTCAGCACGATCAAGCCTTAATCCTGCAACTGACGAACACCTGAAAAATAAGAGTGGGTCAAACCCACGTGCAAGTTCTATCCTGCTACAATCTATATAGAAACCCGATACGCAGATACATCCTATATAGCTCAGCAATAACTAACCTACACACTATAGGACGCTCACTAGCCTATAGTGTAGTTCAGCCTGAATAGAAAGTAACATGTAAATCACACATTACGGTGTGCATGTGCACCTAGACCTACCAAGGAACATCAGCTATATCTAGTTACTTATCCTTGGTGATATACGCACCCTAAACATGATCTTGAGACTCAAGCTCATATCACGATACCATAAGTATATATATAAATCCTTCCTAATACAGAAAAATAAAACAAACATCTGATATGTTGTTCAACTGTTTTAGTTGACAATACATGCATCCATGTAGAATTTAACTATTTTAGTTAATCCATTCTGTATGTATGAATATGTAGGACTTAAAGTTTTGACCTAATCCATTCCTAATATGCCACCGTTCTATACCGGTGCATATAATGCATATGATCCATAAATGATGCACACTCATTTGAACATCAAATATATCCAAAGACAAACATAATAGAAATCAGATATAGACAAGATCCTATTATGGATCCAGTATATGATTATAATCATAGAACCTCCGTGTAAATTGCTAGAGTAATGATAAACAATTTAAACTATCCATATCCATCCAATTCACAAAACAGAATAATCGGTTTACCAATTATAATCCAGAACAATATAATGATAATCAGAACCATTACTGAGCACATTATAATGAAATTCTTAAACGTAAATTTCATATAAATCCATAAATTCAATAATTGATGAAATCTAATCAGTTAAAACATCAATTAACTCCATATAAGCATACTACAATTTCAGATAGTCAATTATGCTTATCAAGTGCTTAAACATGATTAATAATGTTTAATCATACATAAACAAATTGCTAGAATTATAGTAGGCAATTAAATCCTTTATTCCATATTCAACATGCCAGTTTACTGTTAGAACTCATGTTGTTCCACTCCTAAGCATACTAATATAACCCTATTTCTAAGTATTTTTAAATGTCTAAAATAATTATTTAGACCCTTTACTACAATTTAAAACAACTTAAAAATACCCCCAAACGGCCAAACAGTACCCCAAAAACCAATTTCTGCAAGTTCCGGGGCTAAAGCAAGCTCCCAAACATTGAGAGTCGCCTCTACCCTCTCGGCTCCCTTTATGTGGGAGCCGGCTCTCTCTTTGTGGGAGCTGGCTCATTCTTTTAGAGAGCCAGCTCTCTTCCTCTGAGAGCCGTATTCTTCAAAACTGCTCATCTTCTTCGCCTCCAGCAAAGTTCAGAGCCTCCGTATTATTTTATTTAACTACCTAGGGTTCAATTTATATCCCAAAATTAATTATATGCAAGTGTCATACATCATTGACATGAATTAAAGCCAGTTCAAAATCAACTAAATCATGATTTAAGCAAGAACATGTGTAAACCATTAAACCTTTTAATTCAATGCATTTAAATTCAATATAACCATGCTTATAAGATCAGTTTTAAAGTTAATTTAAAACGCTGGAGACTACCTAGGCATGCATAGAACATAGGTTTAAGGGAAAGAGTTAGAATAGAGACTTGCCTTCAGTTTCAGTTTTGAAACCTTAAAACCACCGTCTTTGAGTTTTTCGACAGATTCTAGACTGTCGTTCAACAACTCTGTTTCTCTTGGTTCGATTTAGAAGCAATCCCTTCTTAGTTCAGCCCTTGTCCCTAGCCAAACCCTAACTTTCCTCTCTCTGTTTTCCTCTCAAACTCTATGTATTTCGTCGCCTCCACTACTATGTGACTTGGGTTCTAAAAACCCTTAGCAAACTTATACAAGTATTTATATAGGCTTATACAAACACAACCCTAACTCTAATTATATTAAGAGATGGAGAAAGAAAAACCATTACTTATATACCTAAGTCAGCTACTACATCAAAATATAAAACCTATAATCATTATTAATGAAACAGTATAAATGTAATTATTAACAAATCTTAATAGTTAACTTAATCCTACACACACACAAACACACACACACACACACACATATATATATATACACACACATGTATATCCATCCATGGGTAATAACTGTACCCATAAAATCCTATATCCAAGCCCAACTCCATTTTAAAACATTTAATTTAACCATACATATATATCAATCCATGGGTAATAACTATACCCATAAAATCCCATATCCAAGCCCAACTCCATTTTAAAACATTTAATTAAACCATTCAATGTAAGTCCACCCAAGCACAAAATTCAATTAAAACAAATAAATCAGTTAAATACATCGAACAGATAAAACAATTTACGACATTCCACATAAGCATATAACTCAAGTAAACGGCAAAATCAATTAAACAAATAAATCAACTAAGCAAAAATTCAAATAATTCAATAAAAATGTAATAAACACATTAATTAAACTACTGAAACTATCTTTTTAAAATTAGGGGTATTACACACAATCCACAAAGAGACAAAAAAAAGTATTAGATCATTAAACCTTTCTGTTTTCTCTTCTCCTTCGTTATATATGTTCTGAAGATTTCTTATGTGAGGTGTTGGTATGTCACTTAAACTTGATGATGATGGAGTTGATTGTTTATGAATTGATGACGGTGGAGGTGATGTTAGTGGAGAAAAAGGCTGCTCTCAATGTCGTCACTTTCTTGTCCCTCCTCCGAAATTGAAAAAATATTAGTCTTCATTTGGAGTATTCCAATCCCATGTGGCTTCCTCTTTAAATTCAACAACTCTACTAATGTAAGTATTCCTATAGTGTCCCATATTTTTCCAAAATTTTTGGCATTTTCTCTATTTTTTGTATTTATTATTTCCGAGCATCGTTTTGCATGACACATGGGTTCTAAGGGTCATTTAGGGCATTTTATTTGAGTTTATGTCTCTTAGAAATGCATTTTAGTTCATTTCGCCATTTGTTTTTTTTTTGGCCCCGGGAGCTCCCGTGTAGGCCCAGGGCTGGGTTTCCGTATTCGAAAAACTTATCGACTTCATTACATTCCACTTATTTTATTATTAGGTGTTTATATATTTATATTTGTGGCAATTTGTATGCATATGGCATGGTTGTGGTTATAATAGTATGGGAGGGCATTTTAGTACATTTAAAAGTCCACCCTTGAACAAGGTGGGACAAAAGGGTAGAAATCAGATTTTTGGCCACAAATGCACCACACGTCTCTCTCTCATCCATCCCCACTCTCTCTCTTTACATCTCTTACCCTTTCATTTTTTTCTTCACTTTTTCAAGCTTAAACCTTATATTTGATCTAGTTAAAAGGAGTTTGGGCCAAAGTGAGAGTTAGATAAAGTGACCTAAACATCAAGAGCAATGTTTTGATACCAATCTTAAAGCTATTGGAGCAATTTCGAATTTGGAGCACCTAGGGTTTGGCCTTGCTTTTGAGGTAGGGTTTGTTTAACTAACAATTTCCTATGTATTTGTAAGTAATCTCTCTTTTTCATTCTTTAAGCATGCTTAGGAAGGTGATTCATGTAAAGTATGTGTTGCACGAACTTTTATGTACTTAATTCTTGCTTAAGTGTTGCTTAAAGTGAATTTCTATATTTTCTTTATTGCTAAGCTATAATGATTATGTTGCTATACATCCAACTTGAAGAAAATCATGCCTTATGTGATTAATTGGTTCTATCTTGTCTTAAAATTGAATTGAGTTATATCATGTTTTGCATGCCATCTGTATGTTTAATTTCCTATATGAGTTCCCTCTCATCAATTGTGGTCAAAAGCATGCCTATGGTCATGTAGAAATTATGAATTTATGAAAAGAATATTTATTTCAAGCATGATGCACCTCATTCTCATGGAATTCTCCATTTCATAGCATGGGTGAATGGTGATGTGTGAGAATGGGAATTGAATTTTGAAGTTTGGTGAAATGATTTTCAAAACCAGATATTCGGGAGCGCGCCTCATATTCAGTAGTGTTAGTTAGTTAATAAGGGGGACGGGGAGGTACCTCGTGAGTATTTTAGCGACTCGGGCCCCAAATGGTACTGAAGAGGTACCCCGAGCCAAGACGATAGCAAATTCCCTCTAGGAATGGCGGAAAGTACCCAAATTTTGGCTAGTTAACATGACTTTAGGGTGGGTGTGTATCAAGTTAAGATGTGTGTGTGGTATGCGGACTTCAAAATGCACTTCATGCATTCATTATTTTGAGAATCTTTGTATCTTGCAAGTGAAATGGATTAAATTACACGGTTCCCAAGAATGACCCCCATTCATTGTTTCATTTCTTATACGTGTTATGTGCCTTTACTTACTCGACTTGAGGAGATACTTGTGACGTCCCTGATTTTTTAGATCTTTCGATTTTTTTCTTTTTATTTTATTTGTGCACGAGGATGCATTCCACGGTGTTCTGAAGTTGTGTGGGATGTTTCTTCAATTTAGAACCTTTAGAAACTCATTTGCATTCATTTTAGTCAGTTTTGATTTTCGCACCCAGGAGGTGTCGAGTGGGTCCCACGGCAGATTTCCATGTTCGAAATTTTTTTGACATCACTATATTCTTTGTTTAAGTTAGTTTTATCCATTTTGCACTGCGTTGCATCATTTGCGACTGTCTGAGGCTTAAACGGGCCATTTTAGGCTTTTCAGTAGAAGGCAGGACTCACAAATTGACTGTAATATAAAAGGGGGAGGACTTACATTTTTTGGCACATTTTCCACTTCTCTCTCTCTCTCTCTCTCTCCTACCTTCTGGTTTTTTTTCTTTTTTTTTCATTTCTAAGCTTCAAGCTTAGATCTGACCTAACTCGGCTTCGAATTTATTGACGTCATAGAAAGGAAACTTAACGAGCCCGATGAGAGCTACGCGGCTATGGTCTCGGAATTTCACTCTGAGCATTTTGAAGATTTGCGGTAAGGGCGAAATTCGGATTTTGGAGGCGCCGTAGAAGGATTTTTTGCTCTCCTTTGCCTCCTCTTTCGTCCTACGACGGCGTTTTTGCACAAGGGGTACTTTGGTTTTGGTAGGATTGGGGACTTCACCCTAATTTAAGGTATGGGTGTCTAATTCATGGAGTCTTGAGTTATTGTGAGTCTATTTGTGCTTAATTTGTGATATGGCATGCTACAAATACTATGTTTTTTTTTTTTTTTTTTTTTTTTTTTTTTGAATTGCTTAATTAAATAAAATTTCAAGTTATTGTCTTATATATGTGATGACTAATTACTTACCTTACATGCCATCTATGTGGGAATTGCTACCATGCCTTACCTGATGTAATATGCCAAATTTATATGTAAAAATGATTATGTGGATGTTTAGTAAGCATGTTTAAAAAGTAGAAGTTAAAATGGCTTAAATGCTTACAATGCCCTCAATCAAGCGAGAGAAATATGTGAGAGGTCGCTTCATAAGGTCAAATTGCGAGTGTGGTTTAAGAAGCCTTTTAGTCAAATTTAAATTTATAAAACCACTACTACTATTACTAATGTAGCATAGGAGTAGGGATCGTCCCAAGAGATTAAACACGCATTGGAATTGAATCGAACTCTAGGACTAGTGAGATTGTAAAGAAAGTTGGTTTGGTTTGTTTTAAACTACAATTTGAATTTAAAATCATGTAAAACAATTTAAACTAAAATATTAGGGTGTAGAGAATAGGAGAGAGGTCTTAGAACATAGAAATCATAACTAAGCTTGTCTCTAAATCATAAGTGCTTGTCAAATTAGGGGGAAAGATCATGTTGTAACCCAAGTGTGTGCAACCAATTGTGATAAGGAGTGTGGATATCAACAACAAACATGAATTACCTACTTAACTACAACCATGATTAAAATGTGTAGTATAATTGATCAGCGCTGAAAAATGCACATTTAAACCCCTTAAGCTTAAGTATTCTAGGACCTTTATCTATCTTATTTTTCTATCTTAAACTAATTTCGTGTTATTGCCCTTTTCAGGCACTTATCCCAAAAATGAGTTAATTCAGCCAAATAAGAGCTTAAAAGAAACAATCTCAAGTTGAATGGAAGAAAGGAGCAAAGTGGAAGCAAAGTGTGGAAAAAGTAGCAAGTTCGATTGATCGCAACATTCCTTCGATTGATCAGAGCAAGATCGATCTAGATATATCAAGATGGATCCAAGCAATTGTCCTTATCCAAAAGATCTCACCATCTTCTATCGATCCAACCTTTCTCAGATCGATCGAAATTATTCAATCTTATCCACACCTACCACTCTTGTCTTTTTCCCAAAATATCCCAAAATATCTCAGAGATTTGTCTTTATTCAAAAAGGCGCCGCCAAGGATGATCGATCTCTTTATTCAAAAAGGCGCCGCCAAGGATGATCGATCTCTGCAGCATTCGATGGATCTCACCAATGTTCGATCGATTGAACCTCCTCAAGTCCGAATTAAAACAGAGTCCAGCTTATTAAAAGATGGCTCGTGGTGCAATCATTGCAAGGGCCCTAGTGCACAAATCTAGACCATTGGGTATGACACTTGAGCCCCCTATATAAGGATTTGGAGGCATTTTAAGAGCAACATTCAACTTATCTTTATATCTTGATATCATATCTTATATCTTGGAGAAGAGGCTAGAGATTAAAGAACTTATACACATCTTTGGGAGTTCTTGCATTCTTCTAGGGTTTCCATCAAGAATGAGGTCATTCCTACCATGGAGATAGCCCTTGAGGGTTGGATGACTACTTTAATGAGTGGTTAGACATCCACCTAGGGCTAGAGTAGCCCCTAAGTTTACTTCCTAGACTTAGTGCTTTGTATATTTTTGGGAATTTACTTATAACAAATGTTTTGATCTTGGATTTATATATATATCTTGTGGTTTCTACTTGATGTGTATGGATTAATGCTTTCAATTGATTATCTATTTTTAATCATATGTCTATGTATGCTAGAATGGATGATTCATATGCTTTTCTCTAGATTTAATAGAATTTATGCATATCTATGTGTATGGATGAAGCTAATCTAGAGATGATCAAAACATAGTGCTTAATTGAACACTCTTGTAATTTATTTGATGGTTCACACTTGTTGCATGATGGATTGTACCACACCTTTAGCTTACTTAGTTTAATTTCCATGCCTTTAGTGTAGATGTAGCGTAGTTGCTTTAGATTCTTAGATAGGTGGACAATCTATTTTTGTTCCTTGGTTTTCCATACTTATGAATGCAAATGGTGTATTTTTTTAGATGGTTGTGTGTGCATAAATTGTGGTTTTATTGAATGGACTTTGGTCTCATTTGATAGGTTGTGCTTTCCATTTGAATTGGCTAAACAATCTATACTTATTTGCCATCCATGCTTAGTTTCAGTTAATGACACACATACACACAAGTTATAATTCAATTTCCCCATTGATATACAATTGCTAGTGTCCAGTGAAGTCAAGCTTAGTGGTGAGCTCTAGTACCCTAAGTCCTCTCCTCTATATCTTTTTCTCTACTTTCTAAATTGTTACCTTTCACTTGCTTTAATTTTAATTCCACTATACATTGTTTCCATTTCAAACACGCCCACAATCCCTTGGGACGATCCCTACTCACCCTAGCTATATTTTTAGTTAGAGGTAGTAGTGGCTTTTATAAATTTAAAACTTGGCCACATTGCACACTCATATTCTTAGTACATTTTTAAATGTTGGTGCCGTGACGAGCCAACAAGTTTTTGGCGCCGTTGCCGAGGATTGAATTGGCAATGCCGTATTTCTTTGGAAACAAATAGGAATTAGTACTCTTTTGATCGTGTCTTTACTTTATTTTCTTTTTAGCTACTTATTGTGTTTGTTCTTATTTGGCTAAGTGAATTGAGCAAGGAAGTTGAGCAAAGGATAATTGAAAGCAAGGAAGCCAAGTGAAGCTAAGCAAAAGCATAAAGGGCTAAAATCAAAAATTTGCAAAGCATAGCAAGGCCTGAAAATTGAAAATGAATTAAAGTTACTAAAGGACCATTTGTGAGATTTTTCTAAATCAATCTGTAGTTAAATTGTCGGCCCACGTGGTGGTAAGTTTTTCATTTCATAGATAGATCGTGAGCCCGCGTGGAGGCAATTTAATTTTCTTTACATATTGTTCAAGCATGGGAGCATGGGATCAATGTATGTGAAGGATGTTTATTGATTGTTTGTTACGGGGGCGAAGTGTTTGATTAGTTACTTTCATTGTTGTGTTACTTGATCTTTGTGCGGTCATAATTAACCATTCATCATTCTAATGGAAAATCTAGAGGGTCATCTTAGTTATTTAGACCCGAATTTCATAGAACACCCACCTTTCAACCAATTTCCTCCTGGAGTTCAACCTTCAATTCCTCTAATGATCCTTCATAATCATTACAATCTTCATGAATATCATTCACCATCTTGTAACTTGCTTCCTAATTTTAGGGCAAATCATTATGAAATTAAGCCCGAGACAATTCAAATGTATCCACTTTTCTATGGCTTAAATAATAAGCAACCTTATAAACATCTTGATGAATTTCTTGATATATGTTCCACCGTAAAATATATGAATGTCCCAGAAGAAGTTCTTAGGTTATTTCTCTTCCCTTTCACTCTAAAAAAAAAAGCTAAACATTGGTTCAACAACTTAAGGGCAAATTTAATAACTTCTTGGCTACAAATGCAAAATAAATTTTTAAAGAAATTTTACCCCGTGAGTTTGACCAATGTTATGCGAACTTCTATTCGTGAATTTTCTCAAGGGGAAGGAGAACTTTTACATGAGGCTTGAGAAAGATTGAATGACTTGCTAAGGAAATGTCCACACCATGGCATTCCTAAATGGCAAGTGGTTTAACATTTTTATGAAAGTCTATCCGACATTCATAAGGACATTGTTGATACATCATGTGGAGATTCATCTTTCGGAAAACATGAAGATGATGTTTGGCACCTTTTTGAGAAAATGAGAGAAAATTCATTGCATAAGTCTCACACTTCTCGGTTGAGTCATGATTCTAATAGCAAAAAGAGAAATGTGAAAGTATGTCAAATTAAGAGTCCAATGGAGATTCTTGCTGAGCTCAAAACTCTCACTCAAAAACTTGATCAATTTCTTATAAGTCAAAAACTGGCAACCCAATCATCTCCTCTTCTTAATCATATTCATCATTCTTGTGAGCCATGCATGACTTGTTCAAGTGTATTGCATACTACATCTAATTGTCCCCATGGACATGTGTTTGATGAGCGCTATGAACAAGTCAATGCCGCATTTGCTCATCCTCTTCAAAATGCTTATGTACCGGTGTAAAATGAACAATCAAATACTTTTCAAGCTAAAAATTCTCAAAACCAATATATTCCTCCTCATCAAAGAAATTGAAGTTTAAAAGGGTTTGTTTCATTTTCTTCTTCTTCTTATAATCAAAGAATGAATCATTTCTCTCATCCTCAAGCTTATAATTCTCAAAGTAGCTTTAATCATCCTCATGAACTTTCTAGCAACTCCACCTTTGAAGATAAGGTCTTAGTGGCTTTGGGTAGTTTGGAAATGAACACAAATTTATTGCATTCTCATTCTCAATCGATATCAAAGCTTGAATCCCAAATAGGGATGATAGCTAACGCATTGAATGCGAAAGAAATAGGTAAATTGCCTAGCCAACCCGAAATGAACCCAAAAGCCCAACATTTTGTGGAAGCAAACTCTACATCGGGGTGTTCTTCCCAAGAGCAAGTGCAAGCAATTACCACTTTGAGAAGTGGTAGGCAAGTTGACAATAGGGTTAAACAACCAAGTGAAGATAATGAATCGGTGCAACCAAAAGTTGACACCCGTCCCGTTTCCAATCCTACTCTTACTTCCTTAGAGGAAAATGCTAAAACTAGGAATTTTCAACCCTCTTCATCATCTCCTCAAGTTGCAAGGTCTTATGAGCCAAAAACTCCATTTCCTTATGCTTTAAAAGAAACTTCGCCTTTTGGGAGGCAAGAAGGAAAAATACATGACATGATGGAAGTCTTCAAACAAGTTAACAAAAATCTCCCTCTCTTGGATGCAATTAGGTAAATTCCGCCTTATGCAAAAATTTTAAAAGATCTTTGCACACAAAAGAGGAGAAGCAAGGGACAAGGCCCTAAAAAAGTGTTCCTCACTGAGCAAGTGAGCTCCATTATTCAACATAACACTCCACCTAAGTTCAAAGATCCCGGTGCTCCGACCATCTCATGTGTAATTGGAACCCATGAAGTTCGTACAGCTTTTCTTAACTTAGGGGCGAGTGTCAATTTGATTCCTCACTCCGTGTATGTCCAACTAGGTTTGAATGAGTTGAAGCCAACCTCGGTGGTGCTGGTGCTTCAATTGGCCGATAGATCCATAAAAACTCCTAGGGGCATGGTTGAGGACATTCTTATCAAGGTTGACAAGTTTTACTTCCCGGTTGATTTTGTGGTCCTTGATACCGAATCGGTTGCTAATCCTACCAACCACATTCCAATCATCTTTGGAAGGCCATTTCTTGCTACCATAAATGCTACTATTAATTGTAGATCCAGGGTTATGGACCTTTCCTTTGGTAACATGATGGTTAAGCTTAATATTTTTAATGCAAGTCGACATCCCATAGATGAAGACAAGTGTTGTCTTATAAATATCACGGATGAGGTTGTGGAGGAGTCCAACCCTTCCATGGTTATAAGGAAAAAGCCAATCGAGGACAATCTTTCATCTCTTTTAGCCGAGGATCCTCTTGCATCTTGTCTAAAGGGAATTGACCTTTCTATTTATATGCATCACATTCTTATGGAAGAGGATGCAAAACATCATAGAGATGTCTAAAGAAGATTAAACCCAAATATAAAAGAAGTGGTTAAGAAAGAAGTTGTTAAGCTCTTACATGCCAGTATCATTTATCCAATCTCTGATAGCAAATGGGTGAGTCCAACTCAAGTAGTTCCCAAGAAATCGGGGATTACGGTGGTAGAAAATTCAAAAGGTGAGGCAATTTCTAAACGTACCACCAATTCATAGCGTGTATGCATTGATTACCGCAAATTAAATGCCACCATTAGAAAAGATCACTTCCCTTTGCTATTCATAGATCAAATTCAAGAAAGATTGGGCGGGCAACAATATTATTGCTTTCTTGATGGCTATTCGGATTACAATCAAGTAGCCCTTAACCCTTTAGACCAAGAGAAAACCACATTTACTTGTCCCTTTGGCATATTTGCTTATAGACGGATGCCTTTGGGTTTGTGCAATGCTCCCGCAACATTCCAAAGGTGTATGATGTCAATTTTCTCGGACATGGTGGAAGAGTATCTAGAGGTCTTTATAGATGATTTTTCTGTCTTTGGGTCTTCATTTGATGCATGCCTCAAAAATCTAAATTTGGTGCTTAAAAGATATTGTGAAACAAACCTTGTTCTTAGTTGGGAAAAGAGCCATTTCATGGTTCAAGAAAGTATTGTTTTGGGTTATGTCATCTCAAAAAGGGGAATTGAGGTTGATAAAGCAAAAGTTGAGCTTATTTCTGAATTGCCTTCACCTTCTACAGTGCGAAGGTTCGCTCTTTTTTAGGTCATGCTGGCTTCTATCGCCGTTTTATCAAAGACTTTAGTAAAATTGCTAGACCCTTGTGCAATCTTCTTACCAAGGAAACTCCATTTGTCTTTGATCAAGCATACCTTGATGCTTTTCATAAGTTGCGCAACTTATTATCATCTGCTCCTATTATGCAACCTCCCAATTGGTCCTTATCATTTGAAATCATGTGTGATGCCTCTGACTATGCCATGGGAGCAGTTTTGGGACAAAGGGTTGGAAAACTTCCATGCGCCATATACTATGCAAGCAAGACCCTCTCGGGAGCTCAATTGAATTACTCCACTATCGAGAAAGAATTACTTACCATAGTGTATGCTTTTGATAAATTTCAGTCTTATCTCTTAGGGTCAAAAGTCATTGTCTATTTTGATCATGCTACTTTGAGGCATCTTTTAACAAAGAGAGAAATAAAGCCTCGTTATATAAGATGGATTTTGCTTCTTCAAGAATTTGATTTTGAAATCAAAGATAAGAAAGGCACCAAAAATGTGGTTGCCAATCATATTTCTAGATTAGTGGTAGAATCTTCCTCGAGCCCACCAATTCATGATTCATTTCCGGATGAACAGCTATTCCAAGTTTCTAGTGGACAAATGCCTTGGTTTGCCGACATTATGAATTTTCTGGCAATTGGCAAACTTCCGACCAATTGGTCAAGGCAAGCGAATAAGCGTTTCTTTGCTAACATCCGGAATTACTATTGGGAAGATTCTGTTTGTTCCGATATTATCCAGATCAAATTGTAAGAAGGTTCATTCTTGAGAGTGAAATTCCAAGTGTGCGTGGGTTCTGCCATACCCTTGCATGTGGTGGGCATTTTAGTGTGAAGAAGACCGCCTTGAAGGTGCTTCAAAGTGGGTTATTTTGGCCCACTATCCATAGAGATACCTACAATTTTTGCAAGGAGTGTGAGAGATGTCAAAAACTGGGTTTAATGTCGAGAAGAGATATGATGCCCTTGACAAATATTCTCGTTGTTGAAATCTTTGATATTTGGGGCATTGATTTTATGGGTCATTTCCCTATGTCTTATGGATATCAATACATTTTTCTTGCCGTTGACTATGTTTCTAAGTGGGTGGAGGCTTGTGCTACCAAAACCAATGACCACTCTGTGGTTGTCCAATTCATTAAATCAAACATCTTCACTCATTTTGGTAGGCCAAGAGCAATGATTAGTGACGGAGGAAAGCATTTTTGCAACCAATTCTTAAGGAAATTATTTCTTAAATTCTCCGTCACTCATAAAGTCGCCACTCCCTACCATCCTCAAACAAGTGGGGAAGTAGAAATGTCAAATAGGGAAATTAAACATATTCTTGAGAAAACGGTTAACACAACCCAGAAGGATTGGTCACGCAAGTTGAATGACGCTTTATGGGCGTACCGAACCGCATATAAGACTCCCATTGGCATGTCTCCTTATAGACTTGTGTATGGAAAGCCTTGCCATCTCCCGGTTGAGCTAGAACTCAAAGCTATGTGGGCAATTAAAAAGCTTAATCTTGACCTTAACAAAGCCGGAGAAAACCGATTACTCCAATTGAATGAGTTGGAAGAGTTGAGACAAAATGCCTATGATAATGCCAAACTCTACAAAGAGAGAACTAAAGCTTTTCATAACAAACACATTTTGAAGAAATCTTTTGAGCAGGGTCAAAAAGCTTGGCTTTTCAACTCTAGGTTAAAACTCTTTCCTGAAAAGTTAGGAACCAAATGGGAAGGTCCGTATGAGATCATCTCTATTGCGCCGCATGGGGCGGTTTGTGGAGGGAAAAAATCCCCCTTCTAGTAATAATCATCCACGTCGTCACACTACAAAATCAATTCAGATACCACAATAGCCCAATCGGTACCAAGCCCAAATCAAATCAGCCCAGTCCAGAACAAGCCCAAACAAGGCCTTGGCTCCCACATTGATCGCAGACCCGAGCCACCTGGCCCAACTTCTAAGCCCAGATTGCGACAACCCATCATACCAATGGCGAGATCCAAGCCCATTAGCCAAATCATCGGGGCCAACCTATATTTAGCCCAATCTTGATAAAGGGAAGTCATGTCCTACTAGGCCAAGGAATCACAAAAGATAGCAAGTTCTATACAAGGAAAATTCAGCATTAAAAGAATTGTAGAAAGGAAAGGATTATAGATGTAAAGAAAATCATATATGGAATGAATTGGAGGACAAGCCATACGAATCCTACCAAAATTCCACCACTGTATTTCTTATAAATAGAGGCCTAGACCTCCAATAAAATCATTAAGCATTTTATACTTATTCTAAGTTTTATTTTTGCACCTACACTTTGGCGCCATCTGTGGGAAAACATATAGAAAGATACTCCCACTTTTTGTTTCAAGTTGTTTTTGTTTCCATGATCCGGAATGTCGAACGGAGAATCAATGGCGGCAGATCAACAGATGGAGTTGATGCAAAAGATACGAGAAGAGTTCTTGCACCAGTTCGAAGCACTATGTCAGGCGAATGAAGCCAGCGTAGCCCAAACTGCATTGCTTCAACAGCAAAATGACACTCTTTAAACTGCTATGGCACAGTTGACATCTCAACCACCACCAGTCGACAGGGTTGCACCTCTTCCCAACCAAAATGAACCTCATGTCAATGGGGTTCGGCCCAATGAAGTTCGGCCACCACCAGTTGACGGAGCTGCACCTCCTCCCAATCATAACGAGCCCTAGATCAATGGGGCTCGAATTGGTGAAGTTCGGCCTACGGAAGTTTAGTAAGATCATAGGGCCAGATCTGAGGCGGTAGCTTCGGACAATCTTCCTCCTCGCACGCAGGATGAACAAGCCAAATCCAGCCGTAAACTCATGGTATGGTCTAATGGTGTTCCAGATGGTGCAGGAGTAAAGGAGGCCTTTGACGAAAAGAGACTCTTGAGAGTTCAAACGCCCGGAGAGATGGCCAGGGAATATAAGAACTCTTTCGTGAAGACTCCATTCACTGACGATGTGTACCTCGTCGAGAGACCCAAGAAATCCACTATGCCTTCCTTTACCCAGTTTGATAGTACAGGAGATCCTTCCTGGCACTTAGATTACTACACGCAAAAGATGGCTCTGGATGATCACAATGACCTATGGATGTACAAAGTCCTCTCGACTAGTCTAACTGGGGCAGTGCTGGAGTGGTTCCGGAATAGGCCGCATAAGTCTATTCCAGATTACGAAACTCTATACGCTCTGGTCCTAGCGCAATATTGCGGTAATAAGAAGTAAAAAAAGAGTATTGCTAGCCTTTTTACCATAAAGCAAAAGAAGGGCGAAACGTTACAAGACTTCTCCTCTAGATTCAATATGAAAGCTTCAAAAATAGCAGATTGCCACCCTGCTACCGCAATAGAAACATTCAAACTTGCGATGATTTAGGGAACCAAGTTTCATATGTCCTTGGTTAAGTATTCTCCTCCAGACATGCAGACTCTCAATGCTAGAGCACAGATCTACATCCGACTGGAGAAGAATGTGGCCCACCAAGCTCAACATGCCACCCTCGTCACGGTGGAGAACAAGCCTCAGGAAAAGGTTTCAAGCTCAAAAGGCCGAAGAAGCCAGCCGCTTCGGCACCAGCCATTCAAATACCTGAAAAACGGCAAATGACAGAAGAAAGAATCACGCCCCTTCACACAACCTTGGCTCGATTATTCCAGGAGAACAAAATGAAGTTTGCAGCCCCTCAACCAATAAGGCAACTATTGGAACAGAGAAACAAGACCAAGCATTATGCTTACCATAGAGATTATGGGCATATGACCAATGATTGCAGATCCTTTAGGCGACAGATGGAAAACATGATACTAAGGGGTGAATTGGTAGATTAACTTATGACAAAGGAGTATGGGAAGCCTCGGGAGGTCAACCCTCGGATAATTGAAGGTAATCAAGTGAAGGTCATCCATGCAATACATGGAAGATCGGAAGATAATCAAGAGTCAGAGGAGGTTTATAGATCCCGACTGAGAACAACCCATAAGCTGAGGAGGCTATCCTTGGAAAACACTATTGCTTCGGGAAGCATCAACATTGGGTTCGGTGATGGAGATCTAGCTAGAGTTCAACTTCCCCACGAAGATCGGTTGGTTATCAGTCTCCTGGTGGTGAATTGTATGATTAAGAGGGTTTTGATAGACCCAGGGAGTAGTGCCAACATCATCACAAAGGCGGTCTTTGAGTAGCTAGAGATCCCGTCATCATCAATTCGGCCTACCTCTAGCCCGTTGATGGGGTTCGATGGTACAAAAGTGGATCCCCTTGGGGTGATTGACTTATCTATAACCGCGGCAAAGAGGACTCTGAAGGAAAACTTTGTCTTAATAGAGATCCACCCTTCCTATAATCTTATTATAGGAAGAGTTTGGATTCCCCGAATGAACGGAGTTCCGTCTACCCTTCACCAGGTGATGCAATGTTAGTCTCCAGACGAAAAAGAGGTCATAGACCTCAGGGGAGATCAAGTACATGCCAAAGAGTGCTCTATGTTAACACAAAATGAGGAAAAGAAAGTAGTGAAACAGTCCCAACCGATCACACCTCTGGGAAGCAAATCCAAATAGCAATTACATAATCCTCTGCCCAGGTATCTGAGGGCAGAGAATAAGGCCGAAGCGGAAAAGCCTACCGAGGAGTCTCTGGAAGCTGTCGAGGTAATCCTAGGCCATCCACAAAAAATCACCTACATGGGTTCTTCCCCAACAGCCGAAGAAAAAGAAGCATTAATCAAAGTCATTCAACGAAATGCAGATGCATTTGCATAGGAGCATTCAGACATGGTGGGGATCGATCCTTCAGTCTCATGCCATAGCCTAAAGGTGGATCCGGCATACAAACCAGTCAAGCAGAAGCACAGAAGGTTTACTCTAGAGTACAACCAAATTCTAGCTGAAGAGGTAAGCAAATTACTTCAAGTAGGTTTCATCCAAGAGGTGTACTACCCACAATGGCTCTCCAACATGGTGGTAGTTCAGAAGAATAATGGTAAATGGAGGGTTCGTATAGATTTTACCAATCTCAACAAAGCCTGCCCTAAAGACAGCTTTCCGTTACCCAAGATTGATCAAATGGTTGATGCCACTACTGGTTTTAAGAGGCTCACATTTCTTGATGCGTACTTCGGCTACAACCAAATTCCTATGAATCCGGAGGATGAAGAGAAGACTGTTTTCATAACGGAGAAGGCACCTATTGTTACAGAGTTATGCCCTTCGGGCTCAAAAATGCTAGAACAACTTACCAGCGCCTTGTTAACAAGATCTTTGATGAAATGTTGGGAAAGACAGTCGAGGCCTATATCGATGATATGGTGGTTAAGAGTGTGAAGAAGGAGGAGCATCCTAGACACCTCCAAGAGGTCTTTGATACTTTAATAAAATATGGCATGAAGTTAAATCCTTCGAAGTGTTCCTTCGCAGTTTCTTCAGGATAGTTCCTCAGCCATATTGTGAACAAAAGGGGAATTGAGGTAAGTCCGGCTCAAGCTAAAGCCCTCATACAAAATCAAGAACCAAAGACCCGCAGGGATATACAAGTTCTGACCGGCCAAATCGCAGCTCTCAGTCGATTTATTTCTCTATTGTCCAATAAGTGCAAACCATTCTTTGATGCAATAAGGTCCAAAAACAAAGACATATGGGGACCACAACAACAGGATGCTCTCAATCAACTAAAATATTACATGGCGAAACCCCCAATTCTGTCAGCTCCGAAGCCTGGTGAGACTCTTATCATGTATTTAACCATCTCCAGCATAGCCACAAGTGCAGTATTGATCAGAGAAGAAAGTAAGAGTTAGTATCCAATCTTTTACACCAGCAAGACAATAATAGATACAGAAACGTGGTACAGCAAAGTCGAGAAGATCATACTAGCATTAGTATATGCAAAAAGGAAACTTCGACACTACTTTGAGTCACACAGCATCAAAGTTCTTACCAACTACCCCATGCGAGTCATTCTTTTTAAACCGAATTTGTCCAGAAGAATAAGTAAATGGGCGATCGAGCTTAGTTCCTTTGATATATCTCACAAACCGAAGGTGTCGCACAAAGGGCAAGCGATAGCTGATTTCTTCTTGGAGTATGAAGATAAGTCCGAAGAGCCAGGCCCTTCCAAACCATAATGGGAGCTTCGGGTAGATGGTTCCTTGAACTTGATTAGTGCTAGAGTAGGAGTCATTATCACAACTCCCGAAGGCACCAAACTGCAGTAGTCAATTCGGCTGACTTTTCCCACCACTAACAATGAGGCGGAATATGAAGCCCTACTTGCAAGACTCCGGTTAGCAAACCAGCTTCAGGTAAGGTACCTAAAGTTTTTAGTGATTCTCAGCTTATTGTGAATCAAGTAACAGGCCAGTACCAGCATAAAAAGGATAGAATGAAGGCCTACAGATAAGCCGTGGAGATTGCCTCACGAGGGTTCGACCAGATCGAGTTTCATCAAATACCTCGCGAGGAGAATTCTGAAGCAGATCAGTTGGCTGCAGCATCATCTTCTTCGGATAAAGATTTGGTTCGGATTATACCAATCGACATCTTGGACGAACCAAGTATAAGCCCCCGACAGGGATGGATCCATTAGAAGCTTACCTTAAGGAGGGGACTCTCCCGAACCAGAAGGCTGAGGCACGTAAACTAAGGCTCACCGCGGCCAAATATGCTATCATCAATAACCAGTTATATCAAAAATCATTCTTAGGTCCTTATCTGAAATGTTTAAGCCCCACAGAGGCTCTCATGATACTACAGCAAATTCATGATGGGGATTGTGGCAATCACTCTGGAGGTAGATATTTAGCGCATAAAGTTCTGACTCAAGGTTATTTCTGGCCTTACTTGGCTCGGAATGTTGAAGAGTATACTAGAAGGTGTGATAAGTGCCAGTGACATGGTCTAATGATGCAACAACCCACCGAAGATCTGCATGTAATGGCGAATCCGTGGCCATTCGCTTAGTGGGGGATCGATATGGTCGGCTTTTGCCCAAAATGGTGGAGAAAAAGGAGTATGTGTTGCTAGCCACCGATTATTTCAAAAAATGGATAGAAGCCGAAGCCTACTCAAGCGTAACCCATGAACAAGTGAAAAGTTTTCTATGGAATAATATAATCTGCCAATTTGGGGTGCCACATGTGATCATGATGGACAATGGCCCAAATTTAGATAACAGAAGCACAATAAAGTTCTTTGCCGAGCATGGAATTAGACAGAAGTTGGCCACGGTTAGCCATCCTCAGGGGAATGGACAGGCAGAAATAACTAATCGGACCATCTTTAGCTGTTTGAAGAAAAAGTTGGAAAAGCTCAAATCCAAATGGTACAAGAATCTACCTCAGGTACTTTGGGCATATCGAACCACTCCTCGCCGGCTAACAGGAGAAAGCTCTTTTGCCATGGCCTATGGGTCAGAGGCTGTCATACCTATGGAATCACCAGTTCCAACTCTTCGGACTCACTTGGTACTTGAAGGTAACAATGATCAGCAGCTCGAGCATAGCCACGATCTCTTGGAAGAAAAGAGGGATGTCACGATAATTAAGCTCGCTTCGTACCAACAACAGTTGCGTAACAGTTACAACAAGCGCGTTAAATTCAGACGTTTTATGGAAGGAGATTGGGTGCAGAAATAGGAAACAACCCATGTAAAAAAGTTACAACCCAATTGGATCGGACCATACAAAGTCACTGAAGTAGTGGTAAAAGGAGCTTACCGATTGAGAAAAGCTGATGGGCATCCAATTGTGCGTCTATGGAATGCAATACACTTAAAAAGGTACTATCATTAGATGATATAGTTTATTTACTTTCTATTTGCAGACAACATACGTCTATTTTTTATCCAAATATGGCTGCTTATAGGCCTATTTAATAAAAGTTTCTTGAAGTTATGCACTTCTATGCACATCTTTACTCCTTTAGTAGAGTGGGGCATTACTTCTCTTGTCGTAATAGGGGGCAATACACCCTACTGTTGATATTACGACAAAAGAAGCAACACAAAGCAAACAAAACGAATAAATTTTGACTTTTTGCTAATACTTACAAGTCTTTTTTTATACAAGGTACAAACAAAATGAATAATTTTAACTTTTTACAAGTCCTTTTTTATATAAGTACATCAAAGTGCAAGTATATATCCAATTATTGATATCACAAGTCCTTTGGTAACGGACATTTAGGCTCTATCTAAATCATCAGCCCAAGGTTGCTTTACAGTTTTTTCATTTTTAGACACAAACTACAAGTGTGTGCAGTTTAAAGCACTTATCTACCATGGTCCCACATTGAAAAAACACTGTTTATATGCTAGCTTTATATAAGGAAGTATTAAAGTATTTGGATGCATTGCAAAAAGGGCCCGTTGGCAATAGTTCCGGCCCAGCCCAAGTTGAGTTCAAAACCCCAGTACCAACGGGCATTCTTTGTAATAATTTTTGCTCTTTCCAAACAAACCAGTCTTAGTGGCTCATATATCTTTTGTCCCACATCGAAAAAGAATACGAAAGGTATATAGTAAATATAGAGTTGACAAACAGCGTTTGATTGCCATGAAAAGAGGTCCATGCATATTCTCTGATGAAGGGGAGAGGTGAGGTAGAAGCGGCCAGGCTCAGTCCCATGCCTGGCAATGGTATAAGTAGTAGTAGATTGGCAAGAGTCAAGTCGAGACTTTCCAACCTTCGGCGAACTAGAAGAGCCGAAACCACTCGAAGGAAGTTAGGGTTCCCTTGGAGAGGGGCAATCCCGAATTTGTTAAAAACTATATGACAGAAGGGATGAAGAGGGAAACGAAGAGCGTTGAGATGCCCAACGGATAGAAGCAATTCATTGTCCCCTACACCTTCACTGGAACTAAAGTCAGCCCCTTCTGGGTACACGATAATATCAACTCCTCAGGAATTTCATAATCATTTACTACAGACACGATAAAGAACTTTATACGATAAACGGACAAAATCAACTCTCTCTCTCTCCCTTATTAAACACGCAATCGGACACCGAAGTGGATGCTTCAGCTTAAGAAAGGGAGATATCCATCTGAATAACTGAATCGTTCGTGGTTTCAACAAGGTCAGAAACCCTAGGGGGAGGAATCCTGATAAGATTAGGGGAGGAAGAAGGGGTGGAATCCGAATCTACCAGGTCTATACGATCGTGAGTGGATGAGGAGCTTATGATGTGAAAGAAATTAGATAAATGAATGAGTGATTAACCTGAGATTGTGCAGAAGCAAAGAGCAAAGTGAATGTCGCGAGGTCAGAAACGAACTATGAAAAGGCCCTTTTTCATCAGAATGGCAATAGGCACACCTCGAACCGTCTTTTAAAGAGTTGGCAACCGTGTAACTTCAATTCCCATTTAATTAGGAGTTGTGGCCCAATTAAAAAGGGAATTGGGGGCAAAGTGTGGAGGGAAAAAATCCCCCATCCAGTAATAATCATCCACGTCATCACACTACAAAATTAATTCAGATACCACAATAACCCAATTGGTACCAAGCCCAAATCAGATCAGCCAAGTCCAGAGCAAGCCCAGACAAGGCCTCGGCTCCCACATCGATCACAAACCCGAGCCACCTGGCCTAACTTCTAAGCCCAGACTGCGACAACCCGTCATACCAATGGCGAGATCCAAGCCCATTAGCTGAATCATCGAGGCCAGCCCACGTTCAGCCCAATCTTGATAAAGGGAAGTCATGTCCTGCTAGGCCAAGGAATCACAAAAGAAAGCAACTTCTATACAAGGAAAATTCAGCATAGAAAGAATTGTAGAAAGGAAAGGATTATAGATGTAAAGAAAATCATATATAGAATGAATTGGAGGACAAGCCATGTGAATCCTACCCAAATTCCACCACTGTATTTCTTATAAATAGAGGCATAGACCTCCAATAAAATCATCAAGCATTATATACTTATTCTGAGTATTATTTTTGCTGGTTTTTGAGTGAGTTATATTTTTCTTTTTATTTATTATAATAGAGAGAAAGTTTCCACCTACACTTTGGTGCCATCTGTGGGACTTAAACATTTCAGGTAAGGACCTGAGAATGATTTTTGATATAATTGGTTATTGATGATAGCATATTTGGCCGCGGTGAACCTGAGTTTACGTGCCTCGGCCTTCTGGCTCTAGAGAGTCCCCTCATTAATGTAAGCTTCCAATGGATCCATTCAGCATAGTTCACGTAGGACATCTGGGGTCACCATTATCTCCTGTTGGGGGCTTATACTTGGTTCGTCCAGGATGTCGATTGGTACAATCCGGACCAAATCTTCATCCAAAGAAGATGCTGCTACAGCCAACTGAAACTCGATCTAGTCGAACCCTCGTGAGACAATCTCCATGGCTTCTCTATAGGCCTTTATTCTATCCTCTTTAGGCTGGTACTGACCTGTTACCTGATTCACAATACGCTGAAAATCACTAAAAACTTTTAGGCACCTTACCTGAAGCTGGTTTGCTAACCGGAGTCCAGCAAGCAAGGCTTCATATTCCGCCTCATTGTTTAAAGCGAAGTGTTCTAACTGAAGAAAAATTCAGCATAGAAAGAATTGTAGAAAGGAAAGGATTATAGATGTAAAGAAAATCATATATGGAATGAATTGGAGGACAAGCCATGCGAATCCTACCAAAATTCCACCATTGTATTTCTTATAAATAAAGGCCTAGACCTCTAATAAAATAATCAAGCATTATACACTTATTCTGAGTTTTATTTTTGCTTGTTTTTTAGTGAGTTGTATTTTTCTTTTTTATTTATTATAATAGAGAGAAATTTTGCACCTACAAAGAGGTTCATCCACCTCCTGCTCGTGTTCAGTTGATCGAATAACCAACAGAGGTTGTTCCTCAGCAGCCTTCTTCTTCAGAGCTTCAATCCTTAGCTTTTCCTCCTCAGTCAAGGGAAAGCTATCGAAAGAGGGGAGCACCAAATCCCTGAGATCCGCAACGGAAGCACTAGCAGCGATTTCCTGAAGGTTGGATGAGGTAAGTAGCTCCTCGACCGAAGGGGGCTAGCTCCAAACCTGTGCTTCAAAAAATGCGAGCCTCTTCTTAGCAACAGAAGAAGGAAAGGTTGTTGAAAGAAGACCAAGAAATTCATAAGTATGGCAAAATAATAAAACTTGACATGGGAAACAACCAGAGCATTTTTCATGAAATGAGGGAAGGTACTCTATACCTAACTTCCCAAATTTGCGACGAATGGGAAGGGAATTCGATTTGTCACAAACCAGTCTCCCTTCACAATTATCATCCTCTCCTTCCACTTCTTCTCGGAGGAAGGGAGGTCCGTGCATATTCTCTGATGAAGGGGAGAGGTGAGGTAGAAGCGATCAGGCTCAGTCCCATGCCTAGAAATGGTATAGGTAGTAAGTAGACCGGCAAGAGTTAAGTCGAGACTTTCCAACCTTCGACGAACTAGAAGAGCTGAAACCACTCAAAGTTAGGGTTCACTTGGAGAAGAGCAATCCCTAATTTGTTAAAAACTAGATGATAGAAGGGATGAAAAAGGAAACGAGGAGTGTTCAGATGCCCAACGGATAGAAGCAATTCATTGTCTCCTACACCTTCACCGGAACTAAAGTCAGCCCCTTCTTGGTACACGATAGTATCAACTCCTTCAGGAATTTTATAATCATTTATTATAGACTCAATAGAGAACTTGATACGATGAACAGACAAAATCAACTTTTTCTCTCCCTTAGTAAACACGCAATCGAACCCCAAAGTGGATGTTTTAGCTTGTGAATGGGAGATATCCATCTAAACAACTGAATCGTTTATGGTTTCAACAAAGTCAGAAACACTAGAGGGAGGAATCCTGATAAGATTAGGGGAAGAAAAAGGGGTGGAATCCGAATCTACCTGGTCTATACGATCATGAGTGGATGAGGAGCTCATGATGTGAAAGAAATTAGACAAATGAATAAGGGACTAACCTGAGATCGCGCAAAAACAAATAACAAAGTGAACATCACGAGGTCAGAAACGAACTATGAAGAGGCCCTTTTTCGTCAAAATGGCAATAGGCACACCTCAAACCGTCTTTTGAAGAGTTGGCAACCGTGTAACTTCAATTCCCATTTAATTAGAAGCCGTGGCCCAATTAAAAAAGGAATTGGGGGCAAAGTGTGGAGGGAAAAAATCCCCCTTCCAGTAATAATCATCCACATCGTCACACTACAAAATTAATTCAGATACCAGAATAGCCTAATCGGTACCAAGCCCAAATCAGATCAGCCTAGTCCAGAGCAAGCCCAGACAACGCCTCGGCTCCCATATCAATCGCAGACCTGAACCACCTAGCCCAACTTCTAAGCCCAGACAGTGATAGCCTGTCATACCAATGGAAAGATCTAAGCCCATTAGCTAAATCATTGGGGCCAGCCCACGTTCAGCCTAATCTTGATAAAGGGAAGTCATGTCCTGCTAGGCCAAGGAATCACAAAAGAGAGCAAGTTCTATACAAGGAAAATTCAGCATAGAAAGAATTGTAGAAAGGAAAGGATTATAGATGTAAAGAAAATCATATATGGAAGGAATTGGAGGACAAGCAATGCGAATCTTACCAAAATTCCACCACTGTATTTCTTATAAATAGAGGCCTAGACCTCTAATAAAATAATCAAGCATTATATACTTATTCTGAGTTTTTTTTTTTTTTTTTGCTTGTTTTTTAGTGAGTTGTATTTTTCTTTTTATTTATTATAATAAAGAAAAAAAATTCACCTACACCCCTCTCAAAAAGACTAGATCTAATCCTCCCTCCAGTAGTAAGAATAAGACCGTCCCCAAAAGCAAGGGGAAGAAAGCTGGAGAGAGTAACCCGGAGGAGGAAGTCCGTGCTTATGTTCAGGCTGAGTCTGGAGAACCCTAGAGGCCTATATTTTCAAGGGCTGATAAGTCAGTTCTTCATTCTAGGGATTCCGTAGTCTCTGACCCCTCTGCTGCCTTGGTAATTGCTCAAGGTATGTGGCTTCCCAAGGATGAGGAGATTATTGGGCTTCTGGGGCTGGACCAGCTGCTGCCATCTACCCTAGTGGATCCCGTGAAGGTTTATTATTTTTCATCTATTTGTTCAATTCCTCAAATTTATCTATACCGCAAATTTACTAACATTGTTATTATTGATCATGCAGAGTCTGTACCAGACTATGGCACTATGTGCCACTGCTGAAGCTCAATCCCTTTCCATTAAGAAATTGGAAAGGGACTTAGGCAATGCTGAGAAGAAGTCTTCGCACTGGGCTATGAATGCGAAGATTGCTTCTGATACGAGGGATATCTATAAGAATCGCCAGACAGCTTCTGAGGCAAAGGTGCAGGTTCTGGAGGCTGAAGTCCAGCGCTTAAACAATGCCATTGGTAACTTCATTACTGTTGGGAGGCAAATGCAAGGACGCTACTCCACCATTGTGTGTTTATCCAGCGCACAAGCTTTTAGGTTCGGTTTCAACCAGGGCTCTAGTGATAAGTCAAAGGACCCAAAAGCCTTTGATGCTAACATGGGGGTGTCCTTTCCTTATGTTGAGGAACCTAAGGCTCAGGAAACTGAGGTGCTTTTTGCTGAGATGGTGAAAGCTCATCCAGAAGTTCCTCTAGCCTCAAGCTTGCCAGCTCCTCCATCCTCTAACCTGCTGACCCCTCTTCCCACCAATCCAAATGTGGTGGACGCCTTTGACTCTACTCCCTTTGATCCAAAAAGGAAGTAGAGTTGTGATATTGCCTCTTTTTTTGTTTCTTTCCTTGTTTTGAAAGAACAAATGTAGAAACTATAACTTTTGCAATGTAATGATTATATTTATTCTAAAGTCTTCTTCATGTTTATGAATACCTCTAGTTTCTGTACAATTATATTGCAAAAATATACTCCTCACTAGGAGGAAGGCTTATTGCCTGAGAGCTTTGGATCTTTTGTGATCCAAAGTAAAAATAGTATAGATGATGAGAAGGGAATCCCTTTGACCGTTTAGTTATTACTTGAGGAAGGTTTTTTCATCTAACATTCCAACTGTCAAGGGAACCCTTCTTGCCACTGATTTGTAAGGAATGAACATATCAATGCTTGTTTTTCCTTATATTATTTTGATGTGGGATGAAATTTCCTATGGGTTATGCATCATTCAGCCAATCAAGTAAGGATCTACGAGTGTGTCACCATAGAGAACTTTTGCCCCTGCTTAGACTTAAACCTTGTTAGCGCAGCTTCGAACTTCAATCGTTCAAGGTAGCACACTTCAGCTGAATATTGAACTTGAATCATCCGAGGTGATTTATTAGTTAGCCAGGAGCCTGAAAAGAGTTGTATTGTGCTGGACTCCTAATAACTGACGCAATAAACTCCTTGGTCATGAACCCGGGTGGAGCTGTACTGCTCCGAAGCCCTAAGGTCCGAGAATTGTGTCAGACACTTGGGGTCCGAGGAGTTATGTTCCTCAGCTGTGAGCCGGAGAGGAACTTTTTTGACCTAGACTCTTGGGGTCCGAAGCGAAGTGTCCTCGGCTGTAAGCCGAAGAGGAACTTTTCTAAGCTGGACTCTTGGGGTCCGAACCGAAGTGTCCTGGGCTATGAGCCGGAGAGGAACTTTTTTGAGCTGGACACTTGGGTTCCGAAGTGAAGTGTCCTCAGCTGTGAGCCGAAGAGGAACTTTTCTGAGCTGGACTCTTGGGGTCCAAAGCGAAGTGTCCTCGGCTGTGTGGAGGGAAAAAATGGCAACACATTCAAGGTGAATGGGCAAAGGTTGAAACCCTACATTGAGGGACAAGTTTTTCAAAGGCATATGGAAGCTACCCTTTTGGTAGATCCAATCTATTAAATGAGATATAGTGATGCGCTTAAAGTTTAAATGAGATGTTCAAATTCTTGCTTATATTTGGTTATTCGATCGATCCTGGAATGGGCTCGATCAATCGAGCATCATTTATACATCCAATCATCTCTCAGTTTTATCGAGCGAGAATTCCCTGCATATTTCAGCTCTCTGTGTATCGTGCGAACTTCACTTCCGATCGATCTGAATTCTCTAAGATCGATTGAACCTTCCCTTCGATCGATCTCAGTTCTATACTTGGAAATTTTTTGGATCTCAGCATATTTCACCTCTCTGTGTATCGATCGAATTTGCCTATAGGATTTCACTTGTTCGATCAATTGAGATTTGATCGATCTGAGTTCGATCAATCTGATGCTTCATTATTGAAAAAAATAATAACAAAAAAAAATAAAAAAATAAAAAGAAAAAAGAAATGTTAAGCATTCCGTCTAGCTAGAGATGTTAAACTTAGCAATCGTTGTCCATATTTTTCTTACATATTTGTTTCATTGTACATCTTTCTAAAAAAAAAAAGGGGTTTCATGCTTTCATGTTTGGTTTAGGGCAACTCTTTTATCTCTACCATCTTATCCTATATTGTCTTAGAATGCATAATTTGATTAATCTTATCTTATTTGATATTTGATGTGAGTTTACTAATGTGGTTATTCAAGTAGGTTGTTGATTTCAAGTTCGGGGGAGACGTCTTTCGAATTGGATCATTGCTGAGCTTTATGTCTTTTCCACCACAGCATAATCTTTCCATCTTTTCCGTTGTTCTCATTGCACATTGAGGACAATGTGCGAATTAAGTTTGGGGGTGTATCTTGTTGCATTCTATTTAAAGTTGAACTTTAAATGCATGATTGAGATTAGAGATCCATGCTAGCTATGATTTTGATCTTTTGAGGACTATATTGCTTAAAATTTAAAAATTGCTTGAATTGAGAGTCCAATACTCCTTGTATGCCTTGTGGATACCATTTAGGAGTAAATTTTTCGAAAGATTGATATCTTGCTTACACTTGTGGTTTGAGATTCACTCTAGGATTCCACATTAGCACATGCGCACACTAGCATTCATTTGTTGGGTACATGCTTTGTTGATTATTGAATTGGTTATATCACAATTAAGCTAGTAGTGCATTGAAAGCTTTCATTTTGATAAAGGTGGATAACAAACCCTTTTCATTGAGTAGCCGGGATTCTAGCCTCATCAAGCATTGAATTTCTCACGCCAAAAGGTGGAGGGCCCAAACTCTAGGCTAATAATTGAAAGAAAAAAAAAGTTGCAAAACTTATAAAAAAAGTGAGGACTTCTCCCAAAAGGTGATAAGTGGGAAATGATTAGATGGAGGTTGTTTTGATTTGTAACCTAGTTGATTTGAGCTTGTAAGTCCTTAGGGATGTTTTAACACCTAATGCCCTAAAGCCATCTGGTTTGGGAGTTATTGACCTAACGCTCGACCTCATGGATCGCTAGAAAGCTTAATAGATCAATACATTGCACCATGATTCCATCTTTGATCCTTAGTATTAGGAAAAATAATAATAATAATAATAATTAATAAATAAAATAAAATAAAATAAATAAATAAATAAAAATCAAGTGAAAAGAATAAGCACACCTAGAACAATAAAGCTTTAATAAAAGGTCCACTCTTTGTCTTGATGATCGATACAAGATTTGTGTGCTAGATTGAGGGTAAGGATGTGATCATTTCTTTAGTTGACTTAGATAGCAACATGTTTGATGTTGGTTCACTCAAAAAGGACTCTAAAGTTGTTTTGATTTGCATGATCATTTTCTTGATGCGTGGAGGACCATACTTGGTTGCTTGATGTTGAGATTTTGGAAGATTACTTAGAAATTGTTGAAAAATTGCATACTTGAGGTAGTTTTCTCCCAATGCTTGTTTGTAATATTGGTGCCTCTTTAGTGAGAAAGAGTTTAATGTTTGTGGGTATCATTTCTGAAAACCCTCAAGAGACTTCACTCGTCCACTAGGGGTAACCTAGGGGTTTAAAAGGCCTATTACATATGCTAAATGCAATCATATTCCCTACGAAAGTGACGTTATCCATTTATTGTTTTCTAGTTCATAGTTGTATAGTCGTTCATTTCATTCCTTTACTTTATAGTTCATTGATAGGGACTAGCAATATTTAAGTTTGGGGGTGTGATAAGTGCTGAAAAGTGCGCATTTAAACCCCTTAAGCTTAGGTATTTTAGGACCTTTATCTATCTTATTTTTCCGTCTTAAATTAATTTCATGTTATTGCCCTTTTCAGGCACTTATCCCAAAAATGAGTTAATTCAGCCAAATAAGAGCTTAAAAGAAGCAATCTCAAGCTGAATAAAAGAAAGAAGCAAAGTGGAAGCAAAGTGTCGAAAAAGTAGCAAGTTCGATTGGTCTCAACATTCCTTCGATCGATCAGAGCAAGATCGATCTAGATATATCAAGATGGATCCAAGCAATTGCCCTTATCTAAAATATCTCACCATCTTCGATCAATCCAACCTTTCTCAGATCAATCGAAATTATTCGATCTTATCCACACCTACCACCCCACCTACCACTCTTGTCTTTTTCCCAAAATATCCCAAAATATCTCAGAGATTTGTCTTTATTCAAAAAGGCGCCACCAAGGATGATTGATCTCTGCAGCATTCGATGGATCTCACCAATGTTCGATCGATCTCAACACAGTTCGATCGATCGAACCTCCTCAAGTCACAAATATCTGATAAAGTAAACCACAACTTCTATGTAAACTCACAACTGCAAAACAAGTGATCAAGAGTTTCTTCACAGCACGAACACAAATAACATCTCGAAGCTAGGGAGAAACCTTTCTTCTTTATATAGGACTAAGTAAGAACAGCGTTCAGCATTACCAGAACTAAGATCATTGACCATCTCGGTCTTCCTCCACTCCCGCACAACCTATACCAACTAACAGCCTGAAATTTAGTTCTACAAGTCTCCCAAGCCACTTTAAAACTGAGTAGCCCCTAAGTTTACTACCTAAACTTAGTGCTTTGTATATTTTTGGGAATTTACTTGTAACAAATGTTTTGATCTTGGATTTATATATATATCTTGTGGTTTCTAATTGATGTGTATGGATTAATGCTTTCAATTGATTATTTATTTCTAATCATATGTCTATGTATGCTAGAATAGATGATTCATGTGTTTTTCTCTAAATTTAATAGAATTTATGCATGTCTATGTGTATGGATGAAGCTAATCTAGAGATGATCAAAATATAGTGCTTAATTGAACACACTTGTAATTTATTTGATGGTTCACACTTATTTCTTGATGGATTGTGCCACACCTTTAGCTTACTTAGTTTAATTTTCATGTCTTTAGTGTAGATGTAGTGTAGTTGCTTTAGATTCTTAGATAGGTGGACAATCTATTCTTGTTCCTTGGTGTTCCATACTTATGAATGCAAAGGGTGTATGTTTTTAGATAGTTGTATGTGCATAAATTGCGGTTTCATTGAATGGATTTTGGTCTCATTTGATAGGTTATGCTTTCCATTTGAATTGGCTAGACAATCTATACTTATTTGTTATCCATGCTTAGTTTCAATTAATGGCACACACACACACAAGTTACAATTGAATTTCCCCATTGATATATAATTACTAGTGTCTAGTGAAGTCAAGCTTAGTGGTGAGCTCTAGTACCCCAAGTCCTCTCCTCTATATCTTTTTCTCTACTTTTTAAATTGTTACCTTTTACACGCTTTAATTTCAATTACATTGTAGTTTAATCAACCAAACAAACCAACCTTTTGATCATTCGACCTACTAACCCTATACATTGTTTCCATTGCAAACACGCCCACAATCCCTTGGGACGATCCCTACTCACCCTAGCTATATTTTTAGTTAAAGGTAGTAGTGGCTTTTATAAATTTAAAACCTGGCCACATTGCACACTCAAATTCTTAGTACATTTTTAAACGTTGGTGCCACGACGAGCCAACAATAATTCATCAAATTCAAGCATACACTATCAACTTAACTCATAATTGTAGCACACACCAATCTAGAGAGTAATGCAATTTACAACAATAAGCCATAGATTATCAAATTCAAGCATGGATTGACTACCTAACTAGGAATTGAAAGGCAATTACACAACAATTACACTAAGACAATGAATTTAAAGCAATTAAACTAAGAATGTAATACAATCCATCAAGGATAAGAATAATCCATCAAATTGGTCAACAAATGCATCTAGTGAAATCAATGCATAGTCATCATTAAATTCTCAAGAAATTACACATAGACATGTAACCAATCTAAAGAATTGTTTGAAATAATTGAACCATAGATATAATCATGTGAAAAAGCAAGATTCATCTATTACAAGGCTATAACATTCATTACAACAAGAATTCCCCCAAAATAATAAAGATTAAGAGTTTAAAGAGCAAGCCTAGGGTTCATCCAAACCCTAAGAGAATGATTTAGCCACTCATGGATGTAATCTTGCACCCTTCAAGTGCTATCTTTAAGCTTAGCTCCATCTTTTTCCTCTTAGTCTTCTTGGTAGAAACCCTAAGGATGATAGTGATCTTCCTCGTTTCTTGCTCAAAGAACCCTAATTCAAAAGAGAGAATTTCTATGTCTAAAAATGATTTAATTGTAAAAACTAGCTAACCTATACAAAATGGTTCAATTTTATTAAAATACAAGCTCTTTTGTGTGGTGAATAAGTCAGAAAATGGCCTTTTAATTGGTCTAATCTCGCAGCCCCTTTGGTTGGTAGAATCTGAGTGAGCTCAGGAATTAAACAACTTACTGCCAGCAAGATGGTGATCGATCGCCAAGGCTCTTCAATGGATTGCCAACCTCGGCGATCGATCGTGGATGACGTGGAATGCTTCTCTTAACAACTGGTAACGTTATCATCTTAGTTGACGCTAACGTGGCACTGTAAAGGATCGTTAATGTCTGCAATTGATCGCCACTTAGAGCAAATGATGAGGTGGCAATCTTATCCCTTGCTGAGGTGGCTGCGATGGATTGCGTGGCCCGCGATCAATCATGGATAAATCTGCAATCGATCGCCACTACTCCAGGCAATTTTTTGAACTTTTTCTAGAATTTTTCTTGACTCCAGAAAGGGCTTAATAAGCTGTTTTTAGCCCATTCAAACCTTATTGACTTGGAAAAAAAAAATAAGAATTAGAACTAAAATGAAAAAGTAAGATAGATGAATGGACTAAAATATCCTAACTTATGTGCTAAAATATACAACATTTGAGCACTTATCACACCCCAAAACTTAAATATTGCTAGTCCCCAGCAATGAACTATGGAAAGAAAATAAAGAAATGAATATCTATACAACTACGAACTAGAAAGCAATAAAAGGATAGCGCCACTTTTGTAGGGAACACGGTTGCATTTAGCATATGCAACAAGCCTTTTAAACCCCTAGGTTACCCCTAGTGGACGAGTGAAGTCTCGTGAGGATTTCCAAAAATGATACCTATAAACATTAAGCTCTTTCTCACTTAAGAGGCACCAACATTCCAAACAAGCATTGAAAGAAAACTACCTCAAGTATGCCATTTTTCAACCATCTCTAAGCAATCTCCCAAAATTTCAACAAAAAGCAAGCAAATATAGTCCTCCACACATCAAGCAAGATGATTATGCAAATCAAAACAACTCTAACATCTTTTTTGAGTGAACCGGCATCAAATATGTTGCTATCGTAGCAAATCAATGAAATTAGCACAACCAGTCTCAAGCTAGCACACAAATCTAATACCAATCATCAAGACAAAGTATGAACCTCTTTATTTAATTTATCTCCTACATGCTCTCTTTTTCTTTCTTTTTCACTCTTTTTATTCTTTTTTCTTTTTATAAGATCAAAGACAAGACTATGGTGCAATGTAGTGATCTCTTAAGCTTTCTAGAAGATCAATTTAACGAGCATTACGTCAATGACTCCCAAACCGGACGGCTTTAGGGCATTAGGTGTAAAGACACCCCTAAGGACTTACAACTTGAATCAACTAGGCTACAAATCAAAACAACTCTCATCTAATCATTCCCCTACTTCCAGCTTTGGTGAGAAGTGCTCACTTTTCTTTGCTTTTGCTTTTTCTTTTTTTAACTATTGTGTGGGCCTTCACTTTTCAGCGCGAGAATTCAATGCTTAATGAGACTAGAATCCCAGCTACTCGGTAAAAGGTTTGTTATTAGCGTGCAAGGTCATCTTGTCAAGAATGAGAGCTTTCAAAGCCTACTATCTCAATTGGGATATAACCAAAGCAATGATCAACTAAGCATGTATCCCACAAATGAATACTAGTGTGCGCATGTGTAAGTGTAGAACTATAGAGATGAATCTCAAAACAATGTCACAAACAAGGTGATGTGAACCATAAAAGCAAGCATGATATCAAACTTTTAAATTAGGGCAATTTAGATAGTGGTTTTTATTTAAAATGTGCTTCAAAATTTTCAATCTTCCAAAGTATCATTCGTTAACTTGACGATAGATCGCCAATCTTGTCGATCAATCGCGCTTGCTCTATTTATCCTCCATGAATCCTCATGATCGATCACCAATTCAGCAATCGATCGCCCTAGAGCCAAAATTCCATATTCAAAAATCAATTATTGGGTCAGCGATGTATCGCTAATTAATCTGTGATCGATCACACTGTGACAGATCAAATTTCAAAAAAGTGTTTTAGCCGTTCATTTTCCTAACCCTAATTTTCTTTTAATTTTTTCTCTCCTCTCTATTCCCATTTTCTTTCCTTTCTTTTTCTTTTTCTCTTTCTCTCTCTACCCCTTCAGTTTCTCCCTCCATCTCATCTCCCTCACCCAAAGCCACCCTCTCCTCTCAAACCCTAGCTGCCTCCTTCTCTATTTACTCACCTTCTCCCATCTCACTCCTCACCTCTCATCTCTTCCCCGTCAACCGCCGAGACCCAAACTCCACTGCATCTCTCGTCGTCTCTGTATTTTCTAGCATCAGAACCATCACCATCCTCATCATTCTGGTAAGCTCTTAGCCAGCGTCCAAGCATCCTCAGTTTCCTCTCAGAGTTCTCTATCTCTTTCTCCAGCCGATTTAGGCCAAGGAGAAACCAGCGAACTCGTCTGCAACTTCTGACACATCCTAGCCTACCCCCACATCCCAGTTCCAGACTGGCACTTCATCAACTCCACCTCCACCTCCAGCAACTTAGACAGGCCCATCCTCTCATCATACTAGCTCTAATTCCAGTCTCTGAGGTGATGTTACTCAGCTCCAGTATAAGCTCAGATCATTCGATGCCTGGATGGTTAAGAGAGTTGCTGATATTGAGAGAGGTATCACCGACTTGAGGAGGGATGTTGCACAGCTCAGGAGTGATCTTACACAACTCAGGGATGATGTAGCCTAGTTCCATACTGATATAACCAGCTTCCGCGGTGAGGTCATTGACATGTTTTAGCACATCACAGATCTGCTCGAGCCGCCATCGGATGTCATTCCGTGACTCTACCTTTTCTTTCTCTTACTCATCACTTACTCTTGACATTATCTGATTTTTTATACTTGATAATTTTTAGGAATTTATACTGTTTTGATATATTTTTGCATGGTTTTGGATATTATCTGTTGGATATTGGTTTTGGATATTGATATATTTGATTTAGATTTTAGATATTTTGAGCTTGATATTGCTATATGACATGATACTGTACCTATTCATTCCCAGTTCTCCATTTTATCTCTTATTCCTATCACTTGATGCATATACTTTAACAGTTGCTAATGTGACATTTTCAAACAAGTTTTTGGAATCTAAGTTTGAGGGTACGCCTTCCAATGTTAAGTTTTCATTGCTGGGTTCTATATGCTATGCCCATTTGGTATACTCTTTCCACTATCTTTTGTTATTTTTTTACATTGAGAACAATGCATAGATTAAGTTTAAGGGTCTTTTAGCATGTTGCACTTTACTTACTATGCATGTGATATGATTTGAGAGCTTAGCGATGATTTTGATCTTTTGAGGGCCATGTTACTTAGAATTTAAAAATTGCTTGACTTGTGAGTTCAATACTCCTTGTATGCCTTTGGGATGCCATGTTAGGGCAAATTTTTCAAAAGTTTGATATCATGCTTGCTTTTGTGGTCCCCATCACCTTGTTTGTGAGATTGTTTTGAGATTTATCTCTACAGTTCTACACTTGCACATGCACACACTACTATTCATTTATGGGGTATATGCTTAGTTGATCATTACTTTGGTTATATCCCAATTGAGTTATGAAACTACAAAGAATTTTTCTCAATTGTAGAGAAAGAAACTTTACACTTCCAATAATTTTTCAACCTCTTTTCCCTCTCATTTCCATCTATTTATAGACAGTTACAACCACTTAGACGGTTATATCCACTCCTGGGCCGAACCCATCTTCATCCCTTTTTCTTTGGGCTCAACTTCTTTCATCATAATATGGGCTTCCGTAATGACTTCTTGGACCTGGGCCCATTCAGCGAGGACTTGCCCAGATCATTTTTGGTGTCTTCATCTGCCCCCAATAATCTCTCCCTTCATTAATTAGGGTGAGATTATTGAAAAGACACAATCTTGGTCTGAGGACTCGGAACGATGACACAAGGAATTAAATGGCTAGCACAAAGACCCTGACTTCGAGATCTACTACACCACTTTTGCCTTAACCTTTCAGATTCTATGTTGCCTCCATTTCTTCTCTTTAAAAACTTTGGTCGTTGTTGTCATCGTCCTACCACAAGCTTAAAGAGTGTGCATTAAGGCGAGGGCCAAGTTTTACATTTATAGAAGCCACTACTACCTTTCACTATAAATATAGCTAGGGCAAGTAGGGATCGTCCCAAGGGATTGTGAGGGTCGAACAAGGTTGTGGAATCGCTATTAGGGCTAGTAGGTCGAGTGATCAAATAATTGGTTAGTTGGTTGATTAGACTAGAGAGCAACTAAATTAAACTAAGTGATAACAAAAGAATGCAACTAAGAGCAAATAAGAGAGAGAAGAGTCTTGGGGTTTAGAGATCACCACCAAGCAATGTATTTCTACACCATTGACAAGTGACTAATGAGGGCAAATGGTGTGTTGCAATATTGGTGTGTGTGTGTGTTTGGTTGATTCAACAAGCAAGGATGACTAGAAGTATGTATTATCTAAACATCATGTGAAAGGCACAATAGATCAAAACAAGTCATTAATCCTTTCATTAAGCTCACAATCAAAATACAACACAAGGTTAGAGACATATGCTACTTGCATTCAAAAGTATGGATCATCAAACAACAAGCATAAATTGTCCTCCCATTTAACACTACATTACAACTACACTACTAGCATGAAAATAAACTAAGGGAGAGGCACAATCCATCAAGGAATAAGTATGAACCATCAAGAAAATCATAAGAGCATTCCATTAAGCACTATGTTTTGACAATCTCTAAATCTATAGCATCAATACATATAGACATGCATCAATAACACAAAATGTAGAGACAAGCATATGAACATCTATTCTAACATACATAGACATATGGATAGAATGAAATGATCAATTGAAAGCATTTAACCACATAAATCATTGAACAAGCAAGATCTATATTTATCAAAGTGTCAAAACATTAATTACAACACTAATCCCTCAATAATACACAAGATTAAGATATAGAAAGCATGCTTGTGGCTAACTCTAACCCCAAGAGGATGTCTAGCCACTCATGGTGATGTTGCTCCAATCCTCAAGGGCTAACTCCATGGAGGAAATCTACTCCTTGTTGATGAAGAACTCCCTCCTTTGTGTCTCTAGCCTCCTCCTCCTCTAAGCTTGCTCTCCAAGATATGATATGATATGATATTGGCTCTCCATTGTAAAAAGCAATTCTTATCCTTATATAGGTAGGTCAAATGACACCCAAAATGAGCTGGGGTCGTGCACACAATATTCCCCAATGATTGGATAAAGGACAACTTTCAATGAGCTGGAAATTTAACTTTTTCGTACTAGAGGAAGTTCGATCGATCGAACCTTGGACTTGGATCGATCGAACTTGGCTGAGATCTATCGAACTTAGGCTGGATCGATCTTCAATGGTAGCGCTTTTTAGATAAAGACAAATCTAAGATATTTTGAAGATATTTTTGGGAAATGGACAAAAGTGGTTGGTAGGGTGGTACAACTAGATAAGATCAATCATTTGGATAAGGACAAAGCAGTTCGATCAATCGAAGAATGGTGTTGGATCGATCGAACTTTTGGGATCTCTGAAAATGTCATTATGGCTCTGATCCATCTTGAAGTGCTGAGATCGATCATGTTGGATCGATCGAACTTTGATCTGAGATCGATCGAAGATGTTGATTTCCATATTTTTCTTCATTTTGCTTCCACTTGGCTTCTTTCTTTGATTCATCCCAGAATTGTTTCAATTAAGCTCTTATTTGGCTGAGTTAGCTTATTTTCGGGATAAGTGCCTGAAAATGGAAATAATACGAAATCAATCTAAAACGGTAAAGTAAGATAGATAAAGGTACTAGAATGCCTAAGCTTAAGGGATTTAAATACGCACTTTTCAGCGCTCATCAAAAACCCTGGTCCTCTCAACCCTTGTCTTCATTTATCGTATCTTACTTTCACTATCCGTTGTCGTCTTCCTGAGTCTCGTATGTCATCTTCCTGCACTTTTCGGCGAGCTTTCTTCAGTTTCTCCGGCGAGTTTTTCCTTCTTGATTTGGCTACTGTGCTATTGCTGAGTACTTCACAAACTTAGTCCTAAAAGTTAGTTTTTTTTTTACTCTCCTTTTTGAAAGAAAAACCTTCTCAATAGCTCCCTCGAATCTGAATGCCATTCATTTCAAAAATAGCATTCCCAATGACGTTTCTCTCAGGATTTACTCTACAAACTTAAATGGGAGCTCTGGTGAGGGTTTCCTTCCTGGGGAGATTTTATTCTCTGTTGTCCATTTAAACATCATTAGGTTCCCCTTACACCCATTCTTTTGCTACGTCTTCAGCAAATTAGGGCTTTGTCCACTGTAAGTTAACTCTAACTTCCTTAGTGTTATTTCAGTCCTTCTGCTCTTGAATCGTGACAAGGGTCTCAATCTTGATATCATTGATCTCCTCCTCTGCTACCGAATTAACAAAATCAATCAAAGTGATCTGTACTATCATTTCTTTCCTATTAACAAACGGTCAATCTGCACAGATAAGAACTCGTTTAAAAAAGGTTAGAGACAAAACTTGATTGGGGTCAGTGGGAATTGACGGATTCCATTCGGCCAATCTTTCTCTATCCCTTCCCCCTTTGGAGTATGCTCTGTCTCTGGTTACAAAAAACTGAAAACACATCCCATTGAATGCCACTGTGAAAGTTGTCTTCCCCATTTTTGTACTTTTCTTTGTAGATGCCTTCAAATTCCTCATGATAAACTGGTTTATAGCGTTTGCAGGGCCAGGCCAGACATCTTACAAGAGAGTGTACTGAACAATTTCCTTTCAGCTACAGACTTGCTTACTCCTGACAACCTCTCTGACATCTTTCTCCTAGGGTCTACAATGGAGAGCATTCAGATTCCATCTTTCAATAGGAGGAGGCATTCTGTTCCCATCCCTTCTACTGCTCCTGTTACCATATCTTCCCTACATCTGCTACCACATCATCCACATCTGCTGTCTCAGCCCCAGAACAGGTTGTGACTTCTCCAGTTGTGACTCAAGTCACAGATCATTCTGCTGATGGGCCTTCTGAGCCCACCCATGTTGAGAACCGTGCTATGGATCATTTTGCTGAGGCCCATCCTACTGTTCCCACCAATGTTAGAGCTGGTATGTCAGAGAAAAGCTTGGGAAAGAGACCAAAGGCGGTCATGACATTCTGTCAAACATTCTGTCTGACACTTCTTCATAGAGCACTCAGGATGCTGGGGGTTCTCAGAACAATAGAGAGCCAGTTAGAGCTGGTATGTCAGAGAAAAGCTTGGGAAAGAGACCAAAGGCGGTCATGACTAGAGTGACGTCCCACCAGCACGGGGAACCAGGATGGCTTCTTTCAGAATTACTGAACCCATACCCCCAGCTCAGTTTTTCATTCCAGAGGGTGAATCTGGCAGAACCTCTGGTCCAACATCATCTATTCTTCCATGGCGCCCTTTGCTCAGCCGTGAAGATGGCTCGACTATTGGCCCTACAGATTATATGTACCAGGACCCCCTCACTTCTTTTACTTTCTATAAAGGTTTCTGGACTCCCAAGGATCTTGAAATCCAGAACAAGTTGTCCTTTGGTGAGATGTTTCGGCGGTTCCCAGCAGCTGCCACGGAGGTAAATTTTCTTCTTATTGAGATATGTCTCTTTTCTACTTTAACTTTTTAGTGACTGAACTAACCAGAACCTCCCTTCCTCTGTGCAGACTCTATTTGGGATGTTCACCTTTCAGAAGACCATTGAGGTTCTGAACAAGAAGCTCAAGTCTCTCTCTGTAGGCCTTAAAAGATCTGTTGAAGCGGAAAGCCGTCTTGAAGCCAAAGTCGCTGAGCTTGAGTCTAAGCTGAATGAGTCAGAGAGAGAAGTTGCCGCCTTAAAAACAGAGAAAGACGTTCTGGCAAATGAGAGGGATGCTCTAGTAGCTGAACAGGAGACCCTTAAGGCTGAACGGGACTCTCTTCAGGATGAAGTTGATGTTCTGAAGACTGAGAAAAACGTCGCACTAACTGAAAGGGACTCACTGAAGGCTGAGAAGGGAGACCTTCATCGTTCACTTATTGCTGACCGGTTGTCTCTTGCCAACTTAAAGGAAAAGCTTTTAAGTGAATGCTTTTCTTTGCTGAATATGATTGGCAAAGTTGAGGGGGCATAAGAGCTATCCTTGCCCACTTCACCAGAACCAGTGCCCTTAGGTATGCTGAACGGTATAGAGACGACTTTATCGACCGTTCTCTCCTGAAGGTGAATCTAGTTCTTGTGTTGGTCCAGATGAGTTGGACGCCTCTTTGGACATCCATCCGCCAAGCAACTACCAAAATCCACCCTGCGACCCTGCTGAGAATATCTTTCTCGAATGCAGAGAGGTTGCAGCCTCAGGGGTTGTTCTGCCCTTCCATCCTTTGAACATTCCTCTAATTACTACTATCATGCCCTCCACTTTAGTTGCCTCTGACAGACTCATGCTAGCTGAGGGGGTGATTCATCTGGATTCTCCCTCCAAGGATGACGATGCAGCTAAGAATGGAGAGGATCACAATGGGCCAAAGGGTAATGATGGGGAGAACAACGAGTCACAGCCTGGAGAAAACCGTGAAAACTAGCATTCCGCAATCCTTTGCATCAGTTTTTTTTTTTTTTTTTTTAAATGTATCGTCATGTATCCTCAGAACATCAAGCCATGTACTTCAGGATTGTTTTGTAATAAAGGAATAGGGAATGACAATACTTATTTTCAGCAAAACTTCCATTCTTCAAGTTTCAATTTTCATTCTTTTAAACTTTATTTTTCATAAGCGTTTGGCATTCGGCTTATAGCGCCAGCCGCCACTGACATTGTTAAGTGCCTAGAGTTTGGCTAGAATGCCACTTGCACTCGGCATTGATTCATTTTTAAGCAAGTGTTTGGCATTCGGCTTGTAATACCAGCTGCCACTGACTTTGTTGAATGTCTGGCGCTCGGCTAGAATTCCACTTGCCACTTGGCATTACTTTGTGCAAGTTTTTGGTATTCGGTTCGTAGTGCCAGTTGCCACTGACTTTGCTAAGTGTCTAGCACTCGGCTAGAATGCCACTTGCCACTTGGCATTATTTTGTGTAAGTGTTTGGCATTTGGCTCGTAGTGCCAGTTGCCACTGACTTTGCTAAGTGCCTGGCGCTCGGCTAGAATGCCACTTGCCACTCGGCATTATTCTATACAAGTGTTTGGCGTTTGGCTCATAGTGCCAGTTGCCACTGACTTTGCTAAGGGGGAAGAAAGTTAATTAATTTTTAAGCAAAGTAAATATCTTTCATAAAACTTGAAAATTTCGTACACTTGCAAGTATGGAATTCAAAACGAGCATATTGCTTGGAATTAAACTCTATTTCTACATGTAGTACCTTTTCAGAGACGTGGCATTCCATGGTTTACTGACCAACCTTCCTGCCATGGTCTCCAGGATGTATGGCCCCTTTCCTATGACTTCTGCAATTCTGTATGGACCTTCCCATGGCGAAAACATCTTTTTGACTATCCCCACCTTCCTTTTCAGAACCAGATCGCCAAGGGCGAAGTCTCTATGCTTCACCCTCTTGTTATCGCTATTTATGAGCGTTTGTTGATAAGAAGCAAGCCTTATTGCCGCTGCATCCCTTTTCTCCTCCAGCAGATCAAGATTAAACCTTAGCATTCTATCATTCTGCTCTTGATTCCACACCAAGCTTCTAACGGTTGGAACTAAGTGTTCGACTGGTATCACTGCCTCAGTGCCGTACGCTATAGCGAATGGGCTCTCCCCGGTCGGCCGTCTTGGGGTTTAACTGTAAGCCCACAAGACGTTCGGAAGCTCATCTAACTATTTTTTTTTACATTTTTGAGCTTCTGCTTGATATAGGCAAATATTGTCTTGTTCGTGATCTCAGCTTGACCATTAGCCTGGGGATAAGTGACTGCTGCCAACTTTTGATTAATTCCATATTCTTCCAGCAGCTCCTTCACTTTCTTGCTATCGAGATTGGTTCCATTGTCCATAACGATCAACCTTAGTATGTCAAAATGATAGATAATATTATTCCAGATGAAGCATCTTACTTGAGTTTGGGTGACACTAGTGTACGGCTCTGCCTCCACCCATTTGGTGAAGTAATCAGTTGCTAGCAGAACGTACTTGTTCTGCGATCTTGCGGTCGACAGAGGGCCACCATGTCCATCCCCCACTGCGCGAAAGGCCATGGCGTGGCCATTACGTGCAAGTCTTCAGGTGGTTAGTGTATCAATGGTCCGAACCTTTGGCATTTATCGCATCTTCTAGAGAATTCTTCTACATCTCGTGCCATATTTGGCCAAAAGTACCCTTGTGTCGTATTGCTTTGTGTGCCAAAGATCTTCCTCCTGAATGATTTCCAAATACACCTTCATGAATGGTTTGTATTATATGTCTAACTTTTGTTGGGGTAACACACTTTAAGTATGGACCTGAGAAGGACCACCTATACAATTGATCACGCACAATAGCATATTTTATGGCGTTGGACTTGATTTTTCTTGCTAAATCTTTCTGTTCAGGTAGCACACCATCACGTACGAAAGCCATGATCGGATCAATCCAGCTCGGCTCGTATGGTATAACATTAACTTGCTGAGCGCTCGAATCGGGCTGCTCATCAAAAATGGACGGCTGAATCAACACGTCAACCGGGATGACCCTAGCCAGTATTTCTCCAGAACTGGATGCACTATAGGCCAAACGATTGGCATCTTTATTACACTCCCTCAGCAACTGAATGAACCTGATCTGATTGAAATCTTTCGCCTCACGTAAAACCGCGGTTCGGTATGCTTCCATGATCTTATCTTTGGTTCCAAATTCTCCAGTTACTTACCGAACGATTAGCTGTGAGTCGCTATAAGCAATTAGGTTCTTGATCTTCAGCTCTTTAGCCAACTTCAACCCTGCTAATAATGCCTCATATTCAGCCTCGTTGTTGGTTGCGTTGAACTCAAGTCTGATTGCTTGGCTCAGCGTGGTGCCTTCTGGTGTATGCAATTTGATTCCAATTCCTGCCCCCATTTGATTTGAAGAGCCATCTACAAAGAGCTTCTATAAGGAACAACTATAATCTTCCTCTAAGTCTTCAACATCATATTCAAGTAGGAAATCAGCCACCACTTAACCTTTGATTGCCGTTCTAGGTTCATATGTAATATCAAATGAGCTTAACTCAATGGCCCATTTTGTCATTCTTCCTGATAGGTCTGGTTTGTGCAAGATCATCCTTATAGGAAAAGTAGTTAAGACGACAATTGGATGGGATTCGAAGTAATGCTTGAGCTTCCTTTTCGCGTTGACCAACAACAAGATCACCCGTTCAACCTTTGAGTACCTTTTTTCCAACTCGACCATTGTTTTACTGACATAAAACACTGGGAATTGCTTTCCGTCTTTGCAACGGATTAGAACAGCACTTGTAGCGATGCTGGATACCCCAAGGTACAAAAAGAGCTTCTCATTTGGTCGGGAGCAGATAGAACCGGAGGGTTTCGCATGTAATCTTTCAGGCTGATTAATGTTTGTCGTTGTTCATCCCCCCAGGATTACCTCCCATGGCTTCGAATTGTGTCAAAAAATGGTTTACACCGGTCTAAGAGCTTATAAATGAATCAGCTCAGTGCAGCTATTTGACCTGTGAATACCTGCACTTCCTTAATTGTCTTTGGTTCTGCATTTCTGATCAGAGCTTCCACCTGGGCTGGGCTAGCCTCAATTCCTCTATGATTGACCATATATCCCAAAAATTGACCAGAGCTCACGCCAAATGAGTATTTGGTCGGATTAAGCTTTATTCTGTACTTCCTCAACACATCGAACACATCCTGTAAGTGCTCTAAGTGATTATCCTTCTTCTTACTCTTGACCACCATATCATCAATGTAAGCCTCTACAGTTCCCCCCATTTGGCTTTTGAAAATCTTGTTGATCAGCCTCTGATAAGTAGCTCCAGCATTCTTTAATCCGAACGGCATGACTTTGTAGCAATAGGTCCCTCGTTCAGTAACAAAAGATGCTTTATCTTCATCAATTAGCTCCATGGGGATTTGATTATAACCAGAATAAGCATCCAGGAAGGTTAGTCGCTCGTACCCAGTGGTGGCATCCACCATCTGACCAATCCGTAGCAATGGGAAACTATCTTTTGGGCAAGCTTTGTTCAGATTAGTGAAGTCAATACATACTCTCCATTTCCTATTCTTTTTCTGCATAACAACTACATTGGAAAACCAGGCCGGGTACCGAACCTCTCTAATGAATCCTGCCTCGAGCAACCATCAATCTCCTCAGCTATGATTCAATTGCGTTCTGGAGCAAATCTTCTCTGCTTCTGCTTCACAAGTTTTGTGCTTGGATCTACATTAAGGGAATGACAAGACATAGAAGGACTGATCCCTAGCATATCTGAATGGCTCTATGCGAATACATCTGCATTCTGAGTCAAGAAGTCAATTAATCCTAGTTTTTCCTCCAAAGTAAGTCTGGATCCCACCCTCGTTGTTTGGTCCGGCTTCTTATGGTCTATCTACACATCAAGAAGTGGTTCTTCGGTCAAAACTAGCGGCTCCTCCTCCCTACTTTTGCTGGGTAGAGGTTCCTGTAATTACTATCTTGGACTGGCAGAACTGTAATACCCCTAAAATTAAAAAGGATAAAATTGGGATTTAAATTTCATTCTAAGTGCATTTTTGTCTATTGATTTTGTAATTGTTGTATTTTGTTTGTTTTATTTAATTATTTGTAAATTGTTAATTGTGTATTTGTATTTCCTTATTTGGTTAATTATTTTCTTGCATGGACGTAACTGTTTAATTAGATTAAGTGTATGAATTATCTTTTAGGGTTTTAGTATTTTTATGGGCTTGCCGACATAATTAATTGGGTTTTAAGTTTAGGGTTTTTATGGACTTTAGAGTGGGAATTAGTTATAAATATATAACTTATATGTCCCTAGGGTTTGATAACCCTATTCACGGCACAGTGAAAATACAGAGAGTTTTGAGAGAACTGAGCGAGAGAAAATAGAACAAAACTTAGGAGGAGAATAGAGAGGGCCAAGGGAGAGTTGTGGTGGCTTAAACCAAAACCATAGGAGGCTTGAAGATGGTCAGTGGTTGCCGGAAATTAGGAAGACGACAACACAGTTTTGAGACCAAAACTACAGGCAAGTTCTTCTCTTTCTCCTTCCCTTTGGCTTATGTTCTATGCACCTAGATAATCTCTAGGGATTAATTGGACATTAATTTAACCATGCATGACTATTATATGTTAAGTTGGTTATCTGTTATCCGTGAAATTTATCTGTAAAAATTGTATCATGTATGGTTGCATCGTCTCTGTTTTTAGAGTAAAAAGGTCGTCACTGTTTTAACATGGTATTGAGTTTGACTGCAATAAACGAAGGTCTAATTTAATACTAGATGAGATTTAAAACCTTTAAACATTTATATTAGAGGAAGAACAGAGGGGTTGGAATGGAACCGTGGTTGTAAATTAATTTCAGTTTAGTTCCTTAAGCATGTTTCGGTTCAGTAGAAAATTTAGTTCAAATTTAAATTCCTGTAATTGATTTCAATGATTGTAATGAACTAATGGGATGCTACTGGGTGTTAATTAGACTCCTAAGTTCAGATTTAAAATCCTACAGAGTGACAGGAATAGGCCGGAGATGAAGAAGACGGACTGAAACGGAGCGAAACGGGGTCGGAGACTCTCAAAGGGGGTGAGAGCCGGCTCCATGGATGTGGGATACGGCTCCCACACTCATTGAGCCAGCTCTAAGATGTTTAGAGCCGGCTCCAGGCTTTATTGAGCCTGCTCTTTAATTTTTAGAGCAGGCTCTTTTGAATAGTGTTTTGCTGAATTGTTTTTCTACGACTGTTTGATAGTGTGAGCACTGTTTGGGCTTTTGAATGGTTCCAATGGGTTATGGGGACTTCACAGAGGGTTTAAGGGGTTAACTCTAAGTAATATTAAACCTTTTGTTGCGTGGTTTAGGTCTCTATGATTAAGGATGAAGCAGTGTAAAAATATACAACGGTGCATGCTATTAACAGAAGAAAGGAACTGAATGGCTTGATTAAATTTTAGAAATTTAATGGGACTTCACAGAGGGATTAAATAGTTAGTTTTGGGTGTGATGAAGACCTTGAATTGATTTAAGTTGATTTTTAAATCAATGGGACAAAAAGTGTAAAATTTAGTAAACTTTCTATGCTGTTAACGGATGGAAGACGGATTAAATTGCTTAAATTAATTTAGCAATTTACTGGACTATAATATGATTATAAAACTTATTTTTAATGCATGATAGAGTCATTGATATATTAGATGTAATCTACGCATGCTTTGGATGCTAGTTGTTGAACCTTTAAACCGTTTCCTGCAAATACATGGTTTAACTCTTGGATTTAAATTGCTGAAACTGTAAATAGTCTCCTGCAATTATTTGGGATGGTTTTGGATTGTAAACTGCTAAACTGTTAATTATGTGTTGTGATTTACATGCGTTGGATGTTAATTGTGGAATCTTATATATTATTCTACAATTAATTGAATTATGGTGTTGAACTGTAATTGTTGTAGCATTGTATAAACTATTCTGCAATGATAGGGATATTTGGTTTTGGATTGTAAATTACTTGCTTATTATTTATATATTGTAATTTACATGGATATGGAGGCTTGTATGCACCGGTATAGGACGGTGACATACTAGGTATGGTTTAGCTCAAAACGCTAATTCCTACCTTACGGATTTTAATTGGTGAACAGTTTTATCTGTTCAATCAATTATATGGATTTTGTGGATTGTATGCACCGGTATGGGAAGGTGGCATACTAGGGACAGACTGATTCAAAATAACTCAGTTCTACCTATTTTGGATTAAGGGTACGAATTATAAAAACATAATTCTCCTTATATTTAAGTCTGTGCAGTTGAATAAGCTGAACGACTTATTGGATCTCTTATTTAAGTCTGTGCAGCTGAATAAGCTGAACGACTTCTTGGATTTTCTATGGATGGATATGAATGGATTTTACATATATTTTTATAGTACCACGAGATGAGCTTGAGTCTCAGACTCGTTGGTTAGGGTGCGTATATGCAGTAGGAAGCGTAGCTAGCTATGTTGGTTGAGGTATACCCTGTTAAGCTTAGGTAGTCATGCCCACTCAGGTGCATATTGCATGTTGCCTTCTATTCAGGTTGAGACCCTCAGCATAGTTTAGTGAGAGTCCTGTAGTGTGGATATATTTTTATCTATTATGGACTATATAGATATTGTTGAGATGTCTAGGGTGTATCTGCGTATCGGGTCAAGGTTTGGATTGCAGTTAGAGAAGAATTTGCATGTGGGCCTGACCCACTCTTATTTTTACAAGTGTTCGTTAGTTCCAGACTTAGAGCTGAATCGTGCTGAGCAAATACAGTCATTCACTCCACCGATGACCAGGATTTTATTTCATGTTTTAGACTTAGGTTTCATTTCCAATCTTTTGAGTTCAATGAAATATTTTAGGGGTCCACTAGATGGATTCCCGAGTTGTAATAGAAATGGAGAAGTTGGATGTATCAGAATAATTCTTTATTAGTAAAATTTTATTCTGAGGTTTTTGGATTATTATTCTAGTTTCTTTTCGGTAATTTATTTATTCCTGTTTTCTAAATTGTATTCTGTGTTCGTTAACTGCTAATTGATTTGATATCCTCGAGCAATCGGGCGTGGGCCTGGCAACCCGCATCCGAAAATCCGGGGGTATCACAATAACAGATGGGATTTTTCCCCTCTCCAGCAGATTTTAAAGTCACTGAATAACATTCTTTAGCTGCAACCTAGTCCCCATGAATGTCAATCACCTTGGTCCCATTTGGACCCAAGCATCGCATCACTTGATGTAGGGTTGATGGGACACCCTGAACTCTGTGAATCCACCCTCTTCCCATCAAGAGGTTGTAGGATGGATGAATTTCTATGACCATAAAACTCTCAGTCAAAACTCTCTCAGCAGCTTGTACTATCAATTCCACCATTCCAATGGGCTTCACCCGCTTCTTATCAAATCCTAACAACGGATTTCCTGTGGGTTTAAGTTTCTCGGGTTCGATCGAACGTTACTCTGGGCATGACGTTTGCACTGCTTCCTGGATCAATTAGAACTCTTCGTACCAGGCATTCTGCAACTGTTAGACTGATGACCAGTGGATCTTCATGAGGAACCTGAATGCGTAGCAGGTCTGTTCTATCAAACTTTATCTGTGCTGACGCGTTCTACTGATGCAAAGTATGTACACTGCCAATCTTTCTCTTCAACTAGGCCTGGCGTAATCGCGTTCTAAGCAACTCTTCTGACCCCGTTGTCTGTTCAGGTCGGCTATGAATTACATTTATAATCCGAACAGGCTGAGTGCTATGGTGGTTCAGCCTCTGATTTCTCTTGATCTGTTCAGCCGATCGGTTCTGCTCTTGCACTGGACCTTGAACATATCCTGTAAATTCCCCCTTTGCGATCAGCATCTCCACTTGTCTCCTTAGGTTCCTGTATTCATTAGTCTGATGTCCAAAATCACTATGGAAAGCACAATGTTTAGTCTGATCCCTCTGTTTAAGAGGTTGTCAGATTGGTAAAGGAGGGTGAAACTTATCTTTGTCTTAGTGGAGTAACCAAATCCTCCTCCCTGGTCCTTTTCTCTGCCTTCCAGGAGGTCTGACATTGCGGCTGAGCTTGTTTTTACCGGATCTTGGCGTTGGACTTCTCCTTTGTCGAAATAATTGACGTCTTCCTTTAATTAGCTGCCTCTTCTTCTTCAAGGCGGACAAAACCGTCAGCTCTCTTGTTCAGCTTGTCCATGATCTTCAGTGTATTGACCACCAAGCTTGTGTGGAACGGTGTCCCTCGGTTCATTGCAAGTTTAAATGTTTGGACCGTTGTGGATGGATGACATTCTATTACCATGCTTTTAACAAGGTTGAACCGGGTGAGGAAAGCTTGGAGTCGTTCATCTTCGTGCTGCTTCATTGTGAAAAGGCTTGATACATCCTTAGCCGGGCGTTTATTCCCATAGTACTGGCTTATGAACTTGTCACACAAATCCTGGAAACTAGCGATTGAGCCTTGAGCCAGATTCTTAAACCAATTGAGGGCTGGTCCAGCCAAACTTGTAAGGAAGCACTTGCACATCAAAGGATTATTGTTAGTATTCAAACCCATTTTCAACTGAATGTGGTAGATGTAGTCGACCAGGTCAGTTGTTTTATCAAACAGAATGAAGATCGGCATAGAAAACTTCTTTGAATTCGACGCGTTCAGAATTTCATCAGTGAATGGAAATGCAACCATCCTTGTTGATGAGCGCAATGCTTCGTTCTCCCTTGAAAACCATGACAGAACTCCCTGATCGGCAGATTTCCTTTCTGAACTGTGATAGTCAAATGTTGCCATTGAAGGTCGATAGGGTGGATCAAAGATCTATCCTCCGCAAACTCACTTTGCCACGGTGATGCAACCCTATGATCGCACGCCGGCGCTTCCTCTCGCATGATCCGTTTGCGATGTGGCTCCAAATGAATAGATCCTTCTCGATCCTCTACTTGACGGACATTTGGAGGTAGATTGTCTACCAGAACTTCATCACGAAATGGATCTACATGATTAACACCTTCTGGATCACCTTGACGAACAGGATCGGACGATAAGACTCCCTCTCCTTCCGGAGGTGGCCTCGGAATTGTAGGAGTCTCACGACGCTCCATTACAGCGTGCAACTTTGCGTTTTCTTTTCTCAAGGCTTCGATCATGTTCATCAACTTATCGAGCTTTGTCTACTGGCCATCCTCCAAAGGATTTGAGCTCTCCTCTCCGATCATCATTCCTGATCGGAGCAAAGTCATTAATCGCTGATTTCTTGACCAGATCGGAGCTTTGCTAATGCACACACATTAGATATGGTCTCAAAATTGTTGAATTATGTTCGTTACTGGCCGGATTCAAATTACTCGAGCTACAAGCTTGCCGAATTCAGCAATCTCAACAAGTCGCAACTGCGCAGCTCGCCGGATCAAGCACAGATCAGATCTGCGTAGATCGGACGCCAACCTCTCGAAATCAACTGAAACCAAGATTCATCAAAACAGATCGCATTTCCATTAACCTTGATTCAGCTTTCAAAGATCAAGCATCTTCTTTGCAAAGTGCTTTGAATCGAATCAATCTGGACCAACTCCAATCAATCTTCTTCGTTCTTCCCACAGACGGCACCAATTGAAAGTACAAAGAATTTTTCTCAATTGTAGAGAGAGAAACTTTACACTCCCAATAATTTTTTAACCTCTTTTCCCTCTCATTTCCATCTATTTATAGACGGTTACAACCACTTAGACGGTTATATCCACTCCTTGGCCGAACCCATCTTCATCCCTTTTGTTTGGGCTCAACTTCTTTCATCATAATATGGGCTTCCGTAATGACTTCCTGGACCTGGGCCCATTCAGCGAGGACTTGCTCCATCCTAGTTATCCATACCCGACCCGTTCTTAGAAATATGAATCGTACCAAGCCCAGATCATTTTTGGTGTCTTCAAGTTAGTAGGCTTTGAAAGCTCTCATTCTTGATAAGATGGCCTTGCATGATAATAACAAACATTTTACCGAGTAACCGGGATTCTAGCCTCATTAAGCATTGAGTTCTCGCATTGAAAAGTAAAGGCCCACATAATATTTTTTTAAAAAAATTGAAAAGAAAAGAAAAGCAAAAGCAAAGAAAAATGAGCGCTTCTCACCAAAGCTAGAAATAAGGAAATGATTATATGAAAGTTGTTTTGATTTGTAGCATAGTTGATTTGAGTTTATAAGTCTTTAGGAGTGTCTTTACACCTAATGCCCTGAAGCCGTCCGATTTGGGAGTCATTGACCTAATGCTCATTAAATGGATCTTCTAGAAAGCTTAAAAGATCACTACATTGCACCATACTCTTGTCTTTGATCCTTTAAAAAAAAAAAAACATATAGGAAATAAATTGAAATAAAGAGGTCCATTCTTTGTCTTGATGATTGATACTAGATTTGTGTGCTAGCTTGAGATCGGTTGTGCCAATTTCATTGATTTGCTAAGATAGCAACATATTTGATGCCGGTTCACTCAAAAAGGATGCTAGAGTTGTTTCAATTTTCGTGATCATCTTGCTTGATGTGTGGAGGACCATATTTGCTTGCTTGTTGAAATTTTGGGAGATTGCTTAGAGATGGTTGAAAAATGGCATACTTAAGGTAGTTTTCTTTCAATGCTTATTTAGAATGTTGGTTCCAAAAACATGGTGCTCGATCTCGGTACTACACAAAATGTTGTCAATTTAGAAGTGCATCAAGTGGCCACCACATTTAGAAATTTATAAAATTACTAAACACTTATACTATATAGTATGAAGTACGAAGGGATCGTCCCAAGAGATTGTAAGGGTATTTGGAATAAAAGTTGGATTAGTAGGTTGAATAATCAAAAGAGTGGTTTAGTTTTGTTTACTTAGGTTATGATTAACTAAATTAACAATGCAATAGAAAGCAATCTAAATATAGTAGGGTATAAAGAATAGTAGAGAGGTATTAGGGCATAGGAATCACCACTAAGCTCTTCCTCTAAACATCTAGCCTTTAACAATTTAGGGGAATTCAATGTTATAACCAAAGTGTGTGTGTGTGTGTGCGTGCTACCAATTGAAACAATAAGCATGGGTGACAAAAACAAGCATGAATTTTCTTCTTAAGCTAGAATGTAGTACAACTCATCAAGTTAAAGCATAAACAATTCAATAAACCCATAATTGTAGCACACATTAATCTAGAAAAATATACATCTTGCAACAAAAAGCATGGATTATCAAACACAAGCATGGATTATCTACCTAATCTAGGAATTGAAATGCAATTACACTACAATTACACTAAGACAAGGAAATTAAACTAATTAACTAAGGGTGTAGAATAATCCATCAAGCATGAGCATAGTCCATCAAATCAATTCACAAGAGTATCCAATAATATTAACCATGCATAACCATCACTAGATGCTCAATTTAATCACACATAGACATGCATCAAATCTAGAGAAACTAGTGTAGAGACATAACTCTCAATTTAATCACATAAACATGTAAATAAATTAGAGAATTAATAGAAAGAATTGATCCATACAAATAATAGACAAAGTCAAACTCTATACATCCACAAGGTCAAAACATTTATTATAATATAGAATCCCCAAAAATGTCAAAGGTCCAGGGTTTAGAGGACTAGCCTAGGGCTTTTCCAAGCTCCAAGAGGATGATTTATCCACTCATGGATGTAGAAATGCAACCTTCAAGGGTTATCTTCAAGTTAAGCTCCATCTTTTTCCTCTTTTCTTGTCTCTTTTCTTGCTCAAGAATCCTAATCTCTAGAGATAAAAACTATGTCTAAAGATTGATTTAATTCTAAAACTAGCTAACCTATACAACATGGTTCAATTTTATTTAAATACAAGCTCCTTTATGTGGTGAACAAGTCAGAAAATGGCATTCTAATTGGTCTAATCTCGCAGCCCCTTTAGTAAGTAGAATTCGGGTGAGCTCGGGAATTAAACAGCTCACTGTCAACACAATGGCGATCAATCGCCAAGGCTTTTCAATGGATCACCAACCTCGGCGATCGATCGTGGATGACATGGCATGCTTATCTTGACAACTAGCAACCTTATCCTCTTAGCTGGCGCTAATGTGGCACTGCAATGGATCGCCAATGTCTGCGATTGATTATGGCTGAATCTGTGATCGATCGCCATTGCTCCAGGGCAATTTTTTGAACTTTTTCTGAAATTTCTTCATGACTCTAAAAATGGCTTAATAGGCTGTTTTTAGCCCATTTGAACCTTATTGTCCTGAAATAAACAAAAACAAGAATTAGAATTAAAACGGGAAAGTAAGATATATGAATGGACTAAAATACCCTAGCTTAGGTTCTAAAATGTGCAATATTTGAGTACTTGTCACATTTGGTGATCAATCGTGGCTACTCACGATTAATACTCTGAAAGTTGGAAATTTTTGATGATTTTGACGATCGATCGTGATGATTCATGAATGATTCTCTGCGAGCCAAAAGTTTTGACACACATGGGCGATCGATCGCCAGGGTCAGCGATCGATCATGGAGTTCCACAAAGGATAGATACCGAGAGCCTGTTTTTAGGCAAAATGTGGGTTCTGCAAACGGTGATCGATCACCAAGGTTCTACAATCGATCGCTGAAGTCTGTGATCGATCGTAGAACATGCTGTCTGGGCATAAAATGCTGAGTTTTTGAAATCCTTTCAAAGGCAAAGATGTTCAATAGCCTTAAACACCTGGAAATATGTAATGATGCAACATGAAACTTATCTAGGTGACGCAACAATGAAAAGTAAAAATAAATGGGGGAGGAGTAGAGTTTGAAAACTCTATGAAACTAGGTTTAATGTCTCTAGTCGACGTTGAAATGCTCTCAATCATCAAGATAGACGGGATCCACCAAAAGGGCGACTTCCACATCTATTTGAAAAACTTATCCTTCAATGTAAGGCTTCAATCTTTGCCCATTCACTTTTTAAAAAAATTCTCATCTTTCAAGTTCTTTATTTCAATTGCCCCATAAGGAAAAATGGAGATAATCACACAAGGGCCTTCCCATTTAGTGCGAAGTTTCCCGAGAAAGAATTTAAGCCTAGAGTTGAAGAACCATGCTTCTTGCCCAGGCTCAAAGGACTTCTTCACAATGTGTTTATCATGAAAAGCTTTGGTCCTTTCTTTGTAGAGTTTAACATTGTCATAGGCATTATATCTCAACTCCACTAACTCATTCAATTGGAGTAAACGGTTCTCACCAGCCTTATCAAGATCAAGATTATGTTTTTTTACTGCCCACAAAACCTTATGTTCTAGCTCAACCGAAAGATGGTAAGGCTTCCCACAAACAAGTCTATAAGTAGACATGCTTATTGGAGTCTTATAAGCCGTCCGGTAAGCCCACAAAGCATCATTTAATTTTCTTAAGCAATCCTTCCGAGTCGTGTTCACCATTTTTTCAAGAATTTGCTTAATTTTCCGATATGAAACCTCAACTTGCCCACTTGTTTGAGGGTGGTAGGCAGTGGCAACCTTGTGAGTGACGGAGTACTTCAAAAAGAGTAGCTTCAAGAATTGATTGGAAAAATGTTTTCCTTATCATTAATAATTGCCCTTGGCATTCCAAAACGAGTAAAGATATCTGATTTAATGAATTGAACCACCACGAAATGGTCATTTGTTCTAGTAGCACAAGCCTCAACCCACTTAGAAATATTATCGATGGCAAGGAGGATATATTGGAAGCCATAAGACATTGGGAATGGTCCCATGAAATCTATGCCCCAAACATAAAAAATTTCCACAACAAAAACTGGAGTTAAAGGCATCATATCTCTCTTTGACACTAATCCCATTTTTTGGCACCTGACACACTCCTTGCAAAAGTTGTAGGCATCCTGATGGATAGTGGGCCAAAAGAGGCCACTTTGAAGAACCTTCAAGACAGTATTCTTTGTACTAAAATGCCCATCACATGTAAGTGTGTGGCAAAATACAAGAACACTCAAAACCTCACTTTCCAGAACACTTCTCCTTATTATTTGATCTGGGTAGTAATGAAACAAAATGGAATCTTCCCAATAGTACTTCCGTATATTAGCAAAGAATTTGTCTTTTTCTTGTCTTGACCAATTGGTGGGAAGTTTTTCAATTGCAAGGTAATTCACAATATCTGCAAACCTAGGCAACTTCCCATTAGAAATGTGAAAAAGTTGCTCATCCGGGAAAGAATCACGAATTGTAAGACTTGGGGAAGATTCAACCATCAACCTTGAGAGGTGGTCGGCTATGACATTGTTGGAGCCTTTCTTGTCCTTGATTTCAAAGTCAAATTCTTGGAGGAGTAAAATCCGTCTTATTAAACGCAGTTTGGTTTCCTTTTTAATAAGAGATGTCATAGAGCAGCATGATCGGAAAACATAATCACCTTTGATCCCAAGAGATATGACCAAAATTTATCAAGGGCATACACTACGGCAAATAACTCTTTCTCAGTAGTGGAGTAATTTAGTTGAGCTCCCGAGAAAGTTTTACTTACATAGTATATGGCACATGGAAGATTACCCACCCTTTGTCCCAAGACGGCACCCATTACATAGTTAGAAGCATCACACATAATCTCAAATGGTAATGACCAATTTGGAGGTTACATGATAGAGGCAGAAGATAGAAGAGTGTGAAGTTGGTGAAAAGCATCTAGGCATGTTTGGTCAAGACAAATGGTATTTCCTTGGTGAGAAGATTGCACAAGGGTCTAGCAATTTTGCTAAAGTCTTTGATAAGCGGCGATAGAAGCTGGCATGACTTAAGAAAGAGCAGATCTCTCTCACCATAGAAGGTGGAGGTAATTCAGAAATGTGCTCAACTTTGTTTTATCAACTTCAATACCCCTTTGAGATATGACATGTCCTAACACTTTCTCCTCTTGAATCATAAAATGGCTTTTTTCCCAACTAAGAACAAGGTTTGTCTCACGACACCTTTTAAGCACAAGTGAGAGATTTTGGAGGCACGAATCGAATGATAACCCAAAAATCAAGACGTCATCCATGAGGACTTCTAAATATTTTTCCACCATATCCGAGAATATTGACATTATACACCTTCGGAATGTGGCAGGGGCATTGCACAAACCAAATGGCATCCGTCGATAAGCAAATGTGCCAAAGGGACAAGTAAAGGTGGTTTTCTCTTGGTCAAGTGGATCTAGGGCCACTTGATTGTACCTCGAGTAGCCATCAAGGAAGTAATAATACTTTTGTCCGGCCAATCTTTCTAAGATTTAATCAATAAAGGGTAAGGGAAAATGATCATTCCTAGCGGCGGAATTTAATTTACGGTAATCGATGCATACACACTATGAAGTAGTGGTACGTTTGGAAATGAGATCACCTTTAGCATTCTCTACAACCGTAATTCTTGACTTTTTGGGAACTACTTGTGTCAGACTAACCCACTTGCTATCGGAGATAGGGTAAATGATTCCAGCATCTAATAACTTCACTACCTCCTTTTTGACAACTTCCATCATGTTTGGGTTCAATCTCCTTTGAGCATCTCTAAAGGGTTTCTCATCATCCTCCATATGAATGCGATGCATACATATGGAAGGGTCAATTCCCTTTAGGTCGGCTACACTCCACCCAATGGCTTCCTTATTTTCTTTAAGCACTTTCACAAAAATCATTCTCTTGGTTTTTTTCAAGATTTGAAGCAATTATGACCAGAAAAGTCTTTTTTGGGCCTAAGAAGGCATATTTAAGATTATAAAGGAGTTGTTTAAGCTCAAGAGTAGGTGGAGAGATGAGGGACGGTACCGGAGGAGTGCTAAAGAGTGGAGGAAGAGGTTCTTTTGGACTCTTCCATGGTGAGAAGTATAGAGTAACGACAGAGTCCATCAAAGCATTCACTTCGCTTATGGATCCTTCATTGTCAAAACCATAATTTTCATACATTTCTAAGAGACATGCCTCAAGAGGATCCTTGGAAATGATAGAGGAAAGGTTCTCCTTAAGAGGGTTCTTTGAGAGCATTAAAGGAGTAGACTCTTCTACAACTTCATCCAAAACATCAACAAGGTAACACTCATCTTCATCGATAGGATGTCGACTTGCATTGAACACATTAAGCTTAACCATCATAGTGCCAAAAAAGATTTCCATGATGCTGGACCTACAATTGATAGTTGTATTTGCGGTGGCAAATAATAGCCTTCCTAAGATGATTGGATTGGAAACCAGTTCGGTATCTAGTACTATAAAATCAACCGGGAAGTAGAACTTATCAACCTTGATGAGGATATCCCCAATCATTCCCTTAGGCTTCTTGATGGACCTATCAGCCAATTGGAGTACCACCGAAGTTGGTTTCAAGTCACTCAATCCTAATTGCACATACACGGAGTAAGGGATGAGATTAACACTTGCTCTTAAATCAAAAAGAGCCCTACGAACCTCATGGTTCCTAATAACATAAGAAATGGTTGGAGCACCAGGGTCCTTAAATTTAGGAAAAGTGTTATGGAGAAGGATGGAGCTCACTTGCTCCGTGAGAAGCACTTTTTTAGGGCTTTGTCCCTTGTTCTTCCTCTTTTGTGTGCACAAGTCCATCAAGAACTTTGCATATGGTGGAATTTGTCTAATAACATCTAAGAGAGGAATCTTGATTTTAACTTGCTTGAAAACTTCCATCATGTCATGGATTTTTCCCTCTTGTCTCCTAAATGGTGAAGTCTCTCTCAAAGCATAAGGAAATGGAGCTTTTGGCTCAGATGACTTTTCTACTTGGGGAGATAATGATGATGAAGGAGAGTTCTTTGTGGAACCACTTACATATAAGGAAGTAGGAATAGGATCGGAAATGGGACGGGGACAACCACTTGGTTGAACCGGTTCACTAACTTCACTTGGTTTCTCTACCTTATTGTCCACTCGCCTCCCACTTCTCAATTTGGTTATAGCTTGCACTTGCTTATGGGGAGGAAATCCCGATGTAGGACTTGTTCCTCTCGGGTTGACTTAGAAGCTTACCCTTCTCTCTTACATTCATGGAATTGGTTATTTTCCCGATATGGGATTTAAGCTTTGAGATTGATTGAGAATGAGAGTGTAACAATTTATTATTTGCTTCTAAACCACCAAAACCTTATCTTCAAAAGTGGAATTCCTAGAATGAGCTTAAGATTGATGAGAGTAAACTTGGCGTTGGAAGATTGAGGATGAGAATAGTGATTCACATTTTGATTGGAATTGAAACAAAAGTGGTACCCTTAAGAATTTTAAAAATGAGAAGACACATACCTTCCTTGGAAATTCGGATTGTGAGGAGGGTTTACACCGTCTCCTTGATTTTTCCAAGAAAAGTTTGAAGTCTCTCTCCATCCCAGAATATAAGCATAGAAATAAGGATGAGCAAATGTAGCATTAACTTGTTCTTGTTGTTCACTTGGAAAGGATTGTCCTTGGGGATAATTGGAAATATTGTGATTGTAACTAGAACAACTCATACCCATATCATTTTGAGGACGCGAAGAGTAGAGTGATTGAATTACCAGTTTTTTGCTCAACAAGAATTGGTCAAGCCTTTATGTAAGAGTTTTAACCTCGGCAACAATCTCCATTGGACTCTCTACTTAACACACATTCGAGTTCTTTCTCCCTCCCACACTAGAATTACCTCTTATCCGAGAGGATTGAGATTTATGCATTTAATTTTTGCTCATATTCTCAAAGAGGTGCCAAATGTCATTTTCATGTTTTCCAAAGTATGAACCTCCACACGAAGCATCCACTATACCTTTATGGGTATCGGATAAGCTCTCATAGAAGTATTAAACCAATTATCATTTTGGAATGCCATGATGTGGGCACTTCCTTAGCAAATCATTCAATCTCTCCCACGCTCTATGTAGGGTTCTCCATCCCCGTGAGAAAATTCATAAATTAAGTTTCGCATAGCATTGGTTCAAGAGGCGGGGTAATACTTTCTTAAGAACTCTAGTTGCATCTCCGCCGAAGAAGTGATGGTATTAGGCCTTAAGTTGGCGAACCAATACTTGGCTTTGTCTTTAAGGGTGAATGGGAAAAGCTTTAATCTTAAGACTTCCTCCGGCATGTCCGGGTAATTCACGGTGGAACATACCTCTAGAAACTCATCCAAATGCTTGTAGAGTTCTTCATTGCTTAACCCATGAAAAATGGGACACATTTGAATGGTAGAGGGCTTAATCTCATAGTGATCGGCTCTAAAAGTTGGCAATTGGATACATGTCGGAGCATCATACACATTAACAGTATAATGGTCACAAATGGCCATTGGAGGATTTGGACCGAGAGGAGGATGTTGGTTCAAATTGTGGTCTAGATACCCTAGATTCACATTTTGGTTTTCCATTAGAGTGGTGATGATGAAGAGTGGAAAGAATTGCACAAGAATTAGTCAACACACTAACAAAAATCAACAACTTCTCCTCCACAACAAAATCAATAATTAATCAATAAACCGCCACATACAATGTTCACATACTCATATGCTTTCAACATTTAAAATAAGTGGCCATGACAAGGACCCATGCTTTAAACATTAAAGTAATAGCCACGACAAGGGCTCATGCTTGGACGAGAAATTAAATAATGCAATTAACCTCGACAAGGACTACTTCTCTAGCAATAAGCAATGAACAATTAAGCTACAAGAGTTTCAAGAATAGCTCACACAGGTCCCAAGAACAACGTCGGAATCCCAAGCTTGCTATTCTTGTATTCAAGTACCTAATTGATAAGAGTAACAAGTAGGAAAAATAAAAATGAAATGTAAGACAAACAATCAAAGAAGCACTAATGCTTAATTCAATTCCAATTAATCTGTCAATCCCCGGCAACGGTGCCAAAATTTGACAATGCCCTCAATCAAGTGAGAGAAACATGTGAGAGGTCGCTTCACAAGGTTAAATTGCGAGTGTGGTATAAGAAGCCTTTTTAGTCAAATTTAAATTTATAAAGCCACTACTACTATTACTAATGTAGCATAGGAGTAGGAATCCTCCCAAGAGATTGAACACGCATTGGAATTGAATCGAACTCTAGTACTAGTGAGATTGTAAAGAGAGTTGGTTTAGTTTGTTTTAAACTACAATTTGAATTTAAAATCATGCAAAGCAATTTAAACTAAAAGATTAGGGTGTAGAGAATAGGAGAGAGGTCCTAGGGCATAGGATTCATAACTAAGCTTGTCTCTAAACCACAAGTGCTTGTCAAATTAGGGGGAAAGATCATGTTATAACCCAAGTGTGTGCAACTAATTGTGATAAGGAGTGTGGATATCAAAAACAAACATAAATTACCTACTTAACTACAACCATGATTAACATGTGTAGTATAATTCATCAAATTCAAGCATATACCATCAACTTAACTCACAATTGTAGCACACATCAATCTAGAGAGTAATGCAATTTGCAATAATAAGCCATGGATTATCAAATTCAAGCATGATTGACTACCTAACTAGGAATTAAAAGGCAATTACACTTAGACAATGAATTTAAAGCAATTAAATTAAGAATGTAGTGCAATCCATCAAGGATAAGAATAATCCATCAAATTGGTCAACAAATGCATCTAGTGAAATCCATGCATAGTCATCTTTAATTTTTAAGAAATTACACATAGACATACAACCAATCTAAAGAATTGTTTGAAAGAATTGAACCATAGATATAATCATGTGAAAAACCAAGATCCATATATTACAAGGCTATAACATTCATTACAACAAGAATTCCCCCAAAATGACAAAGATCAAGAGCTTAGAGAGCAAGCCTAGGATTCATCTAAACCCTAAGAGGATGATTCAGCCACTCATGGATGTGATCTTACAACCCTCAAGGGTTATCTTCAAGCTTAGCTCCATCTTCTTCCTCTGGTCTTCTTGGTAGAAATGCTAAGGATGATGGTGATCTTCCTCTTTTCTTACTCAAGAACCCCTAATTCAAGAGAGAGAATTTCTATGTCTAAAAATGATTTAATTGTAAAAACTAGCTAACCTATACAAAATGGTTCAATTTCATTTAAATACAAGCTCTTCTGTGTGGTGAACAAGTTAGAAAATGGCCTTATAATTAGTCTAATCTCGCAGCCCCTTTGGTAGATAGAATTCAGGCGAGCTCGGGAATTAAACAGCTCACTGCCAGTAGGATGGCGATCGATCGCCAAGGCTCTTCGATAGATCACCAACCTCGGCGATCGAATATGGATGACGTGGCATGCTTAGCTTGACAACTGATAACCTTATCCTCTTAGCTGGCGCTGACGTGGCACTGCGAAGGATCGCCAATGTCTACGATCGATCGCCACTTGGAGCGAATGATGAGGTGGCTACGATGGATCGCGTGGCCCGCGATCGATTGACACTGCTCCAGGGCAATTTTTTAAACTTTTTCTTGAATTTCTTCTTGACTCCAAAAATGGCTTAATAGGCTATTTTTAGCCCATTTGAACCTTATTGACCTGAAATAAACAAAAACAAGAATTAGAACCAAAACGAGAAAGTAAGATAGATAAATGGACTAAAATATCCTAACTTAGGTGCTAAAATGTGCAACATTTGAGCACTTATCAAGTGTTAAACAATAATTCTTGAGAAAATGGTAAATGTCATGTCTAGTATGATTTGAATAAAGTCTTCTTGATTATAAGCATGTCTGATATTTTGGAAAATTGATTATGTGAAGCAACTTGTTGAATTTTGTATTGTGGAAACGTGTTTGTATAATGTGGTTTTGACGTTAATGCATGGCATATTCATTTCATAATGTTAGCTAGGAGTTAGTCATTTCTAAGTTGGAAAGCGAGTATCCATTGAAGTATTTTTAGCCTATACATTTGGGTAGAGAATGTGTAAGTCAAAAGGGTGATGTGAGATGGATGAAATTTGGGTTAAGAAAGGTTTGTGATGGACGGAAGACAAGTAGTAAACTTATTTCCAAGATTTCAGTAGCTATGCCCCAAATGGTTGTTTGAGCGGTGGTCTCACGCCAAGAATAGCTAGCCAGTGTTCCAAATGGTGGACAAGCGGTAGACTTGTGCCATTTGGAGTTAGAGGCCTCTAGTGTGGTTTTATGTAGCGAGATGGATTGGTCGGAAATGAGCGATTGTGTGTAGGATGAGATTATGGGATTGGTTCGGGGTGGATTCATGGCATAAGCATTGATTGCATTATTAGTTTCGTGATGGACTTGTGTGTGTGTGGAAATGAGTGTGTTGATGTGTGTGTGTGTGTGTGTGTATATATATATATATAGTTGTTAATGCCATGTTTTGTCAATTTCGTTATTTCCCCCGTAAAAGCATTACCCTTTTGTCTTGCTTTCCCTTTTCTATATATGCTTATTCACGGGAATTTAAGAGTCATGCCTTAGGTATACCCTAGTGAGCTGTTGTGCTCACCCTAATTATAACCATTTTTCAGGTCACGGGAAAGAAGTGGCAGATGACGTTCCTCCACAAGCATAGACGGGATTAGAAAGGATTCCCTTTTTGTCATTTTATATTAAGGTGTGTGTTTTGTAAAACTTGAAATTAAACTGTATCATTTTGTAATCTATTGCACCTTAGGCCATTCTTATGTTTATGGACTCAAAATAATGTAATTCGAACTCACTTAATGTATGATTCATCATGTTGCCATTTTGGGTTGAATTGAATGGGAAATGAACTATTTTAATGTTTATATTGATGTTTAAGATTATTGGATGGTTATAGTATATTTATCGTGAGTTGGGACAGGTTTAACATAGGTTTAGGCTCATAAATGAGCCCGGATGCATTCAAGGCCTTAAAACCAAAAACCTGCAACATTATGCTCTCAGTCCGATCAATCGAACATCAATCCAATTGATCGGATTCCCATACTTATATTTTTTTTTTTAGACTCCTACAAAAACCTGCTCTCGGTCCTATCGATTGGACTTCAAATCTGATCAATTGGATTTTTTCAGACTTGGAATTTTTTTGAGTTTTTAAAATTGCTTGGATTGGCCAGACTTCGAACAGCCATAACTTATTCATTTTAAATTCAAACGGGGTCATTCTCGAGGCCAAGTTAATCAATTTTTCGTTAGCTTTCCAATGCTATCAACTTTATATTTAGATTCTAATCATACTTAGAGATATGTGTGTTTTAGTGATACAGTGTCGGGATTTCTCTTGAACCGAGCAGGGGTACTTTTGGACAAACCATGATTAATGTCCTTAAAACCTCTTAAAATGTTATGGAATTATCAGGATGGATTTTATAAACCTTATATGACCAGATTAGAGTCAAATTATCCCTACTTAATGTAAAATGATTATTTTACCCTTAGTGTGTCCACGGATTCGTATAAGGACCCGGTTAGCGATTCGGATCCCCGGGTTCGGGTTGTTACAATACTATTTAGGCATTATCTACTGAGTAAGTGCGCTCACCCCTATATTTAATATTTTCAGGACACGGGAATGAGGTGATTGATGATATACCCCTACAACCTTAGTTTTGATGTTGTTATCTTTGACCATCCTTTGTATCAAGACTAGAGTAAAAGGATGAATATATCATGATAGTTAACTACCTTGTATTTTGATGTAAAGATTCTACCATTTTGTTATAGTAGTCTTAATCATGTAACCCTTTTCCTTTGAATGACAATAATACCTTGGGCATGTATGCAATGACATTATTATTTTGAATGTGGAAATGTAATGAGCCATCATAAATACAAATGGAAATGAATTATTTTGCACATATTCTAGCATATGGATGCATAATAGCGTACTTCATTTACCCTTGTTTGAGTTGGGAAAGGTTTTGCATAACCAATTGACCAAAGTTTGGTTTGAAAATGGATATCACATTTAAGAAGGGCAATGAATAATTTTCAGATTCCTGCAAGCGTCGCACTACATTGCAATTTAGTTCGAGGCCCGTTTTACTATTCAACAGAAAGTTGGGATTTTGTGAGCAATCACAACATACCAAGCCCTCGCGCGCGTGCGCAACTCTTGCGCGTATGCGGGTGCGAGTAAAACATTGTGCGAGCAATCGCACAGTGCCCTGCGATTGATCGTAGTGCCCATGCCTGGTATAGTTTTGGGACTTGCACCCTCGACCCTAGACTTAACCTTAATTCATGTTATCTATGTTTTTAGTGATCCACGTGACCATATTAAGGTAATTAATCAACAGAATAATATTTAATAACTATTTTCCCCTTAATGAGTCCTCAGATTCAGGTAAGGACCCAGTTGAGTTGTACCACCCGTTAATGACTCAAATCCACCGAATTTGGGTCATTACACTTCCCATTGTTTGGATTATACAATTTGTAGCCTTTGGATCTTAAATCCAATGAACACCAATTTTTCATTTTTGTTGTCTAACTTGGTCCTCCTTTCATCCGACACATTCACATGGGCAATGCTCCCAAAAACCCACAAATGAGAGACACTTGGCTTTCTTTCACTCCATGCTTCTTGTAGTGTCTTACTTCGAGCCATATTGAGAATGGTTTTGTTCTTCTTTTCAGCAACTCTATTTTGTTGGAGCGATCTTGAAACTGTTAAAGGATGGTGAATTCTATTTTCTTCACAAATTTTTTTGAAATAATTTGATGTAAATTCACCACCTATATCAAATCGAAGAGCCTTTATATCATAACCACTTGCAAAGGCAGATTCAGGAATTGTCAATGGGGTGGGCTAATATTCAACATAAATTTAATAACAAATTTCTTAAGGAAAAAAAAAAGTTTTATAACATAATATAGATAAATATATGAATTCAAAGATTACAAAATATTTATTTAAGTTGTGTTCGACGAGTCTTTAAAGACTCGAATTCGTCGATAATAGACTCCAAGTCAATTTTCCGAACAAGTTGCCATTCAAGATTGATGGTCATGCAGTCAGCAAGAAACTCATCTCCAATCCTGCTAGGTATTGCTATTTTAACACGTCTCATGCCTAAAAATGTTATCTCTGTAGTTGTTGTAGAAATAGGAATAGTCAACACAAAACGGATCAATGTGTAAACCAAAGGGTACTAGTTAATCTTCCTACTTACAACTAGTTCCCGACATAAATCAGTAAAAGAAGAAATATTCTGAAACTCGGGATCACTAGGTACATCAAGTTGATAATGCATCAACTGAAACTTCAATGTTTTAACATCTTGACCAGTGAAGTCCTAATGATAGAATTTCTCAGCAAGATTACATATCTTTTCCACGTTAAAAGATTTAAAAGAATCACTAGGATCCAAAGCTAAGCTAAGAGTAAGAAGTTCCACTACTTTATTGTTGAATCTATGTTCCAACTCCATCAGATGTAAATCTATTGCAGAGTTAAAAATATCAAAGTGATAATGGGGCTCAACTGTAATATGATCTTGTTGCTGACAATGATGACCCATATCCTCTACATAATAAGAACACAAATCAAGTATATCAATGTTATGTCGATTGCAAAATGACACCACATTGGCAAGGAAAATATCCCAATTATCTTGTTTGAATATTTTAAGGAGAGTTTTAGTTGTTGAGACTAATTTCAAAGCATTTAGAATGTCTTGAGATTTGCATTGCAAGGCCTGGCAAAGTGTGTCAGTGAATCCCATAATGCTATCCATTAGGTGTAAGATAAATATGAATTTAAAGCTTCTCATTGCCTTGTAAACACCTAAAGCTTGCCCACGTATCTATTGACTTTGTCCACCCTTTCTAAGACTTTCAACAACTATGCAGGATGCAGTATACATATCAATCAAGTCCTTCACAAAATCATAATGTGAGCTCCAACAAGTAGCTCTAGCTCAATGCAAGGTGTCAATCTGATAGCCTTTTTACCAGATTCACATTCACCTGTGCTTAACATACGTGCAATCTCATCCCTTTGAAAAGATTTTAATTCAGCAAGACGCTTGGGAGAGGAAGCAATAAGATTGACAATACAAGTCAGGTAAGAGAAGAATTGTCAAATATTCGGCTCATCTTTTGCTACTGCAACTAATGTTAGTTGTAATCGATGAGCAAAACAATGGACATAATAAGCAAATGGGCAATCTTTAAGAAATAATCATTGTAGTCCATTCCATTCACCGCACATATTACTAGCACCATCATACCCTTAACCTCTCACATTTTGAATTGAAAGATCAAACCAAACAAGAATATCAGATATTACATCCTTAAGTGTAACTACTGATGTGTTTTTAACTCCCACAAGCCAAAAAAATGTCCATTAGCAAACTGTCATGCTTGACATATCTTAAAACCAGAGCCATTTGCTTCGTTTTAAACTCATCTTGTGCTTCATCAACAAGAATACAATATTTGCCTCCCGCAACTTCATCACAAATCATTTTTCTCACTATGTTTGTAAGAATATGAAGAATCTCTTTTTGAATCGATGAAGCAATGTATTGGGCATTTTGTGAAGCATTGTCTAAGATAACACTTGAGCACTTTAACAATTCAATAAAATCCCCTTAATTTAATGAACTTGAACTTTCATCATGACCTCTAAAACCAATTCTTTGCAGTGCTAGCAAGCGAACGGTTTCAATAGTTGCCTAAAGCCGCATTCGATTCTTCAAAACCTCTTCTCTTAATTGGGCATTCAACATTTTATCAATATGTTGTGCCGATTTTTTAAAATTCCCATAAAGCATGGCACATTTTGTATGTGGTGAAGATTGAAGTCCCATGTGTTTCAAGAATACACAATTATCTCTATCATTAACTCTCTTCCAACTGTTAAATTCACCATCAATAAGTGAAGAACGACTCGCCGCCATATTATTTCTCTCTTCAAAGAGAAAGCATGGAAAACAATATGCTTTATCTTTTGAAGGAGAATACTCTAGCCAAGGAAATTATTTAAACCATTCATACTTAAATCGCCAAATCTGCTTTCCATTCCAAGAGTTAGGATAATTGGAAAGTTTAGGTTGATAAAGCCTCAAATTGATATAAGCTCATCTAACCCCATCTCTTTGATTCACCGGGTATTCATGTATTTGAATATGTAACCTGGGATCTCTTTCAATAGAAGCGGAGTGAAGTTGTTTGGGTTCAACAACTTGAGGTGGAGCAGGAAGATGCAAATCAAAATCACTAGGTATATCATTTTTCGATTGATCATCGCCAATGTTAGATGCACTACCACTAGGTATATCCTTTTTCGATTGATCATCGTCACTTATTTGGCTTCTCTTTTGATAGAATGAGAGAATAGACATACTTTTCACTTTTCACTTTCTTTTGATAGAATGAGAGAATAGACATACACAATTAGTTTTAACCTAATAAAATTAAAGAATGAGTTAGATTAAAAATACCTAAATCAAAACATATCAACCAAAACCAACTGTTGTTTAATTCAATTTTAGTTAATTAACAATGTTTCTTTAGACACCTGACTTATTAAGGCATAGAAAATCATTAATAAAAAAATTGAATCTACATTATGCAACATTCAGTGCAATTAAACACTTATAAGAACTCTTGTATAGTTGTATAAGAAGAACTAACTTTCTGCCTGTTTTCCTAATCCTAAATTCCCAATCCTATGTTTCCTATATAATATACTAATCCTATTTGAATTTAAATACTAATCCTGTTTGAATTTAAAATAAATTTAAATTGCAAATCAAAATCTGGGAATTTATGTTTCCTATATAATACATAGTTCACTATTATTTTGGATTTTGGGTAACTAATAAAAACGAAGCCTAATAAAAAGAAATTAAAATAATTTTGGAACAAAATTTTTTCTAACCATTTATCTATGAGTTTTAAAATATATATAGGGCATTATTTCACAAATTTTCACCTCATAATTCATTGATATCAGGCAACTATGATATATATCAGTGTATGTATATATTCATGTAAATAATTAAAATTATTGAAAGTTGTGTGAAATTTGGGAACTGGATAGTGGATATGAAATACCTGAGGTCCTGATTCCTGAGCAATGACCAGAAACGCCCTTGTAGTCTTCAGCTTCAGGCTTTCAGTGTAAATCTGCCGCCACACTCGCACATCGAATGGTCTCACGACTCTCACACCAGACTACCAGTTCTGCCTATTAGGCTTGGGCTTATTTGGTTTGGGCTTTTATTTTAGTGAGCTTAGGCATTTGTTTTAGTACTGTGACTTAGCTGACTTAGGCTTGTTTAGGTATCCAAGTGCACAAGTTGCAATGGCTTCGTAGCTCTCGTCGTAGCTTCCTTAGGAAAACTCTTCCTTAATTGCTTTCTAACGAGACATCCTTCACATAATTGATTTAGATTACTAATGAAAGGCAATCATTTCACCATCTTCTTTTTGGCCAATAACTTTAGTCCTCCAAAATTCAAATGCCGAAGTCTCAAGTGTCAAAGCCAAGTTAAATCATAAAACAAGCCCTCAAACATTTAGTCTCATCAGCTTGAATATTTAGCAAAATCATTCAATTCTTTGTCAATGGAACTTTGGCAATCAAACTTCCCAATAGGTCTCTTATCGAAAGACTACAATCCTTCATGAAAATATTGTAGCCTTTTTCTAAGAGTTGTCATAAACTCAAAATATTATTTTTCATATTAGGCATATAATAAACATTATAAATAAATTGATGGTACCCATTCCTCAAACGAATCAACATTTTACCTTTCCCTCTTACCAAAATTTGTGACAAGTCTCCAAATGTCACCTTCCCATTTACTAATTCATCAAGATCAACGAATTTTTCTTTGTTACCACCTGTATGGTTGCTAGCATTGGTATCAAAATACCACATGTCTTCTTCACCCCTTTTACCTTTGTCTGCCAACAAAAAAGTAGGTTCCACTTCTTCATCAACGTAATTAGCCTTTTCTTTAACAACGTTAGCAACATTTCTACATTCCGAAGCATAATGATCATACTTTTGACAATTGTAACATTAAATTTGAGACTTATTATACCACCTTCCATATGACCTTGAGTTGTCGCCTCTACCACGACCTCTTGTTTGTTGCGAGTCCTGGTTATTTTCTTCATTTGTTGATTGTGTGGTGATTGCTTCTTTCTCCTCTTTATCGGTCTCTTTCTTCCTCGGCCACATGCATTTCCACATCTTCGGCCCCTTTTATTTCCTCTATACTTTTCGTCTCTTTCGTTCAATGAAAGCTTTGTTTGTAACACTTGCTCCAAAGCCTCTTGTTTCTTCACCACCCTTTCTTTATAAACTTGCAACAAACCCATGAGTTAATTAACAGTCATGGAATCAAATCCTTCGATTCTTCTATGGCTACAACAATGTAGTTGAATTTGGAATCCAATGACCGAAAGATCTTTTCAATAACCCTTGTATCAGTAATGGTGGCTTCACCATATCTCCTTAGTTGATTTGCAATAGCAAGGACCCTCAAAAAATAATCTGAAATTGATTCAAATTCCTTCATATGCAATGCTTCATATTCACCTCGTAAAGTTTGGAGTTGAACCTTCTTCACTTTATCAACTCATTGGAATGAATTTTGAAGAATCTCTGATAGTTGTTTTGCATTTGCTGCATTAGCAACCTTTTGTAGCATTCCATCATCCAAACAGTGATGGATGGTCATGGCCACTTTTTGGTTTTTCTTTCTCATGGCTTGTAAAACATCTTTTTAGGCAAAAAAAAAAAAAAAAAAAGTTATTTTAAATTTGAGAGCATTGCTCTTCTCATGAGAAGAGCCTTTTAGGAGCATTACTCTTTGTGAAATAAATCACAAAGGGCTGAGATGTTTAATCACAAAAGGGGTAGAACTAATTCACAGTGTAGGTTGATCCTACTCCTGCGGTGTGACTAGTCTATTCAATTCAAAGCTAATAATTACAACCTGCACTCACAGCGTGACTCAATTCTCCAATCTAACTCCAACAAAGTTCTGGCCGAAGCACATAGAGAGCCTTTAACGCTAATGGTAAGATTGATGCAGTTTTACATACTTCTACATGCATGTTTCGAACTCATAATTTCGAAGTTACAATGGAGCAATCTCACTGCTATCATAATTTATGCCCCCTTTATGTTTGAACAGTGTTGATTTGAATTACATTTTTAAGTTTTTGATTGTCGTCTACATGAATACACTGCAATCAAAGGGCAGAGAAAACCAATTCAAGGTTGTTAGAAAATAAACTTGATTATTTGTTTTAATGTCTTTGAAGTTAATGAGTGTTTTTATTTGGTGTGTTAATTTGCTAATGAGAGTTTTTAATCGGTGTTAGAGGGAGGCATGAGACTTACAACTATTAATGGTCATGTTAGTGAGAGTTGTGCCAACTAAATGTTATGTTAGTAGGAGTTAATTTACATTTACATGTGATTGTTACATGTATGTTGTATAGTTTATATAAGCTTACGTACTCTATATGTTTTACTAAAATGGAATAAAAATATTTCCAAGTGTTCCTCCATCGACTTCTCTTCCAAATTACTGAGTGTTTGTGTGTGTATAGACCATTCATTTCCAACAAAGTGGTACCAGAGTTAGTTTGTGGGGGAAGAAAAGAAATGACAAACAATTCAGTTCTTTTATTTTTTAGAAGGGTATTTAAGGAATAAATTAATAATGGTCCCTTATTGGCATTTAACTTTTTTATTTGATTACTATTCATATTTTCTTAGCTTTATGGTCACTTAATAAATTTTGTTTAAATTTAGTCACTAAAATCTAATTTTCCCATAACAAATACATTCAAAAACGAGATACCATGGTGCATGATGTTTGCCGATGATATTGTGCTCTTAGATACCTGTAAAGAGAACTTAGCAATAAAACTAGAAATATGAAGAAATGCCACCAAGAAATTACTCGATACAACCACTTTTGCTATGTAGGATCGATAATACAAAAGGATGGAAAAATATATAAGGATATAACTAATAGGATTGGAGTGAGTTGGACAAAATGAAGACAAACTAGTATGATTTTATATGATAAATAAATAATAATAATAACACACAAAAATAGTGTTGGGCCTTAAAAAAGAAAACAGATCAACATCTTCATATGAGGAACAACATCTTCATATGAGGAAAATGAGAATGTTAAGATTGATATGTGGAGTAATTAAGAGAGAGAATCACCGATGAAAATGTGAGATAAAAATTAAGTATAGTGTGGTAATACCCATTGGTGAAAATTTTAGAGAGTATATAAGTAGTTTGGCTATATACATGACACCTAGAAACAAGGGCTGATGCAAGAGGAGGTTGTGGTAGGCTTGAGCCCCCCAAAAAAATAATAAAATAAAACTTACTATAGTTAATTTTAGCCCAGCCCAAAATATATATATATATATATATATAGTAGTATTAGCCCATTTCAGAATATATTAAATCCGCCCTTGCCTAGGAATGTGTGGGTTAAAAGAGAGAGATTAGCTGTGATTGAAAGTAAAGAGATACAGGAGTTGACAAAAAATAAATTTTGAAAATTTTCCTTGAAGTACCTTATTAGGGAGCCAGTGAGGTCCCCTACCCAAAAGGTTAACTTGCAATTCTTACCAATTATTTTTAAAATAATAATAATAATAATAATTGTGATGGAAGGTAAAGAGATAAAGAAGTTCGAAAAAAAATAAATTTTGAAAATTTTCCTTGAAGTACTCTCAGTAGTACTTTATTAGGGAGCCAGTGAGGTGAACCGTCCACCCCTACCCAAAAGAATTGCAATTCCTAGCACACCTGGGTTCCAAGGATCATTCAAGCCCAAAACCAGCCATAAGCTTTTAAAATTTTTGAACTATTTTTAATTTTTTCCAAACAAAACAACTCAGGTTGGTGGTTTGGTCATATACATCAACAACTAAAAATGTGTCAATTAAAAGAGGAAGAAGATTAGTTGTAATATGGGGCGAAGTCTAGGATATTTGGATTATTCAAATAAATAAAAAAACTGGTTGTAATGAAAGATAAGAGATGGGGGCGAAGTCTAAGGATATCCGGGCTATTCAAATAAATAAAAAAAAAATTAGTTATAATAGAAGATAAGAGATGAAGAAGTACAAAAAATAATAATTTTTTAAAATTTTCCGAGCTCTATATATATATTAAAGAAGTACTTTCGGATGTACCATATTCCACCCCCAACCCAAAATGATTAACTTGCAAGTCTTAGCAGGCCCAGCACAACTGGGTTCCAAGGATCAAACCCAAAACAAGCCATAAGCTTTTAAAAATTTTGAACTATTTTTAATTTTTTACAAAAAAACACAACTCACACAACCTCCACTCATAATGAGTTAGAACAGTACATCAGGTTTTTTTTTTGTTTTTTTTCTGAGAAGTACCTCATTAAGTCCCTGCCAATTTGTATCCAGAAATGTTTGACTTGAAGGTATTCTTGTTTTAAAATTAGAAAGGTTAAATTAGCAGTACGAAAATATAAAAATTAAATTCTAAATTTGTACTCTAAAACTTCATTTTTCCACAGAAAACAGAAATTTCATTATTAGTTTTCTCTTCTCGTTCTTGCATTTTCTATTCAAGATAGAATTTTTTTTTCTCATAACTTCAACTCATCTCTCTCCCCCCTCACCTGTACACTAACCAGAATTATTTTTGTATAAAAAAGGAGAAGGGAATTGTGAAAAAAACGAAGATCGTTTCTTGACCCTTCATTTGAACTCCGATCACTAAGTCCCCAACTATTTCATCAGAGTCTCTTCAGACTCGAAAACTACTCGATCTTGCTAATCCCAATTCGCTTCACCACTGCGTTCCTGATTGCTTCAGCATGCAAACGAAGCCCATTCTGTTCAATCTCAGACATGTAGTTCCTCACTTCCTTTCGGACCATCTCTTGCATCACACACAAGAATTCTTGACTGAAGAACTGTTTCTCAGCCGTCGGAGCTCCAAATTCGAAGTTTTGACCGCTGTGAGCCACCATCAGTGTCGCTGACGGTGGCGGGGCCAACTGGTGTACGATCACAGGCGGTGATGGTGGTGGCGGTGGAGGAGCCAACTGGGTAGGCTGCGTGACTTGATGGGATCCGAATCCTTGATTCGAGACCTCACACGAATCGGATCCGGGCAGGGACAGGCTCAGAGAGGTAGCCGGGTCGGTGGTCGACGACGACGACTTCTCGATCTGCGGCATCGGTGGTGCTACCCCGACAGCTCTTGGCACGGGTCTGAAAACATGCGACGAAGGAATGCCGGAGAGGCTCGAATCACTCAAATCGGATCCGGACGGGCTGTTCGGGTTATTGATATACATACCGGAAACGTTCGTGCCCGGGCCGAGGCTCGCCGATCTCTTCAGAGACGGTTGTTCATGTTCGTCGATGAACGGGAAGTCATCGGACATGGACGAGCATTTCCTTTTGAGAGTCGAATTCCAGTGGTTCTTAATGGCGTTATCGGTCCGACCATTGAGAAGACGAGCGATGGTGGCCCACTTGTTCCCGAACTTGGCATGCGCTCTGATGATGGTCTCATCCTCCTCCGGCGAGAACGCGCGGTGCTCCACCTGCGGCGACAGCTGGTTGCACCACCGCAGACGGCACGACTTCCCCGATCGACCCGGAATCGATTTGCTGATGAGCGACCAGTTCCTGGGTCCATGCTTCTCAACCAGCGTCTGCAACAGTTCGTCTTCTTCTGGACTCCACGGACCCTTGATACGATCCATTTCCTTCCTCGACACTGTCGCCATAGATACAGAAAGAAAAGAAAAAAAACACTAAAACCTAATCAAATAAACAAAATTTACAGTTTTGGAACGGTGGACTGGTATTGGTGGTTGTGGCGGAGGAGGCTTAGCCTCGCTTTGAGAGAGGGACGACACGAGTGGAGAAGCTCTCTCTCTATATATATACATGTATATATATAATATAGAGAGAGAGGGGATAGGGATGACCGGAAGAGGCGGTGGGAGTGACCGGTTATGAGCCGTTGCGAGAGGACGCTGCTTCTAGGCAAGGCAGTTACTAGCATACAGCTGTCAAAGGACACGCGTCGGCTGGAGGAGTCACCTACTGTACACCTACATAAATCACACTTTCGAAATTCTCGGGGTTTTTTTCGAATTTTTTTTTTTTTGGTAAAAAAAAAAAGCGAAGTTGCGAAATCGAATTCAAAACCAAATCTCTTTATTTAACTATAACCATCGCAAGGAATAGCCGACCGTTTTGGAAGTTATTAGTGTACGATATATTTATCGTGAGATATTTGAAAAAATAGAAGAGTCAGTGTGTGACTGTGTGTGTATGGTTGTGTGTGACTTGGGACTTGTGATGGTTGAAGGAGCGCATGGAGTTTGACTGAGCCAGGCTGGAGAGCATATATATATATATATATATATATAGATATAATAATAAAGAAGGGGGTGGGGTAGATGCTGAGGTGGGGAAGAGGACAAAAGAGGCGTAGCAGAATCGGGGTAAGATGGGTACTAGTATTGTGTCAGTCCAGGCTGTAAACTGACCCTAAACGGCAACTCGTAACGGCATTCTACGCACCTCCACGTGCCGGTCACGCCCCATGCACAACCCCTGTCCCCACTTTAGGAACTGCCAAAACCCACCCCCACCCCCCCCCCTTCTCTGCATCATTCTACTGAATTTTTTGGTGTTTTCCTAGCTGCGGTGCGTTTCTTAACTTGATTTTCCATGAATTTAATATTATTTTGTTGTTAATAGTCGGTTTAATTTTCATTTTGATGTGTACTTGATATATAAATTTAAGCAACAATAATTACGTTATAAGTTTATGTTTTTAGTTTATTTTGTTATAAATTTTTATTTATATTAAGGGTGAATTGCATTAAACCCATTTCCATATGTATTTTGCACTAAATTTTCATTTTTTATTATTTTGCAAAAAAAAAATTCATCAACTATGTGAGCCTGAGTGATGTAACTGACAGAAGTTAACTGAAATGATTATTTAGACATTGGGTTTTCTCATATATTTTTGAAATAAAAATATCCCTATACCTATTTTAATAAATTTCCATATATATATCTATTCTATTATCACTTTTAACCACGTATCCTCCACTATTATAGTAGTACATACTTTTCTTCATACACAACTATTTTTTTTTACACATCATACTAAGTCACATAAAATGGGAGTGGGAGCGATAGCGGAACGTGAAAGCGGCAGATTTAAGTCATAAATAACAAGCGCGCGCGGAGCGTGGGAGCGACACTCGTTGAGAAGGATTGTGTGACTTAGACATCATATATATTATTATATATACCATTATAATATTATATATAATATGTATCATAATATAATGATATATATAATATGTATCATTAAGTATTATTTATACTATATTTGCATTTCCATCCAACTTTCAAACCTATATAAATTTGAGTTTTCCTTGAAATTTATATATATATATATATATATATTTTAGAATTATATTGTGCATTCATATCTTTAGTTTTTATTAATTTTCATTTTATACAAATTTGTTAAAGGAACACCACGAGAAATAATGCCTAAATTTTTTCCTTTTTTATATTATTTATGCCTAAATGTTTTTCTTCTTTTTTTATATATTTCAAAATAGTTTTTTTCTATACAAAAAATAAAATAAAATAAAAACTATTCCTTCCATGTGACTAATGTGAACTTGACAATCTAGTAAAATTTTAATATATTAAAAATAATAATAATAGAAGTGTTAATTTCTATGAATGATATCGTTTAGGTTATTTAATAAATAAAAAAAATCAAGACGTGCCTACAAAGTAGATTTTTAAATAGGCCTAATGGGTATTTAAGTTAATTTTTATTTTAGTTTCCTTTCAGCTAACGTATGTTTGCTAAGTCACACCCTCTTGGATGGTTAAGGGGAGCTTTTGGCAAAAAAAATTGAAAATGGGCTCACCCTTATATTAATGACTCAAAAAAAAAAAAAAAATTAAAATTTCTTTTTAAAAGTCCACATGTTTTGCTTTTAGGGTAAATTACACTTACCTCCCCTAAAATTTAGGCAAATTACACATGAATAGAGCATTTGGCCTTTATTACTTTGACTTCTCCTAAAAGTATAATTTGCCTTCCCTAGGAAAGGGAGAGTGCTTATGCATTCTTTTGTTCTATTCAGTGCAAGGGAAGGGAATGATATGAGCCTTTCCTTGGTTCAGTAGGAGGGATGAATAGAATTTACCTTGAACATATATTATTAATTTTTATCATTATGGCACTACAATAATCTAATTTAGTAGATAATTGAAGGTTAAATATGTTATTTGATATTTATACAACAATCATTCTTTCTTTTCCTCAACTCTTCTGTTCATTTTTGTAGGAATAAAAATAGGACGATCCCATCTCATCCATCCTTTGTGTTCCTCCATTTTTTTCTACCAACCAAACAATGAAAGCATCTCCCATCATTCATCCATTTTTTTCCTTCCAACCAAACAATGAAAGTATCTCCCATCATCCTCCTTCCAACCGTAAAACATAAAAGAGATTAATTAATTGGTAATATTTTATAATTTACTATATATTTGTAATATCAATTTTAAATTTTTTTTTTTTTTACATATCAAAAGTTTAAACTAGACATTGTTGTAAGTTGGATGGATTTACGAACAACATGTTTGAAGATTAAATTGTTGATTTCTCATAAGTGGACGAAACCAGCCCTAAATCATCCCAAGTTTCCAAATGAGAATTATCTCTTGGAATTGTTAGTTTGGAGAACTCCCTGACGATTTGACAGCTTAAAAGGTTTGAGTAAGCATATTCCCCACATATTCATTTTTTGATGAAGATAAAAAATCAATTTGGGTTTCTCGATCAAGTTAGAAGACATGTAGGCTATGACTTTTTTCTATATTGATCTGGTGGAAATAGCAAGTGATATAGTGCTCATGTGAAAAGATAAAAATAAAGGTGATTATTGAAAGGCTTAAACTTTCTGCATTTTAGCTTCAATAGTTGATGACGTTAAAAATCTTAGTAGGGTTTTGGATGGAATTTATGCATCCTCACCAACGGGCTAGTGGCCTAACGGTATCAAGCATTTACTTCCTAAAGGGAGGCCAAGGGTTCAAGCCTTAGTACAAGCATATGTGTGTAAATACCAACTAAGAAAAAAAAAATTACGCATCCTTGAACAACTCTTGCCATATAGCTCATTGGGAGTTCATTAAGTATGCCCTATCAATTGAAGATAATATGCGTCTCATTGTGGGAGATTTTAATGACATCGGAAATAAAGGTGAGAAGGTGGTGGCAGATACCAATCTCGATGGTCCCTCAAAGCTTTCAGCAAATTCATTGATGAGTGTCAATTAATGGAATTAGGATTCAGGGTTATCCTTTCACCCGGATGAACAATAAGTCAAGGGAGGCCAACATTAGATAGAGACTTGATACGGTCTTGGGAGATCTTGCATGGGTAGGTAACTATGACGAAGCTACCATTCATTAGATATTGAAGCACAAAAAAAGAACGAATTTCATTTTTGACGCTCACTGGGTGGAAGATACTGAATGTAGTGCTATAATTGATCAAGGTTGGCAATGTAAAGATGAAAGGACTTTGATGTTTAAGTTGAAAAGTAATATTTCTAACTGTAAAATAGCCTAGAAAATTGGAGCCGATCTAAAACCAGAAACTCCAAGAGGCTTATTAAGGAAATATAAATAGAATTAAAGTCTTTAAAGGAGGACGTGAACTTTGATGGCTTCAAGGTCAAAGTTATTGAAGATATAATTCACAATTTGTGGAAGCGTGAAGAATTGTATTAGAAGCAAAAGGCGAGGGAAATTTGGTTAAGGGAATGTGATAGAAATACTCGTTATTTCTATTCTAAAACACAATAGCACCATAAAACAAATGCAATTGTGGGGTTCAAAAATTCTAATGGGTCATGGTGTGACGATAACAATTCAATTACTAGCTAAGTTGATTATTAATTTAAGGAATTGTACTCCTCTAATGGGTGCTCTGATTTTGCAAGTTTTATCAGTCACATTCCCGTTCTTGTTTCAGAGGAGGACAATAAACTTTTGATAGCAGAGGGAGTTGAAGAGGAAATTAAAGCTGCTTTATTTTAACATTTTACCTTCTTTCTAGTCATCATCCTTTCATATATAAAAACATACTTGCATAAACCATGCCCGACTATCCGTCACATTATCATTTAAAATATAATTGCACGAGTTGTGCGTACCACTTGCCACTACCATATACATCATACTAGTCATATCACCACGGAAACATGCTTTCATTTTAATAATTAGTTTAACAACCAGTCACATAGTCTATCAAACCTTCCTTCTTTAATCACATAGACCTTTCACACTTAAGCATTTTATATACATGCTAATAATTATATGCGCATTTCATTTACATGGCCATGTAACACATATTTTAACATTTAAATACGTAAACATGTGAACACTTAGCAAGCAAGTATATCTTTCAAAGCCGTAAGCACATAAGTAAGTAACAAGTAAGCATGTTTCTTAAAACAATAAACACGTAAACACAAAACATGCAGTCATTGCAAGTCAACCTTCTACCCCATCTAGGTAAGCCACTATCCGTCGTTCGAAAGGTATTTGAACCTAAAGCTTAGATACCAAATCTGTAACGACCTAAACCCAGGGGTTCAGATCCCTAACGGGGTTCCAACCCGACCCGGGAACACACAAGGGAAAAAATAGTCATTATGCACCTTATTATGTGTTAGGGGTCATAATGATGGCATACCAAATGTTTTCTAACCAAACCGGACCATGAAAGGGTGAAAACCTTGAATTCAGGCTCTCTTGGGCCCTAGGGTTAATAAGGGTAAAATCATCATTTCATGTCAAAATTATGGAATGGAACCAATACCAATAGAAATATGGCCCAAAAACATGCAAGTTAGGCTCAAGAATGACCCTATTCGGGTTTAAAACGAAAAAGTTATGGGCATTTAAAGTTTGAATTAACATAGGTAATAGGGTCAAACCACTTTGTGCTCGAGCACAACCATTTATGCTCAAGCTCAACCTTGTGCTTGAGCACAAAAGTTTGTACTCAAACTCTAGGACCTGCAATGAAAAATTCCGAGAGCTGCCCTTCAAAAATCACCACAATGCTCAAGCACAAAAGGTTGTGCTAGAGTTCAAAGACCTCAATGCTCGAGCATAAGCCCCTTGTGCTCGAGCATTAGCCACGCTGCAAAACATGATTCTTGGACAAGGGCCCTGTGCTCGAGCACAAAAATGGCCAAATTCCCCTACTAAACTATGGTTTGGTTCCTATATGGAACATTGGTCCATTTCACACTCCAAGGTAGTTCAAAACATCCCAAAACAACATTAATCATACATAGATTGGTATAATGACCTTAACACATAAACTTAACATTTATGAAATCAAATATGTTTCCTTTGCATTCAAATTCATAAATTTTTTTCCTTACGCTTCAATATACATTATAAGTGGTAAAATTAAGTACAAGTTACAAACTTAGACTCTTACAGTCGAATTTACAATATTTTACAAGAATTTACATCAACTATACATTTGTTTCAAAATTAACAAAGATGTTATACCCTAATTATGCTTGTGAGGATCCATCATCAACTACAGCTTCGTCATAATCTAAAATTTTTTAAAGGAATGGGTGAACACGGAGGCTCAGTAGAAGATTCCTAAGGCGCCAACTTTAGACTCCCTTGAGCCATATAACACATAATGGGGATAAAAGATAACCGGGATCATGCATTGGGATTCTATCATATTCACATCACAATGTCAATCTCATCAACGACATCTATACAACATATCATAAATGTACACGTAAAAAACAATGCAACGCACAACCATCCCCGAACTTGGTCTTTATTGACCCTCACTCACACCGAAAATCTCTGACTGACTTTACTGAGGCGAGATTGATTAACTATTCATGATTCCAAATCCGGCACCATTTGGGGCCTAGTAATTAACTTTTCACATCCTAAATCGGCACACACTCCCTCTAAGTCGAATTAGCACCAGACTCGCGAAATCCGGTTTATTTTATAAAAGTTTTTTTTCAACCCCTTTCTCATTCAACCTTCTGCCATGCTATGCATACTAATCAATTTCATCAATTTAACTTCCCTTTCACTCATGTGACAACAATGGGACAAACATGGCATTCTCTAGAAAATAAGCACAACATGACACTTTCTATAATATAACCACAAGCATGGCAATTTATATAAATCCACTACAACATGGCATTTTCCACAACAAAGATACAAGCATGCTCATCATATAATCACATCATCACAATCATGATAGCACTTGGAAATTAACATTTTTGCAATTTAGAACACAATGATTCATACTTAGTACATAAGGTACATTCAATTACCACACTTAGCATGCTTTCATCCCATCATCATCAACCATTATCTTATTCACAATACATGCATTCTCTATGGGACAAATGAAGAATCAATAGAATCTACTCAATAGAAGGCAAAGTTTGAGGTATTAAAAATTCCTACCTCAACCTCATCTAGCCAAGCAAGCCCTTAGCCAAGCCCTAATCTCGAAATTTCTTAAGCCCTAGCATCAAGCGTCTCAAAATAAAGCTCTTGACATGTGGAACAGAACTCTCTCTTTGCTCATCATCAAAATCTTACCTTAAACCTCTCAAATTTGAAGATGAAACATGTAGCCATGTGTGTGTATAGATATAGAGAGAGAGAGCTACCCAAAGTGGGGAAAGAAAGGGGTGGGTTAGCCAAGTTCAAATGGTGTGTATGGCCCTCCATTTGCCAAGTGTCCAACTTTAGTAGTTTACTAACTTTAGGTCAAGTTACAATCTTACCCGCACTTTTCCACTTCAATACCTTCTATAACTTACAAAATATCTCCTCTAATATATAGACACACATATATGTATATGCATGAGAAAAGTCTATTATGCCCTTCAATAAAAATAGCAAAATCGGGAGAAGTTCTCGAGCCCGGAAATTGTCTCGACTTCGAAAATTTTTAAAAATGACACTGTCACTCCTAATTGATTTAAAACAATTAAAAATATATTTCTAAAACCCTCGGCTCGAAAAATGACCAAAACAGCCTTTAGGGCCAACTAATAAATAAAATAAAAATTCAAAAATATTTAGAAAAATTCGGGACATTACAAAACACCCCTAAAATATGCTTACAATATATATCACACCCCTTACGTGCAAGAAACACCCCTAAAGTTTCAATTTGGTACAAGTTTACTTAATAACCCTTACTGAACCATTTAAACCCTAAGTTTACTTAATAACCCTTACTGAACCATTTTAAATAATACATAAAATTAAATAATTTTGTAAAATGACCAAAAAGGACATTATTGGAGGACACCCCTTACGTGTAAAAAACACCCTTAAAGTTTCAATTTGGTGCAGATAAGTCTCTCTGACAAACTTAAATCCTAAGTTGACTAAATTACCCTTACTGAACCATTTTATAAAATATATATAAATAAATAATTTTGTAAAATGACTTAAAAGGAAACTATTGGAAGACGCCAACAAGTAAAGATAAAATTAAATAGAAAAAATAAATAAATAAAAGTATAAAAGAAAAGTAAAGATAAAAATAGAAAATAAAAAACGAAAATAAAGTGTAAACTAAAGAAAACAAATTGCTCCGTACACCGAAAACAAGATAAAGAAAAAAGGAATTTTAGTAGAAAACAATAAACTAAAATCTAAAAAAATTCAAATCCTTATTTTACAAAGTTTCAAAAAAAATAGTTTAGAGATATATATAGAGAAAAAAAGTTTCAAAAAAAAAAAAAAAAAAAAAAATGTAATGTGCACATAACACCCCTATACTATGAGATTAGTCGCAAATACACCCATTTGGACATTTTCAGAAGAGTAAAAGGGCAAAACGGGTATTACAGTACTAATTCATATCACATTTTTTATTGAAAGGTATTTTTGCACAATGTGAAAAGATTATGTGTGTTTTTTGCACACTTCTTCAAATAGGGGGTAAAAGTGCTACGGAGAGTATACTTTAGGGGTTTTTTCTATACTTGTCCCCTTTTTAAATCAATCCAATAAAATTATTATGAAATTAATTTTGAGTCATGATACACAATTTAGCTTATTAAGCCAACAATATAAATTGACGATTACGTGGTATACTTTATATAATGTTCATAATATGATGTTATATTTTTTCTCTATTTATTTATTATTTTCTTTTGTTTTTTTATTCTCTATCTTCCTTCATTTTATGAATTGAATTTATTGGAAATACTAAAACATTAATCAGCATAAAGCATATAATTAACTTTACCAATCGCCTCAATTAAACATCCAACAATATTTTAATATAATTTCACAATATGTTTGATATATGCCTCAATTAAACATCCAATTCAATAAAAAATAAAATAAAAAAAAGTTAAGATTCACATCATCTATAGCCTAGTTGATCTCAAACTCATTTTTGTCATCGTACAACTCACTTTTTAAAAGGCTGTTAGCCCTGTTACGCATAGTAGTACAATTCTCCATTTGAAGAAAAATCTCACTTTATTAATTGTAACTAATCTAATAGGTAGTAATTAATGAGTTTTATTTCGCCATCTCTTTCCTCCTCTCTCTCTTCCTCTGTACACCGTGGGTGAATCGCATAAAACTTATTTGATTGGTATTTTATTTATTTTTTTATACTATAAATTCATTTTTTAAATTATTTTCTTTTTAAAATTTCTCTCTAACTAATCAATGGTTATTTTTACTAAAATATTCTTACCAAGTCAAGAAAGTTTCATGCCATTCAACTTATTATATATAAATAATATAATATAATATTATATATATAGTTGGGAGAATTGCATTACATATATACTATTATATATATAGTTGGAGGGTTTTTTTTTTTAAAAAAAATAATAAAATAAAATAAAATACTCCCTCTATCCTATAGTAATAGTCCATTTTTTCATTTTAGAGTGTTCCAAATTAAATGTCTATTTTGAAAAAATCAAACAAAATAAATGTTATCTTTTCATAATTACCCTTCTAATTTTTCAAAAATCTTATAACTTGGTGTTATATATATTTAAAGTTTAAAGGGCAATTTAGTAATTTAAAAAGGGGACAATGCATTAATTGCATGTCTCTTAAAAAGTTATAAAACCAAAGATTTACAACTACGGAGAAAGTATATATATATATAAATAAAAAAGAAATTTACTACAAAACAATAAAAGTTAAGGGTTTAATGTAATTTGTCCTAATAATAAAGTAGCAATGACATAACGAGTAAATTTTTTTTAAAAAAAGTAAATAAACTTTAATTCAACACATTTAAGAGTGTTTTTCTGCCCAGTAGTTAGTGCCTCCGATGAATTTTGGGAGTGCCCGATTTCGACTCTTTGCACTTACTAATCTAACTTTTAACCCTTCTTGTCTTGTAAAAAAAAAAAAAAAATGTATTTTAGAACACAACCAAATTCTGAACCATAAAGTTGAAATCTTAGAAAGATAAGAATACACAAAAAATAAAATAAAATAAAATAAAAGACAAAACAAAAAGACAAAAATTGATTGTAATTTAAAGCAAGGGAATTCAAATTCAAAGGGAAGGACAGCATAATAAAAACACCCTTTGAAGATCTGTGTGTGGTGTGTATATACCGACATCGAGGATTTGAAATAGACAAAAACCTTCTATATCTAAAGCCATTGAATATAGCAGCAGATGTATCATGTAGGTAGTACAAAAGAAACGCACGCGGTATTACATGGCGATGTGTTTGGGAGTGGAAACAGAAGGAGACGGAAAAGAAAAGGAGAGGAAAGCAACAGAAAAAGGCAGGGAGGGAAAAGAAAAGTTAGGAAGGTGCAGGTGTTTGGCAAAGGACAGAAGACAGCTGTGCTTGGAAAACTTTGCCACTACCTGCCAATGCATACGTCTCTCACGTGCTAACCTCAACGGATCCCTCACCTAACTTTGTACTTTGCATGTACCGGCACGTTTTATGGGGAGTCATCACGTGACCCAACTCCACCGCACGAGTGAAAGCCCATCCCTTTGTGGTCCAGTCTCCCTTTTCTCTCAAGCCACGATGCGTGGCATGTTGTAACAAGTCGAGTGCTTCGTGGTTCGATTAAGGACAAGTCTTATTTGTAATATTCTTTTATATTTAAATTTGTAATATTTTTTTGCGATCAGGCCACCTTGTTTATCTAAAAAAACACAATCGGATTCATTCGAACGGAGAGTTTGGCGTGACACTAAATCAAGAACTGAATCTGACTCTAATATTAATCGTAACAGATCGAATGTTTTGCGATTCAACCCAAAAGTTTATATTATTGAGTAGAGTTAACACTCAACTTATATGTACCCATTACAATTCACATCCGGATCGAACGTGAGATAAGTTTCACTTGTAATACTTGTATTGTACTGCTTAATAAAATCTAATTTTGGTGTTAATTTCAATTATTAAACATGTGAAATATGCAACCAAAAAAAAAAAAAAAAAATGCCATATATTTGCACCGAAAACATGAACAGTCAAACTTTTCAGCCCCATTCAGTAGAGTCCAATGCTGGATTACATTAGATGCATCTAGAGGTGGAAAAGCCCTTAAATTCAACTTTCGGTGTTTCTCTTGAGTGGGGTAAAAAAATAGACGTGGTTTATAGATTTCTAGTGGGATGCACTTTATCTTACTCGTGACATTGGACAATTGGAAGCTAGGGTGTGGCAGTTCAAAGTATTTATTTTAAAATTTTCTGAAGTGTTATTTAAGTGTGTCGAAATTCAAAAGATGTGATTTATTACATAAAATGTCAGAAGTATCTAGGTTCAAATGCACAAATCATTGTTGATTCTACGGTCACCAATCCATTCTAAAATCAGAAATCAATTGATTTCATTTAATTCAACGGAAGCAAACACCCTTAACTTAAAAAAAAAAAAAAAAACGGAAGCAAACAACTTTATGCATTTTATATAGGTAAAAGTGCAAAAAAAATTTGAATTATCGCCAAAAGTGAAAAATATCAACTGAACTATTTGGAGTTACAAATCGAACCCTCATCTATACCAACGTAGCAAAAAGAACCCTCCAGGTCACCAAATCACATTTTTCGGCGTTCAGAGGATCAAAATTATCAAAATACCTCCACTTATTAATTTATATATATATTGTAAAATATCATAAATGTACAATACTTATAATATCCTTCAGGGACCATATTGCAACTAACCAATAGTTCAGGAGTTTTTTTTTACAATTTTGCCTAATAATAATAAACAATATCAATAATAATAATAATAATAAACAATATCAATAATAATAATATTATCAATAATAATAATTGGTAGCAGTTTTTCAAAAATTACTTTTTAGAAAGATAGGGCATATTTGGTTTGTAACTTTAAAAATAATTTTCAGAAATTCAAAAAATATAGAACAGTTTTCAGAGAACTATAAAAGATTATTTTTCTAAAAACAAACATTTTTATAATTGTGTTTTTACAAAACAATTTTTAGAAAATTGAGTCAATTAGAATTTTTTATACAATTTTTTATTTTTTGACAACAAAAAAATTATTTTCATAATTACAAATTAAACAAATTCATATATTTTCATAAAACTATTTTCTAATATTTTTTTATTTCTAAAATTTTGAGATCTGTTAATTATAAATTGGACCAAACAAAACCTAAAATATACCCTCCTCTCTCTCTCTCTCTCTCTCTCTCTCTTGAATTATTTGTTCGGTACATTGCCTAGAAAAATCCCGATTAATTGTTTTTTCGTTTTTCAGTTAAAAAGATTGGCAGTACATGAATTGAGTGGGACCAGATAACTGCCACGTTGAGACACAATTGATATGAGGTGATGACCAAACTTCCGACAAGGGGTACAGCTTTACTCATGCCCTCGGTTAGGCCACGTAGAGGTACGTTTTGTTAGGTGGGCCCGCCGTTTTGTCCTCCGTTTGTGGATGACGTTGGAGAACCTTAACGGGCCTAACTGCAGCTTGTATATAAAAAAATCTGAGGCCACGTCACCATTTGCCAGCTACAACCCACTACTTTCACGAGTTCCAATAAAATCATTTTCTTTTCTTTTTGTAGTAGTTGGCAGTTATTTGTAATGGAATAGCGACAGTGTGTGGGTGGGTGGCACTTCCATGATCCTGCGTTACAACTTACATGCATCAATAGTACTCTATGAGAAAATATCCGATATGCTCGGTGTGTAGGCATATCGTGGCGGTACATTTTTTTGTGTGAATATAACTTCAATGATTACGATGCATGCTCAGTGCACCGTACACATCGTAGTTATACCTACGTTCGTGCATGTATAATACAAATAATTATCATGTGTCTGTTTCCTTGTGTTCGATGCACTGATATTGTGTATTTTTTTTAATAGTACAATACAAATTTCCTATCGATTTTATTATTATTTTTCATTAAAAAAATTAAAAAAATCAATTCACTTTAATTTCTTTTAACTCTCAACTAACTTATAATTTTTTTTTTTGTTTCTTTTTTAAAATCAAATTCAAGACGTTTGAGTCTACTATTGCTGCTCGTAGAACTCAAGAGCCCTTTTTCATTTGGGTACTTTAGCAAATTTCATCTATCAAACTTTGACTTTGGCTTGTTTAACAAGTGATGGGAAAAATATTTTACGCTCTCTTTAGAATCAAATTATTTTTGGATTAATTTTCGAATAAAATTGTTTTAGGATTTAAAGTTGAAAAATAAAAAAAAATAAAAAACAAATTGAATTTTTGAAACAAAATTATATTTTTAACTTTAGAAATGTAAAATTTAATTATACAAAACATATTTGTTTTACCATTTTATTCTAAATAGTGATTACTTAGAATTGCAATCTTATATTTCATTAAAACAAAAGAAATTTGGGTAACTAAAATTGCAATCTTATAAATTTCACTAAATTTTACCAATTTTTGTGGGACTTGCATCTCCCGCGGTTGTGTATATATATATATATATATATATATTTTTTTTTTTTTTGTATAAATCTGATTTGTGATAATAGATTTACACAAAAAAATTTAGACTACTCGTAGTATCTCCAACCGTTATGTGTGTGTGTGTGTGTATATATATATATATATATTTATTTATTTATTTATTTATAAATATGATGTGTTACGATAGATTTACACAAAAATTTTAGATTATTTATTCTTAAATCAAGCAGTTGTTTTATACCTTTTGTGTAAAAATGTGTTCCCAATGACAACCAATTACGTATCGTACCAGAAGTTACATATACAATAATTTTACACATTGATCACGTGATAGTGTATCTTAACGGACTAGTGGAGATAAAAAAAAAAATTACATATCATACGTAGCAGTATATATTTTACATAAAAAGATATTTTATTTAAGAAACTGCTGGAGATGCTCTCAAGTGTAAAAATATACTTGCCAATAACAACCAACCACGTGTCCCCACATAACTTGTACAAACCTATTTAATAATAGGATTAATTCGTTAGTGGAATGAGAAAGACGGAGAAAAATACATAACAATTTTACATATTTGTGTATCTTAACAACTGTTGGAGAAAAAAAAAAATTACATATTGATACTTTGATAAACTGTTGAAGATGGGTTTAAGATACTAAAATTGAGATTCCAAATCTTATTTAATTGTTGTCTATTTTAATACTTCTATTATTTATGATTCCAACTTCTTAAACAATAGGTGAAATTTCTAATTACAACTTTTTAAATAACTCCTATTAGAAAAGATAAGAGTGTATAATATAGTCCAATTTCAATATGAAAAGAATCACAATATTATTTTGTAAATAATTTAGATTTAGATATCACATATTATAAAAGGTCTCTTTCCGTAGAATTGTATTAGGCGCAACATCGCGATCTTTCATTTATTTGGTTTGGTCAATGAAATTTTGTTACTAAAAAGTTTTGTCACTCAAAGAGAGAGAGATGATAGAAAACTTGTTTTTGATTTTTAAGATGAAAGCACCAATATTTATAAAAGAAATACTTATGTATGCCTAATAACATACATGACATTGACAGGGAGTGGCCCGAATACTAAGCGAAATAGAAAATAAATTTAACATTCAATATTATTTAACATGAATTGCGTGACGTTAATTATTTTACATAAAAAATTCAGTGTTAAGAGTCTTCGTAACAATGATGAATTTGTGAATCTTCAAATTCAATCTTGCATCTCATTCATGCGCGCGCACACACACAAATACAAGAATGTCGTGATTCTCGTGCTAAATTTGTGTGAATATGAAAATGGAGCAAAGGGGCCATTGGGAAATCGACACTATTCTTTTACCCCAAAATGGGCATGGATGAATAAAAGAATGTCTCCACAGTTTTCATTCCTTTGCCTTTTATATATATATATATATAATATTTGTTTATAAACTTGGACATAAATCAACAAGTGGATTACAACTTGCAAAAGAGAGTTCAACTTCGAATTTATTATATTATTATATATTGTCATAAAAGCAAAACTGTTGAGTGAATGATTTGCGAAAACAAAACAAAACAAAATTCCATACGTCTCAATCAATACTTAATTATGCAACCAAACCTTCTAGAAATTCATTTATTTTTTCTTCATTTAAAAAATGGTCAATCAAATTGAGGTGATGTCAATGGGTTGGCATTCAAGAGTACGTTTCTATTAGGTTGACCCAAAACGAGTGAGCAGCAATTAAACGTGTTTTTTTTTCCTATAACAGTGGACTTGTTTTCATAACAAATGAATTTATGTTTGGTCTGATTTTTGTTTTTCTCTGCAAATTGCAATCCTATGTATGTATGTGCCATGTTCATTGTATCTAATCTTTAGTGTAACATGAGGCTATAAGCACTACATGTGTATGTTTAAGAATTTAATTTGTTGAATGTGGTGTGATAATTCAGTGGTAGAATATGTGCTATTTGTGGTTAAAGGTTTAGGTTTGAATTGTAGTTAGTTACTTCAACTTTTTAAAAAAATAATAATAATAATTTGTTAAAATTATTACTAAGGACAAGATGCAAATATGATGTAACGAAATCGAAATTGAAATTAAAACCGAATGTATATCATTGTAAAATTACTAAATTAATTAACACGGAGATGAACGGACTAGTTATTAATTAATATGGGTCTTTTTTAAAAGAATCAACCATTTCTACTAAAAAACCGAATTACTGAAATATAATCTTACTTAAAAAAATAAAATAAATAATAAGTGTAAAAATAGATATGCACAATTTACAAACCATTTGAGAATTCAAAAGTGACTACACTAACAAATAAATTAATTAACACTCGAACCCTAAAATAGTTACAAAAGTTGAGTTTGTTTTTTCTCCACCCTTTAAGTAGCCCCACTTATGCAATACCGACATTGATAATAAACTTCACCACATATTAATCAAACTTGATCAATCTCAAGTTAAACCAGCCCAAACCATATAATACAACTAAGATCATGGCAATAGTGATCAAATGAGTATTAATCATATATTTATAGCATCGGATTCCTTTTTTACATATGTAATAGTCATGCAATATTTTCGCTTTGAGAATACATGCAATACTTATTATTTAGAAGTTAAAAGTGTTCGAATTCTCGAAGTAATTAATATTGCGTTCTTAAAGTAGCTAGTGTTGCATTTGTACTGACATAAATAATGGTAGGACAAGTAGTGAACATATAACTTTTCAAGTCTCCAAAAGATCACATGAGTGTTTGACTTTCTTACCAAGATAAATAGTATAATTGATTTTATACTATTATTATTAAATATGAATTTGTTTATTCAGATAATCGTCTTCTCAATTTCGAAAAAAATGATCCAGAGCTTGAGGGATTACCGAATAAGATAGAATTCTGTTACATATTTGCTTTGACTGGGTAATAGTGTTATTTGTGGTTCATTTAGACGTATGAAAAATGAAGCTGGAGATATTGACATTTAAAGTGGGTAGTTGGGTTGGGGCTTATTTTCTTGTGTGGGCCATTATGATTCTGTTTGAACAGAAGCAGTCCACCAATTCTCCGTCCAATTGTTTCCCTTATAAGGGCCCAATATCTTTTGGGTCCCCATATCTTCTTGTCCTCATGTGGGGATGTGGTCCTCTTCTCCGAAATTTTGGTGTGGTTTTATATTTGGGATTTTGGATAGATGTTTCTGTGAATTTTTCAAACGTATCTTTTAGCTTTAAATACCGACTTAGTAGGAAGAAAGGAGGGAAGAGGAGTGAAAAATAGAAAGGAAGAAACAAACTTATTTTATTTGGTAAAGATGAGAGAAGAAGAGAATGAATATGGTACGTATATAGAAATAGGGTTGCGATCGAAAAACAACCGTATGGTATGTAACCATATGGTATGTATATAGAGTGTATAACTCCCTATATATTCTAAAAAATTCTTAACATTCAATTTTGTGCAAAACAATGACTTAAATGTTAAAAAAACTAAACATGTCCCTCTATAACTGAAATGACTAAAGTGTCCCTTTACTTTTTTTCCTTCCTCTTCATCATCGCCAGTAGCAAGCATGCTGCCAGTGATAAAGTCAGTCGTCGCTGGGAGTGACCAGACCAAGTCGTTGTCGACTTCCTCTCTTTCCGGTGAGGTTGCTGGACCTTGCAGTGGCCTGGTCGCTGCATGTAGACCGTTGCTCTTCTTCAACCGATCAACCAAGTCGCCGGATTGTAAGTATCTTTTTCGGGTTGAGTCAGGTCGGTCCAGTGTGTGTGTGTGTGTATATATATATATTATACATAAGGGAATTATCGAAAGAGAAAAAATATTTTCGAAATTTTATATCTTAAAAATGTAAATTCGTAATGAAAAAGTGACTTTAAGCCATTCTTTGATCATTTTTTCAAACTTTGTATATATATAAAAAAAATGTTAGAGGTGATATTTGTCCAAAATTTAAACATTAGGGGTATTTTTTCTCACTTTGCCCGTAAAAAAAAAGGATGAATGAGTAATCCATTCAAATATGAACTAAAGATAGGGAGGAAGAGAAGCAAGATTGTGATTGAAAATTTAAATTATAATAGTACCTTTCATAATTATAAAATAAATCTAATATTAACAATTTCTATCTTCCCTTTCCTCTTACCATTCTCTTCCATCTAACCAAACAAAATGAGGGAAGGACAATATCCTTTCTTTAGGAATGTCTCATCTATCTATCCATTTTTTTCTCACTTTTATCTTATTTCATTCCTTCCTACCAAACCGAAGAGTACTAAATTGACGCTTTGAAATTTGAATTAAAGAAAATTTACTTCAAACTCACGCAAAAATATTATACTCTTGGAAAATATTATAGCAACTCACGCAAAAATAAATCATTTACCCATAATTTTTTTTTTGGATATTTCACAAATAATAAACATGTTTTTGGTAATACTCATGTGGAGACATGACAGATTTTACACGAATTTCTTACTTCCTTTCATTGGACCAGAGAGTTTGGAAAGTAGTATTGGGTTTTGGTTCGTAAATTTCAACTGATCTGTAGCTGAAATGGGCCCAAAAAGCATAACAATTTGGGCCATCGCCATAAGCTTATAATGGATAAAAGAAAAGAGAAGCCCACCCATTTCACATTTAAACAACACAATAGAGCACCACTTGAATGCAACACACACAGGAGATGCATTCGGCCCACCATATTAATCGAAATGGCTGACTTATATAGCATAATTCTTATGTTGCGTTTGATATTACCGGTGTTTTGAAATTGAAAAAAAAATTAATTTAAACTTTGAATTAAATTTTCTCATAATCGAAATCTAAGACTATTTGTTGCTCCCATAGCATACTTATTTCATTTGTTGGACCTGTAAATTTTATTTTATTTATTTTTTATTATTAATTTTTTTCTTTTCAAACAGGACGTACTTCTCATCCATAATAAATGTATAGCTCACTGAATGGTGACTGCCATAGACAATTTATCGGGTGTGGTAGTTAGGGTTGTGCAAACGAGAGAGAAAATAATTAAGTTATGTTTGGTTTACTGAAAAAGAAAAGAAATAATTACATTAATTAGGAGAGAAAAGAAAAGAAAGAAAAGGAGAGGGCATTGTTAACTATTCATTTTGTTTGGTTCATTAAAAAAAGGAAAAGGAAGGAAATAATAGTAATCATGTTTAGGGAAAGAAATGAAAGGAAACTATAAGTCAATACTTCATGCCTAATTTGTATCCTTCTGGACCCTTCTGTTTCTTTCTTTCTTTTTTTTTTTTTTTTTTTTATATTTATATTTATATTTTTTTATTTAAAAAAAAAAAAAAGACTATACCAAACATACTATTTCATTTCACTCCGTTACCTTTATTTTCTTTTTCTTTCTTTACCTTCCAACCAAACTGGGCCTAAAAGTTTTGGGTTTAAAAAAGTTTATAGCAAATGGGCTTGGGGATTGATGGGTTGAACAAAATTTTTATTTTTGTTAAAAAGTTGAGAAAATAATATAATAAATTGGGTTGGATTGGCTGGTCTTGGCTTTGGCTCTTATTAAAATGTTTTTAAATGGTTTATAAGACTTCTAAATATGACATTTATAGTAATATGAAATTTTATGCAACTGGTGTAAACCCTAAGTCATCACTGACTTTTTTTTCACTTTCTCCTCTCTTTCCTCTCCACCAAAGTCAGAACCACACCACATCCTCCCACCACCATCACCAACCACCACCCCCATCATCGCCACTCCGCAATATGATGTTATTGGTGGATTATGATAAGAGCATTTGAAGATTGATTATGGATAACAATTGTCCGATCAGAGCATTTGAAGGCTAATTGTGGACTACTAGACTACCAATTATCCCCATTTCCTAGTGGATTTGGAGTACCAGTGATGAGTGTTGAAAAATGTACATTTAAACCCCTTAAGCTCGAGTATTCTAGGACCTCTATCTAACATATTTTTCTGTTTTAGACTAATTTCATGTTATTGCCCTTTTAAAGCGCTTATCCCTAAAATAAGTCAATTCAGCCAAATTAGAGTATAAAAGAAGCAATCTCAAGCTAAATAGAAGAATGGAGCAAAGTGGTGGAAAATAGTATGTTTCGATCGATTAGACATATTTTAGATCGATCTCACAGTGATCGATCCAACCTTGCCAAGATGGATCAAACTCCTTGTCCTTATTCTTAAGAATTTCCATCTTCGATCGATCTAACTTTCTTCAGATTGATCGAACTTCCTTGATCTTATCCCCACCTATCTCTTTTGTCTTTTTCCCAAAATATCCCAAAAATATCTCAGATTTGTCTCTTTCCAAAAAGGCGCCACCAAGGTTTGATTGATCTGGCCTTACTTCGATTGATCTGGCCATAGTTTGATCGATCTCATCTAAATTCGATCGATTGAACCTCCTCAAGTCCGAAATAAAACAGAGTCTAGCTCATTAAAAGATGGCTCGTGGTGCAATCATTAAGAGGACCTTAGTGCATGAGACCTGACCATTGGGTGCGACACTTGAGCTACCTATATAAGGATTTTGAGCCATTTTTACATTATATATATCATCATATACAATCTTGGAGAGGAGGTTAGAGATTAGAGAGATACACACCATTTGGGAGTTCTTATATTCATCTAGGGTTTCCATCAAGGAGAAGAAGATCAATCCTACCATGGAGATGGCCCTTGAGGGTTAGATGACTACATCAATGAGTGGCTAAACATCTTCTTGGGCTAGAGTTAGCCCTAAGCATGCCTTCTCGATCTTGATGTTTTGTATTTTGAGGGAATTTGTGTTATAATCTTGTCTTGATATTTGATTTATATATGAATCTTGTTTTTATAATGATTTGTCTTGTTTAATACTTCCAATTGATCATTTCATTCTATTCATATGTCTATGTATGCTAGAATAGATGTTCATGTGTTTATCTCTTGGTTTTGTGCTATTGATGCATGTCTTTATGTGTTGACGCTATGAATCTAGAGATTGTCAAGGCATAGTGCTTAAATAAAATATTCTTGTGATTTGTTTGATGGTTCATACTCATTTCTTGATGGATTGTGCCTCTACTTTAGCTTAATTAGTTTAATTTATATGTCCTTAGCTTAGATGTAGTGTAGTTGCTTTACTTTCTTAAATTTGAGGACAATTCATACTTGTTGTTTGATGTTCTATGCTTATGAATACAAGTAGTATAATTCTCTAACTTGTTAGTGTGTTGATTGTGAGCTTAAAGGAAGGAAAAATGGTTTAGTTTGATATATTATACTATTCACTAGGTTGTCTAGACATTATATGCTTAATTAGTCATCCATGCTTGTTGATTCAATCAATCACACCTATTTGTATTGCAACACATATTTCCCCTCATTCATTACATGATGAGCGCTGAAAAGTGCACTTTTAAACCCCTTAAACTTGAGTGTTCTAGGACTTGTATCTATCTTATTTTTTCGTTTTAGACTAATTTCGTGTTATTTCCTTTTTTAGGTCAATAAAGTTAAAACGAGCTAAAAATGGCTTCTTAAGGCTTTTTTGGAGTCAAACTAAGTCTTGGTGAGAATCTGGAGCAAAAAGGAGGCTGATTTGGAGCAAAAAAGGAGGTTGATGCTGAAAATTGCCAAGTGAGATCTATCGCAGAAAAGTGAGATCGATAGCAGAAAAGTGAGTTCGATCGAACCTAGATTGATCGAAGAAAAGTGAGATCGATCGCACCCAGATCGATCGAAGAAAAGTGAGATCGATCGAACTGTTCGCGAAAGTTATTAAAAAGCAGATCTAAAGCTCATTTCGACCCAACTCAGGCTGTGCTTGAAAGAGAAGATCCTAGGGCCGAGTTTTCACATTTTGGGCTCTCAAAGCCTTGTATATATGGGAGATTGAACCATTTTTGTGGAGAGATCCATATTTTTACATTGTAATTTCTATATTGTTGTAGCTTTCTCTCTCTAGAAAGTTAGAGATTAGGGTTAGAAGAAAAGAGGGAAGTGGAGGCACATCTCAAGAACCCATCTCTAGATCCACATAGTCTCTCTCTCTAGAGCTTCAAAGAAGAAGAAGAAGAAGATGGAGCCATATTTGGAGCTTGCCCTTGAGGGTTTCATGACCACATCCACTTCCTCCATAATTGGCTAGATCTACACTTAGGGCTTGGATAAACCCTAAGTCTTGTGTAATCTAAACCCTTGTATTTCTATTTTTGGGGATTTATATATATATTGTTGTGATTAGTGTTTAGCCTTGTGATTGTTGATTTAATTCTTCCTTATGATTCTCTATTTTAATTACATGTTGTCTTATGTGTGATTATTTGAGAATTAATCTCTACACTAGATTCTCTATGTTGGTTGCATGTCTATGTGTGATTAATTAAGGATTTAGTAATGGCTAAGTATGGGTTTTCATTGAATGTATTTGTCAATTAATTTGATGGATTATACTTATACTTGATGGGTTGTTCTACAATTTAATTCATGCTTGTAGGTAGGTAGACAATCTATACTTGATTTGATATTCCATGGCTTATTATTGCAAATACCATGATTCTCTATATTGATGTGTGCTCTCATTAGACCCATTTGTTAATTAATTGATGGATTATACTTTTGTCTTGGTGGGTTGTTCTACACTTAGTTTACTTATTGGTTAGGTAGACAATTCACTCTTGCATTAGATAGTTCACACTTTTACATGCAAATTGTGTTTATGTTTTTGGCCACATCTTGATTGCAACAATGTATTCCCCATTAATGGAAAGCAAGTGGTTAATTACATGAGCTTAGTGGTGATTCCAACACCCTAAGACCTCTCTTCATATCTCTTAAATCCCTATCTCTCACTAGTTTATTTTACTTGCATTTTAATTTAATTGTTTTCTAAAGTAATCAACAAATCCAATTCTTCTTTGCAATCTTTTAATACGCTAGAGTCGAAGTTAAATTCCAACACGTATAATCCCTGCGGATCATCCCTACTCACTATACTTCATTAGTTGTAGTAGTGGTTTTTATAAATGTAAATTTGACTAGAAAGGCTTCCGAAACTACATTCATATTTTGACCTTGCGAAGCGACCTCTCGCATTAAAAAGTTCACTTTCTAAACACACAGGAAGGGATTTGTCAAATTTTGGCACCATTGCCGGGGATTAACGGTTTTGTTGGAATTAGACTAGACAATAGTGTTCATTCGATTGCTTCAATTTTTATTTTATCTTCCATTGTATATTCTTTTCTCATTCTTGATATTGTTTGTTCAATTAGGTACTTAACTACAAGGAAGGCAAACTTTGGAACTTCAAGTAATCATTGGAGTTTAAAGCTAACATTAAAATTTGAAGTTGGTTAAAGACATTTGTGAGCATTTCTTGAAAATCTCATAGTTTAATTGTTTCACTTCTTTGCATGCTTGTGATAGGCCTTGTTGAGGCTAATTTTATTGCTTAAATTTTTGTCCAAGCATCGACCCATGTGGAGGCCATTATTTGTTGCATTTGGATTTTGAATGTGGATGGAGCCATTGTTTGATCCAAGTTTGGGGGAATATCACTTCCCCTCACCTTATGTCCCTCCACCATATTTTGATCCTTATGAGGTTGAGTCCAATTCATTTCAACATGCATCATCTTGTTATTGACTTGACTATTCTCATTATCCTCCTTGTGACTATTACCCTTCCTCACCTTTTTATGAAGAACCACCTCCATCACCTTATTCACCCGGATTTGAAGATAAAGTGTTAGCTTTACTTGATGTGCATATTTCACAAACTCCACTTATTAATCCTCATTCTCAAATGTTAGCCAAGTTAAAAGCTCAAGTTGAACAAATTGCAAGTACTCTTTCTCGTTAAGAGGAGGAGGAAGAGGCAAATGAAAAAATGGCAAGAACTTTAATGTATATAGATGAGGATGATGAGAGTGAAGAGGAAGAAGTAGCAAGTGAGCTAATGCCTAGCACTCTATCTTGTATAGAGGAGGAAGTGGCAAGTGAGTTAGTGGCTAATCTAATAGAGCATAACATGATTAATGAGGACTTTCCTTGTTTTGATCATGATTTTATCCCGACCATTGCTTCTCTAGAGAGTGAGGAGACGTTGATCACTATAGAAGAAGGAGAAAAGGAGGAGGAACTTGTTGAAGAGGGCCTTCCTTTTATTATCTCTAAAGACCCTCTTGAGACATGCCTTTTTGGAATGTATAAAAATTGTGATTTTAACCTTGAAAGCTCCAAAAATGAAGTGAACTCTCTAATAGACTCTTTAGCTAACTTGGAAAGTGAGGAGATAGTAATTTTTGAGGAAGAGAAAGGGGATGAAGAGAGTGTAATTCCTATTAATTCAATTGAGTCCTTGAAAGACTTTGCCTTGCCAAGTGTAAGGCCGCCCATTATTGATTTTATTTTCAAGACCGTGGATGAAAGGAAACAAATTGCATCTTTCATAATTTCTTTTCAAGTTATTCTTTTGGGAGGTATTTACATTGTTGTGAGAGAGGATCCACTTGGGAAAATTGACAAGAGGGGTCACTGAGGATGTCTCATATATGGTTTTTGATACTTTCGACTACTGAGTTGAACCAACGTCTTGTTAGAGACGTTAAACACTAGTATTCGTAGAGTTTCAAAACTCTATTCCTCCCTTATTTATTTATTTATTTTTTGTTCTTGTGTAAATTCTTACATCCATTTTTCAATCTCTATTCTTGTTACTATCATTGGGGCCTAGCATATGATTTTCTGCACTGTCATCTCAAAATTAGGCATTTGGTGCCAGTTCGATTGATCACAAGTGTCTATTCGATCGATTGAACCTCTTTGCAGTCAATTCTTAGCAGAATTCAGGTCTCTGTGTATCGTGCAAACTTTCTTCCAGATCGATCTAATTATTTCTTGATCGATCCAGTTATCCCTTCGATCGATCTCAATTCTATACTTAGAAATTTTTTGAATCTCTGCATATTTCAGATCTCTGTGTATCATTCGAAGTTGTCTACAGGTTTTCACATCTTGGATCGATCGAGTTTCACTCGATCATCCTTAGATCGATTACAGCTTTGCCCTTTGACTTTTTTTTTTTCTATTTTTATTTTATTTTATTTTTCATTTTCTTTCATTGTTGTTATTTTCTTTTATTTTATTTACTTAGTTTTCTCTTGTGAAAAATTTTTTTAAAAAAAAATCCTCTTTTTGCATTATTTATTTCATTGCATGTTTACTTTTTGCATTTTTATTTACTTGCCTTTTTATTTTTATTTGTGTACATACTTGTTTTGTCTAAAAAAATAATTAAAAAAAAAATAATATTTCAAAGTGGCATTCTATCTTGCTAGAGACGTTAACCTTAGCAATTATTGTGCATTTTTCTTGCATTTTGTTTCATTGTATATAATTTCATAAAAAAAAATATATAAATAATAATAATAATAATAATAATAATAAAATTTGCATTCTTTATTTCATGGCATTTTCATTTATTGCATTTTTATTTCTTTGCATTTTATTGTGTATGTAAACATACTTGTTATGTCATAAAAAAAAAAGAAAAAAAAAAGAGTTTTTATATTCATTTTCATTTTTTTTGTTCTTGCATCCTTTTTACTTTTTGTTTTTCATTTCTTGCATTGTACATATTCTTTCATTACATTTTGCCTTTTTTATTTTTCTTTTTGCATTTTGTATTTGCATTTTATTCTTTAGTTTTCTTGCATTTTGTATATACTTGCTTTTATAAAAAGAAAAATATAAAAACTTTTCACCGTTGTGCCTTTATGTGTAGTCATGCTACTTTCATACTTTAGTTAGGGCTTGATCTCATATCTATCTTTCATCTTGTATTATATTGCCTTAGAATGCATGATTTGATTATTCTTATCCCATTTAATATTTGATGTGAGTTTACTAGTGTGGTTATTCAAATAGGTTGTTGATTCCAAGTTTGGGGGAGACCCTTTTCATATTGGATCATTGTCAGGCTTCATGCTTTCGACACCACGGTATACTCTTTCCATCTTTTCCATTGTTCTCATTACACATTGAGGACAATGTGCGGTTTAACTTTGGGGGTAAGGTGGCTTTGTTGCATTCTACTTAAAGTTGAACTTTAAATGCATGATTGAGATTTGAGATCCATGTTAGCTATGATTTTGATCTTTTGAGGACTCTATTGCCTAGAATTTACAAATTGCTTGACTTGAGAGTTCAGTACTCTTTGTATGCCTTGTGAATGCCATTTAGGAGTAACGTTTTCCAGAAATTGATATCTTGCTTGCACTTGTGGTCCATATCATCCTGATTTTGTGATTGTTTTGAGATTCACTCTAGGATTCTACACTAGCACAGGCGCACACTAGCATTCATTTGTGGGGTACATGCTTTGTTGATTATTGAATTGGTTATCTCCCAATTGGGCTAGTAGTACATTGAAAGCTTTCATTCTTGATAAAGGTGGATAACAAACCCTTTCACTAAGTAGCCGGGATTCTAGCCTCATCAAGCACGGAATTTCTCGCGCCGAAAGGTGGAGGGCCCAAACTCTAAGTTAATAATTGAACTTTCTATCCAAAAAAAAAAAAAAAAAAAAAAAGTTGCAAAAGTAATAAAAAAAAGTGAGGACTTCTCCCAAAAGGTGAGAAGTGGGAAATGATTAGATGGAGTTGTTTTGATTTATAGCCTAGTTGATTTGAGCTTGTAAGTCCTTAGGGGTGTTTGAACACCTAATGCCCTAAAGCCGTCTGGTTTGGGAGTCATTGACCTAGCCCTCGACCTCATGGATCGCTAGAATACTTAATAGATCAACACATTGCATTATGCTTCCATCTTTGATCCTTAGGATAGTTTAAAAAAAAAAAAATGAAGTGAAAAAAATAAGCGCACCTAGTTGAATAAAGCTTTAATAAAAGGTCCACTCTTTGTCTTGATGATCGGTACTAGATTTGTGTGCTAGTTTGAGGGTAAGGATGTGATCATTTCTCTAGTTGGCTTAGATAGCAACATACTTGATGCCGGTCCACTCAAAAAGGATTCTAAAGTTGTTTTGATTTACATGATCATTTTCTTAATGTGTGGAGGACCATACTTACTTATTTGATGTTGAGATTTTGGGAGATTGCTTGAAAAGGGTTGGAAAAATTGCATACTTGAGGTAGTTTTCTTCCAATGCCTGCTTGCAATATTGGTGCCTCTTTTGTGAGAATGAGCTTAATGTCTGTGGGTATCATTTCTGGAAACCCTCACGAGACTTCACTCGTCCACTAGGGGTAACTTAGGGGTTTAAAAGGCTTGTTGCATGTGCTAAATGCAATCATATTCCCTACGAAAGTGGCATTATCCATTTATTGTTTTCTAGTTCATAGTTGTTTAGTTGTTCATTTCATTCCTTTACCTTGTAGTTCATTACTAGGGACTAACAATATTTTTCCGTTTTAGACTAATTTCGTGTTATTTCATTTTTTAGGTCAATAAAGTTAAAACGAGCTAAAAATGGCTTCTTAAGGCCTTTTTGGAGTCAAACTAAGTCTTGGTGAGAATTTGGAGCAAAAAGGAGGCTGATTTGGAGCAAAAAGGAGGCTGATCTGGAGCAAAAAGGAGGCTGATGCTGAAAACTGCCAAGTGAGATCTGTCACAAAAAAATGAGATCGATCGCAGAAAAGTGAGATCGATCGAACACAGATCGATCGAAGAAAAGTGAGATCGATCGAACTGTTCGCGAAAGTTATTAAAAAGCAGATCTAAAGCTCATTTCGACCCAGCTCGGGCAGTACTTAAAAGAGAAGATCCTAGGGCCGAGTTCTTACATTTTTGGGAAAGCCTTGTATATATGGGAGATTGAACCATTTTTATGGAGAAATCCATATTTTTACATTGTAATTTCTATATTGTTGTAACTTTCTCTCTCTAGAAAGTTAGAGATTAGGGTTAGAAGAAAAAAGGGAAGTGGAGGCACATCTCAAGAACCCATCTCTAGATCCACATACTCTCTCTCTATAGAGCTTCAAAGAAGAAGAAGAAGAAGATGAAGCTATGTTTGGAGCTTGCCCTTGAGGGTTTCATGACCACATCTACCTCCTTCATGATTGGCTAGATCTACACTTAGGGCTTGGATGAGCCCTAAGTCTTGTGTAATCTAAACCCTTGTATTTCTATTTTTGGGGATTTATATATATATTATTGTGATTAGTGCTTAGCCTTGTGATTGTTGATTTAATTATTCCTTATAATTCTCTATTTTAATTATATGTTATCTTATGTGTGATTATTTGGGAATTGATCTCTACACTAGATTCTCTATGTTGGTTGCATGTCTATGTGTGATTAATTAAGGATTTAGTGATGGCTAAGCATGGGTTTTCATTGAATGGGTTTGTCAATTAATTTAATGGATTATACTTATGCTTGATGGGTTATTCTACAATTTAATTCATGCTTGTAGGTAGGTAGACAATCTATACTTGATTTGACATGACATGGCTTATTATTGCAAATTTCATGATTCTCTAGATTGATGTGTACTCTCATTAGACCCATTTGTTAATTAATTGATGGATTATGCTTTTGTCTTGGTGGGTTGTTCTACACTTAGTTTACTTGTTGGTTAGGTAGACAATTCACTCTTACATTAGATAGTTCACACTTTTACATGCAAATTGTGTTTATATTTTTGGCCACATATTGATTACAACAATGTATTTCCCATTAATGGAAGCAAGTGGTTAACTACATGAGTTTAGTGGTGATTCCAACACCCTAAGACCTCTCTTCATATCTCTTAAATCCCTATCTCTCACTAGTTTACTTTACTTGCATTTTAATTTAATTGTTTTCTAGAGTAATCAACCAATCAACTCTTCTTTGCAATCTTTTGATACGCTGGAGTCGAAGTTAAATTCCAACACTTATAATTCCTGCGGACGATCCCTACTCGCTATACTTCATTAGTTGTAGTAGTGGTTTTTATAAATGTAAATTTGACTTGAAATGCTTCCGTAACCACATTCATATTTTGACCTTACGAAGCGACCTCTCGCATTAAAAAGTTCACTTTCTAAACACATAGGAAAGGGGTCATTATTACACATTGAGTATCTAGAATGGTGATGTTTAGTGGTAATCTCTAAATCCTAAGATCCCTCTCTCTTGTTCTCTACCCTTTACTTACTTTAATTGCTTTGCATTGAATTTATTTACATTGTAGTTTAATTAACCAATCAAACCATCTTTTGATCTACTAGTCCGACCTTGTTTCCATATTAATATTGCCTCCAATCCTTTGGGACGATCCCTACTCACCCTAGCTATATTAGTAACTAGAGGTAGTAGTGGCATTTTATAAATTCAAACTTGGCCACACTTCATTGTAACTTGTTGGTCGACACGACTAAGGCCACACCAAGTTTTGGCGCCGTTGCCGGGGATTGATTTGGCAACGCCGTGTTTTGGAAACAATTAGGAATTAGTACTCTTTTGATCGTGTTTTTACTTTACTTTATTTTTAGTTACCTATTGTGTTTGTTCTTGATTAGCTAGGTGAATTGAGCAAGCAAGTGAAGCAAAGGAGAATTGAAAAGGCTAAAATCTAAATTTTTTTACAAAGCTAAGCGAAAATTGAAAAAATGAATTAAAGTTGCTTAAGGACCCTTTGTGAGCTCTTTTAACTCAATCTCTAGTTAAATTGTCGGTCCGCGTGGTGGCAAGTTCTTAAATTCTTGGATAGATCATGAGCCCGCGTGGAGGCAATTTACTTTTCTTTGCATATTGTTCAAAGCATGGGAGTATGGGATCAATGTATGTGGAGGATTGCTGATTATTGATTTGTTGTAGGGGCGAAGTCTTTGATTTTATTGCTTTGTTGGTGTGTTACTTGAAGTTTTGTGTGGTTCTTTCCCTACCCTTCATCCTAGGCATTCTAATGGAAAATCTAGAGGGTAATCTTGGCTATTTAGACCCACATTTTATGGGACATCCCCCTTTTAACCAACATCCCCACGGAGTTCAAGCTCCAATTCCTCTAATGATTCTTCGAGATCATTACAATCTTATGAATACCATGCACCAACTTATATCATACTTCCTAATTTTAGGGCCGATCAATATGAAATTAAGCCCAAAACCATTCAAATGTGTCCACTTTTCTATGGTTTAGATGATGAGGAACTATATAAACATCTTGATGAATTTTTTGAAATATGCTCTACCGTGAAGTACATGAATGTCCCGAAAGAAATTCTTAAACTACTTCTTTTCCCTTTCACTCTTAAAAATAAGGCAAAATATTGGTTCAACAATTTGGGAGCAAATTCAATAACTTCTTGGATACAAATGCAAAATAAATTTTTAAAAAAATTTTACCCCATGAGTTTGACCAATTCAATGAGAACCGCCATTAGAGAATTTTCTTATGGGGAGGGAGAACTTTAACATGAGGCTTGGGAAAGATTGAATGATTTGCTAGGGAAATGCCCACACCATGGCATTCCTAAAAGGCAAGTGGTTCAATATTTCTATGAAAGTCTATCTGACGCTTATAAGGACATTGTTGATACATCACGTGGAGGTTCATATTTTGGAAAACATGATGACGATATTTGGCACCTTTTTGAAAAAATGAGTGAAAATTCATTGCATAAGCCTCACACTTCTCGGTTGAGTCATGATTCAATTAACAAAAAAAGAACTTTGAAAGTATGTCAAATTGAAAGTCCAATGGAGATTGTTGCCGAGGTCAAAACTCTCACTCAAAAACTCGATCAATTTTTATTGAGTCAAAAACCGGTAACTCAATAATCTCCTTTTCTTAACCATCATCTTCATCATTCTTGTGAGCCATGCATGACTTGTTCAAGTGTATTGCACACTACTTCCAATTGTCCCCATGAACATGTGCTTGATGAACACTATGAACAAGTCAATGCCGCCTTTGCTCACCCTCTTCCAAATGCTTATGCTCCAGTGTAGAGTGAACATTCAAATCCTTTTCAAGCTAAAAATTTTCAAAACCGATAAATTCCTCCTCATCAAAGAAATAAAGGTTCAAAATGATTTGTTTCATCATCTTCTTATCATCAAAGAATGAATCATTTCTCTCATCCTCAAGCTTATAATTCTCAAAGTAGCTCTAATCATCCTCATGGACTTTTTAGCAACTCCACATTTGAAGATAAGGTCTTAGTGGCTTTGGGTAGTTTGGAAATGAACACCAATTTGTTGCATTCTCATTCTCAATTGATATCAAAGCTTGAGTCTCAAATCGGGATAATAGCTAATGCATTAAATGCAAGAGAAATTGGTAAATTGCCTAGCCAACCCGAAAGGAACCCAAAAGCCCAATATCAAGTGGAAGCAAACTCTACATTAGGGTGCCCATCCTAAGAGCAAGTGCAAGTAATTACCACTTTGACAAGTGGTAGGCAAGTTGACAATAGGGTTGAATAACCAAGTGAAGATAGTGAACCGGTGCAATCAAAAGTTGACACCCATCCCGTTTCCAATCCTACTCCTACTTCCTTGGAGGACAATATTCCAAATAGGAATTTTCAACCCTCTCCATCATTCCCTCAAGTTGCAAGGTCTTATGAACCAAAAGCTCCATTTCCTTATGCTTTAAAAGAGACTTCGCCTTTTGGGAGGCAAGAAGGAAAAATCCATGACATGATGGAAGTCTTCAAACAAGTTAACATAAATCTCCCTCTCTTGGATGTAATTAGGCAAATTCCGCCTTATGCAAAATTTTTGAAAGATCTTTGCATGCAAAAGAGGAAGAGCAAGGGACAAGGCCCTAAAAAAGTGTTCCTAACGGAGCAAGTGAGCTCCATCATTCAACATAACACTCCACCTAAGTTCAAAGATCCCGGTGCTTCGACCATCTCATGTGTAATTAGAAACCATGAAGTTCGTAGAACTCTTCTTGACTTAGGGGCGAGTGTTAATTTGATTCCTTGCTCCGTGTATGTCCAACTAGGATTGAATGAATTGAAGCCAACCTCGGTGGTGCTTCAATTAGCCGATAAATCTATTAAAACTCCTAGGGGCATCGTTGAGGACATTCTCATTAAGGTTGACAAGTTCTATTTTCCGATTGATTTTATAGTTCTTGATACCGAACCGGTTGCTAATCCTACTAATCACATCCTAATCATCTTGGGAAGGTCATTTTTTGCCACCGCAAATGTAACTATCAATTGTCGATCTGGGGTTATGGACCTTTCTTTTAGTAACATGATGGTTAAATTTAATGTATTCAATGCAAGTCGACATCTCATAGATGAAGACGAATGTTGTCTCATAAATGTCTTGGATGAGATTGTGGAGGAGTCCATTCCTTCCATGGTTATAAAAAAACTAACCGAGGATCTTCTCTTCTATCCGAGGATCCTCTTGCATCTTGTCTCCTTGAAATGTATGAAAGTTACAGGTTTGATAATGAAAGATCAATGAGCGAGGTTAATGACTTAATGGAATCCGTTGCAAGTTTGGATTTTCCACCTTGAAAAGCTCCATAAGAACCTCTTTCTCCACTTTCTAGCACTCCACCGGTCCTATCTTTAGTCTCTCCACCCACTCTTGAGCTTAAAACTCTTACTCCCTATCTTAAGTACGTCTTTCTAGGCCCAAAAGAGACTCTTCTGGTCATCATCTCTTCAAATCTTGAAAAAGATCAAGAGAATGCTCTTTTGAATGTGCTTAAAGAAAATAAGGAAGCTATTGGATGGAGTGTGGCGGATCTAAAGGGAATTGACCCTTCCATTTACATGCATCGCATTCTTATGGAAGATGATGCAAAACCTTTTAGAGATGCCCAAAGGAGATTAAATCTAAACATGAAAAAAATGGTTAAGAAAGAAGTTTTTAAGATCTTAGATGCCGGTCTCATCTATCCAATCTCTGATAGCAAATGGGTGAGTCCAACTTAAGTAGTTCGCAAGAAATTGGGGATTACGGTGGTTGAAAATTCAAAAAGTGAGGCAATTTCTAAGCGTACCACCACTTCATGGCATGTATGCATTGATTATCGCAAATTAAATGCCGCCACTAGAAAAGATCACTTCCTTTTGCCATTCATTGATCAAATTTTAGAGAGATTGGTCGAGCAACAATATTATTGCTTTCTTGATGGCTATTCGGGTTACAATCAAGTATCCCTAAACCCATTAGACCAAGAGAAAACCACCTTTACTTGTCCTTTTGGCACATTTGCTTATAGACGGATGCCATTTGGTTTGTGTAATGCCCTTGCCACATTCCAACGGTGTATGATGTCAATTTTTTCAGACATGGTAGAAGAGTATCTAGAGGTCTTTATGGATGATTTTTTGGTCTTTGGGTCTTCATTTGATGCATGCCTAAAAAATCTAAATTTGGTGCTTAAAAGATGTCGTGAAACAAACCTTGTTCTTAGTTGGGAAAAGAGCCATTTTTTGGTTCAAGAAGGTATTGTTTTGGGTCATGTCATCTCAAAAAGTGGAATTGAGGTTGATAAAGCAAAAGTTGGGCTCATTTCTGAATTACCTCCACTTTCTACAGTGTGAGAGGTTTGCTCCTTTTTAGGTAATGATGGCTTCTATCGCCATTTTATCAAGGACTTTAGCAAAATCGCTAGACCCTTGTGCAATCTTTTTGCCAAGGAAACTCCATTTGTCTTTGATCAAGCATGCCTTGATGTTTTTCATAAATTGCGTGACTTATTGTCATCTGTTCCTATTACGCAACCTCCCAATTGGTCATTACCGTTTGAAATCCTGTGTGATGCCTCTAATTATGCCACGGGAGCAGTTTTAGGGTAAAGGGTGGGAAAACTTTCATGCGCCGTATACTATGTAAGCAAGACCATCTCGGGAGCTCAATTGAATTACTCCACAATCAAGAAAGAATTATTTGCCGTAGTGTATGCTCTTGATAAATTCGGTCCTATCTCTTAGGGTTAAAAGTCATTGTGTATTCTGATCATGCTGCTTTGAGGCACCTTTTGACTAAGAAGGAAACAAAGCCTCGTCTGATAAGATAGATTTTGTTTCTTCAAGAATTTGATTTTGAAATCAAAGATAAGAAAGGCACCGAAAATGTGGTTGCCGATCATCTCTTAAAATTGGTAGTAGAATCCTCCCCAAGCCCACCAATTCATGATTCATTTCTGGATGAACAACTTTTCCAAGTTTCTAATGGACAAATGCCTTGGGCTGATGACATCGTGAATTTTCTTGCAATTGGGAAGCTTCCAACTAATTGGTCAAAGCAAGCAAAGAAGCGTTTCTTTGCTAACATCCGGAATTACTATTGGGAAGATCTTGTCTTGTTTCGATATTGTCCAGATTAAATTGTGAGAATGTACATTCCGGAGAGTGAAATTCCAAGTGTGCTTGTGTTTTGCTATATCCGTACATGCGGTGGGCATTTTAGTGTAAAGAAGACCACTTTGAAGGTGCTTCAAAGTGGGCTATTTGGCCCACCATCCATAGAGATGCCTATAATTTTTGTTAGGAGTGTGAGAGATGTCAAAAAATAGGATCAATGTCGAGAAGAGACATGATGCCCTTGATGAATATTCTTGTTGTTGAAATCTTTGATATTTGGGGCATTGATTTTATTGGTCCCTTTCCTATGTCTTATGGATTTCAATACATTTTGTTTGCCATTGATTTTGTTTCTAAGTGGGTGGAGGCTTGTGCTACCAAAACCAATGACCATTCCGTGGTTGTTCAATTAATTAAATCCAACATATTCACTCATTTTGGTATGCCAAGAGCTATGATTAATGATGGAGGAAAGCATTTTTGCAATCAATTCTTAAGGCAATTATTTCTTAAGTACTCCGTTACTTATAAAGTTGCCACTCCTTACCATCCTCAAACAAGTGGGTAAGTAGAAGTTTCAAACCGGGAAATTAAACATATTCTTGAGAAAACGGTTAACACAATCCGGAAGGATTGGTCATGCAAGTTGAATGATACTTTGTGGGCTTACCGAATGGCATATAAGACTCCCATCGGCATGTCTCCTTATAGACTTGTTTATGGAAAGCCTTGCCATCTTTCGGTTGAGCTAGAACACAAAGCTATGTCGGCGATTAGAAAGCTCAATCGTGACCTTAACAATGCTGGAGAGAATCAGTTACTCCAATTGAGTGAGTTGGAAGAGTTGAGATACAATGCCTATGATAATGCCAAACTCTACAAAAAGAGAACTAAACCTTTTCATGACAAACACATTATGAAGAAATCTTTTGAACCTGGTCAAAAAGCTTGGCCTTTCAACTCTAGATTAAAACTCTTTCCTAGAAAATTGCGAACCAAATAGGAAGGTCCGTATGAAATCATTTCTGTTACGCCTCATGGGGTGGTTGAAATTCAAAGTTTAAAGAATGGCAACACATTCAAGGTGAATGGGCAAAGGTTGAAACCCTACATTGAGGGACAGGTTTTTCAAAGACATATGGAAGCTGCTTTTTTGGTAGATCCGATTTATGAAGAGTATAGTGATGCATTCAATGTTCTCATGAAAAGTTCAATTTCTTGCATATTTTTAACTTTTCGATCGATCTTAGAAGTGGTTCGATCGATCGATCATCTTCTCTGCATCCAATCATCTCTCTGTTCCATCGTGCAAAATATTCTTGCACATTTTAGCTCTCTGTGTATCATGCGAATTGTCTTCCTGATCGATTTGAAAATTCCTAGATCGATCCAGTTTCCCTTGGATCGATCGAAGTTCTATACTTAGAAATTTTTTGGATTCCTGCATATTTTCTCTCTCTATGCATCGTTTGAAACTGTCTATAGAATTTCATAGTTTGGATCGATCGAAGTTTGATCGATCATTCTCAGATCCATCAGAATATAAAAAAAAAAATTTCAAAGCATCATTCCGTCTTGCTAGAGACGTTAAACTTAGCACCTATACGACACATTGAGTCTTTTATCTTTTGTATCATGCATGTTCATTTTCTTTTTTATTTTTTTATTTTTCTTCCATTTTGTTTCATTGTACATACTTTCATAAAAAGAAAAATATAAAAACTTTTCCCATTATGCTCTTATGTGTAGTCATGCTACTTTCTTATTTTCTATTGGGCCTAATTTCATATCTCTTTCATCTTGTGCTATATTGCTTTCAATTGCATGCCTTGGTTATTCTTATCCCATTTGATATTTGATGTGAGTTTGCTAGTGTGGTCATTCAAGTAGGTTGTTGATTCCAAGTATGGGGGAGGCGTCTTTCGAATTGGATCACTATCGGGCTTTATGTCTATCCACCACGATATACTCTTTCTATCTTTTCCATTGTTCTCATTACACATTGAGGACAATGTGTGGTTTAGGTTTGGGGGTAAGGTGACTTTGTTGCATTCTACTTAAAGTTGAGTTTTAAATGCATAATTGAGATGTGAAATCCATTCTAGCTATGATTTTGATCTTTTGAGCACTATATTGCTTAAAATTTAAAAATTGTTTGACTTGAGAGTCCAATACTACTTGTATGCCTTGTGAATGTCATTTAGGAGTAAATTTTTCAAAAGATTAATGTCTTGCTTGCATTTGTGGTCCACATCATCTTAATTTTGTGATTGTTTTGAGATTTAATCTAGGATTCTACACTAGCAAAGGCGCACACTAGCATTCATTTGTGGGGTACATGCTTTGTTGATTATTGAATTGGTTATATCCCAATGGGGCTAGTAGTGCATTGAAAGCTTTCATTCTTGATAAAGGTGGATAACAAACCCTTTTCACTAAGTAGTCGGTATTCTAGCCTCATCAAGCACTAAATTTTTTGCGCCGAAAGGTGGAGGGCCCAAACTCTAGGTTAATAATTGAATTTACAAAAAAAAAAAAAAGAAAAAAAAAAAAGTTGCAAAAGTAATAAAAAAGTGAGGATTTCTCCCCAAAGGTGAGAAGTGGAAAATTATTAGATGGAGGTTGTTTTGATTTGTAACCTAGTTGATTTGAGCTTGTAAGTCCTTAGGGGTGTTTTAACACCTAATGCCCTAAAACCATCTAGTTTGGGAGTCATTGACCTAACGCTCGACCTCATGGATCGCGAGAAAGCTTAATAGATCAACACATTGCACTACGCTTCCATCTTTGATCCTTAGGTTAATAAAAAATAAAAATAAAAAACTAGTGAAAAGAATAAGCGCACCTAGATCAATAAAGCTTTAATAAAAGGTTCACTATTTGTCTTGATGATCGGTATTAGATTTGTGTGCTAGTTTGAGGGTAAAGATGTGATCATTTCTTTAGTTGGCTTAGATAGCAACATATTTGATGTCGGTCCACTCAAAAAGAATTCTAGAGTTGTTTTGATTTGTATGATCATTTTCTTGATGTGTGGAGGACCATTCTTGCTTGTTTGATGTTGAAATTTTGGGAAATTGCTTGGAAATGGTTGAAAAATTACATACTTGAGGTAGTTTTCTCCCAATGCTTGTTTGCAATATTGATGCCTCTTTTGTGAGAATGAGCTTAATGTTTGTGGGTGGCATTTCTGGAAACCCTCACAAGACTTCACTCGTCCATTGGGTGTAACCTAGGGGTTTAAAAGGCTTGTTGCATGCGCTAAATGTAATCATGTTCCCTACGAAAGTGGCGTTATCCGTTTATTGCTTTCTAGATTATAGTTATATAGATGTTCATTTCATTCCTTTACTTTGTAGTTCATTGCTAGGGACTAGCAATATTTAAGTTTGGGAGTGTGATGAGCGCTGAAAAGTGCGCATTTAAACCCCTTAAGCTCGAGTATTCTAGAACCTTTGTCTATCTTATTTTCCCGTTTTAGAATGATTTCATGTTATTCCTAAAATAAGTCAATTCATCCAAATTAGAGCATAAAAGAAGTAATCTCAAGCTAAATGGAAGAATGGATCAAAGTGGAATCAAAGTGGTGGAAAATAGCAAGTTTCGATCGATCAGACCTATCCCTGATCGATCTCACAATGATTGATCCAGTCTTGCCAAAATGGATCAAACCCCTTGTCTTTATCCTTAAGAATTTTCATCTTTGATCGATCCAACTTTTTTCTGATCAATCGAACTTTCTTGATCTTATCCCCACCTACCACTTTTGTTTTTTCCCCAAAATATTCCAACAATATCTCAGATTTGTCTCTTTCCAAAAAGACGCCGCCAAGGTTTGATTGATTTGGCCTTACTTCGATTGATCTGGCCATAGTTCGATCGATCTCATCTGAATTCGATCGATTAAACCTCCTCAAGTCCGAAATAAAACATAGTCCAGCTCATTAAAAGATGGCTCGTGGTGCAATCATTGAGAGGACCCTAGTGCACGAGACCTGACCATTGGGTGTGACACTTGACCTACTTATATAAGGATTTTGAGCCATTTTTACATCATATATACCATCATATACAATCTTGGAGAGGAGGTTAGAGATTAGAGAGATACACACTATTTGGGAGTTCTTCCATTCATTTAGGGTTTCCATCAAGGAGAAGAAGATCAGTCCTACCATGGAGATGGCCCTTAAGGATTGGCTGACTACTTCAATGAGTGGCTAAACATCTTCTTGGGGCTAGAGTTAGTCCTAAGCATGCCTTCTAGATCTTGATGTTTTGTATTTTGAGGGGATTTGTGTTGTAATCTTGTCTTGGCATTTGATTTATATATGAATCTTGTTTTTATAATGATTTGTCTTGTTTAATACTTCCAATTGATCATTTCATTCTATTCATATGTCTATGTATGCTAGGATAGATGTTCATGTGTTTATCTCTTGGTTTTGTGCTATTGATGCATGTCTATGTGTGTTGATACTATGAATTTAGAGATTGTCATGGCATAGTGCTTAAATAAAATACTCTTGTGATTTGTTTGATGGTTCATACTCATTTCTTGATGGATTGTGCCTCTACCTTAGTTTAATTAGTTTAATTTACATGTCTTTAGCTTAGATGTAGTGTAGTTGCTTTACTTTCTTAGATGTGAGGACAATCTATGCTTGTTGTTTGATGTTCCATGCTTATGAATGAAAGTAGTGTAATTCTCTAACTTGTTAGTGTGTTGATTATGAGCTTAAAGGAAGGAATAATGGCTTAGTTTGATCTATTGTGCTATTCATTAGGTTTTCTAGACATTATATGCTTAATTAGTCATCCATACTTGTTGATTCAATCAATTATACCTCTTTGTATTGCAACACATATTTCCCCCCATTCATTACATATTGAGTATCTAGAATGGTGATGTTTAGTGGTGACCTCTAAATCTCAAGATCACTCTTTCTTGTTATCTACCCTTTACTTACTTTAATTGCTTTGCATTGAATTTATTTACATTATTGTTTAATTAACCAATCAAACCATCTTTTGATCACTTGACCTACTAGTCTGACCTTGTTTCCATATTAACATTGCCCCCAATCGCTTGGGACGATCCCTACTCACCCTAGCTATATTAGTAGTTAGAGGTAGTAGTGGCATTTTATAAATTCAAACTTGGCTACACTTCATTGTAACTTGTTGGTCAACACGACTAGGGCCATACCAACCAGTCTGACTTCGACAACCACTTCTCATCCCATATGATTCCCACTATGCTCCGCTTGGTCCACACTATGTGCCGCAGCCTCCTTTGGTCATGCCACATGCGTCGCCCCAAATCCCTGTCATTCCTCCTTTGGATAGTCGTCATTCAGCTCGGTGGCGACTCCGGTTCCCTTTCCTACCGGCCCGTACTTCTCACCCCTCCCGAACCCTAATTTGCTGATTAGTTTGATTTGAGCGACATATGTAATTTATGGAGCTCAACCTTTAGAATGGAGAGAATTACAAATGATTTGCAATGACTAGAGGAATTGCAAGTGATTTACGATTGGTTTTGAGATTTAAGTTTCAGATAGGGGGTTTGTTGAAGGCATGGATCAGGGTGGGGCAGTAGGAGGCCGAGAGAAAATGGAAAAAAAGGGGAAGAGAGAGAAGAGAGATGTGGTAGTAGTAGTGGTAGTGGTAGTGGTGGTAGTGGCTGCCGTGGAGTAAGGGTGCATACGGTCTGGTTTGGTTCGGTTTTGAGGATTTTTGGAACCAAATTGCTCCCTACGGTTACAGAAAATCTGAAATCGAACCAGATTGTTTGAATCATGGAATCAAACCAGCCCAAACCGCGAAAAAACAGTTTGGTTCGGTTCGGTTCCACGATTCTAGTTGAATTTTATTTCCTTTTTTTTTTTTTTTTTTTTTTTTTCCCTTGAATTGTATATACAACAAAAATATCAATAAAAGCATTAACATTCCCGAATCCAAGACTAAAATAAAGAGAGAAAAAGGGAGGGGAAAGTGGGTGAAATAGACCCAAAAGCGAAACCCTATAAATTAAAATGAGGTTGAATCTTACTACAACTGAAAAAGGATGAAAAATTTGTGGTTGAAAACTAAGAAACTTGATTCGTTGTGGTTGTTGGTTGTGCTTGAGACGCAAACATGCCGTGAGACTTAGAGATCTGTTAACTGAAATTGAGAGAGAAAGGGAAAGAGTGTGAGAAAGAGGATGTCACCGATGGAAATGATAAAAGGTCGATGGCGACGATGACCGAACTTTAAAGGTTGCTTGAGAGAGATTGATCAACAACTGGATCCCGCGGCGATGAGAACTAAGAAGTGAATAAGGCAGCGTGAGTAAAGAAAAACAATGAGATAGTGGAAGAATGTTGGCACGAACCCAAAAATCAAAACATTGGGAGAAAAAAAAGCAAAGAAAAAAAATTAGATAATGATGAATGTTGGCTCCCGTTTGATTGTTGTGCCGAAATCCCTTCCAATGTTAAGAGTAGTACACAGGTATAGCTATATATATATATAAATATATATAATATAACATATATATGTATACATAATATAACGGTTCAATCTGGCCGGTCCGGTCCTGTAGGACCCTAATCCGGAACCAAACTAAAAATTCACGGTTCTATTATTTTAAAATTGTGACCAGACCGAACCACTATGGAACCGGCCCAGACCGCCCGATTTGGTCCGGTCTGGTTTGATTTTTTGGGTTGACAGTTTTTTTGTACACCCCTATCGTGGAGTGGTGGTGACCCTTTGTATTAACTTAGTATTGTGTAACAAACCTAAGGGTAGTTTGGTCTACATGCATTTTTTTTTGTTATTTCATAGGATTACAAGGGTGATAAGGACTTTTACACTTAGTTGATGGGCATTTTAGTCACTTCAATTAAATTTTCTGACAAAAATGATTGAATTTTGTACGGTGGGGAGGTCTTTGTAAAAAATGACAAACCACAAGGGGATAAGTTGCAAAAAAAGGTCAAACCTCAGGTTTATTTGCAATTAGTCCAAACCTTAGGGGAGGTCATTGTAGTTTACCCAGAAGAAAATTGCAATAATTTAACATTTAAACGTAAACCGCAAAGTTTCTATGCAAGCGTTGCTCTAAAGCATGTAAAAAACGTATGCTTCATAGTTTGTTTTTTTTTTTTTTTTTTATTTAAAAAATGAAGCAAATATATTGATAAAGAGGTATTTACAAAAAAGGGCCTTGGACACAAATCTAAACATGTTTGGGTAACAAAGCTTGAAATAAGCCCAAAGCAATTGAAAGCACAGTACAAGGCCAAGCCCAACAAGGAATGACTTATACAACACCTAATCCAAACAAAGAGTAAAAAATAACGGATAATTGTTGTTAGTGGTGGCTATATGAAGCAATTTCGGTGATCTTGCCATTGATGGCTGACACAGGGCGGCCTGAGAGGCCCAATATTTTCTAAGACCCTAGTCTAATGTGAGGTATAACATTTTAAAAGGTCCTCATAGTACACAAATTTGAATCCTAGTAATACAAATTTTTGGGCGCAAATTGATGGCCTTAGATGATCGCTGGGCATAAGCTTGGGACTCGCCCTAGGCTGACATTGCACTAGGCATTCCTCCTTTTATCTGGTGTAGGATAACAACAAGAAAGAGATAGATTCCACTCATTAAGGATTTGATAAGCAACAGTAGAGTTCTTCATAGTACTCAATTTGAGAATTGAGGTAATGCAATCACTTACGCTATTAAGGATCGAGTTTTGAGATGAATACTTTCCCTTAGAGTGCATTTGGATGGGATGATTTGGATGTATAGAAAAAAGAAAAGAAAAGAAATGATAGGGCTTAAGTGTGTTTGGGTAGTTTAAAATGAGGGATAGGGAGGGATATCCTTCCCTATCCCTCATTTCTTATATCTCAAAAAATGAGAAGATATGGAGAGAAATGATAGTATTTAAGTAGTATTTTCATAATCCCGAAAGTGCCCTTAGCAATTAAAAAAAGAAAAATATTATTCCACTCATATCCCTTCTATTTAAAAGGATATGTAGTAATGTGGTTGTTATCATTTATCTTCTTTTCTCCCCTATATTGTAACGACCCAGGTTTTATTCAACCCGATGTGTCAATGGTGACTCGAAAGTTGATCCGGTAACGGATCCAGATGCGGAAGCAAGAAATAAGAAAATGGTCTTCCAAGGCACAACACACCTCTAAGACCCAAAGATGACCTTTCATGAGGTCACGGAACTCAAAGAAAACTGACGCGGAAGTAAAAGATCAAAAATATGACAAATAAGCCCCTAGGGGCAAAATAGTTAGTTTTAAAAGTATGGATTCCGGTGCCACTGAGTATACCACTGGAAAGACAACAAAAAACTAACCAAGATGGACTCAAGAATCACATGATTCAGGGTCTGGTTGAAGAAGATATGAAACTCCAAAGTTTCATAAAATCAAACTTTTGGTTTTTTAAAACTAGTGCGGCAATGGTACTTAATAAGGGGTAAATTGGTCTTTTTAGACAAAACCAGATGCAACTGAGAATACCATTAGATAGACAAGGAAAAATTAATCAATCTAGACTCAAGAATCTCTTGATTCGGAGTCCAGATGAAGAAGATATAAAACGTCAAAGTTACAAAAAACTAGACTTTTGGGTTTCAAATCAATGCGGCAAGGGTACTTGATGAGGGGTAAAATGGTCCTTTCAGAGAGAAATGAATGTAACCATACATACCATTGGATAGACAAGCAAAGGTTAATAAATTTAGACTCAAAAATCATTTGATTTGGAGTTCGGATGATGAAGATATGAAGGCTCAAAGTTTAAAAAAAATCAACTTATTTTCCGGGTAAGAAATCTGGGCAGGAATAATGTTTTTACAGCAAGCAACATTTGATTTTTTTTCCAGAAATGAGGCTAAGAACGGACCCTTAAACGAGTTTTTCTGAAAAAACACAAAGAAGAAACCCCCCTTAAAATCACGTTTTCTACCCGACATCAAGAAGAAACAAAAAAAAAACATGATGTAAAGTCCCTAAAATGTCCCTTGAACAGCGTAGGTCAAGATGGACTCAAAAAGCTGCTATAAGAAATTTTTCAGAATCTACCCACAACTGAGAGCAAAAAGGGGCTGCCAAACGAATTTTTCTGGAAAAACACAAAAAAGAAACCCTTCCTGAAATCAAGTTTTCTACCCAGAATCGCTAGAGAAAATGAAAAAAATACACTGTAAGATGCCCAAAATACCTCTAGATCAGTAAAGGGTCAAAAACTCAGAAAATGCAACTTTGCACCAAGTATGCATTTGGCCCTAAATGCATTTGGCCCTAAATGCATTTCTAGGTTGAAACGAATGTGCATGCAAGTGTAACTTACCTATTAGGACGTGCTACAATGGTCCATGACTTAAAAATACCACCGATGCAAAATCCGACCCCCCAACTGCCAAAAAGGCAAAAATGGACTTGAAATGGGAAAAATGAAAACCAAAATTAGGAAATGGTTTCAAATGACCATTTGGCCCTTGGCCACACTTCATACATGATTAATGAGACCCTATGAAAGAATGAAAATGGAATTCCCATACCCGATGCAACCATGGTGAGACAAATACTTGACATTTTTCAATATTTTCATAATATTTCATGAAGTTAAAAAGTACATAGGATACAATATACATCTCATTGGCCTTCGGCCTCTTCTCATACATATTAAATACATTGTAAAGAGTGTACTTAGGTGCACATTACATATATGGAATCAAAAGATACAAGCTTTGTCAAAATAAACAAAAGCAAACATGATATGCTAACATGTGCATATTCAATGTCATCAAAAATACTTCAAGACTTCTAGCATGTCTAAGAGTGTTATGTATCCCACAACAAAGCTTCTTTACCTGCACAACACCCAGTAACTTCAGGGTGAATAAATAAGACTAACAAGTTTATTCGTAGGGGATGAGCATGCATCGACTCGATTTCTTTAGAGATTTTTAGGACTAACATGATATATTTCAAAAGGGATCATGCTACCTAATGTCTATGTGAAAGATTAGACTCAGGGATCATCCTAAGCTATCATGGAGTATAAGCAACAAGAATCATGATATATATACACATATGAAACAAATCAAGGTTGGAATAATCCAAGAACACGATAAGAAAGATACTTGAATATAGATTAACATGAATTGCATTATCAATACAATTAACATGATTGGAGCATCCCAATTAACACGAAAGGGTTAATACACGAAATTAAGAACATGGCATAATATCTATGCTATTAGACAAACTTGGAACCATTCACATAACACGAAAAGAGTTACACATGACATCAAGGATAATGCATAATATCTACGCAATTAAACAAAGATAGGATATTCCATAAAACACGAAAAGGAAGATACATGGAGTTAGGAGTAAGGCATAATATCTATGTATTTAAACATGGGTAGAATCTACCACATAACACAAAAATAGTCTTAAATCTTTAAGGAATACAACACTTAAAATTTAGGGATTTAAATCACGAATGAAGCATAAAATCTATGCAATGAGATAAGATTGGTGCATTTCACATACACGACAAGTTTAAATCTTCAAGGAATAGAAACTTGAAATTTAAAAAGTGAAATCAACCAATGTGGAAACTTGGATATCGCCCGGATTAAAACCGTACTCTTGAGATCATTTTAGGGCTACTAACCCATGGGTACCTTTCCCCTAGTGCGTACTATAGAAAACCGGAATATTGGGATCACTTTAGGGCTACTAACCCATGGGTTCCTTCCCCAAGTACGCACTATAGTGTAGAGGGACATTCCCCCGTACTAGAACCAAGTCCTAGCCATGTCAATCTTGATTGATATCACCAAGTTTCCAAAATCAACAAGTTGTGCAAGTCAAGATAGCATTAAGACACAAGTAATGCATTAAACACGTTTCATGCACAATCAAGAATTTGGAAACATACAAGTCATACCCTAAGTTCTCAACTAACATGGCATGTGAAATGTCAAGAAATCATAGTATGCATCTACATAGACTACAAAGTAGGATATATATCACATAAAATCCATCGATGCAAAAATACCACAAGTATAAGATTTAATTATTTACTAAGCAATACATGGATAATTAAATCATTCCAAGACAATGATGCAAGTTCATTAAGTACATTAATGAAACCAAGATACACGTGGTCTAGTTATATGTGAAAGGCTAAAAGTTCCATGGAATATAAGTTACAACTAAGTGAACTAAGTTCTATACAAGTAAAACAAGTAAGTGTAAGTCTCAAACTTATCCGATTAGGCTCAATGTAATACACGTGAAGGAACTTATCAAGACAATCATGAATACAAGGTTAGAAACTTAATCAACTGCATAGAACCATTGAATGGATTTTAATTATTTCATTTAATTAAAATCTCTAGATTTTGAAAGTCATCCAAATGACCTCAATTTAATATATGTTATACAATATGTCATAACTTGATTTAAGAATACATTACAAGTACATTTCATGCAAGTTACGGCCTTGAGTATTAAACTTTAATAAAAGGTTTCAAAACTTAATCAAATATTCTAGATTTAATATATGTGAAACTATAGGGCATGCACATCACGAATATCAAGTTGGAATTCCAATGGAGTGAATAGTACACTCGGAGCAATTTAATTAATCTAATTAATTAAATATTACTAGATTTTAAAACTTCTCCGATTACTCTCAAATTAATCTATGTTGGAGAGCATGCTAAGGCCTAATATAATATGCTATCACATGTTGATTTAAAGCTAGATAAGGCCACATGATTTAATATTTTATTCAAGATAAATATTAAATAAAATCTTCATTACTCATCCAAATAATCTAGATTTAATATATGTCAATCTACATATCAAGGGGTAATATTCTATCATGCCACATGATTAAACAAAGTTATGGATAACCGGGAAAATTAAATCCTTCACAAGAAAAATAAATAATAAAATTTCTAGATTTTACATCCAAGCATGTAATCACATTGTATAAGCATCACAAGCATGTAATATAGCCATAATTTAAATTATAACACCCCCACCTCAATTTGAGATGAAAACCCCAAATCCCCACCGGAAGAAAAGTGTTCCGAATCCGCAGAAATCGAAGGATTTTGTCGGGGACAACACGATCTACATGAATCCGAAGGAAGCCCCATGAAAATCACAACTTGACTTCAAACCTAAACTCAAGAAATGGTCAGAAATGAATTCTAATAAGGGGGAATGATAGAACACGTTGAGGGGAACAATTGTAATACCCCTAAATTTAAAAGGATAGGTTTGGTATTTAATTAACTGTTTATTTAGCATTTTTAAATCGATTAAGTGTGTATTTGCATTAATTGTTAAATTATTTGATTTAAATGTGTTAGTTGGGTGTTTAAATTTCATTTATTTGCTTATTTGATTTATTTTATTTTAATTCAATTAATTGTGTATTTGTTTTTCTTTAATTGATTGTCTAAAGTTATTTTCTTGCATTAACTATTAAATTGTATTTCTCTTGTACATGCACGTATAAATTTAAAAACGCTAACCGACTTAGGTAGTGGATGGATTCTAAGGTTTTATGTTTGAACGTAGCCGACTTAGGGTTGGTGTAGGATTTAAATTATGGTTTCAATTAAAACCTATAAATATATAAGTATAGGTCTGCCAAGGGTTTTGGTTAACCCTATTCACGTAACAAAGTCCTACAGAGAGTTGTGAGAACAGAGAAAGAAAGGTTAGGGTTGGCTTAGAGTCAAGGGCTGAACCAAGGAGGAGGTGTTGATGCATGCTCGTGGATTGAATTAGGAGCAACGAAGGTCAGTAAAAACAACTAAGGTCGCCGGAGTTGCTAGAGACAGAGGTTTAAAGGTTTCTGAACTGAAATCGGAGGCAAGTCTTATTCTAGCTCTTTCCCTTTAGCAAGTCTTTATTGCATGTTTGAAATATTTTTAGTTCCATTGAATAAAATTGATATGCGAATTTCTGTAATCTCTGTTAACTGGTTCATACCGTTGTTGTGTTTAAAGTATGTTTAATTGAGAACCTTGATGCATATTGATGTCTTAAAAATTAGTCTGGGACATTGATTGAATAATAGAACACGTAGTAAAAGATTTACAGAGGCCTGGGTAAACTGAAATAGCTTTGTTGGAATTAAACTGTATTACAAGTTCTTTCAGTTCGGTTAATTGATGTATGCTTTGTTTAAGTTTATGCTTTATTTAATTGATGTCTTTGATGCATGTCAATGCTTTATAACTATTGTAGGACACTAATTAAACCTTAGAGCAAGTATTAAAACAAATACAGAGGTCGTGGAACATGCCGGAGTCGAGGAAAACGAAGCAGAGACGGGGAGACGGCTCTTAGGGGTGAGAGAGACGGCTCCCAAAGGAGGGAGCTGCCTCCCACAATGCAAGAGCCAGCTCCCACATGTAGGGAGCCAGCTCCCAAGGCCTTAGAGCCGGCTCCCAAGGGTGGGGAGCCGGCTCCCATATTTTGGAGAAGGCTCTAAATTTTTCTGAGCCTTCTCTTCCTCTGAAACACACAGTTATGTATTTTTAGGGTCTGTTTGGTCGGTGCAGGGTATTTCTACTTGGTTTAAACTATTTTAAATCATGTGTAGGAATGTTGTAAACCTATAAAAACAATAGGGAAACATCAATTCATAATTTGATTAAGGAATGGAGTGGGGTGAACTTGGGGAAAAACCTGTAGGTTGTGCACTGTTATGGTTAAGAAATTTATTACTGTAAATTGGAGATTGTTTTTATTTATGATTTAAAGTTGTGAATCATATTTAGATGGAGTTATAAGTATAGTGATTTACCTAAAATTACCTATGCTTTGTTTGGATTAAAAATTGATATATGTTTGCTATTTAACTGCATCAATTTATGGACAAGTTGGAGAATGTAAATGCTTCGATTATTTTAGCAGTTTACATTATTGGAATGTTATTTTTAGGCCCTATATTTAATGCGTAATACTGATATATATGTATTAATTTATATTGATGCATAGTGTGGAGTATAATTGATGAATTGCTTAATACTGTTTAATCAATTTTATTATGTGGAGGTATGTATATGCACCGGTATGGGACGATGGCATATTGGGGATGAATTAGTTCAAACACTAAGTCCTACCTATTTTGAAATAAGATGGATTAACTGCAAAATGTTAAGTCCTACTTATATGTATGTATATGCACCGGTATGGGAAGGTGGCATATTGGGGATGGATTAGTTCAAACACTAAGTCCTACCTATTTTGAAATAAGACGGATTAACTGCAAAATGTTAAGTCCTACTTATAAGTTAGTGTCAGGTCAATAAACCTTTTGAATGACACACCTTGAACGGACTTTATATATTTATGTTATGGTGCCATGGTATGAGCTTGAGTCTCAAGACCATGGTTAGGGTGCCTATATCGCCTAGGATGGATAACTGGATTGTGGTTTCTGTTCCCTGGTAGGTCTAGATACACATGACCACAGTATGTGCAATTTGCATGGTATCTCTACTCAGGATGAGACGTACCACTTGGACTAGTGAGCGTCCTATAGTGTGTAATTATATTTATATGGACTATTCTAGATATTGTTGAGCTATCTAGGATATATCTGCGTATCGAGTTTCTGATTGGATCGTAGTAGAATAGGACTTGCATGTGGGCCTGACCCACTCCTTTATTTTTCAGGTGTTATCAGTTCCAGGGCTAGAGCTTGGACGTGCAGAGCAGATACATACACTCACTCCTCCGATAATGTAGGATTTCATTTTATATTCTAGATTAGGATTTTGTCTTCAGCTGATTATTTCAGTTTGGATTTTAGGGGTCCACTAGACGGATTCCCGAGTTGTATCTATTTTGGAGATTTGGATTTTTATTAATCTTTATCATTTGGAGGATTTTAAATTTAGTATTATTTCCAGCTTTAATATTTATTTCGTTTATGTATTAATTGTTTGGTATCCCTCGGATCTGTGCTCGGACTTGATCTCCCGTGGCTCTAGAATCGAGGGGTATCACAGTTGGTATCAGAGCACTTCAGGTTCAAGTGTCTCTAGGATTCTATCGTATTAAGACTTCCGCATAGCGTTCTCTTTTGTTTAGAGCTTTATGTTTAGGATTTGTTGAATTCCTTTGCGGTCCATTTACGATCATACTGATGTATGTCTTTCTATGTTAACAGTGTGGTTAACGCTGGAAGAGGACAGAATATGAACAGACGACAGAGGAGACTGGCACGTAGGCAGCAAGAACGCCTGCGGCATCGGGAAATGGGGGAAGAACAGCAAGTGCCTAGGTTTCAGGAGGAAGATGGTCAGTTGCAGTTGGAGCATGAGGAAGTTGAGCATACTCAAGAGTCTCAGCGTCAGGCCTACAATCAGGGCAGGGATCCAGAGTATTCTCCTCAGTTAGTTTACATCATTGCTCAGGCTGTAGCTGCAGGCGTAGCTGCAGCACTTCAGAGTTAGCTACATGTTCAACAAACACTCGAAGCAGTACCAGAGGTGCAGAATGAGTCTCATAGTCATTGTTTTGCCTGCGGAGACTTTGGGCATACATCCAACCAATGTTCTGGGTTAGCTCAAGGACGCAGAATGGGGGACCACAGGTCGGGCGTGATCAACCACAGTCTAACCAGCAAAGGAGTCCGTTTGGTACTTTTAGGGGTACTTGCTATATTTGTGGAGGTACGGTCACACTTCCAGGCAGTGTCCTATAAGTGGATATATCGGGCCATCCCAGCGGGGGGGTACCAAACCGCAAGGAGGATGGTTCTTTTAAGAGTAATTTTAATTACTAGTGGCAGTGGAGATTTTTAATAAAGGTGTAGTACATATTTAAACGCGTACACTAGTAGTATAATAAAGAATAATTTATGATTATTTGTTTGACAGCTATGGTTTGGAAAAGTTCTTAATAAAGTGAACTAATGGTTTTGGCTATCTTTATTATGTTTTGTGATTGTATTGTTGTGATATGTACCTATATGGTTTTATTAGACTATTGGGATGTGTATGTTGCGATAATAGAGGAATATCACAATGAAGTGATTGGTTTTGACAGGCAAACAGATATATGCTTGTAAGTACATTGTATGGAGATGGGACGATTACCAAAGAGTTTATAGAGAACTTATACGGTAAGTTGGTTTTCAAGGAAGAATGCTCAAGATAGAGTGATACTCTAAATATGAGTGGATTTTAGAAATTTGTGTATACCTTATGTGTTTAGCTCTACGTTGTTTTTTAGCATTTTTTATTTTAAAAATTAATAGACATAGGAATGTTGATAGATCTCTCGGTGTTCCTACACCTTTAGGCAATGTTGCCATTTTACTAGGGAGTGATGTGCCAGTGACACTAGATATTGGTAGACTAAGATTTTTAACTAATCTAGTGGTCCTGGACATGCACTTATGTGATGTGATACTTGGGATGGATTGATTATCGCATTACCATGCTCAAGTTTATTGTTTTGGATAAGTCCATTGTGTTCACCATACCTGGTCAGGATATGTATAGCGATGCTATGCCATGTTCTAATGGGGTCCTAGCACTTGTTTGTTCCATGTGGAGGAGAAAACAGGGGGAGGTTACCGTGACATTTGATTGTATACCAATTGTACAGGACTTTCTGGACATTTTTAGGAGATTTCAGGGTTTCTACCTAGTCAAGAGTTAGACCTTGTGATAGACTTAGCTCTAGGTACTATGCCTATTGCTAGAGCACCATACAGGAGGGCATTAGTGGAGATAAGAGAACTGATGGATTAGATTCAGCAATTACTCAGCCAGGGTTTTATTCGCAGGAGTACTTCACCCTGGGGAGCACCGGTTTTGTTTGTGAAGAAGAAAGATGGTTCACTTCGGCTGTATATAGATTACAGGGAGTTGAACAAGGTTACTATTCGTAACAAGTACCTTTTCCCAGGATTAATGATTTCTTTGATCAGTTGAAGGGAACTACGTACTTCTTTAAGATTGATCTGCGGTCTGGATATCATCAACTTCGGGTTAGGGGGGGCAGGATGTGCCAAGGATAACGTTTCTCACTAGATATGGATCTTAAGAGTTTTGTGTCATGCCGTTCGGGTTGACTAATGCACCAGCGGTTTTCATGGACTTAATGAATAGAGTCTTCAGGGCGTAATTGGATCAATTTGTCATTGTCTTCATTGATGACATTTTGATTTACTCGAGGTCAGAAGACGATCATGCTAGACATCTTCGGATAGTCTTGCAGATGCTTCGTGAGCACCAGTTATATGCTAAGTTCGAGAAATGTGAATTTTGGCAGCAGAAGGTGAGATTTCTGGGTCACGTGGTGTCAGAAAGGGGAAATAGTGGTGGATTCAGCCAAGGTTTCAACGGGGGTTGAGTGGGGACAGCCTACTTCACCTACCGAGATTCGGAGTTTCCTCGGATTGGCAGGGCATTGTCGTGGGTTCATCCTGGTTTCTCTAAGATAGCAGGACCATTCACTCATCTGACTAAAAAAAAAAAGTGTATGGTTTGTGTAGGATGAACACTGTCAGAAGGCTTTTGATGAGCTAAGGGTAAGTTGACTTCTGCATCGATTTTTGTCCACCCCACAGAGTGGGATAGAGTATCTTGTTTACACAGATGATTCTTTGCAGGGACTGGGATGTGTGTTGATGTAGGAGGAACGACCGATTTCTTATGGATCTCGTAAGCTTAAGCCTCATGAGCTAAATTATTCAACACACACAAGGGTCTGCAGTATCTGTTCACTTAGTGGGAGCTGAAAGCGGGAGCTGAATATGAAATAACGCAGATGGTTGGAGGTTGTGAAGGACTATCACTGCTCTATACAGTACCATCCGGGGGAAAACGAATGTGGTGGCAGATGCACTCAGTCGCCGACCTGTTGGTTAATCAGACCGAGAGGGTTAATCAGATCATGCGGATATATTTCATTCGTGTGTTCTTGATTTCAAGGGCCACTAGAAAGATCGTTCATGTAGAGTTCCATATAATAATAGTTTCCAGAATACTATTGGTATGGCATCATTTGAGGCATTGTACGGTCGATAATGTCGATCGCTTATTTGTTGGATAGAGGTTGGAGAGAGCAGGTTCTTGGGTCCTGTGTTTATTAAGGATACTTCTGAAAAGGGTGTTCTTATTAGGGATCGTATGCGCACGGCTCAGAGTTGGCAAAAGAGTTATGCAACTCGTCATACTCATGTGTTAGAGTTTCAGGTTGGGGATCAGGTTCTACTCAAAGTGTCTCCTCTGAAAGGTGTTATGCACTTTGGGAAGAAAGGGAAGTTGTCACCGCGAGTTGTCGGTCCATTCATGATTATGGATCAAGTTGGAGCTTTTGTTTATCGGTTAGCACTTCCAGATAATTTGGATCGCGTCCACAATGTGTTTCATGTTTTCATGTTACGAAAATATCTACGAGATGAGAGTCGGTATCAACATATCGATGTTGGGAAGATTGAGTTGCAGTCGGATGTGACTTATTTGGAGTCACCGAGTCGTATTGTCGACCGTAGGGATTAAATCCTTTGTAATAAGGTTATTTCTTTATTGTGTGTTCAGGGGAGTCATCACAATGAGGCTGAGTCCACTTGGTAATAGGGGGTTAGTAGTCGCTTGCAGTTTCCATAAATTTTAGAAGAAGGTAAGAGCGAATTCCGAGGACGGAATTCCTTTTGTTAGAGGGGAAAAATGTAATATCCCTAAATTCAAAAGGATAGGTTTGGTATTTAATTAACTGTTTATTTAGCATTTTTAAATTGATTAAGTGTGTATTTGCATTAATTGTTAAATTATTTGATTTAAATGTGTTAGTTGGGTGTTTAAATTTCATTTATTTGCTTATTTGATTTATTTTATTTTAATTCAATTAATTGTGTATTTGTTTTTCTTTAATTGATTGTCTAAAGTTATTTTCTTGCATTAACTATTAAATTGTATTTCTCTTGTACATGCACGTATAAATTTAAAAACACTAACCGACTTAGGTAGTGGATGGATTCTAGGGTTTTATGTTTGAACGTAGCCGACTTAGGGTTGGTGTAGGATTTAAATTATTGTTTCAATTAAAACCTATAAATATATAAGTATAGGTCTGCCAAGGGTTTTGGTTAACCCTATTCACGTAATAGAGTCCTACAGAGAGTTGTGAGAACAGAGAAAGAAAGGTTAGGGTTGGCTTAGAGTTAAGGGCTGAACTAAGGAGGAGGTGTTGATGCATGCTCGTGGATTGAATTAAGAGCAACAAAGGTCAGTAAAAGCAACTAAGGTCGCCGGAGTTGGTAGAGACGGAGGTTTAAAGGTTTCTGAACTGAAATCGGAGGCAAGTCTTGTTCTAGCTCTTTCCCTTTAACTCGTGTTCTGTGCATGCCTAGGTAGACTCCAGGGCTTTAATGGATGCTAAAACAAGTCTTTATTGCATGTTTGAAATATTTTTAGTTCTATTGAATTAAATTGATATGCGAATTTCTGTAATCTCTATTAACTGGCTCATACCGTTGTTGTGTTTAAAGTATGTTTAATTGAGAACCTTGATGCATATTGATGTCTTAAAAATTAGTCTGGGACATTGATTGAATAATAGAACACGTAGTAAAAGATTTACAGAGGCCTGGGTAAACTGAAATAGCTTTGTTGGAATTAAACTGTATTACAAGTTCTTTCAGTTCGGTTAATTGATGCATGCTTCGTTTAAGTTTAAGCTTTGTTTAATTGATGTCTTTGATGCATGTCAATGCTTTATAACTGTTGTAGGACACTAATTAAACCTTAGAGCAAGTATTAAAACAAATACAGAGGTCGTGGAACACGCCGGAGTCGAGGAAAACGAAACAGAGACGGGGAGGCGGCTCTTAGGGGTGAGAGAGACGGCTCCCAAAGGAGGGAGCCGCCTCCCGCAATGCAAGAGCCGGCTCCCACATGTAGGGAGCCGACTCCCAAGGCCTTAGAGCCGGCTCCCAAGGGTGGGGAGCCGGCTCCCATATTTTGGAGAAGGCTCTAAATTTTTCTGAGCCTTCTCTTCCTCTGAAACACACAGTTATGTATTTTTAGGGTCTGTTTGGTCGGTGCATGGTATTTCTACTTGGTTTAAACTATTTTAAATCATGTGTAGGAATGTTGTAAACCTATAAAAACAATAGGGAAACATCAATTCATAATTTGATTAAGGAATGGAGTGGGGTGAACTTGGGGAAAAACCTGTAGGTTGTGCACTGTTATGGTTAAGAAATTTATTACTGTAAATTGGAGATTGTTTTTATTTATGATTTAAAGTTGTGAATCATATTTAGATGGAGTTATAAGTATAGTGATTTACCTGAAATTACCTATGCTTTGTTTGGATTAAAAATTGATATATGTTTGCTATTTAACTGCATCAATTTATGGACAAGTTGGAGAATGTAAATGCTTCGATTATTTTAGCAGTTTACATTATTGGAATGTTATTTTTAGGCCCTATATTTAATGCCTAATACTGATATATATGTATTAATTTATATTGATGCATAGTGTGGAGTATAATTGATGAATTGCTTAATACTGTTTAATCAATTTTATTATGTGGAGGTATGTATATGCACCGGTATGGGACGGTGGCATATTGGGGATGGATTAGTTCAAACACGAAGTCCTACCTATTTTGAAATAAGATGGATTAACTGCAAAATGTTAAGTCCTACTTATATGTATGTATATGCACCGGTATGGGACGGCGGCATATTGGGGATGGATTAGTTCAAACACTAAGTCCTACCTATTTTGAAATAAGATGGATTAACTGCAAAATGTTAAGTCCTACTTATATGTATGTATATGCACCGGTATGGGACGGTGGCATATTGGGGATGGATTAGTTCAAACCCTAAGTCCTACCTATTTTGAAATAAGACGGATTAACTGCAAAATGTTAAGTCCTACTTATAAGTTGGTGTCAGGTCAATAAACCTTTTGAATGACACACCTTGAACGGACTTTATATATTTATGTTATGGTGCCATGGTATGAGCTTGAGTTTCAGGACCATGGTTAGGGTGCGTATATCGCCTAGGATGGATAACTGGACGGTGGTTTCTATTCCCTGGTAGGTCTAGATACACATGACCACAGTATGTGCGATTTGCATGGTATCTCTACTCAGGATGAGACGTACCACTTGGACTAGTGAGCGTCCTATAGTGTGTAATTATATTTATATGGACTACTCTAGATATTGTTAAGCTATCTAGGATGTATTTGCGTATCGGGTTTCTGATTGGATCGTAGTAGAATAGGACTTGCATGTGGGCCTGACCCACTCCTTTATTTTTCAGGTGTTGTCAGTTCCAGGGCTAGAGCTTGGACGTGCAGAGCAGATATAGACACTCACTCCTCCGATAATGTAGGATTTCATTTTATATTCTAGATTAGAATTTTGTCTTCAGCTGATTATTTTAGTTTGGATTTTAGGGGTCCACTAGATGGATTCCCGAGTTGTATCTATTTTGGAGATTTGGATTTTTATTAATCTTTATCATTTGAAGGATTTTAAATTTAGTATTATTTCCAGCTTTAATATTTATTTCGTAAATCTATTTTGTAATCTGTGTTCGTTTATGTATTAATTGTTTGGTATCCCTCGAATCTGTACTCAGACTTGATCACCTGTGGCTTTAGAATCGAGGGGTATCACAACAATAAATGTAAAGGCCGAAGGATTTCTACCAAGAAAATCAAGTGGGGGAGAAGGAGAAAGGGTGGCAGCCAAGGAACTTCCATGGCTGCCGGCCAAGAGAGTGGAGAAGATGAGTGAAAATCTGATTTTTCACTTTAGGGCATTCTATTTATAGTAAGTCTAAAAAACTGTCCCGAAAGGGCCTCGCCGGGTCTGGAAAAGTGGATTTTGAGCAAACGCGCTCAAACGGCAAAACTCCGTGAACAAAAAAGATTCAAAATGAGAAAATATGAACAATGGAAGAAATGGTGTTGAAAACTAAGTCCCGAGCAGAAAGTTATACCCCGAACAAGTTCAGCGGCAACCGAGTCCAAAACTCTGAAACTGGAGAAAAACGACCAGAAGGAAATTCTATGAATTTATGAGTCAACGAAAAGTGAAAATAAATCCCGTACGAGGATCTAGGCTCCAAACGAGATATTTTGCAATAACTTTCATTAATTGCATAATGGCCCCTACAAAAAGGGTTAACTGCGAAACTGCCCCAGAATGAAAATATCTTCCAAAAGATATTTTCTTAGATGCCCTTGAAATAAAATATCTTCAAAACATATTTACGAAAAACACCCCAAGAAAAGAAAATAATTCCAAAGAATTGTGCATCCATGTCCCTATGGACACCGGGAACAACCAGAGTATTTTCTTACAAAAGTAAGATACGTATTTCGAGGAAACCACTGAAGATGAAGACACGTGAAGTCAGAAACCAACTCCGAGCATGAAAAGTGAGGTTATGCCAAAAACTGGCAAACGGGGAAAAGACAGAATAGGAAAAAGATGAAATAGGGAAAAGGACAAAAGTGAATAGTATCCCAAAAAGTGAAAATGCGGAAATGACTCGGTCCTCAAAAGAAGTTGTCAATCCACACGAAAGAGTCTCAAAAGCCAATTCTGAGCACTCAAGATGACACTAAATGATGAGAAACAGATCTCAGAAATTAGAATTAAACGAAAAAATTTATCCGTAAAATTTCAAGAAAAGGAAAGGAAGGTAAATGACCTGGTCATTACATATATCATATCTAAACAAGAATACTATCATTTTTTTCTTTTCTCTTCTATCTATCCAAACATAAATAGAGATTATTACTATATTTTCTTTTCTTTTCTCTCATAACTAATACTATCATTTCTTTTTCTTTTCTCTCCTTATCCCTCCAAAAGAAAGGATAGGCTCAAGTGTGTTTGGATGGTTTAAATGGAGAGAAAAGAGAGGATAGGGAGAGATAGCTATCACTACCTATCCCTCATTTGCTATCTTTCCTCATTTGAGAAGATAGGGAGAGAAAGCATAGTGTGGTTTAGTGGTATTTTAATAGTACCAAAACTAGCCTCCACAAATAAATATATAAATTTGTTATTCCATTCAAGTCCCAGTTCCATTTAAGTACCATTCAAGTCCCATTTTCTAGCAGGCTTATGTGATAATTCAATGGATCATTTTTCTGGTGGATAGGACTTCAGTTGGTTAGCCCGAAAATTCAGAATCAGTAATCTTTGATTGAACTCAAAAGAAAAGGAACCACTTATAGAAATATAAAAAGGGTAAAACAATAATTTGGTTACTATCCTTAAAGAAACCACTTATATACAAATATAAAAGGGTAGAACAGTAATTTGGTTACTATCTTCTTCTTCTTCCTTTTTTTTTTTTTTTTTTTTTTTTTTTTTCCCCTCTATTTTATCCAAACAAGAATAACTATTATTTCATTTCATTTGTCTCCTATCTATCCAAACATGAATAGAAATTATTAGTATAATTTATTTTCTTTTCTCTCCTAACTAATATTATTATTTCGTTTCATTTCCTTTCTCTCCTAATTAATACTATCCAAACACGCTTATAAAATTCTAGCAATTCTCTCTTTTGCATGATTACGGGAGCACTAGGCTTTGATTTGATAGAAAATAAGGAATAATATGTATTTTTCGTTCGGGGATTTTTTTAAATTTAAAAATGGTTATCCACCAAAATCATTTGTAGTATATCCCTTTAAACTCTTCCACGTCTTGGCTTCCAAAACGAAATGTTTGAAAAATATTTACTTTTAAAAAGCTTATATAGCACAATCCTTGCTTCTCTTTTTACATTTTTTAGTACATCTTGTTTGGCTAACAAAGCTTCTAAGATCCCGAAACCCAATCCACCAAATCTTTCGTATGTTATCCCAATTCATCAAAATGCAATCCGCGAAAATCGTTTGCAGCTTATTCCAATTCATTCAATGCATTCCTTATACCAAACATCCCTTAACACCTTCACATTATAAAAGCACCCCTTAACAGCTTAGAAGACAGATACACAGTCAAATTGTCATTTTCTCGCGCTAAAGACATAGAGCCTACCCCAGCGATAGCGATGGAGACCGATCATAGCTTGAAGCAGGTTAGTCTCTCTCACCGTCTGTAATTAGTTCTCTCCCCTTGAGGCTGAAACGAAACCCTAGATCTAGGTTTGCTCTTTCTACTGGTTCATATGTTATGTGGTTGCGAAAATAGGGTTCATATGTTATGTGGTTGCCGAGTTAGGGTTCATATGTTATATATATGTACCTATAATTATTTCTACAGCTCCAATCGTTAATATGGACTATTTTCTATTCTTGTTTCTCATTATTGATATGTTGTATATGAGATCAAGTAGTTCTATATCTAATAGCTAGGTGAATCTTAAATGTTGAAACTCGCCTTATGTTAGACGTTATACACTACTTCATCACCCGAGCATGACATTGCATTCTTATTTTGGTAGTCATATGCAGATTGTAGACTACTTTATGTGTTTAGGACTTCAGAGGGACATTAATGCATTTTTTTTTTCAATTAGTGATTTTGGTAACTTATCTCAACCTTCATTATAATTGTCTCCTATCATTTGCCTCACAGGAATAGTCTTCTCAGTATTAGCTATATTGACATCTGCTGTAAACATGTTTTTAAACTCCATAAATTGTTAATTAAACAATAAAAATAAATATGATTCAATTTAATATTTGGTCTGATTTAGCTTATTTAAGGACTGTTCACATGTTAAGAGTGGAATATATACAATATCATGTGATTGGCATTGCTAGGGGATTGACATTTCAAACCTTTTTCATGTAAACCCCTTGATCCAGTGGGTTCTCTAAATTTTATAACTCTTCAACACTCATACCAGATCTCTAGCACACTTCTTTTGTGATCTTATGTAGTCTTGTAATATGCTGAATTGAACAACCATTTTCAATTAGCCAGCATCCATATTAATTGGGAACGGATGGCCTTTTTACAAGTTTCTAATATGCGTATCAGTTAATTTTACTGACTGATATGTAAATACTTATTATATATATTTTTTACAAGATAATTAGATCCTGATTAAATTTAATTTTTATAGTCAATTGTTTGAGGGGGCAATAGCTACATGTTCATTAGATCTCGTATTTAAAGTCCAATTTTCTTTTCATTGATCTTATTTTATTATTATTATTTTTTTATCTTGTTTCCGGATATTTTTGTACTTGTCTAATCCATTGAATATAGAAAATGGAATAAGGTATATTTTTTTCACAGATCTAATGTGACGTGAAAGCATATTCTTAGATACATATTATTTGTTACGAATTTGTGGGTCTAGGTGTTTATTGGTAAGCGCATGTTGGTTCGATTTAACGCCCAAACCCTTCTTTTTGTTCATTAAGGGATGTTGTATTGATGTCGTCATTGCAAGTTTTATTACATGATATTGCTATGGATGTGTTTTGAATGATTGGTGTCCTGAAATTGAGTTAAATATATTGTTTCTTCATTGTACTTTACCTTTGAGGTTAATATAATACATATAATTATTAAAGTCAATAAACTTTTATAATTATATGGTTATCCAAATTTAGAAAGGAACCTGATGAAATAATTTAAAAGGTTTAGCGTTGTAATTTGGAAAAACACTTTTTATTTTTAAATCACTTCTAAATTTACTCGATAATAATGTTGTTTAAGTAGTGTTATTACTAATTTTATTATATTATTCATACATCAATTAATACGTATTATTCAAATATAATTTATTATAAAAATTTATTGACTTTAATAATTATATGAAGATCAATTTGTTTTGAATTTTTTCTTTAATATAACATTTTGTTTATTATATGGTTTTGTATTAGATGACTACTTGGGGCAATCGCCAAAGCTACAATTCATAAAAGGTAATGATTAATATATATATTTTTTATTTTTTTATACTTTAACACTTAACTTTTTAGGATTAAATTATCCTTTTAAATTATTTCATCGCGTGCCTTTACACACACACACACACACACATATATATATACACACACATACTAGTCAATGTGCACGTGCGATGCACGTGAGTAAATAAAGCATAATTTGTCACTAATTTAAAAAAATGTAAACATTTTGATATGCCTTTCTTACATCCATCATAACAAAATACAAAAAGAAAAATGAGGTCCACCTTATTAATTAATAAAAGAGGAATCATAATAGTTAATGTTATGAATGACGATTAAGTCAACCTTTAACAATATTGAGCAAATAAGATTAGGTGTTGGTTTCCACGAAAATAACAGCATGCAATGATAAAATTATTGGAATGAACTGAAAGCATACAACATATTAATATTTATGTTTTTAAATATAATTTTTTTCCATTGATATTATAGGGATATCTCTTGGTGTGACAAATATATTTGAAACACTTATTGATTTTAATATATTCATGATTAAAATTTTAAAATTGTATGATGAAAATCTTTGGAAAAAAATATATTTTTATTAACACAAATAATAAATAATAACACACTACACAAATAAAAATAATTAAACCAAATGAAATGAGTAAACATCTTTGACGCTAAGAGAAAAAGTTTTACTTTTTTATTTTTAGAAGAAATTTGACTTGAACCATTCAATATAAATATTTGATAAGATGTGAAAAACTCAATGAGAATGAATTTTGGTTTCACCAGACATATTTTTAACAAAAGTAAAACTAAATTAAATAAAATTTGTTTAAAGATAATTCATAAACTAATTTGATTCGTATACTTCAAAATGGATATAATTGCGAGGAAAAAAAATGAATTTATAAAATCAAAACAAATATATAAAAATATAATTTTATTGACATTAATATATTAGTAGAATTAGATCGAGATTTAGAATGGGATTATTATTATTTTTGTAGATTTATTAAAATTCAAATTTTAGTAGAATGAGAATTTTGAGCTGCATATATTTTATTGATGTACCAAATTGTTTTCACACCAAGTAAATATAGACATGGACAAATCTAATATATATATATATTATGCCAGTCTGACAGTAGATAATACCTAACAATTCAACCCGAATTCTAAATAAATTTGCTTTCACCAAATTTATTTTAGTGACAATATGAATATATTATGAAAAAATTATTAAAAATAAAAGAGGAACAATGAAATAAGTTTTACTTTTGAATAGAAATTATGCCCTTGCTAAACAGAATATTAGCAATCTATTTTTTTATATGTATTTACGAAAGATTTAGTTACTTAATAATATTGATTCAGTTTAAAAAAAGATTGGACAACTTTAATAAAAAAAAATATCTATTCTATAAAAAGAATTAATAAAATACATTTTATTAATTTAAATATTGGATAAATTGCACAAAACTCTATTGAACTATCACCTATTTGAACAAATATTGAAGACTGTAAATCAATCTCTCTCATACCATATATATATGTTGTATAGAGATGTAGATTCGGTCAATTTGCAAATGGTTCTATTTAGAGACCAATGTTTTCGTTTAAATTTCTTAAAAACAGACTCATTTTCTTTTAATTTCTAATCTCCGTTATACAAACCCATTTTCGTTTACATGAGAGAAAAGAAAACAAAATAACATGTGATTCACCTCTTTGTGTTGAATGATTATCCTTTTTTTTGACATCAATCAAGGGTCCCTTCATTACAACATAATTCAATCAACATCCAATTTGATAAGTTTCGAGTTCTCAATCCTTGTATTGCCCCAAAAAAAAATATATATAAATAAATAAAATAAAAATTAAATTATCAAAACTCATAGATTACATAAAGAGGCACAACTACGTATGTTTTTTCAAACATTGAGGCACAATTAAGTACTTACCTTATATTGTATTACAATCTAATGAAAAACCCGAATTAACACAATCTAAACTCAATTTGTATTGGAGTAACATTTAACAATTTTGAAATTTTCAGTACAAATACGGAACATTTTGAGAAAGTAAATTTAAATCAACAAAAGAAATTAAGAAAGAAAAAAAAAAAAAAAAAAAAAAAAAAAACATGCTGTCTTTGTGTTGAAAGATTATCCTTTTTACCATCAATTGGGTCCTTGCAACATAGTTTCAATCCTGGTATCACCAAAAATAAGTAAATCGTCAAAACTCAAATATACAAAAAAAGGAACAACTAAGTACTTACCTTGTATTGTATTGCAATCTAATGAAAATTATGAAATTAACACAATCTGTACTCAATATGCATTGGACTAACATTTAACAATTTTGATATTTTCATTACAAAGATGAACGTTTTGAGAAAAATAAATTTAAATCAACAATACAAATTAACACTAAACAAAAAAAAAAAAAAAACCACCAACACATGGTCCATCTTTGTGTTGAATGATTACCCACCCTTTCTTCACCCTCCTATAAGAAATTTGACCAATTGATAATTCTCAACCTCCTCTTTTCTTTCGTTAATCTCCTTACCTTATATATATATATATATTAATGTTTTCCTTATGGAACTTTAATTCTGTCTTATTAATATTTTGTGTTTTTTGGTTGTCTACTACAAAAGGAAACGTATTATGCAATTATAATAATCACAATTTAATTTAAAAGGCACTGACTCGCATTAAATACTGTCCATCATCATAAAAGGAAACGTTTAACAATGTAATTATTATATAGGAATAAGATGCCAATGAAACATTGTAATTTAAAAGGTATTAACTCATATTAAAAATAGTGGTTTGTGTCAATCATAAATAAAATGAAACATTTTTATCCATATAATTTTAGAAATAAGATGCCAATGAAACGTTTGTCCTTTAAAGATTCAGTAAAAGAAAACGTAGTATAAAATTAATAGTAACAAAAATTTAATTTAAAAGCTATTAACTAATGTAAAAAGTACTAAAAAAAATATTTGATAATTAAAAATATCCTACTCATATTAAACATACAATTGTTATATAAGAATAAGATGGAAGGAAACGTATTTTAAAACTATAAAAAATACATTATTAGGGGTGGTCTTCACTAAAAGAAAACTTAGTATATGTAATGACACGGTCATTTTCCTTCCTTTTCTTTTCTCCATTTTTACGGGTTAAATTTTTTTGTTGAAATTTCCTTTCGCGTAACCTCACTCTTCGTGCTCGGAGTTGGTTTTTGACTTCATGTACTGTCATTCTTGTTGGTTTCCTTGAAAGGCGTAGCTTTACTTTTGGAGAAAAGCTCGCTGGTTGTTTTTTTTTCCCCGCAGAGGCGTGGATGAAAAGATTCTTTAAAAATATTCTTATTTCTAGGGGTGTTTTTCATAAATATCTTTTGAAGATATTTTGATTTAGAGGTTTCTAAGAAAATATCTTCATTTGGGGTCACTTCTGCAGTTATCCTTCTGTGTAGGGGCCTTTGTGCAATTAATGAAAGTTAATTGCTAAGTGTCTCCTTGGGGCTTGAATCCTTGTATGGGATTCATTTTCACATTTTGTCGAGTCGTGTACTCTTAGAATTGTTTTGCGGTCGATCCCTCCAGTTTTCGGGTTTTCGGCCCCTGTTAGCGCCAAACTTGTTTAGAGCATATCTTTTTACTCGGAACTCGATTTTGACACCGTTTTTTTCTGTTGTTCATTTTTTTTTTTTTTAATTTTGGTTCTTTTTCATTCACGGTGTTTTCAAGTTGAGCGTGTCTGCTCAAATTTCACTATTCCAGACCCGACGGGACTCGTTCGGGACACTTTTAGGGTTTTTCTATAAATAGGGGTCTCTAAAATAAAAAATTAGATATTTTCATCTCTTTCCCCAATTGGTCGGTAGCCATGGGAGCCTAAGGGGCTGCCACCCTCTCTCTCCTCTTTTGGACTTCTTCCCTTTATTATAAAGTGTTGATGCCTTAGTGTTTGTTGTTCGTCTTAACGAGGCCTTTGATTCCAACCGATTGGAATCCCGTTTTGGCCATTTTTTGAGTTCGGGTTTGAGGCAAAGTTGGGATTTTGGTGTGACTTCCTTGGGGTTTAATGTTCACATTGTTGTCCCCGACAAAACCCCGAAGTTTCATCGGATTCGGAGAGGTTTCATTTCGGTAGGTATTTGTGATTTCATCACAAAATAAGTTAGGGGGTGTCATAGGTTTATATTTGAGTTGTATTGATTGTTTTATAAACATATATAACTTGTGAGCATGCCTTTGTTCAAGTTTTAGAATTTAATTTAATTATTTTCTATGTTTAAGATTTAATTCTCATGATGGTATACGATTTGAAATTAAATTGTGGTATGCTAGTAAATTAGTCCTTGGTATGGTTATCAACATATATAAAATTGGGAGCATTTGAATAAAAATCACAACTTTTATTTAATATTTATCTTTTATGAAAGATTAATTCACATAGTTGTAAGAAACATGAAATCAACTTGTAATGTGATATTAAAATAGACCTTGGTACGTTCTTTAACCTATGTTAATTTAAGGAAATTTGGAGTTTTTTGACAACTTAGAGAAAATTAATTAATTAGCTTAATTAATTTTATTTTAAGTGTTTTAGTCACTTAAATTGATATTGGATGTAATATATATGAAGACCGTGGTATGTCCTTTAACATATATTAATTTGAGTCTATTTGGAATTGATTTGAAATCTAGAGACTTTTCGTGTTAGGGTAATAATCTCATGAAATGTAGTACAATTAATTACCTTATGAGCATATTACTAATTAGATGTATAATTAATACTTGTGGCGTCTTAAAATGGTAAGTGGACTTAGCATAATCTATGATATTATTGTCTTGCAATCACTTGTTTACATAGATCTTGTGTAGGTATATAGCTTGTTTAGAATATTACAATTATTTACCTTGAAAGCTAATTACTAAACCGAAGCTTGTTTAGTTCTTGTGGCTTAGGATGGAAGGTGGCTCAATTGTTGTAAAATATTCTTACTTTGTGTATAAATTGCATATTGAGGACAAGACATTTCATATGCTATTTAGACTTGAACTATAGGACATGGTTTATGTGGTTTCAACCTTACTTGTGCATGTAAATTGATTCCTAGACATTATTTGAGGTTGTACAAGTTTGGTTTAACTTATTAATTTTGCATAAGTTTTGAATTTTTGACTTTGGAAAGCTTGTAAGGAAAAGGAACATGTGATGGCTAGAGTATAACTCTAGTACGGCAATAAGAGTCTCCTTAGTCATATGAAACGCGCCTAGGTAGTACCTTGTGGGAGTAATCGCCTAGAAGCACTTATGCATGGCGCACTAGGTAGTACCTTGTGGGAGTAATAGCCTGGAATAACTTGCTTGGTCAGTAACTAAGTATTCCTAGTCCTTCCACTGTTTGGCTTGATTTTGCATTCCATTCCAAGTTATTAATCATAGATTACTTGTAGCTTGTGAATTGGTGATTGCTTTGTATATTTGGATCTTGTTTAGTATACTTGGACTAGTGTACTTGTTTGTGTATTCGAATCTATTTTGGTGTACTTGAATTCATATACTAACTTCATGTGTGTGGATTTCATTTAGTATACTTGTGTTATGTATACTTGTTTTATGCACAATTCATTTAGTTTAGTATACTTGTGTTGTGTACTTGATTTACAAGATTTCCATATTAAATGTATACTTGTGTAAATATACTTAGACATTGCATAACTTGTCTTAATATGGTTTAGTATACTTGGAAATGTATGCCTATTTGTCGTGTATCATGTTTTAACATTGTTTAGTATACTTGAGCATGTATACTTGTTTTTCGTACTTCATTTCAATTGCAAGAGTAATTTGAGATGATCCCTTAGTCCCATTTTTAACATAAACGTTAGGTGGCATGACCCCTTAAATTGTTTCACGTGAATGTAAAAACCTTATAAAAAGTTAAGTCGATGCATGCTCATTCCCTACGACTAACTTGTTTACTTACCCCAAAGTTATTGGGTTGTTTTCAGGTACGGATGCCTTGGTTTGGTATGCACAACATCCCTTGGTTGTTTCGATGGATGAAAGTTCTTTTAAGTGCATTTTGTCCACATGCAAGTGTTAGCATGTTTGAGTTTTACTTTCAAAGTTAATATGTATAGTTAGGTTAAAAATGTCATTTTTACCTTGGGACTTGTAATGTGTGCCCAAACACACTTTTTGATACCTATTTGATTTGTATGACATGAGGCCAAGGGCCACAAACTTTAAAGTTCAAGGGTATGCATTTAAATTTCAAGTTTTGTCTTTGAAATGTAATTTTTCTAACTTTGGAGATTTGACATGTGTTTGAAGTAAATGTTATGTAATGAGGTCATGGGTCATTGTAACACATTTCATTATGTAAAGTACGTTTGTTGGCATATTTGCACAGCATTAAATTTTGTTTTTGGACCATTTCATGATGGGGGTTGAGGTTGGAATGAAATCTTATTATTTTTGGTGCATAACAGGTGTTTCAACACCATTTCTAGCCATTTCGGCCGACCGGAAGCTCATTTCGGTTGACCGATGGCTTTTGTGATTTTATTACATAGTAAATCTCACTTTCCGGTAGCTATAAACACTGTTTGGGTTCATTTCGGTCGACCGAAATGGCTATTTTGGTCAACCTAAATAGCTTGCACATAACTGCCTTTCAGTTTTGTAACAATACTGTTGTTCTGACTTCAAACGGTCATAACATCTTCATTTCTAATCCAAATGGGTTGATTCTTGAGCCTAAATTCAAGGATTTTGAGTTATATTTTCAATGGTATCAATGCCATTCTAAGATTCAAATAACAGCTGGAGTTATTCATGTTTTAGTGACATTGTGTCAGATTTTGTTTAAACCGGAAATGGGTGTTTCGTGGGATTCTTGGCCAAGGTTCTTGGAACCTCTTGGAATGTTATAAAATGATTAGTTTAGGTTTTTTGGACCTCATTTGACCTGCTTGGAGTCAAATTTCCCTTTTAAATTGTAAATTGACCGTTTTGCCCTTAATTAACGAATTTTGCCCGTTTTGACTCTCGTTTGCTCATTTGTTCTCTTTGAGTTCTGTGACTTCATGGAGGGCCACATTGGTGTCTTGGGGATGATTTATATCTCTATAAACTTTGGTTTTTATCTTTTGCTTCCGTATTTCGTACCCGTTATCGGGTCAACTTTCGGTTCATTACTGACGCATCGGGTTGTAAAAATTTGGGCCGTCACAAGTGGTATCAGAGCGTCCGGGTTCGAAAACCTAAGGACGATAGGTTTTGGGTGCATATCATGCTTGTGTTGCCATGTTATATGTTTTTAGTTACTTCTTGATAACATGTTTACGTGCTTATGTGGGCGTATGTTTAGGAGTTTACTTTAACTGTCTCAGCTTAATATATATGCTTGTTTGCTTTAGTATGTTGTATTTACTTTAACTGCCTTTGTATATTGTATGTATTTGTCTGCCTGAGTACATTGTATGTGCCTGTCTGTTTTAGCGTATTGTATATACTTGTTTGCCTTAACATATCGTGTATGCTTGTCGGCTTCAGTATATTGTATATGCTTGGCTGCCTTAGCTCGTTATTTTATGCTTGTTCGCTTAGCATGATGGATATGGTTGTTTGCTTTAGCATGTTATATGTGCTTGTTATTCTTAGCATGATTATATGATGCATACATTAACATAACTTATGTGTTTTTTACTACTTGTGTGAGTATGTAGGCCATTGCTATGTTACGTGTTCATTGTTTATTTATGTCTTGTTTAGGCCTTGCAAGTTGTTCCAGTTCGGTTGGTTGAGATTGATGCTAGGGCATTGTCTCTTGGAGTCCGTTGTATCCTTTAGATACATTCTTGTCTTACGGAGTCTCTTCCTTGGGTTGGAGAAATTCATTCTGTAAGGAACCCATGATAGGAACCTTTTTGTTTATTTTGTTTGGTGGAATGAGACGTGGCCAGGGAGGCACCATTTCATTTTTTTTTTTTTTTTCCTTTGTGGCTTCATGACGTGGTCAGGGAGTGTCCAGGGTGTTGGTACCATCTCTTGGGGTTTTCGTGGTGACCTTAATGTGATGATGTCATTGGAGTTTTGTTTCTAGTGTCATAGGACGATGAGTCGGGATTGACTTGAGTCCTTCTTTGGGGATTGGGAGGTTTGTTTTCGTGAGCCTCAATGATGAGGTTCTCAGGTTGCTTCTTCTTAGAGTGATGGTTAGGGGTTTGATAGGTACGTTGACCTAGGATTCTTCTTGTCTTGTGGTGGTTCATCAAGCAGCAACGTCTAAAGATGTGCAAAAGATAGTGAATGTGCAATGTAGCCAAGTTTTACATTTATAAATGTCACTACTACCATTAACTAAAAATATAGCAAGGGTGAGTAGGGATCGTTCCAAGGGATTGAAGGGCTTCTAGTAATGGAACAATGCGTAGGGTTAGTAGGTTGAGTGATCAAAGGTAGGTTGTTTGGTTGATTAAGCTACAATTAAGATTAAACAAGCTTAATATAAAACAAGTAATTAAAGGATAGAAAAAACAAGAGAGAGAGATCTTACGACTTAGAGATCACCACTAAGCATCACCTTTCTATACACTCAATTCACAATTAATGAGGGTAAGACATATGTTGCAACAATAGTGAGTGTGTGTGGTTGTTTTTACAAGTATGGATGACCAATTAAGTATATATTGTCTAAACAACACAATGAATAGCACAATACATCAAACTAAGTCATTAATCCTTCCCTTAAGTTCACAATCCACACACATCACAAAATTAGAAAAATATACTACTTGCATTCATAAGTATGGAATATCAAACAACAAGCATGGATTGTCCTCCCATTTAACAACTAGGGTAGCTACACTTCATGTAAGCTAATGACATGAAAATTAAACTAATTAGACTAAGGGAGAGGCATAATCCATCAAGAAATGAGTATGAACCATCAAATAAACCACAAGAGCATTCTATTAAGTACTATGTCTTGATAATGTCTAGATCTATAGCATTAACACACATAGACATGCATCAACAACACAAGAGATAGAGATAAACATATGAACACCTATCCTAGCATACATAGACATATGGATAGAATGAAAATATCAATTGGAAGAATTAAACCACACAAATCATTGAATAAACAAGATCTATATATATAAATATGTCAAAACATGTATTACAACATAAATCCCCTAAAAAATACATAAATCAAGGTAAAAAAAGCATACTTAGGGCTAACTCTAGCCCCAAGAAGATGTCTAGCCACTTATGAATGGTGTCCTCCAACCCTCAAGGGCTATCTCCATGGTAGAAATGCTCTTCTTCTTGGGGAAGATGGAAAACATCTCAAGAATGTCTCTAGCCTCCTCTTCTCTTTTCTTCCTCTCTAAGAATTGTCTCCAAGATTATCAAAAACTATCTCTTTAACATATATCTAAGCATATGTTTAAAAGTGGCTCATATTCCTTATATAGGTAGCTCAAATGTCACACCCAATGGTCTAGGCTTGTACACAAGGGCTCCTCCAATGATTGCACAATGAGACAACTTTTATTGATCTGGAAATATATTTTTTTTCGGATTTGAGAGGGTTCGATCGATCGAACCTGTGCCGTGATCGATCAAACATGGCTGAGATCTATCAAACTTTGGCTGGATCGATCCTCCAACGACGGCGCCTTTTTGGATAAGGACAGATCTGAGATATTTTGGGGAATGAGATAAAAGTGGTAGGTAGGGTGGTACAATAAGATAAGATGGAATCTTTTTAATCGATCTGAGAATTGTTGGATCGATCGAACTTTGTGGGATCTTTGAATAAGGACAAAAGAGCTTGGATCCATCTTGGAGAGTCTAGATCGATGAACTTTCGATTGATCAAAGTATTCCTTGTGATCGATCGAACCTGCTGAATTTTCACACTTTACTTCAATCTACTTCCACTTTGCTCCTTTCTTCCATCCAGCTTGAGTTAGCTTCTTTTAAGCTCTTATTTGGCTAAATTAGCTTATTTTGGGAATAAGCACCTAAAAAGGGCAATAACACGAAATTAGTTTAAAACGGGAAAGTAAGATAGATAGAAGTCCTAGAACACTCAAGCTTAAGGGGTTTAAATGTGCACTTTTCAGCGCTCATCATCTTGCTTTGAATAGCTCTTACGAGCTTAGGTTGAGGTGTGAGTGGTTTTGTGTAATTAATTGCATTGGTGTAATTAATTACTCTCCCTTATCATGGAAGACTTGGGATTTCGTGTTTGGATTCCGACAGGATCCTGTAAAATTCCCCTCGAACTCGTCGGCATCTTCAGTTGAGTTCTCTTGTTGGTGTCTTGTAATGTCTAGTGTTGGAACTATTCATTACATCGTTGTTTTGTTTTGTGTGGCATTAGGATTCCACCTCGGGTTTGAGTCAGTCTTGGGAAAGACTTGTAAGCTCTTTGTTTCGGGAACCTTAGTGTTCATCCTAGGAAGATAATTCCTTTCCTCACGGTGAGAGATCGTACTCATCCGGGTTTTTGAGATTCTTTTTTGTGAGTTTGTCCTTCTGGGAGGCATTCCATCCCTTCTTGCTTTTGTTCTTTGTGGGATTGTTATTTGCATAGTCATTCCTATATGTTTTTATGCCTTGTTGTTTTAAGCATGCCTTAGAAACATGTTTAGGGAATGTGACTATTTGGTAGTTATGTAATGATATAGATGATATGTTTTTCAATTACTATATCTGTTTGTCATGCTAGCTTCATAGGTGGTGTGTAGCGTGTCTCTGATGCTTGACCCCTATGTGATAGGTAGCATATTTGATTGCCCTTGTACACGATGTGTTTAGTTGTATGGTACGTGGATTTTTGTTTATGTTTAGTATACTTGTACCTAGTGTGCTTGTGCGTTGTATACTCCATTTCATTTTGGTATAGTATATTGAGCCCGTATACTTGTATACCATGGATTTAGTACTATTTAGTATACTTGTGGATGTATACTTGTACATATATATTGTGTTTTCGTTTCGATTTTGCTTAGTATACTTATGTATACTTGTATATACGTTTATGTTCTGTGACTAATTACCGTAATTAGTTCATTTCGTTATCATTCCTGTACTGCACTTGATGTTGTCAGTTTTTATAGTATTGATGATTTAAGGCCTTAAGCGTAGTAGTGCCTATGACATTGGTGTCAGAGTTTTGGATTGGCTAGAATGGTCCTGCCGGTCATCTTGGACCATAACGCAACTCTCACAGAATGCCTGGTTTCCGGGGTGCTTTTGCTAATGATCATTTGATATTGATGTCATTTTCACGAGTAAGCTTGTTAGGGTTAGATGACGAATTAGGGCTTTATACTATCATACTACCGTACAGGTCATGTATGGACGAGTGCTAGTTACCATCGATGCTACCTTGCATTACCTAGCTAGTAATGTGAGTGTGGGCGGGCACTTGTGGCTGTCGATGCTACCGCACCTTGGGTACATTGTGGGCGGGTTCTAGTCGCTATTCGTGCTGCCATGTTGCTTCTGGTTGTGTTCCTTGTTTCGACGTGTAGTTGCCTTAGTCTCTTTTGGGTGGTTAACATTGGGTTAGTATGTCAATTCGTTTGGAGAGGTGTCTCACTGTTCGCGGTTTTGTCCCTTCGTTGATCTTGAGACCTTTGGAATTGTCCTTGGGTACCTTATGATCTGTTCCTTGGTGTGACCATGTGTTCGGTCCATGTTTTGTTCTTCTGGGAATGTTCCTGATTTCGAGGACGAAATCTCTTTAAGGAGGGTAGGTTGTAATGACCCGGTCATTTTCCTTCCTTTCCTTTTCTCCATTTTTACAGGTTAAATTTTTTCGTTGAAATTTCCTTTCGCGTAACCTCACTCTTCTTGCTCGGAGTTAGTTTTTGACTTCATGTACTTTCATTCTTGTTGGTTTCCTTGAAAGGTGTACCTTTACTTTTGGAGAAAAGCTCGCCGGTTGTTTCTTTTTCCCACAGGGGCGTGGATGAAAAGATTCTTCAGAAACATTCTTGTTTCTTGGGGTATTTTTCGTAAATATCTTTTGAAGATATTTTAATTTAGGGGTTTTTAAGAAAATATCTTTTGGAAGATATTTTCATTTGGGGTCACTTGTGCAGTTATCCTTTTGTGTAGGGGCCTTTATGCAATTAATGAAAGTTAATTGCTAAGTGTCTGCTTAGGGCTTGAATCCTCGTATGAGATTCATTTTTCCATTTCGCTGAGTCGTGTACTCTGAGAATTGTCTTGCGGTCGATCCCTCCAGTTTTCAGATTTTTAGCCCCGGTTAGCACCAAACTTGTTTGGGGCATATCTTTCTGCTCGGGACTCGGTTTTTTACGTCATTTTTTTTGTTGTTCATTTTGGTTCTTTTTCATTCATGGTGTTTTGCCGTTTGAGCGCGTCTGCTCAAATTTCACTTTTCCAGACCCGGCTGGACTCGTTCAGGGCGCTTTTAGGGTTTTTCTATAAATAGGGGTCTCTAAAATGAAAAATGAGATATTTTCATCTCTTTCCCCTCTTGGCCGGCAGCCATGGGAGCCCAAGGGGCTACCACCCTCTCGCTCCTCTTTTGGACTTCTTCTTTTTATTAAAAAGTGGTGATACCTTAGTATTTATTATTCGCCTTAACGAGGCCTTCGATTCTAACCAATTGGAATCCCGTTTTGGTCATTTTTTGAGTTCGGGTTTGAGGCAAAGTTGGGATTTTGGTGTGACTTCCTTGGGGTTTAATGTTCACCTTGTTGTCCCCGACAAAACCCCAAAGTTTCGTCGGATTTGGAGCGGTTTCATTTTGGTGGAGATTTGTGATTTCATCACAAAATGAGGTGGGGGATGTCATAGGCTTATATTTGAGTTGTATTAATTGTTTTATAAACATATATAACTTGTGAGCATGCTTTTGTTCAAGTTTTAGAATTTAATTTAATTATTTTCTATGTTTAAGATTTAATTCTCATGATGGTATACGACTTGGAATTAAATTGTGGCATGCTAGTAAATTAGGCCTTGGTATGGTTATCAACATATATTAAATTGGGAGCATTTGAATAAGAATCACAACTTTTATTTAATATTTATCTTTTTTGAAAGATTAATTCACATTGTTGTAATAAGCATGAAATCAACTTGTAATGTGATATTAAAATAGGCCTTGGTATGTTCTTTAACCTATGTTAATTTGAGGACATTTGGAGTTTTTTGACAACTTAGAGAAAATTAATTAATTAGCTTAATTAATTTTATTTTAAGTGTTTTAGTCACTTAAATTGATATTGGATGTAATATATGTGAAGACCGTGGTATGTCCTTTAACATATATTAATTTGAGTGTATTTGGAATTGATTGAAATCTAGAGACTTTTCGCGTTAGGGTAATAATCTCATGAAATGTAGTACAATTAATTACCTTATGAGCATATTACTAATTAGATGTAGAATTAGGACTTGTGGCATCTTAAAATGATAATTGGACTTAGCATGATATAGAATATTATTATCTTGCAAAGTGTGATACCCCTCGGATCCGAGACACGGGTTGATCAAGTCCGACCCGAGTCCGAGGGATATCAAACAATTAAAGTATTTTAAATCGAACACGGAATACAAAATTGATTTAAGAAATAAAAATTTAAAAGCTGAAAGGAACTAGAAATAAATATCTTACAAATATAATTATATAAATCCAAGCTTCAAAACCTCTGTAAGTTTACAACTCGGGAATCCATCTATTGGATCCCTTATAAAATTCTCAAATAGTAGTTTAAATCATAGAAATAAATTCTACAGCTAACATAGAGAAGATTCCTACATAGTCGGAGGAATGAATATCTGTATCTGCTCTGCACGTCCAAGCTATAATCCTGGAACTGACGAACACTTGAAAAATAAAGGAGTGGGTCAGGCCCACATGCAAGTCCTGATCTACTACAATCCAAACAGTAATCCGATACGCAAATACATCCTAGGAAGACTCAACCATATCTAGAGTAGTCCATATATGTATATAGTGCACACTAATAGGACGCTCGCTAGTCCAATAGGTTTGTCTCAGCCTGAATAGAAGGCAACATGCAAATATGCACCCTAAGGTGGGCATGAGTACCTAGACCTACCAGGGAACAATACCTATGTCCAGTTATCCATCCCAAGCGATATACGCGCCCTAACCATGGTCCTGAGACTCAAGCTCATACCATGGCACATAAAATAAATATATAAAGTCCGTACTCTTAATACAAAATATCATCCATCTGTATAGTGGTCTGATATATGTAGCACATATTCATCCTGAAACCATAGTAGGTCATTCACTTTATTTGATTGACATGACACAAGTAGGTGATGGACTTAACATTTATGGTTAATCCATACCTTAATCCAAATTTGGGTAGGACTTAGTGTTTTGAACTAATCCATTCCAATATAGGTAGGTCTTAGTGCTTTGAGCTAAGCCATTCCTAATATGACACCGTCCCATACCGGTTCATACACATCCATTCAAGTAAGACTTAACCTTTTTATGGTTAATCCAACTCATTCTAAATTAGGTAGGACTTAGTGTTTGTATTAATCCATACCTAGTATGCCACCGTCCCATACCGGTGCATACAATCCTCTAGTTCCATAGTTAATAACACAACATAAACATGTATCAACTAATTTCCAAAAGAAACATAAATATAGTTTAACATATTTACAACCAATTTATGCATCCAATATACCATTTAAATATCACATTACGGTGCTTTATATATATATGAAAAGACTGTACATGTAGTTCCTCCAGTTAATATAGTTGACGGAACAGTAATAAATACCAATCCACCATACTTCAAGATTTGCATATAAATAGTTTAACATGTGTACAACACATTAATCATCCTACATAAGGTTTAGAAATCCCTTTCCAGTCCCATTTTATTAAGTAAGACTGAAACCTACCACTCCTCCTGCACAACCATATCTGATGCAATAGTTGATAAATTTAAAACATCCATTAATTCCATTTAAGCATACTTAATCTTCTAGATAGATAAACATATGCTTATAACATAGTTGAACATGCTTAATAAATTTAAACATGCAAAAGAACCCAAAACTTTGCTCAAAGCAGTAAACAGTTTACAAAGATTTCAAAGACAACTTCCCATATGCAGTTTCTTCTTTTAACCTTAGGTTGCTTCAAGGTTCAACACAATACCATTAACAATACTTCCAACCATTTTTACATCTCTGGAACTATTATACAACCCAATTCTACCCACTGAAACAACCCAGTCATCTTCCCATAGGTCCAGAAATAACCCAAAATCACGCAAAAGCAAGAAAAGAAGCTGGAGCCGCCTCTAGAATGCTAGAGCCGCCTCCCTTCTTGGTGGAGCCGGTTCCTCCCTTATTGGAGCCGGATCTACCCTTGTGGAGCCGGCTCTAATCCCTTGTGGAGCCGGCTCTCACACCCCCTAGAGCCGGCTCCCTCCTTTGGTGAGCCGGCTCTCCTCCTTTGAGAGCCGTAATTCCTTCTCTGGTTGTCTTCCTCGCCTCTGGCTAAGTTCAAAACCTATTTAGTATTTTAAAACCTTGTTCCAGTGTTTATACACTATTCTAGATTACATGAGAAAACCCCCCAGCATGCATCAATAATCCCAATTAACCAAGCTTGAACCCAAGACACAGCATGCATCAGTTCACAGTTCTTTAAAAATTTGCACAGTTTGATTCACGAGATTTATTTCCGTTTGAACATGCATACAGGATAAATTTAATCATTAATCTATTTTTAATCCTGGTTTAATCCTTAGAGTCTTTCTAAGCCTATACCGAACACAGATTAAAGAGATAGAGCGGAAACAGAACTTGCCTGCAGTTTCAGACTGTGGAACTGCAGACCTCCGTCAACTCCGGCAATGATGGTTGTCTCAACTCCCTCTGCTGCTCCTAATTCAATCCCCCAACCTTCTCCTTGAATTCTTCCTTCAATCCCCAAAGGTTCTCTCTGAAACTCTCTACAACTCTCTGTTTTTCCCTCTCTGAAAACCTGATACGTGAATGCAGGTTGTGTGATGTTTGTTTGCTAAACCCTAAACCCACATGAAGAAATATATTTATAGTCTTAATTCTCCAACCCTAATCCGTATATAGCTAGAGCCCTAATGCAAACCCTTAGTCGGCCCATGCAATTGTCCAAGTTACAATACACGGCGACTTAATACAACCTAGGTCGGCTACAGTAACTCCAACCCTAACTGACATATACGTAAATCAACTTGATTATATAATTTAACATTTAAATAACTTCCACAGAAATATAATCCTAATCTAAAATAAATTAACATTTAACTTAACCCAATTCAAAATAATCCAATAATAAAAACAATAATATTAATAAAAGAAAACAATTAATTCAAATAAAAGGACAAACAAGCAGATAATCAATTATCAAACAAATAATCCAATAAAATGACACATAATAAAATAAAATGCAATTAAATACAATAATTAAATTCCAGAACTGTCCTTTTAAAATTAGGGGTATTACACAAAGCTTGTTTAAATATATGTTGCGTAGGTATATAGCTTGTTTAGAATATTACAATTGTTTACCTTGAAAGCTAGTTACTAAACTGAAGCTTATTTAGTTTTTGTGGCTTAGGATTGAAGGTGGCTCAATTGTTATAAAATATTCTTACTTTGTATATAAATTGCATATTAAGGACATAACATGTCATATACTATTTAGACTTGAACTCTAGGACATGGGTTGTGTGGATTCAACCTTACTTGTGCATGTAAATTGATTCTTAGACATTATTTGACGTTGTATAAGTTTGGTCTAACTTATTGATTTTACATAAGTTTTGAACTTTTGATTTTGGAAGGCTTGTAAGGAAAAGGAACATGTGATGGCTATAGTATGGCTCTAGTACGGCGACAAAAGTCTCCTTAGTCATATGAAGCGCACCTAGGTAGTACCTTGTGGGAGTAATCGCCCAGAATCACTTATACATGGCGCACTAAGTAGTAACTTGTGGGAGTATTAGCCCAGAATAACTTGTTTGGTCAGTAACCAACTATTCCTAGTCCTTCCACTATTTGACTTGATTTCGCATTCCATTCCAAGTTGTTAATCATAGATTACTTGTAACTTGTGAATTGGTGATTGCTTTATGTATTTGGATCTTGTTTAGTATACTTGAAACTGTATACTTGCTTCGTGTATTTAGATCTCATTTAGTGTACTTGGACTAGTGTACTTGTTTATGTATTCGAATCTATTTCGGTGTACTTGAATTCGGATACTTACTTCATGTGTGTGGATTTCAGTTAGTATACTTGTGCTATGTATACTTGTTTTATGCGCAATTTATTTAGTTTAGTGTACTTGTGTTGTGTACTTGATTTATAAGATTTCCATATTAAATGTATACTTGTGTAAATATGCTTAGACATTGCATGACTTGTCTTAATATGGTCTAATATAGTTAGAAATGTATGCCTAGTTGTCGTGTATCATGTTTTAACATTGTTTAGTATACTTGAATACTTCATGTTAATTGCAAGAGTAATTTGAGATGATCCCTTAGTCCCACTTTTAACATAGACGTTAGGTGGCATGACCCCTTAAATTGTTTCACGTGAATTTAAAAACCTTGTAAAAAGTTAGGTCGATGCATACTCATTCCCTATGAGTAACTTGTTTACTCACCCCAAAGTTATCGGGTTGTTTTCAGGTACGGATGCCTTGGTTTGGGCTGCACAACATCCCTAGGTTGTTTCAATGGATTGAAGTTCTTTTAAGTGTATTTTGTCCACATGCAAGTGCTAGTATGTTTAAGTTTTACTTTCAAAGTTAATATGTATAGTTAGGTTAAAAATATCATTTTTATCTTGAAACTTGTAATGGGTGCCCACGCACACTTTTTGATATCTATTTGATATGTATGACATGAGGTCAAGGGCCACAAACTTTAAAGTTCAAGGGCATGCATTTAAATTTCAAGTTTTGTCTTTGAAATGTAATTTTTCTAACTTTGGAGGTTTGGCATGTGATTTGGAGTAAATGTTATGTAATGAGGTCATAGGCCATTGTAACACATTTCATTATGTAAAGTACGTTTGTTGGCATGTTTGCACAGCTTTAAAATTTGTTTTTGGTCCATTTCATGATGGGGGTTGAGGCTTGAATGAAGCCTTATCATTTTTGGTGCTTAACAGGTTTTTCAGCACCATTTCGAGTCATTTCGGCCGACCGAAAGGTCATTTTGGTTGACCAATGACTTTTGGGATTTTATTGCACGGGAAATCTCACTTTCCAGTAGCTATAAACACTGTTTGGGTTCATTTCAGTCGACCGAAATGGCTGTTTTGGTCGACCTAAATAGCTTGCACACAGTTGTCTTTTAGTTTTGTAACAGCACTGTTGTTCCGACTTCAAACGGTTATAATTTCTTCATTTCTAATCCAAATGGGTTGATTCTTGAGCCTAAATTTAAGGATTTTGTGTTAGCTTTCCAATGGTATCAATGCTATTCTCAGATTCAAATCACAGTAGGAGTTATTCATGTTTTAGTGACACAGTGTCAGATTTTGTTTAAACCGGGAATGGGTGTTTCGTGAGATACTTGGCCAAAGTTCTTGGAACCTCTTGAAATGTTATGAAATGATTAGTTTAGGTTGTTTGGACCTCATTTGACTTGCTTGGAGTCAAATTTTCCTTTTTAATTGTAAATTAACCATTTTGTCCTTAAATACCAGATTTTGCCCGTTTTGACTCTTGCTTGCTCATTCGTTTTCTTTGAGTTCCGTGACTTCGTGGAAAGTCACATTGGTGTCTTGGGGACGATTTATATCTATAGACTTTGGTTTTTATCTTTTGCTTCCACATTTTGACCCGTTACCATGTCAACTTTCGATTCATCACTGATGCACAGGGTTGTAAAAACTTGGGCCGTCACAATATAAAATTAATAGTAATCAAAATTTAATTTAAAAGCTAAGCTATTAACTAATATAAAAAATAGTAAAAATTGTTTGAAAATTCAAAATTTCCTACTCATATTAAAAATAGAAGTTTGTGTCCATCATAAAAGGAAACGTATACGAATACAATTATTATATAAGAATAAGATGGAAGGAAATGTTAAAAAAAAAAAAAAAATACAGTATGAATGATTAGATGAATCATTAAGTGCAGTAATTTGATATGGGTCATTAGGTGCTGTAATGAGAATTTTTATTAAAAAAATATATATTTAAAAATGTTAAGAAATGTGAATTTTTTTGTGAAAAAAAAAAAATTCAAAAATATTAAGAAATTAGCTACACTTTATTTTGGATGAATAACAATGTAAAAATTGATTATATCACAAATTGTAGATGACCTCTTCTATTTGAAATAAAAAAATGTAACTTTCGATATGCTAATTTATACATGCATATTTAATGATTTAATTACATATTAATAATTAAAAGTAAAAGTTACAATTGGTAAACACATGAGATGAATTGTGTAGATGACCTCTTCAAATGAAAATGTAACAGTCCTCTCTTGATATAAAATAATAGAAAATCTCAAGAAATTCTTGATATGCTAAATAAATGTATTCATATTAAATTATTTACATATTAATATTAAAAAATAAAAAATAAGAAAATGCAACCGTCCTCTCATGCTAGATAAATTCATACTTATTAACTTTATTATATATTAATAATTAAAATAAAAATTACAATTGATGCACAAATGAGTGCAACTTGTTTCGAAATAATCAAAAAAAAAAAAAAAAATATATATATATATATATATATACACTTTTATAAATAGTATATTGATTGAAATTCTTAAGTATGCGTTATGAATATGAAAATATATATATATATACACTTTTATAAATAGTATATTGATTGAAATTCTTAAATATGTATTCTTTTTAAATTATTTACATATTAATAATTAAAAAGAAAATATAAAAAAATGTAAACATCCTCTCATGCTAGATAAATGCATACTTATTAACTTTGTTATATATTAATAATTAAAATAAAAATTACAATTGATGAACAAATGAGTGAAACTTGTATATAAATAATCAAAAAATATATACACTTTTATAAATAGTATATTGATTGAAATTCTTAAGTATGCGTTATGAATATGAAAAGAAAAATATATATATACACTTTTATAAATAGTATATTGATTGAAATTCTTAAGTATGTATTCTTATTAAATTATTTACATATTAATAATTAAAAATAAAAAATAAGAAAATGTAACTGTCCTCTCATGCTAGATAAATGCATACTTATTAACTTGATTATATATTAATAATTAAAATAAAAATTACAATTGATAAACAAATGAGTGAAACTTGTTTAGAAATAATAATAAAAAAAAATATACACTTTTATAAATAGTATATTGATTGAAATTCTTAAGTATGCGTTATGAATATGAAAAGAAAAAAATATATACACTTTTATAAATAGTATATTGATTGAAATTCTTATGTATGTGTTATAGATATGAACCATCAGCTAATTAATAATGATTGTGCGATTTTAATATGAATTTTTTTGTGAAAAAAAAAATTCAAAAATGTTAAGAAATTAGCTACACTTTTAGAATAGTATATAGATATAGATATATTATATACACAAATATAACCTTCCTTCTTTCATTTGTTACAATATATATTACCTTCAATTTTTCTTTTAATTTTTTTTTATAATGATTTTTAACTCTCTCTCTCTCTCTCTCTCTCTCTCTCTCTCTCTCTTGTTGTTGGTTTCCTTGATGGAGTCGCCACAACCAACAAAGCTTGAGAGTTGTGTGTGTTTAGGAGGTGGCCAAGTTTTACATTTATAAAAAGCCACTACTACCTTTCTCTATATAAAATATAGATAGGGCGAGTAGGGATCGTCCCAAGGGATTTGATGGTGTATCGAATTGTGAACTATGGTAATTAGGGTTAGTAGGTCGAGTGATCACATAATTGGTTGGTTGGTTGGTTGATTAAGCTAAATTGAATTCAACTAAATAAAATAATATGAGGTAAACAAGAGAGAGAGGTCTTGGGGTGTAGAGATCACCACCAAGCAATACTTTTCTATACTACTAACAAGTGATCAATTGAGGGTAATGGATGTGTTGCAATATGATAAGGGTGTGTGTGCATTAGGTTGATTCAATTGGCAAGGATGACAAATCAAGCAAGTATTGTCTAAACATCATGTGAAGAGCACAATATATCTAAGCAATAGAGCATATATTGTCTAGACAACATGGGGATAGCACAATAGATCAAAACAAGTCATTAATCCTTCATTAAGCTCACAATCCACATGCAACACAATATTAGAGGAATATGCCATTTGGACTCACAAGCATGGAACATCAAATATCAAGAGTAGATTGTCCTCCCATCTAACATTATACTACCACTACACTAAATCTACACTACTAGCATGAAAATAAAGCTATCTAGACTAGGGGAGAGGCACAAACCATCAAGAATAGGCATAAACCATCAAATGAACCAAAATAGCATTCATTAAGCATACCATCTTGATAATATCTAGATCTATAGCATCAATACACATAGACATGCACCAAAAACACTAAATCTAGAGATAAGCACATGGATATCCTACTTTAGCATACATAGACATATGGGTAGCATAGAATAGTCAATTGGAAGCATTAAACCATACAAACCATGAAATAATCAAGATTTATATATACATGAATATCAAGATGTATCATACAACACTAATCCCTCAATAATACACAAGATTAGAGTATAGAAAGCATGCTTGGGGCTAACTCTAGCCCCAAGAAGATGTCTAGCCACTCATGGTAGTGATGATCCAACCCTCAAGGGCTAACTCCATGGCTGCTCCTTGTAGATGAAGATCTCCTCCAATGGTTGCTCTAGCTTCCTCCCTTCTTCCTCTCCAAGAATAGCCTCCAAGATGATTTTCAATGTGTGACAAGAGACTCTAGACTCCTCTCCAAAAAGTGTATCATATTCCTTATATAGGTTGGTCAAATACACCCTATGATGAGCTGTGGTCGTGCAAGGCATATTCTCCAATGATTGGGTGAAGGACGGAATAAATGAGCTGGACTTTAACTTTTTCTCGCTGGAGGAAGTTCGATCGATCGAACCTTAACTTGGATCGATCGAAGATGGGTTCGATCGATCGAACTGCAGTTTGGATCGATCGAAGTGGTATGACTCCTCCGGATAAGGACAAGGCTGAGATATTTCGAAGATATTTATGGGGAAAAGGATAAAAGTGGTTGGTAGGCGTACAGCTGTGGATAAGATCAATCATTTGAATATGACAAAATAGGGTTCGATCGATCGAAGGTGATGTTAGATCGATCGAACTTGGAATTTCAGCAAAGGCCAAGGTTGGATCTATCGAGAAGTACTGTGATCGATCATAGATGTTCGATCGATCGAACTCTAAGTTGGATCGATCGAACTTTTCAGCTGCACAACTTTGATTCCTTTTTGCTCCTTTCTTTCTCCACTTTGCTCCCTCCTTTGGTTTATCTCAGGATTGCTTCAATTAAGCTCTTATTTGGCTGAGTTAGCTCAATTTTGGGATTAGTGCCTAAAAATATAAATAACACGTAATAAGTCTAAAACGGCAAAGTAAGATAGATAAAGGTACTAGAATGCTTAAGCTTAACGGGTTTAAATGCGCACTTTTCAGTGCTCATCACACCCCCAAACTTAAATATTGCTAGTCCCTAGCAATAAACTAAGAAGTAAAGGAATGAAATAAACAACTAAATAAGTATAAACTGGAAAGCAAGTAAAATGATAGCGCCACTTTCGTAGGGAACACGATTGCATTTAGCATATGCAACAAGCCTTTTAAACCCCTAGGTTACCCCTAGTGGACGAGTAAAGTCTCGTGAGGGTTTCCAGAAATGGTACCCACAAACATTAAGCTCATTCTTTCAAAAGAGGCACCAATATTACAAACAAGCATTGGGAGAAAATTACCTCAAGTATACAATTTTTCAACCGTTTCTAAGCAATCTCCCAAAATTTCAATATCAAGCAAGCAAGCATGGTCCTCCACACATCAAGAAAATGATCATGAAAATCGAAACAAGTCTAGAATCCATGTGTGAGGTCCGGCATCAAGTGTGTTGATATCTTAGCTAACTAGAGAAGTAATCACATCCTTACCCTCAAACTAGCACATAAATCTAGTACCGATCATCAAGATAAGAGAATGGACCTTTTATTAAAGCTTTATTGTTCTAGGTGCGCTTATTCTTTTCACTCTATTTTTATTTTATTTATTTTATTTTTTTTATTGAGGATCAAGGATGGAAGTATTGTGCAATATGTTGATCTCTTAAGCTTTCTAGAAGATTCATGTAGCGAGCTTTAGGTCAATGACTCCCAAACCAGATGACTTTAGGGCATTAGGTGTTAAGACACCCCTACGGACTTACAAACTCAAATTAACTAGGCTACAAATCAAGACAACAACCATCTAATCATTTCCCACTTCTCACCTTTTGGGAGAAGTCCTCACTTTTATTGCTTTTTGCAACTTCTTCTTCTTCTTCTTCTTTTTTTTTTTTTTTTTTTTTTTTTTTTTTTTTTTTTTTCACCATTCAATTATTAACCTAAAGTTTGGGCCCTCCACCTTTCGGCGCGAGAAGTTCACTGCTTAATGAGGCAAGAATCCCGGCTACTCAATGAAAAGGGGTTGTTATCTACCTTTATCAATAATGAAAGCTTTCAATGCACTACTAGCCCAATTGGGATATAACCAATTCAATAATCAACAAAGCATGTACCCCACAATTGAATGCTAGTGTACACCGGTGCTAGTGTAGAATCCTAGAATGAATCTCAAAACAATCACAAAATCAGGATGATGTGGACCACAAATGCAAGCAAGGTATCAATCTTTTGAAAAAATTACTCCTAAATGGCATCCTCAAGGCATACAAGGAGTATTGGACTCTCAAGTTAAGCAATTTTTAAATTTTAAGCAATATAGTCCTCAAAAGATCTATAGTCCTCAAAAGATCAAAATCATAGCTAGAAATGGACCAAGTATAGAAATATCCCTCAAATACACAAGACATGCTCAAAATTTGAATTTTAAAGTAACACTGAAATATACACCAATACCCCCAAACTTAAACTGCACATTGTCCTCAATGTGTGAAGAGAACAAAGGAAAGAGTATACCAGTGCTTTAGACATGAATGATCGGGATAGAAGTATCCAAAGTGGGTGGCATGGCCCCCCCAAACTTGGGATAAACTGTGGTCCTGAAAAGTTTGCACTCAGATAAACTCATTAGATAACAAGATAGGATAATCAGTGCACAGTGGGCATGCAAGTGTAAGACGGGATAAATAGAGAATAGAGAGAGAGGTGTAAGAGTGGTCCTGAAAAATTGGGCAGCACTCTCTCACTGAAGTCACTGTAGTGTACCTGATGGAGTCAAACATACAAATATGAGATACTAAGAGACATCCATAATCAAAAAGCAATATATAGAGAATATAAAGTGCAGGTACATCAATAAAATAATAAAGCCGACAGACCGGCCGTAAAGTATAATACAGTAACAGTGACAGTATAATACAGATCCAGAATAAAAGAAATGAAAGCATAGAACAACTGGAGGTGAAGTCTCAGGAGGCGTGATTGTGAAGATTTGCAGTGGCTGGAGGTGCAGGTGCAGGGAGTCGGCTGGAGAGATCGGCAAAGCAAGCCATGACATCCGCCCTGAAAGAGGTGAACTTAGCTCGGTGGGCAGTGATGTAGGCTCGTATGGCTGCTACGTCCTCCTCCAGTGTCTGCAAGCGTGCTCCAAATCCGGGAGTGGGAACTGGAGACTCAGGCAGAGATGCCTCTGAAAAAGACTCACGAACTCGCTCCTGAGCAGCGGCTCGATCACTGGTATCATCGGCATCAGCATCATCTGCAGCATCGGCATACTCCTCCGCAGGTCGCTCCAGGTCAATGTCCATGCGATCGGTAGCCGGACCGACCGGTGCGTCGTCTGCTGCGATATCTGCTGCTGCTGGAGGTGCCGGCTGTGCCTGGGCTGCCTCCTCCTCCTCTAGTTCAGCTGCTGCCTCTACAGCTGGCTCCTGAAGACTCCGAATAAGAGCATTGTAGCTCTTATTCCAGTCGCTCCTCCTATAGAAGCTGGACAGTGCAAGGGGCTCCTCATCTGGGGGCACTCTGTAGCGCTGGTCAAGAAGGATCTGCGTGATGAGGTGTCCGAAGGGCAGGACCTTGGACCGCTTAGGGTCCTTCCTGGAAATGAAAGAATCATACAGCAACCTCATCACGCTCCAGATGAGGACTGGGATAGATACCCAGCAGCCCGTGTAAAAAGCGTAAAGAGCTGTCAAGTAGTCATGACGCCTCTGGATCTTGTGGCCCGCCATGTAAATGTTCTGGAAAAGAACTGTGTCAATGAACCAGAGGTCGTCAGGCAAGAAGGTCCTGGTGGTGAATGTCTGACCACCGGCATGATGGCCTGTCAAGGAGACAGCCATGTCAGAAAATGAAGGCCTATGCAGCCTCGGGTATGTCTCTGCAAGCTCAGGTGGACACCGGTGTGGGCACCGGCAAGCACGGGCCAGAGTGTCAACTGTGATGACAATCTCGTGGCCGTCCAGTGTAGTGATCATCTCTGCGGTAGATCGTGGCGAGGGCCGGAGATGCTGAAAGGATAACCGCACCAGTCGCGGGTATACAAGGCCGGTGACTGGGGCAATGATGGCTGAGAGGCCCCGCTGCATGATATCCTGATAGCCAGACTGGGTCAGGATAGACTCGGAGAAGTATGCAGTATCGAAGTATGACTCCTGAGCCACGGTCATAGCTGCATATCTCGGCAGCAACTGGTCACGGCGCTGAGCCGGTAGAGGTGGCTGCGGTGATGGCATGGTGGCTGCATCTGCCTGATGGCGCACAGGAGAAGGTGATGGTGTGAAGGCTGGAAGAGCCTGGGATATAGATGGCATGTGGTCAGCTTCCTCCTCAGCCTCGTGGGATGGGGACTGAGGGGGAGTAGCCTGTGCGGGCTCCGCCTGAGCATGAGATGGCTTTGCAACCATCTCTATCCTGGGCCGTATATGTCTGCGGGTCGCTGTGGCCCCGAAGATCTCCTGGCTGTACTCTTGTACCGCGAAGGCATGATCTGCAAAAAGACAAGAAAATTTCAATATAAGTCAGTGCCAGATATAAGAATTTAAGTGCATAATAGAAACATGTATGTCAAATAAGATAGACAAAATACGGATGACATGAATCTATGATGATGATGATATGTGAATCATGCTAAGCAATGTAGGTATGAAATGCATCCAATGTGGAATATCACAGGCATTGTGCATATAAAGATAGCATGAAGACGACACAAGATGAATGGAGTGTGTATGTATGATCTGTGAAAGTTCGATCGATCACAGAAATTTTCGATCGATCGAAGTGAAAAATGTTCAAAAGTTGGATCGATCGAAGTGAATTGGATCAATCCAACACTTGGATCGATCGAAGCATGAAAGTGAACAAGATTGGATCGATCGAAGGTAGTGAAATGAAGTTCACTACTTCGATCGATCGAAGCACAAGTTCGATCGATCGAACTGTGCGAATGCCGAATCTGAAAAGTCACAGATCTGTGAGATCTAGAGCACGGGGCCCACACAAACGTGTTTGTGGGCCCATCTACACACCAAACATCCCATCCTCAACACCCAAACACTCCCCAAACTCCACAAATCACATCACAATCCCCAATTTGGTTCGGCCGAATGGATATGTATATGTATATCATGTAACAGGAAATTTAAGCTTCAAAATGGATGATTTACACATTTATAACATAATTCGACATAGAAAATCAATAACATGCATCAATTTAAGCTTTTAAATCAAGACATGGCTCGCGGTTTACCTCAAAACCGAGAGGGATGAGATGAGAGAGAGGGTGCGAAGCCGCGGTGAAAATAAGGCTCTACCTTGCCGGAATTGGCTCGCCGGAGATGGGGAAGATGATTGGAATGGAGGTTGGCCGGATTGAGATGAGATTGAGAGAAGAGGGAGACTAGGGTTTGGTTTCCTTTTACAGTTGGATCGATCCAAAGTGATCGATCCAACTCGGTTATATTTTTAAAAACACAAAATGCAGAGTTCGATCGATCGAAGATGAAGTTCGATCGATCGAACTTAGGTCTCCACTCTTAATGGCATTTTTTTGAAAATATTTTTTATTTTTTAATTTTTTTTTATTTTTTTTGAAATAAAATTTGAAAAATCAAAGGGAATTAAATTAATGAGATGCAAATTTCGATCGATCGAAGAAAGATTTCGATCGATCTAAGAGGATAAAGAATGTAAAAGTTTAAGGGTTCAAGAGTTGATATGTGTTGGAACCTTGGATCGATCGAACTTGGAATTCGATCGATCGAACATGAAAAATTTTGAAAAGTCCCGAGAGCATGCATTTTGGAATTTGGATGCAGGTCCAAAATTTTTCTAAGTGTTGGGACTCATGATCGATCGAACCACATGTTGGATCGATCGAAAGGTAGTTCGATCAATCGAAATGGTTTACGATCGATCGAACTTTTGAAAATTTGGAGATCCCGAGAGCATGCATTTTGGAGTTTGGATGCAGGTCCAAAATTTTTCTAAGTGTTGGGTGCAAAATGAGAGCTGGATCGATCGAGTCCATAGTTGGATCGATCGAACCAAAGTTCGATCGATCGAACCAAGACTTGGATCGATCGAAATTATATCTAAATGCTCAAAATGACTTAAATGCTTATGCAATCCCTTACTCAGTTCCTTCCAATGTATATGAACCACAAAAACAGTATCTAGACTTCGCAAGAATCAAAATGCAAGATAGAAATGAGGGAGGAATAGAGTTGTGAAACTCTACGAATACTAGTGTTTAACGTCTCTAGCAAGACGTTAGGTCAACTTACTAATCAAATGAATCAAAAACTGGATATGAAACATCCTTATTGACCCTCTTTTCACTTTTCTCATTTAATGTCCCACTTATGACAATAAAATCATCCTTCAAAAGAATGACTTGAAAAGAAATAAAAGAGATGATATTGTTCCTTTCATCCACGGTCTTGAAAACAAAATCAATCATGGTTAGGCTTGCCTCTTTGTTGTGTTCTTGAAACACATTCAAATGATCATCCATATTAATAATTGGTGAGGCATTGTCTTTCAAAGACTCATTTGGATTAATAAGAAACACCTTCTCTTCATCCCTCTTCTCCTCCTCATAAATTACCATTTCCTCACCTTCTAAGTAAGCTAAGGAGTCCATTAGAGAGTTTATTTCATTTTTAGAGCTTTTAAAGTCAAAACCACAATTTTTATACATTTCCAAAAGACATTCCTCAAGAGGGTCATTAGAGATAATAGAAAGAAGGCCCTCTTCAACAAGTTCCTCCTCCTTCTCTCCTACCTCAAGTGTGGTCAACATCTCCTCACTCTCTAGAGTAGCCATATCATAGATAGAATCATAATCAAAACAAGGAAAGTCCTCATTAATCATGTTATGTTCTATTGGATTAGCCACTAACTCACTTGTCACTTCCTCCTCTATACAAGATAGAGTGCTAGGCATTAGCTCACTTGTTTCATTCTCCTCACTCTCATCATCCTCATCTATATACATTGAAGTTCTTGCCATTTTTTCATTTGCCTCTTCCTCCTCCTCTTGATGAGAAAGAGTACTTGCAATTTGCTCAACTTGAGCTTCTAAGTTGGCTAAAGCTTGAGAATGAGAATTAATAAGTGAAGTGTGTGAAATATGCACATCAAGTAAAGCTAACACTTTTTCTTCAAATCCGGGTGAGTACTTAGAAGGTGGTGGAATTGATTCATCATAAAATGGTGGTGGAGGGCAATAGTCATAAGAAGGATTAAATGAGTGATCAAGTCCATAATAAGATGATGCATGAAATGAATTGGACTCAATCTCATAAGGATTAAAATGTAATGGAGGAGCATAAGGTGAAGGGATGTAATTCCCCCCCAAACTTGGATCAAACAATTTCTCCATTCACAATTAAAACCCAAATGCAAGAAAAAATTGGCCTCAACAAGGGCCTATGCTTGGACAAAAATTTAGCAATAAAATGAGCCTCAACAAGGGCTATCACAAGCATACAAAGAAGTGAAACAATTAAAATACAAGAGAGCCAAGAATTGGTCACAATGGTCCTTTAGCACTTCAACTCCAAATTTAGCTTTTAAGCTCCAATGATTGCTTTAAGTTCCAAAGTTCGCCTTCCTGGTAGTCAAGTACCTAATTGAACAAATAATAATGAGAATCAAGAGAAAAGAATATACAATGGAAAATAAAATAAAAATAGAAGCAATCTAATGAACACTATTGTCTCGTTTAATTCCAACAAAACCGTTAATCCCCGGCAACGGCGCCAAAATCTGGTTGTTGGTTTCCTTGATGGAGTCGCCACAACCAACAAAGCTTGAGAGTTGTGTGTGTTTAGGAGGTGGCCAAGTTTTACATTTATAAAAAGCCACTACTACCTTTCTCTATATAAAATATAGATAGGGCGAGTAGGGATCGTCCCAAGGGATTTGATGGTGTATCGAATTGTGAACTATGGTAATTAGGGTTAGTAGGTCGAGTAATCACACAATTGGTTGGTTGGTTGATTAAGCTAAATTGAATTCAACTAAATAAAATAATATGAGGTAAACAAGAGAGAGAGGTCTTGGGGTGTAGAGATCACCACCAAGCAATACTTTTCTATACTACTAACAAGTGATCAATTGAGGGTAATGGATGTGTTGCAATATGATAAGGGTGTGTGTGCATTAGGTTGATTCAATTGGCAAGGATGACAAATCAAGCAAGTATTGTCTAAACATCATGTGAAGAGCACAATATATCTAAGCAATAGAGCATATATTGTCTAGACAACATGGGGATAGCACAATAGATCAAAACAAGTCATTAATCCTTCATTAAGCTCACAATCCACATGCAACACAATATTAGAGGAATATGCCATTTGGACTCACAAGCATGGAACATCAAACATCAAGAGTAGATTGTCCTCCCATCTAACATTATACTACCACTACACTAAATCTACACTACTATCATGAAAATAAAGCTATCTAGACTAGGGGAGAGGCACAAACCATCAAGAATAGGCATAAACCATCAAATGAACCAAAATAGCATTCATTAAGCATACCATCTTGATAATCTCTAGATCTATAGCATCAATACACATAGACATGCACCAAAAACACTAAATCTAGAGATAAGCACATGGATATCCTACTTTAGCATACATAGACATATGGGTAGCATAGAATAGTCAATTGGAAGCATTAAACCATACAAACCATGAAATAATCAAGATTTATATATACATGAATATCAAGATGTATCATACAACACTAATCCCTCAATAATACACAAGATTAGAGTATAGAAAGCATGCTTGGGGCTAACTCTAGCCCCAAGAAGATGTCTAGCCACTCATGGTAGTGATGATCCAACCCTCAAGGGCTAACTCCATGGCTGCTCCTTGTAGATGAAGATCTCCTCCAATGGTTGCTCTAGCTTCCTCCCTTCTTCCTCTCCAAGAATAGCCTCCAAGATGATTTTCAATGTGTGACAAGAGACTCTAGACTCCTCTCCAAAAAGTGTATCATATTCCTTATATAGGTAGGTCAAATACACCCTATGATGAGCTGTGGTCGTGCAAGGCATATTCTCCAATGATTGGGTGAAGGACGGAATAAATGAGCTGGACTTTAACTTTTTCTCGCTGGAGGAAGTTCGATCGATCGAACCTTAACTTGGATCGATCGAAGATGGGTTCGATCGATCGAACTGCAGTTTGGATCGATCGAAGTGGTCTGACTCCTCCGGATAAGGACAAGGCTGAGATATTTCAAAGATATTTATGGGGAAAAGGACAAAAGTGGTTGGTAGGCGTACAACTGTGGATAAAATCAATCATTTGAATAGGACAAAATAGGGTTCGATCGATCGAAGGTGATGTTGGATCGATCAAACTTGGAATTTCAGCAAAGGCCAAGGTTGGATCTATCGAGAAGTACTGTGATCGATCATAGATGTTCGATCGATCGAACTCTAAGTTGGATCGATCGAACTTTTCAGCTGCACAACTTTGATTCCTTTTTGCTCCTTTCTTTCTCCACTTTGCTCCCTCCTTTGGTTTATCTCAGGATTGCTTCAATTACGCTCTTATTTGGCTGAGTTAGCTCAATTTTGGGATTAGTGCCTGAAAATATAAATAACACGTAATAAGTCTAAAACGGCAAAGTAAGATAGATAAAGGTACTAGAATGCTTAAGCTTAACGGGTTTAAATGCGCACTTTTCAGTACTCATCATCTCTCTCTCTATATATATATATATATAGCACTCAATAATATGTGAACAATTAAGAAAGAAGAAGAAAAAAAAAAAAAAAAAAACCTACATGAATAGATTATTTCATTTCCTTATTTTATTATTTTTTCTTTTTTTTTTTTTCCTTTGTTTATATATATATAAATCGCTGTCATCAAATTCTATAATTTTAATTTAATTATAACTCAATCTCATAATATTATTTCAATTAAAATTGAATAACGATGAAAACTAAAGAGCGCACACACACACACAAATATATATATATATATAAAGACAATTGAACAAAAAAGTAAATATGAAGGTTATATATATATGTATGTATATATACAGGAAGGTTCTCATGCGGTCCAAAACAATGGACTTTTTAACGGGCCAAAAGTCCATTAGGAAAATTAAACTTTTTCAGACCTAACCATAGTTAATTTACCATAATTAGCCAATACCTTTATTCGATCTCTCTCTCCTTAATCTCTTCCATCGTCCTTACAATCTTAACCTCTACCGCCATATCCACACCATCAGAACCGCTATCTTCACCACTACAGCCACAACAAAACTACCAATTTTTTAAAGACTTTTTATTGTTTCCATGGCAGGATTAAATAATATATGCTTTTTGTTTAAGACTCCATTATTGGAGGTTGTGCTTATTCACGAACCTTAAAAAATTGGCATCCTTTGAACAAAAAAAAAAAAAAAAACTTATTCACGAAGTGTGGAATAATGGGTCGACCAAAAAAATAAAAAATAAAAAATAAATAAGAGAGCAATAGTTAGGCCATAAAGTAAAAAAATAAATAAATAATTAAAGAGAGCAAAAAAATAATAAATAAATAAATAAATCAAAGTGCAAAAAGAAGAGAGAAAAGAAATAGTGACCTGGATTCAATTTTGGAGAATGAATATGGTAGTTGTGTTGTGGCTGTAGTGGTGAAGATGGTGGATGTGATGGTGTGGATATAGCGGTAGTGGTTGAGATTGTAAGGACAATGGAAGAGATTAAGGAGAGAGAGAGATTGAATAAAGGTATTGGTTAATTTTGGTAAATTAACAATGGTTACGTCTGATAAAGTAATCAAGTGTAATTATCCTAATTGACTTTTGGTCCGTTGAAAAGTCCGTTGTTTTGGACTGCATGAGAGCCTTCCTATGTATATATATACAAACAGGAAATAAAATAAAGACATATAATTTTAAAGGTTGACTTAAAATGTTAAGTTTTAAAGTTCCATGAAAATTTAAAATATATATATTAATTAGTAGAAGTATAATAGTTTACGCGAGTGTATTTAATCATTTTTTTATGTTAAAATTTGGTTTGCAACTCGAACGGCCCCAACCCGAATTTATTCGAGCCCAACCCGAATTTTTACCGGTTTGAACAATGATTTTTTGTTTTTGGCCTTGGTCTGGGCTATGTTTATTGAGCCCTAATTTAATTCGGTCCGGGCTCGGGTTGATATGATTTGAAGCCCGGAGCCTAACCCGAACCCGTCCGAAATACTAAAGCCTGTTAAACCTGCTCAAAGAACCCAAAAATCAAGCCCGATATCATAAGCCCGCCCAAAGAACTCGAAAATCAAGCCTAACCAACCTGTCACATTCAGACTTCCCACACATTGTGCCCCACTGCCCCCTGATATTCTCTTTCGGTTCCCGTACAAAAATAAAAGAAACTATTATTCTAAAGAGATCTGAACTCTAAACCCTTTAGAAGGGATGATCAAACACTACCATTTTTGCTACAACACTACTTGTGCATTACTTTGCTTAGTAAAATATATAATTTTCTGATCTTATCAACAGATACAGATCCTATCCTCCACTTGTTCTTTTTCTTTTATTCTCATTCTCAATACAAATAAAAGATACATATAATAATATTTACATAATATAAAATTATAAATACTAATAATATATATATTTAATATATAAAATAATTATTTTTTGTGTTCTTATCAGAATTCTAAATGCAATAAAGTACTAATATTTAGTAAATTAATTGTAATGACCCTGGATTTTTCAACCCAGTGTCTTCTGTGATGAACCAAAAAAAAAAAAAATGACCCGATAACGGATCCGAAATGCATAAGCAAAAAAAGCTAAATGGCCACTAGAGATGCACGTTATCCCTAAGGCACCGAAATGACTCCCCATGAAGCCATAGAACTCTATTAAGCCAAACAAATGAAGCAAGAATGCCAAACCCGAAAAGAAATGAACCAAGGGCAAAATAGTTATTTCACACTGAAATGGGTGCCACCGTGCACACCATTGGGAGGATAACGAAAAATGAACAAAATTAGACTCAAGAATGACTCAATTTGGATTTAAAACGAATGAGATATGATCTCTTAAAGTCGGAACAACAAAGTTGTCCAAAGAAAAGATGAAGAATAGGGTTCCAGGGAGGATCGGTCGACCGAAGCCCAATCATCAATCGGCCGAAATGACCATTTCCTTAAAAAGGATACTGGAATTGGGTCTCGAGGCTTGTCGGTCGACCGATAGTGCTTCATCAGCCGACCGACACATCTGCTGCAGCTATGAAATGCTACTGCAATGTGTGAAAATGGTGTCCGGTCTATTTCTATGGTTCTACATGCTTTCTACATGAACCGAACAAGTTTGAAAACATCCCTTAGCATCCTTGAAACATTCAAATCATGTCAAGACAAGGAGGAACTCAAAATGACACCCCATGGATGAATTTTTCATAAAAATTCATAAAATTGCCCAAAAATAGTTCTAAGGTTGAAACTTTAAAGTTTTGTATAATGTGGACATGCACACAAATGTAAAAAGACATTTAAGACGCGTCACAATGGTCCACGGCCTCAGAATGTCCTCAATGCAAAATATAACCTCCCAATGGCCAAAAATGCCAAAAAAATGGAATAAATGAAACCAAAATGCAAAACCTAGAATAAAATGGTGTTTGGCCCTTGGCCACACCTCAAACATGATCATAGAAACCTTATGAAGGAAAAAGAATGGAATTCCCACACCCGGTGCAAAAGTTACGAAGCAATGACTTAACATTTTACAATATTTTCATAAATAACCTTAAAAATGAAAGTGAATAGAATACAATTTACATGTTATTGGCCTCCGGCCTCAACTCATACATGCCAAATGCATTGAAAAGAGTGTACTTACGTACACATTACATATATGGAATAAAAAATACAAGTTTGATACACAAGTCTACAAAAATGACCTTTCATGCCAACATTTTTATGAAAATGATACTTCAATCTACGAAACTTCCATGGCTTAGTGTGTATCCCAAATCAAGGTCCCTATACCTAAAAAATGTCCTTACTACGTGAGTGAGTAACATAAAGCTACTCGTAAAAGATGAGCATGCATTGACCTAGCATTTTACAAAATTATCACCTTAAGGTGAAACATGTTAAAGGGCTCATGCCATTTAACGTCTATGTCAAAATGAGACTCAGGGAGCATCCTAAGCTACCTTAGATCATTACTAGCATAATTTACATCATCCATGCAATTTAAATAATACAAAGGCATGTTATACATAACAACTAGATATAGATTCTTAAAGTCCTCAATTTGAAGTCTAAAACACGAAAGCAACTAAAGTGGGTTATGCCACCTAACGTCTATATTCCAAGTGAATCTATAGGATCATTCCTAAGCTACATTTGAACATCAAAACACAAATCACAATATAGATGCCATTAACCAACATTGGAACTTCCAATACAACGCATAAAGCATGGTTTCTCAAAGTAAACGTCCTGAAACTTAAAATGAGAAAACAAATAAGGAACAACAAGTCATAACATCATCTAGTTCTCAACTTGAAATGAAAAACGAAATCAAACAAAGTGGATACTTGAACGTCACGCCGGATCAGACCGACAACATAGTTACTTTAGGGTTACTAGCCTATGGGTAACCTCCCTATGTGCGCACTAGACTGTAGTGACATCCCCAAGTTTCCAAAATCAACAAGTTGTGCAACAACGTATATATCGACATGTATATACAAGATAATCAACTATCTACCATGCACAACCAAATTGGAAACTCATATAATACATGCACTAAGTCCACAACTACTATGGCATGACAAATGTCGAATCTTCAATGTGCGATTTGTTACACGCTATGGCAATATATTTCAATATTAAAAACAAATACTCATGAATCTAATACAAATCCAAAATCATGGTTTAAACATATAACTAAGGTTAAATACATGATTACATCATTAATGCAACAGAAACAAAAATTAATTAAATAAAATAATTAATTCCTCTAAGTTTTAAATCTTAACTAAGCAGTCCCTAATTAATATATGTTAAACAACGTAGCATAGTCATTACAAAAATCCATTTAATAACTTAATTAAACTAATGGACCATTAAATAGATTTTAATTAATCCTTTTAATTAAAATCTCTAAATTTTCATACTTAACCAAATGCTCCCAAAAAAGGGCATGCCAAGACTTGATTTATTAGCCTATCATAAGTAATTTTCATGCAAGATACGGCCATAATAATTAATCTTTCACGAAAGAAAAATATTAATTAAATCTTGCATTTCTTTTCCAAATGGCCCAAATTTAATATATGTAAACAATCATATCAAGGCTTAATTTTCTAGTATGCCACAATTTAATTTTAAGTTATACACATCCTTGAGAATTAAATCATATACAAAGAAATAATTAAATTAAATTCTAGGATTTATACCAAACATGCATACAAGTTGTATAAGCTCATAAAATCATCAAAACAACTTAAATATAACCCTAAGACACCCCCTACCTTGATTTAAGATGAAAATCTCAAAAGCCACCAAAGTGAAACGGCTCCGAATCCGACAATACTTCGGGGTTTTGTCGGGGACAACACCATAAACATTAAACTCCAAAGAGGACCTACCAAAATCCCAACTTCACCTCAAACTTGAACTCAAATTTTGGCCAGAAATGGGTTCTAATAAGGGTGAAAGATGCGCATCCTCAAGATAAGCACAAAACGCGAAGGCACTATGACTTTATAACAAGAGGAAGGAGGTTTAAATGAGAGGAGAAGGGTGGAAGCCCCCCTTAGGCAGCCATGGGAGCTGCTGGTCATGCTTGATGAGAGGAGAAAGTGAGTTTTAAATTTTATAACCCCCTATTTATAATAAAACCCTAAAAGTGCCCCGAAAGGGCCCCGCCGGGTCCGAAAAAGTGAAATTCGAGCAAAAGTGCTCAAACGGCAAAACTCCATGAACGAGAAAGATTCAAAATGAGAAAATATGAATAACGGAAGAAACAACATAAAAAACCGAGTCCCGAGCAGAGAGATATGCCCTGAACAAGTTCCGCGACAACCGGGGCCAAAAACCCTGAAACTGGAGAAAAACGATCAGAAGGAAATTCTAAGAGTACACGACTTGACGAAATGTGAAAATGAATCCTGTACGAGGATCCAGGCTTAATAACTTTCGTTAATTGCACATTGGCCCCTACAAAAAGGGTTAACTGCGAAACTGCCCGAGAATGAAAATATCTTCCAAAAGATATTTTTTTAGATACCCCTGAAATAAAATATCTTCAAGAGATATTTATGAAAAACACCCCAAGAAAAGAAAAAGATTATGAAAAATTATGCATCTATGCCCCTATGGATATCGGGAGCAACCAGAGTACTTTTCTGCAAAAGTGAAGATACGTATTTCGAGGAAACCACTTAAGATGAAGGCACATGAAGTCAAAAGTCAACTCCGAGCATGAAAAGTGAGGTTATGCCAAACAAGTGACAAACAGGGAAAAGACAAAACAGGGAAAATGACGAAATAGGGAAAGGGACAAAAAGTGAATAGTGTCAAAAAACGAAAAATGTGAAAATGACTCGGTCCTTAAAGGAAGTTGTCAATCCAAAGGAAAGAGTCTCAGAAACCATTTCCGAGCACTCGACACTATCTGACGAGAAACCGAACTCAGAAAGGAAAAGACAAAGAAAAAAAAAAATTTATCCGCAAAATTTGAGAAAAGGAAAATGAATGAAAATGACCAGGTCATTACATTAATATAATAAAATTATCAAAGGCAATTTTAAGTGCAATAAAATACTAATATCTAGTAAATTAATATAATAAAATAAGTATGTATAAATTTTATATTAATATTTTAAAAATAGTGATCTGATAAACAGTTAAACACTAATTTGCAGAACATTACTTAGTTATTCTATTATAGTAGAATTATAATATATATCAACCAACAATGGATCTCACCAATATAACTTAACTAAACAAAACATGAATATGACAAGATTATATAACGGTTCTAACTTCAAATTTCTATATGATATGTTTTAAAAGGGTTTTTTTTTTTTTTTTTTTTTTTTCTTTCCTAAAGAGCAATTCATAAATTAAATCCTATAAAAAAATAAAATTCAAAAGCATTTCATTAGCTATTATAAAATACAAAAGGCTATTGTGATATATATTGAATACAAAAAATGCTTTCTATTCGAATAAAAAATTAAAAACGATCTTATACAACTTTTACCCAATACGCTCCTTAGTATTCTTATCACATTTTTTTTTAATTTATAATTTTATCACTCAATGGGGTAGTGAATGAATTGTCATATATATTATGCACGATTAGTTTTACTTATAAATATATTATTTAAGCATTTATTTGAAAACAAATGTATTACGATGTGATTGTGATATATATTGAATACAAAAAAAATGCTATGTGTGTTACGATCCTGGATTTTACAAACCCAGTGTGTCCTGTGATGATCCAAAACGGATCCAAACGCGGAAGCTAGAACAAAAAAAAAAAAAAAAAACAAACAAACAAACAAACAAGATCTTTAGAGATGTACGTTACCCTTAAGACATAAGAGTGGCCTTCCGAGGAGTTTCGAGACTCAATGGAAGCAAAACGGAGACAAGGGTATCAAAACCCTACAAAAGAATGACCAAGGGTAAAATGGTCATTTTACCCTTAGAGGAAGGAATTTGATTCCAATAAGTCAAATTAAATCAAAAACATCCTTTGGTAACTTCACATGAAGTCCCAAGGCCAAAGGAAGAGAAATCCCAAATGAACCCTATCCCAGTTCGAACCAAATCAAACCCTACCTCACTAAAACAAGAATATTTCAATCTAGGAGAATAATCTGAAATAAAAATTTATACCATTAGAAAGCTTACTTCGACGCGGTCCGTTTAAACTCAAGAACGGACTAATTCGGAGTTAAAACGAAAAAGTTATAACAGTTCGAAGTTGAAAGACCAAAGTTGAACCTGAAGAAAAAGCTCTGGAGGACTTGAATCTGTTCAGCATTCCTGAACTGGTTCAATATGGATAGACCATCCATGTTGGACCAAAAACACACCTTGAACCGGTTCAGCCCCTCTCAATCGGTTCAACCCAGCCTGAAATGAACCAAACAGTAGAAAAACTAGAAAAATAGATTTGAAACATGGTTTTTGAGACCAAGATGACATTTTATAGAAAAATACGGTGAAGAAACTTCCCCCAAAATCACATTTTTTATGTGACAGAGTCAAGACTAGAATTTATTTCCCGAAGAAAAACCCCAAAATGCCCTTAAACTAGATTTTTCAACAAATATGCAAAATGAGTCCAAAGAAGGCTCATTTCACCAAGGAAGAGGTTTTTCTTGGAAACTTTAATGACCCGGTCATTTTCCTTCCTTTCCTTTTTTCTTTATTTTAACGGATTAATTTTTTTCGTTGAAATTTTCCTTCGCACAGCCTCACTCTTCGTGCTCGGAGTTGGTTTTTGACTCCCTATGCTTCCATTCTTGTTGGTTTCCGTGAAAGGCATAACTTTACTTTTGGAGAAAACCTCGCCAGTTGTTTCTTTTTCCCGTAGGGATGTGGATGAAAAGATTCTTCAGAAATATTTTTGTTTCTTGGGGTGTTTTTCATAAATATCTTTTGTAGATATTTTGATTTAGGGGTTTTTAAGAAAATATCTTTTGGAAGATATTTTCATTTGGGGTCACTTCGTAGTTATCCTTTTGTGTAAGGCCCTTTGTGTAATTAATGAAAGTTAATTGCTAAGTGTCTCCTTGGAGCTTGAATCCTCGTACGGGATTTATTTTCACATTTTGTCGAGTTGTGTACTCTTAGAATTGTCTTGCGGTCGAACCCTACAGTTTTTGGGTTTTCGGCCCTAGTTAGCGCCAAATTTGTTTAGAGTATATCTCTCTGCTCGGGACTCAGTTTTCGACGTCGTTTCTTCCATTGTTCATTTTTTCTCATTTCGGTTCTTTTTCATTCACGGAGTTTTGCCATTTGAGCGCGTCTGCTCAAATTCCACTTTTTTGGACCCACCCATTCGGGGCACTTTTAGGGTTTTCTATAAATAGGGTGACTTAAAATGAAAAGGTGCATTTCTCTCTCTCTCTCTCCCCTCTTTTGGCCGGCATCCATGGCAGCCCAAGGGGCTACCACCTTCTTTCTCCTCTTTTGAACCTCCTCCCTTGAGTGAAATGCCGTAGTGTCTTAGGCTTTATTGTTCGCCTTGACAAGGCCTTCGATTCCAATCGATTGGAATTCCGTTTTGGCCATTTCTCGAGTTCGGGTTTGAAGCCAAGTTAGGATTTTGGTAGGACTTCCATAGGGTTTAATGATCACCTTGTTGTCCCCTACAAAACCCCAGAGTTTCAAAGGATTCAGAGCGGTTTCATTTCGGTGGGGATTTGAAATTTTCATCTCAAATTGAGGTAAGGGATGTTATAGGTTTATATTTGAGTTGTATTGATTGTTTTATGAGTTTATACAACTTGTATGCAAGCTTTTGTTCAAACCCTAGAATTTAATTTCATTATTTTCTTCTATATGATTTAATTTAATGATTATATATGGTTCATGCTAGTAATTTAGGCCTTGGTATGTTTATTAACATATATTAAATTGGGATTATTTGAATAAAAATTGCAAATTTTATTTAATAATTATCTTTTATGAAAGTTTAATTCACATAGTTGTAACAAGTATGAAATCAACTTGTAATGTGATATTAAAATAGGCCTTGGCATTTTTTCTAACCTATGTTAAATTGAGAGCATTTAGATAGGTTTAGAAATCTAGAGATTTTAAATTAAATGAATTAATTAAAATCTATTTAATGGTTCCATGGATTCGATTGAGTTTTTAACTTGATAATTGTAACGACTAGGGCTTGTTCACTAGTATATATCAATTTGGGGCCATTTAGGGTGGTTTCAGAAATCTAGAGATTTAATTACCCTGTTTTGATTAAATCTTATTTTGTTGTTTCAATGACCTAATTTAGTTTTTGAGTTGGTTTATGTAATGACCATACTATTGTAATGACCCGGTCATTTTTCTTCCTTTTCTTTTTCCTTAAATTTTGAGAATAAATTTTTTTTCCGCTGTATTTTCTTTTCCGTGTTCGGTTTCTCGTCTCTTGGTATCGTTTCGAGTGCCCGGATATGGTTTTGAGACTCTTTCCTTTGGATTGACAACTTCCTTTAAAGACCGAGTCATTTCCACATTTTCATTTTTCTGGACACTATTCACTTTTCGTCTTTTTCCCCATTGGTCACTTTTTGGCACAACCTCACTTTTTGTGTTCGGAATTGGTTTTTGACTTCACGTATCTTCATTCTAAGTGGTTTCCACGAAATACGTATCTTTGCTTTTGTAGAAAAGTTCTCTGGTTGCTCCCAGTGTCCATAGGGGCATGGATGCATAGTTCTTTGGCAACTTTTTCTATTTTTCATAAATATCTTTTGAAGATATTTTATTTTAGGGATTTTTAAGAAAATATTTTTGGAAGATATTTTCATTCTGGGTCATTAGTACAGTTAACCCTTTTTGCTGGTGCCGTTATGCAATTAACGAAAGTTATTGCAAAAATGTCTCATTTTGAGCCTGGATCCTCTTACGAGATTCATTTTCACTTTTTGTTAAGTCACGTACTCTTAGAATTTCCTTCTGGTCGTGTTTCCCCAATTTTAGGGTTTCTGACCCCCGTTACCGCCGTACTTGTTTAGGGCATATCTTTTCGCTCGGGACTTGTGTGATGACCCTGGATTTTTCAACCCAATGTGTCCTGTGACGACCTGAACTGGATCTAGAATGCGGAAACAAAAGATGAAACATGATCTCTAGAGATACCACACATCTCTAAGACACCAATGTGACACTCAATGAGGTCATGGAACCCAAAGGAAATAATTATGGAAACAACGTTTCAAAAAGGGACAAGAATGAACCTAGGGGTAAAATTGTCATTTCTAGCTTAAAAGTGGGTGCCACCGAGCACACCATTGGAAAGACAACGAAAAATCAATAAACTTAGACTCAAAATTCGTTTGATTCGGAGTCCGGATGAAGAAGATATGGCTAACGGAAGAAACAGGGGCAAAACGGTCAAAAAATACCAACCCAAGAGCATATAACCAGTTAGGAGATCCTTCTAACTGGTTAGAAGGCCAAAAAATTTGACCAAAACATTGCCCATGCACATGCAACTGGTTACGAAGCCCCATCTAAACGTTTAGATGTGAAGGGGCAGTAAGGGTGCAACCCAAAAACCTGGCAGCAGGGGTTTTTTCGGGAAAAATGAAAATTTGAGGGCCAAGATGGCATTTTCTGGAAAAACTCAACGAAGAAACCCCCCTAAAAATCGAGTTTTCTATATGACCAGTGAGAAAAATTGAAAAAAATCAGTTTGAAATGCCCAAAATTCCCTCCCAAGAAAACTAATCTAGAGGGTCCAAAAAGCTGCTAAATTTAAAAACTGAGAGCTGAACTTTGGATGCGATTTCCGATGCCAAGACGACATTTTCCGGAGAAACATGAAAAATAAACCCCCCCTAAAAACATGTTTTCTATTCAACCTTGTGAAGAACATAATTTATTTCCCAAAGAAAATTTCTAAAATACCCTTAGGTCAGGTTATGCAACAAAAGTGTAAAATGAGTCCTTAGGAGGCTCATTTCACCAAAGAAGAAGCTTTGCCCGGAAACGACTATGCACGCAAACGTAACTTACCTAGTAAGATGTGCTACAATGGTCCATGGCCCAAAAATATGGCCGATGCAAAATATGACCCCCCAACGGCCAAAATGCCAAAAATGTAATTTGGAATGAAAACTTAGAATTCAAAATCATGAGATGGTTTCAAAATGCCGCTTGGCCCTTGGCCACACTTCATACATGGTGAATGAATGCTAATGGAAGAATCAAAATGGAATTCCCACACCCAATGCAAATATGGTGGAGCAAAAACTCAATATTTTTCAATACTTTCATAATATTCCATAAAGTCAAAATTTACATAGGATACAAATTACATGTCATTGGCCTCCGGCCTCATCTTATACATATCAAATACATCTTAAAGAGTGTACTCATGTACACATTACATATAAGGAATCAAATTTACATATGTTGACATATAAGACTACAATTGTCATTCCAAGCCAACCTTCACAAAAATGGAAGTCTCCAAGTCCACAAACCATCCAAGCATAATGAAGGTCTCAACTTTGATTCTTGTACCTGAAATATGCCCCAGTATCGTAGGGGTGAGTAACATAAAGCAACTCGTAGGAAATGAGTATGCATCGACCTACGTTTTACAAGTTTGCATGATTTAATTATTGTGGTTCATTCCACCTAACGTCTATATCAAAGGTGAGACTTAAGGAGCATCCTAGCTACCTAAGATCATTTCTAGCATCAATCACCTCATTCATGCAATTTTAGCAACATAGGGTCATGCTTACACAAAGCAACAACATAGGAGCATACTTACACAAAGCAACAACATAGGAGCATGCTTACACAAAGCAACAACATATAGATTCTCAAGGTTATCGACTTGAAATTTAAAACACAAGAACTACCAAAATGGGTCATGCCACCTAACGTTTATGTTCCAAATGAATTTATAGGGTCATTCCTAAGCCACATTTGAACACCAAAACAAAAAACATGATATCAATACAATTTAACCAACATTGAAACTTCCGATACAACGTATAAAGCATGATTTCACAAGGTTAACATCTTGCAACAAAATATGGAGAATCAAATAAGAAACAGTAAGTTATAACATCATATAGTTATCAACTTAAAACGAAATGTGAAATCAACCAAAGTGGATACTTGGACGTCACGCCGGATCAGACCGACACCATAGTTACTTTAGGGTTACTAGCCCATGGGTAACCTCCTTATGTGCACACTAGACTATATAGAGGGACAATCCCCCATACTAGAACCAAGTCCTAGCCGTAGCCAAACAACGACATCCCCAAGTTTCCAAAATCAACAAGTTGTGCAACAACGTATATATCAATATCTATATACAAGATATCAACTATCTACCAAGCACAACCAAATTTGGAAACATATACAATACATGCACAAAGTCTACAACTACTATGGCATGAAAAATGTCCAATACAAAGAGTGCAATTTCTTACAGAAGGCAACAACATATTCATTAAGGAAAACACATTCTCATGAATATTAATATAACAACTATGTTATCCAATGCTCAAAATATAACCAAGTGAACATACAACAAATCTAAGTCCATGATCCTAATATAGAAGCAATTTCTAGAACATGCTTGAATCCATGGAACAATAAGATATAGTTTAATTAAATGAAAATAATTAAACTCTCTCGATTTCAATTCATTTCCAAATGGCCTCAAAATAATATATGTTAAAAGACATATCATGGTCATTACATATATCAAATCAAAAGTGCAAAGTGGGCAAGATACCATCATGTAGAATTTAATTAATCCTAAATTAATTAAATCTCTAATTTTCAAAAGTCACTCAAATGATCCCAAATAAATATATAACAAGCACTAAGTCATAGTCATATCACATATCAAGTCCAAAATGGGATACAAGCAATACACAATTTACTAGAATTTAAATCAAATTAAATTCATTAAATCTCTAGATTTGAGAACCTATTCAAATCATTCCAAATTAACATACAACAAAGATCAAGTCATGGCCATACCATATACCAAGTCAAAAGTGAGTTATAAGCAAACTACCATTAATCATAATTTCTCAAATTAACGCAATTCAAGCATAAAAGTCATATAAGCATTAAAAACATGCAAGATAACAAACATATAACCCTATAACATCCCCTACCTCACAAGAGGATTGTTCCTCTTGAATCCAAGGCAAGCAATCTCAAAATGGCAAACCCTTCTAGGGTTATGAAGAGGAGGATGAAGGGAACAAAAAGTATTCACAAGGTTAAGCTTAGAAATCAATGGAAGGCTCTCAAAAATCAAAGTCAAAGCTTAAGGCTTTAAGCTTCATCCATGGAGGCTAGGGTTTATGGTGAGGAAGATAATGAAAACAATGAATGAAGTGTGTGTGGAGGAAATAGAAATCCTCCACTCACTAAGTGATCTTACACCATGGTCAACACACACATCTATGGTCAATTGCACAAAAACCCTCCTTTAAAACCATAATCCCAAAGTGGCCCAAAGATATTTGCAAGACTAAATTGTGGCCCTACACTTGTCACCAATATATGGCTCCTTCCTAGGCTTAATCTCACACTTACACTTGTTAACCATCCAAGCCAACAAGTGCACCAATCCTAGGCTAACAAGCGGGTGAATCCTCACCCTTCAAATATCATCATCCAATGCATCAAAGTGTTTCCACACAAATGTCAACAAGTGGACCAATGAGAGTGTGACACTTGTCACACTTTTCAAAAATTACAAAAAGGTCATTTTTGAAAATATCTTCCAAATTTAATTACAAAATGGTCCCCAAGATGAAAATTAATTACTTTATTTAATTACACTAAAACCCCACAAGTTAAGGATAATTACACTAAAGTATGCATTAATGCCTCTTTATAAAAGAAGTAAGCAATTAACATGCTTTTCTAGAAAAGTAAAAATACCATTATCATGGAAATCAAATATCATGAATGCATGCAAAACCGGAATCAAATCCGAGCACAAAAAGTGAAGTTGTGCAAGGAAAAAGGATAAACGAGAAAAAGACAAAATGTGAATACTGTTCGGAAAAAAAAATGGAAATGACACAATCCCCAAAGGAAGTTGTCAATCTAAGGAAAAGAGTCTCGGAAATCATTCCAGAGCACTCAAGACGACATCAAGAGATGAAAAACTGAACACAAAAAGGAAAAAACAACGGAAAAAAAATATATATATATCCGTAAAAATCTGAGAAAAAGAAAAGGAAGAAAATGACCGGGTCATTACAACTTGGTTTTCGATGCTGTTTCTTCCGTTGTTCATCTTTTCTCATTTCGGATCTTTTTTGTTCACGGAGTTTTTCTGTTTGAGCGCGTTTGCGCGAATTTCACTTTGTCGGACCCATCAGGACCCGTTCGGGACACTTTTAGGGTTTTGCTATAAATAGAATGTCTTTAAGTAAAAAATCACTTTTTCATCATCTTCCTCCCTTTCTTGACCAGCCATCCATGGTAGCCTTGGGTTGCCATCCTTCTCTCTTCTTTTCCGGCCACTTCCCTCTTGAAAAACGTTGTAGTGCCTTGGCGTTTATTGTAGGTCTTGATGATATCTTCCTTTCCTCCTTATTAGAATCCGTTTTTTGGCCATTTTTTGAGTTCAGGTTTGAAGACAAAACCCCGACGTATCGTCGGATTCGAAGCGGTTTCATTTTGGTGGCTTTTGATATTTTCATCTCAAATTGAGGTAGGGGATGTCTTAGGTTCATTTAAATGTTGTTTTGATGATTTTAGAAACTTATACAACTTGTATGCATGCTTTAGTTCAAGTTCTAGAATTTAATTTAATTATTTTCTATGTTTAAGATTTAATTCTCACGATGATATGCAACTTAGAATTAAATTTTGGCATGCTAGGAATTTAGGCCTTGGTATGCTTGTTGACATAAGTTAAATTAGGATTATTTGAATAAGAATTGTAACTTTTATTTAATATTTTTTCTTTAGTGAAAGTTTAATTCACATGGTTGTAACTTGCATGAAATCAACTTGTAATGTAATATTAAAGTAGGCATTGGCATGTTCTTTAACCTATGTTAATTTGAGAGCATTTGGATGAGTTTAAAAAATCTAGAGATTTTAATTAAAAGAATTAATTAAAATCTATTTAATAGTTTCATTGGCTTAATTAAGTTGTTAACTTGATTTTTGTAATGACCATGCTATGTTGTTTAACATATGTTGATTAGGGATTATTTGGTTGAGATTTGAAACCTAGAGAAATTAATTGATTTATTTAATTAATTTTCGTTCCTATTGCATTAATAATTTAATCATGTATTTGACGTTGGTTGTATGTTTAAATCATGATTTTAGGCTTGTATTAGATTCATGAGTATATGTTTTCAATATTAAATGAGATTGCCATAGTGTGTAAAGAATTGCAAACTGAAGATTCGACATTTGTCATTCCATAGAAGTTGTGGACTTAGAGCATGTATTATATGTGTTTCCAAATTCGATTGTGCTTAGTAGATAGTTGATTATCTTGTATATATATGTTGATATATACGTTGTTGCACAACTTGTTGATTTTGAAAACGTGGGAATGTCGTTGTTTGACTACGGCTAGGACATGGTTCTAGTATGGGGGATTGTCCTCCTATAGCCTAGTGTGCACATAGGGAGGTTAACCATGGGTTAGTAACCCTAAAGTAACTACGTTGTCGGTTTGATCCAGGGTGATGTCCGAGTATCCACCTTATTCGATTTCGCACTTTATTTCAAGTTGATAACTAGATGATGTTGTAACTTGTTGTTCCTTATTTGATTTCCCATTTTAAGTTTCAAGATGTTAACTCTGAGAAATCATGCTTTATGCATTGTATTAGAAATTCCAATGTTGGTTAAATTGCATCGATATCGTGATTTGTGTTTTTGATGTTTAAATGCAGCTTAGGAATGATCCTATAGATTCATTTGGAACATAGACGTTAGGTGGCATAATCCACTCTAGTTGTTTTTGTGTTTTAGATTTCAAGTTGATGACTTTGAGAATCTATATCTTGTTGCCTTGTATGACATGCTTCTATGCTAGAAATGTTTTAAGGTAGCTTAGGATGCTCCTTTGGTCTCACCTTTGACATAGACGTTAGTTAGCATAACCTTTTGACTTGTTTCACCATAAGGTGATAATTTTGCAAAATGTTAAGTCTATACATGCTCATTTCCTACGAGTAGCTTTATGTTACTCACCCCAAAGGTACGAAGACTTGGTTCGTGATGCTCATCATCCTTGGACGACTTATAGCTTTTAAGTTTCCATTTCATGCAAATGTTAGCATGAAATGTCATTTTGTAGCCTTGTATATCAAAACTTGTATCCTTGATTCCATATATGTAATGTGTACATAAGTACACTCTTTATAATATATTTGACATGTATGAGATGAGGCCGGAGACCAATGACATGTATCTTGTATCCTATATAACTTTTAAATTCATGAAATATTATGAAAATATTGAAAAATGCCAAGTCATTGCTTCACCATGTTTGCATCGGGTGTGGGAATTCTATTCCTTTTCTTTCATAGAGTCTCATTAATCATGTGTGAGGTGTGGCCAAAGGCCAAACACCATTTTGTTTTAGGTTTTGCATTTTTGTTTCATTTATTGTATTTTAAGGCAATTTTATAGAATATTGAGGTTTGAGAGGTCATATTTTGCATTGAGGATATTTTGAGGCTGCAGACCATTGGGACGCGTCTTAAATTTCTTTTTACGTTTGCGTGCATGTCCACATTTCGTAAAACACTTAGGTTTCAACTTTGAAACTATTTTTGGGTGATTTTATGAATTCTTATGAAAGAATTCATACATTGGGGTATGGTTTGAAGTTTCCTTTTGATTTAGCATATTACGGATGCTTGTTTGAGTCCATAGGAGGTTTTGAAACTTATTCGGATCATTTCGAATGCATGCACAGCCTTAGAGTTGGACCAGGCACATTCCCTACACATTGCAGTAGCAGCTTTTGCTACTATCTTCTACGTCAGTCGGCTGGTGAGAGCCATCAGCAGGCTGACAATGCCTCGAGACCAATCCCGTATCAAGCCTCGGGATCATTTGGATGAGATTACACTTTCAATATTGAAATAAAATTGTCATAGCGTGTAACGAATCGGATACTGAAGATTCAACATTGTGAAGATCATTGTAAACTTAGAACTCTAGGACACAGTTTGTGTTGATTCAACCTTACTTGTGCATGTAAATTGATTCCTATGCATTAATTGAGTTTGTATAAGTTTGGTCTAACTTATTGATTTTACAGAAGTTTTGAACTTATTGTTTTTGGGAGGCTTGTAGGGATCATGTTTATGTGATGGCTAGGGTTGGGCCCTAGTACGGATTTGTGAGTTTCCTAAGTCATATGAAGTGCACAGCAAGTAATATCTAGTGGGTCGTAATTACCCGGAATCACTTATACATGTACGCACTAGGTAGTACCTTGCGAGCTAGTAACCCGGAATAACTTGCTTGGTCTGCAGCCAAAGATCCTAGTCTTTCCATTATCTGATTTTGTACTAAATTCCAAGTAGCTAATCATGGATTACATATAGCTTGTGAATTTGTACTTGCCTTGTGCATTTTGATCTCATTTAGTATACTTGCAACTGTATACTTGTTTCGTGCATTTTGATCCCATTTAGTATACTTGCAACTATAAACTTGTTTTGTGTATTTTGATCCCATTTAGTATACTTGCAACTCTATACTTAGTTCGTGTATTTTTTATCTCATTTAGTATACTTGGACTAGTGTACTTGTTTATGTGTTCAAGTCTATTTTAGTATAGTTGAACTTGTTGGCTTACTGCATGTGTGTAGGTTTCATTTAGTATACTTGTCGTGTATACTTGTCTTATGCACAATTCATTTAGCTTAGTATACTTGTGTTTGTATACTTGATACATGAGCTTTCCATATTAATTGTATACTTGCGTAGGTATGCTTAGACATTGCATGACTTATCTTAATATGGTTTAGTATATTTGGAAATGTATACTTATATGTCGTATAACATGTTTTAACATTGTTTAGTATACTGGAACATGTATACTTGTATTCCGTACTTCATTTCAATTGCATGAGTAGTTTGAAATGATCCCTTAGTCCCACTTTTAACATAGACGTTAGGTGGCACGACCCCTTGAATTGTTTCACGTAAATGTGTAAACCTTGTAAAAAGTTAGGTCTTTGCATGCTCATTCCCTACGAGTAACTTGTTTACTCACCCCAAAGTTATCGGGTTGTTTTCAGGTATGGATGCCTTGATACAGGATGCACAACATCCCTAGGTCGTTTCAATGGATTGAAGTTCTTTAAATGTATTCTTGTTCACGTGCAAGTGTTAGCATGTTTGAGTTTTACTTTTAAAAGTTGTAATGCATAGTTAGGTCAAAATGTCATTTTTTGCCTTGGACTTGTAATGTGTGCCTAAGCACACTTTTTGGCATTCATTTTATGTATATGATATGTGGCCAAAGGTCAAACTTCTTTTGAAAACCATATATTTTCATAAATGTTGAAATTTGCCTTCAATGAAAATAATATGAAAAATTAGGGTTTAATATGTCATTTTTGCACCGGTGTGTGCATTACGTATGAAATTCATCCTTTGGCATTCATTTACCATGTATGAGGTGTGGCCAAGGGCCAAACACCATTTTGTTTTATGTTTTGCATTTTAGTTTTATATATTGCATTTTGGGGCTAAAATAGGAAAATCTGAACCTTTAAGGGTTCATTTTCAAATCGGGTGGTGCAAAGTGTGCACAAGCACCTCCACTAGGACCTATTTAATATGCATGAAGTGTGGCCAAGGGCCAAATGGTCATTTGATTTCATTTAAGTTTGGTTCTCGCATTTTTTTGCCCCTGAAGGGCATTTTTCAAGTATTGGTGTTTGGACAGGTCAAATTTTGCATCGGCGGTATTTTTAAGTCGTAAATCATTGTATCACATCCCAATAGGTAAGTTATGTCTGTGTGCATGATCGTTTTTGGGAAAAACTCTTTCGTTGGTGAAATGAGCCCCCTATAGACTTGTTTCACATTTTTCTTGCATAATCCTATTTTAGGGCATTTTGGGGTTCCCTTTGGGAAATAATTTCTGGTCTTGACTCTGACACATAGAAAACGTGATTTTTGGTGGAGTTTCTTCATGGCATTTTTCTGAAAAATGTCATCTTGGTCTCGAGAACCCCGCGTTGGGTTCATTTTTTTATTTTCTGCTCTTTTTTTTTTTGCAACCTGGGTTGGTTGAACCGGTTCAGAGGGGATGACCTGGTTCTAGGGTCATTTTAGGTCCAACATGGACGTTCTGTCTATGTTGAACCGGTTCAGGAATGCTGAATCGGTTCAAGTCTTCCAGAAACTTTTTTTTTAGTTCAGTTTTGATCTTCCAACTTCAAACTGTTGTAACTTTTTCGTTTTAACTCCGAATTAGTCAGTTCTTTAGTCTAAATGGACCATGTCGAAGTAAGCTTTCCAATGGTACCAAATTTAGTTTTATATTCTTCTCCTAGCTTGAGATATCCTTGTTTTAGTGAGAGGATGTCAGATTTGGTTCGAACCGGGATAGGGTTCTTTCGGATTTTCTCTCCTTTTGGCCTTCGGACTTCATGTGAGGTTACTAAAAGTTATTTTTGGATGTTTTTGATCTTATTTGACTTGTTGGAAGTTAAATTCCTTCCTCTTAGGGTAAAATGACCATTTTACCCTTGGCCCTTCTCTATTAGGGTTTTGACACCCTTATCTTCGTTTTGCTTTCGTTGAGTCTCAAAACTCCTCGAGAGGCCACTCTTGGGTCTTAAGGATGACGTACATCCCTAAGGACCTTATTTTTGTTCTAGCTTTCGCAATTTTGGATCCGTTTCAGGTTATCACAAGGCACACTAGGTTTGTAAAATCTAGGGTCGTCACAGGTGGTATCAGAGCTCCTAGGTTCAAAAACCTTTGGATGACAGGTTTTGGGTACATATCATGCTTGTGTTGCCATGCTATTTGTTTTTAGTTGCTTCTTGATAGCATGTTTTGGTTTGATAACACGTTTACGTGCTTATATGGATGTATGTTTATAAGTTTATTTTAATTGCTTTAGCATATTGTATGTGTTTGTCTGCTTGAGTACATTGTATAGGTCTATTTGCATTAGCGTATTGTATGTGCTTGTTTGCCTTAGCATACCGTATATGCTTATCGGCTTTAGTACATTGTATATGCTTGACTGTTGTAACTTATTATTTTATGCTTGTCTGCTTAGCATGTAGGATATGCTTGTTTGCCTTAGCAAATTATATGAGCTTGTTCATCTTAGTATGACTGTATGTTGTGTGTATCGACATGCCTTATGTGATTTTACTACTTGTTTAAATATGTATCTCATTGCTATGTTATGTGTTAGCCGTTTATTTTTATGTCTTGTTTAGGCATTGTGGGTTATTCTGGCTTGGTTGGTAGAGATTGATGCTAAGGCATTGTCTCTTGGGGTTTGCCATATCCCTTGGATGCATTCTTGTCTTGCGGAGTTTTTTCCTTGGGTGGGAGAAATTCATTCTGTAAGGACATTATGTTGGGGAACCTTCCTGTTTGTTTTGTTAGTTTGGGTCTTTTGAGACCTTAGTCTGGTGGTTGATGCGAGTAAAGCTCATATGAGCGTAGAGTCGCAGTCTTTGTCCGGTGGAATGAGACGTGGGCCAGGGAGGCACCGTTTCATTTCCTTCTTCTTTCGTGGTTTGACGATGTGGTCGGGGAGTGTCTGGGGTGTTGGTATCCTCTCTTGGGGTTTCGTGATGACCTTGATGTGATGACATCATTGGGGTCTTGTTTCTAGCATCGTGGGACGATGAGTCAGATTGACCTGAGTCCTTCCTTAGGGATTTGTAGTTTTGTTTTCACGAGCCTCAATGGCGAGGTTCTCGTGTCCCTTCTTCTTAGAGTGACAGTTGGAGATTTAATTGGTGCATTAACCTAGGATTTTTTTTGTCTTGCCTTGGACAGCTCTTACGAGCTAAGGTTGGGGTGGTGTAATTAATTACTCTCCCTTATCATCGGAGACTTAGGGTTGCGTTTAGGGTTCCGATAGGATCTTGTAGAATTCTTATCAAACTCATCGGTATCTTTTTGTGTTCTCTTATTGGCATCTTGTAATGGCTAGTATTGGAGCTATTCATTACAAGTCTTGGGAAAGACTTGTAGGTTCTTTATGTCGAGAACCTTAGTGTTCATTCTGGAAATGATTCATTTCCTCACGGTGAGAGATTGGAACTATTTGGGTTTTTGGGCTTCATTTTCAGTGAGTTTGTCCTTTTGAGAGGTATTTTGTCCCTTCGTGTTTATGATTTTGCGGGATTGTTATTTACATAGTCACTCTTACATGTTTACATGCTTTGTTATTTTGAGCATGCCTTAGAAACATGTTTAGAGGATGTGACTATTTGGTAGTGATATGCTAATATAGATGGGGTGTTTTCCGTTTGCTATATCTGTTTATCGCGCTAGCGTCATAGGTGATGTGTAGCGTGTCTCTGATGCTTGACTCCTATGTGATAGGTAGCATATTTGATAGCCCACGTACACTATGTGTCTAGTTGTATGGTGTGGGGATTTTCATTTACGTTTAATATACTTGTGTCTAGTTGTATGGTGTGGGGATTTTCATTTACGTTTAATATACTTGTGTCTAGTATGCTTGTGCGTCATTTACTTCATTTCATTAGGGTATAGTATACTGAACCTGTATACTTGTATACCTTGGATTTAGTACTATTTAGTATACTTGTCGATGTATACTTGTGCACATATATATTGCATTTCTGTTTTGATTTTACGTAGTATACTTGTATATGTATATATGTTTTGTGACTAATTGTTTTAATTAGTTCATTTCGTTTATCATTCCTGTACTGCACTTGAGATTGTCAGTTTTTCTAGTATTGATGATTTAGGGCCTTAAGTATAGTAGTGCCTATGACATTGTTGTCGGAGTTTTGGATTGGCCAGAATGGTCCGACCGGACATTTTGGACCATTTCGCAACTCTCATAGAATGCCTAGTTCTCGTGGTGCTTTCGGTAATGACCATTTTGACATTGATGTCATTTGTATCGATATGTTTCATGGGTAAGCTTGTTGGGGGCAGATGAAGAATTAGGGCTTTATACTGTCATACTACCATACAGGTTGTGTGTGGGCGAGTGCTAGTTGTCGTCGATGCTACCTTACATCACCTAGCTAGTAATGTGAGTGTGGGCAGGCACTTGACACTGTAGATGCTACCACACCTTGGGTACGTTATTGGCGGGTTCTAGTCACTATTCGTGCTGCCATGTTGCTTCTAGTTGTGTTCCTTGTTTTGACGTGTAGTTGCCTTGGTCTCCTTTAGGTGGTTGACATTAGGTTAGTATGTCAATTCGTTGGAGAGGTGTCTCACGGTTCGTGGTTTCCTGTCTTTTCATTAATCTTGAGACCTTTGGAATTGTCCTTGGGTACCTTATGATCCATCTTTCGGTTTGACCTTGTGTACGGTCCTTGTTCGGTTCTTCTGGGAATGTTCCTGATTTCAGGGACGAAATCTCTTTAAGGAGGGTAGGTTGTAATGACCCGGTCATTTTCCTTCCTTTCCTTTTTTCTCCAGTTTTACGAATTAATTTTTTTTGTTGAAATTTTCCTTCGCGCAACCTCACTCTTTGTGCTCAGAGTTGGTTTTTGACTCCCCGTGCTTCCATTCTTGTTGGTTTCCTTGAAAGGCATAACTGCCTTGATCTTCATTTTCGACCAACCATCCTTGAGAATTGGATCTCCACTAAAACATGAAATATTTAGAGCTCTGAATTAGCTTTCTAAATCTTCAAACGGTTCATCATTCGGAGTTCGGAGTACAAAGTTATGGCTATTTAACCAAAGTAGGTCTGGGCGGAGCAAGTGAAGCATGGAGCTTTTTACACTAAATTCGAGTGCTCGAGGCCTTGCTTAGAGTGCTCGAATTTTGGGCAGAACGCCCTTCGGAAATGGCTCATTTCAGCCCACTTGCACCTTGGTTTCTTCATTTTGTTTTCCTTTTTAATGAAGTGGTTGGAGATGTTGGTTGGTGGCCTTTTGGTGGTAGATAAGAGGGATAAGAGCCACACAATACATTGAGCTTCATTCTACAAGATTAGAGGGAGAGAAGAGAGTAAAGAGGAGGAGTTCTTGAAGCTTCAAGGCAGAAGCTCAAAAATGGAGGGGAAAGCCTTGCTTCTTCCTTCTTCTAACTCACTCATGGGTAACTAAACTCCATCTAGGGGGGTGATGAAGCCTCCCCTTTTGTTCATGTTCTAGATTAGGTTCTATTTTGGGGATTATAATGTATAAACTTTGGTCTTTTCATAGTTTAAGAGCTTATTACTTCTTGTAATGAATATTCATGTTTAAATGATTGATGTGAGTTCTTTAGCTTGTCTTGATGATTCTTACATTAGTCTTATTGCTTTTATTTTCATAGTGACAATGAAGATATTAACTATGAATGGTTTTCAAGGCATGTTGATTTTGAAGCTTGATATTCCATTGCTTAGGTACCTCCTTTGATGGACTATGCTTGATTCTTACCTTCATGTGCTTCATCATTTGATTGAATGCTTGATGGTCTTTTGCTTAAGTTAATGTATTTGATACTACACCCTAGTCTAGGTAGTCCAAATGTATTGTCTTTTGATAGACCATTCTTGTTTTAATTTCATGAACTTTTTATTGGTTATGAAGCAACTATGTGTTGCTACATAATTCTTGATCATTACTTTTATAGTGTTTATCCCCAATTTAGTCTTGATTTAGCATATATTTAGGGCGTAGGTGGATTCACTTCCCTAGTCTCTTTTACCGACATTTTATCTCTTTTAAATTATTACAAGTTCTATTTTATGCATCTTAATTTCATAGATTTAGTGACCATCAAACAAACCCTTATTACCCCTTATCATTCTAAGAACAATTCTAGACACTTAGGTTGCCATAAACTAGCACAGTCCCAGTGGTTCGACTTACCCGACCAATAGCCCTATTTTACAATGATTCGTGCTATTGCGAAGGTTGATGTTTAATTGACCAACCGATCAATTTTTGGCGCCGTTGCCGGGGACTGCAAACGGTTTAGTGATCCAAAGTTCTAGGGTTAATTTTAGTTTGATTGTGAATATTGTGTCTTGTGAATATTCTTTATGTGTTTTGACCATCTTTGTGTTTTAAGTGTTGTAAGATTCTAGGGACTCGACTCTCGCCGTGGGAACGCTAGCAAAGTGTAAGTCTAGAGGACCCTAGGTAAGCTTCTTGACCTTTTAGTTTCGCATTGTTATATTTTGTGCATGTGTTAAGCTTAGAAGTAGTTAATTTATTTGCAAGCCCTTGTTGAGGCTATATTATTGTTTTAATTTCGTGTTCAAGCATCGGTCCTTGTCGTGGCCAATTTAATTTTTGTCTTGATAATTGAGGAGAAAGCGAATATCATATGTGGAGGTTATGGTGACGAAGTGTTGTGTTGATTGCTTTGTGTGTTGTTAAATTACTCCTAGATGGAGAATAATTATCTCCCAACTCAATTCTACACACCACATACGTTTTGTGCTTTTTGCTCTAGTAATACACATCATACAAGAGATTGTCTTCCAACGAGACAATTCTCGGATTTTTATCTAGAGCAACCAAATGCAAATTTCTCTGAACCGGGTAGTGATCCATACTTCAATGGTTATAACTCGGGTTCAGGAGATCATCAAAACTTCTTATGGCTTGACATAGGAAATTCAGCCCCACAATCTCTTGGGCAACATTTTCACTCCAATTTTCAACCCAATGATCATTATTTCCAGCCCTCTTTTTCTCCTTTTCTACCGTCTCCATTGGATAAGTTAATAGCTGCCAACGAACAAATGATAGAGTCTATGCATACGCAAATGATGGAGTCCAACAAGCAAATGTTGGATGACATTGTTAGCATGCAATCCACCGCCTATTCTCATTCCCAATCTAAAGTTGATTTAGATGACCAAATAGCCCAAATTCAACAAATGGTTGATGTTCTAAATCAGGAAAAGGAAGAAGAATTTCCAATTGAACTTGTGGTCAATCCAAAAGAGAATTCTATGAATGATGAGTTTACTTCTAGTAATTTTCATCACGAGAATGTTCAAGTGGTTACCGCATGTGAAAATGAAGAAACAGTGGGTGAAGATCAAATTGTAGCCACACAAAAAATTGAAGAATTTGTGGTTTAAAATGAGGAAATTAATGATGATGAGATTGTATCCTATAAAAATCCAGCACAGCCCCTACATAATCCCTTGCTTGATGCACCTCCTTTAATGGAGGATCCTCTAAAAACATGCTTAGCTCATTTTAATTATGAGGATTTTGATGTTGCCAATTCTGTTTGCGAGGTCAATTCTTTGCTTGATATTCCTCCTATTCATTCTCTTCCTTTGTCAACATCAAATGTATCTCTTTCTTGGGAGCTTTCATCTCATCCCATTCCCTCACTTGAGTTATCTCAAGTTGTTGAGCCCGAACCGCCGGATAAGTGTGAGGAGGATGTTGAAATTTTGAAGGATAATTGGTCGAGCATACCCGTGCTCAATATGGCCCTTCACAAGTCTTTGCTTGATATGCCTTCATTTGATCCACCTTTCCCTCATCCAAATCAGCCCCTAAATAATCCAAAGTTCTTCATTGAGGATGAAGAGTGGATTGAGGTCTTTCCATTACCTCTTTCCAACTTTTGTCTTCAAGCTCTTTTTCTTCCGCTTCCAAAAGAACTTTCTTACTTAGGGAAGCTTGAATCTCTAGAGAGACATGGTATAGGGTAAGGAGGACTAACTTGATCTCGGTGTGTCTAGCTATCGAGATTTTTGAGGATTAGTGCCTGCTCTAACTTCGTCTAGCTATCGACATTAAATTTAGCAAAGCAAGGGAATAAATTCTTTCGATGTTCCAAGCTTCCCTACCTTCTCAAATTGCTCGTGCCTTGAAATTTTCTGGGAAATGGTTTCGAAAAGCCAAAAATTTGATTTTTCTGAAATGGTCTTCAGTTGTGTTCCGCAATTTTAGACCGGCTTCTTAGACCTTCTCAGCCCTAATTTTCATTCCCGAAAATTTCCATCGCTTCCTAGCAATTTCATCGGATCTTGGGAATGCTTCTCATGTGCATATTTTCTCATTTTTAATGCACAAGTTGGAAATTTTCTCAAAATTCTCCATGCATTAGAGAGAAGCTGCAAGGTTTGAAAATTTTCTCAAAATTTTCCATGCATTGGAGATGAAATGCAAAGTTTGAAAATTTTTCATCCAGGCATTAGAAATGTTGAGCAATTTGACAATTTTTCCAAAAATTTTCCACCCATGCATTGGAACGGACTGAATTTGCAAGTTTGAAAAATTATCCATGCATTAGAGAAAAGTTGCCAAGTTTAAAAATTTTCTAAATTCATCCAAGCATTGGCACACAATTGCAAAGTTTGAAGAATTTTCAAAAATTAATACATGCATTGGATTGACATTGCAAGTTTTAAAAATTTTTCTACATTCATCCATGCATTCATGTTGGCTGAAAAATTCATTTCCATGTTGCTCACATTGCACATTCCATTGCAATGAATTCATTTTCGAGCCTACTGATCCAATTTCAAGCAATCTACCTTCCCTGTCGAGTGCTCGTTACTGCCTCCAATCTTGCATGCACCACTGTCCTAATTTCGAGCATTCAAGATCCAAGTTAGAGTGCTCGCAGCTGCACACCAATTTCAGCCCATCATTCGCAGCTACTGCCTCTATTTCGAGCCCTCGAATCCCAATTTTGAGTGCTCGAACCTCCTCCACATCTTGCCAATCTCTCTGCCCCAAGCTCGAGCACTCTAGCTCCCATTTGGAGTGCTCGAGCCTAGCCAACATGCCCACCATGCAACAAACCAAGCAACCTTCCAATCATCAACCAACCTCTTCACCCCATCCTCTCCACCAACCTCCAACCAACCCACAACCCCTTCACCTCACCACCTCTCCCATTCTCGGCAACCCAGCAACCACCACGCATCCATCTTCACCCTCCACCATCAGCCCCATGTAACACACCACCCAACTCCAACCTCACCACTGAACACTTCTCTCTCTCGACATCCCTCCACCAAACCACCACCCCTCAACCTTAAACCTTCTCTCTCTCTCAACCCAAGTTTCCACCATGCAGTTTCCCTCCCTCACTCACTGCATGTCCTTCGAGCACTCGAAGAACCCATTTCGAGTGCTCGAATTTCTTACCACCATCAATCCGAGGCCTCCAACTCTATGCCCCAACCCTCTCTCTCTCGGCATCTTCCCTCTCCACCATGCAGCACCATGAAACCAACTTCCTCCCATGCATTCCACAACCACCGTGTAACCACCTCTTCACCTCTCGGCAACACACCCACATCACCAACACCACCCCCACCCTCTCGGCTTCCATCACTGCATGCACACCACCCTCTCAACCAAACCACCTCAAAACCAACAACCGAATCTCACAACCAACTTACCTCTCGGCACCACCTCTCTCAGCCACCCCATGCATGCCCCTCTTACCCCTCTCAAACCAACCATGCCAACCACTTAACCAACCCAACTCATCAACCCAACAACCATGTCAACCACTTAACCAACCCATCTCCTCAACCTCCAACCCACCTCACCATGCCACCCACCAACCCCACACACCCCCACCATCTTGGCTTCACCCATTCCCACCCCTTCACCCAACCACCACCTTCTCTCTTTCTCTCCTCAACCCACACCCTGCATGCCCACAAACCCACCAACACCATCACCTCTCGGCATCTCTCTCTCACCCTCATGCCATGCAAACCATGCATCAAAAAAAAAAAGAATACAAACCACCCTCTTCCTCTAACCCCCTCGGCACCAAACCACCCTCATGCATGCTTCAAAAAAAAAAAAAAAAAAAAAAAAAAAAAAAAAAAAAAAAAGGAGAAGAATAAGAAATTGTATAGATCTCTATCTTACATTAACATTTATGTTTGTATTCTTATTTATGTTTTGATTTTTCTTAAAAGACCTATGCTTTTACCTGTGTACATTAGTTGTGTTTGGATAGGTCTTCATATCCAAGTTTGGGGGATGCCGTTGCGCACTCACATGGCTGAACATCTACGTCGTCGTCACTCCACTTGGTATTATTGTTCTTTTACCCTCTTTACGCTTATTTTGATTTACTTGTCTTCTCACATTGAGGACAATGTGACATTCAAGTTTGGGGGTGCATTTATGCATTTTTGGTTTTACATTTTTGCTAAGCAATGATAATGGAATTTGAAACATGTTGAAGATGAAAGCATATGTTTAAAACTTTGTGTATAGAAGCAATTGAGAAATTTTTGAAAATAAAGAAATTCGAATTTGAAAGATCATGCAAATACAATGTAGTCTGTATAAATGCCTCAATTAGATTCTTGCTGGATTTACACTCTTATAAGCTTCACAATGCACAGATGCACATTGGAAACTTAACTGTGAGGCATGCAACTTGATTGACCTTGACCTTGGCCTAGTTAATCTGATTTGATGAACCTGATAGATGAATACCTTTGGCATGTATCAAAAAAAAAAAAAAAAAAATGACTAGTTGACGTTCGTAGCCTTTCCAACTCGAGTTATTAAGCCCTAGGAGTGTCTCTACACTTAGCACCCTAAAGCCATCTGGTTTGGGAGTTGTTGGCCTAACACTTGCTACAAGGGTTGGTTAGAAAGCTTAAGGGACTTAAACATTGCACGGTCATTCAAAAAAAAATTGTAATAAACATGATTCGTTGGAGTTCGTAGCCTTTCCAACTTGAGCTATTAAGCCCTAGGAGTGTCTCTACACTTAACACCCTAAAGCCATCTGGTTTGGGAGTTGTTGGCCTAACGCTTGCTACAAGGGTTGGTTAGAAAGCTTAAAGGACTTTAGCATTGCACAACCATTCTATGCTTCGCTTATGAGTTACAATAAATTGTCAACAAGCAACAAAAGTTGTCTTATAAATAAAATCATGCCTTAGGGACCTCATTTAAAGGGGAATTCAATGATTTGAAAACTTGTGCTTTGGAATTGGAAAAGAAAGTAAAAGCCGCATGTTGAGAATCTAATTCACTTTCACTGAAGCTAGAGTTGATTTCCATTCAAGAGATGATAATTGAGTTATTTATATAGACTTTGATGTTGATGCATGTATGTGGAAATGTATTTAGCCAATTTTTGTATCAATGCTTCATATATGCAAGGTAGTCTTCCCAATGACCCCATCTCCAGCTCTTTTTCTATTTCAAGTTATTTTTTAGCAATGTATATATCTTATTTTACCATGGATGATATTTTTGTAGTAGCAAGCCCATGGTTGCCTTTTCATTAAGTTTTTCATTGTAGTTTTGCTAAGGGACTAACAAAATGTAAGTTTGGGGGTGTGATAAGCGCCGAATATTGTATATTCAAGCTCCCTAAATTGCATTAGTAAAGTCCGTTGTATGTTAATTTATGTAGATTATCTTCATTTCTATGTTTTTATGCATTTTCAGGTTCATTGGCCAAAATGGAACAAGAATAAGGCCTTGTGGAATCTTGAGCAACAAAAGGTGCCAATGCTGAATTCTGGCGGCAGTAAAATCTGGACTTTGCTCGCCATTTTGACCTTCCAAACTCGAGAACTGGACTTCACTCATAACATCAAAGATTTAGAGCTCTGAATTAGCTTTCTAAATCTTCAAACGGTTTGTCATTCGGAGCTCGGATCAGAGAGTTATGGCCTTGTTATCAGAGGTGCGCAGAACTGCCTGGCAGCAATGAAATTCTGTCTTGATCTTCATTTTCGACCAATCATCCTTGAGAATTGGATCTCTACTAAAACATAAAATATTTAGAGCTCTGAATTATCTTTCTAAATCTTCAAACGGTTCATCATTCGGAGTTCGGACCGTAAAGTTATGACTGTTTAACCAAAGTAGGTCTGGGCGGAGCAAGTGAAGCATGGAGCTTTTTACACTAAATTCGAGTGCTCGAGGCCTTGCTTAGAGTGCTCGAATTTTGGGCAGAATGCTCTTCAGAAATTGCTCATTTCAGCCCACTTGAACCTTGGTTTCTTCATTTTGTTTTCCTCTTTAATGAAGTGGTTGGAGATGTTGGTTGGTGGCCTTTTGGTGGTAGATAAGAGGGATAAGAGCCACACAATACATTGAGCTTCATTCTACAAGATTAGAGGGAGAGAAGAGAGCAAAGAGGAGGAGTTCTTGAAGCTTCAAGGAGGAAGCTCAAAAATGGAGGGGAAAGCCTTGCTTCTTCCTTCTTCTAACTCACTCATGGGTAACTAAACTCCATCTAGGGAGGTGATGAAGCCTCCCCTTTTGTTCATGTTCTAGATTAGGTTCTATTTTGGGGATTATAATGTATAAACTTTGGTCTTTTCATAGTTTAAGAGCTTATTACTTCTTGTAATGAATATTCATGTTTAAATGATTGATGTGAGTTCTTTAGCTTGTCTTGATGATTCTTACATTAGTCTTATTGCTTTTATTTTCATAGTGACAATGAAGATATTAACTATGAATGGTTTTCAAGGCATGTTGATTTTGAAACTTGATATTCCATTGCTTAGGTACCTCTCTTGATGGACTATGCTTGATTCTTACCTTCATGTGCTTCATCATTTGATTGAATGCTTGATGGTCTTTTGCTTAAGTTAATGTATTTGATACTACACCCTAGTCTAGGTAGTCCAAATGTGTTGTCTTTTGATAGACCATTCTTGTTTTAATTTCATGAACTTTTTATTGGTTATGAAGCAACTATGTGTTGCTACATAATTCTTGATCATTACTTATATAGTGTTTATCCCCAATTTAGTCTTGATTTAGCATGTATTTAGGGCGTAGGTGGATTCACTTCCCTAGTCTCTTTTACCGACATTTTATCTCTTTTAAATTATTACAAGTTCTATTTTATGCATCTTAATTTCATAGATTTAGTGACCATCAAACAAACCCTTATTACCCCTTATCATTCTAAGAACAATTCTAGACACTTAGGTTGCCATAAACTAGCGCAGTCCCAGTGGTTCGACTTACCCGACCAATAGCCCTATTTTACAATGATTCGTGCTATTGCGAAGGTTGATGTATAGTTGATCAACCGATCAGGAGAAAAGCTCGACGATTGTTTCTTTTTCCCGCTGGGGCGTGGATGAAAAGATTCTTCAGAAACATTTTTGTTTCTTAGGGTATTTTTCATAAATATCTTTTGAAGATATTTTGATTTGGGGGTTTTTAAGAAAATATCTTTTGGAAGATATTTTCATTTGGGATCACTTGCGCAGTTATCCTTTTGTGTATGGGCCTTTGTACAATTAATGAAAGTTAATTGCTAAGTGCCTCCTTGGAGCTTGAATCCTCATATGGGATTCATTTTCACATTTTGTCGTGTCGTGTACTCTTAGAGTTGCCTTGCAGTCGAACCCTACAGTTTTCGGCCCCGGTTAGCACTAAACTTGTTTGAGGCATATCTCTCTGCTCGGGACTCAGTTTTCAACGCTATTTCTTCTGTTGTTCATTTTTTCTCATTTTGGTTATTTGTCGTTCATGGAGTTTTGCCGTTTGAACTCATCTGCTGAAATTCCACTTTTTCGGACCCGGCGAGACCCGTTCGGGGCACTTTTATAAATAGGGTGACTTAAAATGAAAAAGTGGATTTCTCTCTCTCTCTCTCTCTCTTTCCCCTCTCTTGCCCGGCATCCATGGTAACCCAAGGGGCTGCCACCTTCTCTTACCCTTTTTAAACCTCCTCCCTTGAGTGAAGCGCCATAGTGCCTTAAGCTTTATTGTTCGCCTTGACGATGCCTTCGATTTCAACCGATTGGAATTCCGTTTTGGCCATTTTTTGAGTTCGGGTTTGAAGCCAAGTTAGGATTTTTGTAGGACTTCCTTGGGGTTTAATGATCACCTTGTTGTCCCCGACAAAACCCCGGAGTTTCAAAGGATTCGGAGCGGTTTCATTTCGGTGGGGATTTGAGATTTTCATCTCAAATTGAGGTAGGGGATGTTACAGGTTTATATTTAAGTTGTATTGATTGTTTTATGAGTTTATACAACTTGTATGCATGCTTTTGTTCAAATCTTAGAATTTAATTTAATTATTTTCTTATATATGATTTAATTCTAATGATTGTATATGGTTGGAATTAAAATTGTGACATGCTAGTAATTTAGGCCTTGGTATGTTTATTAACATATATTAAATTGGGATTATTTGAATAAGAATTGCAAATTTTATTTAATAATTATCTTTTATGAAAGTTTAATTCTCATAGTTGTAACAAGCATAAAATCAACTTGTAATGTGATATTAAAATAGGCCTTAGCATGTTCTCTAACCTATGTTAAATTGAGAGCATTTGGATAGGTAAAGAAATCTAGAGATTTTAAATTAAATGAATTAATTAAAATCTATTTAATGGTTTCATGGATTCGATTGAGTTTTTAACTTGATAATTATAACGACTAGGGCTTGTTAACTAGTATATATCAATTTGGGGCCATTTAGGGTGGTTTTAGAAATCTGGAGATTTAATTACCGTGTTTTGATTAAATGTTATTTTGTTGTTTCAATGACCTAATTTAGTTTTGAGTTAGTTTATGTAATGACCATACTATGTTGTTTAATGTATATAAATTAGGGATTGTTTAGATGAGATTATGCTTTCGATATTGAAATAAAATTGTCATAGCGTGTAACGAATCGTACACTGAAGATTCGACATTGTGAAGGTCATTACAAACTTGGAACTCTAGGACATGGTTTGTATAGATTCAACCTTACTTGTACATGTAAATTGATTCCTATACATTAATTGAGTTTGTATAAGTTTGGTCTAATTTATTGATTTTGCATAAGTTTGACAAAATAGTAGTTAATTTTGTCAAAAAAATTTGGGTTCCATTTTTGCCCTTTTTCTCTCTAACCTGACGATTTAGGGTTTTCGGGTTCTTGAGGTCTGCTTGTCACTTTCGACAAGGCCGCCGGCAGTGAACACTGGTGGGTTGAAGCCATGGGGGAGGGTTCTTCCTCCTTTATACCGCCAATGGGGGCTGGTTTACCCCATGCATCAGTTTCTCAAAGTCAGCACAATATTCAACAGAAACCATCATGGCGAAGTTTCTTTGATATTGAATCACAAAAGAAGATGGAGATACTTCCATATTTACTTGAGTGCAGGGGTGCGAAGGTGATCAAGATCATGGAAGAAGATGTGATAGAGGAAGTCGAATACTGGAAAAACTCGCTGGTAGGTTATTTGGTGGGGAAGCACCCTTTTTTTCCACATTTTAATGATTTCCTTAAGAGGATTTGGAAAACTGCAGGCAGTTTTAAATTGATTTCCCTTCCAAAAGGGTTCTTTATGGTGCGGTTTGATAATGAGAATGTTACGCACTCTATTCTTCAGCGTATTCATACTTATCAGGGCCGTCCTATGATTCTGAAACATTGGGATAATAATGTTAATCTTGAGAAATAAGTTCTTGGCTCGGTTCCTATATGGGTACGTTTGTTTAATCTTCCTATGCATTGTAGAGGTAAAATGTCCATTGCTAGGGTTTGCTCTCAATTTTCCAAACCATTGTATCCTGATGAGGCTACTTTAGCCTGTGAACGTAGAGGTTTTGTTAAGGTTATGGTGGAGGTTGATGTGCATGACGATCTTCCAGAGGTTGTTCATATTGATATACATGGTACTGAATGTGAGGTCTTCATTAAGTATGATTGGAAACCTCAGTTATGTAGGAAGCATAATGGTTTCAACCATTCGGAGTCCAATTGTACTACGCAAATCCCTAAGAAGAAACCTGTCACTGAATGGATTGTCAAGCAAAAGGGAAAATTGGTTCAGTTGGAAGAAGATATAACTGGGGGGTCTATTTTTGAGGCTGAAAAGAACACTTCTATTATTCAAGAGGTGAAATCAACATCTATGGTGCATATTCCCTTGGAGGATGAGGCAACGGCGAATTCAGAGGGAAATACTGGAAAGGATGTGGATTCTATTCTGGCAAGAGTGAATGCTCCTTTAACTGAGGGGACTCCTGTAGAGTCTATTGCAAATATTGAGAGGGCTTTGATCCCTTATCAAGTTGAAAATGGTCCGGGTAATAAAAGCGAAGATGTTGAGAATATTGTTGGTGATGTTGCAGTAGTGGCTACCCCTTTAGTCACTCTACCTGTGTCTCATATTCCTCTGGGAATGCCTGGTTTCATATCTGATTCTCCTGTGGCCTCTACTGGAGATAAAATTGTTCCAGTTGAAAGATCTCCTACTCCTACCTTAACTAAAAGTCAAAGGAAAAGGCAAAGAAAAAAGGCTACTGAAACTGAAGCTAGTTCTATAATTACTAGAGGTATGGTTGCTGGTGGTGTGGTTCCACTATCCTTGACTCTTTGATGATTGGTTTGTGGAACGTGAGGGGGCTCAACAAGAGAGGAATGCAACAAGAAATTCTCTCTTGGGTGAGTAAAAACTCTTTGTCTTTGGTTTGCCTTGTGGAGACCAGAGTACAGAATCATAAATTTGTTAGAATCAGTAGTCGTTTAAGGGCTGATTGGCTTTGGTGTCATAACTATGATGCAGTGTATGGAGGTAGGATTTGGTGTGGGTAGAATCCACTCATGTTTGATGTGCAAATTTTGGAAGTTAAAGCTCAAGTTATCCTTCTCAAACTACGGATTAGAAGTAATGGTGTTCAATTTTGGTTAAGTTGTGTCTATGGGGAAAATACAGTGGACGAAAGGAGGGATCTGTGGAATTGTTTAACTGATATGGCAAATGTGGTTTCTGGTCCTTGGCTGCTCATTGGTGATTGGAATGTTATTCGGAGTAATGGGGAAAAGCTTGGGGGGAAGTCTGTTCCTTGGAGAGTTCTTAGAGAATTCAATGATGTTATTAATTCTTTAACTCTTACTGATATTCCTTTCTCTAATGGCATTTACACTTGGTGTAATAATAGGCGAATTGCCAAACGAATTTATTCTAAACTGGATAGAGGCTTGATGAATGAAGCTTGGTCTAATTCTTTCCCTGGATCAAGAATTGATCTCACTTCTTCTCTTCTTTCGGATCATTGGGGTTAATGTGTCAGGATTCCTATCAATGTAGCTACTGGTCCTAAACCTTTTAGGTTTTTAAGGGTGTGGTATTTGCAACCTGTGTTGAAATAGGTGATTGAAGAGGCTTGGTCAATAAGGGTTAATGGTGATCCTATTGTTAAGGTTGTCCTAAAGCTAAGGGCTGTTAAAAAAGCTATCAGAGTTTGGAATACAACCAAATTTGGTTCAGTATATGAGCATCTTATCTCAACTAGGACTAAACTGGAGGAATGTCAAGTTGCATTATCCAGTGATCCAATGTGTGCAGAGAGAATCTATAATGAAGAAGAGGCTAGGAGGAATTATGAACATGCTTTGTCTAATGAAGAGATCTTGATTTCTTAAAAGGCTCGAATCAAATGGAAAAAGGACCTTGATAGAAGCTCAAAATTTTTTTATCAGAAAATCAAGGCTCACAGAGGTAACAATAATGTTACAGGTCTTACACAAGCTAATGGAACATTAGTGCAGGATGATAATGGTATTAAAGATCTATTGTTACAACATTACACTTCTCTGTTCTCTTCACAGTATGGGATTGGATATAGCCCCAGGGCCTGATGGTTTTACTGTGAGGTTTTTTAGGGAGTACTGGGGCATTGTTGGTGAAGATATTAATTCTGTTGTGTTGCATTTTTTTTAATGTTCAGTTATGGATAAAGGGCTTAACAGCACCTTCATTACTCTTATTCCCAAGATGAAGGTAGCAAACAAGATTAGGGATTTTAGGCCTAGTGCTCTTTGTAAGATCATTACCAAATTGTTGGCTAATAGATTGAGTGTTGTTCTTAATCAAATCGTGGGTAAAGAGCAAAATATTTTTGTCAGTGGTATGAAAATTCAGGATAATCTCATCATTGCTTCTGAATTATTGAGAGGCTTTGAAGCTAAGCATACTCCTCCTACTTTAGCTTGGAAGGTGGATCTTCGAAAGGCTTATGACTCAGTTCAATGGGAGTTTCTGTTTAGTCTTCTACAGCTCTATGGCTTCGAAAATAAATGGATTGGTTGGGTTAAAGCAGCAGTGACGACTGTTCAATTTTCTATCATGGTGAATGAAAGTCCACATGGTTTCTTTCAACCTTCAAGTGGCCTTAGACAAGGTTGTCCACTTTCACCTTTGTTCTTTACTTTGGTCACTGAATATTTGTTTCCATGTTTGAATTTGAGTGTCAAAAGGGGAACTTAGTTGCTTTTCCTGCTACTATCAAGGCAAATTATTTGTCCACTCACCAATTTTACAAGGTCTGTTAAGAGGAAGAATACTGTGCTGAGAATTTTGGGATGCAGGCAGGGGTTTCTCCTTTTTACTTATTTAGGCCTTCCTATTTCTGACAGAGGAATTAGGAGGTTGGATTGTAAACCTTTGATGGATAAGGTTGTTGCTGCAACTACAAGATGGGCTGGTATGAACCTTTCAATGGTAGGTCGCATTGAGTTATTTGTGGTTTCTTCTATGGTTTTATACTGGTCTTCGATTTACAGTATTCCTGCTGCTGTCATTAATGTAATTGAAAGAAGGATAAGAAATTTTGTTTGGGGGTATAACGAGATCAACTTAAAGCTACATAGCATGTGTTAGAAAAGAGTCACTTCTCCAAAAACAGAAGGAGGATTTGGTTTAAGGCAAATTGGTGACATTGATAAAGCTGTAAAGTGTTCTTTAGCGTGGGACTTCCTTCTTTCGAAGAATAGGTTGTGGGTAGCATGGTTCAACAAATGCTATTTAACTAATGCTTCCTACTGGTCAGTTATTCCAAAGGTTAATCATTCATCCATTTGGAAGAGCATTGTATCAGTCAGAGATACTCTTAAGGTGCAATGTTCTTATCGCATTGGCAATGGTGCTAAGATTAAAACTTTTATGGATCCATGGTGTGGGAGCCAATTTTTATCAGAGGTTTTCAATTATAAAACCTTGAGACAGGTATCCTCTAATAAGCAGATTGACTTGAAAAGTTTCATCATTCAAAATCAGTGACAGTTCAATGATGTTCCATTTGTTGTTTAACAATTTTTCCAACAATTCAGGATTCATGGTGGTGAGGACCAGTTATTGTGGAACAATAAATCTTTTACATTCAAAGCTACTTGGGACTCTTGCAGGGATTCAAAACCTAAAGTTTCTTGGTTTGGTTTGGTTTGGTTTGGAATGGGGGTAGATGTGATACCCCTGGATTTCCGGATGCGGGTTGGCTAGGCCCACGCCCGACTACCCGAGGATATCAAACAAATTAGCAATAATTCAACACAGAATATAATTAAGATAAACATGAGTAAATAAAATTCGCTGGAAAGAAACTAAATGCAAATCCTTTATTGAAAACTTCAGAATAAATCTTATCAATAAAAACTAGTCTATTACATCTAACTTCTCCAATTATAATACAACTCGGGAATCCATCTGATGGACCCCTAATCAAAAGCCAATACTGGAAAGCAAACAACTAAAAAGAAGTCCACTGCTAAACCATGAAGAACCCCCTACATCGTCGGTAAAATGAGTAGTCATCTCTGCTCGGCATGAACAGGCTCTAAGACCTGGAACCGTCCGTTACCCGAAAAATAATAGTGGGTCAGGCCCACGAACAAGTTCTATCCTAACTACAATCCAAACAGAGACCCGATACGTAGATACATCCTAGACGTCTCAAACATATCTATATAGTCCATAATAGATAAATATATATCCACACTACAGGACTCTCACCAACTATGCTGAGGGTCTCAACCTGAATAGAAGGTAACATGCAATACGCACCTGAGTGGGCATGACTACCTAAGCCTAACAAGGTATACCTCAACCAACATAGCTAACTACGCATCCTACTGCATATACGCACCCTAACCATCGACTATGAAACTCAAGCTCAAATCGCGGTACCATAATTTATATATATAAATTCCCATCCAAACCAATGTAGCGCCGCTCAACTGATTCGTTGCCATGACACGACATAAAATTAGGATTTATTATTTTAATTAAACCCCTATCCATTCTAGGTGATACATGCACCCTAACCGTTGACTTTAAGACTAATGCTCTTGTCACGGTAACATAATGATATATTTAAAATCCATTCACATTTATCCATAAGAAATTCAGTAAGTCGTTCAGCTTATTCAACTGCACAGACTTAAGTATTTAGGGTGGATTCTGTTTTAATCATCCGAACCCTTATTCCAGTATAGGTAGGACTTTAGCAACTGGTGCTGTCCAAACCTAGTATGACACTATCCTATACCGGTTCATACAATCCTCCATATCCATGTAATTGACAGAACATATAATAATTCAGCAATTAAATCCACGCCAAGCATTGAATTAGATTTATAAAGCCTAAGTACTGGTTCAGCAATTTAAATCCAAATCCTAACCCAAATAATTGCAGTGTAATGCTTAATATTACAGCAATTGTAATTCAAATCTTACATCCATGAATTGCAGAAAAGAATTTAATATCTTAACCAATAATGTCCAAACTATACATAGACCAAACTTGTTAATTAAATGGTCCTAGCATGCCACCAAAAATTAAGATTTATAATTATAATAATATTTCGTTAAATTGCTAAAGTTTACTTAAGCAATTAAGCTCATTCCATCCGTTAACCGCCTGTACTGTTATATACTTTTCTACGGTTAAATTCATGAGTTCTAAGACCTTAATTTATTAAAGATAGCATGGTATAATGTTTGGAATCCATGTTCCAACTCTTTTTAATTTTTAGACACAGTTTGCACAGTTAAATCCTTTCGATCCGCTAAATCCGTAAACCGCCTGCGACTTGCCTTAGATTTTCCTACGGTTTAAAACATTAGCATATAGTTAAATTAATGCACCCTAAGGCTTAACAACTTCATGAATTAATTTTTAAAAACCTTTCCCTAACTCAACACAGTTCAGAAAGTCTAATTTGAACTCAAACAGTGCCAAAAATATCAAACAGTGCCTTAAAACTAACCACAGAACGTAAAAGAAAAGTGGAGCCGGCTCTAGACAAGTTGAGCGGGCTCCAAAAAACTTTGGAGCCGGCTCCTATACTCTTGGAGCCAGCTCAATGAAGGGGGAGCCGACTCCCAACTTCCTGGAGCCGGCTCTCACCTCATTTGAGAGCTCCGTTCCCCTTTTTGCTCCGGCACCGACCCTCTGCTTCATCTCTGGCATATTTCTACCATTCAGTTTATTTATAAAACTGATTCTAAGGGTTCTAGGAGTATCCAATAACATCTTAAACATTTGTTACACTAGTGGACATCATTGAAAAATTTAGAACACTTACCAAATAGAATATGCTTAAAGACTAACACTGAAACTCAATAAGCACAAACTGAAACAGATTAAATTGCAACACATAATTAAATAGGATAAAACTGACCCCATGAGTTTTATATAACCCCAGTAGCACTCCCCTATTTTATATTCAATGGTTGCAAACAAATACAGAGATTAAACGTGCTACCGATTATCATGCGTACAGATTTAATAGTGAAACCAAACTTAAAAATAATATGATTTCAGTTTAATTTCAACCCCTATAGATAATTAATTTATCATATACTAAGCATGCATGATCCGTTTAATATCCTAGAGAACAACTATGAATGCACAAAACACAAGCCAAAGGGAGAGAGACAGAATAGAACTTGCCTCTGTAACTTTAGTTTGCCATCCTCTGTCCAGACTTTCCGGTGACCTCTTGACTATCATCCACTCCATTGTTGCCCTAGGTTCAACCCATGAGCAGCATCCCTTCCTCCTCTCCTTGGTTCAGCCTTAATTCTTAGCCAAAACCCTCGTCTCCTCCTCTGTTTTCCTAAATCCGTCTCTCTCTATTCCCTCTCTGTTCTCTCTCCATTATATTGTACGTGTATAAGGTTTCCACCCTTTGAAGACCATAGCAGTATATATATATATAAGCCCCAAGAAACCCTAAACCCAAATCCTAATCCACGATGGAAAACTTAATTCTAGTCGGCGTGAGATGTACCAAACTCAAACCCTAATTAACATTATAATTTAATTCATTTATAATTTAAACCTAATTAGCTCCTCTAACTCCATAAATAAAATCACATAGCATTTAAACCGAACCTAACGCAATCACAGAAAAAATAAAACACAATCAAACTAAATAGAATAATTAATCCAATAAGGCAACTTCAAATACAAAATTTAAATTTAAATCAAATGGAAACAAAAATAAAACAATTAAGCACCTAGCCACATAAATACCAAAAATAATTAAAATAAATAATGAAAACAATAAAATAAATATTAAAATTCCAATTATAACCCTTACAAAATCAGGGGTATTACATTTTTTCCCCCTAACAAACGGAATTCCATCCTCGAAATTCACAAAAATTTGAATTATATTTTAAAATTCATTTCCGTTCCATTGTGGACTCTGCCTCTGTGTATAGGCGCCACCACATTCCACATCTTCCAAAAATAATTTATAGGTCCGATATAAAAGAAACACAAAAATTATTCAACACCTAAACTATAGACACACACAATGCAACAAAACAACCAAAATACAATTCCTAATTAAAACATCCTCCATTCCAGAGAAGAAAAATACCTTCCTACATCTTAATTCCATCCTTGGCGTATACCTTCCTAAGTAATACCAACCTTAGGACTACATCTTCAATCCCCAAGTTCTACTTTTGACAAAGAACCTGACAACATCTTCCTTTACTCCGTTGGGTCCGTATCGCTTTCGCCCTGAACCCAATCCTCCTCCTAGTGTCAACCCTTTCATAACCATAGAATATAATTAACATCAGCTCCTCCTACCAAACCGTAACAAGAGTACAATGAATCCTAATATGGCTCTAAGTTTTTAAGAGACGCAACGCGGAAGTCTAATAACGAAAACACTCCTAAGGACACTAGAACTTGGAGTGCTCTGATACCAACTGTGATACCCCCGGATTTCCGGATGCGGGTTGGCCAGGCCCACGCCTGACTACCCGAGGATATCAAACAAATTAGCAATAATCGAACATAAAATATAATTAAGATAAACATGCGTTAATTAAATTTCGCTGGAAAGAAACTAAATGCAAATCCTTTATTGAAAACTTCAGAATAAATCTTATCAATAAGAACTAGTCTGTTACATCCAACTTCTCCAATTATAATACAACTCGGAAATCCATCTGATGGACCCCTAATCAAAAGCCAATACTGGAAAGCGAACAACTAAAAAGAAGTCCACTGCTAAACCATGAAGAACCCCCTACATCGTCGGTAGAATGAATAGTCATCTCTGCTTGGCATGAACAAGCTCTAAGACCTGGAACCATCCGTTACCTGAAAAATAATAGTGGGTCAAGCCCACGAATAAGTTCTATCCTAACTACAATCCAAACAGAGACCCGATACGCAGATACATCCTAGACGTCTCAAACATATCTATATCGTCCGTAATAGATAAATATATATCCACACTACAGGACTCTCACCAACTATGCTGAGGGTCTCAACCTGAATAGAAGGTAACATGTAATACGCACCTGAGTGGGCATGACTACCTAAGCCTAACAGGGTATACCTCAACCAACATAGCTAACTACGCATCCTACTGCATATACGCACCCTAACCGTCGACTATGAGACTCAAGCTCAAATCGCGGTACCATAATTTATATATATAAATTTCCATCCAAACCAATGTAGCGCCGCTCAACTGATTCGTTGCCATGACACGACATAAAATTAGGATTTATTATTTTAATTAAACCCCTATCCATTCTAGGTGATACATGCACCCTAACCGTTGACTTTAAGACTAATGCTCTTGTCACGGTAACATAATGATATATTTAAAATCCATTCACATTTATCCATAAGAAATTCAGTAAGTCGTTCAGCTTATTCAACTGCACAGACTTAAGTATTTAGGGTGGATTCTGTTTTAATCATCCAAACCCTTATTCCAGTATAGGTAGGACTTTAGCAACTGGTGCTGTCCAAACCTAGTATGACACCGTCCCATACCGGTTCATACAATCCTCCATATCCATGTAATTGACAGAACATATAATAATTCAGCAATTAAATCCACGCCAAGCATTGAATTAGATTTATAAAGCCTAAGTACTGGTTCAGCAATTTAAATCCAAATCCTAACCCAAATAATTGCAGTGTAATGCTTAATATTACAGCAATTGTAATTCAAATCTTACATCCATGTATTGCAGAAAAGAATTTAATATCTTAACCAATAATGTCCAAACTATACATAGACCAAACTTGTTAATTAGATGGTCCTAGCATGCCACCAAAACTTAAGATTTATAATTATAATAATATTTCGTTAAATTGCTAAAGTTTACTTAAGCAATTAAGCTCATTCCATCCGTTAACCGCATGTACTGTTATATACTTTTCTACGGTTAAATTCATGAGTACTAAGACCTTAATTTATTAAAGATAGCATGGTATAATGTTTGGAATCCATGTTCCAACTCTTTTTAATTTTTAGACACAGTTTGCACAGTTAAATCCTTTCGATCCGCTAAATCCGTAAACCGCCTGCGACTTGCCTTAGATTTTCCTACGGTTTAAAACATTAGCATATAGTTAAATTAATGCACCCTAAGGCTTAACAACTTCATGAATTAATTTTTAAAAACCTTTCCCTAACTCAACACAGTTCAGAAAGTCTAATTTGAACTCAAACAGTGCCAAAAATATCAAACAGTGCCTTAAAACTAACCACAGAACGTAAAAGAAAAGTGGAGCCGGCTCTAGACAAGTTGAGCAGGCTCCAAAACACTTTGGAGCCGGCTCCTATACTCTTGGAGCCGGCTCAATGAAGGGGGAGCCGGCTCCCAACTTCCTGGAGCCGGCTCTCACCTCATTTGAGAGCTCCGTTCCCCTTTTTGCTCCGGCACCGACCCTCTGCTTCATCTCTGGCATATTTCTACCATTCAGTTTATTTATAAAACTGATTCTAAGGGTTCTAGGAGTATCCAATAACATCTTAAACATTTGTTACACTAGTGGACATCATTGAAAAATTTAGAACACTTACCAAATAGAATATGCTTAAAGACTAACACTGAAACTCAATAAGCACAAACTGAAACAGATTAAATTGCAACACATAATTAAATAGGATAAAACTAACCCCATGAGTTTTATATAACCCCAGTAGCACTCCCCTATTTTATATTCAATGGTTGCAAACAAATACAGAGATTAAACGTGCTACCGATTATCATGCGTACAGATTTAATAGTGAAACCAAACTTAAAAATAATATGATTTCAGTTTAATTTCAACCCCTATAGATAACTAATTTATCATATACTAAGCATGCATGATCCGTTTAATATCCTAGAGAACAGCTATGAATGCACAGAACACAAGCCAAAGGGAGAGAGACAGAATAGAACTTGCCTCTGTAACTTTAGTTTGCCGTCCTCTGTCCAGACTTTCCGGTGACCTCTTGACTATCATCCACTCCATTGTTGCCCTAGGTTCAACCCATGAGCAGCATCCCTTCCTCCTCTCCTTGGTTCAGCCTTAATTCTTGGCCAAAACCCTCGTCTCCTCCTCTGTTTTCCTAACTCGGTCTCTCTCTATTCCCTCTCTGTTCTCTCTCCATTATATTGTACGTGTATAAGGTTTCCACCCTTTGAAGACCATAGCAGTATATATATATATATAAGCCCCAAGAAACCCTAAACCCAAATCCTAATCCACGATGGAAAACTTAATTCTAGTCGGCGTGAGATGTACCAAACTCAAACCCTAATTAACATTACAATTTAATTCATTTATAATTTAAACCTAATTAGCTCCTTTAACTCCATAAATAAAATCACACAGCATTTAAACCGAACCTAACGCAATCACAGAAAAAATAAAACACAATCAAACTAAATAGAATAATTAATCCAATAAGGCAACTTCAAATACGAAATTTAAATTTAAATCAAATGGAAACAAAAATAAAACAATTAAGCACCTAGCCACATAAATACCAAAAATAATTAAAATAAATAATGAAAACAATAAAATAAATATTAAAATTCCAATTATAACCCTTACAAAATCAGGGGTATTACAGTAGACCTCGATGGTCTGTGTATAGTGTTTTGATTATTCAAAATGCTGTCCTAACAGGTGCTAATTTGCAGCGTAGAGGAATTTCTTTAGCTTCCAGATGTGGCTTGTGTGGCTGGAATGAAGAACATGTTGATCACATGTTTGTGAAATGTGTGTATGTTTGGGAGGTCTGGTGTGGCTTAGCTAGTATATTTCATTGGAGTGTTCAAAAGCTGCACTCTGTTAGCTCCTTCGCTGCTGACCTGCAAACTCAATTTTACATTAAATCTTGCAGGAACAAAGTGCATAAGATGTTTTTTACAGCTGCTATCTATTATTTATGGAATGAACGGAATAGTAGACTTCATACTAATATTATTAGCTCCTTCATTCCTAGTCAAATGCATTGTTTGGGATGCTTTTGATATTGCTGGAACTAGTCTTCAAGAATTTTTAAGTTCATAGGAGTTTAAGGTTGTTGCAGGTTTTGTCTGCTTTACCCTAGATGTTCTTATGTGTCTTAGTGAAGAAATGTCTTCACTTTATTCTTGTACTATATTGTTTTATCTTATAATTTTTTTTCTTCATTTAGGAAAAAAAAAAAAAAAAAAAAGATTTTGCATAAGTTTTGAACTTATTGTTTTTAGGAGGCTTGTAAGGATCATGTTTATGTGATGGCTAGGGTTTGGCCCTAGTACGGATTTGTGAGTTTCCTAAGTCATATGACGTGCACAGCAGGTAGTACCTTGTGGGTCGTAATTACCTGAAATAACTTATACACGTGCGCACTAGGTAGTACCTTGTGGGCTAGTAACCCGGAATAACTTGCTTGGTCTGCAACCAAGGATCCTAGTCTTTCCACTATCTGATTTTGTATTAAATTCCAAATAGCTAATCATGGATTACTTGTAGCTAGTGAATTTATACTTGCCTTGTGCATTTGGATCTCATTTAGTATACTTGCAACTGTATACTTGTTTCGCGTATTTTGATCCCATTTAGTATTCTTGCAACTGTATACTTGTTTTGTGTATTTTGATCCCATTTAGTATACTTACAACTGTATACTTGTTTCGTGTATTTTTTTATCTCATTTAATAAACTACTTGTTTGTGTGTTCGAGTCTATTTTAGTGCAGCTGAACTTGTTGGCTTACTCCGTGTGTGTAGGTTTCATTTAGTATACTTGTGCCGTGTATACTTGTCTTATGCACAATTCATTTAGTTTAGTATACTTGAGTTTGTATACTTGATTCACGAGCTTTCCATATTAATTGTATACTTGCGTAGGTATGCTTAGACATTGCATGACTTATCTTAATATAGTTTAGTATACTTGGAAATGTATGTTTATATGTCGTATAACATGTTTTAACATTGTTTAGTATACTGAAGCATGTATACTTGTATTCCGTACTTCATTTCAATTGTATGAGTAGTTTGAAATGATCCCTTAGTCCCACTTTTAACATAGACGTTAGGTGGCATGACCCCTTGAATTGTTTCACGTAAATGTGTAAACCTTGTAAAAAGTTGAGTCTTTACATGCTCATTCCCTACGAGTAACTTGTTTACTCACCCCAAAGTTACCGGGTTGTTTTCAGGTATGGATTCCTTGATACAGGATGCACAACATCCTTAGGTTGTTTCAATGGATTGAAGTTCTTTAAATGTATTCTTGTTCACATGCAAGTGTTAGCATGTTTGAGTTTTACTTTTAAAAGTTGTAATGCATAGTTAGGTTAAAATGTCATTTTTTGCCTTGGACTTGTAATGTGTGCCTAAGCTCACTTTTTGGCATTCATTTTATGTATATGATATGTGGCCAAAGGCCAAACTTCTTTTGAAAACCATATATTTTCATAAATGTTGAAATTTGCCTTTAATGAAAATAATATGAAAAATTAGGGTTTAATATGTCATTTTTGAACCGGTGTGTGCATTGCGTATAAAATTCATCCTTTGGTATTCATTTACCATGTATGAGGTGTGGCTAAGGGCCAAATACCATTTTGTTTTAGGTTTTGCATTTTAGTTTTATATATTGCATTTTAGGGTTAAAATAGGAAAATCTGAACCTTTAAGGGCTCATTTTCAAATCGGGTGGTGCAAAGTGTGCACGAGCACCTCCACTAGGACCTATTTAATATGCATGAAGTGTGGTCAAGGGCCAAACGGTCATTTGATTTCATTTAAGTCCGGTTCTCGCATTTTTTTGCCCCTGAAGGGCATTTTTCAAGCATTGGGGTTTGGATAGGTCAAATTTTGCATCGGCGGTATTTTTAAGCCGTGGATCATTGTAGCACATCCCAATAGGTAAGTTACGTCTACGTGCATGATCGTTTCTGGGAAAAACTCTTTCGTTGGTGAAATGTGCCCCCTATTGACTCGTTTCACATTTTTCTTGCATAATCCGGTTTAAGGGCATTTTGGAGTTCCCTTTAGGAAATAATTTTCAGTCTTAACTCCAACACATAGAAAATGTGATTTTAGGGGAGTTTTTTCACGGCATTTTTCCGAAAAATGTCATCTTGGTCTCGAAAACCTCGCGTCGGGTTCATTTTTTTGTTTTCTACTGTTCTTTTTGCAACCTTGGTTGGTTGAACCGGTTCAGAGGGGATGAACTGGTTCAAAGGTCATTTTGGGTCCAACATAGACGTTCTGTCCATGTTGAACAAGTTCGGGAATGCTGAACCGGTTCAAGTCTTCCAGAAACTTGTTTTTTAGTTCAGCTTTGATCTTCCAACTTTAAACTGTTGTAACTTTTTCGTTTTAACTCCGAATTAGTCCGTTCTTGAGTCTAAACGGATCGTATCGAGGTAAGCTTTCCAATGGTACCAAATTCAGTTTTAGATTCTTATCTTAACTTGACATATCCTTTTTTTAGTGAGAGGATGTCAGATTTGGTTTGAACCGAGATTGGGTTCTTTCGGGTTTTCTCTCCTTTTGGCCTTGGGACTTCATGTGAGGTTACCAAAGGTTATTTTTGGATGTTTTTTTTATCTTATTTGACTTGTTGGAAGTCAAATTCCTTCCTCTTAGGGTAAAATAACCATTTTACCCTTGGCCCTTCTTTATTAGGGTTTTGACACCCTTATCTCCGTTTTGCTTCCGTTGAGTCTCGAAACACCTCAGGAGGCCACTCTTGTGTCTGAAGGATGACGTACATCCCTAAAGACCTTTTTTTGTTCTAGCTTCCGCATTTTGGATCCGTTTTGGGTCATTACAGGGCACACTGGGTTTGTAAAATCCAGAGTCGTCATAAAAACGATCATGCACACAAATATAACTTACCTATTAGGACGTGCTACAATGATCCATGACTTAAAAATACCACCGATGCAAAATATGACCTACCCAAACCCCAATGTGTGAAAAATGCCCTTCAAAGGCAAAAAAATGCGAGAACCATAACTAAATGCAATCAAATGACCGTTTGGCCCATGGCCTCACTTCATACATATTAAATAAGTCCTAGTAGAGGTGCTCGTGCACACTATACGTCACCCGATTTGGAAATGAACCCTTAAAGGCTCGGATTTTCCTATTTTAACCCAAAAATGTAATATATGAAACTAATATGCAAAACCTAAAACAAAATGGTGTTTGGCCCTTGGCCACACCTCATACATGGTAAATGAATACCAAATGATAAATTTCATACACAATGCACATTCCGGTGCAAAAATGATATGTTAAAACCCTAATTTTTCATATTTTTCACATTAAAGGCAAATTTCAACATTTATCAATAAACATGGATTTCAAATGAAATTTGGCCCTTAACCACTTATCATAGACATAAAATAAGTATCAAAAAGTGTGCTTAGGCACACATTACAAGCCTCAAGGTAAAAATAACAATTTGACCTAACTATGCATTACAACTTTAAAAGTAAAACTCAAACATGCTAACACTTGCATGTGAATAAGAATACATTTAAAGAACTTCAATCCAACAAAATGACCTAGGGATATTGTGCATCCTGAACCAAGGCATCTGTACCTAAAAATAGCCCGATAACTTTAGGGTGAGTAAACAAGTTACTCGTAGGGAATGAGCATGCATAGACCTAACTTTTTACAAGGTTTTCACATTAACGTGAAACAATTCAAATGGATCATGCCATCTAATGTCTATTTTAAAAGTGGGACTAAGGGATCATCTCAAACTATTCATGCAATTGAAATGAAGTACGGCATACAAATATACATGCTCAAGTATACTAAACAATGTTAAAACATATTATACGATGAATAGTCATACATTTTCAAGTATACTACACCATATTAAAACAAGTTATGTAATGTCTAAGCATACCTACACAAGTATACATTTAATTTGGAAATCTCGTAAATCAAGTATAGAAACACAAGTATACTTAATGCAACCTACACACACACGGAGTAAGTATACAAATTCAAGCACACTAAAGGAGATTATAATACACAAACAAGAATACAAGTTCAAGTATGCTGAATGAGATCTAAATATATAAAGCAAGTATACGGTTTCAAGTATACTAAATGAGATTCAAATACATAAGGCAAGCACCAATTCACAAGCTACAAGTAATCCATGATTAACAACTTAGAATAGAATGCGAAATCAAGTCAAATAGTGGAAGGACTAAGAATACTTGGTTACTGACCAAGCAAGTTATTCTGGGCTATTATTCCCACAAGGTACTACCTAGTGCGCCATGTATAAGTGAGGCGATTACTCCCACAAGGTACTACCTAGGCGCACTTTATATGACTAAGGAGACTCTTGTCGCCATACTGGAGCCAAACTCTAACCATCACATGTTCTTTTTCCTTACAAGCCTTCCATAATCAAAAGTTCAAAACTTATGCAAAATTAATAAGTTAAACCAAACTTATACAACCTCAAATAATGTCTAGGAATCAATTTACATGCACAAGTAAGGTTGAATCCACACAAACTATGTCTTAAAGTTTCAAGTCTACAATAACCTTCACAATGTCGAATCTTTAATGTGTGATTCGTTACACGTTATAACAATATCATTTCAATATAAAAAATCTAATCTCATCTAAACGATCCCTAATTTACATATGTTAAATAACATAGCATGGTCATTACACAAACCAACTCAAAAACTAAATTAGGCGATTGAAACAACAAAATAGGATATAATTAAAATGCAGTAATTAAATCTCTAGATTCTAAAGTAACTCCAAATGGCCCCAAATTGATGCACACTAGTGAACAAGTCCTAGGCATTACATTTATCAAGTTGAAAACTTAATCGAATCAATGGAACCATTAAATAGATTTTAATAATTCATTTAATTCAAAATCTCTAGATTTCTAAACATATCTAAATGCTCTCAATTTAACATAGGTTAAAGAACATACCAAGGCCTATTTTAATATCACATTACAAGTTGATTTCATGCTTGTTACAACTATGTGAATTAAACTTTCATAAAAGATAATTATTAAATAAAATTTGCAATTCTTATTCAAATAATCCCAATTTAATATATGTTACTAAACATATCAAGGCCTAATTTAATAGCATGCCATAATTCAATTCTAAACTGCATACATCCATAAGAATTAAATTCTATATAAAGAAAATAATTAAATTAAATTCTAGGATTTGAACAAAAGCATGCATACAAGTTGTATAAGCTTATAAAACAATCAATACAACTCAAATATAAACCTATGACATCCCCTACCTTAATTTGAGATGAAAATCTCAAAAGCCACCAAATGGAAACTACTTCGAATCCAACGATACTTCAAGGTTTTGTCAGGGACAACAAGGCGACCAATAAACCCTAAGGAAGTCCTACCAAAATCCTAACTTGGCTTCAAACCCAAACTTAAAAAAAGCCAAAACGGGATTCTAATTGATTGGAATCGAAGGCCTCGCCAAGGCGAACATTAAAGCCTAAGGCATCACGACATTTCTTAAAGAGGAAGAAGGCTTAAAGGGGAAAAAAAAAATAATAAAATAAAATAAAAATAAAGAGCATGGCAGCCATGGGAGAAGCTTGGCCGGCCATGGGAGAGAGAGAAGAGAGCTTTAACTTTTTATTTCTAGCACCCCCTATTTAGAGAATTTCAAAAAGTGCCTCGAACGGGTCCCGCCGGGTCTGAAAAAGTGAAATTTGAGCAGATGCACTCAAACAGCAAAACACCGTGAACAAAAAAGAACCGAAATGAGAAAAAATGAACAATGGAAGAAACGGCGTTGAAAACTGAGTCTGAGCAGAGAGATATGCCCCAAACAAGTTTAGCGCTAACCGGGGCCGAAAACCCGAAAACTGTAGGGTTAGACCGCAAGACAATTTTAAGAGTACATGACTCGACGAAATGTGAAAATGAATCCCATATGAGGATTCAAGCCCCAAGGAGACACTTAGTAATTAACTTTCATTAATTGCACAAAGGCCCCTACATAAAAGGATAATTGCGCAAGTAACTCCAAAAGATATTTTCTTGTAAACCCCTAAATTAAAATATCTTCGAAAGATATTTATAAAAAACATCCTAAGAAACAAAATTGTTTCTAAAGAATCTCTTCATCCACGCCTCTGCGGGAAAAAGAAACAATCGGCGAGCTTTTTCCCAAAAATAAAGCTATGCCTTTCAAGGAAACCAACTAGAGTGGAAGTACGTGAAGTCAAAATCAACTCTGAGCACGAAGAGTGAGGTTACGCGAAAGGAAATTTCAACGAAAAAAAATTAACCTGTAAAAAAAAAAAAAAAAAAAAAAAAAAAAAAAAAAAAAAAAAGAATGCAAATGACCGGGTCATTGCAATGTGATTGTGATATAATTTGAATACAAAAAAATGTTTTCTATTTGAGTTCTCTTTAAAGTCATGAAAAGTGTTTTAATAAGTACAAATTGAATATTTGAATGAAAATACCTCAATATAGGTTCCTTTTAAGTCACTAGACCGTTTTATTGTATAAAGATTGAATCTTCGAAAGAAAATAAGAGTTTTGATTTAAACTTATTTGAGTTACCTTTGAAGTCACGAAGAGTGTGTTAATGAGTTAATATTGAATCTTTAAAAGTAACAATTTAACAAAGAGTGTTTTAATGAATAAAAATTGAATCTTTGAATGAAAATACCTCAATCAAGATACCTTTTAATTCACTAGACGTTTTATTGTATAAAGATTGAATCTTTGAAAGAAAATAAGAATTTTGAGTTAAGCTTATTCGAGTTATCTTTAAAGTAACAAATAGTATTTTAATGAGTAAAGATTGAATATTTGAATGAATTGAAAATACCTCAATAAATGTACCTTTTAAGTCACAAGTCATTATTTGATCATTTTTCAAACTAAGGGACTCATATACATAACATAAGTCATTCTTTGATCATTTTTTTCAAACTTAACGGAATTATATATTCAAAATAAAGGATAGTGGTATTATTTGCCCAAAATTAAATATATTAAGGTATTTAGTCTGAGGAAGTAGTGGTAACTGTCTATATATATATATATATATATATATATAATCTATATCTATATCTATATCTATATCTATCTATCTATACAAATATAAAAGTGTAAGGAGTTTCTTAACATTTTTAGATTTTTAAAAAATGTAAAATAATTTTCATTAAATACTAAACATTAAATTATCTTATGATTCATACAATTTTCAATTTTTCTTTATAAAAATTTTCAATTTTTCTTTATTTAACTCTCACAAATAAAAAATAAAAAAATAAAAAAAAATAAAAATAAAAAAAACATGTTATTTTTTAAAATGTATGAAATTTCTTAACATTTTTAGATTTAAAAAAAAATACAAAATAAAAAAAATGTAAAAGGAAAAGAAAACATACTTTTTTGTTTTTAAAACACACATCCACTCCATTTCAAACATTTTTCCTTATTTTAAATTTAGAAATGTACCATATTTGTTTAAAAAAATAAAAAATTACACGCAACAAAAAGAAAATGTAAAAGGAAAAGAAAACATACTTTTTTGTTTTTAAAACACACATCCACTTCATTTCAAACATTTTTGCTTATTTTAAATTTTAAAAAATTAGTTACATATATATATTAACTATATAATTATTCATAATATGTTACAACTCTTTAGTTTCTTGCCATTATGTGTAATGATTATGTCTCTTTGAATGTTACGATATAACGGTTCATAATGTAAAATCCTTTAATTTTTCGTCATTACATCTGATTGGGAGTTTCTCCAAATGCACCAAAATTATCTACCAATTTGTTTTTAATTTATTTACAATCCTTCTAATTCATATAATTTTCAATTTTTCTTTATAAAAATTCTAATTATGTGTCATTAATTCAACTTATTAACTCGCTCAAATAAAAAATAAGAAAAAAAAAAACATAAAAAGAAAAGAAAAAACTATAATATTCCTACTATTTAAAAAGGAACCCATTCCTTTCAAAAAAAATCCTCCCAAAAATTCTAAAGCCTAATTCACACTATTCCAAACAAAACAAAAAAATTGTAAAAGAAAAAAAATATGTACCATATTTGTTGAAAAATATATATATATTCACGTAACAAAATGAAAAAGAAAAACGTAAAAAAAGAAAAAAAAAAAAATATATATATATATATATATACATTTTTGGTTTTAAAATACACGTCCACCCCACTTCAAACATTTTTGCTTATTTTAAATTTTAAAAAATTATTAACATATATATTAACTGTATAATGATTCATAATGTCTCTATAAAGGTTACAATCCTTTAGTTTCTTGCCATTAGGTATAATAATTATGTCTTTTTAAATGTTACTATATAATGGTTCATAATGTACAACCTTTTAATTTTCTGCCATTACATCTAATTGGGGGTCTCTCCAAATGTACCAAAATTATCGTCCAATTTATTTTCAATTAATTTACAACCCTTATGATTCATATACTTTCCAATCTTTCTTTATAAAAATTCTAATGATGTGTCATGAAATCACCTTATTTAACTCTCACAAATAAAAAATAAGAAAAAAAACATAAAAGGAAAAAAAAAAAAAACTATAATGTTCCCACTATTTAAAAAGGAACCATTCCATTCCAAAAATTCTAAACCAAACTCCCACTCCCACAATCATTGCCAAATTGAAATAATTAAACCCTTGACCCGATAATCTATTTGAACAGAATTAAACTAAGAGAAATGGTTGATCAGGCCAGTCCCTTCTGTCAATTCAGTTCAAACATCCATATCATTCTTGTCCTCAGGTCGAACCCCGAATACGACTCTCATACGAGAACCTCCACAAAATGAACACCTCCATCCAACAACAATCACAAATCGAATCTCCCAAAACCATGCTTAGCAACACCAAGCTGGAACAAAATTCCTCCAAGTACTTTTCTATCCCTATCAATCTTTATCATCAGTCCATAAACAACTATTAAAATCACGATTCCTCAAAATGATGCCTAGTCATAACTAGAACGAGGAAACTCCATAAATAAGCCATATCCAACAACGATCCTTTGAAACATCTCCTAAGAATCAACCACACCCAAGACTCCAACTCGAAACAAGTCTCCAAAAGACATCCTTAAAGAAACATCAAGCTCGCTCAACGGATCAAACAAATCCTCAACGATGTGGACACAAGTCCCTATAAAATGACCACACAAAAACTCCATTCACACTAATCACAACAACTCACTAGCAACCACAGCAAAAACTCCCCAAGGGAAAACACGAAATGAAACCATCTCTGAAACGAAGGACACTAGGTCAAAGACCTCACCCCCTACGTGGAAGTAAGTTGACCAAAAATCAATCAAATCCTCACCAAGGACTCGAGACAACAATGGTGATCCTCACGGATCAAATAACCCACCACTATGCACAATGCAATGAAGAAAAAAGACTCACTCCTTGTGAAGTCCCTAACACGAACCAAGAAAAAAGGAGAAACCTTATCTTCCCATAAGTGTCAATACGACAAACACAAAAAGTGACCTTCTCCCCACCTTAAGGGAGTGGACAAACCAAAATGAAACAAGATGTGGTAACTCCCTAATAAGGAATTCCACTACAAGACCACTGCAAAAGTCTGTAAAGAAACTACGTGCAAACAAAAAGAACACGACACTAGCCCTTGTCCTCACAAGATGAACAATGGAAACACTAAACATGGCAATTAACGCATGTGACAAGGAAATGCACTATTTTAAAGATAAATCTACTCACATAAGTAAAATCAATGAAATATGCAACACGTCTCTACATAGGAACAAAATCATGTCACTAAAGTACAACAACGACATGGCATCTCTAAGTATATAAGTAAAGAACACGAATAACATATGATAAGAAAATAAATGTGGATACACGTCCACCTACTCATGCATCATGATATCACAAAGATAACAAACAACATGGTAAAAAACGAAATTACAGAAAATTATGCAGCAAATGAACCCTATGGACATCGTGTCCTAGTGTGTTAAAGTGAAAAGGAAGATCAGTCCTAGCCATAATTAAACTCCAAAAACCAACGTGACAACAACCTCTCTCAAAACAAACGTGAGTCCTTACCATAATAGTAGGACCCAAACAATCAATCTCCAAACCTCAATGTGACACTAACAATGTAATGTACATGCTCTCGCTACCCGAAACATCAATCAATCGACTTAATCCTAAAACAACCATAAATCATCGTCCCAACACTAGACACTCAAAACGAAATTTAAGAGGTCCTACACCTCTAGAAATCCCCAATACTCACATCATCATCATCACCGATCAAAAGGACTACGCCTATCGAAACAAAACCAACACCGATTCCATCCGAACTGTACTTATAGCTAGCTAGTATAGTAGCATGACAGTGCCATTGTAATGACCCGATCATTTTCCTTCCTTTTCTTTTCTCAAATTTTACGGAGAAATTTTTTTCGTTGAATTTTCTTTTCCGAGTTTGCTTTCTCATCATTTGGTGTCATCTCGAGTGTTCGAGAATGGTTTCCGAGATTCTTTTCATTGGGTTGACAACTTCGTTAAAGGACCGCGTCATTTCCACATTTTCATTTTTCTGACACTATTCACTTTTCGTCTTTTTCCCCGTTTGTCACTTTTTTGGCACAACCTCACTTTTCGTATTCGGAGTTGATTTTTGACTTTATGAGTTTTCATTTCAGTTGATTTTCTCGAAACGCATAACATTACTTTTGAAGAAAAGCTCACCGGTTGTTCCTTTTCCCCGCAAGGGCGTGGATGAAAGGATTCTTCAAAGACATTTATGTTTCCTGGGGTGTTTTTTATAAATATCTTTTAGAGATATTTTGGTTAGGGGTTTTTAAGAAAATATCTTTTGGAAGATATTTTCATTCTAGGCCAGTTTTGTAGTTATCCTTTTTTGTAGGGGCAATTGTGTAATTAATGAAAGTTATTGCAAAATGCCTCATTTTGAGCCTGGATCCTTGCACAAGATTCATTTTCACTTTTTGTTGAGTCATGTACTCATAGAATTGTCTTCTGGTCATTTTTCCCGGTTTTTGACCCTAGTTGCCGCAGAACTTGCTCGGGGCACATCTTTCTGCTCGGGACTCAGTTTTCGATATCGTTTCTTCTGTTATTCATTTCTTTTCATTTCAATCCTTTTTGTTCATAGTGTTTCACCGTTTGAGCTCGTTTGCGCAGATTTCACTTTTCAGGACCCATTGGGACCCGTTCGGAGCATTTTTTGAGATTTTCTATAAATAGGGGGTTTAGAAAATAAAATCATTTTATTTCCTCTTCTACTCCACTGCTACAGATCTGGTTCTTCAGCCCTAAAGGGGCTGCCACCCTTCTTTTCTCAAATCAACCCTCTTCCTCTTTGATTTTTGCCTCGATGATTAATACTTTATTGTCGGGCTTGGCGTGATCTTCATTTCCCCTCTATTAGAATCCGTTTTTGGCCATTTTTGAGTTCGGGTTTCAAGTTCAGGTTTGGATTTTGGTGATGCCTCAAGGGGGAAAGTTGTTTCCCTCGTGATCGTCTGATTCGGAGTGGTTTCCTTTTAGTGGGTTTTGAGATTTCATCTCAAATGGAGGTAGGGGATGTTTTAGGTTTATATAATTGTTGATTATTTTCTAAGCTTATACAACTTGTATGCATGCCTATGTATTTTATTTAGAATTTAATTTAATTATTTTCTTTGGATAAGATTTAATTCACATGGTTGTATATAGCTTGGAATTAAATTGTGGCATGCTATTAAATTAGGCCTTGATATGTTCATTAACATATATTAAATTGGGAATATTTGAATCAATATTGAAACTTTTATTTAATTATTCTCTTGTATGAAAATTTAATTCACATGGCTGTAACTAGTATGGAATTAACTTGTAATATGATATTAAATTAGGCATTGATATGTTCATTAACATATATGAAATTAGGAATATTTGGATGAGTATTGAAAACTTTATTTAAATATTTTCTTGTATGAAATTTTAATTCACTTAGTTGTATCTAGTATGGAATTAACTTGTAATATGCTATTAAATTAAGTTTAGGCATGTTCTTTAACATACTTTAATTTGAGAGCATTTGGATGAGTTTAAAAATCTAGAGATTTTAATTAAATGAATTAATTAAAATCTATTTAATGGTTTCATTGACTTAATTAAGTTTTTAACTTGATATTTATAATGACTAGGACTTGTTTACTAGCATGTATTAATTTGGGACCACTTGGAGTTGTTTTAAAATTTAGAGATTTAATTATCATATTTTAACTAAATTCTATTTGGTTGTTCCAAGGACCTAATTAAGTTTTTGATTTGATATATGTAATGACCATGCTATGATCTTGACATATATATTAATTAGGGATTAATTGGATGAGATTTGAAATCTAGAGAAATTAATTGGTTTATTGAATTAATTTCTAATTCTATTGCATTAATGATTTAATCATATATTTGACGTTGATTTTATGTTTAAATCATAATTTCGGACTTGTATTATATTCATGAAAGTATGTTTTCAATTTTGAATAATATTATTCTAGCGTGTAACGAATCGCACACTGAAGATTCGATATGTGATGTTATTGCAAGTGTAACAAATCACACACTGAAGATTCGACATGTGATGTTATTGCAAGTGTAACGAATCACACACTGAAGATTCGACATGTAATGTTATTGCAAGTGTAATGAATCGCACACTGAAGATTCGACATTTTTCATGCCATAGTAATTGTGAATTTAGAGCATGTGTTGTATGTTTCCAAAATTGAATTATGCATGGTAGATAACTTTTATCTTATATATTTATGATGATATATACGTTGTTGCACAATATCCTGATTTTGGAAACTTGGGACATCAAACGTTTGACTACGGCTAGGACATGGTTTTAGTACGGGGGATGAGAGCTCCCTCTATGAGTTTAGTGCGCACGTAGGGTAGGCTGCACATGGGTTAGTAGCCCAAAAGTAGTCCCATGTCGGTCTGATCCGATCGATGTCCGAGTATCCACCTTTGTTGATTTCACTTTTCATTACAAGTTATTAGTACTAAATTATTATAACTTCTTGTTTCCGCATTTTAGATTTCAAATTGATAACTTTGATAATCTATGTCATGATGCGTTGTATTAGATATTCTAATAATACTAAATTATTATATTTAGTTGTTTTCCGCATTTTAGATTTCAAATGGTTAAATTTGATAATTTATGTCTTGATGCGTTGTATTAGAAGTTCTAATTATACTAAATTATTATATTTAGTTGTTTTCGCACTTTAGATTTTAAGTTGATAATATTGATAATCTATATTTTGTTGCATTGTATTGGAGGTTCCAACGTTAGTTAAATTGCACTGAAATTGTAATTTGTGTGTTAATAGTTCTAATGTAGCCTAGGATTCCTTAGACTCATTTGGAACTTAGACGTTGGGTAGCATGAACCATTTCGGTCGTTTTCGCATTTTAGGTTATAAGTTGATAACTTTAAATACCTATATCTTGTTGCGTTACACCATATGCTCCTATGTTGTTTACTTGCATAAATATTATGATTTATGTAGAAATGTTTTAAAATAGTTTAGGATGATCCCTGAGTCTCACTCTTGACATAGATGTTAGGTGGCATGAACCTTATGAATTGTTTCACATTAATGTGATAAACTTGTAAAATGTTAGGTCTATGTATGTTCATCTCCTACGAGTAGCTTTATGTTACTCACCACGTAGTGGGGATATTTTCAGATACAGGAACCATGATTTGGGATGCACATTGTGCTTTGGAGGTTTCATAGACATGAAGTTAATGACCCGGTCATTTCCTTCTTTTCCTTTTTCTTCAGAATTTTACGAATGAATTTTTTTCGTTGAAATTTCTTTTCTGAGATCAGTTTCTCGTCACTTAGTATCGTTTCGGGTGCTCTAGAATGATTTCCGAGACTCTTTTCTTTGGATTGACAACTTTCTTTGAAGACCGCGTCATTTTCACATTTTCATTTTTTCGACACTATTCACTTTTTGTCATTTTCCCTATTTCGTCTTTTCCCCATTTGTCACTTTGTTGGTATAGCCTCACTTTTTGTGCTCGGAGTTGGTTTTTGACTTCATGTATCTTCATTCTAAATGATTTCCACGAAATACGTATCTTTACTTTTGCAGTAAAGTACTCTAATTACTCTCGGTGTCTATAGGGGCATGGATGTATAGTTTTTCAGAATCTTTTTCTTTTCTTGGGGTGTTTTTCATAAATATCTTTTGAAGATATTTTATTTCAGGGGTTTTTAAGAAAATATTTTTAGAAGATATTTTCATTCTGGATCATTAGTGCAGTTATCACTTTTTGGAGGGCCATTGTGTAATTAATGAAAGTTATTGCTAAATGTCTTGTTTTGAGCCTGGATTCTCGTACGGGATTCATTTTCACTTTTCTCGAGTCATGTACTCTTAGAAATTCCTTCTGATTATTTTTCTCCAGTTTTAGGGTTTCTAGCTCCAGTTGCCACCGAACTTGTTCGGGGCATATCTCTGTGCTTGGGACTCGGTTTTCCACGTTGTTTCTTTTGTTGTTCATCTTTTTTTCATTTTGGTTCTTTTTCATTCACGGGGTTTTACCGTTTATGTAATGACCTGGTCATTTCCTTTCATTCCTTTTTCCTCAAAATTTTACGGATGAATTTTTTTTTTTCGCTAAAATTTATTTTCTGAGATCGGTTTCTTGTCACTTAGTATCATCTCGAGTACTCGAAAATTGTTTCTGAGACTCTTTCCTTTGGATTGACAACTTCCTTTGAGGACTGAGTCATTTCCACATTTTTCATTTTTCGACACTATTCACTTTTCGTCCTTTTCTCTATTTTGTCATTTCTCTGTTTGTCACTTTATTGGCATAACCTTACTCTTTGTGTTCGGAGTTGGTTTTTGACTTCATATATCTTCATTCTAAGTAGTTTCCACAAAATACGTATCTTTACTTTTGCAGAAAAGTACCTTGGTTGTTCTTGGTGTCCATAGGATTACGGATGCATAGTTTTTCAGAATCTTTTTCTTTTCTTGGGGTATTTTTCATAAATATCTTTTGAAGATATTTTATTTCAGGGGTTTTTAAGAAAATAATTTTTTGAAGATATTTTCATTCTGGGCCAGTTGTGTAGTTTTCACTTTTTGAAAGGGCCATTGTGCAATTAATGAAAGTTATTACAAAATATCTTATTTTGAGCCTGGATTCTCGTACGGGACTCATTTTCACTTTTCATCAAGTCGCGTACTCTTACAATTTCCTTCTGGTTGTTTTTCTCCAGGGTTTCTAACCCCGGTTGTTGCCGAACTTGTTCGGAGCATATCTTCCTATACAGGACTCAGTTTTTGACGCAATTTCTTCCGTTATTCATCTTTTCTCATTTTGGTTCTTTTTTGTTCATGGAATTTTGCCGTTTGAGTGCGTCTGCTCAAATTTCACTTTTTCAGACCTAGCGGGACCCGTTCGGGGCACTTTTTGAAATTCTATAAATAGGAAGTGATAGACAAAATTTTTAAAAGCTCTTGTCTCTCTCCCATGGCCGGCCCTAGCAGCCCGAAGGGCTACCATGCTTCTTCTCCTCTTTTGAAGCCCTTCCCTCATGATAAATACCCTAGTGCCTTAGTGTTTTATGCTCATTTTGGCGAGGCCTTTGTTTCCACTGATTAGAATCTCGTTTTGGCCATTTTTTTGAGTTCAGGTTTGAAGTCAAGTTGTGATTTTGATGGGACTTCCTTGGGGTTAATGATCATCGTGTTGTCCCCGACAAAACCCTGAAGTATCGTCGGATTCGGAGCGGTTTCCATTTGGTGGCTTTTGAGATTTTCATCTTAAATTGAGGTAGGGGATGTCATAGATTTATATTGATTGTTTTATGAGCATATATAACTTGTGAGCATGCCTTGTACAAGTTTTAGAATTTAATTTAATTATTTTCTATGTTTAAGATTTAATTCATATGGTTGTGTATAAGTTGAAATTAAATTGTGGTATGCTAGTAAGTTAGGTCTTGGTATGTTTATCAACATATATTAAATTGGGAGCATTTGAATAAGAAATGCAAATTTTATTTAATATTTATCTTTTGTGAAAGATTAATTCACATAGTTGTAACAAGCATGAAATCAACTTGTGATGTGATATTAAAATAGGCCTTGGTATGTTCTTCAACCTATGTAAAATTGAGGACATTTGGAGTTATTAGGAAATCTAGAGAAAAATTAATTAATGAGTTTGATTAAATTTATTTTAAGTGTTTTAATCCATTGATTCGATATTTAATGTGATATATGTGAAGACTATGTTATGTCCCTTAACATATATTAATTTGGGATTATTTGGGATTGATTTGAAATCTAGAGAATTTAATTATTTTAGTTAATTAAATTCTATCCACTTGTTTCATGGATTTAACTATGTCTTTGAAATTGTTTCTATGTTTAAATCAAGCAATTGGACTTAGCATGATATATGATATCATTGTCTTGCATAGCTTGTTTAAATATATCTTGTGTAGGTATATAGCTTGTTAGTATTATAATTGTTTACCTTGGAAGCTAGTTACTAAATTAGAGTTTATTTAGTACTTGTGGCTTACAATGGTAATGTGGCTCAATTGTTATAAAATATTCTTACTTTGTGTATAAATTACATATTCAGGACGTGACATGTCATATACTATTTAGACTTAAATTCTAGGACATGGTTTGTGTGGATTCAATTTGTGCATGGAATGTGGTAACTTGCATTTGATTTTGTATAAGTTTTGAACTTATTGATTTTGGAAAGCTTGTGAGGACATAATTTATGTGATGGCTAGGGTTTGGCTTTAGTACGTGGACAAGTGTCCTCTGAGTCATAAGTGCGCACTAGGTGGTACCTTCTAGGTCGTAATTACCCGAAAATACTTGTTTGGTTTAGCGACCGCATGTCCTAATCTTTCCACTATTTGATTTCGCATTTAATTTCAAGTTGTTAATCATGGATTACTTGTAGCTTGAGAATTGATGTTTGCTTTGGATATTTTGAATCCTATTTAGTATACTTGAACTTGTATACTTGCTCCGTGAGTTTAAATTTCATTTAGTATGCTTGTGCCATGTATTCTTGTTTTAGGCGCATCTCTTTTAGCTTAGTATACTTGTGTTCGTATACTTGATTTACGAGATTTCCATATAAAATGTATACTTGTGTAAATATGCTTAGACATTGCATGACTTGTCATAATATGGTTTAGTATACTTGGAACTATATGCTTGTATGTTGTATAACATGTTTTAACATTGTTTAGTATACTTGAACATGTATACTTGTATGCCGTTGTTCACTTTAAATTGCATGAGTAGCCTAAGATACTCCCTGAGTCTCATTTTGACATAGACATTAGGTGACATGAGCCCCCTTTGACATGTTTCACCTTAAGGTGATAATTTTGTAAAATGCTAGGTTGATGCATGCTCATTTCCTACGAGTAACTTTATGTTACTTACCCCAAAGTTATTGGGGATTTGTTTCAGGTACGAAGGCTTGGTTCATGATACTCATTATTCCTTGGATGACTTGTAGCATTTAAATTTTCATTTCATGCAAATGTTAGCATGAAATGTCATTTTGTAGCTTATATGTCAAAACTTGTATCATTGATTCCACATATGTAATGTGTACATAAGTACATTTTTTTTTTTTTTTTTTTTTTGTAATGTATTTGACATGTATAACATGAGGCCAAGGGTCAAGCATGTTTATATTTGCACTTATACTCATTTGGTGCCACATTTTGTTTAAGAAATGTATTTTTATTAACTTTGAAGGTTTGGCATGTCAAATTTTGTAAATGAATTATAATAAGGCCATAGGTCATTGTAGCACATTTAAAATGTCATTTTACAGTTGCGGGTATGTTCATATCATCACACATTAGCATATAATATAAATTGATCATTCCATGGGGGATTCAAATGAGTTTAAGAATTCTTTCATCATTTGGTGCATAGCGGGCCTGATTTTTAGTTTTTCGACCTGTTTCGGTCGACCGGTGGCTTATTTTGGTCAACCGGTTCATTGTTCAAATTGATTTGAACAGTATTTTGTCAATTCCAGTAGCCAATTTCATCCCGAGCCACAAACCGGTTGATCGGTTTGTCATTTCAGTCGACCGAAATGAAGGCTTATTCCTTTCTTTTTTCCTGGCTCACTTCAGCCGACCAAAGCTCCATTTTGGCCGACCGAAATGGAGCTGCTTTGTAGGTTTTGTTTGGTTGTTGTTTCTTCAGGCTTTTATCGTTTCGTTTATTCCTACTTAACTTCGTTGACCTTGTTTAAGCCATCTAATGGCGTATGTGGTCTTTAACCTATGTTAAATTGAGGATATTTGGAGTTATTTAAAATTCTAGAAAAAATTAATTAATTGGCTTAATTAATTTTAGACTCAATTTTGCATTTAATTTAACTATTTGATTTTGCATTTAATTTCAAGTTGTTAATAATGGATTACTTGTAACTTGAGAATTAATGCTTACTTGGATATTTGAATCCTATTTAGTATACTTGAACTTGTATACTAGCACCATGAGTTTAGATTTCATTTAGTATACTTGTGCCATATATACTTGTCTTATGTGTATTTTGATTGGCTTAATATACTTGTGCTTGTATACTTAATTTATGAATACTCTATATATATCGAACACTTATGTATGTATGTTAGATAACGCTTATCTTGTTTAACATGATTTAGAGTATTTGAACATGTATGCTTGTATGTTGTGTATCACGTTTTAATACGGTTTAGTGTACTTGAGCATGTATACTTGTATACCGTTGTTTATTTCAATTGCATGAGTAGCTTAGGATGATCCCTGAGTCTCACTTACAACATAGACATTAGGTAGCATGATCCTTTTGAATTGCTTCATGTTAATGCAATAACCTTGTAAAAAGTTAGGCCAATGCATGCTCATTTCCTACGAGTAGCTTTATGTTGCTCACCCTGAAGTTTCTGGAGATTTGTTTCAGGTACGAAGGCTTGGTTCGTGATGTTCATCACTCCTTGGATGACTTATAGCTTTTAAGTTTCTACTTCATGCAAATGTTAGCATGAATTGTCATTTTCATAGCCTTGTATGTCTAAACTAGTATTCTTTGATTCCATATATGTAATGTGTACATAAGTACACTCTTTTCAATGTATTTGACATGTATGAGTTGAGGCCGGAGGCCAATGACATGTATCCTGTATTCTATGCACTTTCGTTTTCAAGGTTTACTATGGAAATAATGGAAAATGTTAAGTCTTTGCCTCACCATGGTTGCATCGGGCGTGGGAATTCCATTCTTTTTCTTTCGTGGAGTCTTTATGATCATGCATAAGGTGTGGCCAAGGGCCAAACACCATTTTGTTCTAGGTTTCACATTTTGGTTTCATTTATTGCATTTTTAGGCATTTTTGGCCGTTGAGAGGTCATATTTTGCATTGGGGTCATTTTGAGGCCGCGGACCATTGGGACGCGTCTTAAATGCCTTTTTACAATTGCGTGCATGTTTACATTTCACAAAACTCTTAAGTTTTGACTTTTGAACTATTTTTGGAGGATTTATGAGTTCCTATACAAAATTCATACATTTGGGTGTCATTTAAATTCCTCTTTATTTTGGCATGTTTTGGATGCTTGTATGAGGTTAGGGAATGTTTTTAACTTGTTTGGATCATGTAGAATGTATGTAGAACCTTAGAGACGAACCGGACACATTTCACACCCATTACAGAAGTTTTTTCTGCTACAACAGATGTGTCAATCGGCTGATGAGGGCCCTCAGCCGGCTAACTAGCCTCGAGACCCAATTCTAGTAGCCATTTTAGGAAAAATGGCATTTCGGCCGGCTGACGATGGGGGTTCGATCGGCTGACAATGGGGTTTTGGTCAGCTGATCCTTGCCGTCGGTCAACCGATCCTCCCTGGAGCTTTTCTATTTCAATTTTTCTTGGGCAACTTTGTTGCATCGACTTCAGAGGGTCATATATCCCTCATTTCTAATCCAAATTGGCTCATTCTTGAGTCTAAATTCAAGAACTCAAAGTTAGCTTTCCAATGGTACCAACCACTCATCAAAATTCCATCTATAGTGTGAGTTATTCCAGTTTTAGTGAGATAGGTTCATGGTAACTCTTAAACGGAGAAGGCCACTTTGTTTTAATTTCATATCTTTTCCGTTTGGCCTCAGAATCAGGCGATTCTTGAGTTTAACTTTATTCATTTTTTGTTTTCTTTCCAATGGTGTGCACGGGGGCACCCATTTCAGTGTGAAATGACCATTTTGCCCTTAGTTCATTTCTTTTCAGGTTTGGCATTCTTGCTTCATTGCTTGGCTCATTTGAGTTTCGTGGCTTCATAAGGAGTCATCTTGGTGCCTTAGGGGTGACGTACATCTCTTGAGGCCATTTTGCTTCTTTTGCTTCCGCATTTCGGATTCATTAACGGGTCATCTTTTGGTTCATCACATGACACACTGGGTTGAAAAATCCAGGGTCGTCACAGGTGGTATCAGAGCTCCTACGTTTGAAAACCTTAGGACGACGGGTTTTGGGTGCATATCATGCTTTTGTTGCCATGGTCTATGTGTTTAATTACTTCTTGATAACATGTTTATGTGCTTATGTGGACATATGTTTAGAAATTTACTTTAACTATCCCTGCATGATATATATGGTTGTTGCTTTAGTATATTGTATGTGTTTGCCTGCCTTAGCATACTGTATATACTTGTCGGCCTTAGTACGTTGTATATGCTTGTCTGTTTTAGCATATTGATTTACGTTTGTCTGCTTAGCATGTTGGTTATACTTGTCTACTTTAGTGTATTGCATGTACTTGTTATTCTTAGCATGATAGTATAATGCATACATTGGCATGCCTTATGTGATCCTTTACTACTTGTGTGAGTACGTAGTTCATTGCTGTGTTACGTGTTAACTGCTTATTTTATGTCTTGTTTAGGCATTGTGGGTTGTCCCAGCTTGTTTGGTTGAGATAGATGCTAAGGCATTGTCTCTTAGAGTTTTGTGGTGACCTTGATGTGATGACGTCATTGGGGTCTTGTTCCTAGCGCATGGGATGATAGGTCGGATTGACTCGAGTCCTTCCTTGGGGATTGGGAGTTTTGTTTTCGTGAGCCTCAACAGCGGGGTTCTTGTGTCTTTTCTTCTTAAAGTGATGGTTAGGGATTTGAAAGGTGCGTTGACCTGGGATCCTTCTTGTCTTGCCTTGGACGGCTCTTACGAGCTAAGGTTGGGGTGTAAGTGGTTTCGTGTAATTAATTGCATTGGTGCAATTAATTGCTCTCCCTCGTCCTTGGAGACTTGGGATTTTGTGTTTAGGGTTCTGATAAGTTCCTGTAAAGTTCTCATCGAACTCATTGGCATCTTGAGTTGAGTTCTCTTATTGGTGTCTCTTAATGGTTAGTGTTGGAACTATCCATTACATCGTTGTTTGTTTTGTGTGGCGTTAGGATTCCACCTTTTGTTTGGCCCAATCTTGGGAAAGACTTGTAGACTCTTTGTTTCGGGAAACTTAGTGTTCATTCTAGGAGATAATTCATTTCCTCGCGGTGAGGGATTGGACTCATCCGGGTTTTTGGGGTTCACTTTCAGTGAGTTTGTCCTTTTGAGAGGCGTTTCATCTCCTCTTACTTCTAATTTTGCGGGATTGTTATTTGCATAGTCGTTCCTACATGTTTATATGCCCTATTGTTTTGAGCATGCCTTAGAAACATGTTAGGGGATGTGACTATTTGGTGGTTGTGCAATGATGTAGATGATGTGTTTTTCATTTACTATATCTATTTGTTTGTCATGCTAGCGTCATAGGTGATGTGTAGCGTTTCTCTGATGCTTGACCCCTATGTGATAGGTAACATATTTAATTACCCTTGTACACTATGTGTTAGTTGTTTAGTACGCGGATTTTTATTTACGTTTAGTATACTTGTACTTAGTGTGCTTGCGTGTTGTATATTTCAGTTCGTTTTGGTTTAGTATACTTGAGCCTACATACTTATCTACCATGGATTTAGTACTGCTTAGTATACTTATGGATGTATACTTGTACATACATATATTGCATTTTCGTTTTGATTTTGCTTAGTATACTTGTGTATACTTATATATGTATCTAAGTGTTTCATAACTAATTGCCTTATTAGTTCATTCCTTTTTATTATTTCGTACTGTACTGGGGTTGTTTGACCTTAGTTGTCGGGATTGTGTGTGTGAGCTTGATCTGATGTCTCGATTCCTAGGCGTAGCCTTGTAGTAGGTCACCTTTAGGATGATGTGGAGGATTTTGGGTTCATTGTCTCGTTGGGAGTCATTGTAACTAGGGCGATGGTGATGTTGTTGGATTTTGTAAAGTCCGATCCATTGGCTTGAGGGTATAGACTTATCAGGCTTTGGATTCGTAACTAGTGTGGTTGACAACGGTGTTTTGAGACTTAAGATTGTCAGTTTTTCTAGTATTGAGGATTTAAGACCTTAAGCGTAACGGTGCCTATGCCTGGTTCCCATGGTGCTTTTGGTAATGAGCATTTAACATTGATGTCATTTGTATTGATAGGTTTTACGAGTAAGCTTGTTGGGGGCAGGTGACGAATTAGGGCTTTATACTGTCATGCGACCGTACAGGTTATGTGTGGGCTAGTGCTAGTTGTCGTTGATGCTACCTTGCATTACCTAGCTAGTAATGCGAGTGTAGGCGGGCACTTATGCTGTCGATGCTACCGCACCTTGGGTACATTGTGGACGGGTTTTAGTCACTATTTGTGTTACCATGTTACTTCTGGTTGTGTTCCTTGTTTCGATGTGTAGTTGCCTTGATCTCCCTAGGGTGGTTGACATTGGGTTAATATGTCAATTCGTTGGAGAGGTGTCTTACGGTTCGTGGTTTCGTGTCTTTTTGTTGATCTTGAGACCTTTGGAGTTGTCCTTGGGTACTTTATGATCTACTCCTCGGTGTGATCTTGTGTATGGTCCTTGTTCGGTTCTTCTGGGAATGTTCCTGATTTTAGGGACGAAATCTCTTTAAGGAGGGTAGATTGTAATGACCCGGTCATTTCCTTCCTTTCCCTTTTCCTCAGAATTTTACGAATGAATTTTTTTCGTTGAAATTTCTTTTCTAAGTTTAGTTTCTCGTCACTTAGTGTCATCTCAGGTGCTCTGAAATGATTTTCGAGACTCTTTTCTTTGGATTGACAACTTCCTTTGAGGATCGCGTCATTTCCACATTTTCATTTTTTCGACACTATTAACTTTTCGTCCTTTTCCCTATTTTGTCTTTTCCCCGTTTGTCACTTTGCTGGCATAGCCTCACTTTTTATGCTCGAAGTTGGTTTTTGACTTCACGTATCTTCATTCTAAGTGGTTTCCACGAAATACGTATCTTTACTTTTGCAGTAAAGTACTTTGGTTGCTCCCGGTGTCCATATGGGCATGGATGCATAGTTTTGCATAATCTTTTTCTTTTCTTGAGGTATTTTTCGTAAATATGTTTTGAAGATATTTTATTTTAGGGGTTTTTAAGAAAATATTTTTGGAAGATATTTTAATTCTGGGTCATTAGTGCAGTTATCACTTTTGGAGGGGCCATTATGTAATTAATGAAAGTTATTACTAATTGCCTTGTTTTAAGCCTGGATCCTCATACGGGATTCATTTTCACTTCTCGTCGAGTCATGTACTCTTAGAAATTCCTTCTGGTTGTCTTTCTCCAGTTTCAGGGTTTCTGGCCCCTATTGCCGCTGAACTTGTTCGGGGCATATCTCTCTGCTCAGGACTCAGTTTTCAACGTAGTTTCTTCTATTGTTCACCTTTTCTAATTTTTGGTTCTTTTCGTTCATGGAGTTTTTCCATATGAGCTCGTCTGCTCAAATTTCACTTTTTCGGACCTAGCGGGGCCCGTTCGGGACACTTTTTGAAATTCTATAAATAGGAGGTGATAGACAAAATTTTTAAGAGCTTTTGTCTCTCTCCCATGGCCGGCCCTAGTGGCCCAAAGGGCTGCCATGCTTCTTCTCCTCTTTTGAAGCCCTTCCCTCGTGATAAATACCCTAGTGCCTTAAGCGTTATCGTTCGCCTTGACGAGGCCTTCGATTCCAACCGATTGGAATCCCGTTTTGGCCATTTTTTGAGTTCAGGTTTGAAGTCAAGTTGTGATTTTGATGGGACTTCCTTGGGGTTCATGTTCGTCGTGTTGTCCTCGACAAAACCCCGAAGTATTGTCAGGTTCGGAACGGTTTCATTTTGGTAGTTTTTAAGATTTTCATCTTAAATTGAGGTAGGGGATGTCTTAGGTTTATATTCGAGTTATATTGATTGTGTTTATAAGCATATATAACTTGTGAGCATGCTTTGGTTCAAGTTTTAAAATTTAATTTAATTATTTTCTATGTTTAAGATCTAATTCATATGGTTGTGTATAACTTAGAATTAAATTATGGCATGCTAGTAAATTAGGCCTTGGTATGTTTATCAACATATATTAAATTGGGAGCACTTGAATAAGAATTGCAAATTTTATTTAATATTTATCTTTTATGAAAGTTTAATTCACATAGTTGTATCAAGCATGAAATCAACTTGTAATCTGATATTAAAGTATGCCTTGGTGAGTTCTTTAATATATGTTAAATTGAGGATATTTGGAGTTGTTTAAAAATCTAGAAAAAATTAATTGATTAGCTTAATTAATTTTATTTTAAGTGTAGTAGTCACTTAAATTGATTTTGAGTAGAATATATGTGAAGACCATGTTATGTCCTTTTACATATATTAATTTGAGCCTAATTGGAATTTATTTGAAATTTAGAGACTTTTCATGTTAAGGTGATAATCTCATGAAATGTAGTGCAATAAATTACCTTGTGAGCATATTACTAATTTGATGTAGAATTTGTACTTGGGGCATTTTAAAATGGTAATTGGACTTAGCATGATATATGATATCATTGTCTTGAATAGCTTGTTTAAATATATCTTGTGTAGGTATATACCTTGTTAAAATATTACAATTGTTTACCTTGAAAGCTTGTTGCTAAATTGAAGCTTATTTAATACTTGTGACTTAGGAGGGTAATGTGGTTTAATTGTTGTAAAATATTCTTACTTTGTGTATAAATTGCATATTGAGGACATAACATGTCATATGCTATTTAGACTTGAATTCTAGGATATAGTTTGTGTGGACTCAACCTTACTTGTGCATGGGATGTGGTAACTTGCATTTGATTTTGTATAAGTTTTGAACTTATTGGTTTTGGAAAGCTTGTGAGGACATAAATTAAGTGATGGCTAGGGTTTGGCTCTAGTACAGAGACAAGAATCTCCTAAGTCATAAGTGCGCACTAGGTGGTACCTTGTGGGTCGTAATTACCCGAAAATACTTGCTCGGTCTAGCGACCGCATGTCCTAGTCTTTCCACTATTCGATTTCGCATTTAATTTCAAGTTGTTAATCATAGATTACTTGTAGCTTGAGAATTGATGCTTAATTGGGTATTTGAATCCTATTTAGTATCCTTGAACTTGTATACTTACTCCGTGAGTTTAGATTTCATTTAGTATACTTGTGTCGTGTATACTTGTCTTATGTGTATTTTGATTAGCTTAGTATACTTGTGTTTGTATACTTGATTTATGAGTACTCTATATATATCAAATACTTGTGTATTTATGTTAGATAATGCTTATCTTGTTTAACATGATTTAGAGTACTTGAACATGTATGCTTGTACGTCGTGTATCATGTTTTAATACGGTTTAGTATACTTGAGCATGTATACTTGTATGCCGTTATTTTATTTCAATTGCATGAGCAGCTTAGGATGATCCCTGAGTCTCACTTACGACATAGACGTTAGGTAGCATGATTATTTTCAATTGCTTCTTGTTAATGCAATAACCTTGTAAAAAGTTAAGTCAATGCATGCTCATTTCCTATGAGTAGCTTTATGTTACTCACCCCGAAGTTACTGGGGATTTGTTTCAGGTACGAAGGCTTGGTTCGTAATTCTTATCACTCTTTGGATGACTTATAGCTTTTAAGTTTCCACTTTGATGAGTACTAAAAAGTGCGCATTTAAACCCGTTAAGCTTAAGCATTCTAGTACCTTTATCTATCTTACTTTGCCGTTTTAGACTTATTACGTGTTATTTATATTTTCAGGCACTACTCCCAAAATTGAGCTAACTCAGCCAAATAAGAGCTTAATTGAAGCAATCCTGAGATAAACCAAAGGAGGGAGCAAAGTGGAAAAAGAAAGGAGCAAAAAGGAATTAAAGTTGTGCAGCTGAAAAGTTCGATCGATCCAACTTAGAGTTCGATCGATCAAACATCTATGATCGATCACAGTACTTCTCGATAGATCCAACCTTAGCCTTTGCTGAAATTCCAAGTTCGATCGATCCAACATCACCTTCGATCGATCGAACCCTATTTTGTCCTATTCAAATGATTGATCTTATCCACAGCTGTACGCCTACCAACCACTTTTGTCCTTTTCCCCATAAATATCTTCGAAATATCTCAGCCTTGTCCTTATCCGGAGGAGTCAGACCACTTCGATCGATCCAAGATGCAGTTCGATCGATCGAACCCATCTTCGATCGATCCAAGTTAAGGTTCGATCGATCGAACTTCCTCCAGCGAGAAAAAGTTAAAGTCCAGCTCATTTATTCTGTCCTTCATCCAATCATTGGAGAATATGCCTCGCACGACCACAGCTCATCATAGGGTGTATTTGACCTACCTATATAAGGAATATGATACACTTTTTCTAGAGGGCTCTCGAGTCTCTTGTCACACATTGAAAATCATCTTGCAAGCTATTCTTGGAGAGGAGGAAGGAGGGAAGCTAGAGCACCATTGGAGGAGATCTTCACCAACAAGGAGCAGCCATGGAGTTAGCCCTTGAGGGTTGGATCATCACTACCATGAGTGGCTAGACATCCTCTTGGGGCTAGAGTTAGCCCCAAGCATGCTTTCTATACTCTAATCTTGTGTATTATTGAGGAATTAGTGTTGTATGATACATCTTGATATTCATGTATATATAAATCTTGATTATTTCATGGTTTGTATGGTTTAATGCTTCCAATTGACTATTCTATTCTATCCATATGTCTATGTATGCTAGAGTAGGATATTCATGTGCTTATCTCTAGATTTAGTGTTTTTGATGCATGTCTATGTGTATTGATACTATAGATCTAGAGATTATCAAGATGATATGCTTAATGAATGCTATTTTGGTTCATTTGATGGTTTATGCCTATTCTTGATGGTTTGTGCCTCACCCCTAGTCTAGATAGCTTTATTTTCATGCTAGTAGTGTAGATTTAGTGTAGTGGTAGTGTAATGTTAGATGGGAGGACAATTTACTCTTGATATTTGATGTTCCATGCTTGTGAGTCCAAATGGCATACTCCTCTAATATTGTGTTGTATGTGGATTGTGAGCTTAATGAAGGATTAATGACTAGTTATGATATGTTGTATCTTTCACATGTGTTTAGACAATTTATTCCTCTCCCAATAGATATTTTGTACCTCTCACATGATGTTTAGATAATGCATGTTTGGCTAAATTATCCTTATGGATTGCTTGGACTATGAGCTTAATGAAAGGTTCAATGACTTGAATTGTTATTTTGTTATCTTCACATGATGTTTAGACAATATATTCCTCTACCAATAGATGTATTGTGGCCTCACACATGTTGATTGAGACAATTTGCACTTGTTGAGTCACCCTTACCAATTGAATGTCTTTTACACACACAACATTGTTGCAACACATTCATTTCCCTCATTAGTCACTTGATTATGGTTTGGAATAGTATTGTTTGGTGGTGATCTCTACACCCCAAGACCTTTCCTTCTTACTTACTCTTTATTTTATTACATTTTAATTAATTCTTTTCTAGAAGTAATCAACCAACCTAACTCTCTTTTGCAATCATTTGGTACGCTAGAGTCGAAGTTGAAATTCCAACACGTATAATCCCTTGGGACGATCCCTACTCACTCTTGCTACGTTAGTAGTGGTGTTGGTAGTGGTTTTTATAAATTTAAATTTGACATAAAAGGCTTTTCTTGAACCACACATTCACTACATTCAGTTTGGCGTATTGGAACGGCCGTCGTCACACTTCATGCAAATGTTAGCATGAATTGTCATTTTCATAGCCTTGTATGTCTAAACTAGTATTCTTTGATTATATATATATATAATGCGTACATAAGTACACTCTTTTCAATGTATTTGACATGTATGAGTTGAGGCCAAAGGCCAATGACATGTATCATGTATTTTATGCACTTTCGTTTTCAAGGTTTACTATGGAAATAATGGAAAATGTTAAATCTTTGCCTCACCATGGTTGCATTGGGCGTGGGAATTCAATTCTTTTTCTTTCGTAGAGTCTCTATGATCATGCATGAGGCGTGGCCAAGGGCCAAACACCATTTTGTTCTAGGTTTTACATTTTGGTTTCATTTATTGCATTTTTAGGTATTCTTGGCCGTTGAGAGGTCATATTTTGCATTGGGGTCATTTTGAGGCCGCGGACCATTGGAACGCGTCTTAAATGCCTTTTTACGTTTGCGTGCATGTTTACATTTCACAAAACTCTTAAGCTTTGACTTTTGAAGTATTTTGGGAGGATTTATGAGTTCTTATACAAAATTCATGCATTTGGGTGTCATTTAAGTTCTTTTTTGTTTTGGTATATTTTGGATGCTTGCATGAGACTATGGAATGTTTTCAACTTATTCGAATCATGTAGAATACATGTAGAACTTTAAACCGGACACATTTCACACCCATTGCAGTAGCTTTTTCTGCTGCAGCTGATGTGTCGGTCGGTTGATGAGGGCCATCAGCTGGCTGACAAGCCTAGAGACCCAATTCCAGTAGCCATTTTAGGAAAAATGGCATTTCAGCTGGCTGACGATTGGGGTTCGGTCGGCGAACGATGGGGTTTCGGTCGGCTGGTCCTTGCCGTCAGTCAACCGATCCTCCCTGGAGCTTTTCCATTTCAGTTTTTCCTTGATAGCTTTGTTGCATCGACTTCAGAGGGTCATATCCCCTCATTTCTAATCCAAATTGGCTCGTTCTTGAGTCTAAATTCAAGAGCTCAAAGTTAGCTTTCTAATGGTACCAACCACTCATCAAAACTTCATATATGGTGTGAGTTATTCTAGTTTTAGTGAGATAGGTTCGTGGTAACTCTTAAACGAAGAAGGTTACTTTGTTTTAATTTCATATATTTTCCGTTCAGGCTCAGAATCAGGCGATTCTTGAGTCTAACTTCGTTCATTTGTTGTTGTCTTTCTAATGGTGTGCACAGGGGCATCCATTTCAGTGTAAAATGACCATTTTGCCCTTAGTTCATTTCTTTTCGGGTTTGGCATTCTTGCTTCATTGCTTGGCTTATTTGAGTTTTGTGGCTTCATGGGGAGTCATCTTGATGCCTTAGGGGTGACGTACATCTCTTGAGGCCATTTTGCTTCTTTTGCTTCTACATTTTGGATCTGTTAACGGATCATCTTTTGGTTCATCACAGGACACACTGGGTTGAAAAATTCAGGGTCGTTACATTTCTGCTGTCCGTCCTCGACATCGTAAGTAATTGACGTCGGCCGCCATCCTCTGTCCTCACCATTGACGTCGTCTGCTATCTCGCTGTCCTCGTCATTGTCAGTGCAGTTGTTCCGCCGTTGTTTGTGTCGCTGTCCCGCAGCCATCGTCTGCTGTCACATCGATAGGTACTACATCACTTGGAGAAAAAAAATCAGAAGTTATGTGTTGAAGTGATTTTAGATATAAATCTTTTTACTGATTTCACGGTCAAATATTTATATAGTGTTGAAGTGATTTTAGTTAAAGATATTGGCATGACGTAAAATAAATTCAATATTATTACAAATATAATAAATTGAGTGTATGAGTGGGCAGAGTGTGTGTTTATTTTTTGGTTATTTAGAAATCCCCTTTTATTTATTTTTATTTTTTATTTTTATTTGTTCTTTGTATGATACCCTCTGCATCTTTCTTGTCACTCTCTATGAATCTCTGTTATTGTTTTGCCTCGCATATTTATACATGGATAAATTTATATATACACAATTTGTTATTTTTGTAACTAGAATACACCAAAATCTGAATTGTGGAATCATTTCACAAACCTTCCGAAAGAAGGTGGGGAGCCTTCTGAGACCACCCGAATTAAGAACCTAGGATTTTAAAAATTTAGTATGGGCTGGGCTTAGGCTCATTGGGTGGAATTATCTCTGGCTTGGGCTTGGGCTTGGGCTGAAGATTTGTACGTTGGGCTGAGCCCGAGTTAAGTGTCCAGCCCGCCCAACTAGCCGCCCTAATTAAAATATCCAACTATTTTTTTTTTTTTTTGCCAACAAATATCCAACTAGAGGAGAGAAAAATGAAATATACTAACTAACAAAAGAAACAAATATTATTAATAAGGCTAAGTAACTTATTAATGTCTTCTTCCATTTGCCAAAGCTTATTGATGACATTCCACCAAGAAGAAAATTGCAATAATTTAACGTTTAAACTTAGCAGCAAAGTTTCTATACAAACTAAATCAATTTGTGGAATAATTTCACATTTAAACGTACCCGTAATAAACTAAATCAGACCAAATATTAAATTGAATTAGATTTATTTTTCTTGTCTAATTAACAATTTACGGAGTTTAAAAAAATGTTTACAGCAGATGTCATTATAGCTATACTGAGAAGACTATTCCTGTGAGGCAAATGAAAGGAGACAATTATAATGAAGGTTGAGATAAGTTACCAAATCACTAATTGAAAAAAAAAAAAAAAAAAAAAATGCATTAATATCCCCCTAAAATCCTGAACACATAAATTAGTCTACAATACCAAAATAAGAATGCAATGTCATGCTAGGTGATGAAGTAATGTATAATGTCTAACAGCGAGTTTCAACATTTAAAATTCACCTAGATATAGAACTACTTGATCTCAACATATCTATAATGAGAAATAAGAATATAAAACAATCTATATTAACGATTAGACCCGTATAAATAATTATAGGTACATGTATAAATAATTATAGGTACATATATATAACGTATGATATGAACTAGTAGATTACTAATCAAAAAAAAAAAAAAAAAATGATATGAACTAGTAGATCTGTGGAAATTATAAAAAAATAAAAATCTATAGAAAACTGATGAAAAACAAGAAAGACAAGAAGAACGGATCTAGAAATAGAACTGTAGAAAAATAGAAAAAATATATATATTTAGAATGGTAGTAGAAAGAGCAAACCTAGATCTAGAGTTTCATTTCAGTCTCAAGGGGAGAGAACTAACTACAGACGGTGGGAGAGACTAATCTGCTTGAAGCTGTGATCGATCTCCTTCGCTATTGCCGAACGAAAAATATATATGGTTCCTTCTTTTCTATTAAATCGTAGTGCTCCCATAATCACGCAAAAGAGAGAGAAGCTAGAATTTTTATGGGAAAGTCTTCATCTCAAAACTCGATCCTCAATAGGGTAAGTGATAGCATTACCTGAAACCGCAAAGGTTTGTATAGAAACTTTTGTAGTATATCCATTTAAACTATTCCTTGTCTCTTTTGGCTTCCAAAAAGGAAATGTTTGAAAAATATTTACTTTTACTTTTAAAAAGCTTAAATAGCACAATCCTTGCTTCTCTATTTGCATTTTTTAGTCATGTTTTGGCTAACAAAATGATTTAAAAGCTTCTAAAATCCCGAAAACTCAATCCACCAAATCTTTCGTAGCTTATCCCAATTCATCAAAAATGCAATCCGCCAAAATTGTTTGCAGTTTATACCAACTGTAGCGGGTTTAAAACAAAACAACCCAACTCACTCTATATTAGGGGTGAGTTCGTAAGTTATAATCGTGTCGTGTTGATGTAAGATTATTATATTAAACAAGTAAATCCAAACCTAACCCATTTAATAATTGTGTACCTGTTTATTAAACGGATAAACGTGTTAACCTGTTTAATAACCTATTTATCAAAACGAAACATTTAATATTTAATCAAATAATAAATACTAAATTTTTTTTATCACAATTAACCTATGAAGCACGGACACTCCTCCTAAGGATCTCGTACCGGTGTCGGACACTTTTCGGACACGGACACGCCTGTCCGAGGCCCGGACATATGTCCAACACTTCTGTAAAGTGTCCAAAAATTATTTTTTATTAGACACGGGGTGGACATGGCTCAGACACGGCTAAAACACGGGTGGACATGACTCGGACACGGCGGGGACACGAGGGGTATATTTTGTAATTTTTTTTTAAGATAAATGAGGTGACTAATGTAATATTTTAGAAGTTTAAAAGTAAAATTTTGAAAAAATAAAATAACAAAGAGTACTACACAGTAAATTTATTTTCTCTCACTTCCACTCTCTGTCTCTCCTCTTTTTTAATTATGTACATGAACAAAACATTTTTTTTTTTTTTTAAAGTTACATGAACAAGACTTTGTGAAAGACTGAAAATATATATGTTTATTCATGCACATATTTAGCCCATTATAACTATGTCTCTTCTGCACATTTTCGTTTAGAATTTAGATCAACTTTATTTTTTCATTTATTTTCTATTTTGTCTTGTCTATGTTTTTCTTATAATAAAGATGAAATTATTGAAATTCGTCATGTTATTTGTTGTTGTTTTATTTACAATTTTGTATTTATATATACCTGTTTATTATTAAAAAAAATGAATGTGCAAGGTTCTAGTAATTATATTTTAATATATATATATATATATATATATATATATATATATATTATTTTATAGGCATATCCCCGCCGTATTCGTGTCCTATTTTTTTGAAATTTGCCGTATTATCGTATCCATGTTGTGTCGTACCCGTATTCCGTGTCCGTGCTTCATAGCAATTAACCCAAATATTCAAAATAAGAAGAAAAATCATAAGAAGTGGTTGAGGTTTATGTTGAAATGAATTAACTGTGTATAGTAATTGGGTTTAACCAGGTAACATATTACATAGGTTATATTTACGATTATAACATGTTGAGTTAAACAGGCTACACGGGTTGAACCCTTCAACTCAAACCCAACAAGATTAAATAAACGAATTAATCGTGTCAACTCGTTTATGACCCAAACCCGTTTATCTCGTGCCGTGTCCGAGTCGTGGTTGGTCATGTTCTAATTTGCCACTCCTACTCCATATACCAAACAGGCCCTTCATCCAATGCAGGCCCTTCATCCAATGCACTCCTTATGCCAAACATCCCTTAACACCTTCCCAATATAAAAGCCCCCCGACAGCTTAGAAGAGAGATACACAGTCAGATTGTCATTTTCTCGCCCTAAAGACACAGAGCCATCGCCGGCGATAGCGAAGGAGATCGATTAAAGCTTGAAGCAGGTTAGTCTCTCTCACCGTCTGTAGTTAGTTCTCTCCCCTTGAGGCTGAGACGAAACTCTAGATTTAGGTTTGCTCTTTCTACTACCATTCTAAATATATATATATATATATATTTTTATAAACATGTTTATAAACTCCATAAATGGTTAATTAAACAAGAAAAATAAATCTGATTCAATTTAATTTTTGGTCTGATTTAGTTTATTTAAGGACTATTCACATGTTAAGAGTGGAATATATACAATAGTATGTGATTAGCAGTGCTAGGCGATTGACATTTCAAACCTTTTTCATGTAGACCCCTCGATCCAGTGGGTTCTTCAAATTTTATAACTCTTCAACACTCAGACCAGATCTCTAGCACACTCCTTTTGTTGATCTTACGTAGTCTTGTAATATGCCGAATTGAATAACCATTTTCAATTAGCCAGTATCCATATTAATTGCGAACGGATGGCCTTTTTACAAGTTTCTTATATGTGTATCAGTTAATTTTACTGACTGATATGGAAATACTTCTTATATATATATATATATATATATATATATTTACAAGATAATTAGATCCCGATTGAAGTTAATTTTTATAGTCAATTGTCTGAGATGGCAATAGCTACATGTTCATTAGATCTCGTATATAGATTCCAATTCTCTTTTCATTGCACTTATTTTATTATTATTATTTTTTTATCTTGTTTCCGGATACTTTTGTACTTGTCTAGTCCATTGAATAATCTAGTGTTTATGTATCAATTTATAGGGATTCAACCTTCATAGATAAATTGTTGTGTGCATTTCCTTACTGAATGTGGTTGATCAGGTTGCACTTTGATGATCATCTATTTGTCTTCATTTAGGGATGTTGTATTGGTGTGGTTAGTGCAAGTTCTATTACATGATATTGTTATTGATGTGTTTTGAATGAGGGGTGTTCTTGAGATTGAGTGTTATATATATATATATATATATATATCGTTTTTGTCCAACACAGATTTGTATGAGTAGATTTTTGTGTCATTAATTGGTAGTCTATCAATTATTGTTTGGAAGTTTATGGTACAATACTGACATGGCTATCCAATAGTAGACATGTTTCCTTGTAACTATTATCACAGTTATATGGAACTTTTTCTAATCTATGTTTTCTTCATTGTTTTGTCAGAATTCACACAATTTAAAATATTTTCAATTTCTTGAATGTGAAAGAATGTACGTTAGTGGTTAACTGGTTAATTCAGTTGGATCATTGAACATTAAACTTTGTATGCAGTTCTGGCATAAACATAAAATCAACCTTCTATTTTGCTTTCAGATAGACTCTGGTTAATTATTTACCAATGGCTGTCACATTCTACAATCTCAGCTCGGAGTCTGGTCTCAAGAAGCTCGACGAGTACCTCCTTTCACGTAGTTACATCACGGGGTGAGTTCCATTGCATTAATTTTGCAACCCATTTATTTGTGTGGTAAATTATTTACTGATGTGTATCTTTATCTCATATAACTAACTCGACTCCTTGAGTATGAATTTTTTGATAATCTGTTTACTCACCCTTTAAGGTATCTAGCTTCAAAGGATGATATCACTGTGCATGCAGCTCTTTCTAAGCCTCCATCATCTGAATATGTGAATGTGTCTCGGTGGTTTCACCACATTGAAGCCCTTTTGAGGATTTCGTAAGTTCTTGCTACCAATTTGACTGTCATAATTATTATGAAGATAACGCTTCAACAAAAAATCATTTTTGTGAATATATTATAGTTTGGGCGTACCATCATGTTTTACGGAATTTCAATTTTGTTAATAAATAAAACTCAGTTATTTTCTTTAATACTGCGTCTTATCGAGTTTATGGAATTCTGGCCTTGCAGTGGTGTTTCTGGTGAAGGTTGCGGTGTCACTGTAGAGAGGTCAGCTCCTATCACTGAGGAAGCTGTCGCAACTCCTGCTGCTGTTGATACTAAGGCAAGTTTCTTGACCTGTTTGTTTAATGTTTTATGCATTGTTCTGATTGTATTTGTGTGTGTGAGTGCCAGTTTGTCAGCTTTTATTGCTCGGTTTTATATACTTCTTTCTAGTCGTGCTACTTATTAGTCTGATATCTGGAGTTTTATACTACCTATAACATTTAAGCAATTTTAGTGCCTTTCTAGAGCTACTTGTTAATAAATAATCATTAAGAATTGAATCTTATATCTTTGTATGGAACATGTGTTTTAGGCCTCAGCTGCTGAGGATGACGATGATGATGATGTGGATCTCTTTGGTGAAGAGACTGAAGAGGAAAAGAAGGCTGCTGAGGAACGTGCAGCTGCTGTGAAGGCATCTGGAAAAAAGAAAGAATGTGAGTTTCTTCTCTTATATTCATGCATTACAGTTTGAGTCTATTGCTTCTATTATTATTAGACCATAATTATATTAACATGGAGTTGGGTATGTGTCTTTGTCAATTGCTGAATCAGATTTATCTAATACTCAATTCCAACAGCACTGAGTCACAACTAAATATCGTTATTATTACAATTTTTATTTAATTTCCTAACCTAATTGTTTAGGTAGTATATATCTTTTGATATGGGTACTTGTTTTGAAATTTAAAGTAATTATGTTAGAAAAGAAACATAATATTAATGTTCTATTTAAAACTAAATTATATAGTTAACTTGAATTATAAAATATGCTTGCTAGAGGAACGTCTACCAAGAGATGTCCTACATATAGTCTCACACTCAAATCAAGATTATATGTATCTGACATGGATATTTCATGTATTTGGAAGAGGCCATATATGTTCTAACAGAGGAAATCAATAAGTGGATAGATTGCTTCAAGATTAGTAAACTACATACATCTATATAATCTATACAACCCTATTTTGGTCCCTTGAACTTCTTTGCTGGGAAACTCTACATAGAAAACCCTGGCTGATGGATATGGTTCAATTGCCGAAATGCTTATCATGAACAATTTTAGCAGTTCCTCCAACAGGATGAGTTTCAGATGTTTGCTTTTGCTGCTTTTGGACCTTGCACATTTTTTTTTTTTTCCATGGAAAAAAATTCCCTTTCGGTTCTTATAAGTTCAATCTTGTTGTTTTTTTATTCTTCAGCTGGAAAGTCGTCAATTCTGTTGGATGTGAAGCCATGGGATGATGAGACTGACATGAAAAAGCTCGAGGAAGCTGTTAGAAGTATTGAGATGGAAGGATTGACTTGGGGAGCATGTATGTTTCTCTTTCTGTTGACTTCTTGTATTTCTTCTAGGAACAAATGGAGACTAATGTATTTTTGGAACTGAAGCAATCAAGTCATGTTGAAGTTATGTTTCTCAAATTAACTTGTAAACATCTGTTTGTTGCAGCCAAACTCGTACCTGTTGGATATGGTATAAAGAAATTGCAGATTATGATGACCATTGTGGATGACTTGGTGTCTGTTGACAGTCTCATCGAGGAAAAACTCACAGTTGAGCCGATCGATGAGTTTGTCCAGAGCTGCGATATTGTGGCCTTCAATAAAATATGTAAGCTCACTGCAAGGATGTTTCTTAGGTGGTGTTGATAAATCTCATAATGAATCTATTGCCTAATGTGTTGATGCAACTCAAACAACTATACTGAATCCTGTTTTTATTTGTCTGATGATTCTTGTGACAGAAATCGAAAGCTTGTTGGAGTTTTGCTCGAAATCGGTGCAGGAGAGGTTCGTGCTAGTGAAGATTCTGTTTACGCATGACTGATTTTAAGTCATAAATGTCCACTATATTCCTATGTTTTCTTTCTCCAAGACTTTGGTATCAAGAGTATCAGTTACTCCCTTTTGGATTCCTATTTAAATTAATGCTTTTGTTGAAGTTATTGTACTGATATGATCACTGCTTATTACATTACACACACATACATAAATCCAGCTTAAGTCACCATCTCAATAGTTCCTTGCTCGACACCGATGCAGTTTTACTCCCCATTCATATTCCCTTCACATGTCACTGCCACACGACACACATCTATGTATACTCACTAGTACAGCACATTACTACCTTGAAATGAGACAATTTTGCATTATATATTACGTAATTTACCCCTGCATGTAGTATATAATACTCTCCGGGCACTTTTTGTCCTTTACTAGGGTTCTGGATTTTCTCTTCAGGTTTCAACGAGTCATATTCTCACTGTTGTATAGTTGGGAGATTGTGGGAGTGTGTAATATATTATATGTGGGGTTTATATATAATGCAGGGTTGTCCCATGAATGTGCCTTATTTGTGAGTGTAGATACATGTGACAAGTGTTGGTGCTGTGCTGATGAGATATGTATGAGGTGTATATATGTGGGTTTATAAGTATATATACTAGCAGTAAGGCTAAAATATGGGTGTACAAGTATGTGAAGCTTTGTATAGTTTTGGAGTACCTGCAGAAAGTAATAACAGTTGTATCTCTCAGCTACCATTTGAACTATTTCGCAAAGTTCAATGAATATCGAACAATTTTTAAATTAATATATTCAGCATTTTTAGGTACTTACAATTTTCAGTTTCGATTTATCGTTTTATAACACGTCGCTACATCAGATATATAAAGTTCTTGCTTAGTCACCAATTTCATTACACACCTACTTGACTTTGGAGACCTTACAATGGTATAACTGAATATAACAACCAAAATTTTTAGGGTACTTAAAGATTCTAAAGAACCCGAGTTATGATGTTAATAAAGCTATGTTTGGTGGTACTAAATCATGCATTGAAATTTTAAAAAAAGATAGTTTAATTTAATTTCAATTTCAAGGCATCACATCTATAAAAGTGCATACAACCCACAGAGGGGGCGGTGATGGGATGGATCATGACACTGACTTTAAGCGGAGCTAAAATTTATTTCACTTGTGAATTGTGATCATAATGACAAAGGTGAATGAAAGATTACTAATTCTAATATATATATATATCTGTGTGTTATGTAATTAAGTACAATTTGGAAATTATGGATTTTTAAGAAAAAACATAATACAATTTTTTGAAAACTTCTTGAAATAGTTGTTTAATTTTTTTAGAATAATTTTCTGTGAACTAAAAATTAAAAAATTGTATAAAAATTTATTTGGTTGACAATATTTTAGTGTAAATCTATTTGATAACAATTATTTATTTATTTATTTTTAATTCTAGAGAATTTTTTTTAACCAAGCATGTTATCTCTTTTAGCTTAGTTTTAAAAAACGGTCCATTAAACAAATTTTTATACAACAAATTTTAAAAATAAACAGGCTCTATTATACAAGCTCACGAAGCATAAGCATGTGAATGGGTTTTGGGCTCAACATTGTTTAGGACTGATCAGCACAATGATCTGGCCCGGCCCGCCAAATGTTTACACAGTCTGGGAGGACTTTTCATTACAAGGTGAGATCGAGAGAGAGAGAGAGAGAGGTGGTTTTCCCGTTTTGGGTCTCAGGCGGGGGCTTTTTCTCTGTGCTTTGTATGTGTGTGTGATTGTGTGTTGTGTGTGTGATTGTGTGTTGTGTGTGTATATATATAGAGAGAGGAGAAGTGGGGAAGGATGCCAAAGAGGACGACGCACACGTACTCGAGCGAGGACGCAAGACCAGATGGTCATGACTCTGATCTCTTCGTCTATTACTGCAAGCACTGTGGATCTCATGTCCTAATTACTGGTTTGCCTCTCTTTCTCTACTTTTCTCGATCCCAAATTGATCTTTTGCTAGCTCTAGAATGGTCTCAATCGAATTAGACACGCTATATTTATAAATGCATTGTTACCTATGTTAGAAAATTTTGGTTCAGATTAATTTTAGGTTCCGTTTTCTTCTTGTTTTCATCTTTAATTGTTGGGAAATGATGTCAATGCCAAAATTAGCCATAAATTTGTGCAGTTCCTTTTGAAGAGGAATCAGTTTGTTTTAGGGCTGCAACTCGGGCTGGTTGGGCGGGCTTGGCATTCATCATATAGAAAATCTTCAGCCCAAGCCCAGCCCAGCCCGCACTAAGCCCACCTCAGAAGAATTTGTGTGTAAAAAATAAATCAATTAATACTGCAGCCACTCGAACCTGAAGCATAAATCCCAAGCACAGTACCAACTTGGCTATTACATTATTACATTCTTGTAATTTAAGTATAATTATAAATATATATAATATTTTCGGGCTCGAGTTGGGTTTCGGGCTTCATTCATATTAACCCAAGCCCAGCCCGAATTGAATTCGGGCTCAAAATATATAGCCCAGATTCAAACTGAAATTAGAAAAATATTGCCCAAGCCCACAAAATTTTGGGTTGGGCTCGGGTTATTTCGGGATAGGCCCACCCGAGTTGCAGCCCTATTAGCTGTGTGTATATGTAATTCTATTAGGTGTGGGTGGTGAATTTTGAGTAAAAAAAAGAATTAGCTGAAAGATAGTATTTATTGTCTTCTATATATCCTTCTCTATATTATTTTATCTTTATAGTCCATAGTTTTATACAAGGAACTACTGAACTCAATTACTTGTTGCCATTACCTGAAGGTCTATTCTGTAGAGGTACTCAAATTGGATTTCCTGGTTTCGTTATAAACTTTTTTGGTTAATTCCAGTTATGCAAATCAATAGTTCAAACTCTGGGATGTGAAATATATCTCTTCTCACCATCCCTGCAGTGTGTAAGAAACGTATGCATTCTTCCCCTAATGCTAGACTGACAATATTAACTCCCCTATCATCCACATAAGGGCTCCCAAGGTCCGCTTCCTCTTGTTAGGATCGATTGTTTTGCTTGAGCTTCAGTGGTTGACTTGTTCTTCATGTTCTAGCCTTCAAGAATTCCGATGATGTTTGCCAAACACACAACTATCACAAATTTTATTGTCATAGTCATACAAAGGCAAACCAGAAATCCAGAGTCAAAATTTCAATCATGGGGTTAGTCGCTAGTTTACATGACATATCGAGACTGCCGACTGGTGAAATGCTGCTCGAAATCATATAGTTAATTAATGAACCAGTTTAGGTTATTTATTGGTAATGTACTCCCTTTGATGTATTTTTATCATGGTGGACGAGAAAAACTGGGTTGCATCTGTTGCACCGTGTAACTGGCATATCCAACAGTACATTACCACACTCGCGCGTGTATTACACGCATGGTTTGGATGCGCCCGCTGCATGGTGCAACGGGCGCAACCAAGTTTTTCTCGTGGTGGAGACTCCTAGGGCTGCAAGTCCAGCCGCCATCATGCTGTAGGAGATTCTGATATGGGTGCTTAAATTCTCTATTCTCAGTTCTCTATTTTTTATTTTTATTTTTATTTTTGGGCAAAAGAAACCCCATATGTCAAATAGGCGGTCCATTGCCTCTCCTTCTAAGGTACAAAGGTCAAATTGCTGATCTATGGGGGATATAGTTGATTTTGTGAATTCTTTGGCAGTATAGTGGGCCCTCTTAGCCCTTGTTTTCACTTTGTAATGCGCTTCCCTCTTGAGCACTTTTAATGAAATTCTATTTATAAAAAAAAAATTATTTCATTTTGTCTTCCTGCTTAGGAAGAATAAGTACAGGAACCTTTTTCTTTTTTGGTTGGTGCTTTTAGAACTGTTGGGAGAATAAAATAGGTTTGAACCCTATACTAAACTAGATAAATTTAACTAAAAGGCCATGTTACCAAAGAGATGAAAAAAGTAGCAAACAAACAGAAAAGGCTATGTAAAGCGCCATTAACCATGTATTTCCATCGTAAGCCCTTCTTATATCAATTTGTGCTTTTATCTCTGATGTCCTCTATCTTTAATGAAGTGACAAAGTCAAATATGTTTCTGTGCATTACTTTGATGTATATTCTTTTTTTGGTAGGTTACTTGTTTGTATATTCTGAAAGGTGATATCTAACTTTTTTTGTATTGGACTTTTTTGAAATGAAATTTTGCTGTTGATTTTTAGCGCGTAAGACCTTATTCTGTTGTAGAGTCTGTAAAATTATCGGCACATGTCATTCCATTGGAAATATAAAGTAGACAAGTTATTTGCCTCTTTAATCTAATGCTCACTGTCTTGAAGCACAAAGTATAATATCCTTTTACTTGATCTGTGTAGGATATCGATGGATCACTTGATTGTAGATATTGAATTCAACTACTTTTGATATGGGCTCCTGCTGGAAAGAACTTCCCTGTTATATGTTATATTTAATTTCTGTTAAAGCATTATTTATTGATGCAAGGAAACTTCCATAGTAAAATATATTTTCTGTAAGATACCCAATTGCAGAAAATGCCAAAAAGGAAGACTGACAAAGCATATGTATTGGACAAGAAGAAGCATCTTGCAAGGCTCAACATAAATGAGGGAGGAAAAGTTCTGTTGAAACGGTGATGACCCATTATACTTCAGTGCAAAGTTTTGTGTTCATTATCACATGGATTCTTTTTCGTATTTCTAATTCCATTTTTTAATGTATTCAAATACTACTTTCTACTAGAGCCTAAACATTGCTTTAAGAACATAATTTAGAAAAAAGAAGAGATATCAGGATAGATTTATTTCTAATTGTTAGGACGCGACTCATAATTTTTTCCAAAACTGTTGTTATTTATTGGCCATTGTAATTGAACAACCTAGAAATTTTTAGTGTTCTCATGAGAAACCTAGAAACCTTTAGTGTTCTCATGAGAAATGCATTGAGGTGCATGTGTAAGATTATTTTTACTACTAGCCTTTGTTTTAGTGACACAATTTTGGGTCCAGTCCATCTGTTAAAAGTATTTGATTGTCATTAAATCTCAAATTCTGGGAGTCAAATGCCAATTTGATATAGCCAATAGTAGAGGAGGATGCCATTTCTATTACTGTTGCAATTAGGTGTCACATTTGTGTCATATGATGCAATTGTTACCAAAAAGGTTACTCCACTATATTCATAATAATCAACTTTAAATCACTAGCCTATCTAGAGGCTCACCGGATACCTCCATTTAGGTTTAACCACAAACTAGAACCACAACTTTTTCAATTGACCGTGGAGTCCTGTAGCAATAGAGGAAAATTTATCTCTGAAGCACTTGCTAGTTTAGAGTCTTTAGTATTTAGATGTGTCTGTTGCTTCCCTACTGATGCATGTGCTTCTATAATTTCTGCTACGTATAATGGTGGTTCCTTTTCTTATCATAGGAAATGATGCGTTTTTTGCTTGTCAGACATTGCATCTTTTGCCTTCGAGGATGCTCAGCATGACCTATTTTTTATGCAGTAGTATTATATAGAAATGGAAAACAATAAAATTTTTGCCAAGCAACTTGTTAAAAAAATACCGAGAACATACTTGATATTTATATTTGTTTCTATTATTATATCACGTGTGAATTTCCTCACCGGTGATATCTCCAACCACTGATTCCAATAGTAATCTTTAGCAGCAGCAAATTACGAGCATAAATATTTGTTTAAGTCACTTGCTCTTAGATTGGTACCTTGGTCGAGAGCTGCCTTAAATAACTAAGGGTGACAAAAAAAATTCAGTAGTTAGATTATACTTGTGATCATTTAAATTCTAATTATAGAGCCAGGAATGAAAATTATAAAAAATTGGTACATTTGAACTTCCAACATTTCACAATAAATATGTAAAATTCTTTAGTATCAGTTAAAATCAGCTACACCCCTCTTCTCTCTCCTCTTTTTCAGGAGGTTTGTTTTTTTTTTTTTTTTTGGTGGGGTGGGGGGTGGGCGCTTACTATGATGCACTGTAAACTTCCACTCTGCTGCTTTAATCTATCCGTGGCTGCAATGAAAGGTGGATATGCATTAGCCACTTGTCTGGCCAAGTTGGCTTTAATGTTACATGATGATTACTTATAGTTTTGCTTTTAAGTTGCATGATAACTAAATTGTATTTCAAATATAGTAGGTTCTAAATTGGGTTGGAAAGGGAATATTTTGGAGAGGACAAGGGAAAAATGCAGTATTCTCTACTCGGTTATGAGTAATCACCTGCACTAAATATTTGTACTTCTCAATTTCTTTGTTGTGCTACCATTTAGGCTGGTCTATTTTATGAGTTTGAGTCTCATTTTCCTTACTGTGAATCCTCCTTATCCAGTGGTGAAGGGAAACTGGAGAAGCAATTCCGTATGAACTGCATGGGATGTGGGCTGCTTGTCTGCTACCGTGCGGAAGAAGATCTTGAATTTGCCTCTTTCATATATGTGGTTGATGGTGGCCTTAGTACGGTTGCTGCTGAAACTAATCCTCAGGTAAAGACTTTGCTGTGGGTGTTGATGACACTTTTTTTCTTTTCTTTTTATGGGTACCCTTTTCTATTAGGGACCCAGATCCTCAACCTTCCATTTGGAAAGAGTAGTATACACCATTTAAGCTAAGGCGTTAAGCCCTTGACGGTGTCTATTTCTGATTTACTATATCCTGTTCCCAAGTCATCATGCAATCAAGAATCATACATAGTAATGCTTTCTCAGTCCTTCATTCCTGAACATCTGAATATGTGCTCCAGAAACACAATAATTGTTCTGAAATATATTGTAGGATGCTCCTGTCCCACCATGCATATCACAGCTAGAAGGAGGGCTTGTTCAAGTGGCAATAGAAGTTGAAGACCGCGCACAACGCTCAGCAATCACAAGTAAACCAATTGTTCAGTCTCTCCTCATTTTATAATTTCTTATATGCTTTCAGTTTTGTAGCACATTCTTGATCAATAAATCAAATACTTAATATATAATTTTTGAATTATTTGGTAATTATACCAAATTGCGTGCATCCTTTAAATGTGCTTTCATTATTATAGTGTATAAAAAGTGAAGGTTTGAATAAAGAAAACCTAGGTTCAAAGTGCGCACATCAGGATTTTGATCATTTGTTATTTCCATATTTGAAATCTACACTACTTGCTGTAGTAAAATATTTCTTTGAGCACCAAATGAAGATCGGAAATGAAATAAAGGAGTATGAAGATGACTTTGATCACGTGAGCGTACATTTGGGCATCAAGCATCAGGAGTTGGTGATTATAATGACTACAAACTTTTCTACCCTCACTGATTATTTCAACACGTGGCACTGATACTTTCTCAGTGTAGAAGCAAAAATAAACATGGATCATACACACACACTCACACACACACACACACACACATTTGTGATACTAATAATTTGCGTAAATCATGCTGCTCGAAGTAAAGCCAAAAGGGAATGCGGTGTTTGCTTCAATTGTTTATCCTTGCAGAACACCTTCCATTATATCCTCTCTTTTAGATATATATGTTTTTATTTTTATGCTACAACTTGATTAGAATGGTGGATTCTTCAATATAGAACCTCATCTTTGCATTTTGCTTGTACCAGGGGTGAATGCTGATGATGTTAGAGTAACCGTTGCTGCGCCTGCAGCTCGCGGTGAAGCTAACAGCGAACTTCTAGAGTTCATGGGCAAAGTACTAAATTTGAGCCTCAATATTCAATTATCACATCTAAATTGTCGAGCTGAGCCTCTATTATTTTACTTTTGACACAGGTGCTGGGTCTGAGACTAAGCCAGATGACCCTTCAGAGAGGGTGGAATAACAAATCAAAACTCCTTGTGGTGAGATTAAATTTAATTTCTAATTTTGTGTCTTTTCGTGCACTAGTCTATTTCATGTGTGTTCTGGTAATTCTTTTTGTGAAATTCAATTGATGATTCTGCGGGACCACTCAGTTCACTGAAATTGCGTGATGAGTTCCTTGATAGGTAATACCATATTATGGTAATCCCACTAACATGACCATATTCTATGAGTCATGCTGTTTGAATAGAATCCAATATGTCGTGGTTTTGTGGCGGTGGATTTCAAATACCAGGGGGCAATGTCAAGCCCCATTTTTATGTCTTATATGTTGCTTGTGCACTATTGTTTAAGATGGCATGTTAGTTCTTCAACATCTTAGGACTAGAATCTAATGACATAGTTTGCTTTTATATTTCATTTAACTAAATTAGTGAACTGGAAATAAGGTTACAATGTTCAGAGGTAAAGTGACCTAATTTTATGTGAGTGATCGCCCGCAAAGTGACCTAATTTCACAAAGTGACCTAATTTCACACGAATGATCGCCCACTCATTATAGTCTTTTGAACTGGCAAAAGTTATTCACCCTATTGCTTAAACTTGTCTGGTCTTTTGTCCTCAATAACCGTCCATTTGATTTTGATGGACACATCATTAAACTGGGAAAACTTCTGGTTCTTTCAGTTTTCTTATGCTCACGCTGTAAAAGACCATTATGCATCCGGGTTTTTCTTCTTTAAGATACTAAAAATGGGTTGAATATTTGAACCAGGTGGAAGATTTGTCTGCTAGACAAGTATATGAGAAGCTTCTGGAAGCTGTACAACCTTAACTGACCTTAAGTTTACATTTGGTTCCTGGGATTATGACATTATTTTTCTTAATAGTTTTTCATATTAACGTTTTCCCATTGCATCAAATTGACAAATTCAGTGATTTCATTGTACTATTTGAATTACTCGATCCGTGTGGATGATATGCTTCCCGGGTGTGAAATATTTGATCTGTGTTAATGTACTCCTGTCAAATATAGCATTGATTCTAATAAATATTCGATGTACCCAAGAGCGGGAGTTTCAGTTATGAACAGGATTGCTTTCCAACTTCTGTACTTTTTTTCAGCAGAGGGAAATATTTTCATATAACAAAATTAAAAAATGTAGAGTCAATCTTGTTACATCCTAGTTCATGGAGTAAGTGTTTTTTGGCAGCAGAATTTACCTTTCAATAACAAGTGTATTTCTGTGGTGTTAAAGCTAGGATCTACTTCAGGCCTTCTTCCTGCTGCATAGAGCATTTGACAGAACCCTAGAATCAGTTCCACAAAAATTTGAAAGCAGAAATCAGAAGTCAGAGTTTATAAATTGTGTTTTTGTTTTCTCAACTGGAAATGATTGTTAAAACTTATAAATTGCATTAGAGATTTGAAATACTTATCATTTTATGGCTCAATGATGCTAACAAATTCCTTAGCAAGGGGTAGAACCTCTTAACTAATCTTTATACTGCATAAATCAATACTAAATACAAAAAATAACTTGGTTGATTGGTGCGGATGTACATACACAAAATAAATCTTGGTTACATCTTTTAGATGCAACAATAAATTCCAACTTAATTATTTATTAATTAATTTCCGCTTTAAATCGTCAGCAGGAGGTATTACTAAACGCCCTTTGTACCTCAAACATTCATCAGTCCCAACATAGTAAAATGGAACCTCCCCAGAAGTTATCTCTGCAATTTTGTCAATATACTGTTGATCTGTGAGCTGTGCCTTCAAAACTTTGTGAATGATAGAAGGTATAACTACCATATAAGCCATAAAAGCATCAGACAACTCATCAACTGTCCTCAAAGCATTCCACTCAGTAGTGAATAAAGCAGAAAGAAGAGAGACTTGTATAGGGTCGGCGACTGAGTGCATATGCCACCACATTCGCTTTCCTTGGATGGTACTGTATAGAGAAATGATAGTCTTTCACAAACTCTAACCATCTGCGCTGTCTCATGTTCAGCTCCCGCTGAGTGAACAAATAATGCAGACTCTTGTGATCACTAAATAATCTGAAAGATTCTCCCAACAGGTAATGCCTCCAAATACGTAAGGCAAAGACCACAATTGCGAACTCCAGAACTAAGAGTGGTTGAAAGAGTCATGTTAAAAGTTTGTTTAATAAATAAATTAAAATTTAGTAAGGTTGATTTTGAAATAAACGTAGGTCACTATTTCAAATTACAAATTGAACCTTTTTATCCTCTCTTTACCATTTGATTATATTTCTACAGTTAATTTATTATTATATTAGCATTTAAGTACAGAAGAAACATTACTAGTCACTTAGCTCTACTGCCTCATGCAGTATTAAGTTTAAGGTTCGACTCCTTTTGAGTTTTAAATAATTCATTGGAAAAGGATGTGTGAGTGTCAACTAGAAAAAAAGAAACAATTTTAAACTTTTAAATTTAAATTTAAGAGAAGACGTGATGCATAATAAAAAATAAATTTATGAGCATTTAACGTAAACCTAGATTTGGCTTGGTATATTTCCTTATTTTTTTGTAGTTAAGGATGACAACGGGGTGAAGTTGGGATGGGTTTGGCTAAAACCCTACTTTGCTCTGTTAGAAAATCCGTCATATCAACTCCGCTCCTAGTTTGGGACGGGTTTCTAATTAGTATACCATCCTTGCCCCTACTCCGGTAGATAAAATATCGACTCTGCCCCGCGTCCTTCGTTTAATGGCGGGGTAGGTGCGGGTAACGCTACTTTTATTATTATGTAAAAAAAAAAAAAAAAAAAAAAACCTAGTCCAATGTGATCAAATTGGACTAATAAATAAGTTGACCAAACTTTTAAATTACTACCTAACCGACACTTCCAACAAAGTGTAACAAGGTCTTAAAAATATTAAATATATATTTTATATATAAATTTTTTTTTTAAAAAGTAACTATACAATGGGGGCGGGAGTGGGGCGGGCTCATCACTGAATCCGCCCCCGCCCCAAACCCGCTTCGGGTTCTCAATTATTTTACCATACTCACCCCAATATTCATTAGGGGTATAAAATCTGCCTCATTAGGGGCAAGGCGGGGCTGGAACTCGCTGGGTCGGGGGAAACTGCTATCCCTATGCGTAGTACCATTTCTTTAGCAGAATTGAGAGCACTGCTATAAGTCTGTGTTCTAAACTTCCAAGTCTTTATTTTATGCCTTTTGGTAGTGTTAAAAAGTTTTACATATGCAATTATATATATATATATATATATATATATATATATATATATATATAAGCAAAATGGTCCTTAAATCGATTTCTCAAACTTATTTGTATAACCGAAGGGTTTCTATCCATTTGATGTATGGGATGAGTTCCACACTTCAACTTATTTATAATATTACCTTTCTTGTCTAAACAAATAGGTCTAAGTAACATTACTCATATTTTAAACAAGTATGATTTACGTTATTATATTGTGAGCCTTGGGATAAAGAACTAAGAAGGTACGTGAAAGAAAAAATTGTGAAGTTGGCAACGGTCCCCATCAAAGCCTAAAGGAGGTGGAATTTATTGGGTTTGTTGGCCATCTTATTGCCTTCGAGCTTGCCAATTACTTGATTAAGAATGCTATCAAATGGGAGAAAATTATTATTATTATTTTTTAGCAGACACTGGATGTTCAAGAAAATCAAGAAACAATATGCAAAAGAGTGTGCTATGTGCTATGTAGCTCCAAAAAAGTTTACCTGTGAGAGTCAAAATGGAAATTATTTAATCAAATTCAATGCATTTGGCTTCACAATTTTTTTTTTTTTAGTATTATATACCACTAATTTTTCCTTTTTTACATTATGAAATGTCATATATAGATGCGTGTGTTTACTAGTTCAAAACAAGTCCTTAAGCCTGCGAACAAACTAGCCAAGTAGAGAGATGTCTAAGGTCAACCTGTTTATTAAATTAAGAAGTTCCAAGAATCTTGTTCAAGCATGATTTATATAAGAAACAAACCAATACAAAATGAGTTCATATCAAGCGGAATTTAACTCGGTTCGTTTACAATTCTAAAGATAAAATTCTACCAATATAAATCTCATTATTTTTATTGATGAGTAAATTTTGGTGAATTTTACCAATTAAAGTAGTAAATTTTTTAAGTAAATATGGTGAGTTACAACTTACAATGCATTGTACATATACATGCCAAAAGAAAGAAAAAAAAAAAAAAAAACAGTACCAGAAAGGATTTTGCAGTGGACAATTAGTGTCCAATAAATGTCGCAAACATAAAGATTTAAGGAGAATTTATTAAATCATCCTGAATTACGGTGGTCCAGTCCAATCCAGATTATATGATAAAGGGTAAAGTGCAAAAATCTCCCTTGAATTATGTTTGAATTCATAAAATTCCCTAAACTATCTCATTTTGTTTTTTTTCAAAAGTATTTTATTAATTTTTCATCAATATATTGTATGAAAAAGATGATTTTTTTTTTTTTTTTTTTTTTTTTTTACGATAAAAATGTTAAAATTGGTTATAATATGTTTTATTATAAATAATAAAGTTTTAATAATAAGTTAATCAATTTAGAAAATGGTAGTTACAAATCTATTTATCTATTTTTTTTTATTTTTATGATAAATTGATACTAAAAATAAAATTAAGGTAAATAGTATAATTAATATTTACATAAGAGAAAAGATATTAAAATTAATTTAATAAGAAGTGAAAATTTTAATGAAAAAGGATAAAATAGTATTTTGTGATGAAGTTGTTCTTAATTGCAACAAATTAATAGTTTTGAAGAGCAGTTTTTAGTTTAAGGGTGTTATTTGCAAAAAGGTAATAGTTTAGGGAATTTTTTTGCACTTAACCCTATGATAAAAGACGAACTTTCAAGACTATAACTTAAAAAAAAAAAAAAAGAATGACGACTAAACCACCAAACAATAAATTGTCTAAGATCCTTTAGTAATTTGTCTCAATCCCATATATTTAAATGTAATTTCAATCGAGTCAATGCTAATTTTTACGTCAGGATTGAATAAGAAAAAAATAGTTGAGAGATCTGCCTTAAAGGGAGGATTTCACGTTAGTAACAATCTTGAGTTAATCAATAATCAAGTCATTACGTAACTACAATAAATGGAAATTTTGCTTCCAATTAATTAAGTGCAAGCAATATCATTATGGTTCACTTTTGAAGGATAAAATATTATTAACTACTAATGGGTGTTGGAATTAGTCACTCAATGGGTGTTGGTTCTTGACTTGACCATTTTGGTCTCGTTGCTTCCAGGTAATAACAACGTGTATCATATGAACCCTAACGAACAAAAAAGAACAAACATATAAAAAAACGTGTAAAACGAGTCTTGATTATGTTCTTTTAGGGTTGAAATTGGAGTTTTAATTTACAACTTTCGGTTTTTAGAACTATTATTATGAGATTTACAGGAAATCGGTTTACAATCATAAATTTTATACATAAAATTTAAAGATAGTTATGTGATAATATTATAATAATAATAATAATGATGATGGTAGAACAGACTCAATAAGTTTAATAGCTCATATTGGATCAATTTTAACCCTCATTATTTGATTTATAATAGTTTACCATAGCACATATAGGTTTATTTGGTTTGTCATTCGAAAATAGTTTTTAAATAGTTTACAAAATAAAAAAATTATTTTCAGAGAGTTATAAAAGATAGTTATTTGAAAACAAAAGGTTTGCTTACTTTGTAACTTTGAAAACAGTTATCAAGAATTTAGAAAACAGAAAACAGTTTTCAAAGAATAATAAAAGATATTTTTCTAAAAACAAGTATTTTTATAATTGAGTTTTCATAAAACAGAACCAAATAGAGTTTTTTTTTTTTTTAATTAGAGTTTTCAGTTTTCTGAAAACAGAAAACTGTTCTTAGAGTTACTAACTGTTGGACACAACGGAAGTTCTGATACCAATTTGTTGGGCAGCAACGGAAACCTTTGGCACCAATCTATTGTGCAGAAGTGACCCAAATAAATATACACACAATGATGGCAAATCCTAATAATAGCAAGATATGAATAAATATGAAGAGAAACACACCACAAGACAAGATTTATACGTGGTTCACTCTCACAAATAGGGTTATGTCCACAGGCGATGATGATCCATATTACTATATAGAAGAAGATTATAAATTGAAGAACGTTTTGGTTCTTCCAGACAATAATCACTCTTCTCACAACAAAACGTCACCCACCAAACGAAGAAAAACTCACTGAACGCTTTCAAGAAAAATCCCTAATAATTATATAGTTTACATAAAGAAGAAAATACACCTAAAGACAAACTTCAAATATCTCTCTTGAAGATTGCACACAAAAGAATTTCTTCACACAAAAACCAATATAACTTATTGTGACTCTACCCTCTTGATCAGAATATCTCTCTGGGATCTCAGAAGGATCTCACCGAGATCTCTTTAGGATCATCGTATGATCTCCCTATAGGATCACACCGGGATATCTTCTTTTGTTGCGTGTTTTGCCTAATTTATAGGCCAAAATTGCCGCCTTTGGATACCTTACTTGTCGTTGGCACAAAACAATTTAGTCCTTATCAATTACTTTCCTTAAAGTTTGCTTATTGCTTTATCAAACCCCTAGCTTGTGCATTAAGCCATCCACATGGCCATACAATTGACCACCACAATTGTATCATTCAACCAATGAAATTCTGCCAAAATCCCAACAATCTCCACTTTGGCAAAATTTCTCCACCTTGACACAAATGATAAGGCACTACCATAAAGAGTCTTTCTCCACCAGGATGTGAGTAATAGTCATAAAAAACGCCATCATCATCGCCATCGAAAAACCAAATTAATGAAAAATTTTAGTTAACTTTGAGTCATCCTCAAACTTAACCCTTCGGAAGAATTTTAGTTAACTTTAAGTCATCCTCAAACCTCACCCTCGGGATCTCCTTCTTTAATCCAAACACGTCTTGCGTAGCCACAAGCATGCCTCCATTATTTTTGTCAAACTGTAAATGCTTATCAAAAGTACCATCAGAAATTCTAAGTTTGACATCTCCTCTAGCAACCTTTGCCAACCACCCACAAACTGCCGACTTGTAATGAAAGTCATCTCTCACCCTTGTGGAGAATAGGACGTCTTTGACTTTCCCTCGCATTTCTAATGTGATCAACTATTTGTTTCCCACGCATCTTAATGGCACTTAAATAGGCTATGTTATTGTCACCAAGATTGTTACAAGTCACCACCACATCTGTCCTCACGGGTCTACCTCCTTATAAGGACTGTTGCAATTTCGGTTGCCATCTGAAAATAGATTCCTTTCTCCTATAACATTGTGCAGCCCCCTCATAACCTTTTTGAGAACTAGGATCGTCACTCTTTTTATAATATGCTTTCATATAAAGCTTATCATATTCGTCTTTCTTCGTTGGATCAAGATTATCGTCCAAGGTTTTTATCAAACCTTCCTTAATAAGAATATCATTCACCTTAACTTGCCACATTCCAAAGTTGTCCTTTCCATCAAATTTCTCAACTTCATATCTTATGGATTTGGAAGCTATCTCAAAAGACCCTAGTTTGCAACCTAGGATCTAATACCACTTGTTAGGCATAGCAGAAGCTTCTGATACCAATCTGTTAGATAGCAACGAAAACCTTTGACACCAATCTGTTGTGCAAAAGTGACCCAAACAAATATACGCACACACAATGATGGCAAATTCTAATAACAGCAAGATATGAATAAAGATGAAAAGAAACACACCACAAGACAAGATGTATACGTGATTCACCCTCACAATTAGGGTTACGTCCACAGGTTATGATGATCCGCATCACTATATAGAAGATTATTACAAATTGAAGAACGTTTCGGTTTTTCCAGACAATAATCACTCTTCTCACAACAAAACGTTACCCACCAAACGAATAAAAACTCATCAAACGCTTTTAAGAAAAATCCTCAATAATTATATGGTTTACATAAAGAAGAAAACCCACCTAAAGAAAACTTCAAATATCTCTCTTGATGATTGCACAAAAAAGGACTTCTTCACAAAAAAAAAAAAAAAAAATCAATATAACTTATTCTGACTCTACCCTCTTCATCAAAATATCTCTCTCGGATCTCTAAAGGATCTCATCGGGATCTCTCTAGGATCACCGTATGATCTCCCTATAGGATCACACCGGAATATCTTCTTTTACTATGTGTTATGCCTAATTTATAGGCCAAAGTTGTCGCCTTTGGATACCATACTTGTTGCTGGCACAAAACAATTCATTCCTTATCAATTACTTTTTTTAAAGTTTGCTTATTGCCTTATCAAACTCTTAACTTGTGCATTAAGCCATCCACACGTCCATACAATTGACCACCACAATTGTATCATTCAACCAATGAAATTATGCCCAAATCCCAACACTTACCAAGCAGGCCCAAATCTTTTCTAAGTGAGTTATTAAAAAATAGTTTTAAGAAACTATTAACCAACTAGAGTGTTGTACAATTTTTAGATTTTCAGTTCTCAAAAAATAAAAAATTGAACCAAACAACTTTTAAAAATTATTATCTCATCTATTGTAGGCTTAATCCTAAACATACACTTATCAACTATTCAAGCCAACAAATACACCTATTCTAGGTCAACAAGTGGTTCAATCTCCTTTTTACAAACTTAAGGTGTTTATGTAAAGCTCCACATTCTACAAATAAATTAGGGGAGACGATATTGAAAATTCAGTCACTCCACTTCTTGGAGACTTCAACTACATTATTATAGTGGCGAGCTTGACTCGTAGTTTTTACTGTAATATATTATTATTTTATTTGCATTTACACATACATATAATATCTTTTATTATAAATTCAAGAGAGAGAAGAAAAATACACTAATCTCTCCTAGTATGTAATAAAAAATAACAAACTTTATCTTTTTTTCTTTCTTATCTATTGTTTCCTTGAATTAGGTTTTTATTTTTATTTTTATTTTTTTATAGTCTATTATTTATTTATTATTATTACTTTGTGTGTGTGAGAAAGACATAAGGAGATAGCGTACCACTCCAAATAGGAGAGAGCAACTATTTAACTCTCTAAATAAAATAAGGAAAAATTCAAGTGCCAGTCATATTTCCTATTTCAACACAGCCATCAGAAGGGTTACCGACGTTGAGTGGCCAAATTCTGGAAAATGACTAATATACCTTTGGAAAGGCATATTCCACTTTACTATTATTACACAAGCCTCCATTATCAGTTTGTTATGAAGAATTTGATCTGCAACCATTTTTGTTGCAATTTCTTCACGCGTATACGTGTTTGCATTCCTTCAAAAACCATGTTCTCTTCGTAGGCTTTGACTTTTCACCTCGCCCGCCACCCTCAATATATATATATGTGTGTGTGTATGTATGCGTGTGTGTGTATATATATATATCCTCAACCTAAATTCGTTTCCATATCAGTAGCCACAAGTTTTCTCAATTTGGTAGAATTTAAGGCAAATTATGAAGATCTCATGTTTCCTACTCAGAGTGCTGAATTAATTGTTCCACAACAGAGAAAAACGGTATTATTGTTCAAAAATATGACTCAACGAAGTCACCTGATAAGGTCAGTTTACTTTTTAGACTGTCATTCGACAGCTGAGGGGTTCTTTGTAAAAATAAAAAAATAAAAAAGGAGGTTTATTGGAGGGATTTAATGCAATTCGTCCTTTCTAGTTTTCTTATTTAATAAGGATATAATGATATATTAAGTAATAGTAATTTTTCCAGATTATTTTGAATATAACATATAGTCGATATATATATAGTTATTCTTGTACAGGTAGAGTTTGTGTTGAAATAGAATTAATTTGTTGGAATTTATTATTTTATAGTGGCAGAGTTCTTTTAGGAATTTAAATTGCGCGCGCGCGCACACACACACACACACATATATATATATATATATGTATACACACACGTGATTGAGTAAAAAAAAAAAAGGGGTGAGGTATTCAGAGTTTTATAAGTCGTCCTTTCTAGTTTTCTTATTTAATAAGGATATAATGATATATTAAGTAATAGTAATTTTTTCAGATTATTTTGAATATAACATATAGTCGATATATAGATATATAGTTATTCTTGTACAGGTAGAGTTTGTGTTGAAATAGAATTAATTTGTTGGAATTTATTATTTTATAGTGGCAGAGTTCTTTTAGGAATTTAAATTGCGCACACACACACACACACATATATATATATGTATACACACACGTGATTGAGTAAAAAAAAAAAGAAAAAGGGGTGAGGTATTCAGAGTTTTATAAGTTACTAGTAAATTTTTTTTCCCCTTTCGCTCTCTCCTCTTACCTGTCAGAGATCCGAACATCAATTATACATAAGTAATTAAATGCTATTTGTTACTTACCAAAAAAAAATCAAATCCTTTTTGTGAATATGAATCACAAGAATCTACCACTACATGGGCTAACAAGGACAAAAGGTGAAAGAGCCAAAGACTACTCTGGCTTTGCCACAATACGCCGCAAAGCCAGTCTCTTTGGAACAATGTTGTCCCTGTTCTTGTTGCTTCTTCTGTCCTGTGCCTGGTTCGTCACTCCTTCAAAAATACACCTCCAACAATTCCAAAAAATTTCACACAACAACAACAGCATATTCATCTTAGCCGGACAGAGCAACATGGCGGGAAGAGGAGGTGTCATTAACGGCACCTGGGACGGCATTGTCCCAACCCAATGCCAGCCCAACCCGAGGATCCTCCGGCTCACGGCGGGGCTGGAATGGGAGGCTGCGCACGAGCCCCTCCACGCCGACATCGATGTCAAGACTTGCGGGGTTGGGCCTGGAATGGCGTTTGCTAATGCGGTGCTGACTAAGGAACCGAGGTTGGGGAAGGTGGGTTTGGTGCCCTGTGCTGTTGGAGGGACTAAGATTGATGAATGGGGGAGAGGGGGTAGGCTTTACAATGAGTTGGTGAAGAGGGCAGGGGTGGCGTTAGTGGGTGGTGGGTCAATTCGCGCCATTCTGTGGTACCAGGGAGAGACTGATACAGTGATACTACAGGATGCAGAGGTGTATAAGCAGAAATTGAAGACTTTTTTCTCCGATCTGCGCTCTGATCTGAAGTCTCCCTCGGTGCCTATATTCCAGGTAACATTTTGCCTTCTCAACAACCATACATAGGACTCATTCAATTTTTAATGCTTTTGTGCAATTGATGTCAAAAGTTAGATCGGTATTCAATCTATGTCTTCTGGGTCTGGTTCTTTGTTCGTAAAGAACCATGACTATAATTATAATAAAAAGTGAACACAACGGTAAAATTGCTACATTGTGATTTCAATGATCGAAAACAGCCCATCCATAAAAAGGTAAGAACGCTTACATCCAATAAGCTAACATCATGATTCCTAACTTCTCCTGTGCATTGGACATGGAGAAAAAATCAATTCGCATAGTATTATTGGTACCCTTGCTGGAAAATGACCCATGAACCTCTCTAAATATATAGAGATAGTTTCGCAATCTTGAGCCTAACCAAACAATAATGGCACTACTCAACTAGATTTAGAATTGCTTGATTAATGGTTTTTTATTAAAAAAGGAAAAGCATTTTTGTAGTAAAGAGACACTGACCCAACAAATAAAAGTATAGGGTCCCAGTCTGCCAGCTAAATTGCGTGTGTGTATATATATATATATATATATATATATATATATATATATATATCTTTGTGCTTGTATGATGAATTTGGTCTGTTGTGTACCAAATAATTTATATATCATTTGTTGGTTATGGTTAGGTGGCTTTAGCATCAGGACAAGGGCCTTATACAGAGATAGTGAGAGAAGCGCAGCTGAGGGTGAGTGCTGAGCTTCAGAATGTGAAGTGTGTGGATGCCAAGGGGCTGCCACTGGAACCAGATGGGCTGCACCTCAGCATGCCGGCCCAGGTCCGACTCGGAGAGATGTTGGCTGATGCATTCCTGCAGTCCATTCCAAGCCCAATGCAAAGTCATGCTCCAACAAGGTTTAACTATTTTCTTTCTAACCTTTTGATTGTCCCATTATTTACTACCCTCTTGCTGATCTCGACCCTTGATCTATCTTTCAGTTGAGTAGTAAAACTGTTAATACTTTTTTTTTTTGGTTTTTCTAATTGATACTCACACACACCTCTAATAAATTATTTACACCTAACAAGAATTGATCCCAAAACCTGATGTTACTGATGGGTACAATTCAATTGTAGCAATAATTATTACCTTAAGCTTGCAAATAGAAAAGGGATAGGAAAATTTGTCAGATTTCAACTTTTGATTCTTTTCTTCCTGAATTTGTATACTACTTTTTTGCTTAAATATACTTGTTATTCACAATACTTAAGATATTGGTGTGTTTTTTTTGTTTTCTTATCCTTTTCTTTGAAGGGAAGATATAAAATTTTCAGAACACTAAAGAGAAGATTAAGAGGATGCAGATATACAGACCAGTAGAAAGTACTAGTGGGAAATGATGTGTACTTTTACTAGTGCTTTGCTGGTGCACAGTTTTTTTCAAATTTTCTTATCATGTATATAATAATCATTCACTAATTAATTTCATTCACAGCCTGTGGGTGTCAATATTTAATGTTTTGTAGAGATGACAATGAAATGTGTACTAAAATTTGATTATGCTTGGTGACAAAATATGGTTGTCCACTTTTATTGCCTCGTTCAGATGATGCTAAGTTGGTTTACCTGCAACAATAATAGCGACAGGACAACTCTCCAATCCATTCATTCTAAACAAGGCAGGAAAAATGCTAAATTTCGTTGGGCCCAAAACACAAAATAAAAAGAGGTATATTAGACAAAACAGTCCATAAACGGACCCAACATGAGATACAGAAGAGTCCATACTAACACAGCCCAAAAATACTCTCTCTCTCTCTCTCTCACACACACACACACAAATGTAACGGAGTGGAAGCTATGAATGTTCACAAAGGAATGATAAGCAACTTTGAATTGAAGAGAAAATTGCAATATGATATATTATTAATTAAATAGTTAAATTATTATTATTTTTTATAGTTGGTACTCACACACACATATTTTCACTGAGGCTTAAACTCTTGACCTCTCTTTGAGAGGTAAGGGTCTAGTACTGTTAGGTCACTAAGTCTGTTGATAATAGTTAAATTAATAGAGAAAAATTAATGTTAAAAGAAACCTAGCAGTAAAATAAAACTAAAAATATAAGGAAACTAAAAATAGAAGATAATCTAGAAATAAACTTTAAAATAAAGTCTATCTAAAAATTCTGAAAAAATAGAATAACAAACTTAATAACTAAAATCTACTGAATATAAAAATTCAGAACAATCCAAATTCATTTCAACCTCGAAAATTTTTTTGAAATATTCATCGGTCTTTGTAACAGATTAAAAAAAATGCAATTTTGGAGTCCTAAACGAAGATTTTTTGCCTAAAAATGACATGGGGTCCTGCTTAATGGGTCGTTCTCACCAAAAGAATATATATGTATATTTTATTATTTATAAAAAATGGACTTATTGAATTGACGAAAATTTAGTCCTATATCAGTCCCTTCCACTTTAAAAAAACTCGTTTTCCGTGAAGTCTTGCCTGATACAAAATCATATTTTTCATTATTATGAGAACCTCCAAAACACGATACCAAAATATCTTGACTGACACTTTCTAGAATAAAATTCTCATCACTCACAATCCTAGTTAGTTAATTCACGTATGATACGTGAATTAAACGCGTACGTACGAATTTTAGGAAAATACTTCCGTTTGCTGATCAGAGTAGAAAGATACGGTAAAATACACGTTTTTTTTTTTCCATCACTCTGTATTTAACGCGTTTATTCATTTATTCGATTTGGTTGTTCCATTTAATTCGTAATCTAATTATTTTTTTTTTCTTTTTGTTCACGAATTTCACGTTTCTAATAGTGTATTTTTCTGAAACACAAACTACAGTCTTTTCTACCCTCTTTTGCTTGGTATAGCCATTATTTTTCACGCTATCAAAATAATGTTATTTGAAATGCAATGTTGGACAAGGTTGTGACCACTCTCTCACTCAGTTGTTCTTGTTGGGAAACGTGCAAGTTTTTAAAACTTTTTGAGAGATTTTCATACATAGATCTTGATTCAAACATAGAGACAAGTTTTATGCAAAAATAAAATATGATGTATCATTCAATTAATAGATTGAATACTTACATCAAGGTTTGAGTAAACCTTAAATCTCTCCTCTAAAGTGAATATTCTCACTTATTGTAGATCCCTTTCCTATATGCTTTCTCCTTGGATCTCCATCTTCTTGGTAATGGTTTTGCCTTTAGGAATCACCCATAAGCCTCTATGAATGACTTTGGAAAATAAGGCTTGTGGGAGCCTCCATTAGATGAGAACAATTAACCTTAATTTTCTAGAGAGAGAAAATATATTACTTTTTCCTTCTTCCAAAAAATCACTCCTAAAATATATATAAACTATGTATATATAGCAAACATAAATATAAGGAAAAGAAAATAATAAATCCTTCTCAATCTCTAATTCACATGTCTCAAATCTAATAGAATTCCAATATCTAGTTGGGACATGAGTGAGAATCCTTTGGGCTTATTATTTCATTGACTACAATACATTAATAATTGGCCCGATCCATGGACCAAATTTAATTAATTCATAAATTAGTTTTTACTTTACTAAAAGAAATTAATTGAACTCCAATTAAATAATAAATAACTTCTAAGTCAATGTTGCACTTTGACCCCTCTATGCATAATTAGTTATCGGATAAATAAAGCCATCAATTCGACTACTTAATTAATATATTTATTTTGGTACCTTTGATTATTTTCGGTTTAATCACAATAAAACATTTGTTTGACAAAAATAATAATTTAAATAAATAAATATATAATAAATCATTTTGTCTAAAAATATACGAAGGCCTTCGAATTTACTTTGTGATCAACCATAATCAATACAAAATAAATACAAGTAGCAATGATGTAAATATTGAAAATATAACCCTCTAACTATTAATTACATAATTACCCAAAGTGCCGGTCTCCGCCGAACAAATAAAAGTAATTACTAATTAATAAAAGAGTCTATAATTCTCTCATGCTTAAGAGTCAAATGCTATGACAGTGATTGGGAGTAATTACATACGACGGCTCTGGCAATATATCTCAACCTAACGTGAATCCAGTTCAAGTCTTAGTTAATAATAAGTCCATCCATAATTACCGAATATGAATAATTTATGATTACTATTTATATTCATGTATTGATCGTCATCACATACATATATAAATATCTCTTGTAATCAAATGGACAGTATCAATTCCATAATGAATTGAAACATAATACATTGAATTCAACAATTATATAAATCATAAATATTTCAGATATGTCAGGAACATATGTCACTATAATCCAAATAGGAATTTGCTATGCCAGGGCATATAAATCCCAACAGTTTTATTTTCATGGTATCACTTTTTTTTTTAATCTCTTATTGTTGTCACTCCAATGTATGATCTTTAATCAAAGTAATGGAAGATACACACACACACACACACACACACACATGTGGAACACTATAATCTTAAAGAATCATAAGTTTTTATTGATATTTGTAGATATTTATAGATTTTTGTTTTGTTGTGAGGTCTTTTAAATTTTGTTAGTATCTTTATTATTATTATTTTAGAAGTTTGTAGATCACCACACTTCCTAATGTTTTAGTAGAGTATCACATTATATACTTATGATTTTATTATAAATATATAGGCTATCAACGACAGATGGGAAAAAAGAGAGATGCATTTTAGGATCATATTGAACAATTACAAGGTCATTTAATGTGTAAGTATTGTAACTTTAACTATCCTGGAGATATTTCAAGAGTCAAATCACACTTATCTGAGGTAAAAGGTAAAGACATTAAAATTTGTTCAAAAGTACCTTAAGAGGTTTAAGCAGCTATATTTTTAGCAATTGGTGGTCCGAACAAAAAAATTAAGACTACAGTTACTCCAATTGATGTTCAGCAAGGTGAGTCTATTAATTTTTCCTCTTCATCTTCAAAGGGCTTTCAATAGAATTCTAGCTAAAATTGATAGGGTTTTTACAAATGATGCTTAGTTTCAGCTTTTTACAGGTACTAAAATGTCTTACTCAGCTTCTACCTCTTCTGATCATTATGGGTCATTATCAACATCTTTAGACAATTTGCTAGTGGTCCTAAGCCATTCAAAATGTTAAAAATCTGGTGTTTGCAAGAGGGTATTGTGGAAGTGATTCAAAAAGCTTGGGATGATGAGGTTTTAGGGAATCCAATTCATATATTGCTCAAAAAGTTGAGAAATGTTAAGGCAGCTATAAAGTATTGGAACAAGACTACTTTTGGAGATATTGCAAAGAAGGGTATTCAATCAAAGTAGCATTTGAAAGATATTCAAGTGGACCTCTTAATTTCCTCTACAGATGTCTTATTTGATGAAGAGTAAAATGTTAGAGACATCTATCAGGATGCTTTGTCATCTCAGGAGATTCTATATGCGCAGAAGTCAAGGATTTTATGGTTAAAGGAGAATGATCGATGTTCTGGTTTCTTTTATCATAAGTTGAAACAGCACCAACAATTCAATGCTATTACATCTATTGAAACTGATACTGGACATGTTTTTACTGATCCATCTGTGGTTAGTAAAAATTTTGTGGATTATTATCAAGATATTTACAAAGGTGCAGAGGTTAATGGTCCATTTGATATTCAAACTAGGTATCTGTTATCAACTGAAGACCAATTGGTTCTGGATGCCCCTATAACTAATAAGGAAATTAAAGATGCTATTATGAATTTCAAACCTGATAAGGCTACAGGTCCAGATGGCGTTCCTGCTCGATTTTTTCAATCTTTTTGGTCCATTGTGCAGACTGAAGTGTGTGCAGCTGTTCATCACTTTTTTAATTCAGGAAATCTGCCTATAAGGGTGAGTAGTTCCCAAAGTCAATAATATTGTTAAGCCAAAAGACTATCGGCCTATAGCTCTTTGTAACTTAGTTTACAAGATCATTTCTAAGATTTTGGCTGTAAGACTTCCTCTGGTTTTGCCTAAATTAGTTGGATTGGAGCAGAATGCCTTTATAAAAGGTAGAAAAATTCAGGATGCTATTATCATGGGGCATGAAATGGTTAGTGAATTCAAATATAAGCATCCTATTATGGCTCTGAAAGCTGATATCTCCAAAGCCTTTGATTCAGTTTCTTGGAGTTTTCTTTTAAAAACTTTGACAGTTGCTGGTTTTAGTTCTAATTGGATTAAATGGATCTCCAATCTTCTATCATCTTTCAAGGTTTTCTTAATATATTTGGTAAGGCCTCTGGCTTGAAGATTAATTATCAAAAGACAAGTGTTATTTGTTCTAAGGCTGTTAGAAGAAGAAGAAATATTCTTGATTTGCTGCAATGCAAAGAAGAGTTGCTTCCTTTGAAATATTTAGGCATACCTTTGTGTTCCACAGGTCTAAAGAAAGCTTATTGCAATGTGCTTATTGACAAAATTTCAAAAAAGCTCACTGTTTGGAGTAACAATTTACTGTCAGTTACAGGGAAGGCCGAGTTAATTAAGACTGTTATTACTCCAATTTGTTTATATTGGTGTAGTGTTTTTCCTTTGCCAGTTGCTGTTCTAAATCACATTCAAAAGTTATGTAGAAACTTTCTGTGGGGCAGTAGAGAGAATATGAAGATATTGCATCTTATGAGTTGGGATTTAATGTGTCGACCTAAAAAGGAAGGTGGGCTGGGTATCAGAAAATTGCTTGATTTACAGCATCCTTCTCAGGGCGCTTTGGCTTGGAATTATTTGCAAAACGCAGACATAATTTGGGTTCCATGGTTTAAGAATAGGTAATCCTCTACTTCTACTTATTGGAATGCAGTTCCAAAGTTTTCTCATTCAATTCTTTGGAAAAATTTGATTAATTCCAGGGATCTTATGCATCTCAATATTAGTTTTTCTATTAGTACTGGGCATAGTTTTAATATTTTGACAGACCCTTGGTGTGAAGGCCAAACATTGATTTAGAAATTTAGTCATAGAATTGTTAGAAGGCTGGGGTTTACTTGGGATACTCCTTTGTCTAATCTTTTGGACAATGGTGAATGGAATTTGGAGCTTTTACAAGACATTATGTTTCGGCCAATTAAGGATTATGTGCAGACTTTAATTATTCATGCAAGAGTAGATCGTTTTATGTGGGATGGATGTCCTTTTACTTTCAAATTAGCTTGGGAAAGTTGCAGAATCACTCATCCAGATGTGAATTGGTTTAAATTTTGTTGGGGAAAATCTCGGCCTAGATGATCTGTGTTTGGTGTTTTTCTATTTCAAGATAGGCTTCCTACCATGGTAAATCTTCAGAGGAGGAAGGTGCAATTAGCTCCAAGGTGTTCTTTATGTTTACAGGAGTGTGATACCAAAGACCATCTTTTTGTTGGGTGTTCTTATGAAATTAGTTTCTGGAAATGGATTGTGGATATTATGGGCTAGAATTTTGATATTTCTTTAATTTTCACATTCGAAGACTTGCTCTACTGGTTCTCTTAACAGACCAATAAGATGATTTATTCAATTTTTGTGGTTGCATTGTGGAGCATTTGGCAAGAAAGAAATGGCAGGTTGCATGGTCATTTATTTAGACTACCTCAAGGTGCTGCTAGATAATTCTTATTTGAAGTTCTTAATATCTACAATGTTGCTATTCAAGATTTCTCTAGATAGTAATTTTGTTGATTTGCTTTGATTTGAATTTTTTCATTTTAAGAATTGTTCTTTCAATTCTTTTCTGAGGGTATGCCCTCTGTGCGCCTGTAATTATTCTTTTTTTTTTTATTATTTTTATTTCTTTTATACAAACACCAATTATGAAAAAAAAGGGCTTACAATAATCTACCATGCTAGAAACAATTAAGAAGATGGATAAGAGTGAGGTGGATAAAAAACTTGCCAAGCACATTATTTCGAATAATATTTCATTTAATATGGTTTAGACTCAATGTTTTATTGATTTTGTGAGAAGTGTTGCTGAATTTGGGTTAATATACAAATTACCTAGTTAATCAACTATACGCACGAAGCTAATACCAGATTCTAGGACAGAAGTAGAGGCATACATTGGGAATGTGAAGAAAACTTGGGTTGCTACAGGTTGTACACTAATGTCAGATATATGGAGTGATATGAAGCAACGTGCCTTTATCAACATAATTGCATATTTACCTAGTGGGGCAGTATTTATGAATTCATTTGAAATTTTAAAAGATAAAAAAACAGGTGTTTATCTAAAAGATATTATGTCATCAGTAATTGAAGATATTGAACCTAATCACGTTGTGCAGTTCATTACTGATAATGCATTAAATTTTGAATCAGCTAGTGACATGCTTATTGGTAAGTACCCTTGTATGTATAAAACACGATGTGTTGCTCATGGGATTCGACTACTATTGAAAGATATTTATTCTGAAGTTTTGTGGATACATGATATTATTGATGCTGTAAAATTAATTGTGACATATTTGTACAAGCACACTATTATTTTGTCATTAATGAGAAAGCACACAAATCATAAGGAACTCAAACATCCTTGTGTGACTAGATTTGCCTCCAATTTTTTGATGGTTCAATCAATTTTAGAAGTTGAAGATGGATTGCGATTACTTGTGGCATCTTCTGAATGGAGGGGGTTGTATTACAACAAAAAAGGGATGGGACTAAAGGTTGCTAGAATTATTCAAAGTGTTGAGTTTTGGAGTAAAGGGAAAGAAGTAATACAAACTATGAAGCTTTAAGTTAGAGTTCTTCGTTTGGTTGATGGAGATGGTTCAACTGTAGGATATTTGTCTGAGGCGATGGAAAGGGCAAAAGAAACTATTAAACAACGTTGTTGTATTAATCAAGCTAATTACATGCAAATATGGGTGTGAAGATGCAAGAAATTTCTCTCTCTATATTTGGACAGAATACCCTTACACTTCAAGATTTTTCCAATCCCATTCTCCCTCTAATTTCCCTCTATTTATAGACTGATATAATCTTTCTAGAATTTCTTAACTAACTCCTTGTGTTGGGCCCACACCCCGGGCCTCTCTAATTATGGGCCTAATTGCTTTCAGTGGACCTTTGGCATAGTTCTTCAATTTTGGGCCTGTCTTGCGAGAGCTTGGCTAGGACCAGGATCAATTACTCGGCCCACTGTTATCGAGTGGACCGTATCAAACCCGCGCCATTTTTTTCATCCTCAACTGTCCCCATAATCATTCCCTAATTAATTAGGGTGTGATTATTGATGACAGCTAATCATAATTTGACGGCTTTAGACGATTTCGTAGGGAGTGAGCGGTCGGTTCTGGAACTGATGTTTTGAGATTTGAAATCTCTTTATTTTCCTGACGTCTTGGCTATTGGGTCCACTTCCTCTTTATAAACCCCCAAATCATACTCTCAACCTTCTCTACTGTCTCTATCATATCTCGCTGTCAATCAAATTACTGTTCATCTTTTGCAAGCAAATCAAATCTTTCCCAGTGAATTCCTGCGAAAGATTCTCCCTCCTCAGTAGCATCTGTTGTTATCTTCAATCCTCTTAAGGTTAGTTTTGCTTCCCTTTCTCTTTTCTTTAAAAACTGTTCATCTTTACCATGCCCATCAATTTAGATATTCTCCGCATGAAACTCCAACTCCCCAACGATGTTCTTATTAGGGAGTGCCTCAGGAATGTGAACATTAAAATCAGTGCCGACCTTCTTCCCAGTGAAGTTTTGTTCTCCCTCCTTCATCTGAACATCATTAGATTCCCTTTACACCCTTTTATTTGTTATGTCTTTAGTAGACTGAAACTTTCTCCTTTTCAAGTTAACCCCAATTTTCTTTGGGTTCTGTCCGTTCTGCTACTCTTGAACTGTGACAGAGGTCTGGATCTTGATATTATAGATCTCTTCCTCTGTTACAAAGTCAGCAAGATCAGGTTGGATGACATATATTTTCATTTTTACCTTATCGAAAAAAGATCCATCTGTACGGACAAACTTGACTCTAAGAAAGGATGGAAGAAAAACATAGTTGGAATTCGGGGGGCTTGGTATACTCTGGCTGCCAAGGATTACCCCGTCCTGAATGCCTTTGGTGAATGCTCGGTTTCCTCCTACAAAAAAATCAAGAACCACAAGAGCGATTGCCCTTGTGAAATTTGCATTCCTCAATTCTGTTCCTTTTTTTTTTTTTGTTTTTTGTTTTTTTTTTTTTGCAATTCTTTGAGTATTCCTCATAACGAACTTAGTTACAGCATTTGCAGGGATAAGATCAACCACCTGAAGGAATATGTTCTAAGTAACGTTCTTTATTGCTCGCAACTCCTTGTGTCCGAGAATCTCAGTGATATTTTATTCCTTAGCACTACCATGAGTCAGGTCCGGATCCCTTCTTTTAGCAGAAGGAAGGACCCTTCTAGGAACGTCATCGTTCCTGCCCTGGCTTCTTCCCCAGCCTCGGCATCCACTTCTGCTACTACCTCCAGCTCTACGCCGAATGTCATGGCTGCCACCAGCCCTTTCGTCAGTGCTCCTCATATCAATCTGAGCACTATTCCTAGGGCAAACAACCTCTCTAATGCCCTTATGCGTGCCTCAGACAAAGAGCTTGGGAAAAGACCCCAACCTGACAGTGAGCCTGACCAGGATGACGTGCCTTTGTCAAGGAGAGTTTGAACCACTGGCGTGGGCGCATCCATAACCTCCCAAGCTAAAACTACCATCACCCTTGGGCCTGGTGGAGCTTCTTTTTCCCCTTCTGAAGCAGCTCCATGGACTCTATGATTCATCCGAGCGGATGGGTCGGTCGTTAAGTCCAATGAAACTATGTTCAAGGAGGGTCAGACCGCTCTGGCCTATTACAAACACTTGTGGTCCCCTAAGGACATTGAAATGGCCAAAACGATGACTCAGAAGGAGACGTTCAACCGTTTTCCTCTGGCTGCTATGGAGGTAACCCTTATTTGCTTAATTTAAGTAAACCTTCATATCCTGCCTTCTTTGAATATACGCTTGGCTTAATTAGTATTCATGCATTTGTTTGTAGACTTTTTTCGGGATGATGACAATGCAGAAGCATGTCGAGTCATCTAACGCTCAGGCACGTAGGCTTGCTACTGGGCTTGAAGCAGCCAACAAGGAAAATAACATCATCGGCACCAAGAATTTTGAGCTAATGGTACATCTCCATAATGTTGAGAAAGAGAGAGACGTTCTAAAGAAAAATGCAGACTCCCTTCAGGATGAAAAAAACGCTCTCTAAATCGAGAAGAGTGTTATGCAGATCAAGTGGGAAACACTCAGAACTGAAAAAGGAAATCTTTAACACTTGCTTGACGACGAAAGGGCAGTGCGATTGGCTCTTGAAAAAAGAGCTTTGGATGAACGTAATGCCTTGTTCGGTGTGGTTGGCAGGGTTGATGGTGGAATGAGGGCTCTCCACACTCGTTTCTCTTGGATCGGGGCCCTCAGGTACGTTGAAGGGTACAGAGACGGCTATAATGACCATTTTCCTCCTGAAGGTCAGTCCAGTTCATATGCCAGTCCTAATGATGTTGACAAGGAATTGAAGATCAACCCTCCTGAAATCTATACTGACCTAGACCCCACTCTTAATGAGCATATCTTTGAAGAATGCCAAGAGATTGCTTCCTCCGGGGTCATCCCTATCCCCTCATCTGATCAGCCTCTGGATGTTCCTTCTCTATCCACCATGATTCCCCCAGCACCTGTTATCGAGGGTGGATCGCAACAGAATGAAACGATAATCCAGCTCGACTCTCCTCCCCGAGGAGATAGGACAGTTAATGATGGTGAAGAAAATGCCGAGCATAATCAGAAGACTGAGGGAACTGATAGGGCTAGCTAAGAGCTTGCAAATGTGCCAATTTTTTTTAATGTATTAATTTCAATAGGATACTCCACTCTTGTAATCCAAAACTTGAATGAATAAACGATTTTTAGCCAACTTTTATTATTATCTTGTTGCTTTTCTCTTTTGACATGTTCCTTGTGCTCATCTATGATAACATTCTCACAGTTACTTTTATTTCCAGTGTAAGTTTTTGGCGTTCGGCTTAGAGTGCCACTTGCCACTTACTCCGCTAAGTGCTTGGCGCTCGGCTAGAATGCCACTTGCCACTCTCACTTTTCATTTTTGTGCAAGTGTTTGCCATTCGGCTCAGAGTTCCACTTGCCACTTACTTTGCTAAGTGCTTGGCGTTCGGCTAGAATGTCACTTGCCACTTTCACTTTTCATTTTTGTGCAAGTGTTTGGCGTTCGGCTCAGAGTGCCACTTGCCACTTACTTTGCTAAGTGCTTGGCGATCGGTTAGAATGCCACTTGCCACTTTCGCTTTTCATTTTTGTGCAAGTGTTTGGCGTTCGGCTTAGAGTGCCACTTACTTTGCTAAGTGCTTGGCGTCAGCTAGAATGCCACTTGCAACTTTCACTTTTCATTTTTGTGCAAGTGTTTGGTATTCGGCTCAGAGTGCCACTTGCTACTTACTTTGCTAAGTATTTTTTGCTCAGTTAGCTTTTGCTTTCTCTTTTTTCTTGAAACAAAATGTCATTCTTTTATAGATTTTGGAAATTCCACACATACGTTTGTGGCTACATAACTCAAAGCATGCATTGCTTGAAATGGAATTTAACTTCTTACTGGTAGTACCTTTTCAGGGACGTAGCGTTCCATGGTTTGTTAACCAACCCTCTAGCCATGGTCTCCAGAACATATGCCCCCATTCCTATGATTTTCGTAACTCTGTATGGACCTTCCCATGGTGACATCATCTTCTTAACAATTCCCACCTTCTTCTTCAGAATTAGATCACTAGGTGTAAAACCTTTATGCCTCACCTTTTTGTTGTGGCTATTCATGAGTGTCTGCTGATAAGCTGCAAGCCTTACTGCTGCTGCGTTTCTCTTTTCTTCTAGTAAGTCAAGGTTGAGTCTCAACATGTTATCATTCTACTCTTGATTCCATGCTAAGCTCTGAATAGTCAGAACTAAATGCTCGACCGGTATTACTGCCTCAGTAACATAGGCCATAGCAAAAGGGCTTTCTCCGGTCGGTCGTTTCGGGGTTATTCTGTAAGCCCACAGGACGTTTGGGAGCTCATTTAACCATTTCCCTTTTTCTTCCTTAAGCTTCTTGTTTATACAAGCAAAGATTATTCTGTTCATGATCTTAGCTTGACCATTTACCTGTGGGTGGCTGACTGCTGCTAACTTTTGATTGATTTCATACTCTTCCAATAATTCCCTCACTTGCTTGCTATCAAGATTAGTCCCATTATCCATAACAATCGACCTTGGCACACCAAATTGACAAATAATATTGTTCCAAATGAAGCATCTCACTTGAGTCTGAGCACGCTGGGATATGGTTCTACCTCCACCCATTTGGTAAAGTAATCTATTAGAAGCAGAACGTACTTATTCTACGATCTGGCGATCGGTAGCGGGCCAACCACGTCCATCCCCCATTGCACAAAAGGCCATGGTTTGGCCATTACGTACAAGTCTTTAGGTGGTTGGTGGATCAATGGGCTGAACCTTAGGCACTTATCGCATCTTTTAGAGAATTTCTCCGCATCCCGCGACATATTTGGCCAAAAATACCCCTGCGTCATCACTTTGTGCACTAGAGACCTCCCCCCCCGAGTGATTACCACATACACTCTCATGGATAGTTCGCAATATCTGCCTAGCTTCTCTGGGGGTAACGCATTTCAAGTACGGCCCTAAGTAAGATCTCCTATAAAACTGGTTGTGCACTATGGCATACTTTGCAGCATTCAATCTGATTTTTCTTGCTTCATCCCTTTGCTAGGGCAGAACACTATCTCGTATTTAAGTCATAATTAGATCTATCCAGCTCGGCTCATATGGTATGACATTCACTTACCAAGGATCCGAGCTTGATGGTTCTTCAAAAATAGATGGTTGGCATAACACACCAACCGGAATCACCCGTGCCAGTGTTTCTCTAGAACTCGACGCACTGCATGCTAACCAATCGGCATCCTCATTACGCTCCCTTGGTAATTGAATGAACTTGATTTGATCAAAACTGTTAGCCTCACGCATAACGGCAAAACGGTATGATTCCATTATTTCATCCTTGGCTCTATACTCCCCAGTCACCTACCGAACGATCAGCTGCGAATCGCTAAAAGCCACTAAATTTTTGACCTTTAGTTTATTGGCCAACCTCAGTCCAGCGAATAATGCCTCATATTCTGCTTCATTATTGGTCACCCTGAACTCAAGTCTGATCGCTTGACTCAACGTGGTGCCTTCTGGCGTCTGCAACTTAATCCTAATTTTTGCCCCTATCTGATTCGAAGAACCATCAACGTAAAGCTTCCATAAAGATTCTTTAGGACTTTCCACTGGGTTCGCTACATTACATTCCAATAGAAAATCAGCCACCGCTTGTCCTTTGATGGCCGTTCGAAGTTCATACGTTATATCAAATGAGCTCAGCTCTGTTACCCACTTCGTCATTCTCCCAGACAAATATGGCATATGTAGAATCACCCTTATGGGAAAAGTGGTCAGAATGACTATAGGATGGGATTCAAAGTAGTGCCTGAGCTTCCTCTTTACATTCACCAAACACAGGATCACTCGTTCGACCTTTAAGTACCTTCTCTTCGGCTCGGACATTGTTTTGCTAACATAAAACACTGGAAACTGCTTACCCTCTTCACATCATATTAGAATGGCACTCGTTGCAATGCTGGAGACTTCAAGGTATAGGAAAAGCTTTTCACCTAGTTTTGGGGCAGTTAAGACTGGTGGGTTTCGCATATACTCTTTCAACTTGGTCAATGCTTGCCTTTGCTCATCCCCCTAAGATTGCTTTCCGTTACTCCTTATTGTATCAAAAAATGGTTTGCATCGGTCTGACAACTTCGAAATAAATGACTTAGTGCCGCTATGCACTCAATGAGAGCTTGCACTTCCCTGACTATGTTTGGTTCTACATTCTTTAGCAGAGCCTCCACTTGGGCTAGGCTAACTTCAATTCCTCTGTTATTGACCACATGGCTAAGGAATTGTAGGAATTGCCTGGAATTTACACCGAACGAGCACTTGGTCGGGTTCAACTTCATACCGTACCTCTTCAGTACTCTGAACACCTCTTGCAAGTGTTGCAAATGATGGCCTTTCTTTCTGCTCTTGACCACCATGTCATTGATAAAAGCCTCTACAGTCTTTCCCATTTGATTTTTGAAAATCTTACTGACCAGGCTTTGGTACGTGGCTCCAGTATGCTTCAGTTTGAATGGCATGACCTTGTAATAGTAGGTCCCTCGCTCAGTAACAAAAGAGGTCTTTTCCTCATTTTTTATATCCATAAGGATTTGATTGTAGCCTGAATAGGCATCCAGAAATTTTAGCTGTTCATACCCAGTTGTAGCATCCACCATCTGATCGATCTTTGGAAGTGGAAAGCTATCCTTCGGGCAGGCTTTATTCAGGTTGGTGAAGTCAATGCAAACTTTACACTTCCCATTCTTCTTTTACACTAGAACCATGTTCAATAGCTAGGACGGATATTGAACTTCCCTTATGAATCTAACCTCTAACAACCTATTAATTTCGTCGGCGATGATTTGGTTGCGCTCCGGGGCGAACCTCCTCTACTTCTGCTGTATAAGCTTGACACTCAGATCTACATTAAGGGAGTGATAAGAGACAGAGGGGTTGATCCCTGGCATGTCCGAATGGCTCCAAGCAAACACATCTGTATTCTGAGAAAGGAAATTAACCAATTGACGCTTTTCCTCCTCTGCAAACCCTGATCCTACTCTCGTGGTTTAGTTTGCCTTCAAATGATCAATTTGCACATCAACTAGAGGTTCTTTGGTCAACGCTAGAGGCTCCTCCTCCCCGTTCATGCTGGGGAGAGGTTCTTGTAATTGCTATCTTGGGCTAGTAAAGCGGATGGGAGCTTTTCCTTTTCCAGCGGCTTTCAGAGTTACCGAGTAACACTCATTGGCTATAACTTGGTCCCATGGATATCAATCACCTTATTCCCATCCGGGCTCAAACATCTCATTACCTGGTGCAGGGTCGATGGGACTCACTGGACCCTATGAATCCACCCTCTCCCCATCAACAGATTATAAGACGGATGGATTTTAACTACCACAAAGCTTTCAACCAGTTCCCTTTCGGTAGCTCGGACAAGCAATTCTACCATACTGATCGGTTTTATTCACTTTCCATTGAATCCCAACAATGGATTTCCAGTAGGTTTAAGTTTTTCGGGCTTGATTTCGAGCTGTTCGAACGTGACCCTCGGCATGACGTTCACACTGCTCCTTGGATCAATTAGCACCCTTCGCACTAGGCACTCTGTCATCGTTAAACTGACGACCAAAGGATCTTCATGAGGTATCTGAACTCACAGCAGGTTTGTTCTGTCAAATTTTATCTGTGCTGATGCATTCTGTTGGTGAGAGTGTTTACAATGCATATTCTTTGCTTCATCTGTGCTTGACGAAAATGCGTTCGGAATAACTCTTCTCACTCTTTAGTCTGTCCAGGTGGGCCATGAATTACGTTTATGATCCAAACGGTTTGGGAACTATTGTGGCTCGAGTTCTGACTTCTTTTGACCTATTCGGCCGGTCGGTTCTACTCCATTGGTGGCCCCTAGACATATCCTGTGAACTCCCTCTGGCTATTAGCATCTCTACTTGACTCCTTAGGCTCCTGCACATTGGTTAGGTGACTGAAATCACTATGGAAAACACAGTGTTTAGATTGATCTCTTTGTTCGAGAGGTTATCTAATTAGAAGAGGAGAGCGAAACTTATCTTTATTTTCTTAGTACAACCTAGCCAAGGTGACCTTAAGTGGGGTGACCAGTTCTTCTTCCCTCAGCCTCTTTTCTGCCTTCCAGGAAGTTTGACGTCGCGCCGGAGCTTGCTTCTGCCGGATCTTGGCCTTAATCTTCTCCTCTGTTGATATAATCGATGTCTTTCTCGTATTAGCTGCCTCCTCTTCTTCCAGATGCATGAATCCGTCAGCTTTTTCGTTTAGCTCATCCATGGTCTTCAGCGTATTCACCACCAGGCTTGTATGGAATGGTGTCCCTCGATTCATGGCCAGCTTGAATGCTTGAACCGCAGTGGACGGATGACATTCCATTACCATGCTCTTGACAAGGTTGAACCTGGTGAGGAAAGCTTAGAGCTTCTTATCTTCATGCTGCTTCATTGTAAAAAGGCTTGAAACATCTTTGGCCGGGCACTTATTCCCATAATACTGGCTTATGAACTTGTTGCACAAATCTTGAAAGCTAGCAATTGAGCCTTGGGCCAAATTTTTGAACCAATTGAGCGCTAGCCCGGCCAAACTTGTTGGGAAACAATTGCACATCAAAGGATCATTCTCTATGTTCAGAGCCATTTTTAGCTGAATGTGGTAAATGTGATCGATCAAATCAATTGTTCCGTCAAACAGAATGAATACCGGCATGGAAAGTTTCCTCGGATTCGGAGCGTTCAAGATCTTGTCAGTGAATGGAGAGGCAACCGTTCATGCTGAAGAACGGAGGGCTTTATTTTCCGTTGAAAATTGTAACGGAATCCTCAGATCTTCAGATCTCCTCTCTAAACTCCTATAATCATACGTAGCCATTGAAGGCCGGTAGGGTGGATCAAATGATATTTCCTCCGTGAACTTCTTCGGCCACGATGACGTAGCTCTATGATGACCAAACTCCATGGTTTCCTCACGCCTCAATTTTCCTTGATTAGGATTAAACGCTGCGACTTCTTCTCGCATGATCCGCTTGCGATGCGAATCCAAGTGGATAGATCCCTCCCAATTTTCCATTTGACCAACATTTGGCAATAAATCACCTGGCATGATCTCCTCACAATGAAGATCCATGTGATCATCTCCTTCCTGATCATTTTAATGAATAACATTGGATTGCAAAACTCTCTCCCCTATTAGAGGTGGTCGTGGAATGACCTGAGCTTCTCGACGCTCTATTTTAGCTCGTAATTTTGCATTCTCTCTTCTCAGAACCTCGATCATGCTCATCAGTTCATCAAGCTTCGAATGCTAGCCGTTCTCCAATGGATTTGAGCTCTTACCTCCTATCATTATTCCTAATCGGAGCAAAGTCATTAACGGCAAGTTCCGGATCAGATCTGAGCTTCGCTGATGCGAACGTGCTAGATCTAGAGTCGAACCAACTGAATTCTGATCTCATTTGGCCAGATCTGAATCTCTCCTATCATGAACTCATCAGATCTAGTTTCACTAAACAAATCACAATTGTGTAGATCCAACGCGAATCTCTCACCACCATCCAGAATCGAAACTCTGTAAGATGAATTTCGATCACACCGATCTGGATTCAACTTTTAGAGATCAAGTTTTATCTTCATGAATTAGTCTTGATTGAATCAATCTTAATCGATTCAATCTTCATCGTTCCCACAGACGGCGCTATTGAAGATGTAAGGAATTTCTCTCTCTATATTTGGACAGAATACCCTTACACTTCAAGATTTTTCCAAAATCCTTTTCCCTCTAATTTCCCTCTATTTATAGACTGATACAATCTTTCTAGAACTTCTTAACTAACTCCTTGTGTTGGGCCCACACCCTGGGCCTCTCTAATTATGGGCCTAATTGCTTTCAGTGGACCTTTAGCATAGTTCTTCAATCTTGGGCCTGTCTTGCGAGAGCTTGGTTCGGACCAGGATCAATTACCTGGCCCACTGTTATTGGGTGGACCGTATCTGACCCACGTCATTTTTGGTGTCCTCAGGGTGTTATGTGAAAAATGGAGAAGTGAAAATGTAATCCACCCAATACATGTAGCTGCTGCATTTTTAAATCCTGCCTTCATGTGTAGCGAGGACTTCAAAGAAAATCGTGAAATGAAAGACGGTATAGATTTTATGTTAGGTTTTATTATTGAAGAAGAAAATGAAGATTTTATTCGAGAACAACAATTTTACCGTATAAAGACCACAAATTTATTCACAAATACAACAAAGACAATGTTGAAAACATCTCATCCTCGTAAGTTTTTATTTTTATTTTTAAAATATCTTGTTAAAATTAAAATAAGCTTTATATATTTAGTTATTTATTTATTTATTATTATTAATTTTTTTTATTATTTGTAGGAGTTTGGTGGGATTATTGTGGGGATTGTCTTCTTGTGCTACAAAGGTATGCCATTTGTATATTGAGTTAGCCTTGTAGTTCTTCTTCATGTGAGCAAAATTGGAGTGCTTAGGAAGCTGCGCAAACAAAGAAAAGGAATAAGTTGGCATCTACAATGTTAGACAATCTTGTATACGGAAGGATGAACACAATGATGATGGAAAAATTCAAGACACTCGAAGCATAAGATTTGGAGCCAATTAATCTTGACAAACTTAGTGACAATCTTGAATATGTTGATCATGAATAATTGGAGGATTATTCCTTCGAGCCAACATATGACGTTTCTAGTGATATAGTCACCAATGATGAAGATCTTTCTTGGTTAGATGGTGTTACCTAAATTTATAACAATTTTTTATTTTTATTTTGGGCAACATAGTTGATTATTCGAATTAGAATTTTTTCATTAATTTTGTGATGAAATTGATCATGTTATGGACATATGGTTATTGCTTCATTATATTTGGATAGTTTATTTTTTTTTATTTTTATGATTATTGTGATAGTGTCAATTGTAATATATTTATTTTATTATTTATTACATATTCTTTATTATCCTTACAAATATATGATATATAAGAAAATAATAAGATGTGTATAGCCGAATTTTTGATCCCAAATTTTTAGTGTATATAACGTATTATACACGTACATATCCGTATTTATATTTTTACGTTTTCATATTTTTTTGCCGAATTTTTTAAACGTATTTAAAAAAAAATCGAATTATATTCATACCTTTCCGTACCCGTATTTTTCCCGTACCATATTTTACGAACTATGCTCACATAATAATTCTTCACCAACTTGATGTCCAAATCCTTTCATACTCTCTTTAACATGCAATTTTAAAATTTTGTTGACTCTATCATCAACTAATTCATGTTGCTTACTTTTAACATTAAAATTTTTGCTATCATCCTTTTCTTTTGCTGCCTTTGAAGTTGTATTGTTGGGAGCATTCTATTGCTACTATAGTAGCATCTAGAACTACGAGAGGCAAAACAATATAATTTTGCTCACAATCAATTGTTTAAGAATTGTTGGTGGCTTTTAGTAAATTACATTTACCCAAGTATTGACTCTTGATAAATAGAGTATATGTCAAATAATGAACAATTTTTTGAATTAATAGAATTTAGCATGTCTAAGAAATATTTATATAAATTGTTAAAAAGCAATATATTAAGATAATAAGGATGAACACAATTTAAATGAGATAAAGGGAAGAGAAATGCAAACATAATGGCACACCAATTTAGTGAGGTTCAGAACTCCAACTCCTCAGCTCAAGATCCATCTTGAGAGTTTACCAAATCCATTATGGCTTCTCCTTTTGGGTGGAGAACAAACATTTACAAGAAACACACTTGGTTCTCTATTCTTCTTAGTAAGAGAAAAACATTTTTTTAGACTTCTTTTTGGTCAAACCAATCCTTAAAATTGTTTGGTAGAAAGTTTGAAGTATAAGGATATATAATATTAATGAATCAAGTTGAAGCTTGATTCAATGAAGTGAATGAATGAGAGAATGAAGATCATATTGAATGCTCAATGATAACTCTTAATTGCCCATAATTGTTTCTCACTTGTATATGTTTTACATAAATGCACAGTCTTTAAACAGTAGTTTAGAGCTAAAAAATAATTGTTAGGAGTAGTTAGGATTTCATCTAATGCAATTATAGCTGTTAGAATTCAAATTTGGCTTGAAAAAGATGGTTGATTGAATCATGCTCTTAAAGGCAAATCAGTTATGTGAGAATTAGTAGGTTATTGGACTTAACTAGCTGGCTGGTTAATCTTGAATTTTGAACAAAGACCTTTTTCTAGGTGTCTTTTGCCTTAGAGTCCATTTAGGTCATTATGTGATTATCAATGATGTTCATGACTTATTTCTAGGTTTCTTGAGGATCAAAAATGCAATTTTAAGTTCATATGTATGATCCTATAGAGATGAGTTTCAAATGGATTCTAAAATATTTTAATATTGAATCCTAAACACTCATCAACTTATCTATCCCATTCTTCAAGCTTTGGCATTGAATTTTGAGCATCAAGGCTTCTTTCTTGATCTTGAGTTGTATTCTTGACCTTTGATTTAAATTCATGATTATTGAGGTCGTGTGTAATGACCCTGTCATTTCCTCTTTATTAGATTTTCACGGATATTTTTTTTTTCGTTGTTCTTTTTCTTTCTGAGTTCGGTTTCTTGTCACTTAGTGTCGTCTTGAGTACTCTGGAATGATTTCTGAGACTCTTTTCTTTGGATTGACAACTTCCTTTAAGGACCAAGTCATTTCCGCATTTTTCGTTTTTCGACACTATTCACTTTTCGTCCTTTTCCCTATTTCGTCTTTTTCCCTATTTTATCTTTTTTCCATTTGTCACTTTTTGGCACAACCTCACTTTTCGTGCTCGTAGTTAGTTTTTGACTTCACGTATCTTCATTCTAAGTGGTTTCCACGAAGTACATATCTTTACTTTTGTAGATTAGTACTCTGGTTGTTCCTGGTGTCTATAGGGACATGGATGCACAGTTCTTCAGAATCTTTTTCATTTCTTAGGGTATTTTTCATAAATATCTTTTGAAGATATTTTATTTCAGGGGTTTTTAAGAAAATATTTTTGGAAGATATTTTCATTCTGGGCATTAGTGCAGTTTTCACTTTTTGGAGGGGCCATTATGCAATTAATGAAAGTTATTGCAAAAATGCCTCGTTTTGAGCCTGGATCCTCAGATGGGATTCATTTTTACATTTTTTCAAGTTGTGTACTCTTAGAATTTCCTTCTGGTCGTTTTACTCCAGTTTCAGAGTTTTTGGCCCCAATTGCCGCCGAACTTGTTCGGGACATATCTCTCTGCTCAGGACTCAGTTTTTGACGCCATTTCTTCCATTGTTTATAATTTCTCATTTTGAATCTTTTTTGTTCACTGAGTTTTGCTGTTTGAGTGCGTCTGCTCAAAATTTACTTTTCCGGACCAGGCGGGGCCCTTTCGGGGCACTTTTTGAGAGTTTCTATAAATAGGGGACTTAAAGTCAAAAAGCCATCTTCTCCCCTCTCCATGCACGATCAGAACCTGCTATGGCAGCCCAAGGGGGGCTTCCACCCTTCTCCTCTCATTTAAACCTCCTTCCCTTTGTTATAAAGTCATAGTGCTTTCGCGTTTTGTGTTTGTCTTGACTACGCGCTTCTTTCCCCCTTATTAGAACCCGTTTTTGGCCAATTTTTGAGTTCGGGTTTGAAGTCAAGTTAGGATTTTGGTAGGTCCTCTTCGGAGTTTAATGTTCATGGCGTTGTCCCCGACAAAACCCTGAAGTATCGTCGGATTCGGAGCCGTTTCATTTTGGTGTCTTTTGAGATTTTCATCTCAAATTGAGGTAGGGGATGTTTTAGGATTATATATGTGTTGTATTGAGTGTTTCCCATGATTATACAACTTGTATGCATGCTTTTGTTCATAATCTAGAATTTAATTTAATTATTTTCTATGTTTAAGATTTAATTCTCATGATGATATTCAACTTAGAATTAAATTGTGGCATGCTAGTAAATTAGGCTTTGGTATGTTTGTTAACATATATTAAATTGGAATTATTTGATAAAGAATTGCACTTTTTATTTAATAATTATCTTTTGTGAAAGTTTAATTATCATGGACGTACCTTGCATGGAATTAACTTGTGATAGGCTATTAAATTAAGTCTTGGCATGTTTTTTAACATACTTTAATTTAAGAGCATTTGGATGAGTATAAAAATCTAGAGAATTTAATTAAAATGATTAATTAAAATCTATTTTAAAGGTCCATTGGTTTAATTAAGTTTTTAACTTGATATTTGTGATGACTAAGGCTTGTATACTAGCATATGTTAATTTGGGACCATTTGATGTTGTTTTAGAATTTAGGGATTTGACTATCATGGTTTAATTAAATTCTATCTTATTGTTTTAATGGCCTAATTAAGTTTTTGAATTGGTATATGCAATGACCATGCTATGTTGTTTAACATGTGTTAATTAGGGACATTTGGTTAAGATTTGAAACTCAGAGAAATTAATTAATTTACTTGATTAATTTCCGTTTCTATTGCATTATTGATTTAATCATGAATTTGGCATTGGAAGTATATTTAAATCATGATTTTAGACTTTTATTAGATTCTTCAGTTTATATTTTCAATATTGAATTATATTGTTATAGCGTGTAATGAATCACACACTGAAGATTCGACATGTGATGTTATTATAGCGCGTAACGAATCGCACTCTGAAGATTCGACATTTACCATCGTATAGTAGTTGTGGATTTTGAGCATGAACTGTGTGGTTACAACTTACTTGTGCACGGAATGTAGTTTCGTGCTTTATATATGTTTTGTATATAAGTTGTAAACTTATTTATTTTGGAGTCACTTGGGACATTGTTACTACGATATGGCTAGAGTTTGGCTTCAGTGCGGGAGGTATGAGTTCTCCCTGTCAAGATAGTGTGCACTTGGGGTGGTATTACCAACGGTTTAGTGCCCATAATAGCCGTTGAGGTCTCGGCAGAATTTCGAGCTTAGATGTCCAAGTATTCCACTATTTGATTTCGCACTTTTAGATTTCTAGTTGATAACCTAGAGAATCTATGTCTAGATGTGTGGTATTAGAAATTCTAATTATACTAAATTGCTATATTTAGTTGATTTCGCACTTTTAGATTTCTAGTTGATAACCTAGAGAATCTATGTCTTGATGTGTGGTATTAGAAATTCTAATTATACTAAATTGCTATATTTAGTTGATTTCACACTTTTAGATTTCTAGTTGATAACGTAGAGAATCTATGTCTTGATGTGTGGTATTAGAAATTCTAATTATGCTAAATTGTTATATTTAGTTGATTTCGCACTTTTAGATTTCAAGTTGATAACTTTGAGAATCTATATCTTGTTGGTTTGTATAGCATGCTTCTATGTTTGTTAAATTGCATAGATATTGAGATTCGTATTTTATTGTTCAAATGTGACTTAGGAATGATCCTTTAGATTCATTTAGAACATAAACGTTAGGTGGCATGACCCACCTTTGTCGTTTTTGTATATTAGATTTTAAGTTGATAATTTTGAGAATCTATATATTGTTGCTTTGTATAGCACGCTTCCATGTTACTTGAATTGCATGAATGATGTGATTTATGCTAGAAATGGTTTAAGGTAGCTTAGGATGCTCCCTGAGTCTCATTTTGACATAGACGTTAGATGACATGAGCCCCTTTAACATGTTTCGTCTTAAGGTGATAAAATTGTAAAATATAGGTCGATGCATGCTCATTTCCTACGAGTAGCTTTATGTTACTCACCCCAAAGTTACTGGGGCATATTTCAGGTAAAGGAATCAAGGTTGAGATTTTCATTATGCTTGGGCGATTAGTGGAATTGAAGGTTCCATTTTGTGAAGGTTGGCTTGAAATGCCATTTGTAGCCTTATTTGTCAAATGTGTATATTTGATTCTAAACTTGTAATGTGCGCCTAAGCACACTTTTTGATTCTTATTTTATGTATATGACTTAAGGCCAAACTTATTTTGGAATTGCATATATGTCATGGATGTTAAATCTTGCCTTTAATGAGAATATATGAATAATCATGCGTTTTAGTATGCTATTTTGCACCGGAGCATGAGTTGTGTATGAAATTCATTATCTAGTATTCATTTAATATGTATGAGGTGTGGCCATGGGCTAAACACCATTTTGTTTTCATTTTTATATTTTAGTTTCATATATTGCGTTTTGGGTTAAAATAGTAAAATCTGAGCCTTTAAGGGTTCATTTTCAAATCGGGTGGTGCAAAGTGTGTTCTGGCACCTCCACTAGGTCTCATTAATCATGCATGAAGTGTGGCTAAGGGCCAAACGGTAATTTGAAATTATTTTTCTATTTTAAATTTCAAATTTTTCATTTCATGTGCATTTTTGCCCTTTTGGCCGTTGCGGGGTCGAATTTTGCATCGGTGGTATTTTTGAGCCATGGACCATTGTAGCACGTTTAATTAGGTAAGTTACGTCTGCGTGCAAGATTGTTTCTGGGAAAACCTTTTCCTTTGTGATTTGAGCCTCATATGGAATCATTTTTCAATTTTTTTTGTATAATATGATTTTAGGGCATTCTGTGGTTTTCCTTCGAGAAATAAATTCCGGTCATGGTCATTTAGAAAACGTGATTTTAGGGGGGGTTTCTTCTTCGTGTTTTTCCAAAAAATGTCGTTTTGGTACCGAAAATCCCTCGTGATATTTCAGCTTCCAGTTTTCATTTTAGCAGCTTTTTAGCTCTATTGACTAGATTTCTTGGAAGGGCGTTTTGGCCATTTTGCAGTGAGTTTTTTTTCATTCTCTCTCACGATTTTGGGTAGAAAATTTGATTTCGAGAGGGGTTTCTTTTTCATATTTTTCCAGAAAAATTAATCTTTTAGCCCGTTTCTGCTCTCAGATCCTGTAGCAACTTTTGGCCTCTTGTCCAGTTCTAATCTAGGGGCATTTTGGAGATTTCACAGTGAATTTTTTTCATTTCCGTCCGCACTATCAGGTAGAAAACTCAATTTTATGAGGGTTTCTTCTTCGTATTTTTCCAAAAAAACTCGTTTCGACCTCCGTTTCAAGCCTCAGTTCTAGACACTCAATTTTTTCTTCTTACTGTCATCATGTGCATGCCATTGGGCGCCGGCATGGGCACCGGTGGGCTTGCGCATGGGCGCCGGGCGCCCCATGACCTTCGTCGAGCCCCCGCGACGTCTCAACTTCAAACCCTCGTTTCTCCCTCATCCGGACTCCAAATCGAGTGAACTTTTTTTTGAACTTGACTAATTTTTCGCTGTCTTTCCAACGGTGTGCTCAGTTGCATCCAAATCTTCCTAGATAATTACCAGTTTACCCTTTTTTCTTTAAGTGCTCGTTTTTCTTTGTCATGCCATTTCTCCTTCGTTCGGACTCCGAATCATACGATTCTTGAGTCCATCTTGATTAGTTTTTCATTGTCCTTCTAGCGGTGTGCTCAGTGGCACCCGAGTCCACAGCTTTCAGAAATTGCTATTTTGCCCCTGGGGGCTTATTTGTCATATTTTGATCTTTTGCTTCCGCATTAGTTCTCATTAAGTTCCACGACCTCATGGAAGGTCACTTTGACTTCTTAGAGTCTTATTTTCTATTTTCGCTTCCGTATTCGGATCCGTTATCAGGTTAATCTTTGGTTTATCACAGGACGCACTGGCTTAAAAAACCAGGGCCGTGACAGGTGGTATCAGAGCTCCTAGGTTTGAATACCTTGGACGACGGGTTTTGGGTGCATATCACATTTTTGTTGCTATGTTATACATGTATATATGCTATTTGTTAACATGTTTCAGTATTATAACATGTTTACGTGCTTCTTGATAACATGCTTGGTTTGATAACCTGTCTACATGCTTAATTGACAAATTGTTTTGAAGCTTACTTAATTCGTTTTAGCATGTTGTATATGCTTATCTACTTTAGTATGACTGTATGTTGCATACATTGCCTTGCTTCTTGTTTCATGCATTCATGGCGTGAGTTGCATTCGATTATAATAAATCGTGTTATTATTGATTTGTTTCCTTTTAGGGCATCGTGTTAGGGTTCTGGTAGAATCCTGTAGAGTTCCCATCGAACTTGTTGGCATCTTGGTTTGGGGGATGTTTCCTTTCCTCGTGATGAGAGATTAGACTCATCTAGGCTCGGTTGTACATTTTATGTGTGGTGTCTTTAGAGAGGCATTGCATTCATTCTTTTGATTTTACGAACTTGCCATTTGTGTGATCACTTTTACATGTTTATGAGCTCCATTGTTGACGGGCATACCTTAAAAACATGTTTAAGGTGTATAACTATGTGATCGTTATATGAGGATGTATATGATACGTTTGTTTATACTGTATCTGTTTATCATGTTTGTGCCGTTGGTGGTGTAAAACGCGTTGTTATTTGTTTAACCTCTATGTGATAGGTGGTTTATTTGGTTTACCTTATGTGTACTGTGCTTAGCACCACGATATTATTTAATTTATGTCATTTAAATTTTGCGAGCATATATTATATGAGTATTTGGTTTATACTGTTTCATCTTTCCTGCACTTATGTTAGGGTTTTGTGACCTTGGATGTCGGGATTATTATAAGCGAACTACGTAGTAGACTTGTGTTTTGAGGTTTTAGTTGCCTATGATTGGGATTTTGATCCAATGTTTTGTCTTCTGTATGTAGGCTTACGGTAAGTCTACTTCAGATCGGTTCATAGGTTTTTGGTTTTGTGGGTCCAATCCATTGGCTTGAAGGCACAGACTCGTCAGGCTGTGGATTCGGGACTGGTGTTGTTATTGTGGTGTTTTCAGATGTGGGGGTCTTTAATTACGCCAGCGTTAGGGATTTAAGGCTTTAAGCGTAACGGTGCTAGTGACATTGTTGTTAGAGTTTTGGGATTAGCTACCCCAACTCTCACGGATGCCTGGTTCTCGTAGTGTTTGGTAATGATCATTTTTGACATTGATGTCATTTGTATCGAAAAGTTTCCTTCTGAGTTGATCTGTTGAGTGCAAGTTATGAACTAGTACCTTATACTGTCATGCTACCTTACTGACGAGTAAGTGTGGGTGGGTTCTCGTCATTGTTTGTACTACCATATCATTCTTAGCCATCTGTCATGATTTGACTTGCCGTTGTCTTAGGGATTCTTTCGGTGATTGACTTTGAGTTGATATGCCAATTCATTCAGTAAGTGTCACCCAGTTCTAGGTTTTTGCGTTCTTTCGGGTGACCTTTAGGCTTTTGGAGTTGTCCTTTAGCACCTTATGGTTTATCCTTTGGTTTGATCTTACATTGATCTTGTTCGGTTCTCTTTTGTCTGTTCTTGATTTCGGGGACAAAATCCCTTTAAGGAGGGTAGGTTGTAATGACCTTGTGATTTCTTTCATTTCCTCTTTCTCAGATTTTCACGGATATTTTTTTTTCCGTTGTTCTTTTCTTTTCTGAGTTCGGTTTCTTGTCACTTAGTGTGGTTTTGAGTGCTCTAAAATGATTTCTGAGACTCTTTTCTTTGGATTGACAACTTCCTTTAAGGACCAATTCATTTCCATATTTTTTTGTTTTTCGACATTATTCACTTTTCGACCTTTTCCTTATTTCGTCTTTTTCCCTATTTTGTCTTTTCCTCGTTTGTTACTTTTTGGCACAACTTCACTTTTCGTCCTCGGAGTTAGTTTTTAACTTCACGTATCTTTATTCTAAGTGGTTTCCATGAAATACGTATCTTTACTTTTGTAGAAAAGTACTCTGGTTGCTCCCGGTGTCCATAGGGGCATGGATGCACAGTTCTTCAGAATCTTTTTCATTTCTTGTGGTGTTTTTCATAAATATCTTTTGAAGATATTTTATTTCAGGGGTTTTTAAGAAGATATTTTTGGAAGATATTTTCATTCTGGGCATTAGTGTAGTTTTCACTTTTTGTAGGGGCCATTGTGCAATTAATGAAACTTATTGCAAAAATGCCTAATTTTGAGCCTGGATTCTTGTACGGGATTCATTTTTACATTTCGTCAAGTTATGTACTCTTAAAATTTCATTCTGATCGTTTTCCCCCAGTTTTAGAGTTTCTGCCCCGATTGCCGCCGACTTGTTCGGGGCATATCTTTCTGTTCGGGACTCAGTTTTTGATACCGTTTCTTCCGTTATTCATAATTTCTCATTTTGGATCTTTTTTGTTCACTGAGTTTCACCATTTGAGTGCGTCTGCTCAAATTTTACTTTTCCGGACCCAGCGGAGCCCTTTCGGGGCACTTTTTGAGATTTTCTATAAATAGGGGGACTTAAAGTCAAAAAGTCATCTTCTCCCCTCTCCATGCACGACCAGAACCTTCTATGGCAGCCCAAGGGGGGCTGCCACCCTTCTCCTCTCATTTAAACCTCTTTCCCTTTGTTATAAAGTCATAGTGCCTTCGCGTTTTGTGTTTGTCTTGACTACGCGCTTCTTTTCCCCTTATTAGAACCTGATTTTGGCCAATTTTTGAGTTTGGGTTTGAGGTCAAGTTAGGATTTTGGTAGGTCCTCTTTGGAGTTTAATGTTCACTGTGATAGCCCAAGTTTTGTAAACTCAGTGCGTCAGTGATGACCAAAAGGTGACCCGATAACGGATTCGAAATGCTGAAGCGAAAGGTGAAACAACGATCTCTAATGATACAATGCGTCTCTAAGACACCAATGTGACCCTCAATGAGGTCATAGAACCCAAAGGAAAATAAATGCGGAAGTGTAGTTTTAAAAACGGACAAAAAGGAACCTAGGGGCAAAATGGTCATTTTACAAAAAAAATGGATTCAAGTGCTATCAAGCACACCACTGGGAAGACAATGAAAACTAATCATGATGGACTCAAGAATTTCACTATTCGGATTCCGGACGAAGGAGAAATGACAAAATAAAGAAAAACGAGCAATAAAGCTAAAAGGGTAAACTGGTAATTATCCAGAAATATTTGGATGCAACCGAGCACACCGTTGGATAGACAATGAAAAACTAATCAATTTCAAAAAAAAATTCACTTGATTTGGAGTCCGGATGAGGGAGAAAGGTTAAAAACAACATCGACGTCGCGGAGGCCCGACGAAGGCCGTGACAGCTACAGTGCTGTCAACCCACTACTGCTGCAATTGAGAGTAAAAACGGGCATCTAAACGGACTTTTTTGGAAAAACTCAAAGAAGAGACCCCCTCTAAAATCAAGTTTCCTACCCCGATCACAAACGGAAACAAAAAAAATGCATTGTAAAATGTCCAAATCAAGAAAATCAGGTCTAGAGGTCAAAAATCGTTCCAAGCTATTGCCCAAAGAAAGGAAATGGGGCTTCAAAAGGTTTTTAAGTTGCCTAAATTGAAAATGCAATCTTAAAATACACCCACAAGACCCCCGGAAGTTTCGGATCGGTCGTCACACTTTTCAAAAAAAAGTCGATGAATAGTACCAAGTACATTTGCACTAAAGTCGGCAAAAACCTGGTAGCAATGATTTTTCGGAAAAAAATAGATTTTGTAGGGCCAAGATGGCATTTTCTAGAAAAAAACAAAGAAGAAACCCCCCCTCAAAATTGAGTTTTCTACATGAATCGTGAGGAAAAATAAAAAAAACATATTTTGAAATACCCGAAATGCCCCTGGAACAGAATAGGGTAAAACTCTCTAAAAATGCTACTTAGAGTCTTTGTTTCATCAAGGATGGTGTTGTTTGCCAAAGTGAGCATGCAAGCATACGTAATGTGATAAAATAGATATGTTGCAATGGCCTATGGCCTCATGGCATGTCATATGCAAAATAGAACCCTTCAATGCATTAATCCACATATCTTCCATAGGCTACAATGAAGTTCAAAGTTAGCATACATTTCACATAAGTGTCTTTGGCCCTTGACCTCATTACAACTACATTCTAAGAGTGTCAAAAGGTGCACTTAAGTACACATTTCATAACTTAGACAATAAGTACAAGTTTTATCAAAGTAAGCAAAAGTAAGACAAGATATGCTAACATATGCATATTCTCTGTCATCAAAATACTTCAAGAACTCTAGTAAGTCTAAGAATGCTGTGCATCCCACACTAAGACTTCTTTACCTGCAAAACACCCATTAACTTAGGGGTGAGTAAACAATTTTACTCGTAGGGAATGCATGGGTTTATCTTTGTACCAAGTTACAATCCAATACCATTTAATTCATGCTATTAAGTGATAATAGAACTTTCAACATGATACAATGGGATGTAATTTCACAAAGTTAACAACTTGGAATTTAAATGCGAAATCAAACCAAAGTGGTTACTTGGACGTCACACCGGATCAAACCGACAATGTGGTTACTTTAGGGTTACTAGCCCATGGGTAACCTCCCTATGTGCGCACTAGACTATATAGAGGGACAATCCCCCGTACTAGAACCAAGTCCTAGCCGTAGCTAAACAACGACATCCCCAAGTTTCCAAAATCAACAAATTGTGCAACAACGTATATATATTAACATGTATATACAAGATATCAACTATTTACCAAGCACAATCCAATTTTGGAAACTTATACAATACAAGCTCAAAGTCTACAACTACTATGACATGAAAGATGTCAAATACAAAGTGTGCAATTCGTTACACATAGCAACAATATATTCAATAAGGAAAAACATATTATCATGAATATAAAAGTAACAACTATGTTATCCAATACTCAAAAGTAATCAAGTGAACATACACCAAATCCAAATCCATGATTTAAATATAAAAACAATTTCCAAAATGCAATTAAATCCATGGAGTAATAAAATAGAATTTAATTAAACATAAATAGTTAAATTCTCTAAATTCCAAGTTAACCCCAAATAACCTCAATTTAATATATAGTGAAGGACATGTCATGGTCATCACATATATAACATCAAATGACAAGTTAAGTGATTAAAACACTTAAAACAAAATTAATCAAACTAATTAATTAATTCCCTCTAGATTTTTAAACAATTCCAAATGCCCTCAATTTAATCTATGTTAGAGAACATGCCAAGGCCTATCCAAATATCACATTACATCATGATTTCATGCTTGCTATCACCATGTGAATTAAACTTTCACAAAAGAAAAATATTAAATAAATTTTGTAATTCTTATCCAAATGCTCCAAATTTAATATATATTGTAGTATATGTCATGGTTATTATATAAATCATTTCAAAACTTGATTTAAGTCGTAGGAGCATATAAATAAAAATTAATTAAATTAATTCATTAATCCCTCTAGATTTTAAAACAACTCTAAATGACCTTAAATTAACATAAGTTATGAATCAAGCCATAGTCATGTTATTTATCAAGTCTAAAGTGAATTACATACAAGTTAAAATTAATCATTTATTTCTCATTTTAATACAAGACAAACATATAACTTAGATATCATTATAGGAACCAATAAAATCACTTGGAAGATAAATGATAACACCCCCTACCTCACAAGAGGATTGTTTCTCTTGAATCCAAGGGACGCAAGCTTAAAAATGGAAAACCAAACAAGGGTTTTGTAGAAGAAGAGGAGAGGAACAAAAAGTATTACAAGGTTAATGATCTAAGGTGAGTGGAAGGGCCTCAAAATTTAAAGTCAAAGCTTAAGGTTTTAAGATTTCTTCAATGGAGTCTAGGATTCTTATGTGTAAGATAATGTGAAAATGAAAAAGATGAAATGTGAGTGGAGGATTTAGAGGTCCTCCACTTACTAGGTGAACCTACACCATGGTCAACACACACACAAAATGCAAGACTAATTGTGAACCTTACACTTGTCATCATCCTAAGGTTCCCTTCTAGAATTAATTCTAAGCCTACACTTGTCAACCATCCAGGCCAACGAGTGGTCCAATCCTAGGTCAACAAGTGGATAAATCTCCACCCTCCATGTGTCATTAGATTAAGCTTCCAAGTGGTTCCACCATAAAATTAACAAGTGGCACCATAGGAATGTGACACTTGTCATATTTTTCAGAAATTGCAAAAAGGTACTTTTTGAAAATATCTTCCAATTTAATTTGCAAAATGGTCCCTAAGACGAAAAATAATTACTTTACTTAATTACCCAAAAACCCCTCAAGTTATGGATAATTACAAAAAGTCTTGTTTTCATGGCTTTTACAAAGAAAGTAAGCATTTAATATGCATTTCTACAAAAGTAAAAATGTAGATATCATGGAATTTAAATATCATGGATGTATGCAAAACTAGAATCAAATCCGAGCACAAAAAATAAGGTTATGTAAGTAAAAGTGAAAAACGAGAAGGGGACAAAATAAGGAAAAGACGAAAAAATGAATAGTGTCAAAAAAATAAAAAAAATTTATAATGACTCGGTTCTCAAAGGAAGTTGTTAATCCAAAGGAAAGAGTCTCAGAAACCATTTTCGAGCACTCGAGACGACACTAAGAGGCGGCAAATCGAACCCGAAAAGGAAAAGACAATGAAAAAAATTTATCCACAAAATTTGAAGAAAGGGAAAGAAATGAAAATGAGCGGGTCATTACATTCACAGCGTTGTCCTCGACAAAACCCTAAAGTATCGTCAGATTCAGAGCCGTTTCATTTTGGTGTCTTTTGAGATTTTCATCTCAACTTGAGGTAGGGGATGTTTTAGGATTATATATGTGTTGTATTGAGTGTTTCCCATTATTATACAACTTGTATGCATGCTTTTGTTCATAATCTAGAATTTAATTTAATTATTTTCTATGTTTAAGATTTAATTCTCATGATGATATTCAACTTAGAATTAAATTGTGGCATGCTAGTAAATTAGGCTTTGGTATGTTTGTTAACATATATTAAATTGGAAGTATTTGATAAAGAATTACACTTTTTATTTAATAATTATCTTTTATGAAAGTTTAATTATCATGGACGTACCTTACATGGAATTAACTTGTGATATGCTATTAAATTAAGTCTTGGCGTGTTCTTTAACATACTTTAATTTGAGAGCATTTGGATGAGTATAAAAATCTAGAGATTTTAATTAAAATGATTAATTAAAATCTATTTTAAAGGTCCATTGGTTTAATTAAGTTTATAACTTGATATTTGTGATGACTAGGGCTTTTATACTAGCATATGTTAATTTGGGACTATTTGATGTTATTTTAGAATTTAGGGATTTGACTATCATGGTTTAATTAAATTCCATCTTATTGTTTTAATGGCCTAATTAAGTTTTTGAATTGGTATATGCAATGACCATGCTATGTTGTTTAACATGTGTTAATTAAGTACCATTTGGTTGAGATTTGAAACTTAGGAAAATTAATTAATTTACTTGATTAATTTCCGTTTCTATTGCATTATTGATTTAATCATGAATTTGGCATTGGAAGTATATTTAAATCATGATTTTGGACTTGAATTAGATTCTTCAGTTTATATTTTCAATATTGAATTATATTGTTATAGCGTGTAACAAATCGCACACTGAAGATTCGACATGTGATGTTATTATAGCGCGTAACGAATCGCGCTCTGAAGATTCGATATTTGTCATCCTATAGTAGTTGTGGATTTAGAGCATGAGCTATGTGGTTACAACCTACTTGTGTATGGAATGTAGTTTCGTGCTTTATATATATTTCGTATATAAGTTGTAAACTTATTTATTTTGGAATCACTTGGGACATTGTTACTATGATATGGCTAGAGTTTGGCTCTAGTGTGGGAGGTATAAGTTCTCCCCGTCAAGATAGTGCGCACTAGGGGTGGTATTACCAGCGGGTTAGTGCCCGTAATAGCCGTTGAGGTCTCGGCAGAATTCCGAGCTTAGATGTCTAAGTATTCCACTATTTGATTTCGCACTTTTAGATTTCTAGTTGATAACCTAGAGAATCTATGTCTTGATGTGTGGTATTAGAAATTCTAATTATACTAAATTGCTATATTTAGTTAATTTCGCACTTTTAGATTTCTAGTTGATAACCTAGAGAATCTATGTCTTGATGTGTGGTATTAGAAATTCAAATTATACTAAATTGCTATATTTAGTTGATTTCGCACTTTTAGATTTCAAGTTGATAACTTTGAGAATCTATATCTTGTTGCTTTGTATAACATGCTTCTATGTTAGTTAAATTGCATAGATATTGTGATTCGTGTTTTATTGTTCAAATGTGACTTACGAATGATCGTTTAGATTCATTTGGAACATAGATGTTAGGCGGCATGACCCACCTTTGTCGTTTTTGTATATTAGATTTCAAGTCGATAATTTTGATAATCTATATATTGTTGCTTTGTATAACACGCTTCCATGTTACTTGAATTGCATGGATGATGTGATTTATGCTAGAAATAGTTTAAGGTAGCTTAGGATGCTCCCTGAGTCTCCTTTTGATATAGACGTTAGGTGGCATGAGTCCCTTTAACATGTTTCGCCTTAAGGTGATAAAATTGTAAAATGTAGGTCGATGCATGCTCATTTCCTACGAGTAGCTTTATGTTACTCACCCCAAAGTTACTGGGGCATATTTCAGGTACAGGAATCAAGGTTGAGATTTTCATTATGCTTGGGCGATTAGTGGAATTGAAGGTTCCATTTTGTGAAGGTTGGCTTGAAATGCCATTTGTAACCTTATTTGTCAAATGTGTATATTTGATTCTAAACTTGTAATGTGTGCCTAAGCACACTTTTTGATTCTCATTTTATGTATATGACTTGAGGTCAAGGGCCAAACTTCTTTTGAAATTGCATATATGTCATGGATGTTAAATCTTGCCTTTAATGAGAATATATGAAAAATCATGCGTTTTAGTATGCTATTTTGCACCGGAGCATGCGTTGTGTATGAAATTCATTATCTAGTATTCATTTAATATGTATGAGGTGTGGCCAAGGGCCAAACACCATTTTTTTTTCATTTTTACATTTTAGTTTCATATATTGCGTTTTGAGCTAAAATAGTAAAATCTGAGCCTTTAAGGGTTCATTTTCAAATCGGGTGGTGCAAAGTGTGTTCTGGCACCTCCACTAGGTCTCATTAATTATGCATGAAGTGTGGCCAAGGGCCTAACGGTAATTTGAAATCATTTGTCTATTTTAAATTTCAAATTTTCCATTTTATGTGCATTTTCGCCCTTTTGGCCGTTGGGGGGTCAAATTTTGCATCGGTGGTATTTTTAAGCCGTGGACCATTGTAGAACATGCAATTAGGTAAGTTACGTCTGCGTGCAAGATCGTTTCTGGGAAAAACCCTTTCCTTCGTGATTTGAGCCTCCTATGGAATCATTTTTCAATTTTCTTGCATAATATGATTTTAGGACATTCTGGGGTTTTCCTTCAGGAAATAAATTCTGGTCTCGATATGGTCACTTAGAAAACTTGATTTTCGGGGGGGGGGGGGGGGGGGGGGTGGGGTTTATTCTTCATATTTTTCCAGAAAATGTCTTCTTGGTACTAGAAATCCCTCGTGAAGTTTCAGCTTCCAGTTTTCATTTTAGCAGCTTTTTAGCTCTCTTGACCAGATTTCTTGGGAGGGCATTTTGGCCATTTTGCAGTGTGTTTTTTTTCATTTTCTCTCGCGTTTCTGGATAGAAAATTTGATTTCGGGAGGGGTTTCTTTTTTGTGTTTTTCCAGAAAAATTCATCTTCTAGCCCATTTCTGCGCTCATATCCTGTAGCAGCTTTTTGCCTCTTGTCCAGTTCTGATCTAAGGGCATTTTGGGGATTTCACAGTGAATTTTTTTTCATTTCCGTTTGTGCTGTCGGGTAGAAAACTCGATTTTAGGGGGGGGATTTCTTCTTCGTGTTTTTTCAAAAAAACTCGTTTCGATCTCCGTTTCAAGCCTTAGTTCTGGACACTCAATTTTTTCTTCTTGTTGTCATCATATGCATGCCATTGGGTGCTAGCATGGGCGCCCGGCACGCCATGGCCTTTGTCGGGCCGCCCCGACGTCTCAACTTCAAACCCTCGTTTCTCCCTCATCCGGACTCCAAATCGAGTGAATTTTTTTTTGAACTTGACTAATTTTTTGCTGTTTTTCCAACGGTGTACTCGGTTGCACCCGGATCTTCCTAGGTAATTACCAGCTTACCCTTTTTGCTTTAAGTGCTCATTTTTCTTCGTTATGCCATTTCTCCTTCGTCCGGACTCCGAATAATGCGATTCTTGAGTCCATCTTAATTAGTTTTTTATTGTCCTTCCAGTGGTGTGCTCGGTGGCACCCGAGTCCACAATTTTTTGAAATGACTATTTTGTCCCTAGGGGCTTATTTGTCGTATTTTTGATCTTTTGCTTCCGCATCAGTTCTCATTGAGTTCCATGATCTCATGGAAGGTCACTTTGACTTCTTATAGTCTTGTTTGACATTTGGAACTTCATATCATTTCCATGTGCATTACTTCACTATTGATGTGCTCATATGTATTTGAATGCTTGGTATGCGACCTTGATCATCTTTACTTCATTGCGGGCTAACTTAAAAAGTTGAATATATCTAGAATAACACTCTATGTAGACATTAGTGCCTAAACAACATTAATGGTTTGTAATAATCAAAATTATTAGATTATCCTTTGGTCAAAACCTTTATGCCAATAATTTTCATTATTCTCCTATGTGTACTCGTTGATAAACTGAGTCTATTTATTATAATTATGATATAGGGAATAAGATATATACGTATAATCTTGTGGTATGAATCTAGCCATAATTAACCTTTTCATCTTGGACCACAGCTGAACAGGTTATTTTTTTTGCTTCCACCAGTTAGTCTGTATTTGTTCCCACCAAGCTGAAGCACATCCTATAAACTTAAGCTCAATAAACAAAACTTACTTGTTTTTAGGTATATAAAAAATACTCGAAAAAATCTGCAACTTCATTAAAGCCAATTCAAGACATAAAAACTTTAATAGAGGGTGAGTAAGACAAGTCTTATATGAAACCAAAACTCATGATTAACCGGATATCTACGATTGTATCTAAAACCCAAACTCACGATTATCTAGATATATAAGATTTCTGTCACATCTACATCGATCACTAAATCCGAACTCCTCATCATCAGAATAATCCATATAGACTAGAGGCTGCCTACGTGGATGTATAGGAACATAACCCATATTTGGTTGGCCGCGAGACACGTCATCAACATGATCTTGAATTAAACCATGAACCTAGTTGCTACCAATCCCAAAACCTGTTACCACGAAACGCTCTTGAGTATGCATGGTTGCCCAAGGGGCCTTCACTTTGCGATCATCGTCTACAAGTGGGTGCTACCAAAACGATTAATCATCATCAGAATATAGTAAAATCAAAGCTTTGATACCAACTGATGGAGCGGAAGCTATGAATGTTCATGAAGGAATGATAAACAAGTTTGAATATACAAAGTTAAGACAAAATTGTAATATAATTTGATATACTCCCTCTGTCCCAAAATACATGTCCTGGGGAATCCAACTTTTCATGGTAGTAGAGTTTTAATAGTTTTTTTTTATTGTATTGATAAGAGTAAGGTTTCAAATATGCCCTTATTAAAAGCCAAAATAATGTTCCCTAATTAGTGTACTTGTTTAGTTAAAAGGATAGCTTGGGAATTTTATAAAAAATACTACATCCAATTTTGGAATTAGACATGTTTTTTGGGACATCCCAAAATAGAAAGATGGACAAGTATTTTGGAATGGAGGGAGTACTATTAATCAAATTGTTAAATTATGCTCTTGCAGTACATGCATATTTATGACAGAGAAAAACTAATGCTATAAGAAACCTAGTAGCAAAAGATAACTAAAAGACATAAGGAAACTACAAATAATACATAACTTAAAAATAAGCCTAAAAATAAATTCTTTCTAAAAAAAAAAAAAATAGAATAAGAAACCTAATCACTAAAAAGTGTTGAATATAAAAATTCTAAACAATATGACTTCATTTTGACCTCCCAAAAAAATCCTGAAATATTCAGTAATCTCCCTAACAAACTAAAAAACGCGATTTTGGAGTCTTAAACAAAGGTTTTCTGCCGAAAAATGACATGGCTCACTAGTTAAAATTAGTGGTTTTGCTCAATGGGTCGTTTCACCCAGGAAAAAAAAACAAAAAAAAAAAAAAAAACAATCCTACATCATTAGTGAACTGACAAAAATTTTGTCCTAGATCATTGTGAGAGTATGATACTACTATCTCGTTCTTGGTACTTGAACCCATTTTGTTTAGTGGGCGATGTTGCCGAAAATGTTTTCATTAGGGTTGGCAAATGGGATGGTCAATTCCTATTAGATTGCAAACCTAATCCATCCATTTTTAGTTTTAGTGTTAGACTAAAGTGTGAGGAAATAGGCAAATTAACCACTCGAGGCTGATTTAATACTATTGATGAGAGGAAAGCCTGTGGAGTTGGACATTAGATGGCATTAGATAATTAGGTCCCAACCAATGGCTCCAAAATTTATGTGGTGGGTTTGGTCACTTGTTGATGTAGAACTGATTGTTGAAGCCTTTATGGCCCGTTTGGACTACCAGGGGGCCAAACGGGTATGCTGACAGATTTTCTGGGTTAATCCCGAAGTGTGCATTTTTTACTTGACAAGAGAGTTTTTTGACTAGAAATGGCCCAACGAGAAAGACACACTACTGTGTTATGACGTAATCTATTTTTCGGTGAAATACCATCATTTAGGGCCTCAAAACGGGGTTTTTCTGTCCTATAAAAGCCTATCAAATATTTCAAGATTTTTGTTCGTTGTCTAAATGAACTCGGATTGCACTAATATTTTATATTTAGTAATATCATTTTATTAGGTTTCTTTTTCTATTTTTTTCAGAATTTTTAAAGATACGTTATTTTTAGGCTATTTTTTCGAGTATTAGTATCCTTTCGGGATTAGGTTTCCTTATGTTATAATGATTCGTGTTACAGTTAGTTTCCTTATGGATTAGGATTTTCTTTCATTATAAATATGTGTAATGCAGAGATCAGAATTATTCATTCAATTACCAATATAAATATCAGATTTCTCTGAATTTATCATTCGTTTCGTGGATTCAAAGTAAACGTTCCTTATGAATAAATTTATTGCTTCCACTTACGCTAATTGGTATTAGAGCCTTATCTTTTTCTGGTCTGATGGTAGATGAACATGGTGACGGTAACCTCGTTGGTGACGAAGATTGATAGATAGAGGCTCTTTCGAGGGCCAAATTCCAAGACTTTCAATAGATAACCCAACAGGCATTGTATGAGATTCAAGAAACCCTTGTTGGGCTCGCGTTGGGTCCAAATCAGATTCGCGATAACAACAGGGTAAGAAAAGTTGATGAAGATCGCGTTCATCCCTTTTGGAATCGCAGCCCCATCTCGCCGCGTAGGCAGCCAGCCTACGAGGAAGACTTAAATGATGATGACAATGCTGAAGAGGTGCTTACGGGAAATAGAGGGGCTGGAAGATATCGGGATCAAGGAGATTATGATTCTAGGAAGTTTCGTATGAAGATGGATCTCCCCATTTTTAACGGTAATTTTAATATTGAAGATATCCTGGATTGGTTAGCAGAAGTTAATAGATTATTTGATTACATGTATATCCAAGAAGATAAGAAGGTGAAACTAATGGCATATAAGCTCAAGGGAGGAACTTCTGCGTGGTGGGAATAATTTCAGGTTACTCGTGCCCGACAAAGGAGACACCAGTATGATCCTAGCAGAAGATAAATCATCTAATAAAGGGCAGATTCCTGTTGCCAGATTATGAGCAAACTTTAGTCCAAAAGTATCAGGATTACAAATAGGGAAGTTAAATGGTTCAGGCCTATACGGAGGAATTCAATCGGTTGACATCTCGGAACGACCTGAGGGAAACTGAGATGTGGCGAGTTGCTCGTTATCTGAATGGTCTGTGATATGCCATTCATGATAGGGTATCAACACAGATAATTTATACGTTAGCAGAAGCCACAAATGCGGCAACCAGGGTAGAGGAATTTTTGGAGAAAACAAAAATAATGGGTAGCTCTAGGAATTACTTTAATTCGACGTGTTCAGCGATGAACAAAGCAAAACAACCCATGTAGTCTCAAACTTTTGTTCCAGCAATACTTGATTCGGCTAGCACTAGTACTCAACCAAAGAAAGCCGAAACAGCTCCCATAGCAAGTCGGGATCCATCCAAAAATAATTTCTATAGTCGACCAGACCCCATTAAGTGTTATAGATGCAGGCAGCTAAACCATCGATCTAATGAATGTCTCCAAAGGCACTCAGCTAATTTAATAGAGCCTGGGGGTGAGGAGGATTAAGATAGGGAAGCTGAGGAAGGGTTTCCTTTATACGATGAGGAATAGGTGATTGGAAAAGATAAGGGGGATCAATTATCACATTTTCTAGTTGTGCGAAGGATGTTACTTGCTTAAAAAATGGAAGAGCATCCATACAGGCACAATATAGTCCAACATGGTGCACTGTCAATAAGAAAGTCTATGATGTTATCATTGATAATGGTAGCAGCGAGAATATTGTGTTAAGGGCGATGGTCCAGAAGTTAGGGCTAAAAACAGAGAAGCATCCAAGTCCCTACAAAATTGGATGGATTAAAAAAGGGATAGGAGCAAGGTTTACAGATATCTGCCGGGTTCCCTTTTCTATTAGGAATAAGTATATTGATGAGGCGTTGTGCGATGTTGTTGATATGGATACTTGTCACTTGATTCTATGCAGACTATGGCAGTTTGACATCAATGCCACTCATAAGGGCAGACATAATGTTTACATGTTTAATAAAGAAGGCAAAAGATTGTGTTGGGTCTTATTAATGAAGGGGATTTTTCCAAGGTTTCACAAGCCTAGGGAAAATCAGTTCTTTTAATCAGTAGTGAATAGCATTTTTTGGAGGAGGCCAAGGAGTCCGGACAGTTTTTGGTGCTGGTGGTTGGAGAAGAAGTGTCTGATACTCCTTCTACAATTCCAACAGTGTTACAACCCACACTTGAAGCGCTTTGAGAGATTATTCCAGACGAGTTACTTAGTGGGGTACCTCCTATGTGAGATATTCAACACCACATAGATCTTGTGCCTAGTACTAGTCTGTCACATTTATAGCACTATCGCATGAGTCCAAATGAGTGTGAAATTTGTAGGACCAAGTTGAAGAGTTGGTTCAGAAGGGTATGGTGAGAGAGAGTACGAGTTCGTGTGTTATTCCAGCTTTGTTAGCACTAAAGAAGGATGGTAGTTGGTGTATGTGTATCGATAACATAACCATCAACAAGATCACCATCAAGTATAGATTTCCTATTCCACGGTTAGATGATATGTTGGATATACTGGCTGGTTCAAAACTCTTTTGAAAGATTGATTTAAGTAGCGGCTACCACCAGATTTATATTAAATTAGGGACGAATGGAAGGCTACTTTCAAGACTAAGGACGGTCTGTATGAATGGTTAGTTATGCCGTTTGGGCTGTCTAATACTCCAAGCACTTTCATGAGGCTTATGAATCAGGTATTAAAACCTTTTATTAGTAGATTCATTATTGTCTATTTTGATGATATCCTGATTTATAGTCAGTCAAATATGGTGCATTAATCACACTTGAGAGAGGTATTGACAGTTTTGCAGGCAAACAAGTTGTACATCAATATGGAGAAGTGCACTTTTATGATTAGCAGTTTACTATTTTTGAGTTTTGTGGTGAGTGCTAAAATCATTCGGGTTGATGAGGAAAAGGTTCGGGAAATTCGAGAACAACCCATGCCAAAAATAGTAGGCGATGTATGTAGTTTTTTATGGTTTAACAACATTTTATCGATGATTCATCAAAAATTTCAGTAGTATTGTTGCTTCTATGACAAAATGCATGAAGAAGGGTAAATTTAAATGGGGCGAAGAGGCAAAACAGAGCTTTGCACCGATCAAAGAAAAATTGTCCAATACACCTATTCTAGCATTACCAAGCTTTGAGAAATTATTTGAGGTTAAGTGTGATGCCTCAATTGTCGGGGTTGTACTGTTTTATCCCAAGAGGGCATACCAATTGCGTTCTATAGTGAGAAACTTAGTGATGCGAGGAAGAAGTGGACTACAAATGAGCTTGAGTTCTATTAAGTGTTATGTACATTGTAGGTTTGGGAACATTATCTAGTGCAGAGGGAGTTCGTTATTTACACTGACCATCATGCTTTGAAGTTCATCAATAGTTAGAATAATATTGACAGGATGCATGCCAGATGAGTTTCTTTTCTATTGCGATTTACCTTCTCATTGAGGCATAAATTAGACTAGCAAAACAAATTCGCTGATGCATTTAGCCGAACGGCAGCACTCCTGGTGACTTTGTGTAATACCCCTAGTTTTCAAAGGATAAAATGGGAATTTAAATTTTGATTTTTATTGCATTATTATTTAATTATGTGACTTACGTGAGTTATGTGTTTTTCTTAATTGATTAATTGTGTTTAATAAAATTTATTGTTAAATTGTATTTGTGTAATTGTTTAATTTAAGTGGTTAACTGTATTTCTTTATTTGTGTTACTTTAATTGTTTAATTGTGATTTAATTTAATGATTTGATTTATTGGTATTAAATGACGTGTATTATAGTAAGCTTTATTATTAATGATGTTAGGGTTTTATGTTTTTGTAATCACGTTGGGTTATGAAGTAGCCGACATATAATTAGGCGTGAATTAGGATTAGGGTTTTACAGGAGCCTATATATATATAAGCTATATGTCTGTAAGGGATTAAGAACCCCTTTTCCCATAACACAGAGAGGGTTGAGGGGAAAACACAAAAGGAGAAACAGAGGGTTTTAGGAGGCAAAACAGAGAATGTCTTGAGAGTTAAACGGAGGGGCAAGGGATTTGTAAAGGGGATTTGCTTGTGGGTTGAACCAAGAAGCAACACAGGAAGAGACCAGTGGTCAGAGAAGGGGAAACAGTCTTGTTGTTACCGGAACTCAGAGATGGTGGTTTAGGTTTCAAACCGAAACCTAAAGGCAAGTTTCATTCTATCTCCTTCCTGTAAACTTGTGTCCTGTGCATTCAAAATAGACTCCAGGAATCTAATTAAACTTTAAAAATGGACGTTTATGCATGTTAGATTAGGTCGTAATCTGTTTTACGTTCTTGCAACTTAAACTGTTATTTTTGCATAAACTGTTCAGTTGTGATTTAAGTTTCTTGTCAATTAATTCACACTGGAATATGAGGAGTTTCTAGGAATATAAGAACTTACATTGAACCCTAAGAATGTTAAAAATATTTGGGATAAGACAGTGAACTTCGCCGGAAGCTCAGACGATAACTGGAAGAAGTAGAGACGAAGAAGGAAGGCAGAGAGGGGCTCTCAGGGGGGAGAGTCGGCTCCCTAATGGAGGGAGAGCTGGCTCCCATGAAGAGAGAGCCTACTCTCCATGAGGGAGACCCGACTCTGGAAGTTGTAGAGCCGGCTCCCATGGTGGGGGAGCCGGCTCCCTTGAATAAAAAACCCTACGGGGTGTTTTCGGATAATTTTCTGATTCCAGGGGCCTAAATGCAATTATTGAAAAGTAAAAATTAACCTATTACAACCTTTGAACAGTTGGTTTATGCTAGGGTGCTAATCCTAATGGGAGTCATGAAACATAAACGGATAATAGGCATGCGATTAAGGGAGGAAGAAGGTTTAAATTGCTACTTTTCCTTAGGAATTTAAACAGACTGGTATTAAATTATTTATGGGATGTTACTTGAATAATATATGTAATTTAATGAAGGCTAGAAAGGTTGGTTTGGGATGTGGATGTAGACATCATGAACTGTAGGTACTAAGTTGTGTGCTGTCAGGAGTTGAGGAAGTTTCCCTCGCTGGTTGTGTTTTAATCAATTTAAATGGATTAGTATAAAACACTATGGGGGTTTCATATAAGGTGCAATTTAGACTTCTGAGTGTCATTATACCATGCACCAATTTTGTAATTGGGGATTAGATGAACGTCATGGGATTTAAATATTAATTTACATGCCATTCAGGATTGAGGAGAATTTAATTACTAATCTTTATTTAAGTAGTTTAAATGAACTAGTATGGAAAAGGATTGTTTAGGAATTCTAGCATAATGTGCTCTGGTTTTAATTCTGATAATCATTATACATGTTATGGAGGTTAATTGATGAACTGTTTTAATTTCTGTTCTGTCAATTATGCAGATATGGATAGTTTGAATTGTTTGATATTACTTAGCAAGTTAAACGGATGTTCTCTGATTATTATCAGATACTGGATGCATGATAGGATCTTATCTATATCTGATTTCTATTATGTTGGTTTCTGGATATACTTGATGTTCATTTGAGTGTGCATCATTTATGGATCATATGCATTATTTGCACCGGTATGAGACAGTGGCATATCAGAGATGGATTAAATCAAAAAGCTAAGTCTTACTTCTTCATACATACAGATTGGATTAACTAAAACAGTTAAATCTTACATAGATGCATGTCCTGTCAACTAAAGCTGTTGAACTACATAACGGATGGTTGTTTTACTTTTCTGCATTGGGAAATATTTATATATGTACTTATGGTATGGTTATATGAGCTTGAGTTTCAGGATCATGGTTAGGGTGCGTATATCGCAAAGGTTGAGTAACTAGATATAGCTGATGTTCCCTAACCGAAGATGTACATGGCCACTGGAAAGTGTGGTTTACATGTTTCCTTCTATGAAGGTTGAACTACACTATAGGCTAGTAAGCATCCTATAGTGTGTATCTATATATTTATGGACTATTTTAGTTATTGCCGAGCTGCCTAGGATGTATCTGCGTATCGGGTTTATGTATGGATTGTAGTAGGATGGAACTTGCATGTGGGCCTGACCCACTCTTAATTTTCAGGTGTTCGTCAGTACCAGGTTTAGAGCTTGATCATGATGATGCAGATACAAACACTCACTCTTCCGACTATATAGGATTTCTTTTCTTATTTTAGTTTTGGATTTTGATTCTGTAATTTTATTTATCGTTTGGGATTAATAGGGGTCTACTAGATGGATTCCCAAGTTGTACGGATTTGAAGGTTTAAATTTATAATATTTTATTTGGAGGATTTTTGTATTTATAATTCTTATCAGCTTAATATTTTATTTTTAATTCTTTTGTATTCTTGCTTGTTTACATCTTAATTGTTTGGTATCCCTTGGTTCTATGCTTGGACTTAATCACCCATGGCTCTAGAATCGAGGGGTATCACAGTTGGTTTCAGAGCACTCTAGGTTCTAGTGTCCTTAGGAGTGTCTTTCGTTATATGACTTCCGTGTTGCATCTCTTAAAACTTAGAGCCATGTTAGGATTCGTTGTACTCTATTTACAGTTCGTTAGGAGGAGTAGCTGATGTTAATTATATTTCATAATTATAAAATGGTTGGCACTAGGAGTAGGATGGGGTCTAAGGCGACAGTGAAACAGACCCAAAGGAGTAAAGGAGTACGTTATCGAGTTCTTTATTAGAAGTAGAACTTGGGATAAAGGGTTTAGTTCCGGTTGGCGTTACTTTTAGAAGTATAAGCCAAGGAAGGATTTAGGAGTGTGTTTTAGGTCACCGCATAAAGGGACCAACGCGATTTCAGTTGTTCTCATAAAGAAGACAACCGAGAAATAGAAGTCCGAAGAGGATTCTAGGGGAGGAGGTTTCAACATACCCAAGAAAGAGGGTATTGAATCTTGAAAATCAAGGATCGCGCGAGGTTGATGTGGTTTTCTAATACTATAGTGAACGAAACTTGTAGAGTTGGTGTGGATCGACCTACATATGGTAACCTTTCGTGTTACCTTTAAAAAAGGTAGATAAAGTGAACTCTTCAGGAGTTTAGGTTCGGATGGAGTTCTTATCGGAACATAGTAATGATATTATATCACGTTCCGAGGAGTATGGGGATCAGGTTGTGACGTTCTAAATTGCTTTATAAAGCTACATTAGATGGTTTGCATTCCGCGTATAAGGAGGATAAAGGTTAGGCCTATGGTATTTGCTTAGCCAAATGGATTTTATTTTTGAGCTATGGTTTGAGTTTAGGTTTCGAGGTTGGATGACTACTTTCGAAACTGTAGAAAGGAGATTGTGAACCAATCAGGTAAAGTTGATTTCTAAAAGAGATTTTCTTTACTAGGAGGAACGATGTTTTACGTAGCTTTTATTTATTTGTGCTTTATTGTGTGTGCATTATGTGTTTTATTTTCGTCAATTATTCAGGATTAGGAATGTGGTTCAGTTGGGGACACAAGTGTGTGATCAGCCAACTACCGTTTTGAAGGAATAACGTTAATTACGCTAGGATTTTGGGCATGTGGTCATATGATTTGGTAAGTATACCTACCTTTAGCCAATCTAATGAACCTAGACATGCGTAGATATAATTTTCAGGTGGGATAAGTAAACTAGTAGTTTGAGTCAAATAATATAGATTCGTTTGATATACTTTAACACCACCATGATATATCGGAGATATTGACTTTGCTGAACAACTTCGTGGAAATTTCAAAAGTTGTTTCCTAGTCAGTAGGAGGATTTTGTACTGGGTTACGTATTTATTGGAATGACACCGATTGAGGATAGTAGACGGACTAACTAGTTATCAGTAAATTCTTAATCAAGAATTTTGTTCATGAGGGGGTGTCATTAGGAGGAGTTACCGGAGTTACATATTGAGGAGGAAGCAAAGTTTCTTCATTTGCACAAATAATATGGAAGTTTGTTTTTAAGTCACAGTTCACAACAAATAGTTGTTGCTCAGAAATTGTTGACTATGTGGAGGATGGAAAGATTCCATATTCTTTTAGAGTTAGACAGGAGGTCTAATGGATACTAATTTGTGTTAGAAACGTAGGATGTCAAAGACTTGAAAGTGAGACTAAACATCTAAATAAGGAAGCTAATGCTATCAGACTAATGATACTTTCGTTAGATAAATTGGAAAGAGGATGTAAGGACTGAGGTTCGCAACTCTTAGTTCTTTATTGATCCTGGAGGAAACATGCTACTTTACAGAGGGAAGCAGATGTTTGGAAGGCAGGTAGGAGGAGGGACATAGTGATTTTGTTTCAAAGTCTGATATCTAGTAGATAATCTAGATGGACTGTCAGAAATCATTGGATTCTTGCAGCCACTTCTTATACTAGAGCGGGAATGACATAATAGTTCCCTCAGATTTAGTTGAGAAATTTCTGATTCTACACAAGGGTCAGGATTTTGGTTAGGATATTATTTGACTGATAAAATTAAATTAGCTTCATTTTGACAATTACGGAACTAGTAAGATATCAGTTCCTACGAATAACATAGATCACGAGACGGCTTAGATGGATAGTTGTGGTGATTCACACTTTGCATTAAGTTTCATTTGGTAGAAGTAATGGGGAGGAGGATGATTTTATCCACCAATATGGTAATTGAACCTCCGGTGGTTATTACGCAATCCGTTGCGTTTTAGCATGTGTAAATAATAACACTTGCTACTACCAGGGGAATGGAGGTGGTCAACTTAGAATATTTGAGTTGACCCCACAGGAGGTAATATCTTACTCAGTTGAGTTTAGGGTATTGAAGGAGGACGAATGGTTGGTCTTAATGATGTTAGGAAGGTGGGAGTGACTGAAATGTAAAATTAGTAAAATTTTACAGTGCAGTCAAATGGTGAGGAGTTGTAGTACGACATACCAGGTTCGTTTTGGGGAGCTGGTATGGGTAGAGACATGTATATCACTGTCTCCAAATGTATCACCTGTTAGCAAGGTGGAAAAATTGATACTTAGATATTATTGGAGGCTTTAGCCACTTCTTAACTCAAAATGGGAGTAGGACTAATTAGAAGGGGATGGTTGGAGTATGACACCCCCTGATGAATATAAAACTCTTTATTAAGAATTGACTGATGACTAGTAAATCCATCTACTATCCTCAGTCAGTGTCGTTCCAACAAGTACTTAAACCAGTACCAAAATCCTCCTGTTGACTTGGGACTACCTCTTTTAAAATCTCCAAGAAGATATTCAGCCAAGTCAGTTCCTCGGATAAAACATCATGGCGTTACAGTTGAATAAATGAATCTATATCATTTGACTCGAACTGCTGGTTTACTTATCCCATCCTCAAAACGTACTATAACTACGCATATCTAAGTTCACTAGATTGGCTAAGGGTAGGTATACTTACCAAATCCTTGGACCCCATGCCCAAAATCCTAGCGTAATTAACGCTATTCCTCCAAAATGGTAGTTGGCTGATCACACACCTGCGTCCCAAACTAAACCGCATCCCCAATCCTGAATAATTAACAAAAATGAAACACATAATCCACACATAATAAAACACGATAATACACAATAGAATCCTACGTAAAACATCGTTCCTCCTAGCAAGAAAATCGCTTGTTGAAAATCGACCCTTTTCCAATTCCAGAGGTAATCATTCAACCTCAACACCTATGCTCAAACCATAGCTCATAACAAAATCCACTTGCCTCAGCAAATTCCAAATGCTTAACCTTCATCCTCCTTATACACAGAATGCAAACCGTCTAATGTAGCTTTAAGAAAGCAACTTAAACCATCCCAACCTAATCCCTATATTCCCCGGAACGTGATATAAAATCATTGCCTTGTTCCGAGAAGAACTCCATCCGATTCCTGAACCCCTGAAGAGTTCCTCTTTGAAAGGTAACATGAAATGTTAACTATCCACCCAACCCTACAAGTATTGTTCACTATTCCATTAACGAACAAAATCACTTTCGCGTGATCCTTAATTTCTTAAGATTCAGTACCCTCTTTCCTGCGTATGCTGAAATCTCCACCTTAGAATCCTCTTCGAACTCCTATTTCTCAGTTATCTCCTTTATGAGAACAACCAAAATCGTGTTGGTCCCGTTATGCGGTGACCTAACACACACCCCTATATCCCTTCTTGGGTTATACTTCTAAACATAGCGCCACTCGGAGCTAAATCTTCGATCCCGAGTTCTGCTTCTGATAGAGAACTCGATAGCATACTCCTCTACTCCGTCAGGTCTGATTCGCTATCGCCATGGACCCCATCCTCCACTTAGTGTCAACCATTCCATAATTATGAAATATAATTGACATCAACTGCTCCTCCTAAAGAACTATAAAAGAGTACAACGAATCTTATTATGGCTCTAAGTTTTTTAAGAGACGCAACACGGAAGACTTCTAATGAAAGACACCCCTAAGGACACTAGATTCTGGAGTGCTCTGATACCAACTGTGATACCCCTCGATTCTAGAGTCACGGGTGATCAAGTCCGAGCATAGATCCAAGGAATACCAAACAATTAATATGTAAACAAGCAGGAATAAAAACTGAATTAAGAATAAAATAATAATACGCTGAAAGAAATCTAAAATAAATCCTCAAACTTTAAATAATAAATTAATATAATTTAAATCCTTCCGGTCCGTACAACTCGGGAATCCATCTAGTGGACCCCTAATAATCCCAAACGATAATTAACATCACATAATTTAAATCGAAAACTAAAAAGGAAAGAAAATCCTATGTAATCAGAAGAGTGAGTGTCTGTATCTGCATTAACACGATCAAGCTCTAAGCCTGGTACAGGCGAACACCTGAAAAATAAGAGTGGGTCAGGCCCACATGCAAGTTCCAATCTACTACAATCCGTACATAAACCCGATACGCAGATACATCCTAGATAGCTCGGCAATATCTAAAAATAGTCCACATATATATAGATACATACTACAGGATATTCATTAACCTATAGTCATCACACCTGAGTAGAAGGCAAAACGCAAAACACCGTAACGTAGTCATGCACACCTAGACCTACCAGAGAACGTCATTAGGTCCAGTTATCCATCCAAGCGATATACGCACCCTAACCGTGATCAGGAGACTTAAGCTCGTACCACGGTACCATAAGTATATATATATAAATTCCTTCCTAGTACAGAAAAATAAAATAATTATCTATTATGTTGTTCAACTGTTTTAGTTGACAAGACATGCATCCGTGTAGAATTTAACTGTTTTAGTTAATCCATTTCGTATGTATAAATGGGAAGGGATTAGCGTTTTGATCTAATCCGTCCCTCCGTATGCCACCGTCCCATATCGGTGCATATCATGCAAATGATCTGTAAATAATGCAACATTTTAAGTAGTTCATCAAATAATGTCCACATAATCCAAATAGTTGATAAATGCAAAATTTAAACAGTTCATCAACTACAAATCCAGAATCCGTTCACGTAACTTGACGAAACAAAGTTTAATAGTTCATCAAGTTAAAGTCCAGCAACCATCCAGATAATTGACAGAAATATATATAACTAATTCTGCAATTAATTCTAGGCCAACATCCAATTAGGCTGACAAAACTTAAGTATTAGTTCAACATTTTAAGTCCAAACAAAAATCCAATAATTACAGGGTAGTGCTTCATATTACAGCAATTAAAACCGAAGCTCAAATCCATTTATTATAGAAAAGAATTTAGTCTTTCAACAATTAACATCCAAGGTATGCATAGATCAAACATAATATATTAAATGACCCTAGCATGCAACCATAATAAGATTTAGAAATATATATATATACTCCGTTAAATTGCTGAAATTAAACTGGGCAATTAAACTCATTCCTTCCGTTAACAGCCTGCACCGCTGTACTTTCCTACGGCTAAATCCATGAGTACAGAGACATTAATTTATCAAATTTGGCTCTAATATAGCATGGTACAATGTTTGGAATCCATGTTCCAACCCTTTTTAAATGGTAGACACAATTTGGCTAAATAACTCCTTCCGGTCCGTTATATCCGTAAACAGCCTGCGACTTGTTTTTAGATTTTTCTACTGTTTAAGACATTAGCACATAAGTAAAGTGATGCACCCTATGGGCTTTAATACTCCAAGGATTAGTGTTTAAAAATCATTACAGTAGCCAAAAATAGTTCAAAAACTATAGTTGAACCAAACCGTGCACAAACTGCTCCACTATACACACAAAAACATAGAGCCTGCTCCCAAAACAAATGGAGCAGGCTTTAACTTGCCTAGAGCTGGCTCCCATAACCTTAGAGCCAGCTTTAATAGAGTGGGAGCTTGCTCTTTGCTTACTAGAGCCGGCTCTCCCTCTTTGAGAACCTTCTCTACTTTATCTGCTTCGTTCTGCTTCGTCCGGTTGTCGTCTGTGATTTCGGCGAAGTCTAGTGTCCTACCCCAAACCTTTGTAGCATTCTTAGGGTTCTATTCAAGTTCCTAAAGTCCTAGAAACCCTACATAATCCAGTGTGATGTAACTGACAAAAAACCAAAACCCGCACAGAACAGTTTATGAAACAATCCAGTTTTAATTTCAAGAACGCATAACAGATTACTGAAATAATCTAACACGCTTAAAGTCCATTTTAACAATTTAATTAAGTTCTTAGAGTCTATATAGGATGCACAGAACACAAGTTTACAGGAAAGAAATAGACTGAAACTTGCCTTAAGATTCCGGTTTAAAATCTTCAACGTCGTCTCTAAGTTTCAGAATTTCTCCAAGACTGCTCCTTCCTCTAATCACTGCTCCAGTTCTATCTCACAGTAAACCATTCCTTCCTCTTTGATATGACCTTCAGTTCCATTGCTGAAAGCCCTTCCCAGTTTTCCTTTTATGTTTTTCCCCTCAGCCTCTTTGTTTCTCTTTTTCTCTAGTTACGGGAACAGAGTTTGTTTTTAAAACCCCTTGCCAGACCTACAACTTATATATATATAGGCTCCATTAAAACCCTAATCCTAATTGCACGACTCATTATATGTCAGTTAACCAATCTTCCTAAAAGAAAACCCTAAATCTACACTATATACACCACCATATAAAAAAAATACCAATTGAGTCATTTTAAAACACACATCATTTAACCACTTTTAATTAACTAAATTAAATCTCAATTAAATCATTAAAGTGACACAGAAAAATAAAATAAATAGATAACAGGCTAAAAGTAACCGATTAAATAAAACAAATAATAATTACTAATTACAATTAATCAATTAATTTAAACAAATACAATGAACACAATTAGTCAAATAAGTCAAATAAGCACATAAGTCACTTAGTTAAAAAAAATGCAATAAAAATCAAAATTAAATTCTCATTTTATCTTTTTGAAAAGTAGGTGTATTACATTCTTCCCCCCTAACAAAAGGAATTCCGTCCTCGGAATTCACGAAGCTCTGAATTAATGTCTGTTCAAAATTCATTTCCGTTTTTGTGTGGCACTACCTTTGATATGAGCTCCACCAAATTCCAACACATCCAACCATATCCAGGTTCCTATGTTTAAGTAAACCCTAAATGTACAACTCCGAGGTTGTATCTAGCAACCATCCAATCCTACCCAAAATTTAGTGAAGGGTATCGAGCTCTAGTCCTCCAAGTTCCACAGAACAAACGCAGAAAAGTCTTATGCATACAGGTCTAACGAATTTGTAATGCTAAATAACAAGCTACAACCTGAATTGAGAAACAACATCCTGGAAGAGTCAGTGCGATACGTAAAATTGACCTTCCTCCAAAACACAGTGCTTCCTATACGGAAGTCCTCCCAAATAACCATTTCCTGATAAAACTCTTAGGTACGAGTTCGACTATCTTCAAAATCCGACTGCCGCCTTTAATTCGCGCGTAATCATTACAAAAGAGAATATTTGTCTCAGATATATCCTAAAATAAGGGCAAGGTCTTATTATATAACTTCACTTCCATACCAGACCATCCGGTGTGAGATCTGTACAACATACTATCCAAAACTCCAAACAATGTCGCACTAACCCCCTTGTGCCAACAATAGCACAGATAATAATTGAAAAGCGGAGCAACACTTCCAATTACCCATGCCAACCTAGGATATATATCCTAAGCATATTTGCCATGATAAAATATTATATCACGATCCGGTTTTCCCGTCTAGAGATGCGAAGCATAGTTGTTGCTCTAAAACTATCAAAACTCCGTTGACATAGCAGTGGTTAACTCCTATAAGAGAGAACCACATACTACAACTCCGTTATTAGTGCAATGTAGAACTGACACAACACGCCAACACAACCCGACTAACCATGATGTCCACAATTGAATTGGCTCGATCCACAATTCTTAATCCAAGTGGAATTCAAATTCCAACCAATGTCAGTACTTTCTACCAATCATCCACTCCTAAGTAATCCTACTTCCATGTGGATATAGGAAGTGGCTAAAACCTCCAATGATATTCAAGCCTTAATCTTTTCCGCCTTGTTAGCAGGTGATACATTTGGAGACAGTGATATACATGTCTTTATTTGTACCGGCTCACCAAGACGAACCTGATATGTCGTGATGCAATGCCTAACCATTTAACTGTATTGTAAAATTTACAAATTTTACATCTCAGTCAGTCCGACCTTCCTAGAATCAAGAAGACAACTACCAATCCTTCTTCAATACCCTAAACTCATCTGAGTAAGATACGACCTCCTGTGGGGTCAGCTCAAATTTTCTAAGTTGACCGCCTCCATTTCCCTAATGATAGCAAGTGTTAATATTTCCACCTGCTAAACTCAGTTACTTTATCGGCTAATAGGATCATGCTCCTCCCTATTACTTCTACCGGACGAAACTTAATACAAAATGTGAATCACCACATCTATCCATCTAAGTCGTCTCGTAATCCGTGCTATTCGTAGGAACTGATATCTTACTAGTTCCCAAAATAAACAAAATGAAGCTGATTTAATTTTATAAGTCAACGATATCCCAATCAGAATCCTGACCCTTGTGTAGAATAAAAAATCTCTCATCTAGATCCGTGGAACTACTCTGTCAGTCCCACTTAAGCATAAGAAGTGGCTGCAAGGATCGAATGATCTCTTACGGTCCATCTATATAATCTACTGGATATCGAACTTTGAGACTAGTCCCTATGTCCCTCCTCCTACCTGCCCTCCAAACATCTGCTTCCCTCTGTAAAGCATTATGTTTTCTCCAGGTGCAATAAAGAACAAAGAGTTACGAACCTTAGTCCGTACATCCCCCTTCCAATTTTTCTAACGAAAGTATCGTTAGTCTAGTAACACCAGCTTCCATATTTAGGTGTTCGATCCCGCCTTCATGTCTTTGACACCCTACTTCCTAACACAAGTAAGTGTCTATTAGACTTCCTGTCTAACTTCAAAAGAATATGAATTCTTTCCATCCTCCATATAGTCAACAATTCCCAGTAACAACTTTTTGTTACGAACTGTGACTTAAAAAAAAAAATTTCCATATTAGTTGTGCAAATGAGTGACTTTGCCTCCTCCTTGATATGCAACTCTAACACCACCTCCTAATGACACCCCCAGATGAAAATAAAATTCTTGATTAAGAATTGACTGATGACTTGTAAATCCGTCTACTATCCTCAGTCGGTGTCATTCCAACAAGTACTTAAACCAGTACCAAAATCCTCCTGCTGACTTGGGCCTACCTCTTTTAAAATCTCCAAGAAGATATTCAGCCAAGTCAGTTCTTCCGATAAAACATCGTGGCATTATAGTTTATCAAATGAATCTATATCATTTGACTCGAACTGCCGGTTTACTTATCCCATCCTAAAAACGTACTATAACTACGCATATCTAAGTTCACTAGATTGGCTAAGGGTAGGTATACTTACCAAATCCTTAGACCCCCCATGCCTAAAATCCTAGCGTAATTAACGTTATTCCTCCAAAATGGTAGTTGGATGATCACACACCTGCATCTCCAACTAAACCGCATTCCCAATCTTGAATAATTAACAAAAATGAAACACATAATGCACACACAATAAAACACGATAATACACAATAGAATCCTACGTAAAACATCGTTCCTCCTAGCAAGAAAATCGCTTGTTGAAAATCAACCTTTTTCCAGTTCCAGAGGTAATCATTCAACCTCAACACCTATGCTCAAACCATAGCTCAAAACAAAATCCATTTGCCTCAGCAAATTCTAAAGGTTTAACCTTCATCCTCCTTATACATAGAATGCAAACCGTCTAATGTAGCTTTAAGAAAGCAACTTAAACCATCCCAACCTAATCCCTATACTCCCCAGAACGTGATATAAAATCATTGCCTTGTTCCGAGAAGAACTCCATCCGATTCCTGAACCCCTAAAGAGTTCATCTTTGAAAGGTAACACGAAAGGTTAACTATCCACCCAACCCTACAAGTATCGTTCACTATTCCATTAGCGAATAAGATCACTTTCGCATGATCCTTAATTTCTTAAGATTCAATATCCTCTTTCCTGGGTATACTGAAATCTCCACCCTAGAATCCTCTTTGAACTCCTATTTCTCGGTTGTCTCCTTTATGAGAGAAACCAAAATCGTGTGGGTCCTGTTATGCAGTGACCTAACACGCACCCCTATATCACTTCTTAGCTTATACTTCTAAAAGTAGAGCCACTCGGAACTAAACGTTCGATCCCGAGTTTTGCTACTGATAGAGAACTCGATAACATATTCCTCTACTCCGTCAGGTCTGATTCGCTGTCGCCTTGGACCCCATCCTCCTCCTAGTATCAACCATTCCATAATTATGAAATATAATTGACATCAACTGCTCCTCCTAATGAACCGTAAAAGAGTACAATGAATCCTATTATGGCTCTAAGTTTTTTAAGAGACGCAACGTGGAAGACTTCTAACGAAAGACACCCCTAAGGACACTAAAACCTGGAGTGCTCTGATATCAACTGTAATACCCCTCGATTCTAGAGCCACGGGTGATCAAGTCCGAGCACAGATCCGAGGGATACCAAACAATTAATATGTAAACAAGTAGGAATAAAAACTGAATTAAGAATAAAATAATAATACACTGAAAGAAATCTAAAATAAAATCCTCAAACTTTAAATAAAAAATTAATATCATTTAAATCCTTTCGGTCCGTACAACTCGGGAATCCATCTAGTGGACCCCTAATAATCCCAAACGATAATTAAAATCACATAATTTAAATCCAAAACTAAAAAGGAAAGAAAATCCTATGTAGTCGGAAGAGTGAGTGTCTGTATCTGCATCAACACGATCAAGCTCTAAGCCTGGTACTAGCGAACACCTGAAAACTAGAAGTGGGTCAGGCCCATATGCAAGTTCTAATCTACTACAATCCGTACATAAACCCGATACACAGATACATCCTAGATAGCTCGGCAATATCTAAAAATAGTCCATATATATATATAGATACACACTATAGGATATTCACTAACCTATAGTCATCACACTTGAGTAGAAGGCAACACGCAAAATGACGTAGCGTAGTCATGCACACCTATACCTACCAGAGAACGTCATTAGGTCCAGTTATCCATCCAAGCGATATACGCACCCTAACCGTGATCAGGAGACTTAAGCCCGTACCATGGTACCATAAGTATATATATATAAATTCCTTCCTAGTGTAGAAAAATAAAATAATTGTCCATTATGTCATTCAAATGTTTTAGTTGAAAAGACATGCATCCAATTAGAATTTAACTATTTTAGTTAATCCATTCCGTATGTATAAATGGGTAGGGATTAGCGTTTTGATCTAATCCGTATGCCACCGTCCCATACCGGTGCATATCATGCAAATGATCCGTAAATGATGCAACATTTTAAGCTGTTCATCAAATAATGTCCACATAATCCAAATAGTTGATAAATGCAAAATTTAAACAGTTCATCAACTACAAATCCAGAATCCGTTCACGTAAATAAACGAAACAAAGTTTAATAGTTCATCAAGTTAAAGTCCAGCAACCATCCAGATAATTAACAGAAATATATATAACTAATTCTGTAATTAATTCCAGGCCAACATCCAATTAGATTGATAGAACTTAAGTATTAGTTCAACATTTTAAGTCCAAACTAAAATCCAATAATTACAGGGTAGTGCTTAATATTACAGCAATTAAAACCCAAGCTCAAATCCATGTATTGTAGAAAAAAATTTAGTCTTTCAACAATTAACATCCAAGGTATGCATAGATCAAACATAATATATTAAATAACCCTAGCATGCAACCATAATAAGATTTACAAAAATATATATACTCCGTTAAATTGCTGAATTAAACTGGGCAATTAAACTCATTTCTTCTGTTAACAGCCTGCACCGCTGTACTTTCCTACGGCTAAATCCATGAGTATAGAGACATTAATTTATCAAATGTGGCTCTAATATAGCATGGTAAAATTTTTGGAATCCATGTTCCAACCCCTTTTAAATGCTAGACACAGTTTGGCCAAATAACTCCTTCCAGTCCGTTATATCCGTAAACAGCCTGCGACTTGTTTTTAGATTTTTCTACTGTTTAAGACATTAGCACATAAATAAAGTGATGCATCCTACGGGCTTTAATACTCCATGGATTAGTGTTTAAAAATCATCACAGTAGCCAAACACAGTTCAAAAACTATAGTTGAACCAAACCGTACACAAACTGCTCCAGTATACACACAAAAATATAGAGCCTGCTCCTAAAACAAATGGAGCAGGCTCTAACCTGCCTAGAGCAGGCTCCCATAACCTTAGAGCCGGCTCTAATAGAGTGGGAGCCGGACATTTGCTTCCTAGAGACAGCTCTCCCTCTTTAAGAGCCTCCTCTACTTCATCTGCTTCGTTCTGCTTTGTCCGGTTGTCGTCTGTGATTTCGGCGAAGTCCAGTATCCTACCCCAAACCTTTGTAGCATTCTTAGGGTTCTATTCAAGTTCCTAAAGTCCTAGAAACCCTACATATTCCAGTGTGATGTAATTGACAAAAAACCGAAACCCCCACAGAACAGTTTATGAAACAATCAAGTTTTAATTTCAAGAATGCAGAACATATTACTGAAATAATCTAACACACTTAAAGTCCATTTTAACAGTTTAATTAAGTTCCTAGATTCTATACAGGATGCACAGAACACAAGTTTATAGGAAAGAAATAGACTGAAACTTGCCTTAAGATTCTGGTTTGAAATCTACATCGTCGTCTCTAAGTTTCAGAATTTGTCCAAGACTGTTCCTTCCTCTAATCATTGCTCCAGTTCTATCTCATAGTAAACCATTCCTTCCTCCTTGATACAACCTTCTGTTCCATTGCTAAAAGCCCTTCCCAGTTTTCCTTTCATGTTTTTCCCCTCAGCCTCTCTGTCTCTCTTTTTCTTTAGTTACAGGAATTGAGTTTGTTTTTAAAACCCCTTGCCAGACCTACAACTTGTATATATATAGGCTCCATTAAAACCCTAATCCTAATTCCACGACTCATTATATGTCGGCTAACCAATCCTCGTAAAAGAAAACCCTAAATCTACACTTTATATACCACCATATAAAAAAAATACCAATTGAGTCATTTTAAAACACACATCATTTAACCTACTTTTAATTAACTAAATTAAATCTCAATTAAATCATTAAAGTGACACAGACAAATAAAATAAATAGATAACAAGCTAAAAGTAACCGATTAAATAAAACAAATAAATAATTACTAATTACAATTAATCAATTAATTTAAACAAATACAATGAACACAAATAGTCAAATAAGTTAAATAAGCGCATAAGTCACTTAGTTAAAAAAAATGCAATAAAAATCAAAATTAAATTCCCATTTTATCCTTTTGAAAAGAAAGGGTATTAGACGTTTCATGTCAGTGCTATATTGCACTGATCACGGAGTTATAACATGTGCTTATTTCGTCTAGTCGATTAACAGTGCTGTGTTAATGGAATTTTCTAAAGGTGTTAGAGCAACAACTATGCTTCACATCTCTAGTTGGGAAATTTGATCAAAATATTATATTTAATCATGGCGGATATGCTTAGGATATATATCATAGTTTTCCTTAGGTACTCGAGAGTGTTATTTCGCTTTACAATTATTATCTGTGCTATTGTTGGCACAAGGAGGTTAGTGTAACAATGTTTGGGATTTTGGATACTATATAGTGCAGATCTCTCACTAGTTGGTCTGGCATGGAAGTGAGGTTCTATAATAAGAGCTTGACTCTATTTAAGGTTACATCGGAGAGAAATACTTTCTTTTGTAGAGGCTTGCGCGCGGTTGGAAGGCGGCAGTCGGATTTTGTAAATGGTTATTTGGGAGGACTTCCGTATATGAAGCAATGTGTTTTGGAGGAAGGTCAGTTTATGTATTGCACTGACTTTTCACGGATTTTGTTTAACGATTTAGGCAGTAGCCTATTGCTGAGCATTACCAATTAGTTAGCACTGCATACAAATTTTATTCGTCTGTTCTATGGAACTTGGAGGAATAGGGATTGTTACCCTTCACTAAATACTGGGTCGGATTGGATCATTGATAGATACAACCTAGGACTTTTACATTTATGGTATTTCTTATATATAGAAACCTGGTTATTGTTTGGATGTGTTGGAATTTGGTGGAGCTCATATACAAAGGCTGTGTCACACGACAATGGAAATGAATTTTGAAAAAGCATTAGTTCAGAGTTTCCTAAATTCTGAGGACGGAATTCCTTTTGTTAGGGGGGAAAAATGTAATACCCTAAGTTTTCAAAAGGATAAAATGGGAATTTAAATTTTGATTTTTATTCCATTTTTATTTAATTATGTGACTTATGTGTTTTTCTTAATTGATTAATTTTGTTTAACGAAATTTATTGTTAAATTATATTTGTGTAATTGTTTAATTTAAGTGGTTAATTGTATTTATTTATTTGCGTTACTTTAATTATTTAATTGTGATTTAATTTAATGATTTAATTTATTGGTATTAAATGAAGTGTATTATAGTATGCTTTATTATTAATGATGTTAGAGTTTTATGTTTTTGTAATCACGTTTGGTTATAAAGTAGCCGACATATAATTAAGCTAGAATTAGGATTAGGGTTTTACAGGAGCCTATATATATATAAGCTATATGTCTGCAAGGGTTTTAGAACCCTTTTTCCTGTAACACAGAGAAGGTTGAGGCGAAAACACAGAAGGAGAACCAGAGGGTTTTGGGAGGCAAAACAGAGATTGTCTTAAGAGTTAAACGAAGAGGCAAGGATTTGTAAAGGGGAGTTGCTCATGGGTTGAACAAAGAAGCAACACAGGAAGAGAACAGTGGTTAAAGAAGGGGAAACAGTCTTGGGGTTATCGGAACTCAGAGACGGTGGTTTAGGTTTCAAACCAAAACCTAAAGGTAAGTTTCATTCTATCTCCTTCCTGTAAACTTGTGTTTTGTGCATTCTAAATAAACTCCAGGAATCTAATTAAACTTTTAAAATGAACATTTATGCATGTTAGATTAGGCGGTAATTTGTTTTACGTTCTTACAACTTAAACTGTTGTTTTTGCATAAATTATTCGGTTGTGATTTAAGTTTCTTGTCAATTAATTCACACTGGAATATGAGGAGTTTCTAGGAATATAAGAACTTAAATTGAACCCTAAGAATGTTAAAAATATTTGGGATAGGACAGTGAACTTCGCCGGAAGCGCAGACGACAACCGGACGAAGCAGAGACAAAGAAGGAAGGCAGAGAAGGGTTCTCAGGGGGGAGAGCCGGCTCCCTAATGGAGGAAGCCGGCTCCCATGAAGAGAGAGCCGGCTCTCCCTCATAGAGAGCTGGCTCTGGAGGTTGGAGAGCTAGCTCCTATGGTGGGCGAGCCGATTCTTTTGAATAAAAACCCCTACGTGGTGTTTTTTGGTAATTTTATGATTCCAGGGGCCTAAATGCAATTATTGGAAAGTAAGGAGGGTTTTAATTGTTGAAAAAGTAACCTATTACAACCTTTGAATAGTTGGTTTATGCTAGGGTGCTAATCCTGAGGGGCGTCCTGAAACATAAACGGATAATAGGCATGCGGTTAAGGGAGGAAGAAGGTTTAAATTGCTAGTTTGCCTTAGGAATTTAAACGGACTGGTATTAAATTATTTATGGGATGTTACATGAATAATATATGTAATTTAATGAATGCCAAAGAGGTTGGTTTGGGATGTGGATGTAGACATCATGAACTGTAGGTACTAAGTTGCGTGCTGTTAGGAGTTGAGGAAGTTTCCCTCGTTGGTTGTGTTGTAATCAATTTAAATGGATTATTATAAAACACTGAGGGGGTTTCATATAAGGTGCAGTTTAGACTTCTGAGTGTCATTATACCATGCACCAATTTTGTAATTGGGGATTGGATGAACGTCATGGGATTTAAATATTAATTTACATGCCATTCAGGATTGAGGAGAATTTAATTACTAATATTTATTTTAGTAGTTTAAATGAACTAGTATGGAAAAGGATTGTTTGGGAATTCTAGCATAATGTGCTCAGGTTTTAATTCTGATAATCATTATATATGTTATGGAGGTTAATTGATGAATTTTTCTAATTTCTGTTCTGTCAATTATGCAGATATGGATAGTTTGAATTGTTTGATATTACATAGCAATTTAAACGGATGTTCTATGATTATTATCATCTACTGGATGCATGATAGGATCTCATCTATATCTGATTTCTATTATGTTGGTTTCTGGATATACTTGATGTTCATTTGAGTGTGCATCATTTATGGATCATATGCATTATATGCACCGGTATGGGACGGTGGCATATCAGAGATGGATTAGATCAAAAAGCTATGTCCTACCTCTTCATACATACGCAATGGATTAACTAAAATAGTTAAATCCTATAAGGATGCATGTTTTGTCAACTAAAATAATTGAACGACATAACGGATGGTTGTTTTACTTTTCTGCATTAGGAAGGATTTATATATGTACTTATGGTACGGTGATATGAGCTTGAGTCTCAGGATCATGGTAAGGGTGTGTATATCGCAAAGGTTGAGTAACTAGATATAGCTGATGTTCCCTGACCGGAGATGTACATGGCCACTAGAAAGTGTGGTTTACATCTTTCCTTTTATGAAGGCTGAACTATGCAATAGGCTAGTGAGCATCCTATAGTGTGTATCTATATATTTATGGACTATTTAGTTATTTTTGAACTGCGTAGGATGTATCTGCGTATCGAGTTTATGTATGGATTGTAGTAGGATGGAACTTGCATGTGGGCCAGACCCATTCTTATTTTTCAGGTGTTCGTCAGTACCAGGCTTAGACCTTGATCGTGATGATGCAGATACAAACACTCACTCTTCCAACTATATAGGATTTTCTTTCTTATTTTAGTTTTGGATTTTGATTCTGTAATTTTATTTATCGTTTGGGATTAATAAGGGTCCACTAGATGGATTCCCGAGTTGTAAGGATTTGAAGGTTTAAATTTGTAATATTTTATTTGGAGGATTTTTGTATTTAGAATTCTTACCAGCTTAATATTTTATTTTTAATTCTTTTGTATTCTTGCTTGTTTACATATTAATTATTTGGTATCCCTTGGTTCTGTGCTCGGACTTGATCACTCGTGGCTCTAGAATCGAGGGGTATTACACTTTGCGAGCTGGAGTTTTGGGTTTTGAATGTTTGAAGGAGTTTTATGGGGAAGATGATGACTTCAAGGAATTCTGGGCTAAGTGTCAGACTGGGCATGTTACTGAGAGTATGCACATACGGGAGGAATTTATTTTTTGTGGTAATCAGATTTGTGTTCAGATGAGTTCCCTTCGTGAATAGATTATTCATGAATTACATGGTGACGGTCTAGGTGGATATCTTGGTCGAGATAAGACTATAGCTTTAGTCGAAGAATGATATTATTGGCCACAACTCAAGAAGAATGTTGGCAGCCGTGTGTGGCGGTGTTCAATATGTTAATATGCTAATGGCCAGTCTCAAAACACTAGTCTTTATATCCCTCTAACTACACTATATCGTCCTTGGGTGGATTTCTTCATGGACTTTGTCTTAGGACTTCCACGCATTCAACGAGGTTCAAATTCAGTTTTTGTAGTTGTTGATCATTATTCGAAGATGGCTCACTTAATAGCTTGTAAGAAGACTTCTAATGCTGCACATGTTTCAAATCTGTTCTTTAAGGAAGTTGTTCGTCTTCATGGTGTTCCTAAGTTCATCACTTCAGATAGGGACACCAAATTTCTATCCCATTTTTGGAAGACTTTGTGGAGGCATTTTGATACATATTTGAATTTCAGGAGTACTAGTCATCCACAATTTGATGGTCAAACAGAGGTAGTGTTAGGTGCTCAATGTTATACATTTTAGTCCTTTAACTTGCATGTTTTATTCTCTTAGCAGTAGTTTTATTTGTGATTTTACATTGTTTTATTGTTTTCATTTATTTCAGGACTTTAAAGAAAATATCAGTTAAGACCACTGAAATCGGGCTCTAAAAGGTGATATCCAAAAGGTTAGAAGACCACATCCATTGGACCAAGTTATGATGAAGATCCGAGTCTAATTAGACTTAGAAAAGTGTCTTAGAGAAGCCACGAGTTGATGAGAATGGAAAAAAGAATTAAAGGGAAGAATCATTCTCCAACTAGGAAACTTTCTCCAAAATTTGTAACTTGAATCCGTTTTGGTAATCTGTCTGTATCTCTTTTATTGAGTGTCAAAACAACTCAATACTAATATGTGACAAAAAGAAATTCGAAGAGCTACAATTTTGTATTTCACAAGGATTTCATAAAACAGCTGTTTACCTTGTCAAAATGGGGTTGGAAGTCTGTACGAATTTTGGAGTCCTTGTTTGGCAGAATTTCCATATGTCTTCTATATGAAAAAGGGAACTTTGGGTCTGATCTTTTCTTATTTAAAGGGAGTTCTCTATATCATTGTGAGGATCATATAGAAGAAAGGAGGGGCATTGATAGTATAGTTTAGAGACTTTTTTCAGAGTTAGAGAGGAGTTTTCAAAGAGAAGATCAAGCAAGAGAAGATGAAGATGGAGGTTTTCACATCCATGAAGTCTTCTTCCTTCTCCATAAGCGGCTATACTCTTTCTAAGGGATTGATGTAACCCTAATATTAACTCCAATGGTTTAGTTATTTATTGTATTGGGATTTTTATATGTATGATGATTGCATGATTAAGGGAAAAACATTGGTTGTATCTTGATTTTGGGATTTAATGCTTAAATTTAATTATATTTGATATCTTACCTTGTCTTTGGAGGAAGGATTTATAATTGATCTCAACCTCTCTACTTTCTATGATTATAGGGTAGGTTTATAATGCAATGGTGCTTAATGATCATATGTTTAGTAGTTTGATAGGTCATGCTAAGTGAAGATGGGTCGTACTACACACTTAGTTTAATGTAGTTAGGTAGACGATCCATGCTAACCGAAGATGAGTTATGCTTGGTCCTAGACATATGAGTTTTTCTTTATAAATTATGTTATGTGCTTGTAGCCATACATCTTCTTCTCATACAAAATATCCTAATAATATGTCTAATTGACCATTGGAGGGCAGATTAGTGGTGAAGTCAATATCTTAGACTCTCTGTCTCTTGATCTCTCTAATTACTTAGTTTAAGTTAGATTTAAATAATTAGTTAAATTAAAATTTAAAACTTCTTTTTTGAATTAAATTAGAAATAATCCTAGTATCTTGACAGCATCACTCCCGCAGTACTTGAGGTTTGGCACCCTTAATATAGCCCTATCCTACAAAGATTCGTACTATTACGAACGGTTTATCATTGATGAAAACACACATCAATTTTTGGGGCCATTGCCAAAGACTGTTTACGGTTGCGTTGCTAAGTTAGGGATTAGATCTAATTTAGTTCCTAGCATAGGATTTATATATATTTGACTTTTAACTTATTTTTGTTCTCTTTCATCATAGGTATTTGGGTTTGAGAGCTTTTACGTAGTAGAAGGAACAACATTGTTTGGACTTTTTGTGAGCTTTTCTTACTCTTATCCTTGAATTTATTTATTTATTTTTCTTATTCTTATTTTTGAAGGAGATTAAGCATGTATGGAGGAGTTGATAGATCTATGTTTTATAGGGAATATTACAACCCTTGCACTTATAACCCTCCTTCGTGTTTTGTTCCTTATGAAATTGAGTCCAATTCGCTACAAACATCACAATCTTACTGTGAACTTGATTATTCTTTTTATTCTCCTTATAACTATTACCCTCCCTAATAATTTTATGATGAACCAACTCCACTCCTTCCCGAATTTCTGGAAGAAGTTTTGGCTAAATCTTTCACGCTTGAAGAATTTTCTAGAGCAATGCATTCCAATTCCCTTACTTTAGCTAGGCTTGAAACTTAGATGGAACAATTAATTGATGTTTTTAATCATTAAGAGGAGGTGGAATTAGCAAGTAAGCTTGTGGCCAATCCATTAGAGCACAACATGATTGATGAGGATATTCCTTGTAATTGTGATTCTGAACTTATTCAAGCCATCAATACATAAGAGAGTGAGGAGACGGTAGTCAATAAAGAGGAAGAGAAGAAAGATGATGTATAATAGGGGTAGATGACAATAAATCACGTAATTTATGAAAAGCACCAAGGCATGCTTGATTAAAGACAAATGGTGTTTCCTTGGCAAGAAGATTGCACAAGGGTCTAGCTATTTTGCTAAAGTCTTTGATAAAACGGCGATAGAAGCCAACATGACCTAAAAAGGAGCGAACCTCTTGCATCGTAGAAGGTGGAGGCAATTCAGAAATGAGCTCAACTTTCGCTTTGTCAACCTCAATTCCCCTTTTTGAGATGACATGTCCCAAAACAATACCTTCTTAAACCATAAAATGGCTCTTTTCCCAACTAAGAACAAGGTTTGTTTCACGACATCTTTTAAGCACCAAATTTAGATTTTTGAGGCATGCATCAAATGAAGACCCAAAGACTGAAAAATCATCCATAAAGACCTCTAGATACTATTTCACTATGTTCAAGAAAATTGAAATAATACACCTTTGGAATGTGGCGGGAGCGTTGCACGATCCAAAAGGCATCCATCTATAAGCAAATGTGCCAAAATGACAAGTAAATGTGGTTTTCTTTTGGTCTAAAGGGTCTAGGGCTACTTGATTGTAACTTGAATAGCCATCAAGAAAGTAATAATATTATTGCCCAGCCAATCTCTCTAGAATTTGATCAATGAATGGCAAAGGGAAGTGATATTTTCTAGTGGCGGCATTTCATTTGCGGTAATCAATGCATACACGCCATGAATTGGCGGAACCCTTAGAAATTGCTTCACCCTTCGAATTTTCAACCACCATAATCCTTGATTTCTTGGGAACTACTTGAGTTGGACTCACCCATTTGCTGTCAGAGATTGGATAAATGATACTAGCATTTAAAAGCTTAACAACTTCTTTCTTAACCACTTCTTTCATATTTGGATTGAATCTCCTTTGGGCATCTCTAAAAGGTTTTGCATCCTCTTCCATAAGAATGTGATGCATACAAATAGAAGGGTCAATTCCCTTTAGATCCGCCACACTCTATCCAATAGCTTCCTTATTTTCTTTAAGTACATTAAAAAAGGCATTCTCTTGATATTTTTCAAGACTTGAAGAGATGATGACTGGAAGAGTCTCTTTCGGGCCTAGAAAGGTATACTTAAGATCGGGAGAGTTTTAAGCTCAAGAGTGGGTGAAGAGACTAAAGATGGGACCAGTGGAGTGCTAGAGAGTGGAGGAAAAGGTTCTTTTGGAACTTTCCAAGGTGGAAAATCCAAGCTTGAAATGAATTCCATTAAGTCATTAACCTCACTCATTGACCCTTCATTATCAAACCCACAATTCTCATACATTTCAAGGAGACAAGATATAAGAGGATCCTCGGATAGAAGAGATGAAAGATTATCCTCGGTTGGTTTTTTTATAATCATGGAAGGAATGAACTCCTCCACAATCTCATCCAAGACATCTATAAGACAACACTCGTCTTCATCTATGGGATGTCGACTTGCATTGAAAATATTAAGCTTAACCATCATGTTACCAAAAGAAAGGTCCATAACTCTGGATCTATAATTAATGGTTGCATTTGCAGTGGCAAGGAATGGCCTTCCCAAGATGATTGGGATGTGATTGGTAGGGTTGGCAACTGGTTCGGTATCAAGAACCACAAAATCAACCGGGAAATTGAACTTGTCAACCTTGATGAGTATATCCTCAGCACTGACATGATTACTCTCCGCTCAAACGTCATGGCTATGTTGTAGGACTTATCCGGAGATATTCGGGGATCACGCCCCGCTCATCCTACATCCTCTGCCTGATCTCTATACCTCTCTTTCATATCATTTTATATCTGTGATATTTGACTAATACTGTTACATTGACACTGTTATGATATTTTTGCGGCTAGTCTGTTGGCCCTGATACTGTGATGTACTGTACATTCTTTTTCTCTTTTGATACATGCTATGTTTGGATGTCAGATTCCTATATTGATACATCTATCTGTCCTTAACTCCATTATCAGATGTATTCCAGTGACTTCAGTGAGAGAGTGCTACCCAAAATTTTTCAGGATCATCCTTTTTCCTCTTTCCTTAGTTCATTTATTATCCCATTTACACTTGCATGTCCACTGTGCACTGTTATTATCCCCTTTGTTATCTGATGAGATTTTCTCCCAGTGCCATATTTCCAAGACCGCAGTCAATTCCAGGTTTTAGGGAGGGGGGGAGGGGGGGTTGTACCACCCACTTTGGATACTTATGTCCCGGCCATTTTTTGCCTTAGCTGCACTGGTATACTCTTTCCTTTGTTCTTTTTGCACATTGAGGACACTGTGCCATTGAATTTTGGGGGTAATGGGTGTTAATTGCAGTGTTTACATTCAATTCAAATTTTTGAGCATGACTTGTGTATTTGAGGGATTTTCTATGATTGGTTCATGACTAACTGTGATTTTAATCTTTTGAGGAGTATATTGCTTAAAATTTAAAAATTACTTGACTTGAGAGTCCAATACTCCTTGTATGCCTTGTGGATGCCATTTAGGAGCAAATTTTTAAAAAGATTGATATCTTGTTTGCACTTGTGGTCCACATCATCCTGATTTTGTGATTGTTTTGAGATTCACTCTAGGATTCTACACTAGCGTAGGCGCACACTAGTATTCATTTGTGGGGTATATGCTTTTTTGACCCCATGAAAAGAAAAAGATTCCAAAGAACTGTGCATCCATACCCCTATGGACACTTGGAGCAACCAGAGTACTTTACTACAAAAGTAAAGATACGTATTTCATGGAAACCACTGAGAATGAAGATACGTGAAGTCAAAAACCAACTCCGAACACAAGAAGTGTGGTTACGCCATTAAAGTGACAAACGGGGAAAAGACAAAATAGGGAAAAAGATGAAATAGGGAAAAGGACGAAAAGTGAATAGTGTCTAAAAAGTGAAAATATGGCAATGACTCGGTCCTCAAAGGAAGTTGTCAATCCAAAGAAAAGAGTCTCAAAAATTATTTCAGAGCACTCGAGATGACACTAATCGACAAAAAACCAAACTCAGAAGGGAAAAGACAATGGAAAAAAAAATTATCCGACAATCCGGGTCATTACAACCTTCCCATCTTAAAGGGATTTCATCCCCGAAATCCAGCCCCAACAAAACAAAAAGGCGAAACCAGGATAACTACGGAGTACATCTCCAAGTACCCCACATAACACGCCACACCAGCAGCCTCAAAGCTGAAAAGAAACCCCCAAACCAATGTCATTTGCACCCACGTGCTCACGACAAGACAACCTTTCAAAGAAAAAGTGACCATATAGCCACACGACAAGTCAGAACTCACACACTGAACCCAAGGTCAGACAAAAGAATGGAAAACAACAGCAGTAAGCATTCCTCCTGATAAACCTCCAAACCGATCCATAAACAACTACCAAATGAACTCCAAGATCATCACAGATCAAATCAAGGTACAGAACAAAGACAACGTGGCAGTACGAATAGCGACTGGAACCCGCCTACGACGTACTCAAATGAGTGGTAGCAATGACAGTGCCTAGTGCCCGCCCACACTCACTCATCAGTAAGGTAGCATCGACGGCAACTAGTACTCGCCCACAACACACAACTTTGTATGGTAGCATGACAGTATAAGACACTAGTTCATAACCTGCCCCCACTAGGTCTACCCATGGAACTCTCGATACCAATGACATCAATGTCACAAAACGATCATAGCCAAAAGCAATATGGGGACCAGGCATCTGTGAGAGTTGGAATATAGCCCAAAGACATTCTAAACCATCCTGGCCAATCCCAAACTCTGACAACAATGTCATAGGCATCACTATGCTTAAGACCTCAAATCCTCAATACAACAAAACTAACAACTCTAATGCCTCAAAATGCTACTACCAATAACATCAATCGAGAATCCCAAAACCTGAAAAGTAAATCAAAACCTCCAGAAATCAAAATGAGTCTCACTACAAGATATTTCATCGAAAGTCCTACATTTCTCCCTAAAATAGATCAACTACAAAACCAATCACCGTGATCAAACATCCAATCCATATCCCTATCACGGATAACTAAATCCTTAAATTACAAATCCAGCAAGTGGCACACACATCAAAATACTAACAACCAAGGTCACAAAATGAATCTCTCAAAATCGTGCTTGGCAACACCAAGCTAAATCAAAATTCCTTAATTTCAATCCATAACCAATCATCAGAACTACGATTCCTCAAAACTACGCCTAGCCATAGTTAGGACGAGAAAACTCCATAAACAAGCCATATCCAACAGCAATCCTCCAAAACTCCTCCTAAGAGTCAACCACATCCAGGCCTCCAAAACCAAAGCAAGTCTCCAAAAGACATTCTCAAAAGAGCATCAAGCTCACCTCACAATCAAACAAATCCTTAATGATATAGACATAAGTCCCCAAAAAATGACCTCTCACCGATCAACTTACCCTGAGCACCACAACCGTCAACAACCACGGCAGAAACACCCCAAGGGAAGACACGAAAGAAAGGGAACCACCAGTCCTAAAAAGGACAACACCATAACTCTATCTCTGAAATGAAAGACAACAAGGTCAAAGACTTCACCCCCTACATGGAAATAAGCCGACCAAAATCCATTAAATCCTCACTAAGGACTTAAGACAACGATAGTGATCCTCACGGACCAACCAACCCCAAAACAGTGCATAACGCAACGAAGAAAAGAGACTTACTCCTTGTGAGGTCCCTGAAATGAACTAGAAAAGAGAAGAAACCATATCCTCCCACAAGTGTTGATATGAAAACCACAAAAATGGAGCATCCTTCCCATCTTAGGGAAGTAGACAGCTCAAAACAAAACAAATGTGACAACTCCTCTACAAGGAATTTCACAACGAACCCTTACATAAACCCACCTACACACTACGTGCGACTAAGGGGAAACCAAACCTGGAAGTCATGCATATGACAAGGAAATGCAGCTACCAAGAAGTAAATCTACTCACATAGATAAAAAATCAAAGGTACATGCAACACTTCTCTACGTAAGCACAAAAGCATGTCGCTAGAGCGCAATAACAACATGGCATCTCTAAGCATATAAAGAAGGCATGCTAATGCCACACAACAAGAAGACAAATGTGGATAGACCTCCACCTACTCATGCATCATAATAACATAAATCATACTACTAACATGGTAGCAAACGAAACTACTGAAGATAAAAAATGATGCAACAATGAACCCTATGGACATTATGTCCTAGAGTGTCTAAGAAAAGAAAGGACAATTCCTAGTCATAAACTGTCTCCAAAACCAATGCGACGGCAACCTATCTTTAAACAAACGTGAGCCCTTACCACAACGGTAAGACTCTAACAATCTAACTCCGAATCTAAAGGTGACACTACAAGTGACACTAACAGTGCAGTACTCTCACTACCCGAAACATCAATCAATCGACTCGATCCCAAAAGCATCATCACGCAAGAACTCCTCAAAGAAAATGGCAACTACAGCCCTACTAACAACAACCAAATCAATCACTACAACTGATCCTCAAAATAACCATCATCATCATCAATCAAAAGGACAACGCCTATCAAAACAAAACCAACCTTGATTCCATCTGAACTACACTTGTAGCTAGCCAGTACGGTAGCATGACAGTGCCATACACCCGCCCACAACGTACCTGCCCACGAAAAATGCAATCCCAGAGGAATCATTACGAACAATCAAGGATCCGAAGAGGTCCATAACCTTATCATAGCTCAAAACCAACAAATCCATCACTATGGCAACGTTAAATGACTCACTTCATGAGAGGCTAAACAAAAAAGTGACCAACCACCTACCTCAAAACCAACGCTAGGTCGACAACAACCTACACTAACACGAAACTGTGACTACAATCACCATCAACCTCAACTCGTGCCTCAATGACCAATCCCGTGTCATGCCAAATGTGCAACACAGTTATGCATATACAATTCTAATCTAGCATACGTCACATGTCATGCTTTTTACATTAGAATTAAAACAAGCTAAACAGATAGCATACCACATACAGCACATAAGCACATAAACATGTTATCAAACCAAAACATGTTATCAGGAAGCATATAAACACATAGAGCATGGCAACATAAGCATGATATGCACCCAAACCCGTCGTCCAAGGTATTCAAACCTAGGAGCTCTGATACCACTTAAAGCGACCCAAGTTTTTTAACCCGGTTCGTTAATGATGAACCAAAAATTGACCCGGTAACGAGTCCAAAATGCGGAAGCAAAAGATAATTCAAAGTCTTTAGAGATATAAAACATATCTAAGACACCAATGTGACCTTCCATGATGTCACGAAGCTCAATGATAACGCATGTGGAAACAAAAGGTCAAAACGGACAAAAACCATAACCAAAGGGCAAAATGGTCAACTCACCATTAAAAGGAGAAACTTGACTCTAAACAAGTCAAATAAGGTGGAAACAACCTAATCTAATCATTTCAAGACTTTCTAAGAGGTTCTAAGAATATTGGACAAGAATCTCACAAAACGCCCTTTTCCGGTTTAAGCGAAAACTGATACACTCTCATTAAAACTTAAATAACTCCCACTGTGATTAGAATCTGAGAATGGTATTGGTACCATTGGAAATCTAACTCAAAATTCATGAATTTAGGCTCAAGAATCACCCCATTTGAATTTAAAACGAAGGAGTTATGGTCATTTGAAGTCGGAAGAACAGTGCTGAAACTGGACTGAAGCTACCCTCGGGATCTAGCTATTTCGGTCGACCGAAATGACCCATTAGATGACCAAAATGGACAAAATTTCAGCTGAAAACAAGTCGTTAAGGCTTGGTTGGTTTGCTACACCAAAAGGAACCATCGGTCGACCGAAATGAGCCATCGGTCGACCGAAATTACCCTAAACGCTGACTTTGACTACTGGAAAGTGAAGTTTCAAGGTTCAAACAAAACCAAAAACGCTTCGGTCGACCGAAATGACTCAAAAAATTGCAAAAATTTCAGGTTATGCACTCAAGGCTGAAAGTTTACTTGGAATCCCCCATGGCATGTTCAATTCACATAATACGCTAGTGTGTGATAATGTAAACATGCACGCAAGTGTAATATGGATATTTAAACATGCTACAATGGCCCATGGCCTTATTACACTCCATTTACAAAAAATTTCATGCCAAACCTCAAAGTTGGAAAAGTTTACATTTCAAGAACAAAACTTTCAATTTAAACACATACACTTGGATCTTTAAGGTTGGTGACCCTTGGCCACGAATCATACATATCATATACGTTCCAAACAACTAACTTAAGTATACTTTACATACAACGAGACAAAAATAGCATATTGAACCTATCTAGGTGCTACAACATCAAAAGAGAAACTTGAACATGCTAACACTTGTATGTAAATAAGAATGCTTTGAAAGAAACTTCAAATCTCCAAACCATCAAAGATAAGTACCAATCTCCATATCTTGAATCCTGTACCTAAAATATGCCCCAGTAACGTATGGGTGAGCAACATAAAGCTACTCGTAGGAAATGAGCATGCATCGACCTACATTTTACAAGTTTGCATGATTTAATCATTTTGGTTCATTCCACCTAACGTCTATGTCAAAGGTGAGACCCAGGGAGCATCCTAGCTATCTAAGATCATTACTAGCATAAAACACATCCTTTATGCAATTTCAACAACCTAAGAGCATGCGACACATAGCAACACGATATGACATGCTTACACAAAGCAACAAGATAGAAACATGCTTACACAAAGCAACAATATAAGAATATGCTTACACCAAGCATCAATATAGGAACATGCTTACACAAAGCAACAATATAAGAACATGCTTACACCAAGCCTCAATACAGGAACATGGTTACACGAAGCAACAAGGTATAGATTTTCCAAATAATCAACTTAAAATCCAAAATGCGAAATCAACTAAATATAGCAATTTAGTATAATTATCTAATACCACATATCAAGACATAAATTCTCTAGACTATCAACTAGAAATCTAAAAGTGTGAGATCAACTAAATATAACAATTTAGTATAGTTAGAATATCTAATACCACACATCATGACATAGATTCTCTAAATTATCAACTAGAAATCTAAAAGTGTGAAAACAAATAGTGGAAGACTTGGACATCACGTCTCGGATTTCCGCCGAGAACAAAATGGTTATTCTGGGCATTAACCCGTTAGGAAGACCACCCTAGTGCACACTATCTCAATTGGGGAGAACTCATACCTCATGCACTAAAGCTGAACTTTATCCATGTCACATGTAACAATGTCCCAAGAGATTCCAAAATATATATCAAATTCAAAACTTTATATATATATATATATATATATATATATATATATATATATATATAATAAGGCATACAAACCACCTTCCATGCACAAGTAGGTTGAAACCACACAATCCATGTCTTAGGATTCAAATTCTAAAATGGCATACATAATTATCCAATATTGGAAACAAGTTCTCATGAATATAATTTTAACAACAAGGTACTCAATGCTTAAAACATAATCAAGTGAATACACCACAAGTCTAAATCCATGATCTTAAAATAGTAGCAACTTCTAAAACATGATTAAATCCATGGAATAATAAGATATAGTTTAATTAAATAAAAATAATTAAACCCTCTAGATTTTCATAGTCAACCAAATGCTCTCAAATTAAACTATGTTAACCAACATGTCAAAACTTAATTTAGAAGCATAATACAACTCAATTTCATGCAAGGTATGTCCATGAACTTTAATCTTTGACAAAGATAAATATTAATTAAAAAGTGCAATCCTTATTTAATTAATCCCAATTTAATATATGTTAACCAACATATTAAAACTAAACTTTCTAGTATGCCACAATCCAAATCAAAGTTACATATCATCATGAATTTTAAATCTTATACAAAGAAATAAAAATTACTAACTTTCTAGATTTGATACAAGGCAAACATATAGGTTGTATAATCATGGGAAACATATAATACAACACACAAATAATCCTAAAACATTCCCTACCTCCATTTGAGATGAAATCTCAAATCCCCACCAAAATGGAAGTGCTCCGAATCTGACGAAACTTCTAGGTTTTGTCGGGGACAACACCACGAACAAGAATCCAAAGAAAGCCCCATCAAAAACACATCTTGAGCTCAAACCCAAATTCAAGAAATGGCCAAAACTGAGTTCTAATAAGGGGGAAAGGTAGAGCACGGCGAGGGGAACTACAAACACAAAGGTACTACACCTTTTCAACCAAAGGAAGTGACCGGAAAAGAAGAGAGTAGCATGGCAGCCGTGGCTGCCATGAGATCCCGCCAAGAGAAAGGAGAGAGAGAGAAAAATCTGATATTTTCTCTTAAGTGCTCCTATTTATAGAAAATCTCAAAAAGTGCCCTGAAAGGGCCCCGCCGGATCCGGAAAAGTGAAATTCAAGCAGACGCGCTCAAACGGCAAAACTCCGTGAACAAAAAAGATTCAAAATGAGAAAATATGAACAACGGAAGAAACGGCATCAAAAACCGAGTCTCGAGCAGAAAGTTATGCCCCAAACAAATTTGGCGCAAACTAGGGCCAGAAACCCTGAAACTGGAAAACATCGATCAGGAGGAAATTCCAAGAGTACACGACTCAATGAAAAGTGAAAATGAATCCTGTACGAGGATCCAGGCTCAAAACAAGACATTGAGCAATAACTTTCATTAATTGCACAATAGCCCCTCCTAAAAGTTAAAACTGCGAAACTGCCCCAGAATGAAAATATCTTCCAAAAAGATATTTTCATAGAAACCCCTGAAATAAATATCTTCAAAAGATATTTATAAAAAACACCCCAAGAAAAGAAAAAGATTCCAAAGAACTGTGCATCCATGCCCCTATGGACACCGGGAGCAACTAGAGTACTTTACTACAAAAGTAAAGATACGTATTTCATGGAAACCACTGAGAATGAAGATACGTGAACTCAAAAACCAACTCCGAACATAAGAAGTGTGGCTACGCCAACAAAGTGACAAACGGGGAAAATACAAAATAGGGAAAAAGACGAAATAGAGAAAAGGACGAAAAATGAATAGTTTCTAACAAGTGAAAATATAGAAATGACTTGGTTCTCAAAGGAAGTTGTCAATCCAAAGAAAAGAGTCTTATAAATCATTTCAGAGCACTCGAGATGACACTAATCGACAAGAAACCAAACTCAGAAGGGAAAAGACAACGGAAAAAAAATTTATCCGAAAATCCGGGTCATTATAGTATCCCAATGACTATAGTTCAATTTCCATATAAACTACTTATTTTATCTAATCTCAATCCTCAAGTCCACTTCTTTGCATCCTCAAGTCCATTTTTTTTTCTTTGAGTCTTCATCTTTATTATAAATAAAAACAAAGGCTTCATCAAGTTGGGGATGAGGTGGGTAATGGAGATGAGGTAAGCATTTGGGATGTGGTGGTATGAGAAATGAGAGTATTGGGATTGAGATGAGTATTCGGATTGGGATTAAGATGGATTTTCAGAGTGGAAAAAATCTAAAGAGTGAAACTCATAATTGGATTGCGATGGTAATTCGGAGTTAGGAAATTGGTTAAAGTATAGGCAGTAGAATGGAGTTCAAGTATTCATGGAGTGTCGAATGATGACAATTGAGTAAAGAAAGAAACTAAAAGAAATATTGAGAGAGAGATAATTTTTGAATGATGAGAATTGTTGGTAAAAATATTTTTAAAGAAAAGAGCCGCTCGATGGAAAAAGGGGGGGGGGGGGGGGGTGGGTTGTCACGAAAAGACCATTGAATGAAAATATAAAATGAATAGAGCCTTTGAATTTAAAAAAGCGTTGCTGAATGAAAATCAGATTTTTCTGTTAGAAAGTGTTGGATAAAAAGGAATTTTTTGTGTGTGTGAGAGATCGTTTGATGGGAAAAAAAATAAGATTACAAACGGCTAGAAATCAAAGGGGCAGAAAGAGAGAGAGTGAAGAATCCACCAAAAAGTAAGAAGAATTAGCTTTTAGAAACACTACTTGATTCTTAGTCTGTGGAGTATATGATAGTTAAGGGGCATGGGGCACACTGACGCGGCTATCCACCCCATACGCTTCTACACATACCAGCCCCTTCTCCACTTTTCTCCCATATTTTCTACTTATTCCTACGCTCTGAACGCCCTTAGACTACGTTTGGTGTGCAAGAATGGAATGGAATAAAGCTGGAAATGGAATGAGAACGAGAATGAGAATGGAATGGAATGAGAATATTATTCCATTGTTTGGAGTGACACAGTGAATCGTTATGGAATGGAATAATTATTACCATTCTATTGTTTGGTTGACCATCATTATATCTAGAATGGAATGATTTTTGTCAAAAATACCCTTTTCATTGGCTTACATTACTTTTTAATAAAAATTTAATTAATATTCTGACGATGAACTATGAAATGTTATAAGATGCCCAATACTGCTATTGAAAAAAATAAAGAAAAACCTTAAAATAAAATAAAATATTATTTTTAACTCCAGATGATTGTTAATTTTTTTTTTATATTATCACTGCTCCATATATAAATGTTCGAAAAGAAAAAGATGGAGAAATCATATAAGCGTTTCAACACAAAGATACGAAAAAAAAAAAAAAAAAAAAAAAGAGAAAAAAAAAAAAAGAAAAGAAAAGAAAAAAGTGATATACTCAGAAGATAAAGAGATTAATACTTGCAATTTGGTTGAAGATCCTGCAACTTTTTGTCAATGGCAACCTGGGTTTATTCAGAAGCAATATAAGGTGAAAGACTTTTATCACGTCCAATAAAGAAGTTGAAAAATGGAATGTGAAATATTTTTTTGTCTACACGAAAGATTTTTGCCTTACTAGAATGTGATGAATGGTTTATTAGAAATATTACAAAAATATTTAATCTTACTATAGAATGGAATGGCCATTCCATAAGTTTAGTAATGGAATGAATTTTCACTCTCTGGAATGGATTTTCATTCCAATGGAATGACTATTCCATTCCTGCACACAGACAAATGAATGATTGGAATGGGCATTCCATTTCATTCCATTCCTACACACCAAACGTAGTATTAGTGTTGCACCATTTTGATCACTTGTCTCTAAAATGCTGAAAACTTGTATAATTACCTAAATGCCCCTGAATCTTAAAGATAGATTAGAGACAACCTTAAAAGGACTAAATTGACCCTACAAAACAATATTACTCTAGAATCCTCAAAAATCAAATTCTTTTTTGATTTTCAACGATTTTCAATTTTTTTTTTTTTCATTTTTGAGAAAATATAGAGACTTAAAAGTATAAAAAGACAAGGAGCATGCATTCGAGGCACATATGAAGTCCATAAATTTCTCATAAATTTAGAACACTTTCAAAATATCAAATTTTAAGACACCACATACCATTTAAAAAAAGTCATTCTAATACATTCAATCACAACATGAAATTTAACTTGCAATATTTATGAAAATTTAGAAATTTGTCTAGCAAGTCCATGTTTATGTGTGCAATTCAACTTTATCAAAATATAGTTAAATCTCATTGATTTATTGCCTAAAACATATTGGTCAAAAAATATCATGACAAAATCGTTTGAGCAAATTTTTGTAAGCAAGGCGTCTTTCACTCTAAACAATAGACAATAATTCCCTATTGTGATTTATCTCCAACATTCTTTTAACTTTAAATGTTTGTCGTGACCCGAATTTTTATCAACCCGGTGGGTCAACGATGAACCGAAGATTGACCCGATAACGGATCTAGATGCGGACGCAAGAAACAAGACATTGGTCTCGTAAGGCATAACACACCTCTAAGACCCTAAGATTACCCTCCATGAGGTCAAGGAACTCAAAGGAAACCAAATGCGGAAGCGACGTTTCAAAAATGAACAAGAATGAACCTGGGGTTAAAAAGGTCATTTCAAAATGTATGGATTCAGGTGCCACCGAGCACACCGCTGGAAATACAATGAAAAACAAATCATGATGGACTCAAGAATTGCATGATTCGGAGTCCGAACGAAGGAGAAACGACAAAATGAAGAAAAACGAGCAAAACCCGTTAATCAAGGGCAAAATGATCAATCTGCAAACGTGAAGGGAGATTTGACTCTAAACAAGTCAAATAAGATCCACACAACCTAAAACAATCATTACACAACATTCCAAGAGCTTCCAAGAACATTGGACAAGAATCTCACGAAATGCCCCTTCCCGGTTCAAATAAAGACTGACACCCTCTCACTAAAATATGAATAACTCTCACCAAAATTGGAGTTTGAATGTATGGTTGGAGTCATTGGAAATCTGACTTCAAGCTCATGAATTTAGGCTTAAGAATCACCCCATTTGGTTTAGAAACGAAAAAGTTATGGCCATTCAAAGTCGGAACAGTAGTGCTGAAACCGAACTAAGGCTACTCTCGGGATCAGGCTATTTCGATCGACCGAAATAAGCCATTGGATGACCGAAATGACTTAAATCTCTGCTGAAAACAAGTTTTTAAGGCTTGGCTGGTTTGGTAGACCGAAATGGACCATTGGTAGACCGAAATAGGTCCAAACAGCGAAGAAGGCTACTAAAATTGATGGTTTTGATGCTCAAATGAAACCCAAAAGGGCTTCGGTCGACCGAACTAGCATTTCGGTCGACCAAAATGACTCGAGGAAGTGCAAATGAACCTGTTATGCACAAAAAGCTGAAAGTCTATATGGAATCCCCCATAGCATGTTCAATTTGCATTATATGCAAGTGTGTGATGATGTGAACATACACGCAAGTGTAATGTAGATATTTAAACACGTTACAATGGCCTATGGCCTCATTACATCCCATTTACAAAATTTAACATGTCAAACCTCAAAAGTTGACAAAATACATTTTAATGGCAAAACTTGAAGTTTAAATTACATACATATGAACTTAAAAGTTTGTGGCCCTTGGCCTTATGTTATACATGTCAAATACATTAAAAAGAGTGTACTTATGTACACTTTACATACATAGAATCAAGAATACAAGTTTTGTCAAAATAAACAAAGGCAAACATTATATGCTAACATGTGCATATTCAATGTCATCAAAAATACTTCAAGACTTCTAGCATGTCTAGGAGTGTTGTGTATCCCACAACAAGCCTTCTTTACCTGCAAAACACCCAGTAACTTCGGGGTGAATAAACAAGACTAACAAGTTTATTCGTAGGGAATGAGCATGCATGACTCGATTTCTTTAAGATTTTTAGACAACATGAATCATTTCAAAAGGGATCATGTCACCGAACGTCTATGTCAAAGGTTAGACTCAGGGAGCTTCTTAAGCTACCATGGAACAATATTCTAGATTTAATATATGTGAAACCATATAGCATGCATATCAAGAATGTCAAGTCGGAATTCCAATGGGGTGAATAGTACACCTAAAGCAAATTAATTAATCAAATTAATTAATAAATGCTAGATTTTAAAACGTCTCCGATTACTCTCAAATTCACCTATGTTGAAGAGTATATTAAAGCCTAAGATAATATGCTAACACACATTGATTTCAAGCTAGTTAAAGCCATGCGATTAAATCTTTCATTCAAGATAAATATTTAAAAAAATCTTTATTTCTTGTTCAAATACTCTCAATTTAATATATGTCAATGACCATATTATGGAGTAATATAATACCATGTTACATGTTTAAAATAAGTTATGAGCAATCGGGAAAATCAAATCCAATACAAGAAAAATAAATAATAAAATCCCTAGATTTCATATTTAAGCATGTAAACAAGTTGTATAAGCATTAATAACATGCTATATAATAAGAATTAAACCTAGAACATCCCCTACCTCAATTTGAGATGAAAACCTCAAAGGCCCACCGAAAAAAAAGTGCTCCGAATCCGAAGATACCAAAGGGTTTTGTAGGGGACAACACGATGAACAAGAATCCACAAGAAGCCCCATGAAAATCTCAACTTGACCTCAAACCCGAACTCAAGAAATTGTCAGCAATGAGTTCTAATAAGGGCATAAGGTAGAACACGTAGAGGGGAACAATAAACGTTAAGACCGAATGATTTCTACCAAGGAAAAGTGAACCAAAAGAGGAGAGAGAAGATGGCAGCCATGGCTGCCATGGATTCCGGCCAAAAGAGAGGAAAGAGAGAAAAAGTCTAACTTTTTCTCTTAAGGCCTCCTATTTATAGAAAATCTCAAAAAGTGCCCCGAAAGGGCTCCGCCGGGTCTGGAATAGTGGAATTTGAGCAGACGTGCTCAAACGGTAAAACTCCTTGAACAAAAAAGATTCACAATGAGAAAATATGAGCAACGGAAGAAACGGTGTCAAAAAATAAGTCCCGAGCAGAGAGATATGCCCCGAACAAGTTCGGAGGCAACCGGGTCCAGAAACTCTGAAACTGGAGAAAAATGACCAGAACGGAATTCTATGAGTACACGACTCGACAAAATGTGAAAATGAATCCCGTACGAGGATCCAGGCTCCAAACAAGATATTTTGCAATAACTTTCGTTAATTGCACAATGGCCGCTACAAAAAGAGTTAACTACAAAACTACCCCATAATGAAAATATCTTCCAAAAGATATTTTCTTAGATACCCCTGAAATAAAATATCTTCAAAAGATATATATGAAAAACACCCCAAGAAAAGAAAATAATTCCAAAGAACTATGCATCCACGCCCCTATGGACACCGGGAGCAGCCAGAGTACTTTCTTGAAAAAGTAAAGATACGTATTTCATGGAAACCATGTAAGATCAAGATATGTGAAGTCAAAAACTAACTCCGAACATGAAAAGTGAGGTTGTGCCAAAAACTGACAAACGGGGATAAGACAAAATAGGGAAAAGGACGAAATAGTGCATAGTGTCAAAAAATGAAAAAATGTGCAAATAACTCGGTCCTCAAAGGAAGTTGTCAATCCATGGAAAAGTGTCTCAGAAACCATTTATGAGCACTCGAGATGACACTCAGCAACGAGAAACTGAACTCAAAAAAGGAAATTAAACGAAAAAAATTCATTCGTAAAATTTCAGGAAAAAGAAAAAAAGGAAAATTTCCAGGACATGACAACCTACCCTCCTTAAAGGAATTTCATCCCTGAAATTCAGATCATACCGAAAAAGAAACAGAGCAAGGACCGAACAAAAGGTCAAACTGAAGGACAGCTTGTAAAGCACTGAATGAAAACTCCAGAAGTTTCAAGATCAACTGAAGGAACGTGAAACCACGAACCGTGACAACACCTCATACGAGTCAGCACGTTAGCTCAATGTCAACCACCAAGAGAATCCCAAAACAACGAACGCTGAATTACGATAAAAGGAAAGAGCGACAAGGCAGTACGAACAGCTACCAGAACCCGCCCACACTTACTCGTCAGTAAGGTAGCATGATAGTATAAGGCACTAGTTCATAACGTGCCCCAACCAGGTCAACTCAGAAAACCTATTGATACAGATGACATCAATGTCGGAATGATCATTACCAAAAGTACCATGAGAACCAGGCATCTGTAAAAGTTGGGGTAGCTAATCCCAAAACTCTAACAACAATGTCACTAGCACCGCTACACTGAAGGTCCTAGATTTAGAATCCACGAAGTTAAAGGAAATGAAACGGTGCCTCCCTGGCCCACGTCTCACTCTACCAAACAAGGAGAAGGAAATGAATCGCAGTCCTCTACGCTCGCATTAGCCTTACTCGCATCAACTGTCAGACTAAGATCTCGAAACACCCAACCAAGAAAACAGACAAGAAGGTTCCTGACATGGGTCCTTACAGAATGAATTTCTCCTATCTAAGGAAGAAACTCGTGAAATAAGAACGCATCCAAGGGATACGACAGATCATAAGAGATAATGCCAAAACCTGACATAAAGTAAACAAGTAGCATGCAACATAGCATAACTATCTACTCACACAAGTAGTAAAAAAGTTACCACATAAGCAAATAGGCATGTTATCAAATCAAACATGTTATCAAAAAGCATGTAGGTATATGGTACGATAACACATGCGAATGAAAAACGTAAGGTATGCAGACATGCATCGTATACGCTCATGCTAGCATAAACACACAGACATGTTATCACACCAAGACATGATAGCGACATAGACCATGTTATCAGGAAGCATATATACACACAAAGCATGCTTAACAAAAGAAGATGTCTTAAAACACCTGAACATATGAACATGTTATCATACAAGACATGTTATCAAACAAAACATGTTATCAAGATACAAATGACATATCAAAGCAAAACAACGTGAGCATGATATGCACCCAAAACCCGTCATCCAAGGTATTCGAACCCGGACGCTCTGATACCATTTGTCGTGACCCAAATTTTTATCAAGTGGGTCAACGAAGAACTGAAGATTGACCAGATAACGGATCCAGATGCAGAAGCAAGAAACAAGACATTGGTCTCATAAGGCACAACACACCTCTAAGATCCTAAGATGACCCTTCATGAGGTCAAGGAACTCAAAGGAAATCAAATGCGAAAGCGACGTTTCAAAAAGGAACAAGAATGAACCTGGGGTTAGAAAGGTCATTTCAAAATGTATGGATTCAGGTGCCACCGAGCACACCACTGGAAAGACAATGAAAAAAAAATCATAATGGACTCAAGAATCACATGACTCGGAGTCCGAACGAAGGAGAAACGACAAAATGAAGAAAAATGAGCAAAACCCGTTAATCAATGGCAAAATGGTCAATTTGCAAATGTGAAGGGAGATTTGACTCTAAATAAGTCAAATAAGGTCCACACAACCTAAACCAATCATTACACAACATTCCAAGAGCTTCCAAGAACATTGGACAAGAATCCCACGAAATGCCCCTTCCCGGTTTAAACAAAGACTGACACCCTCTCACTAAAACATGAATAACTCTCACCACAATTGAATTTTGAGTACATGGTTGGTGTCATTAGAAAGCTGACTTCAAGATCATGAATTTAGGCTTAAGAATCACCCCATTTGGATTAGAAACAAAGAAGTTATGGCCATTCAAAGTCGGAACAGCAGTGCTAAAACTGAACTGAGGCTACTCTCGGGATTAGGCTATTTCGGTTGACCAAAATAAGCCATTGGATGACCGAAATTACTTAAATCTCTGTTGAAAACAAGTTTTTAAGGCTTGGTTGGTTCGGTAGACCAAAATGGACCATCAGTAGACCAAAATAGGTTTAAACAGCGAAGAAGGCTACTGGAAATGATGGTTTTGATGCTCAAATAAAACCCAAAAGGGCTTCAGTCGACCGAACTAGCATTTTAGTCAACCGAAATGACTCGAGGAAGTGCAAATGAACCTGTTATGCACAAAAAGCTGAAAGTCTATATGAAATCCCCCATGGCATGTTCAATTTGCATTATATGTAAGTGTGTGATGATGTGAACATACACACAAGTGTAATATGGATATTTAAACATGTTACAATGGCCTATGGCCTCATTACATCCCATTTACAAAATCTGACATGTCAAACCTCAAAAGTTGACAAAATACATTTTAATGGCAAAACTTGAAGTTTAAATTACATACATATGAACTTAAAAGTTTGTGACCCTTGGCCTCATGTCATACATATCAAATACATTAAAAAAGAGTGTACTTATGTACACTTTACATACATAGAATCAAGAATACAAGTTTTGTCGAAATAAACAAAGGCAAACATGATATGCTAACACGTGCATATTCAATGTCATAAAAAATACTTCAAGACTTCTAGAATATCTAGGAGTGTTGTGTATCCCACAACAAGCCTTTTTTACCTGCAAAACACCCAGTAACTTCGGGGTGAATAAACAAGACTAACAAGTTTATTCGTAGGGAATGAGCATGCATGACTCGATTTCTTTAAGATTTTTAGACAACATGAATCATTTCAAAAGGGATCATGTCACCTAACGTCTATGTCAAAGGTTAGACTCAGGGAGCTTCCTAAGCTACCATGGAATAATACCAACAAGAATCATGATACATACATATGTATGAAACGAATAAAGATTGGGATAATCCAAAGAACACGATAAGAAGATACTAGAATACAAAGATCACATTGTCAATGAAATTTACATGATTGGGACATACCAATTAACACGACATAAAGTACTACACGAAATCAAGGACGCAAGCATTATATCTATGCAAGTAAACAAGGATGGGTCATTCCAATTTATAGGACAAGAGGTAATACAAGAAACCATGAACAAGGCATAAAATCTACGCAATTAACAAGATTGGATCATTCCAATTATCATAACAAGATTTATACGTGAGATGAAAGACAATGCATAATATCTATGCAATGAAACAAGATTGGAGCATTCCAATGAACACGATGGAGATATTACATGAAGTCAAGAACAAGGTATCATATCTATTCAATGAAACAAGATTGGAGCATTTCACATAATACAACAAGTTTTAAATCTTCAAGGAATAGCAACTTGAAATTTAAGGAGTGAAATCAACCAATGTGGAAACTCGGATATCGCCCGGATTAAAACCGTACTCTTAAGATCACTTTAGGGCTACTTACCCATGGGTACCTTTCCCCTAGTGCGCACTATAGTGTAGGAGGACATTCCCCCGTACTAGAACCAAATCCTAACCATGACAATTATTGATTGATATCCCAAGTCCCAAAATCAACAAGTTGTGCAAGTCAAGATTGTATCAAAAGACAAGAAATACATTAACCACGTTTTATGCACAACCAAGATTTTGGAACACACAAGTCATGCCCTAAGTTCATCAACTATAATGGCATGTGAAATGTCAAGAAATCATAGTGTGTAACTATATATACAACAACCAAGTTATATAGTACATGTAGTTCATTGAAGTAAATATACCACAAGCATAAGATACGTGATTCAAGAAATTACTAAGCAACACATGAGTAATTAAATCATTCCAAGACAAGGGTGCATGTTCATTAAGTACATTAATGAAACCTAGATACAAGAGGTCACGATGCTTGATAAAAGATAACAGTTCATGAAATTCAAGTCAAGTTCACTAGTTTAACAAGAATTCATATCAAGGCATGATTAACTCGATGGAAGCATATAAAGGAAATTTAATCTACTTAAGAGATTAAATTATCATGATTACAAGGTAAGTCCAAGTATTCTACAACAAGACATGTCAAGGATCATGTGAAGAACAAGTCTAATATCGAGTTACAAGTTCATTTCATTCAAAACACAACCATGTGAATTTAGTTCTAGACAAAGGAAATAAATGAATATAAGTTTCAAAACTTATCCGATTATTCTTAATTTAATACACATAAAGGAACTTGTCACGAAAAGCATGAATTCCAAGTTAGAAACTTAATCAAGACCAATGAGCTATTAAATGGATTTTAATTATTTCATTTAATTAAAATCTCTAAGTTTTGAAATTCATCCAAATGATCTCAAATTTATATATGTTATACAACATGCCAAGACTTGATTTAAAAACACGACACAAGTGAATTCCATCCAAGAGAAGACCACGAGTATTAAACTTTAATACTAGAAAATAAGTAAATGAAAGGTTTCAAAACCTAATCAAATATTCTAGATTTAATATATGTGAAACTATATAGCATGCATATCAAGAATGTCAAGTCGGAATTCCAATGGGGTGAATAGTACACCCGGACCAAATTAATTAATAAATGCTAGATTTTAAAACGTCTCCGATTACTCTCAAATTCACCTATGTTGAAGAGTATATTAAAGCCTAAGATAATATGCTAACACACATTGATTTCAAGCTAGTTAAGGCCATGCGATTTAATCTTTTAATCAAGATAAATATTAAATAAAATCTTTATTTCTTGTTCAAATACTCTCAATTTAATATATATCAATGACCATATTATGGAGTAATATAATACCATGCTACATGTTTAAAACAAGCTATGAGCAACCGGGAAAATCAAATCCAATACAAGAAAAATAAATAATAAAATCCCTAGATTTCATATTTAAGCATGTAAACAAGTTGTATAAGCATCAATAGCATGCTATATAACAAGAATTAAACCTAGAACATCCCTTACCTCAATTTGAGATGAAAACCTCAAAGGCCCACAGAAAAAAAAAAAAAAAGTGATCCGAATCCGACGATACTGAAGGGTTTTTATTAGGGACAACACGATGAACAAGAATTCGCAAGAAACCCCATGAAAATCTCAACTTGACCTCAAATCCGAACTCAAGAAATCATTAGAAATGAGTTCTAATAAGCCCCATGACAATAAACGTTAAGGCCGAAGGATTTCTACCAAGGAAAAGTGAACCAAAAGAGGAGAGAGAAAATGGTAGCCATGGCTGCCATGGATTCCGGCCAAAGGGGAGGAGAGAGAGAGAAAAGTCTGACTTTTTCTCTTAAGGCCTCCTATTTATAGAAAATCTCAAAAAGTGCCCCGAAAGGGCTCCGCCAGGTCTGGAAAAGTGGAATTTGAGCAGACGCACTCAAACGGCAAAACTCCTTGAACAAAAAAGATTCAAAATGAGAAAATATGAACAACGAAAGAAACGGCGTCAAAAACTGAGTCCCGAGCAGAGAGATATGCCCCGAACAAGTTCGGTAGCAACCGGGTCCAGAAACTCTGAAACTGGAGAAAAATGACCAGAACGGAATTCTATGAGTACACGACTCGACGAAATGTGAAAATGAATCCCGTACAAGGATCCAGGCTCCAGACAAGATATTTTGCAATAACTTCGGTTAATTGCACAATGGCCCCTACAAAAAGGGTTAACTATAAAACTACCCCAGAATGAAAATATCTTCCAAAAGATATTTTCTTAGATACCCCTAAAATAAAATATCTTCAAAAGATATTTATGAAAAACACCCCAAGAAAAGAAAATAATTCTAAAGAACTATGCATCCACGCCCCTATGGACACCGGGACTAACCAGAGTACTTTCTTGAAAAAGTAAAGATACGTATTTCGTGGAAACCATGCAAGATCAAGATATGTGAGGTCAAAAAATAACTCTGAACACGAAAAGTGAGGTTGTGCCAAAAACTGACAAACGGCGATAAGACAGAATAGGGAAAAGGACGAAATAGTGCATAGTGTCGAAAAACGAAAAAATGTGGAAATAACTCGGTCCTCAAAGGAAGTTGTCATTCCATGGAAAAGTGTCTCAGAAACCATTCATGAACACTCGAGATGACACTAAGTGACGAGAAACTGAACTCAGAAAAGGAAATTAAACGAAAAAAATTCATTCGTAAAATTTCAAGAAAAAGAAAGGAAGGAAAATTTCCGGGTCATGACAATGTTCCACTTCAAAGTCATAGGAGTTTTCAAACTAATATCAATAGGTAGTCTTTTCCTTAGCAAATATTTTTTCAACAATTTTTTACTTTTCTTTTATTTTCATGCTGAAATTTTTTTTATTTTCTTTCAAGCGTTATATTTTTTTCAAACAATATGACTTAGTCAATTTTTTAATGATTTTCAATTAAATTCCTCAGAGTCAGACTAGGGCACATGAAAAATGTGAACCTAAAAGACTTATGCAAATTAACTTTCGAAATAAATAAATAATGCAAATGGGAAAGTTTTCTTTTAAAATTGCTTGGGATGGTATAAGGTTAAAGAATGCTAAGATGTCTTGGTTTAAATTGTGTTAGGGTAAGGCAAGGCCTCGCTGGTCTACTACAACAGTCCTAGTTCTTTTGGATAAATTGCCTTTAATGGTAAATTTGCAGAGGAGGAAAGTTTGTTTGGCTGCTAGATGCTCTCTCTGTCAGCAAAGTATTGATTCTACTGACCATGTTTTCGTTTCCTGTCCTTTTTCTCAAGGGGTGTGGAGATGGATAGGCAGTATTTTATGATGGGATTTATAGCTTTTCCAAGATGTTATTTCAGTGTGGGATCTGTTTGTGTGGCTGGATAAGCTGTATCAGAATTCAAAAAGGCTCCAAAGTTTGTTTACTGTAGTTTTATGGTTTATTTGGAGAAAAAGGAATAATCGTCTCCATGGTTCAGATAGTCTTCTTCTGGAGGTGGTAGCTAGAACTGCTCTAATGGAAGTGTGTGATGTTCAGAGGGTAAACTTCATTGATGTTATTGTTTAGTTTTTGGTTATATGGTTTAGGCTTGTAAATATATATTTTTTCCTTTTTATACAAAATCCATTTATGAAAAAAAAAAAAAAAAAAACTTTCGAAATATAGATTACACATCTAGAATTTCAATCATTAATGAACTATGTGCCCCAATTTGCATTTAGAAAAATATAATCAATATAATTTAAATCAATTTCATCCATATGTTATCAATGAATTTGCATGATCATTGTATTCTCATAAAAATCCTAAAAATAGACAAATAAAACCTAAACCAGCAATTATAGTCCAATGGAACAAGATAAACATTAAAGTACATCCATGACCATAAAAACCTCTTAGGACTTAGGTTAAGGGGTTTGCACCCATATACCTATTACGAACTAGTCACATAATATCAATAAGCACTTACAATGCAAAATCCTCTTTTCGCATCCAAATGGTCCTTATATACAAATTTTGAAAAGTTCAATCACATTGTTCTTCTTATTCATAGCTTGAGAATTTTTTGGTTGATTCACTTTATTTTTCCTTTTAGCATGACGCCTATTTCTAGCATAAGAATTTTATGCATTTGTTCCAGAAAATACTTTCTTCCTCTTCCTATAGCAATAATATTGGCTATATCCACTCTTACCACAAAAAAATGTAGAATAACATAGTAGGCATATTAGACATATGAGCATGCAAAGAATTAACAACTTTAGATTTATTTTTAGGCACATTCAAGTTAATGAGTTTCACAAAAACAGTTTTACCCTTATTAGTAGATGAAACCTCATTAAAACCTAACTCAATTTTATCATTCACATTTTTGCCAACATTAATCATCTCATCAAGTTTAATTTGCCTATAAGTAAAAACAATCAATTTCTCTTATGAAGTTTTTCACTTCAATTTTTAAAAAACCTAATCTAGAAACAAAAGACTATTTTGCAGAATTAACTTGGATTACCTCACCTTCGAGGCACTTTATCTTTCCTTGAAGATCATTAATACTCTTTTTGCATTCTTCAATCCCGTTTTGTTTTTGTTCACTTTCCTTCTTTAAAGCATCTATTTAACTTTCATCTTCTTTCAAATTTTTAGCTTGCTTTTTGGAGTCCTCTATATTTTGAATAGTTTCATATACAGTTCAGTGAAGGTCATTTCATAATTCTCTTTTGTTGTTTTCTTGTAGCAATCTTCTTCATCTAATTTTCTTATGTCTTCATCGCTTGAATCTGAGTCATCTGTATCAAAAAAGAAGATCTTTTAGTAGTATCATTGTTCACAATAACAACAAAAGCAAAAGAATTATCATTATCAGAATTAGAAGCATCATTACAAATTATATTTGTATTTTTCTTTTTTTACTTTTCTCCTCTTAAATGAATTTTAAACTTTCTCAACAAGATAAGAAGTTCCTCATTAGATTGACTATCAGAAGATTCTAGAAACAGATTCTCTGGTTTTTGAAGTAAAGGGTAATTCATTTCAAAATTTTGAATTAAACTAACAAGTTCATTGTTCCACTATCCTTACTTTTTTCTATTGCTTATATCATTGCTAAAAACCTTATAGGTAAATACCTCAAAATTTTGTCAATAATTTTCTTCTCACTTATTTCTCTACCTAGATTATGAGTACAAATGACAATGTCCAATAAGCTTGAAGGGTCCGTTTGGTTAGATAGAAATTTTTGATGGAAAGTAAAAGTGAAAGTGAAAAAAAGTAAAGAAACGGAAAAGAAACTCAAGTTTCCATCATGTATTTGGTTAGCAACAAGGGTGGAGCTCCATGTGGGCTGACTTGAACTATAGCCCAGGTCCACAAAAAAAAAAAAAAAGAATAATAAAATAAAATATATATAAAAAAAATAGTACTACTATTTCCTATTAGCCATAGCCTAGCCCAGCCCAGCCCAAACTGCTCAATCCATAATAAAACATAAATGATAAATGGCCCAGTTCAGAAAACAAGCCTATAAACAAATTAGAACTAAAAGATTGAAGATGACCTAAGGGCTGTTTGGTATGATGTGGTATTGTTTTTGGTATTTTCATCTTCTCTGCTTGAATTTTTTTTTTTTTTACCCAGTAAATTCTCTGCTTGAATTTTTTCTTTAGCCCCCCTATTTTCAAATCCTAGCTCCGCCGCTGGTTAGCACGATATTTTTCAAGAAGGTTTTTATAAAATATTGTTTTGTGAGTTTGGAAAGAATGAAAGTGAAAAGAAAGTGGTTGTAGTTCCAAAACTACATTTTTTATTATAAGATTACTTTGTACTCTTTTGAGACACTATGATATCTCCAGAATTATGAACAAAATTAAAATTTCAAGTTCAAAGATGAAACAATGAACATTATAGTATTTGTCTTATGATATTTAATAATTAGATATATGTGATTATAGGTGCAAGTTTAATTAATAAAAAAAAATTTATCCGAAAAATCTCAAGGATAAAAGGTTGAAGTTAATATATATATACTTTTAGTCATTGAAAAAAAAAAAAAAAAAAAAAAAAAAAAACCTTCAATCTAATCAAAATAAAGTACTTGGAACTAAATTAGTTTCGTACATCAAATATACGTGGGATTAAAATTAAATGAATTTTGTACATCTAGTATACCTTGAGTAGTTGAATCATAAAGTCACGTATAAAAAAATACTTGTATGAATTAAATCATAATTTCAAAACTTGTATACGCATAGACACTAACCTAGTTTTTCACCCAACACTCTGTTACTAAATACTCAAATTTATATACATATATATATATATATATATATATATCGATATATATATCATTCGCAATCATTATTAATTATGCGAACAGAAAAATACAATAAAATTTTAATTTTGTATGCACATATAAAACTACATACAATTAAATTAGTATTACATTATCTTATAAGCAATTTATAAAAGAATGAAACTTACTTGTTAGAGAAGTTTGTGAAAAAAGTGAGGAGGGTGACATGGGCATAACAGGAACTAAGATATGAGAGCACCATTTTCATGGAAAAGTAAAATTTCCTTGTGTTTTATGTAGGCACAGACCCAACATAGGACTAGTGGGGGCCCCACTAAATTTTTTATATTTTCATTTTATACCTCAATTTTTTTTGAAATTTAAGAAGATGCCCCCACTAAAATTATAATTCGCCCCCACTCGATTCTTTTTTTTTTTTTTTTTTTTTCTATTTTATACTTCAAATTTTTGAAGATGCCCCCACTAAAATTACAATTCACCCCCACTATTTTTTTTTTTTTTTTGCATTTTATACTTCAAATTTTTAAAAATATATAAAGAAAACTCTATTAAAATTACAAAAATGGACCCACTATATAATTTTGCACCCAAAAATTAAAAGACTGCCTCCCTTACAAAATTTTCTGGCTCCGTCACTGGTTTTATGTGAGAAAATTTTTGAGGAAAATTAAGCAATTGCAAGAAAATTACTTTCTTGAAAATTTTCTCTTTCATGCTAACCAAACTCCTAACAAATTTAAATATTTTCCATTTCTTTTCCTTTCTATCTACTTCATGCTAACCAAACAAACCCGAAATAAAACTCAGAAAATGTTTCATCTTCTTTCATGTTCTCAAACCTAAGTAGCAAGCAATTGAATTTTTTAGTATTTGTATCATCTAAAGGTTTTTAATGTGTGTCATGTTTTTCATTAGATATAGTTGAATGATTCCAACTTCTTTCAATTATTACCCAAATACTCTTACCCTTATATATTATCGACTTTCTTATTTTAGATTTCCAAAACAATGGAGTTCGTTGAATAGATCCAACATCCACAAGAGTTCTATCCAAGATGATTTTGAAAATAAAAACTGATTCTTGACTTTAAAAATATTCATAAAGAACAACTCAAAATGTAAAGGATGATCTGATAACAATTGTGAGTTGCACTATGCGGAATGGTTATGGAATATACTATAGATAAGCAACCTAGAGGGGGGTGAATATGTTCAACTTACTATTTTATCCGATTTTTGTTTAAATTAAATTTACTAAAATAAAAGTAAATTATTTTCCCACAAAGCAATAACTTAAAGTACAAGTAAAAAGTAGAGTTTGAGAGACACTAGGATTTAGCGAGGAAACCTAGTTGGAAAAATCATCCAAACATCAGAAAAATCTCAGAGATTGTCATGCTGTTTCGAGTAAAAAGATCCACTATAGATGAAGTAAAGTACAACAGATTTCAACATAGGTTCACACCCATTCACTCTACCAAAAACCAATTATTGAATGTCTTCGGCTTTGCAACTCCCCTATTCAACAGCACTTGACTTCAGGCCTACTCTTGATCTCTCTAAAAAATGATCGTTTGTAGATCAACAACCACTCCATGAATGTCATGACCCCCTCAAAGTGTGATCTTCTCCTCATTTTCTTCAAAAAAAGTTTTTTTTTTTTTTTTTTTTTTTTAAAAAAAATTTTTAAGGCGAATTGCTTTTGTTAACCAGTGGCAATAAGATCTTCAATCATACAAGCACCGATCAAACATTGAACAATAACCTAAATCACTCAAGTATAGGTGTGCGCTCTCAAAAACAGAAAAATAGCAAACTCTAGGGCTTTTGAAATTTTTAATGAAAAAGCTTTTAGAAATTATTGTGAAAAAGATTTTATATATAAGATTAGAGACATATTAGGGTAAAAAAAAAAAAAAAAAAAGAAAAAAGAAAAAAAAAATGTCCAACTTTTGTTAAAATATTCCTCTAATTCAGATTTAAAAAGGCAATACAAGCTGGCTTAAACAAAAAATTCATTTTTTGTCCAGGACAAGTTCAACCAGTTCTACTTGAAAGTACAACCGGTTGGACTTGTACTGAGTATTGCTCTTGGTAAGGTAATGCAATTGGTTCCAATGTAAAGTACAACCGATTGGACTTCTGAAAAATCCTAAGCAGTCTCTATCCAAGTTCAAACCAACTCCAAGTGATTCTCAGACACTTAATTGTTGAGTTTGTGCACAGCGGAATGGTTGTGGAATATAAAATGGATAGATAACCTAGAGGATGGGGAATAGATTCAACTTATTCTTTTATCCAATTTTTACTTATTTTAATTTTACTGAAATAAAGCTAAAATCAAACCACAAAGCAAAAATAAAATGCAAGTAAAGTAAATAGAGGTTGAGAGATAACACTAGGATTATTAACAAGGAAACCCCAATTGGTAGAATAGACCAATTGCGGGAAAAACCTCGTTGGATTGTGCAGTCCAGAGAGAAACGATCCACTTTGTTTGAAGCAAAGTACACCGAACTTTGACTCAGGCTCACACCCTATTATTCTGCCAAAAATCAATCGCTGACAATTCTTGACTTTATAACTCTCTCGTCCAACAGCTCTTGACCTCAAGCTTACTCTTGATCTCTGTAGAAGAGTTGCAGGTAGATCAAACAATACTCCACGAATGCTTTGACCCCTTCAAAGTGTGATTGTTTTACCCCTTTTCTTCAAGATCTAAATTTTGTATGCAAAAACCGTGAATAAACCTAGATGACTATCAAGGTTTATATAGAATTTAGAATGTCCTAATTCCTCTGAAAATATAGAAAATTTTGTGCATAGGACTTGAAAGAAAGTTTAGTCCAAAAAGGAATCAAACAGAGTAAGAAATGAAGGATGCCTTGAACTAGTACAAGATTTTGGCTACCGGTTCAAGAAGGTCAGAAGGAATTCCATCGCACTTTAGCTACTGTTTCAGCCTTTGGCTACTGGTACCAAGAAGTTCCTACCAGTTTCCTAATGGACAAAAGTGAATCCTTCATTTGGCTACCCGTACCAGATGTTGGCTATCCATACCAAATGGACACAATGTAAATTTCCTATCGGTACGAGATTTTGGTTACCAGTACGAGATTTTGGTTACCAGTACCAAATGGACAGAATGTAAATTTCCTAAGCACTTCAAACTTCTAAAAACTTCCTAAGTGTTCTCATTCACTCACATACCTTTCTAAAGCATTGTTCTCATCATCCTAGAGTATAGTAAACCATGAACACTTGAATTTCTTAAAATCGACATCCGGTCTTCAATCTTGAATTTTTTTGTATCGAAAAATTACAACTCAATCGGACTTATTTTGAAAACAAAATTAACTAATATACAAAATATATATTTTTCACAATCTTTCCCAAATATATATCTCACATTAATTTCCTTAACTATTTGTTGTTAAATGTTGAACCTGTGTGTGTGTGTATATATATATATATATATATATATATAATAAAAAACAATTGACCAAAGGTGGTGTTCTTTTGAGCAAAAAATAAATAAATAAAAACATTTACCAACAAAAAGAACCACATCTATTTATTTTGATTGCACCATATGAATTTCATTGAAAAACTAGCCAAAACTCGCATTTCGTCCTAGGCTAGGCCTCCATTTCCATTGTGCCCGCTCCAACAACAATGTAGTTGCCAGCAAGGGCGGATTTAGGGTGGACTAACCCAAAAAAGAAAAATTCTATTAATATAGGTAATTTTAGCCTAGCCAAAAAAAATAATAAAAAATTACTATTAGTATTAGCCCACAAAAATATTAGTCCACCCAAACAAGTTCAAGTCAGCTAAATTTATGTTTAATATTAATCCACCTTATTGACAATTTCTAAACCCGCCCTTGGTTACTAGTAAGAGAATATATTGCAGCCTCGCATGAATATGCAATCCGACAGTTAAATCATGAAAATGTATAGAAGGCGGGGAATTTCCTTGGTAAAGGTCTCAAATATGTGAAGTAATTGGCATAATTTGGTGATTAAAACGAAATCCAAATCGAGTTGAATTTTTCATTTATATGTGAGTCACTGGTTTCAGAAGTGAAGAATTCAAGTGAAGCAAATCATGTATGTACTGGGTTTTGACTATTTTGAAGTGTTTGAAAATGCAATATTTTTTTCAAGCATTTTATTATGATCGGTGGAGCGAGACATTAGGGTCTTGGCAACAATCAGGGCTCGCTGGACCCTTGGGTGACTTAGGGGGTCGCTTAAGGTTCAGCCAATAGAAAAACCCCAAATAAATTGATTTCTTTGTTTTACAAGTTTTTTAAAATTTTATTTCATTATATTATTAGACTACTAAGAAGGTTCCATATCCTTTTATTTCTTTATACTACAACCTTTCTATTTTTTTTTTTTTTAATTATTTCATTCTATTATTACATTCTGGTGAATAGAAAGACCTCAAAATTTTGTATTTCCCTTATATTATAACCTCCATTATATTTTATTTCCTTCTATTATTATAACCTAACCAATAAAGACTTAATAGAGGGTCTAAATGGTTTATACCCGTATCTCAACTTTTTTATTTATTTATTTTTTTCACCATCTCTTCTCGTTTTCTATTTTTCATTATCCTTACACGAGCCTTAAATATCGAATACACATTTATTTGTTGAACTTTTCCATATTCTCTTTAACTTTATCTTCTTATTTTTTCCCCTTTTATTTGATTATTTCTCACTTATTTTTTCTTTTCTCTCATTACCTATAATTCGTAGAGAAAGACAATTTGATGAGAATGTAGATGATGTAAGCAACCTCAATCAGCAGAATAAATTTTTGGAATCAAATTTATTTTTGTTAATAAATAGTTGACCAAGCTATTTCTTGAATTCATTGTAGGTTTGAACAATTTAAAATATATGAACATATATATATTTTTGGTTTTTTCTTTAATTTTAAAAAATTAAAATCATTATATGATGATGGCTTGAGAAAATATTGTCTTAAGAATTAAAAGTTTTTTTAAAAAAAAAAAAAAAAATACTGTAATGCAACATAAAGGAGTTTTTTAAAGCTAAAGTTGATAAAATCACTTCTAATATGTCACAAGAAAAATTAAATGAATTGACTATATTATCTATTGAAAAAGATACTTTGACAAAACTTGAATGCAATAATCTAATTAGTAACTTTGCATCCGAAAAACCAAAAATGTATTTTAAAAATAAATAATATTAACTATTATTTAATATTAATATATTACATGGCCACTGTTATTTTATTCGCCTAGGGCCTCAAATTATATTGTGTCGCCCCCGGCAACAATAGAGTGATAAACACAAAATGAAGAAACGGTAATAACAACTAAGAAGTGAGAATAAATTCAAAATAATAAGGAAAGACAAAAAAAAATTTTTAAAAAAAAAAAAAAGAAAAAAAGAAAAAAGAAGAAGAAGATGCAATTAGAATAGATGAAACATCATTATGTTCCCCAACTCTCTGGAGCAACTTACTGGATTTTTTATTTTTAATAAAAAAAGTCTCTAGAGCTAGATTTATATATTCTGTTTCTCTATAATTCTGAGTTGGAACCTATGGTTAATGTATTGGAATTCAACTATTCAACATGAGACTTCATTTGTGTGTAATATGCATCCAAATCTAAATTAAACTAATAACATGTTTGTTAAATGTCCTTGTAGGTTGGGACTAAAGTATAACAACAGAAAATGAAGGGTAACCTGATCAATTTACCCTTTAAAACTAATTGTACCTAACATGCAAAGCCATTTGATTTTTGTAGTAGCTGTATGCCAATTTTGTTTTCTAATTCTAAAATGGGGTTCTAGAGTGAGACAATTTTGGGTACCTTAAGTTATATATAGGAAAAATTACATAAAAGTGGAGTCATGAGAGTTTATTTATCTAGAGATGGATTCAAAATTAACACTTTTCAAAGGTTATGAAATTTGACAAAAGTTCTATGACATGAAAAAACATTGTTTATTTGTCTAAATTACCCTTAATATTCTCATGTACCACTTCTATGCATGTAAAGTACTTACTCTCATGCACAAAGGTACCACTTTTATTCATATAAGTTCACTCTTGGATTAGAGTGTCCATACCACTTTTATGTAGGTAAGTGCCACTCTGTATACAGAGGTGAGGTATCGTGCCTCTGCATGTAAGTACCTCTTTTGTGCGTAAATGTATCACTTTTTGAGCAGACTATTTTGATTACTTGGTTTGTACAAAAATAATACTTGCGTGCTCAAAAGTGATACATCTATCCATAAAAATGGTATTTATATACATAAAAGTAATACATAAAGATATTAAAGATAATTTGGATAAATAAATAAAGTTTTTTCGTATCCACATAAACTTTGGTTAAAGTGGATAACTTCAAAAAGTGTTGATTTTGACTTAGTATCAAAATAAATAGTCCTAAAACTCCATTTTTCAGTAATTTCCCCCTTATATCACATGAACAAACTAAAATATGTATGTCAATACCACACGTCTCATCATAGAGACGGCTATATATACATATATATTATATAATATATATTTGGGAAGCAACCTAGAGAGACATTATTAGACATACATAGTGAATGTCAACTTCATGAATTTTGGTAGCTAAATGGCACCTGGGACGGCATTGTCCCACCCCCAATGCGAACCCCATGATCCTCTAGGTCGCCCCGGGGCTCGACTGGGGGGTGGGAACAATGTTGTCCCTATTGTTTTTGGTGGTTCTGTCTTGTACGTCGTTGGTGACTCCTTCAAAACACCTCCAAACCCAAACTATTTCACAGAAGAACATATTCATCTTAGCCGGACAGAGCAACATGGCCGGACGAGGAGGTGTCATTAACGGCATCTGGGACGGCATTGTGCCACCCCAATGCCAACCCAATCCGATGATCCTCAGGCTCGCGGCAGGGCTCCAATGGGAGGAGGCACACGAGCCACTCCATGCCGACATCGATTTCAGGACAACTTGTGGGGTTGGGCCTGGAATGGCGTTTGCCAATGATTTGTTGACTAAGGTACCGAGCTTTGGGGTGCTGGGTTTGGTGCCTTGTGCTGTGGGAGGGACTAAGATTGATGAATGGTCAAGAGGGACTAGGCTTTACAATGAGTTGTTGAAAAGGGCAGGGTTTGCTTTACAGGATGGTGGGTCAATTCGCGCCATTCTCTGGTACCAGGGAGAGGCAGATACAGTGACCCAACACGACGCCCAGGTCTATAAGCAGAAATTGGAGAGTTTTTTCTTCGATCTGCGCACTGATTTGAAGTCTCCCTCACTCTCTATATTCCAGGTAACATGTTGCCTTCTCAACAACCATATACATGTGTAGGATCCATACATATGATTCTCTCTCAATTTGTAATTATTTTTGTGCTGTTGATATATGTCAAAAGTTAGATCTGTATCCAATCCATCTTTCTTCGTACTGAACCGCGACCATGTACATAGATATAAGATCCATTGTTAGTCAAGAGTTTCCGAGAGTTTTACTTTATTATTAATTTTTAATATCAAAAGTTGGGTGGACAATGTAACGGTAAAATTGTTTCATTGTTACATGGAAGTCGAGGGTTAATTGAAAATCATAAACAACCATGCAGAGTATATATAACCTTTTCTTCATAATAATCGGAATCTTATGCATTACTTTTTAATATTGTTAGAAATAGACAGAAGGGAATAATACAATGTATTGTATTACTGTATTGAATGAAAAATATACAACCACAGATGGGGTTTTTATAAGTGAGGATGGTAAGTAGGTGAGTGAGTGTTGCCCAAGCTTCTATACATATAAATAGAGGGTAGGTGAGCCGACGGCTATACAAGGTGAAAACCCTAACCCTAATAATCTCGTGCATTGCTTTTTGACATCAAATTAAACCTTCTCATATGATGAATATGCTCTGTTGTATACCTAATAATTTATATATATACATATATGTGTGTGTAAGGTATTACAATTTATATTGTTTGTTGCTTATGGTTAGGTGGCATTGGCATCAGGACAAGGGCCTTACGTAGAGACAGTGAGAGAAGCACAACTGAGCGTGAGTGTTGAGCTTCAGAATGTGGTGTGTGTGGATGCCAAAGGACTACCACTGGAATCAGATGAGCTGCACCTCAGCACCCCAGCCCAGGTCCGACTTGGAGAGATGTTGGCTGATGCATTCTTGCAGTCCATTCCTAGCCCAACTCCGAGCCCAACGCAAAGTCATGTTCCAAGAAGGTTTTCCTATTCTCTTTCAAACCTTTTGATCGGCACATTGTTTACAACCCTCTTGCTGATCCTGACCGTTGATCGATCTTTCAGTTGAGTAGTATAATTGTTAATAATCTGGATGGTTACAATTCAATTGTAGCAATAATTATTGGGTTAAAGCTTGCAAATAGAGAAGGGATAGAAAAACTGTCAAATTTCAGCTTGTTTGATTTCTTCCTGAATTTGTATACTAGTTTTTGCTTATATATATACGGAGTACTTGTTTTCTTTCCTTTCCTTTCCTTTGAAGGGAAGATACAAAATTTCCACAGTAATAAAGATAAGATTAAGAGGATGCAGATATACAGACCACTACAAAGTACTAGTGGAAAATGATGTGCATCTTTTCTCCGTTTTCTTTTTTCTTTTTTTTTTTTCAGTTGTTACTCCGGCATTCCCTTCAAAAAATTGATTACATATAAGTGGAGTCGAAACTTAAACCTAATAATTCTTGAATCACCAGAGTCAATTGAACCAACCCTTGGATTATCTTTTACCTCGTGTACACATAAAACTCAAACCCCTTTGACCCTCACACTAGCCTATTTCTAAAATGTCGTGTATACTTTTATAAGTGCCTTGCTGGTGCACACTTTTTCCAATTTTTCTTATCATGTATGTAACCAAATTTCACTATTCACAGCATGTGGGTGTCAAAAGATGACGATGAAATGCATGGTAAATTTTGATAATATTGGGTGCCAAAATTTTATCCATGATGCTATTATTATTTTTATATTTTTATTTTTTCCGAAAAAAACAACTATAAGGTATCTACCAAACATAACCAAACAAACTAACACTATGCAAATTCATAAACAAAGTTACCAAACAAAGTCATCATAATATAAGATATGGCCCCAAAGACCTTACAATCATAAAAGCATTTCACGTCCCAGCCCAAATTAAGACCCGTACTTAATTGGTCATTTATAAATGCAAGCCACCAGGGATTTAAAGCTAGACCAAACTTAACATCAGTCCCAGTTAGACACAGTTTATGGATAATCATAATGTCAGATCCATGATGCTATGCTCATCCATGTTTCAATTCATAATGATGCAAAGTTTGACTTACCTCCAACAATAGCTATAGGACAACCCTTCGATCCATTTATTCCAAACAATGTGCCATTTTCTTCGTAGGTCTGTTTACACCTATTTTGGCAAATTATGTAGCGTGGCGGATATTTTAATGGTGATGTCACTATTTTACATCCATTTTGGCAAATTATGTAGCGTAGCGGTGATGTCACTGTTTGAGAAATGATAATGGCAGGGTTGCTACAATTTGTTTAAAACTTTAGGTGAATTGAGGTTAATGAAGAAGATAATGTGATAGTTAAGAGATAAAGATAGAGTTCTATTTGAATTCTTAGAGATTTATTTATCTTCACTATCCTTAATTGGTGGGAGATGAAGGTGAAATGATTGAAGGAAAAGAGGACATTCAGGGGCTTATCAAGTAGGAAATTTTTATTTTAGGATGCTACAAATTTACGTAGTATTAGACTTTGTAATGGTCCAGCACCTCACAATCAAACGCATCAATAGATTTTTCACTGTAAATCATGCTTTCCTAGTTTAATTCATTCTCAATTTCCTAGTTTAATTCAACTTTGTTTAGTTAATTATTCTAATTTGGTTTCAACTTCATTTTGTCTATATTCTTTTCTACAATTGATTTCTTAATCTCTGTTATTTTCATTTATCTTGATTAAATTCCCAGTAGCTACAATAGTTTCCCATTTCAATTTTAGTTTTTATTTCAATTTAAATCCATCGATATTTTATTGCAATTTGCTTTTCCTTTAAAGTCCTTTTTTGATCGAGGAAAATTGAACCCAACTAAGAGTTTCAAGTTCTCTCTCATATGTTGTCTGTTCCATTATTTCACAAAAGAGACTCAGCTTGACCAGATCTCTCCCAATTGAACCAAGCCCGTTGGTTCTAGCACACACTAGCCAATTTCTAAATCGGCAGGCTTTGCCGATTTAAGGGTCAACATTTTGGCACCCCCGATGGGACCCGGGTCAAGAAGAATTGCAATAATTCAACAAGATGAATTCTGATTTTAACAATTTGTAATCGGCTTCTCAACTGATATACCAAAATTCTTATCATCCATATGGTTGGCCAGAATATTATCAGACACAAGCAGCCAATTTTCAGCATACAGAATATCAGCCAATTTTCAGCATACAGAATATCAGTTGCATACTGCCGATCAACACTATCAGCAGCTAAGTTGACCAAAACATAATCAGTCACCTATAGTCGATTATTGGCAAGTGCTAAATCAGTCTCCAGCAGCTGACTATCAGCCGGTGATAGATAAGCCAGTTACTCCCATATATCCATCATTAGTACACGGGTGGCAACCGATGACCAATCAGTCATATGGTTGGCCAGAAAATCAGTCGCAACCTATTGTCGATTATCGGCAAGTGGTACACAGGGGGCAATCGAGGCCAATTGGCCAGTAGCCGATCAATTCAACGAGTATATCAACTCACCAAAATTCTCTTGAGGATACAGGATCTCAGACTTTGTTACCTTTAGTGGTGAAGGAAACCAATCAACCGTAAAGCACATTGGGTGCTTTACAATTCAATGTGGAAGGCTAGTGCTAGTCCCTTGTGGAAATTAAGTTTGTTTCCAAAATCCCTAACAGGAGTAACCTACTCATGGTTTGCTAATCTGCCTTTCAATTATATCTGTTCTTGACAACAGATGAAAGAAATGTTTCACTCTCTATTTTGTCTTACCAAACTAAAGTTAGCCACATGTGACAATCAACTATATAGTCGGCATGATTCTTATCGACCACTAGCGGAATATCAGCCGCCAATGGTATACCAGTCTCATACTGCCGATCAACACAATCCGCAGCAAAGTTGGTCAAAATATGAGCAACCATCAGTTGAAAATCAGCCACATGCTGATATCAGTTAGCCTTGCCGATTTAATGGGTGGACAAATCAGTTGCCAACAGATGATCAACCATATGCTTGGCCTCAATATCAGTTATAATTGGCAAAATATCAACCACCACTTCTGGTACATAGGGGCATTCGATGAATACTAAAATCAGCCAACTTTACCGATATCAATAGAAAAGTTTAGCAGAATATCACCCACAATTTCCAGCACTCGGGGGGCAGCTGATGATTGATTAGTGGGGGTGGCCAATCAGCATCAATCATTAGTCATAGGTTTGTTTCCTATAGTGAATTAAACACAATAAGTTGCTGACCAGTTCAACCAACAGATATTAGTGGTCAAAGCCACAGGTAGCAATCAACCATCTGTTGTATCGTCAAAAAAGGGAGTAGCTGATATCGACAAAAGTCTAAAAATTCTTGAAAAATAGCCCACGGTTGTTGAAATTACGCCATCAGCTCGCCAAGGCAAAAAGATGAAGCAGCTGAGAGGAATCCAACTTGCTCTAATTTAACATAGTTGTTGCCGGGAATGGAAGGGTACAAATTAGCTGAGAGCAAATCGACTGAGAACTAATCGGCTGAAAGCAAATTGGCCTATGTAATAGAATTTTTTGTCGATTGTGACATCTAATAATCAGCAAAAACAATCATTAGTTGAAAGAATTATTTTAGCTTGCCACCCTCAACCTTTCAAGAAAAGAAAAAAAATGTCAATGGAAAGAGGTTAAGGTGAAGATAAGATCATGAAAGAGGATAAATTGGATGAAGGCAAATTGACAGAGAGAAAATCGGCCATCCAATGAAATTTTTTATGTGGCTAATGTAGCACTATATGGCAAGAATAATGTGCAGATAAGATTCATTGGCAGTGATATAGTGGGTCTGCCGATATCGGCTGCTATAAAGGAAGGTCGGTCGATGTTGAAGAGTTACTCAGGCAAATATCTTGGTTGAAAATGGAACCTACTCAGCTAGTTGTTGAAGAAAACCCTTTTAAATTCTTTAAGGCCAATTGGGTTGAGATGGAATCGGCTGAAAGAAAATCGGCTGAAGGTGAATGCGCAGAGGGAAAATCAACCATCAAAGAAATTTTGTTCTTTTCGGCTAATATGGCCGAAATTATTGAGGAATACGAAAATTCAAAAATATTAGTTGAGAAAACTCCTCATTGGTGCGATATCATTCGTTTGGCAGAGATAATAGTCAAATCGACTAACATGACGCTTCATAATAACTTAATTCCAACCGATTTTGATTATGCTTTGTCAATAGAGTAGGAAAATGCAAAGGGGGTAAGTCCATCATGGGTTTGGGTTTATGAGTAGCTGATATTGGCTAACTTTCTGATAAGCTAGGAAGAACCAAGATCGGCAAATATGGCTAGTATGAAATAAAGATCATCTCAAGAGTGATCTTGAATAAATAAAGCTTTGGAACTTATTGATTTGCCATCTTATTTCAAGTGATTAGCTCAGCCATTGTTCAAAATTTCTTTCCAATGTATTTTAAATTTTAAATGTCTTATCGGTTTGGACGGCCAACAGCTGATAAGCCATTTAAAAATTGGGGACATTGTTGACACCTATTTTGGCAAATTATGTGGCATGGCAGATATTTTTAATGGTGATGTCACTATTTGAGTGATAATAATGGCAGGGTTGTTACAAACAGTTTGTTTAAAGTTGTACATGAATGAATTGAGGTATCTGAAGAAGATAATGTGATAGTTATAATGTGAAGAGATAAAGATAGAATTCTTAGAGATTTATATATATTCACTGTCCTTAATTGGTGGGAGATAAAGGTGTAGTGATTGACAGGGCCGGCTCGAGCATTAGCGACTTTCGTTGTCGCCAGCCAATACGAAGTTCTCAAAATTTTAAAATTTCCTTATATTAAATTATACTATAATTATTTCCTAATATGCTAAACTTTAATAAATATAAAATTCTTATATTAGGCCTCAAAGATTTATAACTTAAAATAACTTTTTTTTTGGTCTCTCCCCCTCCGTTATTTTATATTAGGCCTCAAATATTTATATCCTAAAATAACTTATTTGTCTCGTTTCGTTGAACTCTAATTGATAAATAAATTTAATATTGGGCTTCATAGATTTAGAATTTTTTTTCCTCCATTTTTCTACTTCATTCACGTTTTACAATAAATCATAACTAATATAAAAATTTAATATTGGGCCAAAAAATTTGTATCATTAAATAATTTTTTTTTCCCTCTTTCTTTCTCTCAGTCACGTTTTTTTACACTAGCACTAAAAATATTTTTTGGATAAGTTACACCAATAGTAAAATATTAAATATTTATTTAATGTTGTTATTTTGGAAAATGGGGAAAACTTTCTCATTACATGTTTACAGTTGTTATGAACGTAATTTTATTCTATTGAAAAATTTGTAAAAGTATTGGATTTGGATTTTCTAAACTAGATTCAATGGTTCTTTTTCTTTAATTATTTTTTAATTTTATTAACTTTTATTATTATAAATTTGTGTGTATATATATTTGTATATTTTTTTTTTGAATAGTAACTAATTTTATTTATATTGTTGAAAAAATCACTTTTTATTTTTCACCTAAGGCCCAAATTAGATTGAGCCGCTCCGGTGATTGAAGTATTTGAACTAAGATGGCTTATAAAGCAATGTTTTATTTTAGTTAGGAGTAATATTGTTGCTTAGTTTTAGGAATTTGTTATTTTAAATTTTTGATACTTGCTTATGTGTTTTTTTTTTTGGCAAGGAGGGAGAGGGGTAGGTGAGAAGGCTCCAATTTGGCTCCCAAGAACCAATGGGGAGATGCCCACCACTAGGCTACCAAGGCCTTCTCTTGATACCTGCTTTCTTCAACAACCATCACCCTGTGAATTTTCTGTAGCCTACTATCTCTCTCCCCATGGCCTTCTCTAATTTGGTATCATTCTTGTGTCCCAAATGGGGTTCTCTTTGGGCCTCTCTTCTTGGGCCTTGTACAGTTATTCCAAAATATACAATCACCTTTTTCTTTCGGAATAAAAAATTAAAAAAGGAAATAAATAAAAGTAATCTTACTAGATGACTCATCAAACAGTTGTGACGTGTCCATGCCTCCTTCAGTCTTAGCCATTAGGAATTAATATCTTGCCAACGCATATCTCTAACGTGTCCATGTTTGCTGACCTGACCCCTCTAATATAAATAAGTATGCGTGTGAAGTCTGATTTGGTGCAACATATTCATAGCTTCCGTGGGCTTACAATAAAATATCTAATCTTGAAGATTTAAAGATGAGCACAACCAAAGTACTAGTTGGATAAAGTTTTATTAATTTGATATAGTTAACATTTCTATTTGTTTCCATTTTATGATCTGTATAGCTCTATGTTTTCTGATTTTTATTTTTTTTAATTGTATTAATATGTGTGACTGTGTGTCCATTTAGGGAACTGAAGAGATTAATCAACAAGGAGATGTGGAGAGGAAGGTGGAGACAGTAGATTACCGGTCGCCGGCAGGACCCAATGAACCAACTACGAAAGAAGGCGTGTCGGTGGTTCATCTGACTCGTAAAGATCAGGAATCCGGTGGTGGTGGTGGCGGCGTCTTGGCTCGTGCAGCTGGTAAAGTTGCAGACACCTTTCGCTCCATTTCTGGCCGTGGCAAAAGCAACACCAAAGAGAGTGGTTAATTATCAAAGGGGACATGTTTGCCAATATTAGATATCCATAATTTGTAGGGGGGAATATGTTTGATTATGTTAATTTTGTTGGTCATACCTTATATCATGCGACTCTGGCTTGAATAAAATTAGTGTTTGTTTAGCATACTACGAGTATAGTTTGACTTTAGAATAATGATGTATGAGCCGCCGATCTGAATTTATGTGTTTTGGGTGGTGGATTCTGAAACATGACCTCACATGTGGCGAGTATATTCAGATTTTGAGAAATTATTGGTTGTATTGGTGTAGTGGATGTATGGAAGTTAGGACTGCAAATGGACTGAGTTGATAAAATGAGCCGAGTTTTAGCCTGTTTGGGCTCGGCTCGCCAAGGTTAAAAGAGTATTTTAGTTCGGTTCGGATTGGGTTAGCCAAGGTTAGAAGAGTGTTCAAGCTCGGTTCGGGCTCGAATTGCTAAAACACACTGCCAAGTCTACATTATCTCATGATTTCATAAATGGCAATCAAGAGAAAAGAACATGCTGTGAGAAAAGAAAACATGGTCAGAGACCTTCTATAAGATAAAGAAAAAAATGGTTAAGAGGGTGAGAACATGGCTGAGAGAAGCAGAGTAATAAACTTGCTTTTGAAAGAGGATGATACCAGCAATAGCCGGCAGAAAGGACGGAGAGGAATAGGAGATTATCGGGTCTGCCGACATTGGGGTTTCTTTTGATGCAGTAGATTATAAGATTACATTGGGTCTGCCGACATTGGGTTTGCTATCTGAGTTGGGTTTCTTTTGATGTAGTGGATTATAAGATGAATGAGTGTCATCCAGCTGTGATGCTAAGTGCCATCCAGCTGTGATGCTAGAATAGTGGGTTAATGGTCGGCTGATGAAATGAATTTACGACAAAACTTATAAATAACAAATTTCTTGAGCTTTAGAAAGTCGACAAAACTTATAAATAACAAATTTCTTGGGCTTTAGAAAGCCTGGGCGTTTGGGTTTAAACTTTAATAGCAAATTTTGAAATGTAAGAAATGTATGCCCTTTTAACTAAACGAGTCGAGTTTGGGATTACTTAAGTTCGTTTCATTTATTAAACAAGTTTGATTAATGAATTTAAGTTCAGTTCATTTGTTAAATAAATGAGTTGAGCTAAACTTTTAATGAGCACCCGTCAATTCATTTACTCCCTTAATGGGAGTCGTTGAATCATCACTGTAGTAATGAGCCCCACTTGATTCAACGGTTTTCACTGTAGTAATGAGCCCCACTTGATTCAACGGTTTTCATACATTTGTTGCAGCAATAAATTTTTGTACGGTTGTAACAAATAATTTCTCTCAGAATTCATGAAAATTTTAAGTGGTATTCTTGATTTGCCAATTTTTTATTTGAATTTGAATTTTATTTATTAAGTTAAATGAGTAAAAGGTGGTTTTTGAGTTTTGGGGACATCTTTCTACTTATTTAAGTTGCCCATTAAAAATGGTTCATTTTTGGCGGGGAGAGGACTGGAACATTTTATATCTGCGCATTAATTATATGCTTTATATCTATGTTTTACGTAATTAATTTCCATCCATGTGTGTATAGATTATTTCCATTAGAGACAAACCCTGTGAACAACTAAGCATTTAAATTGAACTTTCCCATTTATGTCTGCATTAAATATTGAGTTACAAATGCTTTCAATCTATGTTTAAATTAACTTCCAATCGTGATGAATTTAAGCTTAGCAATTGTCACAAAAAATTTGAAGAAAATAATATTGAGTACTATGGATGACATTCTATTCTAGTGAGTAAAAGGATACAGATTCATGTGAGAACAATCACACTCTGAAAATTGGTAAGTTTGAATTTAGTAGTTAAAAAAAAAATTTAATACAAAAATATATAAAAACATATACTGTAATGAGTTCACAAGCTAGTCTGTTTGTAACAGATAGTCCGTTATCAGTCAGTGAATTGAGAGAAGGTGTGAAAGGCTTGGGATTAATGTAGTTCATTAAAGCATTGTTGGGTAAGTGGCTTTGTCAGTTTGGGGGTGGATAGGAATAGGAACCTTTGGAGGAGAGTTATTAAGCCTGGTTTGGGCTTGCTTTTGAAAAAAAAAAAAAAAAGAAGAAGAAGCAATTTTGTCAGTAAAGCTGTTAAAAAATTGCTATTCAAAAAAATAATATTATGTATTTGGTGACTAGTTTTCATAATTAAATTAATTTTTATTTGTTTGGTAATAATATTTTGTTAAGTGTTTGATGATTAGTTTTCACAATTAAATTATTTTTAATTTGTTTGGTAATAAAAAATTTTAAAATATTTTTATTGTTAATTTTACAATAATATCTTTTAATACGAAGTTACTATATTTGAAAGAGTTAAAATCATAAAACCCTTCTCTACTTTCAAAATCATGCACAAAACCCCCTACTAGAATAAAAAAAGGTTTCTAAACTAACAAAATTAATCAAATTACCCCAAATCCATAACCGACCCATCAAATGAGTTGTGAACCTTGTCATTTAATGTTAAATTAAGATGCTCAAAATTATTATTTTTTTTTTTATAAATATACACAAATTTATAATAACAAAAGTTAATAAAACTGAAAAATAATTAAAGGAAAAAAAACCACAGAATCTATTTAAAAAATTCAAATTCAATACATCTACAAAATTTTCAATAGAATAAAAGTGCATTTATATTGAGAGTATATAATGAGTATGGCTTGGAGAAGAAAGGCAACTATAAATTTGTAATGAGAGTGGGTGGAGAAGACTTGATGAAAAAGAAGAAGAATATAAAAGATAAATATATATATATATGTAACGGCCCGAATTTCAAGAATCCAGAGCGTTAGCGAGTAACCCGAAGATATGACCCGATAACGAGTCCGAAATGCGGAAGCGAAAATAAAAGAGGAGGTCACTAGAGGTAAACAACATATGCATTTTGAAACTTTAGGTTATACGCATATGCACTTTCTTACAGAGAACTCGTACCTCCCAAAGATATAACCCGATAACGAGTCCGAAATGCGGAAGCAAAAACAAAAGAGGAGGTCACTAGAGGTAAACAACATATGCACTTTGAAACTTTAGGTTTTACACATGTGCACTTTCTTACAGATAACTCGTACCTCCCGCACTAGAGCCGTACTCTAGCCATGTCACGAAACAAATGCCCCAAGAATCCAAAATCAACAATTAATACCACAACGTATACATAAGTATACAATGCACTTAATCACTTTCCATGCACAATCAAGGTTGGAACCACACATTCCATGCTCTAAGTCTTCAAGACTACAATGACATTTGTAATGACAAGTTCACAATATGAATAAAAATACACTAGCATAGTGATGTCAATTCAAGTAATCAATTCATAATATTAAAGTAAGCCTTAAGCACTTCATTAAATCACAACACAACATTATACAAGCTTATAACAATTTATTTGGCAAGAATAATACAAAAACACCACAATTACATCTTAATGAAATTATGAGTAATATATTCATCTACCAAATAAATACAACAACTACACAAGAATTAAATCATACACGTGTTTTAATTCATTTAAATGGCAATAAGGAAACAAGTACACAACAACTACAATTCAATGAATTTAATAGTAGTATAATCCTTTGCCAACTTAAATACTAAGTTTAATAAGATGCTAATTATATATATGCTTTAAGTGGTAAACAAGCCTAAGTCAAGTATGTATATAACCACTAGTAAATTATCCTCTACCAAGTGTAATCACAAGTTTTACAAGAGATATATCATACACATGTCTTAAACAATATGAAACCCTAGGTGAATTATATATAACCTTCATCTATATGCAATCCTACAATTCATATAACATGCATACAATATATATTAATATCAAATACACAATGAAACACTAAGGATATAAAGATAAAACACCCCTTACCTCACTAAAGAAAAGAGTCTCTAGAAACCAAGGAAAATGAGAGCAAAATGGAATCCAAGAACAAGGTGTTGTAGAGGAATGTGAAGGGAAACTTTTGTCTTCCAAAAGCTAGGCCAAAAAGGTTAGTAAAAGGTGCTTGAATTCAAGGTTCAAAGGTTGGGGTTTATGGCATCAATGGTGGCTTAATGAGAGAGAAGATGAAGATAGTGGAATTTCTCTAGATTTTCTACTAACCAAAGGAGTTGTAAAACACTTAAACCATACTAACACCACCTCACACCCCCTACACTTGTCACCATCTAAGGCATCCTCACAAGATTGAATCTCCACCCTACACTTGCCATCATCTAAGCCTTCCAAGTGTCTCCAATCAAAAGTCAACAAATGGTTCAAGGAAAATGTGACACTTGTCATACTTTTCAAAAATTGTAAGAAGGTCCCTCTTCTAAATATCACACAAAAATAATTGCAAAAAGGTCCCTAAACCAAAATATCTCAAAAAGATATTCACATAAAGAACCCCTAAAAATGAAAATGTTTCCAAAGAAACAATGCAATTAAACTATGCATTAATAAAATAAAATAATGTAAATACGTTAGATGCCGGAAATCGATTCCGGATATCAAACCGTACCTCGGGTCCTACAAAACGCTAAGGTAACACGAAAAGAAATAAATAAATAAATAAATAAATAAAATACAAAAAAAAGGGAAAAAGATGACACGGCCATCACAATATATATATATATATATATATATATATATATATATATATATATCTGTGGAAAGTTTTCGCCACTTCCCTAAACAATTACGTTAAATACATATTTAATATTTTAACTTACTCAAAAAAAAATAGTGTTGTCGTAAAAAAACGTGAATGAGAAAGAAAGAAAGAGGGAAAAAAATTACAAATTTTTAAGCTCAATATTAAATATTTTAACTTACTCAAAAAAAAATTTAGTGTTGTCGTAAAAAAACGTGAATGAGAAAGAAAGAAAGAGGGAAAAAAATTACAAATTTTTAAGCTCAATATTAAATTTCTATATTGGTTAGGATGTACTGAAAAACGTGAATAAGGAGTAGAAAAAGAAAAGAAAAAAAAATTCATAGAAGATGTAAATCTTTGGGGCCTAATATTAAATTTATGTATTAGTTAGAGTTCAACGAAATGAGGGAAGAGAGAGAGAAAAAAAAAAAAAAAAAGTTATTTTAGGATATAAATATTTGAAGCCTAATATAAAATCCCAATGAGGGATGAGAGAGAGGAGGAAAAAAGAAGTTATTTTACGATATGATATTTAAGAAATAATATAAAATCGAAATGAGGAAGGAGAAAGGAGAAAGAAAAGAGAAAAAAAATAAGTTATTTTAGGATATAAATCTTTGGGGCCCTAATATAAATTTTTTGTATTTATTAGAGTTTAATAATATAAGGAAATAATTATAATATAACTTAATATAAGAAAATTTTAAATTTTGGGGCCTTCTTATTGGCTGGTGCCTTAGGCAATCGCTTAAGTCACCTAATGCTCGAGCTGGCCCTGAGAATAGTAGAACTGTTAAAAAATTACTATCAAAAATAAGAATGTTATGTGTTTGGCTAGGAAGAACTGACACTTTTACGAAGGAGTCGTACTCGTATCGGATACCAACACTCCTTGAATACGTATCTAACACTACATATATGTGTCCATAAATAAAAATTAATTTTATTATTTCGGACACTTCGCCGACACTTTGCTGACACTTCTTGGACATTTTTAACACAAGTCTACCCAGTAATCTTGAAAATAATATGAATACTATATTAACAAAGTAGAATACTATATTAACAAAGTAGTGAAATAATAGTATATGTAGTATATAATATAAAAATTATTACAATAATGACATAATTTTATTTTCTAATTCATTTCATAACAACTCTTAGTCTATAAATTATAAATAAATTAGAGTTTTATAATATTATTACTGAATAAATGTATAAAAATAAAAATTTACACTTTTATGTAGTTGTGTCCATACCATACATGTGTCCTACTTTTTTAAATTTTGATATGTCAAAGTATCCGTATTGTATCGTGTTCATGCTACATATGTGTTTGGTGACTAGTTTTCATAATTAAATTATTTTTAATTCGTTTGGTAATAATATTTTTTAAAACATTTCTATTGTTAATTTTACAATAATATTTTTGATATGGTGTTACAATATTTGAATGGTGTAGATGTCTCGATGGCCCAGTGAATTAATTCTTCTGACCCTCAAATTATTATAAACCCATAACCGAAATATAATCTTTTTAAATTGAAAAAAGTTTGCCGTAAGCCGCAAAAGTAAGAAATTCCTACTTATGCTGACATGGACCACTAACACCATGACATATGTAAAAAAAAATTCCCTAAAACATTAGGATCTTTTTACGGGTCCTCCAAACTTAAAAATCCAACAACGCTCTTATATCACCAAACCTAGAAACATTTCCCCTAATTCACCACCACCATTGTCGACACTCTACCACCATATATGGAGGAAAACAATGCCCTCGTATCACCAAACCCACAGAGAGGATAGGAATTTTAGAGAGAGAAACACTGAAAATCTCTTCAACCATCATCATTTAGACCCACTCCACCACCAGATCATGGACCATATATGAAAACGGATCACATCCGTCGATTTTAGGTCACCACCAAGAACCCTTCTCTCTTCCTCCAATAACTGAAATTTTGTTATTCCAAGATGATGACGACGACGACGACTCAGTGAGCCACACCTCCTTTGACGTTAATGACACTACCACCAGCCATAATCTCGCCATCGAAATAAGGGCGTTGTTTCGCTAGAAAAGATATGTTGGGACTTAACTGAACGGAATGATTGCCGATGTGGGACGATGGTGGCGATGAACTGTTCTTACTGGCGAGCATGTGGGTCTAAACTGAACGATAGAGGCAAAGTGATCTAGCAGTGCACTAAACTTATCGGCGATCACGGAACCGGTGAGCAAGGAATCCATGAGTAATGGTGATGAAGGAACTGAACCTGTCTGGTTCTTGCACTGGGCATGCTGTTGGAATTTTTTTTTCCTAACTAAATGTCACTGGAACTATTTATGATTGGGTTCGCCGTTGTGTGGTCAAGGAGGTACCGTCCCCGTTATATATGTAGCTGTGAGCTTCGTCGATCAGAACGAAGATTGGTGATGACGAGATGCCTAGATAGAGAAACATAGAACCGAGGGATTGGCCGTGGTGGTGGTTCGTTAGAATTTTTCTGACTTAGAGATGGAAAGTGAGCGTACAGACCCATGGATGACCCGTAAAAAGATCGAATGGTTTAGGAAATTTTTTTAAACATATGCCACGCTGTTAGTGGTCCATGTCAGTATAAATAGAATTTTCCACTTATGCGGAGTAAGACAAGTTTTTTCCTTTTAAATTAAAATGCTGAAAATTATTTTTTTCTTGTGGCTAAACTGATAAGTATTAAGCAAAACCGTCGAAGGTTACATCTCCGCCGAAGGCAGCAAAATCGGCCCATTTGAAGCCACAAACCCCTATCAAAGGTTTCCCCATTCCCTTTCTTGGAGAAGGATTGGTGAGCCGTTGTTCTTTACTTGGGAAGAGAGGAAGAAATAGCAGTGGCATTATAGAAGACTTACAAAAAAGAAGCCTCGCGACTGTAAGTGGAAAAAGGGAAGAGAGCGGGACTATTAATATGACAAACAAGGTATCAATAATTCCATCTATCAAGGGCTGGTAAGGTATCTAAGAGCTAGTGAGAAATCAAAGTGATGATTGGTGCATGTGGCTTAGTTTCTGACGTGATTGGGCATTTGTTGGTAAAGATAAGCAATTGAAATGAAGAGCTCGGCGAATGAAGCTGCAATCCGCCGCGAAAGAAATAGATCGGCGGCAGAGGTGGAGTGTCGAGATTATCTGTGAATGTTGTTGTTGCTGTTGTGGAAGACCACCGATTCATCGACGAGTGAATCCTTGATGAACTCTGAGTTTACGAAGTTGGAGAACGAGTCGAATCATTGTGAAGGTAGGCGAGGGTCGTAGCGCAAGTAGCCATCGCCATCGTAAATCGGATAATAGTTTATCCTCGGATTGAAATCCTCTCCCATTCAAACCAGGCTTGCCTTTTGAAGGTTCAATGGGTAAATTTTATCGCTATTCGAAGCCTAAAAGAAGATTCTTCATGGGGAAATATGCTAGGGCAAGGGTTCAGGTAATACTCTGAAATCGAGAATGCTCGAAATTCCAACATTGTTTCACCAAAGGCATCATCGGCAAGCCTGCGTTTGGTGGTCAGTACGGACGGCCGAGTTGAGCCATAGCGACTGCCTGGAACATCCAAACCACCACTTAGAAAGGTCAATTATTAGATTTCGTGAGTTACGCGGTGTAAAAAAGTTGTTAGTTGATTTTTTTGTGATTAAATTCTTAAATGATCTAAATGAGATAATTAGGTTAACTTACCCAATTTTTGTGATTGATTAATTTACCTAATCAATATGATCAATTAAACATTCACAATTATATAGATAAATACAGAAAATTAAAGCAAGTAAAGTTAGAGAGATGACACCAGAATTTTAATGAGGAAACCAATTAGAAAATCTGGAGGATTTTTGTGGAGCGTAAAAAGATCCACTATATATGAATCAAAGTACACTGAACTTTGACTCAGGATCACACCCCTTTATTCTACCAAGACCCAATTTGTTAAATATCTCTGACTTTGCGACTCCCCTTCCAACAGCTCTTGACTTCAGACTTATGCCTCGAACCCTGTAGAAAAGTTGTTGGTAGATCAACAACACTTCTTAAGGGTCTTAATCCCTTCAAAATGTGATTTTGAATTCTTCTTATTCAATTTAAATTTAATGTAGAAGAAAAAATCTATTTTTCAGAATATTTGAATCTTCAATTATGCTTTAATTCCTATGAGATAAAGAATAACACAACTGAATCACTCATGCATATATGTGTGTGGTCTCAAAATAAAAAAAATAAAAAATCCGATTTGATTTTTTAAAAAATATCTCACAAAAAGACTTTCTCAAAATAATGAAATTGTGTTCTAAACAGCCATACATCAATGTTGAAGGAAAAAGAGATTATATAGAAGTTTGGAAGACCTAAAGATACTTGGAAACTAAGTCAAATTTGTGCATAGGTTTTTGGAAGGAAGTCTATACCAAATAGAAATCAAACCAGATCAGGAAGGTAAGTTACCAAAACAGATTTGAAGACCTTGAACGAATTCAGGGTGGTTGAACCGGTTCAAGTTGGCCAGTATGTTTTTGTGATAAATCAACTTTGACACTTGAACCGGTTCAAGGTGGTTAAATCGGTCTAACTTGGTCAGACTTGAAAAACACTCAAAAGCCTCAAAAGTTGAACCTGTTCCAAAATTCTTTAACCAATTCAAGTTGGGCAGAATGTAAAATCTTCCTAAAAATTGTGTTTCGAACTTCCCGAACTTCCTAAGTGTTCTTACACACTCACATATATTTCCAAAACATTGTTCTCATCAACTTGAATTGTATTTAAGCATAAACACTTGAACTTCTTCAAATCCGTTTTCGATCATCAATCTTGAATTTATGAACTAAAATTTTATAACTCGAACGGACTTGTTTTGATAATGAAATTAGCCAATTACAAAATATATATATCTTACTATCTACCCTTTTAGCAATTTTCTGACAAAACCCTAAAAACAACATGTAATCTACCCAACCAGAAAAAGCAAATTATAATGATTATCAAAAATAAATAAAAGCGGAACTATTCTAGAACCACATGAAGCTTCAACACTTGTAGCATTTCTAACCTATAATCTGCACATCAGCTTAAACAAAACTACCCGTGAAGCTTAATCAAGAAAAGATAAACAAAAGCATAAAATAGCAATGAAAGCTAATAATGCCCAAAAGATAATGCATAGCAAATGCAATGATCAAGTGTTCTTCCCCTTAATGCAAAAGTTTCTCTCCCCCTGAATGATATCAATTTCAACTCTCTCCCACTTTTTGTTATAAATTGACAAGGGTCTAAAGGAAGAAATTGATGTGTATTGTTGTGTGTTTTTGTATACTACTTATAAATTTACCACTTGCAACAGCATTAATCCTTGTAGGATATCACTATAGAGAGGGTGTCGAACCCACAGGGAGATGAGGTATTAAATTTTGCTTTAAACTAATTTATATTGGTCTATAGGTAACTGATTAAATTGATTGGTTTGGTTGTCATGATTATAACTGAAATTAAACTAAAATTAAACTGAAATAAAACTGAAGTGATTAGAGAGAGAAATGTCGTAGGGCTTTGACTTCACCACAACCTTGTAACTATGGGTAACTGTTTCAACTCTGGGAATTTAAACATATTATATTTTAAATGAATTGAACTCAATAACATTCGTTCAACTCGGGTTTTAAAGAAAGATGTTTTGTAAAATTCAGTTAACTATAACCTATTTGCGGTTAGCATGGACTATCCACCTACCTACTCTAACTACTTTAATTACTTTGTAAACAATCCATCTTTCCTAAGCATAGACTATGAAAACATTCTTTTATAAAAAAATAAAAATAAAAATAAAAAACGTTAGAACACCATTACATGACCTCCATTCTTATGTTCGACAAGACTCCACCAGATACAGTCCAATAAGAATGGGTTGAGAATAGAAACGAATAGTTATATCTAAGACAATGTAATAATAATTCGAAAACTATTCAAAGCATTAAATCCAATTAAGTTGTCTCAGTTGCTTATAGTCATATAATCAAAAACATAATATACATTAAAATATCCCAGAGTTAAAACAATCAAACCATAGTACTAGATTGGGTTACATTAGTGCCTTAAGAGAGGAATTAGCTACTCATAACGATGTCAGATATCATCTATGTTATAGCTGTCTCTATCGTCATGGACGACACTTCTCTTTTCAAGATCTTCACCTTCTAAGGTTATGGAAATCCTAAAAGCCACCACAGTATCAGCCTTCTGAATAACACCAGAAAAAGGACTTAGAATTTTGGACCTCTTCTATCAAGGCTTATGCCTTCTTTTATAGAAGAAAATAAGGATTTGGTGGGCTTTTAGGTCTTTTGGCCCATTTGGAGTGAAATTTGCCTCAAAAAAGAATAATCCCGTAACTTGAAATCTAATTTGCCATAGAAAACTCGAGCTTTAGGAAGTCGAGCTCGAGCTTTAAGGTTCAGGCTCGAGCTTTGGGAATAAGGCTCGAGCTTCTCTACATTCATGCTCGAGCTTCAAGGAATGGTGCTCGATCTTCACTTTGACACTAAGCCAAATTTCATCAACTATTTTCAGAAGCGTCTTTTCCTTCAACACTTAGAATATTTTGGAATTAAAATCTTTTAACATTACTTGATCCAAGCTTCATGGGCTCGAGTACTAGGTACTAGGCTCGAGCTTTAGGTACTCAAGGCTCGAGCTTTAAATGATAGTGCTCGATCCTTGAGTCTTGGCATGAAGCCCTGCGAGCTTAGTTCTTCAATCAAAATCAACTCTTCAAATTCTGACGCCTTGTGCTCGAGCTTGAGGGCCAAGGCTCGAGCACCCTTAGGTAAGGCTCGAGCACCCTCTGTTAGGGCTCGAGCACTAGGGTACAAGGCTCGAGCTTTAATGCCTTGTTGACTTTTCTTCTTTTCTTCTTGCAAGGCTCGAGCCTCAAGACTTGGTCTCGAGCTCTTGTTCTTAAATTCTTCCAAACTTCACCATTTAAGCTCTCGGCTTGCTCTGGATGACCGGCAACGACTCTATAAGCTTCGATATCATCGTAAAGTCCCGGTTTTAACCATTTCTCTGGAAAAGTACCTATAATTACATATTAAACATAAATTAGCCTAACTATAGATAGAAGTATCACTTTAGGCCTTAACATACGTATATTTAGGGGCTCGAATATGAATATATTCAGCACTCATCACACCCCCAAACTTACATATTGCTAGTCCCTTAGCAATACAGAACCAAAAAAAAGCCGTTTTCGTGGGAATCACAGTTGCATTTAGCCTATGCAACAAGCCTTTAAACTCCTAGTGGACGAGTTGTAGTCTCGTGAGGGTTTCCAGTAATGGTACCCACAAACATCTCAACAGTACCTTAATTCCATAACAAACTAATTCAAGCCTGTTTTCAAATCATAATATCCCTGTAGTTCATTAATCAGTCAAGTATAGCAAGTATAACCAATCATATAATCAGAGAAACTTTCAACTCTAATATCAATTTAGCAGCCATGGTCCCCATTTATCAGTTTAATCATTCATTTAATAATCTCAATCTCCAAAACACTCTTTGAAAGTGATCTTATAATTCAATGTGTGGCTTACTGTTCATACTTGCATTTATTCCTTACTATTCCTCAATTCGCAGGAAAACTTTTCAAATTCCAACTCCCCAAGGCATTATTATTTTTTTCTACAGGTATGCATTTTTCAAAAAGGATACTGTGCAACGTTCAGGTCTATTAAGCTTTCTAAATCACTCATGTAACGAACTTTCAGCCAATGACTCCCAGACCAGACGGTCTTAGGGCATTAAGTGATAAAGCACCCATCAAGACTTAATTATTCAAGGAATCTAGGCAACCTAAACCCCTTATGCTTTCAGCCAATGACTCCCAGATCAAATGGTCTTAGGGCATTAAGTGTCAGAACACACCCCTAAGAACTTAATTGCTCAAGCAATCTAGATACAGACCTGAACTTGACCCTTTCCTACTTCTTTTCTTCATGTTTTTCTCTTTTTTTTTTCCTTTTTTTTTTTTTTTTTTTTTTCATTCACATTGGTGATTTTTTTTTTTTCTTTTATTGCATTGCATATATACCAATTGTTTTCTTTCTTCTTTTTTTTTTTTTTATTTTTTTTATTTTTTTATGCATTGGTTATCAAAATTATCAAATCTACCTGCTCATCTCAGTCTAACTCAAAACAAAACAAGACTTCCAGTTTTTACCCCACAGAATTCATGCAAGTGTGAATATGTGTAAAGTGTAGCATCTCAGAGATCAACATAATTAAATAATAACCATCCTAACAAAGTGGACCACAGGCCACCAACTGATTTCCAAAGTTTTCAAGAAATCCCTTTTCACAATATTTTGGCATACAAACCATTTGTAACCAATATCAGACTGCAAAAAGAGTATATGACCATCAATAAACTCAAAATCATGCTTATAACATCAATAATCATAACCTTGTCTGATAAAAAAATCCAAAAATTTAAATTTCCCAACAACCTTACCCCCAAACTTATTGTGCACATTGTCATCAATGTGTGAGAACAAAATAGAGTTAGAATGATATTACCATACAAGCAGACCAGCAAAGATATGTTAAAATGATGCACAAACGAGTAAAAAATGGTCACCCCTAAACTTAATCTGTAGTACTTGGAAAAATCAATAAACTCCAACACACATCAGAGTATCAAATATATGGAATAATAATAGAGAAATATCACAGTGAACTCAAATTTCAACACAAGGAAAGTATAGACAAAAAACATGTATATATATATCAGTAAAATGAGTACAATGCTTTTGAAATAAAGACTTAGGGCAGACATACAACACAGAGAAATAAATACATCAAAACTACTGCCCTAGTCAACAAAAGTGCCTATCTAAAAATAAAAATATAGAAAAACGCTAAAAAGCTAATCCATATGTGGTGGAGGCGGATCGGTGGAAGTCGAAGGGGCAGATGGAGTGCGGCGTAGGACCTCCTCCAGAATGCTCTGCTGTGCAGTCAACATTTGTCTCAGCATTATCTGGCCATCCTCCTAAGTGGGGCCTGGCTATCAGAGGCATCCATCTCGTCCTCTATAGCCTCGTCATCATCCTCCTCGTCCTTTGTCTCCTCAGCAACTACCGCCTCCTCATCTTTAATGGAGCGAATAATAGGTGGAGGTGGGTAAGGTGGGACATGAAGCACATATGGCACACCCCGTGCCTCGGCATCCAAGCACTGTTGATCCTCTTAGATCTTATCATCCACCCCCCACTTAGCCTTCCGTGTCTTTAGCATATGACCAAAGACATTGTTCCACTGAGTGAAACGGTACTGATTGAAGACGGTGACGGTAGCCTCATTCGGGGTATCTGAACCCCCGATATCTCCATCAGGCGTGTAACTAGCCTGGGAAAATGAATATGGTGAATAGGAGGGCGTCGGGCCTCTCCCATCTCATCGTATAGCCGGCGCAGCTGAATAAACACCAACTGGGGAATGGACACCCAATAGCCAGCGTGGAATGCGTAGTGCGCATCCACTATCTCTGTACATTGCCTTATCTTGTGTCTAATAGGGCGAGCATCGGCCACAAGGACTGTATCTAGAAACCAAAAATGTCTCAGAAGCTGTAACTTCAGGATCGTCTCCCATGTGGTGGAGTGCCTCTTCTGCCTAAAGCTCGGACTATTGCCTCCCTGGTCGTGCCTAGGGGAATCTGAGGAAACCTCCCCTGAAGAGCGATAGGGCACCTGTGATGGTAGCCCATTACATGTGCTATAGTCGCACAGTCCACTGTCAGCTGTACACCCTCGACAGTGGCTGTGAAGAAGTCCTCTCCATCATGGGCATTATCGCCCGCGTACAGTTACAAGGTATAGAATATTGTCCACAGCAGTCTAGGATAGGCAACCTGTGCTGGATACGTTAAAATCCTGACAGATGGCGAGCCTGTAGGGTCTCTACCACCCAAAATACATCTCTGTGGTGCTCGAAGTCCTCTAGCACAAAATCTGTCTCCTAACGGATAGTGTTGTATGATGAGTGCTGAAAAGTGCACATTTAAACTCCTTAAGCTTAGGTATTCTAGGACCTTTATCTATCTTATTCTTTTGCCTTAGACTAATTTCATGTTACTTCCATTTTCAGACACTTATCCCCAAAATAAGTCAATTCAGCCCAATTAGAGCATAAAAGAAGCAATCTTGAGTTGAATGAAAGAAAGGAATGAAGTGGTGAAAAAGCAGTATCTTCGATAGATCTCAATAATTCTTCGATCGATCTGGAGGTGATCGATCTAGCCATTTCAAGATGGATCCAAGCCCTAGTCCTTATCCAAAAGATTCCACCATCTTCGATCGATCTAACTTTCCTCAGATCGATCGAACCTTTGATCTTATCCCCACCTACCACTTTTGTCTTTTTCCCAAAATATCCCAAAAATATTTCAGATGTGACTTATTCCAAAAAGGTACAGCCAAGGATTGATCGATCGGGCCTAAATTCGATGGATCTGGCCACAGCTCGATCGATTTCATCTGAACTCGATCGATCGAACCTCCTCAAGTCCGAATTAAAACAGAGTCCAGCTCATTAAAAGATGGCTCATGGTGCAATCATTGGAGGGATCCTAATGCACGATTCCAGACCATTGGGTGTCATATTTGAGCCTTTTATATAAGGATTTACAGCCATTGTAAGAGAAACATTCATTAATCTTCATATCATACATCATAGACCATCTATCTTGGAGAGGAGGCTAGAGACTAGAGACACCCCATTTTGGGAGTTCTTCCATTCATCTAGGGTTTCCATCAAGAAGAAGAGCATTTCTACCATGGAGATAGCCCTTAAGGGTTGAATGACTACATCAATGAGTGGCTAAACATCTTTTTGGGATTAGGGTTAGCTCTAAGCATGACTTCTAGACCTTAATGCTTTGTATTTTGAGCGGATTTGTGTTGTAATGTTATCTTGACACTTGATTTATATATGAATCTTATTTATACAATGATTTATGTGGTTTAATACTTCCTATTGATCATTTCATTCTATTGATGAGCGCTGAAAAGTGCGTTTTTAAACCCCTTGAGTGTTCTAGGACCTTTATCTATCTTATTTTCCCATTTTAGTACTTATTTGTGTTTTTGTCTATTTCAGATCAATAATGTTAAAATGGGCTAAAAATGGTTTCTTAAGGCCTTTTTGGAGTTAAACTAAGTCTTAGTGATGATCTGGAGCAAAAAGAGGCTGATTTGGAGCAAAAAGAGGTTGATGCTGCAAATCTGCCAAGTTGGATCGATCCAACTTTTTCTAAGATCGATCGCTTTTTCTGAGATCGATCAAAGTTGGATTGATCGAATATTAAAGTTGGATCGATCGAACTTTTCTCTAATCGATCGAACTTTTGCTGGCAGCGAGCTGTCTTATTCCCGTGTGCAACCAAAAGTCCACTTACCACATAGTACGGGATTAGATATTTTTGGAGCTATATTTATGACTTAGTGACTAAGAAAATGACCTTCTATATAAAGGGAAGTGACCCATTTTGTAAAGAGCTTTTTATCATTTTACTTGTACATTGTAATTTTATTATTCTCTCTCTAGAGAAGTTAGAGATTAGGGTTAGAAGAGAAGAGGGAAGTGGAGGCACATCTCAAGATCCATCTCTAGATCCACTATCTCTCTCTCTCTCTCTAGAGCTTCAAAGAAAAAGAAGAAGAAGAAGATGGAGCCATGTTTGGAGCTTACCCTTGAGGGTTTCATGACCACATCTACCTCCTCCATGATTGGCTAGATCTACATTTAGGGCTTGGATAAGCCCTAAGTCTTGTGTAATCTAAACCCTTGTATTTCTATTTTTGGGGATTTATATATATTGTTGTGATTAGTGTTTTAGCCTTGTGAATTTAATGAATCTTGGTATATTTCTATGATTTCTATGGTTTAATTCTTCTTATTAATTCTCTAGTTTATTTACATGTCTATGTGTGATTAAATTAGGAATTATTTCTTACATGATTCATAGGGATTAATTCTTTTTATTGATTCTCTATTTGATTACATGTTGTCTTATGTGTGATTATTTGGGAATTGATCTCTACACTAGATTCTCTATGTTGGTTGCATGTCTATGTGTGATTAATTAAGGATTTAGTGATGGCTAAGCATGGGTTTTCATTGAATGGGTTTGTCAATTAATTTGATGCATTATACTTATGCTTGATGAGTTGTTCTACAATTTAATTCATGTTTGTAGGTAGGTAGACAATCTATACTTGATTTAATATTCCATGGCTTATTATTACAAATTTCATGATTCTCTAGATTGATGTATGCTACAATTGTGACTAGTTTGATGGGTCATACTTAGATTTGATGGGTTGTTCTACACTTAGTTTATTTGTTGGTTAGGTAGACAATTCATACATGAATTTGATGGTCCATGCTTAGTAATGCAATTGGTAGTCGCATTTTGTTTACAACAATGTATTCCCTATTAATGGAAAGCAAGTGATTAATTACATGAGCTTAGTGGTGATTCCAACACCCTAAGACCTCTCTTCATATCTCTTAAATCCCTATCTCTCACTAGTTTACTTTACTTGCTTTTTAATTTCATTGCACCTTAGTGTAATCAAACCAATATCTCTCTTTGCAATCTTTTGATACGCTAGAGTTGAAGTTAAATTCCAACACGTATAATCTCTTGGGACGATCCCTACTCACTCTTGCTACGTTAGTAGTAATAGTGGTAGTGGTTTTTATAAATTTAAACTTGACCTAAAAGGCTTTTCTTGAACTGCACATTCACTACATTATTTTGGCGTATAGGAACGGCCGTCGTCATCTATCCATATGTTTATGTATGTTAGAATAGATGTTCATGTGTTTATCTCTAGTTTTTGTGTTGTTGATGCATGTCTATGTGTGTTGATGCTATGGATCTAGAGATTGTAGGCATAGTGCTTAAATAGAATACTCTTGTGATTTATTTGATGGTTCATGCTCATTTCTTGATGGATTGTACCTCTCTCTTAGTTTAATTAGTTTAATTTCCATATTCCTAGCTTAGTTACAGTGTAGTTGCCTTAGTTTCTTAGATGGGAGGACAATCCATGCTTGTTGTTTGGTGTTCCATGCTTATGAATGCAAGTAGTATAATTCTCTAACTTGTTAGTGTGTTGATTTTGAGCTTAAAGGAAGGATTAATGGCTTAGTTTGATATATTGTGCTATTCACTAGGTTGTCTAAAAATGTATACTTAATTAGTCAATCCACACTTGTTGATGCAATTAATCACACCTCTTTGAATTGCAATACATGTTTTCCCTCATTAATTATACATTAAGTGTCTAGAAAGGTGATGTTTGGTGGTGACCTCTAAATCCCAAGATCTCTCTTTCTTGTTCCCTCTATCATTTATTTGTTATTATTTGTTTTACATTGAACTTGCTTAGTTTTAACTAGTAGTTTAATCAACCAAACAAACCACCTTTTGATCACTCGACCTACTAACATTATTTATTGTTTCCATTGCAAACACGCCCACAATCCCTTGGGACGATCCCTACTCACCCTAGCTATATTTAGTAGTTAGAGTTAGTAGTGGCTTTTTACAAATTTAAAACTTGGTCACACTATTTTGCACAAATTTGGAGTGTTGACGACGAGCCCACCAAGTTTTTGGGGCCATTGCCGGGGATTGAATTGGCAACGCCGTATTTCTTTTGAAATAAATAGGAATTAGTACTCTTTTGATCGTATCTTTACTTTACTTTATTTTTAGTTACTTATTGTGTTTGTTCTTATTTGGATAGGTGAATTGAGCAAGAAAGTTGAGTAAAAGAGAATTGAAAGCAAGGAGCTAAGCTAAGCACAAAAAGGCTAAAATCTAAAAATTTGCAAAGCATAGCAAGGCTTCAAAATTCAAAACTAAATTGAAGTGCTTAAGGACCATTTGTGAGATCTTTCTAACTCAATCTCTAGTTAAATCGTCGGCCCGCGTGGTGGCAAGTTTTTACATTTTTAGATAAATCGTGAACCCGCGTGGAGGCAATTTACTTTTTCTTTGCATATTGTTCAAGCATGGGAGTATAAGATCATTGTATGTGGAGATTTGTTAATTGATTTGTTGTGGGGGTGAAGTGTTTGCTTTGTTGATTTTGTGATGCTCGATTTTTGTGTGGTCATAATCAACCCTTCATCATTCTAATGAAAAATCTAGAGGGTCATCTTGGCTATTTAGGCCCGAATTTCATGGAACATCCGTCTTTCAACCAATTTCCTCCCGGAGTTCAACCTCCAATTCCTTTAATGATCCTTCGTGATCATTACAATGTTCATGAATATCATTCACCAACTTGCATCTTGCTTCCTAATTTTGGGGCAAATTATTATGAAATTAAGCCCGAGATAATTCAAATGTGTCCACTTTTCTATGGCTTAAATGATGAGGAACCTTACAAATATCTTGATGAATTTCTTGAGATATGTTCCACCGTGAAATACATGAATGTCCCGGAGGAAGTTCTTAGGTTATTTCTCTTCCCTTTCACTCTTAAAAATAAGGCTAAACTTTGGTGCAACAACTTCGGGGCAAATTCATTAACTTCTTGGGTACAAATGCAAAATAAATTTTTAAGGAAATTTTACCCCGTGAGTTTGACCAATGTTATGCGAACTTCTATTCGTGAATTTTCTTAAGGGGAAGGAGAACTTTTACATGAGGCTTGGGAAAGATTGAATGACTTGCTAAGGAAATGTCCACACCATGGCATTCCTAAATAACAAGTGGTTCAATATTTCTATGAAAGTCTATCCGACATTCATAAGGACATTGTTGATACATCATGTAGAGATTCATATTTCGGAAAACATAAAGATGATGTTTGGCACCTTTTTGAGAAAATGAGTGAAAATTCATTGCGTAAGTCTCACACTTCTCGGTTGAGTCATGATTCTAATAACAAAAAGAGAAATGTGAAAGTAGGTCAAATTGAGAGTCCAATGGAGATTGATGCTAAGATCAAAACTCTCACTCAAAAACTTGATCAATTTTTATTGAGTCAAAAATCGGTAAATCAATCATCTCTTTTTCTTAATCATCATATTCATCATTCTTAAGGTAAGCTTCCAATGGATCCATCCAGCATGGTTCGCATGGGACATCTAGGATCACCATTATCTCCTGCTGAGGGCTTATACTCGGTTCGTCCAGGATGTCAATTCGTATGATCCGGACCAGATCTTCATCCGAAGAAGATGCTACTACAGCCAACTGATCTGCTTTAGAATTCTCCTCGCGAGGTATCTGATAGAATTTGATCTGGTCGAACCCTCGTGAGGTACTCTCCACAGCTTCTCTGTAGGCTTTCATTCTATCTTCCTTGGGCTAGTACTGGCCTGTTACCTGATTCACAATAAGTTGAGAATCACTAAAAACTTTTAGACACCTTACCTGAAACTGGTTTGCTAACCGAAATCCTGCGAGTAGGGCCTCATATTCCGCCTTATTGTTAGTGGCAGGAAAAGTCAGCCGAATTGATTGCTGCAGCTTGGTGCCTTCGGGAGTTGTGATAACGACTCCTGCCCTAGCACTAATCAAGCTTGAGGAACCATCCACTCGAAGCTCCCATTGTGGTTCAGAAGGGCCTGGCTCCTCGGGCTTATCTTCATACTCCAAGAGGAAATCAGCTAGTGCTTGCCCTTTGTGCGACACCTTCGGTTCGTAGGATATATCAAAGGAACTAAGCTCTATTGCCCATTTAGTTATTCTTCCGAATAAATCCGGTTTAGAAATAATGACTCGCACGGGGTAGTTGGTAAGAACTTTGATGCTATGTGACTTAAAGTAGTGTCGAAGTTTCCTTTTTGCATATACCAATGCCAGTATGATCTTCTCGGCTTTGTTGTACCGTGTTTCTGTATCTGTCATTGTCTTGTTGGTGTAGAATATTGGATACTAACTCTTACCTTCTTCTCTGATCAATACTGCACTCGTAACTATGCCGGAGATGGCTAAGTACATGATAAGAGTTTCACCAGGCTTCAGAGCTGACAGAATTGGGGGTTTTGCTATGTAGCATTTCAGTTGATTGAGAGCAGCTTACTGTTGAGGTCCCCATATGTCTTTGTTTTTAGACCTTATTGCATCAAAGAATGGTTTGCACTTATCAGACAATCGAGAGATAAATTGACTGAGAGCTGCGGTTCGACCGGTTAAAACTTGTACTTCCCCGCGGGTCTTTGGTTCTTGATTTTGTACAAGGGCTTGAGCCTGAGCTGGACTCACCTCAATTCCCCTTTTGTGTACAATATGGCCAAGGAACTGTCCTGAAGAAACTGCAAAGGAGCACTTCGATGGATTTAGCTTCATGCCATATTTTCTTAAAGTGTCAAAGACCTCTTAGAGGTGCCTAGGATGTTCTTCCTTCTTCACACTTGTAACCACCATATCGTCGATATAGGCCTCGACCGTCTTTCCCAACATTTCGTCGAAGATCTTGTTAACAAGGCGCTGGTAAGTTGCTCCAGTATTCTTGAGCCCGAAGGGTATAACTCTGTAATAATAGGTGCCTTTCTCTGTTATGAAAGTAGTCTTCTCTTCATCCTCCAGATTCATAGGAATTTGGTTGTAGCTGGAGTACGCATCAAGAAACGTGAGCCTCTCAAAACCAGTAGTGGCATCGACCATCTGATCAATCTTGGGTAACGGGAAGCTATCTTTAGGGTAGGCTTTATTGAGATTGGTAAAATCTATGCAAACCCTCCATTTTTCATTCTTATTCAGAATTACCACCACGTTGGAGAGCCATTGTGGGCTGTGCACCTTTCCGATGAAGCCTGCCTTACGTAACTTGCTTACCTCTTTAGCTATAATTTGGTTGCACTTTGGAGCGAACCTTCTGTGCTTCTACTTGACTGGTTTGAATGCCGGATCCACCTTCAGGCTATGGCATGAGACTGAAGGATTGATCCCCACCATGTCTGAATGCTCCCAAGCAAATGCATCTGCGTTTCGTCAAATGACATCAGTTAATGCTTCTTTTTCTTCAGCTGTGGGGGAAGAACCCATATAGGTGATTTTCTGAGGATTGCCGAGGATTACTTTGATAACTTCCAGAGACTCTTCGGTGGGCTTTTCAGCTTCGGCCTCATCCTCTCCTTTCAAATACCTAGGCAGAGGATTCTATAATTGCTATTTGGATTTGCTTCCCAGAGGTGTGATCGATTGGGACTGCTTTGTTACCTTATTTGCCTCATTCTGCGTTAACATGTAGCATTTTTTGGCAGCTACTTGATCACCCCTAAGGTCAATAACCTCTCTCCCGTCCGGAGACAAGCATCGCATCACCTGATGAAGGGTAGACAGAACCCCATTCATTCGGTGAATCCAACCTCTTCCCTTAATAAGATTATAGGAATCTCTATTAAGATAAAGTTTTCCTTCAGTGTCAGGTTACGGATAAGTCAATCACCTCAAGGGAATCCACCTTTGTACCATTGAACCCCATCAATAGGCTGGAGGTAGGCCGAATTGATGATAACGAGATCTCTAGCTGCTCAAAGACCACCTTTGTGATGATGTTGGCACTACTCCCTGGGTCTATCAAAACCCTCTTAATCATGTAATTCGCCACCAAGAGACTGATGACCAACGGATCCTCATGGGGGAGTTGAACTCTAGATAGATCTCCATCGCCGAACCCAATGTTGATGCTTCCCAAAGCAATAGCGTTTATCGAGGATAGCCTCCCCAGTTTATGGGCTGTTCTCAGTCGTGATCTATAAACTTCCTCTGACTCCTGATCATCCTCCGATCTTCTATGTATTGCATGGATGACCTTCACTTAATTACCTTCGACTTTCTGAGGGTTAACCTCCAGAGGCTTCACGTACTCCTTTGTTGTAAGGTAGTCTACCAATTCACCTCTCAGTATCATGTTTTCCACCTGCCGCCTAAGGGATCTGCAATCATTAGTCCTATGCCCGTAATCTCTGTGGTAAGCACAGTGCTTGGTCTTATCTCTCTATTCCAATGGTTGTCTTATTGGCTGAGGGGCTGCAAACTTCATTTTATTCTCCTGGAATAACCGAGCCAAGGTTGTGCGAAGAGGTGTGAACCTTTCCTCTGTCCTTTGCTTTTTTTCGGGTATTTGAATGGCTGGTGCCAATGCATGCTGGCTTTTTTGGCTTTTTGAGTTTAAAACCCTTTCCCGAGGCTTGTTCTCCACTATGACGAGGGTGGCATGTTGAGTTTGGTGGACCACATTCTCCTCAAGCTAGATGTAGATCTGTGCTCTAGCATTGAGAGTCCGCATATCTGGAGGGGAATACTTAACTAAGGAAGTATGGAACTTGGTTCCCTGAATCATTGCAAGTTTGAATGTTTCTATTGCGGTAGCAGGATGGCAATCTATTATTTTCGAAGCCTCCATATTAAATCTAGACAAGAAGTCTTGTAATGTTTCACCCTTCTTTTGCCTTATAGTGAAAAGGCAAGAAATACTCTTATTTTGCTTCTTATTACCGCAATATTGCGCCAGGAACATAGTGCATAGAGTTTCGAAGTCTAGAATAGATTTGTGTGGCCTATTCCTGAACCACTCCAGCGCAGTCCCCGTTAGACTGGTAGGGAAAACTTTGCACATCCATGGGTCATTGTGATCATCCAGGGCCATCTTTTACGCATAGTGATCCAAGTGCCGGGAAGGATCTCCCGTACCATCAAACTGGGTAAAGGAAGGCATAGTGAATTTCTTAGGTCTGTCAACAAGGTACACATCGTCAGTGAATGGAGTCTTCATGAGAGAGTTCTTATGTTCCCTGGGCATCTCTGCAGGCGTTTGAACTCTCAGAAATCTCTTCTCGTCAAAGGCCTCCTTTACTCTTGCACCATCTGGAACACCATTAGACCATACCTTGAGTTTACGGCTGGACTCGACCTGTTCATCCTGCCTGCGACAAGGAAGATTGTCCGAAGCTACCGCCTCAGATCTGGCCCTCTGATCTTGCTGAACTTCAGTAGGCCGAACTTTACTTTGCCTGGCCCCAATGACTTGAGGCTCATTTTTATTAGAAGGAGGCGCAGTCCCGTTAACTGGTGGTGGTCGAATTTCATTAAGCCAAATCCCATTGACCTGAGGCTCATTTTAGTTGGGAGGAGGCATAGCCCTGTCAACTAGTGGTGGCTGAGGTGTCAACTAAGCCATAGCCGTTTAAAGGGTGTCGTTTTGGTGTTAAAGTAGTGTAATATGGCCTACGTTGGCTTTATTCGCCTTACGAAGCGCTTCGAATTGGTGCAAGAACTCTTCTCGCATCTTTTGCATTAACTCCATCTGTTGATCTGCCGCCGTTGATTCCCCGTTCGACATTCCAGATCGTGGAAACAAAAACAATTTGAAATAAAAAGTGAGAGTATCTTTCTATACGGTTCCTACAGACGGCGCCAAATTGTAGGTGCAAAATTTCTCTCTATTGAGACAAATAAAAAGAAATATACAACTCGCTCAGAACAAGCAAGAATAAAACTCAGAATCAATGTATAATGGTTGATCATCTTATTGGAGGTCTAAGCCTCTATTTATAAGAAATAAAGTGGTGGAATTTTGGTAGGATTCGCATGGCTTGTCCTCCAATTCATTCCATATATGATTTTCTTTACAATTATAATCCTTTTCTTTTTACAATTCTTTCTATGCAGAGCTTTCCTTGTACAGAACTTGCTCTTTTTGTGATTCCTTGGTCTAGCAGGACTGGACTTCTCTTACCCAAGATTGGGCTGAATGTGGGCTAACCCAGACGATTCAACTAATGGGCTTGGAGTTCACCATTGGTGTTACGGGCTGTTGTCGTCTGGGCTTAGAAGTTGGGCTGGATGGCCTGGGTCTGCAATCCATGTGGGAGCCAAGTCTTTATCTAGGCCTGCTTTGGACTGAGCCAATCCAATTTGGGCTCGGCACCAATTGGGCCCTTGTGGTATCTAGAATAATTTTGTAGTGTGATGACATGGACGATTCTTACTGGAAGGGGAATTTTTTCCCTCCACACGTAGGATCGTCCCTCAGCCCTTGAGCCCTACTGTAAACTGTCATGATAGTCTGACTGACATGTAGAAGCGGTAGGTGTAGAACCCCTGGCTGGATAAGTGCCGACTGGTGCCACTGACTGTGGTGCCTAAGGAACTCTGAAACTAGACTAAACCACTGTAGACTGTGCTGGTACCATCTGTGAATCTGTGCCACTACGTGACTTATTCAACAATTTTGGACAATCTTTCTTAAGATGGCCTGGTTGCCTGCAATAGAAGCAAGCTCCCTACCCTGTTTTCGTAGAAACTGATGTCTGGCTGTCATTTGGTAAAAGCTATGGGCAGCGAGGCTTGATGTGTAATACCCCCTAATTTCGGAACACGGGTTGATCAAATCCGCGCACAAAATTAAAAGATATCAAAAAAATTAAAGTATTTAAATAAGCACAGATTACAAAATGGAAAAAGAATAAAATAAAACACAGAAGAAAAACTAATTAATAGTAAATCCATTAATAACTCCCAAATGGTTACAACTCAGGAATCCCGAAACTCAAGGACCCCTTAACCAAAAGTTCCTATTTAGAATTCCAGAAAAATAAATACTAGTATCAACTGAAACAATAATAATATCCTACTTCTAGATAAACAGAAGGAATAGATAAGTCCTCCAGCTGTGGATCCTCAACCTTGAGACTTGACCTTCTAATAACTTGAAAAATAAATCGTGGGTTAAACCCTACGAGCAAGCTCTCTCTATCAAGCCTCTGAAAACTAATAAACAAATCATCTCTACTAAAACCATCCCTAATAAAGCTTTAACTTTAATATATTATGCTACGAATATATATATATAAATACTTATATATGTAATACAACCATTCAATATGTTAATAGGTTTATTAAATTGCTAAACCATTAACCAATGATTAATTACCAATTGTACCTACGCTAATCACCCAATATATGTTTCTTTTAAAAGAAGCACCCCAATTCCTTAATTCCATCCTAGACAATAATTTAATCATTTAAGCAATAAATTACAATTAAAAGAGGAATACATTAAATCCAAAACCCAATAGTGATTTATAGTTATTTAAATCACATAACTAAAACCTAGGCCTTGCCAAATTATCCATGTCACACCAACATTATTCTATTAATATATATAAAATAATGCATTAACCTGTAAGTACTAGATTATTCTAGTCCTAACCCAACCTATACATACAATACTCACAGATGAAATTTTAATCATCTAACACATAATAAATTTAATTATGAAATGGCAACTCAACCATGCCATTTTAAATATATCTATTAATATATTAGCAATTCAACCATGCTTCCTGAGGTATATTTATTTATACCCTTAAATAGCAATTCATCCATGCTTTCCATTTATGAAATTTATTCATAAATAATAAGGCTATCTATTTAAGCCTTTGGCAATTCATCCATGCATACACTTTAACCATATACCAAATTTTAACACCGATTTAACCATAAACCAAATCATACCTAAACCTTCCATACATATTATAAGCATGCCATTTAATGTATCAACCAGCTTATTAAGATATACCATCAAACTATCTTAAATAGTATATACATCTACACATATATTATTTATAAAAAAAAAATATATGTATAAATTGCTTCGACAAAAAAATCCTTTATTATTAGAATTATATATATATATATATATATATATATATATATATATATATTATTATATATGTATGTCAATACATATATGCATACATCCATCCATCCCCAAATATTAATTTAATAAATTAACGCCGTTGAAATACCCTAGACCTGCTCTATGCCTCTCAAGACACCACAAACACGTCCTCTAATGGTTGTTTTCCAACCTTAACAGCTTAAAATAAATTTTGGGAATTCACAGGACCACACAGGAACTTCCAGGGACCTCAAACACCCCCGCACGTACCCCCACGCGCCGCCACTCACCCCTAAACCCACTGCACGCGCTTCCACGCGATATCCCCATTGGCAGGCGTGTCCACGTGCCTGCACGCACCCACATACACCAGATCCACTCTCAGCACGTGTTGGCTTATTTTGATTGGCTACCCCTCTCTATTTTTGTAAGCCGCGAAGCACTAGATCCATTCAAGTGTTGATCGGACCTGGTCAACGGTCCAAATACCCATGCGCACCAGATCTCCATGCGCAGTACCACACTAGATCATTTCACCATCCATCAACTCCACCCACGGTTGAGATCAACTTGTGCACCATCTATTCATGAACCGCAACACACTGGATCGGAACCCCTTTGTAGTGCACCGATTTGTTAACCTCCAGTGTATAACCAAATATATATATATATATATATATATATATATATATAGAATATACACAATAAATCCTAAATAATATACAAAAAATTATAAACTCCTTCCAGAAAATTCCAGGAAAAATCCCGACATCCCTATTTATTATTTTGAGTATAAATTAACATATATAATTATATTAAGATCTATTTCCTTCCATTAATCATGCTAAACTAACTCAAAACAAACCATAATAATTACAGAAAAATAAAAACCTAATTAATATAACCTCTCATATATTGAACTAAATTATTTTTTTACAATTCATTTAGTTATTCTCATGTTTAAATCTATCACTTTGCAAAGAAAACACGTTCATTTAATTCGATTAATAGCTTGTTTTTAATCAACCAAATAAAAATATAATTTATATTCAAGGTGATAGGTTTATGAATTTCAAGAGGAGAAATAGAGAAGAACTTGCCTTTTGTATCCCAAATCCGATCTCCTCTTACGTTCTTTTATCCGGCCTCCTCTTCGTTAGCCCTTCTTCCCTCTCTAATTCTTTTATTTTTCTAACTTGGAAAAACTCCTAACCCTAAAGTCTTATGTGTCTATTTATACACATCAAAAAGCTAAATCATTTTCCCATTATGATTACCATACAAAATAAATAATATTTATCTTTTAAATAATATATATACATACATATATTTTAATATAAATATATATATTACCTTCCATATATAACCATTAGTTAAATAAATTATATATACCTATATATATCAATAGATATTTATATTGACATATATACCCCTCCACATGATTTAATAATGAATTAAATTTATACACATGTAACTATATAGGAATAATTATGCAAAGATAATTATTAAATATCCTCACAACTATGGGCCTTTACTAATTAACCCAACAAGGCTTCCTTCAAGCCCAATACCACATCCGTTGGCCCAACTTCCCTTAATCCCAATCCAAATAATTTAAATACCTAAAATAATGAAATTAAATTTAATAGCTACCAATAATTAACAATAAAGTTACACAAACATAAAATCACACAAATCAAATAAACAATTCACTAACTAGCATTCCACAAATCAAACACCATATAAATTTAACAAATAAAATTACAAAATATAATTTAATTAAAACAATACAATTTATCTACGCACTTAATTAAATAAAACCAATCACAACTATCAACGCACCTAATTAAATAAAACAAATCATTTAAAATAATAATAATAATAATAATAATATAATATAAATTAATTTTAATTAATAAATCCTTTTAAAATATCGGAGTATTACATGATGTGCCACGGCTACTAACAATGGTGACAGATCACACCCTGAGCTGATCCCGGAGATACAGGAACTGTGGGTGCAGAACGAATTTGCTATGGTGGCCCCTGCGAGTATATACTGTTCCCTACCTTAGCCTTCTTCCACTAACGCCCGGAAGATGACGGAGTGTCATCGCGAGGCTACTTGTGTGAACCCTGATCCGCAACTGATCCGGTTCCTCTGCCTCAACTAGCATAGCCCTCTGGACCACTTATCTGTAAGTCCTTAAATCAAGAATTGAGACCCGTGGCCTAATGTCAAAATGGAGCCCATCCTGAAACTTCATTGCCCTAGCCTCATCTGTCGCTACCATATCCTGGGCATAACGAGATAGAGAAGTAAATCGTGTCTCATACTCAATGACACTCATGGTGCCCTGATAAAGACTTGTGAACTGTAACCTCATCTCCCGCCTCATAGCCCTAGGAAAGAAGCGTTCGAAGAACAAATCTCTAAACTCATTCCATGTCATCAACTCAACATTTTGGACATTGGTCATTGACCTCCACCAGATATCTGCATCTCCCATGAACATAGAGGCTATCAAGGAAATCATCAACCTATCCATGGGTACCGCCATACTGTGCAACTTGCGCAAACCATAAGGTCCAACCAAGCTTCTAAGACTAGCGGATCTAAACTCCCTATAAATGGATCAATCTTAACCCTTTGTAGTCATATGAAGTACTTCATTACCTCATTGACTATCGGTGTCGGTGCCGATGCCAGAATCTGTATCCCTGCCACTTGCTTGCGTATCAAATTCTGTAGCGACTCAGCGATCCCCTGATTGATTCCTTGAGCCACTCGTTCCTCATAAGTCGGTGCCCGCGGTGGATTAGCATCCACGCCATGAACTGGAATCCTGGGCTTTCCTGGACCCCTCGTAAACTCGATGTCATCCACCTGCTCCTCAATGCCCTAACATAAAGACTCTCCACGCATGGCAACCATGATGCTAAACGCATAAAAGGAAAGAGGTCAACAATAATGCAAGTTATTATGACCGAATACAACTCATACTATGAGTGCATAAAACACAAAGGAAGGCAAAGTATACAACATACGGTCAAGCCAAAGCAATCAAAGAGAGCTGTTTAAACAGTTAAACACTTAAGCAAATAAACATACATGTCAAACAACGATACTCCTAAACACATAAGTGTATAAGCATAAAGACATGTCATAATACCAACCGTGTTATTAAGAAACACAAAAGCATGTTACAATGCCAAAACATGTTATCAAAAGCATGTGAAAATATCAAAGTACATCAACAAAAGCATGATATGCACCCAAAGCTCGTCATCTAAGGTATGCAAACCTAGGAACTCTAATACCACTTGTGAAGGCCCAAGTTTTATAAACCTGGTGCGTCAGTGATGACCAAAAGATGACCTAATAACGGATCCAAAATATGGAAGAAAAATATGAAAAATGACCTCTAGAGATGTACGTCATCCCTAAGGTACCCAAAATAACTCTCCATGAAGCCATGGAACTCAAGTGAGCCAAGCAATGAAGCAAGAAAGTCAAACTCGATAAGAAATGAACCAAGGGTAAAATGGTCATTTCAAATAAAAATGGATACCACTGTGCATACCATTGAAAAGACAATGAAAAATGGATGAAGTTAGACTCAAGAATCGCCTGATTTTGAGTCCGGACGAAAAAGATATGAAAAGGAACAAAGTGGCATTCTCCATTTGGGAGATACCACTAACCTATCTCACTTAATCTGGAATAACTCTCACTACAATTGGAGTTTTGATGTGTGGTTGGTACCATTGTGATGAGCGCTAAAAAGTGCGCTTTTAAACGCCTTAAGCTTGAGTGTTCTACGACTTTTATCTATCTTATTTTCCCGTTTTAGTACTTATTTGTGTTTTTGTCTATTTCAGGTCAATAATGTTAAAATGGGCTAAAAATGGTTTCTTAAGGCTTTTTTGGAGTCAAACTAAGTCTTAGTGATGATCCGGAGCAAAAACAGGCTGATTTGGAGCAAAAACAGGTTGATGCTGAAAATCTGCCAAGTTGGATCGATCCAACTTTTTCTGAGATCGTTTGCTTTTTCTGAGATTGATTAAAGTTGGATCGATTGAACTTTTCCCTGATCGATCGAACATTTTCTCTGATCGATCAAACTTTTGCTGGCAGTGAGCTATCTTATTCCCGTGCGCGCCCAAAAATCCACCTACCACATAGTACGGGATTAGATATTTTTTGAGCTATATTCCTGACTTAGTGACTAAGAAAAGGACCTTCTATATAAAGGGAAGTAACCCATTTTGTAAAAAGCTTTTTATCTTTTTATTTTTTACATTGTATTTTTTATTTTTCTCTCTAGCAAAGTTAGAGATTAGGGTTAAAAAAAAGGAAGGAAGTGGAGGCACATCTCAAGATCCATCTTTAGACCACTCTCTCTCTCCATCTTTAGAGCTTCAAAGGAGAAGAAGAAGGTGGAGCCATATTTGGAGCTTGATTTCATGACCACATCTACCTCCTCCATGATTGGCTAGATCTACACTTAGGGCTTGGATGAGCCCTAAGTCTTGTGTAATCTAAACCCTTGTATTTCTATTTTTGGGGATTTATATATATTGTTGTGATTAGTGTTCTAGCCTTGTAAATTTCATGAATCTTGGTATATTTCTATGATTTCTATGGTTTAATTTTTCCTATTAATTCTCTAGTTTATTTACATGTCTATGTGTGATTAAATTAGGAATTATTTCTTACATGATTCATATGGATTAATTCTTTTTATTGATTCTCCATTTGATTACATGTTGTCTTATGTGTAATTTTTTGGGAATTAATCTCTACACTAGTTTTTCTATATTAATTGCATGTCTATATATGGTTGATTGAAAATTTAGTGATGGCTAAGCATAGGTTTTCATTGAATGGGTTTGTCAATTAATTTGATGGTTTATACTTATACTTGATGGGTTGTTCTACAATTTAATTCATGCTTGTAGATAGGTAAACGATCTATGCTTGCTTAGATATTCCATGGCTTATTATTGCAAATTCCATGATTCTCTAGATTGATGTGTGCTACAATTGTTGCTACTTAGATAGGTCATGCTTAAAATTGATGGGTTGTGCTACACTTAGTTTAGGTAAACAATTCATACATAAATTAGATGGTCAATGCTTAATATTGCAATTGGTAGTCGCATTTTGTTCACAACAATGTATTCCCCATTAATGGAAAGTAAGTGGTTAATTACATGAGCTTAGTGGTGATTCCAACACCCTAAGACCTCTCTTCATTTCTCTTAAATCCCTATCTCTAACTAGTTTACTTTACTTGTATTTTAATTTCATTGCACCTTAGTTTAATCAAACCAATCTCTCTCTTTTGCAATCTTGTGATACGCTAGAGTTGAAGTTAAATTCCAACACGTATAATCCTTTAGGACGATCCCTACTCACTCTTGCTACTTTAGTAGTAGTGTTGGTAGTGGTTTTTATAAATTTAAACTTGACCTAGAAGGCTTTTCTTGAACTGGACATTCACTACATTATTTTGGCATATATCAAGCGGCTTCGTTAAATTTTGGCGCCGTTGCCGGGGATTAACGGTTTTGTTGGAATTAGACTAGATAATAGTGTTCATTTGATTGCTTCTATTTTTATTTTATTTTCCATTGTATATTCTTTTCTCTTGTTCTTATTATTATTTATTCAATTAGGTACTTGACTACAAGGAAGGCAAACTTTAGAACTTGAAGCAATAATTGGAGCTTAAAGCTAATATTAAAATTTGAAGTTGCTTAAGGACCGTTGTGAGTAATTATTGGAACTCTTGTAGCTTAATTGTTTCATTTCTTTGCATGCTTGTGATAGCCCTTGTTGAGGCTCATTATATTGCTTTATCTTTGTCCAAGCATAGGCCCTTATTGAGGCCATTATTTCTTGCATTTGGATTTTAATTGTGAATGGAGGAATTGTTTGATCCAAGTTTAGGTGGAAATTATATCCCTTCACCTTATGCTCCTCCATCATATTTTAATCCTTATGAGATTAAGTCCAATTCATTTCATGCATCATCTTATTATGGACTTGATCACTCATTTAATCCTTCTTATGACTATTACCCTCCCCCACCATTTTATGAAGAACCACCTTCATCACCTTATTCACCCGGATTTGAAGAAAAAGTGTTAGCTTTACTTGATGTGCATATTTCACACACTTCACTTATTAATTCTCATTCTCAAACTTTAGCCAAGTTAGAAGCTCAAGTTGAGCAAATTGCAAGTACTCTTTCTCGTCAAGTGAAGGAGGAAGAGGCAAATAAAAAAATGGTAAGAACTTCAATGTATATAGATGAGGATGATGAGAGTGGAGTGGAGGATGAAACAAGTGAGCTAATGTCTAGTACTCTAACTTATATAGAGGAGGAAGTGGCAAGTGAGTTAGTGGCTAATCCAATAAAGTATAACATAATTAATGAGGGCTTTCCTTGTTTTGATTATGATTTTATCTCGGACATTGCTACTCTAGAGAGTGAGGAGACGTTGACCACACTTGAGGTAGAAGAGAAGGAGGAGGAACTTGTTGAAGAGGGTCTTCCTTCTATTATCTCCAAAGACCCTCTTGAGACATGCCTTTTTGAAATATATAAAAATTGTGGTTTTGACTTTGAAAGCTCCAAAAATGAAGTGATGGACTCCTTAGCCAACTTGGAAGGTGAGGAGATGGTGATTTTTGAGGAGGAGAAAAATGATGAAGAGAATGTGTTTCTTGATATTCCAAATGAGTCTTTGAAAGACATTGACTTGCCAATTCACATAAGAAGTGATTCTTTGAATACACTTCAAGAGCACAAAAATGAGGCAAGGCTAACCATGATTGATTTTATTTTCAAGACCGTGGATGAAAGGAACAATATCGTCTCTTTCATTTCTTTTCAAGTCATTCTTTTAGAGGATGATTTCATTGTTATAAGTGAGACATTAAATAAGAAAAGTGAAAAGAGGATCAATAAGGATGTTTCATATCCAGTTTTTGATTAATGAGTTGGCCCAACGTCTTGCTCTTGCTAGAGACGTTAAACACTAGTATTCGTAGAGTTTTCAACTCTATTCCTCTCCCATTTCTTTTTATTTTTTATTTTTATTTTTCCTTTTTGTGTACATTCTTTTATCTATTTTTCAATCTCTATTTTTGTCACCATCATTGGGGCTTAGCATAGGGTTTTTTGCACTTTCATGTTGAAAATTGAGCATTCTGGATAAGTTCGATCGATCTCAAATGAGAGTTCGATCAATCGAACTTCATACCTACATCCAAATCACCCTCTGTCTCATCGATCCAAGAAAATCTTCAAATCTCAGTTCTCAGTTAGATCGATCAGAAGACCTTCGATCGATCCAAACATCAAGTTCGATCATCTGTAGTTTTAACACATAGAAAAATTTTGAGCCTGCATCAACCTGGATATTTCAGCTCTCAATCAGATCGATCGAAAACATTCCTAAATCGATCTAAAGTTCTTCGATCAATCCAACTTCATTATTGGATCGATCGAGATTCCATACTTAGAAAAATTTTCAAAGCACTGCAAATTTCATACTCTCTATCCCATCGTGTGAGTATAGATCGATCACAGTTTTGCCCCTTTGAATTTTTTACTTTTTCTTTTTTTTAAAAAAATTTTATTTTATTTTATTTTTCATCTTCTTTGACTTTTGTTATTTCTTGTATTTTATTTACTCTATTTTCTCTTATATAAAAAAAAAGTTTTAAAATATGCTAAAATTACAAAAATATTTTTGTTTATTTTATTTTATTTTTCAAAACTCCAAAAAGATTTTTATTTTATTTTATTTTCATCTTTACTTTCAAGATTTATTTTTATTTCAAACTTTAAAAAAAAAAAAAAAAAATCCAAAAATATTTTGTTTAACTTTAATTTTTAATATTTAATTTTGAAAAAAAAAATTATTATTTCTTTACATTCTTTATTTCCTTTCATTTTTATTTCTTACATTTTTATTTACTTGCCTTTTTATTTTTGTTTATGTACATATTTGTTTTGTCTAAAAAATAAAAATAAAAAATAAAAAAAAAATGAAGACGGTTTTTCAAAGTAGCATTCCATCTTGTTAGAGACGTTAAACTTAGCACCCACATGACACATTGTGTCATTTATCTCCCTTTTCATATATGTTCATTTTTCATTTTTATTTTTTTGCATTTTGTTTCATTGGACATACTTTCTTAAAAAATAAATAAATAAAACAAATTTTTGCATCTCTTATTTCCTTGCATTTTCATTTCTTGCATGTTTATTTGTTTTATTTTTGTGTGTGTGTACATACTTGTTATGTCATAAAAAAAAAAAAATGAAAAGCAAAAAGTAAGAAAATTTTGTATATACTTGCATTGTACATATTGTTTTTCATTTCTTGCATTGTACATATTCTTTTATTACATTTTGTCTTCTTTATTTTTCTTTTTACATTTTGTTCATGCATTTTATTCCTTGATTTTCTTGCATTTTGTATATACTCGTTTTCATTAAATAAAAATATTAAAAAAAAAAAAAAAAGTTTCACCATTGCGCTAGTAGTGCATTGAAAACTTTCATTCTTGATAAAGGTAGATAACAACCACTTTTCACTAAGTAGCCGGGATTCTAGCCTCATCAAGCACTGAACTTCTCGCACCGAAAGGTGGAGGGGCCAAACTCTAGGTTAATAATTGAACTTGCTTACAAAAAAAAAAAAAAGAAGAAGAAGAAGAAGAAGTTGCAAAAGTAATAAAAAGTGAGGACTTCTCCCAAAAGGTGAGAAGTGGGAAATGATTAGATGGAGGTCGTTTTGATTTGTAACCTAGTTGATTTGAGCTTGTAAGTCCGTAGGGGTGTTTAAACGCCTAATGCCCTAAAGCCATCTGGTTTGGGAGTCATTGACCTAACGCTCAACCTCATGAATCGCTAAAAAGCTTAATAGATCAAAATATTGCACCATGCTTCCATCTTTGATCCTAAAAAAAAATAAATAAATAAAAAATAAAAATAAAAATATTGAGTGAAAAGAATAAGCGCACTTAAATGAATAAAGTTTTAATAAAATGTCCACTTTTTGTCTTGATGATCGGTACTAGATTTGTATGCTAGTTTGAAGGTAAGGATGTGATTAATTCTTTAGTTGGCTTAGATAGTAACATATTTGATGCCGGTCCACTCAAAAGGATTCTAGAATTGTTTTGATTTGCATGATCATTTTCTTGATGTGTGGAGGACCATATTTGCTTGCTTGATGTTGAGATTTTGGGAGATTACTTGGAAAGGGTTGAAAAATTGCATACTTGAGGTAGTTTTCTCCCAATGCTTGTTTGTAATATTAATGCCTCTTTGGAAAGAATGAGCTTAATGTTTGTGGGTATTATTTTTGGAAACCCTCATGAGACTTCACTCGTCCACTAGGGGTAACCTAAGGGGTTTAAAAGGCTTGCTGCATGTGCTAAGTGCAATCGTGTTCCCTACGAAAGTGGCGTTATCCTTTTATTGCTTTCTAGTTCATAGTTATATAATTGTTCAAATCATTCCTTTACTTTCTAGTTCATTGCTAGGGACTAGCAATATTTAAGTTGGGGGTGTGATGAGCGCTGAAAAGTGCTCTTTTAAACCCCTTAAGTTTGAGTGTTTTAGGACCTTTATCTATCATATTTTCCCGTTTTAGTACTTATTTGTGTTTTTGTCTATTTCAGGTCAATAATGTTAAAATGGGCAAAAAGAGGTTTCTTAAGGCCTTTTTGGAGTTAAACTAAGTCTTAGTGATGATCCGAAGCAAAAAGAGGCTGATTTGGAGCAAAAAGAGGCTGATGCTGAAAATCTGCCAAGTTGGATCGATCCAACTTTTTCTGAGATTGATCGCTTTTTCTGAAATCGATCAAAGTTGGATCGATCGAACTTTTTCTCTGATCGATCGAACTTTTGATGGCAGAGAGCTGTCTTATTCTCGTGCGCGCCCAAAAGTCCACCTACCACATAATACGGGATTAGATATTTTTGGAGCTATATTCCTGACTTAGTGACTAAGAAAAGGACCTTCTATATAAAGGGAAGTGACCCATTTTGTAAAAAGCTTTTTATCTTTTTATTTTTTACATTGTATTTTTTATTTCTCTCTCTAGCAAAGTTAAAGATTAGGGTTAGAAGAAAGGAGGGAAGTGGAGGCACATCTCAAGATCCATCTCTATACCACTCTCTCTCTCCATCTCTAGAGCTTCAAAGGAGAAGAAGGAGAGGAAGAAGAAGATGGAGCCATATTTGGAGCTTGATTTCATGACCACATCTACCTCCTCCATGATTGGCTAGATCTACACTTAGGGCTTGAATGAGCCCTAAGTCTTGTGTAATCTAAACCCTTGTATTTCTACTTTTGGGGATTTATATATATTGTTGTGATTAGTGTTCTAGCCTTGTGAATTTCATGAATCTTGGTATATTTCTATGATTTCTATGGTTTAATTCTTCCTATTAATTCTCTAGTTTATTTACATGTCTATGTGTGATTAAATTAGGAATTATTTCTTACATGATTCATATGGATTAATTCTTTCTATTGATTCTCTATTTGATTACATGTTGTCTTATGTGTGATTATTTGGGAATTAATCTCTACACTAGTTTTTCTATATTAATTACATGTCTATATGTGGTTGATTGAAAATCTAATGATGGCTAAGCATGGGTAATCATTGAATGGGTTTGCCAATTAATTTGATGGTTTATACTTATGCTTGATGGGTTGTTCTACAATTTAATTCATGCTTATAGGTAGGTAGACAATCTATGCTTGCTTAGATATTCCATGACTTATTATTGCAAATTCTATGATTCTTTAGATTGATGTGTGCTACAATTGTTGCTACTTAGATGGGTCATGCTTAAAATTGATGGGTTGTGCTACACTTAGTTTAGGTAGATAATTCATACATAAATTAGATGGTTAATGCTTAATATTGCAATTGGTAGTCGCATTTTGTTCACAACAATGTATTCTCCATTAATGGAAAGCAAGTGGTTAATTACATGAGCTTAGTGGTGATTCCAACACCCTAAGACCTCTCTTCATATCTCTTAAATCCCTATCTCTAACTAGTTTACTTTACTTGCATTTTAATTTCATTGCACCTTAGTTTAATCAAACCAATCTCTCTCTTTTACAATCTTGTGATACGTTAGAGTTGAAGTTAAATTCCAACACGTATAATCCCTTGGGACGATCCCTACTCACTCTTGCTACTTTAGTAGTAGTGTTGGTAGTGGTTTTTATAAATTTAAACTTGATCCAAAAGGCTTTTCTTGAACCGCACATTCCCTACATTATTTTGGCATATATCAAGCAGCCTCGTCACATTGGAAAGCTAACTTCAAGCTCTTAAATTTAGACTTAAGAACAACCAATTTGAATTAGGAATGAAAGAGTTATGACCCTTTGAAGTTTGTACAACAAGGTTGTCCAAGAAAACTGGGAAGAAAAGGTTCCAGGGAGGATCAGTCGACCGAAATGCAACCGTCAGTCGGCCGGACCTCAACCTTTGGTCGGCCAAACCCCAATCATCAGCCGGCTAAAATGATGATTTTCCTTACAAGGCTGCTGGAATGACTCCTCGAGCATGTGTCAGCGATGGAATTCATCAGCCGACCGACATACTAAACAGCAGCAAAAGCTGCTGCTGCAATGTGATGAAAACTCACCCGGTCCAACTTTGATGCCATGTATGTATTCCAATTGATCCAAAACGTATTTGAAAAAATTTTCCAGCCTTAATCAAGCATAGACAACATGTTAAAATGAAAGGGAAGCTTGAAACCTACGCAATGCATGAATTTTGCCTAAAAATCCATAAATCATTCCATAATTAGTTCAAAAGTTGCAACTTAAGAGTTTTATGAAATGTGAGCATGCCCGTAAACGTAAAATGATGTTTTAGACGCGCTACAATGGCTTACGGCCTCATTTCAATTCATTTACAAAATTTGAACTTTCAAACCTCCATTTTCACAAAATAGGTTATTAAGGCAAAACTTGAGTTTTAAAAGCATACATATAAACTTGAAGTTTAATGGCCCTTGATCTCATGTTATACATACAAAAAGAACATTGCCAAATGTACTTAAATACACAATATACATGAAAGAAACCATCTTAGCTTCTAAAATACCATACACCCATGGTATACAAAAGTATAACATCCAAAAGTAAAGCATGTTAAACAAGTGCATGTCCATATACAAAAATGCTTCAAATGGCTTATAGGCCTCTAAAGATGATGAGCATCCGAGAACATTGTCTACTTACCTGTAAAATAACCCACACAACTAGGGTGAGTAATCAAGTTACTCGTAGGAAGAAGCCTATGCGTATACCCTAAAGTTTTAACATCATTGCAAGATTAATATAGACGAATACAAGGGAACATTCCACCTAACATCTATGTTCAAGGTGTTCTAAAGGATCATCTTAAACTAATGCAATGATTCCATCATAACACAATATTAATATCAATATACTTAACAACATTAAATCGTCAATAACCAAAATTACAAGTCACAATTAAGCATTGATTGTCAACTTGGAAATGAAAGCGAAATCAAGTAAGGAAAAACTTGGACATCAAATCTCGGATAAAGCCAAAACCTAAATAGTTATTCCGGGCTTTAACCCGCTGGGATTATCACCCTAATGCGCACTATAAATGGGGAGAACTCATACCTCCCGCACTAGAGCCAAACTCTAGTCATGTCATTTGTAACAATGTCTCAAGAGAATCCAAAATATATCAAGTTCAAAACTTATACACAATTATTAAGGCATATATACCACCTCCATGCACAGGTATTTTGAAACCACACAAACCATGTCTTAGGATTCCAAGTCTAAAATGGCATAATAAATGACAAGTCATCAACATGATATAATGTATAAAACAATATCACTAACTTATCAATTTAAATCATGCCTTAGCAATAAGCTTTATATACTAAATTTCCATTATAGTAACAAGCTTCCAAGATGATCATAATTATCAATCAATAACGATATAGAATTATCACCACCATAATTATAGCAATTCAAGTCTATAGGAATTGTAAATAACATTAATAATTTTATAAGAATTCTATATCACTACCACATATGAAAATACTAAAATTTAGCGTACTACTACATCATGTAATTCTTCTACACAAGGTATATACATATTATACATGCTTAAATCAATAAATCATAAGTCAAAAGTGAGGGTTTCCTATAATATGCAAGACTATCATACTAAAAAACATTTGAAGTATAAACATACTACCACCCCTACCTCAATAGAGAATTGAATCTCTATAATCCCAAACAACCAAGCTCAAAATGGAAAATAATTCTAGGGTTCTGAAGAGGAGAGTGAGAGGAAACTTTTGTCTCCCAAGGTTTATGGTCTAAGGTGAGTGGAAGGAAGCCAAAATGAAGTTAGAAGGTCTAAACTAAGCTTTTCATCAATGGTGGCTAGGTTAGAGTTTTGAGAACAAGTGAAATGAAAAAGATAAAGTGAAAAAATGGTGAGTGGATGATCTAGTATTCCTCCACTCACTAAGTGCTCTTACATTACCTCTCACACACACACATTGCAAGACTCAATTGTGAGCCTACACTTGTCACAAATCTAAGGCTCCTTCCTAGGCTTAATCCTAAGCCTACACTTGTCAACCATCCAAGCCAACAAATGCACCAATCCTAGGCCAACAAGTGAGTGAATCTCTACCCTCCAAATGTCACAAGATCATGCTTCCAAGTCTCCCCACCCAAATGCTAACAAGTGGCTCTATGAGAGTGTGACACTTGTCACACTTTCCAAAATTTGCAAAAAGGTCCTTTTTCCAAAATATCTTCCAAATTAAATTGCAAGATGGTCCTCAAGACGAAAAATAATTACTTGCATAATTACACTAAAACCCCAAAAATCAAGAATGTTTCAAAGAAACTATGCATCTATGCCCTTTACGAAAAAGTAAGCAACTAAAATGTATTTTCTACAAAAATAAAAATACAATTATCATGGAATTCAAATATTATGGATATCTGCAAAGTCGGAATCAAATACGAGCACAAAAAGTGAGGTTATGCACAGAAAAACAATAAACGAGAAGAAGATAAAATAGGGAAAAGGACGAAAAAATAAATCATCGAAAAAAGAAAAGAAGAAAAATGACCGGGTCATTACATAATGTGTAGCTTGAATGAAGCACGCTTGTTTTCCTTTTGTTATGTAATAAGCATCTTCATTACTTCATTTTGATGTACTTTAATCACATGTGTTATGAGGCCAAAGGCCAAACATTTTAATCTATACTATGGATGCCTTTTTATTCTTGTTTTTTTTTTTTTTTTTTTTTTTTTTTTTTTTTTTTTTTTTTTGCAATGTATGCACTTAGGGGCATTTAGGTCATTTTCCATTGAATGGTGACCTTGGTTTAGACCATGGTTGATCAGAACGTCCAATTTTATGGGGGGGGGGGGGGGGGGGGGGTGGGTTACTTCGCAAAATTTGGCCCTCAAAACAGTGCTTTTATTTCCAACATTTCCTGGCTGCAAGACCCATCTAATCAATTATATGAGGTCATCTAATCGATTAGATGGCCTCCTGTAGTTTTCTTTCTTTCTATTTTGTCATCTAATCGATTAGATGGTCTTGTGTTACTTCTTTTAACCTTTCACTTCATTTGATCATATCTTCTTCGTCCGGACTCCAAATCAAGTGATTTTTGAGTCTAAATTTATTAATTTTTCATTGTCTATCCAATGGTATGCACAGTAGCATCCAATTCTATTTTAAATGACCATTTAACCCCTAGTGGTTCATTTTATCCGTTTTAATTCCTAGCTTCCTCATTTGTTTCAATTTGGTCTCGTAACTTCTCGAGAGGTTACATTATTATCTTAGAGATGATGTATGTCTCTAGAGACCTCATTTCTTTCTACCTTCTGTATTTGGGATCCATTACCAGGTCAGGCTTTGGGTGACTCGCTTACGCACCGAGTTCTGAGAATCTGGGGTGTCACAAATCTATTATGAACTATGGTTTCCTGTACATACATCCTTTGAACTTGTCAATTACTCAGATGCAGACTTTACAAGATGTAAAATGGATCGCAAAAACATGAGTGGAACCTGTCATCTTTTAGGTCACTCTCTAATTTCTTGGTCCTACAAAAAACAAAACTCTGTAGCCTTATCAACTACTAAAGCTGAACATGTTGCCTCTAGAAATAGTTACGCTCAAACTTTATACATTAAGTAACAACTCGAAAATTTTGGTCTTATATTTGACAACATTCCCATTAGGTGTGATAACACCAGTACACTCTCGCACCAAGCACATTGAGATCAAGCACCATTTCTTACGCGATCATGTCTCAAAAGGGATATTGAACTTTTCTTTATCAAAACCGAGGATCAATTAGAGATATATTTATAAAATCACTTTTCGAAAAGCATTTTTGTATTATCCGAAGACAACTAGTTATGACTGAACTTAAACTCTAAGAATATAAAGTCATAGTCATTTATTTAAAGTCATCTGTTAGCACACTTCGGGAAAGTAACCGCTCAGATGCCATCTATTCACACACATTAGGGAAGTAACCACACAGATGATATTCTCTATCCCAAGTCACTTCACCATCTCATTGCATGGATCCTCATCTGAACGGTTAGATTAAATCCAAATCTAAACCTACCAATAAGATTCTACCATTTAACCGGTCATATTGCTCTAATATAAAAGCCCCGATCTCATCTTTACATTCATTTCCTTCACTCAGTTCTCTCTTTACCATAACCTTTCACCTCCAGCCTCCATCTCCTTAGATTAAATCATCATTCCAAACGCCATGGCACGAACCAGAGGAGATCTATCAAGATCTTCAACTGAAACTCCAACTCCGAGCCATGGCCGAGGAAGATCTACCACTTCTCATTTATCTCCATCCTCCACTCCATGCTCGCCAAACCATTTGGATGAGACTATGATCTAGAGGCAGATCTACGTCGCCTGAAGTGAAAACGCAATCATCCACCGGCGGGCTCCTCCTCTCCCACTCCAATCCTTGCGGTCGATTTCCTCCCTGAAAATATGGAAGATCTTTTCAATACTCAATTCCGCAATCATGAAATTGCTCAAGGTAGGTCTTTCAACCATATTTGTCTTGAAGAAATCCTTTCTTTCTATCAAAAATTTAAGGAAATGGGTTACGATTCCTTTATCAACTTCAGCTCTCCTTTGTCAATGGCTCTTTAGCCACAAATGTCAAGGGGGTTAAGATTCGATTTACATATCATAAATTAAATTAAATACTGGGTATTACTGATGATGGAGAATGTTTCTACAGCCACAAATCATCCGTTCAAGCCCTAAATTTCACCGAAACAGAGGCCATCCAGCAACTGTGCAGTAATCCTAACCCCCTCAAAAAATTTCCTATCACTACATCTGGTCTCACTTTTAAGAACAGACTCATTCACAGTGCATTATATTATTGCATTATTCCTCGGGGAAGTGGGCGTACGGATGTATCTCTGTTCGCGCAGTTTTACGCCTCGATGGACTCTTTGCGGGCGTGCTTGAGTATTTGTACAAAACACTCAAAATATTGATTCGAACACCAGGCTATCTCTTTTTTGGATGGCTGACTCTCAGGCGAATGTGAGAGAGAGAGCCTTGTTTGTAGCAAGACTTTTTATTTAAGGTGCTTAAAAGAAGTAAAATGCGATTTAAAGTAAATGAAAAATAAACTGGCTGAATTGAAATGGACTGAAAAATAAATTGGTCGAATTGAAATGAACAATAAAGGAAATGGCTGAATGGAAATTACATGGAAAATAATGACATTTTGAAATGAAAGAACAGGCCGAATTAAATTGACATGAATCTGATCAAAGATTTGTCATTTAAATTCGTTTGCATAAAATAAAGAATAAATTGTAAATAGCATAATTAAGTATTGCAAAAAGAATGATAAGTTACTGGAATTCGGAAATTGCCATTTGGACAAAATAATAAAGAAGTGATAAAGATAACGTTTGAGTCATTTGATAAATGAATTTTAATTCATATTTTGTCGGTGGTGCTGGACAAATTGGAATATGATTACAACATTTCTATTTATAGAAGTTTTAAATCAACTATTCTAAATTTATTTCTTACTACAATATCTCTCGTTCCTTGATTTTTTTTATTTTGTTATTCAAACTAAGTCAAACCCAGTGTTTTTTTACTCCTTGTCTCGTTTTGCTTCTTGCTTCAGTAGAGAAATCCTTGCCGAAAACTCTCTCTCTGATCTAGTCAAATGTGAGTTGCTAAAATATTGCTGAATAGTTGCTAATTTCTAACAACTTCCTTTCAACCGAATTTCCCTTAAAATGGCCCAATGGCCATTTATGGCTTTTACCCATATACTTACGTGGCTGCCCCCTTCTTTTGAAATTCCTATCTCATAGGGATTCAATTTCCTTCTTCAACTATACTTCTACTTCATAGGGATTTAGTTACTTATTGTAACTAAATCTCTAAGTCCTTTTTTTTTAATTGATGACCATATTTGAATCGATTCGAATTTCTGTAAATATATTCAGCAACAACCTTATTGATAAGGTGGCTAAGATATATTCCCTAAATTTGCTCCCTTTGTCTCTCTTTGGCCGACTCTCCTTGGAACCATGTTGAACATTTGTCGGCTCCTCACTGGTCCACGTCACCGCTGAGGTGGCTGCCAAGTTTTGGTGCCAAAAATGCCCCTTGAATTTCAAATGCCTTATCGTTTATGATAAGCGTTTGGAATTTGAATCGGCCAGAAACTCGAATTTCAAAATTTAGTAATAACTCTTTTAATTTCCCAACTACCTACCTTAATGGTTATCGATTCCCGATTAAAGCGGTGATTAGGCATATCTATCTCAACACTAGTATTTAACTCTGTATTCTCTAAAACCCTAAAATCATTCTTCTTGACTTAAATCGCGAACTCTGAAATTCCCTTTCTCATCTCTCAACAACCCAAATTCCTCCCCTTGACAATCTTTTATGGCTCCTAAGAAAACCAAGTCAACTAACTCTATTTCGGCCCCACAACCTTCAGATTCTTTAACTCATAGCAGTGCCATCGAGAAATCCCTAAAAACTCTTTCTTCTTACAAGTATTGCCTTAATACTCTCATAGATCTTCGCACTGACTTCAAGGGTTTAGGTCCTGCCTTCCTTAATGAAGCTTCTTCATCCATCTCGCCTTATTACCCTTCGGCCGAGGCACTTCCATTTCTTCAAACTTTCCCTCCTAATGAAAATGGTAGTTTGCCACATTTTTATTTTAGGACATGGCATATTCCCAATGATGCTTGGATCAATTGGGTTGACCGAGTTAGAGCTATGAAAGGGAGGCGTGGAAAACTTGTGGTATTTATGATGCCATTCAACTGAGCAAAACAAATATTGCTCAGGACAGGGCTCTGATGATAGCAGCTATGTTCAACTGGTCGACCACCACCAACTCCTTACACTTGAAGTGTGGCATGATGGCTCCAACCATTCAAGATGTATGCTATTTAACCGGCCTCAAATCCTTTGAATCCTCATATAGCAAGTATTTAACCTCTACCATGGATCCTCGCTTTCCTGTAAATGATACTGAGCATATTGCCTTCTTGTTGGCCTGGCTAAACAAATTCCTTCTATGTGTACCAGCCTTTCAAGTTACCAAGGATTACATTCATGTGGCCGTTGCTCTTTCTAGAGGTAAACCCCTTGCTCTAGCTCTTTTAGTGCTATCCCATTTATATAAGGGAATTTATGATCTGCTCACCTCTAACTTTGGACATTATGGTGGCCCCCTTTGGTTATTTCAAATTTGGTTACAAGTTTATTTTCCTGAATTAAGGCTTGTGGTGAGGCCATCGGCCAATGACCCATTCTTTTCTGTGAGTTATGCATCAGCCGTGCCCAAATCCCACTCATTTGGAGATTGTTTTAGTTTCTTCTACTCTGGCTATGAGCATAGAACCATCAGCCAGTACCTTCCATTCTCTCACTGTTCTCAAGCCCCTCGATGGCTGACTTCTCCTCGAGGAATATCCACAAATAAGACTACTGATGAGCTTTCGGCCATGTGGGTCAGTTTCATTTTTTCAAGAGATCTTCATTTCAACACTAGTCCTTTGGGGACAGTAAATTCAAAGGTTGGGATTGAGTTTTACAACCCTAGCCAGCTTGCTAGGCAATTCAGCCTGACTCAAATGATTCATATGCCTCCTTATCTCTCCTTTAACAAAAATTTCAATCAACGTGTGGTATTTCCGGATGAATCTTATGTTAAGAATGTATCTTCTCAGTTTTCTAGTTTGCAAGCTGAATTCAGATTCCAACCCTTCATAAAAAACCTAGCCTCAGATTCCAGTTTTGACCAATGGTGGTCCTCTTATATTGCCTCTACCAGGACTGCTGAGTGCCAGTCCCTTGTCATTAAAATCTTGGAATCATATAAATTCATATATTTGGCCTTTGAAGGGGCATTCATAATTACCAAGGCTATTACTCCAAAGAAAGTGCCTCAAAAAGATCATCCCAAAGGCAAGAAACAAATAGCCAAGAAACTTCATTTCTCTCAGCCAACAAATGCTCCAACAAGGATAAATAAAGAGATAAAAGCCAAGGCAAAGGCCACAGCTAGCCTTCTCAAAGGTATAATCTTCCTTTATTTTCATATATATATATTTATTTAAAAGCTTTGAATTAAATTCTCTTACCCTTTTGCAGATTCAGATAATGAAACCTTGTCAGCCTCCCTTAATCTAGAAAATGTTGATCCTCAAGATGACGAAATTTCCTCCGGTCAACCTTCTCAGCCTGCAGAAACTGAATCAGCCACCATCCCTGATGTTGCTTTAGCCCCTCCGGTTGTAAGCAAGGTAAAAGTTTACACTCATTAGCACACGAAGATAATCATATCGGTCGTACTACTGAAATACTTGGCCAATATTAATACTTAACTCTCGGCCACAACTATTATTGGCCGAAACAATTTTTAATGAAATTTCATTTTTCAGGGAAAAAGAAAGAAATCAACTCCCATGGGATATTAAAAAGGACAAAATTTAACAAGGGTAAGAAATATGAGGTAGAAAAGGGTCCAGAAAGCCCTCAGCCTACAGAAGACGTGGCTGATGATCCTGTAATTGAACTGGCCGATGACCCCATAATTAATGTGGCTGATGACCTTCTGATCATTCCTCAGATGAAAAAGAGGTAATGATAATTTTTACCTAAGCTTTTAACTTCATAATTTTTGATAACATCATTGATTTTCTTTTACAACAATCTCCACTTCTTGACTTGGTCTATAGCCTAGTTAGGAATTTCAGTCCTTTGAAGGATTTTCATGAACCCATTGAGGTACCCTTAAATGTTCAAGTCACTTTGGCCAAAGCCTCTTCTCAGGGAGACAGCACAGCTCTCTGGCCAGAGTTTCTTCCCCCAGTGATCAACCATCAGTCACATTTGGATGCAACTATGGCCGAATCATCCAAAGTATTGACTATCTCATACCTGTAATTTTACTCATACTTTAAAATTTAAACTTCTAACCTTTTTGATAGGTTGTGCATGAAGAAACTCAAGCTATTGCATCTTTTCCTCCACCAAAAGCTCTTGCATCTTCCTTCTTAGCCTTGAGTAATTTCTTCAAAGATGTGGTGGCTTCAGTGACTGAGGAAAGAGAAAGTGAATCTTCAGGAGCGACTTTAATTACCTCAGCTAGTGTTCCAATACAAACCAAGGAAGAAACCAAAAGAAGTTTGGTTGAAATCTTGCAAAGAGATGCTGCTGATCTTCCCAAGTTTGAAAGTGAGTTCACGGTTGTTGTTACCACACTCAGCCAGTATCCAGACTTCCCAGTCGACCTACAAGCCACCATTGCTACTTTCAAAGATCAACTGCCAGCTCTGGCTAATGAGATTTTTCAGGTCAATGAATCAATCAACCAATTTGATAAGAGCAAAAGTAGGAAAAACACTCTTGGTGAATAGTTGTTTACCCAAGCTTCTATCTTTGACCGAGTGAACATAGAATTCATCAGCCTTGAAGAAAGAGAGAGAGTCCTTCAAAAAGAGATCGACTAGATTCATGCTCGTAAGGCCATCTTATCTGCTGAGGCTGCCACATTGCAGTTTGAAGCACAAGACCTTGCTCACGAGCATGCAAATCTTCGTGAAGAATTACCTAAGTTAGAAGAATCAAAGAAACAAGCCATGGTTGCTTTCAATCGGTCCTCGGTGATTTGGGCCGATTTCAAGAAGAAATTTACAAACATGTAAACCTTTTATTTCAATGGGACCCTTTATGGAGCCATTTTAGTGTATGAACTCAGATGATGTAATCCTTCTACACTTTAATAAATAAATGGCCTCTTTTGCTGCTTTAAACAATCATCAATACTTCAACAACAATTTCCTTTTTATTTGAAATTTGAACAACTATATCAGCCTATAAATAAGCCGAATTTTATTACACATGGTCAGCCAAAGGTACTGGCTGACTCTAATTTTCCTTTTCAAAAATTGTTGGCACATACCTCTTAAGGTATTTGCCATTAATGGGGTAATCATGCAATCGGCCACTAAGATACTTCAGCCTGTATGCTCCTCTACTTATGACTTGATGAACTAGATATGGTCCTTCCCATTTACAAGACCACTTTCCATATTTTTTATCAACCTTACCTACTGGCAGAATAACTTTCCAAACTAAATCTTCTTCAACAAAAGACTTAGGTTTTACCCTTTTATTGTAGATCCTCATTACCTTTCTTTTGTGAGCTATAATATGATCCAAAGCATCCAGCCTAACTCCATCCAAGTCTTCCAACTCTGTCAACATTGCTTGAGTATAATCAGCCGGATTTAAATTATTTTGGAATGCGACCCTAGCCGATTTAACCTTCATTTCCATAGGCAGAACAACATCATGGCTATAAGTCAACATATATGGTATAACCCATGTGCCTGTTCTCTTTAAATTTCTAAGATAAAGTCTCATGCCATCTTCTTGGTTTATCTTTGATCATTTTTTCAATGATCTCTATCAAAATTTTGTTTGAGGACTCGACCTGGCCATTTGCTTGGGCATAGTATGGTGTAAAGGCTGACATATGAATGTTCATATTGTGGCCGAATTATAGCACATCAACTGCCCTAAACACTATTGCATTGTGTGAAACAAATGTTTCTGGAATTCCAAATCTATGGACAATATGTTGTTCCATGAAGTTAATCATTGTTTATTGATCAACCGTTTTGCAAGCTTTAGCCTCAACCCATTTAGTAAAGTAATCCGTGGCAACAATCACCCAGTGATGGCCTTCAATTGATGGTGGATTGACTTTACCTATAAGGTCAAGGCCCCAACCTCTGAATGGCCATAATTTGATTATTGGCTGTAATTCTTTTGCTGGTACATTTTGAATCGACCCATGTGTTTGACAAGCCTGACACCCTTTTGCATAATCTATGCAATCCTTTCTCATCCTTAGCCAATAATATCCATACCTTCGAATCAGCCATCTCATCTTTATCCCAGCTTAGTGGGCTCTACAGTTGCCTTCATGCACCTCAGCCATAACCTGAAGTGACTCTTCTTTACTTATGCATTGTAGTAAAAGTCCATCCTCAAGGCCTTTTCTGTATAGATCCCGTCAAGAAGTAAAAAGTTGGTTGCTCTTCTCTTGATACTTCTATCAACCTTGATGTTTGGATTTCGGAGAAACATTATGAATGGTATTCTCCAATCATCATCGGCCAGATCTTCTATATCAATTACCCAGGAATCGGCCAACATAGTATTTCTTAATTCAGCTGAAGGTAATGATCTTCGTGTGATTTTTATCAACTGATCCTCCATTCCAATTGGTACTCTGATTCCAGAGGCTGTTTAGGCCATGTTATTAGCCTCCTTATTCTGTCCTCTCAGCCAGAACTTAAGTTGAACAGTATTAAATTGATTCAACAATGAAGTGGCCAGAGAATGAAACGGCCTTAATTGCCAACTTAAACATTTGAAATCTTCAGTAATTTGACTTAGTACCAAGTTTGAATCTCCCAAAATCTTAACATCCCCAACAGCCATTTCAATTAGAATTTCCAGGTCGATTATAAGTGCTTCATATTTGGCCTGATTATTTGAACATTTAAAATCTAAGAAGAATGCAAATGAAGTCTTTCTCTCGGCTGGTGAAATAATAACAATATTTGCCACTGCTCCATCGGCCGTGCTTGATCCATCAAACATCAATATCCAAGGAGTTAGGAATATGGCTGATAACTCCAATTCATCATATACATGTGGATCAATATCAGTTGAAGGATGATCGGCCAAGAAATCAGCCAGAACCCTTCCTTTAACTGATTTTTGAGGGACAAAAATAAAATTGAATTCCATCAAAGCCAATGCCCACTTACCTATTCGGCCAGTGATCAATAGCCTTGATAGCATATATTTAATCACGTTAGTTTGACAAAGAATGTAAATATCAACCGGCCGCATATATATTCTTAATTTCATGGCTGAATAATACAAAGATAAACAAAGTTTCTCAATTGAAGAATATATGTGTTCAACATCAGTTAGTACTCTGCTTAAATAATAAACAGCATGTTCCTTCCCTAGTTCATTATTCTGAGCAAGCATGCTACCAATTGATTCTTCTGCGGCCGACAGATAAAGCTTCAACGGCCATTTCTTCCTTGGAGGCATTACTACCAGGGGGTTTGCCAAATACTCTTTTATTTTGTCAAAAGCCTTCTGATGGGATTTATCCCAATAAAATTTCTCATGTGACTTCAATTTTAATAAAGGAGAAAAAGCATGTACTCGGCCAGCATGATTAGAAATAAACCTTCTAAGAAAACCTACCTGGCCGAGAAACCTTTGCACCTGTTTTTTGTTCGTTGGAGCCATAGCATTCATAATAACTTTGGCCTTATTCTGGTCAACTTCTATGCCTCGTTTGTGTACCAAAAATCCCAAGAAATTCCCGACTGATACCCCAAAAGCACACTTTAATGGGTTCATTTTCCACTTATGGACTCTCATTTTTTCAAAAGCCTTTTTTAGTGTTCCAAATGCTGTTTTTTGGCCGATGACTTCACAACTACATCATCTATGTAAACTTCCATAAATCGGCCAATTATATCATGGAAAATCGAATTCATTGCTCTTTGATAAGTAGCCCCAACATTCTTCAGGATGAATGGCATCACAACCCACTCAAAAGTGCCAATTGACCCAGGACATCTAAAAGCCGTTTTGTGAATATCCTCCTCGGCTATATAGATTTGATCATAACCTGAATGGCCGTCCATAAAAGACAATATTTCATGCTTAGCAGTCGAATCAATAAATTGATCATCCATTGGCATTGGATATTCATCTTTTGGAGTGGCAATATTTAAATTACGAAAATCCACAGAAATCCTAAGTTTGCCATTTTTCTTTATTACTGGAACAACATTAGACAACCATTCCACATACCTAATTATTCGAATAAATCCTGCCTTAAGAAGTTTTTCAATTTCTTCCTTAATTTTGAGCATCACTTCTAAGGACATCTTCCTTGGTTGTTGTTTACAAGGCTGAAAATCGTTCTTGATAGGTAATCTATGTTTTACCAACTCCCTTAATAGGCCAGGCATCTCTTCATAACTCCAAGCAAAGCAATCCTTATATTCCTCTAGTAACTTGATCAAATCGGCCTGAAAATTAGGCTCAAGCAAAGCACTAACAAATAATGGCCGATGATCTTTTTCAATACCAACATTAATTTCTAATAAGTGATCCTGCACTTCTACTTTATTATCTTCCATCCTGGAAGGGGCTGACTCCAGATCTTCAATTTGGATTGCATCCAATTTTTCGAAACCTTCTTGAACTATATCGGCCGTACTGGCCGATACCTCTTCATATAACAGTTCTTCTTTGACTAATCTCTTTTCAGCCAAATATGCTTTTAGTCTTATACAAGCAGCCCTAAAAGCTTACCACTTCATTTCTTCTTTAGTTGTGTGATCTATCAGAAACATCTTCAATTTCTTTAATGGTCAACCTGAAAATATCAACTTTTGGCCGAGCTGCTTCATTCAATAACTCTTCAATATCAGTATTAATCAAGTTCTTTTTCATTTTTGCTGCTGCTGGTCGACCCATCCTGTTGATGCCTACAAACTTGATAGGTACAACGTTTCGTCATAAAGTGCAGCTTCAGTCGAATACACCCTGGCTATAAAGGGTTTGTTATCAGCCTCAACAATTTTTACTTCATTTCCATCCTAAAAAATCAACATTTGGTGCAATGTTGATGGGATACACATATTAGGGTAAATCCAATCTCGGCCTAAAAGGAGATTATAGACCGCAGTTGAATCAATGATAAAGAAAGTTGTGAATGATGTTTTGCCACCAATAGTAATTTCCAAAGGCAGAATACCTTTGGTGTTACTAGATCCCCTATTAAAACCACTGATAGCCACATCGATTGGAACCACATCATCCATGGTTTTGCCCAATTTATTCAAAGTAGTCGCTTGAATGGCATTTACCACTGAACCATTGTCAACCAACACCCTATTAATTGGTTGACCTTCAACCCTCACTTTAACATACAACGGCCTCAACTGTTGTGTCATGGCCAGAGGTGGTTTTTCAAAGATGATTTTATCGGCCTCGGCTGGTTGATCTTTAGAGACCAATCCTACCCCGGCCGATGAATTCTTTGAGTCGTTCTTGATTTCTAAAGATTCAGCCTCATCCTTAAGCCCGGCTAACTTAACATCCATGTTCATCATTGGCTCTATCCTTGCTTCAAACATAGAAGGTAAAACAAATACCATATTATAATTTACCTCATCCGGAAGAGAGCTAAAGCAAATTTTGTACTTGGCCGCATGCTTTGGATCTTGATCTGGCTGATCATCTTTCTCCTCATAAGAGGATGTCTTATTCCCAAAAGATATAGCAACCTCCATGTCTTCGGCCTCCCCTGGTTCATCTTGTATAGCTAGTTAAACCTAGTCAATTTTATCCACTTTCCTTTTAAGTTCTGCAATCTTCCTTTGCATCCTCTATTTTTGAGTACGTGTAGGAGGCTGCTTAGGAAACTTCGGATGATTCACTCAAGTCCACCTGCAATGGTTAACCAAAGGAGGTCTGACCATTCTTGCACGGCTAGATTCTTTCCCTTTTTGAACCCATATTTCTGACTGGAGTACTGATTTCCTTTTGAAACTAGTATAGGAATGTTGCTCTGGAAGAACTCTATCGGCCACAAATCTTTCTGACCGAATGACTCTTACTGCCCTTGACCCATTCTCTCTGAATATTGGCCGATTAACTTCTTCATGATTCTGTCTAGGCTGATAACCCAACCTCTCATGGACACTACATTTCCTGGTCGATTGAAAATAGCCCCCATGTCTTGATTATTCCCACGGTCTTTGCAACTTGGGCAATAGTCGTGGTTGATGAGAGCAATTTGAGCTTCTCTTAATTGATTTTCCAAGTCCTTTACCCTCTATTCATCATTGTTGGCCGATGACGAACTACCAATAACTTTTGGTGATCTTTCTTGTCTACCATTATCAGCGACTTTCTCAGTTACCAGGCTAATAACGTTGGTATTTACAATATTAGGAAATGGATCACCATCAATCCCCATCACTTCCGGCTTCTTTTCAGGAAATTTCAATACACCTTCATCAATTGCTTTCTGCAATACATTTCTAAATACATAACAATTGTTAGTAGTATGATTCCATGAATTATGAAATTTGCAGAACTCTGTTCCTTTTAAATCAGTGGCTGATGGTATATTATGCCCTTTTGGTAGAACAATTTGTTTGTCGGCCTACAAATGATCAAAAATTTGTTCTATCTTGGCCAAAACAAACGTATAAACCTTACAAGTATCGGCCATACCCTTCCTGGCTGATGAAGTCGATGGCTGAGTACCACTGGTAGATGCCTTCAGTTTTGTCAAAGCCTCACATACATAAGGTTTCTTAATAATAATTTCAGCAAGATTAGAATCAAGATCTTCTTCCTCAACCACATCAGTTGAAAAAACTTCATAATTGGGATCCCTATAGTGTGTACCTTTCGAGGAATTTTTCCATTCCTTTTCCTCCTTGAGGACCAACTCATACCTAGTAGCTTTCTCGGCCAGGTCATACATGTCACGAAATGGGACTCCTTCAAACCTCTTTCGGAGTTCAAAATCAAGGCCGTTCAAAGCTAAACGAATGTACTCCTGGAAAAGGTACACGGCATCTCAATCTTGCCCTCCTAAACCTTGTAATGAATTTCTCGACCGATTCACTAGGCAATTGGCTCAGCCTGGATAAATCGGCCAGAGTTGGTTCCGTATCCGTACGGTAGAACTGATTATGAAATAACTCTTTCATCTATAGCCAATTAAAAATAGAGTTAGGAGGTAAACGTATATACCATGAAAAAGCTACCCCTGTCAAAGACTTAGGAAAAAGTCTTAATTTTAACCAAGGGCTCACACTGGCCTCTCCATATTGAACCGTGAAATGGCCAATGTGTTCCACGGTCAATTGACTCCCTTCGCCACTAAAGGTTACAAAGTCAAAGACTTTATGTCCTCTAGGAAACTCAACTTGATCTACCACTTCTGGATATGGAATTCTATAAATTGGTCAGCCTGCACCTCTAAGTTCCAGGCCATACTCTTGGGTAAGTAAATCAGCTAATTGTCCTCTGTCTAGCATAACCTATGGTGGCTAATTTATTACTGGCCGCTGATTATAAACTGGCGGCTGATTAGCCGCTGGTTGATAGTAATTCGGCCAATCATGTAGCTGATTAGCCATGTTCTGCCCCCCGAGCCCAACCTGTGGTGGCATATGAGTATATAGTGGGTTCGATGGCCTCCACCTAATCTAATTGCCCCCCGAGTTCAAAGGTACCCGAGGAGGGTTTGGTGAAATTACCTGTGGCCGCGGAGCTGCTACTGGTGGCTGATTAAAACCTGACACAGTAGGCTGCGGATGGTTTTCTGCCCATGTTGGTGGCATATGAGCCGGCTGACTTGATGTTGCACCTGATTGAAGTATCATTACTGGCGGCCATAGTTGTGATGATTCAATGGCCCTCTCTGGCCTAGTAAATTATGACGAATTCGGCTGAAGAGCCGATTCCTAATTATTGGAACTGCTAGCCTGAGTCGACCTGTTCAAAATGGCAGTTGAGAGTTGGGACATAATTTCGTGGAGGTCATTATAACGTGCACCCATCCTTCCCATTGCATCTACCAAGGAACTCACCTGTTCTTGCATCACTGCTAGCTCATCGGTAGGGCCTGATGCAGTGTTCTTAGCCTGATCTGGCTGATGTCCTTCCTCCATTTCTTCTTCAGTAACCACGGCCTTAGAATTCTTCGTAAGCCGTGGTGGCATTTTTGCCTCTTCTAAACACCCACTAGTGGTCCCATCGGGCGTGCCAAAATACGTTCGCACGGTTTTACGCCGGTCGATAGACTCTTTGCGGGCATGCCAGAGTATTTGTACAAAACACTCAAAATATTGATTCGAACACCAGCCTATCCCTTTTTTCCGATGGCTGACTCTCAGGCGAATGTGAGGGAGAGAAATTAGTAAGAACTCCCAGTAAGGTTCTTTTTATGCCTTGTTTGTAGCAAGGACTTTTTATCTAAGGTGCTTAAAAGAAGTAAAATGCGATTTAAAGTAAATGAAAAATGAACTGGCTGAATTGAAATGGACTGAAAAGTAAATTGGCCGAATTGAAATGAACAATAAAGAAAATGGCTGAATGGAAATTACATGGAAAATAATGACATTTTGGAATGAAAGAACAGGCCGAATTAAATTGACATGAATCTGATCAAAGATTTGTAATTTAAATTCGTTTGTATAAAACAAAGAATAAATTGTAAATAGCATAATTAAGCATTGCAAAAAGAATGATAAGCTATTGGAACTCATATTCTTCGAATGGAAATTGCCATTTGGACAAAATAATAAAGAAGTGATAAAGATGACGTTTGAGTCAATTGATAAATGAATTTTGATTCATGTTTTGTCAGTGGTGCTGGACAAATTGGAATAGGATTACAATACTTCTATTTATAGAAGTTTTAAATCAACTATTCTAAATTTACTTCTTGCTAACATATCTCTCATTTTTTATTTTCTTTATTTTGTTATTCAAACTAAGTCAAACCCAGTGCTCTTTTGCTCCTCGTCTTGTTTTGCTTCTTGCTTCAATAGAGAAATCCTTGCCGAAAAATCTCTCTCTGATCTAGTCAAATGTGAGTTACTAAAATATTGCTAAATAGTTGCTAATTTCTAGCAACTTCCTTTCAGCCGAATTTCCCTTAAAATGGCCCAATGGCTATTTATAGCTTTTACCCATATACTTATGTGGCTGCCCCCTTCTTTTGAAATTCCTATCTCATAGGGATTCAATTTCCTTCTTCAACTACACTCCTACTTCATAAGGATTTAGTTACTTACTGTAACTAAATCTCTAAGTCCTTCCTTTTTAATTGATGACCATATTTGAATCGATTCGAAACTGTAAATATATTCAGCAACAACCTTATTGATAAGGTGGCTGAGATATAATCCCTAAATTTGCTCCCTTTGTCTCTCTATTGGCCGACTCTCCTTGGAACCATGCTGAACACTTGTCGGCTCCTCACTGGTCCACGTCACCGCTAAGGTGGCTGCCAAGTTTTGGTGCCAACAATCTCACTTTGATATTTTCTTGTTGTGGTGCATTTCTATTGGTAGGAAACTTAACCTAGGTTTTATCATTTTCAATCACATAGTTCAGTTCATAAAACCCCCATCCACTCATTTCACCAAGCCCTCCAATAACAACCCTCCATATCTTCTTTATAGGATAATGCTCACTCGCATCCTCAAGCATTTCAAAATTCCTCTTGACACTGAAATTGACAAAAAGGATGTCACTGATGATGATCGGCTTAGTGTCAAAATTTTGAAAAAGATGGATGCAAACAAAGACAATGGGGAATGGGTACGAAACCCGGCAATTCTAGCTCCACCATAACAAAATCCCGTGCCTCCACCACAACAGACCACAACCACTGATGACTTTAGCCTTAATAACATGGATGAGTTCCTATTCCCGGAACCTTCAAATGCACCTCCACCTCCAAGCCAGGCTACTAAAAGCATTTTGCAGCTACTTCGAGATCAACATGCCATAACTACAGCTCGTATTTACCAACTGCAATCTCAAACCATGGCAACCATTGAGACATTATCAAATTGTGTTACAATCCTTAAAAACATGATCTGCACAACCGGCTCAGAAATAGTTAACAGTTCTAATCAACATGAGCTAATTGACAGGCATCTAAATGTCAACAACATCAACTTCGAGGCCATGCGTGAACTTTTGAAGTTCATAGTTGACAAGTTTGAAATGTTTCTGTCAAGTAACCTATCCTCCAAGAACAAATAATTCACTTTATTCACTATTTTCTGTACTTGCATAATATGTCTTGCTATCTGTTCTATTTTTTTTAATATGTTTGAGTGCCCTCTCTTGGTCCTTTTTTTTAATGTCCGAAGGGGGAGGAATGAAAATATGAGAACTATAAAATCTTGACTGTACATGAACTAAGGGGGAGATTTTATATAAATAAATGGGGAGTTTGATCATTTTGATTTTCTACTTGTAATTATATTATGATCATTTTATTATTATTGAGCCGAAAAGTAGAAGTTACTGAACCTCGCTAAATCACTATGTCAAGAGTTTGCTTTTCTCTCTCTCTTTATTTTATATTGTGAATGATATTATGACACGTTTTCATTATTGATTTATCTGATCTAAACTATTAATTGAAGTGCACCATTGAAAATCTGAATATTTGGTATCGTAACCCCCCTCCCTCTTAAGAGTCATTTACTGGGTAACAAACGTGTTTGTGGATAGGCGGAATTAAATATTCCTATATTCGATGGAATATTGTGCAAGGATTAATATTACTGCTTGTTTAATTTGTGGGTAGGGAGTTCATCTCCAAAGAGAACGATTATCTAGTGTTGCTTATGGGTGTATGTATATATATACATATATATATTTATACTAGTGTCTATGAACGAAATCTTAGAGTTAGTATTTTAATCTTTTTAAATTTATATATTATTATTTATCATCTTATTAAAGGTTTAATCTGTTGTCCAAAAATTGGTCTAAGTATACCATATACTATAATATTACTATTTAAATATTATGTAAAAATATTTTATATATATATATAATTATTATTATTATAAAACAATAATATATATAATTTTTTAATAAAATATAGTTATATATATAATAAAATAAAACTATATAAAAGAACCTGTTAATCGGTCGAGTCTAGAATTGGATTATATCTCCTTAAGGCATATTCGTCCCGCTATGGTGCTGACAGATTTAGTGGTGTCTATCTCCCAAGATACAATGACATTTCTTTCTTTGGTAGCAGCACTGCAAACCAGAGAAATTGGTGAACCGGCTCGGTGTAGTACTCTCTCTCTGAACCAGACTCTAACTCACACTCTAGTACAATGTTTATGCGAAGAAATGAGAAGACGGAAGAAAGGAAAAGAAGAATTCAGAAATTTGTAAAATGATTCTGAATTGGTGTGATTTTCCAAATGATCTGGGGGGTATTTATAAGCTACTAGGTGCCTTTTTGCAATGGACGCAATGGTTCAGTGGCACTAGTTCGCAACAGTTGCAATGGTTCACACCAGTTGCAACCCTTAGATGCACTGGTTCGGAATAGACAGAACCATTCAGGAAGCCCACCTGATTAATTCCAGCCCAAAAAACCAAGGCCCAGTTCGTGAAGCCCACTAGAGTAATTCTAGCCCAAAATTAAATTAAACCGAACACAAGGTCCTATCCAAAAATTTTGTTTAATAAAAAATTAATCAGATTTTACAATTAATCCCAATCCCAGGCCCGGCCCGGACCGAGCGGGTCAGGTCGGGCAGAAAGGTGTATGGAAAATGGTTTGGACCCAAGCTTGCCTAGGTCCACCCCTCTTAAAAACTTGGGAGCCCTTAGGCCCAAACTCAAATTCCAAACTTGGCTTATTTAAACTCTAATTGGTTTAACTTTATTTTCAATGTGGGACAAGCACTTCCCACATTGTAAAGGCGCGCAACGAGCGCATGGGGGGCTCCTTTGTTGCCCTCTTAGCCGCGTCGACTCCAATCTTCATTTTGACCTCATTTCTTTATCCGGACTCCAAATTAAGTAATTCTTGAGTCTAACTTTATTAATTTTTGTTATCTATCCAACGGTGTGCTCAGTAGCTTGTCTGTTTTTAAAACATTGCTTCCACTTTATTTTCTTTTGAGTCCCATGGCTTCATGGGAAGTCATGTTTGTGTCTTAGGGATGACGTACATCTCTCGAAACTTTGTTTCTGAGTGAAAAGACCATTTTACCCTTGGGGCCATACTTGGTCTATTTTTAACCCTAGCTTTCGTTTTTATTCTCGTTAAGTTCAGTGACCCATGGAATGTTACTTACTTTGGCGTCTTAGAGACGTGTTGTATTTTTAGAGACCTTGGTTTTTGTTTTCGGTTCTGCATTCGAGATCCGTTATCGGGTCAAATTTCAGGTCATCACAGGACACACTGGCTTTAAAAATTAAGGCCGTCACAGGTGGTATCAGAGCTCCTATTTTCAAAAACCTTGGACGACGAGTTTTAGGTACATATCATGCTTTTGCTGACTTGATTTGACATGTTTACGTACTTCTTGATAACATGTTTACGTGCTCACATGTTTGGGAAGCTTCTAAACACTTCCCTTTGGTTGCTTTAACATGATGGTATGTGATATGTGTCATTATACCTTATGTTTTCCTTTGCATGTGTTGCCATGCTTTGCGTTTATATGCCTTGTCATTTTGAGTATGCCTTAGAAACATGCTTAGGATATGTGCCTATGTGTTGGTTCGTATGATGATATAAATGATATATTTCTTGCATGTTGTATTTGCTTATCGGACTGGTACCCTTAGTAATACGTAGTATGTTGTTGTTTACTTATATTCCTATGGGGTTTTGTGACCGTGGTTGTCAGGATTGGGATGTGTGAGTTATGTAGTAGACTTGTGTCTTGAGGATTTAGTTGTTTACGATAGGGATTTTGATCCAGCATTTTGTCTTCTGCATGTAGCCTTAAAGTAGGTCTACTTCAGATCGGTGCTTAGGTTTTTGGTTTCGTGGAATCCAATCCATTGGCTTAATGGCACAGACTTGTCAAGCTTTGGATTCGTGATTGGAGGATGTTGATATGGGCATTTTACAATGTTGATATGGGCGTTTTACAATGTTGATATGGGCGTTTTAAGGCTTTAAGCGTAACGGTGCCTGTGACATTATTGTCAGAGTTTTGGGATTAGCTACCCCAACTCTTATAAAATGCCTAGTTCTGTAGTGCTTTTGGTAATGATCATTTTTAAAATTAATGTCATTTGTATCAAGAAGTTTTTCCCGGGTTGATCTAGTTGGGGGTATGTTATGAACTAGTGCCTTATACTGTCATGCTACCGTACCAAGTTGTGTGTTGTGGGTGATTCCTAGTTGCCGTCAATGTTGCCTTACTGCCGAGTAAGTGTGGACGGGCACTAAACACTATCATTATTACCCTGCACTTAAGTATATTATGGGAGGGTTCTGGTCACAACTCTTTCTGTCATGTCGTTCTTAGCCATTTGTCTTAATTCGACGTGTCGTTATCTAAGGATTCTTTTGGTGATTGACATTGGGTTAATATGCCGATTCATTTGGGGAGGTGTCTCTTAGTTCTAGGTTTTGTGTTCTTCGGACAATCTTGAGGCTTTTGGGAGTGGTCCTTTAGCACTTTATGATCTGTCCTTTGGTTTGACCTTACATTCGATCTTAGTTCAGTTCTCCTCAGTATGTTACTGATTTCGGAGATAAAATCTACTTAAGAAGGGTAGGTTGTAATGACTCTATCATTTTCCTTTCTTTCTTTTTCCCTATTTTTACGAATAAATTTTTTCCCATTGATGTTTTACTTTCTGAGTCCGAGTTTTGACCCTTCGTATCATCATGAGTGCTCGGGAATAGTTCCTAACACTTTTTCTTTTGGAAGATTGGTATCGTCTTAATAAAAACCATGCCGTTTCCTCTTTTCTTTTCGGACATTTTCCTTTTTCGTCTTTTTCTCGTTTGTCAGTTCTTTCGTTTAACCTTACTTTTTGTGCTCAGATTTGATTTCTGACTTCACGTAACTTCATTCTATTTGGTTTCCACGAAATAAGTTTCATTAGTTTTGTAGAAAAGTACGTTGGTTATTCACTGTGTTCGTAAAGGCATGGATGCAAAGTTTCTTTAGTAACATTATTCTTTCTTAGAGTCTTTTTCATAAATATCTTTTGAAGATATTTTATTTTGGAGGTTTTTAAGAAAATATTTTGGGAAGATATTTTCATTCTGGGTAATTCGAGCAGTTAACCCTTTCCGTAGGGGCTATTGTACAATTAACGACAATTATTGCAAAATGCCTCGTTTTGGGCTTAGATCCTCGTACAAAATTCATTTTTAGTTTTTGTCGAGTCGAGTACTCTTAGAATTGTCTTCCGATCATTTTTTTTAATTTTAGGGTTTCCGACCCCGATTGCTGCCGAACTTGTTCGGGGCATATCTTTCTGTTCGGGACTCAGTTTTCGACGCCGTTTCCACCGTTGTTCATTTTTTCTCATTTTAGTTCTTTTTCGTTCACAATGTTTTACTGTTTGAGTGCGTCTACACAGATTTCACTTTTCGGGGCCAGGTGAGACCCGTTCAGGGCACTTTTTAAGATTTCTATAAATATGGGGTAGGAGAGAAAAAAGGTCAGTTTTCTCTTTTATCTCCCATGGCCGGCTAGATCTTTCTTTCTCTTCCTTCTTCCTTTTTTCCTCCTTTAAGCCTCTTTCCCCTTTGATTCTTCCCTCGCCGATGAAGGCTTTATCGTCGACCTTGACAAGACCTTCATTTCTTTTCTTTTAGAATCCGGTTTTGACAATTTTTGAGTTCGGGTTTTGAGTTCAAAGAGCTTATTGTTTCCCTTGTTGTCTCCGTCGTAACCCCGAAGTATCTTCGAATTCGGAGAAGTTTCATTTTGGTGTCATTTGAGATTTCCATCTCAAACTGAGGTAGGGGATGTTATAGGATATCAATCTTGGTGTTTTAATTGTTTTTAAGGCTTATATAACTTATATACATGTTTTGGTATATAACCTATCATTTTATTTAATTATTTTCTTTGTATGAAATTTAATTCACATAGTTGTATCTAGTGTGGAATTAACTTGTGGTATGATATTAAATTGGATTTTGACATGTTCTTTGACATATATTAAATTGCGAATATTTGGATGAGTTTTGAAATCTTTATTTAATTATTTTCTTTGTGTGAAATTTAATTCACATAATTGTATCTAGTGTGGAATTAACTTGTGACATGATATTAAATTAAGCCTTGACAAGTTCTTTAACATATATTAAATTGAGAATATTTGGATAAGTTTTGAAATCTAGAGATTTTTTAATGACCCGGTCATTTTCCTCCCTTTCCTTTTTCTCAAATTTTATGGATAAATTTTTTTTGTTTAATTTTCTTTTCCGAATTCTGTTTCTCGACACTTAGTGTCGTCTCAAGTGCTCAGAAATGGTTTCCGAGACTCTTTCCCTTGGATTGACAATTTCTTTTAATGACCGAGTCATTTCCACATTTTCACTTTTTGGATACTATTCATTTTTCGTCATTTTCCCTATTTTGTCTTTTCCCCGTTTGTCACTTTTTGGCACAACCTCACTTTTCCTGCTCGGAGTTGGTTTTTGACTTCGCGTATCTTCATTCTAAGTGGTTTTCGCGAAATACGCATCTTTACTTTTGCACTAAAGTACTTTGGTTGCTCCCGGTGTCCATAGGGGTATTGTGGAAGAAAAAAATCGAAATTTCGCACCTACAGGTATGGATGCATAGTTTTTCAGAATCTTTTTCTTTTCATGGGGTATTTTTCATAAATATTTTTGAAGATATTTTCTTTCAGGGGTTTTTAGAAAATATTTTTGAAAGATATTTTCATTCTGGGTCATCAATGCAGTTTTCACTTTTTGGAGGAGACATTGTGCAATTAATGAAAGTTATTGTAAAAATGCCTTGTTTTGAGCCTGAATACTCGTACGGGGTTCATTTTCACATTTTTTCGAGTTGTGTGGTCTTAGAATTTCCTTCTGGTCGTTTTTCTCCAGTTTCAGGGTTTCTAGCCCCGGTTATCGCCGAACTTGTTCGGGGCATATCTCTCTACTCGGGACTCAATTTTTGACGCCGTTTCTTTTGTTGTTCATATTTTCTCATTTTGATTCTTTTTTATTCATAGAGTTTTGTCGTTTGAGCGCGTCTGCTCAAATTCCACTTTTTCAGACCCAACGGGGCCCTTTCGGGACATTTTTTAGGTTTTCTTATAAATAAGGGGTTATAAAATTAAAAAGTCATCTTCTTCTCTCTTTATGCACAACCAGAAGCTGCCATGGCAGCCCAAGGAGGGCTGCCACCCTTCTTCTCTCAATTAAACCTTTTTCCCTTTGTAAAAAAGTCATAGTGTCTTTGCGTTTTGTGTTTGTATTGACTACGCGCATCTTTCCCTCTATTAGAACCCGTTTTTGGCTAATTTTTGAGTTCGGGTTTAAAGTCAAGTTAGGATTTTGGTAGGTCCTCTTTGGAGTTTACTGTTCACGACGTTGTCCCCGACAAAATCCCGAAGTATTGTCGGATTCAGAGTTGTTTCATTTTTGTGGCTTTTAAGATTTTCATCTCAAATTGAGGTAGGGGATGTCTTAGGCTTTTATTTATGTTGTATTGATGATTTTATAAGCTTATACCACTTGTATGCATGTTTTGTATAATCTTAGAATTTAATTTAATTATTTTCCTTGTATAGGATTTAATTATCAAGGATGTGTATAACTTAGAATTAAAGTGTAGCATGCTAGTAAATTTGGCCTTGGTATGGTTGTTGACATATATTAAATTTGGGTCATTTGAATAAGAATTGCAACTTTATTTAATATTTTTCTTTTGTGAAAGATTAATTCTCATGGCCGTACCTTGCATGAAATTAACTTATGATAGGCTATTAAATTAAGTCTTGGCATACTCTTTAACATACTTTAATTTTGGAGCATTTGGATGAATATGAAAATCTAGAAATTTTAATTAAAAGAATTAATTAAAATCAATTTAAGGGTTCCATTGGCTTAATTGAGTTTTAAACTTGATATTTGAAATGACTAGGACTTGTTTACTAGCATATATTAATTTGGAACCATTTGAAGTTGCTTTAGAAGTTAGGGATTTAATTATCATGATTTAATTAAATTCTACTTTGTTGTTCCATTGGCTTAATTAAGATTTTGAATGGATGTATGTAATGGCCATGCAATGTTGTTTAACATATGTTAATTAGGGATCATTTGATTGAGATTTGAAACTTAGAGAAATTAATTAGTTTATTTAATTAATTTTTGTTTCTATAGCATTAATGATTTAATCATGTATTTGACATTGGTTATATGTTTAAATCATGATTTTGGACTTGTATTAGATTCATGAGTTTATGATTTCAATGTTGAGATATATTGTTATAGCGTGTAATGAATCGCACACTGACGATTTGACATTTGTCATGCCTTAGTAGTTGTGGACTTAGAGCATGTATTGTATGTGTTTCCAAATTCGGTTATGCATGGTAGATAGTTAATTATCTTGTATATACATGTTGATATATACATTATTACATAACTTGTTGATTTTGAAAACTTAGAGATATCGTTGTTTGACTACGGTTAGGACATGGTTCGAGTACGGGGGATTGTCCCTCTACAGTCTAGTGCGCACATAGGGAGGTTACCCATAGGCTAGTAACCCTAAAGTAACTATGGTGTCGGTCTGATCCGGCGTGATGTCCAAGTATCCACTTTGTTTGATTTCGCATTTCGTTTCAAGTTGATAACTAGATGATATCGTAACTTGTTGTTCTTTAATTGATTTCCCGTTTTGAGTTTCAAGATGTTAACTTAAAGGAATCATGTTTTATGCGTTGTATTGGAAGTTCTAATATTGGTTAAATTGCATCGATATTGTGATCTGTGTTTTGATGTTCAAATGTAACTTAAAAATGATCCTATAAATTCATTAGAACATAGACGTTAGGTGGCATGATCCACTTTAGTTGTTTTCGTGTTTTAGATTTCAAGTTGAAGACTTTGAGAATCTATATCTTGATGTTTTGTATAATATGTTTCCATGATTGTTTGAGTTGCATGAACGACATGATTATGCTAGAAACGGTCTAAGGTAGCTTAGGATGATTCCTTAGACTCATTGAAACATAGACGCTAGGTGGCATGACCCACTTTAGTTGTTTTCGTATCTTAGGCTGCAAGTTGATACTTTTGAGAACCTATATCTTGTTACTTTGTATAACATGTTTCTATATTGTTTAAATTGCATGAATGGTAATTTATGCTAGAAATGATCTAAGGTAGCTTGGGATAATCCCTGAGTCTCACTTTGACATAAACGTTAGGTGGCATGAGCCCTTTTAATATGTTTCACCCTAAGGTGATATAATTATAAAATGTTAGGTCGATGTATGCTTATCTCTTACGAGTAGCTTTATGTTACTCACCCACGTAGTGGGGACATTTTTCAGGTACAAGGACCTTGATTTGGGATGGACACTAAGACATGGAAGTTTCGTAGACTTGAAGTATCATTTTCATGAAAATATTGGCATAAAATCCTATTTGTAGCTTTGTATGTCAAAACTTATATTTTTGATTCCATATACGTAACGTGTACATAAGTACACCTTTTACGATGTATTTGACATGTATGAGATGAGGTTGGAGGCCAATGACTATTATTTTGTATCTTATGTAACTTTTGACTTTAAGAAATATTATGAAAATATTGGAAAATGACAAGTCATTACTTCACCATGTTTGCATCGGGTATGGGAATTCCATTTTTATTCTTTCATAGGGTCTCATTAATCATGTATGAAGTGTGGCTAAGGGCCAAATGATAATTTGAAACCATTTCATATTTTTGGATTTCAAATTTTTCATTTTGAGGTCATTTTCGCCATTTTTTGCCGTCAGGGGGTCGTATTTTGCATTGGCCATTTTTTAGAGCCACAGACCATTCTCGCGTGTTTAAAAATACTAAATACGTTTGCGTACATAATTATTTTAGCCTAGAAATGCATTGAGGGTCAAATGAACACTTGGTGCAAAGTTACATTTTCCTTGTTTTTGGCCTAGACTGATTAGGGGCGTTCTGGGCATTTCACAGCACGTTTTTTTTTTTCTTCTTTCAACATGGTCGGGTAGAAAACGTGATTTTAGGGGGAGTTTCTTCTTCGTGTTTTTTCAGAAAATGTCATCTTGGTACCGAAAATCCTTTGTAAAGTTCAGTTTTCTGCTATGCATGTAGCAGTTTTTTAACCCTCTTGGCCTAAACTGATCTAGGAGCATTTTGGAAATTTTATTCGAGAAATAAATTCCGATCTTCACATGGTCACTTAGAAAAATGATTTTTTTTTGGGGGGTGTTTCTTCTTCGCATTTTTTCAGAAAATGTCATCTCGGATCCGAAAACCCCACGTCAAAATCTGATTTCCTGTGCACACCTGCACTATTTGAAAAAGTCTACTGTAAAGGCATTTTGGGAATTTCACATCAAAAATAAATTTTTCTTTTAACATGGTCAACTTGGAAAAATTATTTTGAGGGAGGTTTCTTCTTCGTGTTTTTCCAGAAAACATCATTTAGTACCTCAAAACGGCATACGAGCTTCAACATTTTACCCAGGTTACTATTCATTACTGTCAAAACACTATTCACGGTCTCGGCGATGTCAAAACTTTGTTTTGACTTTTCTTTTCCATCCAGATTCCGAATCAAGTGATTCTTGAGTCTAACTTGATTAATTTTTCGCTGTCTTTCCAACGGTGTGCTCAGTTGCACCTAGATCTTCCTGGATAAGTACCAGTTTATCATTTTTGCCTTAAGTGCTCGTTTTTCTTTATCATGTCGTTTCTCTTTCTTCCCGACTTCAAATCATGCGATACTTGAGTCTATCTTGATTAGTTTTTTGTTGTCTTTCCAGAGGTGTGCTCGGTGGCACCCGAATCTATAGTTTCAGAAAATTACCATCTTGCCCCTAGGGGCTTATTTGTCATATTTTTTATCTTTTGCTTCCGCATCAGTTCTCATTGAGTTCCATGATCTCATGAAAGGTCACTTTGACTTCTATTTAATTGTTCCAATGATGTAATTAGGTTTTTGATTTCAGATATGTGTTGACCATAAGATGATCTTTGACATATAAATATTTGAAGTCATATAAATTTGATTTGAAATTTAGAGAAATTAATTAATTAGTTTAATTAATTTTTATTTAAGTGTTCTATTCATTTAATTAAATATTTGAGTTGATATATGTAATGAACATGCTATGATCCTTGATGTATATTAATTAGGGATTATTTGGATGAAATTTGCAATATAGACAAATTAATTATTTTATTTAATTAATTTCCATTTTTATTGTATTAATGATTTATCCATGTATTTGAAGTTATTTGCATGCTTAAATCATAAATTTGGACTTGTATTATATTCATGAGATTATGTTTTCAATATTGAATAATAATGTCATTATAGCGTGTAACGAATCGCACATTGAAGTTTTAACATTTTATGTCGTGTATGTATAACAAATCGCACATTGAAAATTCGACATTTTAAAAGTCATTTTAGACTTGAAACCCTAAGACATGACTTGTGTGGTTTCATCTCTACTTATGCATGAAAGGTGGTTTCTATGCATTACTTAATTTTGCATAAGCTTTGGACTTATTTTGGAAACACTTGGGATATCACACAATTTGACATGGCTATGGCAAGGTCCTAGTACGGGGGATAAGAGTTCTTTCTACAAATATAGTGCGCACTTGGGTTATGCCCAGGAGTTAGTAGCCCGAAGTAACTGCTGACGTCTAGTGCGCACTTGGATTATTCCCGTGGGTTAGTAGCCCGATTAACTTCTATGTCTTGGTTCTATTCCGGGATTCAATGTCCAAGATATTCCGCTATTTGATTTCACATTTAGTTACAAGTTGACAACAAATGCTTAATTGTGACTTGTGATTTTAGTATTTAAAGTTTTAAAATTATTTTAGAGACTTGTGTATTTTGTACTTCATTTCAATTGCTTAGGGTAGTTGAGATGATCCCTTAGTTCACCTTGGAACACAAATGATAGGTGGCATGAACCACTTTAGTTTTTTTCGCATTTTAGATTTCAATTTGATAACTTCGATAATCTATATCTTGTTGCGTTGAATTGGAGGTTCCAATTATGTTAAACTGTATCATTTAGTTGTTTTCGCATTTTCGATTTCAAGTTGATAACTTTGATAATCTAGATCTTGTTACATTGTATCATATGATCCTATACTATTTAATTACATAAATATTATGGTTTATGCTAGAAATTTTTTAAGGTAGCTTAGGATGCTTCTTTAGTCTTACTTTGGACATAGACGTTAGGTGGAATGAACCACATAGATTGATTCTTATCAACTTGTAAAAACTTTAGGTCTATGCATATTCATTCCCTACGAGGAATGTAAGTTACTCACCACGCTGAATGCGATTTGTTTCAGGCAAGAAGACATGGTTTCGGGATGTACAATATCCTTAGATTGTCTTATTAATTTGAAGTACTCTTGATATATTTTTGCTCACATGCAAGTGTTAGGTAAGTGTTAGCATATTAAAGTTTTACTTATAAAGTTGTAATACTTAGCTAGGTTTAATATGTCATTTTTGCCTTATGTTATGTAAAGTGTACTTAGATACACTCTTTGAAATTTATTTGACATGTATGTAATGAGGTCAGGGCCATTTACTTTTAAGTTGCTTCTTTTAAGTACTTTTGGTTTCATGTATAATTATTGAAAAATGATGAAATTCGAAGTCTTAAGGTGTCTTTTCAATTCGGAGCGTGTAAAGTGTGCCTAAGCACACTCATTAGGACTCTTTTAATATGTTTGAGGTGTGGCCAAGGGCAAACGCCTTTTCGTTTTCATCTACGTATTTTGGTTTCAATATTTACTTTTAAAAGTTATTTTAGGCAAATATTAGGTTTGATAGGTCGTATGTTGCATCGGTTATATTTAAGGGCCGTGAACCATTCCCGCGCACTTAAAATCACTTATTATGTTTGCGTACACAATCGTTTTAACACACAACTTCATATTCAACCAATTGAACACTTGAAGCAAAATCCTAATTTTTAAGTTGTTTGTCAAAACTGAGCATAAGGGCATTTTGGGGATTTCACATCAAAAATAAAATTTTCTTTTGACATGGTCGGCTAGAAAACATGATTTTAAGGGGATTTTCTTCTTTGTGTTTTTCCAAAAAAAAGTCATTAAAGGGTCCGAAATAGCTCACTGTTCTGGAACTTCAAAAAATATCAGTTGCTATCAGCCAATGCCTTGGCCAGGTGCACAGCGCGCGCAACGCGCAAGGGGGTCTCCCTTGTTGCCCTTTTGGCCGAGTCGACTCCGATCTTCGTTTTGATTTCATTTCTTCATCCGAACTCCGAATCAAGTGATTCTTGAGTCTAACTTTATTAATCTTTTGTTGTCTATCCAACGGTATGCTCGGTAGTACCCATATCTTTTTAAAAATGACCATTTTGCCCCTAGGGCTAAACTTGTCTGTTTTTTAAAACTTCAATTCCGCTTTGTTTTCTTTTGAGTCCTGTGGCTTCATGGGAAGTCAATCTTATGTCTTAGGGATGACGTACATCTCTCGAGACTTTGTTTCTAGGTGAAATGACTGTTTTGCCCTTAGGGCCATACTTGGTCTATTTTCAGCCCTAGCTTTCGTTTTTATTCTCGTTGAGTTCCGTGACCTCATGGAAGGTTACTTTGGCGTCTTAGACACGTCTTGTATTTCTAGAAACCTTGGTTTTTTTTTTTCACGTCCGCATTTGAGAGCCGTTATCGGGTCAAACTTCGGGTCATCACAGGACGCAATGGCTTAAAAAACCAGAGCCGTCATAGGTCGTATCAGAGCTCCTAGGTTTGAAAACCTTGGACGACGAGTTTTGGGTACATATCATGCTTCTGTTGACTTGTTTTGATATGTTTACGTACTTCTTAATAACATGTTTACGTGCTGAGGTGTTTTGGAAGCTTCTAAACGCTTCCTTTTGGTTGTTCTAACATGAAGGTATGCGACATGTGTCATTATGCCTTATGTTTTCCTTTGCATGTGTTGCCATGCATTATGTTTATATGCCTTGTTGTTTCAAGTATGCCTTAGAAACATGCTTAGGATATGTGCCTATGTGTTGGTTCGTACGATGATAGAAATGATGCATTTCTTACATGTTGTATTTGCTTATTGGACTCGTACCCTTAGTAATACGTAGTATATGTTTTGAGGATTTAGCTGTCCGCAATAGGGATTTTGATCCAGCGTTTTGTCTTCTATATGTAGCCTTACGGTAAGTCTACTTCAGATCGGTGCTTAGGTTTTTAGTTTCGTGGAGTCCAATCCATTGGCTTGAGGGCACAAACTTGTCAAGTATTGGATTCGTGACTGAAGGATGTTGATATAGGCGTTTTGCAATGTAGGAGTTACTAACTCCACTTGCACTGTGAATTTAAGGCCTTAAGCGTAACGGTGCCTATGACATTGTTGTCAGAATTTTGGGATTAGCTATCTCAACTCTCACAAAATGCCTGATTCCCATAGTACTTTTGGTAATGATCATTTTCAACATTGATGCCATTTGTATCGAGAAGTTTTTTCAGGTTGACCTAGTTAGGGTTTGTTATGAACTAGTGCCTTATACTGTCATGTTACCGTACCAAGTTACGTGTTGTGGGTGAGTTCTAGTTGCCGTCGATGTTACCTTACTAACAAGTAAGTGTGGGTTGGCACTAGACACTGTCATTGTTTCCACGCACTTGAGTACGTTGTGGACGGGTTCTGGTCACTACTCTTTCTGTTATGTTGTTCTTAGCCATTTATCTTGATTCGACGTGTCGTTGTCTGGGGATTCTTTCGATGATTGACATTGGGTTAATATGCCAATTCGTTTAGGGAGGTGTCTCTCAGTACTAGGTTTCATGTTCTTCGGAAGATCTTGAGGCTTTTAGGAGTGGTCCTTTAGCACTTTACGATCTGTCCTTTGATTTGACCTTGCGTTCGATCTTAGTTCGGTTCTCCTCAGTATATTCCTGATTTCGGGGATGAAATCTCCTTAAGGAGGGTAGGTTGTAATAACCCTATCATTTTTCTTTTACGAATAAATTTTTTTTCATTGATGTTTTCCTTTCTGTGTCCGAGTTTTGACCCTTCGGATCATCGTGAGTGCTTGGGAATAGTTTCCGACACTTATTCTTTTGGGAGATTGGTATTGTCCTGATAAAGACCATGCCGTCTCCTCTTTTCTTTTCGGACATTTTTCTTTTTCGTCTTCTTCCCATTTTTCACTTCTTTCACTTAACCTCACTTTTTGTGCATGGATTTCATTTTCGACTTCACGTACCATCATTCCATTTGGTTTCCACAAAATATGTATCATTACTTTTGTTAAAAAGTACGCTGGTTGTTCACTGTGTCCGTAGGGCATGGATGCAAAGTTTCTTCAAAAACATTCTTCCATCTTAGAGTGTTTTTCATAAATATCTTTTGAAGATATTTTATTTCGGGGGTTTTTAAGAAAATGTTTTTGGAAGATATTTTCAGTCTAGGTCATTCGAGCAGTTAACCTTTTTTGTAGGGGCCATTGTACAATTAACGAAAGTTATTGTAAAATGCCTCATTTTGGGCCTGAATCCTCGTACTGGATTCATTTTTAGTTTTTGTCAAGTCGCGTACTCTTAGAATTGCCTTCCGGTCATTTTCCCCAATTTTAGGGTTTCCGACCCCGGGTTGCCGTCGAACTTGTTCAAGGCAAATCTTTCTGCTTGGGAATCAGTTTTCGACGCCCTTTCTTCTGTTGTTGATTTTTTCTCTTTTTGGTTCATTTTTGTTCATAATGTCTTACCTCTTGAGCACGTCTGCATAGATTTCACTTTTTGGGGCCCGGCGAGACCCATTTGGGGCACTTTTTGAGATTTCTATAAATAAGGGGTAGGAGAGAGATAAAGTCAGTTTCCACTTCTCTCTCCCATGGCCGGCCAAATATCTCTTTCTCTCTCTCTTCCTTCTTCCTTCTTCCTTCTTTCCTCCTTTAAGCCTCTTTCCCCTTTGATTCTTCCCTCGCCGATGAAGGCTTTATCGTCGGCCTTAACGAGACCTTCATTTCCCTTCCTTTAGAATCTGGTTTTGACCATTTTTGAGTTTGGATTTTGAGTTTGAAAAGTTTATTGTTCCCCTTGTTGTCCCCGTCGTAACCCCGAAGTATCGTCAGATTCGGAAAAGTATCATTTTGGTGTCAATTGAGATTTTCAACTCAAATTGAGGTAGGGGATGTTGTAGGATTTCAATCTTGGTGTTTTAATTGTTTTTAAGGTTTATATAACTTGTATGCATGTCTTGGTATATAATCTATAATTTTATTTAATTATTTTCTTCGTATGAAATTTAATTCACATAGTTGTATTTAGTGTGGAATTAACTTATGATATGATATTAAATTAGGCTTTGACATGTTCTTTGATATATATTAAATTGAGAATATTTGGATGAGTTTTGAAATCTTCATTTAATTATTTTCTTTGTATGAAATTTAATTCACATAGTTGTATCTAGTGTGGATCCAACTTGTGACAATATATTAAATTAGGCATTAACATGTTCTTTGACATATATTAAATTGAGAATATTTGGATGAGTTTTGAAATCTAGAGATCTTAATTAAATGAATTAATTAAAATCTATTTAATGGTTCCATTGATTTAATTATGTTTTTAAGTTGATGTATGTAATGTCATTGACTTGTTCCTTAGCATATATTAATTTGGAATCATTAGGAGTTGTTTTAAGATCTAGAGATTTAACTATTTTAATTTAATTTAATTCTATTTAATTGTTCCAATGATGTAAATAGGTTTTTGAGTTCATATATGTGTTAACCATGATATGATCTTTGACATATAAATATTTGAAGCCATTTGAAGTTGATTTGAAATCTAGAGAAATTAATTAATTAGTTTAATTAATTTTTATTTAAGTGTTCATTCATTTAATTAAATATTTGAGTTGATATATGTAATGACCGTGCTATGATCTTTGACGTATATTAATTAGGGATTATTTGGATGAGATTTGCAATCTAGAGAAATTAATTATTTTATTTAATTAATTACCATTTTTATTGTATTAATGATTTATCCATGTATTTGAAGTTGTTTGCATGCTTAAATCATAAATTCGGACTTGTATTATATTCATGAGATTATGTTTTCAATATTGAATAATAATGTCATTATAACGTGTAACGAATCGCGCATTGAAGATTCAACATTTTATGTTTTGTATGTATAACGAATCGTACATTGAAGATTCGACATTTTAAATATCATTTTAGACTTGAAACCCTAGGACATGACTTGTGTGGTTTCATTTCTACTTGTGCATGGAAGATGGTTTCTATACATTACTTAATTTTGCATAAGTTTTGGACTTATTTTGGAAACACTTGGGACATCACACAATTTGACATGGCTAGGGCAAGGTCCTAGTACGGGGGATAAAAGTTCCCTCTACAAATATAGTGCGCACTTGGGTTGTTCCCAGAGGTTAGTAGCTTGATTTATTTTACGTCTTGGTTCTATTCCGGGATTCAATGTCCAAGATATTCCGCTATTTGATTTCGCATTTAATTATGAGTTGACAACCAATGCTTAATAATGACTTGTGATTTTAGTATTTAAAGTTCTAAAATTGTTTTAGAGACTTGTGTATTTTGTACTTCATTTTAATTACTTAGGGAAGTTGAGATGATCTCTTAGTTCACATTGGAACACAGACGCTAGGTGGCATGAACCACTTTAGTTGTTTTCGCATTTTAGATTTCAAGTTGATAAGTTTGATAATCTATATCTTGTCGCGTTGAATTGGAGGTTCCAATTATGTTAAATTGTATCATTTAGTTGTTTTCGCATTTTCGATTTCAAGTTGATAACTTTAAAAATCTAGATCTTTTTGTGTTATATCGTATGCTCCTATACTGTTTAATTGCATAAATATTGTGATTTATGCTAGAAATGTTTTAAGGTAGCTTAGGATGCTCCTTTATTTTTACTTTGGACATAGACGTTAAATGGAATGAACCACATGGATTGATTCTTATCAACTTGTAAAAATTTTAGGTCTACGCATGTTCATTCCCTACGAGTAATGTAAGTTACTCACCCCACTGAATGCGGTTTGTCTCAAGTAAGAAGACGTGGTTTCCAGATGAACAATATCCCTAGGTTGTCTTATTAATTTAAAGTACTCTTGATATATTTTTACTCACATGCAAGTGTTAGCATATTAAAGTTTTACTTATAAAGTTGTAATACTTAATTAGGTTCAATATGTCGCTTTTGCCTTATGTTATATAAAGTGTACTTAGATATACTCTTTGAAATTTATTTGACATGTATGTAATGAGGCCAAGGGCCATTTACTTTTAAGTTACTTTTTTAAAGTATTTTTGGTTTCATGTATAATTATTGAAAAATGAAGAAATTGGAAGTCCTAAGTTGTCATTTTCAATTTAGAGCATGTAAAGTGTGCCTTAGCATACTCATTAGGACTCTTTTAATATGTTTGAGGTGTGGCCAAGAGCCAAACGCCTTTTCGTTTTCATCTATGTATTTTGATTTCAAGTTTTACTTTTAAAAGTCATTTTAGGCAAATTTTAGATTTGATAGGTTGTATTTTGCATCGGGCATATTTAGGGGCCGTAAACTATTCCTACGCACTTAAAATCACTTATTACGTTTGCATGCACAATTGTTTTAACACACAACTTCATATTCGACCAATTGAACACTTGAAGCAAATTTCATTTTTTAGGTTTTTTGTCAAAACTGAGCATAAGAGTATTTTGGGGATTTCACATCAAAAATAATTTTTTCTTTTGACATGGTTGGTTAGAAAACATGATTTTAAGGGTATTTCTTCTTTATGTTTTTTCAAAAAATGTCATTAAAGGGTCCGAAATAGCTCACTGTTCTGGAATTTTAGCAAAAATCATTTGTTGTCAACCAATGCCTTGGCCGAGTGCACAACGAGCGCGCGGCACGCATGTAGGGCTCCCTTGTTGCCCTCTTGGCCTCGTCGACTCCGATCTTCGTTTTGACCTCATTTCTTCATCCGGATTCCAAATCAAGAGATTCTTGAGTTTAACTTTATTAATTTTTCGTTGTCTATCTAACGGTGTGCTCGGTAGCAACCACATCTTTTTAGAAATGACCGTTTTGCCCCTAGGACTAAACTTGTCCGTTTTTAAAACGTCACTTCCGCTTTGTTTTCTTTTGAATCCCGTGGCTTCATAGGAAGTCATGCTTGTGTCTTAAGGATGACCTACATCTCTCAAGACTTTGTTTCCAAGTGAAAAGACCATTTTTCCCTTGAGGCCATATTTGGTCTATTTTCAACCCTAACTTTCGTTTTTATTCTCGTTGAATTCCATAACCTCATGGAAAGTTACTTTGGCGTCTTAGAGACATGTTGTATTTCTAGAGACCTTGATTTTTATTTTCGCTTCCACATTCGAGATTCGTTATCCGATCAAATTTCGGGTCATCACAGGACGCACTGGCTTGAAAAACCAAGGCCATCACATATTATAATTTCTTTTAGCGGTTTATTTATTTATTCATTTTAATTCAATTTGTATTATGTGCTTGTTAATATTAATTGTTTTTATTTCCCTTAATTTTTTAGTGTGAACTTGATCAACTCATGTCTCTGAAATTAGGGATATCACATTTTTTGTTGGAGGCTTACAATAATTGTTTAGGATAAAATATATTACTGTCAAGAAAAAATTAATCTAAAAATTAAAGTAAATTTAAGAAATATTTTCACCAAACGTCTTTTTCTTATGAATTTCTTCAAACAAAATTTTTTTTACAAATACCTTGCAACAAAGGACTTTGATGAAAACTCCTCCAAATTTGGGCCTTAATGTTTCAAGGCTCTTAAAAGTAAACATGTCAATGGAGCAAATTTTAATACGAATTTGATAACCATTGGATAATCTGATAATGATTTGAATACAATAACTTGATAACTTAACAAATCGAATTTAAATTTAAGATTAATCCAATCCGATTAAGTAATATATTATTATATTTATATTTTATATATTATTGTATATCATTATCAACCCTCTAATATGTTTAGATTAAATAAATAAAATAAAACTAATCACAATGTTATATTTACAAAGTTTCGGTGTTCTCAACTACAAATAGTAATTCTCCTAGTATATACCATTACACATGTTTCTTCAACACACCCAAATGAACGTTTGAGACCAAGGGAAAAAGGATCTGTTCGATCGATATAGCTAGAACTTGCACAAACCTCGGCGTAATGAGTATTCTGTCTCCCTTTCCTTCTCTTCTTCGTTGGCTTCTCTTTCGCAACACATTTATTTCATATTTATTTTTTCTCTCTTTATTTTTCTTTTTTCTAATTTTGTTGTGATTTTAATTCTTACAAAAAACTGATTTTATTTAATTGTACAAATTTGGTGTATAGTTTCTAATAAATCATTTGGTTGATTTATTCAAAAGTGTAGTGTTTTAAGTTGATTAAGTAAAATTCCTTGAAATTCTCCAATCCAGTCCATATCGGATCCAGTAAAAAGTAAACTGTAGGCTTGTGCATAAAGTGACACCAAATTAAAGAAATCCTTTTTTTTTTTTTGGTGGTTTTTTTTTTTTGTTTTTTTCCCACTCATACATGCCCATGCCCATTTTACTCTTTTAGAGACTCAAGCCTTCCCAGCCACTAAGTTAAATATTATTGAATCCCCTATTAGGCTTAACGCATTCTTCAATCAATGATGCACAAGTGTGTGAAAGTGAAAAAAATTGTACGCTTATGTCATAAACATCACTAGTTTAGAGTATTTCAAATTTGTTATTTCAGCATTTTTCAACATTTTTAAGAGTCACGCCAATTTTTTGTACTCTCTAAATTTTAGCTATCACAAGTGTTCCAAAGTTTTTGCTCTCAAAAAATTGAAATATTTTAATATTTTTAATAAATTATTATTATTATTATAAACTTTTTCCTAACTGCTATAAGGTTATATCATACAAAGACTATTAAACAATATAATACTATATGAATATTTTTTTAATAAAATACCATTATTAAAATCAACTAGTAAAAAATAACAACCATATGACACTTTTTTGCTTTCTTTTAAAGAACAATCATATGGCACAATCATATACAATAATTTTTTTCTATTTTTTTCTATTTAAAAAGCACTTTGTTCAATTATGTTGAGGAAAAAAAAAACACCAAAAAACAGGTTTCTGGAATATTTTTTCCAACCAAACATGCTCTTAACCCAATTTTGGGCTAAGGGCTACACTGATTTGGGCTAAAAGCAAGTATAAAAAATCAGGCGGGCCAGCACAAGGCAGGCTTGCGATTGCCAACTGGGTCGTCATTTTTGCGACTCTTTCTGCAATCCACATTTTTGGACCCATTAATTGGAGACTCCATTGGACTACTTGCATCGCTAAATTGGGCCCAAAATCTCTAAAACCTGCACCATTGGACTTGCTCTTTTATGGGTATAAATATTTGCTATTTCTATCAGAGGGAGAAGCGTATGACAAAACCAACCCAAAATCAAAAGAAATTTCTAGATAGAAATTATAACAAAATCAGAAGAAATCTTTTGATTAAATTAAGAAGATAAAATTAACTGCACCAATTAAAGTGCATCATCATTTATTGTCCAAAAAAAAAAAAGAAGTACAACCACCGAAGCAAGATACAACTACATGGTATACACATCTATTCCCAAATACCAACTTCCATGAACCCATCTTCAGTAGCACAGCCCCTAAACATCCCATTTGTGTTGAACCCATAAGCCACTTCACCACTATTGGACACCGCAATCAACCCAGCAAACCCTTTGTCTAGTCTCTTGTTTATCACAAAGTCCACGGCCTCTTGAAGGCCCAAGCCCTTGTATTCCATCACAGCCGCCACCTCCCGAGCCAAGGTCCCCCTTATGATTGCCTCACCCTCTCCAGTGCATGAGACCCCACAGAGATCACACGCATAGGTCCCAGCTCCGATCAATGGAGAATCACCAATTCGACCCATCATCTTGTTCATGAGCCCACCGGTGGAAGTGGCTGCCGCGCACCGGCCCTGGCCGTCCACCACCACACACCCGACTGTCTCGGGCGCGTACACGCTGATTGGCAGCCCGTTCATGTGTAATGGGCTATCAACTGCAGCACTGCACTTGTCCATCCCGGTGAGTGGGATCCTATAATCAAACTGCGCCCACAAACTACAAAGTTACAAAATAGCTCCACATTTATATATAATCATAGTAATGTTACACAAAACCAATTAAAAAAAAAAAGGCCTCTTTGAGATATGACAAAATCCATTGTCACGCTTCAAATTTTAATGATATTTAAAACTTCAAATTTGACCTCGTTAATTCTTAACCAAATCAAAGTACTTGGAAAAGTAATTATTCCACCCTTTTCAAATCACTTTTTTACTTAATTGAAATTGAATTGATTTTTTATTTTTTTTAAAAAAATTAATTTATAATTATTACTCCCTATCCCAAAATAATATATAACAAAACTATGTTCCAAGACCTGAGACTCAACCCAAAAGAGACATTTATTTCTAGACATAGAATAATAATGATAAAGAGTGCCATGTTGCATCTCTTATTGACTGAAAAATCAATTAAAGAAGTAATTAATGGTCTTTTTCTATTTTATTGGAACTATGGAATTTCAACTTTTAGGATCAAATTACCCTTTTATATTTATTCTTTCTCTGTTATATCCTACTTGTAGGTGTACACATATATAATCTTGATTCTTTCTTTACTTGCATACATTTTTCTTTCCTCTCTGTTTTTTTTTTAAAATTGTTTTTAATTATTTATATACTCGGTTTCTCACTGCTTCTCCCCTCTATTTTCTAGATCCATATTAGAGAGAGAGAAAAAAAAAAAAAAAAAAAAATCTTATGTAAATTGATTGTTTCTTTCCTTTCCTTTTCTTTTCTTTTTTTTTTTTTAATTATTTCCTTTTCTTTGTTCACACACATATATAGTAATTTCCTATATTATGAATAGATTAGAAAATCATACTTCTCTTGTTTCACATATTAACTAAAACTCAAATTTTATAATATTACTTTAATTAAAAAATGCATCAAGGTGAACATATAAAGTTAAAATATATGTAACAAATATAGGAAAGAAATAGGAAATAATATAAAATGGTAATTTAGTCTTATAAGTTGAAATTTCAAAGTTCCAATAAAATAGGAATAGAAACAAACATTAATTATATCTTATATAATTGATTTTTTAATTAATAAGAGATGTAACTGTGAATGAACAGTCGCGCAAGCGAGTATAAAGTACTCCTCATAATGTATAATAGTGAGTTACTTGTGGACCCCACTAATCATAGTGATATGATTATCAATTGTGCCTGGTCCCTATTTTTTTCTGGTAAGTTTGTGTTGAAAATTTGGCACAAATAGAATTTTTTTAATAAAATATAATATGTGAGTTACCATGATGGTGTTTGCTTCCTTTGCCAATTTGAGCATGCCTACGTTGTCCTCCGTGATGAAGTACTCATTGTCCACCATTTCAACACCCTAAAGAAAGGGATTTTAAAATATTAAAAAAAAAAAAAAAAAAAAAATACTTATTTAATTTTACACGTGTCAAATTAAAAGGCATATCATTAAAATGTCATACATAATCTAATATGGACAGTTACAGTGTGGCAAAGAGGTAAATTTACCTGTCGCTTAGCGAAATCTTCGGCTCCAGAGAAGGCCAGATAGGAATGCGGGGATTTCTCCATGACGAGTCGGGCGAGTGAGATCGGGTTTTTCACTGTTGAAATGCCCGAAACGGCTCCGCATCGTCTCCCGGGCCCATCCATGATGCTGGCCTCCATCTCCACCGTTCCTTTCTCAGTTAGAGCAGATCCACGGCCAGAATTAAACAGAGGATCCGATTCCAATTCCCTTACCTATGTACAGTATCAAAACAAAAATTAGTAAACAAAACAAGTCAGTGGATCCACAAAACACGACGTTATACTTGCGAATCCTTAACCAAGTGTTTTTATGAACATGTATATATATGTATATGTGCACACATATATAGTGACAAAAATTGAATGAATACAAACAAAAGGAAAAACAAGCCATGCAAATGAAGTTGCTAAATCATTATTTTCTGATTACCCAGATAAAGATGAAAATGGTAAAATTTCATTATTTTCCGATGGTTTCTCGGGAAACAAACAAGAACTGAATCATCAATGCAAAACAAATTTGGACATAAGAGGAAATTTTCTGGAAAAGGCAAATGGGCAAATGGGTATGAGAGGAAAAAAAAACACACACACACATATATATATGTGTGTGTATATATAGGGAGGGAGAGAAAGGAACATACAACGAGTTCGACGACATCAATGGCGGGGAGGGAAGAGCGAAGAGCAGAGATGCCAAGATTAAGGCATCGAGTGAGGAGTTGTTTGGCTTCCTCTTGACGCTCCGGTGGGAGGTTAGGGTCCACACCGGCGCCGCCGTGCACCGCTATAGCCCAACCAGCCATCTCTCTCTCTCTTCTTTCTCGCTCTTACTTTGGCTGTGTATGTTATGAAGACTGGCTGCACATGCACATGACTATTGGGTGGAGGGTTCGTTAAATAGAGGCGTTTCGCGGATTTCAAATACCTATTAATTAGACTTAATGATAGATTTTGGATTCCGTGTATTTGTTCGAACTGGCCATTACCTGTCGATTGGGAATTATAGGGGTACATGGCTCTCTCTCTAAGCACGAGTTACCAGAAGTTTCGTGCCGTGATTCATTTTGATCTACAAAAAGATTCCGTATGAATTTACCATATTGTCCCTACTCAATTGATTGTGACCACAGAAGATTCCATTTGTATTTACCATTTTGCCCCTTTACAAGCTATTTTTTCCCAAACATTTTGAATTGTTAACCTGGTATAGTCTTACACTTGTTCGGGTCAGATGGACATTTGAAATGTTAACCTGGTCTAGTCTTCTGTTCGGGTCAAATGAGCTACTACCCTGTTTGTATTTAAGAAATACTAGTACTTAATTAGAAGGAAAATAGTTTATTTTTAAGTCATTAAGAACACCAAATATTTAATCTCATGTGAAATTACTAGATCTTTTCGTATTTAATATAGGGCTATTTCCATAAAATTTTCATTACTTTTAAATTTTAATCATAAACTCTTAAGTTGTTTCAGAAAACTCCTACACTTTAAAAAGTAATCAAATTGCCCAAATATTCATATCCGATCCGTTAACCCAGTCGTGAAATGACAAATTTAACCTTACTATTTAATGTTAAATTTAAAACTAAAAATTGTTATTTTTAAATTACAAAAATAATTTTAAAAAATGAATGAGTTTGATAGGGAGAGGAATAAGATAATTAAAGGGTATTTTTGTAATTAAAATTTTTTATTTTTAGTTTTAAATTTAGCATTAAATAGTAAGGTTAAATTTATTATTTCACAGCCTATTAACGGGTCAGATGAGAATATTGCGGCAATTTGATCAATTTTTAAATTGTATGAAATTTTCTAAAATAGGGTGAGAGTTTATGATCAAATTTTGAAAGTAATGAAAGTTTTATACAATTAGCCTTTTAATATATTATGTTTAACTTGAAATTTCAAGGAAATATAAAAATGTCATAAATGTTTTAATTTAATGGATTGTGCAAATATAGAGATGTAAGAAAATTAAAATCCGTCCACGCATACCATCTCAACAATACAAGAGCAACCCCAGTAAAATAAATATGTTTTAATAAATAATTAATTAAGAACACTTTTTATAAACATTTTTAAAGTTTTAGTTTAAAAGATAATGTTTTAACTGTACAGATGAGATGAGTCAATAAATTACATAATATAAAAGGTATTTAATGTTATACCTGTATAGATATGTAAGAAAAGTTAAACATAATTAATACATTAAATAAATAGGTGAGCTGAGGCAACTTTTTTTAGGCATCTTCTCTTTTATTGAAAGCCTTAGGCGGCCGCCTTTAATTGCATGCCTTCACTTTGAGGCGATCTGTCCTCACATATCATTACTCCATTCGGACTAAAAAAACTATATTCCTAATTTTTTATATAAAAAAAATTGCAAATTTTGTCATTTATATATTATAATATTCTTTTTTTTTTTTCTATTATTATTCTCACCTTGAGATTCGATAAAGATTAAAAAAGTTATAAAATTTGTTGCAAGTTGTTTTTCTTTAGATTAAAGTAAGGTAAGATGTATTAAGGAAATAGTAATATTTTTGGGTAAAAGTGTAACAAGGAAATTAAATACTTATTTCAAGAAATGCCAGCGGGATTCTCGCCCATGTCTTTGCTGATTCTAAGTTGCAATTGAATCTCTTAGTTTGGAATTCTGTTAATTAATCATTAATTTTGGCAATAATAATATTCTATCACTCATTTTTACTTATTATGTGTACATGACTTTTATTATTTGATTATACGGTGAATTGTTTGAGGACAATTATGAATTCCTTTGAAATTGTGGTTAAAATTAAAAAATATATACTTTTATCAGTAGAGCTATCAAAAAATTGCTTTCAGTAAAAAAAAATATTTTAGTTTTTGATAACACTTTATAATAGGTACTTTTCACAATTAAATTATTTTTAATTTATTTGATAATAATATATTTTTTAATGTTTCTAATTTTACAATAATATCGTTTAATAAGATGTTATCATATTTGATTATAGTAACTTTATTAAGGAATGAGTCTGCCTTTATAAAAAATAAAAAGAATAAGATTATTTACCTAAAATATGCAACCTCTACACAGAAGATAACTTTGAAAGTTTCAAATTTTAGCTTCATTTAAAAGGTTTATTGAGTTGCAATTTTTTAAAATAAAAACGTTTTTAAGTAGTAGAGTAAATTTACATAGACTCTATGTGTAGCTTGAAATATTAAGTGCTTATTTTGGTTCAATATTCTATTTGAAATAATATGAAATTTTGGTTGTTTGACATTTTAAAAAAAATAAATGAGTTGAAAAGACTTATTTTGAAATAACAATATAATTCTAAAATTCATTTTTTTTCTTTCATATTTGTTGAAATATATTTTTAAAAATTGAACAAATAGATTCGAGTTCATAATTTTCTTATGATTTCTGCGGAATCTTGATTTTCTTATGATTGCTTCGGAATCTTTGATTTTTCTAGTAGTTTTCTTGGAATCTTTGAAATCTATTATAAATAATTGATATTTCGATCACTTGTATATGATATTTCGGTCACCTGTATATAAAATAATAGTGGGGGGTAAAGCAAAGTTAAGCACAGTCTCCAAACGTCTTGGAGATCTGTGCCATCTTCACAAATGCCACATCATTGATTCTCGGGAATCTTCTGGTGGAATAAATAAAAATTATTTCGTGGTTCCTTGCATTACTATTTTTAAAATTGGATTTCACAATGTGATTGTCCATGCTTGGATGCATTGAATTTGTTTTTTTTTTTTTTTTTAGATATATTTGTTTGTATAGGAGTCCGTTCTTTATGTTATTATTATAAATTTCAATACCTTTATTTAATTCTGTGGGATGATTAACTCTCAAATGCAGTAAATACTTTAATGTTTTGCAGAAAATCTAAAGAACACTTTAATGTTTTTCTGAAAATCTAAAGGAAAGATACTCTTCGAAATCTAAAGCTACTTTGTATTATAAAGTACTATTAATTTCTACGCGTAGATTATTAAGTTGACAAAACATCTTCTCTTCCATGTCTCTACTTTTTTTTCTTTTTTTCTTTTTTTCTTTTTTTCTTCTTTTTGTTTAACAAGAATGGTAATTTTGCAAGGAAACTGTTTCATTTATAAATCTGATGTGATAATTTAGTTAAAAATTAAGGAAATAATATTCAAAGTTCATTTTTCTTGTACTATACTTGAATTTTTTAATAAATTAAATGAAAAAATTATTTCTCAAGGTGGAGTGTGTGAATACTTTTTAAAATTTTTGTGAAGTATGAATGTATTTCTGAATAACAATAATGTTATTTTAAAGAAAAAAACAAATTGAGTGCAAATGGAATGTGAATATTATTACTTCTCAAAATTAATGATAATAATTTTTTCTTTAGAATTGAATCATTGTGCATGTAACAAACTTATGATATAATCTTGATACAAGGCGGCTTGATGCAGTTTGAGGCATAAAGCAGAATCAAATTATTAAAAAAAAAAAAAAAATTCCCTCCTTAACTTGCAATATGCTCAAGAAAATATAAAAATATTTTTTTTAGGTTTTTTAACTTAACATATAGTGATTTAATTTTTGTTGAAAATTTATGCGAAAGATATTCAACAAATTACAAAGTAAATTTTTTTAGTTTTGACATGCAAGAGAATTTAAAAATTACGAGTATAGAAGGTATGAAATTGTTTGGGAGAAAAAAACTGACTTTATTTAAAGAAACTTGTAATGACTAATAGGATGGTAGTTGTATTTACTTGATAATTAATACAACACATAAAACATAAATACATAAATATATATATAGAAGAAATTGGACAAGACTGCCTATTCACCAGTGAGTAGGAATGTTGTGGTCCAATCATAAATATACAAAAAAATCGTAATTATAAAATTAAAAAAGTTATGAATAAGGACAATAACTTTTTGTGAAACAATAACGGAGAATAGAGATAACCTACTTATCGGTGAATAGACAAGTCTAGTCAGATGATTTGTATTGACAATACAAGAGTATGTGTATTTATTTGATAATTAATATAATACACGAGGTATAATTAATTCATTAAAAGATATTATGAGATATTGGCCTCTTCTTCTATTGGATGCTTTAGGTAACCGTGTTAATTGACTTATAGTTGAGCCACCCTTAACTTAATTGTGAAATCGTGTTTGGATAGATATTCCTTCCAAATATTTCACCTGGGATGTAACAAGAAGGCAGTCGGACTAAGGATAATTATGTCTCCTCCTAATATTTCACCACGGATGTAACAGAGAAGGTAATGGAATAGTCTCAGACTGAAGAATTACCAAATACTCACCTATAAAAAGGAGGCCGCCAGGGACAACATAAATTAAAAATAAAATCATTTCTTTGTTATGCAATGATTCAACTACTAACTTGACTGTCGAACTTAGCATTCTCGATGCTTTTAAACATCTCGATAACAAGACAACTGATACAGAAGCTTCGACTGATAAAATAGGTAAAACGGTAACCAAATTAATGATAATTACATCTCCTCTTACTGTTTCTCCTAGGATGTAACGGAGCAGGTAAAGGAAGGAGTGTCAGACTTTAAACACAATTACCAAATACTTTCCTAAAAAAATGAGGTCTAGTTGTACAAAGTCATTTTTTTCGTAATGCAATGGTTCATCATGTCATTAAAGGACATAATTATTTCACATTGATAAATAGATCTAACTAACAGGACTCTCCAACCCAAAAACAAACCAAAAAAAAAAATGAAAAGAAATGAAAAAGTAGTATAATCTAAATTATAGTTGCTTAATTTTATTAATTAAAATATTTGATTTTTGAAGAAAAAAAAAAATTTTATTATATAATCAAGACATTGTAAAACCTATAGGCATATAAAGTTAAAGATGATTTGACTCCGTTAATGTTATTATTATAATTATTTTAGGCCTCCAAATCATCACTAGTGTTACCAAGAAATAAGTCAAGATTTATCAGCTAATGGTTTTTCTCAATAGTGGAATCCACAGAATCATCGCGGAATCACACATTCATGTTGGTGGAATCTATAAAAATCTACTTCCTTAATTGTTGGATGAATGTAAGCATATTCATGGTAGGACCGGACAATACATTGCACATGGACTCCCAATGCTTGGTCTTTTTCTCCAAGTAAACCAACAGACCAAAAAAAAAGGGGGGTGAAAAAGAGGAGCGGGAATGGACCCGATGGCTTGTCTCGGGGGACCCACCCATCTGTCTTTTTTCCCGGGAAATTAAGATTGCATAAGCTAGGTGGCTGAGAAAATAGAAAATTACATGAGATGGGTCAAACCAAACCCTAGATTCTGGAGGCTGATTAATGAATACATTATCTTATAATGCCACTGATAAGGATGGTGATTGGCTAGTTGGATTTGGTTAGGACAATGACTAAGAGCCCAGAAAGCTCGCCTTGGATGGGCACTGAACAAATTCAAATTGAGATGGTACTAGCGTAATTTAATATGCTAGTTGAGATTAATACACATGCCTAATAAATAATTACACGTCATCAACAATGTCATTGTGTACATTGTACGCACTGCTGTGTGTTTTGGGTTCTCAACTTTGACTTGTGCCCCTTGGGAGTCTGATGGGACACATGACCACTCTGGGGGAGGTTTGGTTACGATGATAATGTTGGATACCACATGGATTTATGACTCCGCACTTCAATTTCTATATGCTGTGCACCGGAAATAGTGAGAATCAAAATGGTGTCATTCTCACTGCTATTTGTGCGCGCTAAAAAATATGAGTGATTAGAAAAGATTTATGATTTCTAATTGCTCTACATGTTTTTGCATTTCGGTATAAAAATAGGTTCAATTGTAAGTATCTTTAGGTCTTTAATCATGCAAGTGAGCTTATAACTTTTGATTAATGACCATTGTGGGAGATGTTTGGTTACAATGATAATGTTATACCACATAAATTTATGATTCGGCACTTTAATTTTTATCCGTAGTGCACTGAAAACAGTAAGAATCAAATTAATGTCATTCTCACTATTAGTTGTACCTAAATTGCCCTATATGCTTTTGCATTTCAGTATATAGACAAATTCAGCTGTAAGTATCTTTCCGTCTTTAATCATACAAAGTGCACTGGAAACAGTAAGAATCAAAATAATGTCATTCCCACTATTATTTGTACCTAAATTGCCCTATATGCTTTTGCATTTCAGTATACAAATAAGTTCAGCTGTAAGTATCTTTCCGTCTTTAATCATACAAGTGACCTGATAAATGTTTGATTAATGCATGTGGCTCATTGCTTAATTCTTACATATGCTTCCTTCACATATATATATATATATTTTAAAATCATTATCCAGTATAATTTTCTATAATCCATCATGATGAGGAGGTGATTGTATACAAATCTAGACCATTACTTGTATAAAATGACTAGGGTGGGAGTTCAAAATGGGACTCTTCATACTTAGCGACTAAAGCACTTGCCAATAAACCGATCCTTATATTAAAAAAAAAAAATTATTTTACTAATACATTAATACACTATAAAATATATTTGGGATCATTAATTATTTGGTACAATGTTAAAATGACAAGAGTTACACCTCAAATTCACATCTCTAACATCATTAACTTTGTAGCTCCATTCGGATAAATATTTAATTTTATAGAATAAAAGAAAATTAATATCACACGTGAAAAATTATATGTTTGTCTCACGCATTGAGAATGAGGTCCACCATTTGTTATGGGTTATAACACTCTTTAACTTTGTTAGTAGGGGCGGAGGCAGGGGGAGGCCAGCAGGGGCCATGGCCCCTCCCCAAAATTATTATTAACTTTTATTAATATTACCTAAAACGAAAAATTGTATAGATAAATGCATACTTGCCCTTCCAGAATATTTTCTAACCATAAATGGTTTCTAACTTTTTATTAAAATATACGACTTTCTTATAATTTTTTTTTTCTTAACTATTTTAATATTATATTAAACTAAGCCTAATTGCTATAATAGATAATATATTCACTTTCCTTTAGGGTTGAAAGTTTTTAAAATTTTGACTTAAATGTTTTACTCTCTATTTTTTGTATTTGTTATAGAAGTTTGATAAAATAAAAAAAAAGCTTCTTTAAATAACTAATTGATTGATTAATTTTAGGTTAATTAGTTATATGATGGTCAAGTTATCAATCGATAATATATGAATTTTATTGTCTCAAAGATAATTATTTGATCTTTTGTAGTAGTTATTGGTCTTTTTTGTTAGTTTTTGTACATATTTATGTCATTTTTGACTGGAAATAGGCTTTTTTTTTTTCTTTTTTTTTTTTTATACACAAATAGGCGGTTTGATAAATTTTTGTATGACTATAATAGATAATATGGGCTTTGGTTGATTTGAGCCCCAAAAAAAAATAATAATAAATAAATAACTTATTAGAGGTAATTTTAGCCCAACTAAAAAAATAAAATAAAATAAAATTTAGTAGTACTAGCTCACCCCATAATAGATTAACCTACCTCATTATGCAATTCTTGATCCGCCCTTAAATATATATATTTAGACAATCTACGGAGGAGATACGTGTTAATTATGAACAGTGCTATACAATATTGTATAGCACTGTTCATAATTAACTAAAAATTCCCCCCCCCCCCCCCCCCGCGTTTGTTAGAGAATGGACTCAAATCAACTTGTATTGTATAGCACTGTTCATAATTAACACGTATCTCCTCTGAAGATTGTCTAAATAACATAGACAATATTCCTTTTTTGTTTCAAATATAACACTATCTCTCCCGTTAGTGTTGACTTTGACTCGAATGTGTTAAATAAATATTATAAACATTGCACTTTTATTGTCCACTAACATAAAATATCTATTTCTTTATGAACAAAATAGCATTTTCAAACTTTTTAAGAGCATTTTCGGGTCTTAAGTAAATATTAAGCATTAATCAGCACACAAGAGTATTAGATTTTAAGGTTAAATGTTGTGATACCCCCTTCAGGTTTGTCTTTATTACTCATAGATTAAACTAGTGAAAAACAAGGCCTAAACCTCCCATTAAGTTTGGTTAATTTTGCCCAGACACCCCTTTAGTTAATTAACTAATTAAAAATATATATAATGCCAAAACTACCCTTGACTAGTGAAAATGAGATGTATGAGGCCATAAATGAGTTTGAGATGAACTAGATTATAGATGACATGGACTTTGACTTTTTTGTTTCATTTTCATTAAGATGGGTGGTTAATTGAGGCATATATTAAGCATTTTGTGAAATTATATTAATATATTGTTGGATGTTTAATTGAGGCATATGATTGGTAAAAAGCTAATTATATGCTTTATGCTAACTAATGTTTTAGTGTTTCCAATCAATTCAATTCATAAAATGAAAGAAGGCAGAAGAACAGGAAAAAAGGAAGAACAAATAAATAGAGAAAAAAAAAATGACATCATATTATGAACATTATATAAAGTATATTAAGTAATCATATTGCAGTCGATTTATATTGTTAGTTTAATTCAAAATCAATTTTATAATAATTTCATTGGATTGAATTAAAAATATATATGTTCATAATATTAATCAATTTTATAATAATTTTGTTGGATTGATTTAAAGAAGAAACCCGGAACTAAACTAGATTTTTTTTTTTTTTTTCCTAATTGTGTACTCACACACACATGCCTCCAGGGAAGCTCGAATCTCAGACCTCTCTTTGAGAAGTAGGAGCTTGGTACAGCTAGTCCACTAGCTTGTTGGTGAACCAAACTAGATTGGGAATACTATTGGTAAATATATATGCTTTATGTGACTATTAAGATATAACAACCCTTATACTAATATGATATGAAATAATTAACAATATGCTAAGAAATGATTAATTAAATATGCAACTATATATTTAATTAAATATGCAAAATAAAGCAATAAATTAATAAATAGTAAATAAAGAACCTGGACCGAGGTTAATATTGAATAGTATGTCCTTAAGACAGATTCGTCCCGTTATGGTGCTAACGGACTCAGTGGCGTCTATCTCTCAGGATACAACGGTCTACATCCACTAGTAGCAGCACTACAAACTCGTGGATACAGCGAACCTCCTCGTGTAATACTCTCTCTGACTCAAAAATGCATCTATATACCATATAAATGCTGAATTGGGTATAATCCGAACCAAATGGTTCGGACCAATCTTAATATGGTTCGATGAAATTGGATTAGGGCCTAAGTGGCTCGGACCACTTAACCTATGGTTTGAACCCACTTGGGTTGGGTTCAAGTCTAGAGAGGGAAATATAAGAAGAAAAAAAAAATGAATGATTTGCAATGATCCAAAGGGGGGTATTTATAGGCAACAAGGTGCCTTTTCGGGTGGGTGTGTCCCTTCATCATTGGACACAACCATATATATATGTGTGTCTCTTCACACTGGACACATCCACTCCAATTGGTTGCAATGGTTCACATGGTGTCTATTCACCAATAAACACATCCACTCCAATAGGTTGCAATGGTTCACATGAATAGTTATGTCTGTTGGTTTTGAGTTGCAACCATTTAGAAACAGATGCAACTCTTTGAAAAACGGATGCAACCCTTTGGAAAAAAACTAACTTTTAATTTAAATTCAAAAACCAACTTCCCATTTAAATAAGCCCAGCCCAAAATTAAAAATCCAATCCAAGATTCCATTTAGTAAAAAGAATAATTGGACTTTACAATTAGGCCCAAGCCAAGCCCAAGCCCAAGCCCAAGCCCAAATTTAGCCTATTTAAATTTCAATTAGTTTCAACATTTTTTTCATGCGGGACAAACACTTCCGACATTTTGCATATTCATTTAGGCTTATCAAAACACCACACGTTGGAGCTAATTTCTCATTCACTCGGAAACGGATTTGAGAAAGTAAATATACCACGTTTATCTCCTTGCGGAGAGAAACGCGCTAATCTAGAGATCTACAAAAAATTATTAGCGGAATCTATTCCAAATCTCATGCAAAGTTTATGTTTTTAATGCCCCCGTTTCCAATAATCCCCCACATGAATGAAAATTTGGGTAAAATGCAAAAGATGATCATGCATACACTAAAGAGAGTATAGTCAGAAAGTTACTGCATCAGGATAGGTAGCTTTTGGCTTTGAACCTTCCTTAGTGTATTGTTATCGGATTTACTAGATAACTAGTGAACGCGATGGCTTGAATTGTTCAGCCGTTTGTGTAAACCATGACAATAACAAACACACAGTACCTTTCATCACAAAGTTGGTTCTCATTGTTGTGTTCATTTTGGCCTTGAACAACTCTTAGTATTCAATGAGTGCTCCAGAAAACTTAGCCATTATAGTTCTCATAGAAGTGGCCCCACTTCACACTCATATAGATGACTTCTTATTAAGAGTATCCTACCATACCCCACTTAAATTTTCAAGGTATAAGAGTCATTAAAAGCATAACTTATCCTAATCCTCGCTGTAGGTAGCACTGTCTCATCATAGAAATGGGCAGAAGATTTATATCTTCCCAGTGTTTCTAGTGAGTCACTCAGAATTTTTGTTGTCCCTTTGAACCTAGATCTTATGATCTCCAGTCAACTAGGTTGGGTTTCCATTAAGGTGACTCGTTACCTTTCGGCTTTCAATCCCATTCCCCTCAATGATCTGTACAATTGCTCTCTAGTACAACCCTCAATTTTATATGTGACCACAATGTTGTGTTTAGAAATATTACACTATTCAGAAATTTCTCCAGGTGATAGCAACTGCATACTTTGTGCCCTAAAATTGTTTATTGTTAGCAATACCATTTTCTTTAGTGGCACAGGTGTAGACTTACTTTAAAATGTTCTCTAGGTGAAGTCTATTGACTTTCCAATTTAATTTATTCAAAGTTTCTAACTTTAAGTTATATATTAAGAATATACAACTACACTTTAAATATAAAAGACATATCCACTCTTGGATTTGAAGTATTTAATATCCCATATCCAGATTGCATCACTGTTACACCTTCAATTTAGTGAGATACCTCGATCTATGCAATATTGGATTTAGGGTGTATCTCAACTACCCAATATATTGTTTTTCAGTGATCCAATCCTGGATTGAAAATGTGCAACTAAACACAGTTATTAAGATGCCTTGCAATCTTAACCAATGATATACTTTGACTAGTATTTATATTTGAGATTTACATATACAAAAGTTAGTTAGGCTTTTATTATCATAACTAGTATTATCTCAATCTCACTCTATTGAGAATATACTATGTTATCATATGTTAAATCTTTCATATCAAATATACTAATTAGTATATCATTAATTTTTTTTAAGGCGTACAATGACTTAGATATCACATTTATGTCATTGTCTTGGTACTAGCTTTAATCCACTCAAGGGCTTATAGGCTTGCACACTTTACTCTTCAACTAGAACAAATAACTCAATTTTTCCGCTGGAAAAAGAACTCTTCTAGTTGTTCCATAATATTTTCCTCACAGGAAACAACATGCACTATTGTTATAATACTATAAATGATTTTTGGTTTTATCCAAAATCTCTTAGGATTAAGAACCCTACATTTATAAGTATTTCTTATCTGGTGAGGTAACTCATAGCAAATTTTAACAACGGACAATATCCCCCCACAACTTTAGGATAATCCTGAAATTTTATATATGATATATTTCTTATGGTTTTCCAACTTTTGAAATACCATATATTAAATATTTCACCTCATCTATTTTTCCAAGGTTCTATATTTACTTCTCAACAAGGTTGTATAACAGTCTCTAGTACATATGTATTCACTTTATCTTTAGCTTGTTCTTATAATATGTTACTGACGTAACTGTGAATTAATGCTAGAGATATTAATTACAATGGGCTTTAATTAATATTTGCTTCTACATTTCTTGTATTTATGAATTGAGTTATTCATGTTTAGGTTCATGTTAAGTCAGTTATATTAACATGTCATAACCTTTCATGTGTCACACATCACATAACTTAATCATTTAAGCAAATAATTATCTTATTATTTAAGCTTTGGATACAATTATCACAGAGTGAGCACTCACTTCTCAGCTATAGTTCATAGTTAAAAGTGAGTTCATAACTATCATTACTAACTTAGATTAAGTACATTCTTCTCATATATCACTATTAGGTTATGATGAACACTCACTTCTCAGCTATTACTGCTAGCTTGAAGTTAAGTTTGTTTAGCTATCAATTCTAGTAGCTCATAACTTTAGTACACACTTATCTAAGTAGTCTATCTTAGTAGTAGAGTAATTTGTTTTGAAGAATATTCTTCAAAAACTACTACTTTACAAGTAGTATTATTCCCTCCTATATGGACAGATATGATGTATAGCTCAAATAGCTTATGGCTAAAATCGCTACTCATCACTATCATATTTTTTACTATCAAGTTGAAAGTTAGAACCAACTAACAATTTTTATCTTCCTTTTAGGTTCTGTGCACCTCATTAATCATTTTAGCTTATAGCTAAGCTAACTAGTTTGTAACTCAATAACATTTTAGCTTTTAGTTAAATTGTACATTAGAGCTTATGATACCCCTCGGATCCGAGACAAGGGTTGATCAGGCCTAGGCCCAAACCCGAGCGATATCAAACAATTAATACTTTAAAACGAACACGGAATATAAAATGAAATAAGATTAAATATTAAAAGCTGAAAGAAAATAAATATAAATCCTTTAAAAAATTAAATACTGAAAATCTGACAATCCAAACCTCCATAAGTTTAACAACTCGGGAATTCAACTCTAGTAGACCCTTAATAAAAATCCAAACTGAAATAAAACACCTGAAAGAACATCTTCATATAAGCTATGGAGAGAAATCCTATGTCGTCGATAGAGTGAGTAGAAACCTTTACTCAGCACGAATACGTCTAAGTCTGGAACTGTCGTGTACCTGAAAAATAGAAGTGGGTCAGGCCCACGCGCAAGTTCTATACTACTACAATCCAAACAGAGGCCTGATACGCATGTACACCCTAAACAATTCAACAATAGCTAATAGTCTGTAAATATATATATAGTCATACTAAAAGACTCTCACTGGACTACAGGCCTGTCTCAACCTGAATAGAGGTAATATGCTAAAAAGGACACGAAGTGAGCATGTGTACCTAAACCTAAACAAGGTACACCTCTAACCATCGTATCCAGCTATACATCCCAATGCATATACACTTCCTAACCGTCGATCCTAAGACTCAGGCTCATATCGAGGTACCATAACAATATATTTAAAATCCATCCTGAATCCTAGTAGTACCGCTCAACTAGTCGTTGCCATGACATTACAATCAATAGGACTTAACTTTTAATTAATCCAATTCTTAATCCAGAGTAAGTAGGTTTTGGTATTTTGGAACCAAACCGTCCCTAGTATACCACCGTCCCATATCGGTGTATACTATCCAATCATCCAGCAGTTGATAATATTAACAATTAAAGTAAACATCAACTAAATCCATATCTCCATCACTGATACTAACAGGCATAGTGTAAGCATCAATAAACAGAATCAACTATATACATAAACATGTTCAGTTTTATATCCATCCTTGATACTAACAGTCATAATGTAAACATCAAGAAACATAGTCACAGTATATATATAAACCTACCCAGTTTAGGTTGTTTCAAAAAATCTGATATAATGATAAGATTACTTCAAATTATCATCCAACACTCAGCAGTTGATATTACAGACATTTAGAATAAACATCAACAAGTCCATTCCTCCAACAGTTGATACTAACAGTAATAGTGCAAGCATCAAGACAGAACTACAGTATGTATATATACATGTTTAGTTTTGGTTGTTTCACAAAATCCAATTAATGTTAAATTTAAAACTAAATATTGTTCAACACTAACACATCCTACACATGTATAATTCAGATACATGATCATGGTATATGGTGAAGCATGATTTAATTATACTATCTGTCTTAGGAGATTACAGATCACCGAGAATTTAACCAGTTTAATTCTTCTGACTCCAACCACAGTGTGATATTTTGGTTACAACGTATATTGTTCAAATGACAACCATAATTAGATTATTAACATGCCTTCTAAAGTCTTAGAATTGTCTCTAAGCATCATCCATACACCTTACTCACAGTCCTAAACTCAACTGAAAACACAGAGAACCAACCACTGCAACTAAAACTGACTGAAAACGAAAAAAAAATAAAAATTACATCAAGGAGACGTCTCCCAAAAGTGGAGCCGCCTCCTTTAGGACTTGGAGCCAGCTCCCACACTTGGGAGCCGCCTCTAACTCAAAAGGAGCTGGCTCTCTCCAAGGGAGAGCCGGCTATCTCCCTCTCTTGCCTCGTCTCTTCGTTTTCCCTCTTCTTTAGAATCCTTCTGCAACTATAAGCCCTATGCTATGGTTTCCAGAAGATGTAACTCAATCCCAGTAGGTTCCCCAGTCCATGCTTAAGTCTTTAATACATTCCATACATAGGTTTAAAAAGAGAAATAAGCAAACAAGTAACACGGTTTAACAGGTTTAGCAAGCAAGCAAACATACTGTGATAATCCAATATTTTTAGCATAAACATATAACATTTTTATTGATTAAATCAATCCTAGAATTATTTAGAAATACAAAAAACACGAAGCCTAAGGGAGAGAGTAAGGATAAAACTTGCCTTACACCGACGTCCGTCTAAAATCTCCGGCGAATCCTCTATTTCTTCACTTGGTTGTTTCCCCCATACGTCTCCAAAATTTCTGTGTCTTATTATGGCGTACTATACTTCTAAAACCCTAGGCAGACACCATAGATAAGTATTTATAAGCCACAATAATCCTAGGCTCCCTTAAACCCTAATTGGATTTACTTGGCCTATAAAGAAATCTAGGTTAAAACTTATGTCGGCTACTTATGTGTATACTATAAATACAACCAATCCTAACAGTTACGTTAACAACAAAATAAATTACATTTAATTAAATAAATTTATAACATTAAATCAATACTTAACACAATTAATTAAAACAAAAATAATTAAATAACAATTAACATAATAATACAATTAAAGCAATAATTAAAACCATTAAATAAAAACAACTAATTAAATCAATGAAACAAACACAAATACATTTAAACAATTAAAAATTAAAATTTAAATAATAAAATAAATACCAGAACTATCCTTTTGAAAATTGAAATTTAAACAATAAATTAAATATCAGAACTATCCTTTTGAAACTAGGGGTATTACAGAGCTAAATAGCTTAATTTAGCTTGTCTCGGTGTACTTGCTTAGTATATCCATAATATTTTCTATCAAAATCTTTCGAGTTATTGAAAAATCTTCTCTTATTCAGCCTATTTACAGCTATACGTGTATTAAACACTAGTATAGATCTTTTTCCTTTGACTATCGGGAGAATTGACATAATTGGACTAGTCAATTTTTGTTTGTTGTATTACATACACAAACCAGTCATGAATTCATATAAATTCAATAATATCACATATTAAATAAATTATGTTGTAAATTTGAATTACAATGCACATTAAGTAATTTAATTACATAGTTCAATATTATAGTATCAAATAAAAGTAAACATTTATAAAAATAATATTGAACTTGCATAACAATATAGTTTTATATTATATCACATGATTAATTATATCACATAATTAATTTAAGAAAAAAGCTTTGTGGCTCATTCTCCAATAACACATGCAAGAAAACCAAGACTAAAAGTTTTAGACGTTCTACCCTTCTTGTTACATCTAAGCTTATCCTTATTTTTATGTATGCACAAGAAAATGATATGCAATACTGTTATGAGCATAACCTATCAAATGTTTTATGTAACGATTCGCTCCACCACATGGTATGATATTATCTGCTTTGGACCTGAGCCCGCATGATTTTATTCTTGAGTTTTATCCCAGAAGGCCTCGTACCAATTGGAGATAACACTACCACATAAAAGCACTTCACATTTTCCTTCCCTAAGTGATGTGGGACTGTACACCTATAGTTCGCCCAGTGTGGTAGCCCGTTGGTGCCTCTTACACTCACCCACGGCACACCCACCCACAAGGTTGCCACATTTTGGGTTCTATTTTAACTTTCTTAAGAATGGGAACTGCAACCTTAAATAGACACCCCCACATTTTTAAAAATTTATAGGAATGTTTTTAACATTTTCATAATTCATATGGTGTCACATTTGTTTTCTTTTGAGGTATTTTATTGAAAATATAATTTGCGGAAAGCAAAAATTCCCCTCACAAATTCTGAGTTAAACCAGAACATATCAAAATAGCATTCATCATTTCTTAATACTTTGATCTTTTTGACAAATTGATTCTCAACCTCTTTTTGTAATGTTTAAACATTTCTAAGGTTTCATCTTTACTTCGTAGCAAATATACATAACAGTATCTTGTGCAACCATTGATAAAAGTAACGAAGTACCTTTTTCCACCTCTTGTTGATACAAATTTATAATATACTACATTATATTACAAAATTAAAATAATTCAACCAATATTGAATTATTTATTCTACTTATATTACATGCTTCAATTTCATATAATATTGAACACATCAATATTTAGCATTTTATCATATAATAATCTATATAATATTATTTTATTATATTTCAATTATTAGTATAATCTCTACTTATTTATATCTTAAATAGAAACATATAATAAAATCTACGCAACGTACGAATCTGTCTTAAGATTGTTGATAAATATATATGCTTCATGTGATTTTTAAGATATAACAACCCTTATACTAATATGATATGAGATAATTAACAATATGTTAAGAAATGATTAATTAAATATGCTATATATTTAATTAAATATACAAAATAAAGCAAGAAATTAATAAATAGTAAATAAAGAACCTGGACCAAGTCTAGTATTGAATACTATATCCTTAAGACAGATTCACCTCGCTATGGTGCTAACGGACTCAGTGACGTCTATCTCTCAGGATACAACGGTTTACATCCACTAATAGTAGCACTACAAACTAGTGGATATGGTGAACCTCCTCCGTGTAATACTCTCTCTGACTCAAAAATGCATCTATACTATATAAATACTGAATTGGGTGTAATCCGAACCAAATGATTTGGACCAATCTTAATATGGCTCAATGAAATTGGATTAGGATCTAAGTGGCTCAGACCACTTAACCTATGGTTTGAACCCACTTGGGTTGGGTTCAAGTCTAGAGAGGGAGATAAAAGAAAAAAAAAAAAAAATGAACGATTTGCAAATGATCCAAATGGGGTATTTATAGGCAATAAGGTGCCTTTTCGGGTGGGTGTGTCTCTTCATCATTGGACACAACTATATATATATGTGTGTCTCTTCACACTGGACACATCCACTCCAATTGGTTGCAATGGTTCACATGGTGTCTGTTCACCAATAGACACATCTACTCCAATAGGTTGCAATAGTTCACATGAATAGTTATGTCCGTTGGTTTTGAGTTGCAACTATTTAAAAACAGATGCAACTCTTTGAAAAACAGATGCAACCCTTTAGAAATAAATGTAACCCTTTGAAAAAAAAAAACTAACTTTTAATTTAAATTTAAAAACCAACCACCTATTTAAATAAGCCCAACCCAAAATTAAAGGCTAAATCCAAGATTCCATTTAGTAAAAAGAATAATTGGACTTTACAATTAGGCCCAAGCCCAAGCCCAAATTTGGCTTATTTAAATTTCAATTGGTTTCAACATTTTTTCCATAAGGGACAAATACTTATCACATTTTGCATACCCATTTAGGCTTATCAAAACACCACACTTTGGAGCTAATTTCTCATTCACCCGGAAACGGATTTGAGAAAGTAAATATACCACGTTTATCTCCTTGCGGAGAGAAATGCGCTCGTCTAGAGATCCGTAAAAAATTATTAGCGAAATCTATTTCAAATCTCATGCAAAGTTTATGTTTTTAATGCCCACGTTTCCAACAAATACTAGATGTTATTTTTTGGATTTTTCATGCGATGCCCAATTATGGGTGTATTCCATATTCTTACACATGATACATGCACTTTTTTGATTCATGACTTATGCCTAAATTAAAATGATATATTTAAGTTAATTTAGGTTGATATTTGTGTCCAAATTAAACAAATTAAAATGACTTAATTTGGGGAACGATAGTTTTGACATTATATTTTTTTTAATTTGTTGACTTTTGACTTTTCTAACTAACAACTAAAAGAATAGGTCAAGGCAAAGTTAACGTTGGAGGGAGGTTTAGGCTTTTTTTTTCACTAGTTTAATCTGTGAGAATAAAGACAAACCTAAGGGAGTGTTAAGCATTTAACCCTAAACTCTATGATAAGAAATGTCACTGTTATTCAGACCTAAACCATTCCTCTTTTCAATGCACTTTTTTTTTTTTTTAATATTCATAATTTATCCTCATTGCCTTTAAATTATAGAAATAATTAAAAAGCCTAAACCTGAGGGGAAGTGTTTGAAACTAGAGAAAAGTTATCTATTAAATAGGAGAAAAACTTGGCCGGTACAACGGGCACATTTGGACCGAACTTACGAAGACGTGTATTACATGTGCCTCAATGGACGGTAAGATGAGAATTTTATTCCTTTAATTATTCAACTTAGGATTTAGGTACATTGTGATTATTGTGCACTCACTCAAAAAAGCATCATAAAGTGGTAGGTGTGAAAAGATTCATCATCTATTCCTTCGACTTAGGTACATTCTGATTATTCGATCTGCACTCAACAAAAGTGGTACACATATGTTCACGAGTAACATTTTAATTCACGCACATCCCCTTCAAAATCGACCATAGTATGTCATTTTGATGAAACGTTGTCCACTGTATCATAGTCCTAGTCACTGTTTGGACAAAGACAATAGTTGATCCTAACCAGTTACTACCGCATAATTTCAGTACACATTGTCACTCAATAAATGAACATTCAAGAAGGCGTATGGTGTTCGCACTCCAATTGCCTAATTTTAGTACATTATATGGAGAATGACACACAACGCACATCCAAACAAGCCCCAACTAGGGCAATGCTGCATATGTGCAGTGTGCAGAAGCCCAAAAATTGGGTGGTGGGGGGGGGAGGGTTGGGTAAAAAAAGTTAGAGAGGGAAAGAGGTAGTGCGTGCGTGTGTGTGAGAGAGAGTGTGAGAGGGAGGGTGTATTGACAGGGGTCAATTCCATCCAATATCACGGTGGAATCTTTGAAGATACTATAGGCCCACGAGTGTGACATTAGTGCGTTTTAGAGGATTCGAATCACATGCTTATTTTGTCTCAATGTTTTTCACGCTTTCTTGTTTGTCTTTTGATATGAGATTCATCTTTTCTTTTTTTTTTTTTTTTTTTTGAAATTTGAATCTAATACTTCAAATTTAATTTTTTCTTTTGTCTCAAAATAGTTGTCTCTTGAGAATTTAAAGTCAAATTTTAAGAATTGTTTCAAACTTCAAATTTTAAAAACTAAAACCGAATAACTAATTTAGAAGTTATATTGATTTGAAAATGTTTTTACAAACTTCATATAAACAAAAAATTTCTCCTTACAAAATTAGACACAAAATTTCAATAAAATGAAAAAAGTTATACATTTTATTTTTTTTATAATATATATTTATTTATTTATTGATACTAAAATCTTGCATTCTACACGAGTTTCTTAATTAAATTTAGATTAGACTAATTTAAACTCATAATGCAATATTATTAAATTAGAACTTAAAAAATATATAAAATAGATTATATATTAATTCTTGCATACATTTATAATTACAAAATTTTACTTTTATTTAAATGAAAAGTGTAGTGATTTAAGATTTATGACTTATTTGACTTTCAATGATAAAGTAGGATTAAGTAGTAAATTTTTTAAAACATAATTCATTTAAAAAGGTAACATATTATGATGGACATTTTGGTTATCAGGACCATTGACATTTTGACATGACCATTGAGAAGGATGTGTGGGTTCTACCAATTTTCAATACACCACACAGTTTTCTGTCGTTTGTTTAGAGCGGAAAGAACTAGAATTGTTCGTTAGATTAGCATCTAACAATTCATGATAACATTGGTTGACGGAATTCGCCTCATGTTGTGTAACAGTAATTAATAAATTACTGAAGAAGTTAAATATATCTAACAATTTCAACCTTGTAATCATCATCGTGGAAACCATAAATATGACGAGAATCTCCGATCACTTGCGAGAGCTATAAACCCTAAAACCTTTGTAGAAAAATTCAGTAATTGAAAAGCTAAAACCGGAACAAATATTTAATTTTAATTTTTTTGATGTATTTTTAATCTCTCCAAGCTTTGATAGATTTTGCACCAAAAAAAAAAAAAAAAAAATAGCTCTTCAATTTTATATTCTTATGTTATTCTCAATATGAGAAAACTTTTATAAGTTAAAGAGCATCATTTAAGAAAAATATATGCAATTTTTTTTTTTTTTTTACTTTGACTATATATTCAGATTGGCATAAAGTTTGGAACAGTGAAAAATGAAAAAGAGGAACAAGGAATATAGAATGAGGAGACTGTTTAAAAGGCACTGATAAGTGGTGTCACTTTATCAATTGTAACAACAATGGTGACCATTGTACTGTCTATTTATAAGCACTTATGCATGGTGGAGAATTTTTTTTCCCCTCATTTTTTAGCTTATATTTGTTGTCCAATTTAGTTTAATACTTCATCTTTTAATTTTTGACTGTCTGAAAGTAAATGTCTTATTTATTTATTTATTTAATTTTTTCTGTAGTTGGTAAAAACTCACACACTGTGCCTCCACTGAAATTCGAATCACTGACCTTCTTTTAGAGAGTAGAAGTCTGGTACCCCTATGCGAGCTTGTTACTAAATAAATGTTTTATTTGAAAAATTAAAAATATTATTTTTGTAATATTGCCAATTTAATTTTCTTACGTTGAACTTATAAAAAATAAACAATCACATTTCATTAAAGGTGGTAATTCGTGTTCGCGAGTCGTAATCGTTTCGTATCGATTTAAGAGTATTCTACTAAATAGCTCAACCCGTACATGACTCGTTTAATAATTGTATTAGGAACTCTTAACACTAATCTGAAAAAGGACTTTTAATTTGAGATGGAAGAATTAAGGGCCTTGTGACCCAATAGTATATCATCTACACTTTAAAATGAATGGTGAGAATTTGAATTTTCAAAAAAGTAAAATAATTGTGTAAAAAAAAAATTGACAAAGAGGCGATATAGAATTTCCTTCGCACACAAATAAAATATAAAATATTCTCCCAACTCCCACTTAATTTTAAAAATAATTTATATACAAAGGCAAAAAATGGCTGCCCATAGATCCCCATTAATCTCTGGCCGTACATCCATTGAATTATTAATTTCCAAAAGCACGTTTACATTCTTTTAATTAAAGTTAGAATATTGTTTTTTTTTTTTTTTTTTTTTTGGGGGTTATCAACCATATAAATCATTCACTGAAAAATAATTCATTTTAGAAGGAAACATGTCGACGGACAATATTTTGGTTCTCCAATTGTGATGATACTGGGGACCAAAGACATGACAAATGATTTGATTTCAAACCCAATTCATTAACAGTGTTTTTTACAAACGACAAATTACAGGACAAATGAGGAACTGGCAATGGACCAACCAATTGATCAACTTGCCCATATCGATGCAAATAATACTTTAATTTGTTACTGTACCCTGCTCTGTCAGGCTCAACTTGTTCTACTGTTTTTTTATTTTTTATTACCAAACTTTGGTTCCTCTTAAAAGCTAGGTTAATTACAGCCGCCCCCTCTATAGTTTACTTTGCCATATAAAAGTTAACTTATTTTTGAACAGTCAGACTCCTTGTCAAAAATATGATTCAAACAGACCCTTAAAATGTGAGAAAAGACGAAATTACCCTTTAATAAAATATTAATTTTTAAACAACAATATCAGAATCTGTATATGACAAAATTACCCTTACAAACCAACAAAGACCCAGAATTTTCTTGTCGCACCATTGCCATCTCCACCATCTCACCACTGTCATCGCAACCTCCACCACCACCCGTCATCGCCATTACTAACCACATTTGTTATTACTTTCTAGAAATTAATAGAACTGGGCTCAATCAAATACTGCATCATCCACACATACTACATCATATAAAAAGGGAATAGGATAATAGATATAGAGAGAAGATCTAGAAGAAAATCACCCACACACCGCCGGGAACGTACTGCATCAAGACGCCGACGGTGGCTGAGTCACCGGGGAAATTTAAGAAAAGCTAATTGACAAGGTCATCCCAGCGGTGGAAATTCCAAGATGACCTTCACCCGAGCAACAACGATGATGCGTCATGGACGATCTCTACATCGCCACTAGTGAAGTGCTTCTCAACATGCCGATTCAAAACAAAAGACTCGCAGCTCTATTTCCTTTCTGATTTTTAATTTAAAGAGACAGCGGTGGCTATGATTTGAGATTGTCATGGGTTCGATTGGGTTGTTCGTGGGTTCAATTGGGATGTCATGGATTAGGGGCGGATGGCAGAGATGGGGGGTTGGGGAAGAAAATGAGGGTGAGTCAGATTTTTATTTTAAAAAAATTAAAAATCAAGGGCAGCCATGGTTATGGTGGTTGTGGTGGTGTACCGCCAGTGGAGTTGGCAACCACCCTTCTTCCCCTCTTCCTATTCTCTCTCTCTCTCTCTCTCTCTCTCTCTCTATATATATATATATATATATCCCATATATGTATTCCATACCCAATTCAAAAAACCCAAAGAGCCATTAGATCATAAATTATAGTCCTGATACTTACCCATTAAAATGACTAAATTCATGTGAAAATACACTTCCAAGTCTACGAATATACAGACTGCATTTTTGGAGGGTACATGAAATACATATCTATATAACAGAGTGGTCTATCACTTCTTGTTTCAAATCTAGATGTGAAGTGTTCAAATTTTCAAATCTAGATGTGAATATATATATATATGTGTGTGTGTGTGTGTGTGTGTATGTATTCTGTGTAGATTGTAGAGATGAAAAGGGTAGTTTAGTATTTTAAAGTTACTTAGGAGGTTAAATCGGTAACTTCAATATTTTAATGGGTTAAGTAATAAGTCAAAGGGTATTTTAGTCATTTTATCATGTGTCACTATATTTAAGGGTGTCTTTGTTAAAGGGAGTAAACTTGAGGGGGTGTTATTGTTAAAAAAAAGTCTAACTTTCATCTGGCCGTCAATAAAGTAAACCTCAAGGAGTGTGGCAGTAATTAATCCTAAAAGCTAATTACAACAAACACGGCTTTATAGAAAATGTGAGAGAGCAAGGCTCATTTAGTATGCACTTTATTTTAGATGTTTTATTTTTGGTTAAAATAGAAACAGTATTTTTAATGTAAGAATATTTTAAAAAAAAATTTGAAGCACGTTTGGTAACAATGTTTTGGTGTGAAACTGTCAGGAACAGAAATATGCACAATTATGGTTTTGGGCCATGAGTAATTGTTAAAATAAGAAAAAATATCTTTTTGGTATTTTGCCCTTCGGACATTATTTACGAAGTGTTTTAATACTGTGTAAAATAAAATAAGATTACACCAAACATACTTTTATTATCAAAATCGATACTGTAATAGTCCAAAAACAAAAACTACAGAAATAAAACCCATGTCAAATGGAATCTAAGGCCATGTGTGGTCCTTCTCATAGTTTGAGGGAACAACAGAAAGAGTTAGAATTGAGCTTCTTTCACCCAGAAGTATAGTTCAGTTGTGTATCACAGTTTTTTTGGATTATTCTTTTGTTGTATGTTCTTGTATAAGTTTTCATTAATCTCTTGAATGTTTAGAAATGCACCACAAGTACATGACAAATAAATGTGGTCACTATCATGGGTTGTGTGACTATAAATAGTCCAAACTCAAAAAGCTTGGCAGGAATCTCTCCCCTTCACATATAAGTTATATCAAAATTCAGGCCGGCTATAATTTGTCTTTTCATATATCAAATTTTAAATTTGGGCTCTCAAATAATTTGTCTTTTCATAAATCAAAATTCAAATTTGAACTCTTAAACAATTTGTCTCTTCATATATTAAATTTCGAATCTGGACTTACAAAAAATTTATCTTTTTATATACATAATACTTATTATGAAACAGAGGAAAAATCAAATTTTAAATCTGAACTCTCAAACTCACTCTTAACGGTGATAAAAGAAAGAATTTCAAGGGTTGACTCAAATGAGTAAGAATTTTAAATGTTGACACAAATAAGTATTAGCTTATTATTAGAGTAATACCAACTACCAAGAGCTGAGGTACCTTGCCCCAGTGGGGATGTCCGCCATGAAATTTTTTTTATCCCATTTCTTATTTATGTTTTTGTTAAAATCATAATAATGCTCCCACATTTGTTTTTTTAATTAACTTTTCCAATTATATATATATATATATATATATATAGCCTGTTTCTCATGTGTGGCTAAACTCCTCACAATGAGTTGGCCAAATACATGCAATTATGGTAATTATTCGGGTACCAACAAGGAAAAAGGTACCCTATCTTAGTGGGGCCTCTGCATTGAAATTGTTTTTATTCATATTTTTTATTTATGATTTTGTTAAAATCATGGTAATGCTCCCACAAAGTACTTGCCAAAATCCCTATTCAGAAACTCACCCTCGCCCTCTGCCCCTCTACCAAGCGGTAGTCCTAGCCTTTCAACAACTCTCTCTCTCTTGAAGACTATATTTGTTCATAACTTTAGTTCTCTTTCAATTTTGAAATTTCTCCGAAATTTTAGTTTTTCTTAAAGAGTTTTTAGTTTGATTTAGATATAAGCAACGAAGATGAACATTGGTAAGCAAACAGGTTCCCCAAAAAAGAATTATCGTCATCACTCAACTTAACATCAATATTAAATAAGTCATAAACAATTTTATTAAACTAATTGAGATGTTCTTGCAAGTTCACACCTTCTTTTCTATGAAAGGAGTTCAACTCTTGCTTCAAAACTAGTCAATTGGTGAGATTAAGTTCAACTCATGTTTCAAGACTAGTCAATTGGTGAGATTCTTTCCCTTGCCTGAGCTTCTTCTATCACATTACAAAGCATCATTTGTCCATGCCAACTGAATAGCACTCGTCGCCCTTGAATTGATCTTCTCCCAGTTTGCACCATCCACCTCTTTTGGTTTGTCACGCAATGCCTCCTTTAAACCATATTGAATCAATATATCCCACATCCGAACTTACCACAGACTGAAGTTTTTTCTTCCATACTTTACATCTGTAATAGTTGTTGCCATGGCTTTGATATCACTTGTTAGGAACTATCTCAAGATTTCACTCTATAATGGTTAAATAAAGCAAATGAAAACATACACAAACAAACAAAACAACATTTACGTGCTTTAACAAATTGCTTACGTCGACGGACAAAGAATGACAAACTTTCTTTCAATATAAAGAGTACACACTCACTTCTCACAAGCTCAACTCGCTTTGGAAGGAAATGCCCCATTAATAGAGATGTATTTGGGCTTTCCTTCTCTTTTTTAAAAGTACTTATTTAATGAATATTCAAACTAGACATTTTTTTTGTTTTTATCTTATTTTTTCGACAATGATAGTGTCGAGTCTCTTAGAGCACCCATAATCCAAGCACATGTAATTGCCCCATTTCACATACGCCTGGTAATTACCAAGATGATTCCCTAAAGGTGACTCCAAGAGAATTCAAACAACCAACCTCTAAGATGTGAGGTGAAAATCTTTGCCATTAGGCAGCCAAAACTCCTCTAAATTAACAAGTAACTCTCATGGATACTAGGCTGCTAAAGTTTGGGCCCAACCCATTTTAACAACATGACTAAGTTGGTTGCTGCCAATGTCCAACCACATAGTGAATATCTAATCCATAACTGGTGCTGTTATGAGGTCCATTGAGTCCAAGGGCAGTGAAGCTTTGTTTACCACAAGTTTTGGGCCTTCAAGTGGGCCAATTATTGTTAAAATAAAAAAGGCTTTTCTTCCTACCTGGGTTTGTACCACAAAAGTTACAAAACAATTGACACTCCTTTAATGAAGGTCAAATTTCAAAAGACCTACTTGGCAATGTGAACTGTGAAGAATAGCATGTATGCCACCAAAAATATTTGGGTTTCTCTTATGGGCCATGGCTTCTGTAGCTTATCTTCAATTTTGAGCCCTAAATTAAGTATATGACAGAACAAGGGTCCATAATAGGCTAGTCCAATAGAGAACACACAGTTTTGATGTGATTGGGCCGTAAAACCCGAACCAAATGTAAACGGATCCAATTCGTATTGGTGTTGACATTTTTTTTTTTGGTTGAAATAATATTCCCAATCCATATTGGTCTTGACATATTTTATTTACAATCTTGTGTTGTTTAGATGGTTTCAAATAATTTAAATAAAAAAATAAGAGAAAAGAGAATCCTTGGTAGCATAATTTCAAATAATTCCAATCACCTTGTTATTTGAAATCCATGTACATATAAAGCTCTCAAATTAATATATACATAATTGTTACAACTTAAACCTAAATTTATATTATAATTCTTTCAATGTTTAAGGGGGCAGTTGGAAACTTTAACAAAATCCTAATATGTACTCTTAATCTTCATTTTTAAGTGATAATTTTATCGTTTTTATGTAACACCTTTGAACAATGTCTTTTTTATTTATATTAGGCACGTGCATGTAAAATATGTACCTTATTTTTTAAAGATTGGACTTATTACAGCAATCATGTCGTATGATGTTAATGTCTCGTGTCTATATAGAATGTGACTTATATATCAAATCCACGTATAAACCACCCAAATCATATCAAATCAATGTATCAAGTAGATGTTTTATTTTACCCGCAAAAAGAAAAGAAATAAAATTAGTGGTGAAAAACTTTTCAACCCAATTTGATATGATGCAATGCCGAATAAAAATATATGTATAGAAATATATATATAAAGCTATATTAGATTGTTAGGCACATTGAAGACAACTACTATTTCCCAAAGCAATATCATAAACTGGTGCATACAACGTAAGCATGACACTAAAAAGGATTAATAATAGATCGATTCTTGTTAGTACTTGTTAACGAAAATAATTCAAAAAGAAATGTCTTTCAACTGTGTTTTTGGTGGTATAGAATTGAAATTGAAATTAGTGTAATTAAAAAAAAAAATTTGATTCAATTTTCTAAGTTGTTTTTTTTTTATTTCATAAATTTCAATTCTAAAACTCCTTAATTTTCTTTGTAATAGAAGGTTAATTTTATGAGTTACTTTTCTCGATTCTAATTTTTAAAAATAAAAAATAAAAACCTAACAAAAAATAATTGTGCTCATAGACATTAATCTGATTTCCTCAAGGATGATATAGTTGGGCAACCTAGGGTGTTAAAACTCAAAAATAGACCCTAGTGGCCTTTACCTGCCCTAGCCAAGTGTTGCTTGGCGCCAAATTTTAACAATTTGGGGGGTGCCTGGAGATGCCTAAAATTTGTATTGTCTCTTTCTTTCTGTCCAGACAAAGGGACCCCTGAAGCCTAAAAGCCATATTCTGAGCTTATATTAGCTATATATATATATATATATATATATAAAACTGTGCACCCACATGACCAACTACTACAAAGATATTGAATCATCACCGTAGAAAACGAGCCCCACTTCAGTACCACACTGCTTTTATTTCTATTCCACCAAGTTACCATTTTGCCTCTATTGATTGATTTTGTCAGCTTTTTATATAATGTGTCCCTTATTGAAATCTCCTCACTTATATGGAAAAAACCTAAGTATATGTTCTTCACTTATATGCAAAAACTTTGATGCTATCTATATGTTATTCTTTATTTGGCCAAGGTAAGAATTGAATATCTAATTTCACCATAAAAACATTTCTATGAGCCAGACTGTTTAGATATGGTGAGTTTAACAAAAGGCTTCATGTGCAATCCACTTCATCCAATGGATGATGAGTGATAGTCACGACAACTTCTTGCACCCCTTATGTTTCACGGCAAAAAAATGATAATTTTGTGAAAAAATTATGAGATTGTTTAGCTTGTAACTTTTAAAATAGTTATATGTTTTCAGGTAACAGATAATCAAAAAGTGTACAAAAATTTTATTTGGTTCAGTTTTTTTTAAAAAGCTATTTTATGAATAATCAATTATAAAAACGCATGTTTCGAAGAACTATTTTTTATAATTATCTAAAAATAATTTTTTATTTTATAAATTCTTGAGAACTGTTTTCAAAATTACAAAACAATCAAACCTTATAATACTATATGTAATTTTCTAATTAGTCCCTAAGAATTGAATCTCTAATTTCACTCAGAAGACTCTATAAACTATCTTAGATCATTTTCTTGACCATTGGATACGATAAATTTTACCAAAAACATTATGTGCGATTCACCCATTACATTACATCCAACGGATTAGAAGTGACTTCTTCTTGCACGCCTCATGTTGTATCAGAAAGGAAATAGTATCATTGTGTAGCATTCTTGAAAACCCTCTACGATTGCAGTAAGAAATAGGATTGCTTCATGGTTTCTTGTGGGCCCAGGGCACTGTTACATTGGGGGACCCATTCTAAAGCTTAAAATCTAAAGAAATCCATGTAATTTGGACCACAGAAGATTGGACCACGTGTACGGTGACCATTGCAGGTCGCATGGGTTTGCCCAAAATAATTGAGCTTGTTTCATTTATGTATGTTACCCACCATCATCCCAAACTTGTACAAAATCAACAAACAAAAAGTAAATTCAGAAGTGTCATTACTTGGCATGGTTGAATGTTATGTTTGGCATTTACCTGAAATGGTGACATCTCAGAGGGGCAGATATCTATATATATATAGATGAAAACACAGAAAAGGAGGAGACAGAGAGAGAGATACACCATTGGATACTCATCCTGTGGTGCACAAAAACCAAATGGGCCTGCAACAATACCTGGAAAAACATCCCATCTTCTGGATTAGAGAGGATAGAAGGAAGAGGGCCCTTCACAATTATACCAATCACGTAGGAATTGTGGATCCTCTGCCAAGTAGATATAGATCAAGATCCCCATTCCTCCATGTCTGATATCAATCACAAATTGTGGTCTGAGTGGATGTGGGCCCATTAGGATCTGGGCCCATTGTGTAACTTTGCTCTTAGGATGGTTTTCTTGTCATTCTTGTCCAAATTAAATGTCCGTAAGTCAATTCATTAAGATAGGTGAATGGCTAAGAGGACAACTTGGAAACTAAATGTACAAGTGGCTTTCTTTTATTGAAAAGACAATATAGTAACTTACATTGACGTCCTTTGAAGTTTGAGTAAATTACACGAGTCACATGAGTTTCAGATTAACAAATATTTACATTACAATACATATATTATTATAATATAATTGCATTATTAACTTTTCACACTAAAAGTTACCTTCCAGTTGCCTGCAAACTAGTTTAGGGAAAGTAAAAGTAATAAACGCTAAACGATTTATCCATGTATAATTTAGCCAAATTTTAGGCGACGTAAGTGTCATTTATCCTTTCTTTTAAAGTGAGAATTTAAGTCCCTCTTTCAATGCAATAATAATAACAAACAAATAAATAAAATTCTACTTTCTTCAAACTTAAATAATTTTATTTGTTTTTCATTATGTGCTACCAAAAGGCATTAATTTTGATACAATATAATGTGGCAACACTCTTATAGCAAATAAACACACACACACAAATGATGAATGGGCTCATATAGTCATTAAAAGTGGTATATTTTGTCAAGGGTGTGACATTTGACTTCAAGATCCGTCCAAGTCATTTTTGGGGCATAGACATCTGGCTTTTCCTGATTTTGTGGCAAATAATTGATGTATCCAACTTAGTAGCATAGTAGTTTCCACTCATAAAAATAGATTTAGCAACCATTTTGCTAGATGTAATGTTTAATCTTTAGGACATTGGTTGGGTTGAGTGTTGTGTGTGTGTGTGTGTGAGAGAGAGAGAGCGAGAGAGAGAGATTTAGGATATCAATGTACCTCCCCAAGTCAAAAGGATGACCAATTGTTTAGAAGTTAAAGATGACTGTGTCCATAAAAGAAGAGAAGATGTTAACTGGAACCAACTACTCTCTCTCTCTCTCATGATAAAAAAATCCACCTCTTATCATTGTCTTTTTTTTCTTTTTCTTTTCGGGTTGAAATATGCTAGAGTCCAATGTCTTAACTACCAAAAGCAGAAAACAAAAGGGGCAACAAAGACATCTCAAACAAAATCAAAAGATATTGTCCCCTAATTTCAACATTCCCTTCTTTCACCTTTTTCTCCTTTATATTTTTTTGTGGGTTTGGTGAATCTAATTGCATCTATAGTCTTTTTTATTCCTCTCCGATGGCTCCTTTACATGCTTATTAATCCAACTTAATTAATCACCCTCTTTTCTCTTTAGCACTTTCTTTCTTTCTTTCGTTTTCTTCTTAGATTTCCACTGCGATTCCAAATGACGAGATATCCTAATAGGTAAAGACTCTCACCTCACAATTTGGAGGTCAGATGTTCGAATTCCATATTGGTGACTCTCAGGAAATTTTCCCGATAATAATCCGTACATGTATGGTGGAGGGATTGCATGTGCTTGGTAATGAATTATGGAGTGCTCTAAAAAGTCTGACACCACCATTGTCAACCAAAAACGAATCCACTCTAATTTCTAAAAAAAAAGAGATAACTTAATGGTAAAGACTCACCTTACAATTTGGAGGTCAAGCATTCGAATCTTATAGAGGCCATTCTTAGGGAATTTTTTCGATAATTATCCCATACATATAGGGTGAAATGATTGAATGTGTTCGATAATAAATTATGAAATATTTTAAGAGTTTTAACTCCACCATCGTCCCCCAAAAAAAATCAACTCCAACTTATTATTGAATATGTGCACAACTAGGGAAAGTTTGGTGCTTTGTGGAAGCTTGGTGCTTTGTGGTGTGATTTAATGCAATCTATTAACATGGCTATGCCTAAGTCCACACAAGCAATGGCCTCTTTGTGCATTGTCAACATGAGCAGAAATGAATTCATTATATTATAGATTACTCCGACGTTCACGGTACTTCAAGATTTGAATAATGAAAGAGAGTGTTTAGCAGATAAACATTTTTTCTGGTTATAAAAGTAGAGAGCTAATGGAGTTTAGATTCGAAGAATAAAGCCAAGTACTCATGATTCTTCTTTAAAATTATGTGTTGAAAAAGCACATGCAAGCCTTCATGTGGTTGTCTTTTGTGCTACCAACTGGTCCAAAAATCAACATCCACTTGCTTCATCTTTCAATGAATTTTTTTTTTTTTTGGAAGCGAAGTACCTTTTATTTTATTCTGACAAATTAGAGAAAGATATTCGAACATCAATATACTCGTTTTAAAAGGACAATATACAGATATTTTTGTTATTACAAAGTCTGAAAAGAATTAGATGTACGCAGTCCTACCTTAACATGCAAAAAAGTTTCCCCTATAACCGTTTTATTTCATTTTCTTAATTTTATTTATTTATTTATTTATTTTGTCATGATAAAAGACTAGCAAGAGACATTAGGCTAGAGGAATTGAACTTGAAGTTAAGTACACTAGAGCTTAGACTTATTAACAAGTAAACTTCTACCACGTGTGAGAAAATTCTCATTTTATTCCATCAGTGATAATTAAACGATTTTCAATTCTTCATTTTATTCCATTAGTGATGAAAATTCTCGAGAAAAGTTGTTCAAGTTTGGCTACCTAGTTACTCTGACATGAACAAAAAGTGAATGTTAGACTTTTTTTTCTTTTTTTGTCTGTCGTGATTAAAAATAATAAAAGTAAAATTTACTACACTAGGCACTAATAAACTATAGACAGAATACTCACCTAATGAGTGAATGAATTAATAATCTGCAGACAGAAGTGCTTCGAAGATATATCTCATTAAAAAATTTACGAAAGGTAAGATGGTTTGAAGATTTCACACATTAAATGTCTAACAAGTTTAGTTTTAAGATCTTATCAGAAAAGGAATTTATTTGATTGATAAAGCCTGTATGTTTGCGGTTTATGGGTACGAGAGTCCTCTAATGATCAGAGATACGATCTCTCTTTATAAATTCGTTATTTAATAAATTTTTTAATTTTAATTTTAATTTTAATTTTTATTCGGGAAGCAAGTGTTAACTATTAGATTAGTCGGTGCATAGGGGGCGCAAAGCCAAGCGCTCCCAAATTCACAGGAAGTCACCTACCACGGGGCTACAAGTGCTTTGGCCTTTCAATTCATTGTTTAGATACCAGATATCACCATGAGAGGAAGAATATATACAATGTGCTCGGTGCTATGCACCGAGCATATCGTATCCCTCCGTGTCTGCACATGTACAACACGGATGGCTGTAATGTACATGGTGCACGGTGCACCTGTCACACCAAATACTTGTTCCATAAGAGGACTCTTATAATAGCATTACTGTAATGCTACGTTTGGTGTGTAGGAATGGAATGGAATGAAATGTCCATTCCAAACATTCCTTTGTTTGGTATGCAATTTAAAGTGGAAATGACTATTTCATTGAAATGAAAATCTATTCATGGGAATGAAAATCTATTCCACAACTAAAACTATGGAATGACCATTCCATTCCCAAGTAATGTTTTTAAAAAATCAAGTTCCCAAAACACTCTTATGTTCTAAGTCCAAAAACCACCACAACCACCACCACTTTCTACCACAACCACCGCCGACTTTCACCATCACCACCACCTCTATTGCCTTCCACCACTGTCATTGCCACAACCACCATTCTTGGTACCTTCAACTACCACACCGATGCCAGCTCCACTTCCTTTAGCCATCGTCATTACCATCTCCATCGTGGCGATCGCCACTTCCACTGCCTTTCACCACTCTCATTGCCGCCACCACCACCACCATTACCACCACCATTGCCACTGCATTCACCATCACCACCACCTTCCACCACCACTGCCACCTTCCACCACCTCTACCACCGTTATTGCCACCGCCCCCACCATAGCTGCTTTCCACCACCATCACACCGCTCCGCCACCTCCATTACCTTCCACCGCCACCTCTATCACTACTACTACTACTGCCGCAGCCACATCTACCTCAACTTCCACCACCACCACCTCCATTACCACCACCATCAACTTCTATCACCACCGCCGCCGCCACTGCCACTGACTTTCATCACCACTACCATATTCCACCACCACCGCCACCACCTTTACCTCCACCATTGCCATCACCTCTACCTTTACCACTTCCGCCACCTCCACCTTCACCATCACCGCCACTGACTTCCATCACCACCATCACCTTCCACCACTGCCCTCGCCACCTCCATTGCCACCGACTTCTACCACTGCCACCGCCTTCCACCACCACTACCACCTCCACTGTCGTCTTCTACCGTCACCTCCACTACATTCCACCACTGCCACCTTCCACCACCACTTACACCACTGTCATTTTCCACCACCACCACACCACTACCACTGCGACTGCCTTCCATCATCTCACATACACCACTAACATCTTCCACCGCCACCGCCATTATCACAGCCTTCTACCAACATGTTGTTGCCTTCCGTCACCACCATCGTTGCCTTCCAATACCATCACCTACACCATTACCGCTTTCCACCTCTACCACCATCAACCACCACTGCCATTCTTTAAAAAAAATTATAGAAGAATGTTTTTTGTTAATTTAAATTATTTGTCACTTATAGGATTTTGAATAATTCAATTTGAAATTCATTCTTTTCTAAATTTTACATTAGTCCATTCTTACAAATTTCGTATTTGTAACCAAATAATAGAATGAGAATGACCACTCCATTCCATTCTATTCCTATTCTCATTCCATTCTCACTTGCATTCCATTCCATTCTTGCACACCAAATGCATCATTAGGACTCTTTGTTGGGTTTGTGGCTCGAAATTTGTGGTCAGTAATTAATTTCCTTTTCCATTTTGGAATGCTAAAATTTGTGGAGGAAATTTTATCCCATTAATTTCTATTTTAAAGTTGAAGACCAATATGATAACTCCTTGTAGTCAAGTTGGGGAATACATTTGCTCGATAAGAAATTGGATTTGAAGACTCTATAAATAGAGAATGGTTGATAGGTAGAGTGAGAGAAAAGAGAGGAGAAAAGATGCAAGTGGTTTAAAGATGAGTGTTGTGAGGAGAGAGGAGAATATATGTAATTCCTGAGTGTTTACATATAGCCTCAAAAAAGATGATGAATGAGTGATTAAGTTTTGATATGTGGTTGTATATGCTATTCCTTTATTCATAATAGTGAAATCTCTCTCTCCATGGACGTAACCCTAGAGTTGGGTGAACTATGTAAAACACTATGTTGTGCGTGTATGTGTATGATTGTTATTCCCAAATATGCATGTTTTCGTTGTGTGTGATGATGTTTTCGTTGTGTGTGATGAAAGAATGATTTAACTCTAAAAAAACAGTTGACAGTTGAGTGGGTTGGAGGGAGTGATTAATATGATATTTTCGTTGTGTGTGATAAATGAATGATTTAATTCTAAAAAAACAGTTGACAGTTGAGTGGGTTAGAGGGAGTGATTAATCCCCAAGCAATTGGTATCAGAGATGATGGTAGGTCAGAGCCTGTGATTGGTCTTGAAGATCAGTAGCAGAAAATTAGTGTGAAGTTTGTCAGAGGATGACCGTGGGTGCTATGGAGATTTAATTAAAGTTAAAGATGACACGAAAAAGATAAATAGTGTGAAGCCCATGAGAAACAAGTCTTAGGGATAAGCAAGAGAATGGGTGTTAGTTCTCAAGATTGGGCAAGGGTGTAAAGACTGAATGGAAAGTGTAGAAGAGAAGTTTGTTACTTTGAACCAGAAAAGCAACTGATGAGGATAGGTTTGAAGATTGGTGGGTTATTATGGGTGAGCAATTAAACACCAATGGAGATGATGGATGGTGTCTTATTTGAGGTGGAGAGATCTTCAGTTAAGGTGGAGCTATGAAGATATCATTATTCGAAGTAGAGCTATAGAGGTACATGTGAAGATCGATTTCGAGCTAAGGTGGAGAATGTTGGGTTTGTGGCTCAAAATTGGTGTGCAGAAATTAATTTCCTTTTTCATTTTGGAATGCTGAAATTTGTGGAGGAAATTGTATCCTATTAATTTCTATTTTAGAGTTGAAGACTGATATGGTAACTCCTTGTAGGTAAGTTGTGAAATACTTATCTAACAAGGAATTGGATTTGAAGACTCTATAAATAGAGAAAGGTTGAGAGGTAGAGTTAGAGAAAAGATGTAATAAGTGGTTTAAGGGTAAATGTTGTAAGGAGATGGGCGATTATATGTAATTTTCGAGTGTATACATGTAACCTCAAAAGAGATGATGAGTGAGTGATTGGGGTTTTGACATGTGGTTGTATATTCTCTTCCTTGATTCATAATAGTGAAATCTCTCTCTTCATTGACGTAACCCTAGAGTTGGGTGAACTGTGTAAAATTTTGTATTGTGCGTGAATGTGTATAATTGTTATTTCCATATATGCATGTTATAATACTATGTGATGATGTTTCTGCTATGTATGATGAATGAGGGATTTAACTCTAAAAAACAACCGACCGTTGAGTGGGTTGGAGGGAGTTATTAATCCCCAAACAACACTCTTTAATGTTTATATAAACATTTTTTCTCTCATAATTGAGTACGGTTTTTTGATATCGATTTATAGAAATTTGAGAATATATTTTTTAGTGTTTTTCGCAAAAAATCGTTTTGATTTTCTGAATATTTTTTAGTTTTGAGAGCACGCACTATTTCACATGAGTGATATTAAGTTAGTGTCTATATCTGATCAAAGTTCGTACCAATTAAAGATTTGGTTGATTTCGTTCAACAAATCATGTGTTTCATTTTACCTTCACAAATCTAGGATTGAATGAAGGACGATTCAATCATGCTACAAAGACGACAGAGCATTTGAGGAGTTTTCGTGTTCTTCCAGCTACCCTTCTACAAAGATTGAACAATAAGCCTGAAGTCAAAAGCGTTTAGACTGGGGAGTCACAATGTCAAAGGTATACAACTACTTCTTGGTAGAGAGTAGTGGTGTGAGTTTGAGATACAGTCTATTGTACTTAGCTTTGAGATAATTTATCGTTTCGCTCTATACTACGAAAATCTCTGCAGCTTTCGTTGCGATTGGTCGAATTTCTTCCAACAAGGATTTCTATGCTAAAAACTCAGTGCCTTTATAAACTCTAGTTTATTTACTTGTATTTTATTTTTGTTATAATTTTAATTGTGTAGGTAAAAATAAAAAATAAAGAAACAAGTTACTATTTTATTTATGTAATAATTTTAATTGTATACGTAAAATTAAAATACAAAAAAAAAAAAAAAAAAGGTTACAATTATTCACCCCTCAGTGTTTTGATAATTTACATTCCAATGCTATTTCGCATAACTCAACTTACAACAAAATGAACTCAGCTGCACCTCTAACTAGAAATTGAATTTTGGATTATTGTTTGGGCAAATTACAAATAGCACCCATGAGGTTTTCAACTCATGCACCTAGATAGAAGTATGCGCCATATATTAGTCAATCACCCTTGTGGTTTCATTGACCTAACACATGATCACTATTCTTGAGTGTTGCATCAAATCAGTGTATGGTAACTATATTTTTGAACAAAAATAACCTTGCCATTGTGAGAAAATCAAACTGTCCATTAGTTGAATTGAAATTATATTATTCCAAAAGGACAAAAGTATGGAGATGATATTGATTTTTTATAGATGTAAACCTTAAAAGGATCAATCAAAATGTGACAAATAAATATGATCTAGGGTAAATATGATTTATTAAATCCTAAAATGACGAATAAACCATAAAAAATGAGGGGAATATAAGAGGACGGGTAACACAGTAAGTTACACTCACCCACTCTCTTCCAGATTTTTTTTTTTAAACAATAGTTATGTGCATTAAGGTCATATACGTAAATTTACTTTCATTTCTAAAAGACAACTAGTCAATTTAGACTCTACTGTTAATTAGCGCATACTTTTATTTAGGTACACGAAATGAAAACCTTTCCTAGGTGCTTATATTCTTATTTCAAGTAGTGTGATCATTTATTTTTATTTCCATTTATTTAGGTACACGAAATGAAAACCTTCCTAGGTGCTTATGTTCTTATTTCAAGTAGTGGGATCATTTATTTTTATTTCCATTAGTGTGATCGTGCTCCATTTAATCAATTGCGTTTATATTTGAGTATTAAAACATTGCACCTATTCATATCATATATGTGTGTGTATATATACATACATACATACATACATACATACATATATATATATATATATATAGAGAGAGAGAGAGAGAGAGGGAGGAGGTTAGACAAGTCAAAATGTGTCCTCTATATGGGCCTTAAGCTGGTTAGATTAGGTTACTCCAGTCCCGGTCATTTGCTCATTTTAAACGCAAGTCGAATATAGACTAGCTCTTCCAACGAGGTCAAATCCCAAATATTACTCCCAAAATTAAACCAAAAGAATTGCCAGTGGCAGACAACATCTTCATCTCTCCACATGCAAATAAAAACATCATATGACCATTTTGCATATCCATCTTAATTTGGCAATATGGAAAAATGCAGATCTATATATAATATATAACGCATTTAACACAAATAATAATAATAATAATAAAAATAATTATTGAATTAATGACATTATAGTATATATGAAAGAAAGGTTTTTACATAAGAGGAATAGAAAATACTCTTCATTGTTATGTTTATGTTCTTTACTTTCTCCGGATAAAATGCCAACTATCTCTACCTCCAAACTCCAAATTCATACAGCCACACCATCACACACAAGAAATTCTCGTGTGTGTGTATTCATGATCCTTTTTCAATTGGGTTTGGATTCAAATGCAGAGATGGTAGGCAATTTAACATGGACATAGAAAAAAAGAACATATAATGTTATTCAACATCATATATAAAAGACTAGACTAAGCAGTCCATGGGACCAAAAAAAAAAACCAAAGAGACCATTTGAAGGTCTAGGGAGGAGCTGCATGTTTGAGACACTGCACATGATGCTCCTCAACCCTCCTACTCTTCTTGGACAGAGGCTCCGGCGACGAAGACACCGATGCTGCTGCCACTGTCACGGCCTCCACCGCCCACGAATCGTTCGAGCTATCGGAGCTGAATGACACATCAATCACACCATTTGGGCTTCCGGGCATGGATCTAAACTTGCGTTTGTTCAAGTGGTGACCAAGTCCTCTTGATGTGTGTTCTTGGATTAGTTTATGACAATCCTCCACTATGTCCTGTTAATTAGCAAATACAATTAAACACATACATACCATTTTTTCCAAGTTTAAGATAATGAACACGCACAATATTACTCCATTGAAATTTCAACATACCATATAATGAAACTAGTGGTAAATTCAATACACCAAAAAAACAGTATTATTGTACAACGTGAGATAAAAAAAAGTCCAAACCTTGTTTATTCCAAGAATACCCAAAAGCTGATTTTGGTACTCGACTCCTATACAGGGCTCTATACCGTTGATAACATGCAGCATTGTAGCAGTAGCCATTACAGAAGGAAGATAACACATGAACCTACAATCTGCATATATATACAAATATATATATTATATTGGGGATTAATATCAGAAATACCCGAATGAGAGATTAATTATAAGAGACTTGTATTGTATGATATTGTTAATGAAAATGAATTGCATATATATATATGTATGTACCTGAAATGAGGGAGAGAGTGAGACACTCGCATCTCTTGAGGAATTCACAACAGAGGTGGCTCTTCAACCCTAGCCTCCTTGTCATGAAATCAAGAAATGAGATTGGGGTCACAGGGTTCATCTTCCATTGAAGCGTTGACAGCACCAAAATCTCCATTCTCTGAATCGTTTTGGCCTCAAACACATACCTACTCTCCTCCACCTTACAAAATCAAATCACACCCAAATTTCATTAAAACCCAACAAAAAACCCATAACACATTTAAACTTGTAAAAATCAGAAAATTAAAACCCATCAAAGTTACACACACACAAATACAAATCAAAGACTCAAATTTGATTAAAACCAAACAAAAAACAAAACCCACTTGTAAACATCAAATATAAAAAGACCCATCAAAGTGATATATATATATATACACACATATAAACATACTTGGAGGTCTAATAGCAGGGGCACTTGAGTCTCCTCTACTTTGGCAGCAAGGGAGAGACAAGCCACAGCAACTAGTTGGGTCATCCATGGCTTGTCTCTCTGAAAGTGGAAGGTAAAGAGGAACCTATCAAGGTAGTTGACTGCAAGAACAGCAGTGAGAGCAGAGAAGGAATAGTGGGCAATGACCTCCAATATCCATGCAATGGCCTCACGGCGAGCCTTAGCCAGAGATGGGTTTGTCTCGAGGTTAAAGTGGAGGTGGTTTTGCTCTTCTTTTGAGAACAAAGAGCCCAACTCTTCATCTTCCCAGAACAAATCTAGATCTAGCAACAATGGAGGTCTGTGGTTGATATTGTTGCTGTAATAGCTGTCCTCCTCGTCTTCTTCACACCAATGCTCTTCTTCGCAGTATAAAGCATCATCTAAAAGAGATGATTGTGGGTTTTGTTGTTGTTGATGTTGTTGTTGGGCCATCTTCTTCTGAGAAGAAGAGGTTTGGGTCTGGGTTCATTATAGGCCAAAGAAAATGGAGAAGAAAGAGAAGCCAGATGGGACAGCTTGAGGCATATCTGTCTCTCTCTCTCTCTCTTCTCTTTCTCTCTCTCTTGTGAAGGGAAGGGTAGGGAAGGGGGAGAGTGAGCAGTGCCCAAAGGTAGTGTTTTTATTTGTGGGTTTCGCGCTTTGTTTTTTCATTTTTTTCTTTGCTATTTATCCTTATTTTAGAAGAGGGATACTTTACATTATTTTATTTTAAATAGCTAAAATGAAAGTTCATCGATAAAACTTACTCCACAAAAAATGCATATCTAAGAATTTACTTTATGAAATAAAGTTCATGAGATCGTAGTTTACTGATGGTAGTTCATTCTCAATTTTAATGGTATTATATTCTTAATTTAATTATATCGATTTCATTTAATAGGAGAAGCACGTCTCATTTATCTTAAAATACTTTTTATATGCGGTATCTATCAGACATCATAAAGTTAGATAGGCTCACAATGGAATTTTATACCAATCCATATTATCACTCATTTCCAAAACTTTTTGAAATACCACTTCTCATTTTTTATTATCTTTATGAAAAATGTTATTGTTACTCCACTCATGTATAATTGCAATTAACCTTTTCTTAAAAAATTTGGCATAATTATCCTACTAAAACCTTTTGTGATATAATTTTGTTATTTTAAAAAACAAAAATAAAAATCAAGTGAAGTGAAGTGAAGTATCTGAAAGTAGAATGCGGATATTCTATTACAATTATCATCAATAATGATTATAATTTAATGCTGTCTTTTTAATCTCTCAAAGTGAGAGGTGGAGAATTCATGTATCACACGAGCAAATTAATGTGTGAATTTTATATAAAAATAAATAATAAATAATAAAAAAATCTGTGAACAAATCAATGTGTGAGTTTCATATATATATATATATATATATATATATATATATATATACAAAATCCCGATTATCCAAGTGTTTATGTAAGGGTGGGTAACAAATTTTTATGGGTTTATTTTTAGCAAAATAGTTCAACTAGAGGCATTTTCACCTAATATTAATAGACTCCATCTATCCTATGGATCTATGAATGAAATTTTTAAATAAATTTGTGCTGCATTCATTGATGTTGGGGGAAAGTAATGTTAATGTAAGACAATGCAAAAGTGTTTATGAAAATATCTTAGTTAGAACTAGAAGGACTTGAATATGATTAGTTTGTTCTTTTACTTGTTTTTAAATTAGGGTAAAGTGGGAAAAAAAAAAAAAGAGGAAAAAAAAGAAAACACATATATATAAAATGCGAAAAAAAAAAACACCCTTACTATTTGTTATTTTCATATAAATCCTATATATTCAACATTAATTGCTCCAAGCCATTAATTTTGACAAATTTTTTTATAAGAACCCAAATAGCCCTCAATGCTGATGTAAGTAAGGAAAAATATATAATTAAAATATTTTATAAAATGTTAGAAATAAAAATATATGTATATACATTCATTGTAATACTCCTAATATATATATATATATATATGATTTTAATTGGGATATTAGAGATAACATATTATCTTTTAAAAGTTTAAATTTAAAAAGAAAATCCTTAAATTATCTCACATGTGATATTATCTCTCATCATAAAAGCATCAATATCTTCTAAATCAAAATGATCCTTACCACAAGACAAATCATTGAAATTTCTACATACAAAGTCTCTTTAATACAACGAGTCCCCATAACGATTATCACATCTCAAAACTATCATTTAAATAAAATCTTTCCACAAGAGAATCAAAGAGGGAAGTCACCACAAAACATTCACCGGTCACTAAGTGACAAACCCCAAACGAATCAGAAAACATAAGTGTCAACAAGTCTCCCAAAATATCTCTAAAGGCAAACTCTCTAAAGAAGTCATCAACGATCACAAAACTGTACAATCCACCACCATCCTAAAACAGATCCACAAAAAAGGCAATACACCAAAAGCACAACGCTGGATTAAAATCCTTATCATGGACAACCAAATCCTCAAAACACAAGTCTACCACGTAGCTCACAAATCACAATCCCGACAACCAAGGTCACAAAACCCGATGCATCAATGCATGAATGACAAAATGGTATGAACACCATGAATGAATAATTATTTTCAAGTCACATGCTCACAGGTAACAACCCAAACAAGATAGTTATTTTCGATTCACATGCTCGCAGGTAACAACCCATACTATAATGTCATGAATGAAACCCATTAATGAAACATCAAAACAAAATACCAATAGGGGACCATGTCCCTCATCATAAAATAACCACATAAATAGTGACTGTTGAGCGTTGAATATTATATATTCGAGCCCCTAAATATACATATGTTAAGACCTAAAGTGATACTTCTATCCAGTTTTATACTAATTTATGTTTATTTCATGTTTTTAGGTGTTTTCCCAAAGAAATGGTTAAAACCGAGCTTTTATGATGAAAAGACTGACATTGAAGATCACGGAGTCGTTGCTGGTCATTTGAAGCAAGTCCAGAGTCAAAATGGTGATTTTGGAGAAGTCCAAGTGTCAGGGCTCGAGCCTATGTTCCTAAGGCTGGAGCCAGAAGTCAAATAGAAACAAGAATTCCAACTAAGGCAAAAAGGCTCGAGCTATAACTTTAAGGCTTGAGCCATAACTCAAGGTGTTCAAGCCCTTGTAAAAGTGCTCGAACCCAATTTACGTCGGAATATAAAAAGACACTTTGGAGGATTCCATATTGCCAAATTTCGAGCCATAACTCAAAAAGCTTGAGCCTTTAACAAAAGGCTTAAGCCCAAGACCCCAAGGCTCGTGCCTCAGAAGACAGTGATCGAACCCTGTAGTACAGTGATCCAGTACCATGAAGATTCATCCCCAAAATATTCTAAGTGTTGATGAAAAAGACGCTTCGGAAATTATTAGAAGAAAATTAGCTAAGTGTTAAAGTTTTGCTTGAGCCCTATCTCAGGAGGCTAGAGCCCCAGCTAAAAGGCTCGAGCCATACTTTCGAGACTTGAGCCCTTGCTGTTTAGTCAGACTTTCAGATGCGGGATTTGTCTTATTGAAGTCCTCTTTCATCCCAGATGAGCCCAAATTACTCCAAAAGACCTACAAGCCTATGCAACCCTTAATAGAAGTTAATTCTTCTATAAAAGGAGGCACAAGGCCACAAATCAAAGTCCCTCTCCTTAGTTATAATTCTCATAATTAGTGGCGGCTTTTTGGGTTTCATAAGGTGAAGATCTCAAGAGGAGAATTGCGGTCCATGATGATGAAGACCACAACAACATAAATGATCTTGCATTATCACGAGTAGCTAATTCATCTCTTAGGGCATTGATGTAACCCAGATTCGAGTATTATGGTTTAATCGTTCTTAATTTTGGGGATTTATATGTTTATGTATCTTGATTGCATAATTATGAGTAACTGATTACGAATCAATTAGTGTTTTAATGAAATAATAGTTTTTGAATGATTATTACCTTGTTTTAGATATAATTGTTCTTAAACTGTTCTCAACCCATTCTAATTGTACGGTATTTGGTGGAGGCCTATCGGATGTAAGAATGGAGATTATGCAATGGTGTTCAAACATTTTTCATAAATGAATGCTTTCATAATCTATGCCTAGGGAAAACGAGTTATACTGCAACACTAGATTAGAAGTAAGTAGATAAGTAATTCGTGTCAACCGAAGGTAGGTTATAGTTAGTTGAAGTTCATATAATATCTTTCTTTCAAACCCGAATTAAACGAATGTTATTAAGTTTAATTCATCTGATGCATAAATTGTGAATTCCCAAGGTTGAATGGTTAATCATTATATGAGATTCATGGTGAAGTCAATCCCTAAGACTTTCTCTCTCTTGATCTCTCTTTAATTTAGTTTTATTTTATTTTATGTTCGTGACAAACAATTAAACAAATCAATTTTTTCCTTGAATCAAAATAATATTAATTGGATGCTTAAATAAAATGCAATCTCTCTGTGGGATCGACACCCTCTATATAGTTTTATTCTACAAAGATTCGTGCTATTGCGAGTGGTATAATTTGACACGCACCAATTTTTGGCACCATTACCGGGGAGATTGTAACGGTTTATTGAGTTGAAAATTAGTTTTATTTTGATTATTAGTTTTAGGACTTTCGTATATCTCATCTTATTCTTTTTCTTTTCAAGGGCAAGATTCTAGCAACGAGGGCAAAGATGTTTAAGGAACTTTTGCTTCAGTTTTTGGACCTTTTGTGAGTTCTTGTGGTTTTCTTTACTTGGAATTTTTCTTTTTGTTACTACTCTTGCAATTTGATTTAGTACATGTTAAGTTGTCGATCTCAATCAGAACCAATAATTGTGTATGACCCTAAAATAGAGAAAACTCTGACTCAACTTAAAAAACTTAAAAAAAATTCTGAATTGTTAGGAGAATCCTTAAGGACAAACATGGCTAAGCATAATGCACCACCAAATGGAGAACAAGTGCCACAAGCACCTGTTCCTTCACCATAACTACAATTGAGGGATCACTTCATTCGTACTTCATATACCACCCCTTCGTGCTTTCAATTTCTAAATCCTAATGCAACCCACTTTGAGATCAAGCCTGCTATGATCCAAATGCTTCCTACTTTCCATGGGTTTGCAACAAAGGATCTTTATAAGCACTTGGATGTGTTTCTAGAATTGTATTCAACTACCAGGTTGTCCATTCTTTCAGATGACGCATTTAGGATGCAACTTTTTCAGTTCTCTCTCTCAAAAACAAAGCAAGAACCTGGTTGCATGCTCTTCCACCTAATTCCATATTTACTTAGGACATGTTGTAATCAGAGTTCTTAAAAAAGTACTATATTGTGGGTAAAACCACACAAATGAGAAGAAAATCATGACGTTCTCCCAAATCCCGGGTGAACAACTCCATGATTCATGGGAAATATATAATGATCTTCTGATAAAGTGTCCACGCCATGATATTGCTAAATGACACTTAGTGCATATTTTTTATGATGGTCTTTCTGATTCACATAGGAATATGGTTGATGCCTCCATCATTGGAGCTTTTCTTTATAAGAGTGCTACTGAAGCTTGGGAACTATTTAAGCCCTTAAGTGAAAACTCCATGCAGCATGTGTGACGGCCCTGGTTTTTCAAGCTAGTGCGTCTTGTGATGAATCGAAGATTGACCTGATAACGGATCTGAACGCAGAAGCGAAAACAGAAAATAAGACTCTAGAGATGCAATGCATCTCTAAGAAGCTGAAGTGACCTTCCATGAGGCCATGGGTCTCAACGAGAACAATGCGGAAACGAATGATCAGAAAAAGACCGAACAAGCCCCCAAGGGCAAAAAAGTCTTTTTACATGAAACGTCTTTAGAAATGTACATCACTTCCAAGACCTAAGCGTGACTTCCCATGAAGTCACAAAACTCGAAAGAAAATAAGCGGAAACGAATTTAAAACAAAAATCGGACAAATTTAGCCCTAAGGGCAAAATGGTAATTTTTTGAAAAATAAAAATTCGGGTGCCACCGGGCACACCACTGAAAAGACAAAAAAAAAAAAAAAAATCAAGATAGACTCAAGAATCGCATGATTCGGAATCCAGACGAAGAAGAAACGGTAAAATAAAGAAAAACGAGAAAATAAAACTAAAAGGGTAAACTGGTAATTATTCAGAAATATTTGGGTGCAACCGAGTTTACTGTTGGATAGACGACAAAAAAATAATAAGATTAAAAAAAAAAAATCACCCCATTTGAAGTCCGGACGAGGGAGAAAAGCCCAAAAGAAGAAATGATGTCACGGTAGCCTGACGAAGGGTCATGACAGTTACTGTTGCTGTCAGCCCACTGCTGCTGCAACTGAGAGCAAAAACGGGTATCGAAACGGACTTTTTTGAAAAAAACACGAAACCCCCCCCGCCCCCCCCCCCCCCCCCCCCCTCAAAAAAAAATCAAGTTTTCTACCCGACTAAGCGGAAGAAAATGAAAAAAACTCGCTGTGGGATGTCCAGAATACCCCCAAGAAAAATCAGGTCACGAGGGTGCAAGGCATGTAAAGTTGCTGAAAAAAAAAAAAAAAAAAAAAAAAACTAAATTGTGCAAGGGATTTTCGGTAGCAAGGCGACATTTTCTGGAAAAACACGAAGAAGAAACCCCCCCTAAAATCACGTTTTCTACCCGACCATGTTAAAAGAAAAAAATAAAACTACTGTGAAATGTCCAGAATGCCCCTAGATTAGATTGTGTAGAAAACTTCAAAAATAAATCCATAGAGTGCTCATTTTGTGAAATATGACCCTAAACCTGAAAACGATCATGCACGCAAACGTAAATAGTGATTTTGAGGACGCGGGAATGGTCCACGGCTCCCGAAAATGACCGATGCAAAATACGACCCCCCGATGGCCAAAAATGGCGAAAATGAACTCGAAATGAAAATTTTGAAATTTAAAAATGTGTAATGAGTCAAATGATCGATTTGTCCTCGGCCACACTTCAAGAAATATAGAGGGGACTGATGGAAGTGAAAAAAATGCAATTTTCACACCCGATGCAAACATGGTGACGCTATAACTTGCCATTTTTCTATTTCTTCATAATATAAGTTGAAGTCAAAATTACATAGGATGCAAAATAATAGTCATTGACCTCCGTCCTGATCTCATACATGTCAAATACGTTACAAAAGGTGTACTTAAATACACATTACATATATGAAATCAAAGATATAAGTTTCGACATAAAAAGCAATAAAAAGGCATTTCATGCTAACACTTGCATGAAATGGAAACTTTAAGTCTACAAGTCATCCAAAGAATGATGTGCATCCTGAAACCAAGTCTTCTTGCCTAAAACAGGTCGCATTCAGCGAGGGGTGAGTATCATGTGGTACTCGTAGGGAATGAGCATGCATAGACCTAGCATTTTACAATATTATCACCTTAAGGTGAAACAAATTATAGGGGTCATGCCACCTAACGTCTATGTCAAGAATGAGACTCAGGGATCATCCTAAGTTACTTTAAAATATTTCTAGCATAAACCATAATATTTATGCAAGTAAACAACATAGGAGCATATAGTGTAACGCAATAGAACATAGGTATCCAAAATTGTCAAATTGTAACCTAGAATGCGTTAATAACCGAAACGGTTCATGCCACCGAGAATCTAAGTCAAGATGTTTACCAATGATCATTCCTAAGTCATATCAACATGAAGCAACATGAATCAAGATATCTATGAAATTGAACAAGGTTGGGACATTCCACAGGACACGACAAGATTTAAATCTTCAAGAAATACTACTTGAAATTTAAAGAGTGAAATTAAGGATAAAACATGATGTCTATGTAATTTAAATAAGGTTGGATTATTTCATATAACACGAAAAAGTTTTAAATTTTCAAGGAATGCAACATTGAAATTTAAAGAGTGAAATCAAGGCAAAGCACAATATCTATGCAATTAGACAAGGTTGGAACATTTCATATAACACGAAAAGTTTTAAATCTTCAAGGAATGTAACACTTGAAATTTAAAGAGTGAGATCCAAGATGAAGCATAAAGTCTATGCAATTAAACAAGGTTGGAATATTCCATATAACACGAAAAGGTTTTAAATCTTCAAGGAATACAACACTTGAAATTTAAATAGTGAAATCAAAGATGAAGCAGAAAATCTATGAAATGAAATAAGGTTGCAATATTCCATAAAACACGAAAAGGTTCTTAAATCTTCAAGAATAACACTTGAAATTTAAGGAGTGAAATCAAACAATGTGGATACTCGGATATCGCCCGGATTAAAACCGTATTCTCGGAATCACTTTAGGGCTACTAACCCATGGGTACCTTCCCCTAGTGTGCACTATAATGTAGGGAGCTCTCTATCTTCCGTATTAGAACCAAGTCCTAGCCATGTCAATTCTTGATTGATATCCCAAGTTCCAAAATCAACAAGTTATGAAAATCAAGATATAATATATATATTCGATACACTTAGCCAAGTACCATGCACAACAAGTCTTGGAGGTCACACAAGGTATGCCCTAGGCATTCAAGCTACGATGACACATTAAATGTCATATAAGTAAATGTGTATGCTAACAAGTCAAATCATAACTTCAACTCGTAGAATACTATCATGTGATCATATAGTAAGTTCCAATTTATACATTTGGCAAGAATTCAATATCAAAGCATAATTAACTCGGTGGGAGCATAAAAGGGAATTTAATCAACTTAAAGGATTAAATTCTCAAGACTACAAGGTAACTCTAAATATTCTACGAAGAAGATATGTCAAAGGTCATGTCAAGGACTAATTTAATATTAAGTTACAAATTCATTTCATACAAGATATAACCATATGAATTAAATTCCATACAAAGGAAATAATTAAATATAAGTCTCAAAACTTATCCGATTATTCTCTATTTGATACACGTGAAAGAACTTGTCGAGGTAATCAAGAATATCAAGTTAGAAACTTAATCAAGTCCATGGAACCATTGAATAGATTTTTTATTAATTCACTTAATTAAAATCTCTAGATTTTGAAACTCACCCAAATGCTCTCAAATTAAAGTATATTTTAAACATGTTAAGACTTAATTTAGTAGCATAATACAAGTGAATTCCATGCAAGATACGACCATGAGTATTAAACTTTAATACAAGAAAATAATTAAATGAAAGGCTTCAAAACCTAATCAAATATTCTCGATGTAATATATTTGAAAGTATATGGCATGCTCATCAACAATTTCAAGTCAGAAATCCAATGAAGTGAATAGTACACTTGAAATAAAATTAATTAATTTAATTAATTAATTATTACTAGATTTTAAAATATCTCCGAATACTCTCAATTTCACATATGCTAAAGAGTATGTTATGGCCTAATTTAATATCACATTACATGTTGATTTTAAGCTAGATACAACCATATGAATTAAATTTTCGTTCAAGAAAATAATTAAATAAAAGTTTCAAAACTTGTTCAAATACTCCTAATTTAATATATGTCAATGGACATATCAAGGTCTAATATAATAGTATGCCACAAGTTTAATCCAAGCTATAATCAACCGGGAGAATTAAATCTTACACAAAGAAATAATTAATTAAAGTTTCTAGATTTGATAAAAAGACATGTAAATGAGTTCTATAAGCATCATTAGCATGCAATACATCAAGAATATAAACCTATAACATCCCCTACCTCACTTTGAGATGAAATCTCAAATCCACATCGAAAGAAAACCGCTCCGAATCTGATGATACTCCTAGGTTATGTTAGGGACAACGAGGGAAACAACTTTAACCTTTGACATACCATGAAAATCCAAACCCGAACTCGAAACCCGAACTCAAAAATGGTCAGAAATGGGGGAAAGGTGCGCCTTGCTAAGGCCTTCGATAAACGTTAAGGCTCGAAGCAAAAAACCAAGGGAAGAGAGTGGAGGAGAAGAAAGAACGGTGGTAGCCCAAGGGGCTGCCATGGCTGCCGACCAAAAAGGGGAAGAAGATGGTGAAAATCTGATTTTTCACTTTAAGTCATTCTATTTATAGTAAAACCATAAAAGTGCTCCGAACGGGCCGCGCCAGGTTTGGAAAAGTGGAATTTGCGTAGACGCGCTTAAACGGTAAAACATCGTGAACGAAAAAGAACTCAAATGAAAAAAAAAAAATGAATAACAGAAGAAACGGCGTCGAAAACCAAGTCCCGAATAAAAAGATATGCCCCGAACAAGTTCGCCGCTAACCGGGATCGAAAACCCTAAAACTGGGGAAAACGATTGGAAGGAAATTCTAAGATTACCCGACTTGATGAAATATGAAAATGAATCCCATACGAGGATCCAGACTCAAAATGAGGTATTTTGCAATAACTTTCGTTAATTGCACAATAGCTCTTCCAAGATAGGATAACGGCAAAAATGACCCAGAAAGATAATATCTTCTAAAAATATTTTCTTAAAAACCCCTAAAATAAAATATCTTCAAAATATATTTACGAAAAACACCCTAATAAAAGAAAATGTTTCCGAAGAAATTATGCATCCATGCCCCTATGGACACGGGGAGCAACCAGAATACTTTTCTACAAAAGTAAAGATACGTATTTCATGGAAACCACTTAGAATGAAGGTACGTGAATTCAGAAATCAACTCCGAGCACGAAAAGTGAGGTTGTGCCAAAAAGTGACAAACGGGGAAAAAGACAAAAAGTGATTAGTGTCCAAAAAGTGAAAATGTAGAAATGACTCGGTCCTTAAAGGAAGTTGTCAATCCAAAGGAAAGAGTCACGGAAACCATTTTTGAGCAATCGAGATGACACTAAGTGATGAGAAGCCGAACTCGGAAAAGAAAATTCAACGAAAAAAATTTATTCGTAAAATTTGAGAAAAAGGAAAGGAAAGAAAATGACCGGGTCATTACATCATGCTTCTTCCTTTAGGTCTAGGTAATCCTGGAATCCACAAGGTTGAAAAACTTTTTGAGGTTGAAAAATCTAGTGAGTTAGCCACTCAAATAGAAGCGTTAAACCGTAGGTTTGACCAAGTCTTGTCTTCTGGCTATGTTCCTGTTGCTAATCCATCTGCTTCCTTGCCAAAGGAAGTATGTTCAATCTGTGTTAATCCATCCCATTTTGCTAATATTTGCCCTATGATGGGACAATTATCTGAGATCCCTTAGGAGCAAATAAATGCAGCATTCTCCAGACCAGCCTATAATCCATATTCGTCTACTTATAATCCTGGCTAGGGAGATCATCCAAATCTATCGAGGCGAAATTAAAGCCAAGGATCTGCTGCTCCACAATCACAGGATAGTACCAAAATTCATCTAATCTTTTGCCCCAAAATAATTCTTTTAATCAATCTTGCATTTATCGTCCACCTCAGTTTAGGAATCAATCTACTCAATCTCCTAATCTTAATCCTCCTCCTAAGTACTCGCTAGGTTTTGAAGAGTAAGTGTTGAATTTACTTGAAAAACTTAAATCTCAAACTCAAATTCTTCATTCTCATTTCCAAGCCATAGCAAAGCTAAAGATGCAAGTTGGGCAAATAACGAATACTTTATCTCGTAGGGAAGAAGGAAAGCTGCCTAGTTAGCCAATGGCCAACCCAAAATTGCAAACTTACATGATTGGTGAAACTAATTCTTCAGATATTCATCATGAGCAGGTTCAGGCCATAACCACATTGAGGAGTGGTAAGGTAATTAATAACGAAGTTGAAAATGATCATGAAGAAAAAGAGAGGCTTAGGATTCATCCAATGATTCATAATCCACATCCCACAAATTTCATTCCATCAAGTTCCAAAGGAGTTGAAGGTGAAGTCATTTCTTCATCTGCTCTGAACCTTGAGACAGCTTATAAGCCAAGAGCGCTTTTTCCTAAATGTCTCAAGGGACCTTCTTTTGGGTAAACAAGGAGAGAAAATTCAAGACATGATGGATGTCTTCAAACAGGTTAAAGTCAATATTACTCTCCTAGATGCTATCAAATAGATCCCTGCCTACTCCAAATTTCTAAAGGATTTGTGTACTCAAAAGAGAAAATTAAGGAGTCAAGTTCTTAAGAAAATTTGTCTCACCGAGCAAGTAAGTGCTATTCTTTAACACAACATTCCTTATAAGGTTAAAGATCTTGGTGCTCCTACTATTTCCTGTATCATTGAAAACAATGTGATAGAGCGAGCACTTTTTGATCTGGGAGTGATTGTGAATTTGATTCCTTATTATGTGTATGAGAATTTAGGTTCGGGAGAATTAAAATCTACGTCAGTTGTTTTACAACTTGCTGACCGCTCTGTCAAGCAACTACGAGGTATTGTGGAAGATGTAATCATAAAAGTGGACAAGTTCTATTTTCCAGTTGATTTTCTTGTCCTGGATACTAAACTAGTCCATGATTCCAAAAAGTATATTCCAATCATACTAGGGCGTCCTTTCCTTGCCACAGCGAATGCTTGCATTAACTGTAAGACTAGCACAATGAATTTATCTTTTGGAAATACGAAAGTCAAGTTAAACATCTTCAACGCCATTCATCATCCCCACGATAATAGTGAATGCTTCTTCCTTGATGTTATCGATGAGTTAGCTGAGGAATCACTCATAACAATGTTATCCAAGGATCCTTTAGAAGCTTGTCTAAATCACTTCAATTATGAGGATTTCAATATCAACTCCTCAATAGCTGAAGTGAATTCATTGCTCAACTCTACTCCTATCACAGATTTTCCTCCATGGAAGACTAGAATTGCGCCCCTTCCTCCACTTTCTCGTACTCTGTTGATTCATTCTTTCGAGTCTCCACCTAAACTTGAGCTTATGCCATTTCCGGATAAGCTTAAATATGATTTCTTGGGTTCAAATGACACCCTACCGGTGATCATTGCTTCTAATCTTACAAGTTCCCAAGAAAGTAGTCTCTTAAAAGTTCTTGAGCAAAATAAAAAGTTTATTGGATAGAGTGTGGCTGATTTGAAATAAATTCGCCCCACAATTAGTATGCATCAGATTCATTTGGAGGAGGATTCCCGAACATCTCGGGAACTCCAGAAAAGATTGAATCCCAATATGAAGGAGGTAGTTATGAAGGAAGTGGTGAAGTTGTTAGATGCAAGAATAATCTACCCCATCTCAGATAACAAGTGGGTGAGTCCTACTCAGGTAGTACCTAAAAAGTCAGGTATTACAGTAGTTAAAAATTTTGAAGGAGAATTAGTTCCACAACGCACCACCATTGTATGGCGTGTGTGTATTGATTACCGAAAACTCAACTCCGCTATTAGAAAGGATCATTTTCCCTTACCATTCATTGATCAGATCCTAGAGCAGTTGGCTGGCCAAAGATATTACTGTTTCTTAGACTGATATTTCGGCTATAATCAGGTGGCCATTGATCCTAAGGATCAAGAGAAAACTATTTTCACTTGTTCATTTGGTACATTCGCATATAGACGGATATCTTTCTGTTTGTGCAATGCTCCTGCAACATTCCAGAGGTGTATGATGTCTATCTTTTGGACCTGGTTGAAAAGTTTCTCGAGGTCTTTATGGATGACTTCTCTGTTTTCAGATCCACTTTCGAAAACTATCTCTAACATCTGTCCCTAGTGTTTCAGCGTTATAGGGAAATAAATCTTATTCTTAGTTGGGAAAAGAGCCATTTTATGGTTCAAGAGGGTATTATTTTAGGACATATCATTTTAGAGAGAGGCATTGAAATTGATAGAGCCAAAGTAGATTTGATCTCTAAATTGTCTCCTTCTACCTCCATAAGAGGAGTGCGGTCATTTCTTGGGCACGCCGGGTTCTATCGACGCTTCATCAAAGATTTCAACAAAATTTCTCGTTTTTTGTGTAATCTACTTGCAAAGGACACTCCTTTTATCTTTGATGAATCGTGCCTTAAAGCTTTCCATAAGCTTTGCTCTCTTCTTTCTTCTGCTCCTATCATGAATCCTCCAAATTGGGCTCTTCCATTCGAGATCATGTGTGACGCATCTGACTATGCTATGGGTGCTATTTTAGGACAATGAGTAGACAAACTTCCTTATGTTATCTACTATGTGAGCAAAACTCTTTCAGATGCGCAATTGAATTACACCACTACTGAAAAAAATTTGCTTGCAGTTGTCTTTACCTTGGATAAATTCAGATCATATCTATTAGGATCCAAGGTAGTGGTCTATTATGATCATTCTGCTTTGAAACATCTTCTGTCCAAAAAGGAAACCAAACCCAGTTTGATTCGATGGATCCTCTTACTTCAAGAGTTTGATTATGAAATACGGGATAAGAAAGGGTTAGAGAATATGGTGGCTGACCATCTTTCTAGAATTCTTATTCAGGATACGTTAACTTGACTTCCAGTTCATGATTCCTTTTTGAATGAGCAACTGTTTGGGGTTTCTTATTATTTCTTTTGGTATTCTTTGCTTGCTTATTATTGATTGACTGATATCCCCTGATTTTGTGTGCGGACTTGATCAACCCGTGTTCTGAAATTAGGGGGTATCACATCAAATATTGTGCTGACCAAATCATTCGAAGATGTGTTCCTGAGAGTAAGTTTCATAGTATTCTGACCTTTTGTCACACTTTTAATTGTGGAGGTCACTTTAGTGCAAAGAAAACTGCAACTAAAATCCTTCAGTATGATTTCTTATAGCCTTTACTCTTTAGGGATGCCTATATGTTTTGTAGGTCATGTGTTCGATGTCAGAAGATAGGATCAATTTCTAGTAGGAATATGATGCCCTTGACTCCAATCTTAATCATTGACTTCTTTGATGTTTGGGGTATTGATTTTATGGGTCCTTTTATTACTTCGTATGGTAATGAGTTCACTCTTGTAGCTGTTGATTATATATCTAAATAGGTTGAGGCAGTGGCTACTAAAACCACCGATCATAATGTTGTGGTTAAGTTCATTCCTACGAACATTTTTAGTCAATTTGGTATGCCACGAGCTATTATTAGTGATGGAGGTGCTAATTTCTGTAACAGGTATTTCCGTCCCTTGTTATTAAAATATTCCATCACTCATAAAGTTGCCACTTCCTATCATCCCCAAACAAGTGGCTAAGTCGAAATATCCAATCATGAAATTAAGACTATTATTGAGAAAACGGTTAAGTCGGATCGTAAAGATTGGTCCTTGAGACTGAACGATGCTTTGTGGGTTTATCGAATAGCTTATAAGACTCCGATTGGCATGTCACCTTACCATCTTGTTTATATTAAAGGATATCATCTTCCTGTAGAGTTAGAGCATTGACCTTTTTGGGCCATAAAAAAGCTCAACTTCGATTTGAACTCTACTAGCTCTAATAGGAAATTTTAACTTTCTGAACTCGAAGAATTGTGTAATGATGCTTATAAGAGTGCTAAGATCTATAAATTAAAGACCAAGGCATTCCAGGACAGGCACATATTGCGTAAGACTTTTGAGCCCGAGCAAAGAGTTTGGTTGTTTAATACACGACTGAAAATTTTTCTTGGGAAACTTAGGTCACGTTGGAAGGGTCCACACATAATTATTTATGTTACACCCTATGGTGAAATAGAAATACAGGATTCTAAGACTGGAATCATATCCACAGCCATTAGACAGAGCCTAAAACCTTACATAGAAGGTAGTGCACAGAAAGGCACTGTGGAGACTGTAGAACTTCATAATCCTATCAACTTGGACTAGAGAAGTTTTCTTCATGTCAAGCTAGCGACGTTAAACTTAGTATGAGGTCGAGCTAGCGAAATTAAACTTAGCATGTACATGTGTTATTTTCATATCTACTTATGCCTATTGATATATATCTATTTTACTCCATATACTTGATACTCTGATATGTGCTGTCGAGTGTGATTGTTTTGTCAGGTACTAAGGATTAAGTTTGGCGGTGAGATGTATATTTTGCCCTCTGTGCTAGCATTCTTGATCTTTGTTGGTTCTGCATATTTGGTAATATCTTTCTCTCTTTAAATCTGTTTTCACACATTGAAGACAATGTGCATACTAAGTTTGGGGGTAAGGCAAATAACTTAAAAGTTTTGCTGAGGATATGTTGTGCATAAGGGAATGAATTTTAATGGTTTAAGCATGATTATAGATCTGTTGATTGTTGTTCTGTCCATATACAGTCTAATGTTAGTTAAAGATGGCTTGTATGCTGAATTCATGTTAAATAGGGATTTTTAAATTTTTTTGATATCAGTTAGTGGCCCGTGGTCCACTTTGTTAGGATAATTACAATTTGATGATTTTGATTCTTAGAATACTTCACTTTGCATATGTTCATACTTACATGAATTCTATAGGGTATAAACTTGAAGTCTTATTATGATTTGTGTTAAACTAAGATGAGTAGGTGAATTTGATGATTTTGAGAACCGAGGTTTATAAAAAAAAAAATGAAAATTTGGTATGTATGCATTTAAAAAATAAAAAATAAATAAAAAAAATAAAAAAGGGTCAAGTTTGGGTCTGTACCTGGATTGCTTGAACAATTAAGTCATTAGGGGTGTTTCAACACCTAATGCCCTAAAACCATTTGGTTTGAGAGTCATTGGCTGAAAACTCATTACATGAGTGATTTAGAAAACTTAATAGACCTAAGCATTGCACAGTACCCTTTTAAATATATATATATATGAGTAATGAATGAAAAATGCATACTTGTAGAAAATTAGAAAAAAACACCTTGGGGATCAGAATTTGAAAGGTTTACTTGTGAATTGAGGGATAACATGAGTCAAATATAAGTATAGATAGTAAGTCACATGTTTAAAATTGTGAGTTCACTATTAAAAAGGATTTTGGGGATCGGGATTGTTAAACATGTGATTAAACTGACATATGGGGACCATGGTTGTTGATATGATATCGAGAGTTTGAGATTTTTCCTATTTAATATAGTTCTGTATACTTGTTATAATTGACTGATTGATGCATTGTTTGGACATTATGATATGTAAACAGGTTTAAATAAGCTTACCGTGCAATTAAGGCACTAATTTGAGATGTTTGTGGGTACCATCACTAGAAACCCTCACGAGACTACAACTCGTCCACTAGGGGTAACCTAGAGGTTTAAAGGCTTGTTGCATAAGCTAAATGTAACTGTGATTCCCACGAAAACGGCTTTTTAGTTCTGTATTGCTAGGGGATTAGTAATGTGTAAGTTTGAGGGTGCGATAAGCGCTAAATATTATATATTCGAGCCCCTAAATATACATATGTTAAGACCTAAAGTGATATTGCTATCCAGTTTTATACTGATTTATGTAAATTTCATGTTTTTAGGTGTTTTTCAAAGAAATGGTTAAAACCGAGTTTTTATGATGAAAAGACTGACATTGAAGATCACAGGGTCATTACCAGTCATTTGAAGCAAGTCCAGAGTCAAAATGGTTAAAACCTAAATATACATATGAAGATCACAGGGTCATTACCAGTCATTTGAAGCAAGTCCAGAGTCGAAAACGGCTTTTTAGTTTTGTATTGCTAGGGGATTAGTAATGTGTAAGTTTGAGGGTGCGATAAGCGCTAAATATTATATATTCGAGCCCCTAAATATACATATGTTAAGACCTAAAGTGATATTGCTATCCAGTTTTATACTGATTTATGTAAATTTCATGTTTTTAGGTGTTTTTCAAAGAAATGGTTAAAACCGAGTTTTTATGATGAAAAGACTGACATTGAAGATCACAGGGTCATTACCAGTCATTTGAAGCAAGTCCAGAGTCAAAATGGTGATTTTGGAGAAGTCCAAGTGTCAGGGCTCAAGCCTATGTTCCTAAGGCTCGAGCCAGAAGTCAAACAGAAGCAAGAATTTTAACCAAGGCAAAAAAGCTCGACCTATAACTTTAAGGCTCGAGCCATAACTCAATGTACTCAAGCCCTTGCAAAAGTGCTCCAACCCAATTTACATAAGAATATAAGAAGACACATTGGAGGATTTCATATTTCCAAATCTCGAGCCATAACTCAAAAAGCTAGAGCCTTTGATAAAAGGCTCGAGACCAAGACCCCAAGGCTCGAGCCTCAGAATACCCCTGTGATATAGTGATCGAGCACCATGAAGATTCATCCCTAAATATTTCTAAATGTTGATGAAAAAGACGCTTCGGAAATTATTGGAAGAAAATTGGCTAAGTGTTGAAGTTTTGCTCGAGCCCTATCTCAAGAGGCTCGAGCCCTAGCCAAAAGGCTTGAGCCATACTTTCGAGGCTCAAGCCCTTGCTGTTAAGTCAGATTTTTTAAATGCGGGATTTATCTTATTGAAGTCCTCTTTTATCCCAGATGGGGCCAAATTACTCCAAAAGACCTAAAATCCCGTGCAACCCTTAATAGAAGTTAATTATTCTACAAAAAGGAGGCACAAGGCCACAGATTAGAGGTCCCTCTTCTTAGTTATAATTCTCTCAAGTAGTGGCGGCTTTTAGGGTTTCATAAGGTGAAGATCTCAAGAGGAGAATTGCGGTCAATGATGATGAAGGCCATGACAACACAGATGATATCTTGCGTCGTAATGAGTAGCTAATTCCTTTCTTAGGACATTGATGTAGCCCGAATTCGAGTATTATGAGTTGATCATTCTTAACTTTGGGTATATGTTTATGTATCATGATTGCATAATTATGAGCAACTGATTACGGATCGGCTGGTTATTACCTTCTCTTAGATATAATTATTCTTAAATTGTTTTCAACTCATTCTTATTGTACGGTATTTGGTAGAGGCCTATCAGATGTAAGAATGGAGATTATGTAATGGTATTCAAATGTTTTTCATGAATGAATGTTTTCATAATCTATGCCTAAGGAAGACTAGTTATACTGCAACATTAGATTAGAAGTAGGTAGGTAGATAATTCATGTTAACCAAAGATAGGTTATAGTTAGTTGAAGTTCATGGAACATCTTTCTTTAAAACCCAAATTAAATGAATGTTATTGAGTTTAATTCATCTGATGCATAAATTGTGAATTACCAAGGTTGAATGGTTGACCATTATACGAGATTCATGGTGAAGTCAATTAGTGTGCACTTAGTACAAAGCACAAAATGGAGTGTAGTATGGCCAAGTTTAAATTTATAGAATGCCACTACCATTTCTAACTATAAATATAGATAGGGTGAGTAGGGATCATCCTAAGGGAAATGGAGTGTATTTAGCTTGGAAATCAATGTTGGATTAGTAGGTCGAATGATCCAAGATGTTTTGATTGGTTAATTAACTACAATGTCGACTAAATGGATGCAAGGTAAAACAATTGAAGTAGAGTAAAATGTAGAGAATATAAGAGAGGGATCTTGGGACTTAGAGGTCACCACCAAACATCACCTTCCTAGACACTCAATGTGTAATGAATGAGGGGGATTATATGTTGCAATACTAGTGTGTGTCATTAATTGAATCAACAAGCATGAATGACTAAATAAGTATATATTGTCTAGCCAAACTAGTGAATAGCACAACATATCAAATTAAGCCATTGTTCCTTCCTTTAAGTCCACAATAAATACACATCATCAAATTAGAGAAATATATTACTTGCATTCATAAGTATGGAATATCAAAGAAAGTAAGGCTATTACACCATGAGCACACCTTTTAATTAGCTGGAACTATATTTTTCTCGCACTTGAGGAGGTTCGATCGATCACAAGGGTGGTCAGATCGATCGAACTATAGTGGCGCCTTTTTGGAATAATGACAAATCTGAGATATTTTCGAGATATTTTGGGAAAAGGACAAAAGTGGTAGGTAGGGATAAGATCAAAGAAGTCCGATCGATCGAAGTAATGTTGGATCAATCGAAGATGGAAATTTCCTGAGGATAAGGACAAGAGGCTTAATCCATCTTGGCATGGTTGGAACGATCACTGTGAGATCGATCTGAGCTTGGTCTGATTGATCTAAGAATGCTGTTTTTCACCATTTTGCTTCCACTTTGCTCTTTTCTTCCACTAAGCTTGAGATTGCATCTTTTATGCTCTAATTCAGCTGAATTGACTTATTTTAGGGATAAGTGTCTGAAAAGGGAAATAACATGAAATTAGTCAAAAACGGAAAAATTAGATAGGATAAGGCCTCAGAATGATAAAGCTTAAGGGGTTTAAATGCGCACTTTTCAGTGCTTATCACACCCCCAAACTTAAATATTGCTAGTCCCTAGCAATGAACTACGAAGTAAAGAAATGAAATAAATAACTATACAACTATAAACTAGAAAACAATAAATGGATAACGCCACTTTCGTAAGGAACACGATTGCATTTAGCATATGCAACAAACCTTTTAAACCCCTAGGTCACCCTTAGTGGACGAGTGAAGTCTCGTGAGGGTTTTGAAAAATGATACACACAAATATTAAGCTCATTCACACAAAAGAAGCACCAATATTCCAAACAAGCATTGGGAGAAAACTACCTCAAGTATGCAATTTTTTAACCATTTCCAAGCAATCTCTAAAAATCTCAACATCAAGTAAACAAGTATGGTTCTCCACACATCAAGAAAATGATCATGCAAATTAAAACAACTCTAGAATCTTTTTTGAGTGAACCGGCGTCAAATATGTTATTATCTAAGCCAACTAAAGAAATGATCACATCCTTACCTTCAAACTAGTACACAAATCTAATATCGATCATAAAGACAAAGAGTGGACCTTTTATTAAAGCTTTATTCATTTAAGTGCAATGTGTTGATCTATTAAGCTTTCTAGCGATCCATGAGGTCAAGCGTTAGGTCAACGACTCCCAAACCGGACGGCTTTAAGGCATTAGGTGTTTAAACACCCTTAAGGACTTAAAAACTCAAATCAACTAAGTTACAAATCAAAATAACCTCTATCTAATCATTTCCCATTTCTCACCTTTTGGGAGAAGTCATCACTCTTTTTTATTTGCTTTTGTAACTTTATTTATTTATTTTTTTTTATTTTTTCCAAAATTCAATTATTAACCTAGAGTTTGGGCCCTCCACCTTTTGGCACAAGAAATTCAGTGCTTGATGAGGCTAGAATCTAGGCTACTTAGTGAAAAGGGTTTGTTATCTACCTTTATCAAGAATAAATGCTTTCAATGCACTACTAGCTCAATTGGGATATAACCAATTCAATAATCAACAAAACATGTAACCCACAAATGAATGCTAGTGTGCACCTGTGCAAGTGTAGAATCCTAGAGTGAATCTCAAAACAATCACAAAATCAAGATGATATGGTCCACAAATGCAAGCATGATATAAATTTTTCAAAAAATTTACTCATAAAGGGCATCCACAAGGCATACAAGGAGTATTGGACTCTCAAGTAAAGCAATTTTTAAATTTTAAGTAATATAGTCCTTAAAAGATCAAAATCATAGCCAGTCATGCATCAATCATAGAAAATCCCTCAAATACACAAGTCATGCATCAATCATAGAAAATCCCTCAAACACACAAGTCATGCTCAAAATTTTGAATTGAAATGCAAGCAAAGAACACACATTACCCCCAACAATAGAAAGAGGAAAGAGTATACCAGTGCAGCTATGACAAAGAATAGCCGAGACATAAGTATTTGAAGTGGGTGGTATAACCCCCCAAACTTGGGATGAACTGTGGTCCTGAAAAGATGGCATTGGAATAAAACCTCATCAGATAACAAATGGGATAATAATGGTGCACAGTGGGCATGTTAGTGCAAATGGGATAGTAAATGAAATAAAGAGAGAGTGGAATAAGGGTGGTCCTGAAGAATTTGGGCAGCACTCTCTCATTGAAGTCACTGGGATGCACCTGATAATGGAGTCAATCACAAGTAGATATATCAATATATTTATTTGACATCCAAAAATATCATGCATAGAAAGAGAAATAGAAAAAAGCATAGTGTACATCATAGTATCATGCCAATAGACTAGCCACAAAAATATAGTATCAGTATCAAAATAACAGTAAAAAATCGCAGATATATATGATGATAAAGAGAAAGAGATCAGTAAGAGGAGGTCGGTCTAGCGGGACATGAACCCCGGATAATTCTGGAAATACCCTGCAGCGCAGTCAGCACATCAGCACGAAGAGTAGTCACGTCGGTGCTGAGAGAGGCCACATCTGCTCAGAGGGAGACTACCACATCCTCCAAGGTCTGGATACACTCCCCCAAGCCCGGTGTCTGAGCTGGAGCATTAGGAATGGCAGAATCAGAGAACTGATGCTCGGCCTGGCTATGCTCCTGGGAATAAAGTGGTGACCCCGGTAGAGAGTGATGTGGTGACTCCTCTGGAGGCTCCTACTCCAAGTCTATCTCAATATATGCACCCGCAGCGGCCGGTGCCTTTGCTAGATCATCTGCTGCTGCTGCCTCTGCCTCCTGGGAATGAAGTTGTGACCCCTAGGTCATTTTTTTAAAAAATGGCTTTCGATATGTCAGATTGATCACACAAATAGTCAGATCAATCTGACATAGATCGATCATGAAGATACTCAGATCGATCAAACCCACAAAACGACAAATTTTTTTTTTTTCTTTTTGTAGAAAACTAAAAAATATTTTTAAATTTTTGGAATAAAATTTTTTATTTTTATTTATTTATTTTTAATTTTGAAATTTGAAATTAAAAAAGAAGTCAAAGTCAACGGAAGTGCACAGATCGATCGAAGATTGATCGATCGGAACTCGATTGATCGAACAGGTGAAAACTTACAGAGATCTTCGAACGATACACTGAGAGATGATTTTTCATGGTTTTAAAATTTTTTCTAAGTATGGGACACAAATCGATCTGAAGGAAAGCTAGATTGATCTAGGAATACTCAAATCAATCAGGAAGAAAGTTCGCACGATACACCGAGTGATGAAAATGTAGAGATTTTCGCACAATGGGACAGGAAGATGGAATATGCAGGGATGATTGTTCGATTGATTGAACTTCTTCTCAGATTGATCGAACATACACTAAATGTCTAATTCGAAAATGAAAACACATGCATTCCCTATCAAAGTCTCAAACAATGTGTACGATCTCAGAATATATCTAGATGACGCAAGAAAAGAAAGGTAAAATAGAAATGAGGAATAGGGTTAAAAACCCTACGAATCACTAGTGTTTAACGTTTCTAGCAAGACGTTGGGCACTTTTAGCCTGGATCAAAAATCTTGTTGTGCAACCCCTCCTTAGCGGGGTAAAAAGCACTTTGAACCCTACCCAACAAATTGTTTCTTAGAGAACTCATTGGATTTGATTCAAAGGAGATTGATAGTCTTTGATCAAAGCAATTTTTGGGTCTCCATAGCTTTCAACACTTAGTTTGAAAACATTTTTCTTTGAAGTCTTTTTGGAAAGCAAACCATGGGAATGTTCAACATCAATAAAAAACTCAAATTTTTCACATTCATTTTCAATGCATTTTTCAACAATATAAACTTCTTCATGTTTGTCCAAAGAATTGGGTGTTGGATTGACTATGTTCAACTTCACCTTCATATGCCCAAATGAAAATTTCATTATCCTCGTCCTACAGTTTATGTTGGCATTAGCGGTTGCCAAGAAGGGACGGCCAAGGATAACCAGCATTTGGCTCTTGGGATTTGCGACCAGTTCCGTGTCTATGACTACGAAATCAACTGGGAAGAAGAATTTATCAATTTTGATTAACACATCCTCAATTATACCTTGGGCCTTTTTGATGGATCGGTCGACTAGTTGCAAAACCACCGACGTTGGTTTTAAATCTCCTAAGCCCAATTGAACATACACCGAGTATGGAAGAAGGTTCACACTTTCTCCTAAATCAAGAAGAGCCCGGTTAATGATATGGTAACTATAATGAAGAAGTAATAGGTGAACCAGGATCCTTAAATTTTGGAAGAGTGTTGTGTTACAAAATGGAGCTTACTTGCTCGGTCAAGACAGCTTTCTTTGGTGCTTGGCTCTTGTTCTTCCTCTTTTGGATGCAAAGATCTTTCAAGAATTTAGCATACGCTGGAATTTGTCTAATTGCATCCAAGAGAGGAAGATTAATCTTCACTTGCCTAAACATTTTCAATGATTTCATTCACTTTGCCTTGTTGTTTTTCAAGAGAATTGGATCCTTTTAAGGCATCCTGGAATAGAGCCTTTGGCTCAATAACCTTTTCAAAATCCTTTTTAAAAACATTTTCAACATAAGAATTTTTCAAATCATTTTTCAAATCTTTCTCAACAAAACGATCATGCACATGCAATGAAGGAGGAATAGGATAGAGACGGGATGGGTGTTAACTTTCGGTTGCACCGGTTCACTCTCTTCATTTGATTCACTAACTTGGTTGTCAACAATTTTTCTACTTCTCAAGGTTGTCATCGCATTGACATGCTCAATTGTGTGACCTTCCAATGAGGAATTGGTCTCCACAACAAATTGTTACTTGGGAGGTGGATTCAAAGGCATCTTCCCGTTTTCCCTAGCATTTAAGGTACTATCTATTTGCCCAACTTGGGTTTCTAGCTTCGCAATGGATTGAGTATAGGAATGAAGTAATTGGGTGTTTGCCTCTAACGTACCCAAAGCAGTCAACACTTTTTCCTCAAAAGCTGGACTCCTAGAATTTCCTTAAGAATAAAATGATTGATTAGGAAAATGAGAGTTAGAAGATGATCTATAACCTTGGGAACCTTAGCTTTGCATTGGGGGCGGAACATACTTGCCTTGAAAACCACATTGGGGAGGGTTTGAGCCTTCCCCTTGGCTTTTCCAAGAGAAGTTTGGATGGTTCCTCTACTCGGGATTGTAATGTGTGCCATAGGGATTATTCCCTTGGTTGACAAATGCGGCATTCACTTGTTCATGGTTCTCACTTTGCACATGTCCATGGGGACAATTGGAAGTAGAATGTAAGATACTAGAACAAGTCATGCAAGATTAATTGGAATTGTGATGAAAATGATTAGGGGAGGAAAACACTTGATTCAACGAATTTTGGTTGATCAAAAATTGATTAAACTTTTGAGATAAAGACTTGCCTTCGGTGGCTATGTCATTGGAATTGTCAACTTACTATAAGCCGGCATTCGTCCTTCCACCTAGATTTCTACCATTTTTGGAAGATAAGGATCGATGCATTGAATTCTCACTCATGCTTTCATACAGATGCCATACGTCATCCTCATGCCTATCACGATATGAACCACCCATGGAAGCATTTACCATTCCTTTAAAATTATTTGATAAACTTTCAAAGAAAAATTGCACTAATTGCCATTTAGGAATGTCGCGATGTGGACACTTCCTAAGAAAGTCGTTAAGGCGCTCCCATGCCTCGTGAAATAATTCCCCATCCCCTTGAGAAAATTCTCGAATTGAGGTTCTCATTGCATTGGTCTTTGAAATCGGATTGTACTTTTTCAAGAACTCTTATTGCATTTCTACCCAAGAAATTATCGAAAAAGGCCCAAGATTGTTGAACCAATATTTTGCCTTATCCTTAAGGGTGAAAGGAAAAAGTTTTAATCCCAAAACCTCTTCCAGCATGTCCGTGTATTTCACGATGTAACACACTTCAAGAAACTCATCTAAATGCTTTATAAGGTTCTTTACTTGGAAGTCTATGATAGTTGGGAAGCATTTGAATAGTTCGGTTTAATTTCATAGTGATGTGCTTTAAATGGGGGCAATTGAATGCATATAGGTGCATTATATTCATTTGGAAAAATATTGGTCATGCAAAGCAATAGGAGGATTCATAACCGGTGGTGCTGCATAAGCACCATGATTAACTTGAGCAACGGGAGGTTGTGGAGCAAAAATTGGCCGAGGCATTCCCAATGGTGGCCTTGTTGTTGTGGGGGAATGAATGGTCTTGGCATGCTTAATGGTACTTGAACATTGTCATGATGCACATTAGGGTAGAAGATACCTTGTTGGTCTATGTAACCATGGTCCTCCCCATAGTCCTCATTGTGTTCCTCTATTGATGAAATGGAGTCACTAGACTTACCCCTTCCCCTAGGATTGTGAACAACTGATTCAAGATGAAAATTAAGTGGGGCAAGAGTTGGATTTAATGATTTATGACCATGCATGCACAAAAAAAACAACTAGAAACAAGTAATTAGCAAACATTTTGCCTCCGCAATAGATCACAACAATACTCCACAAAGAATGATCCCATACTTCCATGCTCTGAACAATATGTAAGAAAAGTAAATTGCCTCCATGCGGGTTCATGATCTATCTAGGAATTTAAAAACTTGCCTCCACGCGGGCCGACGATTTAACTAGAGAAAGAGTTTAGAAAAGCTCACAAAGGGTCCTTAAGAAACTTCAAATTAATTTCAATTTTTGCTTTGCTTTGTAATTTTTATATTTTTGCACTTTTGCTTAGTTTAGCTTGACTTTTTGCTTTTGCATTTCCCTTTGCTTCACTACCCTAGGCTCAATTCACCTAGCCAATCAAGAACAAACACAATAAGTAACCAAAGTAAAATGAAAATAAAGACAGGATCAAAAGAGTGCTAATTCCTAGTTGATTTCCAAAATACGATAGTGCCAAATCCCTGGCAACGGCGCCAAAACTTGGTGTGCGCCTAGCACGAAGCACAAAATGGAGTGTAGTGTGGCCAAGTTTAAATTTATAAAATGCTACTACCACTTCTAACTTCAAATATAGCTAGGGTGAGTAGGGATCGTCCCAAGGGAAATGGAGTGTATTTAGCTTGGAAATTAATGTTGGATAAGTAGGTCAAATGATCAAAGATGTTTTGATTGGTTAATTAACTACAATGTCAACTAAATGGATGCAAGGTAAAGCAATTGAAGTAGAGTAAAATGTAGAGAATATAAGAGAGGGATCTTGGGACTTAAAGGTCACCACCAAACATCACCTTCCTAGACACTCAATGTGTAATGAATGAGGGGGATTATATGTTGCAATACTAGTGTGTGTCATTAATTGAATCAACAAGCATGGATGACTAAATAAGTATACATTGTCTAGCCAAACTAGTGAATAGCACAACATATCAAATTAAGCTATTATTCCTTCCTTTAAGTCCACAATCAATACACATCATCAAATTAGAGAAATATACTACTTGCATTCATAAGTATGAAACATCAAACAACAAGCATGGATTATCCTCCCATCTAAGAAAGTAAGGCTACTACACTACAACTAAGCTAGGGACATGAAAATTAAACTAAGGAAGAGGCAATCCATCAAGGAATGAATATGAACCATCAAATAAACCACAATAGTATTCCAATAAGCACCATGCCTTGACCATCACTAGATTCGTAGCATCAACACGCATAGACATGCATCAATATCACAAAACCTAGAGATAAACACATGAACATCTATTCTAACATACATAGACATATGAATAGAATGAAATGATCAATTGGAAGTATTAAATCACACAAATCATTGTAGAAACTAGATTCATATATAAATCAAATGTCAAGACAAGAATTACAACACAAATCCCCTTAAAATACAAAACATCAAAGTCTAGGAGGCATGCTTAGGGCTATCTCTAGCCCCAAGAGAATGGTTTAGCCACTCATTGATATAGTCATCTAACCCTCAAGGGCCATTTCTATGGTAGGAATGATCTTCTTCTCCTTGATGGAAACCCTAGATGAGTGAAAAAAACTCCCAAATGGTGTGTGTCTATATAATCTCTAGACTCCTCCAACCACTCTTGTGTAGATGGTTTTTTTCTCAAAGATTATATATGTATAAAATGGCCCAAAATCCTTATATAGGTAGCTCAAGTGTCACACCCAATAGTCAGACCTCGTGCACTAAGACCTCCAAATGATTACACCACGAGCACACCTTTTAATTGGCTGGAACTCTCGCACTTGAGGAGGTTCAATCGATCACAAGAGTGGTCCGATCGATCAAACTATGGCGGCGCCTTTTTGGAATAATGACAAATCTAAGATATTTTTGAGATATTTTGGGAAAAGGACAAAAGTGGTAGGTGGGGATAAGATCAAAGAAGTTGGATCGATCGAAGTAATGTTGGATTGATCGAAGATGGAAATTTCCTGAGGATAAGGACAAGAGGCTCGATCCATCTTGGCATGGTTGGAATAATCACTATGAGATCGATCTGAACTTGGTCTGATCGATTTAAGAATGCTGTTTTCCATTACTTTGCTTCCACTTTGCTCATTTCTTCCACTAAGCTTGAGATTGCATCTTTTATGCTCTAATTCAGCTGAATTGACTTATTTTGGGGATAAGTGCCTGAAAAGGGAAATAACATGAAATTAGACTAAAATGGAAAAATAAGATAGGATAAGGTCCTAGAATGATCAATCTAAAGGGGTTTAAACGCGCACTTTTCAGCGCTTATCATCAATCCCTAAGACTTTCTCTTTATTGACCTCTCTTTAATTTAGTTTAATTTTATTTTTGTGTTCGTGATAGACAATTAAACAAATCAATCTTTTTCCTTGAATCAAAATAATATTAATTTGATGCTTAAATAAAACGCAATCTCATTATGGGATCAACACCCTCTGTATAGTCATATTCTGCAAAGATTCGTGCTATTACGAGTGGTATAATTTGACACACATCAGTGACTATGTCACAAATTCTGGAATAAACGCACACCATGTATGCAACTACAAAGCAATAAAATGCACCAATGTATGTACTTGAAACACACGTAGCACATACTCATAAAGCATAAAACATGACGTAAATAATACTTTACAAGTATATCATACAGTCCACATAAGGCCACCAATAGATCATATATCCCATAGGGATCCAAATAAATGAAGCATAATAAGCAAATATAACATATGAGAAATGCATCATTTGTATCATCACACAAACCAACACGTAGTCACATATCCTAAACATATCTCTAAGGCATGCTCAAAAACAATAAGGCATATAAACATGCAAGGGTGACTATATATGACAATGCCACAAAATCATAAGTAAAATGGAATGTCTCTCAAAAGAACAATCTTATAGACAGCGTATCCCAAAGCAGGAATGAGTCCAATCTCTCACTGCAAGGAAATGAATCATTTCCCAAAATGACCATTAAGGTTTCCGAAACATAGGGTCAATAAGCCCTTCCCAAAACTAGCCCTTTTCCAAGGTGGAACCTCTACACTCGCATAAAAACAAAATAACCAATGTAATAGATAGTTTCAATACTAACCATCACAAGACATCAACAAGGACATATCTCAAGATGCCAATGAGTCCAATGGGAACTCTATAGGATTTTATAGGAACCCTAACACACCACCCTAAGTCTCCAATGACAAGGAAGAGTAATTAATTGCACTAATGCAATTAATCACACGAAACCACACACGTCCCAACCATAGCTCACAAGAGTTATCCTAAGCACACGAAAGAAGAACCCTAGTTCAACACACCGCTCAAGTCCCTAAACCATCACTAATGACCATGTCATTTTTTTCCTTTTATCCGACATTCATTTTTTTTTTTTTTTTATATATTTAGTTATTTATTTTTTTTGTTTATTTGTTCATTTATTTTCTTTTTGCCTTGAGGTTTTGTGTTTAGAAATGTTTTCCGACATCGCATGCATTCATTTTAATTTAATTTATTGTTAATGCCTAAATTAATTGAGTAAAAAAGCATGCTTGTTTAATTTCATTTCCAAGTGGTATGAATGCATAATTTTTTTGAAAATATTTTCATTTTTCAGGGTGCTTTGTGTAATTAACTTTTTGAGATTTTTTGTCTTAGGGACCTTTTTTACAATTATTTTTGTGAGATATTTAGAAGAAGGATAATTTTATAATTTTTGGAAAGTGTGACAAGTATCACGTTCTCCATAGACCATTTGTTGACTTTTGATTGGAACACTTAGAAGCTTAGGATGATGACAAGTGGAGGATAGTGATTGAACCTTGTGAGGATGCCTAGGATCATGACAAATGGAGGTGTGTGATGTGTGTGTGTGAGAGAGGTAGTGTTAGTATTGTATTTGGGCCTCATAACTTCATTAGTTAGTGGAATTTCTAGTAAAATCACTTTGTATTCCTCACCTCTCACCAAAGCAACCATTGAAGCTTGAAATCCAAACCATAGAAGCTTATTTTCAACCCTCTTCCACTAAGCTTTTGGTCTTGCACTTAGAAGACAAAAGCTTTCCCTCACCATTGTCTACCACACCTTGTCTTGGATTTCCACTTTACTTACATTTTCCCTTGATTTTTAGAGATACAATTCTCTAGTAAGGTAAGGGGTGTTTTATGTTTATTTCCTAAACATTTATTGTGTTCTTTGAAGTTAATAGGCATTGTATGCATGTTATATAAATTCTAGGGTTGCATATAGATAAATATTGTATGTATCTAACCTAGGGTTTCATATCGTTCAAGGCTTGTATATAATCTATCTCTTGTATTGATGTTGTTTTGATTGGTGGGGAATTAGATTATAGTTATTTCCTTTAGTGTGATTATGAGGTTCTTATATGATTCTTGCCAATGGTTGTGTTGTGAGATTAATACTATGTTGTTGTTTAAATCATGGTTTAAAGCTTACTATGTTAGCATGAAAGGATTTCCTAATTTGACAAAATTGTAGTAGCATAGTTGTGTTCACATTGTGAACTTATCATTGCAAATGCCATTATAGCTGAAGACTTAGAGAATGATTTGTGTGATTTTGAATATTCGATGTGCATGGAATATGGTTAAATGCATTGTATAACTATGTGGTTGTTGTGATACTATTGTTGATTTTGGAAATACTTGGGGCATTGTTTCATTGACATGGCTAGGGTATGGCCCTAGTGCGAGAGGTACGAGTTCTCCCCAATTTAGTGCGCACTTAGGTGGTTCCTTGCGGGTTAATAGCCCAAAACAACTAATTGTCTTGGTTGTGATGTTCTTAACCCGACGCCGTCTCCAAGATATTCATATTGTTTGATTTCGCGTTTTACTTTTCAAGTTGACATTACTTTGCTATTGTAACTTGTTGCTTTACATTGGATATTCCAAAATTGTTCAAATGCATTACTGGTCATTTTACATTGGATGTTCCAATATTGTACAAATGCATTACTCGTTGTTTTACATTAGAGATTCTAATATCGTTAAGTATGTTACCTATTATGGTTTACTTTCAAAATGTTTCAAATATAGCTTTAAGATGACCCCTTAGCTTCACTTTGAAACTAGAAGTTAGGAGGCATGATCCATATGTGTTTGTCTATATTACACTTGCAAAAACCATCGAAACTTTAGGGTATACGCATACGCATTTTCCTATTGAGTAACTCGATTACTCATCCTAGTTGATTATTATTTTTCAGGCAAAGAGACACTCTTCTTGGATGCTCAACATCCCTAGTTCGGCTTGTGTTTCATTTGACCATCTCTTGTATATTTTTGGTATGCAAGTGTTAGCAAGATTTAGTTGTCTTTTGAAGTTGATAATGTAAAACCTAATTAGAAGCTTGTCTTGCTTCCTTTTGTATGTGTAATAAGTACCTCAAACACTCTCTTTTGATGTAACTTAACTTGTATGTAATGAGGTCAAGGGCCAAGCACTTTCAATGTATGCGAATTAAGTTGTTTTGTATTATGTTTTTATCTCTTTGACATATGATGAACTCAGGGGCATTTTTGTCATTTCACTTTTATTTTTATTTTTGGTTTGGACCATAAGTGATCTTAGAACCAATTTTGAGGGGGGGTTGCTTCACAAACTTTTTCCAAAAAGTCCCATTTTTGCATTGAAATTCAAATATTTATGAAAAATCACAGCTTGTAGCCCAGCCATTTACGATCGATCGTTACCCATTTACGATCGATCGCACCTAAGCACCATTTTTTGTGCCTTTTTTGAGTCATTTATGATCGATCGTAACCCATTTACGATCGATCGCATTTGGGACAGGGTGCTTTCTTGGCAGTTTTTTAGCCAAACTTTGAACTTACATATCTCACTCATTTTAAGTCCAAATTAGATGATTTTTGAGCCTATATTTATAGAATTTTCATTGGATTTTTAATGGTACCAATCCAATTTTCATATTCAATTCTTACTAAGAGATATGATCATTTTAGAGGAACAATATTGGGATTTTGTTTGAATCGGGATAGTGTTTTCGTGAGATTTCACTCCCAATGTCCTTAGGACTTCATATGGGATTACCAAAGGATATTATTGGGTTATCTTGATCTCATTTGACTTGTTAGAAGTCAAATATCCTTCTCTTAAGGAATAATGACCATTTTACCCCTAGTTCCATATTTGGTCTATTTTAACCTTAGCTTCCGCTTTCGTTTCCTTTTTAAGTTCCATGACTTCTTAGAAGGTCACTTTGTGATTTTAGAGGCAGTGTCCATCTCTATAGACCCTTGTCTTTTTATTGCTTCCGCGTTTCGGACTCGTTATCGGGTCAGTTTTCGGGTTACTCGCTGACGCACCAGGTTCTTTGAAATTCGGGCCATCACACTGATCATATTCTTCATGATATATATATATATATATATATATATATATATATATATATCTGTGAAAATTCTTTCAAAGAATTTATGATCTATCTTTGAATACAAAATTGTGACATATGATAATTTGATTAAAATATATTCTTGGTTTGTAATCTATACAATAAAAATTGATTTGCATTAATTAGGAGATTCTTAGATTTGAATCTCTTAAGTTCAGAAGTTTTTGTGCACTAGTCCATATTTGAAAATCATTAAATTGTTGACTATGGTATATTGATCACAAAAGCTATAAAGGTTATTATCTAAAAAAAAAATAGGAGCTTGAAAATAATAATGAAAATATTCAGCCTGAAAAGAAAAGAAAATTTTGAAAATTGCTGAATTCTTTGTTTATGAAAAGGCTACTTATTGAGATGTGGTTGAAAGCTCCCATTAGACTTTGAAGAGGAGCTAAATGAATAAAAAGAAAGGTGGTAGACAAGTTGAATTGGGGAATTGTTGTCTGCTCTTTAGAGTGAAAGCCACATTGCATATAAAAATTGCTCATAGGCAATTTTATCTTGATGCTTTTCGATCAATATGGTTTGGACAATGATTTGTTGAAAATTGATGAGATTGGATTGCACACACACACTTGAACTTGTTGGATTGATTTCTAAAATATTTCATTAAAATTTACAACTTAAATTTCGTGTTATGATTATTTCCTAAGAATTGAAATTAATTGAATATTCTGTGGAGTCGAGTTTTTCGTTCATAGATATCTCTGAAAATTTGGATCATGTGTGGACTTGAAAGATGTTGATTAAACTGCTCAATGATTTGATTTTGTTTTTTTAAAAAAAAAAAAATTGAAAAACTTTGAAAATTTTCAAAAAGATTTTTTTTTTTTTGGTTTTTAGTTTGGTAATTTTATTTGTTTTTGGCATTAAACATTGAGTATATTGAAATATTTTAAAGGAGTCTTTCTAAAGAAAAAATTTCAAGTCTAAAAAAGTGATCTACCCAATACCTACCAGTTCAAAGGTTCCCTATCGGTTCAAAGATGCTAAGTAGCAAGGCCATTCACTGGCCATGTGCTACCGGTACCAAGGATTAGGTACTAGTTTAAAAGAGATCACCGCACTATGAGATCTCACTGTCCAGTAGGAACCAGTTCCCCCATTGGCTACCGGTTCCTGGCAGCGTGATAAGGAATAAAAGAAGTTTCATTTTTCACACTGTTGGGTTATATTACTAAACATAAACTTTCTCTCTCTATATAGCACTCTCTCTATATATTGCTCAAATCATATATACATCATATATAGCTTCAAGGTTATCATAATAGTGCATATACATCATTAAATCATTGAATTGCAAGATGTATTGAAGATTGAAGCTTGGGAATTTGAATTTGAAGAAGACTTTGGGTTTTGTGAACAAAAACTTCGAGGATAGGTTTTGTTGTGTTGAAAATCATCTTATGGTTGATTAAAAGCTGGGTATTGAACTTTGTTGAAGTTATTGCTTGTTATGTTGTTGATTTTTGGGTTTTTAAAGATCCAAATCACACTCTCTCTATCACACTTTGGGGTTGCACACCAAGTGTTCAACAAAATTACCGAGTGAACTTTGGGACTTTAAACCAAAATTGTTCGAACATCAAATGGCTCCAAAATTGTCTCGAAAGGCTAAAGGAAAGGGAACTGCAACACCTCCACCCCCCAAGAGAGTGAGAACAACAATTTCCATCCGGGAACCAAAAGAGGGGTCAAATGTTCCAAGGAAAGATCTGACTTCACCAATGAGTTCTAGCTCACCTTCTACTGAGGTGCCACCTAGGTATCCTTCTGTTTCTGACATTGGGAAGGTTGAGTTCGCTAGAGAACACTTCCACAGTGACCATGCTTGGAATGTGTGAACCAAAGTGTACAAAGGCAGTCCGATAAAGTCGGAATGGAATGTGAACTTAAAGAAACTCAGAGACAGTCTAACTAAAAAGCTTATTGACTACATCGAGAAGAATAATTGTCTTTTCTTCACGAGGATGGAGCGTAGCTACAGTCCTGACATGGTTCATTACTTCTATTCAAATATTCAAAAAGTTAATGATTCTGGATATTTTGAAGTTTCTTTATTTGGCAAAGATTATTCTGTCAATGAAGATACTATTCGGGAAGTTCTTGGTACTCCTAAGAGATATACTGAGTCGTGATACTTTTTTTCATTTAAAAAATCGAAGCTGAAGTGGGAAGAAATTTGCAATACATTGTGTGTTCCTAATGCTCTGAGATATACCGATCTCATTCCTTCTTGCTATCTCATAAACAAGGCAGCATTCCTGAATTTGTTGGCAATGGCAAATCTTGGTTATTTCGGGAAGAAGGACATCATCTCTTTGGATCGTTCAAAGGTATTATTTCTTCTATTTACTGGTACACAGATTCATCTTACAGCGTTTATCTATAGGTTGATGGTAGCACACTACAAGAACAACACCAAAAAGAAGTCATCTCCATTCCCTATGATCATCATGGGTTTGTATAGGAAGTTTGAGATTTCACTTCCACCCCGAGCTCATCATGTTGAGATTATATCTGAGATGGATCTTCGAGCTTTTAACAAGTCTAAACCCACCAGGGCTACAGCTAGGAAGGTTAGCATAGGTTTAACCGCTACTTTATCTCTTCTAGAAATCTCTCAGATTTTTTTCGTCTAAACGGAATTTCACTACAAAGGATGCAAATCTGCTTTACTCAATGTTTTTATAGAATCAAAAAGCCATGCTTGATGCTTTTTTTATTATTTAAAGGCTGAGGTGAGATTACATTAAGAGCAGAGGATGGGTAGTACGTCCGAGGATGTCTACAGACCAGCCCCTCGAGATCCTTCACTTATTTCTGAGGATGATGAGATAGGTGATAATGATGTTGAGGATGATGAGGATGGTGATGATAGTGACAGTGATGTTGGTGATGATGAGATACCGAGTACTACTGTTCCGTTTACTGGAGATGTTGATGCTTTATTTTATATTCATACCATACATGCATCATATTTTGTTCAGTTTTACTTGTCATAACTTGATATTTTTGGATATTTTCTTTTGATTGCTGACATGTAATAAACTGTTTTACTGTTTTCTCTTTTAGTTATTTTTCTACTCTAATAACCTGTTTATTGCTTTGTCAATTTTGTAAAGGATGAGAACAATGGTTAATTTAAGGGGGAGAAAATACTGAAAAATTGGATAATTTCTTCAGGGGGAGTTTTTAACTTATTTTTATAACTTGTTTTATTAAACTTTCACAGGTAGTTGCTTGATCCATGTGCAGGAAATCAGGTGAAATTTTCGTCCAAGAGAAGAAGATAATAGAGATAGAAAAAATTCTGTGTTTCCTTAAGCAATTGTAATTTACTTTTTTTGCTTGGGTAGATTGCTTTAATTGTTTTTAGGGTTTTGTCAAAAAATTACCAAAGGGAGAGATTGTGAGATATATTTTTGTAAATTAAAAATTTTCGATAGCAAAACAAGTCCTAGTCAAGTTGTAATTCAAGTTACCAAATCAAGATTCGACATCGACTGCGGAATTTGGAAGGTTCTTCAGAAGAAGGATACTAAGATCATCGAAAAAGGAAAGAACAACTTTTCGGAAGTTGTTTCTCATTTAGGACACAAATACCACCAAGGTATATTTCCAAGTTACCAAAATACAGAAAATCCAAATTCAAGATGGATTCTGTCAAGTGGGAATCGGAACCACAGTTGGGAACCGGTTCAAGAAATTGAGATTCGAAGAATTCTATTCTATCCATTGTGAATCGGTTCAACCACCTCCTACCGGTACCATTGCTGTTTCAAATTTAGGAAACTTTGTCCTAATTAGTTTTGAACTACCTATTTGTTTTAGAAGTTTACCAAAAGTCCTGTGCACGAAATTTCCTTTATTTTCAGAAGGAATAAGTCTTTGAAAATTCTATTTAAACCCTAATAAACATCTAGGTTTATGTATGGCTTTAGCACTACAACTTCATCATTCACAAAAGGCTTAGGAAGATTAGTTTTGTAGAAAATTCAAGAGATTTCTCTGTCATCTTTCTAGAACACACATATAACCACATAGTGAGTTTAGAGTTGTGTTGTTCAAATCCTGGTTATGATCATACAGTTACATCTACAACCATCAGAGAAAAACAGATCTACTTCTACATCGAATTCAAATATTGAAGAATAGAAGTAAAAGCGATCACACTTTGAAAGGGTCAAAGTATTCAATTAAGTGTTGTTTGATCTATCTGCTACACTTCTACAGATATCAAGCATAAGCCTGAGGTTAAGTTGCTGTTGGATGGGACGTCGCAAAGCTAGAGGATTGTCAGCTAGCTATTTGTGTTTGGTAGAACGATAGGGTGTGAGCCAAAGTCAAAGTTTAGTGTACTTTATTTCAAGCATAGTGGATCGGTTTACTTTGGACTGCACAATCCATAAGGTTTTTCCTGCGCAAATAGTTGATGTATTTTATCAACTAGGGTTTCCTCGCTAAAAATCCTGGTGTCATTTCTAACTTTTGCTTTGCTTTATTTTATCTGCATGTGATTAATCATTTAATTGCTAAAATAAGTAAAGTTTAAAGACACAAGATCCATTTCTAAAAATACAAAACTTTCTAAATATTCCGCTGCGTACAACTCACAGAAAGAGGATTAGAGACATGTGAAAAGTTAGGATGATGATATGTGGAGGGTGTGGATGGTAGTGTGTGTGAGGGATAATGCTAGGGTAGGTGTTTATGGTATATATCATTTTACATATTGTTGGCACCAAAACTTGGCAGCCACCTCAGCGGTGATGTGGACCAGTGAGGAGCCGACAAGTGTTCAGTATGATTTTGAGGAAAGTCGGCTAGTAAAGAAACATTAGGAGAAAATCTAGGAAAATATATTTAGCCACCTTATCAATAAGGTTGTTACTGAAATATAGCAACAGAGATTTGAATTAATTCGAATATGGTTATTGATTGAAAAGGAAAGACTTAGAGGTTTAGCTAAAATAAACAACTAAATCCCTACGAAGTAGGAATTTAGTTGGAGAAGGAAAACGAAAGTCGTAGAAGATAGCAGCCGCCACATGGGCAAATCTAAATAAGGCAAGCGGCATTTATGAGTATTAAACAATGAGCCTTAAAGGAAATACAACGGGTACCAGAATTATGGAAAGAAGTTGCTAAAAATTAGCAAACCTTCTAGCAATAGGAGCAAACCAAGTCAAAGGAATTAGCAAATAATAAAGAAGGTATTCGGCTAAGGAAACTAAAACAAAGATATTGAAGGCAAAACAAGCTGGGTTTGAGTCAGTTTGGGTTGTGAAAAGAGAGAATCAAGCTACGAGAGATTTTTTAGCAAAGAATAAAGATAAATTAGTTAGATAAGACTTCTATAAATAGAAGTATTGTAATTTATTCCAATTTGTCCAGCACCACCCACAAAATAGCATGAATCCAAAATTCATCAAATGACTCAACGTTATCTTATCTTCTAATCTTTTGTCCAAATGGTAAATTTCATTCGAAGAAACTAAGTTCCAGTAACGTACTTTTCTTTTACAATGCTTAATTATGCTATTTACAAATTTAATCATTATTTTATGCAAACGGATTCAGTGACAAATCTTTGATCAGATTGTAGTTATTTCAATTCGGCCAGTTCATTCCATTGCAAACATTACTTTTCAGTCTATTTCAATTCAGCCAATTTCCTTTATTGTCTATTTTAATTCAGCCAGTTCATTCAATTTACTTTAAATTGCAATTTTATTCTTTTAACACTTTTATAAAAAGTTCTTACAAACAAGGCAGAAAAATAACCTTACTGAGAGCTCATACTATTCTCTTTCCCACACATTCGCCTATAGTCAGCCACCAACGAAAAAGGGATAATTGGTGTTCAATCATATAATTTTGAGTATTTTACAAATACTCTGGCACGCCCGCAAAAGTCCATCGACCGGTGTGAGCAAAAAACACGCGAACACATATACACTTTTTCTCCTAATTTCCTTCTTCTTCCTCACTTTCTCTTTGTACCTCCATAGAAGCTCTAGTTTGGACCTTCATTTCCTTCATTTTCTTTTCACCTTTTGGACAAGCTTTATAAGGGAAAAAGCTTGGGGACTCAATTTGCAACAAAATCATTTCCTTAGATTTAGCTTTTGTGACGTTTTCTTCTTGGATTCTAGGGTGGCTTTCCCTAGTGAGGTAGGGGGTGTAGTATAATTGTAACCTTGGTGTTTTTTTTTTATTTTTATTTATTTTTATTTTTTTTAATTTTTTATTGTGTTTTAGAAAGTTTCACATGTCATACTTGTGTTGTGTGAGTTGTGAGGGTTTTGCTTTGAAATCCTACTCTTAACCCGAGATTTCATAGTATTCTAAAGCATTAGTATTGATAGCCTTATGATTAAATTGTCTATGTGGTTAAGTTATGTGATTTAATTTAACTTCCTTGACAATGGTGTACGGTTGCTTTTATATAACCCTCATATATGTGAATTGCTATACATTATGTATTAAATCTTAGGATAAATTGTGTATAATTGTATATTGGTTCAAGAGTTTCATATTGAAGACTATATGCATTAGGTTGTTAGAATATTTTGAAGAATATATTGCTAGCATGATGATAGCCTTGTTGCTTGGACATATACAATTGCAATGCATGTCATCTTATCTATATTAATTCTATGAGCTGATGTTGAGGACCTTAGGGCATAGTTTGTGTGAATTGAAATCTTGGTGCACTTATGGAGTACATTATTCATCTTCAAATGTAAATGATTCATTGGAAAATTCTTATTGATTTTGGGAGATACTTAGGATAATTGTTACTTTGAGAATGCGAAGGTTTGGCACTCGCGAGTGAGACATGAGTTTCCCCAATTTATAGTGATTACTTGGGTAGTTCCCTACGGGTTAGTAGCCCAATAATAGCTTGGTTATCTCAGTGCATATTCTGTGCATGATCAGTTGTGTGTGTGTGTGTGTCCAAGTTATCTCTATTATGTGATTTCGTATTTGGTTTCTAAGTTGACACTCTTGTGTGGTTGTAGTGGATCACTTGATGTTGGTGTTCACTTATTGCATTATACATACTATTTAGTAAGTAATTTATATCATGATTCAAATGGTAGTTCTAAGATGATTCCTTAATTCTACCCTTGAATTAGACGACTAGGAGGCATGTACCATACTTGTGTATTTTATGTTATTCTTGCAAGGCCAATGAACCCTAGGTTATCTTTATAATGCACTTTTCTACGGAGTAATTTAAATTACTCACCCTTGTTGATTTAAACCTTTTTCGAGTAAGGCTGTGCTTTATATGGATGTACCTGCATCTTAACTCGGATATGATGTTTATTTACTTTTGGACATGTTTTGGATATGTATTCATGCAATTTGTTAAACATGCTTGATGTAATATTTTGGGTTATGAGTATATTTGGAGGATGTAATGTATATTTTGAGAAGGGAAATGATTTAAGAACTTATTTTATCTTTTAGAGTTGTCAAGTGATTTCCTTTTCCTCCCATCTCTCCTGTATAACTTTCATCATGTATTGTAATAAGGCCATGGAACCATTTTAATCAAGTTTGGCTTCCTTGTTTAAATTGTACACTTAAGCATGTTACGCACATTTACTAGAGGGATTTCACACCTCTATGTCATGTGTCACATTTGGGAAGGCTTAAGGTTGGTTTTAAGACCATTAAAATTCATGTTTTAAGTAAGAAAGAAGGTGTATTCCAAAACATGTGTTGATCAAGTCCACACACAAAACCGAGGGATATCAAATAACTAATAATAAACAAGCACATAATATAAGAGGAATAATAATAAAATAAATAAATATCGCTGAAAGGGAAAACTAAAATAATAATTAAATGATAAATCATCTCATACCAAAATCTCTAATAAAATCCCATCATAATAATAAATCTCCAGCGTAAAACTCAGGAATCCAAATATCATGGACCCCTAAATAAACTAATCCCATAAACTGAAATAAATAATAATCTAAGTCTAAACATGAAATAAATTAGATAATATCCTACGTCGTCAAATTCGAAAAAATGAATAGGAATGTCTCTGATTAGCATGAACAACCTTTAAGTCTAAAACTAGGGTGGACCTGAAAAATAAATTGTGGGTTAGACCCATGAGCAAGCCCTCTCTACTACGACCCAAATTAAAGAACCGATAATCAATACATCCCTAACCAAACTCATGTTATATCTATATAGTCGATATATACATAAATACACATTAGGACTCACACTAGTAATAAGGCAGTCTTAACTATATAGTAAGCATTATGCAAGGCACACACAAAGTGGTCATGAATACCATCATCCACAAGGGCACACACAAAGTGGTCATGAATATCGTCATCTACAAGGGCACACACATCTCTTGCTCCAGCTACCCATCCAAATCCGGCAATATACGTCTCGTACCTAACTGTAGATCCCTAGACCTAGGGCTCATATCATGGCTCCCATATATATATATATATATATATATATATATATATATATAATATCAATAAATAAATACCATATCTAACAATGGCACAATGTATCGTGTCTTGACTTATTAGTTATCCTACCTACTCATCCAATATCAAAGTCATATCCAACAATAGCGTACAATATCTAGAAGCTTATCTTATTAGCTATCTTAATGATCATAACACATACAACCATTAATCTTATCCACAATATATAAATTAGAGATATATATATATATATATATATATATATATATATATATATATATATATATTTCATAATTGGTTTTTGTATAAAAAGAAAAAAAAGGAATATATATAGGCGCACAGAGGGCATACCCTCAGAATTTTACTGGAAAGAACAACATCTTAGAGAAGAACCATTCTTAGTAAATTAGAAGAAAAACAAAGTATGATAGCTATATAATGTCTTTAAGTGAGACATTATAAACATCAAAAACCTCAAACAAAATATTCCTAGCCACCTCGGAGGTGGAAGTAGGACTATGACCATGAAGCCTTCGATTTCTCTCTTGCCAAATACTCCAAAAACCACCAATCAATAATGTTTTAATCATTGTACTAGTCTGTGATGAGAACCAAAGCAACAAATCTTCAACTATAAAGATAGAGCTAAAGTCCACAGTCCAACCAAGTGTATCCTTCAACCAGCTCCAGAAATTCATAGCAAAAGGGCATTGAACAAAAACATGATCTTTGGTATCAATTTGTTGTAGGCAATTAGAACATTTAGGTGCCAGTTGCACTTTCCTCTTCTGCAGATTGTACATTGTAGGCAGTCGATCTTGAAATAAAAGAAGTCCATGAATAGACCATCGAGGTCTAGCTTTCCCCCAACAAACAGATGACCACAAAGCCTCTGGATAGGTAGTTCTACAACCCTTCCAAGCTTTTTTGAAATTAAAATCACCTCCATCCCAAAGAAATTTATCTGGTCTAGCGTGAACAGGCAGTGTGTGCAAGTAATCTTTAATGGGTCTAAAAATTTCATCTTGTAAAAGATCAAAATTCCAGCCTCCATCAATGATAATACTGGACAATAGAGAAGACCAAGAGAACCCCAACCTTCTAACCCTTCTGTGCCCAAATTTCTGTAACAAAGTTTCCCCTTCACACCAAGGATCTGTCAAAACCTTGAAAGTTTGCCCAGTTCCAATAGAAAATTGGATATTAGTCAACATTATATCTCTAACACTAATCAAGTTTTTCTACAGGCTTGAATAAGAGACCTTTGGAACAGCATTCCAGTATGATGGTCTTAAAGCATATCTGTTTTGAAACCAAGAGACCCAGAGCCTATCTTTACTCAATAAAAAATCCCATGCCAAAACATAGTAAGCAGCAACCTGCAGGTCCTTCAATTTTCTAATACCCAACCCTCCCTCAGTTTTTGATCTACACATCATATCCCAACTGAGAAGATTTAATTTTTTCAAATTATCCTTGCTTCCCCAAACAAAGTTTCTACATAATTTCTGTATTTGATTTATGACTGCAATTGGAAGAAGGAAGACACTACACCAGTATAAACAAATTGGAGTGATAATAGTTTTTTTCAGAGATATAATAAATAACATAGTCATAGATCATGTTTATAGATCACAATGACATTAATTCATATAATTAAATCATAATTAATAATATGAAATTAATTAAACAGATATAATATTATCCCAAAATGATTTGCAACTTAATAATTGATTTAATCATTTATTAATATAATTATGTATATTAAAATAAATAGCACATTACATAATTTACCAATATAAACATTATCCCCATTCTCCACTAAAGTGGTAAGACCGACCAACCACTAACCTAGTATCCAAAAGTGGTTATAATAATTAGCCAAATAACACATTACAACTTATATAGATATTCAAGATTAATCAACCAACATCTAACCAATACATCATTATCCTATTGGTTATAACAACTATAGGATAAAATATATATCTAACAAATTAATATAAGAATGCAACGTTATCCAAATAGCCAATACTCACTTAAGTGTTAAAACCAATCAGACACCATTAAATTCAGAAAACAAAAGTGTTCAACCTTAACAAGAAGTTTGGGTCAATCGATACCCTCATTTGGTTGATCGGTCGACCGAAACACCCAAATCAGTCGACCGATACACTTCATCGGTCAACCGAAACATATTGTCTGCTACTTCACGACTTCTATCGTTCGGGTCCTAAATCATTGTATCTAAGTCCCATATCATCACCAATATTATATAGAATGAAAATACACAAAGCCCAACAATTTAATTCAAGTTTCATGCCTTAAAATCAAAGAATTAATCATGTAAAATCATACTTATACAAGAATATGAAAAATATATAATTCAGTTCTTAAACATCAATTCTAGTCCAATTAATTCCATGATTTAATTCCTAAAATTCAGCATGTGATGGAGAGAATATAGATTCCAAGGGGAAAAGATAGAAAATAGACTTGCCTTAAGGGTTTTAGATTGAAAACCCAAATCTCCTCTCTGTTCTTTCTCTGTTTTCCGGTGATCCTTGGGTTGCCTTAGCTGCTCTGGTCTAGTCCAAGAAACAACCTTCCTTCCTCCCTTCTAAGGTTTGGCCTTGTTTCTTCCTCACGCGGCCTCTCTTTTCTCTCTAAAACTCTCTCTGTAACTCTCCTTCTCTATCTGCGTATATGGGTTTTGTAACCCTTATGCACACTACATACATATATATTTATACGCTAACTAATAACCCTAGTCCTAATCCTAATAGCTTAAGGGGAAAGAAAAGAAAAAGGAAAATAAATATAACTAATATAGTAATAATAACTATTTCTACGTATATACACATATATATATATACCTTAATAAATATATGTATATCTAAATCTGATACATCCATTATTATATTAATTAGTATTATAATAATAATAATAATAATAATAAAAATAATAATAATATCTATTTTTATATACATCTCTCTCTCTCTATATATATATATAACTAATACCCATAGGTCCTTATCCATACCCATTTAGGCTTGACCGGTCATTTACAAGGGTCGCGATACCAAGTCAAGCTTAAGGAGTTGTGTGAGAATTTAAGAGGTGGCCAAGTTTTACATTTATAGAAAGCCACTACTACCTTTCTCTATATAAAATATAGATAGGGCGAGTAGGGATCATCCCAAGGGATTTGATGGTGTATCGAATTGTGAAACTATGGTAATTAGGGTTAGTAGGTCGAATGATCACACAATTGTTGATTGATTGGTTGATTATACTAAATGAGCTAAACTATAATAAAGCAATGCAATAAGATAGAGAGTAAGTAAGAAGGAAAGGTCTTGGGGTGTAGAGATCACCACCAAACAATACTATTCCAAACCATAATCAAGTGACTAATGAGGGAAATGAATGTGTTGCAACAATGTTGTGTGTGTAAAAGACATTCAATTGGTAAGGGTGACTCAACAAGTGCAAATTGTCTCAATCAACATGTGTGAGGCCACAATACATCTATTGGTAGAGGAATATATTGTCTAAACATCATGTGAAGATAACAAAATAACAATTCAAGTCATTGACCCTTTCATTAAGCTCATAGTCCAAGCAATCCATAAGGATGATTTAGTTAAACATGCATTATCTAAACATCATGTGAGAGGTACAAAATATATATTGGGAGAGGAATAAATTGTCTAAACACATGTGAAAGATACAACATATCATAACTAGTCATTAATCCTTCATTAAGCTCAAAATTCCATTACACCACAATATTAGAGCATATGCTTCTTGCATTCAAAAGCATGGAACATCAAAGAACAAGCATGAATTGTTTTCCCAACTAACACTACACTACTTAAAAGAGAAGCACAATCCATCAAGGAATAAGTATGAACCATCTAGAGACATAACAAGAGCATTACATTAAGAACTTCATATTTTGACAATCTTAAGATTAAAGGCATTAATACACATAGACATGCATCAATAACATTAAATCTAGAGGTGAGCATCTACTCTAGCATACATAGACATATAGATAGAGAAAATGATCAATTAGAAGCATTAGTCCATAGAACTCAATGAATAATCAAGATCTTCATAAGTTTAAGAGTCAAAATATGCATTACAACACAAATCCCTCAAAATTACACAAGATTAGGTAAAGAAGGCATGTTTGGGGCTAACTCTAGCCCCAAGAGGATGTCTAGCCACTCATGATGATGAAGCTCCAACCCTCCAGGGCTAAATCCATGGTGAAAATCTGCTCCTTGATGATGAAGGTCTCCTCCAAAGGTTGCTCTAGCTTCCTCCCTTCTTCCTCTCCAAGAATAGCCTCCAAGATGATTTTCAATGTGTGACAAGAGACTCTAGAGACCTCTCCAAAAAGTGTATCATATTCCTTATATAGGTAGGTCAAATACACCCTATGATGAGCTGTGGTCGTGCAAGGCATATTCTCCAATGATTGGATGAAGGACGGAATAAATGAGCTGGACTTTAACTTTTTCTCGCTGGAGGAAGTTCGATCGATCGAACCTTAACTTGGATCGATCGAAGATGGGTTCGATCGATCGGACTGCATCTTGGATCGATCGAAGTGGTCTGACTCCTCCGGATAAGGACAAGGCTGAGATATTTCGAAGATATTTATGGGGAAAAGGACAAAAGTGGTTGGTAAGCGTACAGCTGTGGATAAGATCAATCATTTGAATCGGACAAAATAGGGTTCGATCGATCGAAGGTGATGTTGGATCGATCGAACTTGGAATTTCAGCAAAGGCCAAGGTTGGATCTATCGAGAAGTACTGTGATCGATCATAGATGTTCGATCTATCGAACTCTAAGTTGGATCGATCGAACTTTTCAGCTGCACAACTTTGATTCCTTTTTGCTCCTTTCTTTCTCCACTTTGCTCCCTCCTTTGGTTTATCTCAAGATTGCTTCAATTAAGCTCTTATTTGGCTGAGTTAGCTCAATTTTGGGATTAGTGCCTGAAAATATGAATAACACGTAATAAGTCTAAAACGGCAAAGTAAGATAGATAAAGGTACTAGAATGCTTAAGCTTAACGGGTTTAAATGCGCACTTTTCAATGCTCATCAAGGCTTTCTATCCAAATAGTCCACGAGACCCATTTGGTTGGTCTATTACTACTATCCAAATCCATCTCCTTTAAATAAAATAAAATAAATATAAATAAAATACAATATTTAAACCTATCAATTAATTACAAATAATTACACATAAATAAAAACCATTTCACACAATTAAATTAATTAAAAACAAACAATTAAAACACATAACTCATTTAAATAATTTAAATCAAACAACACATAGACAATTAGCCACATATTCAAATAAATGCATTAAAAATAAATAAATAAATCCAATTAAATCCTGTAAAAATTAGGGGTATTATAGCTTTTTAGGTTTAAACTCAATTTTTCTACCGGTTGTCCTAGCCTACGACCGTTCGCCGTTTTATATTTCAGAATTTTTACCCAAATTTCACCATTCACTAGAGAATTATGTTTAGGACGACCGGTCGCCCCAGCCTACAACTGGTCGTCGCTTGTCACAACGGGCGCCAATGTGCATCACCTTGTGCGTGCGTTGGGGTTGTAGGACACTGGACGACCGATCGTTGCCCCATGCCTTAGAATGATGTTCATTTTTTTTTTTTTTTTTCTCTTCTTTCTTCTTTTTATAGCACCTTCACACCGTACTTTGTTTATTGTTTGCACAACATCGTTATTTGACCTTATTAGTGTCTAGTGGGACTCATTAGACCAAATAAAGGGAATAATGTCATTAGATGACCATTTTGCCCTTGACTTTCACTTTATGACCATTATACCATTGATTACCGTATTTCTACCGTTTTGACCTTAGCTTCCGCATTATGTTAACCGAGTTATCGGGTCAAGTTATGTTATCTTGGTTGATGAACCGAATCATGGGATTTTGGGCGTCACATAACCCTTTTTTGAATAATGACACACCTTAGGTTTGCTAAAACAAACAATAACACCCCTGTTGTCATGTCAATCCTCTGACACAAGGTAAATTGACCTTAATGGTATTTAACTTGTGTATTGACTTTTAAGTGATGAAATTGTCCTAAAAAGAACTGTAATGCAACATAGAGAAACTAACTAAGAATAAATATTGATTTTAGCAAATTAGGATTAATTAACAATGTTGAACAAGGTTTAATTAAAAGTGTTATTAACAAATACGTATTAAAAATCAGTTAACAAAAACTAACACTGTTATTAATAAACCACTAATTTGTTGGTACTTAAAAAATTGATATTATTAACAAATAAGTATTACAAATCAGTTAACAAATTAACATTGTTATTAATAAACTACTGATTTGTTGCTAGTACTAAAAAAATCAGTTTTCTTAACACTAATTTAACTAAAAAAACAAGTGTTCAGATTATAAATAAATCACTGATTTAATTAACAAATCAGTGTTCAGATTATTAACACGGTTTATTAATAAATCCGTGGCAGGAGGGATAAGGAGATAGGGGACCCCTGTCTTTATATGATTGAAGGGGAAAAAACATATTTTCAGAGTTATGATATTTTACAATTAAAATTAATTACATATTGAAGGGCAATTTTGACTTTTCTTACTTTTTAAGAGTTATTTGGCTGCAATTTCCTATAGAGGGTGTCATTGTTCAAAATATGGCTAACTTGTTTATGACTGTCAATTGGGCAAATCTCATGGAGTCTGAGTGAAATATGCCCAATTTTTAATTTGAACCTTTTTAGATTATTTTTGAAAGCTCAAATCTTGTCAAATAAAAATATAAATTTATTATTGGTAATTCTTACTACAATATATCATTATTTTATTGTTATATACACATGTACAATATTCATTATATGAATTCAAGAAAGAGGGGAAAATTACACCGATGTCTCTTCAAATTAAAGAGGGGAAAATTACACCGATGTCTCTTCAAATTAAAGAGGGGAAAATTACACCGATGTCTCTTCAAATTAAAGAACAAACCTTTCTTGTCAGTCATTTTCGTTAGAAGTTGGGAAAACTAAAATATTTTTTCATTTATATATACACATATATTTTATCTATTATATGAATTCAAGAAAGAGAAAAGAAAATTACACTAATGTTTCCTCATATTAAATAACAAACCTTTCTTGTTAGTCATTTTCATGTGAAGTATGGAAAACTAAAATTTTGTGAGACTAAACTGATAAGAATGCCAAAAACAAAACATTATCATTTAAGCTAATATTATTAGTTGTGACTTGTTAGATGGAATATATCTATTCCTTATATAAATTAATAAAGCACTTCCATATTTTGTTTCTTCTAATTGTGCTCTGTTAAAATTTGGTTAATTAAAATGTTACATTTTTTTTCTTAATCTTTGGTCAAGGTTATAATCACATATCTTTTTTAAAGTGGAATCAAAGTTATCATTTTCTGTTTTTCAGAATTTGAAACAACTGTTGAATAAAATTTAATTATTAAACAATGTTTTTTTTTTTTTTTTTTTTTTTACCTGTAACTTATCACTTCCTCTTCTCTATTTTTTTTTCTTTTCATATTAGTTTTCATAATAACTTATTTAGTTGCATTTTTCTCAAATTTTGGATTGTAAATTTCTCAATATATACTAATAAGAATAATGTTATAAAAAATGATATTACGGTTCATTTGTAAAATTTTCAAATTTAACTATATAGTATTAGTTTGGCTACCGATTATGCAATGATAGGAGACTCGTACAATAGATTAGCCTTTTTTTTCTTTTTTCTTTTTTCTTTTTTTCTTTTTTTCTTTTTTTCTTCTAGTTGACCTCCAAAGCAAAAGTTTTGGCTCTTCCCCTATCCCGTGACTAACTACTAAAATTTAAAAAAGCAATGTTATTTACGCCAACTGATCGTCGCTTATCAATGTTTAGAGAATATGGTTATGAAGCTTGAGAAATCAATTTTAAATTTATAAAATCATTACTATTGTGCATTATAAAGAGTAGGGATCGTCCACAAGGACTAGCAGCTTGATTCAATACAAGATTAATGGACAAATGATGCAATAAGAGATGTTGTTTGTTTGTTCCTACTTATCAACTAATTAAGCTAATGAGAATGCAAGTAATAGAGTGATAAAGATCGGGCAAGAGGGTAAAGATACTGATGGAGAACTTAAGGAATGGATTTCAGCGTAAACCTTGTGATTATACAATTGCAATCAAATTGGGGAATTAATTGTGCATTAAAGGAATTGTAGCTACAAACACACAATCATGATCAAGTGAATATGAAAATTACAATCAAATTGGGGAATTAATTGTGCATTAAAGGAATTATAGCCATAAACACACAATCATGATTAAATGAATACGAAAATTGCATCAATAAGCATAACCCATCAAAGTTAAACATGCAATGTCTTCCTACCCACTTCTATATTAGAGATGTAGAACAATCCATCAAAACTAAGCATGAATTATCAAATTGAGTGCAATTCAATCAATTAAACTCCATTGTATAACCATCATCCACACAATTACAAGAAGTGGATATATTGAGATCAATCAACCACAATCAAGATCATGAGAAGATTAATTAAGCATTAACATACAATTAAGCTTGGATCAACCAAGTATACTTCGCAAGGTTATACAATTATACAATTTAAACCCCAAAATTGAAAACAAATTATACAATACTTGGCTTAGGGCTTTATCCAAGCCTTAAGAAGAAAGCTAGCTAGCCATGGAGATGACGAGGATCATCTTTGAAGCTTCAATCTTCATCTCCTAGCACTACCAAAGCTTTCTTCTATAACTATCATGTGATGTTTCCATTTTTCACCATTTTTCCATTTTTCAAAATTTTTTGTTGTTGAGAGAGCATTTTCGTCTTTTGCCATTTTGCGTACCAGACATTGTGAAGTGTGCTAGTTGTGTCTGAGAATTGATTGGGGTATTTCATTGAGTTCAGGACTCTTTGAAATGCAAGGTTGTCATTTTTGTAATTTTTTCACTTTTCGGTCCTGATGGTTCTGTGTGGGACCCGCTACCAGAATTATTGCATACGGAGATTTTAGTTGGATCCATTTGCATCATATTTATTTTATTTATTGTGTTTAAAGTGATTGTGAATTAAATGTGTATGTATGTATGTGTGTGGTGTAAAAATAAAATAAAATTAAAGGAAAAAGAAATTATTTTGTAGGTGGGACTCACCACCACTTTAAGTGGTCATGAGACCACATTCTTGGTCTTAATTCTCTCTTCCTCTCACGTTGGTTCTCTCTTTCACTCTCTCACTTTCCTTTTTCTTTTTCTTTTTACTTCAAACTTTAAACATTGATTCCTCCTTCATTACTTGGAATCTTTGGAAGCCGTTTGCGGCAATTCGAAGAGCACGGCGAGATCTTCATATCCATATAAGCAATTTCAGTTTTAGTGCACTCTAGGTATTCCGGTTTTGAGACCCATTTTGGGGGTTTTTCATCCTCCTTGACGTAGCGATCTCTAATTCATGTTTTCTTGTACCTATGTAAGTTAATTTCTTGATAATTTTTGTTAGCATATTTAATTGGTGTTGATTATCCCTAAATGATTTAATTGTAGTGTACAAAGTTCTTGATTTTATGTATTAGTTGATTTGTATAAAAAGCATGCCTGAGTATTGATTTTCTATGTTTATTGTGTTGATAAATTGTTAGAAATGATATATGCAACCATGTGTAATTTTCTTAGAATTATTGTAAAGCATTGGTGTGGTCGTCCTAGTCGTGTTAACACCAACAAGTTGCAATAAAAGTGTGGCCAAGTTTAAATTTATAAAATGCCACTACTACCTCTAACTACTAATATAGTTAGGGTGACTAGGGATTATCCCAATGGATTGGGGGCTATGTTAATATGGAAACAAGGTCGGATTAGTAGGTCGAGTGATCAAAAGGTGTTTTGATTTGTTAATTAAACAACTAAAGTAAATAAAAGGGTAGAGAATAAAAGAGAGAGGTCTTGGGATTTAGAGGTCACCACTAAACACCACTATTCTAGATATTTAATGTGTAATGAATGAGGGGAAACATGTGTTGCAATACAAAGAGGTGTGATTAATTGAATCAATAAGCATGGATTGACTAATTAAGCATATAATGTCTAGACAACCTAGTGAATAGCACAATATATCAAACTAAGCCATTATTCCTTCCTTTAAGCTCACAATCAACACACTAACAAGTTAGAGAATTATACTACTTGCATTCATAAGTATGGAACATCAAACAACAAGCATGGATTGTCCTCACATCTAAGAAAGTAAAGCAACTACACTACATCTAAGCTAAGGACATGAAAATTAAACTAACTTAAATAAGGTAGAGGCACAATCCATCAAGAAATAAGTATGAACCATCAAACAAACCATAAACGTATTCTATTTAAGCACTATGCCTTAACAATCTCTAGATTCATAGTATCAATACACATAGACATGTATCAATATCACAAAACCAAGAGATAAACACATAAACATCTACTCTAGCATACATAAACATATGGAAAGAATGAAATGATCAATTGGAAGTATTAATCAACACAAATCATTGTAAAAACAAGATTTATATATAAATCAAATGTCAAGACAAGATTATAACACAAATCCCCTCAAAATACAAAATATCAAGGTCTAGAAGGCATGCTTAGGGCTAACTCTAGCCCCAAGAAGATGTTTAGCCACTCATTGATGTAGTCATCCAACCCTCAAGGGCCATCTCCATGGTAGAAATGATCTTCTTGTTGATGGAAACCCTAGAAGAATGGAAGAACTCCCAAAATAGTGTATGTCTCTCTAAGCTCTAGCCTCCTCTCTAAGATATGTGATATGAGATATCTAAGTTATGTTGAGATATGATGTAAAAATGGCTCAAAATCCTTATATAGGTAGCTCAAGTGTCACACCCAATGGTCAGGTCTCATGCACTAGGGTCCCTTCCATGATTGCACCACGAGCCATCTTTTAATGAGCTGGACTCTGTTTTATTTCAGACTTGAGGAGGTTCAATCGATCGAATTCAGATGAGATCGATCGAACTGTGGCCCGATCCATCGAATTAAGGCCAGATTGATCAATCATTGGCTGCACCTTTTTAGAATAAGACAAATCTGAGATATTTTGAGATATTTTGGGAAAAAGACAAAAGTGATAGGTGAGGATAAGATCAAGGAAGTTCGATCAATCTGAAGAAAGTTGGATCGATCGAAGATAGAATTTTTTGAGGATAAGGACAAGGGATCTGATCCATCTTGATGAGGTAAGATCGATCAATATGAAATCGATTGAAAATATTCCTGATCGATCGAAGTTTGTTGATTTCCACCACTTTTCTTCCACTTTGCTCCATTCTTCCATTCAGCTTGAGATTGCTTCTTTTATGTTCTAATTTGGCTGAATTGACTTATTTTGGGGATAAGCACCTGAAAAGGGCAATAACATGAAATTAGTCTAAAACGGGAAAATAAGATAGATATAGGTCCTAGAATACTCGAGCTTAAGGGGTTTAAATGCGCACTTTTCAGCGTTTGTCACACCCCCAAACTTAAATATTGCTAGTCCCTAGCAATGAACTACAAAGTAAAGGAATGAAATCAACAACTATACAACTATGAACTAGAAAGCAATAAATGAATAACGCCACTTTCGTAGGGAACACGAATGCATTTAGCACATGCAACAAGCCTTTTAAACCCTTAGGTTACCCCAAGTGGATGAGTGAAGTCTCGTGAGAGTTTCCAGAAATGATACCCACAAATATTAAGCTCATTCTTTCAAAGGAGGCACCAATATTACAAACAAGCATTGGGAGAAAACTACCTCAAGTATGCAATTTTTCAACCATTTCCAATCAATATCCAAAAATTTCAATATCAAGCAAGAAGTATGGTCCTCCACACATCAAAAAAATAATCATGCAAATCAAAACAACTCTAGAATCCTTTTTGAGTGGACCGACATCAAATATGTTGCTATCTAAGCCAACTAAAGAAATGATCACATCCTTACCTTCAAACTAGCACACAAATCTAGTACCGATCATCAAGACAAATAGTGGACCTTTTATTAAAGTTTTATTCATCTAAGTGCGCTTATTCTTTTCACTCGATTTTTTTTTTTTTTTTTTACACTAACCTAAGGATCAAATATGGAAGTATGGTGCAATTTGTTGATCTATTAAGATTTCTAGCGATCCATGAGGTCGAGCGTTAGGTCAATGACCCCCAAACCAAACGGCTTTAGGGCACTAGGTGTTCAAACACCCCTAAGGACTTACAAGTTCAAATCAAATAGGTTACAAATCAAAACAACCTCCATTTAATCATTTCCCACTTCTCACCTTTTGGGAGAAGTCCTTACTTTTTTATAATTTTTGCAACTTTTTTTTTTATTTTTTTTTATAAGTTCAGTTATTAACCTAGAGTTTGGGCCCTCCACCTTTCGGCTCGAGAAATTCAGTATTTAATGAGGATAGAATCCCGGCAACTCAATGAAAAGGGTTTGTTATCCACCTTTATAAGGAATGAAAGCTTTCAATGCACTACTAGCCCAATTGGGATATAACCAATTCAATAATCAACAAAGCATGTATCCCATAAATGAATGCTAGTGTGTGTCTGTGCTAATGTAGAATCCTATAATGAATCTCAAAACAATCACAAAATCAAGATGATGTGGACCACATGTGCAAGCATAATATCAATCTTTTGAAAAATTTACTCTTAAATGGCATCCATAAGGCATACAAGGAGTATTGGACTCTTAAGTCAAGCAATTTTAAAATTTTAAACAATATAGTCCTCAAAAGATCAAAATCATAGCTAACATGGATCCCAAATCTCATTCATGCAATTAAGTCTTAAACTTAAGTAGAATGCAACAAAGTCACCTTACCCCCAAACTTAAACCACACATTATCCTCAATATGCAATGAGAATAATGGAAAAGATGGAAAGAGTATACCGTGATGGCGAAAACATGAAGTCTGGCAATGATCAAATTCGAAAAACGTCTCCCCCGAACTTGCAATCAACAACCTACTTGAATAACCACACTAGCAAACTCACATCAAATATCAAATGGGATAAAAATAATCAAGTCATGCATTCTAAGGCAACAAAACATAAGATGAAAGAGAGATATGAGATCAAGCCCTATAGAAAATAAGAAAGTAGCATGACTACATATAAGGGCACAATGGGAATTTATTTATTTATTTTATTATTATTATTATTATTTTTTTAATAAAGCATGTATAGATAAAATGCAAGAAAAACAAAAATATAAAAAGAAAAATAAAGAAGGAAAAATGCAATGAAAGAATATATACAATGCAAGTAATAAACAAAATGGGTGCTAAGTTTAACGTCTCTAGCAGGACGGAATGCTGCTTTGAAGGTTTTCTTTTTTTTTTAAATGTAAAATCATCCTGATCGATTGAGCGTAGATCAATCAAATCTCGATCGATCCAACTGATGAAAACCTGTGATACCCCTCGGATTCGAGACACGGGTTGATCAGGCCCAAACCCAAACCCGAGGGATATCAAACAATTAATATGTAACTGAATACAGAATACAAGATAAAATAAGAATTAAAAATAATAAGCTGAAAGAATCTAGAAATAAAATCCTTTATAATTAAATACTTAAAACCTGATAATCCAAAACTCCATAAGTTTACAACTCGGGAATCCATCCATTGGACCCCTTATTAAAATTCTCCAAAAGTTACTGAAAGAACAATAAAAATAAAATCCAAAACTAACATAGAAAAGATTCCTACATAATCGGAGGAATGAATAGCTGTATCTGCTTTGCACGTCCAAACTCTAACCCTGGAACTGACGAGCACCTGAAAACAATAAAGAAGTGGGTCAGGCCCACATGCAAGTCCTGATCTACTACAATCCAAACAGTAATCCGATACGCAGATACATCCTAGGAAGACTCAACAATATCTAGAATAGTCCATATATGTATATAGTACACACTATAGGACGCTCACTAGTCCAAAAAGGATTGTCTCAGCCTGAATAGAGATACCATGCAAATCGCACATACTGTGGTCATGTATATCTAGACCTACCAGGGAACAACACCTCTGTCCAGCTATCTATCATAGGCGATATACGCTCCCTAACCATGGTCATGAGACTCAAGCTCATACCACGGCACCATATAATATATATTTAAAGTCCGTACTCCTCCTAATACAAAATACCATCCATCTGTGTAATGGTCTGATATATGTATAACCAACCCATCCTGAAACCATAGTAGGTCATTCAATTCTCAATTGATATGACACAAGTAGGTGATGGACTTAACCTATATGATTAATCCATACCTTAATCCATGTTGGATAAGACTTAGTATTTAATTTAGTCCATATCTAGTATGTCACCGTCCCATACCGGTACATACCATCCTCCAGTTAATACGGTTGATAATACAGTATTAAATAGTCATCAACTAATCCCAGAGCAAGCACAAATACAGTTTAACATATATATAACCAATTTATGCATCCAATATAAGAATATGAATGCCAATTACAGTCCATTAATATGGCAAAGTAAAACTATACACTTATCTCCTCCGAATAGTGTCATAATAGATACAATTGATAACAGATTTAATCATCAGTTAATCCCCACTAAGCATGCATATTATTAAACATCAGTATGCTTATAACACAGCTACAAAACATAATTTATAATTCCAAGACATGCAGAGAAACCAACTTACTAAAACAATGAGCAATTACCAATTTACGTTTAACCTTACTCCATACAGGTTTACTTTGAAACCTAGGCTAATTCCATCCCAAATTCCTGGATATAAGCTTGCTTCTCAATTCATATATAAGTCTTAAGCAGTGTATTAAATCATTCAGTAGCCTTGAAACAGTTTCAGAAACTCAATCTCAGCCCAACAGTCCATTTAAACTCAGTATGCGCAAAAAAAAAAAGAGAGAGAGAAGGCTCTGAAACTTGGAGAGCCTTCTCCATTAAAGGGGAGCCGGCTCCCCAGCCTTGGGAGCCTGCTTTAGGCTATTGAGAGCCAGCTCTCAACCCTAGAGAGCCGGCTCTAGCTTTGTGGGAGGTGGCTCCCTCCTTTTGGGAGTCGTCTCTCACACCCTTAAGAGTCGTTTCCCTTGTACTGCTTTTCTTCTCCGACCCCGATGGTTTCCAGACACTGAATACAGTTTTAATACATGTATTAACGTTCCATCCTCATCCCAGATTGATCACAAAGCAGAATTATACAACTTAGAATTGAATTAAACATCAACTTTTAAAGCAACGATAACAAGATTCAATACTGAACTGTTAAAACAATTGAAACCGAATTTATTCAATGCTTCAATATTCTGATTAAACATGTTTAAAAGATGTAATTATAACTTAGTTTAATCCCTAGAGTCTTCCTAAGCATGCACAGAACACAAATTAAAGGGATAGAGAAGAACAGAGACTTGCCTTAAGTTTCAAAGGTGAAACACTGAATCCACGTCTCTGAGTTTTAGTTTTCCTTGCTCTGCCTTCCTAAGCCCTCTCTGTAAATTACTCACTCTCTGTTTCTCTGCCCTCACAACCCTCTGTATCACTATATACATGACTATGGTGAATAGGGTTTACAAAAACCCTTAGCAAACGTAAACATGTGTATTTACAGGCTTAAGTTGAAACCCTAACCTTAATCCTAAACTACCTACAGGTCGGCTCAGAATAAAACACGATGAAATTAACAAAACCCTAATAATTTAAAACAGTTAAGTTGCCTCTAAAATAATTAAACCAATTACAAATAAATTAATTTAAAAAAATCAACAAAATTAAATAAAACAATTTAAGCAATATTAACAATTAAACAGGTAATAAATCCGGTCACAAAAATGCAGCACTTAATGCAAGCTAAATAAATCTAAGAATTCAACAATTTAATAAATCAAAGAAAACAAGTAAACTAAAGAATTAATTCAAATAATACAAATAAGTCAAGTACGTCAAATAATTCAAAAACAGTTAAACAATTAAAAAGTCAATTAAAACATAAATTGAAAAATTAAATACCAGGACTATCCTTTTGAAATTAGGGGTATTACAAAACCTGTAGACATGTTCGATCGATGTACAGAGAGGTGATATTTCAAAGCTTCAAAAAAATTTCTAAGTATAGAACTTCGATCAATCCAAGAGAAACTGGATCGATCTAGGAATTTTCAGATCGATCGAGAATGAAGTTTGAACGATACACAGAGAGCTGAAATATACAGGAAATTTATGCACGATGGGACAAAGAGGTGATTGGATGCAGAGATAACTGTTCGATCAATCGAACTTCTTTTGAGATCGATCGAACATGCAAGAATATGCAGGGAATTGAACTTTCTCTTGAGACCAATGAGTGCATCACTATATCTCTTCATAGATTGGATCTACCAAAAGGGCAGCTTCTATATGTCTTTAAAAAACCTATCCCTCAATGTAGGGTTTCAATCTTTGCCCATTCACCTTGAATGTGTTGCCATTCTTTAAACTTTGAATTTCAACCGTCCCATGAGGCGCAACAGAAATGATTTCATAAGGACCTTCCCATTTGGTTCGCAACTTTCTGGGAAAGATTTTTAATCTAGAGTTGAAAAGCCAAGCTTTTTAACCAGGTTCAAAAGATTTCTTCACAATGTGTTTGTCATGAAAAGCTTTGGTTCTCTCTTCATAGAGTTTGGCATTATCATAGGTATTGTGTCTCAACTCGTCCAACTCACTTAATTGGAGTAACCGATTCTCTCCGGCTTTGTTAAGGTCAAGATTGAGCTTTCTAATCGCCCACATAGCTTTGTGTTCTAGCTCAACCGGAAGATGGCAAGGCTTTCCATACACAAGTCTATAAAGAGATATGCCGATGGGAGTCTTATATGTTGTTTGGTAAGCCCACAAAGCATCATTCAACTTACACGACCAATCCTTCCAGGTTGTGTTAACCGTTTTCTCAAAAATATATTTAATTTCTCGGTTTGAAACTTCCATTTGTCCACTTGTTTAAGGACGGTAGGGAGTGGTGACTTTATGAGTAACGGAGTACTTAAGAAATAATTGCTTTAAGAATTAATTGCAAAAATATTTTCGTCCATCACTAATCATGGCTCTTGGCATACCAAAACGAGTGAATATGTAGGATTTAATGAATTGAACAACCACGGAGTGGTCATTTGTTTTGGTAGCACAAGTCTCCACCCACTTAGAAACATAATCAACGACAAGCAAAATGTATTGAAATCCATATGACATAGGAAAAAGGTCCCATAAAATTAATGCCCCAAATATCAAAGATTTCAACAACAAGAATATTCGTTAAGGGCATCATGTCTCTTCTCGACATTGATATCATTTTTTGACATCTCTCACACTCCTTGCAAAAATTGTAGGCATCTCTGTGGATGGTGGGCCTAAATAGCCCATTTTGAAGCACCTTCAAAGCGGTCTTCTTTACACTAAAATGCCCACCACATGCAAGGGTATGGCAAAACACAAGCACACTTGGAATTTCACTCTCCGGAATACATCTTCTCACAATTTGATCTGGACAATATCGATATAAGATAGGATCTTCCCAATAGTAATTCCAGATGTTAGCAAAGAAACACTTTTTTGTTTGCTTTGACCAATTGGTCAGAAGCTTGCCAATTGCAAAAAGATTCACGATGTCGGCAAACCAAGGCATTTATCCATTAGAAACTTGGATTAGTTGTTCATCCAGAAATGAATCATGAATTGGTGAGATAGGGGAAGATTATACCACTAATCTTGAAAGATGATCGGTGACGAGGCCGCTTGTTTACGCCAAAATAATATAGTGAATGTGCGGTTCAAGAAAAACCTTTTAGGTTAAGTTTAAATTTATAAAAACCACTACCACCACTACTACTAATGTAGCAAGAGTGAGTAGGAATCATCCCAAGCGATTATACATGTTGGAATTTAACTTCGACTCTAGCGTATCAAAAGATTGCAAAGAAGAGTCGGATTGATTGATTACTCTAGAAAATAATTAAATTAAAATACAATTAAAGTAAACTAAGTTGAGATAGGGATTTAAGAGATGAGAAGTGAGATTTTAGGGTGTATTGAAATCGTCACCAAGCTCGTTCACCAAACCACACACTTTCAACTAATTTGGGGAAAACATTTTTGTGAATAAAATGCGACTACCAATTGCAATATTAAGCATGGACCATCAAATTCAATAATGTATTGTTTACCTAACCGACAAATAAACTAAGTGTAGAACAGCCCATCAATTCTAAGTATGACCCATCAAACTAGTCACAATTGTAACACACATCAATCTAGAGAATCATGAAATTTACAATAATAAGTCATGGAATATCAAATCAAGTAAAGATTGTCTGCCTACCTATAAGCATGAATTAAATTATAAAATAACCCATCAAGCATATGTATAATCCATTAAATTAACTGACAAACCCATCTAATAAAAACCATATCTAACCATCACTAGATTCTCAATAAACCACACATAGACATGCAATTAATATAGAAAAACTAGTGTAGAGATCAATTCTCAAATAATCACACATAAGACAACATGTAATCATAAAGAGAATCAATAGGAAGAATTAAACCATATGAATCATGTGAGGTATAATTCCTAATTTAATCACACAAAGACATGTAAATAAAATGGAGAATTAATAAGAAAAATTAAACCATAGAAATCATAGAAATATACCAAGATTCATTAAATTCACAAGGCTAGAACACTAATCACAAGATATTATTCCTCAAAAAGTATGAAAAAGATAGAAGTTTAGATTACAAACTTGGGGCTTATCCAAGCCCCAAGGAGAAGTCTAGCTAATCATGGAAAAGGTGGGTGTGATCTTGGAACCCTCAAGGGCAATCCCCAAACATGGCTCTATCTTCTTCCTCTTCTTCGTTGTTGAATTCTAGAGAGGGAGAGTGAGTAGATCTAGAGATGTGTTCTTGGTGCCTCCACTTTTCTCTTTTCTTCTAACCCTAATCTTTAACTTTTCTAGAGAGAGAAAATAAAAATTACAATGTATAAAATTGAAGACAAAAGATATAGATTGATTGATTACAAAAACGGTTCAATTCCCTTTTAAATACAAGGTTTTTTTCTTAGTCACTAAGTCAGAAATACAACCCCAAAAATATCTAATCCCGCAACTATGTAGTAGGTAGAAATCGGGCGTGCAGAAATAAAACAGTTCGCTACCAGCACATTTTCGATCGATCGAAGAATCTTCGATCCATCCAAATTTTCAGCATTTTTGACCTTTTTTCTAGATTTTTCTAAAATCTTCCCGGAACCTTTGCTTGACTCCAAAAAGGCTGTAATACACCATTTTTAGCCCGTTTGAACCTTATTGACCTAAAATAGATAAAAACACAAATAAGTACTAAAACGGGAAAATAAAGAGAGATGAATGGACTAAAATACCCTCGCTTAGGTGCTAAAATGCGTCACATTTGAGCGCTCGTCACACCCCCAAACTTAGATATTGCTAGTCCCTAGCAATGAACTACAAGGAAAAGAAAGAAAGAAACAACTATACATTTATGAACTAAAAAGCAATAAAAGGATAATGCTACTTTCGTAGAGAACACGATTGCATTTAGCATATGCAACAAGCCTTTTAAACCCCTAGGTTACCACTAGTGGATGAGTGAAGTCTCATAAGGGTTTCCAGAAATGATACCCACAAACATTGAGCTCTTTCTCACAAGAGAGGCACCAATATACAAAACAAGAATTGAGAGAAAATTACCTCAAGTATGCAATTTTTCAACCATTTCCAAGCAATCTCCATAAATCTCAACACTAAGCAAGCAAGTATGGTCCTCCACACATCAAGAAAATGATCATGCAAATCAAAACAACACTATAATTCTTTTTGAGTGAACTGGCATCAAATATTTTGCTATCTAAGTCATCTAAAGAAATGATCACATCCTTACCCTCAAACTAACGCACAAATCTAATACCGATCATCAAAATAAAGAGTGGACCTTATATTAAAGTTTTATTGATCTAGGTGTGCTTATTCTTTTCACTCGATTTTTGATTTGTTTTTTTTTTTTTTCACAATCACAGAGGATCAAAGATAGAAGCATGGTGCAATGTAGTGATCTATTAAGCTTTCTAGCGATCTATGAGGTCGAGCATTAGGTCAATGACTCTCAAACCAGACAACTTTAGGGCATTAGGTGTTTAAACACCCCTAAGGACTTACAAGCTCAAATCAACTAGGTTACAAATCAAAACAACCTCCACCTAATCATTTCTCACTTCTCACCTTTTGGGAGAAGTCCTCACTTTTTATTACTTTTACAACTTTTTCTTTTCTCTTTTTTTTTTTTTGTTCAACATTCAATTATTAACCTAGAGTTTGGGCCCTACACCTTTTGGCACGAGAAATTCAATGCTTCATTAGGCTAGAATCCCAGCTACTCAATGAAAAGGGTTTGTTATCCACCTTTATCAAGAATGAAAGCTTTCAATGCACTACTAACTCAATTAGGATATAACCAATTCAATAATCAACAAAGCATGTACCCCACAAATGAATGCTAGTGTGGGTCTGTGCAAGTGTACAATCCTAGAGTGATTCTCAAAACAATCACAAAATCAGGATGATGTGGACCACAAATGCAAGCAAGATATCAATCTTTCAAAAAAATTACTCATAAATGGCATCCACAAGGCATACAAGGAGTATTGGACTCTCAAGTCAAGCAATTTTTAAATTCTAAATATCATGGTCCTCAAAAGATCAAAATCATAGCTCAAATGGATCATAAATCTCAATCATGGAATTAAGTCTTAAACTTAAGTAGAATGCAACAAAGCCACCTTACCCCCAAACTTAAACCGCACATTGTCCTCAATGTGCAAGGAGAACAATGGAAAAGATGGAAAGAATATACCATGGTGGAAAAGGCATGAAGCCAGGTAGTGATCCATTGGGAAAGAATGCACCCCCAAACTTGGAATCAACAACCTACTTGAATAACCACACTAGCAAACTCATATCAAATATCAAATGGGATAAGATAAGTAAATCAAGCATTCTAAGGCAATATAGCACAAGATGAAAAAGAGACATGAATTCAAGCCCAATAAAAAAATATGAAAGTAGCATGACTACACATAAGGGCACAATGGTGAATTTTTTATTATTTTATATATATATATATATTTCATTTAATGAAAGCAAGTATATACAAAATGCAAGAAAATTAAAGAATAAAATGCATGAACAAAATACAAAATGAAAAATAAAGAAATTAAAATGCAATGATAGAATATATACAATGCAAGAAATGAAAAATAAAAAAGTAAGAAAGGATGCAAGAACAAAATAAAGAAAAATGAAATTAAAAACTCTTTTTTTTTTCTTTTTTTTTTTAGACATAACAAGTATGAACACACACACAAAAATAAAACAAATAAGCATGCAAGGAATGAAAATGCAAGGAAATAAAGAATGCAAATTAATTTTTTTTTTTTTTTTCGCGTCGATCGATCGAAATTTACTTCAATCAATCGAACTGGGACATGATCGATCGAAAACATGAACATTATTGCCCTGGGATCAAAAAATTTCGACGCAATTCCGATCGATCGAAATTATTTTTGATCAATTGAGACCATTTTTTATCGATCGGAATAAGCGTTGATCGATCGAAAAAGTCTTCGATCGATCGAACTGGGCACAAATTGCTGAATTTAGAAAAAATTTCAAAGGCAGAAATTTTCTAAGGCCCCAAAATGCATGAATATGGTCTAAAAACCTGATTTTTGACAATGAAGTGCAATGGAACATAACTAGACACTGCAAGAAATGAAAAATAAAAAGAAATGGGAGAGAAATAGAGTTAAAAACTCTACGAATGCTAAGTGTTTAGCGTCTCTAGCAAGACGTTGGTTCAACTCACTAGTCGAACGTCAATGAAATCATCCTCCAAAAGAATGACTTGAAAAGAAATGAAAGAGATAATTTTGTTCTTTTCATCCACGGTCTTGAAAACAAAATCAATCATGGTTGGCCTTGCCTCATTTTTGTGCTCTTGAAATGTATTCAAAGAATCAATTTCTTTGTGAATTGACAAGGCGATGTCTTTCAAAGACTCAATTGAAATATCAAGAAATACCTTCTTTTCATCTTTTTTCTCTTCCTCAAAATTCACCATCTCCTCACTTTCCAAGTTAGCTAAGGAGTCCATTAGAGAGTTCATTTCATTTTTGGAATTTTCAAGGTCAAAACCACAATTTTTATACATTTCAAAAGGCATCGCTCAAAAGGGTCATTAGAGATAATAGAAGGAATGCCCTTTTCAACAAGTTCCTCCTCCTCTTCTCCTACCTCTATAGTGGTGACCGTCTGCTCACTCTCTAAAGTAGCAATGGCCAGGATAAAATCATAATCAAAACAAGGAAAGTCCTCATTAATCATGTTATGCTCTATTAATTTAGTCACTAACTCACTTGCCACTTCCTCCTCTATACAAGATAGAGTGCTAGGCATTAGCTCACTTGTTACTTCTTCCTCTTCACTCTCATCATCCTCATCTATATACATTGAAATTCTTGTCATTTTTTCATTTGCCTCTTCCTCCTCCTCTTGATAAGAAAGAGTATTTGCAATTTACTCAACTTGAGCTTCAAGCTTGGCCAAGATTTGAGAATGTGAAAGAATACGTTGAGTTTGTGAATATGCACATTAAGTGAGGCTAACACTTTTTCTTTAAAATCGAGTGAATAAAGTGATGGAGGTGGTTCTTTATAAAATGGTGAGGGAGGGCAATAGTCATAAGAAGGATTAAAAGAGTGATCAAGTCCTTGATAAAATGATGCATATTGAACATTGGACTCAATCTCATAAGGATTAAAATATGACAAAGGGGCATAAGGTGAAGGGATGTAATTTCTCCCCAAACTTGGATCAAACAATTCCTCCATTCATAATTAAAATCCAAATGCAAGAAAATATTAGCCTCCACATGGGCCGATGCTTGGACAAAAATTTAAGCAATTTAATGAGCCTCAACAAGGGCTATCACAAGCATGCAAAGATGTGCACAATTAAAATACAAGAGTTCCAAGAATTGCTCACAACGATCCTTAAGCAACTTCAAATTTTAATGTTAACTTTAAATTCCAATGATTGCTTCAAGTTCCAAAGTTTGGCTTTCTTATAGTCAAATACGTAATTGACAAATAATATCAATAATGAGAAAAGAATATACAATGGAAAATAAAATTAAAAGAGAAGCAATCAAATGAACACTATTGTCTAGTATAATTCCAACAAAACTGTTAATCCCCAGCAACGGTGCCAAAATTTGACGAGGCCGCTTGTATACGCCAAAATAATGTAGTGAATGTGCGATTCAAGAAAAGCCTTTTAGGTCAAGTTTAATTTTTTTTAAAACCACTACCACCACTATTACTAACGTAGCAAGAGTGAGTAGGGATCGTCCCAAGGGATTATACGTGTTGAAATTGAACTTCGACTCTAACATATCAAAAGATTGCAAAGGAGAGTCGGATTGATTGATTACTATATAAAATAATTAAATTAGAATGCAATTAAAGTTAACTAAGTTGAGATATGGATTTAAGAGATAAGAAGTGAGGTCTTGGGGTGCATTGGAATCGCCACCAAGCTCGTTCACCAAACCACACACTTTCAACTAATTTGGGGAAAACATTCTTGTGAATAAAATGTGACTACCAATTGCAATATTAAGCATGGACCATCAAATTCAATAATGTATTGTCTACCTAACCGATAAATAAATTAAGTGTAGAACAACCCATCAATTCTAAGTATGACCCATCAAACTAGTCACAATTGTAGCACACATTAATTTAGAGAATCATGGAATTTGCAATAATAAGCCATAGAATATCAAATCAAGTAAAGATTGTCTACCTACCTACAAACATAAATTAAATTGTAGAACAACCCATCAAGCATATGTATAATCCATCAAATTAATTGGCCAACCCATCTAATAAAAACCATGTCTAGCCATCACTAGATTCTTAATCAACCACACATAGACATGCAATTGATATAGAAAAACTAGTGTAGAAATCAATTCCAAAACAATCACACATAAGACAACATGTAATCACAAAGAGAATCAATAGGAAGAATTAAACCATATGAATCATGTGAGACATAATTCTCAATTTAATCACACAGACATGTAAATAAAATAGAAGATTAATAGGAAAAATTGAACCATAGAAATCATAGAAATATACCAAGATTCATTAAATTCACAAGGTTAGAACACTAATCACAAGATATTATTCTCCAAAAAGTATGAAAAAGATAGAGGTTTAGATTACAAACTTGGGGCTCATCCAAGCCCCAAGGAGAAGTCTAGCCAATCATGGAGGAGGTGGGTGTGATCTTAGAACCCTCAAGGGCAATCCCCAAATATGGCTCCATCTTCTTCCTCTTCTTCTTTGTTGAATTCTAGAGAGAGTGTGTGTGTAGATCTAGATATATGTTCTTGGTGTCTCCACTCTTCTCTTTTCTTTTAACCCTAATCTCTAACTTTTCTAGAGAGAGAAGTAAAAATTACAATAAAATTGAAGGCAAAAGATATAGATTGATTGATTACAAAAACGGTTCAATTCCCTTTTAAATACAAGGTCCTTTTCTTAATCACTAAGTCAGAAATACAGCCCCAAAAATATCTAATCCCTCAACTATGTGGTAGGTAGAAATTGGGCGCACGGAAATAAAACAGCTCGCTGTCAGCACATTTTCGATCGATTGAAGAAATCTTAGATCCATCCAAATTTTTAGCATTTTTGACCTTTTTTCTAGATTTTTCTGAAATCTTCCCGGAACCTTTGCTTGATTCCAAAAAGGCTGTAATACACCATTTTTAGCCCGTTTGAACCTTATTGACCTGAAATAGACAAAAACACAAATAAGTACTAAAACGGGAAAATAAAGATAGATGAATGGACTAAAATACCCTCGCTTAGGTGCTAAAATGCGTCACATTTGAGCGCTCATCAATCGGCAACCACATTTTCGGTGCCTTTCTTATCTTTGATTTCAAAATCAAATTCTTGAAGAAGCAAAATCCATCTTATCAAACGAGGCTTTGTTTCCTTCTTAGTCAAAAGGTGTCACAAAGCAGCATAATCAGAATAGACAATGACTTTTGACCCTAAAAGATAGGACCAAAATTTATCAAGAGCATACACTACGGCAAGTAATTCCTTCTCGGTAGTGGAGTAATTTAATTGAGCTTCCGAGAGGGTCTTGCTTGTATAGTATACAACGCATGGAAGTTTTCCTACCCTTTGCCCCAAAACTGCTCCCATGGCATAGTCAGAGGCATCACGCACGATTTCAAATGGTAAGGACCAATTGGGAGGTTGCATAATAGGAGCAGATGATAATAAGTCACGTAATTTATGAAAAGCATCAAGGCATGCTTGATCAAAGACAAATGGAATTTCCTTGGCAAGAAGATTGCACAAGGGTCTAGCAATTTTGCTAAAGTCTTTGATGAAACGACGATAGAAACTAGCATGACCTAAAAAGGAGCGAACCTCTCGCACCGTAGAAGGTGGAGGTAATTCAGAAATGAGCTCAACTTTCACTTTATCAACCTCAATTCCCCTTTTCGAGATGACATGACCCAAAATAATACCTTCTTGAACCATGAAGTGGCTCTTTTCCCAACTAAGAACAAGGTTTGTTTCACGACATCTTTTAAGCACCAAATTTAGATTTTTTAAGCATGCATCAAATGAAGACCTAAAGACTGAAAAATCATCTATAAAGACCTCTAGATACTTTTCTACCATGTCCGAGAAAATTGACATCATACACCTTTGGAATGTGGCAGGAGCGTTGCATAAACCAAAAGACATTTGTCTATAAGCAAATGTGCCAAAAGGACAAGTAAATGTGGTTTTCTCTTGGTCTAAAGGGTCTAGGACTACTTGATTGTAACCCAAATATCCATCAAGAAAGCAATAATATTGTTGCCCGGCCAATCTTTCTAGAATTTGATCAACAAATGGCAAAGGGAAGTGATCTTTTCTAGTGATGGCATTTAATTTGCAGTAATCAATGCATATACGTCATGAATTGGCAGTACGCTTAGATAGTGCCTCACCTTTCGAATTTTCAACCACCGTAATCCCTGATTTCTTGGGAACTACTTGAGTTGGATTCACCCATTTGCTATCAGAGATTGGATAAATGATACCGGCATCTAAGAGCTTAACAACTTCTTTCTTAACCACTTCTTTCATGTTTGGGTTTAATCTCCCTTGGGCATCTCTAAAAGGTTTTGCATCCTCTTCCATAAGAATGCGATGCATACAAATGGAAGGATCAATTCCCTTTAGATCCACCACACTCCATCCAAAAGCTTCCTTAATTTCTTTAAGCACATTCAAAAGAGAATTCTCCTGATCTTGTTCAAGATTTGAAGAGATGATGACCGAAAAAGTCTCTTTTGGGCCTAGAAAGGCGTACTTAAGATCAGAAGGGAGAGTTTTAAGCTCAAGAGTGGGTGGAGAAACTAAAGATGGGACCGGTGGAGTGCTAGAGAATGGAGGAAGGGCTTCTTTTGGAGCTTTCCAAGGTGAAAAATCCAAACTTGCAACGGATTCCATTAGGTCATTAACCGCGCTCATTGATCCTTCATTATCAAACCCATAACTTTCATACATTTCAAGGAGACAAGATGCAAGAGGATCCTCGGATAGAAGAGATGAGAGATTGTCCTTGGTAGGTTTTTTTTATAACCATGGAAGGAATGGACTCCTCCACAATCTCATCCAAAACATCTATGAGACAACACTCGTCTTCATCTATAGGATGTTGACTTGCATTGAATACATTAAATTTAACCATCATGTTACCAAAAGAAAGGTCCATAACCCCGGATCTACAATTGATAGTTGCATTTGCGATGGCAAGAAATGGCATTCCCAAGATGATTGGGATGTGATTGGTAAGATTAGCAACCGGTTCGGTATCAAGAACCACAAAATCAACCAGGAAATAAAACTTGTCAACCTTGATGAGAATGTCCTCAACCATGCCCCTAGGAGTCTTAATAGATCTATCGGCTAATTGAAGCACCACCGAGGTTGGATTCAACTCATTCAAACCTAGTTAGACATACACGAAGTAAGGAATCAAATTAACACTCGCCCCTAAATCAAGAAGAGCTCTACGAACTTCACGGTTTCCAATTACATATGAGATGGTCGGAGCACCAAGATCTTTGAACTTAGGTGGAGTGTTATGCTGAATAATGGAGCTCACTTGCTCCATTAGGAACACTTTTTTAGGGCCTTGTCCCTCACTTTTCCTCTTTTGCGTGTAAAGATCTTCCAAAAATTTTGCATAAGGCGGAATTTGCCTAATTACATCCAAGAGAGGGAGATTTATGTTTACTTGTTTAAACATTTCCATCATGTCATGGATTTTTCCTTCTTGCCTCCCAAAAGGTGAAGTCTCTTTCAAAGCATAAGGAAATGGAGCTTTTGGCTCATAAGACCTTGCAACTTGAGGGGATGATGAAGAGGGTTGAGAATTCTTGATAATGACACTTTCATCTAAGGAAGGAGGAGTAGGATTGGAAATGGTATGGGTGTCAACTTTTGGTTGCACCGGTTCACTATCTTCAATTGATTGTTCAACCCTATTGTCAACTTGCCTACCACTTCTCAAAGTAGTAATGGCTTACACTTGTTCTTAGGAAGGACACCCCAATTTAGAGTTTACTTTCACAAGATATTGGACTTTTGGGTTCCTTTCAGGTTGGCTAGGCAATTTACCAATTTCTCTCGCATTCAATGCATTAGCTATCATCCCGATTTGAGACTCAAGCTTCGATATCGATTGAGAATGAGAATGCAACAAATTGGTGTTCATTTCCAAACTACCCAAAGCCACTAAGACCTCATCTTCAAATGTGGAGTTGCTGTAATACCCCTAGTTTTCAAAAGGATAAAATAGGAATTTAATTTTGATTTTTATTGCATTTTTATTTAATTATGTGACTTATGTGTTTTTGTTCCTTAATTGATTAATTGTGTTTATTTAAATTAATTTTTTAATTATATTGGTGTATTTCTTTGAATTAATTATTTAACTGTAATTGTTTATTGGTTCTATTTTTAGATGTGTAATTGTGATTTAATTTAGTGATGTGATTAATTGGTGTTTTAGATAACGTGTGTTTTTATATGACTTATTTGGTATCTATTTTATATGGTCGTGTATTTAGTTTAGGTTAGGGTTTCTTTTATGAGGATTAGTTAGCCGTCATATAATTAGGCTGGAATTAGGATTAGGGTTTTTTTTTTTTATAGAGCCTATATATATATAAGCTGTATGTTTGAAAGGGTTTTAGAAAACCTTTTTCCCGTAACAAAGGGACAGAGAGAAACAGAGGAGAATAGAGGAAACTGTTTAAGGTTGCAGCCGTCAATTTAAGGTCGGACCAAGGAGGAAGGAAGAGGTTGATGGCAAGATAGAATTGGAGCAGTAGGAGGGTTGCTGGTAGTCGTCAGTTCGTAGGAAAATTTAGAGACGACATTGAAAGGTTTCAAACCGAAACCTAAAAGCAAGTTTCATTCTATCTCCTTCCTGTAAACCTGTGTTCTATGCATGCCTATGGTAGACTCCAGGGTTAAATTAAGATTAAAATACATCTTTTAAGTATGCTCGAATTATATTTAACTGTACGGAATAAATTTGTTTTATGGTTGCTTGGTCTTCATAGTTAAATCTCATGTTTGTTGATTTTTAAACTTGTTTAATTCATGTCGATGATGCATGGTGTCCTCTAATAATTATTTTGGGACATAATTTAAACCCTAGAAATATTAATTAAAATGTTACAGAGGCTGTGATCATCACCGAAGGCGAAGAGGATGAGTAGAGGAGAAGATACGGCTCTCAGAGGGAGAGAGCTGGCTCTCTAAAAAGAGGGAGCCAGCTCCCACATCAAGAGAGCCAGCTCCCACATGGAGGGAGCCGGTTCTAAGGCTGCAAGAGCCTGCTCTCTCATGTGGGGAGGGGGCTCCCAAGAGAAAAGAATAGGCTCTCAATTTTTGGAGCTTGCTCTCGGCCCGGAAATTGCAGAAACTGACTTTTAGGGTTCTGTTTGGCCGTCTGGGGTATTTCTAACTTATTTAAACTGTGATTAATGGTCTAAATATATGTTCCAGTCATCTAGAAATACCTGGAAGCGATAGTACGTTAATATATCAAGGAATGGACCAACATGAAGTTAAATAGAAAACCGACATGTTGAGTACCAAATAGTGATTTAATTGTTGTCTTAAACTGTAGCAATTGGTTCTTGACATGATTTAATATTGTGTAACCATGTTTCAGTAGTGTAATAGTGAAGTTAATTATCTAAAAATAATTATGCTTAGTTTTGATTAATCGATGTTTTAATCTACTGTTTATTTGCATCAATTAATGGACTGTTTAGAGGATTTAAATACGTAGTTTTTTTCTAACAATTCAAAGGACTGGATCATGATTTTTAAATCTTATTGGATGCATAAATTGGTCATACCCATGTTAAACGTTGTTTATGCTAATTGTGGAGTAGGATTGGATGTCATGAAATTTACATATTAAGAGGCATGTTATTGAGGACGATGGAGGATTTAATTACTAGTTTTGTTTTAGTAATTTAAATGGACTAGTGTGAAAGTATTGTTTGGGAATTCTGGTATAATGTGCTTAGTTTATAATCCTGAATATCATTATACCATGCTATGGATGTTAATTGATGAACTGTTTTAATTTATGTTCGGTCAATTATGCGGATATGGATAGTTTGAATTGTTTATTATTACTTAGCAATTTAAACAGAAGTTCTTTGATTATATTCATATACTAGATGCATGATAGGATCTTATTAATATCTGATTTCTATTATGTTGGTTTCTGGATGTACTTGATGTTCAGTTGAGTGTGCATTATTTATGAATCATATGCATTATATGCACCGGTATGGGACGGTGGCATATCAGAGATGGATTAGATCAAAAAGTTAAGTCCTACCTCTTCATACATACGGAATAGATTAACTAAAACAGTTAAATCCTACATGGATGCATGTCCTGTCAACTAAAACAGTTGAACGACATAACGGATGGTTGTTTTATTTTTTTGTATTAGGAAGGATATTATATATAATATTTATTGCTTGGATGGGTAACTGGACCTAATGACGTTCCCTAGTAGGTCTAAGTGTGCATGACTACGCTAAGGCGTTTTGTGTGTTACCTTCTACTTAGGTGTGATGACTATAGGTTAGTGACTATCCTATAGTGTGTATCTATATCTATATAGACTATTTTAGATATTGCCGAGCTATCTAAGATATATCTGCGTATCGGGTTTATGTACGGATTGTAGTAGGATGGAACTTGCATGTAGGCCTGACCCACTCTTATTTTTCAAGTGTTCATCGGTACCAAGCTTAGAACTTGATCATGATGATGCAGATACAGACACTCACTCTTCCGACTACCTAGGATTTCCTTTCTTATTTTAGTTTTGGATTTTGGTTTTGTATTTATTGTTCATTTGGAATTATTAGGGGTCCACTAGATGGATTCCCGAGTTGTATAGATTTGAAGGATTTAAATGATATTAATTTTTTATTTAAAGTTTGAGGATTTTTATTTTAGAATTCTTTCAGCGTATTATTAATTTATTCTTATTTCAGTTTGTATTCCTGCTTATTTATATATTGATTGTCTGGTATCCCTCAGATCTGTGCTCGGACTTGATCACCCGTGGCTCTAGAATCGAGAGGTATCACAGTTGCTAAAAAGTGCATGAGGATGATTAGAGCTACTTTGAGAATTATAAGCTTAAGGATGAGAGAAATGATTCATTCTTTGATGATAAGAAGAGGATGAACAAATCCTTTTGAACCTTTATTTCTTTGATGAGGAGGAACATATCAGTTTTGAAAATTTTTAGCTTGAAAAGGATTTGAATGTTCACTCCACACCGGAACATAAGCATTTGGAAGAGGGTGAGCAAATGCGGCATTGACTTTGCTCATAGTGTTCATCAAGCACATGTCCATGGGGACAATTGGAAGTAGTATGCAATACACTTGAATAAATCATGCATGGCTCAAAAAAATGATGAAGATGATGATTAAGAAGAGGAGATGATTGATTTACCGGTTTTTGACTCAATAAAAATTGATCAAGTTTTTAAGTGAGAGTTTTGACTTCGGCAACAATCTCCATTGGACTCTCAATTTGACATACTTTCAAATTTCTTTTTTTTTATTAGAATCATGACTCAACCAAGAAGTGTGAGACTTATGCAATGAATTTTCACTCATTTTCTCAAAAAAGTCCAAATATCATCCTCCTATTTTCCAAAATATGAACCTCCACATGCTGTATCAACAATGTCCTTATGAGTGTCGAATAGACTTTTATAGAAATATTGAACCACTTGCCATTTAGGAATGCCATGGTGTGGGCATTTCCTTAGCAAGTCATTCAATCTTTCCCAAGCCTCATGTAAAAGTTCTCATTCCCCTTGAGAAAATTTTCTAATAGCGGTTCTCATTAAATTGGTCAAACTTACGGGGTAAAATTTTTTCAAAAATTCATTTTGCATTTATATCCAAGAAATTATTGAATTTGCCCCCAAATTGTTAAACCAATGTTTCTCTTTATTTTTAAGAGTAAAAAGGAAGAAAAGTAACCTAAGAACTTCCTCTGAGACATTCATGTATTTCATAGTGGAACATATCTCAAGAAATTCATCAAGATGTTTGTAAGGTTCCTCATCATTTAAGCCATAGAAAAGTGGGCACATTTGAATAATCTCGGGCATAATTTTATAATGATTGGCCCCAAAGTTAGGAAGCAAGATGCAAGTTGGTGAATGATATTCATGAAGATTGTAATGATCACGAAGGATCATTGGAGGAATTAGAGCTTGAACTCCGGGAGGAAATTGGTTGAAAGGTGGATGTTCCATGAAATTTGGGTCTAAATAACCAAGATGACCCTTTAGATTTTCCATTAGAATGATGAAGGGTTGATTAAGACCACACAAAAATTAAGCAACACAACAACAAAATCAAAAAAACAAACATTTCGCCCCCACAACAAATCAATCAACAAATCTCCTCATACAATGATCCCATACTCCCATGCTTGAACAATATGTGTGACGACCCTGGATTTTTCAACCCAGTGTGTCCTGTGATGACCCAAAATGGATCCAAAATGAGGAAGCAAAAGATAGAACAATGTTCTTTAGAGATACAACACTTCTCTAAGACACCAATGTGACCCTCAACGAGGTCACGAAACCCAAAGGAAGAAAATGCGGAAACAACGTTTCAAAAACGGAAAAGAATGAACCTAGGGCCAAAATGGTCATTCCACACTGAAATGGGTACCACCGTGCACACCATTGGAAAGACAAAGAAAAATTAATAAAGATAGACTCAAGAATCACTTGATTCGGGGTCCGGACGGCAAAGATATCAAGTTCTTAAGTCGAAGGAAGGGATACCCTATCCCGGTTCGAACCAAAAACAGACACTACCTTACTAAAACTTGAATAACTTGAGGCACAAGAAGAATCTGAATCTCTAATTAGTACCATTGGAAATCTTATTTCGACGCGATTAATTTAGACTCAAGAACGGACCAATTCGGAGTTCAAACGAAGAAGTTATGATGATTTGAAGTCGGAGGTGGAGTGCTGAACCAAGACACACACACCCGTGAACAGTACTTCGAGCGCTCGAACAAGGACTTCGAGCACTCAAAATTACCCTAAGAAATCTGCCCAAAGTTCGAGCGCTCGAACTCCCCATTTAGAGAGCTCGAACTCCTGTAGGCTGCTCCTGAAATGTTGACTTGAAATGCAATTTTGAAGACTTTCTGGGCCTTTTTGAGAAAAACACAAAGAAGAAACTACCCTCAAAATCATGTTTTCTAGCCAACCATGCCAAAAGAAAACTTTATTTTTCAAGTGAAAACCCCAAAATGCCCTTATGCTCAGTTTAGGCTCAAAACAGCAAAAAATGTAAGTTTGCACCAAACATACTTTTGACCCCAAATGCACTTCTAGGCTGAAACGAATATGCACGCAAACGTAATAAGTGATTTTGAGCACGCGGGAATGGTCCGCGGCTCCCGAAAATGACCGATGCAAACATTGTGAGACAATAACTTAACATTTTTTAATATTTTCATGATATTTCATGAAGTCAAAACTACATAGAATACAAATACATGTCATTGGCCTTCGGCCTCATCTTATACATGTCAAATACATTGTAAGGAGTGCACTCATGTACACATTACATGTTTAAATTCAAATATACATATTTTGACATATAAGGCTACAAATGGCTTTTCAAGCCAACCTTTACAAGAAATGAAAATCTTCAAGTCCACCAATCATCCAAGCATGACGAGAATCACAACCTTGATTCTTGTACCTAAAATATGCCCCAGTATCGTAGGGGTGAGTAACATAAAGCTGCTCGTAGGAGATGAGCATGCATCGACCTACGTTTTACAAGTTTGCATGTTTTAATTATTGTGGTTCATTCCACCTAACGTCTATGTCAAAGGTGAGACTCAAGGAGCATCCTAGCTACCTAGGATCATTTCTAGCATCAATCACCTCATTCATGCAATTTTAGCAACATAGGGTCATGCTTACACAAAGCAACAACATAGGAGCATGCTTACACAAAGCAACAACATATAAATTTCAAGGTAATCAACTTGAAGTCTAAAATGCAACATCAACTAAATATAACAATTTAGCATAATTAGAATATCTAATACCACACATCAAGACATAGGTTCTCTAGGTTATCAACTAGAAATCTAAAAGTGTGAAATCAACTAAATATATCAATTTAGTATGGATGTACTTAACAACATCAAAATCGCCAATAACTAAAACCACAAGTTACAATATAAACATGATTGTTAACTTGGAATTGAATGCGAAAAGAAATAATGGAAGACTTGGACATCTACGCTTGGAATTTTGCCGAGACCTCAATGGTTATTCCGGGCACTAACCCACAGGGAAAACCACCCTAAGTGCGCACTATCTTAGACTTAGAGGACTCCCGTCCCCGTACTAGAGCCAAACCCTAGCCATCTCAACTCAACAATGTTCCAAGATTCCAAAATTAAACCAAATAAGTTCACAACTTATATATAACTTATATAATGCATGAAAACACCTTCCATGCACAAGTAGGTTGAAACCACACAATCCATGCTTTAGAGTTTCAATTCTAAAATGACATACACAATGTAAATTACAAAGTGTGCAATTCACTACACATGGCATCAATATATTCTATAAAGAAAACATGTTCTTATGAATATAAATATAACAACAAAGTTGTCCAATACTCAAAACACAACCAAGTGAATATATAACAAGTTCAAGTCCATGATTTGAATATAGAAACAACCTCTAAAATACCAATAGATCCATGGAGCCATTAGATAGAATTTAATTAAACAAGGTGATTAAATTCTCTAGATTTTAAATAACCTTAAATTAATATATGTTAAGCAACATATCATGATCTTTACATATATCAAATCAAAAGTGCAAGATAAGCAAGATATCATCAAATAGAATTTAATTAATTTAAATCAATTAAATCTCTAGATTTCAAAAGTTGTCCAAATGATCTCAAATTAATTTATATCAAGCACTAAGTCATGGTCATACCATATATCAAGTCTAAGATGGATTACAAGCAAAACACAATTTACTAGAATTTAAACCAAATTAAATCCATTTAATCTCTAGATTTGCAAACTCATCTAAATCAACCCAAATTAATATATATCAAAGATCAACTCATGGCCATGCCATTTACCAAGTCTAAAATGAGTTATAAGCAAACTACCATTAATCATAATTTCTCAAATTGATACACTACATGCATACAAGTTGTATAAGTATCAAAAACATGCAAGACAACAAACATATAACCCTATAACATTCCCTACCTCACTAGAGAAGTGTCTCTCTAGAATCCAAGGCAAAATCAACACAAAATGGCAAACCCTTCTAGGGTTATGAAGAGGAAGATGAGGGGAACAAAATGTATTCCCAAGTTCAAGCTTGGAAATCAATGGAAGGCTCTCAAAAATCAAGGTCAAAGCTTAAGGCTTTAGGCTCCATCCATGGAGGCTATGGTTTTCTTTACAAAAGATGGAGGAAATGAAAAATGATGAAGATGAAATATGAGTGGAGGGGATAGAGATCCTCCACTCACTATGTGCTCTTGCACTACCTCTCACACACACACTAATGCAAGATCAAATTGTGAGCCTACACTTGTCACAAATCCAAGGCTCCATCCTAGGCTAAATCTCAAGCATACATTTGTCAACCATCCAAGCCAACAAGTGCACCAATCCTAGGCCAACAAGTGGTTAAATCTCCACCCTCCACATGTCCTCATCCAAGGCCTCAAAGTGTTTCCACACACATGTCAACAAGTGGACCAATGAGAGTGTGACACTTGTCACACTTTCTAAAAATTGCAAAAAAATCCTTTTTGAAAAATATCTTCCAAATTAAATTACAAAATGGTCCCTAAAACGAAAAATAATTACTTTATAGTAATTACACAAAAACCCCTAAAGTTTGAAAAATTACAAAATGGTCATGCATCTATACCCTTTACAAGAAAAGTAAGCACTTAGCATGTTTTTCTACAAAAGTGAAAATACACATAGTATGGGATTTAAATATCGTGGATGCATGCAAAACCGGAATCAAATCCGAACACGAAAAGTGAGGTTATGCCAACAAAGTGACAACTGAGAAAAAGACGAAAGTGAATAGTGTCACAAAAGTGAAAATATGAAAATGACTCGGTCCTCAAAGGAAGTCGTCAATCCAAGGAAAAGAGTCTCGGAAACCATCCCCGAGCACTCAAGATGACACTAAGTGACGAGAAACTGAACTCATAAAGGAAAAGATCAACGGAAAAAAAATATCCGTGAAAATCTGAGAAAAGGAAAGGAAGGAAAATGACCGGGTCATTACAACCTTCCCACCTAAAAAGGATTTCGTCCCCGAAATCCAGCCCCAACCAACAAAAGGCGAAACAAGGAACACCACAGAGTACATCTCCGAGTATCCCACACAACACGCTACACCAGCGACCTCAAAGTTAAAAAGAACCCCACAACCCAGTGTCATTTGCACCCACGTGCTCATGACAAAACAACCTCTCAAAAGGAAAATGACCACGCGGCCATACAACAAGTCAGAACTCACACACAGAACCCAAGGTCAGACAAGGGAACGGAAGACAACAACCGAAAGCATCCCTCCTGACAACCATCAAACGAATCCAAAACACATCCACCAAAAAGGACTCCAAAATAATCACGTATCAAATCAGGGTACAGAACAAACACAACGTGGTAGTACGAATAGTGACCAAAACCCGCCCACGACGCACTCAAATGTGTGGTAGCAATGACAGTACCTAGTGCCCGCCCACACTTACTCGTCAGTAAGGTAGCATCGACGGCAACTAGTACTCGCCCACAACACACAACTTTGTACGGTAGCATGACAGTATAAGGCACTAGTTCATAACCTGCCCCCCACTAGGTCTACCCATGAAACCTCTCGATACCAATGACATCAATGTCAAAAAAATGATCATTGCCAAAAGCACTACGGAGACCAACATTTTGTGAGAGCTGAGATATGGTCCAAAGATATCCGGCCGGACCATCCTGGCCAATCCCAAAACTCTGACAACAATGCAATAGGTACCGCTATACTTAAGGCTCCAAATCCTCAACACAGCAAAACCAACATCTCCAATGTCTCAAAATACCCCTATTAACAACATTAATCAGGAATCCAAAACCTGACAAGCAAATCAACACCTACAGAAATCAAAATGAACCTCACGATAAAATATTTCATCGAAAGTCCTTCATATCTCCCTGAAACAGATCAACTACAAGACTACACTATAATCAAACATCAGATCCGCATCTCTATCATGGATAACTAAATCCTCCAAATACAAATCCACCAAGTGGCACACACATCAGAATGCCAACAACCAAGGTCACAAAATGAATCTCTCAAACCCGTACTTGGAAACACCAAGTTAAATCAAAATTCCTCAATTTTTAATCCACAACCAATCATCAGAACTACGATTCCTCAAAGCTACGCCTAGCCGTAACTAGGACGAGAAAACTCCATAGACAAGCCATATCCAACAATAATCTTTCAAAACTCTTCTAAGAGTCAACCACATCAAGGTCTCCAAAACTGAAACAAGTCTCCGAAAGACATCCCTAAACAGCGTCAAACTCACACAACGAGTCAACCATATCCCCAATCAAATGGACACAAGTCCCCTTAAAATGATCTCACACCGATCCACTCACTCTGAGCACCACAACCCGTCAATAACCACGGCAAAAACTCCCCAAGGGAAGACATGAAAGAAAGGGAACCACCAGTCCTAAGAAGGACAACACCACCACTCCATCTCTGAAATGAAAGACAACAAGGTCAAAGACTTCACCCCTTACATGGAAGTAAGTCGACCAAAATCCATCAAATCCTCATCAAGGACTCAAGACAATGATAGTGATCCTCACGGACCAACCAACCCCAAAGCTGTGCACACTGTAACGAAGAGAAGAGACTCACTCCTTGTGAAGTCCCTAACACGAACCAACACAAAACCCTCATGGAAACCCGCATACACACTACGTGCGACCGAGGGAAACGAATGGGGAAAACCAAACCTAGAAGTTATGCATATGACAAAGAAATGCAACTATCAAGAAATAAATCTACTCACATAAATAAAAATCAAGGTTACATGCAGCACGTCTCCATGTAAATGCAAAATCATGTCACTAAAGCGCAATAACAACATGGCATCTCTAAGCATATAAAAAAGGCATGCTAATGCACATAACAAGAAGGCAATTGTGGATAAACCTCTACCTACTTATGCATCACAACATCACAAATCATACTACTAACATGGTAGTAAATGAAACTGCAGAAAAATAAAACGATGCAACAATGAACCCCATGGACATCGTGTCCTAGAGTGTCTAAGAAAAAGGAAAGACCAGTCCTAGCCATAACTGTCTCCAAAAACCAATGCGACAACAACCTGTCTCAAAACAAACGTGAGCCTTTACCACAATGGTAAGACTCCAACAATCTAACTCCGAATCTAAGGGTGACACTACAAGTGATACTAACAATGCAATGCTCTCACCAACCTAAAATATCAATCAATCGACTTGATCCCAAAAGCATCATCACACAAAGATAACTTCAAACAAAATGGCTACTTTAGCCATACAATCAGACAACCAATTCAATCTCCAAAATCGTCCTCAAAACAACTATCAATCACCGTCTCAACACCAGACGCCCAAAACAAAACTCACATCTTCACCAACCAAAAGGACAACGCCTATCACAACAAAACCAACATTAATTCCATCTGAACTGCATATTGTAATTTAAGAACTTGCCACCACGTGGGCCGACGATTTAACTAGAGATTGAGTTAGAAAGATCTCACAAAGGGTCCTTAAGCAACTTCAATTCATTTTTCAATTTTTCGCTTAGCTTGCAATTTTTAGATTTTAGCCCTTTTTATGCTTAACTTAGCTCATTCCTTTCCAATTCTCCTTTGTTTGACCTCCTTACTCAATTCACCTAGCCAATCAAGAACAAACACAATAAGTAACTAAAAAGAAAATAAAGTAAAGACACGATCAAAAGAGTACTAATTTCTAATTGTTTCCAAAACACGGCATTACCAAATCAATCCCCGGCAATGGCGCCAAAACTTGGTGTGGTCGTCCAAGTCGTGTTAACACCAACAAGTTGCAATGAAAGTGTGGCCAAGTTTAAATTTATAAAATGCCACTACTATCTTTAACTACTAATATAGCTAGGGTGAGTAGGGATCATCCCAAGGGATTGGGGGCTATGTTAATATGGAAATAATGTCGGATTAGTAGGTTGAGTGATCAAAAGGTGTTTTGATTTGTTAATTAAACTACAATATAAATAAATTCAATACTCAACAACTAAAGTAAATAAAATGGTAGAGAACAAGAGAGAGAGGTCTTGGGATTTAGAGGTCACTACTAAATATCACAATTCTAGATACTCAATGTGCAATGAATGAGGGAAAACATGTGTTGCAATACAAAAAGGTGTGATTGATTGAATCAACAAGCATGGATTGACTAATTAAGCATATAATGTCTAGACAACCTAGTGAATAGCACAATATATCAAACTAAACCATTATTCATTCCTTTAAGCTCACAATTAACACACTAACAAGTTAGAGAATTATACTACTTGCATTCATAAGTATGGAATATCAAACAACAAGCATGGATTGTCCTCACATCTAAGAAAGTAAAGCAATTACACTGCATTTAAGCTAAAGACATAAAAATTAAACTAACTAAACTAAGGTAGAGGCACAATCTATCAAGAAATAAGTATAAACTATCCAACAAACCACAAGAGTATTCTATTTAAGCACTATGCCTTAACAATCTCTAGATTCATAGCATCAATACACATAGACATGCATCAATATCAAAAAACCAAGAGATAAACACATAAACATCTACTCTAGCATACATAGACATATGGATAAAATGAAATGATCAATTGGAAGTATTAATCAACACAAATCATTGTAAAAACAAGATTCATATATAAATCAAATGTCAAGACAAGATTACAACACAAATGCCCTCAAAATACAAAACATCAAGGTCTAGAAGACATGATTAGGGCTAACTCTAGCCCCAAGAAGATGTTTAGCCACTCATTGATGTAGTCATCTAACCCTCAAGGGCCATCTCCATGGTAGAAATCCTCTTCTTCTTGATGGAAACCCTAGAAGAATGGAAGAACTCCCAAAATAGTGTATGTCTCTCTAAGCTCTAGCCTCCTCTCCAAGATATGTGATATGAGATGTCTAAGTTATGTTGAGATATGATGTAAAAATGGCTCAAAATCCTTATATAGGTAGCTCAAATGTCACACCCAATGGTCAGGTCTCGTGCACTAGGGTCCCTTCAATGGTTGCACCACAAGCCATCTTTTAATAAACTGGACTCTGTTTTATTTCGAACTTGAGGAGGTTCAATCGATCGAATTCAAATGAGATCGATCGAACTGTGACCAGATCCATCGAATTAAGGCTAGATCGATCAGTCCTTGGTGGCGCCTTTTTGGAATAAGACAAATCTTAGATATTTTAGGAAAAAGACAAAAGTGGTAGGTGAGGATAAGATCAAGAAAGTTCGATCGATCTGAATAAAGTTTGATCGATCAAAGATGGAATTTCTTGAGGATAAGGATAAGGGGTCTGATCCATCTTGATGAGGTGAGATCGATTAATGTGAGATCGATCGAAAATATTCATGATCGATCGAAGTTTGCTGATTTCCACCACTTTGGTTCTACTTTGCTCCATTCTTCCATTCAACTTGAGATTGCTTCTTTTATGCTTTAATTTAGCTGAATTAACTTATTTTGGGGATAAGCACCTAAAAAGGGCAATAACATGAAATTAGTCTAAAATGGAAAAATAAGATAGATACAGATCCTAGAATACTCGAGCTTAAGGGGTTTAAATGTGCACTTTTCAGCGCTCATCAACATGCTTAATTGTGTTGTATGAAAATCCCTTATTATCATAACATTGAAAGTATGAGACATGTATACATTTCATTGGGTATGAATGAAGGGAAATTATTTGGAAAAAAAAATAATAATAAAATAAAATAAAATAAAGAAAAGGATTTTTGGGAAGAAATATTGATTAAATAGTTTTGAGAAAACTCGGTCGCCGCGGAGTCACCAAAGGGCCAGTGCGTTAATGTAACATAGAGGAAACTAAGGAAAACACCCTAGCGTGGTTGAGCTATCTGGGCCCCAAATGACGTTACGGGGGTACCAAGGGTCAGGGACAGTAGCCAATCATTCTCTCGTGTCGCTGCAGAATCTCCAACGGATGGGTTATATTAATAGTTTGAAAGATGATGGATTTGGATTTCGAAAGTGGGCAGCGACATACATGGCATCACATATCATGGCATCGCATTGTTTATTTGAAAATTGGAATTAATGTTGTATTCTTTCCCGGCATAGCATGACCCTCATTCTTTATTCTTATTCATTGTTTAGATTCACGGGGTCACAAGTGGTGTGTCTTAGGCACCATCTACTGAGCAATTTTGCTCACCCTTTATTATTAATATTTTTCAGGACATGGAAAGGAAGTGGTGAACGAACATCCACCACAAGTTTAGACAGGATTGGAAATTTTATATTTTGCTATTTTTGTTTTACAACTTTAATATTTTGTAAATGTAAATTTTGACTATTCTGTAAAACTTTAGTATAATTTGTATAATGTTGTAAATTATGGACTTTTGATTTCAGCTGTATTTCATGGATTGTAAATTGATGTAATTAGATTATGTTCCTTGTAAAGGAGTATGGTACTAAGTAGTGGGCTAACACTTCCATTTTTTTTTTATTGAAGGAATTAGAGGAAAGGGACTCTGATTATATGTATATAGTTATTTTCGGAATTGGTATATTGTTTGTATTGTGCGTTGGGACAGGATAGATTAGTTTATGGCCAAGTGAGGCCATTATATTTTTTTATGCATTTTAATAAGGTGTGGTAGGACCCTTTTTAGTAGAGGTTATGCCAAAATTATTATTATTATTTTTTTTTTTTTTTGAATTGGTATCATTTTAGGGTCGTGACAAATTTGGTATCAAAGCAATGGTTCGAATACCATTAGGACGACAGGTAAAGGCTTTCTTGGGATTGCATGGGGAAGTTGAATTACATGATTATGTGCTACGTGTTAAAGTGTTTAAATGTTTGAGAAGCATGCCTACTTGTTTACTTGCTTACCTGTTTATTTGTTTACGTGATCACATGCTTCTATGTTTACAGTTTTTAGGGCATGCCCAATTGCTAAATGCTTACGTGTTTAAATACTAAAATTTGTGTTATATAGCCATGTATGAGGAATAGTTAGATGATCTAACCATGTAAATGAAATGTGAAAAAAAAGAAAAGCATGTTGATTGTGTATGAGGAATATGGTGACGAGAAGTAGTAGGCACGGTGTGTGCAGTTCTAATTTAAATGCTAATGTGGCAAGTAATAAGCATGGTATATGCCAACGTGTTTCGTATAGTATTATGGGTTTCATTTGGGATGGTTGCTAGTACGGTAGGGTACTTGTCACGGCATTGAGGGTTGTGTAAATTTTGACTTGAGTAGGCGAGGAGCTCGGTTACTGCAGGGTTGTTTGGGTGTCAGTTTTTGTCGAACTAATGGCGTAGGCTCCTAGCTCGTGGATTGAGCTATTTAGCATATAGTCATCCTGATCTTCTTAGTTACATTTTGTGCGGTGCTTAGAGCACGACTTTAGAATGAGTTCATATTTCATGGCAAGGTGCCCTTGTTGTGTGTGAGTTTCATGTATTGGTGTATGGTTCTGGTGACTGTAGAGGTCAAGTGTACGAGTGAGGGTTTCGGTATGACTTTAGGAGGTCGGTGTTTGTGACTCAAGTCACGGTTTGGTGTGGAGGTTCTTTTTGCACCAGTCGTGGTAGGTGTGACGAGGGTTGTTTGAGTCACAAATGTAGTCTATGGACTGTAAATGTATATTTCGAGCATTTTGGAACGGCTTAAGGAAGTGTGTTGGTTTTGATTGTTATGGGAACTTGTTGGATCTTGTAGGTCTATGGTGATTTAGGACCGGTTTTCGGATGTAGATCATTTTATGGTCTTGAAGGAATCTGTTTTAAGGGCTAGTTTGTCGAGGAGTGATCTCATTTGGGATAGTTACAGGAGCATGTTACAGGTAATCGACTCTCGGTGAGTCGGTTGCATGGCTCAGTCGATGAGTGGGGTTTTGGGTTAGCACGCCTGTCTAGAAGGTCTAAGGTGAGGTATAGTGGTCAGTTTTAGCTGTGTAGTGCAGGGTTGCACGATAAAGCAGGTAATATGGGCTCATTGGAGTGCTTGGTTGTTTATGGATGAAGTGATAGCTAATGAATATTGTGTTATATAGTTATTTAAGGATTCGAAGAGATAAACTAATGATTAGAGTGATTGGGACAAGGTTAATTTTGTAGGTTAGTTGATAGCACCATTTGATTTTTTTGTCGGGGCAAGAGTGTTCTAAGGAACAGTGAAGAAAGGAGGTAATGACGTTGAACCTGGAATAAGAGGTTTTCTCATTTAGGCATGTAGATCGCCTTAGAAGGAGTGGATTAAGTTGTCGGTAAAGCGTTAATGATTGATGGCATCATTAATGGTATTGAGGTGACAGTTGGGTGTTGAGCATTATAGGCTTTATGCTCATTTTTGTTTTAAGGCTCTTTTCTAGTAGTATGCAATGATCATTATGGGGAGTATCAAGAGTAATGCTTGTTCTTTTGTTACGATGATATTGTCTTAAGGATATTCGAGGAAAAATCCTTTAATAGTGGTTTGACGGTCCAGTGGGATGATAAGATAGAACTGGGGTTGGAATGAGTGGTAGTAGAGATGTTATGGTGTTGTACTGTGATGTTTAATGCTGATGAGCAGAATGGTTTAAGGTATGATCCAAATGCGGTTTGGAAATTACGAGTTGTTCATTGTGTGTTGTCAAGTAGGTGATGAATGGCGTGCTAGTTAAAACGATTGTGGGCAGTGTAGTCATTAGAGTCAGTGAGGACGATGTTGCCAGATAGGCACCCTTTCCTTTTGGCGAGTCGATGGGTCGTTGTGATTGAGGTCACGGGTCTTGTGCGCACGGTGATCGAGATAGTGTCACCTTAAACGGGTAGAGGTGGAACGGGTGACCATGTATCATTGTATTTCATAGAGTTTCTCATTGGGAGATTATTGGATAGGATGGGACGCGGTGTCCAACGTATAGTAATGGTTCCTAGTGTTAGTATGTTGGTGCTTTTATCTGATTGGTTTTGGTTAGCATAGTGTTGCGGAGAAACGTATACGAGATTTCTATGTTAATTGTGTAGGACGGTCCGTTAGTAGCGAGGTCGCTTAGATTGGGTGTCCATAGTTAGACGAATGATGAGTAGCGTGTGACAGATTGTCGGGTGCATTTAGGTGCAAGTCGTCAGTCTCTTGTGAAAGCTGGGTTCGTTACCCTTTTTCATTTATTCTGGTCCTGACAAGGGTGTCGTTTGTCGTGAGTTTTGTCTTCCATTTAGGAGTTGTGCACGTCCGTGGTTGGACGGATCTGTGAGGATTTGTTGCATTGTTAGAGTTTATCGATGGAGGTCCTGATTGAATGAGTTGACTCACTTCCACAGAGGGAGGTGGAGTCTTGGGTTCTTGTAGTGCTTGTTCTAAGAGTGATTTTGACTGGTAGAATGCGAGGCACGAGTCGCCAAATAGGAGTTGTGTTTCCGATGTTTAGTACTAGCAATGGTGACTAAGGGATGTGTCGTGAACTGTACATTCGAGGATGATTAGGTGATGTAATATGAGTCATGTACTCGGGTGTTTTTATTGATGTTGATTTGAGTAGTGTTTTGAGGACAAGTATTGGTGTTGCTTGAACGTTATGCAATTAGAAAGTTAATATGAGATTTTATTAAAGAATAATGGGAAAGATTGACTTTGGTTTTGAGGTTTCGGACATGAGATAGTCGTATTGTGTGTTTCGACGAGGTCAGAATTGAATCGAATGATGTTATGGAGTTATTTACCTGATATGGGTACTATGAGAAGATTAGGAAGCTTTGATGCTGATCGATGATTGAGACATTTGGTGCCTTGTCGTTTTGTTTGTTATGGTTGAGGTATGATTGAGATTATAAGAATAGGTATATAACTGTATAGTTGTTGAAGTTATGTAGAGTAATGGATTGATAGCGAGTGGATCTCATTGTTGTTTTATGAACTGTGTGAGATTGTATTTGAGGTGTGGGCCTGAGGACAAGAACGACGTCTGTGCTGAGACCGGATCGAGGATGAGGATGGCCTGGCCAACCATTTCTCTTGAATCAATCCCTCTTTAGCACGATGTTGGGTCAAAGGTCAATGATTGCTTTGAATTGTCACGAATAGTGAGAGTATGGTATTGGGTGTGTGTCAGTGTGGTAGAGTGGATTCAGGTGGTTTGTCTCGAGTGACGAGGTGTGTTAGGTGGGACTAAGTGTCAAATCCGTTTGATAATTAAAGATCTTATTTTGAGGATTTGTGCTTCATTGTTTAATCGTCTTGAAGTTGTGGGTGTAATAGTTGTCGTATGGTGCGATTAGTAGTTGTTGGTGCAGTTATGTGATGATGTAGCTACGTGTTAGATACTGAGTGTTTGGTCTGACGGGGATGTACAGAATAGGGATTTTGTGTGTCCTTTGAAGAATAAGTTGAGGTTAGATGTTATCTTATTCGATGGTCTAATGATTGTTCATTTATCGGGCCTTGGAGCCTTTCGTGAATGTGTCGAGTAACCTGACACCCATTTTAAGCCAGACATAAGGTCTAGTTGGTCTTGTGTTATGATGAAGGGAGAGATGGGTATCAACATTGGATTTTAGTAGTAGTGGTGTGTGATTGCCTGGTGACATCCGGTGTCGAAGGCAATAATGTCAGTGGGTTCATAGTCTTGGGGTTGTGTGAGGTGTTCTTGGAGAGTGTGTGGCTGTGGGCCTTCTTCTTAAGAAGGGTAGATTTCGAGGACGAAATCTCTTTAAGGAAGGTAAATTGTGATATTTCCATTTTTCACCATTTTTCCAATTTTCAGAACTTTTGTCGTTGCATGGGCATTTTTGTCTTTTGCCGTTTTTGCGTACCGGACACTGTGAAGTGTGCCGGTTGTGTCTAAGAATTGATTAGGGCATTTCATTGAGTTCAGGACTCTTTGAAATGTAAGGTTGTCATTTTTGCATTTTTTTTCGCTTTTCGGGCCAGATGGTTCTGCGTGGGACCCGCTACCGAAATTGTTGCACACGAGGATTTTAATTGGGTCCATTTGCATCATATTTATTTTATTATTGTGTTTAAAGTGATTGTGAATTAAATGTGCATATATGTATGTGTGTGGTGTAAAAAGAAAATAAAATTAAAAGAAAAATAAATTATTTTGGAGGTGGGACCAACCACCACTTTAAGTGGTCATGAGACCACATTATTGGTCTCAATTCTCTCTTCCTCTCCCGCTGGTTCCTCTCTCTCACTCTCTCATGTTCCTTTTTCTTTTTCTTTTTACTTCAAACTTTAAACATTGATTCCTCCTTCATTACTTGGAATTCTTGGAAGCCGTTTGCGGCAATTCGAAGAGCACAGCGAGATCTTCACATCCATATGAGTAATTTCAGTTTTAGTGCTCTCTAGGGATTCCGGTTTTAAGGCTCATTTTGGGGGGTTTTCATCCTCCTTGAGGTAGCGGTCTCTAATTCATGTTTTCTTGTACCTATGTGAGTTAATTTCTTGATAAATGTTGTTAGCATATTTAATTGGTTTTGATTATCCCTAAATGATTTAATTGTGGTGTACAAAGTTCTTGATTTTATGTATTAGTTGATTTGTATGAAACTAAGTGTTGATTTTCTATGTTTATTATGTTGATAAATTGCTAGAAATGATATATGGAAGCATGTGTAATTTTCTTAGAATTATTGTAAAGCATGCTTAATTGTGTTGTATGAAAATCCCTTATTATCATAACATTGAAAGTATGAGACATGTATGCATTTCATTGGGTATGAATGGAGTGAAATTATTTGGGAAAAAAAAAAAAAGAAGAGATTTTTGGAAAGAAATATTGATTAAATGATTTTGAGAAAACCCGGTCGTCGTGGAGTTACCAAAGGGTCGGTGTGTTAATGTAACCTAGAAGGAATTAGGGAAAACACCCTAGCGTGGTAAGCTATCTAGGCTAGGTTAATGACGCCGCGGAGGTACCAAGGGTCAAGGACAGTAGCCAATCCTTCTCTCGTGTCACTGCGAAGTCACCAACGGATAGGTTATATTAACAATTTGAAAAGTGATAGATTTGGATTTTGAAAGTGGGGAGCGACATATATGGCATCGCATATCATGGTACGACATTGTTTATTTGAAAATTGGAATTAATATTGTATTCTTTCCCGGCATAGCATGACCCCCATCCTTCATTCATATTCATTGTTTGGATTCACGGGGTCACAAGAGGTGTGTCTTAGGCACCACCTACCGAGCAATTTTGCTCACCCCTTATTATTAATATTTTTCAAGACACGGAAAGGAGGTGGTGAACGACCATCCACCACAAGTTTAGACGGAATTGAAAATTTTATATTTTGCTATTTTTGTTTTACAATTTTAATATTTTGTAAATGTAAATTTTGACTGTTCTATAAAACTTTAGTATAATTTGTATAATGTTGTAAATTATGGACTTTTGATTTCAGCTGTATTTCATGGATTGTAAATTGATGTAATTAGATTATGTTCCTTGTAAATGAGTATGGGACTAAGTAATGGCCTAGAACTTCCATTTTTTTTTTTTTATTGAAAGAATTGGAGGGAAGGGACTCTGATTATATGTATATAGTTATTTTGGAAATTGGTATATTGTTTGCATTGTGCGTTGGGACAGGATAGAGTAGTTTATGGCTAAGTAAGGCCATTACTTTTTTTTATGCATTTCAACAGGGTGTGGTAGGACCCTTTTTACTAGAGGTCATGCCGATTTTTTTTTTTTTTTAATTGGTATCATTTTAGGGTCGTGATACTTCAAGACCAAACCCTAGAGAAAGAAAGTGCAGAAAGAGCTCAAGCTTTGATCCAAACCAATCTAATTCAAGTCCCCTTTCAATTTTGATCTTTTTTCTATTTATACTTTGACTATATGGCTCGAAAATGGTCATATCAAGGTTGTATGGCTCATGCAATCAATGCACCACGGAGCCCCCTTCAAGAGAACTCAAGATCTGAAGTTGTAGGAATTCTGCCGCGAACGCAATCAATTGCATTTCGATTGATCGCAACTCGGACTATGACTTGAATGATCCTAGATCAATGTGATCGATTGCAACTCGAACAGTGCTCTAATGCGATCGATCGCGTGTCTTCATTTTCTATATTTCAGCTTCTTTTTTGCTGCCCTTCCTCGCCAAGACTCCATTGAAGCTTTAAAGCGCTAGATCTAGCTCAGATTAGCCCTAAGCACCTAAAATCGAAAACAAAACAAATTAGAACTAAAGAGGAAAATAAAGATAGGAATAAAGTACTAAAATATGCAAGAATAAGGGCAGAAATGTGCATCTTTCAGTACTTATCACTAACTAAATAATGCAAAACAAAGTAACCAATAAACATATTAGCACTTCCATTGAATTAAAAAAAGCTAAAGTAAGCACCCACACAAGCACAATATGGTAGGTTTAAGTCGAGGACCATTCCTTGTCCTCATCCTTGCCCTCTTTTAACTTAATCCGGCCCATTTAAATTTTAATTCAATTTTATTTCCTAATTTTGTCACTCAAATTATAAAATTTCATATTTACGAATATAAATCAAATAATCATTCTTCTAAAATTTATACAAGGGTAAGGTGCACAAAGACCCCTTGAACTACGTTCAAATTTGAAAATAACCCTCTTGAAGTATATTTTATACATAATACTCCCTGAACTATCACATTTTATTACAAAATACCTCAATGCCTAGCATATTTTTCCTTAAATGACCAAAATGCCCTGAAACCCGCGCAAGATTTCACTCCTAAAATCCATCCACTTTAAGAGAGAGGTTTTGGGAGAATAAACATTTCATTAATTGAAAAAAAGGGGTTTAAGCTCTCACAAAACCCTTAAACAGCCTCAAAATCATTTTAAACAGGACGGATTGAAGCCGAGAGTATCCGACCGACAGGGTGTTTTGCCATCTATGGGCTAACGTCCAAGGTTAGTTATTTATGCTTGCATTATTTAGTGTTATAGTCTTGCAATTTTGAAAGAGTCTTGTGATGTGTAAACTCCAATTTCTACGTCCCAACTCTATTTTGTATTATGGTTCAAACAAGGGTGGTATTGAAATTATCTTTACGAAAAGCACAGAAGGGTCTTATCAAAAAGCAGCAAAAAGGGTGAAAGAAGTGGTGAATTGCCTCTACATCCCTACACTCTCTCATATAGAGATATAGCTCTTTCTTTGTAGAGTCTACTACTAGTACTGTACTAACAAAGTCCAATAAAGATCTCTTGAGTGTTGAGAGGTGAGATGTAAATATCATTCCTTTTTCTTCGTTTCCTTTGTGCCATTCCTTTAACTCCCTTTACAGTCTTCAGCACTGTACATTAGGGTAATTTTGGATGATACACTTCCCAATGCCTAGTTTTCCTTCTCTCCCTTTCCATATTGGAATTTAGTAATAGTTAAGACCCCTCTTTTATCCCCACTCACTCTCTCTCTCTCTCTCAGAATTTCTTGCCATGGCTTGTACAACTTTTTAAAGCCACTGTCTGATTTGACAATGACAAGTAACTACGCTAATCTTTTGGTGGAAATTAAGTTTAGTCTAAATTTCACTGTGTCTTCTGAGGTTTGTATTACATAATCTCATTTATCTCCCCTAAGTTCCGGTTTAGGTGATAGATTCTCTTTACTTGACCATTTTATCCTTCTACTATCCCAAACAGCAACGAATATTTCATAGGAAGAATGGTAAAAAAGTCAATGACATGAAAGCTAATTGAGATTATGAAACGTAGACTTTATGTAAGATATTGACAAACTCTATCTGTAATTCATAATCCCACTTATCTTCCTTGAGATTCTGATTTAGGTAATAGGTTCTCTTGCTTGACCATTTTACCCTTCTAATGTCACAAGCCATAACAAATATTTCATTGGCAAAATGATAAAAAAGTCAATGACAAGAAGACTAATTGAAATTATGAAACGTAAAAGTGTTTATGTAGACAAACTCCATCTGCATTTTATAACCTCATTTATCTCGCTTGAGGTTCTGATTTAGGTAATAAATTTTTTTTACTTGACCACTTTGTCCTTGATCGACAAAACTGTAAAAACAAAAAAAAAAAAATCAAAGACAGGAAAGCTAAAAAAAAAATCAATGACAGGAAAGGAAAGCTAATTGAATTATGAAATTAGAGGTGTTTTAGTAGGATATCGACAAAACTTCAAAGGGCGGTAAATAAAATTTACTCTTAAATTTAATAGTAATATACTTGCTGCATGAAACTATATGAACTGTACATACTATTTGCCAATGTAGACGCGTGTGTAGGTTTCTGACTTTCTGCACTGTTGCGTTGCTTTCTTTCCCCCCTCTCCCTCTCTCCCTCTCTCTTTCTCAAGGCTCAATCTCCGAGGACTATAGAGAGGAGAAAAGGACTTGTGCTAGCCGGTGGGATGGAATAAATGGTGGCTTACGGGGATCAAAATTCTTTCGAGCTAAACAATAGTTTGTCCCTCCTAATCATGGTTTCGTACTATCGATAATTATTACGGTATCATTCGTTTATTAAATGAGCCGAGTCTAAATTCGAGCTCAAGTTTAATTTTTAAATCTGTCTAGTAAATGAGTCGAGCCCAAACAATATTAAGTTCGACTAATATAGGCTCGTGAACATAGATTCTTTAAGGTTCGTGAACAAGGTCCGGACTCGTTATGCCTTATTTAGGCTGAAAGCATCACTGGGGTGCCTTATTTGAGCTGTATCATTTAATTTGGACTTATCTATGTTATGGGCGTGATGTACATTATTCTTATATTTATAATATAAGTTTACGTTCCAAATTTTTTTTTTTCTTTTTTTTTGTAAAATAATAATTAATTTTGAGAACAAGTTTTATATATATATATATATATATATATATATATATATATATTATTTTTATCAAACGAGTCGAGCTTGAGCTCAAGTTTTTGAACTCGGCTCAGTTTATTTGCAGTCCTAGCGATCGCGGTATAACAGACTCGGACAAAATCAATGTAAACTAGTCGATATGAGTCTCGTATCGAACTTGAAAATTGTCGCGTATCGAACGATACAACGAACCATGCTTCTAATTAGTGATGGACGTTACCAAAATATTGTAATGTAAGGTTGAATATTACAACATTTTTATAAAACACATCACTAATTAAACTAATACAGGATATTGTTTCGCAAGAAAGGATTTTAATCCAATGGGAGAATGGTGTTGATTATGAACCTTGATCCCGTCCTGTGGAAGGACATAATCTGGTACGGTGTTGTATTCTAGCACAATAAATTACTACATTGTAGTGCAAGTGTACTGTGTGTACAACAGAGATATAACACTTAAATAATATAATATGATAAATAATATAATATGATGTAGCTGTCTTATTACTCACGCACATATGTTTTCGTTGAGATTTGAACTCTTTACATACTCTTGAAAAGCAAGAACTTGATATTTTTATGCCACTGGTTCATTGATAACAATGTAAAGTTATAATGTGAATTTTTGCAAAAGTAATTTAACGTAGTTACTATACGAGCAATGTAAGTAATATGAATTATTGCATAAGTAATGTATAGACAACCAAAGATGAAACGGTTCAGAAGAAGATCCGGTTCGATTTGAATATATACAGTGATTGTTGTGGTATAATGGTTTACAGCAAGTAACTGTTATCCTTTTTTGGCCTTTTGAGTGTGATCATTCCCACTTAATATTTAGTTCCACTTTCAAACCACATCTGCTGTATCATCATTCCGGTCAAAGTGAGATCATCCACTCTCTTATCTCTATATATATATATATACATATATATATATATATATCTTTATATTTATATTATTCAAAATGAGATCTCAATTATGTAGCCTCACTCACCAATAAATTTCAATCACAATATTGAAGACCAACAAACTTCTTTCCGTTTAAGGATCACAACCCTTCAGGGAATTGTTTTCAACTTCTGATCATCGTCCTGTCGTTGCTTCATAGACGAAAAGTTATCAAGAGACCTCACAAGACATTGATAGATAGAAAGAAAAGGGATTAATAAAATAAATTATTTCCAAATGACATTATATGAAACAATTATATTTCTTTTCGTTGCTTAGTCCACTTAATCTTTTAAGATTAATAACATTAGGAAAATTATTTAGAGATTCAGACAATTTTCATTGATTTATGTGATGCTGAATTAATTGTCGAAGTCTTTATAACAAATTTTCTGGGCTGATCCCGAAATATTCGTTTTTTTAACTAATATGAGAGTTTTTGACTTTGTTGGGACGATGTATCTGCAAAATACTATCGTTTAGGTCCTCTAAACAGGTTTTCTATCCTATAAGAAACCTGTAAATATTTCGAAATTTTTGTTCGTTATCTAAACGAATTCGTATTGTGTTCGGATTTTTTATTTAGTAGTTTTATTTTATTATGTTTCTTTTTCTATTTTTTTATAATTTTAGAGAAACTTTTATTTTTAGACTTATTTTCAAATATTATTGCCCTTTCCAGATTAGGTTAGTTTCGAGTTGCTTTAGTTTTATTTTGCTTCTTTCATTATTAACACGTGCAATGGAAAAAGCAAAATCACATATTCGATTATCAATACAATTATTAAATTTATTTGAATTTATTGTCTCTTGCTTATTTTTTGTGAACAAATTTATCTCGCTTTCGTTAACTTGTGAATAAATTTATTACTTCCACTTAGGTCAATGTGATTAAAAGTTGACGTCGTTGTGACTAATTTATGTGATGAAATCGTGATATCATTAATATCTTAACATCATGATGAGATTAGACTTAGTGACATTTGTCCAAACCTCAAAAATGAAATAATTGACTGATTTCTTTTATCCGACAATAAAACCTAATGTGACAATTAATGATTAAAATAAATATCTAGAAAATAAGTTATATCCTCTATAAAAGTTAACAAGAGTCCTTATTAGACTCATTGAAGTCCCTACTCTAAAGGGTGTGTTTTGAACTAAATTTCCTCTAATTTTAAATTAAATATATGAGAGAGTTCAGTTTTAAATTCAAAGCGCTAATTCAAGACTTCTAAACTCATTAAATTAAAGTAATGGTACAAAATTTTAAACTTAATGTAAAAATATTTCAATTCCAAAACTAAACATCGATTCAAAACTTCTAAACGCATTATTAAAATAACGTGACAAAAATCGATCGATTTTAACTAAAATTTCTTCCACTGTCAAATCAAAGGAACCGATCATGTAATCCAAACATAGCATAAAGGTAATTGTTGCTTCAATGCTGTAATTTCTTGTCACAGTTTTTTTTTTTTTTTTTTTTTTTTTTTTTAATCTTGTGGTATTATTATTAGGCCATGTGTGTGTATTACTGGGAAAGTCATTGGGACATGTTGTGAGACCCACATGGATTATGAATTCTTTTACTAAAGGAAGCTTGGGCCCGCCTATCAAATATTCTGGACTTCAATGATCATGTTGGTCCATGTAATTATAAGCATAGCTCACACAAACAACTTTTTCATTACTGATGGTAACTAGTTTTCAATTCGTAGCTTGTAATTATTGAAAGTAACTCCTCCTTAAAAACTTCAAGCCTATGCTATTTTTTTCAATTTCACCAAATTTCAATTTTATGAAATCAAATATAAACCAAGGTTAAATTACACCAATCTTTTCTAAAATTTCGGCATATATAGTGACATGTGTCATCTCTCTTATTTGTTAAATCTTTGTGTTTGGATGAAAATATTTTTTTAAATATATATATATATATACTAAAATTTTACAAAGAAAAAAAAAATATTACTGTAAAACTAAACAAAAATAAATTACCTATTAATTTTCGACAACCCACTTAATGGACCCAACATCAATCTCAATGTAGACTTTTACCAAACATCAAAAAATAAATAATTAAATACTCCTTCCGTCCCAAAATAAGTGTCTACCTTTTCATTTTTATCTCTCTCAAAATAAGTGTCAGTGTCACATTTGAAAAGTCAATGTATTATTTTTTATAAAATTATCAATTTAATCTTCTTACATTGAAGCTATAAAAAGTTAACCATTACATACCTTTGTACCCCAAAGGTAATTCATTCAATATCAATACAATTAAATAATAAATATAAATATAAATATAAATATAAATAAAATAAAAATTCTCTTATAAAGTTAGATTCCCAAAAGGAAAAACTTATTGTCGGACCGAGAGAGTATATATTTAACCTAGAAAGGTAAAATATCAACAATTTTATAACTTTTAAATTTAAATTATATCATTGGAAGACGTGGTCATTGCAATAAAATACAACATGTATATAACACGAAACTGTAATTACAAACCTGACAAGTCTGACATAAAAGGTTAGTGCAATTTAACAAACAAGAATATAAGTTAGTGCATATTGACGAAGCCTTTGGAGACGAAGTCAATGTAATTTACTTTATTTCTTAATTGAATATGCTTGTCTCCAACAACTGATCAGACCTGATCCGGTTCAATTTTGTGAGTTAACTTTTCCTAGTAAGAGAATCTTGATTGAACTAGAACACGATCATACCAACACTGCTATTTGTACATAACACCAAGAGTGAAAATACCAAAATTTTCTCCTTACATATTCTTTTTAAGTTGGATATAATTTTCCAAGTCCGGAAATGAAAATGCACTAATGGAGAGAATAACTGGTGAGATGTGCACTTCCACTTTAACAACATTAAAGTGGATGTTTGATGGTCGGCCAGTGTTGGTCTTCCACAGTTTTGACTAATCAAAAGCCCTACAAAAACCCAACTTGACAACAGCAAAGCTTGACCCTTTTGACTCATACAACTCGTATCACTTAGTCAGACTATGAGCCAGCCTGAGGTAGTGATGGTGGTGGTACCACAAGTCTTACTCCCATTAGGAGGAGGTCAGCAAAATGCCCATTCAATTGTCCCTATCTGATGTGACCCATATTGCCGGTCGGTCAGCCCAAAAGTCATTAAGGTGCCATATGGTCACAATCACTGGTTAGGCGTAACAACTCTCGTCCAGTCCAAACAAATTATTATTTATTTTTGACTCATTTGGATCATAGACTTCGGAGGGGTCATTCCGATAAATTTACAACTATCACAGCTTTAAAATGCGTTCCATCATAAAAGAATGTTAAATCTACATATAACACTTATCTCATCCACACCCAGACGGTGTAACGAATTTGGACAAATATCGTTATAAACCAACCGAACAGGTCGGTTCTGTGCAACGGTATCAGATCCTTGAAAAAATATTACAAACCGGACGATATGTCATGTATCGGCCGATACGGCGAACCATGCTCTTAACTCCCCCTATTTGAGAAGGATAGGACTTGTACCATCTAGACTAGTAGTGCTCATTGGTTTGATCATCACTTTCACCGCAATGGACCACACACAAATGCAACACTATAACTTTTGACAATGCAACATATTAACAAATATGTTAATATTGGCCTTTTACTTGAAACTTACTCTGTCAGTTGGAAAGATAGAATAGAAAAGAAAATGTACCAAACATTACAAAATCACCCAACCAGCATTACTACGAGCAAAAGCTACCAAAAAGAGAGTTGGTAGTCAACAAATTAATGTAGGCTTACAATCATTTTCTTCGTCCCAAGGAATAAATAAACATAAAGTGCCAGTCAAACTAGCCATCTACTACATTGACAAAAAGTTATGTGGGGGGTGTGGACCATTTCCAAACAAAAAACAAAATGGTTTCAAGAGTCTATTCTTGAAAACCATACTAGGCCCATCATGGTGGCTCTGATGAACACCAAAATAGTAGCCAAGCTTCAATAGAAGCATCAAGATTAGGAGCCTTAAAGAGACATTAGCCACTACTACGTTTATAATGTTCTCTGATGAATCTTTCTGCTTGAGATGGATACTTATCTCGAATGTATGCTCGAATACACTTCTGGTAGGAGAAATCTATCCATACACCATCAGTTCTTACAACAAACAGGCACCTTGAGTGTCTAAATTGAGGATGGCGATCAACCTTCAAAACAAAAAAGTAGTTTAAAAGCATGTCAGTCAACTAATAATACAACAGTAATGTTGATAAACCTTCCAGGTGAAGGAAATTACACTGTTAATTATATCCTAGTATGATAACACTAGAAATATGGCGCAAAATATTTAGCCGTCAACTAATTCTTTCAAATTTGAAATACAATCTCGAAAACAGATAGGCAAAAGAAGAGAAGGAAGGGGAAGAGAGAATCCATGATAATAAAACCTAGAGGCAAGGGCAGGCTCCAGTCAACAAAGTTTTATCTTCCAATCTACATGCCAATACATGTGGGCCTAGAAACAAACCAGGTCTCCTTATAGCTTAAGGCACATGTGAAGAAGAACAAGCAAAAGCTACTGAGAACAATCTCTCTCACATTTATTCCTTTCCGTTAAAAGTGGTTGCAGCAGGATAAAAACGAAAAGAGAGCCCTTCAAAGACAAGGAACACAAGGATCAAGAATTAATAGGGTTTACAGATATAGAATTCTTAGCTGTTCTTCAACCACTTGCTGTGTGGACAAGGGAACATCACCCCATGTATACTATTGTGACACTAACCAATCTATCTTCACTTCTGCGGCTGCGTTTCACACGGTCGATCATTAATATTCATGAGACATTATAAATGTGTTTTGACACACCAAAAAAGACGATATTACAAAGGCATGATATAAAAATACCTCTACAAATGAGAAACAGATCTCCTTACAAATGGGTCATTTTCTGTTAGAGAATAACTATCTTCACCCTAGCTACTTTTGGCAGAACTAAATTAATTAAAGAAGAAAAAAGAATAGCCCCAGTAGGAAACTAACATAACATGTGATGCAGCAGATTCTCACAAAGAAACATAATGTCATCTGGGTATATTATACAAATCGAGCATGCTTGAGGAAAAAAACAAAAAAAAACAAAACAAACTGAAGATAATATGAGGTATTCCACTTTACTTATACATCAATCCAACAAGAAAATATCTCATGTAGTAGAACTGAAAATGTTAAAGATGAATGATAAGAGTGACTAGAAAAGATACTATCAATAATCAACATTTGGGGAAAACTAAGAGTGACGTCTGAAAGTGATAAAATAAGATAAGTAGACTTGGGTGATATAATCATGTAAAACGAAGACCCATGGATGCACCAGTAAAACCCTTGGATACACCGGTAAGAAATGTACATTTGTTTGCATGGAAGGTAACGACAAAAAGGCAACTCACATGGGATGAAGTAATTAGAAATTATTTTAAAATTTTGATCATAAGAAAAAGAGAATTTATGTAGCCAACATCATTCATATGAATAAAAGCAAAGATGATGATGAATGTCTGTCAAACCATATGCATTAGTAAGCAATCTAATCATGTCTATTTCTAGTGAAACTGAAAATGTAAGGGGATTTCCTGGCTATAACCTGTTGACACTCGTAAACTCCCTTCACGATATGTCAGGTTGGCCAATGCATCCCCAGCAATTTCATAGAGAACAGAGCAGGTTCTCAGCGCCTAAGCTCCCATCAAAACAATGTGCCTCTTGCCTAACTCCCAATTAAAGGAGAGCTTACACAACAAGGGAACTAGTTCCAACTGGGACTAGATAATATCCTTGGTCATTTATGCACCCTGATGCAGGAGGTTTACCTAGGTTAGGATTGAGGCTAGGAGGCCCTAAAGGACCCGGTGCTTGATAACACAATGACTCCAAATTATGGTGCCAACTATGGTGTACTCGGAAGTTTTGGCTAGGTGGCAGCGGCTAGAGCCAAGGCCCAATGACTACGCATCGTCCACCATGGACCAAATTGAGGGTGGCCGTATGCCTCTAAGCTGGAATGATCTCCATGGCATGTGATGTGCAAAGCATCTTCTGCCCTAGCAATAATTTGCCCATTCTTGACACAATTCTGGCCCAAGCTCACAGGCACATAATGTGAGCCCTTCAGGATAGTAGCCTGACCTGCATTGTGATTTGGCTGTGGACCTGGCAGCCCAGCTTGCATCCACATTGCTAAAAGAACTATACAATAAGCTCAAGCAGACAATTATTGAACCTCTTAGGGCCTAACACTGGTATACTCACCTGGCCTTGTCTTTCTCAAGACCACCCTGCTCTTATCCAACCCCAACCCTTCAGCTTCTCCATTACATTAATCACCTCCTAGCCTAAATGACCCGTACCATTAACCTAATCTACCATTACATCGATCAAACTAGTACATCCGCTTAGAATGGCTTAAGAATATCTTGCAGTTTAAGCAATTGCAATTCTCTCATTTTATCTCCATTAGGTACTACTTCAACCATTGACTAATCCAAAAAAAAAAAAAGGTACTACTTTAACCATTTGACGAATGTCTATTATCCTTTTTAGTCTTGCCACACATCGATCTCAACATTCGCAATTGATCGACCCATTTATGAAAATGTTATTTCTAAGCTGTCTAACATTCTCTCACTTAAAGTATGACTGGTTTAATAGTTGTTTTATAAAAATTACTTTTCAATTTTAGAGGTACATGCTAATCACACAATACGCAAGAAGCACTCCATTTAACCCATTATTCTTTATTTATATGATTTAACATTGTGAGGGATCGAGACTGGGTGGTTCATTCAAAAGCTCTACTGATCTAAAATTGGTAACCATTAAAAGTGCTTTTAAATTTTAATGGCTACCAAACACATCAAACGCAATTTTTTAAAATAAAAACGCTTTCAAGTGGTTGAAAAGCAATCCCAAACAGGCTCTAAGTGGGGCGGTAGAGAGGAAGAAAATTTGACTTTGAATTTTCAGTACTTAGGAACCTTAAAAATTCCACCTAATTGAGAGCAATAACATGTTGGCTTCTTTGAAGTGAGTTTTTGTATTTTTTTGAAGATCAAAGCGACAAAACATATCACTCAACAATTCATTTCTCTTAAAATTTCCTTCATTTTCTTCAAAACCAAACCAAGTATGAGGAAGAAAATAAATTATTTAGCTACTGAAGGAAATTAACTGCTCACTCCAAAAGAGAGAGAAAGAGAGATTAAGTGCTCACTTGAATCTAATTAATGTTTGAGTACAACAGATATAAACCAGCAGTAGCTAACGCTATCAAATGTATTAGAGAGTTTTTGTAGGAAATTGGAACCGCTCTCTGCAAATATAACATATAATCAAATTAAAATTTAGTCGACCAAATGCTTATCAAGTGATGATCAAGTGAGCTTAATCTCAAGGTGGAACCATGCAATCGATAGCAAGGGACGACACGAGAGTTTTCGATGATGAAGATGACGAGGCATGATTCTGATGATGGTGAAGGATAGCAAGGCATAGTTTGTCGGAGGTTGACAAAGTCTATACAAGTTTGTGGGTTTGAACGGGATGAAGTGGTATTGTTGCGGTGGTTTAGAGAGAGATGAGGAGACATGGTAAGGTTAATGATGGAAATGAAGATGAGAGGAGACAGAGTGAGAGAGAGAGAGAGAGAGAGAAAGCAAAGACGTTTCACATATATCTATATATATATATATATATATGTAACTTTGGTATCATTGTAATTTTATGAATCTCAAAAGGCTATCAACAAATTTTCAGTCAAGGGGAAGGCAAATCTGTCATAAAATCGTTGAGCACACACACCGGAGGACGGTGTAATTAGGCCCATTATTGCCAAGGGGTGTCAATTTGATTTACCTTAGATTTTTTAAAAAAGGTAAGTTATTCCTAAGTGAACCATGCAAGGCCCAGAAGTAGACTTGCACTTATGTGGAATTATCATCCCTTTATATCTAAATCAATTGTACAACACACAGGATCAAACTGCAATATCACTACAGCAAAAGTATATCACATATTTTTTCATCTTCTGGGGTCAACCAAGGACAAGAAGAGAGATTTCAATAAATAACTAAATATGTATGGGCAATGAATTACATATAGATTGATTGCAACAGTGAGAAGTGTAATGATTCCATTGTTCAAGTTGCAGCAAAGACGAGGAATGCGACAAAAAAAGTAAGGTGACTCTTAGAGAAGGTAAGACAATTTTGTTTCAACTGAAGATCTGGTACTAGATGAACCATAATGGTGAAAAGGAATACCAATCCTTATGGATGGTTATCCCAAATTCCCCAATAGTTGGGAAATCATAGAATTGAGATATGTTCTATATCCTGCAGAGTTTTTAAGTTGACCCTGAAAGTAAATTGGATATGAATGTGGGATGCCAGGATACATTTGCATGAATTTATGTTGACATGGAAGCAATAAAGTGATTTAAGAGATTTAAGTTGTTCAATCAATGACACCGGAAATTACTACAGAATATTATGCAAAACTGCAACTCACCATAATAGAATCAAGCCCACATCCAATTTTATCTTCAGCATGAGGATGATAAACAAGAAGCTTTTCTACCACAGCTTTCTCATCGCCAGCTACAAGACGGTCCCCATCCAAATACCTGGCAGCAGAAGAATCAGTAAGTTAAATGGAGAAGCATTCAACATTCCCTGCAAATTGAGCATATTAAAAAGAAATCACAATATAGCCTTAGCAGCAGATAAGATGCTAACTAAAGTAACATAAAATGTAAGGTACTTCGGAAAACATAATCCCATTTACAAGTTACAACAGTGTCAAAAAATTACATAAAAATAACGGAGTAAATATATCCCGCCAATGGACCATCTAATGTTGGATTGTGCAATTACATCCACCAAAATTTATCAGTTCAACACATTCAGCCTTAACTAAATGATTTTCACATAAATGTCAACCTATCTGTTTTGGACTAGTTATGCTCCCTCACACAAAAATACTAAAACCATTAATAGTTTTACAATTTACGCTAGAAGATCATATTCATATTTTTTATGCCTTTGAATGTATTCAGAAATTATTCTCTGCTTTCCATCACATCAATATTCTATGCAACTATGCAAAATGTTGAAAATATGCATTTCTATGATAAAAAGATAAAATTATGATGTTAAAGAAACTAGTGTGATATACAGAAATCCACTGACATGATTAGACAGGACCATGAACATTCCAAAAGTAGCTACTTAATTAGAGCTTGTTTGTAAAATAGATTCAAGTTCACTAAAAAATGAAATTGCCTGCAACATAAAATCATAATTTTTAAAATTAATAAAATGAATCACAGAACTGGAGAAATAGCAAAATTAACTTTCTTTTTCAAGAAACATTAAAGACTTTACATCTGACATTTGAAACCTTTACAGCTTTATCTAACAGACTTTGACAACCTAAGCAAGCAGCTTCTGGAAGAAACTGATACTGCTATAGAGTTGAAGTATTTGATATAGGACCAAATTGAATTCATATTATAGTACTTCTAAGAAATAAAAGAAAGTTGAAACAGGCAATCGATTCATAACCTATAACTTCCTTCGGGTTTCAAGAAATGTGGACCTTCCACCATAGACCTCTTCTATGAAAGATATTTCATGCTTTGGCCAACTGAAACTCTGAATATATTTTGATGCCCACCACTGAAGCTCCCAAGATTAAAATCATTTTGAGTTCAATAAAAGATCAAAAAGCTAGATCCTAGGATGATTGGCAGCATGAGGAACAATTATTAGCTGCTTTTATAAAGTTTAAGGCTCCATCCATTTGTGTTGAAAAGCAATACATAATTCTAGTCTGAATTCCATTCTCCCTATAGCTCACAGAAAACTAAAAAGATTATAGAAGTTGCTCATCTAGACCTTCACAATGGAATTGCTTTTAATTGATGAAAACATATTACTTAAAAATAATAAGAATAATACAAATCACATTTTGTTTTCTCTTTTCTTACTATTGTGAAACCATACATTGTTGGCAACTGCACTGTCTTCTTGCCTACTAAACCGAGTTTATGAGATAATCAAGTATCACCTTCCTTGTATAAAGCTTTTACCAAACCCACCTTGCGAGGGTGGGAAGGAGGGAAGTGGAAGAAGAGGAAGCTGGAGATATCAGTAATCAGTTCGGTGGTGGCCAGTTATCAGACATTCTGATTGGGGGAAGGAAAAAGGTAATTCTAGCTCTAGGGGTTGGACATGCACCTAAAAACATGTGCCAAACATTTTTGGTTGGACGTGCACCTAAAAGAAATATCAAATTACTACTATTCAATTTTATTATATTATTACTAATGAGTAAAAAGCATATATTGATATACTATGTTACATAAGGAAATTTTTTTCGAGAAAGTCCCAAGTCGTTGCTCCGATCAGCCAGATCTAACAGAAGAAAGTTCGCCGTGGTAGAGATGCGGTCGGAGTCTTCTACTCCGACCAGTCACCGGAGTCATAAACTCCGGTGAAAACCACTGCTACTTCTTTCCTTTGTGTTTTCCTTTCTCTGTTGGGTCTGTGTTGACTGTGATTGTCGTTTCTTCACAAGATCCAGAAGGGAGATGTGAAAGGTGACGTGGAGGTAGAGCGGTTTAATCATTGCCGTGATCATGTATTCAGGGTGGATAAGTATAGTATCTCTTCTCGTGAATCCATGCTCAGATCTTGTCTTGTTGGAAGGTTTGGCAGAGAGGTGGGATCTTTGGAACAGATCGAGGAATGGGCCTCCAAGGCGGATCTCGAGTGGGGTTAGGATTTTGACATTGGCTGATGGTGTTCTGTTATTCCAGTTCCCGTCGACTATGGTGGCACAGAGGGTATTGGATAAAGGGAAGAAATTTTGGGGAGAGGCACGGTTGTTTATCGATCATTGGTCCTACAGAGTTGGATGCTCAAGGTTGAGGAAGAAGTTCAATCTTCGGAAAATCATAGTTTATGGCCTCCCTCTACACCTTTGGTGCCAGAAGCTTTTTGTCGCTGTTGGGGACTTGTGCGGAGGACTATGTGATGTCGAGGCATATGAGATGAGTGATACGGAGAGGATCGTCATCACGGTGTTAAAAGGTGGTAAGATCCCAGAGTTCTTCTTGTTGGAGGACGGACGGTGGACTTTTCGAATTTCTCTAACAGAGGAAATTGCTCCTTCCCTCGTGACGGCTTCTTTATCTTGCGATAATTGTGAGTTTCTAAGGTCACTGGAGAAGATGGGTAGAAATATTCGGCCGTATCGCAGGTCTGATAATGGGGCAGCAACTGGACCGGAGGTCCAGAGGGCGAATCGGCAGGGTCGCTGGACTCAAGATCAGGGATGGGTGGCAAGACACGCGCCAGAGGCGACTATGGGAGGGAAGTTTATCGGGGGGACAGGTGGATGGTGGATGGCTGCCTCCAGCTGTGAGTTGAGGACAGCTAATCGCGAACAGGAACAGCCACGTGCGGGTAGGTGTAAGTTGAATTTTGGTCTTGATGGGCCTGATGGGAGTGGGCCTGTTAAGCATGGACCAGCACAGATGGGTTCGGGGGCTGAAGGATGGACGGGACAGGTCAGGCCCAAGTCTCGTACATCTTCTGTTGGGTTAAGGAAGGGTGGGCCGAGGACTCCCAGCGAAGTTGGGCGTGATAGGCCCAAGTTGGCTGGCCCAATTCTTTTTTGGTCTACATCAATTAAGGCTGATTCGGTAAGAAATGTGAGTTGGGGCCCAAACAGATCCTTATCCATTTCGGTTTCCAATTCTCAGCCCAGCTCTAACTCTGTTCTGTCTCACAAAGGGGAGGCTCACGGTCATCCTTTAACGAAGGAGATGCCGCGAGTTTGGTCTAATTTGGAGAAGGAGAACTGAGTTAATGTGAGTAGGAAGACCAACAAGGAGGCGGGTTTGAGATCAAAAACGTTTAAACATGGTGAGTGTTGCCAGAATCTGATTTCTCGGAACAAATTTGAGATGCTTCAGTCGGAGCTGGCTCTTGAGGGTGACAATGGCAGTCGACTTTCATTTAATGATGACGGTTATTACTCGTCTTGGTCGAATAATTCTGAGAGAAGATGGTCTAGAAAGGAAAAGCAGAAATGGGTTGCCCGCACTGTGTCTCCTGAACCAGGTAAGTCCTTTTCTCAGTTTCCTTCGACCTCCCTCTATACTGATTCTTCTATCTCTACTCCTGCTGCTGCTTTGATGAGGAAAGAGGTGGGGGATGAGTTTTTTATTAAGAAACAAATATTATCACCAGTGGCTAAGGTGGCTAATGATACTGTTGAAACAGATGTTTTGGGGTGTGTGACTTTTGGACCGCTAGAAAGGGATGGGGCGGTCAATTCGGTTGTGGATGGGAGTTCAGATTATGCCAGTGCAGGGCCGGAGGATGCAGATTCTTCTTCTCATCAGTTGGTTTTGGCTGGGTCTGCTGCGAGTGGGCTGGATAAGTCTCAGGTGGATTTGTGCCTTCCCAAGGGTGATGAACTGGTGTCAACAATAAGCGAGCCAGATTTGAGGACTGTTTGCGTGGGAAAGGATATTTGTATCTTGCTCAGTGAGGAATCTGCTTATTTTTTGGTGAAGGAATTACAGAAACATAGGCGCCTTGATGTGTCTTCATGTGTTTCAGACTCCTATACTGAGGCTCATGTTCAGGGTATAAATAATGTGGTTGACTGGAAGACTTGTTTGGATGTAGTCGAGGAGGGAGAGAGGGGAGGTTCATGGGAGCTGTGAGGAACAAGATAGGTCCCTTGACATGATCACGTGGGAGGATGATTGTTACTCCAATTTGGGGATTGTTGATCCCTTGGCAGTTATTTGTCCAGAAGGAATGGCTAATAATCTCGACAGGCAGGGCTGTGATGACGCTGGCAAGGACTGGGTTTTGAATAATATTGGGGCCATGAGTGATCTGTTGGGAGTCTCTTGCGAAGTTAACTATGAGCAGACCCTAGCAATTCTTCAGGCTACAGTGGAGGGGAAAGACGAGGTGTTGATTCAGTTTTCTAGAAGGAGAAACAGGAAAAAGAAGATTCATTCCTCTTCAAGAAGGGAAAGGGAGCTGAGAAACCTTCGCTGTGATGTGAATTACGATGGGATTCATATGGGGGGAAGGAGAAGGGGGGAGAAAAGGAGGGAGGGAGGGGTAAGGGGGAGGGGGGCATTGTTGGTTTTTCATGAAGCTACGACTTCTTTCCTGGAACGTCCATGGTCTTAATGACCCGGGCAAGAGGAAGGTAGTGAAGATGGCAGTGAGGAAATGGGGGGTTCATTTGGTGTGTCTCCAAGAAACGAAGATTGATTCTATGACGGATAGAGTTGTTAAGAGTCTTTGGGGTAGTAGGTACGTTGAGTGGGAGGCGCTGGATTCGGTGGGGACCTTTGGAGGCGTCCTTCTTATATGGGATAGGCGATGGATGGGTAAGGTTGATGTTTGTAGGGGGGTTTTTTCTGTGTCTTGTGCTTTTGTGTTAGAAGAGGATGGCTTCCCTTGCGCGTTCTCTGGTGTTTATGGGCCGGTGGATGACTATGACAAGCCTGTGTTGTGGGAGGAGCTTAGTGGGGTTCAGGAGATGTGGTCTCTTCCATGGTGTGTTGCAGGTGATTTTAATGTGGTCAGATCCCCGTCAGAGAGGTCTATAGGTGGATCATGGACTCCGGCTACGAGGCTATTTTCAGAGTTCATTGATGATCATCAGCTTATTGATCTTCCCTTGGAGGGAGCTGCTTTTACTTGGTCTAGTGGTAGGGAGTTGCCTGGTTTTTCCCCGACTGAATAGATTCTTGATTTCTGGAGAGTGGGAGGAGCAGTTTCCGGACACAGTCTAGGCGGTGTTGGCTAGGGTGACGTTGGATCACATTCCTCTTGTCTTGGATTGTGGAGGGTTGAGATCCCGTCGCACCCCGTTCAGATTTGAAAATATGTGGCTTAGAGTGGCGGATTTTCAGCGTTTGGTGCGGGATTGGTAGGTGGAGGATATGGTGGTGGGAACTTCGAGTTTTATTCTTACAGGAAAGCTTCGTAATCTGAAGGATAAACTAAAAAGATGGAATAAGGAGGTTTTCGGTAATTTGGAGTGGAGGAAGAATAGGGCCCTCGCTGATATAAGACTTGGATAGAATGGATGCGGCGGGAGGCCTCAATGAATTTCAACATAATAGGAGAGCAGCTTGTCAGGCTGAGTGTGCTGAGATTGCGATGATGGAGGAAATCTCGTGGCTTTACAAATCTCGGGCTTTATGGCTTAAAGAAGGAGACTGTAACACTAAGTTTTTTCAACGAACGGCTAATGCTCATAGGAGGGGCAATCATATTGGCCAAATTCATGTGGATGGTTCCCTGTTGGTTTCTGATGAGGAAATGTGAACGGTGATTGTCTCTTTCTATCGGAGGTTATATACTGAGCCTCTTCGATAGAGACCTAGACTGGATGGCCTTCACTTCGATTCTATTTCTGTGAAGGATAGGGATGGTCTTGAAAGGCCATTCACAGAGGAGGAGGTTCTGGAGGCCTTGAAGAGTTGTAATGGTGATAAAGCTCCAGGCCCGGATGGTTTCACTATGAGCTTTCTTCTGGAAAGCTACGAGGTAGTCAAACTGGAGGTTATGGGTACTTTTCATGAGTTTCATTCCAATGGAAAGTTCGAAAAATCGTTGAACACTTCTTTTATTGCTTTGATTCCTAAGAAGGGGGGAGCTTCTGATATTAAGGATTTTAGACCTGTCAGCTTAATTGGGTGTCTATACAAGCTTATTGCTAAAGTCCTAGCTTCGAGGTTGAGGGGTGTTCTGGATGGAGTTATCTCGGAGTCTCAGAACGCGTTTATTAGGGGTAGACAGATTCTGGATTCCGCCCTTATTGCAAGTGAATGCGTGGATTTTAGGATCCGTAGCGGGGATCCCAAAGTTCTGTGTAAGCTGGATTTGAGAGAGCTTATGATCATGTTTGCTAGAATTTCTTGTGCTACTTGCTGAAGAGGATGGGATTCGGTGAGAGATGGAGGAAATGGATTGTTACTTGTGTTTTGTCTGTCAGATTTTCAGTTTTGATTAACGGTTGTCCATCTGGGTTTTTTGGCAGCTCTCGTGGTTTGAGACAAGGGGACCCCCTTTCCCCTTTCTTGTTTATTATTGTCATGGAGGCTCTGAGTAAGCTGATGAGGAGGGCTATGACCTTGGGCTTTTTACGGGGTTTCAAGATTGGTTCAGAGGCAGTCCATCAATTGGAGATTTCTCACTTACTATTTGCGGATGACACTTTGGTTTTTTGTGAGGCAGAGGTGTCCCAATTGAGATATTTTAGATGTGTTCTGGGCCTTCTGGCTTGTTTTCAGGCCATCTCTGGTTTGAGAATTAATGTGGGTAAGAGTGTACTTGTTCCTGTGGGGGAGGTTCAGGAGGTCGCTTCTCTTGCAGCTGTTCTTGGATGTAGGACGGGTTCCTTCCCTATTTCTTATTTGGGCTTGCCTTTGGGTGTTTCCTCTAGAAGGGTGGGTAGTTGGGACCAGGTTATTGAGCGTTTTGAGAGAACATTGGCTGGTTGGAAGAAACAATATATTTCGAAAGGAGGAAAGGTCACGTTGGTTAAAAGTGTTCAGTGGGTCTTCCTACTTATTTCCTTTTTCTGTTCCAGATTCCCTCTTCCGTTGTCAGGAGGCTTGAGATGATTCAACGTAATTTTCTTTGGGGAGGAAGAGGGGAGGAGTTTAAGTATCACTTTGTTAGGTAGGAGCAGGTTTGTAGACCCATTAAGTTGGGAGATCTTAGGTTTCAGAGATTGGTACCTTTTAACAAAGCACTTCTTGGTTTGGCAGTGAAAGACATAGATTATGGAGGAAGCTGATTGCTTATCGGTTTGGGTAGGAGAGAGGGGGATGGTATACTAGATCGGCTAGATCTGTTATTGGTGTGGGCGTGTGGCATTCCATTCGGAAGGGTTGGGATGAGTTTTTTAAGCATATTAGATTCAAAGTTCGGGATGGTCGAAATGTCCGGTTTTGGGAGGATCCTTGGTGTGAGGAACGTCTATTGTGTAGACGGTTTCCAAGGTTGTTTGGGATTGCTGTGGATTGTCATGCTACGGTTGCCGACTGTTATCACCTTGATAACGGTAGGCTCTCTTGGGATGTTAGATCTCAGGATTGGGAGTTGGAAGATGTCTTCGGATTGTTGGATCTCTTATACCGACAAGAGGTAGACGGTACTGGGGCGGACATTTTGACTTAGGTGCCTTCTTCACAGGGGATTTTTCAGGTTCGATCCTTCTTTTTCTGCATTTCCAATTTTCAGGCCTCCTCTTACCCATAGAAAACGGTTTGGCATTCGAAGGCTCCTCTTAAGGTGGCTTTCTTTGCTTGGACTGTTGTTTGGGGTAAGATCCGGACTCTGGACAATTTGAGGAAGCGACGACATATCATCGTTAATCGGTGTGGTTTGTGTATGAGAGATGATGAGTCTGTGGATCATCTTCTTTTGCACTGCCCAGTTGCCAAAGATTGTTGGAGCCTTATGTTGGGTCTTTTTGGCATCGAGTGGGTTATGCCTCGGACCTCACGAGGGCTAATTGATATTTGGAGGGGGCAAAGGGTGGGGATCAGTGTTCGTGATTTCTGGAGGGTGACTCCCTTATGTACTTGGTGGTGTTTGTGGAAAGAACGTAATAGAAGATTCTTTGATGGGGAGAAGTTACCCATTGGGGCTTTAAAGTACTCCATTATTTGTTCTCTTTTTTGTTGGGGTAAGGGGAGAGATTGTTCCTCTACAGAGGAATTTATGGATTTTTTTGGGTCTTTTAAGTCCATAGGTTTCCTCTTTCCTTGTTTTTGTTTGTTTTTTTCCTTTTGTTTTCATTATTGTACTGTTCCTAGGACGCGTTCCCCTTTTGAACGCCTTCTAATACAATTTTACTTATAAAAAAAAAAAATGTTACATAAGTATATTATTTTACCCTAGAAAATAAAGATGAAAATATATGAATATTTAGCATTGTCCTTGTGTCCTTCAATTTGAGATTTGACACGTCTGATGTTAGATACATACCCGCACCTAACACGCGTACCCAACCCATGTAACATAAGATGCAGTCTATTACTATAGTATCATAGAGCATAGTTCTTAATGGGGAGAATGCTGCTTTTGTGGGCAGTATTGTTGGGGTGAACTACAGCGGGGATAAGTGTAAGGTTGTGTGCATGTTTCATGAGATTGATGATAATCAGTAGAGGAGGGAAATGGGAAGGACTCCTTCGGAGAAATGGGAAGGACTCCTTCGGAGAAAGGGGAGAGGGAGGTTAGGAATCTTATTTCGTTTGTCAATCACAAAAGGAAAAGTGGGGGGTCGAAGGAAGGGGGTAGGAGAGAGGAGGAGAATTTGTGTTGTTTCCTTATGATGTTCTGCATAATCTTATGGAATGTTCGTGGTCTAAATGATCCGGACAAGAGGAAGGTGGTGAAGTTGGCTGTTCAGAAGTGGGGTGCTCACGTGGTGTGCTTGCAAGAAACAAAATTAGCGCCGGTTTCGGATATGATCATTAGGTTTCTTTAGATGTTGTGGGTTCTCCGGGGCATATCCTTGTGATGTGGGAAAAAGGTGGGTCTCTAAACTGGAAGTTTGGGCGGGATGTTACTCGGTGTCTTGTGCTTTCTCAATGGAGGAGGATGGTTTCCATTGGATTTTTTCGGGTGTTTATGGTCCAACTGAGGATAATGTGTGTCATCGGGTGTGGGAGGAACTTGCATCCATTAGAAGAAGGTGGTCGTACCCTTGGTGTGTTGGAAGGGATTTCAATGTCATCCATTCTCCTTTGGATAAGTCCACAGGAGGTGGATGGACTTTGGCTATGGAACAATTCTCTATGTTCATTGATGATTGTCAGCTGATTGATCTTCCTTTGGAGGGAGCTCTTTTACTTAGTCCAGCGGTAGAGATTCTCCGACTCTCTCTCGCCCTGATAGATTCCTTGTTTCTAGGGATTGGGACGAAAAATTCCCAGATGTGGTTCAGGTGGCTCTGGCCCGTCCAACTTCAGACCATATTCCTTTGGTTTTGGACTGTGGTGGGTTACGTAAAAGGAGCTTTCCTTTCAGATTTGAGAATATGTGGCTTCAAGTAGAGGGCTTTAGTGAGAATGTTCCTTCTTGGTGGGGATGGATCTCCAAGTTACTCCCTTGCAAGTAAGCTTCGGATGTTAAAAGAAGACATCAAAAAGTGGAATAAGGAGTATTTTGGGAATTTGGAATGGAGGAAGAATCGGGCTTTCTCTGAGATTGCTGACATTGATCGTTTGGAGGGGATAGGTGACATTGTTCGCAGAAATGTCAGTAAGTTGGCGTCATTTGCTTGGGGGCCTTCAATTTGATTCAATTTCTGGGGTGGACAATGATTGGTTGGAGAGGCCTTTTCCAGAAGAGGAAGTGTTAAGGCTTTAAAGAGCTGCAATGGAGATAAGCCCCGGGTCCTGATGGGTTCTCTGAGATTTTTGCTTGAGGGTTGGAAGGCAGTCAAGGCGAGGTGATGGATACTTTTCATGTGTTTCATTCTCAGGGGCATTTTGAGAAGAGCCAGAATGATACATCCATTGCTCTCATCTATATAGACTAATTGCTAAGGTCCTGGCTCGGAGATTGAGGGAGGTTTTGGACGGGATCATTTCGGATTCTCAAAATGCCCCGAAATGCCTTTGTTGGTGGTCGCCAAATACTTGATCCAGCCCTCATAGCGGGAGTGTGTGTTGATTCCATAATAAAGAGTTGAGTTCCAAGTGTTTTGTGTAAGTGGGAAATTGAGAAGGCATACGATCATGTTAGTTGGAGTTTTCTTCTGTATTTGGTGGAAAGAATGGGCTTTGGTGAGAGATGGAGGAAATGGATCGATTTCTACATTTCCAACGCTCGGTTCTCGATCCTAGTGAATGGAACAGCGACGGATTTTTTCGGTAGCTAGAAGGATTGAGACGGGGGGACCCACTTTCTCCTTTTATGTTCCTTTTGGTGATGGAAGCTCTAAGCAGAATGATGACAAGGGTTGTGGGCTTGGGCTTTTTGAGAGTATTCAGGGTGGGGAGGGATGTTGCCGGTTAAATGGAGATTTCTCATTTGATGTTTGCGAATGACATAAACTTTTGCATTTTTCAATGGCTCAGGATTGCTGGTCTCTATTTTTGGGCTTGTTAGGGTTCAGTGGGTTAAGTCCATATCTTCCAGAGGCTTGGTTAAGCTTGGAGAGGTTGTATAGTGGGGCCCCAAGCTCATGAGTTCTGGAGGGTTATGCCTTTGTGCATCTGGTGGTGACTTTGGCTTGAAAGAAATAGGAGATCCTTCGAAGAAAAGGAGAATCATATTGGGTCATTGAAATTCTCTATTCTAAGTACCCTTTTTGTTGGGTTCTAGGGAAAAATTGTAAATCCTTGGAGGAACTAGTTGTTTTTTTGGGACTCTTTGAGGGATATATATATTTTGATAAGTAAGAATTGTATTAAAAGCCTTCAAAAGGGGAACACGTCCCTCAAAAGCTACACAAGGCCAAAAAGGGCCTTAAGACTCTCAAAGAGTCCCAAAAAAACAACTAGTTCCTCCAATGATTTACAATTTTGCATAACAATTTCAAATGGGTTACAATACTTGATCCACACGAATTTTCTTACTAACCAAAGAAAAAAAAAAAAAAAAATCCAAAATCAACCACATGATATAACCAAAGAAAAAGACCCAAATTCCCAAATTCAAACACCAGACCCGAATTCCCTATGACACCAAATCAACCACCTGGTTTGTAATGTAATCAGCCATTGGTTTGGCAGCTTCCTTCTTCAGCTACTGAGAAAGGCAAACATGTTGAAAAACCCTCAACTACCACATGGATCGCAAGTCCAGAAAAAGCTAGGGTGTAAGGAGTCAAGAGTTAAAAATTCGGAGAGGTGTAAAAACAGAAGACCGTCGAAAGAGATGGAGATTTTAGAGGAGAGAAGTTGAATGCGGAGTTCATTTTGTTGCAACCTCTCTCGGAGACGAGTTTCGTAATGGACTTGCAGGGGGCGCTGCCGCCAAGGAAGAGATCGAGGATTAGACACCCAACAGGCACTTCTTTGTGATGAGGGGCTGTTGAATTTGTTTTTCAGATTTCTTATATATATATATATATACACACAGAGAGAGAGAGAGAGAGAATTGGGAGGCTTGTGGACTTTTCCTTTCATATTTCATTAGATAGATGAGAGAGAGAGACAATAGTTTGGTTCTTGGGATTATTAAAATGATTGAAGTCTCATCAATGGTAGTATAGTAATTTTCTAGCTTTATTTGAGGGCATTAAGTAAAACACTCAAATCCGTTAGTCCATTTGACGGTCCGTCAATAGTAGGGGAGGCCTATGTAACAAGGTTTTCTTTTTAGGGGAGGTCAAAAAAATTTGAAAACCACATGGGAGGTTCATGTAATTATGGTAAACCTCAAGGGAGGCCAATGTAATTTATCTAGAATGGTTTCATTATTTACCTTCATTAGATTCATTATACTATTACAAAAGTACTCTCCTAAACCCGTCCCCACCCCACCCCATTTAATAAATGGTTTTGAATGAGGATGAGGGTAGCAATGCTAAATGGGGATGAGAATGGGGTTGGGTCCCTCGCCCCAAACCCGTCCCAAACCCGTCCCATTGCCATCCCTATAAATGACCTTAGTTGTTTCTCATAATTTTTTTATAAAGCAATGTCAATCATAATATATATATATATATATATATATATATATATATATAATATGAGAACACATATTATTTTAAAATTTTATATAGAAACGTGTGTGTGTGTGTGTGTGTGTGTGTCAATTCTTATGCATATTTAGGTTTAAAAAAAACCTAAACTATTGCCCTTTTACAAATAACCCCCTTGAACTACACATTGCCCCCCTAAGTAATGATTTGTTGCAATTAAGGATAAACCCATCATAAAATGATATTTTACCCTTTCTTATTAAATTATTTTTAGTATCTTTTCTTTTATCAAAATATTAATTATACCATTTACCTTAATTTTATTGCTAGTATCAATTTATCATAAAAACGGAAAATAAATAAATAAAGTTGTAAGTACCATTTTCTAAAATGATTAACTTCCTATTAAAACTTTACTATTTATAATAAAACTTATTATACTCGGTTTAAACCTTTTTACTGAAAAAATACCTTCTTTTTCATACAATATATTCATGAAAAATTAATAAATTACCTAAATAAATAATACCATCTTTTCATACTACAATATATTCATGAAAATTTAAGAAATTACTTAAATTGTTTTAAAATTGTTACTTAAGATTTTTATTTAAACAATTAATTTCAAGAATTAAAGATAAATTTATGCAAATTTATTGGAGAATATGACATCAAATTAGTATGAATTTTTTTCATAAAAAGCAGGTTTCCTTCTTCTTCTTCCTTCTTGAACGAGAACAAAAAAAAAGTAAAATGCTTTAACCCTAAAGGGGACCTTAGAAACTTATTCAAGCAGAGTGGATGCTTGAATTTTTAAAAGAGAGTGTGTATGATGGGATGGGGTTGTGGGGTATTTATGGGTAGGGTTGAGCCATAAAGGCCGTTGGGTTTGTCCTATAAGCAATGTGGGATAATAGTGAGGTGAGTAGGATGGCCTTTTGAGAATTTGGGCAAACATGGTACTTTAGATGAACTCAATGGCGAGCGAACGTATGGAAATGAAGCATATTAACCTCTCATTAGACGTTCATGCTGCAATTTGCTTTGGTCACCTACATAAGGACAAACACTGTGATTCCCAACTTGTTAGTCTGGTATTAGGCTTCTAATTGACATTCCTTCATCTCGAAACAAGTGGTATTCTATCATAAATGGTATGGCCCCCCAAAGATTCTTTCACCTAACATAAGGCAAACATTCTCATTTTTTCAAAGGTCACAACCTGTAAGACAAGCATGAGGAATTGAATCTAAGGCCTATTTTGGGATGAAACGCATTAATCTTTATTTTCGTTTTTCAGGTAAGTCATGGGGCTTGGAAAGCTGGAAGCCGTACCTCGGCACCTTATACGAAACTTGATATAATTCATAAGGATCATCATAAGATCCAATTCACTTGATAACCTATGGGGGACCTATGTTGACTTATTGGTTTTAGAGGCTTGAATAATTAGATCACGTACTTTTTAACTCTTAAATTTGAATGATCATGAATTGAATATGACAAATAGAGCATCTAAATATACACGCATATAAAAATTGTTTTTTTTTTCCCGGTAAAATGGGCAAGTATTAAACATAAAGGAACTGTACATGAGCTCAAAAGGAACGACCAAGGCCTATGGCCAGTAAGTTGCATCAGCAGCATTAGTTGTTAAAGGCACGCCTAAGCTCTAAAAAAGCCCCAGGCTCGTCAAGGCTCAGCCAAAGCGCCTCAACCTACTACAAGCCAGGCCCCTTCAACCAAGCTCACATAAAGCCCTCAGGCTCAAGTTTTTTAATAGGCTCCAAGCTCAAAAAAGGCGTGCCTTGTATTTTTTTAATCATTTATTAATATCATTTTCTTGTTTACTAAATGACTACTAAATTAAAAGGTTCTATATCATATATTGTATAGTTTAACCATATGAAATATTTGACAGAATTCATAAATTTATGGTTCACTACTTACATTAACTGCAATTACTGCTTGATTATGAATATACATAATAATATATGTTTAAATATGCATTATTAGCTATGTGCCTTACTTCAATCAGGCTTGCGCCTTAGCCTTTCGCTTAGGCTCCAGAAGGCCTTTGGCGCCTTAGTGCGCCTTGAGCCTTTAACAACTATGTCAGCAACTATACAAAAGAATGCCCAGAAGGCTCAAGAAAAGGAAAAAGCATAGTAACAAAATGTTGCCACAAAAGCGAGAATGACATATAAAAATTGTTGCGCTGCCATCATATCATCTTTCAAGAACATAAGATATGTTCATGTCCTGTATGTCCATGCTTCATAGGAAGCCAATTTTCTGTACAGTACCGATCAGAATGGAACTGATATAGAATAATCTGCTGTTTAGACTGTCAATGATATTCTATTGAACGAATATCTATGTTTAACTGAACAGGACCAATAAAACATGATTACTAGCAGCAAAAATGAAATAAAACTCAACAAGATAAACAAAAGTTAACCATGTCAGTTAATAAGCCCATGTATTAACGCAATCAAGGAATGAATTCCACAAACTAAGACTGCAAAATGGTAAAAAATCAAACAAAATAACAATAATCAGCCCTTACAATCTAGCAACCAAATATAGAATCTCTACACTCCCATATATACGTACATATACGTACGTATAAGAGTATTTGTTTATGTGACTTGTCAAATTGAAGCCAAAACACAAGCAAGCTTGTAATGGCGAAATTTTCCCCCAAATACGTACCTAAATACATTTCCTGGAGTGTGTATTTGCCCCAAATAATCACAAGCACGCAAAATATTATACATTTAACACATACAACTATATGTTTCCAATTTCTTTGAAGAAATCAAACGCGATAGAGATTTCGGTTTGAAATTTAGGGATGAGAGAGTAGACCTGTTAGAGTGTAGAATATCTTTGGTGAGCAAAATGATGGGCTCGATGTCTCGGATAATCTCGTCCTCTTTATCTTTCCACTTCCGGTAATCAAGATCGTCCCACCCAGGGTATTTCGGTGGATCTTTGGTGCTCACGACTGCGGCGTTCTGGCTAGCAACGGATACATCCTCCTCCGGCAGAGGAGTCGACTCGGTGGCGGTGCAACACGGCCGACGAATTAAGATTCCGGCGGCGAGTCTGTGAGTTTGGAGTCGGAGTCGGACGAGTGGGATGGCTCTGAGAAGCAGAGGAGCCGCCATTGTTTGGGTGAAGAAGAAAAGAGAGAAAAAGGTACCGTGGGTTTGGAATTTTATTAGATACTACTCTTCCTCACATCAACTATGGCTACGAGTGTTGTGTTGGGTCCTCAAAAGAAGGAGACACTATATTGTTGCGTACAATGTAGCGTCCCGTTAATTTTTTATTTTTTATTTTTTATTTTTTATTTTTTATTTTTTATTTTTTATTTTTTTATTTTAATGATCCTAATTCAATGGACCAGGTGATTTTCAAGTTTATGCAAGAAAAGTATTGAAATTTGTAGGTACAAGAGAAAGTATACGAGGTTAAATCACATTGTCACTACACAAATGTGATGATACACAAGAAATAGATTGAGGGAGAAAAGAGACCAATATATGAAGTTCATAACTTCCAAGTTCTGCCTTAAATGCTGTAATACCCCTCTAGTTATAGTCTCAAGCACTTAGGTCATTTATCCATTTATGACGGTCCTTTATCAACCTTTTCAGACCTACATTGTCGAGTTCTCGTACTTCTTTGGATCACGAGCCAAAAATACTTTTATAATATATTTATAGTATATAATTCTCCATATATTCCAAAGACTCTGTAGCATTCAATTTTGAAACAAATAAGGGTCTGAATACTTTAAAAACTAAAGCGTCCATTTATAACTGAATTAAAAAAAAAAAAAAAAAAAAAAAAGAAAAAAGAAAAAAGAAAAAAGAAAAAGAAGAAGAAGATACTTTAGTCATTTCACATTTTTTGCTTCTTCTTCTTCATCATCACTGCCAACAACAAACATACTACCGACGATAAAGCCAATCATCACCGGCAGTTTCCACTCATTTTGGCGAGGTTGCTAAACCTTTTAGCGGCCTAGTCGATGCATGAAAGCAGCAACCTACTGCTTGTTCCTCATCAGCAGCGACCCAAGGTCGCTACCCTTCTTCTGTCGATCAACCAAGTCACCGAAGTGCGTCCTAGTGAGCACCATAGATGGTGACCCAAGTCGTCGTCCCTCTCTAGCTGTGTTGGGTCGCTAACAATGACCCAACTCCTCCACATCACGACCCAAGGTCATTGTTGTTGTGGTAATTCCACATATTTATAGAAATATATAAAGTACAATATTCATACACAATAATTCAAAATAATAAACAACAACACCGATGAATAATCAAAGAATAATTTTTCATTAAACTGAATAATACATCATTTGAACAATATGGATATAACAATGAACATGAATTTAACAAGATAAATAATTCAGTAATATAATATTAATATTAACTCAATAATATAAAATAAGAAGTAAAACAATAATAATAAAATAGCTAAGAAAGTGCTAGCCTGATTATCGAGGCATGTGTAAACACATTGACCTAAAGTTGATAATCCTCCCATTCGTGCGAGTATTGGTGAAACTAGTCAACTCCAAGATACAACCCAATCAGCTCTCAGCGGTGTCTCCTCCATGTGCACAACCATAGGAAGACTAGGTCCAAGACTATATGTGTCTAGTTGCCCACAAACTCAATAAGTAAAATACTCTCAAATACAATTTACACATATACATAAATGGAAGAGTAGAATAAAGAGATGAAAAACTATTCTTTTAAAGTCTCGCTCACACTAGAAATACGTATCCATACTTCCTCCTTTGAATGATAAACATATAATTTTATTAAAAGAGTATAACGGTTATAGCAACCTAAATAGAGAATTTAAATATAATTATTTCATCAATATAACTATATTAAACCATTGTATTAAATAGTATTTAATATAATGTGACTCAATATATAATTTATTCTATTTATTAATTTTATTAAAATATTACTCAACAATCTCCACCTATTTTAATAAAATAAGTAAAATATATAATTGAGCAATTTTATACTTTGCAATCAGTATAGGTGCTTTCTGGGCTTGAACCTACACTTAGTGTGATAGTCTTCATTTGAGGAACCTAAATGAACTAAGTCTTGAATTCGGTTCCTTGAGCCAAACTTCAACATACCACACACATAGTATTGACGATAGACTTGGTTTGGCGAGTTAGTGCGATTAATAGCCATGCGCTACTATATTGATTCTCATGAAAGCTCTAGGGAACAACCCAACTCCCACGGTCGCTACCTCACGATGACTTTCACTTAGGTGAATCCTCCAGGGGTATATGTGACCTATACCCTGCGAGAGTATGCTCGCCTCGAATTCATTCAGGGCAAAACCCTTCCTTAACGTCACATCACAACATTAATGCCATAGGGATGAGTAGGAAATAATCTCCTCGAGAAACCTCCTAAAAAGAGTGTTGTCAATGAGTCAGATTGTTTTTACCAATTGAACCTTTCGTCATGTAATTAAATCGCCAATCAGAAGGTTCGGTTACCTTCGTAGGTGACTTCCTTGGGGCTTAGGCCCATCCCCCCCGACATATATAGGACTATGTCCTAAGAAGACTCTTGGTCTTTTTAATTCTCTTTCTTTTTCTTCACAACCCAACTTTTGGGTTTTTCTTTCTTTCTCCTCAATTTTTTTTTCTTCCTTCACCCTACCACTTCCTTCTCTCTCTCTCTCTCTCTCTCTCTCTCTCCTTTTTTTCTTCCATAAAATAATTCATCACTGATAATACCTCATTGGAAAAATATTGAGATGAATACTTTTGTTAGCTTTGTTAATTGTATCAGGATAGAATGTTTAGTATATGTTTTGGTTGCAAGGTTGCAATATAGGAAGTGGTATGATAGAGATAATGCAAGCACTCACACACACACACACACACACCACATCGGATGAAAGAACCCGGACAATTCCTTGCGATCTCTCTCCGCCACACAAAATTTTAATTTTATTAAGTGTGACCAGCCATGCAAGCACACCTGTTATGGCAAAGGTCCAATTACAAAAAATTAAACACACATCTCTCTTGCTCTCTTTTTTTTTTCTTCATAAACTCTTTACACCACCTAAATCACTAAGTTATATGAATAACTACTACACATCACATATAGAGTGAAATAAGAATCATTTTTCTGAACGCATCTCTTTGTTATAAAAGTCACCATGTTATTCCAATTTGATGGAGCTGGGTATCTTTCCCTTTTCTTAATTCTTCCAAGTGTCGTATACCTCCAACAATTTCGTCAACATCATTATGGAAGTTGTTTCAAACAGAACAATAATTTTGAAATTCAGAAAATTATCCAACTTCTTGAATTTGTAAAGAGGACAATTATTTCTATGAGTAGCAGATAGAAGTTCTACTCAAGTGTAAACAGCTTCTTCTCAGATCTTTTCCACTATCGACCTTTATGCTTTCTCTTTTGGTATTTCTTATTCTGCCATTGTATTTGTATCTTGTAGCTGGATGAGAAACTCTCATCATCTTTTTTCTTGTTCCTCTTAATCAATTTTACCAAATAGGAGTATTCCATCATTTCCTCATACTTATTTGTAGTGCTGGGAATTTCTACCCTTTCTTTTCCATTTTCTTCTTCTTCAATATCTAAATTTTCCAATTCCTTCTCGAGTTGCTTCAATTTTGTAACTCTCGTGAAACCAGAAACATATTGTGTACGTGAGAAACCAATATATCATAATTTTAAAAAAAATTCATCTAATGAAAGTAATGAGATGAAGAATTTGTATATAACGAATGCACCATTAGCAACTGCATATAATCATTTCCTTCTTTAAAGATATGCAATTAGTTTCTCACTTTATAATGGTCAAAAAATTATATAGATATCCATAAATTTTCATTCAATTAAAAACTACTATATAACCTAATTTAATTAAGAAACAAATCATTTTCCATTTAAATTGCATTTACTTCTCTTTTATCGTTAGTTTATTTATCTTGTATATAACCATGGTTAATGGCAATTAATATATATATATATATATATATATATATTGAAATGACTACTAATCTCATATACACAAGGAAATTCTCTTTATTCTATATTCTGTGTAAACTAATGAAGGCAAATATCTAACATCCGTAACAGACCCTTTTAAAGTGGAAACTCTCGCTGAATAAGGTAATGCATGCTAATCTCAATTATTCTTATAATCAGATTAGACTACTTCTAAATTTTGCAATTTTCAAAACTATTCAATAAAAATAAATATTATAAGAGTCCATATCATAGCTAATTAATAATATATAATCACAAGCATCCAAAATAATATGTGTAATCAAAACATCCATATTTAAATTCCTATTTAATACTATGGTGGCTGTTTTGATTATATATTTGCAAACTTAAATTGCTACAATAAGCTATTAATTTACACAAATTAATTTTCTTAATTATTTTTCCTAACCTGTAAAATGCAGTAACCAGAAACATTAACATCTGTAGATGTTCAACAATATGTAGTGTAGCCAATAAGAGTACAAATAGTTAACAAAAGACCATGTAAACAACAAAAGAAATAAATTTATAAGAATCTATAATATAGGAAGTTTTTTTCCAAATTCAGTAATATTTCTTTTAATAATGTATAAGCATGCCATCTAAAGTAATATCCCAGATATACAGAAAACTCATGCTGCATATATATATATATATATCTTTATTTGTTTTCCAAAGATACATATTGCATATTATAAACAATTATAATAAATCAAATCAAGAAAATACCATTCAAAATATTATTAAGGAAGTATCCGCTTTAGACTGTTGCGGTAATTCCACATATTTATAGAAATATATAAAGTACAATATTCATACACAATGACTCAAGATAATTGTTAACATAATTAGGTTATATTATAGCCGTTATTTATATTGCTACCATAATTACATTATATAGCCATTGTAATAGTGATCTACTAGCCGTTTGATGTTATCCTATTTATACCTACTTTGTATCATTATCATTACAACAATTCAATATATTCTTTCATATTCTGTCTCTGTCTCTTTCTCTGCCTTTCTACCTCTATTAATCAACAATAATAAACAACAACACCAATGAATAATCAAAGAATAATTTTTCATTAAACTGAATAATACATCATTTGAACAACATGGATATAACAAAGAACATGAATTTAACAAGATAAATAATTTAGCAATATAATATTAATATTAACTCAATAATATAAATTAAGAAATAAAACAACAATAATAAAATAGGTAAGAAAGTGTTTGTCTGATTGTTGAGGTATGTGTAAACATATTAACCTAAAGTTGATAGTCCTCCCCTTCGTGCTGGTATTGGCGAAACTAGTCAACTCCAAGATCCAATCCAATCAACTCTCAGCGGTGTCTACTCCATGTACACGACCACAGGAAGACTAAGTCCAAGTCTATATGTGTCTAGTTGCCCACAAACTCAATAAGTAAAATACTCTCAAATACAGTATACACATATACATATATGAAAGAGTAGAATAGAGAGATGAAAAAATATTCTTTTAGAGTCTCACTTACACTAGATATACGTATCCATATTTCCTCCTTTAAATGATAAACGTATAACCTTTTTATAGTATAAAAGAGTGTAACGGTTATAACAACATAAATAAAGAATTTAAATATAATTATTTCATCAATATAAATATAATAAACCATTCTATTAAATAGTAATTAATATAATGTAACTTAATATATAATTTAATATATTTTATTAAAATATTACTCAACAATTGCTACAACGACCTTAGTCGTTATTCCTCTCACGATGACGCACCAGGTCACTAGCAGGCGACTTGGTTTAGATCCCAAACTTGGGCTCGCAAGACTACACTAGTTTGAGTAGCTTGAAACTGTTGGGATTTATATGCCCTGGCATAGCAAATTCCTATTTGGATTAAAGTGACATATGTTCCTGACGTATCTGAAATATTTATGATTTATATAATTGGTGAATTCAATGTATTGTGTTTCGATTCATTATAGAATTGATAGTGTCCTCTTGATTACAAGAAATATTTATATATGTATGAGATGACGATCAATACATTAATATAAATAGTAATCATAAATTGTTCATAGTCGGTAATTATGGATGGAATCATAATTAATTAAGACTTGAACTGAATCCGCTTTAGGTTGAGATATATTGCAAGAGCCATCGTATGCAATTACTCCCTATTATCGTTATGACATTTGACTCTTAAGCATGAGAAAATTATAGACTTTTTAATTAATTAATAATTACTTTGATTTGTTCGGCGGATTCTTCGGGATCCTTAGACCGACACTTTGGGTAGTTATGTAATTAATAGTTAGAGGGTTATATTTTCAATATTTGCATCATTACTACTTGTATTTATTTTGTATTGATTATGGTTGATCACAAAGTAAATTCGAAGGCTTTCGTGTGGTTTTAGACAAAATGATTTATTATATATATTTATTTATTAAATTATTATTTTTGTCAAACAAATGTTTTATTGTGATCGAGACAGAAATAATCAAAGGTACCAAAATAAATATATTAATTAAGTAGTCGGATTGATGGCTTTATTTATCCGATAACTAATTATGTATAGAGGAGTCAAAGTGTAATATTTACTTAGAGGTTATTTATTATTTAATTGGAGTTCAATTAATTTCTTTTAGTGGAGTAGAAATTAATTTATGAATTAATTGAATTGGGATCATGGACCGGGCCAATTATTAGTTCATTGTAGCCAATAAAATAATAGGCCCAAAGGATTCTCACTCATAGCCCAACTTGATATTGGAATCATATTAGATTTGAGATTTGTGAATTAGAGATTGAGAATGATTTATAGTTTCCTTTTCCTTATCTTTATGTTGCCTATATATATACATGGTCTATATATATTTTGGGGGTGATTTTTATGAGAAGGAAAAATGAATAAATTTTCTCTCTCTAGAAAATTAGGGTTAGTGTTCTCATCTAATGGAGGCTCCCACAAGCCTAGTTTTCCAATGTCATTCATGGAGGCTTATGAGTGATTCCTAAAGGTAAAACCATTACCAAGAAGATGGAAATCCATGGAAAAAGTATCTAGCAAAAGGGATCTACAATAAGTGAAAACATTCACTTTAGAGGAGAGATCTAAGGTTTACTCAAACCTTGATGTAAGTATTTAATCTTTTAATTGAAAAATACATCATATTGCATAAAACTTGTTTCTATGTAATGAATCAAGATCTATGAATTAAAATTCCTCGAAAAGTTTTTAAAACAAGAACGTTTCCCAACAGTGGTATCAGAGCATGGTTTGATTCATTACTAAAGATCATGTTTTTATCAAAATCATCATCATGGATCCAAATTATATATATATATTGATGTATGATTTAATATATTGATACATGATGATATATGTATAATTGTGAATGGATGATAATGTGTGTTTGGGCCATGGATGAAGCTTATAGGTCATTGAATGTAATTTTATTTTTGGATGAATGTAATTAAGGCTTTGATTTAGCCGTTTGAAAGTTCAATGATGTAATTTAATTTTTTCCATTGTATTTCAAATTGTAAATATTTTTAAAGCCATGTAATTTTCATCAAAGGATGATATGAAGTTTCAAGAAGGTCCCAAAGGGTTAAATCATGCTCCAGTAATTTTCTGGAATTTTTCTGAATTTTTCGGAGTTTTTTTGGAATTTTTTGAGGCTTAATTTAATTTTTGGGAATTTTTTTAAATTATTTTTCTGGAATTATCGGCGATTTTTCGGCGATGGAGCATCGCCGGCGGCAAGGGCAGTGCCGGAAGGAATGTCAGATGATTCAGTGCTTCGCGGTCCACCATAAGTAGGTGCAACCACATGTAGAAGCCAATGATTGCAATCAACATGAGAGAAATAATCCTGTGTAGTGCAACTGTGGTGCAATCAGCCAAATTGAAGCTGAAGGAATTACTGGAGCGTGAAGAGCACGCACCAGTCAAGTTGAAAAGGTCAACTCCCTGGCGCGTGAGGAACACGCGCCAGGTAAAGCAAGCATCTTCCACGCGCGCATGTAGGCGCGTGGAAGAGCGTCCATGCGCGTGCCATGCACTGCAGCACCTTCCAGGTGCGTGCGAGCACGTGGGGGCGCGTGCCTTCACCTGGTACATGCCCCAGGCGCCTGTGAGCGCGTGTGGGGCCCTCCGGGCGCATTCCAAGTGCTGTTTTGCCTCCGCAAGCGCGTACCAGCTCTATACAGGTGTTTACAAGTCGGTGGTGGACCCTCGCACAATACTTAGAGCAATTAAATGTTAAAAACTGATTCCATTGGCCATTTTATTTGATTTATTTGTCATTTATTTATTTATGCGATGTATGAAATGCATGGAATAGATAATTTTTAATTAATTATTATTTATGCATTGGATCCATAATATTTAATTAAATGACTTGATTTATATTAATTAAATTATGAAAATTAATTGGATTTGATTACTAATTAATTTGAGGGCACTTATTGGGAAACGAAAAATTATTTTTATAAATTATTTTTAAAGTGTGCTTCAAATTAAATATTAGTGAATCGTTTAAAGTCCAAATATTTTCTAAATTTAATTGGATTAAAATCAAGACGTTTTGCATGCATTATATCATGTAAATGAATAAAATGAAAACCCTAATTAGGAATGATTAAAAATTGAGTGAGAGCGGGGATTTTTATACATTGCCCCATGGCTTTCGTTATTAACACTATTGTAATTAGATCTTCAAAAATAAGGCCCCACGCATGATTTGAAGAGTCTTAATATTACAAGAATGGTTATCTCATGAAAATAATAATATTAAATGTTCATTGTAATTAGATCTTTAAAAATAAGGCCCTACGCATGATTTAAAGAGTCTAGATTATAATGACAAGATATTTAATATTTTATTTTTCATTAGAGCTTTAATAACGTTATACACTCAATCTAAAATCAATAGTGTTAGCTCCCCAACGGAGTGGTCTACACTAGGTGATTTTAGAAAGGCTAAACATAATCGGGAATCATTTCATATAGATAGACAATGCATTGTCTTAAGAGATATGGAGATGATGGGATTTACTCGCCAATAGCAATAATGAACTTCGCCAACCGAATAAGTTATTGGCGTATTGGTTATCCGATTTTTTATGCAGTAGTTAAGGGACCTACATACTATTTTAATGGAAGTACTCGCCTAATAGTAAATGAATCTCAACAACAGTAATAATGAACTCCTCCAACTGGATAAGTTATTGACATATTGATTGGTTGATTTATTATGCTACAGAGTTGAGGGACCCACCTTAATTAAAAGGGATTGTTCACCAATAATGATAATGATCTCTTGTTCGATTGAGATTTATTATATTATGTGGTTAACAAACTCATTTTAATTTTAAATATGCATGACAGTATTAATAATTCACCTTGCATATTGTATGAATGCATTTATATTCAGATTAATTATGTATAATCCAGTTTATCTGCTTGCTTACATATTCAGTGTAATTGGACCTCATTTATAATGACTGGAAAAGGAACTTAGATATTTTATTCATAACGTAAGGGTACAAAATGTATTGAATACTCCTATACCTAATTCTTTTACTTTAAGATACTTAATGAGATGTTTTGGTGAAATTAGATAGAGCATATGCTTAAGTACTGTGTCAAATTTAAATATCATCAAAATAGCCTGAGGAACTCTAGTTTTGATATCGGATTTTGAAAAATGATTGTTTATTATTTAAAAATTGAACTGGAGGTCAATAGGGCTAACTTGAATGGTAAGTTTCAAATTGACATGATTATTGCCTTGTTACCAAACTGGTTCGATTTTTAGAGTGAACTAAATAAGGAATCAGTTTGAGTTCACACTCACTGATATTCTTATAGAATTGGTAACAGATGAAGGGATAATCAAAAGTATAGGCGTTCCTATTAATCTAACCTAGTCTATACTATCTTCTTCTAGGCCCAAGTGGAAGGTCAAAGTAAAGAAGAATGATGAGAACAGGACTAGGCTAGCACAAAACATGGGTATTCAAAAAGGTTAAAGGGAATAAGGCAGTGTATGTTGAGGGCGAAGAAAACTGTTTCTTTTGTCGCTAACTATGACACTCAAGGACGAACTGTCTAAGCAATGACGTGGCATAGGAAAATATATATTTAATCATTGAGCCATGTTATGTGGTTGTATCTATTAATTCCTGATGGATAGATTCTGGAGTCACTAAACATGTTTACAATTCGTTGCAAGGATTTCAGGAATCCAGAAGTCTCGATGATATGGATATATATTTGTACTTGACCTGATGTCAAGGTTGTAGCTAAGTCAGTGGGAGTATTACATCTGAAATTAGAGAGTATGAGGATATTAGTATTAGAGAACTATCATTATCCACAGATGTTAGACGCAATCTCATTCTTATTTCACTTTTGGTTTATAAAAACTGTGTTGTTGTTTTCTAAAACTGGTTTTATAAAATTGAATAGATATGTGATTGCTTCTGGTGCATTGAAAGATGGTTAATATACTATAATCACAAGCTCTTGAGATTTGCAGGATGTAGAAACTAATGTTGCATCTTCTAGATTGAATATTAAGAGAAAATTTGTTATTCTTGACTCATTGTATTTTTAGCGTCTATTTTTGGGTTGTAATCAATCAAAATGAGATTCAAAGATTGGTCAAAGAAGGTTTATTACCTAATGAGGCAGAGGAGCCTAATCCAAACTTGTGAACCCTATTTTGAAGGATAGCTAACTCTAAGGGCTTAATTAGCCAGATGAAAGAGACATAAAGGACAATTGGAGTCGGTACACACTGACACGTGTAACACAAGTCTTAAACTCTTGGTATATTCTGAGAAGGTCAAGACTGATGTGGAGCACAGATTAGGTAAACTTATCAAGATACTTCGATTTGATCAAGGAAATGAGTATTTCTTGGTGTTGGCCTAAGGATTTTATCTAAAGGTCAATCTTATGTTTTGATGATTACAAACCATTAATGATGTTTAAGTACTAATGTTTTAATTGAGTGATATATAGTTGATCAACATTCAATCCTCAATGATGAGCTAGAAGATCCATTCCAAGTATTCCAAAGCATTCCAAACATTCAAGCAATAGATTCAAGGAAGCATCAAAGTTGCAAGAAATCAAAGAAAAACTTGGACTTCAAAGATCACACAAAGCATTTTAAAGAAAGAAAGCAAGTCTTCATCAAGCCTAAACGATCATGGTCAAAGAATGAAGAAAATGGTAGATAGGATGGTGAGAGCTTAAGATTCAATATCAAAGTATATTTGAATATTTTTTTAAGCTCAAAATTATAGGACCATGCATATCATACATCATTCATATGCTCCTATGACCATTAGCAATAGACTATGAACTTCATTTATATATATTGATATGAAGTCTTTGCTAAGAATGAGTTAGTTCAAGCTTGCATAAGCTTTGAAAGAACTCAACTTAAGCTAGAAATGCTAGGACCATGCACATTAATCACAATACTTATTTTGGTCTCTAGAAAGAAAAGGAAAAGGCATTGAATTTTATATTTCATCTTTAAAGCCCTTATTGCCATAATTTGGTAAATGACTCTAGGACACAATGCACTTGAAATTTAACATCTTCATATGTCCCTAAACTCCTAGAAACATGCCTTGAACTAAATTGAATCATTCATCAAAGTCCTAGGTGCTAGAAAAATGAATATCTCAAAAGAAGCTATTTTCAGCCTAGAAAATTTCAGACCAACTTGCACTAAAACTACTATAACTATTTGTGTAGTTGGAATTTTTACACAAGGCCAGTGGCATTGGAAAGCTGACTTCGAGCCCTTGAGTTTAGACTCAAATTTCACCTAAATTGGATTAAAAATGACTGAGATATGAACTTCACAAAATACCTGATTCTGCTCTGCGAAAATTCTGACCAGGTTGCACTTAAACAGCCATAACTTTTTCTATGGTTGGAATTTTTGAGCAAGACCAGTGGCTTTAGATAGCTGACTTCAAGACAATAAATTTAGACTCAAATTTCACCTCATTTGGAGTTTCATGGACTGAGTTATGTCTATTTGAAGTCATGCACTTTTTTCTGTCCAATTTAGCAGCAGCCTTCATGAAGCAAGAGCAGCCTCTATAAGAAATAGAGCCAGCTCTCTCAAAGACTAGAGAAGGCTCTACAAAATTAGAGACGGCTCAGGAAAGTAGAGAAGGCTCAATGAAAAACTAGAGAGGGCTCTACCAAAAACTAGAGAAGGCTCTACGAAAGTGGAGAAGGCTCTAAAAATCTAGAGAAGGCTCCACTTTTCCATTGAGCCGTCTCCTTTTCAGAAAAAGAGCCTGCTCCACTTTTCTAATGGAGCCGCCTCCATTTGAAATTGAGCCGCCTCCACTTTTGCAAAGAGCCAGCTCCTTTGAGGGTTTTGAATTACAACGGCAACTTTTCTGCATTTATTTCCTCTAACCACTTCTAACAGCTATATTGAGCTATGAATTTCTTTATATATACAGAGGGTTTGTCTGAAAAGAAAATACGTTTTTAAGAGACATCATATTACATTGCAAAGAGAGCTTTTGTTCTCAATCTTCTCATCATCTCTCTCATTTCACTCTTATTCTATCTTGAGAGATTCCAGTAAAGATTGAAAGGGCTGTTGCTCTTGTTTTAATCTTCATAGAGTTTTTGCTCTATTATACTTCTTGAGAGAGCATTCAAGAACATTCATTCAAGTGCATCAAAGAGAGATTTTGGCTCTACCATTATACAGAGCTTTTGTTCTGGTTATACTCACTCATAGAGCTTCTATTCAGACATCGATCTGTATCTCATATACAAGCTTCCATAGTTGAATCAGAGTGAACTTCAGAGAGCATTTAGTGAGCCTTTGCTGAACTTTTGTTCTAGTATTTCATCAGAGCTTTTGTTCTGTATTTTCCTCATCATCTCTCATACATTTCATACGTAGAGTTTGAGCTTCACTCGATTTCATATATACTCTATTGTGAGGTTTGATTTGTATCAGTTTTTGAGAGGATTTCTTGTACTGCAAATTCTATCTACAAATCTGCTGTAAGCCTAGGAGGAAGAGTTTCTCTTAGCAAAGAAATTGTAAGGGCTGGTGTGGCCTATGTAAAACTAAGAGAGGTGGTCTCTTAGTAAGGATACTGTAAAGGGTTGGTGTGACCCAAAAGGAAGCCTAGGAGAAGGATGTTCTCCTAGCAAGAAAGAGAAGCAAGGTCTTGCTTCAATTGAAGGTTTACTCTCCACCATTAAGGAGAAGCTCTAAGGAATTTGGGAAGTCTCAAGAGGAATCTTGAGCCGAGGAGTAGGAGTTTCCGAACCTCGCAAAAATCGTCGTGTTATTGTTTGCAATTTCTCTTCCCTTATCTCTTTTACAGTTATGCTAAATTGATTACTTTCATATCTTGTTTATTACATAATTGGTTATATTGTTGATTAGAATTGTACTTCTATAATTTGCGAAAATTGGCTATTGACTCTATTCACCCCCCCTCTAGAGTCAATTCTTGGGTAACAATTGGTATCAGAGCCTAAACTCTGTTAAAGGACTTAACCGTCTTAGAGCACGATCATGGCCAACAATGGTAGTATGACACTCTTAGAAGGTTATCCCATTGATAAACCTCCTTATTTTGATGGAAATGATTATATCTATTGGAAAATTAGAATGAGGGCATTTTTAAAAAGTATTGATATTGATGTGTGGAAAGTTATAGAAAATGGTGGTCATATCCCAACTAAAGTTCTTGAAGGAAATAAAATTCCCAAGTCGAAAGGAGAATGGGATGAAAATGATCATAGATTAATACAGTGTAATACTTTAGCCATATGCCATCTTTATTGTGCATTAAGCAAAAATGAGTTCAATAAGATTATCTTTTGTAAAACGGCTAAAGAAATTTGGAACTCACCTGAATGAGTCTATGGAGGATCAATAAATGGTGAGGAATCATATATGCCTATGTTTATTGAAAAAGATGCTGTTTCCATCATAAATGAAAATGAATTAGTTAGTGAGATGTATTCTAGTTCTACTAACTTTACTAATCATTTGAATTTTCTTAGTAGAACTTACTCTTCTTCCTATAGTGAAGTAAATAAAGCAACTCAAAAGAAGAGTATTGCTCTCCAAGCTTCTAGCAAAGAAGCAAGTGACATTAAAGAGTTGGACAAACTTTGTCTCATGGCCGATGAAGATGAGGTAAATTCCAATCATGAATTTTTTGATATAGAAGCCTCTTATAATGAACTAGTTGATGCACATAATGAATTACTTGATGCGTTTAAAGAGTTACATGGTGTGCTAGATAAAATGACTGTGAAATGTTCTTCTCTTAAAAAGGAAAATCACAATCTCTCTCAAAGACATGAAAAAGTCCAAATGGAAAATGATTCTTTGAAAATGAAAAACCATTATCTTGTGCAAGAATTACAAAAGATCTAACTTGAAAACGAATTCTTGAAAAAGGAAAAGGATAATGTACTATCTATAGAGCCACCATCAATTGATTGCGTTTCCGAGTATAATTTTTCAAAGGAAATCATTGATGATCAAAATGGCACTTTAGCAAAGACAACCAAAGGAAAAGAGAACTTAAGTTCTATACTTGGAAATCAAAGAGTTGTCTATTTCAAAAATGAGATAAGACATGATCCTCATATTAAAGATGCATGTTTGTTGAGAAGAAGAAAGCCTTTGTATGATCACTTTGTCAAAAGTGGTACCCATTCCTTTAAATGCAATTATTGTAAGAGGTTAGGACACACGATTCATGATTGTCCATTTAGAAAGAAGTTGAGGTCAAAGAAGGTTTGAGTTCCAAAAGGAACTTATGTTCCATTGCCTAACTTATATGGACCCAAGAAAATTTGGGTACCAAAAGAAGAATACCCTTCTTATAGGGTTATTCGATGGCATCAATCAAGGATTTTAAATGATGCATCTATTTGAGAAACAACTTCCAAGCTAATGAAGTTAGTACCATGGATAAATAATTCATTTCTCATTATTTTGCTCTTATATAAAGTATGCAATCATGAAATTCTAAGCATGACGCTCTTGATATGCTACTTGTTCCTAATAGATGTAAAAATGTCTATGTTTTGATATTTTGCATAACAGTTTTTTTTTTTATATGAGTTATGAACATGCTAACAAGAAATGTTTTTCTATCTTTCAAATGATCTTTAGATTAACTATGCCCAGTCTTTGTGATGGATTTATTGGAAGATATGCCATCAAATGAAAGCAAACATTATCTAATGTAGATCATCAATTCTATTTCATGTGAACCTTATCAAATGTATTAAAGTAGCAATGTATAAAAAGTCATCTATATGCTTTTGTGATCTTAAATGTTTTATCTACTTATTTGTGTCACTTCCATACATATAGTAAATGAGGTTGTTCAACTTGAGGAACAAATCTCATTGGAAGAGCCATCTCATTAAAATGAAGAATGAGAATGTATATTGTTTTCCTAAGGGTTAGAAGTGTGTGGTCTATACAAAGGCTGTTATAACAAATTGAAAGGGTAAGCCTCAAAGTAAAAAAAAAAACCCTTGAAAAGAAAGCTAAATGAGAGTGTCTCGAGAGGCCATATGAACACATGATTTCCTAAGTTCTTAATCAAGAATGAAAGCTGAATACATTCTCAGAAATCAGTGAGTAAATGTAAAATACATTAAAGTGATGATGGATGCTTAATAAACTGAAAATTTGGTGCAAAAGGTGTCTGGAATGACTTAAATTTGCTGGAATCACTATCTTAGCTTGAAGAAGGTTTAAATAAGCTCTTATATCATGTTTACATCTGCAGGAGGTGCTCACTTGAATAAAGTTGAGCTGAAGTAAGTTTTTCATATCCCTAACCCTCATTTAAGCTTATTTTCTGGTTCAACCTCTGATTTATGAAAGGAAGTGTTAATATCTTGTTGTGATTCATCTGCCAATCATTCTAGCAAGTGTCTGTGGTTGAATAGAGACTAGTGAAGTTCAGAAGTTACATCAAAACTGACCAACTTGAAGTTTGGCCTAGTAAACCTAAGCTGTTAAGGTTTAAGGCCTGAAAATCTGGGATTCAAACTATGAAAATTGTTTACCATGCTTATCTTGATGTATTTACTATCTGAGCAAGTGTATTTACATGAAATATATCTGAGAGGTTCGAATTCAATGCAGTGGTGCAGTGATTTTACAGCTTTGTCCTTGAGTGCAGAGTTTCTACAGAAACTGGTCTATAACAGATTTTGAGGCTGAAATTAAATTATGAAATGAATTGCTTAACCTCTGAGCTTTTGTGAGAAGATGAACCAACAAACTGTAGCAGAGCCAGCTCCATTCAGAGTAGAGCCGTCTCTTTGAAGAAAAAGAACCGTCTCTACACAAGGCAGAGCAGTCTCCACAGATGATATCAAATTGCTTGCTCTCGGGATCTCAAAAATTTTAAGAAAGAGCCTGCTCTATTAAAACAAGAGCCGACTCCACAACCTGCATACAAAATTGGAATAGGAAGAGCCGTCTCTCGAAAAAGGTAGAGCCGGCTCCTTCAGTGCTATTTTCTTCTAACTCTCGGGATCTCCTCTGCAGACAATTGAGCCTGCTCAACAAAAAGGAAGAGCCGGCTCCAAATTTTTTTTTAGCCGTCTCCAAAAAATTTAAAGAGCCGTCTCCAAGTAAAATTCCTAAGAGCCAGCTCCAAGATCCTTTACAGAGCCGACTCCAAATTTTCTATGAGCCGGTTCTCACATCTGTTGTCTATATGTTTTTAAAGTCTCGGCATCTTCCATTTGAGCATCTTCCATTTGAGGCATTCTATGCTGAATATTCCAGAGACACCTCAAGGCAGCCATCACTTGCGATTTGGGCATTGTGTTCTAAGCATAAACGGAGTCGGCTCTATCCAATGTTGAGCCGCCTCTAATGGAACAATAGAGCAGGCTCCTTATAAAACAAGAGCAGGCTCTAAGAATTTATAGAGCCGGCTCTATACAACATAAGAGCCGGCTCCCATGATGGTTATAAGCATTAGTCTCTCAGCATCTCAAGAAGAGCACAAGAGTAGGCTCCAACAATGCTATGTGCCGGCTCCATCTTTGTTGTTATATTAGTCTCGGCATTTTCTATATTGGGCATTTCAGTTGAAACTTCCAGAGACATGAACTAAGAACTCTAGGACTACTTCATGTTAATTGGGCATCTTCACAAGTAAGCTCTCTTCATCACAATTCTCTTTAAAGTTCTTGTAACTCTTGCTTTTTAAATGATTTTTAGTAATTAATTTCTAGTAATTAATTTCTAAACTCATCACCTTTAATTCATCATTCCATGAGACCCTTGATTGCAATGTAGCCTTTTTTCTTTCACATGTAAAAGACTTATTCTAGCAAGAATTGCTTAGTCTATGGTCTGCAAATTCAAAATTTATGCACAAACTATCATTTGTCCTTTAATTAATCTATTGATCCATTATATATAGATCAAATCTTAGAGATATATTGCACAAATTTTGTTATCAAACCCCATTTGTTTTGAAGTTATCTTTGAATAAATTTTCAACATGTGTTGTCTATGGTTCAATTGGACAGAATATTTCAAGATTCTACTGGATTTCCACTTTTAAGCTAAATTTATCCATTTCAATCTTTAAATCTTGTTACATAAAATTTTGTGTTGGGGTTTTCAAGTATAAATTTGTCCTAGCACTCAAATTGACTGAATGTGAAATTTAAACTAGATGGGTTCATTGTTTCAAAATCCTTTTAAGTACCTCTGTTAATCTTTAGTCAAAACTAATTTGAGTCTTGAAATTTTCATTGTATGATAATTGGATTTTTTTTGGAGAATTCTTTCTGTAATTTCAGTCTAAACTCTAGAAATATCCATGGCTTTTATAGATGTAAAATGAAAATTTGCTTCAAATTTCTTCTTTTTTGTTTAAATCTTTCAAGTTTCTTATGCTCTACTACTTCAAAATATGGCAAGAAACTAGATTTTCCTCCCACCTTTTTGAGATGACAAAGGGGGAGAAAGATGTGTGATTCATTATGCTTGTTATGCTTATGCGTATATTGTTTTTCACTTATTTTAGATGCATATTGAAAGGGGGAGTCTTATACACTTTAATGTCTAAAATATTTGTTGTAAAATCAAGCATGCTATGATATTCAAAATATGCATATTGATAGGGGGAGCATTTTTTCAAATGCAACTCCACTTTGACAATAAAGATGTGTGATTCATTATGCTTGTTATGCTTATGCGTATATTGCTTTTCACTTATTTTAGATGCATATTGAAAGGGGGAGTCTTATACACTTTAATGTCTAAAATATTTGTTGTAAAATCAAGCATGCTATGATATTCAAAATATGCATATTGATAGGGGGAGCATTCTTTCAAATGCAACTCCACTTTGACAATAAACACATCAATGTTTTGTCATCATCAAAAAGGGGGAGATTGTTGGGCTAAGGAATTTATCTAAAGGTCAATCTTATGTTTTGATGATTACAAACCATTAATGATGTTTAAGTACTAATGTTTTAATTGAGTGATATATAGTTGATCAACATTCAATCCTCAATGATGAGCTAGAAGATCCATTCCAAGAATTCCAAAGCATTCCAAACATTCAAGCAATAGATTCAAGGAAGCATCAAAGTTGCAAGAAATCAAAGAAAAACTTGGACTTCAAAGATCACACAAAGCATTTCAAAGAAAGAAAGCAAGTCTTCATCAAGCCTAAACGATCATGGTCAAAGAATGAAGAAAAGGGTAGATAGGATGGTGAGAGCTTAAGATTCAATGTCAAAGTATATTTGAATATTTTTTTAAGCTCAAAATTATAGGACCATGCATATCATACATCATTCATATGCTCCTATGACCATTAGCAATAGACTAGGAACTTCATTTATATATATTGATATGAAGTCTTTGCTAAGAATGAGTTAGTTCAAGCTTGCATAAGCTTTGAAAGAACTCAACTTAAGCTAGAAATGCTAGGACCATGCACATTAATCACAATACTTATTTTGGTCTCTAGAAAGAAAAGGAAAAGGCATTGAATTTTATATTTCATCTTTAAAGCCCTTATTGCCATAATTTGGTAAATGACTCTAGGACACAATGCACTTGAAATTTAACATCTTCATATGTCCCTAGACTCCTAGAAACAGGCCTTGAACTAAATTGAATCATTCATCAAAGTCCTAGGTGCTAGAAAAATGAATATCTCAAAAGAAGCTATTTTCAGCCTAGAAAATTTCAGACCAGCTTGCACTAAAACTGCTATAACTATTTTTGTAGTTGGAATTTTTACACAAGGCCAGTGGAATTGGAAAGCTGACTTCTAGCCCTTGAGTTTAGACTCAAATTTCACCTAAATTGGATTAAAAATGACTGAGATATGAGCTTCACAAAATACCTGATTCTGCTCTGCAAAAATTCTGACCATGTTGCACTTAAACAGCCATAACTTTTTCTATGGTTGGAATTTTTGAGCAAGGCCGGTGGGTTTAGATAGCTGACTTCAAGACAATAAACTTAGACTCAAATTTCACCTCATTTGGAGTTTCATGGACTGAGTTATGTCTATTTGAAGTCATGCACTTTTTTCTGTCCAATTTAGCAGCAGCCTTCATGAAGCAAGAGCAGCCTCTATAAGAAATAGAGCCAGCTCTCTCAAAGACTAGAGAAGGCTCTACAAAATTAGAGACGGCTCAGGAAAGTAGAGAAGGCTCAATGAAAAACTAGAGAGGGCTCTACCAAAAAGTAGAGACGGCTCTACGAAAGTAGAGAAGGCTCTAAAAATCTAGAGAAGGCTCCACTTTTCCATTGAGCCGTTTCCTTTTCAGAAAAAGAGCCTGCTCCACTTTTCTAATGGAGCCGCCTCCATTTGAAATTGAGCCGCCTCCACTTTTGCAAAGAGCCGGCTCCTTTGAGGGTTTTGAATTACAACGGCAATTTTTCTGCATTTATTTCCTCTAACCACTTCTAACAGCTATATTGAGCTATGAATTTCTTTATATATACAGAGGGTTTGTCTGAAAAGAAAATACGTTTTTAAGAGACATCATATTACATTGCAAAGAGAGCTTTTGTTCTCAATCTTCTCATCATCTCTCTCATTTCACTCTTATTCTATCTTGAGAGATTCCAGTAAAGATTGAAAGGGCTGTTGCTCTTGTTTTAATCTTGATAGAGTTTTTGTTCTATTATACTTCTTGAGAGAGCATTCAAGAACATTCATTCAAGTGCATCAAAGAGAGCTTTTGGCTCTACCATTATACAGAGCTTTTGTTCTGGTTATACTCACTCATAGAGCTTCTATTCAGACATCGATCTGTATCTCATATACAAGCTTCCATAGTTGAATCAGAGTGAACTTCAGAGAGCATTTAGTGAGCCTTTGCTGAACTTTTGTTCTAGTATTTCATCAGAGCTTTTGTTCTGTATTTTCCTCATCATCTCTCATACATTTCATACGTAGAGTTTGAGCTTCACTTGATTTCATATATACTCTATTGTAAGGTTTGATTTGTATCAGTTCTTGAGAGGATTTCTTGTACTGCAAATTCTATCTACAAATCTGCTGTAAGCCTAGGAGGAAGAGTTTCTCTTAGCGAAGAAATTGTAAGGGCTGGTGTGGCCTATGTAAAACTAAGAGAGGTGGTCTCTTAGCAAGGATACTGTAAAGGGTTGGTGTGACCCAAAAGAAAGCCTAGGAGAAGGATGTTCTCCTAGCAAGAAAGAGAAGCAAGGTCTTGCTTCAATTGAAGGTTTGCTCTCCACCATTAAAGAGAAGCTCTAAGGAATTTGGGAAGTCTCAAGAGGAATCTTGAGCCGAGGAGTAGGAGTTTCCGAACCTCGCAAAAATCGTCGTGTTATTGTTTGCAATTTCTCTTCCCATATCTCTTTTACAGTTATGCTAAATTGATTACTTTCATATCTTGTTTATTACATAATTGGTTATATTGTTGATTAGAATTGTACTTCTATAATTTGTAAAAATTGGCCATTGACTCTATTCACCCCCCCTCTAGAGTCAATTCTTGGGTAACACTTGGGATAGTGCAAAGACTATATGGTCAATGAGTGTGTTGTGTACCACTTTTTCGCAATTGACGCTAAATGCATTTAGGTGTCAAATAGAAATAACAGAATTCTACTTAACATGGTTAGATCTATGATCAATTATGCCACATTATCTCTTTCATTTAAGAGTTTAGCGTTAATGACATCGATGCGCATTATGAACTGCATTCCATCTTAGTCTGTCTCAAGGATACCGTTGAGCTATGTTTTTGACTAAATATTAGTTTGAATCACATGCACATATGGGGTAGTCTTGCACATGTACGCTTGATATGGACAAGTAAATTGGAAACAGATCATACACATAATAGATTTAATAGCTACTCTAAAAGTCACTAGGACGGATTATTTTATGATCTCAATGATAAAAGTTGATTATTTACACTCACTGTTTATCTATAGGAGAATCATATTATGAATCACATACCTAGTAGCATAGTGTTAGAGAATATGGTATGAGTACCAAATGTACCGAGTATGAACACACTTAGTATAGAGATTTAGAATTATAGATGAAGTCCCTATTGATGCGTCAGCATCATCTAGTACATAGATTCCTTCATCGGTACATTGATGTAGTGGGAGGATAATTATCCAATCCGACAGAATCATGTTTTTAGGTAAGACCGTTATGGACATCCCTGTTAAACATCAGTTGGACCCAGTAAGCTACACGGAAGCGTGAACCGATATGGATACAGATCGTTTTGGCGAGTTACTATGAAATCAGAGTTGTAATCTATGTATTCTAATAAATTCTAGGATCTTGTAGAACTTTCTAGTAGGGTGATACCTATGGAAGGCAAGTTAATCTACAAAAAGACACTAGAAGATTTCTTAGTGAATAAATCATGAGTGTACAAGGGAATGTCATTATTTTTCTGATTATATATATATTGATGACATCCTACTCATTTAGGATAATGTGGAAGTTTTGTCATCAATAAATAGGTAGTTGTTCAAGTACTTTGAAATGAAGGATCTTCAAGATGTAAGCTATATTCCGAGGATCAAGCTTTTGCAAGATCAGGTTAAAAGGAAATATAAGCTTATATTAATAATCCTACATTGATAAAGTTTTGACCAGGTTTGGTATGCATAACTCAAAGAATGAGTTCTTGTTTTATTGATATGGATTGCTCTCTCTAGTATGTAGTTTTCCAAGACTAGCAGAGGAGATTGAGCAAATGAGACTGGAACTATATGCTTTGGCATATGGAAGTCTCATATATGCCATGGTCTATACCAAATAGGACATCCGCTACATAATAGGGATAGTTAAAAGATATCAATCCAATTCTGGACTTGATAACTGGTCTGTTGTGAAAAATATCATTAAGTACCTAAGGAGGACCAAGGATATCATACTCATTTATGGATGTGATGATATGGTCCTAGTCAGGTATGCTAGTTCTGATTTTCAATCAGAAGTAGATATTATGAGGTTCATGACTTAGTGTATGTTCACTTAATGGAAGGGAAATCAGTTGGTAGATTGTTAAGTAGATTTCAACTGCTGACTCAAACCTGCAGGTGGAATACATTGTAGCCTTAAAGGCGGCAAAGGAAGCCTATTGGTTTGATCTCACTGATTTAGAGGTTGTGGAGTATTCTAGCCTGCCTATTGAGATATGTTGCGACAATAGTGCAGAAGTAGTCCAAACCAATGACCCAAGGTTCTATAGAGGAACAAGATACACTGAGAGGAAAGTATCATGTCCTACATGATATTATTCGGCAAGAATATGTACTCATGGCTATGACATTGCATTGGAGCACAACTTTGTTGATCCATTTACAAAGGTGTCATCGATCAATAGTTTTGATCAACACCTGGATAACATTGGAGTTAGATGCAATTTGAATTGGCTATGAGGGCAAGTGGGAGCTGTTGGGATTTATATGCCCTGTCATAGCAAATTCCTATTTGGATTAAAGTAACATATGTTCCTGACATATCTGAAATATTTATGATTTATATAATTGGTGAATTCAATGTATTGTGTTTCGATTCATTATAGAATTGATAGTGTCCTTTTGATTACAAGAAATATTTATATATGTATGAGATGGCGATCAATACATTAATATAAATAGTAATCATAAATTGTTCATAGTCGGTAATTATGGATGGAATCATAATTAATTAAGACTTGAACTGAATCCGCTTTAGGTTGAGAGATATTGCGAAAGTCGTCGTATACAATTGCTCCCTATTACCGTCATGGCATTTGACTCTTAAGCATGAGAAAATTATAGACTCTTTTATTAATTAATAATTACTTTGATTTGTTCGGCGGATTCTTCGGGATCCTTAGACCGACACTTTGGGTAGTTATGTAATTAATAGTTAGAGAGTTATATTTTCAATATTTGCATCATTGCTACTTGTATTTATTTTGTATTGATTATGGTTGATCACAAAGTAAATTCGAAAGCCTTCGTGTAGTTTTAGACAAAATGATTTATTATATATATTTATTTATTAAATTATTATTTTTGTCAAACAAATGTTTTATTGTGATCGAGCCAGAAATAATCAAAGTTACCAAAATAAATATATTAATTAAGTAGTCGGATTGATGACTTTATTTATCCGATAACTAATTATGTATAGAGGGGTCAAAGTGTAATATTGACTTAGAGGTTATTTATTATTTAATTGGAGTTCAATTAATTTCTTTTAGTGGAGTAGAAATTAATTTATGAATTAATTGAATTAGGACCATGGATCGGGCCAATTATTAGTTCATTATAGCCAATAAAATAATAGGCCCAAAGGATTCTCACTCATACCCCAATTTGATATTGGAATCATATTAGATTTGAGATTTGTGAATTAGAGATTGAGAAGGATTTATAGTTTCCTTTTCCTTATCTTTATGTTGCCTATATATATACAAGGTCTATATATATTTTGGGGGTGATTTTTATGAGAAGGAAAAAGGAATAAATTTTCTCTCTCTAGAAAATTAGGGTTAGTGTTCTCATCTAATGGAGGCTCCCACAAGCCTAGTTTTCCAAGGTCATTCATGGAGGCTTATGAGTGATTCCTAAAGGCAAGACCATTACCAAGAAGATGGAGATCCATGGAAAAAGTCTAGCAAAATGGATCTACAATAAGTGAGAACATTCACTTTAGAGGAGAGATCTAAGGTTTACTCAAACCTTGAGGTAAGTATTCAATATTTTAATTGAATGATACATCATATTGCATAAAACTTGTTTCTATGTAATGAATCAAGATTTATGAATTAAAATCCCTCGAAAAGTTTTTAAAACTAGAACGTTTCCCAACAGAAACTTCACTTAACTAAGAAGCATACTAGTTTAATCAATGAAGCACTCGGTTAATCGGACTGAGTCAGTATCGGACACGATACTAAAAGTCACTGTAGCTTTTCTGGGTCGCTCAACCGCGTCGGTTCAATGTGTATAAGGGCATTTTCGAAAGAGATAAGGGTGTTTTTGAAATTTTATATCTTAAAAATATCTCGCACATGACTAAATTTTTAATGAAACAGTAACCTCTAGCTCTTCTATGCTCATTATTTCAAACTTAACTGACTTATATACACGACAAAAATGATAAGGGTGTTATTTACTCAAAATGTAAACATTAAGGATGTTTTTCTCACTTCGTCCTACTTCTTTCCATTAGAATGTGTGGCGCAATAAAGGAGCATGGCTTTCATTAAATGAAATTCAGGTTATCAAAAATATGGTAGTTGAGCATTAACGATGATTATAAGGGTCTCTTGTCTTTAGCACATGCTTTAGCTTTCACTCTTTCCCAAGTTAGGTCCATTTGCCATATGACTTGCTCTAACCTCCCATCCTCCAATCCAAAATCTCTCAAGTATCCCAAGAGGCAACATCAAAGAGTCCTACCGCTACTCTTCGTTAGGTAGTTGATGTAATCCAAGGACGTGGGCCTTTTTTCGAAGGTTGACAACTTGAGTACTGTCGAATCCGAATTTGCTTGAGATCATGCGTTCTAGGTTCTTAGATGACCTATATCGTCTGATCGAAGCTGAGTTACTTGTTCACTCGATTTAGTCAAGCTTTGGGATTGTTTGATCAAGGCTTTGGGTCACTCGATGGACTCGTAGTTGGGATTTGGGCCTTTAGCCTAATCGAGGATTTAGGTCACTCGATTGAGTGGTTTAGTCAAGCTTTAGGATCATCTTATCGAGGCTTTAGGTCATTCATGGTAGTTAAGACTTAGGCTTTTAGCCTCATCGAGGTTCTGGGTCAGTCGGTCGACTAGTTTAGTTAAGGCTTGGCAGTCTAGTCGAGGCTTAAGGTTGCTCAACCGCCTATTTGTTTGAAATTTTGAGACTTTCAAAATTGTGGGCATGATCGAGGCTCTGGGTCACTCGATTAGCTAATCTGGTCGACGCTATGGGTTGCTCAATTTTGACTATATATTACTTTTGTTTGAGGCTTTAGGGCGCTCAACGTTGTTCTAGGTGTTTTGTCTAATCGAGGCTTTGGGTCGCTCGATTGACTTTTCTGAGAATGTTCTTTTTTGTGGACTTGGTGTTTTTGCTTTTTGATTAGTGCTGACGTGGAGAGGGAGACTTTGACTTTTGTTGATTTGTCATAACGACTTTGACTTGTGGTGTGTGGCATCAAAGTGCTGACCTGTAGTGACGTGGCATATCTTGTTACCTATACCCACAAAATTTAATTAAAAAAAAAAAATCATGTGATGGTTGAGAAAGAAATATAGGGCGTGCTTGATTTGTAACTCTGTAAACGGTTCTCGATAACTCAGAAAACTGAAAACTGTTATCAGAAAACAATCATTTATACTTTTCTGAAAACATGTATTTTTATAACTAAGTTTTCAGTAAATAGAACCAAACAAAGTTTTTGTACAGTTTTTTATTTTTAGTTATCTGATAACATAAAACTGTTTTCAGAATTACAAACTAAGTAGGCCCATAATGTTCGCTCTAATTGTTTCATGCATAGTACATAACCAACTAATGTGGTGTTTGATAAATTAATTAAGTACTTTAAACTATTTTTGATTAAATTCATTTGATAGCATTTAAGTATCATTAAAGTACAACTTAAATTTTTATCACGGCATTATTGAATATACTTAGTGAGAATCTGTTTAAATTTTTTATTAAACTCGACAAAAGGTTCAAGAAATAGTTATTGAGAATTTAAAATTGTACTTGGAGTGTGTTTCTGATCCTATTTTACCATTTAATTAAATCCGGAGAGTGGAATTGACTAAATTATTAAGATTAAAAAACCTAAACTATTTGATTGAAAGAAACATGTAACGACCGTTATTATCTGGTGTACTTTTTTTTTTTTTTTTTTTTTTTTTGGGAAAAACAAGTGTATTGTAATAACAAAAGCCATTTACTTGCTTTTCACACCATTGGTCTTTACAAACACGATGATATATATATATATATATATATATATATTTAACAGTCCCTCTTGGCAGCCATGGTGGTGGTAGATGTTAAGCATTTGAGAGATGCTTTCCGGCAAGCCTCTTTGCAATGGATCCCTCAGTCTGACAATAGTGTGGCACCCGAGCTTGCTCGCTGGACTCCTCTTTCCAAAGGAAATCCTTTTCCTGGACCTTTAAGATCTTTACAAATCAGTCGTGATTTGTCCATAGATATTTCTCCTTTACATTCTTAGTGTGTCTCAAAAAATTGTAGAAATATATTCGGTTGACAATTCCAAAAATTGTTTTTTGAGAACTTCTTAAAAAAAATACATGTTTTGAGAACTATTTTTAATAATTTAGGAGGGGCAAAGTGAAAATTTTATAAGTGTATAATTGAAAATAAAAAAAAATTAGTGATATATAACAGGATTAGTATTACAGTAAAAAAAAAATCAGTGGGGACAATTGCCCCCACCGACTTTAATGTGCCTCCGTCCATAGACATGTGATATGTCTTAGTGTCTGCATGCACAGTAACATCAACTATGAGAAATCCATCAATCCACGTGTGATGCGTGTGTGTTTGTGGAGACAATTGACGTGTTACCAAATTTAGTGTATTGAAATAAAATTTAAACTTTGTCTTTTAACTATTTTTGTTCTTTTTTAAATCCTAATTCCAAGCACAAGAAATTATTTGGATACCTCACAATTTTGTACCTCCATCAAAAGACACTCACCATTTGCATTTTTAACAAAAATTAATTACTACTATTGGATAGGAATATTACATTGTGGATATTTCAATAACCAATAACATTTTCTAAAGCTATGAGTTTCATGATTCTAAAGGAATGTGTATATATATATATATATTGTTAGTAAATACTCAGATTTGGTAGTATGAATTGGAACCTTGGAATTGAAGAAAATTTTAATTCAATTTTTTTGAATTATTTTTCTCTAATTTTAATTTCAAAATTTCAATTTCATTCCAAACATGACATCATTCTCACTCACAAAAGATCGTATAGAGCTCAAACCCTTCACCTTTATTTTTTGAGGGAAGAGATGTTGTATGAAGTAATTCTAAATGCAACTTACATGGTTTTGAAGAATATTAGCCGGCAGATTTTCAATTCCACCACTATAGTGCGGGCCGGTGCTGGCTTTCAACCATTCTCATGAGTCTCATCCATTTGGAATTTGCTGAATTGGATTTGAAATTTTGAATGATGTAAAGAGGAACAACATTAGATTGCGTAGAATAAAAGTGTCGAAACCACTAAATATTCATAGACCTTAGCTGTCCTTCCACACATCCTCATCTACGCAAGTTTAATAATGATTTTCATCATCTATATAAGTTTATATATTGGTTGCAAGTGACATCAAAGATGAGGACTAACAAGCAACTTTAGTGGGGAGTTTTAAATTAGATAAGATTGTTGGATAGTAACCATGGAGGCAAGGTTCTTTAGCTTCTATATATGGATTTTTTTCTACCTTTCTTTTTCTTTTTGGGGGAGGGAGATCCAAAAATAATGGAAGATGTATATAGATTGCTTTGATTATAACCTCAAATAAATTAATATTGAGGTAATATATATATATATATATATATATATATATATATATATTACTTTGAAAGGTAAAGAAGTATTACTAGACTAGAGCCTAGCTCAATCCTAACTTATTAATGAAGTCAAGGTGTTTAAATTCGTGTTTGTTGGGTTTATATTTTCGTTGTTGAGATTCAAATTCTGCTTTGTTGGATTTGAAATATTTTAACTTCTAACCAATCTATGCAAATCCATCTAAAGACTAGGTACAGATTTAGAGTCCATTTAGGCAGGGCCGGCCCTTGGGTAGTACGGGTGGTGCCACCGCACAGGCCCCCAATTTTGGAGGGCCCCAAATTTTTTTGTGAGTCCATATTTATAGTATATACTAGCATAAGGCACGTGCAATGCACGTGATGAAATACACATTTTATATTATAAATATATGATATCTTTATATTTAAAATTTTTGTATTTTTTTATATTTAAAACTTGAATGTAATTGTTAGAATGATAGAATATACAACCTTTTTGTATTTAAAATTTTAAATATTACTTTATACAATTTCTTGGTATATAAACTTAATATATTATTTATAACTCTTGAAATGGTCTTATTTGTATTTCAAATTAAAGTATACTTATAACACGTGATTATACAATTTCTTTGTATTTTAAATTTAAAATATTATTTATAAACCTTGACTAACAACTTCTTTGTATTTAAAATTTTAAAATATTATTTTACAATTATTGAAATCTTGAAATATACAACTTCTTTATATTTAGAACTTAAATTATTATTTATAACTTTTAAAAGGGTGAATTTGACAATTCATTTGTATTTAAAATTTAAAATATCATTTGTTAATTTTTTAAAAAAATATATGTATAGAAATAATTAAAAATAGTTAACACTCATAATAGTATGGAAGTATTTGATAAAAAATATTATAAAAGTATAAAAATATTCAATAATTCTTACACTTTTATAGTAAATATAGATTTATAGTAAGTAAAGATATAGATTTATGTTAAATACCGTAATTGATATTTAATAAAGAAAATTTGAGTAAAAATGTATAGAAATGACAAAAAGAAAAAAAAAAGAAAAAAAAAAAGAAGGATTTTTTGTATCCCACATAAATAATCAAATAATTATCTCATTTATTTTTTAATAATTATAAATAAAAATGGCTACAACAATGTTCCCTCATTAAATTTCTTATTAAATACTCTTTGAAAATTTCATATTTCTAGCCACAACTTCAAATATTATCTATCAATCTCCATGACAATCCGTCAAAATGAAACACTGATTTTTAATCCATGAAAATATTATATCTCTCTCTCTCTATGTGTGTGTGTGTGCGCGCGCGCGCGCGCACACACCAAAAAAAAGAAATCTAACACAAAATAATGAAAGAGTGAGAATGTCCAAAATATATAATATAAGGGAGTATATTTGATTAAAGTGCTAAAAAAGAGATATACATGTTAGTCTTGGGAAATTTCAAGGGTTGTAACATTTAACTATTCAACTTCCAACTTAAACATTTAAAAGGTATTAACATATTTGTTCAGGAGTACTTAGCCTCTAAATAAAATAAAAAATAATACAAGTTAAGAGAATTTTTTTATTAAATTAATACAAGAAACTAGTGGTATAGTTGCAACATTCAAAATGAAAAAGAGAAAAAAAATAATAATAATGATTCTACATAAAATTTTCTGATGAGTGCTAAAAAGTGCGCATTTAAACTCGTTAAGCTTAGGTATTCTAGGACCTTTATCTATCTTATTTTCCCGTTTTAGACTAATTTCGTGTTATTGCCTTTTTCAGGCACTTATCCCAAAAATAAGTTAATTCAGCCAAATAAGAGCATTAAAGAAGTTACCTCAAGCTAGATTGAAGAAAGGAGCAAAGTGAAAGCAGATTGAAGCAAAGTGTGAAAATTCAGCATATTCGATTGATCTCAGCAATTCTCAGATCAATCGAAAGTTCATCGATTTAGACATTTCAAGATGGATCCAAGCCCTTGTCCTTATCCAAAAGAATCCAACAAGTTCGATCGATCCAACATTTCCCAGATCGATCGAAATGATTTGATCTTATCCACACCTACCTACCATTTTTGTCTTCTTCCCAAAAATATCCCAAAATATCTCAGAGATTTGTCTTTATTCAAAAAGGCGCCACCAAGGAAGATCGATCTCTACAGCATTCGATGGATCTCAGCCAAGTTCGATCGATTTCAGCACAGTTCGATCGATCGAACTTCCTCAAGTCCGAAAAAAGACAAATTCCAGCTCATTAAAAGTTGGCTCATGGTGCAATCATTGGAGGACCTTGATGCACGAATCCAGACCATTGGTGTGACATTTAACCTACCTATATAAGGATTGAGAGCCACTTTTAGAGCATAGTTGTTATTCATAACTTGTAACATTCAACATAACTTGTATATCTCATATCTTGGAGAAGAGGCTAGAGATTAAAGAGTTTTACACATTTTGGGAGTTCTTCCATTCTTTTAGGGTTTCCATCAGGAAGGAGGTCATTCCTACCATGAAGATAGCCCTTGAGGGTTGGAAGACTACTTCAATTAGTGGCTAGACATCTACTTGGGGCTAGAGTAACCCCTAAGTTTGCTTCCTAGACTTAGTTCTTTGTATGTTTTTGGGGATTTATTTGTAACAATGTTTTGATCTTGGATTTATATATATATCTTGTGGTTTCTACTTGATGTGTATGAATTATTGTTTTCAATCTACTTCTAACCATATGTTTATGTATGCTAGAATGGATAATTCATGTGCTTTTTTCTAGATTTAGTGGAGTTTATGCTTGTCTATGTGTATGGATGAAGTTAATCTAGAGATGGCAAAACATAGAGCTTAATTGAACACTCTTGCAATTTATTTGATGATTTACACTTGTTTCTTGTTGGATTGTACCACAACTTTAGCTTACTTAGTTAAATTTCTTATCTTTAATGTAGATGTTGCTTTAAATTCATAGATAGGTAGACAATCTACTCTTGTTCCTTAGTGTTCCATACTTATGAATGCATTAGGTGTATGTTTCTAGATAGTTGTGTGTGCATAAATTATGGTTTCATTGAATGGATTTTGGTCTCATTTGATAGGTTGTGCTTTCCATTTGATTTGGCTTGACAATTTATGCTTATTTTCCGTCCATGTCTAGTTTCAATTAATGTCACACACACACACAAGTTACAAGTCAATTTCCCCATTAATATACAATTGTTAGTGTCTAGTGAAGTCAAGCTTAGTGGTGAGCTCTAGTACCCCAAGTCCTCCCCTCTATATCTTTCTCTACTTTATTAATCATTGAATTTTGTTTACTTTAATTTCATTTGCATAATAGCATAATCAATCAATCAAACCAATCTTTGATTACTCGACCTACTAACCTTATACATTGTTTCCATTGCTAGTGCCTAAAATCCCTTGGGACGATTCCTACTCACCCTAACTATATTTTTAGCTAAAGGTAGTAGTGGCCTTTATAAATTTAAAACTTGGTCACATTGTACACTCACACTCTTAGTTCATATCTTTGCAAACTTTTGGTGAACCGCGGCTTTAAAAAAGACACCATTTTCTATTAACAAAATTAATTCTGTTTAATTTCCTCTGACACCACCCAATTGTTCCTTTCAATGTTTTTGGAATTTCTTTACCATGCAATTTCCACTTCTCTTACCTTTCAAAAAATTAAATATGTTAACTATACTAATTTAATTTGAGCAAAGAACTTGGCACCACCCAATTGCCCTTTTTGATGTCTTTGAAACTCTTTACCAATTAATTTTCATTTATCTTACCATTCAAAAAATAAAAATATGCCTTTAAAAAAAATTTCCACTTCTTAGGCCTTTTTTCCTTATGCATGACATGTTCGTACAAAAGGAAATTTAAAAAATAAAATAAAATATATATGTTCGAAAAAAAAAAAGTTTAACAAAACAAATCTTCTGAAGCCTTGCTTCAATATTTTCCTATACTTTTCCCTCTCATCCTCCAAACAATGTGTAATTAAGCTTAATTAAATATTCTGACCAAACCAATAACACATAACAAAACGATCAATCTCCATGACAATTCATCAAAACGAAATAATGATTTTTAATCCATGAAAAAAAAAACATATCTACACAATAATAATAATAATAAGAATAATAATATAACAAATACTAATGAAAAAGAGGGAATGCTCAAAATATATAATGTAGCAGAGTATATTTGATTAAAGTGATAAGAAATAATACCTTCAGAAAAAAAATTCCACTTCTCGGGCCTTCTTTCCTTATGCATGACATGATCATACAAAAAGAATATAAAAAATAAAATAAAAAATTAGGGTTTAACAAAACAAACCTTTTAAAGCCTTGTTTCAATATTTTCCCTCTACTCTACTTTTGTAACGACCCGCTCCACCACATGGTATGATATTGTCCGCTTTGGGCCTGAGCCCGCACGGATTTGTTCTTGGGCTTCACCCCAAAAGGCCTCATACCAATTGGAGATGATGCACTTACATATAAGTACTTCACATTTCCTCTACCCAGGCGATGTGGGACTGTGCACCCGTAGCTCGCCAGTGTGGTAGCCTGACAGTGTCTCTCGCACCCGCTCACGGCACACTTGCCAACAGGGTCATCACAATCCACCCCTCTTGGAGGCCCGACGTCCCCGTCGGCACACTTCCGGCTGGGTCAGGCTCTGATACCATTTGTAACGACCCACTCCACCACATGGTATGATATTGTCCGCTTTGGGCCTAAGCCCGCACGGTTTTGCTCTTGGACTTCACCCAAAAAGGCCTCATATTCAACTCCTTTTGTATGGCGAGGAATTTGAGTTATTCTCTGATCACAAGAGCCTCAAATACCTCTACACTCAGAATGAGTTGAATATGAGGCCTTTTTGGGTAAAACCCAAGAGCAAAACCGTGCGGGCTTAGGCCCAAAGCGAACAATATCATACCATGTGGTGGAGTGGGTCGTTACAACTTTCCCCTCTTATCCTCCAAACAATTATTCGCAGTGTAATTAAATTAAATTCAATTTTCTGACCCAAACAAGAACACATAACAAAATTATCAATATTCATGACAATTCATTAAAATGAAATGATGATTTTTAATCTATGAAACAAAAAATCTAACAAATACTAATGAAAGAGAGGAAATGCCCAATATATAGTGCAGCAGAGTATGTTTGATTAAAATGATAAGAAAGAATACCTTCTAAAAAAAAAATTCACTTATCAAGCCTTTTTCCTTATGCACGACGTGATCATACAAAAAGAAATAAAAAAATTAAAAAAGAAAATAAATCAGAGTTTAACAAAACAAATCTTCTAAAACATTGCTTCAATATTTTCCCTCTACTCTACTTTCCCCTCTTATCCTCCAAACAATTATTTGCAGCGTAATTAAGCTTAATTCAATATTGTGACCAAAACAAGAACACGTAACATAATGATCAATATTCATGCATATTCATCAAAATGAAATAGTGATTTTTAATCCATAGAAAAAAAAAAAATTCTAACAAATACTACTGAAGGAGAGGGAATGCCCAAATATATAATGTAGTAGAGTATATTATATGTAACTCTTGGGCAATTTAAAAAATTGTAACCGTTGACTATTCAACTCCCACCTTTTTTTAATACACTTACAATACTGAGTATACACTTTTTTTCATTAGAATAGTATGTAGATATATATAGAGAGAGAGAGAGAATAGATGATATAAACTAAAATTAATCTTTAATTATATTTTTAGTAGGCACGTTAATATAAATGAATTATAAATCATTTGGCATAGTCAATGAGACATTTTATGAAAGGAAAAAAAAAAAAAAAGAAGTAAAAAATGTTAAGAAATTTCTTAACATTAGTGTAGATAGATAGTATAGATATAGAGATATATATAGATATAGATAGATAGATAGATAGATATATGTTCGTGAATATGTATTTTAACAAAAGAAATTCTTAAAATAATAAAATAATGATTAACTAAAATAAATTACTATTAAAATAAATAAAAGTTTAAACACATTTTTAGTTTTCTATTTAAAGAAGAGGAAGAGTTTTTCACTAATTAAATATACATGTATAGGTTTATATGTGGGATATAGATATAGTATATATGTTTGGAAACTCATACAATTAATTTAATGATTAACTAAAATAAATTTCTATTTAAAAGAGACAAATAAAAGTTTAAACATATTATCAATTTTCTATTTAAGGAAGAGAAAAAGTTTTTCACTAATTAAATATGCATGTATATATTTATATGTGGGACGTTCTATTTTTTTTAGAATTAATGTTCATGGTATGAATTATTATAGATAAATGAACTCTTTTTATGTGTTAAGAAATTCCTTACACCGTTTCAACAATTATAAATACTACTCTTTACCAAATTTACTTGCTTTCTTTTTGTTATATATATTTTCTTTTCTTTTTTATATCATTTTTTTTATTTAATTTTTATCATTCTATGTTATAATATTGCTATATATATAGATAGATATATATATATCGTGAATATGCATTTTAACAAAAAAATTCCTAAACTAATAAAATATGATTAACTAAAATAAATTGCTATTTAAAATCGATAAATAAAAGTTTAAACACATTATCAGTTTTCTATTTAAGGAAGAGGAAAAGTTTTTCACTAATTAAATATACATGTATACATTTATATGTGGAACAAAAAAAATCAAAATTGTTAAGAAATTCCTTACACTGTTACAGTAATTATAAATACTACTGTTTACCAAATTTACTTGCTTTCTTTTTGTTATATATTTTCTTTTCTTTTTTTATATCTTTTATTATTATTATTATTTTTTTTATCATTCTATGTTATAATATTGATATATATATATATATATATATATATGTCGTGGATATGCATTTAAACAAAAAATTCCTAAAATAATAAAATATGATTAACTAAAATAAGTTTCTATTTATAATAGATTTTCTATTTAAGAAAGGGGAAATTTTTTTCACTAATTAAATATACATGTATATATTTATATGTGGGACGTGCTATTTTTTTTTTTTTTGGAATTAATGTTCATGTGCCGTATGAATTATTATAGATTAATGAACTCTTTTATGTGGAAAAAAAAAAAATCAACAAAAAAAAATCAAAAGTGTTAAGAAATTCCTTACACTATTTCAGTAATTATAAATACTACTGTTTACCAAATTTACTTGCTTTCTTTTTGTTATATATATTTTCTTTTCTTTTTTTATATCTTTTTTAAATTTTTATTTATTTATTTATTTTATCATTCTATGTTATAATATTGCTATATATATGTATATATAGATATATATGTCGTGAATATGCATTTAAACAAAAAATTCCTAAAATAATAAAATATGACTAACTTAAATAAATTGCTATTTAAAATAGATAAATAAAAGTTTAAACGCATTATTAGTTTTCTATTTAAGGAAGAGGAAAAGTTTTTCACTAATTAAATATACATGTATATATTTATAGAATTAGTATACATTAATGAACTCTTTTTATGTGAAAAAAAAAAAAAAAATCAAAAGTGTTAAGAAATTCCTTACACATTTAGAATAGTATAGATAGATATATAGATATATATATATATTTTCTTTTCTTTTTTTAAATATATATATTTTTATCATTCTATGTTATAATATTGCTATATATATATATATATATATATATAGATATATATATATATATATATGTTGTGAATATGCATTTAAACAAAAAATTCCTAAAGTAATAAAATATGATTAACTTAAATAAATTGCTATTTAAAATAGATAAATAAAAGTTTAAACACATTATTAGTTTTCTATTTAAGGAAGATGAAAAGTTTTTCACTAATTAAATATATATGTATATATTTATAGAATTAGTATACATTAATGAACTCTTTTTATGTGAAAAAAAAAAATCAAAAGTGTTAAGAAATTCCTTACACTTTTAGAATAGTATAGATATAAATACTGTGAATTTTTTTATTTTTTTTTATAAAATCAATTGCAACTCAGAGGGTGAAGGCCCATGTAAATATAGCTTCTTTTTAGTAAGCACACCTGTAACTTATTTTTTTTATTATTATTATTTTTTTTTAAACTTAGGCTCAATCTGAATGGAAGAGAATACAACCTAATTTGGCTTCTGTTTAATGCACTTGTAACTTTTTATTTATTTATTTAAACTTAGGCCCAATCTAAGTGGATGAGAATATGATATATTATTTTAACCTAAAGGAGAGAGTGAACCTAAATGAGACAGAGTGATCAAAGTTTATACCCAACATACATTGACTTACTGATAGCAATTAGCGACCAAAAAGTGACGATCCATTTTCCATTGATTGAGGGGTCATTGGGCAATGGTAAATTTTACAATTTTTGTTTGTTTGTTATGTACTAATATATGATAAGAATGAATTTTTGATGTTTTTTATTCTGGTGGTTCAAGTGGTTAATGAATTTTGTAAACTCTCGATAAATTTAAGTTATAAAACTTACTTTATGACATTAATTTAATCACAACAATTATTTATTTATTTATTTATTTTTATTTTAATGTGAGAGTGAGACTATGCTAAGTAGTGCCCCAATTTATTTTTCACACAAGCCCCCAAAAACTTAGGTTCGGCCCTGCATTTCGAGTTGCTGTTAGAATGAAAAAAAATGCTTACACTTTAAAATTGAGGAGTATGCTTGTGACTTTCCACTTTAATAAAGGAATACATACAAGTGATTTTAGTTGTAGGTGAAAATGGAAAAACCCATTAAAATTGAGTGAGAAGGAGAGAGATAGGGGCTCGTACGCAGTCCTAAGAAAGTCCTTTAGTGGTATTTGTTCACACGTGAACATGGCTCCTCCTTCTCTCCCACACCACCTCCACTCATTATCCCATTTCCATCCAACCCACAACTTCCATCTACTCAAAAACGTCAATCTATATCATCTAACAAGCCACCTATACATCATTCTAACAAGCAATAAGTTAATACCAGATCCATCACCCCATCCCAAAATCCACAACCAAACATCCTATCCAAGCATAAATAACCCTCTACAACTTAACCTAGAACCCGCAATGGTCATGGCCCCTCTAGCCTCCAACCCAGCCCCCCTCAGTGTCTCATACCACCATTGAAAATATCAAGAAGGTTACGAAAAATGAGAACATTCTCAACCCTTCAAACTAGCTTATCACAGATATTCATTACTTTCCAGCCTCAGTGTCTCACACCACCATTGAAAATATCAAGAAGGTTATGAAAAATGACAACATTCTCAACCCTTCAAACTAGCTTATCACTGATATTCATTACTTTCCAGACAATTTGGATGCCACCGTTATGGATGCGTGATGAAGTAGCAAGGTTAAAAGAGCTTTTAAGGGCTACTAAGGAGGAACTAACCATATTAAAGGCCATAAGGAACACATCTACCTCCTCTCCTGAAGATACAAGAGTTCGTTTCTTCTCTCTCTCTCTCTCTCTAGCGTTCTCCCCTCACTTTCCACCCGTTATGGTCTATTTATAGGCCATGACGTTTATTGCAGTTAACCAATTACATTGGGCCTATATTCGAAAGCTCTCTTCCTTCTGGGCTGGGTCTTGCAATGGGCTTGACCTTCCTCGGTGGACCTCCCAGGTTTGGCCCATTCCAGGGTGTTTTGGCATGGATCCTACTTCAATCATTCGACCTGATCTTGTTCCCGCGAACCATATCCGGCCCATGCCACTTGCCGCATCCTCAACTGCCCCCATAATTACCCCTTATTGATTAGGGGGTAATTATTAGAGGCTGCTAATGATGACCTGACGGCTCGAGGAAATCGTGTGGGAGAATGGACGGTTAGATCTAGGGGTCGGCGTTTCGAGATTCAAAAAGACAACCCATCGCTTTCCTGACTCCTCGGCTCTTGGGCTCATCTCGTCTTTATAAGCTCCATTGATTCTCCATCGATCCTCTTTACCGTCTCCATCTCACCTTTTTGCTGTTTGAATCCTCTCCGACGATCTCTTGCAAAAGATCTTCCTTCCAGTGGCTTTGCAATACTTCTCTGCCGTTTTCACTCTCTAAGGTTAGTTTCATTTGCATTTTTGTTTTGGAAGACTTCTTTCTCCTCCCCGTAATCCTCATTCATTCTCACCATGACAGTAGATCTAGACGTTCTTCGCATGAAACTTCACCTTCCTGACAATGTAGAAATTAGAAACTGCCCCCGAGAAGTGAATATTAGAACCGGTGCTGGCCTTCTTCCTAGCGAGGCCCTGTTTTCACTCCTCCATCTCAATCTCCTTAGATTTCCTTTACATCCTTTCTTTTGCTATGTTTTTAACAAGCTAAATCTCTCCCCTTTACAAGTAAACCCCAATTTCCTTAGGATTTTATCTGTTATGCTACTCTTGATTCGTGACAGAGGTCTGGATCTGGACCTCGTAGATCTTCTCCTCTATTACAAGGTCAGCAAGATCAGAACTGACGAACCATTTTACCACTTTTTCCCCATTGAGAAGAGGTCCATCTGCACGGACAAGATCAAATCAGAGAAGGGTTGGAGGAAAAACATTATTTGGGTTAGGGGAGCCTGGTTCTCTCCAGCTGTAGAGGATTTCCCTATCCCGAGCGCTTTCGGAGAGTGCTCTGTCTCTTTTTACAAGAAATATAAAAACCATAAGAGTGACTGTCCTTGCGAGATTTGCATTCCTCGTTTTTGTTCTTTCTTGTGCCATTCCTTAGGCATTCCTTGTGATGACTTGAGCTACAGTGTGTGCAGGGATAGGGATAACTACTTGAAGCGGTACGTTCTGACCAACGTTCCCTCTTACTCGGACCTTCTCACCTCAGATCATTTCCTCGATATCTCAGTCCTCGGCAAGACAATGAGCCAACTCCAGATCCCTTCCTTCGGCAAGAAGAAAACTGCCCCCAGGCCTGCTATCACCCCTGCATTAAATTCCTCACCGGCTTCAGCATCTTTCTCCGTTACCCTTTCTGATACCACTCCTTCCACCGATCCATCCGTGACGGCTGCTGACCCGGTCGCCAACACGGCGACTGCCAGTCCGAACGTTGTCCCCTCTGTCAACAATCCTCTTAGTTCTACTACCACTTTCGCACGGGAAAAAGCCAGAGGAAAAAGGTATCAGCCTGACAGTGCCCTCAGCACAGATGACGTTCCCTTGTCTCAGAGGGTTAGGCCCTCTGGGCCGAACGTGATATCCCTGGCGAGACCTCCTCAAGCTAGGCCCCCCACCCCTTCTGGGCATGCCTCCGCTTCAGGAATGGCGCCATGGAGCCCTCGCTTCATTCGAACAGACGGATCGTCTGTGAAACCGACCGATACCATGTTCAAAGATGGTCAGACCGCAATGGCTTACTACAGGAGTATGTGGACTCCCAAGGACATCGAGGTAGCCAAAGGTCTGTCCCAGAGGGAGGTGTTCAGCCGATTCCCCTTGTCTGTCATGGAGGTAACTTCTACCCCTTAGTCAATAAATCTTTACATACTCTTGACACTTATTTTCTTCTAACCATCTGCTCGGCTTAACCAGTTGTCCTGTATATCTCTACAGACCTTGTATGGGATAATGGCCATGCAGAAGCAAGTTGAGCATGTGAATGCCAAGGTCCGCACGCTTTCTGACAGCCTTAGTGCAGCGAATAAGGAGAACGATAATTTAGCTGCTCAGAAGACCGGGTTGATGGTTCAACTTGGTAAAACTGAAAAAGAGAGGGATTCGCTGAGGAAGAAGACTGACTCTCTTTAGGATGAGAAGAATGCTCTACAGCTTGAAAGGAGCGTCTGGCAGACCGAGCGGGAATCCCTTAGGGCTGAGAAGGAGGAACTGCTACGCCTTCTGAATGACGAGCAATCCGCTTGGATGGCCTTTGAGAAAAGGGCCTTGGATGAGCGCAATGCTTTACTTGATACCATCAGCAGGGTAAATGGTGGCATGCTAGCTCTGCATGCTCGGTTCTCCAGAGTTGGAGCCCTCAGATATGCTCAGGGGTTCCGAGAGGGTTACGCCAATCGCGTCCCGGATGAGGGTCAGACTGGCTCTACCCCTGATGATGTTGATAAGGACCTGGATATTGACCCTCCTGGTGTTTATACCGATCCAGACTCCACTGCTGCCGAGGGCATATTTGATGAATGTCAGGAGATTGCGTCTTCTCGGATCACTCCTACTCCTCCTGCCGCTCTGACTTTGGACATTCTTCCTGTGTCCACTTTGACTCCATCTTCCGTTACTGCTGAAGATAACCCTCAGCAGAATGATTCTTCCAACGCTGTTGAGGGTAGGATTCAACAGAACGATTCTGTCATTCACCTCGACTCTCCACCTCGTGAGGATGGCGACACCACCAACAATGAGGAGGTAGCCCAACATCATCAAGAGGCCGACGAGGCAAACGCCTCTTAGTTAGAACTTTTTTTTTTTTTTAAATGTACTAACTTTGGTATATTTGCCATCTTTACACCTCATTTTTTGTAACCCTCTGAACCTTATTAATGAGATGGCCGACTTCTGATCAAATTTTTTGTGTCAACTTCTTCTCTCTTTTTTTTTTTTTTTTTTTTGGGCAAGTGTTTGGCGTTCGGCTCATTGTGCCAACTGCCACTTACTTTGCTCAGGCGCCTGGCGTTCGGCTAGAATGCCACTTGCCACTTGGCCCTCTAATTTTCTTTAGCAAGTGTTTGGTGTTCGACTCATAGTGCTAGCTGCCACTTATTTGCTTAGGTGCCTGGCGCTTGGCTAGAATGCCACTTGCCACTTGGCTTTTTATTAGCAAGTGTTTGGCGTTCGGCTCATAGTGCCAGCTGCCACTTATTTGCTTAGGTGCCTGGCATTCGGCTAGAATGCCACTTGCCACTTGGCTTTTTATTAGCAAGTGTTTGGCGTTCGGCTCATAGTGCCAGCTGCCACTTATTTGCTTAGGTGCCTGGCGCTCGGCTAGAATGTCACTTGCCACTTGGCTTTTTATTAGCAAGTGTTTGGCGTTCGGCTCATAGTGCCAGCTGCCACTTATTTGCTTAGGTGCCTAGCGCTCGGCTAGAATGCCACTTGCCACTTGGCTTTTTATTAGCAAGTGTTTGGCGTTCGGCTCATAGTGCCAGCTGCCACTTACTTTGCTTAAGATTTTAAAAAGGAGTGCAATCTTTATAAATCTCAGAAACTTTTACATTCAACTGTTTTCAATTTAAAATAAACAAAATTCAGTACTGAATCTCAACTTTTATTGATAATACCTCTTCAGAGAAGTAGCATTCCAAGGCTTGTTAACCAGCCTTCCGGCCATGGTTTCTAAGGTATATGCGCCTTTTCCTATGGCCTCTACAATTCTGTATGGGCCTTCCCATGGTGGCATCATCTTTTTGACTATCCCCACCTTCTTTTTTAGAACCAGGTCACCTAGCCTAAAGTCTCTGTGCTTTACTTTCCTGTTATGGCTGTTCGCAAGCGTCTGCTGGTAAGAGGCGAGCCTCACCGCTGCTGCGTCTCTTTTTTCTTCCAGCAAATCGAGGTTAAACCTTAGCATATTGTCATTATGCTCACGGTTCCATGCCAAAGCTTCAAACAGTCGGAACTAAGTGCTCGACTGGTATAACTGCCTCGGTTCCATACGCCATGGTGAATGGGCTCTCTCCGGTCGGTCTTCTTGGGGTCGTTCTGTAGGCCCATAGGACGTTCGGCAGTTCATCTAACCACCTTCCTTTCCTTTCTTCTAGTTTCTTCTTGATACAAGTAAAGATTGTTCTGTTTGTAATTTCCGCTTGTCCATTGGCCTGTGAGTGACTTACTGCTGCCAGCTTTTGATTAATTCCATACTCCTCCAACAGCTCTCTTACTTGCTTACTGTCAAGGTTGGTACCATTATCCATGACGATTGACCTCGGAACACCAAACCGGCAAATAATATTACTCCAAATGAATCGTCTCACATGAGTTTGAGTAACGCTCGGGTACGGCTCTGCTTCCACCCACTTAGTAAAGTAGTCTGTAGCCAGTAACACATACTTGTTCTGAGCTCTGGCAGTTGGTAGAGGACCAACTACATCCATCCCCATTGTGCGAAAGGCCATGGTGTGGCCATTACATGCAAGTCTTCAAGCGGTTGGTGAATTAGTGGTCCGAACCTTTGGCACTTATCGCACCTTCTGGACAATTCTTCCGAATCTCGCGACATGTTTGGCCAGAAGTACCCTTGAGCCATTGCTTTGTGTGCTAATGATCTCCCCCCTGAGTGGTTTCCACATACACCTTCATGAATAGCTCGTAATATTTACCAAGCCTCTGTGGGGGTAACACACTTTAAGTACGGTCCGGAAAAAGATCTTCTGTATAACTGGTTATGCACTACGGCGTACTTTGCAGCATTCGCTTTGATTTTCCTAGCCTCATTTCTTTGTTCAGGCAGAGTACCATCTCGGATGTAAGTTATGATCGGATCAATCCAACTTGGCTCATATGGAATAACACTTACCAAGGATCCGAGCCTGAAGGTTCTTCGAAAATGGATGGCTGATTTAATATTCCCACTGGAACCACCCTTACCAATGTTTCTCCAGAACCCGAGGCGCTACATGCTAGCCTGTCGGCATCCTCGTTACACTCCCTCGGAATTTGAATGAATTCAATTTTTTCAAAGTTCTCCGCCTCCCGCATAACAGCAGAACGATATGCTTCCATCGTTTCATCCTTGGTTTCATACTCACCCCTCACCTGCCGAACGACTAACTGTGAGTCACTGAAAATATTCAAATTCCTGACCTTAAGTTCTTTGGCAAGCTTTATTCCTGCCAGTAACGCTTCATATTCTGCCTCATTGTTCGTGGCTGCGAATTCAAGCTGAAGCGCTTGGCTTAAGGCTGTACCTTCTGGCGTCTGCAGTTTGATCCCAATACCTGCACCCATCTGGTTTGAGGATCCATCAACGAAGAGTTTCCATAAGCACTTACAAAGATCCTCCTCCACGTCCTCTGAATCACATTCTAGTAAAAAATCTGCCACCGCCTGCCCTTTGACTGCTGTTCTAGGTTCGTATGTGATATCAAATGAGCTTAACTCTATAGCCCACTTCGTCATTCTTTCGGAGAGATCCGGTTTGTGCAGGATTATTCTGATAGGAAAAGTGGTTAGAACGATAATATGATGGGATTCAAAATAATGCCTGAGCTTTCTTTTCGCATACACTAGCGAGAGTATCACCCGCTCTGCCTTTGAATAACGTCTTTCAGCTTCAGTCATTGTCTTGCTAATATAGAACACTGGATATTGCTTCCCTTTTGCGTAGCGGACCAGAACGCCACTTGTCGCAATGCTGGACACTCCGAGATACAAAAATAACTTTTCGCCTGATTCTGGAGCTGACAGTACCGGAAGGTTCTGCATATATTTTTTCAGAGCAATTATCGCTAGGCGTTGTTCATATCCCCAAACCTACTTGCCGTGGCTCCGGATTGTGTCAAAAAATGGTTTGCATCGATCTGACAATTTGGAAATGAAACGGCTCAGTGCAGCGATCCGTCCCGTAAGTGTTTGCACTTCTTTGATTGTCGTCGGCTCGACATTCTTAGTCAGAGCATCTGCTTGGGCAGGGCTTGCCTCGATGCCTCTGAGATTAACCACGTGCCCTAGGAATTGGCCTGAACTTACACTGAACAAGCACTTGGTCGGATTGAGCTTCATTCCATATCGCCGCAAAACATCAAACACGTCTCGAAGATGCTGCACATGATCAGCTTTCTTCTTACTTTTGACCACCATATCATCAATGTAGGCCTCCACTGTCTTCCCTATTTGTTCCTTAAAAATCTTGCTGATAAGTCTTTGGTAAGTTGCCCCGGCGTTCTTTAGTCCGAACGGCATAACTTTGTAGCAATACGTCCCGCGTTCAGTAACGAAAGAAGTTTTTTCTTTATCAGCGGGGTCCATGGGGATCTGATTATAACCCGAATAAGCATCTAAAAAGGTCAAGCGTTCATATCCAGTAGTTGCATCCACCATCTGATCAATCTTTGGCAGCGGGAAGCTATCATTCGGACAAGCTTTGTTTAAATTGGTAAAATTAATGCATACGCGCCATTTCCCATTTTTCTTTTGCACAATGACCACATTTAATAGCCAGTCGGGGTAGTACACTTCTCTTACGAACCCCGCATCAAGCAGCTTATCAACTTCCTCGGCAATAATTCGGTTGCGCTCGGGGGTAAACCGTCGCTGCTTCTGCTTTATAGGTTTTGCACTGGGGTTAACGTTCAAGGAGTGACAGGATACTAAAGGATCGATCCCTGGCATGTCTAGGTGACTCCATGCGAACACATTTGCATTTTGAGACAAAAGATCAACTAATTCCTGCTTTTCTTCCTCAATGAGTCGCTCCCCTACTCTGGTTGTCCGTTCTGGTCGGAACTGATCGATCTGCACATCAAGCAGGGGTTCTTGAGTCAAGCCTACTGGTTCCTCCTTTCCATTCTGCTTAGAGGGAGGCTTCTGTAATTGTTATCTCGGACTTACTGAACGAATGGGAGCTTTCCCCTTTCCGGCATATTTCATCGTTACAGAGTAATATTCTTTTGCTGCAACTTGGTCTCCATGAATGTCAATCACTTTGGTTCCATCCGGTGCCAGGCATCTCATTATCTGATGCAGAGTGGAAGGAACACCTCGAACTCTGTGGATCTACCCTCTGCCCATCAGAAGATTGTAAGAGGGATGAATTTCAACAACTACAAAAGTTTCCATTAAAACCCTCTCGGCTGCATGTACCGCTACCTCCACCGTGCCGACGGGCTCCACTCGCTTTCCATCAAACCCTAATAGTGGATTCCCGGTGGATTTCAGCTGATCCTGGTTGATCTCGAGCCGATTGAATGTATCTCTTGGCATGATGTTCGCACTACTTCCAGGGTCAATCAGAACTCTGCGCACCAAGCATTTGGCCACTGTCAAACTTACGACCAGCGGGTCCTCATGAGGGATCTGAACACGCAACAAGTCTGTTGCGTCAAACTTTATCTGCGTTGATGCGCTCTGCTGGTGCAGAGTGTTTACACTGCCTATCCTTCTCTTCATCCGTGCTTGACGAAGGCGTGTTCGAAGCAGTTCATCTGATTCTTCAGCAGGTTCTGGCCGACCGTGAATTGCATTAATTACTCGAACTGGTTGCGTGTTGTGAGAATTCGACTTCTGATTCTTCTTCACATGCTCCATTGGTCGGTTCTGCTCCACCGCTGGTCTTTGAATATAGCTTGCGAATTCCCCTCTGGCTATCAGCATCTCTACCTGTCTCCTTAGGTTCTTGCATTCATTAGTCTGGTGGCCAAAATCAGAATGAAATGCACAGTGTTTAGACTGATCCCTCTGTTCGATAGGTTGTCTGGGTGGTAAAGGAGGTCGGAACTTATCTTTATTTTCTTGGTACAGTCTTGCTAGGGTAACTTTCAATGGAGTAATCAGCTCTTCCTCTCTAGGCCTCTTCTCGGATTTCCACGAGGAGCGTTGCGGTTGGACCTGTTTTTGCCTGATCTTTGCTTTGGTCTTTTCTTCCGTGGATATAACGGATGTCTTCTGAGCGTTTGCCGCCTCTTTTTCTTCCAAGCGCATAAATCCATCGGCTCTTTCATTAAGTTCATCCATAGTCCTCGGCGTGTTGACCACCAAGCTTGTGTGGAATGGGGTACCACGATTCATGGCCAGTATGAATGCTTGAACTGCCGTTGAAGGGTGACATTCAATAACCATGCTCTTGGTAAGGTTAAACCTGGTTAGGAAAGCCTGGAGACGCTCTTCAGCGTGTTGCTTCATTGTGAATAAGCTCAAAATATCTTTCGCTGGACGCTTGTTTCCATAATATTGGCTTATGAACCGATCGCACAGGCTTCGGAAACTATCCACCAAACCCCTCGGCAGGTTCTTGAACCAATTCAGAGCTGGTCCGGCCAGACTCGTACGAAAGCACTTGCACATCAAAGAATTATTCTCAGTGTTTAGAGCCATTTTCAGCTGGATGTGATACACATGATCGATCGGATCAGTCGTTCCGTCGAACAGAATGAAAATGGGCATGGAAAATTTCCTCGGACTCGGAGCATTCAGAATCTCATCGGTGAACGATGAATCCACTGTTCGAGCTGCTGAACGGAGTACTTCATTTTCCCTCTGGAACCCCGTGGCTGCTCACTGGTCTACTGATCTCCTCTCTGAGCTGTGATAGTCGAACATCGTCATGGAAGGCCGATAGGTCGGATCGAATGATCTATCCTCAACGAAGTCCTTGCGCTATGGAGGCATAGCTTTCTGATGAATCAACTCTGTTGCTTCACCTCGGTTGAGCGTTTCTTGATGTGGATCAAAAGTCATTGCTTCGTTTCACCTGATCTGCTCATGCCGTGGATCCATGTGAGTTGATCCTTCACGATCATCTATACGACGGAGATTTGGCGGCAAACCGTCTCGCCGGATTTCCTCGCGGTGAGGATTTACTAGATTGTTTCCAACCTCCTCACCGTGATGTGCTACATCGGTACGTGCACCTTCTTCTCCTACTGGGAGTGGTCGTGGAATTACTGGAGCTTCCTGATGCTATATTTCATTCCTTAGATCCGCATTTTCTCTCCGGAGAGCTTCGATCATGTTCATCAACTCATCAAGTTTCACTTGTTGGACGTTCTCAACCGTATTAGAGTTGTCACCCCCTATCATGATTCCGGATCGAAGCAAAGGCATGAATTACAAACTTCGAAATAGATCTAAGTGTTACCGATGCAAACTCAGCTAGATCTGGGCTTAACTTCACCGAATCGTGATCACTGTTTGCTAGATCTGAACTTTTCTAGCTTCAAACTCGTCGGATCTGACTGCAACTGAGCAAATCACAATTGCGTCATTCCAAAGCAAATGCCTCAGAATCCTCAATAAGCAAGAATTCTCTCGGAACAAACTACAATCTCACTGATCTGGATTCAACTTCCAGAAATCACACAGCGTATTCACAAACTCGATTGAACTAATATGGTACTGATCGGGCTCGAATTGATCTTCGTCCTCGGTTCCCACAGACGGCGCCAATTGAAGATACAAGAGTTCATTTCTTCTCTCTCTCTCTCTCTCTAGCGTTCTCCCCTCACTTTCCACCCTTCATGGTCTATTTATAGGCCATGACCTTTATTGCAGTTAACCAATTACATTGGGCCTATATTCGAAAGCTCTCTTCCTTCTGGGCTGGGTCTTGCAATGGGATTGACCTTCCTCGGTGGACCTCCCAGGTTCGGCCCATTCTAGGGTGCTTTGGCATGGATCCTACTTCAATCATTCGACCCGATCTTGTTCCCGCGAACCATATCCGGTCCATGCCACTTGCCGCATCCTCATCTCCCTTAATGCCAGTTGCAGACATTCCCAAACCTGCTGACCTGGATGTTGAATGCTCCGAGTAATTTTCTTCGGTCATCAGGGATTTTTTAAACAAAGCCATCAACAATCATACTAGTTTGATGTTCATCATCAATAATCTTTTTTCTTACTCTGACAAGATCATTACTGTTGGTCTGACTTCTTATCACCAGCTGGAATCTCCTAATTCAAATTTGAATCCCCCCCGCCCCCCGGGCCTCGGTTTACCTCATGGTAGGGATAAAGCTACTGGTACTCTTCAATCCTCAACTAACTTAGCATGGATTCCCATTTCTTTTTTTGTCACTTGTTACTATCTCCTACTAGATGTTAGGATGTTGAGGTACCTTCCGTACCTTCCACTTCCACTTTTGAAGTTGATCCTATTGCCTAAGATGTTGTAACCTTCCTCATTATGCTTGAAATAAAAGTAGTTTGCCTTTTCCTGATGGACAAAACAATCAAACCCGCCAAATTACCCATGAGCCCTCACATTCTTCACTGACCACCAACATATCACCTCTGCCAAATTCTTGGGTTGACAATGCCCAACAACCACCCCTATAACCTTCTTCTCATAAAATGGTCTTCGAATTCTTTAAACCCTTAAGGACTGATATTAGTTCCATTGTGGACCCTCCAAAGGAGGTGAAAGAATAAGGAAAATCTTTTTAGAGAGGGATTGTAGTTGGGCAGTTCACTAACAAAAAACCATCTTTCAGTCTTGTTCATTAAATAACAATGAAAATGTGTAAGAATAGAGGGTTGCAATAAGTTTATGCTGATGGCAGTAGGTTCTTCTACTTCAAATTTGCATATGAGCAGTTGGTTGACACCATTATTGCCTTTGGTTCTTTATTCATCTTTGGGTGAAATTTTAAAATTTCACTGCAATATTGGACTGCCAAGGGACTAAGTCATGTTGCTAGTTGGTGTCTTCTCGGGCGCCGCACAAAACAATGCACAAAACTTTGAGTTTGGAAATTAGTGTCAAGTGGGCACCATAATTTAAAATTATAAACCGCTTAACACCTATACTGTGTAGTATGAGTGAGAAGGGATCGTCCCAAGGGATTGAGGGGACGTACTAGGTTGAGGAATCAAGATTGGGGTTAGTAGGTCGAGTGATCAAAGTAGTGGTTGGTTGGTTGAATTAAACTATATGCAATTTAAACTAAAGTAAACAATAATGCAATAGAGAGAATAAAAGAGAGAGAGATCTTGGGGTTTAGAGATCACCACTAAGTATAGTTTTTCTGCACCTTTAATGAATGATTAATGAGAGAAAGAACATGTATTGCAACAAAGTATGTGTGTGTGGTTGTTCCAACAAGCATGGATGACAAATTAAGCATATATTGTCTAAACAACATGGTGGATATCACAACATATCAAACTAAGCCATTAATCATTTCTTTAAGCTCACAATCCAAACACATCACAAGGTTAGAGAAATATGTTACTTGCTTTCATAAGTATGGAACATCAACAACAAGCATGAATTGTCCTCCTATTTAACAACTATACTACAAATAAGCTAATGACATAAAATTAAACTAATTAAACTAAGGGAGAGGTACAATCTGACGACGGCCGTTCCTATACGCCAAAATAATGTAGTGAATGTGTGGTTCAAGAAAAGCCTTTTAGGTCAAATTTAAATTTATAAAAACCACTACCAACACTACTATTAACGTAACAAAAGTGAGTAGGGATCGTTCCAAGGGATTATACGTGTTGGAATTTAAATTCAACTCTAATGTACCAAATGATTGCAAAGAGAGAGATTGGTTGATTAAACTAAGATGCAAGGAAATTAAAATGTAATTAAAATAAACTAGTTAAAGATAGTGATTTAAGAGATATGAAGAGAGGTCTTAGGGTGTTGGAATCACTATTAAGCTCATGTAATTAACCACTTGCTTTTCATTAATGGGAAATACATTGTTGTGAATAAAATGCAACTACCAATTGTAATATTAAGCATGGATCATCAAATTCATGTATGAATTGTCTACCTAACCAACAAATAAACTAAGTGTAGAACAACCCATCAAATCTAAGCATGACCCATCAAATTAGTCACAATTGTAGCACACATCAATCTAGAGAATCATGGAATTTGCAATAATAAGCCATGGAATATCAAATCAAGTATAGATTTTCTACTTACCTAACTGCATGAATTAAATTGTAGTACAACCCATCAAGTATAAGAATAATCCATCAAATTAATTAACAAACCCATTCAATGAAAATCCATGCTTAGCCATCACTAAATTCTTAATTAATAACACATAGACATGCAACAAACATAGAGAATCTAGTGTAGAGATTAATTTCCAAATAATCACACATAAGACAGCATGTAATCAAATAGAGAATCAATAGAAAGAATTAATCCATATGAATCATGTAAAAAATAATTCCTAATTTAATCACACATAGACATGTAAATAAACTAGAGAATTAATAGGAAGAATTAAACCATAGAAATCATAGAAATATACCAAGATTCATTAAATTTACAAGACTAGAACACTAATCACAACAATATATATAAATCCCCAAAAATAGAAATACAAGGGTTTAGATTACACAAGACTTAGGGCTCATCCAAGCCCTAAGTGTAGATCTAGCTAATCATGGAGGAGGTAGATGTGGTCACGAAACCCTCAAGGCTAAGCTCCAAACATGGCTCCATCTTCTTCTTCCTTTTCTTCTTATTTGAAGTTCTAGAGATGGAGAGAGAGTGGATCTAGAGATGGGTCTTGAGATGTGCCTCCACTTCCCTTTTTTCTTCTAACCCTAATCTCTAACTTTACTAGAGAGAGAAATATAAATTACAATGTAAAAAATAAAATGATAAAAGCTTCTTTATAAAATGGGTCACTTCCCTTTATATAGAAGGTCCTTTTCTTAGTTACTAAGTTAGGAATATAGTTCCAAAAATATCTAATCCCGTACTATGTGGTAGGTGGGAGTTTTGGGCGCGCGCGGGAATAAGACAGCTCGCTGCCAGCAAAAGTTTGATTGATCAGACTTTTTCTTCGATCAATTAGAGAAAAGTTCGATCGATCCAACTTTTATTTTCGATCGATCCAACTTCGATCGATCTTAGAAAAAATTGGATCAATCTAACTTGATAGTTTTTCAGCATTAGCCTCATTTTGCTCCAAATTAGCTTCCTTTTGCTCTGGATCCTCACTAAGACTTAGCTTGACTCCAAAAAGGTTGTAAGAAGCCATTTTTAGCCCATTTTAATATTATTGACCTGAAATAGACAAAAACACAAATAAGTATTAAAACGGGAAAATAAGATAGATAAAGGTCCTAGAACACTCAAGCTTAAGGGGTTTAAAAGCGCACTTTTCAGCACTCATCAAAATCCATCAAGAAATGAGTATGAACCATTAAATAAACCACAAGAACATGCCATTAAACAATATATCTTGACAATCTCTAGATCTATAGCATCAATACACATAGACATGCATCAATAACACAAGAAATAGAGACAAATATATAAACATCTATTCTAGCATACATAGACATATGGATAGAATGAAATGATCAATTGGAAGCATTAAACCACATAAATCATTGAATAAACAAGATCTATATACATAAAAGTGTCAAGATATAAATCACAATACAAATCCCCTCAAAAATACATAAATCAAGAAGTAGAAAGCATGCTTAGGGCTAACTCTAGCCCCAAGAGGATGTCTAGCCACTCATAGATGATGTCCTCCAACCCTCAAGGGCAAGCTCCATGGAAGAAATCTACTCCTTGGTTGATGAAGAGTCTCCAATGGTGTCTCTAGCCTCCTCCTCTCCTTTGCTTCCTCACTAAGTATTATCTTCTCTAAGTAAATGTATATGTGTAAAAGTGGCTCATATTCCTTATATAGGTAGGTCAAAAATCACCCCACATGAGCTGGGCTCGTACACCAATATTCCTCTAATGATTGGATATGAGACAACTTTTCATGAGCTGGAATTTGGATTTTTCTCGGGATTTGGGAAGTTCGATCGATCGAACTTGAGTTGAGATCGATCGAACATAGCTGAGATCTATCGAATTGAATTTGGATCGATCCTCAATGGCAGCGCCTTTTTGGATAAAAACAAATCTGAGATATTTTGAAGATACTTTTGGGAAAAGGACAAAAGTGGTTGGTAGGGTAATACAGCTGGATAAGGTCTGACATGTGGATAAGGACAAGAAAGTTCGATTGATCAGAGAATGACGTTGGATCGATCGAACTTTTGGAATCTCTGAAGATGATATCATGGCCTGGATCTATCTTGAAGTGCTGAGATCGATGAAAGTTGGATCGATCGAACTTTTCTTGAGATCGATCGAAGTTGTTGAAATTCCACTTTTTGCTTCCTTTTGCTCTACTTTGCTTCTTTCTTTGATTCATCCCAAAATTGCTTCAATTATGCTCTGATTTGGCTGAGTTAGCTTATTTTGGGAATAAGTACCTGAAAATAGAAATAACACGAAATCAATACAAAACGGTAAAATAAGATAGATAAAGGTTCTAGAATACCTAAGCTTAAGGGATTTAAATACGCACTTTTCAGCGCTCATCACACCTCCAAACTTAAATATTGCTAGCCCCTAGCAATGAACTAGAAAGTAAAGGAATGAAATGAACAACTATACAACTATGAACTAGAAAGCAATAAATGGATAACGCCACTTTCGTAGGGAACACGATTACATTTAGCCTATGCAACAAGCCTTTTAAACCCCTAGGTTACCCCTAGTGGACGAGTAAAGTCTCGTGAGGGTTTCCAAAAATCATACCCACAAACATTAAGCTCATTCTTTCAAAAGAGGTACCAATATTGCAAACAAGCATTGGAAGAAAACTACCTCAAGTATGCGATGTTTCAAACATTTCTAGGCAATTTCCCAAAATCTCAACATCAAGCGAGCAAATATGGTCTTCCACACATCAAGAAAATGATCATGAAAATCAAATCAACACTAGAATCCTTTTTGAGTGGACCGGCATCAAATGTGTTGTTATCTTAGCCAACTAAATAATTAATCACATCATTACCCTCAAACTAGCACACAAATCTAGTATCGATCATCAAGACAAAAAGTGAACCTTTTATTAAAGCATTATTGTTTTAGGTGCGCTTATTCTTTTCACTCGATTTTTTTTTTTTTTTTTTAGGATCAAAGATGGAAGCATGGTGCAATGTGTTGATCTATTAAGCTTTCTAGCGATTCATGAGGTCGAGCATTAGGTCAATGACTCCCAAACCAGACGGCTTTAGGGCACTAGGTGTTCAAGCACCCTTATGGACTTACAAGCTCAAATCAACTAGACTACAAATCAAAACAACCTCCATCTAATCATTTCCCACTTTTTTTTTTTTTGAATTCAATTATTAGCCTAGAGTTTGGGTCCTCCACCTTTCGGCGCGAGAAGTTCAGTGCTTGATGAGGCTAGAATCCCGGCTACTTAGTGAAAAGGGGTTGTTATCCACCTTTATCACGATTGAAAGCTTTCAATGCACTACTAACTCAATTGGGATGTGACCAATTCAATAGTCAACAAAGCATGTACCCCACAAATGAATGCTAATGTGCGCCTGTGCTAGTGTAGAATCCTAGAGTGAATCTCAAAACAATCACAAAATCAGGATGATGTGGACCACAAGTGCAAGCATGATATCAATTTTTCAAAAAATTTACTCCTAAATGGCATCCACAAGGCATACAAGGAGTATTGGACTCTCAAGTCAAGCAATTTTTAAATTTTAAGCAATATAGTCCTCAAAAGATCAAAATCATCGCTAACATGGATTTCACATCTCAATCATGCATTTCAAGCTCAACTTTAAGTAGAATGCAACAAAGTCACCTTACCCCCAAACTTAAATCGCACATTATCCTCAATGTGCAATGAGAACAACGGAAAAGATAGAAAGAGTATATAGTGGCGGTGAAAGACATGAAGCTCGGCAGTGACCAAATTTGAAAGACGTCTCCCCCAAACTCGGAATCAACAACCTACTTGAATAACCATACTAGCTGAGGATGCAGCAAGTGGCATGGGCCGGATATAGTTCGCTGGAACGGGATCGGGTCGAACAATTGAAGTAGGGCCCATGCTAAAGCACCCCGGAATGGGCCGAACTTGGAGGATCCACCGAGGAAGATCAAGCCCTTTGGGAGATCAGGTCCAGAAGGAAGAAAACTTTTGAATATAGGCCCAATGTAATCAGTTAACAATAATAATTGTAATGGTCTATAAATAGACCATTACAGGTGGATAAGAGGGGGGAATTTTTTGGAAGAATTCTAAAGAGAGAGAGAGAAAGAAGAAGCGAATTCTTGCATCTTTAATTGGCGCCGTCAGTGGGAATCAAGGAAGAAGATCAATTCGAGCCCGATCAGTACCATATTAGTTCAATCGAGTTTATGAGTACACAGTGTGATTTCTAGAAGTTGAATCCAGATCAGTGAGATTGTAGTTTGTTCAGAGAGAATTCTTGCTTATTGTGGATTCTGAGGCATTTGCTTCGGAATGACGCAATTGTGATTTGCTCAATTGCAATCAGATCCGGTGAGTTCAAAGCTAGAAAAGTTCAGATCTAGCAAACAGTGATCACGATTCGGTGAAGTTAAGCCCAGATCTAACGGAGTTTGCACCGGTGACGCTTAGATCTGTTTCGGAGTTCGTAATTCATACCTTTGCTTCGATCCGGAATCATGATAGGGGGTGACAACTCCAATACGGTTGAGAACGTCCAGCAAGTGAAACTTGATGAGTTGATGAACATGATCGAAGCTCTCCGGAGAGAAAATGCGGATTTAAGGACTGAAATGCAGCGTCAAGAAGCTCCAGTAATTCCACGACCACTCCCAGTAGGAGAAGAAGGTGCACGTACCGATGCAGCACATCACGGTGAGGAGGTTGGAAACAATCTAGTAGATCCTCACCGCGAGGAAATCCGCCGAGACGGTTTGCCGCCAAATCTTCGTCGTATTGATGATCGTGAAGGATCAACACACATGGATCTACGGCGTGAGCAGATCAGGCGAAATGAAGCAATGACTTTTGATCCACATCAAAAAACGCTCAGCCGAGGTGAAGCAACAGAGTTGAATCGTCACAAAGCTATGCCTCCATGGCGCAAAGACTTTGTTGAGGACAGGTCATTCGATCCGACCTATCGGCCTTCCATGACAACGTTCGACTATCACAGCTCAGAGAGGAGATCGGTAGACCAGAGAGCAACTGCGGGGTTCCAGAGGGAAAATGAAGCACTCCGTTCAGCAGCTCGAACGGTTGATTCACCGTTCACAGATGAGATTCTGAATGCTCTAAGTCCGAGGAAATTTTTCATGCCCGTTTTCATTCTGTTCGACGGAACGACCGATCTGATCGATCACGTGTATCACATCCAGTTGAAAATGGCTTTAAACACTGAGAATGACTCTTTGATGTGTAAGTGCTTTCCTACGAGTCTGGCCGGACCAGCTCTGAATTGGTTTAAGAACCTGCCGAGGGGTTCAGTGGATAGTTTCCGAAGCTTGTGTGATCGGTTTATAAGCCAATACTATGGAAACAAGCGTCCAGCGAAAGATATTTCGAGCCTATTCATAATGAAGCAACATGCTGATGAGTGTCTCCAGGCTTTCCTAACCAGGTTTAACCTTACCAAGAGCATAGTTATTGAATGTCACCCTTCAACGGCTGTTCAAGCATTCATACTGGCCATGAACCATGGCACCCCATTCCACACAAGCTTGGTGGTGAACACGCCGAAGACTATGGATGAACTTAACGAAAGAGCCGATGGATTTGTGTGCTTGGAAGAAGAAGAGGCGACAAACGCTCGGAAGACATCCGTCATATCCACGGAAGAAAAGACCAAAGCAAAGATCAGGCAAAAACAGGTTCAGCCGCAACGCTCCTCGTGGAAATCCGAGAAGAGGCCCAGAGAGGAAGAGCTGGTTACTCCATTGAAAGTTACCCTGGCAAGACTGTACCAAGAAAATAAAGATAATTTCTGACCTCCATTACCAATCAGATAACCTCTCGAACAGAGGGATCAGTCTAAGCACTGTGCATTTCATTCTGATTTTGGCCACCAGACTAACGAATGCAGGAACCTAAGGAGACAGGTAGAGATGCTGATAGCCAGAGAGGAGTTTGCAAGTTATATTCAAGGACCAGCGGTGGAACAGAACCGACCAATGGAGCACGTGAAGAAGAATCAGAAGTCGAATTCTCACAACACGCAACCAGTTCGAGTAATCAATGCAATTCACGATCGGCCAGAACCTGCCGAGGTGTCAGATGAACTGCTTCGAACACGCCTTCGCCAGGCACGGATGAAGAGAAGGATAGGCAGTGTAAACACTCTGCACTAACATAGTGCATCAACGCAGATAAAGTTTGACGTAACAGACTTGTTGCGTGTTCAGATCCCTCATGAGGACCCGCTGGTCGTAAGTTTGACAGTGGCCAAATGTTTGGTGCGCAGAGTTCTAATTGACCCTAGAAGTAGTGCGAACATCATGCCAAGAGATACATTCGATCGACTCGAGATCAAACAGGATCGGCTGATATCCACCGGGAATCCACTACTAGGGTTTGATGGAAAGCGAGTAGAGCCCGTCGGTACGGTGGAGGTAGCGGTGCATGTTGCCGAGAGGGTTTTGATGGAAACCTTTGTGGTTGTTGAAATTCATCCCTCTTACAATCTTCTGATGGGCAGAGGATGGATCCACAGAGTTCAAGGTGTTCCTTCCACTCTGCATCAAGTAATGAGATGCCTGGGGCCAGACGGAACCAAAGTGATTGATATTCATGGAGACCAGGTTGCAGCTAAAGAATGTTATTCTGTAACACTGAAACATGCCGAAAAGGGGAAAGCTCTAATTCGTTCAGCAAGTCCGAGATAGTAATTACAGGAGCCTCCCTCCAAGCAGAGTGGGGAGGAGGAGCCAGTAGGCTAGACTGAAGAACCCCTGTTTGATGTGCAGATCGATCAGTTCCGACCGGAACGAACAACCAGAGTGGGGGAACGACTCGTTGAGGAGGAAAAGCAGGAATTAGTTGATTTTTTGTCTCAAAACGCAGATGTGTTTGCATGGAGTCACCTAGACATGCCAGGGATCGATCCTTCTGTATCTTGTCACTCCTTGAACGTTAACCCCAATGCAAAACCTATAAAGCAGAAACAGCGACGGTTTACCCCCGAGCGCAACAGAATTATTGCCGAGGAGGTTGACAAGCTGCTTGACGCGGGGTTTGTTAGAGAAGTGTACTACCCTGACTAGTTATCGAATGTGGTCGTTGTGCAGAAGAAAAATAGGAAATGGCGCGTATGCATTGATTTTACCAATTTAAACAAAGCCTGTCCGAAGGATAGCTTCCCGCTGCCAAAGATTGATCAGATGGTGGATGCAACTACTGGATATGAACGCTTGACCTTTTTAGATGCTTATTCAGGTTATAATCAGATCCCCATGGACCCCGTTGATGAAGAAAAAACTTCTTTCGTTACCGAACGCGGGACGTATTGCTACAAAGTTATGCCATTCGGCTGAAGAACGCCGGAGCAACTTACCAAAGACTTATTAGCAAAATTTTTAAGGAACAAATAGGGAAGACAGTGGAAGCTTACATTGATGATATGGTGGTAAAAAGTAAGAAGAAAGCTGATCATGTGAAGCATCTGCGAGACGTGTTTGATGTGTTGAGGCGATATGGAATGAAGCTCAATCCGACCAAGTGCTCATTCGGTGTAAGTTCAGGCCAATTCCTAGGGCACGTGGTTAATCTCAGAGGCATCGAGGCAAGCCTTGCCCAAGCAGATGGTCTGACTAAGAATGCCGAGCCGACGACAGTCAAAGAAGTGCAAACACTTACGGGACGGATTGCTGCACTGAACCGGTTCATTTCCAAATTGTCAGATCGATGCAAACCATTTTTTAACACAATACGAAGCCACGGCAGGCAGGTTTGGGGGGATGAACAGCGCCTAGCATTAACTGCTCTGAAAAAGTATATGCAGAACCTTCCGGTACTGTCAGCTCCAGAATCGGGCGAAAAGCTATTTTTATATCTCAGAGTATCCAGCATCGCGACAAGTGGCGTTTTGATCCGCTACGCAGAAGGGAAGCAATATCCGGTGTTCTATGTTAGCAAAACAATGACTGAGGCCGAAAGACATTATTCAAAGGCAGAGCGGGTGATACTCTCGCTAGTGCATGCGAAAAGAAAGCTCAGGCATTATTTTGAATCACATCCTATCATCGTTCTAACCACTTTCCCTATCAGAATAATCCTGCACAAACCAGATCTCTTAGGAAGAATGACGAAGTGGGCTATAGAGTTAAGCTCATTTGATATCACATACGAACCTAGAACAGCAGACAAAGGGCAAGCGGTGGCAGATTTTTTACTAGAATGTGATTTAGAGGACGTGGAGGAGGATCTTTGTGGTTGCTTATGGAAACTCTTCGTGATGGATCCTCAAATCAGATGGGTGCAGGCATTGGGATCAAACTGCAGACGCCAGAAGGTACAGCCTTAAGCCAAGCGCTTCGGCTTGAATTCGGAGCCACGAACAATGAGGCAGAGTATGAAGCGTTGTTGGCAGGAATTAAGCTTGCCAAGGAGCTTAAGGTCAGGAATTTGAATGTTTTCAGTGACTCACAGTTAATTGTTCGGCAGGTGAGGGGTGAGTATGAAACCAAGGATGAAACGATGGAAGCATATCGTTCTGCTGTTGTGCGGGAGGCCAAGAACTTTGAAAAAATTGAATTCATTCAAATTCCAAGGGAGTATAACGAAGATGCCGACCGGCTAGCATGTAGTGCCTCGGGTTCTGGAGAAACATTAGCAAGGGTGATTCCAGTGGGAATATTAAACCAGCCATCCATTTTCGAAGAACCTTCAGGCTCGGATCCTTGGCAAGTGAATGTTATTCATATGAGCCAAATTGGATTGATCCGATCATAACTTACATCCGAGATGGTACTCTGCCTGAGCAAAGAGATAAGGCTAGGAAAATCAAAGCGAATGCTGCGAAGTACGCCGTAGTGCATAACCAGTTGTACCGAAGATCTTTTTCCGGACCGTACTTAAAATGTGTTACCCCACAGAGGCTCGGCAAATACTACGAGCTATTCATGAAGGTGTAAATGGAAACCACTCAGGGGGGAGATTTTTAGCGCACAAAGCAATGGCGCAAGGGTATTTCTGGCCGAACATGTCGCGAGACTCGGAAGAATTGTCCAGAAGGTGCGATAAGTGCCAAAGGTTCGGACCACTGATTCACCAACCACCTGAAGACTTGCACGTAATGGCCACACCATGGCCTTTCGCACAGTGGGGGATGGATGTAGTCGGTCCTCTACCAACTGCCAGAGCTCAGAACAAGTATGTGCTGCTGGCTACAGATTACTTTACTAAGTGGGTGGAAACAGAGTGTGATACCCCCGGATTTCCGGATGCGGGTTGGCTAGGCCCACGCCCGACTACCCGAGGATATCAAACAAATTAGCAATAAACGAACACAGAATACAATTAAGGAAATAGGAATAAATAAAAATTTGCTGAAAAGAAACTAGAATGATAAACCAAATACTGAAACCTCAGAATAAAATTAAATTAATAAAGAATTATTCTGATACATCCAAATTCTCCATTTCTAATACAACTCGAGAATCCATCTGGTGGACCCCTAATAAAATCATCATTGAGAAATGAACCACCGAAAAAGAATCCAATGCTAAACCATACAGGAACCGCCTACGTTGTCGGAAGAATGAGAAGTCGTTTCTACTCAGCACGAACAAGATCTAAGACCTGGAACCGTTCGTTACCTGAAAAATAATAGTGGGTCAGGCCCACGAACAAGTTCTATCCGAACTACAATCCAAACAGAGACTCGATACGCAAATACATCATAGATGTCTCAACCATATCTATATAGTCCGTAAATAGATATATACATATAACCACACTACAGGACTCTCATTAGACTATGCTGAGGGTCTCAACCTGAATAGGAGGCAACATGCAAAAACGCACCTGAGTGGGCATGACTACCTAAGCCTAACAGGGTATACCTCAACCAACATAGCTAGCTATGCATCCTACTGCATATACGCTCCCTAACCGTCGACTATGAGACTCAAGCTCAGATCGCGGTACCATAATTATATATATAAAGTCTGATCCTATCCAACCATAAGAAATCCAGCTAGTCGTTCAGCTTGTTCAGCCGCACAGACTAACATAAATTAAGTGTATATACAACCCATCCAAATACAATGTTGAGCCGGTCAACTATTTGTCGCCAAAACACAACATATAATTAGGATTTAAATATTTTAATTAAATCCCTATCCTTCCTATTAACAGAAATTATAAACAACCATCCAATATGTCGTTCAACTATTTTAGTTGACAGGACATGAAACCATGTAGGATTTAACTGTTTTAGTTAATCCATTCCGTATGTCACCGTCCCATACCGGTACATACCATGCATATGATCCGTAAATGATGCATTAACTCAATCAGTACACCAAATAGAATCCACATAAATCCATGTAGCTGATAAAACAAAATTGGAACAGTTTATCAACTAAATATGCATGAAATTGACGAGACAAAACTTAATCGTTCGTCAACTTAAAATCCAAAATCCATTCATATAATTGACAAAAAATATGCAGTTAATTCTTCAATTAAGTCCAGGTTAACTCCCATGTAAATTACAAAACCTATGTTTTAGTTTAGCAATTTAAGTCCAAAACCATCATCCAGTTGAAAACCATCATCCAATTAATTGCAGAATAGTGTATCTAATAATTCAACAATTTAAAGTAAACCTTTTACTCATGTAAGTGCAGGAAAATTAATGTTTCAGCAATATAAAAATCCAAAGTATGCACAGGTCTAATCTGTTAACTAAAAGACTCTATTGTGCATCTAAAACAAAAATTAGAAACATGTTATAATTCATTAAATTGCCATATTAGAGCAAGCAAGTAATTTCCTATCCTTAATCTACGTAATTGCAGAACGGATTTATTAATTCAGCAATTATATTCCCGAGTGTGCACAGATCAAATTTATTAAGTAAATGACCCTAACGTGCATTTAAAACAAGATTAACATCATGTTATAATTACTTAAGTTGCCCATTTAAAAATTGAACAACTGCTTCCCTTCCAACCGTTAACAGTATGTAAATTGTCTAAATTTCACACTGATCATTCCCTTCCTACAATAGGCTAACTTATGCAATTAGAGAGCTTAAGATCTCTTGAAATTACTTTTAAAATTGTTAGTTCACTCCCTAAAACAATTTAGAACTCCAAACATAGCTCAAACAGTTCACGGACAGCTCTAGATTGCAACCAAATGTAACCTAACCAAAGAGCCTTCTCTTGAAAATCATAGAGCAGGCTCTTTACACCATGGAGCCTACTCTATAAAAACTTAGAGCCTGTTCTAGAAACTTAGAGCCTGCTCCATAAAAACTTAGAGCCTCCTCTTAAAGGCTTAGAGCCTCCTCTGTCCAGTTTTGCTCCGTTTCGCCTTTCAGCTTCGTCTCCGGCTATTCCCAACCTTCGGTTCATCTTTAATACTGAGTTTAAAAATCCTATTTACACCCAAAATCATCCCCATGACTGGTTTTATAATCCGTTCAATCACTGAATTAAACTACGCAAGTTAACTTTCCTCTAACCATTAACAGTACTGAAAAGTTATCTAGTTTCCTACTGTTTAACACTTTAGCATAAATGTATAAACTATGCAATAAGCGGTTTAAATACACTTGAGGTTTAAATTAAGAACCCAAATGCCCTCACAACACAATTCGAAAGAATTAAAATCATCCAAACGGTGCCCAGAAAATCAGAAAACACTAAAATACGTCAAAATAGGAGAGAGCCTGCTCTAAAATGCAAGAGCAGGCTCTTGCAAGCATGGAGCCGGCTCTATGCCTTCTTGGAGCCGGCTCTTGAATGATGGGAGCCGGCTCTTCAATCCCCAGAGCCGGCTCTTCATCCCTCTGAGCCTCTGTTCTCCTCCAACTATGTTTTTTCGACCATCTGCTTTAGCACCGGCCACTTCCACTCCCTTTGTTGGTTTTTAAAATTGTTCCTAGGAGTCCTAAGTATATGTAAAACCATCTCAAATCCTTACTTAAGTCAATTTGCATCAAATTAAAACTTAAAACATTTATCGATCCAACATGCTTAGAAAGAGCAAGTACTGCAACCAAACCAAACTTGCATGAACTGTAACAAAATTAATTCACGCCTACATACAGATAATTGATTAAACAAATACTAAGCATCTAAGATTCAATTTATTTGTCCATTAAAGCCTTAGAGACTATCTACAGATGCACAGAACACAGGCAACGGGAGAGATAAAGGAAAGAACTTGGCTTTGCAGTTTTGGAATCAAAACCTTGTCGCCGTCTTCCTAGGTTTTTTTCTGGCGATCATGACTGCCGTCAAGCCTCCTACTGCTCAACCTTCCCTTCTTCTATGACCAATCCTTTATCCATAATTGAAACTCTCACCAAAGATGGTCTGTTATTGTCTCACAATTTACGCTTCGTTCCTCTCTATCTCTCTGGTACGTGAAAAGGGTTTACATATATATATATTTTTTAAAACCCTAAGTCAACATAATGATATATTTATAGGTTTAGAAAAACAAAAACTCTAATTCTAATTTTAATCCGAGAAAGAAAAACAACCATAAAAGTTATAATGTAAGTCGGCTAAAAACGTGAGAATATATGTAACCCTAAAATTATAACCTATATTAAATTATGATTAATACCTCAAGTTTAATTATTAATAAATACCAATAATTAAAACTAACTCTATATACATATATACCCATATATATACATGTATATACTTCCATGGATAAAATGGTACCCATTTACACTATCCAAATAGTCCGTTAATCATATCCAAGCCCAAGTTCGATTAAAAATAAAATAAAATAAAAACAATACATTTAATTTAACATTCAAATGCCACTTCATCACGCGCACTTATAATTAAATAGTTAGTTCATTTAAACAACAAAACAGGAAGCCACGTAACAAAAGTCATAAAAACACCTACGAATAATAAAATAAAAATAAAATTCCAATTATGTCCTTTTTAAATTTAGGGGTATTACACAGAGCCATATCCGAGCGTTACTCAAACTCATGTGAGACGATTCATTTGGAGTAATATTATTTGCCGGTTTGGTGTTCCGAGGTCAATCGTCATGGATAATGGTACCAACCTTGACAGTAAGCAAGTAAGAAAGCTGTTGGAGGAATATGGAATTAATCAAAAACTGGCGGCAGTAAGTCACCCACAGGCCAATGGACAGGCGGAATTTACAAATAGAACAATCTTTACTTGTATCAAGAAGAAGCTAGAAGAAAAGAAAGGAAGGTGGTTAGATGAACTGCCGAACGTCCTATGGGCCTACAGAACGACCCCAAGACGACCGACCGGAGAAAGCCCATTCACCATGGCGTATGGTACCGAGGCAGTTATACCAGTCGAACACTTAATTCCGACTGTTCGAAGCTTGGCATGGAACCATGAGCATAATGACAGTATGTTAAGGTTTAACCTCGATTTGCTGGAAGAAAAAAGAGATACAGCAGCGGTAAGGCTCACATCCTACCAGCAGACGCTTGCGAACAGCCATAACAAGAAAGTAAAGCACATAGACTTTAGACCAGGTGATCTGGTTCTACAAAAGAAGGTGGGGATAGTCAAAAAGATGATGCCACCATGGGAAGGCCCATACAGAATTGCAGAAGCCATAGGAAAGGGGGCATATACCTTAGAAACCATGGCCGGAAGGCTGGTTAACAAGCCTTGGAATGCTACTTCTCTGAAGAGGTATTATCAATAAAAAGTTGATATTCAATACTGAATTCTGTTCATTTTCAATTGAACACAGTCGAATGTACAAGTTTATGAGATTTGTAAAGATTATACTCCTCTTTAAAAGGTTGAGCAAAGTAAGTGGCAGCTGGCACTATGAGCCGAACGCCAAACACTTGCTAAGAAAAAAAAAAAAGAGGGCCAAGTGGCAAGTGGCATTCTAGCCAAGCGCCAGGCGCCTGAGCAAAGTAAGTGGCAGCTGGCACTATGAGCCGAACGCCAAACACTTGCTAAGAAAAAAAAAGAGAGGGCCAAGTGGCAAGTGGTATTCTAGCCGAGCGCCAGGCGCCTGAGCAAAGTAAATGGCAGCTGGCACTATGAGCCGAACGCCAAACACTTGCTAAGAAAAAAAAAAGAGAGGGCCAAGTGGCAAGTGGCATTCTAGCCGAGCGCCAGGCGCCTGAGCAAAGTAAGTGGCAGCTGGCACTATGAGCCGAATGCCAAACACTTGCTAAAAAAAAAAAAGAAAAAAGAAAAAAGAAAAAAGAGAGGGCCAAGTAGCAAGTGGCATTCTAGCCGAGCGCCAGGCGCCTGAGCAAAGTAAGTGGCAGCTGGCACTATGAGCCGAACGCCAAACACCTGCTAAGAAATAAAAAGCCAAGTGGCAAGTGGCATTTTAGCCGAACGCCAGGCACCTACGCAAAGAAAGTGGCAGCTGGCACTATGAGCCGAACGCCAGGCACTTGCTAAGAAATAAAAAGAGTTTACATAAAGAGCTTGATCAGAAGTCGGCCATCTCATTAATAAGTTCAAAGAGTTACAAAAAAGATGAGGTGTAAAGATGGCGAATATACAAAAGTCAGTACAAAAAAAAAAAAGAGTTATAACTAAGAGGCGTTTGCCTCATCAGCTTCTTGATGATGTTGGGCTGTCTCCTCATTATTGTTGGTATCACCATCCTCACGAGGTGGAGAGTCGAGGTGAATGACAGAATCGTTCTGTTGAGTCCTACCCTCAATAGCATTGGAAGAATCATTCTGCTGAGGGTTATCTTCAGCAGTAATAACGGATGGAGTCAAGGTGGACAGAGGAAGAATGTCCAAAGTCAGAGCGGCAGAAGGAGTAGGAGTGATCCGAGAAGAGGCAATCTCTTGGCATTCATCAAATATGCCCTCAGCAGCGGTGGAGTCTGGATCAGCATAAACACCAGGAGGGTCAATATCCAGTTCCTTGTCAACATTATCAGGGGTAGAACCGGTCTGATCCTCATCCGGAACACGATCGGCATAACCCTCTTGGAACCCCTGAGCATATCTGAGGGCTCCAACTCTGGAAAACCAAGCATGCAGAACTAGCATACCATCGTTTACCCTACTGATGGTATCGAGTAAAGTGTTGCGCTCCTCCAAGGCCCTTTTCTCAAAGGCCATCCGAGCGGATTGCTCATCACTCAGAAGGCGTAGCAGTTCTTCCTTTTCAGCCTTAAGGGATTCGCGCTGGGTATGCCAGACACTCTTTTCGAGCTGTAATGCATTCCTCTCATCCTGAAGAGAGTCAGTCTCCTTCCTCAGCGAATCCCTCTCCTTTTCAATCTTACCAAGCTGAACCATCAACCCGGTCTTCTAAGCAGTCAAATCATCGTTCTCCTTGTTCGCTGCATTAAGGCTGTCAGAAAGCGCACGGACCTTGGCATTCACATGCTCAACTTGTTTCTGCATAGCCATCATCCCGTACAAGGTCTGTAGAGATATACAGGACAACTGGTTATGCCGAGCAGATGGTTAGAAGAAAATAAGTGTAAAGACTGTGTAAAGACTTATTGACTAAGGGGTAAAAGTTACCTCCATGGCGGATAAGGGAAATCGGCTGAACACTTCCCTCTAAGACAGACCTTTGGCTACCTCAATGTCCTTGGGAGTCCACATGCTCCTGTAGTAAGCCATTGCGGTCTGACCATCTTTGAACATGGTCTCGGTCGGTTTAACAGACGATCCGTCTGTTCGAATGAAGCGAGGGTTCCATGGCGCCGTTCCTGAAGCAGATGCATGCCCAGAAGGGGTAGGGGGCCTAGTCTGAGGAGGTCTGGCTAGGGATATCACATTCGGCCCAGAGGGCCTAACCCTCTGAGACAAAGGAACATCATCGATGCTGAGGGCACTATTAGGTTGGTGCCTTTTTCCTTTTGCCTTTTCCCGTGCGGAAGCATTAGTAGAACCAGGAGGATTGCTGACAGAAGGGGTAACGTTCAGACTGGCAGTCGCTGTGTTAGCGACCGGGTCAGTAGCCATCACGGATGGATCGGTGGAAGGAGTGGTATCAGAAAGGGTAGCAGAGGAAGATGCTGAAGCTGGTGAAGAATTTGATGCAGGGGTGATAGCAGGCCTGGGGGCAGTTTTCTTCCTGCCAAAGGAAGGGATCTGGAGTTGGCTCATTGTCTTGCTGAGGACTGAGATATCGAGGAGATTGTCTGAGGTGAGGAGGTCTGAGCAGGAGGGAACGTTGGTCAGAACGTACTGCTTCAGGTAGTTATCCCTATCCCTGCACACACCGTAGCACAAATCATCACAAGGAATGCCTAAGGAATGGCACAAGAAAGTACAAAAACGAGGAATGCAAATATCGCAAGGACAGTCACTCTTATGGTTTTTATATTTCTTGTAAAAAGAGACAGAGCACTCTCCAAAAGTGCTCGGGATAGGGAAATCCTCCGCAGCTAGAGAGAACTAGGCTCCCCTAACCCCAATTATATTTTTCCTCCAACCCTTCTCGGATTTGATTTGATCCGTGCAGATGGACCTCTTCTCAATGGGGAAAAAGTGATAAAACGGTTCATCAGTTTTGATCTTGCTAACCTTGTAACAGAGGAGAAGATCTACGAGGTCCAGATCCAGAGCTCTGTCACAAATCAGGAGTAGCATAACAAACAAAATCCTAAGGAAATTTGGGTTTACTTGCAAAGGGGAAAGATTTAGCTTGTTGAAAACATAGCAAAAGAAAGGATGTAAAGGAAACCTAAGCAGATTAAGATAGAGGAGTGAAAACAGGACCTTGCCGGGAAGAAGGCCAGCACCGGTTCTAATATTCACCTCTCGGGGGCAATTTCTAATTTCTACATCGTCGGGAAGGTGAAGTTTCATGCGAAGAACGTCTAGATCTACTGTCATGGTGAGAATGAATGAAGATTTCGAGGAGGAGAAAGAAGTCTTCCAAAAGAAAAATGCAAATGAAACTAACCTCAAAGAGTGAGAACGGCAAAAAGTACTGCAAGGCCACTAGAAGGAGGATCTTTTGCAAGAGATCGCCGGAGAGGATTCGAAAAACAGAAAGTGAGATGGAGACGGTAAAAAGGATCGATGGAACATCTATGAAGCTTATAAAGACAAGGTGAGCCCAAGGGCCGAGGAGTCAGGAAAGCGATGGGTTTTTTGAATCTCGAAACACCGACCCCTAAATCTAACCGTCCATTCTCCCACGCGATCTTCTCGAGCCGTTAGGTTATCATTAGCAGCCTCTAATAATTACCCCCTAATCAATAAGGGGTAATTATGGGGGCAGTTGAGGATGCAGCAAGTGGCATGGGCCGGATATAGTTCGCTGGAATGGGATCGGGTCGAACAATTGAAGTAGGGCCCATGCCAAAGCACCCCGGAATGGGCCGAACCTGGAGGATCCACCGAGGAAGATCAAGCCCCTTGGGAGATCAGGTCCAGAAGGAAGAAAACTTTTGAATATAGGCCCAATGTAATCAGTTAACAATAATAATTGTAATGGTCTATAAATAGACCATTACAGGTGGATAAGAGGGAGGAATTTTTTGGAAGAATTCTAGAGAGAGAGAGAGAAAGAAGAAGCGAATTCTTGCATCTTCACTAGCGAATTCACATTAAATCTTAAGTGGGATAAGAATGATCAGATTATACATTCTAAAGTAATATAACACAAGATGAAAGAGAGATATGAGATCAAGCCCGATAGAAAAGTAGCATGACTACACATAAGGGCACAAGATAGTTTTTTTTTTTTTTTTTTTTTTTTTTTTTTTTGAATGAACAAAAAGGAATTCAAGAAAGTATGAACAATAATTGCTAAGTTTAACGTCTCTAACTAGACGTAATGCTGCTTTGAATAAATAAGTTTTAAATCCAAAAAGAGAAGAAAAAGGTCCAACCAAAGATGCTCAGATCGATCAAGTTCTGATCGATCGCAAAACATTTTCGATCGATCGAACATGCATGAACCTACAGAAAAGTTCAAACGATGAGACAGAGAGGTCTTTGGATGCAGGTGGATACAGGTTCAAAATTTTTCTAAGTGTTGGAACTGCAGATCAATCCAAGATGAAGTTGGATCGATCGAAGAAACTTAAATCGATCTAGGAACAAGTTCGAACGATGGGACAGAGAGCTGAAATATGCAGGTTTTGTTCGAACGATTGGACAGAGAGGGACTTGGATGCAGGTTTGATGCAGACATGAAGTTCGATCGATCGAACTTCCATTGAGATCGATCGAACAGGCAAAAATTCTTCCATTTGTATTGCATCCCTAGATATCTTCATACACAAGGTTTATTAGATGTGCAGCTTCCAAATGTCTTTGGAAGACCTGTCCCTCAATATAGGGTTTTAGTCTCTGTCTATTAACCTTGAAAATGTTCCACTTTTTCAAATTTTGAATTTCAACCGCCCCATGTGGTGCAACAGAGATGACTTCATAAGGACCTTCCCATTTGGTTTTTAACTTCCCTGGAAAGAGTTTCAATCTAGAGTTGAAGAGCCAAACTTTTTGACTGGGTTCGAAAGACTTCTTCACAATATGCTTATCATGAAAAACTTTAGTTCTTTCTTTGTAGAGTTTGGCATTATCATAAGCATTATGTCTCAACTCCTCCAACTCACTCAATTGTAATAACCGGTTCTCTCCGGCCTTATCAAGGTCAAGGTTGAGCTTTTTAACCGCCCACAAGGCTTTATGTTCTAACTCAACCAGAAGATGGCAAGGCTTTCCATATACAAGTCTATAAGGAGACATGCCAATGGGAGTCTTATATGTCGTCCGGTAAGCCCACAAAGCGTCATTTAACTTCCGTGAACAATCTTGCCAGGTGGTGTTAACCGTCTTCTCAAGAATATACTTAATTTCCTGGTTAGACGCTTCTACTTGCCCACTTGTTTGAGGATGGTAAGGAGTGGCCACTTTATGAGTAACAGAGTACTTAAGAAATAAATGTACTAGGAATTGATTACAAAAATGCTTTCTTCTGTCACTTATCATAGCCCTAGGCATACCAAAACGAGCAAAGATATTGAACTTGATGAATTGAATAACCACAGAATGGTCATTTGTTTTGGTAGTACATGCTTCCACCCACTTGGAAACATAATCAACGGCAAGAAGAATGTATTGAAAACCATAGGACATAGGAAATAGACTCATAAAATCAATGCCTCATATGTCAAAGATTTCCATAACAAGAATGTTGGTCAAATGCATCATATCTCTTTTCGATATTGAACCTATCTTTTGACATCTCTCACATGACTTGCAAAAATTGTAGGCATCTCTATGGATAGTGGGCCAAAAGAGCCCACTTTAAAGAACCTTCAAGGCGGTCTTCTTTGCACTAAAATGCCCACCATATGCAAGAGTGTGACAAAACACTAGAACACTTGGAATCTCACTCTTCGGAATACATCTCTTCACAATTTGATCCGGATAATAACGGTATAAGACAGGATCTTCCCAATAGTAATTCTGGATATTGGCAAAGAAACGATTCTTTTCGTTTTTTGACCAAGAAGTTGGAAGTTTGCCAATTGCCAAATAATTCACAATGTCGGTAAACCAAGGCATTTGTCCATTAGAAACTTGAAAAAGTTGTTCATCCGGAAAAGAATCACGAATTGGTGAACTAGGGAAAGGTTCTATCGATAACCTAGAGAGATGATCGACAACTACATTCTTGGTGCCTTTCTTGTCATTGATTTCAAAATCGAATTCCTAAAGGAGCAAAATCCATCTAATCAATTTAGGTTTTGTTTTTCTCTTTGTCAGAAGATGTCTCAGGGTAGCATGATCAGAGTAAACACCAACCTTAGAACCTAAAAGATATGATCAAAATTTATCAAGAGCATACACTACAGCAAGTAATTCTTTCTCGGTAGTGGAGTAATTCAATTGAGCTCTCGAGAAAGTTTTCATTGCATAGTATATGGCACAAGGAAGCTTTCCTACTCTTTGGCCCAAAACAGCTCCCATGGCATAATCAGAAGCATCACACATAATTTCAAATAGTAATGACCAATTGGGAGGTTGCATGATAGGAGCAGATGACAATAAAGCACGTAATTTGTGAAAAGCGTCTAGGCATGCTTGATCAAAGACAAAAGGGGTTTCCTTGGCAAGGAGATTGCACAAGGGTCAAGCAATTTTGCTAAAGTCTTTTATGAATCGGCGATAGAAGCCGGCATGACCTAGAAAGGAGCGAACCTCTCTCACCGTTGAAGGTGGTGGCAATTTAGCAATAAGCTCTACTTTCGCTTTATCTACCTCAATCCCCTTCCTCGAGATGACGTGACCCAAAACGATACCCTCTTGAACCATAAAATGGCTCTTTTCCTAACTAAGAACAGGGTTTGTTTCACGACATCTCTTAAGCACTAGATCCAAATTTTTGAGGGCATGCATCAAATGAAGACCCAAAGACAGAAAAATCATCCATGAACACTTCTAGATACTCTTCCACCATGTCCGAGAAAATTGACATCATACACCTTTGGAATGTGGCGGGGGCATTGCACAAACCAAAAGGCATCCGTCTATAAGCAAATGTGCCGAATGGACAAATAAAGGTGGTTTTCTCTTGGTCCAATGGGTCAAGGGCTACTTGATTGTACCCTTAATAGCCATTAAGGAAGCAATAGTACTGTTGTCCGGACAATCTTTCTAGAATTTGATCAATGAATGGCAGAGGGAAGTGATCTTTTCTAGTGGCAACATTTAATTTGCGGTAATCAATGCATACACGCCATGAATTGGCGGTATGCTTAGAGATTTCTTCACCCTTTGCATTCTCAACCACGGTAATCCCCGATTTCTTGGGAACTACTTGAGTAGGACTCACCCATTTACTATTAGAGATTGGGTAAATGATCCTGGCATCTAACAGCTTGACTACTTCCTTTTTGACTACCTCTTTCGTGTTAGGGTTAAGTCTCATTTGGGCATCCCTAAAGGGTTTTCTATCTTTTTCCATAAGTATGCGATGCATACAAATAGAAGGATCAATTCCCTTAAGATCCGCCACACTCCATCCTATGGCTTCCTTATTTTCTTTAAGCACATTTAAGAGAGCGTCTTCTTGGTCTTTTTCAAGACTTGAAGAAATGATAACTGGAAGTCTCTTTTGGTCCTAGAAATGCATACTTGAGATTAGAAGGTAGAGTTTTAAGCTCAAGAATTGGTGGAGAAACTAAAGATGAGACCGGTGGAGTACTAGAAAGTAGAGGAAGATGTTCTATTGGAGTTTTCCAAGATGGAAAATCCAAGCTTGCAACAGATTCCATGAGATTGCTTACTTCATCCATTGATTTTCATCATCAAACCCACAATTTCCATACATTTCAAGAAGGCAAGAAGCAAGAGGATCATCGGATAAGAGAGATGAAAGGTTGTGCTCAATTGGTTGTTTCATGACCATGGTGGAAATTGATCCCTCAACAATCTCATCCAACACATCTACAAGACAACACTCGTCTTCATCCACGGGAGGTCGACTTGCGTTGAAAACATTAAGCTTGACCATGATGTTACCAAACGAAAGGTCCATAACCCCGGATCTACAATTGATGGTTGCATTTGCGGTGGTAAGGAATGGCCTTCCTAAGATGATTGGGATGTGGTTGGTGGGATTGGGAACCGGTTCGGTATCAAGAACTACAAAATCAACCGGGAAGTAAAACTTATCAACTTTGATGAGGATGTCCTCAACCATGCCCCTAGGTGTTTTGACGGATCTACCGGCCAATTGAAGCACCACCGAGGTTGGCTTCAACTCATTCAAACCTAGTTGGACATACATGGAGTAAGGAATCAAATTAACACTTGCACCTAAGTCAAGAAGAGCTCTACGAACTTCATGGTTCCCAATCACACATGAGATGGTCGGAGCACCGGGATCTTTGAACTTAGGTGGAGTGTTTTGTTGAATAATAGAGCTCACTTGCTCCATGAGAAACACTTTTTTAGGGCTTGGTCCCTTACTTTTCCTCTTTTATGTGCAAAGGTCTTTCAAGAATTTTGCATAAGGTGGAATTTGCTTAATGGCATCCAAAAGAGGAAGATTGATGTTTACTTGCTTGAAAACTTCCATCATGTTATGTATTTTCCCTTCTTGCCTCCCATAAGGCGAAGTTTCTTTTAAAGCATTAGGGAACGGAGCTTTTGGCTCATGAGACTTTGCAATTTGAGAAGATGATGGAGATGATTAAGAATTCCGGTTAGGAACATTTTCATTTAAGGAAGTAGGAATGGAATTGGGAATTAGATGGGTGACAACTTTATGTTGCACCGATTCACTATCTTCCTTTGGTAGTTCAACCCTATTGTCCACTTGTTTACCATTTCTCAAAGTGGTGATGGCTTGCACTTGAGCTTGGGACAAACACCCTAATGTAGGGTTTGCTTCCATACCAAATCGGGCTTTTGGATTCCTCTCGGGTTGACTAGGTAATTTCCCAATTTCTCTTGCATTCAATGCATTAGCTATGGTCCCAATTTGGGCTTCTAGCTTTGATATGGATTGAGAATAGGAATGCAACAAGTTGGTATTCATCTCTAAGCTATCCAAGGCTACCAAAACCTCATCTTCAAACGTAGAATTGCTAGAAAGTGCATGAGGATAATGAGAGCAAATTTGCGAATCATACATTTGAGGATGCGAAAAATGATTAGTTCTTTGATGAGATAAAGAAGAAACAAATCCTTGGGAACCTCCTTCCTTTTTATGAGGTGGAATATATTTGCTTTGAAACTTTTTAGCTTAATGGAAATTCAAATTTTCATTCCACATTGGAACATATGCACTTGAGTAAGGGTGAACGAACGTTGCATTGACTTGTTCAAAGTGTTCATTGAATGCATGTCCATTGGGACAATTGAAAGTGGTATGCAAAACACTTGAACATGTCATGCATGGCTCACTACGATGAGAAATATGATGAAAAGAAGGTGATTTTATAACCGGTTTTTGACTCAACAAGAATTGATTAAGTTTTTAAGAGAGAGTCTTAACCTCGGCTACAATCTCTAATGGATTCTCTACTTGACATACTTGCAAATCTCTCTTCTTTTCCTTTGAACTATGGTCAAACTGAGAAGTATAATATTTTTGCAATGAGTTTTCACTCATTTTCTCAAAGAGGTGCCATATGTCATCTTCATATTTTCCAAAATATGATCCTCCATATGACGTATCGACTATGTCCTTATGAATGTCGGATAGGCTCTCATAGAAATATTGAACCACTTGCCATTTCGGAATACCATGATGTGGACATTTGCTTAGCAAGTCATTCAATCTTTCCCAAGCCTCATGTAACCACTCCCCTTTCCTTTGAGAAAATTCTCTAATTGAAGCACGCATTACATTAGTCAAACTTACGGGGTAGAATTTTTTCAAAAATTCATTTTGCATTTGTGCCCAAGATGTTATTGAATTCACCCCCAAAGTATTGAACCAATGCTTTGCTTTATTTTTGAGTGTGAAAGGGAAGAGAAGTAGTTTAAGAACTTCCTTCGGGACATCTATATATCTTACGGTGGAACATATTTCGAAGAATTCATTAAGATGTTTGTAAGGTTCCTTATCATCTAAGCCATAAAAGAGTGGACACATTTGAATAGTCTCGGACTTGATTTCATATTGATTTGCTTCAAAATTAGGCAACACAATACAAGTAGGTGCATGATATGCATGAAGATTGTAATGATCGCGAATGACCATTGGAGGAATTGGAGCTTGAACTCCGGGGCCATGTTGATTAAGAGGGGGCTTTTACATGAAACGTAGGTCTAAGTATCCAAGATTGCCCTCTAGATTTTTCATGTGAATGCCTAGGACAAATGATATGACAAGGACTACCTAAGACTTTTAGCAACACACGAATCACAACAAAACAAGCAAGCACTTCTCATTCACAACAAATCAACAATCAATAAACTTCCTCCACATACAATGTTCCCATACTCCCATGCTATCAACAATATGCAAGAAAAGTAAATTGCCTCCACGTGGGATCACGATTTATCTAAGAATTGAAATACAAGCCTCCACGTGGGCCGACGATTTAACTAAGGGTTTGAGTAAGAAAAAGCTCACAAAGGTCCTTTAGCACTTCAACTCCAAATTTTTAGCTTTTAGCTAAGCCATTATTTTTATTTTTATTTTTTTATTAATTTTTTTAAATATAATGATTTTAGCCTTTTTTTTTGCTTGTTTAGCTCCTTTGCTTGGAATGCTCCTTTGCTCACCTTCTTAGCCCAATGCTCCTAGTTAAACAAGAACATACACAATAAGTAACAAAAATTGAAAACAAAGTAAAGACACGATCAAAAGAGTACTAATTCCTAATTGATTCCATAAATACGACGTTGCCAATCAATCAATCCTCGGCAACGGCGCCAAAAAAAACTATGGTGTCTTCTCGGGCGTCTCACAAAACAATGCACAAAACTTTGAGTTTGGAAATTAGTGTCAAGTGGACACCATAATTTAAATTTATAAATCGCTTAACACCTATACTATGTAGTATGAGTGAGAAGGGATCATCCCAAAGGATTGAGGGGTCGTACTAGGTTGAGGAATCAAGATTAGGGTTAGTAGGTCGAGTGATCAAAGTAGTGGTTGGTTGGTTGAATTAAATTAGATGCAATTTAAACTAAAGTAAACAATAATGCAATAGAGAGAATAAAAGAGAGAGAGATCTTGGGGTTTAGAGATCACCACTAAGCATAACTTTTCTACACCTTTAATGAATGATTAATGAGGGGAAGACATGTATTGCAACAAAGTGTGTGTGTGTGGTTGTTCCAACAAGCATGGATGACAAATTAAGCATATATTGTCTAAAAAACATGGTGGATAGTACAACATATCAAACTAAGCCATTAATCATTTCTTTAAGCTCACAATCCAAACACATCACAAGGTTTGTGACGACCCTAGATTTTTTAACCCAGTGTGTCCTGTGATGACCCGGACTGGATCCAAGATGCGGAAGCTAGAAATAAGACAATGGTCTCCCAAGGCACAACACACCTCTAAGACCCTAAGATGACCTTCTATGAGGTCTCGGAACCCAAAGGAATAAGTGCGGAAGCAAGAGATCGGAAGGATAACAATTAAGCCCCCAGGGGCAAAATGGTCATTTCACAGAGAAATGGATGCTACCAAGCATACCATTGGAAAGAAAATGAAAAATTAATGAATTTAGAATCAAGAATCACCTAATTCGGAGTCCGAATGACAAAGATATCAAGTCCCGAAGTCGAAGGAAGGGAAACCCTATCCCGGTTCGAACCAAATTCTGATAGTATTTCACTAAAACATGAATAACCTGAGTTAAAAATAGAATCTGAATCTCTAATTGGTACCATTGGAAAGATCATTTCGACGCGGTCAGTTTAGACTCAAGAATGGACCAATTTCGAGTTAAAACGAGTGAGATATGGCTCGTTGAAGAAGAATGTCTAGTGCAGGAACAGTATTCGCGGGCGCCCGCCTAAAACCCGCGGGAGCCCGCCCAAATGGGCAGAATCACGGGAAGAGGTGCGGGGTAGCCCTGAAACTTGGCGGGGGCCCACCCAAGACCTACGGGCCCCCGCCCAAGACCCGCAGGCGCCCGCCCAAATGGGCAGAAGCAACCCAAGATAGCAGGAACAGTGTTTTAGCATAAATTTGAGTTTGCGATGCGGTTTTCGAGGCCAAGATGACATTTTTCGGAAAAACACGAAGAAGAAACTCACCCTAAAATCACATTTTCTATGTGACGGAGTCAAGAACGGAATTTATTTCCCAAAAAAATACCCAAAATGCTCTTAAGCTAGAATTTTCAACAAAAAGGGGAAATGACTCCGTAGGAGGCTCAAAACGCAAACAAAAGGGTTTTTCCTGGAAACAATCATGCACACAGACGTAAATAGTAATTTTGAGCGCGCGGGAATGGTCCGCGGCTCCTGGAAATGGCCGAGTCAAAATCCGACCCCCCAACGGCCAAAAAGGCGAAAATGAACTTGGAATGGAAAATTTGAAATCCAAAATTAGGAAATGATTTCAAATGACCGTTTGGCCCTTGGCCACACTTCAAACATGACTGATGAGACCTAGTGGAGGTACCGGAACACACTTTGCACCTCCCGATTTGAAAATGAACCCTTAAAGGCTCGGTTTTAACTATTTTGGCCCAAAATGCAATGTATAAGACTAAAATGCAAAAGTGAAGACAAATTGGTGTTTGGCCCTTGGCCATACCTCATACATGGTAAATGGATACTAAAGGATGAATTACACACTCGATGTACACTCCAGTGCAAAAATGACATGGTAATTCACATGGTTTTCATAGCATTCACATTAGAGATAAATTTATACATTTTTCAATATGCAAGGATTTCAAATAAAGTTTGGCCCTCGGCCATATATCATATACATAGAATGAGTGCCAAAAAGTGTGCTTAAGCACATATTACAAGTCAAAGGAAAAAAAATGACATTTTTGGCCTACTTACACAATACAATTCAAAAACTGAACTTAAGCATGCTAACACTTGCATGTGATCAAGAATGCATTTAAAAGGACTTCAAGTCTCCAAACCACCCAAGGAATGCTAAATGTCATGAACCAAGTCTTCGTACCTGAAATATGCCCCAGTATCGTAGGGGTGAGCAACATAAAGCTACTCGTAGGAGATGAGCATGTATCGACTTAGCGTTTTACTGTTTTATCACCTTATGGTGAAACATGCTAAAGGGGTTCATGCCTCCTAACGTCTATGTCATAGTGAGACTCAGGGAGCATCCTAAGCTACCTTAGAGTGTTTCTAGCATAAATCACATCATTCATGCATTTCAACAACATAGAAACATGTTATACAAAGCAACAAGAATCATGATATATATACATACATGAAACAAGTCAAAGTTGGGATAATCCAAGAACACGATAAGAAGGATGCATGAATATAGATCAACATGGATTGCATTAGCAATACAATTAAGCAAGATTGGAACATTCCAATTAACACGATAAGAAAAACACATGAAGTCAAGGACAATGCATAATATCTATGCAAGTAAACAAGATTGGGGCATTCCAATGAACATGACAAGGATTATACATAAAACCAAGTACAAGGCATAATGTCTATGAAATTAACAATGTTGGAACATTTCAAGTAACACGATAAGAGTAATACAAGAAATCAATGACAAGGTATAATATCTATGCAAGTTCACAAGGATGGAATATTCCATGAAACACGAAAAGAGTCATACGTGAAGTCAAGAACAAGGCATAATATCTATGCAATTAACAAGATTGGAACATTCCAATTAACACGATAGAAGTAATACAAGAAATCAAGATCAAGGCATAGTATCTATGCAATTAACAAGGTTGGTGCATTTCACATATCACGATAAAGACAAGGTGTGAAATCAACCAATCTGGAAACTCGAATATCGCCCGGATTAAAACCGTACTCTTGAGATCACTTTATGGCTACTAACCCATGGGTACCTTTCCCCTAGTGCGCACTATAGTTGTAGGAGGACATTCCTCCGTACTTGAACCAAGTCCTAACCATGTCAATTCTTGATTGATATCCCAAGTCCCAAAATCAATAAGTTGTGCAAGTCAAGATTGTATCAAATACAAGAAATGCATTAACCACGTTTCATGCACAACCAAGATTTTGGAACATACAAGTCATGCCCTAAGTACTCAACTATGATGGCATGTGAAATGTCAAAAAATCATAGTGTGCAACTATATAGACAACAACCATGATATATAGTGCTTGGAATTCATTGAAGAAAATATACCATAAGTATAAGATACATGATTCGATTACCTTCTAAGCAACACATGTGTAATTAAACCATTTCAAGACAAGTACATGTTCATTAAATACGTTAATGAAACCTAGATACAAGGGGTCATGATTATATCGATGGGAGCATAAAAAGGGAGCTTAATCTACTAAGGGATCAAGTTATCAAGATTTCAAGGTAAGTTCAAGTGTTCTATAACAAGGCATGTCAAGGATTATGTCAAGGCCAAGTTCAATGTCAAGTTACAAGTTCATTTCATATAAGATGCGACCATGTGAATTAAGTTCCATACAAAGGAATTAATTAAATATAAGTTTCAAAACTTATCCGATTATTCTTGATTTGATACACGTGAAAGAACTTGTCAAGGAAATCATGAATACAAGGTTAGAAACTTAATCTAGCTCATGGAACCATTGAATGGATTTTAATTAATTCATTTAATTAAAATCTCTAGATTTTAAAAGTCATCTAAGTGACCTCAATTTAATGTATGTTATACAACATGTCAAGACTTGTTTTAAAAACACGATACAAGTGAATTACATGCAAGATACGACCATGAGTATTAAACTTTAATACTAGAAAAATAATAAATGATAGATTTCAAAACGTAATCAAATATTCTAGATTTAATATATATGAAACTAGATGACATGTACATCATGAATATCAAGTCGAAAATCAAATGGAGTGAATAGTACACTCGGGACAAATTAATTAATCAATTAATTAAATATTCTCTAGATTTTTAAACAACTCCGATTACTCCCAATTGAATCTATGTTGATGAGCATGCTAGGGCCTAATATAATATGCTAACACATATTAATTTCAAGCTAATTAAGGCCATGTGAATTAATCTTTCACTTAAGATAAATATTAAATAAAAGTTTTAATACTTGTTCAAATGTTCCCATTTTTATACACGACAATGAGCATATCATGGAGTAATATAATATCATGCTACATGTTTAAACCAAGTCATGAGCAACCGGGAAAAACAGATCCCGTACAAGAAAAATAAATAATAAAATCTCTAGGTTTTATATTTAAGCATGTAATCATGTTATATAAGCATCAATATCATGCTATATAACAAGAATTAAACCTAGAACATCCCCTACCTCGATTTGAGATGAAAACCTCAAATGTCCACCGAAATAAAAATGCTCTGAATTCGACGATACCGAGAGGTTTTATCGGGGACAACACCGTGAACAAGAATCCGCAAGAAGCCCCATGAAAATCTCAACTTGACTCCAAACCCGAACTCGAAAAATCGTCAGAAATGGATTCTAATAAGGGCATAAGATGCGCGGCGTCAAGACAAGCATTAAACGTTAAGGCCGAAGAGTTTTCACTCGAGGGAAGTGGTCGGAAAATGAAGAAGAAGCATGGCAGCCTTTTGGCAGCCATGGCTGCTGTCCAAGAGAGAGGAGAGAGAGAAGAAAATTATGATTTTTCTCTTTAAGTCCTCTATTTATAGAAAAACCCTAAAAGTGCCCCGAAAGGGCCCCACCGGGTCTGGAAAAGTAAATTTTGAGCAAACGCACTCAAATGGAAAAAATCTATGAACAAAAAAGATTCAAAATGAGAAAATATGAATAATGGAAGAAATGGCATCAAAAACTGAGTCTCGAGCAGAAAGTTATGCCCCAAACAAGTTCGGCGGCAACCGGGTCCAGAAATTCTGAAACTGGAGAAAAACGACCAGAACGGAATTCTAAGAGTCCACGACTTGACGAAATGTGAAAATGAATCCCGTACGAGGATCCAGACTTTAGACGAGACATTTTGCAATAACTTTCGTTAATTACACAATGGCCCCTACAAAAGGGTTAACTACGAAATTGCCCCAGAATGAAAATATCTTCCAAAAGATATTTTCTTAGATACCCCTGAAATAAAATATCTTCAAAAGATATTTATGAAAAACACCCCAAGAAAAGAAAAGAATTCTAAAGAATTGTGCATCCATGCCCTTATGGACACCGGGAGCGACCAGAGTACCTTCTTGGAAAAGTGAAGATACATATTTCGTGGAAACCACCCAAGATCACGATATGTGAAGTTAAAAACTAACTCCGAGCACGAAAAGTGAGGTCGTGCCAAAAACTGACAAACGGAGATAAGACAGAATAGGGAAAAGGACGAAATAGCGTATAGTGTCGAAAAACGAAAAATGTGAAAATGACTCGGTCCTCAAAGAAAGTTGTTAATCCACGGAAAAGATTCTCAAGAACCAATTCCGAGCACTCGAGATGACACTAAGTGACACAAAACAGAGCTCATAAAAGAAAATTAAACGAAAAAAATTCATTCGTAAAATTTCAGGAAAAGGGAAAGGAAGGCAAATTACCGGGTCGTTACAAGGTTAGAGAAATATGTTACTTGCTTTCATAATTATGGAACATCAACAACAAGTATGGATTGTCCTCCTATTTAACAACTATACTACAACTAAGCTAATGACATGAAATTAAACTAAGGGAAAGGTACAATCCATCAAGAAATGAGTATGAACCATCAAATAAACCATAAGAACATGCCATTAAGTACTATGTCTTGACAATCTCTAGATCTATAGCATCAATACACATAGACATGCATCAATAACACAAGAAATAGAGACAAACACATGAACATCTATTCTAGCATACATAGACATGTGGATAGAATGAAATGATCAATTGGAAGTATTAAACCACATAAATCATTGAATAAACAAGATCTATATATATAAAAGTGTCAAGATATGAATCACAATACAAATCCCCTCAAAAATACATAAATCAAGAAGTAGAAAGTATGCTTAGGGCTAACTCTAGCCCCAAGAGGATGTCTAGCCACTCATAGGTGATGTCTTCCAACCCTCAAGGGCAAGCTCCATGGAAGAAATCTGCTCATTAGTTGATGAAGAGTCTCCAATGGTGTCTCTAGCCTCCTCATCTCCTTTGCTTCCTCACTAAGTATTATCTTCTCTAAGTAAATGTATATGTGTAAAAGTGGCTCATATTCCTTATATAGGTAGGTCAAAAATTACCCAAAATGAGCTGGGCTCGTACACCAATATTCCTCTAATGATTGGATATGAGACAACTTTTAATGAGCTGGAATTTGGATTTTTCTCGGGATTTGGGAAGTTCGATAGATCGAACTTGAGTTGAGATCGATCGAACATGGCTGAGATCTAGCGAATTGAAGTTGGATCGATCCTCAATGGCGGCGCCTTTTTGGATAAAAACAAATCTGAGATATTTTGAAGATATTTTTGGGAAAAGGACAAAAGTGGTTGGTAGGGTGGTATAGCTAGATAAGATCTGGCATATGGATAAGGACAAGAAAGTTTGATCGATCAAAGAATGATGTTGGATCGATTGAACTTTTGGGATCTCTTAAGATGACATTATAGCCTGGATCTATCTTGGAGTGCTGAGATCGATGAAAGTTGGATCGATCGAACTTTTCTTGAGATCGATCGAAGTTGCTGAAATTGCACTTTTTACTTCCTTTTGCTTTACTTTGCTCCTTTTTTTAATTCATCCCAGAATTGCTTCAATTATGCTCTTATTTGGCTGAGTTAGCTTATTTTGAGGATAAGTACCTGAAAATAGAAATAACACGAAATCAATACAAAACGGTAAAATAAGACAAATAAAGGTTCTAGAATACCTAAGCTTAAGGGGTTTAAATACGCACTTTTCAGCGCTCATCACTAGTGTCCTTAGTATACCATTACATGTTGATCAAGCTACTGAAAGTAGATAGAAGTTGAAGTGTAACATGATTTGCATTGAGCTTGACCTAAACTCACCTCTTTTACAGTCTATTCCCCTAAAAATAGGGGATGGAAAGATAGTTAAAATTAAAGCGGAATACTAAGAGGTCCCTAAATATTGCATTATTTGTAAGAATGTTGGGCATTCATCTTCCCTTTGCCATTCACTAAGGACAAATGAGCCTCATCACATGCTCATTTTAACCAACATTCCATTTAATGGAGGGTGGTTCCTTCAAGAAGGCAAAAATCTCCCCTATGTCAAAGCCCTTAGCATTTTAGCACTAATAATGGTCACTTTTATAATCTCCCCACTATTCCTTCCTCTGACCTACTCCTACGCCTAACCATACATCTCCACTGCTCATCCCCAAAGCCAATAACCCTTACCATGCCACCACCTATAGCTAATCAGCTTTAGATTGTGGCACCTAGCAAAGGACTGGCCACAAAAAACTCACTCATTCCACCCAAAAAAAACTCTTGTTGCTGCAAGGCAAGTAGTTAGCTAGGTCATTCATTGATAATTATAGGCCTAAACGAGACCTAATTTCAAAGCCTCTTACAATGAAATGCTCATCACTTGTGCTGAAAAATTAGTTTTACCCATTTAATGCTGAAGAATGCCAGGATAATACCATTGGCTTTTCTCATGTAAATCATGAGGAAACTCTTAATGATGTCAAAGGCAAGAACATTACCTCTGACTCAAAATATGAGGAGTCAGAGCATTCACTACCTTTCTCTATGTCCTTTACTTAATGCCAGGCCAACTCTAATGCTACCAAAGGAAAGAAGAGCAATGGCAGAAAGAAAAAGAGCAAATGAGGCTTGAAAATGCATGTCTTAACTTTCAAAGGGCTAGAACATTTGATAGTGTTGATCATATGGACTTAATCCAAATACAATTTATTGATTTCGATGATAATAAACCATTAATGGGGTTTAATATACTAATGTCTTCATTAAGTTTAAATGTAAGGTAAAATGAATGACAATGTGCAAAGACAAGCAAGGTCATTTCCAAAGCAAGCAAAGAAGTCATCATCATAGAAGTATTCAAGAAAATCAAAAGCAGCAAAGAGTCAAGCACATAACTTTAAAAGACATATAAGGACCTCATGATCAACCAATACTTTAAGGAAAATGGGGTAGATAGGTCAGTGAGAGATATAGGATCCTTTGTCAAAGTATTGATGAATATATTGAAGCTCAAGTCATTGAACCATGCATAGACATATGTATTTATTCATATACAAACATGTACAGGCCTTTAATACATCATATCATCAAGGCAAGGCAAAGAAAGAACCCAAAATACAGAAAGAAGAACTCCACGTCAACCGATTTCATTAACACGTCAACCGATATCTGCTCAGTAGAAGATTTCAGGAAAGCAAGCTTCACGTTGACTGGTTTGAGGTTCACATTGACCGGTTTGTTCGTAGATCTAAAGAATTCAAATATAATGGCTATATTCTTCTTGGGATCCATGTACTCCACTTTCAACAACTATATTGGTCTGCAAAACTCTATAAATACAGGAGGAATGTCTGAAGATCAAATACACAACTTCAAGAGAGCATTCAAGAGCATTGAAAGAGCATTAAAGAGCACTTATTGAGCTTTCATTCCATCTTTAATTCTTCAATACTCTAGTTGTGAGCTAAAAATTGTACCTTTATCTTTGAGAGAGATTCATTGTACTTCATTATTCTAGTTACAATCTATTGTAAAGGGTTGGTGTGACCCGAAAGAAGATTATGAGAAGGTTGTTCTCCTAATAAGGAAAAGAAGTAAGGACTTGTTTCATGTGAAGGTTTGCTCTCCACCCGTAAGGAGAAGCCATAATGATTTGGGAAAGTTTCAAGAGTGATCTTGAGCCGAGGAGTAGGAGTTTCTGAATTTTGCAAAAATCGCCGAGTTATTGTTTGCAATTTTTCTTCCCTATCTCTCTTATTATTATGCTTTAAATTGCTTGTCTATTTCATTTTATTATTGCATACTTGTTTTAAGAAGCTAGCTAGAAATCATTTTCATAAAATTGCGAAAATTGGCCATTCACTCCCCCTCTAGAGTCAATTATTGGGTAACAAACAGGTAACCCCAAACGCTCATCTCAATTATTACCCTAGCTGCATGGAATATTAGAGGCTTAAACAGCCTTCTTGAGCAACTTAAGCTATAAAATCTAATTGCTTCTTATAAGCTGGATATCTTAGTTGTTATAAAAACAAGGGTGGCCCTAGAAAACAAAGGGGATATTCATAAATTCATAGCTCCTGAGTATGCAATGATCCATAATTACGACTTCTCTATTTTGGAAAAATTTTGGTATATAAGGAATCTAAACAAAGTGAAGTTGAATCTTCTCCTTACAACTACACCAGTCATGCACTATTCAGTGCATCTTCAAATAATGCATCTTCCTAACAACAAACACTGTTTTATCTCCTTAGTTTATGGTGATAAAGCTTATTTAGACAGGAGGCATCTCTGGCCAGCATCAAGCAATATGCAAGTTCATTCAATAACTCCCTTGGCTTGTACTTGGGGATTTTAATTATCACTAACTTTCATAAGAAATTTGAGGGATCTCACATGTAAGCTAATGTTATGACTGAGTTCACTTATTGTATTATGCCTGAGGTACATAGGGATTCAATAGACTTAGAACAACAAAAGTATTGGGCATGGTAATATTGCCAAAATCTTGGATAAAACATTTATTAATGAAGTATGGTCCTTCTAATTTCCCATGATAGATTGCCATTTTCCTGCCTCCAAGCATATTTGATCACAACCCTATCCTAATAAACTAGGCATTCTTACTGAAAGGAAGAAAATACCCTTCAAGTATTTTAACTACTTCTCCACTAGTCCCCACTTTGTACCTATAGTTGATCAGACATAGTTCTTTTAGGTGAGAGGCATAACCATGTACGAGATAGTCCAGAAACTTAAGTCCCTTAAAAGGATCTTGAGACATAAATGTAGGGTTAAGATTTCTTAAGCTTCTGTAATGGTTAATCATGCCAAACAGTTAACAAATACTTTACACCAATCCCATGGACATGAACCTGAAGCTTCAAGAGAAAGAACAAATGCAGCAATACACAAGGTTGGCTCTTTTCGAGGAATAATTTATCAAACAAAAATCAAGAAAAAGGTGGTTGAAGGAGGGGATAACAACACATCTTTCTTCTTCAAGATGTTCAATTTTTAAATCAATAGAAGGAAGATCTCTAGCTTAACATTAGCTGCAGGTTCTCTTATTGACAATGAGAACCTAATAAAGGCTAAAGTTATATCCCACTTTCAATGCCTACAGGGAAGCTCTCCTCCCTCCTACCCAGAAAATTTACATTACTGCATTTCATCACTAAATCCTTAACTTTCCACCCACTACTAGCACTTGAATCTATTCCTACAGATGAAAAATTCCAGACATGTTTCCTCATGAAATGAAGAAACTTAAAAACGTGAAAGTTTTCCCCATTTACTTAACTTAGCAAATCTAGTAAGGAAAATTCCCCAGGCCCCAATGGATTTAATGCTCACTTTTTCCACATAACATGGCCTATTGTATAGGCAGGGACATCATCTCTACCATCCAAACTTTCTTTCTCAATGACAAAATGCTTAAGGAAGTTAATAATTCCTATATTGCTCTGGTCCCTAATGTCCCTAACCCCTCAACCCTTAATGACTTCTGACTTAGTTTGTGTTGCAACATACTTTACAAATGTATTGCTAAGCTGATTGACAATAAGCTTAAACAGGCTCTCCCATTTATTATTGATCCTTACCAGAAAATATTTGTTAAAGGAAGGCATATGGGGATATTGTGATGCTTGCTCAAGAATTACTGCAGGGGTACTATAGAAGTCTTAAGCCTCTTAGGTGTGCTATCAAGGTTAATCTAATGAAAACTTTTGACTCAGTTGAGTGGGATTTTATGATTGACGCTCTATCCCTATTTGGCTTCCTTCTAGCTTTTATTGCTTGGGTTAAAGCTTACATCACCTTTTTTTATCTTTCACAATCTCCTTAAATGGAAAATTCCATGGCCACTTTCAAGGGGTCAAAGGGCTTACACAAGGGGATCCAATCTCACCCCTACTTTTTGTCATTGTTATGGAAGTTTTCTATTCCATCACAAAGAAATTCATTTCAAATAACCCTTCATTTAAAAACCACTCTAGATACAAAAACTTGTCTATCTCTTACTTCATATTTGCGGGTGACTTCCTTCTTTTCTCCCATGGGGACCTACCATCCATATCCACACTTAAGCAAGCTATGGACTAATTCTCTGCCCTCATTGGCTTATGCATCAACAACTCTAAAAACTCTTTCTTTATATCTGGTATTGGCACAAACCTCATTAATGACATTAAAAACCTACTTGGTTTTTAATGTGGTAAAATTCCCATTAAATACCTGGGTGTCCGCTTAATTTCCATTAGGCTCAAAGCCCCTGACTATAAAGGCTTGTGGATAAAATCACTTGCAGTATAAGGCACTGCTCATCTAGTTTCATATCCTATGCCGACAGAATACAACTCATTCAATCAGTACTGTATAACATGATGAACTATTGGTCAAATCTCTTCATTCTCCCTAAACAATCTTAATTAAGGCCAATAAGCTATTGGGGAATTTTCTATGGGCAGGAATTGAATTCAAGAATTCTAGGGCTAAGGTAACTTGGGCTACTGTATGCTAGCCTAATGAATGTGGTGGTCTGAGTTTTAACAGTCTTGATGCACTGAATAAGACAACAAATCTTAATCACCTATGGAATATAATCTCCAGTCGCAGGGACAACCTATAAGCACAATGGGTAAAGATATAACTTATTCGGGATAGGTGATTTTGGACCATCAACACCCCCTCAATTGTGCTCAAGCAATTGGAAGAAACTCCTTCAGCATAAAAGGATTGTTAAGACTGTGCTAAAGAGGAAAGTAGGGGATGGAGCTCATACTTATTTTTAGGAGTATAATTGGCTTCAAGTAGGGCTTCTCACCTTACGGGTTGCAGTGGACACCTCGAATAATGAATGGGAATTTCCAACAGATATCATTGAATAATTCTATGATCTTTCTGCGATTGATCCTCCGAGTTCATCCCTAAACACCTATTTTTGGATCCCTTCACCCAATGGATCCTTCTTACTTAGCCACACTATTGAATGACTTTCCCCTCTTCATCAACCAAGGCTGTGGCATCACCCGATTTAAAACTCCTTCTCAATTTCTAGGGCAAATTCACTCTTTGGCTTGAGGTGCATAACTGCCTCTTCACCCTGGAACGCAGAAGCATGCAATCGATTCCTTACTCCAAGCTTTGTCACCTATGCCAAATAATCGATGAATCCCACACCCATTTATTCTTCGAATGCTCTTACATAAGACCGATTTGGAATCATCTTCAAGACAAGTGTCGATTCCATGTACCCCATCTCTATGAAGTGATCTAATCACATGGGCATCACATCACTAGAAAGGTAGGAGCTTGCAAAACTCAATCAACAAACCAATGCTCTCAACCACGGTCAATCAGATTTGGACAGAACGTAGAAGTAGTTAGTTAAGTGACATGGCAAGACATTGGCTATTTTTTATACAAGTGAAGGACTCTTCTTTAGCGAGAAGATTGATGATTGAATGGGATTTACCAGCTTCCTTCATCCAGCTACCACCGGGGCCACCAAATTGAATGATATAAGGCTCTGCCTTTGTTAATCCATCAGAGATGGCGCCGCTATTGACTTAGACATTATTAGTCTAGGGCTCGTAAACTATAGATGTCTTTGTTTACATGGCTTGGATAGTTTAATGGGCTGGATTGTATAATGGTTTGGTCTCTCTCTTGAGCCTTGGGCCTGTGTAATTCTTTTTTTTTTTTGGATATTAATACAATTTAACTTACAAAAAAAAAAACAAAAAAAAAAAATCTTTTAAATTTACCCTTATCATTTTCACGTCTCCTTGTATTCCAATCCAATCCACACCCATGCTAAATCTCTTAAAAAGAAATTATATTTGTCTCATTTCAAATTTCAAGATGAAAATTATAGTCATAGTTACATGTATATATAATTGTAACATCAAATTCAGTAAATCACTTGAATTCTTAATCTTTCAAAATGAAAAATGAAAGAAAAGTTAATTGTGCTCAGTAGTCACCGGGATCTTTTTAGAGACTTTATTATCTCTTTTTTAAGAAAGGGGTGCAAAGTAATGGATCAAATGTATACAATCTTCTCTCTTTTTTAAGATCAAATCCGTGACATTTTTATCATAAATATAACAATTTTAAAATGCTCGAAATGTTTTTAGAGACTTTATTTTCTCTTTTTTAAGGGAGGGCTACAAAGTCTACAATGGATGAAAATATATACAATCTTTAAGATCAAAAGAATGTTAGATGCACATAATTTTATATTATCGCGTAAAAAGACACTTTCTATTGTAAATCGATGGCCTACGAAATCTTACCATCTCGTATAAAAAAAAAAAAAATTCTATTTCAAATCCGTAACATAGTATCACAAATATAACAATTTTATGGTTGCGCAAAACATGGCCTCCCTTTGGGAAGTCTTTGAGCGGCCACAGACATGGCCTGGGATCGATTCTTGCCATCCCTTTATCACTCTTAACTAACTTGATGCTGTAGCTATGAGACATGTTGTTATATCCGGTTTGTTGCCTTTGGGGTGGGTTCAAAGGGCCTGCCTAGAAAACGGCCTCCCTCAAGTGAAAATTTAAAAAAAAGCATGAAATTATGAGAGGAGGACTAGGGTAACTTTCCGAGCGTGCCACCATAAAAACTCACCCACCACATGCAGAGGAAATGTACTACTACTATAGGAGAATTGTCAAAAGGTTGCAAACCACCCAAAAGCCAAATGAAATCCATTTTCAAGTTCGACTCTGAACTTTCGATGTTGCAAATGCAAAGCCACGACACAAACATCCGAGGAAGAACAGTAGCTCCCTCCACTATCGGATAAGGGATCGAGCCTCGTGCAGGTGCAGGTCAGGTCAGGTCAGGTCCATCATTCCTGATCCGGTCGCCGTGGATGGGCCAGTCAGCTTCGACGGCCGCTGTTCCAACCCGTCGCGACACCACCAATCATAGCCATCGGTCTTCCAAGCACAGATCGACGGGTGTGATATCTCCGATGAATGGTAAATCGATTGATTCATTTGAGGACATCATTATCGACGCTCCTGATCTCCCCGACTACATCTCCAACCTTCCCGACGAGTGCTTAGCTTGCATATTCCAGTCGCTTGGCTCCGGTGATCGGAAACGATGCTCTCTTGTCTGTCGCCGGTGGTTTCAGATCGAGGGACAAAGCCGTCACCGTCTCTCTCTCAACGCCCAAGCCGATCTTCTGTCGGTGGTTCCGTCGCTGTTTTCGAGGTTCGATGCGGTGACTAAACTCGCTCTGAAATGCGATCGCAGATCTGCGAGCATCGGCGACGAAGCTCTCAAGCTCATCTCTTTCCGATGCCGAAACCTAACCCGTCTGAAGCTCCGTGCTTGCCGAGAGTTGACCGACGCCGGCATGTTGGTCTTGGCAAAAAATTGCAAGGGTTTGAAGAAGCTCTCGTGTGGATCGTGCACGTTCGGAGCCAAAGGCATGAACGCCGTGCTGGATAACTGCTCGTCGCTCGAAGAATTGTCGGTGAAGCGGCTCCGCGGCATCACTGACGGAGCAGCTGCGGAGCCGATCGGGCCCGGTGTGGCTGCATCGTCTCTCAAAACGATATGCTTGAAGGAGCTTTACAATGGACAATGTTTCGGTCCTCTCATCATCGGTTCGAAGAATCTAAGAACCCTAAAGCTTTTCAGGTGCTCCGGCGATTGGGATAAGCTTCTGGAAGTGATAGCGAATCGAGTCAGCGCTGTGGTGGAAGTTCATCTCGAGAGGCTTCAGGTAAGCGATGCTGGTCTCGCGGCATTATCTAATTGTTCGAATCTTGAAATCTTACACCTTGTGAAGACACCTGAATGCACAAATGTGGGGCTTAAGTCAGTTGCTGAACAGTGTAAGCTTTTGAGAAAGCTTCACATAGACGGATGGAAGACGAATCGTATAAGCGACGATGGACTAATTGCTGTTGCAAAACATTGCCCAAACCTTCAGGAACTGGTGCTTATAGGTGTTAATCCAACACGTAGGAGTTTAGAGATTCTGGCAGCGAATTGCCTGAATTTAGAGCGGTTGGCATTGTGTGGAAGTGAGTCGGTTGGCGATGACGAAATTTCGTGCATTGCTGCAAAGTGCATGGCATTGAAGAAGCTTTGTATCAAGAGCTGCCCTGTTTCAGATCATGGCATGGAAGCACTTGCTTGTGGTTGCCCTAATTTGGTGAAGGTGAAGGTTAAGAAATGTAGGGCAGTGACTTGTGAGGGTGCTGATTGGTTGAGGGCAAACAGGGGATCACTGGCTGTTAATTTGGACACCGGTGAACCCGAGCATCAGGACGCCAGTGCTAGTGACGGTGGTGTGCAGGAAAACAATGTAGACCTCCCAGCAGCTGCCACCCAAGACGGGGCTGCTAACATTGCTTCGAGCAGTTCTGGTCGATCATCGTCATTCAAGGCGAGGTTAGGCATTATTGCAGGCAGAAATTTAGTTGCTTGCACTTTCAGAAGGTGGTCAAGCTTTGGCAGCGGTTCACGCAACAGTTAGAGAAGGATTTGACCAGAATTTGGGAAGGAAAAGCAGTATTGGTCTGGTTTACATTATTTTGTGATGTATTTTATCTGTTTTTTTAATTGTGTATTTAATTCCGTGTGCTGTTTATTGCCTTTTAACTTGAATTTCACCGTTCAGAGTGGTTTTGCATTTTTTTCCCTGCTATATATCATACCCTATCCACCCGAAATTTGCTTCATGATGTGATAACAACTATTTTAATATTGCTTTATAAAAGTAGAATGGGAGGTGAATATGCAGACTTCACTCTTGATTTTGAATCAGTTATTATATGTTGAAGGAGCAGTAGGGTTAGTAATTAGTACCTAAGACCATGTTATCCAAGCTGGCCCTTGTTATGCCACATGATTGAATTTGAAAACATTTTTATAAACTCAGGAAGTGTTTTAATTTTTTTTTTTTTTTTTACACAGAATTAAAGAAAATATACACTTAACTTAGTTGCTTGTCTATTAATTTGACATGGTAGAAACACAGTACCAGCACGACATGTAACTAGTTCTTATGCTCCTGGTGCATGGGAAAGTCTGATGGGAAGGAAGTTTGACAAATGTAATTATGTTCATCCCAATTAATTAATGTCTGGTTATTTTTAATCACTTTGTTTTAGATATTTGATTTGGCTTTTGATGTCCATCATTGGGTACAAGCTATAAAGCTTAGATGTTGCATAAACAAATGGATCAAGTGCAACAAACATTGTAAGTGTGGTGCTTGAATCTTATTTCTGTGGAATGATTCCATGGATTTCACTTGAATTGTGATATAAACGGCTACCATCCCAGATCAGATTATGCTTACTTTGATAAAAAAAATGTTATGGGACACCGGACACAGTGAAGTCACACACTCACACTCACACTGCGAAGTTGGAACTAAAGTTGATTTCATTGCTGATGACCGAATCAGTAAAGTGTATTCCAACAATGAGACCGAATCACATCTGCATTGATCGATCATTTACACCTTTATTTTGGTTTACAGTAACATTTCTCCTGGTGAATTGGATGGTTCCCAATTATAATTACTCCACTTGTATTACATGCAACACTCACTCCTTGAAAGTTTGATAATGTTTCTCTGCCATTTGGATGCATGAAGGTAAATGAAAAACTGTCTCTTCTTTGACTCTGTTGGAATCTTGTCATATTTGTTTTCCTTGACTCTGTTGGAATCTTGCTTGAGATCAACTAGGCCTTCTAAATAAGCTCAGTTGCATAACCTTGTCACCCAGTGTCGAACCTTCCAAACTGTAGCAGTTAGTTCTGCTGTCTGGTAACTTGTCAGATATATCTAGTAAAAAAGATTAAGAATATCACTGGTTGTATTTGGTTAACATACACTGTGTTTGTTTGTTTGTTTGTGTGTGTGTGTTTGTGGAGCTACACATGGATGTGCGGGGAGCTTGTCTATTGGGCAGGAAGAGCCTTGGTGGTGGTGCTTGACCTGCATGTTAATGCACCAGTTGGACCAATGTCATAATAACTGCATCATATGATGTGAGAAGTGTACTCCTAGACTAATTTACCCACTTTTTGAGAGGTTGATTGATTTGGTAAGTTGCATGTATCGGATTAAACTCTTGACTGGCTGCTTCTTTCTATAAGATCTAATTATATGCAGGTTGTTATCTTAAGCTGATGCAAGCCTTCTTTAGCCTTCTGTCGGTCTTTCTTCAACTAAAATTTAAAAGGTATTTCATGTTCCTTTCCATTTATCTTTTGGATTATCTGCCTTTTCTGAATGTTTGTGAGTCAACAAACATATAAATCACACTTCTAAGCAAATACATGTGCTGTTATCTGGCGTTGGGTTTTCCATTATGTCATTCTTAAGATGTAGGCAGTACTTAGTTGTTTGGTGCTGTAGCAATTGAGTTCTAGCATTACATGGTTGGATCTTAATCAAATGCTTTATATGCCATGTGGATTATTTTGAAGCTGTTGAATGCATGCACCTGACTGACCTTGCACTGGTCGAGGGAATATGAATTTGTAGCAAAGGAACCCATGCATACATGCACCTGTTGAATACATGCACCTGACTGACCTTGCACTGGCCACCTAAGGTATGGGATACCTACATGCATAGGAGAGCAAAATTAACTTTTGGACGAGGAATTCATCTACAAGCATAGCATAATGACATAGCAAATTAATTGTTTTAAAAAGTATAAAATTTTGATTAATGACTAACCACGGATAGCACTCGAGCTCTAAATAATCAAATGTTATTCAATGCTTTTAATATTTTTAAAAATATTTTTATTTTTGTTTTACATGGTTGTAGAAGGGGAATGTTAGTTTAATGTGATTTAGAAATTAAGATGCAATGTGATATCTGTTAAGCTACTTGTTGCCTAGGTGCCTTAACTGCACTATTTTAAAGGTTCCCCAAAATAAGGAGGATTCTCTTCCCTTCTATTTGGTACAGTTCTATTTTATAAAAACGCAACATTGTACAGAATGCAAGCATTTAGGCATTCTAGAAATTGATCTAGCCAAGGTCTGGTTGTCTGGACTCCAACCTTTGGAGGTCCTTGCCTCCTATTGGGTTGAACTATAATGTAGATTATTTAGTATTAAAATCCTGGTTTGAATTGAACAAGAAGGAACATAGGCTGTTTGGCATGTTTAATAAACTAGATTTTAGTTTGAACTAGGCTTCTTTATTTTTTTAGAAAACATACCTTCCTTGTAAGCATTCTCTGCCGCTCTCTCTATCTCTATCTATCTCTCTCTCTCTCTCTCTCTCTCTCTCTCTCTCTCTCTCTATATATATATATATATATATATGTATATATATCTTCAAATATCTGTATCTTAAAACCCCATTTAACTGTCATACAGCATCATGTGTGTGCCTTTTACATTTGACAAATTCATACAGCATCATGTGTGTATCTTAAAATAAGGAGGATTCTCTTCCCTTCTATTTGGTACAGTTCTATTTTATAAAAACGCAACATTGTACAGAATGCAAGCATTTAGGCATTCTAGAAATTGATCTAGCCAAGGTCTGGTTGTCTGGACTCCAACCTTTGGAGGTCCTTGCCTCCTATTGGGTTGAACTATAATGTAGATTATTTAGTATTAAAATCCTGGTTTGAATTGAACAAGAAGGAACATAGGCTGTTTGGCATGTTTAATAAACTAGATTTTAGTTTGAACTAGGCTTCTTTATTTTTTTAGAAAACATACCTTCCTTGTAAGCATTCTCTGCGCTCTCTCTATCTCTATCTATCTCTCTCTCTCTCTCTCTCTCTCTCTCTCTCTCTCTCTCTATATATATATATATATATATCTTCAAATATCTGTATCTTAAAACCCCATTTAACTGTCATACAGCATCATGTGTGTGCCTTTTACATTTGACAAATTCTATTCTTTTTGTGAAATTTGAAATCCTGTTTTTACTTGTTTAAAAGACAGTTGTCTATTAATATATTTATGTTCATATATTAAATCAAGGCAACGCCAATTTTCGTCTGTTTTGTGTTTGGTCCGTCTTTCCTCGGATACTGTGTCTTGGTGAACTTCAATGGGTAAAGGAAATGCAAAATGATGGAAGATAACTGCATGCAAGGAAGAAAAAAGCTACAATGAGGTAGGGATAACAAGTTTCACGCATGCCACATTCCGGTATTTGCATTCATCCTTTCCTTTTTTGCATATTTCTCTTCTTTTCAGGTTGACTACATCGTTTGCTGTCTTGTGCCCTGACTTTTAAAATTTGTGTTTTGCCCCAATTTCCTTCGCATCCACGTATTCTTCACTTTTGTTGTTGGTTCGGAGGTTATTCATGCGGTTAATTCTTATGCTGCTGCTGCTTGACTCCGGATTTTCATCATCGTAGAACAATGATTGTACCCTCTCCTTAGATACCATCAGTTTGATTCTTTGGAATGTTATATACTTGCTGATGCATGAAACCTGATATGTGCATCTGCTCAAATTTAATTCATGGTAAATATATGAATACCACATCCGTCAGACCTTTTCCCTTTCACTTGCATGGGAATTTATCACTCATTCCAGTCGGAAAAATTTGCCGAACCGGTGAGCTCTGAAGGATTTAGATTTACTTTGGCCATAGAGAGTCAGAGACAGGCTCGGAGAATTGTTGATTTTGCATTTGAAGCAAAAAGGCTCTCCAGGTGGTGGCGTTCAATTATTATTACACTTCCCTTTTTGTGTGAAAATTATAAAACCTACAGTTGTTCTGGTTCAGAACCTTAACCTTATATATATATATATATATATGGATTAATTTATGTTAATAGAAGTTCATGAAATGAACAAACATTTTACTTTTTGTGTGAAAATTATAAAACCTACAGTAGTTCTGGTTCAGATCCTTATCCTTATATATATATATATATATATGGATTAATTTATGTTAATAGAAGTTCATGAAATGAACAAACATTTTACTTTTCTTTCTTTAATGCCGGGTTTATGAATGTTTTCTTAGCTGAAACTTTCTTAAATTTTTTTTATTTTTATTTTTATTTTGTTCATTTTCCAAAATATTTGGACGGAAATTGTTTATATAATTGTCATATCTAAATTAGTTGTCTCCACTTGTACAGGGAACTTTATGGAATTATTGTGTTCACCAACCTTGTAAAAAGACTACTTACTGAACAAATGGGGCATGGTATCAAGTCTTTATGATGTTGGTGGATGGTGTGCCTGAAGTCAGGTCACACAAATCATTCTCAACAGGTGTTGTTCTCACGTTCCGAGTACACTTTTGTTCTCAAGTTTCGCGCGCGCTTTCGCTCATATTTTCACTATTTATGACATAATTTTTCTGTTCTCTCAAATTCGCTCTCGCTCCCGTTTTATGTGACTTAGATTGTATCCACTTATATGGTAAACTTTTTGGAATTATTCAGTTCACATACCCTATAAAAAGACTACTTGCTGAACAAATGGGGCATAGTATCAGGTCTGTATGATGTTGGTGAATGGTGTGCTTTGAAGCCATAGATTTATTGGCAATTTGCATAGAAAAGTATGCTTTTGTCATGTGATGGCCGTGCGGGCTAGTTTGAAAATGCAAGTGAGATCAACGAGACAATTTTCCAAATATCTGTGTTTCTGTGGTTGGAGGCTTTTCCTACTGCTGAGTCATTAGTAAAAAGAAATATTTTAAGAAAATTAATCAGAGGAACATTTATGTTGCATCGCTTTGTGATACATATTTAGAAATGTCAACTCTCTTCTTGAATGGTGACACAAACGATTCAGCAAGTTGGGGCTATGTAATGTTGTCTAGATCTGAATTTTAAGGCCCAGAGTTGAGAATACAAAAAGAAATACGTATAAATTAACAGCTTACTTAGAAGGTGTCCTTGAAAGGCGATGTACCTGGGTAAATAAATTAGCCAAATGCATTTGGAAGCCTTGTTTTGAATCAGTAAAAATTAGATTAGTTGTGTGCTATTTAATCTAGTATTATGGAATCGACAACCATGTCTTGAATAGTGTGAGAAGATATTGAATGAGTCGGACATGTCATGATATGCACGAAACAAGTTTTCTTATGTACTTGGCTTTTCCTAGGTTGGGTTATAAATGAGCCATGAGAAACCTTGTTTTTTTTATTTTTTTCCTTGAGAAACCTTGTTTGAAGTAAAAAATCAGATATGTGGTAGTAGTGTGAGAAAACATTGCATGAACCGAACAAGTCAGGTCACAGGTCATGTCATGTTATTAGTGTGCCCTAACCAAACAAAATACAATCGACCATGCCCAACTGATCAAAATATACATTTCAAGGAAATTGGTTCCACTCAAATATAAAAGCTTCCCTCAACTAACTAGAATGGGGTTTTTTAATTTTTAATTAGATGGGAATAACAATGTTGTGGTATGCCCGGCTCACCCAAAAACACGTGCTTGATTGTTTTTGAAGTTATCATGCTCATAGCTATCAACATATATATGACTTCAATTAAAGTTATCATGCTCATACCTATCAACATAATTAATAAATCTTGACAAACATCATTAAAAGCCTTGCCATCCATCCTTCCACCAAATAGGAGAAACAAAACAAGAAAAGGGTTGCATTTTGTAATCAATAAGTATTATAGAAGGAACTACTCATTGCAAAAGGAATCCAGAGCTAACAATGAAGATTACAAGATTCTAAATCAAAAAATATTACCTTCAAACACTTGTGAATTTCAATTCGATAATAAAGTTAGATCCGCCTTCGAGAATTTCAGTGCTGATTTGTTTCTCATTCATTATAGTTGTATAAAAATGAACATCATTCCAATATGTGACATCTACTTGAGAGAAAAATTCATCCAAGAAACATAAATCCATATAAGCAAATGATATGTTGACTGCGAACATGGGAGTTTGAACCAGAGAAAGGCGAACTGATGTTCATGCAATACAAAATGCTAAATTTCATCTTGGAAGATCGTCATAGAATAGGATATGACCTTGGGAATCCGATATGTTTGCAGCACACACTTAACAGTGAGTTGAAGAGGGAACTCCTGAGCCATATCCTCGCTCTCCTACTCCTTTTTATCACCTTTCTTATCACGGGGCTTCTGGTATAAGATTATCTGACTCAATATGGTACCGTTCAACACAATACCAAGTGCCGATCCCATAACAACTTCAAACAAATTAAGGATGTCAAACAGTTGCATAATAAAAATGGAACCTGAACTTGTACAATTCTAATTATAATCATGGATTGTTTTGAATTGAAAACAGACTTAATGTTTTGAATTAGCATTTTCAGAGCTTTTACCATTCCATCACGCAATGGCCCCATTTATACAGCTCAAGAAAACATAAATATAGAGGGAGCTGCACATAATTGGGTCAGGAGAGAGCTGTGTTAAGAGGCTAGGTGGCCAGCACGTTTATTTTACCAAAAATAAATAAAATAAAAAAATACAATACACAATTAAAATTTAAAAGAGTATTGAATGGCCTTTATTACCACACACTAAACTCAAAAGACTAAACCTTATTTACAAAGGTACACGGACTTTGTTTCAGTTCTCTCCTGTATCAGGCTATTTGCATCGATGTCCTTATAATGTCCCCTTGGCCTTTTTCCTATACAAGTTGTGCCTCGCAATGCATATCAACACTAAAAATTCCACTGTTATATTTTCTCTGCTAAATAGATTTATTAGTTAGCGATAAAGAATTTTTTTTTTTTGGATGGGGGGAACAGAGCCAACAAAAAAGGGGAGCCTTGAGGAAATGAAAGCATCATAACAAGCAGATCTTTATGGATATTTATTGACGTGTAAACAGTTATCCCCTTCCCATTAAGCTATTCCAAATTGGGGATGTGATATTCTCTAAACATCAAATTTAAGCTTACACTGATTACCGCCAAAACCAATATTCACCACCATACATTTTAGATGTTGATCTGTCACCTTATCTTTTCTCATCTCTTTCTCCCTCTAACTAAATTCAATGCCCAATGCATCTCAATCATTCAACCAAACACCATCATCATTGTTTGCCTCTACCTTCTCCACCACTACCAACCACTCTGATCCAAACCCCCAAACCATGCATATGCCCATATGAACCACCATCTGATCATTGTACCTGAAAATCCATAATCATAACTAGCTATAACCACAGCCTCCACAACCATCTCTTGGTGTGTGCGTGTGTATCTCTATATACATACATAAATATTTCCGCATTCCATTGCTACGCCTATCTTAAGAAGAATTTGAATTAAGAAATTCTACAACTATCAATATATATATATATATATATATATATATATATATATATAAAATATACGTATATATAATCCAAATCAAAGTATTTGTGTGTGTGTTTCTGAATCAGAGTTTTTTCATCCCTAAAAACTCACCTGATCTCCGTGACCGTCAACTCATGAGTCATGCCACCAAAGCGACCTCCATGACCTTCAACTCACTCCCACAAAGCCGCCACCTTCATACCAACTATTTTCCACCACAAATGACCATTAAACCATTTCCCCAACCAAACCAAAACTTCATCATCTCTATATTTGATTATTTTCGAGGTAGTAATGGTGTGTGGCAAAACATTAAATTACAATACTTGCAGATAACATCATAAAAAATTAATAGAATCAATGATCTCATACATCAATTATTTTTCATCATCTAATATGTAAAATCAATTAGGCGGTGCACTTGAATTTTGATCATAACTACGGATGGAATAATTGAATTTAGTAACAAGGTTGGGAACTAAACATGATAAATTGAATTAGGTGATCTACCAGGGGAGTCGCAAGGGTGGAAGTGGTATTGTTGAAATCATGGATAAACGTGGCTTGGAAGCTGGTGGATCATTTATTGTTAATCAGATGGGGGGTTGGAGTTTGAGTCAATGGAGCTAGAATTTATGGTTCACAGTGGAGGTTGACATGGCGGCTATGTATCACAGGGGTTTTGTCCCACATCAAATCAAGTTAGGGAGAGTTTTGGACTTATAAGGGCCTGCAGGCAGCACTAACTAATAGCTTAAACTTTTGGGTTTGATGGCAAGCACCCATCTTGTTAGAAGTGGTATCAAAGCAGACCCAGTCCCTTATTTGGCGCCACACCAAGTGGCCACACGGAGGTTTTCAAGTCGTTACTCAGTCCTCTCACTATTAGGGTGGACGGGTAGGTAGGGTGGTCCAATTGCAATGAGGGCGTTGTGAGTTCGGGTACAGGAGAATGTCACATGGGTCTTGTCCCACATTGGATCAGGTTGGGGAGAAATTTGGGCTTATAAGGGCGGGTAGGTAGCACCACCAAACAACTTGAGCTTTTGGATTGAATGGCAATCGCCCGGCCCGTTATACTATGGTAGTTGCTGGTGGTGTTTTCAGGTGGTAGGTTTGGTAGAAAACACATACAAAGACACGTGAGCACGAGCGCACGCGTGCACACAGGAAGGTTTGGTAGAAAACACATACAAAGACATGCGTGCACGAGCGCGCGAGCACGAGAGAGAGAGAGAGACTTTGGTATGGTGATAGTTATGAGAGGGTTGCTGGAAATGGTTGTTGTTGTAGTCAATGTGGGATATATGACTCTGGTAGTGATGGAGCTCGAGCCTAGTGTAGCCATTGTGATATTGAATTTCTTAATGACTGCCCTAGGGGAGTTCAGTGTCAATTGTCAAAGTAAAGAGGGCCTATTTCCAATACAATCACAGAAAGGTTGTCTTTGTTCTCAGACTCTTCGGAAGATTGTTAGAGAAGGGGAGTTCAGTGTCATTTGTCAAAGTAAAGAGGGTCTACCTGTAACTAGGCTAAAAGAAGGGATGCTAGTGTAATATATCTTAAATAATAAGTACGTTTTAGGATTAGAAAAGACAAGCTCTGCTTGGAAGAAGGTTCACATAATTCCAGACATAATAAGTATACGAAAATTTAGGCTCCATTAAGATTTCAAAACAAGGATACCACTTGTTGGAGCTTTTTCCTGGATGCTGGTGAAGACTCTTACTGCAATACAAAAATAAATATTTTATGACTTCTCCCCAGACATACAAAACCGTGCCCTGCACTGATGCAATAAATAATGTGAACTCACCTGTGGAACCTCCGAAATTCATTAAGCAGGTTAAAAAGCTGAGCTCCCCTGTACTTTTGTTCTGCTCAAAGAATAGAAAGTCATTTTAAGCATAAAAATAATAGCTAATTTAAATGCATAAAAGTTCTTGAGATAATTCTGAAAGAGAGTACATAATTTCTTATAGGAAACAAGCAAATGTCTTTCAAATGCTACATAAAAGGCGAATGGATCTATTCACATTATGTATGCAATTATTAAGAAATACTAGCATAGATTTCAACCTATTGAGTTCATACAGTTTCACATACAGTAGTGTCAAGTCAACAAAGAGAATAAATGGGTTCCATCATTTAATGGATATTGAACAATCATAAAGAACAAATCTAGAATAACTATTATTTTTTTAGCTAAATAATCAAAAGAAAAAAAAAATACATTAAACCCCAAGGGGTTGGCTCAAGTGGGTAAGTCACTTAGCCCTGGTGACTCATAAAGCATCAGGTCAAAGGTTTGACTTCTCTTGGGTGCAAACAATTCTGAGGTGGGTGTGAGTACCAACTGGGGGGATGGGAGTATTAGATATGATCTTAGATAAATTGTTATTTATTATGATATCATTTATAAAGGGATTGACACTACATCAGCCTGGTAAGGCAAGTCATATCCAGATAGACTTTCAACCTTAATAGCAGAAGTCAAGTCCTCGTAGGTAGTAAAAAAATAGCAAACAAAACATATAAAATATAGATTGACAGGTTAGGTAACTGGATGGAAGTGATTAACCTAAATAATTTAACAATATTTGATATCACTAAATATGAACAGATGCGCAGATATGATCCATACTGGAGTCACCGATGCTTTCACTTCAGCTCTCTCATGTCATATCACTAGCATTGTGCATTAAGTATTAATTGAACCTGTGATGGGATCACTTGAGCCTGAATCACTATATACTTTTCATTTTGGTGTCATGTTAAGTCTTACCTACCAGGCATTGAGTTCTTATGAATTTCGCCCATTCACTACTTCTTCTAAATGTAATGCAAACATTCAAATAAGTTCGAGTTCAGTACAGGAAAATGATCTGTATCGATCATTTGAGTGCGACTCAACAAAGATGAAGGGTTCAAATTTGTAAAAAGAGTAGTGCTATTTAGACCGAGCAACTAAGCCGACTCCATGCACTGAGTCCCTCTATTGTGTAATCTTGCCCATTCTTCTGCAAGAAGAGATTGTTCACCGCTGGCTGCTCAATGTTGTCACTAACACCATTATTTTTTCATCCTTGCATGAGTTATTCAACTTCAGCGATGGTGATGACTCGAACCACTTGATTTCATTGTGATTCATTTTCTCATCGAAAATCAATTCCGGTTCTAAGGAATAACTCTTTATTGGTAGCAAATATTGATGATTTTTTGTGTGGGTCATCTTTTTATTCTCAAATTGAGTTTCAGTCAGGCTAACAGCAGTGATGCTTGGAAATGGCTCCCACTTAATTAGCTTACGTGCATAGAGGGATACACATGTTCAGTTATCTAATCGATCTCTGTTTTATATCATTGAATACAATTAAAAAAAATATGCTATAGAAGATCAGGTTTACCGATTAAAGATTTTGTTGACGTTAATGATTGCATATTTTTCCATTTCGTCTAGCTATAGTCACATCTTTAAACTCATGCTTCCTTGGAAATTAATAAGACATGTACAGATCAAATTCATGGGGAGCAAACACAATCTATGCAAACTAAGAGGCATTTCTATACATGTGTGTGTGTGTCTGTGTATATATGTATATGTTAAAATATGTAAAAAGAGACATATGTGTTGAGTTAGAGTGATATATCTCCCACCACCGTTAACAAATTGAAGCTTCAAAAACAGTAAAAGACCATTCCTCACAATTTTTTTCAAAATATCGTGTTAAGGGTTTGAAAATGGGTAAGTAAGGAAGTCTGAGTTTCATTTGAGAGAGGATTTGAAATTGATCATCATATGAGGGAGAGAGCGTAGGTCAGAAGTGTGGTTGGAGTTGAAGTTCTAGAAGGCAAAGCAGCAGTAATGTCAACAAGGGGATGGCATAGGATTTGATCAAAGGTGGGAGGGCTAGAAAGACAGAAGTTTCAGGTTTGAGGTAAGAGTGAATCATTGGAAAGTGACACAAGGATAAACATAAGAGAAGACAGACAAATGGTTAGAAAATTGCAAGTCTTTTGCTTTATCACGTGGCTAGCCACATTTGCTTTCCATGGCTGTCGGTTTAATAAACCGGTGTGTTTAATCGGTTCATTTATCATTTTCCTTGTAAAAAACATGATCATGACTGAAGGCAGACCTACCTTATGGCTGAAAGTCCTGATTTTTCCATTCTTTCACCAAATGATTTCATATCACTTCCACATAGGTCCTTCAAAAATATTTAGGGTCCCCCCCTCCATCCCCATACAAAACATCTCGGATCCGCAACTGCAAAGAATCTAGAGACCATAGGTTGGCTTGACTAGGGACAAGAAATATAAAGTAAGATGGTGAGGTTGGTGTGCTTAATCTAAGAAATTTCTGTGGTGGAATATTTGAGCTTCTTATACAACCCCGAAAAGAAATTTCAAGGAGTTACGACTGATTAACGTTAGGTCCTGAATCTCAGAAATCAAGAGCCATTAAGGGGGAAAGAGGAAGGGAAGGATATGATAAATGGGGACACCAAAATGGAGTAGTGCATGCCTTCTGTTTTATAAAATACAAAGGTTGGTACTTTTTGTTCGAGTGAACTTAACTGCATAAGTTGAACAGTAAAGTGATTAAGACCTTAAACAGAATAAAGTCTTCTTGTTCCTTCCATCCAGAAGAAACAAACAACACAGGGAAAAAAGAATAAGAAAGGAAACCATCAAGTGTTAACTTACAGTATAATTTTGCCAAATTTGTGGGACCCTGGCAAAGAAGAAAATTGCATGCTGAGATGCCTGAAATAAATTTATTTCCCCACAATGAAAAATGTCAGATTCAGACAAGCTGGGAATTCTAACTTAGCTGAAGAAATTAATTGCTTGAAAATTAAAACAGACAAGAAAATTTAAATAATTTGTTGATGAGAATCATATGCATATAATTAACTAGGACGAGAGAAGTGGGGAGACAAGTGAGAACTGAGAGGAAACTAGCAAAAAATGTAGTTGCTGTCTGAAATAGCATATTGTCTTTTTTTTTTTTGAAAAGTAAAGCAAAGAAATAGCATATTTACTCACATATAAAGTTTCAAAGAGAATGGGATCAATTTGACCAGCTAAGATGGTGGGTGCCACAGCACAATATCTGCAACAAATTAGTAAGGAAACACAAACTATATTCTTATTCTACCATAGAAAATACTACCAAATAAACAAAGGACAGCAGTTATCAGAGTATACTATATATATATATATATATATATATATATATATATATATATATATAGTATACTCTGATAAAATCAACCACCTATCAATATATATATATATATATATATATATATATATATATAGTATACTCTGATAAAATCAACCACCTATCAATAAGACCCCGGCAGCGGAAGGAACAATTCGTTTTCCATGTCTTGGTTCCCACAGGTTGAGAAAAATAGTAGATAATTGCAACTAATATTATAACCAACAGGCCAGTGGCCTAGCGGTATCAGGCCCTTACTTCTCAAAGAGAGGTCAGGGGTTCGAGCCTCAGTGGAGGCATGTGTGTGTGAGTATCAACTAGGAAAAAAAATAATAATAATGCAAATAATGATCGGTTTCAGAAAGCAAGTAGGATACAGCAATGCCTTAATCCATGTCTTGGTTCCCAAAGGTTGAGAAAAATAGTAGATAACTGCAACTAATATTATAGCTGTAAAAGACAAGGAAAAGAAGTATATTAGATCCCTTGAGATTGCCATATCAAGAAAACGTTCAGAAATACAATATAATATCACGGAGATAGAATTTGCAATACAAAGACAGCTATTATCTATTTTTCTTCAAAAAATCTAGGTCATTTCATATTTAAAAATGGTGGTGTTTCAGAGCTGCATGATTATGCAAATGAATTCAGAGAATACATATTATTGTATATTACAGACATAAAAAGGTCATTACTCATTGATCAGGCCATCCAAATAAACCCGATATATGTATAACATCATTTAAAGAAGGCTTAATTGCACTTAACCCCCCTGTACTACCCTTTTTGTGGCGCATAACTCCCCTAAACTATGATTTTGGCAGATAATCTATCAAAAAATTTGCACCTTACCCACTTACTTTTAGTTGTCAGTATTAAATAAGGTGGTAAAATAACCATATCGACCATTTTAAAGAGAAAGATGTTATTGAATAGAAAACATATCAATTACAAAATTATAACATCGGACACAACGATTTTTAGGCAATTTTGTAATTGATATATTTTCCATTCAATAACATATTTTTATTAAAAGCAATAAAGTCAATTTACCACCTTATATAACAGACAACTAAGGGCGAGGGAGTAAAGTGCAGTCTATTTGATGAATTAGGTGGTTATCCGCCAAAACCATAGTTCAGGGGAGTTATTTGCCACAAAAAAATAGTATAGGGGGTTAAGTGAAATTAAGCCTGTCAAGAAAGGGGGTCAAATTCTGGTCATTTGAATTCAAGTTGTCAATTTCAATGCACAAAATCGAGGTCCAAGTTATATAGCTTCGCACAATTTCTGTTCATTGTATAATCCATAACCAACCCCAACATTGTAACATCCAGGAACAATGAATTGATAACCTGAACAGAAGAAAATAATCACCCAATTCATAACATGAGTCGCCCCTCCCAATTTATCTTTACCCTTAGAGTACCAAATGGATAAATAGTAAAAAACAAGAGTACCCAATTTATTATGTTTGATTTCTGACACTGTCTCCTTCCATCTCATTTCTTATTCATGACTTAGAAAGGCTTTTTCACTGACATTGGAACAAAAGACAAGTCCTTCATCTTACAATTTATTTCAGAAGAAACACAAACATGAAGTAAGATGGAAGTCACCAATCTAATGTGGTGCCCATTTGAAATGGATGGCAGGTAATTTCTGAAAAAAAACTATTAGGAGAAAAAAGAATTGGAGAGAAGGCTTGGCTCACATTAGTGACATTATCATGTGCATTTTCCATCAATATGGTACATCATTACCAGTAAGCAAATATAAGAAGGTGTTACGGACTAGACCTTGGATCAATAGAAATAACAACTCCCCGTAGGCTGAAAATGGTAGCCCTTTGTGAAGACAATATGCTAATGCAATAGTATAACCAACTACTTCGAGTTCGAAGCCCACAACACTAAGCCCTCTGACACTTTTGTGTTGCAAAACTTTTAATATCTGCAAATGAAGAACAAATTGATCAAATTAGAGATGCTACTGAACACGCAAATCATAATTTCAAGCAAACATTTACCATGTCCTAGGTGCAAGAAGCACATTCCTGTGAGATAATCAACAATAAGGACATAATAAGGGAACTAAACCTTATTTATTGTTAAAAGTAAGGTCATCATTTCTGCAATTTAAACCACTCGGTCATTCTTTGTATCCAATCGCATATAAAAGTAAGGCAGACATTTATTGAGTAGTTTTACGTACCAGAGAATGCAGTAATCCAGAGGACCAGAACCCTTTATTCATGAAGAGATTCAGGATTGGGAAATGGAGGAAGTTTCTGTTTTTTTGGATATTTTGTATAGGCAGAAGGATATTGGCAGAGGGTGTGATGATATTTTGTGGGTTCCTTTGGCTCATGGTCGGTATGATGTCCGCTCTATGTTTATTCATTTATCCAATTTCGTTGGTTCCGAGTTTCCTTGGAAGTCCGTGTGGTGCTCTAAAGCCCCTCTTCGAATCGCGTTCTTCGTTTGGACAGCTACATTGGGGAAGATTTTGACTTTGGACAATTTGAGAAAGAGAGGCAACATCATTGTTAATTGGTGTTGTTTATGCAAAGATGATAGTGAATCCGTGGATCACATTCTTTTGCATTGTCCTGTGGCGTTTGGTTGTTGGAGTTTTATTTTCAGCATTTTCGGTATTTTTTGGGTAATGCCTAAGCACTCCTCTCAATTGATTAACGCTTGGAGAAGCTGTCCTGTTAAGAAACAAGCTCGTGCTTATTGGAAGATTGTTCCTCATTGTGTCTGGTGGTGTTTGTGGCGTGAGAGAAATAACAGATCCTTTGAAGGAAAAGAATCGTCCTTAGCTAATTTAAAAATTCATATTCTTCGTTCTTTATTCTTTTATGTTAGAGGAAGTACATGCTCCTCGACTGATGATTTCTTTGATCTCTTGGATTCTATTGGTCCTTAGATTTTTTCTCTTGTATTAGGGATGCGTTCCCCTTTTGAACGTTTTTCTAATATATTTTTACTTATCAAAAAAAAAAAAAAAGATTGAGAAGTTAATGTTTGAAAGACCAATACACCCTCATATGACGTGTTACATGGACTCCTTAAAAATAGATGAATTACCCATGTTGGGCACAAGACACAGAGACATAAGTATGGGATATGTGCTTGACATGTATGGCTGGAAAGGCAACAAACGAGCATATCCAATAATACAAATTTATTCTGTAATTATACATAAAACAATTTTATTATGTTCCTTTTACTTAAAAAGAAAAAAAGAGAGTGAAATAAAAATGGTGCTGAGAATTTCCCGTGTCCTTGGGTTTGAGGATTTGACAAGTCTGATGCTTAGATACATGTTGATATCAGACACACAAACCCCTGCCACATTCTCATCTGTATAATAGACAAAATAATTGATGACAATTTCTTTTTCCTCTCTCTCTCTCTCTCTCTCTCATTGAGGAAGAGGAGATCTGCCCTAACTCTTTTTTCTTTCAAGTTTTTGTTTGAACAACTAATTTTCCTCTAGAGGGTTGATTGAGGCTTGGAGAGGTGTCTCTGTTGGGGCACTCATCCGGGATGCTTGAGGGCTACCCCTCTCTGTGTTTGGTGGTGCATTTGGCTCGAGAGGAATCGAAGATACTTTGATGGCAAGGAGAAACCCATTTCTATGCTTAAGTTTTCTATTATTTCTACTCTCTTTTGTTGGGTCTCAGGGAGAGATTATCGTTCTGTTGAGGAGATTGTTATGTTTTTGGCCTCTTTGAAGGCTTGAGGCCTTTTTGGTTTTTTCTTCTTGTATCCTTGGGTTTCGCTCCCCTTTGAGCGCTTTTTTATAAAATTCTTACTTATCAAAAAAAAAAAAAAAAAAACAACTAATTTTTTATATGTGTAAGATAAATTTATTGAAAGAAGCAATGCATACAAAGAGAAACCAATGCATACCTCCCAAGCAACAATACAAACAACATGAGCCAGCTAAACAAAACTACTCCTAGATAAACTACCCATGCACACAGAACCAACAAACTGATCCCCACCCTCCTTACCCAATAACAGGAACCAACCAACAGTATAACCAATATTACAAAAAAAAAAAAAGAAAAAAAAAAAGAGAGGATCTGAAAAGAACAACAAACACAATAACAAGGCAGAAAGAGTAGCTTTCAAAAAGAAGCCTTCTCACAACAGGTTTTTTTGTTTTTGTTTTGTGACGAAGTCTGAAAATCATGCGGCAAGGAGAAATAGATTTGAGCAGAATCCCATTCCAGAGAATATTACTAGATTCAGAGAACTAAAGGGATCTCAGAGGCTATCTTTCTGAACTTGCCAAGAATGACGAAGCCAGAGATTAATTGCAGAAGGTTTAATAGATTTTAGGCCAAGTAATTTAAACCTAACAGAGTTGAAGATTTCCAACTGCAAAGATCTCGAATCCTCATACTTGTTCTCATACAATCTCGAATTCCTCTCCAGCCAAATATAGTACATAATACCAGATAAGACTAGTTTACTGACCATGCTTGCGAATTTAGACCCTTTCAGATTAGAGCTGACCCAAGACACAATAACACTCAGATGAGAAGGCAATGATCCAGTTAATTTCCCGCAATAAAGGACCATATCTGATTTAAGGATGGACAATTAAAAAATAAATGGCAATGATATTCACAATCAGCTATGCAGTATACAGCTAACTGATTTAAGTAACCCAATAGATTGCAACGTGCCCTAAGTATGCAATCTGCCTCTAACAGCCAACCACAAAAAGAAGGAAAATTTTGGCACATACTATGTAAACCACACAGCAGATACCCAAGAAAATCTAGGCTTAGAAGGTCTGATTTCATAAAAGACAGACTGATTAACAAACTTATCAGAGACTCCTTTCCAAATGACTTTGTAAACAGTAGATACATCTGGACAAATCATTCTAGCTTCCTGCTGCAAGTCCACCAAGGTTTCAGAATCAATGGAGGCCCAATACCAACTTCCATTCATAATGCAACTTTGGTTGCCATTCCTAAACCATAGTCATGAAAAATACTTTCACCCCTTGAAGCCACAATAGGACCACTAGGAAGCTGTTAACAACCGTCTACTCCAAAAGCTTAAGCTGTTGGAGAGGGTGTAACTTAAATATATAAATCCTTCAACACACCCCCTCTCGTGTGGCCTTCTTTTGGTCCAACACGTGTTTCAATTTTAATTAGGGTGATGTTGAGGTTTGAACTCAAGACCTTTGGCTTTGATACCATGTTAACAACCATTACTAAATATATAAATCCTTCAACAGAAGCCACAAACCAAACCACAGATTAGTGTCCAGGCCATTACCTATTTTATATCTGACACGAGGCTTCTAAGTTTCAAAATTCTCCTCCATACCCAAGAGCAGTCACCTGGAACCTTGAGCTGCCAAATATTACTTTGCTTAATCAAACATACAACCCAAAGATAATCTGAGCAAGGCTGTATTAACCTCCAAAGATGCTTCAGCACAGTAGCCTTATTCTAGGCCAGTAAATGCTTTACACATAGACCACCTTCCACTTTAGGCACACAAACTTCCTCCCAAGCCACCTTACAACCACCTTGTCCCAGAATTGGACCTTTCCATAAGAATTGCCTCAAGATCTGGTTAATGTCATCAATGATCCACTATGGAAGAATGAATAAAGAGGACCAATAGACCTGAATAAAAAAAAGGACTATATTTGTCAACTGAACGTCCTGCAAAAATAAGGACTTTATTTATCACAGAGTGAACTTTCTTAGTCAGTCTTTCAATCAACACCTTACTTTTAGTAGCTTTCAGGCTAAAAGAAATTAAAGGTACACCAAGGTATAACAGGGAGTTTAGCCTCAGCAAACTGCAGAATACTTAAGATTTGAGCCTTGACATCCTCAGTAACTTCTTTTTAAAAAAAAGAAAAAGAAAAAAGAAAAACTTTTATCTGCATTTGGAATCAGACCTGACCAAGAGCTGAATTTTCCTAAAATTCTCTGAATAATCAGTATAGTATTCCATTCTTCCAGCTGACAGAACTAACAAGTCATCTGCAAACTTTAAGTGAGTAATCTTCATCTTGCTGCATATCCAGTCATAATAGAATTTAGCTTGTTCAATTTCCTTATCCATTAAACAAGATAGCACTTCCATTGCATGGACAAACAAATAAGGTGACATAGGGTGCCTTAAGCCCCTTTTGATTGCAAAATAACCATTCAACTCCCCATCATTTCTGAGAGCTGAAAACTTAACAGATGACAAGCAAACACTGATCTAGCTAATGACCTATTGTGGAAAACCCATCACTGAGAGAGTCTTTAAGATAAACTGCCAGCCTATTGTATCAACAATTCTTCAGCCACAAAGATGTCAGTCAGAAATGGTTCTAACAGGTACGAAAGCTGCCAGAGTGCTAAAAATGCAAGCAGAAAGGACTCCTTTGATTCTATTAGCAATAATTTTTGCAATAAATTCTTTGGAACCAGTGTAATGGCATTTGCATTCCATTCTGTCATTATCGTACCAGCAAAAAAGAATGACAGAATAGCCTTTTAACTTCTGAACCAACAACGATGTGCCATGTCCTCTTAAAGAACAAGGCATTAAACCCATTTGGACGTGGAGCTTTACCATCCTTCAATGAAAATAATACAGATCTAACTTCCCCAGGGGTTACACGAGCAGCTAGAGTTTGCCTATGGCTGTCAAAAATTTGCTGCACATTAAGATCTTAAAGCCCTGTAACGTCTGAATTCATATCCTCCCCAACATATTATGATAGAATCATAATCCCAGAATCTCACTCTTAACAGCATATATATCAGTTAATATAGTACCATCTTCCTGAGAAATAGAGCCAATGTTAGTGATGGTTCTTCTTTGATTCATAGCTATAAAGAAAAACTTAGAATTTTGATCTCCTAAGTTCAGCCACTGAATTCTAGATTTTTGTCTAAGAAGACTCTCTTCCACTTGTGATTTCTCATGAAATTCCTTCAACAATTCCTTCTCTCTACTTAAGACTTCAGAAGATAAAGGGTGCTTATCAAGCTGGTGCTGCAATTCAAGCAAATCTGACCCTAACCTTATCAACTGCAGCAGAGATATAATAGAACTCTCTTTTATTTTTATTTTTGATAAGTATAATAGAACTCTCTTTTATTAAATAGCTTCAACAGAGGTTTCAGCGTCCTTAACTTCTGAGAGGTTCTAAACATAGCAGTGCCTTTTATAGAAGTTGCTCGGACTTTCTCAACAAGAGGTAAACAAATCCTTTTAATCTGCTAGAAAATAAAAAACTAAAAAGACCTCTTCACTTTATCTGATTGAGCGTCAATCTGGACGGGCACGAGTAACGGGAGGTTTGAGGTGCAATCTTTTTATTGCCATCTTTTGGTGGCTCAGGGGATTTCCTTTCTGTGGAAAGAAATTTGGGGCTTTGAGGCCCCTCTGAAGGTGGCCTTTTTTGGTTGTACAACTGTTCTGGGGAAGATCTTGACGATTGACAACCTTAGGAGGAGGCGTCAGATTATAGTCAATTGGTGTTTTACGTGTACGAGGAATGAGAAATCGGTGGACCATCTCCTTTTACATTGTCCCAGAGCTAGAGACAAATGGGACATGTTGTGTGCCATCTTTGGGATCCAATGGGTCTTGCCAGAGTCAACGATGGGCTTGATTAATGCTTGGGGTGGTTGTTCAGTGCTGCCCAAAGTTAGAGATGTGTGGAGGACTGCCCAAATAGTCAAAGAATAGCAAAAATATCCTCAGAATACCACTAGAGAGCAGAAATGCAATCGAACTGATTGAAATTTACAGAAACTTCATAGAGATTGACAGAAAAGTAGTAGAGCTTTCTATAAGTCTCAACCTCCTGTCCTAGTTCGTTCTCAGACATGTGTAATTTGTGTTACATCTTTACTCTACTCTATCTAATTCATTCTCTGATCTTTCTTACCATAATATGAGTTTAACTTCTGTACTCCTTGTGCGTCTCTTTGCAAGAGTGGTGTCGTACTTAGTGTGTTGCCTGTTGCTTCCCTTCCCGCGCCAGCGAGTATTTAACGGTGTATGTTGCTAAGGCATTTCTTAATAGTGTGTTCAGTCGGGGTACGGGTGTTTTTAGAGATGGGGCTGCCACTTCAACCAGTCTGTTAGGCATCCAGGGGAGGAGAAAGGGACCTCAAACCGACCCCTTAGGGGGTTCTAGGACCGAACACCTTTCCACCTTCGGACTGATGGAACAAAAGGATAGGGCTGCTACGCCTATTCCTGCCAAACCGGGGGCCGGGCTGGCTGTTGAATTCAGGGGTGAGGCATCGGCTGCAGTGGGTTGATCGAGGTGGAAGCCTTCCTCGTCTGATTATGGAACAAAACCGATTCAACAGCTATTTCCTTGAGCTTTAAGGAACTATATAGCCCTCTTGAGGGGTTTGACCTATCTAGAACTTCTATTGTTTGTTTTAACACTGAGGACTTATTAAAGCAGTATTGGATGGGACTAATCGGTATATCTTCCCTGCGCTTCAGGCTCGTTGAGACCTCTTTTTGATGTTGGCCGGAAACTATAACCAACTCCTAACCAAAAGTAGAGAGTGAAAAATAGAGAGAGAAGGTATCAAACAAACACTACTCCAGATGTAATGTATACGTATGATTAATATAATATCTAGGAATTAAAAAATAACAAGATACTCACTTTCTATAAATATAATAACTCAGTTGCGGAATTCACTTATCAAAAAATAAATAAATACATAACTCCGTTGCTGAATTCCATTTTCCTACAGTGTGGATCCTATAATCAGGAACTGAACCAATTTAAGACAAACACCCATGGAACCAAAACTATGAGAAACAATCATTAAAGCCAATGAGAATCTATTATGAGGCGTTTTACTCACAAGTGTACATGAAAAATATATATACACACATATCAAGTGTTAAATGTAAATCGAGAGTTTCCATCTATATTTCCAATGCCCTCCTCCATTATCACCATCCACATCTGAGACAGATGTTTATATTTACCTAGGATTGGTCGGAGAGTGGGAAGGAATATGCCTTCCATTCATTTACATTGACAAACTTTATCTTTTAGTTTATGGATAATATTATGTATTAAAGAAGCATCATAATTCATAAACCCAAGTTAGCATCTCAGGCTTAAGGCTGTCCAATTTTTAAAGTATTTAGGTGTGCTGGTCCCCAATAGATAATGCAATTAGTCATTGACAAGCTGATTTTAATTCCTAGAACCTTTAAATAATTCAATCATATAAATTACGGATAATAATTACTTTAAATCCATTCTCTTTGGAAGACTAATGGGTTATACCTAAACTTACGCATTTGCACTGAAAAAAAAGAATTAATGTAGTAATCCTAAATTAGGGCAAAATACAAAAGATCACCAAAAGTAGGCGCATTTACAAGTCTAAGTTAAGATGGGTCAAACCCTTTGATCTAAAATGGGTAGGTTTCTAAAATCATAATACCAGACAAATTGCGATCGCCAGTCCGTGCACTAATTCAATAATAACAACAATCTTAGTAGGAAGAATTATAGAATTTGAAGAAGAAACAAATGGATACCTGAGGGACTTTGACGGTGGTGGAAGCAGCAACGATACAGTAGCCGAGAAGCTTGGATACGAGAGGAAGCAAACAATCTTTGTCCGGAAACTTGCCGTTGCTGAGAGCTCCAAACACACAACTGAAGTTCATCCCAAGAAACTCCATTTCAACCATATCGATCTATTCACACTTTAGTACTTTACTGTGATATAGTATGTAGGTACACTTTGACACTAATCAAACCTATCCAGGAACAATTTCTGGATACAAATCCCTAATAACCTATCCAGGAACAATTTCTGGATACAAATCCCTAATATATCTTCTCCGATCAACAACAGATTAATAATATATAGATGATATATTCATAGCAGTTGGAGCTCACCAGATTCAATTTTACTTCCTTACTTGTTTAATTGCTTTTATCCGTTGCTTTATTTCTTTTTGGGGTTTCCAGAGCCCGATTGATAGTTTTTGTAAATAGCGGGTTATGCAATAACCTAATAATTATTATGGACATTTTTATTATTTTAATATAAATTCAAGGTTTACAGCCTTGCCAAAAGGACAAAGACATTCTTTGAAGCCGACTTGCATTAAAAAAAAATTAACTAAATTGTCCTTTAATCCTTTAGTTGATCTTTTTAACTTTACAAATAAATGGGATGAAACCACTCCCACAATGTTAGGAATATAAAATTTTTAGTAAAAAAAAAAAAAAAAAAAAAAAAAAACATTTGTTTTCATTATGCTACAATTTCTCAAAGCAACAAAATTGATAACCCACAATTTCTCAAAATAACAAAATTGATAACAAAATTGCATATTTATTTTGCTGTAATAAATTTTTAATTTCTTACAAAAAAAAAAAGAAAGTTTGACCAATCTAAAAGGGTGTCTATGGATGCTACTTATATCCATCAATATTCTTCAATTTTGCCTTAAAAAATTTGTGAGAGATTATGGATGGGTTATCCAACTTCCGAATGATGTCTTTCAAGAGCTAATTGATGTTATTGGGTGTTACTTCGCTTCGTAGCCCACACTGGATTCACTATGTTAGTTATTTTTCATTTTGTTTTTATGGTAACAACAAAATTGATAATCCCCATTTGTTAAAAAAAAAAATTTAATTTCATTCTGCCACAATTTCTCAAAATAACAAAATTTTGGTAAAAAAAAAAAGGAACAAAGAAAATCACATATTAGTAAAGAAAACAAGAACAAAATTTTCTTGTAAAAAAAACCCCATATTTATAAAACTGCAAAAAGAAAACCCCATATTTTCTTACAATATTTTTTTGTAAAGAAAAACCCATTTTAGTAAAGAAAACATGAATGAAATTTTTGTTAAAAAAAAAAAACCCATATTTTTTTTTGTAAATTAATAGATAATATAGTAAATAAAACAAGAACAAAATTTTGGTAAAAAAAAAAAAATAGGTCTGATATTTTGCAATTCATGGGTTGCTAATTTGGCGCCAAGTGGCGTTAATTTGTGGCCCTAAACTTTCAGGGACAATTACGTTATTTTGACAGGTCAGATATTTTGCAATAAATTCGAATTTAATATTAAGGAACAATTTTGTTTTTTTATATGATTTAAGTCCTTGTTTGGATGTAATTTCTTCAAGGGGGTGTCGTTGTCCCAAAAACAAGTAACTTTCATCTAAGTGTCCTTTTAACAAACCTAAATGAGTGTTGTTGTACTTTACCCTAAATTCAATATGGCTATTGTATTTGGGCTTTTTTGTAATTGTATTATCCAAATTATTCTTATTTTCATGAATTTTGTTTTCTATTATCTCAATTTTTCATTATATTTTTATTTTTTATACTCAATTTTATAATCGGTACATGACTTATTTAAATTAAATGGGTTAAATAGGTTACTCGTGAAAGTAGTTTAATAAATGAATCGTGTTTGCATCAAGGGTTCCTAACACGATTATTAAATAAATCATATTCAAATTGACCTATTTAACAAAATACTTTTAAATCGACACGACACTATATGATTTACCACTACAAATTGCCACCGTAACATTAACTCATTCTTATTCTAGTATAAATGAGAAAAGATATTGAATTAGATTAAGAATACTATCATGGTTTATATTGAATTATTTGCGTCCCCATTCTTCCTAACTTTTTAACTTCTTCTACCTTCTTTAATCTTTTGCAAAATATTTATATCTCTTATATTACTTAATTACCGTATTATTTTGATAGAGAAATGTAGTTTAACGTCACAATTTTAGTAGAGTTAAATTGGTATATTAGCAAATTGAATATGCAACTTTAGTCTTGCGTGACATGATAAGCAATAGGAAATACGTAGTATTGATTTACCACTTCTGAAATACTTGTTGCCATACTATTATTGGTGCAAAATACTTCTATAGCACGGTGTTTTACTTAAAGCTACTATAAGTGAGATTTTTGCCTGTTTAGTACGTATGGCTCCTTAAATTAATAGTATGTTGATGGATTGCGATCAATTATACATGTAATAAAAGGAATTAATAAATTAGGATTGAAAAAAATAGTGATTTTGTTATGATATATATTTTTTCTCGTTTAGGTGTAAAAAATTTATATTTGTCACGTTAGTTGATTCTCTCTCCCTAAATGCATCCCTTGGAATGAAACTCTAGCTCCGCCCTGATTAAGAGATATAAAATTAATGTGGAAAAAGGTAATAAAGTGAGACTTAATAGTATTATTGAAGTATAGAATAAATTTATTTTTATAAGTGAAAGGTATATAGTATCGAAGTGCTATTTTCTCTACTTTATATTTATATATAAGGTAAATTGCCAAAAATCATACTGTTATATACAAAATGTGCAAATACTGGGTGTTAAAAGAAATTCATACATTTTTAAAATTGAACAAATAAGGGTGATTCTTCATTTTGAAGATTGAAATACCAAAAATGCCTTTAAGTAAAAATCAAAATAAAAAAGATTTCAAAATTTGTGGTTTTTTGTATTTTTTTTGGAGCTTTGGGGTATTTGGGGTTTCTTATAATTTTTTTTGGGATTTTTGTAAAAAAAAATATATATCGAAGACCGACCTAAAATACCTTAAATTTTAGAATTTTTGCAAAACAAAAATGGTAAAAGTAACGATCAAAGGGCAATTTACTACAGATTTTCAAAATATAGGAATTTATATGCACTTTATAAAAATCGGGGGTGAAAGTTGTTTTTATCAGTTAACTTATGAGCGAGTCTTAGACTCGGCAGTTGAGAAAGCAACCCTTAGAATAACAAAAATAATATTGCATAAGCGATTTTTAATTTAATAAAAATAATTTTACGAGTGTCCCATGATCATTTCAATCAATTTTAACGAATTATATTAATCCTCAATTACCGAACAAGGTTAGATCAACATACTTCTAAGATAATTGAATAATTGCATACCACCAATAATGAGTTGATTGCTAGATGTGAAATGCACAAACCTTGATCTCCAATGGACCGCTGTACCTTTCGAATCTTCACTCCTATTTCCGATTTTGAATTCCTCAAGTAGTTATAAGTGTGGGCTTCAGATCTCCTTCTAAATTATGCATAGAGAATCTGATATATTAATAATATAAATCTCTTTCAATTGATTAATCCCTTCAATTGAATCAAAAGGATCTGGGGCCACTACATTTCAAATAATTACATCTCCTTATTCCACACATACCATTAGATCTACTATTTGCATTCCATGTAAGACTATGAGTGGGATCTGATAAGTTTATCCTTATCCAAGACTTTAATAGAATTCTAATAGTACGCTAACTTCTTAGCCTAATAGAAACTCTTCTATTTAATTATTTCTATTTAGTGGAAATAGAAATAATTATACTAAAGGATACCAATAATTATTATTCATCACAAACCAGCCCCAATTGTTACTCAATACCATAAATCGATTCCTCCATGATAATTAGTATAATACTATTTTGACCAGTAGTACTAATATCAGAAATATTATAAGTAGTCAATATAGACGTAGTACCCAAAGTAAAACAACCTTCTCCACACTACGCTACTTCAGAATACTCTCTAGAACTTATTCTAATATAAGCTCTGGATCCGCACTGACATTTATACAAATTTGAGCAAAACTAAGCTGTGTCTTTCCTTCTGTCAATGAATCAACATATAAAGGCCGAACAACTGCACTAGCTATGTATCTTAACCCTTCTTTAGTCCAATATTACAGCGGAATATTTGAAAATTTTACTCATATAGATAGTTTATCCACACAATCTTTATCCAAAGACATACCATTTTCCCAATTTTTTAGCACAATTAAGTGATTAACAAAATGCAATGGCCCGCACTCAAGAACGTCCTCCCTATTTCCAGCTATTTACAAATTTAAAGATGTAAAACCCTTTTTCTATATCAAAAACTTCCATCAATCCATCCTTATTACACAATTAATGAGCAATGGAATTTATAATATAAAACGAAAGTTTATTATTAATGAAACACCTAACCAAGGAACCCCGAGGGGTTGGCTCAATGGCATAGTCACTTGGCCTTGGTGCCTCGTGAAGCATCAGATCTAAGGTTTGACTCCCACTGAGTGTAAATAATTTCTTCAGCCATACCTCCACAACCATGCTCCACGACTTACCCGACTCGGGTGGGGAGGCACCTTTCCTGGGTCCTTGGAAATTAGTCAGAACAAAACCTCGAAGACCCCTTAATCTAAAAAAAAAAAAAAATTCCAACCAAGCAATTCTCCCATTCTGCCCCTCATATACTTCAATAAGTTTAATTGAAGGAACAACCACCACCTCATTTGTACAAATAAGAGAAGGTAAAAAAAATTATATATGCAGGTTCAGGTTGACCTGTAACTACATTTGCCCATTGTTTGGCGTTCAATTTTTACGGGGCATGCTAGGGTTTGATTCGACCTGAGTTGTTGAATAACTAAACTATTCCTGAATTGATGAGATCAACAGATCGGCCTTTTGGAATCGGACGATTGTTAGAAGGCAGGAATGACCCCTTTCTTTAGATTCTTCGATGCCTCACTGAAGAGGACTTTCAACAATAATAATGGTGGAATAAATGAAGGAAACAACGGAAGCTGTCCAAGCGTTCACTCATTCCAAAACAAACAACTTACAAAATAATAATGGAGGGGACAAAGCCAAGCGTCCACTTTATTTCATAAGTAGAATTCTTATACAAGAATACAAGTACAAGAATATGAATTTTACTCTAACACTACTCCTAAGAAAAACAATAAAGTAGAAGAGAAGTGCAGAAAATAAAAGCTACACTGTGAGAAAGTAATTTATGAAGTTTGGTTGGGGACCTTTATTACAGACCCCTCTTATATTTATAGTTTTGCATGGCAATTCGTTGTACTATCACTTTTCAAATTCAAACACAAACAATTCTTCATATTTAAACTTTTATATTTTCCTTTTGCCACGCAATCCCCATATATTGATCTTCAACTGTCGTCCACAACTCATACTCTTAGGGCCTGTTTGTTATGTGTTTTACTTTGGTGTTTTTGTTGCAGGGCTTCATTTTAGGCCCAAAAACATGTTTGGTGACACTTATTTTGTTTTAAACAGTACAAAAATATTGTTTTAAATAGTGCTGAATTTGGGTCCAAAAGTGAAACACCAAAATGGTGTTTTTGGTTGTTTCAGTACTGTAGCCCAATAAAAAACACTGTAGCGGATGAAGTAAGTTGGTCCAATACTGTAGCGGATGAAGTAGCCTTAAAACGGATTTGCAACATTTTGGCCCGATGTTTTCTCTCTCCTCTGAAACCCTAGAGAAACGATTTGGGAGGCGATTTGGGAGGCGACAAAAAGGAATCGCGATATACTGTGAGTACTGTCTTCTATTTCCCTTTCTTTGTTGTTTCCTTTGATGTTGTTTCCAAATCTGCAAGCACGAAGTCCAAATCTGTAAAGAAAATCTATACGTATACTCTCATATAGTCACAAAGACGAATTTCTTTCGACTCTCTCTCTCTTTCTCTCTCTGGTATAAAAATTGTCGAGGGTTTGTGCTTTTGGGCACCATGGAAGGCTCTTCTGCTCCGCCGTCGATTTCAAACCAACCGGACGGCGGAGCCTCCATATTTCTCGCCGATCTTCCCTCTCGCGGCCTGTTCTCCTCCGCTGTCCTCTCTTCAAATCCGGTGATTTCTTTCACAACAATCTGTATGTCGAATTCTACACCACACATACAAACAAAAAATGAGACTCCACGGCATGCTGCACAGTTGTAGTATAGAAAATTGGCTTGGGAGCTTGGGAGTGACATGGTTACAGAGTTTCCAATTAGATTAGGCGATATGCATATATAAAATGACTAGGTTCAAGGTTATACAAATCTATAAAAGGATAAGAAAAATATGAATAATTAAGTGGATGCATAACATGTAAGTATGTTACAATATTAAATGATAAATATTCCATACAATCGAAAATATACTGTTATTGATATGGATTTTTAATTAAAAGTTTATCTAGAAGCAAAAGTTTCTCAAAACTCTCCAAATCATTTTCTTGTAAAGTTTGTGGCATATTTAATCAAGAATTGAGCACTTTTAAGTAAAATATGCATAAGTTCAGAAGAATATCTACATCTTTTACTCTTAATGAATTTAGGATTTCTAGAATAAGAAAACACAATTATTAGTGAAATTTTGTGACCAAGAGTGCTTCCCTTCTCCTCTCACGTATGTGTATATATATACAATTGCTATTACAATGAAATGACCATATTTCCCTTTAGTAAAATACCTAATATTGTAACATTTATCACCAATTTCTCCTTTCTCTTCTTGTTTTTTATTTTTTATATTTTCATTCAGTATTCTTTATTAAATGCGTGAACTTCTCGTAGGACTTTCCAGCACTTATGCCATATTAACTATATGTACGTTTCCTAGGAACTAAGTAAAACCTAAAATCATAAGCTCTTTCTAGCAAATGTATAAAAGGGGAATAAATATATTCTAATAGTATAAACATTCATGAATCAGTAGTTGTGATAGAGTAACTTTAATACCATCAATAGTTTTTCCTAGTTTAATATATATATTTTTTTGTTATTAATTATAGTGTTGTTATTAATATGTTAGATGGATATGAATGTTGAGAATGTGGAACAATGCGGTGATTCTCTCACAATTGAAGAAGTGGTTGAAGTTACGAACGATGGAAAATTGTTATGGGTTGAGTCACTCATTGAAAAATTCGTGAATATTATGGTGGAAGAAGTTAAAGCTAATAATCGTAGTGGCACAAGATTTAGTAAAAGTGGTTGGAGTAATTTAATCAAACAAATGAATGTTCAAACGGGGAGAAAATTTGGTTTAACCCAACTTCGGAATAAGTTTAATGGTTTGAGGAAAATTTATACTGAGTTTAAGAAATTATTATCGAAGACTGGCGTGGGATATAACCATGAGACGGGCATGGTTATTGTTGAGGAAGAGAGATGGGACAGGTTGTGCAAGGTTAGGAATTTAATTATTAGTCCTAAATAAATAATAAAATCTTGTATATTATTGGTTATGTGGTTAATATTATAACAAAATTTGTAGGTTGTTACGAATGCAAATAAGTATAAAAAGTATGGATGTAAGCATTTTGACAAGATGTCGACTATATTTGGGGACACATATGCAAAAGGGATGCATGCCCACCCATCCACTACAGCACCACCCACAATCATTTTGCCCACTCCCAATGATGACGATGATGAGGAAGAGGGTTGTGAGGTCAGTCCCAAAAGAGATGCTTTATCTCCTGGTATAGCTGCACTCTTGTCAAACATGAATGAGAATTCTGAGAGGAGAGCTGAGAGAATGGAAGCTGCAATAGAGAAAGCAGCTAAAGCATCTTCTACTTCTACTCGTGTATCTTCATGTGAGAAAGGAGATGATGAAGCTCTCTCTCCCTCAAAAAATGATAGAGATTATGAAATGTTTGATGCCTCCATGCTCCTTTTACAAAAAATACCTGGAATTGAGATGGCCCAATTCGCTAAGGTATCGAAGTTATTACATGATTCTGAGAAGTGGCAGAAATTTTTTCTTTCGGCACCTGAGGATGTAAGAATTGGTTGGGCATTGAATGTTTGAGTTTTTCTTTATGGATGATTGTGTTTTGTGTCATCGTTTAACTTATTACTATCTCACATTTGGATGACTGTAATAACTTAAATACTTTTATTATCTCACATTTGGATGACTGTAATAACTTAAATATTTTTATTATCTCACATCTGGATGACTGTAATAACTTAAATACTTTTATTATCTCACATCTGGATTACTGTAATAACTTAAATATTTTTATTATCTCACATCTGGATTGTTGTAATAACTTAAATACTTTTATTATCTCACATTTGGATGGCTATAATAACTTAAATAATTTTATTTCTTGGATGCCTGTTAGTACTCAAAGACTTTAATACCATTATTTAAATGTTTGTTTTATTATTTAAATGTTTTGTTTATTATTTAATTAATTTGCTTATTAACTTAAATGTTTTGCTTGTATTAAATCTTTAAATAGGGTAATGGATATGTGGAACAATATAAGAAGAATAATTCAATTATATGACGATGAGGAGGACAATGAGAGTGTCTTAATATTTGCTGCTCTTTTAGAAGAGCAGAACTTTTATCAAAAGAGGCATTGTAGGGATTCCATTTTACAAGGGGAAACATATGTTATGGAGATTTTAAACGGCCATAGAGAAAGATGTTATGAAAATTTTAGGATGTACCCTGAAGTTTTCAGAACATTGTGTAGTACCCTGAAAGGTATAGGGCTGAAGGATTCTAAATTTTTAACTATTTATGAACAAGTGGCAATCTTTTTGCTCACTTTATCTCATAATCAAAGGAATCGTGTTGTAGCAGAGAGATTTCAACACTCCACTGAAACCATTTCTAGACACTTCCATGCTATGTTGCATGCAGTATGTCAGTTGGGCACCCATATCATTGCCCCTCCTAATTTTTCTGTGATTCCGAATAAGATTAGAGAGTCTTCTAGGTTTTACCCTTACTTCAGGCATTGTGTGGGAGCTATAGATGGAACCCACATTCCTGCAACTCTGCCAGCAAGTACACAACTTCCATTTCGTGGTAGAAAGGGTTATACTACACAAAATGTAATGGCTGTATGTGACTTTGACATGAGGTTCACATATGTGCTAGCTGGGTGAGAAGGCTCAGCTAATGATTCGAGAATCCTAAATGAGTATACTGAAAATGAGGCAATGAACTTTCCAGCTCCACCAGCAGGTAATATTATTTTACAAATTCACTTAATATATGGTTAGTTTATCATACTGTATATATCTTTATGTATTCTAAACATGGCAGGTAAGTATTATTTGGTGGACTCAGGGTATGCCAATAAGCCTGGTTATTTGGCCCCATTTCGAGGTCATACTTACCACTTTCAGGAATACCGTAGGACTAGACAACCTCGTGGTCGGGAGGAAGTGTTCAATTATAGGCATTCATCTTTGAGAAATATAATTGAGCGATACTTTGGGTTATTGAAGATGAGATTCGCTATTTTGAGGGCAATGCCTCCTTATAAGTTTTCAACACAAGTATTGATTGTAATGGCTTGTTGCACATTACATAATTTCATCAAAAATCAGCATCAGCCTGATGACATATTTGATGGTAATGATCCTCCTCAAAGTGATGGTGAAGATGATGAGATTGTTGAGCATGTGCCTTCGGCTCAGCTTCGAGAAATGGATCAGTTGCGTAATACTATTGCTGATCAAATTTGGAATTCTCTTTGGCACTCTTGATCCTTCTGAAAGTGATGGTATATTTTTTCTTTTATATGTAATATATTTGTTGCTATTGTGAGCTTGCAATATATATATGTAATATAAATCTTTTTTACAGATATATAATTCAACTTAAATGCTATTATTGCAGATATGAAGTGTGTTGATGCTCTCTTGAAGGCCACATGTGCTGTTATGAAGATGATGTGTCGTTGCCATTGTCATCCACTTTATGAACTTCTTATCAATTTTTAGTGACAACTATGTATTGTTAATGCTTTGTTCCAAACATTTTATGTACAACTTAAACTTGTTTAATTTGTTGGTTGAATATTTAAGGACTTGTAAATGTTATACACTCTATTTCAATTATGCTTTCAATTGAGTTCGTTTTTATTTTAATGTTGTGTTGGACTATACAGGTATCAGGATAATAAAATTGAAGCAGATTATTGCAAAGAACTTGTAAATAGGTTATTGCAAATTTTTTTTACAAATATTGACTCTCATGTAGTATTGTAAAATGTGACTAGAGATTATTTATTTTTAATGTTGAGTTGGACTATACAGGTATAATCATAATAAAATTGAAGCAGGTTATTGTAAAGAACTTGTAAATAGGTTATTGCAAATTTTTTTACAAATGTTGACTCTCATGTAGTATAGTAAAATGTGACTAGATATTATTTATTTTTAATATTGAGTTGGACTATACATGTATAATGATAATAAAATTGAAGTAGGTTATTACAAATAACTTGTAAATAGGCTATTACAAAAATTAATATATATATAATTTGGTGGGGGTTTACATTTTTTTATAAAAGAGAAGGCAAGAATCTGTATTTTGGAGTTAAATTCCCACCAATGCAGACTTATAAGAGTCGAAAATTATTATCAGAGCTGTGTAGTATTTTTTTTTTCTTCTTTCGCTAATGCGAAAAATGAGCAAAATGAATGAAACACAAACCTATGGACAATCATCACCAAAGGAACAAACTATACCAGGAAATTTCAAATAACTTAAAGTGTAGTTTCAGATCAAGATAACATGCTCTGTGTGTGTGTGTGTGTGTGTGTGTGTGTGTGTGTGTGTTTGTGTGTTCAAATTTTAATATATTTATTAAAAATATATAGACTATTTATATAGAAATAAATTTATAAATAAATTTAAAATTTATAAAAATAAATTAAAAACAATGATAACCAAACATGTTTTTTGTTTCTGTTTTATTTTGTTTACAACAGTTGGAGCTACCAAACATGTTTTGTTTTTAAAATTCTTGAAACGCATGACTTACCAAACATGTTTTGCATGTTTTTGTTTCCGACATTTCTACAGTAAAAGATCGTTCCCAAACGTGCTTCCGATTTTTGCCAAAACACTCCAATAGTAAAAACGCTATTTCTGTTTTAGTCAAAAACAAAACGCCTAAAGTAAAACGCATGCCAAACGGGCCCTTATATTGATCATCTTTTTGATTGCTTTGTTGTACATGTACAACCTTTAAGATCATGCCACATCAGTGTATGAAGATAATTATATGTATTGATAGATAAATGCCCTTGCAATCACTTATAATCTGCAAAACTACCACTTCATGTTCCCATTGTATCATTATCATTTCACAAGTAAGTGCTCCCATATTCGTTCCTTAGTACAATTAACTCCTCTTTTTAAATTGACAATTGTAATTTGTCTTTGTATGAAAGTATAAGAGTAATAAACTTCAATTTTTATTTTCTTTTTGAATTTTTTTTTTTTTTTTTTTCTTTTCTCCAATCGACTAATGCTATCTATTATTATTATTATTTTTTAATTTTAGGGTGCAAACACCCATGACCTGACTTCTTGCCTACCCATATTTATCTAAGTTGATGGTACTCAACCTTAATCGGGCTACATATGCGTCAATACCTAGTTGATTTTCCTCCCTTGATCTAGGCACGCATGTTTAGACATATCTGAACCGTTAAACCACCAGCTTGGATCTTAACCGTCAAAGGAGTATCCACAACTGTACCCACACTAGCCACACTCTTTAGCGCATCTGATCCATGCACCTCTTTCCTTCGACCACGCGCTACCCACTAAACCTCTACGCTCCTCACATCTTGGTTCGTTAACACACCATAACCATCACCCCGACCACCACCCCCGCTATGAGAACCCCCATTTCAAACCCGAAAAGCACCTTGTTGGCCATGAATCTCCGATCTCGATCTGCGATCTCCATTACCAAAATGATAAAACATTAGAGTGACCTAGCTTCATATGCAATCAAAGCCGCCCATTAATTGCTATTGATCATTACAAATCTTAGCTCCATCAAATATGTTTGTGTTTGTATACTAAAAAATTATTAAATTATATTTATTTCTACACTCATGGGGCTCATAATGTTATATTCCATATGTTACTGATACGTAGCACGGACACGGATACAACACTGATACGTCAAAACGTTAAATTTTTATAAAGTAGGACACGGGTACGATTTGGACACGGCTATATATAAATAAGAATTTTTATTTATATACATATATTGAGTAATAGTATTATAAAATTTAATTCATTTCTAATTTTTATACCAAAAGGTGTAATGCATTTTATATCAAATACTTTGTCATAATAGTGTTTTTAATTTTAAATGAACAAATATCATCTAATGTTTCACTTGGATCATATGTGTACATTGTAAAAAAATTTCAAGGAAAAAGTTGAACACTTTAGAACGTGTTCATATTATTTTTAAAATTATCGGGTAGGCTTGTGTTAGAAATATTTGAAAGTGTCGTCCTAAATGTCCAAGAAGTGTCGATGAAGGGTCCGGAAGTGTCGAGAAAGTGTGCAAAATAATAAAAATTTATTTTTATTTATGGACAAATATATGAAGTGTCGGACACGTGTTCGATGAGTATCCGATGAGTGTCAATGTCCGACACGGACACGACACAGGTATGCCTTATACGTCCATGCTTCACAAGTTATATCTATATCTATATATTTCTATATCTATACCTATACTATTATTATAAGTACAAGAATGTTACGGTGTTTCAAATAATTGATTTATAAATAAAATAATAAAATAAGTTATCAATTAAAATAATAATTTTATTCTACTTAGGAATCTATCTAATAATTTTAATAAAATAAAATAATAATTTTATTGCACTCAGGATTCTATCTAATTTTAATTATTTTTAAATGGATTATTATTATTATTTTTTTACCTTTTTAAAGCACGTTTTCTTAGTTACAATGGGGTTGATATTTTATTTTTTTGTGCCCATTTTTCTTCAATGAAGTTAATATGAAGAGAGAAAAAGAAGAAATAGTTTTAGAGAGAGAAAGTGAGTGAATCAATAGACTACCGGTGAAAAGCTGGCTCATGTACGAAAGGATGGCAGTGGTTGAATAAGTTATTGCTAATGCTCTGAGATGTCACCGGAAATATATATAAGGGGCTCGACGGAACTGTTTGGCCGGACTGGATTGAAGCTCGTCGGAGTTGGGTCTTTTGAAGAAGCTTTATGTCAGATGTATCAAGGCTCGCCGGATACGCATGCATGAAAGTGTAGCTCACTGGATGATGATCGACATGGGTAAGCCTCGCTGAACTGGGCCTCGCCGGTCTTTTTGCTAATGGAGCTTTCAGGTTTGGTTGCTGATAGAGTACGTCGAGGCGGGTTTTGGAGCAACTTGGAGCTCGTGTTGAGTTTAGCTAGCTGGATGCTCAGTACATATCGCCGGCGTTGATGGAGTTTGCATGGACCGATAGATGTCTACAACTTTATATATGTTCACAATAGATAGTGCATGCATTTGGGAATCCGTTTGTTTTAGTCGTTGTTCGGAAGCTCATCAGATATTGGTTGCTGTAGTTGGTTCGAGGTTGCGTAAGACGTCGCCGGGCTGATGGGTTTCGCCAAGGAGGGCTTGAGGTGTCACCGGACTTAAGCAATTTGTTGGGTCTTTGCTTTATCGGACCTTCTCGCCGATTTAGTTGCTGAGACTCTTTACTAGTTAGGTTTGTGAAGCTCGCCGAAAAGGAGTGCACCAGACAAAAAGAAACTCGCGGGTATCAATGGAAGTTACTGGGTTAAGGTCATTTGAAATGTCGTCGTTGGGTGTGAGCTTCTCGATTTGGTCACTGATGAAAGCTCATGCATGTTCATGGAGCTTATTTGGGCTTCGTCGAAGTGGGTCTTGTATCATCATCGGACTGATCTCTGAAATTTGGTTGATAATGTTTGTTTGGAGTTTGTGGATGTGGTGCAGCTACGTCACCCAAGGTCAAGTCAAACAGTCAACATTATGACAAAGTCCACATCAACAATAACTGATCACTGGGTATCTAACTTTGGGCCAACATTTTGTCGATGGACTTTGGGCATTGAACCTCGATCTACCCCCTACGAAATTTGTCAATCAACGGGCCTTGAACCTCAATCTGACCTCTACAAAGCTTGTCAATCGATGGGCCTTGAACCTCGATCTGACCTCTACGAAGTTTGTCGATCGATGAGCCTTGAACCTCAATCTGACCTCTACAAAGCTCGTCAGTCGATGGGCCTTGAACCTCGATCCGACCTCTACGAAGCTTGTCGATTGATGAGCCTTGAACCTTGATCCGACCTCCGCAAAAATTTGTCAATCGACGGGCCTTGGACCTCGATCTAACTACGAAGCTTGTCGATCGATGGGTCTTAAACCTCGATCTGACCTTTACAAAGCTCGTCGATCGATGGGCCTTGAACCTCGATCTGACCTTTACGAAGCTTGTCGATCGATGGGCCTTGAACCTCGATCCGACCTCCACAAAAATTCATCAATCGACGGGCTTTGAACCTTGATTCGACCTTCGCAAAAATCTATCGGTTGACGGGCCTTGAGCCTCAATGTGACCCCTGTAAAACTTGCCGAGCGACGGATCTTGAACTCTGACCTAATCTTGATCAACGAGGAGTTGTGGTAGGACTCTTCGAGTAACTTTGGGATGCAGAGGGGATTTTGGATTGGAGGATGGAAAATTAGTAATGTCTTGCCTACTAAGGCAAAACCTAGTTTGAGGATAAGAGCAAAAGACAGCTAGAATAGTACAATTGCCTTTACAGCCTGCTATTTTTGGATTATTCAACAGGAAAGGTACACTTGGCAGCCGATCCAAAGAAGTAGGGATTAGGGTAACATGACCCAAAAGGGGCATGGTCCTAACCCGTTCTAAGGATGGAGGCCCAACAAGACACCACCTGGATGACCTAGGGCTATAAAAAGGGGGGCAAGGACAAAAGGAAAAAAAGGAACTGACGGCAGCTTATTCCCTACCATTGTTCAAATCCTCTGACTGGACTGGTTTTCTCTACCTTCTCCTACCTCTCTGCATTCCTCATATTGTCTTAGTGGTATATTCCCAGACTCTTACAGCTACTTTCGGGACCCACAAAAAATAGGTATCTACATTTGGCGACTTCACTGGGGATTATCCTAGCAAAACGATGAATTCAGATGAGGTTCCCCCTCCGGCGCAAGTAGAAACATCTGCAGTTGAAGCCACCAGTGTTAAAGTTGTCAGTCCCAAAATCGCCAGTCATTGGGCCACAAGTGCCAAAGCCAATAGCGCCAGAGACACTAGTACTAGGGCTGCCAGCACTAAATCTCATTCCTCAAAGTCCAGACACAAATCCAGCGTCGATGTTGTTCTGGAAGCTATGCAGAACATGAACCACCAGCTGATGACTCGAATGGAGAAATTTGAAGAGGCCCTCCATGTTCTTGATAAGAGGGTTTCGGCAAAGCCAACGATGATCCTTGCAGAGATTCCGTCAGCAACTCAGTTGGCATTCGCTAGCAGTATTCCGGCTGGTGTAACTTTACCCTCACTGCATGAGCAACAGGTTGCAAGGTCGCCAACGGGTCGAGTGCGTAGTGCAGACTTGTCACAGCCTACTCCAGAGCCCTACAACCCTACACCACAGGTAACCCCTATGGCTCTCCGTGCTTTCCTGTCTTAAGATAAAGAGCCCATGTTTTGCTCCCCACCTATTTATGCTCAGGTAAACCCTAAAGCACATCGTCCTCTTCCCTCCTACTCCTACTCCGCCCCAAAAGGAGTGTTCACATGCTCTGAGGTGCGTGACTTCTTTAAGAAAAGCACACCAATATCTCGTGCTTTGGATTTTGGCAGTGAGCCTCCTTACCCTTTTGCTATCGCACAAACCCCATATCCACAAGGGTATTTGGTTCCCAAGTTCCCACAGTTTAACGACATAGCTTCCATGATCTCGAAGTCACTCCCCCCAAAGATGTTCACCGTTTCCCATACCCTGATCATCGGGTGGCTGTTATCACCTGTTATGATGAGCTTGCAGAGACGCATTCAGGCCATAATGTTGAATTTTCAGAACGGGATGTGTGTCTGGTTGCCTCCGCTAAACCTCACTCTGCACCAAAGACAACCCTTTCTTTCTCTGATGCTGACAAACAGAGTCAAGGTGCTCAAAATCGACCACTGTACGTGTTGGCTTCCATCAAAGGGGTAGAGTTCAAACGTGCTTTTCTTGATAATGGTTCCTCCATCAATGTCATGCCCCTCTCCACTTTTCGCAAAGCAGGCATCCTCGACGATCGCCTGGTCAAGGAGCCAATCGAAGTTGCTGGGTTTGGTAATGATCTTCGTCGCACGATGGGCTACGTTAATGTCGATCTAGCTGTTAACAAATTTCAAGCCTCCACAAAGTTCCATGTCATTGATAGCGATACATCCTATCACATCCTGCTAAGGCGCGCATGGATGCACCGCTTTGGCATTGTTCCGTCTACTTACCATCAGTGTTTTAAAGGCATTTGGAACAACAAGGTCATCATCGTCCTGTGTTCAGATCGCCCCTTTGCTGCCTTTGAGGCCCATTATACTGACACTTTGTTCTTCAATGACCTTGATGACTGTATACAAGATTGCAATATGACCATTATCAGCACCCTTTTACCTACTTGGGCAGACGCCCAGAAGGGCATTTTTCATCCGCCATCTCCAGTTCAGACCAACGATACTCTACGTGAATGTAAGCATGTTCGCCTCCCCAATGGTCGTGTCATCTACCGTTTGTGACGGTGCCCAGGGTCAGCTTAGGTTCACTCTACTGACCCCCAGATTATCAGCCTCGGATCCTCGATAAGGCACCATTGCCAGATCTTGTTGAAGTTAACCTGACCCACCCCAATGAGCAGCCTCGTATTACGTTTCTCTCGGGTTCACTCAGCCCTCACGATCATTCTCATCTTGTTTCCCTTTTGTAGGAATTTCGCGATGTATTCGCTTGGACATACAGCAAAATGCCAAGGCTCCACCCGTCGCTAGTCTCCCACCATCTTAATGTCTTGCCCAATGCTCGCCCGGTTAAGCAAGGCTCACGCACTTTTCGGCTGGAGCTCGAGCTGCAAATCAAAGATAAGGTCTAGAAGTTGTTAGCTGCTGGTTTTATCAAGCCCATCATTCACCCTACGTGGCTAGCCAACATTGTCCCTGTGCAGAAAAAAAATGGTCAAATCCGAGTGTGCGTTAATTTCAGGGATCTTAACAAGGCCTGCCCAAAAGATGATTTCCCGTTGCCCATTATTGACACTTTGGTCGATGGCATTGCAGGTCACGAAATGTTTTCCTTTATGGACGGCTTTAGTGGTTACAACCAAATTCGGATGGCTGAGGGCGATGCTGAGAAGACCGTCTTTCGAACTCTTCTTGGTAACTTCCACTATACTGTCATGCTTTTTGGTTTGAAAAATGCAGGTTCCACCTACCAGTGAGTTATGACTGTTATCTTCCACGATTTACTTCATCATAATCTCGAAGACTATGTGGATGATTTGGTCGTCAAGTCCAAACAGGCAGCCAACCACCTCCATGATTTGTGCCAAGTGTTTGAACGTTGCCGTCAGTATAATCTCAAGATGAATCCCCTCAAATGTGCTTTCGGTGTTAACCACGGCAAATTCCTAGGCTTCATGGTCACTCGCCAGGGCATCGAAGTTGATCCAGCAAAGTCCAAAGCAATCATTGACATGCCTTCTCAAACGACTGCAAGACAATTAAAGAGTTTCTTTGGCAAAGTTTCTTATCTTCGTCATTTCTTGCTAGCCCTCGCTGAGGCAACCTACGCTTTTACCACCCTTGTTAAAGGAAAAGCGAAGTTTTCTTGGATAGACATTCATCAGGCGGCCTTCGAGAGAATCAAGCATGTGCTCTTATCCCCACAGATCATGCATACCCCGCAGAGAGACCAACCCCTCTTCTTGTACATTACTTCTACACCGCGATCCATAGGGGCCCTGCTCACACAGGAAGTTAATGCCCAAGAGCGCACGGTATACTACATTAGTCACCTGATCTGCGATGCTGAAGAACGGTATTCTCTTATTGAAAAGCATTGCCTTGCTTTGGTCTTCGCTGCGCATAAGTTCCGTCACTATTTTCTTGCTCATCGCATCATTCTCCTCACCAAGTGTGATCCCTATAAACATCTCCTCTCCAAGCCAATGCTTACAGGCAAGGCCGCGCGATGGCTCCTCTATCTCGTAGAATTTGACGTCACCTGTCAGCAGCCACGTGCCATCAAAAGCCAAGCCCTCGCAGATTTGCTTGCTCAATTTCCCAATGAAGCTCATGAGCCGGTCGATGAACAGTTGCCCCTCGATGACTTACAGGTCGTCTCTCTCGAGCGGCACCAGGAGTGGCACTTATCTTTCGATGGTTCTTCCACAGCGCGAGGAGGGGGCGCAGGCATTGTGCTCTCCTGCCCAACTCTCACCTCCACTGCTACTGTCAAGTTAGACTTCAAATGTACCAACAATGAAGCTGAATATGAAGCACTCATCCTCGGGCTCCAAATAGCACTCGATAAACAGGTCTCCCGGTTATGCATTGATGGTGATTCTAAGTTGATTGTCAAACAGACTTCTGAAGAATTTGTAATTCGCGAGCCTTCCTTGGCTTTGTATCGCACAATCATTCAAAAACTTCTCTCACGGTTTGCCTCTGTTCGCCTGGCTCATAACCCTCGATCTGTCAATTGATACCCTGATGCCCTTGCCACGCTTGCTTTAAAACTTGATATCTCTGGCGATACTCAACAGATCACTATTCGAAAACAAACATAACCTGCCATTGTCAGTCTTCTCCCTCCCGAAGAATTCACTGATTGGCGCCATCCAATCATCGATCAAATGCAAACTTTCATAGGTTCTTTGCCTCTTGCTCAGCTCAAAAACTTTCATTTGATCCAAGGGGTCCTGTATCACCGATCTCCCTCTGGCATCCTCAGTCGCTGTCTAGGGGATATAGAGGCCAGTGAAGTTATCTCCCGCGTCCATTAGCAGCATTGTGCTACTACTGATATTGCTCTTTATCGACAACTCTAGCACCAAGGCTATTATTGGCCTCAAATGTCAAGTCAGGCGGCTGCGTTGTAGCACGCATGTGTCGCTTGTCAAAAATGCCCGGACACGGCTGAGATTCTCGAGCTCGAACTGACTGATTGGCGAATTCCCTTTATCCGTTATCTTCAGCATGGCCATCGCCCGGACGATCCAGCCCTGATTGCCAAACTTAAGCATCAGGCATCGCGATTCCAGCTTTGTGATGGTCGATTGTTTCGCCTCTCGCGCGAAGGAGACCTCTTGCGATGCCTTGCTGGCGCCGAGATTTACAAGGCACTTCATTAAGCCCATTCCCTCGAGCACCAGGGTGTCTACAAATTGTTTCAACACTTGATCCACAAAGGGCTCTATTAGCCAACGATGGAGCACGATGCCAAGGCACTTGTTCAACAATGCAAGCCATGTCAATATCATCACCATCGAATCCATACTCCGCCCACTGCGCTTCACCCTCTTACTACCCCTTGGCCCTTCCACATTTGGGGTTTAGATCTCATTGGCCCAATCAATCCAACGATCCGTCAAATGCACTGGATTCTCACCGCCACTGATTTCTTCTCCAAATGGGTTGAAGCCATTCCCTTACGACATGCCACAGGCAACGCTGTCTCCGCCTTTATTCGTGAGCACATCATTTGCTGCTTTAGCATCCCGGTGATTATTCTATCAGACAATGGCTCGCCTTTTATCAATTCTCGGGTGGCTCAGCTCCTCCAACAATATAACATCACACAACGCCGGTCTTCTGCTTACTATCCCAAAGGCAATGGTCAAGCCGAGGCAACCAATAAATCCCTCCTCAAGATTCTCAGTCGCACGGTTGCCAAGCATAAATTTAACTGGGTTGACTAGCTGCCCTTAGCTTTTTGGACCCATCGCACTTCTAAAAAGCGCGCCACAGGCCAGACTCCTTTTTCCCTCCTATATGGCACGGAAGCTATTCTCCCTGTTAAGATTGCCCTTCCCACTGCTGCCTTGGCAGTTCGAAGTAAGGTTGATCATTTCACTCATCTTGAAGCCCTAGATGAATGACGGGAGTTGGCTAGACAGCACCTCAAAGTTTATCAACACACCTTGGCTAAAGCCTACAACAAGCATGTACGCCCTCATACTTTTCAAGTCAGTGATCTTGTTCTTAAAGCCGCTAAATATATTATGCACAACACCTCTGCCCCAAAGTTCACCCCTAAATAGGAAGGACCTTATGTTGTCATCGAGGTCCAGCGCAGTGGCTACTGTAAACTGCAGGGTGACGGGCGCAAGGCTGAACCTATAAACTCTAGCTGGTTAAAGCTTTATCACAGTTAGTCCTTTCTCTTCTGTACCTGGTGACATTCCTATTTCATTAGTAACATATGCATGTTTGCTATTGTATCAGTTATTATAATTGCTCTTTAACTTTATCACTTCATTAAATAGCAAAAGATAATATATAATTTCACTTCATTCAATAGCAAAAGAATACATAATTGATCTGTTGGTCATACATGTGCTGTAACTTCCTTATGTATAAGACAACAAAATCGCTTTATCGCCACCTAGCTTATTGAAGGTTTCTTCTACAAGAGTCCGTTCCTGTTCTGCTATTATAAGGCGAGTTTGGATCTCTTCCATCATGCGCTTGTCTCTCGCAATTCTGGCGTCCAATTCCACCATCTGTTGGGCTAGGAAGGCCTGCCCTATCACATGTTCGCAAGCCTGCAATCTCTTTTTAAGCCATTCAATCTCCACTCGATCTTTTAGTAGTTTAATCAGCTCGCGGGCCTCTTGTATTAACTCTTCTGACTCCTCCCCCTGCGCCACTGCAGCAAATATTTCGAGTACTCGACCCAAGGCTTCGTACCCAAAGCGATGGAACATCGGGTGTCTTCTTCCAAACGCATCCACCGTCGCTGGCTGCACCATTCTCGCTGCCTCAAGCAATGGAATATAGCGTGCTTCAATGGTTACCCCTCACCAGGTTGCCTCCATTTTTTACTTCACGGTCACCACCAATTGAGCGTCATCTTCCAGCTGTTCCTTTGCAATAGGGTGGATCTCACCTATCACACTGTTATTCCCACTCTTGACTTCTTCCGAGGCTCGCCTATTCAATGTGTTGTTGGAACCTTCCAGCGATGATTATCGATCCAACACTACCACTTCATGCACCCCATCACGCATCTCTGCCTCCGTGTCCTCCAATCTCACTTTATCACCTGAGGTCTCTTCTTTCATTGTTTCCACCTACACCTTTGACGCCTCGCTCGCCGGGTACTCCAGCAGTAACAGTGGCGCTAGTGTTCTTGGTATTGAGGTTTCCTCTACCTGTGGCATACGCAGGATTGTTACTGGGGTTTTCCTCGCCCTTCGTGGTTGTTGACCTGCACAATTCAAAAGCGAGACATAAGTTTCCCTCGCATTTAAAGGAAGAAAACTTAATTGCTATTACTTACCCATGACTTTACGGATTGGAGGAAGAGAGCTCTCGACTGTCATTAACCGTCTTACAATTTCTCTCTTCGAGCCTCCGGCAGCTAGCGCTGCACCAATGTTCCCACTGAACTTGTCCTTGGCTTTTGGTATCCCCTCCTCCGTTGGTCCCGCCACTTTCTCATCCATCGACAGACCATCGTCACTCAGCTCCACCACTTCTTCTGCCTCTCCTATCGATTCTTCATCAGAAATTTGTACTGCTGAGGCCTTGCGTTTCCGCCATCTCAGGTTAGCGATCGGCTCTTCACTACCCTCTGCCACAACCTTTTTGGCCTGAGCCTCCCTCGATGCACTTCTGTCTACTATTGGCTCGATGGGCGCGATAGGTACATGTGCTTCGGGCACGGCATCGTACGTTACGTCACCCATCTCTGAAGCTAACGGCGCCATTATTGACCTATGACCTCGCACTACTGGCCTAGGCATGCGAAGGGACACATCGTCCTTGTATATGGGCATGGGAGCACAAGGATGAGGATTCTGCAAGCAAAACGTCCTGAAGGCCCGTAAGCAATTTACCCAAAATCGCCTGTAATTTCCTGTTACATCACCTTGGCGATGCCGCGAAGGAATCACGATGCTGCCATTTTCTTCCTCAGCCAAGGCGTACAGTACACTAAACCGGAATAAAACTTCTTCCAATTCATCGTACCTTTCTTCCCATTCACAATAGTTGGGAACACCTTGATCATACCCAAATTGCCTGGGAACACGCCTTGGATTGTACACCTTACTCACATCTCCCAACTTAAATCGCCCGGGCAGGTGTCCTCGCAGCACCACCAAGGCAAACGTTTGCTCATCTGCATCCTCCGTTTCTTGCCTCGGTGTGAACACTCTTACATCCTCCCAATAGATCCCCATATCAACCACACCCAGTATCTCCTCTCGATAGGGTCTGAACACAAACTCTCGCTTAGAGTCTATCACTTCCCCAAGAGCTAACCTGCACATTTGCCTTGACTAGCACCTTCCGCGCGCTCCATGGTCGCTCAACTCCAAGGGTAAAGGCCCATATGAGGGAAATCTCTCATATAAGAACATCTGTAAGAACCCACTCGCTACATAAGAGACTATGGGGTAGCGACCAGTCGAACGCACGCTATCCTCAGCGATCATGTCCAATCGATGGTACAGTGTCCCCAAGAATAACGGTCCCAAAGGAATTGCAATCCCACTTGCTATCTTCACCGCTATCAGACACCATCAACTCAGGGGTGCATTGTCTGGAGTCCCTGGGAATATATACTTTGACAACCAGCACAATACATATGCTGCGAGTTCTGCAGGATGCCCAATTTTGTCTACATCGACAAAGGGACGCTCTGACTTGTCCCCCTTGAAGGAAGGCTGTAAATCCTTAAACCAGTACCGTATCCAAACTCCTGTTGTGCTTTTTCTGGCTCCCTTTGCTCTCTCTTCGCGTTTAGCCCCCTTCGCATTAAAGAAAGACCCATAATTTTTGGTCTTCTCCAGACCTTTTTCTAATGCAGCCATGATTCCCTTCTCCGCCTCATCCATCGTCAGGGGCACTGTAAATCCCCTGCCCATGACATGCAGGCCAAGCAATTGGCCTACGTCTTCTAGTGTGGGTGTAAACTCTCCCCATTTTGCCACAAAGGTATGGGTTGCACTACACCATCTTGACACTAGCAATTCCAAGCCTGGGTTGTCTCGGGGCACTTTCAGTTTGCGGGACAGACACATGGCTCGAGCAACTCGTGCTTGTCATAGCCAGTTCATGTACATTTTGTGGCTAAAGATGTGTTCGGACCACTCCTCCCATCCTGCACATAGGCCCACCGGTGTTTTGAAATCAATAGCACAAAATGGATACATCCCTTGTTCAATAGTAAGCCGGTGCACACAGTCCGCTGGCGGCCGAGCTCTTAATTCCACGGGGACCTCCTCTTTCATCAATTGGGCTGGCCCACTGTCAATCTTATCCCTGGCCATGTCTCCCGCCGCTGTCCAGAACCTATCCATAGGTCTAAAAAACGGAGCCCTCTTCCACTTCTCCTCCGGTGGTACTGCCAACGTGGTTCACCGGGTCTGCACAACTGCTTTCTCTTCGTCATTTTGTCAAATATCCTAACTGCTCTTGCACATAATTGTAATATTGTTGCACTCGCACACCAATTCCTGTTTCCAGCAGCACGTTCACTTTACTCTATTTTTCTTCCCACTCTCTTCCACTGCATTTATTTTTTTGTAATGGATTTCTAACTGAACTGATTCTATATATATAGACCAAGATTCAGTTTTGGGGAAGACGATGGCACTCAACGGTTGTGTCTCATCATTTTCCCATTAAATACATAGCCGCTGTCAACCGCAAACGCCTCGGTTTCCAATATCATTAATCATCACGTCTTTATGCACGCGCCATTTTATCCTTTATTTCAAAATTCAAAATGCCACGTGCAGGGGGACTAAATGTGGATGTGGTGCAACCACGTCACCTAAGGTCAAGTCAAACAGTCAAAATTATGACAAAGTCCACCTCAACAATAACAGATCACTGGGTATCTAACTTTGGGCCAACATTTTGTCGATGGACCTTGGGCTTGAACCTCGATCTTCTTCCTACAAAATTTGTCAATCGACGGGCCTTGAACCTCGATCTGACCTCTACGAAGCTTGTCAATCGACGGGCCTTGAACCTCGATCTGACCTCTACAAAGCTTGTCGGTCGATGGGCCTTGAACCTTGATCTGACCTTTACGAAGCTTGTCGATCGATGGGCCTTGAACCTCGATCTGACCTCTGCAAAAATTTGTCAATCGATGGGCTTTGAACCTCGATCTGACTACTAAGCTTGTCGATCGATGGGCCTTGAATAGGGGTGGCCACGGATCGGATCGGATCGGATTAGGCATCATTCCTAATCCGATCCGCTCACAACGGATTGGAGAATGTTGAATCCACCACCAATCCGTTAGTCCACGGATCGGATCGGATCGGATCTGTGAAATAACGGATCGGATCGGATCCAATCCGTCGACTAAATTTTCTAAATTAGTTTATTTTTAATTTTTTACCAATTTCATATCCAATTACAGAAGTGTAAAATAGAACATAGATTAACCCAATTTAAATGCATAATAACAAGAATAATCAAACTGTAAAATATTGCATAACCAAGAGGATAGTAGTTATCCAAATTATCCGAAAAAACAGTAGGACTATGCCAATATTACATAATAGTAGCAGTGAAGTGAAATAAAAAAAGGGATAGCAGATCCATATGCCAAATATTACATAACCAAAGATCCAAAAGTAGCGGTGAACCAAATAGGCAAATATTACATAACCAAAGGTCCAAAAGTAGCAGTGAAGTGAAAAAAAAAAAAGGAAGTAGCAGATTAGCAGTGCAGTGAAAAAAAAGGGGTAGCAGAACAATCTCTATGAATCTTCTCAAACCGTAGACTATCAGTAAATACTTACCAAAAAAAATAAAAAATAAAAAACGTCAGGTATGTGGCACACGAATTGTCACGGATAGAGTTGCTATATATATATATATATATATATATATATATATATATATATATTTTACGGATTACCTACGGATTGCTACGGATCGGATTTTTGACAGCCTAATCCGTGATCCGATCCGTGGACTACGGATTCAATTTTTTAGAATCCGCCACCGATCCGTGGGTCTGGTAATCCGATCCGATCCATACGGATCGGATTGGATTGGATCGGGTTCGCGGATTAGCAGATTTTTTGCCCACCCCTAGCCTTAAACCTCAATCTGACCTCTACAAAGCTCGTCGATCGATGGGCCTTGAACCTCGATTTGACCTCTACGAAGCTTGTCGATCGATGGGCCTTGAACCTCGATTCGACCTTCGCAAAAATCTGTCGGTTGACGGGCCTTGAGCCTCAATGTGATTATGTGACCCCTGCAAAACTTGCCGAGCGACGGGTCTTGAACTCTGACCTAGTCTTGATCAACGAGGAGTTGTGGTAGGACTCCTCGAGTAACTTTGGGATGTAGAAGGGATTTTGGATTGGAGGATGGAAAATTAGTAATGTCTTGCCTACTAAGGCAAGACCTAGTTTGAGGATAAGAACAAAAGACAGCTGGAATAGTACAATTGCATTTACAGCCTGCTATTTTTGGATTATTCAACAGGAAAGGTACACTTGGCAGTCGATCCAAAGAAGTAGGGATTAGGGCAACATGACCCAAAAGGGGCATGGTCCTAACCCGTTATAATGGTGGAGGCCCAACAAGACACCACTTGGATGACCTAGGGCTATAACAAGGGGGGCAAGGACAAAAGGAAAAAAAGGAATTGATGACAGCTTCTTCCCTACCATTGTTCAAATCCTCTGACTAGATTGGTTTTCTCTCCCTTCTCCTACCTCTCTGCATTCCTCATATTGTCTTAGTGGTACATTCCCAGACTCTTACAGCTATTTTCGGGACCACGAGAAACAGGTATCTACAGAGTTTACATTGGTCACTACTGAAGCACGTTAGAAAATATGAAGTTTGAAGGCTCCCATTGTTGAAAATTAGAGATTTTTTAGATTGAGGCAGGACATTTTAGTCCTTAGGTGATTAAAAGGGCAGTTTGGTCAGATTAAATGAAATATTATTCTTCCCGTTAGTTTTAGACGGGAAATTGACGAGAAAAGGTGATATGATAGACTTTTTAAAACATGAAAATATGATAGTTTCTTTAATTGAGGAGGTTAGTTGATAGTTTTTGTAAACAACAGGATTTATGATTTTAGCCCTTCTTTTTTATTAGTTAATAAATATTCTTTAATTTTTTATAAATAAAATATATATACATTGTGGTAGTTATTTTCCGTCTTCTTCTGTTCACGTGCCTTTTTTATACAAAAATGTTCTTGCTGCAATTCGTTTCTTCTTCTGTTTACGTGTCATTTTTATACGAAAATGTTCTTGTTGCAATTCATTTTTCTTCTTTTTTGTATACATTTTTTAAAGTTACAATAGGGTTTTTCTTCTTTTTGGCTGCCCTTGAAGTAACAATGAAGTATACCTCTCATCAAAGGCACACGTAAGTTTAATTGGTTTTCTAGCAGTCCCATAATGAAGTAAATATGAGAATGATTTTTTTTTTTTTTTTTGGCATTCTTTTTTATTAAATGTTCTTGCTGCAATTCGTTTCTTCTTTTTTATATACATTTTTTTAAAGTTACAATAAGGTTTTTCTTGTTGCAATTCATTTTTCTTCTTTTTTATATACATTTTTTTAAAGTTACAATAGGGTTTTTCTTCTTTTTGGCAGCCCTTGAAGTAACAATGAAGTATACCTCTCATCAAAGGCACACGTAAGTTTAATTGGTTTTCTAGCAGTCCCATATTGAAGTAACTATGAGAATGATTTTTTTTTTTTTTTTTTCTTTTCGCATTCTTTTTTATTAGTTAATTATTATTCTTTAATTTTTTTAGTTACAATGAGTTCTTTTCTTTTCTTTTTCTTTTCTTCTTCTCCGTATATTTTGAAATTATTAAAAGGATTATAGTTGGTCTTCAATCTACTTCTAAAATTCAATATTTTTTGTGCCACTTTTTCCTTCTTTTTTTTTTTTGTTTATTTTTTTACTTACAATGAGGTTAATATGAAACTTTTTTTTTTCTTTTTCTGTTTAAGTTCCCCCTCCCCATCCTTATTATTATTATTATTATTATTATTTTATAGTTAAAGTGGGGCAAATATGAAATTCTCTTTCTTGTGGCAGTCCTTTTTTCTTCTTTTTCTGTGTACTGTTTTGTTTTTTTTTAAGTTACAATGGACAAAGAATTCTATAAAACTGTTCATAAAGTTAAAAAAGAAATAATATTTTTAGTAATATTATGATAGAAATAAATACGTGATAATGCCTATTGTTTCATATAATTCACATTAATTTTGTTTGATGCAATCCTTTACTATATGACTGTATTTGAATATGCAGTCATAATACTGATTATCATGTTTCTACTCCATATGCTATTCTGAAATTTATTTGTTACATATTCTATAATTGTAAAAAGTTGTACGAAATGTAATTTAATAAAGCAAAATGGTCATATTACCTTTGTGCATTTTGCTCAAACATCAATGTTTTACATGCAGCAAACTAATGTTTTAGATATATTGACTTATTAAGGTACCTTTTTCAGTGAGCTAAAAAGTTAAATAGAAACAAATATTTTGCACCCCTGAGCTATTGCTCATTTAGTTAAATATTGAAATCTTGAAAAATTATGTCCTGCTTTATAATAGCAAATTTTGAATTTATATCAAATTTAATAAATGTCTTTTGTAGACGAAGGACCAAAACTAATTAAGCTAGTATGGGTTTATCGGTTTTCTTTATTGTTCCAAATTGTGTTTTTACTTTCTCCACTTTTTATTTAATGGAGTATCTGATTTGTAATTTTCTTAAATTTTTATCATTTTTATTTCCTTTTGCAATAATTTTAGATTATAAGAATAACATCTCTGGAACATTACTTCTTTGAAGGTATTTGAGGTAATACAAATTTATTTTTTTATTTTTACTATTAGAACTGAAGAACATATATATGTTTTAAAGTAAATTAAATTCTTATATCACCCTGTTTATATGTTCAAACTCAATGCTATTAATATTCTTAATTTTGGATATTAACAATATTAAGAACTTTCAAAATGTGTTCATTAAGAATATTAAGGATATTATGAATATTCATTTTTAGACCAAAGACTTATTGTGATATTATATAGGTAGTAGTTTTTATTATTTAATTTTTACTTAATTTTATTTTTGGTTCCAAAAGCTTTATTTTTACTATTTATCTTTGAATTATATGATTATACATCTGTGTTCATTTATATTTATGTATAGATTGCATATATTCTTCTATGTGTGTGTGTGTGTGTATATATATATATATATATATATATATATTAATTATGATTGTATGACTGAGTTATCAAATGTGTATCAGGTATATTTATGCTTAGACTAGCAGGGTTCGTTTTCGTAACATAATAAAATACATATAAATGGTGATATCATAAACAAATCTGAGTGATCCAGACAACAAAGTAAAATTTGAGGTGGACTAAAAGAGGTAGAAGCACGGGCAAACTCGAGAGAGAGGGTGAAGATGGCAATGTAATAGTACACCATTGACTCCCTTGGTGAGGATGTGGAAAGTATGGAGAAAACATAAATATCAGAGAGCACAGGAGCTCTCTATCTCCACGAGGCAGTTTCCTCCTTCTTTTTTCTCCCCCCTTTTTTAACCTTGAAGAACTTCCTTATATAGGTCAAGTGAAAGATTCGATGACGTCATTATATGACATTACATGTGGACCCATTAACATTATAAAACAATGTTAATTAAAATGAGTCTAAATTGTATGGGAGTTAAAATGGTATATCTCTCTGCGAGTCAGGTCGACTCGACGAGCCCTGAACTCAGGGACGGAGGTATGTATAAGTCAATGGGGGCAATTGCTGCCAATGAATTTTTCTTTTTTTAGTAATATACCCTACTATTTTAGTTATTTTGATATGTATATCTATAAAATTACACTATTGCCCCTACTAAAATTATTAAATTACACTATCGCCCTTTCTTGCACAATTTTCTGACTCCGTCCCTGTTTGAACTTCATCCACTAAACCAAGAACCTCCTCGGATCTCGAGTAATCCTGAGTCCTGCTCTCAACTCAAGTTTTCAAGTCTTTGATCTTCAGTTCGATGTATGCTGATGACATGGTAAGTGCCACATAACTAATTTGATTATTGGTTGTTTGACTTGTGAGTCATCGTTGATGATATGGTGTAGTCCGTTGATTATTTGACCAAGCTTTGTGGGCCATTATTGATGATTTGGCATAGTCCGTTGACCATTTGACCAAGAAATGTGAGCCATGTGAAGTGAGATATATTCAACACCTACATTTAGTCCCCCTGCATGGGTGAGCTTTGTAGGATTCATAGAAGGTTAGCCGTGTACAAATGACTCGAAAGTGGTGCTTATGCAAGGTTGTGCTTAACTTGGTGCGATACCGAGGTTTGGTGACCTGGAGTGATAACAGTATCTGGTGACCTGGTGCGATACCAGGGTTTGATGACCTAGAATGATTTCAGGATTTGGTGACCCGGAGCGATGCCAAGGGTTACTAGCGAGTCCAATAGTTCAAGTGTTAAAGAGTGTGCAAGCCAAGTAGATAGCGAGAGACACTACAACGTAAAATGATATACACGAGTAGGAATGTGCGGGCACGATAGAGGGCGAGTGAGTGTTGGCACGAGCGAGTGTCTTAGTTAGAGTGCGTAAAAGTGTGCAAGCCAAATGGATGGCGATAAACACTATAACATAAGTGACGGGCATGAACGAGTGTTAGTGAGTGTTGGCATGAGTGATCATGAGAGTGTGAGAGTGAGTAAGTGTTCGAGCTAGATGGATGGCGAGAGACATTACAATGTAAGGGATAAACATGAGCGAGTGGGTGTTCGAGCCAGGTGGATGGCGAGAGCTACTACAACGTAAGTGACAAGAACGAGTGAATGCTAGTGAGTGTTAGCATGAGTAATTGCAAAATTTTGAATGATCGAGTGCGGATGAGTACTGGCACGATGGAGTGCGATAGAGTACGGGTACGAGCGAATGCAAGTGAGTAGTGGCACGATTGAGTGCGATAGAGTACTGGCATAAGAAAATGAAAGTGAGTACTGGCACGATCAAGTACAATAGAGTACTAGCACTAGCAAGGGTAAGTGAGTACTGGCACGATCGAGTGCGATTTGCAAAAGCAAGTGTAAGTGAGTGTGCAAGCTAAGTAGATGGCGTGAAATGCTACGAAACAAATACGAAGCACGAGTTATCCTATGCTAGCACGATCAAGTGCGAATGAGTACTTGCACGATTAAGTGCGATATAATAATGGCACGATCAAGTGCGAATGAGTACTTGCACGATCGTGTGCGATAGAGTACTAGCATGAACTAGTGAAAGTGAGTGTATAAGCCAAATAGATGGTGTGAAACACGACAAAACAAATGAGAAGCACGAGTTAGGCCATGCTAGCACTATCGAGTGTGAATGAGTATCGGTATAATTGAGTGCGATACAGTAATGACACGAGCAAGTGTAAGTGAGTACTGGCACGATCGAGTGCGATAGAGTATTGGCAAGAGCGATTGCGACTAAGTGTGAAAGCTAAGTGTCCAACTTGAAATATGACAACACAAGTGTGGTATGTGTAGAGTCAATGCTTTATATAGTCCCTTTGTATGGGTGGACTTTGTAAAAGATAAGAGGATAGATGTGTATAAATGATGTGTCTGCCTGGTGGCCTAGGTTGGAATGTTCGATTTTGCAAAGTTTTTAAGTGTTATAACTCGAGAAACGTTTGAAATGAAAACATTTGATGAAAATCCAATCTTTCTAAGTGTGAGAACTCGAGAAAGGTTTGAAGGGTCGAGCTTGTGGTCGTTGGTTTAGAATGCTTTATTTGTCTAAGTTTCTAAGTGTTTCAACTCGTAAAACGTTTGAAATGAGAGCATTCGAATAACTCTAAACTTCTTAAGTGTGAGAATGCGAGAAATATTTAAGTCGGCCTTGTATCCTTGGTTTTAGTATTTGAGGATGGAGTGCTCAAGGTTTTTGCACTTGATGATGGATCGTATTACTTGAGGTTTTAGTACTTGAGGACGGATTGCTGAAGTGTTTTGTACTTGAGGATGGATTACATCACTCGAGGTTTTCGTACTTGAGGATAGATCACATCGATTGAGGTTTTAGTACTTAAGGACGGATCGCTTAAGGTTTTAGTACTTGATGATGGGTCGTATCACTCGAGGGTTTAGTACTTGAAGACGGATCGCTTAAGGTTTTTTTACTCGAGGATGGATTGCATCACTCGAGGTATTCGTACTCGAGGATGGATCATATCGCTCGAGGTTTTAGTACTTGAGGATGGATCGCTCTAGGTTTTGGTACTCAAAGATGGATCGTGTGCTCGAGGTTGTAGTACTTGAGGACGGATCGCTCAAGGTTTTGGGACTTGAGGATGGATCGCATCGCTTAAGGTTTTTATGTTTGAGGCCGGATCGCTCAAGGTTTTTATATAAGATCAGCATATCAATGGGGTTTTGTAGCTTGGTAAGGTGTTTGGGTTGAGTGGATGGTGTGATACACTACTGTATATATGATGGTGAGCATGAGCGGATGGTGTGATACACTAGTGCGAGAGTGTTTGGCACTAGTGAGTGGTCAAGTCTAAATGCAAATGAGGGTGCGAGCCGAGTAGGATAACGTGAGACACTACTGTGTAAATGATGGTAAGCACAAGTGAGTGCGAGAATGTTGGCACTAGTGAGTGCTCAAGTCTAAATGCGAATGAGTGTGCGAGCCGAGTAGGATAACGTGAGACACTATTGCATAAATGATGGTGAGCACAAATGAGTGCGAGAGTGTTAGCACTAATGAGTGCTCAAGTCTAAATGCGAATGAGTGTGCGAGCCAAGTAGATAACGTGAGACACTACTGCATAAGTGATGGTGAACATGAGTGAGTGCGTGAGTGTTAGCACTAGTAAGTGTTCAAGTCTAAATGTGAATGAGGGTATGAGCTAAGTGGATAGCGTGAGACACTATTGCATAAATAGTTACGACAACGCTGCTAAAAAGAGTTTGGAACGATGCGTCTGTATCTTGTTTGGAGGCAATCATTGAATTATTATTATTATATCAATGGTATAATAATAATGATAATAGGATGTGAGTCAAATGGATGAAAAGAAATCAAGTCTTTTGTAATGACTATGAAAAGAAACATGCTGGTTAATGCTATTAGACGGAGTGGCTGCATGGGTGGTTATAGGTAGATGGCTAAAGTTATGAGTTTCAATAGGTGATCAGTAATTAAGCTTGTATGTATATAGGAAATACACAAGGGTGTTTGTATACGACTATTTAGTGTTTGGTTGGGAATTTCAAACCCATTTCGAGCCATTTTTTTTATAATAATAAATAAATAAATTTGGACCACTTGTATGGTCTGCTATAAAGTGTATCGTTGACCTAATAATGTAAGAGCAGCTTAAATGATTGTATACAGATGGGAGTGATTGCCCATTGCATACGGTGTAGGAGTTGTGCTTGTTTAGAATGTGAAGAGGTGTAAAGCTTGAGGACTTGCAGGTAAGGTTCGCCTTGAGATATAGAGGCTGAAAGGAGCTCAAGGGACAAAGGACCTTTAGCATGTGATGCGGTAATGGGTCGAGGGTCCTGGGTTTAGCGAGATATGAATAGATATGCTACCAAATAATACATTGTTGAGGTCGGGCTTGAATGGCAAATAACCTTTTTGTTTTTATTTTATTTTTTATGTATATTCTCGAACCTCAAAGGTGAGATGTCTCGAGAAGTACTCCTCGGCTAAGAAAATTTTTGAAGCATTTTGTAGTCGAAGTTGTTAGGAGTTGGAGAGAGATAATGAGCACAAGTTAGGCAGTATGTGCAACGACCCTGGATTTTTCAACCCAGCGTGGCATTTGATGAACTGAGGATTGACCTGATAATGGCTGCAGATGCGGAAGCAAGAAGCAAGACAATGGTCTTCCAAGACATAACACACCTTTAAGACCCTAAGATGACCTTCCATGACATCGTGGAACTCAATGAGGATGGACGCGGAAGCAAAAGACCGGAAAGATAATAATTAAGCCCCAAGGGCAAAATAGTCATTTCTAAAAATATGGACTCGGGTGCCACCGAGCACACCACTGGAAAGACAATGAAAAATTAATTAAGATGGACTCAAGAATTGCATGATTTGGAGTCCGGACGAAAGAAAAACGACAAGACGAACACTTAAGGCTAAAGGGTAAAATGGTAATTCCATCTGAAATGGGTACCCCCGTGTACACTATTGGATAGACAACGAAAAATTAACCAAGATGGACTTAAGAATCACTTGATTCGGAATCCGGATGGCAAAGATATCAAGTCTTGAAGTTGAAGGAAGGGAAACCCTATCCCGATTCGAACAAAAAACTGACACTACTTCACTAAAATAAGGATATCTTGAGATAGGAGAAGAATATGAAGCTAAAATTGGTACCATTGGAAAGCTTATTTCAACGCTGTCAATTTAGACTCAAGAACGAACCAATTCGGAGTTAAAACAAAGAAGATACGATAACCCGAAGTTGGAGGTGCAGTGCTGAACCAACACACACACACACACATGAACAGTACTACGAGTGCTCGTGAAAGGCTACGAGTGCTCATGCATCACTCGTTCTGTTAAAGGCTTAGCAGATTTCTGAGTTTGAAATGTGCTTTTGAGGACTTTTTGGGCATTTTTGAAAAAAACACAAAGAAGAAACCCCCCTCAAAATCATTTTTATACCCAACCATGTAGACGGAAACAAAAAAAAAAACTACTATGAAATGTCTAAAATGCCCTTAGATCAGATCTGGCTCAAAACGGTGAAAATGCAACTTTGCACCAAGCATGTATTTGACCCCAAATGCACTTCTAAGCTGAAACGAATATGCACGCACATGTAATAAGTGATTTTGAGCGCGCGGAAATGGCCCATGGCTCCCAGAAATGACCGATGCAAAATCCGACCCCCTGATGTCCAAAAAGGCAAAAATGAACTTGAAATAAAAATTTTGAAAACCAAAATTTACAAATGATTGGAAATTACCATTTGGCCCTTGACCACACTTCATACATGATTAATGAGACCCTATAAAAGAACAAAAATAGAATTCCCACACCCGATGCAAACATGGTGAAACAATAACTTGTCATTTTTCAATATTTTTATAATATTTCATGAAGTTAAAAGTTACACAGAATACAATATACATGTCATTAGCCTCCGGCCTCATCTCATACATGTTAAATACAATACAAAAGGTGTACTTATGTACACATTACCTACATGAAATCAAATGTACACATTTTGACATAAAGGGCTATAAGTGGCATTTCAAGCCAACCTTTACAAGAATTAAAACCTTTAAATCTACGATCATCCAAACAATGATGAACATCATGAACCAAGTCTTCGTACCTGATCAAAACCCCCAGTAACTTTGGGGTGAGTAAACAAGTTTACTCGTAGAGAATGAGCATGCATCGGCTCGATTTCTTTCAGATTTTTAGACTAGCATGAAACGATTCAAAAGGGTCATGCCACCTAACGTCTATGTCAAAGATTAGACTCATGGATCATCCTAAGCTACTCATGCAATTGAAATAAGATACATGACATACATGCATACCAGTTACAAGTGTATTAACGAAGATGAAAACATGCGAGGTAAGTATACAAAACACAGTTATACTAACAAGATTGGAAACACACAAGGTAAGTATACAAGACACGAGTGTACTGGATGGAATCCAATATATACAAGAAGCAACTGCACGATTTCAAGTGTGCTAGATGAAATATAAACACACGAAGCAAACATAAAATCTATGCGATTAAATAAGGTGAGAAGTACTCCCTATAACACGACAAGGTTCTTAGATCTTTAAGAGCTAACATTTGAGATCTAATAGTTTAGAGATTTTGCATGTTGATATAAATCATTACATGTGGTCCATGCCACCTAGAATCTAAGTCAAGTTACATGTATAGGATCATTCCTAAGTCACGATAGCATAAAGTAACACAAAACGAGTTAACTAGGAAAAATTGACAAGATTGAAACAATTCAATTAACACGACAAGGACAAGGCGTGAAATCAAGGATAATGCATAATATCCATGCAATTAAACAAGAATGGGACATTCCACACAACACGACAAGTTTAATGCACGAAATCAAGAACAAGGCATAATATCTATGCAATTAAACGAGATTGGAACATTTCACATACACGAAAAGTTTAAATCTTCAAAGAATAACAACTTGAAATTTAAAGAGTGAAATCAACCAATGTGGAAACTCGGATATCGCTCGGATCAAACTAGACTCTTGAGATCACTTTAGGGCTACTAACCCATGGGCACCATTCCCCTAGTGCGCACCATAGACCACAGTTCTTTTGGGATCACTTTAGGGCTACTAATCCAAGGGTACCCTCCTCGAATGCACACGATAATATAGGGAGCTCTCTATCTCCCGTACTAGAACCAAGTCCTAGCCATGTCAATTCTTGTTTGATATCCCAAGTTCCAAAATCAACAAGTTGTGCAAGTTAAGATTGTATCAAAATACAAGAAATGCATTAACCACGTCTCATTCACAACCAAGATTTTGGAACACACAAGTCATGCCCTAGATTCTTAACTATGATGGCTTGCGAAATGTAAGAAATCATGGTATGCATCGACCTAGACTACAACATATATATAGCACATAGAATCTATTGATGTAAATACACCACAAGTATAAGATTAAGATTCAATTATTTGTTTAACAACTCTTGAACAATTAAATCATTCCAATGCAAGGGTGCAAGTTCATTAACTATATTAATGGAGCTAAGTTGTAACAAGTCATGATACATGATAAAAAGATAAAAGCCCTATGAAATAGATGTCTAATTCATTAGAACACTAATTAGAAATTAATTAACCTAATTAATTAATTTCTCTAGAAATCAAGGTTGTCTAAAAATTCTCAAAATAATATATGTGAATGTCCATTCCATGGTGATTGCAATTATCACATCAATTTCACAAAATGAGTAAGATATAAACATGGATAATTTAATTAATTTAAATTTAATTAAATCTCTAGATTTCAAAGGTTATTCAAATGATCTCAAATAAATATATGTCATGGATTAAGTCATGGCCACACCATATATCAAGTCAAAATTAGAGAACAGGTACGGTACAATTAACTAGAATTTAAATCAAATTAAATTCATTTAATCTCTAGATTTAAAAACTCATTCAAATGGTTCCAAATAAATATATATCAAAGATCGAGTGAAGGCCATGCCATATTTCAAGTCAAAGTGAGTTATATGCAAGTTATAATTGATCATTAATTTCTCAAATTAATATAACACATGCATATAACTTGTATTTCATACCAAAACAATTAAAACACTTGGAAAAATAAATTATAACACCCCCTTACCTCACAAGAGGATTGTTTCTCTTGAATCCAAGGCTAGCAAACACAAAATAGTAAACCCTTCTAGGGTTATGAAGAGGAGAGTGAGGGGAACAAAAAGTGTTCCAAGGTTTATGGTCTAAGGTGAGTGGAAAGGCCTCAAAAATCAAGGTCAAAGCTTAAGCATCAAGCTTCTCTAATGGTGGTTAGGGTTTTCTCTACAAGAGAGGCAGGAGATGAATGAAATAAAAACATAAACCCTAAACTAAATGTGGTGGGATTCTCCACTCACTAGGTGCTCTTGCACTGCCTCACGCACACACACTTGCAAGACTAAAGGTGAGTCCTACACTTGTCACAAATCTATGACTCATCCCTAGGCTTAATCTCAAGTCTACACTTATCAACCATCCAAGCTAACAAGTGCACCAATCCTAGGCCAACAAGTGGGTGAATCTCCACCCTCCAAGTGTCATCATCCAAGGCATCAAATTGTCCCCACACAAATGTCAACAAGTGGACTAATGGGAGTGTGACACTTGTCACACTTTCCAAAAATTGTAAAAAGGTCCTTTTTGAAAATATCTTCCAAATTGAATTACAAAATGGTCCCTAAGACGAAAAATAATTACTTTATATAATTACACTAAAATCCCAAAAGTTTAGAATAATTACCAAAAGTTATGATTTCTTTCCCTTTACAAGAAAAGTAAACATTTAACATGCTTTTCTACAAAAGTAAAGATACACATAGCATGGAATTTAAATATCATGGATGCATGCAAAACCGGGATCAAATCCGAACACGAAAAGTGAGGTTATGCCAACAAAGTGACAACCGAAAAAAAGACGAAAGATGAATAGTGTCGAAAAACGAAAATGTGGAAATAACTCGGTCCTTAAAGGAAGTTGTCAATCCACACGAAAAAGTCTTGGAAACCAATTCCAAGCACTCAAGATGACACTCAGTGACAACAAACAGAACTCAGAAAAGAAAATTAAACGGAAAAAAATTTATCCGTAAAATTTTTAAAAAAAGAAAGGGATGAAAATGACCGGATAATTACAGTATGGGACTGATTTTGAGAGGCTTCAAGTGCATGGGAACAAGTTTGGTATGAGGTGTATGTCTAAGTTTAACTTCGAGGAAGAAGAAGCAAAGAAAATCTGCCCACACATCTTGAGCCACTTCAACTATTTTGTGAAATCCCAGTACCCATGTTATAAGGTGGGTTAGCCAGTAGGAGTGAGCACTATGTCTTGTAATAACAAGCATTTGTTAGTCCTTGAGTAGAGGTTGAGCTACCAAGTTAGGTGTATGGATGTCTCGATGTGTCAAGGTGTATAACAATGTGTAGGTTTGGGTAGAACACATAAGTTCTATGTTGGTTTCTCGAAGTGCTGTGAGTGAGCTTGGCAACAAATTGTGTGAAGGCCGAGTCTTCTTTTTCCTTTTCCGTTTTTTCGGCATTCATTATATATATATATATATTATTTATTTATTATTTTATTTATTTATTTGTTTTATTCTTTTCCATGTTGCCTTAAGATTTTGTTGAGCCCGAGGTAGGATTTGGTGTCCGGAACCGATTTTCGACACTACATGCATTGCATTATTTAATCTTTTACTGTCAATGCATGATTTAATTTCATAGAAAAATACTTGTTTAATTTTATTTTTTGGGGGTATAGTTGCATAGTTTCTTCAGAAACATTTTCGTTTTTCGAGGTTATTTGTGTAATTAAGTTTTAAAGATATTTTTGCTTAAGGACCATTTTGTAATTATTTTTGCTCGATATTTAGAAGAGGGATTAACTTACAATTTTGAGAAAGAGTGACAAGTGTCACACTTTCATTGGCCCATTTATTGACTTTCCATTGAAACACTTGTTAGCCTAGGATTTTGACAAGTGTAAGGCTTGGATTAAGCCTTGTGAAGAGGTCTAGGATGGTGACAAGTGAAGGGTAGATGTGTGTGTGTGTGAGAGGTAGTGTTGGTGTAGTGTATTCGACTAACATAAGCATTTAGGTTAGTGGAAAAGTTAAAGATTGTTATCTTCCTCACCAAAACCACCATTATTGACATCAAAACCCGAGCCTCCATTGCTCACTTTCAAGCCTCTTCCCTTTGGCTTTTGGTCTTCCACCTTGAAGACAAAAGCTTTCTCACATCCATCTCTACCATACCTTTGCTTGGTTTCCCATTTTGCATCAATTTCCTCGAGGATTCTAGAGATTCAATTCTCTAGTGAGGTAGAGAATGCTTTATGTTTATACCCTTAGGCTCCATTTGGTTAGATGGAAATAAGGTAGAAAAGAAAAGAAATAGAAAGTGAAAGAAAAGTGAAGTGAATGAAACGAAAAGTGATTTTCTAGCATGCATTTGGTTAGCATGAAAATTTATTCAAGAAAATAGTAGAAAAATATTAGTTTGTTAGTTTGGATAGCATGAAAGTAAAAAGAAAATGATTATACATACCAAAACTACCCTTTGAGAGAAAAACCAAATATTTCACCATATAACTATATATATATATATATATCATGTGGAATTGACTTGCATTAATATACCAAATCAAAAGTTCAATATGGTCTTTCAATAAAACATTCATGCTACAAAGTTTTAAAATTTAAATAGTAGAAGAACTACTTGGGGAGAGTTGTCGAAGTAAAAACAAGTAACGCATCTCAAAAGGATAAATCAAAAAGGCTCTTGCTTTGATAGGATCAACATTCAAGAACTCAAATGCATTCATGCGGCTAGGGATATCAAGCTCCCAGTTCCTCGAAATATGTACACGAATCTTTGAAAGGATTCCTCATTCATCCGCAATAAGTTATGACAGTGTTCATTAGATTGCATAATGTCACTCACAAATTATCATCTAGTCAAATAGCAATTACGTTGTGGACCCCTATCAAATTGTGGTAAGTAGTATGTACACATATAAGTTACAGTACCAACAAATTGTGTAACAATGAGACTAAGCTCTTCATCATGTTCGTCATTAATATCTATCTGAAAAGTTTAATAACAAGAAACAATTATAATCAAACACATATAGTATAACAAAGAAGTACTATTTTAGTTTCAATGGTTATAACACAATGATAACTAATTTGTTATCCATATAGGATACCGAGTTCTAGATTAACTTCAAAAATCTGAACTTGTTAATAAAGTATACCTTCAATTCAATGTTTTGAAAGTCACCAAATTTAATTTTTTTTTTTTTTTTATCTTTTTTGCTTTTTTATAATTGCGACACAAATCATTAGACATGCGTCTTTTCTCATACACACTATAGAAATAAGAACAACTAAAATTAAGAATATAGGCTAATCACCACTTTTTTGCTGTTTAATTAAGAAAAAACACAACTCATTTGAAAATAACACCAAAGCATGCAATTCCATGAATTAAACTCACTGATAACCAATTCACAAAACTATAAACACACTAATAAGACACCTAGTCTAATATACCTTAAATAAACATAAAGAAAAGGGAAACACAAAGCAGCACAAGGAAGATATAAAAAAATAAAGAGACAAATCAAAACAAAGAGAAAAATCGATTCTATTGTATATTCATTTATATAAAGAGAGAGGTACATGAGTATCTATATAGAATATATATATATATATATATATATATATATATATATATATATATATATATTCCTTTGAATGGGAAAAATGATTACTCCCAGGTACATAGATGTTGGTTTGCAAAATAATGAAAAAATATATATTATATTTGGATAAGGAAACTGATATGGTACAAGTGATCATTATCTCTATACGTAGGTGAATATGAATATTGTAAATAAATGACATTGTAAATATATGACAGTGGAAAAAAAGTGTTACGATGCACCACTACGGAGAATTAAACCATTTTGTTGGATCTCTAGAATCATGCTTTAATTGCTGTGGAAATTTGACTTCAATTATTCATGTAAGCCTAACCAGATTACGCACCATACTAATATATACAAGGCTTAGTTGTTCACAGCGTAATGAAGTAAATAAGTAAAGAATATAAAAAAATAAAAAAAGAATTTAATTTAATTTTTTTAAAAATTTCTATTATATTCATGGCATGAGACTGTGTTTAGGAATTTAGGGCGTGACAACATGGTATATATATATATATATCATACTATGTGTTGTCTCTTTGTGTTTGTAAAGAGCATCCACTTCTACCTGCCTTTGTAGATCACACACACACACACACATATATATATATAGATATTGGATAATGGGTATATATTTGGAACTACAGAAATCGTTAAAATAGCATTCCTAATTATAAAAAATTCCGATTTTAGTATGATTTGGATTCTGGGTATATATACCCAATATCTATATATATATTGGATACTGGGTATATATTTGGAACAAAAGAAATCGTTAAAATAACATCCCTAATTATAAAAAATTCAGATTTTAGTATGATTTGGGATTATGAGTGGCTAGAATTGCAATATAGAACAGATAATTAAAAAAAAAAATTCTATTTGTATAATTTGCATTGCCAGAGAAACATTGAGAGAGACTTTACCTTTGGAGAGAACTTTGTAACGATTAAACTGCTGGGTAAAATAGAAATTGTAAATAAATATAGAACAGATAATTAAAAAAAAAAAAAATTATTTGTATAATTTGCGTTGCAGAGAAACGTTGAGAGATAACTTACCTTTGAAGAGAATTTTGCAACGATTAAACTGTTGGGTAAAATAGGAACTGTAAATAAATAGGCAATTCTTTCACGCGAAAATAAATTTTCGCGTGTTTTTAGAGGAAAAATTTTTAGGGAAAAATACTCCACGCGGGAAACTAAATTTTCCATTACGATTCTCTTTCTATCTATCCAAACTTTTAAAAAGTTTAAAATTTTTCTCTTTCCTTTCTTTTCTAGCTATTTCTGCCTAACCAAATAAAGCCTTAGTAATTTAATGTGTTCTTGAGGTTAATATACATTATATGCATGTTTTTCGAATTCTAGGGTTGGATATAGATGTATATTGTATTAAATCAACTTATGGCTTTATATTGTTTGAAATGTAATACCCATAATTTTAAAAGGATAGTCTCGGTATTATTTTAAATATTTTAATTACATTTTTATTTATTTACTTGATTATTTGGCTATTTGATTACGTGTTTAATTGAATTGGTTAATTAAATATTTCATTTGCTTAAATGTTTTATTTGACTTAATTGATTAATTGAAAGTATGCACTTGAATATTATTTGAATTAGTTGATTTAATTGATGTGTTTTGTTTATTTGTAATTAATTGTAGATTAAATAATTAAATATTTATTTTATTTTATGGATTTGGTTAGTAGTAATAGACCAACCAATTGGATCACATGGATTACTTGGATAGGAGGTTTAATGGGTAAGGATAATTACTCATGGATAGTTATATATATATATATATATATATATATATATATATATATATAAAAGGAAAGTAATTTATTAATTAATATTATTGTAACTTAGTATTCATAATCTGATGTATATATTTATATAATAAGGATATACATAGATTATATACGTAACATATTTTTAATTACCCATAGATAGTTTTATATATATATAAGGATAGTAATTTATTAATTAATATTATTGTAACTTAGTATTAATAATCTGATGTATATTTTTATATTTGTATAATAAGGATATATATAGATTATATACGTAACATTTTTTTAGTTACCCATGGATAGTTATATATATAAAAGGAAAGTAATTTTAAAATATATATTTTTATATTTGTATAATAATGATATACATAACATATTTTTAGTTACAATGGATAGTTTTATATATATATATATAAATGGAAAATAATTTATTAATTAATATTATTGTAACTTTATATTAATAATCTGATGTATGTATTTTTATATTTGTATAATAAAGGTATACATAGATTATATACTTAACATATTTTTAGTTACCCATGGATAGTTATATATATATAAAAAGAAAGTAATTTATTAATTAATATTATTGTAACTTAGTATTAATAATCTGATGTATATATTTTTATATTTGTATAATAAGGATATACATAGATTATATACGTAACATATTTTTAGTTATCCATTGATAGGTTTATATATATATATATATATATTAGGAAAGTAATTAAGTAATTAATATTATTGTAACTTAGTATTAATAATCTGATGTATATTTTTTTTTATTTGTATAATAAGGATATTATACATAGATTATATACGTAATATATTTTTAATTACTTTTTAAATATTTTAATATTTATTATTTTCTATTTTAAGTTGACTTAGTTTGGGAAAATGATTAGGGTTATTATTTAGCTTATAGATATATAACTATAGGTTTGTATGAAGGGGTTAGAAAAAATCACGTATTATAGTTTGGATGAAAAGGCAAAGGGTTTAGAAAGAGAAAGAGGAAGGAGGCTAAGATTTTTATCAATTCCTTAAAGGCAAGCTCTTTTCTTTTCTTCTCTTTTGATTCATATTTTGTATAAACTTAGATTAATTCCAGGATATTTAATTTAATTAATTAAACCTATTTGCATGATAAACTCTGAAATTATGGCGTATATAATTTATGTAATGGGTTTTGTATACTCTATGTGTATATATATTGTTTAATTTGTTTTAATGATTTTTAAATTGTTAAATTAGATTATGGAGAATTTAAAAAGCCTGATTTAAAGTTTATATTTTAAGTATGAAATTTAATCAATTGAAAATGTTAAGTTAATTAAATATGATAGGATTAAATTATTTTATTCAATTGTTTGAATTTAAATGAATTTAATCAAATTATAGACTTGTATAATTTAATTGAGATGCATGTTAATTTCTTATGAGATAAATTAAGTGCATGCTACTTAAAATTATTATATTTTGGTCAATTAAATGCAAAGGAATATGTGTATGATTTTTATCATGCTATGTATGGATTTATTTGATGTGATATTATAACTGTAGCATCATTTATGGATTGTATGTATTATATGTACCAATATGGAATGGTGACATATTAGGGACGAATTAACTAAAAACGTTAAGCCTACCTATTCATGTATAACGGAATGGATTAATTAAAATGTTAAATCATACATATTTTCATGTCAGGTCAACTGAATCAGTTGGATGACATACCGGATATTTATATTATGTTTGGATAGGACGGATTATATATATATAGTTATATGCCATGATATGAGCTTTAGTCTTAGGATCATGGCTGGGGTGCATATATTGCCAGGGATGTGTAACTAGATATAATGTAGTTGTGTACCCTAGTAAGTCTAGATACTCATGCCCATTATATATGCGTTTTGCATGTTGCCTACTATTCAGGTTGAGACAACCTTATAGTCTAGTGAGGTTCCTTTAGTGTGTATCTATATATATACGGACTATGTAGTTATTGTTGAATTGATTAGGATGTCTATGAGTTCTGGGTCTTTGTCTGAGATGTAGTAGTTCAGAACTTATTTGTGGGCCTGACCCACCATTATTTTTCAGGTGTTCGTTAGTTCTAGGCTTAAGGATTATTCGTACTGAGCATAGACGATTTATTCACTCCTCCATCTTAAGGTAGGATTTCCTTATTATTGTTTTAGTCAGATATTATTTTATTTTAGTTAGATTTTGGATTAGGGGTCCACATGATGGATTTATAAGTTGTAATTTTAACTAATTACTGGTATCAGAGGATTTTGTTATTAGAGGTTTATTGGATTAATTAATGAGAATTTATTAATTAGTATTTTTTCAGCTTTATTCTTTATTTCTATTTCATTTTGTGTTCTGTGTTCGTTTAAATACTTTAATTATTTGATATTCCCTTAGGTTTGGGCTTGGGTTTGGGCCTGATTAACCCATGTTTTAGAGTTGAGGGGTATCACAGTTTAAGGCTTGTGGATGATTTTTAACTTGTATTAATCTTATCTCACTTGGTGATGATTTGAAATCTAGAGATTTTTATTTGTGTAACTATAGAAATTCTATATTAATCTTGCCAATGACTTAATTATGTATTTGATATTGTATTGATGTTTAAATCATGGATTTGAAACTCTTTGTGTACTTGTATGAATGGATTTCATATGTTGACAATTTAGTAGTAGCTTGATTTGATTCACATTGTGAACTTGTTGTTGAAAATGCCATTGTAGTTGAGGACTTAGGGCATGATTTGTGTGGTTTACAAATTTGGTTGTGCATGGAAGGTGGTAAAGTGCATTGTATACTTAGTATATGTTATGTATAATTTGTTGATTTTGGATTCTTGGAGCGTCGTTGTTGTGACATGGCCAGAGTACGGCTCTAGTGCGGGAGATGCGAGTTCTCCCCAATTTAGTGCGCACTTATGGAAGTTACCGATGGGCTAGTAACCCAAAAGTAGCTAATTGCATTGGTTTTATCCGGCGAGATGTCAAAGTATATCCATGTTGTTTGATTTCGCATTTCGTTTCAAGTTGATAACATTAAATAGTTCTAACTTGTTGTTTTGTATTGGTTATTCCAATGTTGTTTAATTGTATCACTTATGGTGGATTGTGTTTAAAATGTTCCAAGGTAGCTTTAGGATGATCCCTTAGCTCCACTACTGAACTTAGACGTTAGGTGACATGATCCACGTATATCCGTTTATATTCACTTGCAAAACCGTTAAAATTTTAGGTTATACGCATACACATTATCCTACGGAGTAACTCGTTTACTCACCCTAGTTGGTTGTTGTTTTTTCAGGAAAGGAAATTATCTTTTTGGATGCTCAACATCCCTAACTTGGCTTGAGTAACATTTGGTTATCTTTTTGTGTATTTTTGACATCCAAATGTTGGCATGATTTGGCTATATTTTTATGTTATTAATGTACCACTTGTTTAGAAGCATGTTTTGCTTCCTTTTTGATATGTAATATGAACCTAGGTACTTTATTTTAATGCTACTTTTACATGTATGTAATGAGGCCAAGGGCCAAACTCTTTTGATGTATGGAATGTATGGCAATTTTTAGCATGTTTTTATCTCTATGGCATAGTTTTATCTTGGGGGCATTTTGGTTATTTTTTTATTGCATTTCATATTTGGTTTAGACTATGGTTGATTAGATAACTCATTTTTAGAGGGGGTTACTTCACAAACTTCTTCCAAAAAGTTTCGTTTTAGCCCTGAAAATCAAGCGTTTTCGAAAAACAGCAAATTATTTTTTCTTCTTGACATACCTTGCACTCGGGGGAATTTTGGTCATTTTTTGTTACATTTTATTTTTGGTTTGAACCATGGTTGATCAGAGGACTCATTTTTAGGGGGGAACCCCATTTTAGCCTTGAAAATCACTTGTTTTCGAAAATAAAACTGCTCGCAACATATTGATCTTATCGGGCACATTTTGGCAACCTTTTTGTAAAACTTCAGAAATTCATATCTGATTCATTCTAATTCCAAATCAGGTGATTTTTGAGTCAAAGTTTATTAATTTTTTGTTGCCTATCCAATGGTTTTCATGGTAGTATCCATTTTTATTTGGAATGACCAATTTACCCCTAGTTCATTGCCTTATTCGTTTCAAACCTTAGCTTCCGCATTTATTTCCTTTTAAATCTCGTGACTTCTCGGGAAGTCATTTTGTCGTCTTAGAGGTGGCGTTCATCTCTAGAGACTTCTTTCCTTTCATTGCTTCCGCATCTGGGGATCCATTATCGGATTAGTTTTCGAATTACTCGCTGAAACACCGGGTTTAGAGAATTCAGGTCGTCACAAATTGAGTTTCAAGGCCTTTTGAAGTCGTGGGTGAGCTTGGCAATAAATTTTAGTTACAAGGCTTCACTTCGAGGACACTGAGTAGTTAAAAGGTGTCTTATCTTGATAGCTAATGTCAAGTGTCATGTACATATGGATTCACATCAGTTATGTTTGGAGAGGGAAGTCATTACAAGTGAAATGTCTTGAGAGGTGTGAGAGTATCCACGTATGTATATTCATGCATGACATAAGCTTGCAAAATATAAACACCAAAATGGCAGCTGCAACTCTAGACTATTCCAATAAAGTACCATAAAAGGTGGTGCTATTTGTTAGTAGGATGTTAGATAGGTGCGCCTTTATATGCGCGCGCGCGCGCACATATATATATATAAGAATTTTTATATATACACACACACACAATAATGTATGGAAGTAAAAGACTACATTGAGAGCACCATCAAGTGGTATATTTTGAGCAAAAGGGTCTTGAAAGTTGTGCAGCAATGTCATGTCGTGTAAAGTCCACTTAGACCTATGGTTATGTGTTAGTATAAGGTTTTGTATGGATATTTATTTAAAATAGCAAATAGTACTGCGTCTTTGTCTATATGCATGAATGAAACTCTGTGTTGGTGAGTGTGCAGCCGGTGGAAGATATATGACACTACAAAGGTGAGACGGATTTACATTGACAAAATTTTATAACGTGGTCACGATGGTGTGTGAGAACCAAATGAAAGGCATGAGATACTCCAATGGAAATAATAGGCACAAGTAGGTTACGAGTTAATAGTGTGATGAGCGAGTGTGCGAGAGTTTGAGGGTGAGTCAACCGGCTGTTATTCCATTGCATACGTGCTTGTTAGATTGTGTAGTTGAGCATCGAGCAGTAAGCATGAGGCTGCCAACTTACATTAATGCATATGTTAAATTTGTGATAACATGCAAGTCTGGAATATTTAATTCTTTGACATATGGTCATGTATGGGTCATCAATACTTATGGGCATGTGTTGTGTTAATTATATGGCTGCAAATACATGAGCATTAGAAAAGAAATACTTAGTGGATGGGTCTCACTTTTGATGGCCATCAATCCTTTATTGTTTGCACAAAGCTGTTATGATATGTTCTTGCTTTAGTTGCATGGATAGATGTAGGTAGGTATTTGATTGGTTTATTAAACTCCATAATAATGACTTGAGAGGTTCAAGATTTTGAGTAGCGTACGGTCGAGATTTGGGTGCTGGAGAGTTGTCGCTCCGAGCTTGCACACCTTCAAGATTGTTCATGAATGTAACTCGAGCGGCACAAGACCTTTGTTATCATTATGCAGTGATGGGTTGAAGGCCGTGGATTTATTGAGGGCGCAATGACTCGAGTTTGGAACAGATGGGAATGTGTGAGTTCAAATGTTACATGAGATTTTGGGTCCCATATGGGTATGCTCAAGTGGCAGAGCCTAGTTATGACTGTGTGAGTAGTGTTTCGAGAGACGAAACAAGTATAAGTCCATGTAATGAGGCACGCTTGGCCAGTGGTAGTAAGTAATATTTATTGTAACAACAAGAATTTTGTTGCTTGTGATACAGATTGGTTTGATAAAAGAGGGATACAGTTGGGAACTCGAGAATTTTCTCTTCCATGTTTGATAGATTTAATAAGAAAGGAGGCAAAAATAATAAGGATTGAGAAAATGTTATTATCAACATTTCGCTACTGTGAATGAGGTTATGAGAATGACGAAATCGTGGGTAGTGTAAACCAAGTGAAAGGCGTGAGCAACTGCAACATAAGTGGAAGTGTGTCGAGGAGGCAGAATGTGTTCCATAACGTTGAGTCGATGGTGTGGAATGTAAGAGTGTCGATGATTGAGATCTCACGGAGTGTGTTGGCGATGGACTGCAATAGTGCAAAGTTGGGAAAGGGCTACATCGTTCATGATAGTTCCCACAACATGAATAATACATGTACAGAGGATAGGGAAGGTGCCAACTGTCTTAAAAGTAAACGGGTTCAACCTTGAAAGTAGGAATGGGGCAATCAAATATCCTTAAGTGTTTTTTTTTTTTTTTTTTGTTTATTATTTTATATATATATATATATATATATATATATATATATATATATATATATATAACTTGAGAGCAAGCTAGGACTGGGAAGGTCCAATACTCAAGGAGCATCAGCGCGCTCGAGGTTTAGGTACTGAAGGATTGTCGCATTAGGTTTAAGCAGTTTTACTCGATGTGGTCTTTATGAACCTGGTAACAAGTTTTGTTGGTCGTAAGATGCGAGCTCGTGCTTCGAAAAGTGTAGTCGAGTTTACAGTTTGCAGACTCAATAGTCTAGCCAAGGTGGTCTCACGAAAATTGATACTTTCGGGTCGCGTTGGCTTTATAGTGTAAAAAATGGGTTTGCATACATGATCTCCACCGTACTGGCTACATACGATCTATAATAAATCAACTCTTACAATAGCACAAATCATTGTAAAATAGGGTTATTGGTCGGGTAAGTCGAACCACTAGGACTGTTAGTTTATGGCAACCAAGATGTCTAAAATCACTTTTAGAATGATGAAGGGGTATAGAGTTTTGTTTGGGTTGTCACTAAAATTAGGAATTGAAAAATGTATAAAACGGTAATTTGCGAAGAATTAAAGAGATAAAGATAATGTAGAGGGGACTAGGGAAGTGAATCTATTACCTACCCTATAAACATGCTAGTTGAGGTAAATTTAGGGGAAACAATATAAATATGTGACCATGAAATCCTACAACACAACATTGCTACATTTCTTTAAGAAATTCATGAAATCAATGGCAAGGATAACCTATCAAAGTTATACATGCTTGAACTACTTAAACTAGTGTGTAGTCTTTGACATGCTTGCTAAGCTAGAGATTATCAAGCCATCAATCATATGATAAGAGCACATGAAGTTAAAAATCAAGATTAATCTATCAAAGGGAAATCCTGAGCCATGGACTATCAAGGTTCTCATACAACATGCCATTAAAACTATTCCACAATCTCATTTTCATTATCACTATGAAAAATCAAGTAATACAACCATGAGAACATATATTCTAAGACAAGAAAATAAATTCAACATGATCATTGATATCAAATTCAGTTCATTACATCAAGTGTAGACTTTAGATTATGGAACACCAACATATATACATCATTTTCCCCAAAATAAACCAAAAGCTAGAACATGCTTACTAGAGAGGGCTTCATCAGCTCCCTAGATAGGGAGTTAGTTACCTATAGGAGCAATGGAAGAAGGAGAAGAGATGAAGAAACCTTCCATTTTTGCACCTAGAGGACCCAAAATACACAAACCCTCAAGAACTCCTCTTTCTCTCTCTAGAATGTTACCAAAAATATGTATATCCAATCCCATGGCCTCAAGGCCTTTATATAACCAAAAATAATCCTATTTCCATCCATTTTTGTGCCCCCTACAACCCTAAAAGTCTTTAGGACCACACAAAAGGTCAAGGGGACAGCCTTGAACCAACCAATGCAGAGCTGTCTGCAGATTGGCGGGGGTCCGCGGGGCGTTGGAGGGCGCCCGCGGGTCCTTAGAATCCGAGGAAGCTTACTGGGGCATTTGGCGGGTGCCCGCGGTGGCGCGGCGGGCGCCCGGGGAGGCTTCCGGTGGGGGCCCACAAGACACTGCGGGGCCCCGCGGAGGAAGTCTTGTTACTGGGGTGATTGGCGGGCGCTCGCGGAGGCTTGTCTTCAACACATATCACCCTTTGAATCACATGGATTGGCCTGACGACACGATCGTCATTCTGAATACAATGCTGCATAACTCACATGCATGATGACTAAAGAAACTTGGCCCAAAAGACGGTCCCCAGCAACGGTGTCCTTTGATTCTTCAAGAGATTGTCAAAATCGTTCCTTGAACCATATTCGGAGGAACCAACCTGAAAGTAGAAGAAAACAAACAAATAAAGCTAAATTATACATTATGATCAACTAATGGACTTAACAAATACAAATAAGGGCGCTTGAATATGCAATATTTGGCGCTTATCGCACCCCCAAACTTACATTTTGCTAGTCCCATAGCAAACCAAAATATAGAACCTAACAAAAATGACAACATGAGTCAATCATGAAGTGCGAAAATACCTACAAAGCTCAAATATAACTTGGAACAACCAAAAATTGGAGACAGATTCATTAAGCAGATTACCTTGCATATATGAAGCTTTGATAAATAAAATGGCAAAACACATTTCAACTTTTATGCATTAATCATCATAGTCTATATAAAAACTTCAATTGTCATGTCTTGAATAAAAATAAACTCTAATTTCAGTGATAGTGAACTGGATTCCCAATATGTGACTTTTACCCTCTTTTTTCAATCACAGGAACACAAGCCTTCAAATCATTGAATTTCCTTCTAAATGGGGTCTCTAAGGCATGACTTTATTCACAATACAACTTTTGTTGCTTGCTGAAAATTTATTCTAACCAACCCATATAGCAAGTGTTAGGCCAACAACTCTCAAACTGGATGACTTTAGGGTGTTAAGTGTAGAAACACTCCTAGGACTTAATAACTCGAATTGGCAAGGTTACGAACTCCAACGACCCATATTTATTTATTTATCTTTTTGTGAATGACCGTGCAATGTCTAAGTCCCTTAAGCTTTCTAATCAACCCATGTAGCAAATGTTAGGCCAACAACTCCCAAACCGGATGGCTTTAGGGTGTTAAGTGTAGAGACACTCTTAGGGCTTAATAATTCAAGTTGGAAAGGTTAATTGGGTTGCATACCTCACAATTAGGTTCCCGGTGTGCATCTGTGCAATGTGAAGCATAGAAGAGTATGAAATCCGACAAAAATCTAATTGAAGCATTTATACAAACCGATATGGATCAACATGGTTATTTCAAAATTTTTTATATTTTCAAAATTATCATTTGTCTCTATACAAAAAGTCTTAAACATATGCTTCCATCTCCAACAAGTTCCATGATTACACTATCATTGCTTCCAACAAAATGGTCTTATTAACTTACATGCATCAAGTTACGGTCATGCAAGCAAAAATGTTATCTAAAAAATGCAACAGTGCACCCCTAAACTTAAATGTCACATTGTCCTCAATGGGAGAAGACAAAGAATGAAAAGGAATGAAAAAGAGGGTATAGAGAACAATAATACCAAGGGAAGGAGGAATTTTAATGGCGCTGCAAAAATAAGCCACCTCGTGAATTCGATGAGCATGCCCCCAAACTTGGCTTCAAAAACCTGTCAAAAGACATCTATATACAACAAGTATCATATGAATCCAAAAATGAATAAAAATAACTGCAACTTATTGATTTAAACACTAATATTCATGCAAAGTAGCAAAAGTGATGCAGTTATAAGTTCAAAAGAAGTACAGGAAAGCAAATGCCAAACGTGGCCCCAAAAGAAGTCTAAAAAGTACTACTGAGAAGGGAAATAAAAACTAGAATCATAAAGTCACTCTATCATCGGAGTGGAACAGGAACCGCCAGGCGTGCCGGGCGCATGGTTAATCAATGTCTGGAGTATGCCTTTCAAAACCTGCTGACTCTCCTGAGTAGCCTTAATGGTGCTCTCTATGCTTTTGAGGTGCATGTGAAATGCATCAAGGCGAGCACTGAGATTATAATATTGAGCTTGAGTCATGACAGGTGGCGGCGGTACAACAGGGGTAGCCGAAGCAGAGGGGGCATCATGAACAGGGGAAGTAGGAGCCACAGGGGGAGCCGGCGCACCCCAATCCAGCTCATCCCCAATTCGGGCCTGACGGGACGTCTTGAGCTAAACCGTGCTCGACTTCCAGACCCCAAGGTTGAAATCAAACACATCTTTCTTTTTCTCCTCATGACGCGGGGGCCGGAACCCTGTATTTTTTAACAGTCGGGTGACAAGATATGGAAATGGAAATACCCAAGCGATGGTGCTGCTTGACCTGACCAAAATTAATTCATTGTAAATCTTGAGGATTTGGTCCCAGACAAGCTGCGGGACAGAAAACCAATGCTCCTTTTCAGCGGCGTAGAGGGCTTTCAGAAAATCCCCCTTACGCTTAGAATAGCCTGGTACGGGAAGGACGTTCTTGGCTAGGACTGAATCTAGAAACCACAGCCGGCATGGTAAGAATGACTTATTGGTGCTTGTGGTTCGATTACCGGTATATTGATTATAGCAAATCTCCCCCACAATGTCCACCAATGACAACTAGGCCGGAGCTTCAACATAAAAGGGCAGGCCCGCATCATCCACTGGCGATGCCAGTGGGCAAGCTAAAACTGCCGCAAGATCATCGGGGGTAAATTCGAAAGCCTCGCCATCAATGGTGGTCTTGATGATCTCTGGTTCCGCACAGGAATAGAATAGGTTGGAGTAAAAGAGGCGGACCACCCGCAGATAGTATGCACTGGCACGAGGCTTAAAGAGAGATGCGAGACCCCGCTCCCTCAATTCACGGACTACCCAAGCCGTCTCGGGATTGTTTTCGAAACCATTTTCGATGTCGAATCGGGCTTCGGTTTCGATTGTCCAATCAGCCCAATTTGGCGTGGGAGGCACATTAGAAGGTCCCTCGGATAAGCGAGCACACTTTGAAGATGATTTGGGCGCCATTTGAGTGAAGAGAGCTGGTTCAGGACTTTTTACAAACACCTGGTGTGCACAAGAATTGGGAAGAGGGGCAAAATGATGTTAGATATGTAGAAATCCCAAAATTTGAACCTATAATCAACAATACACAACCCTAACAAAGTCTACAGTCTCCACAATAACAATCCCATCCTCCATTGATCATGAAATCAAAGAAAAAATGAGAAGCGAGAACTTACCCAATGTGGAGGAACAAAGTCCTCTTGTGCTTGATGAGAGAAGAATTGGAGGGTAAGAATGAGATGGAAGAGGGAAGGATGATGGATTGAGATGGATGAAATGGATGGAGATGACGGAGATTGGTTGGTGGAAGAAGGTTGGTATAGGTTTGGGGCGAGGGTTTAGAGAGAGAGAAAGAGAGAATGAGGGGTTATAATATGACAAAATGGGCTTGAAAGCCCATTTTGTAACAGCAGCGCGCGCGGCGAGCGCTCGCGGATCTCCATGAACCCACTGGCGTGTTTGGCGGGCACCCGCCGGATCTGGGCTGGCGCCCACAAAGGTTTACAGAGGGGCCCCGCGAGACACTGCGGGGCCTCGCGGAGGAAGGCTTGTTACTGGGGTGATTAGCGGGCGCCCGCGGTGGCGCGGCGGGCGCTCGCGGAGGCTTGTCTTCAACATATATCACCCTTTTTTTGAATCACATAGATTGGCCCGACGACACGATTGTCATTCTGAATACAATGCTACAAAACTCACAAGCATGATGACTAAAGAAACTTGGCCCAAAAGACGGTCCAGCAACGACGTCCTTTGATTCTTTAAGAGATTGTTAAAACCGTTCCTTTAACCATATTCGGAGGAACCAACTTGAAAGTAGAAGAAAACAAACAAATAAAGCTAAACTATACATTATGATCAACTAATGGACTTAACTAATGCAAATAAGGGTGCTTGAATATGCAATATTCGGCGCTTACCACATGACGCCGTTGCCGGGGAAGAGTTTCAAGCGAGAATTGAAAGCCAAACTTTTTGTCCAGGGGCAAAAGACTTGTTAACAATGTGTTTGTCATGAAAAGTTTTAGTCTTTGCCTTATAGATTTTGGCACTTTCATACGCATCATTTCGAATTTCTTCAAGCTCATTGAGTTGCAATTTACGAGTAGAGCAGGCTTGTTTGAGATCAAAGTTGAGCCTTTTTATGTCATAATAAGCACAGTGCTCTAATTCGACTGGGAGATGACAAGCTTTTCCAAAGACAAGCCGATATAGTGACATGCCGATAGGCGTCTTATACGTTGTTTGGTAGGCCTAAAACGCATCGTTTAGTCTTAATGACCAATCTTTGCGATCCGGTCGAACCGTTTTTTCTAGGATATGCTTAATCTCCCGATTAGATACTTCCACTTGACCACCCGTTTGAGGGTGGTAAGGCGTGGCAACCTTGTGAATGACGGAGTACTTAGAAAGGACGGATTTGAGATAACGATTTTGGAAGTGTGATCCGCCATCACTGATGAGTGCCCGGGGTGTACCAAAACGACTGAAAATATTTGATAGAATGAATTTGACCACAACTTTATGATCATTGGTTTTGGCAGCCTCGGCCTTAATCCACTTAGACACATAATCCACCGCTACAAGGATATACTCATAGCCATAAGAAGATGGAAATGGTCCCATGAAGTCAATCCCCCACACATTGAAAATTTCTATGATCAAGATGGGAGTGAGGGGCATCATGTCTCTTCTAGACATGGAGCCAAGCTTTTGGCAATGCTCATATGACTTGCAAAAGTTATAAGCATCCCGAAACGAGGAAGGCCAATAGAATCCGCTTTGAAGGACCTTGTCAGCAATCTTCTTGGCACTGAAGTGACCCGCACAAGCAAGGGTGTGGTAGAAATTTAGGACACTTGTGAATTCAGTTTTGGGAATGCATTGCCGGATAATTTGATTTGGGCAATACTTGAATAATTCTGGATCTTCCCAAAAGAAATGCTTGACTTGGGAGAAGAAACGGTCTCTTTCTTGTTTTGACCAATTGGAGGGAATTTTTCCTATCGCAAGATAGTTGACAATATATGCGAACCAAGGAAGACTTGAATTAGAAATCTGAAACAGTTGCTCATCTGGGAAGGAATCACGAACGTAGCAAATTCGGAAGATTTCTCAATGAGTAAGCGAGAGAGATGGTCTGCGACAACATTGTTTATTCCCTTTTTATCCCGAATCTCAATATCAAACTCTTGGAGTAAGAGTATCCATCGGATGAGACGGGGTTTGGTCTCTTTTTTGGAGAGCAAATGCCTTAGAGCGGCATGGTCTGAAAAGACAATGACCTTGGATCCTAGAAGGTAAGAGCGGAATTTATCCAAGGCGTTCACTACAGCTGGTAATTCTTTTTCAGTGGTGGTGTAATTTAACTGAGCATCAGAGAGAGTCTTGCTAGCATAATAGATATCATGCGGAAGCTTGTCCACACGCTGGCCCAAAACCGCACCTAATGCATAATCGGATGCATCACACATGATCTCAAATGGAAGAGACCAATTAGGCGGTTTCATGATTGGGGCGGATGAGAGAAGGGTATGAAGTTTCATAATCGCTTCCAAACAAGCCTCATCAAAATTGAACGGAACATCCATTGCAAGAAGGTTACACAAGGGCCGAGAGATTTTGCTAAAATCTTTGATGAAGCGACGATAGAAACCAGCATGCCTAAGGAAGGAACGGATTTGCCGGACAGAATTTGGAGGAGGAAGGTTAGAGACCAACTCGACTTTGGCTTTGTCAACCTCAATTCCCCTTTTTGAAATGACATGTCCCAAGACAATGCCTTCTTGTACCATAAAGTGACTCTTCTCCCAACTTAGAATAAGATTTATCTCCTTGCATCTTTGAAGCACAAGGGATAGATTTTGGAGACATGAGTCAAAGGAAGATCCAAAGACGGAAAAATCATCCATGAACACTTCCAAAAACTTTTCGACCATATCGGAAAATATGGACATCATGCACCTTTGAAAAGTTGCTGGTGCGTTGCATAGTCCAAAGGGCATGCGTCTATAGGCAAATGTTCCAAATGGACATGTGAATGTGGTCTTTTCTTGATCTTGAGGATCAATTGTCACTTGGTTATAGCCGGAATAACCATTAAGGAAACAATAGTAGCTTTGGTCGGCTAACCGCTCTAGGATTTGATCAATGAATGGAAGTGGGAAATGATCCTTCCTAGTGGTAGAATTGAGTTTGCGGTAGTCAATGCACACACGCCACCCGATGGTGGTGCGTTGCGGCACGAGTTCTCCCGTTGAATTCTCAACAACGGTGAGGCCGGATTTCTTGGGAATAACTTAAGTGGGGCTTACCCATTTGCTATCAGAGATAGAGTAGATGATTCCCGCATCTAGTAGCTTGATCACTTCTTTCATGACCACTTCCTTCATGTTGGGATTCAACTGGCGCTGCACCTTTCTAGAAGGTTTAGCGTCGTCCTCCAAATGAATGTAGTGCATACAAATAGAAGGGTCGATTCCTTTCAAATCAGCCACTACCCAGCCAATAGCTTCTTTGTGCTCTTGAAGCACCGCTAAAAGGCTATTTTCTTGGTCCTTTAAAAGGTCTGATGCAATGATGACTGGAAGAGTTTGACTAGCACCAAGAAACACATACTTGAGGTGGGCCAGAAGCGGCTTTAACTCAAGTTGTGGTGAAGATTTCAAGGAAGGGACCGGAGGAGTAGTAGAGAGTTGAGGAAATGGTTCTTTTGGCATTTTCCAAGGGGGAAAGTCCATGATAGCACCTATGTCGAGCAACGAATTCACTTCTTGGATGGCTTGGTCAATATCAAAGTTCGAAAGGTCAAAATAAGACATGCAAGTTTCCAAAGGATTTTTGCTTAGAATGAAGGGGAAAGATTCTTCAACCACTTTATTGACCACATCAAAAAGGAAACAATCATCCTCTTTTAGAAGGATGTTGAGTGGCAAGGAAAATGTGGAGCTTGACTTGCATATTTCCAAAGGCGATGTCCATTACCCCGGTTCGGCAATTAATTGAAGCCTTAGCTGTAGCTAAGAATGGCCTACCAAGGATCACGAGGATATGCTTCTTTGGATCATGGACCGGTTCCGTGTCAAGAACCACAAAATCTACCAGGAAGTAGAATTTGTCCACTTTGATTATGACATCTTCAAGAATGCTCCGTGGATGCTTGACTGATCTGTCGGCAATCTACAAGACCACGAAGGTTGGCTTAAGATCTCCCAACCCATGTTGTAAGTAGACTGAATATGGAATCAAGTTTACACTAACTCCTAAGTCAAGGAGGGCTCTTTCTATCTTGTTGTCCCCAATGACACACGAGATTGTTGGGGTGCCCGGATCCTTATACTTTGGAGGAGCACTGTGTTGAATGATTGCACTCACATTTTCGGTCAATCTTACTTTCTTTGGCAAATGATTTTTGGAGGTGCGCTTTTGAGTGCACAAATCCTTGAGGCATTTAGCATAGGCAGGGATTTGCTTTATAGCATCTAAGAGAGGCAAGTTGATCTTTACTTCCTTGAAGACTTCCCACATGTCTTGAATTTTACAATTTTTGTTCCTAAAATGTGTCGACTCTTGGAGACGTTGAGGAAACGGAGCCTTAGGCTCATAAGAAGTCTCCACATTTGGGGCAACAAGCTTGGTATTTTCAGCATTAGACTTTGGAAATTCAGGAGTGAGATTTGGATTAGAAGAGCTGAGAATTGGATTTTTGGGAGAAAGAACTTTCATTGTTTCTTCCATCAACCTTGTTATCCATAACTCGACCACTCCTAAGGGTGGTGATTGTTTGGACTTGTTTATGAGTTGGCCTACTCGAAGGAGGGGTTTCGTCAATCACATGAATCCCTCTAGGATTCTCAAATGGTTGAGCGGGAAGCTTCCCTTTATCTCTTTGAAGAAGTTGGTTCATTGAAGTGGCTATTTGACCCACTTGATTCTCAAGTTTAGCAATAGCCTGAGTATGAGAATGAACCATTTGGAGAGTGGGCTGCAATGATGTCAAGAGTTGCTTGTTGGATTCCATCATTTGCTTGTTTGCAGCCAAAATCTCATCAGTTAGAAACGCAGGAGGTTGATTAGAAACATTTGGATTATAAGGGGGACGGTAGCTTGACGAGGCCTGAAATGGCCTATTTTTGTAATGACCCGGATTTTTCGGATAAATTTTTTTTCCATTGTCTTTTCCCTTCTGAGTTTGGGTTCTTGTCGATTAGTGTCGTCTCGAGTGCTCTGGAGTGATTTCCGAGACTCTTTTTTGTGGATTGACAACTTCCTTTGAGGACCAAGTCATTCCCACATTTTTCGTTTTTCGACACTATTCATTTTTTGTCTTTTTCCCTATTCCGTCTTTTCCTCATTTGTCACTCTATTTGTGTAACCACACTTCTTGTGTTCGGATTTGGTTTCTGACTTCACGTATCTTCCTTCCCAATGATTTCTATGAGATACGTATCTTTTCTTTCGTGAGAAAGTACTCTGGTTGCTCCCGGTGTCCAAAGGGGCATAAATGCAAAGTTCTTTGGAAACCTTTTCTTTTCTTGGGGTGTTTTTCATAAATATCTTTTGAAGATATTTTATTTCAGGGGTATCTAAGAAAATATCTTTTAGAAGATATTTTCATTCTGGGGCAGTTTCGCAATTTTCACTTTTTGGAGGGGTCATTGTGCAATTAATGAAAGTTATTGCTCAATGCCTTGTTTTGAGCCTGGATCCTCATATGGGATTCATTTTCACATTTCGTCGAGTCGTGGACTCTTAGAATTTCCTCCTGGACGATGTTTTCCAGTTTCAGGGTTTTTGGCCCCGGTTTGCGCCAAACTTGTTTTGGGCATAACTCTCTGCTCGAGACTCGGTTTTCGACGCCGTTTCTTCCATTGTTCATATTTTCTCATTTGGAATCCTTTTTATCCATGAAGTTTTGCCATTTGAGCGTGTCTGCGCGAATTCCACTTTTCCAGACCCGGCGGGGCCCATTCAGGGCACTTTTTGAGTTTTTCTATAAATAGGAGGTCTTAGAAAGAAAAATCAGATTTTTTGCTCTCTCTCCTCTCTCATGGCCGGTCCAAGCTCCATCCATGGCTGCCATCTTCTCTCCCCTCTTTTGGACTTCTTCCCTTCATTAAAAAGTGGTGATGCCTTTGTGTTTATTGTTTCCCTCGGCGAGGCCTTCGATTCCAACCGATTGGAATCTTGTTTTGGCCGTTTCTTGAGTTCGGGTTTGAAGTTAAGTTGTGTTTTTGATGGGGCTTCCTTGGGATTCATGTTCGTGGTGTTGTCCCCGACAAAACCTAGGAGTTTCGTCGGATTCGGAGCCGATTTATTTTGGTGGGGATTTGAGATTTCATCTCAAATGGAGGTAGGGGGTGTCTTAGGATTATTTTTGTGCTGTATTGATGATTATATGAGCTTATACAACTTGTATGCATGCTTTAGTTCAAGATCTAGAAATTAATTTAATTAATTTCTTTGTTTAAGGTTTAATTTCCATGATGATATATAAATTGGAATTAGATTGTGACATGCTAGAAAATTTGGCTTTGGTATGGTTGTTGACATATATTAAATTTGGATCATTTGGTTAAAAATTACAAATTTTATTTAATATTTATCTTTGGTGAAAGTTTAATTCACATGGTCATAACAAGCATGAAATCAAGTTGTAATGTGATATTTAGATAGGCCTTGGCATGTTCTCTAACATATCTTAAATTGAGAGCATTTGGAATTGTTTAAAAATCTAGAGGAAATTAATTAATTAGCTTAATTAATTTTGTTTTAAGTGTTTTAATCACTTAATTGGTCGTTTGGAGTTATATATGTGATGACCATGACATGTCCTTCAACATATATTAATTTGGGGTTATTTGGAATTAATTTAGAATCTAGAGAATTTGATTATTTTTGCTTAATTAAATTCTATATATTTGTTCCATGGATTTTATTACGTTTTGTAAGTTGTTTCTATGTTTAAATCATGGAGTTGGACTTGTTGTAAGTTCACTTGGTTATATTTTGAGCATTGGATAACATAGTTGTTATATTAATATTCATGAGAATGTGTTTTCCTTAATGAATATGTTGTTGCCTTATGTAAGAAATTGCACTCTTTGTATTGGACATTTTTCATGCCATAGTAGTTGTGGACTTTGTGCATGTATTGTATATGTTTCCAAATTTGGTTGTGCTTGGTAGATAGTTGATATCTTGTATATACATGTTGATATATACGTTGTTGCACAACTTGTTGATTTTGGAAACTTGGGGATGTCGTTGTTTGGCTACGGCTAGGACTTGGTTCTAGTACGGGGGATTGTCCCTCTATATAGTCTAGTGCGCACATAGGGAGGTTACCCATGGGCTAGTAACCCTAAAGTAACTATGGTGTCGGTCTGATCCGGCGTGATATCCAAGTATCCACTTTGGTTGATTTCGCATTTCGTTTCAAGTTGATAACTATATGATGTTATAACTTATTGTTTCTTATTTGATTCTCCATAATATATTGCAGGATGTTAACTTTGTGAAATCATGCTTTATGCGTTGTATTGGAAGTTCCAATGTTGGTTAAAGTGTATTGATATCATGATTCGTGTTTTGATGTTCAAATATAGCTTAGGAATGATCCTATAATTTCATTTGGAACATAGACGTTAGGTGGCATGACCCATTTTGGTAATTCTTGTGTTTTAGATTTCGAGTTCATAACTTTGAAAATCTATGTCTTGTTGCTTTGTATAACATGCTTCCATGTTGCTTGAATTTCATGAACGATGTGTTTCATGCTAGAAATGATCTTAGGTAGCTTAGGATGCTCCCCAAGTCACACATTGATGTAGACGTTAGGTGGCATGAGCCCTTTAACATGTTTCACCATAAGGTGATAATTTGTAAAACGCTAGGTCGATGCATGCTTATCTCTTACGAGTAGCTTTATGTTACTCACCCCTACGATACTGGGGCATATTTTAGGTACACGAATCAAAGTTGAGGTCTTCATTATGCTTGGATGGTTTGTGGACTTGGAGACTTCTATTTTTGTGAAGGTTAGCTCGGAATGCCAATTGTAGTCTTATATGTCAAAATATGTATATTTGATTCTATGTATGTAATGTGTACTCTTAAGTACACTTCTTTCAATGTATTTGATATGTATGAGATGAGGTTGGAGGCTAATGACATGTATATTGTATTCTATTCAACTTTTTAACTTCATGAAATGTTATGAAAACCTTGAAAAATCGCAAGTCATTGCTTCACCATGGTTGCATCAGGTGTGGGAATTCTATTTTGATTCTTCCCTAGGGTCTTGTTAATCTTGTATGAAGTGTGGCCAAGGGCCAAACGGTATTTTGGCACCATTTCATAATTTTGAATTTTGAGTTTTCGTTCAAAGTTCCATTTTTTTTGCCTTTTTGCCCGTTGGGGGGTTGGATTTTGCATCGGCTATATTTTTAAGCCATGGACCATTGTAACATGTCTAAATAGGTAAGTTACGTTCGCGTGCATAGTCGTTTCCGGGCAAAACCTCATCGTTTGTGTTTTGAGCCTCCAACGGATTCATTTTACACTTTTGTTGCATAATCTGACCTAAGGGGATTTTGGGAATTTTCTTTGGGAAATAAATTCCGTTATTCACATGGTTGAATATAAAACATGATTTTAGGGGGGGTTTCTTCTTCGTATTTTTCCAGAAAATGTCGTCTTGGCATCGAAAATTGATTCCGAAGTTCAGCTTCTGTTTTTCAATTTAGCAACTTTTTGGACCCTCTGGACCAGTTTTCTTGGGAGGGCATTTTGGGTATTTCATAGTGCGTATTTTTCAATTTTTTTTGGAAGTCATGTAGAAAACTTGATTTTGAGGGGGGTTTCTTCTTTGTGTTTTTCCAGAAAATGTCATCTAAGGTCTCAAATTTCCATTTTTTCCGGAAAAACCCCTGCTGCCAGGTTTTTGGGCTGCCCATTCTGCCTCCTTCACATGGAAACGTTTAGATAGGGCCTCGTAACCGGTTACATGTGCATGGGCAGTGTTTTGGTCGAATTTTTTGGTCTCCTAACTGGTTAGGAAGGCTTGGTAACCAGTTAGATGTTCTTGGGTTGGCACTTTTTGACCGTTTTGCCCCTTCTTCTTCCGTTAGCCATATCTTCTTCATCCGGACTCCAAATCAAGTGATTTTTGAGTCTAAGTTCATTAATTTTTCGTTGTCTTTCCAATGGTGTGCTTGGTGGCACCCACTTTTAGGCTAGAAATGACGTTTTTTCCCCTATTTTCATTCTTGTTCGTTTTTGAAACGTTGCTTCCACATTTGATTCCTTTGGGTTTCGTGACCTCGTTGAAGGTCACATTGGCGTCTTAGAGTCATGTCGTATCTCTAGAGACCGTTGTTTGTCTTTTGCTTTCGCATTTCGGATCCGTTATCGGGTCATCTTTCGGTTCATCACTGACACACCGGGTTGAAAAACTTGGGCCGTCACAATTTTGAAATTGAGAAGGGGGCTGATTTTGATGCCTTTATTTCTGAAAGTCGAATTTTGTGGGGCGGGTTGCCTTCACGAAAAATTCGGATGATCTCCCTAGCCTGAATTATAGGTATTAGAATAAGGATTGTTTCCAGGTCTGGAAAACGTCGTATTTGCTTGCTCATGATTGGGATTAAGAAATTACTCCAGTATGGGGCAATCTTCAGAGAGATGGAAGGGACTCGTGCATGATGCACACACCGCACTTGCCGAATTTTGAGACAAAGAGGGAGAGAGATGTGGTGCCATTAATTGATAGAATTTATGAGCTATGGCATCCACTTGAGAAGATTCTTCCCTCATTGTTTTTGGTTGACAAGGATTGGTGTTCTTAGCATTGGTTGAGATCGGAGCCCTACGAGAATTGTGTTGCAATGAATTTTCACTCAAATTCTCGAGTAAGGTCCAAGCCTCGTCCGCATTCTTAGACATGAACATCCTTCCACATGAGGAGTCAACCATGAGTCTATATGGTTCGGTTAATCCATTATAGAAGGCTTTCACTAATTGCCATTTTGGAATTAGATGATGCGGGCATTTCCTAAGAAGATCTTGTAATCTTTCCCGAGTCCATGGAGTTGTTCTCCATCAATTTGAGAAAAACTAAGAATGGAGTGCCTCATTTGATTGGTTTTACTCACCGGGATAGTATTTCTTTAGAAATTCTTGTTGCAATTAGGCCCATGATGTGATGGAGTTTGCAACAAGGGAGTTTAACCAATACTTTACCCTATTTTTCAAGGAGAATGGAAATAGACGCAAGTGGAGTGCATTCTCAGGGAAACCCCTCATTTTGATGGTAGAACAGATTTCAAGGAATTCATCAAGATGCTTATAGGGATCCTCATTGTCAAAGCCATGGAAGGATGGAAGCATTTGAATTGCACTAGATTTGATTTCATATTGAGCGGTTTCGATATTTGGCATCACTATGCAAGAGGGAAAAGCATAAGTGGTAGGGATGAAATGATCCCGAAGAGTCATGGGAACTACGTTTGGGATTTCAGCCCCATTATTATTGATTCCCTCATTCGCCAAATTTTCTTCATTACCGGTCATTGTATTAAATTCAAGTTCAATTCCTCTTATGCTAGCAGATTCCCTAAGGTTTCTTCTAAGAGTCCTTTCAAGTGAATTTATGTCAACTAGCGAGTCAAGAGTCGGTAAGGAAAGTGATCTATGGCTAAACATCAACAAATCGTAACACAATCAAGACAACAATGCATCACCATAACCTCCATATATGATGTTCCCTTTCTCCTCAATTATCAATACAGAAAATAAATGGCCACGACAATGACTAATGCTTTGCAATTGAAAAGAAACAATAAATAGCCTCGACAAGGGCTTCACAACTTAACTATCACTAATTTTAACCACATGCACAATATTGACAATTTTGAAACTAGAAGCATGAAGAACTTACTGGGAGTCCTCTAGACTTACAAATTTGCTAGCGTTCCATTAGCGAGCCTTGAGTTCCTAGAATCTCACAATAACTTAAAACACAATAGTGGTCAAACCACACAAGGAAATATTCACCAAACACAGTATTAACAATCAAACCAAAGTTAGCCCTTAGACCTCGGTTGCAAAACCGTTTGCAATCCCCGGCAACGGCGTCAAAAATTGATCGGCTTTAAGACTCGATCTATAATAAATCAACCCTTGTAATAGCACAAATCATTATAAAATAGGGCTATTGGTCGGGTAAGTCGAACCACTGGGACTGCTAGTTTATGGCAACCAAGGTGTCTAAAATCACTTTTAGAATGATGAAGGGGTATAGAGTTTTGTTTGGGTTGTCACTAAAATTAGGAATTGAAAAATGCATAAAACAGTAATTTGCGAAGAATTAAAGAGATAAAGATAATGTAGAGGGGACTAGGGAGGTGAATCCACTACTTACCCTATAAACATGCTAGTTGAGGTAAATTTAGGGAAAACAACATAAATATGTGACCATGAAATGCTACAACACAACATTGCTACATTCCTTCAAGAAATTCATGAAATCAATGGCAAGAATAACCTATCAAAGTTACACATACTTGAACTACCTAAACTAGTGTGTAGTCTTAGACATGCTTGCTAAGCTAGAGATTATCAAGCCATCAATCATATGATAAGAGAACATGAAGTTAAAAATCAAGATTAATCCATCAAAGGGAAATCCTAAGCCATGGACTAACAAGGTTCTCATACAACATGCCATTAAAACCATTCCACAATCTCATTTTCATTGTCACTATAAAAAATCAAGTAATACAAACATGAGAACATACATTCAAAGACAAGAAAATAAATTCAACATGATCATTTATATCAAATTCAATTCATTACATCAAATGTAGACTCTAGATTATAGAACACTCACATATAAACATCATTTTTCCCAAAATAAACCAAAAACTAGAACATGCTTACTAGAGAGGGCTTCATCACCTCCCTAGATAGGGAGTTAGTTACCCATAGGAGCAATGGAAGAAGGAGAAGAGATGAAAAAACCTTCCATTTTTGCACCTAGAGGACCCAAAATATATAAACCCTTAAGAACTCCTCTCTCTCTCTCTCTAGAATGTTACCAAAAATATGTATTTTCAATCCCATGGCCTCAAGGCCTTTATATAACCAAAAATAATCCCATTTCCATCCATTTTCGTGCCCCCTATAACCCTAGAAGTCTTTAGGACCACATAAAAGGTCAAGGGGACAGTCTTGAACCAACCAATGCAGAGCTGTCTGTAGATCGGCGGGGGCCCGCGGGTCCTTAGAATCCGAGGAAGCTTACTGGGGCATTTGGCGGGCGCCCGCGGAGGCTTCTGGCAGGGGCCCACGAGACATTGCGGGGCCCCGCGAAAGAAGGCTTGTTACTAGGGTGATTGGCGGGCGCCAGCGGTGGTGCGACGGGCGCCCGCGGAGGCTTGTCTTCAACACATATCACCCTTTTTTTGAATCACATGGATTGGCCCGATGACACGATTGTCATTCTGAATACAATGCTGCATAACTCACATGCATGATGACTAAAGAAACTTGGCCCAAAAGACGGTCCCCAGCAACGGCGTCTTTTGATTCTTCAAGAGATTGTCAAAACCGTTCCTTTAACCATATTCGGAGGAACCAACCTGAAAGTAGAAGAAAACAAACAAATAAAGCTAAACTATACATTTTGATCAACTAATGGACTTAACTAATGCAAATAAGGGCGCTTGAATATGTAATATTCAGCGCTTATCAAATATACAATATGCCCGAGTATAGGGAGTGAGCGGGTTAAAGCTTATTATGCAATACTGTGTCTTGGAGCTTGACATACGTCAAGTGGTGTGTATATAATACATGAGAAACAATATATATGTGTGTGTGTGTGTGTGTGTATATATATATATATATATATTTAATAAGTTGTGAAATTCAAGATTTACAACCAGTTAAATATGAAACGTTAGAAGCTAGTTGTATCGAGCTCTATTTCCATGAAAAATTGTGCAAGTTGATATGACCTTGATTGAATAGACCGAAGCAGGACGCCAGTTGTAAAAGCAACTTGGTAACAAGTGTATATCTTTTACCTTGTAAGTGTGCAGGTTAGCAGCCGACAAGATAGAAAGTCTTTATTTGTAAAACTAGTTTGGAATGATTTGACATGGGGAGATATGTAATTCATTAATAAAGATCTAAGGATTGTAGGAATAAAAGATCTGCGAAAAAATTTAGGGCGTGTGAAAGTCACGCACCATATATATATATATATATGTATGGAGTGCGCAAATCTTGAAGTCTGTATGCTACTTTACATATATGTGATGCTAGTAACAAGTATAGTCAATATTAGGTGTTATGTTTGTGTGATGCAGTCTCCTAGGTGAAATGAGTTTACTGTACAATGAAGTTATGGGGCTCAAGGTTTGTGAGAGATTTTGCAGTAGTCGAAAAAAATATCTCATTAATGTCGAGCATGCCATGTGACTTGTAATTTATTAAAAAAGTAAGTATAATTTTACCAGATCGTGTAGCAAAATCATAGCAGTATGTAGAGTTAGACTTATTGTCCATGAACATGATATTAGCGGTTAAAAATTGCGGTGTAGCTTCGTAAGTATGGTGGATGATAATAATAATTTTTTTTTTTTTTTGAATGTAACATTGGATACCCATTATTGGCGATGCTGGAGAAGCTCGAATGTAACATTATATATATATGTTGGAGTGATTGTATGAACAAAATAAATGAAGCCGATTATTGGGCGAATTATTCGTAGAACTGTTAATTGACAACATGTAGCATATGTAGCATTTAAAGAGTCTGAAATTAAATACCAAATTAATAGTGTATGGGCATGAGTTATTTAAGGAACATGCTTTAGCTTTGATGCTAAATTGATTGTGCATCAAGTAAAAAGGAAGTGTGAGAAAATAATGAGCATGAGTTTTAGAGTAATATTACCAGTGTGGGGGTGGTAAGTGAAGTTGTGAGTCCATACAGAGGACGTTATGATCGCATCAGATAGTCGCTTGAGTCCATCGATTTTGTGTTGATATCCCTAGCGGTTTTCGTAACACAATAAAATACATATAAATGGTGATATCATAACACAAATCTAAGTGATCCAAACAACAAAGTAGAATCCAAGGTGGATTGAGAGAGGTGGAAGCATAGGCAAACTCGAGAGAGATGGTGAAGATGGCAGTGTGTACACCATTGACTCCCTTGGTGAGTGTGTGGAAAGTATGGAGAAAGCATATATATTAGAGAGTATGAGAGCTCTTTATCTCTAGGAAGCAGTTTCCTCCTTCCATTTTCTCCCATTTTTCTTAGCCTTGGAGAACCTCCTTATATAGGCCAAGTGAGAGGTTTGATGACGTCATCATATGACATCACATGTGGACCCATTAACATTATAAAACAATGTTAATGTGATGCCCCTCGATTCTAGTGCCACGGGTGATCAAGTCCGAGCACAGATCCGAGGGATACCAAACAATTAAGTATTTAAACATGCATGAATACAAAAAAAGAATAAATAATAAATAATTAAATACGCCGAAAGAATTCTGAATAATAAATCCTCAAAGTATTAATAAAATAATCCAATATTCCAAAACCTCCATCATTATTACAACTCGGGAATCCATTTAGTGGACTCCTAATAATAACCCAACTAGAAAATAAACAACTGAACTAAAAAGGGAAAACCAAAACTAAACATAACTAATAGTCCTATGTAGTCAGAAGAATGATTGACTATCTCTGCTTAGCACGAACAAACTTTAAGACTAGAACCGTCTAATACCTGAAAAATAATAGTGGGTCAGGCCCACAAACAAGTTCTACTCTGTTACAATCCAAACAGAGACTCGATACGCAGATACATCATAGACAACTCAACAATAGCTAAATAGTTCATATATGTATAAATACACACTATAAGACGCTCACTAGTCCATAGGTTTGTCTCAACTTGAATAGAAGGTAACATGCAAATCGCACATAAAGTGGGCATATATACGTAGACCTACCAGGGAACAGGTGTCTACTATGTCCAGTTATCCATCCTAGGTGATATACGCACCCTAACAATGATCTTGAGACTCAAGCTCATATCACGGTACCATAATCATATATATATAAATCTATCCAAAAGCTAAGGTATGTTATTCAATTGTTTATTGACCTGATACAGATATAAATAGGACTTAACTTTTATAGTTAATCCATTTCCTTTTAATAGAATATGTAGGACTTAGTGTTTTGAACTAATTCATTCCTAGTATGCCACCGTCCCATACCAGTGCATATAATTCACAAATCCAATAATTGATGAAGTAGAAATAAATAGTTCATCAATCATAATCCAGAATAAGTATAATAAAAATCTGATATGTATATGTCCATATTATGCATCCAATACAAGATTTGAAAATCATGTCACAGTCATTTAAATTGCTAAAAATAAAATTAAGCAATTAAATCTTCTATATCCGTTAACAGCATGCAAACTTGTTTATACTTTCATACTATTCAAATCATTAGCATATAGATATAAATTATGCATTATGGGGTTTTAATATATCATAAAATATTATTTAGCATCCCATCATTAACCCAAAATAGTTCTGGAATCCCATAACATCCAAACAGTGCCTAAAAAAAACTCCAGTATGTATCAAAGCAAAAGAGTTCGAATGAGCCTGCTCTTTTCAAAAGGAGCCTGCTCTTTTTCAAAAAGAGTCGCGTCTCGACCTGCTGTAACCTTCCTTTTCCGTCTTCGGTGACCTTCAACCCCTCTGTTCTCCATTGTTAATGGTCCTAAGGGTTTGAACTATGTCCCGAATAATTCCAGATTATTATATAAACCCAGTATGCATCACTAACAACAATTAAAACACATATGATGAAACAATTGATACGATAACCCAATTTTAATTTCAATCACAATATAAAGTTTAATTTATGAATTAACATGCACACAAGGACAATTTTAATGTTTGATTAATCCTGGAGATTATCTAGGCATACACAGAACACAAGTCTAAGGGAAAGAGCAAGAGAAAGAACTTGCCTCATAGATTTCGGATTAAAATCTCAACGTCGTCGTCCTAGATTTTTCGGCAAATCCTCAACTGTTCTCCACTCATCTACTGCTCCTGGTTCAACCCACAAGCAGTCTTCAATAACCTCCCCTTGGTTTAGCTTTTGCTCTCGACAAAAATCCTAGTTCGTTCCCTCAGTTCTCTCTCAGACCTCTCCGTAATATCTCTCTGCCGACACTATTACGTGAAAAGGGTTCTAAAACCCTTGGCAGACACATAACACAGTATATATAGGCTTATATGAAAACCTAATTCTAATTAAATGAGGAGACAGAAACGAAAAATAAAAGAAAATATAATATAAAAGAATTATATATATATATATATATATATATATAAAAGTCTGCCATCCTACACGTAATAATCACACATATATATATATTAATCCCTAAAACCATATAATACATATATACAGAATATTAATACTAATTTAATTATTAATAATATTAATAATTAAACTAGCTTTATATACACATATATCCATTTATATATGTACAACCATCCATGGGTAATAACCATACCAATTTAATCCCCTATCCAAGTAATCCATGTGACCTAAACCGTTGGTCCATTACTGCTATCCAAGCCCAACTCCATTTAATTTAAATAATAAATTAAAAAGTCCACATAAGCAAATAATAATAAATCAATTAAACAATTAAGTAAACAAATAAATCAATTAAACAATTAACCAATTAAACAAAAATCCAAATAAACAAATAATGAAAATAAACAATTAACCAATTAAACAAATAGCTATATAACCAAAAATAATTGCAATAAAACCATAAAAAAATACCGAGACTATCCTTTTAAAATTAGGGGTATTACATTCTTCCCATCTAACAAAAGGAATTCCGTCCTCAGAATTCGCTCTTACCTTCTTCCAGTATTTCAAGAAACTGCGAGCGAATGACATCCTACCGTTCCCAAGTAGACTCAACCTTATTATGGTAACTCCACTGAACACACACTAAAGGTATAACCTTATTACGAAGAATCTGATCTCGATGGTCAATAATACGACACGGTAGCTCCACATAAGTGGCATTCGGCTGCAACTCAATCTCACCAACATCGATATGCTGATATCGATCCTTATCTCGTAGAAATTTCCGCAACATGGAAACATGAAACACATTGTGCACACGGTCCAAATGATCAGGAAGTGCCAACCGATAAGCTATAGCTCCAACTTGATCCGTAATCATGAATGGACCGATAAACCATGGTGACAACTCCCTTTCTTCCTAAAGTGCATTACGCCTTTCATAGGAGATATTTTGAGGAGAACCTAATCCCCAACCTGAAACTCTAATGCACGAGTACGACGATCTGCATAACTCTTCTGCCTACTCTGAGCGGTGCGCATGCGATCCTTAATAAGAACGATCTTTTCGGAGGTATCCTTAATGAACTCAGGACCCAAAAATCTGCTCTTTCTAACCTTCATCCAACAAACAGGAGATCAACATGGTCAGCCGTACAATGCCTTAAACGGTGCCATACCAATAGTCTTCTTAAAGCTATTATTATACGCAAACTCCATAAGTGGCAAATAATTCTCCTAGTGTCCTTGAATTCCAGAACATAAGAACGAAGCATATCCTCCATGATTTGATTAACCTTCTCGGTTTGACCATCTGTCTGAGGATGATAAGCAGTACTAAGATGCAACTCTGTACCCAAAGCTTGCTGAAAACTCTTCCAGAATCCGGACACAAAGCTCGAATCCCCGTCCGATATAATAGATAACAGAATGCCATGTAATTTTACAATCTCTGTAATGTAAAGTCTTGCCAACTGCTCTGAAGTGAAATCAGTGCGGATAGGCAAGAAATGAGCTGATTTAATCAACCTATCAACGATAACCCAAATGGAATTGTGATCGTTGTATGAATTAGGCAATCCCTCCACAAAATCCATAGAAATGCCCTCCCATTTCTACTCTGGTATAGGTAGTGGTTGTAGAGATCCTGGCAGCCTCTGATGATCAATCTTGATCATCTGACAAGTACTACACCGAAAGATAAAAATAACAATGTCTTTATTCATACCTGCACACCAAAATTGCCGCTTCATATCCTGATACATTTTATCTTCTCCTGGATAAACAAAAAACTCAGAATGATGAGCCTCACTCATCACATCATTACTCAAATCGTCAGTAGAAGGTACCACTAAACGTCACTTGTACCTCAAGCCTCCATCAATCCCAACATAGTAGAATGGAACTTCTCCAGAAGCTATCTCTACAATCATGTTAATGCACTGCTGATCTGTGAGTTGTGCTTTCAAGACCTTGTGACTGATAGGTGTATCCACCATGCAAGCCATAAAATATTAGATAACTCGTCAACGTTCTTTAATGTATTCCACTCAGTGGTGAATAAAGCAGAAAGACTTGCATAGGGTCAACGACTGAGTGCATCTGCCACCATATTCGCTTTCTCTGGATGGTACTGAATAGAAAAATGATAGTCTTTCACAAACTCTAACCATCTGCGCTGTTTTATTGTGACGGCCCAAGTTTTGTAAACTCGTTGCGTCAGTGATGACCAAAAGATGACCCGATAACGGATCCGAAATGCGGAAGCGAAAGGTGAAACAACGGTCTCTAATGATACAATGCATCTCTAAGACACCAATGTGACCCTCAATGAGATCATGGAACCCAAAGGAAAACAAATGCAGAAGTGTCGTTTCAAAAACGGACAAAAAGGAACCTAGGGGTAAAATGGTCATTTTACAAAAAAATGGATTCAAGTGCTATCGAGCACACCACTGGGAAGATAATGAAAAACTAATCATGATGGACTCAAGAATTTCATTATCCGGATTCCGGACGAAGGAGAAACGACAAAACAAAGAAAAATGAGCAATAAAGCTAAAAGGGTAAACTGGTAATTATCCAGAAATATCTGGGTGCAACCGAGCACACCGTTGGATAGACAATGAAAAATTAATCAATTAAAAAAAAAAACTCACTTCATTTGGAGTCCGGATGAGGGAGAAAGGTCAAAAACAAAATCGACGTTGCGGCGGCCCGACGAAGGCCGTGACAGCTACAGTGCCGTCAACCCACTACTGCTGCAACTGAGAGTAAAAACGGGCATCTAAACGGACTTTTCTGGAAAAACTCAAAGAAGAACCCCCCCTAAAATCAAGTTTTCTACCTGAAACACGAACGGAAACAAAAAAAAAAAAGCATTGCAAAATGTCCAAAATACCCTCAAGAAAATCAGGTCTAGAGGTCAAAAATCGTTCCAAGTTACTGCCCAAAGAAAGGAAATGGGGCTTTGGAAGGTTTTTATATTGCCTAAATTGAAAATGCAATCTTAAAATACACCCACAAGACCCCTGGAATTTTCGGATCGGTCGTCACACTTTTCAAAAAAAAAGTCGATGAATAGTACCAAGTATATTTGCACTAAAGTTGGCAAAAACCTGGCAGCAATGATTTTTCGGAAAAAAATAGATTTTTGAGGGCCAAGATGGCATTTTCTGGAAAAACACAAAGAAGAAACCCCCCTCAAAATTGAGTTTTCTATGTGACACACATGGAAAAATGAAAAAAATGCATTTTGAAATACCCGAAATGCCCCTAGAACAGAATATGGTAAAACTCCCTAAAAATGTTACTTAGAGTCTTTGTTTCACCAAGGGTGGCGTTGTTTGCCAAAGTGAGCATGCAAGCATATGTAATGTGATAAAATAGATGTGTTGCAATGGCCTATGGCCTCATGGCATGTTATATGCAAAATAGAACCCTTCAATGCATTAATCCACATATCTTCCATAGGCAACAATGAAGTTCAAAGTTAGCATACATTTCACATAAGTGTCTTTGGCCCTTGGCCTCATTACAACCACATTCTAAGAGTGTCAAAAGGTGGACTTAAGTGCACATTACATAACTTAGACAATAAGTACAAGTTTTATCAAAGTAAGCAAAAGTAGGACAAGATATGCTAACATATACATATTCTATGTCATCAAAAATACTTTAAGAACTCTAGTGAGTCTAAGAATGCTGTGCATCCCACACTAAGGCTTCTTTACCTGCAAAACACCCATTAACTTAAGGGTGAGTAAACAAGTTTACTCGTAGGGAATGCATGGGTTTATCTTTGTACCAAGTTACAATCTAATACCATTTAATTCATGCTATCAAGTGACAATAGAACTTTCAACATAACACAATGAGATGTAATTTTACAAAGTTAACAACTTGGAATTTAAATGCAAAATCAAACCAAAGTGGATACTTGGACATCAAGCCGGATCAAATCGACAATGTGGTTACTTTAGGGTTACTAGCACATGGGTAACCTCCCTATGTGCGCACTAGACTTGTAGAGGGACTTTCCCCCGTACTAGAACCATGCCCTAGCCATAGTCATAACAATGACATCTCCAAGTTTCCAAAATCAACAATTTGTGCACATTACATATATGTATCAACATAACATATATATATACAATGTAAAGCCATCAACATGCACAAATCAATTTTGGAAACACAATACATGCCCTAAGTTCTCAACTAAAATGGCATGAAGAATATTGAATGATCATTATGCAATTTGCCACTAATTACAACAATATCATTCAACAACAAGAACATAGCCTCACAAGTATGATATAAGTTTAAAATCATAATTTAAACAATTAAATAAAACAACTAAATTTCCTAGATTTCACTTCTCATCCAAACATGCTCAATTTAATATATGTTGTAGTACATGTCATGGTTATTATATAAATCACTTCAAAACTTGATTTAAGTCATGGAAGCATATAAATAAAAATTAATTAAATTAATTCATTAATCCCTCTAGATTTTAAAACAACTTTAAATGACCTCAAATTAACATAAGTTATGAATCAAGCCAGGGTCATGTTATTTATTAAGTCTAAAGTGAATTACATACAAGTTACAATTAATCATTTATTTCTCATTTTAATACAAGACAAACATATAACTTAGATATCACTATAGGAGCAAATAAAATCAATTGGAAGATAAATGATAACACCCCCTACCTCAATAGAGAATTGAATCTCTATAATCTGAGCAACCAAGCTCAAAATGGAAAACAAGTTTAGGGTTAATGAAGAGGGGAGTGAGAGGAAGCTTTTGTCTTCCAAGGTTTTATGTTTAAGGTGAGTGGAAGGAGGCCAAAATAAAAAAGAAAGCTATTAACCAAGTTTTTCTTCAATGGTGGCTAGGTTATGGTTCTCGAAGACAAATGAAAATGAAAATGATAAAGTGTAAAATGGTGAGTGGAAGGGCTAGAAATCCTCCACTCACTATGTGCTCTTACACTACCCCTCTCACACACACAATGCAAGACTAAATGGTGAACCTACACTTGTCATGAATCTATGGTTCATTCCTAGACTTAATCTCAAGCCTACACTTGTCACCATCCTATGTAAACTTCCAAGACTTAATATTGAACCTACATTTGTCAACCATCTATGCCAACAAGCGTACCAATCCTAGGCCAACAAGTGGGTGAATCTCCACCTTCCACATGTCATCATCCAAGGCATCAAAGTGTTTCCACACAAATGTCAACAAGTGGACCAATGAGAGTGTGACACTTGTCACACTTTCCGAAAATTGCAAACAAGTCCTTTTTGAAAATATCTTCCAAATTAAATTACAAAATGGTCCCTAAGACGAAAAATAATTACTTTACTTAATTACCCAAAAACCTCTCAAGTTATGGATAATTACAAAAAGTCTTATTTTCATGACTTTTACAAAGAAAGTAAGCATTTAATATGCATTTCTGCAAAAGTAAAAATGTAGATGTCATGGAATTTAAATATCATGGACGTATGCAAAACTGGAATCAAATCCGAGCACAAAAAATGAGGTTATGCAAGTAAAAGTGAAAAACGAGAAAATGACGAAATAAGGAAAAGACGAAAAAATGAATAGTGTCAAAAAACAAAAAAATGTGAAAATGACTCGGTCCTCAAAGGAAGTTGTTAATTCAAAGGAAAGAGTCTCAGAAACCATTTCCGAGCATTCGAGACGACACTAAGAGGCGGGAAATCGAACCCGAAAAGGAAAAGACAATGAAAAAAAAAATTTATCCGCAAAATTTGAAGAAAGGGAAAGAAATGAAAATGACCGGGTCATTACATTCATATTCAGCTCCCGCTGAGTGAACAAATACTACAGACTCCTGTGATCACTAAATAATCTGAAGGACTCTCCTAACAGATAATTAAAATGAGTCTAAATTGTATGGGAGTCAAAATGGTATATCTTTCTCTGCGAGTCAGGCTGAGGGTCGACTCGACGGGCCCTGAACTTCATCCACCAAACCAAGAACCTCCTTGGATCCCAAGTAATCCTGAGTCCTATTCCTGACTTAGGTCTTCTAGTCTTCGATCTTCAGTTTGATGTATACTGATGACATGGTAAGTGCCACGTAACTTTGATTGTTGGTTGTTTGATCATTTGACTTGTAAGCCATCGTTGATAATGTAATGTAGTCCGTTGACTATTTGACCAAGCTTTGTGGGCCATTATTGATGATGTGGCATAGTCCGTTGACCATTTGACCAAGAAATGTGGGCTATGTGAAGTGGGATATATTCAACACCTACCAAACTTTTATACTTTTTTTTTTTTTTTTAAAAAAAAAGATTACATTATAAATATATTTATGTTTTCAGTGTTTATATATATTTAATGGTTGAATTTTATCCCTGTAAGACTTAAATTTGGTTGGTAAAAGATACTAAGTTAAATAATGTTATTCTTACCTACAAACTCTTTTGTAAGATTTTAGTTTTATCTATCTTATTTAATAATGTATTCATATCTTTTCTTTTCTCTTTTTCTCAAATATATTTTCGTTTCACAAACTTTTATTTTATAATTAAATTATATTGAATAAATATTATAAATATGATTGCTTTTCGTTTTATTTAAAATGAACTATTTAACTTTTATAATAATTATTTTAAATGATTCCACGTGTATCGCACGAGCTATTATACTGAATATATTATTAAAAGTTCAGGGGGTCAAGGTGATTCAAATTGTTCATAAATAAAACAAGTTACCAATTAAAATAAAATAGATAATTGTTTAATAAAATAATTTACCAAATAATAAAACAAGTTAACAATTAAAATAAAATAGGTAATTGTTTAATTAAAAATTAATTTTTACCTTATTGTAAACTAATTTATTAGATTTTATTAAAATTACAAGGGGTCAAGGTATATCAAATCATTTATAAATAAAATAAAAATAATAATTTACCAAAGAATAAAATAAGTTATTAATTAAAATAAATCTTATTATACTCGAAATTATTCTTCTAAACTTTTGATTGCAATATAATCGCTCAAAAACTACACATATAATTCAAATTTAAGTGCTTTTGTGCCCTATGAGAAGAATTAAACGTAAGACATTCGAACTTACTACTCGTGCCAAGAGACTCATTATTCACTAGTCATCCTTGTAAATTAATCTTGATATATTATTCTCTCCCAAATGCAAGATGACACTCAACAAGCCTTTCGAAATAATAATTCTGCCAAAAACAAACAAAATATCATAAATTTGGGTTATTATATATTGAATTTGTCAGCCCAAACCCAAACCCATATTATTTAGATTTGCAATTTTCTAATCCAAGACGACCCGGTCTTCAAAAACCAGCCATGCGAAGCGTTTGAATACAGTTGATTTCTTCGTAGTCGCCTTCCCACTTTGAACAAGACTCGCTCTGTATAGCGCGTATGTGGAAAATAGTAGGATTAGGTGTTAAGGAGTAAAACCAAAAGACTAAAATATTTTTAACCCCACCCACTTGAGCTTTTTATATGCGTGAGAAGCTTAATTGACCATTTGGGAGGCCAAATTAGCAATACAAGATTAAATTTCAAAAATAAAATAAAATAAAATAATTGTATATATATATATATATATATATATATATATATATATATTTCTTACAATTCATTTTTTAATGTATATCTTTAAGAGCAATTCTATAAATGAAACAATATTAGCAAAAAAAAATAAAGAGAAGAGACATGTAAGTGTTGAGCATACTTTTTCTTCTCTCTTTAATTTATAATAAATAATATATATATGAATAGATTATAGAGTTGTAATATACATGTTGTATCTAGGAAGAATTTGCAATAATAATAAAAATGTTTTTCATGAGATGTAATATTTTAAAAGCATGTTAACCACTTTTAATAACCAAATAGGTCACCAGACTCACCATAAAAACGAAATTTTTAAGAGTTTGGGAGGTCCAACTAATTTAATTTTCCTACACAATATCACTATTAATAGTCATAAATATATAGCAGTAATTGAGTTTAAATTAACTATCATTGTCTGGTCTAACCAAAGTGATACAAAGCGGGAGCAGAAAAATTAAGTTATGACAATTTGAGCGAAAGTGTGACCTGTTAAGAAGAATTACGTGATTTAAAGTTTACCATTTGAAACGAGTGCACCACTAGTTTTATTCTAGAAAGACAGACACCGTGGCTGTAACGATTATGTATGTGCATGTATTTCCTCACTCGGTTTTGATCACATGGTTACGGTCAATTCTCTCTTCTCTCCAAGAATTTAGAATTTAGTAATTTGCTTTAATATATATATATGCAAAGTCGATCCACGCCACATGTATGGAAATTTCCGTATCATAAGATATTGGTGGTCTGCTATGCCTATAAAAAAAGGACCCTTGCTCCTCAAACATTTCATACTTTGATTACATCATACGTACTCTCTCTCTCTCTCTCTCTCTCTACATATCTCTCTCTCTCTAGCAATTTTATTTCACACACTAAATCTCTCTCTCTCACACACACATTTAATTAAGATCATGAAGGTTGAAGTACAGAAAAGATATGCTTTGCTACTAGCAGCAAAGGATTCTGAGTATGTGAAGGACGTGTACGGTGGCTACTTCAATGTGTTTGTTGCAGCTTTCGGCGAAGAAGGAGAGAGGTGGGACTTGTTTAGGGTTGTTGAAGGAGAGTTCCCGGACATGAATGAGCTCCAAAACTATGATGGCTTTGTGGTCAGTGGTAGCCCTTTCGACGCCTATGGCAATGACCCTTGGGTTCTCAAGCTTTGCTTTCTTTTGCAAACCCTAGACTCCATGCATAAGAAAGTCCTTGGTATTTGCTTTGGACACCAGGTAAAATTTATATATATAGTAGTACTTTTCACATTGTGTATATAATTAATTCATATTGTGTTTACTACTAATATAGACAGTATTTGATATATTCATTGAAAAGAAACTAATCCATGGTGTTATATATATATATATATAGGTTTTGTGCAGATCATTGGGTGGAAAAGTTGGGAAGGCTAACAGTGGTTGGGATATTGGGCTTAGAAAAGTGAAAATTGTGAAAGATTTCTCCCCATGCGGTTTCCTTGAAGGCTCAGAAGAAATCCCAGCATCCCTTTCGATCATTGAATGCCACCAAGATGAGGTATGGGAGGTTCCTGTGGGTGCTGAAGTGATTGCATATTCGGATAAAACCGGTGTGGAGATGTACACCATCGGAGACCACATTTTAGGGATTCAAGGTCATCCAGAGTATACCAAGGACATTCTTAACAATCTCATCGATCGTCTTCTCACAAACGAATCTATAGAGGTACGTATTAGTTTTTCATATAACTTCATTTCCCTTTCCGTTGAGCTCATTTTGGTTACTTCATTAATTATTACTTGCAGAAAGGTCTTGCTGAAGATGCCAAGGCAAAATTGCAGATAGCCGAACCAGATAGGAAGTGTTGGGGAAAGATTTGCAGAGGCTTCCTCAAGGGCAGATGGAATTAACTAGCTAATTAATTGCAAATATAACCAAATCACTTTTGTTTTGATATCTTTATTCGTTTTATATAACCACCTTGGTTATATGGTATTTACTAAAAAAATAATTTTTAAATTTACAAAAATAGAAAACTTGGTTACATATGTATACTCTTTGATCCGATAATGAAGAAATAAATATTTACAATAGCATTGCTTCTACATTAATATATCATGTGTGTCCATTACATTTGTCTTACAAGTTAAACCTAGGAGAACCATTTGTGAAATTCCAGCAACTTGTTCGGATATATAATATGCCAAAACATGGTATGAAAGGGATGGTCGATCACTCTGCCATTCATTTGAGCAAACAATTTACACAGAATAGTTGGAGTGAGAGAAACTTGACTGTGAACGATGATTTTGCTACCATAATGAAGAAATTTTTTAAAATTTCAGACAAAAAATTCCACTATAAACATTATGAATAGGATTTCAAATTGTTGGAAAAAAAAAAAAAGAAAAAAAAAAGATTGAGAAATTAACTATAATTAATGTGGGTTCCACCGAAGTACATTTTTGTGCAGTTTTTTCAATGGTAGGCATGAAGAAAAATTCTTTTGAGATGTAAAAATTCTAGGGTCCAGCCAACTTAGACATTTCTTATGTTTAAATTTTAATTAATCAATAAGACGAAAAGAAGAAGATTGACTGGTAGAGAAAAAGTGCATACTGGAAAAGGCACACCATGTATACCGAATGTGAACACCAGTAATAGAATTCTAAATAAGAGAGTGGGTACAAGTCTCTTTCTCATTATTATTATTTTTTCTAATTGTTATTTATACATCATGTCCTTACCAAAATTCAAATTCCTTATCTTTTAAAGTAGGGACTAATTATCGAAAAAAAAAAAAAAAAAAAGTAGGGACTTGGAACCGATAAACCTCTAACTCCGTAGTATCTCTTTCTCATTATTCTTGTCTGATTAGTCGAAGACTATCATAAAATTTTAAATTTCTTAAAGAGGGTTTGATATCATTTATTTATTTTTAGTTGGACATGCCGAGTGCCAAAAGTGCAAATATATGATCAATTGCCGGACAAAAAATCCACGACTGTGATCACTTGGGCTCTTATTAGACTATGATCACTTGGGTTCTTATTAGCAAATATTTTCTCTTGCGCGCCACATATTTGATAACCGGTTAGATACATTTGAAGGGTACCGGATACGTTTTTCGAAACATGTCCAATATTGGAAACATTAATTTGTTGGTGTTTCATGATATTTTGGCAGTGACACACCGTAGCTCAAACATTGTAGCATGCTTTTTTAAGCGGTAATTTTGTGAGACTGCAATATTTTGACATTATCAAATATGTTTTTATATTTTTACTTTTGAAAATCTTGTAACAGTTAGATTTTAGACTTTCAATTACAAATAAACACAGAACAATAAAAATATTGTTTTTCCTTCAAATGAAATGAAAACGCAAAACAACAACGATTACAAATGGTGAAATTCCAGCTATAAGTTGCTTTATACAGTATATCATGTGTGTCCTATACACGTCTTAAACCTTGGAGAAGCATTTGTGAAATTCCAGCAACTTGTTCGGATAATTGGCATTCTTTCTAGATTGGATGAATGAGGAAAATGTTTTCCGGATAATATGCAAAAACATGGTATGAAAGGGAGGGCCACTCTGCCAGTCATTTGAGAAAACAATAACGACACAATATATAGTTGGACTGAAAGGAAATTGACACATGAAAAATTCTACCATTATTAATAGGATTGAGATACTAAAATTAATATGGGTTTCACTGAAGTACTTGATTTAATGATATAAACATTTATTTGGATTCAAAATGGTAAATGATCTCCTTGGGCCCAAATGTAATATATATATATATATATATATATATATATATATATATATATATATATATATATTGCTTCAATGTTCGGAAAATAAAATGGTAAATGATAAAATCTCACTTGCTTACCTAAAAAATACAAAGAAAAAAATATATATAAAACCTCACTTGAACTTTTTGGTTTTTTAATAATCAATCCACTTGCTGCCCGGTCACTTTGAACTTTTGGAACAGTTTGTAAATTCTATATGCAAGCAATATTTATTTGTATATTACGTTCATCATTTAAATTCAATTAGTCACTTTTAATGATATTCGAACTCCTAAAGAGAGTACGCTGATCTCTCGAAAATTATATCATGCAAATAGGGATGGATTTAAAAATTTATATGAAGAGGTGCAAATTTATAGAGAGGATAAGGAATTTTTTTTTCTTATTATTATTATTATTTTTTTATAATTTTAATGGGAACAATGTCAAAATTTAATAAGTATAAATATAAAAAAATATAAATTTAAAAATATAAAACACAATAACAAAAATTTTAATGGGACGGACGCTCCCACTGAGCTCACAGTAAATACAACCCATCATGCAACTTTGTTTATAATATTATATACAGTGCCTTGACTAACCTTTTTTTGCAATTTTTCAACGGTATGCATGAAGAAACATTCTTAGTTTCTATGTTAAAATTCTTGGGTCTAGCCAAATTAGACATTTCTCATGTGATTAATTGGTCAAGAAGAGGAAAAGAAGAATATTGACTTGTAGAGAAAAAGTGCATACTGGAAAAGCCCACACGATACAGAAACACAGAAGTCAATAATATATATAATATAATATAAGAACATTTGAATATCACCGGAACCTTCTTTAATTAAAGAACAATGGTACGAATGTGAACACAATTTAATGCAATGGTATGAATGTGAACACGAGTACGTAATAGAAGTCTAAACAAGAGATACGTGGACGCGACCCGGTTAGAGCCGGATCCTGGCACAATTCAAGGTTAACACAACTAAAATAAGTTATCAATTAAAATAATAAAATAATTTATCAAAGAGTAAAATAATTTATCAATTAAAATAAATCCTATTATGTTTCAAGGTTAACACAACTAAAACAAGTTATCAATTAAAAATAAATAAAAATTGTTTAATAAAATAATTTACCAAATAATAAAACAAGTTACCAATTGAAATAAAATAGGTAACTGTTTAATTAAAATTTAAATTTTACCTTATTGTAAACTAATTAAATTTCGTTTTACAAGTTAACCACGATATTAACAAAAAAAAAAAAAAAATTATTTTCGTTTTACAAGTTAACCACTACTATATTAAAAAAAAAAAAAAAAAAAAAAAAAAAATCCTTTATTTTTATTTATACATTAATTTACTTTTTTCAATTTTAACCTAATATATTTATTATTTATTTACTTTTTTCCCTTTCTATACCTTTCTTAATTCAAATTATGTTTGGACTCTTCCAAGTTATTACAACCCTGAGATTACTTGGATTTCGGCTTTGCCATAGAAGGCAAAATTGACGAGTTCGTTGAGCGCTACGAGTTGATCGGAACGGATTTTCATTTGCGCCACCTTTGCATTTTTGAAAATAGGGGATTTTTGAAGTATTTGCTCTTCATTTGAGGTAGAGATTCCTAAACCATGCAATCTTTGATTATAGTGAGTTGGTTCTTTTGTATTTGCAATCTAGCATGCCTAATTGTAGTAATTGTTCATGGCCATTATGGTTTAGATGTATGTGTATATGTGAGAAGCATGATTGTTGCAATACTACGTGTTGAATTGCATGTTTAAGCTAATTGTTGTGAAGATACGTGTTTAGTCGATTTTTCTATGTGTTGAATTGCATGTTTAAACCACTTGACGTAAAATTTCCACACGTTCGATCACAAACCGGTCGACGTGAACCACACTAACCAGTCAAAGTGTAAGGGTACGTTACATGTCGACCGGTTCTTGAGTGTTTTACCATTGTGGTTTATTATCTCTACTTTGCCCTTTTCCACTCACTCATGTATATTATTACACATTATGTGACCAGAATATTACATTAATTATATTTTGACCCCGAAAATAACTGTATTATCCCCGGACTTCACCTTATTCATTTTACGACTCAAATAAATGACTATTGTACCCTTTTGGGTCTTAAATCATTATAATTATGCTAAATGATCACTTTGTCCTTGTTGGGCTTTAAAGTAGTAATTTAACGTGAAATGACCATGTTACCCTCAAATGATTTCGGGTTGGGTAAGGATCCGATTAGCGATCCGGATCCAGTGGACTTGGGTCATTACAGCTATGTGGATGGCAACCCATGTTGGGTTTTTTCTGCATAGCGACCTACAGGTCGTCGTGGGATAGAATACCAGGTCATCGCTGGCGATCTAGTTCACGCTGTGAGGAACAACCACCAAGGTCGTTGTGTTAGCGACCTTAGGTCATCACGTGGAGAACGGTTGGGTCACTATTAGCGTCACAATGCAGATGGAGAGGGACGACGACCTTTTTGTATTGAACTTATAAAAAATAAACTATCACATCATGTGGACCGTCATGGACAAAGTTAATAATTAATTAACTACCAATACAATAAAAAATATTAAAATGCACCCTCTTAAAAAATTAGATCATCAAAAAGGAATATTTAATTCGAGACGGGGGGTGTATTATATTTGTGAGATTTTCGTACACTTATAGAATAAATCTCCACAAATTTTGTTTTTTGTTTTTGAGCACAAAAATAACTACTAGTCAATATTTCAAACATTCTTTTGTTGACAAAGAACAATGAAAAATTTCTTTTATTAATAGAAGAGATTAAAGTTCCTAAGTTCATGCATTTATTGTTTAACATAAAAACCTATAATTTCCCACAAAATAGGCATTTTATATGCCCCCACTATTTTGGTACATTAATTTACGCTTGGTTATGGTTGGTGATTTTTCTTCATATTGAATTATTCATTATTGAAAAAAAAAAAAAAAAAATTATTCATTATCTATTCAGAAATTATTTTTCTCATTTTTCAATGTTCCGATGTTTAGCGGAAAATATTTTCATTTCTCTGTAAGACTCCTGGGTTCGGAAATTATTTTTCATATAAATCATTTTACCCCCAAATGACTGAAAATGATTTACCAAAACAATTTCGTAAGTCATTTTCCACAAGTTACCTTGGGTCATCTAACCATCCGTATTCTTATTGAACCCCTCTAACAACGAATTTTTTTTAGTCATCCCAATCTAAAAATCTAATCTTCAGTCGTCTCTCTCTATATGTATATACATAAAATTCTCTATATGTATATACATGGAGTGAGAGAAGAGAGAGATGGACACAAATTTGGATTAGTCAAGGAATAGATTTTAGTTAAGAGCATGCTTTGGTTTAGAGAGAGTGGGGAGAGAAAATAACAAGAAAGAGAGGGATGGATGGTTTAACCTAGAGAGAGAGATAGAGAGTAACGGGGAGAGAGAGGGGGGGATTGTTTAGGGAGTACTATTCGCTATTGTTGGTGAGTAACACTGTGAAAGAGAGTTAATAGTGCACAAAAGCTGACTTAAAAAATATCACAAAAATTGATTTAGAAAAAAAAAAAAAAAAACATTTTACAAGAAAATATTTCGTTTAAAAAAATATTTTACAAGAAAAATACATTTCATGTTTGTTTAAGCTTTAAAAACAAACATTTTCTTCTTAGCAAACCGATTGTTTTTAGTTAAAATGGAAAAGGATAAGCAAAAGAAAAACCATTTCATAATTAGAAGCTTCTCTTCTATAGTCATGATTTTTTTTTTAATAAAATATTCTTATATTATTAGCAATTACGACCTATTCCTTCCGCGAGCTACAATTTATCTACTTGTATTAAAAAAAACTACATATCAAAACATTTTCCAAGCATGCCAAGATAAATACTCGTATAATTCTATGCATAAGCATGTCACAAGATACGAAATGCAAGTTAATTAAACTATACTCACCTCATCATTAATTCGAACATATTTCAATTTGCTTTAATTTAGTTTGAATTCCAGAGCAAGGCATATTCATTATCTCCTTTAAAATTACTAGCAGTGACCAAAACAAAGGAGTTCTAATATAAATCAATGATAAGTAAATACAAAGGAGTTTACTATGCCTTTGTTTACTTTTTATTTAATTTAAATACAATATATTATTTGAAAAATTAACCTCTGAACCTTTCTTCTAAGAAACTTTAAAGTAAAGATTTAAGAATAATTGAAACACATACACATCCACCCTCAAGTAAAGGTAAACAAAAGTATTGCTATATAGAGAATTGTATGCAAACTTTTCACTGGGTAGCATTTGTTCTACGTTCCTAGTCTTCATCAGATATTGAATAGTTCAAGAAATCTAGAAATTCAATATATATAGTATATATTTATTACTATTATTATTACTTCAATTTGGAAATCGTTTCTATCAAAGAATTGATCATCATCTAAAATATTAATAACATTCCACCATTTCAATAAAAAAATTCTTGATATCATGAGGAGTTAAAAAAAACATATCATTATGATACCATATTACCCGTTAGAAAACAGTAAGGAATTCAATAATTAAATAGTAACTTCATAATATATATGCGAAAGTAGCAGCTCTAGGAAATGAGAAAAGAAAGGTATGGCTTGAGATATGGAGAAGCACGGAAATGCGCTATTCTAATGCTGCTAGCCAGTTCTTCCCTACGTGGTGACAGATATAGCACGTCTTAACAACAACTAAATAATTTGATAGCAGAAATGAGAAAATAAAGGTATAGCCTGAGATATGGAGAGGCACACAAATGCACTAAAAACAAAAAATTAATTTACTAGCAGAAATGAGAAAAGAAACTGTGCCAAAAACATATGTTTGCGACAGACTAAATTTTTCGTGGCAAAAACTAGGGACGACTTAAAAATTTGTAGTAAAATTTCAATTTTGCCACGACGAATTAGGGACGACATACAAAGTTGTGGCAAAAATACTATTTGTGCCACGAATTTTTGTTCGTGGCAATTGTATGTTCTTTTGCCACATATATATTTTCGTGGCAAATCACTTTACAATTTGTCATGATATTATTTTCGTGGCAAATATATGTTTTTGGCACGAAGTTTTTTTTCCCGTGGCTAAAGGATGGATTTTGCCACGAATTATTAGTTATGGCTATGATATGCTCTATTGCCATGAAACTATTTTCGTGCCAAATCTATTAGTTATTCGCAACGATGCTTTATTCGTGGCAAATAGTATCTTTTGCCACGAATTTTCAATCATTGTGGCGATATGTCATTTTTACAACGAATTTGTTTTCGTGGCAATTAAGAACTATTTTGCCACAAATTTTCAATCCTTGTGGCGAAATGCCATTTTTGCAACGAATTTGTTTTCGTGGCAATTAAGATATCTTTGTTGATTATTATTTATTTATTTATTTATTTTTTTGTAATTCCTTAAATAAGAGGCCTAGAACACCGAATCCCTAAGCAAATTAATTATTTGTTAATAAAAATTCAAAATGGCATTTTCTTTAAATTTGATCATTTTTAAATACCACTATTGTACTTGTCATATAGAAAAGATTAAAAAAAAAACGTACCAAACATTCTTATATTGAATTTAAATTAATTATATATATATATCCATAATGCAATATTTATAAGTAATTAAAAATTAAAGATATAATAAAAAATATAGATCATATATCAAATCTTGAATAAATTTACAACTACAAAATTTTACTTCTATTTAGTAAGGGTATAAATAAAAGATTTAGTGATTTAGGAGTTAAATGGAACCAAAGATCTTAAAAGTACGTAGGATTTTGTTGGCACAAAGTCTTTAACCAAGGACAATTTAGTGATTTTGGTTATTACAAACTATTAATGGTGTTTTTGGACTAATATTTAATTATATACATTGAGTGTTATAGATAATTAGTCTTCAAAAAATGACCTTAATGAAGTGATCACATTAATGAAAAAGAATGGATACAAAGAGACATGAATTAAATTGCAAGGAAACTAAATACAAGTCCTTCCAAAGATAGTTTGGACTACAATTAATGAGCAAACAAGTAACTCAAAGAAATTGGTAGAAAGCAAGAATACCTCAAAGTCTAAACAATCATATATGAACAAAGCTTAAAGAAATGGGTAGATAGTATGGTGAGTGTTTATGATTCAATGTCAAAGTATTTATAAATCCATTTGAAGCTCATCTCTATATGACTATGCATATAATATCATCACTCACATGCATGTTTTTATATCCATTAGCAATAGACACATGAAGTCATTGCTAAAAGAATAAGTTAGTTCAAGTTTCCATAAGATTTGAATTAAAGAAGTCAATGCTTGAGCTATAAATGTTATGACCATGCACACCAATTGAACATATGTTTTATTTTGGTTTATATAAAGTAGAGTTTAAGGCATTGAACTTACTTTTTCATCTACAAAACCTTTGTTACCATGACTTGGTAAATGACTTTACGATCCGGACATTTCTCATGAAAAATTGTTTCTTGGTTTTTTGGCGGAGTACAGAAAATATGATTTTTTTTGAAATAAAGATATTTTAAAAATAATTTTTCTCGGTAATTACTCCTTACACTTTAAATAGCCTAAATTGATTTTATGGGATTTTTCATCAATTCTACAAAAACCTACATGGAGAATCAAGTTTTACCAAAACTTTCGGGAACCCTAATTTGTACTAAAACTGAATTTTTTTTATTTATTTTTAGTTAGATTTTAATTTTCTTGTATTTTTTATTAAATCCAAATAGGGGGTACTTCCTTATTTACTTAAATGTTTTTAATGGAAATAAGGTATGCAGAAGTAACAGCCTATGCTATCTATCAGATGACTAAACCAGAAAATTTATTTATTTTTCATTTGACCGATCAGATCAGTCATACTATTGATAGGATGCCAAAACCAATGAACTCGCACCTTTTGTGGTTTATCAATTGACCGATCAGTTCACCAATGTAACCGATCAGATGTGTCCAAGTGGCTGATCAGATGTTTTATGTAACTAATTAGATGGATCAAATTTTAGAAAGCGCGATGAAATAAAATCTGATCCTACCGATCACTTCTATAATCTAACTGATCAGATGCTCCAACTGCCCGAACAGATATAACATATATCCGATCACTTTAGACAAATAGATAACTTATGTGACCGATCAGATGGACTAAAATTTCAGATTTGAAAAATTAATTTACCCCTAAAGGCTATATTTTTCAAGCGGTTATAAATACACAATGTTTTTGACATTGTGGGGATGCATTGGATAGAAATAGAGAAACTTTCTTGAGTGTCAAAGAGCTTTTATACTTCATTTTATTCATCCTCTCATACATATCATTCATAGAGTATTGAGCTTCATTTGTATTCATTTATACTCTAGTTGTGAGCGTTGATTTGCATATCAATATTTGAGAGATATATTCTTGTACAACAAATTTGTATCTACAATCAATTGTAAGGATCTGTGTGATCCAATAGAAGTCTAAGAGATGATTGTTCTCTTAATAAGAAGATTAGTGTGATGACCCTAGATTTTTCAACTCAGTGTGTCCTGTGATGAACCAAAAGAATGACCCGATAACGGATCCGAAATGCGAAAATGAAGGAAACTAAGTGGCCACTAGAGATGTACGTTATCCCTAAGGCATCAAAATGACTCCTCATGGCATGATCAAATTGCATTATATGCTATTGTGTGATGATGTGAACATACACGCAAGTGTAAAATGGTATTTTAAACATGCTACAATGGCTCATGGCCTTATTACAACTCATTTACATCATTTGACATGTCAGACCTCCAAGTTAGAAAAATTACATTTCATAGACAAATCATGAACATGCTAACACTTGCATGTGAACAAGAATGTTTCTAAAGAAGCTCAACTCAGTAAATCACCCAAGCAATTGCAATCTCCAATCTTGTATCTTGACCTGAAATACGCCTCAGTATCGTAGGGGTGAGTAACATAAAGCTACTTGTAGGAAATGAGCATGCATCGACCTACGTTGTACAAGTGTACATGATTTAATCATTGTGGTTCATTCCACCTAACGTCTATGTCAAAGGTGAGACTCAGGGAGCATCCTAACTACCTAAGATCATTTCTAGCATAAAACACATCATTTATGCAATTTCAACAACACAAGAGCATGCTACACATAGCAACAAGATATAACATGCTTACACAAAGCAACTAGTTAGAAACATGCTTACACAAAGCAACCAGATAGAAACATGCTTACACAAAGCAACTAGATATAGATTCTCAAAGTTATCAACTTGAAATCTAAATGCTAAATCAACTAAATATAGCAATTTAGTATGGATGTACTTAACAACATCAAATCGCCTATAGCCAAAACCACAGTTACAATATAAACATGATTGATAACTTGGAATTGAATGCGAAAACAAATAGTGGAAGACTTGGACATCAGTCGGATGAGACCGATATAGGGCTAATTTGGAGGTATTAACCCCCAGGTAGCCTACCCAACGCGCGAACTTTTCTAGGCTAATTTAGAACTACTAACCCCCAGGCAGCCTACCCAATGCGCAAACTTTTGACTTAGAGGACTCTTGTCCCCGTACTAGAGCCAAACCCTAACCATCATGGAATGTCCCAAGTGGTTCCAAAATAATTAGATAAGTTTACAACTTATATACGTATTGAATAGTACACGGAACTACCTTCATGCACAAGTAGGCTGAAACCACACAACACATGCTCTAAATCCACAACTACTATAGGATGACAATGTCGAATCTTCAGAGCGTGATTCGTTACGCGCTATAATAACATCACATGTCGAATCTTCAGAGCGCGATTCGTTACGCGCTATAACAATATAATCCAATATTGAAACATAACTCATAAATCCATTATAAGTCAAAAGTCATGCTTTAAACATACTATCAATGTCAAATACATGAGTTAATCAATAATACAATAGAAACGGAATTTAATCAATAAACTAATTAAATTCCCTAGGTTTCAAATCTCAATCAAATGGCCTCCAATTAATACATGATAAACAATATAGCATGGTCATTACATACACCACATCAAAACTCGATTAGGCTATAAGAACAATAAAGTGGAATTTAATTAAATTATGATAATCAAATCCCTAAAACAACATCAAATGGTTCCAAATTAACATATACTAGAACATAAGTCATAGTTATCACAAATATCAAGTTAAACACTTAATTAGGCCAATGGAACCCTTAATTAGATTTTAATTAAAATCTCTAGATTTTCATACTTGTCCAAATGCTCTCAAATTAAAGTATGTTAAACAACATGCCAAGACATAATTTAAAAGCATATTACAAGTCAATTTTATGCTAGGTACGGCCATGGGATTTAATCTTTCACAAAAGATAAATATTAAATAAAATATGCAATTCTTATTTAATTAATCCCAATTTAATATATGTTAACAAACATATTAAAACATGATTTTCTAGCACGCCACAATTCCATTCTAAGTTATACACATCCTTGTGAATTAAATTTCATACAAAGAAATAATTAATACTAATTTTCTAGAATCGATACAAGGCATGCAATTAAGTTGTATAATCATGCTAAATACTCAATACAACACACACAAAAGCCTAAAACATCCCCTACCTCAATTGGAATGAAAATCCCAATTACCACCGAAGTGAAATCGCCCCAAAATTTTGGTCCGCAAGACAGATATTTCAGCTTGTTACCTTCAACTTGGGAAATTCATAAAAAATTCAATTATAATCCAAATTGAATGAATCCAAAGCCCAATGAAAGCTTAAACACTGTAATTTGATAATATCAATTTAGTTTAACAAAATATTTTCCCAATTGAAACAGTTTTGACCCACAATTTTGAAACAAATTCTGCCCAGAAAACACATTTTCAGCCTGTAGCTTCCAACTTTGAAAATTCATGAAAAATTCATTTGACATCCAAATTGGGCAAACCTAATTTATTTTGGAAGTAAACATATGAGAGTGTAAAACTAAAAATTTAAACCATGATCCAATGTCAAAAGGTTAGTGAAATAAATCATCTAAAAATATGTTTTCCAGCTGCAATAAAAACATGGACAGCAGATAGTCTCGGATTTTTAAAAAAATTTAAAAATGCTCTAAAATCTTAAAACAATTCTGAGTAGTGTAAAATCTATGGGGAAAGTTCCAGTAAAAAGTTCAAGATAATTGAAGTACCACAGCTCCATATAAAAATTCGTTTCCGGACCAGATAAGAAAAGATTTAAATTTCCAACAACTAGCTTGCAACTTCAAAAATTCATAACTAATTCATTTTAAATCCAAATTACATGAAACCAAAATTAATTGGAAGCTAATTGATTATATTTTCATGTTATATATTTAATTTGACAAGATTTATTTCAACTTAAAACAGTTTAAGGACAGAATACAAGTCCTTCTCTTCTATGCATGTAAAACACTCAATAATGACATAAAAATACTTCAAAATAATAGATCAATACCTCACTAGAGAATTGAATCTCTAGATACCATAGCAAAACTAGGAGTTAGGCTAGATCCTTCAAGGGTTTTGAAAAGGAGGATGAGGGGAACAAAAAGTATTCCAAACTTTATGGTCTAAAGTAAGTGGAAGGGCCTCAAAAATCAAGGTTAATGCCTAAAGCTTCAAGCTTCATCCATGGAGGCTAGGGTTTTGTGGTGAGGAAGAAAGAGATGAAACGTGAAAATGTGTGAGTGAAGGAAATAAAAATCCTCCACTCACTATGTGATCCTACACCATGGTCAACACACACATCTATGGTCAATTGCACAAAAACCCTCATTTAAAACCATAATCCCAAAGTGGCCCAAAGATATTTGCAAGACTAAATTGTGAACCACACTTGTCACCAATCCATGGCTCCTTCCTAGGCTTAATCCCACACCTACACTTGTCAACCATTCAAGCCAACAAGTGCACCAATCCTAGGCCAACAACTAGGTGAATCCTCACCCTCCAAATGTCATCATCCAATGCATCAAAGTGTTTCCACACAAATGTCAACAAGTGGACCAATGAGAGTGTGGCACTTGTCACACTTTTCAAAAATTACAAAAAGGTCCTTTTTGAAAATATCTTCCAAATTTAATTGCAAAATAGTCCCCAAGATGAAAAATAATTACACTAAAACCCCACAAGTTAAGAAGAATTATACTAAAGTATGCATTAATGCCCCTTTATGAAGGAAGTAAGCAATCAACATGCTTTTCTAGAAAAGTAAAAATACAACTATCATGGAAATCAAATATCATGAATGCATGCAAAACCGAAATCAAATCTGAGCACAAAAAGTGAGGTTGTGAAAGGAAAAAGGATGAACGAGAAAAAGACAAAATGTGAATAGTGTTCAGAAAAATAAAATATGGAAATGACACAATCCCGAAAGGAAGTTGTCAATTCAAGGAAAAGAGTCTTGGAAATCATTCCAGAACACTCGAGACGACATCAAGTGATGAAAAACCGAACCCAAAAAGGAAAAGACAACGGAAAAAAAATATCCGTTAAAATCTAAGAAAAAAAAAGGAAGAAAAATGACCGAGTCATTACAATTAGAAGCGGTGTGTTTCTTGTACCGATTTGCTCTCCACCCATAAGGAGGTGCCATAGTGGGATTGGAATAGTTTCAAGAGAGATCTTGAGCCGAAGAAAGATGTAGATGAAACGAGATACACAGATGGGAATAAAGAGAGGAACAAAATAGATTTGTTGGGTTTAACTCTGAAAAATGGGTATGACCCATGTGTTTGTATCTTTTTAAGTTTAAAAGAAGTGTCAACCTCTTATTGGGACATATTAGTGTGCACGACACAATTTGTCTTGATGGGCAGAATTGAAGCATTATCTTATATATGAAGCATCTAGAGGATGACTTTTAGGTATATTGTAAAAACGTAGTGTGATACTTTTGTCTGTAAGACTGTGAGCCTATTAGTAAAATATTATCTATTTATCTATTGATTAATTCTTGTTATGTATTTCATTACTTATGTTTGATGTATTCTTAATTTATTTATCAATTAGTGTGTATAGTATAAACACATTTATTGATACTTCTAATAATTTTAAACATGATTTTTATTTTTAATTTTTTAGATGTTCGTCTTTTCTTAAAATTTATATTTTCTATCAAATTACCCATCATATATGCAATCTAATTTTTGAAAATTAAAAATAAGAGAGTTTATAAATATTTTTTATTTAAATTAATTTACTTAAATATATGAAAATTAGTTTGATTTATATGATATTTATAGTTCATATAACACTATTTAACAAAATAGTTTAATAATTTAAATAGCTTAAAATATTTTATAAAATACTTTTCAAAAAATTGGACTAAAAATATTGCCAATTAGGTTTATATATATATATATATATTTTAAAAATCACGAAATATATTGAGAAGGAAAACAATAAAAAGTGGTTTAATTATTTTAAAAATCACAAAATATATTGAGAAGGAAAATAACAAAAAGTGGTTTCATTATTGGGATGCTAATTTTTCATTCTCTTTTTATTATATTTAACTAAAAATATTTACATAATTATTTTATTTTTTTCATTTTTATTGTAAAATGCACTGAAGCGCCATAATTATCGCGCCAAATTTCACCAATTTAGAAGAAAAACGGCGTCGTTTCCACATGGAGCCAAAACATATCCTCTATTTTCATTTTCATCTCCTCTATATGCAGTACATATTATGACGCTCTCTGTCTCCAAAGAAAACTTGATCCACCTATTGGAGAAGCCACCGTGAACCTTTGCCTCTCCACTTCACTCACAGAGATTGACGTAAGATAGAAGTTAATTCAGAAATTGCACTTGACATTTGGCTGGTTGTTAGGGCTCTGCATCTCTTTCACTTTCTCTATCACTGGTAAACGCTCTTACTCAATATTGGTGATTTGATTTACAATTAGTAGATTTTGAGGTTTTAATTTGGTATTTAGGGTAATGTATAAGCAAAGTTGCCACAAGAATTGAATCCTGAATTTGTCATTAGGGCTTTGCATCTCTTTCACTCTTCTACAAAGTTGCCACAAGAATTGAATCATGAATTTGTCATTAGGGCTTTGCATCCCTTTCACTCTCTCTATCACTGGTAAGTGCTCTTACGCAATATTGGTGATTTGATTTACAATTAGTAGATTTTGAGGTTTTAATTTGGTATTTAGGGTTATGTAGAAGCAAAGTTGCCACAAGAATTGAATCCTGAATTTGTCGTTAGGGCTCTGTATCTCTTTCACTCTCTCTATCACTATTAAATGCTCTTACTCAATATTGGTGATTTGATTTACAATTAGTAGATTTTGAGGTTTTAATTTGGTATTTAGGGTTATGTAAAAGCAAAGTTGCCACAAGAATTGAATCCTAAATTTGATCAATCAAATCTTTTGAAAGACAGGTTGCAAACCTTAGAAAGATGTTTAAAATCTGTAATTCTTCTAAACTTTTAAATGTTGGATCAGAAATAGTGAATTCCAATGAGTAGAACTGAGAATTTATTTTGCACACCACTTAAAATGGTCTGATTAATGGATTGTTCAAATATATGCTTTCCAGAACCATGCGAAACTCTCCTGCAGGCCAAGTAATCAATGATACCTATAAAGGCTTTTGTTGTCCAAGAGATTAGGTTTTCTTCTCTGTTCATTTCAGTTGTTGATGTCTATTTAATTATAGCTCCTTTCTAAGCTTCAACAAGAGTCACTGTTAACAAAGAGCCTTCAGTTGAAAGGACTCCACTCTATTTAAATACAAACAATTTTAAATTTTGTAAAACATTCCATTCCTGATAAGCATAGTATGTCTCATTCTTGATATGTATAGTATAAAATTATTGATCATACTTTTGAGGTCAATAGTCCATCATCCTAATAATTTTCTCTTTTTTATGCTCTGTTTTGAGGTGATTTCCTTTACGGGGCTGGTTCTTTTATAGTTTTGCTTGTAGGTCTTTTTACAGTTTATTTTTATCAACACACACATAAGCAAAAATAAAAATTGATAATTATAGATAGATAAATAAATAAACAAATAAATCCTGCTAGATTTGTTTGGATTTGTTTCATGTAGTGAGTTCCATTGTTGACCATTCTCTATCTAAACCCATCTTTATTGAACCATCGTTTCCTTCAATGAGGATTCAATTTGTTCTATTTTGAATGTTGGCAACAACAACAATCTGGATTATGCATTAAAACATCAATTTTTCCATGGCATTCAAACATCACACAAGTTCCAAAAGAAAAATCATCTATAATTAAACACGCCACAAAACATACCACCGTATCCTTCCCCTCACCAACTTATTAAACACCACCATTCATGCCCCAACTTTCAAATCCCAATTTGTGAGTAAAGGGGAAAAGCAATTAATTAAAAAATATAAAATTAAAAGTACAAATCCTTTAGTTAGAACCACCCTTTTATTTTATTTTATGTTTCCCTCCAACTCTTTTACCCACTATAAAGGAAATGCATGTAGGACCATAATAGAACTGAAAAATATTATGAATCATTCAAATCATGTTAATTGAAGGTAGGGTTCTCTAACACTTGTTCTATGTTTGGTTATGGATACCTAATTTTTATTGCCTTGTTTTGGTTTCATATTGGCCTAAAATTAGTTAAAGAATTGCTAGGATTTAAATGAAGAGTTGTCTTGGAAAATAAAACCAAACATGCTGAATTTAGAACTAAAATCTATATACTTAGAACTATTATCTTTTAAATTAAATTTTGGATATGAAAGTTCAATTGTTAATGAGTTTACAAGCTTGTGTTTGGCTCAAATTGATTGAATCTTGAAATTACTATGGATTTTCGAAGTTGATGTTAACATGCTGTCAAAATTGTTTTGTGAGCAGAATTTTTGTTATCTTTTCTTTCAAACCTGATTTAATCGGTAAGGAAATTTATTGATTTAAATTGATAGAAGCAAAATATAGGTTTTAAGCTTCTAATGAGCTTTGGTTTCATGCAAATTGGTTGAGAATTTATTTTATTATGAATTTTCAAAGGGAAGTATGTTTTGCTGGGGAAAAACTGTTTCAAACAGATTTTTGGGCTACTAATTCCTTAAAAATGTACCTATTAGTCAATGTGATTATTTTATTAAAATGTTGGTATCAAAGTACATAGGTTAGTTTTCAAACAACTTTGGATTTAGGTAATTTGGATTGCAATGCTATTTTTAGTGATTTACCAAACATGAATTTTCTTATGAAAATGGCAGTTTGGTTATGGAAGTTGTATTGTATGATTCTGGAAGGTTTTTATGTAATTGAGATTATTAATGCAATTATTGTGCCCCTAATTTTGGCTTGTTACACAAAGAGTCTTGTGCTTTGATTTAAATGACTAGAAGATTTGATGTACATATGCATCATGAGTTGATCAATCTGTGATTCTTGCTCTTTGGTTTATTTTTCATTTTTATTTTAAGTTGCTTGAATTAATTTTTCTCTTCTCTGTATAATTTTAAATTCTTATTTTCTTGATATAATTAATCATTCATTCATGCATTTAACCTTGGAAATAAATGCTATGCATTCTTGAATGAGATAGGAATAATAACACGTTGTTCAAATTATGGCAGGGTGATGGATCGAAGTTAGATTCAGATTAAAAATAGGCATTCTGTTAAGTACATTAATGGAGTGAAAAGCTTCATGGTTGTGGCACGTAACCATACAGATGCACTAAAGCAGGCATGATGGCCTTGTCATAGCTGCAATTGTGATGACCCGGTCATTTTCCTTCCTTTCCCTATCTCCGATTTTTACGGATATTTTTTTCCGTTGATCTTTTCCTTTCTAAGTCCAGTTTCTCGTCGCTTAGTGTCGTTTCGAGTGCTCTGAAGTGATTTTCGAGACTCTTTTCTTTGTATTGACAACTTTCTTTGAGGACCGAGTAATTTTCACATTTTTCGTTTTTCGACACAATTCACTTTTCGTCCTTTTCCCTATTTTGTCTTTTCCCCGTTTGTCACTTTGTTGGCATAACCTCACTTCTTGTGTTTGGAGTTGGTTTTTAACTTCACATATCTTTATTCTAAGTGGTTTCCACAAAATACGTATCTTTACTTTTGTAAGAAAGTACTCTGGTTGCTCCCGGTGTCCATAGGGGCATGGATGCATAGGTCTTTGGAATTATTTTCTTTTCTTGGGGTGTTTTTCGTAAGTATATTTTAAAGATATTTTATTTCAGGGGCTTTCAAGAAAATATTTTTGGAAGATATTTTCATTCTGAGCCAGTTGTGCAGTTTTCACTTTTTGGAGGGGCCATTGTGCAATTAATAAAAGTTATTGCTAAATGCCTTGTTTTGAGCCTGGATCCTCGTACGTGATTCATTTTCACTTTTCGTCGAGTTGTGTACTCTTGGGATTTCCTCCTGGTCGTAGTTTTCCAGTTTTAGGGTTTCTGGCCTCGGTTAGTGCCAAATTTGTTTGGGGCATAACTTTCTGCTCGGGATTTAGTTTTCGACACCGTTTCTTCCGTTATTCATATTTTCGCATTTTAAATCTTTTTTGTTCATAGAGTTTTTCTATTTGAGTGCGTCTGCTAAAATTTTACTTTTTCAGATCCAGCGGGGCCCGTTCGGGGCACTTTTTGAGATTTCTATAAAAGGGGGATGAGATATTTTTTTTTTCATCTTCCCCACTCCTCTTGCACGACCTGAAGCTCCCATGGCAGCCCAAGGGAGGCTGCCACATTCTCTCTCCTCTTTTGAGCTTCATTCCTTTGTCAAGACATAGTAGTGCCTTAGTGTTTGTTGCTCGTCTTGGCGGTGTGCATCTTTCACCCTTATTGGAACCCATTTCTGACCATTTTTCAAGTTTGGGTTTAAAGTCAAGTTGTGATTTTGATGGGGCTTCCTTGGGGGTTATGATCATCGTGTTGTCCCCTACAAAACCTAGTAATTTCGTCAGATTCGAAGCCATTCCATTTTGATGGCTTTTGAGATTTTCATCTCAAATTAAGGTAGGGAATGTTTTAAGATTGTTTGTGTGTTGTATTAAGTGTTTTCCATGATTATACAACGTATATATATGCCTTCTATGAAATCTAGAAAATTAGTATTTTTATTTCTTTGTATAAGATTTAAAATTCAAAGCTATATATGGCTTAGATTTGAATTGTGGCATGATGAAAAATTATGTTTTAATATGTTTGTTAACATATATTAAATTGGGATTAATTGAATAAGAATTGCACTTTTTATTTAATATTTATCTTTTGTGAAAGATTAAATCCCATGGCCGTACCTTGCATGAAATTGACTTGTGATATGCTTTTAAATTATGTCTTGGCATGTTGTTCAACATACTTTAATTTGAGAGCATTTGGACAAGTATGAAAATTAAGAGATTTTAATTAAAATGATTAATTAAAATCTAATTAAGGGTTCCATTGGCTTAATTAAGTGTTTAACTTAATATTTGTGATAACTATGACTTATGTTCTAACATATGTTAATTTGGAACCATTTGATGTTGTTTTAGAAGTTAGGGATTTGATTATCATAATTTAATTAAATTTCACTTTATTGTTCTTATGGCCTAATCGAGTTTTGATGTGGTGTATGTAATGACCATGCTATATTGTTATCATGTATTAATCATGTATTTGACATTGATAGTATGTTTAAAGCATGACTGTTGACTTATAATGAATTTATGAGTTTATGTTTTCAATATTGGATTATATTGTTATAGCGTGTAACGAATCGCACTTTGAAGATTCGACATTATCATCCTATAGTAGTTGTGGATTTAAAGCATGTATTGTGTGGATACAATCTACTTGTGCATGGAAGGTGACTTAGTGCATTATATGAATTACGTATAAGTTTTGAACTTATTTGATTATTTTGGAGTCTTGGGACATTGTTATTATGATATGGCTAAAGTTCGGCTTTAGTGCGGGAGGTATGAGTTCTCCCCAATTGAGATAGTGCGCACTTAGAGTGGTCTTCCCTGCGGGTTAGTGCCCGGAATAACCATTGAGGTCTTGGCAAAATTCCGAGCGTGATGTCCAGGTCTTCCACTATTTGTTTTCGCATTCAATTCCAAGTTGACAACCAATGTTTAATTGTGACTTGTGGTTTTGGTTATGAGCGATTTGATGTTGTTAAGTACATCCATACTAAATTGTTATATTTAGTTGTTATTGCATTTTAGATTTCAAGATGGTAACCCTGAGAATCTATATCTTGATACTTGTGTAGTATGCTTCTATGTTGGTTAACTGAGTAGATATTGTGATTTGTGCCTCGTTGTTTAAATGTAGCTTAGGAATGATCCTATAGATTCATTTGGAACATAGACGTTAGGTGGTATGACCACTTTTGTCGCTTTCGCATTTTAGATTTCAAATTGATGACTTTGAGAATCTATGTTTTGTTACTTTGAATAACATGCTCTTATTTTGTTTGAAAAGCATGAATGATGTGATTTATGCTAGAAATGATCTTAGGTAGCTTAGGATGCTCCCTGGGTCTCACATTGACATAAACGTTAGGTGGAATGAACCACAATGATTAAATCATGCAAATTTGTAAAACGTAGGTCGATGTATGCTCATTTCCTACGAGTAGCTTTATGTTGCTTACCCCTACGTTACTGGGGCATATTTCAGGTACATGATTCGAGATTAGAGTTTTGCACTCACTTTGGGTGAATTGCAGAGTTGAAGTCTCTTTAGAAGTATTCTTGTTTACATGCAAGTGTTGGCATGTTTAGTTTTGCTTATGAAATGTAATTTTTCTAACTTGGAGGTTTGACATGTCAAATGTTGTAAACGAATTGTAATAAGGCATTGGGCCATTGTAACATGTTTAAAATGTTATTTATCACTTGCGTGGGTGTTCACATCATCACACACTTGCATATAATGTAATTTGATTATGCGATGGGGGATTCAAATGAAAACATACGATCCATTTTCAAAAATTGTGCATAGGAGGTTCATTCTCAGTATTTCAACCTATTTCGGTCGACCGGTGGGTTGTTTCGGTCGACCGAACCTTCTCAAATTTCAATTGTTCAGTACAAAGTCTAATTCTAGTAGCGTTTTGCACTTCGAGGCTTATTTCAGTTGACCGGTTTGTCATTTCGGTCGACCGAAGTGAAGGTTCATCTCTTTCTTTTCTTGGTCCATTTTGGCAGACCGAAGCTCCTTTTTGATCGACCGAAATGGAGCTGTTTTGTGGTTTTTGCTTGGTCGTTTGCTTTGGCTTGTTAATTTTGTCTGTTGTTCTCACAGAACTTGGTTGATCTTGTTTAAACCATTTAGTGGTGTACTTGGTCTAGTTTGAACTAGATCTTGTTCCTTTGGTTGTCATGGGTGCCATAGGGTACCATTTGACCTTTCATTCTAGTTTTGCTTCCGCATTTTGGATCCGCTTTAGGGTCATCTTTTGGTTCACCGCTGCTGCACCGGGTTGAAAAACTCGGGTCGCTGCAAGTGGTATCAGAGCTCCTTGGTTTGAATACCTTGGACGACGGGTTTTGGGTGCATATCATGCTTTTGTTGCCATGCTCTATGTGTTTATATGCTTCATGATAACATGTTTTGGTTTGATAATATGCTTATGTGCTGTATGTGGTATGCTATCTGTTTAACTCGTTTTAATTCTAATGTAAAGAGCATGACACATGATGTATGCTAAATTAGATTTGTATATGCATAACTATGTTGCATAATTAGCATTGCACGGGATTGGTCATTGAGGCATGAGTTGAGGTTGATGGTGATTGTAGTCACAGTTTCATTGTAGATTAGGTCGATGTTGACTTAATATTGGTTTTGAGGTAGGTGGTGAGTCACCTTTTGTTTAGGCTCTCGTGGGGTGAGCCATTAGGCACAGCCGTTGTGTTGGATTTGTTGGTTTTGGGCCATGATGAGGTTATAGACCTTTTAGGATCCTTAGTTGTTCAGGAAGGTTCCTCTGCGATTGCAATTTTCGTGGGCGGGTATGTTGTGGGAGGGTGCATGGCACTGTCATGCTACCGTGCTGGCTAGCTACGAGCGTAGTTCGGATGGAATCAACTTTAGCTTTTGTTCTGATAGGCGTAGTCCTTTTGATCAATGATGATGATGGTTGTTTTGGGGATCAGTCGTAGTGATTAATTTGGCTGTCTGATTGTATGGCTAGAGTAACCATTTCATTTGAGTTCTCCTTGCTTGATAACGTTTTTGTGGTCGAGTCGATTGATCGATGTTTCGGGTTGGTGAGAGCATTGCATTGTTAGTATCACTAGTAGTGTCACCCTTAGATTTGGAAATGGATTGTTAGAGTCTTACCATTGTGGTGAGGGCTAATGTTTGTTCTGAGACAGGTTGTTGTCACATTAGGTTTTGGAGTCGGTTTATGACTAGGATTGGTCATTCCTTTCGTCTAGACACTCTATGACACGATATTCATAGGGTTCATTATTGCATCATTTTGTTTTCTGCAGTTATGTTTACTACCATGTTAGTAGTATGATTTATGTTATTGCGATGCATGAGTAGGTGGAGGTCTATCCATATTTGTCTTCTTATTGCGTGACATTAGCATACCTTATTTATATGCTTAGAGATGCCATGTTGTTGTTGTACCTTAGTGACATGCTTTTGTGTTTACGTGGAGATGTGCCACATGTACTCTTGATTTTATCTATGTGAGTAGATTTGCATATTGGGTAGTTGCATTCCTTGTCATATGCATGAGTTCCATGTTAGGTGTTCCTCTTTGTTTCCCTCAGTCGCACGTAGTGTGTATGGTTTCGTTGTGAGATTTCTTATAGGGGCGTTGTCACATTTGTTTTGTCTTGTGCTGTCTTCTTCCCTAAGATAGGAAGAATGCTTCCCTTTCATGTTCGTCATGTTGACAGTTGTGGGAGAATGGGATTTCTCTTCTTTTCTTGGTTCGTGTTAGGGACTTCACGAGGAGTGAGTCTATTCTCTTTGTCGCCTTGTGCACAGTTTTGGGGTCAGTTGGTCCGTGAGGATCATTGTTGTCGTTTTGAGTCCTTGGTGAGGATTTGGTGGATTTTGGTCGACTTACTTCCATGTAGGGGGTGAAGTCTTTGACCTTGTTGTCATTCGTTTCAGAGATGGAGTCGTGGCGTTATCCTTCTTAGGACTAGTGGTTTCATTTCCTTCCTATCCTTCCTTGGGGAATTTTGCCGTGGTTGTTGAAGGAGTTGTGGTGCTCAGAGTGAGTTGATTGGTGTGAGATCATTTTACGGGGACTTATGTCCATATCATTGAGGATTTGTTTAATTGGTAAGGTAAGCTTGATGCTCTTTTGAGAATGTCTTTTGGAGACTTGTTTTCATTTTGGAGACCTAGATGTGGTTGACTCTTAGGAGAAGTTTTGAGCAATCGTAGTTCCAATGATTGGTTGTGGATCGAAATTAAGGAATTTTGATTTAGCTTGGTGTTGCCAAGTATGGTTTTGAGAGATTCATTTTGTGACCTTGATTATTGGTATTTTGATGTGTGTGCCACTTGGTGGATTTGTATTTTGAGGATTTAGTTGTCCATGATAGGGATGTGGATCTGATGTTTGATCATGGTAATTGGTCTTGTAATTGATCTGCTTCGGGGAGATATGTAGGACTTTCGATGAAATGTCTTGTGGTGAGGTTTGTTTTGATTTCTGGAGGTTTCGATTTGCTTGTTAGGTTTTGGATTCTCAATTGATGTTGTTAATAGAAGAATTTTAAAACGTTAGAGTTATTGATTATTATGTTAAGGATTTGAGGCCTTAAGCATAATGGTGCCTATGACATTGTTGTTAGAGTTTGGGATTGGCCAGGTTAGTCTAGAACGTCTTTGGACCATATTCCAACTCTCGCAGATGCCTGGTTTCCACATTGCTTTTGGCCATGATCGTTTTGCGTCATTGATGTCATTTGTATCGAGAGGTTTTATAGGTAGACCCAGTGGGGGGTAGGTTATAAACTAGTGCCTTATACTGTCATGCTACCATACAAAGTTGTGTGTTGTGGGCGAATGCTAGTTGCCGTCGACGCTACCTTACTGACGAGTAAGTGTGGGCGGGCACTAGGTATTGTCATTGCTACCATACTTTTGAGTACGTTGTGGGCGGGTTCTGGTTGCTATTCGTACTGCCACGTTGTCTTTGTTCTGTACCTTGATTTGATCCGTGGTTATCTTGGAGTTCTTTTGGTGGTTGTTTTTTTTGGTTCCTTATGATGGTTTGTCAGGAGGGATGCTTATGGTTGTTATTTTCCGTTCCTTTGTCTGACTTGGGTTCTGTGTGTCAGTTCAGACTTGTCATGTGGCCATGTGGTCACTTTTCCTTTGAGAGGTTGTCTTGTCATGAGCACGTGGGTGCAGATGACACTAGTTTGTGTGTTCCTTTCAGCTTTAAGATCGCTTGTGTGGCGTGTTGTGTAGGGTACTCGGAGATGTACTCCGTAGTTATCTTGGTTTCGCCTTTTGTTTTGTTTAGGGCTGGATTTAGGGCTGGATTTCGGGGACGAAATCCCTTTAAGGTAGGAAGGTTGTGATGACCCGGTCATTTTCCTTCCTGTCCCTTTCTCCGATTTCTACGGATATTTTTTCCTGTTGATCTTTTCTTTTCTGAGTCTAGTTCCTCGTCGCTTAGTGTCTTCTCGAGTGCCCTGGAGTGATTTCTAAGACTCTTTTCTTTGGATTGACAACTTCCTTTGAGGACTGAGTCATTTCCACATTTTTCATTTTTTAACACTATTCACTTTTCGTCCTTTTCCCTATTTCGTCCTTTTCCCTATTTTGTTTTTTTCCCGTTTGTCACTTTGTTGGCATAACCTCACTTCTTGTATTCGGAGTTGATTTTTGACTTCACATATCTTCATTCTAAGTGGTTTCCACGAAATACGTATCTTTACTTTTGTAAGAAAGTACTCTGGTTGCTCCCGGTGTCCATAGGGGCATTGATGCATAGGTCTTTGGAATTATTTTCTTTTCTTGGGGTGTTTTTCTTAAATATCTTTTGAAGATATTTTATTTCAGGGGTTTTTAAGAAAATATTTTTGGAAGATATTTTCATTCTGGGCCAATTGTGCAGTTTTCACTTTTTGGAGGGGCCATTGTGCAATTAATAAAAGTTATTGCTAAATGCCTTGTTTTGGGTCTGGATTCTCGTACGTGATTCATTTTCACTTTTCATCGAGTCGTGTACTCTTGGGATTTACTCCAGGTCGTTGTTTTCCAGTTTTAGGATTTTTGGCCCCAGTTAGTGCCAAACTAGTTTCGGGCATAACATTCTGCTCGGGACTTGGTTTTTGATACCGTTTCTTCCGTTATTCATATTTATCATTTTAAATCTTTTTCGTTCACAGAGTTTTGCCATTTGACCGCGTCTGCTAAAATTTTACTTTTTCAGACCCGGCGGGGCCCGTTCGGGGTACTTTTTGAGATTTCTATAAAAGGGGGACGAGATATTTTATTTTTCATTTTCCCCACTCCTCTTGCACGACTTGAAGCTCCCATGGCAGCCCAAGGGAGGCTGCCACCTTCTCTCTCCTCTTTTGAGCTTCATTCCTTTGTCAAGACATAATAGTGCCTTAGTGTTTGTTGCTCATCTTAGCGGTGCGCATCTTTCACCCTTATTGGAACCCATTTTTGACCATTTTTCAAGTTTGGGTTTAAGGTTAAGTTGTGATTTTGATGGGGCTTCCTTGGGGGTTATGATCATCGTGTTGTCCCTGACAAAACCTAGTAGTTTCGTCAGATTCAGAGCCGTTCCATTTTGATGGCTTTTGAGATTTTCATCTCAAATTGAGGTAGGGAATGTTTTAGGATTGTTTGTGTGTTGTGTTAAGTGTTTCCCATGATTATACAACGTATATATATGCCTTGTATCAAATCTAGAAAATTAGTATTTTTATTTCTTTGTATAAGATTTAAAATTCAAAGGTGTATATGGCTTAGATTTGAATTGTGGCATGATGATAAATTATGATTTATTATGTTTGTTAACATATATTAAATTGGGATTAATTGAATAAGAATTGCACTTTTTATTTAATATTTATCTTTTGTGAAAGATTAAATCCCATGGCCGTACCTTGCATGAAATTGACTTGTGATATGCTTTTAAATTATGTCTTGGCATGTTGTTCAACATACTTTAATTTGAGAGTATTTGGACAAGTATGAAAATCTAGAGATTTTAATTAAAATGATTCATTAAAATCTAATTAAGGGTTCCATTGGCTTAATTAAGTGTTTAACTTGATATTTGTGATAACTATGACTTATGTTCTAGCATATGTTAATTTGGAACCATTTGATGTTGTTTTAGAAGTTAGAGATTTGATTATCATGATTTAATTAAATTCCACTTTATTGTTCTTATGGCCTAATCGAGTTTTGATGTGGTGTATGTAATGACCATGCTATATTGTTATCATGTATTAATTGGAGGCCATTTAATTGTGATTTGAAACCTAGGGAATTTAATTAGCTTATTGATTAAATTTTGTTTCTATTGTATTATTGATTAACTCATGTATTTGATATTGATAGTATGTTTAAAGCATGACTTTTGACTTATAATGAATTTATGAATTTATGTTTTCAATATTGGATTACATTGTTATAGCGTGTAACGAATCGCACTTTGAAGATTCGACATTGTCATCCTATAGTAGTTGTGGATTTAGAGCATGTATTGTGTGGATACAATTTACTTGTGCATAGAAGGTGACTTAGTGCATTATATAAATTACATATAAGTTTTGAACTTATTTGATTATTTTGGAGTCTTGGGACATTATTATTGTGATATGGCTAAAGTTCGGCTTTAGTGCGGGAGGTATGAGTTCTCCCCAATTGAGATAGTGCGCATTTAGGATGGTCTTCCCTGCGGGTTAGTGCCCAGAATAACCATTGAGGTCTCGACAGAATTTCGAGCGTGATGTCCAAGTCTTCCACTATTTGTTTTCTCATTCAATTCCAAGTTGACAACCAATGTTTAATTGTGACTTATGGTTTTGGTTATGGGCGATTTGATGTTGTTAAGTACATCCATACTAAATTGTTATATTTAGTTGTTATTGCATTTTAGATTTCAAGATGGTAACCTTGAGAATCTATATCTTGATACTTGTGTAGTATGCTTCTATGTTGGTTAATTGAGTAGATATTGTGATTTGTTCCTTGTTGTTCAAATGTAGCTTAGGAATGATCCTATAGATTCATTTGGAACATAGACGTTAGGTGGTATGACCACTTTTGTCGCTTTCGCATTTTAGATTTCAAATTGATGACTTTGAGAATCTATGTTTTGTTACTTTGAATAACATGCTCTTATTTTGTTTGAAAAGCATGAATGATGTGATTTATGCTAGAAATGATCTTAGGTAGCTTAGGATTGCTCCCTGGGTCTCACATTGACATAGACGTTAGGTGGAATGAACCACAATGATTAAATCACGCAAACTTGTAAAACATAGGTCGATGCATGCTCATTTCCTACGAGTAGCTTTATGTTGTTCACCCCTACGTTACTAGGGCATATTTCAGGTATAGGATTCGAGATTGGAGTTTTGCACTCACTTTGGGTGAATTGCAGAGTTGAAGTCTCTTTAGAAGTATTCTTGTTTACATGCAAGTTTTGGCATGTTTAGTTTTGCTTATGAAATGTAAATTTTCTAACTTGGAGGTTTGACATGTCAAATGTTGTAAATGAATTGTAATAAGGCCTTGGGCAATTGTAACATGTTTAAAATGTTATTTATCACTTGCGTGGATGTTCACATCATCACACACTTACATATAATGTAATTTGATCATGCGATGGGGGATTCAAATGAAAACATAAGATCCATTTTCAGAAATTATGCATAGCAGGTTCATTCTCAGTATTTCAACCTATTTCGGTCGACCGGTGGGTTGTTTCGGTCGACCGAACCTCCTCAAATTTCAATTGTTCAGCACAAAGTCCAATTCTAGTAGCCTTTTGCACTTCGAGGCTTATTTCGGTCGACCGGTTTGTCATTTTGGTTGACCGAAGTGAAAGTTCATCTCCTTCTTTTCTTGGTCCATTTCGGCAGACCGAAGCTCTATTTCGGTTGACCGAAATGGAGCTATTTTGTGGTTTTTGCTTGGTCGTTTGTTTCGGCTGGTTAGTTTTGTCTGTTGTTCCCGCAGAACTTGGTTGATTTTGTTTAAACCATTTAGTGGTGTAGTTGGTCTAGTTTGAACTAGATCTTGTTCCTTTGGTTGTCATCGGTGCCATAGGGTACCATTTGACATTTCATTCTAGTTTTGCTTCCGCATTTCGGATCCGCTTTAGGGTCATCTTTTGGTTCACAGCTAATGCACCGGGTTAAAAAACTCGGGTCGCTACAGCAGTAATGTTTTGTTACACCATTTAGAAGACGTGGAATATCACCTATTTCATAATGGTTTTGCTAGAACTTACACAAAATGGGTACATCATGGTGAAAAAAAAGATCCATCAATAGACATAGAGGATGATGAAGATTCTGATATGCCAGAAGATGAATATGGGGAGCATGATGCCATGCAAGACATTCTGGAAGACGTATACGGAGGATCATTCATGCATAATTTTGGAGGGGAAGCATTTCCCGATAATTTTGCATACGATTTAGGAGCTGAAGCATATGAAAATTACGATTCTCATGATGTTAATGTGGAATTAAATAAATTTGCAAGATTATTGGGGGATATGCAAACTGAACTTTATCCTGGTTGTGAGAAATTTTCAAAGCTATCTTTCCTAATTAGGTTGCTTGATCTGAAGGTAATTAACGGTTGGACAAACAAATCAGTGGACATGTTGCTTGATTTTTGTAAGGATTTGCTTCCAAGTAGTGTGACTTTGCCAAGCTCTCATTATGAGGCAAGAAAATTAATTCGAGACTTAGGACTTGGATACGTATCCATACATGCTTGTATAAATGATTGTGTACTATTTTGGAAGGATAATGAAAAGTTCGAACAATGTCTTATTTGTGGGGAGCATAGATACAAAAATGTGAAACGTGGGAGTAAGAAGAAGATTCCTCATAAGGTGTTGCGGTATTTTCCTTTAAAACCAAGATTGCAGAGACTATACATATCCAGGAAAATGGCTACACATATAAGGTGTCACAAAGAAAAGCGCCAAGATGAAGAAGGAGTGTTAAGGCATCCAGCAAATTCTGAAGTCTGGAAAGATTTTGACAAGCATCATGATTGGTTTGCCAGAGATCCTCGAAATGTTCGTCTCTCGTTGGCCACTGATGGATTTAATCCATTTGGAGACATGTCTAATGCCTATAGCATGTGGCCTGTAATTTTGAGAATTTACAATTTGCCACAATGGAAGTGTTTGGAAGATGTCGCTTTTATAATGTCGATGCTTATTCCTGGGCCGAGGTCTCCTGGAAAGGATATAGATGTCTTCTTGCAACCTTTAATTGACGAACTAAAACAGTTGTGGAATGAAGGTGTTGAAAAATTTGATGCTTAAAAAAAAAAGGTTTTTTGATTACGTGCAGTGGTGTTATGGACAATAAATGACTTCCCAGCGTACTCAATGTTTTCTGGTTGGAGCACCAAAGGCTATATGGCATGCCCACCCTGCAATAAAGATACAAGTTCGTACATGTTGAAGCAGGGTAGGAAGATTTGTTATCCGGGTCATCGTCGATTTCTATTGTAGAATCATAGTTGGCGAAGAAATAGGAAATAATTTGATGGCAAACAAGAACTTCGGTCAAAATCTTGTGAATTGTCAGGTGATGACTTGTTGGAACAGTTGTCAAGTGCTAGTGATGTGATATTTGGAAAGGGACCAAATAATAAAAAGCGAAAACGATCCCCAAATGAGCCTAATTGGACAAAGAAAAGTATTTTCTTTGAACTACCATACTGTCATACACTGAAATTGAGACATAATTTACATGTGATGCACATTGAGAAGAGTGTTTGCGATAATATCATTGGCACATTATTGGATATAGAAGGGAAAACAAAGGACACTGTCAAAACTCAGATGGATCTAAAGGAAATGGGTATCAAGAAAGAATTACATTTGATTTCGCACGATGATAAATTCATAATGCCGCATGCATGCTACCAACTACGTGCAGCTGACAAAAAGTGCTTTTATCAATGGTTGAAAATTGTGAAGTTCCTAGATGGATACGCTTTAAACATATTTCGATGTGTCAATGTAGGAGATTGTAAAATATCAGGAATGAAAAGCCATGATTGCCACGTTTTTCTACAACTGCTACTCCCAGTGGCTGTACAAGGATTTGTTCAGAAAGATGTTAGCGAAGCATTATCTGAGTCGAATTACTTTTTTAGCAAATTGTGTTCAAGGACATTGCGAATATCTGAGTTGGAGAAAATAGAACAAGAGATTGTTATTATATTATGTAAGCTTGAACGGATATTCCCTCTAGCATTTTTTGATGTCATGGTTCACTTGGTTGTCCACCTACCTCGCGAGGCGATACTTGCTGGACCAGTGGCGTTTCGGTGGATGTTTCCCGTAGAGAGGTAATATATAATTTACATATAATTTTATAATAATACCTATAATTGTGTTACTCTTTGTGTCTATGTTTGTGGTGACCTTATACTTTTGTATAACTTATGGCAACAGATTTTTACATACTCTAAAGACAACTGTTCGAAATAAGGCAAGACCAGAAGGGACACTTACCGAGGCATATATTGACAAAGAATGTCTAATATTCTGCTCAATGTATTTCAAAGGGGTGGAAACAAAATTGAATCGGGAGGAACACAATTGTGATGGTAGTCAATGGAGTAAGCCTATAGGGTTACTTGTTTTCATGCAAAATGTACGCACACTGGGAGCGGCAACCCTTGAATTGATGCCATTAAAGGACCTGTATAAGGCTCAAATGTATGTGTTGAACAATTGCGAGGATGTAATGCCTTATTTAGTGTAAGTAAATTATATATGCTCATGCTATATGGTATACTTGGATTAAATTTTTATTAATATTTCTATTTTTTTTTTCCCGATGTAGTGAACACAAAAAAAACATATCCAAGGAATATACACCACAAATGTGGAGTAGAGGCATTAACAAGAATTTCCTCAATGGTTTAAGAATCGTGTAAGTTTTCATATTTATGGTGAATACATATTATATGAATGGAGTTCATATAGTTAATTGAATTTAAAAAATTTTGCTGTCAATTTTATTTATAGATGAAACAATTATACCAACAAAAAGCTCTTGAAGCTACAGAGCAATTGTATATATTAGAAAATGGTCCTGACCAGCGTGTGGTACGATACACGGGATGTATCATTAATTGTATTAGGTTTCATACCTCTGAGCGTGAGAAGCACCGTAAGACACAGAATAGTGGCGTGGTAGTAAAAGGAGAACATAAAAATAAAGAATTGACTTCTACGGTGTTCTGATAGATATTGTAGAATTGAATTATATAGAAGGAAAGAAAGTATACCTTTTTAAGTATGATTAGTGGGATGTTGATGACGAGAGAATAGGAATACATTCAGATGCTAACACTAAGTATGTTAATTTTTCTCGCAAGTGGTACAAGAATGACCCTTATGTATTAGTGGTGTGTAGCCGTTGGTTGAACCAAAGTTTACAAAATGTTATGAACTAAGAGTGTAAGTGTGCAATGTGGCCAAGTTTTAAATTTGTAAAAGTCACTACTACCTCTAACTAAAAATATAGTTAGGGTGAGTAGGGATCGTTCCAAGGGATTATAGGCACTAGCAATGGAAACAATGTATAGGGTTAGTAGGTCGAGTGATCAAAGATTGGTTGGATTGATTGATTAAGCTATTATGCAAATGAAATTGAAGTAAACAAAATTCAATGATTAATAAAGTAGAGAAAGATATAGAGGGGAGGACTTGGGGTACTAGAGCTCACCACTAAGCTTGACTTCACTAGACACTAGCAATTGTATATTAATAAGGAAATTGACTTGTAACTTGTGTGTATGTGTGTGACATTAATTGAAAATAGGCATGGATGGAAAATAAGCATAGATTGTCAAGCCAATTCTAATAAAAAGCACAACCTATCAAATTAGACCACAATCCATTCAATGAAACTACAATTTATACACACACAACTATTTAGAAACATATACCTAATGCATTCATAAGTATGGAACACTAAGGAACAAGAGTAGATTGTCCACCTATTTATGAATTTAAAGCAACTACACTACATGTATACTAAAGACATGAAATTTAACTAAGTAAGCTAAAGTTGTGGTACAATCCATCAAGAAACAAGTATGAACCATCAAATAAATTGCAAGAGTGTTCAATTAAGCTCTATATTTTGACCATCTCTAGATTAACTTCATCCATACACATAGACATGCATAAATTCCATTAAATCTAGAGAGAAACACATGAATCATCCATTCTAGCATACATAAAATGGTTAGAAGTAGATAATCAATTGAAAGCATTAATTGATACACAGCAAGTAGAAACCAAAAGATATATATATAAATTCAAGATCAAAACATTGTTACAAATAAATCCCAATAAATATGCAAAGAACTAAGTCTAGGAAGCAAACTTAGGGGCTACTTTAGCCCCAAGTAGATGTCTAGCCACTCATTGAAGTAGTCATCCAACCCTCAAGGGCTATCTCCACGGTAGGAATGACTTTCTTCTTGATAGAAACCCTAGAAGAATGGAAGAACTCCCAAAATGTGTAAAAGCTCTCTCTAATCTCTAGCCTCCTTTCCAAGATAAGAAAATTACAAGTTGTCAATAACAACTATCTATGCTCTAAAAGTGGCTCTCAATCCTTATATAGGTAGGTCAAAATGTCACCCAATGGTCTAGGCTCGTACACCAAGGTCCCTCCAATGATTGCACCATTAGCTAACTTTTAATGAGCTAGAATTTTTTTTTTTTTTTTTTTTTTTCGGACTTAAGGAAGTTCGATCGATCGAACTGTGTTGGGATCGATCGAATATGGCTGAGATCCATCGAATTCTGCAGAGATCGATCATCCTTGGCGGTGCCTTTTTGAATAAAGACAAATCTCTGAGATATTTTTGGGAAGAAGTCAAAAGTGGTAGATGGGTGGTAGGTGTAGATAAGATCGAATCATTTCGATCGATCTGGGAAATGTTGGATCGATCGAACTTGTTGGATTCTTTTGGATAAGGACAAGGGCTTGGATCCATCTCGAATTGTTTAGATCGATGAACTTTCGATCGATCGAAGAAATGCTGAGATCGATCGAACATGCTGAATTTTCACACTTTGCTTCATTTTGCTCCCACTTTGCTCCTTTCTTTCATTAAGCTTGAGTTAACTCCTTTAATGCTCTTATTTGGCTGAATTGACTTATTTTTGGGATAAGCACCTGAAAAGGGCAATAACATGAAATTAGAATAAAACGGGGAAATAAGATAAATAAAGGTCCTAGAACACTCAAGCTTAAGGGGTTTAAATGCGCACTTTTTAACGCTCATCACACCCCCAAACTTAAATATTGCTAGTCCCTAGCAATGAACTATAAGGTAAAGGAATGAAATGAACAACTATACAACTATGAACTTAGAAAGCAATAAATGGATAACGCCACTTTCGTAGGGAGCGCGATTGCATTTAGCACATGCAACAATTCTTTTAAACTCCTAGGTTACCACTAGTGGACGAGTGAAGTCTCGTGAGGGTTTCTAGAAATGATACCCATAAACATTAAGCTCATTCTCACAAAAGAGACACCAATATTGCAAACAAGAATTGGGAGAAAACTACCTCAAGTATGTAATTTTTCAACCCTTTCCAAGCATGCAACCCTCAAAGGTTAGCTTGGAGGTTGGCATCATTATCTTCATCCTTATTTTCTTCCCAAAACCATAGTTCTAGAAAGAGGAATATTTTTTTCTATAATTGGTAATATCTCTGTGTAATGATATCATACAATATAGTTCAATAAAATCAATTACATACTCCTTTGAGTAAGGACCAAGTTAAAAATACAGTCTATGATTGGAGGAAATTCGAACCTACACAAGTTTGGCAGAAATTGGCGCGCTCGGGAATTAGACAGCTTACTGCTAGCAGCATGTTCGACCGATTGAAGATTCTCGATCGATCCAACACTTAGCTTCCATCGATCGAAATTTACGTGGCGTCAAAATATCTTCCAGGCCTTATCCAATTGGCTGAGCTAGCACTGCCTCATCTCAATCGATTGTAGACCTCTTCGATCGATCGAGATTCCCTTCGATCGATCGAAGCTCCTCTGGTGCAATTTTCTTGGCTTCTTTCCAACTTTGCTCTTTAGCTCCAAAATTAAGCTAAATGGCTCTTGTTAGCCTGTTTAAGCTTTATTGACCTGAAATAGGCAAAAACATAAATAAGTATCTAAGACATGAAAGTATGATAGATGAATGGACTAAAATACCCTTACTTAGATGCTAAAATGCGTCACATTTGAGCACTTATCAATAGGTACCTTGATTGAGGTATTTTCATTCAAAGATTCAATCTTTACTCATTAAAACACTCTTCGCGACTTCTTAGGGAACTCAAATAAATTTAACTCAAAACTCTAATTTTCTTTCAAAGATTTAATCTTTATATATTAAAAAGGTCTAGTGACATAATAGGTACCTTGATTGAGTTATTTTCATTTAAACATTCAATCTTTACTTATTAAGACACTCTTTATGACGTCAAAGGGAACTCTTATAAGTTTAACTCAAAAATCTCATTTTATTTCAAAGATTCAATCTTTGTACATTAAAAAGGTCTAGTGACATATTAGGTACCTTGATTGAGGTATTTTCATTCAAAGATTCAATCTTTACTCATTAAAACACTCTTTGTGAAGTCGAAGGGAATTCAAATAAGTTTAACTCAAAACTCTCATTTTCTTTTAAAGATTCAATCTTTATACATTAAAAAGATCTAGTGACATAATAGGTACCTTGATTGAGTTATTTTCATTTAAACATTCAATCTTTACTCATTAAGACACTCTTTATGACGTCAAAGGGAACTCTTATAAGTTTAACTCAAAACTTTCATTTTCTTTCAAAGATTCAGTCTTTATACATTAAAATGGTCTAGCGACATAATAAGTACCTTGATTGAGGTATTTTTATTCAAATATTTAATCTTTACTTATTAAAGCACTCTTTGCGACGTCAAAGGGAACTTGAATAAGTTTAACTCAAAACTCTCATTTTCTTTCAAAGATTCAATCTTTATACATTAAAAAGGTCTAGTGATATAATAGGTACATTGATTGAGGTATTTTCATTCATAGATTCAATCTTTACTCATTATAACACACTCCTTATGACGTTGAAAGGAACTCGAATAAGTTTAACTCAAAACTCTCGTTTTCTTTCAAAAATTCAATCTTTATACATTAAAAAGGTCTAGTGACATAATAGGTACCTTGATTGAAGTATTTTCGTTCAAAGATTCAATCATTACTCATTAAAACACATTTTGTGACGTCAAATGGAACTAGAATAAGTTTAGCTCAAAACTCTCTTTTTCTTTCAAAAATTAAATCTTTATACATTATGAAGGTCTAGTGACATAATAGGTACTTTGATTCAGGTATTTTCATTCAAAAATTCAATCTTTACTCATTACAAAACTCTTCGCTACTTGTTAGGGAAGTCGAATAAGTTTAATTCAAAACTCTCATTTTTGTTTCAAAGATTCAATCTTTATACATTAAAAAGGTCTAGTGACATAATTGGTACTTTGATTAAGGTTTATTAATTAAAATATTTAATCTTTACTCATTAAAACACTCTTTATGACGTCAAAGAGAACTAGAATAAGTTTAACTCAAAACTCTCATTTTCTTTCAAAGATTCAATCTTTATACATTAAAAAGGTCTAGTAACATAATAGGTACCTTGATTAAGGTATTTTGATTCATAGATTTAATCTTTACTCATTATAACACTCTTTGTGATGTCAAAAGGAACTCGAATAAGTTTAATTCAAAACTCTTATTTTCTTTCAAAGATTCAATCTTTATATATTAAAAGGGTCTAATGACATAATAGGTACCTTGATTGAGGTATTTTTACTAAAAGATTCAATCTTTACTTATTAAAGCACAAAACAGTCACCTATCACCAATATGACAAATCTCCAATGAATCAGAAGATAATTTGTCTACAAGTCTCCCAAAACAGTTCAAAAGCCAAATTCTGCAAAGAATTCATTAATGATCACAAAACTGTGCATTACCATACCATCCTAAAATAGAACCACAAAAGGCATGCACCAAAATCACAATGGTGGATCAAAATCCTCAATCATGGACAACCAAATCCTCAAAACACAAGTCCACTACGTAACTCACATATCACGATTCTGACGACCAGTCACAAACCCCATGCAACAATGAATGAATGGCAAGATGGTATGAACACCATGAAATGCAGTTATAAACACATGTCATAATGTAAAAATGATAATAATGTGCTAGAATCACTGGAATCACATTCCGCACCTGTAATGATAATGCGCTAGAATTATCGAAATCACATTCCGCACTAGTAATGATAATGCGCTGGAATTATCGAAATCACATTCTGCACCTGTAATGATAATGCGCTGGAATTATCGGAATCACATTCCGCACCCGTAAAGATGATGTGGTGGGATTACTGGAATCACATTCCGCACCTCCAAAGATGATGTGCTGGGATTACCTGAATCATATTCTGCACCTACAAAGATGAATAAGTTGCCTTCCACACTCTATGAATAACATTTATCCGTCGAATATGCTATGCATGCCATGCACACACAACTTCTAAACTCAATGATGACCATAATGAACTCACGGCCAAAGTGGCACACATACCATGACCCACACATGACGAAAATGATCCCGATGCATCATAATGCAACAAAATGTCTAAACTACTCAGATAGACATTTAGTCAAGTACTTTAAAGGCTTATAAACACATATGTGCACAAATATCCACAACGATATCATCAATACAAAAGCAAGTTAGGTGAATAAAAATCATTAAACACCCAAAATTTACCATTTCCTGTCATGCTTGACATTTCTAAAAATCTTATGAAAGCCCAAGGCATAAACAAAGTAACAATAGGAAACCATATCCCTCATCATGAAATATCTACGCTTATAGTGACTGTATCACAAATCCTAGAATGAATATACATCATGTGTGAAACTGCAATGTAATTCAATGCACCAATGCATGTACTTGATATTCACGTAGCACATTTTCATATAGTATAACACATGCCCCAAATAATACTCTACAAGCATGTCATATAGTCCAAGTAAGACAACCAAATATATCATATATCCTATGGGGACTCAAATAAACGAAGACGTGCGTGCTAGACATCACTAAGGATAATAACATACACCGTATGTGAGAAATGCATCATTTCTATCATCACATAAACCAACATATATTCGCATATCTTAAATATATTTCTAAAGCATACTCAAAATGAAGGCATATAAACATGTAAGGATGACTGTTTATAACAATGTTCAAAATTTAAATGAAATACAAACTAATCTGAAGAACACCAAAATCATATGCATCTCATACATATAGAATTTTAAAATAAAATATCGCACTAGACTACACCTCATGTTGTTACTACAATCAGGTTAAGCATGTCAAACACATTCATTCATACAAATAGGCATACTAGACATTCAACATACGTCATGGCAATAAGATCACGTATTTGTACTTGTAGCAGACAGTCTAGATATAACATGTTCTTTCACATAGCGAGTAGATATAAGTCAAAATAATCAAGGTAAGCAAAAACTAGTATGTTCATAACCTAACACTAAGTCAACATATGCATTAGTATTTAATCATAATTATCAACTAGCATACATCATAAGGCATGAAACACGTAGCGTGCGGCCGTTAAGGCTACCAAATAACATACTTATATCCAAGTGGCTGATCAGATGTTTTATGTAACCAATTAGATGGATCAAATTTTAGAAAGCGCGATGAAACAGAATCTGATCCTACCGATCACTTCTATAATCTAACCAATCAGATGCTCCAATTGCCCGAACAGATATAACATATATCTGATCACTTTAGACAAATAGATAATCTCATGCGACCGATCAAATGGACTAAAATTTCAAATTTGGAAAATTAATTTACCCCTAAAGGCTATATTTTTCAAGGGGTTATAAATACACAATGTTTTTGACATTGTGGAGATGCATTGGAGAGAAATAGAGAAACTTTCTTGAGTGTCAAAGAGCTTTTGTTCTTCATCTTATTCATCCTCTCATACATATCATTCATAGAGTATTGAGCTTCATTGGTATTCATTTATACTCTAGTTGTGAGCTTTGATTTGCATATTAATATTTGAGATATATTCTTATACAACAAATTTGTATCTACAATCAATTGTGAGGATCGGTGTGATCCAACAGAAATCTAAGAGAGGATTGTTCTGTTAATAAGAAGATTAGAAGCGGTGTGCTTTTTGTACCGATTTGCTCTTCACCCGTAAGGAGGTGCCATAGTGGGATTGGAATAGTTTCAAGAGAGATTTTGAGCCGAAGAAAGATGTAGATGAAGCGAGATCCATAGATGGGAGTAGAGAGAGGAACAAAATAGATTTGTCGGGTTTAACTCTAAAAAATGGGTATGACCCATGTGTTTGTATCTTTTTAAGTTTAAAAGAAGTGTCAACCTCTTATTAGGACATGTTAGTGTGCACGACACAATTTGTCTTGATGGACAGAGTTGAAGCATTATCCTATATATAAAGCATCTAGAGGATGACTTTTAGGTATATTGTAAAAACGTAGTGTGATACTTTTGTGTGTAAGGCTATGAGCCTATTAGTAAAATATTATCTATCTATCTATTGATTAATTCTTGTTATGTATTTCATTACTTATGTTTGATGTATTCTTAATTTATTTATCAATTAGTGTGTATAGTATAAACACATTTATTGATACTTCTAATAATTTTAAACATGATTTTTATTTTTATTTTTTTAGATGTTCGTCTTTTCTAAAAAATTATATTTTCTATCAAATTACCCATCATATATGCAATCTAATTTTTGAAAAATAAACATATTAAAAATAAGATTATGTATATTTAGAGTTTATAATTATTTTTTATTCAAATTAATTTACTTAAATATATGAAAATTAGTTTGATTTATATGATATTTATAGTTCATATCACACTATTTAACAAAATAGTTTAATAATTTAAATAGCTTAAAATATTTTATAAAATACTTTTCAAAAAATTGGACGAAAAATACTGCCAATTAGGTTTATATATATATATATATATATATATATATATATATATATATATATATATTAAAAATCACAAAATATATTGAGAAGGAAAACAACAAAAAGTGGTTTAATTATTTTAAAAATCACAAAATATATTGAGAAGGAAAACAACAAAAAGTTGTTTCATTATTGGGATGCTAATTTCTCATTCTCTTTTTATTATATTTAACTAAAAATATTTACATAATTAAATTTTTTTTTTCATTTTTATTGTAAAATGCACTAAAGAACCATAGTTATCGGGCCAAATTTCACCAATTTAGAAGAAAAACGACGTCATTTCCATATGGAGCCAAAACATATCCTCTATTTTCATTTTCATCTCCTTTATATGCAATATGTATTATGACGCTCTGTCTCCAAAGAAAACTTGATCCACCTGTTGGAGAAGCCATCGTGAACCTTTGCCTCTGCACTTCACTCGCAGAGATTGACGAAAGATAGAAGTTAATTCAGAAATTGCACTTGACATCTGGCTGGTCATTAGGGCTCTGCATCTCTTTCACTCTCTATATCACTGGTAAGTGCTCTTACTCAATATTGGTGATTTGATTTACAATTAGTAGATTTTGAGGTTTTAATTTGGTATTTAGGGTAATGTATAAGCAAAGTTGCCCCAAGAATTGAATCCTGAATTTGTCATTAGGGCTTTGCATCTCTTTCACTCTTCTACAAAGTTGCCTCAAGAATTGAATCCTTAATTTGTCATTAAGGCTTTGCATCTCTTTCACTCTCTCTATCACTGTTAAGTGCTTTTACGCAATATTGGTGATTTGATTTACAATTAGTAGATTTTGAGGTTTTAATTTGGTATTTAGGGTTATGTAGAAGCAAAGTTGCCACAAGAATTGAATCCTGAATTTATCGTTAAGGCTCTGCATCTCTTTCACTCTTTCTATCACTGGTAAGTGCTCTTACTCAATATTGGTGATTTGATTTACAATTAGTAGATTTTGAGGTTTTAATTTGGTATTTAGGGTTATGTAAAAGCAAAGTTGCCACAAGAATTAAGTCCTGAATTTGATCAATCAAATCTTTTGAAAGACAGGGTTGCAAACCTTAGAAAGATGTTTAAAATCTGTAATTCTTCTAAAATTTTAAATGTTGGATCAGAAATAGTGAATTCTAATGAATAAAACTGAGAATTTATTTTGCACACCACTTAAATGGTCTGATAATGGATTGCTCAAATATATGTTTTCTAGAACCATGCGAAACTCTCCTGCAAGCCAAGTAATCAATGATACCTATAAGGGCTTTTGTTGTCCAAGAGATTAGGTTTTCTTCTCTATCCATTTCAGTTGTTGATGTCTATTTAAGAAAAGCTCCTTTCTAAGCTTCAACAAGAGTCACTGTTAACAAAGAGCCTTCAGTTGAAAGGCCTCCACTCTATTTAAATACAAACAATTTTAAATTTTGTAAAACATTCCATTCCTGATAAGCATAGTATGTCTCATTCTTGATAAACATAGTATAAAATTATTGATCATGCTTTTGAGGTCAATAGTCCATCATCCTAATAATTTTCTCTTTTTTATGCTCTGTTTTGAGGTGATTTCCTTTACGGGGCTGGTTCTTTTATAGTTTTGCTTATAGGTCTTTTTACGGTTTATTTTTATCAATACACACATAAACAAAAATAAAAAATGATAATTGTAGATAGATAAATAAATAAACAAATAAATCCTACTAGATTTGTTTGGATTTGTTTCATGTAGTGAGTTCCGTTGCTGACCATTCCTATCTAAACCCATCTTTATTGAACCATCGTTTCTTTCAATGGGGATTCAATTTGTTCTGTTTTGAATGTTGGTAGCAACAACAATCTGGATTATGCATTAAAACATCAATTTTTCCATGGCATTCAAACATCACACAAGTTCCAAAAGAATCATCTATAATTAAACACGCCACAAAACATACCACCGTATCCTTCCCCTCACCAACTTATTAAACACCACCATTCATGCCCCAACTTTCAAATCCCAGTTTGTGAGTAAAGGGGAAAAATAATTAATTAAAAAATATAAAATTAAAAGTACATATCCTTTAGTTAGAACCACCCCCTTATTTTATTTTATATTTCCCTACAACTCTTTTGCCCACTATAAAAGAAATGCATGCTGGATCGTAATAGAACTGAAAAATAATATGAATCATTCAAATCATGTTAATTGAAGGTTGGGTTCTCTAACACTTGTTCTATGTTTGGTTATGGATTACTAATTTTTATTGCCTTGTTTTGGTTTCATATTAGCCTAAAATTAGTTAAAGAATTGCTAGAATTTAAATGAAGAGTTGTGTTGGAAAATAAAACCAAACATGCTGAATTTAGAACTAAAATCTCTATACTTAGAACTGTTATCTTTTAAATTAAATTTTGGATATGAAAGTTCAAGCTTTTGTTTGGCTCAAATTGATTGAATCTTGAAATTACTATGGAGTTTCGAAATTGATGTTAACATGCTGTCAAAACTATTTTGTGAGCAGAATTTTTGTTATCTTTTCCTTCAAACCTGATTTAATTGGTAAGGAAATTTATTGATTTAAATTGATAGAAGCAAAATATAGGTTTTAAGTTTCCAATGAACTTTGGTTTCATGCAAATTGGTTGAGAATTTATTTTATTATGAATTTTCAAAGGGAAGTATGTTTTGTTGGGAAAAAACTGTTTCAAACAGATTTTTGGGCTACTGATTCCTTAAAAATGTACCTATTAGTCAATGTGATTATTTTATTAAAATGTTGGTATCAAAGTACATAGGTTAGTTTTCAAACAGCTTTGGATTTAGGTAATTTGGATTGCAATGCTATTTTTCGTGATTTTCTAAACATGAATTTTCTTATGAAAATGGCAGTTTGGTTATGGAAGTTGTATTGTATGATTCTGGAAGGTTTTTATGTAATTGAGATTATTAATGCAATTATTGTGCCCCTAATTTCGGCTTGTTACACAAAGAGTCTTGTGCTTTGATTTAAATGACTAGAAGATCTGATGTACGTATGCATCATGAGTTGATCAATCTGTAATTCTTGCTCTTTGGTTTATTTTTCGTTTTTATTTTAAGTTGCTTGAATTAATATTTCTCTTCTCTGTATAATTTTAAATTCTTGTTTTCTTGATAGAATTAATCATTTATTCATGCATTTAACCTTGGAAATAAATGATATGCATTCTTGAATGAGATAGGAATAATAACACATTGTTCAAATTATGGCAGGGTGATGGATCGAAGTTGGATTCAGATTAAAAATAGGCATTCTGTTGAGTACATTAATGAAGTGGAAAGCTTCATGGTTGTGGCACATAACCATACAGATGCACTAAAACATACATGATGGCCTTGTTGTAGCTGCAATAATGTTTTGTTACACCATTTAGAAGACGTGGAATATCACCTATTTCATAATGGTTTTGCTAGAACTTACTCAAAATGGGTACATCATGGTGAAAAAGAAGATCCACCAATAGACATAAAAGATGATGAAGATTTTGATATGCCAGAAGATGAATATGGGGAGCATGATGCCATGTAAGACATTCTAGAAGACGTATATGCAGGGTCATTCATGCATAATTTTGGAGGGGAAGCATTTCCCAATAATTTTGCATACAATTTAGGAGCTGAAGCATATGAAAATTATGATTCTCATGATGTTGATGTGGAATTAAATAAATTTGCAAGATTATTGGGGGATATGCAAACTGAACTTTATCCCGGTTGTGAGAAATTTTTAAAGCTGTCTTTCCTAATTAGGTTGCTTCATCTGAAGGTAATTAATGGTTGGACAAACAAATCAGTGGACAAGTTGCTTGATTTTTGTAAGGATTTGCTTCCAAGTAGTGCGACTTTGCCAAGCTCTCATTATGAGGCAAGAAAATTAATGCAAGACTTAGGACTTGGATACGTATCCATACATGCTTGTATAAATGATTGTGTACTATTTTGGAAGGAAAATGAAAAGTGCGAACAATGTCCTATTTGTGGGGAGCATAGATACAAAAATGTGAAACGTGGAGTGATAAGAAAATTCCTCATAAGGTGTTGCCAGGAAGATGGCAACACATATGAGGTGGCACAAAGAAAAGCGCCAAGATGAAGAAGGAGTGTTAAGGCATCCAGCAGATTCTGAAGTCTGGAAAGATTTTGACAAGCATTATGATTGGTTTGCTGGAGATCCTCGAAATGTTCGTCTCACGTTGGCCACTGATGGATTTAATCCATTTGGAGACATGTCTAATGCCTATAGTATATGGCCTGTAATTTTGAGAATTTATAATTTGCCACAATGGAAGTGTTCGGAATATGTCGCTTTTATAATGTCGATGCTTATTCCTGGGCCGAGGTCTCCTGGAAAGGATATAGATATCTTCTTGCAACCTTTAATTGACGAACTAAAACAGCTATGGAATGAAGGTGTTGATACATTTGATGCTTAAAAAAAAAAAGTTTTTCGATTACATGTAGCGGTGTTATGGACAATAAATGACTTCCCAGCGTACTCAATGTTGTCTGGTTGGAGCACCAAAGGCTATATGGCATGCCCACCCTGCAACAAAGATACAAGTTCGTACATGTTGAAGCATGGTAGGAAGATTTGTTATCCGGGTCATCGTCGATTTCTATTGCAGAATCATAGTTGGCGAAGAAATAGGAAATCATTTGATGGCAAAAAGGAACTTCGGTCAAAACCTCGTGAATTATCAGGTGATGACTTATTGGAACAGTTGTCAAGTGTTAGTGATGTGATATTTGGAAAGGGACCAAATAATAAAAAGCGAAAACGATCCCCAAATGAGCCTAATTGGACAAAGAAAAGTATTTTCTTTGAACTACCATACATGCATACACTGAAATTGAGACATAATTTAGATGTGATACACATTGAGAAGAATATTTGCGATAATATCATTGGCACATTGTTGGATATAGAACGGAAAACAAAGGACACTGTCAAAACTCGGATGGATCTAAAGGAAATGGGTATCAAGAAAGAATTACATTTGATTCCACACGGTGATAAATTCATAATGCCCCATGCATGCTACCAACTACGTGCAACTGACAAAAAGTGCTTTTATCAATGGTTAAAAACTGTTGAGTTCCCAGATGGATATGCTTCAAACATATCTCGCTGTGTCAATGTAGGAGATTGTAAAATATCAGGAATGAAAAGCCATGATTGCCACGTTTTTCTACAACGGCTACTCCCAGTGGCTGTACGAGGATTTGTTTGGAAAGATGTTAGCGAAGCATTATCTGAGTTGAGTTACTTTTTTCGCAAATTGTGTTCAAGGACATTGCGAATATTTGAGTTGGAGAAAATGGAACAAGACATTGTTATTATACTATGTAAGCTTGAGCGGATATTCCCTCAAACATTTTTTTATGTCATGGTTCACTTGGTTGTCCACCTACCTCGCGAGGCTTGCATAACTTATGTCAGGCGATACTTGCTGGACCAGTGGTGTTTCGGTGGATGTTTCCCGCAGAGAGGTAATATATAATTTACATATAATTTTATAAAAATACCTATAATTGTGCTACTCTTTGTGTCTATGTTTGTGGTGGCCTTATACTTTTGTATAACTTATGGCAATAGATTTTTACATACTCTAAAGACAACTGTTTGAAATAAGGCAAGACCAGAAGGGTCAATTACTGAGGCATATATTGACAAAGAATGTCTAATATTCTGCTTAATGTATTTCAAAGGGGTGGAAAAAAAATTCAATCGGGAGGAACGCAATTGTGATGGCAGTCAATGGAGTAAGCCTACAGGGTTACATGTTTTCACGCAAAATGTACGCACGCTGGGAGCAGCAACCCTTGAAATGATGCCATTAAAGGACCTGTATAAGGCTCAAATGTATGTGTTAAACAATTGTGAGGATGTAATGCCTTATTTAGAGTAAGTAAATTATATAGGCTCATGCTATATGGTATACTTGGATTAAATTTTTATTAATATTTCTATTATTTTTTTTCCCGATGTAGTGAACACAAAAAACATATCCAAGGAAAATACACCACAAATGTGGAGCAGAGGCATGAACAAGAATTTCCTCAATGGTTTAAGAATCATGTAAGTTTTCATATTTATGGTGAATACATATTATATGAATGGAGTTCATATAGTTAATTGAATTAAAAAAAAAAATTGTTATAAATTTTATTTATGGATGAAACAATTATACCAACAAAAAGCTCCTGAAGCTACAGAACAATTGTTTATATTAGAAAATGGTCCTAACCAGCGTGTGGTACGATACACGGGGTGTATCATTAATTGTATTAGGTTTCATACCCCTGAGCGTGAGAAGCACCGTAAGACACATAATAGTGGGGTGGTAGTAAAAGGAGAACATGAAAATAAAGAAATTGACTTATACGTTGTTCTAATAGATATTGTAGAATTAAATTATATAGAAGGAAATAAAGTATACCTTTTCAAGTGTGATTGGTGGGATGTTGATGACAAAAGAATAGGAATACATTCAGATGCTAACACTAAGTATGTTAATTTTTCTCGTAAATGGTACAAGAATGACCCTTATATATTAGTGGTGTGTAGCAGTCGGTTGCACCAAAGTTTGCAAAATGATATGAACTAAGAGTGTGAGTGTGCAATGTGGCCAAGTTTTAAATTTGTAAAAGCCACTACTACCTCTAACTAAAAATATAGTTAGGGTGAGTAGGGATCATCCCAAGGGATTTTAGGCACTAGCAATGGAAACAATGTATAGGGTTAGTAGGTCGAGTGATCAAAGATTGGTTGGATTGATTGATTAAGCTATTATACAAATGAAATTGAAGTAAACAAAATTCAATGATTAATAAAGTAGAGAAAGATATAGAGGGGAGGACTCGGGGTACTAGAGCTCACCACTAAGCTTGACTTCACTAGATATTAGTAATTGTATATTAATGAGGAAATTGACTTCTTGTGTGTGTGTGTGACATTAATTGAAACTAGGCATGGATGACAAATAAGTATAGATTGTCAAGCCAATTCTAATGGAAAGCACAACATATTAAATGAGACCACAATCCATTCAATGAAACCACAATTTATGCACACACAACTATCTAGAAACATACACCTAATGCATTTATAAGTATGGAACACCAAGGAACAAGAGTAGATTGTCCACCTATCTATGAATTTAAAGCAACTACACTACATGTATACTAAAGACATGAAATTTAACTAAGTAAGCCAAAGTTGTGATACAATATGAACTATCAAATAAATTGCAAGAGTGTTTAATTAAGCTCTATGTTTTGAACATCTCTCGATTAACTTCATCCATACATATAGACATGCATAAATTCCACTAAAAGAAAAGCACATGAATCATCCATTCTAGCATACATAGACATATGGTTAGAAGTAGATAATCAATTGAAAGCATTAATCCATACATATCAAGTAGAAACCACAAGATATATATATATATATATATCCAAGATCAAAACATTGTTACAAATAAATTCCCAAAAATATACAAAGAACTAAGTCTAGGAAGCAAACTTAGGGGCTACTCTAGCCCCAAGTAGATGTCTAGCCACTCATTGAAGTAGTCATCCAACCCTCAAGGGCTATCTTCATAGTAGGAATGACCTCCTTCTTGATGGAAACCCTAGAAGAATATAAGAACTCCCAAAATGCGTAAAAGCTCTCTCTAATCTCTAGCTTCCTCTCCAAGATAAAAAAATTACAAGTTATCAATAACAACTATCTATGCTCTAAAAGTGGCTCTCAATCCTTATATAGGCAGGTCAAAATGTCACTCAATGATCTGGGTTCGTACACCAAGGTCCCTCCAATGATTGCACCATGAGCCAACTTTTAATGAGCTAGAATCTATTTTTTTTCCGGACTTGAGGAAGTTTGATGGATCGAATTGTGTTGGGATCGATCGAACATGGCTGAGATCCACTGAATGCTACAGAGATCGATCATCCTTGGCGGCGCCTTTTTGAATAAAGACAAATCTCTATGATATTTTTGGGAAGAAGACAAAAGTGGTAGGTGGGTGGTAGGTGTGGACAAGATCGAATCATTTCGATCGATCTAGAAAATGTTGGATCAATCGAACTTGTTGGATTCTTTTGGATAAGGACAGGGGATTGGATCCATCTTGAATTGTTTAGATCGATGAACTTTCGATCGATCGAAGAAATGCTGAGATCGATTGAACATGCTAAATTTTCACACTTTGCTTCATTTTGCTCCCACTTTGCTCCTTTCTTCCATTCAACTTGAGTTAACTCCTTTAATGCTCTTATTTGGCTGAATTGACTTATTTTTGGGATAAGCACCTGAAAAGGGTAATAACACGAAATTAGAATAAAATGGGGAAATAAGATAGATAAAGGTCCTAGAACACTTAAGCTTAAGGGGTTTAAATGCGTACTTTTCAGCGCTCATCACACCCCTGAACTTAAATATTGTTAGTCCCCAGTAATGAACTATAAAGTAAAGGAATGAAATGAACAACTATACAATTATGAACTTAGAAAGCAATAAATGGATAATGCCACTTTCGTAGGGAACACGATTGCATTTAGCACATGCAACAAGCCTTTTAAACCCCTAGTGGACGAGTGAAGTCTCGTGAGGGTTTCCAGAAATGATACCCACAAACATTAAGCTCATTCTCACAAAAGAAACACCAATATTGCAAGCAAGCATTGGGAGAAAACTACCTCAAATATGCAAATTCTCAACCCTTTCCAAGCAATCTCCCAAAATTTCAACATCAAGCAAACAAGTATGATCCTCCACATATCAAGAAAATGATCATCCAAATAAAAACAACTCTAGAATCCTTTTTTAGTGGACCGGCATCAAATATGTTGCTATCTAAGCCAACTAAAGAAATGATCATATCCTTACCCTCAAACTTGCACACAAATCTAGTATCGATCATCAAGATAAAGAGTGGTCCTTTTATTAAAGCTTTATTATTCTAGGTGCGTTTTTTATTTTATTTTATTTTATTTTATTTTTTTATCATCCTTAAAGATCAAAGATGGAAGTATAGTGCAATGTGTTGATCTATTAAGCTTTCTAGCGATCCATGAGGTTGAGCGTTTGGTCAATGACTCCCAAACCAGACGGCTTTAGGGCACTAGGTGTTCAAACACCCCTAAAGACTTACAAGCTCAAATCAACTAGGCTACAAATCTAAACAACCTCCATCTAATCATTTCCTACTTCTCACCTTTTGGGAGAAGTCCTCACTTTTTTATTGCTTTTTTTTTTTTTAAGTTCAATTATTAACCTAGAATTTGGGCCTTCCACCTTTCGGCACGAGAAATTCAGTGCTTGATGAAACTAGAATTCCGGCTACTCAATGAAAAGGGTTTGTTATCTACTTTTATTAAGATGAAAGCTTTCAATGCAGTACTAGCTCAATTAGGATATAACCAATTCAATAATCAACAAAGTATATACCCCACAAATGAATGCTAGTGTACGCATGTGCTAGTGTAGAATCCTAGAGTGAATCTCAAAACAATTACAAAATTAGGATAATGTGGACCACAAATGCAAGCAAGATATCAATTTTTTTAAAAATTTACTCCTAAATGATATTCACAAGGCATACAAGGAGTATTGGACTCTCAAGTCAAGCAATTTTTAAAATTTAAATATAGTCCTCAAAAGATCAAAATCATAGCAAGTCATGGACCAATCATAGAAATCCCTCAAATACACAAGTCATGCTCAAAATTTTAAATTGAAAGTAAATATTGTAACAGCCCATTACCCCAAACTTAAATGGCACAGTGTCCTCAATGTGCAAAGAGAACAAAGGAAAGAGTATACCAGTGCGGCTATGGCAAAGAATGGCTGGGACAGAAGTATCCAAAGTGGGTGGTATAACCCCCCAAACTTGGGATTAACCGTGGTCCTGAAAAATTGGCACTGGGAGAAAAGCTGATCAGATAACAAAGGGGATAATAATGGTGCACAGTGGACATGCAAGTGTAAATGGGATAATAAATGAACTAATGAGAGAGGAAAATGGTGGTCCTGAAAAATTCGGGCAGCACTTTCTCACTGAAGTCATTGGGATGCACCTAATAATGGAGTCAGTCACAGATAAATATATCAATAGAAGAATATGACATCCAAAAGATCAAGCATAAAATAGAAAAATAAAAACAGTATATGGTACATCACAGTAATAGGGCTGACATACTGGCCGAAAAATAATATAACTGTATCAAAAGAGCAGTGATGTATCACAGATATATAACATGATAAAAGAGAGGAATAGAGATCAGGCAGATGATGTAATGACCTGGTCATTTTCATTTCTCTTCTTTTCTCAGATTTTCAAGGATATTTTTTTTCCATTGATCTTTTCTTTTCTAAGTTCGGTTTCTCGTCACTTAGTGTCATCTTGAGTACTCGGGAATGGTTTCTGAGACTCTTTTCCTTGGATTGATGACTTCCTTTGAGGACCGAGTCATTTTCACATTTTCATTTTTGTGACACTATTTACTTTCGTCTTTTTCTCGGTTGTCACCTTGTTGGCATAACCTCACTTTTCGTGTTCGGATTTGATTTCGGTTTTGCATGCATCCACGATATTTAAATTCTATAATATGTGTATTTTCACTTTTATAGAAAAGCATGCTAAGTGCTTACTTTTCTTGTAAAGGGTATAGATGCATAATCTTTTTGTAATTTTCTAAACTTTCAGGATTTTTGTGTAATTACTGTAAAGTAATTATTTTTCGTCTTAGGGACCATTTTGTAATTTAATTTGAAAGATATTTTCAAAAAGGACCTTTTTGTAATTTTTAAAAAGTGTGACAGGTGTCACACTCTCATTGGTCCACTTGTTGACATTTGTGTAGGGATACTTTGAGGCCTTCGATGAAGACATGTGGAGGGTGGAGATTCACCCATTTGTTGGCCTAGGATTAGTGCACTTGTTGGCTTGGATGGTTGACAAGTGTAGACTTGAGATTAAGCTTAGGATGGAGTGTTGGATTTGTGACAAGTGTATGCTCTAAATTAAGTCTTGCAATTATTTTTGGGCCACTTAGGGATTATGGTTTTAAAGAAGGGTTTTTGTGCAATTGACCATAAATGTGTGTGTTGACCATGGTGTAAGAGCATATAGTGAGTGGAGGATTTCTATTTCCTCCACTCACATATTTTCTCATTATTTCATTCCTTCCTCACCAAAAACCCTAGCCTCCATGGATGAAACTTGAAACCATTGGCCTTTACCTTGATTTTTGATGACCTTCTACTCACCTTAGACCATAAAGCTTGGAACACTTTTTGTTCCTCTCATCCTCCTTTACATAACCCTTGAAGGGTTTGCCATTTTGTGTTGATTTGCCTTGGATTCTAGAGAGACACTTCTCTAGTGAGGTAGGGGATGTTATAGGGTTATATTTTTGTTTCTTGCATGTTATTGATGCTTATATAAGTTGTATGCATGTCTTTTGCTAATTTGAGAAATTAGTGATTTATCATATCTTGCATATAAATCATTTTAGACTTGGTAAATGGCATGGCCATGAGTTGATCTTTGATATATATTACTTTGGTATGATTTAAATGAGTTTTCAAATTTAGAGATTAAATGGATTTAATTTGATTTAAATTCTAGTAAATTGTATTTTACTTGTATTCCATTTTAGACTTGAGATATGGTATAACCATGATTTGGTATTTGATATATATTAATTTGGAATCATTTGAATAATTTGTGAAATCTAGAGATTTGATTAATTTAAATTAATTAAAATCTACATGATGATGTCTTGCCCATTTTGCTCTTTTGATTTGATATATGTATTAAGAATACTATGTTGTTTAACATATATTAATTTGACATTATTAGGGATTGGTTTCAAATCTAGAGACTTTTCATGTTAGGTTGAAAATCCCTTGAAATGTAGTGAAATTAATTACCTTGTGAGCATATTACTAATTAGATGTAGAATTAGTACTTGTGGCCTCTTGAAATGGTAATTGGACTTAGCATGATATAGAATATCATTGACTTGTATAACTTATTTATATATATCTTGTGTAGGTATATAACTTGTTAGAATATTACAATTGATTTCCTTGAAAGCTTGATACTAAATTGTAGCCTATTTAGTACTTGTGGTTTAGGATTGTAATGTGGTTTAATTGTTGTAAAATATTCTTGCTTTATGTATAAATTGCATATTAAGGACATGACATGTCATATGCTATTTAGACTTGAATTCTAGGACATGGTTTGTGTGGAATTAACCTTACTTGTGCATGGAATTTGGTAACTTGCATTTGATTTTGTATAAGTTTTGAACTTATTGATTTTGGAAAGCTTGTGAGGACATAAATTATATGATGGCTAGGGGTCGGCTCTAGTATGGAGACAAGAGTTTTCTAAGTCATAAGTGTGCACTAGGTGGTACCTTGTGGGTCGTAATTACCCGAAAATACTTGTTTGGTCTAGCGACCGCATGTCTTTTGTATTTAATTCCAAGTTGTTAATCATGGATTACTTGTAGCTTGAGAATTTATGCTTGTTTGGGCTAATTGAATACTATTTAGTATACTTGAACTTGTATACTTGTTTCGTGAGTTTAAATTGCATGTAGCATACTTGTGACGTGTATACTTGTCTCATGCGCAATCCTTTTTGCTTGGTATACTTGTGGCTGTGTACTTGATTCATGAGATTTCCATATTAATGTATACTTGTGTAAATATGCTTAGACATTGCATGATTTGTCTTAATATGGTTTAGTATACTTGGAGATGTATGCTTATAAGTCGCATAACATGCTTAAACATTGTTTAGTATACTTGAGCATATGTACTTGTATACCGTTGTTCGCTTTGAATTGCATGAGTAGCTTAGGATGCTCCCTGAGTCTCACTTGATATAGACGTTAGGTGGCATAAGCCCCTTTAACATGTTTCACCTTAAGGTGATATAATTGTAAAATGCTAGGTCGATGCATGTTTATTTCCTATGAGTAGCTTTATGTTACTCACCCACGTAGTGGGGATATTTTTTAGGTACAGAAATCAAGGTTCGAGATTCTCATTATGCTTAGATGATTCTAGACTTGAAGGTTTTTAACTCTTGTAAAGGTTGGCTTGGAATGCCATTTATAGTCTTTTATGTCAAAATGTATATATTTGATTCCATATATATAATGTGTACATGAGTACACTCTTTACAATGTAGTTGGCATGTATGAGATAAGGCTGGAGGCCAATGACATGTATTTTGTATACTATGTAATTTTTGACTTCATGGAATATTATGAAAATATTGAAGATTATTGAGTTTTTGTTTCACCATGTTTGCATTGGGTGAGAAAATTCCATTTTGATTCTTTTGTAGGATCTCATTAGTCATGTATGAAGTGTGGTCAAGGGCCAAACGGTCATTTGAAGTCATTTGTTGATTTTGGATTTCAAAATTTCCATTTTAAGTTCATTTTCGCCTTTTTGGCCGTTGGTGGGTCGGATTTTGACTCGGCCATTTTTGGGAGCCGCGAACCATTCGCGCACGCTCAAAATCACTTATTACGTGTGCGTGCATATTTGTTTCAGCTTAGAAATGCATTTGGGGTCAAATGTATGCTTGGTGCAAAGTTGCATTTTCGCCGTTTTGAGCCTAAACTGATCTAAGGGCATTTTGGGAATCTCCTTTAGGAAATAAATTCCATTTTTAACTCCGTCACATAGAAAATGTGATTTTAGGGGGAGTTTCCTTTTCATGTTTTTCCGAAAAATATCATCTTGACCTCATAAACCGCGTTCCAAGTTCAATTTGCTGCTAAAAACATTGTTCCTGCATTTTTTGAGGTTCCAGCCCATGCCACTGCCCCATTTGGTGGGCCACCGCAGCCAATTGGTGGTCGGTCATGGCTTATTGCTGCATTTGGCGGGCCCCCACAGGTTTTTGGTGGGCCCCCGTGGGTACTGTTACTACTCCAGGCACTTTTTTTCAACGGGCCATATCTCACTCGTTTTAACTCCAAATTGGTCCATTCTTGAGTCTAAATTAACTGCGTTGAAATGAGCTTTCCAATGGTACCAATTAGAGCTTTATATTACTCTTATAGCTAAAGATATTCAAGTTTTTAAGGTAGTGTTAGAATTTGGTTCGAACCGGGATAAGGTTTCCCTTTCTTCGACTTCGGGATTTGATATCTTTTCTGTCCGGACTCTGAATCAGGGGATTCTTGAATCTAACTTCATTAATTTTTTGTTGTCTTTCCAACGGTACCATTTTTAGTTTCAGAATTTTTTCATAGCTCAGGATATCCTTGTTTTAGTGAGAAGGTGTCGAATTTGGTTTGAACCGGGATAGGGTTCATCTGGGATTTCACTTCCTTTGGCCTTGGTACTTCATGTGAAGTTACCAAAGGATGTTTTAGGATGTTTTAGATCTAATTTGACTTATTGAAAGTTAAATTCCTTCTTGTTGGGGTAAAATGACCATTTTACCCCTGGCTCTTCTCTTGTTGGGTTTTGATGCCCTTCTCGTCATTTTGTTTCCGTTGAGTCTCGAAACTCTTTGAGAGTCTATTATTGTACCCTAGGGATGACGTACATCTCTAAGGACTTGTCTTTGTCTTGCTTTCGCACTTTATTCATTTGAATTCCATGGTTTTATAGGGAGTCATCGTGGTGCCTAGGGATGGCGTACATCTCTTGAGGTTATTTTGCTTCTTTTGCTTCCACATCCTGGATCTGGTTTGGGTCATCACAGGATACACTAGGTTAAAAAATTCAGGGTCGTTACAGGTGGTATCAGAGCTCCTAGGTTCAAAAAACTTAGGACGACGAGTTTTGAGTGCATATCATACTTTTGTTGCCATGCTATATGTGTTTATATGCTTCATGATAACATGTCTTGAGGTCATTTTGCTTCTTTTGCTTCCACATCCTGGATCTGGTTTGGGTCATCACAGGATACACTAGGTTAAAAAATTCAGGGTCGTTACAGGTGGTATCAGAGCTCCTAGGTTCAAAAAACTTAGGACGACGAGTTTTGAGTGCATATCATACTTTTGTTGCCATGCTATATGTGTTTATATGCTTCATGATAACATGTTTTGGTTTGATAACATGTTTATGTGCTTATGTGCTATATGTGGTATGCTATCTGTTTAGCTTATTTTGGATTCTAATGTAAAGAGCATGACATATGATGTGTGCTAGATTAGATTTGTGTATGTATAACTGTGTTGCGTATTTGGCATGGCACGGGATTGGTCATTGAGGCACGAGTTGAGGTTGATGGTGACGATAGTCACAGTTTCATGGTAGTTTGGGTCGTCGTTGATTTAGAGTTGGCTTTGGATAGGTGGAGGGTCACCTTTTGTTTAGGCTCTCATGGGGTGAGCCATTAAGCACAGCCGTAGTGTTGGATTTATTGGTTTGGGGCTATGATGAGGTTATGGACCTCTTAGGATCCTTGGTTGTTTTGAAAGGTTCCTCTGAGATTGCAATTTTTGTGGGCGAGTACATTTGTGGGTGAGTGCATGGCACTGTCATGCTACCATACTAGCTAGCTACGAATGCCGCTCGGATAGAATCAACATTGGTTTTTGTTCCGATAGGTGTAGTCCTTTTGGTCAGTGATTGATGGTCATTTTAGGGATGATTCTTGAGATTGATTCGATTGTCTAATTGTATGGCTAGAGTAGCCATTTCATTTGAGTTTTCCTTGCGTGATAATGCTTTTGGAATCGAGTCGGTTGATCGATGTTTTGGGTTAGTGAGAGCATTGCATTATTAGTGTCACTTATAGTGTCACCTTTACATTCGGAGATGGATTGTTAGAGTTTTACCATTGTGGTAGGGGCTCACGTTTGCTTTGAGACAGGTTGTTGTCACATTGGTTTTTTGAGTCGGATTATGGATAGGATTTGTCTTCCTTTTACCTTGATGCTCTAGGACACGATGTCTTTAGGGTTCATTATTGCATCATCTTATCTTCTGCAATTTCGGTTACTACCATGTTAGTAGTATGATTTATGATATTGTGATGCATGAGTAGGTGGAGGTGTATCAACATTTGCTTTCTTGTGATGTGGCATTAGCATGCCTTTTTTATATGCTTAGAGATGCCATGTTGTTACTGTATTTTACTGACATGATTTTGTGCTTATGTGGAAACATGTTGCATGTACCCTTGATTTTATCTATATGAGTAGATGTACTTACTTGGTAGTTGCATTTCCTTGTTATATGCATGACTTCCATGTTTAGTTTTTTCCTTTTATTTCCCCTCGGTCGCACGTAGTGTGTATGTGAGTTTTCATAAGGGTTTCATTGTGAAATTCCTTGTAAAGGAGTTAACACATTTGTTTTGTTTGAAGTTGTCCTCTTCCCTAAGGTGGGAAGGATGCTCCATTTTTGTGTTTGTCATATCGACACTTTTGGGAGAATATGGTTTCCTCTCTTTTCTTGGTTCGAGTAGGGGACTTCACAAGGAGTGAGTCTCTTCTCTTCGTTGTATTGTGCACAGTTTTGGGGTTGGCTGGTCCGTAAGGATCACTATCGTTGTCTTGAGTCCTTGGTGATGATTTGATGGATTTTGGTCGACTTACTTCCATGTAGGGGGTGAAGTCTTTGACCTTGTTGTCTTTCATTTCAGAGATGAAGTCGTGGTGTTGTCCTTCTTAGGACTGGTGGTTCCTTTTCTTTCGTGTCTTCCCTTGGGGAGTTTTTGCCGTGGTTCTCAGTGTGAGTAGATTGGTGTGAGATCATTTTATGGGGACTTATGTCCATTTGATTGAGGATTTGGTTGACTCATTGTGTGAGTTTGACTCTGCTTAGGGATGTCTTTTGGAGACTTGTCTCAGTTTTGGAGACCTTGATGTGGTTGACTCTTGGGAGGAGTTTTGAAGGATCGTTGTTGGATATAGCTTGTTTGTAGAGTCGTCTCATCCTAGTTGTGACTAGGTATAGTTTTGAGGAATCGTAGTTACAGTGGTTGTTTATGGATCGATGAAAAATTGAGGAATTTTGATTTAGCTTGGTGTTGCCCAGCACGGTTTTGAGAGATTCATTTTGTGACCTTGGTTGTCAGGATTTTGATGTATGTGCCACTTAGTGGACTTGTATTTCGAGGATTTAGTTATCCATGATAGGGATGTGGATCTGATGTTTGATCGTGGTGATTGGTCTTGTAGTTGATCTGTTTCAGAAAGAAATATAGGACTTCCGATGAAATGTTTTGTGGTGAGGTTCGTTTTGATTTTTGGAGGTTTTGATTTGCTTTTCAAGTTTTGGATTCTCGATTAATGTTGTTGGTAGTAGGATTTTGAGACATTAGAGATGTTGGTTTTGCTGTATTGAGGATTTGGGGCCTTAAGCATAATGGTACCTATGACATTGTTGTCAGAGTTTGGGATTGGCCGGGATGGTCTGGAACGTCCTTGGACCATATTCCGACTCTCACAGATACCTGGTTCCCATATTGCCTTTGCGACATTGATGTCATTTGTATCGAGAGTTTCATGGGTAGACCTAGTGGGTGGCAGGTTATGAACTGGTGCCTTGTACTGTCATGCTACTGTACAAAGTTGTGTGTTGTGGGCGAGTGCTACTTGCTGTCGATGCTACCTTACTGACGAGTGAGTGTGGGCGGGCACTAGACACTGTCACTGCTACCACACATTTGAGTACGTCGTGGGCAGGTTCTGGTTACTATTCATACTGCCATGTCGTCTTTGTTCAGTACCCTGATTTGATACGTGGTTATTTTGGAGTCCTTTTTGGTGGATTTTTTTGGATCCGCATGATGGTTCAGCAGGAGGGATGATTACGGTTGTTGTTTTTCGTTCCTTTGTCTGACCTTGGATTCTGTGTGTGACCTTTGACCTGTTGTGTGGCCATGTAGTCACTTTTCCTTTGAGAGGTTGTCTTGTCATGAGCACGTGGGTGCAAATGACACTGGGTGGTGGGGTTCCTTTCAGCTTTGGGGTCCCTGGCGTAGCGTGTTGTGTGGGATACTCGGAGACGTACTCTATAGTTTTTCTGTTTTCGTCTTTTGTTGGTTGGGGTTGGATTTCAGAGACGAAATCCCTTTAAGGTGGGAAGGTTGTAATGACCTGGTCATTTTCATTCCTCTCATTTTCTCAGATTTTCACGGATATTTTTTTTCCATTGATCTTTTCCTTTTTGAGTTCGATTTCTCGTCACTTAGTGTCATCTTGAGTACTCAGGAATGGTTTCTGAGACTCTTTTCCTTGGATTGATGACTTCTTTTGTTGAATTTGGATTTCAAAATTTCCATCTTAAGTTCATTTTCGCCTTTTTGGCCGTTAGGGGGTCGGATTTTGACTTGGCCATTTCTGGGAGCCGCGGACCATTCCCGCATGCTCAAAATCACTTATTACGTGTGTGTGCATATTCCTTTCAGCTTAGAAGTGCATTTGGGGTCAAATGTATGCTTGGTGCAAAGTTGCATTTTCGCCGTTTTGAGCCTAAACTGATCTAAGGGCATTTTGGGAATCTCCTTTGGGAAATAAATTCTGTTCTCAACTTCGTCACATAGAAAATGTGATTTTAGGGGGAGTTTCCTTTTCATGTTTCTCCAAAAAATGTCATCTTGACCTCATAAACCGCGCTCCAAGTTCAATTTACTATTAAAAACACTGTTCCTGCATTTTTTGAGGTTCCAGCCCATGCCACTGCCCCATTTGGCGGGCCCCCACAGCCAATTGGTGGGTGCCTGTGGCTTACTACCGCATTTGGCGGGCCCCCGCGGGTACTGTTCTTGCTCCAGGCACTTTTTTTCAACGGGCCATATCTCACTCGTTTTAACTCCGAATTGATCCGTTCTTGAGTCTAAATTGAGTGCGTTGAAACGAGCTTTCCAATGGTACCAATTAGAGGCTTAGATTCCTCTTGTAGCTAAATATATTCAAGTTTTTGTAAGGTAGTGTCAGAATTTGTTCGAACCCGGATAGGGTTTCCCTTCCTTCGACTTCGGGACTTGATATCTTTTCTGTCCGGACTCCGAATCAGGTGATTCTTGAGTCTAACTTCATTAATTTTTTATTTTATTTCCAACAGTACCAGTTTTAGTTTCAAAAATTTTTCATAGCTCAAGATATCCTTGTTTTAGTGAGAGGGTGTCGGATTTGGTTTGAACCGGGATAGGGTTCATCTGGGATTTCACTTCCTTTGGCCTTGGTACTTCATGTGGAGTTACCAAAGGATGTTTTAGGATGTTTTAGATCTAATTTGACTTATTAAAAGTTAAATTCCTTCCTGTTGGGGTAAAATGACCATTTTACCCCTGGCTTTTCTCTTGTTGGGTTTTGATGCCCTTCTCGTCATTTTGTTTCCGTTGAGTCTCAAAACCCTTTGAGAGTCCATTCTTGTGCCCTAGGGATGACGTACATCTCTAAGCAATTGTCTTTGTCTTGCTTTCACACTTTATTCATTTGAATTCCGTGGCTTCATAGGGAGTCATCGTGGTGCCTAGGGATGGCGTACATCTCTAGAGGTCATTTTGCTTCTTTTACTTCCGCATCCTGGATCTGGTTCAGGTCATCACAGGACGCACTGGGTTAAAAAATCCAGGGTCGTTACAGATGAGGTAGGGGGAGTGGGGCGTGATCCCTTGATATCTCTGGATATGCCCTGCAGTGCAGCTAAGACATCGGAGCAAAAAGATTCCATATCTGATCGAAGAGAGACAATTGCGTCCTCCAAGGCCTGGATACGCTCTCCAAAGCTGGGTGTCGGTGCTGGAGCCTCAGGGACCACTAGATCAGGAAAATGATGTCCATCTTGAGCCTGCTCCGAGAAATGTAATGGTGACCCCGCTGGAGAGTGATGTGGGATTTCCTCTACTGGAGGCTCCTGCTCCAAGTCTATATCTATATGTACGGCAGCCGTTGGTGCGACTGCTAGATCGTCTGTTGCTGCTGCTATCTCCTCCTCTTGCAGCTCCTCAGCTGCTAGAACAGCGTCCTCCACCAAACTCTTGAAAAGAGCATTGTAGCTCTTATTCCACTCCTTCTTGACATAATGGTAACCTTTTATCTCTAAATGCTTATCTGGGTGGAACAGATAGCACTAATCTCGGAGGATCTGAGTAATAAGATGGCCAAATGGTAGGAAAGTGGCCCGCCTGGGCTTGGCCTTGCTAATGTAGGTCGAATACAGCCTCATCATGACACTCCAGTAGAGTGCAGGCATGGATAGCCAGTGGCCTGTGTAGAATGAATATAAAGCCACCAAAAAGTCTGAACGCTTCTGGATCTTATAGCCCGCCATAAATACGTTTCGGAATAGTACCGAATCGTAGAACCAAAGGTTATTGGGGAGATAAGTCTGGGTGGCAAAAGTCTCGCCATCTGCATAGTGGCCAATCAGTGCCATGGCTATGTCTACGTAAGAAGGCCTCCACTCCAAGAGAGGATAATGAACATCAGGAGGGCAGACATACGGGCATCTGGAAGATTTGGCAAGAATGTCAAGTGTGACCCGGATTGGGTGGCCATCAATAGTAGTGTGTAGCTCTGACAGGTTACTCGGGGCTGGCTAGAGGTTCTGGTAGAACAACCGAACAAGCTGCGGGTAAACTAGATATATGACTAGGGCTAAAATAGCTAAAATGCCCCTCTGGTCAATATCATCGTAGACAGACTGAATCAGGAGATACCGGGAGAAGAAGACAATGTCAAATACTAACTTATGCGCCACCTCAATACGTGAGTATCTCCTGGTAAGTCTATCGCGGACCTGGCCTAGCTATGCCGGTGGTGGTGAGAGAGAACGTATATGCGCAGTCTCAGCTGCAGAAGATGATGCAGAGGTTAAAGACTGTAGTCTAGAGTCGGCTGATGGGGATTGAGCTGGATCTACCTCTAGCTGCTCTAACTACTCAACCTCATTAACCTGCTCTAGAGCTGGCTCTGGAATGGGGACCCGAACATGAGATAGTCCTGCCTGTTCTTTTACTAGCTGCCTCACTCGGTGTGGATAATGTCTACGGGCAACGGTCTTTACCCTAGCTATGGCCTGCAAAACAGAAATAAAAACACTTGCAGAATAAGTTAGTACCGACATAAAAAAATTGAAGCACAGTATATAAAAACATGTATATCAAATAAGATAGACAACTCAGAATAATAATCATGAATCTATGCAAGTGACCAAGTGAAACATACTAAACAGGATAAGTATAGAATGCATCCAATGTGGAAAACACAGGCATTGGACATAAATAAGATAGCATGGAACATAAAAGATGGTATGTGAAGTGAAAATGCAAATCTGTGATGTTCAATCGATCAGGAAAATATGAGATCGATTCAAGTTAGATCGATCTGGACTTAAGTGGGATTGATCTTTACCAGATTGATCTGAGAAAAATAGAGATCGATCGAACTCTGCAACGAATGCAAATAGTCACAGATCTGTGATGTGGATGGCACGGGGGCACTCAGGCAAGCTTGTGGGGCCCTCTCACACAACAACAACACAATATGGGTCACTTGTCAACTCAAAATCACATTCGGAATCAAACATATACACATATCTATATACATATATATGCACATATATATACATGCTTCATCAAGTCAAAAATGGCAAGAATCAAATATGGGAAGCTCATATCCAACATGGCATCATAAAAAATATAGGATTGAAATTCAAAACCCAAAATTATAACTCAACTTACCAAAACGGGAGAGAAGTGGATCGAGAGATAAAGGAATGAGATCTGAGATGAGGGAGAGAGATTCGAGGCTCGGGAAGCTTGCCGGAGACTCGCCGGAGGTTGGGAAGGAAGGGTGTTGCAGCGGCGAGGGATGAAGGTTTAAGATCGATTTACAAATCGATCAAAATGACCCTAGGGTTTTATTTTTAAAAACTGGTCCCAACAAGTTCGATCGATCTAGAAAAATCTTAGATCGATCGAATGTAAATCGATCTTGAAAGAACACAGATCGATCTATGCTTCAAATGACAAAGTATTTTTTGAAAATTTTTTGGATTTTTGAAAACTGATATATATATATATATAGATAATAAAATTAATAAAAATCTTTTGGAATTTTTGAAAATATATATATATTTTTAAAAAATATATTTTTAGATTTTTAAAAAATTTCCTAAAATTAAAAATATTTATGAAGTTTTTGAGAATAAAAAGAAATAAACTAAACATTCAAAATATTTTTGAATTTTCATTAAATTAAAGTTCAAAAGTCAAATTAAAGTCAATAAAGGGGGGTACAGATCGATCAATGTAAGATCGATCTGAAAGATACTTCGATCGATCGAATAGGTGAAAACCTGCAGACAAGTTCGAACGATGCACAGAGAGGCCTTTTTCATGGATCTCAAAAAATTTCTAAGTGTGGAGTGAAGATCGATCTAAGAAAAAGTTGGATTGATCTAGGAACTTTCAGATTGATCCAAGAAAATTTTCGAACGATACACAGAGAACTGATTTATGCAGGAAAATTTCGATCGATGGAACAGAGGGATGATTGGATGCAGGAAGGGATGTTCGATCTATCGAACCTATTTTGAGATCCATCGAATAGGAAAAAAGGGTCTAATTTCAGAATGAAAGTACATACATTCTCAATCATGGTTCCTTTCAATGTGTATAAACCTCAAAACATATCTAGACGACGTAAGAAATGAAAGGTAAAATAAAAATGAGGGAGGAATAGGGTTGTAAACCCGATGAAGCATTTTCTAGCCTTTAATGTCTCTAGCAAGACATTGGGCTCTTTTAGCCCGAATCAAATATCTTGTTATGCAACCCCTCCTTGAAGGGGTGAATGAATTTTTGAATCCCACCCAACAAATTGCTCCCTAAAGAACTCATTGGATTTGATTCAAACGACATTGATCGTCCTTGGTCAAAACAACTCTTGGGCTTCCATGCCCTTGGAATACTTACAACTTTCCTTACTTTCAAGTTGGTAGACAAGCCATGGAAATGTTCAACCTCAAGTAAAGACTTAACTTCATCAAATTCATGGTTGACACATTTTTCTACAACACACACTTCTTAGTCCATTGAATTCAGGGTTGGGTTAAAGATGTTCAACTTTACTTTCGTATGCCCAAATGAGATTTTCATTATCCCCGTCCTACAATTGATGTTGGCATTTGAAGTTTCCAAGAAAGGACGGCTAAGGATAACGGGAATTTGGCTCTAGGGATTTGGAACCGGTTCCATGTCAATGACAACGAAATCGACCGGGATGAAGAACTTATCAATTTTAATCAAAACATCCTCAATGATACCCCTAGGCTTTTTGATTGATCGGTCAGCAAGTTGTAAAACTACCGAAGTCGGTTTCAAGTCTCCTAAGCCCAATTTGACATATACAGAGTATGGAAGAAAGTTAACACTTGCTCCTAAGTCTAAGAGAGCCCGATTGATGACATGGTCACTAATGATACAAGAAATAGTAGGTGAACCGGGGTCTTTGAACTTTGGGAGAGTGTTATGTTGCAAAACAGAGCTCATTTGCTCGATCAAGACCACTTTTCTTGGTGCTTGGCTTTTGTTCTTCCTCTTTTGGGTGCAAAGATCTTTTAAGAACTTGACATAAGCCGGAATTTACTTAATTGCATCTAAAAGTGGGAGATTAATCTTCACTTGCCTAAACATTTCAATGATTTCATTGGTCTTGGTCTTTTGTTTATTAAGATAAATGGATCCTTTCAAGGCATCCGGAAATGGAGATCTTGGCTCAAAAGCTTTTTCAAAATTTTTCTTTGAAACATCATCAACACAAGAATTTTTCAAGTCCTTTTTCAAATCATGCTTTGATTCATCTTTCAAATTATTTCTCAATGCTTTCTCAACATGATGATCATGCACATGCAATGAAGGAGGAATGAAATATGAAACAGGACGGGTATCAACTTTTGGTTGCACCGGTTCACTCTCTTCATTGGACATACCTACTTTGTTGTCCACAATCTTCCCACTTCTCAATGTTGTTACCGCATTGACGTGCTCAATTGTGAGACCTTCCGATAAGGAATAAGTCTCCACAACACATTGTTGCTTTGGTGGGGCATTCAAAGGCATTTTCTCTTTCTCTCTAGCATTTAAAGTACTAGCTATTTGCCCTACTTGGGTTTCTAGCTTAGCAATGGATTGAGAATGAGAATGAAACAATTGAGCGTTCGCCTCTAGAGTGCCTAAAGCGGTCAAAACTTTCTCTTTAAAAGTGGGACTCCTAGACTTTCCTTAAGAATATGATGGTTGATTAGGGAAATGAGAATTAGAGAATTGGTTTCCATATGATTGAAATAATGATGATCTAAATCCTTGGGAACCTTGGCTTTGCATTGGAGGCGGAACATACTTTCCTTGAAAACCACCTTGGGGAGGGTTTGAGCCTTCCCCTTGGCTTTTCCAAGAAAAGTTCGGATAGTTCCTCCAACTTGGATTATAATGATTGCCATAGGGATTATTCCCTTGGTTAGCAAATATGGCATTTGCTTGCTCATGGTCGTTATTTTGCACATGTCCATAGGGACAATTGGAACTAGTATGTAACACACTAGAACAAGTCATGCATGATTCATTAGATGCATGATGATGAACATGATTAAGGGAAGAAGACATTTGATTCGCCGAAGTTTGGTTAATCAAAAATTGATCAAACCTTTGAGATAAGGATTTCATTTCGGCGGCTGTATCATTGGAGTTGTCAACTTGATACAAGCCAACATTCTTCTTTCCACCTAGATTTCTACCATTTTAGAAGATAAGGACCTATGCATTGAATTCTCACTCATACTTTCATACAATTACCACACATCATTTTCATGCTTATCGAGATAAGAACCACCCATAGATGCATCAACCATACCCTTGTGATTATCCGGTAAACTTTCAAAGAAATATTGAACTAATTGCCACTTAGGTATGTCATGATGTGGGCACTTCCTAAGCAAGTCATTGAATCTTTCCCATGCCTCATGAAACATTTCCCCATCCCCTTGAGAAAATTCACAAATTGAATTTCTCATGGCATTGGTCTTTGATACCGGGTAGTACTTTTTCAAGAATTCTTGTTGCATTTCTGCCCAAGAAATTATCAAAAAAGGCCTAAGATTGTTAAACTAATATTTTGCCTTGTCTTTGAGGGTAAAAGGAAAAAGTTTAAGTCTTAGCACTTCTTTTGGCATGTCCGTGTATTTCACAGTGGAACACACTTCAAGAAACTCATCCAAATGCTTATAGGGTTCTTCACTTGGAAGTCCATGATAGTTAGGAAGTATTTGAATGGTTTGTGGTTTGATTTCATAGTGATGTGCTCTAAATGGAGGCAATTGAATGTAAGTGGGTGCAATATATTCATTAGGCACATAATGGCATCTTAATGCAATGGGAGGATTCATAATTGGTGGTGCTACACGAACAACTTGATTAGCTTGAACCATAGGAGGTTGTGGAGCAAAGATTGGTTGAGGCATTCCCAATGGAATTTGGCCTTGTTTTTGTAGTAGAATGAATGGTCTAGGCATGCTTAATGGTACTTAGATGTTCTCATGATGCACATTAGGATGGAGGATGCCTTGTTGGTCTATGTGACCAAGGTCCTCCACATAATCGTCGTTCAAATTCTCCATTGGTAAAATGGAGTACTGAGAACTATCTCTTCCCCTGGGATTACGAACAACCGATTCAAGATGAAAATTAAGGGGGACAAGAGTAGGATTTAATGACCTATGACGATGCCTGCACTAGCAAAACAAATAACAAGAAATAAACAAGTAACAAACACTTCGCCTCCACAACAAATCAACAAATCTTCACATACAATGATCCCTTACTCCCATGCTTGAACAGCATGCAAGGAAAAGTATATTACCTCCACGCGGGCTCACGATTTATCTAAGAAATGAAAATCAAGCCTCCACGTGGGCCGATGATTTAACTAGAGCTTGAGTTAGAGAGATCTCACAAAGGCTCCCTAAGCAATTTCAATATATTTTTCAACTATCTAGCCATGTTTTGCAATTTTTTTAGATTTTTAGTCTTTTTGCCTTGCTTAGCTCCACTAGGCTTCCTTGCTTTTCAATTCTCCTTTGCTTGATTTCCTTCACTCAATGCACCTAGTCAATCAAGAACAAACACAATAAGTAACTAAGAAGAAAATAAAGAAAAGACACGATCAAAAGAGTACTAATTCCTATTTGTTTCCAAAACACGACGTTACCAATTCGATCCCCGGCAACGGCGCCAAAAACTTGGTGTGTAACCGTCGGTTGCACCAAAGTTTACAAAATGATATGAACTAAGAGTGTGAGTGTGCAATGTGGCCAAGTTTTAAATTTGTAAAAGCCACTATTACCTCTAACTAAAAATATAGCTAGGGTGAGTAGGGATCGTCCCAAGGAATTTTAGGCACTAGCAATGGAAACAATGTATAGGGTTAGTAGGTCGAGTGATCAAAGATTGGTTGGATTGATTGATTAAGCTATTATGCAAATGAAATTGAAGTAAACAAAACTTAATGATTAATAAAGTAAAGAAAGATATAGAGGGGAGGACTTGGGGTACTAGAGCTTACCACTAAGCTTTACTTCACTAGACACTAGCAATTGTATATTAATGGGGAAATTAACTTGTAACATGTGTGTGTGTGTGTGACATTAATTGAAACTAGGCATGGATGACAAATAAGCATAGATTGTCAAGCCAAGTCTAATGGAAAGCACAACCTATCAAATGAGACCAAAATCTATTCAATGAAACCAAAATTTATGCACACATAACTATCTAGAAACATACACCTAATGCATTCATAAGTATGGAACACCAAGGAACAAGAGTAAATTGTCCACCTATCTATGAATTTAAAGTAACTACACTACATGTATACTAAAGACATGAAATTTAACTAAGTAAGCTAAAGTTGTGGTACAATCCATCAAAAAACAAGTGTGAACCATCAAATAAATTGCAAGAGTATTCAATTAAGCTCTATGTTTTGACCATCTCTAAATTAACTTCATCCATACACATAAACATGCATAAATTCTACTAAATTTAGAGAAAAGCACATGAATCATCCATTCTAGCATACATAGACATACGGTTAGAAGTATATAATCAATTGAAAACATTAATCCATACACATCAAGTAGAAACCACAAGATATATATATAAATCCAAGATCAAAACATTATTACAAATAAATCCCCAAAAATATACAAAGAACTAAGTCGAGGAAGCAAACTTAGGGGCTACTCTAGCCCCCAGTAGATGTCTAGCCACTCATTGAAGTAATCATCCAACCCTCAAGGGCTATCTCCATGGTAGGAATGACCTCCTTCTTGATGGAAACCTTAGAAGAATGGACGAACTCCCAAAATGTGTAAAAGCTCTCTCTAATCTCTAGCCTCCTCTCCAAGATAAGAAAATTACAAGTTATCAATAACAACTATCTATGCTCTAAAAGTGGCTCTCAATCCTTATATAGGTAGGTCAAAATGTCACCCAATGGTCTGGGCTTGTACACCAAGGTCCTTCCAATGATTGCACCATGAGCCAACTTTTAATGAGCTGGAATCTATTTTTTTTTTTGGACTTGAGGAAGTTCGATCGATCAAACTGTGTTGAGATCCATCGAACATGGCTGAGATCCATCGAATGCTGCAGAGATCGATCATCCTTGGCGGTGCCTTTTTTAATAAAGACAAATCTCTGAGATATTTTTGGGAAGAAGACAAAAGTGGTAGGTGGGTGGCAGGTGTGGATAAGATCGAATCATTTCGATCGATCTAGGAAATATTGGATCGATCGAACTTGTTAGATTCTTTTGGATAAGGACAAGGGCTTGGATCCATCTTGAATTGTTTAAATCGATGAACTTTCGATCGATAAAAGAAATGCTGAAATCGATCGAACATGCTGAATTTCCACACTTTGCTTCATTTTGCTCCCACTTTGCTCCTTTTTTCCATTAAGCTTGAGTTAACTCCTTTAATGCTCTTATTTGGCTGAATTGACTTATTTTTGGGATAAGCACCTGGAAAGGGCAATAACACGAAATTAGAATAAAACGGGTAACACGAAATTAGAATAAAACGGGGAAATAAGATAAGTAAAGGTCCTAGAACACTCAAGTTTAAGGGGTTTAAATGCACACTTTTCAGTACTCGTCAATTAGCATGCCAAACCCATAAAGTGTTTTACATGAAGGACCCCAAGTTGGGTGGTGATTGGCATGTGGTACAAAAAGTAATAACCAGGAACTGGTACGATGTTCCAGAGTTGTCTTTACAACATGAACATGAAGATATAGATGAGGACAATACATATGAAACTGAAGATGAGAAAGATGTTGATTTAGTTGTCTATTACAATGAGCAAGATGTGGATCCATTGCACATGGAAGATGTTGAACCAGAATATGTTGACTATTAATTAGATGATGATTTTGTTATTGATGATGATGATACAAGTGAAGATGATACGTTGATTGATTACTGTGATGATTAGGAAGATGAAGACGAAGATGAAGAGAAAGAGGAAGAGGAAGAGATTTTGTGCACTAATAATGATACAGATGGTGAAATTGATTAAATGATGTTCTCGGATTTGATAGCGCTGCTTGCTTAGTTTATGTCACCACGAAACAATCACTGCTCATAGTAAGTTACTCTATTTTTCTTTCCCCTTTCTTTATCTACTCTTGATTAATTAATAGCATTTTTTCTCCTTTATTTTCATTTGCTACACACTCTTAATAACAAATTAAATGTCTGTTTCTAGAAATAGTCACACTAAGAAGATGACACAGGGACATATAGATGACACCACAATGCGAGGAGTTATATATATATTTTTTTCATAATTGTGTTTGTATAAAAAAGAAAAAGAAAAATATATATACAGGTGCACAGAGGGCATTCCCTCAGAATGAAAAAGACCTAGGAGAGATACACATCCACTCCTAGAATCTTAGAATTAAAAAGAACTATGGAGCAATGGACAAGCTCCACTACCACAACAAAATTGAAAAATAAGAAAAACAAGAAAGTTGAATAGCAAAACAAAAATAGAGAAAATATCCCAAAGCTTTCAACAGCAAAAACCCATGTTACCAACAGCCAAGAACAACAGTAGGCAAATATATCACCCAACAATACTTCAGAAAAAGCCCATTTCCAAAATAGCCCTAACAACACCAGAAAATTAAGTGATAACATCTTGTAGAGTAGTATTCTGAACTGTGAGAACTATAGAGCTTTTGTATTTGATTTGTCATAGCCACAGGGACAGAAAAGATACTACACTAGTAAAGAAAAATAGGATTCACTACTGTCTTAATTAACTCCAACTTACCAGCAAGGGACAGAAGCTCTGTATTCCAGTGAGAAATTTTTTTAATGACCTTATCAACCAGCAGTTAGACCTTTTCAAACCAGATGGGCAAAGAGAAGACCTAAGTACTTGATAGGAAATACCTCCTCTGAACACTGCAGCAGCCTTAATATACCTTGCTTTCTTCTAACAGCTCTTGAAAACAAGACTTTACTCTTCTGAGGATTAATTTGAAGACCAGAAATTTCCTCAAATTTTTTGAAAATGGTTGCCAAGATTTTTGCATTGTGGATGAAAGCTTTACAAGCAACCATAAGATCATCTACAAAAAAAATGCGAGACAATGGAAAATACAGCCTTGTAGTTGAATGTAGTACTATAAGCTCCTTCCTCTGCACAGCTTCATTTATTTATTAAGAAAGCTGATCTGTAACCAGAGGAGTTATATGTAAGTCTAAAACCTAAACAAGAGCTATGCACTAAGATTTTGAATCTATTCATTTACTTGATGTTTTTTTTTGAAACTCATTATATATATTTTTAAAATTATAGTGCCTCCTATGCATGGTGTTATTTGAAAAAAAAATTCTCTTCCCTGTTTATTGGTTTTGGTAGGGATTAAATTGGCATGCACTAATTGTACTTATTCATCGTTGGTTTTGTAGATTGGTGATGGGCTGTGCTACAAGAATTCAAGTTCCTTTTGTTTTGGATAGGATATATTGCTTTTGTTCAGATTTTGGAACTCTTTATTTAGGATTCTACAGCTTCCTTTTTGTCTACGATCTTAGAATATCTTTTTAGGATACTGGCCCATTTTTGCGCAGATTATTAGAGCTTAAATTTTTAAGATTTCATGGCTATATATTTTGTTTCATCCCGATGGCCTTTATTTGCTTATGTTACAAAGTTTTATCATTACTCAAGGAAAATAAGGCCCTGCTTGATTTAGAACTCTCAAAACAGTTACTGTTTTGAGAGTTACCAAAATCTAAAAATTGTCTTTTTATTCTACTTGGATCTATTTTCACAGAATAGTTTTAAAAAAAACTGAGAACTCGTAACATCAGTTTTAGAGAATAAATTTTTGTTGTTTTGGCAATTTTTGAAAACTAAGAGACCACATAATGAAAACACGGAGAACAAAAGTTGGCTTAAAAACCGACAGAACCCTATATCTCATTTATAACGAATGTCTTGGTTCTATCTCCTCAGCCAAAGAAGCCCTCTGTACCGTCCCTGTTCACGTTCTCAGATTTCTTAGCCAAAGTCTCTCTTCAAGCTCTGTTTATTTGGTAGCAATTTTTATATAACTTCATATCTATTTTTGTGTGTGTCCATGGATGCATGTATACAGATATATAATTTATCAGTTTGTTTTTGCTTTTATTTGTGCTAAAGTTTATCTTTTTCTTGTTGATAGAAATATTTGAATTTTATGTTAGGGAATTTACTATTATTTTTTCTTTGGCATGTAGAGGGCAGTGAGTATCACTCCATCAATGGCGCATCAACTTATTCAGGTACTCAATTGCTGATCTTTAGCAGCTTTTTCCAGCTTTTTTTTTCCATCTAATATTATATGAAATCTTACATTTCGGTCATAGTTCTAGATATTTGTTGCCCAAATTTCATATCATTCCTTCCATTGAGTAGTTCTCCTTCTACATTTCTTGGCCAAATTCTATATTGTTTCTCACATTGAATTATATTTCATAATCTCACATTTAATCTTTTGATTCTGTCAAATGGTGTTTTTTCAGATTTTGAAAACATAGAACTTTAATTTTGTCATTAGCTCTGTACGAGGCTGATGCACAGTTAGCCTATTTGTCCAATCTTGAAGAAGAAAAAGGTGAAATAGTAGCAGTGATATCAGAGGATAGTGATCTACTAGCATACATCATCAAGAGAAGAATTTTTAGGCCAAAAGCTTTTTGCAATTGTCTCATTCTCATCACTGAAGCAGGATCCCATTTCAACATTCTTCAACTTCAGAATTTCCTCACAAGCATCAGTCACTTGATTTCAAAAGCCTGTACAAAACTCTATTCATTGTGCATGTAAGCTAAATTATATTGTCCTCTTAAACATTTTATCTTGCTAGTTTGGATTGTTGTGGTGTAAGAAAGATATTGTAAACAGGGGGGATTATTCTCGGTGATTTATTGTAAACAAGAGAAGTGATTAGTGAAGAGTGTGTGACAATGGTGAAAACACATATACTAATCATTTTGTATTAGTGGATCTTAATTTGAGACAAATCATGTCACTAGAAGTAAATCTTGTAGTCCTTTTACTCTATTTTAAAGTAAACTAATAGCGCATTTGTGCAATTCTAATTAACTTTTTAAGAGTAAAGCACCTGTGACACTAGTTAATTAATAGTGCATTAGCAATTAAAATATCAAAAATAAACTCTCATCTCTAAAACAGAATTTTTAACAATTTTTACAATCAAACAGAATTTTGAGTTTTTGTGTGTGTGTTTGATCTCTTTTTTGCGTTTTTTGTTTAATTTTGCAACATAAAAACCAACATATGATGAGTGTATGTATATACATATACTAATTGATATAATAAATAATTTTGAAAATGAATTTATTTTATACATTTGTTATTTTTAAAATATTTATTTTTAATCAAATTTAGCCATCACATAAGATGTGAAGTATCTAAACTAATAGAGAAACAACATATAAAAAAATAAGATTGTATGTAATTAGAGATTAATTATTTATTATTTAAATTAATTAATTTACTAAAAATATATGAAGATTAGTTTAATTTGTATGATACTTGCGGTCCATATCATTATATTTTACAAAATAGTTTGTTTATTTAAATTGCTTATAAAAATTTATAAATTTGGAAATAATTTATACTTTTTAAAAAAAAGTAATTTATAAAAATTTCTCAAAAAAACAAGTACTAAAAATATTTGTAATAAGATTTTTATTATATTTAACTTTTTTTATAATTATTTTTGGTTAAGCACACTATAACACCAAAAGTTATCACTCTTGGTTAAAAGTACGCAACAACGCCAAAATTTTTGTTCAATGTGCTAAAGCGCCAAAGTTTAGTGCCTAAAATTTAGGGAAAAGGAACTTCATAGCTATTAGAATCCTAAATATCATAATCTTTCATTACTTCCCTCATCCCATCTGCTCTCAATAACGTAACCATCCCTCTTCCGCCGTAGGCATCAGATCGTTCTCTATAATCAGATCATTCAACATCTCTGGTAAGAGTTATCACTCTTGTATTAAAGATTTCATTTACAATTAAAGAATTTCTGATTTTAGTTCTCTCTCTTCTATTAGAGATTTGATTTACAATTAAAGGATTTCTAGTTTTAATTTGGTGTTTAGGGTTTCAAGAATGAGTTGTCACTCTTCTATTAGAGATTTGATTTACAATTAAAGAATTTCTACTTTTAATTTGGTGTTCAGGGTTTCAAGAATGAGATTGTCTCTTTATTTTGTATATATACTGTATATTTCTCTTTGAGCTACTATATTTTGTACCTTTTTAGGTAACTTCTTGATGCTTTGAGGAAAGAGATTTGATTAAAACAATAACGACACCTATTACAAATCATCTATTTGTTGTCATTGCTAATTTAGGTTTTAATTTTGTGTTTAGGTTTGATATCATCTATTTGTTTCGAAAGATCTGATCATGTTTATTTGCTAGAAAGATCTATAAAAATTGTGCTTTCATGTTGTGTGTCTCCAGAATATATTTATTTGCTATTTATACTCAAGTTACGTTTATAATTATCTTTTCATTAAAACATTGTATTTTTCAATACCTTATGTGTTTTCAATGTATAATATATATATATATATATTTGTTACTACATTGTGAAGAACAAGCACAAGCAAACTAATAGTAGAAGTTAGGTCTGCCTATACTCTACCCACAACACACTGCATGCTCTGAACACATGCTGGGCAATTAATATATATATATATATATATATATATATATATATTTGTTTATGCTATCCACTAGGGAATTAAGTAATAAAGGTCCTCTTCAATGACTTTTAGTTTTCTTGATGCATGATATCCTTTATGTATTTCTTGTTTTTTCTAGTAACTAATTTTCCTAAACCCTATTGATTATTTAATGGAGTGGCTCTTTTTGGTATGTCAATTTTATTCAGATTAAATTGTGCGTCATGGCTGGACTTGGACGGCTTAAGAAACGCAAGCTTTCGGCAATTAACTCATCCTCTTGTGTTGATACATCCATGTCCATGACTATAGGCAGTGATGTCCCCACTAGTATTCTAACTCCGAGTCTTGTTCCAACACCCACTCCCACGAGCTTTAATGCTCCCAATATTAGTCCTACTCCAAGTCTTGTTCCCACACCCATTCCCACAAGCACTAATGACCCCATTCCTCCTAGTCCCACTCCCCATACTTTTCCAATGCCCACAAGCACCGATATCCCTTCTCTTAGTTCGACTTCAACTCATATTCCCACTACCACACCTTCACCTACATCCAATGCTGCAACTGACATATCTGGTTCAGGTAATTTTTTTTTTTTTTTTTTTTTTTTTTCTTTTTTCCATGTCATTTTATCCATGCAACGTGTGATGTTTATTAGTATATCTTACTATCAATCTTTTTGATCATTGTCATTATTATAGTTACTTCCACGTCAAAGACCAAGCGTTGTAAAACAACAGGAGTCGCACTCGCTACATCTTTAGCAAAGAAAGGTCCTAAACCTGTTGTAATTTTTCGTAAGGGCCAACATAGGCTAGTGGGTGGTTGGGCTAAGAACTTTGGAACTGAAGTTGGTTTAATATGTCGTACACGCGCACCTATCACTTGCGGGACTTGGTTACATGTGGATGAGGCTACTAATGACGTGCTATATCGAGCATTAATGGTAAGTAAGAATTAATTATTTTATTTAAGTATTTAATTTTTTATTTAGATTTATTATCCAATTACTTGAAAACTAATACTTGATGTCTATGATATCAACATTCTTTTTGGATAAGTTTGACGTACGGATAGAGGGGACAGACCTCACAGAATTTTGAAAAGGTATATACACATTCTTCGGTGATAGGTTCAGAGCGTGGAAGTATGACATGCATGTGTATTTTAAGTCTTTCAAAGGTAATGTCTTAGAGGCACGTCGTCATTCTTATGAGGGAGTTGAAGACGAGGATTAGCAGGTTGTCTGTGATATGTTTATTAATGATGAATTTTTGGTAAGTACCCCCTCATTTATTTACTTATAATTTTTGTTTTTCATACTCTGACCTTTTCATACTTATTATTTGTAAATTTGTATGTAGAAAAAGAGTGGGACAAACACAAAAAACAGGGAGAAGAATGTCACAAATCATTGTTCTGGCTCGAAACCTTTTTTTAGGTCTCGATATGAGATGGTTTGTTAACTTATACTCTCACTATGATCTTATTATTTATAATGAGAAATTTGTATACATAATCCTAAAACTATTTCAAAATGAATCAGAGAAACGAGGAGACACAAGAGGAGCCTGATTTGGTGACTTTCTACAAAAAGACACACTGCCGAGAGAAAGGAGAGAAAAAAGGGACATGGATGACACCACAATGTGAGGAGTTACATGTAAGTTTTTAAGTTAAACAAGAGCTTGAACAATATTAAATTTTTGGTTGACTAATCTTTTTGCTCTGTCATTACTAAAAGTATTAGCTATGCATTGTCTAAGATTTTTGTTTTTAAAAAGAGGTTTAATTTTCCTTTTTTGTTTGAAAAAAATATTGAGGAAAAGAAAGAGTAAGGGGAGTATATATTCTAGTTTAATGAATGATCCATTGATGATTTGATAAGATTAATGAAGTATATCTTTCATTTATATATATAAATATATGTATGATAAAATTATAATAAGTTGTTAGCTGAATGATGATGAAATAAAAAAAGATATGAAAACAAGCCCATGCAGCTCATAATTTATAAAAGTATTAGCTATGCACTGTCTAAGAAAAGAAAGGTTCTAGTAGAAAGCTGGTAGAAGACTAAGCTTATGTAGACCAAAAATCTCAGTGAAAAGTTATATTTTAGACTCTACTTAAAGACTGGTGTGCTAAATCTTGGATAGTTGTTCATAAATGATTTTCTATAATTAATATGTTATCCTCACAACTTGTCATTGTAGGCAAAGATGGTCCAGAATCTACAATCTCATGCATCTGATGATTCATCTGAATCGGGATTGGTGCAAATGACCCCAACTGAAGCCTTTTCCTAAGTAATTGGTCACAAGTCAAGATACTTTAAAGGTCTCGGATATGGGTAAGCACCCATCACTGTTTCAAAATGCCATCAGATAGAAATTGCAGAGGCCAAACAAAGAGCAAACCAATTAGAGGCACAGTTGCAGGAACAGAATCAAGCCATGCAAGAGCAGCTACAAGAGCAAAATCAAATGATGCAACAGAAGATGGAGGATCAATCTATAAAGATGCTAGAACAAGAGGAGAAGATTCGTGAGATGCAGCAATACAAGGTGGAACAGGACCGCAATGCCCAACAACAACAACAGACAATTAACTCCTTGGAGACTAAGCTTGCTAATCTGACAGCAAGGATTGCTAAGTTTATATCACCCCAAAACAATCATCGTTTATGGTAAGTTACTCCTTATTAATAGAGCTAGTTATATTAATTTTTTACCTCATTCAAAAATTTATTTTAGTCATTTAACCACTTAGAATTTTCACGGTCAATGAGAATGAAATTTAGTCTCATTTTTTTAGGAAGAAAATAAAATTGTTAGAAAAATTCTTAAATAGAATACCTATCAAGTTAAAAGAAAAACATAGAAAGGCAAATATTTTGCAGAATAGCAAGTAACAGATTTTTATGATATCTAAATGTGTCAAAACTAGCAAACAGCACACCGATACACAATGCAAAACAAAGAGCAATTTGGAAGTTGAAGGGTACACACCTTTTGAGAATCATGAACTTGAATCATGTATAAATTAAGTATTTTTTATTCTATATATATATAGGTATGATTGGGCTTTTAAGTTTTAAATTTTTAGGGTTTTTTAGAGTTATTAATTTTTAGCTTTTTTTTTATATATCAAATTGTTGGTTGATTTTGGTTGCATTAACAATTATTTGTTGGTCAACATGATTCTAATTGATTGGAACTCAAGTTTGATTCAGATTGATCATGTATGGGCATGTTATGTATGGTTATATATGTGTGCCTATTGTGGGTTCTTTTGTTTGGGGTTTTTTTAGTCAATTTTTTTTCGGGATATGTTTGGTTTCTCTTCAGAATGATTGGTTTTGGTAGAAATGGCTTTCTTGTTGGTTCAATGCTCCATTTTTGGTGATAGAGTTTTTCCAATGCATTCTCAATGTTTGATCTTTTCCTTGGTACGTTTTAGTTCATTTGTTCAGTTTAGTTTACTTTTGGTTAGGGTTGTTGTTTTTGGCCTGTCTTGATATTTGCAAATAAATTGATTAGGTTAGCAATCCTACCTATTTATGTAGCCAGCAAAAAAAGTTCATTTGAATCAAGCACAACTAGTTCCCAAGTGTTGCAGAATCTTAAATGTTTTCCTTGAAGAAAGGGCTAAACTTAAGTTGATAGGACTTAGTGTAATAACCTTGACAACCTCATCCAACACCCCAATTTTTCCCCACTTCAAAACTGCTATAAACTTAAGTCACCACTATAAGAATATTGGTCACTACCTCCAGATTTTCAAAGGTAAATTTTGATGAAGAATTAGATGACACTCGGAACAAATAAGCATTACTGGAACAACATTAACATAGTTCTATCACATCGAATCAAATTTTGCAGCGTATAACATTGGCTAAACATGACACTTCTATTGAATAAAGCAGTTTTAATTATATTTACTATATTTATTATTTTGTTCAACAATGTAGTGTGCAACTTAAGCCCTGGATTATACCATTTAGTTTTGTGATCCTCAAATAAATAGTTCTCGTTAAAATCTTTCAATTTTACCAAAATAGTTCTCAAATATAATGTGTATGAAATGTTGGCTGATTAATTGCTTGCGGTGATTAATTATCTGTTATCTATTTTGATCACTTAGTGAATATACAGTTTAACCAAAAGCAATTTTATGTTTAATTTTCTATGCTTAATGTTGCATGGAGACCATATATATTAATATCCTGCACACAATATATTAGTGTTGTAATGGGATCACACATATATACTTAAATGGAAGATTCAATTTTTAGTGCTTCTTAATGGAACTTTTTTCTTTATGATGAAATGTTTTTAGAGTTCATCTTTGGATTCATTTTTCTAATTGACATAGGTACTAATTGTACATCATCGGTTTCTAGATTCTTGATTGATCCATGTTACAAGAATTCATTTTTGCATAAGACATGGGAGAGTGCATGTAATAAAGGTTATTCTTTCTGTTACAGAATACTGAAAAGTGAGAGTTTGAGCGCTAAAATTTAATAAAACATTAACAAGGGTCTAAAAGTGTTGTAGACTAAAATAATGAGCATCTTACAAAAGGTAACTAATTAACAACACTTAGACTATGTATCTTGTAAATGTCACATTGCTAATAATCATTTTTGTTGTAGTGTAGCGAGGAATAACATAAAAAGTAATATGATTAATTTTGTTTCACAAAGTAAATATTCTTATATATTGAATTTTCAAAGCGTAACTTGTCAATGATAAATCTTAATAATATTATGTTTTTTTTTATTATTTATACTTTTCCTTATCTTTAATGAGTTGATAAATCTTTTCTATTGGTGTTCTTATTTTCTATTTATATTTTTTATTTCATGTAGTATATTTTGAAAACTTAGCTTTGGGTTCATCTTTCTTTCTCTCCTTTCTTTTTTTTTTTTTTTTTTTTTTTTTTACATGGACGCTAATTGTATTTATTCAATGTTGGTTTTGCAGATTGTTGGATGGGCTCATGCTATAAGAATTCAAACTCTTTTTGTTTATGTCCAAATCTTTGAATCCTTTGTTTAGGATTCTATACCTCATTTTTGTCTAAGATCTCAGATAAGGATACTAGCTAGTTTTTGTTCAGATGCTAAGACTCCTTTTTTGTTTTTTTTGCGCGATGGGTTTTATTGTATATGTTGTAAACAATACTTTTTGGTTGGTGTGGTATATAATATCAAGTATTTCTTTATTTGCATAATCATTTTGATGTGTGATTAAATTTTATTTATGATATTGTTTATAAAGTTAATAATTTATAGGTTATAAAATTATAATTGGTGCCATATTAATATGTTATTAATATATATATATATATATATATATATATATATATATATAAATTCAAAAAAATTAATATATTGAAAAAATGTATAATGGCCACGGCATATATTCGTGGGCAATTAGAATTATAGCCACGAATGAATTCCGTGGCTTATTTTGAGTAATTGTCACGATATATATTCGTGGGCAATTAGAATTATAGCCACGAATGAACTCCATGGCCAATTTTGGATATTTGTCACGACATATATTCGTCGGCAAATAGAATTATAGCCACGAATGAACTCTGTGGCCTATTTTGGATATTTGCCACGACATATATTCGTGGGCAATTAGAATTATAGCCACGACATATATTCGTGGGCAATTAGAATTATAACTACGAATGAATTCCGTGGCCTATTTTGGATATTTTCCACGACATATATTCGTGGGCAATTAGAATTATAGCCACAAATAAATTCCATGGGAAAAGGGTTAAATTAGCCACGATATATATTTTCGTTGCAAAAGTATTGAATTAGCCACGATTAATTCTTATATCGAGATTGCTAATTGCCACGAAAGTATTGTTATTTAGCTACGAAATAGCTTGTGGCGATAGGAGGTATTTTACCACGAGTTCAAGTTTTGTGGCAAAAGTTCCACATTTTGCCAAAAAAAATTTTAGTCGTGGTTATTGACAATCTATGACGGGGCTACGCCCACGACTGAGCCACAAGCTATTTCTTGTGGCTAAAAGGCTTTCTGGTGGTGGTTCCAAATCGTCCTACACCACAAGCTTAGAGAGTGTGCATTAAGACGAGGGTCAAGTTTTACATTTATAGAAGCCACTACTACCTTCCCTAAAAATATAGTTAAGGTGAGTAGGGATCGTCCCAAGGGATTGGAGTCGAATTTGGTTATGGAATCGCTATTAGGGTTAGTAGGTCGAGTGATCAAACAAATAGTTGGTTGGTTGATTAAACTAGAGCAAATTAAACTAAATAATTAAATGCAATAAAGAGTAAGTAAAAGAGAGAGAGATCTTGGGGTTTAGAGGTTACCACCAAACAATGTTTTTCTACACCCTTAACAAGTGACTAATGAGGGAAATGTGTGTTGCAATATTGATGTGTGTGTGTTTGGTTGATTCAACTAGCAAGGGTGACCAATTAAGCATACATTGTTTAATCAACATGTGAAAAGCACAATATATCTAGCAATTAAGTATATATTATCTAAATAGCATGTGAAAAGCACAATATATCTAGTAAGTCATTAATCCTTTCATTAAGCTTACAAGCCAGATACACCACAAGGTTAGAGACATATGCTACTTGCATTCAAAACTATGGAACATCAAACAACAAGCATGGATTGTCCTGCCATCTAACAACTATGCTACCACTACACTACAATTAAGTTAATGACATGAAATTAAACTAACTAAGCTAAGGGAGAGGCACAATCCATCAAGAAATGAGCATGGACCATCCAGACAATTACAAGAGCATTCCTTTAAGCACAATGTTTTGACAATCTCTAGATCTATGGCATTAATACATATAGACACGCACCAATAACACAAGAAGTAGAGACAAACACATGAACATCTATTCTAACATACATAGACATATGGATAGAATGAAATGGTCAATTGGAAGTATTAAACCACATAAATCATTGAATAAACAAGATCTATATATATAAAAGTGTCAAAACATGTATTAGAACACTAATCCCTCAATAATACACAAAATCAAGATGTAGAAAGCATGTTTGGGGCTAACTCTAGTCACTCATGGTAGTGCTTCTCCAACCCTCAAGGGCTAACTCTATGGTAGAGATTTGCTCATTGGTTGATGAAGAGTCTCCAATGGTGTCTCTAGCCTCCTTCTCCTCTAAGATTGCTCTCCAAGAGTTCTTACACGATATGAGATGATATGATATGAGGTGGTATGTTTTATTGTGTAAAAAGTAATCCTTATCCTTATATAGGCAGGTCAAATGACACCCAAAATGAGCTGGGGTCGTGCATAAAATATTCCCCAATGATTGGATAAATGACAACTTTTGGTGAGCTGGAGATTAAACTTTTTCGCACTGGAGGAAGTTCGATCGATCGAACCTTGGACTTTGATCGATCGAACATGACTGAAATCTATCGAACTGAAGTTGGATCGATCCTCAATGGTGGCTCTTTTTGGATAAAGACAAATCTAAGATATTTTCAAGATATTTTTGGGAAAAGGACAAAAGTGGTTGGTAGGGTGGTACAACTAGATAAGATCAATCATTTAAATAATGACAAGGTAGTTCGATCGATCGAAGAATGGTGTTGGATCGATCGAACTTTTGAGATCTCTGAAAATGTCATCATAGCTCTGATCCATCTTGAAGTGTTAAGATCGATCGAAGATGTTGATTTCCACCTTTTTCTTCCTTTTGCTTCCACTTGGCTCCTTTCTTTGATTTATCCCAGAATTGCTTTATTTCTGCTCTTATTTGGCTGATTTAGCTTATTTTCGGGATAAGTGCCTGAAAATGGAAATAATACGAAATCAATCTGAGACAGTAAAGTAAGATAGATAAATGTACTAGAATGCTTAAGCTTAAGGGGTTTAAATACGCATTTTTCAGCGCTCATCACTTTCACCACGAAATTTGAAGGTTTTTGCCACGAAGTGGGTTGTGGCAAGAACCCTAATTTGTTGTAGTAACCATATATAGGTTTACCTTGTATAGGATTACCATATGTATAGTTACCATATACATATATGGTTTACTTGTTCATCACACATAACCCCTCCTATATAAACCCCTCTTGTATACATCTTATTTCATATCAATACAATATACAGAGTTCTCTCTTTTATATTTAACATGGTATCAGAGTCAAATTCTCTGTATACTTTATCTTAAATATATATATATATATATTATTTTATTTTATTTTTATTTATTTGATGGTTTTCAATCAGTTCATCAAGCATTCATCTTGTTAGGGGGTTCCACAAGTTCTTTTGTAATTTTGAGCATACCAGGCGCAAGAATACTCTCAAATCATCCTAACGCCACCAAAACCCGTTGGAAACAACCTTGCATGCGCTCCCACGTGCCGCCGAAAGATTCAGCTAGGTTGTTTCGTCATCCACGTACGCACCTCCACACGCCGAAGCCACATCAGCTTGCCACATTATCATGTGCCACGTCATCTAGTGCCACGTCATCATTCTACCACGTCACTGCTACCACCTCAACGCCACGTTAGCAATGTCTGAATTTTTTTCCTAAAAATACCTATCCAGCCTAGTTTTTCGCGCTGATTCTAAATTCGCAGTCCGTTTTTGCATTTGAAATTTCTAAATGGCCCAAAACAAAGTAACTCACCCTATTTCAGTTATTCTTAATGGTGACAATTACTCCTTTTGGGGTCAATCTATGCGCAGTTTTTTGAAAGGTCACAAGTTATGGTCCCTTTGTTACTGGAGATCGTACAACACCTACTAAAACCACCGAAGAGACATTAGATGCCTATGCCACACATGTTAAAGACCGAGACAGCAACAATTACAAGATCATCACATGGTTTCGCAACACATCCACTTCTTCCATTGGTATGGAATTTGGGAGTTACGAGACAACCAAGGAGATCCGGGACATGCTTGTCTCTCGCTACTCTGGTTCTGATAGGGCTTACCACTTTTAATTAATGGTTCAACTTTCCACTCTTAGACAAGAATAAGGTCAGCAAATTAATGAATTCTTCTCTTAGATGCAATGTATATGGGATCAATTAGCTCTTATTGATCCAACATAGGAACATTCTTCTGAAGCAAAAAAATTTCTCGCCTATCGCAACCAGATTGGACTTTATTAGTTTCTGATGAGCCTTCATGATGATTTTGAACCAGTATGTAGTCAGCTTCTCTATCACTCTACTACAGCTGTGGCTAACACTGAATATCTGTCACCATCATCTTCAACACCAGTCAACAACTCTTCTGGTGACTCTACACACTACAAGAAAAATAACTTTTTACCACGGTGGAAAAGGCTTTTTACCACGATTTTGAACCGTGGTAGAAACAGCCATCGTATAAAGTTCTACACCGTGGTAGAAAGTCCACTTTCTACCACGATTTTGCATCGTGGTAGAAAAAAGACTTTCTACCATGGTGCATAACCGGATAGAAAGTCTTCTTTCTACTGCGGTGCAGAACCGTGGTAAAAAGTGTTATATTATTATTTTTTTTTTAAATAGTGTACAACCCCTATGAGGCCCTGTTTTTTTTTTTTTTTGCCCTACTACTAGCCTTGAAAGGATCCAAGAAGCGAACCCTATAAATAAAAAATAACATCATAACCAAAATAACTTACAACTGGCCAATAACATCATATATATATATATATATAACCAATTCCAAATCATGATTTTATACAAAAATATATACAAATTTCAAATAAGTGCATGATCCATAAGCTTATATCTTTACTTAACCAAAATAAAACAAAAATTCTTCATATCTTCTTGTTCTGTTTTAGTCTCTCTTTTCCATATATGCAACTTCTTGATCATGAGCCATACAAAAAATATAACGGCAACAAAAAAAGTAATGGGAACCGCAATCCCGTAATCCTAACTTTGACCTACAAAATGTAATAGTTGAAGTAAGAGAATGTAAAACAAATTGTAAAGTTACCAAATTGTAAAGTTGCCAAAATTATATATATTGAGTTTTTAGGCTCTTATAAATGTGGAAGACCTAAAGTAAAATGTATGTTGCAGATATATGAGGAATGAAGAAAGAAATCGCTTAATATGTAACTTCCATTCCCCCCTCCCCACACACACCAGATTTACTACCCTTTCTTTAAACACAAACAAAATCAAAATCCTCACTTCCTATCTCTTGTATTATTGAAACAGGAATTGGTAACACATCTCCTAACAAGGGGCTTGTCAACATGATGCCTTGCCAGTTGATACAACCCAAATTAAGTATGTCAGTCAAACACAAAATAAACAAATGAAGCAATTACAAGACAACAACTTTCACATTGCAATGAACTACAAAAAATGGGGTTGTAATAGATCTCTATTCCTCATCCATGATTGAAAAGGAAAACATCAAGTCCTCTACTAGGCAAGGGGTCTGAGACCATTAAAACCTCAGTACGAGGTCGCCCTACAAGTATTAACTTATGAACTTTTAGAGAAACTTGAGAACTGTTTGTTAATTTTTCTGAAACGAAATTTTAATTTAAACCAAAAAATAGTTAAAATTTCATCTGGTTGACTGTTCTTTTAAAATTATAATATGAAAAATAGAGTTAAAAAGGACTCAATTCCAAAGAACATATATAATACATTATAAAAGATATACCTTGTAAAATCACAGGGTTCTTAATGATAGCTCTAGCAATGGCAATCCGCTGCTTTTGTCCACCTAATAAAAGAGACCCTCTTTCACCCACCTGTTACATCTGATCACGTCAGCACTTTATATTCTGAATAGGATCACCAGTAAATTGAAGAAACAATATTGCTTTAACTTCATCATTCTTATTGAAACAAAATTACTAGGTAGGTTAAATGATCAACACACACTTGAACCTACCTTAGTCTTCACCATCGATTTCAGGAATCCGGTCAATCCTATTAAATATTCGCAAGGCAGCAACTGAAGCTTCTGTAAAGTACTTGACATCAGGGAGCACCATTCCCAGTGATCTGCATTAAATTCAGCAAATTTCATGATCAGGAAGATGACAGCAATGTTGCTGAAATCAACTCAATATTTCACTCTTAATGTTCTAAGGATTTTTATTTTTTTTAATCAATCCAATGCTCCACAATCAAACTGTGAGTAGTTTCAATTGATGTAATAGTTTGGTCTGCACCATCTCGACATGCATTTACGTGACTATAAATTGAAATTGAATGAGACTAAATTAAGAAAGAGGAAGAGGCTCATTTAGGTTAAGACCTTAAAAGTCAAGGAGGAAATCAAAATTTATCAAAGGTGTATCAAGGACAAAGGCAGAAAAGTGTATCAAAGAAATTATGAGGAAACTTGGATTCACCATGATAAAATTGCAAAAAAGTAGGGGCATGAGTCCAAAATTTGTAATTTTAGATGTACAAGATGAAGAAGCCTCATCATTCACAAAGGATTGCTTGTTAAAAATATAAAAATGAAAAGAATTAAGCATATATTTTTCAGGAAAATGAGTCACATTAGTTTTTTTCTTCCTACATGAATGTTCAACAAGAATTACAAAATACTAATCATATGAAAAAGGAATTGAAAGACAGCTCACATGACAAAACACAGCCAAGTAGAAGTCTCTTGAAAAGTTAAGCATGGGGATGTGGAAAAGAGATGAAGGAAAACAAAAGGAGCTATTAAATTGTTTATTTGATATTTTCCTTTTTTGTAGTTTACAAGTGTTAGACAGTTGCTGCATAAATTTTTTTTTTTTGATAGTGACAAATGTATACTTATTGAGAAGAATTAGAAAAAAAAAAAAAAAAAAAGGTTACAAATAAAATTTTTCCTCTTATGTTATTGCATGAGAAATTTGCATTTGATTATGAGAGGAATGATGAATTTTATATTTTTATATTCAACAGGTATCTAAGCTATAAAAACTTAAGTTTTATTTATTTTTTATTGAAGCTTAACTTCGTGGAAAAGAAATTTGCAAGAACAAGAGGAATTATAGTAGTTGTTGCAATCTTAGGATATAAAAATACAGCAAAAACAGTGGAGAATAATCAATTTTTTTAAAGGGGAGTATAATAGTATTGAAGATTAATTATGAACATTTATAAGTCTTATATTTTAAGTGAGGGTGAAAAGTAGGCACTTGTTATTTTTAGTAAAATCTAGCTTCATATATGCATGGTCTTAAAATTCTCTTCTCTTTATATATGCTAGTATGAAAAGGGGTCATCCCTTCTCTTCTGTAAACAACCAAGACCAAAGTAAAAATCCTCTGTGTAAATCACCATTTATATATATATATTTGCTTTATTACTAAATTGCTTTGTTGCCCAACAAACATATAAAACAACTAGCCTTTTATAGATTGAAGGTAGCTAAAAAGCTTATGGAGTCCAACTATAATGATTATAGAAATTGTAGAGAATGTGTTTTCATCATTAACATGAGAGGTAGCCTTTTATGGTACATGAACTATTAGCTGGACTAGAAATGATGGCTTCACCATGTGTTTTGTGTCTGTTGGGATCCATAAGTCTGCATCCTTGCTTGTATTAGCTTGAGGGAGAGAGCGAAAGTTAGCTGTTATCTCCCCCCTACAATCTGTCAAGTCGATAAGAGCTTGAAGACCGAATTCCAGTCTCAATACTTTAAAAAAGAAAAAAGAAAAAAGAAAAAGCACAGTGCAACAAAGGTGGGGGGACCTTTCAACATGACATTATCATTAGCGTTAAAATGGCAGGGAATGTGAATATTTTTTTATTTTTTTATTTTTTATTAACAGAACAATGATACCATGTCATTTTACTAAAGCAATATCACCAACTAATGTTATTTTCAGTAACTGATACCAGAACAGAAAAGGTGAATCAGTGTACCATCCACACCAAAGACGTGGACACAATAAGTGTTGTCTTTACACTAATCCATTCAAAGTTTTTTCTAATACAAGGAGTTACTAAAGCTAAAAACCCAAATGGGTTCGCTAATCAACAAAAGGTGGAAGTTTAGTCAAAACATCCTAATTCCCCGACCATGATAGGGTAAAACATATTTAACATGGCAAAACAAAACACACCAAATTTGTGGGAATACCCAAAATCCTTTATGGTCACTACAACGGAATCATTCTTTGGCAGAAACTAAACAGCTCCCCGAAAATTAGACATCTTCATAAATCATAGCAACAGTTATAGATGCCAATTTATTGATCATGATTGAGTTTCACAAGGCTTTTCACATTAAAATGCACGAGAGATGATGAAATTTTGAGATCCTTTTTAATTAATTCACAAACATAAAACATAATAGAACTCTAATTAAACCCAGGGCGTCAAGAAAATCAATAAATTGCATCAAATTAATTTAGTAAAATCCTCAAATCCCAAACTGATTTTTCATCACAATTACTTATCCACATACGGAGATAAATATTTCACCAACATATTGAGATGAAAGATATAAGAGAAACATTTACCTGTAGAGTTCTGTAATTTTGGTCAATTGCTGATCTTCAAGTTGTTACTCAACGTTATCCTTATGAGAGAGTAGAGAGGGCTTGAGAGTTGAGAGACAACAGGCCTGAGGCTAAATCTTTCGAATGGCGAACCCGAACTGGAACAGTAGGCGATGGAAACTGAAGGATATGGGTTTTAATTTTTTAAACAATCTGAAATGATATGCCAATATGGGTTCTGATTCTTGTAGATTTTGTAGTTTGTAGTTGTAGAGACAGAGAGAGGGCAAGTTCAGAGCTGAGAACGACAATAAAGATGGGGGCGATTTGGGAGGCTGATTTGATTCTTGTAGATTTTGTAGTTTGCAGTTGCAGAGACAGAGAGAGGGCAAGTTCAGAGTTGAGAACGAGAATAGAGATAGATGTGATTTGGGAGGCTGAAATGATTTGCCCTAACATGTGTGGTATGGGGTGTGTGGCCTAAAATGATTTGCCCTAAAATTTTAAGAAAGTAACGGGAATAAGACGGCCTTAATCCAAATTCACTTTCTACCACGGTGCCTGCATCCTACTACCACAGTTTTTCATTGACCGTGATAAAAAGAGCGATATAAAAGTCTGAATAAATACGTGCTAAATTTAAATTCACTTTTTACCAACTTTGATAAAATAAATTCATTTTTTATCACGATTCTATTATAACTGTGGTAGAAAGTATAATTACTACCACGATTTTTCATTAATCATGATAGAAAGTTTTTCTACCACGATTTTACAATAACCGTGGTAAAATATATTACTTTTTACCACGGTTTTAAAAAACCGTGGTCAAAGACATTTTCTACCATGGTTATTTTAAAACCGTGGTAAAAAAGGCATTCTAAAAAACTGTTTTTCTTGTAGTAACATGTGTCTCATCTGTTTTCTTTACAACTGACCTTGAGGCAGTTCTCAACCAGGTTTTATCTCAATATCCAGGTGTATCTTCCACTGCTCTTTCTACTACACCAGGTAAACATGGTTCTTGGTATTTTGACTCTGCTTGCTGCAATCACATGACACCTGATCCTACCTTACTCACATCCCAGACTCCTACTTCTCACTCTCCTGTCATACACACAGCTGATGGTTCCACTATGGTTGTTAGTCATATAGGAACTATTTGTCAATCTCAATTATCTGTTCCCCATGTTTATCTTGTTCAAAATCTTTCTCTTAATCTTTTATCAGTTGGACAATTAACTGAGTTGGGATTGACCATAACCTTTTTTTCTAATGGTTATGGTATACAGGATCCTTGGACATAACCTTTTCTTTTAATGGTTGTGTTGTACAGGATCCTCGGACAGGACAGATCATTGGGACAGGCCATAAGATAGGAAGACTGTTTAAACTTTCTTCATTACATCTGCTTACTACTACTATTTCTGTTGCCTCTACACAATCCACCTATCCTACTATTGAGTTATGGCATTCTCGTTTGGGTCATGCGTCATTATCTCATTTCAAAACCCTTGCATCTACGGGTTTGTTAGGTCAGGTTAAATTTGAGTCTTTTGATTGTATTTCATGTCAATTGGGAAAATAACCTGCCTTACCATTTAATAAAAGTGAGTCTTTTACTTCTGCTCCATTTGATCTTATTTATTCTGATGTTTGGGGACCTTCGATCGTATCTACTATGGGAGGATCAAGATATTTTGTTGTTTTTGTTGATGATTTTTCACGATTCACATGGATTTTTTAATGAAAAATCGTTTTGAATTACTTAAAATATTTCATGATTTTACTCAAATGATTGCTACTCAGTTTTCCAAACCAATCAAAATGTTTCGATCTGATAAAGCTCAAGAGTACTGACAACATGAATTTTAACACATTCTTCAACATTACGATACAATTTTTTACACTTCTTGTACTGGCACATCTCAACAGAATGGTCGAGTTAAACGTAAACTTTGACATATTTTAGATTTAACTCTTTCACTCACTTTTTCTACTTCTGTGCCTTCATCTTTTTGGGGTGAAGCATCTCTTACTGTTGTTATACCATGAATCGTGTTCCTACCCCACTTTTACAAAATCAAACACCCTATGAACGTCTCTATGGAAAACTTCCCAACTACAGTCATCTTAAAGTCTTTGGTTATGCCTGTTTTGTTCTTTTTCAACCTCATGAGCGAAATAAGTTACAACCACGTTCTCGACTTTGTTGTTTTCTTGGCTATGAAATTGATCAAAAGGGGTATAGATGTTATGATCGTGTTGATAAACGCCTCAAAATTTCTCATCATGTCATTTTCTGGGAGCATAAACTATTTCATACATTATCTAAGTTTAATGGTGTTCATGATCAGGTTTTTCCTCTTCTCCCATTTGACACCTCTGTAGGTCTCTTTCCTGATTCTTTGGAATCGTTTGATATAGTCCACCCTCTACGAGCTGAGTCCCCATTCATCTGCTCCATCTGAGGTTCCTGACTGTGCGCCTACCCAACATCTTTGCCCTCATTCCACTAGGGTAAGAAATTTACCTGCACATCTTAATGATTTTCATTGTTTTCATGTTTTTGTTACCTTACATGAACCTCAAACTTTTCGTGAGGCATCTTTTGACCCCATATGGCAGCACGCAATGCAAAGAAGAGTTAGATGCACTATCCATAACTCATACATACGTGGGATCTGGTTGATATGCCTCCTAGAAAGTCTGTTGTAGGATGCAAATGGGTTTACAAGATCAAGACTCGTTCAGATGGGTCTGTTGAGCGCTACAAAGCTCGACTTGTTGCTAGAGGGTTCACACAGGAATATGGCATTAATTTTGAAGAGACATTTACTCCTGTTATACGTCTTTCCTCTATTTGAACTCTTATTGTCGTGGCTGCTTCTCATCATTGGGGACTTTTTCAGATGGATGTTAAGAATGTTTTTCTTAATGGTGATTTATTCGATGAAGTATACATGCAGCCTCCTCCAGATTTTCCTCATCATTCTAATAAGGTGTGCAGTCTTAGATGTGCCTTGTATGATCTCAAATAGGCACTGAGAGCTTGGTTTACCAAATTCAGTCAGCCTATCTCTCACCTTGGCTACTCTGCTAGTGCATATGACTCTGCCTCATTTGTTCGACACATCAAATGAGGTATCATATCATTCTCCTTTTACTTTATGTAGATAATATGATCACTACTGGCGATGATTTGGTGGGAATTTAGGAGCTTAAATAGTTTCTCAATCGTCAGTTCGAGATGAAGGATCTTGGACCTCTCAGTTATTTTCTTGGTCTTGAGATAATTACATCTACAGATGGTTACTATCTTACTCAGGCAAAATACATATCCGATCTTCTCTCAAAATCAGGTCTCACTGACAGCAAGATTGTTGATACGCCCCTTGAGTGCAATACAAGACTTAATCTACATGATGGAGAATCTCTTCGAGATGGTACTTTGTATCGCCAATTAGTAGGTAGTCTGGTTTATCTCGCTGTCACTCGTCCCGACATCTCTCATGCCATCCATATCGTTAGTCAGTTTATGATTACCCCTCGACCCACTCATTTTGCTGTTGTTCATCGCATCCTTCGTTATCTTAAAGGCACTATGTTTTATAGACTGCATTTTTTTTTCCCAATCATCGCTTATTCTTCGTGCCTACTTCGATGCAGACTGGGCATGAAATCCTACAGATCGTCGTTCCACCACAGGCTATTGTTTCTTTCTTGGTGATTCACTTATCTCTTGGCGTAGCAAGAAACAGACTATGGTTACACGATCTAGCACAGAAGCTGAATACAGGGCGCTTGCTGATACTACTCTAAGCTTTTATGGTTGCGTTGGCTCCTTCAAGACATGGGAGTTTCTTCATCCACTGCCACTCCTATTTATTGTGATAATAGGAGTGCAATCCAGATCGCACATAATGATATTTTTCATGAGCGCACTAAATATATTGAGATTGATTGTCATTTTGTTTGTCTTCATCTTCTTCAAAAGACCTTACATTTACGGTCCATCACTTCACATGATCAGATCGCTTCCATCATGCCGCTTTCAAGATCTCATTTCCAAACTCAAGCTGGTTTCATTTAATCCACCTTGATTTTGAGGGGGACTGTTCTAATATATTAGAACATATTATTACTATATTGTATAACATATTCTAACCTAATATAGGATTACCATATATAGGTTTACCTTGTATAGGATTACTATATGTATAGTTACCATATACATATATGGTTTACTTGTTCATCACACATAACCCTTCCTATATAAACCCCTCTTGTATACATCTTATTTCACATCAATACAATATACAGAGTTCTCTCTTTTATATTTAACAAGTATGAATACAAAAAAGTCCACAATAGATACTTGTGCATGCAGACTTGTTTATAATATTATCTACGGTGCCTTGACTAACATTTTTGTGCAATTTTTCAACGGTATGCATGAGTTCTTAATTTCCATGTTAAAATTATTGGGTCTAGCCAAATTAGACATTTCATATGTAATTAATTGGTCAAGAAGAGGAAAAGAAAAATATTGACTCCCTACAACCCACTCAACGAACAGCTATTATTGAGAGTTAAATTCCTCCTTCATTACACACAACAGAAGTATTAGCACATCACATCAACAGAAGCATATATGGAGATAATAATCACACACATCCACATACAATACAATATTTTACATGATTCACCCAACTCTAGGATTACGTCCATGGGAGAAAGAGATTTCACTATTATGAATTAAGGAATAGAATATACAACTACATGTCAAAATCCTACTCACTCATTTATCATCTCTTTTGAGGCTACATGTATACACTCGGGAATTACATATGCTCTCCCCTCTCCTCACAACACTCACTCTTAAACCCCTTACATTTTTTCTCTCTTCTATCTCTCTCTAAACCTTTCATACCCATCTCTATTTACAGAGTCTTCAAACCCAATTCCTTGTTGGATAAGTTTTCCTTATCTTGTCTACAAGACGTTACCATAATGAACAAAACTCTAAAATAGAGACATAATGGGATACATTTTCCTCTACAAATTTCAACCTTCTAAAACGAAAAATGAAACTAATTTTCTGCACACAAATTTTGAGCCACAAAACCAACAAAAACTAATTAAGCTAGCATGAGTTTATCGGTTTTCATTATTGTTCGTAATTGTATTTTTACTTTGTTCACTTTTTATTTAATGGAGTATCGGATTTGTAATTTTCTTAAACTTTTATCATTTTTTTTTTCCTTTTACAATAATTTTTAGATTATAAGAATAACATCTCTGGAACATTACTTCTTTGAAGGTATTTGAGGTAATACAAATTTATTTTTTATTTTTATTGTTAGAACTGAAGAACATAGGTATGTTTTAAAGTAAATTAAATTCTTATATCACCCATTAAGACTGTTTATATGTTTAAGACTGTTTATATGTTCAAAATGCATTCCATTATTAAGAATATTAAGGATATTATGAATATCCATTTTTAGACCAAAGAGTTATTATGATATTATATACGTAGTAGTTTTTATTGTTTATTTTTTACTTAATTTTATTTTTGGTTCCGAAAGCTTTATTTTTACTATTTATTTTTGAATTATATGAGTATGCATCTGTGTTCATTTATATTTATGTATAGATTGCATGTATTCTTCTATGTATTTTTTTATTTTCTATTTTTAATTATGGTTGTATGACTGAATTGTTAAATATGTTTCCGGTTTATTTATGTTTAGACTTTTATAGTTTTTTTTTTTTTTTTAAAAAAAAAAAAGAGAGAGATTACATTATAAATATATTTATGTTTTTCAGTTTTTATATATATTTAATGGTTGAATTTTGTCACTTTAAGACTTAAATTTGGTTGATAAAAGATACTAAGTTAGATAATGTTACTCTTACCCACTAACTCTTTGGTAAGATTTTAGTTTTATCCATCTTATTTAATAATGTATTGATATCTTTTCATTTTTTTTTCTCAAATATCTTTTCGTTTTACAAACTCTTAACCTATAATTAAATTATATTGAATAAATATTATAAATATGATTGCTTTTCATTTTCTTTAAAATGAATTAATTTTTATTATTTTTTTTACTACCAATAGGTATCAAGCTTCTACTTCCCAAAGGAAAATCAAGAGTTAGAGTCTCGGTGGAAGCATATGTGTGTGAGTACCAAATTAAGGAAAAAAATTATTTATCTTTTATAATATTTATTTTAAATAATTCCACGTGCATCGCACTAGTTGTTATACTAAGTATATTATTAAAACTACAAGGGGTCAAGATGATTCAAATTATTTATAAATAAAACAAGTTAACAATTAAAAAAAAAAAATTGTTTAGTAAAATAATTTACCAAATAATAAAACAAATAAATAATTAAAATAAAATAGCTAATTATTTAATTAAAATTTAATTTTTAATTTATTGTAAACTAATTGTTTCAAATCATTTATAAATAAAATGGCTAAAAACATAAAACTCAATGTTGTTTACAGAAACTATCTACTAACCTTTTTAATTTCATAAACTATCATAATACCCTTTCATATTTTTTTAAAAATATATCATATGACTCCCTCTCCCCGTCAGTTGACCGTTTAACATTAATGGTATCTTATCATATGACCATCACGTAATCCATCTACTGCATTATAATGACCAAAATACACTTGTTCTCTCGAAAGGATGAAATTGCCCTTCTGAGTATTTACTTCAGTTTTGTTATCTTCTCTTATTCTCTCTCGTTGAAGTGGTGTGAGGATTTCTCCATAGCATAGCAGCAGTAACGGATCGAATGAAGTGCCCCAATTGATGATTTGAAACCCTAATTGATCGATTAAAGTCCCCAAATTAATGATTTGAAGCCCTAAATCGCAGCCAGTTTCAGCCCTAAAAGGATTATTTGAAGCATGTCACGAGTGTAGTAGCTGCTGACCGACCGGACGGTGATCGAAGCAGGTCTATCAGCTCTAATCGCCGTGACAACCTCGAGACCGGTCAAGAAAGAACTCGTCCGGTTCGGAATTGTACGAACAGTATGGAGAATTCTCTATGGTTTCGATACAATTGTTCTGGTGATCGAGAAGGCACTGAAACTGTTGGAGATGGTGTTGACGTGTATAGAAAGCCGGACGGCGATCTGTGACGACGAGACATGCGTACCGACAATTGTGTAGAGACTGATGAAGGCATCAACTGTGGCGACGGAGGACGGGATTGTGGTGCTCTAGAATGTATGCTATATGTCCCACCATCAGACGACGCAGGAGACGATGATGAAAATCAACGGTCCGACAAAAGTTTTGGTTGTGATGCAGAACAATTGTTCAGCGAGCGTGAGGCAGATGTGTGGAGACCTGGTTAAAGTGTTCCGAGTCAACTCAAAATCATGTTTGGCGAGTTATGACACGAAGACCACTCATATTATGCCTTACTGATTCATCCTACAAACCAAAATCATTTGATGTGGTTTTGTTTTGTTTCTCACTAATTATACTCTTCTCATTGACATGATCAAAAAGGCCAAAGTCATAAATGAAAACCAAATTTATTAATACAAATATAACAAAAAAAGAAATCAAATCAAATCAATTTTGTTGGTTCTGATACCAACAATGTGATAGTTTATGACCTTCCCAAAAAAAAAAATGTGATAGTTTATGTTAAATTTGGTACATACAATGGAGATTACCATCACACATTGCATAATTGTCATTTTAAAGTCACAATTTATTTTAATATAATATTAATATATTATTAAGGACATTCTTATCATTTCGTAGTCACTTAATGATTTTGTAACGAAAGGTTTTATGTTTTTAGCTCTAATATCATAAATTTGAGTTATTATTGAATTTGTCAGCCCAAACGCAAACGCAAACGCAAACGCAAACCCAAACCCAAACCCAAACCGATATTATTTTGATTTGCAATTTTCTAATCCAATACGACCCGGACTTCAAAACCCAGCCATGCGAAGCGTTTGAATACAGTTGATTTCTTGGAAGTCGCCCTCCCACTTTGAACAAGACTCGTTCGTATAGCGCGTATGTAGAAAATAGTACGTGTTAAGCTTTAAATACCCGCAGTAAAACCAAAACACTAAAATATTTTTAACCCCACTTAAGCTTTTCATATGCATGAGAATTGTAACTAACCATTTGGGAGGCCAAACTAGCAATACAAGATTAAATTTCAAAAACAAAATAAAATTATTGTATATATATATTTCTTACAATTCATTTTTTAATGTATATCTTTAAGAGCAATTCTATAGATGAAACAATATTAGCAAAAATAAAAATAAATAAATAAATAAATAATATTTGGGTAAATATAGGGAAGAGACACGCAAGTGTTGAGCAAACGTTTTCTTCTCTCTTTAATTTATAATAAATAATATATATATGAATAGATTATAGAGTTGTAATTGTTGATGCGGAAATCCTCACGACTAGGAACGACGGCGTTTACCTGCAAAACAAAGGGACATCACCTCGAATGGCACCGGTGGGGTGCCGGCCGAGGACCCTCTGACGATCAAGTTAGTACTTGTAATCGTATTACGTAATAATTATGTATATTTTGTTTAGGAGTTTTTTCTCGTACCTTCTTTAACGGCTTGGTGCCCTATTTATGGCTGTCGATTGGAATCAGATTGATCCCGCGGGAGATCGGCTTATGCGAGATCAGAGGAGATCGATTGTTGCCAGATTTGTCGGGATAAGATTTACTCATTTGACTTCCTTAAATTGTACCAAGATGATCCTTACCCTGTTGAACCACGTCATCATTCATTATCCTGGATAAGAAATGTCATCATTCTTATCCGAGGAAAATCTTTATCTTTGATAATGAAATATGTCGAAGAAGTCTGGCGGTTGGTCAAGGTAGGTTATTTTTCCCTATCAGTTGCCCCTCATTCCTAAACTTGCTCGTCTAGCTTTGGGAATGTCAAATTTTTTTTTTTTTTAATCTTCTTGCCCTAGGAACAGTACCCGCGGGTACTGTTCATATGAATAGTAACAAGAAATTTTTTTTTTCTTGCCTTGGGAACAGTACCCGCAAGTACTATTCCCGCGGGTACTGTTCATATGAACAGTAACAAGAATTTTTTTTTTTTTCCTCTTGCCCTGGGAACAATACCCGCGGGTACTATTCTTGGTACCCTTGGGTATTCTGCCCCTTGGTACTATTTTTAGTACCCTTGGGTACTCTGCCCCCGGGTACCATTTTTGGTACCCTTGGGTACTTTGCCCCGGGGTACTATTTTTAGTATCCTTAGGTACTCTACCCCTGGGTACTATTTTTGGTACCCTTAGGTAATTTTCCCTTGGGTACTATTTTTAGTACCCTTGGATACTCTGCCTCTGGGTACTATTTTTAGTACCCTTGGGTAATCTTAATAGTACCCTTGGGTACTATGCCCCTGGGTACTATTTTTAGTACCCTTGGGTAATCTTCCCTTTGGGTGCTCTACCTCTGGGTACTATTTTTAGTACCCCTAGGTAATCTTCCCTTGGTAAAGGAATAAATTGTATGAGCTTCACTCAGCTCGTCACTCCTTTAATAAGGGAATTAAATTTTACGAGCTTTACTCAGTCCGTCCCTTTAGTAAGGGAAGTAGGTTTTATGCGCTTCACTCAGCCCTTCCCTTTAGTAAGGGAAATAGGTTTTACGAGCTTCACTCAGCCCGTCCCTTTAGTAAGGGAATCATGTTTTACGAGCTTCACTCAGTTCATCCCTTTAGCAAGGGAATCATGTTTTACGAGCTTCACTCAGCTCGTCCCTTTAGTAAGAGAATCATGTTTTACGAGCTTCACTCAGCTCGTCCATTTAATAAGGGAATTAGGTTTTTTTGTTACTCCTTTGGTAAGGAGTTTGTAATATGTTCAAGTTTCACTCAGCATGCCCTATTAATAAGGGAAATAATAATACATGACACTTGTTATCATCCCTTGTAATACGGGGATATTGATTACTGGATTAATTCGGCCCGGATCCTTATAATACAGGACACTCATTATCATCCCTTATAATACGGAGATATTGCAACTTTAATAAAGGGTTATTTTTTACGAGCCTTACCCAGCTCGCCCCTTTAATAAGGGGATATTTTGCCCAAGCTTTATATGCTTGCCCTTTAATAAGGGAGTCAAAGTTTTTCACTTTCGTGGACTTATCCTTTGTGACTATGGTATTGGTAGTGACCCGTCAAATTTGAAGTTCATGTGACTAAGCTTGGTTCTAGGTTGAAAAGACCATCATTAGTGCTTAATGGTTAAAAACCTCATGGGACCACCTTAGACATGGTGGACTCATTGATTGTAGAAACTTTATTGGACTTAGAGTCATTCCCGGTGTGTAGAGACTTTTTTAGAGGATCGGGCACTGGTTTTGGACAACTAGTTTCCCCGAGGGGTCGATGAAAGAGAGAAGTTAGAAAACCGACTAGCTCAATGTGCCAAGGTTGGTACGTCAATCTTCTAAACCTTGTCATCATATGTAGATCGACGATTAATATCGTGTGATCCACTATTCTGCCCCCAATGTGGGATCTTGGGTGATGACCCATTCTATAGACGTTTATACAGCGGATGGAGTGCCTGGTGCTGCAATAATTTACAGTTGTCTAAAAACATTAGATTGTGTTAGAAATAATTATTGAAAATTAACCTACAATGGATTATCAATCCAAAATTCTACATAATCTAAAGTCGATAGGCAATTCCTGCAAGGGAAGAGAGGTGACGACTGTCGTCTAGTAGGTAGAGGCTTAGTATCCAGCGACTGGCTTGATGCCTAGTGGATATGGGCGTGGTACCCAATGGCTGACAGATGACGGTCTGGTGGCCAGTACCAGATGACGGTCTGGTAGCCAGTACCTCGTTGGGTCCAATGATCACCGTTAACTTAGGAACCTCCTTGAGAATACAGACCTTATTGGACATGGGATCTTGAGGGACATTGGACCTCCTTGGACCTGAAGGGCTCGATACATTCTTTGGTGTAGAAGTCCACCCTGATTGCACGAACGGACGGAGTAATGAGACTCCGTTGCTAGAGACATCTTCAGTAGTAAAGGCTTTACTAGTAGGTAGAGACCCCCTTGTTGGTAGTGATCTTCTTGATGAGTGGAGACCTACCCATTTATGTAGGTGCAGGAGGACCAGGCCTTAGTCTTCAACGATCAGGCCCTGGTAATTGGCTGCTGCCCGATATGAGATAGAGTCTGGTCTTAGACGACCAAACCTCAGTAGTGAGGGGACCAAACATCGCTAGATAGAAAACACCACATTGGACTGCATGGGTCAACGTGCCAAATTTTGATTATTGTTATCGTACACTGGATGGCATCACGCAACCCACCGTTCTGCCCCCAGTATAATGGACGGGTAGTCAGGATGTAGAGTCCCGTCCTTATATAAAAACATAGAAACCCGTTGTCAACTGATGACTTTGGGATGGTTTTCATGATCGAAAACTTTCGTCTTGCCGTTTGAGCCAAGTCGCGTCAGGATTATTATTTCTTCAGAGAACTAATCGTTTCCATAGACGGCGCCAGCTGTTGACGCGGAAATCCTCACGACTCGAAACGACGACGTTTACCTGTAAAACAAAGGGACGTCACCTCGAATGGCACCGGTGGGGTGCCGGCCGAGGACCTTCCGACGATCAAGTTAGTACTTATAATCGTATCACATAAAAATTATGTATATTTTGTTTAAGAGTTTTTTCTCGTACCTTCTTTAACGGCTTGGTGCCCTATTTATTGCTGTCGATTGGAATCAGATTGATCCCGCGGGAGATTGGCTTGTGCGAGATCAGAGGAGATCGATTGTTACCAAATTTGTCGGGATAAGATTTACTCCTTTGACTTCCTCAAATTGTGCCAAGATGATCCTCACCCTGTTGAACCACATTGTTATTCATTATCCTGGATAAGAAATGTCATTATTCTTATCCGAGGAAAATCTTTATCTTTGATAATGAAATATGTCGAAGAGGTCTAGCGGTTGGTCAAGGTAAGTTATTTTTCCCTATCAGTAATATATATGTTGTATCTAGGAAGAATATGCAATAATAATTAAGATGTTTTTCATGAGATCTAATATTTTAAAAGCAAGTTAAATTCAACCACTTTAAATAACCAAAATAGGTCACCAGACTCACCATAAAAACGACATTTCTAAGAATTTGGGAGGTCCAAACAATTTAATTTTCCTACACAATATCGCTATTAGTAGTCATAAATAGATAGCATTAATCGAGTTTAAATTAACTACCATTGCCTGGTCTAACGTTTGAAACAAGTGCACCACTGGTTTTACTAATCACTGGTGCCAAGAAACTCATTATTCACTGGTCATCCGTCTAAATTAATCTCTTGATACATTATTCTGTCTCCAAAATGCAAGATGACACTCAACAAGCCTTTGGAAATAATAATTCTACCAAAAACAAACAAAATATCATAAATTTGGTTATTATTTAATTTGTCAGCCCAAACCCAAACCCATATTATTTTGATTTGCAATTTCTAATCCAAGTCGAAGCGCTAGAATTAGTCCTTGGTAGTCGCCCTCTCACTTTGAACCAGACTCGCTCGTAAAATAGTATAGCATTAATTGAGTTTAATTAAATTAACGACCATTGCCTGGTCTAACGTTTGAAACAAGTGCACCACTAGTTTTACTCTAGAAAGACAGACAGACAACGTGGCTGTAACAATTATGTATGTGCATGTAGATATATATATATATATATATTCCTCACTCGGTTTTGATCACATGGTTACGGTCAATTCTCTCTTCTCTCCAAGAATTTATATATATATATATATGCAAAGTCGACCCACGCCACATATATGTATGGAAATTTCCATATCACAACACATTGTTGGTCTGCTATGCCTATAAAAGGACCCTTGCTCCTCAAAACATTTCATACTTGATTACATCATCCTCTCTATCTCTATCTCTCTAGCTTTATACATATATCTCTTCTCTCTAGTAATTTTATTGCACACACTAAATCTCTCTCTCTCACACGCATTTAATTAAGATCATGAAGGTTGAAGTACAGAAAAGATATGCTTTGCTACTAGCAGCAAAGGATTCTGAGTATGTGAAGGAAGTGTATGGTGGCTACTTCAATGTGTTTGTTGCAGCTTTCGGGGAAGAAGGAGAGAGGTGGGACTTGTTTAGGGTTGTTGAAGGAGAGTTCCCGGACATGAATGAGCTCCAAAACTATGACGGCTTTGTGGTCAGTGGTAGCCCTTTCGATGCCTATGGCAATGACCCTTGGGTCCTCAAGCTTTGCTTTCTTTTGCAAACCCTAGACTCCATGCATAAGAAAGTCCTTGGTATTTGCTTTGGACACCAGGTAATAATTTATATATATAGTAGTACTTTTCACATTGTGTATATAATTAATTCATATTGTGTTTACTACTAATATATACAGTATTTGATATATTCATTGAAAAGAAACTAATCCATGGTGTTATATATATATATATACAGGTTTTGTGCAGATCATTGGGTGGAAAAGTTGGGAAGGCTAACAGTGGTTGGGATATTGGGCTTAGAAAAGTGAAAATTGTGAAAGATTTCTCCCCATGCAGTTTCCTTGAAGGCTCAGAAGAAATCCCAGCATCCCTTTCGATCATTGAATGCCACCAAGATGAGGTATGGGAGGTTCCTGTGGATGCTGAAGTGATTGCATATTCGGATAAAACCGGTGTGGAGATGTACACCATCGGAGACCACATTTTAGGGATTCAAGGTCATCCAGAGTATACCAAGGACATTCTTAACAATCTCATCGATCGTCTTCTCACAAACGAATCTATAGAGGTACGTACTAATTAAGTTTGTTTCTTACTCCATTAGTTTTTCATATAACTTCATTTCCCTTTCTGTTGAGCTCATTTTGGTTGCTTCATTAATTATTACTTGCAGAAAGGTCTTGCTGAAGAGGCCAAGGCGAAATTGCAGATAGCCGAACCAGATAGGAAGTGTTGGGGAAAGATTTGCAGAGGCTTCCTCAAGGGCAGATGAAATTAACTAGCTAATTAATTGCAAATACAGCCAAATTACTTTTGTTTTGATATCTTTATTCGTTTTATATAACCACCTTGGTTATATAGTATTTACTAAAAAAATAATTTTTAAATTTACAAAAATAGAAAACTTGGTTACATTTGCATACTCTTTGATCCGATAATGAAGAAATAAATATTTACAATAACATTGATTCTACATTAACATATCATGTGTGTCCATTACATTTGTCTTACAAGTTAAACCTAGGAGAACCATTTGTGAAATTCCAGCAACTTGTTCGGATATATAATATGCCAAAACATGGTATGAAAGGGATGGTCGATCACTCTGCCATTCATTTGAGCAAACAATTTACACAATAGTTGAAGCGAAAGGAACTTGACTCTGAACGATGATTTTGCTATCATAATGATGAATTTTTTTGAAATTTCGGACAAAAAATTCCACTATAAACATTATGAAGAGGATTTCAAATTGTTGGAAAAAAGAAAAAAGAAAAAAAAAAAAAAATTTTGAGAAATTAACTATAATTAATGTGGGTTCCACCGAAGTACATTTTTGTGCAGTTTTTTCAATGGTATGCATGAAGAAAAATTCTTTTGAGATGTAAAAATTCTAGGGTCCAGCCAACTAAGACATTTCTTATGTTTAAATTTTAATTAATCAATAAGACGAAAAGAAGAAGATTGACTGCTAGACAAAAAGTATGACATGGATGTGAACCCAAGAAATAGAATTCTAAATAAGAGAAAGGGTACAAGTCTCTTTCTCATTATTATTATTATTATTATTTTAATTTCACATTTACCTGTCTTTATTAAAATTCGAACTCTTTATCTCTTTTTAGGAGATAAGAGCCTGATATCACTAGACCACTAACCCCTTTGATGTATCTTTCTCATTATTCATGTCTTGTTAGTCAAATACTATCATAAAATTTTAAATTTCTTAAAGAGGGTTTGATATAATTTATTTATTTTTAGTTGGACGGGCAGAGTGCCAAACGTGCAAATATATGATCAATTGCCGCACAAAAAATCCAATAGTATGATCACTTGGGCTCTACTTTTCTTTTGCGCGCCACATATTTGATAACCGGTTAGAGATATTTGAAGTGTACCGGATATGTTTTTCGAAACATGTCCAAAGGAAACATCGGTGTTTCATAATACTTTGGCACTGACACACTATAGCTCAAACATTATAGCATGCTTTTTTAAGCGGTAATTTTGTGAGACTAACATTTTGACATTATTAAACATATTTTTATATTTTTACTTTTGAAAATCTTGTAACAGATTTTAGGCTTCCAATTATAAATAAACACACACGAAGAATAAAAATTAGAAGTGCAACTTGAGTTGGGTAATCCAAACCCAACTCGAGCCCAGTCCGTTTTTTCATAGATTTGGGTAATCATTTTTATAATTAGGGTTGGGCTTAGATTGACATTCTTTCTAGATTGGATGAATGAGAAAAATATTTTCCGGATAATATGCAAGAACATAGTATGAAAGGGAGGGCCACTCTGCCAGTCATTTGAGATAACAATATAGACACAATATATAGTTGGAGTGAAAGGAAATTGACACATGAAAAATTCTACCATTATTAATAGGATTGACAAACCAAAATTAATATGGGTTTCACTGAAGTACTTGATTTAATGATATAAACATTTAATTGAATTCAAAATATGTTGCATTTCATTCCAAAAAAAAAAATTTATTTTTTATTTTTTATTTTTTTATTTTTTGAAGCAATTCAATTTAGCAAGTGAAACATACTACGTAACTTGATCTAAATTAATTTTACACATAACATGAACTGAGACTGTCAAAATGGTAAATGATCTCCTTGGGCCCAAATGTAACCTTTCAGTATATATATATATATATATATATATATATATATATATATATATATATATATATATATATATATATATATATATATAACTTGATCTAAATTAATTTTACACATAACATGAACTGAGACTGTCAAAATGGTAAATGATCTCCTTGGGCCCAAATGTAATCTATATATATATATATATGAAGATACAAGAAATTTCTTTCTCTATTTGGACAAAATATCCTTACACTTCAAGATTTTTCAACCCCTTTTCCCTCTGTTTACAGCCTATTTATAGACTGTTACAGACCTTCTGGACATTTTCTAACTAACTCCTTGCATTGGGCTCATTCATTGGGCTTCTCTAGTCATGGGCTTGATCACTTCCAACAGGCCTTCAGCTTGATTCTTCAATCTTGGGCCTGACCTGCGAGAACTTGGTTTTGTCTAAGATCACTTACCCGGCCCGTTTCTAGCCGCATGGGACGTACCCGGCCCGTGCCATTTTCGGCATCCTCATCTGTCCCCATAATCTCCCCCTAATTAATTAGGGTGAAATTATCAATGGGAGCTAATCATGATTTGGTGGCTTGGGGTGATTACGTGGAGGAACGAGCAGTCGGCTAAGGAATAAACGTTTTCGAAATTCGAAATCTCTTTACCTTCCTGACGTCTCGGTTATTGGGTTCACCTTTCTTTATAAACCCCCAATACGTATTCTCAACCTTCTTTGCTGTCTCTATCACATCTCGCTATCAATCAACTCACTGTTCATCCTTTCCAGCAAATCAAATCTTCCCCCGGTGAATCCCTATGAAAGATTCTTCCTTCTCGGCTACTTTGCAGCATCTTTTGCAACCTCCAATCTCATAAGGTTAGTTTTGTTTCCCTTTCTCTTTTAAAACTTTATACTTCCTTGGGGATTGTGTTCGTCTTTACCATGCCCATCGATATAGACATTCTTTGCATGAAAATCCAACTCCCTAGCAACATCCATATTAGGGAGTGTCCCAAGAATGTAGACATTAGAACTGGTGCCGGCCTTCTTCCTGGTGAAATCTTATTTTCCATCCTTCACCTTAACATTATTAAATTCCCTTTGCATCCTTTTTTCAGTTACGTCTTTGATAGGTTGAGACTTTCCCCTCTTCAAGTAAACCCCAATTTTCTTAGGGTTCTGTCCGTTCAGCTGTTTTTGAACCGTGATAGGGGTTTAGATCTTACTATTATAGATCTTCTTCTCTGTTACAAAGTCAGCAAGATCAGGTTAGATGACATGTATTACCATTTTTACCCTATTATAAAAAGATCCATCTGTACGGATAAACTCGACTCTGAGAAAGGGTGGAAGAAGAACATAATTGGGTTTCGGGGGGCTTGGTTTGCTCCGGCTGCTAAGGATTACCCCGTCCTGAACGTCTTCGGTGAATACTCTATTTCTTCCTACAAAAAATTCAAGACCCATAAGAGTGATTGCCCTTGTGAAATTTGCACTCCTCACTTCTGTTCTTTTGTTTACAATTCTTTAGGTATTCCTCATAATGAACTTAATTACAGCATTTGCAGGGATAGGATCAACCACCTGAAGGAATACGTTCTGAGCAACGTTCCTTCTTGCTCGGAACTCCTTGTGTCGGAGAATCTCAGCGATATTTCACTCCTCGGCACGACCATGAGTCAGCTCCGAATCCCTTCTTTCAGCAGAAGGAAAGACCCTCCTAGGAGTATCACCGCTCCTACCCTTGCTTCCTCTCCAGCCTCGGCATCCGCTTCTGCCACCACTTCCAGCACCAGCCGAATGTTGTGGTTGTCACCAACCCAGTTGTCAACGCTTAGCCTGTCAATCTGAGCACTGCTCCAGGGGCCAATAACCCTTCAAGAGTTACTGCTCCTGTCCAAAATAAGGAACGAGGGAAGAGACCTCAGCCTAATAGTGAAACCAACCCCAATGACATCCCTCTCTCAAGAAGGATCCAACCCTTTAGGGTGGGTGAATCCTCAATTCCCCAGACCATGGCTATCAGCACTCCTGGAACTGGTGGAACTTCTACCTCCCTTCCTGAACTAGTTCCTTGGAACCCTTGATTCATTCGAGCAAATGGGTCGATTCTCAACACAAATGACACTATGTTCAAGGATGGCCCAACCGCCATGGCTTATTACAAGAACTTATGGTCCCCCAAAGACATCGAGGTGGCTAAAGTGTTGACCCAGAAGGAAACGTTCAGCCGTTTTCCCCTGGCCGCTATGGAGGTAATTCTTAATCTCTCATTTGGTAAGATTAAGTAAACCTTTATACACTAATCTCTTTGAATATACGCTCGGCTTAATTAGTGCTCGTGCATTTATTTGCAGACTTTGTTTGGGATGATGACGATGTAGAAGAATGTCGAGTCATCCAATGCCTGAGTGCGTAGGCTTGCTAGTGCGCTTGATGCGGCCAACAAAGAGAATAAAATCATCAGCACCAAGAACGCCGAACTGATGGTGCAACTGAACAATGTTGAGAAAGAAAGGGACATTCTGAAGAAGGACGCAGGTTCCCTTCAAGATGAGAAAAACGCTCTTCAAACTGAGAAGGATGTCATGCTGACCGAGCGAGAGGCTCTGAAGGCAGAAAAAGATAATCTCCAGCGCTTGTTGGATGACAAACGGTCAACGCGGCTAGCTCTTGAGAAGAGAGCTTTGGATGAAGGTGAAGCCTTGCTCAGTGTCATAGGCAGGGTTGATGGAGGAATGAGGGCTCTCCATACTCGTTTATCTTGAATCGGAGCCCTCAGGTACGCTGAAGGGTACAAAAACGGCTACATCGACCATTCTCCTCCTGAAGGTCAGACCAGTTCATATGCCGGCCCTAATGATGTTGACAAAGAATTGAAGATCAACCTTCCCGGAATCTATGCTGACCCAGACCCCACTCCAGACGAGCACATCTTTGAAGAATGCCAAGAGATTGTTTCCTCCAATGTCATCCCTATCCCCTCATCTGATCAGCCTCTGGATGTTCTTCCTCTATCCACCATGATTCTCCCTCCATCTATTACCGAGGGTGAAACGCAACAGAATGAAGTGATAATCTAGCTCGACTCTCCTTCCCAAGGAGATGGGACAGTTAATGATAGTGACGAAAATGCTGAGCATGGTCAGGAGATTGAAGAAACTGATAGGGCTAGCTAAGAGCTTGCAGATGTGCCAACTTTTTGCAATGTATTAATTTCAATTGGATACTCCACTTTTGTAATCCAAAACTTGAATTTTAATGAGATAAACGATTTTTGGCCAACTCTTAATATCATCTTGTTGCTTCTATCTTTTGACATGTATCTGGTGCTCATCCATGATAACATTCTAACAATTAATTTCATTTCCAGTGCAAGTTTTTGGCGTTCGGCTCGTAGTGCCACTTGCCATTTACTTAAAAGTGTTTGGCATTCGGCTCAGAATGCCACTTGCCACTTACTTTGCTAAGTATTTGGCGCTCAACTAGAATGCCATTTGCCACTTTCACTTTTCATTTTTGTGCAAGTGTTTGGTGTTCGGCTCAGAGTGCCACTTGTCACTTACTTTGCTAAGTATTCTTTGCTTATTCAGCTTTTGTTTTCTTTTTTTTCTTGAAACAAAATGGCATTTGTTATATATTTTGGAAATTCCATGCATACATTTGTGTGTACATAACTCGAAGCGCGCATTGCTTAAAATGGAATTCAACTTCCTACTGGTAGTACCTTTTTAGGGATGTAGCATTCCATAGTTTATTGACCAACCTTCTAGCCATGGTCTCCAGAACGTATGCCCCCTTTCCTATGATTTCCGCAACTCTGTATGGACCTTCCCATGGTGACATCATCTTCTTGACAATTGTCACCTTCTTCTTCAGAACTAGATCACCAGGTGCAAAATCTCTATGCTTCACCTTTTTGTTGTGGCTATTTATGAGCGTCTGCTGATAAGCTGCGAGCCTTACTGATGCTGCTGCTGTGTCTCTCTCTTCTTCTAGTATTATCGTTCTGCTTTTGATTCCATGCTAAGCTCCTAATAGTCGGAACTAAATGCTCGATCGGTATTACTGCCTTAGTGCCATATGCCATAGCGAATGGGTTTTCTCCGGTCGGTCGTCTCGGGGTTGTTCTGTAAGCCCACAGGACGTTTGGGAGCTCATCCAACCACTTTCCTTTTTCTTCCTAAAGCTTCTTCTTTATACAAGCAAAGATTGTTCTATTCGTAATCTCAGCTTGACCATTTGCCTACGGGTGGCTGACCGCTGCTAACTTTTGATTGATTCCATACTCTTCCAACAATTCCCTCACTTGCTTGCTGTCAAGATTTGTCCCATTGTCCATAACAATCGACCTTGGAACACCAAATCAACAAATGATATTACCCCAAATGAAGTGTCTCACTTGAGTATGAGTCACACTGGGATATGGTTCTGCCTCCACCCATTTGGTAGAGTAATCTATTACAAGCAGAACGTACTTATTCTGCGATATGGCGGTTGGTAGCGGGCCAACCTCATCCATCCCCCATTGCGCGAAAGGCCATGGTTTGGCCATTACGTGCAAGTCTTTAGGTGGTTGGTGGATCAATGGTCCGAACCTTTGGCACTTATCGTATCTTCTGGAGAATTCCTCCGTATGTCGCGACATGTTCTGCCAAAAATATCCCTGCGTCATCGCTTTGTGCGCTAGAGACATTCCCTCTGAGTAATTACCACATACACCTTTATGGATAGTTCGTAATATCTGCCTAGCTTCTATGGGGGTAGCACACCTCAAGTAAGGCCCTAATTAAGACCTCCTATACAACTGGTTGTGCACTATGGCATACTTTGCAGCATGCGATCTGATCTTCCTTACTTCATCTCTTTGCTCGGGTAGAACACCATCTCGTATATAAGTCATAATTGGATCTATCCAACTCAGCTCATATGGTATGACATTCACCTGCCAAGGATCAGAGCTTGATGGTTCTTCAAAGATAGACGGTTGGCATAACACACCAACCGGAATCACCCTTGCCAGTGTTTCTTCAAAACTCAACGCACTGCATGTTAACCGATCGGCATCTTCATTACGCTCCCTCGGCAATTGGATGAACATAATTTGATTAAAACTCTTAGCCTCACGCATAACGGTAGAACGATACGCCTCCATTGTTTCACCTTTGGCTCCGTACTCCCCAATCACCTGCCGAACGATCAGCTGCGAGTCGCTAAAAGCAACTAAACTTTTGACCTTTAGTTAATTGGCCAGCCTCAATCCAGCCAATAATGCGTCATATTCTGCTTCATTATTAGTCGCCCTGAACTCAAGTCTAATCGCTTGACTCAATGTGGTGCCTTCTAGCATCTGCAACTTAACCCCAATTCCTGCCCCCATCTGATTTGAAGAACCATCAACGAAAAGTTTCCATGAAGATTCTCCAGGATTTTCCTCCGGCTCCTTCACATCACACTCCAATAGGAAATCAGCCACCGCTTGTCCTTTGATGGCTGTTCAAGGTTCATACGTTATATCAAAGGAGCTCAGCTCTATTGCCCACTTTGTCATTCTCCCAAACAAATCTGGCTTATGCAGAATCACCTTTATGGGAAAAATGATCAGAACGACTATGGGATGGGATTTAAAGTAGTGCCTGAGTTTCCTCTTTGCATTTACCAAAGACAAAATCACTCGTTCGGCCTTTGAGTACCTTCTCTCTGGCTCAGACATTGTTTTGCTGACATAAAACACTGGGAACTGCTTACCTTCTTCACATCGTATCAGAATGGCACTTGTTGCAATGCTGGAGACTCCAAGGTATAGGAAAAGCTTTTCACCTGATTTTGGAGCAGTTAAGACTAGTGGGTTTCGCATGTACTCTTTCAACCCGATCAATGCTTACCTCTGCTCATCCCCCCAAGGTTGCTTTCCGTAACTCCTTATTGTATCGAAGAATGGTTTGCAACGGTCTGATAACTTCGAAATGAATCGACTTAGTGCCGCTATGCGTCCGGTGAGAGCTTGCACTTCCCTGACTGTGTTTGGTTCTGTATTTTTCAGTAGAGCCTCCACTTGGCCTGGGCTAACTTCAATCCCTCTGTTATTGACCACGTGGCCAAAGAATTGCCCAGAACCTACACTGAATGAGTACTTGGTCAGGTTCAACTTCATACCGTATCTCCTCAGTACTCCAAACACCTCTTGCAAGTGTTGCAAATGATGGTCCTTCTTTTTGTTCTTTACCACCATGTCATCGATATAAGCCTCTACGGTCTTACCAATTTGATTCTTAAAAATCTTACTGACCAGCCTTTGGTACGTGGCTTCAGCATTCTTCAGTCCGAATGGCATGACCTTGTAACAGTAGATCCCTCGTTCAGTAACAAAAGATGTCTTTTCCTCATCGTTCAGATCCATAGGGATTTGATTGTAACCTGAATAGGCATCCAGAAAGGTAAGCCGTTTGTACCCAATTATAGCATCCACCATCTGATCAATCTTTGGAAGTGGAAAGTTATCCTTCGGGTAGGCTTTATTCAGGTTGGTGAAATCAATGCAAACTCTCCACTTCCCATTCTTCTTTTGCACTACAACCACGTTCGATAGCCAGGACGAATATTGAACCTCTCTAATGAATCCAGCTTCTAACAACCTATCAATCTCATCGTCAATGATCTGGTTGCGCTCCGGGGTGAACCTCCTCTGCTTCTATCGTACAGGCTTGACGCTCAAATCTATGTTAAAAGAATGACAAGAGACAGAGGGGTCGATCCCTGGCATGTCAGAATGTCTCCAAGCGAACACATCCGCGTTCTGAGAAAGGAAATTAACTAATTAGCGCTTTTCTTCCTCTGCAAGCCTTGAGCCTACTCTTGTGGTACAGTCTGCCCTCAAATAATCAATTTGCACTTCAACCAGAGGTTCTTCAGTCAATGCCGGAGGCTCCTCTTCCCCATTTGTGCTGGGGGGAGGTTTTTGTAATTGCTATCTCAAGCTAGTAGTGCGGAAGGGAGCTTTTCCCTTCCTAGCGGCTTTTAGAGTTACCGAGTAACACTCCTTGGCTATAACTTGGTCCCCATGGATGTCAATCACCTTATTCTCATCCGGGCTCAGACATCTCATTATCTGGTGTAGGGTCGATGGGACTTCCTGGACCCTATGTATCCACCCTTTCCCTATCAACATATTATAAGACGGATGGATCTTAACTACCACAAAGCTTTTAACCAGTTCCCTCTTGACAGCTCAACAAGCAATTCTACCATACCGATTGGTTCTACTCGCTTCCCACCGAATCCCAACAACAGATTTCCAATAGGTTTTAGTTTCTCAGGCTTGATCTCGAGCCGATCGAACGTGACCCTTCGCATAATGTTCGCACTGCTCCTTGGGTCAATCAGCACCCTTCGCAATAGGCAATCTGCCGTCGTCAAACTAACGACCAGAGGATCTTCATGAGGAATCTGAACTCGCAACGAGTCTGTACTGTCAAACTTTATCTATGTTGAGGCATTTTGTTGTTGCAGAGCGTTTACACTGCCTATTATCCTCTTCATCTGTGCTTGACGGAGACACGTTCGGAGTAACTCTTCTGACTCTTCGGATTGTTCAGGTCAGCTATGAATTGCATTTATAATCCGAATAGGTTGGGAGCTATGGTGGCTTGACTTCTGATTTCTTTTAACCTGTTCAGCGGGTCGGTTCTGCTCCATTGGTGGCCCTTGGACATATCCTGTGAACTCCCCCCTGGATACAACATCTCCACTTGCCTCTTTAGGTTCCTGCATTCATTAGTTAGGTGACCAAAATCACTATGAAAAACATAGTGTTTGGACTGATCCCTCTGCTCGAGAGGTTGTCTAATTGGTAGGGGAGAATGAAACTTATCTTTATTTTCTTAGAATAGCCAATCTAAGGTGACCTTGAGTGGAGTGACCAGTTCTTCTTCCCTGGGCCTCTTTTCTGCCTTCCAAAAGGTTTGACGCTGCGGCGGAGCTTGTTTCCGCCGGATCTTGGCTTTAGACTTCTCCTCTGTTGATATAATGGATGTCTTTCTTGCATTAGATGCCTCTTCTTCTTCCAAACGCACGAATCTGTCAACTCTTTCGTTCAGTTCATCCATGGTCTTCGACGTATTCACCACCAGGCTTGTGTGGAACGGTGTCCCTCAGTTCATAGCCAACTTGAATGCTTGAACTGCCGTGGAGGGGTGACATTCCATTACCATGCTCTTGACAAGGTTGAACCTGGTAAGGAAAGCTTGGAGCTTCTTATCTTCATGCTGCTTCATTGTAAAAAAGCTTAAAACATCCTTGGTCGGGCGCTTATTCCCATAATACTGGCTTATGAACTTATCACACAAATCTTGGAAGCTAGCGATTGAGCCTTGGGCCAAATTCTTGAACCAATTGAGCACTGGCCCAGCTAAACTTATAGGGAAGCACTTGCACAATAAAGGATCATTCTCCGTGTTTAGAGCCATTTTTAGCTGAATGTGGTAAATGTGATCGATCGGATCAGTCGTTCCGTCAAACAGAATGAATACCGGTATGGAAAATTTCCTCAGATTCAGAGCATTCAAGATCTCGTCAATGAATGGAGAGGCAACCGTTCGTGTTGACAAATGGAGGGCTTCATTTTCCCTTGAGAACCGTGAGGGAATCCTCCGATCTTCACATCTCCTCTCTGAACTCCTGTAATCATACGTAGCCATTGAAGACCAGTAGGATGGATCAAGCGATCTTTCCTCCATGAACTCCCTCTGCCACGGTGACGTAGCTCAATAACGACCAAACTCCATGGCTTCCTTGCGCCTCAATCTTCCTTGATTTGTATCAAACGCTGTGGCTTCTTCTCGCAGGACCCGCTCGCGATGCGGATCTAAGTGTATAAATCCCTCTCGATCTTCCATTTTATGTACATTTGGCAGTAAATCGCCTGGCACGATCTCCTCACGATGAAGATCTATGTGATTGTCTCCTTCCTGATCATTTTGATGAGCAACATTGGACTGCAAAACTCTCTCCCCTACTAGAGGTGGTCGTGAAATGACCGGAGCTTCTCGACGCTCCATTCCAGCTCGCAATTCTGCATTCTCTCTCCTCAAGACCTTGATCATGCTCATCAGTTCATCAAGCTTCGTCTGTTGGCCATTCTCCAATGGATTTGAGCTCTCACCTCCTATCATAATTCAGGATCGGAGCAAAGTCATTAACTGCAAGTTCCGGATCAGATCTGAACTTTGTTGATGCGAACGTACTAGATCTAGACTCGAACTAGCTAAATTCTGATCTCCTTTGGCCAGATCTGAATCTCTCCTACCGTGAACTTGTCAGATCTAGCCATACTAAACAAATCACAATTGCGTAGATCCAACGCGAATCTTTTACCACCAGCCAGAATCGAAACTCTACAAGATAAATTTCGATCGCACCGATCTGGATTCAACTTTCAGAGATCAAGTTTTTTCTTCACGAACTAGTCTGGATTGAATCAATCTTGATCGATTCAATCTTGATCGTTTCCCACAGACAGCGCCAATTGAAGATGCAAGAAATTTCTTTCTCTATTTGGACAGAATTTCCTTACACTTCAAGATTTTTCAACCCTTTTTCCCTCTGTTTACAGTCTATTTATAGTCTGTTACAAACCTTTTGGACATTTTCTAACTAACTCTTTGCATTGGGCTCATTCATTGGGTTTCTCTAGTCATGTGCTTGATCACTTCCAACAGGCCTTCAGCTCGATTCTTTAATCTTGGGCCTGACCCACGAGAACTTAGTTTTGTCCAAGATCACTTACCCGGCCCGTGCCGTTTTCGGCATCCTCAATATATATGTATATATATATATATATATGTTTTGCTTCAATGTTCTGAAAAAAAAATGGTAAATGATAAAATCTCACTTGCTTACCTAAAAAATACAAAGAAAAAATATATATATAAAACCTCACTTGAACTTTTTGGTTTTTTAATAATCAATCCACTTGCTGCCCGATCACTTCGAACTTTTGGAACAGTGTAAATTCTATATGGAAGCAATATTTATTCGTAAATTACGTTCATCATTTAAATTCAATTAGTCACTTTTAATGATACTCAAACTCCTAAAGAGAGCGACGGATTTAAAAATTTATATGAAGAGGGGCAAATTTATATAGAGTATAAGGAATTTTTTTATTATTATTATTCTTTTTATAATTTCAGTGGAAACAATTTTAAAATTTTATAGATATAAATATAAAAAAGTACAAATTTAAGAATATAAAATATAATAACAAAAATTTTAGTGAGGAGGGACGCTCCCATTGAGCTCATGGTAGATACAGCCCAACATGCAAACTTGTTTATAATATTATATACAGTGCCTTGACTAACATTTTTGTGCAATTTTTCAACGGTATGCATGAAGAAACATTCTTAATTTCTATGTTAAAATTCTTGGGTCTAGCCAAATTAGACATTTCTCATGTGATTAATTGGTCAAGAAGAGGAAAAGAAGAATATTGACTTGTAGAGAAAAAGTGCGTACTGGAAAAAGCCCACACGATACAGCAACACAGAAGTCAATATAAGAACAAATATATATAATATAATATAAGAACATTTGAATATCACCGGAACCTTGTTTAATTAAGGAACAATGGTATGAATGTGAACACACTTTAATGTAATGGTATGAATGTGAACACACTTTAATGTAATGGTATGAATGTGAACACACTTTAATGTAATGGTATGAATGTGAACACACTTAACAAAAACACTGGCATGAATGTGAACACGAGTAAGTAATAGAAGTCTAAGCAAGAGATACGTGGCGGAACCGGGTACACGACCCGGTTAGAGCCGGATCCCGGCACAATTAAAGGTTAGCATAACTAAAATAAGTTATCAATTAAAATAAATAAAATAATTTATCAAAGAATAAAATAATTTATCAATTAAAATAAATCCTATTATGCTTCAAGGTTAACACAACTAAAACAAGTTATCAATTAAAAAAAAAATAAAAATTGTTTAATAAAATAATTTATCAAATAATAAAACAAGTTACCAATTAAAATAAAATAGGTAATTGTTTAATTAAAATTTAAATTTTTACCTTATTGTAAATTAATTAAATTTCTTTTTACAAGTTAACCATGATATTAACAAAAAAAACTTTTATTTTCGTTTTACAAGTTAACCACTACTATATTAACAAAAAAAAAAAAAAAAAAAAAAAAAAAAAAAAAAAAGAAACCTTTATTTTTATTTATACATTAATTTACTTTTTTCAATTTTAACCTACTACATTTATTATTTATTTACTTTTTTCCCTTTCTATACCTTTCTTTTTCTCAATTCTAATTATGTTTGGACTCTTACAAGTTATTACAACCCTGAGATTACTTGGATTTCGACTTTGCCATAGAAGGCAACGTTGACGCGTTCGACGAGAGCTACGAGTTGATCGGAATGAATTTTCATTTGCGCCACCTTTGCATGTTTGAAAATAGGGGATTTTTGAGGTTTTTGCTCTTCATTTGAGGTAAAGATTCCTAAACCATGCAATCTTTGATTCTAGTGAGTTGGTTCTTTTGTATTTGCAATCTAGTATGCCTAATTGTAGTAATTGTTCATGGCCATTATGGTTTAGATGTATGTGTATATGTGAGAAGCATGATTGTTGTGATACTACGTGTTGAATTGCATGTTTAAACTAATTGTTGTGAAGATACGTGTTTAGTCAATTTTTCTATATGTTGAATTGCATGTTTAAACCGCTTGACGTAAAATTTCCACACGTTCGGTTACAAACCAGTCGCCTTGAACCACACTAACCAGTCGAAGTGTAAGGGTTACATGTCGATCGGTTCCTGAATGTTTTACCATTGTGGTTTATTATCTCTACTTTGCCCTTTTCTACTCACTCATGTATATTGTTACACATTATGTGACCAGAATATTACATTAATTATATTTTGACCCCGAAAATAACTGTATTATCCCCGAACTTCACCTTATTCATTGTATGACTCAAATAAATGACTATTGTACCCTTTTGGGTCTTAAACCATTATAATTATGCTAAATGACCACTTTATCCTTGTTGGGCTTTAAAATAGTAATTTAACGTGAAATGACCGTGTTACCTTTGGATGATTTCAGGTCGGGTAAGGATCCGATTAGCGATCCGGATCCAGTGGACTTGGGTCGTTACAGCTACGTGGATGGCAACCCACGTTGGGTTTTTTTCTGCATAGCGACCTACAGGTCGTCGTGGGATAGAATACCAAGTCGTCGCTGGCGATCTAGTTCACGCTGTGAGGAACAACCACCAAGGTCGTTGTGTTAGCGAACTTAGGTCACCATGTGGAGGACGGTTGGGTCACTATTAGCGTCACAATGCAGATGAAGAGGGACAACGACCTTTTTGCATTGAACTTATAAAAAATAAACCATCACATCATGTGAACTCTCATGGACAAAGTTAATAATTAATTAACTACCAATACAATAAAAAATATTAAAATGCACCCTCTTAAAAAATTAGATTATCAAAAAGGAATATTTAATTTGAGATGGAGGGTGTATTATATTAGTGACATTTTCGTACACTTAGAGAATAAATCTCCACAAATTTTGTTTTTTGTTTTTAAGCACAAAAATAACCACTAGTCAATATTTCAAACATTCTTTTGTTGACAAAGAACAATGAAAAAAATTCTTTTATTAATAGAAGAGATTAAAGTTCCTAAGTTCATGCATTTATTGTTTAACATAAAAACCTATAATTTCCCACAAAATAGGCATTTTATATGCCCCCACTATTTTGGTACATTTACGCTTGGTTATGGTAAGTGATTTTTTCTTCATTTCTCGGTGTTTGGAAGACTCCAGGGTTCGGAAATTATTTTTCATATAAATCATTTTACCCCCAAATGACTGAAATAGATTTGCCAAAATAGTTTCGTAAGTCATTTTCCACAAGTTACATTGGGTCATCTAACCATTCGTATTCTTATTGAACCCCTCTAACAACTAATTTTTTTTAGTCATCACAATCTAAAAATCTAATCTTCAGTCTTCTCTCTCTATATATATATAATTTTTTTTTTTTTTTATTGGTTTTATTTGTCCTTTAAGTATTACTATTTATTACCCTTTTACCCTTTTTTCTCTCTGGCTAGGATGATACGTAAGGTTTCTAAGGTTTGGAGGTGGAAGACAACTCCATGGAGGAGGGACAGCCATCCTTTACCATGGGTAGCGTCCTACCCGTTTTGTCCTCCTCTTCTCGCCCTACATGGAGTTCACTCTTGATGAACTCTACGTCTGATCACTTTACACCTTTAACTTATTATAGTGAAAGTCAAAACAAAGAGTTTATTGAGATTTATGATGAAGATATTGCGGATGAAATGAAGTACTGGGAAAATTCAGTTGTGTGTTACGTGCTGGGAAGCAAGCCATATTATCCATACTTTAAGGCATTTGTTCAGAAATGATGGCATAAGGATGCAGTGGTGGTTTCTCTGCAGGATGGTTTTTTTCAGGTTGACCTCCCTTCCGAGGAGGATTTGATTCAGATTCTATCAAGGTTCCATACGTTTCAAGGACGGGCAATTATAGTGAAAAAATGGCATAAGAGTATTCAGTTGGAGCGTGATCCTCTAGTTTCGATACTTATATAGATGAAGGTTTATGATCTTCCAGTTCATGCCAGGAGTGGAACTTCGGTTTCTAAGGTTGTGTCCAATATTGCTAGACTGGTGTATATGGATGCTATTACGCTCAGTAGGGAGTAGGGAGAGAGGTTTATATGTGCGGGTTTGGCTGAGATGGAGGTCGATGGGGAATTTTCGGAAACTATCAAAACAAGGTTACATGGAGTGCAGTTTCAAGTTCACGTTGAGTATGAATGGAAACCTCTAGTATGTGGTTTATGTAAGAAGATGGATCATAATGATAAGATGTGTCCATTGAATAAAACGAAGGTTGTGAAACAAAAAGAACAATGGGTGGTTAAGAAATCCGATAAGGAGAACGAGGTGTGTGATAATAATAGTGCAAGTAAGGCGGTCCAGGAAGACATGGAGGGGTTTATAGTGCAGTGATCAAAAGGGAAGAATAGAATTGTGGTTCATGAAACACAAGATAAGATTACTGTTACTAATGCTTTCCGGGTGCTTGATGATGATTGTGAAAGAGAATTAACTGGTGAGAACAATGTGGAAAAGGATAATATGGTGGAAAAGGATACTATGGTGGTCGAAAGGCGTATGGAAACTGATGAACTCCAACAAGATGTGGAAGATACTATTCCAGCAGAAACTGAAGAGAAGAAGGTAGAACAATCAATTGAGCAAGTCTCTGTGATAAACCAAATTCCTCTAACAGAAAGAAGTTTATCCAAAATGCAGGTAGAGAGTGTTCATATGGAGATTAATGAGGAGGTTAAGTGGGAAGAACATGGTGGATTTACTGAATCTAAATCATTAGATGGTGGAGTTACCTCTAAGAAGTAGAAGAAAAAGAAGAAGAAAGAAATTGAGGTTGATTCCAACAGTGTGAGAGTTACTAGATGGATGATTACGGGTGGGGTTATTCCACCACTGACTAGTGCTCAATGATTGGTTTGTGGAATGTTAGAGGACTCAACCGGAAAGTTATGCAGACAGAAGTTAAAGCCTGGTTGAGTAGTTCCTCGTTAGCATTGTGTGGTTTGGTGGAAACAAGGGTGACTATTGGTAAGTCTCAGAGAATTCAAGAGAAGATTAGAAGGAATTGGAACTGGGTGAACAATTATAGTGCTGATGATGGGGGGCGTATTTGGTGTGGTTGGGATCCCAGTAGACTTGTGGTGTCTGTACTTGAGGTCACAGCTCAAATGATTCTTTTGCAGGTTCAAATATGTGGTTCTTTAATTAAGGTGTATGTGACTTTTGTGTATGCAAAGAATACTGCTACTGAAAGACAATCACTCTGGAAGGATTGGTGGATAGTACACATATTATTACAGGTCCTTGGCTGCTGATGGGGGATTGGAATGTGGTGAGATTCAATTCTGAGAAGTTGGGAGGTAGACATCATTCTCATAGAGTATTTGCTCAGTTTAATCAAACTATTAACACTTTGTGCCTTGCTGATGTGCCTGTTACTAATGGTGTGTATACTTGGTGTAATAAGAGGTTTTTACACAAAAGAATATATGCAAGGCTTGATAGGGGATTAATAAATGAGGATTAGGCATAGGCGGTTCCTAATTTCCAAATTGTGTTAACACCCCCTTTAACCTCTGATCACTAGGGGTTGTGTATTAGCTTGCCTCTTAATATTGCAGATGGTCCCAAGCCTTTCAGATTCCTTGCAGTCTGGAATTCTCAAGCTGTAGTTAGGGATGTGATTTCTGATGTTTAGAAAGGGACGACTAGTGAAGATCCAATTAAGAAACTGTTGTATAAGTTAAAATTGACCAAGAAGACAATAAAGCAATGGAATCAAGACAAATTTGGCTCTGTGTTTGAAGAGGTTATTAGCTGCAGAAAGAATCTTGCAATGACTCAGCAAGCATTAAAGAATGACTTGTTTAATAAGGATATTATTAAGCAAGAGGATGAAGATAGGCTGAATTTGGAGAATGCTATATCTAATGAAGGTTTATTGTTGTCTCAGAAATCTAGAATCCAATGGGTTAAAGATCAGGATAGGTGTACAAAATTCTTCTTTCAAAAGATTAATCAACACAGGAAGAGCAATAATATCACAGTGATTCAAGAGGCTGGGATTGATATCACTAATCCACAAGTGATAAAGAATATGTTTGTGGACTATTTTAAGGCTGCATACTCTATTTCTAATTCTGTTACTAGTTGTCCAGAGGCAAAGTATATTAGGACTCCTCTTGTAGCAGAGGAAGTATTGTTGTTGGAAGATGATATACAAGGGAGGAAGTCAAAAGCATTGTATTTTCAATGGGTCCAGATAGAGCTCATGGACCTGATGGTTTTTCTGCTAGGTTTTCCCAACAATATTGGAGTATTGTGGGTGAGGATTTTACTGATGCTGTGTTACAATTCTTCATAACTACAGAGATGGGAAGGGGTATTAATAGCTCATTCATTACACTAATTCAGAAGAAGAAGGAGGCCGTGAAGGTTAGTGATTTTAGACCTATATCTCTGTGTAATACTTTATATAAGGTTATAGCCAAAATTCTTGCCAACAGACTTGCTCAAGTGTTGAAAAGAATTGTGGGGAAAGAACAAACTGCTTTTATTCAAGAGAGGAAAATTCAAGATAATATCATTATGGCTCATGAACTATTGAAGGGGTTTGGATCAAAGCATGCTAAACCTACAGTAGCTTGGAAAATTGATCTCAAAAAAGCTTATGATACAGTACGGTGAAATTTTCTTGTGTAGTTGATGAAGCTGTTTGGGTTTGGTAGTAGATGGATTAGTTGGATTCATTCTTGTATTTCTTCAGTATGGTTTTCAATCATTGTAAATGGTTCTCCTCAAGGGTATTTTCAGCCAGAGCAGGGTCTAAGACAAGGTTGCCCTCTATCCCCACTCCTTTTTACCTTAGTGACAGATTATTTTTCTGGCATAAATGATTTTGAGGTAAAGAGGGGTAAGGTGTGTCCTGCTGAGGCTGCTGCTAGGATTGGGTTACCTCTAACCCACCAATTTTTTGCTGACGATCTTTTGGTGGTGGTTAGAGCTAATATGGCCACAATTATTACTTTAAAAAAATCTCTGGAATTATTTGAATCCACTTCGGATTTAGCAGTTGTAAAGAGAAATCAGAATTGTTTTTCACAAGAACAGTTAGAAGATAGTCCACCATTATTAGAACTCTTGGATGTAAGGTGGGAAAATTACCTTTTATCTACCTTGGTTTGCCTATCTCTGATAAGATGTTAAGGAGTAGGGATTGTTCCAGTTTGGTGGAGAAGATTATCTCTACTACAACTAGATGGAATGGGATGAATTTATCAGTTTCAGGTAGAGTAGAGTTATGCAGAGCTGTGATTCTTCTTATGGTTCAGTATTGGTCATCTGTGTATGTTCTTCTAGCAGCAATTATTAACTTAATTGAGAAGAAACTGAGGAATTTTGTTTGGGGACATGTGGAAGACAGAAAGAAAATTCATGGTCTTTGCTGGAAGAAGTTGGCAGCTCCTAAAGCTGAAGGAGGATTGGGGCTGAGACGGCTGGTGGACATTGACAAGGCTTCAAAATGTTGTTTAGCTTGGGATTTCTTGCTATCTAAAGATAGAATTTGGGTGGCATGGTTTGAACAAGTATATTTAAAGAAGGCTTCTTTCTGGAATGTCGTGCCTAAGGAGTCTTCTTCATGTATTTGGAAGAGCATCGTGGCTACAAGAAACTATCTTAAAGGAAATTGCAGATACAAAATTGGAAATGGACAGAAAATTAAGGTGTTCTTTGATCCATGGTGTGATGGAAAGTGCTTGAGTGATATGTTCAATCATAGAATATTGGGTAGTCTCAGTAGAAACAAGAATATTGCTTTGAATGAGTTTATGATTGGTAATCAGTGGAATGATGATATATTGAGGAATGTTACACAGGAAGTTTTACAACTGTTTCATGAACACACTATATATGGAGGCGAGGATCATCTCAGCTGGAAGAATAATTTTAGCTTTAAACAAGCTTGGGAGATCTGCAGAAGTAATAAACCAGAAGTTAATTGGACTAGTATTTGTTGGAGTGGAGGCTGTCCTAGGTGGTCTACACATTCGGTGCTTGTTCTATAGAATGCTATAGTATATGTGACACCCCCACATTTTCCACGCATAAGTTGATCAGGCTTATACATGAAAAACGAGGGATATCAAAAACAATTGGCAATATACAAGCATGGAATACAAAATGATGATAATAAAAGAATTTAGACAGGAAAGGAACACTAAATAATACAACATCCATCCATCCTTTATTTAAATACAGTACTCCATTACAACTTGGAAATCCTATGTCAAGGATCCCTAAATATAAACTTGAGAGTTCAACGTCAAAAGTAAATAAAACTGAAACTGAAGTAATACGTAAAACTTCTATCCTGAACTGGATCGTAAGAGTAGATGAGTTCGGATGGTGGTCCCTCACTGCTAACCTCAACCTTGGAACGGGTACTGACCGTATCCTGAAATAACAACAATGGTGGGTCAACCCCACGAGCAAGTCCTCTCTACTATGACCCAAATCAGAGAATCAAATAAATTAATCATTTATATCCGGATGAGTACTATATCTGTATACATCCTAAGGGAACCATCCAATGTATAACATGACCTCAACCAGAATAGACGGTGATCACTTAGACTCACACTAGGTGGTTAAGTGTCGCCTTTCCCTACCCGGGAAATCAGCTATTATACATGGTGCACGATACTGACAACACAGACTATAACGAACTACACAGTGATAACACCTCTCAAAGTACTGATGAATATACTGAGCATACAAATTAGGCAACACATGCCAATAATATTACTAAATATACTGAGCATGTCCATTAGGCAACACATACCAATAATATTAAACCACATACCCCGACAGCCACACATCTGTCTATAGCAACGAATGCATAAGGTATAAATGAGTCTAAACTTATTAGCCAGCTCACATGGTTCTATATGGCAACACATCTATATAATATAAATGCGACATAATTTGAATAGTCCATTTATTCTCTGAAATGCACACAGCATAATAATCATGGTTGATATATGGTTAACAGTATAAATATCCCATAATATATAATGGATAATTTATATGACGATAACCGTGACATTATTATATTTGAACAGTAATAATGAATACCATAAAATAATAACACCATCTATGGTAATGTTGATAAATAAATCACATTCATATCCGTACGATAAACGGGCCAATTAAGGTTTAGAAATATTAATCGGCCATAATAATACTTAACGGGTATTAAAATAATAATTTCGTGGCCCGTTAAACCCGTAAATACCAACGCAGTACCTAAAAATTCAAGTTTAAGGTTCTGGAATTTACAAAATAGGCCTTAGGGGTATTCTGGTAATTTCTAGCAGCTGTAGAGACCCCACACGCGCCCTCACGCGCCTCCCCACGCGCAGCCCAACCTTCCCCACTCTCCCACGCCCCTCCACGCGCGTCTGGCATCAGTCACGCGCGCGCACGCGCTCCCACGCGCGTCTAGAGAGTTCCACGCGCGCGTTGATGGCTTCCTGCTGACGTGGCGTCCTCCGGTTGGTTGGCTGCATCAGCTTTCCTACATGCGCGCCACATAGGATCAATCCACCTACCTTCCCTCCATCCAACGCTCACGGATCCGGGTGTACCGCGGTAACATGGACCGCGGTGCACCGGATCAATCGCTGCTGTTTAATGGTCCAGATGCGCTCGCATACCCTCCTATGGTGCGCCGCATCACACCGGATCACTCCGGTCATCTCCCCCATTGCCGGCGACCGGAAAACTCGCCGGAAGGTTGCCGGAAATTGCAGAAAAGCCCCGGAAAAATCTAGAAAATTCTAGAAAAATCCCTAAAGCTTTATTTAATTATTTTCGGCCATTATTAATTTCATAGGATATTAAATAAATATATACCATCCTATATAATTAAAATTTCATTAATTTAATAAGATAAAATTTATAATTTAATAATCTACTAACCTTGGCTCTATGCATACAAATAAACTAAACAATTAATTTATTAATTCAAAGGGGAAAAGTAGATAATAACTTGCCTTATGGATTTAAAATAAATCCGCCGGTTGCGCGTAGTCGGGTAAAATCGCCTACACCGGTCCAAGCTTCTTTCTCTCTCTCTTTTCCTTTCACTCCTATAAAATAGCTCTCTGTAATTTTTAAGCTTTCTAACTTAAGTAAGTTGCCTTAAGGGTAAGTTGGCTAACTAATATATATATACAAACTTATATAATATATATAATACAAATATCTAATTTATATTAACTTCTCACCCATTCCTCACATCCCTACCTATAACATTTAAGCCAAGCAAGCCAAGTCAAGCAAAATGTCCTAAGGTTCAACTATGGGAATGAAATCATATCCTAAGATTTAATTTTTCATCATTACATTGATTTAATACTATTATTATTATTATAATTATTATAATTATTATTATTATTTTTATTATTATTATTATTATATAATACAAATTAAATACTTTAATTTAAATAATACTAATTAATCTAAAACATAACCAATAAAATGTCTAAACTAATCATTATACTATATAGAACAAAAAAAATCAATATTACATGCACAAATAAATAAAATTAATTAAATAATTAAATATATATAATTAATAGTTGAATAAATCTACACATTTAAAGAATTAACCTAACACAAAATTAATTTAAATAAACTCTTTAAAATTACGGGGTATTACATTCTCCCCCCATAATAAAGGAATTTCGTCCCCGAAATTCACTACATACCTGTATTAAAGAGCTCTGGATACTTGGCACGGATAATATCTTCCCGTTCCCAAGTAAACTCTGTAGCACTATGATGACTCCACTGTACACGTACTAATGGAATAGTCTTCGTGCGCAGTATCTGATTCCTACGATCGAGAATACAGTAAGGTTGTTCCAAATAGGTTGCATCGGGTTGCAACTCAATCTCACCCACATCAATGTGTTGATATCGATCTTCTTCCCGTAGAAATTTCCGCAGCATGGATACATGAAAAACATTATGTACCCTATGAAGATTATCTGGTAGAGCCAGACGATAAGCTACTGCCCCAATCCGATCTGTAATCATATAAGGACCTACAAACCGAGGCGATAACTTACCCTTTGACCCAAACCGCATTACTCCCTTCATAGGAGAAACCTTAAGCAAAACCTGATCACCAACCTTAAACTCTAAAGCACGAGTTCGACGGTCAGCATAACTTTTCTGTCTGCTTTGAGCTGTACGCATCCGATCCCTAATGATAGCGATCTTTTCTGACGTGTCCTTAATAAATTCAGGACCTAAAAAGCTGTTCTCACCAACTCCAAGCCAACAGACAGGAGACCTACACGGTCTATCGTACAAAGCCTCAAATGGTGCCATACCAATAGTTTTCTGATAACTATTGTTATAAGCAAACTCTGAAAGCGGCAAATATTCCTCCCAATTGCCCTTAAAATCAAGAACACATGCCCGCAACATGTCTTCTAAAATCTGATTAACTCGCTCAGTCTGTCCATCTGTTTGAGGATGATAAGCAGTGCTAAGATAAAGTTCTGTACCCAATGCCTGCTGAAAGCTCCTCCAAAATCCTGATACAAACTTCGGATCTCTATTTGATACGATGGACAATGGTACGCCATGAAGTTTCACCATTTCTGCAATATAAAGCTTAGCATACTGATCTGACGTAAAGTTTGAACGAACAGGCAGAAAATGAGCGGACTTAGTCAATCTATCAACAATGACCCAAATAGAGTTGTGATTATGATGTGAAGTAGGTAATCCCTCTATAAAGTCCATGGAAATACTCTCCCATTTCCACTCTGGTATGGGAAGTGGCTGTAACGGTCCTGGCGGTCTCTGATGATCAATCTTAATCATCTGACTGGTGCTACATTTAGAGACAAAGATAGCTATATCTCTTTTCATGCCGGCCCACCAAAACTGGCGTTTCATGTCCTGATACATCTTGTCTCCCCCTAAAGATAATGCCTCCAAATACGCAAGGCAAAAACCACTGCTGCGAGCTCTAGATCGTGAGTCGGGTAATTAAGCTCATGAGGCTTAAGCTTCCTGGACCCATAAGAAACTGGTCGCTCTTCTTGCATCAACACACAACCCAAACCCTTCAGAGAAGCGTTGATAAATACTAAATACTCGATTCCACTCTGAGGTGTGGCTAAGACAGGTGCAGAAGTTAACTTACTCTTCAATTCAGCAAAAGCAGTCTGACAAGAATCATCCCATACAAATGGTACATTCTTCTTAGTTAGATGAGTAAGTGGACCCGCAATTTTGGAAAATCCCTGGATGAACTTGCGATAATACCCCGCCAATCCCAGAAAACTGCGAATCTCTGTCGGTGAGGTAGGCTGTCCCCACTCCATAACGGCCGCAACCTTGGCTGGATCTACTGCTAACCCTTCTTCTGACACTACATGTCCTAGAAATTTGACCTCTTTCTGCCAAAATTCACACTTCTCAAACTTCGCAAACAACTGATGTTCTCGAAGTGTCTGCAATACTGTGCGTAAATATCTGGCATGGTCCTTCTCCGACTTAGAGTAAACCAGAATATCATCAATGAAAACAATGACAAACTGATCTAAGTATTCTCTGAATACTCTATTCATCAAGTCCATAAAGACAGCTGGAGCGTTCGTTAAACCGAAAGGCATAACACGAAACTCATAAGATCCGTACCTTGTGAGAAATGCTGTCTTTGGAACATCTTGTTCTCTGACTCGTAGCTGATGATAACCAGACCTCAAATCGATCTTTGAGAAGTAAGTAGCTCCCTTCAACTGATCAAACAGGTCATCAATTCTGGGCAACGGGTACTTTTTACGAATAGTGATCTTGTTCAGTTCTCTGTAATCAATACAAAGACGAAGAGATCCATCCTTCTTCTTTACAAACAGTACTGGTGCTCCCCATGGTGAAGTACTCCTGCGAATAAATCCCTAGCTGAGCAACTGCTGAATTTGATCCTTCAACTCTCGCATCTCCACTGGTGCCATTCTGTACGGCGCCTTAGCAATAGGCATAGTGCCTGGAGCTAAATCAATGACGAAGTCTATCTCTCGACTCGGTGGCAAGCCTGGAATTTCCTGGAATACATCCTGGAATTCCTGTACTACCGGGATGCTGTCAAGAGATACCGCAGTCGCTTCCTGTGAGTCCTCCTCAAGAACGAATAAATAAGTGCTAGGCCCTCTATCAAGTTGTGGTACAACAAGAAGATACATCTCCTGTCCTGGTATAGAAAATACAATAGACTTTTCGTAACAGTTAACCTGAGCATGGTACTGAGATAACCAGTCCATCCCAAGTATAACATCATATGAATGCATATCTAACACTAACAAATTTGCAAGAAATCGAAGCCGGCCCATATCTATAAGGATATCACCGCTACACTCTCGTAAAATTGCGCCAACTCCCAATGGTGTATAAATATTAAGAGGTTGGTCACATAACTGAGTCGTCATACCAGATAAGATAACAAAAGATCTAGACACAAAAGAATGTGATGCACCAGTGTCAAACAGTATATGAGCAGTTCTACCATGTATAGAAAACATACCCTCAATAGCTTGAGGAGCCTGCGCATTATGTGGCATGAAGTTATAAACTCTGCCGTGATGCAACTGCTGTGGAGGTTGTCCCGGAGGAAATGGTGGTGCTGGAAGTGCCGGAAAATTCTGAACTTGCCCACGTGGCATCGGTGGGGCCGGTAAAGGTAACGGCTGATTAGGTCTCGGCTGCCCATACTGTCCCTGCTTAGCTTTGGGACACATCTTGGCCGGATGCCCAATTTCTCTACAGTGATAACAACGTCCCGTAAAAGGACCTGCCTGCCTCCTCTGTTGACTTCCCGACCACTGTTCCTGTCCGGTCTGAGGTATCCCACCTTGTCTATCCTGATTAGGGACTCCATCCCTCTGCACATCTGGGTTTCCTTTATTTTTCTTCCAAGGTTGATGTCCTTGAAATCTGCCCCGATTATTGGACTTGGTACCACTGCTGCTTCCTTTCTCCACTGTCTGGTAGTCTCGGTTAGCCCGCTTATCTCCCTTGGACTTCCGGTAATCACTCCTCATCTGGCAGTGCTGTAAGGCGGCATTAACCACCTGGATATAAGTAGTATATGCAGGACTACCTATGATCACCACTTTAATCGGCCATATCAACCCTTTCACAAAGCGGTGTCTCTTCTTTTCTTCCGTATTGACCTCCTCTGGTGCAAATAATAACAATTTAATGAACTTCTGTTCATACTCAGCCACAGTCATATCCTCCTGTTGCAGATCCAGAAATTCAGTCTTCATCGCTGATCTTACTGACATAGGAAAATACTTGTCGTCAAAGCGAGTCTGAAATTCAGCATAAGTCAATCTGGTCCTCTCTTCGACAGTAGTAATAGACTCCCACCACTGCAATGCATTGCCTATCAGCATAAACGTAGCTAGCATCTGTTTCTGCACTTCGGTACAGATTACCATCCGAAGATGACGCTCGCTCTCCTGTTTCCACTGATATGCTAACAAGACATCTGTGGACCCCGCAAATGTCGGTGGATTCCCTCTGATAAACGAGTGACGAGTTTTGTCCCATGACATTGGCTGTGCCACTGGTTCAGGAACAGGTACTATCAGAGGAGGTTGCTGGTTTCGTAGAGCAGATGCTACTCCTGCAGCTACAGCTCGTGCAATAATATCAGCAACTTGAGGGGAAAATTCATGATTCTCATTTTGAGTTGGGGAAATACTGCGATGACGGTTCGCATTCCTTGTCCCACGCCTAGACATCCTTCTTTTGAATTCAAAAAAAATCTAACGTCAGTACATTATAATGGACCGACTAAAAGAATACAAAGAACCCTAATACTTAGGCTCTAATTATCAGAATACACAACGCGGAAGTATAGTAATCACAGATCCCTAAGACACTCGAACCTGGAATGCTTTGATACCAACTGTGACACCCCCACATTTTCCACGCATAAGTTGATCAGGCTTATACATGAAAAACGAGGGATATCAAAAACAATTGGCAATATACAAGCATGGAATACAAAATGATGATAATAAAAGAATTTAGACAGGAAAGGAACACTAAATAATACAACATCCATCCATCCTTTATTTAAATACAGTACTCCATTACAACTTGGAAATCCTATGTCAAGGATCCCTAAATATAAACCTGAGAGTTCAACGTCAAAAGTAAATAAAACTGAAACTGAAGTAATACGTAAAACTTCTACCCTGAACTGGATCGTAAGAGTAGATGAGTTCGGATGGTGGTCCCTCACTGCTAACCTCAACCTTGGAACGGGTACTGACCGTATCCTGAAATAACAACAATGGTGGGTCAACCCCACGAGCAAGTCCTCTCTACTATGACCCAAATCAGAGAATCAAATAAATTAATCATTTATATCCGGATGAGTATTATATCTGTATACATCCTAAGGGAACCATCCAATGTATAACATGACCTCAACCAGAATAGACGGTGATCACTTAGACTCACACTAGGTGGTTAAGTGTCGCCTTTCCCTACCCGGGAAATCAGCTATTATACATGGTGCACGATACTGACAACACAGACTATAACGAACTACACAGTGATAACACCTCTCAAAATACTGATGAATATACTGAGCATACAAATTAGGCAACACATGCCAATAATATTACTAAATATACTGAGCATGTCCATTAGGCAACACATGCCAATAATATTAAACCACATACCCCGACAGCCACACATCTGTCTATAGCAACGAATGCATAAGGTATAAATGAGTCTAAACTTATTAGCCAGCTCACATGGTTCTATATGGCAACACATCCATATAATATAAATGCGACATAATTTGAACAGTCCATTTATTCTCTGAAATGCACACAGCATAATAATCATGGTTGATATATGGTTAACAGTATAAATATCCCATAATATATAATGGATAATTTATATGACGATAACCGTGACATTATTATATTTGAACAGTAATAATGAATACCATAAAATAATAACACCATCTATGGTAATGTTGATAAATAAATCACATTCATATCCGTACGGTAAACGGGCCAATTAAGGTTTAGAAATATTAATCGGCCATAATAATACTTAACGGGTATTAAAATAATAATTTCGTGGCCCGTTAAACCCGTAAATACCAACGCAGTACCTAAAAATCCAAGTTTAAGGTTCTGGAATTTACAAAACAGGCCTTAGGGGTATTCTGGTAATTTTCAGCAGCTGTAGAGACCCCACACGCGCCCTCACGCGCCTCCCCACGCGCAGCCCAACCTTCCCCACTCTCCCACGCGCCTCCACGCGCGTCTGGCATCAGCCACGCGCGCGCACGCGCTCCCACGCGCGTCTAGAGAGTTCCACGCGCGCGTTGATGGCTTCCTGCTGACGTGGCGTCCTCCGGTTGGTTGGCTGCATCAGCTTTCCTACATGCGCGCCACACAGGATCAATCCACCTATCTTCCCTCCATCCAACGCTCACGGATCCGGGTGTACCGCGGTAACATGGACCGCGGTGCACCGGATCAATCGCTGCTGTTTAATGGTCCAGATGCGCGCGCATACCCTCCTATGGTGCGCCGCATCACACCGGATCACTCCGGTCATCTCCCCCATTGCCGGCGACCGGAAAACTCGCCGGAAGGTCGCCGGAAATTGCAGAAAAGCCCCGGAAAAATCTAGAAAATTCTAGAAAAATCCCTAAAGCTTTATTTAATTATTTTCGGCCATTATTAATTTCATAGGATATTAAATAAATATATACCATCCTATATAATTAAAATTTCATTAATTTAATAAGATAAAATTTATAATTTAATAATCTACTAACCTTGGCTCTATGCTTACAAATAAACTAAACAATTAATTTATTAATTCAAAGGGGAAAAGTAGATAATAACTTGCCTTATGGATTTAAAATAAATCCGCCGGTTGCGCGTAGTCGGGTAAAATCGCCTACACCGGTCCAAACTTCTTTCTCTCTCTCTTTTCCTTTCACTCCTATAAAATAGCTCTCTGTAATTTTTAAGCTTTCTAACTTAAGTAAGTTGCCTTAAGGGTAAGTTGGCTAACTAATATATATATACAAACTTATATAATATATATAATACAAATATCTAATTTATATTAACTTCTCACCCATTCCTCACATCTCTACCTATAACATTTAAGCCAAGCAAGCCAAGTCAAGCAAAATGTCCTAAGGTTCAACTATGGGAATGAAATCCTATCCTAAGATTTAATTTTTCATCATTACATTGATTTAATATTATTATTATTATTATTATTATAATAATTATTATTATTTTTATTATTATTATTATTATATAATACAAATTAAATACTTTAATTTAAATAATATTAATTAATTTAAAACATAACCAATAAAATGTCTAAACTAATCATTATACTATATAGAACAAAAAAAATCAATATTACATGCACAAATAAATAAAATTAATTAAATAATTAAATATATATAATTAAAAGTTGAATAAATCTACACATTTAAAGAATTAACCTAACACAAAATTAATTTAAATAAACTCTTTAAAATTACGGGGTATTACAGTACATCATTCTTTGTTGCAACACAGAAGGATTACTATGGTGTCTAGATGCTATTTGTGCTACAGAAACGTGGAGTCTCTGGATCATATTTTTTGTAGTTGTGACTATACTTGGCAAGTATGGATGCAGTTTTTTGATATGTGTGGGTGGAGTTTACAAAAGGTGTATGAGGTCCAACAATTGGCTGTGCATTTTACACAAAGATTTCAAGGGAAGAGCAATAAGTTAGCTAAAGTTTTATTCACTGTTGTTTTATATTTTCTTTGGAGAGAACATAATGAGAGGTTGCACAATGATATGTGCCGCGATCCTGGGGAACTAGTTAAGTGTATTTTGTGGGAGGTTACAGATATACTGGGGATCCAGCTTCAGGACATCATGTAGTCTTATTTTTATAGTGTGTTTTTTTTTTTATTTTCTGTAGGCCTTTTCTTTCGAAACTCTTTGATGTGTAAGTGGAGGTATGCCTCCTCTTTGACCTATGTACAATATTGTTGATATTTATATACTCCTTCATTTAGGAAAAAAAAAATGTATATACATAGAATTCTCTATATGTATATACATAGAGTGAGAGGAGAGAGAGATGGACACAAATTTGGATTGGTCGAGGAATATATTTTAGTCGAGAGCATGCTTTGGTTTAGAGAGAGTGGGGAGAGAAAATAACAAGAAAGAGAGGGATGGATGCTTTAGCCTGGAGAGAGAGATAGAGAGTAACGAGGAGAGAGGGGGATTGTTTAGGGAGTATTATTCGTTGCTGTTGGTAACACTGTGAAAGAGAGTTAATTGTGGATACTATTCCCGGTTAGTCAGGAATACTGAAAAAGAACAATAGAGTTAATAGTCCACAAAAGCTGACTTAAAAAATATCACAAAAATTGAATTAGAAAATGATTTAGAAAAAAAAAAAAAAAATTTACATGAAAATATTTCGTTTAAAAAATATTTGACAAGAAAAATACATTTCATGTTTGTTTAAGCTTTAAAAACAAACATTTTCTTGTTAGCAAACCGATTGTTTTTAGTTAAAATGGAAAAGGGTAAGCAAAAGAAAAACCATTTCATAATTAGAAGCTTCTCTTCTATAGTCAGTTTTTTTTTTTTTTTTTTTAATAAAATATTCCTATATTATTAGCAATTACGACCTATTCCTTCCGCGAGCTACAATTTATCTACTTGTACTAAAAAAAACTACATATCAAAACATTTTCCAAGCGTGCTTAAGATAAATACTCGTATAATTCTATGCATAAGCATGTCACAAGATACGAAATGCAAGTTAATAAAACTATACTCACCTCATCATTAATTCGAACATATTTCAATTTGCTTTAATTTAGTTTGAATTTCATATCTGGTGCTTCCGTTGGTACAAAGATGTCTTCTTAGCCAAGGTTCTACAGCTTCGTGATGCCGATCATGAACACTGGAAAGCAAAATTTGTAGATGGTCTTCCTACCTTTTTTGCTGAAAGAATCAGAAAGAAGCTTCGGGATATGAACAATGGAATTTCTATCCCTTACAGGAACTATACTTATGGTGGATTAGTCAACATCGTAATCCAAGAAGGTTTAGCTCTTTGTAATGATCTGAAGTTACAGTCTCAGTTAAAACAACAGAGACTAACGGGAAAAAAGGAAGTAGGTGAATTTTATGATCAATTTGCCTATCAGACACCTTTATCTTATCCTAAAATTAGGAAAAGAAATAAGGTTGACAAACCTTATAAAAAGAAATATTCCCTAAAGAAATATTAACAAAAGGTTGATACTTCAAAACAGTACACTAAGCCCAAAAGGAAAACCTATCCAAAAGCAAAGGGTAAAGGAAAACCCAAAACAGAGGCTAAGTGTTTCAAATGTGGACGGATAGGCCACTATGCCAATAAATGCAGAACTAAGGAGAAACTTAACAATCTTCCCATTAGTGAAGAGTTAAAACTCCAATTAAGCAAATTATTGCTTAATATTAGTTCTTCCGAAAATGGATCTTTTAAGTCTGAAGAACTCATGGAATTACAATCTTCGTCTTCCTCTGAAGAAGAAAATAGTAATCCAAAATGTTTTTGTCACCAGAAGAATGACTATTACAAGGCTATAGTTGAAATGAATGGGCTAAGTTTAAATGTCTTAACTGCTCATCAACAATCCTTGTTAGATCTTATAGATCAAGTTCAAGATCCTCAGATAAAAATGAAGATCTTTGAAATAGGTTATGCTATTGCACAACCTCAAGAAGATAATGATAATCCAGACTTTATAAGATCTGTATAAAATAATCATTATAAAATTATGTAATAAACAGTAAGTTACTTTTTATTTATTTTAAATACAATATATTATTTGAAAAATTAACCTCTGAACCTTTCCTAAGAAACTTTAAATTAAAGATTTAAGAATAATTGAAACACATACACATCCACCCTCAAGTAAAGGTAAACAAAAGTATTGCTATATAAAGAATTGTATGCATACTTTTCACTGGGTAGCATTTGTTCTACGTTCCTAGTCTTCATCAGATATTGAATAGTTCAAGAAATCTAGAAATTCAATATATATAGTATATATTTATTATTATTATTATTATTACTTCAATTTGGAAATCGTTTCTATCGAAGAATTGATCATCATCTAAAATATTAATAACATTCCACCATTTCAATAAAAAAAATTCTTGATATCACGAGGAGATAAAAAAACATATCATTATGATACCATGTTACCCACAATGCTTCCAGAAAACAGTAAGGAATTCAATAATTAAATAGTAACTTCATAATATATATGCGAAAGTAGCAGCTCTAGGAAATGAGAAAAGAAAGGTATAGCTTGAGATATGGAGAAGCACGGAAATGCGCTATTCTAATGCTGCTAGCTATTTCTTCCCTACGTGGTGACGGATATAGCAGGTCTTAACAACAACTAAATAATTTGATAGCAGAAATGAGAAAAGAAAGGTATAGCCTGAGATATGGAGAGGCACGCAAATGCGCTATAAACAAAAAAATAATTTACTAGCAGAAATGAGAAAAGAAAGGTATAGCCTGAGATATGGAGAGGCATGCAAATGCGCTATTCTAAAGCTGCTAGCTATTTCCTCCTACGTGTGCAGATGGTGACGGGTATAACAGGTCTTAACAAAAAAAGAATAATTTAATAGCAGAAATGACAAAAGACAAAGGCATAGCCTGAAATATGGAGAGGCACACAAATGCACTATTCTGAAGTTGCTAGCTATTTCCTCCATACTTGTGCAGATGGTGACGGATATAGCAGGTCTTAACAGCAACAAAATAAATTAATAGCAGAAATGAGAAAAGAAAGGTATAGCCTAAGATATGGAGAGGCACGGAAATGCACTATTCTAAAGCTGCTAGCTATATCTTTCCATGGTGACGGATACAGCAGGTCTTAACAACAACAAAATAATTTAATTCCAGAAATGAGAATAGAAAGGTATAGCCTGAGATATGGAGAGGCACGCAAATGCGCTATTCTAAAGCTGCTAGCTATTTCCTCCCTACGTGTGTAGATGGTGACAGATATAACAGGTCTTTTCAGAATGATTTCATGACTTTTGAGTAAAACTTGTGTAATAGTCTCCTCAGCAACAGCATGACTCAAACCTCAGAAAGGATTGAATGTCAGCTAACCTAGGTAGTTTTTCTATCTTACCTAAAAACACTACCAAATAGAAATCTCAAGCAGAAATTATATCAACATTCTGCTACGTCAGCCTTAATTCTACTACCAATTAAGAACAATATAACACATCAAGAAATAAGTTGCTTTAATACTGTAATTGAACATAGCAAACTATAAGCATTGTGTCAATTTTGCAATTATAATGTGTCCACAATCTACTATTATTATTATCATGGTGCAGGCTCACCACCATGATGATGTCTATATACTCCTGCTCTCCGGGGCCTTTATCTGTAAAGGATCCTTACTCCCGCTCTCTGGGGCCTTGATCTGTAAAGGATCCTTATCAAGCACATTATCAATAATAACAACATATCTGACAAAGAAGAAAAAATGGTCAATTATTCCACAATTCAAACAGTAATTATCAATAATAATGATCGGAACAGAGATAATATCATTTTGCAGCATTTTTGCTACTAAAAAACAGCTTCCAACACCAGTATCTCTACCACACAGGGCGAGCTGGCATTCCAAACCCATAAAAGTTTAAATCAAAAGTGAAGGCAACAGCACAATCTGCTCATCGCAGACTAGCCTAGATTATTAAGACTGTAAGACAGTGGGCATATCCTTCTCCACTCATCCTAAAGCGCATACTTTCTCAAACTCTTTTTGCTCTTTGCGGCATAATTCAAACTCATTTGTATGGTAGTACATACAACCAGCATAAGCATCCATTTCTTTCGTGCACTTCTGGCGAAGGTCTTTCAGCCTGCAGTGTCAAATATCATATGATTTAGAAATGCTTCTAGAAACCACATGCGGTTTTTTTTGGGTGGTACAAATAGATTTGACATTTCTTAAAATAAGCATGTGATCAAAGTTTCCAGTATGCAGGCAACCTCTTTGCTCAAATAATACCGGGAATTCACGTAGCACCCCACATCGGTGCCACCAATACAGGGTAATGGCAATTTTGGTTATGAAGTAACAGGAATCTGTACAAGACAAATTGGTACCACAAGCTTTTCACAGCCAGGGAGGATAATAACATTTAAGAGGTTCTACTAAGCTAAAAGGAGATCCAAAGGATGACTAAGATGTTGAACTACCATGTTCTATTATGCAATGCGGTGAAATTAAAGAGGAACATGGTCCGGGAGATTACCAATCAGTATGATGCAAAATCGAATGCCTGAGGAAGAAAAAACTCAATCTGAGAGGCAAGAATTAATGATTCAAACTCGCTGCGATTAGCAACTACCTGATTATACATGGAAAAGATTCAAACTCTATGCAGCCGCAACATTAAATCAGCATCATTAAAAAGCTCTTTAAGTTATACTGAACTGGATCCTTATCTCAGCAGCTCATGAACTTCAACAAGTCAGACGTTTATGACGGAAAGGGTATCCCAACTTATCCTTCTAATTAGCTTTATGGCATTTTAAGTTACAAAAAATTCCAAGTAGTTGCGCAAGTACATAATTCCAGATCATTGTGAACTGGATCAGACAATAGGCCACTGGTAGTATTTTAAGTTTCAATATTCGAAGCTGTCATTATCAATTATTGCCTTTCTATCTGTTTCTCGATTACTAAGGCTTCTCAGTTAAATAAATGGATCCAAATGGAAAGGAATTTGCCAGTATGTCTTTGCTCATGTGTTATGGTAGTGGATGCTTTTTGCTTTGTTCCGTAGGAAGGAAGAGATGAGGAGGGAAGATAGGAAGGAACAAACTTTCTTCGTTCGGTAGGAGGAGACAAGAAGAGAAAAGATAGTAGGAGGGATAAGTCATCCTTCCTCATTTACAAAATTACATCCCTCCAAATATGAACGGAAGAGAGGAGGGAAAACAAATGGGGCTATTATAGGAATTTTAAATTACTACCATCCTAAATTATACAAACACAGTAAATTACTAATCCTAAATTAAAACTCTCTTCTCTTCCATCCAACCAAAAATTGGGAATGACATAATCTCTTCTCTAGGGTTGTCTCTTTCTTTCTTATCGAATGAAGCATACAATTCTATTTGACACTGTAGTGTGGATAGCTGTTGAATTGTATCACCATATTGACGAGTCTACAGATCTAGTCTAAATTCTAAAGGTTTGCCCTCTTATTGTCTGTCTCTATAGATCCTAGGTCTGTAGTGTTTTTGATTTGTTTGCTGAAGTGCTAACTCTTCTCAACATTCAAGTTTTTAAGTGTGTTAATAAAATTAAATTTCTGAAAAAAACACAATAAATTTACCAATTAACAAAATGGACAAGTAAAAAATAAACATAATAAGGTGAACAATCCCATTTTAAAGAAAACAAAACATCAACACAAACTGACTCTACATATTGTCCAATTCGAATGCTGTTAAGACCTAAAAATTCATCATTTTCACACAAAACATGCACAATGTTCAACCCTAATAACTGATTTCAATCCAGTTACTTCCTCAATCATAAGAAACTCAAGACCCTCTTCAATTCAAAAGGAATGTCATAGAAAAACCATCGATTACTAAAACATTCCAGATGAATAATACCTTACCAATAAACTAACCCTTCTAGATTACCAGAAAAGCAAGTGACAACAACTTGATGAGTACATCATATGAATCAGCATTTACACAGATGTATCTGTATGTACATACTATATACTTACAGGCCAAGGACGCAGCGAGTGACTTGTTGGCCTTTGTCCAGACATTTCTCAGGGTTAGAATCATCCTTCTTGCATTTGAGGAACGCAACGTTTTCGCTCTTGCATTTCGTCGCTATGTGCTTTGACGACGCCATCAACACCGACGAAGTTGGAATCGCATCTCCCGCCACATCCACAGTGCTCGCCATCTCCAAAATCTGATGAATTCAATAGCTCCTGATTAATCAAAACCATTAAAAGAGGGAATTTTTCAGTGAGCAATTGAAGTCATTCGTTTACTGATCGAATAGAAGAAAGAAACGGAACACTTTAAATTGGAGGAATTGGAGTTGTCTGATTTATTTTCCCAACATTTCTCAGCAACCAAACATAAATTAATTGAAGCCATTTGTTGACTGATTGAATAAAAGAAAGAAATCAAGATTTACAACTCTTCAAATTGGAGGAATACAAGTATACAGATTTATTTCCCCACCATTTCTCAGCAACCAAACAGAAAATAACAAGTGGTTTTATCATCTCGGTACCTTTTCCTCTCAGCTCTGCTTCGATTTTTCCTCCCAACTAACGAGTATAGGGCTTACAAGAGCAGAGGGATGAGATGAGAGAAACGGTCGCTGCTAACGTGCACCGAGCGAACAAAGTACGCTTATGGGAATAACTTCAAATTGTGCAGGGCAATTATGTCTTTTCAGTGATGAACAGATCCAACAATCCTTTTAAGGGAGTAAGTGCGGAAAACACCTGGGGTATATTTTTAGTAACACTTTTATCCCCTATTAGAAAAAGTGTGCAATAAATACCCCTTATCTTTTGAAATTGTGCAAAATTACCCTTCTGTGCAATAATCACCCATAAATTATTGTTGTAATACTCATTTTGCCCTTTTAGTCTTCCAAAAATACCCATCCTTCTCTCTCTACTATCTGCCACCAGTTCCTCCTCCCACCACCATCTTCTTCTTCTTCTTCAACCACCGCCTGATTGATGGCTTGTGGGTTGTGGATTGGAGGTCGCAGTGGCCGGATCTCGATGCCAAGATTGCGAACCCAGGTTTAATGGGTCTGTGAAAGGGAATCAGGATCCACTCTCTTCCCCTTCTACAATGGGTCTGTGAACTCAAAATTGTCTCAAACCCAGAACTCAAACAACAAGCAATATGCACAACCTTTCTCCTTAGCCACCAACGTACAATTTTCTGTTTGAAACTTTAGAATTGCAATAAACTTGCAATTATGAATTAAAGCTTGAGAAACTGTGATTGTTTCCATCACTTTGTTTTTTTGTTGGTTTCCTTACTTTGTTTCCATCATCATCATCACACACACACACACACACATATTCTTCAAATCCATTACATCAACATAGTGAGGAAACCACCCAAAAAAAAAAAAAAAAAAAAAAGGTTTCTGCCTTGCAACTGTGCTCATATTGAACAGAAATTCAAATGACAACAACTCATATTGAACTGAAATTCAAATCCATAAAACATGAATAATAATAATAATCATTTATTGTAGCAATTTAAAAACATTATTAACATTCAAGAACAACGAAATTCTTACATTGGAAAGTCCAAACTCTAGCTCTCCCTACAAATCATTAAAATATTGAAATCAGATCCAGAGTTTAGTGAAAATTATTCTCAATTAGTTCAGCAATCGAGTCTCACTCTTATCATGAAACAAAAAAATTCACTAGATAATGAGAGATTCAGAGATCGTAATCAACAAGGTACCAAATAAAAAAATAAAATAAAAAATCAAGAAAATCGAACACTTGAACCAATTACGGATGATTTGATAAAATAATGTTGTGAATGGGGGTTGGAAAATACCCATCCTTCTCTCTCTACTCTCACCATCGTCCGTCCTCTTTGCCGTCGCTCCATCAAACCCCAGTTCGTCGTCGCCTCCATCATCAAAGCCGAGCCCGCCATCGCTCACAGCCGAGAAGTTCTTTGCCCGCCGGTGCCTTTCGAATATACCCCACCTTCTCTCTCTACTCTCTGTAAAACTCAATCTAAGCTCTCCACAGCCCGTCTTCCATCACCGCCGCTGCATTGTCGAGCCCTCTCTTGCTCGCCGGCCGCCAATTCCACCAGTTGAGCTCTCCACAGCCGAGCCCGTCTTCACAATCAAAACCCCATGAATATTTTTTTGAGGAGAGCTCAACCGCAGCGAACCCAATTGCAAAACCCAGACGAGTTCGATTCCAAATTGCAACTTGCAAGTCCCCTGTTCCAAATTACAAATTGCAACTTGCAAGTCCCCTGTTCGATTCCACCGGCCGAGCCATAACCCAAACGAGTCACTGTTTGTTGTCCTTTTTAGTCTTTTTACAAAATTTTGTATTTTTATATATTTTATAAAATTGTTGACTAAGGGTATTTTAGTCAAGTTTGGTTTTAAATGTACCAGAGGGACTTGATTGCACAAAATTGAAATTTGAGGGGTGTTTTTTGCACGAGAAGGGTGATATGCACTACAAGCATAGTTAAGGGGTGTTTTTTGCACTTGACCCTTCTTTTAAGCCCTCTGGATGCCCACTTTCTACCAGCCAGGGTTTTGGATTTAGTAAACTCTGAAGATTTGGACAGTAAGTCTCTAATTATTGCTCATTTCATACAATTTTCTTTCAGTTTTTATACATTTCTGTTTATATATGTATATATACATGATGAGCGCTGAAAAGTGCGTATTTAAATCTCTTAAGCTTAAGCATTCTAGTACATTTATCTATCTTACTTCACCGTTTTAGATTGATTTCGTAATATTTCCATTTCTAGGCACTTATCCTGAAAATAAGCTAACTCAGCCAAATAAGAGCTTAATTGAAGCAATTATGGGATTAAACAAAGAAAGGAGCAAAGTGAAGAAAGAAAGAAGCAAATGAAGCCAAAGATGGGAAGCAGCAAAGTTAGATCGATCCAACTTCAAGGTTCGATCGATCAAATATTGATCGATCTCAATACTTCAAGATAGATCCAAACCTTGACCCAAAGCAAAAAGTTAAAAGTTCGATCGATCCAACACCACCCTTTGATCGATCGAACACTTTTGTCCTTATTCAAATGATTGATCTTATCCACCATGTAGCACCCTACCAACCACTTTTGTCCTTTTCCCAAAAATATCTCCCCAAAATATCTCGGATTTGTTTTTTCCCAAAAAGCTCATCCAGTTGGATCGATCTAGCCTCAGTTCGATAGATCTCAGCTAAGTTCGATCGATCCAAGTCCAAGGTTCGATCGATCGAACTTTCTCTAGTGCAAAAAAGTTAAAAAGCCATCTTGTTCAATCCGTCTTCTATCCAATCATTAGAGAATATTCTTTGCACGACCCTAGCTCATTTTGTGTGTCATTTGACCTACCTATAAAAGGAATATGATGCACTTTTTGAAAGGGGGACTTAGCATTTGGTAGATACAACTTTGAAGGCTATTCTTAGGGTAGAAGAAAAAAAGAGGAGGCTAGAGACACAAAAGGGGGGAGTTCTTCATCAACAAGGACCAGATTTCTTCTATGGAGTTAGCCCTTGAAGGTTGGAGCAACATCACCATGAGTGGTTAGACATCCTCTTGGGGCTAGAGTTAGCCCCAAGCATGCTTTCTATATCTTAATCTTGTGTATTATTGAGGGATTAGTGTTGTAATTAATGTTTTGACAATTTGATATATATAGATCTTGATTATTCAATGATTTATATGATTAAATGCTTTCAATTGATCATTTCATTCTATCCATATGTCTATGTATGCTAGAATAGATGTTCATGTGTTTCTCTATTTCTTGTGTTATTGATGCATGTCTATGTGTATTAATCCTATAGATCTAGAGATTGTCAAAACATTGTGCTTAAAAGAATGCTCTTGTGATTTTCTAGATGGTCCATACTCATTTCTTGATGGATTGTGATGAGCGCTGAAAAGTGCGTATTTAAACCCTTTAAGCTTAGGCATTCTAGCACCTTTATCTATCTTACTTTACCATTTTAGATTGATTTCGTATTATTTCCATTTCCAGGCACTTATCCCGAAAATAAGCTAACTCAGCCAAATAAGAGCTTAATTGAAGCAATTATGAGATTAAACAAAAAAAGGAGCAAAGTGGAGAAAGAAAGAAGCAAATGAAGCCAAAGGTGGGAAGCAACAAAGTTTAATCGATCCAACTTCAAGGTTCGATCGATTGAACAATGATCAATCTCAGCACTTCAAGATAGATCCAAGCCTTGGCCCAAAAGCATAAAGTCCAAAAGTCCAAAAGTTCAATCGATCCAACACCACCCTTCGATCGATCGAACACTTTTGTCCTTATTCAAATGATGGATCATATCCACAGCTATACCACCCACTAACCACTTTTGTCCTTTTCCCAAAAATATCTCCCAAAATATCTCAGATTTGTCTTTTCCCAAAAAGCTCAACCAGTTGGATCAATCTAGCCAAAGTTTGATGGATCTCAGCCAGTTCGATCGATCCAAGTCCAAGGTTCGATTGATCGAACTTCCTCCAATACGAAAAAGTAAAATTTCCAGCTTGTGCAATCCATCCTCTATCCAATCATTAGAGAATATTCTTTGCACGACCCCAGCTCATTTTACGTTCCACTTGACCTACCTACGAAAGGAATATGATGCACTTTTTGAGACATAGACTATTCTAGGGTTTAATCTCTTGGAGAACAAGCTTAGAGGAGGAGGAGACTAGAGACACCATTAGAGTTATTCATCAACAAGGAGCAGATTTCTTCCATGGAGTTAGCCCTTGAGGGTTGGAGCAACATCACCATGAGTGGCTAGACATCCTCTTGGGGCTAGAGTTAGCCTCAGACATACTTTCTATATCTTAATCTTGTGTATTATTGAGGGATTAGTGTTGTAATTGATGTTTTGACACTTTGATATATATAGATCTTGTTTATTCAATGATTTATGTGGTTTAATGCTTCCAATTGATCATTTCATTTTATCCATATATCTATGTATGCTAGAGTAGATGTTCATGTGCATGTCTCTAGATTTTGTGTTATTGATGCATGTCTATGTGTATTGATGTTATAGATTTGGAGATTGTCAAAACATAGTGCTTAAAGGAATGATCTTGTGATTCTCTTGATGGTTCATACTTATTCTTTGATGGATTATGCCTCTCCCCAGTTTATTCATGCTAGTAGTGTAGATGTAGTGTAATTGTAGTGTAGTGTTAAATGGGAGGACAATCTATGCTTGTTGTTTGATGATCCAAGCTTTTGAATACAATAAACATATGTCTCTATCTTTGTGTTTTATTTGGATTGTGAGCTTAATGAAAAGATTAATGACTTGTTTTGATCTATTGTGCCTTTCACATGTTGTTTAGACAATATATGCTTCATTGCTTAGATATATTGTGCCTTTCACATGATGTTTAGATAATACATCCTTAACTAGTCATCCTTACTTGTTGAATCAACCAAACACATACACACATACCAATATTGTAACACACCATTTGCCCTCATTAGTCACTTGTCAATGGTATAGAAATGCATTGCTTGGTGGTGATCTCTAAACCCTAAGATCTCTCTCTCTCTTGCTTACTCTTAATTGCATTCTTTTGTTACCACTTAGTTTAATTTAGTTGCTCTCTAATCAACCAACCAACCAATTTTTTGATCACTCGACCTACTAACCCTAATAACGATTCTATGACATTGTTCGATCCTCACAATCCTTTGGGACGATCCCTAATATCCCTAGCTATATTTATAGTGAAAGGTAGTAGTGGCTTCTATAAATGTAAAACTCTTGGCCCTCGCCTTAAAATCCCCACACTCTCAAGCTTTACGGTAGTGTGACGACCACCATCGGTTTTTGGCGCCGTTGCCGGGGATTGATTGATTTGATTAGGTAACGTCGGATTTGTGGAATCAATTAGGATTAGTACTTTTTTGATCGTGTCTTTACTTTACTTTTATTTTTCTTTTTGGTTACTTATTGTGTTGTTCCTACTTAACTAGGTGCATTGTTGGAGAGGAAGCAAGCAAAGGAGCATTCAAGCTAAGCAAGCAAGGAAAAAAGCTAAAAATTCTAAAAATTTGCTAAGCTAAGCTATAAATTTGGAGTTGAAGTGCTAAAGGACCTTTGTGAGACTTTCTTTACTCAATCCCTTAGTTAAATCGTCGGCCCGCGTGGAGGCTTGTTTTTATTTATTCTTGCATCATTGTTGTTAAAGCATGGGAGTATGAATTAAGTGTTTGTGGAAGAAGTCTAATTGCATTGTTGTGAAGGCATAGTGTTTGTCATTCTTTGTGTTTGTTGTGTTTTGCATTGTGCATGCATGGATGTCGTTCATTGAGACCAACTCTTGTCCCTCTTGATTTGCATCTTGAATCCATCGTTAGAAATCCTAGGGGAAGAGGAAGTTCAAATAGAGCCAATCTATCAACGGATGACCATAATAATGATCATGTTGAGGAACTTAGTCATATAGACCAACAAGGTATCCTTCATCCTAATATGCACAATGAGAACATACAAGTACCATTAGGCCTGCCTAGGCCATTCATTCACCAACCACCGCAACAACAAGGCCAAGTTCCATACGGAATACCAAGGCCAATGTATGCTCCACAACCTCCCATCATCAATCAAGGAATTCAAAACCAAGGTGTTCATGTTGCACCTCAAGTAGCTAATCCACCTCTTGCTTTAAGAGACTATTATGTGCCTAATGAGTATAATGTACCTACATGCATCCAATGCCTCCATTTAGAGCACATCATTATGAAATCAAGTCACAAACCATTCAAATGCTTCCTAACTATCATGGACTTCCAAGTGAAGAACCTTACAAGCATTTGGATGAGTTTCTTGAAGTATGTTTCACCGTAAAATATACGGAAATGCCGGAAGAGGTTTTAAGACTCAAACTTTTTCCATTCACCTTAAAAGACAAGGCAAAGTATTGGTTTAACAATCTTAGGCCTTTTTCAATCATTTCTTGGGCAGAAATGCAACAAGAATTCTTGAAGAAGTACTATCCGGTTTCTAAGACCAATGCCATGAGAACTTCAATTCGAGAATTTTCACATGGGGATGGAGAAACGTTTCGTGAGGCATGGGAACGCTTCAATGAATTGCTTAGGAAGTGTCCACATCATGACATGCCCAAATGACAATTAGTTTAATATTTCTTTGAGAGTTTATCGGACAATTATAAGGGTATGGTTGATGTTTCCATGGGTGGCTCATACATTGATAGGCATGAGGATAACGTGTGGCGTCTTTATGAGAGCATGACTGAAAATTCTTTGCATAGAACATTATCATCCAAGAATGGTAGAAATTCATAAGGTAGGAAGAGTGTTGGCTTACATCAAGTCGACCATTCAAATGAAATAGCCGCCAAAATGAAGTCTTTATCTCAAAGGTTTGATCAATTTTTTATTAACCAAAACTCGGCGAACCAAGTATCTTCCTTCCCTAACCATTCTCATCGTGCATCAAATGAAACATGTATGACTTGTTCTAGTGTTCTTTATTCTACTTCTCATTGTCCTCATAGACAAGTGCAAAATGAACCTAATGAACAAGTCAATGCAACTTTTGTGAACCAAGGGAACAATTCTTATGGTACTCACTATAATACAAGTTGGATAAATCATCCGAATTTCTCTTGGAAAAACCAAGGAGAGTGTTCAAACCCTTCCCAAGGCGGTTTTTAAGGGAAGTATATTCTACCTCCACTTTAAAACCAAGGATCCCAAGGTTATAGACCTTATCAATCACAAGGGAATCAATTTGCTAATTCTCATTTTCCCAACCAATCTTATTCCCAAGGTAATACTAGAAGTCCCGCCTTTGAAGAAAATTTTTTAAATGCTTTGGGCACTTTAAAGGCTAACACACAATTGCTTTATTCTCATTCTCAATCTATTGCGAAGCTAGAAACCCAAGTAGGGCAAATAGCAAGCACTCTCAATGCAAGAGAGAAGGGAAAGATGCCTATTAATGCCCCACCTAAGCAACAATGTGTTATGGAAACCCATTCCTTATCGGAAGGCCACACCATTGAACATGTTAATATGGTGACTACCTTGCGGAGTGGTTGGATTGTGGACAATCAAGTTAGAATGTCCAATGAAGAGAGTGAACTGGTACAACCTCAAGTTGTCACCCGTCCCGTTTCACATCCCATTCCTCCTTCATTGCATATACATGATCTTGTGAATGAGAAAGTCTTGAAAAATGTGTTTGAAAAAGAAGTTTTGAAAAATGATGTTGAAAAAGTTTTGTTGAAAAATGATTTGGAACAAAATGATTTGAAAATTTCTTGTGTTGAAGAGAGTTCAAAGACAATTCTGAAAAAGTGTTTGAACCAAAAGTTCCATTTCCGGATGCCTTAAAAGGATCTATTTCAAAAGACAAGCAAAAGGCAAAAACCAATGAAATTATGGAAATGTTTAGGCAAATGAAAGTTAATCTTTAACTATTGGATGCAATCAAGCAGATTCCGGCTTATGCCAAATTCTTAAAAGACTTGTGCACCCAAAAGTGGAAGAACAAGAGCCAAACACCAAAAAAGTGGTTTTGACCGAGCAAGTAAGCTCAATTTTGAAACATAATACTCTTCCAAAGTTTAAGGACTCCGGTTCACCCACTACATCATGCATTATTGGTGATCATATCATTAATCGGGCGCTTCTTGACTTAGGAGCAAGTGTTAACCTTCTTCCATACTCGGTTTATGTCAAATTGGGCCTAGGTGAATTGAAACCGACGTCGGTAGTTTTGCAACTTGCCGACCAATCCATTAAGAAGCCTAGGGGTATAATTGAGGATGTATTGATTAAGATTGATAAATTCTTCTTCCTGGTTGATTTCGTTGTCATTGACACGAAACCGGTCCCCAATCCTAAGAGCCAAATTCCCGTTATCCTTGGCCGTCCTTTCTTGGCAACCGCTAATGCCAACATCAATTGTAGGACAGGGATAATGAAGATCTCATTTGGCCATATGAAAGTGAAGTTGAATATCTTTAATCCCACACCCAATTCATTTGACAAATATGAAGGAGAAGTTAATGTTGTAGATAAATGTCATGATCTTCAATGTCAAGAAAATGAGCTTTTGTGTAAGACCAAAACTTCAAGGGAATCATCTTCAACCTTGCATTCTAAAAGTTTTGTTTCAAATTCTTGCTTTGAAAGGGCATGGAAGCCCAAAAGTTGTAATTGCATAGACAAGGGACCAAAGGTTTCTTTTGAGCTTAATCCAACAAGTTCTTCAAAGAACCATTTGTTGGGTGGAGTTCAAAGAATCTATCACCCCAACAAGGAGGGGATGCATTATAAGATCTTTGATCCGGGCTAAAAGAACCCAATGTCTTGCTAGAGACGTGAAAGACTAGCAAAGGCATTCGTAAGGTGTCAAAACCCTATTCCTTCCCCATTTCTATCTTTTATTTCATTTCTTGCGAAGTCTAGATACTTGTTTTTAGTTTATATGCATTGAAAGGAACTTTGGTGAGGATTGCATGAGCTTTTATGTCATTATTGAGTATTCTGCATAGTTCGATTGATCTCAAACCTGAGTTCGATCGATCGAACTTCATTCTGCATCCAACACTTAGAAAATTTTTCAACCTGCAGAAACCTGCATCCAAATCACCTCTCTGTCCCATCGTTTGAACCAATTCTTAGATTGATCAAGAGCCCTTCGATCGATCCAACTTCCAAGTTCGATCGATCTCATGATTCAACATTTAGAAAAATTTTGAGTTTGCATCAACCTGCATATTTCACCTCTCTTTCTCATCGATCGAAACATTCCAAGATCGATCAAAAAGTTCTTCGATCGATCCAACTTCCAAGTTCGATCGATCTTCAAGTTCTAACACTTAGCTAATTTTCTGAGCCAAAAACCTGCATATTTTTGCTCTTTGTCTGATCGATTGAACTCTTGTTTCGATCGATCTCAGTTCTCTGTTTCATTATTTTGATTTTGTTTTGACTTTTCAAATTTTCAAAAATCCAAAAATATTTTCACTTTTATTTTATTTTCATTTCATTTTATTTCATTTTATGTTATTTTTCAAAAAGCTTTCAAAAATTCAAAAATATTTTAATTAGTTTTTAATTATTATTGTTTATTCAATTAAATTTAATTAAAAAAAAAACCAAAAATATTTTATTCTATTTTATTTTACTTTATTTTCCAATTTTTAATTTTAATTCCAATTTTTAATTTTAATTTTGTAATTTTCAAAAATTTCAAAAATCCAAAAATACTTTAAAGAGAGTTCATCAAAGTTCGATTGATCTCAGTTGAAGTTCGATCGATCGAACTCTGTCGGGATTGTTTTTAAAAATAGAACTGAGGGTTTTCTAGATCGATACCTTAGATCGATCTCACCCTTTCTGCAAACCCTAAACCCCTTCTCCGTCGCCATTGTGCCATCACCTCTCCCACCTCCGGTGAACTTTTCGGTGAGCATCTAAGCATCAATCTCTCTCTCCCTTCTCGGATTCATCTTCACTCTTCCACATCTCTACTTCTCTCATCGTTTGAGGTAAGATCCAAGAATGTCCCTCATGATTTAAGCTTCAATCTTGTGCATACATGCTTTATATGTTGAATACATGCTATATACATGACAAAATCCTCCATTGTTGGAGCTTGAAGCATTTGTGTTTATATGTGTATATATATGTATATATGTGTATATATTTTTGATGATTTGATTTGATTTGGGAATGTGGGCTTTGAACAGTGGCTAGGATTGATTGATTTGTTGTATTGATGGGCCCACGAACACGTTCATGTGGGCCCCATGCTTCCAAAGTCACAGATCTGTGATTGTTTATATTCGTCGCATAATTCGATCAATCGAACTTGTATCTCAGATCGATCTAGAGAGATCGATCAAACTCATGTCCCCGATCAATCGAAGTTGTGAGATCGATCTCACTTAATTTCGATCGATTCAATTTTTGCGATCGATCTCACTTCTTTTTGTGATCGATCAAACTTTACAGATCTCACACACACGTACTTCATTCATCATATCTTATGTTCATGCTATCTTATATATGTCCAATGCCTGTGATATTCCATATTGGATGCATTTCATACTTACATTGTTTAGCATGTTTCATATCCTGCCACTTGCATAGATTCATGTCATATTTGTTTTGTCTATTGTTACTTGACATACATGTTTCTATATGTGCTTAAACTTTCTTACTCTGGTACTAACTCCCATTGCAAGTTTTTCTTTTTCTTTTTATAGGCCATGGTTAAGAGGAAGACCATTGCTAACAAGCAATACGGGCCCCACCGACACATTAGACCACGGACAGAGGAGCCAGCAGAGCCCTCTTATGTACGGGAGGAGCCAGCACAGGCTACCCCACCTTAGTCACCATCTTTTAAGGCTGAGGATGACCATATACCATCCACCTCTGCGGCTCATCCTGCTTTTACACCATCACCATCTCTACCACATACTGGAGCTGAGTATTCACCTCAGCCAGCTCAGCCTACTCAGCCAGCTCATTTGGAGCGTGATAGGCTCATGCCTCGATATGCGCATATAACGGTCGACCATGAGTCAGTGTTCGACACGACCTTCTTCTCTAGATCGGTGCTGACCTGATCTGCTTACCATTATATCATTCAAAGGGGCCTGGCCGCTATTTTTGCCCCCGTCATAGAGCCGGTCTACCTGCGGCTGGTACGGTTGTTCTACCAGAACTTCCGATCATCGCCGCTTACCACAGCCGAGCTGGTCACTTCTGTAGATGGCCATCCGATCACCATCACAGTGGACTCACTAGCCCGCTCTTGCCGCTGTCCACATAAATGTCCTCCGGAGCTTCAGGATTCGTATCCGAGGCTATACAGGCCTTTTTACGCCGACATGGCGGTCTTTCTTACAGGTCATCATGCCAGTGGCGAGACCTTTGCCACTCGGACATTCCTTCCAGATGACCTTTGGTTCACCGATTCCGTTCTCTATCGGAACATATACATGGCTGGACACAAGATTCAGAGGAGGGGCGATTATCTGACAGCCCTCTACGCCTTCTACACACTGGGTGTCCATTCCCGCATTCATCTGGAGCGTGATGAGGAAGCTTTATGACGAGTACATCAGCAAGGAGACGCCCGGACGGGCTAAGTCTCTTCCATTCAGCCACTTCATCACCTAGATTCTCATAGATCAGTGCTACCCTATTCACCCTCGGGAGCACCCCGAGAGAGGTTCATGTCACTTCCGGAAGAAGGACTGGGACAAAAGCTACCGATCTATCATTACTCGCCTGCAGGACCACACAGTAGTGGCTGCAGCGGAGTTAGAGGAGGAGGAGGCACAGGCAGCAACATCAGATCCCGCAGTGGACGACGCACCAGTCGATCCAGCTACCGAGCATATAGATATAAACTTAGAGTGCCCTGCAGATGACGTAGAGCAGTACTCTCCAGCCAGGTCACCCATTCACGAGCAGGAGCAGACTCATGAGCTTTCTTATGATTCATCTATGCCTGAGGCTCCGGATCTGACCCCCAGCTTTGGAGTACGTCTACAGACGCTTGAGGATGCTGTTGTTGCCATGCGAGCTGATCTCATAGCCTACAGAGCTGATTTTACTACCTTCCGTACAGATGTTGCGACTATGTTCCGAGATCTTTCCACAGATATCCGCGGAGCCCGACCTGCCCATCCTACCTCATCCTCCTAAGTTCCCAGTTCCTTCTATGTCATGATCCCTCTCTCCTATTGATACTTTACTTTTGTCACTGTACATTATTATTTTTACAGTCGGTCTGTCGGCTTGGATATTTTTGTTGTACCTACACTTTATCTGTTTTATATATATCTGTTTTTGCTATGGATGTCATATGATTATATTCTCATATTTGTATGTTTGAATCTATCAGGTGCATTACAGTGACTTCAGTGAGAGAGTGCTACCCAATTTTTAGGACCACCCTTATACCTCTCTCATTTTCTTATCAGTTTATCCCATTTACACTTGCATGTCCATTATGCACTGATTATCCAATTTTGTTATCTGATAAGTTTATCCAATTGCCAATTTTCAGGACCACAGTTCATCCCAAGTTTGGGGGGGCCATGCCACCCAATTTGGATCCTTCAGTCTCGATTATTCTATGCCTTAGATGCACTGGTATACTCTTTCCTTTGTTCTCTTGCACATTGAGGACATTATGTAATTTAAGTTTGAGGGAAATGGTGCTTTACAGTGTTAGTTTTAAATTCAAAATCTTGAGCATGACTCGTGTATTTGAGGGATATTTCTATGATTGTTCCATATATAACTATGATTTTGATCCTTTGAGGACTATATTGCTTAAAATTAAAAAATTGCTTGACTTGAGAGTCCAATACTCCTTGTATGCCTGGAAGCCATTTAGGAGTAAATTTTTTGAAAGATTGATATCTTGCTTGCACTTGTGGTCCTCATCATCTTGATTTTGTGATTGTTTTGAGATTCATTTTAGGAAAACACTAGCACCAGCGCACACTAGCATTCATTTGTGGGGTACATGCTTTGTTGATTATTGAATTGGTTATATCCCAATTGGGCTAATAGTGCATTAAAAGCTTTCATTCTTGATAAAGGTGGATAACAACCCCTTTTCACTAAATAGTAGGGATTCTAGCCTCATCAAGCACTGAACTTCTCGCGCCGAAAGGTGGAGGGCCCAAACTCTAGGTTCATAATTTTATTCAAAAAAAAAAAAAAAGTGTTGCAAAAGCAATAAAAAAGTGAGGACTTCACCCAAAAAGGTGAGATGTGGGAAATGATTAGATGGTTGTTGTCTTGATTTGAAGCCTAGTTGATTTGAGCTTGTAAGTCCGTAGGGGTGTTTGAATGCCTAATGCCCTAAAGCCGTCTGGTTTGGGAGTCATTGACATAACGCTCGACCTCATGGATCACTAGAAAGCTTAATAGATCAACACATTACACCATACTTCCATCTTTGATCCTATAAAATAAAAAAACATAAAAAATAAAAATTGAGTGAAAAGAATAAGCGTACCTAGAACAATAAAGCTTTAATAAAAGGTTCACTTTTTGTCTTAATGATTGGTACTAGATTTGTGTGCTAGTTTGAGGGTAAGGATGTGATTAATTCTTTAGTTGGCTTAGATAGCAACAAATTTGATGCCGGTCCACTCAAAGAGGATTCTAGAGTTGTTTTGATTTGCATAATCATATTCTTGATGTGTGGAGGACCATACTTGCTTGCTTGATGTTTAAATTTTGGGAGATTGCTCGAAAATGTTTGAAAATTTGTATATTTGAGGTAGTTTTCTCCCAATGCTTGTTTGCAATATTGGTGCATCTTTTGGAAGAATGAGCTTAATGTTTGTGGGTAACATTTTTGGAAACCCTCACGAGACTTCACTCGTCCACTAGGGGTAACCTAGGGGTTTAAAGGGCTTGTTGCATGTGCTAAGTGCAATCATGTTCCCTACGAAAGTGGCGTTATCCATTTATTGTTTTCTAGATTCATACTTATATAGTTGTTCATTACATTCCTTTACTTTTTAGTTTATTGCTAGGAACTATCAATATTTAAGTTTGGGGGTGTGATGAGCGCTGAAAAGTGCGTATTTAAACCCCTTAAGCTTAGGCATTCTAGCACCTTTATCTATCTTACTTTACTATTTTAGATTGATTTCGTATTATTTCCATTTCAGGCACTTATCCCGAAAATAAGCTAACTCATCCAAATAAGAGCTTAATTGAAGCAATTCTGGGATTAAACAAAGAAAGGAGTAAAGTGGAGAAAGAAAGAAGCAAATGAAGCCAAAGGTGGGAAGCAACAAAGTTCGATCGATCCAACTTCAAGGTTCGATCGATCGAACAATGATCAATCTCAGCACTTCAAGATACATCCAAGCTTTGGCCCAAAAGCATAAAGTCCAAAAGTTCGATCGATCCAACACTACTCTTCGATCGATCGAACACTTTTGTCCTTATTCAAATGATTGATCCTATTCACAGTTGTACCACCCACTAACCACTTTTGTCCTTTTCCTAAAAATATCTCCCAAAATATCTTGGATTTATCTTTTCCCAAAAAGCTCAACTAGTTGGATCGATCCAGCCTAAGTTCTATGGATCTCAGCCAGTTCGATCGATCCAAGTCCAAGGTTTCTATTGATCAAACTTCCTCCAATGCGAAAAAGTTAAATTTCCAGCTTGTGCAATCCGTCTTCTATCCAATCATTAGAGAATATTCTTTGCACGACCCCAGCTCATTTTGTGTGCCACTTGACCTACCTATAAAAGGAATATGATACACTTTTTGAGACATAGACTATTTTAGGGTTTAATCTCTTGGAGAGCAAGCTTAGAGGAGGAGGAGGCTAGAGACACCATTGGAGTTCTTCATCAACAAGGAATAGATTTCTTCTATGGAGTTCGCCCTTGAGGGTTGGAGCAACATCACCATGAGTGGTTAGACATCCTCTTGGGGCTAGAGTTAGCCCCAAGCATGCTTTTTATATCTTAATCTTGTGTATTATTGAGGGATTAGTGTTGTAATTGATGTTTTGACATTTTGATATATATAGATCTTGTTTATTCAATGATTTATGTGGTTTAATGCTTCCAATTGATCATTTTATTCTATCCATATATCTATGTATGCTAGAGTAGATGTTCATGTGCATGTCTCTAGATTTTGTGTTATTGATGCATGTCTATGTGTATTGATGCTATAGATTTGGAGATTATCAAAACATAGTGCTTAAAGGAATGCTCTTGTGATTCTCTTGATGGTTCATACTTATTCCTTGATGGATTGTGCCTCTCCCCTAGTTTATTTTCATGTTAGTAGTGTAGATGTAGTGTAGTTGTAGTGTAGTGTTAAATGGGAGGACAATTTATACTTGTTGTTTGATGATCCAAGCTTTTGAATACAAGAAGCATATGTCTCTAACTTTGTGTTGTATTTAGATTATGAGTTTAATGAAATGATTAATGACTTGTTTTGATCTATTGTGCCTTTCACATGTTGTTTAAACAATATATGCTTCATTGCTTAGATATATTGTGCCTTTCACATGATATTTAGACAATACATGCTTAACTAGTCATCCTTACTTGTTGAATCAACCAAACACACACACACACACACACCAATATTGCTACACACTATTGCCCTCATTAGTCACTTGTCAATGGTATAGAAATGCATTGCTTGGTGGTGATCTCTAAACCCTAAGATCTCTCTCTCTCTTGCTTACTCTTAATTGCATTCTTTTGTTACCACTTAGTTTAATTTAGTTGCTCTCTAATCAACTAACCAACCAATTGTTTGATCACTCGATCTACTAGCCCTAATAACGATTTCACGACATTGTTCGATCCTCACAATCCCTTAAAATGATCCCTACTCACCCTAGCTATATTTATAGTGAAAGGTAATAGTGGCTTCTATAAATGTAAAACTCTTGGCCCTCGCCCTAAAATCCCTACATTCTCAAGCTTGACGGTAGTGTGATGACCACCATCATATTGTGCCTCTCCCTTAGCATAATTAGTTTAATTTCATGTTATTAGCTTAATTGTAGTGTTATGGTAGCATAGTTGTTAGATGGGAGGGCAATCCATGCTTGTTGTTTGATGTTCCATAGTTTTGAATGCAAGTAGCATATGTCTTTAACCTTGTGGTGTATTTGGCTTATAAGCTTAATGAAAGGATTAATGACTTGCTAGATATGTTGTGCTTTCCACATGCTATTTAGACAATATATACTTAATTGCTAGATATATTGTGTTTTTCACATGTTGATTAGACAATGTATGCTTAATTGGCCACCCTTGCTAATTAAATCAACCAAACACACACTCACATCAATATTGCAACACACATTACCCTCATTAGTCACTAGTTGAAGGTGTAGAAAAGCATTACTTAGAGGTGATCTCTAAACCCCAAGATTTCTCTCTCTTTTACTTACTCTTTATTGCATTCAATTATTTAGTTTAATTTGCTCTCTAGTTTAATCAACCAACCAACCATTTGTTTGATCACTCGACCTACTAACCCTAATAGCGATTCCACAACCAAGTACGACTCCAATCCCTTGGAACGATCCCTACTCGCCCTAGCTATATTTATAGTGAAAAGTAGTAGTGGCTTTTATAAATGTAAAACTCTTGGCCCTCGCCTAAAATTCACACTCTCAAACTTGATGGTAGTGCGATGAACCAGTCAGTTTTTGGCGCCATTGCCGGGGATTAGACAATGTCGTATTTGTGGAATTCATTAGAAATTAGTACTCTTTCAAGTAAGCAAGGACAAATGCTAAAAATTTAAAAAAAATTGCTAAGCTAAGCTATAAATTTGGAGTTGAAGTGCTAAAGGACCTTTGTGAGCTTTTTCTTTCTCAATCCCTTAGTTAAATCATCAGCCCGCGTAGAGGCTTGTTTTTAATTTCTTAGATAAATGGTGAGCCCGTATGGAGGCAATTTATTTTTCTTTGCATTGTTATCAAAGCATAGGAGTATGGGATCATTGTATGTGGAGGAAATTTGTTGATTATTGATTTGTTGCGAAGGAGGAGTGCTTGCTTGTTTTGTTGTGATTTATGTGTCACTTATAGTCTTGTATAGACCTTGTCATATCATTCATTCTATGCATTTACATGAAAAATCTAGAGGGTAATCTTGGCTACTTAGGCCTACGCTACATGCAAAACCTACCTCTTACTCAACGTGGCCCCGAAGTTCAAGCTCCAATTCCTCCAATGGTCCTTCGTGATCATTATAATCTTCATGCATACCATGCACCCACTTACATTGTGTTGCCTAATTTTGAGACTAATCAATATGAAATCGAGCCTGAGACCATTCAAATGTGTCCACTCTTTTATGGCTTGGATGAAGAGGAACCATATAGGCATCTTAATGAATTTCTTGAACTATATTCCACCGTGAGGTACATGGATGTCCCAGAGGAAGTTCTTAAATTACTTCTCTTCCCTTTCACGCTTAAAAATAAAGCAAAGCATTGGTTCAATACTTTAGGGGTAAATTCAATAACATCTTGGGCACAAATGCAAAATGAGTTTTTTAAAAAAATTTACCCCGTAAGTTTGACCAATGTAATGTGCGCTTCAATTAGAGAATTTTCTCAAAGGGAAGGAGAGTTGTTGTATGAGGCTTGGGAGAGATTGAATGACTTATTAAGAAAGTGTCCACATCATGGTATTCCAAAATGGCAAGTTGTCCAATACTTCTATGAAAGCCTATCCGACATGCAAAAGGACATAGTTGATACCTCATATGGAGGTTCATATTTTAGAAAACATGAAGATGACATTTGGCACCTTTTTGAAAAAATGAGTGAAAATTCTTTGCACAAATATTACACTTCTCGGCTTGATCGTGGTTTTAATAAAAAGGAGAAAAGTGTAACAGTGTGTCAAATTGAAAATTCAAGGGAAATTGTAGCCGAGGTTAAAACTCTTTCTCAAAAACTTGATCAATTCTTGTTGAATCAAAAACCGGTTATCAATGCATCTCCTTTTCATCATACAACTCATCTTTGTGAGCCTTGCATGACATGTTCAAGTGTTTTGCATACTACTTTCAATTGTCCCCATGGACATGTTGTTAATGAACACTTTGAACAAGTTAATGCTACATTTGCTCACCCCTATTTAAATGCATATGTTCCATTGTGGAATGAAAGCCCTTATCAAGCTAAAAATCTCCAAAGAAAATACATTCCACCTCATAAAAGAAATGGAGGTTCTCAAGGGTTCATCTCTTCTTCTTTCCATCATCAAAAGATGAATGACCTCTCACCTTCTTAAATGTGTAATTCCCAAGTTGGCTTCCATTATCCTTAAGCACTTTCTAGTAATTCTACATTTGAAGATAAGGTTTTGATGGCCTTGGGTAGCTTAGAAAAGGATACCAACTTATTGCATTCCCACTCTCGCTCCATATCAAAGCTTGAATCTCAAATTGGGACTATAGCTAATGCATTGAATGCAAGAGAAATTGGGAAATTTCCTAGTCAACCCGAGAGGAATCCAAAAGCCTAATTTTGTATGGAAGCAAACCCAACATCAGGGTGTTCTTCCCAAGCTCAAGCACAAGCTTTCACCACCTTGAGAAGTGGTAAGCAAGTGGACAATTAGGTTGAACTACCAAAGGAAGATAGTGAACCGGTCCAACCTAAAGTTGTCACCCATCCAATTCCCAATTCCACACCTACTTCTTTGAATGAAAATGTTCCTAACTAGAATTCTCAATCTTCTTCATCATCCTCTCAAATTACAAAGTCTTGTGAGCCAAAAGCTCTATTCCCTTATGCTTTAAAAGAAACTTTGCCTTATGGGAGGCAAGAAGGGAAAACACATGACATGATGGAAGTTTTTAAGCAAGTCAACATCAATCTTTCTCTTTTGGATGCCATTAAGCAAATTCCACCTTATGTAAAATTCTTGAAAGATCTTTGCACACAAAAGAGGAAGAGCAAGGAACCAAGCCCTAAAAAAGTGTTCCTCACGGAGCAAGTGAGTTCCATTCTTCAACAAAACACTCCGCTTTCAAAGATCCCGGTGCTCCAACTATTTCTTGTGTAATTGGAACTCATGAAATTCGTAGAGCTCTTCTTGACTTAGGTGCAAGTGTCAATTTGATTCCTTACTCCGTATATATCCAATTAGGGTTGAATGAATTGAAGCCAACCTCGGTGGTGCTTCAAATGGCCGATAGATCCGTCAAAACACCTAGGGGCATGGTTGAGGACATTCTTATCAAGGTGGATAAATTGTACTTTCCGGTTGATTTCGTAGTTCTTAATACCGAACCGGTTGCTAATCCCTCCAACCACATCCCAATCATCTTGGGAAGACCATTCCTTGCCACCGCAAATGCAACAATTAATTGTAGATCCGGGATTATGGACCTCTCTTTTAGCAATATGATGATCAAACTTAATGTTTTCCATACAAGTCGACATCCCATAGATGAAGATGAGTGTTGCCTTGTAGATGTGTTAGATGAGGTTGTAGAGGAATCGATTCCAACGATGGTAATGAAACAACCAATTGAGGATAGTCTTTTATCTCTTTTATCTGATGATCCTCTTGCTTCTTGTCTTCTTGAAATGTATGGAAGTTGTGGATTTGATGATGAAAAATTAATGAATGAAGTAAGCAATCTCATGGAATCTGTTGCAAGCTTAGATTTTCCATCTTGGAAAACTCTAATAGAACCTCTTCCTCCACTCTCTAGCACTCCACCGGTCTCATCTTTAGTCTCTCCACCAATTCTTGAGCTTAAAACTTTACCTTCCAATCTCAAGTATGCATTCTTAGGACCAAAAGAGACTCTTCTAGTTATCATTTCTTCATGTCTCAAAAAAGACCAAGAAGATGCTTTCTTAAGTGTGCTTAAAGAAAACAAAGAAGCCATAGGATGGAGTGTGGCGAATCTTAAAGGAATTGACCCTTCTATTTGCATGCATCGCATACTTATGGAAGATGATGCAAAACCTTTCAGGGATGCCCAAAGGAGACTTAATCCAAACATGAAGGAGGTAGTTAAGAAGGAAGTTGTCAAACTCTTAGATGCCGGAATCATTTACCCAATCTCCGACAGCAAATGGGTGAGTCCAACTCAAGTAATTCCCAAAAAATTGGGGATTACGATGGTGGAAAATGTAAAGGGTGAGGAAATCTTTAAGTGTACCGCCAATTCATGGCGTGTATGCATTGATTACCGCAAATTGAATGCCGCCACTAGAAAGGATCACTTCCCCTTGCCATTCATTGATCAAATTCTAGGGAGATTGGTCGGGCAATAATATTATTGCTTCCTTGATGGCTATTTGGGGTACAATCAAGTAGCCCTTGACCCACTAGACAAAGAGAAAACCACCTTTACATGTCCATTCGGCACATTTGCTTATAAACGGATGCCTTTTGGTTTGTGCAATGCACCTGCCACATTCCAAAGGTGTATGATGTCAATTTTCTCAGATATGGTGGAAGAGTATCTAGAGGTTTTCATGGATGATTTTTCTGTTTTTGGGTCTTCATTTAATGCATGCCTCAAAAATTTAGACCTAGTGCTTAAGAGATGTCGTGAAACCAACCTTGTACTTAGCTGGGAAAAGAGCCATTTCATGGTTCAAGAGGGTATTGTGTTGGGTCACGTTATCTCAAGGAGAGGAATAAAGGTAGATAAAGCGAAGGTCGAGCTTACTTCTGCATTGCCTCCACCTTCAACGGTGAGAGAGGTTCGTTCCTTTCTAGGTCATGCTGGCTTTTACCGCCGTTTTATCAAAGACTTTAGCAAAATTGCTCGACCCTTGTGCAACCTTCTTACCAAGGAAACTCCTTTTGTCTTTGACCAAGCATGCCTGGACGCTTTTCATAAATTGCGTGAATTATTATCATCTGCTCTTATCATGCAACCTCCTAATTGGTCATTTCCATTTGAAATCATGTGTGATGCTTCTGATTATGCCATGGGGGCAGTTTTGGGACAAAGAGTGGGTAAGCTTCCTTGTGCCATCTACTATGCAAGTAAAACTTTTTCTGGAGCTCAATTGAATTACTCCACTATAGAGAAAGAATTACTTGTCGTAGTATATGCTTTTGATAAATTTCGTTCCTATCTCTTAGGGTCCAAGGTTGTTGTTTATTCTGATCATGCCACCTTAAGACATCTATTGACAAAAAGGGAAACAAAACCTAGGCTAATTAGATGGATGTTACTTCTTCAGGAATTCAATTTTGAAATCAAAGATAAGAAAGGCACCAAAAATGTGGTTGCCGATCATCTTTCTAGGTTATCGATAGAGCCTTTCCCTAGTCTACCAATCTGTGACTCTTTTCCGGATGAACAACTCTTTCAAATTTCTAATGGAAAAATGCCTTGGTTTGCCGACATTGTGAATTACTTGGCAGTAGGCAAGCTACCAACTTTTTGGTCGAAGAACGAAAAGAATCATTTCTTTGACAACATCCAGAATTACTATTAGGAAGACCCTGTCTTATACCGATATTGTTTGAATCAAATTGTGAGGAGATGCATTCCAGAGAGTGAAATTCCAAGTGTGCTAGTGTTTTGTCACATTCTTGCATGTGGTGGGCATTTTAGTGCAAAGAAGACGGCCTCGAAGTGGGCTCTTTTGGCCCACTATTCATAGAGATACCTATAATTTTTGCAAATCATGTGAGAGATGTTAAAAGATGGGGACAATGTCTAGAAGAGATACGATGCCTTTAACCAATATACTTATTGTTGAGATCTTTGATATATGGGGCATTGATTTTATGGGTCATTTTCCTATGTCCTATGGTTTTCAATACATTCTTCTTACCATTGATTATGTTTCCAACTGGGTGGAAGCATGTGCTACCAAAACAAATGACCATTCCGTGGTCATTCAATTCATTAAATCCAATATCTTTGCTCGTTTTGGTATGCCAAGGGCTATAATAAGTGATGGAGGAAAACATTTTTGCAATCAATTCTTGAGGCACTTATTTCTTAAGTACTCCGTCACTCATAAGGTAGCCACTCCCTACCATCCTCAAACAAGCGGGCAAGTTGAAGTGTCTAACCAGGAAATTAAGCATATTCTTGAGAAAATGGTTAACACCACCCGGAAGGATTGGTCAAGGAAGCTAAATGATGCTTTGTGGGCTTATCAGATGGCATACAAGACTCCCATTGGCATGTCTCCTTATAGGCTTATATATGGAAAGCCTTGCCATATTCCGGTTGAGCTAGAGCATAAAGCCTTATGGACAGTTAAAAAGCTTAATTTTGACCTTGATAAAGCCGGAGAGAATAGGCTACTTCAATTGAGTGAGTTAGAAGAGTTGAGATACAATGCGTATGATAATGCCAAAATCTACAAAGAATGAACCAAAGCCTTTCATGATAAGCATATTGTGAAAAAGTCTTTGGAGCCGGTCAAAAAGCTTGGCTTTTCAACTCTAGACTGAAACTCTTTCCTAGGAAATTGAGAACCAAATGGGAGGGTCCTTATGAAATCATCTCTGTTGCACCTCATGGGGCTGTTGAAATAAAAAACTTGAAGAAGGGGAACATTTTCAAAGTTAATGGACAAAGGTTAAAACCTTACATAGAGGGTCAAGTCTTTCAAAGACATTTAGAAGCTGCACATCTAGTTGACCCGGTGTATAAACACATAGAAGATTGCATTGACAAGGAACCAAAAGCTCATTTTGAGCTTAATCCAACAAGTTCTTCAAAGAACCATTTGTGGGAAAAGTTCAAAGCATTCACCACCCTAATAAGGAGGGGATGCATAACAAGATCTTTGATCCGGGCTAAAAGAGCCCAATGTCTTGCTAGAGACGTTAAAGACTAGCAAAAACATTTCATAGGGTGTCAAAACCCTATTCCTCCCCCATTTCTATCTTAAATTTCATTTATTGCGAAGTCTAGATACTTATTTTTGGTTCATATGCATTGCTAGGAACTGTGATTAGGATTGCATGAATTTTGTGTTGTGATTGATAATTTTGCATAAGTTCGATCGATCTCAAATGAGAGTTCGATCGATTTAACTTCCACATGCATCTAACACTTAGAAAAATTTTCTACCTGCATCCAAATCACCTCTCTGTCCCATCGTTTGAACTTATTCTTAGATCGATTAAGAGACCTTTGATCGATCCAACTTCAAAGTTTGATCGATCTCATGATTCAACACTTAGAAAAATTTTGAGCCAGCATCAACCTGCATATTTCACCTCTCTCTGTGATCGATCGAAAACATTTCAAGATTGATCTGAAGTTCTTCGATCAATCCAACTTCAAAGTTCGATCAATCTTCAAGTTCCAACATTTAGCTAAATTTTTGAACCAAAAACCTGCATATTTTTGCTCTCTGTCTGATTGATTGAACTCTTGTTCCGATCGATCTCAGTTCTCTATTTTATTGTTTGAATTTGTTTTGACTTTTTCAATTTTCAAAAATCCAAAATATTTTTATTTTATTTTATTCACATTTTATTTTATCCGATCATAAAAAATAAAAAAAATAAAAAAAAACTTTGTGAAGAGATCATTCAAAGTTCGATCGATCTGTGATTCTAGTTCGATCGATTGAACTAAAGAACGACAGTTTTTAAATCAAACCAAGGATTAGATCTCATTCTCCCTCATTTTCAAACCCTAGTTCCTACGCAGCTGTAACCTCACCCATTTCCTCCATCTCCGGAGTGAACCAGGTGTCGATCTCTCCCTCTTCTCGGATCCTTTTCCTCTTTGCATTTCATCTCTCCTCTCTTTGATTCAAGGTAAGATCCGAGACCCCATTATTGATTTCACACCTCAATTTATTAAGAGTATGCTTTAAGTGTTTGATCCGTTCCAATATTCATGATAATTGTTGGCCATGGATGAACTTTTAAGCTTTTCATGTATATATGTCTATATTCGTCTTTATGTCGTGTCCATTATAATGAGTTACTTTAATTTTTGGGAGTGTGAGCCATTCTAGGTGATTGGGATTGATGTTTGTTATGTTGATAGGCCCACGAACATGTTCATGTGGGTCCCGTGCTTCCACAATCACAGATCTGTGACTTCTCATTTTTCACAGAACACAGTTCAATCGATTAAACTTGTGTCTCAGATCGATCGAAGTTGTGAGATCGATCTCACTTACTTTCGATTGATCCAACCTTTGTGATCGATCTTACATACACACTTCATTCATCTTATTTTCACTTCATGCTATCATATTTATGCCCAATGCCTGTGATATTCCACATTGGATGCATTTCATACTTACATTGCTTAGCATGCTTCACATCCTATCACTTGCATAGATTCATGTCATATATGTTTTGTTTATCTTATTTGACATACATATTTCTATTGTGCTTTCAATTATTTATTCTAGCGTTAACTCCTATTGCAAGATTTCCTTTTTGCAGACCATGACTAAGAATGACAGTTCTTCTACTTCAGCCACACCTGAGGCTCATGATCAGATATGTCGCTTAGAGGAGCAACTTCAGAGTTTGGAGGATATGTTGGTTGCCCTTAGAGCTGACATTGCTACCCTTCGTCTGAATATGATGGCTGCCATTAAGCTGACATTGCTCGCCTCCGTACGGAGATCTTGACTGCCATTGATAACTTAGCCAGGGAGATCCGCGGAGTTCCCTTTGCTTGAGACTCCCAGTCTCTTTATCTTTTTATGCTCTCTATCTATGTTGTGTGTCTACTATACTTGTGATACTATTATTTTTGTAGCCAGGTCTGTCGGCTTTGACACTGGATGTATTGTACTTTATTGTTGTTTTTATCTATGATGGATGTCATATGCTTTTATTGATACATCTGTCATTTTAACTCCATCAGGTGCATCATAGTGACTTCAGTGAGAGAGTGCTACCCGATTTTCAGGACCACCCTTATACCTCTCTCATCTCTTTATCCGTTTATCCCATTTACACTTGCATGTCCACTGTGCACTACTTATCCTATTTTGTTATCTGATGGGTTTATCCAAGTGCCAATTTTTAGGACTATAGTTCATCCCAAGTTTGGGGGGGCTATGCCACCCACTTTGGATACTTCAGTCCCGATCATTCTTGCTTAGTTGCACTGGTATACTCTTTCCCTTGTTCTCTTGCATATTGAGGACATTGTGCCATTCAAGTTTGGGAGGAATGGTGCTTTGCAGTGTTAGCTTTAAATTTCAAGATTTTGAGCATGACTTATGTAATTGAGGGATTTTTCTATAATTGGTCCATATTTAGTAATGATTTTGATCTTTTGAGGACTATATTGCTTAAAATTTAAAAATTTCTTGATTTGAGAGTCCAATATTCCTTTTATGCCTTATGGAAGCCATTTAGGAGTAAATTTTTAAAAAAATTGATATCTTGCTTGCACTTGTGGTCCACATCATCTTGATTTTGTGATTGTTTTGAGATTCATTCTAGGATTCTACACTAGCATAGGCGCACACTAGGATTCATTTGTGAGGTACATGCTTTGTTGATTATTGAATTAGTTATATCCCAATTGAGCTAGTAGTGCATTGAAAGCTTTCATTCTTGATAAAGGTGGATAACAATCCCTTTTCACTAAGTAGTTGGGATTCTAGCCTTATCAAGTACTAAACTTCTCGCGCCAAAAGGTGGAGAGCCCAAGCTCTAGATTAATAATTGAATATAAAAAAAAAATAAAAAAAAAGTGAGGACTTCTTCCAAAAGGTGAGAAGTGAGAAATGATTATATGGTTGTTATCTTGATTTGTAGCCTAGTTGATTTGAGCTTGTAAGTTCGTAGGGGTATTTGAATGCCTAATGGCCTAAAGCCGTCTGGTTTGGGAGTCATTGACCTGACACTCGACCTCATGAATCGCTAGAAAGCTTAATAGATCAACACATTGCACTATGCTTCCATCTTTGATCCTATAAAATAAAAAAATATTGAGTGAAAAGAATGAGTCCACTTCTTGTCTTGATGATCGGTACTAGATTTGTGTGCTAGTTTGAGGGTAAGGATGTGATTAATTCTTTAATTGGCTAAAATAGTATCACATTTGATGTCGATCCACTCAAAAGGATTCTAGAGTTGTTTTGATTTGCATAATCATTTTCTTAATGTGGGGAGGACCATACTTGCTTGCTTTATGTTGAGATTTTGGGAGATTGCTTGGAAATGTTTGGAAAATTGCATACTTGAGGTAGTTTTCTCCCAATGCTTATTTGCAATATTGGTACCTCTTTTGTGATAATGAGCTTAATGTTTGTGGGTACCATTTCTGAAAACCCTAACGAGACTTCACTCGTCCACTAGGGGTAACCTAGGGGTTTAAAAGGCTTGTTGTGTATGCGAAGTGCAATCGTGTTCCCTACGAAAGTGGCGTTATCCATTTATCATTTTTTTTTAGATTCATACTTGTATAGTTGTTCATTTCATTCTTTTACTTTCTAGTTCATTGCTAGGGACTAGCAATATTTAAGTTTGGGAGTGTGATGAGCGCTAAAACGTGCGTATTTAAACCCCTTAAGCTTAAACATTTTAGTACCTTTATCTATCTTACTTTATCGTTGTAGATTGATTTCGTAATATTTCCATTTCCAGGCATTTATCCTAAAAATAAGCTAACTCAGCTAAATAAGAGCTTAATTGAAGCAATTCTGGGATTAAACAAAGAAAGGAGCAAAGTGGACAAAGAAAGAAGCAAATAAAACCAAAGGTGGGAAGCAGCAAAGTTCAATCAATCCAATTTCAAGGTTCGATCGATCGAACACTGATCGATCTCAGCACTTCAAGATAGATCCAAACCTTGACCCAAAGCAGAAAGTCAAAAGTTCGATTGATCCAACACCACCCTTCGATCGATCGAACACTTTTATCCTTATTCAAATGATTGATCTTATCCACCATGTACCACCCTACCAACCACTTTTGTCATTTTTCCAAAAATATCTCCCAAAATATCTCGGATTTGTCTTTTCCCAAAAAGCTCATCCAGTTGGATCGATTCAGCCTCAGTTTGATAGATCTCAGCCAAGTTCGATCGATCCAAGTCCAAGGTTCGATCGATCGAACTTCCTCCAGTGCGAAAAAGTTAAAAAGCCATCTTGTTCAATCCATCCTCTATCCAATCATTAGAGAATATTCTTTGCACGACCCTAGCTCATTTTGCGTGTCATTTGACCTACCTATAAAAGGAATATGATGCACTTTTTGAAAGGGGGACTTAGCATTTGGTAGATACAACTTTGGAGGCTATTCTTAGGGTAGAAGAAAAAAAGAGGAGGCTAAAGACACAAAAGGGGGGAGTTCTTCATCAACAAGGAGCATATTTCTTCTATGGAGTTAGCCCTTGAGGGTTGGAGCAACATCACCATGAGTGGCTAGACATCCTCTTGGGGCTAGAGTTAGCCCCAAGCATGTTTTCTATATCTTAATCTTGTGTATTATTGAGGGATTAGTGTTGTAATTAATGTTTTGACACTTTGATATATATAGATCTTGATTGTTCAATGATTTATGTGATTAAATACTTTCAATTGATCATTTCATTCTATCCATATGTCTATATATGCTAGAATAGATGTTCATGTGTTTGTCTCTATTTCTTGTGTTATTAACGCATGTTTATGTGTATTAATGCTATAGATCTAGAGATTGTCAAAACATTGTGCTTAAAAGAATGCTCTTGTGATTTTCTAGATGGTTCATACTCATTTCTTGATGGATTGTGGCTCTCCCTTAGCTTAATTAGTTTAATTTCATGTCATTAGCTTAATTGTAGTGTAGTGGTAGCATAGTTGTTAGATGGGAGGGCAATCCATGCTTGTTGTTTGATGTTCCATAGTTTTGAATGCAAGTAGCATATGTCTTTAACCTTGTGGTGTATTTGGCTTATGAGCTTAATGAAAGGATTAATGACTTGCTAGATATGTTGTGCTTTTCACATGCTATTTAGACAATATATACTTAATTGCTAGATATAATGTGCTTTTCACATGTTGATTAGACAATGTATGTTTAATTGATCACCCTTACTAATTGAATTAACCAAACACACACACACATCAATATTGCAACACACATTACCCTCATTAGTCACTAGTTGAAGGTGCAGAAAAGCATTGCTTGGAGGTGATCTCTAAACCCCAAGATTTCTCTCTCTCTTACTTACTCTTTATTGCATTCAATTATTTAGTTTAATTTGCTCTCTAGTTTAATCAACCAACCAACCATTTGTTTGATCATTCGACCTACTAACCCTAATAGCGATTCCACAACCAAGTACGACTCCAATCCCTTGGGACGATCCCTACTCGCCCTAGCTATATTTATAGTGAAGGGTAGTAGTGGCTTTTATAAATGTAAAACTCTTGACCCTCGCCTAAAATTCACACTCTCAAACTTGATCGTAGTGCGATGAACCAGTCAATACACACACTCTTCAGTCACGAATTTATATAAAATGAATTTTTGAGTTATTTATGAATATCTAAATCATAGATAATAATGATTACATAGTGAAGTAGTGTTATGTGTGTTTGTGTGTGTGTGTGTTTGTGTATATATATATATATATATCACTTGCTATGCATTCTTTCTGAATAATACACACATTTTGTGTTTTTGAAATGGTTAAAAACATTGTTTTTAGGAATTGAAATTTGTGCCTAAACATTTGATTAATTCTAGTTGGGGAAAAACTTCATGGATTAATTTGTTTGTCAATATAGTTTCCTTTTTCTTTTGTTTCTCTTTTTTTTATGTTGTTGCTAAGAATACATGGTTTTGCAAATTTGATTGGGGTTTTTGTGGTTCAAGGAAGGGAATGGGTGATAAAAAGAAGAATTTCATAAAGCTTGTCTCTGCTGCTGGAACTGGATACTTCTATTTGCAGAGGAAGAATCCGGCTAGGATCCCGACAAAACTCGAGTTCCGGAAATATGATCCTTGGGGGAATCACCACGTATTGTTTACTGAGGCGAAGATGAAGTGACTGGGAAGGCTTCTTGAATGGTATATATGGTATTCCTATTTTAGAATGTGGATCAATATCGTATTCCTATTTCCTCTAGATTGGTTTTTCGCTGGTTGATGTAGAGCTTGATGCTGTTTTGATTGTAGTCTTTGTGATGTGAGTGCCAAACTTTCATATCTTGACAGCCGTTACTCTTTTGCATAATGTTTCCTGACACATGGTTCATTTTGATATGTGCATTTTCATGTTTTTTTTTATCAACGGGGACAGAAATAATAGATTTCACAATACTTAATTAACTTCATTTTAGGTCCTACAGACATGGCGTACTGATTTGTTTGAAATAATTGATTTCACAACACTTGGTTAACTTCATTTAAGGTGTTACAGAGGTGATCAGTTGGATCTTTGATTAAGTAAAATCTTTTTTTTATTTTTTATTTATTGACCTCTTCCTTTCTTTAATCGATAGGAGGTCAAATTTGGATTGTTGTTCATATATTAGTGAAGCTATTTCAGTCTAATTCAATCTAACAAAAATAGAATCATGCTCTGTAGGATTTGAACCTACGACATTGGGTTTTGCTTACTGATTTGTGTGACACGCCATAAATTGGCACTTTATGTGGTATATCTTTGAATCTTTTACTGCCAAAAGCAGACTGACTTCAACTTCTTGATTTTCTATAAAGCTTGGATGAAGAATGTTCCATCTCAAAACCCGGTTACCCATTGATTTTTTTATTTTTATTTTTTTCTATTTTTTTCAAATTCAGTTCAAGTGGAGAATAAAACCAACAACTAGAGAGTTTTCAAATTTCTAAGGCATGTCTTAATTCTTCAGGTTCAACTGCCACTTTCTTGATTCTTCCTCCAATGACAATACCCTTCTTTCAAATTTCAAAGGCATGTCCTAATACTTTTCTTCCTTGTGATGAAGAAGGGTTCTCTTTCCTTTTTTTCTTTTCTTTTTTTTTTTTTTCTTTTTTTTTTTTTTTTGTCTTAAAAGTAGTAATGTAGAAAGGTATTCCTATGGGTCAGGTAAACAACTCACACACACTTTTTTGCCTCTAGAGAGGCATGAGCCCTCAATGCAACAAGGCTATGTGGATCCATCTCTGAATGGAATGAGGCTATGTGGGAAAAAGTTAAATAATCATACATCTTAAAATAAATGTAAACACGATGAAACAGACGGAATTCAGACAAGACCAAAGGGAACATTAAAAGCTCCAAGCATTGAAGGTTTATCAAAGATTGGATGAGGTGTTTATATTTATGCACACACTCAAGCGTTGAGCCCAGCCATTAGTTTGATTAAAGAATGAATGAAAGTAAAAATTAAATCATATCGAGACAACAAGTCATCAAATGAAACTATTAGCATTTGACATCACAACAAATGTGATCAATTACAAATATCTCTAGTTTCACCTGTGAGCATTTCTATGGCTACCATCTTCTTCATTGACCTACTGAACTCCTTGAAGAAAGCATGAGGCGAATAGTTTCACTATCGTTTCCGAGCTTATATCTGTCAAGAGCGCCACGTCAGATTGGAAAAGACCCATTTCTGGTTTAAGATGCTAAGGTAACTACTATCGAATGAAAGCGGGCTCTTAGAGTCCATCTTTGCAGTTGTCGCGGGATTAGCAAGATTTGGACACTGTTTTCTCAAGGACTCAACATATGCTGCACTTCGAGTAGGATCTACATCACCTTTACCAGTAAAGTTGCAAAGCTTCCTCGAGAAAGTTCCACAATGAGCAACACCAACGGTAAATTATCTTTTTGAGTTGCTAATATTTGTTGCTTGTGTGTTTCATATATATACATTAAATGCACTGTGACTTTATATAGGCTCTATGACTTCAACACTAGTACTTGAAATTGTGTGTGTGAGTGTGTATTCCAAAGCTAATGACATGTGCATCTGATACCGCAGTTATCTAAACGTGATTGTGTGTGTGTGTGTGTATCGTAAGGCTAAGGATGTGGTTATGACTGTAACAATATATGGACATGGATGTATTATATATTTGTAACACGTCCAAATCTATAGGTGATTATATAACATTTTACCTGTTAATGCCACAAGATCAATAGCATTGAGACCTTTATTTTCAATATTTTGCTTCAGTGTGGTGAAGTTTGAGAAGGATGTTGGTATGTTTCCATTGACACACGCACACACACACAAGTATTCTTAATTGAAATTGCTTTTAAATGCACAATCATCTGAGTTATTGTATACAAACTTACTAGGAAGGAAACAGAATCATGAGCGGTCAAGGCTAGAATGTCAGCACAGGAAACAATACCAGGGAAAACTTGTTCAATTTATGACTTGATATTGTCAATTACATTAAAACCTGACAGAGTAAGGTTAGGTATTGTATCTTTCTCAGATTGATTAGTCCCAACTTTGTCTAATAGTACAGATGCATCATATCCCTGCCACAATCAAACAACATGAATGTGATAATGAATTTGAAAACTAAAGTAATATATGTGTGTGTGTTTGGGTGTAACCAATGTAGGACATATGTTGCTAGCTATTTGATCTCAAAGCAAAGAATACCATGCGAGAAAAAAAAAACTTGGTTGTAGGAAATGGACATACCCTAACAAAACAATCAAGAAAGTGTATTCTAAGTAGTTTGGCACCTAGAGTAAGGTCATTTTGAACTTTGCTCCATGCTATGTCCCTCACAAGCTTCTCAGCGTGTGGGCATCTATTCCAATACAGGTTCTTCCTCAACCCATCTGCATTTTCATGACGAAACCTATGGTCAACACACTTATTCTTCTGAAAGTTTTTCCTCTCCAACTGAAGATGCAAGAAATTCATTCTTCTTTCTCTCTCTAGAATTCTTATACTTCAATAGAATAAAAAATTCCCCCCCTTATCTACCTGTAATGGTTTATTTATAGACCATTGCAAATATTATCGCTAACTGATTACATTGGGCCTATATTCAAGAGTTTTCTTCCTTTTGGGCCTGATTTTCCAACGGGCTTGATCTTCCTCAGTGGATCCTCCAGGTTCGGCCCATTCCGTGGTGCTTTTGTATAGGCCATACTTCAATTGTTCGACCCGATCCCATGCCAGCGAGCTATATCCGGCCCATGCCACTTACTGCATCCTCAATTGCCCCCATAATTACTCCTTATTGATTAGGGGGTAATTATTAGAGGCTGTTAATCATGACCTAACGGCTCGAGAAGATTGTGTGGGAGAATGGACGGTTAGATTTGGGGGTCGGCGTTTCGAGATTCAAAAAACTCATCGCTTTCCTGACTCCTCGGCCCTCGGGCCCACCTTGTCTTTATAAGCCTCATAGATGTTCCATCGATTCTCTTTACCGTCTCCATCTCACTTTCTGTTGTTCGAATCTTTTCCGGGCAATTTCTTGCAAAAGATCCTCCTTCCAGCGACCTTGCAGTACTTTTTGCCGTTCTCACTTTCTGAGGTTAGTTTCATTTGCATTTTTCTTTTGGAAGACCTCTCTCTCTTCCTTAAAATCTTCATTCATTCTCACCATGACTGTAGATCTAGACATTCTTTGCATGAAACTTCACCTCCCTGACGATGTAGAAATTAGAAATTGCCCCCGAGAGGTGAATATTAGAACCGGTGCTGGCCTTCTTCCCGGCGAGGTTCTGTTTTCACTCCTTCATCTTAATCTCCTTAGGTTCCCTTTGCATCCCTTCTTTTGCTATGTTTTCGACAAACTAAAACTTTCCCCTTTGCAAGTAAACCCAAATTTCCTTAGGATTTTGTCTGTTATGCTACTTGTGATCCGTGACAGAGGTCTGGATCTGGACCTCATAGATCTTCTCCTCTGTTACAAGGTTAGCAAGATCAGAACTGATGAATCATTTTACCACTTTTTCCCCATTGAGAAGAGGTCCATCTGAAGCAGTACGTTCTAACCAACGTTCCCTCCTACTCGGACCTCCTCACCTCAGACAACCTCCTCGCTCTCTCAGCCCTCGGCAAAACAATGAGCCAACTCCAGATCCCTTCCTTCGGTAGGAAGAAAACTGCCCCCAGGCCTGTTATCACCCCTGCATGAAATTCTTCACCAGCTTCAGCATCTTCCTCTGCTACCCTTTCTGATACCATTCCTTCCACCGATCCGACCGTGACGGTTATTGACCCGGTCGCCAACACAGCGATCGCTAGTCCGAACGTTACCCCTTCTGTCAGCAATCCTCCTGGCTCTACTACTACTTCCGCACGGGAAAAGGCAAGAGGAAAAAGGCACCAGCCTGATAGTGCCCTTAGCGTCGATGATGTTCCTTCATCTCAGAAGGTCAGGCCCTCTGGGCCGAATGTGATATCTCTAGCAAGACCTCCGCAAACTAGGCCCCCTACCACTTCTGGGCATGCCTCCGCTTCAGGAACGGCACCATGGAACCCTCGCTTCATTCGAATAGACGGATCGTCTGTAAAACCGACCGAGACCATGTTTAAGGATGGTCAGACCGCCATGGCTTACTACAGGAGCATGTGGACTCCCAAGGACATTGAGGTAGCCAAAGGTCTGTCTCAGAGGGAAGTGTTCAGCCAATTTCCCTTTTCTAGCCATGGAGGTAACTTCAGCCTCTTTGTCAATAAGTCTTTATACAGTCTTTACACTTATTTTCTTCTAACCATCTGCTCGGCTTAACCAGTTATCCTATATATCTCTACAGACCCTGTACGGGATGATGGCTATGTAGAAACAAGTTGAGCTTGTGAACGCCAAGGTCCGTGCACTTTCTGACAGCCTTAATGCAGCGAACAAGGAGAACAATGCTTTGGCTGCTCAGAAGATCGGGTTGATGGTTCAGCTTGGTAAGATTGAAAAGGAGAAGGATTCGCTGAGGAAGGAGACTGACTCTCTTCAGGATGAGAGGAATGCATTGCAGCTCGAAAAGAGCGTCTGGCATACTGAGCGGGAATCCCTTAAGGCTAAAAAGGAAGAACTGCTACGCCTTCTGAGTGATGAGCAATCCGCTCGGATGGCCTTTGAGAAAAGGGCTTTGGACGAGTGCAATGCTTTACTCGATACCATCAGTAGGGTAAATGGTGGTATGCTAGCTCTGTATGCTCGGTTTTCTAGAGTTGGGGCCCTCAGATATGCTCAGGGGTTCCGAGAGGGTTATGCCGATCGTGTTCCGGATGAAGGTCAGGCTGGTTCTACCCCTGATGATGTTGACAAGGAACTGGAGATTGACCCTCCTGGTGTTTATGCCGATCCAGACTCCACCGCTATTGAGGGCATATTTAATGAGTGCTAAGAGATTACCTCTTCTCGGATCACTCCTACTCCTTCTGCTGCTTTGACTTTGGACATTCTTCCTCTATCCACCGTGACTCCATCTGTTACTACTGTTGAAGATAACCCTTAGCAGAATGATTCTTCCAACGCTATTGAGGGTAGGACTCAACAGAACGATTCTGTCATTCACCTCGACTCTCCTCATTGTGAGGATGGTGATACCAACAATAATGAGGAGACAGTCCAGCACCATCAAGAGGCTGACGAGGCAAACGCTTCTTAGTTAGAACTTTTTGATGTATTAACTTTCCTTCTTTTGTATATTTGCCATCTGTATACCTCATCGTTTTTGTAACTCTTTGAACTTTATTATTAATGAGATGGCCGACTTCTGATCAAACTCTTTCTATAAACTCTTTATTTCAATGATCTAATCTGGTTCTTCCCTATATGGCAGTGGTTGGCATTCAGCTAATTTTTTGGCGTTCGGCTCATAGTGCCAGTTGCCACTTATTTTGCTGAGTGGTTGGCACTCGGGTAGAACGCCACTTGCCACTTTTATTCTTTTACTTCTTTTGGCAAGTTTTTGGCGTTCGGCTAATTGTGCCAGTTGCCATTTACTTTGTTTAGGCGCTTGGCGCTTGGCTAGAATGCCACTTGCTACTTGGCCTTTTATTTCTACGCAAGTGTTTGGCATTCGGCTCATAGTGCCAGCTGCCACTTACATTGCTTAGGTGCCTGACGCTCGGCTAGAATGCCACTTGCCACTTGGCCTTTTATTTCTAAGCAAGTATTTGGCGTTCGGCTCATAGTGCCAGCTGCCACTTACATTGCTTAGGTGCCTGGCACTTGGCTAGAATGCCACTTGCCACTTGGCCTTTTATTTCTTAGCAAGTGTTTGGCGTTCGGCTCATAGTGCCAGCTGCCACTTACATTACTTAGGTGCCTGGCGCTCGGCTAGAATGCCACTTGCCACTTGGCATTTTATTTCTAAGCAAGTGTTTGGCGTTCGGCTCATAGTGCCAGCTGCCACTTACATTGCTTAGGCGCCTGGCGCTTGGCTAGAATGCCACTTGCCACTTGGCTTTTTATTTCTTAGCAAGTGTTTGGCGTTCGGCTCATAGTGCCAGCTGCCACTTACATTGCTTAGGCGCCTGGCGCTTGGCTAGAATGCCACTTGCCACTTGGCTTTGCCATTTTTACTTAGTCAACCCCTTAAAGAGGAATATTATTTTTATAAATCTCAGAAACTTGTACATTCGCCTGTATTCAATTGAAAATGAACAAAATTCAATATTAAAATTTAATTTTTATTGATAATACCTCTTCAGAGAAGTAGCATTCCAAGGCTTGTTAACCAGCCTTCTGGCCATGGTTTCTAAGGTATATGCCCCCTTTCCTATGGCTTCTGCAATTCTGTATGGGCATTCCCATGGTGGCATCATCTTTTTGACTATCCCCACCTTCTTTTTCAAAACCAGATCACCCGGTCTAAAGTCTTTGTGCTTTACTTTTTTGTTATGGCTATTCGCAAGCATCTGCTGGTAGGATGCGAGCCTTACCACCACTGCATCTCTTTTTTCCTCCAGCAAATCGAGGTTAAACCTCAACATACTGTCATTATGCTTTCGGTTCCATGCCAAGCTTCGAATAGTCGGAACCAAGTGCTCGACTGGTATAACTACCTCGGTACCATACGCCATGGTGAATGGGCTTTCTCCGATCGGTCGCCTTGGGGTCGTTCTGTAAGGCCATAGGACGTTCAGCAGTTCATCTAACCATTTTCCTTTCTTTTCTTCTAGCTTTTTCTTGATACAAGCAAAGATTGTTCTATTTGTGATTTCTGCCTGTCCATTGACCTGTGGGTGACTTACTGCAGCCAACTTTTGATTAATTCCATATTCCTCCAACAACCCTCTTACTTGCTTACTGTCAAGGTTGGTCCCATTATCCATGACGATTGACCTCGGAACACCAAACCGGCAAAATAATATTATTCCAAATGAATCGTCTCACATGAGTTTGAGTAACGCTCGGGTATGGCTCTGCTTCCACCCACTTAGTAAAGTAATCTGTAGCCAGCAGCACATACTTGTTCTGAGCTCTTGCAGTTGGTAGAGGACCAACCACATCCATCCCCCACTGTGCGAAAGGCCATGGTGTGGCCATTACGTGCAAGTCCTCAGGTGGTTGGTGAATCAGTGGTCTGAACCTTTGGCACTTATCGCACCTTCTGGACAATTCTTCCGCATCTCGCGACATGTTCGATTAGAAGTACCCTTGCGTTATTGCTTTGTGCGCTAAAGATCTCCCCCCTGAGTGGTTTCCACATACACCTTCATGAATAGCTCGTAGTATCTGCCGAGCCTCTGTGGGGGTGACGCATTTTAAGTACGGTCCGGAAAAAGATCTTCTGTACAACTGGTTATGCACTACGGCGTACTTTGCAGCATTTGCTTTGATTTTCCTAGCCTCATCTCTTTGCTCAGGCAGAGTACCATCCCAAATGTAAGTTATGATCGGATCAATCCAGCTTGGCTCATATGGAATAACATTCACTTGCCAAGGATCTGAGCCCGAAGGTTCTTCAAAAATGGATGGCTGGTTTAATATTCCCATTGGAATCACCCTTGCCAATGTTTCTCCAGAACCCGAGGCACTACATGCTAGCCGATCGGCATCCTCGTTATGCTCCCTCGAAATTTGAATGAATTCAATTTTTTCAAAGTTTTTGGCCTCTCGCATAACAGCAGAACGATATGCTTCCATCGTTTCATCCTTGGTTTCATACTCGCCCTTCACCTGCTGAACGATTAACTGCGAGTCACTAAAAACAGTCAAATTCCTGACCTTCAGCTCCTTGGCAAGCTTAATTCCTACCAGCAATGCTTCATACTCTGCCTCATTGTTCGTGGCTCCGAATTCAAGTCGAAGGGCTTGGCTTAAGGATGTACCTTCTGGCGTCTGCTGTTTGATCCCAATGCCTGCACCCATCTGATTTGAGGATCCATCGACGAAGAGTTTCCATAAGCAACCACAAAGGTTTTCCTCCACGTCCTCTGAATCACATTCTAGTAAAAAATCTGCCACCGCTTGCCCTTTGACTGCTGTTCTGGGTTCGTATGTGATATCAAATGAGCTTAACTCTATGGCCCACTTCGTCATTCTTCCTGAGAGATCTGGTTTATACAGGATTATTCTGATAGGGAAAGTGGTTAGAACGATGATAGGATGGGATTCAAAATAATGCCTGAGCTTTCTTTTCGCATGCACTAGCGAGAGTATCACCTGCTCTGCCTTTGAATAACGTCTTTTGGCCTCAGTCATTGTCTTGCTAACATAGAACACTGGATATTGCTTTCCTTCTTCATAGCGGATCAAAACACCACTTGTCGCAATGCTGGATACTCCGAGATATAAAAACAGCTTTTCATCCGGTTCTGGAGCTGACAGGACCGGAAGGTTCTGCATATACTTTTTCAGAGCAGTTAATGCTAGGCGCTGTTCATCCCCCCAAACTTGCCTGCCGTGGCTTCGTACTGTGTCAAAAAATGGTTTGCAGCGATCTGACAATTTGGAAATGAATCGGCTCAGTGCAGCGATCCGTCCTGTAAGTGTTTGCACTTCTTTGACTGTCGTCGGCTCGGCATTCTTAGTCAGAGCATCTGCTTGGGTAGGGCTTGCCTCGATGCCTCTGAGATTAACCACGTGCCCCAGGAATTGGCCAGAACTTACACCGAATGAGCACTTGGTTGGATTGAGCTTCATTCCATATTGCCTCAACACATCAAATACGTCTCGCAGATATTTCACATGGTCAACTTTCTTCTTAATTTTTACCACCATGTCATCAATGTAAGCTTCCACTGTCTTCCCTATTTGTCCCTTAAAAATTTTGCTAATAAGTCTTTGGTAAGTTGCTCCGGCGTTCTTCAGTCCGAATGGCATGACTTTGTAGCAATACGTTCCGCGTTCGGTAACGAAAGAAGTTTTTTCTTCATCAGCAGGGTCCATGGGGATCTGATTATAACCTGAATAAGCATCTAAAAAGGTCAAACGTTCATATCCAGTAGTTGCATCCACCATCTGATCAATCTTCGGCAGCGGGAAGCTATCCTTCGGACAGGCTTTGTTTAAATTGGTGAAATCAATGCACACTCGCCATTTCCCATTTTTCTTCTACATAACGACAACATTTGATAACCAGCCAGGGTAGTACACTTCTCTTACAAACCCCGTATCGAGCAGCTTGTCAACCTCCTCAGCAATGATCCGGTTACGCTCAGGAGCAAACCGTCGCTACTTCTGCTTTACAGGTTTTGCATTGGGATTAACGTTCAAGGAGTGACAAGATACAAAGAATCGATCCCTGGCATGTCTAGGTGACTCCATGCAAACAAATCTGCGTTTTGAGACAAAAAATTAACTAACTCCTGCTTTTTCTCCTCAGCGAGTCGTTTCCCCACTCTGGTTGTTCGTTCCGGTCGGAACTGATCGATCTGCACATCACACAGGGGTTCTTCAGTCAAGTCCACTGGCTCCTCCTCCCCATTCTGCTTAGAGGGAGGCTCCTGTAATTGCTATTTCGGACTTACTGAACGAATGGGAGCTTTCCCCTTTCCGGCATGTTTCAGTGTTACTGAATAACATTCTTTAGTTGCAACCTGGTCCCCATGAATGTCAATCACTTTGGTCCCGTCTAGCCCTAGGCATCTCATTACTTGATGCAGAGTGGAAGGAACACCTTGAACTCTGTGGATCCACCCTCTGCCCATCAGAAGATTGTAAGAGGGATGAATTTCAACAACCACAAAGGTTTCCATCAGAACCCTCTCGGCAGCATGTACCGCTACCTCCACCGTACCGACGGGCTCCACTCGTTTTCCATCAAACCCTAGTAGAGGATTCCCGATGGATTTCAGCCGATCCTATTTGATCTCGAGCCGATCGAATGTGTCCCTTGGCATGATGTTCACACTACTTCCAGGATCAATCAAAACTCTGTGCACCAAGCATTTGGCCACTGTCAAACTTACGACCAACGGGTCCTCATGAGGGATCTGAACACGCAATAGATCTGTTACGTCAAACTTTATCTGCGTTGATGCGCTCTGTTGGTGCAGAGTGTTTACACTGCCTATTATTCTCTTCATCTGTGCCTGGCGAAGGCGTGTTCGAAGCAGTTCATCTGACTCTTCGGCAGGCTCTGGCCGACCGTGAATTGCATTGATTATTCGAACTGGTTACGTGTTGTGAGAATTCGACTTCTGATTCCTCTTCACGTGCTCCATTGGTCGATTCCGTTCCACTGCTAGGCCTTGAATATAACTTGCGAACTCCCCTCTAGCTATTAGCATTTCTACCTGTCTCCTTAGGTTCTTGCATTCGTTAGTCTGATGGCTAAAGTCAGAATGAAATGCACAATGCTTAGACTGATCCCTCTGTTCGAGGGGTTGTCTGATTGGTAAAGGAGGTCGAAACTTATCTTTATTTTCTTGGTACAATCTTGCTAAGGTAACTTTCAATGGAGTAACCAGCTCTTCCTCTCTGGGCCTCTTCTCAGATTTCCATAAGGAGTGCTGCGGCTGAACCTGCTTTTACCTGATCTTTGCTTTGGTCTTTTCTTCCATAGATATGACGAATGTCTTCCGAGCGTTTGCCGCCTCTTCTTCTTCCAAGCGCACAAATCCATCGGCTCTTTCGTTAAGTTCATCCATAGTTTTCGGCGTGTTCACCACCAAGCTTGTGTGGAATGGGGTGCCACGGGTCATGGCCAGTATAAATGCTTGAATTGCCGTTGAAGGGTGATATTCAATAACCATGCTCTTGGTAAGGTTAAACCTGGTTAGGAAAGCCTGGAGACGCTCATCAGCATGCTGCTTTATTGTGAATAGGCTCGAAATATCTTTCGCTGGACGCTTGTTTCCATAATATTGGCTTATGAACCAATCACATAAGCTTCGAAAACTATCCACTGAGCCCCTCGGCAGGTTCTTGAACCAATTCAGAGCTGGTCCAGCTAGACTCGTAGGAAAGCACTTGCACATCAAAGAGCCATTTTCAACTGGATGTGATACACATGATCGATAGGATCGGTCGTTCCGTCGAACAGAATAAAAATGGGCATGGAAAATTTCCTCGGACTCGGAGCATTCAGAATCTCATCGGTGAACGGTGAATCAACCGTTCAAGCTGCTGAATGGAGTGCTTCATTTTCCCTCTAGAACCCCGCAGTTGCTCTTTGGTCTACAGACCTCCTCTCTGAGTCGTGATAATCGAACGTCATCATGGAAGGCCGATAGGTCGGATCGAATGATCTGTCCTCAACAAAGTTTCTGCGCCATGGAGGCATAGCTTTGTGACGATCCAACTCTATTGCTTCACCTTGGCTGAGCGTTTCTTGATGTGGATCAAAAGTCATTACTTCGTTTCGCCTGATCTGCTCACGCCGTGGATCCACGTGAGTCGATCCTTCACGATCATCAATACGACAAAGATTTAGCGGCAAACCATCTCGCCGGATTTCCTCGCGGTGAGGATCTATCAGATTATTTCCGACCTCCTCGCCGTGATGTGCCGCATCGGTACGTGCACCTTCTTCTCCTGCCGGGAGTGGTCGCGGAATTACTGGAGCTTCTTGACGCTGCATTTTATTCCTTAGATCTGCATTTTCTCTCTGGAGAGCTTCGATTATACTCATCAACTCATCAAGTTTCACTTGCTGGACGTTCTCGACCGTATTGGAGTTCTCACCCCCTATCATGATTCCGGATCGAAACAAAGGCATGAATTATGAACTCCGAAACAGATCTGAGCGTCACCGATGCAAATTCCGTTAGATTTGGGCTCAACTTCACCGAATCGTGATCACCGTTTGCTAGATCTAAACTTTTCTAGCTTTGAACTCACCGGATCTGACTGCAATTGAGCAAATCACAATTGTGTCATTCCGAAGCAAATGCCTCAAAATCCACAATAAGCAAGAATTCTCTCTGAACAAACTACAATCTCACTGATCTGGATTCAACTTCCAGAAGTCAAACTGTGTACTCACAAACTTGATTGAACTAATATGGTACTGATCAGGCTCGAATCGATCTTGTTCGTCGTTCCCACAAATGGCGACAATTGAAGATGTAAGAAATTCATTCTTCTTTCTCTCTCTAGAATTCTTACACTTCAATAGAATAAAAAAATTCCCCCCCTTATCCACTTGTAATGGTCTATTTATAGACCATTGCAAATATTATCGCTAACTGATTACATTGGGCCTATATTCAAGGGTTTTCTTCCTTTTGGGCCTGATTTTCCAATGGGCTTGATCTTCCTCAGTGGATCCTCCAGGTTCGGCCCATTCCGTGGTGCTTTTGTATGGGCCATACTTCAATTGTTCGACCCGATCCCATGCCAGCGAGCTATATCCGGCCCATGCCACTTACTGCATCCTCACCAACCCATCTGCATCACAAACCCTACCTATTACACCTAGCAAAACAAGAGACACCATGAGAATAAGAAAGCTCTATTGTGCCCCCATTTTTCTTTAAATAAAGAATAGACAGTACCAAAGCAGTAATGTTAGTAGTGGTGAAACTGAGACAATGTTCAAATCTTTATCTATTTGTTGAATAAACAATCAATTCTCCACAGGATGCTTTATATAGGTATCCCATGCTGCAGCCAACTACTTTGACTCCTGGAGCTTCAGTCTAGGTTAAAACATTTTATGTTTTTAGAGCCTACTGATTTTCATGATTTGATGATGATTCCATAAAGAATGATAAGTGAAGTCAAACAAATATTGATTCATAAATGTTGAAAGATTTTGGGTTGACCATTTTTGTCCAACCAAAAAGTATACACATTGGGTTGCCTATTTTTGTCCCAGCAAAAAGTATACACATTTTGGTTGAATATAGATTCTTACTAGTATATAGGTAGGATCAGGAAAATAACACCAACTTCTATTAACAGGGTTTGGGTGAATGTATGAATCCAACAGTTTGATTATCAGTAAAGTGTGTTCTTTTATTGGAGTACTGGAAGGAGGAGAACACCGGAGACATATCTAATTTTTAATATTATTTTACACAAAGTGAATATTATATCGTATTTGAATGTCAGTATTTTAACAAGGTACTGACTAATTAAATATTATTAATGATGGTAGATTCTGTAGGTGGATTGATGAAGTTGATGACAAAGTTGTACTTCTAACTTGCATAAAAAATTCTCCAAGATAATGAAAATAACTATAAAGAAAAGGGTAATTAGTAAGGATAAAAAATAAATAAATATATAAATAAATAAAAGAAAAGGAAATTAAAACTAGGGTAAGGTAAAAGAGTAATAAGGACATTATTAAGAATACACTATTGTGCACTTCCTTTACCATGTGTTAGTCTTGTCTTGTGTTGTTTCCTTTAAAAGAATATGGCTACATTATTAGTACATTGTATTTGGGGCATAATGAATTCCAGTGATCTCATTTATTTCTTATCTTAAAAACTCATTGAATACTTTGGTTATCAAATGAATTGAGCCTGTAAAATGGTCAATCAATAATAGTAATAATAAAAAAATAAATCTAAATATGTGCTCCAACTTTTGATCGAACATTTTATATATGACCCTCGGAACAGTGAACATGTTAATTTGCACCCTACAACTTGCCACACATGTCACTTGAATTAGAAAAATATAGAGTAAATTTAGAAATTTAATTTGTTAGGTAGTCCTACTTATTGTTTTAGGTTCTTTTTTGGTTAAGTAATAAAGGAACAAAAAAACATGTACAAGGTTATTTATAAAGAGGAATTTCTTCCCAATATATAGAAAATAGAAAAAAGTAAATAGTGTTTAATGCAACTTAACATGCTATACACTGAAAACATACAATTAGTGAAAAAAGAGAGAGGGTAAATTACACTAACCTCTCCTGAGGTTTGAATAAATTACACCCAGATGGACGGGTGATGTTTCTGATTTTCACCATTTTTCTTCTTCCGGAAATTTTGTCGCCGCATGGGCATTTTTGTCTTTTCACGTTTTGCGTACCGGACACCGTGGGTGTGCCAGGTGTGTCGAATAATCGTTGGGAGCATTTTATTGAGCTCAGCACTCTTTGAAATTCAAGGTTGGTCGTTTTTTGCATTTTTTAGTTTTTCGGACCGAAAGGTCCTATGTGGGACCCACTACCGGAATTGTTGCACACAGGAATTGTAATTGGGTTCAATTGCATCATGTTTATTTTATTTAATGTGTGGTATATGGTTGTGATTTAATGTGTGTATATATGTATATGTGTGGTGTAAAATGAAAGTGAAAGAAAAAGAAAAATAAAAATAAAATAGGTAGGGGACCACATTAATGTTTGATATAGACAAAGAGGCTTTGTTTTTAGCCTCATTTTTTTCCCCTTTTCTCTCTCCCCGCTGAACACTCTCTCTCACCCTTTTTCTTTGTTTTTTTCTTTTTTTTTTTCAATCCAAGTTTTGAATCTTGATTACTCCTTCAATACTTGGAGTTTTTGGAGACCGTTTGTAGCAAATCGAAGCCCACGACGAGGCCTTCAAATCCATACCAGCAATTTCAGATTTGGTGCTCCATAGGAATTTCGAAATTTGAGACCTATTTTGAGGGTTTTGTGTAAACTTGAGGTAGGGGTTTCTAATCCATGACTTTCTTGCCCCCTTGTGAATTAATCTTTGTTATTTGTAACTAAGCATGCTTAATTTGAGAAGAATACCTCTAGAATGAATTATTTGACATGTTGTTTTCATGAAAATGTGTACAAGTTGGTTTATATAAGATGCATGCTTAAATGAAATTTCCTATGTTTATTGTGTTGCTTGATATACTAGATTGGGTTGATTTTGTTTTAGGATGACTAAACCTTGTAATTTGAACATGTAGGTATGTGTTTAATTTATGTTATGTGTGGAAAGCAAGTCCTATATGTTAATTTCCCTCGCCGATAATATTGTTAACTTGCTAAAATTATTGTATGGAAGCATGTTATGTATTCTTAGAAAACTCTTGTAAGGTGTAATGTGAGATTTAAATTGTGAACTTGTTGTGAAATGATGAATCTCATGGCATGAAGCACTCATGCATAACATTGGGAAGAAAATGGGAACAAGTGTTATGAAAGGAAAAGGGGAATTTTTGGGAAGAAGTTTTTATTGAAATGTTTTCATGAAAAACCCGATCGCCGCGGAGTCACCAAAGGGCCGGTAGGTTAATGTAACCTAGAGGGAACTAGGGAGATTGCCCTAGCGTGGTTGAGTTATCTGGGCCCAAAATGACGCTGCGGAGGTACCAATGGTCAGGGACAGTAGCCAATCCTTCTCTCGGCGCTGAGGGGGTACAAAAGGGGGTTACATTAACTGTTTGAAAAGTGACAGATTTGAATGTTGAAAATGGGGAGCAATATCGGCATGCATTGCATTTACATTGCATCTTATTGTTTATGTTGAGATTGGATATGATGTATTTTCCCAACATGGTATGATCCCGCTTCCCATTGTTCTATTCTTTATTTTGATTCACAGGGACACAAGGGGTGTGTCTTAGGTGCTGCCTACTAAGCGATTCGCTCACCCTATTATACTTAACATTTTTCAAGTCAGGGAAAAAAAATGGCGAATGACCATCCATAGCAAACTTGAGAGTTGCTAGAAGATCATTTTACTATTTTGGTAAATAGGCCATTCTTTTGCAAAAGCTTTGTTTTGAGAAATGTATTAAGCTAGTTGTCTTGGCCCTGTAACATTCACTAGGCACGTTGATTCCATTTTGTTGTAAATTAAGTTAAATACAAAGATTATGTATAAACTTCATGTGAATCAATCAAATGATGTTGTAATGGAATCAAGGGTTGGTATATTTGTCCCTGATTATAGTATGTCACATTTTCTAAATGTTCGGGACAAGTTTAGATCATTTCAAAGTCCCCATTCCAGTTCTTCTATAGCTTTATAAGTGCCGTACCTCAGCATTAGGTTCCAGGCTCGACAGAGCCATTTCAGTCGACCGAAATGGTACTTCAGTTAACCGATTCATCTTCAACTCTTGGGATCTCCTATTTTGGTCGACCGAGATAGGGTTCGGTCGACCGAACCATTCACTAGCTCTCAGGATCTCCACTTCGGTCGACCGATGGAGGATTCTGGTCGATCGATTCTTGAGGATCTGCATCGGCCGACCTAAATGGCACTTCGGTCGACCGAAGTGCATCTGTTTTGGTTGTTTTGCCCTTCCTTCTTGTTATTCTACTCTCGACTCTTGGGGATTTGTTTTGAGCCCTTATGAAAACTTAATAACAACACAAAAGGAAACGTTTGACGCTAGAAATGATGAGATTGACGTAGATAACCTCGGGTTCGAGTAAGGACCCGGCTAACAGTTCGGGCTTTCGGGTACGGGACATTACAGGAATGGTATCAGAGCTATGGTTCGAAAACCATTAGGACGACGAGTCGAGACCTACTTAGGTTCGCATGGGAAAGATGAATTGCATGATTATGTGCTACATGTTTAACTGTTTAGGAAGCATGCGTACTTGTTTACTTGTTTACCTGTTCAATTGCTTATGTGATCACATGTTATGTGTTTAAAATAATGTATGCTATTACCATGATGATGGTTGAAAACATGTTGATTTCGATATGATGATATGTATGAGGAGTAAGTTAACAGCAAGTTGTGAGTATGGATTGTGCAAGTGTGTAGTATAGGAAATGATGATGGGGATAGAAGGAATAATCAATCTTACATAATAATCTCGTGAACTCGTTGTTTAAACTAATGTGATAGGACACGGTCGTGTCAAGGGTTATGTTCCTGATATTTTGTATATATGTATATATATATAAGTATGCCTTGTATGTAGGCCTATGTATTTTTAGGCATGTAGACAGTCGAGCACGAGATCGTTGCTAGTACGCTGGGGTACTTGTCATGGCATTGAGGGTTGTGTAAGTCATGACCTGAGATGGTGTGATACCCCTCGAATCCGAGACACGGGTTGATCAGGCCCAGGCTTAAACCCGAGGGATATCAAACAATTAATATGTAATACGAACACAGATGACAAAATAAATTTAATAAATAAAGTTTAAGCTGGAAGAAACTAAAAGTAAAATCATTTATAATTAAATACTTAGAATCTGATAATCCAAAACTCCATCAGTTTAACAATTCGGGAATCTATCTCTAGTGGACCCCTAATAAAAATCCCAAACCGAATAAAAGTAAAAACTGAAAATAAAATCCAAATCTAATATCTGGAAAGAAGTCCTACGTCATCGGTAGAATGGAAGATCGTCTCTGCTCAGCATGAACAAGCTCTAGACTGGAAATGTCCGATACCTGAAAAATGATGAGTGGATCAGGCCCACATGCAAGTTATATACTACTACTACCCAAGTAGAGACCCGATACGCATGTACATCCGAACCAATCCAACAATAGCTAATAGTCCGTAGATAAATATATATATATATAATCACACTACAGGACTCTCACTGGACTACAGGCCCATCTCAACCTGACTAGTAGGCACCATGCGAAAATGCACCCAAAGGTGGGCATGACCACCTAGTCCTAGCAGGGTACACATCCAACCATCATAGCCAGCTATGTATCCCAATGCATATACGCTCCCTAACCAACGACTCTGAGACTCAGGCTCATATCGTGGCATCATAAAAATATATTTAAATTCCATTCCAAACCAAAGTGTCACTCAATTATTTATTGATCTGACACAGAAGACAGGTAGGACTTAACTTTTGTAGTTAATCCATCCCTTATTCCAGAGTAGGTAGGACTTAGCATTTTTAAGCTAATCCCCCTAGTATGTCATCGTCCCATACCGGTGCATACAAAACATCCATCCAGAATTGATAATATATATATGACAGCATAACATATCAATATCAACATACCCAATCATAAGCATAAATAGAATGTTTAACTAGCATGCTTGTTCAATACATCCAGTTTCTGATTCTCTAACAAATTTTAAATGCAGAGAATAAATATAACCATCCTGTAACTCACAATAAGCATAATAATAACATTAACAGTATCTACATACTTACTTGTAATTACTCCACAACATCCCACAAGTTGACATAAACAATTGTTTTGGTAACCATCAATTAGTTCCTTATTAAGTATTAACTGAATTTATATTAGTTAATAGGCTTAATCCCATACCCCTGTTATATGATTTACATATCAAACTCCTAGTTCAATTGCTAAATTAAAATTAAACAACTTGAATCATCCGCACAAGGCAACCATGTAAACTTCCTTAACAGTTTCATAACGTCCCTTCTACTAACCTTCTATGGTATAATATGTATTTTCATGCCTTTTGAAGTTTTAGTAGAATTTAAACATCACTGAGAACCTCTAATTAAACTCTCAGTTGCCCCTGGAAACCCGTTAACCCAAGCACAGTAGCTAGCAGTCTCGCAGAAAACCAAAAAAAATGAAAACCCACGAAGGAGCCGGCTCCACCCAAAGTGAAGCCACCTCCATCACCAGTAGAGCCGGCTCTACTACAAAGTAGAGCCCGCTCCATCTTTTAATTAAGCCTGCTCTACTTGAAATAGAGCAGGCTTTTTCCCCTCTACGTCGTTTTTCCAATTCCGGCGATGTCCGACTGTGTTTATCCTCCAAACCAAATTTTTTGCTAATTAAAACTAAGTCCTTGGGGAGTTCCAAAGTTAATTAAATTCTTAACTTATTAACCAAATCATATGGAACAAGAATTACACAAAACAGCTTCTAAGTGGATTAAAATCCATACAAGAACACATACTGTTTCAGGTATCTAACCCTGCGACCCAGATTAATTTTAATATTTCCCACTATGTTTTAGAACTATTAAAATTCTTAATCCATCAATTGACATCAAAAAAATCATGAATTAAGTAAAACAAAATAGTAAAGCAAACAACACTGTAAAACGAACAATTTAACAGTTCATAAACATATGTTTATTAAACAATGCAAGCATGCGAACCAGATTTGTTTTAATCCTTATTTCATCCTGAGATTGTGTTAGGGATGCAGAGAACACAGGTCAAAGAGGTAGAGCTAGTTATAAAACTTGCCTGTGAGACTCGTTTCAGAAATCTCAGCGTCTTTCTTCTAAGTTTTCCCGGCGCCCCTTTGGTTTTCCTCCTCTCTGTTTCATCTGTCTCCACAATGTGGTTAGGGTTCTAAACCCTTGACAGCCTTATACAGATATATTTATAGGTTTATAAGTTTACAGAAAACCCTAGTTTAATTTTACCCTAAACTAAATCCTTAGTCGGCCCATATGAAACCTAATTAATGCTTAATTATGTCAGCTACATACGTGACTTCTAAAACCAAAACCCTTAATTAATCCTACTAACATAAAACTCTATTTATAGAAAATCCATTTATACTAAATTAAGTCATTTAACAATTAATTCAATTTCAAGAAAAATAATTAATTCTATTTAAAGAAAACAATTACATCCAATAATTAAAACCCAATTAAATAAACAATTAAATAAAACAATCAAACAAAAAGAAGTCATTTAAATAATTCATAATGAAATCAACAAATTCACAACTAAATCAATAAAACACAATTTAAATAATTAAATAAATTTCAAAATTATCCTTGTTAAATTAGGGGTATTACATTCTTCCCCCCTAACAACAGGAATTCCGTCCTTGGAATTCGCTCTTACCTTCTTCCCGTAATTCAGGAAACTGTGAACGAATGACGTCCTTCCATTCCAAAGTAGACTCAGCCTCATTGTGATGACTCCACTGGATACGAACTCAAAAAAAATAACCTTATTACAAAGGATTTGATCCCAATGGTAGACAATACGATACGGTGGCTCCAAATAAGTTGCATCCGGCTGCAACTCAAACTCCTCAACATCAATATGCTGATACCGATCATCATCTCGCAAAAATTTCTGCAACATTGAAACATGGAACACATTGTGTATGCGATCCAAATTATCCGGCAATGCCAACCTATAAAATACAGCTCCAAGTCGATCCGTAATCATGAATGGACTGACAAATCGTAGAGATAACTTCCCTTTCTTCCCAAAGCACATTACACCTTCCATAGGAGACACTTTGAGTAGAACCTGATCCCCAACCTGAAACTCCAAAGCATGAGTGCGACGATCCACATAACTCTTCTGCCTACTCTGAGCAGCACGCATGCAATCCCTAATAAGAGCTATCTTCTCAGAAGTATCCTTGATGAATTCAGGACCCAAGAATCTGCTCTCACTAGCCTCCATCCAACAACAGGCGATCGACATGGTCGGCTGTATAACGCCTCAAATGGTGCCATCCCAATAGTCTTTTGAAAACTATTGTTATAAGCAAACTCCACAAACGGTAAATAGTCATCCCAGTGGCCCTTGAAATCAAGAACACACGAACGGAGCATATCCTCCATGATCTGATTTACCCTCTCAGTTTGTCCATCAGTCTGAGGTTGATAAGCAGTGCTAAGATGTAACTCTGAAACCAAAGCCTGCTGAAAACTCTTCCAGAATCCCGACACAAAACTCGAATCCTTGTTCGATACGATAGATAACGGAATGCCATATAATTTCACAATCTCTGAGATGTAAAGCCTTGCCAACTGCTCCGAAGTGTAGTCAGTACGAATAGGCAAAAAGTGAGCTGATTTCGTCAGTCTGTCCACGATAACCCAAATAGAGTTGTGATCCTTGAAGAGTTTGGCAATCCCTCCACAAAATCCATAGAAATGCTCTCCCATTTCCACTCCGGTATTGGTAGTGGCTGTAGAGCTCCTGGTGGCCTCTGATGATCGATCTTGACCATCTGACAAGTACTACATCGTGAGACAAAAAGAGCAATGTCCCTCTTAATATCGGCCCACCAAAACTGCCGCTTCATATCCTGATACATCTTATCGCCTCCTGGATAAACAGAGAACTCAGAGTGGTGAGTCTTAGTCATCACATCCTTCCTCAAATCATCAGCAGGAGGTACCACTAACCGTCTCTTGTACCTCAAACCTCCATCAGCCCCAACATAATAGAATGCTCTCCGGAAGCTATCTCTGCAACCTTTGTCAATGCACTGCTGATCCGTGAGTTGTGCCTTCAAAACCCTGTGAATGATAGAAGGTGTAACTACCATACAAGCCATGAACGCATCCAATAATTCATCCACCGTCTTCAACGCATTCCACTCAGTAGTGAATAGAGCAGAAAGACTACCAACTGGTCGGCGACTAAGTGCATCCGCCACCACATTCGCTTTCCCTGGATGGTACTGTATAGAAAAATGATAGTCTTTCATAAACTCTAACCACCTACGCTGTCTCATATTCAGCTCCCGCTGAGTGAATAAGTACTGCATACTCTTATGATCGCTGAACAATCTGAAGGACTCACCCAACAGATAATGCCTCCAAATACGTAAGGCAAAGACCACAGCTGCCAACTCTAAATCATGTGTTAGATGATTAAGCGCATGAGGCTTAAGCTTCCTAGATCTATAAAAAAAAAATGGGTCGCTCCTCCTACATCAAAACACATGCAAGACCCTGCAACGAAGCATCCATGTAAACAAGATACTCTATTCCGCTCTGTGGTATAGACAGAACCGGTGCAGAAGTTAACTTCTTCTTAAGCTTATCAAAAACTTGCTGGCAATGTTCATCCTACACAAACGACACACTCTTTTTAGTCCGATAAGTGAGTGGTCCCGCTATCTTGGAGAACCCCTGGATGAACCTCCTGTAATATCTTGCCAAACTGAGGAAACTCCGAATCTCGGTAGGTGAAGTAAGCTGTCCCCACTCAACCACCACTGAAACCTTGGCTGGATCTACCGCTATTCCCCTTTCTGACACCACGTGACCCAGAAACTTCCCTTCCCGCTGCCAAAATTCACACTTCTTGAACTTAGCATATAACTGGTGCTCACGAAGCGTCTGCAAAACTATGCGAAGATGTCTAGCATGGTCGTTCTCGGACCTAGAATAGATCAAGATATCATCAATAAAGACAATGACAAATTGATCCAAATAAGCCCGAAAGACTCTGTTCATTAAATCCATGAACACTGCAGGTGCATTAGTCGTCCCAAATGGCATGACACGAAACTCATAAGAACCATATCTCGTGAGAAACGATGTCTCAGGAACATCATGCTCCCTAACCCTCAGCTGATGATACCCAGAACACAGATCAATCTTGGAGAAATATGTAGCTCCCCTTAATTGATCAAACAAGTCATTAATCCTGGGCAAAGGATACTTGTTACGAATCGTAACCTTGTTCAACTCCCTATAATCTATACACAAGCGGAGCGAACCACCATTCTTCTTCACAAATAGAACCGATGCTCCCGAGGGTGAAGTACTCCTACGAATAAAACCATGGCTAAGTAGCTGCTGAATCTGATCCCTCGGCTCTCGCATCTCCACTGGTGCCATTCTATACGGTGCCCTAGCAATAGGCATAGTGCCTGGAGCTAAGTCGATCTCGCGACTAGGCCGCAACCCTGGAATTTCCTGAAATACATCCGGGAAATCCTGTACAATTGGTATGTTATCCAAAGATACAGAAATCCTCTCCTCCGTCTCCTACTCTACCCGAAACAAATAGGTGTTATTGTCCCCGCTAGAGCGTGGCATAACAACGAAGTAAAATATCCTGACTAGGTATGGTGAACACAATAGACCTTTCCATCATAAATAACTTGAGCATGGCAGTGATAACCAATCCATCTCAAATATCACGTCATACGTGTGCATGTCCAAGACCAAAAGATTTGTTAGAAATTCTGAGTCTACCAATATCTAGTGTCACAGGCCCATCCTCCTATGTAAAATGGCAGTATTGCCAAAAAGGTGTAGAAATACCCTGAGGTCTATTGCATACATGTGTCACCAACCTAAATCTCAACTGTTCTGAATACTCCGTAATGCAAAGCACGTAAAGTAAACAAAATACTCCGAAATCTACTCAGAGTTAGAACGTCGCTTTATTTTGAGAATCTTCCTTCTATACCAAACCTACCATATTGAGTTTACACAAGTTCTTTTATAACTCCTTGGTAATCATCCTATTGCAAGACAATGAACCTATAAGCAAAACTTTATTTGCTTGCCCAAAAACCAATCACCCTACTGTGACTGACTTTCCTTCCGTATTGCAACGTACACATTCTAATACAGTGTAATAAAACCATTCATGTATACATCACAACACAACTTCCAATAAACACAATTGAGATAGTCAAAACCACAAGTTTACTTTATTAAGAACTTTTCAAACCAAAACTGTCAAACAAATAACCGTAAGGTGTTCTTTAATATAATCCTAATGTACGTGATTAAATCCATACTACCTTCTTACTAATACCTCCTCCACTACGAGTAATTAAAAGTACTCTAAAAAGAGCAGTCATCCTTGAACTCCGGTGCCCTCCATCTCGGTTGCTCCGGTATCTCCTCCATCCTGATCTTCTTCAGGGTCTTCCTCTCCGCTTGGCTCAGCTTCGAGCACCACCGAAGTTGTGTTAGGTCCATAGTATGGTGGCCAATCCTGTACGCAAGAAACTTTCTTTGACTTGTACTCCGATGCAACGCCTATTGGACTCAACTCCCTGGTCTCCAATTCCGCCTTCTTGGTAGGCCTTCGTAGGGGAATCACCAGAGTAACCTTCCTCATCCTTGGGCCCTTCTTTGCTTTCATCGCGGCCCTCATCCTCTTCCTAGTGCCAAAAATTCTGCAATTACAGAATAAACTTGACATCAGTACCTTCTAAATGAACCGTAAAGGAATACGCTAAATCCTAAACTTAAGCTCTAACCAAGAGAAAACGCTACGCGGAAGTCCTAAACGATAGAATCCTAGAGACACTTGAACCTAGAGTGCTCTGATACCAACTGTGATACCCCTCGGATCCGAGACACGGGTAGATTAGGCCCAGGCCCAAACCCGAGGGATATCAAACAATTAATATGTAATACGAACACAGATGACAAAATGAATTTAATAAATAAAGTTTAAGCTGGAAGAAACTAAAAGTAAAATCCTTTATAATTAAATACTTAGAATCTGATAATCCAAAACTCCATCAGTTTAACAACTCGGAAATCCATCTCAAGTGGACCCCTAATAAAAATCCCAAACTGAATGAAAGTAAAAACTGAAAATAAAATCCAAATCTAATATCTGGAAAGAAGTCCTACGTCGTCGGTAGAATGAAAGATCGTCTCTGCTCAGCACGAACAAGCTCTAGATTGGAAATGTCCGATACCTGAAAAATGATGAGTGGGTCAGGCCCACATGCAAGTTCTATACTACTACTACCCAAGCAGAGACCCGATACGCATGTACATCCTAACCAATCCAACTATAGCTAATAGTCCGTAGATAAATATATATATATAATCACACTACAGGACTCTCACTAGACTACAGGCCCGTCTCAACCTGACTAGTAGGTACCATGCGAAAACGCACCCAAAGGTGGGCATGAGTACCTAGTCCTAGCAGGGTACACATCCAACCATCATAGCCAGCTATGCATCCCAATGCATATACGCTCCCTAACCAACGACTCTGGGACTCAGGCTCATATCGTGGCATCATAAAAATATATTTAAATTCCATTCCAAACCAAAGTGTCACTCAATTATTTATTGATCTGACATAGAAGACAGGTAGCACTTAACTTTTGTAGTTAATCCATCCCTTATTCCAGAGTAGGTAGGACTTAGCATTTTTAAGCTAATCCCCCTAGTATGTCATCGTCCCATACCGGTGCATACAAAACATCCATCCAGAATTGATAATATATATATGACAGCATAACATATCAATATCAACATACCCAATCATAAGCATAACAAGAATGTTTAACTAGCATGCTTGTTCAATACATCCAGTTTCTGATTCTCTAACAAATTTTAAATGCAGAGAATAAATATAACCATCCTGTAACTCACAATAAGCATAATAATAACATTAACAGTATCTACATGCTTACTTGTAATTACTCCACAACATCCCACAAGTTGACATAAACAATTGTTTTGGTAACCATCAATTAGTTCCTTATTAAGTATTAACTGAATTTATATTAGTTAATAGGCTTAATCCCATACTACTGTTATATGATTTACATATCAAACTCCTAATTCAATTGCTAAATTAAAATTAAACAACTTGAATCATCCGCACAAGGCAACCATGTAAACTTTCTTAACAGTTTCATAACGTCCCTTCTACTAACCTTCTATGGTATAATATGTATTTTCATGCCTTTTGAAGTTTTAGTAGAATTTAAACATCACTGAGAACCTCTAATTAAACTCTCAGTTGCCTCCGGAAACCCATTAACCCAAGCACAATAGCTAGCAGTCTCGCAGAAAACCAAAAAAAATGAAAACCCACGAAGGAGCCGGCTCCACCCAAAGTGGAGCCGCCTCCATCACCAAGTAGAGCCGGCTCTACTACAAAGTAGAGTCTGCTCCATCTTTTAATTGAGCCTGCTCTACTTGAAATAGAGCAGGCTTCTTCCCCTGTGCGTCGTTTTTCCAATTCCGGCGGTGTCCGGCTGTGTTGATCCTCCAAACCAAATTTCTTGCTAATTAAAACTAAGTCCTTGGGGAGTTCCAAAGTTAATTAAATTCATAACTTATTAACCAAATCATATGGAACGAGAATTACACAAAACAGCTTCTAAGTGGATTAAAATCCATACAAGAACACATACTGTTTCAGGTATCTAACCCTGCGACCCAGATTAATTTTAATATTTCCCACTATGTTTTAGAACTATTAAAATTCTTAATCCATCAATTGACATCATTAAAATCATGAATTAAGTAAAACAAAATAGTAAAACAAACAACACTGTAAAACGAACAATTTAACAGTTTATAAACATATGTTTATTAAACAATGCAAGCATGCGAACCAGATTTGTTTTAATCCTTATTTCATCATGAGATTGTGTTAGGGATGCAAAAAACACAGGTCAAAGAGGTAGAGCTATTTATAAAACTTGCCTATGAGACTCGGTTCAGAAATCTCAGCGTCTTTTTTCTAAGTTTTCCCGACGCCCCTTTGGTTTTCCTCCTCTCTGTTTCTTCTGTCTCCACAACATGGTTAGGGTTCTAAACCCTTGACAGCCTTATACAGATATATTTATAGGTTTATAAGTTTACTCAAAATCCTAGTTGAATTTAAACCCTAAACTAAATCCTTAGTCGGCCCATATGAAACCTAATTAATGCTTAATTGTGTCGGCTACATACGTGACTTCTAAAACCAAAACCCTTAATTAATCCTACTAACATAAAACTCTATTTATAGAAAATCCATTTATACTAAATTAAATCATTTAACAATTAATTCAATTTCAAGAAAAATAATTAATTCTATTTAAAGAAAACAATTACATCCAATAATTAAAACCCAATTAAATAAACAATTAAATAAAACAATCAAACAAAAACAAGTCATTTAAATAATTCACAATGAAATCAACAAATTCACAACTAAATTAATAAAACACAATTTAAATAATTAAATAAATTCCAGAATTATCCTTGTTAAATTAGGGGTATTACAGATGGCGAAGAGCTCGGTAGCTTCAGGGTTGTTGGGAGCCAGTTCTTATCGAACGGATGGCGTGGGCTTCTAGCTCGTGGATTGAGCTTTTGGCATGTAGTCATCCTAATCTTTAGTTGCATTTTGTGCGGTGCTAAAGCACGACTATAGAATGGGTTCATATTTCATGACTAGGTGCCCTTATTGTGTGTGAGTGTTCAAAGCTTTGAGTTAGGGTTATATGGTTGTGTTGTATTTGACCTGTTTCTTTCCATTTTTAGAGTCATGCCTCCGAAGAGATGTAGAGAAACAGATGATGATGGAGAGCAGGACGAGCCCTGGGACCTTTTGGTTAAGAATTTGGTTGAGGCTATGACAAACTTTGTACGTGCAGTAGTCATGGAAACTCAGATGTCGATGGCACAGTCAAAGAGAACATGGGTTAGGGACGGATCAGGAGATGGGGATTTGTGGAATCAAGTTAAGGAGGTGGAAATGTTGTCCGAGAGTCATGCATGAAAGGTGTTAAAGGGTGATTCTTCTCATTCTCCCATGGTTTTTACGTCACCGTTAGAGACATCCCCTAAGGTCAAAAAGGTTTGCTATAGGTGCAAGCAGACAAGTCATTTGAGAGCAGAGTGCCCTTGGGATCGGCCTAGTTCTGGAGTTTATTTTATATGTGGTCAGCTTGATCATAAAAAGAAGGATTGTCCCAAAAGATGTGGAATTCCAGTTGGCGGGGTAGGTTCCGGGCAAGGACCGACTTGACCTTCAGTATCATGGATTGGTGTTCAGCTTGGAGAGTCACAGGAATGGGAGACTTAGGGTTGTATAGTCAGTCCAGTTGTTTCTCCTATTGAGTCACCAGAGGGACCTCCTGTAGTCAAAGGTATGTAATTGCATTTTATTAATGTTTTCTTTTGGTAAGTGTTCAGTCTAACGGGTAATGGAGATAGTGATGGTAATGGCAATGATGTTGGACCTAGAACATGAAATTTTCTTGTTTAGACACGTAGGTTACCTCAGAAGGAGTGGATTAGGTTGTCGGTTAAGCGTTAATGATTGATAGCATCATTAATGATTTTGAGGTGACAATTGGGTGTTGAGTATTTTGGATTTTATGCTCGTTGTTGTTTTAAGGATTCGTTGGTTTTGAAGTTCTTTTCTAGTAGTGGGCAGTGATCATTATGGGGAGTATCAAGGGTAATGTTTGTTCTTTTGTTATAATGGTATTGTTTTAAGGATGTTTGAGGAAAAGTTGTTTCTTGGTGGCTTAGTGGTCTAGTGGGTTGGTAAGTTTGAACCATTATTTCGAATAAGTGGCAGTAGAGTGACATGATGATTTACATTGATGAGCATGATGGTGTCAGGAGGGTGATAGGATTATGCACTAGTTAAGGCGATTGTAGATGGCTTAGTTCTCAAAACCAGCAAGATCGGTGTTGTCAGATAGGCACTTTTTTCTTTTGAGGAGTCAGTGGATGGTTGTGATTGAAGTTACTAGTCCGGTGGGTACGGTGATCGAAGTAGTGTCGTCTATATTGGTATGGTTGAAGTGGGTGGTAATGTGTCATTTTATGGCGTGGAAGTTGTCGGTTAAAGAGTGACTGAGTCTAACGAGAATGGGGCACGGTGTCCGAAGGGTAGTGATTGTTTCTAGTGTAGATGTGTTGTGAGCATCGGTGCTCTTGTTCGATGGTTGTGTTGTGAGTTGTATCTTAGCACTCGACGAATGGGTGTTGTGGACCTAGTTAGTTTGGGTTAGCATGAGGGTTGTTGGGTGCCGTATATGAGGATTTTATGTTGATAGTGTGTAACGATCCATTAGTGGTGATGTTGCTTTGAATTGAGGTCGTAGTTCCATAAACGTTTCTAGTTGGTTTTCCTCATGGTGTGTAAGAAGTTCACTTTGTCTCAGGGGTGATTAGGTATCTATGGTTGGACAGCTAATGAGTAATGTGTGATAAAGTGTCTGGTTCGTTTAGGTATGAATCATTAGTCACTTGTGAAAGCGGGGTTTGTTGCCCTTCCTGGTTGTCTTAGTCCTAGCAAGGACGTCGTTTGTTGTGAGTCTTGTCTCTGTCTTGGAGTTGTGCGCGTTTGGGGACGGACGGATTTGTAAGCAGTCTGTTATGCTGTTTGAGTTCATCGATTAAGGTCCTGATTTAAGGAGGTCGACTCACTTCCACGGAAGGGAGGTGGGGTCTTTGGTTTTTGGTAGTGTTTGTTTTGAGAATGGTTTTGACTAGTAGGATATGAGGCACGGGTTGCTGAATAGGGATTGTGTTTCTGATATTGGTACTAGTGGTGATGGTTAGGAAATGTGTCGTGAATCGCAGTTTGAGGATAATTGGGTGATGTGATGTGACTAATGTGTTTGGATGTTTTTAGAAATGATTGATTCTAGTACTGTCTTGAGGACAAATGTTAGTATTGTTTGAATGTTTTGCAGCTAGAGCATGATTATGGGATTCTATTAAAGAACTGTATGAGTGATTGACTTTAGTTTTGAGGTTTTAGACATGAGATAGTTGTATTGTACGTTTTGACGAGGTCAGAATTGGATCGAATGGTGTTACGGAATTATTTACTTGGTATGAGTATTATGCGAAGATTAGAGAGCTTTGATGTTAGTAGATGACTGGGACATTTGGTGCCGCTTTGTTTTGTTATTATGGTTATGTGATTGAGATGTGACTGGGATTCTAAGGATAAGTATATGATTGTATAGTTATTGAGGTTATGGATAGTGACGGATTGATTAGGGAGTGGATCTCGTGGTTACTTTGAGAACTATATGGGTTTGTGTTTGAGGTTTAGACCTAAGGACAGGAACGATGTCTGTGTTGAGATCGGATTGATGATGAGAATGGCCTGGCCAACCATTTCTTCTGAATCAATCATTCCTTAGCACAATGTCGGGTCAAAGGTCAATGATCGTCCGATTCGTCAGTGATAATGAGAGTATGGTACTGGATGTTGTGTTGGTGTGACAATGTGGACTTACATGATTTATCTTGGGTGACGAAAGGTGTTAGGTGGTATTGGTTATTCGATAACGTGTTAATGGTACAATAATTGATTATTGAGAATCTCGTTTTAAGGATTTGTGTCCAGGATAAAAGGTAGTACATTTTATTGTTTTGGTGACTCATGATTGTATAATTGTTGGGAGATTCATCGTTTAGTTATCTTGAGGTTAATCCAGATAATAATTACTGGTTGGTGTGATTGGTGGTCATTATGTGATTATGTAGTTGTAAAGCCGTATAAAGAGGACCAGCGTTGGTTTTAAGTCGAGTATATAATTCAACGGGTTTTGTGTATTAGGTTGTGAGTGAGCAGTACCTTCATAGGGTGGTGCCATTGGGTTTTCTGGCGACAGAGTGTGATTGTCTATTGGCGCCGATGTCAAAGGCAATAAGGTTGTTGAGTCCTTTGTCTTGGGGTTTTGTGAAGTGTTTCTTAGGAAGGTGGGTGATTGTGCCTTCTTCTTTAAGGAGGGTAGATTTCGAGGACAAAATCTCTTTAAGAATGGTAGATTGTGATGTTTCCAATTTTTACCATTTTTCTTTTTCTGAAAATTTTGTCACCGCATGGGCATTTTCGTCTTTTCACGTTTTGCGTATCGGACACTGTAGGGTGTGTCGGGTGTGTCGAATAATTGTTGGGAGCATTTTATTGAGCTCGGCACTCTTTGAAATGCAAGGTTGGTCGTTTTTGCATTTTTCAGTTTTTCGGACCGGACGGTCCCGTGTGGGACCCGCTACTGGAATTGTTGCATACATGAATTTTAATTGGGTTCAATTGCATCATGTTTATTTTATTTAATGTGTGATATATGGTTGTGATTTAATGTGTGTATATATGTATATGTGTGGTGTAAAATGAAAGTGAAAGAAAAAGAAAAATAAAAAGAAAATAGGTAGGGGCCCACATTAATGTTTAATATAGACAAAGAGGCTTTGTTTTTAGCCTCATTTCTTTCCCCTTTTCTCTCTCCTCGCTGAACTCTCTCTTTCACCCTTTTTCTTTGTTTTTTTCTTTTTCTTTTTCAATCCAAGTTTTGAATCTTGATTACTCCTTCAATACTTGGAGTTTTTGGAGGCCGTTTGCGGCAAATCAAAGCCCACGATGAGGCCTTCAAATCCATACCAGCAATTTCAGATTTGGTGCTCCATAGGAATTTCAAAATTTGAGACCTATTTTGAGAGTTTTGTGCAAACTTAAGGTAGAGGTTTCTAATCCATGAGTTTCTTGCCCCCTTCTGAATGAATCTTTGTTATTTGTAACTAAGCATGCTTAATTTGAGAAGAATACCTCTAGAATGAATTATTTGACATGTTGTTTTCATGAAAATGTGTACAAGTTGGTTTATATGAGATGCATGCTTAAATGTAAATTTCCTATGGTTATTGTGTTGCTTGATATGCTAGATTAGGTTGATTTTGTTTTAAGATGACTAAACCTTGTAATTTGAACATGTAGGTATGCATTTAATTTATGTTATGTGTGGAAAGCATGTCCTATATGTTAATTTCCCTCGCCGATAATATTGTTAACTTGCTAAAATTATTGTATGGAAGCATGTTATGTATTCTTAGAAAACTCTTATAAAGTGTACTGTGAGATTAAAATTGTGAACTTATTGTGAAATGATGAATCTCATGGCATAAAGCACTCATGCATAACATTGGGAAGAAAATGGGAACAAGTGTTTTGAAAAGAAAAGGGAAATTTTTGGGAATAAGTTTTTATTGAAATTTTTTCATGAAAAACCCGGTCACCGCAGAGTCACCAAAGGAACGGTAGGTTAATGTAACCTAGAGGGAATTAGGGAGATTGCCCTAGCGTGGTTGAGTTATCTGGGCCCAAAATGACGCTGCGGAGGTACCAATGGTCAGGGACAGTAGCCAATCCTTCTCTCGGCGCTGAGGGGGTACCAAGGGGGTTACATTAACAGTTTGAAAAGTGATGGATTTGAATGTTGAAAATGGGGAGCGACATCGACATGCATTGCATTTACATTGCATCGTATTGTTTATGTTGAGATTGGATATGATATTGTATTTTCCCAACATGGTATGATCCCGCTTCCCATTGTTCTATTCTTTGTTTTGATTCACGGGGACACAAGAGGTATGTCTTAGGTCTGCCTACTGAGCGATTCGCTCACCCCATTATACTTAACTTTTTTCAGGTCAGGGAAAAAAAATGGCGGATGACCATCCACAGCAAACTTGAGAGTTGCTAGAAGATCATTTTGTTATTTTGGTAGATAGGCCATTCTTTTGCAAAAGCTTTGTTTTGAGAAATGTATTAAGCTAATTGTCTTGGCCCTGTAACATTCACTAAGAACGTTGATTCCATTTTGTTGTAAATTAAGTTAAATACAAAGACTATGTATAAACTTCATGTAAATGAATCAAATGATGTTGTAATGGAATCAAGGGTTGGTATATTTGTCCATGATTATAGTATGTCACATTTTCTAAATGTTCGGAACAAGTTTAGATCATTTTAAAGTCCCCACTCCAGTTCTTTTATAGCTTTATAAGTGTCGTACCTCAGCATCAGGTTCCAGGCTCGACAGAGCCATTTCGGTCGACCGAAATGGTACTTCGGTCGACCGATTCATCTTCAACTCTCGGGATCTCCTATTTCGGTCGACCGAAATAGAGTTCGGTCGACCGAAACATTCACTAGCTCTCAGGATCTCCACTTCGGTCGACCGATGGAGGATTCCGGTCGACCGATTCTTGAGGATATGCTTCGGCCGACCAAAATGGCACTTCGGTCGACCGAAGTGCATCTGTTTTGGTTGTTTTATCCTTCCTTCTTGTTATTTTACTCTCGACTCTTGGGGATTTGTTTTGAGCCCTTATGAAAACTTAATGACGACACAAAAGGAGACGTTTGACGCTAGAAATGATGCGATTGACGTAGATAACCTCAGGTTTGAGTAAGAACCCGGCTAACGGTTCGGGCCTCCGGGTACGAGACATTACAGGATGGTTCAACCTTTATTACTTTGACCTTCCTCGCCGGCGACCAAAAGGTTAATTTGAGTGTAAAAAGTCAATAATACCCTTATATATAATAATATATTATATTGCAAATATTTGTTAGTATAAAAAAATGACATTAAGTATGAAAAGTCTATAATGTCTCTGTATTGTTCAAATATTCAAACAATCAAGTAGGGTGAAGTTTTGATAATCGGTCTAGAGATTCTGTTAGAAATGGCCATGAAAGATGTGCTTATTGTTGGAGATTCTAATTTGGTACTTAGCTACCAAATAGCATGAGATTTCATATGCTTGAGTTAGGTGCTGAGGTCGTTTCATTCTTTAGCCTCCTAGCTAATCAATCAATTTGATAATGTCTAACTTAAGTTTTGGTTAAGAGGACAAAACAAGGAAGCCAATAACTTAGCTCAAGTGGCATCTGGAATTGAAGTGCCAGAAAGAATGGTGGACCAATTGAACAAGATAACATACAGGCCTTTACCACTAGCTGGAATAAGAAATGTTGCCATAGCCAATTCATTTGCAATTGATATAAATGATCTGGTTGATGATGATTGGAGAATACCATTCATAATGTTCCTCTAACATCCAAACTCTATGGCTGATAGTAACATCAGAAGAACTATTTGTTACTAGATCTATCTTTATAGGAAAGCTTTGGAAGGTAGTCTTTTACTTTAATGTATAAGCAAGTTTAAATCACTCAAGGTTATAGCTGAGGTATATGAAGGTGTGTGTGGAGCTGGTCAAGATGAGATGGTTAATTAAAAGATATGGCTATTATTGGCCGAGGATGAGAAGAGATTGCATGGAGTATGCCAAAGGTTGTCAAGCTTGTTATGTGAAAGGCACCAGGCTATCCAAACTATGTCTGCAATAGAAATGCAACCAGTTATTAAGGTTATGGCCATTTAGAGGTTAGGGCCCTGATCTTATTGGTAAAATTAATTCACCATCGTCCAAAAGCTATCACTGGGTGATTGTTGCCACTGATTATTTTACCAAGTGGGTGGAGGCCGAGACTTATAAATCAGTTGATCAGTCGGTAGATTGATTTTTTGGGGAAAAAACATATTATCCGTTAGTTTGGAGGTCCAAAAACAATTACTTCAGGTAATAGATCAGTCTTTAAAGGAGGTGATGTCTTACGATATTGCCAAGATATAAAGATACAAATAACAACCTCCACACCTTATTATGCACAAGTAGATGGCCAGAATCATCTAATAAGATCCTGAAAAGATGATTGAAGACAATCCAAGGGTATGGCATGAGATATGTTCGCTTAAAAATTGGCGCACAGGTGATGGAGATATACGGGCGTGCCAGAGTTTATACTAAACTCAAGTGATTAAACATCAACTATCCCTTTCAATGTTTGATTTAGGCGATTGTGTAAAAGAGGGAATAGGAAGAACTTCTAACGGGGTTCTTATTGCCTCGATGCAAGGACTTTAAAAAGTGAAAAAAAAATTGCAATGAAAATAAAGGAATTTAAAGGACTTGGTATAAAAGAAAACGTTGAAAGGAAATTGAATGAAATAGAAATTACGATAAAAGATAAGCTGTTGAAAATTGAAATTGCTGGAATTTAATGATGCAGAAAAAAATTTAAATTACTAGACAGGTAACGTGAATTAAAAGGAACATTACTAAAATGTAAATGAAAAAATGAAAATTGTCATTAGAAAGGGAAAGTGCGGGAAAAGAAAATTAAGGGAATTTAAATTACTTGAATGAAATTGCCATTAAAATTAAAAGACTGAAAAATTAATTGATATGATAATAGGAAATTGACAGGAAAGGAAATTGATAAGATGAATTTAATTGAAAGACATGTTGTTGATATGGTGCTGGATAAATTTGCATACTACATTGGGTCCTTTTTTTATAATAGTTCAACCCAACTTCTTTGCCTAACCCTTTGTTGTAAAATCTCTTTCCTTGATTTCTTTCCTTTTCAATTTGATTTGGGTCAATGTTTGTAGCAAACTAAGTCCTTTGCATGGCACATGTAAGCTTCCTTTTAAAATTCAACTGAGCCTCTTTATTTCTAGGACTTTAGCTGCTGATTTGACACCATACTTCAACCTTTTCTTTTAAAACCATACTTCAACCTTTTCTTTTACGCTAATAGACCCATTTGAATTGGTTAATTCTTAGTTGCTAAATTTTAGCAACTCAGCCACTAACAATTTTACAACAATTCCATATGTCACCCTCTTATTCGTTATTAATATTTCCACATGGTGAATCCCTATGACATCATGTTAAGAACACTTGTTGTCCTACAATTCGTCCACGCCATCGCTGAGATATTTGTTGCCACCAAAACTTGGCAGCCATATCAGTGTTGGACCTGTGTTGAAATGAAGATCTCTTATAAGAAGAAAACTGGACCAGATGGCTAAATGCTCATCCAAAGTTTTCTTAGTAGATATACTCGAGTAAGGAAGCAACCAACGAGGTGCTTGGGTGCAATTCAAAATGGGGAGGAATTGGCTAACAGATCTTGTTTAGCAATCATTGTAGAATAAGGAAAAAACAGTCTCCAAACGAGTGAGACTTAGGAAAGGCCGATGCATAACTAATAAAAATGAGTTTATCATGGCCTCACAACTGGGCCTAGCTCTAGAAAATATACTTGAAGCCAGATCTGAAATAACTAGAATGGGCCGCCATAGTGAGAAAAATTGGTGTTTAAAAGATAATAAATACCCCTATACAAATGAGAGAGCACCAAGGGTGCTAAAGTAAAGGATTTGCCTCTAGAAAGAGCCACAACCACATCTAGCGAATCTTTGGTAACCTAAGTAGCCGGGGCAAAAAATTATTCAACAAGGCCAATAGAAAGGCTATGTGCTCCGCTTTATCAACTAGCTGGTTCGATTCATCGTAGATGAAAGGAACGTCCCATAAGTAATAACGGCCGGTTTGGTTCTAGTGGTTTTAGAAGGGAAGATAAAAGGAGAATTTTCTTCTTTTAGCAAGCAACTAACCTCAACTCAAAGGGTTTAAGCCCATTAAGGAAACATATGTCTTGCAGTGTTGGCGTCATTATGCCATATCTGAGATGTAATGAGTTGGTTATGGTTGACTAACAAAAAATAGTGGCTAGAAAAAGAGATCGGTCTTATGCAATAGTAGTTTTACTGAGTTGTATGGCATCATAAATGGCACAACTCTTCCAAACATCTCTTTTCACAGCCACAACACAATCAACCTAGTTGATCAAGGCGTCATTGGGGTTATGCCAAGTTATGAAGCTGAAAGATGGCAAACTTCCATCTTCATTTGGAGGGAAATTTTGGAGAAATGGGAGTAAATCTGCTGAAGGGTATAATGAAGAAAGAAATTGAGGAGCTTCATTAAAGAAAACAGAACCCAAGCCCTTGAAATTAGAAGGAAGATCGATGTAGGTATCAAAGTGAAACTTGTTGATCGAAAGGGCTTTGTGGTATTTTTCTGTGATATTACTATGGGATGATGAATCAATACTAGGTGGAGGAAGAGCAATTTCATTGGTAGATTTTGCCTTCTTGGGAGCCATGAAATTACAGAGATTGAGTTCATCAAGCCTCCACCAGAGCCTCCAGATCGTGCAAATTAGGGTTTCATACCCTTGAATGTGTTACACTGGATGGTTGGTATGCATTAGACAAGAATAGCCTAGGTTATTCTAGACTAATATTGTCTTCATTTTGCTATACTGGGCTAATGGGCGTTATTTATCGGCTTTGTTTATTTGTGGGTACTATCATTGTCTTGTGATTGGGCTGTTCACAGTTCGTGGGCCAGCCATCCAAAAGGCCTCTCCTTTGTAAATACTGTATTTACGTTTATAAAATCATCTTACCTTCCAAAAAAAAAAAAACATTTGAATCAAACCAACATTGAAAGAACCAACATTTTCAATGTGTATATGTCCTTAATACCTATCTGCCTAGTCTTTCTTCTTTAGAACAAGGGCTACTTGCTGTGTAAATTAAGTATCGCAGCCAGGCATTTTTAAGGCAATTTCTCAACCGCAACTCCGGTTTTGAGGACGATCATTGACAATGTTAAAGGGAAGTTCCTAACCACAGATTAGAAGTTAATGAGATCTTTTGTTCTGGTTAGGGAGGAATGGGACTACAGAGCATCACTCTTCTACTTTACATGTCTCTTGTTTAGGGTGGTTTTTATTACTTATAGAGATCCTTTTGGGCTTTGTTTGCTTATGTCTGTATTTTCTGAGCCTTATAGCCTGGTTCTTGTTGTTTGTTTTGTTTTAAGGGCCTAATCTCCATAGGCCCATGACTTTGTACACTCTTCACATCTATGAGAAATTATTAGACGTTCCTAAATCATTTGACACATGTTGATTTTTATTTATTTATATAATATATTAATTTATTTTTATGGATCATTTTTTCAATCTAAGAGTCGAAATTGAACTGGTCTACTAGTTATTATTTCTCCACAACATCTAGGGAACATGATCAATCCCAATCTCCAATAATTGTTAAATGAATTATAGCTTTGTCCTAGAGAAGGTCAAGGAATAGAAAATAAACATAAAGAAAGAAAAGAAAAGAAAAGATCAAGTTCTACTTTTGTGATTAATTATTGAACGCTACAACTGTCTTTGGATTTTTTATTGTGAATTTTGTTCGAAGTTGCAAGCACTTGCAAGCTTTCAAAATTTATACGTCCACTCTAAAATTGACCCACAAACACAACTGAAATTTTGTAACAAAGATTACTAAGCTCTTCATTTCCTTTGAATTATTTGGTACTGTACACACAAATTTTGTAATCTGCAAATAAAGAACAAAATAGGGAGTAAAAATAATATTTTATTAATTTGAGAAAATTGGGGTACAATCCTCTGTACTAATCTTCTTTAAAAAGAATAAGGTCATCTAATTCGATCACCTTTGTTGGTATTCAAGGGCTGCACGAGCTTGATTTTGAATCACCTTGGAATTTAGATGAAGAACGGCATGATTTGATGTGCTTGTTGTTAATCACCGTAGAATTTGATGAAGAACGGTACGATTTGATGTGCTTGGTGTTCTTCGTCTTTCAGTTTGGATGTTGGGGGTAGAGTTTCTGTATTTCTCTCTAGAATTTCTGAATTCTGAATTTATGTACCTTTCTCCTTCCTTCAGGCCTCTATTTATAGGCTTCTTGGATTAGGATGATGACACGTGTCATCTCCTGATAAGGATAAAATCATAACTGGGTCAGACCGGTTATATTATGATAATTATCCTTAAAAAATAATTATTCCAAATATATTTTATTAGGAATAATTATCTTTTCATTTAATCATTTGGGCTGGGCTAATTAAATAATTTAAGTGGATCAAGCTTGAGCAAGTTAAATAACTTAATTAAACATTAAACCCATATTTGATAGGTCAATTTATCAAAACAAAAGTCCATTAAAATTTTAGTGTCTATAATTTGCCCCCACTTCGAGTCCCATATTTGATAGGACTTGTCTTCTTTTTCAAGTGAGACTTGAAGTATCCAACTTGGTCATTGAATTGTAAAAGGCTTTCCTATCTAACTTTAGATTATAAGATTTCCTCTTTCCCTTTTCTATCCAATTTTGGATTAGAATTTTACTTTCCCGTTTGAACTAAATTATACAAATCCCAGTACAAATAGAAGATATTTTATTGTCTATATATACCTATCCATGCCATAGGGTTAGACATCAATTCCAAAGCCTCAGAACACTTGTAAGATTGCAGCCTCCGAAGAACTTCGCTTGCCCCGAGCAAATAATCAGTACGTCTTTTTTTTTTTTTTTTTTTTCCTTTCTTTCTTTTTTTTTTTTTCCACGCTTCTTTCTTCTTCTTCTTCTTCTTTTTTACACTTTTTTTTTTTTTTTCCATGCATCCTTTTTTTTTTCTTTCTTTCTTTTTTTTTTTTTTTTTTTTTTTTTTTTTTTTTTTTTCTCTCTTCTCTTTCTTTCTTCCTTTTTTTTTTTTTTTCCATGCTTCTTTCTTCTTCTTTTTTTTTTTTTTCACGCTTCTTTCTTCTTTTTTTTTTTTTTTTCATCGCCCTTCTCCTTCCTTTTTTTTTTTTTTGTTCTTTTTCTTTCCTATTTTTTTCTTCATCCCCCTTTTTTTTCATCATTTTTTTTTCTTTTTTCTTCTTCTTCTTCTTATTATTTTTTTCTCTCGCTTTTTTTTTTTTTTTTTTTAGGATCCTAAAGGGCTTTTCCACAAGCACCAACAAGAATTTTGTCAACCATAGAAGAAATTGAAATCCTCCTTTTAGACAACCCTGATCGAGTTTCAAATTTTGTTTGTTGTTCCATCATGGTTTTTTGGAGTTTGAGAGAAAGCACTGACGACAATTTTGTCAACCATTCGAGCTTCAAATTTTGTTTGTCACATCATGGTGGTATTCAAGTGTTTTACAAAGCAAAAGATGACTATCTTAGAGAGTGACAGTAGTCGAAGAGGCCAAGGAACCACATTAGGTGTAATTGACTCACTTCTTGGTCACAATGCCATTTAAATACCTGATTCTGACAATGAACAATGTTCATCTCTTTGAACACGCATTCAATTGCCTGATCCTAACAATGCATATTGTTCTTCTCTTTGGACACGCATTCAATTGCCTGATCCTGACAATGAACATTGTTCATCACTTTGGACACGCATTCAATTGCCTGATCTGACAATAAACATTGTTCTTCTCTTTGGACACACATTCAATTGCTTGATCCTAACAATGAACATTGTTCTTCTCTTTAGACACGCATTCAATTGCCTAATCTAACAATAAATATTGTTCTTCTATTTGGACACGCATTCAATTTCCTGATCTTAACAATGAACATCGTTCTTCTCTTTGGACATGCATTCAATTGCCTGATCCTGACAATGAACATTGTTCATCTTTTTGGACACGCATTCAATTGCCTGATCCTAATAATAAACATTGTTCTTTTTTTTGGACATGCAAAGCCACTTATTCCTTTAAGCAATACCTCGAGCAGAATTTTTTCTTGAACGACAGCTTAATGGAAAACTAAAGATCTTTTTCCTTTGCAGTTGCAATTCTAGTGACAAACCAAAATTATTGTCTGCAACTACACTTTGTCAATGGGCCTAATTTCTTTCTTGCAGCTATAATTTGGAGACTAACCAAAATTTTCTTTATAGCTACAATTCGATGGCGTGCCAAGTTGACAGGGTGCGACGAGTATTTTTGATATTGCATGATGAGTGATAATAATATCTTGACAGCAAATGAAGTTGACAAATTAAGACTAACCCTTTTGATATCTCGTGATAAACACACTTTGCCATTTTGCATACTTTGAGGATTTTTTTTTTTTTTTTTTTAGTGTCATACTGAACTTAAAATAAAATTCTAAGCTGCCTACATACCCTCAAAAAAGGGATCAAGTCATCACGTAGTTCAATTTATTATTTTTATTTTATTTTATTTTATTTATTTATTTATTATTATTATTATTATTTTGCGATCACAATTTTAACTCATGTGGGCTAGGAGCATAGTGCAGTTTAAGCTCATACCATCAGGAGCATAGCCTTCATGGGTAGTAGCGCTTCAAGAACTTGCCATTAATGGGCCCTACTCTTACTCCGTCTTCATCAATAATGAGATATGCACCATTAGTATAGACTTCACGAACAACATATGGCCATCCCATTTAGATACAAATTTATTTCCCTTGCGATGATTCATGATAATTGGTCTACGAACAACTAATACTAAGTTGCGAACTTGGAATAACCGAGGTCGAACTTTCTTATTGAACGCTTTAGAAAGTCGAGCTTGATAACACTCTAACTGTTGCTGAGCTTCTAATCTTTTCCCATCCAATGCTTCCAGTTCTTGAAGACGTAAGATCACATTTTCTTCACTTGTAAGACCTTTTTATATGGCAATCCTTAATGACAGGATTTGTTGTTCCAATGGATGAACCACTTCTACGCCATAGACAAGAGAATACAGAGTTGCTTGAGTAGGCGTACGATGCGTAGTGTAGTATGCCCACAATGCTTCTTCTATTCGCTCATGCCAATCTCTCTTTGTCTCATTAACTACTTTCTTCAATAGTTCACAAAGAGTTTTATTGAATGAAAGCGTGAGACCATTTACAGGGGCATTGTACATGGAGGATTTACATTGTTTGAAGCCAAACTTCTCACAAATGTTAGTTACCCAATTGTTTTTGAAATTCGTCCCATTATCAGTGATGATGTATCGAGGGACACCATATCGATAAATAAGGTTAGACTTGATGAAATTAACAACTGTTTCCTTTTTCACTTGTTTATAGGGTGCAGCTTCCGCCCATTTAGAAGTAGCCCTTTGAAGACTTTTCTAGAGGACCAATTACGTCTAATCACTATACATTGAATGGCCATGCCGTCACAGTAGGGTGCAATGGCTCTGGTGGTTGGTATATGAAGTTAGCATAGAATTGATAGGCTTGACACCTCTTCGCATACTCCAAGCAGTCATTGACCATGGTGGGCCAATAATAACCCATTCTTTTAATGCGACTATGAAACTTTGGACCAGATTGATGGGCTCCACAAATCCCATAATATGCCTCCTTCAATGTATGGGTTGCTTCGTCGTTTCCAAGGCAGCAAAGGAAAAGGCCCTCGTATGAACGTCTATACAATGTATTGTTGTAATAGATGAAATGGGGTACTCGTCTTCGTATTTCAGTTTTGTGGCGTAGGTCATCGGGAAGCTTTCCATATTCCAGATAATCAATGATAGAGAGCCTCCAATCTTCTTCTTCTTATGTCTAACAAGAAACCAAATTACTTTCTTCAAATTTATCTTCCAGGACTTGTGGCAGGACCCATCATTGACATACAAGAACATCAATTAGGTCCTCATCAGTTAAAGCCAATGTTGTAGCTAAATTTGCCAAAGCATCAACTATCTGAATTTCTTTCCTTGGAATGTGTTCTAGCATGACGCTATTAAATCGTTCCAACAAATGAGATGCATAACGATGGTATAACACTAGATCATCTTTTTTCACCTCATATTCCTTAAGAAGTTGGTTGATCACCAATTTAGGGTCTCCATATATTTTAAGATCCATAATCTTCATCTCATTCGCCGTTTGAAGGCCGATGATTAAAACTTGATATTCAGCTACATTATTTGAACAATTTTCAGCGAGTGCAAAAGAGTACTGAATAACATGTCTTTTTGGAAAGACAAAAACTACACCTACTCCAACCCCGTCTGATCATGCTGCCCCATCGAAAAACATCGTCCATGGAGGGAGGATGTCCACAAGAAAGTCTTCTTCATCAGAAGTTCTTCAAAAATTTCCCAATCGGTTGGAATATGATAGTCAGCTAAGAAATTTGCTAGGACTTGTCCTTTCACTACTTTTCGTGGCACATAAACAATTTCAAATTCATTGAATAAAATTGACCACCTCGCCAAGCATTCGGAAAGGACCGGTTTAGACATGACATATTTGAAAGGATCAGGTCTTGTAATAAGATGTATCATATGAGCCAAGAAATAATGCCTCAGTTTTTTAGAGGCGAAGACAAACGCGAGACATGTTTTTTCAATTAGAGGATAATTTTGCTCCGTCGGGGTGAGTCTACGACTTAAATAATACAAGACATTCTCTTTATGTTCTTCATTATTCTGAGCAAATAAGGCACCCAGTGATTCTTCTTGCACAGCAATGTAAAGTATGAGTGGTTTTCCAGGTACAGGTGCTCCCAATACTAGAGAATTGAGAAGGTACTTTTTGATGCTATCAAAAGCATTTTGGCAAGATAAATCCCAGTTAAATGGAACATCTTTTTTTAGGAGTTGGTTAAAAGGTTGACAACGGCCAACTAAATTTGAGATGAACCGACGAATGAATGCAAGTTAACCTTGTAAACTTCAAAGCTTGCGTAAATTCTTTTATGGTGGTATCTTTTAAATGGCCTCGACTTTACAAGGATCAATTTCAATACCATGATGACGTATGACGTACCCAAGGAATTTCCCTGAAGTGACACCAAATGCACATTTAAGGGGATTCATCTTGAGTTGATATTTTCTGAGGCGATTAAAAATTGTATGAAGATCCTGTAAATGATTTATTCGCTCTTTCGTCTAAACCACCAAGTCATCAACATAACATTCAAAAATCTTATGGAGTATGTCGTCAAAGATCCTTTGCATGGCACGCTGGTATGTTGCTTCCGCATTCTTGAGTCCGAAGGGCATAACTTTGTATCAATACATACCTTTAGGAGTGCGAAAGGCAGTTAGCTCCTCATCTTTCAGAGTCATTCTTATCTAATTGTACCCAGAGTAACAATCTGTAAACGAGAGAGCTTCATGCCTCGTGGTTGCATCTACAGTGAGCTTGGGGATGGGAAGAGGAAAATCATCTTTTTGACATGCCTCATTCAAATCACGAAAGTCCACATAGATTCGAATCTATCCATTTTTCTTCTTTACTAGAACAATGCTCGAAATCCATGTTGGATATTTGACCTTATGGATAAACCCTACTTCAATCAATTTGTTGAGTTTTTCCTCTATCCTCGGAACTAGCTCTGGACGGAAGAAACGTCGAGACTGGTTAATTGGACGTGTCCCATATTTGACTGTAAGATTGTGCACTATAATTTTAGGGTCAAGACCGGGCATCTCTTTGTATGTCCAAGCAAAGACATCCTTGTACTCAGACAATAATTGAAAGTAATCATTTTCTCCTGAGGGGTTTAGGAATGCACTAACGAAAACTAGTTTGGGTTGATCATCAGTCCCTAAGTTGATTTCCTTAAGTTGATCAACAGTAGCCTACCCCCGTCTTCTAGTATTGGTGGAGCTTTCTCGATTTCATCTGGTTGTTCAGAGTCAGGTTCCTCTTCAACAGTGATGTGGTATAAAGTAAAACAAGATGATTCACCAGTACCTTCTATTCTATCCACTTCTTCTGATTGATTAGTGAACACAATGGTTCGTCTTCGAGCTTTTAGTCTAACATTATTGGTGACATCTATCTCTGTCTTACGTTTCATTCGCGAGGGCACTAGGCTCCAAACTTCACTATTGTTCACCACGTCGATGTTAGCTTCCTTTGACTTTCCACTCTTGCTATTTCTTAGCAGTGCATCATTAGCAGTACCAATTCGAGAAAATACAGACTTTCAAGATTGAAGTTATGGAGATTTTCCTCTTTGGTCATGAAAGCTCATTATGTTAAAAATAGAGGTACGAGGCAAACTGCTGACATGAGAACTTGAGACATTTGATTTTTGGCTCGACAACCTGTTGAATATAGATGTTCAAGCAAATGGAGCTCCTATACGGTCGAAGACTGATTTTTGATGCATAGTCTACTAGTCTTGCTCATCCTTAACTTCTTCAAACCTAATGTAAAAAATGTTTGACTTCTTATCCTTTTTGGTGATTTGAATTCGAAATGGCTCAGAAGCTACGAAACCGAGACCGGACTTGGGTGGAATGATCTTATGCCCTTGTTCTTTCAACTTCTTCTGTTTCTCATTGAGGCCATGCACTTTCTCATCGGTGACCTCAAAATTAAGTTTTCCAAGGCTTGCATGATTTGTAAAATCATACCCCGACTTAGCCAAGAGTTGGTATGCTTCAGGATTAAATCCTTCATCAATCCTTTGTTTTGGAAATGATCCATGTTTGACCAAAGATTAAGAAGGCCGCACGAACCCTTTTAACGGAGGCTTGGAAGACGAAGACTTTTGAATCTTAGTGAGAGGAAGAGTTAACTTTCCTTGCAGCTTTTGTATATCTTCTTTTTCCTTGGTTTGTGACATTTTCACTTTAAATTCCTTGGTTTCAAGTATCTTGATGACAGGTGACTGCTTTTCTTGTCGTTGAGATTTTGGAACATACTTCAAAATAGGTTTCGTCTGATGTGCTTTTATCGAGACCTCTCACGTTTTAGTTACCTTTATAACGTCTGTCACTGAAACATCTAAGGGGTCACTCAATGCTTCTTTTGTTTTTGCAAATTGAACTTTTTGTGTAGACGGATGGCTTAGGATGGGCACTTCTGAAGGTATATCGGAATCGATATATAACTTGGCATTGGCAAAATGAAATTCTGCTTCTGTAAATGGTTTATGATCCCCCACAACCGTTTGTATGCCATTCTTGTAGAATTTGAAACACTGATGAAGAGTTGATGGAATGACGCCATTACTATGTATCCAAGGCCTTCCCAATAACAAATTGTAAGACATCTTTGCATCAATAATGTGGAATAAGGTTTTAGCTTGGAGCCCGCCAATAGTTAGCGTTGCCTGAATCATGCCAATAGCTCTTTGTCCTCCTTGGTTAAAACCTTGAATAATAAGACGACTATGAGATAACTCATCGACTGTGATACCGAGATTTTTCATCGTAAATTTTGGCATAAGATTCACTGCTGATCCACCATCAACAAGAATTCAAGTAACTTTCGGTTCTTTTATGTAACCAGAAACGAAGAGAGGATAATTATGCGGCTTCAAACCCAACTGAAGATCCTCGTCAGTGAAAGCAATTGTTGCATAACATGAATCAAGCGTACCTCCGACGACTTCCTCATCATCGAACTTTTCAATGATGGCTACATCCTTTGCATGGTTCTCCATAGGCTGGGCTTTATCTTGATCATCGCTATTCTCATCAGCAGGGATCGTTTTCCCAGTTGAAACCATATAAGCTGTCACAACTTCGTCATCTAGATATCCTTTAGGAAAGAACTCTTGCAAAGTAATGGACTTTTGGATCCCTTTGCTCATAAAGGCGTGTTTGGTTGACTGTGTCTTCTTGACTTTTATTATGGCCAGACTACTTATGGTGATATTGGGTTTTTTCTTCCCTTGCTCTCTGTCAGAATAACTAGTCTGAAAAATGTTAACTTGTTATTTCCGTGGTTTCTTTCTTGTCACCAGAGTCCATTCTTATTTATCATCCTGAGAAAAGACTCTTCCAAATATCAAAACGTCAAGTACACTTCCTTGGCTAAGACAGATGGGGACTGGCTCGAATGAGCCAAGCTGGATGGTTCTGCAATATATCTCAGAATTTGAAGGTTGAGAACACGCACTCCCCATGACAGAGGTTGTCAAAGTAGTAGTAGTATGATTTGAAGTTACAACTTCGTCTGTGTCCAACAAGATTTTTCCTTATTTTACCAGATTCATCACCACCTCCTTGAAAATAAAACACTTCTTAATTAGATGACTGACAATACGATGATATTTGTAGTATTGTGGGTCATTAACACGTCCTATCTCTTAAGGGCGTTTGCATTCAGGGAGTTCTATAATTTTACTTTCGAGTAAGCATTCCAATATGGCAGGAACATCAGAATCGGGGAATGGGTATTCCTTCTTTTCTAATTCCTTTAGCGTAGGACGTTGTCTGATGAGCGCTGAAAAGTGCGTATTTAAACCCCTTAAGCTTAGGCATTCTAGTACCTTTATCTATCTTATTTTACCATTTTAGATTGATTTCGTAATATTTTCATTTTCAGGCACTTATCCCGAAAATAAGCTAACTCAGCCAAATAAGAGCTTAATTGAAGCTATTCTAGGATTAAACAAAGAAAGGAGCAAAGTAGAGAAAGAAAGGAACAAATGAAGCCAAAGGTGGGAAGTAGCAAAGTTCGATCGATCTAACTTCAAGGTTCGATCGATTGCACACTGATCGATCTCAGCATTTCAAGATAGATCCAAACTTTGACCCAAAAGCAAAAAGTCCAAAGTTCGATCGATCCAACACCACCCTTCGATCAATCGAACACTTTTGTCCTTATTCAAATGATTGATCTCATCCACAACTGTACCACCCACTAACCACTTTTGTCCTTTTCCCAAAAATATCTCCCAAAATATCTCGAATTTGTCTTTTCCTAAAAAGCTCAACCAGTTGGATCGATCCAGCTTAAGTTCGATGGATCTCAGCTAGTTCGATTGATCCAAGTCCAAGGTTCGATCGATCGAACTTCCTCCAGTGCGAAAAAGTTAAAAAGCCAGCTTATTCAATCCATCCTCTATCCAATCATTAGAGAATATTCTTTGCACGACCCTAGCTCATTTGGTGTATAACTTGACCTACCTATAAAAGGAATATGATACACTTTTTGAAGAATAGAGACTTAGCATTTGGTAGATACAATTTTAAAGGTTATTCTTAGTGTAGAAGAAAAGATGAGGAGGCTAGAGACACCATTGGAGTCTTCATCAATAAGGAGCAGATTTCAACCATGGAGTTAGCCCTTGAGGGTTGGATCAACATCACCATGAGTGGCTAGACATCCTCTTGGGGCTAGAGTTAGCCCCAAGCATGTTTTCTATATCTTAATCTTGTGTATTATTAAGGGATTAGTGTTATAATTAATGTTTTGATACTTTGATATATATAGATATTGTTTATTCAATGATTTATGTGGTTTAATGCTTCCAATTGATCATTTCATTCTATCCATACGTCTATGTATGCTAGAATAGATGTTCATGTGCTTGTCTCTAGATTTTGTGTTATTGATGCATATCTATGTGTATTGATGCTATAGATTTAGATATTGTCAAAACATAATGCTTAATGAAATGCTCTTATGATTTTCTTGATGGTTCATACTTATTCCTTGATGGATTGTGCCTCTCCCCTAGTTTATTTTCATGCTAGTAGTGTAGATGTAGTGTAGTTGTAGTGTAGTGTTAAATGGGAGGACAATCCATGTTTGTTGTTTGATGATCCAAGCTTTTGAATACAAGTAGCATATGTCTCTAACCTTGTGTTGTATTTGGATTGTGAGCTTAATAAAAGGATTAATGACTTGTTTTGATCTATTGTGCCTTTCACATGTTATTTAGATAATATATGCTTCATTGCTTAGATATATTGTGCCTTTCACTTGATGTTTAGACAATACATGCTTAACTAGTCATCCTTGCTTGTTGAATCAACCAAACACACACACACCAATATTGCAGCACACCATTTTCCTTTATTAGTCACTTGTCAACGGTATAGAAATGCATTGCTTGGTGGTGATCTCTAAACCCCAAGACTCTTCTCTCTCTTATTTACTCTTAATTGCATTATTTTGTTATCACTTAGTTTAATTTAGTTACTCTCTAATCAACCAACCAACCAATTGTTTGATCACTCGACCTACTAGCCCTAATAGCAATTCCACAACCTTGTCCGAACCCCCAATCCCTTGGGACGATCCCTATTCACCCTAACTATATTTTTAGTAAAGGTAGTAGTGGCTTCTGTAAATGTAAAACTCTTGGCCCTCGCCTTAAAATTCACACTCTCCAAACTTGATGGTGGTAGTGCGACCTCCGGCCACACACCAGTTTTTGGCGTTGTTGCCGGGGATTAGGCAACGTCGGATTTGTGGAATCAATTAGGATTAGTATTCTTTTGATCGTGTCTTTACTTTATTTTTATTCTTCTTTTTGGTTACTTATTGTGTTGTTCTTACTTGACTAGGTGTATTGTTGGAAAGGAAGCAAGTAAAGGAGCATTCAAGCTAAGCAAGTAAGGAAAAAAGCTAAAAATTCTAAAAATTTGCTAAGCTAAGCTTTGAATTTGGAGTTGAAGTGCTAAAGGACCTTTGTGAGACTTTTTTTACTCAATCCCTTAGTTAAATCATCGGCCCGCGTGGAGGCTTGTTCTTAATTGTTCTTTGCATCATTGTTGTTAAAACATGGGAGTATGAATCAAGTGTTTATGGAAGAAGTCTAATTGCATTGTTGTGAAGGCATAGTATTTGTCATTCTTTGTGCTTGTTGTGTTTTGCATTATGCATGCATGGACGTCGTTCATTGAGACCAACTATTTTCCCTCTTGATTTGCATCTTGAATCCATCGTTAGAAATCCTAGGGGAAGAGGAAGTTCACATAGAACCAATCTATTAATGGAAGGTTATAATGAAGAGAATGTAGAGGACCTTGGTCACATAGACCAACAAGGTATTCTTCATCCTAATGTGCACAATGAGAACATGCAAGTACCATTAGACATGCCTAGGCCATTTATTCACCAACCACCACAACAACAAGGCCAAGTTCCATATGGAATGCCAAGGCCAATGTATGCTCCACAACCTCCCATCATTAATCAAGGAATTCAAAACCAAGGTGTTTATGTTGCACCTCAAGTAGCTAATCCACCTCTTGCTTTAAGAGACCATTATGTGCCTAATGAGTAAAATGCACCTATATGTATCCAACTGCCTCCATTTAGAGCACATCATTATGAAATTAAGCCACAAACCATTCAAATGCTTCCTAACTATCATGGACTTCCAAGTGAAGAACCTTACAAGCATTTGGATGAGTTTCTTGAAGTATGCTCCACCGTAAAATATACGGACATGCCGGAAGAGGTTTTAAGACTTAAACTTTTTCCATTCACTTTAAAAGACAAGGCAAAGTATTGGTTTAACAATCTTAAGCCTTTTTCAATCACTTCTTGGGCAGAAATGCAACAAGAGTTCTTGAAGAAGTACTATCCAGTTTCAAAGACCAATGCCATGAGAACCTCAATTCGAGAATTTTCACATGGGGATGGAGAAACGTTTCATGAGGCATGGGAACACTTCAATGAGTTGCTTAGGAAGTGTCCACATCATGACATGCCCAAATGGCAATTAGTTCAATATTTCTTTGAGAGCTTATCGAACAACTATAAGGATATGGTTAATACTTCCATGGGTGGCTCATACATTGATAGGCATGAGGATGATGTGTGGCGTCTTTATGAGAGCATGAGTGAAAATTCTTTGCATAGAACATTATCATCCAAGAATGGTAGAAATTCACAAGGTAGGAAGAGTGTTGACTTACATCAAGTCGACCATTCAAATGAAATAGCCGCCGAAATGAAGTCTTTATCTCAAAGGTTTGATCAATTTTTTATTAACCAAAACTCAGCGAACCAAGTATCTTCCTTCCCTAACCATTCTCATCGAGCATTAAATGAAACATGTATGACTTGTTCTAGTATTCTTCATTCTACTTCTCATTGTCCTCATGGACAAGTGCAAAATGAACCTAATGAACAAGTCAATACAGCTTTTGTGAACCAAGGGAACAATCCTTATGGTACTCATTATAATCCAAGTTGGAAGAATCATCCGAATTTCTCTTGGAAAAACCAAGGAGATGGCTCAAACCCTTCCTAAGGCGGTTTTCAAGGGAAGTACATTCCACCTCCACTTCAAAACCAAGGATCTCAAGGTTATAGACCTTATCAACCAAAAGGGAATCAATTTGCTAATTCTCATTTTCCCAACCAATCTTATTCCCAAGGAAATACTAGAAGTCCTGCCTTTGAAGAAAAAATTTTGAATGCTTTGGGCACTTTAGAGGCTAACACACAATTGCTTCATTCTCACTCTCAATCTATTGCGAAGCTAGAAACCCAAGTAGGGCAAATAGTAAGAACTTTCAATGCAAGAAAGATTGGAAAAATGCCTATTAATGCCCCACCTAAGCAACAATGTGTTGTGGAAACCCATTCCTCATCGGAAGGCCACATCATTGAACATGTTAATGCGGTGACTACCTTGCGGAGTGGTAGGATTGTGGACAATCAAGTTGAAAGGTCCAATGAAGAGAGTGAACCAATGCAACCTCAAGTTGTCACCCATCCCGTTTCACATCCCATTCCTCCTTTATTGTATATACATAATCTTGTGAATGAGAAAGTCTTGAAAAATGTGTTTGAAAAAGAAGTTTTAAAAAATGATGTTGAAAAAGTTTTGTTGAAAAATGATTTGAAAACTTCTTGTATTGAAGAGAATTCAAAAGATAATTCCGAAAAAGTGTTTGAACCAAAAGTTCCATTTCCGGATGCCTTAAAAGGATCTGTTTCAAAAGACAAGCAAAAGGCAAAAACCAATGAAATTATGGAAATGTTTAGGCAAGTGAAAGTCAATCTTTCACTATTGGATGCAATCAAGCAAATTCCGACTTATGCCAAATTCTTAAAAGACTTGTGCACCCAAAAGCGGAAGAACAAGAGCTAAACACCAAGAAAAGTGGTTTTGACCGAGCAAGCAAGCTCAATTTTGCAACATAACACTCTTCCAAAGTTTAAGGACCCCGGTTCACCCACTACATCATGCATTATTGGTGATCATATCATTAATCGAGCACTTCTTGACTTAGGAGCAAGTGTTAACCTTCTTCCATACTCGGTTTATGTCAAATTGGGCTTAGGTGAATTAAAACCGACGTCGGTAGTTTTGCAACTTGCCGACTGATCCATTAAGAAGCCTAGGGGTATAATTGAGGATGTTTTGATTAAAATTGATAAATTCTTCTTCCCGATTGATTTCGTTGTCATAGACACAGAACCGGTCCCCAATCTTAAGAGTCAAATTTCCGTTATCATTGGTCGTCCTTTCTTAGCAACCACTAATGCCAACATCAATTGTAGGACGGGGATAATGAAGATTTCATTTGGCCACATGAAGGTAAATTTGAATATCTTTAATCCAACACCCAATTCATTTGACAAATATGAAGGAGAGGTTAATGTTATAGATAAATGTCATGATCTTCAATGTCAAGGAAGTGAGCTTTTGTGTAAGACTAAATCTTCAAAAAAATCATCTTCAACCTTGCATTCTAAAAGTCTTGTTTCAAATTCTTGCTTTGAAAGGGCATAGAAGCCCAAAAGTTGTGATTGCATAGACAAAGAATCAAAAGTTTCTTTTGAGCTTAATCCAACAAGTTCTTCAAAGAACCATTTGTTGGGTGGAGTTCAAAGCATCTATCACCACAACAAGGAAGGGATGCATTATAAGATCTTTGATCCGGGTTAAAAGAGCCAAATGTCTTGCTAGAGATGTTAAATACTAGCAAAAAGCATTCGTAGGGTGTCAAAATCCTATTCCTCCCCCATTTCTATCTTAAATTTCATTTCTTGCGAAGTCTAGATACTTGTTTTTGGTTCATATGCATTGATAGGAACTTTGGTGAGGATTGCATGAGCTTTCATGTCATTATTGAGTATTCTGCATAGTTCGATCGATATCAAACCTGAGTTCGATCGATCGAACTCCATTCTGCATCCAACACTTAAAAAAAATTTTGACCTGCAGAAACCTGCATCCAAATCACCTCTCTGTCCCATCGTTCGAACTTATTCTTAGATCGATCAAAAGACCTTCAATCGATCCAACTTCAAAGTTCGATCAATCTCATGATTCAACACTTAGAAAAAATTTTGACCTGCAGAAACCTGCATCCAAATCACCTCTCTGTCCCATCGTTCGAACTTATTCTTAGATAGATCAAAAGACCTTCGATCAATCCAACTTCAAAGTTCGATCGATCTCATAATTCAATACTTAGAAAATTTTTCGACCTGCAAAAACCTGCATCCAAATCACCTCTCTGTCTCATCGATCGAAACATTCCAAGATCAATCTGATGTTCTTCGATCGATCCAACTTCCAAGTTCGATCGATCTTCAAGTTCTAACACTTAGCCAAATTTTTGAACCATAAACCTGCATATTTTTGCCCTCTGTCTGATCGATCGAACTCTTGTTTCGATCGATCTCAGTTCTCCATTTCATTGTTTGACTTTGTTTTGACTTTTCAAATTTCAAAAATCCAAAAATATTTTCATTTTTATTTTATTTTGTTTAATTTTCATTTTATTTTATTTTTTAAAAAAATTTTCAAAATTCAAAAATATTTTAATTTATTTAGTTTTTAATTATTATTGATTATTCAATTAAAAAAAAAAACAAAAAAAAATCCAAAAATATTTTATTCTATTTTATTTTATTTTACAATTTTTAATTTTAATTCTAATTTTTTATTTTAGTTTTGCATTTTTCAAAAATCCAAAAATACTTTGAGGAGAGTTCATCAAAGTTCGATCGATCTCAGTTGAAGTTCGATCGATTGAACTCTGTCGGGAATGTTTTTAAAATAGACCTGGAGGGTCTCAAGATCGATCATTTAGATCAATCCAACCCTCCAAACCCTTGCCTCCCTCATCGCCGCCGCATCCACTCTCCATCTTCCTCATCTCCGGCGAGATCTCCGGCAAGATCCAAGCTACACTCTCTCCCTCATCTCGGATTTCTCATCCACTCTTCGCATCCACTTCTCTCCCTTCGATTTGGGTAAGATTCGAGCATCTCATCTATGATTTAAGCTTCGATATAATGATTACATGTTTTATATGTTACATTCATGCTTTATACATGATTGAATCTCCATTTTTGAAGCTTCGAAGTACTGAGTTTGCATGTCTATGTATATGTGTATATGCTTTGTATGTATATATATGTGTTTGATCTATTTTAGGAGGATGGGCCATGATTGGGTGATAGGATTTGATGATTTGTTGTATTGAAGGGCCCACGAACACGTTCGTGTGGGCCCCGTGCTTCCAAAGTCACAGATCTGTGACTGTTTACATTCGTCACACAGTTCGATCAATCGACTTGTATCTCAGATCGATCTTGAGAGATCGATCGAACTCATATCTCAGATTGATCGAAGTTGTGAGATTGATCTCACTTATTTTCGATCAATCCAACTTTTGTGATCGATCTCACTTCTTTTTCTGATCGATCGAACTTCACAGATCTCACACACACACTTCATTCTTCATATCTTATGTTCATGCTATCTCATATATGCCTAATGCCTGTGATATTCCACATTGGATGCTTTTCATACTTATATTGCTTAGCATGCTTCACATCCTGCCACTTGCATAGATACATGTTATATATGTTTTGTCTATCTTATCTAACATGCATGTTTCTATATTGTGCTTAAATTTTTTTATTCTGGCACTAACTCCCATTGTAAGTTTTTCTTTTTCTTTTTGCAGGCCATGGTTAAGAGGAAGACCGTTGCCAACAGGCAACACGGGCCTTAGCGCCATATCAGACCCCAGACAGAGGAGCCAGCAGAGCCCTCTCATGTATAGGAAGAGCCAGCATAGGCTACCCCACCTGAGTCACCATCTCATGAGGCTGAGGATGACCATATGCCATCCACCCCTGCGGCTCATCCTGCATTTACTCCATCACCATCTCCACCACATGCTGGAGCTGAGCATTCACCCGTACCATCTCCACCACGCACGCCAGCTCAGCCAGCTCAGGAGCGTGATAGGCCCGTGCCTAGATATGCGCATATGACGGTCGACCATGAGTCAGTGTTCAACACGGCCTTTTTCTCCAAATCGGTGCTGACCTGATCCGCTTAACATGACATCATTTTGAGGGGCCTAGCAGCTATTCTTGCCCCAGTCACAGAGCTAGTCTACCCGCGGCTGGTACGGTTGTTCTACCAGAACCTCTGACCATCCCCGCGTACCACAGCAGAGTTGGTCACTTTTGTAGATGGCCATCAGATCACCATCACAGTGGACTCACTAGCCCGCTCTTGCCACTGCCCATACCGCTATCCTCCAGAGCTTTATGAGACATATCCAAGGCTATACAGGCCTTCATATGCCGACATGGCAGTTTTTCTTACAAGTCACCATGCCAGTGGCGAGACCTTCGCCACTCGGACATTCCTTCCAAATGACCTTTGGTTTATTGATTCCGTACTCTTCCGGAACATATACATGGCAGGGCACAAGATTCAGAGGAGGGGAGACTATTTGACAGCCCTCTATGCCTTCTACACCGGGCACTGGGTATCTATTCTCACGCTCATGTGGAGCGTGATGAGGAAGCTATATGATGAGTACATTAGCAAGGAGATGCCCGGATGGGCTAAGTCTCTTCCATTCAGCCACCTTATCACCCAGATTCTTATAGACCAACGCTACCCTATTCACCCTCGGGAGCACCCCGAGAAAGGTTTCTGTCACTTTCTGAAGAAGGACTGGACCAAGAGCTACAACGTCATTATTACTAGACTGCAGGACCACGCAGTAGTGGCTGCAGAGGAGCTAGAGGCTGAGGAGGAGGCACAGACAGTAGCAGCAGATCCCGCAGCGGACGACGCACCAGTTGATTCAGCTGCTAAGCATATAGATATTGACTTAGAGCGCCCCGCAGATGCCACATAGCAGTACTCTCCAGCTGGGTCGCCCATTCATGAGCAGGAGCAGACTTAGGAGCTTTCTTCTGACTCTTCTATACTTGAGACTCTAGATCTGACCCCCAGTTTTGGAGTATGCCTGTAGACTCTTAAGGATGCTGTTGTTGCCATACGAGCTGATCTTACAGCCCACAGAGTTGATTTTGCTGCCTTCCGCACGGATGTCGCGACTATGTTCCGAGATCTATCCAAAGATATCCGCGGAGCCCGACCTGCCCGTCCTACCTCATCCTCCTGAGTTCCTAACTCCTTCTATCTCATGATCCCTTTTTACTATTGATACTTTATTTTTGTCAGTGTACAGTACTATTATTTTTGCAGACAGTCTGTCGGCTTTGATATTTTTGTTGTACTTGCACTTTATCTATTTTATATATCTTTTTTTGCTATGGATGTCATATATTATATTCTCATATCTGTATGTTTGACTCTATCAGGTGCATCATAGTGACTTCAGTGAGAGAGTGCTTCCCAATTTTCAGGACTACCCTTATACCTCTCTCATCTATTTATCTGTTTACCCCATTTACACTTGCATGTCCACTGTGCACTAATTATCCGATTTTGTTATCTGATGAGTTTATCCAAGTGCCAATTTTCAGGACCACAGTTCATCCCAAGTTTGGGGGGGCCATGCCACCCACTTCGGATACTTCAGTCCCGATCATTCTATGCCTTAGTTGCACTAGTATACTCTTTCCCTTGTTCTCTTGCACATTGAGGATATTGTGCCATTTAAGTTTGGGGGGAATGGTGCTTTGCAGTGTTAACTTTAAAATTTAAAATTTTGAGCATGACTTGTGTAATTGAGGGATATTTTTATGATTGGTCCATATCTAGCTATGATTTTGATCTTTTGAGAATTATATTGCTTAAAATTTAAAAATTGCTTGACTTGAGAGTCTAATACTCCTTATATACCTTATGGAAGCCATTTAGGAATAAATTTTTTGAAAGATTGATATCTTGCTTGCACTTGTGGTCCACATCATCTTGATTTTGTGATTATTTTGAGATTCATTCTAGGATTCTACACTAGCACAGGCGCACACTAGCATTCATTTGTGAGGTACATGCTTTGTTGATTATTGAATTGGTTATATCCCAATTGGGCTAGTAGTGCATTGAAAGCTTTCATTCCTGATAAAGGTGAATAACAACCCCGTTTCACTAAGTAGCCAGGATTCTAGCCTCATCAAACACTGAATTTCTCGCGCCGAAAGGTGGAGGGCCCAAACTCTAGGTTAATAATTGAACTTGCTTACAAAAAAAAAAAAAAAAAAAGCAATAAAAAAGTAAGGACTTCTCCCAAAGGTGAGAAGTGGGAAATGATTAGATGGAGGTTGTCTTGATTTGTAGCCTAGTTGATTTGAGTTTGTAAGTCCGTAGGGGTGTTTGAACACCTAATGCCCTAAAGCTGTCTGGTTTGGGAGTCATTGACCTAATGCTCGACCTCATGAATCGCTAGAAAGCTTAAGAGATTAACACATTGCACTTTGCTTCCACCTTTGATCCTTAAAAAAAAAAAAAAAAAAAAAAAAAAAAAAAAAAAAAAAAATCGAGTGAATAGAATAAGTGCACCTAGAATAATAAAGCTTTAATAAAAGGTCCACTTTTTGTCTTGATGATCGGTACTAGATTTGTGTGCTAGTTTGAGGGTAAGGATGTGATCATTTCTCTAGTTGGCTAAGATAGCAACATATTTGATACCAGTCCACTCAAAAGGATTCTAGAGTTGTTTTGATTTGCATGATCATTTTCTTGATGCGTGGAGGACTATACTTGCGTGCTAGATGTTGAGATTTTGAGAGATTGCTTGGAAATGTTTGAAAAATCGCCTACTTGAGGTAATTTTCTCCTAATGCTTATTTGCAATATTAGTGTCTCTTTTGAAAGAATGAGCTTAATGTTTGTGGGTACCATTTATGGAAATCCTTACGAGACTTCACTCGTCCACTAGAGGTAACCTAGGGATTTAAAAGACTTGTTGCATGTGATAAGTGCAATCGTGTTCCCTACGAAAGTGGCGTTATCCATTTATTGTTTTCTAGTTCATACTTGTATAAGTTGTTCATTTCATTCCTTTACTTTCTAATTCATTACTAGGAACTAGCAATATTTAAGTTTGGGGGTGTGATAAGCATTGAAAAGTGCGTATTTAAACCCCTTAAGCTTATGCATTCTAGTACCTTTATCTATCTTACTTTACCGTTTTAGATTGATTTCGTAATATTTCCATTTTCAGGCACTTATCCCAAAAATAAGCTAACTCAGCCAAATAAGAGCTTAATTGAAGCTATTCTGGGATTAAATAAAGAAAGGAGCAAATGAAGCCAAATGTGGGAAGCAGCAAAGTTCGATAGATCCAACTTCAAGGTTCGATCGATCGAACACTGATCGATCTCAGCACTTCAAGATAGATCCAAATCTTGACCCAAAAGCAAAAAGTCCAAAGTTTGATCGATCCAACACCACCTTTCGATCAATCGAACACTTTTGTCCTTATTCAAATGATTGATCTCATCCACAGCTATACCACCCACTAACCACTTTTATCCTTTTCCCAAAAATATCTCCCAAAATATCTCGGATTTGTCTTTTCCCAAAAAGCTCAACCAGTTGGATCAATCCAGCCTAAGTTCGATACATCTCAGCCAGTTCAATCGATCCAAGTCCAAGGTTCGATCGATCGAACTTCCTCCAGTGCGAAAAAGTTAAAAAGCCAGCTTATTCAATCCATCCTCTATCCAATCATTAGAGAATATTCTTTGCATGACCCTAGCTCATTTGGTGTGTCATTTGACCTACCTATAAAAGGAATATGATGCACTTTTTGAAGAAGGGAAACTTAGCATTTGGTAGATACAATTTTAGAGGCTATTCTTAGTGTAGAAGAAAAGAGGAGGAAGTTAGAGACACCATTGGAGTCTTCATCAACAAGGAGCAGATTTCAACCATGGAGTTAGCCCTTGAGGGTTGGATCAACATCACCATGAGTGGCTAGACATCCTCTTGGGGCTAGAGTTAGCCCCAAACATGCTTTCTATATCTTAATCTTGTGTATTATTGAGGGATTAGTGTTGTAATTAGTATTTTGACACTTTGATATATATAGATATTATTTATTCAATGATTTATGTGGTTTAATGCTTCTAATTGATCATTTCATTTTATCTATATGTCTATGTATGCTAGAATAGATGTTTATGTGCTTGTCTCTAGATTTTGTGTTATTAATGCATGTCTATGTGTATTGATGTTATAGATTTAGAGATTGTCAAAACATAGTGCTTAATGGAATGCTCTTGTGATTTTCTTGATGGTTCATAATTATTCCTTGATGGATTGTGCCTCTCCCCTAGTTTATTTTCATGCTAGTAGTGTAGATGTAGTGTAGTTGTAGTGTAGTTGTAGTGTAGTGTTAAATGGGAGGACAATCCATGTTTATTGTTTGATGATCCAAGCTTTTGAATGCAAGTAGCATATGTCTCTAACCTTGTGTTGTATTTGTATTGTGAGCTTAATAAAAGGATTAATGACTTGTTTTGATCTATTGTGCCTTTCACATGTTGTTTAGACAATATATGCTTCATTGCTTAGATATACTGTGCCTTTTACATGATGTTTAGACAATACATGCTTAACTAGTCATCCTTGCTTGTTAAATCAACCAAACACACACACACACACACACCAATATTGCAACACACCATTTGCCCTCATTAGTCACTTGTCAACGGTATAGATATGCATTGCTTGGTGGTGATCTCTAAACCCCAAGACTCTTCTCTCTCTTATTTACTCTTAATTGCATTCTTTTGTTATCACTTAGTTTAACTTAGTTGCTCTCTAATCAACCAACCAACCAATTGTTTGATCACTCGACCTACTAGTCTTAATAGCAATTCCACAACCTTGTCCGACCCCCCAATCCCTTGAGACGATCCCTACTCACCCTAACTATATTTTTAGTAAAGGTAGTAGTGGCTTCTGTAAATGTAAAACTCTTGGCCCACGCCTTAAAATTCGCACTCTCCAAACTTGATGGTGGTAATGCGACCTCCGGCCACACACCACTGTCTTTCCCTCTCTTGAAACTGGCGAGGCTTTTTATCATCCTTCTTGTTATCTTTAACAGATATCTTAATTGAGGTAGTTGAGATAGTCATGGATTCTTTAGCAGTATTCTTTGACGACTTGTCGCTCTTCTTCCTGTCTTTCTTATCTTTACGTGGTTCTATGGCCACCGGACTTTTGTCGTCATGGGATTTTATATTGATCTCCATGTCATAGGCACGCGTAGCCAATTCTCCCCAATGCATTCCTTGCATACACATCTCCACAGTAGAGATTTCTGACAATCGGTCCTTGCAATCAAGACTGAGTGCTCGCCACTGATTAATGTAGTCGATTACAGGCTCATCCTTCCATTGCTTCATGCTAGTCAATTATATCATACTTACAGTATGACGAGTGCTATAGAACCTGTTCAAGAATTCTCGTTCTATTTGGTCCCAACTATCAATTGATTCTGACTTTAGGTCGGTGTACCATTCGAACGCGCCTCCTTTAAGGGAATGGACAAACTGTTTAACTAGTAAGTCCCCGTCAGTTCTGGCATTGTTGTAAGTCTCGACAAAATGGGCAATGTGTTGCTTGGGGTTGCCTTTTCCGTCAAATTGCTGAATCTTTGAAGGTTGGTATCCTACATGCATCCTCATACTGTCGATTCTCTTTGTATAGGGTTTTGAGTACATGAGAGTGCTCTATGAGACGCCTTTGACCAGCTGCCTGTTCTGTCACCGGCATCTGGCTGGGGTCTTCCATGCGAATACCTTGTGCCGTAGAATTAGGATTCCCAGACGACATTGCTGTGGAAGATATAGGATTCCCGGATGGTGGTGGTATGGAAGTTGTAAGATTTCCAGATGGCACTACTGTGGAAATTGTAGGATTCCCAGACGGCATTGCTGTGGAAGCTGTAGGATTCCCAGACGGTATTGGTGATTCACCAAAGGTTTGAACTTCCAATTTGTTCATCAGTGTAGTGATTTGCAAGTCCTTCTCTTCAACAGTCTTTGTGAGTTTCTCAATGGCATGAGATATAGTTGCTAGTTGTTCCTCCACCTGTGGTAGTTCTAGTCATCATAGCAGCGACCACATCTGAGTATGATAGGCCTTGAAAGTCAACGTTCCTTGAAGTGATTGATTGCTCCGAAGTCTAACGTTGTGATTCTGGGGGTGAACCGACACTAGAGTGAGCATCAAAGATGGAATGAGGTGCATCTAATGGCGGAATCTCCTATGGAATAACGTCAAGGTTCTTGACATGTTGAGTTTTTACGTTTACCGGCTTTGCAGGATTGGTTTTCACCAAGTCTTGCTGATGTTTGGAAGACACGATTGCCTGGGACTTGCTACGTGTCACAGGGCCCACTGAGGTACTTCCATCACTTGATGCGTTTTTGGCCTTCGTGCCACTTTTTATGGTGGTTTTGGCATTGACCTTTGGAGCAGCGATGTTCTTTTGGGCTTTTTTGTTTGTCTGAGTCTTAGGGGGAGCCATAGAATCTAGCAGAGAAAAAACTTGATGGTAGGAGAAAGAGATGAGAGGCAAAGGATATCCTATCGGGCATGCTAAAAATTTGTACACATAAATTTTGTAGTCTGCAAATAAAAAACAAAATAGGGTGCAAAAATAATATTTTATTAATTGGAGAAAATTGGGGTATAATCTTCTGTAATAATATTATTTAAAAAGAATAAGGTCCTCTGATTGAATCTCCTTTGCCAAGGGCTGTACAAGCTTAATCTTGAATCACCGTGGAATTTGGATGAAGAATGGCACGATTTGATGTGCTTATTATTGATCACCGTTGAATTTGATGAAGAACAACATGATTTGATGTGCTTGGTGTTCTTCGTCTTTCGATTTGGATGTTGGGGGCAGAGTTTCCGTATTTCTCTCTGGAATTCTGAATTTATATACCTTCCTCCTTCCCCCAGGCCTCTATTTATAGGCTTCTTGGATTAATAGGATGATGACACGTATCATCTCTTGATAAGAATTAAGTCATAACTGGGCCGGGCCGGGCCGGTTATATTATGATAATTATTCTTAAAAAATAATTATTCTAAATATATTTTATTAGGAATAATTATCTTTTCATTTAATCATTTGGGCTGGACTAATTAAAAAATTTAAGTGGACCAAATTTTGGCCAGTTAAATAACTTAATTAAAGATTAAACCCATATTTGATGGGTCAATTTGTCAAAACAAAAGTCCATTAAAATTTTAGTGTCTACAGGTACCAAACAAACCATAATTTTAATAGAAGCAATTGTCTTGACATTCTACATGGAAAATAAAAAATTTGAAAAAAGTTCAAAAATGAAATCAAAACCCCATATTTCAGTTTTGATTGAATAATTTGTACCCTAGGAAGCATGGAAACGAAACATGAATACGACACTATATGGATATGATGATACGACAAATCTTTTAAAAAATATGCTATGGGTAAGACACTACACGAATATGACGATACGACAAATCTTTTAAAAAATATGCTATGGGTATGACACTATAAAAATTATAAATTATATTTTTATATATACAAAAAAGTTAATATTAATTTATATATATTGTTATCAGTGTAACATTTTTGGGTCAATATTATGCTTAACAAACAAAATAAGAGTTATATTGTATGGATAAATTCTGTACTAAATCGATATTAGATATATGTTAAAAAAAATATATATATATATATATAATTTAAAATTATGAATATATTTTAAAAATATGAAATATATATTCGTGAATATTTGAAAAGTACTGGTATGATGGTTCGCACTTTACAGTGTCAGTCATGGTCGTGGTATCTGTCACAATCGTAATGTAACGGATTCTAAGAAAGTCAGTCGATACAAATCGGACTTAAAAAAAAAAAAAAAAAAAAAAACGTATATAGTTCAATGTATCGTGTATCAGTACGGCTAAACCATGACTTGTATTTACGAATATCTTTGCTTGCATTAATATGATGAATAGAGCCCAAACATTTATTCTGACTTGGACCATCGTATAAGTGACCTCATTGTCACAACCCATTGTAAAAGCCCAAGGTCCGTTAGCCATTTCAACTCACCGACGGTTGTATGTTCCTCTCTGGTTTGGTTATAACTTCCATTCTCTGGCCTCTTCTAAGGTCGTTCAGTACCCGCATAACACAAACAGGGTTAGAGAGAAAGTCAGATAGAGAGAGAACATGAATCTCGGTGGCGGAGGTGGTGGTTCCGGCGACGATCTGTCGTCCTCCTCCGTCGTATCTGAGTGGAGTCATTCCTTGTCGCGGCGTTACCAGCACCTCCTTGACAAGTCGACGCCGCACGTTCTCAACCGTTGGATCGCGTTCTCCGTCGTCGCCTTCATCTACGCCGTACGCGTGTACCTCCTCGAAGGTTACTACATCATCACGTACGGACTCGGCATCTACATCCTACAGCTCTTCATCTTGTTCCTCTCCCCTCAGGTTGATCCTGAGATCCAAGAACTCGCTGACGGGCCCACCCTCCCCACCCGCGGATCCGACGAGTTTCGACCGTTCGTTCGCCGCCTTCCCGAGTTCAAGTTCTGGTGCGTTGCCCTCCTTTTAAATCCATCAATGCTAGCATCCTAGACATATATATTCGAGAATGAATGTGAAGTCAGATTAGAATTTTTTTTTTTTTTTTTGTGGGAAATAATGTGCTTTTAGATGTTTTTAGATGATAAATGGTCAAGATAATCGGTATATTGACTATGGGGCATTGCCAAATTATTGTGTTTGGATCCAATCTAAGTCTTGGGTGTATTAGCTACCAACAAATTTTCTTAATCTATGTTTAGTAGCATGCAATTGGTGTTTTATATATTGGAACTGAAGGAAAATTAGTTTAAAGTTTGAACTAATTCATCTGCAATATCAATTCCATAGCTTTGCATAAGATAGCCATGAAATATAGTTTTTGGCCATTATGCAGCATCTAGGGTCACATCTTCTGTTAAAGTTATAGGTACTTCTTTTCTAACTATCCCAGTTTCAGCTTTAACCTAAAAACAAAACACCCCACACAAATATGATTGACATTTATTGGTGGGAAATTAGAATAAAGTGCAGATTGGAAGTAGAATTTGGAAACACCTAAGCCAGGTTGTAATATTTTTTTGATTTAATGTGGCATCAATCAGTGTTATTAAAGGCCCAAGGCGCACCAAGTTGCTAGAGGTCCTTTGGAGCCTAGGCGCGAGGCGCGCGCCCGAGTGAAGTGAGGCACACAATTGAAAATTTAAATTACCATAATAACATTCATATTTCATAAGTCATATCAATATTCTAAAAATTAATATCAAATATCAAAAAGTAAATCCATCAACTATACAAGTATCCAACAACCATAAAACAGAGCACAAATTTGTTTTCTTGAAAGGCAAAGCAAAATGTGTTTTTTGAATGGCAAAACAAAGCACAAAAAGAAATGAATATGTTAACAAAACCAAAATACCCCACGCAAATATGATTGACATTTATTGGTGGGAAATTAGAATCAAGTGCAGATTGGAAGTAGAATTTGGAAACACCTAAGCCAGGTTGTAATATTTTGTAGATTTAATGTGGCATCAATGGGTATTTAATGGTCAATCAGGAAAAAGGTGAAATGGAAATTCAATATCACATTCAAATTTCACACTAGGTATTGTGAACTTGAAACTATGCTAGACGAACTATTAAGATCTTAACTTGAACTAGGACACATAAATTGCTTGAAGATAATTAGAGAAGAAGTGGTGTCACATTAATTACTTGCGGATAAAACTACGAAAGGAAATGAGAACCACATAACGTCCTATGTTACTTGGACTTCTCTATTAACCCATGGTATTAGTGATTCGGAGTTGACTTGACGTGACATTGACCCAGGTATGGGATGTGGGTTTTATGTCGGATAGTTGAGGATAAAAATGAAGAAGAAGATAGCACCTATTGGAGTTCTTCAAAAGTTAGGTTTTTTCTTTTCAAAATATATCTAGTCGTTGGAGGTTATCAATCAACAAAATTATAGCAAAAACTTGATGGAAGCTGCATTTGGTTGGAGGCTTGGAGCACAAAGATATAATGAAATGATGAATAGGGATTGCACATTCTGGAAGTTTTCAAGAGTTTTTGTTCTGGGCTCTATCAGCCTTCCAAGAGTTATCTCTGCAAATTATTTTTTATTTTCGAACAAATCCTAAATGCTTTTTCTTTTTTCTTTTTTTTGTTTCTTTTTTAATTTGTAAACTAACCTCCAATGCCAGTCTCATATAAAATGTGACCTTTGTATCTGTCAGGCCTATCTACATTGGTTCATTCTAATTAATGTAATTTCTTGACTAATCAGGTATAATTCCAAATGTTAGGTTTTTCTCCAATCTTTACTTTCTAGGACGCTGAGGAAGTAGGTTATGTATTGGGTAACTTCACGTTTATGTCTATGCAAACTTCTTGTTTTGGTGTCCCAAGGTAGTTTTAGAGTTGCGATGTCAAAGAAATTACTAATTTCTAGTTTTCCAGTTTCTTTGGTAATAAGGATTGAGATTTTCCATTTGTTTTTATGCACATATATTACTTAATGTCTTAAAAGATCTGCTTAATGGATTTTTCAGATCTAAGTTAGTTACGTTATTATGCTAGAGTCTATAGACTAACTTTCAAACCCTTAAAGTCCAAATTTTATCATAGAAAATCTACTTGCGGGTAGTTGGGGTTCTCCAACAGTGATGGAGGTATTACATATAGGATGATGGAAACTCCAGCAGATTGGATAAGGGTGAAAATCAAAGTGGCCTTATGTTGCCCTCCTAATGGTACTTTGAAATATGTTATAGTCAAATAATGTTCAGTGTGTTCAAATGTCTTTTTTGAAAATTTAGGAGTCACGGCTATTTGTACAAGGATACGGGCGTGGAGGGCAATAAGTGCATATGTTGGAGTGATGTCCAAATGGATTGTCACGTCATAGGAAAATTTTGTATATTTTTCGGAGGCCACGTGGTGTTTCTCTATGTAAGGTGAGCTAGTGTATAAAATTTGAAGGATTAACACCTGGCGAATCCTTATTTTCAATCTTCAAATCACAAATCCCTATAATCCTAGTGTACTATAGCCCAAAACAGAGGTTACTCCGTGGTTACAAATTGAGCTTATGCGGCTTTATGTTGTGGCAAAGCGAGGCAACCCATAAGCTAATATAATATTAAAATCCATAAGCTAACATAATATTAAATATTAATTTATTAACTGATGTACTATTATATATCAACATATTAACTTCAAAACATGGTTCGCCGAACCGGACGGTTCGTAACAGATTTCCTGGCTAATGATACTGTGATGGCCAGGTATAACGGCGTGACTAACAATTCACACTAGAACCAGCTGATTAGAATCGGCTGGTTCTCAACAAGTATCGCTGTTACGATACGAACCGGCCTAAAAAACAGGCCGGTTCACCTTTTATATAGGGGTTGGGCTAAGAATTCTTTAACACTTGAAAGACGGTCCCATTCACAGAACAGGCCCATACTTAGACTTGGGCTCTCCCACTTACTGGTTTTATAACTAACCCTTCCTCACATCTTCTTTCAATTCTTCCGATGTGGGACCATAATTTTTTTTTTTTGATAATTAGGGACTCATACAAATTATATTCTACAATCTTTCAGATGCTCTTTTTATATAGCCCCTTCTATATCCTTTTCCTTAAACTATCCGATGTGGGATATGTATAACTTATAACATGTTTTAACTTCTGATTGCGTGTCCTTTTTTTTTTATCCGACTTCTTATTATGTTTTTTTTTTTTTTTTTTTTTTCCCTGAAAGATTAACTTCTTATTATGTTCATAACATCAAACATAAACCAATGAATTAGAGGGTTTGGTCCCAATCTTTCACTAAATTATTATTCTTATTTTTTTCACAACCACATTAAATCAAGGCCTTCTCATTTACACTATTCTCTTTTGAATTAAGTTTACTAGAAAATTTTAATTCTCTAAGTCAATCAAAATAGAATTTCATATTTAGTTACTCCCTCCGTCCCATAATAGTTGGGTTCTTTGGGAACTGTGACAATGTTTGTGCCTTTAATATGGAATATGAATATGCTTTAATAAAAATTTAATTTTTCAATTGTGCGCTTTGTTTCACTCAAGTGCGCGCCTCGGCTTGCACCTTGTGCCTAGGCTTCAAAGGACCTATAGCGCCTTAGTGCACCTTGGGCCTTTGAATCTACTCCTTGTACCTCCTAAATTTGTAAATCTAGCCTCTATATTTTGATTTTGAACTTTATGAATGAGTATAAATTGAACTTACTTACCAAAAAAACGTATAATTTGGGCTGGATAGTAATTTGGGTGGTTTGGACTTGGGATCAAGTTGTGGGATGATCAAATCCCATGCCTACCTCTACTTTGGCTGTAATTTCACAAAAGATCTATGGGATTGTATTGTGATCAAAATTCAAATGTGGGCTGGTGAGTAATTTGGGTTGTTAAGGATCACTTTTTGTTTTTATTTATTTATTTATTTTTTGTTGATAATTAAAGGTTAAGCACTCAAAAGGGGAGCGCATCCCATATACTTTAAGGATCAAATTTTACAGTGGGTTAGTGTTAAATTCAAACTTAACTCTTCTGTGAAATGGTCTGTGGGGGTGCTGTTGTGGCATTGTTTATCATATTTGTATGAACATAATCATTGAATGCACAGTTTTTTTTTTTTGGTAAGTAACGTATTATAGACTGCCCTCAAAAGGGGATAGCATCCCAGGAACTACACAAGGGCCATTTAGGGCCCTTAGACACTCAAAGTATCCACAAAAGTCCACTATCTCCCCTATAGATTTATAAAATCTCCCCCGAATCCAAGAAAATAAAGTATTAAGAATGAAGAACTTAAGCACACTAATAGAGGTTTTCTCTCCCTCGAAGGCCTCCTATTTCTCTCTCTCCAAAGGACCACCACCACAAGCATAGAGGCGCTATCCTCCAGACGACACAAACCTGGGCTCCCACAAAGCCACCCCTCCATGCCTTAAGAGCACTCCTCGAAGAAAGGGGCATTACCCACTGAACTCTGAAGATGCCCAGGAGTATATCCCAATGATCTCTAGGCAACGGACAGTGGATAAGAAGATGGTCAACCGTCTGCTCATCCGCCTTGCACACGAAGCACCGTTCATGAGGGTCTGCCCCCTCCTCCTCAAGTTGATCGTAGTAAGAATCCGACCCATCACCGCAGTCAAATTAAAAAAAAAAAAAAGAGCCACATTCAGAGGGGCTTTTGTGCACAACACAACCCTCCATGGAAAAGGAAGAGACTCTGTACTCACCAAGATCGAATAAAGGGAGCAAACACTGAAACTCCCCTGAGAAGAGGGAATCCAGATCCACTCATCCATCTCCATGCCCTCCACCTTCTGGGGATAAAGTATTGCCAAGAAATCGAAGATATCCTCTAATTTCCAGTCCTGGAAATGCCTCACGAATTGCATATCCCATGTCAACCCTAAACCATCAAGGCGATAGCAGTCGGCGACCATGGCATGTCTATCTGTCACAATCCTGTGAAGCCTCAGGAACTGGAAGGTGCGGGTGAGAGAGCGATCCCCGCACCAAATATCCTCCCAAAATTGAATGTTCCTGCCATCTCAAACTCTGAAATGAATGTGTTTTGAAAACTCATCCCAACCCTTCCAAATGAATTTCCAAACTCCAATTCCAGCTGGGCCCTGCACTTCTAAAGAACACCACCCTCCCCTTTCCTTGCCGAACTTTAAACCAATGACCCTTCTCCAGAGATGATTCCTCTCCATCCCAAATCTCGACAGCCCTTTGCCCAACAGAGGTGTATTGAAGGGGGGTAAGTCTCCTAATCCCCAGCCCGCGCTCCTGTAGAGGCTTGCAAACCTAATCGCACACAAGGTTATACTTGAACTCCTCCCCTATCCCATCCCTTCTGTTCAAGTTTCTCAATCCTCTCTCTCTCTGAAGCTGGGACCTGGATCAGGGACAGGAAATAACTGGGTCCCAAACTCTCAAATCTTTCAATACCTGGGTCCCAAACTTCAACTCTCAGCTTAGGTGGGCCAGAGGCAAGCCTAGATAACATATCAGAAAAGCTCCAATCCTTTAACCCAAAATATTCGCCGGAGTAGAAATGTGGTCAACCCCTCCAATTGGGAGAATCTCACTATTCCCTAGATTCACTTTCAAACTAGAGACTGCCTGACAGCAAACCAACACGCTCTTCGGATATCTCAACTGTTTCACATTTGCATCGCAAAACACTAATGCTCCATTTGGTAGGAAGGAAGGAAGAGAGGTGGAGGGAACATAGGAAGGAAGAAACAAACTTCCTTCGATTGGTAGTGACAATGCAAGGAGAGAAGAGAAAAGGGTAGATGAGTCATCCTTCCTCCACAAATTTTCATCCCTCCAAATATGGACGAAAGATGCGAAGGAATAAAGGCAAGGCTATTATTAAAACATTTAAGTTACAGAACTTTTCTTACAATTAGTGCTCTCTCTCTTCTTTTCTCTCCTAACAAACAAAATAAAGGATTATATCATTCTCTTCTCTTCCATCCAACCAAACAAAAAGTGGGAATGATAATCATTCCCTAGGGATGTCTCATTCATCTCCTCTTCTCTCTCTTCCGTTCAACTTTCTTCCTTCCTACCAAACGGAGCATAAAGTGTCATCGGCAAATAAAAGGTGGGAAATCTCCAACTGATGAAACTGCTCTCTGCCCACTCTAAAACCTATTGTGAAACCCAGCTCCACCACTCTCCTCATAAGACGACTAAAAGCCCCCCTCACAATAAGAAACAGGAAAGAAGGAAGAGGGCCCCCCTGCCTCAAGTGTCTCGAACTGTAAAAAGATCCAGAGGGGTTCACAAGCACTGAAAATCTCACAGTAGAGATACAACAAGAAGAAATAAGCCTTCTCAATATCCAGCTTGCATAACATCCCCGGAATTCCTCTACTCAATCTAGAGTCCACACACTCGGAAGCAATGAGAGATGAGTCCAAATTTGCCGCCCACCCACAAAATCATTTTGAGACTCTGAGACAGCACCATTCAGCGCCCTTTCATGCAAGAGGATAGGACTTTAGCAATAAGTTTGTAGACGCTACCCACCAAACTAATAGGTCTAAAATCCTTGATGTCTATAGCTCCCCCTTTCTTTGGGGTGAGAGTGATGAACGAGGCATTCAAGCTCTTCTCAAAGCGGCCTTGCTCATGAAAGGCATGGACTGCTCCCATAACCTCCTCTCTCACTACCTTTCAATTGTGTTGGAGGAAGCTCATTGTGAACCCATCTGGACCCGGAGCTTTGTTTCCATTGCAACTAGTCAATGCCGAAAGCACTTCTTCTTCACTGAAAGGTCTCTCAAGGTTGTCTCTGCCTACTCCGAAATCGCATCAAACAACAAACCATCCCAATGGGTCTCCAGCTAAACTCCTCCATGTAAAGTTGCTGGTAAAAAGCTACAATCCCATGACTCACATCCTCCTCTCGACTCAAAAGCTTCCCATCAATCCGAATCCTTCCAATGTGGTTGCTCCTCCAGTGAGTATTAGCGAGCTGATGGAAGAATTTTGTATTCCTGTTACCTTCCTTCAACCACAACACCCGTGATCTTTGTCGCCAAGAGACGGAAGGATTTCGTATTCCTGTCACCTTCCTTCAACCACAGCACCCTTAATTTTTGTCGCCAAGAGATCTCCTCTGAAATGGCAATCTCTCCAATCTCCGCTTTGCACTCATTCCGCCTGCATCTTTCCTCCTCGCTAATATTTCCTTGCCCCTCCATGCGGTCAAACTCCTCAATCTTTGAAAGAGCTCTGATTTTTTCTCCACTCCAAGTTGCCAAAGACTTACCTATTCTACTTCTTGATATCTCCCTTGAGCAATCTAAGCTTCGAGGCTAACTTAAAGCTTGAATTGCCTCTCACCCGATAGCCTCTCCACCACGAGCTAACTCTTACCAAGTTGGTGTCTGCTGTGTAGTGTTAAGAGGGTGTTAGGGGGAGGTTTGCAGGGTTGAAGGGTTTATAAGGACTTCCCTATGATCCGTATTGTATATCAGCATTGCAATATCTCAGTGCATTGGGTTCCTAGTATTGTTTTACTGATGATTGAACTTTTAAATAGCAAAAATTGAACAATAAAACACAGCCAAGCAACAGGAGCAAACCCATAGAGCCATACCCTCTGACAAAACAAATAAACTGACATAAGCAATCTGGAGATTGAAGGGTAGCATTTTCTTTGTATAATAGTTGATTTTATTTTATTATTATTATTTTTTTGGAAGATGTGACTTACAGATGGGAGAACCTGCTAGCTTAGAAGATTTCTCCTTGTTTTTGGATACTAACTAGAGAAGTTTGAAGTGGTTACTCAGTGTTAACTTTGTGGAATCTTTTCAGTGTTGGATTTTCTATTTAGATAGTGGTTTTGAACATAATTTGACCTTAGTGGTTTATGTTGAGAGGTTGACTATTTGCAATCATTGTGTTACATGTATGGCAAGGCTGGAGTCGGTTGATCTTCTCTTATCATATTGTCCTTTTTCTTTTGCATTGTGTACTTGTTTATCTTGGTAGTCACTGAGCCACTTCTGAAGAATCTGTTTTTGATATTGCAAACAAAGCTTGATTAAGAAGGTTAAGAAGTTGTGATGTCCAGAAGGAGTTATTATTCTAAGAGGATTGAGAGGAGATAAGTAGAACTTTTGAGAAATTAAGAATCCTTAGTGAAATAGTTACTTGAGGGTTTTTATTGTTACATATCCCATCTTGGGATTTGGTTTTATAAGAATATGTAGAATTTACCTCTACTATTTTCTGCCAACTTGTATGCTTTGTTTCTTTCTGTCTTGCACTTTGTCCAAAATTATGTCTAAACAATTGTTATCTTCTTTTCATAATCCTTTTGGTCAACTAGCACTAAACTATTCTAAAAAATTATGAAAGAAATATATGTTGGAAAATGACAAAAAAAGGGGCCAATCCCATGTGAATGATCTTGAGGCTTGGCTTAATCCCTCTTGTGACGTGCAAGATCACAGGATTTTTCAATGCGTAAGGTCATTGGCTTTTCATCCTATAATAGCTTCCAGCGAATTTTCATTCAATGCACTACATATTCAGTGTTGTACCATAATATTGGTGCTTTTGCTTTGTTGCATTTCCTGGATGTTCTAAGGGTTATTGAAACATGCTGGCACATAACAATGTTGAATTTTATGTCCCTATACTGGCTTGCAAGGATCAGAGCTTTCTATCTATATATGTGATACTCAATTCAGACACCAAGCTAACTAATAAGTTCTGATACTAGAGAATTCGATTCATAATGCCTTATTAGAGCATTACGGATTCCTGGATGTGTTATGTTTCATTGTGACATTACCTGTTTTTCTAAATTGTACAATAGAAAGAAAGTGATCTCTGTTGCCTTTTTTTTTTTGGTTGATAAATAAAGAATATATTAGAGAGTGTTCAAAAGGGGAACGCATCCCAAAAGCTGTACATAGAAAGGTCCTAGGGACTCAAGGAACCCAAAAAATTCAAGATTTCTTCTAAAGATAGTGATCTCTGTTGCTTGTAATTTCTGTTCCAAGATTTATTTTGAAAATTCTCCACTTTTTATTTTCTTATTTTTTTTTTTTAAATCATATTGGATGAAATCACCCAATGTTTTCCTTCCATTAGCATCTGATGTGCTGCTTTCTTTGATTAGTTATGTACGTAGCGAATGCTAGTTTTGAGCTGGTTAATGGATCGGTTTTCCTTCTTTACTTGGCTATGGCAGGTATTCAATCACAAAAGCCTTTTGCTTGGCTTTTCTGTTGACGCTATTCAGTATGTTTGATGTGCCTGTATTTTGGCCAATTCTATTGTTCTATTGGCTGGTGCTCTTCATTTCAACAATGAAAAGGCAGATAATGCACATGATCAAGTACAAATATGTACCCATCTCTGTTGGCAAGCAGGTATCTGTTTTCTCTCTGAAGCCTATTTGATTATAAACTGTAAAAACATTTTCATATTATATCCTTTTAGTTGTCACTTTATCGTCAAGGTTTTTTAGTATTCAACTGTTCCTTCTCTTTTTTCAGCGGTACACTGGAAAGAAAGTAATCTCAGAGGATGACACAAACATTGTATCAGCTTAATGCTTCAGGTAGATTGAATAATTTAATACTGAAAACATGCATATGTTTAGGCAACAAGTTCGTTTAGGGTATTTACCAAAAAAAAAAATTGTTTAGGGGACGACATTCTTCAAGATTCGGATTTCTCTGAGGATGTGGAGAACTGATTAGTTCTATGATTCATGTATGATAATTTTCAGATTTTGCTGGGAAAAGACTTGGGGTTTTCTTGTGGCGAGGGATAAGCTGGTTCCCTAAGAGCCTAATACTTGTTATTAATTTGTCCTTTTGATAGGATGCAGTTATTCAATTCTGGCTTACTGTAAGTGCTGACAAAATGAATTGCTCAGTGCAGTGTACTGACTGTAGAGTTTGCAATGCAAATTTGAAATATTTGTCATTTGTTTCTGTGCTCCTTTTAAGATGTTAGGCCTTTTTCTTATACAAGGCTAAGTTTGGCTGCCACCCTTCTTTAAATTTTAATTTGGTTGTTGCCGACTAGGAGCTCGGGTTTGTGAATGTTTAGACATAGATGAACTTAATACAAATTATGTTGCTAAATCAATGGTCCAGATCAAAAGATTTGGCACAACATGAGCGATAATGAGACAATGCCATCAAGTGAGAAAAATACAGGATTATGTGACAATTAAGGTTAGGATTCTGTAGGGGATGCACCAGAAGAAAGCAGATAAATATGGGTATGCTAAACAGATGAGATGTAGGTATAAAGTTGCGCAATGGGAGGTTGTTATAAGATGTTCTATCCTAAGAGATAAGGAAAGATAGGGAAAGTCATAATTGAATGGGAGGGGGGGACTGGGGAGGAGCATGATATGGATGTCCTTTTTAGATAGTGTTATATGCTTTCTTGCCCTACAAGTTGTAGCTGTCAGGTCCCTTTACTTGCCTCCACCATGGGGCACATCAATTCCACCTCTGGCTTTCCAGTCTTGGTTAGTACACTATACATCTTTTATCATTGTTGCTGAAAATTTTAATGCCTAAAGTCGATTTACTCAGCCTACCCTTAGAGCCCGTTTGGTGTTGTTGCTAGAATAAAAGAAGCGCTTTTGTCACTAGAGCTGTCAACAAATTGCGGTCAGTGAAAAATATGTTAGGTGTTTTGGTGTCATATTATAATAAGTACTTTTTATAATTAAATTATTTTTAAATTTATTTGGTAATAATTTTTTTTAAAACACTTGTATTGCTACTTTACAATAATATCCTTTTATTTAATGTTACCATATTCGATAATAGCAACTTAATAAAAGTAGGGCTGAGATTGTCTTTATAAAAAATAAAAAAAAGGGATAAAATTGTCTAAGGAAAAATAGTTACATAAAGTTTACAATATCTACTCAGAATGCAATTTAATAAACTCCAAAGTTTAGCTTCATTCACAAGTTCTACCGAGCTAAAATTGGTAACCATTAAAAGGGCTTTTAATGGTTATCAAGCGTACCTGAATGCAATTTTATTTTATAAAATAAAAGCGCTTTTCTCTCCTTAGGAATTGTTTAGTGTTTTCTTAGAGATAATAGGGGTGATTTGGTTCGAGTTATGATTCTAATTGCTACTTTTATATATTCCTAGGTTGCGAGTCTTGTGACAGGGATGACAAACTTATTGTTAATTTTGGCAGTTCAGAATTCCACTATAAAGTAATGTAGTGTCAATTTTAGTAGATTCTGAAATCTTTTCGTCATTATGTCTGAATTTATTGCAATGATAAGAAAGAACAAGAGAGGAAAACATATATTGGTTCTAATCCTTCTCTGTGTTTTTAGGAGTTGAAAAGTATTACTTTAATTAGCTAGTTAAACCCACATTTTAATAAGCATCACAGATCCCCAGTAGTTGAATAACACAGTATTGCATGTAAAAAGGTGATAGGGACTCCTTGACCATTCTATCACTTATTAAAAGGGTTGGTGGAGGACCACCATTTTCTAGTTCCAAGCGAGTGCAGTTGTTTTAGATTATCAGCAATTTACTAATGCCCCTATTAGATGAATGATAAACAAAATTTCGTAGTTGATCAATTCAATCATGTTTTTGGACATCTAAACCAAAGTCATACAAAGCGGGGCTGCGGGAGCGACAACTGTAGCGTGAAAGAGGCAAAATTTAGTGACAGGATGGGAGTTGGAGCATAAGCGCACACACACACGGAGTGTGAGAGTGACATTCGTTAGGAAGAATTATGTAACTTAGCATTTAACTACATATCAACACCTGAAACAAAAAGCAAATGCTGCCGTATACTTCAGGGTAAGAATGTTAGATTAGAAGTTAGAGATGCGAAGGCTTGAGCCGGACTCCCAAGGACAGGCTCGAAGTCAGGCCCCAGAGAACAACGGGGAGTGACCCAATCGTTGGGCTGCGAAGGTGTTTGCAACATTATAAACATTTAAAATGGAATTTCCCGTTTTTTATGTTGCTATTGCTAGGTATTGGAGTAGAATATACTTTGCATACATTAACTCTTGACACTGGATTAGTGTCTTCGGATCTATTACTCAGTCCTATGTCTAAGTTTCGAGACTGGTAGAGTATATGTTCGTGATGGTGCTTTCAAACTTGCATTCTCATCCATTGGACCAAGTGCAAATCCATAATCTCTGAGTCCGGCAACTTGAGGCCACAGGCTCATTTGATTGTGCTTTCACGATAGCTTTTTCCTAACCTACTAAATAGTTTCGGTATAAATGATTTGTTCACATCTGCTTTCCATAACTTGAAAAACTACTTGTATAAATTGATTATAGGCGTGCAAAAAAAAAAAAAAAAAGATTATTGGTGTTATAAAAGATGTGTACAGTATTAATTGCTGTTGAATTTTGATGACACTCTTGCTTGTAATTGTAACAGTGTGTGTAGTTGACATTGTTGAAACATAGGCACCACCCAGCTTTAGCCAGCCTGTGTATGATACATTTATCATACTGTTGATTGATATTATTGATAACCATAATATATAGGGTAAATTACACTTACACCCCCTGTGATTAGGTCATATTTCACCTATATTAACATTTTGGTTTTAGATTTCACATATATTTAAATTAGTGGTTTAACATTTCACTCACACCCCAAATGTCAATTTTTGACTTAGTCAGAGTATTTTGAGGTGTTAAAGGACTATACTACCCTTTGACCTCATATTGACTATTTTTTTTGTGACCAAACTACCCATCACATTCACCACCGCCCTTCTCTCTGTAAACCTTCCTCTTTCCCTCTCTGCCTCTCTTTTTTGCCTCTATTTCCCTTCTCCCTCTCCCTCCTCCTCCTCATTTTCTACCCCCACAGCTCTTTTCCCCTATATAAAAAACCCCTTCTTTCACAGGTCACAAACCCTCACACACAGATCCTTCGTTGAGGGTTTGAGAAAATGGAGAGAGGTAGCTACAGTCGTGGCGGTGGCGGTGGGAAAGACGGAAGTGATTGATTCGCCGATGATGACAGTTTGTCAGATCAAACGGCGACGACAGCGGAGAAGACGACAATGATGTCGAAGCCTCCGGCGGCGTTGAAAATGGTGGTACAAAGGCGAAGAAGTTGAAGCCGAAGAAGCCCCACTCTCACAGGTCACAAACCCTCACACACAGATCCTTCGTCGAGGGTTTGAGAAAATGGAGAGAGGCAGCTACAGTCGCAGCGGTGGTGGACGTGGTTGCTGTGACGGCGGGAGAGACGGAAGGGATTGATTCACCGATGACGACGATTTGTCAAATCAAACGGCGAAGACGGCGGAGAAGACGGCAATGATGTCGAAGCCTCTGACAGCGTTGAAAATGGCGGTACAAAGACGAAGAAGTTGAAGCCGAAGAAACCAAAGCTTTCTGTATCCGATGCCGCGATGAAGATCGATGCCTCTGATCTTTCTGTTTTTCTTTTTTGATAAGTTTTTTTTCCTTTAATTAGATCTTTCTGTTTTTCTTGATGAAATATCTGTGAGTTTACGATTCTCTCTCTATATTGTATCAATTTGATTTGGTAGACTCTGATCTGTTGTTTGAAATTGTATTTGAATTCAATTTTGTGTTTGTTGTGTTCAAAAATTTGAATTCCGTTATGGTTTGTGTAGGCTTCTTATGAATCGCAGCAGGATATACAATTTATGCAATTTCCCGACTATTTCGGTGGCGCATTTGCACCAGTTATTTCATCAAAAACTGGTGGCGGTGGTGTGGGATAGGGATAGGGGTTTTTTTGTCATTTAAGATTACATATATTTTGTATTAAAAATTTGAGGGTAAAAGGGTCAATTCGCATGATTGGAGTGTAAGTGAAAGTTAAAACTAAAATCTTCATCTAATTGAAATATGACCCAATCTCAGGGGGTGTTGGTGTAATTTACCCTAATATATATATATATATGTTAAGAAAATTAAAATGTATCAGTACAAAAATTAAATTATTGCAATATGGGTTATTTGTCTCTATTTTATTGTTTTTACTACATTTTTGGAGAAATGTATAGAGGTTAAAGTGAAGAGATTTACTGAATAGACAGGCAGTAGAGAGAGGTTTCACAATCGAAGCTTGGGGCAGGGACAAATTTTGGTACACTGAATGGAAGTGGGAGAAAAAAAAAGGCGATCAACCTCGGAGGACCATTGCAAGTGCGAACAAGGCGTTACCCTGACGCCAGCTTCTAATGACAATGAAATTAGATCCTCTCAAGGACAGGGATGGCCCCCTCCAAAAATAAAATGTTATGTACCAGATTTTACATGATTTCATTATATTTACCAAGTTTTCGGGGGGTCATTTTTTCTTTAACCTTGGGCAACAAACTCATTTGATTTTACTATGAAAACTTGAACCCTCATCTTTTTGTTTTTAGTATTAGACTGCAACTTTGACTAGTTATGGAAAATTTTGAACTAAAAAATACGTATTACAGTATATAATTTCAAATATGTTGAAAAACATTACTTCACTAACTGAATAATTTAACAAAGAATTCTTAATTTCTTATTTAATTTAGGTATTTACTTATTTCCACTAGTGATATTACTTTAATAATTTGGTTCCATATCACAACACAAATACAGATATTATGAGTAGAGTTTATTTGTTTAATAGGGGTGCACACGGTTCGTTTTGGTATTGCTTTTGGTGCAACTTTAGTCGAGCGAGAGCGAATTCGAGAGTGGAAGTGTGATAGTGACATAATTAAAGCAGTGAGAATGTGAACGAGAGCATGTGCAGAGCGAGAGCGCTCTCGGAGCGTGAGAGTGATGCCTGTTGAAAAAAATTGTTAGTTAGGGTGAACCAAGACCGTTACCAACGGTTTCTAAAAGCTACTGGTTCCCTTTTTTTTTTTTTAATTTTATTTTTTATCAATACTCTAACTAACCCAATATATTGGGACAAAACAAGCATCAATAGTCTTACATCATAATTATATTTATATAATTAAAAAATAATATATATTACTATTAAAACCCTAAAGATTGGATATTGAGTAAATCGACCCTAATCTTTGTCCTTCAAGTGTCCCTGCTCAACCCTAAAGAATGGATATTGAGTAACCTAATGATAAAAATTTAAAACTTCTATAAATCTAATATGAAATTACAATCAAAATTTTACTGATAAATGTATCGTCTCGTCTTTTGAGCAAGGATACCAAGTTACCAACTAGACTAATGGCATTGTGCAAGTTGCAGCTTGCTTATAAATGCTCAAATTGTAAAAAGCCAAATGTACCCTCCAAGTCATTTAAGGCACAATCACCCATTTTCTTTCTTCACTCAACTACTGAAGGGTGTGTTTTTGTCTTTCTACAAACATTATTGGTTTCTCTGGCAATATCACCATCCAACATAATACGGATTTAAGTTCGGAATTAAGAACTGAGGAGCTTGCCTGTTCCAGGAATGCCATACCTACACCCTGAACATAGCGCGTGTGTAACACGCAACCAATCCATGTCCAAAAAAGTCATTTCAATCGTTCCCAAAGACCAATTTACGCCACTCTCACCGTCAAAACTCAAACCAAGTACATTCCCCAAAGGGCAATCTAAGTCCAATTCGGAGGCTGTGTCTTCACAGACACAACCAGCGCGTGTGCGTACTCCTATCCTCCTATCTCAATCTTTTCCTTTTAATTGCCACTGAAAACCAACATAAACAATACTACAGTAGTAGCTTTTGTAGTTTTGTTCTCTCTCTCTCTCTCTCTCTCTACACACAATGGATGGTGGACTTCCCATGCTTAACTGTCTCTTGCAGCACACACTCAGAAGCCTGTGTACGCGGTCAGATTCTTCCAATTCTTCGAGGTGGGTTTACGCAGTCTTCTGGAGGATCTTGCCTCGAAACTACCCTCCACCAAAGTAAGAAAAAATTGACACCAAACCTCACAACAATGCACACAAAAAAAAAAAAAAAAAAATTGAAATTTTGGTCACCAAATTGATTCAAGATCATCACATTGCTGTGTTGCAGGTGGGATTATGGAGGCGGCGCGCTCGATCGCGTTAAGGGGAACAAAAGGAATTGGTAATTCATTCAATTCACTAGGATGATTAATTGTCCTAAACTCATGTTCCATTTTTGGTTCATGTTGTGTGTGTGTGTGTGTGTGTTTTTTTTAAGTTAATTGGATTTGTTTTTTTTTTTAACTTTCAGGATTCTTGTTTGGGAAGATGGGTTTTGTGACTTTTACCAATGTGAGCAAGCTGGGAGTGGGTACATAAAGGGGAGGTTTGGGGCTGATGTCTTCTTCAAAATGTCACATGAGGTCTACAATTATGGTGAAGGGTAAGAATTAATTCATATTGTTATATATATATATGTGTGTGTGTCTATGTATATTTGTTTGCTTGTGTTGGTGGAAGTGAGGTGAGTTTGTGAAATTAAGTGTTATTTTGCATGGCATTTGTTTGAAGATTGATTGGGAAAGTGGCAGCAGATAACAGTCACAAATGGGTGTTCAGAGATAGCCCAAATGAGAAAGATTCTAGCTTCATCTCATGGAATGTCTCAATTGACCCTGTAAGAGAAATTTAATTACCCGAAAGATTCCTCTCTTTCTGTGCTCAATTGACATCAACACAAACACACAGATCACTATCCCTACTTCAAAATCTAACTTTCTTATCAACTCTTCATTGACATCAGCACAAACACATAGATCACAATGTTCTGTGGCATGAAATTATTTGCGTCTTGAAATTGAAATTAAAATTGACCTAATTTTTTTTCGATTCCAATTTCAAGATGACATGATTTTTTTCCGATTCTAATTTCAGAACGCCAATTTCATGTCATCGAACATAACATAACTATACTTAAAATCTTTCTCATGAACTCTTCTTCATCACATAAAACAGCAACCAAAGACATGGGAATTTCAGTTCAATTCAGGCATTCAGGTCAGTTAATTTCCTTCAAAACAAACTCCCCCCCAAAAATTAACCCTTTCATGTTTTTTTGTAAGAAACAGTTGACAATTTTCTTTCATTTTGCAGACTATTGCCATCATTTCCGTAAGAGAAGGCATAGTTCAACTAGGCTCATTTGATAAGGTCTCTGTCTCTCATTCTCCGCACACACACATACACACACACATCAAAATATTTATTGATGATTGATGGGTTTTGCAGATTGGGGAAGATCTCAATCTGGTGATAAGCATACAGAGGAAATTCAGCTACCTACAGAGCATACCAGGCATTTATGCAATACAGAGACCATACTTACCCATTCAACATCCGTACACCTTCAAGCCCAACAATCCTCACATGATGATTGAAACCAATATTGAAACGAGTTTGCAGATCAACGACAAGCGGCAATTGACCGGAACGAAGAGACTCTACGGCGAAGAATCGGCTCAGACGACGTCTCCGATCAAAGCCATCAACTTGGGGTACAGCAGCAGCCCACAAAATGGTGTCACTGGACCACCTCCCGTCTGGTCCATACCACCTCTTCTACCCCCCATGTCCTGCAGTTTTGGAGCTCTTCTTTCAAAGCTACCTTCTGTGGTACCATCCTACAATGCCATTGAAGCTCTTGATCACACACCAGTTCTGATTAGCAACATTAATGATACCAATAATACTACTACTAATACAAGAGAAGGTGGTGTTAAGGTGGTGGTTGATAATTGTGGTGTTTTAAGTCATGAGAGCCAAAGTGGTGATGTGAAAGTGGAGTCATCTAATCAAGAAGAAAAACCCAGTTGCTTAAACCCTAATTTAGGGTTGGAAGATGGGGTGGTTGTGGGATTAGGGTTTGGGCCAATGAGAGAGGGAGGAGCAAGTGGTGGTGTAAATCCAATTGATTAGGAAACTCAAATTGCATTTATTGTCATTAAGAGATTATACTAAGTACATTTGGTTGGTAATCGTTTGGAAGGTAGTTCACCTTCTTATATTCCAAATTGTACCTTTGTTCATATAATAATATGATAAAATAATATTTATTTATTTATTCATTGGACAATGATGAAAGCGTCATGTCTCTTAGAGCATTTCATAATTCACCGAGTACATGCAGTTCCCTCATCCCATATGCACTTGCGGAAGAATTCGAACTCTTAACTCTCAAAATATAAGGTGAGAATTTTTATTTCCTTACTAATATTTATTAATGAAAACCATAAAACAAATTGCTCAATTTATTGTAAAGTTGTAATCTTACCAACTGCTAAATACAAGAACAAAATTGAGTGGTGATGTAACACTTGTTGTGGAGGTGATTGTGACATGCAGAAATGAGGTCCAACATTTGTTTAGAGGGGGACCAAGCAACAATTAGTGAATGATATCTCATCTATAACTTATTTTATTTTCTATATTTACTTTTTTGTTTAAGTGTCACCTTTATAGAAAGAAATTGATAATTAAAAATGTTGTCAATCTAACATAATTGCAATTTAGGAAATGGATCAACTCTAACCCTTTACAAGTCTAAATCCAAACATTAATTAGCTGTGCTAATGTTATTATTTCATGCATAAATTTATTTCTGTTGGTTTCGAACAAATTTTAATTTCTTATACTTTTTACTTTTTCACATAGTTGGCCCAAATTTATTGAACAGTTGGCCAAAATTACACAGAAATAATAAAAGGTTCTAAAGATTTATTTTTCAAAGCTGGCCCACTATCGTGACATTTTCAGTGAACTTTCATACAAACTTTTAAGTATTTTGTCAACTAATTTTGAAAACAAGCTCAAAAACCTTGAGGTTGTCTACTTTTATATGGTTGAATTTTGAAACAGTTGTCACTAATGTCATCTCATAAAGTAGTATTGATCTATTGCCAGTGTAGGTTGTGAATAAATTTCAAAGTTTTTACACACATACAATATATATTGAAGTATGTTCATATATATATTATATACACACATAAATTAATTACGTATTTATGAAAAATTAAGTGAAAAAGGTTTACATAAATAATCAATCCTACATACAAATTTTTTTTTTGAAAAGTATCAATCCTACATACATGACCAGGTAGCGTGTGGTGCACATCTCTGATGAATTAATGACTTTCCTACAGGTTGTGTATTGTGATGTGTAGTCACCATCTGCAATCCAACAACTCCAAATCAACAGATTAACAATTTGCACTCCCTGAAGCCATAGACAACTTCATTGTCATTTGTTTTATAAAATCACTTATCTTAGTACAATGTGATTGGGCGCTCTAGTTAGTAGAGCGCGCTCTACTCTCTCTGTATCCGTCTTCGAATGTCCCTCTAATTTGTAACGAATTTAAAATAACAATAATAATAATAATTGTTTTTCTAAAGCATTTCTTGTTAATGTTGGATAAACAACAAATCATATTTATTGATTTTATCAAGAAATTAAAGAAAAAAAGATTTTTTTTTTTTGGACGGACGATGGTGGCGCCGGACATCTTAGACTATCCTATAATTCACCACCTGACACATACAATCCAAAATTTACTACAAAATCAAAGATTCCTCCCCTGTTTAAGTTATCTACGGGTACGATCCATACTATATTTGACCAACTGCCCTACATACCCCATTTACGTTCTTAATAGTTCATTTCTCCGTTTCACATGCACCGGACAGTTACTAGGAGAATTTCATGAAGGTAAGCTAAGAAGGTTAATAATTTTGACCTCCAAAATATGAGGTGAGAGTCTTTTGCCACTAATTATGCCTTAGTTTCACCAAATTATCGAAGAAATAATTGAACAATAAGATTGGTTAAGTTCTAATTTAATAGACTTTAATATGTGAACATTCTTACAACACATCTATCATTTCAAAAATATGATCCAGGAAACAAGTGGATTCATGCCTCCTTGTTTGTTCTTTGTTAGAGTGGGACTTGGATTCATGTGCTAGTTGTGGAGTACAGCTTTGACAGCCAACTCAACAATCCAAGTCCAACTTGTTTTTGACAATTTTGAACATCACTTTTTGTTGCTCAAAGTTGAGATGGGTCATTTTTGACCAACCCCTCAATTTTAATTAATCAGAAAGGATTGTAATATAAAGCCATTGTCTCTATTTTTTGTGGTAAAAACTTTTGAGGGTTAATAACAAAAGTGAGTGGTAAGCAAGTTTAGAAATAAAAATTTTAGTTGAACTCGAACTCGTGCAAAGTAATTTAATTCGACAAACTCGAATCTAATGTGAAGTTTAAAAACAAACAAATAAATAATATTAGATTTGATACAGATTTGAATTTGATTACGTAAATAGTTTTATACTTTTGAGTAAAGTTTGGGTTGATCTGTTGTTCTGTTTACAAAAAAAGAAAATGAGAGAGAGAGAGAGAGAACGATAATTGAGTCTAGATCAAGTTGTTGCACAGTGACAAATAGGTATCTAGTCCGACACAATGGATGGTCCCCAACCTAAACGTTTTATTTGATATTTTTTTATTGTCCAAGCTGTAGTAATGATCTATGAAAATGAGTCGTTGTATGTCACCAGGCACTCAAATGGCCCCAATTGTTAGGAATGTGACATGACTTGTTAGACCAGCTTTGGGACATAATTAATTAACTTTGAACTTCAATTTCTGTATTCTCTACCAATTCCAAAAGAAACATACACCACACTTTCCAATTTAACCCAAACTATAAACACAAACATTAATTAAACAATGAATAACAGAAATGGGAAGACAAAATTAGCCATGTTCAGATAATTTCACTAACAAGTTAATTGTACGTGTAACCTAAAAATTGAACTATGTACAACAACATTAATTGAACAATGAATAACAGAAATGGGAAGACAAAACCCAAAAATTAAACCATGGACAGCAACATTATTGAACAATGAATAACAGAAATGGGAAGACAAAATTAGCCATTTTTAGAGAATTTCAATAACAAGTTAATTGTATCCTCTAACACAAAAATTAGCCGACACTTCTTGGAGAGGCGGAGCTTGGCGTGATGTCGGATCAATGACGGGATCTAACTTTGACACCAACCATAATAAATTAGACACATCCCATCTAATAAAAAAAACTTAAGCATGTTGCATTACTCAAATATATCCATTTTACTTTCAATCCGAATCCATGTGGGACACCTCTAACATGAATCCGCTATGAAAAATGGCGGGTTAATTAGCTCTGTAATGAATTAGACACATCCCACCTAATAAAAAAACACTTAACGTATTACATAATGTTGCATAACTACTTATATATATTCATTTCACTTTTAATTCGGATCCGATGTGGGATACCTCTGACACGACTATGCTATGAAAAATGGTGGGGTTTACAAAACTGGGCCAAGCCCAAAGAGGCCAGAAGCCTTACAAAAGCCCCACTCCCTACCACTAACTAATATCTTAACCGAAACAATTGCAAGACACAAGAACATTAGCAGGTTGGATCTCCTCTACAAAAACAGAACTAGGAAGACTCTAGGCTGCCGCAACCATTCTATAGTCCTTGCAATTAGGGAATTTGATAGACATCAATTGAGACCAAATACAGTCATCGATGAGCTTTGGAAGTTGAAGGAGAAAATGAGCATTTTTCAATACAGATATGCTTGTTTCACTCCTTCAAAACATGGTATAGAGATTCTGTTGAGGGCAGCAAGATTAGTAATACCAACCTCACCATAGTCCTTAGGTGTGCCTAATGCCATCCAGTTAACTTTGGCTCCAGTAGCTTTGAATTCAGTTCCAGTCCATAAAAATCTTCTGAACACGCTGTTAACCTGATTAATGACCTGCAGAGGTAAGATAAAACGGGTGCTCTAATAGTTATGTGTGCTTACTAGAATAGTTTTAATAAGCTAAAGCCTCAAAGCATAAGACAAAAATCTAGTTATCCAACAGCTCATTCTAGAAGTAATTCTGTTAACAAGAAGTCCGCAATCATTAGCTTGGAGTCTAGAAGAACATAATGGCAGCCCCAACTACTTGAGAGGAAGGTGGCCATCTTCAAAAACACACATATTATTCATTATTATCAGTAGGAATATCAGAAGTGAACGTACATGAGACTTTTGTAGAGGTTGGGGTAAAGGCTTGCAAATTTAGAGAAAGTTCTTTGAGCTTCAATCAAGACAGTAAGGGATAGGTGAGAGATCTAATTATTAGCCTTGTGTCTCCAGTGGTAAAGGAAATTAGGAGTATTTTTAATGGACTTGGCTATAATAAAAGTTAGGACCTCCATGACAATGACAAAAAGGAAAGGTGAAATAGGGTCACCTTGCCTGAAACCTTTGGTACCTATAAAGTACCCCAAAAGTTCACCATTCACTGAAATAGAGAATGAGGGGCAGGTAATATTGTAGGCTTTAATCCACCTTGTAGAAAGGAAATTGAGGATGGTCAATGTGAGATAAATATTTTGTAATTGGCTAATTTCGGTATTAAAACAAGTTCGATCGAGTTGTATTTTCAAGTTTAAAATTTAAGATTGAAATTGGCTATTGAATTGAAGAGTTTGATATACTGAGATCTATGAAAAAAGTATGAAAAACACTTTAGGAAGTTGAGTTAAATGTTAGAACACTTTACATACATGATATGTTTTAGATTTTCTAAACATGAATTTTTCCAAGTGTTTTGTCTTTCCCATTTGAATCTGCCATTTGGGAACCGGTACCAACTTCTTCCTACTGATTCAAGAACCATTGTTAACTCTGGACACTCTGAATTGGTTCCAAAAGTGGCTAGAAGGCTTTTACAGATTTGGTAACTTGTTTCTAGTTTTGTCTAAACTTCCCATTTGGTATGGATTTCTTTCCAAAAGACCTATACATGAAATTTACTTCTTTCCTATGCATATCTAGGTCTTTGAAAGTCTATATAAATCTTGTTTTACATCTAGGTTGATATGACTTTCGCATTAAACCTTCTAATTATTTAAAAGCCTATTTGAGAGATATTTTGCAGAAAATCAAATCTGATTTTTCTGTTTTTATTTCTTGAACACACATATAAACACACAAGTGATTTAGTTGTATTGTTCTCTATCTCATCGGAATTGGAGCATAATTGAAGATTTAAAGTTTCTGAAAAGCAGATCTATTTCTTTTACATTAAATTTAGATCTTGAAGAAAAAAGGGTGAAGCGATTACACTTTGGAAGGGTCAAAGCATTTGAGGAGTATTGCTTGATCTACCAACAATCCTTCTACAAAGATCAAAAGTAAGTCTGGAGTCAAGAGCAAATTGTAAGTCATTGAACAATTTTTCTGCCGCTTGGGAACCGGTTCCGATAGAACCGGTTCCCAACTTGGCTACCGGTTCCTGGCAGCGGGTTTAGGCACTTAAGTATCTCTTTTGTGCATTGTTGGGTCAAATTGTATCCTTTCTATCTTCATATTTTGGCATCATCATCATCTCTCCATATTACTTCCATCATACATATACATCTATATATAACTTCAAATACTACATATTCATCATTCCATCATTACAATTGTGTTCCATTACATAATTGGGATTGTGTGAATTCATTGGTTTGAGGTTGGAGATTTGAAGATTGAAATTGACATTGGAGATTAGGTTTTGAAAAGAATTTTAGAGGATTGGTTAAGATCTTGTTGAAGAGCTTCTTATTTGTGATTGAAGACTTGGGTTTGACATTGTTGAAGCTTTTGCATTGAATTGTTGTTGATTTTTGGGGATTGAAAAATCAAGATCTATATTTCTCAAGAACAATTGTTGTGTTGCACACCAAGAGTTTGACAAAATTCCAGAAAGAGTTTTCAAGGCTCAAACCAAAAATTGTTGAAAATCAAATGGCTCCAAGTTTATCTAAGGAAGCTAAAGGCAAGGGAATTACAGCTCCTAAGCCTCTGAAGCGTCCTAGAACAAGCATAGTCATTTGTGAGCCTCACGACGAGTCACGTTCTCCTATGGATACACCATCTTCTCCTATGGAGGCTAGCTCTCCTCCACATGAGATATTAGCTTGGTATCCTTTTGTTTCCGCTATTGGGAAGATTGAGTTCATTGAAGAAGACTTCTACAATGAAAATGCATGGAAAGCATATAATAATATCTACAAGGATGGACCGATCAAGACATAGCAGAATGTGAATTTGAATAAGCTTTGAGATAATGCTGGAAAGAAGCTTGTAGAGTACATTGAGAAGAACAATTGGCTCTTCTTCACCAGGTTGGAAGGCGGTTTCTCACCTGACATGGTTCACTATTTCTACTCAAATCTCGCAAAGTTAATGAAGATGGATACTTTGAAGTATCAATTTTTGGCATCAACTATTATTCACTGAAGATGAACTTTGTGTTATTTTGGGTGTTCAGAAGAGAGTAAGCAGCACTGGATATGTGTTACCTATTAGAGGTCCAGGTCCAAAATGGTCAGAGATTTATTATGCTTTATGTGCACCGGGGTCTCCTAGGTATGTTGACTACATCCCATATTGTTATCTTATTGATAAGGCTACATTCTTAAATCTGTTTGCCATGGCAATCTGGTTTATTTTAGGAAAATGATGAAATTACTTTGGAATGGGCTCAAGTTATTTATCTTCTTGCTGTTGGAGCAAAGACATCTTCTCCTTTTCTTATGATTATTATGGGATTCTACAGAAAAAATAGGATTTTGCTTCCTCCTAGGGCATATCATCGGGATATTGTGTCTGAACTGGATCTTCGTGCTCTCAATAAGTTCAAGACTGCTAGGGAGAATGCAAGGAAGACTCTGAGAGGATCAAATGCTACTTCATCTCAGATTCCAGAGGTTACCAGGATATTTTCCTCCAAAGGGAATTTATCGAAAGATGACGTAAATCTAATGTACTCACTTCTTCTTTAGAATTAGAATACTATGTTTGAGAAAGTCATAGATGAGATATGAGATTTCAAGGCTAAGATGAGGCTGACTAGGGCACAACAGGCAAGTGGTTCTACTGAGGATGTCTACAGACCTGCTCCTCCATATCCGTCTATGGGTGATAAGGGTGATGATGATGGTGGTGGTGCTGCTGATGATGATGATGATGAGGATGGTAGTGATGATGGTGGTGATGATTTGATGATTTGTTGACCACTACTATTTCTTTTGAAGGAGATGCTTGATCTATCTATATTGACTATCATTTTTCTTTTATTCATGCATCATGCAACATGTTTTTGTTAAGATAACATTGTCATTATTTTGGTTATTCTTTTTGGCTGTTAATGACTTATTTATTCTTAATGACTGGTTTTTCTCTTTTTTCTTTAATTGCCTCACTTTGTCAATTTGTTCCAAAAAGGAGGAGAAAAATGGATAATTAATTCAAGGGGAGTTTATAATATGTGAGTTTATCTAATATGTTTTATTAAACTTTTACTGGCAGTTTTGTTTGATAAATGTGCAGGAAATCAGGTGAACTTTTATCCAGAGAAGAGAAGAGAATACAAAATTTTTTCCATCTTATTGACAAGTTGTAATCCGCTCTTTCGATCTGCTTGGGTAGATTATATTTGTTCTTTGGGTTTTGTCACGAAATTGCCAAAGGGGGAGATTGTAAGATATATATTTTGTAATTGGCTAATTCTGGTGTCAAAGTAAGTCCGATCGAGTTTTATTTTCAAGTTTAAAATTTAAGATCAAGATCGGTAACAGAATTAAAGAGTTTGATACACTGAGATCTATGAAAATTGTATGAACAATACTTTAGGAAGTTGAATTAACGGTTAGGATACTTTATATACATGGTATGTTTCAGATTTTTCAAAACTGTAATTTTTCAAAGTGTTTTGTCCTGCCCATTAGAATATGCCATTTGGGAACCATTCGTAAAGTATTTTTCCAAGTGTTTTGTCCTTCCCATTCATAATTTTTGTTTTAATTTGTGTCTTGATTGTTCAAGCTGAACGACAAGTGTATTAATACTATTGATTCCATAAAAACATCCTGTAGAACATGTATATAAGTGAGGACACAATGCATAATGAGTTTGGTTGGGTTATGACTTTGAAAAATGGTTTTTTTTAAAGGTTATTTTTCATTTTTCTGCAACGGTTTAAAAAATTATCAACAGTTCCTGATTCTACTCTGGTGATACAACTGCTCATTCACAGAAAAAAGCTACGGTACTCTCTCTTCAGAATAGGCAAATGGATCTCTCTACAGTGTTATAAACCTAATTTATGTTTCTAGTAAAGTATTGGTTGTGGGTGTGAAAATGGAGTTGGCTCCAATTAATCGGTTAGGCTATCATTCGAATGACACTAGTGAGGGATTAGTAAATGCAATATATCTATCACAAAAGAAATTTGAATCTGATCATGTCTGCAGCAGAGGATGGAGAGTTTGATGATCAGCCCAGTCTTAATGGCCATCAAGTTCATGGACCAGAATCATGACAACATGAGTAGCAAGACGACTCGCGGAAACATCAGATAGGAACAAAGTGGGTTCTGGACTTATAAAAGGGTAGACAATAACACCTAATAGCTTCAACTTTTTATAATTCGACCCACAACTTTAGTATCACAGTTAGAGCTACAACTCGGACGGGACCAACTCGAAATAACCCGAGCCCAATTCGAAATTTTATGGGCTTGGGCAATGTGTTTTTAGTTTTGGTTTGGGCCTGGGCTATATATTTTGAGCCTGAATTCAATTCGGTCTGGGCTTGGGTTGATATGGATGAAGTGCAAAGTCCAACTCGATTCCGAAAATATTATATGTTTAGTGGAGGATGTTAAGAAATTGGGTTTCAATGACCCTTCACAATCCCATTTTGTTATAGCGATTAAGGCATTGACCTCAATGAGCAAAGCAACATGGAAAAGGAAGATGGAGGTTTATGAAAAGTGATGTTGGTCTGAGGAAGAAACAATCTTGGCTTTTACAAGATGTCCGATGTGTATGATGGTATCCGAGGAGAAGATAATGGCGGTACTGAATTTTTATGTCAACGCAATGGGTAAGAGGATAATTCCCAGGTGTTCGGTACTTAAAGTTTTGTTGTCGAAAGGTTTGGTTAATTAAGGAACCACCCATTCATGTAGATGCATTGTTGAATTCCGGAGAGAGTTTGCTCCTCAAGAAGTTTGTGACCTGTTATGAGGAAGCTCCTCAGTTGTTGAAACTATATCAACAAAAATTGGAACTTTTAAATTTAGATGCTCGTGATTATGAATGTAAGAGTGGAGTATATAATTTGAAAGGGTATGCCAAGCACAAATTTGACTTGCAATTCTCACATTTCCCACACTCCCCTACGTAGGTTGGCATCACAATGTCACCTTCTTTAAAACCTCTCACTCCTTCACCAACACTCTCTACCATCCTGTGTAAACAAATTCCATCTATTTTGTGAGTGTATATATATATATATATATATATATATATGTATATATTCAAATGTATATAAAATGGGACATTTTAGGTATTTAAATTTTAAAATTTGACTTTCAATTTTTGAGAGAGAGAGAGAGAGAGAGATTACCCAGCACCTTCATGCCCAGGAACTCGTGGGAACAAAGGCTGTAAAAGTATTAAAAACAAAATCAGCAAACACTAAGCATACATTCAAGGATATTCATATATTTCACACTCTATTTTTCACCAATTACATTTCACTTAAATTATTTAACAAATAAAATAACAATTTTATTCATCAAAAGGTAGAGTATGTGAATACTTTAAAAATACTTGAGTGTGTTTTTCTTGAATGACAATAATGTCATTTTTAAATTTTTAAAAAAGTAAAAAAAAAAAAAAAAGAAAGAAAAAAAAAGAAAAAATTGGAATGCAGAAGGAAGGGTACTAACAACTGGAAGGCCATTGCAGCAAAGGATATCAGTGTGGCATAGACTTGCACACAGCATCTTAATCCTAATTTCTGATGATTTTGGAGGCTCCACCTGTATCTCTTCCACCTTCAACGGTAGCCCCGCCCCCCAGGACACCGCCGATGCCACATCATTTCATCAATCAATATATATATATATATGTGTGTGTGTGTGTGTGTGTGCGCGTGTTAATTTTTACTTAATGTAATTATTCAACTTTAGATTAGTTTTTATTGAATTAGTTCACTATTATCAATTTTAAAGAAACAGTGTGATACTAAAATAAACATGGATAGTCTTGCTATTAGTAAAATGGATGAAGAAGTTGGCTGCAAAATCGCCACATTAGGCTGAAAACCAATGCAAAATCGCAACAATAGGCTGAAGTATTGGGAAAATTAAGAAGAAATAGATGATCTTTCTGATTTTGGAGACACCTAATTAATTTATTTTTTCAGCATGCTTACATGCAAGGCAATGTCTGTGCCATTAATTCACATTTTGTAATTCTTTATAGTTCAAGCGAAGACATCCTCATAATTCATTACAGAATAACTTCCATTTTTTTCTTTAGATATATAGAAGCTGAAAGGGTATGAGGTGAGAGGTCAATGGTCGTAAACCTTGAATCAAACATTTGCCAAAGAAGATATAAAAAGGAAAATGGATCGACCAACGTTATATATAGAAATTAAACAGAAAGCATTAACATTAATTCAGTACTCTTGCATTCTTATTGATGGTCAAATCTTATATGAAGAGGCCATCCCAACACAACAATACATTACAGGAGCAGAGAAAACTCGAAGGAAAGGAAAACGAACTCTTATTACAACGCAGAAATATAAAAGCACCATACACGTACATATATATATATATATTCATCCCATTTGCAATATAATAATAGTAAGCAGATCATCAAGCATCCTCGAAGACTTTCAACCATAGTTCGCTTTGCTCTTTCCAGTACTCCCAAACGCCCGCTAATATGGGGCATCGTGATTCCACATTTGCCTGTTGGTGCATTAGCTATGTTACGCTCCATCCTGATGTAGCCCTCCTCTCCCCATTCTGTGCCCCAAGAGTTCCTCACAATCCAATAGTCCACGCCATTTTCTGTCCCGTATCCAACTACAGCCACACCATGGCTTAGCTCTGTCCCACAACTTGCCGTGAATACACCCTGAAGAAAAATGTAGCATCATATGTCTTAATGTTATTAGAAAAGAAACTAAACTACAATGATCGACCAAGGTAGAAATTTACGGATTCGTAGAAGTTGAATTCGGCCGCACTGGCATCAATAGCAACACTCACTGGTTGACTTGCCACTGCCTTTTGCAATGCCAACTCGTTATTTGGAGGAAGGTCTTCATAACTATCAATTGAGACAACCTTTTCATTTTTCTGCACATGAATAATAATGAGAGTAAAGAATGAGACTGATATATATATATTCTTCTTGTTTGTTTCTCTTTTAATTAAACATGTCTCAATAATACTAATTACCTTGTTCTGCTCGCACACTCATTGTGTACCATTATAAGGGTAATTCTTCTCGGTATTAATTCCACCATTCTCAATGATGAACTCAAATGCATCGTCCATGAAACCGCCATCACATCCGTCAGTATTTGGTGTTACATCACAGTCCACCAACTCTTGCTCCGAGAGTGAGATCAAATTTCCGGTCACTATCTTGTTTATCCCCTCGACAGCCGCAATAGCTGAGAACGCCCAACAAGCCCCTTCATTTTAAATTTACATTAATCAATATATGCTTAATTAAATGTTAATTTAAAGTATGTAGAACTAAAAATAAATGTCAAAACAAGGTAAAGTAAAAATAATCACGCGTATGTTCACACACGCGTGCAAACCGAAGGGTTAAAGTTCACTGATATGTACACATCCAACATCATTTAAGAAAAATGATAAAAGATTTCGTATATGTGTTAAAATAAAGAAATCATCTTTGAATTATTATTTATTTTTAAGGTTGGTGTTCTTTTCAAAAAAATTTAAAACATAATTTTTGTTAATGGATGCGTGGGTCCCACCATAACTTACCTTGACATATCCCAAGGACCCGAGTCCTGCACCATTTTTTTTTTTTTTCTTTTTTTGAAGAGAGGATGTACAATTTTTCTTAAAAATTTGCGTATATATAAATATATATATTATGAATAGAAAGTTTTAATTAGGTAGGGATAGCAATTGAACAGGTTTAGAATGGGTTGGGTATGAATGGGTCAGTAATCCATTCCCAACCCACCAATAATGGATCATGAACTAGTAAAGGCTCAAATGGACGGGTCAAAACGAGGTAATCCATTTCAAATCATTCTTTTTTTTTTTTTTTTTTTTTTTCGTTTTTGCCTTCTACAAATTTTTTAGTTTCTTAGTCACTATACAACTTAATCAATAATGACCAAAGGACCAAATGACCCAGCAGTACCACCCCTTCTCTCCTAAAAAGAGGATGTCAGGGGTTCGAACCTCGGAGGAGGTATAGTGTGTGGGTAACTATTTTAACTTCCAAAAAAAAGAACTTAATCAATAATTTTAATTAAATTTTTGATTTTAAGGGTTATAATTTTTTTTAAAAAAAATTTATTTTGAGAAAAGTCACTATACAACTTAGTCAACAATATTAATTACATATATTTAAAAAATAGAGTTTTGAGCAAGAGTTTTAACTAATTGTTGGTCATTTATTTTATACAATAAAACAAAATTTGAAGAAAGAGTGAACACAGGGAAAAAAAAAAACAAAAAAGAACTAGCGTTGAGAGATAATGCAAGAACAAAAAGAAAGAAAAGAAGCAGCGAGGTGAGAGAACACAAGGAAAAAAAAAAAAAAACGAAAAAGAAAGAAAGAAGCAGGGAGGAGAGGGGAAGAGAGAGAGAGAGAGAGAGAGAGAGAGAGAGAGGAAAGAGAAAAAAAGGTTTAAAAAAATGAAAAAGATAAAAGCGAAGGGAAGTGGTAGAAAACAGAGGAGATGCAAGAGAGAGAAATGGAGAAGAAAGAAAAGAGGTTTTGTTTGAGTGGGTTAAGATGTGTATTCACTCTTAACCTATCATTGATTATTAAATTCTATGGATACCCACTTTTTATCAATTATTATTCGGTCACTTAAATTTGGATATTCAAATAATTTAATTTTAGTGGGCGGATTTGAACTTAAATGGAGACCCCTAGTTTTAACACATTCTAGATCATTTAAGAAAAATGATACTTCTTCTATCCCAAAATAAGTGTCATACTTGCAGTGGCGGATCCAAAGGGGGGCTTGGGTGGGCTTGAGCCATTCCCCAAAATTTTATTTTATTTTATTTTATTTTTGAGTATAGGTATATTTGTATATTTAGTCCAATGTTAAAAAAAAAAAAGTAGTAGTAGTAGTATTAGCTCCCCCAATTTTAACCCATCCAATCTTGCCGAATATTTAAGCCACAACTTTAAAACAGAGGCCCAACCAAATAGGCCCAAGCTAAACAAACCCTAAATAATTACTAAGCCAAAGCAAAGAGAACTCCTAAATTTCTAATCTTGCACAAATCAGAGAGCTCACTCTTTCTCTTCCTCTAAAGTCTAATCCTATTTCCTTTAAAATTTTTCAATTCTTTAATCTTTCATCTCCAATTCTCCCTTGTTTAATATTAGCCCCCCTATTAACAATTTCTGAATTCGCCCTTACATACTTTCTTTTTTTTGTTTGACTCAAAATAAGTGTCAACTTTCTTTTTTCAAACAATATATATTTAACATCTTTTCATATATGTCCTTTAAATTTTAAATTTCAAACTTGTATATTCAAAATTTAAAAGGACAATTTAGTAACTTTTTAGGGAGACAATGTATTTCCTACATGTTCCCTTAAAAATTACTACTCCCCAAAAGTAACACTTAAATTGGAACAAAGGGAGTTAAAGATTTTGTATATGTGTTGAAATTAAGAAATATCTTCACGTGGTAATCCTATTTTCTTTGTTGTATTTTTTAGATTTGGAGTGTGAGCAATATTGTATGTGCTGTTTGCAAGAACTTAAATAAAAAAAAAAAAAAATGATAAATCACCACAATTTTTTTTTTTTTTTTGGTCATGGCAATGGTTAGAGAATTAGTCATTAATAATTAGTAATTAGTAATTAGTAATTAGTGGCGATAGGGGAGGCTGGGAATTTGAATCTGAGAAGAAGAGGTAAAATTTTTGATATTGTACCACTCAGAAAATATCGTCGTCACACCTACATCACCACAATTCACATCGCGTGGATCTTTAATACCATTTTTCTTAATTATTAGCGGGACACAATTCGCTCGGAACAGCCGATCTCTGGACCATAATAGTGGGGAGTCCAGTGCATTCGCATTATTTGATGTTGGGACAAAAGTAGTACAAAATTATTGAAAATGATAGACTTGAAATGTTCTCATAATTGACCTAACAAAATTGTTTATCAGAAATGAGTATAATTGTATTTTGTTAACAACTAAATTACATTACCTCTAGATTGTAGATAAATTTTATATTCATGAAACATTTAAGATTTATTACTTTAATCTCTTTTATAAATTAAAAAAATGATAGTCTTTCAAAAAAATTTAAAATAGATATTCTGTTAATGGGAGGGTGGGCCCATCCACAATTCACGTCCCTGAATCTTCACTTTTCACTAGTGTTTTTCTTTCAAAATTTTTAGGTGTTTAATACTTTTTTATTATATTAATGAGAGTAAAATTTTAAATTTAGTTTTATTAAAAATAAAATAATATTTTGTAATTAGTGCACTTGTATAATTAAAAAGAATAATTTAAAAATATTATAAAAAATATTACATCTATTTTTTAAATAAGACATTTTATTTTAAAATAAAAAGATAGACTAAGAATTTTGGAACAAAAAGAAGTACGTTTTAGAGAGATATGATTCGCATGAAACAGCCGAGCTCTGGGCCATCGTCAGCTTTGTGTCACGAAGTGATTCCTAAGACGCTTGGAGGATGGAAGACACGCATGCTGGTTGGCAAAGAGCAGAGTTTGACTGGGAATGGTTCCAGGGAAGGGGCGTGCAGGACCACAGGATGGTACCTCTTCAGAGTTCAGGCAGGTCGACTCGGTTCAGTTCGAGGTGCTTCTCGCTGGTCGTGGACTTGACTATGAAGAAGGGAGTTGGCCATCCCTGCACAAACTGGTCGGGAGCTGGAGCCGTTCCCTTGACGAGGCCATGGCAGGCCGAAACCAGTCAGCATGTATCCTTGGGAGGGCAGGTCGTGGTGGCTGACCAGGGCGCTTGCGCGAGCAGAAGCAACGCCTTGGTGCCGCACGGGCCGTGCCGCTGCGCCGAATCTCTAGGCCCGTGACAAATGGTATCAGAGCAGGACTTGGGGTAAAGCACGGTGGGGTGCCCCCTTGTCGGTCCGGGAGGGGTAAGAGAATGAAGACGGTGCATTGAAGTTGCGTCGATGTGGAGGAATCAATGCAGTTGGGGGGGAGAGCCTCCATCTCCCCAGGAAGAGGCGTCCGTTGAAGTTGCGCATTGAAGGGCCGGAGGGCCGCGCGCACCAAAGTTCGTGCTTAGTCCTTGGGTGATGCAAACCATGGTGAAGGGCGAGCATCAAGTCGGCAGAAGGCCATTGCTTGCTCGGGATACCGCGGAGGCGGCATGACGGAGAAGAGTCACGTCCTTGAGGAGTGGACGTCCCCTTGGTCCGAGGCCTATCATTGGGCGAGTGCAGTGCAGGGAACTGCACAAGGAAGCGATGGTGGGAAGGTGAGCATACCGCATGGAGGCAGACTTTGGAAGGGAGTGGACGCAGTAGTGAAGCGCCGCACTGCGACGAGGACGTCGCAGGATTTGGGTGGGGGAGAATGTCACGAAGTGATTCCTAAGACGCTTGGAGGATGGAAGACACGCATGCTGGTTGGCAAAGAGCAGAGTTTGACTGGGAATGGTTCCAGGGAAGGGGCGTGCAGGACCACAGGATGGTACCTCTTCAGAGTTCAGGCAGGTCGACTCGGTTCAGTTCGAGGTGCTTCTCGCTGGTCGTGGACTTGACTATGAAGAAGGGAGTTGGCCATCCCTGCACAAACTGGTCGGGAGCTGGAGCCGTTCCCCTGACGAGGCCATGGCAGGCCGAAACCAGTCAGCATGTATCCTTGGGAGGGCAGGTCGTGGTGGCTGACCAGGGCGCTTGCGCGAGCAGAAGCAACGCCTTGGTGCCGCACGGGCCGTGCCGCTGCGCCAAATCTCTAGGCCCGTGACATTTGGCACACCACCACAGTACATGCTAAGTTGGAGTCCAGTGAATTCATGTATGACTTTTATGACACGTGGGGACAAAACTAGTACAAAATTATTGAAGATGGGACTTGAAATGTTCTCATAATTGACCTAACAGAAGTATAATTGTTTTTTTCTTAATAACTATGAAATGTGAATATGTTGCTTAGATTGGATATATATATATATATATAGAGAGAGAGAGAGAGAGAGAGAGAGAAAAAAACAATTATACTTTTGTTAGGTCAGTTATGAGAACTCCCATTATATATATATATATATATATATATATATATATTGCTTAGATGAAAATTACGTTATTTTTTAGTTAGGTCCTAATTTCCTACGAACTGCATATGCCTAACATATAGGAACATATTCAAGCTATATGAATATATTATGTTTTTTTTTGCTTTGGTTGGACTGATAAGTGAATATCTCATGGGTCTATAGATGAAGGAAGCTTGAATTGTAGGATCGAATTGAAGGATCATCACTTGATTTTATAGTTTAAAAAATAAAAATAATAAATAAAAATATTAAGCATTGGAGCACATCTCATCGCAAGCAAATAATAAATTAAATTCGTATTCAATTAATCTCACACAACAAACTTGTGAGCCTTTTTATCCTTCTATTTATTTCTTTTTTGTATTGAAGATCATCAATATTCGTAAAGTTTTCTTCGTCTCTCATATAGGCCGATAAACTAATCAGATTTGGTAGGTGAAATCTGATCCAAATCGGATACGAGTTCTATTAAATCTAATATTCTGATGAATTATATATGATTAAATTCATATCTTATTTGTTACTAATCCGATATTGAATCTGATAATCAAATCCAAAAAGAATATAAATTTATTTCAAAAAGAATATAACTTTATTTAAAAAAAAGTTAATATCAAAAGAGATTAGTAAACAATGATTAGGAAAAAAAAAAGAGGAGAAGTTGGAGAAAGAAAAAGAAAATGCAAATAAAAAATATTAGAAACGTAGGTATTTGAATATTTAAAATAATGTTATAATATATAATTTTTATATGGAATGGGATTGTTATGGGATCGAATTGACTATAATTCATATTGAATTTGGATCACTAATGAGTTATCCGATTAAATATTTTAATTTATATTTAAAATATTTGTTTGAATTCAAATTAAATTCGGACAAAAAGCAATGATTTATCAATCAAAACATAAATAGAAAAGTGTTCTAATATTACTACATGTTAGGGAAAAAACAAGGCTTTTTGTGATTGATGAGTTGTGAACAATACAAAATATATATGTAGGCATATATATATATATATATCTTTATATATATATATAGAAAGAGATATTTAAGCACGAGATAAATACACTAGATACCTTACTAATTAAGATAAATTACACTGACAATTCCTCATATTTAGTCAAATATCACATTGAAACATGCTTCAAAAATTACTATTACTTAGGTCCAATTTTACTTTTCCGTCACGGACATTATTAAAATTATGTGAAAAGACAAATTTGCCCTTAATTTTGTAATACTTTTTATTCTAAAATATTAGTAATCTAAAAGGACATAATTGTTCTCATTAATTACTCTGAAATCCCAAATATATATAAGTACAGATGCTCCCTTATGAACCTATTCGCATCTTACCCGCAAACGACTTCGCAAATCAAGCCCTAAATCATCCATGCACCCTGCCGTCGTTACTTCAATGTCGCCCTAAACCACTCCACCACTTCCGTTGCTGTGAACCACACCACCGCTTCCACCCCGCCACAACCTTGCCGCTGCTGATTCAGTGTGGTTATTTCACCTGAATACAGAGTGGTTGTTGTCGTGGGGAGGGTAGTGGTGGCTGCTCCGGGGTTCATTCGCCCAATACAGAGCTATGGTGGCGGTGGTTGTGGGGCATCTATTGTGGTAGTGGTGGTGCCGCCAATTATTATGGTGGTGATGGGGTGATTGCCTATTGGGGTGGTGGTTCTAGTGCGTTCTGGTTCTACGTTGATTAATTTATGGGTGGTGATGTCTATGAGAAATTATATAATACACACACACGGTGATTAGTTTTAAGGTGGATTTTTATTTTAACACATAAATTCACTTCATTTTATTTTATTTTATTTTATTTTATTTTATTTTTTTTTTTTTGTGTTTTAGTTTATTGTAATTGTACACACACACACTCATATATACAAAGTGAAAGGGTATTTGATCTAGTCATTTCAATCATTTTAGTTAGTCAACACAGAGTCAAAATGGTATTAATATCATTTTACAAGTAAAAACTGCTCTGGCATCACTGAAAAGTAACATTTGGGGTGTGTTAAAAACGGACCAAAAAGAAAAAAAAAATAATGATACTGAAAAAAAAAAATTATGATAATATAATAATAATAGTATTAAAGAACACTAAAGAATACTTAGAAAAACAACTAATTTATAAAGAAAATTTGAAATTTAATAGAATAATAACAAGTTTTGAACTAAATCTCATTGCTTTTTTTTCCCTTTTCACTAGCTCTTTTTTTTTTTTTTTTTTTTTTTTTTTTTTCCAAGGAAAACAAAAATTTCTATTTAGTGGTTAGACGTGATTTTGAGAGGTGAAGAGATTTCAATTATTATTATTATTATTTTTTGGTTAATACTTATCTTTTATTGTTGACATTAGTGGTATTTGGAAATATTAAATTTGAAAGCAACAAATAGGGATAGTGATTTTGTATTAAAATGAAAGTATATAAGTAAGTTTGGGATGTGAGAATTAGATTAAGAGTAATAGTACTGTGAAGTCTCCCTCATGAGATTTCTCATGAGTTTTTTTTATTTTTTATTTTTTATTTTTTTGTCATGATCATGTACAAATATTGAGACACGAACTTAACCATTTAAAAGAGAATTAAACGAGGATTATATACTTAAAATTTCGTAGATCACACGAGTCTGTAAAAAAATTACACTCTTTTTGTTATTTAAATTATATTATTAACTTTGACCAATTCGTGTATATATTGTTAAGAAATTTTTTTAATGAAATTTTAACTATACAATAGTCGTTTCGTCCTCATTCAAATAGTTGAGTTTGTGCTACAGTATTTGGACATAATCATGATAAAAAAAGAAAGAACACGTAAGAAATCTCATGAGGGAGACCTTATTGTATCATTACTCATTAGATTAAATTAGTTGGTCAATATAGAAGTCACAGTGAATTTTCTTACCCCATCAGAAGTAATAGATCACTGCCATGTATATATATATATATATAAAACCAAAAAAATTATCTCGCTTTAAATTCTAAATTTAATATATATATTTTTTCATGGCTGTGAAGAGATTAATTTAAACGACTGCACAACCGAGGAGAATGAGAAGTAAGCTCACCACATGGATTTTGGTTTTTGACCTCAGAAACGGTCCCTTTGTCCCTCCAATCGACCGAGTCCGGCAAGCTATCACCGATGAGGGGAGCGTAGCGGTCACTCGTCTTGGGAGCCGACACCCTCCGCTTGGTCCCCAAGTACATGGACTGGTACTCCTCGTTGGTCAGATCGGCGAACCGGTTCAGACCCAGCTTGTAGGTCCGGTTCTTGACGGCGTTGTGGTCATCGATGAACCGGAGGTTGTCCTTGAAGATCTGAAACCTCCTCTCTTTCTCACCCAAGGCATTGTAAACCTTTCCGTGCTTTACAAGCCACGACTCGAACATGGTCATCACTTGGTCGTTGGTCCTCCAACTCGCTTCGTCGATGTGCATTGAGTCATAGCTGATGATCGACATGTCCAATGCCGACGACAAGGCGAAGAACATGAAGAGAAGGACCACCATGGATACAAGTGACCTATACCAACCCATGTTTGTTAGAGAGAAATATGAAGTGATGAGTGAGTGTGGAATTGTGAAAAAAAGGATGGAGTCGAGGTTGTCTTATAAAGGCAAATGAGTGGAGAATGGGTCCCATGGGTATTACATCAAATAATTAACAGGTGGACAATGGATATCAAATAATTAAGTAGTCGACAATGGATATCAAATAATTAACTAGTGGACGACAAATAAATATCCGTTATATCGTTGGTTCGCTTTCCCCGTCCACGTCTTGGAAAAATGAAATCATTCTTGCAAAGTAGTTGGTTAATCAAGTGACTCAAGTGAATAATGAAATCATTAATAGTAGAAAAATCTAGAGTCATCTTAAAAATAAACTTAAATACAATTAAGGGTAAAGTGCAAAAAATCCACTTCAACTATTGGCCATGAAGCAGAAAATCCCCCTGATCTATTAATTTGACATATAATCCCCTTGAACTAATCAATTTGGCGCAATTAACCTCGTCCGGGGACAAGTCCGTTGAATTTGACCATAAAGACGCACATGATCGGTCACGTGACTATTCAAATTTTTTTAAATGACCATACAACCCTTTAAGCTAAGTGAATCAAATGACACATGTACCCTTATTATTGTCTAATCCGGGATAGTGCTTGAGCCGCAACCAAACAAGGCCTAAGTAAAGCCCAAACACAATATACAATCCAAAAAAAAAAAAATCCAAAATCGAGTAAGAGGGGTCGGCTGTGAAGAGCTCGTCTGCGATGGAGGGGTCGGCTGTGAAGAGGTCGTCCGGTGAGGGTTTGACCGGCGATGGAAGAAGAAGCTTGGCTGTAAGATTGCGACGCAGCGCGGCTCGGCGGGATGGAACGGCTGTGAAGAGCTCGTCTACGATGGAGGGGTCGACTGTGAAGAGCTCGTCCAATGAGGGTTTGACCGGCGATGGAAGAAGAAGCTCGGTTGTGAGATTGCGGCGCGGTGGGCTTGGCGGGATGGAACGGCAGTGGCCACCACTGCAGTAGATCGATTTATTGAGGACGATTTGGTAACCACCTGCAAATCAAGACCGGTGGTCGTGTTGTGCATTCTTGGCTTTCAATTTGGGGTTTGGATTTGGTGTTCGTAGTGGTGGTTGTCTCACAGTGTAGATCAAAACCTACAGCCACTGCCACCTCTTCGGCTTCAGCTTCTGCTTCACTGCCGCAGGAATAACCAGTGGCTCTATCGCCGAATGAACCCATTTTGTTGCATATTTGATTGAATAATTTTTCTTAATCGGGTGGAATCAATTGCAGGACCTTTGTTTGCACCATCACAACAGAGATCGTGAGGAAAAGGCGAAACCGCTTGTTGGCTTTTCGAACGTCTTGAATGCTCCTGCCCAGAAGCCGTGTTGGGACGACTGGGAGTTTCCGGCGGAGAGGTTGAATTGATTTTAGAAACCGGCAAGCACTGAATCACACCAGTCGTCGTTCTTGTCTCGCGACCACCATTGATGCCGTTGAAGCTTCGTGATTAAGGTGCTCGACCCATAGTGCATATACGACTCAGTTAATGAAATGGGTTGCCGTCGCCGGAGAAGCTGCATGGCACGGTTCAGCGTGGGTATGTCTGTCATTGATTGAAGCTCCCCTCCATGTCACCATGGTCATAAGGTTTCTTTTATAAGGGTAAAATTGTCTTTTACTATTTTCGTTTACACCAATTGGTCGGAGATGTTACATTGGGGGTCAATTGCACCAAATTCAATAGTTCAAGGGGGCAAATTGTAGTTCAGGGGGGTTAATTGCACATGGCCAATAGTTGAAGGGGGTTTTTTGCACTTTACCCTGCAATTAATGACAAAGATAAAAATTTAACGATTTATAAAATTGGAATTCCCTGCTACGGCTATCAATAGTAACACTAACTGGTTGACTTACAACTGCGTTTTCCAATGGCGCCTCAATATATGGAGGAACATTTTCGTAAAGATCAATTGAGACAACCTTGACATTTTTCTGCACATGATCAATGAGTAAATTAAGAATGAGATATATTCTTGTTTGTTTTTATTTTCATTGTTTGATCAATTTGTTCCTATTTAAAGAAGTCAATACTAATCTTGTTCTAGTCGCACACTCCTTGTTTAGCTGTGTAAAGGTAATTCTTGCCGGTATAAATTCCACCACTGTTAATGAAGAACTCAAATGCATGATGTATCACAGTCCACCCACTCTTGCTCGGAGAGGGAGATCAAATCTCCGGTCACTATCTTGTTTATCCCCTCAACAATAGCAATGGATGAGAACGCCTAGCAACTCCCTGCATTTTAAATTGCACAATCACACTTGTATACTGAGGGGTTAAATTTTAATACACATCTAAGATCATTTAAGAAAGATGATAAAAGATTTCTTATGTGTAAAAATTAAGAAATCATCCGATCCCTTTATTTTTTTTTCTTTTTAATTAAGGTTGGTGTTTAATACCTGCTGGCAGACATTTCAACAATTCATATTTGGCATGATCCATTAGTCTTCGTTTGGTTAGATAGAAACAATGAGAATCCAAAAATAATAATAATAATAATTAAATAGAAAATTTTATAACGTTTTTGGAGTTTGCTTAGATAGAAAAGGAAAAGATCTTGAAAATTATGATTCCTGCAACCCTCAATTTTTTCCCAAAACGTTTCCTGCACAAAACAGGGTTTTTTTTTTTTTTTTTTGGGTAAATAGGTTAAAGCATGTCTTATTATTTTGTGTTCCGATTTTACCCAACAATTTCATTGATATTTGGAGACTGACAATATTATTTTACTGCTATTCAAAGAATTAATAACAGTCCAATAATAACTTCTCATTTATAAGATTTGAATTAACCTGACTTCCATTCTTAGTTGTTTTCAATCATATTTGGAAATTAAATAAATATTAGTTTGCAAAGTCTAATAATTATTATTCTTATTTTTTTTTTTTTGGTGAAAGGGTGGGTTAGCTTGTATATGAATTTTTTTATAAAGTCCATAAAATGGACATAACAAGCCTATAGGTCACAGGAGACTAGAGGCATCACAAAACTTACAATAATAACCAAGCAAATGACCAAGCAATTGCTGAACAAAAATACACTCCAAACCAGTCTCATCCACACATTGAGTGACATGTCGACATTGGAGGCTAATTAATTAAAAACAAAGATTGTCCATTAGCTAGCTATAGAACAACCCTGCATAAAGATCGAGTTGTTGTAGATCATCCATTGATGAGAAGTTTATCATCTCGATCATCACCACTCTTCAACTTAATGTAGGTATATCTGGCTGTGATGCAATTTTTGATGAGACATACAATGTGTAAAGCAGTGGATGACTTGTTCCTGAATGCCCTTGAATTCCTCTATTGCCAAATGCAGTAGATTGCAGCAGAAAGAAGCAATTTTCGTGAAAGAAAGTGACCATCTGACCATGTAGTTGAGCACCAATCAATGAATTCATTCCAGCTGCAAGACCTAAAATTGAAGTTGAAACCTGTTGCATGCGGAATGAAATCCCATATGATGCCCACTAAATTTACACATAAAGAACAAGTGATCAATTTATTCCAATTAAGAGAGGCAAAGATAACAAGCATAATTGTAATGCTTGTTTTTCATTGGCTTAGTATCTGTGGGTGTCACTAATAAAGGCTGACATGGCAAGTTGATAAGTCAATACGACCCTAACCAAATTCCCCGTGGCAATTTGAAAAGTCAAAAGTCTCGAAGGACCAACCTTTGAGCACATTAAGCCCTTGCATCGCTCCAGGTCCATAAAGCCCCAAGGGTCTAACCCTTGAGCACATTAAGCCCTGGTATCGCCCCAGGCCCATCAAGTCTCGACGGATCAACCCTCGAGTACCTTAAGTCCTGGCATTGCTCTAGGCCCATCAAGCCTCAAGGGAGCAACCCTCGAGCACATTAAGCCCTGGCATCGCTCCAGGCCCATCAAGTTTTATCGGACCAACCCTCGAGCACCTTAAGCCCTAGCATCACTCTAGGCCATCAAGCCTCGAGGGAGCAACCCTCAAGCGCCTCGAGGGAGCTCCTTCGAGGGAGCAACTCTCAAGCACATTAAGCCTTGGCATTGCTCCAGTCCCATAAAGTTTTGAGGGTCCAACCCTCGAGCGCATTAAGCCCTGGCATCGCCCTAGGCTCATCAAGCCTCGACGGACCAACCCTCAAGCACCTTAAGCCCTGTCATCGCTTCAGGCCCATCAAGTCTCGAGGAACCAACTCCTGAGCACCTTAAGCCCTGGCATCTCTCCAAGCCCATTCAGCCTCGAGAAACCAACCCTCGAGCACCCCAAGCCCTGGTATCACTCCAGGCCCATCAAGTCTCGACGAGCCAACTCTCGAGCGCCTCAAGCCCTGATACCGCTCTAGGCATATCAAGTCTCGAAGGACCAACTCTCGAGCATCCCAAGCCTTAGCATTATGCTAGGCAATATTGCATCAATGGACTGAAGCCCTAGAGGGCTCGCCATCAAGATGTTATAGATTCATATATAGCACGAAACGAAGGTAGGGTCTTCGCAACTATAAGGAATCTAATTTTGGGAAGCTTAGGAGGATCTTGGATTGGTGGATGAGAAGTCAAGAAGTGCCTTTACTTTCAGTAAGGCACAATTAATAAGATAATGGGATTATATACATTATGACAGCAAACTTTAAAATCACATTTAATGCTGCGTCATGCTTGACCAACCGGCCTCCACGCAACATTTAATGTCCTTGATTAAGGGAGAAATGACATGGCAACATAGTGCAAGATTTGATGAGAGGATTAGACCTTTCAGACACTTAAGCCTCCAGGATTACCCACGTAATCCTGACTAAGAGCAACGCATGCGAGAAACCATGCACGGAAGGGACCATTGGATAACAACCAATGGAATCCGGGCCTATAAATAGTACTATCCCATGAAGGAATAACCAACCCAGAAGGGGAAGTTGTTATAAGATATTGTATACTTGCCCTACTACTATTTTAATCTTGATGATTGGTCTTCTTCTCCTTCTCCTACACTGAGCACCTCCTTTGTTTTCTTCATATTTGTATTTTTGATATCACTGTTGCATACTTATTTATTGTTTGATAAAAAACGAACCCCTACAGTATCTAATGTATACAATCAACTTTTAAGTGCCAACCATGAGATGTGAGCATACTTTGGGATGTGGTGCTTGAACCAAATTATATGAGGCCAAGAGAATAGTAGAGAAGGAAGAGTGAAGTAACTCAAAGTGTGACCCAGTAAGAACCGCTTTGAGGCACAAGGCAACCATTTAATCACATCTTGTATATTAAAAATAACTTTCATGTTTTTTTCTTTCAAAATATGCCAGATATATTAAAAATATTTACGCATACAAATAAATATATGAGGTGAGAGGTCAATGGGCGTTAACCTTGAATCAAACATTTACCAAAGAAGATATAAAAAGGAAAATGGATGAACCAACATTATATTTAGAAATTAAACAGAAAGCATTAACATTAATCCAGTACTCTTGCATTCTTATTGATGGTCAAATCTTATAGGAAGAGGCCATCCCAACACAACAATACATTATTGGAGCAGAGATAACTCGAAGGAAAAGGAAAAAGAACTCTTATTGCAACGCAGAAATACAAAACCACCATACACATATATATATTCATCCAATTTGCAATATAATAATAGTAAGCAGATCATCAAGCATCCTTGAAGTCTTTCAACCATTGTTCTCTTTCCCCATCCACTGCTGCTCTTTCCACTCCCAAATGCCCGCTAAGATGGGGTATGGTTGGGAGGATTCTGGTCATTCTTGATGGGGTAAGAAGCTTGCATCGTGATTCCACATTTGCCTGTTGGTGAATTAGCTATGTTACGCTCCATCCTTATGTAGCCCTTCTCTCCCCATCCTGTGCCCCAAGAGTTCCTCACAATCCAATAGTCCACGCCATTTTCTGTCCCGTATCCAACTACAGCCACACCATGGCTTAGCTCTGTCCCACAACTTGCCGTGAATACACCCTGAAGAAAAATGTAGCATCATATGTCTTAATGTTATTAGAAAAGAAACTAAACTACAATGATCGACCAAGGTAGAAATTTACGGATTCGTAGAAGTTGAATTCGGCCGCACTGGCATCAATAGCAACACTCACTGGTTGACTTGCCACTGCCTTTTGCAATGCCAACTCGTTATTTGGAGGAAGGTCTTCATAACTATCAATTGAGACAACCTTTTCATTTTTCTGCACATGAATAATAATGAGAGTAAAGAATGAGACTGATATATATATATATATTCTTGTTTGTTTCATTATTAATTAAACAAGTCTCAATAATACTAATTACCTTGTTGTGGTCGCACACTCCTTGTGTACCATTATAAGGGTAATTCTTCTCGGTATTAATTCCACCATTCTCAATGATGAACCCAAATGCATAGTCCGAGGTACCCCCATCACATCCGTTAGAACCTACTGTATCACAGTCCACCAACTCTTGCTCCGAGAGTGAGATCAAATCTCCGGTCACTATCTTGTTTATCCCCTCAACAGCCGCAATAGATGAGAACGCCCAACAACTCCCTTCATTTTAAATTTACATTATTCAACATATGCTTAATTAAATGTTAATTCAAAGGACGTACAACTAAAAACAAATGTCAAGACAAGGTAAAGTAAAAATAATCACGCGTACGCATACCACACACGTGTATACCCAAGGGTTAAAATTTACTAATACACATCCAACATCATTTAAGAAAAATGATAAAAGATTTCGTATATGTGTTAAAATGAAGAAATCATCTTTGAAATTATTATTATTTTTTTTATTTTTTATTTTTTTAAGGTTGGTGTTCTTTTCAAAAAAAATTAAAACATGATGCGCGGGTCTCACGATAACTTGCGTTGACGTATCCCAAGGGCCCGAGTCCTGCACTAATTTTTTTTTTTTGAAAGATAGGATGTACAATTTTTCTTATAAATACGTGTATATATAAATATATATATTAAGAATAGAAGAGTTTTGATTTATGAAAAAAAAAGAATAGAAGAGTTTTAATTGGGGGTGGTAATTGAATGGGTTTAGAATGAGTTGGGTATGAATAGATAGGATATGAATGGGTCAGTAATCTATTCTCAACTTATTAATTGTAGATCATAAACTAATAAAGGCTCAAATGGGTAAGTTAAAACAGGATAACTAGAAAAAAAAAAAATGAAAAAAAAACGAAAAAAGAGTGCAGAGAGAGAGAGAGAGAGAGTTATCACATGGAAAAAAAAAAACGAAAAAAAAAAAAAAAAAAAGAACAATAAAAAAAAAACAAGAAAGAAAAGAACGAGGTGAGAGAAGCAGGGAAGAAAAAACAAAGAAAGAAAAGAAGAGGGGAGGACAGGGAAGAGAGAAAAAAAAGGGAGGAGAGAGAAAAAAAATAAAAGATAAGGGGAGCGGTAGAAAAGGGAGGAGATGGAAGAGGGAGAAATGGAGAAAAAGAAAAGAAAGTTTTGTTTGAGTGTGTTAAGATATGTATTCATTCTTAACTCATTATTTACTATTAAATTATATGAGTATTCAATTTTTACTTATTATTATCTGCTCACTTAAATTTGGGTGCTCAAATAATTTAATTTTAGTGAGCGAGTTTGAACGATTTAATGGGTTTGGACTTAAATTGACACCCCTAATTTTAACACATCTGAAATTATTTATGAAAAATAATAAAAGATTTCGTGTATGTGTTGAAATTAAGAAATATTTTCAGAGGGTAATCTTATTTTCTTTGTTGTTTTTTTGGAGGTTGGGTTTGAGCAATATTGTATGTGTTTGTTTGCATGGACTTTTAAAATAAAAAATAAAAAAATGATACATACCGTTCGGATAACATCGCTACACACCTACATCACGGCAAGTCACATCATGAACATCTTTAGAGCATCTCCAATGGGGCTACCATATGGGCTGCCAATTCAAAATATAGCAAGTTGGCTTAAAAATAGGCTTTCCAATGCGATGCTATTTTTTAACTTTGCTATTTCTTATGCAAATTGTAACACAAGAAATAACAGTAGCTATTTCAGATAGAGAGAGAGAGAGAGAGAGAGAGAGAGAGAGAGGGGGGGGGGGGGGGGGGCATAATAAATTTCACCAAATAGGATTTAGTTTGCAAAACAAGAATTACAGACCTTGATTACAGAAGGGGGAAAAAAAAAAAAAAAAAAATTATTACAGACCTTGATCATAAAATAGAGTTACAAAAAAAAAAAAAAAAAAAAAAAAATTAAAACAAAACCCATACATACAAGTTAGCAGTTGCAGAGAAAGAGAGGGGAGCAAGCTTGAGACAGCGGCTGAAGCTTGGGAACGCGAATCCGAACTAGAACAGCGGGATATGGAAACTGAAAGATATGGGTTTTGATTTTTTTGAACAATCTGAAATGATATGGCCGATATGGGTTTTGATATAGCTAATAGGTTTTGGATTTTTGATTCTTGCAAACAGTAAGATAAAGTTAAATATATGGGTTTTGAACGTCTGATTCTTGTAGATTTTGTAGTTTGCGGTGGCAGAGAGAGAGAGAGAGAGAGAGAGAGGGGCAATTTCAGAGTTGTGAACAAGTGAATAGAGATGGAGGCGATTTGTGAGGCTGAAATGATTTGCCCTAAAACTATATATAGTTGGGAGGCTGAAATGATTTGTCCTAAATATATATATATATTTTTAATATTAATATAATCAAATATATATAATATACATATATATATATATATATATAATATATATAAATTTCCAAAAAAGATAAAAATATTATATAAAAAAAATTATATAATAATATAATCAAATATATAAATTTATACATACATATATAGATATATATATTTGGGTCCTTTTTTTATCATATATTTTAGATTTTTGATTCTTTTTAATTAAGTTTAATTTTAGTTTCCTTCTAATGTTTATAATTTGACTTGGAATGTGGTAGTTGAAAAAGAATAGTGGTTGTGTTAAAAAATAGCATTTTCATCATTGGAGCAGAATTGCTAAAATGTAGTATTTTAACATTGTAGCACAGTCAAAATATAAATTTGACATCCAAATTTGACATTTTAGTATTAGAGGTGCTCTCAGTGCCATTATTCTTAATTATTAGTGGGACACAATTCGCACGAAACAGCCGAGCTCTGGCCCATAATAGTGGGGAGTCCAGTGCATTTATGCATGAATTATTTGATGTGGGGACAAAACTCGTACAAAATTGTTGAAGATGATAGACTTCAAATGTTCTCATAATTGACCTAACAAAATTGTCTCTCGAAATTGAGTATAATTGTATTTTGTTAAGAACTATGGATAAATTACATACAAATTTTACATGAATAGAACATTTGAGATTTATTATTTTAATTTTTTCAATAAATATAAAATGTCATAATAATATTTTAATAAAACAATCTTATATATTAGTAAACATATGAATCAAATAATTTAATTAAGATATATATATATATATATATATAAACTGTTTGGTATGTTTAAGTTGGAAACAAATTATTTTAAGTCCGGGTATTAAGATATATAATTAAACATACCAAACAGTTTTATATATATATATATAAAACTGTTTGGTATGTTTAAGTTGGAAACAAACTATTTTAAGTCCGGGTATTAAAATATCAATAATATCATTATATATATATATATAAAACTGTTTGGTATGTTTAAGTTGGAAACAAACTATTTTAAGTCCGGGTATTAAAATATCAATAATATCATTTTCTTTTCTTTTTTTTATTTTTACTTTCCATCACTTGATTTTATAGTTTAAAATATATATATATATATATATATATATATATATATATATATATATATGATATGTGTTTTTTTTAAGCTTGGTGTTCTTTTCCAGTTTTTTAAAAAATATGAATTCTGTTAATGGATGTGTGGGTCTCATAATAACTTACGTTGACATCCTCCAAGGATCAGAGTCCACGGGTTGGACCATTTTTTTTTTTTTTTTTGAAAGATAGGATATACCATTTTTCTTAAAATACGTGTGTATATATATATAAATTGATATATTAAGAACAGATGAGTTTTAATACATCCGGATCATTTAAGAAAAATGATAATTTTTTTTTTTGTATATGTGTTGAAATTAAGAAATAGTTTTGATGATCCAATTTTCTTTGTCGTTTTTTTAGAGGTTGGTGTGAGTAATATTATATGTGTTGTTTGCGTGAACTTTTAAAAATAAAAAAAAAAATTAAAAAATGATACTTCTTTTAAAAAAATTTAAAATAGATATTCTGTTAAAGGGCGCGTGGGCCCATCCACAATTCACATCCCCTGAATCTTCAGTAGCATTTTTCTTCCAAAATTTTTGGGTGTCTAATAATTTTTTTTTAAAAATAAAATAATATTTTGTAATTAGTGTACTTGTGTAATTAAAAAGGATATTTTGAAGATATTATAAAAAATATTACATCTATATTTTAAATGAGACATTTTATTTTGAGATATTAAATAAAAAGATAGAATAAAAATTTTGGAACAAAAAGAAGTAATTTTTAGAGAGACATAATTGGCATGAAACAGCCGAGCTCTTGGCCATCGTCAGCTTTGCCACACCACCACACGGTACATACTAAGTTGGAGTCCAGTGAAATGTTCTCATAATTGACCTAACAAAAGTATAATTGTTTTTTTCTTTAATAATAACTATGAAGTGTGACTATGTTGCTTAGATTAATTGAATATATATATATATATATATATATATATTGCTGTTGATGAATATGCCACGTTACCTACTTGTGTGGCACCACCCACTCTAAAAAGGACACACCTGGCCAGAACCTGTCTGGCGTGTCACTAAGAAAGGGACGAGCAATCTCAAGCTACTCGTCTCGTAATTGGATTTATTAGCAAGGAAGGGGTCGCTACCCTTCACTCCCCTTTAGGACGTACCCCTCTCCAGTCGGATGGGTCCCTCCTCCTTTCTTTATCACCACCCGAGCCCCCTTTCTGCAAATGGGACCTCGGGTGCATTCCACCTCCATCGCCTCGAGCCCCTTGGGCTCGAGGAGACCTTGGAAATTGAGATCTCTCCATTATGAAGTCCCCACCTTGAGTCTGAAGGGGACTTGAGAAACACAATCTGCTTGCCACAAACTCGTCCCGCCTTGAATGCGAAGAAACCACGAGGGACAAGTCCGGAGAAGAATCTCACGAGGTCGAGAAGGTAGTACCTCGAGAAGAGTCGTTCCCCATCTTCGAGTAAAGGAGTCTGGGAAAATGTGGACAGTTGGCTGGGACCCAAGGGTTCACCTTCTTCTCTCGGAGGCCAACACAAAAGGGAAAGGATTTTGGTAGCCAAGGTCGAGCTCTAAATAAGTCCAAAGAGATGCATTAATTGCGAAAGACAATTGACGTGACCCACATTAATTAGGAGCACCATTTCCCCTGTAGACTGAAGGGCAAAAGTGCCTCTGCCCACTGGGTAATATCCCATCTGTCAGAAAGAGGAATCCTCGATCCTATAGATAAAAGGAAGTTCACCTCTACGACTGATGGGTATTACCCATTCAAGGGCATTATAAATAGGAGGGGTTAATCAGCCTTAAAGGCAAAGTTAAGAAAGTCTAACAACCAACTACCATGAAGCTCGAGTTTACCTGGGTACAACTGAATCTTTGAGTTCTAAGAGTCCTTTGTGTTGCTTAGGTCCCCACTCGGATACTGATCTCGACACTCTCGGCCTACGTGGAATATTTTCCTCATTTTATAAAGAATCATTATCAACATTTTGGCGATTCCGCTGGGGAGGAGTATTTCACGTTGTCAAGTGTGCAAGATTTCAGCCCGACTCTTCAAGAGGAAGTCTCCCTGGGAGAGGAGTATGATGGGACCGCCAGCAGTGTCCTGGGAGCACGCTACCCGGGAAGAACGATCCTCTTTCCTGAGGCTTTGGTCGATGCCCACAATTCACTCTCATACCGGATGGAGAAACTGGAGGATACCTAGGGCGAAGTAATCGCTCTGCTTCGAGACATCGCTAACAACGGAATACCTTGACGCTCAGCAGACCAGCGCAGCGGGTTCATTTGTGAACTTAACGAAAGTCAGGTGACACCGAATCATCTAGCGCACCGAGTGCATCCGTCATCCTTGGAGGGAAGGCGGTCCGTTAGCTCCCACAGACTGTCGAGTGACGCACCCACCGGGGTCCGACGAGCTCTATTCAACACTCCCTTAGCGGCACCTACCAGGTTGGACGAGCCTGAGTCTGGTTACGGGAGGACCATTCATAGGGACAGAATCCTCGACAACACTCAACGACCATAGGAGCAGGCCCAACATTCACCGTACGTGACCTTGGCGGAGAGTTGTTGCGAAACGAGAGGTCCATACTTTCCCAAGAGGAGGCCCCCGAGCCGTCCTACTCTCAAGCTGTCGCACTCCTTCCATAGTCTCAGGGATATGTTGGGCCAAAATTCAGCAAATTTGACGAAAGGAAGGGTAACTCGCGGGAGCATGTGGTCCGGTTCATAGAGGCATTGGGGCCATTCGAGAATGATCACTTTCTGCGGCTAAAGGAATTCTCCAAGACCCTGACGAATAGAGCCTACAAGTGGTATGTGAACTTGGAGCCAAGATCCCTCAACACGTGGAATCAATTGGTCGTGCTATTTCATACCAAGTTTTTCCAGGCCGAGGAAAGAGTGACTACGTTGTCGCTGACAAAAGAAGTACAAGGCCATGGGGAAGACTTGTTGACGTATGTTCACAGATTCCATGACCGAGCTATGGAGTGTTATGGGATGTATGAAGAAGAAGCCCTGGCCAAAATATGTATACAAGGGATGCAAGAAGGCTACCGTATCCATTTTATTAATCTTAAACTTCCTACCTTTGCAGACCTTATCGAAGCATCCCACAACCTAGTGGGCAACCTCGCTGTTAACACTCATTTTGTGGTAGAAGACGACCATCGAGGAAAGCGGAGGCCTGTAGTCTCAGCTGCTGATGCACCTCCTAATAAGAAAAATGCAGGGCCGTCTCGTACACACCGAGGGAGAAATCTAGATGAAATCCCACCTCCTTTACCATGCACAATGGAAGAGGTCGAGGCTATTCTTAAGAAATGGGTCCAGCATAGAGACATCATGTTGCATGAAGTGGCACATGAGCCAACTCTGGAGGATATGGCTCACCCCCGATTCTGCATGTATCACCGACACACTCGCCACCCTATTATCAATTGTTGGGCCTTGCGGAACACTTTTCACAGGCGAATTGCTAATGGCGAACTTATCCTCCTTCCTCGAGATGTAAGAGAGGAACCTTTCCCCTTGCACGGCAGAGGAGTAGCGATGATGACAACCAGTGGGGTAGGTCTCGAAGAGCTCTCTCTGGATGAGGTCGCTTAAGTCGCACTGGTTGATGAAGGAGATCTGGGTGCATTTTTCTTATTAGAGATGACACCTATTAGAAGCATTCTCCAAGAAATGGCTTTTTCTCCCCTCGCCCAGAAAGAAATTGCTAAGACCCTTTGGCTTGCTGAAACAAGATGACTCAAAGAGGCAGCGTCAGTCGCGTCCTCCCCAATGGTGCAAGGACCATCAGGGATGGCCATAGTTTTCACCGAAGAGGACAAGTACGTGCCCACTCCTCACAACCGACCGTTATATGTTACGGCCTCGCTCAACGGGGTAAAGCTCAAACGGTCATTCCTGGATAATGGCTCCTCACACAACATAATGCCTCTGGAATTCTTTCGGTGAAGTGGACTGCTGCTCGAGAAGCTCGTGCGAAAGCCAACCGAGATTACAAGATTTGGTAGCGACATTTGAGGGACAGAAGGACACGTGACCGTTGAGCTAGCCATCGGCAAGTTCAAGAGCTTGACCAAATTCCATGTTATCGATTTTGATACTTCTTACCATCTCCTTATGGGTCGGAGTTGGATGTACAAGTTTAGAATTGTACCCTCCTGATATCATCGATGCATGAAGGGATTCTGGAATGGAAAACAAGTCATAGTTTGCTGCTCTGAGCGCCTGTTCACCAAAAGAGAATCTCACATGGTGGAGGCGGGATTCTTCGAGGAACTTGAAGATGCGGATGAGCCTTGCCTGTTGGTGGAGATCCCCTTACCAAAATGGGACGAATTCGATCAACAAGAGGGCTATTCAACACAAAAGACGGAGATGATGGCAGAAGCCGGCCAAAAGAGGCCTGCTATTTGCAAGAGGGTGCGTTTGTTCGACGAAAAAATCATTTACCGCTTATGACAGTGTTGGGGGGCCTAACCTCTGGAGAATCCGCGCCCCCGCGCAGACGTATGTGAAGTGCATGATGAGGGACCTAAAGCCGGCCTGATCAAGAAGAACTGGAGGAAATTAATTTGACCACTGATAGCCAGCCTCGAATAACTTATGTGAGTAAAAGGTTGATAGAATGAGAGAAACAACATTGATAGAAGTGCTTAAAGAGTTCAGCGATGTATTCGAATGGATGTACGATGAAATGCCTAGGCTAAATCCTCAGATTGTAGCACACCATCTCAATATACGGCCAGAAGCAAGACCAGTTAAGCAAATATAGAGAAATTTTCGTCCGGAACTTGAGCTACAAATCAAGGAAGAAGTCCAATGACTCCTGCAAGCCGATTTTATCAAACCCATTCAACATCCCACCTGGTTGGCGAATGTTGTCCCGGTGAAAAAGAAGAATGGGAAGATCCAGGTTTGCGTCGATTTCAGGGATCTGAACAAGGCATGCCCCAAGGATGATTTCCCGTTGCCTATAATCGATAATTTGGTTGACTCGACTTCAGAACATGAAATGTTTTCATTCATGGATGGATACAACAGGTACAACCAGATCAGAATGACGATGTGTGACACCGAGAAAACAGCCTTTCGAACTCCTATGGGGAACTTTCATTATACTGTTATGCCATTCAGTTTAAAGAATGCTGGGGCCACTTACCAACATGCCATGACGGCCATCTTCCATGACATGTTGCATAAGAATGTGGAGGACTACGTGGATGACTTGGTAGTGAAATCTCGAGTCAAAAAAGAGCATCTAGTGGACCCAAGAAGAGTTTTTGAACGCTGCCGCAAGTACAAGCTAAAGATTAATCCTCTAAAGTGCGCTTTTGGGGTAGAGGCTGGTCGATTCTTGGGTTTTGTGGTACACCAACATGGTATTGACGTTGAAATGATAAAGTTCGGGCAATTAAGAAGATGCCCCCACCTCGCTCTCTCAAGCAGTTGAAAGGCCTAATAGGCTGAATTTCCTACCTCCGGCGTTTCATCTCGGCTTTGGCTAAGGTAACGCATGCCTTCGGTTCCCTATTGAAAAGCAATGCCGAATTCAGATGGAATGGGGAGCATCAGCAGGCCTTTACCAAGGTAAAAAATCTGTTATCTTTGCCAGTCACTATGATAGTTCCCCAGTAGAGTCGCCAAAATGTTGATAGTGGTTCTTTATAAAATGAGGAAAATATTTCACGTAGGCCAAGAGTGCTGAGATTAGTATCCGGGTGGGGACCCAAGCAACACAAAAGACTCTTACTACATCAGCCGAGTCATTCAAGGCGCATAGGCATGATACTCACCGATCGAACGCCACTGTTTGTCTTTGGCTTTTGCGGCAAAGAAATTTCATCACTACTTTCTTGCACATACCATTCATCTTATCACCAGATGCGACCCATTGAAATATCTACTCTTTCGGCCCGTTATTTCGGGACGGGTAGCACGATGGCTCCTAACTCTTGCCGAGTTCGACATACAGTGCTCTTCGCCCCGTGCCATATTAAGCCAGGCTCTGACAAATTTGATGGCCCAGTTCCCGTCAGGAGGATATGAACCCATAAACGCCGACCTCCCCCATGACTAACTCGAGTCGGCCTATTGCGCGACCAAGGATGCAATCTGGACACTATCTTTTGACGGCTCGTCAACAGTCCGAGGAGGAGGCGCCGGAGTAGTACTAACACAGAGAAAGGAGAGGCTCAAAATTTCTCATATAAGCTAAAATTTGGGTGCTCCAACAATACGACAAAATATGAGGCCTTAGTCCTGGGGTTATTGGCAGTCTGGGAAGCGAGGGTTAGACGTCTACATGTGCAGGGGGATTCCAATCTAGTGGTGAAGCAGCTCGACGGTTCGTACGCCATCAAGGAGCTGTCGTTGGCAACTTACAGGACCGTCACACAGAAACTCAGCAGCCACTTTGATGAATTACATATAACGCATGCACCTTGTACAGTCAACTGGTATCCAGACGCCCTGGCCACTTTAGCGTCCAAAGTTAAAGTAGTGGGAGAATCCGTAGATATAAGAATTCAGAAGATGGATGCATCTTGCTTGTGCAATGAAGAGTTCGTTGATAGAAGAGGGGAAGAGGATTGGAGAGGCGCTTATGAATCATAGCTAAAAAGTGGCGAAGGCAACATCCCTTTGACTGATTTAAAGGATTTCACCCTGTATTTTGGAACATTGTATTATAGAGCACCTAGTAACTTCTTGGTGAGATGTGTAGGAACTGAAGAGGCCTACTGCGCATTGCGCGAAATTCATGAGTAGACATGTGGCAATGACTCGCTGAGCCTATACCGAAAGGTACAAAGATAAAGATATTTTTGGCCAACCATAGCAAGGGAAGCAGGGGCCATTTAGAAAGAATGCCTAAGATGCAGGGAAGCACTTGAGGCAGCACAAGGTGTGGCCTGTGCTACTGAGGACTGATTACCTCGAGCGATACCAACTCCCGCAAGATCGCGAAGAGGCTGCCGCATTGAAAAAGGCCGCAGGTCATTTCTTTATTAGCAATGGGGAACTAATAAGACGAGGATTTGATGGCTGAACCAAATGTTGCATAAATTTCCCTGAAGCACGGGAAGTGCTTAAACAAGCTCATAAAGACGAGCACCAGGGGTGGAGGAAACTGTACAACCGGATCATACAGTTAGGCTATTATTGGCCGACCATGTGGGAAGATAGCAGGAGGTATGCGCAGAAATGTCGAGAATGTCAAGTCCACAATCATGTTATTCATGCACTGGCAGTTGAGTTGCACTCCCTGAACCCCCCTTGGCCCTTTCACACTTGGGCTATGGATCTAATAGGTCCAATCTCTCTAAAGTCACGCAAAAAAAAAAAAGATATTAGTGGCGATAGAGGTCTATACTAAGTGGGTAGAAGTAGTGGCCCTCTCCGTAGCAACAGGACAGCTCGTGTCTAATTTCATTAAGGAGAACATTATTTGCCACTTTGGCGTGCCTCGCGTGATATTATCAGACAACAGAACTCCTTTTGTCAATAATAGGGTTCGAGCGATCCTCCGAAGATATCACGTGACCCATCATACGTCAACGCCCTATTACCCTAAGGGTAACGGGCAGGTAGAGGCCATGAACAAAACCCTACTTAGAATCTTAAGTAGGACTCTAAAAGAGCAGCACGACAAATGGCCCGAGCAACTGGCTATCGCACTCTGGGCCTATCGCACCACCACAAAAGGGGCCACTAGCGCCACGCCTTTTTCACTAGTTGATGGCACAGAGGCAGTCCTTCCCATCGAAATAGCAGTGCCATCAGGAAGCTTAGCCGAATGGAGTCATCCTCACTTCGATCCCAGGCTCGGGAAGCTCAAGGGATTACAAGAGAAAAGGGAACTCGCAAGAGGTCGACTAAAGATTTATCAGCAGGGAGTTGGTCGAGCTTACAATGCTGCTGTCAGACCTCGAGCGTTCCAAGAAGGCGATCTGGTGTTAAAAACAGCGGCACATGTAATGCAAAATCAATTAGCGTCAAAGTTTACTCCGAAGTGGGAGGGCCCTTTTGAAGTCAGAGCCACTAGTGGTAGTGGGTACTATGAGATTGGCAGGATCGGCAGCAACAAAACTATGGGTTTGTTCAATGCCAAGTGGTTGAAGAAATATTATGCTTAATTTAACTAGTCCAGCGGACGCTGCAATCATCCTCCTTGAAGATTCGTGCTCATAGGTGATATCATGAATCTCGACCTCCTTGTAAAAAAAGGGGGGGGGGGGGGGGTTACTAATATTTTTGCTGGGGTACTAATATTTTTTGCTAGACGGCCCAAGGGAGTCCATACTTCCCGTGTATCCTGTTTTTTTGCTAAGCATGTATCTTGTTCTCAATATTAAAAGGGGCCCAAGGGAGTCCATACTTCCTATTTTACTCTCATGCTAAGCATGTATCTTGTTCTCAATATTAAAAGGGGCCCAAGGGAGTCCATACTTCCCATATTACTCTTATGAATTCCAGCATCTTTGGTTTAAGGTTTGCATTATACCATACCATAACGAAACGATTGCGCACTGGAATGAGTGCACTGACTATTGCCTCATGGCTAAACACATCATACTTAATAAAAGATAAACAAAAAACTTTGCTTATTTATAATAAAGGTACTGTTACATACACCATCATTTACTGAGTACCCCAAACGCAACAACACAGAGTATATATTCACTGGCAACATTTTTTCAGGGTAAATCGCCTAAGTTTGGAATAGCAGGGCCAAATAGTGATAGCTTCTGATCGATCTCCATCTTCAGCAGGACGATGCTTTGTTCTCTCGCGCGCACCTGCTCTTGCAGCTCGGCCAGGCGGCTCTTTTCACTTTGAAGAACTTGCTTCTCATCTTCCATCCGATCTCGTAAATCTTTGATCTCCTCGAGCATTCTTTCTCGCTTCTCGAAGCCCCTGATCTGGGCGAGTACGTCATCCGCCCACCCCACCTCGACCTGTGCTAGTTTCAAATTTGCCAGTACACGGTCAACCGGCTCGAGTTCTTTCACATTCAAGCGCCTGTTCCTCGCCTCGCGTAGGGTTGTCACTAGCTCGACTAAGGCCTTGTATACGAAGTTCAAAAACAAAGGTATGGCTCCCTCGAGGTTTCCAAAGATCTGTGGATGCATGGCCCTTACCTCATTTAAAACCTCCACCTCGCCTGCAGAAAGACTAGTTTCTTCCTATAGGATAGCTGTAGGGGCAGCCTCTCCTAGCCCCAATATGGCAACGGCGACCTCCTGCCTTGACTCCCCTAGAGTAACCTCTCTGTCAGCTATCCTTACAGGGAGGGTAGATTCAACCCCCATGTTTTCATTACCTAGAGCGATGTGGCTCGTCGACACTTCCTCATCATCCTCGAACTGATCATCGTTTCCCTTCGAGCCACTTCTCCTGCCGGACTCATCTTCGGCCGACCTAGCCAAACCCGAGCTCTTTGTACCCCCCGAGCTACTCTCCTTAGGAGCAGGGAGAGCTTCAATCGCCTTTTCAACTATATCTCTGAGCTAGTCGAGGGGCTCGTGGGGCAGTTCCTGAACCACTTCAACTGAGGTATCCATGTCATTACCCTCGCCATCACGACCCACGAATTGGGCATCGGTCTTGTCTCCGATCTCCTGAATATCGGTTATCTCGGCGTCTGTTAGGAACCATAATCAGAATTACTAACTATGTATAATAACGACAACGTAAAGGTAGCAGGAACCTTAAAGTAACGAGGTTACCCCTATCTATGGGAGACTGACTAGGACTCTACTCAATCTCGATCACGCCCATGCCAGGATCCATAGCACTATTCACTCTACCGGTCTCCTCATCAAACCTTCCTAGGCCTTAAGCCAAGGGTATGAGCTCTTTCCCCATTCCATGCCGCGAGTGAGTTGGGGGTTCAAGTCAGATGATAGTACATACTTCGCAGCCTATTTAGGATCTTCTAGGACATTAGTAAGAGTATGAAGGGCATCCTGGGGAACGTCCAAACCATGGGCTGCAAAGGAAGGGACAGTGTCACCAGCATGACCACCCCTACCGAGGTCATCATTAGGGGGGGTAAGGATTATAACCTCGTGCCGGCGGAAGCCCCCGCTCGGGATGGCGGGCGAGGAGCCCTGTGGGAAGCGGAGCCTTAGCAGCTGCATCAGGACAAGAGGAGCCCTAAAGGTGAAAGAAAATGATACTATGATTAATTAGAAACAAGTTTTGGATTAAAACCATGACAAATTCACTCACCTTAGCTCGCTTAGAAGAGGAAGGAGTGGTGGCTGGCACGAAGGTACTAACTGTAATGACCCGGGTTTCTATTCAACCGGTGGGTTAGTGATGAACCGAAGGTTGACCCGTTAACGGACCTGATGCGGAAGCAAGAACTAAGACAAAGGCACTACACACCTTTAAGACACTTTGATGACCTTCCATGGGGTCGTAGAACTCAATGAGAACTGACGCGGAAACAAAAGATCGGAATTATGACAAGTAAGCTCCTATGACAAAATAGTCATTTTAGAAACTACAGATTCGGGTGCCACCGAGCACATCGCTAGGAAGGCAATAAAAACTAATCGAGATGGACTCAAGATTCGCAGGATTCGGAGTCCAAATGAAGGAGAAACGACAAGATGAAGAGAAACGAGCAAAACCCGTTAATCAAGGGCAAAAAGGGTCAATTTACAACTAAGAAAGGAAATTTGACTCTAAGCAAGTCATATGAGGTCCACACAACCTAAACTAATCATTTCACAACATTCCAAGAGGTTCTAAGAACTTTTGACAAGAATCCCCCAAAATGCCCCCTTCCGGTTTAAACAAAATCTGACACTGTCTCACTAAAACATGTATAACTCCTACTGTTAGTTGAATCTGAGAATGACATTGGTACCATTTGAAAGCAGACTCAAAATACATGAATTTAGGCTCAAGAATCACCCCATTTGGGTTAGAAATGAAGGAGATATGGCCGTATGAAGTCGGAACTTCAATGCTAAAACATATCTGAGTAGCTGTATGAAAACAAGCTATTTCGGTCAACTGAAATAGAGTTTCGGTCGACCGACCTAGACAAAATTATGTTAAAAAGAAGGGAGGTTGGTTCGGTAGACCGAATTAAGCCATCGGTCACCGAAATAGGCCATCGGTCGACCGAAATGGCCCTGAATAGGGAAAAAGGCTGCTGGAATGTGCATTTTACTGTGCAATGACATTACCAAAAGCCATCGGTTGACCGAAATGGAGTTTCAGTTGACCGAAACACCTCGAAAAGCTACTGTAAGGTCTTCTATGAATAGGAATTGTTGAGGCTTCACCCAAGCCTCAAACACCAACATGAGATTGGTCCAAAAACATGATTTTAAGCTATGTAAGCATGCCAACAAGCGTACTTTAAGTATTGGAGTATGTTATAATGGCCCATAGCCTCATTACATAACATTTACAATATTTTACATGTCAAACCTCCAAGGTTGGTAAAAATACATTTCAAATGCAAAACTTGAAATTTAAATATATACACTTGAACTTTAAAGTTTGTGGTCCTTGGGCTCATGTCATACATATCAAATAGGTACCAAATAGTGTATTTAAGTACAGTTTACATGTCATTAGGCAAAAATGGGATATTGAACCTAACTAAGTATTACAACTTTAAAGGTAAAACTTTAACATGCTAACACTTGCATGTGAACGAGAATGCATTAAAAGAAACTTCAAATCTCCAAATCACCCTAGGCAAGTACAAATCTCCGAGTCTTGAATTCTGTACCTGAACAAATCCCCCAGTAACTTCGGGGCGAGTAAACAAGTTTACTCGTAGAGAATGAGCATCCATCGACTCGATTTCTTATAGATTTTTACTTTGATTTGAAACAATTCAAAAGGGGTCATGCCACTTAACGTCTACGTCAAAGGTGAGACTCAGGGATCATCCTAAGCTACTTAGAGTATATTCAACAAAAATCATGATATACATACATATATGAAATGAATCAAAGTTGGGATAATCCAAAAAACACGACAAGAAGGATGCTTGAACATAGATTTACATGAATTGAATTATCAATACAGTTAAGCAAGGGTTGGAATAATCTACACAACACGACAAGAAGATACTAGAATACAAAGATCAAATTGTCAAGACAATTTACATGATTGGAACATTCCAATTTAACAAGACAAGAAGTATATATGGATATAAGTTAACAAGAATTATATTATCAATGCAATTAACATGATTGGAGCATTCCAATTAACACGATAGGAGTAACACACGAAATCAAGAACAAGGCGTAATATCTATGTTAGTAAACAAGATTGGAGCTTTTCACATACACGACAAGTTTAAATCTTCAAGGAATAGCAACTTGAAATTTAAAGAGTGAAATCAACCAATGTGGAAAACTCGGATATCGTCCGGATTAAAACCATACTCTTGAGATCACTTTAGGGTTACTAACCCATGGGTACCTTTTCCCTAGTGCGCACTATAGTTGTAGAGGGACAATCCCCCGTACTAGAACCAAGTCCAAGCCATGTTAATTCTTGATTGAAATCCTAAGTCCCAAAATCAACAAGTTGTGCAAGTCAAGATTGTATTAAAATACAAGAAATGCATTAACCACGTTTCATTCACAACCAAGATTTTGGAACACACAAGTCATGCCCTAAGTTCTCAACTATAATGGCATGTGAAATGTCAAGAAATCATAGTGTGCATCTATATAGACTAGAACCAAGATATAAAGCACAAGGAATCCATTGAAGTAAATATACCACCTGCACAAGATACATGATTTCAATTACTTATTAAACAATACATGTGTAATTAAACTATTTTAAGACAATCATACTAGTTCATTAACTACCTTAATGAGATCAAGATACAAGGGGTCTAAATACATGATGAAAAGCTAAAAGCTCCATGAAATACAAATTAGAACCATGTGAACTAAGTTCCATACAAGGAAGATAAGTAATTGTAAGTCTCAATCTTATCTGATTATGTTCAATGTGATACACATGAAGGAACATGTCAAGGAAATTATGAATACAAAGCTAGTGACTTCTACATGCTCATGGAGCCATTGAATGGATTTTAATTAATTCTTTTAATTAAAATCTCTTCATTTTGAAATTCATCCAAATGATCTCAAATTGATATATGTTATTAAACATGTCAAGACTTGATTTAAAAGCATGATACAAGTACATTCCATGCAAGATACGGCCACGAGTATTAAACCTTAATACTAGACAATAATTAAATGAAAGGTTTTCAAAACCTAACCAAATGTTCTTGATTTAATATATGTGAGAGTATATGACATGCATATCAATAAAATTAAGTTGGAATTCAAATGGAGTGAATAGTACACTTGAAATAAATAAATTAATCAAATTAATTAAATATGACTAGATTTCAAAACAACTCCGATTTCTCTCAATTTCACCTATGTTGAAGAGCATGCTAGGGCCTAATATAATATGTTAACACATATTGATTTCAAGTTAGTTAAGGCCACATGAATTAATATTTCATTCAAGATAAACATTAAATAAAAACTTCGTTACTTGTCCAAATGCTCTAATTTTAATATATGTTAATGACCATATCAAGGGGTAATATTCTATCATTCCACAAGTTTAAAAGATGCTATGACCCACCGGGAAAATCAAATCTCACACATGAAAATTAAATAAATAAAAATTCTAGATTTGATATCCTAGCATGTATATGAGTTGTAAAAGCGTCCATAGCATGTAATATAACAAGAATGTAAACTATAACACCCCCTACCTCGATTTGAGATGAAAATCTCAAAAGGCACCAAATGAAAACCGCTCCGAATCCGACGATACCGTGAGGTTTTGTCGGGGACAACACGATGAACATAACCCCCAAGGAAGCCCCATGAAAATCACAACTTGACTTCAAACCTGAACTCAAGAAATGGCCAGAAATGGTTTCTAATAAGGGTAAAAGAAGCGTGACGTCAGGACAAGCATTAAACGTTAAGGCACTGCGATGTTTCACTCGAGGGAAATTGCCAAAAAATGAAGAAGAAGGGTGGTAGACCCTTGGCAGCCATAGCTGCCGGCCAAGAGAGCGGAGAGAGAAGAAAATCTAATTTTTTCTCTTTAAGTCCCCTATTTATAGAAAACCCTAAAAGTGACCCGAAAGGGTTCCGTCGGGTCCGGAAAAGTGAATTTTGTGCAAATGCGCTTAAACGGCAAAACTCCGTGAACAAAAAAGATTCGAAATGAGAAAATATGAATGACGAAAGAAACGGTGTCAAAAACTGAGTTCCGAGCAGAGATATATGCCCCGAACAAGTTTGGCGGCAACTGGGGTCAGAAACTCTGAAACTGGAGAAAGCGACCAAAAGGAGATTCTAAGGGTACACGACTCGATGAAATGTAAAAATGAATCCCGTACGAGGAGCCAGGCTCCAGACGAGGTATTTTTGCAATAACTTTCGTTAATTGCACAATGACCCCTCCAAACAGGGTTAACTGCACTAATGACCCAGATTGAAAATATCTTCCAAAAATATTTTCTTAAAAAACCCTGAAATAACATATCTTCAAAAGATATTTATCAAAAAAAAACCCTGAAAAAAATACCCCAAGAAAAGAAAGAGATTCCAAAGAACTGTACATTCAAGCCCCTATGGACACTGGGAGCAACCAGAGTACTTTCTTGCAAAAGTGAAGATACGTATTTCGTAGAAACCACAAAGAATGAAGGTACGTGAAGTCAAAAACTAACTCCGAGCATGAAAAGTGAGGTTGTGCCAAAAATTGACAAACGGGGAAAAGACAGAATAGCTAAAATGACGAAATAGGGAAAATGAAGAAATAGTGAATAGTGTCCGAAAAGTGAAAATGTGGAAATGACTCGGTCCTTAAAGGAAGTTGTAAATTTGAACGAAAGAGTTTTAGAAACCATTTCCAAGCACTTGAGACGACACCCTGTGACAAGAAACAGAACTCAGAAAAGAAAATGAAATGGAAAAAAAAAAAAATTTATCCGTAAAATTTGAGAAAAAGGAAAGGAAGGAAAATGACCGGGTCATTACAACCTACCCTCCTTAAAGGAATTTCGTCCCCGAAATTCAAAACATACCGGAAAAGAACAAAACAAGGACCGAACAAAAGGTCAGACTAAAGGACAACTCATAAAGCACCGAAGGATAACTCTAGAAGTCTCAAGGTCAATTGAAGGAACGCGAAACCATGAACTGAGGCAACACCTCTTACGAATCGGCACGTTAACTCAACGTCAACCACCGAGAGAATCCCAAGACAACGAAACGTTGAAACACGACAAAAGAAGAGAGTGACAAGACAGTACGAACAACGACCAGAACTCGTCTGCACTTACTCGTCTGTAAGGTAGCATGACAGTATAAGACACTAGTTCATAACATGCCCTAACCAGGTCAACTCTGAAAAACCAATCGTTACGGATGACATCAATGTCAGAAATGATCATTACTGAAACTCTAACAACAATGTCATTGGCACCATTACACTTAAGGCCTTAGATTTAGAAGCCACGAATGAAAAAAGAAATAAAACGGTGCCTCCTTAGCCCATGTCTCACTCCACCAGACAAGGACTGCAATTTTACGCTCACATGAGCCTTACTCGCATCAACCGTCAGACTAAGGTCTCGAAACACACAACCAAGAAAACAAACAAGAAGGTTCCCGACTTGGGTCCTTACAGAATGAATTTCTCCTATCCCAGGAAGAAACTCGTAAGACAAGAACGCATCCAAGGGATACAACAGATTCTGAGTGACAATGTCAAAACCAGACATAAAAGTAAACAGCTAGCATGCAACACAGCAATGGACTATCTACTCACACAAGTAGCAAGATCACATAAGATATATCAGTGTAAATAGGATAATAACGTAAAACATGGCGATGTGCTGCATATAACCATGTCAAGATGAACAAGTGTATATGATGCACTTAGGCAGACAAGCACCTACAACATGCTAAGATAACAGGCATACACCATGTGCTAAGGCAAACGAGCATATATCATATGCTAAGATAGTCAAAATAAGCTTCTAAACAAGTTGCCACATAAGCAAATAGACATGTTATCAAATCAAAACATGTTATCAGGAAGCACGCAAGTACATGGCACGACAATACACGTGAATGAAAAGTGTAAGGTATGCCGACATACGTCGCGTACGGTCATGCTAACATAAGCATGCAGACATGATATCACACCAGGACATGATAGTAACGCAGACATGGTCTGGTCCCATGTTATCAGGAAGCATATGTACACATAAAACATGCTTAACAAATAATAGATGTCTCAAAACACCTGAACATGTGAACATGTTATCATACAAGACATGTTATCATGATACAAATGACATATCAAAGCAAAACCACGTGAGCATGATATGCACCCAAAACCCATCATCCAAGGTATTCGAACCCGGACGCTCTGATACCACTTGTAATGACCCGGGTTTTTATTCAACCCAGTGGGTTAGTGATGAACCAAAGATTGACCCGTTAACGGACCTGGTGCGGAAGCAAGAACTAAGACAACGGTCTTCCAAGGCATTACACGCCTCTAAGACACTTTGATGACCTTCCATGAGGTCGTAGAACTCAATGAGAACTGACGTGGAAATAAAAGATCGGAATCATGACAAGTAAGCCCCTAGGGCAAAATAGTCATTTCAGAAACTATGGATTCGGGTGCCACTGAGCAGACCGCTAGGAAGGCAACAAAAAACTAATCGAGATGGACTCAAGATTCGCATGATTCGGAGTTCAAACGAAGGAGAAACGACAAGATAAAGAGAAACGAGCAAAACCCATTAATCAAGGGCAAAAAGGGTCAATTTATAACTAAGAAAGGAAATTTGACTCTAAGCAAGTCAAATGAGGTCCACACAACCTAAACTAATCATTTCACAATATTCCAAGAGGTTCTAAGAACATTTGACAAGAATCCCCCAAAATGCCACCTTTCGGATTAAACAAAATCTGACACTGTCTCACTAAAACATGTATAACTCTCACTATGATTTGAATCTTAGAATGGCATAGGTACCATTGGAAATATGACTCAAAATCTATGAATTTAGGCACAAGAATCACCCCATTTGGGTTACAAATGAAGGAGATATGGCCGTTTGAAGTCGGAACTTCAGTGCTGAAACATATCTGAGTAGCTTTATGAAAACAAGCTATTTCGGTCGACCGAATTGGACAAAATTATGCGGAAAACACATGTTTTGAAGGGAGGCTGGTTCGGTAGACCGAATTGAGCCATCAGTCGACCGAAATAGGCCATCGGTCGACCGAAATGGCCCTAAATAGTGAAAAAGGCTACTGAAATGTGCATTTTACTGTGCAATGACATTCCCAAAAGCCATCGGTCGACCGAAATGGAGTTTCGGTTGACCGAAACACCTCGAAAAGCTGCTGTAAGGTCTGCTATGATCAAGAATTGTTGAGGCTTCACCCAAGCCTTAAACCCCAAAATGAGATTGGTCCAAAAACATGATTTTAAGCTATGTAAGCATGCCAACAAGCGTACTTTAAGTATTGGAGTGTGTTACAATAGCCCATGGCTTCATTACATAACATTTAAAATATTTTACATGTCAAACCTCCAAGGTTGTTAAAAATACATTTCAAATGCAAAACTTGAAATTTAAATACATACACTTGAACTTTAAAGTTTGTGGTCCTTGGTCTTATGTCATACATATTAAATAGGTACCAATTAGTGTATCTAAGTACAGTTTACATGTCATTAGGCAAAAATGGGATATTGAACCTAACTAAGTATTACAACTTTAAAGGTAAAACTTTAACATACTAACACTTCCATGTGAACGAGAATGCATTAAAAGAAACTTCAAATCTCCAAATCACCCAAGGCAAGTACAAATCTCCGAGTCTTGAATCCTGTACCTGAACAAATCCCCCAGTAACTTCAGGGTGAGTAAACAAGTTTACTCGTAGAGAATAAGCATGTATCGACTCGATTTCTTATAGATTTTTACTTTGATTTGAAACAATTCAAAAGGGGTCATGCCACCTAACGTCTATGTCAAAGGTGAGACTCGGGGATCATCCTAAGCTACTTAGAGTATATTCAACAAGAATCATGGTATACATACATATATGGAATGAATCAAAGTTGGGATAATCTAAAGAATACGACAAGAAGGATGCTTAAACATAGATTTACATGAATTAAATTATCAATACGGTTAAGCAAGGGTTGGAATAATCTAAACAACACGAGAAAAAGATAGTAGAATACAAAGATCAAATTGTCAAGGCAATTTACATGATTGGAACATTCCAATTTAACAAGACAAGAAGTATACATGGATATAAGTTAACAAGAATTACATTATCAATGCAATTAACATGATTGGAGCATTCCAATTAACACGATAGGAGTAACACACGAAATCAAGAATAAGGCGTAATATCTATGTAAGTAAACAAAATTGGAGCTTTTCACATACACGACAAGTTTAAATCTTCAAGGAATAGCAACTTGAAATTTAAAGAGTGAAATCAACCAATGTGGAAAACTCGGATATCGCCCAGATTAAAACCGTACTCTTGAGATCACTTTAGGGTTACTAACCCGTAGGTACCTTTCCCGTAGAACGCACTATAGTTGTAGAGGGACAATCCCACGTAGTAGAACCAAGTCCTAGCCATGTCAATTATTGATTTATATCCCAAGTCCCAAAATCAACAAGTTGTGCAAGTCAAGATTGTATTAAAATACAAGAAATGCATTAACCACGTTTCATGCACAACCAAGATTTTGGAACACACAAGTCATGTCCTAAGTTCTGAACTATAATGGCATTTGAAATGTCAAGAAATCATAGTGTGCATCTATATAGACTAGAATCAAGATATATAGCACAGGGAATCCATTGAAGTAAATATACCACCAGCACAAAATACATGATTTCAATTACTTATTAAACAACACATGTGTAATTAAACTATTTCATGACAATCATACTAGTTCATTAACTACCTTAATGAGATCAAGATACAAGGGGACTAAATAAATGATGAAAAATAAAAAAAAACTCCATGCAATACAAGTTACAACCATGTAAACTAAGTTCCATACAAGGAAGGCAAGTAATTGTAAGTCTCAATCTTATCCGATTATGTTCAATATGATACACATGAAGGAACATGTCAAGGAAATCATGAATACCAAGCTAGTGACTTAGACATGCTCATGGAGCCATTGAATGGATTTTAATTAATTCTTTTAATTAAAATCTCTTGATTTTGAAATTTATCCAAATGATCTCAAATTGATATATATTATTAAATATGTCAAGACTTGATTTAAGAGCATGATCAAATTACATTCCACGCAAGATATGGCCACAAGTATTAAACCTTAATACTAGAAAATAATTAAATGAAAGGTTTTCAAAACCTAACCAAATGTTCTTGATTTAATATATGTGAGAGTATATGACATGCATATCAATAAAATCAAGTCGGAATTCAAATGGAGTGCATAGTACACTCGGAATAGATTAATTAATCAAATTAATTAAATATTACTAGATTTCAAAACAATTCCGATTGCTCTCAATTTCACCTATGTTGAAGAGCCTGATAGGGCCTAATATACTATGTTAACACATACTGATTTCAAGTTAGTTAAGGCCACATCAATTAATATTTCATTCAAGATAAATATTATATAAAAAGTTCGTTGCTTGTCCATATGCTCTAATTTTTATATATGTCAATGACCATATCAAGGAGTAATATTCTATCATGCCCCAAGTTTAAAACATGCTATAACCCACTGGGAAAATCATATCTCACACATGAAAATTAAATAAAGAAAAATTTTAGATTTGATATCCTAGCATGTATATGAGTTGTAAAAGCATCCATAGCATGTAATATAACAAGAATGTAAACTATAACACCTCCTATCTCGATTTGAGATGAAAATCTCAAAAGCCACCAAATGAAAACCGCTCCGATTCCGACGATACCGCGAGGTTTTGTTGGGGACAACACGATGAACATAACCCCCAAGGAAGCCCCATGAAAATCACAACTTGACTTCAAACCCGAACTCAAGAAATGGTTGGAAATGGTTTCTAATAAGGGTGAAAGATGTGCGTCGTCAAGATAAGCATTAAACGTTAAGGCACTACGATGTTTCACTTGAGGGAAGTGGTCGAAAAATGAAGAAGAAGGGTGGCAGCCCCTTGGCAGCCATGGCTGCCGGCCAAGAGAGAGGAGAGAGAGAAGAAAATCTGATTTTTTTTCTTTAAGTCTCTTATTTATAGAAAACTCTAAAAGTGCCCCGAAAGGGGTCCGCCGGGTCCGGAAAAGTGGATTTTGAGCAAACGTGCTCAAAAGGCAAAACTCTGTGAACAAAAAAGGTTCAAAATGAGAAAATATGTATGATGGAAGAAACGGCGTTAAAAACCGAGTCCCGAACAGAGAGATATGCCCCGAACAAGTTTGACGGCAACTAGGGTCAGAAACTCTGAAACTGGAGAAAAGCGACTAGAAGGAGATTCTAAGGGTACACGACTCGACGAAATGTGAAAATGAATCCTGGAAGAAGATCCAGGCTCCAGACGAGGTATTTTTGTAATAACTTTCGTTAATTGCACAATGACCCCTCTAAAAAGGGTTAACTACACTAATGACCCAGAATGAAAATATCTTCCAAAAATATTTTCTTAAAAACTCCTAAAATAAAATATGTTGAAAAGATATTTATGAAAAACACCCCAAGAAAAGAAAGAGATTGCAAAGAACTGTGCATTCATGCCCCTATGGACACCGGGAGCAACAAGAGTACTTTCTTGCAAAAGTGAAGATACGTATTTCGTGGGAACCACTAAGAATGAAGGTACATGAAGTCAAAAACTAACTCCGAACCTGAAAAGTGAGGTTGTGCCAAAAACTGACAAACGAGGAAAAGACAGAATAGGGAAAATGACGAAATAGTGAAAGGGACGAAATAGTGAATAATATCCGAAAAGTGAAAATGTAGAAATGACTCAGTTCTTAAAGGAAGTTGTCAATCCGAACGAAAGAGTTTTAGAAACCATTTCCAAGCACTCGAGACAAAGGAAAAAAAAAATTTATGCGTAAAATTTGAGAAAAAGGAAAGGAAGGAAAATAACCGAGTCATTACACTAATGTCTTGGTCGGCCTTACGTTTGGTACGGTGGAGCTTCATGGCTTGAAGGTCTACGTCGATGTTGAGGTCAAGTCCATCGAGCGGGACATGTAAAATAACTTGTTAAAAATTGATGGATAAGTTATTTTTGTTAAATTTTAATATTTTTTTTATTCGTAAAAACATCAGAAAATAAAAAAATATTTTTTGAAAAATATTTTACATCCAAACAAACGGAGCCTACAACAAATAGATATCCATTATATCGTTCGTTCGCTTTCCCCATCCACTTCTTAGAAAAATGATATCATTCTTGCAAAGTAATCGGTTAATCAAGTGACTTAAGTGAATAATGAAATCATTAATAGTAGAAAAATATAGAGTCATCTTAATCCTAGAAAATAAACTTAAATACAATTAATGACAAAGATAAAAATTTTACAATATATAAAATTGGAATTCCCTGCTACGGCTATCAATAGCAACACTAACTCAAATGCCTCCTCAATGTATGGACGAACATTTTCGTAAAAGATCAATTGAGACAACCTTTACATTTTTCTGCACATGATCAATGAGTAAATTAAGAATGAGATATATTCTTGTTTGTTTTATTTCCATTGTTTGATTAATTTGTTCATATTTAAAGAACTCAATACTAATCTTGTTTTAGTCGCACACTCCTTGTTTAGCTGTATAAAGGTAATTCTTGTCGGTATAAATTCCACCACTGTTAATGATGAACTCAAATGCATGATGTATCACAGTCAACCAACTCTTGCTCGGAGAGGGTGATCAAATCTCCGGTTACTATTTATCTTGTTTATCCCCTCAACAACAGCAATGGATGAGAACGCCCAGCAACTCCCTGCATTTTAAATTACATAATCACATATGTATACCGAGGGGTTAAATTTTAATACACATCCGAGATCATTTAAGAAAGATGATAACAGATTTCTTATGTTTAAAAATCTGATTCCTCCTCCTTCTTCTTCTTCGTTTTTTTTTTTTATTTTTTTATTTTTTATAATTAAGGATGGTGTTCAATACCTGCTGCGAGACGTTTCAACAAATCATATTTGGCATGATTCATTAGGCTTCGTTTGGTTAGATAGAAGCAATGAGAACAAAAAAATATATAGAAAATTTTATAACGTTTTTGGAGTTTGCTTAGATACAAAAGGAAAGTGCTAGAAAATTATGATTCCTGCAGGCTGCAACCCTCAATTTTTTCCAATTCGTTTCCCACACAAAACACCGGTTATTATTATTATTTTTTCCAGTAAATAGGTTAAAGCAGGTCTTATTATTTTGTGTTCTGATTCTACCCGACAACTTCATTGATATATGGAGACCAACAATATTATTTTACTAGGATTCAAAGAATAACAGTCCAATAATAACTTTCTCATTTTTAAGGTTTGAATTTACCTCACTTCCATTCTTAGTTGTTTTCCATTTTATTTGGAAATTAAATAAATATTAATTTGCAAAGTCTAATAATAATAATTATTATTATTATTTTGGTGAATGGGTGGGTAAGCTTGTATATTAAAAAGAAATTTTTTACAAAGTCCATAAAATGGACATAACAAGTCCATAGGTCACAGGAGACTAGAGGCATCACAAAACTTACAATAATAACCAAGCAAATGACCAAGCAATTGCTGAACAAAAATACACTCTAAACCAGACTCATCCACGCATTGAGTGACATGTCGACATTGGAGGGTAATCAATTAAAAACAAAGATTATCCATTAGCTAGCTATAGAACAACCCTGCAGAAAGAGCTACTGTAGATCATCCATTGATTAGAAGTTTATGATCTCGATCATCACCACTCTTCAACTTAATGTAGGTATATCGGGCTCTGATGCAACTTTTGATGAGACATACAATGTGTAAACATGATTGTCTAGCTGAAGAATTTCCATGTCGGCGAGGGCTATGTGGGTAACAATTGGACCATTTAGTAACCAATACTCCAACTATAGGTTTGTATCTAATCCATTCCCAATATTGTGTCTTTCTAATCATCTTGTAATGCTTATCAGCTTGAGGAGTCTTCTCCAAAATCCAGAGCTTAACGAGGTTTGTTTCACATTCCAAATGCTCTTATTCTTGTTGAGATATTTATATGTCCATGCAACCCACAAAGAGTCCTTTCTAGCATATAATTTCCTTAAGTGTTTGAGGCTTGAGATTCTATTAGCCAATTCTAAACATGGAAAACCCAATCCACAATTAGGCGGCTTTGGTCTGCAAACAGTTGTCCAAGCAACCTTAGCACCAGATTTCTTCAATTTAGTCCTTAACCAATAGAAACACCTGAGAATTTGGCTAATCTGTTCAACGACTTTTAAGGGCAGAACAAAGGCTTGAGTCCAATATGCTTATATTAAGCAGAGTATTGACTTGATTAACACAAACCTTCCTACATAAGACAGGAATTTTGAAGTCCAATTGTTGATTCTTCCTGTTATTTTCTGCACTAGTGTCTGGCAATTAGTGACATTGATTGCTGATGAGGATAGGGGTATACCAAGGTATGAAATAGGCAGAACCCTAGGTTCAAATTTGAATATCATATTTGGGTTGACTGTTCACCCCAGAGAAGAACACTTGACTCATGGAGCAATTAACTGATAGTCCAAAAATAGCAAGGAAAATATTCAATGCCACATATAGGAGTTGAACATAACCCAAATTTGTATATGAGAATAAGAGCAAGTCATCTACAAATGCTAGATGTGATAAAGACATTTTACTGTGTCTCTAATGGTACCTGAATGAGTTACTCTGAATAACAACATTATTGAGTGAGAGTGATATGACCTCCATAACCAATACAAATAATAAGGGAGAGATAGGATCACCCTGTCTAACCCCCCTTTTAATTACCTTTGAAAAACCCAAATAGCTCTCCATTGAGTGAGATGGAGTAGGAATGAGTAGTTATAAATTGAGCTATCCAATACACAAACAAATCAAGAAATCCAAACAAGTGTAACGCATCCAAAATAAACTGCTAGTGTAGTGAATCAAAAGTTTTTTCAAGTCAATTTTGAGTGTACAACAAGGTGGATAGGTAGTTTTGTGGTATCCATTTAAGAGTTCGCGACCTAGGATAATATTATCTATAATTTGCCTATTTTTAATAAAAGCATTTTATAATGGGTTGATGATTGAGAGAAACATATTACTAAGTTTGGCTGCAAGGAGTTTTGAAATACATTTATAAAGCAAATTACAACAAAAAATAGGTTTAATGTCACTAATAGAAAAGGGGTTGGGCACTTTAGCTACAAGGGCTATGTATGAACAATTGTTCTCAGAGAGCATTCTCCCAGAAAAAAGAAGTCCTTCACTGCAGCAATGATATCTCGGCCTATGATAGGCCAATCATGGGTGAAAACATTAGCTAAAGCCATTAGGACCAGGGCTTTTATAAGGATGAAATGAGAGAATGTAACTTCGGATTTCCAAATCTGTAGGTATATCAGCGAGTGAGGATAACTTTGAAGACATACCTGTGTAGTGGGAGTAACTTTGAGCAAGCAAACTCTGAAAGTGACGGAGAAATTCATTCTTGAGATCTTGTCGTTGCAAAGTAGTCCCATTAGCATCATCAATTGAGACAAATTTTCTCCTATTAGCTTTTGAGGAAAAGCTCTTCATGAAGAATGCAATGTTCTGGTCCCCAACTTTCAACCAATGAATCTAAGCTTTTTGTTTGAAAAACATCTCTTCAGCTAAACATACTTCATAAAATTTTGAGGCAAGTTCCTTTTCATCGAGTCTCAGTAGATCGTAGGGTTCTGGTCCTAACTAAATTGGCATTGTGATAGCTCTTCTCTGCATGCAATCACCTTCGAAGAGATCACTCCAAACACATTTTTATTAAGCAACTTAAGGGGCTTCTTTAAGGCTCTCAATCTTTTACCCACACAACATTTTTGTGCTATGAACCTTTTTTTGCCAACCATTATGAACAATATCGAGAAATTTCTCATTAAGTGTCCAAACGTTGAACAATCTGAAGGGAAGATTTCTTTTGGAAGCACCTAAACCAAGATTGACCACCATAGGAGAGTGATCTGAAATACCATAAGGCAAGAAGTAACAAGCATCCTATGGAAACATATTCATGTGAGATATAATTTTTATAATTAGAAAATTTCGTTTTCAAAACAAGTTCGATCGAGTTGTAATTCCAATTAAGCTCAAAATTCAAGATAGAGATCGGTTGCGGAATTGGAAAGTTGTTCAGGTTTAATATACTGAAATCTACGAAAAAGAAATGAACAACACATTAGGAAGATAAGTTTTGAGGTTATGACACTTTTCATAGTTGGTGTTTTTGCAAAATTACCAAAACAGTATTTTTTTCAAGTGTCTAGCCTTCATTGTTTAAGACTGGCCATCTTGAACCGGTTCAAGCTTTTTGGAACCGATTCAAGAATAAAACAATTCCTTCAAAATGTTACTGGCCATCTTGAACTGGTTCTGCTTTCTTTGAACCAGTTCAAGGCTTTCAGACAGGTTTGGTAACTGTTGTTTCCTGTTCTGATTACTCTTCTTATTTGGTTTAGAATTCTTTCAAATGTCCTATGCACGAAAAATTACCTTTTCCTATGCATATCTAGGTCTTTGAAAATTCTAAATAAACCTTGATTTACATCTAGGTTGATACGGCTTTTGCACTATAACTTCATAATTCTTAAAATCCTATTGGAAATATATTTTTGTATAAAATCAAACCTGATTTTTTTGTCTTTCTTTCTAGAACACACACATAAACACAAGAGTGAGTTTAGAGTGTTGTTCAAATCCTGATCGTGATTAAAGTATTTTGAATCTTACATCTGCAACGATCAGAGAAAATAAATTTATTTCTTCTATATCAAATTCAGATCTTGAAGAATAGAGGTGAAATGATCACACTTTGAAAGGGTTAAAATAATTGAGGAATGTTGTTTGATCTACCAGCAATCCTTCTACAAAGATCAAGAGTAAGCCTAAGGTGAAGAGCTGTTGGATGGGACATCGCAAAGCCAGAGGATTGTCAGTAATTGGTGTTTGGTAGAATGATAGGGTGTGAGCCTGAGTCAAAGGCTATTGTTCTTTATTTCAAATATAGTGGATCGGTTTACTTTGGACTACACAGTCTACGAGGTTTTTCTCGTAAACAGTTGGTCTATTCTACTAATTGGGGTTTCCTCGCTAAAAATTCTGGTGTCATCTCTCAACTCTATTACTTTACTTTATTTTATATTGCATGAAATTAATTGATTAATTGCTAAAATAAGTAAAGTTAGAAAGACACAGATCTGTTTTTAAAATACAAAACTTTCCACACAAGTAATCTCCCACTGCACAACTCATAAATTAGTATCAGAGCCAATCTCTACACATTGAGTTGATCCTTGTGGAAAGTTTTCTGTTTTTCAAAAATTTGTTTTATCATGTCTTATGCGTTGAAAGAAGGTGGATCTAATCAACGTGGTCCTTTATTTGAAGGAAACAATTATAATTTTTAGAAATCAAAGGTGAGAGCCTATTTGCAAAATTTAGGAGGTAAAGTTTAAGCTGTAATTGAATCAGGTTATACACCACCTACAGAAGAAAAAACTGTGGATGGTAAAGTAACTCAAGTTTTGAAAGATGCTTTAAACTTTAATGCAATTGAAACTAAGCGTAATGATGCTAATGGAAAAACCTTATATGCAATTATAAATTATGTTGTTCCATCTAAATATGCTAGAATTTTTTATTGTAAAACTTCTAAAGATGCTTGGGATATTTTGCAGGTTACTCATGAAGGGACTTCAAAAGTGAAGTTGTCCAAAATTCAAATGCTTACTCATAACTTTGGGAACATTGTGATGAAAGAAGATGAATCATTCTCTGATTTTTATTCTAGTCTTCTTGAAATTATTTCTGAACTGCATCACTTAGGCAAAAGAGTTGGTGATAAGAAAATTTGTGAGAAAATATTAAGGACTTTACCTAAAAGATTTCAAATAAGGGTAGAAACTATCACTGAAAACTGGGATTTGTCTAGATCTAAAGTAGATGAAGTTGTAGGTTCATTGAAAAATTTTGTGATGCAGAATTTTGATCTAAATAAGAAGGACAAGAATCTTGCTTTAAAATCAACTCAAGTTGATAACTCTGTCGATGAAAATTCTGATGAAGATGTTGTTTTCATCACAAGGCAATTTAATCCGTTTTTGCAAAGACAACAGAGGAGAAGGAATGGCAAAGGGGCCAATCCTAGAAATTTTGACAAGGGGTCAAAATTGAGAATAAATGAAAAAAAAAATAGAAGATTCAAAATAAACTGAATTCACTTGCTGGAATTATGGTGGCAAAGGTCACGCAGCAAATATTTGTCCTAGTCCTAAGAAAGATCAAAAGGATAATGTAATACCTTGTGCGCAGACTTGATCAACCCGTGTTTTAAAATCTAGGGGGTATCAAAGATAGGAATAAAGGGAAAGCAATGAAAGTTTCTGTTTTTGAAAATTCTGCTTCCAGTGATAATGATCATCCTCATGGTAATTGTAATGATTTTTCTTTTGTAGCTTTTCTTGATAAAGGTCCTCATGTTGTTTCTTTGTCTGATTATGACAGTTCAGATGATGAAACCAATGAAGTTCTTGATTAATAGATTCAAGAGGATGAAAAGGATGAAGAAAAATTGAAGAAGATGTTCAAAGAGACTATTGAAGTCAAATTGGCTGTCAATAAGTTAGCAAAGGAGCTTATTCAAGCAAAAGAAGAGAATGAAGATCTAAGAAAAGAGATTGATGAAGGAAAAAGAAAGGCTTTTGATAGTAATTCAATCATCTCTGATCTCAATAGAAAGATCATCATTCTTGAAGATAAGGTAAGTAATGCTAACTCCTTGAAAGAATATCTTGCTCTGAGAATTGAATATAGTGAACTTGAATTGAAAAAGGCACAAGATAGACTGATAGGGTTCACTGCTGGTCAAGAGAAATTGAATAAGATGATCAATATAGGAAAGAATGTGAATGATAAAACTGGTTTAGGTTTTGTTAAAGGCTTATCTAGTAGTCAAGGTAATACAATTTTTTGTAAAATGTATTGATCATACTGTGAATGATCCTAGTTTGGATAATGCATTGCATTCTGATATGTCATAGATGCCCAAATTGTTGCATTGTACTTTTTGTGGTAAGAATGGACATAACCATCATTCATGTATTCACAAGAAAAAAAAAAACATTTTTCAGAAATTCATTCTCATGATGTTCATGCTAAGAAAAAGGTACATTCTAAGAAAAAAAAGATTAATTTTGTGTCACCTAAGAATTTTAAAGCTAGAAATTTGCCTAAGAAAGAGGCAAAATCTGAAAAAGCTTTTCAGGAAGTGAAAGCAAAAACTGTGTAGATCAAAAAGAATGATTTGATCAATTATGTGTCAATTGAGTCCTTGGAACTAGTTTCCAAAAAGACTAAAACCTTTAAACTAAGTCCTATGATGTTTAGTGATCATGGAATGTGTTAATTGAAAATTTTTGTTGCCATTGGATCACTTTTTAGGGTTAGGTTAAGGTCTTGAGACATTCATCATATTTTTCATGATAATATATGTGAAAATTCTTTCAGTTGAATTTATGATCTATCTATGAATTGCAAATCGAGACACATATGAGTTGATAAAAATAGATTCTTGGATTGTAATTTATATAATGAAAAACAATTTGCATTGATTAGGAGATTTTTAGATTTGAATATCTTGAGTTCATAGTTTTTGTGCACTAGTCTATCTCTGAGAAAATTGATTGAAAATCATTGTATTATTGACTAGGTTATATTGATCACAAAAGTTATGTAGGTTATTGTTTCAAAAAAATAGGAGCATGAAATTAAAAATAATAATAATAATAATGTTCAACACGAAAAGAAAAGAAAAATAAAAAATTTGCTGAATTCTTTATTGAAGAAAAGGCTACCTATTGAGTTTGGGTCGAAAGTTCGCATTAGACTTTGAAGTGGAGTTATTTGAGTAAAAAGAAAGGTAGAGACAAGTTGAATTGGGGAATTGCAATCCGCTCTTTAGAGTGAAAGCCACCTTACTTAAAAAAATTGCACAAACCAATCTTATCTTGATGCTTTAACAGTAGACACCTAATTAATTTATTTTTTCAGCATGCTTACATTCAAGGCAATGTTTGTGCCATTAATTCACCTTTTTGTAATTCTGTATAGTTCAAGCAAGACATCCTTATAATCTATTAAAGAATAACTTTCATGTTTTTTTTCTTTCTAAATTTGCCAGATATATTAAAAATATTTACGCGTACGAATAAATATATAGAAGCTGAAAAGGGTATGAGGTGAAAGGTCAATGACCGTTAACGTTGAATCAAACATTTATCAAAGAAGAAAAGTAAAATGGATCAACAAACATTATATTTAGAAATTAAACAAAAAGCATTAACATTAATTCAGTACTCTTGCATTCTTATTAATGGTCAAATCTTACATGAAGAGGCCATCCCAACCCAACAATACATTATAGGAGCAGAGATAACTCGAAGGAAAGAAAAACGAACTCTTATTGCAACGCATAAATATAAAAGCACCACACACGTTCATATATATTCATCCCATTTGCAATATAATAATTCAACCAATCAGGCTGACAATTCAACCAATCAGGCTGGAGTTTGAGGTTTGACACAAGAAACTTATAATTTAAAATCATGAAGAAAAATAAAAATAAATTAATAAGAGCATTTAATTAGAGTCGATTTAGGCGTCACACCAAGAAATGGTCTCACACATAATTTGTAAATCATTTAGGAAAAAAAAAATTTACAACATAATTTTATATTCATTCATTCGGTGATGCAATAAAGATTACTTTCCATCCCTCCAAAGGATTCGTATCACGCTTCTTACATTTACACACAGGATAACTCACGACTTTTTAACATACTAATAAAACTCGTAACTTTTTAAATTAATAACTCATGACTTAATAGCATAAATAAAAGCAAATAAATACAGCTTAATTGCATCGTAATTCCCACTAAACTTCATGCATCTCGATTAAAATGTTAATTATTCAAGACTCCACATGGATTTCACATGGATTTCAGAGCCCTTTATATAAACCTTTAAATTCTTCCCCCACATATCTCCATCAATAATTTTTCCAAGAGTAGTGATATAGAAACCGAATGTTTCTACCAAAATAAACACCGAATCGTACGTGACTTTGTCCACGTCAAATAATTTCATTTTCTAACTCTTTATCATCGATCTTTTCTCTCCCAATTTTTCCTTTTTGTCTCTCTTCCTCTTAGTTTCTCTCTCCTCTCTGTGTCTGGTTCTTCACCAATTCTTCTTATACATCCCCTCTCTTGATATACATATATCCAAAGTATTCTAGAGACAAGATCCAAAATTCTTTATCCTCGCTCCTTTTTCAAGATCACCTACTTTTCTCTATTCATAAATCTTCCAAAAATAAATCTTTCCATTCTCAGATGAAAAATATGCAGATTTTTTTTTTTTTTTGATAAGTAAATATCCACACAAGAGTTGCCATTACAAAATACATTAATCTCTTACTGAATAAATAAATAATAATAAAAAAAACCTAACCCAGAGAAGAGAAACGGATGAATCTTCTCAAAGTTTCTGTTTGATTTTTATGGATACAAAATCTGAATGAGAGAAATTGTAGCTTTTATTTTCTTTTTCTTTTTTGTTCTATTTTGGTTTTGTGCTTCTATATATGCAAAACATGGTGAAATTTAAATTTTTTTTATTTTATCTTCAATTTTACGAAATCAAAAGGAGAGACAAAACTAAAATCAAAGATAAGATTGAATACAGAAGAAAAATCGAGAATTAAAGGAAGAGAGGAGAGAGAAGGAAAGAGGTAGGAGTTATGTTTTTAGAAAATAATCTAACGTGGCTGAGCCACGTTAAATTCGACCTTTTATTTGGTTGTTTGGCTCGGCTCACTTATCATTTTCCTTTTCCCAATTCCTCCACTATCTTTTGCCTACGTCGACTTTTCACTCATAAGGCCAACTGCACCAGCCTCTTTGGATTTTGGCTCTCTAAAAACGCCACATCAGCTTTTTTAAGAGCCACATTAGCAATTTCAAGAGCCACGTCAGCAGATTTCGCTCTCCAAAAACATGAACTCCATCAAGCTCTCCGAATTTTCGCTTTCCAAAAAAAATAATAATAAAAAATTAAAATTATTTTTTTTTTAAAACTTTTCCTAAACGGCTATATTCATAATGGGTATATTTTTAACGGCTATATTTTCTCAACCGCAATATGTTTCAATCAAACAATATTTTTGCAAATTATTAAAAAAAACTACGATTTGTATTAGAACTTGAAACAATACATTATCCATTATGGATTAAAAAAAACAAATTAAACAAAACATTAAAAATAACTTAAACAATACAATATCCTAAATTAGAATAAGAAAATAAATACACCAAGGATTACAAAATACTATGGGAACTTTGGGGCAGACCGTGAATTCAAAGATGCCAATATCTCATTTTGTTGTGTAATAAATCAAGCTTTAATTTCCCCACTTCTGTTGGTTTTGAATTTGGATCTGTTAACATGAGCTCCTTCTCTTCAAGTCTTTGTTTCTCTATAATCACTAGCTGTCTTGTCTTCTCTTTCTCCATTTTTCTTACCTCTCGTGCCACTTGGGCATCCTGCATTTTCTTCTGACGACTCTTAAAACGGGTGATGATATTATTAAATTTCGAAACGAATGAAGTTTGCAATTCATTCGCTGAATTAATTTTTGCTCGACGCTGCTTTTCCGCTTTTCTTCCTGCTGATATTTGTAGTTGATATTCTTCCACACTGGGTGAATCATTTTCCCCGATGTATGGTGATTCTTCAGTTGAAGCTCCATCTGTCGTGGCTCCATGACTTGACGGAGTAGATGGTAATGAGTGCCCAACAGATTCATTAATGTCAAAGTCAAATTCACTCCTCTTCTTCGGCTCTTTTTTCTTTTTTCCTTTTCCTACTTGTTCGGCACAATGTGAATTTCATTTATTGTTATGCTTCAAGATCTCCCAGCAGCTTTCTAACTTAAATTCACTACCTGTTTGGCTACAAAACAGGTCTTTAGCTACTATCATCTACACGAAAAAAATAACAAAAAATTAAAAGCTGACTATTTAAAATATTTACGAGTTATATTTAAACAATAAATAACTCACCATATCATCACTACTAAAGCCGCTAGGACGATTCATTTATATGGTAGTCATGCAGCCGAAAAATTTGCTGAATTTTTTTTTTTGGATCACCAACCAACGATTCATCAAACCTCCATCATTTCGCTCAGTTGAAACACCAATATGTTGTTTATATTGTTCCAGAATTCGCTCCCATAACTTCTTCTTACCTTGGTCTGCCCCGTAATTGCATCAGAGGTAATGGATAGCCACACCCAACATAAAGCCTCATCTTCATCCTTGGTCCAATTATTATGTCAGATAGCCGGTTGTTTTAACAGGGGTTTTGAGTTACTTAATTGTGGAACACTAGTACCACAATATTGATGAGAAGTTTGGGATGGTTGATAAGAAGGTTGGGATGGTTGATGAGAAGGAAATTGAGAATTTCCTTCATAAAAATTGATATTGTCTTCGAGAAATGGCAAAAACTCATTGTTTGATGGGTTGAATTGGGTGTTGTAACAAAATGGATGTCGAGGATCCATGGAATCAAAATGACTTTGAAAATAATAGCTAAGATTGAGAAAATAGAAGAAATAAGTTGAATGGTAGATAATAGAGATGTATTAGAAGTGATGAGTGACGGTAGGAGTTGGGGTATTTATAAAGATTTTAAAATTTTTAATTAAATTTTTTTTTTTCATAAAGTTAAAAAAATTTGAATTTTAAAACTTTTTTTTTAAAAAATTATAGCCGTTAAAGCACTGTTTGTGTCAGCCAAACAGTGCCTTAATGGCCAAATACACTATTTGGCCTACACATTTAAAATTTAAAGCAAAAGAATTTTAAAAAAAAAACAAAAACTAAATTTTAAGGGAAAAAATTAAAAAAAAAGTTTTTTAATATATTTTTGGCCTAATTTTTTTTTTTTTTTGGACAAACAATGCCTAAACAATATATTTTTTATTTAATGAATTTTATTTATTTATTTATTTTAAAAAAAAAGAGCTCTAAATAACCTATTTTTAGGTTTTTTTTTTTTTCTAAAAAAATCTGCCAAACAGTGCCTCATTGTTCCAGTACCTGCAAAAAAAGACAAAAGAGTGGCAGCCAAACGGCGCCGTTTTGAAACAAAAAAAATTACCGCGATCGCGGGCCGGCTCGCTAAATACCGCGAGTTGGCCCGCTGAATACCGCGAGCTGGCCCGCAAGCCTAAATGGGCCCTACTAATTTTGAAGAGGCCACTGCACGACCCAAAGCCTCTCTCTCTCTCTCGCGCGGAAATTGGGTTCCGCTAATGGCTGCGGATGCTCTAATACGTCACACACCTCTATCAATAATTGCAAACTCATGCTGTAAAGTGGTACATGGAAACACACAACACAAACTTTAGCTTTTTACATAAGAGAGAGAGAGAGAGAGAGATTGGGATGATATTGATGGATCTGACTGTCCAAGAAGATAAGACTACTGCTAGCATTGCAGAAGAATGAGAACATGCAACTACAGCCACACCAAGGTCTAGCTCTGTCCCACAACTTGCCGTGAATACACCCTAAAGAAAAATGTAGCATCATCTTAATGTTATTAGAAAAGAAACTAAACTACAATGATCGACCAATGTTGAATTTATGGATTCGTAGGAGTTGAATTCATCGGCACTAGCATCAATGGCAACACTCACTGGTTGACTTGCCACTGACTTTTGCAATGCCAACTCGTTATTTGGAGGAAGGTCTTCATAATCATCAATTGAGACAACCTTTACATTTTTCTGCACATGAATATTAATGAGAGTAAGGGCCCATTTGGCATTGCTTTTGCTTCTGTTTTAGTGTTTGGAAATTATACTTTCCAAAGGTTTTGAAAGTTGAAAGAGGTTTTTTTGCCTGTTTGGCAAACTATTTGTTTAAGCTCTTCTACTACTAAAATAACTAATTTGCCCTTAACTAGATTATTATTATTATTATTTTTTAATTTTCTAGTGTTTGGCAACATAATTGTTTTTATACCACTATTTCTAAAGAAATAGTTCATTCAATATAATCAAATTTAATCCAACGTCTATATATATATATAAATAGTACAACATGATTTTAAAAGTCTCAAATTTAATTCAACATCATTGAATGGGAAAATTATTACACCATTGTCAATTACCAAATTTTACAATATTTAGTTTTATAAGAAAATAAAGAAGAATGATCATAAAATCATTGCATGGCAACTTAGCAAAACATCTTCAATTGCAACCTGTACATGGACATAATTTTTTTTTTTGTTAGTCATACTATTGGCTACAATTGTAAGGAAAATATATATATATATATATTGGGAGAAAAAGAAGATGAAGAAAAGCTATGCCATATGCCAAACGATTCCATATTTTTTTTAACTGAGTAGGTATAATGGAAGTAGATTTTGCCCTTTGGAGCACAATGGCATATACAATTTTATAGACCAATAAGAGAAGAATTCAGAAACACCTCGAAATCCTTTAATAATTGAAATATTGCATCCAAAAGCATGTGATGTTTGTCAAATAATTTTTAGATAAAGATCATAAACATTGTCTAATAGTTTCCCTCTCAACCCAATTACCTTTTTATGGCTCCAATTTTGCCTAAAATTAAGATATGCATTCTTGACTATGTCTATAGCAATTGTCGATAGAAATTATTGTCACTCTAGAATTTTAGGCAGATGTAACAATATAACAAATAAAGCATTATGTGAGAGTCAATTGGAAATAATTTTGCTCATTGAAACAAATAAAGAGGAATGATCATAAAATCATTGCATGGCAACTCGGCAAAACATCTTCAATTGCAACCTGTACATGGACATAATTTTTTTTTTTTTTTTTGTTAGTCATACTATTGGCTACAATTGTAAGGAATATATATATATTAGGAGAAAAAGAAGATGAAGAAAAGCTATGCCATATGCCAAACTGAAGATGCAAGAAATTTCTATTCTCATTTCGACAGAGTTTCATTACACTTCAAGAATTTTTCTCCCCATTTCTCTTTGCTCTCCTACTATTTATAGACTACTCAAATATTTCCTTGCGATGGGCTTCTCTATGGGCTTCTTTGACTATGGGCTTTGTTATTCCCAATGTATCTTCTGCTGGTTCTCTCACCAACGGGCCTGTCTTATGTTCACTTGGTTCAGGTCCAAGTCAATTACTGAGCCCATTACTCACCATGTGGGCTGGATTCGGCCCATGCCACTTTGGGTATCCTCAACTGCCCCCATAATCACTCCCTCATTAATTAGGGTGTGATTATTTATGGTGACTAATCATGACTTGGCAGCTCAAGGTGGAGGCATGGGGAATGAGTGGTTGGCTCGGGAATCAATGCTTCGAAATTTGAAATCCTTTCGCTTTCCTAACGTCTCGGTATCTGAGCCCATTCCCTCTTTATAAACCCTCAATTCGTTCTCACAACTTCCCTTGTCGTTTCCACCTTTTCTTGCTGTCAAATCATTACTCAATCTTTCCGAGTGAATCAGATCTCCCCGGCGAGTCCTTGCAAAAGATCTTTCCTTCTCAATCGCATTGCAGCATCATTTACGATTTCTCAATCTTCTTGAGGTTAGTTCTGCTTTTTTCTTTCTTCTTAAAATCTCTACACATCTCCCCAAAGATCATACTTATCCTTATCTTGCCCATCGATTTAGATGTTCTTCGCATGAAACTCCAACTTCCTAGCGATATTCATCTTAGGGAGTGCCCCAAAAATGTAAATGTCAAGACTAGTGAAGGCCTTCTTCCTGGTGAAACCCTGTTCTCCCTCCACCACCTAAACATTATTAGATTCCCTCTGTATCCTTTCTTTTGTTATGTGTTTAATAGGTTGAACCTTTCCCACCTCCAAGTTAAACCCAACTTTTTTAGGGTTTTATCTGTTCTGCTACTTCTGAACCATAACAGGGGTTTAGATCTTGATATAATTGATCTTCTGCTTTGTTACAAAGTTGGCAAGATCAGGTTGGAAGATGCTTACTACCATTTTTACCCGATCGATAAAATGTCCATCTGTATGGACAAACTTAAATCCGAAAAAGGATGGAAGAAGGGTATAGTTGGGGTTCGGGGAGCTTGGTTTGCTTCAACTGCCAAAGACTGTCCCATTCCGAACGCTTTTGGCGAATGTTCGGTCTCTTCTTATAAAAAACTTAAGACTCATAAGGCTGATTGTCCTTGTGAAATTTGCACTCCTCATTTTTGTTCTTTTCTTTGCAATTCTCTGGGTATCACTTTGGATAATGAACTCAATTATGGCATTTGCAGGGATAGGATCACATATCTGAAGGAACACGTACTGAGCAACGTCCCTTCATGTTCGAAGCTTCTTACATCCGAGAATCTCAGTGATATTTCAGTCCTCGGTGCTACAATGAGCCAACTCTAAATCCCTTCCTTCAGTAAGAAGAAGGCCCCTCCTAGGGCTATTACAACTCTTGCAGCTGGTTCTTCTCCAGCCTCAGCATCCTCCTCTGCTACTACCTCCAGCACTACTCCAAACATAGTGACTGCTAATCTGATCGTCATTGTTCCACCTGTCAATCCGAACTCTGCCCCCGCTACATCCGTCCAAGATAAGGAACGAGGGAAAAGGCCTCAGCTTGACAGTGAAGGCAGTCCTGACGATATTCCTCTGACTAGGAAGATTCGGACTTCTGGGCCGAGCGTGCCTTTACCTCCCCAAATCAGACTGGTTGCTCCCTCTAGATCCGGCACAGCCATTGCCTCTGCCTCTGGAAAGGTTCCATGGACTCCTCGGTTCGTCCAAACGGATGGGTCGGTTGTTAAACCGAGCGACACCATGTTCAAAGATGGCCTAACCGCCATGGCCTATTACAAGAACATATGGTCCCCCAAAGATGTTGAGGTTGCCAAAGCTCTTACTCAGAAAGAAGTGTTCAGCCGTTTTCCTCTGGCTGCTATGGAGGTAGTCTTAGTCGCTTTAGAAATGTCTTAATATTACAATTTTTCGGAATAGACGTTCGGCTTAATTAGTACTCATGTATTTCTCTGTAGACCTTGTTTGGCATGATATCAATGCAGAAGCATGTCGAGGCTGCTAATGCTAAGGCACGAAAGTTCGCCAACACCCTTGAAACAGCTAATAAAGAAAACAAGATCATCAGCACCAAGAATGCTGAATTGATGGTGCAGCTGGATAAAGTTGAGAGAGAAAGGGATGCCTTGAAAAAAGAAACGGACTCCCTTCAGGATGAGAGGGACGCCCTTCAGATCAAGAAGAGCATCTGGTAGATCGAACGTGAAACACTTAAAGCTGATAAGGAAAATCTCCAGCGCTTGCTTCTTGATAAACAGGCAGAGCGCATGGCTTTCGAGAAGAGGGCTCTGGATGAGCGCAATGCCTTGCTCGGCGTCATTAGTAAGGTTAATGGTGGAGTGACGGCTCTGTATGGCCGCTTCTCCAGAATCGGAGCCCTCAGATATGCTAAAGGATACAGAGAAGGTTACAACGATCGTCTTCCTGCCGAAGGTCAAACCAGTTCCAGTCCAGATGACATTGACAATGAACTCAAGATCGATCCACCAGGAATCTATATTGACCCATACTCTACTCCTGCCGAGCATATCTTTGACGAATGCCAGGAGATTGCATCTTCCGGGGTCATCCCTACTTGCTCCTCTGCTCAGCCTCTGGTCGTTCCTCCCTTATCTACCATGGTTCATTCTGTAACTGTTATTGAGGATGTTCCCTCAGTAACTATAACTGAGGATGAGGCTCAGCTGAATGAATTGGTTCTTCATCTCAACTCTCCTCCTCATGACAGTGTGACATCTAATGACGGTGAGGAAGCTACTCAACACAGTCAGGAGGCCACTGGGTCGGTTGCAACCAACTAGGGCCCTTCTGATGTATCAATCTCCTCATCTGTTCTCATTTCATCTATATACTTCATCTTTGTAGCTTTAAAGCTTATTATGAATGTAATGAATGATTTTTGACTAACCTTTTGTCCAGAAATTTCTAGTAACTTCCTATTGCTTTTCTCTGCGAATCAGTAATAACGATCGATTTTTTTTTTTTTTTTTTTAGCAAGTGCTTGGCATTCGGCTCATAGTGCCAGTCGCCACTTACTTTGCTAAGTGTCTGGCGCTCGGCTAGAATGCTACTTGCCACTTGGCTTTTTATTTTTTAACAAGTGCTAGGCGTTCGGCTCATAGTGCCAGTTGCCACTTACTTTGCTAAGTGCCTAGCGCTCGGCTAGAATGCTAATTGCCACTTGACTTTTTTATTTTTTAGCAAGTGCTTGGCGTTCGGCTCATAGTGCCAGCTGCCAACTACTTTACTTAGTGCCTGGCGCTCGGCTGAATGCCACTTGCCACTTGGCTTTTTATTTTCTAACAAGTGTTTGACGTTCGGCTCATAGTGCCAGTTGTAAGTGCCTGGCGCTCGGCTAGAATGTCCCTTGCCACTTGGCTTTTTATTTTTTCGTAAGTGCTTGGCGTTCGGCTCATAGTGCCAGTTGCCACTTACTTTGTTAAGTGCCTGACGCTTGGCTAGAATGCCACTTCCCACTTGGCTTTTTATTTTTTAGCAAGTGTTTGGCGTTCAGCTCATAGTGCCAGCTGCCACTTACTTTACTTAGTGCCTGGCGCTCAGCTAGAATGCCACTTGCCATTTGGTTTTTATTTTTTAGCAAGTGCTTGGTGTTCGACTCATAGTGCCAGTTGCCACTTACTTTGCTCAGTGCCTGGCGCTTGGCTAGAATGCCACTTGCCACTTGGTTTTTTATTTTTTAGCAAGTGCTTGGCGTTCGGCTCATAGGGCCAGTTGCCACTTACTTTGCTTAGTGCCTGGCGCTCGGCTGAATGCCACTTGCCACTTGGCTTTTTATTTTTTAGCAAGTGTTTGGCGTTCGGCTCATAGTGCCAGTTGCCACTTACTTTACTAAATGCCTAATGTTCGGTCATCTTTTTAAAAGAAAATAATACTTTTTATAGATCTTTTGAAGTTCTATATATTTGTAAGCACGTAATTGGAAACAAACACTGTTCAAACCGGAGTTCAATACTCAGCTTTCTATTGGTAATACCTTTTCAAAGATGTGGCATTCCATGACTTGTTTACCAGCCTTCCAGCCATGGTCTCTAGGACATATGCCCCCCTTTCCTATGACTTCTGCAACTCTATACGGTCCCTCCCAAGGTGACATCAACTTCTTGACAATTCCAACCTTTCTTTTTAGAACCAAATCACCAAGTGCAAAGTCCATATGCCTCACCTTTTTGTTGTGATTGTTCACAAGCGTCTGCTGATATGATGCCAGCCTTATTGCCGCCGCATCCCTCTTCTCTTCAAGCAGATCGAGGTTGACTTTTAGCATGTGATCATTCTGCTCTTGATTCCATGCTAGGCTTCGAATGGTGGGAACAAGGTGCTCGACTGGTATTACTGCCTCTGTACCATACGTCATGGCGAATGGGCTCTCTCTGGTCGGTCGTCTCAGAGTCGTTTTGCAAGCCCACAAGACGTTTGGGAGCTCATCCAACCATTTTCCTTTTTCTTCTTCAAGCTTTTTTTTTTATTTTATTTATTTTATTTTTATTTTTTATTTTTTTTTATTCAAGCAAAGATCGTTCTATTTGTGATCTCAGCTTGACCATTTGCCTGTGGATGGCTAACCGCAGCTAACTTTTGGTTGATTTCATACTCTTCCAACAACTCCCTCACTTGTTTGCTATCAAGATTAGTCCCATTGTCCATAACAATCGACCTTGGCACACCAAATCGACACATGATGTTATTCCAAATGAAGCACCTCACTTGTGTCTGAGTCACGCTGGGATATGGTGTTGCCCAGATATAGACTCTAGAGGGGGGGTGAATAGAGTCTAAACAAACTATGGTCAATTTTACGTTTTAATTAACTAACTAGAACAAAGCTTAACTTCCTTGATGAATATTTGAAGAGAGTAATCTGAATTTTAAACTTCAAGGGACAATAATTATCAAACAAAATATGAAGCAATAAATGTAAGAAATAAAGATAAAGATTGCAAACATATACTCAGTGATTTTAGCGAGGTTCGAAAACTCCTACTCCTCGGCTCAAGACCCCTCTTAAGACGTCCCAATTCACTATAGCTCCTCCTTGCGGGTAGAGAACAAACCTTTTAGAAGAAGCTCTTCCTTGCTTTTAAGTGCTAAGAGAAACACCTTCTCTTAGTCTTTCTTGGGCCACACCAGCCCTTACAAGATTTGAACAAGATTGATGAAGTACAAAGTGATCTCTATTAGAAATAAAGTACAAAATTCAGCTCACTCTAGAGTATATATGAATAACTTGAAGCTCAATACTCTTTGATGATATATAGTATGTGTATGATGATGAACAAAGGTTACATGATTGCAGAGATGTGTATCTTAATGAATGCAACACTTTTTAATAAAGTACATAAGTCTTTATATAGACTTCCAGACATGTCTGATAAGTGTTATAGTTGTTGGACACACACTTCAAGAAAAGATGCCCGTTTGAATTTTGAAATACGCAGTTTCGGTCGACCGAAATGAAACACCCTTGTGTTTCGGTCGTCCGAAATGATTTTAAGATTGATCATCATCCTCAGTACTCTTTGTTCGGTAGACCAAAGTAAAACTCACAGTTATTTCGGTCATCCGAAATAACTAGGAGTTGGACTTGTGTATTCATTTCGATAGACCGAAATGAATTGATATTCTATTTCGGTAGACCGAAATAGCTTGAGGTTTTGATCCAAACTCTTTGTTTTAAATCGGTCGACTGATTCATTAAGCCCTTCCATTTCGGTCGACCAAAATGGACCTTCATTTTCAAGAACTTGTTCAAATGATGTTTTACTTTAGTCCTTTGTTCCTTAGTCACTGTGAATGAATTAATATGCATAATTTTGGAAAATTTGAGCTTCAAGATGGTCATATATACTTTAACAAGGTTTCCTAAAACGCTCACCATCCTAGCTAACCCCATTTTGACGAGATGTTGAAGACTTGTTCTTGACTCTTGATTCCTTAGTCCTTTTCTCATGCCTTGGGTTGTATCTTCAGTTTTGCTCTTCTATTGCAATGTCTTGTTTGATTAAAGCTTTGATTTGTAATTTCACTCAAGAAGACGTGATCATAGGACATCATTAATGAATTATGATCATCAAAAGCCTTTGATTCAAGGTCAACAATCTCCCCCTTTTTGATGATGACAATTCATTGATGTGTTCGTCAAATGAGAATAAGTATATGAGTAGTTCTCCCCCTATCAATGTACATAGTTTTGAAATTTAGGGCATATAAATAAGAGATTTACAAATCTCCCCCTTTCCTTGTGCAATCATTTAATCATTATTGGAATTAAGAGCATAACATAAAAGAATTGAAAGCATGCAAATTATAAATGCCAAAATATGTATTTCTATTGATTCAAGAATTCAAGGTACATCAACATTTTCACTAATCTATTTTCAATGTGTCAACTGCAACCAATGTTTCAACTACAACTGCAATCAACATTAGCATTTACAACCTACATCAGCATCTATACCAATTCTTCCAACAATCTACAGTAACCTACGTCAACATCAATATCAAATCTCCCCCTTTGTCATGCATCAAAAAGGTAGGGGAGGGGTTTGAGAGCATCAGAAATGAGGAAGTCCCGTAACTCGGAGGTCTGCAAGGTCGCGTTTCACAAGATCGACTTCATTAGCTACTTCTTCAAGGCATTCACGCATCTCAAGAATGTGTTCCCTGTTCTCTTTGCCAAGGGCAATTTGTTCCTTAGAAAGAGCAATGTTTTCTAAGAGTAACGCACGAAGGGATTGCTCTTATGAGGGAGGGACAGCAGTGGCTTCTTGTTGCCCTTCAGCTTTTTCTTCTTCTTCTTCAACCTCTATTTCCTCTTTTTTATCTCCATCACCACCCTCTTCATCATCTCCTACTTGTTGCTCATCCATGACCATATCTTGGCCTTCATTTTGAGGAATTCCAAACTTAGGGTTATACCAAATGTTGGCTTCGGATTTTTTTAGACCCATTCCAATTAACAAGTCTCAGTCAAATCTGTAGAGGTTAGTAAGCTCCTTTTTATCCTTGCCTTCTATTCGCACTTTGTATGCTCTGAAGATTAGGGTAAGAGGCATAGCATAGAAGAGGTGAGTTTTTTCTTTCTTAGTGCAATCTATCATGTGATGAAAAATGAGAAAGGCTAGATCAAATTTCTTTCCGTTCAGGACACACTAGATAAGAAAGGCTTCCATAAATGAGACATCTGAGCGACCACTGAATTTTGGAACGATGTTGTGAATGATGACATGGTAAATGATACGAGCTTATACTGTCAATTGACTTGCATAGATTTTGTCAATATTGTTAGTGGGGAATTGACTCATTTGTTGAACGGCTTCGTAAGGGTCAAACCCTTCCCCATCATACCAGTCATAGGCAGTGTAATAGGTGATATCGCCGTTAGGAATGTTGAGAATACGACGAATACTTGACAGAGGGAGAGTTATTTGAGTGCCTACGACGAAGGAAATGAAGGTGTTCTGCCCTACTATCCTTTCTAGATGAGTGTAGAATAACCTAACTACCTTGGGATAGATAGGAACCTTGATGGATAAGAATTCACCCAAGCCTATTGCTTCAAAGAGGGAGAAGGTGTGTGTGATGAGTTCCTCAGTTTCATCTTTATCAAAGAATTTGCCTTTTTCAACAATTTTGTGAAGGAATTTTGTTTCATAAACTTCTTTGAACTCAGGTACCCGGAATAGGCGCATAGCTGGGGCAAGATATGGGTTGGAAGTGACAGGATTTGGGGGATTAGACCCACTAGCTTCAGTATCATGTGTGTGCCTAGACCTCTTCTCTAGATCTCTTTTTGTTCTAGGAGGATTTTTACGGGAAACCATGGGTTCTTTTTAATGGATTATGTGAGATAGATGATATATAGAGATACTGACAAAAGAAGAATACAATCTATCTAAGAATGATCCAACAATGATAGATAGGCATAATAGATGAACTTGATGATGAGATGATGGATTCGAAGTGTAACTTACCTTGAAGATAGAGTGAGAGATTCACAAGGGTTTTCGCAAGGTATGCAGTTGCCTTAGAGAACGAGAGAGATAGGGTTTTGAGATTTGAAAGCAAAATGAGATTCGCTGTTCTTTAAAGCTTAGATATGGGCCTTATGTGATGGGGCCCCGAAGATTCGGTCGACCGAAATGGCTTTTGAAGAGAATATTCATTCCTTATTTCGGTCGACCGAACCATTGTTTCGATCTACCGAAATGCTGATCCTGAAGTGATGATTCTGAAGGTTCAGCAGATGTTATGAATTTCTCTCTCTATTGCCATTCCAATTTCTCGACGAAGTGTACAAAACCTATCTTCTTGAAGTGGCTTCATGAGAATATCAGCCAATTGATTCTCGGTGTTAATGAGCATTAATTCAATATCACCTTTAGATACATGATCCCTTTAAAAGTGATATCAAATTTCTATGTGCTTTGTTTTAGAATGCTGAATGGGATTCTTTGATATGCAAATGGCGCTGGTGTTATCACATTTGATAGGGATTTGTCGAAGAATAAACAAAAGTCTTCTAGCTGTTGTTTGATATAGAGAATTTGTGCATAGCAGCTACCAACAGCAACATATTTAGCTTCAGCGGTGGATAATGCGACTGAATTTTGTTTCTTACATGACCAAGAAACAAGTGATTGACCTATAAAGTGACACGCGCCGTTTGTACTTTTTCTTTCAACTTTACAACCAGCAGAATCTGCATCCGTAAATCCTACGAGTTCAAAGGATGTATGCCTAGGATACCACAAACCTAAGTTAATAGTACCATTCAAGTATTTAAAGATGCGTTTGACGGCATTCAAGTGAGATTTCTTGGGACAAGACTGAAACCTAGCACATAAGCACACACTAAACATTATGTCCGGCCTACTAGCCGGTAAATAAAGGAGACTTCCGATCATACCTCTATATTTCTTAATGTTAACTTCCTTGCCTTTCTCATCCTTATCAAGTTTTAAGGAAGGACTCATAGGAGTTTTAGCATGTTTGGCGTCTTCCGAGCCAAATTTCTTTAGCAAATCTTTAGTATACTTTAATTGGGAAATAAAAATTCCATCAAGAGTTTTTTTGATTTGCAGCCTTAAGAAGAAGTTGAGTTCACCCATCATGCTCATTTCAAACTCGTTTTACATAGAGGTGGCAAACTCTTTACTTAGAGTATTATTTGTTGATCCAAAAATAATGTCATCATCGTAAATTTGAATAATCAACAAATTGCCATCGCTGATTTTGGTAAAAAGAGTATTATCAATTTTACCTCTACCGAAATCGTTTGAAAGTAGAAATCCACTAAGTCTTTCATACCAAGCTCTAGGAGCTTACTTTAAACCATATAAAGCTTTAGTTAATTTAAAAACATGGTTTGGATTATCATAGCTTTCAAAGCCCGGTGGTTGCTCTACATATACTTCTTCATTAATAAAACCGTTTAAGAAAGCACTCTTTACATCCATTTGAAATAATCTGAAATTTTTGTGAGATGCAAATGCAAGTAACATTCTTATGGCCTCAAGCCTAGCAACGGGAGCAAAAGTCTCTTCATAATCTATACATTTTTCTTGGTTATATCATTTTGCAACAAGTCTAGCCTTGTTCCTAATAATAGTTCCCGACTCATCCTTTTTGTTTCTAAAAACCCATTATGTGCCGATAATTGTTTTATTTTGAGGTCTAGGGACAAGATTCCAAACTTTGTTCCTTTTAAATTGAATGAGTTCTTCTTGCATTGCCAAAAGCCAAGATTCATCATTTTCAACCTCATGTATATATTTAGGTTCGAATTGAGAAACGAATACCACAAAATTACATACATTTCTTAATTGTGACCTTGTGCTAACACCTTTGGATGGATCACCAATAACTTGGTCAATGGGATGATTATGAACTAACTTCCATTCATTTGGAGTAGTTTCATTTTGAGAGATATCATCACTTGAATTGGAACTTTGATAGATATCAATAGGAGACTCATTTATGTTGAGATCATTGATACTATTCTCAAGCTCTACAGGGGACCTATTTATATTAAGTTCATTGGTACCCTTTTCAAGTTTAACTTCTTCATCATTGTCCATCACACTTTTTGTGGGAGAGGTTGGGGATTCATCAAATACAACATGTATGGATTCAACCACAACTAAGGTCCTCTTGTTATAAACTCTATATGCTTTATTTCTAGAGGAATATCCAAGAAAAATGCCTTCATCGGATTTAGCATCAAACTTTCCTAGATTATCCTTGTCATTGAGGATAAATCATTTACATCCAAAAACTTTGAAATAGCCTATATTAGGTTTTCTTTTGTTCCATAACTCATAAGGTGTTTTGTTGAGAATCTTTCTAATAACAACTCTATTTACAACATAGCATGAAGTATTTACAGCTTTAACCCATAGAGATTTAGGTGATTTGTGCTCATTTAACATGGTTCTAGCCATTTCTTGAAGAGATTTATTTTTCCTTTCAACAACACCGTTTTGTTGGGGAGTCCTAGGTGCCGAAAGATTGTGATTGTAGCCATTTTTATCGCAAAATCTTTCAACGTCTTGATTATCAAACTCTCTACCCCTATCACTTCTAATGGTTTTAATTTTACATTCCTTTTCGTTTTTGACTCTTTTACAAAATTTTGAAAGAATTGAATGAGCCTCATTTTTGCGTGCAAGTAAGAATACCCAAGTGAATCTAGAGTAGTCATCTACGATCACAAAGACATAGAGTTTACCACCAAGACTAGCAATTTTCTCCAGTCCAAAAAGATCCATATGGATCAATTCAAGTGGTTTTGAAGTGGTTATATCCTTTTTCCTTTTGAAGGAGGACTTGATTTGCTTACCAATTTGGCAAGCACTACACGGTTTGTCTTTTGAAAAATTTGTCTTGGGGAGACCTTTGACTAGTTCATTTTTAGACAATCTTAAGATTAAATCCATGTTAGCATGACCTAACCTTCTATGCCACAACCAACTATGCTCATTGGATGACATGAAACATTTAACTTCTTGTTCTTGAAGTTCACCTAAGAGCAAGGTATATACATTACCACTTCGAGGAGCACAAAATATTTGAGATTCATTTCTTTTAACAATGCATTTATCCAATTTAAAAGTCACACCAAATCCATTCTCACAAAGTTGACTGACACTAAATAGATTATGCTTTAAATCCTTAATAAGTAAGACATGTTCAATTGATAAAGAATGAGAAATACCTATGATCCCAATGCCAATTGCCTTGCCTTTATAATTATCTTCAAATGTTACACTTCCTCCGTTGTATGCTTCTAGAGAGGAGAATTTTGCGCGATCACCCGTCATATGTCTTGAACATCCGCTATCTAGAAACCATTTGTCATTGGAAGATATGGAGACTTTGAAACCATCCTACAAAAGAGATTTCAAATATTTTCACTTGGTACCCAAATCTTGTTGGGTCCATGGGAGTTAGCTAAGAGCATATATGTTCCTTTAAGAACCCACTTCTTTATGAATTTAGGCTTTCTCTTTGAGTACTCTTGAATAAGATGACCTATCCTTTTACAATAATTGCATCTAGAATTTTTGTTCTTACTTTTAACAAAGTAGTTAGCCAAAGACTCTATCTTATTCAATAGACATGCTTTCTTGTCAAAAGGGTCATATCCTAATCCATTTTTATTAAAGACACTTCTTTAAACACCTAGCACAAGTTCTAGATTTTTGGTACCTTGAGTGAACTTTGCTAGACCATCAATTTGGTCTTCAATGATTAAGCCATCAAGTAATCCATTATATACATCAACAAAATCATCATAAGCAATTTCACCTTCGGAAGAAGAGTCAGAATTAGAGTTTACCTCATCCTTACTTGCCATGAGACAAAGGATAGCCTTTTCCTCATCGCTTTTGGATCCATTTGAGTCGTCATCTTTCCAAGTGGTTTGCATTGCTCTTCTCTTTTTCTTTTCCTCTTTGTAGGCATGACAATCAGCTTTAAAGTGTCCCGGTTTTTCACAATGAAAACAGGTAGGGGTGTCGCATTTGCCTTGCTCATTAGATGATTCTCCCTTTTTGAACCTTCCCTTATTGAATTTCTTCCTATGAAGAAATCTTTTGAAGGATTGAGTGATAAGAGCTAGATCATCATTTTCACTTTCGTTGCCGGAAACTTCATTTTCCATTTGAGAGACTTTTAGAGCAATTTCTTTCTTTCGTTGATGATCTCATTCTGTATCTTTTAAAGTGATCTCCTATGTGAGAAGAGAACTGAGAAGTTCATCCAACTCAAGTGTATTGAGGTTATGAGCTTCCTTAACTGCAGGTGCTTTAGCATCCGATTTTTTAGGTAAGCTTCTAAGAATTTTCCTTGCAAGATCAGAATTAGTAATAGTTCTGCCAAGGTGCTTTAAGCCATTAATAATGCTAGTAAATCTCATAAACATTGTACTAATAGACTCATTTTCATTCATGCGAAACAGTTCATATTGATGCATAAGGATATCAATTTTGGATTCCTTAACATGTGATGTCCCTTCATAAGTAATATGGAGTTTATCCCATATTTCTTTTGCTGTGGTACAAGTAGAAACTCTATTATATTCACTAGGACTTATATCACAATTAAGATTGACTTTGGCTTTGGCATTCAAGGAGATAAATTTATAATCCTCGGTGTTCCATTCAGCTTCAGTCTTAGAGACCCTCTGCACCAAATCCTTTCATTAGAATAAATGGTCCATTAACAATAACCAACCAGATTTGGTAGTCTACGGATTAGAGGAAATCTATCATTCTATTTTTCCAATAACCATAATTTGTTCCATCGAACCAAGGAGGTCTAGTATTGGACTGACCTTCTTGATGAAGGTGACCATTTAAGTTTGCTATGATCGATCTCTAAAACACTTAAGCTTTTTCAATAGAGACCTTGCTCTGATACCAATTGTTGCCCAGATATAGACTCTAGAGAGGGCGGTGAATAGAGTCTAAACAAACTACGGTCAATTTTGCATTTTAATTAACTAACTAGAACAAAGCTTAACTTCCTTGATGAATATTTGAAGATAGTAATCTGAATTTTAAACTTCAAGGGACAATAATTATTAAAAAAAATATGAAGCAATAAATGTAAGAGATAGAGATAGAGATTGCAAACATATACTTAGCAATTTTAGTGAGGTTCGAAAACTCCTACTCCTCGGCTCAAGACCCCTCTTGAGACTTCCCAATTCACTATAACTTCTCCTTGCGGGTGGAGAGCAAACCTATTACAAGAAGCTCTTCTTTGCTTCTAAGTGCTAAGAGAAACACCTTTTCTTAGTTTTTCTTGGGCCACACCAGCCCTTACAAGATTTGAACAAGATTGATGAAGTACAAAGTGATCTCTATTAGATCTAAAGTACAAGATTCAGCTTACTCTAGAGTATGTATGAATAACTTGAAACTCAATACTCTTTGATGATATATAGTAAGTGTATAATGATAAACAAAGGTTATATAAATGCAAAGATGTGTATCTTAATGAAAGCAACAGTTTTTAATGAAGTATATAAGTTTTTATATAGACTTCTAGACATGTCTGATAAGTGTTATAGCTGTTGGACACGCACTTCAAGAAAAGATGCCCGTTTGAATTTTGAAATACGCAGTTTCGGTCGACCGAAATGAAACACCCTTGTGTTTCAGTCGTCCGAAATGATTTTAAGATTGATCATCATCCTCAGTACTCTTTGTTTGGTAGACCGAAGTAAAACTCACAATTATTTCGGTCGTCCGAAATAACTAGGAGTTGGACTTGTGTATTCATTTTGGTAGACCAAAATGAATTGATGTTCAATTTCAGTAAACCGAAATAGCTTGAGGTTTTGATCCAAACTCTTTGTTTTAAAATCGTCAACTAATTCATAAAGCCCTTCCATTTCGGTCGATCGAAATGGACCTATATTTTGAGGAACTTGTTCAAATGATGTTTTACTTTAGGCCTTTGTTCCTTATCACTGTGAATGAATTGATATGCATAGTTTTGGAAAATTTGAGCTTCAAGATGTTCTTATGTACTTTAATAAGGTTTCCTAAAACGCTCACCATCCTAGCTAACCCCATTTTGATGAGATGTTGAAGACTTGTTCTTGACTCTTAATTCCTTAGTCCTTTTCCCATGCCTTGGGTTGTATCTTCAGTTTTGTTCTTCTATTGCAATGTCTTGTTTGATGAAAGCTTTGATCTGTAATTTCACTCAAGAAGACATTAGTGATCATAGAATATCATTAATGAATTATGATCATCAAAAGCCTTTGATATAAGGTCAACATATGGTTCTGCCTCTACCCATTTGGTAAAGTAGTCTGTTTTAAGTAGAACAAACTTATTCTGTGACCTGGCGGTCAGTAGCGGGCCAACCACATCCATCCCCCATTGCATGAAAGGCCATGGTTTGACCATTACGTGCAAGTCTTCTGGTGTTTGGTGGATCAGTGGTCCGAACTGTTACCCAAGAATTGACTCTAGAGGGGTGGTGAATAAAGTCAATGGCCAATTTTCGTAAATTATAGAAATACAATTTCTAATCAATAGTATAACCAATTATACAATAAACAAGATATGAAAGTAATCAATTAGGCACAATTGTAAAAGAGATAAGGGAAGATAAATTGCAAACAATAACATGGCGATTTTTGTGAGGTTCGGAAACTCCTACTCCTCGGCTCAAGATCCCTCTTGAGACTTCCCAAATTCCTTAGAACTTCTCCTTAATGGTGAAGAGCAAACCTTCAATTGAAGCAAAACCTTGCTTCTCTTTCTTACTAGGAGAACACCCTACTCCTAGGCTTCCTTTTGGGTCACACCAACCCTTTACAGTATCCTTGCTAAGAGACCACCTCTCTTAGTTTTACATAGGCCACACCAGCCCTTACAATTTCTTTGCTAAAAGAACTCTTCCTTTTAGGCTTACAATAGATTTGTAGATAGAATTTGTAGTATAAGAAATCCTCTTAAGAACTGATACAAATCAAACCTCACAATAGAGTATATATGAAATCAAGTGAAGCTCAAACTCTAAGTATGAAATATATGAGAGATGATGAGGAAAATGCAGAACAAAAGCTCTGATGAAATACTAGAATAAAAGTTCAGCAAAAGCCTACGAAATGCTCTCTGAAGTTCACTCTGATTCAGCTATGGAAGCTTGTATATGAGATAAAGATTGATGTCTGAACAGAGGCTCTATGAGTGAGTATAACCAGAACAAAAGCTCTGTATAATGGTAGAGCCAAAAGCTCTCTTTGATGCACTTGAATGAATGTTCTTGAATGTTCTCTCAAGTAGTATATGAGTGAATGAAAGAGATGAGGAGAAGATGTGAGAACAAAAGCTCTCTTTGATGCAATTTAATGTCTCTAAAAAATGGTCAACTTATTCAGCAAGCAACCCCTCTATATTTATAGAATTTCGAAGCTCAATATAGCTGTTAGAAGTAGTTGGGGAGCAATGAATGAAAATGTTTCCATTGCAGTTCAAAACCCTAGATTGAGCCGGCTTTTGTAAACAAGAGGAGGTGGCTCCCTAGCCTTGAGAGCTGCCTCTCCATTGCATAGAGACGGCTCCTAGCCTCTGAGAGCTTGCTCCCTATTTTGGGAGCCTGCTTTTTGGTTGGAAACTTCATTTTTCGTTGAAAACTAGCTACTGGAGTTGAGAGAGACTTTTACAAAGCTAGCTCTATTCTTTGAGAGCCTACTCCATTTGCTTGGAGCCTTCTCCATTTTCATGGAGCCTTTTCCATTTGCTTGGAGTCGATTCTAATTTCATGGAGCCTTCTCCATTTTCATGGAGCCATCTCTAATTCATTGAGCTTTCTTCATTCTTTGATTGAGCCTTCTCTAATTTTTCATTAAGCCTTCTCTGTTCTTTGAGCCTTCTGTAATTTTTCATAGAGCCTGCTCCATATGCCTTGAGAGAGCTAGCTCTATTTCTTATAGAGGCGGCTCTTGCTTCATGAAGGCTGCTGCTAAATTGGATTGGACAGAAAAAGTGCATGACTTCAAATGGACATAACTCAGTCCATGAAACTCCAAATGAGGTTAAATTTGAGTCTAAATTTATTGCCCTGAAGTCAGCTTTCTAAACCCACTGGCCTTGCTAAAAAATTCCAACCAGAGTAATGGTTATGGCCATTTTAGTGGAACCTGGTCAGAATTTTCGCAAAGTAGAATCAGGTTTTTAGTGAAGCTCATATCTCAGTCATTTTAAATCCAATTTAGGTGAAATTTGAGTCTAACCTCAAGAGCTCGAAGTCAGCTTTCCAATTCCACTAGTTTTACATAAAAATTCCAACTACACAAATAGTTATAGCAGTTTTAGTGCAAGCTGGTCTGAAATTTTTTAGGCTGAAAATTACTTCTTTTGAGATATCCATCTTTCTAACACCTATGAATGGTTCAATTTAGTTCAAGGCCTGTTTCTAAGAGTCTAGGGACATATGAAGATGATAAATTTCAAGTGCATTGTGTCCTAGAGTCATTTACCAAAATTTGGCAACAAAGGCTCTAAAGATGAAAAATTAATTCAATGCCTTTTCCTTTTCTTTTTAGAGACCAAAATAAATGTTATGATTAATGTGGATGGTCTTAGCATTTCTAGCTTAAGTTGTGAGTTCTTTCAAAGCTTATGCAAGCTTGAACTAACTCATTCTTAGCAAAGACTTCATATGTTAAATATATATGTATTGAAGTTCATAGTCTATTGCTAATGATATAGGAGCATATAAATAATGTATGATATGCATGGTCCTATAGAGATGAGCTTCAAATGAATTTATAAAGACTTTGACATTGAATCTTAAGCTCTCCTCATCCTATCTACCCTTTTCTTCATTCTTTGACCATGATCGTTTAGGCTTGATGAAGACTTTCTTTCTTTCTTTGAAATGCTTTGTGTGATTTTGGAAGTCTGAGTTTTTCTTTGATTTCTTGCAACTTTGAGGCTTCCTTGAATCCATTGCTTAAATGTTTGGAATGCTTTGGGAATGCTTGGAATGGATCTTCTAGCTCATCATTAAGGATTGAATGTTGATCAACTATATATCACTCAATGAAAACATTAGTACTTAAACATCATTAATGGTTTGTAATCATCAAAATATAAGATTGACCTTTAGATAAAATCCTTAGGCCAACAATCTCCCCCTTTTTGATGATGACCAAACATTGATGTGTTTATTGTCAAAGTGGAGTGCATTTGAAAGAATGCTCCCCCTATCGATATGCGTACATTGAATTTATATCAACAAAAAATATTTTAGACATTAAGGTGTATAAGTCTCCCCCTTTCAATATGCGTCTAAAAATAGAAGTGAAAGGCAACATAAGCATTACAAGCATAATGAATATAACAAGAATAATGAATCACGCATCTTTCTCCCCCTTTGTCATCTCAAAAAGGTGGGAGGATAATCTAGTTTCTTGCCATATTTTGAAGTAGTAGTGCAGAAGAAACTTGAAAGATTTAAACAAATAAGAAGAAATTTGAAGCAAATTTTCATTTTACATATATAGAAGCCATGGATAATTTTAGGGTTTGGATTGAAATACACAAAGAACATTCAGAACGGAAACCCAATGAAAACACAATGATAATTCCAAATCCCAAATTAATTTTTACTGAAGATTTTTTAGTAGCAATCCCAAAAAAATTATTTATTTATGCAAATGAAATAGCCCAATTTAATGTGCACAAACAATCAACTTTTGAGTGCTAAGAAAATTCATTTTAGAACCCCCAACAACAGTTGTTATGTGACAATGTCTAGGGTATGAAATAGATAAAATTAGCCTAGAAATGGAAACCCAAAATGGAAATTTAATAAAATCCACAAGAGGAGGTGAATGATATTCAGTTCATTCAAGAGAAATTCAGTGAATGATAGATTAGGGGTGATGCATTTAAAAGTTGATGACTAAAATTTCAAATAAAGAGCAAGAGCACATGGAATTTATAGGACCATGTAATACACTGCTCAAATGAACCATAAAAGACACATGTTTATACTATTAAAGATAAATTCAAGAACAAATTGGATTTGCTAATAAACTGTATGCAGTATACTTCTAAAATATGATCTCTATATAAGGGATTTAAAAGGTTAAACAAAGGAAAGATAGAAGTTTATGCTTAAATACTTGAGCATAGGCAATAAAACATAGATTTCAGCAAATCTTGTTAGAATGATTTAACGTTTTATGTGTGAGAAAGAAATAACTACAAAGAGAAAAGAATTGCCAGGTTTTATGAAGGAAGAAATGAAGGGAATGAAATAACAATGTAGTGACTGTAAGTGTGAATTATGGCCAGATCATGTGAAACTTTGAGTGGATTGAATGAAAGAAACTTACTAGGTAGGATGCCCAATTCGCATGAAGACAATCTGGAGTTCTTGTTACTGGAAATGTCAACTACAATGCTCTAAATGAAGTGCCGAGATCTATTAAGTATGTCTAACCAACCTATAGTACACTTAAGAACCGGAGACTTAGAGAAGCATTGTGGGAGCCCGCTCAAAAGTTGTTGGAGCCGGCTCTGTATTTGCCGACTCTTGCTACATCAAAGAGATCCCGAGAGTGAAGCTTGCTGGAATCAATGATTTCTTCATTTCGAGATCAATGGAAACTTCACCGGACTGAAATTCTGCTTGTTTGATCACCGGAGCTGAAACACTATGGAATGGAACTGTTTGTGAAGCTTGCCTGAACTGTTGTGGTAGTATGAAGCTCACCGGTATTAACAGAGATAGTTGTGTTTCACCGGTGGACTGAAATTGCAGCTGGGAACTTGTGATTTGGTCATCGGAGCTTGAATGCAAGCTTAGAGCTTTCGGTTTTTGGGTCTTATTGATCTGAGATGTTACCGGAAAGTTGATTGCTGTAACATCTTCACTGGATTGATATACTCAGTTCTGAAATAGAGGGAAGCTCGCCGGAGGTTGTGGATGATGTAAACTATGGCAGCAGCTGTTGCAGCTTTCGGTTTGGTCTTGGAACCTCACTGTAGCTGAACTGTACCTTCGCCTTTTAGGAACTGAAACTCAACATCGTTTGAATTTGGTCGGAGTTTTGCTGGACTGATATGGAACTCAAAGGTAGCTCGGGCGTCACCAAAGTCAATAGACACTCGAAGCACACCCAAGACCCAGAAGCTTTTTTTTTTTTTTTTTCAAATCTACAGTCATGTATCAATAGAGCTCACTAGTTTTGAATTAATGCTCTTCTCTCTCCGTTTAAGCTCTCTAAGTATATTTTTCTATAAAGCTCAGTGGAGCTCATTGTGATGGCTCAAAACATTGTATATTTTCTTTGCTCCGCCACTCACCCACATCTTAGATCTTGAGAGAGTAGATTTTAAAGTAGTTTGGCAGCCGACTCGGATAATTTGTGTAGACGGCTCTTAAAATTTTTGGAGATGGCTCAAGATTATTTTTGGAGCTGGCCCTTCCTTTTTGTTGAGCAGGCTCAATTGTCTGCAGAGGAGATCCTGAGAGTTGGAAGAAAATAGCACTGAAGGAGCCGACTCTACCTTTTTCTAGAGACGGCTCTTCCTATTTCAATTTTGTATACAGGCTGGGGAGCCGGCTCTTGTTTTTATAGAGCAGGCTTTTTCTTAAAATTTTTTAGATCCCGAGAGCAAGCAATTTGATATCATCTGTGGAGACTGCTTTACCTTGTGTAGAGACGGCTCTTTTTCTTCAAAGAGACGACTCTTTTTCTGAATGGAGCTGGCTCTGCTGCTACTTTGCTTTACTTAAAAAATTCATCTTCTGAGGACATTCCAATTTCCCTTCTAAGCAAGCAAAATCTATCTTCTTGTTTAAGATGTATCATTCCAGACATAATTTACAAGTAATTCATGTGAATGTAATGCATGAAAAATAACTTTTCATTCCAAAAAAAAAAAAATCTTACACTAAAAATAGTTTGCATAATTGATGAAAACTTGAATTATAATAAAAGAAAATTTCCACAATATATGAATGATTTCAACAAACCATGAATTAAGCAATTTATAGTATGGAAAGATTGAGTGGAGTTTAACCAATAACCTAGCCCTTGGGTTTGTCCCCAAGTGTGATGCTTCCTTCCTAATCCTTGATTGAAGAAGATGTCATCAAGTAATCCTACAAGGAAAGGTTACATATTCTCCTTTTGGTACCCAAATTTTCTTGATTCCATATGAGTTAGGTAATGGAGCATAAGTTCCTTTTGGAACCCAAATTTTCTTGGACCTCAACTTCTTTCTAAATGGACAAATATGAATCTTATGACTTAATCTTTTACAATAATTGCATTTAGAGGATTGGGTACCACTCTTGACAAAATGATCATACAAATGATTTCTTCTTCTTAACAAGCATGCATCTTTAGTGTGAGGATCATATTGTATCTCATTTTTGAAAAGGACATCTCTTTGATTTCCAAGTATAGTACTCAAATTCTCTTTTTCTTTGGTAAACTTTGCTAAAATATCATTTTGATCATGAATGATTTTCTTTAGAGACTCATTTTCGGAAACAAGATCAATTGATGATGACTCTTTAGAAAATACACATTTCATTTCATTTTTCAATGACTCATTTTCAATTTGAATCTTTTCTAATTCTTGCACAAGATAATGATTTTCCTTTTTCAAAGAGTCATTTTCCATTTGAACTTTTTCATGTCTTTGAGAGAGATCATGGTTTTCCTTTTTAAACGAAGCACATTTCACAAGCATTGTTTCTAGCACACCATATAACTCTTTAAATGCATTATGCAAATCATTATGCTCATCAACTAATTCATTATAGGAAGTTTCTAAATCAAAGGATTCATGATTAGAATTTACTTCCTCTTCATTGGCCATGAGACAAAGATTGACCACCTCTTTGATGTAACTTGCTTCTTTGCTAGAAGCTTGGAGAGCTATACTCTTCTTTTGAGTTGCTTTATTTTCTTTAATATAGGAGAAGAGTAAGTTCTACTAAGAAAATTCAAATGATTAGTAATGTTAGTAGAACTAGAATACATCTCACTAACTAATTCATTTTCATTTATGATGGAAGCAACATCTTTTTCAATAAGCATAGGCATATATGATTCCTCACCATTAATTGATCCTCCATAGGCTAATTCAAGTGTGTTCCAAATTTCTTTAGCCATTTTACAAAAGATTATCTTATTGAACTCATTTTTGCTTAATGCACAATAAAGATGGCATATGGCTAAAGTATTGCATTGAATTAATCTATGATCATTTTCATCCCATTCACCTTTTAATTTAGGAATTCCATTCCCTTCAATAACTTTGGTTAGGATATGACCACCATTTTCTACAACTTTCCATAAATCAATATCAATACTTTTTAAGAAGGCCCTTATTCTAATTTTTCAATAAATATAATCATTTCCATCAAAACAAAGAGGTTTGTCAATGGGATAACCTTCTAAGTGTGTGATACTACTATTATTGGCCATGATCGTACTCTAAGACGGTTAAGTCCTTTAATAGAGTTTAGGCTCTGATACCAATTGTTACCCAAGAATTGACTCTAGAGGGGGGTGAATAGAGTCAATGGCCAATTTTCGCAAATTATAGAAATACAATTTCTAATCAACAGTATAACCAATTATGCAATAAACAAGATATGAAAGTAATCAATTAGGCAAAATTGTAAAAGAGATAAGGGAAGAGAAATTGCAAACAATAACACGGCAACTTTTGCGAGGTTCGGAAACTCCTACTCCTCGGCTCAAGATCCCTCTTGAGACTTCCCAAATTCCTTAGAGGTTCTCCTTAATGGTGGAGAGCAAACCTTCAATTGAAGTAAGACCTTGCTTCTCTTTCTTGCTATGAGAACACCCTTCTCCTAGGCTTCCTTTTGGGTCACACCAACCCTTTACAGTATCCTTGCTAAGAGACCACATCTCTTAGTTTTACATAGGCCACACCAGCCCTTACAATTTCTTTACTAAGCGAACTCTTCCTTTTAGGCTTACAGCAGATTTGTAGATAGAATTTGTAGTACAAGAAATCCTCTCAAGAACTGATACAAATCAAGCCTCACAATAGAGTATATATGAAATCAAGTGAAGCTCAAACTCTAAGTATGAAATATATGAGAGATGATGAGGAAAATGCAGAACAAAACCTCTAATAAAATACTAGAATAAAAGTTCAACAAAGGCTTACGAAATGCTCTTTGAAGTTCACTCTGATTCAGCTATGGAAGCTTGTATATGAGATAAATATCGATGTCTGAACAGAGGCTCTATGAGTGAGTATAACCAGAACAAAAGCTCTGTATAATGGTAGAGCCAAAAGCTCTCTTTGATGCACTTGAATGAATGTTCTTGAATGTTCTCTCCAGTAGTATATGAGTGAATGAGAGAGATGGGGAGAAGATGTGAGAACAAAAGCTCTCTTTGATGCAATTTAATGTCTCTAAAAAATGGTCAACTTATTCAGCAAACAACCCCTCTGTATTTATAGAATTTCAAAGCTCAATATAGCTGTTAGAAGTAGTTGGGGAGCAATGAATGAAAATGTTTCCGTTGCAGTTCAAAACCCTAGAAGGAGCTGGCTTTTGTAAACAAGAGGAGGTGGCTCCTTAGCCTTGAGAGCCACCTCTCCATTGCATGGAAACGGCTCCCAGCCTCTGAGAGCCTGCTCTTTGGTTGGAAACTTCATTTTTCGTTGAAAACTAGCTACTGGAGTTGAGAGAGACTTTTACAGAGCCGGCTCTATTCTTTGAGAGCCTGCTCAATTTTCTTGGAGCCTTCTCCATTTTCATGGAGGTGTCTCTAATTCATTGAGCCTTCTCCATTCTTTGATTGAGCCTTCTCTAATTTTTCATTGAACCTTCTCTGTTCTTTGAGCCTTCTCTAATTTTTCATAGAGCCTACTCCATTGGCCTTGAAAGAGCTGGCTCTATTTCTTATAAAGGCGGCTCTTGCTTCATGAAGGCTGCTGCTAAATTGGATTGGACAAAAAAAGTGCATGACTTCAAATGGACATAACTCAATCCATGAAACTCCAAATGAGGTTAAATTTGAGTCTAAATTTATTGCCTTGAAGTCAACTTTCTAAAGCCACCAGCCTTGCTAAAAAATTCCAACCACAGTAATGGTTATGGCCATTTTATTACAACCTGGTCAGAATTTTCCCAGAGCAGAATCAGGTTTTTTGTGAAGCTCATATCTCAGTCATTTTAAATCCAATTTAGGTGAAATTTGAGTCTAACCTCAAGCGCTCGAAGTCAGATTTCCAATTCCACTGGCCTTACATAAAAATTCCAACTACACAAATAGTTATAGCAGTTTTAGTGTAAGCTGGTCTGAAATTTTTTAGGCTGAAAATTACTTCTTTTGAGATATCCATCTTTCTAGCACCTATGAATGGTTCAATTTAGTTCAAGGCCTATTTCTAAGAGTCTAGGGACATATGAAGATGATAAATTTCAAGTGCATTGTGTCCTAGAGTCATTTACCAAATTTTGGCAACAAAGGCTTTAAAGATGAAAAATTAATTCAATGCCTTTTCCTTTTCTTTTTAGAGACCAAAATAAATGTTATGATTAATGTGCCTGGTCTTAGCATTTCTAGCTTAAGTTGTGAGTTCTTTGAAAGCTTATGCAAGCTTGAACTAACTTATTCTTAGCAAAGACTTCATATGTCATATATATATGTATTGAAGTTCATAGTCTATTGCTAATGATGTAGGAGCATATAAATGATGTATGATATGCATGGTCCTATAGAGATGAGTTTCAAATGAATTCATAAAGACTTTGACATTGAATCTTAAGCTCTTACCATCCTATTTACCTTTTTCTTCATTCTTTGACTATGATCGTTTAGGCTTGATGAAGACTTTCTTTCTTTCTTTGAAATGCTTTGTGTGATCTTTGAAGTCCAAGTTTTTCTTTGATTTCTTGCAACTTTGAGGCTTCCTTGAATCCATTGCTTGAATGTTTGGAATGCTTTGGAATGGTTGGAATGGATCTTCTAGCTCATATTTGAGGATTGAATGTTGATCAACTATATATCACTCAATTGAAACATTAGTACTTAAACATCATTAATAGTTTGTAATCATCAAAACATAAGATTAACCTTTAGATAAAATCCTTAGGCCAATTCGAACCTTTGGCACTTATCGCACCTTCTTGAGAATTCCTCCGTATCTCGTGACATGTTCGATCAAAAATACCCCTGTGTCATCGCTTTGTGTGCTAAAGACCTCCCCCCTGAATGATTACCACACACATCTTCGTGGATAGTTCATAGTATCTGCCGAGAATCTGTGGGGGTTACACATTTCCAGTAAGGCCTTAAGTAAGATCTGCTGTATAATTGGTTGTGCACTATGGCATACTTCGCAGCATTCGATCTAATCTTCCTTGCTTCATCCCTCTGCTCTGGCAAAACACCATCCCGAATGTATGTAATAATCGGATCGATCCAGCTTGGCTCATATAGTATGACATTCACTTGCCAAGGATCCGAGCTTGATGACTCTCCAAGGATAGTTGGCTGGCACAACACACCAATTGGAGACACTCCTGTCAGTGTTTTCCCAGAACTCGATAAACTGCATGCCAGCCGATCGACGTCTTCGTTACGCTACCTCAGCAATTGGATGAACTTAATTTGATCAAAACTTTCAGCCTCTTGCATAACGGCTGAATGATATGCTTCCATTGTTCATTCTTTGGTTCCATACTCCCTAGTTACTTGTCGAACGACCAGCTATGAATCACTAAAAGCGATTAAGCTTTTGACCTTTAGTTCCTTGGCCAACTTCAATCCATCCAGTAGTGCTTCATATTCTGCTTCATTATTGGTCGCTCTGAACTTAAGTCTGATCGCTTGGCTCAGCGTGGTGCCTTCTGGTGTCTGCAGCTTGACCCCAATTCCTTCCCCCATCTGATTCGAAGATCCATCAACGAAAAGCTTCCATGAAGAATCTTCAAGGTTTTCCTCTGGCTCTTCCACATCAAATTCCAGTAGGAAATCAGCAACAGCTTGCCCTTTGATGGCGGTTCAGGGTTCATACGTTATGTCAAAAAAACTCAGCTTTATTACCTATTACGTCATTCGTCCGGACAGATCAGGCTTATGCAGGATCACCCTTATAGGAAATGTGGTCAGAACGACTATAGGATGCGACTCGAAGTAATGCCTGAGTTTCCTCTTTGCATTTACCAGGGACAAGATTACTCGTTCGGCCTTTGAATATCTTCTCTCTGACTCAGTCAGTGTCTTATTGACATAGAAGACTGGGAACTACTTTCCTTCCTCAGATCGTATCAGAACACCACTAGTTACAATGTTGGAAACTCCAAGATACAAGAAAAGCTTCTCACCTGGCTTCGGGGCAGTCAGGGTGGGTTTCGCATATACTCTTTCAACTTTGTCAGTGCTTGCCTCTGCTCATCCCCCTAGGATTATTTTCCATGACTTCTTATTATATCAAAGAATGGCTTGCATTGGTCTAATAACTTAGAGATGAATCGACTTAGTGCCGCTATGCGTCCGGTGAGAGCTTGGACTTCCTTAACAATGTTTGGTTCTGCATTTTTGAGTAAAGCTTCGCTTGGGCTGGGCTAACTTCAATCCCCCTGTTGTTGACCACATGGCCAAGGAATTGCCCAGATCCCACACCGAAAAAACATTTGGTTGGGTTTAACCTCATTCCATACCTTCTCAGTACGTCGAACACCTCCTGTAAATGTTACAAATGATGGTCCTTCTGTTTTCTCTTGACTACCATCTCATCGATGTAAGCTTCGACAATCTTGCCCATTTGATTCTTGAAAATTTTGCTGACCAATCTTTGATACGTAGCTCCAACATTCTTCAGTCCGAATTACATGACCTTGTAGCAGTAGGTCCCTCGCTCAGTGACAAAGGAGGTTTTTTCCTCATCGATCGGATCCATTGGGATTTGATTGTAACCTAAATAGGCATCCAAAAAGGTTAATCGTTCATAGCCAGTTGTAGCATCTACCATTTGATCAATCTTTGGAAGAGGAAAACTATCCTTCGGACAAGCTTTATTCAAATTGGTGAAGTCAATGCAAACCCTCCATTTTCCGTTCTTCTTTTGCACTACAACCACGTTCGACAGCCAGAACGGGTACTGAACCTCTCGGATGAACCTAGCTTCTAGCAATCTATTAACTTCATCCGCAATGATCTGATTGTGTTCTGGGGCGAACCTTCATTGCCTCTGCCAAACAGGTTTGACGTTCGGATCTACACGAAGGGAATGGCAAGAGACAGAAGGGTAGATCCCTGGCATGTCCGAATGGCTCCAGGCAAACACATCTGCATTTTGGGAAAGGAAATCAACCAATTGGCGTCTTTCTTCCTTGTCAAGCCCTGAACCTATTTTTGTGGTTTGGTCTGGCCTTAAAAGATCAATTTGAACATCAACTAGAGGTTCCTCAATCAATACTGGAGTCTCCTCCTCCCTTTTCGTGCTAGGGGGAGGTTTTTGTAATTGCTATGGTGAGCTATTAGATCGAATGAGAGCTTTTCCCTTCCCTGCGGCTTTCAGAGTCACCGAGTAACACTCATTTGCTGTAACCTGGTCCCCATGGATATCTATCACCTTATTTTCGTCGGGACTCAAACATCTCATCACCTGGTGCAAGGTCGATGGGACTCCCTGGACCCTATGAATCCACCCTCTTCCCATCAGCAGATTGTAGGATGGATGGATCTCCACTACCACAAAACTTTCGACAAGTTCCCTCTCGGCAGCTCGGACAAATAATTCAACTGTACCGATCAGTTTGACTCGTTTTCCATCGAATCCCAACAATGGATTCCCAGTACATTTAAGTGCCTCTGACTTGATTTTTAGCCGATCGAAGGTGACCCAAGTCATGACATTCGCACTACTCCCTCGATCAATTAGCACCCTTCGTACTAGGCATTCCGTCACTGTCAAACTAACAACCAAAGGATCTTCATGAGGAATCTGAACTTGCAGCAGGTCTGTTTTGTCAAACCTTATCTGCGTTGATGCGCTCTGTTGGTGCAAAGTGTTGACACTGCCTATTCGCCTCTTCATCTACGCTTGGCGGAGACGCGTTGGGAGCAATTCTTTAGATTCTGTTGTCTTTTTAGGTCACCCATGAATTGCATTTATTATCCAAACGGGCTGAGCGTTATGGTGATTAGGCTTTTGACTTCTCTTGACTTGCTCAGCTGGGCGATTCTGCTTCTGTGCTGGCCCTTGAACATATCCAGCAAATTCTCCCCTTGCGATCCGCATCTCCACTTGTGATAAGTGCACAAAACTTGTTATTTTATACTTTATAATAAATGATTAATTAATATTTTTTATTAGATAACTGTTCTTATCACAGCTTTTTATGTTTTATAGGGGCTGATTTCAGAATAAGAAGAAAAGAAACAAAAATAGCAGAATGGTGGGATTATACGATCAATTAAAGTCAACTTAAGAAATTGCCTATTTCATTAAATCAGTAAAGATCAAGCCAAATTGGAAAATATATCAAGACAGATTGGAAAACACGTTAAGTCAAAGATCAGATCAAATTAGGAACAGCAAGATTTTAGGAAGATTTTATTTTATTTTTATTTTCACTTCTGTAATTAGAATTTTCTCCTCCCGATCGTTCCATTCTAAACTCTATAAATATAGACATATGTAGAGGAGGTTGATGTACATCGTTAGTGGGATAAAATAATAAAAGTTAGAGAGAATTTTTGCCTTCTGTTTATTTCTTATAATTTTTGTTATGAAAATTATTTTTATTTCTTTACTTTGTTTTCTTATTATGCTAGCTTAAACACCCCCTTCTCAAGGGAGTGACGAAGCCACCATGGCTAAAATATAAGTAAATTTAGTTTAATTCTTTTATGAAATTTTTTCTTGCATTATTTTTACTCTTCTATTCTGTGTTCTTATTTTAATAAAAAAAATTAGGAAAAGGATTCTTCGTGTTTGCCAATTAATGGTAATTCGGATAATGCCTATTTCTATTTACCAAAGATATATCAAATTAAGTAAAATATGTTCTCAAGCAATTGTTATTTCACGCTATTATTTTCCTTCATCTTTCCAAGTTGTAATTGGACTGATGAAGTGATTTGTTTATAATAGGAAAATTTATCTAAAAGAAATATACAAATTTATTTATAGTAAGCTATGGTGGTGGATTCTTTCCTTGAGACTTTTCTTATTATTTGATCATAATTTATTTGTCTTAATTATTTATTTTATTTTTAGTTCAAAAGAAAAAATTATTAAATTATTTTAAAGTTATTCTTCTTCAAATTTTGGTTTTAATTTTGATTAACGAGTTTAAATCTTATATGGTTCGACCCTGCTTATTCTATACTATCTTTAATTTAGTTTTTGCAGGTTTTTCTTATTTTTGCACGAAGTGTAGAAAAACAACGACATAATCCATAAAAATACACTCGTCAAATGGCGCCGTTGCCGGGGATCGAACCCGGGTCACCCGCGTGACAGGCGGGAATACTTACCACTATTTTATTCGTCAAATGGCACCATTGCCATATGAAGATTGAGAATTCGCAGAAAAATTCAAAACTGAAATTTTTGGAAACCCACCCAAACTTTCTATCCCTAGCTCCCTTTCCTTCTTTTTAATTCTTATTTTTATTCTTTTCGGTTGGTAGGCCTTTGGAAAAAAAAAAAAAATTCTCGTAGTTCTCTCCTTCCACAATCAGTCTAATCTTTTTACTTTTTTATTTTATTTTTCTTTTACTTTTCTTTTTGTTCTATCTTCTTTTCTATAATTTTATTTTATTTTTCTTTATGTTCCATCATCTTCTCTGTCGGAGTAGCAGTTAATATATATATATATATATATATATATATATATATATATTGCTTCATTTATTGATCCGTTCAACAGTTTAGTGTAATTTGATTTTTTATTTTTATTTTTATTTTTATTTATTTTTTTCTTTTCCTTAATTTTCTTTTACTTTTCTTTCTCCTTCTGGGGTTGACCTTTGATAAAAATAAATAAATAAATAAATAAGCAATTCCACAATCTAACTGCCTTATACAAAATCACAGTGCCTTGTTCTTCATTTGTTGCTTATTGATTGGTGTTTTATTTATATTCTCAGTGGGAGTTGCCGTGAGAAGCATAAGCATTAAAGATCGACCATAAAGGGGGTTGTTACTGCTCTATCTCATGGGACCCTTTATCTCTTCATATGGGTATACCTACATCCTTCTGGTAGTTGATTATGTGTCCAAATGGGTAGAAGCCTTAGCCACAAAGACAGCAGACCATAGGGTTGTGGTGAAATTCTTGAAAGACTTCATTTTGTCTCGCTTCGGTACACCTTAAGCCATAATCAGTGACTATGGTTCACATTTCTACAACAAAGTCTTTGCTAGACTAATGTCCAAATATGGGATCACCCATAAGGTAGCCCTATCTTACCACCCACAAACCAATGGTCAGGCTGAAGTATTCAATAGGGAGATCAAGCATATCTTAGAGAAAACGGTTAAACCCACAAGAAAGGACTAGAGTCTCCGTCTCCATGATGCTTTATGGGCCTATCGTACTGCTTATAAGACCCCTATAGGAATGTCTCCATACCGATTGGTCTATGGCAAAGCCTGTCACTTGCCTGTCAAACTGGAACATCGTGCTTATTGGGCCATCAAGGCCATGAACTTTGATTATGATCAAACAGGTGAGCGTAGGACACTTCAACTTAATGAGTTGGAAGAACTTAGAAATGATGCCTATGAGAGTTCGAGGATTTATAAAGCTAAGACTAAATTGGAACATGACAAACAAATTTTAAGAAAGGAGTTTTTCCAAGGCCAAAAGGTTCTTTTGTATAACTCCCGTCTTGCATTGTTTCATGGGAAGTTGAGGTCACGATGGTCTGGTCCATATTATGTACTCATGGTGCCATTGAGGTACAAGATCCCAAAACTGGAAAGCTGTTTAAAGTCAATGCTCATCATTTAAAACCTTTCCTTGAGTTTGAGGCTCATGTCACTGAGGACATTTTCCTCATCAATCCGGTTTATTCGAACTAATCTCTTTTGGGGGAACTTCCCCCATTGTGTCTGGCTGAAGACATTAAATTTAGCGCTCCTGGGAGGCAACCCAACCGGTTGTGTCTATTCAGTTACCTTGGATTAATTTTTGAGTCTTAACCGGTTGTATCCTACTTGTTAGCTCCGTAACTATTTAGTATTTGAATATGGTTATATTTTGTTTGGGGGTGCTATATTTATCTGATATGGTTTTCGATTGTTTTCCATAACCTCTTTTGCAGAAATTGTACTCCACATCGAACCAAGTGAGGTAATATGTTCCAATATTTCTCTATATATCTCCACCTATACTTGTCCATTTAATTTCTATATTCTTTGGTTCCAACAATAGGGACAGTGTTGTCTTTTGTTTGGGGATGGGGCAATGATCTTGCTTCGATGGAAATTATAAGTTGAATTGCATGTTATGTCAAATTTGGGTGAAGTATTGTTCATGTATGACTGGGAATTGGTATTTTAGAGCAGTTTTGAATATTTAATTCATGTTTTAGTATATGTGGTCCACATCATTGTCCAGTTTGACTATTATTAATGATAATTAGTCTCTAACGTACTTCACTTCTCACAGATGCACACTAGTATCTTTTTGTGGGGTATAGGCCTAACCTTATGTGATATATTACATGTGTTGGATACAAGTTAGTAGACCTTGAAAAGTAGATGTCATTGGCATGATGATAGAGAAATATGCATGATTAGTTAATACCTTTCACGAAGTAACCGGGCTTCTTGCCTCAGTAAGTAGTGAGTGTTCGCGTCAAAAAGTGGAGGGTCAGGAAAAAATGAAAGTGTTGGTTTAGGTTCGAAGCCTAGTTGACTTGAGTTAATAAGCTCTTTGGGGTGTCTTTACACCTAATGCCCTAAAACCGTTTGGTTGGGAGTCATTAGCCTAAAGCTCGTTACATGGGTCATCTAGAAAGCTTAAGGGACTTAAACATTGCACAGCTTGCTGTCTTCAAAAAAATAAAAATAAAAAAATAAAAAATAAAAAATAAAAAGAAGAAGAAGAAGAAAAAGAAAAAGAAAAAGAAAAGAAAAGAAAAAGATGATGATGGAAGAAAGAAAGATGAAAGATTCACATGCATAAGTAAAGCCATGAGTTCATGCCTTGGGTATTCTAACTTGGATGGGAATATTAATGATTTGAAGCTATTGTGATGTGTAATATAAGGACAAAAGGGTAAAACATATAATTGGATGCTAGTTCACTTCAAAAGGAAACTAGGGATTGATTGTTATTGGAAATATGTTGAATTGAACTTTGTGTGGGGACCATAGTATTATTGCATGTAATTAGAGGTTTGGGATTGCTAAAGAATATTAATCTTTCTTACACTTGACATAATAGCGAACTTGATGATGATGTGTATGCAATAGATTCCGATTCCATGAAAGTAATTGAGCTAAGTGCAAAGTGTGCATAATTTTGGATGTTTGTGGGTATCATCTCAGAAAACTCTCACGAGGTTATAGCTCGTCCACTAGAGTAACCTGGGGGTTTAAGGCCTTATTGCATATGGTAAATGCAATCGAAAGTAGCCTGCGAAAGTGGCATATTTTTAGTCAGGAGTCAATTAAAGTAACAATTTTGTAAACTTATCTCTTTTTGCCTTTAATTGCTAGAGGACTAGCAAAAGCTTGTTTGGGGGTAATTTGATAAGTGCACAAAACTTGTTATTTTATACTTTATAATAAATGATTAATTAATATTTTTTATTAGATAACTATTCTTATCCCTGCTTTTTATGTTTTATAGGGGCTGATTTCGGAATAAGAAGAAAAGAAACAAAAATAGCAGAAATGTGGGATTATACGATCAATTAAAGTCAAGTTAAGAAATTGCCTTTTTCATTAAATCAGCAAAGATCAAGCCAAATTGGAAAATATATCAAGACAGATTGGAAAACACGTTAAATCAAAGATCAGACCAAATTCGGAAGTAGCAAGATTTTAGGAAGATTTTATTTTATTTTTATTTTCACTTCTGTAATTAGAATTTTCTCCTCCCGATCGTTCCATTATAAACTCTATAAATAGAGACATATGTAGAGGAGGTTGATGTACATCGTTAGTGGGATAAAATAATAAAAGTTAGAGAGAATTTTTATCTTCAGTTTATTTCTTATAATATTTGTTATGAAAATTATTTTTATTTCTTTATTTTGTTTTCTTATTATGCTAGCTTAAACACCCCCTTCTCAAGGGAGTGATGAAGCCACAATGGTTGAAATATAAGTAAATTTAGTTTAATTCTTTTATGAAATTTTTTCTTGCATTATTTTTACTCTTTTATTCTGTGTTCTTATTTTGATAAAAAAAATTAGGAAAAGGATTCTTCGTGTTTGCCAATTAATGGTAATTCGGATAATGCCTATTTCTATTTACCAAAGATATATCAGATTAAGTAAAATATGTTCTCAAACAATTGTTATTTCACGCTATTATTTTCCTTCATCTTTCTAAGTTGTAATTGGACTGGTGAAGTGATTTGTTTATAATTGAAAAATTTACATAAAAGAAATATACAAATTTATTTATAGTAAGCTGTGGTGGTGGATTCTTTCCTTGAGACTTTTCTTATTATTTGATCATAATTTATTTGTCTTAATTATTTATTTTATTTTTAGTTCAAAAGAAAAAATTATTAAATTGTTTTAAAGTTATTCTTCTTCAAATTTTGGTTTTAATTTTGATTAATGAGTTTAAATCTTGTATGGTTCGACCCTGCTTATTCTATACTATCTTTAATTTAGTTTTTGCAGGTTTTTCTTATTTTTGCATGAAGTGTAGAAAAACAACGACATAATCCATAAAAATACACTCGTCAACTTGCCTTCTTAAGTTCCTGCATTCATTAGTCTGATGAACAAAATCACTATGAAAAGCACAATGTTTAGAGCGATCTCTCTGTTCGAGAGGTTGTCTGATTGGTAAGGGGGGACGAAACTTATCTTTGTTTTCTTGGTACAGCCTTGCCAGAGTGACTTTGAGTGGAGTAATCAATTCCTCCTCTCGAGGCCTCTTCTCTGTCTTCCAAGAGGTCTGATGCTACGGTGGAGCTTACTTTTGCCGGATTTTGGCTTTGGAATTCTCCTCTGTGGAAATAATAGATGTCTTCCTTGCATTGGTTACTTCTTCTTCTTCCAAATGTACGAAACCGTCGGCTCTTTCATTTAGCTCGTCCATGGTCTTCGGCGTATTCACCACCAGACTTGTGTGGAACGGTGTCCTTTGGTTCATTGTTAACTTGAACGCTTGAACTACTGTTGATGGATGACACTCCATAACCATACTCTTGATAAGGTTAAACCTAGTGAGAAAGGCCTGGAGTCGTTCATCTTCGTGCTGCTTCATTGTAAACAAGCTTGACACATCTTTAACCGGGCGTTTATTTCCATAATATTAGCTGATAAACTTATTGCACAAGTCTTGGAAGCTGGCAATTGAGCCTTGAGTCAGATTCTTGAACCAGTTGAGGGCTGGCCCTGACAAGCTTGTAGGGAAGCACTTACACATCAAAGGATCATTATTCATATTCAAAGCCATTTTCAACTGAATGTGGTAGATGTGATCGATCGGGTCGGTCGTTCCATCAAACAGAATGAATACTGGCATGGAAAACTTCCTCGGATTCGGAGCGTTCAGGATTGCTCTAGTGAACGGTGATGCAACCGTTCTCGCGGAGGAACGGAGTGCCTCATTCTCCCTTGAAAACTGAGGTGGAATCCACGGATCTGCAGATCTTCCTTCTGAACTCTTGTAATCATACGTCGCCATTGAAAGCCGGTAGGGTGGATCAAACGATCTGTCATCTATGAATTCCCCATGCCACGATGATGGAGCTCTTTGATGGCCAAACTCCATTACTTCATCACATCGTTACCTTCTCTGAGTTGGATCAAAAGCGGTGGCTTCTTCTCGCATGATTCGTTCACGATGCGGATCCAAGTGGATTGATCTTTCCCGCTCCTCCACCGGACGGACATTTGGAGGTAAATCGTTTGGCACAACCTCCTCATGATAAGGATCCATACGATTTTTTCTTTCTAGATCATCGTGATGAGCTGCATTGGATGGCACAACTCCCTCTCCTTCTGGAAGTGGCCTAGGAACAGCAGGAGCCTCATGACGCTCCATTCCAGCTCGCAACTCTGTATTCTCTTTCCTTAGTGCTTCGATTACACTCATTAATTCATCGAACTTCGACTGCTGGCCATTATCCAATGGATTCGAGCTCTCACCTCCAATCATCATTTCGGATCGGAGCAAAGTCATCAACCACAACTTTCTGATCAGATCTGAGTTTCGCGAATGCGCTCACACTAGATCTAGACTTGAATTGGCTGAATTCTGACCTTACTAGACCAAATCCAAACTTCTTCCACCGTGAGCTTGTTAGATCTAGCTCTGGCAAACAAAACTCAACCACATAGATCAATTGAGCAGGCACAGATCAAAGCTGCGTAGATCGAACGCTAATCTCTTCAAAATCAACCAGAACCGGAATTTGGCAAGATGAACAACAATTTCGCCGATCCTGATCTAGTTGTCAGAGATCAAGCTCCTTCCTCTTCAATCACTCATGATCAACTTCCCATGGACGGCGCCATTAAAGACGCAAGAAATTTCTATTCTCATTTCGACAGAGTTTCATTACACTTCAAGAATTTTTCTCCCCATTTCTCTTTGCTCTCCTACTATTTATAGACTACTCAAATATTTCCTTGCGATGGGCTTCTCTATGGACTTCTTTGACTATGGGCTTTGTTATTCCCAATGTATCTTCTGCTAGTTCTCTCACCAACGGGCCTATCTTATGCTCACTAGGTTCGGGTCCAAGTCAATTACCGAGCCCATTACTCACCATGTGGGCTGGATTCGGCCCGTGCCGCTTTGGGTATCCTCATAAACGATTCCATATTTTTTTAACTGAGTAGATATAATGGAAGTAGATTTTACCCTTTGGAGCACAATGGCATATACAATTTTATAGACCAATAAGAGAATAATTTAGAAACACCTCGAAATACTTTAATAATTGAAACATTGCATCCAAAATCATGTGATGTTTGTCAAATAATTTTTAGATAAAGATCATATACGCTGTCTAATAGTTTCCCTCTCAACCCAATTACCTTTTAATGGCTCCAATTTTGCATAAAATTAAGATATGCATTCTTGACTATGTTTATAGCAATTGTCGATAGAAATTGTTGTCATTCTAGAATTTTAGGCAGATGTAACAAATTAACAAATAAAGCATTATGTGAGAGTCAATTGGAAATAATTTTGCTCATTGAAACATCAAACCAATGGTTATAATCAACCCTAAATCGGATATTGATAAAAAACATACACACGATAATATATATATCCATATACTAGGAAAAGGCACGTGCAAGGCACGTGGTGAATGCTTAATAACTTATAGAATTTTTGTTTTCATATATATTTTTTAAGCTTGTAATAATAAAACTTACAAAAAATTGTAACTCTTTTTATATTAATTAATAAATATTTTTTTATACTAATAAATAAATACTGAAATATTTTGAAAATTGATAAATATATAAATACTGAAATATTTTGAAATTGATAAAGTAGATAATTTGGGGTAGAGTTTTATAGAAATTATTTTATTTTGTTTAAATATATTCTTGTCTAATTAGATTTTATTTTATTAAAAAACTCATAATAAAAAGATAACGTGATAGAAGTATAGATACTGAAACTCTTTGCACATTTAATAAATAAATACTGAAACTCTTTGTACATGTAAGGGTAAAGTGCAGTAAACCCCCCTAAACTATACCCCAATGAGCAAAAAAACCCCCTGAACTTCAAAATGAGCAAAAAAAAAACCCCTTAAACTATTCAGTTTGTTGCACTTTACCCAATCCGGTAACCGGCCGATCAATTTCTAGGACAAATTTATGTAAATGACCATACAACCCTTATTAAATAAAATTAAAAAAAAATCAAAAATCAAAACCCATTTACAGAATAAGAAGCCTTTCACCGGCTGAGTCGGCATTCTCTCTCTACTCCATGGGATTCTTATTCTTTGCAAATCTTTCAACAATCATAAATGGAACCATAAGTTTTGTTTAGAAAATGAAAACGAAGATGAAGTTGAAGCTATAAAATGAATCTATGACAATTTAAAGGTTGACAGATGATGGATATGTATCATATATGTATACGTTATATGGTCATAAATTAAACCCTCAAATTTGCCGATGGATATATATATATATATATATATATATATAACAACACATAATACATTTCTTTTAAAAACTGAAGCCGATGGATAGATATTAACAAACAATAGAATATCTTTCAATTGTTCCTTTACTCATTTTTTAGAAGATGATAATGGCCGAATCGCTGATTATTGGAGGAAAAAAAATAAAAATAAAAAACTTAAACAATTTTAGTCTACATATAAAGAAATATGCTCGTCTCTACCGTTGGATTCCTCCTTCTCGGCCGCTCCTCTCCACAGCCGCATTTCTTCCTCACGGCCGAGCCCTCGTCGGTCCGTCACCGTCGCTGCACCACCCACTGTCCATCACAGCCAACATCATCCAAATCCGAAATCGCTGAGGCCATCTTCATCCTCTCCACCGTCCGAAGCCTTCTTACTCGCCGTGAGTTCGGCCGTCGTTCAATCCCGCCAAGCTCGCCGTCACGAGTCATTCACGGCCGAGTCTGTCGAGCCCTCCACCGGCTGAGCCGACACCGTATCTGCCATTCAGTCCACCTACCTCGCCGTCACAGCTAGCCCGTCTTCATCAAGCCGCCACAGCCAAGTTCGTCACTGCCTTACCTGCCGTTCTGTCAATCACCGGCTTCACCGTTGCTTTTTCAATTTGGGGGTTCATCGAGTTAGAGAGAGAGAGAGGGGAGTGAGAAGAGACCCAGATGAAGATAAAGAAAAGAAAAGGAAAAAATAATAATAAAGTCAGCAGCCAATAGGCTGCTGACATGTGTCCTCCAGGCATTTTATTTTCTCCACTGTCATGCGGCACCGTTTTATGAAGGGGTAAATTAGACTTTTCTAAATTCCGGTAGCTAGAATTGCCCTGAAAAACATTCTCTGTCCTAAGACTACACCATGACGATAATTAAGGGGGGTTATTTGTAGTTGAGGGGGGTTAGTTGCACTTGGGGTATAGTTGAAGGGGGTTTATTGCACTTTACCCTACATTTAATAATAGTATAGATAAAACTCTTTTTATATCAATTAATAAATATTTTTTTATATAACTAAATAAATACTGAAACTCTTTAGCAGTACTTCTCTAAATTTCTCTCTGAAATTGTGGATTTCTAGAATTCTCAATTTTTGTACCCTTCCTCCTTCCTCCATACCTCTATTTTAAGGCTTCTTGGATTAATAGGATGATGACATGTGTCATCTCCTGATAATGACATAATTATAAGTATTAATTAGGCCAGGCCGATTATATTATGATAATTATCTATAAAAAATAATTATTCTTTTTATATCAATTAATAAATATTTTATCGTGATTGATTTTATTAGGTAATTTTTAGAGTTTTATAGAAACTATTTTTATAAAAACCTAGTTAATTTGTGATAAAGTTTAGGTAATTAGCAGTAGAGATTTATAGAAACTTTTTAAATATATACTTGTCTAATGTGATACAGTTTTATTGATAAATTATTTATTTATTTTAAATATATATTTCCTTATCTAATTAGATTGTATTTTATTAGAAAACTCATAATAAATAAATAAATAAATAGGTAATTTGTGTTAGAGTTTTATATAAACTTTTTTAAAAAATTATTTTATTTTTTTAAAAAAATATATCTTTGTCTAATTAGATTCTCTTTTATTAAAGAACTAATACTAAATAGATAAATTCAGGTTATATGTGATAGAGCTTTATAGAAAATAAAATAGCTAATTTGTGGTAGAATTTATAGAAATTATTTTATTTTGTTTAAATATATTTTTGTCTAATTAGATTTTATTTTATTAAAAAACTCCTAATAAATAGATAATATGATAGAGTTTTATTAAAAATAAAACACCTAATTTGTGGTAGATTTTTTTAGAAATTTTTTATTTTCTTAAAATATATTCTTTGTTTAATTGTATTTCTTTAATTGAAAAAACACATACTAAATAGATAAATAGGTGATATGTGTTAGAATTTTATAGAATTTTTAAAAAAAAAACTCAAAATATTTGAATTAATAAATATTTTAATATATTAATAATTTTTGTCTAATTAGATTACATTTTATTAAAAAAAAAAAAAAAAAACTCATAATAAAAGATAATTTGTGGTAGAGTTTTAGAAAAATTATTATTTTTTATATCAATTAAAAATATTTTTTATATATTAATAATTTGTGTTAGAATTTAATAGAAACTCTTTTAAAAACTCTTTTATATCAATTAATAAATATTTTTTATATTAATAATTCTTGTCTAATTAGATTTATTTTTATTAAAGAACTCATAATAAATAGATAAATAGATAATTTGTGTTAAAGTTTTATAGAAACTCTTTTTAAAACCTCTTTTTATATCAATTAATAAATAATTGTTTATATTAATAGTACTTGTCTAATTAGATATCCTTTTATTAAAGAACTCATAATAAATAAATAAATAGATAATTTGTGTTAAAGTTTTATAGAAACTCTTTTTAAAATCTCTTTTTATATAAATTAATAAATAATTTTTTATATTAATAGTACTTGTCTAATTAGATTTCCTTTTATTAAAAAAACTCATAATAAATATATTAATATACATCTAATTTGTGTTAGAGTTTTATAAAAACATTTTAAATATATCTTTGTCTAGTGTGATAGAGTTTTTACTGAAAATAAAATAGGTAATTAGTGATATTGTTTTATAGAAATTATTTTATTTTCTTTAAATGTATCATTGTCTCATTAGACTTCATTTTATTAAGAAACACATAATAAAATATAATTTGTGGTAGAGTTTTAGAAAAATTATTTTATTTTATTTTATATATCAATTAAAAAATATTTTTTATATTAATAATTCTTGTCTAATGAGATTTTCTTTTATTAAAAAAATCATAATAAATAAATAAATACGTAATTTGTGTTAGACTTTAATATAAACTCATTTAAAAACTCTTTTTATATCAATTAATAAATTTTTTTTATATTAATTTTTTTTTCTAATTAGATTTAAACTCTTTTAACGAATTAATGAATATTTTAATATATTAATAATTATTTTCTAATTAGATTACCTTTTATTAAAAAAAAAAAACTTATAATAAAAGGTAATTTGTGGTAAAGTTTTAAGAAAAATTATTATTATTTTATATCAATTAAAAATATTTTTTTATATTAATAGTTCTTGTCTAATTAGATTTTCTTTTATTAAAAAACTCATATTAAATAAATAAATAGGTAATTTGTGTTAGAGTTTAATAGAAACTCTTTTAAAAACTCTTCTTATATCAATTAAAAAATATTTTATATATTAACAATACTTATCAAACTAGATTTACTTTTATTAAAAACTAAATATAAATAGATAAATAGGTAATTTGTGTAAGAGTTTTATAGAAACTCTTTTAAAACCTCTTTTTATATCAATTAATAAATAATTTTATATATTAATAGTACTCGTCTAATTAGATTTCCTTTTATTAAAAAACTCATAATAAATAGATTAATAGGTAATTTTTGTTAAAGTTTTATAGAAACTCTTTAAATATATCTTTGTTTAGTGTGATAGAGTTTTATTAAAAATAAAATACAAAATTTGTGATAGTGTTTTATAGAAATTAATTTATTTTCTTTAAATAAATGCTTGTCTCATTAGCTTTCATTTTATTAAGAAACTCATAATAAAAGCTAATATGTGGTAGAGTTTTAGAAAAATTATTTTATTTTATTTTATATATCAATTAATAAATATTTTTTATATCAATAGTTCTTGTCTAATTAGATTTTCTTTTATTAAAAAACTCATAATAAATAAATAAATAGGTAATTTGTGTTATAGTTTAATAGAAACTCTTTTAAATAATCTTTTTATATCAATATATATATATTTTTTTATTAATAATTTTTGTCTAATTAGATTTAAACTCTTTAAAATATTAATAATTATTGTCTAATTAGATTACCTTTTATTAAAAAAAAAAACTCATAATAAAAGGTAATTTGTGGTAGAGTTTTAAGAAAAATTATTTTATTTTTTTATATCAATTAAAAAATATTTTTTATATTAATAGTTCTTGTCTAATTAGATTTTCTTTTATTAAAAAACTCATATTAAATAAATAAATAGGTAATTTGTGTTAGAGTTTAATAGAAACTGTTTTAAAAACTCTTTTTATGTCAATTAATAAATATTTTTTATATTAATAATTCTTGTCTAATTAGATTTCCTTTTATTAAAAAACTTATAATAAATAGATAAATAGATAATTTGTGTTAGAGTTTTGTAGAAACTCTGTTAAAACCTCTTTTTATAACAAGTAATAAATAATTTTTTATATTAATAGTACTTGTCAAAATAGATTTCCTTTTATTAAAAAATTCATAATAAATAGATAAATAGGTAATTTGTGTTAGAGTTTTATAGAAACTCTTTTAAAACCTCTTTTTATATCAATTAATAAATAATTTTTTATATTAATAGTACTTGTCTAATTAGATTTCCTTTTATTAAAAAAACTATTAATAAATATATTAGAGCAGTGATAGAGAAATCGAAAGGTTTTTACCGAAATAAACACCAATCTTACGTGGCGTTGTCTATGTCAAATAATTTCATTACCTAACTCCTTATCATCGATCTTTTCTCTCCCAATTTTTCTTTTTTCTCTCTCTTCCTCTTTGTTTCTCTCTCCTCCTCTTTGTGTCAGGTTCTTCACCAATTCTTTCTTATACATTCCCTCTCTTGATGTACATATATCCAAAGTATTCTCGAGACAAGATCCAAAATTCTTTATCCTCGCACCTTTTTCAAGATCACCTACTTTTCTCTATTCATAAATCTTTCAAGAATAAATCTTTCTAATCCCAGATGAAAAATATGCAGAAGATTTTTTATTTTTTTTTGGTAAGTAAATATCCACACTAGAGTTGCCATTACAAAATACATTAATCTCTTACGGAATAAAAATTAAAAAAATAACTAAACCCAGAGAAGAGAAATTATGAATCTTCTCAAAATTTCTATTTGATTTTTATGATACAAAATTTGAAGTAGAGAAACAACAGTTGTAGCTTTTTTTTTCTTCTTTTTTTTCCTTTTTTTTTTTTTTTTTTTTTTTTTTTTTTGTTAATGTTTTGGTTTTGTGCTTCTGTATTTGCAAAACATGAATTTTTTATTTTATTTTATTTTATCTTCAATTTTGCGAAATCAAGAAGAGAGACAAAACTAAAATCAAAGATAAAATTGAATACAAAAGAAAAATCAAGAATTAGAAGAAGAGAGGAGATAGAAGGGAAGAGGTTTAAAAATTAATCTGAGCCACGTTAAGTTCGATCTTTTGTTCGGTTGTTTAGTTCAGTTCTCTTATCATTTTCCATAAATTAATAGGTAATTTGTGTTAGAGTTTTATAGAAACTCTTTAAATATATCTTTATCGGTTGTGATAGAGTTTTATTGAAAATAAAAAAAGTAATTTGTGATAATGTTTTAGAGAAATTATTTTATTTTCTTTAAATATATCTTGTCTATTTTGATTTTATTTTATTAAGAAACTCATAATAAAATCTAATTTGTGGTAGAGTTTTAGAAAAATTATTTTATTTTATTTTATATATCAATTAATAAATATTTTTTATATTAATAATTCTTGTCTAATTAGATTTTTTTTTTTTTTTGAAAAATTCATAATAATAAATAGATAAATAGAAATTTGTTTGGTATATTTTAGAGTTTTATAAAGTATTTTTTTTTTTATAAAAACTCTTTTCATATCAGTTAATAAATATTTTTTATATAAATAAATAAATACTGAAAACTCTTAAACTCATTTCAGTGTTAATAATTGTATAGATAAAGATAAAAGCTCTTTATCAATTAGTAAATATTTTTTATATAAATAAATAAATAAATATTGATAGACCTAAAAATATAGATAAAAAGAGTGATCGACCTAAAAATATAGATAAAAACTCTTTTTATATCAATTAATAAATATTTTTATATAAATAAATAAATACTGAAACTCTTTAGCAGAGCTTTGTATTTTATTTTACTCTTGAATTTTAGATTTCAGAATTCTCAATTTATGTACCCTTACTCCTTCTTCTATGCCTTTATTTATAGGCTTCTTGGATTAATAGGATGATGACATGTGTCATATCTTGATAATGACATAATCATAATTAGGCCGGGCTAGTTATATTGTGATAATTATTCACAATTTTTTTTTTTAGTGTTTTATAGAAACTATTTTTATATTAATTAATAAATAAATAAATACTGAAATACTGAAACACTTTGCACATTTAATAATAATATAAATATAGATATGCACAAACAGAGAAAGGAGTTTTATCATCAAAATCAACTTTAAACTGGAAAACCCAATTACAAAATCACAATGAATAAATAAATAGGTATGTAAAATATGATGAATATGGGAAGGTCGTTCATCACAGTGAGGCTGTCAGTGGCGTTCATTCGGTCGTTGGAGAAAACATAAGAAAAATGAAAGAAAAATTTATTTCGTATACAAATAAAATTAATCTTTATAATAACAACCACATATATCAATTGAGTTTTGTACGGTTGGAATGAAGAAGAAAGGGGAGAAAATAGTTTTACTTGAGGAGAATCTCAGAGAGGATTCTCTAGCTGCTTAGGTTGTTGCTAGGGTTCATGACTTCAAGCTTAGGCAAAGCGTAATGTTGAGAAAGAAAACAGGTTCTTTTATATAGGATATGTTAGGGATTTTATTTTTTTAACGAATAAAATCAAGGGCACGCTTGGAATTTTATAAGTTTTATTAAAACGCCAAACCTCTTCCCATATGTTTCAAAAGAGCATTTTGGAGAAGCTAGGGGGTACCAGCTTCTCCAAAACGTTTTTCTAAAACTCAAAGCTCTGTTAAAAAAACATGCCAAACACTATTTAAAACAACTTTTGAGCTCCAAAAACTAAAAGCAGCTTTTGAAAAACCAATCCAAACTGGACCTAAAGAATGAGACTGATATATATATATATATATATATATATATATATATAAAAGATCCCCAACACATGGTTCAGTAACTAATGTATCACAGTCCACCAACTCTTGCTCCGAGAATGAGATCAAATCTCCGGTCACTATCTTGTTTATCCCCTCAACAACCACAATAGATGAGAAAGCCCAACAACTCCCTTCATTTTAAATTTACATTAATCAACATATGCTTAATTAAATGTTAATTCAAAGTATGTAAAACTAAAATCAAATGTCAAAACAAGGTAAAGTAAAAATAATCAAACACACACACACACACACACACACACACACACACGTGAATGTATACCAAAGGTGGTTCATATTTTGGCATCATCATCTCTCTCCATATTACTCCCATCATACATATACATCTATATATAACTTCAACTACTATATATTCATCATTCCATCATTATAATTGTGTTCCATTGCATAATTGGGATTGTGAATTCATTGGTTCGAAGTTGAAGATTTTAAGATTGAAATTGACATTGGAGATTAGGTTCTGAAAAGAATTTTAGAGGATTGGTTAAGATCTTGCTGAAGAACTTCTTGTTTGTGATTGAAGACTTGGGTTTGACATTGTTGAAGCTTTTGCATTGAATTTTTGTTGATTTTTGGGGATTGAAAAATCAAGATCTATATTTCTCAAGAGCAATTGTTGTGTTGCACGCCAAGTGTTCGACGAAATTCCTGAAAGAGTTTTGAAGGCTCAAGCCAAAAATTGTTGAAGATCAAATGGCTCCAAGGTTATCTCAGGAAGCTAAAGGCAAGGGAATTACAGCTTCTAAGCCTCTGAAGTGTCTTAGAACAAACATAGTCATTCGTGAGCCTCACGACGAGTCATGTTCTCCTATAGACACACCATTTTCTCCCATGGAGGCTAGCTTTCTTCCATATGAGATACCAGCTGGGTATCATTTTGTTTCTGCTATTGGGAAGATCGAGTTCATTAAAGAACACTTCTACAATGAACATGCATGGAAAACATATAATAATATCTACAAGGATGGACCGATCAAGACAGAACGGAATGTGAATTTGAATAAGCTTCGAGACAATGCTGGAAAGAAGCTTGTAGAGTACATTGAGAAGAACAATTGGCTCTTCTTCACCAGTTTGGAAAGCGGTTTCTCACCTAACATGGTTCACTATAGTCAAATATCGCAAAGTTAATAAAGATGGATACTTTGAAGTATCAATTTTTGGCATTAACTATTTATTCACTGAAGATGAACTTTGTGTTATTCAGGGTGTTTAGAAGAGAGTAAGCAGCACTGGATATGTGTTGCCTATTAGAGGTCCAGGTCCAAAATGGTCAGAGATTTATTATGCTTTATGTGCACCGGGGTCTCCTAAGTATGTTGACTACATATCCCATATCGTTATCTTATTGATGAGGCTGAATTCTTAAACCTGTTTGCCATGGCCAATCTGGGTTATTTTAGGAAAAATGATGAAATTACTCTAGAACGGGCTCAAGTTCTTTATCTTCTTGCTGTTGGAGCAAAGAAGTCTTCTCCTTTTCTTATGATTTTTATGGGATTCTACAGAAAGAATAGGATTTTGCTTCCTCCCAGGGCATATCATCGGGATATTGTGTCTAAACTAGATCTTCATGCTCTCAATAAGTTCAAGACTGCTAGGGAGAATGCAAGGAAGGCTTAGAGAGGATCAAATGCTACTTCATCTCAGATTCCAGAGGTTACCAGGATATTTTCCTCCAAAGGGAATTTCTCAAGAGATGACGCAAATCTGATGTACTCATTTCTTCTTCAGAATCAGAATACCATGTTTGAGAGAGTCATGGATGAGATATGAGATTTCAAGGCTAAGGAGATGAGGCTGACTAGGGCATAATAGGCAAGTGGTTCTACTGAGGATGTCTATAGAGTGCTCCTCCATATCCGTCTATGGGTGAAAAGGGTGATGATGATGGTGCTACTGCTGTTGATAATGATGATGATGATGATGATGATGATGAGGATGGTAGTGATGATCGTGGTGATGATTTTGATGATGTGTTGATCACTACTGTTTCTTTTGAAGGAGATGCTTGATCTGTCTATATTGACTATCATTTTTCTTTTATTCATGCATCATGCAACATGTTTTTGTTAAGATAACATTGTCATTACTTTGGTTATTCTTTTTGGCTGTTAATGACTAGTTTTTCTCTTCTTTTCTTTAATTGCCTCACTTTGTCAATTTGTTCCAAAAAGGGAGAGAAAATTTGATAATTAATTCAGGGGGAGTTTTTATATTATGTGAGTTTATATAATATGTTTTATTAAACTTTCACTGATAGTTTTGCTTGATAAATGTGTAGGAAATCAGGTGAACTTTTATCCAGAGAAAAGAAGAGAATATGAAAATTGACAAGTTGTAATCTGCTCTTTCAATCTGCTTGGGTAGATTATATTTATTCTTAGGGTTTTGTCACGAAATTGCCAAAGGGAGAGATTGTGAGATATATATTTTGTAATTGGTTAATTTCGGTGTCTAAATAAGTCCGATCGAGTTGTTTTTTCAAGTTTAAAATTTAAGATCGAGATTGGTTACGGAATTGAAGAGTTTGATATATTGAGATCCATGAAAAATGTATGAAAAACGCTTTAGGAAGTTAAATTAAAGGTTAAGACACTTTACATACATGGTATGCTTCAGATTTTTCAAAACAGGAATTTTTCAAAGTGTTTTGTCCTTCCCATTCGAATATGCTATTTGGGAACCATTCGTAAAGTATTTTTCCAAGTGTTTTGTCATTCCCATTCGTAATTTTTGTTTTAATTTGTGTCTTGATTGTTCGAGCCGAACGACAAGTGTATTAATATTATTGATTCCATAAAAACATCATGTAGAACATGTATATAAGTCTATAAGTAAGGACACAATGGACAACGAGTTTGGTTGGGTTATGACTTTGAAAAATGTTTCTTTTTAAAGGTTATTTTTCATTTTTCTAGAAGCCCAACGGTTTGAAAAATTATCAACAGGTTTAAGTACTCTCACGATCTCATCCTATAGAGTCCAACGGATTGGAAATTTTCAAAAATCACAATATCGGGAGTTTCGCACTTTTGCCTACCTATACAATCCAATGGGTTACAAAATTACCAACCAAATTGGACTTGTCATCACTATATGTTTTTAGTGAGAGAGTTCATTACCACTGATTTTTGTGATTGTTTTTGTTTATCCGAGGACACAATTATACAGTAATAAGATAATATTATCTATGTTATTGATAGCACACATAGTAGTTTCGGTATATCTTGGTTGATCATAGTAACACTTATTTTAGTTTATTTTTATTTTTGTAATTGCGAGGAAGACCTTTTTGATCCCTACGAAAGGGACAAAGTGTTTGCGGACTATCAACCCATATGCAAGAATTGAGGAGTAAAATGAAAATTTGCAAAAACGGCAAAAACTAGTTATTGACATAGTTGAGTGGATGTGACACTGAAATAGAGTTTGTATAACACTAACTCCACATACAGTAGATTGGTTTCACCAAAGACAGCTAAATCTCTGTGATTTTCTTCTTTGAATTTTCTCAAAAATATTCTTCATGTTATATTACTCATTTTACTTTATTTATTACTTTTTGTGATTTGTTTCACTTTAATTTTAATTAGGAATAACTTCATTAACATCCCCTAAAATTTGGCCAAATATCAATCTCAAACATTTTTCGAAAATAACTATCACTCACAATATAAACGTTTGCTCCGTTTTTCACTCACACCCCAAAAGTTAGTTGACAGGTGTGTCATACCATTTTTTACATATAAAAAAACATTCTTACCCTTTGACTTTGGTTTGACTAACTAAATTATTTTTTTAATGATTAAAATTATATGTTTACCCTCATTTGATTTTAGTTTGACTATTCAAATGATATATTAATTAAACTAATTGCAGAACGACATATTAATTTCATTTCATTATTAATTTCCAAAATATTTTTGTAACATTGATAATTGGTTAAAAACACAGTTTCTAACCTCTGTTAGATTAAATATTTACATTCCTTTGAAATAGAAATCATGTAGGGGCACACAACTGATGTGGTATTTGCTGTTGTAGTTCAGTTTTTCAATGATAAGGAAACATGAATATAGGTAATTCGGTATAATTTTTGGACCAAAAAAAAAATTAATACAGACATATATATATATATACACACACACACATTACACACAGAGACATATATAAATACAAAATCATGCCCTTAAATTCCTCTATTGCCAAATGTTGTAGATTGCAGCAGAAAGAAGCAATTTATATGAAAGGAAGTGACCATTTGACCATGTAGTTGAGCACCAATCAATGAATTCATTCCAGTTGCAGGACCTAAAATTGAAGTTGAAACCAGTTGCATGCTAAATGAAATCCCATATAATGCCACTAAATTTACACTTAAAAGAACAAGTGATCAATTTATTCCAATTCAGGGAGGCAAAGATAACAAGCATTATTATAATGCTTGTTTCTCATTGGCTTAGTATCTAATGTATACAATCAACCTTTAACTGCCAACCATGAGATGTGAGCATACTTTGGGATGTGATGCTTGAACAAAATTATATGAGGCCAAGAGAATAGTAGAGAAGGAAAGGTGAAGTAACTCAAAGTGTGACCCAGTAAGAACCCCTTTGAGGCACAAGGCAACCATTTAATCACATCTTGTATATTTGTTGGTTATGGTAAACACTACCATTGAGAATTGAAGGATTGGGATTGGAAAAATGGAACTAGTTGAAGAGATGATGGAGTTGTCCACTGGCCATTAGGAAATTAGGCTACTTACTTTCACATGATTGTCCAGTTGAAGAATTTCCATGTCAGTGAGGGCCATTTGGGTAACAATTGGACCATTTAGTAACCAATACTCCGACTATAGGTTTGTATCTAATCCATTCCCAATCTGGTGTCTTACCAATCCTCTTGTAATGCTTATCAGCTCGAGGAGTCTTCTCCAAAATCAAGCCATCGCCGTTAACCAGTGGTTAGCCTTCGTCGAATATTTCTCGTCACGCCATCGATTGGCCATCGCCAATCTTCTCTTATCCATCATCAATCGATTATACAAAGATGAGATGAGAGAGAGACGTTGACTGTACAAAGTGGTGGTGGTGGGCATGGCTGTGTGTAAAGCTATGTGTGTGTGAGAGATGTGAGAGAGAGGAGTGGGTAAGTGAGGCTCAGAGCGTTGAGACGAAAGTTCAAATCCCAAATAGAAAGCAAATCTTCCATGTGTGTGTGTGTATATATATATATATATATAATCCATACTCTATTGCTTCAATTGCAAGCTCGACATAAATAGCGAGATCGAAGAGCAATTGGTGGAGTTAGAAATTTGGGAGCAGAGAAGTTGGACGTCTATATATATATATATATATATATATATATATATATATATATATATATATATGCACATACACACATAATCTTCTAAATCATCGGCTTGGTGATACTGTGAAAATAGAGTTACGCGGGGTGCGAAAATTGTTAGTTGATTTCAATTGTGATTAACTCCTTTAATGACCTAGATCTGAATATTAGGCTAACTTGCTCGATTTTGTGATTGATTAAATTATATGATCAATTTAAACAACCACAATCACGAATATATGTAAAATAAAGCAAGTAAAAGTTTAGAGAGATTGCACTAGGATTTTTAGCGAGGAAACCCTAGTTGATAAGATACATTAATTATTTGCATGGGAAAAACCTCGTGGATTATTCAGTCCAAAGTAAATCAATCTACTATGTTTGAAACAAAGTACACTAAACTTTGACTCTGGCTCACACCCTATCATTCTACTAAACACCAATTGCTAACAATTCTCTGGCTTTGTGACTCCCTGTCCAACAACAACTTGACCTCAGGCTTATGCTTGATATTTGTAGAAGAGTAACAGATAGATTAGACAACACTACTCGAATGCTCCAACCCTTTCAAAGTGTGATCGTTTTTAAAACTGTTCTTCAAGATCTGAACTCGATGTAGAAGAATTAAATCTTGCTCTTCATACGGAATATCTGAATCTTCAATATAGTTCCAATTCCGATGAGATAGAGAGCAACACCAATAAATCACTCATGAATATATGTGTGTGCTCTCATAAATAAATTCAGAATAATCAGATTTGATTTTCTGAATTTTCTCTCTCTAAAAAGCTTTCTCAAAATATAGAATTGATTTTCCCTAAAGTCATGTTTCAACCTAGATGACTACCAAGGTTTATATAGAGTTTAGAATGTCCTAGTCCCTCTAAAAATATGAAAAATTTCGTGTATAGGACTTGGAAAGAAGTTGGGATAAAAAAGGAAACAATTAGAACAAGAAACTGAAAGTTCTAATACTGTCAGGACTCTTGGTACTGGTTCCCAAACTTGGTACTAGTTCAAGAAGGTCAGAAGCCTTTTTGATGCATTTTGGCTACCGGTTCCCAACTGTGAATACCGGTTCAAGATTGGCAGTGACCAAACTTGTTGTAGACCAAGGATTCTCCTACCCGTTCCCAATGGACAGAAGTGAAAATCTTTGTTTCCTTCAACCTTCTAAACTCCCTCAAGTGTTCTCACTCACTCACATACCTTCCTAAAATATTGTTCTCATTATCCCGAAGTGTAGTAAACCATGAACACTTGTACTTCTTCAAATCCACATCCGATCTTCAATCTTTGAAATTTTGAACCGAAAAATTACAACTTGATCGGACTTATTTTGACAACGAAATTAGCCAATTATAAATTCATATCTTACAGATACCCTGTATGTTGTTACAGACCGAAGCATCCCTTGAGGAGATCCCTTGCTGAAAAAAAAAAAAAAAAAAAAAAATATTAGGAAAAATCATAATTTAATGATATCATTGATTGGATGTTATTATAAGTTTTCTTCACTACTATTATTGTTTATTTTTTCCCAGATGGAAATGGTTTTAAGACAAGTACTATGAGGCTTGGGGCAGACGTTATTGTTTTCTCACGATGTCATGGGAATGAGATAAGAAGGTAGGTGTTTTTTTGTCTCATGTCCGCAACAATTATTGGTTTCTGTCATGTTTATTTCCTATTAGTATTTGGAATGGCAGCTTCCAAGTTCCCAAGAATAAATATCGTCAAGCTACATAATTGCTTGTGATATGATGGCATATATGCTTGGTAGACAGGATGGATACTTTATTATTTTGTCGTAAGCTTTTGTCCAGTTGATTTATGTCTTTATATATAAACTTATATTTATCTATATTAGCACTGAATGTCCAGTCAATCATCATAGGCATCTGTTAATTTGGATGCTAGTAGTCCAGTCCCGGTGGACGAGCAAAGATATTGGAGAATTGTCTTGGAACAATAAAGGGTACATATTTCTGTTGGTTTGGTCATGGAAAAAAGGCTCCATCTTCGTCTTTGGATCATAGGAGGAAGGCAAATACAAAGTTGGAGGCTGAAAGGAGGAGGGCTGAACAAGAACTTGATGAATGGAGTGAGCATTGATGTTTGGATACTTGATGAAAGGAGTGAGCATTGATGAAAGGAGGAGGGCTGAACAAGAACTTGATGAAAGAACTTGGCAGCCGGTTAAATAATTAGCACTAACAGATCAATGATTAATCTTCTATTATTGGATGAATGTAATCTAATAATTGATGTTTGGATACTATGTTATTTGGTGCTAATTTGAGCAAAATTGATGCAAGCTTGGGTTTAACATCATTTTTTAATTAATGATTATTAAAAATTTTGTTTTTCTATTTGTATTTGTGTTCACATTAAATTTAATTTTTCCATGGATTGATAGTTTTGAACTTTTTAATAGTTCTGAATTTTTCCATGTATTTGTAGTTGATTGAGCCCCAAGTGTTATTTCGGGTACGTATTAATTACCTCCTAGAGATAATTCCTTGTTTATTATTGCTTTAGTTCTTAACCTCTTAAATTGTTTTCATATTGTTTTAATCTTAATTTTTAAATTGTTTGACAGATTTAAAAATGATATATAGTTTCTATTGTATTTCCCTTTCTTAATGCTAAGGAGCCTCTCATACAAATTGTTGTTTACAATTTCAATCTTTTGTATAACAAGTGGATAGTATAAACTATAGATGATTTTTACCCACATTTGCCATCCATGTTGGACCAGAGGATTTGGTTGTAGTATATGTCTGCTTATTAGTATAGGGTCATAAATAATTAGAATATGGAGAAGTCATTCTCCAATTTACCTACAAATATTGTTCTCCAATTTAAGTAAAGGTATAAACAACATATTAACAACTTCTCCTCCACAACAGTCAATCAAAACCTCCACATACGATGATCCCATACTCCCATGCTTTCAACATTTTAAAACAAGAAATAAAAATGGCCTCCACACGGGCCGATGTACCAATAAGGTAATAAAGTTCAAGATATACCGCAAAATTGGTCACTTAAAGGCACATGACCCCCCTAAGTATGAGTATAAAAAGCATTAAAATTGTGCAATCATAAAAGAAGCTTAGTATTTGACCTTTGTTGTAGACTGGAATCATAGAAATTCTGATTCTTCTGCTCTTAATGAACTGGTGATAATCAATCCTGTCAGGAAAAAATATTTCAAAAATATAATGCCAACAAATACATAAAAAATCAGATTGTATGACTAATTTAAGAAATATAATAATAAGTTAATGAATGACAAATTGACCTGAATAATTTTCACATATTTCTTAAACCAGAAAATTGGTTTGTTCTTGTTTTGACCTCATAAACCTCACTAAATAAGGTTTTCAGTTTAAAAAGCCTGCTGAGTGTGTGCTATGAGTGCTGTGACTGAAATTCAACTGTTTCATTGCTATGTTCTTTATCTGTGTAATGGTAATTTGATATTACATGACTGAGAAAATCAAAAACAAAAGAATGTAGCTGAGAAATGACCCTTCAGTCCCTAAGAACAGTGCTGCTCTAGAAATCAACCTGTGAATCTCACTTTGATCTGTAATTTGATATTACCTTGCTATAAACTAAGATATTACGATTTGAGCAAGTGTAATATGTTAATTCAGTGGCGTGGGATCTATATCCAAGGAAGTCTAACCTCGAAATTACAGTTTTACCCTCAGCTTGTTTAGGTTCTGCAGAAACCTGTTGTGAGCAGATTTTGGAACTGAATTTAATTTAATTATTAATTTGCTTATCATCTAAGCTTTTGTGTGAAGAATATACAAGTTTATAAGAGGATGTACAAGGCCTGAGACATTGTAAATTGTCATTTATACCCTCTGATTTGAGGTATCATAGAAGCAGCAAAACTGAGTCTGCTATATGCTGCTTGCTGCTTCATTTAAGCTCCATTGTTTATATCCTTACTTATACAAGGGTTTGGCACAAATTGACTTGAGAAGGATTGGGCTGAAGCCTCTCAGGGACACAACTGAAGGGAAGAGGCAGAACTCTCTAAATGGAATATTCAAATATCTTGCTTTATTAAATAATTTGTTTAGGAAAACAAAAATATAATACATGTTCTTACTTCCACGGACAAATTTTCATAGCAAGGGCTTAGACCAAGTGATATCACCTCTTCCTGTTCAGGATTCCATATATTATGCTATATAGATACAGAAGACTGCATAAATATATCATTATACATAACCAAGAGAAAAAAAAATTAAAATCTGGAATCTCATAAACATATAAAGCAGGAACACAATGACATATAGATAAGGTACTTGGTACAACAAAAGACGACAACTTTACCCAAGGAAAAAGGAAAAAGAAAAACTTACTAACCTATCCTTAGTTGGTAATAATTGTTCAAGAAAATGAAAGCAACCATGGAAAGCGGACTACATCTGCACACTGACACCAAAAATAAGCAAATGAAAGAACAACAAACAAGCAGAAGTTTTCATTAGTTCCTAAGTTCTTCCAAATCTGCAATTTCACTTGCAATAAATCTACAATTTCACTTGCAATTTTGAAACCCTATAATATGTATTTGCATAAAAAAAAAAAAAAAAGGTCGTGAGCTTAGTTGGAACCTAATATGGTAGAACCTTGTTTCCTGACAGATTACCACTCTTGAGATTTTACTCATTTTTTAAAAAAAATTAGTAACTAATTGAATTTTTTAAGTAGTTTTGCCTACAAGTCAACCTAAAAACATAACTATCGACAATGATGGGAAGACATAATTGTTGATAACAGCATTTAAGAAGTCCCAATCACTAGCAAATGCTTAAGTTTTTTAAGACTTAAGTGTAGCTAAGCCAACAATGTATTTGGAAGTGAACAAATAAATGAATAGAAGTACCTCTTCTCCAATAAGGGTAATGTTGGGATGAGTTTGTAAAGCACACTCTAATGTAATGTGTGAAGCAGCACATCCCATAAGCCGTACAACTGCAAACAATTATAGATTTAGATACCACATTTGCTTAGACTCTATGAAAAAAGTAAAAATGTAAATGGCACAAAGAAAAGAGTGAAAAAATAAAGAGTTGACAGGACAATAAATTCCTGTTAAAAAATACTGAAAATAACAGATTATCCATAGCTTAGCATGAAAAATTATCAATGTCAAGAGAAAGCAAGTACGAAATGTTTAAGAATCAAGAATTTATATGTTCACAGAATGAGCTGTGCTGAAATGAAAATTATGAGATATAAGTCTGTTTAGACAAGAAAAAATAAAAATTGAGATTTATGCATCCTTGAGAAGGCACAGATGGTAAGGAATAGTATGATAAGCAAAAGTTGGACGAGAAAGTTTCACCATATACAATAAAGATCAATGACTAAGACAGACTAGAGAATTATGTTGCTTATGTTGACACACTATAGGAACAACAAGAAGAAAAAGAAATTGCAAGGCTTGGATTTATGAGAAAATATGACAGACACATATTCAATATGGCATTGCCCAAATAAATGATTGAATAAGCTTTATGTAGCCTACTCCCTACATGTTTTTATTTATTACAGAAACCACGTGGGGCTGGAATCCTAGACATTTAGGTTGGACACTAAAACCAAATACCACTCACACTACTAGCTTGGAACTTAATTATAAGGGTAATTGCATGTTCGTTTGTTCCAATTCCAAAAACATATTTGGGGCATTTCACTCAAGAATTTGGAGTGGGGAAAAAAAATACGACACAGATACCAGAATGCAGGGAAATCAAAGAACTGGATGATTCTGTATCTAATATGGATAAAATAAAAAAGATAAAAATAAAAAGGCATGCAAAACTGGAAAATAAGGGATTTTCAAAACAACAAAAAAAACAAATTGATTATTTAGCACCGTATAAGTGTTACAATAGTCACAGGGAGATTTAGTCTCCAAAAAAAAAAAAAAAAAATTAAATTCAATAAAACACTCTTAATCAAAAAATCAAAACTAATAGAGACATATATAGAAAGAGATAGACCAACCTGATTTTTTGCTCCAAATTGATGCGTATAGCCGTCTGAAATTCGAAGATATTGTGGCTCCAAATGACTGTTTCTCGTGTCCAAACCAGAGAGAGAACTCGAATAGAGAGGCGAACCAGAGAGATAACTCGAATAGGGAGACTATATCGAATCTACAACATCATCTTGTTCACATCTTTTTCATCTAAAGATAGAGAGCAGAGAGACAAAGCTAGGGCTTCGGCACGACAGAGAGAGCAGAGAGACAAAGCTAGGGCTTAGACGAGAGAGAGAGAAAGCTAGGGCTTAGACGTGAGAGAGAGAGCAGAGAGAGAAAGTGGGCTTCAACGCGAGAGAGAGAGAGAGCAGAGAGAGAAATCTAGGGCTTACGAGAGAGAGAGAGAGAGAGAGAGAGAGAGCAGAGCTGTATAGAGTTGGACGGTTGACAAATACTACATCGGTTCATAAGGTAAGGTGAGACTAATTTTTCATTATGTTCTCTATTAAAAAAAATTATTTATTTGGTGCTAAGTTAATTCCCGCCAGCGGCACGAAGGGGGGGAAATTTTATTTTGTAAAATAGTATTGCTTATCTACAGAAAAAAAAAAAAAAAAGCCCCCCTTGAATGTGAAACTTATCTACGAGGTAAAAAAGCTTCTTTAAATGTGAAATTTATTCACGGACTCCTTAAAACACCGTAAAAAAAAAAATTGGCGCTAAATTTCCCGCCAACGGCACCGAGGGGGGAAATTTTTTTTGACTTTAAATTTTTTTTTGGCTTATCTACAGGGCAAAAAAGGCGTCTTAAATGTGAAATTTATTCACAGCCCCTTCAATACACCGTAAAAGAACTTAAGTTCATTTATATATATATATATATATTAACTAATTTTATTAATTGGTTATTTACGAGGAAAAAAAAAAGGCTTTAAATGAGTGTTTTATCAACGAGAAACATTTATCCCGTTAAAGGTGTACAAATATGTCATAAATATATCAAAATATTCACGAGCTTTTTAATACACCGTAAAAATATTTTTCTACGAGGATTTTACTAAATCCCCGTGAAAGCATGTCCTATAACAAGGATTCTTTTAAAAACTCCGTAAATGGTAGTAATTACGAGGCAAAATAAAGAAGCCCCGTAAATACTATGTCGTAAAAGCCCACATTTCTTGTAGTGTAGGGGCAAATATGTCTTTTCTCATGTTTTTAACGGAGACAGTAACGAAAAAGCGAAATTGGATCTAAGTGATAGTTATTTTCGAAAGATATTTGAGACTAATATTTGACCAAACCTCAGGAGATGTCAGTGAAATTATCCCTTTTAATTAAATAAAATTAAAATAATTTGAAAATCAATCAAAAGACCAAGATTGATCAAACTTTCAAACCTTGTATTGATTCTACTCTGGTGATACAACTGTTCATTCACAGAAAAAAGCTACGGTACTCTCTTTACAGAATAGGCAAATGGATCTTTCTACAGTGTTATAAACATAATTTATGTTTCTAGTAAAGTATTGGTTGTGGGTGTGAAAATGGAGTTGGCTCTAATTAATCGGTTAGGCTATCATTCGAATGACACTAGTGAGTGATTAGTAAATGCAATATATCTATCAGAAAAGAAATTTGAATCTGATCATGTCTGCAGCAGAGGATGGAGAATTTGATGATCAGCCCACTCTTAATGGCCATCAAGTTCATGGACCAGAATCATGACAACATGAGTAGCAAGACGACTCGCGGAAACATCATATTGGAACAAAGTGGGTTCTAGACTTATAAAAGGGTAGACAATAACACCTAATAGCTTCAACTTTTTATAATTCGACCCACAACTTTAGTATCACAGTTAGGGCTACAACTCGGGCGGGACCAACTCGAAATAACCCGAGCCCAATTCGAAATTTTGTGGGCTTGGGCAATGTGTTTTTAGTTTTGGTTTGGGCCTGGGCTGTATATTTTGAGCCCGAATTCAATTCAGTCTGGGCTTGGGTTGATATGGATGAAGTGCGAAGTCCAACTCGAGTCCGAAAATATTATATGTTTAGTGGAGGATGTTAAGAAATTGGGTTTCAATGACCCTTCACAATCCCATTTTGTTATAGCGATTAAGGCATTGACCTCAATGAACAAAGCAACATGGAAAAGGAAGATGGAGGTTTATGAGAAGTGATGTTGGTCTGAGGAAGAAACAATCTTGGCTTTTACAAGATGTCCGATGTGTATGATGGTATCCAAGGAGAAGATAATGGCGGTGCTGAATTTTTATGTCAACACAATGAGTAAGAGGATAATTCCCAGGTGTTCGGTACTTCAAGTTTTGTTGTCGAAAGGTTTGGTTAATTAAGGAACCACCCATTCATGTAGACGCATTGTTGAATTCCGGAGAGAGTTTGCTCCTCAAGAAGTTTGTGACCTGTTATGAGGAAGCTCCTCAGTTGTTGAAACTATATCAACAAAAATTCGAACTTTCAAATTTAGATGCTCGTGATTATGAATGTAAGAGTGGAGTATATAATTTGAAAGGGTATGCCAAGCACAAATTTGACTTGCAATTCTCACATTTCCCACACTCCCCTATGTAGGTTGGCATCACAATGTCACCTTCTTTAAAACCTCTCACTCCTTCACCAACACTCTCTACCATCCTGTGTAAACAAATTCCATCTATTTTGTGAGTGTATATATATATATATGTATATATTCAAATGTATATAAAATGGGACATTTTAGGTATTTAAATTTTAAAATTTGACTTTCAATTATTGAGAGAGAGAGAGAGAGAGAGAGAGAGATTACCCAGCACCTTCATGCCCAGGAACTCGTGGGAACAAAGGCTGTAAAAGTATTAAAAACAAAATCAGCAAACACTAAGCATACATTCAAGGATATTCATATATTTCACACTCTATTTTTCACCAATTACATTTCACTTAAATTATTTAACAAATAAAATAACAATTTTATTCGTCAAAAGGTAGAGTATGTGAATACTTTAAAAATACTTGAGTGTGTTTTTCTTGAATGACAATAATGTCATTTTTAAATTTTTAAAAAAAAAAGAAAAAAAAAAGAAAAAAAAAAAAGAAAAAAGAAAAAATTGGAATGCAGAAGGAAGGGTACTAACAACTGAAGGCCATTGCAGCAAAGGATATCAGTGTGGCATAGACATGCACACAGCATCTTAATCCTAATTTCTGATGATTTTGGAGGCTCCACTTGTATCTCTTCCACCTTCAACGGTAGCCCCGCCCCCCACGACACCGCCGATGCCACATCATTTCATCAATCAATATATATATATATATGTGTGTGTGTGTGTGTGTGCATGTTATTTTTTACTTAATGTAATTATTCAACTTTAGATTAGTTTTTATTGAATAGTGCACTAATTATCAATTTTAAAGAAACAGTGTGATACTAAAATAAACATGGATAGTCTTGCTATTAGTAAAATGGATGAAGAAGTTGGCTGCAAAATCGCCACATTAGGCTGAAAACCAATGCAAAATCGCAACAATAGGCTGAAGTATTGGGAAAATTAAGAAGAAATAGATGATCTTTCTGATTTTGGAGACACCTAATTAATTTATTTTTTCAGCTTGCTTACATGCAAGGCAATGTCTGTGCCATTAATTCACATTTTGTAATTATTTATAGTTCAAGCGAAGACATCCTCACAATTCATTACAGAATAACTTCCATTTTTTTCTTTAGATATTTAGAAGCTGAAAGGGTATGAGGTGAGAGGTCAATGGTCGTAAAGCTTGAATCAAACATTTACCAAAGAAGATATAAAAAGGAAAATGGATCGACCAACATTATATATAGAAATTAAACAGAAAGCATTAACATTAATTCAGTACTCTTGCATTCTTATTGATGGTCAAATCTTATATGAAGAGGCCATCCCAACACAACAATACATTACAGGAGCAGAGATAACTCGAAGGAAAGGAAAACGAACTCTTATTACAACGCAGAAATATAAAAGCACCATACACGTACATATATATATATATATATTCATCCCATTTGCAATATAATAATAGTAAGCAGATCATCAAGCATCCTCGAAGACTTTCAACCATCGTTCGCTTTGCTCTTTCCAGTACTCCCAAATGCCCGCTAATATGGGGCATGGTTGGGAGGATTCTGGTCATTCTTGATGGGGTAAGAAGCTTGCATCGTGATTCCACATTTGCCTGTTGGTGCATTAGCTATGTTACGCTCCATCCTGATGTAGCCCTCCTCTCCCCATTCTGTGCCCCAAGAGTTCCTCACAATCCAATAGTCCACGCCATTTTCTGTCCCGTATCCAACTACAGCCACACCATGGCTTAGCTCTGTCCCACAACTTGCCGTGAATACACCCTGAAGAAAAATGTAGCATCATATGTCTTAATGTTATTAGAAAAGAAACTAAACTACAATGATCGACCAAGGTAGAAATTTACGGATTCGTAGAAGTTGAATTCGGCCGCACTGGCATCAATAGCAACACTCACTGGTTGACTTGCCACTGCCTTTTGCAATGCCAACTCGTTATTTGGAGGAAGGTCTTCATAACTATCAATTGAGACAACCTTTTCATTTTTCTGCACATGAATAATAATGAGAGTAAAGAATGAGACTGATATATATATATATATTCTTGTTTGTTTCATTATTAATTAAACAAGTCTCAATAATACTAATTACCTTGTTGTGGTCGCACACTCCTTGTGTACCATTATAAGGGTAATTCTTCTCGGTATTAATTCCACCATTCTCAATGATGAACCCAAATGCATAGTCCGAGGTACCCCCATCACATCCGTTAGAACCTACTGTATCACAGTCCACCAACTCTTGCTCCGAGAGTGAGATCAAATCTCCGGTCACTATCTTGTTTATCCCCTCAACAGCCGCAATAGATGAGAACGCCCAACAACTCCCTTCATTTTAAATTTACATTAATCAACATATGCTTAATTAAATGTTAATTCAAAGTATGTAGAACTAAAAATAAATGTCAAAACAAGGTAAAGTAAAAATAATCACGCGTATGTATACGGAAGGGTTAAAGTTTACTAATACACATCCAACATCATTTAAGAAAAATGATAAAAGATTTAGTATGTGTTAAAATAAAGAAATCATCTTTGAATTTTATTTTTTTAAGGTTGGTGCTCTTTTTTATAAAAAAAAAGTAAAAATAATCAGGCATATATTTTTTTTTTTTTGTTTATTATTATTTTTTTTTTGATTGTCTGAGTAGGTTAAGATTGATACGCACCCTTAACCCATCATTAAACACAAGCCCTAAACCAGTAAACCACACCCTAAACCACTTTGCCGCTTTCATCGCTGTGAACCACGCCACCACTTCCACCCCGCCTCAACCTTGCCGCTGCTGATTCAATGTGGTTGTTTCCCCTGAATACAGAGTGGTTGTTGCAGTGGGGAGGGTAGTGGTGGCTACTCCGGGGTTCATTTGTCCAATACAGAGTGGTGGTTGTGGGGCATTTATTGTAGTAGTGGTGGTGGCACTTGTTATGCGTTGATTAATTTGTGGGTGTGGGTGGTGATATCTATTATACGGTTTATTCAATGATTGATCCGAAAAAGCAGAAAAGGGTGTAAATTATTTTATTATTAAAAGTGATGTGTTAGTTTATTATTGGACCACATAGTGAGTAGCTTCACCCTACACACACACACAAACACTATATACGGTTTATTCAATGATTGATCTGAGAAAACAGAAAAATGTATAAATTATTTTATTATTAAAGGTGATGTGTTAGTTTGTTATTGGACCACATAGGGGTGAGTAATTTCACCTTACTCATTGGCGAGTAGTTAAGCATTATTTATTTATTTATTTTTAATACATAAATTCACTTCATTTTTTAGTGTAATTGTGTATGAGTATATATATACACACATTTATATATACAAAGTCAAAAGATATTCAAGTCATTTCAATCATTTTGTTAAGTTAGCATAGAGTCAAAATGATATCATTTTGCAAGTAAAAAGTGCTCTGGTATTACTAAAAAGTAACGTTGTGTGTTAAAAAGGGTCCAAAATGAAAAAAATTATCTCGCTTTAAATTCCGAATTTAATTATTTTTTATTTTTTTTATTTTTTCACGGCAGTGAAGAGATTAATTTAAACGACGGCGCGACCGAGGAGAAAGAGAAGTAGCTCACCACACTGTCCTTGGTTTTTGACTCCAACAACGGCACTTTTTTTCCTCCAATCGACGGAGTCCGGCAAGCTATCGCCGACGAGGGGAATATATCGGTCGCTTGTCTTGGGAGCCGACACCCTCCGCTTGGTCCCCAAGTACATGGACCGGTGCTCCTCGTTGGTCAGATCGGCGAACCGGTTCAGACCCAGCTTGTAGGTCCGGTTCTTGACGGCGTTGTGGCCGTCAATGAACCGGAGGTTGTCCTTGAAGATCTGAAACCTCCTCTCTTTCTCACTCAAGGCATTGTAAACCTTTCCGTGCTTTACAAGCCACGACTCAAACATGGTCATTACTTCGTCGTTGGTCCTCCAACTCGCTTCGTCGATGTGCATTGAGTCGTAGCTGATGATCGACATGTCTAATGCCGACGACAAGGCGAAGAACATGAAGAGAAGGACCACCATGGATACAAGTGACCTATACCAACCCATGTTTGTTAGAGAGAAATATGAAGTGATGAGTGAGTGTGGAATTGTGAAAAAAAGATGGAGACGAGGTTGTCTTATAAAGGCGAACGAGTGGAGAATGGGTCCCATGGATATTACATCAAATAATTAACTAGCGGACAATGGACATTACAAGTGACCTATACCAACCCATGTTTGTTAGAGATAAATACGAAGTCACGAGTGAGTGTAATTGTGAACAAAAGATGGAGACGAGGTTGTCTTAAAAAGGCGAACGAGTGGATAATGGGTCCCATGGATATTACATCAAATAATTAACTAGTGGACGATGGATATTACAACAAATAAATATCTATATCCATCTCTACTATCCATATACCTCTACCTATATTACCTTTTAAAGTGAGAGAGGTCAATATGGCTATAAAACTCGGATCTAACAATTCAGGTCATCCAAATACAACAATAAATTATTATTACCATCAACTCAACAACAGGATGAGAAACAAATCATGGAAGGGCCCACAAAAAATAACTGGAACATGCAGCAATGTACACACAATTGGCATCTGAATCATGGCGGAAATAACATTTGTAAAATAATAATAGTAGGCAGATCATCAAGCGTCCTTCAACCATATATCGTTCGTTCGCTTTCCCCATCCACTTCTTAGAAAAAACATGAAATCATTCTTGCAAAGTAGTTGGTTAATCAAGTGACTTAAGTGAATAATGAAATGAAATCATTAATAGTAGAAAAATCTAGCGTCATCTTAATCCTAGAAAAAAAACTTAAATACAATGACAAAGATAAAAATTTGACGATTTATAAAATTGGAATTCCCTGCTACGGCTATCAATGGCAACACTAACTGGTTGAATTGCGTTTTCCATTATATGGAGGAACATTTTCATAACGATCAATTGAGACAACCTTTACATTTTTCTGCACATGATCAATGAGTAAATTAAGAATGAGATATATTCTTGTTTGTTTTATTTTCATTGTTTGATTAATTTGTTCCTATTAAAGAACTCAATACTAATCTTGTTCTAGTCGCACACTCCTTGTTTAGCTGTATAAAGGTAATTCTTGTCAGTATAAATGCATGACGTATCACAGTCCACCAACTCTTGCTTGGAGAGGGAGATCAAATCTCCGGTCACTATCTTGTTTATCCCCTCAACAACAGCAATGGATGAGAACGCCCAGCAACTCCCTGCATTTTAAATTACATAATCACACATGTATAACGAGGGGTTAAATTTTAATACACATAGGAGATCATTTAAGAAAGACGATAAAAGATTTCTTATGTGTAAAAATTAAGAAATCATCTGATCTTTTATTTTTTTTTTTGGTTAATTAAGGTTGATGTTCAATCCCTGCTGGCAGACGTTTCAACGAATCATATTTGGCATGATTCATTAGGCTTCGTTTGATTAGATAGAAGCAATGAGAACAAAAAATAAAAATAGAAATTTTTATAACGTTTTTGGAGTTTGCTTAGGTAGAAAAGGAAAAGTTCTAGAAATTTATGATTCCTGCAACCCTCAATTTTTTCCAAAACTTTCCTAAACAAAACACGGTTTGTTTTTTTTTTTTTTTAAATAGGTTAAAGCAGGTTTTATTATTTTGTGTTCCGATTTTCCCCAACAACTTTATTGATATTTGGAGACCAACAATATTATTTTACTAGGATTCGAAGTCCAATAACAACTTTCTCATTTATATATAGGGTTTGAATTAATCTGACTTCCATTCTTAGTTGTTTTCCATCATATTTGGAAATTAAATAAATATTAGTTTGCAAAGTCTAATAATTATTATTAGGGTTAATTCCATCAACACCTCCCAATCTTTGACTATATTTCACTTACACCCCCTCTAGGTTTCAATATTTCACCTATCTCCCTTTGCTGTGATGACAATTTACTTTACTAACGGAATGGTGTAATTTTCAATTTTGAACACCAATTATATATTACTAATATTTATAAAAATTTAGAGTTGAATAAAAAGAGAAAAACGCCCTACTTGTAAATCACAGACAAATATACACACATTAGAGTTGAATGGAAAAACATCCTCCTAGTCAACATCAACCCCTCCATCATCACCGTCTAGTACATAAACCACCATCTGTATCCAAACCTCAATTAGCACCATCCACAATCACCTTTTGCAAACAACCCCACTAGCAGACCCAAGATCCAATTGCCAAAAAGAAAGGGTGTAGTTGCAGGGTCTGTTTAGGAGAGCAGAATGAAGATTGATGAAGTCGAAGGAGGTATCAAAGTCTTCAATCCAAAATCTGAATCATGTGAGGAAGTTGTATCAATGACAACAAGATCAGACCCGATGGGCGCATGTGACTGTCGGTGATAACCTAAACCAAGATAAGTCTGCTCTTTGTAGCCGAAAGTTTTCAACAGATTAGTGTGGTTATCTGTTAGCTTCATTGTTAGACTTCATCGTTCTCCGTACAGCTCGCATGTGATTCATTCTGGCGAGAACAAGTTTCTTTTCCACCGTTAGAGATCTCTACCTCGCCATCACCGTTTAGCAATTTAAGTCATCACCTTGCCGGAAAACTCCATCTCCGTTGATCTCAAGGTTCATAAACAATTAGTTCACCGCTGACAATTCCTCCCCCGGAAGTCGCCGAATACCCAACTTCATTCATTGTTCTTTTTCTTTTTTTGTTTCCAAATCAAATTAGGAAAAAAAAATTAGGATGAAAATCTAGAGAGAAAACGCATCCTAACATTGAATGGACGTGCTGATCTCTATTTTTGTTTTGATAAGACATTTCAATAGAACAGAATTAATCATTTATACGTGTTTTCTTCTTTTTATCTATAACTATCTTGAACCAACGACGAAGAAAGAGAGGGTTAATGGCGAGATTATTAGAAACAGAGAGAGATTTCCAAAAACAAAATTCCAACTAGAGAGATTTCTAGTTGAGAGAAGGAGGGTTCTACAACGAGAAGGGATTTCAGTTCAGAAAGATATAGAGGAGAGAGAATAGTTTTAGTAGAGAGAGGAGAGAAAAGGACTTGCCTCTGATTCCGGGTTTACTTTTAATAAGAAGGGGATTTGGGTTTGGTGATAGGAGGGCATTGTTGTCATTTTAGGTTAATAGGTATAGGGCAGTTTTGTAATTCCCCATCAATCAATAAGGTTAAAGATGTCATTGCAGATACTGAAAGGGTAAAATTGACCTTCTTTCAAATTTTTCATGCCGACATCAGTACTTACTGTCTGTTTGTTAAACGCAGGGGACAACTTGCTACTTAAATCAAAAGTTCAGGGGGTGTAGGTGGAATATTGAAACCTAAAGAGGGTGTAAGTGGAATATGGTCAAAGGTTAGGGGGTGTAAGTGGAATTAACCCTTATTATTATTATTATTTTTGGTGAATGGGTGGGTAAGCTTGTATATTAAAAAGAAATTTTTTACAAAGTCCAAAAAATGGACATAACAAGCCTATAGGTCACAGGAGACTAGAGGCATCACAAAACATACAATAATAACCAAGCAAATGACCAAGCAATTGCTGAACAAAAATACACTCTAAACCAAACTCATCCACACATTGAGTGACATGTCGACATTGGAGGCTAATCAATTAAAAACAAAGATTGTCCATTAGCTAGCTATAGAACAACCCTGCAGAAAGAGCTGTTGTAGATCTTCCATTGATGAGAAGTTTATCATCTCAATCATCACCACTCTTCAACTTAATGTAGGTATATCTGGCTTGATGCAACTTTTGATGAGACATACAGTGTGTAAAGCAGTGGATGACTTGTTCCTGAATGCCCTTGAATTCCTCTATTACCAAATGTAGTAGAAAGAAGCAATTTATCTGAAAGGAAGTGACCATCTGACCATGTAGTTGAGCACCAATCAATGAATTCATTCCAGCTGCAAGACCTAAAATTGAAGTTGAAACTAGTTGTATGCTAAACGAAATCCCACATGATGCCACTAAATTTACACTTAAAGAACAAGTGATCAATTTATTCCAATTCAGGGAGGCAAAGATAACAAGCATTATCATAATGCTTGTTTCTCATTGGCTTAGTATCTAATGTATACAATCAACCTTTAATTGCCAACCATGAGATGTAAGCATACTTTGGGATGTGATGCTTGAACCAAATTATATGAGGCTAAGAGAATAGTAGAGAAGGAAGGGTGAAGTAACTCAAAATGTGACCCAGTAAGAACCCCTTTGAGGCACAAGGCAACCATTTAATCACATCTTGTATATTTGTTAGTTGTGGTAAACACTACTACTGAGAATTGAAGGATTGGGATTGGAAAAATGGAACTAGTTGAAGAGATGATGGAATTATCCACTAGCCATTGGGAAATTGGGCTACTAACTTTCACATGATTGTCCAGTTGAAGAATTTCCATGTCAGCGAGGGCCATTTGGGTAACAATTGGACCATTTAGTAACCAATACTCCAATTATAGGTTTGTATCTAATCCATTCCCAATCTTGTGTCTTACCAATCCTCTTGTAATGCTTATCAGCTTGAGGAGTCTTCTCCAAAATCCAGAACTTAACGAGATTTGTTTCACATTCCAAATGCTCTTATTCTTAATGAGATATTTGTATGTCCATGCAACCCACAAAGAGTCCTTTCTAGCACATAATCTCTATAAGTGTTTAAGGCTTGAGATTCTATTAGCCAATTCTAAACATGGAAAACCCCATCCACAATTAACCGGCTTTGGTCTGCAAATAGCTGTCCAAGCAACCTTAGCACCAGATTTCTTCAATTTAGTCCTTGACCAATAGAAACACCTGAAAATTTGGTTAATCTATTCAACGGCTCTTAAGGGCAGAACAAAGGCTTGAGTCTAATATGCTTATATTAAGTAGAGTATTGACTTGATTAACACAACCCTTCCTACATAAGACAGGAATTTTGAAGTCTAATTGTTGATTCTTCCTGTTATTTTCAGCACTAGTGTCTGGCAATCAGTGACATTGATTGCTGATGAGGATAGGGTTATACCAAGGTATGAAATAGGCAGAACCCTAGCTTCAAATTGTAATACAGAGATAATATCATATTTGGTTTAACCGTTCACCCCAGAGAAAAACACTTGACTCATGGAGCAATTAATTGATAATCCAGAAATAGTAAGGAAAGTATTCAATGCTACATATAGGACTTGAACATAACCCAAATTTTTATATGAGTATAAGAGCAAGTCATCTACAAATGTTAGATGTGTTAAAGACATTTTACTGTATCTCCAATGCTACCTGAATGAGTTATTCTGAGTAATAACATTACTAAGTAAGAGAGATATGACCCCCATAACCAATACAAATAGTAAGGGAGAGATAGGATCACCCTGTGTAACCCCCCTTTTAATTACCTTTGAAAAACCTAAATAGCTCTCCATTGAGTGAGATGGAGTTGGAATGAGTAGTTATACATTGAGCTATCCAATACACAAACAAATAAGGAAATCTAAACAAGTGCAATGCATCCAAAATAAACTGTCAGTGTAGTGAATCAAAAGTTTTTTCAAGTCAATTTTGAGTGTACAACAAGGTGGATGGGTAGTTTTGTGGTATCCATTTAAGAGTTTGTGAGCTAGGATAATATTGTCTATAATTTTCCTGTTTTTAATAAAAGCATTTTGTGATGAGTTAATGATTGAGAGAAACACATTACTAAGTTTGGCTGCAAGAATTTTTGAAATACATTTATAAAGCAAATTATAGCAAAAAATAGGTCTAAAGTCACTAATAGAAGAGGGGTTGGGCATTTTAGCTATAAGGGCTATATATGAATAATTGTTCTCAGATAGCATTCTCTCAAGCATGAAGAAGTCCTTCACTACAGCAATGATATCTCGGCCTATGATAGGCCAATCATGGGTGAAAAAACATGAGTTAAAGCCATCAGGACCAAGGCTTTTATAAGGATGAAATGAGAGAATGCAACTTCGGATTTCCAAGTCTGTAGGTATATCAGCGAGTGAGGATAAAAGGTGGGATGGAATAGACTTGGAAATAAGACTAGAGAATGAAGACATACCTGTGTAGTGGGAGTAACTCTGAGCAAGCAAACTCTGAAAGTGACGGAGAAATTCATTGTTGAGATCTTGTCCTTGCAAAGTAGTCCCATTAGCATCATCAATTGACACAATTTTTCTCCTATTAGCTTTTGAGGAAAAGCTCTTTATGAAGAATGCAATGTTCTGGTCCCCAACTTTTAACCAATGAATCTGAACTTTTTGTTTAAAAAACATCTCTTTAGCTAAACATACTTCAGCCCTTTAGATTCTTTAACGTTTGGACACTTAATGATAAATTTTGAGTCTTAGTTGATCATCTGCAGGGTTCTAGTCCAAACTAAATTGGCATTGTGATAACTCTTCTTATCATGCAATCACCTTCAAAGAGATCACTCCAAACACATTTTTATTAAGCAGCTTAAGGGGCTTCTTTAAGGCTCTCAATCTTTTACCCACACAAAACATTTTTTTTGCCATGAACCTCTCTTTGCCAACCATTATGAACAATATTTAGAAATGTATCATTAAGTGTCCAAACGTTAAAGAATCTGAAGGGAAGATTTCTTTTGGAAGCACCTAAACCAAGATTGACCACCATAGGAAAGTGATCTGAAATACCATGAGGTAAAAAGTCACAAGCACCCTATGGAAACATATTCATGTGAGAGATAATTTTTATAATTGGCAAATTTTGGTGTCAAAACAAGTCTGATCGAGTTGTAATTTCAAGTTCAAAATTCAAGATAGATCAGCTACAGAATTCGAAAATTGTTCAGGTTTGATAAACTGAGATCTATTAAAAAGGAATGAATAACACATTAGGAAGATGAGTTTTGAGGTTAAGACACCTTTTCATACTTGGTATTTTTGCAAAACTTACCAAAATAGTATTTCTCTAAGTGTTTGGCTTTCATAAAACTGGCCATCTTGAACCGATTCAAGCTTTTTGGAATCGGCTCAAGAATCAAACAATTCTTTTAGAATTTTACTGGGCATCTTAAACCGGTTCAGCTTTCTTTGAACAAGTTCAAGGCTTTCAGATAGGTTTGGTAACTGTTATTTCCTATTCTGATTACTCTTTCTATTTGGTTTAGAATTCTTTCAAAATTCCCATGAATGAAAAATTACATTTTCCTACGCATATCAAGGTTTTTGAAAATTCTAAATAAACCTTGATTTACATCTAGGTTGATACGGCTTTTGCACTACAACTTTAAAATTCTTAAAAGCCTATTAGAGAGATATTTTTGCGTAAAATCAAATATGATTTTTCTGTCTTTCTTTCTAGAACAAACACATAAACACAAGAGTGTGTTTAGAGTGTTGTTCAAATCCAGATCATGATCAAAGTATTTTGAATCTTGCATCTACAATGATCAGATAAAATAGATCTATTTCTTCTATATCAAATTCAGATCTTGAAGAATAGAGGTGAAGTGATCACACTTTGAAAGGGTCAAAGCATGCAAGGAGTGCTATTTGATCTACCAACAATCCTTCTACATAGATCAAGAGTAAGCCTGAGGTCAAGAGCTATTAGACGGGACGTCGCAAAGCCAAAGGATTGTCAGCAATTGGTGTTTGGTAGAACTATAGGGTGTAAGCCTTGGTGCGACTCCCGAGCGTATGCACAAAACAATGCACAACACTTTGAGTTTGGAAATTAGTGTCAAGTGGGCACCATAATTTAAATTTAGAAACCGCTTAACACCTATACTATGTAGTATGAGTGAGAACGGATCGTCCCAAGGAATTGAGGTGTCATACTAGGTTGAGGAATCAAGATTAGGGTTAGTAGGTCGAGTGATCAAAGTAGTGGTTGGTTGGTTAGATTACACTAGATGCAAATTAAACTAAAGTAAACAATAATGCAATAGAGAGAATAAAAGAGAGAGAGATCTTCGGGTTTAGAGATCACCACTAAGCATACTTTTCTACACCTTTAATGAATGATTAATGAGGGGAAGAACATGTATTGCAACAAAGTGTGTGTGTGTGGTTGTTCCAACAAGCATGGATGACAAATTAAGCATATATTGTCTAAACAACATGGTGGATAGCATAACATATCAAATTAAGCCATTAATCCTTTCTTAAAGCTCACAATCCAAACACATTACAAGGTTAGAGATATATGTTACTTGCTTTCATAAGTATGGAACATCAACAACAAGCATGGATTATCCTCCCATTTAACTACACTACAACTAAGCTAATGCATTAAATTAAACTAATTAAACTAAGGGAAAGGTACAATCCATCAAGAAATGAGTATGAACCATCAAATAAACCATAAGAACATGCCATTAAGCACTATGTCTTGACAATCTCTAGATCTATAACATCAATACACATAGACATGCATCAATAACACAAGAAATAAAGACAAACACATGAACATCTATTCTAGCATACATAGCCATATGGATAGAATGAAATGATCAATTGGAAGCATTAAACCACATAAATTATTGAATAAACAAGATATATATATATATATATATATATATATATATATATATATATATATATAAAAGTGTTAAGACATGAATTACAATACAAATCCCCTCAAAAATACATAAATCAAGAAGTAGAAAGGATGCTAACTCTAGCCCCAAAGAGGATGTTTAGCCACTCATGGATGATGTCCTCTAACCCTCAAGGGCAAGCTCCATGGAAGAAATCTGCTCCTTGGTTGATGAAGAGTCTCCAATAGTGTCTCTAGCCTCCTCATCTTCTTTTGTTTCCTCACTAAGTATTATCTTTTCTAAGTATGTGTATGTGTAAAAGTGGCTCATATTCCTTATATAGGTAGGTCAAAAATTACCCCAAATGAGCTGGGATCGTACACCAATAATCCTCTAATGATTGGATATGAGACAACTTTTAATGAACTGGAATTTGGATTTTTCTCAGGATTTGGGAAGTTCGATCGATCGAACTTGAGGTGAGATCGATCGAACATGGCTGAGATCTATTGAATTGGAGCTAGATCGATCTTCAATGGCGGCGACTATTTGGATAAAAATAAATCTGAGATATTTTGAAGATATTTTTGGGAAAAGGACAAAAGTGGTTGGTAGGGTGGTACAGCTAGATAAGATCTGGCATGTGGATAAGGACCAGAAGGTTCATCAATCAGAGAATGATATTGGATCGATCGAACTTTTGGGATCTCTGAAGATGACATCATAGCATGGATCAATGTTGGAGTGCTGAGATCGATGAAAGTTAGATCAATCGAACTTTTCTTGAGATCGATCGAAGTTGCTAAAATTCCACCATTTGCTTCCTTTTGCTCTACTTTGCTCATTTTTTTGATTCATCCTAGAGTTGCTTCATTTCTGCTCTTATTTGGCTGAGTTAGCTTATTTTGGGGATAAATACCTGAAAATGGAAATAACATGAAATCAATACAAAACGGTAAAATAAGATAGATAAAGGTTCTAGAATACCTAAACTTAAATACGCACTTTTCAGTGCTCATCATACTCCCAAACTTAAATATTGCTAGTCCCTAGCAATGAACTAAAAAGTAAAGGAATGAAATGAACAACTATTCAACTATGAACTAGAAAGCAATAAATGGATAACGCCACTTTCGTAGGGAACACAATTGCATTTAGCATATGCAACAAGCCTTTTAAACCCCTAGGTTACCCCTAATGGACGAGTGAAGTCTCGTGAGGATTTCCAAAAATGATACGCATAAACATTAAGCTCATTCTTTCAAAATAGGTACCAATATTGCAAACAAGCATTGGGAGAAAACTACCTCAAGTATGTAATTTTTTAAACATTTCTAAGCAATTTTTCACAATCTTAATATCAAGCAAGCAAGTATGGTCCTCCACACATCAAGAAAATGATCATACAAATCAAAACAATTCTAGAATCCTTTTTGAGTGGACCGACATCAAATATGTTGCTATCTTAGCCAATTAAAGAATTAATCAGATCTTTACCCTCAAACTAGCATATAAATCTAGTACCAATCATCAAGAGAAAAAGTGGACCTTTTATTAAAGCTTTATTGTTCTAGGTGCGCTTATTCTTTTCACTCAATGTTATTTTATTTTATTTTATTATTTTTAATTGAGGATCAAAGATGGAAGCATGATGCAATATGTTGATCTAGCGATTTATAATGTCGAGCGTTAGGTCAATGACTCCCAAACCGGACGACTTTAGGGCATTAGGCGTTCAAACACCCCTACAGACTTACAAGCTCAAATCAACTAGGCTACAAATCAAGACAACCTCCATCTAATCATTTCCCACTTCTCACCTTTTGGGAGAAGTCCTCACTTTTTTTATTACTTTTGCAACTTTTTTTTGTTTTTTTTTTTTTTTTTTTCAACATTCAATTATTAACCTAGAGTTTGGGCCCTCCACCTTTCGGCGCGAGAAATTCAGTACTTGATGAGGCTAGAATCCCGACTACTTAGTGAAAAGGGATTGTTATCCACCTTTATCAAGAATGAAAACTTTTAATGCACTACTAGCCCAATTGGGATATAACCAATTCAATAATCAACAAAGCAAATACCCCACAAATGAATGATAGTGTGCGCCTGTGCTAGTGTAGAATCCTAGAGTGAATCTCAAAACAATCACAAAATCAGGATGATGTGGACCACAAGTGCAAGCAAGATATCAATTTTCGAAAAAAATTTACTCCTAAATGGCATCCACAAGACATACAAGGAGTATTGGACTCTCAAGTCATGCAACTTTTAAATTTTAAGTAATATAGTCCTTAAAAGATCAAAATCATAGCTAGTATGGACCAATCATATAAAATCTCTCAAATACACAAGTCAAGCTTAAAATTTTGAATTTAAAAACAAACACTGCAAAACAGCATTACCCCCAAACTTAAATGGCACAATGTTCTCAATGTGCAAAGAGAACAAAAGGAAAGAGTATACCAGTGCAATTATGTGATACCCCCGAATTTCCGAATGTGGGTTGGCCAGGCCCACGCCCAAATACCCGAGGATATCAAAACAAATTGATAATAAACGAACACAGAGTACAAAAGAATAAAGAAGAATAAATGAAATGCTAATAAGAAACTAAAATGATAATCTAATAATAAACCTCATAATATATTTTCATTAATTAATAAACTCTTCTGATACAACTGATCCTCCAAAATACAACTCGGGAATCCATACTGTGTGGACCCCTAGAAAATCCAAACTAAACAAATGATAGTAATCTAAAACAGGAAACTGAATCATAAAGGAACTCCTATGTAGCATCGGAAGAATGAAGTAGACTGATCCCCGCTCAGCACGAACAATCCTCTACTCGTGACGAACACCTGAAAAATAATGGTGGGTCAGGCCCACAAACAAGTTCTACTCTACTACAGTCTAAGCAGAGATTCGATACACGTATACATCCTAGTCAATCCAACAGTAACTAGTAGTCCGTATATATATATATACACACTAAAGGAACCTCACTAGACTATAGGGTTGTCTCAACCTGAATAGTAGGCAACATGCAAAACGCACATATAGTGGGCATGAGTACCTAGACCTACCAGGGTACACAACTACACTATATCTAGCTACACATCCCTGGTGATATACGCGCCCTGACCATTGATCCTGAGACTCAAGCTCATATCATGGCACTATACTTATATATATATAATCTAGTAACCATCCTATCCAGTATAAATTAATCCTTCATAAGTCATTCAACTTGTTCAGCTGACCTGACTTGAATATAAGTAGGACTTAACATTTTAGTTAATCCATTCTCTTATATAATAAATTAATCCTCCATAAGTCATTCAACTTGTTCAGCTGACCTGACTTTAATATAAGTATAACTTAACATTTTATTTAATCCATTCCCTTATATAAAATAGGTAGGATTTAACTGATAAGTTAATCCATCCCTAGAATGCCACCGTCCCATACCGGTGCATTAAACCACATAATCCAACAATTAATGTAACAATTAAGGAAATACATCAAACATTCCATAAATAACTATGATAAATATGATATCAAGTTATCACATAATAGGAATGACTTATTATTTCTTTAAGCTTCCTATATCATATATCCTACATAAACTGAATCTTATACATATGATGATATTTTATTATACCGTCAAATAAGCATTCTCCATATCCAATTCATCCTACACATTTAGTCTCAATTGCTAAAACATATTAAAAGATTAAATTCATTTGTTTGTTTAAAACATTCAAATAGCAAACATCATTATGATTGAGTCTATTTAAATTTATTTAAACCCAAACCTAATTCCTATTTAATGTTCAGGAATCCTAGACATGTTTCTACGTTCCATCATTCCACAGAGATGAAAAATACATAATGTAAACATATAAAAATTCACACCGAAAATCAAATCAAAATAATGCATTTATCAATTCATAACACAAGAACAGATATAAACCAATTTCATAAAAGCTATGTTCTAATCCAATTCAACATGCATAATTATTTAATTTTATGTGTTTAATAAATCCTGAAATTTCCTAGGCATGTACAGAAACACGAATCAAAGAGAAAGAGATAGAAGAAGAACTTGCCTTAAACTTTCGGATTGAAAGTTAAACTTCTTCTTCCTTGATCTTCTCTCTAAAGGGTTTTCTCCTCCTTCCTTCCTCTCTCTCCTTCTCTCTCTAACTCTCTCTCTCTAGAATATATTACGTGATATATTTTCACTCCTTTTTCAACCTATAGTTGTGTATTTATAGGCTAAATAATAACCCAATTTCTTTTCCCAATCCAAGTCAACTTAATAAAGAAAAATAAAAAATGAAAATATTAAAAAGGTAACTTAAAATATGTTACGTATATAATCTATGTATATCCTTATTAATTAAATAAAATATATACATTAGATTATTTATTAATACTAAAGTTACCATAATATTAAAAGGTAACTTAAAACATGTTACGTATATAATCTATCTATATCCTCTTTAAATAAATAAAATATATACATCAGATTATTTATTTATACTAAAGTTACCATAATATTAAAAAAATAACTTAAAACATGTTACGTATATAATCTATCTGTATCCTCATTAAATAAATAAAATATATACATTAGATTATTTATTTATACTAAAGTTACCATAATATTAAAAAGGTAACTTAAAACATGTTACGTATCCTTATTATATAAATATATAAAATATATACATCAGATTATTTATTAATACTAAAGTTACTATAATATTAATAAATTACTTTCCTTTTTATATATATGTATATACATATATATCTGTATATATACATATAGAACTATCTATGGGTAATTATCCATACCCATCCAACCTCCTATCCAAGTAGTCCATGGGACCCAATTAGTTAGCCCATTACCACTAACCATAACCATAAAATAAAACAAAATAAAACATTTAATCATTTAATTTACAATTAATTACAATTAATCAAATACATCATTTAAGCACACAATCTAATTAAACAAATAATACAAATAACACCTGGATAAAATACAAATAACACATAAATAAGTAGCCAATTAATCAAGTAACACTTAATTCAATTAAACACATAAACAATTAGTCAAATAATCAATTAAACAATTAAAAAAATACAATAAAAATAAATAAATAAATACCGAGACTATCCTTTTAAAATTAGGGGTATTACATTCTTCTCCCCTAACAAAAGGAATTTCGTCCTCGGAATTCGCCCTTACTTCCTTCCATTATTCTTCCATTATGCTTGAAAACTGTGAGCGAAAAACATCCTCCTATTCCCAAGTAGACGCAACCTCACTATAAGGGCTCCACTTAACTCCAATATACCAAGTGGTAGACAGGGTTCCTATATTTTAAGAAACACAATAATTATACGATGTGTAGGTTGTATCAAATAACAACGTAATCCTCCCATGTCGACAAGGGAATGATCTACATACCTCTAAGTGCCATAGAATATACGCACAAAATCCTATGCACCCAGCGCTAATAATTTGGTAAAGCTAATTCAGAGGCGACTGCCTCAATTGCGAAACACAATCTTCTAACAGTCAATGTAATGAGTAAAATTTACCTTTCTCCAAAAATCGCCTTCTTCCTATATAGAAAACAGAACGAGCAAACTACTTCCTAATAGAAAAACTCTAGTATACGAGTTCAACTATTTACAACATCCTACTGTTGCCTCCCAACCGCGCGCAGTTCAATACAAAGGGAAGTATCTCTTTCCGACATATTTTAAATGAAGTCAAGGTCTGATTGTACAACCCATACTTCCATATCCAACCAACAAATGAGAGGTATGCATTGTGAAAGATACAAAACCTCCAAAGTTGTCACACTAACCTCCTTGTGCCAACAATATCACAGATAAAATTCTGACAAGTGAAGTAAACACTTCCAACTGTCCATGAAAATCTAGGATATACACTTCAAACATATCCTTTATGGTCTAATTTAATCTCTCGATTAATTCCTCCGTCTATAGATATGAAGTAGAGTTGCTGCTCCAAAATCTTCATAAAGCTCCTTCGAAATAGCACTTTGCATCCACTAATATGGACATCCACATGCTATAACACCACTATCACTGAACTATAGAACTACTATGAAGTTCTAAAATAAGTATCACTTAAATTTATGTCTTCAAGCGATCTTTCTAAATCCACCACTCACATTCCATATGGAAAATTAAAATTCCAAATCAATGTCGATCCTTCCCATCGATCGTCACTCCTATTTAATTCAACTTCCATATTTGTTATAGGAAGTGGCTAAAGATTCCTACGATATCTGATGATCAACTTTCCATCATTGTAGCAGGTTTTACACTTAGGGCAATTATATATGCATTCTTATCCGTATCTGTTCACCAAAATCAACATTTGATGTCATGATGTACCTTCTAACCGTTTGATCACACCAAGAAAAATTATAAATTTTCTAGCTCAGTCGCCCGACCGTCATATCATTATTTACAGAAACTATGAAATCCTCCTTGAGTACCTTAAACTCCATCTGAGTAAGGTAACACCGTCTCCAGGGTCAGCTCCAATATTCAAAGTTGACCTTCTCAACTACCATAGTAATAACAAGTGTTATTATTACACCTGCTATAAATGCATCTAATAACTTAACAACTAACATAAAGATTTAAATATTCTATCATTTGTTGAGAGCATCCATTTACATCATTGCTTCCACCAGACGGAACTTAATATAAAATGTGAATCACCAATGTAATCCATCTAAACCGTCTCGTGATCCATTCTATTCGTATGAACTAAAGTCCTACCAGTTCGAAATAGACAAGAATCAAGTTGACCTAATGTATCAGTCAACCAATATCCCATCCAAAATCCTGACCCTTGTGTAAAATCAGAAATCCCGCAACTAAATCCGTAAAATGCTCTCTCATTTCCACTTTAGTATAGGAAATGGCTGCAAAGGATCTAGTGATCTTTGATGGTCCATCTCTACTATCTAATAAATATTAGAAGAACTAAAAGTTGTGAAACTCAGTCCGTGCATCCTCCATCCAATTTGTCTATAGAAAGTATCGTTAGTCCAGTACCACCAACTTTCATTTGTACCCAACGTTTAAATTGGAGCGTCTTCAAAAGCGAATTCTGTAACTAAATCTATCCACCACTGATCCGTGATAAATTTGCCGATATTGAAAATCAATCAGTAATTCCATTTATCAATAGTCAACTATGACTTTAATTCAACAAAAGTTAACAAATTACGACCTTTCCATGCATACCATGCACCTCATCTTTATATAAGTATTTGGTCTCACTATCTTGTCTTTGACACACCCTGCTTCTTTAAGACAAGTTAATGACAATCCGACTTCTTTATCTAACTTCAAAAGAATATGAAATCTTCCCATCCTCTACATAAGTCATCAATTTCCTTGCAACAGCTAATTGTTGCAAATTGTGACTAAAAAAATAATTCCATATTTTTTATGGAAATGAAGAGACTTAGTTTCCTCCTCTATATGCAACACCGGCAACTCCTCCTAATGACACGCCCTCACGAATAAAATTCTTGATTAAGAATAGACTGATGAATATTTATTCAGTCTACTATCCTCAATCGGTGTCATTCTAATAAGTACCTAAACCCGTACTAAATCCTCCTTTCGACTTAGCAACAACTTCCAAAAATTTTCAATAAGATGTTCAGCAAATCTGGCACCTCAGATAAATCATCGTGGCATTACAATGATATTTATTTACCAGCATCTCACGCATTCCAAAATATTAACAACCACCATTATCATGGCGTTGTAATATGACACAAATCCATACCTAGAGTAAAGTAAATCAAACTAGATTATTTGACTCACAGTGATGGTTTAACTATCCTATCCCAAACAATATACTACAATGACGCATGTCCAGGTCTAATAGATTGGCTAGAATTATGTGTATCTACCATATCCTACGACCGCATGCTCATAAATCTAGCATAAATAGCGCTATTACTCCATATTATTAAAAACAATAGTTAGCTGATTACATACTTGTGTCCCCAACTAAACCATATACCATTAACCGAAATAATCAACGAAAATAAAACCCGTATGACAAACACACTAGCACAAAATATACTCCTACTTAGGACATCGTTCTTTTTAGAAAAGAAAGTCTCATTTGAAATCAACACTACCAAATTGTTTCACAATTTCCTTTTATAGTTTCGTAGGTAATCATCCAACCTCGAAACATATCCTTTAAACAGAGCATAAAAGCAACATATGTTTGCCTAAGCAAATACTAAGGGCTTAACCCTCATCCTCCCTACACGCTGAATGTAAACTATCTAACTTAGCTTTATAAAGCGAATTAGAACGTCACAACATAATACCAATACCTTCCTGAATGTGATACAAAATCATACGTTTCGTTCTGATAAGAACTCCATCAAATCCCCAATCTTCTGAAAAGTACTTCTTATATATCTCTTTTAGAGATGATAAGACAGTTTAATTATAGTAGATTAATCAATACCAATTCTACAAATAACATTAGCTATATAACCAGCAAACAAGATCACCCTCGCGTGATTATCCATCTTCCAGATGCAGTACCCTCTCTCTTGGATACGCTGAAATCTCCTCCATTAGGACCCTCTTTGGACTCTTAATCCTCGCTTGTCTCCTTTTTGAGATCAACTGAAGTCGTGTCGGCCCCGATATGCGGTGACCTATCATGTACATCTAAATCTTTCCTTGGCTTATACTTTAAAGTAGCTCCAAACGAACTTAAACCTTCCATCACTAATTCTGCCTTCGGGCAATGAAATCAATAACGTACTCCTTTACTCCTTTGGATCTTTATCGCTGTCGCCTTGGACCCCATCTTTTTCCTAGTGCCAACCATTCTGTAACTACAGAACACAATTAACATCAGTTCCTCCTAACGAACCGTAAATAGAGTACAACGAATCCTAATAAGGGCTCTAAGTTTTAAAAGACGCAATGCGGAAGTCACATAATGAAAGACACTCTTAAGGACACTTAAACCTGGAGTGCTCTGATACCAACTGTGATACTCCCGAATTTCCGAATGTGGGTTGGCCAGGCCCACGCCCGAATACCCGAGGATATCAAAGCAAATTGATAATAAACGAACACAGAGTACAAAAGAATAAAGAAGAATAAATGAAATGCTGACAAGAAACTAAAATGATAATCTAATAATAAACCTCATAATATATTTCCATTAATTAATAAACTCTTCTGATACAACTGATCCTCCAAAATACAACTCGGGAATCCATACTGTGTGGACCCTTAGAAAATCCAAACTAAACAAATGACAGTAATCTAAAACAGGAAACTGAATCATAAAGGAACTCCTGTGTAGCATCGGAAGAATGAAGTAAACTGATCCCCGCTTAGCACGAACAATCCTCTACTCGTGACGAACACCTGAAGAATAATGGTGGGTCAGGCCCACAAACAAGTTCTACTCTACCACAGTCTAAGCAGAGATTCGATACACGTATACATCCTAGTCAATCTAACAGTAACTAGTAGTCCGTATATATATATATACACACTAAAGGAACCTCACTAGACTATAGGGTTGTCTCAACCTGAATAGTAGGCAACATGCAAAACGCACATATAGTGGGCATGAGTACCTAGACCTACCAGGGTACACAAATACACTATATCTAGCTACACATCCCTGGCTATATACGCGCCCTGACCATTGATCCTGAGACTCAATCTCATATCATGGCACCATACTTATATATATATATAATCTAGTAACCATCCTATCCAGTATAAATTAATCCTTCATAAGTCATTCAACTTGTTCAGCTGACTTGACTTGAATATAAGTAGGACTTAACATTTTAGTTAATCCATTCTCTTATATAATAAATTAATCCTCCATAAGTCATTCAACTTGTTCAGCTGACCTGACTTAAATATAAGTAGGACTTAACATTTTAGTTAATCCATTCCCTTATATAAAATAGGTAGGATTTAACTGATAAGTTAATCCATCCCTAGAATGCCACCGTCCCATACCGGTGCATTAAACCACATAATCCAACAATTGATGTAACAATTAAGGAAATACATCAAACATTCCATAAATAACTATAATAAATATGATATCAAGTTATCACATAATAGGAATGACTTATTATTTCTTTAAGCTTCCTATATCATATATCCTACATAAACTGAATCTTATACATATGATGATATTTTATTATACCGTCAAATAAGCATTCTCCATATCCAATTCATTCTACACATTTAATCTCAATTGTTAAAACATATTAAAAGATTAAATTCATTCGTTTGTTTAAAACATTCAAATAGCAAACATCATTATGATTGAGTCTATTTAAATTTATTTAAACCCAAACCTAATTCCTATTTAATGTTCAGGAATCCTAGACATGTTTCTACGTTCCATCATTCCACAGATATGAAAAATACATAATGTAAACATATAAAAATTCACACCGAAAATCAAATCAAAATTATGCATTTATCAATTCATAACATAAGAACAGATATGAACCAATTTCATAAAACCTATGTTCTAATCCAATTAAACATGCATAACTATTTAATTTTATGTGTTTAATAAATCCTGGAATTTCCTAGGCATGTACAGAAACACGAATCAAAGAGAAAGAGATAGAAGAAGAACTTGCCTTAAACTTTCGGATTGAAAGTTAAACTTCTTCTTCCTTGATCTTCTCTCTAAAGGGTTTTCTCCTCCTTCCTTCCTCTTTCTCCTTCTCTCTCTAACTCTCTCTCTCTAGAATATATTACGTGATATATTTTCACTCAATTTTTAACCTATAGTTGTGTATTTATAGGCTAAATAATAACCCAATTTCTTTTCCCAATCCAAGTCAACTTAATAAAGAAAAATAAAAAATGAAAATATTAAAAAGGTAACTTAAAACATGTTACGTATATAATCTATCTATATCCTCATTAAATAAATAAAATATATACATCAGATTATTTATTTATACTAAAGTTACCATAATATTAAAAAATAACTTAAAACATGTTACGTATATAATGTATCTGTATCCTCATTAAATAAATAAAATATATACATCAGATTATTTATTTATACTAAAGTTACCATAATATTAAAAAAATAACTTAAAACATGTTACGTATATAATCTATCTGTATCCTCATTAAATAAATAAAATATATACATTAGATTATTTATTTATACTAAAGTTACCATAATATTAAAAAGGTAACTTAAAACATGTTACATATCCTTATTATATAAATATATAAAATATATACATCAGATTATTTATTAATACTAAAGTTACTATAATATTAATAAATTATTTTCCTTTTTATATATATGTATATACATATATATCTGTATATATACATATAGAACTATCTATGGGTAATTATCCATACCCATCCAACCTCCTACCCAAGTAGTCCATGGGACCCAATTAGTTAGCCCATTACTACTAACCATAACCATAAAATAAAACAAAATAAAACATTTAATCATTTAATTTACAATTAATTACAATTAATCAAATACATCATTTAAGCACACAATCTAATTAAATAAATAATACAAATAACACCTAGACAAAATACAAATAACACATAAATAAGTAGCCAATTAATCAAGTAACACTTAATTCAATTAAACACATAAACAATTAGTCAAATAATCAATTAAACAATTAAAAAAATACAATAAAAATAAATAAATAAATACCGAGACTATCCTTTTAAAATTTGGGGTATTACAAATTAAGGCAAAGAATGGCTGGGACAGAAGTATCCAAAGTAGGTGACATAGCCCCCCTAAACTTGGGATGAACTGTGGTCCTGAAATTTGGCACTTGGATAAAACTCATCAGATAACAAAAGGGATAATAACAGTGCATAGAGGTCATACAAGTGTAAATGGGATATCAACTGAAAAATAGAGAGACGTAAAAAGGTGGTCTTGAAAATTTTGGGCAGTACTCTCTCTCATTGAAGTCACTGGGATGCACCTGATGAGTCAAACAGATAGCTATAAGAATATGAAAATATGACATCCATACAGAAAACATATATATAAGTAAATAAAATAAAGTATAGTACATCTAGTGTCAGATCCGACAGATACTGCTGCAAAAATAGTATAACAGTATCAAAAATATACAGAGATCATAGATATATAAAATGACAGGAGGAAAGGGATAGAGAGATCAGGAAGAGGAGGTAGGACGGGCAGGTCGCGTCTGCGGATGTCTCTGGATAGATCTCTGAATGCGGTCATGACATCTGTATGGAAAGAAGCAATATCAGCTCTAATGGAGACAACATCCTCTCGAAAAGAGACCGTGTCGGCGCGGATAGATACTACAGCATCCTCCAAAGCCCGGAATCGCTCTCCAAAGTTGGGTGTCTGTGCTAGAGCCTCAAGTGTGGCTGGATCGGGAGAATGATGATCCTGAGCCTTTTCCGCATCGTGAATGGGTGACCTAACTGGAGAGTGCTGCTCTGCGTCCTCGGCAGGCTGCTCCAAATCAATGTCCATATGTACGGCAGCCGGATCAACTGGTATATCGTCTGTTGCCGGGTCTGCTGCTACTGCTGCCTGCTCTTCTGCCTCTAAATCCTCAGCTGCCTCTACAGTATCGTCCCTCAGGCTCTGCATTATAGCTCTTATCCCAATCCTTCTTCTTGAAGGAACAGGCCCCAGACTCAGTCTGCTCCCATGGCTGGAAGGGATAGCGCAGGTCTCATAGAATTTGGGTGATGAGATGGCCAAATGGAAGATACTTAGACTTTTTGGGCTTGGCCTTGCTGATGTGGTCGATATACAGCTTCATCATGACGTTCTAGATAAGCACTGGAATAGATAGCCAATGCCCTGTATAGAATGCGTACAGAGCTGTCAAATAGTCACCGTGCCTCTGTGTCTTATGGCTGGCCATGAAGATGTTGCGGAATAGGATAGAGTTGAAAAACCATAGGTCATCTGGAAGATAAGTCCGAGTGGCATAGGTCTCGCCACCGGCATAGTGACCTGTGAGTAAACGGCCATGTCAGCATATGTGGGCCTGTAGAGAGTGGGATATATGTCCTGTAGCTCTGGAGGGCAGGCGTGTGGACACTGGTAAGATCTGGACAATGTGTCCACAGTGATGCGGATAGGGTAGCCATCAATGGTGGTCCGCAGCTCCGCCAAATTACTCGGGGCAGGCCGGACGTTCTGGTAGAACATCCGGACTCGGGTACACTAGGTATGAGACAGGGGCTAGTATGGCTAAGATGTCCCATCTGAAGATATCGTCATATACTGACCGGGTAAGCACCTATCGGGAAAAGAAGTCTGTGTCGAAGACTGACTCATGCGCCACTCGAAGGCGTGAGTATCTACGTAATGGCTGGTCTAACTCCGGGGCTGGCTGAGCTGGCTGTGGTGGTGGAAATGGTATGTGCTCAGCCTCAGCATAACCGTGTGAAGGAGATGCTCCGTCTGAAGACTATAGGCAGCTGTCAACTGGAGACTGAGGTGGAGTGGGCTCTTGGGCATGAGATGGACCCGCCTCATCATCCAAACTCGGCCAGGCCCTCCGGTGATAGTTTCCACGGGCTGTAGTCTTGACCCTAGCCATGGTCTGCAAAATAGAAGGAAAAACTTACAAAGGAAGTCAGTGCTGATATAAAGAATTAAAATACAGTTCATAGAATCATGTATGTCAAATAGGATAGACAAAACAGATAGGGAACATGAATCTATTTAAGTGACAAGTAATAAGTGACATAATGTGAAACATGCTAGACAGTATAAATATGGAATGCATTTAATGTGGAAAAAATAGGCATTGGGCATGTATGAGATGGCATAAAACACAAGAGATGGTGTGTGAGATGTGTGAAACAAATCTGTGAAGTTCGATCGATCACAAAAATGTGAGATCGATTCAAGTTCGATCGATCAAGAATGAGTGAGAACAATCTGTTACAGATCGATCGAATAAAAAGTTCGATCGATCGAACTGTGAAGTGAAATTCAAAAAGTCACAGAGCTGTGACGTGGATGGCACTGGGCCTTCACGAAAAAGGTCGTGGGCCTATCAACACAACAAAACATCAATCCTAATCACTTTATGAGGCCCATACTCCCAAAAATCGAAACAAATCTCAAAATATATACAACCATATATACATATATATACACATATATACAAAGAGCTTCAAACTTCATCAATAGAGATTTTCAGCATGGAAACAACTTAGATTTAACATTTAGAGCATGTGTTGAACAAATTGAAGTTTGAAATCACAAGAGGGAGGTTCGGATCTTACCCAAAACTAGAGAAAAGATGAGGTGCGAAGAGGTGTCGAGATCCGAGATCTAAGAGGAGAGAGAGAGATTCGGGATGAGGGGAAATCGCCGGAGGTCTCGCCGGAGATGGGGAAGAGTTGGGATGCAACAGTGAAGGGGAAACGAGGGTCTAAGATCGATTCATGTTGAAACGATCGAATAACCCTGAATCAATTTTAAAAACATTCCTTTGCCAGTTCGATCGATCGAACTGAATCTCAGATCAATCGAACTGACATCGATCTCTCCTCTTAAGTGACAAATTATTTTTGTGATTTGTGATTTTTTTTTAATAAATAAATATGTTTTTAGAAAATAAAAATAAAAATAAAAATAAAAATAAAAATAAAATATATATTTTTTTGAATTTTTGAAATTTGAAACAAAGTAAAAACAAAGTCAAAATTAAAAATCAAAGAAAAAAGATCGATCTTTCTAAGTTCGATCACAGAATACCTTCGATCGATTGAAAATGCATAGAATTGAAGAAATGTTCGATCGATGAGACAGAGAGGCTTTTGGATGCAGGTTCAAAATTTTTCTAAGTATTGGAACTGCAGATCAATCCAAGATGAAGTTGGATCGATCGAAGAAGTTTAGATCGATCTAAGAACAAGTTTGAACGATGGGACAGAGAGCTGAAATATGCAGGTTTTGTTTGAACCATTGGATAGAGAGTGATTTGGATGCAGGTGTGATACAGGTGGGAAGTTCGATCGATCGAACTCATTTTGAGATCGAACAAACTTATGAAAAATGCTCAATTTCAACATAAAATTGTATGCAATCCTAATCATAGTTCCTAGCAATGCATATGAACCCAAAGCCAATATCTAAACTTCGCAAGAAATGAAATTAAAGATAGAAATGAGGGAGGAATAGGGTTTTGACACCCTACGAAATGTCTTGTTAGTCTTTAATGTCTCTAACAAGACGTTGGGCTCTTTTAGCCCAGATCAAACATCTTGTAGTGCATCCCTTCCTCAATGGGGTGATAAGTGTTTTGAACTCCACCCAACAAATGGTTCTATAAGAAACTTGTTGGATTAAGCTCAAAAGACGTTTTCGGTCCTTGGTCAAGACAATCTTTGGGCTTCCACGCCTTTTTAAAACAAGATTTTGAAACAACTTTCTTTGGTTTCAAGGTTGAAGATGGACTTTTTGAAACTTTGGTCTCACACAAAAACTCAATTCTTTCACTTTTAAGGTCATGACATTTTTCTACAACATTAATCTCTTTATGCTTGTCAAATGAGTTGGGGGTTGGATTGAAAATATTCAACTTTACCTTCATGTGGCTAAACAAGATCTTCATTATCCCCGTCCTATAATTAATGTTGGTATTCGCGGTTACCAAGAAAGGACGGCCAAGGATAACGGGAATTTGGCTCTTAGGATTTGGGACCGGTTCCGTGTCAATGACAACGAAATCAACGGGAAAAAAGAATTTATTAACTTTAATCAAGACGTCCTCAATGATACCCCTAGGCTTTTTGATTGATCGGTCTGCAAGTTGTAAAACCACTGACGTCGGTTTCAAGTCTCCTAAGCCTAATTTGATATATACCGAGTGTGGAAGAAGATTAACACTTGCTCCTAGGTCAAGAAGAGCCCGATTAATGATATGATCACCAATGAGGCATGAAGTGGTAGGTGAACCGAAGTCCTTAAACTTTGGGAGAGTGTTATGCTGCAAAATTGAGCTTACTTGCTCGGTTAAGACCACTTTTCTAGGTGCTTAGCTTTTGTTCTTCCTCTTTTGGGTGCACAAGTCTTCCAAGAATTTGGCATAAGCCAGAATTTGCTTGATTGCATCCAAAAGTGGAATAGTGACTTTCACTTGCCTAAACACTTCCATGATTTAATTTACTTTGGCCTTTTGCTTGTCATTTGAAATGGATCATTTTAAGGCATCCGGAAATGGAGCTTTTAGTTCAAAAATCTTTTAAGAAATTTTCTTTGAAGTCTCTTCAACACAAGAAGTTTTCAAATAATTTTGCAAATCTATCTTTTCAAAATCACTTTTCAAATCACTTTTCAACACATTCTCATTTATATGGTTATGCACATGCAATGAAGGAGGAATATAATATGAAACGGGACGGGTGTCAACTTGTGGTTGCACCGGTTCACTCTCTTCATTGGACATACCCACTTGGTTGTCCACAATCTTTCCACTTCTCAAGGTAGTCACCACATTGACATGCTCTATTGTGTGACCTTCCGATGAGGAATGAGTCTCCACAACACATTGTTGCTTTTGTGGGGCATTCAAATGCTTTTTTCCTTTCTCTCTAGCATTTAAAGTACTAGCTATTTGTCTTACTTGGGTTTCTGGCTTAGCAATGGATTAAGAGTGAGAATGAAGTAATTGTGTGTTTGCCTCTAAAGTACCCAAAGCAGTCAAAACTTTCTCTTCAAAAGCGGGACTTCTAACATTTCCTTGGAAATACGATTGATTGGGAAAATGAGAATTAGAGAATTGGTTTCCTTGTGATTGGTATGATGATTTAAAACCTTGGGAACCTTGGCTTTGTAGTGGAGGTGGAATGTATTTCCCTTGAAAATCACATTGGGAAGGGTTTGAGCCCTCCCCTTGGCTTTTCCAAGAGAAATTCAGGCGATTTCTCCAACTAGGATTGTAATGATTGCCATAAGGATTGTTCCCTTGATTAGCAAAAACAACATGTGCTTGTTCATGATACTCACTTTGCACATGTCCATGAGGACAATTGGAATTAGAATGTAAAACACTTGAACAAGTCATACATGTCTCATTAGATGCATGATGAGAATGGTTAGGGAAGGAGGATACTTGATTCGCTGAGTTTTAGTTGATCAAAAATTGATCAAAACTTTAAGATAATGATTTCATTTCAGCGGCAATTTCATTGGAGTGGTCGACTTGATGTAAGCCAACACTCTTCCTACCACTAGAGTTTCTACCATTCTTCGAAGATAAAGTACGATGCAAAAATTTTTCACTCATGCTCTCATAAAGACGCCACACGTCATCCTCATGCCTATCAATGGAAGCATCAACCATGCCCTTGTAATTATCCGATAAGCTCTTAAAGAAATATTGAACTAATTTCCATTTGGGCATGTCATGATGTGGACACTTCCTAAGCAATTCATTAAAGCGTTCCCATGCCTCATGAAATGTTTCTCCATCCCCATGTGAAAATTCCCTAATTGAAGTTCTCATGGCATTGGTCTTAGAAACCAGATAGTACTTCTTCAAGAACTCTTGTTGCATTTCCACCCAAGATGTTATTGAAAAAGGCCTAAGATTGTTAAACCAATATTTCGCCTTGTCTTTAAGGGTGAATGGAAAAAGTTTAAGCCTTAAGACCTCTTCTGGCATGTCCATATATTTTACGGTGGAACATACTTCAAGAAATTCATCCAAATGCTTGTAAGGTTCTTCACTTGGAAGTCCATGATAGTTATGAAGCATTTGAATGGTTTGTGGTTTGATTTCATAGTGGTGTGCTCTAAATGGTGGCAATTGAATGCATGTGGGTGCATTATATTCATTAGGCACGTAGCGATCTCTTAAAACAAGGGGAGGATTAGCAATTAGAGGTGCAACATGGGCACCTTGATTGCCTTGAATGATGGGAGGTGGTGGAGCATAGATTGGCCTTGGCATTCCCAATGGAACTTGGCCTTGTTGTTGTGGTGGATGAATAAATGGCCTTGGCATACCTAATGGTACTTGCATGTTATCATGATGCATATTGGGGTGGAGGATACCTTGTTGGTCTATGTGACCAAGGTCCTCCACATAGTCCTCATTGTGTCCTTCCATTGATGAAATGGATTGACTAGAACTACCTTTTCCCCTAGGGTTTCGAACAATAGATTTAAGATGAAAATTTAAAGGGGTAAGAGTGGGTCTCAATGATCTACGATAATGTATGCACAATGTAACACAACAAGCAATAAAAAACACTTCACCTTCACAACAAGTCAATAATCAACAAACTTCCTCCATATACAATGTTCCCATACTCCTATGCTTTAACAATATGCAAGAAAAGTAAATTGCCTCCACGCGGGCTCACGATTTATCTAAGAATTGAAATACAAGTCTCCACGTGGGCTGACGATTTAATTAGAGATTAAGAAAAAGCTCACAAAGGTCCTTTGGCACTTCAACTCCAAATTTTTAGCTTAGCATAACAATTTTTTTTTTTATGATTTTAGCTTTTTTCCTTGCTTGCTTTGCTCCTTTGCTTGGAATACTTCTTTGCTCACATTCTTAGCCCAATGCTCCTAGTCAAACAAGAACAAACATAATAAGTAACAAAAATTGAAAACAAAGTAAAGACATAATCAAAAGAGTACTAATTCCTAATTGATTCCACAAATACGACGTTGCCAATCAATCAATCCCCGGCAACGGTGCCAAAAACTATGGTGCGACTCTCGAGCGTGTTCACAAAACAATATACAACACTTTGAGTTTGTAAATTAGTGTCAAGTGGGCACAATAATTTAAATTTATAAACCGCTTAACACCTATACTATGTAGTATGAGTGAGAAGAGATCGTCCCAAGGGATTGAGGTGTCGTACTAGGTTGAGGAATCAAAATTAGGGTTAGTAGGTCGAGTGATCAAAGTAGTGGTTGGTTGGTTAGATTACACTAGATGCAAATTAAACTAAAGTAAACAATAATGCAATAGAGAGAATAAAAGAGAAAGAGATCTTGGGGTTTAGAGACCACCACTAAGTATACTTTTTTACACCTTTAATGAATGATTAATGATGGGAAGAATATGTATTGCAACAAAGTATGTGTGTGTGGTTGTTCCAACAAGCATGGATGACAAATTAAGCATATATTGTCTAAACAACATGGTGGATATCACAACATATCAAATTAAGCCATTAATTCTTTCTTTAAGCTCATAATCTAAACACATCACAAGGTTAGAGATATATGTTACTTGCTTTCATAAGTATGGAACATCAACAACGAAACATATATTGTCCTCCCATTTAACTACACTACAACTAAGCTAATGACATGAAATTAAACTAATTAAACTAAGGGAGAGGTACAATCCATCAAGAAATGAGTATGAACCATCAAATAAACCACAAGAACATGCCATTAAGCATTATGTCTTGACAATCTCTAGATCTATAGCATCAATACACATAGACATGCATCAATAACACAAGAAATAGAGACAAACACATGAACATCTATTCTAGCATACATAGACATATAGATAGAATGAAATGATCAATTGGAAGCATTAAACCACATAAATCATTGAATAAACAAGATCTATATATATAAAAGTGTCAAGACATGAATTACAATACAAATCCCCTCAAAAATACATAAATCAAGAAGTAAAAAGTATGCTTAGGGCTAACTCTAGCCCCAATAGGATGTCTAGCCACTCATGGATGATGTCCTCCAACCCTCAAGGGCAAGCTCCATGGAAGAAATCTGCTTCTTGGTTGATGAAGAGCCTCCAATAGTGTCTCTAGCCTCCTCCTCTTCTTTTGCTTTCTCACTAAGTATTATCTTTTCTAAGTATGTGTATGTGTAAAAGTGGCTCATATTCCTTATATAGGTAGGTCAAAAATTATCCCAAATGAGCTAGGCTCGTACACTAATAATCCTTTAATGATTGGATATGAGATAACTTTTAATGAGTTGGAATTTAGATTTTTCTCGGGATTTGGGAAGTTCGATCGATCGAACTTGAGGTGAGATTGATCGAACATGGCTGAGATATATCGAATTGGAGTTGGATCGATCCTCAATGGAGCCGCCTTTTTGAATAAAAACAAATCTAAGATATTTTGAAGATATTTTTGGGAAAAGAACAAAAGTGGTTGGTAGGGTGGTACAGCTGGATAAGATCTGGCATGTGGATAAGGACAAGAAGGATCGATTGATCAAAGAATGATGTTGGATCGATCGAACTTTTGGGATCTCTGAAGATGACATCATGGTCTGGATCCATCTTGGAGTGCTGAGATCGATGGAAGTTGGTTCGATCGAACTTTTCTTGAGATCGATCGAAGTTGTTGAAATTCCACCATTTGCTTCCTTTTGCTCTACTTTGCTCATTTCTTTGATTCATCCAAGAATTGCTTCATTTCTGTTCTTATTTGGTTGAGTTAGCTTATTTTGGGGATAAGTACCTGAAAATGGAAATAACACGAAATCAATACAAAACGGTAAAATAAGATAGATAAAGGTTCTAGAATACCTAAGCTTAAGGGGTTTAAATACGCACTTTTCAGCGCTCATGAAGCCTGAGTCAAAGTCCATTGTACTTTGTTTCAAACATAGTGAATTGGTTTACTTTGGATTGCATAGTTTATGAGGTTTTCCCGCAAACAATTGGTCTATTCTACCACTTGGGGTTTCCTCGTTAAAAATCCTAGTGTCATCTCTCAACTCTATTACTTTACTTTATTTTATCTTGCATGAGATTAATTGATTAATTGCTAAAATAAGTAAAGTTAGAAAGACACAGATCTGTTTTTAAAATACAAAACTTTCCACACAAGTAATCTTTTGTGGCACAACTTACAAATTGGTATAAGAGCCAATCTCTACACATTGAGTTGATCCTTGTGTAAAGTTTTATATTTTTCAAAAATTTGTTACATCATGTTTTATGCATTGAAAGAAGGTGGATCTAATCAACGTGGCCCTTTATTTGAAAGAAATAATTATAATTTTTGAAAATCAAAGATGAGAGCCTATTTACAAAATTCGGGGGGTAAAGTTTGAGCTGTATTTGAATCAGATTATACACCACCTACAGAAGAAAAAATGTGTATGGTAAAGTAAGTGAAGTTTTGAAAGATGCTTTTAACTTTAATGCAATTGAAACTGAGCGTAATGATGCTAATTGATAAGTGCTCAAATGTTACATATTTTAGCACCTAAGCTAGGGTATTTTAGTCCATTTTTTTTCCCTAGTTGTTATTTTTACACATTTATCTCTTCTGAAACTTGAACCCCTGACCTCTCTTTGGGAGGTAAGAGGCTGATACCGCTAGGCCACTGACTTGTTAGTTATTTTAGTCCATTCATCTATCTTTATTTTTCTGTTTTAGTTCTAATTTATGTTTTTATTTATTTTTAGGTCAATAAGGTTCAAACAGGCAATAAATGGTCCATTACAGCCTTTTTGGAGTTAATCAAAAGTTCCGAGAAGATTTCAGAAAAATTTAGAAAAAGGTCAAAAATGTAAAATTTCGCCACCAGTGGGTTTAGATCAATTGTAGATTTCTTCGTTCGATCGAAGATTTCTTTATTCGATTGAAGATACACTGGCAGTGAGCTATTTTATTCCCGCGCACCCGAACTCCACATACCACATAGCTGCGGGATTAGATATTTTAATAACTTATTTTCTGACTTGTTCACTACTCCAAAGACTTTGTATTTAAAGGAAATTGAACCATTTATAAAATATCTTTTGTCTTCAATTTTATTTTATTTTTACATAGTAATAGTTAGTTTTTCTCTCTCAAAAAGTTAGAAATTAGGGTTAGAAGAAAAGAGAAGAATGGAGGCTCTAAGAACCATCTCAAAATCTACACACACTCTCTCTAGAATTCAATAAAAAAGAAGATGAAGAAGATGGAGCCATGTTTGGGGATTTCCCTTGAGGGTTCCAAGATCACACCCACCTCCTCCATGATTGGTAGACTTCTCCTTGGGGTTTGGATGAGCCCCAAGTTTGTAATCTAAACCTCTATCTTATGATTAGTGTTTTAGCTTTGTGAATTTAATGAATCTTGGGTTCTCCTTTGATTTCTATGGATTAATTCTTTCTATTGATTCTCTATGTGATTACATGTTGTCTTATATGTATTTATTTAGTAATTGATCTCTACACTAGTTTTTCTATATTAATTACATATCTATGTGTGGTTGATTGAGAATCTAGTGATAGCTAGACATGGTTTTTATTAGATGGGTTTGTCAACTAATTTGATGGATTATACTTATACTTGATGGGTTATTCTACAATTTAATTCATGCTTGTAGTAGGTAGAGAATTTATGCTGGATTTGATATTCCATGGTTTATTATTGCAAGTTCCATGATTCTCTAGATTGATGTGTGCTACAATTGTGACTAGTTTGATGTATCATGCTTAGAATTGATGGGTTGTGCTACACTTAGTTTATTTGTTGGTTAGGTAGACAATTCATTATTGAATTTGATGGTTCATGCTTAATATTGCAATTGGTAGTCGCATTTTGTTCACAAGAAGGTTTTCCCTAAATTAGTTGAAAATGTGTGGTTTGGTGAACAAGCTTGGTGGCAATTCCAATGCACCCCAAGACCTCACTTCTTAGCTCTTAAATCCCTAACTCAACTTAGTTATTTTAATTATATTTTAATTAATTGAATTTTAGTATAATCAAATCATCAACCTTCATTTGCAATCATTTGGTACATTAAAGTCGAAGTTAAATTCTAACACGTATAATCTCTTGGGACGATCCCTTCTCACTCATACTATATAGTATAGGTATTAAACGGTTTATAAATTTAAAGTATGATGCCCACTTGACACTAATTTCCAAACTTAAAGTGTTGTGCATTATTTTATGCACATGCTCGGGTCGCATCACTAATGGAAAAACCTTATATGCAATTATAAATTCTGTTGTTCCATCTGAATATACTAGAATTTTTTATTATAAAACTGCTAAAGATGTTTGGGATATTTTGCAGGTTACTCATGAAGGGACTTCAAAAGTGAAGTTGTCCAAAATCCAAATGCTTTCTCATAACTTTGGGAACATTGTGATGAAAGAAGATGAATTCTCTCCTAATTTTTATTCTAGTCTTTTTGAAATTATTTCTGAACTGTCACTTAGGTAAAAAAGTTAGTCATGAGAAAATCTTAAGGTCTTTACCTAAAAGATTTCAAATAAAGGTAGAAACTATAACTGAACACTGAAATTTGTCTAGTTCTAAAGTAGATGAAGTTGTAGGTTCATTGAAAAATTTTGAAATGCAGAATTTTGATCTAAATTAGAAGGAAAACAGAGGAGAAGGATTGATAATGGGGCCAATCCAAGAAATTTTGACAAGGGGTCAAAATTGAGAATAAATGAAAAGAAAGTAGAAGGTTCAAAAGAAACTGAATTCACTTGCTGGAGGTCACACAGCAATTATTTGTCCTAGTCTTAAGAAAGATAAAAAAAGATAGGAATAAAGGGAAAGCAATGAAAGTTTCTGTTTTTAAGATTTTTGCTTCTAGTGATAATGAATCTCCTCATGGTAATTGCAATGATTTTTCTTTTGTAACTTTTCTTGATAAAGGTCCTCATGTCATTTCTTTGTCTGATTTTGACATTTCAGATGATGAAACCAATGAAGTTCTTGATTAAAAGATTCAAGAGGATGAAGAAAAATTGAAAAAGATGTTTGAAGAGACTATTGAAGTCAAATTGGCTGTCAATAAGTTAGTAAAGGAGCTTATTCAAGAAAAAGAAGAGAATAATGATCTAAGAAAATAGATTGATGAATGAAAAAGAAAGGCTTTTGAAAACGATTCAATCATCTCTGATCTCAATAGAAAGATCATCATTCTTGAAGATAAGACAAGTAATGCTAACTTCTTGAAAGAATACCTTACTCTGAGAATTGAATATAGGTTGGAGTAAGAAGCTCACTGATTGGAGTATTAGGTTGCTGTCAATTGTAGGAAAGATTGAACTGATAAAAACTGTTATCACTCCAATTTGTTTATACTGGTGTAGTGTCTTCCTTCTTCTTCTTCTTCCAATTGCATTCATAAAACAAATTCAGAAATTGTGCAGAAACTTTGTTTGGAGAAGCAAGGATAATTTGAAAAAATTACATCTTCTCAGCTGGGATGTGATGTGTAGATCAAAAACTGAGGGAGGGTTGGGTATTAGAAAATTGAAGGACCTGTAGTGTAATGACTCGGTCATTTCCTTCCTTTCCTTTTTCCTCAGAATTTTACGGATGAATTTTTTTCGTTAAAATTTCTTTTCTGAGTTCAGTTTCTCGTCGCTTAGTGTCGTCTCGAGTGCTCGAAAATGGTTTCTGAGACTCTTTTCTTTGGATTGACAACTTCCTTTGAGGACCGAGTCATTTCCACATTTTTCGTTTTTTGACACTATTCACTTTCGTCTTTTTTCCTATTTCGTCCTTTTCCCTATTTTGTCTTTTCCCCATTTGTCACTTTGTTGGCGTAACCTCACTCTTTGTGTTCAGAGTTGGTTTTTGACTTCACGTATCTTCATTCTAAGTGGTTTCCACGAAATACGTATCTTTACTTTTGTAAGAAAGTACTTTAGTTACTCCCGGTGTCCATAAGGTATGGATGCAAAATTCTTTGGAATTATTTTCTTTTCTTGGGGTGTTTTTCATAAATATCTTTTGAAGATATTTTATTTCAGCGGTTTTTAAGAAAATATTTTCATTGGTCATTAGTGCAGTTTCACTTTTTGGAGGGGCTATTGTGCAATTAATGAAAGTTATTGCAAAAATGCCTCATTTTGAGCCTAGATCCTCGTACGGGATTTATTTTCATTTTTCCTCAAGTTATGTACTCATAGAATTCCGTTCTGGTTGTTTTTCTCCAGTTTCAGAGTTTCTGACCCAAGTTGCCGCCGAACTTGTTCGGGGCATAACTTTCTTCTCGGGACTCAGTTTTTGATGCCGTTTCTTTCGTTATTCACATTTTCTCATTTTAAATCTTTTTCGTTCATAAATTTTTGCCGTTTGAGAGCATCTGCTCAAATTTCACTTTTCCGGACCTGGCGGGACTCGTTCGGGGCACTTTTTGAGATTTTCTATAAATAGGGGGACTTAAAGTCAAAAAGTAATCTTCTCCCCTCTCCATGCATGACCTGGATCTGCCATGGCAGCCCAAGGGGGGCTGCCACCCTTCTCTTCTCATTTAAACCTCCTTCCCTTTGTTATAAAGTCATAGTGCCTTCGCATTTTGTGTTTGTCTTGACTACGCGCTTTTTTCACCCTTATTAGAATCCATTTCTGACCATTTCTTGAGTTCAGGTTTGAGGTCAAGTTGTGATTTTCATGGGGCTTTCTTGGGATTATTGTTCACGGCGTTGTCCTGGACAAAACCCCGAAGTATTGTCGGATTCGGAGCCATTTCGTTTAGTTGGCTTTTGAGATTTTCATCTCAAATTAAGGTAGGGGATGCCTTAGGTTTATATTTATGTTGTATTGATTGTTTTATAAGCATATACAACTTGTATGCATGCTTTTGTTCAAATCCTAGAATTTAATTTAATTATTTTCTTGTTTAGGATTTAATTCTAATGGATGTATGTAGTTTAGAATTGAATTGTGATATGCTAGGAAATTAGGCCTTGATATGTTGGTTAACATATATTAAATTTGGAGCATTTGAATAAGAATTGCAAAACTTATTTAATATTTATCTTTTGTGAAAGATTAAATTACCTAGTTGAACCAAGCATGAAATTAACTTGTATTGTGATATTAAAGTAAGCCTTGGTGAGTTCCTTAACATATGTTAAATTGAGATTAATTGGAGTTGATTGAAAATCTAGAGAAAAATTAATTAATGAGCTTAATTAATTTTATTTTAAGTGTGTTGGTCACTTAAATTGATATCGGAGGCAATAGGTTATTAATCCCTTGAAATGTAGTCCGTTTAATCACCTTGTGAGCATATTACTAATTTGATGTAGAATTAGTACTTGAGGCATCTTGAAATGGTAATTGGACTTAGTATGATATGAAATATCATTGACTTGTATAGCTTGTTTAAATTTATCTTGTGTAGGTATATAGCTTGTTAGAATATTACAATTGTTTACCTTGAAAGTTTGTTTCTAAATTGAAGCTTATTTAGTACTTGTGGCTTAGGATGGTAATGTGGTTCAATTGTTGTAAAATATTCTTCCTTTGTATATAAATTGCATATTGAGGACTTGACATGTCATATGCCGTCTAGACTTGAACTCTAGGACATGGTTTGTGTGGATACAACCTTATTTGTGCATGGAAGACAATTTTACGCATTGTTGGATTTGATATAAGTTTGGTCTAACTTATTGATTTTGGTATAAGTTTTGAACTTTTTGATTTTAAAAAAGCTTGTAAGGACATATTACACGTGATGGCTAGGGTTCGGCTTTAGTACGGAGACGAGAGTCTTCTAAGTCATAAGTGCGCACTAGGTAGTACCTTGTGGGTCGTAATTGCCCGGAATAACTTATGCATGTGCGAACTAGGTAGTGCCTTGTGGGTCATAATTACCCGAAAACACTTGCTTGGTCTAGCGACCGCATGTCCTAGTCTTTCCACAATTTGATTTCGCATTTAATTCCAAGTTGTTAATCATGGATTACTTGTAGCTTGAGAATTGATGCTTGCTTTGGATAGTTGAATCCTATTTAGTATACTTGAACTTGTATACTTGTTCCGTGAGTTTAAATTTTATTTAGTATACTTGTGCCATGTATACTTGTCTTATGTGTATTTCGTTTAGCTTAGTATACTTGCGCTTGTATACTTGATCTATGAGTACTCTACATATATCGAATACTTGTGTACATATGCTTAGACATTGCATGACTTGTTTTAATATGGTTTAGTATACTTGGAAATGTATGCTTGTATGTTTTGTAGCATGTTTTAACAATATTTAGTATACTTGAGCATGTATCCTTGTGTGATGTTGTTCACTTTAAATTGCATGAGTAGCTTAGGATGATCCCTGAGTCTTACTTGACATAGACGTTAGGTGGCATGAGCCCCTTTGACACGTTTCACCTTAAGGTGATAGAATTGTAAAATGTTAGGTCGATGCATGCTCATCTCCTACGAGTAGCTTTATGTTACTCACCTACGTAGTGGGGACATTTTTCAGGTACCGGGATCAGGATTCAGGATTCACATCATGTTTGGATGGTTTGTAGACTTGAAGTTCTCATTTCTTGTAAATGTTGGCTTGAAATGCCATTTATAGCTTTATAAGTCAAAATGTGTCAAAATGTGTAAATTTGATTCTATTTTTGTAATGTGTACATAAGTACACTCTTTACAATGTATTTGACATGTATGAGATGAGGCCATAGGCCAATGACATCTAATTTGTATCCTATGTAACTTTTAAATTCATGAAATATTATGAAAATATTGAAAAATGCCGAGTCATTGCTTCACTATGCTTGCATCGGGTGTGGGAATTCCATTTTTATTCTTTCATAGGGTCTTATAAATTATGTTTAAAGTGTGGCCAAGGGCCAAACGGTAATTTGAAATCATTTGATAATTTTGGTTTTCAAATTTTCCTTTTCTCTTTCATTTTTGCCTTTTTACCCGTTGGAGGGTCGAATTTTGCATCGGCGGTATTTTTACGCCGTGGATCATTGTAGCGCATCCTAATAAGTAAGTTATGTCTTCGTGCATGGTCGTTTTCAAGAAAAACCATTTCCTTTGTGATTTAAGCCTCCTATGGACTCATTTCACATTTTTTTTGCATAATCCGGTTTAAGGGCATTTTGGGATTTTCTTTCAGGAAATAAATTCCGGCCTTGACATGGTCACTTAGAAAACGTGATTTTAGGGGGTATTTCTTCTTCGTATTTTTCCAGAAAATGTCATTTTGATACCGGAAATCCATTACAAAGTTCAGCTTCCAGTTTTACATTTTGCAGCTTTATGACCCTCATGACCAGATTTCATGGAGGGGCATTTTGGACATTTTACGTTAATTTTTTTTTGAATTCTCCCAATAGTCACGTAGAAAACTCAATTTCAGGAGGGGTTTCTTTTTCGTGTTTTTCCAGAAAAATTCATTTGATAGCCCGTTTTTGCTCTCAGTTGTGGACTGATCCTGAAGTAATTTCATGTAGCAGCTTTTTGGGTCCCTCTTGACCTTGGCTAATCTAGGGGCATTTTAGGGATCTTACAGCGTGTTTTTCTCCGTTCCTTCCCTAAAGCCGGGTAGAAAACATGATTTTAAAGGGGGTTTCTTCTTCGTGTTTTTCCAGAAAAACTCGTTTAAGGGTCCATTTTTAGCCTCAGTTCCGAGAAAAAAATCAAATGTTGCTTGCTGTAAAAACACTAGTCCTGCCCAGATTTCTTACCCGGAAAATAAGTTGATTTTTTTGAAACTTTGAGGCTTTATATCTTCATCATCCGGACTCCAAATGAAGTGATTTTTGAGTCTAAGTTTATTAGTTTTTGCTGGTCTATATAACGGTATGCACGGTTGCGTCAAATTATATCTGAAAAGACTATTTTACCCCTTGTTTTTGCTGGTCTATATTAGTTTTTGCTGCTCACTGTGTTTTGGCATGGGATTTTGTATTGAGTAAAGACAGGCTCTGGGTCTCTTGGTTTCAAAACAAATATGCTTCAAGATCATCATACTGGAATGCTGTTCCAAAGGTTTCTTATTCAAGCCTGTGGAAAAACTTAATTAGTGTTAGAGATATAATGTTGACTAATATCCAATTTTCTATTGGAACTGGGCAAACTTTCAAGGTTTTGACAGATCCTTGGTGTGAAGGGGAAACTTTGTTACAAAAATTTGGGCACAGAAGGGTTAGAAGGTTGGGGTTCTCTTGGTCTTCTCTATTGTCCAGTGTTATCATGGATGGAGGCTGGAATTTTGATCTTTTACAAGATGAAATTTTCAGACCCATTAAAGATTACTTGCACACACTGCCTGTTCACGCAAGACTAGATAAATTTCTTTGGAATGGAGGTGATTTTAATTTCAAAAAAGCTTGGAAGGGTTGTAGAACTACCTATCCAGAGGCTTTGTGGTCATCTGTTTGTTGGGAGAAAGCTAGACCTCGATGGTCTATTTATAGAGTTTTTCTATTTCAAGATCGACTGCCTACAATGTATAATTTGCAAAAGAGGAAAGTGCAGCTGGCACCTAGATGTTCTAATTGCCTACAACAAATTGATACCAAAGATTATGTTTTTGTTCAATGCCCTTTTGCTATGAATTTCTAGAGCTGGTTGAAGGATACACTTGGTTGGACTGTGGACTTTAGTTCTATCTTTACAGTTGAAGATTTGTTGCTTTGGTTCTCATCACAGAATAGTAAAATGATTAAAACATTATTGATTGGTGGTTTTTGGAGCATTTAGCAAGAGATAAATCGAAGGCTTCATGGTCATAGTCCTACTTCCACCTTCGAGGTGGGTAGGAATATTTTGTTTGAGGTTTTTGATGTTTATAATGTCTCACTTAGAGATATTATATAGCTATCATACTTTGTTTTTCTTCTAATTTATTGGGAATGGTTCTTCTTTAAGATGTTGTTCTTTCCAGTAAAATTCTGAGGGTATGCCCTCTGTGCGCCTGTATATATTCCTTTTTCTTCTTTTTATACAAAATCCAATTATGAAAAAAAAAAAATTGAATATAGTGAACTTGAATTGAAAAAGGCACAAGATAGACTGATATGGTTCACTGCTCGTCAAGCGAAATTGAATAAGATGATCAACATGAGAATGAATATGAATGATAAAATTGGTTTTGGTTTTGTTAAAGGCTTATCTAGTAGTCATGGTAATACAATTTTTGTGAAATCTGTTGATCATACTGTGACTGATCCTAGTTTGGATAATGCATTGCATTCTGATATGTTATATATGCCTAAATTGTTGCATTGCACTTTTGTGGTAAAAATGGACAGAACCATTATTCATGTCTTCACAAGAAAAGGAAATATTTTTCTGAAATTCATTCTCATGATGTTCATGCTAAGAAAAAGGTGTATTGTAAAAAGAAAAAGAATTTTGCATCACCTAAGAATTCTAAAGCTAGAAATTTGCCTAAGAAAGAGGCAAAATCTGAAAAAGCTTTTCAGGAAGTGAGAGTGAAAATTGTGTGGATCAAAAAGGATGATTTGATCAATTATGTGCCAATTGAGTCCTTGGAATTAGTTTCCAAAAGGACTTTCGGTGCAAAACCTTTAAACTAAGTCCTAGGATGATTAGTGATCATGAAATGTGTTAATTGAAAATTTTTATTGCCATTGGATCATTTTTTAGGGTTAGGTTAAGGTTTTGAGACATTCATCATATTTTTCATGATAATATATGTGAAAATTCTTTCAGTTGAATTTATGATCTATCTGTGAATTGCAAATCAAGACACATGTTGATTTGATAAAAATAGATTCTTGGATTGTAATCTATAAAATGAAAAACAATTTGCATTGATTAGAAGATTTTTAGATTTGAATCTCTTGAGTTCATAGTTTTTGTGCACTGATCCATCTCTAAAAAATTAATTGAAAATCATTGGATTATTGACTAGGTTATATTGATCACAAAAGTTATATAGGTTATTGTTTTTAAAAAATAGAAGCATGAAATAGAAAATAAAAAATAAAACAATATTCAGCACGAAAAGAAAAGAAAAATAAAAAATTTGCTGAATTCTTTGTTGAGGAAAAGGTTACCTATTCAGTTTGGGTCGAAAGCTCCCATTAGACTTTGAAGTGGAGTTATTTGAGTAAAAAAAAAAGGTGAAGACAAGTTGAACTGGGGAATTGCAGTCCGCTCTTTAGAGTGAAAGGCACATTACTTAGAAAAATTATTCAAAACAATCTTATCTTGATGGTTTTTGATCCATATGATTTAGACAATGATTTGATGAAATTTGATTGAAAATTGATAAGATTGGATTTCACACACACACATGAATTTGTTAGATTAATTTCTAAATTTTTCAGTAAAATTTGTAAATTGAATTTCATATTGGGATTAGTTTCTGAAATTTGAAATATATTGAAGAGTCTGTGGAGTCAAAAATTTGTGTTCATGGATACTCATAAATTTTTTGAAAATTTGGATCATATGTAGACTTGAAGATTAAAATGCTCAATGATTTGCTTCTTTTTAAAAAAAAAAATGAAAAAAGGAAAAATTTTCAAAAATTCAAAAGGATTTTGATTTTTAGGTTTTTAGAAGTTTTTTTTTGGTTTGTTTTGATCATTGAGGGTTTGAAATATTCTGAAGAATTCTTTTTTGATAAAATCTAAGTATGTGGATTCAAGTTTGGAGTACTTAAACCAGTTTCACATTGCTTGAACCGGTTAAAAAGGTTTTTTGTTCCTTTAAAAAGGAACTGCCAGACTTGAATCGGTTCTAAAATTCTTGAACCAGTTCAAGCCTGCATGCATGGGCACTTAAGGCTGCCTCTTATGCTCTGAAAGGTCACTCCAACCCTCTCCCTTTGTGCGATTTTTGGCCTTTTCACTTCATATTGTGCACTTTTTCCCTCATACTCATACGTACATCATTATATATCACTTCACATCATTTTTGTTCATCATTCCATCTCTATAATTGTCCATTGTATACTTGGAATTTTGGAATCATTGAAGATTGAAAAAGAAAGCTAGAAATTATGAAGTTTGAAACTAAAGTTAGAGTGTGGGATTGAAAACTTTGGATTGGTTAATCTTTTGGGTTGATTGAAGTTTCTAAATTGTGATTGAGATTCCATTATTGTTGGGTTGTTGATTTTATGGGGATTTGAAGATTGAAATAAAGCTTTCTCTGTAACACTTTTGGGGTTACACACTAAGTGTTCGATAGAATTCCTCAAAGAAGTTTGAAACCTTAAACCAAAAATTTCTGTGAATTAAATGGCACTAAGAATCTCTAAAGAGGCCAAAGGCAAAGGAATTTAAGTTCCAAAGGCTTCCAAGAGAGCTAGAACTGGTATTGTCATCCGAGAACCCCAAGGAGGTTCGAATGCTCCAATGGACACATCTTCCTCTCCAATGGCGACTGATTCTCTGCCATAACCGATACCAGCTGGGTATCTGATGAGTGCTCAAATGTTGCACAGTTTAGTACCTAAGTTAGGATATTTTAGTCCATTCATCTATCTTACTTTCCCGTTTTAGTTCTACTTTGTGTTTTTGTCTATTTCAGGTCAATAAGGTTCAAACGGGCTAAAAATGGACCATTAAGACCTTTTTGGAGTCAAATTGAGTCTTGGTGAGAAGCTGGAGCAAAAGGAGGCTGATGCTGAAAATTTCCTGTTCTGAACAATCGAACTCTGAACGATCGAACTTTGATTGATCGAATCTTTTGATCTTATCCTCATAACTACTTTTGTCCTTATTCCCATAAATATCTCAGCCTTTGTCCTTATCCACATTATGCACTGACATACTATGATCGATCAAACCACAGTTCTAATTGATCAAGCTCTGATCGATCGAACCATACATGTGAATGATTATGCTGAAATCAATTTTTAATATCGGTTTGGGCTCGAACTTAATGAACCATGGGGCTGCGAGATTAGATATTTTCAAGGCTTGTTTTCTGACCTATTTGGGCTAAAAAAACATTGTATAAATAGGGGATTGAACCATTTTTGTGGGGGGATTCATATTTTTACATTGTATTTTATATTTTCATTAGTTTTCTCTCTCTAGAAAAGTTAAAGATTAGACTTAGAAGAAAAGAGAAGAGTGGAGGCACTAAGAACACATCTCAAGATCTACACACTATCTTTCTAGAATTCAACAAAGAAGAAGAGGAAGAAAATGGAGCCATATTTGGGGATTGCCCTTGAGGGTTCCAAAATCATACCCACCTCTTCCATGATTGGCTAGACTTCTCCTTGGGGCTTGGATGAGCCCCAAGTTTGTAAATCTAAACCCTTCTTTTTAACTTTTTGGGGAATTTATCTTGTGATTAATGTTTTAGCCTTGTGTATAAAATGAATCTTGGGTTCTCCTTTGATTTCAATGGATTAATTCTTTCTATTGGTTCTTTATGTGATTACATGTTGTCTTATGTGTGATTATTTGGGAATTGATCTCTATACTAGTTTTTCTATGTTAATTTCATGTCTATATGTGGTTGATTGAGAATCTAGTGATGGTTACGCATGGTTTTCATTGAATGGATTTGTCAATTAATTTAATGGATTATGCTTAGGTTTGATGGGTTGTGCTATACTTAGTTTATTTGTTGGATAGGTAGACAATCTATGCTTGAATTTGATACTCCATCGCTTATTATTGCAAATTCCATGATTCTCTAGATTGATGTATATTAGCATTGTTACTAATTTGATGGGTCATGCTTAAAATTGATGGGTTGTTCTACACCTTTATTCATGCTTGTAGTTAGGTAGACAATTCATTCTTGAATTTAATAGTCCATGCTTAATATCACAATTAGTAGTCGCATTTTGTTCACAAGAAGGTCTTCCCCCAATTAGTTGAAAGTGTGTGGTTTGGTGAACGAGCTTGGTGGCGACTCCAACGCCCTAAGTCTCTCTTCTCATCTCTTAAATCCCTATCTCAACTTAGTTTACTTTATTTGCAATTTAATTAAGAGCAGTGATAGGGGAATCGAAATGTATCCCCCGAATTAAACACCGATCTTGACGTGGCTTGGCCACGTCAGATTCTCACTCCTCTTACTTGACGGAGCAAAAGAGCCTCTCACGTGCAGGTAAAAGAAATAATTAATAAAAAAAAGTGGGAACGTCATTGTATATCATGAAAAGGAATATCGAAAAATTCAGAAGTCTCCAAAATTAGAGAGAACTTATCTTTATCTTTTTTTTTTTTTAAGGAATCAACTTATCTTTATCTTATTAAATGTAATTAAATCACTGTACTGGTTGAATTGCTCCTGGAGAAGAAAACTGATTCAAAACCTTAGATAGAGAGAAAGAGCCAATCCCGAATCAAAGAGTGATGTTTTGATTACTCCCGAATTTTTGTGCGTGATTCGAATACAAGATGATCATTTAATTCTTAAAATTAGATTACTGAGTAATACCCAAATCTATTGAGAAATTTGTAGAAAAAATCTTTAAATGTTTATGATCTATTACCAACATACATGTAATTGTGTGTGTGTGTGTGTGTGTGTGTGTGTGTGTGTATATATTTGTATATATTCACCTTCTTCCGGTCATCTTCACAGTGTCATTACCTTCCTTGTATTCTTCTCAAACAAATTTTTTTTTTTTAATTTTTTTTTGGGGTGACCGAAGCACGTGATGACTTTTTTACTATTCACGATGTTTTAGAAAATCTGACGTGGCTTGACCACATTAAATTCGGTCATTTTTTTAGGGGTTACCCTTCGGCCCCCTTATCATTTTCCTTTAATTAATTGAAGTAGTTTAAGTCGCTAAACCAACCTTTTTTGCAATCTTTTGAATCATTAGAGTCGAAATTAAAATTCCAATTATGTGTTTAATCTCTTGGGACGATCCCTTTTCACTTCATTCTACATAGTATAAGTGTTAAACAGTTTTATAAATTATAAAATATGATGCACATTCGACACTATTTCTAAACTCAAAGTGTTGTGCATTATTTTGTGCACAAACTCAGGTCGCATCATAATTTTGGCACTGTTGCCGGGGGTTAACGGTTTTGTTGGAGTTAGACTAGACAATAGTGTTTATTTGATTGCTTCTTATTTTTATTTATTTTGTTTTATTTTGTATATTCTTCTCTCATTCTTGATATTATTTGTTCAATTAGGTACTTGACTATAAGGAAGGCAAACATTAGATCTTAAAGCAATCATTGGAGCTTAAAGTTAGCATTGGAATTTGAAGTTGCTTAAGGACCTTTGTGAGCATTTCTTGAAATTCTTGTAACTTAATTGTTTCACTTCCTTGTATGCTTGAGATAACCCTTGTTGAGGCTATTTAAATTGTTTTGTTAAAGTTCAAGCATCGGCCCGTGTGGAGGCCTTGTTTTTATTGCTTGAGATAGGGCTTGTTGAGGCTATTTAAATTGTTTTATTAAAGTTCAAGTATTGGCCCATGTGAAGGCTAATATTTTCTTGCGTTGGGATTTTGAATATGGATGGAGCCATTGTTTGATCTAAGTTTGGGGGAAAATTACTTCCCTTCATCTTATGTCCCTTTACTATATTTTAATCCTTATGAGATTGAGTCCAATGCACAACATGAACCATTTTATTATGGACTTGATCACTCTTTTAATCCTTCTTATGACTACTACCCTCCCCCACCATTTTATGAAGTACCAACTCCATCACCTTATTCACCCGAGTTTTAAGAAAAAAGTGTTAACTTTACTTGATATGCATATTTCACAAACTCAACTCGCATTAGCCATGTTTGTAGAACTGGCAATCAAGTTGCTTACACTATTGCGAAGCTTTCCCGAAGTCATATTCCTGGGGATCTTGCTCTTGTTCATATTCCTGGGGATATTCTCACGTTGGCAGCCACGGACAATTTGTCTTATTAGGTGATACGGTATTTGCTGTCTGCTAGTTGACTCGGTCCTTGGTTATGCTGACACCTTCTAGTTTTAGGTTGTTGTCAAGGTTGTGATCTTGACTCTAGTGGGTGTTAGTTTTGCTTTGGATTGTTGTCTGTTTATGTGTTTCTTTGTTTTGTGTTCTTGCCTTGTAGATGCCGAATGGCATAGCGGTTTTCTTGTTAGGATAAAAAGTAAAAAATAAATAAAATAATCTTCTATGCGCAGCCTGGAGAATAGTTAATGAAAGCAATTTCTTTCATGAATTGCTTCAGATCGATGATTTTTGTTTGGGGCAAAGACACACTAAATAAAACGGGTCATGTATATTTTGCAAGTCACTTTCACTCTTTCTTTGGAAACGTGTGCTAATAATTTTTTTTAATATTGTTGGAAAATATTTCTCAAACAAAAATCTGACATAAATTAAGACGCCATTTTTACTCTTTCGAAAATGTCTAAGGAGATTTGCATGCTAATAATCTCATAGTATATGTACATTTAACCACTTTTAAATTTTTTTTCACTTTTTTTAAAAAATAATAATAAACTTCTCTTTATATATTTCTCCTAATAGTGTATTATCTCTCTCTCTAATTCGAGAATTATATATTTTGTAAAACTTAATGTCGCTCATAAGTTAGAAAACTCCAATATATGTATTTCTTTTGCCGGTCAAATAGAGATTTAAAAAATATCTCAAAAAAATATTTATTCTCATAATCGTCAGATTAGTAAAGAGTATATCATGTGGAATGGAAATCTTGTTCTTTTTATAATTCGCAAAGTGATTTGCAAAATGTACATTAAGAGTGTTTTCAAAATTGACCTATTTTATTTAGTGTGTCCTTGCCCCAAACAAAAAACATCTGAAGCAATTCATGAAGAAATTGCTTTCATCAACCATTTTCCAGGCCAGCTGGCGCGTAGAAGATCACAATATCAACAATATGATGGAATATTGAAGATTTGTAAAGTCTACAGGTTTTCCACGAACAAAATTTCAGGTAATTTACCTTTCCAACAAAAAAAATCAGGTAAAGAAATGCCACACATGCAAAGAATGAAAATAGGGATATCCATTATCTCGTACTCACCTATCGGAAAAAGATAAAAGCAATGATTATGACAAGAAAAAAAACACAAAAGACTGTTCACTTTTTATTTTTATTTTTTTCATACACCATTCCTTTTTCTTTATTTTTTTCTTGTCATAGATCAATATGTTTTTTCTTTTCTTTTCATTTTTGTCATACATCATTGCTTTGTTTTTTTTTAAAACACCAATGCTTTTTCTTTTTTCTTGTCATAGATCATTGCTTTCGTCTTTGTTTTTTTACTCATTTTTCTTGTGTATTTTGGAAGTTTTATAGGTATAAGTATACATATATATTTTACCTAATAGTATGTTGTCTCTCTCTAATTCGAGAGTTGTACATTTTTTAAAATTTAATGTTACTCATAAGTTATAAAGTTCTAATATGTTCTCGAGGGCGTAGCAGTGATGGTAGGAGCTCGGCAATTGCATTCCACAGGTCAGTGTTCGAACCTCCCAAGCCTCTTATGTTCTCGACTTATCCGGTGTGTAGCTATGGGACTGTGTTACATTATCCCCAATTTGGCACCATAGGGTGGGGTCCCTAAGGGGCCCTGTTTCAGGGAGTTCTAGGTCAAAAAAAAAAAAAAAAAAAAAAAAAAAAAAAAAAAAAAAAGTGTGTTCTGATATATGTATTTTTTTTATCAATTAAATAAAGATTTAAAAAATATCTTAAAAAAATATTTATACTCACAATCGTCAAATTAATAGAGAATATATATCACGTGCAATGGAGATCTCAGTTCTTTTTATAATTCGCAAAGTGATTATACATATAGAGTGTCTTCGTACTTGACCCATTTTATTTAGTGTGTCCTTGCCCCAAACAAAAAAATCTGAAACAATTCATGAAAGAATTTGCTTTCATCAACTATTCTCCAGGCCAGCTGGCGCGTAGAAGATCACAATATCAAAAATAGATGGAATATTGAAAAATTGTAAAGTCTACAGGTTTTCCACCAACAAAATTTCGGTAATTTACCTTTCCAAAAAAAAAAAAAAAATTCAGGTAAAGAAATGTCTCACATGCAAAGAATGAAAATATGATATACATTATCTCCCACTATCAGAAAAAGATAAAAGCAATCATGCATGACGAGAAAAAGCAAAAAGAAATTGCTTGCAAACATCATTGCTTTTTCGTTTTTCTTGTCATAGATCATTGCTTTCGTCTTTTTTTTTTTTTGGAAGTTTTATAGGTACAAGTACACATATATTCCATAATGAATCCTACGTTTTTGCTTTCCACCGTCTCAGGTGAATAATGATTCTATCTTTTGGAATGGCTGAGATAGACATAGAATCATTATAAATCTTGTTTATCCATTCAGCAGCAGCAATGGCTGAGAATGCCCAGTAACGTCCTTCTTTTCAAGTTACATTAATCAACATATGATTAATTCACACAAGTATACAAAGGGGTTAAATTTTAATGCACATCCGAAAGTTTTTCCTGCTAATCAAATAACAAAATAATAATTTAACTTTTATATTATCTAAACTAACAAAATAATATTTTTTTTTACAGTTATTTTTAAAAAAATTGTATACCAAAATGGCGTATATGTACCATATACTATAGTATTACTATTTAAATATTATGAAACAATGTAATATATATATATACATATAAACAAATATATATATATATATATATATATATATATATATAAATAGATATATAATTCTCTAGTATAATAAAACCAAACTATTAAAGAACCTGTTAATAGGCCGAGTCTAGAATTGGATTCTATTTCCTTAAAACAGATTCTTTTCGCTATGGTACTGACAAACTCTGTAGCGTCTGTCTCTCAGGATACAACGACATTTCTTTCTTCGGTAGCAGCACTGCAAACCAGAGAAATGGGCGAACTGGCTCGGTGAAGTACTCTCTCTTTTAGACCGGACTCACTCACACACTAGACCTATATGTATGCAGAGAAGAAAAGGAGAGAGAGATAATTCAGAAATCTGTAAACAAGATTCTGAATGGCGCCCTTTGCAATTGAATCCAGGGGGTATTTATAGACTTGTAAGTGTCTTCGTCATCGGACACGTCTATTCCAAAGGATTGCAACCACTCACATTAAACACGTTATGTGCCTGGTTTTTTAGTTACAACTCTTCATCTCATAACCATCACACTTGATATAGGTTGCAATGGTTCACTGGGTTGTAGTGGTTAGCTTGCAACAATTCATATAGTCTAGTGGGGTATATATATATATATGACGTGTTGCAGGCAAGTTTCATTCATATTCCAGCAATCCCCCACATGAATGACAATTGGCGTTAATTGCAAATAATGAAAATGCAAACACTAAAGAGAGTATAATTGGCCAGAAAGTTACTGTATCAGGATAGGTAGGTTTTGCCCTTGACCCTTCCCTAGTGTATTACTATCGGATTTACTGGCTAACCAGTGAACATGATGTCTTGAACTGTTCAGCCGTTTATGTAAACTAAGACAATAACAAACACATAGTTCCTTCCCGCACAAAGTCGTTCTCACGGTTGTGTTCATATGACCCTAAACAACTTTTGGTATTTCATGAGTACTCTATAAAACTTAGCCTTCGGAGTTTTCATAGAATCAGCACCACTTCATACTCATATAGGTGACCTCTTATTAAGAGTATCCTACCATACCCCACTTAAAATTTCAAGATACAAGAGTCATTAAAAGCATAGCTTATTCTAATCCCCGGTGTAGGTAGCACTATCTCATCATAGAAATGGATAGAAGATTAAATCTTCCCAGTACTTCTGGTGAGTCATTCAGAATTTCTGTTGTTCTTTTGAACCTAGATCTTGGGATTTCCAGTCAACTAGGTTAATTTTCCATTAAGATGACTTGTTAGCTTTTGGCTTTAATCCCACTCCCCTCGATAAACTATACACTTGCTCTCTTGTCAGACCTTTTGTAAACGGATCAGCTAAATTGTCTTTAGACTTGATATAATCCATTGAGATTATCCCACTCGAGAGCAACTGTTCAACGGTATTATGTCTTTGACGTTTATATCGAGACTTACCGTTATAGATATTACTTTGTGCCCTTCCAATTACTGATTAACTATCACAATGTATACATATAGCGAGCACAGGTTTAGGCAATATCTTATAAGAAATTATGAAGCGACTTAGCTTCTTCACCAGCTTTATCCAAAGCAATAAATTCATATTCCATAGTGGATCTAACAATACAAGTTTGTTTTGAAGATTTCCAATATATGGTACATATTCCAATAGTAAAGATATAGCCACTTGTGGATTTAGATTCCTTTGTATCTGATATCCAATTAGCATCACTGTATCCTTCAAATACTGCTGGATATCTTGAATAATACAATCCATAACTCATGGTATTTCTCAAATACCTCAGAACCCTATTTATCGTAGTCCAATGGTTCTTTCTTGGATTGCTAGTATATCTATTCAATTTATTAACTGAATATGCTATGTCTGGTCGTATGTAATTCATTAAATACATTAATCTTCCTCTAATACGAGAATACTCAAGTTGTGATTTGCTGGGACCAGTATTTTTCGATAAATGAAGATTTAAATTAATAGGAGTCTTCATAAGACTACTATTTCTTTATTAAAAGTTTCTAGTATTTTCCCAAAATAATGAGATTGAGATAATATTAGACTATCAGATATTCTAGAAATCTTAATTCATAGTATAACATTAGTTATACCTAAATATTTCATATCGAAAACTTTCGTCAACATCTTTTTAACAGTTTTGATTATATCATCATTGCTACCCATTATTAGCATATCATCCATATATAGTCATATAATGATAAATCCATTTTGAGTGTTTTTCACATAAATACATTTATCACACTCATTGATTTTAAAACCATTTGACAATATCACTTTGTCAAAAATTTCATGCCATTGTTTAGGTGCTTGTTTTAATCCATATAAGGATTTTATAAGCTTGCACACCTTCTTTTCTTTCCCTAGAACTATAAAACTTTCAGATCATTCCATATAAATTTACTCCTCTAATTTGCAATTCAAGACCACAGTCTTAACATCCATTTGATGTATTTCTAAATTTTGCAATGCTGCAATAGTAAGTAAAATTTCTAATGGATGTTATTCTTGTTACTAGTGAATATGTATTAAAATAATCTATGCCTTCCTTTTGCCTGTATCCCTTAATAACAAGCTTGGCTTTATATTTATTAATTGAACCATCAGGCTTCATCTTCCTCTTGAAAATCCATTTATACCATAAATGTTTAGTACCAGGAGGAAGATCCCCCAGCTCCCAAGTATGATTTTGCATGATTGATTCATTTCACTATTAATAGGATCTTTCTATAAAGGAGCTTAAGGAGAAAACTTAGTTTCCTTATAGTTTTGTGACTCATTCTCCAATATATATGTTAAAAAATCAAGACCAAATGACTTAGACGTTCTAGCTCTTTTATTACGTCTAAGTTCATCCTTATTTTCATCATCTATAGACTCTTGGTCTATATCCTCTTGTATATTTCTATTATCAATATCATGATTTTTTTTAAGAGGATTTTTATCTTATACATTTTTATAATGATATATATCCTCAAAGAAATAAGCATTCCTAAACTCAATAATAGTATTGACATGAATGTTAGGAATGTCTGATTTATGCACTTGAAAATGATATGCAGTACTGTTATGCGCATAACTTATGAAAATACCATCAAAGGTTTTTGGTCATTTCTTAACTTTCTTAGGAGTACGAACTATAACCTTAGATAGGCACCCCCACACTTTTAAGAATTTATAGAAAGGTTTTTGACTTATACATAATTCATAAGGTGTCACATTTGTTTTCTTTTGAGGTATTTTATTGAGAACATAATTTGCAGAAAACAAAGTTTGCCCCCATAAATTCTAGGTTAAACCAAAACTTATCAATATAACATTCATCATCTCTTTTAAAGTAAGGTTTTTGTGTTCAGCAACATCGTTCTATTGAGGCGAATAAGGAGCGATAGTTTGGTGAATAATACCATATTCTGAACATATATCAGCAAATGATGTTTCGTATTCATTACCTTTATCACTTCTTAATACCTTAATCTTTTTGCCAAGTTAATTCTTAACCTTATTTTTATAATGTTTAAACATTTCCAAGGCTTCATCTTTGCTTCTTTTCCACCTTTGGTTGGCACAGATTTAAAGTCACAGATATCACTATGAATTAATGCTAGAAGTTCAATACTTGTCTCTATGGAATGAAATGAGGTTCTAGTTAATTTTGCTTCTACACATGTTTGACATTTTTGATTTAAATTAATATTAAATTTAGGTATAGAATCCATGTAATTAATCTACGAATCGTATCATAATTTACATGTCCTAACCTACCATGCCACACATCAGATGACCCAATCATGTCAGCAGAAGCATTAACTTTATTATTATTAATTGATTTGTGTACAATAGTCATTACATTGAATTTGAATAATCTATCACTTAGGCACCCTTTACCTACATACACTTCATTCTTAGTAAGCATACACTTATCAGAAACAAAGACTATCTTGAAGCCATTCCTACTTAGAAGTGAACCAGAAACCAAGTTCTTCTTGATGTCTAGTACATGCAGCACATTATTCAGAGTGAGTTCTTTCCCCGAGGTCATCAGCAGTTTAATCTTTCCTTGTCCTTCAAACTTGGCAGTAGAAGAGTTCCCCATATAGAGTTTTTCTCTATGATTTATAGCTTCTTAAGTAATGAACATCCTTTTTTCTGAGCAGGCATGATGAGTAGTCCCTGTGTTCACCCACTATTCTCTATTGTTGCTCACAAGGTTGATTTCAGAAACCACAGCTGAAAGAAAAAGCTCTGACACATTAGTTATCAATTTATCTTCTCGGTAACGTGCACTTCAATGGTCTTCTTCTTGAAGTTATCTTGTGTTTTGTGGCTACGACAGTCTTTAGCTCAGTGTCCTTGCTTATTGCATATGTAGCACTTCCCGTTGAACCTTTTGTAGTTTCCTTGGCTGGGACTTTGTCCACAGTGCTTCATCTTTTTATTTTCTACCTAGCTTCCACTACATTTGCCTCTAACACCATTGAAGAATTCCTGGATTTCTTTTCAGATATGCAGTTATCTTCTTCAATCTTGAGCCTGACAATCAGGTTTTCGTGCCCCATTTCCTTACGCTTATGCTTTAAGTAATTTTTGAAATCTTTCCAAGTATGCGGCAATATTTTAATGATTGAAGCCATTTGAAAAGATTCACTCAATGTCATTTTCTTATCATGTATCTCATGTAGGATTAGTTGGAGCTCCTACAATGGTTATGTAACAGTCCTGGAGTCCATTATTTTGAAGTCCAAAAATCATCCGACTATGAATTTCTTCAAACTAGCATCATCTGTTTTATACTTCTTGTCTAGTGACTCGCATAGCTCTTTAGCAATATTAATCGGACTATACACGTTATATAACGTGTTGTCCAATCCATTGAGGATGTAGTTTTTGCATAGGAAATTTACTTTCTTCTATGCATCAACAACTCCTACTTTTGTAATGTTAGTCTCACCCTCTTGTAGCATTGGGGCAGTCTCAGTTAGGAACTTGCTCAAATTCAGAGTTGTAAGGTAGAACTTCATTTCCTGTTGCCACCTTTTGAACTCCGCCCCATTAAACATTTCGGACTTCTCCTCATGACTAACGGGAACATTAAGCACAGTTGTACTCGTACTTGCCATTCGTCTGTTATATATGAAATATACAAACCATAATTCAATTTACAAAAATATAATATAACAACAACAATATTTAAATAACAATACTATAGTAAAACGGAATCGATCTTAAGATTGTATACCAAAATGGTGTATATGTACCATATACTATAATATTACTATTTAAATGTTATGGGAAAATATAATATATATATATATATATATATATATATATATGTATATATAATTCTCTAGTATAATAAAACCGAACTATAAAAGAACCTGTTAATAGGCCGAGTTTAGAATTAGATTTTATCTTCTTAAGACAGATTAGCTCCGCTATGGAGCTGACGGACTTTGTAGCGTCTGTCTCCCAAGATATAACAACCTTTCTTTTTTTAGTAGCAATACTGCAAACCGGAGAAATGGACGAATTGGCTCGGCGAAGTACTCTCTCTTTTAGACCTAATTCACTCACACACTAGAACTATATGTAGGCAAAGAAGAAAAGGAGAAAGAAAGAGAATTCAGAAATCTGTAAATAAGATTTTGAATGGTGCCCTTTGCAATTGAATCCGGGGGGGGGGGGGGGGGGGGGTTGTAATACTCCTAATTTCTGGAGATTTATTTAAGTATTTTAATTGCATTTTTATTTAATTATTTAAGTATATATAACACACAATTAAATATAAAAGCAAAAATCAAATAGCCACATAATTAAATAAAAATGCAATTAAAATACTTAAATAAATCTCCAGAAATTAGGAGTATTACAAACCCCCCTATATATATATACATATAAAATAAGTATTTATTATTTTAATTAGTTATCTGTATGTTTGTCAGACGTATGTTAGGAATAAGTGATGTGTCTTTTTATTTACCACTTACAATAGAACGAATCCTTTGCAGGATAGGGCTACTTAGAGAGTTTCGAAACTCAAGGACCATGGTGGATTATCAAGCCTTCAATTAATACTATTTTAACTTAGAGATAAAGATTGTTTGATGTGTTGTGTGTCACTAGTATAAATAAAATTAAACTAAATATAGATTGAGATCAGAGAGAGAAGATCTTAGGAATTGACTTCACCACGAACCCCATACTATGGCCAACTATTCAACCTTGGGATTTCAACACTTACGTATCATATAGAATTAAACTCAATAACATTCGTTTAATTCAAATTTAAAGAAAGATGTTTCATGCATTTCAGTTAATAATAACCTATCTTCGGTTGGCATGAATTATCTACCTACCTACTTCTAACTAATGTTATAGTATAACTCACCTTCCCTAGGCATAAACTATGAAAACATTTATTCACAAAAAAAGTTTGAACACCATTGCATGATCTCTATTCTTATTGTCCGAGAAGCCCTTAGCCACCAATCTCGAACACTAAGAATAGGTTAAATATAATTTAAGAACAATTAAATCTAAGACAAGGTATTAGTCATTCAAAATGTACTTCATTAAATTCCAATTAATTTAAGTCAATTGTTCAAAATCATGCATTCAAAATACACAAACAGTTAAATTCCCAAAGTATAGAACAATCAAACCATAGTATTCAGATTCGGGTTACATCAATGCCCTAAGAAAGGGTTTAGCTACTCATGATGATGCAAGATATCATTTGTGTTGTTATGGACTTCATTATCATGGACTGCACTTCTCTTCTAAGGATCTTCACCTTCAATGCTTTAGAACAAAACCAGAAAACCCTAAAAGCCGCTACTAGATCTAGAATTATTTCCAAGAAGAAGAGAGAGCTTTTTCTGTGGCCTTGTGTATCCTTTTATAGAAACAACTGATTTCTAACAAGGATTGGATGGGCTTTAGGTCTTTTGAGGTCATCTGGGCCCGTCTGGGATGAATTAGGACTTAATTAGAATTAACCCCGCACTTTAGAAATCTGACTTAACAGCAAAGGCTCGAGCAGAGAAGCTTCTGCTCGAGCTTTTGGCATGTGCTCGAGCCTTTTGACTTATGCTCAAGCAGGAATTCTATACTTAGCAAATTTTCTTTAAATCTTTTACAAAGCATCTTTTCATCAACACTTGGATTATTTTGGGATAATTTTTTCATGGTGCTTGAGCCGTAGGACTTTTACTCGAGCTTTTTGAATTATGCTCGAGCCTTTTAGTCTCTGCTCGAGGTCTGGCAACATGGATTCTTTCAAAGCGTCTTTTCATATTCCGAGGGAGTTTATGCTCGATCCCTTTTGCAAAGGCTCGAACACCTTGAATCTCTGCTCGAGCCTTTTGGCCTTGGTTACTTTTCTTGCTTCAGTTGACTTTGTGCTCAAGCCAAGGAACTTGTACTCGAGCTTTAGCACTTGAAAGTCTCCAAAATCACCATTTTGACTCCAACCTTGCTTTAGATGATCAACGACAACTTTGTAAGCTTTGATATCAGTCTTTTCATCATAAAATCCCAATTTTATCCATTTCTTTGGGAAAGTACCTACAAAAGCAAAGTAAACTAAAATAAATCTAAAACTGGATAGAAGTACTACTTTAGGTCTTAACATACACACATTTAGGAGCTCGAATATGCAATATTCAACGTTCATCACACCCCCAAATTTACATATTGCTAGTCTCTTAGCAATACAGAACTAAAAAGCCGCTTTCGTGGGAATCACAGTTACATTTAGCGTATGCAACAAGCCTTTAAAGCCCTAGGTTACCCTAATGGATGAGTTGTAGTCTCGTGAGGGTTTCCAGTGATGGTACCCACAAATATCTCAAATCAGTGCCTTACTTACACAATAGGCTCATTCAAACCCATTTTCACATCATAATGTCCCAACCATGCATCAATTTGTCGAATACAACAAGTATAAAGAACTATATTACTCAGGAAAATTCTTAAACTTTCAATACCATATCAGCAACTATGGTCCCCACATGTCAGTCTAATCACATATCTAATAATCCTGATCCCCAAAATCCTTTTTAAAAGTGAACCTATAGTTTTAAACATGTGGCTTACTATCCATACTCATATCTGTTCTATGTTATCCCTCAATTCACAAGTAAACATTTCAAATCCCGATCCCTAAGGTATTTTTATTTTTTTTTTTATTTCAACAGGTATGCTTTTATTTCATTCATCACTTATTTTCTTTCAATATTTTTTTTTTTTTTTTTTTTTTTTTTTTTTTTTTTTTTTTTTTTTCAAACAGGGTACTGTGCAATGCTTGGGTCTTTTAAGCTCTCTAGATCACTTGTATAACGAGTTTTCAACCAATGACTCCCAAACCAGATGGTTTTAGGGCATTAGGTATCAAAACACCCCTAAGGGCTTAATTGCTCAAGCAACTTAGGTTGCAGACCCAAACTTGACCCTTTGTTTCTTTTTATAGTCTCTTTCACTTTTTTATGTGAGTCCTCAATGCTTAATGAGGCAAGAGTCCCAATTACTCGGTGAAAAAGCTCTTTTCAATTTTATTACATATATACCATTTTTTCATACCTTAATTCTCAAAATTATCAAATTCACCTACTCATATCAGTTTAACACAAAAACAGAATAAGATTTCAAGTGTATACCCCACAGAATACATGTAAGTGTTAACATGTGCAAAGTGAAGTATTTTAGGAATCAAAATCATCAAACTGCAATTATCCTGACAAAGTGGACCATAGGCCACCAACTGATTTCAAAAATTTTCAAAAATTCCTATTTAACATGAATTCGACATACAAGCCATCTTTAACCAATATCAGATTGCATATGGACATTATAACACAAAAACAGATCTAAACTCATGCTTAAACATTTAAAATTCATCCTCTTGTGCAACACTCATCAGCAACAAAATTTCAAAGGACACCGCGTTACCCCCAAACTTATAATGCACATTATCCTCAATGTGTGAAAACAAATCAAAGTTAGAAAAATATTACCATAATACATAGAACTAACAAAGATTACGTAATTACAGCTCAGAAGGGCAAAATTGGAACATCACCCCCAAACTTGGTCCATAGCACCTGGCAAAACAATCACACTCCACATCGTATATCAGAGTGTTAAGTATGCACAATCAAATATGACATCCATCCAGACACAAGGGCAAAATAGGCAGAAGCATGTATATATATATATATATATATATATATATATATATATATCAAAATTTGTACAATGCATCACAATATGACTTAGGGCAGGAATACAGCAGAAAAGAAACAAAATACAACAAAATCAACTGCCCTAGTCATCATAAATGCGTATACAACAAAAAGAAATAAAAAATTGGCCCTAAGAAGCTAATCTGGATGGAGGAATAGCTGCAGAAGTAGATACCTTAGATGAAGGAAAGCGAAGAAACTTATCCAACGTCCTTCACTTAACATTCAATAGGCTCTGAATGACAGCTAGTGACTGGAATGCTATGCTCGAGACTCTTCCAGCTCTACCCTCAGCTGTGCCACCTCGGCACGTAACTTTATGATCTCAGCTTGAGAAGATCTCTCTAGATGTGCTGTAGGCTCTGTCTCTCTTTGAGTCTGTGCCTGACCCTTGGAGGTGTCCATGTCTTCCTCAGAGCTATCACTCACATCCTCATCCTTTCTATCAGTTGGAGGCTCTCTACCATCAGCCGCCTCTCTATCCTCTGCTTGGCTGGCAAGAATATCAGTAGGAACCAGTAGGAATAGAGGTCCGTCTATCACATACTCCTCACCACAGGCCTCGGCAGCTACTCAGCACTGCTCCTCGCGGATCTCATCGTCCAAGCCCCACTCCCGCTCCTCAGCTTGGGCATGTGGCCCCAAACATTGTTCCACTACTGGGATCGAAACATGAGCCACTTCGAGATAAAAGCCTTATTCTAAGGAAGCTGAATGTGAGCAAGCTCAAGAAGACAGGTAATAAGGCGAGGGAAAAAAAGTGGATGGGTAGGAGGCTGTCTCGTTAGTCCCATCTCACCCTAGAGCTTCTGCATCTGGCCAAAGACAACTTTGGGTATAAATACCTAGTGGCCAGTGTAGAAAGCATAGAGTGCCTCCAGAAAGTCATTACGCCGCTCTATCTTGTGTCTAATAGGGCGCGTATTAGCTACAAGCACAGTGTCCAAAAACCAGAATCTCCTAGGGAGTTGGGACTTTTGGGTGGACTCCTGGGTACTAGCATATCTCCCCTGGGATATTCATCTTGCATTCTTTCATACATCATGCAAACTAACTTTTGTTACTTAAACTACCGATCAGATATATAATGTACTAATCGGATAGACGTATAACATGAAAAATATGATAACTGATGTAACCGAACACTTAAGTGACGTGACCGATCAGATTGAACCAAGGATCGATCAGATCACCTCATATTATCGATAGGATGCCAAAACAGTAAAGTTTCATTTTTTCTGAGAACAGTATATTACCAATCACTTCACCTATGTAACCGATCAGATGACATGATATGATTGATTAGATCACTCCATACTATCGATAGGATGAAGAAAATAGTGAACTTGAAGGTTTTATATTTTAGCCAAGTGATCGATCAAATCAATAATGTAACTGATCAGATGTCTCAAATATTAGAAAGTGCGGGGAAATAGGATCTTATCCTACCGATCATTTCCATAATCTAACCGGTCAGATGCTCTAACTGTCCGAACAGATGAAGCATGTATCCGATCACTTGACTCCAAGTGATTGCACAGATGACTCATGTGACTGATCAGATGGGTAAAAAGTTAGATTCATTTTTAACTGAAATGTTATCTTTGGCAAGGTTTTTCAAATCTTATCTAATGCCATTTGAGCCTTTATATAAACACATCAAGGTTTTCATTATTACTCACTCATTACATTTATAGAACAAAACCTTATGATCAGAAAGAAACTTACATTGATCATTTTCTCATTTATATCATTTGAGCTTTAAACCTTTTGCTATATTCTATATTTACCATAGGCTTGTGAGCTTTGATCTGCGTATCAATTTCAGAGAGTTTCTTTGTTCTTCAAGTGTATTCTTCAAGAATTATTGTAAGGGTTGGTGTAACCTAGAAGAAGTCTAAGAGAAATCTATTCTCTTAGCAAGAAGATTTAGAAGCAGTGTGTTTCTTGTAAAGGTTTGCTTTCCACCCTTAAGTAAAATCCATATTGGGTTTGGGAAGTCTCAAAAAGGATCTTGAGCTAAAGAGTAGGAATTTTCGAACCTCGCTAAATCTTGGCAATCTAAGTTTGATTTTCTCTCTCTTTACTTTACTTCGTAATTAATAGTGATTATTCTTTATTATTTATTATTGTGCATTCAAAGGTTATTTATTGCCAAGCTTAAACAAAGATAAAAACCAATTATTTGGTATCATTCTGGCAAAACTCTATTCACCCCCCTGTAAAGTAATTTACTGGGTAACACTTAGCATTGTCTTTATCTCGATTTTTATACTTATTTAAGAATATTTGTCTTTTGTAGGTCATTTCCCAAAGAATAGGACAAAACCATGATTCTGGAGGTCAAAGAGATATTCCTGGAGCTTATAGAGATATACCGGACCTTCCAAGATCACTCTGGAGATAATTTGGGGTAGTTGAAGCGATATAGGTGCCACAGCTCGAGCACAACTCTTTGTGCTTGAGCATAGATTGAAGATATCGGAGAATTTTGGCAAAGTACTTTGTGCTCGAGCACAAGATTTTTATGCTTGAGCAGTTTCCAAAATGCTCGAGCACAATCACCCTTGGAAAGATGAAAAGACACCTCAGAAGTTCTAAGTCCCAGAGCTCGAGCATTGGTCAAAAAGCTCGAGCATAAGCCTCCAGTGCTCAAGCACAAGATTTTATGCTCGAGTACAAATCCAAGAAAATCCAGAAAAATTCTAAGTGTTAGAAGAAAAGACATTTCAGAAATAATTGGTGAAAAAATGGCTAAGCATGGGAAAAATGCATGATCACAAGCTAAAGAGCTCGAGCACAGAATTTTGAAGAAGAAGATCCAAAGAAGAAGAGTTGCAGTCTATGGAGATGCTTTCTACACCAACAACGATGCTATCCTCCATCTTCATGAGTAGCTAAATCTTCTCTTTGGGCATTGATGTAACCCGAATCCGAATAGTATGGTTTGATTGTTCTCTAACTTTGGGGATCTTTATTATTTATGTATTTTAATTGCATGATTATGAGAAATTGACGTAGGATTTCTAAGCAATTGGAGTTTAAATGAAATAAATTGGTTTTGATGAAATTAATATCTTGCCTTGGAAGTGATTTTTTTTTTAATCAAATCTAAACTATTCTTATTATTTGAGATTGGCGGCTAAGGGCTTCTTATAACGATTTGAATAGTGATCATGCAATAGTGCTTAAGCTATTTTATTAATGCATATTTTGATAATCTATGCTTAGGGAAGACAAATTATTCCGCAATTTAGTTTAGAATAGTTAGGCAGACAATTCGTGCCAACCGAAGATAAATTATTGAACGTAAATTCATGATTTATCTTTTTAAAATTAAATTAAATTGAATATTAATTCATTTAATTCCTAATCATGCACAAAATAGTGAAATCCTTAAGGTTGAATCAATTGACCATATTATAAGGTTCGTGGTGAAGTCAAACCCTAATTATTTTTTCTCTTGATGTCAATATTTGTTCTAATTGCTTATTTTTACTTTTCAAGTTATTTATACACAATCAAAACAACAAATCTTCTCTCTAAATTAAATTAGCAGTTAATTTTACACTTGACAATTCACCACAGTCCTAGATGTTTGACACCCTCAACATAGCCCTATCCTACAAAGATTCTTACTATTGTGAGTAGTTTTTATTATTGAAAAAAAGACACATCAATTTTTGGCGCCGATGCTGGGGACTGTGTAATGGATTTTGTTGAGTTGAAAATTAATTTTAGTGTAATTTGTAGCTTAGGAATCTCTATTTTCTTGTCTTATTTCTTTTTCTTTTCAAGTGCAGGAATTTAGGAGCAAGGGAAAGGAGCTTAAGGAAAAGAAGCTGCAGTTTTGGGACCTTGTTCAAGTTCTTGTTATATTATTTCTTTACTTGAAATGTTATTTTCTTTCTTGCCATTGAACTTAGTGTATGTTAGGTCACCGTTCCTTGTCATACCCATTACTTGAATATGACCTAGAAATTGAAGAAACTCTTAAGCAAATTAGAAAACCTAAAAAGAATTCTAAATTGTTAGGAGAATCTTCTAATCCAAACATTGTTAATAATGATGGTAATAACCCTCTAGGAGTGGTTGCTCCACCTGCACTCACTGCTACACCTTTGAGGGATTACTATATTCCAACATCTTATATATCTCCCACATGCTTTCAATTCTCAGATGCTAATGCAACCTATTTTGAGATCAAACCAGTTATGATCCAGATGCTTTCTTAATTCCATGGGTTTGCTACTGAGGATCCCTATAAGCACTTAGATGAGTTCTTAGAATTGTGTTCAACTACCAAATTGTTCACTTTGTTTAATGATGCTTTTAGGATGCGTCTTTTCCAATTCTCTCTTAAAGATAAAGCAAGAACTTTGTTGCATTTCCTTCCAAATAATTCAATTGGAACCTGGGACAAAATGCAACAAGAATTTCTAAAAAAAAATATACTATAATGTGGGTAAAACCACCCAAATGAGAAGAGAAATCATGGTGTTCTCCCAAATCATGGGGGAACAACTCCATAACGCTTGGGAAATATACAATGATCTTCTGAGAAAGTGTCCACACCATGATATTGCAAAATGGCACTTGGTGAAAATCTTTTATGATGGGTTAGCTGAGCCTCATACGAACATAATTGATGCTTCTAGTAGTGGTGTGTTCCTTCACAAGAGTGCAGATAAAGTTTGGGTACTCTTCGGGGCCCTGAACGAGAATTCTATTCAACATGTTTCTTCCTCTAGGCTTAGGTCTATTCCTGGTATCCATAAGGTTAAAAGTCTATTTGAAGTTAAGAAAACTCATGAGTTAACTACTCAAATAGATGCATTGACCTGTAAATTTGACCAAGTCTTAGCAACAAGTTATGTTCATATTCCTTCTCAACACTCCTCCATACCACATGAGGTATGCTCTATCTATTACAATCCTTTATATCTTGCTAAAAATTTTCCTCTTATGGGGTAGTCTTCTGAACTCCCTCAAGAGCAAGCCAATGCCACATTCTCCAGACCAGTTTATAATCCATATTCCAATACCTATAACCCGGGATGAAGAGATCACCCTAATATATCATGGCGGAATCAAAGCCAAGGTAATCCTGTCCCACAATCTCAGGGACAGTTTCAGAATTAATCCAATTCTCAGCCTCTAAATAATTCTTTCAATCAATCATCTGTCTATCATCCTCTTCAATTTTGAAATCAAGCTAATCAAGCTCATCCTCTTCCTCCTCCTCCAAGAAATTCTGCTTTTGAAGATCAAGTGTTAACTTATCTCATTATTCTTAAAGCAAATACTCAATTACTTCATTCTCATTCTCAAGCCATAGCTAAGTTGGAAGCTTAAGTTAGGCAAATAGCTAATATCTTATCTCGTAGAGAGGATGAGAAGTTGTCTAGTCATCCTGTGGCCAACCCGAAAGGGCAAACGTACATGATTGATGATACTAATCCTTTAAGTAGTCATTATGAGCAAGTTCAAGTCATCACCACATTGAGGAGTGGAAAAGTCATTGATAATCAAGTTGAGGAAAAATGGGAAAAAAGAGAGAGGAGTAGGATTCCAATTAATCCAATTCTAAATCTTAAGGAGAATCTTTCAAATTATGCCCCATCGAGCACCAAAGGAGCTCAAGGTGAAGTCACTTCTTCATCTACTCCTAACCTTAAGACATCTCATGAACCAAAAGCTCCACTTTCTCAATGTCTCAAAGAACCCTCCTACTTTAGAAAACAAGGGGAGAAAATTCAAGACATGATGGAGGTCTCTAAGTAGGTCAAAATCAACTTTCCTCTCCTTAATGCCATCAAACAAATCCCAACTTACTCAAAAATTTTGAAGGACTTGTGCACTTGAAAGAGGAAATCAAAAAACTAAGTTCCAAAGAAAATTTGTCTCACCAAACAAGTCAGTGCCATAATTCAATATAGCATTCCTCCCAAGTTTAAAGATCCTGGTGCTCCACAATTTCTTCTATCATTGGAAGTAGAACCTGTCTACGATCTTAAAAGATGCATTCTTATGATCCTTGGTCGTCCTTTCTTAGCGATAGCGAATGCTTGCATTAACTGTAGGACGGGGGCTATGGATATATCTTTTAAGAATATGAAAGTCAAACTAAATATCTTCAATGCCATTGATCATCCCTATGATGTGATACCCCTAAAATTTCGGAACACGGGTTGATTAGGTTTGCGCATAAAATCACGGGATATCAACCAATCAATAATAAACCAGCATAGAATACAAGAGGAATAATAATAAAATAAATAAATAATGCTGAAAAGGAAATCTAAATTAATAATTAAATAAAAAATCCTCTATTACCATAATCTCCAATAAATTCCCATAATAATAATAAATCTCCAGAGAACAACTGTGAATCCATACTATGTGGACCTCTAATAAAAATCCCAACTGATAAATGAATAATGAATGTTTATCTCATAAATAATAAAAACATAATGTAGAGTCCTACATTGATGACACCGGAAGAGTAAAGAAGACCGACCTCTGCTCTACAAGAACTAACTCTACGCTTGGAACTGATGAGGACCTGAAAAGCTAACAACAAAGGTAGGTCAAAACCCACGAACAAACCCTTTTTACTACAACCCAAATAGAGACCGGATAAACAATTCATCCTAGTCCGACTCATGTAATAGCTACGTGGGTCAATATACACAAGTATACACACGATAGACTCTCACTAGATCATAAGACAACCTCAACCAGATAGTAGGTCTCATGTAAACGCAGACAAGGTGGTCATGAGTACTTCTTCTACCAGGGCACACACATCCCTATATCTAGCTACCCATCTCACCTGGCAATATATGCCAACCTAACCATCGGTCCTAAGATCTCAAGCTTGTAGCATGGTATACACTCAAAATATACATATGTGAGTAACCTACAGTCAGATCCTAACAATGGCACAATTTAGTGTCATAACCAAATCCTAACAATGGTATAACCAAAACATATGGGTCTAGACTTATTAGTCACCCATATAGGTATTAGCAAACCATATCTTGATAATGGCACTGCTTAGACCATCCTGACAATGGTCCTCCATATATATATATATATATATATATATATATATATATATATATATATATATCAAGCATATATAAACTCATATACATATACAGTCACATGTATGATTATTTACAGGTATCGTGTGGGTAACTTGTAACACAAGTAAAGTCATTCCCACTATCACATAGATGACTAATATCATTTTATATTCTATAGTACTCTATATGACGATACAAACTTTTATAATTATCATAAAAATAACTTACGTCATAAATCTAGCCATAACTATTAATCCATACAATTAACTTACAATGCTAGAAGGAAAACATTTAAACCCGTATACATGATAACATCATATTACAACCTTTACCAATAATGTTATAGCATTATATATATATATATATTTATATATATATAAAATGGATAATAAATACATAATTTGCAACAGAGTAAAACCACTATAATATCATAATATTTCCATAGTACCAACATAAGAAATCCTATCTAGATGTGAGTGACTTTTTATCCAGTAACACCTAATAAAACCAATCAATCGCACTACTTTAGCAAAGCAAGAATGAAAAATCCTAAGCTTCCTTCTAAATCCAACTCACGTAATTCATTGATAAGTAAAGTTTCGTTTATTTTGAAAAAAAAAAATGACAATGAGATTCTAAATCCCACAAAACAGAGGTCTAAACATAGAAGTCACAACCAAGAATTTTCAATCATCTGGGGCAAATTTTAATACCAAACCATAACTTAAATATAACAAATATACTTTGTAATTTTGCATAGCCCACCCAGATGGTTCAATCTGTAAATTTTAATACCAAACCATAACTTATATAACTTTAATTAGTTCACTTCCATGATCTGATTTCAACATAGAAAGCTTTAATTCAATCTGTAAATAACTCCTTATAGTCGTTCTACAGACGGATCGAACACAAAATCAACAAGGACGAGTAGAATAAAGACTTGTCTTTAAGAGTTTTAGGTCAAAACTCTACACCATTCTTCTCCAATTTCTCCTTGATGCTGGTAGCTTTCGGGCTGAAATCAATGCCTATGTTGGTCCTAATTCACGCCCATGAGTCACCTCATACCGGACGATGGCCGCTTGTATACGCCAAAATAATGTAGTGAATGTGCAGTTCAAGAAAAACCTTTCAAGTCAAGTTTAAATTTATAAAAACCACTACCACCACTACTACTAACGTAGCAAGAGTGAGTAGAGATCGTCCCAAGGGATTATAAGTGTTTGAATTTAACTTCAACTCTAGTGGATCACAAGATTGCAAAGGAGAGATTGATTGTTTGATTACACTAAAATTCAATTAATTAAAATGTAATTAAAATAAACTAAGTTGAGTCAGGGGTTTAAGAGATGAGAAGTGAGGTCTTGGGGTGCATTAGAATTGCCACCAAGCTCGTTCACCAAACCACACACTTTCAACTAATTTGGGAAAAACTTTCTTGTGAACAAAATGCGACTACCAATTGCAATATTAAGCATGGACCATCAAATTCATGTATGAATCGTCTACCTAACTGACAAATAAACTAAGTGTAGCATAACCAATCAATTCTAAACATGACCCATCAAGCTAGTCACAATTGTAGCACACATCAATCTAGAGAATCATAGAATTTGCAATAATAAGCCATGGAATATCAAATTAAGTAAAGATTGTCTACCTACCTACAAGCATGAATTAAATTGTAGAACAACCCATCAAGTATAAAAATAATCCATCAAATTAATTTTTTAACCCATTCAATGAATACCATGCATAGCCATTACTAGATCCTTAATTAATCATACATAGCTATGCAACCAACATAGAGAAACTAGTGTAGAGATCAATTCCCAAATAATCACACATAAGACAACATGTAATCACAAAGAGAATCAATAGGAAGAATTAAACCATATGAATCATGGAATACATAATTCCCAATTTAATCACACATAGACATGTAAATAAACTAGAGAATTAATAGGAAGAATTATACCATATAAATCATAGAAATATACCAAGATTCATTTTATTCACAAGGCTATAGCACTAATCACAAGATAAATTCCCCAAAAAGTCAAGAGAAAGGGTTTAATTTACAAGCTTGGGGTTCATCTAAACCCCAAGGAGAAGCTTAGCCAATTATGGAGGAGGTGGGTATGATCTTGGAACCCTCAAGGGCAATCCCCAAACATGGCTCCATCTTCTTCCTCTTATTCTTTGTTGAATTCTAAAGAGAGAGAGTGTGTAGATCTAGAGATGTGTTCTTGCAGCCTCCACTTTTCTCTTTTCTTGTAACCATAATCTCTAACTTTTCTAAAGAGAGAAAATAAATATTACAATAAAATAAGATTGAAGACAAAAAGATATAAAATGATTTTACAAGATGCTTCAATTCCCTTTAAATACAAAGCTCTTGGAGTAAGCATAAAGTAAGAAATATAGCCTATGATTGGAGGAAATTCGCAGCTACACAAGTTAGGTAGAAATCGGCGCGCTCGGGAATTAGACAGCTCACTCCCAATAGCAACTTTGATCGACCGAAGAGGACTTCAATTGATCCAACAGTTGCTTTGATCGATCGAAGCTGACGTGTCACCAAAAATATCTTTTAGGCCTTATCTACTTTGCTGAGCTGGCACCGCCTCATTTCGATCAATTGTAAACATCTTCGATCGATCGGGATTCCCTTCGATCGATCGAAGCTCCTTTGGTGCATTTTTCTGGTTTCTTTCCAAACTTGCTCCTTAGCTACAAAATTGAGCTAAATGGCTTTTATTAGCTTGTTTGAACTTTATTAACCTGAAATAGGTAATAACACAAATAAGTATCTAAGACATGAAAGTAAGATAGATGAATTGACTAAAATACCCTAGCTTAGGTGCTAAAATGCATCACGTTTGAGCACTCATCACACCCCCAAACTTAGATATTGTTAGTCCCTAGTAATGAACTACAAGGAAAAGAAAGAAATAAATAACTAAGTAACTATGAACTAGAAAGCAATAAAAGGATAGCGCCACTTTCGTAGGGAAAACGATTGCATTTAGTGATAAATGCTGAAAAGTGTGCATTTAAACCTCTTAAGGTTAGGTATTCTAGAACCTTTATCTATCTTATTTTTCTGCTTTGTATTGATTTCATATTATTTCCATTTTTAGGTACTTATCCCTAAAATAAGCTAACTCAGCCAAATAAGAGCAGAAATGAAGCAATTCTGGGATGAATCAAATAAAGGAGTAAAGTAGAGCAAAAGGAAGCAAAGGGTGGAATTTCAGCAACTTCGATCGATCTCAAGAAAAGTTTGATCGATCCAACTTTCATCGATCTTAGCACTTCAAGATGGATCTGAGCCATGTTTGTCCCTATTCAAAGATCTCAAAGTTCGGTCGATCCAACTTGATTCTCTGATCAATCGAACTTTCTTGTCCTTATCCACATGCTAGACCTTATCCAGCTGTACCACCCTACCAACCACTTTTGTCCTTTTTCCAAAAATATCTTCAAAATATCTCAGATTTGTTTTTATCCAAAAAGGTGTCGCCATAGAGGATCGATCCAGCTTCAATTCGATAGATCTCAGCCAAGTTCGATCGATTTCACCACAAGTTCAATCGGTCGAACTTCCTAAATGCCGAGAAAATCCAAATTCCAGCTCATTAAAAGTTATCTCATATCCAATCATTGGAGGAATATTAGTAAATGAGCCCAGCTCATTTGGGGTGATATTCGACCTACCTATATAAGGAATATGAGCCACTTTTTGAGATACTTTTGGAGATCTTTTAGAGACTTTAGATATACTTGAGAGGCACAATTTTCATATCTTAGCAAAGAAGCAAAGGAGAAGAGGAGGCTAGAGACACCATTTGAGGTTCTTCTATCAACCAAGAAGAGGAGCAATCTCTACCATGGAGTTAGCCCTTGAGGGTTGGAGGACACCATCCATGAGTGGCTAGAGATCCTCTTGGGGCTAGAGTTAGCCTTAAGCATGCTTTCTACATCTTGATTTATGTATTTTTTAGGTGATTTGTATTGTGATACATGTTTTGACACTTTTATATATATAGATCTTGTTTATTCAATGATTTATATGGTTTAATGTTTCTAATTGATCATTTCATTCTATCCATATGTCTATGTATGCTAGAATAGATGTTCATGTGTTTGTCTCTATTTCTTGTGTTATTGATGCATGTCTATATGTATTAATGCTATAGATCTAGAGATTATCAAGACATAGTGCTTAATGGAATGTTCTTGTGATTTATTTGATGGTTTTTCTTGATGAATTGTACCTCTCCCTTAGTTTAATTTCATGTCATTAGCTTAATTGTAGTGTAGTTGTAGTTTAGACGTTAAATGGGAGGACAATCTATGCTTGTTGTTTGATATTCCATACTTATGAAAGCAAGTAACATATATCTCTAACCTTGTGATGTGTTTGGATTGTGAGCTTAAAGAAATGATTAATGGCTTAATTTGATATGTTGTGCTATCCACCATGTTGCTTAGATAATATATGCTTAATTTGTCATCCATGCTTGTTGAAACAACCACACACACACACCTTATTGCAATACATGTTTTTCCCCTCACTAATTATTAATTAAGGGTGTAGAAAAGCTATGCTTAGTGGTGATCTCTAAATCTCAAGATTTCTCTCTTATTTTTTCTCCATTACATGTAATTGCCTACTTTAGTTTAAATTGCATCTTAGTGTAATTTAACCACCAACCAATCTTTTGATCACTCGACCTACTAACCGTAATCTTGATTCCATAAACTAATACAACCCACCAATCCCTTGGGATGATCCCTACTTGCCTTAGCTATATTTTTAGTGAAAGGTAGTAGTGTCAATTTCTAAATGTAAAACTTGGCCACATTCATCATAACTCTACACCACTACCTTTTGGTGCACAAACTTTGGGTTGGTGTGCGGCAAACCACCATTTAGCGTATGCAACAAGCCTTTTAAACCCCTAGGTTACCCCTACTGGACGAGTGAAGTCTCATGAGGGTTTCTAGAAATGATACCCACAAACATTGAGCTCTTTCTCACTAAAGAAACACCAATATACAAAACAAGCATTGGGAGAGAACTACCTCAAGTATGTAATTTTTCAACCCTTTCCAAACAATCTTCCAAAATCTCAACACCAAGAGAGCAAGTATGATCCTCTACACATCAAGAAAATGATCATATAAATCAAAACAACTCTAGAATCCTTTTTAAGTGAACCGGCATCAAATATGTTGCTATCTAAGCCAACTAAAGAAATAATCACATCCTTACCCTTAAACTAGCACACAAATCTAGTACTGATCATCAAAATAAAGAGTGAACCTTTTATTAAAGCTTTATTCATCTTGGTGTGTTTTTTTTTTTTTTTTTTTTGACAATCCTAAGGATCAAAGATGGAAGTATGGTGCAATGTGCTGATCTATTAAGCTTTTTAGTAATCCATGAGGTCGAGCATTAGGTCAATGACTCCCAAACCGGACGACTTTAGGGCATTAGGTGTTTAAACACTCCTAAGGACTTACAAGCTCAAATCAATTAGGCTACAAATCAAAACAACCTCTATCTAATTATTTCCCACTTCTCACCTTTTGGGAGAAGTCTTCACTTTTTTATTGCTTTTTGCAACAACCCTTTTTTTTTTTTTTTTTTGAAATGATTAACCTAGGGTTTGGGCCCTCCACCTTTCAGCATGAGAAATTCAGTGCTTGATGAGGCTAAAATCCTGGCTACTCAATAAAAAAGGATTGTTATCCGCTTTTGTCAAGATGAAAGCTTTCAATGCACTAATAACTTAATTTGGATATAACCAATTCAATAATCAATAAAGCATGTACCCTACATATGAATGCTAGTGTGCGCCTGTGCTAGTGTAGAATCCTAGAGTGAATCTTAAAACAATCACAAAATCAAGATGATGTGGACCACAAATACAAGCAAGATATCAATTTTTCAAAAAATTTACTCCTAAATGACATCCACAAAGCATATAAGGAGTATTGGACTCTTAAGTCAAGGAATTTTTAAATTCTAAGTATCATGGTCCTTAAAAGATCAAAATCACCGCAAACATTAATCTCAAATCTCAATCATGCAATTAAGTCTCAAACTTAAGTAGAATGCAACAAAGTGACCTTCCCTCCAAACTTAAATCGCACATTGTCCTCAATGTGCAATGAGAACAATGGAAAAGATGAAAATAATATACCATGGTGGTAAAAACATGAAGCTCGGTAATGATCCATTGGGAAAAAGTGCACCCCCAAACTTAGAATCAACAAACTACTTGAATAACCACACTAGCAAACTCACATTAAATATCAAACGGGATAAAATAAGTAAATCATGCATTCTAACGTAATATAGCACAAGATGAAAGAGAGATATGAGATCAAGCCCAATAGAAAATATGAAAGTAGCATGACTACACATAAGGGCACAATGGTGAATTTTTTTTTTTTTATAGTTTTCATTTAATGAAAGGAAGTATATACAAAATGCATGAAAATCAAAGAGAAAAATGCATGAACAAAATACAAAAAGAAAAATAAAGAAGGTAAAATCCAATGAAAGAATATGTCCAATGCAAGAAATGAAAAACAAAAAGTGAGAAAGGATATAAGAACAAAATAATGAAAAATGAAAATAAAAAATCTTTTATTTTTTTATTTTTTTAGACATAACAAGTATGTACACGCACACAAAAATAAAACAAATAAAAAAGTAAGAAATGAAAATGCAATTAAATAATGGATGCAATTTTTTTTTTTTTTTTTTTCGCTTCGATCGATCAAAATTTACTTCAATCGATCGAGCTGGGCCATGATCGATCGAAAACATGAACATTATTTCCCTGGATCAAAAATTTCTGATGCTATTCCGATCGATCAAAATTGTTTTCGATCGATTGAGACCATATTCGATCGATTGGAATAAGCATTGATCGATCGAAAAAGTCTTCAATCGATTGAACTGCCTCGGCACAAATTGCTGAATTTTGAAAACTTTTCAAAGGCAGAAATTTTCTAAGACCCCAAAATGCATGAATATGGTCTAAAAACCTGATTTTTAACAATAAAGTGCAATGGAACATATCTAGAAGCCGCAAGAAGTGAAAAATAAAAAGAAATGTGGAAGGAATAGAGTTGTAAGACTCTACGAATATTAGTGTTTAACGTCTTTAGCAAGAAGTTGGGTCGACTCACTAGTCAAAAGTTTCAAAAACTGGATATGAAACATCCTTACTGACCCTTTTTTCCATTTTCTCATTTAATGCCTCACTTACAACAATGAAATCATCCTCCAAAAGAATGACTTGAAAAGAAATGAAAGAGATGATTTCGCTCCTTTCATCCACAGTCTTGAAAACAAAATCAATCGTGGTTGGCCTTGCCTCATTTTTGTGCTCTTGAAGTGTATTCAAAGAATCATTTCCTTTGTGAATTGGCAAGTCAATTTCTTTCAAAGACTCATTTGGAATATCAAGAAACACCTTCTCTTCTTCATTTTTCTCTTCCTCAAAAATCACCTTCTCCTCACCTTCTAGGTTAGTTAAGGAGTCCATTAGATAGTTCATTTCATTTTTGGAGCTTTCAAGGTCAAAACCACAATTTTTATATATTTCAAGAAGACATGTCTCAAGAGGGTCTTTGAAGATAATAGAAGGAAGACCCTCTTCAACAAGTTCTTCCTCCTCTATAGTGGTCAACATCTCCTCACTCTCTAAAGTATCAAAGGTCAGAATAAAATCATTATCAAAATAAGAAAAGTCCTTATTAATCATGTTGTGCTCTATTGGGCTAGCCATTGGTGGACTCATTAATTCCTCAAATGGCTCATTTGCTATTTCTTCCTCTTCACTCTTATCATCCTTATCTATATAAATTGAAGTTCTTGCCATTTTTTCATTTGCCTCTTCCTCTTCCTCTTGACGAGAAAGTGTACTTGTAATTTGTTCAACTTCAGCTTCAAGCTTGGCTAAAATTTGAGAATGTGAAAAGATAAGTTGAGTTTGTGAATTAAGCCCATCAAGTAGAGCTAACACTTTTTCTTGAAACTCGGGTGAATAAGGTGATGGAGGTGGTTCTTTAAAAAATGGTGGGGGAGGGCAATAGTAATAAGGAGGATTAAAAGAGTGATCAAGCCCATAAGAAAATGATGCACGTTAAACATTGGACTCATTCTCATAAGGATTAAAATATGATGGAGGAACATAAGGTGAATGGATGAAATCCCCCCCAAACTTGGATCAAACAATTCATTCATTCACAATTAAAATCCAAATGTAAGAAAATATTGGCCTTCACACGAGCCGATGCTTGGACAAAAATTTAAGCAATATAATGAGCCTCAACAAGGGCTATCACAAACATGCAAAGAAATGCACAATTAAAATACAAGAGTTCCAAGAATTGCTTACAATGGTCCTTAAGCAACTTCAAATTCCAATGTTAGATTTAAGCTTCAATACTTGCTTCAAGTTCCAAAGTTTGCCTTTCTTGTTGTCAAGTACCTAATTAACAAATAATATCAAGAATGAGAAATGAATATACAATGGAAAATAAAATAAAAATAGAAGCAATCAAATGAACACTATTGTCAAGTTTAATTCCAACAAAACTGTTAATCCCCGGCAACGGCGCCAAAATTTGACGATGGCCGCTTATATACGCCAAAATAATGTAGTGAATGTGCGGTTCAAGAAAAGTCTTTTAAGTCAAGTTTAAATTTATAAAAACCACAACCACCACTACTACTAATGTAGCAAGAGTGAGTAAGGATCGTTCCAAGAGATTATACGTGTTAGAATGTAACTTCGACTCTAGTGGATCACAAGATTGCAAATGAGAGATTGATTATTTTGATTACACTAAAATTCAACTAATTAAAATGCAACTAAAATAAACTAAGTTGAGTTAGGGATTCAAGAGATGAGAAGTGAGGTCTTGGGGTGCATTGGAATTGCCACGAAGCTCGTTCACCAAACCACACACTTTCAACTAATTTGGGAAAAACCTTCTTGTGAACAAAATGCGACTACCAATTGCAATATTAAGCATGGACCATCAAATTCATGTATGAATCATCTACCTAACTGATAAATAAACTAAGTATAGCACAACCCATCAATTCTAAGCATGATTCATCAAACTAGTCACAATTGTAGCACACATCAATCTAGAGAATCATGGAATTTGCAATAATAAGCCATGGAATATCAAATCAAGTAAAGATTGTATACCTACCTATAAGCATAAATTAAATTGTAGAACCCATCAAGCATAAGAATAAATTAATTGATAAACCCATTCAATGAATACCATGCATAGCCTTCACTAGATCCTTAATTAATCACACATAGACATGCAACCAATATAGAGAAACTAGTGTAGAGATCAATTCTGAAATAATCACACATAAAATAACATGTAATCACAAAGAGAATCAATAGGAAGAATTAAACCATATGAGTCATGTAAGACATAATTCCCAATTTAATCACACATAGACATGTAAATAAACTAGAGAATTAATAGGAAGAATTAAACCATATAAATCATAGAAATCTACCAAGATTCTTTTTATTCACAAGGCTATAACACTAATCACAAGATAAATTCCACAAAAAGTCAAGAGAAAGGGTTTCATTTACAAGCTTGGGATTCATCCAAGCCCTAAAGAGAAGCCTAGCCAATTATGGAGAAGGTGGGTATGATCTTGGAACCCTCAAGAGTAACCCCAAACATGGCTCCATCTTCTTCCTCTTTTTCTTTGTTGAATTCTAGAGAGAGAGAGAGAGAGTATATAGATCTAGAGGTGTGTTCTTGGAGCCTCCACTCTTCTCTTTTCTTCTAACCCTAATCTCTAACTTTTCTAGAGAGAGAAAATAAATATTACAATAAAATAAAATTAAAGACAAAAAGATATTAGATGATTTTACAAAATGATTTAATTCCCTTTAAATACAAAGCTCTTAGAGTAGGCACCAAGGCAGAAATATAGCCTATGATTGGAGGAAATTTGCAGCTACACAAGTTGGGTAGAAATTGGCGCACTCGGGAATTAGACAGCTCACTGCCGGCAGCAACTTCGACCGATCGAAGAGGACTTTGATCGATCTAACACTTGCTTCAATCGATCGAAGCTGATGTGTCTTTTAGGCCTTTTCCACTTTGCTGAGCTGACACTGCCTCATTTCGATCAATTATAAACATCTTCGATCAATTGGGATTCCCTTTGATCGATCGAATCTGCTCTAGTGCATTTTTCTGGCTTCTTTCCAACCTTGCTCCTTAGCTCTAAAATTGAGCTAAATGGAACTTATTAGCCTGTTTGAACTTTATTAACCTGAAATAGGAAATAACACAAATAAGTATCTAAGACATGAAAGTAAGATAGATGAATGGACTAAAACACCCTAGCTTAGGTATTAAAATGCGTCACATTTGAGCACTCATCGCTACCTCTGCACTTTGGTCCGGCCTCACAACCCTTTTCCTTCTTCTCCCTTTTTCTTCCTTTTTCTCTCTTTCTTTTCTTTTCTTTACTCGTCGCCCCTCTCTGCTCTTTTCCTTGCCGCCCCTCTATGCTATTTTCCTCATTGTTTCATTACTTTCCCAAACCATGAAACAGACCTATCATATATATATATATAAATATATATAACCTAATTCTAATAACCCAAACACCTAACAGCCTAATCACCTAAACAATTAACACCACCCACACAATGACATGTTTCTTATTAAAAGCCACTAACAATAAAACCTTATAATACAAAATAATTATTAAATACTAATAATAGTAACCCATGGTGCACACATATATACCTTTATATATATATATAAGTATATACCCCTATGTATATATAATAACCTAACCACTAACCCTAAACCCAATACAACTCTTAACACTAAATTAAATAATAACATTAATAACAAAGATTCCAACATGAATATACATATTTATATATATATTTATATCTCTTCTTGGTTACCCCTTCATGTACGGGTTCTAAGGAACCCTCACAGCCAAACATACACACACACACACACACATATATATATAACCCACTAACTTACTCCTAACCTAAATACTAATTCTAATAGTAAAATAAAATAATAATAATACTAGTTAAGTTAATAACATATATATATATATATATATATATATATATATATATATATATATATATATAACACATTAATATTTATATATATACATATATAACTGTCCATGCAACTATGGGCTATAATCTAGCCCATCCTATTGGCCCAAGACCATTTAGTTGGCCCAATACTAAAAGCCCAACATTTCCTTAAAATAAAAATGTACATGAAATTCAATAAAGTAATTAACTTAAAACCCTAAACATTTAAAAATAAATAAATAAATAAATAATAAAAATGAACAGAAGAATAATTGACAACTAATAAAACAAAATCACATTAAATAAATACTTTTAAATGACAAATAAATACACATTACATAAATAACATTTAAATGATAAATAATTAAACACTCCAAAATAATTGCACAAACAATTCAAATAGCCAAGTAGATAAAAATAAAATGAAATAAAATAAAAGTAATTAATTCCAATAAATAATTCCTTTCAAATATAGGGGTATTACACACGATGATAGCGAATGCTTCTTCCTTGATGTCATTGATGAGTTGCTTAAGCATTCACTCCCAACACTATTGACCAAGGATCTTTTTGAAACTTGCCTGGCTCACTTTAATTTTGAGGACTTCGATATCGAGTCTTCCATCTCAGAGGTAAATTTTTTGCTTGTTACAACTCCTACCATAGATTTTCCCTCTGGAAGTCTAGGACTGAGCCTCTTCCACTTCTTTCTAGTACTCCTCCTATTCCTTCTCTCTAGTCTCCATCCAAACTTGAGCTTAAGCCACCTCCGGATAAACTTAAGTATGCTTTTTTGGGTTTAAATGAAACCCTACCGGTGATCATTGCTTCCAATCTTATAAGTTCTCAATAAAACAGTCTCTTAAAATTTCTTCAACAAAATAAAGAGTCTATTAGGTAGAGTGTGGCTGATTTAAAAGGAACCAGTCCCACAATTTGCATGCATCAGATTTATTTGGAGAATGGTTCTTGACCCTCTCGTGAACTCCAATGAGGATTGAATCCAAATATGAAGGAGGTAGTGATGAAGGAAGTGGTGAAATTCCTAAATGCGGGAATCATTTACCCTATCTCTGATAGCAAGTGGGTGAGCCCTAAATATGTGGTACCTAAAGAGTCCGGTATAACTGTAGTTGAGAATTCCAAGGGTGAATTAGTTCCACAGCACACTACTACTCGTTGGCATGTCTATATTCATTATCGGAAACTCAACTCCGCTATTAGGAAGGATCATTTTTCATTACCATTTATTGATCAGATCCTAGAGCGACTGGCTGGCCAGAGCTTTTATTGCTTCTTAGATGGTTATTCCGGCTATAATTAGGTGGCCATTGATTGGAAAGACCAAGAGAAAACTACTTTCACCTGTCCATTCGGTACTTTTGCTTATAAACGGATGCCTTTCAGATTGTGCAATGCCTCTGCTACTTTCCAATGGTCTATGACCTATATTTTCTCGGATATAGTTGAAAAGTTTCTTAAAGTCTTTATGGATGACTTCTCTGTTTTCGAATCCACTTTCAAAAACTGTCTCCATAATCTTTCACTTGTGCTTTATCATTGTACGGAGACCAATTTGATTCTTAGTTAGGAAAATATCCATTTTATGGTTCAAGAAGGCATTGTTTTAGGACATATCGCTTATAAGAGATGCATTGAGGTTAATAGAGCCAAAGTAGAATTGACTTCCAATCTTCATCGCCCCACCTCCGTAAGGGGAGTTAGATCATTTCTTAGGTATACAGGGTTCTATAGATGCTTTATCAAAGACTTTAGCAAAATATCACGACCTTTATGTAATCTTCTTGCTAAAGATACTCCATTCCACTTTGATGACTCGTGCTTTGAAGCATTTAAGAAGCTTCGCTCTATTCTTTCCTCTACTCCCATAATGAAGCCTCCAAATTGGGCTCTTCCTTTTGAGATCATGTGTGACACATTTGATTATGCCATGGGTGTAGTTCTGGGATAACGAGTAGATAAAATTCCCTATGTTATCTACTATACAAGTAAAACTCTCTCAGATGCACAATTGAATTATACCATGTGACGGCCCAAGTTTTTCAACCCGTCTGTAGGTACCGCCATACTGTCCAACCTGCGAACCATAAGGTCCAACCAAGCTTCTGAGACCAGCAGATCTGAACTCCTCATAAATGGATCAATCTTGACCCTCTGTAGTCGCATAAAGTACTCTAGTGCCTCATTGACTATCGGTGCCGGTGCCAGTGCCAGTGTAGGAAACAAAATCCCTGCCACCTGCCTGTGTATCAACTCCTGTAAGGATTCAGCGATCCCTTGATTAATCCCCTGAGCAACCCGCTCTTCGTAAGTCGGTGCCCATGGTGGATTAGCATTCACGCCACGAACTGGAATCCTGGGCCTCCCTGAACCCCTCGTGAACTCGGTGTCAGCCACCTACTCCTCAGTGCCTTGACATGAGGACTCTCCACGTGTGACAACCTTGGTGCTAAACGTGCAAAATAAGGAAGGTCAACAATAACACAAGTTATTATGACCGAGTACAACTCACACTATGAATGCACGAAATACCAAACAAGATAAGTTTGCAACATACAGTTATGCTAAAGCAATCAAGGAAAGTTGTGTAAACAGTTAAGCACTTAAGCAATGAAGCATACATGTCAAACAAAGATGCTTTCAAACATATAAGCATATATGTGTAAATACATGTCATAATACCAAAAGTGTTATCAAGAAACACATAAACATGTTATAAAGCTAAAACATGTTATCAAAAGCATGTGAATACATCAAAGAAAATCAAAAAAATCATGATATGCACCCAAAACCCATCGTCCTAAGGTATTCAAACCTAGGAGCTCTGATACCACTTGAGACGGCCCAAGTTTTTTAACCCGGTGTGTCAGTGATGAACCGAAAGTTAATCCAATAACGGATCCGAAATGCGAAAGCAAATGATAAACCAAGGTCTCGAGGAATAGGAATCACTCCTAAGACACTAATGTGACCTTTTATGAGATCACGGGACTTAAAGAGAGTAAAAGCGGAAACAAAGGTCAAAAAGGACAAAAGTTGTTATCAAAGGGGTAAAACGGTCAATTCATAATTAAAGAGAGAAAATTGAATCTAAACAAGTCAACCAAGGTAAATACAACCTAATCTAATCATTTCAAGACATTTCAAGAGGTTTTAAGAACATTGGTCAAGAATCCCACAAATTGCCCTTTCTTGGTTGAGGTGAAAACTGACACTACTTTACTAAAATATGAATAACTTCCATTATGTTTGGAATCTGAGAATGAAATAGGTACCATTGGAAATCTGACTCAAAATTCTTGAGTTTAGACTCAAGAATCACCCCATTTGGATAAGAAATGCAGGAGATATGACCCTTTGAAGTTGGATGTTCAATGCTGAAATGAAACCTGGAAGCTGTGATGCACAGGGGATATTTCGGTCGACTGACTTAGAGTTTTGATCGACCAAAACTCACAAAATGTTTTTTGAAGGCTGGTTTTTACTATTCATTTGGTCATAGAAGGGGATCGGTCAACCGAGATGGAGTTTCGGTCGACCGAAACTCCTCGAAATGCTGCTGAAAGCTCCTCCAAACATGTAAAATTGCAATGGAACCTATATGATTCATTCTACCCACATGCATAGATCAAAAATTGATTCATTTTAAGGAATATTGAACATATGTACATGTCAATTACAAGAATTTCATGTGGCAAACCTCCAAGATAGTTAAAATACATTTTTGAAACAAAAGTTGGCACCAAATGGATACACTTACTAATTTAAACATGCTTGGCCCTTGGCCTCCATACATATATGCTTTTAATAGCAATAGTAAGTACTTAGGTATCATTACATATCAAAGTAGCTACATTAACCTTTAAAATACCATGCATCCATGGTATGCAAAAATATGACATCAAAGTTACGCATGCTTAACACTTGCATGTCAATATACAAAAATGTTCCAAATTACTCATAAGCCTCTAAGGATGATGAGCATCCAAGAATATAGTCTCCTTACTTGAAAAACAACCCAAACCACTAGGGTAAGTAATTAAGTTACTCGTAGGAAGAAGCATATGCGTATACCCTAAAGTTTCAATATCATTGCAAGATCAATATAGACGAATACGAGGGATAATTCCACTTAACGTCTATGTTCAAGGTGTTCTAAGGGATCATCTTAAGCTAACTTAAATGAATCTAACAACACAATATAAAAATGGATGTACTTAACAACAACAAATTGTATGAAACTAAAATTACAAGTTACAACTTAAACATTAATTGTCAACTTGGAATTGAATGCTAAATCAAAAAGTGGAATCCTTGGACACCTAAGCTCAGAATTCTGCCGAGACCTCAACAGTTATTCCGGGCATTAACCCGCAGGGAAGACCACCCTAAGTGCGCACTATCTCAATTGGGAAGAACTCATACCTCCTGCACTAGAGCTAAACTCTAGCCATGTCATTTGTAACCATGTCCCAAAAGAATCTAAAATACATCAAGTTTAAAACTTATACATAATATTAAGGCATATATACCACCTTCCATACACAAGCATTTTGAAACCACACAAACCATGTCTTAGGGTTCCAAGTCTAGAATGACATAATAAATGACAAGTCTTTAATATGATATAATGTGCAAAATAATACCACTAACTTATCAACTTCAATCATGCCTCAACAACAAGCTTCATATACTAAATCTTAATATTTTTGTAATAAGCTTCTAAAATAATCACAATTACCAATAGTAGTCTACTAGAATGTAGGATTAACATCGCAATAGTATAGTAATTCAAATCAATGAGAATTCTATACGACACCAATAATCCTACTCAAGATACATACACAATATACATGCTTAATCAATAAAATCCTAAGTCAATAATAAGGATTTCCTATAGTATGCAATACTACAATTCTAAAAGCATGTATACAATATATATTAAACCCCAAAGGATTTTAAAACACTTAAAATATAAACATACTACCACCCCTACCTCAATAGAGAATTGAATCTCTATAATCCAAGAAACCAAGCTCAAAATGGAAAATAAGTTTAAGGTTAATGAAGAGGAGAGTGAGGGGAAACTTTTGTGTTCCAAGGTTTTAAGTCTAGGGTGAATGGAAGGAGGCTAAAAATGAAGTCAAAGCTATGAACTAAGCTTTTCTCCAATGGTGGCTAGGTTAGGGTTCTTAGAGAACAAGTGAAAATGAAAGGGCTAAGTGAAAATAGTGAGTGGAAGGTCTAGAAATCCTCCACTCACTATGTGTTCTTACACTACCTCTTTCTCACACACAATGCAAGACTTAATTTAGGGTTAATGAAGAGGAGAGTGAGGGGAAACTTTTGTGTTCCAAGGTTTTAAGTCTAGGGTAAATGGAAGGAGGCTAAAAATGAAGTCAAAACTATGAACCAAACTTTTCTTCAATGGTGGCTAGGTTAGGGTTCTTAGAGAACAAGTGAAAATGAAAGGGCTAAGTGAAAATGGTGAGCGGAAGGTCTAGAAATCCTCCACTCACTATGTGTTCTTACAATACCTCTTTCACACACACAATGCAAGACTTATTTGTAATCCTACACTTGTCACAAATCCAAGACTCCTTCATAGGCTTAATTCTAAGCATATACTTGTCAACCATCTAAGCCAACAAGTGCACCAATCCTAGTGATGCAGCCCGAGCATGTGCACAAAATAATTCACAACACTTTGAGTTTGAAAATTAGTGTCAAGTGGGCATCATACTTTAAATTTAAAAACCGCTTAACACCTAGACTAGGTAGTATGAGTGAGATGGGATCGTCCCAAGGGATTGAGGGTCGTACTAGGTTGATGAATCAAGGTTAGGGTTAGTAGGTCAAGTGATCAAAATAGTGGTTGGTTGGTTGAATTAAACTAGATGCAAATTAAGCTAAAGTAAACAATAATGCAATAAAGAGAATAAAAGAGAGAGAGATATTGGGGTTTAGAGATCACCACTAAGCATAGTTTTTCTACACCCTTAATGAATGATTAATGAGGGGAAAAACATGTATTACAACAAAGTGTGTGTGTGTGGTTGTTCCAACAAGCATGGATGACAAATTAAGCATATATTATTTAAACAACATGATGGATAGCACAACATATCAAATTAAGCCATTAATCCTTCCTTTAGGTTCATAATCCAAACACATCACAAGGTTAGAGATAAATGTTCCTTACTTTCATAAGTATGGAACATCAAGAACAAGCATGGATTGTCCTCCCATTTAACATCTAAACTATAACTACACTACAATTAAGCTAATGACATGAAATTAAACTAATTAAACTAAGGGAGAGGTACAATCCATCAACAAATGAGTATGAACCATCAAATAAACCACAAGAACATGCCATTAAGCATTATCTCTTGACAATCTCTAGATCTATAGCATTAAAACACATAGACATGCATCAATAACACAAGAAATAGAGACAAACACATGAACATCTATTTTAGCATACATAGACATATGGATAAAATGAAATGATCAATTGGAAGCATTAAACCACATAAATCATTGAATAAACAAGATCTATATATATAAATGTGTCTAGACATGTATCATAATACAAATCCCCTCAAAAATACATAAATCAAGATATAGAAAGCATGCTTAGGGCTAACTCTAGCCCCAAGAGGATCTCTAGCCACTCATGGATGGTGTCCTCCAACCCTCAAGGGCAAGCTCCATGGAAGAAATCTGCTCCTTGGTTGATCAAAAGTCTCCAATGGTGTCTCTAGCCTAGCCTCCTCTCCTTTTCTTCCTCCCTAAGTATTATCTCCTCTAAGTATATGTATATGTGTAAAAGTGGCTCATATTCCTTATATAGGTAGGTCAAAAATCACCCCAAATGAGCTGGGCTCGTACACGAACAATCCTCTAATGATTGGATATCAGATAACTTTTATTGAGCTGGAATTTGGATTTTTCTCGGGATTTGGAAATTTCGATCGATCGAACTTGTAGTGAGATCGATCGAACATAGCTGAGATCTATCGAATTGAAGCTAGATCGATCCTCAATGGCGGTGCCTTTTTGGATAAAAACAGATCTGAGATATTTTAAAGATATTTTTGGTAAAAGGACAGAAGTGGTTGGTAGGTTGGTACAGTTAGATAAGATCTGGCATGTGGATAAGGACAAGAAAGTTCGATCGATCAGAAAATGATGTTGGATCGATTGAACTTTTGGGATCTCTGAAGATGACATCATGGCCTGGATCTATCTTAGAGTGCTGAGATCGATGAAAATTGGATCGATCAAACTTTTCTTAAGATCGATCGAAGTTGCTGAAATTCCACCCTTTGCTTCCTTTTGCTCTACTTTGCTCCTTTCTTTGATTCATCCCATAATTGCTTCATTTATGCTCTTATTTGGCTGAGTTAGCTTATTTTGGGGATAAGTACCTGAAAATGGAAATAACACGAAATCAATCTAAAGCGGGAAAATAAGATAGATGAATGGACTAAAATACCCTCGCTTAGGGGGTTTAAATGTATACTTTTCAGCACTCATCACACCCCCTAAACTTAAATATTGCTAGTCCCTAACAATGAACTAGAAAGTAAAGGAATAAAATGAACAACTACACAACTACGAACTATAAAGCAATAAATGGATAACACCACTTTCGTAGGGAACACGATTGCATTTAGCATATGCTACAACCCTTTTAAACCCTTATGTTACCCCTAGTGGATGAGTGAAGTCTCGTGAGGGTTTCCAGAAATGATACCCATAAACATTAAGCTCATTATCACAAAAGAGGCACCAATATTGCAAACAAGCATTGGGAGAAAACTACTTCAAGTATGCAATTTTTCAACCCTTTCCAAGCAATCTCCTAAAATTTCAACATCAAACAAACAAGTATGGTCCTCCACACATCAAGAAAATGATCATACAAATCAAAACAACTCTAGAATCATTTTTGAGTAGACCGGCATCAAATATGTTGCTATCTTAGCCAACTAAAGAATTAATCACATCCTTACCCTCAAACTACCACACAAATCTAGTATCGATCATCAAGACAAAAAGTAGACCTTTTATTTAAGCTTTATTGTTCTAGGTACGCTTATTCTTTTTATTCGATTTTTATTTTTATTTTTTTTAGGATCAAAGATGTAATACCCTTAGTTTTCAAAAGGATAAGATTGGAATTTAAATTTAATTCTATGTGTCAAATTGTTTTTTTTGAATAGTGGTTTATTTTAATTAATTGTTTTATTTAAATGAATTATTTTTTTAATTGTGTTTATTTGAATTAATTAATTGTATTTTGATTTTCAGTGGTTACATTAATTAATTGTATTTTAATTACGTTAATTACTTACAGTCTTTTGAACGTCACGTATGTGGAGCCGTAGATTATAATTTAGGTGCCGTAGTTGATAACTTAGGTTTTGTTCTATGGGCCGACTAGGATTTAGATTAGGGATCTATCTTTAATCCTACAAGGAGTAGGGTTTTATTAAGTCAAGATATATATATAATAGTATGGCACCTTAGGGTTTTAGCAAACATAGACCCTATAACATTTAGAGTTGTTAAGAGAAAACAGAGAGGAACAGAGAGAGGTTGTGAGAAACAAACAGAGCAACTTTGGTGAGGGTTTGGCCGTGGCTTAAAGGACTGACGTAGGAGAGAGGAAGATGGAGCAATAAGAGATTGAACAGTGAATTGGATCGTCGGGAAAAACTTAGAAAGATGGTAATAGAGTTTTGAATCCAAAACTATAAAGGCAAATTCTTTTCTTCCTCCTTCCCTTTGGCTTGTGTTCTGTGCACCTAGGTAGCCTCTAGGGTTTAATTAATCATGAACTAAGTTTTATAGTTATATTAGATGCTATATTGATGCTCTGTATGTGTTGAATCTGTTCAAGTATAGTTCGTCCATGTTTGATTTAAAGTGTGTTCATAAAGCATGTTTTGTTTGTAGAACTTGTAATCTCTGTATTGGATTTCAACTGCTATAAACACACCATGGGGATTGTACTGGACATAGTTAAGACTATTAAGAACATTTAAAAACCAGATAGATAGGGTTAGAAGTGGCCGGCGTTGAAGAAAAAGGTCGCAGAAAGTGCAGACGCAAGAGACGGCTCTCAGAGAGGGAGAGAGCCGGCTCCAGGAGGAGGGAGCAGGCTCCCCCCCCCCCCCCCCGTTGTAGAGCCGGTTCTAGGAGAGGTAGAGCCGGCTCTACCTATCTAGAGAAGGCTCCAAGAATTTGGAGCATGCTCTTTTGTTTTCCAGAGACTGCTCTACAAGTTTTAGAGCAGGCTCTCCCACGGGAATTGTTTTCTGAAGTTTTCTGGGCAGTGTTTGGATGGTTTAATGTTCCTGAACTGCTTTGTGAGTGTACTGGGGTTCCTAAGTGAAGTTTTAAGAGTTTTTTAAAATCTCTTATTGCATGGTTTATGTCCTATGTAAAATAATGGAATAGTATAAAAGTAAATAATTTAGCATACGGTTAATGGATGGGTGGAACTGAATTGTTTAATTTAATTTTAACAATTTGTTGGATTATAGCATGAATATAAATCTTGTTTAAAATTCATGATTTTTATATTTGATGTTGACCATCTGTTATTTGTGAAAACTTATCTGCAATAATTCTGTCATGTATGGCTTTTATCGTCTCTGTTTTAACATAGAAGTCACCACTGTGTTATTTTTGGAATTGAATTTTACCACAATAGATCAAAGTCTGGATTAATACTAGATGTAATTTAAGATCTGTAAGTTCAATTTAGAGGAAGAATAGTAAGGTCGGATGTGCCGGAGATGAAGCAGAAGACGTGTAGTAGGGAAAAGAGAACGCTCTCCTTTAGTTGGAGACGTCTCTTGTAACTTAGAGCCTTCTCTTAGAGAAGGCTCTAGGTGGTTTAAAGCCTTCTCCAGTTTTTTAGAGAAGGCTTTTTTCAATAGTGTTTTCTGAATTTTTTTTTTTACGAATTGTTTGGTTACTGTTGGAGCATGGGAATTGTTCTGTTGACTCTGGGGTTTTATAAAGGGATTAGAGGGTTGGTTTTAAGTGTAATTAAGTCCTTAAATTGGGTAAGGTTGACCTTTAAGTGAATGAAATTAACAGTGCGCTAATTTAACAACTGTGCATATGGTTAACGGCTGGAAGGAGATTTGTTGTCTAGTTTTGGTTTGACAATTTAAAGTGCTATATCATAATTCCCAATTAAATTTTAAATACATGGTGAAGTCTTTTAATTAACAAATTGGACTTGGGGCATAGTGTATGGCTCCGTGTTAGAGGATAAAACAGAATACGAGTATAGAACTTAGTATGCTGTTACCGGATGGAAAGAATTAAATTGTTTAAATTAATTTAGCAATTGTTTGGACTATAACATGGTTACAAAACTTATTTAAATGCATGATAGTGTAGTTGATTCATTAAAACTTATCTACGCATATTTTGGATGATAGTTGTGGAACTGTTAAACAATATATGGTTTAACTCTTGGATTTAAATTGCTGAAACTTAAAACACTTTTCTGCAATGCTATGGATATTTGGTTTTGGGTTGTAAATTACTTACTTATTATTTATATGTTGTAATTTACATGGATATGGAGGATTGTATGCATCGGTATGGGACGGTGACATATTAGGTATGGTTTAGCTCAAAACGCTAATTCTTACCTTATGGATTTTTATTGGTGAACAGCTTTACCTGTTCGATCAATTATATGGATTTTGTGGATTGTATGCATCGGTATGGGATGGTGGCATACTACGGACAGACTGATTCAAAATACTCAGTTCGACCTATTTTGGAATAAGGGTACGAATTATAAAAAAAAAAAAAACATAATTTTCCTTATATTTAAGTCTGTGCAGTTGAATAAGCTGGACGACTTACTGGATCTCTTATATAAGTCTGTACAGTTGAATAAGCTGAATGATTTATTGGAGTTCCTATGGATAGATATGAATGGACTTTAAATATATAGTTGTGGTACCATGAGATAAGCTTGAGTCTCAGACTCGTTGGTTAGGGTGCATATATGCAGTGGATGCGTAGCTGGCTATTGTAGGTTGAGGTGTACCCTGTTAGGTCTAAGTACTCATACCCACCTTTGGGTACGTTTTCGTATGTTACCTTCTATTCAGATTGAGACCCCTACTGTAGTCCAGTGAATGTCCCTTAGTGTGGATATATATATATATGTATGGACTAGATAGCTATTGTTGAGATATCTAGGGTTTATCTGCGTATCGGGTCACTGTTTGGATTGTAGTTAGAGAAGAATTTGCATGTGGGCCTGACCTACTCTTATTTTTACAGGTGTTCATTAGTTCCAGTCTTAGAGCTGGATCGTGCTGAGCAGATACAGTCATTTCACTCCACCGATGCTGTAGGACTTTGTTTCATGTTTTAGGCTTTGGTTTTATTTCCAGTCATTTGAGTTCAGTGGGATATTTTAGGGGTCTACTAGATGGATTCCCGAGTTGTATAATTTGGAGAATGATTTGTATTCGTGGAGGATCAGTTGTAACAGAATAGTTTATTTATCAATGGAATTATTTATTTTGAGGTTTCAATTATTGGATTATCATTTTTAGTTTTCATTTCAGCAAATTTTATTTATCTCATTTGTTTTAATTGTATTCTGTGTTCGATTATTGCTAATTGGTTTGATATTCTCGAGTAATCGGGCGTGGGCCTGGCTAAACCGCATCTGGAAATATGGGGGTATCACAGTTGGTATCAGAGCACTCCAGGTTCTAGTGTCATTAGGAGTGTTTTCGTTATAAGACTTCCGCGTTGCGTCTCTTAAAACTTAGTGCTATGTTAGGATTTGTTGTACTCTCTTTACGGTTCGTTCGGAGGAGTTGATGTCAATTTCCATAAATGGTTGACACTAAGAGGAGGATTGGGTTCAAGGCGAAAGTGATATGGACCCAAAGGAGTAAATGAGTAGGTTGTCGAGTTCTTTGCTAGAAGCAGAACTTGGGATCGAAGGTTTAGTTCCAAGGTTGGTATTACTTAGAAAGTATACGCCGAGAACGGATTAAGGTATAGGTGTTAGGTCACCGCATACCAGGACCAACACAACTTTGGATGTTCTTAAAAAGGAGACAAGCGAAGAGTAAGATTCTAAAAAGGATTTTAAGGGAGGAGATATCAACGTCTCCAAGAAAGGGAATATTAAAGCTTGAGGATGAAGGATCGCACGAGTGTGCTCTCATTCACCAGCAGTATAGTGAATGATACTGGTAGCATTGGGGTGAACCAATCTACATATGGATGAATTTTCGTATCATCTCTCCGGGAGTTATTTGAGAGGTACTCTTCTGGAGGGTCGGAATGTGGTGAAGTTCTTATCAAAACAAAGATGTAATTTTATATCACATTCCAGAGCATATGGGGATTAGGTTGTGACGTTCTACGTTGCTTTGCAAAGCCGCAATAGACGGTTTGCATTCCGCGTATTGATCGGTTGATCAACTATAGATCAACCTTCGCAATAGCACGAATCATTGTAAAATAGGGCTATTGGTCGGGTGAGTCGAACCATTGGGACTGCGCTAGTCTAAGGCAACCTAAGTGTCTAAAGTCATTCTTAGGATGATGAAGGGGTGTTCATAGAGGTTTTGTTTGTTGTCACTTAAATTAGGAATTCAAAGTGCATAAAACACTAATTTGCAAGGAATTTAGGATGAAAAGATTAAGTAGAGGAGACTAGGGAAGTGAATCCGCCTCCATCCCTATACATATGCTAGATTAGACCTAAATTGGGGGAAAAATAACATATGATGGTCAAGACTTACATAGCAACACATGGTTGCCATATAAGTAATCAAGAGGTACATTAGGTCTCAAACAAGTATAATCTATCAAAAGATAAACATGCTTAGACTACCTAACTAAGGTGTAGCTTATACACATTTACTTAAATGAGAAACTATCAAGTTCTTGACAAAATGATAAAGCACATGGAGTTAGAGATTAAGCATACACCATCAAAGGATTTCCTAAGCAATGGTCCATCAAAGTCACCTATCAACATGCCATGAAACCATTTCATAACCTTGCTTCCACTCTCACCATAGAAAACTCAAGCAATATGATTACTCAAAGACATCATCTAAGACAAGATAATCAACTTAAAGAAATCATCCATACATGTATCAACATTCATTACAACAAATGAGGTGCTCTTGGTTATGAAAAAAAACCATAAAATATACATGGAAAATCCCCAAAATAGACTATCCTAGGACATGCTTACAAGGGAGGGACTTCATCACCTCCCTAGAGAAAGAGTTAGTTACCCATTGCTAAGCTAGAAGAAGGAAGAAGCTCTATCCAAAACTCCATTTTCGTGCTCCTACTGTAGCACTCAAGAACACCCTCCTCCTTGCTCTCTTCTCTCTCCTCTATCTTGCTAGAATATAGGATAATGTTTTGTGTGGTCCTTCCTTTCTCTTATCAAGCTCAAGTCAAGGCTCTCTCCTCCAAGGAACACCTCCAACCACTTCATAAAGAAGGAAGATGGCATTGAGGAAACCAATGTGCAAGTGGCTGAAATTGAGCCATTTCCGAGTGCAATCTGCCTGATTTTCGAGCACTCGAAGAGTGGTCTCGAGCACTCTAAATTAGTGTAATGTGTAACATGCTCTTCTTGCTCAGCACTGACCTACTTTGGTAAAATTGCTATAACTTTGTGTCCCGAACTCCGAATGATGATCTGTTTGAAGATTTGGAGAGCTGATTCAGTGATTTAAAAACTTCATGTTTTGATGAAGACCCAATTCTCAAGTCTGGTTGGTCAAAAATGGGGAGAAAGGAAGTACTTCAGTGCTGCCAGGCAGTTCTGTACCTCTGTTAAGAAGATCATAACTCTCTGTTCCAAACTCCGAATGATGAACCGCTTGAAGATTTGGAAAGCTGATTCTGAGCTCTAAATCTTTCATGTTATGATGGAAGTCCAGTTCTTGAGTTTACTAGGTCAAAAATGGCAACAAAAGTCAGGATCTACTGCTGCCAGAAATTCAGAATTGGCACCCTTTTTGTTCAAAATTCCACAAGGCATCATTTTTGCTTCCTTTTTGCACTTTAACCTGAAAATGCACAAAAACATGCAAATGGAGTTAATCTACATAAAATAATCACTTAATGGACTTTGTTAATGTAATTTAGGACGCTTGAATATACAGTATTCAGCGCTTATCACGTATAAGGAGGATAAGGGGTAAGCTTTTGGTATTTGCTTAGGTAAAAGAATGTTGCTTTTAAGCTATGGTTACAGATAGGTTTCAAGGTTGGATGATTACCAACGAAACTACGAAATGAACTTTTGTGACATAATTTGGGAACTTGAGTTCAAAGGAGGTTTTCTTCTTTTGAATAGAGGATGTTTTAAGTAGAATTTATATTTTGGTTGTTTTGTTGTATTGTGTGTATCTATATGTTTGATTTTGTTATTTTATGTTGCATTTTGTTGTTACGTGTTTCATTTTTGTTAATTGGTTCAGGATTTGGAATAGGATTTAGTTGGGGCACAAGTATGTAGCCAACTATTATTGTAATAACATGGAGTAATAGCGCTATATGCCCTAGGAATGGTGGATATAGGGTCATAGGATTGGGTAGAGATACAAACTTCTAGCCAATCTATTGGACTTGGATATGCATTAATATGATATGCTACTTGGGAAGGGATGGTTAAACTACTAATACGAGTCAAATAATCTACAATGATTAGTTTGATATGCTCTATGCTAGGTAGGGATTCGTTTGTACAACGCTATAAGAATGGTGGTTGTTAATGTCTTGGGGAATTCGTGAGGTTGTGGTAGGTAAAGATCACTGTAATGCCACTATGGTTTGGATGGAGGATTTCGGGCTGGTAGGTATTCTTGGAATGATGCCAATTGAGGATAGTGGACTGATTTAAGCTGTATCATTCTATTCGTAATTTAGACATTATTTTACGAGGGTGTCATTTGGAGGGGTTGCTGGTGTTGCACTTGGAGGTGGAACCAAAGTTTCTACACTGTATAAAGTGTGGGAAATTTTTTTTAGGGGTATCTTTCGCAACAATTAGCTGTTGCTCTGATACTGATAACTATATGGTGGATGGAAAAAGGTTTTAGATTCAATTGAATGAAGACAAAGAAGGTGAGATCTAACACCTATATAAGGAAGCGGTGCACGGTGAGTGTCAAAAAGTTGTAATAAGTTGGCTTTCGATGGATGGAGCTGAGGTTTTGGGGAATCGGCGAGCAGAGGGACGTAGTGTTTTTATCGCCATCTTTAATATGATCGAGCTGGACTTTTGAGATTACTATATCCTTATAGACATTCTTATGTTCAGGGGGAGATGATAGAACCTTTTCACGGATTTAGATGAGGGGTTGCTGACTTTTACATTAGGTTAGGATTTTGGTTGGGATGTTGGATTGGTTCTATATCGTAAATGAAGTTTCAGTTTGTATAACAATGACACGGGCTGTTATCACAGGAAATAAAGAAGTCAACTGCACATATTGGGGTTGATCTTCGTGAAGGTGTTACCTTACTCAGTTAGAGCTTAAGGTATTGACGAGTGATTGGTAGTTTTTGTTAGTGTTGGCAGAAGGAATGCGATTGCACAATCGACACTTCTTCTCAATACACTCGGACGATTATAAAGGTGCCTCAGGACATCGACTGTCTGGTCACGTGAACTGGATGATGTAAGATAGGTTTAATTTGTCTATCTGGATTTTTTGTTTATTTAAAATTAATGTTATACATTTGATATACATTTGATACCCATGTTCCGTGGTTTACTTCTTTGTTCCGTTTCAAAGCGGTATATGGTTAAATTAAGGTATGGTTGATTTGTTAAGTATAACTAAATATACTTAAGGCAGCATGGGTGATTTGCCACAAACATGGTTGAATTGTCAGCATGGTTGATTTCCAAAGGTTTAATACAATATACAAAAAAGGGGGCAAGGTTTATTTGCCAAAATATAAATAACTATACTTAGGGAGGCATGGGTTAGTTGCTAAGTTACGACTCAATATATTCGTACTGATAAAGCTGAGTCCACACGAGAACAGAAATGAATTTTAAAAGAACTAATTCAAAGTTTTGTGAATTCTGAGGATGGAATTCCTTTTGTTAGGGGGGAAGAATGTAATACCCCTAGTTTTTAAAAGGATAAGATTGGAATTTAAATTCAATTCTATGTATCAAATTGTTTTTTTTGGATAATGGTTTATTTTAATTAATTGTTTTATTTAAATGAATTATTTTTTTTATTGTGTTTATTTGAATTAATTAATTATATTTTGATTTTCGGTGGTTACATTAATTAATTGTATTTTAATTATGTTAATTACTTACAGTCTTTTGAACGTCACGTATGTGGAGCCGTAGATTATAATTTAGGCGCCGTGGATGATAACTTAGGTTTTGTTCTATGGGCCGACTAAGATTTAGATTAGGGCTCTATCTTTAATCCTGCAGGTAGTAGGGTTTTATTAAGTCTAGATATATATATAACAGTATGGCACCTTAGGGTTTTAGCAAACATAGACCCTATTTACGTTTAGAGTTGTTGAGAGAAAACAGAGAGGAACAGAGAGAGGTTGTGAGAAACAAACAGAGCAACTTTGGTGAGGGTTTGGCCATGGCTTGAAGGACTGACGTAGGAGAGAGGATGACGGAGCAATAAGAGATTGAACAGTGAATTGGATCGTCGGGAAAAACTTAGAAATATGGCAACAGAGTTTTGAATCCAAAACTATAGAGGCAAGTTCTTTTCTTCCTCCTTCCCTTTGGATTGTATTCTGTGCACCTAGGTAGCCTCTAGGGTTTAATTAATCATGAACTAAGTTTTACAGTTATATTAGATGCTATATTGATGCTCTGTATGTGTTGAGTCTATTCAAGTATAGTTCATGCATGTTTGATTTAAAGTGTGTTCATAAAACATGTTTTGTTTGTTGAACTTGTAATCTCTGTATTGGATTTCAACTACGGTAAACACACTATGGGGATTGTACTGGAAATAGTTAAGACTATTAAGAACAGTTTAAAATCAGATAGATAGGGTTAGAAGTGGCTGGCGTTGAAGAAGAAGGTTGCAGAAAGTGCACACGCAAGAGACGGCTTTCAGAGAGGGAGAGAGCCGGCTCCAGGAGGAGGGAGCCGGTTCCCCCCCCCCCCCCCAATTGTAGAGCCGGCTCTACCTATCTAGAGAAGGCTCCAAGAATTTGGAGCCTGCTCTTTTGTTTTCTGGAGCCTGCTCTACAAGTTTTAAAGTAGGCTCTCCTACTGGAATTGTTTTTTGAAGTTTTCTGGGCAGTGTTTGGATGGTTTAATGTTCCTGAACTGCTTTGTGAGTGTACTCTTGGTGAAGTTTTAAGAGTTTTTTAAAATCTCTTATTGCAAGGTTTATGTCCTATGTAAAAGAATGGAATAGTATAAAAGTAAACAATTTAGCGTACGGTTAGTAGATAGGAGGAACTGAATTGTTTAATTTAATTTTTACAATTTGTTGGATTATAGCACGAATATAAATCTTGTTTAAAATGCAAGATTTTTATATTTGACGTTGATCATCTGTTATTTGTGACAACTTGTCTGCAATAGTTCTGTCATGTATGGCTTTTATCGTCTCTGTTTTAACATAGAAGTCACCACTGTGTTATTTTTGGTATTGAATTTTACTACAATGGATCAAAGTCTTGATTAATACTGGATGTAATTTAAAACCTGTAAGTTCAATTTAGAGGAAGAACAGTAAGGTCGGATGTGCCGGAGATGAAGCAGAAGACGTGTAATAGGGAAAAGAGAAGGCTCTTGAAAAACTTAGAGAAGGCTCTCCTTTAGTTGGAGACGTCTCTTGTAACTTAGAGCCTTCTCCAATTTTTTAGAGACGGCTCTAGGTGGTTTAGAGCCTTCTCTAGTTTTTTAAAGAAGGCTTTTTTCAATAATGTTTTCTGAATTTTTTTTTTTACGAACTGTTTGGCTACTGTTGGAGCATGGGAACTGTTCTGTTGACTCTGGGGTTTTACAGGGGGATTAGAGGGTTGGTTTTGAGTGTTATTAAGTCCTTAAATTGGGTAAGTTTGACCTCTAAGTGAATGAAATTAACAGTGCGCTAATTTAACAACTGTGAGTACGGTTAACGGCTGGAAAGAGATTTGTTGTTTAGTTTTGGTTTGACAATTTAAAGTTCATTGTCATAATTCCAAATTAAATTTTAAATACATGGTGAAGTATTTTAATTAACAAATTGGACTTGGGGCATAGTGCATGGCTCCGTGTTAGAGGATAAAGCAGAATACGAGTATAGAACTTAGTACGCTGTTACCGGATGAAAAGAATTAAATTGCTTAAATTAATTTAACAATTGTTTGGACTATAACATGATTACAAAACTTATTTAAATGCATGATAATTTAGTTTATTCATTAAAACTGATCTATGCATATTTTGGATGATAGTTGTGGAACTGTTAAACAATACATGGCTTAACTCTTGGATTTAAATTAATGAAACTTAAAACACTTTTCTGCAATGCTATGGATATTTGGTTTTGGACTGTAAATTACTTGCTTATTATTTATATGTTGTAATTTACATAAATATGGAGGATTGTATGCACCGGTATGGGACGGTGACATACTAGGTATGGTTTAGCTCAAAACGCTAATTCCTACCGTATGGATTTTAATTCGTGAACAGCTTTACCTGTTCGATCAATTATATGGATTTTGTGGATTGTATGCACCGGTATGGGACGGTGGCATACTAGGGACAGACTGATTCAAAATACTCAGTCCTACCTATTTTGGAATAAGGGTACGAATTATAGAAAAGCATAATTCTCCTTATATTTAAGTCTGTGCAGTTGAATAAGCTGAACGACTTACTGGATCTCTTATATAAGTTTGTGCAGTTGAATAAGCTGAATGATTTATTGCAGTTCCTATGAATGGATGTGAATGGACTTTAAATATATGGTTATGGTACCACGAGATGAGCTTGAGTCTCAGACTCATTAGTTAGGGTGCGTATATACAGTAGATGCGTAGCTGGCTATAGTTGGTTGAGGTGTACCCTGTTAGGTCTAGGTACTCATGCCCACCTTTGGGTGCGTTTTCGCATGTTACCTTCTATTCAGGTTGAGACCCCTACTGTAGTCCAGTGAATGTCCCTTAGTGTGGATACATATATATGTATGGACTAAATAGCTATTGTTGAGATATCTAGGGTGTATCTGCGTATCGGGTCACTGTTTGGGTTATAGTTAGAGAAGAATTTGCATGTGGGCTTGACCCACTCTTATTTTTACAGGTGTTCGTTAGTTCCAGTCTTAGAGCTGGATCGTGCTGAGCAGATATAGTCGTTTCACTCCACCGATGCTGTAGGACTTTGTTTCATGTTTTAGGCTTTGGTTTTATTTCCAGTCATTTGAGTTCAGTGGGATATTTTAGGGGTCCATTAGATGGATTACTGAGTTGTATAATTTGGAGAACGATTTGTATTTGTGGAGGATCAATTGTAACAGAATAGTTTATTTATCAATGAAATTATTTATTCTAAGGTTTCAATTATTAGATTATCATTTTTTGTTTTTATTTCAGCAAATTTTATTTATCTCATTTGTTTTAATTGTATTCTGTGTTCGATTATTGCTAATTGGTTTGATATCCTCGGGTAATCGGGCATGGGCCTGGCCAACCCGCATCTGGAAATCCGGAGGTATCACAAAAGATGGAGGCATGGTGTAATGTGTTGATCTATTAAGCTTTCTAGCGATCCATAAGGTCGAGCGTTAGGTCAATGACTCCCAAACTAGACGACTTTAGGGCACTAGGTGTTCAAACACCCCTACGGACTTACAAGCTCAAATCAACTAGGCTACAAATCAAGATAACCTCCATCTAATCATTTCCCACTTCTCACCTTTTTGGGAGAAGTCCTCACTTTTTTTTATTGCTTTTGCAACCTTTTTTTTTTAATTCAATTATTAACCTAGAGTTTGGGCCCTCCACCTTTTGGCGCGAGAAGTTCAGTGCTTGATGAGGCTAGAATCCCGGCTACGTAATGAAAAAGGGTTGTTATTGTCCTTTATCAAGAATGAAAGCTTTCAATGCACTACTAGCTCAATTGGGATATAACCAATTCAATTATCAACAAAGCATGTACCGCATAAATGAATGCTAGTGTGCGCTTGTGCTAGTGTAGAATACTAGAGTGAATCTCAAAATAATCACAAAATTAGGAAGACATAGACCACAAGTGCAAGCAAGATATCAATTTTTCAAAAAATTTACTCCTAAATGGTATCCACAAGGCATACAAGGAGTATTGGACTCTCAAGTCAAGCAATTTTTAAATTTTAAAGCAGTATAGTCCTCAGAAAATCAAAATCATAGCTAGTTATAGACCAATCATAGAAAATCTCTCAACTACACAAGTCATACTCAAAATTTTGAATTTAAAAATAAACACTGCAAAGCACCATTACCCCCAAACTTAAATGGCACAATGTCCTCAATGTGCAACGAGAACAAAAGGAAAGAGTATACCAGTGCAATTAAGGCAAAGAATGGCTGGGACAGAAGTATCCAATGTGGGTGGCATAGCCCCCCCAAACTTAGGATGAACTGTGGTCCTGAAATTTTGGCACTTGGATAAAATTTATTAGATAACAAAAGGGATAATAACAGTGCATAGTAAACATGCAAGTGTAAATGGGATAGCAACTGAAAATAGAGAGAGGTAAAAAGATGGTCCTAAAAATTTTGGGCAGTACTCTCTCTCACTGAAATCACTGGGATGCACCTGATGGAGTTAAAAAGATACCTATAAGAATATGAAAATATGACATCCATAAAGAAAGCATATAAAAAAAAAAAAAAGTACAGTACATCCAGTATCAAAGCCGACAGACACGGCTGCAAGAATAATATAACAGTATCAAAAGTATACAGATATGACAGATATATGAAACGATCAAGTGGAGGAGGTAGGACGGGCAGATCGCGCTCCGCGAATGTCTCTGGAGAGATCTCTGAATGCGGTCATGACATCCGTGCGGAGGGAAGCAATATCAGCTCTAATGGAGATAATCTCTGTGCGGATATATACGATGGTGTCCTCAAGAGTCTTAAGTCGCTCTCCAAAGTCGGGTGTGTGGGCAGGAGCCTCAGGTGCTGCTGGAACGGGAGAATGATGATCCTGAGCCTGCTTTGCATTATGAATGGGTGACCCAACTGGAGAGTGCTGCTCTAAATCAATGTCTATGTGTATGGCAGCTGGATCGACTGGTATATCATCCGCTGTCGGGTCTGCTACTGCTACCTGCTCCTCTGCCTCTAAATCCTTAGCGGCCTCTGCAGCATCGTCCCTCAAACTCTTGATAAGAGCATTGTAGCTCTTATCCCAGTCCTTTTTCTTGAAAGAACAGGCCCCAGACTCAGTCTGCTCCCGTAGAATCTAGGTGATGAGGTGGCCAAATGGAATATACTTAGCCCTTTTGGGCTTGGCCTTGCTGATATGGTCGACATACAGCTTCATCATGACGCTCCAGATGAGCACTGGAATAGATAGCCAATGCCCTGTATAGAAGGCGTACAGAGCTGTCAGATAGTCACCGCACCTCTGTGTCTTATGGCCGACCATGAAGACGTTATGGAACAAGATAGAGTCAAAAAACCACAGGTCATCTGGAAGATAGGTTCGGGTGTCATAGGTCTCGCCACCAGCATAGTGACCTGTGAGTAAAACGGCCATGTCTGCATATGTGGGCCTGTAGAGAGTGGGATATGTGTCCTGTAGCTTTGGAGGGCAGACGTGTGGACACTGGCAAGATCTGGACAATGTTTCCACAGTGATGCAAATCGGGTAGCCATCAATGGTGGTCCGCAGCTTAGCCAGGTTACTCGAGGCAGGCCGGAGGTTCTGGAAGAACATCCGGACTAACCTCGGGTACATTGGGTATGAGACAGGGGCTAGTATGGTTGAGATACCCCGCCGAAAAATATTATCATATGCTGACCGGGTAAGCATCGATCGGGAAAAGAAGTTTGTGTCAAAGACCGACTCGTGCGCCACTCGAAGGCGTGAGTATCTATGTAATGACCGGTTTAACTCTTAGGCTGGCTGAGCTGGCGGTGGTGGTGGAGATGGTATGTGCTCAGCCTCAGCATCACCCTACGAAGAATATGCTCCGTCTGAAGACTGTAGGCGGCTGTCAGCTGGAGACTGAGGTGGAGTGGGCTCTTGGGCATGAGATGGACCGGCCTCGTCGTCCAAACTTTACCTTCCCCTGCGGTGATAGTGTCCACGAGCTACAGTCTTGACCCTAGCCATAGCCTACAAAATAAAAGCAAAACTTGCAAAGGAAGTCAGTGCCGATATAAAGAATTAAAGCACAGTTCAGAGAATCATGTATGTCAAACAGATAAGGAACATGAATCTATGCAAGTGACAAGAATTGAGTGACATGATGTGAAGTATGCTAGAAAAAATAAGTATGGAATGCATCCAATGTGGAAAACACAGGCATTGGGCATGAATGATATGGCATGAAACAAAAGAGATGGTGTGTGAGATGTGTGAAACAAATCTGTGAAGTTTGATTGATCACAAAAATGTGAGATCGATTCAAGTTCGATCGATCAAGAATAACTGAGAATGATCTGTTACAGATCGATCGAATAAAAAGTTCGATCGATCGAACTGTGAAGTGAAACACGAAAAGTCACAGATCTATGGTATGGATGGCACGGGGCCATCACGAACATGGTCGTGGGCCCATTAACACAACAAATCAACCTATTGGGTCACTTGGTTCGGCCCATATTCCAAAAATCAAATCAAAATCACAAAAAATACAAAAACATATATACATATATATACAAAGAGTTCAAAGCTTCATCAATGAAGTTATTCATCATGAAAACAACTTAGATCTAACATTTAGAGCATGTATGCATCAAATCTAAGCTTGAATCAAAGAGATGAGGTCCGGATCTCACCGGAATCAAGAGGGAAGTGGAGATGCGAAGGGGGTGAGATTCGAATCAAGATCCGAGAGGAGAGAGAGAGTAATTCGACATTTGGGATGCTCCCCGGAATCTCGCCGGAGATGGAGAAGAGTTGGGATGCAGTGGCGAACGGCGAACGGCAAATGAGGGTCTGAGTTCGATTCTTGTGGAATCGATCGAATGACCCTGAATCAATTTTTAAAAACATTCCTTTGCCAGTTCAATTAATCGAACTGAATCCTCAGATCGATTGAATTGACATCAATCTCTCCTCTTAAGTGACAACATATTTTTGTGATTTTTGGAAAAGTAAAATAAAAATAAAATAAAAAGTAAAAATATTTTTAGGAGTTTTTTTAAAAATATATATATTTATTTAATTATTTATTATTTATTATTAATTATAATATATATATATATTTTTTTGGAAAATAAAAATAATAAAATATACATATATATATATATATATATATATTTGGAAAATAAAAATAATAAAATATACATACATATATATATATATATATATATATATATTTTGAATTTTTTGAAATTTAAAACAAAGTCAAAACAAAATCAAAATTGAAAAACAAAAAACAAAGATCGATCTCCCCAAGATCAATCACAGAATACCTTCGATCGATCGAAAATGCATAGAATTGAAGAAATGTTCGATCGACGAGACAGAGAGGCTTTTGGATGCAGGTGGATGCAGGTTCAAAATTTTTCTAAGTGTTGGAACTGCAGATCGATCCAAGATGAAGTTGGATCAATCGAAGAAGTTTAGATTGATCTACGAACAAGTTTGAACGATGGGATAGAGAGCTGAAATATGCAGGTTTTGTTCGAACGATTGGACAGAGAGTGATTTGGATGCAAGTTTGATGTTGGTGGGAAGTTCGATCGATCGAACTCATTTTGAGATCGATCGAACTTATGCAAAATGCTCAATTTCAACATAAAAGTGCATGCAATCCTAATCACAGTTCCTAGCAATGCATATGAACCGAAAGCCAATATCTAGACATCGCAATAAATGAAATTAAAGGTAGAAATGAGAGAGGAATAGGGTTTTGACACCCAACGAAATGTCATGCTAGTCTTTAACGTCTCTAGCAAGACATTGGGCTCTTTTAGCCCGGATCAAACATCTTATAATGCATCCCCTCCTTGATGGGGTGATAAGTGCTTTGAACTCCACCCAACAAATGGTTCTTTAAGGAACTTGTTGGATTAAGCTCAAAAGACGTTTTCGGTCATTGGTCAAGACAATCTTTGGGCTTCCACGCCCTTTCAAAATAAGATTTTGAAACAACTTTCTTTGGTTTCAAGGTTGAAGATGGACTTTTTGAAACTTTGGTCTCACACAAATACTCAATTCCTTCACATTTAAGGTCATGACATTTCTCTGCAACATTCACTTCTTCATGCTTGTCAAATGAATTGGGGATTGGATTAGAAATATTCAACTTTACCTTCATGTAGCCAAATGAAATCTTTATTATCCCCATCCTATAATTAATGTCGGCATTCATAGTGGCCAAAAAAGGACGGCCAAGGATAATGGGAATTTGGCTCCTAGGATTTGGGACCGATTCCGTGTCAATGACAACGAAATCAACGGGAAAGAAGAATTTATCAATTTTAATCAAGACATCCTCAATGATACCCCTAGGCTTTTTGATTGATCGATTGGCAAGTTGTAAAACTACCGACGTAGGTTTCAAGTCTCCTAAGCCTAATTTGGCACATACCGAGTATGGAAGAAGATTAACACTTGCTCCTAGGTCAAGAAGAGCCCGATTAATTATATGATCACCAATGATGCATGAAGTAGTAGGTGAACCGGGGTCCTTAAATTTTGGAAGAATGTTATGCTGCAATATTGAGCTTACTTGCTCGGTTAAGACCACTTTTCTAGGCGCTTGGCTTTTGTTCTTCCTCTTTTGGGTGCATAAGTCTTTTAAGAACTTGGCATAAGCCAGAATTTTCTTGATTGCATCCAAAAGTGGTAGATTAACTTGTACTTGCCTAAATACTTCCATGATTTCATTTACTTTGGCCTTTTGCTTGTCATTTAAAATGGATCCTTTTAAGGCATCCGGAAATGGAGCTTTTGGTTCAAAAACCTTTTCAGAAATTTTCTTTGAAGTGTCTTCAACACAAGAAGTTTTCAAATCATTTTGCAAGTTTCTCTTTTCAAAATCACTTTTCAAATCACTTTTTAACACATTCTCATTTGAAAGACCATGCATATGCAATGAAAGAGGAATATGATATGAAACGGGATGGGTGTCAACTTTTGGTTACACCAGTTCACTCTCTTTATTGGACATACCCACTTGGTTGTCCATAATCTTTTCACTTCTCAAGGTAGTCACCGCATTGACATGCTTTATTGTGTGACCTTCCGATGAGGAATGAGTCTCCACAACACATTGTTGCTTTTGTGGGGCATTCAAAGGCATTTTTCCTTTCTCTCTTGCATTCAAAGTACTAGCTATTTGTCCTACTTGGGTTTTTAGCTTAGCAATGGATTGAGAGTGAGAATGAAGTAATTGTGTGTTTGCCTCTAAAGTGCCCAAAGCGGTCAAAACTTTCTCTTCAAAAGCGGGACTTCTAACATTTCCTTGTGAATATGATGGTTGATTAGGAATATGAGAATTAGAGAATTGGTTTCCTTATGATTGGTATGATGATCTAAAACCTTAGGAACTTTGGCCTTGTATTGGAGGTGGAATGTACTTTCCTTGAAAACCACCTTGGGAAGGGTTTGAGCCCTCCCCTTGGCTTTTCCAAGAGAAATTCGAGTGATTCCTCCAACTAGGATTATAGTGATTGCTATAAGGATTGTTCCCTTGATTAGCGAAAACAACATTTGCTTATTCATGATGCTTACTTTGCACATGTCTATGGGGATAGTTGGAAGTAGAATGTAAAACATTTGAACAAGTCATACATGTCTCATTAGATGCAAGATGAGAATGGTTAGGGAAGGAAGATACTTGATTCGCTGAGTTTTGGTTGATAAAAAATTAATCAAACCTTTGAGATAATAATTTCATCTCGGCGGCAATTTCACTAGAGTGGTCAACTTGATGTAAACCAACACTTTTCCTACCACCAGAATTTCTACCATTCTTCGAAGATAAGGTACGATGCAAACAATTTTCACTCATGTTCTCATAAAGATGCCACACGTCATCCTCATGCCTATCAATGTAAGAGCCACCCATAGAAGCATTAACCAGCCCTTGTAATTATCCGATAAGCTCTCAAAGAAATATTGAACTAATTGCCATTTGGACATGTCATGATGTGGACACTTCCTAAGCAATTCATTAAAACGTTCCCATGCCTCATGAAATGTTTCCCCATCCCCATGTGAAAATTCCCTAATCGAAGTTCTCAAGGCATTGATCTTAGAAATCGGATAGTACTTCTTCAAGAACTCCTGTTGCATTTCTGCCTAAGAAGTTATCAAAAAAGGCCTAAGATTGTTAAACCAATATTTTGCCTTGTGATACCCCTCGATTCTAGAGCCACGGGAGATCAAGTCCAAGCACAGAACCAAGGAGTACCAAACAATTAAACTATTTAAAACGAACACAGATTACAAAAAAAATGATTTAAGAAATAAAAGAATAAGCAGAAAGAAACTATAAAAGAAATCCTCAATATAAAAACCTTAAAATATTAATAACTTAAAATCCTACAATCCAAAATCTCCAATCTTTTAACAACTCGGGAATCCATCTCTAGTGGACCCCTAATATAAAAATCCCAAACTGAATCAAAGTAAAACTAAAGATAAAATCCAAGTCGAACCTCTGGAAAGAGATCCTACATCGTCGGAAGAATGAGTGACCGTCTCTGCTCCACATGAACAAGCTCAAGCTTGGAACTGACGTACACCTGAAAAATAAGAGTGGGTCAGGCCCACGAACAAGTTCTATCCTACTGCAATCCAAGCAGAGACCCGATACGCATGTACATACTAAATAGTTCAACAATAGCTAATAGTCCGTACATAAATATATATCCACACTACTGGACCCTTGCTAGACTATGAAGATGGTCTCAACCTGAATAGAAGGCATCACACAAATCGCACCTGAGTGAGTATGAGTACCTAGGCCTAAACAGGGTATACCTCAATCCCCACAGACAGCTACACATCTAACTACATATACGCATCCTAACCGTTGACTCTGAGACTCAAGCTCATGTCATGGTACCCTAAAAATATATTTAAACTCCAATTCCATCCATCCACAAGAAATCCATTAAGTCATTCGGCGTAGTCAACCGCACCGACTTACATACATATAAGGAGGATTTATTTAATAACCCGTACCCTTATTCCAAATAGGTAGAACTTAGCAACTGGTGCTGTCCAAACCTAGTATGTCACCGTCCCATACCGGTACATACAATCCCATCCGTCTAACAGTTGATAAAGCATATACAAGTACATAACAATATCAACGAGTCCATATGAAGCATATCAGAATGTATTAACAACCATTCTTGAATAGTCCCAACAAATTAATTAACATTGGAAACATAAATATCAATATTAATTACTCCATTCCACATATTTAAATAATTTATAAATGCCAAAACCAACAATTCCATCCTAACCATGTTAGAATAGATTAACCATCATGCTTTAACAAATCCAACCATTGATTAAGTACTAACAGTATCAGTGTCAAAACCCGCAGTTCCAAACTAGGCACATTAAAGTATACTAGAAAAACATGCTTAATTAACCCAACAATAAGCCATTACCTGATCACCCACAGGATTGTGTCTGTAAATATAAGTTTATTCCTGGTATCCATAATTAACAGAGCCTAAACAAATGTTATAATATTTATTTCCATGGCATGCATAATAAATCTAGACAATTTATCATACTGTTAAGTTCCTATCCAACAAAATTGACGAGTTAAATGTTTAGTTTAATCATCAATTAATCTTTAGCAAAAATACAGATTTCTTGTATGTATATATATTCTAAGAATTTGTAATTAGCAGTGCACAAACTCTCATAGGAAATTTTCCATTATAATCTAGAAGTTAGAAACTCCAAATCCACACAAGTCTACAAGACATTCGTAATTAACTCCATGTAATCCTAACGATTAATGCTTTGTGTCCAATTTTATGTTAATCTGATCTTTGAATATTTATGTTTACTCTGGACCACTCCTAAACCATCCATTACAGTATTCATTCTCCACTAAAACATAGGAAAACAATCACTATGAAGCTTAATCACAGAAAAGTGGAAAAACAAACAACAGAACCAAAAACCCACGTAGAAAACAACCTGGAGCCGGCTCCAGAATATTGGAGCCGCCTCCAATGGCCTTGGAGCCGGCTCCTAGACCATTGGAGCCGCCTCCCATGCAAGGAGAGCCGGCTCTAATCCAATAGGAGCCGGCTCTCTCTCCCTCCTCTTCTTCGTGTTCTCTTCTTTGGCGTCGTCTACACCTCCGGCCTTTCACTGCTTAGGTTCCCAGAACTGGTAACTGAGTACCAGTATACTACCAACCCTTGTTTAAGTCCTTAATACAATACTAAGATGGATTTAAACCAAGAACAATGCAAGCAAGAAGTTTATACGATATAACAGATATAAACCACATATTGTCACAGTTAAAAGTTGAACCATGAAACAGATAACGTTTTCCTTTTCAAAACATGTAATTTATCCTGGAACTATCGAGTATGCAAAGAACACAAAGCCTAAGGGAGAGAGTAAGGATAAAACTTGCCTTTGAGACCTTTGTTTACAAATCTCTACGTCTTCTTCTAAGCTTCCGGCGATTCCTACTACAAAAGTTCCTCTGTTCCTCCTCTGCCTCCACAGACGTATACTTGGTTTTGTTATTTTATTTTATTTTTTTAAAACCCTAACTAAACATCTCACATATATTTATAGGATTTTACTAAACCCTAGCTTAATGCAAGACCCAACAATAACCCTAACCGGCCCATCCAACTTAGATTCCTACGACGGCTATAACATGACCTTTTTTTAAAAAACACAACCCTAATTAAAACAACAATTAAATGAAAATAATTAACACTTAAATTCAAATAATTAACCATTATATTAAATTAGATTAAATCACCTAAATAGTTAAATTAAATCAATTAATCTAAAACAAATAATTCATACTTAATCAATTAAACAAACCAATTCACTATATAACAATTAAGAAAACAAAACACATAAGTCACATAATTAAAATAAAAAAAAATGCAATAAAAATCAAAATTAAATCCCCATTTTATCCTTTTGAAAACTAGGGGTATTACATTCTCCCCCCCTAACAAAAGGAATTCCGTCCTCGGAATTCACGAAACTCTGAATTTATAACTTTGCAAAATTCATTTCCGTTTTCGTGTGGCACAGCCCTTTATATGGAATCTTTCCATTCCCCAAATAGTCAACTACTTCGTAGATAACCACGCATGTCTAGGTTCCTTAGATTGGCTAAGTTATGTATACTTACCAAGTCCTACGACCACATACCCAAAATCCTAACATAATTAACGTTATTTCGCCAAAACAGTAGTTGTTGGTTATATGCTTGTATCCCCAACTAAATCGTAATCCCGATCCTGACTAAATTAACCAAAATGAAACACATACAGCACACACGATAAAACACAATAAAAAGCAATAGAATCTTACATAAAGCACCGTTCCTCCTAGCAAAGAAATCTCCTTTAGAAATTAACTTTACTTTATTTGTTCATAATCTATTTTTCAATTCCAGAGGTAATCATCCAACCTCGACACATAAGCTCCAATCATAGCTCATAACATATCCATTTGCTTCAGCAAATTCCAAAGGCTTAACCTTCATCCTCCTTATATACGAAATGCAAACCATCTAATGTAGCTTTAAGAAACAACTTAGACTGTCACAACCTAATTCCCACACTTCCCGGAACGTGATATAAAATCATTGCCTCGTTCTAAGAAGAACTCCATCCGATTCCTGAACCCCTGAAGAGTTCCTTTATCTACCTCCTTTAAAGGTAACCCAAAAGGTTAACTATCCACACCAACCCTATAAGTATCGTTCACTATTTTATTAGCGAACAACATCACCCTCGCGCGATCCTTTACTGACAAGATTCAATACCCTCTTTCTGGGTTATGCTACCATTTTCTCCACTAGAATCCTCTTGGGACTCCTATTCCCCGTTTGTCTCCTTTATGAGAACAACTGCAATCGTGTTGGTCCCTTCATGCAGTGACCTCAAACACACTCCTAAATTCTTCCTTGGCCTATACCTCTAAAAGTAATGCCAACCGGAACTAAACCTTTGATCCCGAGTCCTGCTTCTGATAAAGAACTTGATAACATACTCCTTTACTCCTTTGGGTCTGAATCGCTGTTGCTGCGGACCCCATCCTCCTTCTAGTGTCAACCATTCTATACTTATAGAATATAATTGACATCAGCTGCTCCTCCTAACGAACCATAAAAGAGTACAATGAATCCTAACATAGCTCTAAGTTTTAAGAGATGCAACGCGGAAGACTTCTAACGAAAGACACTCCTAAGGACACTAGAACCTAGAGTGCTCTGATACCAACTGTGATACCTCTCAATTCTAGAGCTACAGGAGATCAAGTCCGAGCACAGAACCAAGGAGTACCAAACAATTAAAGTATTTTAAACGAACACAGATTACAAAAAAAATGATTTAAGAAATAAAAGAATAAGCGAAAAGAAACTATAAAAGAAATCCTGAATATAAAAACGTTAAAATATTAATAACCTAAAATCCTACAACCCAAAATCTCTAATCTTTTAACAACTCGGGAATCCATCTCTAGTGGACCCCTAATATAAAAATCCCAAACTGAATCAAAGTAAAACTGAAGATAAAATCCAAGTCGAACATCTGGAAAGAGATCCTACATCGTCGGAAGAATGAGTGACCGTCTCTGCTCCACACGAACAAGCTCAAGCCTGGAACTGACGTACACCTGTAAAATAGGAGTGGGTCAGGCCCACGAACAAGTTCTATCCTACCGCAATCCAAGCAGAGACCCGATACGCATGTACATACTAAATAGTTCAACAATAGCTAATAGTCCGTACATAAATATATATCCACACTACTAGACCCTCGCTAAACTATGAAGAGGGTCTCAACCTGAATAGAAGGCATCACACAAATCGCACCTGAGTAGGTATGAGTATCTAGGCCTAAACAGGGTATACCTCAATTCCCACAGATAGCTACACATCCAACTGCATATACGCATCCTAACCGTCGACTCTGAGACTCAAGCTCATGTCATGGTACCATAAAAATATATTTAAACTCTACTTCAATCCATCCACAAGAAATTCATTAAGTCGTTCAGCGTAGTCAACCGCACCGACTTACATACATATAAGGAGGATTTATTTAATAACCCGTACCCTTATTCCAAATAGGTAGAACTTAGCAACTGGTGCTGTCCAAACCTAGTATGTCACCGTCCCATACCGGTACATACAATCCCATCCGTCCAACAATTGATAAAGCATATACAAGTACATAACAATATCAACGAGTCCATATGAAGCATATCAGAATGTATTAACAACCGTTCTTGAATAGTCCCAACAAATTGATTAACATTGGAAACATAAATATCAATGTTAATTACTCCATTCCACACATTTAAATAATTTATAAATGCCAAAACCAACAATTCCAACCTAACCATGTTAGAATAGATTAACCATCATGCTTTAACAAATCCAACCATTGATTAAGTACTAACAGTATCAGTGTCAAAACCCGCAGTTCCAAACTAAGCACATTAAAGTATACTAGAAAAACAAGCTTAATTAACCCAACAATAAGCCATTACCTGATCACCCACAGGATTGTGTCTGTAAATATAAGTTTATTCCCGGTATCCATAATTAACAGAGCCTAAACAAATGTTATAATATTTATTTCCATGGCATGCATAATAAATCTAGACAATTTATCATACTGTTAAGTTCCTATCCAACAAAATTGACGAGTTAAATGTTTAGTTTAATCATCAATTAATCTTTAGCAAAAATACAGATTTCTTGTATGTATATATATTCTAAGAATTTGCAATTTGCAGTGCACAAACTCTCACAAGAAATTTTCCATTATAATCTAGAAGTTAGAAACTCCAAATCCACACAAGTCTACAAGACATTCGTAATTAACTCCATGTAATCCTAATGATTAATGCTTTGTGTCCAATTTTATGTTAATCTGATCTTTGAATATTTATGTTTACTCTGGACCACTCCTAAACCATCCATTACAGTATTCATTCTCCACTAAAACATAGGAAAACAATCACTATGAAGCTTAATCACTGAAAAGTGGAAAAACAAACAACAGAACCAAAAACCCACGTAGAAAACAACCTGGAGCCGGCTCCAGAATATTGGAGCCGCCTCCAATGGCCTTGGAGCCGGCTCCTAGACCATTGGAGCTGCCTCCCATGCAAGGAGAGCCGGCTCTAATCCAATAGGAGCCGGCTCTCTCTCCCTCATCTTCTTCGTGTTCTCTTCTTTGGCGTCGTCTACACCTCCGGCCTTTCACTGCTTAGGTTCCCAGAACTGGTAACTGAGTACCAGTATACTACCAACCCATATTTAAGTCCTTAATACAATACTAAGATGGATTTAAACCAAGAACAATGCAAGCAACAAGTTTATACGATATAACAGATATAAACCACATATTGTCACAGTTAAAAGTTGAACCATGAAACAGATAACGTTTTCCTTTTCAAAACATGTAATTTATCCTGGAACTATCGAGTATGCAAAGAACACAAAGCCTAAGGGAGAGAGTAAGGATAAAACTTGCCTTTGAGACCTTTGTTTAAAAATCTCTACGTCTTCTTCTAAGCTTCCGGCGATTCCTACTACAAAAGTTCCTCTGTTCCTCCTCTGCCTCCACAGACGTATACTTGGTTTTGTTATTTTATTTTATTTTTTTTAAACCCTAACTAAACATCTCACATATATTTATAGGATTTTACTAAACCCTAGCTTAATGCAAGACCCAACAATAATCCTAACCGGCCCATCCAACTTAGATTCCTACGACGGCTATAACATGACCTTTTTTTTTAAAACACAACCCTAATTAAAACAACAATTAAATGAAAATAATTAACACTTAAATTCAAATAATTAACCATTATATTAAATTAGATTAAATCACCTAAATAGTTAAATTAAGTCAATTAATCTAAAACAAATAATTCATACTTAATCAATTAAACAAACCAATTCACTATATAACAATTAAGAAAACAAAACACATAAGTCACATAATTAAAATAAAAAAAAATGCAATAAAAATCAAAATTAAATCCCCATTTTATCCTTTTGAAAACTAGGGGTATTACATTCTCCCCCCCTAACAAAAGGAATTCCGTCCTCGGAATTCACGAAACTCTGAATTTATAACTTTGCAAAATTCATTTCCGTTTTCGTGTGGCACAGCCCTTTATATGGAATCTTCCCATTCCCCAAATAGTCAACCATTTCGTAGATAACCACGCATGTCTAGGTTCCTTAGATTGGCTAAGTTATGTATACTTACCAAATCCTACGACCACATACCCAAAATCCTAGCATAATTAACGTTATTTCGCCAAAACAGTAGTTGTTGGTTATATGCTTGTATCCCCAACTAAATCGTAATCCCGATCCTGACTAAATTAACCAAAATGAAACACATACAGCACACACGATAAAACACAATAAAAAGCAATAGAATCTTACATAAAGCACCGTTCCTCCTAGCAAAGAAATCTCCTTTAGAAATTAACTTTACTTTATTTGTTCATAATCTCTTTTTCAATTCCAGAGGTAATCATCCAACCTCGACACATAAGCTCTAATCATAGCTCAAAACATATCCATTTGCTTCAGCAAATTCCAAAGGCTTAACCTTCATCCTCCTTATATACGAAATGCAAACCATCTAATGTAGCTTTAAGAAACAACTTAGACTGTCACAACCTAATTCCCACACTTCCCGGAACGCGATATAAAATCATTGCCTCGTTCTAAGAAGAACTCCATCCGATTCCTGAACCCCTGAAGAGTTCCTTTATCTACCTCCTTTAAAGGTAACCCAAAAGGTTAACTATCCATACCAACCCTATAAGTATCGTTCACTATTTTATTAGCGAACAATATCACCCTCGTGCGATCCTTTACTGACAAGATTCAATACCCTCTTTCTGGGTTATGCTACCATTTTCTCCACTAGAATCCTCTTGGGACTCCTATTCCCCGTTTGTCTCCTTTTTGAGAACAACTGCAATCGTGTTGGTACCTTCATGCAGTGACCTCAAACACACTCCTAAATTCTTCCTTGGCCTATACCTCTAAAAGTAATGCCAACCAGAACTAAACCTTTGATCCCGAGTCCTGCTTCTGATAAAGAACTTGATAACATACTCCTTTACTCCTTTGGGTCTGAATCGCTGTTGCTGCGGACCCCATCCTCCTTCTAGTGTCAACCATTCTATACTTATAGAATATAATTGACATCAGCTGCTCCTCCTAACGAACCATAAAAGAGTACAATGAATCCTAACATAGCTCTAAGTTTTAAGAGATGCAACGCGGAAGACTTCTAACGAAAGACACTCCTAAGGACACTAGAACCTGGAGTGCTCTGATACCAACTGTGATACCTCTCGATTCTAGAGCCATAGGAGATCAAGTCCGAGCACAGAACCAAGGAGTACCAAACAATTAAAGTATTTTAAACGAACACAGATTACAAAAAAAATGATTTAAGAAATAAAAGAATAAGCGAAAAGAAACTATAAAAGAAATCCTGAATATAAAAACCTTAAAATATTAATAACCTAAAATCCTACAATCCAAAATCTCTAATCTTTTAACAACTCGGGAATCCATCTCTAGTAGACCCCTAATATAAAAATCCCAAACTGAATCAAAGTAAAACTGAAGATAAAATCCAAGTCGAACATCTGGAAAGAGATCCTACATCGTCGGAAGAATGAGTGACCGTCTCTGCTCCACACGAACAAGCTCAAGCCTGGAACTGACGTACACCTGTAAAATAGGAGTGGGTCAGGCCCACGAACAAGTTCTATCCTACTGCAATCCAAGCAGAGACCCGATACGCATGTACATACTAAATAGTTCAACAATAGCTAATAGTCCGTACATAAATATATATCCACACTACTAGACCCTCGCTAAACTATGAAGAGGGTCTCAACCTGAATAGAAGGCATCACACAAATCGCACCTGAGTGGGTATGAGTATCTAGGCCTAAACAAGGTATACCTCAATCCCCACAGATAGCTACACATCCAACTGCATATACGCATCCTAACCGTCGACTCTGAGACTCAAGCTCATGTCATGGTACCATAAAAATATATTTAAACTCCAATTCCATCCATCCACAAGAAATTCATTAAGTCGTTCAGCGTAGTCAACCGCACCGACTTACATACATATAAGGAGGATTTATTTAATAACCCGTACCCTTATTCCAAATAGGTAGAACTTAGCAACTGGTGCTGTCCAAACCTAGTATGTCACCGTCCCATACCGGTACATACAATCCCATCCGTCCAACAATTGATAAAGCATATACAAGTACATAACAATATCAACGAGTCCATATGAAGCATATCAGAATGTATTAACAACCGTTCTTGAACAGTCCCAACAAATTGATTAACATTGGGAACATAAATATCAATATTAATTACTCCATTCCACACATTTAAATAATTTATAAATGCCAAAACCAACAATTCCAACCTAACCATGTTAGAATAGATTAACCATCATGCTTTAACAAATCCAACCATTGATTAAGTACTAACAGTATCAGTGTCAAAACCCGCAGTTCCAAACTAAGCACATTAAAGTATACTAGAAAAACATGCTTAATTAACCCAACAATAAGCCATTACCTGATCACCCACAGGATTGTGTTTGTAAATATAAGTTTATTCCCGGTATCCATAATTAAAAGAGCCTAAACAAATGTTATAATATTTATTTCCATGGCATGCATAATAAATCTAGACAATTTATCATACTGTTAAGTTCTTATCCAACAAAATTGACGAGTTAAATGTTTAGTTTAATCATCAATTAATCTTTAGCAAAAATACAGATTTCTTGTATGTATATATATTCTAAGAATTTGCAATTAGCAGTGCACAAACTCTGACAGGAAATTTTCCATTATAATCTAGAAGTTAGAAACTCCAAATCCACACAAGTCTACAAGACATTCGTAATTAACTCCATGTAATCCTAATGATTAATGCTTTGTGTCCAATTTTATGTTAATCTGATCTTTGAATATTTATGTTTACTCTGGACCACTCCTAAACCATCTATTACAGTATTCATTCTCCACTAAAACATAGGAAAACAATCACTATGAAGCTTAATCACTGAAAAGTGGAAAAACAAACAACAGAACCAAAAACCCACGTAGAAAACAACCTGGAGCCGGCTCCAGAATATTGGAGCCGCCTCCAATGGCCTTGGAGCCGGCTCCTAGACCATTGGAGCCGCCTCCCATGCAAGGAGAGCCGGCTCTAATCCAATAGGAGCCGGCTCTCTCTCCCTCCTCTTCTTTGTGTTCTCTTATTTGGCGTCGTCTACACCTTCGGCCTTTCACTGCTTAGGTTCCCAGAACTGGTAACTGAGTACCAGTATACTACCAACCCTTGTTTAAGTCCTTAATACAATACTAAGATGGATTTAAACCAAGAACAATGCAAGCAACAAGTTTATACGATATAACAGATATAAACCACATATTGTCATAGTTAAAAGTTGAACCATGAAACAGATAACGTTTTCCTTTTCAAAACATGTAATTTATCCTGGAACTATCGAGTATGCAAAGAACACAAAGCCTAAGGGAGACAGTAAGGACAAAACTTGCCTTTGAGACCTTTGTTTAAAAATCTCTACGTCTTCTTTTAAGCTTTCCGGCGATTCCTACTGCAAAAGTTCCTCTGTTCCTCCTCTGCCTCCACAGACGTATACTTGGTTTTGTTATTTTATTTTATTTTTTTTAAACCCTAACTAAACATCTCACATATATTTATAGGATTTTACTAAACCCTAGCTTAATGCAAGAGCCAACAATAATCCTAACCGGCCCATCCAACTTAGATTCCTACGACGGCTATAACATGACCTTTTTTTTAAAACACAACCCTAATTAAAACAATAATTAAATGAAAATAATTAACACTTAAATTCAAATAATTAACCATTATATTAAATTAGATTAAATCACCTAAATAGTTAAATTAAATCAATTAATCTAAAACAAATAATTCACACTTAATCAATTTAACAAACCAATTCACTATATAACAATTAAGAAAACAAAACACATAAGTCACATAATTAAAATAAAAAAAAATGAGATAAAAACCAAAATTAAATCCCCATTTTATCCTTTTGAAAACTAAGGGTATTACATGCCTTGTCTTTATGGGTAAATGGAAAAAGTTTGAGCCTTAAGACCTCTTCCGGCTTGTCCATGTATTTTACGGTGGAACATACTTCAAGAAACTCATCCAAATGCTTATAAGGTTCTTCACTAGGAAGTCCATGGTAGTTAGGAAGCATTTGTATGGTTTGTGGCTTGATTTCATAGTGGTGTGCTCTAAATGGTGGCAACTGAATGCATGTGGGTGCATTATATTCATTAGGCACATAGTGATCTCTTAAAGCAAGGGGAGGCTTAGCAATTGGAGGTGCAACATGGGCACCTTGATTGCCTTGAATGATGGGATGTGGTGGAGCATAGATTGGCCTTGGCATTCCCAATGGAACTTGGCCTTGTTGTTGTGGTGGATGAACAAATGGTCTCGGCATGCCTAATATAACTTGTATGTTATCATGATGCACATTGGGGTGGAGGATACCTTGTTGGTCTATGTGACTAAGGTCCTCCACATGGTCCTCATTATGTCCTTCCGTTAATGAAATGGATTAACTAGAACTACCTCTTCCCCTAAGGTTTCGAACAATGGATTCAAGATGAAAATTTAAAGGGACAAGAGTGGGTCTCAATGATCTATAACCATGCATGCACAATGCAACACAGCAAGCAATAACAACAAAAACTTCACCTTCACAACAAGTCAACAATCAACAACCTTCCTCCACATACAATGTTCACATACTCCCATGCTATCAACAATATGCAAGAAAAGTAAATTGCCTCCACGTGGGCTCACGATTTATCTAAGAATTGAAATACAAGCCTTCACGCGGGCCGATGATTTAACCAGAGATTGAGTAAGAAAAAACTCACAAAGGTCCTTTAGCACTTCAACTCCAAATTTTTAGCTTTTAGCTAAGCAATTTTTTTTTTTTTTTTTTTTTTTTTTAATTTAAACCTTTTTCCTTGCTTGCTTAGCTCCTTTACTTGGATGCTCCTTTGCTTGCGTCCTAACTCAATACTCCTAGTCAAACAAGAATAAACACAATAAGTAACAAAAATTGAAAACAAGGTAAAGACACGATCAAAAGATTACTAATTCCTAATTGATTCCACAAATACGACGTTGCCAATCAATCAATCCCCGGCAATGGCGCCAAAAACTATGATGCAGCTCGAGGGTGTGCATAAAATAATGCACAACACTTTGAGTTTGGAAATTAGTGTCAAGTGGGCATCATACTTTAAATTTAAAATCGCTTAACACCTATACTATGTAGTATAAATGAGAAGGGATCATCCCAAGGGATTGAGGGTCGTACTAGGTTGAGGAATCAAGGTTATGGTTAGTAAGTCGAGTGATCAAAATAGTGGTTGGTTGGTTGAATTAAACTAGATGCAAATTAAACTAAAGTAAACAATAATGTAATAAAGAGAATAAAAGAGAGAGAGATCTTGGGGTTTAGAGATCACCACTAAGCATAACTTTTCTACACCCTTAATGAATGATTAATGAGGGGAAAAATATGTATTGCAACAAAGTGTGTGTGTATGGTTGTTCCAACAAGCATGGATGACAAATTAAGCATATATTGTCTAAACAACATAGTGGATAACACAACATATCAAATTAAGCCATTAATCCTTCCTTTAGGCTCACAATCCAAGCAAATCACAAGGTTAGAGATAAATGTTACTTGCTTTCATAAGTATGGAACATCAACAACAAGCATGGATTGTCCTCCCATTTAACATCTAAATTACAACTACACTAAAATTAAGCTAATGACATGAAATTAAACTAATTATACTAAGGGAGAGGTACAATCCATCAAAAAATGAATATGAACCATCAAATAAACCACAAGAACATGCCATTAAGCACTATGTCTTGGCAATCTCTAGATCTATAGCATTAATACACATAGACATGCATTAATAACACAAGAAATAGAGACAAACACATGAACATCTATTCAAGCATACATAGACATATGGATAGAATGAAATGATCAATTGGAAGTATTAAACCACATAAATCATTAAATAAACAAGATCTATACATATAAAAGTGTCAAGACATGTATTACAATACAAATCCCCTCAAAAAAACATAAATCAAGATATAGAAAACATGCTTAGGGCTAACTTTAGCCCCAAGAGGATGTCTAGCCACTCATGGATGATGTCCTCCAACCCTCAAGGGCAAGCTCCATGGAAGAAATCTGCTCCTTGGTTGATTAAAAGTCTTTAATGGTGTCTCTAGCCTAGCCTCATCTCATTTTCTTCCTCCCGAAGTATTATCTCCTCTAAGTATATGTATATGTGTAAAAGTGGCTCATATTCCTTATATAGGTAGGTCAAAAATCACCCCAAATGAGCTAGGCTCGTACACCAATAATCCTCTAATGATTGGATATGAGACAACTTTTAATGAGCTGGAATTTAGATTTTTCTCTTGATTTGGGAAGTTCAATCGATCAAACTTGTGGTGAGATCGATCGAACGTGGCTGAGATCTATCGAATTGAAGCTGAATCGATCCTTAATGGCGGCGCCTTTTTGGATAAAAACAAATCTGAGATATTTTGAAGTTATTTTTGGGAAAAGTATAAAAGTGGTTGGTAGGGTGGTACAGCTGGATAAGATCTGGCATATGGATAAGGATAAGAAAGTTCGATCGATCAAAAAATAATGTTGGATCGATCGAACTTTTGGGATCTCTGAAGATGACATCATGGCCTGGATCTATCTTGGAGTGCTGAGATCGATGAAAGTTGGATCGATCGAACTTTTCTTGATATCGATCGAAGTTGCTGAAATTCCACCATTTGCTTCATTTTGCTCTACTTTGCTCCTTTCTTTGATTAATCCCAGAAATGCTTCATTTCTGCTCTTATTTGGCTGAGTTAGCTTATTTTGGGGATAAGTACCTGAAAATGGAAATAACACGAAATCAATCTAAAGCGAGAAAATAAGATAGATGAATGGACAAAAATACCCTCGCTTAGGGGGTTTAAATGCGCACTTTTCAGCACTCATCACCTAGGCCAACAAGTGGGTGAATCTTCACACTCCAAATGTCAAGAGATCATGCATCCAAGTCACTCCACCCTATTGCCAACAATTGGCACCATGAGAATGCGACACTTGTCACATTTTCTAAAAATTGCAAAAAGGTCCTTTTTCAAAATATCTTACAAATTAAATTGCAAAAAGGTCCCTAAGACAAAAAATAATTACTTTATGTAATTACACAAAAATCCCAAAAATAATGAATAATTACAATAATGAATGCATCTATGCCCTTTTATGAAAATTAAACAACTAGAATGTATTTTCTACAAAAGTAAAAATACAATTGTCATGGAAATCAATATCATGAATGCATGCAAAACCAGAATCAAATCTAAGCACAACAAGTGAGGTTATGCAAGGAAAAATGACAAATGGGAAAAAGACAAAAAAGGGAAAAGACAAAATAGGAGAAAGACAAAAAAAGAATATCGCCGAAAAAGGAAAAGGAGGAAAAGGACTGGGTCATTACATACCACAACTGAGAAAGAGTTGCTTGTCGTTGTCTTTGCCTTGGATAAATTCCATTCTTACCTTTTGGGATCAAAGGTAGTTATCTAGTTTGATCATATTGCTTTAAGGCATTTATTATCTCAGAAGGAAACCGAACCAAGGTTGATTCGATGGATACTCTTACTCCAAGAGTTTAACTATGAAATCCGGGATAAGAAAGGGTCAGAGAATGTTATAGCTGACCATCTTTCTTGAATTCTCATTGAGAATACCTCACTTTCATTTCTAGTTCATGATTCATTTTTGGATAAGCAACTGTTTGAGGTTTCTCAAGGGAATTTGACTTGGTATGCCAATATTTGTGAACTACCTCGTAATAGGCAAAATTTCTTCTCATTGGTGAAAGTAAGAAAATGACCGATTTTTCTCTTAAATTCGAATATATTTCTGGGATGACCCTCAATCATTCAAAAATTGCCCTACAATTCCTTATTGGCCACTTTGATGCTAGCAGTGATGGTCTTTCATCCAGTGATGGTGAAGATGAAGAAGAAGAAATCAAAGAAGAAAAAGTAAAAGTATTGGATGGAGGAGAAGATGCATTGTACAAAACCAATGGGAAAGAATAACTTTCTCAGGTATTTCAAATATAGTTTGAATTACTGTCCAGCTTCTGGTATTTACTTATAACTCTTTATATAGGAACTCATCATTGTTAAGAAAGAATTCAAGCCTCAGTTTTCCTCTTCCAATGATGGAGAGTCATCAGATGGAGAGGAGAGTGCTTCCAAAGGTCTTCCCATTACCCAACATTCCTTTGATGCCCTTAAGAGATGCAGCCCTTCCAGTAGAATAGTTGGAAAAGCGAAAAGAAAATTTGTTTCGAATTTAGAAAAGGCTAAAGACTTTAACTTACCCCGAGATTCTCCACAGCTAAAGAAGAGCAAATCATCCAAGGAGATTATTTTGGTAATATCATTTTCCTATCTTTGTTTCCTTTTGGCTCAGATATTTGTTGAAGTATTCATAGTTCCCTTTCATTTTTAATCAATAGTGCTCTTCTATGGGGCACAATCTTCTTAACATCCATTTGGATTAACAAGTTACGCAAGGATAGGATTTATCTCTTCAAGCTTCCATCATTAAAAGTCTGGTTAGCCAAGATGGAAAGTGTTTGCCAACTCCAACCCCCACTATTGGAACTTCAGTCCCCTCTGGTCTAATTGGAACTTCCACTAGTCCGACACCTTTCATTCCAGAAGCAAGCTTTTATTCCAGAAGCAAGCTTTTATAAATTCAAACTTCGCCTCCTTTTTTTTATTCTTTCTGATTACTCACGTTTAACTCCTTCTCAAGCTACACCCTCTCTATCAACTTCAGCACCCTTCATGGTAAAATGAAGGGCCCTTCCTGCTTTAGATGATTTGTACAAAGTAAGCAAGGCCACCAAGTCTTCAAGTACATCAACATCCAGTGCCAGTGTCTTAATGCTTATAGTTCTTTCGAATGAAGCAATCAAAATGGCCAAAGAACAACTACTATCATACCTTTCCAAAGATGTTGAAGAGGTGGTGTCTTTCTAACAAAATCTGTCAAGCATTCTAAATACCCTCAAGAAGCATTTTGGATTTTCTAAGAATATCAAGGTTTTGTAAAACAAATTTTAGCTCAAACTCGAATTCATTACTTCCAATGTGAATTCATGCACTTCTTCTATTACTAAGTATGAAAAGAAAGTGGAACTCAGGAATAATGCTTTTAAAGATTTCCAACTTGCCTTGGAGCCCTATCCAGAAATCAGGGAACAAGCTAAAAAACTTGTAACTCAAAAGGAAGTGTTAACAACTAAACTGAACTGAATTCAAAAAGAGTTAGAACAGATTGAGCATGAAGAGTTTGTGTTGGATTAGACAACAAGTGCCATTGTTACTAAGTCTGAGCCTTTCAAAAAGGATTGGGAGAGTCTAGTTAATGAGCTCCCTCAACTTGAAGATACCAAATCCAGAGCAATTGATTCCTTTGAAGAGTTAAGGCGGCTTTGGATTGAATTTGGAAACAAGCTTCCTTCTATTTATTTTCTGTGGTTCTTTTCTTATGCTACTCTTGTGGTTGTTTTTGAACTTTTGGTCTTTTGGTTTTTTGGCAATAGTATTATAGAGGAGGAAAATAAACGTGTATGTTAAAAATAACATTGTATGGCCAACTATTAGTTTCGCAGCCATTATTTTGGGGCTTGTAATGAAATAAATCATCAATGAGAGTGTTATTTCTAAATCCCCTTTTTGCATGTGCATTTTGTAAAGTCATATGAAGAAATTTCTAAGTCATTAAGGAATGCCTTTAGGCTATGAAAGTGGCCTGTTAACATTCTTGTATTGCGAAGTTTAGTTTTGACATGCTTCATTGTCGAAAAAGCTCATTCTGTTGTTGATGTAGAAACAGGAAGAGTCAATATTAGATGAATCAATCTTATAATAAGTTTATCTCTTTCTTGTTTCAACTAGCATTTTGCATAAATCAGAATGGTGGACAAATTCTGAAAACTCGAATGATGGAGTACATCAATCTTATAATGCTCCAACTAGCTTCTCAAAGCTCGCATCTCATCTTGAAAATCCTTAGGATAAAATTTTCCTACAAGATTGCAAATATCATAAACTTTAAATGATTTATAAGCATCTTTAGGATCCAAAGTTGTGACAAGAATAAGGAGTTCCACTGTACTTTTAGAGAATCTCTGATTTAACTCCATCAATTGAAAATCTATAGTTGCATTGAAAATATCAACTTGATAGTGATGATTAAATGTAATACTATCATTTTGTTGACAATAACAACCTGTACCCACCATGTAAAAAACATTCATGCCAGGTATTAAAATGTCATGTTCTTTACAAAATGATTCCACATTTTGAAAGAAAATATGCCACCCATTTTCTCTCAAATGTTGAAGGAGTGCATTTGTACTTGAAACTAAGTTCATAGCATTTACAATGTCTTTTTTTCGTTGCAATGCTTAACAAAGTATATCAGTAATTCCCATCACTTCACTCAACAAATGCAAGATAAATACAAATTCAAATGATAACATTGTACGATAAACACCTTTTGCTTCCCCACGTATAGAATTAGTTTGACCATTCTTTGAAATATTTTAAGTAATTAAACAAGATGGACCAAATAAGTCTATCAAGCTACTAACAAAACCAAAATGAGAGCTCCGTCGAGTGGCACTTGCTCGTTGTAAAGTCTTAATATGATTAGCTCATTTACAACTCTCAAGTTCACCAGTAGCTAACTTATTAGCGGATAAAATCACTTGAGTTGATTATAACTAACTATGACTCTTAGGAGAAGCACTGATAAGAATAACAATAGAATTCAACTTTGAAAAGAATAGCCATATATCTTGCACATCTTTGGATGCAGCAACTAACGCTAGTTGTAGTTGGTGAGCAAAGCAGTGTACATAATATGCATATGGACATTCTTTAAGAAACAATGCTTGTAATCCATTCCATACCCCACGCATATTGCTCGCTCTATCATACCCTTAGCCTAGCATGTTATTGATTTGGAGATCATAAAGAGTAAAGACATTTGATATATTTTTTTTAAGAGGTAAGGCAGTGGTGTCTTTAACCCCTACAACTCCAAAAAATTGCTCTATAAATAAACCATTCTTATCAACAAATCTCAATACAATGGCCATTTGCTATGTATTAGACAAATCTTGTGCTTCAACAACCAAACTACAAAATTTTGCATCCCCAACTTCTTCACGAATCTTACATCTCACCCCATTGCCAAGAATATGTAAAACCTTTTTTGAACCATTAGCGAGAGGTACTTTGCTTTTTTTGGTGCATTCTCTATGACAACTTCAACAACTTTTGTCATTTAACTTTGCTGAATGTTTTATGAATTCAATAAAGTTTCCACGACTCAATGATTTAACAGATTCATCGTGACCTCTAAATGCACATGTTTGGAATGCAAGCCACCGAACACTTTCAATTGTTGTCTTAAGGCGTAATCGATTCTTTTCCACCATATTTCTAGATGATACATTCAACACTCTGTCAATATGTTGCAAAGGATTCATTAAAGCATCTGAAGCTCCTATGGCACACAAGTGAAATGAATTAGGACCACCCAGATGTTGCAAAATAGCATACCTATATAATACCCCTATATTTTAAAGGTATTATTTATTGGGATTAATAATTTTTATTTTTATTTAAAATGATTTGTTTGATTTATTTGGGATTAATTGCTTTTATTTTATTTTTAAATGATTTATTTTATTTAATTGAGTACTTAGATTAATTGCCTTATTTTAATTAGATTATATTTTGTGATTATATTTGTTGACTTGATATGATGTTGACGTGGCCGTTCCTATACGCCAAAATAATGTAGTGAATGTGCGGTTCAAGAAAAGCCTTTTGGGTCAAGTTTAAATTTATAAAAACCACTACCAACACTACTACTAAAGTAGCAAGAGTGAGTAGGGATCGTCCTAAGGGATTATACGTGTTGGAATTTAACTTTGACTCTAATGTATCACAAGATTGCAAAGAGAGAGATTGGTTTAATTAAACTAAGGTACAATGAAATTAAAATGCAAATAAAGTAAACTAGTTAGAGATAGGGATTTAAGATATATGAAGAGAGGTCTTAAGGTGTTGGAATCACCACTAAGATCATGTAATTAACCACTTGCTTTCCATTAATAGAGAATACATTGTTGTGAACAAAATGCGACTACCAATTGCAATATTAAGCATGGACCATCAAATTAAAGAATGAATTGTCTACTTAAACCAGTGTAGCACAACCCATCAATTCTAAGCCTGACCCATCAAACTAGTCACAATTGTAGCACACATCAATCTAAAGAATCATGGAATTTGTAATAAGAAGCCATGGAATATCAAAGCAAGCAAAGATTGTCTACCTACCTACAAGCATGAATTAAATTGTAGAACAACCCATCAAGCATAAGAATAATCCATCAAATTAATTGATAAACCCATCTAATAAAAACCTATGCTTAGCCATCACAAAATCCTTAATTAATCACACATAGACATGCAACCAACATAGAGAATCTAGTGTAGAGATCAATTCCCCAAATAATCACACATAAGACAACATGTAAATAAAATAGAGAATCAATAGAAAGAATTAATCCATATGAATCATGTAAGAAATAATTCCTAATTTAATCACACATAGACATGTAAATAAATTAGAGAATTAATAGGAAGAATTAAACCATAGAAATCATAGAAATATACCAAGATTCATTAAATTCACAAGGCTAGAACACTAATCACAACAATGTATATAAATCCCCAAAAATAAAAATACAAGGGTTTAGATTACACAAGACTTAGGGATCATCCAAGCCCTAAGTGTAGATCTAGCGAATCATGGAGGAGGTAGATATGGTCATGAAACCCTCAAAGGCAAGCTCCAAACATGGCTCCATCTTCTTCTTCCTCTTCTTTTTCTTCTTCTTTAAAACTCTAGAGAGAGAGAGAGATAGTGGATCCAGAGATGGGTTCTTGAGATGAGTCTCCACTTCCCCCTTTTCTTCTAACCCTAATCTCTAACTTTTCTGGAGAGATAAAGTAAAAATACAATGTAGAAATAAAATGATAAAAAGCTTCTTTACAAAATGGGCCACTTCCCTTTATATAGAAGGTCCTCTTCTTAGTCACTAAGTCAGGAATATAGCACCAAAAATATCTAATCCCATACTATGTGGTATGTGGGAGTTTTGGGCGAGCGCGAGAATAAGACAGCTCGCTGCCAGCAAAAGTTTTCTTCAATCGATCAGAGAAAAGTTCGATCGATCCAACTTTTATTTTCGATCGATCCAACTTCGATCAATCTTAGAAAAAGCGATTGATCTCAGAAAAAGTTGGATCAATCCAACTTGGCAGTTTTTCAGCATTAGCCTCCTTTTGCTCCAAATCAGCTTCCTTTTGCTCCGGATCCTCACTAAGACTTAGTTTGACTCCAAAAAGGCCTTAAGAAACCATTTTTAGCCCATTTTAACATTATTGACCGGAAATAGACAAAAACAAAAATAAGTACTAAAACGGGAAAATAAGAAAGATAAAGGTCCTAGAACATTTAAGCTTAAGGGGTTTAAAAGTACACTTTTCAGTACTCATCACACACCCCCAAACTTAAATATTGCTAGTCCCTAGCAATAAACTACAAAGTAAAGAAATGAAATAAACAACTAAACAACTACAAACTAGAAAGCAATAAAAGGATAACGCCACTTTCGTAAGGAACACGATTGCACTTAGCACATGCAACAAGCCTTTTAAACCCCTAGGTTACCCCTAGTGGACGAGTGAAGTCTCGTGAGGGTTTCCAGAAATGATACCCACAAACATTAAGCTCATTCTCACAAAAGAGACACCAATATTGCAAACAAGCATTGGGAGAAAACTATCTCAAGTATGCAATTTTTCAAACATTTCTAAGCAATCTCCCAAAATCTCAACATCAAGCAAGCAAGTATGGTCCTACACACATCAAGAAAATGATCATGCAAATCAAAACAACTCTAAAATCCTTTTGAGTGGACCGGCATCAAATATGCTGCTATCTAAGCCAACTAAAGAATTAATCACATCCGTACCCTCAAACTAACACACAAATTTAGTACCGATCATCAAGACAAAAGGTGGATCTTTTATTAAAGCTTTATTGTTCTAGGTGCGTTTATTCTTTTCACTAGATTTTTTTATTATTATTATAGGATCAAAAATGGAAGCATGGTGCAATGTGTTGATCTATTAAGCTTTCTAGCGATTCATGAAGTCGAGCGTTAGGTCAATGACTCTCAAACCAGATGGCTTTAGGGCATTAGGCGTTCAAACACCCCTACGAACTTACAAGCTCAAATCAACTAGGCTACAAATCAAGACAACCTCCATCTAATCATTTCCCACTTCTCACCATTTAGGAGAAGTCCTCACTTCTTATTTTTTTTATTTTTTTTTATTATTATATTTTTTTTTTTGTAAGCAAGTTCAATTATTAACCTAGAGTTTGGGCCTCCACCTTTCGGTGTGAGAAATTCAATGCTTGATGAGGCTAGAATCCCGGCTACTTAGTGAAAAGGGGTTGTTATCCACCTTTATCAAGAATGAAAGCTTTCAATGCACTACTAGCCCAATTGGGATATAACCAATTCAATAATCAACAAAGCATGTACCCCACAAATAAATGCTAGTGTGCGCCTGTGCTAGTGTAGAATCCTAGAGTGAATCTCAAAATAATCACAAAATCAAGATGATGTGGACCACAAGTGCAAGCAAGATATCAATCTTTCGAAAAATTTACTCCTAAATGGCTTCCACAAGGTATAGAAGGAGTATTGGACTCTCAAGTCATGCACTTTTTTAAATTTTAAGTAATATAGTCCTCAAAAGATCAAAATCATCGCTAACATGGATCTCAAATCTCAATCATGCATTTAAAGTTCAACTTTAAGTAGAATGCAATAAGACACCTTACCCCCAAAACTCAAATCGCACATTGTCCTCAATGTACAATAAGAACAATGGAAAAGATGGAAAGAGTATACCTAGATCGCAAAAGTATGAAGCCCGGTAGTGATCTAATTCGAAAGACGTCTCCCCCAAACTTGGAATCAATAACATGCTTGAATAACCACGCTAGCAAACTCACATCAAATATCAAATACGATAAGAATAATTAAGCATTCTAAGGCAATATATCACAAGATGAAAGAGAGATATGAGATCAAGCCCTACCTAAAGCATAAGTATGCATGACTACACATATGGGCATAATGGTGAATCTTTTTATATTTTTCATTTAATGAAAACAAGTATATACAAAATGCAAGAAAAACAAAGAATAAAATGCATGAACAAAATATGAAAAGAAAAATAAAGAAAGTAAAATGTAATGAAAGAATATGTACAATGTAAGAAATGAAAAACAATATGTACAATGCAAGTATATACAAAATTTTCTTACTTTTTGTTTTTCATTTTTCTTATTTTTTTTATTTTTTTATTTTTTATGACATAACAAGTATGTACACACACACAAAAATAAAACAAATAAACATGCAAGAAATGAAAATGCAAAGAAATAAGGGAAGCAAAAATTTGTTTGTTTTTTTTTTAAATTTATTTATTTATTTATTTTTTAAGAAAGTATGTACAATGAAACAAAATACAAGAAAAATAAAGAAATAAAAATGAAAATGAAAATGTATGAAACAAGAGATAAATAACACAATGTGTCATTTGGGTGCTAAGTTTAACATCTCTAGCAAGACGGAATGCTACATTGAAAAATTATTTTTTTTTAATTTAATTTTTTTTTTCGAAATTAAAAATTAAAAATTAAGAAAAATAAAAATTAAAGTTAAACAAATTATTTTCGGATTTTTTTGGAAATAAGATAAAAGGAAATAAAATAAAATAAAAGTATTTTTGGGATTTTTTTTTAAAAAAATTTGAAATAAAAATAAATCTTGAAAGTTAAAATGAAAATAAAATAAAATAAAAATCTTTTTGGAGTTTTCAAAAATAAAATAAAATAAACAAAAATATTTTTGTATTTTTAACAAATTTTAAAACTTTTTTTTTATAAGAGAAAATAGAGTAAATAAAATAAAAGAAATAACAAAAGTCAAAGAAGATGGAAAATAAAATAAAATAAAAATAGAAAGAAGAAAAAGTCAAAAATTCAAAGGGGCAAAGCTGTGATCGATCTTGACTTGTATCGATCACACCATGATCGATATATTCTCGCACGATGGGATAGAAAGTATGAAATTTGCAATGCTTTGAAAATTTTTCTAAGTAAGGAATCTCGATCGATCCAATAATGAAGTTGGATCGATCGAAGAACTTTAGATTGATCTAGGAATGTTTTCGATAGATCTGACAGAGAGCTGAAATATGCAAGTTGATGCAGGCTCAAAATTTTTCTAAGTGTTGAAACTACAGATTGATCTAACTTGATGTTTGGATCGATCGAAGGTCATCTGATCGATCTAACTGAGAACTGAGATCTGAAGATTTTCTTGGATCGATGAGATGAGAGTGATTTGGATGCAGGTTTGATGCAGGTCGAAAATTTTTCTAAGTGTTGGATGCAGGTAGAAGTTCGATCAATCGAACTCTCATTTGAGATCGATCGAACTTATGCAAAATGCTCAATCACAACATAAAAATGCATGCAATCCTAATCATAGTTCCTAGCAATGCATATGAACCAAAAACAAGTATCTAGACTCCGCAAGAAATGAAATTAAAGATAGAAATGAGGAAAGAATAGGGTTTTGACACCCTACGAATACTTTTGCTAGTTTTTAACGTCTCTAGCAAGACATTGGGCTCTTTTAGCCCAGATTAAAGATCTTGTTGTGCATCCCCTCCTTGTTAGGGTGATAGATGCTTTGAACTCTACCCAACAAATGGTTCTTTGAAGAACTTGTAGAATTTAGCTCAAAAGAAACTTTTGATCCCTTGTCAATGCAATCACAATCTTTGGGCTTCCATGCCCTTCCAAAGCAAAAATTTGAAACAACACTTTGAGAATGCAAGGTTGAAGATGATCCCTTTAAAGTTTTGGTCTTACACAAAAGCTCACTTCCTTGATATTGAAGATCACAGCATTTATCTACAACATTAACCTCTCATTCATATTTGTCAAATGAGCTGGGTGTGGGATTGAAGATATTCAACTTCACCTTTATGTGGCCAAATGAGATCTTCATTATCCCCGTCCTACAATTGATGTTGGCATTAACGGTTTCCAAGAAGGGACGACCAAGGATAACGGGAATTTGGCTTTTAGGATTGGGGGCTGGTTCCGTGTCAATGACAACGAAATCAACAGGGAAGAAAAATTTGTTAATCTTTATTAAAACTTCCTCAATGATACCCCTAGGCTTCTTAATGGATCAGTCGGCAAGTTGTAAAACTACCGACGTCGATTTTAATTCACCTAGGCCCAATTTGACATAAACCGAGTATGGAAGAAGGTCAACACTTGCTCCTAAGTCAAAAAGTGCCTGATTAATGATATGATCACCAATGATGCATGATGTGGTAGGTGAACCGGGGTCCTTAAACTTTGGTAAAGTGTTATGTTGCAAAATTGAGCTCACTTGCTCGGTTAAAACCACTTTTCTTGGTGCTTGGCTCTTGTTCTTCCGCTTTTGGGTGCACAAGTCTTTCAAGAATTTGGCATAAGCCAGAATTTGCTTGATTGCATCCAAAAGTGAAAAATTGACTTTCACTTGCCTAAACATTTCCATAATTTCATTGGTTTTTACCTTTTGTTTGCTTTTGAAATGAATCCTTTTAAGGCATCCGGAAATGGAGCTTTTGGTTCAAACACTTTTTTAGCATTTTCTTTTGAGAACTTTCCAACACAAGAATTTTTTAAATCACTTTGTTTTAAATCATTTTTCAAGAAAACCTTTTCAAATTCATTTTTCGGCAAATCTTCCTTTAAATCATTTTCGAAATCATTCTTCAAATCACATTTTGAAGCTTTCTCATTCACATGATCATGTATACGCAATGAAGGATGAATGGGATGTGAAACGGGACGGGTGACAACTTGAGGTTGCACCAGTTCACTCTCTTTATTGAACATTTTAACTTGATTATCCACAATCCTACCACTCCGCAAGGTAGTCACCGCATTAACATGCTCAATGGTGTAGCCTTCCGATGAGGAATGGGTTTCCACAACACATTATTGCTTAGGTGGGGCATTCAAAGGCATCTTTCCCTTCTCTCTTGCATTAAAAGTGCTTGTTATTTGCCCTACTTGGGTTTCTAGCTTCGCAATAGATTGAGAGTGGGAATGAAACAATTGTGTGTTTGCCTCCAAAGTGACTAAAGCATTCAAAACTTTTCCTTCAAAGGCAGGACTTCTAGCATTTCCTTGGGACTAAGATTGGTTGGGAAAATGAGAGTTAGCAAATTGATTCCCTTGTGATTGATAAGGTCTATAACCTTGGGATCCTTGGCCTTGAACTGGAGGTGGAATATACTTCCCTTGAAAACCGCCTTGGGAAGTGTTTGAGCCCTCTCCTTAGTTTCTCCAAGAGAAGTTCGGATGATTTCTCCCACTTGGATTATAATGAGTACCATAAGGATTGTTCCCTTGGTTCACAAAAGCTGCATTGACTTATTCATTTTGCACTTATCCGTGAGGACAGTGAGAAGTAGAATGAAGAACACTATAACAAGTCATACATGATTCATTCGATGCACAATGAGAATGGTTAGGGAAGGAAGATACTTGGTTCGCCGAGTTTTGGTTAATCAAAAATTGATCAAACCTTTGAGATAAAGACTTCATTTCGGCGGCTATTTCATTTGAATGGTCAACTTGATGTAAGCCAACACTCTTCTTACCTTGTGAATTTCTACCATTCTTGGATGATAATGTTCTATGCAAAGAATTTTCACTCATGCTCACATAAAGACGCCACATGTCATCCTCATGCCTATCAATGTATGAGCCACCCATGGAAGCATCAACCATGCCCTTATAATTATCCGATAAGCTCTCAAAGAAATATTAAACTAATTGCTATTTAGGCATGTCATGATGTGGATACTTCTTAAGCAATTCATTAAAGCGTTCCTATGCCTCATGAAACGTTTCTCCATCCCCATGTGTGAATTCTCTAATGGAAGTTCTCATGGCATTGGTCTTAGAAACCGGATAGTACTTCTTCCAGAAATCTTGCTGCATTTCTGTCCAAGAAGTGATTGAAAAAGGCCTAAGATTGTTATACCAATACTTTGCCTTGTCTTTGAAGATGAATAGAAAAAGTTTGAGCCTTAAGACCTCTTCCAGCATGTCCGTATATTTTATGGTGGAACATACTTCAAGAAACTCATCCAAATGCTTGTAGGGTTCTTCACTTGGAAGTCCATGATAGTTAGGAAGCATTTGAATGGTTTGTGGCTTGATTTCATAGTGATATGCTCTAAATGGTGGCAATTGAATGCATATGGGTGCATTGTATTCATTAGGCACATAGTGATCTCGTAAAGCAAGAGGACAATTAGTAATTTGAGGTGCAACATGGACACCTTGGTTGCCTTGAATGATGGGAGGTGGTGGAGCATAGATTGGCCTTCGCATTCCCAACGGAACTTGGCCTTGTTGTTGTTGTGGTTGGTAAATGAATGGCCTAGGCATGTCTAATGGTATTTGAATGTTCTCATGATGCACATTTGGATGGAGGATACCTTGTTGGTCTATGTGACCAAGGTCCTCCACATGCTCTTCATTAGGGCCTTCCATTGATGTAATGGATTGGGTAGAACTAGAACTTCCTCTTTCGCTAGGATTTCTAACTACGGATTCAAGATGCAAATCAAGAGGGACAAGAGTTGGTCTTAGTGATCTACGACCATGCATGCACAATATAAAACACACAAACACAATGAATAAACAAGCACTTCGACTTTACAACAATTCAATGAAACTTCCGCCACAAACATTTAACCCATACTCCTATACTTTAACAACAATGATGCAAAGAACAATTAAGAATGCCTTCACACGGGCTCACGATTTATTTAAGAATTTAAAAAACAAGCCTCCACGCGGGCCGACGATTTAACTAAGGGATTGAGTAAAAAAAGTCTCACAACAGTCCTTTAGCTTCAACTCCAAATTTATATCTTAGCTTAGCAATTTTTTAAAATTTTTAGCATTTTTCCTTGCTTGCTTAGCTCCTTTGCTTGCTTCTTAGCTCAATGCTCCTTATCAATCAAGAACAAAAATAATAAGTAACAAAAATTGAAAACAAAGTAAAGACAAGATCAAAAGAGTACTAATTCCTAATTGACTCCACAAATACGACGGCTATAACATGACCTTTTTTTTTAAAACACAACCCTAATTAAAACAATAATTAAATGAAAATAATTAACACTTAAATTCAAATAATTAACCATTATATTAAATTAGATTAAATCACCTAAATAGTTAAATTAAATCAATTAATCTAAAACAAATAATTCACACTTAATCAATTAAACAAACCAATTCACTATATAACAATTAAGAAAACAAAACACATAAGTCACATAATTAAAATAAAAAAAAAATACGATAAAAACCAAAATTAAATCCCCATTTTATCCTTTTGAAAACTAGGGGTATTACATGCCTTGTCTTTATGGGTAAATGGAAAAAGTTTGAGCCTTAAGACCTCTTCCGGCTTGTCCATGTATTTTACGGTGGAACATACTTCAAGAAACTCATCCAAATGCTTATAAGGTTCTTCACTAGGAAGTCCATGGTAGTTAGGAAGCATTTGTATGGTTTGTGGCTTGATTTCATAGTGGTGTGCTCTAAATGGTGGCAATTGAATGCATGTGGGTGCATTATATTCATTAGGCACATAGTGATCTCTTAAAGTAAGGGGAGGCTTAGCAATTGGAGGTGCAACATGGGCACCTTGATTGCCTTGAATGATGGGATGTGGTGGAGCATAGATTGGCCTTGGCATTCCCAATGGAACTTGGCCTTGTTGTTGTGGTGGATGAACAAATGGTCTCGGCATGCCTAATATAACTTGTATGTTATAATGATGCACATTGGGGTGGAGGATACCTTGTTGGTCTATGTGATCAAGGTCCTCCACATGGTCCTCATTATGTCCTTCCGTTAATGAAATGGATTAACTAGAACTACCTCTTCCCCTAAGGTTTCGAACAATGGACTCAAGATGAAAATTTAAAGGGACAAGAGTGGGTCTCAATGATCTACAACCATGCGTGCACAATGCAACACAACAAGCAATAACAACAAAAACTTCACCTTCACAACAAGTTAACAATCAACAACCTTCCTCCACATACAATGTTCACATACTCCCATGCTATCAACAATATGCAAGAAAAGTAAATTGCCTCCACGTGGGCTCACGATTTATCTAAGAATTGAAATACAAGCCTTCATGCGGGCCGATGATTTAACCAGAGATTGAGTAAGAAAAAACTCACAAAGGTCCTTTAGCACTTCAACTCCAAATTTTTAGCTTTTAGCTAAGCAAATTTTTTTTTTTTTTTTAATTTAAACCTTTTTCCTTGCTTGCTTAGCTCCTTTACTTGGATGCTCCTTTGCTTGCGTCCTAGCTCAATACTCCTAGTCAAACAAGAATAAACACAATAAGTAACAAAAATTGAAAACAAGGTAAAGACACGATCAAAAGATTACTAATTCCTAATTGATTCCACAAATATGACGTTGCCAATCAATCAATCCCCGGCAATGGCGCCAAAAACTATGATGCAGCTCGAGCGTGTGCACAAAATAATGCACAACACTTTGAGTTTGGAAATTAGTGTCAAGTGGGCATCATACTTTAAATTTAAAATCGCTTAACACCTATACTATGTAGTATGAATGAGAAGGGATCATCCCAAGGGATTGAGGGTCGTACTAGGTTGAGGAATCAAGGTTATGGTTAGTAAGTCAAGTGATCAAAATAGTGGTTGGTTGGTTGAATTAAACTAGATGCAAATTAAACTAAAGTAAACAATAATGTAATAAAGAGAATAAAGGAGAGAGAGATCTTGGGGTTTAGAGATCACCACTAAGCATAACTTTTCTACACCCTTAATGAATGATTAATGAGGGGAAAAATATGTATTGCAACAAAGTGTGTGTGTATGGTTGTTCCAACAAGCATGGATGACAAATTAAGCATATATTGTTTAAACAACATAGTGGATAACACAACATATCAAATTAAGCCATTAATCCTTCCTTTAGGCTCACAATCCAAGCAAATCACAAGGTTAGAGATAAATGTTACTTGCTTTCATAAGTATGGAACATCAACAACAAGCATGGATTGTCCTCCCATTTAACATCTAAATTACAACTACACTAAAATTAAGCTAATGACATGAAATTAAACTAATTATACTAAGGGAGAGGTACAATCCATCAAAAAATGAATATGAACCATCAAATAAACCACAAGAACATGCCATTAAGCACTATGTCTTAGCAATCTCTAGATCTATAGCATTAATACACATAGACATGCATCAATAACACAAGAAATAGAGACAAGCACATGAACATCTATTCTAGCATACATAGACATATGGATAGAATGAAATGATCAATTGGAAGTATTAAACCACATAAATCATTAAATAAACAAGATCTATAAATATAAAAGTGTCAAGACATGTATTACAATACAAATCCCCTCAAAAAAACATAAATCAAGATATAGAAAACATGGTTAGGGCTAACTTTAGCTCCAAGAGGATGTCTAGCCACTCATGGATGATGTCCTCCAACCCTCAAGGGCAAGCTCCATGGAAGAAATCTGCTCCTTGGTTGATTAAAAGTCTTTAATGGTGTCTCTAGCCTAGCCTCATCTCATTTTCTTCCTCCCGAAGTATTATCTCCTCTAAGTATATGTATATGTGTAAAAGTGGCTCATATTCCTTATATAGGTAGGTCAAAAATCACCCCAAATGAGCTAGGCTCGTACACCAATAATCCTCTAATGATTGGATATGAGACAACTTTTAATGAGCTGGAATTTAGATTTTTCTCTTGATTTGGGAAGTTCAATCGATCAAACTTGTGGTGAGATCGATCGAACGTGGCTGAGATCTATCGAATTGAAGCTGAATCGATCCTTAATGGCGGTGCCTTTTTGGATAAAAACAAATCTGAGATATTTTGAAGTTATTTTTGGGAAAAGTATAAAAGTGGTTGGTAGGGTGGTACAGCTGGATAAGATCTGGCATATGGATAAGGATAAGAAAGTTCGATCGATCAAAAAATAATGTTGGATCGATCGAACTTTTGGGATCTCTGAAGATGACATCATGGCCTGGATCTATCTTGGAGTGCTGAGATCGATGAAAGTTGGATCGATCGAACTTTTCTTGATATCGATCGAAGTTGCTGAAATTCCACCATTTGCTTCATTTTGCTCTACTTTGCTCCTTTCTTTGATTAATCCCAGAAATGCTTCATTTCTGCTCTTATTTGGCTGAGTTAGCTTATTTTGGGGATAAGTACCTGAAAATGGAAATAACACGAAATCAATCTAAAGCGAGAAAATAAGATAGATGAATGGACAAAAATACCCTCGCTTAGGGGGTTTAAATGCGCACATTTCAGCACTCATCACCTAGGCCAACAAGTGGGTGAATCTTCACACTCCAAATGTCAAGAGATCATGCATCCAAGTCACTCCACCCTATTGCCAACAATTGGCACCATGAGAATGCGACACTTGTCACATTTTCTAAAAATTGCAAAAAGGTTCTTTTTCAAAATATCTTACAAATTAAATTACAAAAAGGTCCCTAAGACAAAAAATAATTACTTTATGTAATTACACAAAAATCCCAAAAATAATGAATAATTACAATATTGAATGCATCCATGCCCTTTTATGAAAATTAAACAACTAGAATGTATTTTCTACGAAAGTAAAAATACAATTGTCATGGAAATCAATATCATGAACGCATGCAAAACCAGAATCAAATCTAAGCACAACAAGTGAGGTTATGCAAGGAAAAATGACAAATGGGAAAAAGACAAAAAAGGGAAAAGACAAAATAGGAGAAAGACAAAAAAAGAATATCGCCGAAAAAGGAAAAGGAGGAAAAGGACTGGGTCATTACATACCACAACTGAGAAAGAGTTGCTTGTCGTTGTCTTTGCCTTGGATAAATTCCATTCTTACCTTTTGGGATCAAAGGTAGTTATCTAGTTTGATCATATTGCTTTAAGGCATTTATTATCTCAGAAGGAAACCGAACCAAGGTTGATTCGATGGATACTCTTACTCCAAGAGTTTAACTATGAAATCCAGGATAAGAAAGGGTCAGAGAATGTTATAGCTGACCATCTTTCTTGAATTCTCATTGAGAATACCTCACTTTCATTTCTAGTTCATGATTCATTTTTGGATAAGCAACTGTTTGAGGTTTCTCAAGGGAATTTGACTTGGTATGCCAATATTTGTGAACTACCTCGTAATAGGCAAAATTTCTTCTCATTGGTGAAAGTAAGAAAATGACCGATTTTTCTCTTAAATTCGAATATATTTCTGGGATGACCCTCAATCATTCAAAAATTGCCCTACAATTCCTTATTGGCCACTTTGATGCTAGCAGTGATGGTCTTTCATCCAGTGATGGTGAAGATGAAGAAGAAGAAATCAAAGAAGAAAAAGTAAAAGTATTGGATGGAGGAGAAGATGCATTGTACAAAACCAATGGGAAAGAATAACTTTCTCAGGTATTTCAAATATAGTTTGAATTACTATCCAGCTTCTGGTATTTACTTATAACTCTTTATATAGGAACTCATCATTGTTAAGAAAGAATTCAAGCCTCAGTTTTCCTCTTCCAATGATGGAGAGTCATCAGATGGAGAGGAGAGTGCTTCCAAAGGTCTTCCCATTACCCAACATTCCTTTGATGCCCTTAAGAGATGCAGCCCTTCCAGTAGAATAGTTGGAAAAGCCAAAAGAAAATTTGTTTCGAATTTAGAAAAGGCTAAAGACTTTAACTTACCCCGAGATTCTCTACAGCTAAAGAAGAGCAAATCATCCAAGGAGATTATTTTGGTAATATCATTTTCCTATCTTTGTTTCCTTTTGGCTCAGATATTTGTTGAAGTATTCATAGTTCCCTTTCATTTTTAATCAATAGTGCTCTTCTATGGGGCACAATCTTCTTAACATCCATTTGGATTAACAAGTTAAGCAAGGATAGGATTTATCTCTTCAAGCTTCCATCATTAAAAGTCTGGCTAGCCAAGATGGAAAGTGTTTGCCAACTCCAACCCCCACTATTGGAACTTCAGTCCCCTCTGGTCTAATTGGAACTTCCACTAGTCCGACACCTTTCATTCCAGAAGCAAGCTTTTATTCCAGAAGTAAGCTTTTATAAATTCAAACTTCGCCTCCTTTTTTTTATTCTTTCTGATTACTCACGTTTAACTCCTTCTCAAGCTACACCCTCTCTATCAACTTCAGCACCCTTCATGGTAAAATGAAGGGCCCTTCCTGCTTTAGATGATTTGTACAAAGTAAGCAAGGCCACCAAGTCTTCAAGTACATCAACATCCAGTGCCAGTGTCTTAATGCTTATAGTTCTTTCGAATGAAGCAATCAAAATGGCCAAAGAACAACTACTATCATACCTTTCCAAAGATGTTGAAGAGGTGGTGTCTTTCTAACAAAATCTGTCAAGCATTCTAAATACCCTCAAGAAGCATTTTGGATTTTCTAAGAATATCATGGTTTCGTAAAACAAATTTTAGCTCCAACTCGAATTCATTACTTCCAATGTGAATTCATGCACTTCTTCTATTACTAAGTATGAAAAGAAAGTGGAACTCAGGAATAATGCTTTTAAAGATTTCCAACTTGCCTTGGAGCCCTATCCAGAAATCAGGGAACAAGCTAAAAAACTTGCAACTCAAAAAGAAGTGTTAACAACTAAACTAAACTAAATTCAAAAAGAGTTAGAACAGATTGAGCATGAAGAGTTTGTGTTGGATTAGACAACAAGTGCCATTGTTACTAAGTCTGAGCCTTTCAAAAAGGATTGGGAGAGTCTAGTTAATGAGCTCCCTCAACTTGAAGATACCAAATCCAGAGCAATTGATTCCCTTGAAGAGTTAAGGAGGCTTTGGATTGAATTTGGAAACAAGCTTCCTTCTATTTATTTTCTGTGGTTCTTTTCTTATGCTACTCTTGTGGTTGTTTTTGAACTTTTGGTCTTTTGGTTTTTTGGCAATAGTATTATAGAGGAAGAAAAAAAACGTCTATGTTAAAAATAACATTGTATGGCCAACTATTAGTTTCGCAGCCATTATTTTGGGGCTTGTAATGAAATAAATCATCAATGAGAGTGTTATTTCTAAATCCCCTTTTTGCATGTGCATTTTGTAAAGTCATATGAAGAAATTTCTAAGTCATTAAGGAATGCCTTTAGGCTATGAAAGTGGCCTGTTAACATTCTTGTATTGCGAAGTTTAGTTTTGACATGCTTCATTGTCGAAAAAGCTCATTCTGTTGTTGATGTAGAAACAGGAAGAGTCAATATTAGATGAATCAATCTTATAATAAGTTTATCTCTTTCTTGTTTCAACTAGCATTTTGCATAAATCAGAAATGGTGGACAAATTCTGAAAACTCGAATGATGGAGTACATCAATCTTATAATGCTCCAACTAGCTTCTCAAAGCTCGCATCTCATCTTGAAAATCCTTAGGATAAAATTTTCCTACAAGATTGCAAATATCATAAACTTTAAATGATTTTTAAGCATCTTTAGGATCCAAAGTTGTGCCAAGAATAAGGAGTTCCACTGTACTTTCAGAGAATCTCTGATTTAACTCCATCAATTGAAAATCTATAGTTGCATTGAAAATATCAACTTGATAGTGATGATTAAATGTAATACAATCATTTTGTTGACAATAACAACCTGTACCCACCATGTAAAAAACATTCATGCCAGGTATTAAAATGTCATGTTCTTTACAAAATGATTCCACATTTTGAAAGAAAATATGCCACCTATTTTCTCTCAAATGTTGAAGGAGTGCATTCGTACTTGAAACTAAGTTCATAGCATTTACAATGTCTTTTTTTCGTTGCAATGCTTAACAAAGTATATCAGTAATTCCCATCACTTCACTCAACAAATGCAAGATAAATACAAATTCAAATGATAACATTGTAAGATAAACACCTTTTGCTTCCCCACGTATAGAATTAGTTTGACCATTCTTTGAAATATTTTCAGCAATTAAACAAGATGGACCAAATAAGTCTATCAAGCTACTAACAGAACCAAAATGAGAGCTCCGTCGAGTGGCACTTGCTCGTTCTAAAGTCTTAATATGATTAGCTCATTTACAACTCTCAAGTTAACCAGTAGCCAACTTATTAGCGGATAAAATCACTTGAGTTGATTGTAACTAACTATGACTCTTAGGAGAAGTACTGATAAGAATAACAATAGAATTCAACTTTGAAAAGAATAGCCATATATCTTGCACATCTTTGGATGCAGCAACTAACGCTAGTTGTAGTTGGTGAGCAAAGCAGTGCACATAATATGCATATGGACATTCTTTAAGAAACAATGCTTGTAATCCATTCCACACCCCACGCATATTGCTCGCTCTATCATACCCTTAGCCTAGCATGTTATTGATTTGGAGATCATAAAGAGTAAAGACATTTGATATATATTTTTTAAGAGGTAAGGCAGTGGTGTCTTTAACCCCTACAACTCCAAAAAATTGCTCTATAAATAAACCATTCTTATCAACAAATCTCAATACAATGGCCATTTGCTATGTATTAGACAAATCTTGTGCTTCAACAACCAAACTACAAAATTTTGCATCCCCAACTTCTTCACGAATCTTACATCTCACCCCATTGCCAAGAATATGTAAAACCTTTTTTTGAACCATTAGCGAGAGGTACTTTGCTTTTTTTGGTGCCTTCTCTAAGACAACTTCAATAACTTTTGTCATTTAACTTTGCTGAATGTTTTATGAATTCAATAAAGTTTCCACGACTCAATGATTTAACAGATTCATCGTGACCTCTAAATGCACATGTTTGGAATGCAAGCCACCGAACACTTTCAATTGTTGTCTTAAGGCGTAATCGATTCTTTTCCACCATATTTCTAGATGATACATTCAACACTCTGTCAATATGTTGCAAAGGATTCATTAAAGCATCTGAAGCTCCTATGGCACACAAGTGAAATGAATTAGGACCACCCAGATGTTGCAAAATAGCATACCTATATAATACCCCTATATTTTAAAGGTATTATTTATTGGGATTAACAATTTTTATTTTTATTTAAAATGATTTGTTTGATTTATTTGGGATTAATTGCTTTTATTTTATTTTTAAATGATTTATTTTATTTAATTGAGTACTTAGATTAATTGCCTTATTTTAATTAGATTATATTTTGTGATTATATTTGTTGACTTGATATGATGTTGACGTGGCCGTTCCTATACGCCAAAATAATGTAGTGAATGTGCGGTTCAAGAAAAGCCTTTTGGGTCAAGTTTAAATTTATAAAAACCACTACCAACACTACTACTAAAGTAGCAAGAGTGAGTAGGGATCGTCCTAAGGGATTATACGTGTTGGAATTTAACTTTGACTCTAATGTATCACAAGATTGCAAAGAGAGAGATTGGTTTAATTAAACTAAGGTGCAATGAAATTAAAATGCAAATAAAGTAAACTAGTTAGAGATAAGGATTTAAGATATATGAAGAGAGGTCTTAAGGTGTTGGAATCACCACTAAGCTCATGTAATTAACCACTTGCTTTCCATTAATAGAGAATACATTGTTGTGAACAAAATGCGACTACCAATTGTAATATTAAGCATGGACCATCAAATTAAAGAATGAATTGTCTACTTAAACCAGTGTAGCACAACCCATCAATTCTAAGCCTGACCCATCAAACTAGTCACAATTGTAGCACACATCAATCTAAAGAATCATGGAATTTGTAATAAGAAGCCATGGAATATCAAAGCAAGCAAAGATTGTCTACCTACCTACAAGCATGAATTAAATTGTAGAACAACCCATCAAGCATAAGAATAATCCATCAAATTAATTGATAAACCCATCTAATAAAAACCTATGCTTAGCCATCACTAAATCCTTAATTAATCACACATAGACATGCAACCAATATAGAGAATCTAGTGTAGAGATCAATTCCCCAAATAATCACACATAAGACAACATGTAAATAAAATAGAGAATCAATAGAAAGAATTAATCCATATGAATCATGTAAGAAATAATTCCTAATTTAATCACACATAGACATGTAAATAAACTAGAGAATTAATAGGAAGAATTAAACCATAGAAATCATAGAAATATACCAAGATTCATTAAATTCACAAGGCTAGAACACTAATCACAACAATGTATATAAATCCCCAAAAATAGAAATACAAGGGTTTAGATTACACAAGACTTAGGGCTCATCCAAGCCCTAAGTGTAGATCTAGCGAATCATGGAGGAGGTAGATGTGGTCATGAAACCCTCAAAGGCAAGCTCCAAACATGGCTCCATCTTCTTCTTCCTCTTCTTTTTCTTCTTCTTTGAAACTCTAGAGAGAGAGAGAGATAGTGGATCCAAAGATGGGTTCTTGAGATGAGTCTCCACTTCCCCCTTTTCTTCTAACCCTAATCTCTAACTTTTCTAGAGAGATAAAGTAAAAATACAATGTAGAAATAAAATGATAAAAAGCTTCTTTACAAAATGGGTCACTTCCCTTTATATAGAAGGTCCTCTTCTTAGTCACTAAGTCAGGAATATAGCGCCAAAAATATCTAATCCCATACTATGTGGTATGTGGGAGTGTTGGGCGCGCGCGGGAATAAGACAGCTCACTGCCAGCAAAAGTTTTCTTCGATCGATCAGAGAAAAGTTCAATCGATCCAACTTTTATTTTCGATCGATCCAACTTCGATCAATCTTAGAAAAAGCGATTGATCTCAGAAAAAGTTGGATCAATTCAACTTGGCAGTTTTTCAGCATTAGCCTCCTTTTGCTCCAAATCAGCTTCCTTTTGCTCCGGATCCTCACTAAGACTTAGTTTGACTCCAAAAAGGCCTTAAGAAACCATTTTTAGCCCATTTTAACATTATTGACCGGAAATAGACAAAAACAAAAATAAGTACTAAAACAGAAAAATAAGAAAGATAAAGGTCCTAGAACATTTAAGCTTAAGGGGTTTAAAAGTACACTTTTCAGTACTCATCACACCCCCAAACTTAAATATTGCTAGTCCCTAGCAATAAACTACAAAGTAAAGAAATGAAATAAACAACTAAACAACTACAAACTAGAAAGTAATAAAAGGATAACGCCACTTTCGTAGGGAACACGATTGCACTTAGCACATGCAACAAGCCTTTTAAACCCCTAGGTTACCCCTAGTGGACGAGTGAAGTCTCGTGAGGGTTTCCAGAAATGATACCCACAAACATTAAGCTCATTCTCACAAAAGAGACACCAATATTGCAAACAAGCATTGGGAGAAAACTATCTCAAGTATGCAATTTTTCAAACATTTCTAAGCAATCTCCCAAAATCTCAACATCAAGCAAGCAAGTATGGTCCTACACACATCAAGAAAATGATCATGCAAATCAAAACAACTCTAAAATCCTTTTGAGTGGACCGGCATCAAATATGCTGCTATCTAAGCCAACTAAAGAATTAATCACATCCGTACCCTCAAACTAACACACAAATCTAGTACCGATCATCAAGACAAAAGGTGGATCTTTTATTAAAGCTTTATTGTTCTAGGTGCGTTTATTCTTTTCACTAGATTTTTTTATTATTATTATAGGATCAAAGATGGAAGCATGGTGCAATGTGTTGATCTATTAAGCTTTCTAGCGATTCATGAAGTCGAGCGTTAGGTCAATGACTCTCAAACCAGATGGCTTTAGGGCATTAGGCGTTCAAACACCCCTACGAACTTACAAGCTCAAATCAACTAGGCTACAAATCAAGACAACCTCCATTTAATCATTTCCCACTTCTCACCATTTAGGAGAAGTCCTCACTTCTTATTTTTTTTTATTTTTTTTTATTATTATATTTTTTTTTTGTAAGCAAGTTCAATTATTAACCTAGAGTTTGGGCCTCCACCTTTCGGTGTGAGAAATTCAATGCTTGATGAGGCTAGAATCCCGGCTACTTAGTGAAAAGGGGTTGTTATCCACCTTTATCAAGAATGAAAGCTTTCAATGCACTACTAGCCCAATTGGGATATAACCAATTCAATAATCAACAAAGCATGTACCCCACAAATAAATGCTAGTGTGCGCCTGTGCTAGTGTAGAATCTTAGAGTGAATCTCAAAATAATCACAAAATCAAGATGACGTGGACCACAAGTGCAAGCAAGATATCAATCTTTCGAAAAATTTACTCCTAAATGGCTTCCACAAGGCATAGAAGGAGTATTGGACTCTCAAGTCATGCACTTTTAAATTTTAAGTAATATAGTCCTCAAAAGATCAAAATCATCGCTAACATGGATCTCAAATCTCAATCATGCATTTAGAGTTCAATTTTAAGTAGAATGCAACAAGACACCTTACCCCCAAAACTCAAATCGCACATTGTCCTCAATGTACAATAAGAACAATGGAAAAGATGGAAAGAGTATACCGTGATCGCAAAAGTATGAAGCCCGGTAGTGATCTAATTCGAAAGACGTCTCCCCCAAACTTGGAATCAATAACATGCTTGAATAACCACACTAGCAAACTCACATCAAATATCAAATACGATAAGAATAATTAAGCATTCTAAGGCAATATATCACAAGATGAAAGAGAGATATGAGATCAAGCCCTACCTAAAGCATAAGTATGCATGACTACATATATGGGCATAATGGTGAATCTTTTTATATTTTTCATTTAATGAAAACAAGTATATACAAAATGCAAGAAAAACAAAGAATAAAATGCATGAACAAAATATAAAAAGAAAAATAAAGAAAGTAAAATGTAATGAAAGAATATGTACAATGTAAGAAATGAAAAACAATATGTACAATGCAAGTATATACAAAATTTTCTTACTTTTTGTTTTTCATTTTTCTTATTTTTTTTATTTTTTTATTTTTTTATTTTTTATGACATAACAAGTATGTACACACACACAAAAATAAAACAAATAAACATGCAAGAAATGAAAATGCAAAGAAATAAGGGAAGCAAAAATTTGTTTGTTTTTTTTTTTTAATTTATTTATTTATTTATTTTTTAAGAAAGTATGTACAATGAAACAAAATACAAGAAAAATAAAGAAATAAAAATGAAAATGAAAATGTATGAAACAAGAGATAAATAACACAATGTGTCATTTGGGTGCTAAGTTTAACATCTCTAACAAGACGGAATGCTACATTGAAAAATTATTTTTTTTTTAATTTAATTTTTTTTTTCGAAATTAAAAATTAAAAATTAAGAAAAATTAAAAATTAAAGTTAAACAAATTATTTTCGAATTTTTTTGGAAATAAGATAAAAGGAAATAAAATAAAATAAAATAAAATAAAAGTATTTTTGGGATTTTTTTTTAAAAAAATTTGAAATAAAAATAAATCTTGAAAGTTAAAATGAAAATAAAATAAAATAAAAATCTTTTTGGAGTTTTCAAAAATAAAATAAAATAAACAAAAATATTTTTGTATTTTTAACAAATTTTAAAACTTTTTTTTTTATAAGAGAAAATAGAGTAAATAAAATAAAAGAAATAACAAAAGTCAAAGAAGATGAAAAATAAAATAAAATAAAAATAGAAAGAAGAAAAAGTCAAAAATTCAAAGGGGCAAAGCTGTGATCGATCTTGACTTGTATCGATCACACCATGATCGATATATTCTCGCACGATGGGATAGAAAGTATGAAATTTGCAATGCTTTGAAAATTTTTCTAAGTAAAGAATCTCGATCGATCCAATAATGAAGTTGGATCGATCGAAGAACTTTAGATTGATCTAGGAATGTTTTCGATAGATCTGACAGAGAGCTGAAATATGCAAGTTGATGCAGGCTCAAAATTTTTCTAAGTGTTGAAACTACAGATTGATCTAACTTGATGTTTGGATCGATCGAAGGTCATCTGATCGATCTAACTGAGAACTGAGATCTGAAGATTTTCTTGGATCGATGAGATGAGAGTGATTTGGATGCAGGTTTGATGCAGGTCGAAAATTTTTCTAAGTGTTGGATGCAGGTAGAAGTTCGATCAATCGAACTCTCATTTGAGATCGATCGAACTTATGCAAAATGCTCAATCACAACATAAAAATGCATGCAATCCTAATCATAGTTCCTAGCAATGCATATGAACCAAAAACAAGTATCTAGACTTCGCAAGAAATGAAATTAAAGATAGAAATGAGGGAAGAATAGGGTTTTGACACCCTACGAATACTTTTGCTAGTTTTTAACGTCTCTAGCAAGACATTGGGCTCTTTTAGCCCAGATTAAAGATCTTGTTGTGCATCCCCTCCTTGTTAGGGTGATAGATGCTTTGAACTCTACCCAACAAATGGTTCTTTGAAGAACTTGTAGAATTTAGCTCAAAAGAAACTTTTGATCCCTTGTCAATGCAATCACAATCTTTGGGCTTCCATGCCCTTCCAAAGCAAAAATTTGAAACAACACTTTGAGAATACAAGGTTGAAGATAATCCCTTTAAAGTTTTGGTCTTACACAAAAGCTCACTTCCTTGATATTGAAGATCATAGCATTTATCTACAACATTAACCTCTCATTCATATTTGTCAAATGAGCTGGGTGTGGGATTGAAGATATTCAACTTCACCTTTATGTGGCCAAATGAGATCTTCATTATCCCCGTCCTACAATTGATGTTGGCATTAACGGTTTCCAAGAAGGGACGACCAAGGATAACGGGAATTTGGCTTTTAGGATTGGGGGCTGGTTCCGTGTCAATGACAACGAAATCAACGGGGAAGAAAAATTTGTTAATCTTTATTAAAACATCCTCAATGATACCCCTAGGCTTCTTAATGGATCGGTTGGCAAGTTGTAAAACTAACGACGTCGATTTTAATTCACCTAGGCCCAATTTGACAAAAACCGAGTATGGAAGAAGGTCAACACTTGCTCCTAAGTCAAAAAGTGCCCGATTAATGATATGATCACCAATGATGCATGATGTGGTAGGTGAACCGGGGTCCTTAAACTTTGGTAAAGTGTTATGTTGCAAAATTGAGCTCACTTGCTCGGTTAAAACCACTTTTCTTGGTGTTTGGCTCTTGTTCTTCCGCTTTTGGGTGCACAAGTCTTTCAAGAATTTGGCATAAGCCAGAATTTGCTTGATTGCATCCAAAAGTGGAAAATTGACTTTCACTTGCCTAAACATTTCCATAATTTCATTGGTTTTTACCTTTTGTTTGTCTTTTGAAATGAATCCTTTTAAGGCATCCGGAAATGGACCTTTTGGTTCAAACACTTTTTTAGCATTTTCTTTTGAGAACTTTCCAACACAAGAATTTTTTAAATCACTTTGTTTTAAATCATTTTTCAACAAAACCTTTTCAAATTCATTTTTCGGCAAATCTTCCTTTAAATCATTTTCGAAATCATTCTTCAAATCACATTTTGAAGCTTTCTCATTCACATGATCATGTATACGCAATGAAGGATGAATGGGATGTGAAACGGGACGGGTGACAACTTGAGGTTGCACCAGTTCACTCTCTTCATTGAACATTTTAACTTGATTATCCACAATCCTACCACTCCGCAAGGTAGTCACCGCATTAACATGCTCAATGGTGTAGCCTTCCGATGAGGAATGGGTTTCCACAACACATTGTTGCTTAGGTGGGGCATTCAAAGGCATCTTTCCCTTCTCTCTTGCATTAAAAGTGCTTGTTATTTGCCCTACTTGGGTTTCTAGCTTCGCAATAGATTGAGAGTGGGAATGAAACAATTGTGTGTTTGCCTCCAAAGTGACTAAAGCATTCAAAAATTTTCCTTCAAAGCCAGGACTTCTAGAATTTCCTTGGGACTAAGATTGGTTGGGAAAATGAGAGTTAGCAAATTGATTCCCTTGTGATTGATAAGGTCTATAACCTTGGGATCTCTGGCCTTGAACTGGAGGTGGAATATACTTCCCTTGAAAACCGCCTTGGGAAGTGTTTGAGCCCTCTCCTTGGTTTCTCCAAGAGAAGTTCGGATGATTTCTCCAACTTGGATTATAATGAGTACCATAAGGATTGTTCCCTTGGTTCACAAAAGCTGCATTGACTTATTCATTTTGCACTTATCCGTGAGGACAATGAGAAGTAGAATGAAGAACATTATAACAAGTCATACATGATTCATTCGATGCACAATGAGAATGGTTAGGGAAGGAAGATACTTGGTTCACCGAGTTTTGGTTAATCAAAAATTGATCAAACCTTTGAGATAAAGACTTCATTTCGGCGGCTATTTCATTTGAATGGTCAACTTGATGTAAGCATACACTCTTCTTACCTTGTGAATTTCTACCATTCTTGGATGATAATGTTCTATGCAAAGAATTTTCACTCATGCTCACATAAAGACGCCACATGTCATCCTCATGCCTATCAATGTATGAGCCACCCATGGAAGCATCAACCATGCCCTTATAATTATCCGATAAGCTCTCAAAGAAACATTAAACTAATTGCTATTTAGGCATGTCATGATGTGGATACTTCTAAGCAATTCATTAAAGCGTTCCTATGCCTCATGAAACGTTTCTCCATCCCCATGTGTGAATTCTCTAATGGAAGTTCTCATGGCATTGGTCTTAGAAACCGGATAGTACTTCTTCCAGAAATCTTGCTGCATTTCTGCCCAAGAAGTGATTGAAAAAGGCCTAAGATTGTTATACCAATACTTTGCCTTGTCCTTTAAGATGAATAGAAAAAGTTTGAGCCTTAAGACCTCTTCCAGCATGTCCGTATATTTTATGGTGGAACATACTTCAAGAAACTCATCCAAATGCTTGTAGGGTTCTTCACTTGGAAGTCCATGATAGTTAGGAAGCATTTGAATGGTTTGTGGCTTGATTTCATAGTGATATGCTCTAAATGGTGGCAATTGAATGCATATGGGTGCATTGTATTCATTAGGCACACAGTGATCTCGTAAAGCAAGAGGACGATTTGTAATTTGAGGTGCAACATGGACACCTTGGTTGCCTTGAATGATGGGAGGTGGTGGAGCATAGATTGGCCTTCGCATTCCCAACGGAACTTGGCCTTGTTGTTGTTGTGGTTGGTGAATGAATGGCCTAGGCATGTCTAATGGTATTTGAATGTTCTCATGATGCACATTTGGATGGAGGATACCTTGTTGGTTTATGTGACCAAGGTCCTCCACATGCTCTTCATTAGGGCCTTCCATTGATGTAATGGATTGGGTAGAACTAGAACTTCCTCTTTCGCTAGGATTTCTAACTACGGATTCAAGATGCAAATCAAGAGGGACAAGAGTTGGTCTTAGTGATCTACGAGCATGCATGCACAATATAAAACACACAAACACAATGAATAAACAAGCACTTCGACTTTACAACAATTCAATGAAACTTCCGCCACAAACATTTAACCCATACTCCTATACTTTAACAACAATGATGTAAAGAACAATTAAGAATGCCTCCACGCGGGCTCACGATTTATTTAAGAATTTAAAAAACAAGTCTCCACGCGGGCCGATGATTTAACTAAGGGATTGAGTAAAAAAAGTCTCACAACAGTCCTTTAGCACTTCAACTCCAAATTTATATCTTAGCTTAGCAATTTTTTAAAATTTTTAGCATTTTTCCTTGCTTGCTTAGCTGCTTTGCTTGAATGCTCCTTTGCTTGCTTCTTAGCTCAATGCTCCTTATCAATCAAGAACAAAAATAATAAGTAACAAAAATTGAAAACAAAGTAAAGACAAGATCAAAAGAGTACTAATTCCTAATTAACTCCACAAATACGACGTTGCCTAATCCCCAGCAACGGCACCAAAATTTGACATGGCCGTTCCTATATGCCAAAATAATGTAGTGAATGTGCGGTTCAAGAAAAGCCTTTTGGGTCAAGTTTAAATTTATAAAAACCACTACCAACACTACTACTAAAGTAGTAAGAGTGAGGATCGTCCCAAAGGGTTATCCGTGTTGGAATTTCACTTTGACTCTAATGTATCACAAGATTGCAAAAAGAGAGATTGGTTTGATTAAACTAAGGTGCAATGAAATTAAAATGCAAATAAAGTAAACTAGTTAGAGATAAGGATTTAAGAGATATGAAGAGAGGTCTTAGGGTGTTGGAATCACCACTAAGCTCATGTAATTAACCACTTGCTTTCCATTAATAGAGAATACATTGTTGTGAACAAAATGCGACTACCAATTGCAATATTAAGCATGGACCATCAAATTAAAGAATGAATTGTCTACTTAAACTAAGTGTAGCACAACCCATCAATTCTAAGCCTGACCCATCAAACTAGTCACAATTGTAGCACACATCAATCTAAAGAATCATGGAATTTGTAATAAGAAGCCATGGAATATCAAAGCAAGCAAAGATTGTCTACCTACCTACAGGCATGAATTAAATTATAGAATAACCCATCAAGTATAAGAATAATCCATCAAATTAATTAACAAACCCATCTAATAAAAAATCATGCTTAGCCATCACTAAATCCTTAATTAATCACACATAGACATGCAACCAATATAGAGAATCTAGTGTAGAGATCAATTCCCCAAATAATCACACATAAGACAACATGTAATTAAAATAAAGAATCAATAGAAAGAATTAATCCATATGAATCATGTAAGAAAAAATTCCTAATTTAATCACATAGACATGTAAATAAACTAGAGAATTAATAAGAAGAATTAAATCATAGAAATCATAGAAATATATCAAGATTCATTAAATTCACAAGGCAAGAACACTAATCACAACAATATATATAAATCCCCAAAAATAGAAATACAAGGGTTTAGATTACACATGACTTAGGGCTCATACAAGCCCTAAGTGTAGATCTAGCCAATCATGGAGGAAGTAGATGTGGTCATAAAACCCTCAAGGGCAAGCTCCAAACATGGCTCCATCTTCTTCTTTCTCTTCTTCTTCTTCTTCTTTGAAGCTCTAGAGAGAGAGAGAGAGAGTGGATCTAGAGATGGGTTCTTGAGATGAGCCTCCACTTCCTCCTTTTCTTCTAACCCTAATCTTTAACTTTTCTAGAGAGATAAAGTAAAATTACAATATAGAAATAAAATGATAAAAAGCTTCTTTACAAAATGGGTCACTTCCCATTATATAGAAAGTTATTTTCTTAGTCACTAAGTCAGAAATATAGTTCCTAAAATATCTAATCCCGTACTATGTGGTAGGTGGGAGTTTTGGGCGCCTGCGGGAATAAGACAGCTCGCTGCTAGCAGAAGATTGATCGATCAGACTTTTTCTTTGATCGATCAGAGAAAAGTTCGATCGATCCAACTTTTATTTTCCATCGATCCAACTTGGATCGATCTCAGAAAAAGCGATCGATCTTAGAAAAAGTTGGATCGATCCAACTTGGCAGTTTTTCAGTATTAGCCTCCTTTTACTCCAAATCAGTTTCTTTTTGCTCCGGATCCTCACTAAGACTTAGTTTGACTCCAAAAAGGCCTTAAGAAACCTTTTTTAGCTCATTTTAACATTATTGACCTGAAATAGACAAAAACACAAATAAGTACTAAAACTGTAAAATAAGATAGATAAACGTCCTAGAACGCTCATCAGATGTTTTGCATTGTGGAATGTTATGATTGAATTATTATTTATTGAATAATGTTTTTAAGGAGCCTTGAATTACGGGATTCCCAAGTTGTAATTTGGGAGAAGTATTAATAAAATTATTATTTATTAGTTTTCTTTAGCAAGTTATTTATTCTTTTTAATTCTTTTTGTAATCTGTGCTTGTTTGAAATACTTTAATTGCTTTGATATCCCCTTATTTTGTGCGCGGACTTGATCAACCCGTGTTTTAAAATTGGGGTGTATCACAATTGGTATTAGAGCACTCTAGGTTCAACTGTCCTTAGGGTGTATTTCGTTATGTGATTTTCGCGTTTTGTACTATTTTACTTAAAGCTTAAGTTTATGATTCATTGTATTCTATATTCGGTCCGTTAATGTGTACTAAAGTTAAATCATTTAGTCTTATCAACAAATGGTAGGACACCGATTTGGAAGGTATTTGAGGAGGTAAGAGCATAGGTGCCAGGATCGTATACTAAATTAGTATGTAAGGAGACAATATTTATTGTGGAAACTGATTGAATGACATAGACTACGATGGTCAATAGTTTACATTCATACAATAAATGCCGATATAAGATAGAGTATATAACTGAATTATGGGAAGTTATTACTTTTACACTCAGTATTGTTCAGGGAGGATGAATGTAATTTCAGATATTCTCGAACATTAACACGATACAAAATGGTTAGTATGTTGAGAAGTAATCTGGTTTAGGGGTTTGACCAAGATCGATTGATAGCATTAAATAAAGCTTTCGGGGTTACCTGTTGGTATGGCATTGCTTAAAGATTTGTATGCACGATCTTTTAAGATTTTCCATTAGTGAATCTTTGTTTAAAAGGAGTTGAATTATGAGTCCTACATTAATTAAGGACATATTTATGGAGATAGTCTTTTTAGAGATCTTATTGTGCGCTGCCGGAATGGAAAAAATAGTTAGGTTATTGTAAACTTGTATAGTAGAATTCGAAAATAAAAACATGTTATTACCTCATTATGTAGGATATTCATATTTTGTTTGATTAGGCAATTGCCTGATGTTGGCAATGTTATATATTTCAAGTCATGAGTGTAAAAAGAGTTTTTATTTGTTTCGTTGCAAGAAAATACAGCAATGGGGATATTTCCTAACACATATAAGTTGGTGAGGTTAGGTTGCAAATAAATGCAACAAGTATAGATTAACTTAGTATAGTCTTAATAAATTATGAGATATGTCTGCTAATTATTATTAGGTGTGGATGGGTTAATTCCACACGAATAAAGGAAGAATGAAATTTTGGATTAAATAATCAAAGTTTCATATCATGGATTCGTGAATTTCGAGGATGTAATTCCTTTTGTTAGGGGGAAGAATGTAATACCCCTATATTTTAAAGGCATTATTTATTGGGATTAATGATTTTTATTTTTATTTAAAATTATTTGTTTGATTTATTTGGGATTAATTCCTTTTATTTTTTTTTAAATGATTTGTTTTATTAATTGAGTGCTTAGATTAATTATTTTATTTTAATTAGATTATATTTTATGAAAATAAGAGGGTATCACACCTAGATCCATCATTAACCCTTTTCCAACTATTAAACCCGTCAACAGTAAAAGCAGGACGAGATGGTGGATTAGTTCAAAGAGAAAACATGGCAAACAATATACTTTATTTTTCTTAGGAGAATACTTAATCTAAGTGAAATTTTCATACCAACTACTTTGAAATCGATGAGATTGAGTTCTATTTTGAGTGGAAGGAAACACAAGGAGATTTGGTTAATAAGGTCCCCTTAAGATATAATTTCGTCGAAGCTCATCATGTTCTTTAATGGGGTGTTTCAATATTTGAAGACGCAAGCCAGGATCTTGTATAAAAGACATATCTGTTGTGTCTGTAATTTTACCACTTACAATAGAACGATTCCGTGTAGAATAGTATTATAAAGTGGATGTCGAACCCACAGGGAGATGAGAATTTATGTTCAGTCTTTAATTTAGTCCTAATAGCTTACAGGTAACTAGTGCAATTGTTTGTTTGGTTGTCACGATTAAAAAATGAAATTAAACTAAAATGAAATTTAAAATTAGGCTAAAGTGATTAGAGAGAAATCTTAGGGCTTTGACTTCACCACAATCATCATACTCTGGTTAATTGTATTAACTCTAGTGATTTAACGAATTATGTTTTTAAATAAATTGAACTCAATAACATTCATTTAATTCAAGTTTTAAAGAAAGATGTTCTTATAAAATAGTTAACTATAACCTATCTGCGGTTAGCATGGATTATCCACCTACCTATTCTAACTACTTTAACTACTTTGCAAATAATCTATCTTTCCTAAGCATAGACTATGAAAACATTCTTTCATAAAAAATGTTGGAACACCATTATATGACCTCTATTCCCATGTCCGGCAGGGCTTTGCCAGATACCGTCCAATAAGATATGTTGAGAATAGAAAACAAATAGTTTTCTCTAAGATAAGGTAATAAAAGTTTGAAATCTATTTAAAGCATGAAAACCAATTGAGTTGTCTCAATTGTTCATAGTCATACAATCAAAAACATATTACACACTAAAAAAATCCCAGAGTTAAGAACAATCAAACCATAATACTAGATATTTTACATCAGTGCCCTAAGAGAGGAATTAACTACTCATGACGATGTCAGAAATCATCTGTGTTGGAGTTGTCTCTAGCGTCATGGACGACACTTCTCTTCTCAGGATCTTCACCTTCTAAGGTTATGGAAACCCTAAAAGCCACCACCACAATATTAGCCTTCTAAAACAATACGAGAAAGAGGGACCTCTTCTATCAAGGCTTACGCCTTCTTTTATAGAAGAAAATAAAGGCTTGGTGGGCTTTTAGGTCTTCTAGCCCATCTGGAATGAGATATGGCTGGAAAAGAGAACATTCCCATAACTTAAATCTGATATGTCATAGAAGGCTTGAGCTTTAGGAACAATGGCTCGAGCTTCAAGGTTCAGGCTCGAGCTTTAAGTTTTAGGCATGAGCTTTAATGTTCAGGCTCGAGCTTCTTTAAATTGGTGCTCCAGCCTCAAGGATTGGTGCTTGATCTTCACTTTGACACTTAGCCAAATTTCTTCAACTATTTTTCGAAGCGTTTTTTTCTTTAACACTTAGAATATTTTCAAGCTTCATCTCTTTTAACATTACTTGATCTAAGCTTCATGGGCTCGAGCACTAGGTACCAGGCTCGAGCATTCGGTTCTCAAGGCTCGAGCTTCAATGGATGGTGCTCAATTATTGGAGTTAAGCATGAGGCCTAGGAGCATGGAAATCAATTCCTTCAAATTCCGACGCCTTGTGCTCGAGCTTGATGGTCAAGGCTCGAGCACCCTATGGTCACGCTCGAGCACCCTTTGTTCAGGCTCGAGCCTGAAGGTGCAAGGCTCAATCTTCAATACCTTGTTTGACTTTTCTTTTGACTGATAAGGCTCAAGGCTCAAGCCTTAGGCTAGAGCTTTGGATTCTGAATTCCTCCAAACTTCACCATTTTAAGCTCTCAGCTTGCTCTAAATGACTGGCAATGACTCTGTAAGCTTTGATATCAGTTTTTTCATTATAAAATCCCGGTTTTAACCGTTTCTCTGGGAAAGTACCTATAAACACACGTTAAACATAAATTAGTCTAACAATGGATAGAAGTATCACTTTAGGCTGCAACATATGTCTATTTAGGGGCTCGAATATGCAAATATTCAGCACTCATCACACCCCCAAACATACATATTGCTAGTCCCTTAGTAATACAGAACTAAAAAGCTGCTTTCGTGGGAATCATGGTTGCATTTGGCCTATGCAACAAGCCTTTAAACCCCTAGGTCACCCCTAGTGGACGAGTTATAGTCTCATGAGGGTTTCCAGTGAAGATACCCACAAACTTCTCAAACAGTGCCTTAATTGCACAGTAAGCTCATTCAAACCTGTTTTCAAATCATATTATCCCTACAGTTCATTAATCAGTCAAATATAGCAAGTACAACCAATCATATAATCTGAAAAACTTTCAACTTTTAATTTCAATTTAGCGACCATGGTCCCCATATATCTGTTTAATCATTCATTCAACAATCTTAATCTTCAGAACACTTATTTAAAGTGATTATATAGTTCAACGTGTGACTTACTATCCATACTTGCATTTATTCCTAGCTATTCCTCAATTCACAGGAAAACTTTTCAAATTCCAACTCCCAAGGCATTTTTTTTTTTTCAAGGTATGCATTTTTTCAAAAAGGATACTGTGCAATGTTTAGGTCTATTAATTTTTCTAGATCACCTATGTAATAAACTTTCAGCCAATGACTCCTAGATTAGATAGTCTTAGGGCATTAAGTGATGAAGCACCCCTCTGGACCTAATTGTTCAGGTAATCTAGGCAACCTAAACCCCTTATGTAACAAGCTTTCAGCCAACAACTCCCAAATCAGATGGTCTTAGGGCATTAGGTGTCATAACACACCCCTAAGGACTTAATCACTCAAGCAATCTAGGTACAAACCTGAACTTGATCATTTTCTACTTTTTTTCTTTACTTTTTTTTTTCTTCTTTTCTTTCTTTCATTTACATTGGTGAATAATTTTTTTTTCTTTTATTGCTTTGCATACATACCAATCTTTTCTATTATTTTCAAAAAAAATTTATATGCTTTGGTTATCAAAATTATCAAATCTACCTGCTCATCTCAGTTTAACTCAAAACAAAACAGGACTTCTAGTATTTACCCCACAGAATGCATGCAAGTGTGAATATGTGTAAAGTGTAGCATTCCAGAAATTAATTTCATTAAAAAAGGATCATCCTAACAGAGTGAACCACAGGTCACCAACTGATTTCAAAAAATTTCAAGAATCCCTTTTCACAATATTTTAGTATACAAATCATCTCTAACCAATATCAGACTACAACAGAAGATACAACAATCAACAGTCTCAAACTCATGCTTATAATATCAACTAACAACTCATATCCTTGTGTTAACCAAAATTTTAAATTTCTCCCAAACCTTACCCCCAAATATATTTTGCACATTGTGCTCAATATGTGAGAACAAAAGAGAGTTTAGAAAGATATTACCAGATAAGTAGACCAGCAAAGATAGACCAAAGTAAAACTCAGAAAGGTAAAGTGGAACATCACCCCTAAACTTAATCTGTAGAATCTGACAAAATCAACCAACTCAAAACATATCAGAGTATCAAGCATTTGGAGTAAGAAAAGAGAAATATCACATGAAGTACAAATAATAATCACAAGGATATCATAAGCAAAAACATCTATATAGATAAGAAATATAAGTACAATGCTTGTCAAAATAACAGACTTAGGGCAGATATACATCACAAAGAAATAGATACATCAAAAAGCTACCCTAGTCTACAAAAGAAACTATAGAAAAGCCCTAGTCAGCTAATCTATCTAAGAATGAGTATCTGTAGAAGTGGATGGAGCGGACGGAGTGCGGTGCAGTAACTCCTCCAATATACTCTACTGCGCAGTCAGTATCTACCGCAGAACAGTCTGTCCGTCCTACAGCTTGGCCACCTGGTGTGGTGTCGTGTCGATGCACCAAATTGTGTGTAGTGTACCCAAGTTTGAATTTATAAAGTGCCATTACTACCTCTAACTACTAATATAGCTAGAGTGAGTAGGGATCGTCCTAAGGTATCGGATGCGTATTTGAAATGGAAACAAGGCCGGATTAGTAAGTCGAGTGATCAAAAGGTGGTTTGATTAGTTAATTAAACTACAATGTAAAACAAAATCAATACAAAGAAATTAAAATAAATTAAGGGTAGAGAACAAGAAAAAGGGATCTTGGGATTTAGAGCTCGCCAATAAATATCACCTTTCTAGATACTCAATGTGTAATGAATTAGGGAAAATATGTGTTACAATACTAAAATGTGTGATTGATTGAATCAATAAGCATAGATGACTAATTAAGTATCATTGTCTAGATAACCTAATGAATAGCACAATATATCAAACCAAGGCATTATTCCTTCCTTTAAGCTCATAATCAAAACACATTTACAAGCTAGAGAATTATACTACTTGCATTCATAAGCATTCAGCATCAAACAATAAGCATGGATTGTCCTCACATCTTTGAAAGTAAGGCAACTACACTACAACTAAGCTAAGGACATGAAAATTAAACTAATTAAACTAAGGTAAAGGTACAATCCATGAAGAAGTGAGTATGAACCATCAAACAAACCACAAGAGTATTCCATTAAAGCACCATGCCTTGACAATATCTAAATTCATAGCATCAACACACTTAGACATGCATCAATAACACAAAACCTAGAAATAAACACATGAACATCTATTTTAGCATACATAAACATATGAGTAGAATGAAATGATCAATTAGAAGTATTAAACAACACAAATCATTGTAGAAACAAGATTCATATATAAATCAAATGTCAAGACAAGATTACAACACAAATCCCCTCAAAATACAAAACATCAAGATCTAGAAGGCATGCTTAGGGCTAACTTTAGCCCCAAGAAGATGTTAAGCCACTCATTGATGTAGTCATCCAACCCTCAAGGGCCTTCTTTATGGTAGGAATGATCTTCTTCTTGATGGAAGCCCTAGATGAATGGAAAAACTCCCAAATGGTGTATATCTCTCTCAATCTCTAGACTCCTCCAACCTCTCTCTCTAAGATTGTATCTCTAATTCCCTTCCTTCTTCCTTGTGTAAAAATGGCTCAAAATCCTTATATAGGTAGCTCAAGTGTCACACCCAATGGTTAGGTCTCGTGCACTAGGGCCCCTCCAATGATTGCACTACAAGCCATCTTTTAATGAGCTCGACTCTATTTTTTTTCCGAGCTTGAAGAGGTTCGATCGATTGAATTCTGATGAGATCGATCGAACTATGGCCAGATCAATCGAAGTATGGCTAGATTGATCAAATCTTGGCAGCGCCTTTTTGGAATAAGACAAATATGAGATATTTTTGGGATATTTTAGAAAAAAGCAAAAGTGGTAGGTGGGGATAAGATAAAAGAAGTTCGATCGATCGAAAGGATGTTGGAACGATTGAAGATGGAAATTTTTGAGGATAAGGACAAGGGGGTTGATCCATCTTGGTAAGGCTAGATCGATCACTATGAGATCGATCTGGGCTTGGTCTGATCGATCATAACTTCCTGTTTTCCACCACTTTGCTTCTATTTTACTCATTTCTTCCATTTAGCTTGAAATTGCTTCTTTTATGCTCTAATTTGGCTAAATTGACTTATTTTGGGGATAAGTGCCTGAAAAGGGCAATAACATGAAATTAGTCTAAAACGGGAAAATAAGATAAATAAAGGTTCTAGAATACTCGAGTTTAAGGGGTTTAAATGAGCACTTTTCAGTGCTCATCACACCCCCAAACTTAAATATTGTTAATCCCTAGCAATGAACTAGGAAGTAAAGGAATGAAATGAACAACTATTCAACTATGAACTAGAAAGCAATAAATGGATAACGCCACTTTCGTAGGGAATACGATTGCATTTAGCATATGCAACAAGCCTTTTAAACCCCTAGGTTACCCCTAGTGGAAGAGTGAAGTCTCGTGAGGCTTTCTAGAAATGATACCCACAAATATTAAACTCATTCTCACAAAACAGGCACCAATATTGCAAACAAGCATCGGGAGAAAACTACCTCAAGTATAGAATTTTTCAACTATTTCCAAACAATCTCCCAAAATTTCAATATCAAACAAGCAAGTATGGTCCTCCACACATCAAGAAAATGATCATGCAAATCAAAACAACTCTAGAATCCTTTTTCAGTAAATCGGCATCAAATATGTTACTATCTAAGCCAACTAGAGAAATAATCACATCCTTACCCTCAAACTAGCACACAAATCTAGTCCTGATCATCAAAACAACGAGTGTGCCTTTTATTAAAGCTTATTTATCTAGGTGTGTTTATTCTTTTCACTCGATTTTATTTTATTTTATTTTATTTTCTAATCCTAAGGATCAAAGATAGAAGCATAGTGCAATGTGTTAATCTATTAAGCTTTCTAGCGATTCATGAGGTCGAGTGTTAGGTCAATGACTTCCAAACTGGACGGCTTTAGGGACACCCCTAAGGACTTACAAGCTCAAATCAACTAGGTTACAAATCAAAACAATCTCAATCTAATCATTTACCACTTCTCACCTTTTGGAAGAAGTCCTCACTTTTTTATTTACTTTTGCAACAACTTTTTTTTTTTTTTAATTATTAACTTAGAGTTTGGGCTCTCCACCTTTCAGCGTGAGAAATTCAGTGCTTGATGAGGCTAGAATCCAGGCTACTTAGTGAAATGGGTTTGTTATCCACTTTTGTCAAGATGAAAGCTTTCAATACACTACTAGCCCAATTGGGATATAACCAATTCAATAATCAACAAAGCATGTACCCCACAAATGAATGCTAGTGTGCGCCTGCTAGTGTAGAATCTTAGAGTGAATCTCAAAACAGTCATAAAATCAGGATAATGTGGACCACAAATGCAAGCAAGAAATCAATCTTTCAAAAAAATTTACTCTTAAATGGAATCCACAAGGCATACAAGGAGTATTGGACTCTCAAGTCAAGCAATTTTTAAATTCTAAGCAATATAATCCTCAAAAGATCAAAATCATAACTAGTCATGAACCAATTATAGAAAATCCCTCAAATACACATGTCATGTTCGAAATTTTGAATTGAAAACAAACACTGCAAAGAACACATAATACATTACCCCCAAACTTAAATGGCATAGTGTCCTCAATGTGCAAAAAGAACAAAAGGAAAGAGTATTCCAGTGCAGCTAAGAAATATAATGGCCGGGACATAAATATCCAAAATGGGTGGTACAACCCCCCCAAACTTGGGATTGACTGTGGTCCTGAAAAGATGGCACTAGGATAAAAGCTCATCAGATAACAAAGGGGATAATAATAGTGCACAGTGGGCATGTAAGTGTAAATGGGATAGGAAATGAAGTAAAGAGAGATGAATAAAGGTGGTCCTGAAAAATTTGGGCAACACTTTCTCACTAAAGTGACTGGGAGGTACTTGATAATGGAGTCAATTACAGATAAATATATCAATATAATAACCTAACATCCAAAAATAGGATGCATATGATAAAGAGAATAAAAGCAATATAAGGTACAACACAGTGTCTAGGCCAATAGACTGGCCGCAAAAATATAATAACAGTATTAAAAGAACAGTCAAGTATCACAGATATATAAAATGAGGGGAGAGATATAGAGATCAAGCAGAGGAAATCAGTTTCGCGGGTCGTGATCCTCGGATGTCTCTGGAAATGCCCTGCAGTGCAGTTAAGATGTCCGCATGGAGAGTAGTCACATCGGTGCTAAGGGAGGTCACATCTACCCAAAGAGAGACAACTGCATCCTCCAAGGTCTAAATATGCTCTCCAAAGCTAGGTGTCTGAACTAGAGCGTCAGGGATGATTAGATCATGAAACTGAGGCATATCCTGAGTCTGCTCCTGAGAATGTACTGGTGACCTAACCGGAGAGTGATGTGGTGACTCTACTGGAGGGTCCCGTTCCAGGTCTATATCTATATGCTTATCCGCAGCCGCCGGTAGGTCTACTGGATCATCTGCTGCTGTTGCTGCCTCCTCTATCTCTGCCAACTCTGCCTCCTCAGCCTTCTCAGTTGCCAAGGTGGCCTCATCTTCTAGACTCCTAATAAGAGCATTGTAGCTCTTATTCTAGTCCTTCTTGCCATAGTGACAAGCCCCTGACTCAGGATGCTCTGCCGGGTTAAAAGGATAATGCTGGTCCTAGAGAATCTGGGTAATCAGATGTGCGAAGGGAAAGAAGGTGGCAAGCCCGGGCTTGGCCTTGCTAATGTAGCTCGAGTAAAGTCTCATCATAACACTCCAATAGAGTGTAGGAATAGAAAACCAATGGCCTATATAGAAGGCATAGAGGGCAATAAGAAAATCTGAACGCCGCTTGATCTTATGGCCCGCCATAAATACATTTCGGTATAGTACCGAATCAAAGAACCATAAATCATCGGGCAAATAAGTTCGGGTAGCGAATGTCTCACCGTCACTGTAAGGGCCAGTCAGGGCAATGGCTATATCTGCGTCAGATGGCCTCCTAAGGATAGGGTAATCAAGGTCAGAAGGGCAGACGTGTGGGCACCGAGAAGATATGGCCAATGTCTCAACCGTAATGCGAATGAGATAGCTATTAATAGTAGTTCGCAACTTAGATAGATTACTCGGGGCTGGCTGGAGGTTCAGGTAAAACAACCGGGTGAGCCGCGGGTAAACCAGGTAGGCCACCGGGGCCAGAATAGCTGAAATGCCACGCCGATCAATCTCATCATAGGCCGCCCTAATCAGAATCAACCGGGAGTAGAAAGCAGTGTTAAAGACTGAATCATGCGCCACTAAAAGGCGTGAATATCTCCTGATAGGTCTATCTCAGACCTGGCCGGGCTGTACTGGTGGTGGTGAAGGAAATGGTATATGCTCAGCCTCATCTACTGATGAAGAAGATGAAAATGTAGAAGCAGAAGAGGCGGAGTGCTCGGACTGAGATGGAGCTGGCTCCTCAGACTCCTCTATACGCTATCTAACTTTGCGCTGATACTACCGATGGGCAACAGTCTTGACTCGAGCCATGGCTTGCAAAAAGAAAAGAAGCACTTGCAACTGTAGTCAGTAATAGGTATATCATATGAAATATAGAATTTAAGCACAATAAATAGAAACATGTTTGTCAAGTTAGGGTAGACAACTCAGAATAAATTACATGAATCTATGTAATTGATTATATAGCCAGGTATAGACAGTGACTAAGTGAAACATGCTAGATATGATAGAACGATTCAACCAATGTGGAAAACACAGGTATTGGGCATCAATTGGATAGCATAAAACATAGAAGATGGTATGTAAGATAGTAAAGTTCGATCGATCATGAAAAAATGAGATTAATCTAGGTTGGAACCTGGATCGATTATGAAATGGTTGAGATCGATCTTTCTCTGATCGATCAGAGAAAGAGTGTGATCAATCGAACATTGTGAAAAACACGAACAGTCACAGATCTGTGACGTGGACAACATAGGGGCACCCGAATGTGCTCAAGGGCCCTTTTACACGTCAACAAGTCAAAAATAGTCACTTAACTAGGCACGTGACCCCCAAAATCAAAATTGGAACAAAATATATACATATATATATACACATGCTTCAAAGCTTCAAAAATGGTAACAATCAACATAGAAGTTCTAGATCTAAGCATGGAAAACATAGAAAACTCGAGATTAAAGCTCAAAATTAAAAATAGAACCCAAAACTTACTAAATCAAGAGGAGAGAAGTGGAGACCAAGAGAGAAAGAAGATCAAGATTGAGTTTGGAGTTTTGAAGTCGTGGGATGTCGCCAGAGGTTCGCCGGAGGTAGGGAAGAAGATTGAACAATGGTGGGAGAGAAGGAGGGTCTGAGATCAATGTTGAAATCGATCCAAAATGACCCTTGGGTCATATTTTTAAAAATAATCTCCAATAAATTTGATCGATCACTTGCAAATCAGATCAATCGAACTCAGATCGATCATGAAGGAACTCAGATCGATCGAACCCACAAAACGACAAAGTATTTTTGAAAATTATTTATTTATTTATTTATTATTATTATTATTATTTTTTAAATTCAAAATTCAAAAAGAGGTCACAGTTAATAGGAAGCACACAGATCGATCGAAACTCGATCGATCCAACAAGTGAAACCTGTAGATATGTTCGAACGATACACAGAGAGGTGATTTTTTTCATGGTTTCAAAATTTTTCTATGTATGGGATACAGATCAATCTGAGGAAAATTTAGATCGATCTTGGAACACTTAGATAGATCGGAAATAAAGTTCGCACGATACATAGAGAGCTAAAATATGCAGGAAATTTACGCACGATAGGACAGAAAGATGACTGGATGCAGAGATGATTGTTTGATCGATCTGACTTTTTCTCAGATCGATCGAATAGACACTAAATGTCTAATTCGAAACTGAAAGTGCAAGCATTCTTAATTAAATTCCTTAACAATATGTATGAACTCAGAACATATCTAGACGACGTAAGAAATGAAAGGTAAAATAGAAATGAGGGAGGAATAGGGTTGTAAACCCTACGAAGCACTAGTGTTTAATGTCTCTAGCAAGACGTTGGGCTCTTTTAACTTGGATCGAAAATCTTGTTGTGCATCCCCTCCTTAACGGGGTAAAAAGCACTTTGAATCCCACTCAATAAATTGTTCCCTAAAGAACTTGTTAGATTTAACTCAAAGGAGATTAATGGTCCTTGGTCAAACCAATTCTTGGGCTTCCATGCCCTTTCAACACTTCTGTTAAAAACATTTTTCCTTGGAGTCTTTTTGGTAAGCAAATCATGGGAATGTTCAACGTCAAGCAAAGACTCAACTTTATCAAATTTATTTTCAATACACTTTTCCACAACACATGCTTCTTCATGCTTGTCTATTGAACTCAGAGTTGGATTAAAAATGTTCAACTTCACTTTCATGTGGCCAAATGAGATTTTCATTATCCCCGTCCTATAATTAATGTTGGCATTTGCGGTTGCCAAGAAAGGACGGCCAAGGATAACGGGAATTTGGCTCTTGGGATTCAAAACAGGTTCCATATCTATGACTACGAAATCAACCAGGAAGAAGAACTTGTCAATCTTGATTAATACATCCTCAATAACACCCTTGGGCTATTTGATGGATCGGTTGGCAAATTGCAAAACTACAGACGTTGGTTTCAAGTCTCCTAAGCCCAATTTAACATATACCGAATATGGAAGAAGGTTAACACTTGTCCCTAAATCAAGAAGAGCCCGATTAATGACATGGTCACCAATGATGCAAAAAGTAGTAGGTTAACTGGGGTCCTTAAACTTTGGGAGAGTGTTGTGTTGCAAAATAGAGCTTACTTGCTCAGTCAAGATCACTTTCTTTGGTGCTTGGCTTTTATTCTTCCTCTTTTGGGTGCAAAGATCTTTCAAGAACTTAACGTAAGCCAGAATTTATTTGATTGCATCCAAGAATGGAAGATTGGTCTTCACTTGCCTAAACACTTCAATGATTTCATTCACTTTGGTTTTTTATTTTTCAATAGAGATACATCCTTTCAAGTCATCCGGGAATAGGGCTTTTGGCTCAAAAACCTTTTCAAAATCATTTTTCACAATATCTTCAACATAAGAATTTTTCAAACCATTGTTCAAATCATTTTTCAACAAGATGATCATGCACATGCAATGAAGGAGGAATAAAATGTGAAATGGGACAAGTGCCAACTTTTGGTTACACCAGTTCACTCTCTTCATTTGATTCACCAACTTGGTTGTCAATAATTTTCCCACTTCTCAAGGTTATCACTGCATTGATATACTCGATTGTGTGACCTTCCGATAAGGAATTGGTTTCCACAACAAATTGTTGTTTTGGTTAGGTATTTAGAGGCATCTTCCCTTTCTCTCTAGCATTTAAAGTACTAGTTATTTGCCCAACTTGGGTTTCTAGCTTAGCAATGGATTGAGAATGAGAATGAAGCAATTGAGTGTTTGCCTCAAGAGTACCCAAAGCAGTTAACAATTTTTCCTCGAAAGTGAGACTTCTAGAATTTCCCTGAGAATAAGATGATTGATTAGGAAAATGAGAGTTAGAAAATTGGTTTCCAGATGATTGAAAATATGATCTATAACATTGGGAACCTTGGCTTTGCAGTGGGGGCGGAGTATACTTTCCTTGAAAACCACCTTAGGGAGGGTTTGAGCCTTCCCCTTGGTTTTTCCAAGAGAAGTTTGGATGGTTCCTCCACCCAGGATTATAGTGTGTGCCATAGAAATTATTCCCTTGGTTGACAATTGCGGCATTCACTTGTCCATAGTTCTCGCTTTACACATGTCAATGAGGACAATTGGAAGTAGAATATAAAACACTAAAACAAGTCATGCAAGATTCATTAGATGAATAATGAACATGATTAAGGGAGGAAGACACTTGATTCACCGAATTTTGGTTGATCAAAAATTGATCAAACCTTTGAGATAAAGATTTCACCTCGGTGGCTATGTCATCGGAATTGTCAACTTGATATAAGCCGACATTCTTTCTTCCACCTAGATTTCTGCCATTGTTAGATGATAAGGATCTATGCATTTAATTTTTACTTATGCTCTCATATAGATGCCACACATCATCCTCATGCCTATTAAGATAAGAACCACCCATGAACACATCAACCATACCTTTAAAATTATTCGACAAACTTTCAAAGAAAAATTGTACTAATTGCCATTTAGGAATGTCATGATGTGGACACTTCCTAAGCAAGTCATTGAGGCGCTCCCATGCGTCGTGAAACAATTCCCCTTCCCCTTGAGAAAATTCTCTAATTGAAGTTCTCATTGCATTGGTCTTTGAAACCGGATAGTACTTTTTCAAGAACTCTTGTTGCATTTCCGCCCAAGAAGTTATCGAAAAAGGCCTAAGATTGTTGAACCAATATTTTGCCTTGACCTTAAGGGTAAAAGGAAAAATTTTGAGTCTCAAAACCTTTTCTGGCATGTCCGTGTATTTCACGGTGGAACACACTTCAAGAAACTTATCCAAATGCTTGTAAGGTTATTCACTTGGACATCCATGATAGTTAGGAAGCATTTGAATAGTTTATGGTTTAATTTCATAGTGATGTGCTCTAAATGGGGGCAATTGAATGCATGTAGGTACATTATATTCATTTGGCACATAATGATCACGCAAAGCAATGGGAGGATTCATAACCGGTGGTGCTACACAAACACGTTGATGGCTTTGCATAATGGGAGGTTGTGGAACTAAAATTGGCCGAGGAATTCCCAATGGAACTTGGCCTTATTGTTGTGGTGGAATGAATGGTCTTGGCATGCCTAATGGGACTTGAATGTTGTCATGATGCACATTAGGGTGAAGGATACCTTGTTGGTCTATGTGACCAAGGTCCTCCACGTGGTCATCATTTTGCTCTTCCGTTGGTAAAATGGAGTGATGAGAGCTATCCCTTCCCTTAGAATTATGAACAATGGATTCATGATTCAAATTAAGAAGGATAAGAGTAGGATTTAATGACCTACGACCATGCATGCACAAACAAAACAAAAACAAGCAAAAAGCAAGTAGCAATCACTTCGCCTCCGTAACAAATCAATCAACAAACATCATCCATATACATTGATCCCATACTCCCATGCTTTGAATAATATGCAACAAAAATTAAATTGCCTCTATGCGGGCGCACGATTTATCTAAGAATTTAAGAACTTGCCACCACGCGAGCTGACGATTTAACTAAAGATTAAGTTAGAAAGAGTTCACAAAGGGTCCTTAAGCAACTTCAATTTAGTTTTTCAATTTTCGCTTAGCCTTTCAATTTTTTAGATTTTTAGCCTTTTTATACTTAGCTTAGCTCCTTGCTTTTACATTCTCCCTTGCTTCACTTCCTTACTCAATGCACCTAGCTAATCAAGAACAAATACAATAAGAAACCAAAACAAAATAAAGTAAAAACACGATCAAAATATGGCATTGCCAAATCCCCGGCAACGGCGCTAAAACTTGGTGTACTGTCGTGTCGATGCACCAAATTATGTGTAGTGTGCCCAAGTTTTAATTTATAAAGTGCCACTACTACCTCTAACTACTAATATAGCTAAGGTGAGTAGGGATCGTCCCAAGGGAATGGATGCGTATTTGAAATGAAAACAAGGTCGGATTAGTAGGTCGAGTGATCAAAAGGTGATTTGATTGGTTAATTAAACTACAATGTAAAACAAAATCAATACAAAGCAATTAAAGTAAATTAAGGGTAAAGAACAAAAAAGAGGGATCTTGGGATTTAGAGGTCACCACTAAACATCACCTTTCTAGATACTCAATGTGTAATGAATGAGGGGAAATATGTGTTGCAATACTAAAAGGTGTGATTAATTGAATTAACAAGCATAGATGACTAATTAAGTATACATTATTTAGACAACCTAATGAATAGCACAATATATCAAACTAAGCCATTATTCATTCCTTTAAGCTCACAATCAAAACACATTCATAAGCTAGAGAATTATACTACTTGCATTCATAAGTATGGAACATCAAACAACAAGCATGGATTGTCCTCACATCTAAGAAAGTAAGGCAACTACACTACAACTAAGCTAAGGATATGACAATTAAACTAATTAAACTAAGATAGAGGCACAATCCATCAAAAAATGAGTATGAACCATCAAACAAACCACAAGAGTATTCCATTAAAACACCATGCCTTGACAATTTCTAGATTCATAGCATCAACACACACAGACATGCATCAATAACACAAAACCTAGAAATAAATGTATGAACATCTATTCTAGCATACATAGACATATGAGTAGAATGAAATGAATAATTGGAACTATTAAACAACACAAATCATTGTAGAAACAAGATTCATATATAAATCAAATGTCAAGACAAGATTACAACACAAATCCCTTCAAAATACAAAACATTATAATCTAGAAGGCATGCTTAGGGCTAACTCTAGCCCCAAGAAGATGTTTAGCCACTCATTGATGCAGTTATCCAACCCTCAAGGGCCATCTCCATGGTATGAATGATCTTCTTCTTGATGAAAACACTAGATGAATGGAAAAACTCCCAAATGGTGTATATCTCTTTCAATCTCTAGAATCCTCCAACCTCTCTCTCTAAGATTGTATCTTTAATTCCTTTCTTTCTTCCTTGTGTAAAAATGGCTCAAAATCCTTATAGGTAGCTCAAGGGTTACACCCAATGGTCAAGTCTCATGCACTAGGGCCTCTCCAATGATTGCACCACAAGCCATCTTTTAATGAGCTGGACTCTATTTTTTTTCGAGCTTGAGGAGGTTCGATCGACCGAATTCGGATGAGATCGATCAAACTATGGCCAGATCAATCGAAGTATGGCCAGATCGATCAAACCTTGGCGGCGCCTTTACGGAATAAGACAAATCTGAGATATTTTTAGGATATTTTGGGAAAAAGACAAAAGTGGTAGGTGGGGATAAGATCAAAGAATTTCGATCGATTAAAAGGATGTTGGATCAACTGAAGATGGAAATTCTTGAGGAAAAGGACAAGGTGTTTGATCTATCTTGGTGATGCTGGATCGATCACTGTGAGATCGATCTAGGCTTGGTCTGATTAATTGAAACTTGTTGTTTTCCACCACTTTGCTTCCACTTTGCTCATTTCTTCCATTTAGCTTGAGTGTGCTTCTTTTATGCTCTAATTTGGCTAACTTGACTTATTCTGGGGATAAGTGCCTGAAAAGGGCAATAACATGAAATTAGTCTAAAACAGAAAAATAAGATAGATAAAGGTTCTAGAATACTCGAGTTTAAGGGATTTAAATGCACACTTTTCAGCACTCATCACCACCCTGGCCTGAAGTTCTCTAATCTCAGCCTGAGAAGAACTTTTAGGTTGGGCTGTAGGAACCGGCCTCCTCCTCGGTGGGGCCTGGCTATCAGAGAGATCCGTCTCATCCTCCGTAGCCTCATCATCTGCCCTCCTAACAGCAACTGCTAAATATCCCTCATCACCAAACTCTACTGCGTCACGGCGATATGTCGGCATATGTGTCCATACTTTATTTCATTCCTTCATTCCAAATTTTAGAGATTCATCACATGATTCCTCTTTTGGACTCACCACAAAACCCTACAACTCTAATAGTCTGGTTATCATGTATGGAAAGGGTAACATATGGGTAGGAATAGTTTTAGGTGGTCTAATTTATGACCAAAACTCCAATAGCTAACAGAAAATCATTCTAGGAAACGAATACCAATGCTCAAACTAAATAGCATACAGTGCCTGGAGAAAATCAATATTCCTAATATTCTTATGTCCAAGAGGATGGACATTAGTAGAGATGATAGAATCTAGAATCCACAACCTCCTGGGAATTTTGGCTTTGGTAGTACTACTACGCTTTCGCTTGGCAAATGTACCATCACACAACTTTTGAATTAGATTTTCTGCAATCGGTACCCTAGGAAAAAGTGTGAAAGTAGGATATCTACGTCTCTTATCTACTACCTCAGGAGGCATATGATAACATTCTAGAGCTGCAGCAATAGCATCAGGATTAATAATCAACTCATGTCCATCAATCTTAGTCCTACGTTCCCAAGGGTCATCCTCACTATAAATAAGATTGAGGTAAAACAAATGAATAAGACGAGAATAAGCAATCTGTACAACTGGGACCATGAGATGAAGAAGATGCTTGTAACTAAAAGACTTCATGGCCCATGTAGTGTGAGTATCATTAATGAATGCCTAATAATCAAAGGTAGTTTCATATGAAATTGGAATTGTCTTCCAAGCAGTTGGCAAAACATTGTTAGTCACTCTAGCGCGCTTAGAAGAAGCAAAACGAACCATCTCTAGCTTCACTTACTAGATTCTTGCAATATAATCCCACATATCACGCAAAATTCCCAAAATCCTGCAATCTAGAAATTAAGACTCGAGCTTAACCTTTCGGGCTCGAACTTCAACCAATGCTCAAGTTTTAAGCTGCAAAGTTTGAGTTTCACCTGGACTTCACTAAAACAGATCTTCAGAAATCAGTTCACAAATCAATCAAAAATTGATTCAAACAACTAATCTATGTTGATGATGTATAAATGTCTAAAGAATCATGCATCCAAGTAGTAACTCATGCTTTAAGTAGATAAGAATGTGAAGCTTCACCTGCAAATCTGTGATGAGAATGTGAAGCTTCACTGGATATGAATATGGAAAGAACTTGGAAGGACTTTATAAGGGATGGATGTCCTTTATGTGGTAGGAGACAAAGCACTCAGTTTCCTGATTTTAAACTTTTAGATCCTAAAGCTCGAGCCTGCCGACACAGATCCTTACAATTCACAATGATAGAAGGCTCGAGCTTTAAAGTTCAGGCTCAAGCCAATAGTAGCTAATGCTCGAGCCCCAAATTTCAGGCTCGAGCAATGAGACAAATTTTTGGATTTTTTCTATTTTTTTTTATTTTTATTTTCTTTTCTCATTTTATTTAAACCTAAATTAATTTAAACCTAAAACAAACCTAAAAATAAACTAAAACCTAGAAACTAATTAAAACACAAATTAAAAAAAAAAAAAAAAAAAAAAAAAAAAAACTAAAACTAAAAAAAAAAATAAAACTATAGTACAATATACAAATACTAAGTTTAACGTCAATAGCTCGACAACATGCTAAGTTTAACGTCGATAGCTCGACGAAAACCCGACCTCTCTTAGTCCAAGTAAATAGGATCATGAAGTTCTACTGCCTCCACTGTGCCTCTCTACACACTACCTTTTATGTAGGGCTTCAGTCTCTATCCATTGCCCTTAGACAATTATCTAGTCTTGCAATTTTGTATCTCAATTGCACCATAAGGTGTAACAGAAATAACCATATATGGATCTTCCTAGCGTGACTTCAGTTTGCCAGGAAAAACTTTAAGTCGTATATTAAACAACCAAACTTTCTTCCCAGGCTCAAAAGTCTTACGCAAGATATGCTTGTCATGAAATGCCTTAGTCTTTGATTTGTAAACCTTAGCACTTTCATAAGCATCATTACGTAATTCTTCGAGCTCTGTTAGTTGAAGCTTCATGTTAGATCTAACAAAATTCATATCAAATTTGAGCTTTTTAATGGACCAGAAAGCTCTGTGTTCTAATTCTACAAGAAGGTGATACCATTTACCATAAATGAGATAGTAAGGTGACATACCAATCAGAGTCTTATAAGTTGTTCGGTAAGCCCACAAAGCATCATTCAATCTTAAAGACCAATTTTTACGATCTGGCTTAACCGTTTTTTCAAGAATTCTCTTAATTTCACGATTGGATAATTCAACTTGGCCATTTGTTTGGGGATGATAGGGAGTAGCAACTTTATAAGTGATGGAGTATCTTTGTACTAAAGTACGAAAATACCTATTACAGAAGTGAGCACCTCATCATTAATAATAGCTCGTGGTATACCAAACCGACTAAAAATATTCGTTTAAATGAACTCAATCACAACTGCGTGATCGACGGTTTTGGTAGTAACTGATTCAACCCATTTAGATACATAATCAATAACCACAAAAATATACTCATTTTTATTTGACTGAACAAAAGAACCCATAAAATCAATACCCCAGACATCAAAAACCTCAACAACTAAGATTGGAATTAAGGGCATCATGTTTTTTCTAGAAATTACTCCTAACTGCTGACATCAAAGGCATGACCTACAGAACAAGCATGAATCCCGAAAGAGTGATGGCCAAAAGAAACCACATCGAAGAATTTTAGCTACAGTTTTCTTTGCACTTAAATGACCTCCACAAGTTAAACTGTGACAAAAGGTCAGAATACTATGAAATTAACTCTCAGGAACGCATCTACGAATGATTTGATAAGCACAATATTTGAAAAGCTGAGGATCTTCCTAATAATACATCCTAATCTGAGAGAAGAATCGATCTTTTTCCTGTTTTGACCAAGATAAAGGAATTTTGTCTATTGCGAGGTAATTCACAATATCAGCAATCCAAGGAAAATCCATATGACAAACCCCAAACAGCTGTTCATCCGGAAAGGAATCACAAACTAGAAGTGAAGTTGAGGTATTCGCAATCAAAATTTTAGAAAGATGGTCAGCTAGCACATTCTCTAACCCTTTCTTATCCCGTATCTCATAATCAAACTTTTGAAGCAAGAGGATCCATTGAATCCAACGGGGTTTGGTTTCCTTTTTGGAAAGAAGATGTCTTAAAGTAGAATGATCATAATAGACCACTACTTTGGAACCCAACAGATAAGATCTGAATTTGTCCAAAGTAAAGACAACTACAAATAACTTTTTTTCAGTGGTGGTATAATTCAATTGTACTTCTGAAAGAGTTTTGCTCGCATAGTAGATAACATGAGGAAGATTATCTACTCATTGTCCTAAGATAGCACCTATAGCATAATTAGATGTGTCACACATGATCTCAAATGGAAGAGCCTAATTTGGAGGAATCATGAGAAGAGCTGAAGAAAGAAGAGAGCGAAGCTTATGGAAAACTTCTAGGCATGATTCATTAAAGACAAAAAGAGTGTCTTTTGCAAGTAGATTACACAAAGGACGAGAAATTTTGCTGAAATCTTTAATAAAACGTCGATAAAACCCGGCGTGCCCAAGAAATGATCACACTCCCTTTACGGAGGTAGGAGGAAGCAATTTAGAGATCAAATCTACTTTGGCTCTATCAACTTCAATACTTCTATCTGAAATGATATGTCCTAAAACAATCCCTTCTAGAACTATAAAATGGCTCTTCTCCCAACTAAGAATAAGATTGGTTTCCCTACAACGCTGAAGTACTATGGATAGATTTTGGAGATAGTTCTCGAATATGGATCCGAAAATAGAGAAGTCATCTATAAAGACCTCAAGAAACTTTTCAACCATGTCCGAAAAGATAGACATCATACACCTCTGGAATGTTGCTGGCACATAACATAATCCAAAAGGCATCCGTCTATATGCAAATGTACTGAATAGACATGTGAAAATAGTTTTCTCTTTATCCTTATGATCAATGGTCACCTGATTATAACCAGAATATCTGTCTAAAAAGCAATAATAGCTCTGGCCAGCCAATCGCTCTAGAATCTGATTAATGAATAGAAGAGGAAAATGATCTTTTCTAGTAGCGGAGTTGAGCTTTTGGTAATCAATACACACGCGCCATCCGGTGGTAGTGCATTGTAGAACTAATTCTCCCACAGAATTCTCAACTACTATAATACCTGTCTTCTTAGGTACTACCTGATGTGTGTCTAATTTTACCACTCACAATAGAATGATTCCGTGTAGAATAGTGCTATAGAAAGAGATGTCGAACCCATAGGGAGATGAGATTTATTTCAGTCTTTAACCTTGTTCTATAGTTTACAAGTAACTTGGTTGGAAAGTTTGTTAGTTGTCATGATTGAAAACAAACTAAAATTAAACTGCAATATTAAACTAATAAACTAAGTAATCAGAGAGAAGAATCTTAGGGCTTTGACTTCACCACAATCATCATACAATGGTCAATTGAATCAACTCTGGGAATTTAACCAATTATGTTTTAAAATGAATTGAACTCAATAACATTCGTTCAATTCGGATTTTACAGAAAGATATTTGACAAAATTCAGTTAACTATAACCTATCTGCGATTAGCGAGGAATATTCACCTACCTACTCTAACTATTTTGTAAACAATTCACCTTTCCTAAGCATAAACTATGAAAACATTATTTTGCAAAAAACGTTCGAATAGATAACGTTATATAACCTCTATTCTTGTGTCTGGCAGGGCTCCGCCAGATACCACACAACAAGATAGGTTGAGAATAGATATTAAACCATTATATCTAAGACAAAAGAATAATACTTTATAATCTACTAAAGCATGAAAACCAATTGAGTTATTTCAATTACTCATAATAATATAATCAAGAAAACATTATATATTAAAATAAAATCTTAGAGTTAAAACAATCAAACCATAATACTAGATTGGGTTACATCAGTGCCCTAAGAGAGAGATTAGCTACTCATTATGATGTTGAATGTCATTTATGTTGCAGTTGTCTCCATCGTCATGGACGGCACTTCTCTTCTCAGGATCTTCACTTTCAAGGTTGTAGGAACCCTAAAAGTTACCACGCTACTAGCCTTCTAAATAACACCGTAGAAAGAACTTAAAATTTTGGACCTCTTCTATCAAGGCTTACGCCTTCTTTTATAAAAGAAAATAAGGATCTGGTGGGCTTTTAGGTCTTCTAGCCCATTTAGGATGAGATACGGCTGATAAAGAGAGCAATCCCGTACTTTAAATCTGGCATGTCATAGAAGGTTCGAGCTTTAAGGTTCAGGCTCGAGCTTCTCTGGATTGAAGCTCGAGCTTCAAGAATTGGTGCTCGATCTTCACTTTGACACTTAGCCAATTTTCTTCAACTATTTTCTAAAGCGTTTTTTTCTTAAACACTTAGAATATTTTTGGGATTGAAACCAGTTAACATTGCTCGATCCAAGCTTCATAGGCTCGAGCACTGATGAGCGCTGAAAAGTGCGTATTTTAACCCCTTAAACTTAGGCATTCTAGTAACTTTATCTATCTTACTTTACCGTTTTAGATTGATTTCATATTATTTCCATTTTCAGGCACTTATCCAGAAAATAAGCTAACTTAGCCAAATAAGAGCTTAATTGAAGCAATTCTGGGATTAAACAAAGAAAGGAGCAAAGTGGAGAAAGAACGAAGCAAATGAAGCCAAAGGTGGGAAGCAGCAAAGTTCGATCGATCCAAGTTCAAGATTCGATCGATCGAATAATGATCGATCTCAACACTTCAAGATAGATCCAAGCCTAGACCCAAAAGCATAAAGTCCTAAAAGTTCGATCGATCCAACACCATCATTCGATCGATCGAACACTTTTGTCCTTATTCAAAAGATTCATCCTATCCACAGTTGTACTACCCACTAACCACTTTTGTCCTTTTCCCATAAATATCTCTCCAAAATATCTTGGATTTGTCTTTTTCCAAAAAGCTCAACCAGTTGGATCGATCCAGCCTAAGTTTGATAGATCTCAGCCAGTTCGATCGATCCAAGTCCAAGGTTCGATCGATCGAACTTCCTCCAGTGCGAAAAAGTTAAAATTCTAGCTTGTGCAATCTGTCCTTATCCAATCATTAGAGAATATTCTCTGTACTACCCCAGCTCATTTTGTGAACCACTTAACCTACCTATAAAAGGGATATGATGCACTTTTTGAGCATATAGACTATTCTAGGGTTTAATCTCTTGGGAGGAAGCTTAGAGGAGGAGGAGGCTAGAGACACCATTGTAGTTCTTCATCAACAAGGAGCAGATTTCAACCATGGAGTTAGCCCTTGAGGGTTGGAGCAACATCACCATGAGTGGCTAGACATCCTCTTGGGGCTAGAGTTAGCCCCAAGCATGCTTTCTATATCTTAATCTTGTGTATTATTGAGGGATTAGTGTTGTAATTGATGTTTTGACACTTTGATATATATAGATGTTGTTTATTCAATGACTTATGTGGTTTAATGCTTCTAATTGATCATTTCATTCTATCCATATGTTTATGTATGCTAGAATAGATGTTCATGTGCTTGTCTTTAGATTTTGTGTTATTGATGCATGTCTATGTGTATTGATGTTATAGATTTGGAGATTGTCAAAACATAGTGCTTAAAGGAATGCTTTTGTGATTCTCTTGATGGTTCATACTTATCTCTTGATGGATTGTGCCTCTCCCCTAGTTTATTTTCATGCTAGTAGTGTAGATGTAGTGTAGTGTTAAATGGGAGGATAATCTATGCTTGTTGTTTGATGATCCAAGCTTTTGAATGCAAGTAGCATATGTCTCTATCCTTGTGTTGAATTTGGATTGTGAGCTTAATGAAAGGATTAATGACTTGTTTTAATTTATTGTGCTTTTCACATGTTATTTAGATAATATATGCTTCATTGCTTAGATATATTGTGCCTTTCACATGATGTTTAGACAATACATGCTTAACTAGTCATCCTTACTTGTTGAATCAACCAAACACACACACACCAATATTGCAACACACCATTTGCCCTCATTAATCACTTGTCAATGATATAGAAATGCATTGCTTGGTGGTGATCTCTAAACCCCAAGATCTCTCTCTCTTACTTACTCTTAATTGCATTATTTTGCTATCACTTAGTTTAATTTAGTTGCTCTTTAATCAACCAATCAACCAATTGTTTGATCATTTGACCTACTAGCCCTAATAACAATTCCATGACATTGTTTGATCCTCATAATCCCTTGAGACGATCCCTACTCGCCCTAGCTATATTTTTAGTGAAAGGTAGTAGTGGCTTCTATAAATGTAAAACTCTTGGCCCTCATTAAAATTTACACTCTCAAGCTTATGGTAGGACGGCGACACCTACACCGAGCAGTTTTTGGTACCGTTGCCGGGGATTGATTGATTAGATTTGGCAACGTCGGATTTGTGGAATTGATTAGGATTAGTACTCTTTTGATCGTGTCTTTACTTTATTTTTTTTATTTTTCTTGTTGGTTACTTGTTGTGTCGATTACTTGACTAGGTGCATTATTGAAGAGGAAGCAAGCAAAGGAGCCATCAAGCATTCAAGCAAGCAAAGAAAGCAAAAAGCTAAAAAATTCTAAAAATTTGCTAAGCTAAGCTTTAAATCTGGAGTTGAAGTGCTAAAGGACCATTTTGGGACTTTCTTTACTCAATCCCTTAGTTAAATCGTCGGCCCGCATGGAGGCTTATTTTTAATTGTCTTGCATCATTGTTGTTAAAGCATGGGAGTATGAATTAAGTGTTTGTGGAAGAAGTCTAATTGCATTGTTGTGAAGGCATAGTGTTTGTCATTCTTTGTGTTTTGCATTTTGCATGTATGGGCGTCGTTCATTAAGACCAATTCTTGTCTTTCTTGATTTGCATCTTGAATCTATCGTTAGAAATCCTAAGGGAAGAGGAAGTTCAAATAGAGCCAATCTATCAATGAATGACCATAATGATAATCATGTTGAAGACCTTGGTCACATAGACCAACAAGGTATCATTCAACCCAATGTGCACAATGAGAACATACAAGTACCATTAGGCATGCCTAAGCCATTCATTCACCAACCACCACAACAACAAGGCCAAGTTTCATATGGAATGCCAAGGCTAATGTATGCTCCTCAACCTCCCATCAACAATCAAGGAATTCAAAACCAAGGTGTTCATGCGGCACCTCAAGTAGCTAATCCACCTCTTGCTTTAAGAGACCATTATGTGCCTAATGAGTATAATGAACCTACATGCATCCAATTGCCTCCATTTGGAGCACATCATTATGAAATTAAGCCACAAACCATTCAAATGCTTCCTAACTATCATGGACTTCCAAGTGAAGAACCTTACAAGCATTTGGATGAATTTCTTGAAGTATGTTCCACCGTAAAATATACGGACATGCCGGAAGAAGTTTTAAGACTCAAACTTTTTCCATTCACCTTAAAAGACAAGGCAAAGTATTGGTTTAACAATCTTAGGCATTTTTCAATCACTTCTTGGGCAGAAATGCAACAAGAGTTCTTGAAGAAGTATTATCCGGTTTCTAAAACCAATGCCATAAGAACCTCAATTCGAGAATTTTCACATGGGGATGGAGAAACGTTTCATGAGGCATGGGAACGCTTCAATGAATTGCTTAGGAAGTGTCCACATCATGACATGCCCAAATGGCAATTAGGTCAATACTTCTTTGAGAGCTTATCGGACAACTATAAGGGTATGGTTGATGCTTCCATGGGTGGCTCATACATTGATAGGCATGAGGATGACGTGTGGCGTCTCTATGAGAGCATGAGAGAAAATTCTTTGCATAGAACACTATCATTCAAGAATGGTAGAAATTCATAAGGTAGGAAGAGTGTTGGCTTACATCAAGTCAACCATTCAAATGAAATAGCCGCCGAAATAAAGTCTTTATCTCAAAGGTTTGATCAATTTTTTATTAACCAAAACTCGGCGAACCAAGTATCTTCCTTCCCTAACCATTCTCATCGTGCATCAAATGAAACATGTATGACTTGTTCTAGTGTTCTTCATTCTACTTCTCATTATCCTCACGGACAAGTGCAAAGTGAACCTAATGAACAAGTCAATGCGGCTTTTGTGAACCGAGGGAACAATCCTTATGGTACTCATTATAATTCAAGTTGGAGGAATAATCCAAATTTCTCTTGGAAAAACCAAGGAGAGGGCTCAAACCCTTCCCAAGGCGATTTTCAAGGGAAGTACATTCCACCTCCACTTCAAAACCAAGGATCCCAAGGTTATAGACCCTATCAATCACAAGGGAATCAATTTGCTAATTCTCATTTTCCCAACCAATCTTATTCCCAAGGTAATACTAGAAGTCCCGCCTTTGAAGAAAAAGTTTTGAATGCTTTGGGCATTTTAGAGGCTAAGACTCAATTGTTTCATTCTCACTCTCAATCTATTGCAAAGCTAGAAACCCAAGTAGGGCAAATAGCAAGCACTCTTAATGCAAGAGAGAAAGGAAAGATGCATATAAATGCCCCACCTAAGCAATAATGTGTTATGGAAACCCATTCCTCATCGGAAGGCCATACCATTGAACATGTTACTGTGGTGACTACCTTGCGGAGTGGTAGGATTGTGGACAATCAAGTTAGAATGTCCAATGAAGAGAATGAACTAGTGCAACCTTAAGTTGTCACCCGTCCCGTTTCACATCCCAATCCTCCTTCATTGCATATACTTGACCTTGTAAATGAGAAAGTCTTGAGAGATGTGTTTGAAAAAGAAGTTTTGAAAAATGATGTTAAAAAGATTTTGTTGAAAAATGATTTGAAAACTTCTTGTGTTGAAGAGAGTTCAAAAGACAATTTTGAAAAAGTGTTTGAACCAAAGGTTCCATTTTCGGATGCCTTAAAAGGATCCATTTCAAAAGACAAGCAAAAGGCAAAAACCATTGAAATCATGGAAATGTTTAGGCAAGTGAAAGTTAATCTTCCACTATTGGATGCAATCAAGCAAATTCCGGCTTATGCCAAATTCTTGAAAGACTTGTGCACCCAAAAGTGGAAGAACAAGAGCCAAGCACCAAGAAAAGTGGTTTTGACCGAACAAGTAAGCTCAATTTTGCAATATAACATTCTTCCAAAGTTTAAGGACTCCGATTCACCCACTAGATCATGCATTATTGGTGATCATATCATTAATCGGGCACTTCTTGACTTAGGAGCAAGTGTTAACTTTCTTCCATACTCGGTTTATGTCAAATTGGGCCTAGGTGAATTGAAACCGACGTCGGTAGTTTTGTAACTTGCCGACCGATCCATTAAGAAGCCTAAGGATATAATTAAGGATGTTTTGATAAAGATTGACAAATTCTTCTTCCCGGTTGATTTCGTTGTCATAGACACGGAACCGGTTTCCAATCCTAAGAGCCAAATTCCCATTATCCTTGGCCGTCCTTTCTTGGTAACCGTTAATGCCAACATCAATTGTAGGACGGGGATAATGAAGATCTCATTTGGCCACATAAAGGTGAAGTTGAATATCTTTAATCCCATACCCAATTCATTTGACAAATATGAAGGAGAAGTTAATGTTGTAGATGAATGTCATGATCTTCAATGTCAAGGAAATGAGTTTTTGTTTAAAACCAAAATTCCCAAAGGATCATCTTCAACCTTGCATTCTAAAAATCTTGTTTCAAACTCTTGCTTTGAAAGGGCATGGAAGCCCAAAGATTGTGATTGCATAGACAAGGGACCAAAGATTTCTTTTAAGCTTAATCCAACAAGTTCTTCAAAGAACCATTTCTTGGGAGGAGTTCAAAGCATCTATCACCCCAACAAGGAGGGGATGCATTATAAGATCTTTGATCCGGGCTAAAAAGTCCAATATCTTGCAAGAGACGTTAAAGACTAGCAAAAGCATTCGTAGGGTGTCAAAACCCTATTCCTCCCCCATTTCTATCTTTCATTTCATTTCTTGTGAAGTCTAAATACTTGTGTTTGGTTCATATGCACTTCAAGGAACTTTGGTGAGGATTGCATGAGCTTTCATGTCATCATTGAGCATTCTGCATAGTTCGATCGATCTCAAACTTGAGTTTGATCGATCGAACTCCTCTCTGCATCCAACACTTAGAAAAAATTTCGACCTGCAGAAACCTACATCCAAATCACCTCTCTGTCCCATCGTTCGAACTAACTCTTAGATCGATCAAAAGACCTTCAATTGATCCAACTTCCAAGTTCGATCAATTTTATGATTCAACACTTAGAAAATTTTTAAGCCTGCATCAACCTACATATTTCACCTCGCTATCTGATCGGTCAAAACATTCCAAGATCAATCTAAAAGTTCTTCGATCGATCCAACTTCCAAGTTCGATCGATCTTATGCTCCAACACTTAGCTAATTTTTTGAGCCAAAAACCTGCATATTTTTGCTCTCTGTCTGATTGATCGAACTCTTGTTTCGATCGATCTCAGTTCTTCATTTCATTATTTTGACTTTGTTTTGACTTTTCAAATTTCCAAAAATCCAAAAATATTTGCATTTATATTTCATTTTATTTCAGTTTATTTTATTTTATTTTTCAAAAAGTTTTCAAACATTCAAAAAATATTCTATTTTAATTTTTAATTATTAGTATTTATTCAATTTAATTTACCTAAAAAATATATATATTTTATTTTATTTTTCAATTTTTAATTTTATTCCCAATTTTTAATTTTCATTTTGCAATTTTCAAAAATTTCAAAAATCCAAAAATACTTTGAAAGGAGTTCATCAAAGTTCAATCAATCACAGCTGAGTTCGATCAATCAAACTTTGTCAGGAATGCTTTTAAAAATAGAATCGAGGGTTCTCAAGATTGATCATTTAGATCGATCTCACCCTCTCTGCAAACCCTTGTTTCCCTCTCTGCGCCGCCGTACACCCATCATCTTCCCCTTCTCCGGTAAGCCCTCCGGTGTCATCAAGCTTCCTGAATCACTCTCTCTCATCTCAGTTTCATCTCTCCCTCTTCATCTCCAATTTTCTCTTCGGTTGAGGTAAGAACCGAGATCTACTTTGAAATTTGAGTTGATTTAATGCATACATGTTCTATATATTTGATTTAGGATGCTTAGATGATCGAATCCACTATTGTTGAAGCTTCGAAGCACTGTATTTCCATATATATATGTGTGTATTGCTTCGTGTATATACTTTGCATATTTTCGGATTTTGATCTCATATTGGGAGTTTGGGCCTCGATCAGTGATGGGCATTTGTTGATTTGATGTGTTGTTGGGCCCAAAAACATGTTCGTGTGGGCCCCATGCTTCCAAAGTCACAGATCTGTGACCTTTGAGTTTTCAACGTCGCACAGTTCGATCGATTGAACTAGTATCTCCAATCAATCTTGAGAGATCGATCGAACTCATGTCTCCGATCGATCGAAGTAGTGAGATCGATCTCACTTACTTTCGATCAATCCAACTTTTGTAATCGATCTCACTTCTTTTTATGATCGATCGAACTTCACAGATCTCACACACACACTTCATTCATCATATCTTATGTTCATACTATCATATCTATGCCCAATGCCTATGACATTCCACATTGGATGCATTTCATACTTACATTGTTTAGCATGTTTCATATTATACCACTTGCATAGATTCATGTCATATTTGTTTTGTCTATTTTACTTGACATACATGATTCTATTTCATGCTTTAAAATTTCTTATTCTAGCACTAACTCCCATTGCAAGTTTTTCTTTTTTCTTTTTGCAGGCCATGGTAAAGAGGAAGACCATTGCCAATAGGCAACACGGGCCTACCCGACATACTAGGCCACGGACAGAAGAGCCAGCAGAGCCCTCTTATGCACAGCGGGAGCCAGCATAAGCTACCCCACCTCAGTCACCATCTCATGAGCCTGAGGATGACTATATACCATCCACCTCTGCGGCTCATCCTGCTTTCACTCCATCACTATCTCCACTGCAGACTGGAGCTGAGCATTCACATATACCACCTCAGCCAGCTCATTTGGGGCGTGATAGGCCCATGCCTCGATATGCACGCATGACGCTTGACCATGAGTCAGAATTCGACACGGCCTCCTTCTCTCTATCGGTGCTGACCCGATCCGCCTACCATGATATTATTCAGAGGGGCCTAGCCAATATTCTTGCCCCCGTCACAGAGCCGGTCTACCCATGGCTGGTTCGGTTGTTCTACCAGAACCTCCGACCATCGCCACGTACCACAGCCGAGATGGTCACTTCTGTCGATGGCCATCCAATCACCATCACAATGGACTCTTTAGCCTGCTATTGCCGCTGTCCACACAGATGTCCTCCAAAACTTCAGGACATATATCTGAGGCTATTCAGGCCTTTATATGCCGACATGGCAGTTTTTCTCATAGGTCACCATGCCAGTGGCGAGACTTTCGCCACCCGGACATTCCTTCCTGATGACCTATGGTTTACTGATTCCGTTCTCTATCGGAATATATACATGGCGGGGAACAAGATTCAGAGGAGGGGCAATTATCTGACAGCCCTTTACTCTTTCTACATCGGGCATTAGGTGTCTATTCCCGCGGTCATCTGGAGTGTGATGAGGAAGCTGTATGACGAGTACATCAGCAAAGAGACGCCCAGACAAGCTAAGTCTCTTCCTTTTAGCCACCTCATCACCTAGATTCTCATCGATCAGGGCTACCCCATCCATCCTCGGGAACACCCCGAGAGAGGTTGAGGTTCCTATCACTTCCTCAGGAAGGACTGGAACAAGAGCTACGGCTCCATTATTACCAGGATGCAGGACCACGCGGTAGTGGTTATAGCGGAGTTGGAGTTAGAGGAGGAGGCACAGGCACAGGCCCAAGCAGATGCACCGGCACTGGCAGAGACAGCAGCAGCGTATCCCGCAACGGACAATGCACCAGTCGATCCAGCTATAGAGCATTTAGACATAGACTTAGAGCGCCCTGCAAACGACGCAGAGCAGAACTCTCCAGCCAGGTCGCCCATTCATGAGCAAGAGCAGACTCAGGAGCTTTCTTCTGATTCATCAATGCCTGAGGCTCTAGATATAACCCCCGGCTTTGGAGTACATCTGCAGATGCTTGAGGATACTATTGTTGCCATCCAAGCCGATCTCACAACCCACAGAGCTGATTTTGTTGCCTTCCACATGGATGTCGCGACCATGTTCAGAGATCTATCCAGAGACCTGCCCGTCCTACCTCATCTTCCTGAGCTCCAGTCCTTTCTATCTTATTATCCCTCTCTCCTTTTGATACTTTACTATAGTTACTGTACATTATTATTTTTACAGCCGGTCTGTCGGCTTTGATATTTTTGTTGTACCTGTACTTTCTCTATTTTATATATTTGTTTTTGTTATGGATGTCATATATTATATTCTTATATCTGTATGTTTGACTCCATCAGGTGCATCACAATGACTTCAGTGAGAGAGTGCTACCCAATTTTTAAGACCACCCTTATACCTTTCTCATTTTTTTATCTGTATATCCCATTTACACTTGCATGACCACTGTGCACTGATTATCCCATTTTGTTATCTGATGAGTTTATCCAAGTGCCAATTTTCAGGACCACAGTTCATCCCAAGTTTGGAGGGGCCATGCTACCCACTTCGGATACTTCAGTCTCGAGCATTCTTGCTTAGTTGCACTGGTATAATCTTTTCTTTGTTCTCTTTGCACATTGAGGACATTGTGCAATTTAAGTTTGGGGGGACTGGTGCTTTATAGTGTTAGTTTTAAATTTAAATTTTGAGCATGACTTGTGTATTTGAGGGATATTTTTATGATTGGTCCATATCTAGCTATGATTTTGATCTTTTGAGGACTATAATGCTTAAAATTTAAAAATTGCTTGACTCGAGAGTCCAATATTCCTTGTATGCTTTATGAATGCCATTTAGGAGTAAATTTTTTGAAAGATTGATATCTTGCTTGCATTTGTGGTCCACTTCATCCTGATTTTGTGATTGTTTTGAGATCCACTCTAGTCTTCTACACTAGCGCAGGCGCCCACTAGCATTCATTTGTAGGGTACATGCTTTGTTGATTATTGAATTGGTTATATCCCAATTAGGCTAGTAGTGCATTGAAAGCTTTCATTCTTGATAAAGGTGGATAACAACCCCTTTTCACTAAGTAGCCGGGATTCTAGCCTCATCAAGCACTGAACTTCTCGGGCTGAAAGGTGGAGGGCCCAAACTCTAGGTTCAATAATTGAATATATATATATATATATATATATATATATATATATATAAATAAATAAAAAGAAGCAAAAGCAATAAAAAAATAAAATAAAAAGAAGTGAGGACTTCTCCCAAAAGGTGAGAAGTGGGAAATGATTAGATAGTTGTTGTCTTGATTTGTAGCCTAGTTGATTTAAGTTTGTAAGTCCATAGGGGTATTTGAATGTCTAATGCCCTAAAGCCGTATGGTTTGGGACTCATTGACCTAACGCTCGATCTCATGAATCACTAGAAAGCTTAATAGATCAACACATTGCACCATACTTCCATCTTTGATCCTAAAAAAAAAAATAAATAAATAAATAAATGAGTGAAAAGAATAAGCGCACCTAGATGAATAAAACTTTAATAAAAGGTCCACTTCTTGTCTTGATGATTGGTACTAGATTTGTATGCTAGTTTGAGAGTAAAGGTGTGATTAATTCTTTAGTTGGCTAAGATAGTAACATATTTGATGCCGGTCCACTCAAAAAGGATTCTAGAGTTGTTTTAATTTACATGATCATTTTCTTGATGTGTGGATGACCATACTTGTGTGCTTGATGTTGAGATTTTGGGAGATTGCTTAGAAAGGGTTGAAAAATTGCATACTTGAGGTAGTTTTCTCCCAATGCTTATTTGCAATATTGGTGCCTTTTTTAAAAGAATGAGCTTAATGTTTGTGGGTACCATTTATGGAAACCCTCACGAGACTTCACTCGTCCACTAGGGGTAACCTAGGGGTTTAAAAGGCTTGTTACATATGCTAAGTGCAATCGTGTTCCCTACGAAAGTGGCGTTATCCATTTATTGTTTTCTAGTTCATAGTTATATAGTTGTTCATTTTATTCCTTTACTTTCTAGTTCATTGATAGGGACTAGCAATATTTAAGTTTGGGGGTGTGATGAGCGCTGAAAAGTGCGTATTTAAACCCCTTAAGCTTAAGCATTCTAGTACCTTTATCTATCTTACTTTACCATTTTAGATTGATTTCGTATTATTTTCATTTTTAGGCACTTATCCCGAAAATAAGCTAACTCAGCCAAATAAGAGCTTAATTGAAACAATTCTGGGATTAAACAAAGAAATGAGCAAAGTGGAAAAAGAAGGAAGCAAATGAAGCCAAAGGTGGGAAGCAGCAAAGTTCGATCGATCCAAGTTCAAGGTTCGATCGATCGAATAACGATCGATCTCAGCACTTCAAGATAGATCCAAGCCTAGACCCAAAAGCATAAAGTCCCAAAAGTTTGATCAATCCAACACCATCCTTCGATCGATCGAACACTTTTGTCCTTATTCAAATGATTGATCCTATCCACAGTTGTGCCACCCACTAACCACTTTTGTCCTTTTCCCATAAATATCTCTCCAAAATATCTCGGATTTATCTTTTCCCAAAAAACTCAACCAGTTGGATCAATCCAACCTAAGTTTGATAGATCTCAGCCAGTTCGATCGATCCAAGTCCAAGGTTCGATCGATCGAACTTCCTCCAGTGCGAAAAAGTTAAAATTCCAGCTTGTGCAGTCTGTCCTCTATCCAATCATTAGAGAATATTCTCTGCACGACCCCAGCTCATTTTGTGTACCACTTGACCTACCTATAAAAGGAATATGATGCACTTTTTGAGCATATAGACTATTCTAGGGTTTAATCTCTTGGGCGGAAGCTTGGAGGAGGAAGAGGCTAGAGACACCATTGGAGTTCTTCATCAACAAGGAGCAGATTTCAACCATGGAGTTAGCCCTTGAGGGTTGGAGCAACATCGCCATGAGTGGCTAAACATCCTCTTGGGGCTAGAATTAGCCCCAAGCATGCTTTCTATATCTTAATCCTGTGTATTATTGAGGGATTAGTGTTGTAATTGTTGTTTTGACACTTTGATATATATATATCTTGTTTATTCAATGATTTATGTGGTTTAATACTTCCAATTAATCATTTCATTCTATCCATATGTCTATGTATGCTAGAATAGTTGTTTATGTGCTTGTCTCTAGATTTTGTGTTATTGATGCATGTCTATGTGTATTGATGCTATAGATTTGGAAATTATCAAAACATAGTGCTTAAAGGAACGCTTTTGTGATTCTCTTGATGGTTCATACTTATCTCTTAATGGATTGTGCCTCTCCCCTAGTTTATTTTCATACTAGTAGTGTAGATGTAGTGTAGTTGTAGTGTAGTGTTAAATGGGAGGACAATCTATGCTTGTTGTTTGATGATCCAAGCTTTTGAATGCAAGTAGCATATGTCTCTATCCTTGTGTTGAATTTGGATTGTGAGTTTAATGAAAGGATTAATGACTTGTTTTGATTTATTGTGCCTTTCACATGTTGTTTAGACAATATATGCTTCGTTGCTTAGATATATGTGCCTTTCACATGATGTTTAGACAATACATGCTTAACTAGTCATCCTTGCTTGTTGAATCAACCAAACACACACATACCAATATTGCAACACACCATTTGCCCTCATTAATCACTTGTCAATGATATAGAAATGCATTGCTTGGTGGTGATCTCTAAACCCCTAGATCTATCTCTCTTACTTACTCTTAATTGCATTATTTTGCTATCACTTAGTTTAATTTAGTTGCTCTTTAATCAACCAACCAACCAATTGTTTGATCACTCGACCTACTAGCCCTAATAACAATTCCACGACATTGCTTGATCCTCATAATCCCTTGGAATGATCCCTACTCGCCCTAGCTATATTTTTAGTGAAAGGTAGTAGTGGCTTCTATATATGTAAAACTCTTGGCCCTCATTAAAATTCACATTCTCAAGTTTATGGTAGGACTGCGACACCTTCACCGAGCAAGCACTAGGTACCAAACTCGAGCAATTTGGGACTCCAAGCTTGAGCTTCAATGGATAGTGCTCAATCTTAAAAGTGAGGCACGAGACCTGGGAGTATAGCCTTTCAATTAAAATCAACTCTTCAACTTTCGACGCCTGATGCTCAAGCTTGAGGGTCAATGCTCGTGCACCCTTAGGTAAGGCTCGAGCACCAAGGTACAAGGCTTGAGCTTTAATGCCTTGTTGACTTTTCTTCTTTTCTTTGTTGTGATGCTCGAGCCTCAACACTTGGGCTCAAGCTCTAGGCTTGAATTTCTTCAAATTTCACTATTTAAGCTTTCGGCTTACTCTGAATGACCGACAACGACTCTGTAAGCTTCGATATCATCATAAAGTCCAGTTTTAACCATTTCTCTAGGAAAGTACTTGTAAACACACAGTAAACATAAATCAGTCTAACTATGAGAAGAAGTATCACTTTAGGCCTTAACATATGTATATTTAGTGGCTCGAATATGCATATAATCAGCGCTCATCACTACCTGAGTAGGGCTCACCCACTTACTATCTGAGATGGGGGTAGATTGGAAGTAATGATCACCGGGAGGGTGTCATTTAAACCCAAGAAAACATACTTAAGCTTGTCCGATAGTGGCTTAAGCTCAAGCTTAGGTGAAGACTCTAAAGAAAGAATAGGCGGAATACTAGAAAGTAGAGGAAGAGGCTCTAGTCTAGATTTTCATAGAGGAAAATCTGTAATAGGAGTGGAATTGAGCAAAGAATTCACTTCAACTATCGAAGATTCAATATCAAAATCTTCATAATTGAAGTGATTCAGACAAACTTCTAAAGGATCCTTGGATAAAATAGTTAGAAGTGATTCATCAACCAACTCATCAATAACATCAAGGGAGAAGTATTCACTATCATCGTGGGGATGATGAATAGCATTGAAGATGTTTAGCTTGACTTTCATATTCCCAAAAGATAAATCCCTAGCTCTAATCGTACAGTTAATGCAAGCATTTGCTGTGGTTAGAAAAGGATGCCCAAGAATGACTGGAATATACTTTTTGGAATTGTGGACTGGTTCTGTATCAAGCACTAAGAAATCGACCGAAAAGAAAAACTTGTCCACTTTTATGAGTACATCTTCAACAATACCTCGTAGTTGTTTGACAGAACGGTCAGCAAGCTATAGAACAACCGACGTAGGTTTTAACTCACCCAGACCCAACTTCTCATACACCGAGTAAGGGATAAGATTGACACTAGCTCCAAGATCAAGAAGTGCTAGCTCTATCACATTGTTTCTAATGATGCAAGAAATTGTAGGGGCACCAGGATCTTTAACCTTAAGAGGGGTGTTGTACTTAAGAATAACACTGACTTGCTCGGTGAGACAAATTTTCTAAAGAACTTGGCTTTTAGATTTCCTTTTTAGAGTACACAAGTCCTTTAAAAATTTGGAGTAGGCTGGAATTTGCTTTATAGCATCGAACAGAGGAAGATTGATTTTGACCTGTTTAAAGACCTACATCATATCTTGAATTTTCTTCCCATATTTACCAAAGTGGGAGGGTTCCTTGAGACATTCAGGATAAGGCGCTATTGGTTCATAAGCTATCTCAAGAATAAGAGCAGATAAAGAAGTGACTCCACCTTGAACTCCTATGGTGGATTATGGAATAGAACTTAAGGAAACATCTTTGGGCTGTGGATTATGAATGATAGGAATAATGGGAACCCTAAGCCTATCTTTTTCTTCCTGTCCTTTTTCAACTTGATTATCAACCACTCTACCACTCTTTAATGTAATACTAGTCTGTACTTGCTCATGATTAATACCTAAGGAATTGGTTTCATTAATCATGTAACTTTGCCCTTTCGAGTTGGCTATTGGTTGACTATGCAGCTTTTTATCCTCTCTTCGAGATAAAGTACTAGTTATTTGCCCAACTTGTGCCTTTAGCTTTGCTATGGCATGTGAATGAGAATTAAGAAGTTAGGTATTGGCTTTAAGATCAACATGAGCATTGAGTACTTGGTCCTCAAAAGTAGAATTTATAGAAGGAGGTGGAAGATTAGGAGTTTGAGTGGGTTGATTTCTAAACTGAGGTGGATGGTAGATACCAGATTGGTCGAAGATTTATTTTGTAGCATAGGATTAGATGAATTTTGATACTGTCCCTGAGATTGAGGAATAGTGGTTCCTTGGCTTTGATTACGCCATGACAGATTTGGATGATCTCTTCAGCCAGAATTATATGTGGAAGCATATGGATTGTATGCTAGTTTAGAGAATACAGCATTTACTTGTTCCTGTGGGATCTCAGATGATTATCCCATCATAGGGCAAGTGTCAGCAAAATGGGAAGGATTAGCATAGATGGAACAAACTTCCTTTAGCAAGGCAGTTTGTGGATTAGCAACAGGAGCAAAGCCAAATGATAAAATTTGATCGAACCTACAGTTCAAGGCTTCTATTTGAGCAGCTAACTCACTAGATTTGTCTACCTCAAAGACTTTTTCAACTTTATGCCATCCAGGTGAAGACCTAGACCTAAAGGAAGACGCATGTTGCATTGAATTTTCACTTAAGGCCTCAAACAGTTCCCAAGCATTAGCTGGACTCTTACGCAAAAAAGCTCTATTACTAGAAGCATCAACCATATTTCTATAAGAATCGGAGAGACTATCATAAAAAATCTTTATTAAGTGCCATTGAGCAATATCATGGTGTGGACACTTTCTTAGCAGATCATTATATCTTTCCCATGCATCATAGAACTGTTCTCCCTGGATTTGGGAAAATGTCATGATTTCTCTTCTCATTTGACAAGTTTTACCTACTAGTAGTATTTTTTTCAAGAACTCTTGCTGCAACATCTCCCATGTAGATATAGAATTTGGAGGAAGGGAATGCAACCAAGTTCTTACTTTGTCCTTGAGAGAAAATTGGAAAAGTCGCATACTGAATGAATCATTGGTAAGAGTGGTCAACTTGGTAGTTGAACACAATTCCAAAAATACATCCAAATGCATATAGGGATCCTCTATTGCAAACCCATGAAAGGTAGGAAGTATTTGGATCATAGCAGGTTTGATCTCAAAAATGGGTTGCATCAGTATCCGGAAATACAAAGCACGAAGGAGAAGTGTATGTGGTAGGAATGAAATGGTCCCTCAATTGTGGTTGTGGTGGAACAGGTGGGACCCGTCCTACATTACCATTGCTATTACCGGGTGCATTATGATGTTCAGCCATGTTATCAGAAAAACTTCCTATGTTATTCAAATGTTTTTTAATTTTTCTTAACTGACTAAGAATTCTCTCTATTTCAAGATCATGCACCAAAAGTTTTGACCTAGTTTGACGTGTTAACATACATTCATTCCACTAATCCTAAAAGTGACAAAAATAAAATTTCCCAAGTACAAGAACACAGAAAAAACTCACAGAAAGTTTAATAAACCGAAGCTTTTTATCCCTTAAGCGTCATTGTCCTCACTGTTAATTTCCTGTACCTAAAAAGAAAAAGAAGTAAGGTGAGATATCAGAAAGTCTAAAGACTGGTTAACCAGGATAACTAATTAAAAACTAAACTAAATAACAAATCTCCCAGGCAACGGCGCCAAAAATTGTTGTGTCTATAATTTTACCACTCGCAATTGAACGATTCCATATAGGATAATACTATAAAGTGGATGTTGAACCCACAAGGAGATGAGAATTTATGTTCAGTCTTTAATTTAGTCCTAATGACTTACAGGTAACCAGTGGAATTGTTTGTTTGGTTGTCACGATTAAAAACTGAAATTAAACTAAAATGAAATTAAAATTAAGCTAAAGTGATCAGAGAGAGAAATCTTAGGCCTTTGACTTCACCACAATCATTAAATTATGGTTAATTGTATCAACTCTAGGGATTTAAAGAATTATGTTTTTAAATGAATTAAACTCAATAACATTCGTTCAATTCGAGTTTTAAAGAAAAAATTTCTTATAAAATAGTTAACTATAACCTATCTGCGGTTAGCATGGACTATCCACCTACTTACTCTAACTACTTTAACTACTTTGTAAATAATCCATCTTTCCTAAGCATAGACTATGAAAATATTCTTTTATAAAAAACGTTGGAACACCATTATATGACCTCTATTCCCATGTCCGGCAGGGCTCCGCCAGATACCATCCAATAAGATAGGTTGAGAATAAAAACAAGTAGTTATATCTAAGATAAGGTAATAACTGTTTGAAATCTATTTATAGCATGAAAACCAATCGAGTTGTCTCAATTGTTCATAGTTATATAATCAAAAACATACCATACATTAAAATAATCCCAGAGTTAAGAACAATCAAACCATAATACTAGATTGGGTTACATTAATGACTTAAGAGAGGAATTAGTTACTTATGACAATGTCGGATATCATCTGTGTTGGAGTTGTCTCCATCGTCACGGATAGCACTTCTCTTCTCAGGATCTTCACCTTCTAAGGTTGTGGAAACCATAAAAGCCACCACCATAATATCAACCTTCTAAAACAATACAAGAAAAAGGGACCTCTTCTATCAAGGCTTACGCCTTCTTTTATAGAAGAAAATAAAGGCTTGGTGGGCTTTTAGGTCTTCTAGCCCATCTGGAATAAGATACGGCTGGAAAATAGAACATTCCCGTAACTTAAATCTGACATATCATTGAAGGCTCGAGCTTTAGGAACAAAGGCTCGAGCTTCACGATTCAGGCTCGAGCTTTAAGTTTCAGGCTCGAGCTTTAATGTTCAGGCTCGAGCTTCTTGGAATTGGTACTCCAGCCTCAAGGATTGGTGCTCGATCTTTTAGCCAAATTTCTTCAACTATTTTCCAAAGCGTCTTTTTCTTCAACACTTAGAATATTCTCGGGCTTCATCTCTTTTAACATTGCTCGATCTAAGCTTCATGGGCTCGAGCACTAGGTACCAGGCTCGAGCATTTGGTTCTCAAGGCTTGCGCTTCAATGGATGGTGCTCGATCCTTGGAGTTAGGCACGAGGTCTGGGAGCTTGGAAATTAATTCCTTCAAATTCTGACGCCTTGTGCTCAAGCTTGATGATCAAGGCTCGAGCACCCTTTGTTCAGGCTCGAGCCTGAAGGTGCAAGGCTCGAGCTTTAATGCCTTGTTTGACTTTTCTTTTGACTAGTATGGCTCGAGCCCCAAGCCCTAGGCTCGAGCGTTGGATTCTGAATTCCTCTAAACTTCACCATTTTAAGCTCTCGGCTTGCTCTGGATGACCGACAACGACTCTGTAAGCTTTGATATTAGTCTTTTCATTATAAAATCCCAGTTTTAACCGTTTCTCTGGGAAAGTACCTGTAAACATAAATTAAACATAAATTAGTCTAACAATGGATAGAAGTATCATTTTAAGCTGCAACATATGTCTATTTAGGGGCTCGAATATGTAAATATTTAGTGCTCATCAATATCATCAACCTCTATTTGCTCAACTCTTGGAATTTTTGAAGGAGGCTCTTGTTGGTGCTCATTAGAGCTTGTAGTCTTAGGACGGGTACTCGTACTCATAGAAGCTGCCCCAATTTCTGATTTATCATTTTTCCGTTTATAAAACAAAAAAAAAAAATTTATTTTGAGGGTGAAAAATTCCTACCTTGTAGTACTTCAACAAACAAAAATAAATGGCATGCCTAATTGTGTATCACCTATAGAGCTAATAGCAGGAAAAAGGAAAAAAAAAAATAAATTATTGAGGTCTGTGTATTGTCAAAGAAATGAGAAACTTTTGTTGAAATTTTATTTCAACTCACTCTTACTCACGCACATACAAACAAACAAATATATGTAAACAAATTTATATATACAAACTTTATTTACATAAAAACTAGGTACCAGGCTCAAGCATTTGGTTTTCAAGGCTCGAGCTTCAATGGATGGTGCTCGATCCTTGGAGTTAGGCACGAGGTCTGGGAGCTTGGAAATTAATTCCTTCAAATTCTGACGCCTTATGCTCGAACTTGATAGTCAAGGCTCGAGCACCCTTTGTTCAGGCTCGAGCCTGAAGGTGTAAGGCTCGAGCTTCAATGCCTTGTTTGACTTTTCTTTTAACTGGTATGGCTCGAGCCCCAAGCCTTAGGCTCGAGCTTTGGATTTTGAATTCCTCCAAACTTCACCATTTTAAGCTCTCAACTTGCTCTGGATGACCGACAACAACTCTGTAAGCTTTGATATTAGTCTTTTCATCATAAAATCCCAGTTTTAACCGCTTCTCTGGGAAAGTACCTATAAACACACATTAAACATAAATTAGTCTAACAATTGATAGAAGTATCATTTTAGGATGCAACATATGTCTATTTAGGAGCTTGAATATGTAAATATTCAATGCTCATCAATATCATCAACCTCTATTTGCTCAACTCTTGAAATTTTTGAAGGAGGCTCTTATTGCTGCTCATTAGAGCTTTTAGTCTTAGGACGGATACTCGTACTCATAGAAGCTGCCCCAATTTCTAATTTATCATTTTTCTGTTTATAAAACGAAAACAAAATTTTCATCTTGAGGGTGAAAATTTCCTACCTTGTAGTGCTTCAACAAACAAAAATAAAGGGCAGGCCTAATTGCGTATCACCTATAAAGCTAATAGCAGGAAAAAGGAAAAAAAAAAATTATTGAGGTCCGTGTATTGTCAAAGAAATGAGAAACTTTTGTTGAAATTTTATTTCAACTCACTCTTACTCACACACATACAAACAAACAAATATATGTAAATAAATTTATATATACAAACTTTATTTATAGAAAAAAAAAAAAAAAAGTATGTATACAATATATTAATATAAATTAAGGAGTTTCAAAACAATGTCATACATTCCTAAACTCATTTATATAGATGGTGAAAGATAAAAATGTTAAGCAAAACAGAAGAGAACAAAACTTCAGACACATAATAGAAAATGCAGAAAATTTTGGTTGTGTTAGCTAGGTTTTGTTATACCAATTACCAAATATCATTATAAACAGAATATTGAAGTTAATTTTATTTTTATTTTTTTTAAATCTCCACTAAGATTAAAAAAAAAAAAAAAAAAAAAAAAAAAAAAAAAAAAAAAACATTGTTGAAGAAAAAAGAAAAGGATTAAAGCTCCATATACCAAACTAAAACCAATTATGTTCCGAAAAAAAAAAAAAAAGGGGGGGGGGGGGGGGTGGATTTTTTTTTATGAAAAGGGTTTTTATTTTTCTTGAAATTAATTTCTATTATTAGAAAGAAAATGAAAACCAACTACGCATCACTCCTATAAAGCACACCAGAACTAGAATGATGAAAATTAAAAATCACCTGTAATTTGTAAATGGAGTTTCCACCGCGTAATGCGTGTTGAGATGAAGATGAAGAGCAAGAGTAGCTTCCAGTTTCCACTGTCCCCCACTAGAGCCACCTGAATCATGGCCACTACAAAAATAAATTTTAATGGATATACTATACATTCGTGATAAAACCTCAAACCCATTTACTTCCTTTTTTATTTTATTATTTAGTCTTCTATTCATCCTTGACAAATGACAACCAAAATAGCATTCAAACTACACAAATGAATATTTTGAATTTCTAAAGATTTATACACACAGCCTAACACTCGAGACCCAAGAAACTACACAAATGAATTTGCAAATGAATTTTTTTTTCCCATGCCCTTGAATCATGACCAAGTGTTATGCATATTGAGTATTAATTACCAAATCCCCCATTTTCCAAGAGCAAACCCTGGATTTGATAAAAACCAACAAAACATTCAAACTACACAAATGCATTTGCAAATGATTTTTTTTTTTTTTTTCCATGCCATTGAATCATGAAACCCTAGATTAAAGTACCGGAAACCCTAGATTAAAGTATGCAAATCTATGTGTGTGTGTGTGTGTGTGTGTGTGTATATATATATATATATATATATAAATGTATATAGATGTATCTACAATCTAAATTTGAGCACATACAACATGATTTTCAAATTTTTCCATTCTAATCTGACTCTTCAAGTCTTCATCATCATCTTCTGGTCAAATTTCAAAGGTTCTTATTCAGGTATTGACATCTTGTAAGGGCTCACTCAAGTGGGTAAATCATGGGATTTAGGTTCTTGTTCAATTTATCAGTATATGTATCGTGAATTCGTTTTGCCTTGAATTAGGTCTTCTTCTAGGATCAGTTTTGGTTTGCTGGGTTAGCGGGCTGGGCCATTTATCATGGTTTGGGCAACTTGGGAAGGACTATAGCTAATAAGAAGTAGTAGAAGTAAATTTTTTTATTTTTTCTTTTTTTTTATTTTTTTATTTTTTTATTTTTTTTTTTTGGACCTTGCTGCAGCCCAAGTTAGCCAACTAAGGGCTCCACCCCTGGTTGCATGCTAGACCTAAGTACTCTATTTATAGAGTTCTCGTGCAGCAGATTGAAGGTGGCAGTTCCAGCAGTAGCTGAGCTTTCCACTTGGCTTGTCCTTGGACTGCCAAGTGTCCCACGTCCTTAGTAGTTACCTCTATTTTGTATCCATCTTCTTCCTCCTCTTGAGCTCTTCCTAAAGCATTGCTTTAACCACATCCCTTGAAATCTCCACAATTCTAAGTAGTGGACAGTTTCAGTTTTAGTTGAGGTTAAACATTTCACTTGGCCTTTCCATAGGACTCCATGTGTCGTATGTTTTACTTATCCTTCTTCAGCGTGCATGGACTCTTCTTCTTCTGTTACTTTGTAATACATTTAGATATACAGAAGTTGATACATGTATTAATTCGTGTGCTGGGTTCTTCCTTCAATCCAGCAATCTTTGGCAGTTAGAACTTCCACCTGGCACGTTTCCATAGTGCCAGGTGTCCCACGATTCAATAACTCCTATATATATATATGTATGTATGTATAAAGGTAGATCTCCCCATTATCTTGACCGATTATCCATGTTCTCTTACCTTAATTCAGTAGAAGAATTCAACGAACCTGTACACTTTTTCATGGTGGTTGAATGGGTCTTGGAACATCCCTAGAATGTAGGAGAAATTGTAGCACTATGTTACCACCTCCTTCTGTGAATCAGTCAATCCACCTTGCGATTTTTTGTTTAAGGTTACCATGTGACAATCGTATACCATATATATTCGAATTATTCATGTGCCACATGGAAATGTCTAAATGGTTCCTTTCAAAAACCCTAATTACAACATAGTAGTGTATGCCAAGTACTACATCATCTTTCCTAGGTCTCAAAGGATTTAACAAGATATGGCAAGTTTTATGGAACTCGCCACATGTTATTCTCTTATTGGCCTTAATTCACAAATTCCATATGGCGATGGTTGATTAGTTACATGTGTCATGCCTTGAAAAATTAAGTAAGGTTGCATGTATAATAACAACTCCAGGAAATCTTTTCTTTCCAAATGATTGGGAAATTGATTCGGTGTGGTAAGTCCTATGAGACTCACCATATTCTTGCTTAATGGATTTCATGTGGCGGAACACGATTGGATTAATGGTCTTTGCCTTGGATTACTACATGAAGTTATATATGTTTGATAATGTTTCAGTGTGACCTTCCCTTTTCAAGTTTGTTTAGAATTGTGATCTAATATGGCAAGCTCTATTGAAACTCACGCTTCCTCCTTATGGACAACTTCTCTCTTGATTCTTACCTTATGTGTGAGTCCATGTAGCAAATACTTAGATGGGGTGTCCCTTATGTTATTTAAGTCAACTTGAATATATGATGTCCTAATGTAATTCTCCTTTTAAATAATCAAGCAGTAATCCAGCGTGGCAAGTCCCCTCTGGACTCGCAACACGTCGTCTTTTCATTTGTCCAAAAATAATGGGATAAACAATTTCTATTTTTAAATTTCTATTTTGCTTTTAGGATATTACTTACATTTGTGTGTGGCAGTCACATATATGCATTATATATATATATATATATATATATATATATATATATATATATATAGATACATACAATTGTATACTAGTCAAAATTTACTTTATGATGTCCATTTCTTTCTAACAAATGAATGCATTTTTATATATATACAGTTGTATACTTGTCAAAATTTACTTTATGATCCTATTTCTTTCCGACAAAAGAAGATAATATTTTAATGAGCGAATTGCAAAAAAAATCCCTTCAACTATCACTCACTTGCAAAAAACACCCCTTATGAATATTTTTAGCAAGAAATCCCCCTCAACTATATTGAGGGGAGTATTTTAACTTAACACAGTGTAATAATTTTTGAGATAATATTTTGGACCAAACTACCCCTCAGCATTGTGGATTGGATAATTGTTCAATCCTTCATTAAATTCGTTGAACACCAAATTCAGTCAAACCCAAATTTTTCGATGATTTTCATCAACCGAAAAAGCCTTATTTTCCTCCCAACCAATAGCCTAAATGAGCTACCATCAAATACATTTAGAGGAAACCCAATTGGAAACATAACAAAAGCTAAACCATCACCATTTTCCGGCGAAATCGAGAAATAACTCGAAAAATACACCACTCTCTTTGGGTTTCCTTCCCCCAGCTTGATGGGTTTCTAGCAAATGAGTTGCTCGGCCCTTGAACTCGATGACCCAGTGAGTTGTACAGACGAACCACCATTATCGATCTTGACATCACCATATAGAGCGAGTTGGGACTCAAAGTTCGAATCTTTATCGAAATTCTTGAAAGAAAAGGATGAATTTGAGTATGCAAATAGGGTTTTGAAGTAGAGAAAGAGTGCAGTGCCTGGAAGGGGAAAAAGCTGCCATAGTCGATCTGGGTTTGAGCTGAGATTCTGGGACTATGCTTTGTGTATTGCTACTTTCTCTCTCTAGGGTTTGTTGGATGAACCCAATTACTCCACTTAAGTATTTGTGTTTTATATTTCTAGGGTTTGAGAACATAACTAGTGAAGTGAAATGGGTGCTTATCGGTCAGCTTGGAGGTTGTGAAAATTAATTACCTTTTACTCTTTTCTGCAACACACTAATTCACTTTCTCTGATTGTTTGCTGATTGGACCGGAGCCGTGAGGTGCCATGCCGACGGGACCGGGTTGGAGGATTGAACAATGTGCAAAAGTTTGTGTTGTTGACATCAAAGACGAACTCGATCAGCGTCTATGCAAAGCCCTTGATGGCAACTTGAATACATGTTTTTTCCACTATAATATCACCATAGAGGACAACATCAGCCATGTAGTCGACTTTGCAGTAGACAAATTTGGACCCAACACCGTCCAATTCTATTTTTGGGGAAAAAACACTGCATTGACAATCATTTTTGGAAAAACTTTTAGTAAGTTATTTTTCATTTGTATGTTACAATAGTTTAGAAATCAAGAAGCATAAAATTTTAGTATTATTTGGGTAGATGAAAATAGTCAGAAAATTTGGGTTTGAGTGAATTTGGTGTTCATTAGATTTAATAGAGGACTGAATAATGACCTAATCCACAATGTTTAGGGGTAATTTGGTCCAAAAAATTATCTCATAAAATCATTGCATGGTGTTAAGTTAAAATACCCCCTCACTCCCCCAGTATAGTTGAGGGGGGTTTCTTGCTAAAAGTATTCATAAGGGGGGTTTTTGCAAGTGAGTGATAGTCAAGAGATTTTTTTTTTGCAGTTCGCCCTAGCTATTTTAATTGTGCTATTTTAGAGGGCATTGTCATCCATTACTTGGTTGTAGTACTTTAAATAATTTTTACATGAACCTACAGTTTATGGCATTTGGGGTACAAAACTAATCAACCTCTCTCTCAAGTTTTTTTTTTTTTTTTGGTTAATTTTTATTTCCTTTTCTAAAGATAATATTTCTAGATTTTTTTTTTCTCTTTGGCACCTATGAAAAATTATCCATGAACTCTCTTTATCTCTTCAAAGTCTTAAAGAACTTTATATTTTTATATATTTGACCCACTTATAAATTATATATTTTAAGAATTACTTATTACTATGATATGTTATTTGATCAATTTTTAAAAATAATATTTAATCACATGATCATCTAATCATATATATATATATATATATATATATATATATATATAAAGCCATGTTGTACTATTGCATTCAAGGAACTGGACGTGGACATGCAAATCCTAATTGGCTGGGAAAAGCATCTCCACTTTGAGGTATCATTTTTTCTTTCAATTCTTCTTTGCTTGTTATGTTGTAAATAAATGGATTGTGTAGTTTTAAATGTGTACAGCATTTTTATTCTCTGTTTCCAAAGCTTCATTCTTTTTTGAAATTTCCTATTTTCAAGGAAATGTTTATGCATTTTTTTCCATATCAGCAATCATACACGAACTCTCTTTGTAGCTTCAAAGTTTCAATATTTTATATTCTACATTTTTTTCAACAACCAAGTGGAGTAACACAGAGTTTGACCTTATAATCCAAATAATTGTTCTCTTACTAAATTTTTATGTCTTTGTAATTTCATAAAATTAGTTCTCTTGGATCATATTTTGAGAAATTTTTTACAATATAATATATATTGTAATTTTTATTTTTGAAGGCAATTTTTTAACATTTTTTTCTTTGAAATCTCTTCATCTCTTCAAAGTTTTATTTTTCATATATATATTTACTTTTCTTGCAACCAAGTGGAATAATATTGTATTTGACCTTATAATCCAAATCATTGTATTTGTAATAAATTATGAGGATTGTTATGATTTCATACATTTGATTAACCTGGAATCATTTACTAAAAGTTGTTAATAATTGTGATATATATATATATATATATATATATATATATATATATATATTAAAATAAAATATCTTATAATATTTACAAAATTTTATGTATGTGCATAGCACGTCTTTTTACTAGTATATGTACATATGTGTGTGTGTGTGTGTGTATATATATATAATCAATTCTAGAAGGACCAATTTAGTTAGCAAATCACAGTACTTATTATTTTTCTATTTTTTTAAAAAAAATTGCAAGATTTAAAATATTTATGCATATAAATTTATATAGAGAAAGAGAGAGAAGACTGAAAAGGGCATGAGGTGAGACCGCGAGAGGTCAATGGCTGAAAAACTTGGATCAAACATTTACCAAAGAAAAATGAAAATGGATAAACCAACATTAATATATTTAGAAATCAAACAGAAAGCATTAACACTTCAGTCTAGAATTCTTCCTGATGGTCAATTATTGTATGAAGAGGTCATCCCATAACACAACATACAATACATTATAGGAGCAGAGATAACTCGAAGGAAAGGAAAAACGAACGTTTATTATGGCAGAAATACCATTTGCAATATAATAATAGTAGTGAGAATATCATAAAGCATCCTTCAAGTCTCGTTCGCTTTCCTCATCCAATTCTAAGAAGCTCCAAGAAAGGAATCAAGAACTGCTGCTCTTTCAACAGTCGGAGGCATTTTGGCTTTTCTTGACGGTAAGAAGCCATCATTGCGATTCCACATTTGCTTCTTTGTGAAGTATTACGGGCCATCCTGATGTAGCCATCCTCTCCCCAGTCTATCGTCACAATCCAGTAGTGCACACCATTTTCTGTCCCATATCCAACTACAACCACACCATGGTATTTTTTTGGGTCAGTTTGGTGCAATGGAAAAGGGAGGAAAGGAAAGGAAATGAAATGTGATGGAGGGTGATTAAAAATTTGTGTTTGGCATAAATGGGTGGAAGGAAGGAAAGGAAATGAATAGTTTTGGAAGGTTATCAATAAGCTTAAACAGTAATTTCCTTATCCTCCCAAAAATGGGAGGAAAGGGAAGGAAAGGCTTGATGTATTATTTCTAATGCCAAATTTACCCTTACACAAAGCAAGAATCACAAAGCTTGATTTTAGGATTTAGTTTGCAAAACAAGAATTACAGAGCTTGATTAGTTGATTTCGAAAAAAAATAATAATTTAAAACAAAACCCATACATACAAGTTAGCAGTTGCAGAGAGAGAGTGGGGCAAGCTAGAGAGTTGAGAGACAGCAGTTGAAGCTTGCGAATGGCAAACCCAAACTAGAATAGCGGGCGATAGAAACTGAAAGATATGGGTTTTGAGTTTTTTGAACAATCTGAAATAATATGTCGATATGGGTGGTTTTGATATAGGTAATAGGTTTTGAACTTACACATAAATTGAAATATATGAGTTTTGAACTCGATTGGGGAGGCTGAAAAGATTTTTCCTAAAAACAATTTTGTTTTTTTCTTTCTGGTGGTACATCATCCATGGGCCTATAAATTACATAGTTAAATATATAAATATATCTTTTAAAATATAAAAGGGTATAATAGTAAATTTATTAAAATAGTTTTTTTTCTTTTATTTTCTTTTCTTTTCCCAAACATGAATATTATCTTTTCTTTTTTTTTTTCTTCATTAATCAACCAAACACGATAGGGGGTTAAAATTTATATCCTTCCCTTCTCTTCCCTTTCCTTTCCTTTCTTTTTCCTCATAACTAATGATATTCTTTCTTTTCTTTCCCACCGTACTAAACATGGGGTTAAGGTTATTTTCAGTTTTCTGGAAGCCCAATGGTTGGAATTTTTCAAAAATCACAATATTGGGAGTTTCACACTTTTGCGTACCTACAAAATCCAACCAATTGGACTTGTCATCGAATATGCGGCACTCTATGTTTTGGATTTAATTTTTATTCCTATTTACAACAAACTTTTATATGTGTTCAATGAGATTTCAAAGCACATTTTCCCCACTTTTACTTGGACTCTATTTTCTATAAAAACTTTTAAATTTTTCAGCTCAAATACACCTAAGAGAGATGTTTTTATGTTTTTTAGTAAGAGAGTTAATCACCATTGATTTTGTGATTGTTTTTGTTCATCCAAGAACACACGCTTATACTACTTCGGTCCCATGCTAGTAGTCCATTATCTCATTTTTGGACCTCCCAAATTAGTTGTCCATTTTGAAAAGTCGAAGCAAATAAGTCTTAATTATATCTATCTAAACTAAAAATGACAAGTTGATAATTTAAAAAATAATAATAACATAATTGCATGTTCCCGAAAAAAAACTCCAATTAATAAACATGGACAACAAATATTGGACGCGCAATAAGATAATATTGATACTTGATAGCACACAGTTTCCTACTGTTTATCTTGGTTGATCATAGTAATAGTGATTTTAGTTTATTTTCACTTTTGTGATTGCCAGGAAGACAATTCGATCACTAGTGTTTGCGGAATTCTTCTAACAACCCATATGCAAGAATTGAGGAGTAAGATGAAAATTTGCAAGTTACATCATGTTATACACATACATATATATATGCATACATATATATACATATAGTCAATTCTAATAGGACCAATCTAGTTAGCAATTCACAGTACTTATTCTACTCTGGTGATACAACTGCTCATTCAAAGAAAAAAGCTATGGTACTCTCTCTTCAGAATAGGCAAATGGATCTCTCTACAGTGTTATAAACCTAATTTATGTTTCGGGTGAAGTATTGGTTGTGGGTGTGAAAATGGGGTTCCTCCAATTAATCGGTTAGGCTCTCATTTGAATGACATTAGTGAGGGATCAGTAAATGCAATATATCTATCACAGTAGAAACTTGAATCTGATCATGTCTCCAGTACATTTCTGAAGCAGATGATGGAGAATTTGATGATCAGCCCCTCTCTTAATATGGCCATCAAGTTCATGGACCAGAATCATAACTACATGAGTAGCAAGACGACACGCGTAATCATCAGATAGGTTCTAGACTTACAAAAACGGTAGACAGAACCACCTAATAGCTTCAACATTATATATGAAGAGGTGATCCCAACACAACAATACATTATAGGAGCAGAGATAAGTGGAAGGAAAGGAAAACGAACTTTTATTTGCAGTATAATAATAGTAATAAGCATATCGTCAAACATCCTTCCAAGTCTTTCAAGCATCGTTCGCTTTCTAAGAAGCTCCAAGAAAGGAATCAAGCACTGAAAGGGAATCATCAGATAGGTTCTAGAATTATAAAAACGGTAGACAGAACCACCTAATAGCTTCAACATTATATATGAAGATCGAGGTGATCCCAACACAACAATACACTATAGTAGTAAGCATATCTTCAAGTCTTGTTCGCTTTCCCCATCCACTTCTTAGAAGCTCCAAGAAAGGAGTCAAGCACTGCTGCTCTTCCCACAATTGGAGGCGTTTTGGGTTTTCTTGACGGAGTATATAAGAAGGCAGCATTGCGATTCCACATTTGCCACTTCGTGAAGTATTACGCGCCATCCTGATGTAGCCATCCTCTCCCCAGCCTGTGCCGTAAGAGTTCCTCACAATCCAGTAGTCCACACCATTTTCTGTCCCATATCCAACTACAACCACACCATGGTCTAGCTGTGTCCCACAACTTCCTGTGAATACACCCTGAAGAGACAGTAAATAACTGTATTTTTCAACAAACATGGAATTTGATAAATAATTCTTTTGAATCAAATCTAGCATCGATCTTAGTCTTGGAACAAGAAACTAAACTACAATGAGCAAGATAGAATATATTTCCAGATTCGTAATGTTGGATTTCTTTGCCACGGGCTTCAATACCAACACTCACTGGCTGACTTGCCACTGCCTTTTTCAATGCCGCCTCGCTATATCCAGGAACAGTTTCATAACTATCAATTGAGACAACCTTTACATTTTTCTGCACATGATCAATGAGTAAAGAATGAGATACGTATATTCACGTGCTATTTTGTTCATTGCTTGAATAATTTGTTAATATTTAAACAACTTTCAATACTAATTAATTACCTTGATCTGGTCACACACTCCTCTGTGAAGCATTATAAGGGTAGTAAAGAATGAGATACGTATATTCACCTACTATTTTGTTCATTGCTTGAATAATTTGTTAATATTTAAACTACTTTCAATACTAATTAATTACCTTGTTCTGGTCACACACTCCTCCTGAAGCATTTTAAGGGTAGTCGGTCTCGGTATCAACTCCACCATTGTTAATGATGAACTTAAATGCATCGGTCATGAGACCCCCTTTACATCCTCTATTATAGGATGATGCATCACAGTCCACCAACTCTTGCTCCGAGAGTGAGATCAATTCTCCGGTCACTATCTTGTTTATCCCCTCAACAGCTCCAATAGCTGAGAACGCCCAGCAACTCCCTTCATTTTTCAAATTTACACTAATCAACATATGATTAAATATTATTTTAAAGTATGTAGGTAGACCACACATGTATATCCACACATGTATACGGATGGGTTAAATTTTGCTAATACACATCCAAATTATTTAAGAAAATTCTAAATTTTTATTCAAATACTTTTTAATATTTTTTTTTTTATTGTATTGATAAGAATGAATTTTTAAATTTATCATTATTAGAACACAAAAAAATAAGTTTGAGAATATAATAAAAAATAGTACATTTATTTTTTAAATTGGACATATATTTTAGAACATTTCAAAATAAAAAGATGAACAAGAATTTTAGGACATATGTGTTAAAATATAGAAATCATCTGAGATGATGATTTTTTAACTTTTAATATTATTAGTATTATTATTTTTATTTTTTTTTGAAGGTTGGTGGTCTCTTCCAAATTTTTTTCTTTGCCCGTCTAGACAAAAGATAAACTTTAGAGAGAGAGAAGAGTGTTTGTGGAGAGGCCATGAAGTTGGAGAATTACCAGAGGGTGGTAATGACAGTTAACTGTGGAAATGGGTGTGACGGAAGAAGAAGACGGAGTGGAAGTCTGTAGAGAGAGAAAGAGAGATGGAAGAGGTAGTTTGGTGGTCTAATTATTTTTGATACTTTATAATTAAAATTAATAAAATAGTGAAGGGTAAAATGGACTTTTTACATGTTTTAAGGCTTTGTTTGGATGGCAAATTTCACAAGGAGGTGTGATTGTCCAAAAATTGACAAACTTTCATCTACATGACCTTACCCCCAAACCTCAGGGGGTGTCTCTGTATTTTACCCTTTATTAGTGTGATTTTTTTCTTCTTAATTTCTTGAATTCATATAATGGACTTCCTTTGTCTCAAAATAAATATCCCATTTTGAAAATCTAATTTTTTAAGGGAATGATTATTATTATTATTATTAGAGCGAATTGCAAAAAATCCCCTTCGACTATTAGTTAGTTGCGAAAACCCGTCCTTATGAATATTTTTGGCAAAAAAACTCTCCTCAACTATCCCGGGTGTGTTTTTAACTGATATCCGTTTGAGTGATTGTTTGATGAAATTTTTCAAACGAAATTTTCCCCTTAACAGATTATTCTTTAGACAATTTATTTATTTATTTATTTCTCTTTTCTCTCTCTCCGTCAAGGGTATGTGAACCAGCAAAGAAAAATTCTCAAAAAAAAATATAAAATGGAAAGCCATTATAACAGTAATTTGCCATGTTTCCTTAGTTGAATTTTTTTTTTTTACTTAATTGAATTATGCTATTGCAAGGTAACTTGCACTAAAATTGGCAATTAAAAAGTAACATAATTTCTTTTTCAAATCTGATTTTTTTTTATAATAATAAAAAAAATTAAAAAAAAATTACTTACTTCGAGAACACAAAATACACCAAAGTAACTTTTTGAGACAAAATTGTTGTAGTTGATGCACTCAAGTCATTGCCCTCTATTCAATTCACAATAATCTAATTATAAAGGATATTTAAGTAATTTAGTTTGAGAAAAATGCATTTATCATTTCATCATATATTGTTTTGATTTCACCACCTACTACTCGAAAATTGTTTTGATTTCACAATTGGGTTTCTCGATCTACTATTGGCTTTGTGTTTGAATGAACAAGAAGGCTTACTTGATGCGGAGAGAGAAGAGAGAAAAAATAAATTATCTAAAGAATAACCTGTTAAGGGGTCATTTCATCCAGAAAAACTTCTCAAACAACTACTTAAATGGACATTAGTTAAAAACACCCCCTTGGGATAGTCGGGGGGGATTTTTTGTCAAAAATATTTATAAAAGGAATTTTTCGTAACTGGGTAGTAGTAAAATGGTTTTTTTTGCAATTGTTCCTTATTTTTATTGTATTAGTAGTGAATGAATATATATTTTGAGAAAATTCTTCCATTGAATTTATGATCTATCTTTGAATGCAAATTGTGATACATGATTTTTGATTAAAAATAGATTATTGGTTTGTAATCTATACAATGAAAGTTGATTTGCATTGATTAGGGAATTTTTAGATTTGAATCTCTTAAGTTCATAACTATTTGTGAACTAGTCCAAATCTAAAAAATTTGATTGAAAATCTTTGAATTATTGACTAGGATATATTGATCATAAAAGCTATAAAGGTATGTTATTGTCTAAAAAAAATAGGAGCTTAAAAAAAATGATATATTCAGCATAAAAAGAAAAGAAAATTTTGAAAAATGCTGAATTCTTTGTATTGGAAAAGGCTACCTATTGAGATGTGTTCAAAAGCTCCTATTAGACTTTGAAGTGGAGCTAAATGAGTAAAAAGAAAGGTGGACACAAGTTGAATTGGGGAATTGCTGTCTGCTCTTTAGGGTGAAAGCCATCTTACTTAGAAAAATTACTCAAAGACAATTTTATCTTGATGTTTTTCGATCAATATGGTTTGGACAGCAATTTATTGATAATTGATTAAAAATTGATTGCACACACACACTTGAACTTGCTAGATTAATTTCTAAATGTTTCATTAAAATTTGCAAGTTAAAATTCATGTTGTGATTATTTCCTGAGAATTAAAATTGATTGAATATTCTGTGGAGTTGAAATTTTCATTCATAGATATCTCTAATAATTTTCTGAAAATTTGGATCATGTGTGGACTTGAATGACTTTGATTGACTGCTTAATGTTTTTGTTCTTAATTTTGTTTTAAAAAAAACAAAAAATAAAAAAACTATAAAAAATTCAAAAAGATTTTGATTTTAGTTTGTAGATTTTTTTTAGTTGGTTTGATCATTGAGTGATTCAAAAAGTCCTTGAAATGTCTACTGTCATGGTCCTACCGGTTCTACAGGTCCCCTACCTGTTTAAGATGTTAAAAGCAATGTGATTGCTTACTATCTCTTGGCTACTGGTACCACAAGTTTGGTACCTATTCAACGGTTTTAACCGTTCTCCAAGGCAACACTGCCTTTGGGGAACCGGTTCCCAACTGGGCTACCGGAACCGGTTCCTGGCAACAAGATTAGGCTTTAAGTAACCCATTTTGGCATATTATTGGGCATTACTTCATATCCACTTTCTCTCTATATATATGTACACTCTCTTTCTGCATAACTCCATATATATATCTTCATAGATTGTTTCATTCTTGCATCATTCTCATCATATATTGCAAGATTGAACATGAATCATCTCTTGGATCTTGAGATTTGAATATCGAGATTTGAAGTTTGAAAAAAGGAGTTTTGGTTTGAAACTTTCTAGTGGATTGGTTAAGTTTGAGTGAAGATCCTTGTTTTATTAAAGGTTGAGACTTGTGTGGGTAGTGATTGAATCATTTGTGCTTCTTGGGGTGATTGATTTTTGGGGTTTTGAAGATTCAAATCAACCTTGTCCAAGAACAGGTGTTAAAGCGCACTCCAAGTGTTCGACAAAATTATCGAGTAAACTTCGAAACCTCAATGACAATTTCCATCCGGGAACCACAAAAAGGTTCACATGCTTCAAGGGATTAACTAAGTTCGCCTATTCGTTCTTCCTTACCTTCTACTGAGATACCACCTAGGTATCCTTCAGTTTCTGGCATTGGGAAGGTTGAGTTTGCTTAAAAACACTTCTACAATGAACATGCCTGGAAGGTATACACTAAAGTGTATCAAGATGGTCCGATTAAGTCAGAACGCAATGTGAACTTAAAGAAGCTCAAAGAAAGTATGGGGAAAAAGCTCATTGACTACATTGAGAAGCATAATTGGCTTTTCTTCATAAGGATGAAGAGTACCTACAGTCAAGATATGGTTCACTATTTTTACTCCAATATCCGAAAAGTTCACGATTTTGGATATTTTGAAGTGTCATTATTTGGTAAGGACTATGTGGTTGATAAAGAGGCGATCGAAAAAATTCTGAGTACACCCAAGAGTTTTACAAACACGGGCTATCATCTTCCACTTGACAAGTCAGGACTGAAGTGGGAAAATATTTGCAATACTTTGTGTGTTCCAGACTCGTCGAGATATCCCGAGTATATACCATCTCGTTATCTCATGGATGAGGCAGCATTCCTAAATTTGTTTGCCATCTCTAATCTTGGTTACTTCGGGAAGAAGGATGTTATCTCTTCAAATCGTGCAGAGGTATTATAGCTTCTATCTATTGATACACAAATACATCTTGATGCTTCTATCTATTGATTGATGCTAGCACACTACAAGAACAATACCAAGAAGAAGTCATCTCCATTCTCTATGATCATCATGGGTTTGTATCGATAGTTTGAGATTCCACTTCCACCCCATGCTCATCATATTAAGATTATGTCTGAGATAGATGTTAGGGCTTTTAACGAGTCTAAATCCGCCAGGGCTTCAATTAGGAAAGCTAGCAGGGGTTCAGCTGCTTCGTCATCTCTTCTTGAGATTACTCAGCTTTTTCCATCTAAACGGAATTTCATCACATTGGATGTTAATCTGCTATACTCCCTAATTCTTCAGAATCAAAAGGCTATGATGGATGATGTTCTTGATCTACAGGAAGAGGTTAGATTACTAAAGAGCAGAGGACAAGTAGTACTTATAAGGACATTTACAGACCAACTCCACCAGATCCGTCACTTGTTCCTGAGGCTAAGAGAGATGAGGATGATAAGATAAATGAGGATGCAAAGGATGATGAGGATGGTAGTGGTAGTGACACTGATAATGGTGATGAGGACATTCCGACTACTACTGTTCTGTTTACTGGAGATGTTGATGCTTGATTTCATGTTCATATCATACTTGCATCATACTTTTGTTTAGTTTTTACATAGTCATGACTTGATATTTTTTGGATATTATCTTTTGACTGCTGACATGTAATAAACTGATTACTATTTTCTCTATTTTGTATTGTTTCAACTCCCAATTACTTTGTCAATTTTGTTCCAAAAAGGGGGAGAACATTAAGGGGGAGCAAATTAACAATTTTTTTTGGATAATTTATTTAGGGGGAGTTTTTAACTTGTTATATTAAACTTTCACTAGTAGTTTTACTTGATCTATGTGCAGGAATTCAGGTAAAATTTTGTCAAAGAGCAGAAGAGAACAAATATAAAAGAAATTTTATGCTTCCTTAAACAGTTGTAAAATACTTTTCTGCTTTGGGTGGTGTCTTCTCGGGGTGTGCACAAAACAATACACAAAACTTTGAATTTGGAAATTAGTGTCAAATAGGCACCATAATTTAAATTTATAAACCGCTTAACACCTATACTATGTAGTATGAGTGAGAAGGGAACGTCCCAAGGGATTGAGTTGTCGTACTAGCTTGAGGAATCAAAACTAGGGTTAGTAGGTCGAGTGATCAAAATAGTGGTTGGTTGGTTGAATTAAACTAGATACAAATTGAGCTAAAGTAAGTAATAATGCAATAGAAAGAATAAAAGATAAAGAGAGATCTTGGGGTTTAGAGATCACCACTAAGCATAGCTTTTCTACACCTTTAATGAACGATTAATGAGGGGAAGAACATGTATTGTAATAAAGTGTGTGTGTGTGTGTGTGTGTGTGTGGTTGTTTCAACAAGCATGGATGACAAATTAAGCATATATTATCTAAACAACATGGTGGATAGCACAACATATCAAATTAAGCCATTAATCCATTCTTTAAGCTTACAATCCAAACACATCACAAGGTTAGAGATACATGTTACTTGTTTTTCATAAGTATGGAACATCAACAATAAGCATGGATTGTCTTCCCATTTAACAACTAAGCTAATGACATGAAATTAAACTAATTAAACTAAGGGAGAGGCACAATCCATCAAGCAATGAGTATGAACCATCAAATAGACCACAAGAACATGACATTAAGCACTGTGTCTTGACAATCTCTAGATCTATAGCATCAACACACATAAACATGCATCAATAACACAAGAAATAGAGGCAAACACATGAACATCTATTCTAGCATACATAGACATATGGATAGAATGAAATGATCAATTGGAAATATTAAATCACATAAATCATTGAAGAAACAAGATCTATATTTATAAAAGTGTCAAGACATGAATTACAATACAAATCCCCTCAAAAATACATAAATCAAGAAGTAGAAAGCATGCTTAGGGCTAACTCTAGCCCCAAGAGAATGTCTAGCCACTCATGGATGATGTCCTCCAACCCTCAAAGGTAAGCTCCATGGAAGAAATGTGCTACTTGGTTGATGAAAAGTCTCCAATGATGTCTCTAGCCTCCTCCTCTTCTTTTCTTCCTCTCTAAGAGTAGCCTCTCTCTAATCTCTAAGAATGCTAATAATCCTCTCAAAAAGTGTATCATATTCTTTATATAGGTAAGTCAAGTGACACACAAAATGAGCTAGGGTCGTGCAGCAAATATTCCCCAATGATTGGATAAGGACAGCTTTCAATGAGCTGGAAATTTAACTTTTTTCGTACTGGAGAAAGTTCGATCGATCGAACCTTAGACTTGAATCGATCAAACTTGCTGAGATCTATTGAACTGAGGCTGGATTGATCCTTAATGGCGGCACCTTTTTGGATAAAAACAAATCTGAGATATTTTTAAGATATTTTTGGGAAAAAGACAAAAGTGGTTGGTAGGGTGGTACAATTGGATAAGATCAATCATTTGGATAATGACAAGAATGTTCGATCGATCGAAGAAGGAAATTGGATCGATCGAACTTTTGAGATCTTTGAACAGGAACAGACATGGCTCAAATCTATCTTAAAGTGCTGAGATCGATGAAAGTTGGATCGATCGAACTTTTCTTGAGATTGATCGAAGTTGTTGAAATTCCACCATTTGCTTCCTTTTGCTCTACTTTGCTCCTTTCTTTGATTAATCCCAGAATTGCTTTAGTTATGCTCTTATTTGGCTGAGTTAGCTTATTTTGGGGATAAATATCTGAAAATGGAAATAACACGAAATCAATACAAAACGGTAAAATAAAGTAGATAAAGATTCTAGAATACCTAAACTTAAGGGGTTTAAATACGTACTTTTCAGCGCTCATCATTGGGTATATTTTAAATTACTTTTAGGGTTTTGTCGTGAAATTACCAAAGGGAGAGATTGTGAGATATATTTTTGTAATTAGCATATTTCGGTAACAAAATAAGTCCTAGTCGAATTGTAATTTCAGTTACCTTATTAGATTCGACATCGATTGCGGAATTCGAAGGTTGTTCAGAAGAGGAACGTAGTGTTGATCATTGAAAAGGAAAGAACAACACATTAGGACATCATTTCCCGCTTAAGACACAAATACCTATAAAGTATATTTCCCGAGTTTTCAAAAACAAAAAATCTAAGTTCAAATTGGATTTTATCAAGTGGGAACCGGTACCTGGATTTGGAACCGGTTCCAGAAACTGAGATTCGAGAGAATTATATTCTGCTCTTTGGGAACCGGTTCCAGGAGTCTTGACAGCAAAAGGTTTTCAGTTTCCTTATTCTGTTTGATTCCTTTTTTATCCAACTTTTCTTCCAAGTCCTATGTACGAAATTTCCTTTATTTACAGAAGGAATAGGACTTTGCAAACCTCCATATAAACCATGTCATACACATAGGTTTATTCACGGCTTTTGTTCTACAATTTCATTATTTTTGCAGAAAATTCAATAGATTTCTCTATCATCTTTCTAGAACACATACACATAAACACATAGTGAATTTAGAGTTGTGGTGTTCAAATCCTGATCGTGATCATACAGTTGCATCTACATCAATCAAACAAAAGCAGATCTACTTCTACATCAAATTTAGACAATTAAAGAACAGAAGTAAAAGCGATCACACTTTGAAAGGGTTGGAGCATTTGAGGAGTATTGTCTAATCTACCTATTACTCTTCTACAAATATCAAGCATAAGCCTGAGGTCAAGTTGCTGTTGGACAGAGAGTCGCAAAGCTAGAGGATTGTCAGCAGTTGGTGTTTGGTAGAACGATAAGGTGTGAGCCAGAGTCAAAGTTCAGTGTACTTTGTTTCAAGCATAGTGAATCAGTTTACTTAGGACTGCACAGTCCACAAGGTTTTTCCCATGCAAACAGTTGACGTATTTTATCAACTCAGGTTTCCTCGATAAAAATCTTGGTATCATTTCTAACTTTATTTTGCTTTATTTTATATTGCATGATATTAATTTATTAATTGCTAAAATAAAGAAAGTTAGTAAAACACAAGATCTGTTTTTAAAATAATCAAAACTTTCTAAATATTCCGCTGCGTACAACTCACATGTATTCGTAGTTAGATCAAGGTCAAGATCTTTGTTGCTCTCCTCATCTTCGGCGTCGTTGTCAGAAGATCAGTGGCAGTTTCACAATCATCTTGGAACGAGTTGTGGGCATTGAGTTGGATAGAGAGCGAGGAGTGAACAAGTCGACTCAGCTGGGACCATTAGCAGACTCCTATTGGATCTCTTGAAGAGTGAGGGGAGAGATGAGAGAGAAAAGGGCTGTGAATGGGTTGTGGATAAGAAAGAAAGGGAGTATGTACATATATATGTGTCAATCTTTTCCAAATCTGGGTTTAAGGGAGAGGTCGTGGACTTGGTGGTGGGTTTGAGAGGCGATGATTGTGTGGGTGGTGGTGGCGATTGATGATATTATTCTCTGACACAATTTTTTGTCGATTTCTTTGGTGAACTAAATATTTGAACACCTAATCAAAACATTACAAATTTTGAAAGATAACTTGCAAGCTTCATTGACACCCTAGTCCACTCCTTCTTCTCCATTTGCAGCAAAACACATGAAATCATTTCTTATGGCTTAAATTCTTACTTGGAAAAAAATATTGTTGAATATATTATATTTTGAATTTAAAAACAACACAATCTTCAGCTTAGCAATTAATGTTCATTGCTACTGATGCAGAGCACAACTGAATACTGCAGGATGGAGATGGTAATGCAATTCAACACCCAAAAATGATACATACATACAGAGAGAAGAAAGGTTTGGGTTTGATCCAAGGGTGCTTAAGTCAATTAAAATATCAATTTTATATCAAAGGGTAATAAAGTTAATTCACCATTGTCAGGGTCTCTCTGTCCATTTTTCAAACTTGAAGGGGTATCATTGTCCAAAAAATGAGTAACTTTCATCTGTATTCCCTTTTGCTAAACCTCATGGGGTGTGCCTGTATTTTGCCTAAAATAATAATTTTGTAGGGATATAAGAACAAATTTTGGGAGGGCCATGGCCGCTGCTGCCCTTAGCTCCGCCCTGCGCATACAAATAAATATATAGAAGTTGAAAAGGGTATGAGGTGAGAGGTCAATGGGTGTAAAACTTGGATCAAACATTTATTTACCAAAGAAGAAAAAGGAAAATGGATCAACCAACAGAAAGCATTAACAATTCAGTCTTACATCCTTATATGGAAATAAATTTTAGGAGCAGAGATAACTCAAAGGAAAGGAGTGAACTTTTATTACCATTATTAAATGCAGCATTGGGATGAGAAACAGTTCATGGAAGGCCCATAAAAGATAAACTGGAAAATGAAGCAGCATATACACAATTGGCATATGAAGCAACATACACACAATTATTTGAAATATAATAATAGTAACCAGACCATCAAGCATCCTTGAAGTCTTTCAACCATCGTTCGCTTTCCCAACCACTTCATAGAAGCTCTTTTTGCCATTTTTCACAGGGTAAGAACCCCTCATTGCGATTCCGCATTTGCCCACTATATTATTTATATCACGCTCCAACCTGATGTAGCCATCCTCTCCCCAGCCTGTGCCACAAGAGCTTCTTCACAGTCCAGTAGTCCAAACCATAACCAAAACCATCTGTGCCATATCCAACTACAGTCACACCATGGTTTATCAGTATCCCACAACTTCCTGTGAATACACCCTGAATGGACAATAAATAAAAAGATATCGATGTATCAGTACACTTGTATTTTTCAACAAACATGGAATTTGATCTATAATTATTAGTGTGAATCAACTCATAGGTCATAGGGGTGCTTTTACAGCATACCATCCTTGCAAAGACCATTGATTAAAAAAAACTAAAAAACAAAATTGATTGAAAGAAATTGCTTATTTAGTACTCCCTCTCCCATAATAGTTGTCCAGTTTGGAAACTTCGGGAACTTTTTGATAGTAGTACAAGGATATTGCTATTATATATACATGGCAAAGTAGTTGGTTAATCTTAATCTTAGAAAAGAAACTTAAATACAATGACCGAGATAGAAATTTACTGATTCATATAATTGAAATTCCGTGCTACTGCTATCAATAACAACACTAACTGGTTGACTTGCCACTGCCTTTTGCAATGCCCCCCTTGTATATATAGGAACGTGTTCATAACCATCAATTGAGACAACCTTGTTCACATTTTTCTGCACAAGAATATCAATGAGTAAAGAGAGAGATATATTAATTATTATTGTTTGTTTCACTATTTTCATTGTTCGACTAATATGTTCCTATTTCAAGAACTCAATATATAATACTAACCTTGTTCTCGTCTCACTCTCCTCCTTTAGCTGTATAAGGGTAATTCTTTTCGGTATCAATTCCACCATTTTTAAGGATGAACTCAAATGCATTCTCCGTGAAACCTCTATCGCATCCTTCAGTAAAGAGTGTTCTATCACAGTCCACCAATTCTTGCTCCTACAGGGAGGTCAAATTTCCTGTCACTATCTTGTTTATCCCCTTAACAGCAGCAATAGCCGAGAACGCCCAGAACTCCCTTCATTTAAAATTACATTAATCATCATACCGAGTTCATTTAAGAAAGATGATATAAAAAATCTTTTCACAATACTTACTGTTTATTCACTTTATGTACAATACTGGCTGTTTCAAAGAAGACTCAAAATGAGAATGATTATATGCGTACTTAAACGACCGCATAACAGAGGAAAAAGAGAAATAAGCTCACCACCACAATTTCCTTGGTTTTTGACCTCAGCTACGGCACCTTTGGCCCTCCAATCGACGTATTTCGGCAAGTCATCGCTGACGCGGGGAGTATAGCGGTCGCTCGTCTTGGGCGTCGACAAACTCGACATGGCCTCAAGTTTATGGACCGGTACTCCTCGTTGGTCAGATCAGCAAACTGGTTCAGACCGAGCTTGTATGTCCGGTTCTCGACGGCATTGTTGTCGTCAATGAAGCGGAGATTGTCCTTGAAGATCTGATACCTCGTCTCTTTCTCACCCAAGGCGTTGTAAACCTTGCCGTGCTTTACAAGCCACGACTCGAACATGGTCATCACTTCATTGTCAGTCCTCCAACTCGCTTCGTCGATGTGCATTGAGTCGTAGCCGATGATCGACATGTCTAAAGCCGACGACAAGGCCAAGCACATGAAAAGAAGGACCACCATGGATACTAGTGATCGATACGAACCCTTGTTTGTTAGAGAAAAATATGTAGTGATGAGAGAGTGAGGAATTGTGGAAAAAAAATGGAGAGGAGGCTGTCTTATAAAGGGAAACGAGTGGACAATGGTCCAATGACATTACATCAGATAAATAACTAGTGGACAATGGACATTACATCAATTAGATCACTATATCTATATCTATATCTATATCTATATCTATATCTATCAAGATCTATACCATCAATTACATTACTATATCTATACCGTGGATGCTAGTGATCAATACCAACCCATGTTTGTTAGAGAGAAATTAATATGAAGTGATGAGAGAGTATGGAATTCTGGAAAGAAGATGGAGAGGAGAGGAGGTTGACTGATAAAGGCAAATGAATGGAAGGACATTACATCAAATAAATAACTACTGGACAATGGACATTACATCAATTAGATTAATATATCTATATCTACTATATCTATATCTATCTATATCCCATCTATACTATCCATATCTATCTATAGTACCTATAAAGTGTGTATACATTTATTATTGTTTATATACATTTTAATATTATTTTATTATATACATTTGTATATTATTTTATAGGAATTACAAGAGAGTTAATTCCATTTTAAACTAATAAATTTCATTATTCAAAACTTTTATTACATATATTTGTATATTATTTTTTACGAATTTAAAAAATAGTTTTTAGCATACAAATGTATACAATTATTTACCTATAATAAATAACTATTGTTGGCCTAATCCCAGATCTCGGCATGCACTTTGAAGAATAACAAGGAATGGCTTCTTTGGAGCCGAGGAGCTTAGGACAATGCATCTAAACACGTAACTGAAGTTTACTGAATCATTTGCAATTAATCCATCACCGCCCTCCACCCGCAAGTCAATAAGGTGTCCTACACGGTAGCTGTGGGTACTGAAAATATAGTACACATAAATAATCAATTTTCTATTATTAAAGAAAATGGGAAGTCTTTATTAGCCTGTAGTATCCCGTGTATGAAAAAAAAAAATTTATGCCTACAAGGGATTTCGGTAAAACAGAAAAAAGTCCAATAAAATCAATAAGTAGACAACTCTATATATACTTTTTTCAGCATGCTTACATACAAGGCCAATGTTTGTATGTGCCATTAATTCACCTTTTGGTAGCTGTAACTCTTCTCTACTTGCATATGACAATGGATTCAATTCCCCTCCCCCACTCGAGATATTTGCTAAAAAGCAATTTTTACTGGGGTTTTCTTCCTCTCGAGACGTTCACTATGTGAGTTACGCAGTTCGGAAATTGTTAGTTGATTTTATTGTAATTAACTTTTTAAATGATCTAGATGAGATTGATAGGTCAACTTGTCCAATTTTTTTGATTGATTAATTTACTTAAGTAATATAATCAATTAAACATTCACAATCACAAAGATAAATAGTGAAAAATAAAGCAAGTAATGTTTGAGATATAACACCAAGATTTTTAGCGAAGAAATCCCAATTAGCATAATAAACCAATTGTTGTGGGAAAAATCTCGTAAACTGTGCAGTCCAGAGCAGAACAATCCACTATGTTTGAAACAAAGGGCATTAGACTTTGACTCAGGCTCACACCCAATCTTTACTACCAAAAACCAATTGCGGACAATCCTCTGGCTTTGCGACGTCCCGTCCAACAGCTCTTGACCTCAGGCTTATACTTGATCTCTGTAGAAGGATTGTTGATAGATCAAACAATACTCCACGAATGTGTTGATCCTTCCAAAGTCAATCCGATAATCCGACGCATATCTTGTAAGTCAATCGGAATCCGATTTGTTAATAAACGGACATTCGAACCGATAATCCGATCCGATCTGATAAAAATGTAATTTTTTTATTTAAAAGAAAAGGAAAAAGAAATGTAAATTAATGTCAAAAGAAAATAAAATAAAATTAAAACTTGGAATTTGCTAGGAATATATGAGTATGGTGATACGTCGAAGAATGACAAGAAAGAAAGAGATGCTAGGTTCGAGGTGGAGCTATGAAGAGATCCTTGTTCGAAGTGGAGGTATGGAGTAGCACGTAAAGATAAAATTTTGAGCCAATGTGGAGATTGTTAAAGTTGTGATTCAAAATTCACATAGAAAATTCTATTATGGAATAACGCAATTGGTTGCATTTTAGTATAACTAGTTGCGCTTGGGCAGAATGGATGTTTAAAGAAGTTGAACTAGTTGTGCTTTAGCAAAACCTTGCATTGATATGTGTAATACCCCTAAAATTAAAAAGGATATAATTGAGATTTTACTATTTATTTTAAGTGTTTTATGTGTTTAGGTTTAATTGATTAAATTATTTGTTCGTTCTTTATTTGATTTAATTGTTTAGTCTTTAATTAATTTAATTGTCATTTAGGTTGTTTTTGAATTGTTTTGTTGGTTAATTATTTTATGTAATTTAATTGTGGTTTTAATTAATTGGTTTTGTTTTTTATTTTATTTAATTAAATAGGTTAAATTATTAGGGTTTTGTCTCTTTACTGTCACGTTTGAATAAAGCCGCCTTGTTTAATTAAGCCGCCTTAGAGATGTAAGGAATTGTTGATTTCCGTCTCTACGATTAAAGTAGAATTAGGGTTAATATATTTTCCTAAGCCTATAAATAAAATAATAAGGGTCTGCTTAGGGTTGTAAGCACAAACCTTATTCACGAATAGTGAAAATACAGAGAGTGAAACAGAGAGTTTAAGGGAAAAACTGAAGGAGAGGAAGGTAGGGTTTGAGCCAAAGATTGTAAGCCGGACTAAGGAGGAAGCTTGAGGGCTGTTTGAGGGTTAGAACCGGAGCAGAGGAATCCTTGACGGCAATCACGATCGCTGGAAAGTCTAGGAAGAAGACGACGTTGAAAGGTTTCAAACCGAAACCGAACGGCAAGTTCTTTTCTTCCTCCTTCCCTTTGGCTTGTGTTCTGTGCACCTAGATAGTCTCTAGGGTTTAATTAATCAGGAACTGGAATTTACATGGTTAATATATGCTATATTGATGGTTGTTCGTTGTTTAAATTAAATCTGTTACAATTCGTGCAAGTCTGTTTAGTTTTGTTTTCTTAAAGCATGTAAATTCTATTGGAATTTTAGTTACTGTATTTTCTTTCAACAACTGTAAACGAATGATTGGGATGCTACTGGGATTAGATAAGACTCCTAAGTTCAGTAGTGAAGAGGAACAGAGGGGATTGGAATGGAATTGATATTGCAAAATAGTTTCAGTTTTATTCCTAAAGCATGTTTCGTTTCGGTAACAAATTTAGTTTTAATTTGATTTCAACTTCTGTAAACGAATCATAGGAGTGTTACTAGGGTGCTATAAGACTCTTAAGATGAGTTTTAGAAATCAACAGAGTGGTAGGAATGGTCCAGAGACAGAGCAAACAGACTGAAACGAAGCACCGGGGACTGAAGGCTCTCAAAGGAGGTGAGAGCCGGCTCCATAGAAGCGGGACCTGGCTCCCACAACAAGTAGAGCCGGCTCTAAGGAGTCCTAGAGCCGGCTCTAGGCTGAAAAAGAGCCTGCTCCAAAATTTGGAGCAAGCTCCCTTTTTATTTTACGATTTGTTTTAATTTTTTTTTTAATTTTCTACGTACTGTGCTTACTATTGGAGTATGGGTTTTAAATCTGTTGGGTCTGGGGTTCCACAGAGAGTTTAGAAGGCTGAATTTGGGTGTTATTGGGACCTTAAATTGATTAAGGTTTAATTCTAAATTGTCGGGACAAACAGTGTAAAAATTAAGACACTCCCTATGTTATTAACAAATGGAAGATAAATTAATTGTTGAATTAAATTTCAACAATTTGATGGAATATAATATGTTTATAAAACTTGTTTTAGAATGCATTCAAATGCATGATAAGGTCATTTAATTATTAATTTTGATCTATGCATGCTTAGGAGGCTAGTTGCTGAATTATTAAATCGTTTCCTGCAACTATGTTGTTAATGCTTGGATTTAAATTGCTGAAATATTAAACAATCTTCTTAAATTGTTTTAGCAATTTATTGGATAATAATAGGATTATTTAACCTATTCACATGCATGATGGAGTCCCTGACATATTAAATTTGGTCTATGCATGCTCTGGATGTTAGTTGTTGATTTATTAAATCGTCTCCTGCAACTATATGGTTAAATGTTTAGATTTAAATTGCTGAGGCTTTAAATATTTTTCTGCAATTATTTGGATGGTGGTTTTTGGGTCTGTAAATTATTGAACTGTTATATATGTTGTAATTTACATGGATATGGAGGATTGTATGTACCGGTATGGGACGGTGACATACTAGGGACGGTTTAACTCAAAACGCATAAACCTAACCTAATGGATTAATGGAATGGATTGAAAGATATCGAATCCTAATTGTGACTAAGTCAGATCAGCTGTAACCAAGTTGGATGACTTCCTGAATTAACGGATGGTAGTTAAGTCATATCAACTGAATAAGTTGAGTGACTAACTAGTTGGTTTATTGTATGTCAGTTTGATAAATAGTTGAACTGCATACCCTGGATTTGGACGGACTTTATATATATATTTATGGTACCACAAGTTGAGCTTGAGTCTCAGACTCGTTGGTTAAGGTGCATATATGCAGTGGATGCATAGCTGGTTATAATAGGTTGAGGTGTACCCTGTTAGGTCTAGGTACTCATGCCCACCTTTGGGTGCGTTTTTGGATGTTGCCTTCTATTCAGGTTGAGACCCCCTACATAGTCCAGTGAATGTCCTTTAGTGTGGATATTTATATATGTATGGACTAGATAGCTATTGCTGAGATATCTAGGGTGTATCTGCGTATCGGGTCACTGTCTGGATTGCAGTTAGGATAGAACTTGCATGTGGGCCTGACCCACTCTTATTTTTACAGGTGTTCGTCAGTTCTAGACTTAGAGCTTGATCGTGCTGAGCAGATACAGTTATTCACTCCACCGACGACGTAGGAGTATTTTCTTCTCATTATGATCGTTGGTTTTCTTTGCAGTTGTTCGTGTTCAGTATTGGAATATTTTTAGTAGGGGTCCACGAGATGGATTCCCGAGTTGTATTAGAAGTAAAAGAGAAGTTGGTGTATTCAAACTAGTTCTTGCATATAAAGTTTATTCGGAGTTTTTTTCCATTAAAGGATTTTCATTTTAGTTCTTTTTAGCAAAATTTTATTTATTCCTGTTTCCTATATTGTATTCTGTGTTCGTTAAATTGCTAATTGATTTGATATCCTCGGGTAGTCGGGCGTGGGCCTGGCCAACCCGCATCCGGAAATCCGGGGGTATCACAATATGTGTAATACCCGTGGAAAAAAAAAAAACACACACACACACACACACACATTTGTCATTAGATGTGTTTATTGGAGATATTAGAGCAGTTTTTTTTCAACGTATCTTTAAGTTAGATAATTAAACTATTATCCTATATTTTAAAAGTTCAATAGAATTCTTTATGAACTAAACCACTGGGCATATATCTATCTATCGTATCTCAATAGAAATTAACAGGCATCTCTGCATTACTGCATATACAAGCTATTTTAAGGATTTTTCACTGTTATTGCAAAGACAGTATCTGCTCAAGCGAATAGTGTATTTGCAAACAAGTTAATTCTTGCTTTGTCCTATTGTTTATAATATTATGTGATTTGTTATCTATTATTAATATTAGGTTTAATAATTCTTATTAGGAATGTTGATTATGCCTATTAGATCTTGAGTAATATTTAAGCATGAAAGGATTTATGTACTTTTATATTAGTACGTGTATCCATGTATAGTTGGCTAGGATGTTGGTGGTAGTAAAGGCTGCATAAGCATATGATTCAATTGATCTTTTACTGTTATAGGAAATCAGATAATATATATATATATATATATATATATATATATATATATGCATGTATATTATGATCTGGATAGGAGAAATGTAATCACTTATTGGTTGCCCTTGCTGCTTGGTTACATTCTTTTCTTTTCTTGCTTGACTTTGCCCTGCGCCCATTATCATTACAGCCTTGTCTGCTTAGCATATTGCTTAACCACTAGCGCAAATCAATCCACAGCCCTTGGCATATGAAACGAATATGAGTTCTGTTATCAAAGTTGCTCCATTCGTATAGATATTTAGCTAGATTTAAGGTCCAATAATTCATTGATATAGATGACCCATATATGAAAGCCCATGATTATGGTACAGTTTGAAGTCAATTGGGATTAGATTTTAAGCACTTTGTGTAGATCATGGACTTGGAGATAGTTGGGTATGTGTAAGTCATGGTTTATGAGTCTAAGTAAAAGACGGAAAGTTCCAGTACATAAACCAGAATTGGTATTAGTGATTATCTTGCAGTACATAAACCTAAATTGGTATTAGTGATTATCTTTGTTATATCCTTGGTATTGAGGAAGGTGAGTGTAGTTGATGGCAAAACAATTTGAATGATGTTGAGATTGAGATTGAATTTTAAAGTATGAGTTTGCAGCTTATTGTAAGTAAGACAATGAGTTAGTATTGGTATGTTGGTATTTATTAGTTAATTATTTAATTATTAATTAAGGTGCTTGATAAACTAATGATATTATGAGTAGGAATTATTTAAATATATTTTGTATTTAATTGAAGTGATTAAACTAGTCGAAGCGTGTGATACCCCTCGGATCCGAGACACGGGTTGATCAGGCCCAGGCCCAAACCCGAGGGAATATCAAACAATTAATATTTTATAATGAACACGGAATACAAAATAAATTAAGAAATGAAATTAAAGCTGGAAGGAACTAAAAATAGAATCCGCAAAATATTATAATTATTAAAATCCATCAAACCCAAACTCCAAAACTCCATCAGTTTACAACTTGGGAATCCATCTCTAGTGGACCCCTATTAAACATCCAAACGGAAGATAGAACAACTGTAATAAACGTCCAGAAATAAAACTATAGAGAGAGCCCTACATCGTCGGAAAAGTGAATAGAGACCTCTGCTCAGCACGAACACGTCTAAGCCTGGAACTGTTGTGTACCTGAAAAATAGAAGTGGGTCAGGCCCACGCGCAAGTTCCATACTACTACAATCCAAACAGAGGCCCGATACGCATGTACATCCTAAACAATTCAACAATAGCTTATAGTCCGTAAATATATATATAGTCACACTAAAGGACTCTCACTGGACTACAGGCCGGTCTCAACCTGAATAGAGGTAACATGCTAAAACGCACACGAAGTGGCCATATGTACCTATACCTAAACAGGGTACACCTCCAACCCTCGTAGCCAGCTACACATCCCGATGCATATATGCTCCCTAGCCATCGGTCCTGAAGCTCAAGGTCATACCGAGGCACCATAACAGTACATATATAAAATCCATCCAAAATCCCTGGTATTGCCGCTCAACAAGTAGTTGTCATGACAATACAAATCCACAGGACTTAACTTTTAGTTAATCCCATCCTTATTCCAAGTAGGTGGGTAATGGTATTGTTTTAAAACCAAACCCATCTTTAGTATGCCACCGTCCCATATCGGTGCCTACTTTCCAATCCTCCAGTAGTCAATAATACCAATAAATCAAGTATATATCAACTAAATTCCAACATCCAACATTCAATGTTAGCAGGGATAAAATAAGCATTAATAAACAGGGTCACAGCAACAACATATACATGCTCAATTTAAGTTGTTCCCTTTAGTCTGATATAAAGACAGAATTAATTAAAACTTCCATTTAACACCTTACAAATGACATACAGATATGTAGGGTATGTATCACAAAATCCTAACCTCCACAGTTGATACTAACTGTGATAATGTAAGCATCAAAACAATATTCACAGTATGTATGTAGACATGCTCAAATTATAGTGTTCCACAAAACCGATCTAGTATTAAACTCAAATCCTCCTAGTATTTAAGTTCTAACAGTTACTATTACAGAAGTTAAGATAGCTATCATCTAGACCCATCCTTCCAATAATTTATACTAGCAGTGGTAAGGAAAAACGTGAACCACAGAACCACAATGCATCCACAAACATGCTTAGTCTAGGTTGAACAAGCATACAACACTACTGTAACTACCAGTTTAATAGCAAAACAGATATCATTTTAGTTTGGTTTAATCTTCATTAATCCTGGAATCATTTAAGAGTGCAAAGAGTTTGAAGCCTAAGGGAAAGAGTAAGGATAGAATCTTGCCTCAGAAACTTTTGTTCAAAGTTTCAACGTCGTCTTTTTAAAAAATCCCGGCGAGTTCCAAAACCCGGTTACTGTTCACGGGTACGAAACACTATTCTAGAACTTAAAATCTAATCTCCACCGTTCAAATTGTGCGACACTAAGTCATGAACCTATCCTCCAAATTTTAGCTCGATCGGACCACGGACGAAGTGGGATCGGATGTTTGATGAAATCTGGGCAGAATGGAAAAAACCTGTGCGACCCAGTTACTGTTCACGAGTACGAATCACTGTTCCTGAGGTCAAACTCTAATCTCCACCGTTCAGATTGTGCATCACTAAGTCATGAACGTCTCCTCCAAAATTCAGCTCGATCGGACCACGGATGAAGCAGGATCGGATGTTTGATGAAATCTGGGCAGAATGGAAAAAACCTATGCGACCCAGTTACTGTTCACGAGTACGAATCACTGTTCCCGAGGTCAAACTCTGATCTTCACCGTTCAGATTGTGCGTCACTGACTCATGAATCTCTCCTCCAAAATTCAGCTCGATCAGACCACTGACGAAGTGGAATCGGAGCTTTGATCAAACCTTGGCAGAATGTGAAAAACTGCATTTTTCCTTCTCCACTTCCACAAAACGTGTGTTTTGTTTAAAAAAAACCCTACACAGACGTCTACCTAATACTTATAGAGTTTTCCTAAACCTTAGGTTCATTTAAGTCCAACTCACAATCCTAACCGGCCCATCCAATTAACGTAGAAACCTACGACGGCTATAATATAAAACCCTAATTTATACTGTAATTAAAACCCTAGTTAGATGTATTTACCTAATTACTCTATTCACCATTAAATACTTAACAAATAATCTAATTGAACAAAATAATAATTAGTAAACCCAATTAAACCAAATAAGACACACATAAAATAAGACACACATAGAATAATTAAACCAATTACACTTAAACCATTAATGCCAATTAAATAATTAAAACACTAACAAGTAATTCTAATCAAATAACTAAACCAATTACACTTAAACCATTAATGCCAATTAAATAATTAAAACACTAACAAGTAATTCCAATCAAATAACTAAAAATAAATATCATTTAAATAAATTAAATCACCACAAAAGAAATAAATTAAATCACCACAAAAGAAAACAATTAAGCACCTAATAAAAAAAATAATGACACATAATCAAATAAAATGCACTTAAATAATAAATTAAATACCATTAAATACCAGGAATATCCTTTTTAAAATTAGAGGTATTACATTCTTCCCCCCTAACAAAAGGAGTTCCGTCCTCGGAATTTACTCTTACCTTCTGCCAATATTTCAGGAAACCGTGAGCGAATGACATCCTCTCGTTCCCAAGTGGACTCAGACTCATTGTGATGACTTCACTGAACACGAACCAAAGGAATAACCTTGTTACCAAGAATCTGATCTCGTCGGTCGACAATACGACACGGTGGCTCTAAATAAGTTGCATCCGGTTGCAACGCAATCTCCCCAACATCGATATGCTGATACCAATCCTCATCTCGAAGAAATTTCCGCAACATGGAAACATGAAACACGTTGTGGACGCGATCCAAAATATCCAGAAGTGCCAACCGATAAACAACAGCTCCAATGCGATCCGTAATCATGAATGAACCAACAAATCGCGGTGACAACTTCCCTTTCTTCCCAAAGCGCATAACACCCTTCATAGGAGACACTTTGAGTAGAACTTGATTCCCAACCTGAAACTCCAAAGCCCGAGTACGACGATCAGCATAGCTCTTCTTCCTACTTTGGGCAGTACGCATGCGATCTCGAATAAGAGCAATCTTTTCAGAGGTATCCTTGATGAACTCAGGACCTAAGAATCGATTCTCTCCAACCTCCATCCAACAAACAGGTGACCGACACGGTCGACCGTACAATGCCTCAAATGGTGCCATACCAATAGTCTTCTGGAAACTATTGTTATAAGCAAACTCCACAAGTGGCAAATATTCCTTCCAGTGGCCCTTGAAATCCAGATCACACGACTGAAGCATATCTTCCATAATCTGATTCACCCTCTCAGTCTGTCCGTCAGTCTGAGGATGATAAGCAGTACTAAGGTGTAACTCCGTACCTAAAGCCTGCTGAAAACTCTTCCAAAATCCAGATACAAAGCTCGAATCCCTGTCTGATATAATAGACAATGGAATGCCATGTATCTTCACAATCTCTGAAATGTAAAGCCTCACCAACGGCTCCAAAGTGTAGTCAGTGCAAATAGGCAAGAAATGAGCTGACTTGGTCAACCTATCCACAATGACCCATATGGAATTATGCCCCTTGAAAGAATTTGGCAACCCTTCCACAAAATCCATAGATATGCTCTCCCATTTCCATTCCGAAATTGGTAGTGGCTGTAGAGCTCCTGGCGACCTCTGATGATCAATCTTAACCATCTGACAAGTACTACATTGAGAAACAAAAAGAGCAATGTCCCTCTTCATACCTGCCCACCAAAACTACCGCTTCATATCTTGATACATCTTATCGCCTCCTGGATGAACAGAGAGCTCAGAGTGATGAGTCTCAGTCATCACATCCTTCTTCAAATTATCAGCAGAAGGTACCGCTAACCGTCCCTTGTACCTTAAACCTCCATCAGCCCCAACATAGTATAATGGAACCTCTCCGGAAGCTATCTCTGCGACCTTGTCGACACACTGCTGATCGGTGAGTTGTGCTTGTAAAATCTTGCGAATGATGGAAGGTGTAACCACCATGCAAGCCATAAAAGCATCCGATAACTCATCCACACTCTTTAAAGCATTCCACTTAGTAGTGAATAGAGCAGAAAGACTACCAACAGGTCGGCGATTGAGTGCATCCGCCACTACATTCGCTTTCCCTGGATGGTACTGTATAGAAAAATGATAGTCTTTTACAAACTCCAACCACCTGCGCTGTCTCATATTTAGCTTCCCTGAGTGAACAAGTACTGCAGACTCTTGTGATCACTGAATAACCTGAAGGACTCACCCAACAGATAATGCCTCCAAATACGCAAGGCAAAGACCACTGCTGCCAACTCCAAATCATGTGTTGGATAATTAAGCTCATGAGGCTTAAGTTTCCGAGATCCATAAGAAATTGGTCGCTCCTCCTGCATCAATACACATCCAAGACCCTGCAACGAAGCATCCGTGTAAACAAGATACTCTATCCCGCTCTGCGGAGTAGCCAGAACCGGTGCAGAAGTCAGCTTCCTTTTCAGCTCATCAAAAGCTCGCTGACAGTGTTCATCCCACACGAACTGTACACCCTTCTTGGTCAGATGAGTGAGTGGTCCTGCTATCTTGGAGAACCCCTGGATGAATCTCCTGTAATATCCTACCAGACCGAGAAAACTCCGAATCTCAGTAGGTGTAGGCTGTCCCCACTCAACCACCGCTGAAACCTTGGCCGGATCCACTGCTATCCCCTTTTCTGACACCACGTGACCTAGAAATTTCACCTCCCGCTGCCAAAATTCACACTTCTCGAACTTGGCATATAACTGGTGCTCACGAAGCGTCTACAAGATTATGCGAAGATGTCTAGCATGATCGTCCTCCGACCGAGAATAAATCAAGATGTCATCAATAAAGACAATAACAAACTGATCCAAATAAGCCCGGAAGACTCTATTCATTAAGTCCATGAATACTGCAGATGCATTAGTCGTCTCAAACGGCATAACTCGAAACTCATAAGAACCATATCGCGTGAGAAATGCTGTCTTAGGAACATCCTGCTCCCTGACCCTCAGCTGATGATACCCAGAACGCAGATCAATCTTGGAGAAATATATGGCTCCCCTTAACTGATCAAACAAGTCATCAATCCTGGGCAAAGGATACTTGTTACGAATCGTAACCTTGTTCAACTCCCTGTAATCTATACACAAACGAAGCGAACCATTTTTCTTCTTTACAAACAAAACCGGTGCTCCCCAAGGTGATGTACTCCTACGAATAAAACCCTGGCTGAGTAACTGCTGAATCTGATCCCTCAGCTCTCTCATCTCTACCAGTGCCATCCTATATGGTGCCCTAGCAATAGGCGCAGTGCCTGGAGCTAAGTCTATCACAAAATCGATCTCGCAACTAGGTGGCAACCCTAGAATCTCCTGAAATACATCCAGGAAATCCTGTACAATCGGTATGTTATCCAATGACACAGTAATCCCCTCCTCATTTTCCTTCTCCACATGGAACAAATAGGTGCTACCGCCCCCTTTAGAACGTGGCATAGCTACTACATACATATCCTGACCAGGTATGGTAAAAATAATAGATCTATCAAAACAAACAACTTGGGCATGGTAGTGAGACAACCAATCCATCCCAAGTATCACATTATAAGTGTGCATGTCCAGGACCAATAGATTGGCTAGAAATCTGAGTCTGCCAATATCTAGTGTCACAGGCCCATCACTCTTATGTATGATAGCTGTATCACCCAATGGTGTAGAAATACCCTGAGGTCTAGTGCATACCCTCGTCCTCATCCCAGACAAAGCAACAAAAGTCCTAGCTACAAATGAGTGTGTAGCACCCGTATCAAATAAAACACGTCCATGAAAACCATGAATAAGAAACTTACCCTCAATAGTCTGAGGTGCCTGAACATCCTGTGGCATGGGGTTATACACCCTGCCATAGTGCAACTGCTGTGGTGCCTGTCCCTGAGTCTGCGGCGGTGCCGGTAAAGCCAGATGTGTCTGTCCCTGAATCCGTGGAACCTGTGGAGCTGGTAGAGGCACTGGCGCCTTCTGTCCCTGCTGCACATACTGTCTCTGTCCATGTCCTTGTCCTACTTTAGGACACTGCCTGGTGGTATGACCCTACTCTCTACAAGTGTAACAACTACCCTGGAAAGTACCAAAAGGCCTCCTCTGTCGGTTAGCCTGTGGCTGACCCTGTCCTGCCTGTGGTCCCACATTCTGTTGCCTCTAAATAGGTGCCCCATTCCAGTGAGCATCTGAACCACCTTTGTGCTTCTTCCAAGGCTGTTGTCCTTGGAACTTGCCTTTGTTATTCTGCCGGTGACCATTGCCATTCCCCTTTTCAGCTGACTGACTAGTAGAATCTTTATCTCCCCGCTTCTCACCACGAGCCTGTCTGATGTCCACAGTCAACTGATACTGTTGTAGAGCGGCGTCTACTACCTGAGCATAGGTAGTATAGGCTGGACTACCTGTAATAGCTCTCTTGATAGACCACATCAGTCCCTTGACAAAACTGTTGCGCTTCTTCTCCTCTGTATCCACCTCCTCTGGTGCAAAGAGAGACAAGCGTGTGAACTGCTGCTCATACTCCGCCACTGTCATGTTTCCCTGCTGCAGACTTAGAAACTCGGTCTTTATAGCTGCCTTGACTGCATAGGGAAAATATTTCTCATCAAAGCGAGCACTGAACTCATCATAAGACAATGTCATCCTCTCCTCTGAGGTGGTAACTGACTCCCACCACTGTAGTGCATCCCCAACTAGCTTGAAAGTAGCAAGCATCTGCTTCTGAACCTCCGTGCACTGAACCAAACGAAGATGACGCTCAATGTCCTGTTTCCGCTGGTGAGCTGCTCTCGCATCGGTTGAGCCTGAGAACACAGGTGGACTCCCCTTTGTGAAAGAGCTCCTAGCCTTTCCCCAAGAATCCGTCTGAACCACTGGTGCTGGTATAGGTGCCGGCTGTACCTGAGGCTGATTCCGAAGTGCAGCTATTACCCCAGCCTCTATAGCCCGAGCAACGAGGTCATTGAGGTGAGGAAGAATCTCTGGATCTCTGACCTGGTCCAGAGTCTGTTGAACATTCTCCTGTTCCTCCTGAAACTGATCCATGTCATCATGAAACCCAAGCCTTTGCTGCTCTTCCTCCATTTGCTGACGCCGTAGCAGATATTGTTGCCTACGTGCCGTTCTCCTTTCCTTCCTAGTTCCTTGCATGTTCTGTCCATTTCTAGCGTTAACCATCTGTTAACACGAAAAGACAGACGTCAGTACCCTTTCTATACGAACCATAAGGAATACAATGAATCCTAACTTAAGCTCTATTCAAGAGAAAACGCTACGCGGAAGACTTAATACAAAAACATCCTAGAGACACTTAAACCTGGAGTGCTCTGATACCAACTGTGATACCCCTCGGATCTGAGACACGGGTTGATGAGGCCGAGGCCCAAACCCGAGGGAATATCAAACAATTAATATTTTATAATGAACACGGAATACAAAATAAATTAAGAAATGAAATTAAAGCTGGAAGGAACTAAAAATAGAATCCGCAAAATATTATAATTATTAAAATCCATCAAACCCAAACTCCAAAACTCCATCAGTTTACAACTTGGGAATCCATCTCTAGTGGACCCCTATTAAACATCCAAACGGAAGATAGAACAACTGTAATAAACGTCCAGAAATAAAACTATAGAGAGAGCCCTACATCGTCGGAAAAGTGAATAGAGACCTCTGCTCAGCACGAACACGTCTAAGCCTGGAACTGTCGTGTACCTGAAAAATAGAAGTGGGTCAGGCCCACGCGCAAGTTCTATACTATTACAATCCAAACAGAGGCCCGATACGCATATACATCCTAAACAATTCAACACTAGCTAATAGTCCGTAAATATATATATAGTCACACTAAAGGACTCTCACTGGACTACAGGCCGGTCTCAACCTGAATAGAGGTAACATGCTAAAACGCACACGAAGTGGCCATACGTACCTATACCTAAATAGGGTTCACCTCCAACCATCGTAGCCAGCTACACATCCCGATGCATATACGCTCCCTAGCCATCGGTCCTGAGGCTCAAGCTCATACCGAGGCACCATAACAGTACATATATAAAATCCATCCAAAATTCTTGGTATTGCCGCTCAACAAGTAGTTGCCATAACAATACAAATCCACGGGACTGAACTTTTAGTTAATCCCATCCTTATTCCAAGTAGGTGGGTAATGGTATTGTTTTAAAAACCAAACACATCCTTAGTATGCCACCGTCCTATACCGGTGCCTACTTTCCAATCCTCCAGTAGTCAATAATACCAATAAATCAAGTATATATCAACTAAATTCCAACATCCAACATTCAATGCTAGCAGGGATAAAATAAGCATTGATAAACAGGGTCACAACAACAACATATACATGCCCAATTTAAGTTGTTCCCTTTAGTCTGATATAAAGACAGAATTAATTAAAACTTCCATTTAACACCTTACAAATGACATACAGATATGTAGGGTATGTATCACAAAATCCTAACCTCTACAGTTGATACTAACTGTGATAATGTAAGCATCAAAACAATATTCACAGTATGTATGTAGACATGCTCAAATTATAGTGTTCCATAAAACCGATCTAGTGTTAAACTCAAATCCTCCTAGTATTTAAGTTCCAATAGTTGCTATTACAGAAGTTAAGATAGCTATCATCTAGACCCATCCTTCCAATAATTTATACTAGCAGTGGTAAGGAAAAACGTGAACCACAAAACCACAATGCATCCACAAACATGTTTAGTCTAGGTTGAACAAGCATACAATACTACTGTAACTACCAGTTTCATAGCAAAACAGATATCATTTTAGTTTGGTTTAATCTTCATTAATCCTGGAATCATTTAAGAGTGCAAAGAGTATGAAGCCTAAGGGAAAGAGTAAGGATAGAATCTTGCCTCAGAAACTTTTGTTCAAAGTTTCAACGTCGTCTTCTTAAAAAATCTCGGCGAGTTCCAAAACCCGGTTACTGTTTACAGGTACAAAACACTATTCCCGAACTTAAAATCTGATCTCCACCGTTCAAATTGTGCGACACTGAGTCATGAACCTATTCTCCAAATTTCAGCTCGATCGGACCACGGACGAAGCGGGATCGGATGTTTTATGAAATCTGGGCAGAATGGAAAAAACCTGTGCGACCCAGTTACTGTTCATGAGTACTAATCACTGTTCTCGAGTTCAAACGCTGATATCCACCGTTCAGATTGTGTATCACTGAGTCGTGAACCTTTCCTCCAAAATTCAGCTCGATCAGACCACGGACGAAGCGGGATCGGATGTTTGATGAAATCTGGACAGAATGGAAAAAACCTGTGCGACCCAGTTACTATTCACGAGTACGAATCACTGTTCCTGAGGTCAAACTCTAATCTCCACCGTTCAGATTGTGCGTCACTGAGTCTTGAACCTCTCCTCCAAAATTCAGCTCGATCGGACCACTGACGAAGCGGGATCGGATCTTTGATCAAACCTTGGCAGAATGTGAAAAACCGTATTTTTCCTTCTCCACTTCCACAAAACGTGTGCTTTGTTTAAAAAAACCCTACACAGACGTCTACCTTATCCTTATAGAGTTTTCCTAAACCCTAGGTTCATTTAAGTCCAACTCACAATCCTAACCGGCCCATCCAATTAACGTAGAAACCTACGACGGCTATAATATAAAACCCTAATTTATACTGTAATTAAAACCCTAGTTAGATGTATTTACCTAATTATCCTATTCACCATTAAATACTTAACAAATAATCTAATTGAACAAATAATAATTAGTAAACCCAATTAAATCAAATAAGACACACATAAAATAAGATACACATAGAATAATTAAACCAATTACACTTAAACCATTAATGCCAATTAAATAATTAAAACACTAACAAGTAATTCCAATCAAATAACTAAACCAATTACACTTAAACCATTAATGCCAATTAAATAATTAAAACACTAACAAGTAATTCCAATCAAATAACTAAAAATAAATATCATTTAAATAAATTAAATCACCACAAAAGAAATAAATTAAATCACCACAAAAGAAAACAATTAAGCACCTAATAAAAAAAATAATGACACATAATCAAATAAAATGCACTTAAATAATAAATTAAATACCATTAAATACCAGAAATATCCTTTTTAAAATTAAGGGTATTACAAAGCGGTAATCTGGGACTTACCCAATGATGAGTTTGTTGAGTGCAATCAGGAACTGTCTACGGGAATGAATTACTCTTTTGTTATGGCATTGGGCTAAAGGTGCCTATAGTATGTGGACGTGGTCAGGCCCATCTGGGCAAGTAGACGTACAACCCAACCACATGTATGTAGTTAGTAGTCTGGGACTATGCAATTCACACCATTTAATTAGAGTAGAGCCGGGGGCTCATATGAGTTGATGGCAATAAAACGCCAACTGGTTTAGGGAAGCCAGGAGCTCATGTGAGGTAAGTGAAATTTTAGTAATTTATAATTAGATGAGTTGCAAGTTCTCGATTTGGGTTAATGTTATTGAAGGACATCATAGTTGGCACAAATGGAGTTGAGTTAGTTTAATTATTAGTTAGTTTGATGACTCTAGATATTTCGTGGTCACTTATATATGTATATATATAAATGGATTTTTAAATAAGGATTGACTTGCTGAACGATGATAGTGTTTAGCAATTTCTTTTTGAGCTTGTGAGCTCACCCCTTTATCACTTTCAGGTGCACATGGATTTAGCTTGCAAAGGAGGCTCAATTGGAGATGGAGATTTTCCGAATTTTCTACATATTGGTTTTATTATTGTTTCTTAGCAAACATATTTAGAATAAGGTTTACTTAGTTGGTGAATGTTTAATTTGTTGGTGGATGTAATAGGTTTCCTTTGGATTGATGAATTTTTTTAAATAAAATTTATTCTTACTAATTTACTTGTGGATTATTGTAGATGAATTACGTGAGTTACGTACCAGATTTTAGTATAAGACAAGGGTTCTTATGTTAGAATTTTTGGGACGTGACAATATGTGTGAGAAATAGCTTCCTAATCAGTTTTGGAATTCATAATACTTCGAAAAAAGGCTGAAGATTTAGGGAAGAAATTGTGCGTGCTATTTTGAGTTAAAGACTAATATGGTAACTTTTTGTAGATAAGTCGTGGAATTCTTGTCCAACAAGGAATTTGGTTTTCTGACGACTCTATAAATAGAGATGGGTTTGGGTAGAGCGAAAGTGTGAGAGAAATTATTGTAGAGAGAAAAAGTGAGTTGAATTTGTGAGATGAGAAAGAGTACGTAATCAAAATTATGAAATAAAGATAGTCATTCTTCGCCTATGGACGTAAGCAATTTGCTAAACCACTAAATCTCATTTTGTTTGTGTGTGTACTTTTATCTGTTTTATTTGACAATTGTGTGTGTAAAATCTTAAGAGGGAGTTGCTTCCCACAGAATTCAGAATACATTTTTAACGAGTTTTTTTAATATTAAATGTTGTTTTTCTTTTCTTTTCATTTTTTTTTAAAACAAAGGGTTAAAACTTATTTAAGAAAGAAATATTAAGATATATATATAATTGCAGTGGATCGGTACAGTGTGGAATGCTGAGTGTAAATCAATTGAGGCCATTACAATCAAACTTTGTTTCTCTGCTACAATCTATTTTATTTAGAAAGAGAGGGAACAATTGTACCTGAAACCCCCCCCCCCCCCCCCCCCCCAAGCTGATTGGAAGATCATCGAGGACTGTGTTCGTGCTCGTCTCCTCTCTATCAAGGCAAAGGACTCCACCAACTCGAGAATTATTGCTGCTGAATAGGGGCTCCCTCGCCTGATCAATGCTGCTGAGGTTACGTCTGTATGATGTTGCTCTCTGGTTGTTCCCCTTCTTTGTTTTTGAATCCTTGATTCTAGGGGTGGGGGTGGGAAGGGTTTTGTTGGGGCCTTGTGGGTTGGGCCTCGAGCGAGCTCCTTGCTTGGGCCTATGTTTTTTCCTTGGTTGCCTTCGGGCTGTTTTTCCTTGGATGCCTTCGGGCTGTTTTTTCCTTTGTGGGCTAGTTGGTTAGCCTTGTATATCTTTTTTTTTTTTTTTTGGTTAACATATATTGACTTACCAAAATATATATATATATATATATATCTTGATTTAGTACAAAATTTATACGTTTTTATTAAAGAAACGTTAATATATATAAAACATAAAATACTTTTTCTATATATGAAATTATATTTTATTATTTTTATATAATTGTATCTTCCCATACACATATTCAAGTTTATTTATTTATTTTTTAAATTTATCGTATCGCCATATGTATCATGTCTTCTCCATGTCCTCTATCCAATTCATGCGTCCTAGATGTCATGTCAGTGCTTCATTACTATGTCACAAAACCTTCACATAGTAAATGATTAAAAATTAAACTTTACTCATTTCGATTATCACTGTGTTATATTTTTTTAACACTAAAAATTGTACAACTGAAAGGAAAAAACATGAATTTTAAGAAATTATGATAATACTGGAGGAAAGAAAAGCACACATTGATTCAAAATTTAAAATTTACATATTTATGAAATTTTGCAGCTATCATGTATATTAAAATATTTTTCTTTTAAAGTTTTCGGAGCTCCTTGAAGCCTGCCAAAGTATGGGACTTGCCAAAACTCGGCGTTCTTGATGAGGTTGGTGTCTTTCTTCAAATCAATTATGAGTATATGCATTTATATATAAATGTGTGTGTATAATATATAATTACATCTAATAATAATTATTATAGATATCAAAATTTAGTTACCATAGATCACACATTCTATTTAAATTTTTATCTTCTATGTCAAGGAATGAATACTTTTTACTATGAATCACATTAAATTTTTATTTATCTCTAATTTTGCAGAGGATACGGCAAATGTTGATTTTATGTGATTTTAATAAGCAAGTAGTAGAGTCCGTTATTAATAGGGGTAAGTGCAAAAAAAAACTCTCTAATTTCAAAAAGTTGCAAATAACACTCCTGCCGTTCAAAATTGACCCCTCTAATTTTGAAAAGTTACAAATAAAGATTTTTTGTCAGATGGGTAGATAAAAATACGAAAATACCCCCCATATTCTTTATTCAATAATAATAAAAAAATTTTAAAAAGTTGAAATTACCCGAATAAACATTGACTTAAACTACGTCGTTTTGGGTAATGAAACACAAAATACACTTGCAAACGTCGTTTGGCATTAGGGTTATACAAACAATTGCAAACGACCGCGTTTGGCTAATCAACAGTTGCTGTTTCCGGCGCTCTTCGTCAGAAATGGCGGCGAAAGCACCCTGAGTGCCCTTGATCGGCGTAGTTGGCGTCGATTTCTTCCTCTGGAGCGAATGCAACTCATCGATGGTCTAAGCCTTCACCGTCGGACCACTGTCGTCGTGACACACCTCGTCCTGCTTCTTCGTCTGAATCTTCGAAAGCCCGTTCCGGCCACTCCCATTATTGCTCGCAGCAAAGCTAAACTATCCGTTTCCAACTCCGTTCGCTGCCATCTCTTCCTTTTCTGCACTTTCACACAATTATATATAATATTCGGCGTTATCGCGTCGCTGTTGGAAGGACCGCAATATTCGGCGTCGCCACGTCGTTGTCGGAAGGACAGACGCCGACCTCGAAAATGATACAAAATCGATTGGCAATATTGCCGCAGAAAACTTGATTGTTAAAGCCCGTTTCTATTTATGCATAAAGGTGTTCCTTTGGCTCTCCGTTTTTTTTTACTTGGGCTTGAGATTGATGCATATTAGAAGGGTTGGGATTTTGATCCTCATAACCTGAAAATATAGTATCTATCTATATTGACAACCCCATGGTATGTGATGGGTCTGTTTGATTCTGTATACTGGGTTTTGTTCCTCCTCTGTATACTGGGTTTTGTTCCTTTAACCAATCCAATCTTTACGGATAATTTATTTATGTGAATCCAAACCGCATAAATTAAATTACAATTGAAATCAACAAAGTAAACAAATTGTTGAAATCAACAATTGCAATAACCCCTTTTGGAACAAATGTGTGTGAGATTTCAGATACATATTTGCCTTGTCTTTTCAAAATAGCTGCAAGTCTGCATCGGTGAATCCCTTTTGGGAAGACGTCTGAGCTTGACTAACAACAAAATTGAGTCATGAAAGTGAGAGAGAAGACGGCTGAACCTAACAAGGACTCATGAAAGTGTAACACACAGAGAGATTGGAAGCATGTTGAATAATCTAACAGGGGTGAAGTGCAAAAAAAATAGTAATTAATGATCAAATTTTGTTATTTTATCAAAATAATAATAATGATGATGATATATATAATGATCAAAATTTGTTGTTTCATTAAAAAATTTGATTAGCTCCACTGCAAATTCTCAAGCAGTTTCGGCTTTAATTTTTGTTTTGGGTGAATTTCTCTCTCTCCTCTTGACTAGCCGATGTTCACGGTGAAAGGAGGGTTTTCATTCAATCACCCCTCTAGGTCAGTGGTTGCCTAATAAAGAATAGGAAAAATTATATTTTGGTAACTAAAATTCAACATAATTGCTATATAGGGATTTTAAAGTTAAAAAAAAGGTGAGTATTGACCAATCTTGAAACTTATTAAGTGACCATTTAAGAATAATTTTGTCAAAAATACTTAAAAGTTTAATAAACATTTTAAAAATAAATTTTAGATGACAAAATTGTCATCCAATATAAATAATAAGTCATTAAATTCATCATCCTCCTATTCTCTCTCTCTCTAATCCAACGTTTTCTTTTTTTCCTTTTTAGTTTATAATTTACCAATTTAAAAAATTAAGATTTTTTTACCAACATTTATCTTTTTTTCACCCTTTATCTATTTTTCAAGGCTCTCAACCATCTAATATTTTCCTTTTTAGTTTACAATTTACCAATTTAAAAAATTAAAATTTCTTTATCAACATTATCTCTTTTCTATCCTTTATTTATTTTTCAAGGCTCCTCAACATGAACGCTCATAACATTTACAGTGGCAAATCATACTTTTGAAACACCCTTTAACAGTTAGTAAAATTATGAAATTAATCAACAATAGTCATTATTTCTTGAACTATAACTAAGTAGTATTAAAAATTCCTAAAAATTATAATCTTATATCTTAAAGAAGATCTCTCAGACAAATCAACTCGTAAATTATAATAACTATACCTTGAAAATAATGAATAAGAAGAAAATTTACAATTTTCTCGTCATGTCTCTTAGAATCTTGAAGAAAATGATGTATAATATCCATCATCAGTTCTCTCCCATCTTGATCTTCTCTTCAGAGACTCACCCTAATAATATGTTGTCTTTTTGTTAGTCAATTTAAGTAAGTGTTTATTTAGATTAATGTAGAGGGTAAATTTATTTACTTACATAATAATATATTATAAGAAGGCTATTTAAGTAATATACCATCAAATGGTCACTTAATATCAATTAAGTTTTAAAATTGGTTACTATTCACCTTTTCTTGACTTTAAGGTCACTATATAGCAATTATGTTTAATTTTGGTCACCAAAATATAATTTTCCCTAAAGAATACATATATCAAAAGAAAAGCATTACAGATAAAGAAAAAATAAACAAAATACAAGTATTATATATAGAAATGAGGTGTATTATATATAGAAAGAAAATTAATTAATACAAATAATAAAATTAATTATTTAGAGAGAGAGCCGGTAGAGAGGAGAGAATAACAAAATTTCAAAATTTTGTTAATTATTTACAAAAAACCCTCGTGTACTTTCAAAAGTGTGCAAATATCCCTTTTGGGCATTTTGGGTAGTGCAAAAGGGTATTTTTGGTATTAAAGCCCTATTTTTGCTCACATGCATGGCACATGGCAAATTTATTGGTCAGAAGCCCTTCTTTGCAACTTTTTGAAATTAGAGGGGTCAATTTTGAACGACATGAGTGTTATTTGCAACTTTTTAAAACTAGAGGGGTGTTTTTTGCACTTACCCCGTTATTAATAACTGCTATATATCTCATATTAATATCGGTGGACTGATGAATTATGTTACATAACTGCTATATACCTCAACCTAATTTTACAATTTTATGAAATATATACAACTTGTAGAAATATTAATAACTAAATATTTATTACTATCTTATTTTGTCACTACTAAGACTATTCTTCTCACGGAAAAGTTACACTTAATAGAGTTTGGAGTCTAAAATAACATAACAATCTATTTTGAAAGTTTATTTTTAACTTTGGTTGAATTAAGTAAAATAATAATTACATATGCATCAAGAACTCTTGTTGAAGTCCAAAATACCCTCCAAACTCTTATTTCAAAATACAAAATTATCTTTCTTAAATCAAATAATTATTTTTGTTGGCCTAAGGATTTTATCTAAAGGTCAATTTTATGTTTTGATGATTACAATCCATTAATGATGTTTATGTACTAATATTTTCATTGAGTGAAGTATAGTTGTTCAATCATTCAATCCTCAATGATGAGCTAGAAGTTCCATTTCAAGCAATGATTTCAAAGAAGCATCAAAGTGCAAGAAAATAAAGAAGAACTCGGTCTTCAAAGATCATTCAAGCTTTTCAGCAAATTTTCATCAAGCCTAGACGATCATGATCAAGAAATGAAGAAAAGGGTAGATAGGATGGTGAGAGACTTAAGGTTCAATGTCAAAGTTTAGTTAAATATATTTTGAAGCTCAAAATTACAATTCATGCATATTATTCTCATTTCATCTCTCAAAGAACATAAAATTAGCTCATTAGGTTTTTTAACACATTCATATGAGCCTTACATCATACTGGAATTCATTTTAAGCCTCCTACTGAAAGAAGAGAAGGCTCTACAAAAATTAGAAAAGGCTCAGGGGAAAATAGAAAAGGCTCTAAAAATCTAGAAATGGCTCAGAAAATTAGAGCAGGCTCTATTTCAATTAGAGACGGCTCTAAAAGCTTTTTTCAACGAAAAATGAAGTTTCCATCCAAAGAGCAGGCTCCCAAAAAGGAGAGCCGGCTCTCAAGGCTAGGGAGCCGCCTCCTCTTGTTTTCAAGAGCCGGCTCCTTCTAGGGTTTTGATCTTCAACGGAAACTTTTTCATTTATTATTTTCCAACCACCTGCAACAGCTATATTGACCATTGTTTATCTATAAATACAGAGGTTGGTCTGCATCAAAGAAAATACTATTACAAAGAGCATTCTACCATTCCTAAAAAACATTAAAGAAGCATTTGTTGAGCTTTCATTCCCTCTGCTTTCATTTCCTCTCTTACATTTCATTCTACTGTAGTAATTCTAGGCTTCAGATATATATTCATCTTTACTATAGTCGTGAGCAGAACTGTGTACTTCTATCTTTGAGAGATTTATTGTACAATTCATTTCTATTCCAAGTTATTGTAAAAGGGTTGGTGTGACCCAAAAGAAAGTCTAGGAGAAGGGTGTTCTCTTAGCAAGGAAGAGAAGCAAGGTCTTGCTTAAATTGAAGGTTTGCTCTCCACCATTAAGGAGAAGCTCTAGTGATTTTGGGAAGTCTCAAGGGGGACCTTGAGCCGAGGAGTAGGAGTTTCCGAACCTCGCTAAATCGCCGAGTCATAGTTTGCAATCTCTCATCTCTAGAGTCAATTAGTGACTAACAATTTTCACTTGAAAAATGAAATTAAAAATTAAAAAAAAAATAAAAAAACAGGATCTCACACTAGAATTAAAATTGTATTACTACTACATTCATTTATATGAAAACTTATACAAACAATAAAAAAGATTCAATATAGTGACAAATCAGGAATTAAAATTATTTAATGGTAAGAGAGACCATTAAACTCTTATATAGATCTTCTTTTAATTTGTTTTGATGCTTGCCTTTGAGATGGATATCATGTTTCTTAAAGCACTACATATCAATTAAAATGTTTCTTAAGGTATTGAGAGGGACTTTGAAAATTACTGTGGTTATCATCAGCATGATATAATAAGGAGAAATTATTACCAGACCCCCTATCAATAACAAAAATCTAAGGAACCATTGGTTATAACTGGGTAATAAAAATACTAGATTTTTTCATGCAGCGACACGTCGAAGAAGAACTCGAAATCATATTTCTGGGGTGACAGATGAACTGGGTGTCTGGTGTGAGGATGAAGGCAAAATTCACGAAACTTTTCTAAGCTATTTTCAGCAACTCTTTCAGTCCCAACAGCCCTTTAATGTTGATCAATTTTTGCGCATTTGCGCCATATTCCCTGTCGTATTTCTCCAGAGATGAATTCCTCTCCATTTCTACCACCGACTGAAATGGAAATTAAGCAAGCAGTGTTTAGAATGGAACCGCTGAAAGCTCCTGATCCAGATGGTATGACACCCCTTTTTTATCAAAAATATTGGGACGTGATTAAATCAGATGTTGTGGCGGCTGTTTCAAGTTTTTTCCAAACCGGGTATATGCTTTCCTGTCTTAATCATACAAATATTATTTTTATTCCTAAAATTGAGTCTCCTACTTTAGTTTCTCACTACAGACCTATTTCACTATGTAATGTCTTTTACAGAATTATTGCTAAAGTGATGACTAATCGTTTGAAATGTGTGGTCGATCAAGTTATTAGCGAATCTCAATCTGCAATTGTTGCAGGTCGCCATATAACTGATAATATTCTTATTTATCATGAGATCCTCCATTTTTTGAAAAATAAAAGAAAGGGTCGAAAAGCATTTTTGGCGCTTAAGCTTGATATGAGTAAAGCTTATGACCGTATTAAATGGGCATTCTTAAGTAGTATGTTTCATAAATTGGGGTTGAATTAATTCTCATTGGATTCAAATGATCTCTTCTTGTCTTTCCACTATCTCATACTCTCTGGTTATCAATGGGACCTTTGTGGGGTTCTTCCACCCATCGAGAGGGTTGCGCCAAGGTCACCCTCTATTGCCGTATCTTTTTATTCTCTATGCTGAAGCGCTTTCTATGGCTTTTCAGAGAGCTTAACAAGCGAAGATTCTCACAAGAGTGCAGATTTGTAGGGGGGCGTCGTCTATTTCACATTTATTTTTTGCTGGTGATTCTATTATTTTTTATCAGGCATCTACTACCGAAATTGAAACTTTAAAGCGGATCCTTCATGATTATAAAATGGCATCAGGATAAAAGGTGAATTTTAATAAATTTGCTTTTTTCTTTTCCAAGAATGCGCCTATGCAATTAAGGCGTACTTTGAGTCATCTGTTGGGTTTGACGAAGGAATGATTTTAGACTAAATATTTAAGGATGTCGGCGATAATTGGGCGATCCAAATATGATGTTTTCAAGTTTTTAATTACTCGAATGAATGATCGTCTCGCGTCTTGGAGGCAACATACTCTCTCGGATGGAGGTAAAGAGGTTTTGATTAAGGCAGTGTTGAATGTTATTCCTACCTATATTATATCTGTTTTTCGGTTACTGCGTAAGTTGTGTCTGGAGCTAATGAAGCATGTGAGGATTTTTTGGTGGAGGAAGTATGGTAAGCTTAACTCTATGCATTGGGCTTCATGGAATTTACTTTGCCAAAGTAAGAAGGATGGTAGGCTCGGTTTTAGAGATCTTGAAGCTTTTAACTCGGCGTTGTTAGCGAAACATGCTTGGAATTTCCAGGTGTCTAAAACAGGTATGGCATTTCATTTGTTTAAAGCAAAATATTTTTCCTCCTGCTCTTTTCTTGAGGCGCCTCTGGGATCAAATCCATCTTGGGCTTGGCGTAGTATTTGGTCGTCTCAGGAGTTGCTTTGGAGAGGATTATGCTGGGTGGTGGGAGATAGTGCTTCTATCCATATTTGGAAGGATAAATGGATCCCGGGTATTTCTTTGCCCTTAGGGCCAAGGGAGTCTACGGATGGTTTTGACAAGGTTGCTGACTTGATTGATGGTAATTCCAGAGAGTGGCATATGGACGTTTTGGGGCAATTGTTTAATGCTTCAGAGATTCATCATATCTCACACATCATTGTACGGCAAGGGTCATTGCCGAATACCCAATTTGGGAAGTTAAGCCTTCAGGTAAGTTTACTGTTAAGTCAGCCTATAATTTAGCCATGTTGCTCTCTATATCTTCGAGTACGCGCGATTTACCGAGGGCAGATTACCAATTGTGTTCTATAACTCGATGGAGTGCATTGTGGAAATTTAATTTTCCTTCCAAAATTAAGCATTTTATTTGGAAATGATGTTATGGGTTAATCCCATCAGGGTATGAGCTTGTTCATAGAGGTTGTTTGGACAATCCGGTCTGCCAGCGATATGGGGTGGATGTGGAAGATGTTAGCCATATTTTTTTTCGTTGTTATCATTCGGTGCAGGTATGGAAGTTGTCCCCCCTTTGTTGGGATTTTCTTGCACACCCCCCATCTTCTTTTCTTGAATGGTGGGCTGGAATTGCTGGTGTATCAATGTTTTCCCAGGAGCATAAGTCTATTATGGTGGGTCTGGCTTCATTTTGTCTATGGGCGATTTGGAAGGCTCGAAATAAAATAATTTTTGAGCAGACAGAATGGAATCCTTTGGTGGTGGTAAATTTGGCCTTGACTAGATTTTGGGAATTTGTTAATGTGCACAAGAAATGCCAACTAGTCATTCATCCCTTGCAGCGGACTGATGCCCCTTCCCGCTGGAGCCGGCCAATGCATGGTGTTGTTAAATGTAATGTTGATGCTTCTTTCTCGAAGCTTTCTCAGCTAGGAGGTGGCAATGCAGTGTTCAGGATTCCTCAAGTTTGGTTCTTCAAGTGGTAATTTTTAAGCCTTTTGTGTCTTCGTCCGTGCTAGAGTCGGAGTCTTTTTGCTTTAGCCGTGCTGTCTTTTGGGCAGAATGTTTAAATTTCCAGTGGTTTGCTTTGAGTCAGATTCTAAAAAGGTGGTGGATGCCATTGAAGGAGTTTGTTCTAGTGATGTTTCAATTGTTTCTTTAGTTTCTGAGATCAGACAAAAGCTTCAATATTTTTCTGATTTTTCATTTCGCATGTCTGACGACAAGGTAATCGAGTGGCGAATGCTCTTGCTAGGCTTTCAAAGATTGGTATGTCTACGGATTTGGTGCCCCAGTCACTACCGTTGCCGATTTGTAAGCTTGTGGAGCTGGATCTATTGGATGTTGCATCTTAGTTTTGTTGTTATTTTTGTGGGTTGGTGTTGCCAGGAAAAATAAATAAATAACAAATAAATCTGTCAGTTTTTTTAAAATATTTTATTTGTATGATAAATTATTATTAGTCGGCACCATATAATTTCAGATCATATAATAATTTTTTTTTAATAGTAAGAGAGACTCAACATCATTATATCTTGCCCCCGGAGGCTTAGTAGAATTGGTAAGGCAACGGCCTGCCATATGTCCCAGGTTCGAATCCGTCCATCTCCATTATATTCCCTGACTGAAATTGGTACTGAGATGTAGGGTCGTCGACAACATCCCAAGTTTGTAACCTAAGGTGGGCTCGAAGGGGCCCTGCCTAAGGAAGTTCTTGGTACCAATAAAAAAAATAAAATTAAATAAAATTAAAAAAAAAAACGCGTCATTATATCTTGCGAGAAATGATTTTTTGTAGACTAAATAGAAGTCACATGACAAGGGATGCCAATTTGTCCCATGTTTTTTGGCACCATGCTACACTTCTCGAGAATCGAAAGCCAACTCTTAAAACATTAGTGTGGAAAACTAAGGTTTTATCATAGCTTAAGACCAGTTTTAAACATGAAATTGAAGAGCACTAGTTGCTATTAAAATGACAAACATAGGGAGAGAAACACCAACAGAGAGCCAAAGAAGAAAGACTCGTTAAAAGCCAACAGTACTTGGATTGCTCTCCTGCTTCTTGCCTTCATATTTTAAGTTGAAAATTATTTCCATGGCCTATTTCATGATTTTGTCAACTAGAAACCCAAACCCTAACTAGTGAAATTGAACTTTCTGCGTTTAAAAAAAATTCAGAGCTTCATAAGTTATATGCCCCATTTCAAACGAACTCAGCTTGTTGTAGATCGCCCTTCTTGCCCAAGGTGGAGCATAAATCACGAACAAGACTGTGATCCAATGAATACATATAATTTTATTGAAAAGAATGTTCGTGTGTGTGTGTGTGTATAGCTACAACCTACAAACATATTCCAGTGTTTATCATTGAAGGAGATACAGAAACAGTAGTACTGAAAATGAAAGAAACCTAATTTGAGCAAGATGCTTGTGTCGTCAGTTGCAGCGAGGGGAACAATGATGTTATAGGATACAATTGGAAGTTTATTTTTTGGGTAAATTACACTCAGATCCCTTGAGATTAGGTCATTTTACAATTAGATTAACATTTTGATTCTAAATTTCACTCATATTTGAATTAGTGGTTTAACATTTTACTTACACTATAAATGTCAATTTTTGATGGAATCATAGTACTTTTGAGATATTAAATGACTATACTACCCTTTGACCTCCCAATAACTATTCTTGTGACTAAACTATCCCAACATGCACCATCTTCCTTTAACCATCATATTCCCGATTCACCCCTAGACAGAACCACCGAATTCGCCGCCACCACACCACCACCACCACCACACAAAATCTGACTCTTCAAAATTACACACATATATATCTATATAGAACTTGATTTTGAATTTGCATCTCCGCCTATTATATTTGATCTTTTCCTTTTGAAGTCTTTTTCACCAGGTTTCATTCAATTAAAGAGTAAAAATGTGATGAAAATGTTGAAGCTAAGGGCCTGTTTGGGAAGTGTTGTGTGGTGTAGTGCAATGCTCTAGCCTAGAAAAGAATAAGTGTTGTGTGATGTAGTATTCTGAAATGAGAATAAAACATGTTTAGGAAAATTTGCTCTGAGAATTTTGGAATAGAAATTATTATTATTTTTTTTATGATTAAAATAAATTAATTACTTTACTTGATTAGTTTGCAAAACAAGAATTACAGAGCTTGATTAGTTGATTTAGGGAGAAAAAAAAAATTAAAACAAAACCCATACACACAGGTTAGCAATTGCAGAGAGAGAAAAGGGGCAAGCTTGAGAGTTGAGAGAACGAGAATAGAGATGGAGGCGTTTGGGAGGCTGAAATGATTTGCCCTAACACAAATTGAAACAAAAGCCATACATTTGCAATTGCAGAGAGAAAAAACTTCAATACAGTATTCAAATAAAGCTGTTGAACAAAGTTAAAATTCATAATAGCATTTACGGACCTCAAAACATTAGTCTCTACACAAATTCAATCAAGTTTCAGCAATCACTACTTTACTCAAATCCACTGAGTTAAATCAAATTCAACCAATCCAGTATTTGATTTCATATCATGCTATCAAACAATGATATGCATCGCCAAGTGAGGACAGATAGAAAAAAAAAAAAAAAAAAAAAAAAAAAAAAAAAAAAAAAAGACATGGCAAATTTAGAAATCATTTACCACAATATATTGTGAAGATAGGGAATAGGAAAACAAATGGATACAAAACCCATACAAGTTTGCAGTTGTAGAGAGAGAGAGATCGAGAATAGAGATGGAGGCTGGTGCGACCGAGCGTGTGCACAAAATAATGCACAACACTTTAGGTTTAGAAATTATGTCAAGTGGGCACCATATTTTAAAATTTATAAAACCACTAAACACTTATACTATGGAGTATGAAGTGAGCAGGGATCGTCCCAAGAGATCTAAACAATTATAGGTTTTCCAGAATTGAATTATACTTTAGTGCTTCTGTGATTGCCAAAAGGGTTTTGTTTGTGATTAAAACTAATTTTAAACTAAATGATTGCAATAAAGAAATAGAGTTTAAGAGATTGGAAAGAGACTTAGGGTGTAGGATTCACCACTAAGCACATTCCCTAACTTACTCACTTTCAACTAATTGGGGAAATAATACTATGTAATCTATATGTGGCTAACAAGTGCAATGAAAAGTGTAAACCATCAATTTCAAGCATGAATCAATTACCTAATGACAATTAAACTAAGTGTAGTGCAATTCACCCATTCAAAGCATGATTTATCAATCCAAGTTACAAATTTAACACACATTAATCTAGAAGATAATGCAATTGTGACAAAAAGTATGGAATTCAAACATAAGTATGGATGGTCTACTTACCTAATAATTGAATTGCAATTAAATTAATTAAACTTAAATTAAACTAATTAAACATGAATTTAAAACTAATTAGACAACAAATTAACCTAAACATGTAGTACCATCCATCAAATGGAAGCATTTTTCATCAATTTGAAACACAATTACAACTAAGCAATACCATGCATAGCCATCACAAGAATCAATTAACAAAGAATTCATGTGTAAAATTTGTTTATCAATCAACCACACATAAGACAATATGAGATTAATACAGATAATCAATTGGAAGAATTTAATTCATAATATTCAAGACTATACACTAATTACATAAATTAATCCCCAAAAAGTATGAAAAGAGAGAGAGAATAGGTTACATGCTTAGGGTTTATCCAACCCTAAGTAGAAGAATCAGCCACTCATGGTTGATGGAGTCGAAGACAGGACAATCCCCATCATCTGCTTCATCTTCTCTGAACTTTTCTTCCAAACCCTAGCCTGTTCTTGCTTTTTCCCTTTCTTCGCGTGTTTTTCCAGAGAGAAAAAACGATACCTAATCTAATGGCTCACTGGGCCTTAAGTAACAATCTCATTAAAGCCCAACAGTTTCCAAAATGAGCCCAAAAATTAAATAAAAACTGTAATGTTGCTAAGTCCTGGGGGATCGATCCCCCACCCTGAGGATCGATCCCCCCAGAGTTGACAAATTCCTTTAAGCCTTATTCAGCTCCATTTTTGCCCCGGGCTATTTGGTTTGCTTCTCCATCTTTGGGAACATCATCAAAGGCCCGAAATTGACCGCTTTGTGCCATTGTCTGAAAATCTTTGCTTAACTCCAAAATGGCTTAATTGGACTGTTCTTAGCTCATTTTAACTTTATTGCCCTGAAATACACATAAACATAAATTAAGACTAAAATATAAAATTAAGATAGATGCAAAGACTGAAATACCTTAGCTTAGGTGCTGAAATGTGCAACATTTAAGCACTTATTACGCCCCCAAACTTAGATATTGGTAGTCCCTAGCAATAAACTATAGCATGGAAATGAAACAAACATATATACGATTATGAACTAATAAAGCAAATAAAGATAACACCACTTTCGTAGGGATCACGGTTGCATTTAGCATATGCAACAAGCCTTTTAAACCCCTAGGTTACCCCTAGTGGACGAGTGAAGTCTCGTGAGGGTTTACAGAAATGGTACCCACAAATATCAACAGCTCTTTCTTACTTGAGAAGTAACGACACATATTAAACAAGTGTTGAAAGTAGACTACCTCAAGTATGCAAATTTCTGCCATTTCTAAGCTATTCTCAATATTTCAACATCATGTAAACAAAAACGGTCCTCCACGCATCAATCAATTAATCATGCAAATTGAATCAATTATATCATCCTTTTAAGTGAACCGGCATCAAAATGTGTTGCTATCCTAGCAAATCAAAGTAATGGCATAGCCTTACCCTCAAACTAGCATGCGGATATAGTACCAAAGATCAAGACATTGAATGAACCTTGTTATTTAATCAAACATTCTTTTTCTTTTTCTTTTTTTTTTTTTATTGATTTCATTTTTTATTTTTATGTATGACCATGTGCAATGTCCAAGTTCCTTAAGCTCTCTAATCACCCCATGTAACAAGCGTTGAGCCAACGACTCCCAAACCAGATGGTCTTAGGGCGTTAAGTGTAAAGACACTCCTAAGGGCGTAATGACTCGGAATGGCTAGGCTACGAACTCAAACTAATCATACATCTTACATTCTTCCCTTGTCTTCCTTTTTAATCAGTTGACATGTTGAAAGAATGCAGTTTTTTTTTTTTTTTTAATTTATTTCTTTTCTTTCCTTTGCAAGGTCATTTTATCAAGAATGAAAACTTTCAAAGCATACTAGCTCAATTGGAACAAACCAAAACAATAATCAACTAAGCATGTACCCCACAAATTGAATGCTAGTGTGCGCAAGTGCAAATGTAGAATTCTAGAATCAACTCTCAAAGCATTTTCAACCAACAAGATGATGTGTACCACAAAAGCAAACATGATGTCAAAAATTAAAATTTACCCCTAAATGGCATCCTAGAGCATACAAGAAATATTAGACTCTAACAACTTGTTTTTTAAAGGCACTATGCTTCAAAAGTTCGAAATCATTGCCAAACACATCTCAAATCTCATCATGCATTTAAAGCTTAACTTAAAATAGAGTGAAGCATGATGACCTTACCCCCAAACTTAAACTGTACATTGTCCTCAATGTGTAATGAGAACAATGAAAGAAATGGAAAGAGTATACCGTGATGGCAAAAGTTAATAACGCCCGGCAATGATCCATGACGAAAGAGGTCTCCCCCAAACTTGGATGCAAAAACCTACTAGAAAAGCCACACTAGCAACTCACATCAAATATCAAATGGGATAAGTAAAGCATACATTCCAAAACAATATACAATAAGATGTAAAGAGATATGATATCAAGCCCTTTCTAAAAGATGAAAACATGCATAACTAAGCAGAAGGGCATAACGGGGACACATATTTTTGAAATTTTTGTGATATGTTTTTTTTTTATATATATTTCAAGAATGGGATTGATCTCCCAGTTTTTTTTTTTAACACAAAGAAAAATATTCTAAACTAAAAAGAAAAAATATATACTAAACTAAAAAGAAATAAATATATACTAAAATAAATCAATTCAAAATTTATTTATTTATTTATTTATTTTATTATTATTATTTTTTAACAAAGGAAAAGAACATGTATATACAACCAACAAAAGAAATAAAAAATAAAATGGGCTAAATTTATCTTCTCTAGCAAGACGGATTGGGACTTTGAAATAAATTTTTTTTTTTTTTTAATTTTTATTTTGTCATTTATTTTAAAAGAAATAAATAAATAAATAAAAATCTTATTGCAAAATCTATTGAATTGGTTCTTTGTTTTTTTTTTTCATTTTTTTTTTTTTTTTCAAACGGTAAAATCTGCAAATCAACCAACAAAATTCAACAAGCAAACTTCCCCAAAATTTTTTTTCTTTTTTTTTTTTTTTTTTTTTTTATCATCAAGTCCATTTTTCTTTCCTTTTTTTTTTATTTATTTATTTAATTTTTTTTTCTTTTCTTTTTCCTTTCTTCTTTTTTTTTTTTTTTTTTTTTTTTTTTTTTTTTTTTTTTTTTTTTAACATCACAAGCTTGCCGGAGAAGACAACCGGCAGAACTGGGTAAACCCAGTCCAATAATCGCCGGCGAGAAAAGCGACCCAGAAGCGCGACAGAGAACCCAGCCGAAATCGCCGGAGAAAAACAACGACCTTGATGCGATCGCTGGAGAACAACAACCCAAACTCAACGCCGGATTATGACCCAGGCGCGGCGCTTGAAGAACAACGAAAGAGGCGACGCAGAACAGCATCCTATCCGAGATCGCTGGAGAATGACCCAACCGCGACGCCGCAGGACGAACCGGCAGCAATCGCCGGAGAGACGACGCCGATGCAACCGTAAACCAGCCGCGATCGCTGGGAGAAAAGGGACGCCGATGAAGCCGAGATCGCTGGAATATGATGCCGATGCAGCCGCGACCTCGCTGGAGAATAACGAGCCGCGAACCCACCAGCTGGAATTACCGGCTAACGAACCCAGAAAACGGCAAACGGCGTCGGAAAGACGAACCCAGATGCAACGCAGGAAAGCAACGAACAACCGCGTCATCGGATGACGAAACAGATCACCGGAAAGATGAACCCAGTTGCGAATCCGCTGCTGGGTCTCGCCGGCATATGAAATAGCCGTGACCCAGATCTGACGGCGGAAAAATAAAGGCCGAAACAGCTTTGATCGCTGGAGAACACCAGCCTAAATCGCTGGAAAAACTCAGCCTCGACGCCAGAGAAGAACTATGAACAGCCAAGAGAAGAGAAGAGCGAACCGTGAGGGTTGGACAATGAAATTGGGTTTAGAGATTTTTGGGGGAAGAAGCAGAATTTCAAGCAACAGAGAGAAATGTATTCGTGGCTTCAAGGGCTAAGGTGCGATCGATCTGCTTTGATGGGGGATCGACAATTTTAGGCAAAAAAATGTCCCCTTCACAGTTTAATAAGAAGGGAGAAACATAAGTAAAATGGGATCGATCCATTTGGACGGAGGATCAATCCACTTGGCTTATTTTTTTGTTGCTCTCTGCTTGGCCTATTTTTTTGTTGCTCTCTGCCAATAAAATGGGATCGATCTCCTACCCGTTTTGGGGATCGATCTTTCTTTTTTTCTTTTTTTTTTCAATTTTTCAATTTTTTTTTTTTAAATAATAATAATAATAATAATAAAAAAAAAACAAAAAAAACAAAACTAAAAAGAATATATACACTAAAATGAAAAATAGATAAAAAATAAAATAAAAATAAAAATAATAATAAATAAAATTAAAATAAAATCACTTGTCAACCTATACTAATTAATACTTTTTAAAATTTTTTTTTTTTATGTTTTTGAATAAATCAAAATTAACATGAAATATATACAAAAATAATAAAAATAATAATAATAAAATAGATAAAAAAATCAAACACCAACCTACATTACTCATTTACAATTTTTTTTTTTTTTTTAATTTTTTTTTTAAATTTAAAAATGCATAAATGTACAAAAGGAAAAATAGAAATAAAATAATAATAAAATGAAAATTAAAATGCAACGAAGGAGAAACTCGATACAACTAGTGTTTAACGTCGCTAGAAAGACGTGAGATATTCTCAATCTTCAAAATAAATGGGATCTACCAAGAGGGCAGATTCCACATTTCTTTGAAAATTTTGTCCATCAATATATGGTTTAAGCCTTTGACCATTAACTTTGAAGGTCCCTTCATCTTTTAGATTTTTAAGTTCAACAGCCCCATGAGGTGAAACGGAGATAATTTGATAAGGGCCTTCCCATTTGGTTCGAAGCTTTCCAGGGAAAAATTTGAGCCTAGAGTTGAATAACCAAGCCTTTTGACCGGCTTCAAAGGACTTTTTCACAATATGTTTATCATGAAATGCTTTTGTCCTTACCTTGTAAATTTTTGAACTATCATAGGCATCATTTCTCAATTCCTCTAGCTCATTGAGTTGGAGTAAACGGTCCTTTCCAGCCTTATCAAGATCAAAGTTGAGCCTTTTTATTGCCCAAAGTGCTTTGTGTTCTAGCTCAACCGGAAGATGACAAGGCTTCCCATAAACAAGTCTATATGGAGACATGCCTATTGGAGTCTTGTAAGCTGTCCGGTAAGCCCACAAAGCATCGTTCAATTTTCTTGACCAATCTTTTCGGGTCGGATTGACAGTTTTCTCAAGAATATGCTTGATTTCCCTATTTGACACCTCGACTTGCCCACTTGTCTGGGGATGGTAGGGAGTGGCCACTTTATGTGTGACGGAGTATTTCAAGAAAAGTTGCTTCAAGAATTGATTACAGAATTGTTTTCCTCCATCACTTATCATAGCCCTTGGCATACCAAAACGAGCAAAGATATTTGATTTAACGAATGCAATTACCACGGAGTGGTCATTCGTTTTGGTAGCACAAGCCTCAACCCACTTTGAAACATAATCAACGGCAACGAGGATATATTGAAAGCCATAAGACATTGGGAATGGTCCCATAAAGTCTATGCCCCATACATCGAAGATTTCAACTACAAAGATTGAAGTTAAGGGCATCATGTCTCTCTTTGACATTGATCCCAACTTTTGACACCGAACACATACCTTACAAAAGTTATAGGCATCTCGGTGGATAGTGGGCCAGAAGAGCCCACTTTGAAGAACCTTCAAAGCGGTCTTCTTTCCACTAAAATGCCCACCACAAGCAAGTGTGTGACAAAACGCAAGGACGCTCGGAACTTCACTTTCTGGCACACATCTCCTGATGATTTGATCCGGGCAATAACGAAACAGAATGGGATCTTCCCAATAGTATTTCCGGATGTTAGCAAAGAATCGGTCCTTTTCTTGTTTTGACCAATTAATGGGAAGTTTGCTGGTTGCAAGATAGTTAACAATGTCGGCGAACCAAGGCAACGTCCCATTTGAGATTTGAAAGAGTTGTTCATCCGGAAATGATTCATGAATTTCAAGATTTGGAGAAGATTCAACCATTAATCTAGACAGATGATCGGCAACGACATTGTCGGAGCCCTTTTTATCCTTGATTTCAAAGTCAAATTCTTGAAGAAGTAGAATCCATCTTATCAAGCGAGGTTTGGTTTCCTTTTTCATTAAAAGATGCCTAAGAGCGGCATGATCGGAAAACACAATTACCTTGGATCCTAAGAGATATGACCGAAATTTATCAAGGGCATATACTACGGCAAGTAACTCTTTCTCGGTGGTAGAATAGTTCAATTGGGCACCTGAGAAAGTCTTACTCGCATAGTATATAGCATATGGTAGTTTACCTACCATTTGCCCCAAAACAGCACCCATTGCGAAGTCGGAAGCATCACACATAATCTCAAATGGTAAGGACCAATTTGGAGGTTGCATGATAGGAGCGGATGATAGATGAGTGCGAAGTTGATGAAAAGCATTTAGGCATGCTTCATCAAAAACAAATGGAGTCTCCTTGGCAAGAAGGTTACACAAGGGTCTAGCAATTTTGCTAAAGTCTTTGATGAATCGGCGATACAAACCGGCATGTCCTAGAAAGGAGCGGATTTCTCTCACCGTAGTAGGTGGAGACAATTCAGAAATTAGCTCAACTTTCGCTCTATCTACTTCTATTCCTCTTTTAGAGATGACATGTCCAAGCACGATTCCTTCTTGAACCATGAAATGGCTCTTTTCCCAACTTAACACAAGATTAGTCTCACGACATCTTTGAAGCACTTTTTTGAGATTTTGGAGACACGAATCAAATGAGGACCCAAAAACCGAGAAGTCATCCATGAAGACTTCTAAATACTTCTCCACCATGTCCGAAAAAATTGACATCATACACCTTTGGAAAGTGGCAGGAGCATTGCTCAATCCGAAAGGCATCCGTCGATAAGCAAATGTACCGAAAGGACATGTGAATGTGGTCTTTTCTTGATCCAATGGATCTAAGGCCACTTGATTGTACCCCGAGTAACCATCTAGGAAGCAATAGTATTGTTGCCCAGCCAATCTTTCCAAGATTTGGTCAATGAAAGGCAATGGAAAATGGTCCTTCCTAGTAGCAGAATTCAGCTTTCGGTAATCTATACAAACACGCCAGGAAGTGGCGGTGCGTTTCGAAATAAGATCACCCTTAGCATTTTCAACAACTGTGATTCCCGACTTTTTAGGAACCACTTGAGTTGGACTAACCCACTTGGAATCAGAGATAGGATAAATGATTCCCGCATCTAGAAGTTTCACAACCTCCTTCATGACCACTTCCTTCATATTTGGGTTCAATCTCCTTTGAGCATCCCTAAATGGCTTTTCATCATCTTCCATGTGTATGCGATGCATACAAATAGAAAGGTCAATGCCTTTTAAGTCAGCCACACTCCATCCAATGGCTTCTTTGTTAGCTTTAAGCACTTCCAAAAGATCATTCTCTTGGTCATTTTCAAGATTGGAAGCAATGATGACCGGAAGAGTCTCTTTTGGGCCTAAGAAGGCGTATTTCAGATTTGATGGAAGGGGCTTAAGCTCAAGAATAGGAGGAGAGATGAGAGATGGAACTGGTGGAGTACTAGAGAGTGAAGGAAGAGGTTCTTTCTTGCTTTTCCAAGGTGGGTAATCCAAAGTGGCCACAGAGTCCATTAAAGCATTCACCTCACTTATGGATCCTTCTGTGTCAAAACCACAACTTTCAAACATTTCGCAAAGGCACGCCTCAAGAGGGTCCTTAGATAAAATAGAGGGAAGAGTCTCCTCTATGGTTTCATCCAAGACATCTACTAGGAAACACTCGTCTTCATCTGTGGGATGTTGACTTGCATTGAATACATTAAGCTTAACCATCATGTTGCCAAAAGAGATGTCCATAATGCCGGATCTACAATTAATGGTGGCATTGGCAGTGGCAAGGAATGGCCTTCCTAGGATGACTGGAATGTGATTGGTGAGATTAGGGACTGGCTCAGTATCTAGTACCACAAAATCAACCGGGAAATAAAATTTATCAACCTTAATTAGAATATCCTCAACAATCCCCCTTGGTTTCTTAATTGATCTATCGGCTAGTTGGATTACTACCGATGTTGGCTTCAAGTCCCCTAACCCTAACTGCAAGTAAACAGAGTATGGAATGAGATTGATACTTGCACCTAAATCAAGGAGAGCTCTACGAACTTCTTGGTTTCCAATAACACAAGAAATAGTCGGAGCACCTGGATCCTTGAACTTAGGAGGAGTGTTAGAAAGAATGATGGAACTCACTTGTTCTGTTAAAAGCACTTTCTTAAGGTCCCTTCCCTTGCTCTTCCTCTTTTGTGTGCACAAGTCCTTCAAGAACTTTGCATATGGTGGAAATTGCCTAATTGCATCTAGAAGAGGAAGATTGATTTTCACTTGTTTAAACACTTCCATCATATCATGAATTTTTCCTTCTTGTCTCCCAAATGATGAAGTTTCTCTCAAAGCTTGAGGAAATGGAGCTTTTGGCTCATAAGGCTTCTCTAATTGGGGAGATGATGATGAAGATAATGGAATGTCCTTTTTGGAACCACTAGCATCCAAGGAAATTGGAATAGAATTTGGAATGGGATGGATGCAACCACTTGGTTGTGCCAATTCATTATCCTCCTTAGGTACCTCTACCTTATTATCCACTTTCCTACCACTCCTCAAGGTAGTAATTGCTTGAACTTGCTCATTTCCAGAAAATTCTGATGAAGGACTTGCTTGCGCCATAAATTGCCCTTTAGGATTGGTCTCAGTTTGACTAGGCAACTTACCTTTCTCTCTCACATTTAAAGAATTAGCTAATTGCCCAATTTGAGCTTCAAGCTTTGCAATTGATTGAGAGTGAGAATGAAACAGTTGATTATCTTTTTGAAGATTACCTAAAGCCTGCAAGACTTTGTCCTCAAAAGCTGAACTTTTAGGAGGCGCTTGATTTGGATTAGAGTAAGATTGAGAATTTGATGCTTGAGGATGAGAGTAGGACTGAGGATTTGATGCTTGAGGTTGAGAGTATTGATTCACATTCTGAGGATAGAATGAAGGACGGTAACCTTGAGAATTCTGATTTTGATTTTGGAGATGTGGGGGAACATACTTTGCTTGGTAACCTTGATTTTGAGGAGGGTTTGCACCGTCTCCTTGATTTCTCCATGCAAAGTTTGGATGATTTTTCCATCCCGGATTGTAAGTATTGGAATAAGGGTTGTTCCCTTGATGAATGAAAGCAGCATTTGCTTGTTCTTGAGACTCACTTGGTATAATTTGTCCAAGAGGGCAATTTGAAGTATGGTGAGTGTAACTAGAACAAGTCATGCACATTTCATTGGAATGGTGAGGATATGATTGAGTTGCCGGACCTTGATTCAAAAGGAATGTATCAAACCTTTGAGTAAGATTTTTGACCTCAGCGGCAATTTCCATGGAAGAGTCTATTTGATTTATAGCTTTCTTTCCTCCCATATGTGCTAGGTGACTACCCCTAGAAGATGAAGATTTATGCATTGAGTTTTCACTCATTTTTTCGAAAAGTTGCCAAATTTCATCTTCATTTCTTTCAATGTAGCTTCCGCCACAAGAAGCATCAACAATGCCCTTATTGGCATCGGATAAACTTGAAAAGAAACATTGAACTAATTGCCACTTAGGAATGTCATGATGTGGACACTTCCGTAGCAAGTCATTCAAACGTTCCCATGCTTCATGAAGGGGTTCTCCTTCTTGTTGTTTAAATTCACGAATGGAAGTTCTCATGGCATCAGTTCGACTTGCGGGGTAATACTTTTTTAAGAACTCTTGTTGCAATTGTGCCCAAGAGGTGATTGTATTTGGCCGCAAGTTGTTGAACCAATATTTAGCTTTATCCCGAAGAGTGAAAGGGAAAAGCTTCATTTTTAGGACTTCTTCCGGAACATCCGTGATTTTCACGGTGGAACAAACTTCCAAGAACTCATCTAAATGTTTATAAGGCTCTTCATTGCTCAACCCATAGAAAAGGGGGCACATGTTAATGGTGGAAGCCTTAATCTCATAATGATGAGCATGAAAATTTGGCAATTGAATGCAAGTAGGTGCATTATATTGATTTGGAGTGTAACGATCCCTAAGGACCATTGGAGGATTGAGAGGATTGAGAGGAGGATATGGCATTTGATCTTGTTGATGATATGCCATTTGACCTTGTTGAGGGTATGCCATTTGAACATATTGTTGTTGTTGCTCACCAATTGGGGGAACAACATTTGGCCTTGGCATCCCTAGATTAGGTTGTTGCACCGCATGATTAACTGGTTGTGGCATTCCCAAGGGTGGATGCACACCTTGAGGATCCACAATATGAACTTGTGGTGGGTGGTGCACACCATTATGATCCACATGACCAAGATCTACAACGGGATCTTCAATTGGATCTTCCATTAAAGGTGATGGAAGATCAAATTTTAAAAGATTAAGATGACTATCCCTAGTACTACTTCTTAAACGCCGAAGAAAAATTTCGAGATTTTGATTTACAGGAGCAAGAGGACGATTAAGTGATCTACGACCATGCATGCACTAGAACAAGTCAACACACCAACATTTCAAAATTTCAACCTCCACATACGATGTTCCCAAACTCCTCAATAATATCAATGCACTTAAAACAAATAAATGCCTCCACACGGGCCGATGCCTTCTACAAGAAGGTATGCTTGGACTTAAAAATAAAACAATTCAATTTAAGCCTCCACTTGGGCTGTCCAAAGCATGCAAATTGGTATACAATTAAAGTACTAAAATTAAAGAGAACTTACAGATGGTCCTTAAGCAACTTCAAATTTTTTTTTTAATTGCTTCTAAGTACAGCGTTGCTCCACTTTGCTTCAAGTACCTAATTGACAAATCAAATAAAAAAAAATTAAAAATTAAAATGACTTAAAAGTAGACAATCAACAAAGAACTAATGTTTAATTCAATTCTTCAAAAAACAGTTAGATCCCCGGCAACGGCGCCAAAACTATGGTGCGACCGAGCGTGTGCACAAAATAATGCACAACACTTTAGGTTTAGAAATAATGTCAAGTGGGCACCATATTTTAAAATTTATAAAACCACTAAACACTTATACTATGGAGTATGAAGTGAGCAGGGATCGTCCCAAGAGATCTAAACAATTATAGGTTTTCCAGAATTGAATTATACTTTAGTGCTTCTGTGATTGCCAAAAGGGTTTTGTTTGTGATTAAAACTAATTTTAAACTAAATGATTGCAATAAAGAAATAGAGTTTAAGAGATTGGAAAGAGACTTAGGGTGTAGGATTCACCACTAAGCACATTCCCTAACTTACTCACTTTCAACTAATTGGGGAAATAATACTATGTAATCTATATGTGGCTAACAAGTGCAATGAAAAGTGTAAACCATCAATTTCAAGCATGAATCAATTACCTAATGACAATTAAACTAAGTGTAGTGCAATTCACCCATTCAAAGCATGATTTATCAATCCAAGTTACAAATTTAACACACATTAATCTAGAAGATAATGCAATTGTGACAAAAAGTATGGAATTCAAACATAAGTATGGATGGTCTACTTACCTAATAATTGAATTGCAATTAAATTAATTAAACTTAAATTAAACTAATTAAACATGAATTTAAAACTAATTAGACAACAAATTAACCTAAACATGTAGTACCATCCATCAAATGGAAGCATTTTTCATCAATTTGAAACACAATTACAACTAAGCAATACCATGCATAGCCATCACAAGAATCAATTAACAAAGAATTCATGTGTAAAATTTGTTTATCAATCAACCACACATAAGACAATATGAGATTAATACAGATAATCAATTGGAAGAATTTAATTCATAATATTCAAGACTATACACTAATTACATAAATTAATCCCCAAAAAGTATGAAAAGAGAGAGAGAATAGGTTACATGCTTAGGGTTTATCCAACCCTAAGTAGAAGAATCAGCCACTCATGGTTGATGGAGTCGAAGACAGGACAATCCCCATCATCTGCTTCATCTTCTCTGAACTTTTCTTCCAAACCCTAGCCTGTTCTTGCTTTTTCCCTTTCTTCGCGTGTTTTTCCAGAGAGAAAAAACGATACCTAATCTAATGGCTCACTGGGCCTTAAGTAACAATCTCATTAAAGCCCAACAGTTTCCAAAATGAGCCCAAAAATTAAATAAAAACTGTAATGTTGCTAAGTCCTGGGGGATCGATCCCCCACCCTGAGGATCGATCCCCCCAGAGTTGACAAATTCCTTTAAGCCTTATTCAGCTCCATTTTTGCCCCGGGCTATTTGGTTTGCTTCTCCATCTTTGGGAACATCATCAAAGGCCCGAAATTGACCGCTTTGTGCCATTGTCTGAAAATCTTTGCTTAACTCCAAAATGGCTTAATTGGACTGTTCTTAGCTCATTTTAACTTTATTGCCCTGAAATACACATAAACATAAATTAAGACTAAAATATAAAATTAAGATAGATGCAAAGACTGAAATACCTTAGCTTAGGTGCTGAAATGTGCAACATTTAAGCACTTATCAGAGGCGTTTGGGAAGCTAAAATGATTTGCCCTAAAAAAAATTAAAACAAAACCCATAACAGTTTGCAGTTGCAGAGAGAGAGATCGAAAATAGAGATGGAGGCATTTGGGAGGCTGAAATGATTTGCCCTAAAAAAAATTAAAACAAAACCCATACAAGTTTGCAATTGCAAAGAGAGAGATCGAGGATAGAGATGGAGGAGTTTGGGAGGTTGGAATGATTTGCCCTAAAAAAAAATTAAAACAAAACCCATACAGTTGCAGTTGTAGAGAGAGAACGAGAATAAAGAATACAGATTGAGGCAGGTTTTGAACTTCTAATCCTTGTAGATTTTGTGTTTGCAGTTGCAGATAGAGAGAGGGAACAAGCTCCAGAGTTGAGAACGAGAATAGAGACGGAGGCGATTGGGAGGCTGAAATGATTTGCCCTAATAAAAATTTTCCTCTAATCTCCGCTACAGTAAAAAAGATGGGCTGGAACAACAGAGAACACCAAATTGTTGTTCCAGCTTTTGGGCCAAATATTGGGTTTATTCTGAAAGTGTTCCACTACTGTTGAGAACACAATAAGGCAGGCCAAACATCATGTGTTCTGAAATGGGCTACTGTAGCACTGTAGGAAACACCACACACCACTACATTACACAAACCAAACAGGCCCTAAGGCAGTGTTTTGGAGAAGAAATAGAGAGAGAAAAAAATGCACACGGTGGAGATGACCTTTGATTGAGAGAGGAGAGAGTCTGATTTTGTGGGTTATGTTATAAGGGTATTTTTGGCAAGTAATGTTATAGATATTTTGTATTAAGTTATATTTAAATAAATGGGGATAAATGAGTCATTTCGCATGTGTCAAAATCCAAAAAGTAATTTAGTATGTAAGTGAAAATTAAAAACAAAATCTTAACCGGGTGTTTGTGCAATTTATCCTTATTTTTTTAGAGTAATGATAGGGGAATCAAAAAGGAATCACCGAATTAGTATCTAATTTGACGTGGTTAGTCATTCTTATAACTTTTAAATAATTATTTTTGGAAACTGTTTATTCGGGATTAATTCATCGGTCTCCCTATCATTATTTATGTTTTTTGTAGGATATGAAAAATTCATTAGATCTCAAAAAAAAAAAAAAACTTCCCTCATCTCTTCCTACACAGGCTGGGTCATACCATCTTCTTCCAAACGCTCTTCTAGAGCCAAAAAGCTTTATGCCCAACTCATCCAAACACTCAAAAAAATCAGTTTTTTAGCTCTAAAAGCCAAAAATGGCTTTTTAAAACCCGATCCAAACAGGGCCTAACTGACTTGCGAACTCAAGTCTGGATTTGTTATTTATCTTCTCCAAACATGTCATTAATGTCGCGCCTTCTTCAACAAACTTTCGAAATAAAGCTTTATGTACAAAAAAATAAAGGTTATCCCAACAAGACAATAAATTATAAGAAAACCAAACGTTGTTATCATCAAAATATACTAAAATCAACATTGGAATGAGAAACAATTCATGGAAGGCCCACAAAAGATAACGGGAACATGAATCATTTATATACTCTACATAATTTGAGTAAAATGGAAATCAACAACAATCTGTTTGTTGAAGAATATGCAACACAGAAATATAAAGCACTATATACATATCATGATCAATAGACCATTTATCTATTTGTCATCTATAGATAAGTTGAAGATCATCAACTTCAAAGACGCTCCAAGGCAATCAAGCACTGCTGCTTTTTCCACCCCCGAATGCCCAATGAGGTTTAGCAGGATCGCGCCTCATTGCCTTCACTCCCAACGGATTGTTCTTGCTCTGTTCAAGTAAGCAAGTCAACAACCCATCAATAAGAAACTACTACAAATTACCATGATAGCATCATATACACAGAAATAAAAGATTACTCAGTTAAGTTCTTGCCGTCAGGCAGGTCCCAAAGTAGACAGTGCATACGGGCGTATTCATGGGGGCAACAACTATAATGGTCTTCACAGCAGGTGGCACCCTCGAGTGGGCAGCATCCCCACTCGAAGCAATATTTGCCGTATTCAAAGAGAGCAGCAGGTGTTGCTTTCAGCACATGCATAGTAATATTTGCCGTATTCAAAGAGACAGCAGCAGGTGTTGCTTTCAGCACATGCATAGTAATCGTCGCACATATTGGGAGGCTTAATTGGAGATGGAGATGGAGATGGAGATGGGCCGGGGTTGGGGGGATTTTGGCCATTCTTGATGGGGGTAAGAGGGCTCCATTGCAATTCCACATTTGCCTGTTAGTGCTGTAGCCGTATTACGCTCCATCCTGATGCAGCCATCCTCTCCTCTAATATTTAACTTTTTGTCATTTCTAAATGGTTCACAAGCACATGTTTGTAGCTAAATAATTTATGTCTTTGATATGTCAAACTCAATGACTTCAATTGGTAGCATTCTGTTTATACTAGAGCATTTGCAGGTTGTTCCTTTTTCTTCTAGGAATCGGTTGCCACTGTCGATGCTCTCATGAAAATAGAGTGAGCTATACAACTAAAACCACTCTAAAATCAAACTGTTATTATCATGCATGTCAAAATGCCAATAAACATGAACATGACGAATAGGTACGTGCAGATTATTATGAAAATCCAGAGACACAAGCTGCTTAGGGAATTGGAACAAAATGCTACTCATATTAAAGTACAACTGAATTAAGTTTGCAATCTTCCAATAACATGACAGAAGAGGGGATATTCTACAACTGATCTGTTCCACTCTTACCTTCATAATCATCATCACCGTGTGATTTGGAAAGGACAAATTTTTCTTGATATAGCTTCAACAACTGAGGAGCTTCCTCATAACAAGTCACAAACTTGTGGAGGAACATACGCTCTGTGGACTCCAGTAATATGTGTAAGCTAACGGGTTTCTTGATCAAACCTTTGGACAACAAAACTTGAAGTACTGAACACCTGGGAATTATCCTCTGACCCAAGCTCGGTGACATTAATTTTGGACGATGGGCGATTACAGAAGACTGCCAACCCGTTGTGTTGACATAAAAATTCAGCATCACCATTATCTTCTCCTCGGATACCGTCATACAACCCGGATGTTTTGTAAAAGCCAACATTGTTTCTTCCTTGGACCAACCCCACTTCTCATAAACCTCCATCTTCCTTTTCCATGTTGATTTGCTTATTGCAGGCAATGCCCAAAAAGCGTCAACAAAAAGGAATTGTGAAGGGTTGAAACCCATTTTCTTAGCATCCTCCACTATCTCCTTCAATCTATCATGCTTAATCAAGAATGACCTAGGTTGATTAGTAAGTGAGACCATAATGTTGGAATCTGGGACGCCGTGTTGTCTCAAAAGTTCAATGTTGGAAGATATAACAGCATTGTGACCTAAAATATTAGGATATCGTTTGAAAGCGGCAATTAACTTATCATCTGAATGAAGAAAATTCTTCAACAAATTGAAAGATGGGATGATTTGGTACTTCAAGCTATATTCCAATATATATGGGCTTGTGGATACTGTCTTCGCGAGCTAAGTGCTAGAAATGCCAGTGGAGTAAAAGAAGTCGAATTTGGGCAAGAGGATATTCTTGGGATCCGATAAGAGAACTTTTGGGCGTTTTCTAATGAGAGCTGAGATCTGGGTATTGCTGAATCCATGGTTCTTGAAAAAGTTGAGAACTGAATCTGGTTTGTCTAGGGTTTTCAAATTGACTTTTTTGGAAGCTGAAATAGAATTTTCTGGACTCAACCCACATGAATTGATGAGGTAATTGACTGTAAAAGAGTGATGATTTGTGGAAGTGGAGATGGATTTGAGAAATGAAGATAATGGATGTGTTTGAAGGACAAAAAAGTTATGATGGATTGTTGAATGTAAAAGAGAAGAGCATCTAAAACGAAATAATAGCGATTTACTGTATATATAAATCATTGGTAATGAAAGGTGATAGATAGACACTGTTAAGAAGAACTCACCTGATCGGTCGTTCTTGAACCACCATAACTAATTGTTGATGGTGGTTCGTGAGTAAGATGAGAAGATCGTTCCACGTAAGCCAAGAAATCTGAGATCAATATCCAAGTGGAGATTCAAGCAATACAAGGGACTCTTTGCACAGTAAAGATTAAGAAAGAGAAGGCCGACCTTGGTACCCAATGAACTCGAGCTCGGCAATGTTTGGTGGTTAGGGTCGTTGTTCTCTCTCCCTCTAAAAGGCTGATTAATGCGCCTATTTATAGTGCTCATTCCCTCGGTCAATGTCTCTCAGTTCTTTGGGTGAGCCCGCTCTTGCCCAAGGGTTCGAGAGTCTCCCCTCCCGACAGATGGGACATTGTCGGATGGACCACGGCGTTTTGTCCCCCGGTCCAAAGAGGTAACGGTGCTCCTTAATTAATACAGGTCTTGTCAAATGTCTTTCGTAATTAATGCACTTATCACTCATAGCTCGAGCTCGAATACCGAATGTCCTTTCCCCCTTGCATCGGCCTCGGACTAAGGCGGTAACTTGGATCTCAGCCACCTGTCCACATGCCCTCAAATTCCCGAACCCAGCATAGGAATGAGCCTACTCCGAGGTTCTGCCTTCTTGACCTCGCGAGGCCATATCCCGAGTCTATATTTTGAGGTCCCTCTATCCAAAAAGAGGGGAGCTCACAAAGCAGAAAGCTCGAGGTCGCTCTAGCAGGAAGCGACCTCGGAAGAGCAAGAAGAATGGTTGTTTCGGACGAGTGCGAGTGCAAGGTGCTAACGAGAGGGAGTGCAAGCACGAAGGAGTGCGAGGTGCTAGCGCGAGCAAGTGCAAGGTGTGAGCGCGAGCGAGTGCGAGGTGCTAGCGCGAGCGCGTGCGATGTGCTAGGGCGAGCGAGTGCGAGGTGTGACCGCGAGCGTGTGCGAGGTGCTAGCGCGAGCGAGTGCGAGGTGCTAGCACGAGCGAGAGGATACTTGGTCCTTTCAGGAGCACGCCAGATAAGTATTGGCCAGGTATGTTTATTTTCAAAGGTGCCGCAACTTAGACAGCTAGCGTGGCACGATTATCAATATTTTGCCCCCCTGCTCGAGGTCACGAGGAGGGAGCTATAGCAAAAGCCTGAGGGGAGCTCAATAGAAAAGTCAGCTTCATAAATATGAGCTATCCGAGTGGAGTTTAGTAGAAAAGTCAGTTTCATAAATGTGAGCTAGCCGAGCTCTGCGTCTTGAGGTCCTTACAGTTAAAGGGAGCTCGAGAGAAAAATGTCTGAGGTTACGCTTGTAGGAAGCAACCTCAAAAAAGAGGGGAGGAGGGGCCGATCCGACTGGAGCGGAGCGTGTCCACAAGAGAGGAAGGGTAGCGACCCCTTCCTCGGCCAATGAATTCAGTTATAGGACCAGTAGCTCGAGAATACTTGGTCCTTTCAGGAGCACGCCAGATAAGTACTGGCCAGGTGTGCTTATTTTCATAAATGGTGCCGCTCAAGTAGATGTCGTGGCACGTATATCAACATTTTGCCCCCCTGCTTGAGGTCACGAGGAGGGAGCTCAAGGCTGCGAGGAGGGAACTCAAGCAAAAGACTGCATGTAAAAGGAAAATATTCATAGAGAGGATCTTAATAAACTCATTGAGGTGTATCTATAGAGAGGAACTCCTCATTCCCATGGAGCTTCGGCCTTTATTATAGATAGGCGCACCCCAAATCAATGAACTAAGTACATTTTATCCAAGTTAAGATGTTCCTCACACAACAAAATCATATTATTAGAAAACAAGTTGTAATGGAATGTAATAATTAAACTATCTCGTAAAATAGACCGTAAAATAGATTACAAGATGTACACTAGTCTGGATCAAAACTTTGTTAAGATAGTTAAAATCTAGGGGAAAGAAAATAAGAGTAATCAAACACCCCATGGAAAAGGAAAAAATACTTGGCCCCATTTCAAAAAAGAAATAATCTCTCCCTCCTTTTAACAAACCCAAAAACAGAGTCTTAGGACGATTTACAACAGGTCTTGGTCCTCCGCTCCCCTGTCTGGTAGAAGCATTGATACAACTGCTTCTAGCAGACAAAAGATGATTTTGCATTTCAAGTAAAGAAAAAATAAAATAAAATAAAATAAAGTATAGGTTTGGTTGGTACTACAGGAAACTTTTAGCATGCATGATGAGGGTTGTGCTCATGAAAGGACTTGAATGTCAATGAGAAATCCAAACTCGCAAGAAAGTCTTAAGCCTCCGAGTCCTTAATGGATGCTCTAACTGCAGTGAAGTGAACTATGCACGAAAATAAAATAAAATCCTAGGTACAAAGATGGACGAGCTTGAGCTTGAACGAGGGGAGATCCCAAGCACGATGAGAGGACCATGAAGCAAAAGGACAGTGGCTATTTCAAAGGGAATATCCATATCTCAATGGACCCAAAACAAATAAAAATAATAATAATAAATAAATAAATAACTAATGTTATTTGTGGTGAGATCGTACTAGAGAAATTTTGGTAAGTGATTGGACTCAATGAGTGGGCCATTTATATATATACACTTTAGAAAAGTCCTTAAACGCTTCCAGCATTATTTTATAAAAAAAAAGATATTACAATTTTTTTTGAAAAAGCTACCAAAGGTTTGTTAAAGCCACGAGGAAGTGTTTGCCGAAGCGGTGCTCGAGCAGTACGAGCTGACCTAAAACAACGATCGAGCTGTGATAGAATGCTAATCCGAAGCATTGCTTGAGCATTTATAGGAATAGATTTTCCTTTAAGATCAAGTGACCTCGAGAAGGTTGCCGAAGTCTCTAGAGAAATCGATGGTTGGAAGGGTTAATAGGTGACAGCGTGAGTTCTAGTAGTACCTACAAGTATGGTTTATGAAACAATATATTGACATAAATCTTGTTTGAGGGAGAGGTGAAAGGATGGTGCTTCTTTGAGGGAAGTGTCGAGGCTCCAGGCTCGAGTTCGAAAGGAGTCGGGCAGTGCTCTTCGAGGATTCAAAGAGGTAACAAACTTGAGATCCAAAGGAGTCGGACTACGAGATCCCCGTTGTCTCTGTTGTTTTAGAGAGAGAAAGAGATAGTCACTGTGTGTGTTGAACTGGGTTTCTTCATTATGTTGTTAATCCACATAGAACAAACCAAGAGGAAAGAAAATAAAATTATAAATCCAGGGTCAAAAAGAAAGAATAATAATAAGAAAAAATGAGAAGTCCTCGAATCATTAACAAGTGACAACATTCGCAAGAATAATTTGTAGAATATCATTAATACATTTTTGCTAAAACAGTTGCTAATGTTGTGCTCAACCCGCCAACATTGGCTCAAAAAGGAACTCGAGTAGCAAGAGGAGCTAGCAAGGTTGAAACAGTGCTCGAACCACAGAGGAATGCTAACCCAAAGCATTTCGTGCATTCAATGAAATTATTATTATTATTATTATTATTATTATTATTATTATTATTTTGTAAGACCTTTTTTTTATGGTAGGAGTGTTGACCAAACAACTTCTAAGCATATATAGAGAAGATGTGTGAGACAAGATGTTGCCCAAGAGAATGGAAGCTCACTCGGCACCGCAGGGAATTTTCAATAAGTATAATGACAGGCTTGAGCTATAGGGAAGACTTGAGTTGTGATCCTGAATTTCTAGTTTTTTTTTTTTTTTTTTTTTTTTACTTCATGGTGATTTCTACAATGGATTTGGACGACGAGAAGAGAAATTTACAGAGGGTTTTATTGGATCCTAATGAGAGGAAAGGTGAGCTCGATGTCAAATTTTGAGGTCATGTTGAGGCATGCAACAAGTGCGAGCTTGTGTTATGTGTACATATGTTGTAAGAGAAGAGATGACATGTAAGAGCAAGATACATGTATTGATTTAATTGAAGAGGGAGACAGTGGGGACTCGAGGATGCTTAGAAATCCACTTTCGAGAGTCCTTGCAAGTTGGTAGTCCTCGAGCTAAAGTCGAGCTCCCAAATAAGATGTGTGCTAGTATATGTGTGTACCACACATACATGCTTCATGGCTCGTAAGATGGGCAGGGAAAAGGTAAATTCTATTACAAAAGTCAGCCCACGTGACACTGTCAGTACACTACTTTGTATGTTGTAGCAATAGGTAGACTATAGCATGTGGGTCTCAGTAAAATACTACAGAAAGTTGTTCTACTTGTAGGCTAGTAGAAAAATAGGCTACCCAAGGTGCAATAGTAGGCACATTATATAGCCTGTAATATTATTATTTGAATGTAATAATATATGTCCATTTAGCATGTTATCTCCCACTTTAGTATAGACTTAAAGAAGAAGTAAGAATAAGGTTTCTGGCCAAACAATGTCAGTACATTAAAAAAAAATACTAAAAAGGAGTGAGAAGATGCAAAGATGTGATAACTCAAAAAAATAAAAATAAAGGTGACAAAGTTGATGGTGTCTTGAAAAAAAAAAAAAAAAAAAAAAAAGATTTGATGGGATAATGATATAAAAAAAAATAAAAAATAAAAATAAAAATTAATGACTGATACCTAAGTTTCAATGTGTAAATCAGTAATATGGTGCAGCAAAACAAATAAAATGAAATATATCCTTTCCATTCAATTTTCTTAACAATTTAGCCACTAAAAAAAAAAAAAAGACCAACTCAATCAATTTACAATCTCAATTGCTTTACAATCCATCCCAGAGATGAAAAGCTCCAGTCCTTAACAAAAACTTCCATTTTTTATTATTTATTTATTTATTACTCTAACTATTATGCTGTAGCAGGGAAGGAAGCAATGACTGTGAGGTTATAACAAAAAAAACTAAGGTGTGCACAATATTTGATGTAGCCAGCATGGTGTAATAACTTGCCCTAGTCACTTCATGGTGTGAACATGTCAACTTACATTTCAATTACCATTATAATAATGATATAAAGACAAAAAAAAATGAAGATATGACAGGTACAAGATTTCATTTAAGGTATCAAGCAAGAGTCATCTCACGAAAGAAACATGTGTCAAAGGAATCAAAAGTTAGGAGTAGGCCTGTTGGGTCTCCACTCTCGAGTGATAAGTAAATAAAAAAAATAAAAAATAAAAATGCATCACAAAGAAGAAACAAGGTACAGACATGCGAGATGCTCCTACACGATCGAGGTGAAGTCAACATGATGAAACGGTCAAGAGCTCGAGGAGACTATGCCTGTATGCCTTGAAATGAAGTGATTTTAATTTTTTTCTTTAAACAGCTAGTGTGCTTGAAACAATTGATGAATCGGCATGAACAAACAATAAAATAGAAGAAAAAATGATTTTTAGAGATGCAGAAGAATACAAAAGTCGTGACATGAATACCATATTTTTGAATGTAAATGACAAAACGTGGTATATCAGTATAGATGAAATAAAAATTTAAAGAGAAGCATGTCAGTTTGAAACTAGAGTAAGCAACCAGAAAACGAGTGAGGAGCGAAATAACCAATCATATAAGACTTCTTTCATATGCATAGAGGGCCAATCTCTTGCAAACTCGACATTTATGGAATACTCCTTCCCAGCAGAGTCGCCAAAATGTTGACGGTGGTTCGTGAGTAAGATGAGGAGATCGTTCCACATAAGCCAAGAAATCTGAGATCAGTATCCAAGTGGAGATTCAAACGATACAAGGGACTCTTTGCACAGTAAAGATTAAGAAAGAGAAGGCCGACCTCGGTACCCAATGAACTCGAACTCGGCAATGTTTGGTGGTTAGGGTCGTTGTTCTCTCTCCCTCTAAAAGGCTAATTAATAGTGTTCATTCCCTCGGTCAATGTCTCTCAGTCCTTTGGGTGAGCCCGTTCTTGCCCAAGGGTTCGAGAGTCTCCCCTCCCGACAGATGGGACATTGACGGATGGACCACGGCGTTTTATCCCCAAGTCCAAAGAGGTAACGGCACTCCTTAATTAATACAGGTCTTGTCAAATGTCTTTCGTAATTAATGCACTTTTTATCACTCATAGCTCGAGCTCGAATACCGAATGTTCTTTCCCCCTTGCATCGGCCTCGGACTAAGGCGGTACCTTGGATCTCAGCCACCTGTCCACATGCCCTCAGATTCCCGAACCCAGCATAGGAATGAGCCTACTCCGAGGTTCTGCCTTCTTGACCCCGCGAGGCCACATCCCGAGTCAATATTTCGAGGTCCCTCTATCCAAAAAGAGGGGAGCTCACAATACAGAAAGCTCGAGGTCACTCCGGCAGGAAGCGACCTCGGAAGAGCAGGAAGAATGGTTGTTTCGAACGAGTGCGATTGCAAGGTGCTAACAAGAGCGAGTGCGAGGTGCGAGCACGAAGGAGTGCGAGGTGCTAGCGCGAGCAAGTGCAAGGTGTGAGCGCGAGCGAGTGCGAGGTGCTAGCGCGAGCGCGTGCGAGGTGCTAGCGCGAGCGCGTGCGAGGTGCTAGCGCAAGGGAGTGCGAGGTGTGAGCGCAAGCGTGTGCGAGGTGCTAGCACGAGGGAGTGCGAGATGCTAGCGAGAGCAAGTGCGAGGTGCTAACACGAGCGAGAGGATACTTGGTCCTTTCAGGAGCACGCCAGATAAGTACTGGCCAGGTGTGTTTATTTTTAGAGGTGGCGCCACTTAGACAGCTAGCGTGGCGCGATTATCAACACCAATCTCCTTCCTAGGGTCGTGACGGTGTAGAAGCACAGATAACACTGTTATTTTTTTATTTTGCGTTGGCGCTAGGGTTTGTTTGTTGTAAGGAGAGAGTACGAGGGATTAGGTTAGATGGAAATCATGGTGTATATATAGGATGGGCTTCAGCGGGTGATGGGTTTTTGAAAAAAAAAGACTAATTAAATTGAGCTGGGCTGGGCTGGGCTTAATAAATAAAGTTAAATGAGTAGTACTAATATTTAATGGGACTATAGCTTAAATATATATCATATTTTTTAAATAGTTATATATATAGAGCTTTTATATCTATATCTATATTATTATTAAAAATGTAAAGAGTTTCAGTATTTGTTTATTATTATTAAAAGTGTAAAGTGTTTCATTATTTCAGTCTTTTAATATTTATTTATTAATATAAAAAATTATGTATTTTATTTGTATGATAGGTTGTTACTTGTTATTAGTCAGAATCATGTAATTCCGAATCATAAAATAATTTTTTTATAGTAAGTGATACTCAACAACATTATATCTTGGGAGGAATTATTTTTTGCAAACTAAATAGAAGTCACATGGCAAGAGATAATGACTTGCCCCCATGCTACACTTGTTGAGAATCAACATCCAACTCACAGACATTAGTGTGGAGCGTACCACAATAATCCACACCTGCGTTTCTTGGACGACTTCATCAAGTTGAGAGTTTTCATTTTTCTTCAATTTTATTATGATTATTTATATCAATGTACACACCTACAATATTCTCCTTAACAGAGTTCCAACACCCAACCCCTATTCGAGGCAAGTAGTTAACTGGTATGAAAGCAAACGTCATCGTAGTCTAGCGGTTGGGTTGCTCGCAGTTGTTCTAGGGAATCCGAATTTCCCCCTTAGCCCAACGATTGGGTTGCTCCCCGATATTCTAAGGAGTCGGGCTTCAAGCCTTTGCACTCCCTAACTTCTAATATAACATTCTTGCTTTGAAAAAAAAACAAAAAACAAAAAGAAAAAATAATAAAAACAAAAACAAACCAAACCGTTATGGACAAGTAAAATTTGGGGTTGAGCTAGTCCCAACTCAGCCCTTTCATTTGGGATTGTTAACGCTCTGTGTCTACTTCTAAATGACTTGCTCTGGATTTGTTATTAATCTTCTCCAAACATGTCATTAATATCTGTGACTTATTCAACCAAGTTTCAAAATAAAGCTTTATATAAACTAATACTAATGATAAAGTCTAAGAAGTCAATCAAACTCAAATCTCCTGATTTTTCATTTTGCAATAAAATGTTTCACTCATTTCAACTTATCCGGATAAGCAAGCTATTTCAAAATTCTGATCGACTTATTCAACTTACATTAAGGAATCAAGAGACAGCATTAACAATTCAGTCTGCATTCCTATTGATGCTCGAATACTATAAGATGTCGTCCCAAAAAGACACTAACTAATAAAGAAACAAAATTTTATTATCATCAAAATGTACTAAAATCAACATTGGAATGAGAAACAATTCATGGAAGGCCCACAAAATATAACTGGAACATGAAGCATTTAAATACTGTACATAATTTGAGTCAAATGGAAATCGACAACAATCTGTTTGTTGACTAACAGAAATATAAAAATATAAAGCACTATATACATACATATCATGATCAATAGACCATCCATCTATTTGTCATCTATATATAATGGTGGAAATGGGGTTTGCAGTATCATAATACTAACAAGATCATCAACTTCAAACAAACTCCAAGGCAATCAAGCACTGCTGCTCTTTCCACCCCCGAATGCCCAATGAGGTTTGGCAGGAACGCGCCTCATCGCCTTCACTCCCAATGGATTGTTCTTGCTCTGTTCAAGCAAGCAAGTCAACAACACATCAATAAGAAATTACTACAATTTACCATGATAGCATATACACAGAAATAAAAGATTAATCAGTTAAGTTCTTACCGTCAGGCACGTCCCTGAGTAAACATTGCATACGGGGTATTCATGGGGGCAGCAACTATAATGGTCATCACAGCAGGTGGCACCCTCAAGTGGGCAGCATCCCCACTCGAAGCAATATTTGCCGAATTCAAAGAGACAGCAGCAGGTGTTGCTTTCAGCACATGCATAGTAATCGTCGCACATATTGGGAGGCTTAATTGGAGATGGAGGAGATGGACCCGGGTTGGGGGGATTTTGGCCATTCTTGATGGGGTAAGAGGGCTCCATTGCGATTCCACATTTGCCTGTTAGTGCTGTAGCCGTATTACGCTCCATCCTGATGTAGCCATCCTCTCCCCAGCTTGCACCCCAAGAGTTCTTCACGATCCAGTAGTCCACACCATTTTCTGTTCCATATCCAACTGCAGCCACACCATGGTCTAGTTGTGTCCCACAAATTCCCGTGAATACACCCTGTAGACACGATAAATAAAAAGAGTAATACCAACAGGTTAGTGGCCTAACGGTATCAGCCTCTTACTTCCCAAAGGAAGGTCAGAGGTTTAAGTCTCAGAAGAGACAAGTGTGTGTAAGTACAAACTAAGAAAAATAAATAAATAAATAAAAATAAAAGAGTAATTAAATAAAGGAATTTTTTTTTTTTTTTTTTTTTTTTGATGCAAACTAGGGGAGGAGGGGATTCGAACACGAACACACTCACATGGGAATTTGAACGTTCTACCAACTAGGCCACTGGGAATTACCCATACTATAAGAATTGGTTAATCAAGTGAATAATGAATTAGTCTATTATGTACAGCTTAAGTCCACTCTCTGCTGCAACTTTCCAAAATGTATTCTTTGCAACGATAGAAAATTCTAGCATCTTTTAATCTAAGAAGAGAAACTTAACTACAATGACAAAGATAGAAGTTTACCGAGATATATAATTGGAATTCCCGGCCGCCGCCTTCAATAGCAACACTCACTGGTTGACTTGCCACTGCCTTTTGCAATGCCTTCTCGTCATTTGGAGGAACGTCTTCGTAACCATCAATTGTGACAACCTTTGCATTTTTCTGCACGCCATCGGAGGAAAAAAAAAAAGGGGAGGGGGGGGGGGGGCGGGGGGAAGAATGAGATGCATTATAATTTCTATCACTATTTTTCATTTTTTAATTTTTTCCTATTTAAAAAATCTCACAATCAATACCAACCCTGTATTGGTCGCACATTCCATCTCTAGCTTTGTAGGGGTAATCATCTTCGGTATCAATTCCACCATTGTTGATTATGAACTCAAAAGCATAGTCCATGAGGCCACCATTGCATCCTTCATTGTAGGATGTATCACAATCCACCAACTCTTGCTCCGACAATGATATCAAATCTCCGGTCACTACCTTGTTTATCCCCTCAACAGCAGCAATAGTTGAGAACGCCCAACAACTCCCTTCATTTTAAATTACATTAATCAACACATGATTAATTCAAGGTACACAGGACTAAAAAAAATTGCCAAAACAAGACAAAGTTAAAACAATTTGTGTCTATACACGAAGGGCTTAAATTTTAAAATTTTAATACGCATCCGATTATTCTTTAGATGCTAAAACATTTTGTAAATTTATTAATATGATATTTTAAGAAATGGGGTCTTTTTTCTTGAGTGTTGGATACCTGTTAGTAGCAATATTTTGTGCTTGTGTATTTGGATGAAATTTATAAAAAGAGAATATGCATATATACATACATATATGCTGCATTTAGTGTGTTGGAATGGAATGAGAATGGAAATAAAATGTCCATTGTTATTTTATTATTTGGTTGTAAATATGAAATGTATAGAAATTGAATGACAATAATCATTCTAGTATTTCGTTGAATCAATTTAAAATTTTGAATGCAATAAATTTTAAATTGACTTTTTCAAAATATCTATCTTAGTAATAAAGAAATTAAATTAACAAAATGACATTGTTTTATAATTTTTTTTTAAATAAATGGTAGCACCGGCGGTTGTGGTAGAGGTGGAAAGCGATAGTGGTGTACGTGGTGGTGTTGGAAGGCGGCGGTGGTGGCAATGGTGGAAGGCGGTGGTTATAGTGTGGTGGTGGTGATCGAATGAGATAGTAGTGTAAGTAACGGTGGTGGAAGCCAATTGAGGTGATGGTGGTGCAAACCAATAGAAGTGACTGTGGTGGTGGTGAAATGCAGTGGCAATGGCGGTGGTGGAAGGCGGTGGAGGTGCAGATGGTGGAAGGTGGTGGTGGAAGGCGATAACGGTGGTGGCGGAAGGCGGTGACGGTGGTGGTGGTGGAAGGCAATGGTGAATGGCGGTGGTTGTGGTGGTGGTGGTGATGGTGGTGGTGATGGAAGGTGGCGGCGGTAGCGGAAGGTTGTGGCGGTGACGGAAGATGGTGGCGGTGGTGAAGGTGGTGACTGTGGTGAAAGGCGATGGCGGTGGTTGAAGGTAGTGGCGATGACGGTGGTGGAAAGCGGTGTGCGGTGCGCAGTGGTGAAAGTTGATGGTGGTGGAGGTGATAGCAGTGGAAGTCGATGGTGGTGGAGGTAAAAGTTGATGGTGGTTGTGGTGGATGCCGATGGTGATGGTAGTGAAAGACGGATGTGGTTGTGGTGGAAGGTAGTGATAGTTTTTGGACTTGAACCATGAGAGTTTTTTGGGAAGTTGAATTTTTAAAAAAATTTAGTTGGGAATGAAATGGTCATTCATAAATTTAGTTGTGGAATGGATTTTCATTCACATGAATGAATTTTCATTCCAATAAAATGACCATTCTCAATTTAAATTTCATCCCAAACAAAAAAATGATTAGAATGGCATACTATTCCAATCTTGCACACCACACACACTAATAGAGTAATAATGTCTTTCCTCCCTCACTGTAACCAAGAAACTTTCTCGGAACTTTCTCGCCCACCAAGCAGTAGTAATCCTTAGATATGATTTAAGAGTAAAAAATAAAAAAATAAAAGTAATTTAGCAAAAAAAAAATACCATATTTGGCGTGAATGATATCATTTCTATTAAGGACATAAAAGTTTTTTTTATTGGACCATGCTTAATTATTAGAGAGGACTCAGAGGAGACAATTCCCATAAAATAGCCGAGCCGTGGGCCATAATAGTTGGAGTCTAGTGAGTTCATGCATGACGTTTTGTGGACATATGGGGACAAAACTAGCGATTAATACAAATTAGAAGTATAATAATACTAATAATAATACATAAATATATAAAATGTGATATCGAACCCATACAGTCACATCCACGAGCAGACAAACAATAAATAAGATTCTTTTCATTTAACGCATTTTTTCAAAAAGATTCTTTTACAAAAGAGGATATTGGTCCAATGCATTTTTTCACTTGAACTCGCTTGAAACTTTTTAATAATTGACATAATAAAAATATTCTCTTAGAAATAGATTTTTTTTTTTTTTTTTCTTTTTACAATTAAGACGCGTTCATTTATATATATATATACACGTTGGTCCTAATTTCCTACCTAACATATAGGGAAAAAAAATGATACAATTAATCAGAGGGTATTATCGTCAAATCATCACAAACTATAATAAAATGGGAAATTATAGCTGGAATTTGTATACTCCATCTGTCGTGAAAAAGACGTCTCAAATCAAATATTATCTCCTCAAAATTTTCTCTGAATAAATATTTAAAAATGACAACGTGATAATTCTTTAAAATAATTGCAATCATATATATACACTATAAATTCCAAAATTGACCTCTTTTTAAGTACCAAAATTGACCTTTGCTGAAGTGAAGATATTAGTTTAAACAGGGGTAATAACGTCACAGCAGAGGAAAAAGAAAAGTAAGCTCACCACAGCTACCCTGGTCTTTGACTCCAACGACGGCACCTTTTTCCCTCCAATCGACGGAGTCCGGCAAGCTATCGCCGACGCGGGGAGTATAGCGATCGCTCGTCTTGGGCGTCGACACCCTCCGCTTGGCCCCCAAGTACATGGAACGGTACTCCTCGTTGGTCAGATCGGCGAAGCGGTTCAGACCCAGCTTGTAGGTCCGGTTCTCGGCGGCGTTGTGGTCGTCGATGAACCGGAGGTTGTCCTTGAAGATCTGAAACCTCTTCTCTTTCTCACCCAAGGCGTTGTAAACCTTGGCGTGCTTGACGAGCCAGGACTCGTACATGGTCATCACTTCGTCGTCGGTCCTCCAACTCGCTCTGTCACTGTGCTTTGAGTCGTAGCTGATGATCGACATGTCTAACGCCGACGAAAAGGCGAAGAACATGGAGAAAAGGACCGCCGTGGATAGAAGTGATCTATAGGAACCCATCTTCGTTGGGAGTGAAGGGAGATTGGAATTGTGAAAAAGGTGTAGCGGAGATTGTCTTATAAAGGCAAACGGGTGCACATCACTGCACTACTCCTTGTACAAGTGTATTATAATCCGTATATTTTTAAAATTATTTATATGCATTTTTATATTTTTTTTTTTATATACATTTGTATTTTATTTATATTTTATTCAATGCTTTTAAAATTAATAAATAATGTTATTCAATGTTTTTATAATTAATAAATAATGTTATTCAATGTTTTCTTTTATCCTTTATAAATTTTCATCTCTTCAAAGTAGTGCTACATAATATAAAAAATTTAATTAATTATTTATGTAAATTATAAATAAGTGAAAATTTTTATAGCAACTACTCAATGTAAAAATTATTTTTCAAAATTAAAATTGTGTTAAAAGCGATGATATGTTACATTTTTAACCTCTGGATGCATGTAGACAAAAATGATTGGAGATGATAGGTTTTCATAAATCATAGGCCATCATACCCTACACAAATTGTGAACATTCTTGTCCTTTGAGAAACCAAATGATTTAGGAATACGGTAAAATATTTGTGCTTTGTTAATAAAGAAAAAAATTGAATGGGAATGAGAGAAAAGGGATGGATGTAATATTTTTAGAGAAGAGATTTTGTTCCTTGTTTTTTTTTATTAGATTAAATGAAAGAAAATAGAAGAAGTTCACAATTTATTATGTTTATTAAAAGAGAATGGGAGATAGTTTAAAATTATTTTTACTAATATACTCATTATTATCATAGTATAATCTGAAATTGAAACTTTTATAATAACTACGTGAAAATTAATTTTTACACCGACCAGTGCAGTGAATTGCTACACTTCTTTCCTAACCTCATTGTTCCAAAACAGGGATGACCCTACATCCATTCTGAAGTAAGCAAACAAGAAAAACAAACTAAATTTAATCACCCAAAACCATTCCAAAACTCTTAAGACTAGCACCTTTTGTTTATACCATAAATATTATGGTAGCATATTTCAGTAAAAGGTTAATATGTGGTTATTTACAATTTTAAGTAAAAATTAGTATCTTTCAGAGACTTGGCAGAAAACCGTTCAGAGTTGGACACGTAAAAAGGTCATGCGTGTAACTGTTTGCTCTATAATTATCGACCACTTCACAATGAAAAGTTGTCGTGGCCAATTTCAATGGACCACTTCACAATGAAAAGTTGCCGTGGCCAATTTCAATGGAAGGATGATATGCATGATACAATTAAAATGTGACGTGGTTTCATCCAAGGAAATGGTAAAAAAACAAACTGCCTAGGGACACATTGTAGATCCTTGAGATTTGCATCAATCAAAGTGGGACATGTGACAAGCAAATGAGTAAGCAACTACCTGCGGTTGGAAGTTGTATCATTCAAGTGGACATGACAAACACCTTTAAATAGAAAGGAAATTGGATCAGCAACATTATGTCAACTAATCAAACAGGGTTAATTAACAATTCAGTCTGCTTTCCCTTTGACGCTCAACAATTAGAGAAAGTACTCAATACCCAGGATAATTACATGCGCACAATAAATTATAGGAGTTGGGATAACTCGAATGAAAAGAAAATGAAATGTTATTATCATCAAATGCACTAAAGTCAACATTTTGATGAGAAGCAATTCATGGAAGGCTTACAAAAGATAGCTGGAACATGAAGCATCATTATATACATAATTTGAGTAAAATGGAAATTGACAACAATTTTTTTGTTGATAAATATTCAACGCAGAAATTATAAAGCATTATATACATATCAGCATCTGAATCATGATCACTAGACCATCCATCTATTTGTCATCTATAATGGTGGAAATGAGATTTGCAGTATAATAATAATACTAAGGAGATCATCAATCATCCTTCAAGTCTTTCAACCATCTTCTACTCCCAACGCAGTCAAGCACTGCTGCTCTTTCCACTCCCGAATGGCCAATGAGGTTTAGCGGGAACGCGCTTCAACGCCTTCACTCCCAATGGATTGTCCTTGCTCTGTTTCATCAAGGAATGTAAGCAAGTCAAAAACCCATCAAGAAACTACTACAAATTACCATTAGCATATAGATACAGAAAACAAAGATTAACAGGTTTAGTTCTTTACCATCAGGCAGGTCCCGGAGCCAACATTGCATACAGGGTATTCATGAGGGCAGCAACTGGCATGGTCATCACAGCAGGTGGCACCCTGGAGTGGGCAGCATCCCCACTGGAAGCAATACTTGCCGAATTCAAAGACACAGCAGCAAGTGCTGCTTTCAGCACATTCATAGTATTCGTCGCACATATTGGGAGGCTTAATTGGAGATGGAGGGGATGGGCCGGGGTTGGGGGGATTTTGGCCCTTCTTGATGGGGTAAGAGGGCTCCATCGCGATTCCACATTTGCCTGTTAGTGCAGTAGCCGTATTACGCTCCATCCTTATGTAGCCATTCTCACCCCAGCTTGCGCCCCAAGAGTTCCTCACAATCCAGTAGTCCACACCATTTTCTGTGCCATATCCAACTGCTGCGACACCATGGTCAAGTTGTGTCCCACATTTTCCCGTGAATACACCCTGTAGAGACGATAAATAAAAAAATTTCAACAAACATGGAATTGAAAACCATACCATTTTCACTTAGTACTACTATAAGGATTGGTTAATCAAGTGAATAACGAATTGACATATGCACAGCTTGAAGTCCACACTGTGCTGCGAAATATGTATGCTTTGTAACAATGGAAAAATCTAGCATCATATGAATCTAAGAAAAGAAACTTAACTACAGTGACCAAAGATTGAAGTTTACCGAGATATATAATTGGAATTCCCGGCCACCGCCTTCAATAGCAACACTCACGGGTTGACTTGCCACTGCCTTCTGCAATGCCTTCTCGTCATTTGGAGGAACATCTTCATAACCATCAATGGTAACAACCTTGGCATTTTTCTACACACCATCAAAAAAGTAAAGAACGAGAGATATATTATAATTTCTTTGACCATTTTCATTGTTTAATTTGTTCCTAAAAAAAAAAAAAAAAAAAAACTTAGCCATCAATACCCTATACTGGTCGCATATGGAATCTCTAGCTTTATAGGGGTAATCATCTTCAGTATCAATTCCACCATTGTTGATGATGAACTCAAAAGCATAGTCCATGAGACCCCCATTGCATCCTTCATTGTAGGATGTATCACAATCCACCAACTCTTGCTCCGACAACGACATCAAATCTCCGGTCACTATCTTGTTTATCCCCTCAACGGCAGCAATAGTTGAGAACGCCCAGCAACTCCCTTCATTTTTCAAATTACATTAATCAACATATGATTAATTTAAAATGCATAGGACTAAAAAAAAAATGCCTGCCAAAACAAGATTAACAAAAATATATTGTTCATGTATATAGATACACACACATGAATATGTAAGGGTTATTTTTTAATACACATCCTAGATCGGAGATCATTCTTAAGAAACGTGCAAAAAGATTTTGTATATGTACTAATACGATTTTTGAAATTGGACCATGAAACAGCTGACTTCATGCATGACGTTTTGCGGCATGTGAGGATAAATTAATAGTGCAAAAGGCAATAAATACGTAGGTATACAAATTAAAAGAAAAAATGGCTATTAATCCCACATATCTAGTCAGGTCCACCAGCAGACAAGCAATAAGATTGTTTCCCCGCTTTACTTTATGGGAATGATCACTTTTTTCCACTTGCACTCGGTTTGAATTTATTTTCATACTCGACCTAAAAAGGTTATTTCTCAGAAACAGACTATAATTGTTTTTTTCTTAATAATTATATAAAGTGTAAATAAGAAAAAGCAGATTTAGGTGGTATGGGTTCAACAACCTATAGATGCACCGGTGAGGAAACGATGATTGACGAGACAGAGAGTTGACCAAAACTAACATAGCTTAAATGGAATAAAGTGATAAGATGTGACCGACTGGTTTATTTGGAATAAAGGCATAGATGATGTTGATGATGACAATAATGATGAATTATGAACTCTATAAATATGGTGCCTAAATTCAAGGATGGAATTGAAGGATATCAATTGATTTTTATAGTAAAAAACACTAGACAATCTTACCATAAGAGCACAAATTCTGATTTTGAAACTGTAATTTTGATCAAATAATATTAAATTAATTCTTATTCCATTAATCTCACAAAACCAACTTCTGATCTCTTATGTCTTTCACTTGAAGCTCATCAATATCAGTAAAGTTTTATACTTTTCTTGGTCCCTCTTAGGGGTTATTTAGTAATTTACCAATCAAAACGTAAATAGAAAAGTTCTCTAAGATTACCATAATAAAAGGGTCATTATGGCTGATGAGTTGTAATCAATTAAATAGTTTCAAATCTAATAATTTGTCAAATATGAATACATATTACATATATATATATATATCAAATATGTATTATTGTCAAATTGCCACAAAAACTATATCTAACATATATCACCGAAAATGATCTCTAATTCTCTATCAACGGTCAAGAAGAAATTTATCATTGAATATAACCGATGAGCTCGATATATCACATGAAAAAAAAAAAAAAAAAAATTACTCAGTAAATTATATGTATCTATATATATATATTGCAGTAAATTCCAAAACTGACCCTATTTCCAACAACCAAAATTAAGAAGAGATTAATTTAAGGGAGGGCAATATCGTCAGAACAGAGAAAAAAAGGAAAAATAGCTCACCACACTGTCCTTGGTCTTTGACTCCAACGACGGCCCCTTTTTCCCTCCAATCGACGGAGTCCGGCAAGCTTTCGCCGACGAATGGAACATATCGGTCGCTCGTCTTGGGAGCCGACACCCTCCGCTTGGCCCCCAAGTACATGGACCGGTACTCCTCGTTGGTCAGATCGGCGAAACGGTTCAGACCGAGCTTGTAGGTCCGGTCCTCGGCGGCGTTGTGGTCGTCGATGAAGCGGAGGTTGTCCTTGAAGATCTGAAACCTCTTCTCTTTCTCACCCAAGGCGTTGTAAACCTTGGCGTGCTTGACGAGCCAGGACTCGTACATGGTCATCACTTCGTCGTCGGTCCTCCAACTGGCTTTGTCGCTGTGCTTTGAGTCGTAGCTGATGATCGACATGTCTAACGCCGACGAGAAGGCTAAGAACATGAAGAGAAGGACCACCATGGATACAAGAGATCGATACGAACCCATATCGATGAGAAAAATTGGAAATGGTGAGAGATTGGGATTGTGAAAAAGTGGAGAGGAGGTGGTCTTATAAAGGAAAACGAGTGGACATCACAGCAAATATATATTAAATAAATAAATAAATAAAGGTCATAAATATATATGTAATTTATTTTTATCTTACAATAAACTTGTCTTTAATTTGATTTTTGACATAAAAATAAAATAAAAAAAGAATGACAAACTCAGTTCACTCACGGCTCTCTCACTATTATGTAGTCATAAACAATTAAATTTATGCAGAAGTTAGTTTCTTATATTTTTACAATTAAATATTATAGACATATACACTTATATTGTCTTTATATAACTTAACTTTGACTTTACAGTATGGAAAATAGATATCACTAATTTATAACTTTTGGTAAAAATATTTATAGAAAGTATCATGAAAAGAAAATTCATTAATATGATTTTCATTTTATTTAGAAAGGAGGCAAGTTGTTCAAGTTATTGGAGGTAAGATTGTAATATGTGAATTTTTAAATAAAATAAAATTAAATACATATATCATTCAACCTTTTTGAAAAGAAAATTATTATTATTATTTTTTTATATTGTAGAAAAATTATCTATGTACCGAAATAAATATGGTAAGGATAATAACGTCCTTATAAATACAATTCTTTTTCTTTTTTTTTCCTGATGAAGTTTAGAAAAAGCTGGGAAAATAGAATCATGTGGATGAGATATGATAGGCTGAAATGAAAAGCAGCCGGCACGGAGAGAAAGAGACCAACCCACTATAATTTGGCCTGGGAATTAGGAGCGTTGTGAATGCCGTTTGTTTCACGCGCGTCGTCAATTGGATAAAAATAAAGTGAATTCTTTTACTGCCTTGACTGTGCATTTATATTTGTTTTACAGTCCTGGTTACCACAAGTCACAGAGGTTAAATTAATGGAACTTTTACCGGATCAATCTCTCAATTAAATCTAGTCTTTAGGCAGTATATTAAATAATTTCTTTTTATTATTTGTGATTTTGAATCAAGAATTTTTTATGGCTAAATTGCACTAACCTAATTACACATGGGTAGGTGTAACAACCGTCATTTGTCCCTCGTCGAATTTGGATGAAAAAGTGATTAGATATAAATGGCTAAGTATGCAGTATTACCCAATAACTTGAACTTTTGGATAAATAAGTAAACTCCACTCATTACAATTGATAATTATTTTTCATTTTCAAAATCTAATCGTTGATGATTTGATTTAAGGCTTGCCAAAATAAAAATGTTAAACCATCTACTTGTGTATAATTTATCCAAACCCCAAATGTGATTAGTGTAATTTTACCCTTTTTAATTTGATCTAAATTTCAATTAGACATTAAAGCAATATCATTATTAGAAATTATTGTTAAAATATAATTACACATTAGACATTAAAGCAATATCATTATTAGAAATTATTGTTAAAATATAATTACACACTGTTATTGTTATTTTTTTAATGGTAAAGTGCAACGAACCACCTTATATATAAAAATGTGCAAATACTTCTTTGGTGTTCAAAAAATCAATTAAACAAATAAAGACAATTCTTCAATTTAAAGACTGAAATACCTAAAATGTCCTAAAGACAAATTAAAAATTAAAAATTAAAACAAGGGCATTTTTATTATTTTTTTTAAAAAAATACAATTTTATTTATTTATATTTTGTATTTTTTTTTAAATACCTCAAAATTCCATTATGAGCATTTTGGAATTTTTATTAAAAAATAGTAATAATTAATTAACGACTAGGGAGCAATTTGTTACAAATTTTAAAAATATAGACATTTATATGTACTTTATAAAAAGCAAGAGTATTTCTTATATATTTTTTATATAGCATGAGGGTTTTTTTGTACTTTACCATTTTTTAAATGAAAACTTTAATTTCAGTTGAGAATTTTTATTATTAAATACAAACATTTTAAGAGTCCATCATTATGTGTCAACTAGGGGTTGGAATTTTTTTTTCACATTGGATTTGGACGATGAGCTTCTTGAGCATAAAGGGTGGGGTAGGCGGCAAAGCGTCTAACCCATTACAAGTGGTATTAAAATGAGCTTAATTATTAATCTGTTGTCATATCAAATGCTCACACAATGAGTCGGGTAGTGGTTAGAGCTTCTTATCCCACATGCCATGAAGATGGAGAAGTTCTTATCCTTAAACAACAGGTAGATAGCCCCACATAACAGTTTAAATTTTTGAATCGAAAGACAAGCACTCCATACTTTACAATAAGCAAGAATAGAACTCAATCATCATCAGGATTGGCTTAATGTAGTTTGTGGTCTAAAGCAAAATCGTTATATCATGTCTTCTCCCATTTATTATATTAATATGATACTTATAATTTTTATTTAACAATTATTCTCTCCACTTAACTTGCAATAAACTCGAGGAAATATAAAACACTATTAACGTTTTTTAACTTAATAGATAGTGATTAAATTATGCTGGAACTCTATGTAAAAGAGAGTCAATAAATTGGTACAAAATTATGAATAAGTATTGATATGCAAGAAAATTTAAAAATTAGAAAAGTACAAATGAAATAGTTGAGATAAAAAATGAGGTAATTATTAGATAAAACTAATATATTTGGTAATTAATACAATATACTATGCACAAATAATTCATTAATTATATATATAATTATAATTAATATAAAAAAGTGCATTAACCATTAGAAGAGCAATTATTTATTTGGTATTTAATATAATATATAAACCATAATTAATTTATTAAAAAATATATATATAACTAATATAATGAGATATATGGCCTCTTTTCTTATTGGGGCTTACGTTGCCTTATGGTTGAGATACCCTTGACAACACCCTTAAAAAGATTATATAACTAATATAATGAGATATGGTGCCTTTATTCCTATTGGGGCTGTCATCGTACTTGTTTTTAGTTGAGCCAACCTCATTATTATTTAAAAAATAAATAAATAAATAAAAATAAATAAATCTTCACATTATAGGTCCCACTAAACTCATACTCCCCCACTATCATATTAGTTGTTCATTTTTGTATTAATTTTTTTTAAGGAGATATGTATTTAATGCAATCTTTTAAAATTATTAACCTATCCTTATAAAGTTGAAAGAGTTATAAAAATTTAAAGGGCAATAATGAAAAATAACTTTTATTTTGCTTGTACTTTTCAAATGAGATAAGTAATTTGGGACATTTTAAAAAGGAAAAATGAAAATTCAAATGAAATATACCGGAAAGGACAATGCTTAGCTACTCACCGGTGAGTAACTTCACCCTACTCACCCCTTATGTGGTCCAATAAAAAAATAACACATCAGTTTTAATAACAAAATCAATAAAATAATAAAAAAAGAAAAAGAAAGTCGGATCAACACATTTTAATTGGGTAAAAACCTTTTCTCTTTTCTCTCTTTCTTTCAACGATTCCCAATTGGACCTATGATGATTCTTCATTATCCATCGCTTCTAAGGGCTAGCAGAATCGAAACAACGAATTTCTTGGATCATCTCAATAGGTTCAGAAACCACACGTTTCTCTAGATCTTCGTAGCATACTTCCACATATCCACTCAGAGGAAGGTCCTCCCGTAATGGATGACCCCTTGAAACCGTATATCTGTGTAGATCCAGATGATTGATGGAAGAAAGTCAGTTGAAAACTTCCCGCACTAGCTTTCACGGCCTAAACTATGATTTATAAACGGCAATTATGGGTTTCTCTATTCCTAAGAGTATTGGAAACAGGGGCATTAAAACCATAAACTTTGGATGAGATTTATAATAGATTCCGGTAAGAATTGCTTGCGGATCTATAGACGAGCGCGTTCCTCTCCGCAAGGAGATGAACGTAGTATATTTACTTTCTCAAATTTGTTTCCGGGTGAATGAGAAATTAGCTCCAAAGTGAGGTGTTTGATAAGCCTAAATGGATTTGCAATATGTGGGAAATGTTTATCCCACATCGGAAAAATATTAAAACCACCTGAAGTATAAATAAGCCTAGTATGGGATTTGGGTTTGGCCCAAAGGCACCCAAGTTTTTAAGAGAGGGAGGACGTAGGCAAGTTTGGGTCCGAACCAATTACCACACGCGCGCACCGCCCACCCAACACGACTCGGTTCGGTCCGGGCTTAATTGTGAAATCTGTTTAATTTTTTATTAAACAAAAATGCGCTTGTTTGTTGGATCTTAATTTTATTTCTGATGGGCTTATTTAGATGGGCGAAATTGGGCCTGCTTAATAATGGGCTGATTTTTAATTTAAATTAAAAACCAGATTTCAGTTTTTTCAATAAAGGGTTGCACCCATTCTTTTTTAACTGAACCAATGCATTCAGTTTTTTAACCACCTAACCTGAACCATCACAACCCATGTAGGTGATGGTTCAAGCCATCCGAAAAGGCAACGTGAGGCCTATATAAATCCCCCTTTGGGTTCATTCCAAAGCACTCCAATTCAAAATATTTCTCCTACTTCTGAATTCTCTCCTTCTTCTCTCTTCTTCTATAATTGTCTGTGGGTTCAACCCATAGTCTTTGGGTTCGAGCCTTGGTTAGTGAGTTCGAGTCAAAGAGTACTACACTGAGCAGGTTCGCCTATTTCTTTGGTTTGCAGTGCTACTACCGAATGAAGTAAAAGTCGTTGTATCTTGGGAGATAGATGCCACTGAGTCCGTTAGCACCATAGCGGGGCGAATTTGTCTGAAGGATATAGAATCAAATTCTAGCCTTGACTTCTAATCAGGTTCTTTTATCTTATAGTTTTATTTTATTATATTAAACTATAAGCTATATAATATAAGAAAATATATATATATTGTTATTTTATAATAATCATTATAATTTTACATAATATTTCAATAAATAATACTATAGTATATGGTATATAGACAACATATTTCGGAAAGATTTCAAAAATTACTGGAAGCATAAGCGCAAGGAAATGGAGATCGAAGACCTGATTGTCAAGCTAAGATTTGAAGAAGATAACCGTACGTCTAAAAAGAAAGTCGAGAATTCTTCAATGGTGTTAAAGGCGAATGTAGTGGAAGCTGGATAGAATAATAAGAAGAGGAAGTACTCTAGAAAAGGTCCTAACCAAGGAAACTACAAAAGGTGTACTGGGAAGTGCTTTATATGTTAGGACACCGAGCTAAAGACTGTCGTAGCCGCAAATCACAACATAACCCTAAGAAAAAGACCACTGAGGTGCACATTGTTGAGGAAAATAAGTTGATAGCTGATGTTTCAGAGCTAAATCTTTTAGCTGTGGTTTCTGAAATCAACCTTGTGAGCAACAATAGAGGATGGTGGGTGGACATGGGAGCTACTCGTCATGTTTGCTCAGAAAAGAGGATGTTCACTACCTATGAAGCTATAGATAATGAAGACCAACTCTACATAGGGAACTCTTCTACTACAAAGGTTGAAGGACATGGAAAGATCAAGCTACTAATGATCTCAGGAAAGAGCTCACTCTTAATAATGTGTTGCATGTACCAAACATCAGGAAGAACTTGGTCTCTAGGTCACTCCTAAGCAAGAATGGGTTTAAGCTGTTTTTGTATCTGACAAGTTTGTGTTGACTAAGAATGAGGTGTATGTGGATAAAGGGTATCTAAATAATGGACTATTTAAGTTTAATCTAATGACTGTTATACCCAAAGCTATGAATAATAATAATAAAAAAGCTAATGCTTCTTCTGCTTATATAATTGAGTCATTTGATGTGTGGCATGGTAGGTTAGGACATGTTAATTATGATACGATTCGTAGATTAATTAACATGGATTTTATGCCTAAATTTAGTATTGATTTAAATAAAAAATGTCAAACATGTGTAGAAGCAAAATTGACTAGAACCTCATTTCACTCTATAGAGCAAAGTACTGAACCTCTAGCATTAATTCACAGTGATATCTGTAACTTTAAATCTGTGCCAACCAGAGGTAGGAAAAAGTATTTCATTACTTTTATTGATGATTGCACAAGATACTGTTATGTATACTTGTTAAGAAGCAAAGATGAAGCCTTGGAAATATTTAAATATTACAAAAACGAGGTTGAGAATCAACTTGGCAAAAAGATAAAAGTGTTTAAAAGTGATAGAGGTGGTGAATATGAAGCACCATTCGCTAGAATTTGCTCAGAATATGGTATTATTCACCAAACTACCGCTCCTTATTCACCTCAACAAAACGGTGTTGTTGAACGCAAAAACCATACCTTAAAAGAAATGATGAATGCTATATTGATAAGTTCTTGTTTAACCCAGAATTTGTGGGGGGGGAAACTTTGCTTTCTACTTATTATGTTCTTAACAAAATATCTCAAAAGAAAACAAATGTGACACCTTGTGAATTATGAAAATGTCAAAAACCTTCCTATAAATTCTTAAAAGTACTAGGGTGTCTAGCTAAGGTTGTGGTTCATACTCCTAAGAAAGTTAAGATAGGACCAAAAACCTTTGATGGTATTTTCATAGGCTATGCACAGAATAGTAGTGCATATCGTTTTCTTGTGCATAAATTAGACATTCCTGACATCCATGTCAATACAATTAATGAGTCAAGGAATACTTGTTTCTTTGAGAATCTATTTCCTTGTAAAAATTCTCTTAAAAGAAATCATGATATTGCTAATAGCAATATATAAGAGAATATAGACCAAGAGTCTATAGATGATGAAAATAAGGAAGAACCTAGACGTAGCAAAAGAGCTAGAACGTCTAAGTCATTTGGTCCTGATTTTCTGAGATATATATTGGAGAATGAGTCACAAAGTTATAAGGAAGCTATGTCTTCTCCTGAAACTCCTTTATGGAAAAAATCATAAATAGTGAAATTGAATCCATCATGCAAAATCATGCTTGAGAGTTTGTGGATCTTCCTCCAAGTACTAAACATTTAAGGTGTAAGTGGATTTTTAAGATGAAGATGAAGATGAAGCCTAATGGTTTAACAGATAAATATAAAGTTAGGCTTGTTGCTAAGGAATACAGGCAAAATGAAGGTTTGGATTATTTTGATGCATATTCACTAGTCACAAGAATAACATCCATTAGATTGTTAGTAACTATTATGGCATTGCAAAATTTAGAAATACATCAAATGGATATTAAGACTGCATTCTTGAATGGTGAATTAGAGGAGGAAATCTATATAGAACAACCTAAAAGTTTTATTGTTCCAGGAAAAGAAAAGAAGGTGTGCAAACTTGTAAAATCCTTATATGGATTAAAACAAGCACCTAAATAATGGCATGAAAAATTTGACAAAGTGATGTTGTCAAATGGTTTTAGAATTAATGAGTGTGATAAATGTGTTTACGTGAAAAACACTCAAAATGTGTAATACTCCTAATTTTCAAAAGGATATAATTGAAATTTAATTATTTATTTTATGTGCATTTTTAATTGATGATGTGGTTATTGTAACGTTTTCGATTTTCGACATTTTTCATTTTTTCGGAGATTCTGTCATCACAAGGGCATTTTTGTCTTTTCACGTCTTACGTGCGGGGATTGTAGTAAAGCCCAATTGCATTTGTTCATTTTAATTTATGTGGGTTAAGTGGTATTTGTATGTGGTGCATTTATGTGTATGAGGTGTAAAATGAAAGAATAAAGAAAAAGGAAAAATAAAATAAAATTGTGGGGCCCACCACTCACACCTCTAAGTGGTCTAGAGACCACAATTCTCACCCATTTTCCTCTCTCTCCATGGCTTTTCTCTCTTTCTCATTTCCTCTTCCTTTTTCTTTCAAATTGAGAAGCAAGCTTTGGATCTTGATTACTTACTCAATTCTTGGAAGTTTTAAGTGTCGTTTGAGGCAAATCAAAGCCCACGGCAAGGCCTACGTATCCATACCAACAATTTTAGATTTGGAGCTTCCTAGCATTTTCGAAATTCTTGGCCCATTTTAAGGGATTTGCTCAAAATCAAGGTAAGGGCTCTTAATCCATGAGTTCTTGTGCTTTTGTGAGTTAATCTATCTTAAATGATTGTTTGGTATGCTCAATATGCATATTATGCTAGATGATATTGTATGAAATCATGTTGTAGCTTTCTTGGAAATTCTCATGAATTGTGTTTTGCTAGTTCAATTTGAGTTAATTGTGAAATGATGAACATTGACATGATATAATGCATTTATGCGTTTACATTGGGCAAGAATTGGGAAGAATTGATTTTGAAATGAAAAAGGGGAGTTTTGGGATAGAATGTATTAATGAAAGTGTTTTGATAAAACCCGGTTGCTGCGGAGTCACCAACGGGCCTATAGGTTAATGTAACTTAGAAGGAACTAGGGAGATTGCCCTAGCGTGGTTGAGCTATCTGGGCCCTACGATGACGCTGCGGAGTCACCAATGGTCTAGGGACAGTAGCCAATCCTTCCTTCGGCGCAACGGAGTCACCAAAGGGGGTTACATTAACAGTTTGAAAGAGATGGTTTTGAGATAAGAAAATGGGGAGCAACATTGGCATGCATTTGCATTCCATGGCATTGCATTATTTGTATTAGTGTTTGGTTGGAACGTTGTATTACCCCGACATTGTATGATCCCTACTTCCATTGATCTATTCTATGTTTGGATTCACAGGGACATAAGAGACGTATCTTAAGTGTCACCTTGTGACGGTCCTGGTTTTTAGGCCAGTGCGTCAGTGATGAACCGAAAGGATGATCCGATAACGGATCCAAAATGCGGAAGCGAAAACAGAAAACAAGACTTTATGAAGTCAAAGTGACTTTCCATGAGGTCGTGGAACTCAATGAGAACTGATGCGCAAGCAAAAGACCAAAAATATGACAAATAAGCCCCCAGGGGCAAAATAGTCATTTTACATAGAAATGACGTCCCTAGAATGTAAATTACTTTCGAGACACATCCATGACTTCCCGTGAAGTCACGGGACTCAAAAGAAAGTAGCGGAAGCGAATTACACGAAAACCGGACAAAAATAGCCTCAAGGGCAAAATGGTCATTTTTGAAAAAATATAAAATTGGGTGTTACCGAGCACACCGCTGGGAAAACAGTGAAAAATTAATCAAGTTAGACTCAAGAATCACTTGATTCGGAGTCCGGATGGAAGAGAAAAGTCAAAACAAAGTTTTGACGTCGCCGCGGCCGTGAATAGTAACTGGGGAAAATGCTGAAGTTTGTGTGCCCTTTTGAGGTACTAAACGATGTTTTCTGGAAAAACACGAAGAAGAAACCCCCCTTAAAATAATTTTTCCAAGCTGACCATGTCAAAATAAAAATTTATTTTTAACGTGAAATCCCCAAAATGCCCCTACAACAGACTTGTTCAAATAGTGCAAATGCGCACAGGAAATCAGATTTTGGCGCAAGCTTTTCGGGTCCGAGATGACATTTTCTGGAAAAATATTGTGAAGAAACCCCCCCTAAAATCATGTTTTCTATGTGACCATATCAAGAATGGAATTTATTTTTCAAAAAAAATATCCGAAATACCCCTAGATCAGTCTAGACCAAGAGGGTAAAAAGCTGCTACAGGATCTGAGATTGAAAACGGGCTACCAAACGAACTTTTCTGGAAAAATACAAAAAAGAAACCCCCCTAAAATTGAGTTTTCTACCCGACCCCATGGACGGAAACGAAAAAAACTCACTGAAAAATGCCCAAAATGCCCCTCCAAGAAATCTGATCATGAGGGTCCAAAAGGCTGCTAAATGAAAAACAGAAAGTTGAACTTTGCGATGGATTTCCGGCACCAAGACGACATTTTCTGGAAAAATACGAAAAATAAACCCCCTCTAAAATCACGTTTTCTAAGTGACCGTGAGGAGACCGGAATTTATTTCCCGAAGAAAAATCCCAAAGTGCCCCTAAACCGGATTATACAACAAAATGTCAAAATGAATCCCTAGGAGGCTCATTTCACTAAAGGAGAAGGTTTGCCCGGAAATGACCATGCACACAAACATAACTTACCTGTTAGGATGTGCTGCAATAGTCCACGGCTTAAAAATACCATCGATGCAAAATTTGACCCCCCAATGGCAAAAAAGGCAAAAATGAACTAGAAATGGGAAATTTGAAAACTAAAATTAGGAAATGGTTTCAAATGACCGTTTGGCCCTTGGCCACACTTCATACAAGATAAATGAGACCTAGTGGAGGTGCCGGAATACACTTTGCACCACCCGATTTGAAAATGAACCCTTAAAGACTCGGATTCTACTATTTAGCCCAAAAATGCAATATGTGAACTAAAATGCAAAAATGAAAACTAAATAGTGTTTGGCCCTTGGTCACACCTCACATATGGCAAATGAATACTAAATGATGAATTACATACATAATGCACGCACCGATGCGAAAATGACATATTAAAACCTTAGTTTTCATGTTTTTCTTATTAAAGACAAAATTCTACATTTTTGAATATACAAGGATTACAAATGAAGTTTGACCCTTGGCCACATATTATATACATAGAATGAATACCAAAAAGTGTGCTTAAGCACATAATACAAGTTTTATACAAAAGGCTATAAAATGATATTCCATGCTAACATTTGCATGAAATAGAAACTGAAAAGCTAGAAACCATCCCAACGAACAGCAAGCATCACGAACCATGTCTTCATACCTGATCAAATCCCCCAGTAACTTCGGGGTGAGTAAACAAGTTTACTCATAAAGAATGAGCATGCATCGACTTAATTTCTTTAGAGATTTTTTGGACTAACATGATATAATTCAAAAGGGATCATGCCACCCAACGTCTATGTCAAAGATTAGACTCAAGGATCATCCTAAGCTACTCATGCAATTGAAATGAATTACACGACATACAAGCATACCGGTTACAAGTGTACTAAACGAAGATTAAAGCATGTGAGGTAAGTATACAAAACACAGGCATACTAACAAGATGGGAAACACACAAGACAAGTATACAAGACAAGAGTACACTAAACGGAATCTAGGTACAAGAAGCAAGTGTGCAGTTCCAAGTATGCTAAATAAGATCTAAATACACAAGTAAGTATAACATCTATGCAGTTAAACAATGTGGGAAAATACTCCATAAAACACGACAAGGTTCTTAGGTCTTTAAGAGATAACTCTAGAAATCTAAGAGTTTAGAGATTTGAATGTTGATATAAATCATTACTCGCAGTCCATGCCACCTAGAATCTAAGTCAAGTTACACGTAGAGGATCATTCCTAAGTCATGGTAGCATCAAGTAACATGAAACAGGGTAACTAAGAAGTTTAACAAGTTTGAAACAATTCAATTAGTACGACAAGGACAAGGCATGAAATCAAGGATAAGGCATAGTATCAATGTAATCAAACAAGGTTGGAACATTTCATATAACAAGAAAAGAGCTTCAAATCTTCAAGGAATAACAACTTGAAATTTAAAGAGTGAAATCAACCAATGTGGAAACTTGGATATCCCCCGGATTAAAACCGTTCTCATGGGATCACTTTAGGGCTACTAACCCATGGGTACCTTCCCTAAGTACGCACTATGGTGCAGAAGGACTTTCCCCCGTACTAGAACCAAGTCCTAGCCATGTCAATTTTGATTGATATCACCAAGTTTCCAAAATCAACATGTTGTGCAAGTCAAAATAGCATTAAGACACAAGTAATGCATTGGACACGTTTTATACACAACTATGATTTTGGAAATATACAAGTCGGCATGTGAAATGTCAAAAAATCATAGTATGCATCCTCATAGACTATAAACTAGGATATATGTCACATAGAATCTATCGATGTAAAAATACCACAAGTATAAGATTAATGATTTAATTATTTACTAAGCAATACATGGATAATTAAATCATTCAAAGAAAATTGTGCTAATTCATTAAGTACATTAATGAAATTAAGATACACGGGGTCTAGTTACATGATAAAAAGCTAAAACTTCCATGGAATACAAGTTATAACTAAGTGAACTAAGTTCTATACGAGTAAAACAAGTAAATGTAAGTCTCTAACTTATCCGATTGTTCTCAATTTAATACACGTGAAGGAACATATCAAGGAAATCATGTATGCAAGGTTAAAAACCTAATCAAGTGCATAGAACCATTGAATGGATTTTAATTATTTCATTTAATTAAAATCTCTAGATTTTGAAACTTGTTCAAATGATCTCAAATTAATATATGTTATTAAACATGTCAAGACTTGATTTAAGAGTATGATACAAGTACATTATATATAAGTTACGGTCATGTGTATTAAACTTTAATACAAGAAAAATAATAAATGAAAGCCTTCAAAACCAAATCAAATATTCTAGATTTAATATTTGTGAAACTCTATTGCATGCACATCAAGAATTTCAAGTCGGAAATCCAACGGGATGAATAGTACAATTGGAGCAAATTAATTAATCTAATAAATTAAATGTTACTAGATTTCAAAACTTCTCTGATTACTCTCAATTTAATCTATGTTGAAGAGCATGCTAGGGTTTAATATAATATGCTATCACATGTTGATTTAAAGCTAGATAAGGCCACATGATTTAATATTTTATTCAAGATAAATATTTAATAAAACCTTCATTTCTTGTCCAAATAATCTAAATTTAATATATGTCAATCTACATATCAAGGGGTAATATTCTATCATGCCACATGATTAAACAAAGTTATGGATAACTGGAAAAATTAAATCCTTTACAAGAAAAATAAATAATAAAATCTCTAGATTTTGAATCCAAGCATGTAATCAAGTTGTATAAGCATCACAAGCATGTAGTATAGCAAGAATTTAAATTATAACACCCCCTACCTCAATTTGAGATGAAAATCCCAAATCCCCACCGGGAGAAAAGTGTTCCGAATCCGCCGAAACCGAAGGGTTTTGTCGGGGACAACACGATCTACATGAATCCGAAGGAAGCCCCATGGAAATCACAACTTGATCTCAAACCCAAACTCAAAATTTGGCCAAAAATAGATTCTAATAAGGGTGAAAAAAGTGTGTAGTCAACACGAACACAAAACGTAAAGGCACTTCAACTTTTTAACAAAGGAATGATGTTCAAAAGAGGAGAGAGGTGGTGGCAGCCTCCCTTGGGTTGCCATGGGAGCTCTGGTCGTGCAAGGTGAGTGGGGAAGATGAAAAATGAAATATCTCTTCCCCCTTTTATAGAAAAATCCAAAAAGTGCCCGAAAGGGCCCTGCCTGGTCCGGAAAAGTGCATTTTGGGCAAACGCGCTCAAACTGCAAAACTCTGTGAACAAAAAAGATTCAAAATGAGAAAATATGAACAATAGAAGAAACGGTGTCAAAAACTGAGTCCCAAGCAGAAAGATATGCCCCGAACAAATTCGGCGGCAATTGGGTCCAGAATCGCTGAAACTGGAGAAAAATGACCAGAAGAAAATTTTAAGGGTCCATGACTCGACGAAATGTGATAATGAATCCCGTACGAGGATCCAGGCTCCAAACGAGACATTTTGCAATAACTTTCGTTAATTGCACAATGGCCCCTACAAAAAAGGTTAATTGCGAAACTGCCTCAGAATGAAAATATCTTCCAAAAGATATTTTCTTAGATACCCCTGAAATGAAATATCTTCAAAAGATATTTACGAAAAACACTCTAAGAAATGAAAAAGATTCTGAAAAATTGTGCATCCATACCCCTATGGACACCAGGAGCAACCGGAGTACTTTCTTACAACAGTGAAGATACGTATTTTGAGGAAACTACTCAAGATGAAGACACGTGAAGTCAAAAACCAACTTCGAGCATGAAAAGTGAAGTTTTGCCAAACAAGTGACAAACGGGGAAAAAACAAAATAGGGAAAAAGACGAAAAGTGCATAGTGTCGAAAAATGAAAAATGCGAAAATGACTCGATCCTCAAAGGAAGTTGTCAATCCACGGAAAAGAGTCTCAGAAACCATTTTCGAGCACTCGAGATGACACTAAGCGACACAAAACAGAGCTCAGAAAAGAAAATTAAACGAAAAAAATTCATTTGTAAAATTTCAGGAAAAAGGAAAGGAAGGCAAATGACTGGGTCGTTACACACCTATTAAGCATATTGCTCACCCCATCATATTCTACATTTTTCAGGTCATGGAAAAGAAGTAGCCGAGGGTAATCCCACTCAGCCTTAGCTTGGAGTAGGAAATGTCTTTTTGCTAGTTTTTGTAGTTGGACTTAATTTTGTAAAGATGTAGACTCAAAATGCATCCTTTTTCTTGCAAAATGTAAAATATTAGGATTTATTGTGTACATGACCATTGCGCAATGTAATTAAGTTTTACTCACTCAAAATCAGTTTGTGTATTTTAAGTAACATGTGGCAAATTACGTTAACAACGTGGTTGTTATTATTACAATTTAGTGTTAAAATGTATTTAATTTTGTACGTGAATGTAGTGGCGGGGGTGGTTAATTACCAAATGTTGGTATAATTGAGTTATCACTGGATAGTGGGGAGTGGAAGTGCAAATTTCCCAGAACCGGTCGACGTGTGGCCTCCCATACGTCCACCGGCATCTTAGCAGAATGGGTTATTATGGCATACGTTCCAAACCAGTCGACGTATGGCTTCCCATACGTCGATTGGTATCACGTCCCAAACCAGTCGACATATGGCTCCCCATACATTGACCGGTATCTCGGCAGTGGGTATATCCACTATTCATAACCCAAACCAGTTGACGTATAGTATACATACGTCAACGGGTTTCTGCCTTTTAATTAAAGTCTATTTTAGTTTCCCAAATTACACTTTGGCACCCAATTGATGTTACACGTATTTATTTTATGGCCCAATAAAATGCAATAATTATATTTTAACCACCAAAAGGACCATATTGCCCCGAACTTTATTTTATTTATTATGTGATCCAAGTTAATAACTATTATACCCTTTGAGTCTCAAATTATTGAATTGTGACAATTTACCATTTTGTCCTTTTTGGACCATGATATTTAAATTTAACGTGAAATTACTGTATTACCCTCGGATGATTTTGGGTCGGGAAAGGTCCCGTTTAATGATCAGGATCCATGAGGAGCTAGGTCGTTACAGTTATGTGCTTATGTGACTATGAGTTTATTTGATTAATTATTTATTTGAAATATGTGATTTAATTATGTGTTTTAATTGATTGATAGTGTGAGAATTGCTTATTTAATTGTGTAAAATTTCTTGTAAATTATTTGTTAGTTTTAAATGATTAATTGTTTTCTTTTAATTTTAATTTTAGTTTAAAAAGGAGTTGGATTTGGATAGTAGTAATGGACTACCCAATGGGTCATATGGACTACTTGGATAAGAGGCTAGATGGGTATGGATAATTACCCATGAATGGTTGTGTGTGTGTGTGTGTGTATATATATATATATATATATATATATATATATATGAATATATATATATAAGGATAGTTTTATTATTATTATTAGTATTTAATTATTACTAATAGTAAAATTATGATAGTTAGTGATATATATACATATATATATAGTTATGATTATATATATATAGTCACGTTTTATCAGACTTAGTATGTGTATATATATTTTTATTTATATTTTATTTTCCTTTTTTCTTTTATTGTATTAATTTTGGAGTATAATTAGGATTAGAGTTTTAGTGTAGCATACATATATATATATATATATATATATATATATATATGCCTTATGTCTGCGAAGGGTTTAGAACTTTATTGACGTACTATTGGAGGCATAGAAGGCTTGAGAGAAAACAGAGAGTTTTTAAGAGAGAAGAAACTAGGGTTTCGGCCAAGGACTTAAGGCCAGACCAAGGAGGAAGATTGAGGGCTATTCGGGGGTTGGAACCAGGGCAGTAGGAGGCTTCGACGGCGGCCAAGAATTGCTGAAAAAGTTAGGAAGAAAAGGTTAAGATTTCAATCCGAAACCTAGAGGCAAGTTCTTCTTCTAACTCTTTCTCTTAGATTTCGTGTTCTATACATGCCTAAGAGATTTCAGGGTTAATTAGATAATAAATTAACTTGGTATTTATGCTTGAATTGAATTAAAACAGATTTATGTATTATCTTGTGTTCTTGCTAAATCTTGAATTTTTTACATGAGAACTTGTTTTAGTTGGTGTTTAAGATGTATGATATATTTAAACAATTATTTGGAACTGTATGAGATTTCGTTGGGACCTTTAGGGACCTTAACGGGGCGATGTCGCCGGAGACGAAGAAGATGGAGGATAGCAGGAGTAGAGTAGGCTCTACTCGGAGTAGAGATGGCTCTACTCCTGGGGCTTTACGTGGAACGCAGAATTTAGCTATTGTTTGGGATTTTTAGGATTCCAGTGATGGTTGGTTGATGACGAGGGTTTAAAATAATATTAATTGACATGTTTAAGTCCCAAGAAGCATAATTTACATACATATGCTAAGGATTGGAATAATATGAAATTTTATAAAAATTTGCATATGGTTATTTGATGATTTAATTGCTTAAATTTCTTCTAACAATTTAAATGGATATTATATGATTTTGATCATGTATTAGTAGTATAATATGCTCAGTTATTTACTTGATTTTATTATGCTAAGGATTTAATCAGTATGAAATTCTAATTGAATTTGCATGTTGGTAATGGATGATTTAATTGCTTAAAAATTAACTTAGCAATTAATATGGATATTATGATTTTAATCATGTATTGGATGCATAATATGATCATGTACATATCTGATTTCTATTATGTTTATTTCTGAATTTTTGATGTATTCAAATTATTGCATCAACTGTGGATTTATTTGATGTATTACTTTACCTTTAACATTATTTATGGATCATATGCATTGTAATGCATCGGTATGGGACGGTGGCATTTTAGGAACGGATTAACCAAAGAAGTTAAGTCCTACCTATTTTATATAAGGGAATGGATTAACTTAAAATGTTAAGTCCTAGTTATATTCGTGTCAGGTCAACTGAACAAGTTGAATGACCTATCTAGATTATTTATGGATGGATATGATGGATTTTATATACATATAGTTCCGGTGCCATGGTATAAGCTTGAGTCTCAAGATCATGGTTAGGGTGCGTACATTGCCAAGGATGGATAACTGGATATAGTAAACATTTGGGTGCCCTGGTAGGTCAAGGTACTCATGCCTACTTTATATGCGATTTGCATGTTGCCTTCTATTCAGGTTGAGACAGACCCATAGTCCAGTGAGTGTCCTATAATGTGTATCTATATATATACATACTAGTTATTATTGGATTGACTAGGATATATACGTGTATCAGATCTCTACTTGGATTGTAGTATAGTAGAACTTGTTTGTGAGTCTGACCCACCATTATTTTTCAGGTGTTCGTTAGGAGTAGAGGTTGTTCGTCCTGGGTAGGGATCAGTCTACTTCACTTTTATGGATTATCTACATAGGAGTTCTTTTATATTTCAGTATTCTGATGTAGACAGTTATTGTTGTCATTTGTTCAGTTGGAATTTTCTAGGGGTCCACATTGTATGGATTCCCGAATTGTATTATTTTAGAGGATTAATTGTATCAGAATATTTTATTATTTATGAAAATTTATTCTGAGGTTTCAATTAATGGATTATCATTTTAGTTTTCTTTCAAAAATTTATTTATTCTTATTTATCTATTTTGTACTCTGTGTTCGATTATTACCGATTTATTTTTTATATCCTCGAATATTCGGGCGTGGGCTTGGCCAACCCGCATCCGGAAATCCGAGGGTATCACAAAATAGATATGTCATTGTGTGCCTATATGTAGATACTATGCTAATAATAGGTAGTAATGATGTTATAATCAAAACTACTAAAAAGATGTTGACCAAAAATTTTGATATGAAAGATTTAGGCATAGCTGATGTCATACTAAGAATCAAGATTTCTAGAACATCAGATGGTCTAGTATTATCTCAATCTCACTATATTGAGAAAATATTAGAAGATAGTAATCTTGTAAAGACTCCTGTTGATATAAATTTTCATTTATAAAAAAAAATACTGGTCCTAGCATATCATAACTTGAGTTTTCTCGCATTATAGGAAGCTTAATGTATTTGATGAATTGCACACGACCAGACATAGTATACTCAGTTAATAAATTGAGTAGATATATACAAGTAATTCAAGAAAGAAATATTGGACTGCAATAATCAGGGTTCTAAGATATTTAAGATATACCATAAGTTATGGATTACATTATTCTAGATATCCAGTAGTATTTGAAGGATATAGTGATCCTAATTGGATATCAGATATGAAGGATTCTAAATCCACAAGTGGCTATGTCTTTACCATTGGAGGAGGTGCCATATTTTGGAAATCTTCAAAGCAGACTTGTATTGCCAGATCCACTATGGAATCTGAATTTATTGCTTTGGATAAAGCTGGTGAAGAAGCTGAGTGGCTTCGTAATTTCTTAGAAGATATTCCAAATTGGCCTAAACTTGTGTCCGCTATATGTATACATTACGATAGTCAATCAGCAATTGGAAGAGCACAAAGTAATATGTATAACAGTAAGTCTCAACATATACGTCGACAGCATAATACAGTTAAACAATTGCTCTCAAGTGGGATAATCTCAATAGATTATATCAGGTCAAAAGATAACTTAGCGGATCCATTTACAAAAGGTTTGACAAGAGAGCAAGTGTATAATTCATCGAGGGGAATGGGATTAAAGCAAAAAGCTAACGAATCATCTTAATAGAAACCCAACCTAGTTAACTGGAGATATAGGTTCAAAGGGACAACAGAAATTCTGAATGCTCACCAAAAGCACTAGGAAGATTTAATCTTCTACTCATTACTATGATGAGACAGTGTTACCTACAGCGATGAGTAGGATAAGCTATATTTTTAATGACTTTTATACCTTGATAATTCAAGTGGAGTATAGTAGGGTACTCTTAATAAGAAGTCACCTATAGAGTGTGAAATGGGGCCGCTTCTATGAGAACTTCTAAGGCTAAGTTTTCTAGAGCACTCATGAAATACCAGGATTTGTTCAGGGCCATATGAACACAACCGTGAGAACCAACTTTGTGCGAGAAGGAACTATGTGTTTACTATTGTCTTGGTTTACATCAACAGTTGAACAGTTCAAGACATCATGTTCACTGGTTAGCCAGTAAATTCGATAGTAATACACTAGGGAGCTTTCAAGGCCAAAAACTACCTATCCCGATGCAGTTACTTTCCAATAATACTCTTTTTAGTGTTTGTATATTCTTCATTTGCAATTTACGCAAATTTCCATTCATGTGGGGGATTGTTGGAAACGGGGGCATTAAAAACATAAACTTTAGATAAGATTTTAAATAGATTCCGCTAAGAATTTTTTGCGGATCTATAAACGAGCGCGTTCCTCTCCGCAAGGAGATGAACGTGGTATATTTACTTTCTCAAATCCGTTTCCGGGTGAATGAGAAATTAGCTCCAAAGTAAGGTGTTTGATAAGCCTAAATGGATTTGCAAAATGTGGGAAATGTTTGTCCCACATCGAAAAAATATTAAAACCAATTTGAGTTTAAATAAGCCTAGTATGGGATTTGGGTTTGGACCCAAGGGCACCCAAATTTTTAAGAGGGGGAGGACCTAGCTAAGCTTGGGTCCGAACCAACTACCACACACGTGCGCGCCACCCGCCCGGTCCTGTCCGAGCTTGGGCTGGGGCGGGGCTTGATTGTGAAATATGTTTAATTTTTTATTAAATGAAATTGGGCTTATGTGATTGGATCTTAATTTTATTTTTGCAGGGCTTATTAAGATAGCCGAATTGGGCCTGTTTGCTGGGCTGCATAATGGATTAAAATAGTTTTGGTATTTAATTTAAATTAAAACCATAAAATAGTTTTTTATGAACCATTATAAACCAATGGTTGCACCCTTTTGCATATTAAACCACCTACAGTTTTTCCTGAACCATTGTTGGTTGCACCTATTCGAAAAAGGCACCATGTAGCCTATAAATACCCTTCCTTGGTTTCATTCCAAAACACACCAAAATTCAGAAAATTCTTCTCTTCTTCTGAATTTTCTTCTTCCTCCTCTCTTTAGTTTTTGAGTACGAGCCCTAATATTTGGGTTCGAGCCTTAGTCAGTCACTCCGAATCCGAGTTCGAGTTAGAGAGGACTACACCGAGCCGGTTCGCTTATTCCTTTGGTTTGCAATGCTACTATCAAATGAAGACAAATCGTTGTATCCTAGGAAATAGACGCCACTGAATCCGTTAACACCATAGCGGGGCGAATATGTCTTAAGGACATAAAATCAAATTCTATCCTCAACTTTTAATCAGGTTCATTTATTTTATAGTTTTATTTGATTATATTAAACTATATATTATAAAAAAATTATATATTTTTAGATTATTATTTTATATATATATATATATATACACACACACAGTATATTTTCAGATAATATTTAAATAAATAATACTACAATATATAGTATAATTAGATCGCATTTTTGGACAACAATCTTAAGACAGATCTGCTTATAATTATACTATATTGTTATTGTTTTAATTCTATAAATTTGACTGTGGTTTGTATATTTAATATATATCAGACGAATGGCAAGTACAAGTACTACTATGCCTAATGTTCCCGTCAATCATGGGGAGAAGCCCGAAAAAATTAATGGGGCGAAGTTTAAAAGGTGGCAACAGAAAATGATGTTCTACCTTACAACTTTGAATCTAAACAAATACCTAACTGAGACTGCCCTAGTGCTAGATGAGGGAGAGACTGACATTACCAAGCTAGGAGCTGTTGATGCATGGAAGCATGGAGACTTTACTCTTCTAGGCTGGATGTCAAAAGTGATTCAAGAAAACCGTACCAGAGTCTAGGATAGCCGGCTCGGTCAAATCAATAAGAAATGCTATTTGCTTCATCAAAAAATTTGAATACACTTCTATGAAAAAAAAAAAAAAAGTGTTTCACGGAAATGTCTTGATTGTCGGATATTGAAGAGAAAGAAATATAAAGAAAAGTGATGAAAAAGAGAAATAAAAGAAAAATGGTGAAGAAGAAGAAGAACAGTGGAGAGAGGAGGGCCTGAGTTTGGGAATCGATGAGAGAGAGAAAAAAAGAAAGGGTTTTTTACCCAATTAAAATGGGTTGATCTGAATTTTTTCTCTTTTTTTATTATTTTGTTAATTTTGTTATTAAAACTGATATGTTATTTTTTTTTTTTTATTGAAATACATAATGAGCGAGTAGGGTGAAGCTACACACCGGTAAGTAGCTAAGCATTGTCTTATTGGGAATAAAAAATTGTAATTCAAATCAATTCTACAAGGAAAAAAGAGAGAGAAGAAGTCTCCACTGGTATATTAACCCATCTAAGGAACATCCAACCATATTAAATTTAAGAGTTAATTTTATTGACACTCCCTCAGGTTTGGCCAAATATCATTCTCAAATATCTTTCGAAAATAACTACCACTCAGGTTCATTTTTACTTTTCCGTCACAGTCTCCGTTAAAGACATAAAAAAAGACAATTTTACCTTTAATTTTTTAATCCTAATTATTCCTAAATACCAACTTTGCCCCTGCTTTATAAATATATATATATATATATATATATATATATATATATAAAAGATAACATATGTATAATATAATATAAATATATATAACATAACATATATATAATATAATATATAGGGAGCAATATACGCGACTTTTATTTCAGTCGTTGGATTTCATCCAATGACTAAAATTGAAAACAACTATATTATTTATTTCTGGCATTTTAAGACTCCAAAATCACTTAATTTAAGTGTTTTAAAAATACCTTCTAATAAGCCAAATTTTACGGGTGTTATTATATTATTAGATAATTTAGATGAGAATTTTTTCATTATTATACAATTAATTTTTTTTCTTCAATCTTAACATTTTTTTTTTCCCGTATTTTCTTCGGTACATATAGTGGAACATTTATAAATAAAAAAAATGTCATTCATCAATTAGTTAAGATGGCCTATTCAAATTAGGTTTTATCAAAATTTTAATGAACACAGTATTGTATTTTTCCATAGTTCAGAACTTCTTTGATTAATTGTAAAGTAATAAGTTGTAGTCAGTTTTTTTTAGTAGGACTCTTCTTTCTTCAAAATATTAATTTTTTTTTTTTTTTTCTACTTCCACTGAGGTTCGAACCCCTGACCACCATTTGAGAAGTAAGAATCTTGTATCGCTAGGTCTTATAGAAGGATTTTACCCAGTAGAATAAGAAGAGAGACTTAGCAAAAAAAAAAAAAATTCTCCTTTCAATTTCGTTAAGGAAGTTTTTTATTTTTTTTTATTTTTATTTATTTATTATTATTATTTTTTTTACACAATATGGAAGAACTTAGTAATTATGAATAGAGAGAAAATAATGTAAGTTTTCTGTCAAAATTTTTTTACGAAAAGATATATTTTTTTTCCTATAATGGAAGGACTTTACTACTTTTATTCTTTAATATTCAAACAATTTTAGTGGAAGCATTTATTTATTTATTTTATTTATTAATACTACCTTATTAGAAGGTGTTTTATTTTATTTCAAACACTCAAAGTGAGTGGTTTTGGGTCTTAAAAAATTAAAAATAAATAATATAATTATTTTCAATTTAAATTATCAGATGATATCTAACAACTTAAATAAAAATCGCATTATTTTTTGTACATCAAAAAATAACTTAACTTAAATAATATTTGACCAAATTTTAAGAGTTCGGGTGAAATCAACCCTAAACTTAAATAATTAGGTGGTTAAGTTTTAGAAGATTTTTATTTTTGTCTTTACGATTTTTGGGTAACGTGTTAAGATTCCTTTGTTTGGTAGGGCATAAAGAGGCCACGTCGCGTGTTATAATTGGCGCTATAAAGCAGTGGGCGACTGGGAATTGGTCTTCCTTTCTGGGACCCACCGTGAGTTGGGCCTTGGGAAGTCGCTTTCTTCCGTGTTCCAATTATTTTGTTGTCGTTGTTATGGAATATGGACAACTAAGTTACCTAACCCTTTAAAGGAAAAAAAAAATAAATAAATAAAATTACCTTAAGCCTCTCTTATCTGCGACTTGCGATTCTTGTCTTTTACAAAACTATTTTTTATTTGAATAACAAAAACGCATCGCGCGTGTGATTTGAAATCTATAGCATGAAATTTTAATTAAACATGTTTCCTTGTGTTGTATTATGCTACATTAAATCTTGTCAAATATTTATTAAACTAAGGACATGTGAACTTGTGAAATATTATGTTATTCATTTAATAATCATATTCAGTTCATATTACAGTAATTCGTATGATATGATATCAATATTTTGACATAATTCGGACACGAAATACTAAATACAAATTATCACTCCTACCAAATATTAAAAAAATAAATTTGTGTATGCGTCAAATCCCTACAATGAAATTGATAATATCATAAATTATTTTTATTACTTTATGTTTTTTTCATACTAACAATGTGATTTTTAGGAATTTTTTTTCAATTTATTTATTTTTATATAAGTCATATTTTTCCTAAATTATATATCATTTTTCCTACTAAATTTTTTATTTTAAATCATTTCTAATAACTTAATTTTATGTTAGCCAAATCAATATTCCTCTCCAATGCTAAATTTATATATCTAGTTGAATATGAACAATGATTTGTTTTATGTAAACGCCCTTAAGTCTAATTTAACTAAAATTGTACCATCTCCCTGGGCTGTTTAGAAAAAAACAGAATATAGAACAATAGATTATATATGTGAGTAATATATATATATATAAAATTGTAAAACAAAAACAAGGGAATCAGAGATTACTTTTTTATTTTTTACAAATCGTTTTTCTCTTTCATACTAATTTGTTAAAATTAATTTTTTGATCATATGTAAAAGAAAAAGAGACAACCTGTTTGTTTTATTTTTATTTTCCTTGTTTTTCCTCACTAAATTTGAAAATCAAATATCACCAAAAACCAGAACTTAGTGGTACTAGATAGTTTTAGTACTTATAGGGACAAGTGCGTACGTTACTGTTTGTCAATTTAAAAAATTGAAAATTACAATTAAAAATCCATTTTAATGGGGCATTATTGGAAATCTGCAAGTGTATTTATAATATGAAAGTGATCTTTTTTGTATACATAGTATGGTTTGAAAAAAGGTTGGCAGGTTTTACACACAGCATACACAGTCACATACATACAAATACACACACATATATAAAGTCTTCACTAATGGTTGTCATTATTGATGAGGCGTGCCCACATCAATCGAACTCTTAAACAATAGTACTTAAAAACGATTTTTACTTACAGTTTTCAGTGAATTAGAATAAAAAATAATTTTCAATTTTTTCAGATTAATATTTTGATTGGTTGAAAAAATTTACAAAACAATTTTTCGAGAATAAAAGTTCATAAAATTGCTTGGTTGTAGTACTTACTAAAATAGTTTTCTAAACTAAAGAGATCTTAACCTAAATAGTTGTTTTATGAGTATTGGTTGTAAAATTGCTGGCAAATTACTCTTTTTGTATTTAATTTATGAAGTTAACTATTAATAATAATATATATATATATATATAAGTTTATTAATGCAATATTTATTTATAAGTGTTGGCGGTGCATTCATTTAAGCTTGTATTCTTAACTTAATAAAAATTACACAAATACAATATCAAAAGAGGTACAAGACTTACTTCAAGTGTCATGTGCACTTTGAGCCGTACAATCATTAAGTTTAATTATACATAACCAAAACATTAGAGAATTACAAAATAGCTAAAATAATTAAATTTAGTTATACATAACCAAAATAAAATATTAGAAAATTAGAAAAGTAGATTCATTTCTAAAGTTTCTCATTTGTGCTGCGCCATCATCAAATAGTTAAGTGCATTCAGTACACCAACACTACTACTGCTACCATTCCCCCCATCAACAACATTGAAATCTTCTTCTCCATACTCTATAAAAAAACGATCATCTAATATATTTTGATAAATGAAATTGTGAATCGTGCAACAAGCAGTTATAATGCGTCTTTATCTAATCAATTTATAAGAAGGTATAAGCTTCAAAATGGAAAAAGGAGCCTTTAGAACTTCAAAGTAACGTTCAATGATATTGTGAAGTGATGCTGATAGTTAAACAATTCCTTTACACCATGTGGTTGGCAATTATTACCCCTGTAGTCTTGTAGATGATATCTTTGACCACGATATGGAGACAGAGCCAGTAAGCTTGGGTCGTCGTTGGCTCACCAGAATCAATAGGGCTCACCGGACAGCTTGGCTAGACTGAGACGTCGTTGAAGCTCATCACGCTAGAACTGGGTTTGTTGGAAATGAAATGGGCTTTCTGGTTTAATCACTCTTGGAGCATGTATGTCCAGTGGAGCTTGCATGAATGTATGAGTGAGTGGGAAGCTCGCCGGACTAAATTGAGTCTAGCCGAACTTGGTTTGTTCTAACTTGGAGCTCGTCAAAATCAATGGTGGCCTTTAAACCACTCCCTCGACGTCGCCTCTTCTTTTCCTACGTCTGGACCGTCATCGATTTCGTCACCAATTGTGGTGATGGTTGTGTTGCAAAGAGAGGTTAAAGAGAGAGAGGAGAGGGAGTAAAACGACTTGAAATTCAAAAAAAAAATTAATGCACATGAAAAAAAAAAAAAAAAAAATTTAAGGTTAGTAGCCAATAGGCTTTTAACGTGTGGACACATTCCTTTTTAAGTAATAATATGTGAGGAGTATAAAGGTCTAATAAATTAAGGGTAAAAATGTATTTGAAACAATATAGGGTAATTTAGGTATTTTATTTTATTGGGGTGTCAAAGCAAATTAAACCAAACTTAATGGGGTGTGATGGTAATTTTTGCTTAAGTTTAATTTGAGAGCAATAAACTCAAACCTGAAGGGTGTCAGAACATTTAATCTCTATCGCAAGTGTCGTGTTGTCTGTGTGATTGTGTTGTTTTCTGTATTTGAAAACTCGTATTCGAGCCATGTACCCTTTTCCTCCCTTTTAACCACTAACCCCCCACATTCATGTCGTTAAATAAAAAAATAAAAAATAAAAAAACATTGAAATTATCAAGACAAAATATCTACTACTTTTTTCTTTCCTTCTTCTTCTTCTTCTTTTTTTTTTTTTTTTTTGGGGAAAAAAAACAACCGAGATGCATGGGCCATACATAATATTGACTCCTTATAAATGCCCATGTATTATAGTAATTTAGAAGGGACAAAAGAAGGTGGTGACATTTGATAGAGAAAAGAAAACAACCGCTAATTAAACACACTCCATACATCCCAGAACATATTTGCTTTCCAAATCACATCACACCAACACTTTCACTTTTCAAAGTTACATATTTTTTAAACAAGATATTTTCTCTCTCTTGGATAGACGTTATTCAATTGCTTATATAAGCAACTAAGTTGATTCAAAATTTGCAGTAGTCTTAGGATACAAGCTTGAAACATAATATGGATCGCCCAATACAGCCAATTTTGGTGGTATTAGACTTAATGTATCATTAATTGACTTTAGTGAGACATATTTTCAAACACGTAGAAGATTCTGTACAGTTGTTTCTTGCACGGGACATTTTATTTTTTTATTTTTTTTATTTATGAATTTGGATTAGTAAAGTTTCTTATTGTTGCCTATATTGTCCATTAATCATAAAAATTTCTAACTCTTTATGTAGAAGAAAAAATAATAAATAATCAGGAGTCCGATACAATAATTTAACGTCTTTATAATGGCATTATGATAATATTATTATATTCACGTAAATATAATCAAATAGAATGTGTCTGATTTTTTAACTCTTTATCGGCACACTAATGTAAAAACTAACGTGTGCTTGCTCTATCTCCCAGCAACCAGTGTAAACAGGACATAAACTATAGGAATCGTAACTAGTTTTGAGAGTTCCAAGCTTTCATCTTTGAAATTTAGAGCAATTTTTGGCTTGACATTCATCTAATAAAGTAATGGAATATTGGAAAATTGACATCTTAATATAATAATCAAAGTAATGGATGGACAATCTTGATAAAACCTCCTATTATATTGGCCACTTGCCGTCGTCCCTTCCTTTCGGATTATATTTATTGATTCCACAAAACTCATGCAATGATTCCAAATCATTTTTTTGACGCGTTCCGATATTTATTTTAATAATTTAGACGAGTCAATGAGAAAAATATATTGAAAATTCATTTATTTTTCTTTATTAATTATTGCATAACATTTTTTTTTTAAGGCAAAACATTGATCTCAATTACAAGCATTTCATTGACAACACTGCATATCTTACTCATTACCCGTCGTCCAAAGAATGCAAGTTCAGTAAGAGCTTATTAAAAAAAAAAAAAAAAACATTAGTTATTTATTTTTTTCTCAAAGTTCGAGTTTGTGAAAAAGTCCTAATTATAATTTTTTTTTTTGTATATTTTATTCAAAAATAAATAAATAAATAAAGAGAGAAAAAAAAAAAGAGTTTATTTATAACCACTTGTGTTTATTAAATGTATGTGACTCATACATTCACCCTGTCCATCATGCTGTGCAAGTTTATTAATTTTGATTAAGTCATTGTGCAAGTGGACTGATCACCCGTATAGATATCATACTCTATTTAATTGAAATAAAGAAAAAATATATCTAAAAAATGCAACCCAAGATTCCACAGAGATGCAGATCGAGTGGAGCCCATATGATGCAAATTGCCCCATTGATGCTAAAAATCAAGGGTTTCACTTTTCGGGCGAGGTCGGGAAAACATTTATTTATTAATTATTATTATAATTATTATTTTTAATCTTGGCAAGTTAGGAATGGTAATGATAACGGATGGGAGTTTGTCCATTTATTTAAAAGTTTAAACTGTTGGGTAATATTGCATATTTATCTATTTATACTCGATCATTTTTTTCATCAAATCCGATGTGTGACAAATGATTCCTGATAACATTTTTCTTACTCAAACTCGTAATGCCCTCGTTGCGGTGGCTTATCCGCCTTCTGGGCCTGACGCTTGGCCTGACATCGAATCAAGAATTATGTCTGACTTTGATACAAACTATAACGGGTGCACGTTTGTCCATTTATCAAGAAAACTCAAGTTGTTGGGTAGTGCTACATACTCACTTATTTATATGTAAAACGTAAAACAAATGCCCTTGTAACAGTAACCGAGTGAAGTTAAGACGAGTTTGACAAAATCATACTTTGTTTCATTCAAAAATTCATCATACCAAATCAACCTTTATTTGGGGACGTGTTTGTAATTGGTTTGTTTAGCTGTTAAATGATATCGGACGGTCGTATGTTTGGTAATATGGGCCCTACAGCCCATAAACAGCAAACTGGCTAGCCAAACAAAACAGTTGCGCATGTGCGAGAGACCACTAAGGATTACGTAAGCGTCCAAATTCTTTGAATTGGGCCTATGGGCTCTTCAATGAATCTGGACACAACATGGAGGTCTCTTCTCTGAACTCCAGCTCCACTGAGTTGTGGAGGTGGGCCCCACGAATCTTCCCCTTGTTACTCGACTTTTGCTGAACTTTGCCAGTTGAAATGGGCCCAATAAACTTGTTGTCATCTGTGGGAGAGTGGGACCCATTTGAGGTGGATTGACAAGTTTCCAGCCGTTGGATCAGGTGATTGATGATGGGGTATGATTGACTGAATTATTCATCGGCCCATACCATACCCTCATCTGGATTGGGTTTGTTTGTTAATTTTTGGATGGTCATTAATGAAGGCTCAAGCCATCTTTAATTAACTACTATATTGGGCCTCGCTTCCCTCCTCTATTTTTGTGCCAAATATATATATATATATATATATATATAGTATAGACATTTGCTATTTGGCCAAATATTGCGCATGATCTGAAATTGTATTTGATTATTCTTCCGGTGCATGAGTCTCTATAATATAGTGATCATACACTGTCTTCTATTGCATGTCATAACAATAAAAACATAATTTTAATGTTGTATCAAGGCCCACTCTCTTGTATTGACAACTCATATTATTTGCACACATATTTTGCACGTGGTTAGTCTAGAATGATTTATTTAGATTATGTGAAGTTTCTCTTCTTCTAAATTTTTTTAAAATAGTACACCAATTCTTAATATTATTTTTCATTTTTTTTTTCTTTTCGAATGACTTTAAACTACATATTTTATAAAATTTTGATAATAAAAAGAAATGGTTTTTGCTACTCTCTCAGACATTTTTTCTATTCATGTAAAAAAATTCTTACTTAATAAGTAGAGTTATGAATCTATTTAATTTACTTAATTTGAAAAACGTAAATTCTCCAATTTAACTTTGTTTTAAGACATGAAACAAAAATAGCATTGTAATCCCAAAGACATGAAATTGCAATTACCAGTATTACAAAAAAAAAGTTTTTTCTTTCTTTTTTTTCTTTTTATTTTTGTAAACTTTACTTTTGCAAGGGTTTAACCTCTAAGTAGGACAAAATGAGTGTATCCATTACTTACTTACCAAAATAAAATAAAAAATATATGCTGCAATTAAAATTCAAAGAAAATTATTTTAAAATTTTAATTTCAATCAAAGCAGTGTGAGGAATCCAACATATCTGGCAAAAATACTGGGCTTAATAAACTAGGCATCCAGATGACGGCCCAATCATGCGCCAAAGTTTTGAAGTCCAAAATGGACAGGCCTAATTAAGTATATCACATTTAAACCATTGTGTTGGGCCGATTTAGGCCTGTTATCCGAAAAAAACTTTCTGGCTCCCGTTGTGCATGGGTGCATTCAGACCGTTCGTGTAATATACGTAATTAGACACATGATAATGAACGGTTGGATGAGACCATTGCACGGTGCAACGAGCGCAAAAAAATTTTCTTTTATTATTTTCGAAATAAAGCAGAAAAAAAGAAAGAAAGAAAAAAGAATCTTTCAAAATATATATATATAAATAAAAAATAAATATCAAAGTTGAATCAAAACGATCAAAAAGTGGCTGAGCTGTTTTGACCATTTTGAATTGACCGTTTAGGTTGGCATTCCTTTGTTTTCAAAATTGTTGATCATCAAAATGTCCTCACAAACACCTATAAATATGGATCCATATGACAAATTTTCCACTTTTCGGATCCAACCTGTTGACTAGCAAAGCCAGTCTAATGTTTGGGCGGGGTCTACGCCTCAAAATCAGCGACCATTTAGTATACTTTGACTCCAAACCCCATTTCACAAGCTTGTGTAGAAAAATGAATGGAAAGAAATGAGTGGAAATGCAGTACTTTTCAATAGTTTAAATTTTTGGATAAATGGACAAGTACTCACTTGTTACAATTGATATTTTAATTCTTGATTCGGTATCACGCCAAGTGTTCGATTGAAAATATATTCGTAACGAAAACTTTGTGAATTAGATAAGAGTTTAAACGTTTAGGAAAATGGACAAACACCCGTTACAAGACTTAAGATCCTTGTCCCCATTGATATAAGTAGGAGGTCCCAAAAATTAGCAAATCATGCATCTTACTCCGCAAAGCATATGCGCCATCAAGAAGTCAAATATGAACTAAAGTGCTGCCATTGTTATTTTATTTATTTATTTATCCTTTTGCGCTTTATTTAGAGGTATCTTTAAATATATGCAAGAGTTATTCAGTCTTAGATGAATATATATATATAGTAGTACATGAAAAGTCTACAAGAATGTACAAGCAAAGCCCAAAGCATGGACCCAGCCCACGAATAGAGGACGGGCCCCATCAACAAAGCATACAAAACCCAATCACAAAACAGGGCCTACCCATCAATAGCAAACACATTTCTAGTCTAGGGCGCTCTAGACTACCCATGTCTAAGCCGTGGTTCAGTCCGGTGAGAGAGCAAATTAGGGCATACCACATTCCTAACTCAATCAATCTGGTGGCTCCGGTGGTGGTCGGATGAACGACGTAGGTAGATTCCACTCAAGAAATATGCTACTTGTTTGATTCAGTTTCAAAATTTTATAGATTTTCATACCACTGAGTTTATAAAGTGTTGAGTGTATAGGGTTGTTATTTATAATTATTTTAAAATAAGGTTAAGTGTAAAAAAATCTCTCATAATGTGTAATTACTCTCCTATTGTTAGGAAAATTCCCCTACTTTTTTAAAATTTTGCAAATAAGCACAAATCATAATTTTGGCAGTAAAATTAATAAATTAACCTTACTTTATCATTAACAAAAATAAAAATAAAAGGCAAAAGGCAAAATGTCAAAATTAAACTTAAAGTCATATTTTCCTTCTCAATCTGCTATAACAAAACAACATACCCTATATAATTATATGCGCGCGCGCACACACACATACTTCGTCTCTTTCTGATATATCTCTCTTCAATCTCAATTCTCATGTCTCACAATGTATATGTACGTACATGTAATTCAAGCACTCACAAACCTTATCTTTTATTCCAACTAGTAAGGAATGGTATGTTGTATTCCTACACAAAGTGAGTTTTCTTTTATTTTTTATTTTTCCATTTTCAATTCTATTTAAGAGAACAATTTCAAATATAGAGTAAATTCAATGCATGCGAATGCAAGTTGATGACCTCCTTTAGCTTTCAAATAACTGGCCGGAATTAAATATGTTTCGATATGTATACATAGTACAGGACAAAACTATGCTTTGGTAAGTACTTTGTTATATTACGACACAAAAAAAAAAAAAAAGGAAGATAAATTATACAGTACATATTTCCTCTGCACCTTAAAGTTGAACAAATTATACTTTATTTATTTATTTTTATTTTTTTTAGTTGGTATTCACACCTTGATCTTCATTTAGGAACCTTTTAAGAAGTAAGAGGGCTGATACCACTAGGTTACTGATTCGTTGGGAACAAATTATACTACTCTATACTTTATTACTTTAACCTACCTACTCAAGTCAGTTTGCTGAAAAAGTGATTTTGAATGTGATAAGTCAATAATGTCCTTATATTTTAGAATAATGATACTCACACCATAGAGTTAAAGTAAATTGTCTAACCCAATGATTTTTGATTAGCTATTTATATCAAATATAAGTAAGTGGAAAATCTCACTTCCTTATTTGTTACTAAATTATAAAGGATATGTCTAGCAATTCACTAACAAGGTGCAACAATTATTTTTCTATATTATAATAATATACTATATCTGTCCCAAAATAAATATCCCTTTATAAAAATTGAACTTTTTAAGAGAAAAATTTTTAATATTTATTTATTGTATTGTTAGTGGATGAATTACCAAATTTATTAATAATGGGTCAATATGGACAGTTTACTTTTATAAGTTCAAATGAAGAAGGTTACGTATTCAAATAGAACTTATTTTTGGACATTCAAAAATGAACAGAGAGTATTACATTTTACATAAGCAAAGAATAAAATTGTTACTTTATAAAATATGGTCAACACGTTGGATTTGGAAAAAAAAGCTTCAAGAGTGTTATTAAGTATGTAAAATTTTAAATGAGATTAAAGTAATAAATACATAAAAATTTACCATGTGTAATTTGTGCAAATCTTAAAAAAGAGGTCGGTACAATTTCTCCTGTCAAAGCTTCACGTGAATCCTAGGTGCAGAATTCGATTGTATGATGCAACGAAACGTGATATCCATCAACGGCCGTGAATGGGTCTTGAAAAGATCATGTGGTGTTAGAATAAGGATATAAAACATTATGATACATGAAAAGTCACACCCGCAACAAAACAAACGCAAGAACAAAGTCCATGTTTTTCTTTCTATATTCTCCTTCTCCATGAGAAGAAGAAAAGAATCCCATGTGACGCTTTCTACTTGTGTATGGAAGAGGGTTTCAATTTCAAACTTTGACACTCACAACAGCTTCCGGTTCCCGGTAAAGTCCGATGCCCTCCATTTCTGTGGGTCCCACACCCCCTCACTGCAATACGACTTTTGCATTAAAAGCTGTTTAAAGGTCAACTCTACCTCACTGGCTCCAACTAATACTAACTCTTTCTCTCTTTACATTTTTACCAAGTCATCAATCCAACGGCTCATTACTACCTTTTGACTTTCTGCCTCCATCTCTACTCTCCCCCTCTCTCTTCCATCATTCCACACAGTCTCCAACCCGTTCACCTCCTAAACCGGACCCACCATAAAGAGTCGGTCAATGCCCAAACCACTTTCTCTCTCTATAATTTTTTATCTTAGAGCCACGTGGAAGGATTTCATTGGTTTTGTCGTTTGACGGCAATAGACATAAAGGACAATTCAGTCATCCAATCCTCCTGCATTTAGAGGGCATCAGTTTGACTCCAAATACAACCCCCTTTCCTCTTCTTTCTTTCATCTCTCTCAAACTATCTCTCTATCTCCCTCTCTCTACGCTGTTCTTGTTGTTTCATGTTGGTGTAGAGATATGGCCGTTAAGCTAATGATGGGTTTCAGAGACAGTGGTTTTGGTGCCAAGATGGAGGAGAATGCGGTGGTGCAAGAAGCGGCCAACGCCGGTCTACAGAGCGTTGAGAATCTCATCAGATTGCTTTCACATCAAACCCAACAACAACAACAACAACAACAACAGCAACTGAAGTACCAAGACGCTACTTCAAACTCTAAATCCGTTATGAACGGCGGCGACGCCGATTACAGGGCGGTCGCCGACGTCGCCGTTAACAAGTTCAAGAAGTTCATCTCCTTGCTCGATCGGACCAGAACCGGTCACGCCCGTTTCCGAAGAGGTCCTGTATCTCCTCCTCCTCAACAGCAACACAAAGCCCTAGAACCTGAGCCGTTAGTTCAAGCGACGGTCAATCATCATCACACGGTGGAGGATAAACAGGCTTCGATTTCTAGGGTTTATTGTCCCACTCCGATTCAGCGCTTACCTCCTCTGCCCCACAACCATCACCAGTTGGTCAAAAACGGATCCGTCGATAGAAAGGAGACCACGATCAATTTTGCTGCTGCGTCGCCGCCGGTTTCGGCGGCGAATTCGTTCATGTCGTCGTTGACCGGCGACACCGACAGCCTGCAACCGTCGATGTCGTCGGGGTTCCAGATAACGAATCTGTCGCAGGCGTCGTCGGCCGGCCTGCCGCCGTTGTCGTCGTCGTCGTTGAAGAGGAAGTGCAGCTCCATGGACGATGCTGCTGCCAAGTGCGGCGGCTCTTCCGGACGATGCCATTGTTCCAAGAAAAGGTAGGTCCACCACCACCAACTCTCTCCTCTGTTTTTATGACACTATCAGAGCCGTTCATTCATCTGACTCTAAATATTGTTTGTTTTGATTCAATCAGGAAATCAAGGGTGAAGAGAGTTGTCAGAATTCCGGCTATCAGCATGAAGAACGCCGACATACCACCTGACGATTTCTCTTGGAGGAAGTACGGTCAGAAACCCATCAAAGGCTCACCTCATCCCAGGTTAGTCAATAACAAATACTAGTAGAAAAAAAAAAAAATATATAGTTTAAAATTAAAATTTAATTTTTATTTATTTATTATCAATTCGAATGAAACGATTTTAAACGGTTGAATTTGAATTGTTTTTAGGGGTTATTACAAGTGCAGTAGTGTAAGAGGTTGTCCAGCGAGGAAACATGTTGAGAGAGCAGTGGATGATCCGACGATGCTGGTGGTTACCTACGAGGGCGATCACAACCATTCACATTCGATCACGGAGGCAACAGCTGCCCTAGTTCTCCAATCGTCTTAGTCAATGCTATGATTATTCTTATCATCAAAGGGTCCAAAAGCAATCGGAAAGCGATGTGTCATCACAGCCGTTGAAAAAGCTTACAAGAAATGGACAAATCAATATCTCTGCAGAATTTGGGTGTGTGTCTCAGTGGTCAAAGAAGAGGGTTGGCTCTGTCTCCAAGAAGATTAGTGGGGGATGCTTCCTCAGCTACGTCAAGACAAAAATTAGTGGGGTCCACTCTGTTTTACCAAAAACACTTCTGTTTTCTCTCTCTTCCGTTGAAAAACTTTTGATTGTTGTGTTTAGAAAAATGTTAAAGTAAAGAGAAGAAAAAGATGAGACTCTCTGTGGATTTGGTGGGAATTGAATCATATATTTGCAAGTAGTGCGGTGTTTCTTTTTATTTATTATTATTTTATATTATTTACTTAGACTCTTGATGTATTATTATTACTCAGTAAATGCTTCATGGTATATTGGTATACACGTTGGTGGGTCTCTTGCTAGGAATTCCACTATTACTTGTTCCATTTTCCACTCAAACAAACACCTATATATATATATATATATAAACACAGAATGGAATATATAGTTGCGTGGTCAATATGAAGATGATTAAAGAATTAGTCAACTTGGCTATAAATTAACGAGAACGTGTCGTGTATGGGACGGTTGACAAAATTTTTATATATAATAATTATTCGTGTGTATATATAATTATATATATATATATAACCCCACTAATTTAGTTGAAACGAGCATAATGTAAGTGATATATATATCACTTACATATATATATATATTCGTGTTTGTAAAGATTTGCAAAGTCAAAATAGGCGGGTGGGACTGATTATAGGTTCCTTCGTGGTGGTCCCTACTTTATTTCAAAATTTTTAAATGACAAATAGTCGCACATAGTAACGTAATTTGGCAGTGGACAATTGACATTAAACTACTTTAGTTTTTCAACGTGATTTATTAGCCGGAGGAAATCTAGAGGATTGCACATGTCGTTCCTTTAAAAACCTACATATATTTCTTGTGTTTACTTTCCTTTTTCTAGTCAAAATAAACTTGTAGTAATTCTCTTTTTCTATTGTGCAAATGATAAAAACGAGACATAAGGTGTGGAAGAAAAAAACAGGTCATACATTATCTAGAAGAACATAGATTTTCCTTCATGTTATTTAGACGAGGAAGATGAGAGTATTTGGATGTCATTGTGTTGGACTCTTTAAACTCATTCGAAGGAGAGCCGTGTTCAATTCTCATTTCTTTGTAATTTAAAAGGAAGAAAATGAAGAAATACGTTGAATTCTTACTCGCTTTTGTGAGTTATGCATTAAAATATTTTTTGTGTGTCATATTGTGATTGACTGAGAACACAGTCTTTAGGCACAGACTCACAATAGGACCATTGGGGTGGATGATTTTTTATTTTTACATTTTATACTTAAAAATTTTGAAAGTTTGTGAAGATGTCCCCACTGGATTTTTTTCATTTTACACATCAAAATTTGAGAATTTATGAAGATGCCCCCACTAAAATTACAATTCGCCCCCACCAGAATTTTTTTATTTTTTATTACATTTTATATTTCAAAATTTTGATAATTTATGAAATAACCCTACCGAAATCACAAAAATAAACCCACTATATAAGTTTGCCCCAACAAATTAAAAGGTTGCCCCCTCACAAAATTTTTGGGTCCGTCATTGATAGTCGCGGATCATATTTTGTTGATCCTGGGTGTCATTTTGAGGTTTGCTCTTTTAATGTCAAAAGCTTGTCAAGCTTGTCCTTGTATGATTAAGTCTTCTGGTATGATCAAGGGGCATTACAGTCATTTTCTCATTATGGTAGGCTTTTTACAAGAGTACTACATTCATTACAGTCTCAATAAAGAAGGTTCATTATGCTGTCAAGGTCTGTCACATGCTAAAAAAGCTTAGTTTGCTGGTTCACCTCTAATAGCCTAATTCTATTCACTCTCAGGGGTAGTTTTGTTTATATATATATAAGTGTGAACTTATTGTATATGCTTGAGATACTGCATTGTTCTACATAAGTCAATTTCAGGATCAAATTGCATATATACATGCTGCTGCAAACATATTTTTGGTCTAAGTGACATGTGGTCTCATAAAGGGTACTTCAGTAATCTTACCTACATCCTCAAGGGTATCTCAGTCAATTCAGTTGGCAGAGATAATCTAAATCCCCTGTATGAAGGTGCATTGTAAGACATTTCTGAAAGTTCATGTACAATTATGTTCATGAGAATGTACAATTCATGTACCACTGACACGTGCATAGTGGTCCTTGTGAGATAGTATGGTAACAACCTTGCTTCATCCCTAAGCTTAAGTTTACAGAAATATTTTCTGATGTGTGTATATGTGAGGTAAATGTGAAATGAGAGTGCACTTGAAGACAATTTGTGTGCTGATTCAAAGGGTATTGTGGTCCTTTCATCACTGTAAATATCTGAGTATTTTCGTATCAAATGATTGGTTGATGATGATTTATCCATTCTAGGGCAGCAAGATGACAGTATAAATATACTGTAATAGCAGTTGCAAAAAGTGTGCGCAAATATTAAGCCTTTTGAGCTACATGTGAGTTGCTGTGCTTGAAGCTATTCGAGGGGCAAGAATGAGAGAGGTTCTTTGAGGTTTTGAATGATGATTTAAGTAGAGATTCATCTTTGAATTCAGTAATGAAAGTGTATCCCACAGTTGTTCAAAGAAGGCTAAGTTGAGACAGTTTTTCTAGTGCAAATGTGGGGTTGAGGAGGTCCAAAGTTGTTGTGGTCATTTATGGAGTTGGAGCAAGGTTTGAGCAAGTGTATTTGTCCATTTCAGAACTGTAGAAGGTACTTTAATGTTCACAAGTGAGCTGCAGTAAGTTTTCATGTCTTAAACCTTTTTAAAACTTGATTTTCTGGTTTATGACTTTGAATCTGAGCTTACCATGTTAAAATCATGCTATACATTGACTATCCATCATCTGAGCATGTTTGATTCAATGATTTGAAGTTAATCAAGTTGAGACTTGACCAAGAAAGTGACCATTTCAGTTTCTGGTGTGGTGAACCTCAGTAATTAGGGTTTTGAGCCTAATTTCTGTGATTTGTGAACTGAACCTAATATATCATATTTACATCATTGTGCTTGACATTTGAGTATTTATATAATGATGATTCAAGATTGTGAGAGCATTGTTCAGGCCTAAGACATTGCAGAATTCCATTTATACCTTAAGACCAGTGATATATCAATTGCAGCAAAACAGAACCTGTTGTGTGCTATTGGTTACTGTTTTGAGCTACATTGTTTCATCCTTGCTTGTGTATCTTGACTATTCATCTGAGCAAGTGTTAATCATTGATTTGAAGCTGTGGGAGTCATTGATTGAGGAGAATTTGAAGTATTGTAAGGTTGTGTTTGTTATACCTTGAAAAGTTAGGGTTTAGCCTTTAAATTGATGATTTGCACATAAAATGTTTATATCTTACTATACTTATGTTTATCATCTATTGAGCAAGATTGTCTAGCTATATCAAGACTGTGGGAACCAAGTTGAACTTCAATTTTAGGTAAAATTCCAGTTTTACCCTTTAGAGCCTGAAGATAGGGTTTTGGCTATTGAAGGTCGTGGAAGTGAAGTTTGGGTTCTTGTTGAAGCTGCATTGCAGAATGACACCTTGACCCTTGAAATCTAAGGTTTGTTGAAGTTAAGCCTTTTGGGTGTCTATATTGTGTTACCTTGCTATTTGAACTGTCCTCATCAATTGAGCAAGTGTACTTTGGTGATACAAGGCTGTGAAAGTCAATTGCAGGTCTGAATTGAAACTGCATTGTGAAGTGACTATTCTACCCTCAGTTTTGGGGTTTAAGCCTGTTGAGTACTAATGCTGTGTTACCTTACTTATCTAATTGTGTACTTCATTCAAGGAATTGTATTTGGCTAAGATAAGGCTGTGGAAACCTAGTTTGAGCTACCATTGAAGCTACATTGAAATTTGACAGTAATATCCCATTGATTGCAGAGTTATGTAAACTAGGGTTTTTAGTTATGTGTACTTAAAGCTGTATATTTATTCTTATCTTGTGTAACATCTTAAGTAAGATGTACTTGGAGTGTTGACACCTTTATTTTTATGTTGAGAGAGCTGTGAGAGTTCATTGAGTCCAAGTAAGGGTGCTTATGATAAGGGGAGTGCTTGTGAGCACTGTGCTGAGTTAGTGTGTGTGTAGAGGTTATGAAAATTAGGATTTCAACTTGTGCATGGGTGTGTGTGCAGAGTGTGAGACAGCTGAATGTGTAACTACTTACTTACAACTAGTGAAAATTATATTGGTTGAGGTCAAAAACTAAGATTTTTTTCCTATTGAGAGAGTTTTACTTGTAAACCTTATGTATTTGTGTTTGACTTCTCTTATGCTCTTTTAAGTGTACTTTGAATTGAGGAGGAGAATCAAGCAAAGTGAGTTGAAATTCATTTAGACCAATTCACCCTCCTCTTCCTCTTGATCTAACATATTTATCTTTTCCATCCATGTCCCGGATCATATTATGTTGGAAATGGCACTTTGTATACGGCCGTTTGTGATGCAATTTAATGTGGAGGTATTATTTGTTTTTAATACATTTATCTTTTCCATCCATTTCCCGGATCATATTATGTTGGAAATGGCACTTTGTATACGGCCGTTTGTGATGCAATTTAATGTGGAGGTATTATTTGTTTTTAATACATTGAGTAGGTAAGTTTGGTGTAGATTAAAATCTGAACCCACCCACTTACTAATTAAATCACACACAAAAGTCAAACCTACATAAAAATTGAACCACTTATGTTTTGATTATTCTCCACGACCCTACACAAGGTTAGTGTTGTGCTTATTTAAGAAATAAAAACACATTTAGAAGTCAACGACTTCTACTATTCTTATCATTCCAAAACCAAACACTGCACTGTTATGTTACTATATCTCACAAACTCAAAAAAATCAGGTAAGCATGATTCTAGATGTACATTAATATGTAATAATAACATGTTACACAATTAAAAAATTAAATAAAGTTGATACAATTAATTATGTAACGATTATTATAATAGTCGTAATATATTATCACATAATTCGTGTAATATTGGCCGAACTCTTTTCTCTTCCACATTTGATTCTGTGATTTGTTAATCGATTCAAGGGCTTTAGTATTGCCTTTTGCGATGTAATTTCACATAGTGGTGTTCTTCTTCTTCTTCTTCTTTTTAAATTTTAAATTTTTTTATTTATTTAATACATTGCGCCGATAAATGTGGGGTGGAATAAAAGGTGAACCTACCCACATAATAATAAAACGATGAGGTCAACCACCTACAAGAAATTGGAACCACTAATGTTGTTTAATTACTTTGTTTGACCATGTGCATTACAAGTAGGTTGAGGTTGCTTATTTAAGAATTGCATTTAAAGTCAATGGACATGTATTTTAAACCAAATACTTGCTAATACAACAAAATTCGAGAATCAAATTGATTTTAATATATTCAATCCTATCAAAACTCTCTAATTAAAAAAATTAGACACATCAAAATTTAATAAGATATTATAAAATTTATAAAATTTAATTGTATTTTATCACAAAATACTGTTTCACCAAAATTTAAAACTTAGTACAAACATGATTCACGACTATACGATGACTTTTACATGTTTGTGAGTGGTGTTCTAGACTGAATTCGTATATATATATATAGTATTACTTTTCAAGCAAATAAGTTTAGGGCATGTTTAGTATGCGTTTTGTTTTTGATTTTGTCGGATACTGTATAAGTGAACAGTGAAAAAAAATGTTTGGTAAAAACTGTTTTGTTTTGCATAGTGCCAAAACGATTCGTGAATACTGGCCAAAAATCAAAAATAACAATTTGGTAATTTTATATGTTTCCGCAGGGTAACGTTTTGCACTGTAGCGATGAACACTAAATTCTTTTGTAAAAAAAAAATTCCTTAAATGACATTTTTAAATTAACTATTATATTTTTCAAACTCACAACTCCTTTATACTAAATATGTTTTTATATTTTTACTTCTAAAAATCTTACAACAAAGAACGTTACCAAACATGTTATTCAAGATGCGGTCAAAACAAAACTTCAAAAACAAAACGCGTACCAAACACACCTTAATGTTAGTTTATTTTAGGATTGTTATATGAGTACCCAAATTAAAAATTCACCTACACATATATGTTTATTAATGTGAGTGATCTGCTCACGCCGAACCGATGTACAGGGCCACTCTTCAAACTAAATTTAGGGTTAATTTGTTGTGGGATTTTCATGCGAGGGAAATTCAAAAGGACATGAGGAAAGACCCTCGTCTGGTCTTAATTAAAAAATAATAAAAGTATCTGTGAATTTTTAAAAATTCCACCAGTAATTAAAAACAAAAATAAAGATGGTAACAGACCATGCCGGTTACCAGTTACAACTCCCATCTACTGTTTTATTACAGTAATAATAGTATAGGTAAAAGTGAACGTTCTGACTTCTCTTTATTGAGTTTTGGTTGAGTATAGTCAAAACAAAACTACTAATATTTTTAAATGAAGAATATTAATTAAATTACTAATTAAATAATTTCTATTCTCAAACTATACGATCTTGATTGATTAATGGGTATAGGTTGTTCCAAGAAATTGTTGATTGGTGAGAAAATTTATTTATTTAATTATTATTATTCAACACACCATGTTTCCTTCTAGATGATGAGCCCCTACACGACACAAACTCGTGTTTTATATTCATATCACGTCAAAGGCATATTGTGTGCTTTGTTGAAAAATAAAAAATAAAAAAAATCAAAGACAATCCATGAATGATTTGTATGCATCCATATCCAATCAATTATGTCGGCTAAAAATTGAGTGCACAACCTGATGCATTAAAAAATTGAAAAAAAAATGTTAATTAATGGAGGTACAGTTGTTTGTTAAAAAATAAGTTAATTACAATATCACCTGACGCAAATTTCATTTATGTACCAAATGGCATGTAAGTTAATTTCACCATTTTCGTAGAGAAAGGTAGAGATTCCAGTCTAAATGTGGGCAAAAAAAGTGTGTTTAAGTGGGGTGTGATTGTATTTATGTAAATGTTAATTTTTTTAATTTTTAAATTAAGAAAAATCTTCCATTTGTGTAGAGTGTTTGGACAAATGCATACCATTACAAAAAAAAACGAATCTTATACCAGCCCATTAATCTAATGGTATAATTTATCTTCTTTCAAAGGAATTTGTTTTGAGTCTCGTGGTGGGCAATTTGTGAAACGTGTAAGTACTTGCAAAAAAAAAGAAAAAAAAAAAAAAAATACAGGCTATCGTGACATTCTTAAATGTAATAAAAGAGGGCAAAAGAGTGCTATATGTCTTGGTTGGAGAAAAACTTCATTGCGCATGTTGTATTGCATTCGAATCGTTCGCGTAATATATATATGTTCATATGTATATTATACATGCTATGCATAAATAATTGGATGTGCCCACTATACGATACATCAGGCACAATAAAATTTTTCTTCTCTCGGTTGGAGAAAGCAACCACGCACCACACCACCAGATTTGCAACATTGGTCCATGCATGACTTTCTCTACATATGGTTGTAAGGCCCATCTTAGTTAATTTGTTGGTGCAAACTTGACCAACCTTTTAGCTTGGTAATTACTCCATCAAACATATATATATAATCTTACTTCTCTCTCACCCATCAGAAAAAAAACATGGTGTTGTGAGGTTTGATGTCTTTGTAATTGAAAATGATGCTCCATGAAACAACTACTTGAAATTTCCCACCTCTCATGATTATATAAAAGTCTATGGATTCAAATTTAAGAATGGGCTTGTCCTATCATCATTTGTTTTGGACAAGATTTTGATGTGCCCAAACTACCCTCTTTAGATCCAAGCCTTAAGAAGACTCTGTGTTGTGTGTTGTCAGAATCACTTTAGGCCCTTATCTTGTGGTTGCATATCTCAGTCTGGCCCGAGAAATAAAATTCATAAAGTCAAGCATATCACCAAGGATGCAGAAAGGTTATAAATGGGCCGAAAGAACTTGCATATTATTATTGGGCCATGTCTTATTTCATTTTGCTAATTGTCTCCATCTTTCATTTTAGACCGCATTAGCTATATATCAGCGTGGGTTGAATTGGGTAGCCCAATGGTAGAAGCACTCTCTTGAGTCGTGTGAGCTTAATTTCGACTCGCTCAATTCTCCGAGTCATATAGGAGTTTAGGTTCGACTCATCCAATCCTCTCCCTCACAACTAGGGAAAATTATTGACTACCCCGGGGGTACATACCCCCGGGGCATACCAACCCTTGGATGTGGTGGGGCCCACCACCACATCCATAATCCAATAGCCCTCAGTACCCCGGGGTACCATACCCCTGGGGTATTCAATAATCTCTCCACAACTAGGGGTGGGATAAACCCGAGCAACTTGATTTTCGCTTGAAAATTTTATCGAAGTGGGTAAGGTACTAGAGGTTGTGGGATGGGATTGGTTCTAAAGTTTAGAGCCCGATTTTATTTTGCACGGGATTTGGACAAAGGTTCAAGTATCCCAAGGAACCTGAAAAATCCAAAGAACCGAAATATAAGAATAGTTTATAAAATTATTTATAATATCATTACATATGAGATCATATTATTGATATAAGATCATATAACATATAGTTTGGTTTATTTTTGTCACACATTTGCATGGTTTAGATAGGTGAATATAACATTTTATTATTTTTTCATGTTAATTTGTTGGTAAGTTATTAAACTCTAGGATGACCAAAGAAACCTGAAAAATCCATGAAACCCGTGCGATATAGCGCGGGCTAAGGTAATAGAACCTTGGGTTTGGCATGGACAAATCCCTTAGCCCGCCCAAATCCCATCTCTACTCACCACATGATTCGTGGAAATGGTCCACGAATCCAAACTCTGCACGCGGATCCACGCTTTTGGAGTGGATTCACCAAAAATTTATCGTACTCGAAATTTAAGTTCGTGAATTATAGTTTGTAATCTGTGGATTGGGTCAGATGGGCTGGATTCGCCTCATGTGAGCACAATAATGATTACAGGACTGGGCCAAATGGGCCGGATTTTGACCAATCAAGCTTCTTGTGAGCATGATATTGTGTTGTCATTATTTATAAAAAGTTTTTAGCAGTATTGAACGGACCTGTCGAGACCAAAGAAGAAAGTATACCAAAATGCGCCTTTTGTTTGTGTTTCATTTTACACAATTAAAATATATAACTACTTCTTAGATTTACTTAATAGAACAAAATTATAAATAGATACCTTATTAATTTTAAATAGCTTTATATTACAAAAGTTAACAAAAAAAATAATAATTAATGAATAAAAATTTTAATACATTAATTAGAATAGTATATATTAGTAAATGTACAGGCGCTCTCATGACGCTCCCACTCTCATGCTTTTACTTCTGTTCTCACTTTCGTTTTATGTGACTTAACTCACAACTGTTGTGCTTCCTAAACAATCATTTGTATTTTATATTTTTCCTAGTTAGCAAATTGGCAAATGATATGCAAATGTACTATTCTTGTATCATGGTGATTTTTGTATTGATTATATTCTAAAAAACAATATCCTCAATCATTCCGCTTCATTCCAAACAAGTTCCATCTTAGAATACCCTACCAACATTAATATCTCCTCCCTACCATTACCCCCTGAGCTATCCGCATCTGTTTAGTTATTCAATTGATAACCTACAAGAATGGCTGCCACTAATTTTCAGATAATCCATAATTTATATTTCAATCACTAAATAAAATCAAATTTGGGTGCCACTAATTTGCAGATAATCCATAATTTATATTTAAATTACTTAATAAAATCAAATTTGGATAATAATATTTTCCCGCATATCTAACCCTTCCTAACCTTGGAGTGGGGAGATCTCATGCACTATACTAACCATTTCATATTTTTTCTCTCATATATATATATATATATATATTTTTTCTTGGAAGCTAAAACAAACATACACCAATTATCCACACGTAATGGGACTTAAACTATCAACTTTTCTATTTGACAGAAAAGAGATTATATGCTACAAGATATTATGTTCCAATGCAACAATTTTATATCGCTTGCGTAATAATTTTATCATAACTTATGCAACAATTACTTTATATTATTTATAAAACAACTTTACCTAACTAATTCGTAAATGATGAATTATGTTTCGTAACCTATGTATTACTATTGTAACGGGTACATAAACACTGCAATACAAGAGGTGCTCCTGATTCCTTATTCTAATAAGATTAAGAGGGGTGCTAATCATAGTTGCCCCCGCGACTATGGAATCTCAGTGCTAGTTTAGTGGTTGACGCGTGTGTTTCTTTTCCAATAATTAATTATTATTTTTATGTTAACTTCCTTTTGCGTCTCTCATTATATATAATTACTATACTAACCTCCTAACTGAGAAACTAGTGAAAAAGTATTATAATCTGGTTCTCTCTCTAAAATTATCTGATTTTTTCAAATCTCTATTATCTGTTTCGAAGTATTTGGTTGTTTTTCAAATAAAAATAAATAAAATCAGATGAAAAAAAAAGTATAATCTGAAAAAAAAAATTATAGTACTTTTTTCTTTTTATTTTATGATAAATTTTTTTTTTTTTTTTTTATTTTTTTAATCTGAAAAGCCAGAGCAATACTTCGAATACAAAGAAATCAAATTGCTTTGATTTTTCATAATTATAGTACTTTTTATTTGAAGTATTGCTCTGATTTTTGAGATTAAAAAAATAAAAAGAAAAAAGTACTATAAATTTTTTTCAGATTATACTTTTTTTTCATCTGATTTTATTTATTTTTTATTTGAAAAATAACTAAATACTTCGAAACAGAGAATAGGGATATGAAAAAATCAGATAATTTTAGAGAGAGAACCAGATTATAGTACTTTTTCATTGGTTTATCAGTTAGGAGACTATTATAGTAATTATATATAATGAGACACCCAAAAGGAAGTTAGCATAAAAATAGTAATTAATTATTGTGAAAGAAAATACATGCGTCAATCATTAAACTAACGACTAAAATTCCACATTTGCGGGGGCGACTGTGATTAACACCCCTCTAATATTAATGCTTTAATTCATCATTCAAGATTCAGCATGATGTCATCAATTTTGCAGGCCACAAACTTAAAGGTGTTCAAGGTACCCCACTGTGAAATCTTTGTATGATAAATACGGTAGAAGAAACTGATGCAAGCTGGACTCCATGGAAGAATCAATAATCACAACCCATCATATATTCAAATTTCATTAGTGTGAAATAAGAAAATTAATCAATCCAGCAGCAAAATTGATGGCAAAAGGTTTAATAGAGTATTAGACATGTCATCTTCAACCCTTAAAATAATTAAACACACACCCCCAACCCACCCAGCACCGACAGATAATGGTCTTTTAACTTGTACTGTATTTGGCTTCTTTCAAAAAATTTATTATCCGAGGACTTGATTAATTAGTTTGGTCAAAGTTTAAGTCACACAGAGCTCAAAGTAGGAACAAGGGCAAATTCAAAAGTGAAATCACAAAAATAACAAAATCTAAATTACACATAATAAAAATAAAAAAAATAATGCATAAAACTTGAGAATGAGAGCACGTACAAAGCATAAAAACATGAAATGTGAAAGCGAGAGCACGTACAAAACGTAAAAGTAACAAGAGAAGAATTATGTGACTTAGGTCACCGTTGTTAAATAGTTAAAACTGTGATGAACAATAATTGTTTTGGGTAGTCATACTTAATTGGGGTGGTACCAACTTTTAGTAGCATAGCAAGCCATCACTGCCTTTTGGAAATTGAGAACTACAAACCTGGTGATTTTCTTCCTTCTTTGTTTAAGCTCTTGGTTGCCAATTCTTGCTTTGATTTTACCTTAAAGATTATAAGAACTATAATACAGAAGAAAAAGAGTAAAATCTCTACCAAAATGGCACTTTCAATCTTCAATATCATTTTTGCTTCTCTCGTCATCAACACTCTAGGCACTGGAACCAACAATGCGACACCTGAATTCATCCTCGGCCGTGGTGGTGGTGGTGGCATCAAACTCACAATGCCACCACTAGTCCCTCAAGTGGCGCGGACAGCGCCAACACCATCTCTGCCTCTAGGACTACAACAGCTTGTTTTCGAGGATCAAAGACTTGCGGTGGTGTATCCAATCATCCAAAAGTTCAAGACCATCATCACCTCAGATCCTTTGGGCATCACTAAATCATGGGTAGGCGCAGATGTGTGCAACTACACAGGCTTCTATTGTAGCAATCCTCCAGACAACACTACTGCCAGGACTCTGGCTTCCATTGATTTCAACGGATTCCAGCTAAGCGCCCCTTCTCTAGATGGCTTCCTTGATCAGCTCCCGGATATCGCGCTCTTCCACGCCAACTCCAACAACTTTGCTGGCACCATCTCTCCAAACATTGCTAAGCTCTCTTACCTCTACGAGCTGGACATTAGTAACAACAAGTTTTCAGGGTCGTTTCCGGATGCTATTCTTGGCATGAGCAGCCTAACATTCTTGGACATTCGCTTCAATCTCTTCACCGGATCAGTCCCACCTCAGTTGTTCACACAAACAGACCTAGAGGCACTCTTCATCAACAACAACAATTTCATGCAAAGCCTGCCTGACAACATAGGCAGCTCTCATGTTCTTTACCTCACCTTAGCCAACAACATGTTCGTCGGTCCAATCCCACGAGGCATTTCAAAAGCCTTGTCCTCTCTCACTGAGGTTCTATTCTTGAACAACTTTCTAAGTGGTTGTCTTCCATACGAGATGGGGTCACTCAAAGAGGCTATAGTGTTCGATGCAGGCAACAATCGATTGACAGGTCCGTTGCCGTTTTCGTTGGGGTGCTTGGAGAATTTGGAGGTGCTGAATTTTGCCAATAACCTTTTCTATGGTATGGTGCCGGAGGTGGTGTGTGCCCTTGAAAATCTGGCGAATTTGTCGCTGTCCGGTAACTATTTCACGGTTGCTGGACCAATTTGTAGAAGCTTGATCACGAAAGGAGTACTCGATGTTAGAAATAACTGCATTCCTGATCTTCCATTTCAAAGACCAGTTCAGGAGTGTGTAGCCTTCTTTGCTCGCCCACGGTATTGCCCTTACATGGATACATACACTTACATTCCTTGTTGGCTACCCTATTTTAGTTCTCCTCCATTTATTGTACCTGAAATGGCTCCTACCCCTTAATCTTCTCTCATCATGCATTAATTCGAACATTAGTCCTTTGTTCATTTTTTTTTCTTTGTATTGTAAGATGTTTTTATATTAATAACAATGAAATTTCAGGCATTTTTAGTAGTCACTTGGGTATGTAACATGTTGAAATGAAGAATTGATCTGAGTTTGTTCAGCATCTGTTTGGATTTTCTTAACCAAAATCATTATTTTTTATTAAGTCACTTACTGCTACCTGGTTTTGCCTCAATCCAAAGTGATCACATTGTCATTGCCTACTGCAAGCATGTGGTCCAGCTAAAGATATCATTTACAAAGTGTTATATATATATATATATATATATATATATATATATATATATATATATATATTACCAAACAGCCTTGTCACTGGTCACTGTTCTTGATTTTTAAAGTTCTAAAATGTTAATGGTGAGCCGCAATACCAAAGTGGAAGACTTCTTTATTTTCATGATTCCAATTATGAGAATAACCACCCCCCCAAGTTAAACTGGTGCTTGCTGTTGCACCAGGAGCTGTTGAACCAGGTGCTAAAGCATGGGTGTTTTGTATCCATTGAGCAAAGACGTATTGCATGAAGTAGGGTTAATTTAATCCATTTAATTTTGGGAAACTCATAATTTAAGGTCACTTGGATTCTTCATGACCAATTTGTACTTAAATCATATTGGCCATTCAAAATCTCACTATATGATAAGGTAAAAATGTTATCATTGCTTGAGTTGAAAAAAACAAGTAACACAGATTCAAGTACAAGAATAGTCACTCATGCAAAATAATATCGGATTTTAAAACTTTTTTTTCGATCCAACCTCACTTATGCATGCACACTCCATGTATTCTACTTATGGATCCTGATAGCTCTCTTTGATTCCTGAAACTGTAGAAATAATTCAGGTTGCTCTTAAATTAACAATCAACCCACATTTCAAAAAAAGCATCTAAAATTTAAATAGGGACAGGACTCACCATTTGCGTGGCCCACGAATAAAATTGAGACAATTCACCCTCATTGCTCATGATATTGTGATAGAAAGCGACTGAAGTGGGCTGAAGGAAGCATGAGATTCCCGCAGAGGTGCAAGCAATTGTGGATGACGAAGTGATAGATCAACCTCATGTCAAAAGTTGAATTTGTAGATAAAAAAAAGCGAAAAAATTCTATGATACTAAGCTTAATATATAATTTAATTCAGCTGTAGTGGTCACTGATTGAATGATTAGCTTCAAATCCGCAAAGTTTGTACATAGAAAATGATTATAATTTGTAACCAAGGATTTGTTGTCCCCAATATTAGCCCCATGATCTTTGTTTCTCTTTTCTGTTGTTAGATGGCCAGTTTTGCGATTCTTAATTACTCTAAAGAAGTGCAAGGCTGCAGGAACACAATTTCTTATGATTTTAGTTTGAAAACAGAAGAGAGGGTTTAATTGCAACAAGCCTAAGTCTCTTGGTTACTATATTTACTGTATTAGTGTCTTTTAAGTTTTAAGGTATTGACAATTGAATATTTTGTAGCGTCTGACTATAGTTACTAAAAGTTACTGAGAGGATACCCTTTAATCATGTAGATGCGTTTTAAGCAAAATCGTGAGTACCAAGAAGAGAATGTGCAAAGTGAATAACATTTACACGAGATGCAGGATGGGCCGTCACACTATATTAGTTTTTTTTAAGGTATTGACAATCGAGTATTTTGTACCTTATCATTAAAAATAAAAATAAAATAAAATTTTCTTTTGGGCACTTTGGATAAGGTATCTTGAATGCTGACTTATAAAGATTTGCAACTATTGGAAGGAAGGATGTAGTTGGGACTTTGGACCTAATTTTCTATCAATTGGAGATCGACAATGAGTGCACACTGCATTTGAAAGACAAAACTAGCTGGTATGAAATCAAGGAGCCAAATATGAGAGATCTTTTTCAACTTTGGACCAATGTAGGCCATGCATGGAATTTCTTTACTATAGTCAGAAGGGAAGAGTCAAAGGCACTCAAATGTGATGATGAGGACAGCATATATATCCCAAGGGCATTTGAATTGGAAACATGATGTGGGATGTGCTTTTATGTAAAAGAAGATGCTCTTTTCTATCAAAAACCACATTCAACAGTGCTTCCTAACTCAAAGACCTAAACCACCCACCCAAAGCTCGTGCTGATATAAATTGTCCATCTAAGCTACCCTAATAGATTTGTCCATCCAACAATTGAAAGGTGCCGGAGGTGGTGTGTGCCCTTGAAAATCTGGCGAATTTGTCACTGTCCGGTAACTATTTCACGGTTGCTGGACCAATTTGTAGAAGCTTGATCACGAAAGGAGTACTCGATGTTAGAAACAACTGCATTCCTGATCTTCCATTTCAAAGACCAGTTCAGGAGTGTGTAGCCTTCTTTGCTCGCCCACGGTATTGCCCTTACATGGATACATACACTAACATTCCTTGTTGGCTACCCTATTTTAGTTCTCCTCCATTTATTGTACCTGAAATGGCTCCTACCCCTAATCTTCTCATCATCCATTAATTCGAACATTAGTCCTTTGTTCATTTTTTTTTTCTTTGTATTGTAAGATGTTTTTATATTAATAACAATGAAATTTCAGGCAGTTTTAGTAGTCACTTGGGTATGTAACATGCTGAAATGAAGAATTGATCTTAGTTTGTCCAGCATCTGTTTGGATTTTCTTAACCAAAATCATTATTTTTTATTAAGTCACTTTACTGCTACCTGGTTTTGCCTCTATCCAAAGTGATCACATTGTCATTGCCTACGGCAAGCATGTGGTCCAGCTAAAGATATCATTTACAAAGTGTTTATATATATATATATATATATATATATATTATCAAACAGCCTTGTCACTGGTCACTGGTCACTGGTCACTGGTCACTGTTCTTGGTTTTTAAAGATCTAAAATGTTAATGGCGAGCCGCTATACGAAAGTGGAAGACTTCTTTATTTTCATGATTCCAATTATGAAAATACCACTTTCATTGAGAGCCAAAAATAACCAATGATCATCCCACTGGCACTGCTCCTCCTTTCGCTGCCAATAAGAATCAAATGTTTGCAATCATCGCACAAATACTGCATAAAATAGGTTTAATTTAATCCATGCATTTAACTTTGGGAAACTCATAATTTAAGGTCATTTGGATTCTTCATGACCAATTTGCACTTAAATCATATTGGCCATTCAACATCTCAATATATCATAAGGTAAAAATGTTATCATGGCCCAAATTTTGGAGACAACTTGCTCCAATGGAATATGGAAAAAGTGTGCCACCAATTTGTGATCGCCCAGGAGGTCGTCAAAAAAGGGCGATTGGGGCTCACTTTTTGTGGGCCCATTTTTGTTTTCTTTAATTTTTTATTTCTGGACCAGAACAGTGTTCGTAAGACTTTGTTTGATTGGGAAAAAAAAGGAAAAAAAACATATTTTTGGCTTATTTTGGTCTTTTTTTTTTCTTTTTTTTTTTTTTTTTTTTGTCCTCAAAATAATTGAACTAAAGAGTCGTTTAAGGCACCAAACAGTGCGTTAAATGCTTTTTTGGGCAAAAAAAGTTTAAAAAAAATAGAGAAAAGTGTTTTTTTTTAAAAAAATTTAATTTTTAAAATATTTCTTCTTACATATAGCCGTTTTAGGCACTGTTTGGCTGACCCAAATAGTGCCTTAACGGCTATATTAGCACAAAAATCTATTTTTTGATTTTATTTTTTTAAAAAATAATTATATATATGTATATTTATTTATTTAAAAAAAAAAAAAAACTTTTCATTTTTTCTCTATAAATAAATCAACCCTTACTATTACTCACCTCATATCCAACCCATCTTCTCTAGTCTTCAATCTACAACTATAATCATTAAGTCATTTTCTCAATATTTTAGTTATATTTTTTATTCAAGTTCAATTCCATGGATCCTCCACCATCATATTACAACTAAAATTCCCAATTCAACCAATCAAATGATAATTTTGATCCCTTCTTATTTGTTGGAGAAGAATCTCAATTTCCGTTTCATCAACCTTCTCAAGTATCTAACATTCCTACTGAAGTGCCACAATCTAGTAACTCCCAATCTCCCAGAAAGCAAAGGGCTATTCGGATTCCAAATTGGTCCACGGTTGAAGATGAGGCTTTATGTTATGCATGGATGGCCATTAGCACTGATGCGGTCATCGGTTTAGAATAACAAAAGGCAGCATTATGGATCCGAATTCAAGAAAGTTTTGAGCAACACGTTAGTGGTGCTGGTACACCTAAAAGAAATCATGTCAGCTGCTTGAATCGTTGGTCTTTCATGCAACAAATGATTACCAAATTTTCTGGATGCATAGCCCAGATCGAAAGGAATTACCCCAATGAGCAAGACAATGAGTACAAGGTAAGTTATTTATTATATTAAATTTAATTGGTAGATATTTTAAAGATTTGTCTTCTAATAATTATTGATTTTTATTTTTTTAAATGATAATAGCCAAAGAGTTGTTCGCTAGTCAAAATAACACTAAATTTAAGTTTGATAGTTGCTAGAACATTTTGAAGAGCAATAATAAATGACATTTACATTGTCAAAAAGAATTAACATAAAAAAAAACAAAGGAGTGGAATCCACATTGATGATAGTGAGCCTATTGGTCACTCAAACCCATCTACTCCATCAAGTAATGCAGCAACGACACTAAGTTCGGTTGAAGGATCGACTCACATAGGCGAAAATGATCTGACGGATGTTGAAGAATGTCAGCGACCAGAAGGACGAAAAGCAGAAAAGCAAAGACGAAATAAGGATAAAAAACAATTTGAAAGTCAGAATAATTTCATTAGCAAATTTGATCATGCAACAGCCTTTTATCAAAGACAGTCTGAAACTCTTGAAGCCGCTAATATAGCATAAGAGGCCCGCAAAACAGATAAAGAAAAGACCAGACAACTCGAGCTTTAAAGCAAACTAAGAGAGATTGAAAACAAACAAAGAGTTGAAGAGATGTTAATCATGCAAAAAAATCCAGAATAGATGCCAACACAAGTCGGGAAAGCATGGCTAATTGAACGCCAAAATGAAATATTAGCATCTATACGCGCTCGCGGTAACTCAAGCTTTCCGCAGGATTATCTCAAGCATTCCATATGATTGTTCTGTTTTTCTAATTGTAATGTTTTTAATTCATGTTGTATTGTATTTTTTTTTATTATTATTTTTTATTTTGTATTGTTTAAATTTATGTCGTATCGTATTGTTTTTAATAATAAATATTGTATTGTTTAAATTTTTTGTATGATATAGCCGTTTTAAAAATATAGCCGTTTTAAAAATATAGCCGTTAGGAAAAAGTTAAAAAAATAAAATTTATTAAAAAATTTTAAAAAATTAAAATATTAATATTTTTTGAGAGCGAAAATGTACCATTGGAGTACATCCGATAGCTAAAATTTAGAGACTCTAAAACGCTGACGTGCTTATGGGAAATGCTAACGTGGGTATTGAAAAATGCTGATGTGACAAATTTGGAGAGCTTAAATTTAGAGAGCCCATTGGAGATGCTCTTATGTAAAATAATACCGGATTTTAGAACTTTTTTTTCGGTCCAACCTCACTTATGCATGCACACTCCATGTATTCTACTTATGGATCCTCATAGCTCTCTTTGGTTTCTGGAACTGAAGGGCATTAGTAATATTGGATTAATTGTAGAAATAATTCAGGTTGCTCTTAAATTACAACCAACCCACATTTCAAAAAAACATCTAAAATTTGTGCAAGTTTGTCTGGGAGAAAAGGACTTAAAAGAGGACAGGACTCACCATTTGCGTGGCCCACGAATAAAATTGAGACAATGCACCCTCATTGCTCATGACATTGTCATGGAAAGCGACTGAAGTGGGTTGAAGGAAGCATGAGATTCCCACAGAGGTGCAAGCAATTGTGGATGATGAAGTAAAGCGAAAAAATGCTACGATCTTAAGCATAATATATAATTTAATTCAGCTCTAGTGGTCACTGATTGAGTGACTAGCTTCAAATCCGCAATGTTTTGTACATAGAAACTGATTATAATTTGTAATCAAAGATTTGTTGTCCCCCATTATTAGCCCCATGATATTTGGCTCTCTTTTTTCTGAATATGGTGTCACGGCCCGTCCTGCACCATGTAGATATTGTTCGCTTTGCATACTCTCTTCTCAGTGCCCACGATTTTACTTAAAATGTGTCTACATGATTAAGGGGTATCCACACAACTAAATCTCAACAATTTTTCTCCCAGGACGTCAAATATAATAACTATAGTCACCAAGAGAATAAGGTTTGTTGCAATTAAACCCTCTCTGCTGTGTTCCCACTAAAAATCACAAGAAATTGTGTTCCTACAGTCATATGCCTTGCACTTCTTTGGAGTAAGAATCACCAACTGGCCATCAAGTATTAGCAATCGAGTATTTTGCACCTTATCATTAAAAATAAAATAAAAAAAGAAAATTTAAGATACCTTATCCAAAGGACCCAAAAGAAAATTTAATTTTTTTATTTTATTTTTAATGATAAGGTGCAAAATACTCTTTTAGACTCTACATGAAAAAGGCATAGAAGAAGAGACAATGAGTGCACACTGCATTTGAAAGGCAAAACTAGTATGAAATCAAGGATCCAAATATGAGAGATCTTTTTCAACTTTGGACCAATGTAGGCCATGCATGGAATTTCTTTATCATAGTCAGAAAGGAAGAGTCTAAAAGGCACTCAAATGTGATGATAAGGATTAGCATATATATAAATTTCCGAAAAAAAAGGATAGCATATATATATCCTAAGGGCATTTGAATTGGAAACATGATGTGGGATGTGCCTTTGTCAAAGAAGATACTCTTTTCTATCAAAAAACACATTCAACAATGCTTCCTAACTCAAAGACCTAAACCACCCACCCAAAGCTTTTGCTGATATAAATTGTCCATCTAAAAAGTGAGAGGTACCCTAATAGATTTGTCCATCCAACAATTGAAAGGTACCCTAATAGAGAAAATCAGAAACCCTAATAGAGAAAATGAATAATAGAGGGTTAATTTCATTGCTTCTGTGTTCGAGTGTGAGCTGGTAGTGAGGCAGTCCCTTGTGGCATGCTTACCCTTTAGTGCACCAAGAGACTCTCTCACCACCACTTCACACGTTCACACAATTTATCCATCTTTTTTCAGCATAGCTTGGCAGTCTCAATTGATATGAGTAAGTACTAACTATGCATTTATTGTAACTTGAACAAACTCTTTCTTTCTTTTTCATTTATTCGTTCTTTTCATTAATTCTAGTTGTTTTTCTCTGCAATTTCATTGGAATGAGGTGAAGATACTAACTAAAAGAGGGAGAAGGAAGGCACTGTTGGGAGTAAATTAACGCGCAGAGACAAAAAATCAACAAGAAGAAAAAAAAATCACACGAGAACAAGATATACGTGGTTTGACAAAATAGTTTTGCCTAGGGCCACTGAATAAATTCACTATAAATAAGATTGCTCGTAAACTCTCTCTTGTGGTCTCTCTCCATATGGCACACACTTTGGGCACACCCTAGGGTTAGTACAAAACCTAATATTTATAGAGAAATAACTTGTCCCGCCTTTTGAAAATAATTTATTATCTAAGGAAACAAATCCCGCAACTATCAAGAAAGGGCGACCGATCAAACTTTTCAAGCCAAAAATGCAACCAGTCGGATTCTACATGCTATTTTTTGCATGTTCCAACCGAGACACGTTGTGGTAAAAGTGTAATCAATAGCATTCTTCAGAATATCTGTAGAACATCAAATCCAGGCAAGTCCGCAAAATTGCAACCAATCGAATTTCTCGAGAACTGCAATCTTAACCAGTGATCATGCTTTACAACTTCAACAGGGAGCAAATGAAAAGAAAGAAGAAAAAAACTGGTAAGTTTGAGCAAATGAATTTTGACATGAGTAATATTTTCTTCTTCTATGCCTTTTTCATTACAGTGTTCAAATCAACTATGACCATTTGCTTTGGTTCCTTGTCAATCCAAGCCTTGTTTATACATACACATATAAAGAAGTTGATTTCTTTTAATTCTGTTGATAAATGTGTGGAAAAATTATTTTATTCAACCATGATAAGCCTATGATTTTGGTCTTCGGTAGGACTCAACTCAAGATAATGGAAATATAACATTGATGCATGCATGATGTCATGGTAGAATGGATAGTAGAAATAGAGTTCAAATTTGCATAGGAAAATTTGTATGGATGGTGACAAGAAAAACAAATCTACAAAAATAGTAGTTTCATACAAATTATTAGTTAGAACGGTTGTATTACGTTATTGCTATAAGGAATCAATAGAAATATTTGTAGTTGCCTTTAGAGCATAGTAGGTTAGTGTATGCCATAAATTTTAATATGTCAGACTTCGACCCTATGCATTACTAGGGGTGCAACTTGGGTTGAAAAACTCAAACCCAATCCGAACTCAGCCCGATTTTTCTCAAACTTGGGCAATCATTTTTACAATTAGGGTTGAGCTTGGGTTGAAAAATCTCAACCCGAATTAAATTAGGGTTAGGCTTGGGTTTAAGTGCTACCAACCCGAGCCAACCCAAACCCGAATTATAATATTAATTTCATATATATTTTTACTTTAAAATACATTATATATAATATTTAAACTATGATTACCATTTTTCTTTTCAACTTCCTTTGTTAAATCTTAACTTATTGTATGTTAACATTTAGGAGAATTTATTTTCTAAGAATTTGTTTGTAATTTATTAAAAATTTACAAAAAAATCTTTGAACTGTTTCTTGTTTAAGAGTAATTTAATCTAAAACTAATTCAAGATCATATTAAATTTTCGGTGTGAAGATTAGTCATACGAGTAACCCAAATTAACCCAAAGTTTTAACACGAAATCTAAGCTCGAGTTGCAAGCCCGAATTTAAAAGTAGAATAATGGGTTAGACTTAGGTTGAGTAGTTAGGTTTGAAGATAAGGTTAGGATTGGGCTTAGGTTTAGCATTCATATGATAGGTTGGGCTCAAGTTATACCTCAAACCCGCCCAATGCAGCCTTAGCATCTACTAATCTAACATTTCTTGCCAAAAAAATAAACACTTTCCTCAAGCAAGTGCTATGTAGCAAAGACACGGGATACAGGTACGATAAGATATAGATACGGGATGTGGTAAATCTCAAAAAAATATGATATGAGTACGACAGGATACGGTAATGTTTTTAATATATATATATATATATATATATATATATATATATATATATATATATATATATATGTTACATCAAAAATACATTTTTTATTTATTTATCAATTTCCTATAATATTATGAATTTAAATGCAATAATTAACATATTCATAAATAAAGAAGCAAATAAATAAAACGCAAGATTTCATTTCACAACACATTAAACATCAAATAAACTTAAAGTCTTAAGACCATTGGAAAAAAAAAAAAAAAACCAGAGGCTGATTTGCATTAGTTTTTTTTTTTTTTTAAAAAAAAAAAAAAAAAACCCTTTGAAAAGTATTATCGGCGTATCACAGCCGTATCTAAAAAGTATCCCGTGTATTCTAGCCGTATACAAAAATTAGAGATTTATTTAAAAATATAAGATACTTCTTCAAAGTATCAGACACGTGTCCGGGCGTATCAGGACTGGACATGTGTCCGATACTGCCATGGCACCTTCCGGAAAGTATTCATGCTTCCTAAGGTACACAACCCTTGTAAGAATAATTTCTCCTCAATTACTATTCATCCCCACAAAAAATTAATAAATAAAAATAAAACTCCCAATTACTAGTACATATCTGGCTAAGTGTTACAAGTAGAACTTGTCCCACATCGGATTTAGATGGGGGTTAAAGTGTGTATAAATGAGTGGGTATGCAGCACTATCTAATAATTCGAGCTTTTAGGGAAATGGGTAAGCACCCACCCATTACAGTTGGTATCAGAGCTAAACTCAATCCTTAATCCAGTGTCACGGCAAGTACCCGACCCAGAAGGCGTCCGAGTATGTCCCCGGGTAGGCAGGGGGTCCGACCGCAACCATAAGGGTGTTGCGCGGGTTCGGATGGAAGAGAATGTTACAAGTAGAACTTGTTCCACATTAGATTTGGATTGGGGTTGAAGTGTGTATAAATAGGTGGGTATATAACACTACCTAATAGTTGAAATTTTTGGGTAAATGAGTAAGCGTCCACCTTAGTTACACTAAGTTTGTGGTGTATGGCTATGTTTGTTTGATTTATTTATTTATTTAATTTTGAAAGATAATATCTGGCTAAGTTGGGCGAGCTGGTTTTAGGTTGGTTTGGGCTACATACTTGGTGTAAGCCTGGAAACTTTCTAAGCCCGAAATGAAAATGAAAATTAGAAATGACAAATAAATGGGCCTAAAGAAGGCCTAGTCCAATCCTATAGGCCCAAACCCAACTGTTCCTTTCTACACATGTTAGAAATTGATGACTTTGATTATTGTAGTCAAATAATTTGAATCGAATCATAAAGTCTCTCCATCAATTTGGCATGATTAACTTTGCCGAGTTTTTTTTCTTTTACCTACTTAAATATGACTCCGTAACTTCAATCCTAAAATAGAAGTATATTCATTTTAGAAGTAGTTATGTTAGCTGCTTGACAAAACCATTTTCTTGTAAAACATATAAAACAATTATTTTAAATATATAAAAATGTTTTGAACTTGAAAAAAATATTTTATAATACACGAAAATTTATAGCATGAAATATTGTAAGATAAATTAAAAAAAAAATAAAAATGTTATTAAAAATGAAATAAATTATTCCAAATAATCAAGGCATACGAAAAATGACTAATAAACATTAATGATAGGGTAGAGTGCAAAAAAATCTTTGAACTGTGTAAAAATTTGTAACTAATTCCCTGAACTACCAAAAATGCAAAAAACCCCCTAAACTATGCAAAAAAAGTTGCAAAGTTGTAGATCACCCCATCTGACCAAGGTCCGGTGAGAATTAGCCGTTAAATTTGGTTAACTTTTTTAAAAATACCATACTACCCTTAGAAGCATGAAAAGACAAGAGTGCCCTTAATTTCCAACAGTTTGACTCCAATATCCCATCCCAGTCAATAAAGCCAAACATGGCTTTAACCTCATGATTTGGTTTGTTTTGTTGCCGACGAACCCAGAAACGGCGCCGACGAGGTATCCGGCGAGACCTGGCCAAACAAATTACGGTCGTTGATAACTTCGGGCATACACGCATATATATATATATATATATAAACACATATATACAAGCAATAGATCTGAAATTGGAGCAAATTTTTGTATGGAGGTGGTGGTGCGGCGACGAGGCTTGAGGTCGGAGGAGGTGATGGATCTCCAAGGACGGCGGCTGATTTGGGCGAAGCCATCGTTGTTAAGAAGAAGAGAGGAACGGAGGCCGGCCAATGCTTGGTCGGTTCCGAGGAAGAGCAGTGGGTTAATTTCTGGAGGAGGAAGCCGCCGCGGAACTGAAACTCACCGGTAATGGTCTCTGAAACCTTGTCTGCCTTGCCGGTTTGGTCGGTGATGGTCAAAAACTTCTTGTCGGAACTGGAATCTTTGTTAATTAAAGCACTGTTTCAGTGAAGCACCCACCAATCCAAGATGAGCTGTGAGTTTGTCGCGTAGCTTGGTGGGATGGAACGGCAGTGACTTGCAGCGGTGTTTAGCGGGATGGAACGGCAGCCGAGAGCTGTGATGGATCCGGTGGGGACGGGCTGGCTGTGAGTTCGGCGATGATAAACTCGGCGTTGCCTTCGGTTGTGGGTTCTGTGATTGGATTGCAATACGTTGTGCTACAGAACCTTTTTTTTTTTGTTACAATTCTAAAATCAACAGGATGGATGCTTGTGAAGGAGATGAATAGTGCACCTATATATATATATATATATATATATATATATATATGTCATGTGGGTCTTATGATTGGGTTGCAATACATTGTGCTACAGAACTTTTTTTTTTTTTTTTTTTTTGTTATGATTCTGAAATCAACAGGATGGATGCTTGTGAAGGAGATGAACAGTGCATATATATATATATATATATATATGTATGTATGCCGTTTTATTTTTATATATTAAGTGAAATTGAGATTATAAGCAAACTACCTCGTTTTATAAGAAGGGTAACTTTATCTTTTTGTTTTTCCGGTGGTCTGAGTAGGCAAATTGCAACAAATTAAAAATTCAGCCGAACTTTTTGTACTTCCGCAGAATTAATTGCAAAACCCCCAACCCCCCCCCCCCCCCCAGTTCATGCGTGTTTTTTTTTTTTTTTTTGGGTACTTTTAATGATATGATTAGACTCTTGAATGTACTTATCCATTATTTTTGTTCCGCATGGTTTGAGTACTTTAACAGCCCTTAGAGCAGCTCCATTGGAGCGTTTTCTTTAGTGATTTTGGTCCAAAATTTTTGTTCGCAGAATGGGTGGCCGTCTTTGGCGACCCAATAAGCGATTCATGGGCCCATCTATTTTTTGGCCCAATCCATTGTAGCCCTTAGCTCAAAATTGGGTTAAGTGCGTGTTTCGCAGGAAAAAGTCTCTAAAATTACTTTTTTTGGGTTTTTTTTGGCCTTTTGTTTTTTCCTCAACACAACTGACCTAAAGAGCCGTTAAGGCATTATTTGGCTAATCCAAACAGTGCCTTAAAGATTTTCTTAAGCATAAAAAGTAAAATAAAAGGGACCAAACACGGCCTTAATGGCTATATTGGCCCAAAAAATTATTATTATTATTATTATTATTATTTCTTTTAAAAAAACCTTTCTTACACCTTTACAAATACATCAACACCTATTATTCACTTCACAACTAACCCATCTATATTCTCTACTCTTTCAACCTATAACTACAACCCCCAAATCATTTTTTCAATCTCTTAGTTATATATTTTTTTTAAATTCATATAGTATATATTGTATTGTTTTAATTTTTTTAATCCATAATAAATATTAAATTATTTAAATTTTTTATTATGACATACCCATTAGGAAAAAAGTAATATATATATATATATATATATATATATATATATATTAAAATTTTAAAATAATTAAAATATTAATATTTTTGGAGAGCGAAAATTTACCATTGGAACACAAGCTCTACCTAAAATTCGAAGGATTCAAAACGCTGACACCTCGTGAATGACTTTTGAAAAATACTAAGAGCATCTCCAACCATTTTATATATATATATATATATATATATATATATATGTAAATTGATGTGTCATAATAGATTTATATAAAAAAATATATAACTTTTACTTTTACAAGCTTAATTAATATAGGAAAAAAATTTACGCATCAAATATGGCTGTATATATTTTACAAAAAATATATATATATATATATTTTACCATACTAGTAGTGGTGCTTTAGGCTTCCATCTGTTGACACGAATATGTGTTTGCTTAACATTTAGAAGAAGAAAAAAATTGAATCCACTGATTATTTGCAACAAAAGTAATGATATACAAGTTGAACAAATTATGTAATCATTCAATATAGTGACAGGTCATTCCCATACCGTCATACGTTCCCGTCGCATCAACGTAACATCAATTTTTTTTTATTTTTTTTCCTTCTTTTATCAACTATGCTATTTTTGACCACTAGAATTTTTAAAAATATCATTTTCGCACAATCTCATGAAACCAAAGGCTGTGAAGAATTATTGTTTTACCGTTTTGATAGAAATAACAAATATTTTATTTTTATTTTTATTTTTATTATTTTATATCAAACCCCTTACTAAATTGCTTGCCCATTCTTGCACGTGTTACCAATGAAAACCCAATATAGTTGATGGAAGGTGTTAACACCATGGACCCTGTCATGTAAGACCACTCACTAGTGGACCGTCGACCATGACCAGTGAGCAACTATTTACAACTATTGAAAATGCTCTAACTATAAAATGCTTTCGTAATTGCACCAACATCTATCCTTGAACGTTGAGAATGCCACATTTGTGATTGACACAATATTCATCCCTTTAGGCCCAGTTTGTTTGGAGGATGATGAAAGAAAAAGGAAGGAAATTAAAGGATTTGGAAGATTACAATTTAGGCATTATGTATTGATTTTGTTATTTTCTAAAAGTGAGAGGAAATGAGAGGAAAGTAAAGAAAATATTATTTTTAATGAAACTTTTGTTTTTTTTTTTTTTGGTTAAAAAAAAAATTTGTTTAACCAAATATATATATATTTTTTAATGAAACTTTGTTAATAATAATTTTGTTTTTTTATAAAAGAGAAAATTTATAAAATCAGATATGATAATAAATTCATTAAAATAGTTTCGTTTTTTTTTCTTTTTCAAATATGATTACTATCATTTCTTTTCATTTATTTCCTAACAAACATAGCCATATTGGAATCTTCTTTTCTCTTGTAGGAAAAAAATTACTTGTTTGAGAGAGTTAGACATATGATGCACCTCATTTAGGGGTGCACAAAAGAACCGTGGAACCGTGAGAACCAAACTTGAACCGAAATTTCGGTTCCGATTCCAATCTCAATTCTAAATTTAAGAACCGTGGACATACGGTTCCGATTTTGGTTTCGGTTCCAGTTCCAGCCTGTGGGAATCGGTAAGAACCGAAACCATATATATATATATATATATTTAATTTTATACTAAAGAGTAAAATTATACCTGTTTTTTATACCTATATTTTTAATTTTTTTGCCCTAAATCTCAGATCTCTCACTCTCTCCGTCCTTGCTTCCATCTTCCATCTCTATTCTCTCGACTCTAAACTTGCCCTCTCTCCAAGTCTGCAACTATAAGTAACAAAATTTATAAGAATCAAAAGTTCAAAACCCATATCGGCATATCATTTCCAATTGTTCAAAAAATCAAAACCCATATCTTCCGGTTTCCATCACCCACTGTTCCAGTTCGGGTTCGCAAGCTTCAGCTCTCTCAACTCTCAAGCTTGCCCCTCTCTCTCTGTGCAACTGCTAAACTTGCTCTCTCTCTTTGCAACTGTAAACTACAAAATCTACAAGAATCAGAAATTCCAAACCCATATATTTCAGATCTGTCTGCAAGAATCAAAAGTTCAAAACCTATATCGGTAATTCGACATATCATTTCAGATTGTCAAAAAATCAAAACCCATATCTTTCAGTTTCCATCGCCCATTGTTCCAATTCGGGTTCGCAAGCTTCAGCTGCTGTCACTCATGGTTAACGGTTCGATTCAAGTTCGGTTCTAATCTATACGGTTTCGGTTATGTTTTTTAGGGACCGTTGTGAACGGTTTTGATTCCGGTTCCGATCGGAACTGTAAGGAACTAAACCGTGTGCACCCCTAACTTCACTATGTTAAAATTGAATAGAGAAACAAAATATGAAGAATGCAAGGCAAGAATATACTTGGTTCAGCCACTATAACTTACATGCACACAAAGTCCAAAGGATTACATATCTTTTATTAGAATAAAGACAATACTTCCTCCTTTTCCTTGGTAGGATAAGGTTCATCCTCTTAGTTGATGTGACCTAATACAATTTAGACACATATTTAAAATTTTAAATTTCTAAAAATAACTATTACCCATTTTCTTACAGTTTAACATCCTAAAGTTTTTTTTTTTTTTTTTCAAAAGAATACGATTTTTTCTATACCTAAATTGAAAAATTAATAAATTTATTTAAAGAATGTACTGTATCAAATGTTGAATAGGGAAATGTTGAATAGGGAAGGAATAAACACTTAAAATATTATATGAAAATTTAATGTTAATCTATATTTGAATAAAGCTTTTCTTGTAAATTTTTTTATTTCTTAGTCAAAATTAATTTTTCTCGTAGATCTATTTTTTGTCAGAGTTAGATCCATCTTTGGCATCCCTTCTAAGTTCCCAACACCTTCAATTGATAGGGCTAAGGATTGGTTTTATTTATTTATTTATTATTTTTTTCCCCTTTCTCTAGTTGGTGGAAAATATGAAAAAAAAAAAAATTTAAAAATTTGTGAACACTGCAAATTCCGATTGGTGCAATTTTGTGTTATTTATGAGCTTCTATTGATTTGTATATTGTTTTACATATTGAATAAAAGTTGAATGTTTCATGAGTAATGATACTTGCACCAATTTGTTGTAGTAAATTACCTAACCGAATATTTTTTTGAATGGTTATTTATGCACAATACAGTCTTCCAAATTCTTTCTTTCTTTTTGTAGTGTATCAGGTAGGGTTCCGGTTCTAGGGCATAGCAATTACCTTCATTACGTTTATGAGGTGGCAAATCCAGTGGTTATTGGAAAATCCACATCTGCGAAAAGAGTCTTCCTCCTGCGCTTGGACCTTGTTGCAACTAAGATAGAACAACATTCATTTACATCATAGGTTTGTTGTAGTGAATTCACTACATTGTCAGACTTATTTCTTTTAATTGGTCCAATTTGTTGTAGTAAATTCATTGAATTGTTAGACTTATTTATTTTACTTGGTCAATTTATGCGTTAGTAAAGAAGTGGGACCCTCCACTTATATGTATTAATTGTGCATAAATAATTAATGAAAAACATTTGGTTAAGTAATTCATTGCAACAAATTGGTAGAAGTATCATTACTCATGTTTGATTGATGTAGATAGACTAGGATTTCGAATTGAGATTGGGTATAGAGATTTGGGGGAGGAGGGAGGGGGAAGGGAGAGAAGAGAGTCGTGCTAAAATAGAAATTCTAAAAATTTTAAATTGGGAAAGAAAAACAATTGGGTTTGGGATTAAGGGATTCTAAAAATTTTAAATAAGGAAAGAAAAAAAAATGGATAAGATAAAGTTCATCCTCCTATGAGAGGACCCAAGCATTATTCTTATAATAATCTCTGTTTTTATACTGAGAATGGAAAGATATAGATATAGGAAACAACTTTAATACTGAAATATATCTTCAATAAAAAGAAAGAGAATTTTTTCATTGATTCATTCAATAACAAATATAATAGTAAATCTTCAAGAAGAAGATAAATCTTCAACAATAGAAAAGGGTATTAATAATTTTTCTTCATTCATTCCTCAAGTAAATCTTCAACAATTATGCTTCGTTTGGTTGGAGGGATGGAAAAATAAATAGAAGGGATAGGAGAAAGGATGGATGAGGCATTTTTAGGGAATGGAAGGTGACTCTCATTTTTTGTTTGGTTGAATAGAATGGATAGTATAAATGATGGATGGAGTGACACATTTTTTTTGTTGGAAGGAAGAGTTTTTATATTCTTTTTACTAATATGCCCTCAGTATTTAAAAATTCTATATCTATTCCAAATTTTTAGAAAGGTTAGAGATGAAAAATCGATATTTGTGTTGATTATTATTTCTTTCTCTTTCCTCTTTCTCCCAATTTTGGGCGGATAGAGAAATACAAAGGGGGGAGGGATGAAGCATCCCTCCTTGCTTCCTCCCGCTTTTCCCTTCTTTCCAACCAAACACAAAAAAGTTAGTTTATCCCCCTTCTTATCTATCCCTCCTCAATCCTTCCCTCTAACCAAACATAGCATTAGAATTTATTTTATTTTATTTTTGTAAGTTTTTCTCTTCTGTTCAACCCATTTAAATCTTAATTCAACATAATACGTTGAGACACTCATTGTGTGTACGTTTGGTTTTCTTTTTTTCCTTATTGTTTGATTTAATTGTGTTAAATAAAAAAATAATAATTAAACACCGTTACTTCTCAACATCGAACCCTAAGTAACGGTGCGTTGAAGCTAGAAATTCCGACCTTTTTTGTTTGTCCCTCCAACTTTCACGTGATTCTGATTCAGCTGACAGTCCCGACAACTGCTGTGTACTGCTAGTCCTGTGACTCTTGTCACGTACCCCTCTCGACTTTTGTCCACTACCCCACTCTCTCTTCCTATGCAGTCTCCCCAAACCCCCTCAAACACAGATTGAAATGGATAGCTCATGTGTAACCTCTGTTGAAGAGAGTGTGTGTGTGAATGTGTGATAAGCCACCCAGCTGGCTCACCTCAACTCACCACCACCAATTGCATTTTGAATCACATTGCTCTGCTTCTCTTTTAATTAATTTCCACAAAGATGAGAGTAAGCTTGCTTCAAAATGTTCTTCTTCTGCTATACCTATGCAACCTATCTTCTCCTAGTAATACAAACACTACTCATCGAGCATCGGCTGTGAACTTACTGTTACCGTCCGATGCTTCTTCTCTCTTGGAATTCAAGTCTAAAGCCGATCTGACCCACAAACTCTCATTCTCTCCCAACACCAGTTTCGAATTCTGCAAATGGCAAGGACTCAAATGCCAACAAGGCAGAGTGGTCCGACTCGTCCTCGAAGGCTTTAAACTCGGTGGCGTTTTGGCACCCAACACATTGACTCGCCTCGACCAGTTGCGAGCACTGAGTCTGCAGAACAACTCGCTCACCGGACCCATTCCCGATCTCTCCGATCTCGTCAATCTCAAAACCCTATTTCTCGATCACAATCTCTTCTCTGGGTCCATCCCACCTTCAATCTCCACCCTACATCGTCTCCGAATCCTAGATCTCTCCTCCAACAATCTCACCGGTTCCATTCCTCACTCGCTCACCGATCTCGACCGGCTGTACATTCTCCGGCTTAACTTGAACCGGCTCAATGGTTCGGTACCTCCGCTCAATCAGTCCTCTCTCCAAGTCTTCAATGTCTCCGTCAACAACTTAACCGGCGTCGTGCCGGTCACTCCGACTCTGCTACATTTCGGCACGTCGTCGTTTTTATTTAACCCTGGACTCTGCGGCGAGATTATAAGTAAAGAATGCCACCCGAGTTTACCATTTTTCAGTCCTTTTGCGGCGCCACCGCCGCCGCGGGTGGCCAAAACGGAGCAGCTACAGGGGGTCGAGGTTGAGTTGACTCAGCCGAGTCAAAAGATACACAAAAGAACAGCTGTGATTGTTGGGTTTTCGTCAGGGGTTTTTGTACTGATCGGGTCCATCGTCTGCTTTGCAATGGCGGTGAACAAACAGAGGAACAAGAAACGGGTGTCGACGGCGGCGGCAATGGCGTCGGATTCGGCGGCGGCGGCCCACGCCGCCGCCGTGATGAGGATCGAGGAGGAGAACGAGTTGGAAGAGAAGGTGAAGAGAGTGCAGGGGATGGTTGGGAAGAGTGGGAGTTTGGTATTCTGTGCGGGTGAGGCGCAGGTTTATACGCTGGAGCAGCTGATGAGGGCGTCGGCGGAGCTGTTGGGGAGAGGGACAATGGGGACCACGTACAAGGCGGTGCTTGACAACCGTCTGATCGTCTGCGTGAAAAGATTGGACGCTGTTAGATTGGGGGGAACAAGCAGGGAGGTGTTCGAGCGACACATGGAATCAGTGGGTGGGCTCCGGCATCCAAATCTGGTCCCACTTAGGGCTTATTTTCAGGCCCAAGAAGAGAGGCTTCTCGTCTATGATTACCAGCCCAACGGCAGTCTCTCCTCTCTCATTCACGGTACGCTCCTTCTATATATCATCCATTGCTGGTAACTCGTAAATCAGTGAGTCGACTTGGTCTAAACTCGGTATGTTCAATTTGACCACCCTCTGGTCAACAACAAAACTTAGATTAGTATGCTAAAAATGATCATCATCAGGGTTATATGCCACGTCACAGATATGCAAAAAGAGGGATGCTTAACACACGTGCATGTATGTGCGCGTGGATTCAATAGTATAAAAGATTGAATGTCACAATTCACTAGGTGGGACCTCATTGTGTCTGTTATGATCTAAAATTTTACTCCTCCGTACCAGAATTTTTAACGCCCATATAATTCATGTATCAAAAATAGTTACAGTATTAGTTACTCCAATGGTACTACATGTCTTTCGAAACAATTTTCGAGACTGTGTCATGATACCCAAAACTGTAGCGTTTCTACTTGCCTTTCAATTTTACCCGGAGCTACTCCTAACCACTCTTTCTTTCCTTACTCGTAATTTTTTTTCCAAAATAAATCCTTTAATTGACCAACTAGCCCCTTTTTTAAATCCAACTCAGACAATCTTTTTCTTTCACACTGCAAGCATACTCTCATAATTCGCGTTAAATTTGCGGTTCTTGCTTTATGTGTAGTTTATAAATTTCAAAACAGTTCTTTAAGAATTTCAAAAGTAGGAAATTGTTTTTAAAGCATTACTCTGTCCTAAAAAAATGTCATGTGGTCTGTACCAAAATAATTGTCACTTTTCTTTTTCAAACAATATATTTTATATTTTTTCATATATGTTTTGGAGTCTAAAATTTCAAATGAAGGATAAATTTGTAACTTTTCAGAGAGATAAGACATGTCTCACAACGAAAAAACTGTTTTTACGAGTTACAAATCAAGCAAAATCCTAAATTTACATTGTATTCAAACCAAAGTAATTCAACGAAAATTAGAGTTTTTTTTATCTCAGTTGATTTTGTTTTCTTAATTCTCTATTGACAAACATGGACGTTGATGACCATTGAATCCTTCGCAACCATATATCCACCTTGTCTAACTAAATTCCAAATGATGACACATGAATATATATAACCTTAGTTTATGAGATGTGAAATAAAATTTACAAATTTAAATGAAAGACTTCAGAGGTTTTCTCCTTATTTGTTCAACTTGATTTGGATTGAATATTAGTTAATGACACAATTGATGGAGGTATATTAGATTCAAAACCACATCAAGCCCATAATTGAAGATAACTTTCTGAATGATTCATTGTTGGTTCCTATTATCCGTGGCTGTTGTTAGTGGCGATAATATTGACTTGCCGATTAGGACTTGTTGATGAGAAATTGTCGATGAGATTTCTGTAAAAGACTTTTGTTCTTTGAGAGTCTCTAGAGATGAGAAAGGAAAAAGGGATAATTCTTAAAAAAAAAAAAATGGAATTTTAGAGGTTTATTGTCAAAATGACGTAGTCAAAGTCCACTCTTTCCGAAGTGACGGAGTTTTATTGATAGTGTGACCTGAACATAGAAATTTACTGAAGATTGTATTTTGATTCCAAACTGCCCGGTTAAAAATTTACTGCCCAGCTCCAAAACTAAATCATCTAGGTTTTGAGCACACCCAAAATGGGTCATCCATGACTCACCGGAACTGTTCTTTGTACTCTTCACCGGACTAAAGCTGTACTCGTCATTTGAACTGTTGCACGCTGACGCTAAAGCTCGAAGTTTAGCTCTCGGTTCAGTTCGTTAGCATGGGTTTAAGATAGCTCGTAGGTTTGATCATCGTCATCTGAGGATGAAGGTCGTGGAACTCGCCGTTGGTTATGGAGTTCACCGGTGTTATGTCACTGCTTTGGTCACCGGAGTTTTACTGGAGCTTCGCTGTCACCGTTGGAGTTGAGCTTCACTTAGACTTTAAACTGAATTGCATCGGACAGTGTTCGCCATTTTGAAGCTTTGTTTGCCTGAACTGTTTGGCCGGACTGGTTGGCCATGTTTGTAACTTCTCTAGCTGAGTCACGTTTGGATAAGGAAGAGAGCTTCGGTACGTTCATGGTAGCTTGGAGCTTGCTACTGGGTTTGATCGTCACCGCTAGTTGCTCGCCGTTACGTTAGTTCTTCACCACAGGTCTGTCTCGCCGCTATAATTGTGCATTGCGGTCGGCACCAGTCGTTGGTGCAGCTCATCCTTGTTCGTCACTGCCATCCTCATCCTTGTTGGTCAGAAGAAAAAACACACGCTAAGCACAGCTTTGCTCGCCGTCCTCAAAGCTCACCGCTCCTTGAGGCGAGATACATAGGTGTTGTAATTATTTTCCCAAAAGAGAGATGAAGAGAGAGAAAGTAAAGTTGGTAAAGGTGTAATAAGGTTGGGCAATTTGGTAATAAAGATACACTTTCATAAAATTTCACCACTTTGAAAAAGTTGACTTTAACTCCATCATTTTGACAGTAGACTTTCAAAACTCCCATTTTTAGGAATTATACCGAAGCAAAAGAAAAACGCTATACTTTACTAATTGGATTTTGACACTTTTCGTTTGGGATACTAATTCTACAAAATTTTTAGGAATTATCCCAAATCAAAATTCGTGAAGTATAGAATTCAATTTTGACACTTTTTGTTTGGGACACTATTTCTACTAAATTTTTAAATAACTAAAGCTAAAAGTTACAATTTTACCATGAATGAATGACCTCTTTCTCGTAAATAAGAATCATAATTCACTTAAAACTTTTATAATTATATTTTGATTTGGTATTTTTTTTTATTACGGTTAAATTTTAAAGACACAACCAACAAAAAATAGTTGAAAAATATAGGGAGTGTAGAAGGTAATATATATACACACACACATATATACTCTTAGTTTCTTTGACATGTGTCTGCATGGAGCTTGTTTGTTCGGTTACTGCAACATCCCAAAGTTATTGGGTGACTTGGGTCTTTTCTTTAAGCTTCAATTTGGTCACCGATGATGGGGTGGAGTTTTTGGGTTTGGTCACCATTGCCAATGGAGCATGTAGTTAGCAAAGTTCTCTACTCATTCATGGACTATGTAAGCTTGTTGGAATTAGGTCTCTTAAAGGTTGTTGAAGCTCTCCGATGTTTGTTGAAGGACGCGGTTGAGAGAGATTACTCGTGAGTCATCATCGCACAAAACTCCAGAGAACGAACAATGCAAAGACGATGAAGACGATTCATCGTCTTGCCAATCACAGAGTTCGGTGACGGTGACAGTGACAGCCACAACACAACCGCAAGCACGAATGTGACTGAACGTTTAATAACCATTCATGGTTCTTCCTCCGTGACCGTAGCCAAACTTTGAAGGTGAAATTATCTCGAGCAATGACGAGCTCTACAACGGAGACCCAACTCCAACGAAGCACCAAACAAATCGCGGCCCAAAATAGAGAGTTTCAACGATCCAGTTCCGACGGTGACGAGACCCACTTCATGATTCTGACCAAGCTTCTATCGATGTCAGGTGAAGAGAGATGTCCAAAAGCCCCGTGAGAAGCTCCGAGGAGAGAACTTCAACGGCATGCTTAGACCAGCAAGAGAAAACACGCTAACACAACAGTTTGGCAAGGACGGATCTAGAAATTCATATGAGAGGAGAGGGAGGGGGGGGGGGGGGGGGGTTTCTCCATAATTCAGTGGGGGCAATTTAAAATTTTTTTTAGGCATAAATGCAATGAAGTACAAATTTAGGGGTGTAAAATGAAATAAAAAAAATTTTCAGTCGGGGCGAATGCCCCCACTAAGCCTACAGTATGTCCGTGCCTACAGTTCGGTGATAGTCACGGCAATCAACTGTACCTATGGGTTTCAATAATAATTCGGTGACCAACCCACAAGCTTAGTCTCGTTTTCTAATCCGGTGACCTTTAAGTCGCAGTCTGGTTTAAAGCCCAATATGCTCTGACGATATATGATACAACAGTTTTGGTGAACCTATGCTACCATGACCCATTTCATGTGAGCTTCAACAGATTAAACCGGCAAACTGCTATGACCTTCATGAGCACCAATTTATATATATATATATATATATATATATATATATATATACATATGTATATATATTTAATTGATTATTGCTGGAGCTGAAACAGTGAAGAAGTCATGTTGTAGAGAAAGAAAGAGAGTGGAGAGGACATTAGGAGAGAGAAAGGAAAAAGAATTATTGGGGTATTTTAGACATTTCAATTGCTAAATTGACATAATGTCCTTATTTGCACGAACTGAAATAGTAGGGGGTTTATTGAACATTTTTCATATAGCAAGAGTGTTTCTTACCCTCAACCCTTTTTTAAAAGAGAAATGATAGAGTCTCCGAACTCAGCTTCCGAATTATCCTCCGCATCCGATATGGCCTTGCCACATTAGCCCACTACAAAATGCACTGGCGTCTTTATTCCTTTTCTTTCCTTTTGGCTTTCTCAATAAAGACACAATTTTTATAAAAATAAAAAATAAAGTTTGATGGGCCAGCAAGGATCTCCATCGTCGGCAACCGGTTCGAGTAAGGGAAGAAAATTCACATATTTAATACCTCACAGGGAAGGATTTATCGATACACTATCCAACCAACCTGCGAAGTCCTCATCGGTCACCGGCATCCTTTGGTTCCCTTTGTTTCGGGACCAGATAAATATATATATACATATATATATGAATATGTTCCTCTCCCTCCCTCATCGGATTCTGTAGCTATTTCCCCCAAATCTTCAAACCCAACAACAATCAACAACGATGAACCCTCTAGAGGCATTCGATCGTGCGAAGAGAGGATGAGAAATCCATTCCACCATTGCCACATGTTCTGCCGGACTGCCTAAAAAATCAAATTAAACTTAGGGGTTTGTTTAAAGCCCCCCAAGTTGGATGCTTGAAGATGGTGGTCGTAGTTTATATTTCGTTGGCGGGTGTTGATGGGTTCTGGATGTGGTGGGTGTCGTAGTGGAGGCCGTTACATAGTAGTTGGTGATGGAGATGGTGGTGGTAGTTGATAGGGGCATTGGTACTTCGATCGACACCACTGTACGTAGTTTCGATTACAAAGTTGACGGTTGGGAGCTGGTTGTGGTTTGCTGGAGAAGAGGGGTTCCCCGATGAGTGGTGATTGAGGTGTGTCGTTGATGATTAGATATAGAGAGAGAAATATAGAGAGAGAAATGCTAGTGCATTTTGTAGTGGGCTGATATGGCAAGGCCACGTCAGATGCGGAGGATAATTCGGAAGCTGAGGTCGGAGACTATCATTTCTCATGAAAATGTTATACTTCACGAATTTAGATTTGTGATTTTATCTTGAATTACGTGGTTGTTGACTATTTTAAAAGTAACTTTTTTAATATAGGAAATATCTTAATATAAAAAAAGAGAAAAATAGCAAAACCTTATCTTTATAGAAATCCTAATATAACTCAATATTTTGAATTCAATTATGCCTATATATCTTCGTTTGGAAAATCCTTTCTATTAAATCTTCAAATAATTAAAACTATAAGCTACAATTTTTTACATAATTCATTTTAAGTTTTTTATAATTGCATTTTGATTTGGCATTTTCTTATTACAGTTAAAATTTAAAAATACCCAACAAAGATATAGAGAAGTTGGGAGAGTATACAAGACAATATATATATATAATGAAAAATATTTGGAGAGAAAAGCAAATAGAGAGACAAACCTATTGTTCGTTCTTAACTTTTCTTTCGATTGTGCAAAAATATAAAACACACAAATGCATAAAAGAATAAAGGGTAATATGTATTAAAATAGAAGACATTAATGTCTTTTTAGTTATCGCCACATCATATTCAACATTACACATGTCGAATCTAACTTGGCGATAGAAAGACATTAGTGTTTTATATTTTAATACATATTACATTTTATTATTTTTATGCATTTTTTATTTCCTATTCTAGCAAAGTAAACCAATTGATAATTGAAGGAAAAAAAGGTAAGAAGGAACTATTCCTTCTATCTCTAATTTGCTTTTCTCTACTAATATATACTTGTATATCTATATGTGTATATATATATTGTCTTCAGCACACTCTCAACTTCTCTTATCTTTGTTGGGTATCTCTTTAAAATTTAATCATAATAAGAAAATACTAAATCAAAATACAATTAGAAAAAACTTTACGTGGATTATGTAATTAAATTAGGATTCTTATTCACGAGTAAGACGTGACTCGTTCATCATAAAAAAATTGTAACTTATGGTTCAAATTATTGAAGATTTTATAGAAAGAGTTCATGAAATGAACAAATATATACTACAGCATAATTGAATTCAAGTTATTGAGTTATATTAGGGTTTGAATTATATAATACTAAGTCTTTTTTTGTTTCTTGAATGAAGAAAATTGTTTTTAAAACAGATAAAGCAGTAAAATAAGCTACCACTAATTCAAGATATTAAATTACAAATTATATTTGAGATGTTTAACATTTTCTTTCTAATAATAGACTTAGGTGGTGTATGATTACTCAATTTAGCGTTTAAGCCCCACTTAAAATTGGGTAAAATTTTAATTCACTTATTACTTAATGCTAAAATTAAAAATTAAAAAAATATCAAAATATAAATATTTTTGAATTGTCACTTAAAATATAAATTTTATCCACGCCTTTTATAGTCACCGTTAAATTAAATCTACCAGTATCTCCCTATTGCTTGTTCATTGTGCAGGTTCAAAATCAGCAAAATCAAAGCCACTCCACTAGACATCAGGATTCGTCACTAAAAACCTTCAATACTTAAAATTCAGTTCTTAAAATTTTCAATACTTAATTTTTAATTTTGTCAAACAATATAAGGACTCCTTTGTATAATGAATTTCTAATTTGTATAATGAATTTCTAACTGTTTGTTGCTTTTCAGTCGTATGAGAAGTGAACCTGTTCTAAACATACTAAACTAACGGCAAACCCAAAACCATAAATACTTTTTCCTTATTTTATTTTCCAACTTATTTTTAGTCATTTATATAGGCGATCCATAGTAATAGGGGTGGGACATATAGATGTGTGTTGATTAAATCAGAATTGCTTGTACATTGTGCAGGTTCAAAATCAGCAAAAGCAAAGCCACTCCACTGGACATCATGTTTGAAAATAGCAGAGGACGTAGCACAAGGCCTCTCTTACATCCACCAAGCATGGCGCCTCGTCCACGGCAACCTCAAGTCCTCCAACGTCCTCCTCGGCTCTGACTTCGAAGCCTGTCTCACCGACTACTGCCTTGCCGTCCTCGTCACCTCCCCTTCCGAGGATGACCCTGACGCTGCCGCCTACAGAGCTCCCGAGACCCGTAAACCAGACCACCAAGGAACGTCCAAGTTGGACGTCTACGCATATGGCATTCTTTTGCTTGAGCTTCTAACGGGGAAGCCACCGTCACAGCACCCTTTTCTGATGCCCGACGACATGACCAGTTGGGCCAGGTCTGCCAGGGAAGATGATGGAGGGGAAGACAACCCGTCGGTTATGCTTCTTGAGGTGGCTATAGCATGCTGTGTGACGTCGCCGGAGCAAAGACCGACAATGTGGCAAGTGTTGAAGATGATACAAGAGATTAAAGAGACGATCATTATGGAGGAAGGTGAATTGGACCTAGTTACAGGGACGTCTTAGTTATCATCATATATACACATGGAAAGTGATGAAGAAGAAAACAAATGTTCTAAGCCTATTTTCATTGCTCTTCTATATTTTTGTTGTTTTTTATTGGATGATAGGCTAGTTGCATGTATTATGTAGATTATATATGTATATAGTTGAAATTTGCTTATGGTGGTAATATGGTACATGTAGCTGAAAACCTAGTAATCAAGTGGTCAGTAACTCTTGTTCAGTTATTTTTTTATTTATTGACAAAAATTCAAATTCCAATTTCACCCTATGGGATAAGCAGAAGAGGTGCTAATTTTTGGCCACTTGGCCTTTCTCTAATGTTACTCACACCCACCTCGATAAGTTTCTCTGGCCACTTTAAATTACATTATTGCACATTGACTTCTTAATTGATTTATTTGAAGTATGAATTATTTGTTGTGAATTTAAAAGAAAATATATAACATAAAACTATATCTGCAATATTGAGAGAAGAATGTAGATAGAGGGAGAGAGATCTTATTATATTCTCTTAAATTCAAGTACATCGATATAACAATGAACAATCCGTATTTATAGCCAAACTTTAATCAACATCCTTAATGCACCATTAACCAAGTGCATTTACCTCTTATTTATTGCACTGCATTTAACTCTTATTTATTGCACTATTAATTCAACACTATATAATTAGTGGACACCATATATATAACACTTCCCCTTGGAATCCACTACATAACACTAAGAAGATGCCTCGTTAAAATCTTGCTAAGAAAAACCAGTAGGATAAAAACTTAGCGAAGAGAAAAAGAGTACAATCTTCTTGTGTATATGAAAATGGTATTGTATAGGTTAAAACTATCGCATTAAAACCTTGTGTGGAAAACCCAGTGGGACAAAATCTGAGCGAAGGAAAAAAAGTACAGTATGCCAATACCTTTTCAATTTGGTGCTCTCCCTTATTGTTGCATTAGTTCAACACTAAAAGTCCTTGAGTTAACGCATTCCAATATTATATACCAACCTTTTGACGGCGTAGTTGGCAGTGCTTTAGTGAACATGTCTGCTAAATTTTCATTTGAATATATCTGTTGAATTTCAATATCACCATTCTTTTGACATTCATATGTATAAAAGAATTTTGGTGAGATGTGCTTGGTCGTGTCACTTTTGATATAACCCTCTTTCATCTTTGCAATACATGCAGCATTATCTTCATATAATACTGTTGGGCTATCTTTTATTGATGAGAGACCACATATTGTTCAAATATGCTGGATTATAGATCTCAACCAAATGCATTCTTTACATGCCTTACGAATTACGAGTATCTTTGAATGATTTGAAGAAGTTGCAATCATTGTTTGTTTTATAGATTGCCATGATATAGTGGTGCCACAACAGGTAAACATATATCCTATTTGTGAATAAGCTTTATGTAGATAAGAGAGATAGCCAGCATCTGCATATCCAATTAACTGGGATTCTTTTGAATAAAATAATCTCATATCAATTGTACTACGAATATATCGTAATATATGCTTGATTCCATTCCAATGTCTACGGGTTGGTGCAGAACTGTATCTTGCTAATAAATTGACTGAAAAATGCTATGTCCAGCCATGTGCAATTTGCAAGATACATAAGAGCACCAATTGCACTGAGATATGGCATTTTAGAACCAAGGAGTGCTTTATCATCCTCTCGAGGACGAAAATAATCTCTTTTGATGTCAAGTGATCGGACAACCATTGGGGAGCTCAATGGGTGCGCTTTATCTATATAGAATCGCTTCAAAATCTTTTCTGTATATGTTGACTGGTGGACGAGGATTCCACTTGATAAATGTTCAATCTGCAGACTAAGACAAAATTTTGTTTTTCCGAGATTTTTCATCTCAAATTCTTTCTTTAAATAAATGGTTGTCTTTTCTATGTCATCCAATGTTCCCACAATATTCAGATCATCAACATATACTGCAATAATAGCAAAACCATATCTTGACTTGTTAATAAAAATGCATGGACAAATATAATTATTCACATACCCTTCTTTTATCAAGTTCTCGTTAAGACGATTGTACCACATGTGCCCAGATTGTTTCAATCCATATAAGAATCGTTGTAATTTAATCGAGTATACATTACATGGTTTTGTTTCAGGCATTTGAAATCCTTCTGGGATTTTCATATAAATATCGCTTTCCAGTGATCCATATAAATATGCCGTTACCACGTCCATTAGATGCATATGCAATTTTTCTTTGACTGCCAAATGTATTATGAATCGAAAAGTAGTTGCATCCATCACAGGAGAGTATGTTTCATTGTAATCAATACTAGGTCTCTGTGAGAAACCTTGAGCTACCTGTCAGGCTTTATATCTTATAATTTCATTTTTTTCATTATGTTTTCATACAAATACCCATTTGTACTCAACAGGCTTTACACCCTCAGGTGTTTGGACTACAGATCCAAATACTTCACGTTTAGCTAATGAATTTAACTCTGCCTGTATTGCTTCTTTCCATTTTGGCCAATCATTTCTCGGTCGACTTTCTTCGACATTTTTATTTTTAGGTTCCGGATCCTCATTGTTTATATGAAGAGCAATTGTTTATGAGAATATGTTGTCCCTGACAACTTCATTTATGTTCCATCTCTTCTAATAATTTATTGAGATCTCATTCATTTTCAGGTACCTTTGCAATATTATTATAGTTAGCTAACTTGACCTCGTCAGGTCCCTTTGCCACCTCAAGGGCATGCATTTTATTAACGACAACTTTATCATTGTTAGCTAATTAGGTTTCTTCAAGAGTACCCTTTTCATCATTCATCATGCTCTTTGACATTTGCCTCATTGTATCACTTTTAGATAACTGGGTCTCTATAAGAGCACCCATTTCATCATGCTCTTTTGCATGTACCACATTAAGTGTCCTGCCTCATCAAGGGCTACTTTAGCATTATTAGCTAATTGGCCTCATCAAGAGCGCCTATTTTATTATGCATTATTTCTAGTATTTTTCACTTTCGTAGAACATAATCTTTTGCACCGATTGGTATGTCACGCATACTTTTGATGCATTTGCAACACTGACAATATGTCCTATCAGAACTTTAATTATTCCTGACATTTTATCAACTAGCATGTATGATGATATTTCTCTATGTTAGTGAGTGTTTGCAACATTTTTGAAAATGATCCTTTGAACTTCTTGTTCATATTTCTTTGTACAAGGATCAAATATATAATTTCAAAAGTATTCCAAGTAATATCATTTGGCATTTCTGATCTTACCCTTCTCCCCCTCAAGGTGGGAAAATAATCTTATTTGAATGATAATCAACACATCGCGCAATAAAGCCAACTTATGTCTGGGGATTAATATATTTCATAAGCAAATAATAGAAGAATTTACTGTGAATATAAAATAAATAAACATGCTTTTGGTGATATAATAATATGCATAAGAAAATAAAGTTTTTCTATTATATATTTCTTAATGGAAGTGAGACAGATATATTCTACGTTACCTTTATTTTGTTACGGAAAATATTTTCAATAACGAAGGATTGATGGTCTTATTGTCCATAAGACATATATCCTTACCTTGAGTTAATGTAATTTTGTGCAAGTCCTTACCTGCAAACTTCATTTTAACTTTGACATAAAAAAATAAAACATGCTTCATAAAAGGAAGTATAAATAAGCAGTGTGGATGTACTAATCAAAAGATGAGTTACCTCATAAAAGTTGAAATATCCACAAGCATCATATAAAATTCATTTATATCTTTGTCCCATTTTCTTAGATTGTGACTTGGTAAAGATTAATTAAATGCTTTGAAGCATACGGTAAGAATCAAATAAATACTTTAGAAGCATATTGTGCAACCTTTTCCTCTTCGATGTTACACTGATAATAAGTAATTTTACGTTGATCAAATTTTCATCGACATACTGATCAATTTCACATTGATAACAAGGAACACATGCTATAGAGGTTGAGGCAAATTCTCCCCCTTTGCTTGTTTCATATTATTGTGGTCCCACCTTTAGGGATACAATATGAAATTATAGTGATAACCTCCGTGGCGTTGGTAGTTAATTCTACCATGACTATACCCACGACCATGGACACCGTGAAATGAGTAGATTTCTCTTTAGAAATCGTTTTCGATCTAGTGATACTGGTAATATCTCATTAAAAGCTCATTATTTTACTCTATCACAATGATATCAGCTTTACATAAATCCATGCATTCAACTTGATCAGTGGAGTATCTCTTTGTCAATATATGACTTTCAGTAATATTTACTCTACATCAAGAATTTCATAAATCTACGCCCTGGCGTGATAAGTGTATGATATATTCTTTTCAACATATACTCATGAGTAATTATTTCTCCACATTATCTCAATATAGTTGATTATCAACAAGGCCGAATTATATTCTCCAATAATTTCATAATCCTGCAACCATAGTTGTATCCATTCATACTGAGCTTTTTAGAAAGATCACAATACTCTGTGATTTTTACCATAAGATAAGTGGGTCTTATACCGTGAGATATTTAATTTTCAAGTTATCATGAATCATTACTTTTGTGCAGTCCTATAAGGACTCTTGATTTCTCAATTTATTTGTAATCTCAATATCATAAAATGTATCTCAAAAAAATAATTATGCCCACAATATTATCAAGCCTTTGTCATGTAACAAAACATTTTCTAAATTTGAATGAATCATAAAAAAACACTCAATAAATTATTAAACAAAATGTGGTAAAACCTTACCTGAATTAATGAAATAGTAATGATAGTAAAATTGGTCATAGAGCAATAAGACAGTAAAAACCAACCTTATTGATTATGTACGCAAATAATATATATATATATATATATATGCTTAGTTGATTGTTATATTATATAAGTAAGCTGTTAATAATGAAAACGTTATAATTGATCAAACAATATATGATTCATTAGGGATAACTAAAATATTATTCATTAAAGATCAATATATAAACGAATTGTTTGAGTAAACACCACTTGCAATATACGCATATTGATCTATATATATAAATATATATGATAAGGTGGGTCTTTATGTTAGCCACTTAGATTATTTTATATATCACATATGAAACGTATACATATATAATTCATGACTAGTAATAATAACTCTACTTATACATGCCTCATACAATTATATGGACAATGCACTAAACATATTAATAGGGAGTGAATCCCATATATATCTATAACAACTATAACATAAAGTTGGATTTAATTTATTTTCATGGGAAAGAAAAATGGGATTTAAATTCAAAAGTTTAATTTGTCCATTCTGGGAGATAGGACTAGAATGGTTTGGGTCATTAATGGCATATTACTTTTGTCACCATCACCAATCAGACAAGGCTACTAAATTCATGAACAACCCAGTTGCCCTTTCAACTCTTCTTGACCAATCACTCCATTTATCTATCTTTCTCTCAACTATACATATACATCCCCTCATAACAATATAATAATATATACATATATCTGTGTGTGTGAGAATAAGAATTGATTCAATACCAACAAATCCTTTAAATTATGAAATTTTGGTGAATCCAATATGTAAAGATAAAAGCTCTATTATTGATATATTTTATCTTAATATATACTATCAATTTCCATTATTAATGAGAAGTAATTAATACCTGATGGAGTAATGGTAGTCCATATTGAAGAAGTTTCATGATCAACCATGGCACAAAGAAAATATATAGAATAAATAGAATAAGGGTAGTTAAAATATAAACCAGCAGTACTATATATTATTGATATATTTGATCTTAATATGTGAAGATACCAAAAGTGGTAAAACCATATATAGAATAGGGTTAAGTGCAAAAAACTCCCATCTACTATCGATATAGTGCATATCAGTTCCTGTGTGGTAAAAAACCCCCATATACTATCAATTTGGTGCGATTGGGTCCCTGGTGGTGTAAAATGACGATAATACCCTCACTTCAGTTGAATAAATTAATGATTATAAATACAGCCATGTAAAATGACCCTTTTGTCCAAATTTGTATAAAATGGGGTTTGTTTGGCAGAAGGATAATATAAACCTCAAATTGTATAAAATAAGGAAAACATAAACCTAAATATAATTAAATCTAAAACCAAACATGCCCTTTCATATTTTAAAATATAAATAAATTTATCTTTTATATATATATATATATGCACACCATATATCATTAGGGCAAATCTGTTTTAGGGCAAATCATTTCAGCCTCCGCCTCTGCCTCCATCGCTATTCTCGTTCTCAACTCTGAACTTGCCCCCTTCTCTCTTTCTCTCTGCAACTGCAAACTACAAGAATCAGGACCCATATTTTTCTGTTTCCATCACCAGCTGTTCCAGTTCGGGTTCGCCGTTCGCAAGCTTTAGCCTCTGTTCCAGTTCGGGTTCAACAAGTGACCATTGATTCCGGCGAAAGCCAAGCTGCATTCCGAGCTCCTGTGAACTGATCGACAGCAAGCTTCACGGCCTGCTTGCCTTCTCCAGTGACAAATCAGTGAACTCATCGACTTGCATTCGACTACGGTGAACAAAAATGGCGAGCTTTGTTTCAGTTTTATGAGCTCACTGTTGTGTTTTTGCAACGGTGGGCCTAGGTAGCGTGGACACGTTGCCGAACTGAAGTGGGTTTCACTGAAGAGGAATGCACCGAATTGACATGGGTTTTGTAGAAGCTTGGAGCTCACCAGAACTGGCCGGAGTGGACTTCACCGGAACTGGGTATAGTCTTGGTAGGAAATACTAATAAACATTACCTTATTTATTAGTCTGTCATCAACCAAGTTACTGCTAATACTCTTGAATAGTTCAAATAGTGCTTCAACTTCACTAACATTAACTGAGGAACAAGAAATCACATATAAGTTTTCTCTAGAAATCAAAATGAAACTGAAGTAAATACAGAAAAAAATTGCTCTGGTTTTCACTATTTAGCTTATATAACAGATTAATCTCAAAAGCTTTAGCCAAAACAATAATCAATCCTCAGATGATACTTAACTCAATAAATTCCAAAAGCCATCAAATTAAACAAGAATAATAAAATTTCACCACACTGACATAATAATTTTTATATTAATAATAATAAAAAAACTTACAAGCTGTCTGTGAAGCAAGAACTACTGGGTCCTCGTGTCTAGGAAATTGCTTTTTTGCTATGGAATGAAAGTAGCCCATTTACTGAAGAATAACAGCTTCTTCGGTGTACTACAAAACTATCGCCTGATGTTGGGACTTCAACTTCACTACAATATATCATCAAAACCATGTTACTGTTGGGTCTTCAATGAAATTTTTTGCTTCGACCTCACTGTTGGGTCGAAGCAAAGCTATCCAAATTCAGACACCATTGTACAAAATGCACAATTGTTGAGTTTTTTAATTTCCCCCCCCATAGAATTGAAGCAGACATGGAGAGAGAGAGAAAGAGAGAGAGAGACGAATTGGGTTTAGGGGTGGGGGTCCTTAAATGCACAATTGGTGAGGGCCTTTTATGCACAAATGGTGAGGGGCAAAATGGGAAACAAAAGGGTAAAATGGGATTTTCAGTTTTACTTTTTGTAAAAAGTGGTTAGAGGGACCTGTAATGCACCTTTTTTTGAATTTTGTGGACTTACATGCACATTTTCAAAAAGTAGGGACTAGTTCCGCACAAAGTCTATATATCAGGGGGGTTTTTTGCATTTAATCCTATAGAATAAATAGAATAAGGGCAGTTAAAACATAAACCAGCAGTATCACATATAAGTAATAAATATAATAAGGGCGGTTAACTCATAAACCAGCCTAAATTGTTAAATAATAAACAATAAAGATAGTAGAACCTACCCTTATAAATATACACATATCTCATTTAAATATTGAATGATATTAATATAAGAAGTGCTTACCTTTTGGAGTGAGAAGTAAATTTGTTTTGGCAAAACAAACAAACAAACCCAACAATCTGTGAAAACCAATATCACAAGTAAGATATATGAGTTGAGATAGAGAGAGAGAGTGAGAGCTTCTCTTTCAAGTCTCAGTTGGTTAGAGACTCGTGCAGATAACGTGTTGTGAATCTAAAAGAAAATATATAATATAAAATTATATCTTCAATATAGAGAGAAGAATGTAGAGAGAGGGAGAGAGATCTTATTATATTCTCTTAAATTCTCGATATAACAATGAACAATCCGTATTTATAGCCAAACTTTAATCAACATCTTTAAAGCACCATTAACCAAGTGCATTTACCTCTTATTTATTGCACTGCATTTAACTTTTATTTATTGCACCATTAATTCAATGCTATACAATTAGTGGACATCATATATATAACATTATTATTTTTAACATTTAAGTTCCGTTTGTTTAGACGTAAAATATTTTTTAGAAAATGTATATATTTTTTTATATTTTGGTGTTTGATTGTCGTAAAATATTTACAAAGAAAAAAAATATTAAAATTTAACAAAAATAATTTATTTATAAATTTTTGGTAAGTTATTTTATATATCCCATCCGTTGGACTCGACCTCAACCTCGACGTAAACCTTTGCCAAATACCGACAAAGTAAAAATAAAAGAATATTTTACCTGGAAAAAAAAAATATTTCAAAAAAAAATATTTTACGTTCAAACAAACGGAAAGTTATTTTATTGGCCAAACTAAAACTTACAACTTTTTATTTCATTCTTTATCAACCAAACTATATATATAAGTATAAACTATATACATAATCTTTCCTTATTTTCTTGATTGTTTGATGTGAGAAATACTATTCGATGGATTTTCTGGACGGCAATACTTCTTACCCATCAAAACTCATTTATAGTACTTGTTTATGAGTTGTGTGCTACACATCTCGAATTAAAATTTGAGATCTATCTCAAAACCCAAAATATCACTGTTTCTTCCAATTTTTATCTCATATCTCAAACTTCACATGGCCAACTTTACTCTCTTTTAAACTTGCATTTATTTTTTTGTTTCCTTCTTAACAATTTGAGTTGTTCTCCCAATGCGCTTGTCTCATCACCTTCCCAGGAATGCTTGAATTCCCTTTCAACAATTGTTAACAAAAATTGGAAATTTCAGGGAAGATTATATGACTTTGTTTCATTCTTCTTGATTTTTCGTTTGATTTTCATTTTAGAAATTCATTGAAATTATGGTAGCTATGTAACAAATCATCATCTACCTCCATGAGCAAATTCTTTATCAATGCTTTGAATTTTTTTGAGTTAATGACATCATTAATCTGTGACTCATGATGATATCTTTTGTCTTTACGGTCTTACCATTGTTTATTTATTTATTTGTTGAATTATGAATACCCATTTCAACTCACTGTTTTTATAACTTTTACCTTTTAAAATTAAGCATCACCAAAAATAGATTCTCGATATCTATCATTTTCCAAATTTTATATGTGGTGTATTTACCTAAAAGCGCTAATTCGATAGTAGACCTCTCTTGTATTTAAAATTTTGATTTTTAAGTTTGCTTTGTGTCACTTACCGAAAGAAGGAAAAGAAAAGACAGCTCATCACTAGAAAGACGGCTCAAAGAATTGTCCGTTATGGTGGGGTGCAAGGTATGCTCTCACAGCGTAGCGTGTGGATATGATAGTATCAGGAGAAGTGCTCTCTTGCAAACAAGGCCGGTCTCGGTGATGGTTTAATAGACATATTTTTGTTTTATCGGGGCCAACTTTCTGTTTGGCCTTTGTTGTTAATTTCACTGACACTTCCTGAAATTTAGTCAAATATCAATTTAAAACATTTTTTTGAAAATAACTATTAGTTATGTTCAATTTCGCTTTTCTGTTACTGTCTCCATTAAAAATGTGAGAAAAGACATGTTTGGCCATAATTTTTTAATCACATTTAATACAAAATATCAAATAATGTAAATGACTCTTACACCCCTCGTTAAACTCTCACCTACCCACTCTTCCGCCAATACACAAACACACTATTTCTCTCTCCTTTATCTATATCTGTATCGGACGTTCTCTCTCCTTAAGGACACTTCTGTTTGTCTCTCTCTCTTCTGTCTATCAAAACCACACTCTCTCTTTTCTACAGATGCAACCCACAGATTAACAAAACCATGAAACCCTAGCTAGTTTCAGAGTCGTGGTTCTAGAGTCCAAACTTCATACCATCAAACCCTAGTTCCAGAGCCATATACCTTTCATCCATTTGCGTACCGCCGATCAAGTCCATTTCAGGTCTTTTCCATGTACAATTGACCTATTTTAGAGTCGTTTTCATGCTAATCTTAGTTAGTTTTTTTTTCCAAGAACCCTAATCTAATCGTTGCTATGTTATTGTTTTGTTTTCTGCATGTTATTGTTTCCTTTTTTGCATGTTATTATGCAATTAAGATCTTCTTTTTTCGTGGAATAAGAGAGTGTAATTAACCCTGATTCTAGCAAAACCTCCATAATTAATTAGGGTTAATTGATGGGGCTTTTGCTGGATTAACCCTAATTTAGGTTAATTATCTCTAAAATGACCCTAATTTAGGTTAATAAACCCTAATTTAGGGTCATTTTAGATATTATTAACCCTAATTTAGGGTCATTTTAGAGTTTATTAACCCTAATTTAGGGTTTTTTATCGTTGGTATTTTATTGTTTTGTTTTCTGCATGGCAAAATCCTATTTCTTTTTTTTTTTCGTGGAATAAAGGTGTAATTAACCATAATTCTAGCAAAACCCCCATAATTAATTAGGGTTAATTGATGGGGCTTTTGCTGGATTAACCCTAATTTAGGTTAATTATCTCTAAAATGTATTAACCCTAATTTGGGGTTATTTATCGTTGGTATTTTATTGTTTTGTTTTGTGCATGGCAAATTCGTATTTCTTTTTTTTTTTTTTTTTTTCGTGGAATAAGGGTGTAATTAACCCTAATTCTAGCAAAACCCCGATAATTAATTAGGGTTAATTGATGGGGCTTTTGCTGGAGTAACTCTAATTTAGGGTTATTTTAGTGTAAATTAACATTTGGGATTACTTTTAACATATTTAGTTTTGTTGGATTAAGGTTTATTGATTGTTAGCAATTACTTTTACCATCCTTTATTTTGACTGTTAGCAATTAGTTTTGTTTGTTAGCATGATTATTCCTTTTTTTTTTTTTTTGGTAGAGTCAAATGGCATCTGATACTTTGCATGATATCATTGTTCACTATGAGGGACACATATATGTGATAGGGAATATTAATCCTAAAAAGTATAGTTATTTGTTACTGAATACTCTTGTTACCTACTTGCTACGTGATGAAGTGTGTTATGAGAGAGGTTCTATGTTATTTCATATTTATTTACAAATTCCTGATTGTACTGATCGAATGTTGCTAGAACTGGATGAAGATGTAATTATCATGTTTGAGTTGATGAAGGGTTGTAAGAATATAAATGTATTTGTTGAAGTTGCTCAGTATTGTTTAGCTTCATGTAGTAATAGTGCAGGCTCTAGTAATGCCTTTGAGGTGGGGGAAGACAGTGATGCTGAGGAAGTCATTCCAAATGCAACAGTGATGATGAAGAGTGGACTGGTGTTCATGAGGGAGGGGGAGTTAATAATTTAGGAGATGACAATTTGGAAAATATTGACTTGGAGAAAGAGAGTTCAGAGCATAGTGATGGTGAATTTTCTAATTATAGTGAGGATTATGATTTCAGTGGAGAAAGTGAAAGTGAGGAGGAAAGAGAGACATGTAAGGGTCAAAGTGGAAAAAATAAAATTAGAAACAAAAAATATAGAAATATAACTATGAAGTATTTACACAGAGCTTTGAAGGGAAAGCCATTCAAATATGGTGAGGGGGGCAAAATTGTATTTGAGAAGTACCATCTCTTTGATAGTATCCACCACTTCAGAGATGTCTTGGTAGAATATTCTATCCAAAAAGGTTTTAAACTTGTGAGGGAAAAAAATGAAAGAAAAAGAATTACCTGTCACTGTGGGAATGTAGGCTGCAATTGGGGAATTCATGCAACCCTATTGCCTGATAAAATGTCTTTTATAATAAAAAGAGTTGGCCTAGAACATTGCTGCGTCAGAACATTTAAGAACAAAGGTGTGACTTCTACATTTATATTAAAAAAGCTTCTAGACAGGTTCAGAAAGAATCCTGACATTTTAGTAAAAGATTTGAAACAAGAAGTTGGAGAGAAATTTCTTACAGTTGTTACTGATATAAGTTGTTGGAGGGCTAAAAAGAAAGCAAAAGAGGAGATTGAGGGGAGTCATACTGAGTCATATGGAAAGCTATGGAAGTTTGCAGCTGAGGTGGTGCAAACAAATCCAACTAGTGTAGTGTTCATAAGGAAAAATGCAGATGAGCGTCAAAGATTTAAGAGAATTTTTTTTTTTATCATTTGTTGCATGTCAGAATGGGTTTGTTAATGGGTGCAGACCATTTATTGGTATTGATGGATGTTTCTTGAAGGGACCTTTTAGGGGTACTTTACTTAGTGTTATAAGACTTGAGGGAAATAATGGGTTGTATCCATTTGCTATTGCCATTGTTGAATCTGAAGGGAAGGACAGTTGGAAATGGTTTTTAGATCACTTGCACAAGTTCCTTGGTGATACAGCTGGGGATATTCCTTGGACCTTTATGTCAGATGGGCAAAAAGGAATTTTGGGAGCTATTTCTAATATTTTTCCATAGGCACTTACTATGAGATGTTGCAGGCATATCTATGCCAATTTTAGGACAAAATATCCTGGTTTGAAGTACAAAAGTTTATTCTGGGAAGTTGTAAATGCATATAATGAATTAGAATTCAAATCTGCAATGGGGCAGCTGCAGGCAATCTGGGGGGGGGGGGGGGGGGCTACAATTGGTTTATGGAACATCTTTTAGAGACATGGGCTAGACATAAATTTGATCCTAGGGAAAAGTGTGACTTTATCACCAACAATCATGTGGAGTCATTTAATTCTTGGCTTGGGAATATTAGACAAAAAACCAATCACTCGAATTCTAGAAAACATAGTAAAAAAGCTGATGTCCAAGTTTGGCAAAAGATTTCAAAGGACAGTAGAGTGGACAAATACAATAGTGCCAAAAGCTAGGAACAAATTAAACTCTAACATCTCTAAAGTTGCTATATGTGAACTAATTTGGCCTAGTGGGAATTTGTATCAAATTACACAAATGGATACACATATGTCTTATATTGTGAGCTTAGATGAGAGGAGTTGCTGCTGTGGGGAATGACAAATGTCTGGAGTGCCTTGCAGGCATGTATGTGCAGCTATTACACACATAAGACATGATTTTGAGAGTTTTTGTTTAGATTTCTATAACAAGAGTACATATGCAAAGACTTATAGTACTTTTATACACCCACTGCACTATGACACTATGTGGACTAAGGTTGACAAAGCACCATTGGAGCCACTAGTTCTCAAAAGACCAATAGGCAGACCTAGAGTGAAAAGAAAGAGGGAGGTTGGTGAAGCAGAAGCAACTAGAAGGTCAAGTGTTATCACTTGCAGCATATATATTGTGTTTGGACACAATAAGAGGGGATGATAAAAGGCTCCTATTGCAGCACAAGTGAAAGCAGCAAAAACAAAACCAGTAGCAGCAGTAGTAGTCCCATCATCATCAACAACCCCAACAGTAAGGAGGAGGAAAAGTGTACCAAGAAGATCAAGAAGGATTGAAGCAACAGCACAAGGTTCTTAGGTATTTAATTCATCTCTTAAAGTTTTGATTTATATTGTAAAACTTTTTGCATTTTAGTTTATGTTTATATTGTGAACCTTTGTTTTCATTTCAGGGTTCAAGAAGTAGGGTAGCAAAAATAGCAGCAGCAACGCCAACAACACAAGACACTCTGGTATATAATTCATATATGTCTGATATTATTCATTTTAATAGGTATAGGTATAAATTGTGAAGCTTTGTTTTCATTTCAGGGTTCAAAAAATAGGGCAACAGAAATAGTAGTAGCACCACCAATAACACAAGGCACTCAGGTATATTATTCATATTTGTCTGAGATTATTCATTTTACAAAATAATTCATAAAGCTTTGTGCATTTCAGTTTATGTTTATATTTATGTCCTTGTTATTCAGGGTTCATGTTCAGCTTCAATATATATGGAACTAGCAAGAGCAATATAAGGCATTTAGACTCCATGTTGCACCACTCTACCTACAACAGGAATTAGGACATAGTCTATGGTAAACATGACTTTTTGCACAGTGCTAACTTAATTTTTTGCACAAGCTAAATTTCACACACAGCACAATTTTTTGGGTTATGCAAGTATATGATATGGGGGATACTTTTGGGTTATGCAAGTAATGATATGCAATGGGGAATACCTTTTTGGTTATTTTGAAGGTTTTGTAATGAATTTGAATGGATATTTAAACTTAGCTATGTGGCTGTTGGTAATGGTATTCATGGATATTTTGAAAGTTTTGTAATGAATTTGAAGGGATGTTTTAAATTTGCTCTATGTGGCAGTTGGTAATGGTATTCATGGGTTATTTTTTGGTTTTTAATGTTTGTGATATTTGATGGATTATATTTTGATCTGAAAAATGGTTGTGACTTAGTTAAAGGCTGTATGCATGCTTTGATATTGTAGTTGTGTTGCAATTGCATTACTATATAGTGATTATAATAGAACACTAATTGTTTTATTTGATAGAAAGGTAATGAACATTGTTAGGAAAGCTAAAATACAAATGCCCATGCTTGCATACACAATTGACCTTATCAAAGACATTAAACTATCTATAATGTCATTCTTGATTCCATCATTAACATTAGCAACATTCACATTAGCAATAGCATCAGGTGCAAGTACATCCTCAGGGTTCAACCATCTGAAGTATGCGCATCTTCCATTATGACAATTGTAGAAGTATCTTCCAGGATTTTTGTCTGAATAAGATACCCTCAATGCTGCTCTTCTTCCACATGAACATATTTTAGTTCTGAACATTGGCAACACACACTTGATTGCCCCTATTTACTTGAAAACATACATGTTACAGGTTAAAAAATATTGGCATTGGCAATTACATATTCAAAAATAAAATTGGTAATTACAGGTTAAAAACATTTTTCAAAATATCACCCTCAAATTTACATACATTTTTTTTTTCACATTTATGAGGTTCAAATCAGCAAACAATTACAAAGGAATTACTTGTAAAAAAAATTGTAATTATAGGTTACAAACAAAATTACAATTTCACAAAAAATTTCTTACCAACTGTGACGGCCCAAGTTTTGCAACCCAGTGCGTCAGTGATGACCCAAAAGTTGACCCGGTAACGGATCCGAAATGCGGAAGCGAAAGATAAACCAAAGTCTCTAGGGATATAAATCATTCCTAAGACACCAATGTGACCTTCCATAGGGTCATGGAACTCAACGAGAACGAAAGAGGAAATAAGAGTCAAAATGGGCAAAATTCGTCAATCAAGGGCAAAATGGTCAATTTACAAATAAAAAGAAAAATTGACTCTAAACAAGTAAAATAAGATCCATAGAACCTAAACTAATTATTTCACAATATTCCAAGAGGTTCTAAGAACTTTGGCCAAGAATCCCATTAGACTTTCATTCTCGTTTTAAACAAAATATGACACTTTCTCACTAAAACATGAATAAATCCTATAGTGATTTTAATTTAAGAATAGCATTGATACTATTGGAAAGCTGACTCAAAATCCTTGAATTTTGGGTCAAGAATCACCTTATTTGGATTAGAAATGAAGAAGTTATGACCATTTGAAGTTAGAGAAACAAGGTTGATACAAAACTGAAAGACAGCTGTGTGAAAGTTATTTAGGTAGGCCGAAATAGCCATTTCGGTAGGCCGAATAGACCCAGAATGACCAAAAAAATTGTATTAAGAGGAAAAGTCACTTTGGTTGTTCGAAATGATGAACTGGTCGATCGATTATGGCCCAAACAGTACTTTAGCTACTGGAAATAACAAAATACTGTTCAAATCAAATTGAACAATGAACCGGTCAACTGAAATAAGCCATCGGTCGACCAAAACAGGTTGAAAAACTGAAAATGCAGCCTACCATGTACCAAAACTGAAAAGAAGTCCTTAAGTCCTATTTGAATACTGCACAGCATGATCAAACTTAAAATTGTGTATTTGTGAGCATGCCCGTAAACATAAAATAACATTAGGCATGCTACAATGGCCTACGGCCTCATTACATTTCATTTACTCTAAATCACATATCAAACCTCTAATGTTAGAAAAATGCAATATTAATACGAAATAAGGTGTCTAATGAGTACAAGTGTAGAGGTGATCATGTTTGGCTATTGACCTCAAATTATACATCTTAAATGGGCTCCAAATAGTATATCTAAGTACGCTTTACATATCATAAGGCAAAAACGGCATATTAAACCTAACTAAGTATTACAATTTTAAAGGTAAAACTTAAACATGTTAACACTTGCATGTGAACAAGAATACATTTTAAAAAACTTCAAATCTACAAATCACCCAAGGCAAATGCAGACCCCCAAATCTTGAATCCTGTACCTGAAAAATGTCCCCGATAACTTTGGGGTGAGTAATATAAAGCTACTCGTAGGAGATAAGCATGCAAAGACTTAATGTTTTACAAGTTTGCATAATTTAATCACTGTGGTTCATTCCACCTAGCGTCTGTGTTAAGAGTGAGACCTAATGAGCATCCTAAGCTACCTTAAAAGATTTCTAGCATAAACTACATTTTTATGCAATTAAACAACATAGGAGCTTACGGTACAACGCAACAATATATAGATTATCAAAGTCATCAACTTGAAATCTAAAATGCGGAAAATAACTAAAGTGTGTCATGCCACCTAATGTCTATGTTCCCAATGAATCTATAGGATCATTCCTAAGCGACATTTGAACATTATAACGTAAATGTACTTAACAACAACAAAATTGCAATGATTCATTAAAAATCATAATGCATAAATGTACTTAACAACATTAAATTGTCAACAACCTAAATTACAAGTCACAATTAAGCATTGGTTGTCAACTTAGAATTGAATGCAAAATCAAATAGTGAAAAACTTGGACATTAAATCCCGAAGTAAACCAAGACCTAAACGGTTATTCCGGAACTAACTCGCTGGGAATACCACCCTAGTGCGCACTATAAAATGGGGAGACCTCATACCTCCCGTATTAGAGCAAAACTCTAGCAATGTCTTTGTAACTATGTCCTAAGTGACTCCAAAATCAATAAATAAGTTCACAACTTATACCTAATTAAATAATGCACGAAACCACCTTCCATGCACAAGTAGGTTGAAACCACACCATGGAGGGAAAAATCTCCCTCTAATAAGAATGGAACACGTCATCAGTCTATAAATCTACATTTGGTAGATTTCAGAAGCCCATCCGAATCAAGCCCAAATTACATTATACTTTAACCCAGTATCATTTATATTGGGCCTCCAAGGCTAGGTAAGAGCATCAATCAGCCCAACGTCACCATTGTTGAAGTTCCGGCCCATTGGTCAAGTCACTTACACCAAGCTGCATCCGGCCAAGTACAATTAAATATAACCCAGTCCTATTAAGCAAAGGAGTCAACACAGAAGGAAAGTTATATACAAAGCAAGTTCTACGTAGGAAATATCATACAATAGAAAGAACTCTATTTGTAAAGAAAGTCATGTATGGGAAGAATTGGAGGACAAGCAACGCGAGTCCTACCATAATTCTACCAACTTTTGTGCATAAATAGAGGCCTAGACCTCCAATAAAAGGGCCAAGCAATTCTATTCTTCTTTATACATTGTTCTTGTTTATTTTTACTATTCTTGAGTGTGTTGTATTAATTTTCTCAATCGTTATTGGTTGAGCGGAATTTTGCACCCACACTTTGGCGCCGTCTGTGGGAACGTGTGTAAATATATTCCCACTCTTGTTTCACAGGTGAATCCTGTAACTACCATCCGGAATGTCGAACGGAGGATCTTCAACGGATCAACAGACGGAGTTGATGCAGAAGATACGTGAAGAGTTTCTACACCAGTTTGACGTACTTCGTCAAGCAAACGAAGCTAGCGTGGCTCAGATCGCCTTGCTTCAACAGCAGAATGACACTCTACAAACGGCGATGGCTCAGTTAGCACCACCGCCACCACTAGGTGACATAGCAGCACCCCCTAATCAGAATATTCCTCTGGTTAACAGGCTTCCACCTAATGGGGCACGACCTAACAAGGCTTAGCCAAATGAGGTTCAGCAACAACAGAGGGTAAGGTCCGAGGCTGTTGCTTTAGACAATGTCCCTCATTACACGCAGGATGAGCAAGTTGAGTCTAGCTATAAGCTCACGGTGTGGTCTAATGGAATTCCAGATGGCGCAGGTGTTCAGGAAGCCTTTGATGAGAAAAGACTCCTGAAGATTCAGACACCTACTGAGATGGCTAGAGAGCACAAAAACTCCCTGGTCAAAACTCCTTTCACTGATGACGTGTATATGGTTGAGAGGCCCAAGAAATTTACCATGTCTTCTTTTACTCAGTTTGATGGTACGGGGGATCCTTCTTGACACCTAGATCATTACGCCCAAAAGATGACTTTGGATGACCGTAATGACCCTTGGATGTGCAGAGTTTTTCCTACCAGCTTGACAAGAGCAGCACTAGAGTGGTTCAGGAATAGGCCACATAAATACATCTCGGATTACGTAACTCTGTGCATCATGTTCCTGGCACAATAATGCGAAAATAAGAAGCAAAAGAAGAGTATTGCTAGTCTCTTCACCGTAAGGCAAAAGAAGGGGGAAACATTGTAGTATTTCCTATCTAGATTCAACATGGAAGCCTCAGAAATAGCAGATTGTCATCCCGCGACTGCTATAGAAACATTTAAACTTGCGATGATTCAGGGGATGAAGTTTCACACTTCCTTGGTCAAATATTCTCCTCCCGATATGCAGACTCTCAATGCTAGGGCCCAGATTTACATTCGGCTCGAGGAAATGTAGCCCACTGAGCACAGCATGCCACCCTCGTGACGGTGGAGAACAAGCCTCGAGAGAGAATTCCAAATTCAAAGATTCAGAAAAGCCAACGGCGCCTCAACGCCGATCACCCAGGCACCTGAGAAGAGGCAAAGGATAGAGGAAGGGTTTACACCTCTCCAAACTACCTTAGCTTGGCTCTTCCAAGAGAATAAGATGAAGTTCACAGCCCCACAGCCAATGAAGCAACCCTTAGAGCAGAGGGACAAAAGCAAGCATTGCGCTTATCACTGAGATTATGGGCATTCAACCAATGATTGTAGATCCATTAGGCGACAAGTGGAAAATATGATAGCCCAAGGAGAGTTGGTAGACTACCTCATGACAAAGGAGTATGTGAAGCCCGCGAGGTCTATCCTCGCAAGGTAGAAGGAACTCAAGTAAAGGTCATTCACGTAATACATGGCAGATCTGAAGATGATCAAGAATCTGAGGTGATATATAGATCCAGATTGAGGGCAGCTCATAAGCTCAGGAAGATATCCTCAGTCAATACTATCGCTTCGGGTAGCATCAGTATTGGATTCGGTGATGGCGATCTATCCAGAGTTCAGCTCCCCCATGAGGATCCATTGGTCATCAGTCTTTTAGTGGCAAATTGCATGATCAAGAGGGTTTTGATAGACCCAGGAAGTAGCGCCAACATCATCACAAAGACGCTCTTTGAGCAACTAGAGATCCCATCATCATCTATTCGACCTACCTCCAGCCCATTGATGGGGCTCGATGGCATAAGAGTAAATCCCCTTGGAGTAATAGACTTATCCGTAACTGCGGCGAAGAGGACTTTGAAGGAGAACTTTGTTTTAACAGAGATCCATCCTTCTTATAATCTCATCATGGGAAGAGGCTGGATACACCGGATGAGAGGAGTTCTGTCCACCCTTCACCAGGTGATGCGGTGCTTGTCTCCGGACGGAAAGAAGTGATTAACCTATAGGGCGATCAAGTCGCTGCGAAGGAATGCTATATGCTAACACAGGCTGAAGCAAAGAAGGTGTTTACACAGCAACAACCAGGGGTGGCTTCCAGAAATATACCCAAATAGCAATCATAGAGCCCTCTGCCCAAGTATCTTAAGGTAGAGGAGGAAGAGGAAATTGCGAAGCCTACCGAGGAGACCCTTGAAGCCATAGAAGTTATCCTCGGCGACCCTTAGAAGGTCACTTATTTAGGTTCTTCTTCCACGTCTGAAGAAAAGAAAGCATTAATTGATGTCATTCGGAGCAATGCAGATGCTTTTGCATGGGATCACTCGGACATGGTAGGAATCAATCCTTTAGTCTCCTGCCATAGCCTGAAGGTGGATCCGGAGTTCAAACCGGTTAAGCAGAAACACCGAAGGTTTGCCCCCGAATGTTATCGCATTATAGCTGAAGAAGTGAACAAGTTGTTGTAAGCAGGTTTCATTCGAGAAGTGCAATATCCACAATGGCTGTCAAATATGGTGGTCATACAAAAGAAGAATGGAAAATAGAGGGTTTGTGTAGACTATACCAACCTTAACAAAGCCTTCCCTAAAGATAGCTTTCCTCTGCCAAAGATAGATTAGATGGTTGATGCTACTACTGGCTACGAGAGGCTGACATTCCTTGATGTGTACTCAGGATACCATCAAATTCTTATGAACCCAGAACATGAAGAGAAAATGGCTTTTATTACAGAAAAGGGGACTTATTGTTACAGGGTCATGCCCTTCGGGCTGAAGAACGCCGGGGCTACTTATCAACGCCTTGTTAACAAGATCTTTGACAATTTGTTAGGGAAGACACTTGAAGCATACATAGATGACATGGTGGTCAAAAGTGTGAAGAAGGAAGACCATCTGAAGCACCTCCAGGAAGTTTTCAATAGTCTGAAGAAGTACAACATGAAGCTGAATCCATCCAAGTGCTCCTTTGCAGTATCATCAGGTCAATTCCTCCACCATATAGTGAATAAAAGAGGGATAGAGGTAAGTCTGGCTTAAGCTAAGGCCCTCATGCAGAATCAGGAACCAAAAAATCGTAGGGAGGTACAAGTTCTTACCGATCGGATTGCAGCCCTCAGCCGGTTTATATCCCGATTATCGGATAAGTGTAAATCATTCTTCGATGCCATAAGATCTAAGAATAAAGATATATGGGGACCTCCACAGCAGGAGGCCCTCAATCAGTTGAAAGGTTATATGGCCAAACCACCAATTCTATCCGCTCCAAAACCCGGGGAGGTTCTTATTATGTATTTAGCAATTTCTAGCATAGCAACAAGTGCAGCATTGATTGGAAAGGAAGGAAAGAGGCAACATCCAATCTTCTACATAAGTAAGATAATGACAGATGCGGAGACGTGGTATAGCAAAGCAGAGAAAATCATTCTAGCCTTGGTTTATGCCAAAAGGAAGCTTCGGCATTATTTTGAATCCCATAGCATTATGGTACTCACCAACTATCCTATACGAGGTATACTCTCTAAGCCAGATCTATCTGGGAGAATTACCAAATGGGCTATCGAGCTTAGTTCCTTCGATATAACTTATGAGCCGAAAGTGTCGCACAAGGGACAAGCCGTAGTAGACTTTCTTTTAGAATATGAAGACACTCCTGAAGAGCCAGAACCCCCTAAACCACAGTGGGAGCTTCGGGTCGATGGCTCCTTGAATCAAACAAGTGCAGGAGTTGGGGTTGTTATGTCAACACCCAAAGGCACCAAGTTGCAGCAGTCCATTTGCTTAAATTTCTCTGCTACGAACAATGAGGCTGAATATGAGGCATTACTTGCTGGTCTTCGATTGGCCAGCAGCCTCCAGGTACGTTGTTTAAAGGTTTTTAGTGACTCACAGCTTGTTATTAATCAAGTGACAAGTCAGTATCATCCCAAAGAGGAAAGGATGAAAGCATATAAAGAAGTTGTGGAGAATGTTACACGAAGATTCGATCAAGTTGAATTCCACTAGGTACCTCGTGTTGAGAATGCCGAAGTAAATCAATTGGTTACAGCAGCGTCATCCTCAAATGAAGATCTGACTTGGATTATGCCAATTGACATCTTAGACGAACCCAGCAACCCTCAGCAAGAAGTAATGGTGATTCCAGTTATTCCGCGAGAGCCATGCTGGATTGATCCATTGGAAGCCTACCTCAAGCATGGAACTCTTCTAAACCAGAAAACTAAGGTACGGAAGCTCCGACTCACTGCAGCTAAATATGCCATCATTAACAGCCAGTTGTACCGGAAGTCATTTTCAGGTCCTTACCTGAAATGTTTAAGCTCTACTGAGGCTCTTGTGGTATTGAAACAAATCTATGATGGAGATTGCAGCAACCACTATGGGGGTAGATCCCTTACACATAACGTTCTAACTCAAGGATACTTCTGGCCGTACTTGGCCCGGAATGCTGAAGAGTATGCTCAGAGATGTGACAAGTGTCAGCACCACGATCCAATGAAGCATCAACCTACCAAAGATTTGCATGCAATGGCAAATCCATGGCTGTTCGCACAATGGGGGATTGATATGGTGGCCCTTTACCCAAGACCGTGGAACAAAAGGAGTACGTACTACTGGCTACAGATTATTTTACTAAATGGGTAAAAGCCGAGGCTTACTCAAGTGTGACCTATGAGTAGGTAAAAAGTTTCCTTTGGAACAACATCATTTGCTGGTTTGGGGTCCCAAAAGTCATTATGATGGACAATGGTAAGAACCTCGATAATAAAAGTACAATAAAATTCTTCGCTGAGCATGGAATTGTACAAAAGCTAGCTGTAGTCAGTCATCCACAAGGAAATGGACAGGCTGAAATAACTAACCGAATCATTTTCAGTTGTTTAAAGAAGAAGCTGGAGAAACTCAAAACAAAATGGTACGAGAATCTCCCTCAGGTGCTTTGGGCGTACCGAACCACTCCACAGTGGCCTACGGGGGAAAGTCCATTTGCCATGGCTTCGATAGCTTGATAGCATGCTAAGTTTAACGTCGATAGCTCGACGAAAACTTGACCTCTTTAGTCTAAGTAAATAGGATCATGAAGTTCCACTGCCTCAATTGTGCCTCTCTACACACTACCCTCTATGTAGGGTTTAAGTCTTTGTCCATTGACCTTGGACAGTTGTCCAGTCTTGTAATCTTGTATTTTTATTGCACCATAAGTTGTAACAGAAATAACCATGTATGGACCTTCCCAACATGACTTTAACTTTCCAGGAAAAAGTTTTAGTCTTGTATTAAACAACCAAACCTTATTCCCAGGCTCAAAAGTCTTACGCAAAATATGTTTGTCATGAAATGCCTTAATCTTTCCTTTATAAACCTTAGCACTCTCATAAACATCATTACGTAATTCTTCAAGCTCAGTTAATTGAAACTTCCTGTTAGAACGAACAGATGTTATATCAAAGTTGAGCTTTTTAATGGCCTAGAAAGCTCTGTGTTCTAACTCTACATGAATGACACCCTTTATCATAGACAAAACGGTAAGGTGATATACCAATCGGAGTCTTATATGCAGTACTGTAAGCCTACAAAGCATCATTCAGTCTATAAGACCAATCTTTACGATCTGGTTTAACCGTTTTTTCAAGAATTCTCTTAATTTCACGATTATATATTTCTACTTGGCCACTTATTTGGGGATGATAGGCAGAAGCAACTTTATGAGTAATGGAGTATCTTTGCATCAAGGTACGGAAATACCTATTACAGAAATGAGTACCTCCATCACTAATTATAGCTCGTGGCATACCAAACCGACTAAAGATGTTCATTTGAATGAACTCAACCACAACTGCGTGATCGGCGGTTTTGGTAGTGACTGCTTCCACCCATTTAGACACGTAGTCTACAGCCACACTAATGTATTCATTTTTATTGGACAGAACAAAAGGACCCATGAAATCAATACCCCAAACATCAAAAACCTCAATAATTAAGATTGGAGTTAAGGGCATCATGTTCCTTCTGGAAATTGATCATAGCTGCTAACATCTAAGGCATGATCTACAGAATAAGCATGCATCTTGAAAGAGTGATGGCCAAAAGTGATCGAGTCTCGTCGACTATCAATAATAATCAACCCTTTGCAATATCACAAATCATTGTAAAATAGGGCTATTGGACGAGTAAGTCGAATCACTGGGACTACTAGTTTATGGCAACCAAGGTCTTTAAATTCACTTTTAGTTTGATGAAAGGGTATAGAGTTTTTGATTGGTTTGTCACTTAGAACTAGGGATTAAAGAGTGCATAAAACAATAATTGCAAAGAAATTAAGAGGAAAGAAATATAGGTAGGGAGGACTAGGGAAGTGAATCCACTACCCACCTATAAACATGCTAGAACTTGATTTACTAGGGGAAACAACATATATATATGACCATGGAATGCAACAACACAAAATTGCTACATTACCTTCAAGAGATTCATGAAATCAAAAGGCAAGAATAACCTATCAAAGTTTCACATACTTGAACTACCTAAACTAGGGTGTAACCTCAGACATGCTCACTAAGCTAGAGATTATCAAACCCTCAATTAAATGATAAAAGCACATGAAATTAAGATTCAAGATTAATCCATCAAAGGGAGGTCCTAAGCCATGTACTAACAAATTCTTATAAAACATGCCAATAAAAACACTTCTACAATCTCATTTCCATTGTCACTATAAAAATGAAAACAATATAATCATAAGAGGAAACAATCTAAGACAAGATAATTGACTCAAAATGATCATTTATAGACATTGAAGTTCATTACAACATGTAAAGTGCTCTAGATCATGGAAAAACCACATATATACATCACTACCCCAAAATTAAACCAAAACTAAGGCATGCTTACAAAGTAGGGCTTCATCACCTCCCTAGAAAGGGAATTAGTTACCTATAGGAGCAATGGAGGAAGGAGAAGAGAGGATGAGGCCTTCCATTTTCGCACCTTAAGGGTCAAGAACAACCCACAAACTCAAGACTTCAATATTTCCCTTTCTAAATCTTACAAAAAAATGTGAGATATCCCCTTTACAAAGCCCCCAAGCCCTTAATAAATCAACCTTAGCCTTTTAACCACTCCAATTTCGTGGTCCAAAATCCCTAGAAGCAGCAGAACCACACAATGGGGTCAAAGGGGACAACTTTCAGCAAATCCATAGAGTGGTTGATCTGTTATTTGCAGATCGACGGGTGCCCGTAGGCACAAGGAGGGCGCCCATGGCTCTTAGGCGGGGGCCAGCGATGCACAAATTCTCTGGTTGATTAGGTGGGCGCTCGCGGATTCTGGGCGGGCCCCACGATGCACAAATTCTCTGGTCGATTGGGCGGGCGCTTGCAGATTCTGGGCGGGTGCTTGCGAGTTCTGAGCTTTTTGCTCTGAATATTTGCTCTTGAACCTCTCTTGGCGCGGACTGTTGATGCAACTCTTCTTCCTAAGACCTTGTGCATAGAGCGTCATGAAATCCATGGATCACTTGACTTGGCTAAAATGACAGTCCTTGGCAATGACGTACTTTGATCTTCAAAAACTTGTCAAAGTATCACTTTTAACATTCTTTGGGGAACCAACCTGAAAATAGACAAAGGTATGCAATTAAAGCTAATCTATACAGTATAATCAACTAATGGACTTAACTAATGCAAATAAGAGCGCTTGAATATGCAATATTTGGCGCTTATCACACCCCCAAACTTACATTTTGCTAATCCCATAACAAAACCAAAAATGAAACTCTTGACAAAATGACAACATTTGAAATGCTGTCAACATACATCAATCATGGTGCAAGAAAATACACACACACAGCTCACTAGCAACTTGGAATAGACAGAATATTAGAAACGGAATTATTTTGCGGACTACCTTGTTTATATGAAGCCTTGATATAACACAACAGTTAAACACATTTCAATTCTCATGCATCAACATCATAGCTATATAAATACTTCAATTGTGATCTCTTTAATAGAAATTAACTCTAACTTCAATGAAAGTGAACCAGATTCCCAATATGTGACTGTTACCTTCTTTTTCCAATTTCAAAACACCAGCTTCAAATAATTGAATTTCCCTTCTGAATGAGGTCTCTAAGGCATGAATTTATTCAGAAAACAACTTTTGTTGTTATTTATTTATTTTTTATTTTTTTTATGATACATATTATGGTCGTGCAATACCAAAGTCCCTTAAGCTTTCTAAGTAACCCATGTAGCAAGTGTTAGGCCAGCAACTCTCAAACCGGATGTCTTTAGGGTGCTAAGTGTAAAGACACTCCAAGGGCTTAATAACTTGAGTTAGCAAGGCTACGAACTTAAACTAGTCATTATCCTTATTCATCACTTCTTCTTCTTCTTTTTTTTTTTTTTTTTTTTTTTTTTAGATCATGCCAAAGATATCCATTCATTAGGGTCATCAATTTAAATTAATTGAGTCAAGGTCAAGGTCAATCAGGTTGCATGCCTCATAATTGAGTTTCCGGTGTGCATCTGTGCAGTGTGAAGCATAAAAGAGTATGAAAACCGACGAAAATCTAATTGAAGCATTTATACAAACCGATATGAATCAACATGATCATTTCAAATTTTTCTTTATTTTCAAAACTATCATTTGCCTCTATACACAAAGTATTAAACACATGCTTCAATCTCCAACAAATTCCAAGATTACAAGATCATTGCTTCCCAAAAGTGATTTTTATTAACTTACATGAATCAAGTTAAACATGCAAGAAAAAATATAATACCAAAAATGCACCCCCAAACTTGAATGTCACATTGTCCTCAATGGGAGAAGACAAAGAATGAAAAGGGAAATAAAAAGCGGGTACAAAGAGCAATAATACCAAGAGGAGGAGGAAATTCAGTGGCGGTGCAAAAAAAAAAACCACCTTGTGAATTCCAAGAACACGCCCCCAAACTTGATTTTAAGAACCTGTCAAAACACATCTATACATAACAAGCATCATATGAATCCAGACAGAGATGAATATAAAAACTGCAATTTTATTTACCTAAAAACCAAATAGCCATGCAAAATAGCAAAAGACTTGCAGTTAGAAAAGCAAAATAGGAACTGAAAAGCAAATGCCAAAAGCAGCCCAAAATAAATCCAAAAGTACTATTAGAAGCAAAATAGATATGGAAAGCACAAAATCACTCCATCAGAGTGGATGATGAACCACCGGTGCCGCTTGGGGTGCGGTCAATCAGAGCCTAGAGTATAGTCTGTAACATCTTCTATCCTTCCAGAGTCTCCTTAAGGGTGCCCTCAATGTTCCCGACTTGCATGTAAAGTGTATCAACACGAGCTCTGAGAGAGTAATAATTAACTCGAGACATAACAGGCGGCGGCGGTGTAACTGGGGCAGGGGCACCAGGGGCAGCCGGAGCTCCCTAATCCAACTCATCACCAATGCGGGCCTGTCGAGACGTCTTAAGCTGGACAGTGCTCGACTTCCAAGTCTCAAGGTCAAAATGAAACACATTCGTCAGCTTCTCCTCATTACGGGGTGTTTTGAACCCATTGTTCTTGAGCAACCTGGTGATCAAGTATGGAAAAAGAAGTGCCCAAGTGATGGCATTGCTTGTCTGCATCACAATTAGGTCATTGTAGACCTTGAGAAATTGGTCTCAGATAAGCTGCAGGATGCAAAACCACTGTTCCTTCTCAGCGGCATAAAGGGTGCTCAGGAAAGCCCCCTTACACTCAGAATGCTTCGGTACAAGAAGGACATTTTTGGCTAGGACGGGGTCCACGAACCACAACTGGCACGGAAGAAATGACTTATTTGTACTTGTTATGCGATTTTCGGTATACTGGTTGTGGCATTTTTCTTCCATAATGTCAGCCCAACTGGAAGATCAACGTACAGAGGTAGGCCCGCTTCATCGACTGGAGATGCCAATGGGCAGTGCAAAGCCGTGGCAAGGTCTTGAAGTTTGAACTTAAATGTGACGCCATCAATAGTAGACTTAATGATGTTTGGGTGTTCACATGAATGAAACATGTTCACGTAAAACAGGCGGACCACACGCGGATAGTAAGAGCTAGCACGTGGCTTGAATAGAGATGTGAGGCCATGCTCTGTTAATTCTCTGACCGCCCACGCCATTTCTAGATTGTTGTCGAAGCCATCTTGGATGTCAAATTTTGCCTTGGTTTTGATGGGCCAATCAGTCCAATTTAGCATGGGAGGTGCATTGGAAGGGCCCTCTGATGAGCAAGCACGCTTAGAAGAGGTTTTGGCCGCCATTGGAGTGAAAAAGTTGGTTCAGGCAATTTATCGAACACCTGGCGTGCACAAAAATTAGGAAGAGAGACAAAAGGGTATTAGAGATGTGAATTTTGAACCCTATAATCAACAATGCACAACCCCAAACAATTGTAACTCCTCTATATAATCAATCTCGTCCTCTATTGATCCATAAATTAAAAGAAAGGGAGAAGAAAACTTACCCCAAGTTAAAGAACCAAAAGCTCCCTTGTTGGTGCAGAAAAGATGGGATGATTAAGAGATTTGGATGAGAGATGATAGAGATGGTTGGAGGAGAGGAAGAATGGAATTGAAGGTTGAAGGGGTTGGGGTCATAGGTTGAGAGAGGGGGAGAGTTTATAATGACAAAATGGGCTTGAAGGCCTATTTTATGATGCTGCGAAGGGGGGGTCCGGGTGCCCTCGGATCTTCAAGAGCTCGCTGCCTAAATTGGCGGGTGCGCGCAATGCTTGCCCTCCATTGCCCATTTAGGCGGGCGCCCGTGGATTCTAGGCGGGCGCCGGCAAAAACTGGGGCAGACTCCTTCATTGATTGTTTTGTGGCTTAACGGGGGTCGAGACGGGATCGAAAAATCCTCAGATTTAAAACTCAGGCTTTTATGGATCCTAGATACTGTGTAAGACCCCTGTAATGAGAATCGGCATTCAATTACCAAAGTGTTATTGTTGATGCCCAAATTTCCTGTGAATTTTGGATTAGATGAGAAAATTGCAGTAATGACCACGAAAAATTCCGAAAATGGTATCGAGACCTTAAAATGACTAAGAAAACCACATGTGACTTGTGGAATGCAATTCGAGACAATTTTGAAAGAGGTCACATTTTGGTTATTCTTAGCTAATTTTTAGAAAATTCTGGGCCAAGGCAACTTGAAGGAGGGAAGCTTGGAAATTGGTAGAATTTCTTCCCATGAGTGCTAAATTTAACATCGATAGCTAGACGAACCATGATTTCGCATTAGTTTTTATAAATCAGGTCCGTCAGTAGGACTTTTTCGACTTTTCGGATTAAGACTATGCCATCAACATAAGGCTTAAGCCGTTGGCCATTAACCTTAAAGAGAGATCCATTGGTAGGATCTTGGAGTTTGATTGCACCATGAGGAAAGACGAAGGTGATGACATATAGACCATCCCACCGTGAACGGAGTTTATCGGGAAAGAGTCTCAATCTAGAATTGAAAAACCAAACCTTCTATCTAGGGGTAAAAGACTTGTTGACAATGTGCTTGTCATGAAATGCTTTAGTCTTTGCCTTTTAGATTTTAGCGCTTTCATATGCATCATTGCGAATTTCCTCAAGCTCATTGAGCTGCAAATTACGATTAGAGCTGGCTTGTTTAAGATCAAAGTTAAACCTTTTTATGGCCCAATAAACGTGGTGCTCTAACTCGACTGGAAGATGACAAGCTTTGCCAAAGACAAGTCGATACGGCAACATGCCAATGGGCGTCTTATACGCTATCCGGTGGGCCCAAAGTGCATCGTTTAGTCTCAATGACCAATCTTTGCGGTCCGGACGAACCGTCTTTTTCAGAATATGTTTGATTTCCCGATTAGATACTTCCACTTGACCACTCGTTTGAGGGTGGTAAGGTATGGCAACATTATGAATGACGGAGTATTTAAAAAGGACGGATTTGAGATAGCGATTTCGAAAATGAGATTCGCCGTCACTGATGAGTGCTCTGGTTGTACCAAAATGATTGAAAATGTTCGATTGAATGAACTTGACCACAACTTTATGATCATTGGTTTTAGTAGCCTTGGCCTCAACCCATTTAGACACATAATCCACCACTACAAGAATATACTCATAGCCATAAGAAGATGGAAATGGTCCCATGAAGTTAATCCCCCACACATAAAAAATTTCTATGATTAAGATGGGAGTGAGGGGCATCATGTCTCTTCTAGACATGGACCAGAGCTTTTGGCAACGCTCACAAGATTTACAGAAGTTGTAGTATCCTGAAACAAAGAAGGCCAATAAAATCCGCTCTGAAGGACTTTGTCAGCGGTTTTATTGGCACTAAAGTGACCCCCACAAGTAAGAGTGTAAACTTAGTATTTGTATGTTGTACCGTAGTTTATTTTGAGTTTTGATTTCGTTATTTTAAGTTTTTGATTTCGTTATTTTCTTTTCCATATTTTAGGTTCATATTAACCTTCATTTAGGTTTAGGTTAGTTTGAGTTTGAATAAAATAGAAAAAGAAAATAAAAATTGAAAAAATCCAAAAATTCAAAATTTTGTCTCCTTGCTCGAGCATCATTAGCTCCATGCTCGAGCATCATCAGCAATAGGCTCGAGCATCAGTACCTAAAGCTCGAGCCTTTCATCATCGTTATATCTAGGGTTTTCAGTGGACATACTCGAGCATCACAATTGAGGCTCAAGCCTCTGTACTTTAAAATAAAAGAAACCCTCGTGCCTTTGTTTCTTTTTGCCTCCATTCATCTCCAATCTCTCTATTCTCTCCATATTAAGCATCAACACCATTCTAGGCTTTAATTCCACATCAAAAAGGTATGAATCTCTCCATTCTTCTCGGTTTCTATGTGTATATATATATATATATATGTAAATATATGTATATATTTTCTATATATACGCGGATTCCATCTCAAAATGATGCCCAAATCTCTTCAAAAGTTTCATCTTAATCTACAGTATCCTAATCTAATCATCATTTTTCCCCAAATTTACAGAAATTCTGAATCCAATTAGAGTTTTTAGAATACGGTTTTGGGGGTGTTTTGAGGTGTTGTGAGCAATTCTGAGAAGTTTGGGGGTTTATGAGCAATTACACAGGAGTTTGAGGGTCATTTGGAGGAAAAAATCGATTGCTTTTGGAAGATTTTGGAGTGAGTCTTCTTCAGTTGAAAACCAGGAAGCTCGAGCCTTCAGATTGAGGCTCGAGCATTTGCTTGCAACAGGCTCGAGCATCAGGACTCTAAGCTTGAGCCTTATTTAGTACCAAGCTCGAGCATCAATACCTCAGGCTTGAGCATTGGAGCACAGAGTTGGGGGTTTAGCTTGGATATTATTCTTGGATTATAACGATAATAAGACGGCCGAGGCAGAGATTTGTTAGGATGTCGGCGATGGCGTTAGATGATTCATGGCGGTATAGTAAGATCTGCGATAAGACAGATTTTGTTTTAAAGGATTTTCAGAGGCACCTCAATACATTCTGGGCAATAAAGGCCCTGCAGGCTCGCCAGCTTTCTGGGTTCTTGAGGCATCCAGCACAGATTTCCTACCCTAGGCTGGTGCGAGCTTTTTACCACCCCTTGTAGTTCCATGCAGAAGACGAAAAGGAGGATGAGGAGGACCACTTCACATGTGACGACCCTGTTTTTAGGCCAGCGTGTCCTGTGATGAACCGTAAGGATGATCCGATAACGGATCCGAATGCGAAAGCGAAAACAGAAAATAAGAGTCTAAGAAGTCAAAGTGACCTTCCATAAGGTCGTGGAACTCAACAAAAACTGATGCGGAAGCAAAAGATTAAAAATATGACAAATAAGCCCCCAGGGGCAAAATAGTCATTTTTAAAAACTATAGATTCGGGTGTCATCGAGCACACCGTTGGGAATAGAACGAAAAACTAATCAAGATGGACTCAAGAATCGCATGATTCGGAGTCCGGACGAAGGAGAAACGGCATAACGAAGAAAAACGAGCACTTAAGGCAAAAAGGGTAAACTGGTAATTATTCAGGAAGAACTAGGTGCAACCGAGCACATCATTGGAAAGACAGCAAAAAATTAGTCAAGTTCAAAAAAAAAATTCACTTGAATCGGAGTCCGGACGATGGAGAAAAGCCCAAAAGAAGAGTTGACGTCGCGGCGGCCCGACGAGGGGCCATGACAGCCCCATGCGCACACCCATGCGCGCGTCCATGCACGCCGCGAGCGCGCTGAGTGCACCATGGCTGGCAGCAGCAGCCCATAAAGCTACTGTGGGGTTATTTTTCAGAAAAATCCAGAACAGAGGCTGAATTTGGAGGCCTAAATGAATTTTTTTACAAAATCACACAGAAGAAACCCCCTCAAAATTGAGTTTTCTACGTGACTCGCAATAGAATTAAAAAAAAACGCAATGTAGAATACCCTAAATGCCCCTCCATGAAATCTAGCCATGGAGGTCCAAAAAGCTGCTATTTTGAAAAACTGAGAGCTGAACTTCGTAAGCGATTTCCGATATCAAGACGACATTTTCTGGAAAAACACGGAAAAGAAACCCCCCCTAAAATCATGTTTTCTATTCAACCAAGTTGAAAGAAGAATTTAAAACCACCGTGAAAAGTCTTTAATACCCCTAGATCAGAATATGCAAAAAAAGTCTGAAATGAATTCACAAGAGGCTCAAAACACAAACGATAAGGTTTTGCCCGAAAATGACCATTCACGCAAACGTAACTTACCTATTTGGACGTGCTACAATGGTCCACGACTTAAAAATACCACCGATACAAAATCCGACCCCCCAACGGGCAAAAAGGCAAAAATGGAACTTGAAATGAAAACTCAGAATCCAAAAATGTAAAATGGAGTCAAATGACCATTTGGCCCTTGGCCACACTTTATACAAGATTAATAAGACCCTATGAAAGAATGAGAATAGAATTCCCACACCCGATGCAACCATGGAGAAGCAATGACTTGCGATTTTTCAAGGTTTTCATAGCTTTTCAAGAAATCAAAAGATACATAGGATACAATATAATGGTCATTGGCCTTCGGCCTCATCTCATACATATCAAATACATTGAAAGGAGTGTACTTAAGTACATATTACATACATGGAATCAAATATACATATTTTGACATATAAGTCTACAAAATGACATTTCATGCTAACATTTGCACGAAATGAAAACTTGAAAGCTACACGACATCCAAGGAATGCTAGGCGTCACGAACCAAGTCTTCGTACCTGAAATATGCCCCAGTATCGTAGGGGTGAGTAACCTAAAGCTACTCGTAGGAGATGAGCATGCATCAACCTAACATTTTACAAATTTATCACCTTAAGGTGAAACGTGTTAAAGGGGTTCATGCCACCTAATGTCTATATCGAAATGAGACTCAGGGAGCATTCTAAGCTACCTTAGAGTGTTTCTAGCATAAATCACATCATCTATGCCATTTAAACAATATGGAAGAACGTTATACAAAGCAACGAGATATAGGTTCTTAAAGGTATTAACTTGCAATCTCGAATACAGAAACAACTAAAGTGATCATGTCACCTAACGTCTATGTTCTAAATAAGTCTAAGGAATCATCCTAGGCCATGCTGAACAATCAAAACGCAATTTACAACTTCAATGCAATCTAACCACATAAAAGCATATTATACAAAGCAACAAAATACAATTTCTTAAAGCTATCAGCTTGAAATCTAAAGCACAAAAACAACAGAAGTAGGTCATGCCACCTAACGTCTAAGTTATAAATGAATCAATAGGATCAATCCTAAGCTTTGTTAGAACGTCAAAACACAATTTTCAATATCGATGCAATTTAACCAACATTGGAACTTCCAATACAACGCATAAGCACAATTTCGCAAAGTTAACATCATGTAACTTAAAATGGAATGACAAATAAGAAACAACAAGTTACAACATCATCTAGTTATCAACTTGAAAATGAAATGCGAAATCAAACAAAGTGGATACTCGGACGTCACGCCGGATCAGACCGACAACATAGTTACTTTAAGGTTATTAGCCCATGGGTAACCTCCCTATGTGCGCACTAGACCATATAGAGGGACTATCCCCCGTACTAGAACCACATCCTAGCCATAGTCAAACAACGACATCCCCAAGTTTCCAAAATCAACAAGTTGTGCAACAACGCATATATCAACAGGAATATACAAGATAATCAACTATCTACTAAGCACAACCAAATTTGGAAACCTATACAATACATGCTCTAAATCCACAACTAATATGATATGATGAATGTCGAATCTTCAGTGTGCGATTCGTTACACGCTATGCATGAAAGATGTTAAACACGAAGTGTGCAAATCATTACACAAGACAACAATATATTCAATAAGGAAAACATATTATCACGAATACAAACATAGCAACTATGTTATCTAATGTTCAAAACATAACCAAATGAATATACAACAAGTCTAAGTCCATGATTTGAATATAGAAACCACTTCTAAAACACAACTAGATCATGGAGCAAATTGATAGAATTTAAATAGATAAACACAATTAAATTCTCTAGATTTCCGATTCAATTTCAATTAACCTCAATTTAATACATGTTAAAGGGCATGGCAAGGTCATTACCTATATCCATTCTAAAACTCAATTAGGTTGTTAGAACAACAAAGTAGAATTTTAATTAAATCATGCTAATTTAAATCCCAAGTTTCTAAAACAACTTCAGATAGTCCCAAATTAATATATACCAGTAAACAAGTCATGGCCAATACAAATATCAAGTTAAAACCTTAATTAAGCTAATGGGACTACAAAATAGATTTTAATTAATTCTTTTAAGTAAAATCTCTAGATTTTTAAACTTAATTAAATGCTCTCAAATTAACATATCTTTGAGAATATGCCAAGGACTAATGTGATATCACATTACAAATTTATTTCATTCAATTTAAGACCATGTGACTTAACCTTTCACTAAAGTTAAATATAAATTAAAAGTTACAATTCTCATGCAATTAATCCCAATTTAATATATGTGAACAACTATACCTAAGTTTAATTTTCTAGCATGCCACACTTCAATTTCAAGTTGTATATCACCATAAGGATTAATCTTAAACATGGAATTTAATTAAATAAAAGGTTTCAAAACCTAACCGAATATTCCAAATCAAATATATGTGAAGCTATATGGCATATAAATCAAGAATATCAAGTCAAAATTCAAATGGAGTGAATAGTACACTCGGGGCAAATTAATTAATCAAATTAATTAATAATTACTAATTTTTAAAACACCTCCAATCACTTTCAAATTCAACTATGTAGGAGAGCATGCTAAGGCCTAATTTAATATGCTAACTATGACGACCCTAGTTTTTAGGCTAACGTGTCATGTGATGAACCGTAAGGATGATCCGATAACGGATCCGAATGCAGAAGCGAAAACAGAAAACAAGACTCTAAAAAGTCAAAGTGACCTTCCATGAGGTCATGGAACTCAACAAGAACTGATGCGGAAGTAAAAGATTGAAAATATGACAAATAAGCCCCCAGGGGTAAAATAGTCATTTCTAAAAACTGTAGATTCGGGTGCCACCGAGCACACCGCTGGAAGGACAACGAAAAACTAATCAAGATGGACTCAAGAATCGCATGATTCGGAGTCCGAACGAAGAAAAAAGGCATGACGAAGAAAAACGAGCACTTAAAGCAAAAAGGGTAAACTGGTAATTATCCAGGAAGAACTGGGTGCAACCGAGTACACCGTTGGAAAGACAGCGAAAAATTAGTCAAGTTCAAAAAAAAAAATCACTTAAATAGGAGTCCGGACGAAGGAGAAAAGCTCAAAAGAAGAATTGACGTCCCGGCGGCCAGACGAGGAGCCATGGCACACACGGCGCCCATGCGCGAGCCCACCGGCGTGCATGCCGGCGCCCAAAGACGTGGCTGGTGGCAGCCCTTGGCTGCTGCTACATTTTTTTTTATCTGCCCAGAACTGAGGCTTGAAACGGAGGTCAAGACGAGTTTTTCTGGAAAAACACGAAGAAGAAACCCCCCCTAAAATCGAGTTTTCTACCCGACAGCGCGGACGGAATCGAAAAAACTCACTGTGAAATTCCGAAAATGCCCCTAGATAAGAACTGAACAAGAGGGTCATAAAGCTGCTAAATGAAAACTGGAAGCTGAAACTTCACAAGGGATTTCCGGTACCAAGACGACATTTTTTGGAAAAACACGAAGAAGAAACCCCCCATAAAATCATGTTTTCTATTCAACCATGTCAAAAGAAGAAAATAAAACTGATGTGAAAGGTTCATAATGCCCTAGATCAGAATATGCAAAAAAAATGCGAAATGAATTCACAAGAGGCTCAAAACACAAACGATGAGGTTTTGCCCGGAAACGACTATGCACGCAAACGTAACTTACCTATTTAGACGCGCTACAATGGTCCATGGCTTAAAAATATAGCCGATACAAAATCCGACCCCCCAACGGGAAAAAAGGCAAAAATGGACTTAGAATGGAAAACATGGAATCCAAAAATGCAAAACGGGATCAAATGACCATTTGGCCCTTGGCCACACTTCATACAAGATTTATAAGACCCTATGAAGGAATGAAAACGGAATTCCCACGCCCGACGCAACCACGGTGAAGCAATGACTTGCGATTTTTCAAGGTTTTTATAATATTTCATGAAGTTAAAAAGTTGTATAGAATACAATACACATGTCATTGGCCTCCGGCCTCATCTCATACATGTCAAATATATTGAAAGGAGTGTATTTATGTACACATTACATACATGGAATCAAATATACATATTTTGACATATAAGTCTACAAAATGACATTTCATGCTAACATTTGCATGAAATGGAAACTTTAAAGCTACACGACATCTAAGGAATGCTAGGCTTCACGAACCAAGTCTTTGTACCTAAAATATACCCCAGTATCGTAGGGGTGAGTAACATAAAGCTACTCGTAGGAGATGAGCATGCATCGACCTAGCATTTTACAAATTTATCACCTTAAGGTGAAACATGTTAAAGGGGCTCATGCCACCTAACGTCTATGTCCAAGTGAGACTCGGGGAGCATCCTAAGCTACCTTAGAGTCTAAGCAATAAGAATCGTGATATACATACGTGTATGAAACGAATCATGGTTGGGATAATCCAAAGAACACGACAAGAAGAATGCTTAAGCATAGATTAACATGAATTGCATTTTCAATACAATGGAACTAGGTCTAGAGTAATCCATACAACATGACAAAAGCATATTTGAATACAGTTAACAAGAATCACATTATCCATGTAATTCAACAACAAAAGAGCATATTATACAATGCAACAAGGTTTAAGTTCTCAAAGCCATCAACTTAGAATCTAAGCACAAAATGACAGTAGGGGTTCATGCCACCTAACGTCTATGTTATAAATGAATCAATAGGATCAATCCTAAGCTTTATTAGAACGTCAAAACACGATTTTCAATATCGATGCAATTTAAGCAACATTGGAACTTCCAATACAATGTATAAAGCACAATTTCGCAAAGTTAACATCCTGTAACTTAAAATGGAACGACAAATAAGAAACAACAAATTACAACATCATCTAGTTATCAACTTGAAAATGAAATGCGAAATCAAACAAAGTGGATACTCGGACGTCACGCCGGATCAGACCGACAACATAGTTACTTTAGGGTTACTAGCCCATGGGTAACCTCCCTATGTGCGCACTAGACCATATAGAGGGACTATCCCCCGTACTAGAACCACATCCTAACCATAGTCAAACAACGACATCCCCAAGTTTCCAAAATCAACAAGTTGTGCAGCAACGCATATATCAACAGAAATATGCAAGATAATCAACTATCTACTAAGCACAACCAAATTTGGAAACCTATACAATACATGCTCTAAATTCACAGCTAATATGATATGATGAATGTCGAATCTTCAATGTGCGATTCGTTACACGCTATGCATGAAAGATATTAAACATGAAGTGTGCAAATCATTACACAAGGCAACAATATATTCAATAAGGAAAACATATTATCACGAATACAAACATAGCAACTATGCTATCCAATGTTCAAAACATAACCAAATGAATATACAACAAGTCTAAGTCCATGATTTGAATATAGAAACCACTTCTAAAACACAACTAGATCATGGAGTAAATTGAAAGAATTTAAATAGATAAACACAATTAAATTCTCTAAATTCCGATTCAATTCCAAATAACCTCAATTTAATACATGTTAAAGGACATGGTATGGTCATCACCTATATTCATTCTAAAACTCAATTAGGTTGTTGGAACAACAAAGTAGAACTTTAATTAAATCATGGTAATTTAATTACCAAGGTTCTAAAGCAACTTCAAATGGTCCACAATTAAGATATACTAGTAAACAAGTCATGGCCAATACAAACATCAAGTTAAAACCTTAATTAAGCTAATGGGACCACAAAATAGATTTTAATTAATTCTTTTAATTAAAATCTCTAGATTTTCAAACTTAACCAAATGCTCTCAAATTAACCTATGTTGGAAAACATGCTAAGAACTAATGTAATATCACATTACAAGTTTATTTCATTCAATTTAAGACCATGTGAATTAAACTTTCACTAAAGTTAAATATAAAATAAAGGTTGCAATTCTCATGTAATTAATCCCAATTTAATACATGTGAACAACCACACCAAAGCTTAATTTTATAGCATGCCAAAATTCAATTCCAAGTTGTATATCACTATGAGAATTAAATCTTAAACAAGGAAATTAATTAAATGAAAGGTTTCAAAACCTCACCGAATATTCTAAATCAAATATATGTGAAACTATATGGCATGTAGATCAAGAATATCAAATCGGAATTCAAATGGAGTGAATAGTGCACTCGGGGCAAATTAATTAATCAAATTAATTAATAATTACTAATTTTCAAAACACCTCCAATTACTTTCAAATTCAACTATGTTGAAGAGCATGCTAAGGCCTAATATAATATGCTAACACATATTAATTTCAAGCTAGTTAAGGCCATGTGAATTAATCTTTCACCTAAGATAAATATTAAATAAAATCTTTAATACTTATTCAAATGTTCCAATTTTAATACACGACAATAAGCATATCAAGGGGCAATATAAAATCATGCTACATGTTTAAACTAAGTCATGAGCAACCGGGAAAATTAGATCCCATACAAGAAAAATAAATAATAAAATCTCTAGATTTTATATTTAATCATGCAAACAAGTAGTATAAGCATCACAGGCATGCTATATAACAAGAATTTAAACCTAAAACATCCCCTACCTCAATTTGAGATGAAAATCCCAAAGGCCCACCAAAATAAAAGTGTTCCGAATTCGACGATACCGAGAGGTTTTGTCGGGGACAACACCGTGAACATAACCCCCATCAAAGCCCCATCAAAATCATAACTTGATCTGAAAACCAAACTCAAGAAATGGTCAAAACTGAATTCTAATAAGGGGGAAAGGTAGAGCACGGTGAGGGGAACAACAAACGTTAAGGCCGAAGACTTTCCATCAAGGAAAAGTGAACCAAAAGAGGAGAGAGAAGATGGCAGCACCCCTTGGGCTGCCATGGGAGCTCCAGGTCATGCATGAAGAGGGGAGAAGATGAAAAATGAAATATCTCACCCCCCTTTTATAGAAATCTCAAAAAGTGCCCCAAACGGGCCCCGCCGAGTCCGAAAAAGTAAAATTTGAGCAGACGCGCTCAAATGGCAAAACTTTGTGAACACAAAAGATTCAAAATGATAAAATATGAATAATGGAAGAAACGGCGTCAAAAACTGAGTCTCGAGTAGAAAGTTATGCCCAAAACAAGTTTGGCGAAAACTGGGGCCAAAAACCCTGAAACTGGAAAATATCGACCAAGAGGAAATTCCAAGAGTACACAACTCGACAAAATGTGAAAATGAATCCCGTACGAGGATCCAGGCACAAAACAAGACATTTTGTAATAACTTTCATTAATTGCATAATGGCCCCTCCAAAAAGTGAAAATTGCACTTATGGCCCAGAATGAAAATATCTTCCAAAAATATTTTCTTAAAAACCCCTGAAATAAAATATCTTCAAAAGATATTTACGAAAAACACCCCAAGAAAAGAAAATAATTTCAAAGAACTTTGCACCCATGCCCCCTATAGACACCGGGAGCAACCAGAGTACTTTCTTGCAAAAATAAAGATACATATTTCGTGGAAACCACTCACGATAAGGATACGTGAAATCAAAAACTAACTCCGAGTTTGAAAAGTGAGGTTGTGCCAAAAACTGACAAACGGAGATAAGACGAAATAGGGAAAAGGACGAAATAGCGCATAGTATCAAAAAACGAAAAATATGAAAATGACTCGGTCCTCAAAGGAAGTTGTCAATTCACATGAAAGAGTCTCAGAAACTAATTCCGAGCACTCGAGATGACACTAAGCGACACGAAACAGAGCTCAGAAAGGAAAATTAAACGAAAAAAATTCATTCGTAAAATTTCAGGAAAAAAGAAAGGAAGGCAAATGACCGGGTCGTTACACTAACACATATTGATTTCAAGCTAGTTAAGGCCATGTGAATTAATCTTTCACCTAAGATAAATATTAAATAAAATCTTTAATACTTATTCAAATTTTCCAAATTTAATACACGACAATGAGCATATCAAGGGGCAATATAAAATCATACTACATGTTTAAACCAAGTCACGAGCAACCGGAAAATTTAGATCCCGTACAAGAAAAATAAATAATAAAATCTCTAAATTTTATATTTAATCATGCAAACAAGTAGTATAAGCATCACAAACATGCTATATAACAAGAATTTAAACCTAGAACATCTCCTACCTCAATTTGAGATGAAAATCCCAAAAGCCCACCAAAATAAAAGTGCTCCGAATTCGACGATACCGAGAGGTTTTGTCGGGGACAACACCTTGAACAAGAATCCGTAAGAAACCCCATGAAAATCTCAACTTGACTCCAAACCTGAACTCGAAAAATCATCGGAAATGGATTCTAATAAGGGCAAAAGGTAGAGCACGTCGAGGGAAGCAATAAATGCTAAGGCCGAAGGATTTCTACTAAGGAAAAGTTGACCAAAGGAGGAGAGAGAAAGTGGTAGCCATGGCTACTAGGAAATCCAGCCAAGAGAGGTGGGGAAGATGACCAAAATCTTATTTTTCACTTTAGGGCATCCTATTTATAGTAAGTCTCAAAAACTGCCCCAAAAGGGCCCCGTCGGGTCCGAAAAAGTGGATTTTGAGCAAACGCGCTCAGACGGCAAAACTCCGTGAACAAACAAGATTCAAAATAAGAAAATATGAACAACGAAAGAAACGGTGTCAAAAATTGAGTCACGAACAGAAAGTTATGCCCCGAACAAGTTCAGCAGCAACCGGGTCCTGAAACTCTGAAACTAGAGAAAAACGACCAGAACGGAATTCTAAGAGTCCACGACTCGACAAAATTTGAAAATGAATCCCGTACGAGGATCCAGGCCCCAGACGAGACATTTTGCAATAACTTTCATTAATTGCACAATGGCCCCTACAAAAAGGGTTAACTGCGAAACTGCCCCAGAATGAAAATATCTTCCAAAAGATATTTTCTTAGATGCCCTAAAATAAAATATCTTCAAAAGATATTTACAAAAGACATCCCAAGAAATGAAAAAGATTCTAAAGAATTGTGCATCATGCCCCTGTAGGCACCGAGAGCAACCAAAGTACTTTCTTGCAAAAGTAAAAATACGTATTTCGAGAAAATCACTCAAGATGAAGGCACGTGAAGTCAAAAACCAACTCCAAGCACAGAAAGTGAGGTTGTGCCAAAAACTAACAAACGGAGATAAGACGAAATAGGGAAAATGACAGAATAGGGAAAAGACGAAATAGCACATAGTGTCCAAAAACGAAAAATGCGAAAATGACTCGGTCCTCAAAGGAAGTTGTCAATTCACATGAAAGAGTCTCAGAAACTAATTCTGAGCACTCCAGATGACACTAAGCGACACGAAACAGAGCTTAGAAAGGAAAATTAAACGAAAAAAATTCATTCGTAAAATTTCAGGAAAAAGGAAAGGAAGGCAAATGACCGAGTCGTTACATCACGGCTACCTCCGAGGGCATATAGTTAATAGTGAGCTGTGACACTATTGCTCAGGCAATAGGTTGCCATCATAGGTGCCCAGCCGCTCTTCAGGCCAGATTCCCACAGATTCCCCCGGGCACGACCCAGGAGGCAATGTTCTGTGCTTTAGGCCAGGGGCACCATGCTACCACCTTAGAGACTATCAAGAAGTCACAGTTTCTGAGACATTTCTAGTTTTTGGATATGGTCCTTGTGGCCAACGCTTGCCCTATCGGCCACAAGATAGTGCGATGTACTGAGATGGTGGATGTGGCCTATGCATTTCACGCTGGATACTGGGTGTCTATTCCCCATTTAGTTTTGGTGCAGCTCCGTCGGCTTTATGAGGAGATGGGAAAGGCCCGGCACCCACTTATTCATCATATTCACTTTCTTAGGCTTGTTACACGCCTGATGGAGATAGCGGGGGTTCTGATACCCCTGAATGAGGCTGATGTTACTGTCTTCACTTAGTACCATTTCACGTAGTGGAACAACGTATTTGGGCATATGCCCAAGACGATGAAGCTAGAGTGGGGTGTTGACAATGAGATCCGAGAGGATCGACGGCGTAGGGACGCCGAGATGCGTGGTGTGCCTTATGAGCTGCACTTTCCATCTTATCCACCCCCGCCTACTATTCTTCTTATAGACCCTGCTAATGTGGTGATGGCAGCAGTGGATGAGGACGAGGACGACGATGATGATGATGAGGCTACGGATGAGGAGATGTATCTCTCCAATTCTAGGCCTCAGGTTAGGTGGAGACCCGCTCCTACAGCCCTCTTTCTCAGGCTGAATTTAGAGTTTTACAGGCCAGGGTGGCCGAGCTGTAGGATGGTCAGACAGTGTTGCGTCAAATGTTGATTGCGCAGCAGAGTATATTGGAGGAGTTACTTCGCCGCACTCCATCCAATCCATCCACTTCTTCTGTTCCACCACCACCACCTATGGATTAGTTTTAGGACTTTTCTATATTTTTACTAACTAGGACGGTCTTTTTGCTGTATTTATTTCCATATGTTGTATTTCTTCCCTAAGTCTTTCTTTCAAAAGCAGTGTACTGAATTCTGATATTTATACATGCTTTTTGGTTATATTATCCTTATGTTTATATTTCTCTATGCTTACTCCATATACTTGACACTCTAATATGTGTTAGAGTTTATTGATTTTACCAGATACAACAAATTAAGTTTGGGGGTGCTTTTAAGAGGAACCACTATGTTAAAGGAAACGATACTGGACACTCATTCTTACTCTTTTGTGCATTTTATTGTTATATCTTTGCTGGTCTACTTGTCTGGTAATATCTTTCTCACTCTCTTTTGTTCTCACATATTGAGAACAATGTGCACAATAAGTTTGGGGGTAAGGTTGGCTTGAAAATTTTTAATTTTTAATCTGCTTACACAAGGATGTGATTTGCTATTTGATGATATAAGTATGTGTTTGAGTCTGTTGATGGTTATATACTCTGTTTGCAGTCTGAAGTTGGTTCAAAATAGTTTGTATGCTAAAGTACTGTGAAAAGGATTCCTTACTATTTGATGATATAAGCATGTGTTTGAGTCTGTTGATGGTTATATACTCTGTTTGCAGTCTAAAGTTGGTTCGAAATGATTTGTATGCTAAATTACTGTAAAAAGGATTCCTTGAAATTTTTGAAATCAGTTGGTGGCCTGTGGTTCACTCTGTTAGGATAATTGTTATTTGATGATGCTGGTCTCTGAAATGCTACACCTTGCACAATATTTACACTTGTATGAAGTCTGTGGGGTAGAAATTGGAAGTCTTGTTTTATTTTAAATTAGACTGAGATGATCAGATAGATTTAATAATTTTGATGATCGAGACATAAAGAAAAAAATAGAGAAGAATTGGTATGTATGCAACAAAGAAAAAAATTCTTCACCAATGTAAAAAAATATGATGAAAAAAAAAACAGAAAAAAAAAAAAAGAAAAGTAGAAAAGGATTAAGTTCAGATTTGTACTTAGATTGCTTGAGTAATTAAGTCCTTAGGGGTATGTTCTGACACCTAATGTCCTAAAATCATCTGGTCTGGGAGTCGTTGGCTAAAAACTTGTTACATAAGGGGTTTAAGTTGCCTAGATTACTTCAACACTTAACGCCCTAAGATCATCTGGTCTGGGAGTCGTTGGCTGAAAGTTCATTACAAGAGTAATTTAGAAAGCTTAATAAACCTAAACATTGCACAGTATCCTTTTTGAAAAAAAATGCATACTCGAAAAGAAAAAATAAATAAATAAATGCCTTGGGAGTTGGAATTTGAAGAGTCTACTTATGAATTGAGGAATGACAAGGAATAAAACAAGTATGGACAGTAAACCACACGATGAATTGTAGGATCATTTTCAAAAAGCATCTTTAGAGATTAAAATTGTTGAATAAATGATTGAACTGATATGGTAGCATGTGGAAACACCGAAGTCCATTTCTTGAATATTGATGAGCGCTGAATATATATATATTCAAGCCCCTAAGTACGTATATGTTAGGGTCTAAAGTGATATTTCTATCTATAATTAAACTAATTTATGTTTAATGTGTGTTTGTAGGTATTTTTCCAGATAAATGGTTAAAAAAGGGACTTTATGATGATATCGAAGCTTACAGAGTTGTTGTCAGTGATTCAGAGCAAGCCAAGAGCTAAGTTGGTGAAGTTTGAAGCAATTCAAGCCTTAGAGCTCGAGCCCAAGTGTTGAGGCTCGAGCTTCACAACAAAGAATAGAAGAAAAGTCAACAAGGCCTAAATGCTCGAGCCTCGTACCTTGATGCTCGAGCCTTACTTCAGGGTGCTCGAGCCTTACCTAAGAGTGCTCGAGCCTTGACCCTGAAGCTCGAGTATGAAGCGTCGGAAATAAGAAGAGTTGATTTAATTAAAAGGCTATTCTCCCAGGTCTCGTGCCTCACCTCTAGGATCGAGCACCATTCATAAAGGATCGAGCATCATCCACTGATGCTAGAGCATTGAGCCCCAGATGCTCGAGCCTGGTACCTAGTGCTCGAGCCTATGAAGCCTAGATCGAGCAATGTTAAAGGAGTTCAACCCCAAAAATATTCTAAGTGTTGAAGAAAAAGACGTTTGGGAAAATAGTTGAAGAAAATTAGCTAAGTGTCAATGTGATGATCGAGCACCATTTACTGAAGCTTGATCATCTATCCATAAAAGCTCAAGCACTGTTCCTTATGCTCGAGCATGAACCCTAAAGCTCGAGCATCCGTTCCTGAAACTCGAGCCTTCCATGACATGTCAGATTAAAAGCTATGGGATTACTCTCTTTACCAGCCGTATCTCATCTCAGTTGAGCCGGAAAACCTAAAAGCCCACCAAATATTATTTTCTTCTATAAAAGAAGGCGCAAGCCTTGATAGAAGGGGTCTGAAATTTCAATTGCTTTTTACGGTGTTATTCAGAAGGCTGAAGGTGTGGTGGCTTTTAGGGTTTTCTACAACCTTAAAAGTGAAGATCCTGAGAAGAGAAGTGCAGTCCGTAACGATGGAGATGTACTCAACACAGATGATATCCAGTCTCGTCATGAGTAGTTAAACCCTTTCTTAGGGCACTGATGTAACCCAACCTACCATTATGGTTTAATGTTTTTTACAAAAGAACGTTTTCATAATTTATGCTTAGAAAAGATTCATTCGCAAAGTAGTTAAAATAGGTAGAGTAGGTAAGCGGATAGTCCACGCTAACCGCAAATAGATTATAGTTAGCTAATCTTGTAAAACATCTTTCTTTAAAATCCGAATTGAATGAATGTTATTGAGTTTAATTCTTTTGAAAAATATTATTGTTAAATTCTCAAAGTTAGTATAATTAACCATAATATGATGGTTGTGGTGAAGTCAAAGCCTAAGACTTTCTCTCCTCTCTACGTAGAACTATCTTACACGATATCGTAGAACTATCTTACACGATATCGTTCGATTGCGAGAGATACATCAAATATTATTAGACCCAGTAAGGTGATTATTCACGTTAAAGGATAGCCTATACATCCCAAATCCCACAAATTACAGTTCTCCAATAAAGAACAGAATGCCTGCAGTCGCCACCCAGCTTTAATCACCCTACCATATTTTTCCGAAGGTGAAGAATATTATTGAAATCACCAATGAGCACCCATTTAGAAGATCAGTACTTGCCTGATTCGCCAAATAATTCTATTGGATAGCACGAATACGGTCCACAGTACTGGCATAAGCAACGTGAGTGCCCATGAGGAGTTGTGGGGAGAATGGATCCTTACAGTAATATGAAACTCATTTGATTCTAACACTTGCAACTGAACCAAGTCCTTCCACCAAAGCACTATCCCTCCCGAACGCCCCACCGGATCTGACACTCTCCCGTGATTGTACCCAAGAATTTTCTGAATACAATCAATTCTATTTTTACGATTCTTGGGTTCCAATACCGCCAAAATATCCGGATCCGATGGAAGGATTTAAGCTGTTGTACAGTCACAGGGTTACCCAGCCCTTCAAAACAATTCCAAACAATTATACGTAAATTAGCATTGGCAAACTTATCTGTAAACCCATCCGGAACCTTAGAGCTGTCACCGCACGACCTATGGCGGTCGGTAGATAACGTTGGCACAGCCAAAGGAGTCTTAGGCAGAGATCGTATAGCAGATTGAGAAGTCAGAATCGCAACTGGAAAAGCATCTCCAAAAGGTTGAGAAAATGAACCAAAATAACCAGCAACCTGCCCATAATCCGGCCCAAAATTTTGATGTCTGCTTGGACCAACTAAAACTGCGCCACTTGGCCCATCAATAAGCAATCCAGGTCCACTACTACCAATACAGCCCATTCTCGGAGGCCCAATAAGAGCCCACCATGTCCTCAACCCTAGGATGTGTGATTCCAGAGTCTTCTACAAGGGCCGAAATAGTCGGCCCCTCAATAGTAGACGTCGTAGACCACGAAGCCGGTGACAAGGTATCCGTCCACGATTGAGGCCCTCCTTCCATCTCCCTAAGCCCATAGCAAGAATCCATAAGGATTACAGTCTTATTCCTAGACCAACAAGACCCGTCTTCCTGCAATCGATAGAAATCCCGACTAGATAGAAATTGTTGTAGGCCAAAACTGGACAGGAAAATCGGAATAGCAAAACAGTCAGATCAGGGACTCTGGAACGCCGCCCGAACACCCACTGTTTTAATCGAACCTTCAAAATCCACAAGGCCAAGCCACAAACAGTAGCAAGATCCACCCCAATGGAAAAAATAGAGGACAACCAAGGAACAAAGACACGTAGACGAACGCAACGTACAAAGAATAGAGGAAGATCACAAACATATCATCTTGCCTTCTCTAAAAGTTGGTCTTTTTTAGGAATTTGTCAGTTTTATCATGTTACCTTCCCTGATTGGTTGGAAGGAAAAGATAGAGATAAAAAAGACTTTCTGTTTTGGTTGGAGGGAAAGAAAGGAATATTCTCTAATTTGTTTTTTTATATCTATCCAAAATTGAAGGAAATTTGAGAGAGAAAGAATGGATAATTATAAAAAATATGTAAATTTTATTTTTTACCTTGTAAACAAATTGGAATGAATATCTAATTTTTATAATTTTATATAATAAAGATTTATTGAATCATTGATAAAAAAATATATATGAAAACTCTTTTTTCTTTCTTTCTAACCGAAAAAATATGAGAAACGCTAAAAGACTCGACTACTGTTCACCCGACATTAGCCGACACAGATTGGTACAACTAGGCAGACGATTTTTTCCTTTCTTCACGCAACTTTACTCCCTCTCATCTCTCTTTCAATCCTCTTTCTCCCTTCTCTCTCCGGCGGAGAATCCTTCGTCTCTCTCGGATGCTCCCTTCTCCCTCCCTTCTCTCGGTTAATCACAAGTGTTTTTTTGCTTGCCTGTGAAGACCCATTTCTTCCAAGTTCATCATCGCCGGGATTTCATTGTCGACAACCATAAGCCTCCGGCCGGTGCTTTTCTTCTCCATCGTCTACGTCTTCGTCGCTGATCTGCTTTCTTCTCCAAAGTCGGACTCGCCAACCTTGATTTTGTTGAAACCATCAAACCGTCATGGCCGAGGACCAAACTCACCTCCACCACGGTAGACCCAGTTCCGCCTATGCCGTCTGTAGTCACCGGACTCGGTCAGTCACCGCCGCAGCTCAACGCCTTGCACCTCCACCGTGCGTTCCCTCGGTTCAGCGATGGCGAGTTGTTCTTCATCACCGTTAGTTTCCGACGTGCAAGCACTGGACGGTCGGAAACTTCAGAGCTTCGCCACCTTCAGCTACCCAAACCAGAGGAGACCAACACAACTTCGGCGACATCTACAGCAAACCGTCCTCACCGTTCAATCATCACCGCCGTCGTCAACCCACTCGCCGCCTCTTCGACTGTGTCAAAGGTGCCTATCCAATCGCCGATTTTTTTCACGGGGATGTTTGTCTTTGGTTTCTTCTTGTTGGATGACGTCGAGGAGCAAAGAGCATAGAGCAAGGAAAGTATGGCGCTGAACTGGGTTTGCAGTTTTTGCCGTTAGAGAAAAGAACTCTCATCGGCGACGAAAGGATGAGAGCGGCGGCCAGTTTGGAACAACAGTGGCGGGCACAGAGATAACTGGTGGACAGCGAGCACGATAGCAAAGAACGGATTGAACGGCAGAACGGGTCAGCGAGCTTGATGCGGCAGTGAGAAAGATGGGGGATTGGCTTCCACGGGAACGAAGCGGCTGTGAGAAAGACGAGCGTAAGTGCAGTGAGACCCATTTTTTTTTTTTTTTTTCCTGACAATGAAAATGGGTCTCTGTTTCAGGTATTGGTTTTTAGAGAGAGAGAGAGAGATTACTGGAGAAATAAAGATAGTTTTGACATAGAAGATGGGTTCACCGGTGGTCACGGAATGTTCACTGGAAAGATAGGCTCGTCACCAATGGTTAGAGAGAAAGAGAGGAGGGAGAGAGAAGGGGCATCCGGTTCCAAAAAAAAAAAAAAAAAAAAAAATTGACACGTTATAAGCCACGTATGACAGTCGGTGAATGTCGGGTGAATAGGAGTCGGGTCGTGTAGCACCGTTCAAAAAATATATATATATTATATCACCGTCCATTATTTTTATTATCTATTCAATCTAATCAAACAAAAAGGTGAGGGAGAAATAAGTCTTCCCTCCTCTCGAGATAAAAGTTTGTTAATCAACTTTTCATTATTGGTTTTTCTATTATTTCTAGTATAGTACTTTGAATCAAAGTATTATTATTTTTTTCTATCTAAATGATTTATTGCTTTCTTATTATTAGTCTATAATCATATTTAAAGAAATTGTACTCTCTTCGTCTTATTCTTAGACTGTTTGCTAACAATTTTTCATTCTAAAAATTATTATGTGGTCTAAAATTATTAGTTCCAGCCAACCACCACTTAACACATTAATAAAAATTTGAATAGACGATTACGATGAATAGTGGTACGAGTAATGAAAGGACGAGATTAGAACTCTAAATTTACTGACGAAGAATTTTTCTTTTTGCAATGTAGGGTTAGCTTGGACTAAAACCAGTGTCCGCAAGAGAGAGCTTTGATCCACAGATTCGGAAAAAAAAAACCTAAATGCTTAAACTATACAGATGGTAAACGCTCTACCACGGAGTATTCCAATACAAATATACATACATATATGTGTGTGTACATATAGATATATGATTAAAAGTACAAGTTTTTAAAATCATTTAATTATGTTGTTATTCTTACAAGGAGATACACGTGTATCAACTACACTCTCTATTTAACAAAAGTTCTTTGAATTAAACAACTAATGGTTCTGTTTAGAGGAAAATTAAAATATATATAAATTTTATTAAATTAAAAAATATATAAATTTTATTTTAAATATACAAAAATGAACAAAAGAATTATTTTGTCATGTAAATGTAGTCAAGTATAACACAAATATATACGAAATTGAAACAAAGAAGTGACTAAATATCTTCTATAAATTGTATCATTCTCGGAGTTTAAAATTGATTTCATTTGCATAAATATTTTATAACTTCTTCTACTTTAAAATACACTTATCTTTAAAATATTCTAGAACTTGTCAATTTAAAAATACTTAACTTTAACTCAAAGTATTGTGTGAAATATCTCAAATTTTAAAAATGATGATGTCATTCCATCTCATTTAATTTCCTCTAATGTCACAATTATTTAAAAAATATAGAACTTCTTCTACTTAAAAAAAACACTTATCTTTAAAATATTCTAGAACTACTTAAAAATACTTAAATTTAACTCAAAGCTTTAAAATATTTTAGAACTCGTCTACTTAAAAATTCTTAACTTTAACTCAAAGTATCGTGTGAAGTATCTCAAATTATGGATAATGTCATTCCATCTCCAATTTAATTTCCTCCAACATCACAATTATTTTAAAAAATTATGTTTGTTTTTATCTTATTTACAAAAAAAAAAAAAAAAAATACATTACTCCACAATATATCTTGGTTCAACACTATACTAATAGTTTGAAAGATCCAAAGTAATAATTATATATTCAATATTCATGAATTTTTTTAGGCTTGTTGCATTGTTGAACATAACAATATATCCCTAGTTGCTTTGCTGGAGTTAATTTGCCAGGACAAAAAAAAATAAATAATAAATAAATAATAATAATAATAATAATCATAATAATAATAACAATAACAATAACAAATAACAATAAATAAATAAATAAAAAGGTCACCGTTTGAGATCAAACTTCAGTGAAGGCGCTTGGATGAAAAGGAAGTTTGAGATCAAGCTTCAGTGAAGGCGCTTGGATGCGTGTGTGTAGTTACTACTTATCTTTAAAAAAAAAAAAAGAGGTATGAAGAAATGAGCAAAAGACTGCAACATCTGAAGTGTTAGAGGGATCATTCCAACTTACAAAAGGGTCATCACTCATTCACTCAATGTGTGGACCAAGTGGCCCAGCGATATCGATTCTTATTTTTAAAAGTGGAGGTTTATGTTGCCCAAAAATGGACTCTAGAGGGGGATGAATAGAGTCCTTGTCTAATAATGAAAGATTTAAAATTAAGTAGATGTGCAAGATGCAATTTCTATTTGACAACTATTAGTTAAACAAAATCAGTATATAATTGTAGTAGCAAGCAGTGGCTGATTTTAAGTTTATAGAACTCCAATTTATAGCAAGTATCTTATACCAATTGTGCAACAATAGATATATGAATTTAGCAATATAATGGCATAATTATAAGAGGGATAAGAGAAGAGAAATTGCAAACATAGACACGGCAATTTTAGCGAGGTTCGGAAACTCTTACTCCTCGGCTCAAGACCCCTCTTGAGACTTCCCAATCCATTATGGCTCCTCCTTACGGTTGGAGAGCAAACCTTGATTAGAAGCAACTCCTTGCTAAGAGAAAACCTCTCTTAGTCTTCCTTTGGGCCAAACCAGCCCTTACAATAGCTTTGTTAAGAGAACTCCTTCTTTTAGGCTTACTTGGGCCACACCAGCCCTTACAATTATTTGCTAAGAAAAACACCTCTTAGTCTTATAGCAGATTTGTAAATAGAAGTGGTAGTACAATAAATCCTCTCAAGAACTGATACAAATCAAATCTCACAATAGAGTATATATGAAATCAAGTGAAGCTTAAACTCTAAGTATGAAATGTATGAGAGATGATGATGAACCAAACAGAACACAAGCTCTGTAAAATATCAGAACAAAAGTTTTGTTTAAGATCAAATCAAGCTGGGAACAAAAGCTCCTTTGAAGATGGATTATACCAGAACAAAAGCTCTGTAAATGGTAAGTGAAACCCAGAACAAAAGCTCTGTTTAAGGCTCACGAATATGGCTCTCTCTTCTCTTAATTTCAGTTATACAAAACTGATGTATATATATAGACCATATGATATAATATAGCTGTTATGTAAATCTATATGATGGGCATGTGAATATCTGACTCTATAGTGCTCGAAATATGTGTATAAAGGTCTATATAAAGCCTGGAGTAAGATTGCAGAAGTATTAAAGAAGATGCGCAACTCTGACACAGAAGGAATATAGCCGTTGGCTATTCCTTCAAGACTTAGTCGACTTAGTTGTGAACTAAGTCGGCTCAGTTCAAGATTGAGTCGACTCAGTTAGAAACTGAGTCGGTTGAGTTGCCTATTTTCTAGGTTCTGAAAGTGATAAGGCTCGGTCTAACTAAGTCAGCTGGGTTGAGAAGGGTTCTTCTTTGAATGTAAGTCATCTATAATATTCAATGTAAACATTAGTCCTTAAACACCATTAATGGTTTGTTATCATCAAAACACCTAGATTGTCCTTGGATAGAATCCTTATGGTCAACAGTTTAGATCAGGAGTAAATCTAAGAATTCATATGAGGGGGGACAAATTTATATAGAGGAGGTTTTCTCATAATTACAGTGAGGGCAATTTCAAATTTTTATGAGTATAAATACAAAAAGTATAATTTTAAGAATATAAAATGTAAAAATAAAAAATTTCATTGAGAGCGCATGTCCTCACTGAACCCTTCACAGATTTGTGCCTGGTTTAAACTTCAAACCTTTGTGAAGGCATTTGGACGAAATTATGTTTTCTTTTAGCTCCCATACACCCGAACTTAGATCATTTCAACTTAAATTCAATATAAAATACTAATTGAGGTCTTGGATTTATTTGGTCCTTGAGCATGGACCAAATATCTGGGGCCCAAACCCCACCAATGCTTCTAAGTTCAGGGCCAGTCCAATTTTCTTTTGCCCCTCCAAGCCTAGCCCGTTAAGCTCTCCAAGGGCCCATGTAAATAGGGTTAACTAAATTTCTCTCACACCATTTAGGACCTAAGTTACACAATTTTTAAAAATGAATGCAGCTCTTACACTCTGCACAAGCTCAGGTGAATCCGGAAGGAATGAGTCTTAAAGTTGCTGTTTCTAATTCTTAGATTTTATTGAACAAATAATCTAATAAGCTATAATTTCATTTTATTTTTTCTTTTAACAAATTTTCTTATTCTTGTAAAATTCTCATCACTAGATGTTATCTTTTCTTTTTACTTTCTGTATTTTCCTTTCGGTTAATTAGTTAATTTTATATAATATAAGATTTAATTAATTTTATTTAAAATAATCAAATAAATATAAATAAATAAATAAATATTGATAAAGAAGGGTTAGCATGGACTAATGACCCCGGAACGGTTAGAGTGAATAATATAATATAACCAATGAAATGAAGTAAATTTCTCTCACAAATTCTATTGTAGGTTTTTCATAATAAATTTACACTCTTTATATTTTTTACCTGAGTCACACAAGTTTCTTAAATCTAAAAAATGTAGCATTAGCTTGGACTAAAGTCTAAAACCAGTGTCCGCTGGAGGACAGCTCTAATCCATAGATTCCAAAAAAATACTAAAAGCTTAAACTATACAATTAATGGAGGGGTAAACAGACAACTCAACTGCAAAATATTCCACTACAATATATATAATATTAAAAGTAGTATTAAAGCCATATTTAACAAAATTTGAAATATTGAAATAAAGAAGTAATTAGATATTTTTTATAAATGGTATCATTCTCCAAATTTGAAATTAAGCAAAATTCCCATAAACTTTTCGCAAGTTCGAATGTATTTCTGAAAAAAAAAAAAAAAATTAGAATTAGATTTTACTAATCAATCCTTCATCTTTCTCCAAATTGATGACCCGAGGACGCCGTCAAGTAAGCCATTCTATCTCCAATTTAATTTCCTCCAACATCACAATTATTTGAATGGTAGACATTTTGGAAAAAATAAATAAATAAATAAAAAAATTCAATCCACAATATATTTTGATTGAACAAAACAAACTTATACTATTAGTGATTTAGAGTAATAATTATATATATTCAATATTCACGAAAGTTTTTAGGCTTGTGCCATCAAAGATCATGTGATGTTTACAAGCAACAAAGGCGTGATTAATTCACTCACAAAAAAAGATATTTTAGTAACCACCATTATCAAAAATAAAAAATTCAGTGCTTTTTCTTTTGGGTAAATGCAATAATAAAAAATAAAAAATCTCCTTTTGCACCTTAAAAATTCACCAGTAAAGGATAAATTTATCACCTATGAGACTTTAAATTTCTCTAACTGAGCAAAATACTGCATAGTGGTGAAGGTGGGCTTAGAAAGATGAGAACAACTAAATTTAGGTGGTGGATTTATTTGACCCTAGAGCAGGACTAAATTGAACCAAATATCTGGATCCCTAACCCCACCAAATTAAACCAAATTTAGGCGTTGGTAATTGTGTTTAAATTTTGTCCTTTTTACTCTCTCACTTTCGCTCCCACACCCGTACTCACTTTGTGTCACTTAGTAAGGGATTATAAAGAAAAATAGTAATAATAATAAAGAAAAGAGGAATAAGTTTTAAAGTAGCAGTTTCTAATTATTAGATTTGATTGAACTAGGTAATAATCTAATAAGCTATACTTTCATTTTACTTTTTCTTTTAACACATTTTCTTATTCTTGTAAAATTATCCTCACTAGTTGTTGTTATATTTTCTTTTTTACTTTCTGTTGGTTAATTAGTTATTTTTAACCCGCGTCAAATAATAACAAATAATAATAGGATCGATCGATAATAATAATTCCAATAGAACTATTGACAATAATAAGAACTATGAATAATGTAAACAGACTTACAGAAAACCTTCTTTATTGAACTTCCAAGCTGGTACAGAGAAATATTACAAAAGAGAGAAAAGGAAATTTTAAAGATACATTGAAGGGAAACTTTGCCCTCTATTTATACATAAAATGGACTTGAAATTAACATTTTGAAGTCCGCATAGTGCATGGGATCGTGTGCTGGAATAATGCAGTCGGTCGGCCCACCACTAAGTTCTGTCTCCTTATCGGATGAAAAGGGGATATCTGATGAAGGAAATACTGTAGAACCAAAGATTTTTGGGAAAAGTTCTTTGGCTTCTTCTGTCGGCAGGATAAGAGGAATCTTTACTTTTTAGGTGGATTCATCTTTTCCTTCAAGTGACTGGTGAGAGAGTCCCAATAGTCGGCTACTGTAGGCTCATCTTCAGAAATAAGATCTTCATCGGGATCTTGAGCATAACCAGCGAGACAGGAAAACTGATTACCTTCTTGACTGGTCTGGCTAGAGACTGACACCATGGATGCATCATCTCGTACTGTAGGTGTGGAGGAATCAAAAGATGTAACAAATTTGGTCCTCATAAAATCCATGCATTTAACCATTAAATCAGCTTCGGTAATTAATGGTTGTTGTTTTCTGATCATATCTTTAACAAGTTCAAATGTGTTAAAGATTTCGGGTTCTGGAATAGTTAACTTTGGAATCTTATCCATGTATTCCAGTGTTTTCTTTCTGATCTGATGGAGGAGGGCTTGGATAGGATCTTGAGTCATGCCTGACCACCATCGGTAATAAAAGATCCTCTGAAGGACTGGTAACTTATCAGTGGTATAACCACATTGGAAATCCCATTTCCAAATCCAAGGGATTCCAAATTCAGTAAAGAACAATAGGGTGGATTTCCCTACAGGAATATTATCCTGTCCCCGTAATTGAGGATGAAATTGTTGCCATGGCAAGTATAATTGTTTGACTGATTCGGGCAACATATCCAGATCAGGGCCAAATATAGCCCACCAGGGTATAACCCAGTTTGGGAAATCAGTCTTAACTGATTGGGGGCATATCTTGAAGAACCAAGAATGCTTATGCTTCGGATTTTGATAAAAGAACGAATATGTCCAAGCTGAGATATAATCCCAATAATTATAACTGTGACCATAGGATATTTTCCTTGGCAAATTGGGATTTAATCCCCAGTCACTAGGCCGTATAAGTCTCTTAAAGATAGCTTTACTATAAGTAAAAGGACTATCTTTGGAATTCGAAAATTGCTTCGTGTGGTTGATCTCCACAGAGGAAGTTTCAGTAAGAATGGCTTCATAGATATATCTATGGCGACCATCTGGTGCAGCATATTGTTGAGTTTGGAAATATCTGGATTTTACTTCCCAAGGATCTGGCATCCATTGCTCATCTTGAGAATCCAGTACCAATACTGTTTGAATATACCTTTGATTAGGTATCCATGGAGTTTCTTGTTCAAGAACCTCTTTCATGGTTGGTTTCTGTTGTTTTTGTTGTGTACTGCTACTTCCTTTAGAAGGTGTGTTGAGCAGATCGGCAACATGTTCCAAATATGAAAATTGGTCATCATTGAGTGGTATAACCACTTTGGCCTTAGCCTTGTTTTTGCCACGAGCCTTTGGAGTATTACCCTGGCCCTGCCCATGAGGGGGCGGATTCATGAACCCTGCAAAAATTCACGAGTTAGAAAATCAGGTAAAGAATTAGAACTGCCTTTAATATATTCAATAGAAAAATCAAAAGCAGATAAATCAGCTTGCCAACCAGCAAAGATCTGTTTGGAGACCAAATTCTTTACATCTTTTTCCAGTACTTGTTTAGCAGCACTACAATCAATGCGCAACAAGAATTTCTGATTGATTAAATCATCTTAGAATTTATAAATGCATTTAACCAAAGAAAGAATTTCCTTTTTGATGGTTGAATAATTTAATTGTGCATCTTTCAAATTTCCTTTTCTCTCTTTTGTAATATTTCTCTGTACCAGCTTGGAAGTTCAATAAAGAAGGTTTTCTGTAAGTCTGTTTACATTATTCATAGTTCTTATTATTGTCAATAGTTCTATTGGAATTATTATTATCGATCGATCCTATTATTATTTGTGAAGTGAAGCGAACAAGCTCCTCTGTTCCTATGTTTGGATTTTTCTGTTTAAGAATACCACCGTATCCAATATTGGAGGCATCTGTTTCCACAATTTTGAACCATGAAGAATTGGCTAGAGCTAAGCAAGGAATTTGTTTTGCTCTGAGTTTAATCTTCTGGACTGCCTTGGTGTGTTCCAAAGTCCATGGGGAAGGAGATTTCCTTAACCTGGTGTACAAAATTGCTGTATCCTGTGCAAGATCTCTGTAGTGATTTCGAATATAATTCAAACTACCCAGAAACCTTTGAAGCTGAGTTTTATCCTTAATTTCATCTGGAAATTTAGAAGCAAACTCAATACTGCGATTAATAGGTCGAATTTTCCCATCACAAATGTCATGACCAAGAAATCAGACCTTAGTTAAAAACAGTTTTAGTTTAGGAGCAGAAACTACTAAACCACTTCGGTAAATAACATCTTTGAAAATTTTCAAGTGTCTATAATGTTGATCAATTGATTTGGAAAATATGAGAATATCATCAATATAAACTATAGAAAATTCTGTAAAAGGATTAAATATGTCATTCAAAATATGTTGAAATTCTGAAGGGGCATTTTTTAATCCAAATGGCATCACTGTCCATTCATACTGTCCAAAAGGTACGCAAAAAGCTGTTTTGTACCTGTCCTCTTCTGCAATCTGTACCTGGTAATATCCAGATTTAAGATCAAATTTAGAAAAGATTACAGCAGATTGTAACCTATCTAAAAGATCTTTGATGTTGGGAATTGGGTACCGGATCCAACTCAAAGCAAGATTGAGTGGCCGATAATCAATAACCAATCGAGGAATTCCTCGTTCTTTTTCAGCATTTTTATTGACATAAAAAGCTCTGCAACTCCAGGGGGAGTAGCTAGTAGTGACAAGCTTCTTTGCCATTAAAGAGCTGATTTCGGTTTTACATAATTCCAAGTAGTCAGCTTTCATGTGGCTGGGACTAGCTTTAGAATGAATCATGCGATCGGTAAATCCCTTTTCATAGGGTAAAGAAACAATATGCTTCTTTCTGGCCCAAAAAGCATTAGGAATTTCATTACAGATTTCCTTTAGAAAGTTTTGTCGTAGTGACTCAATTTTCTGTTGCTCAGTGGGTTGTACCAATCGTTGATTAATTGCTAAGGAGGATACCTCCTTTTGCAAATAATTCAGTTGCTTTTCCTTAAAGATAATGTTATCTTTAAGAGCATTGATATGCTTATTTACTGGTGGGGTCAAGAACTAAAAAGTAATTGACTGGCCATGTAAATTAGAGCATATTCCATGAGAATCAATTTTCTCAATGGGCATGATTAAAGCTAAAAAGTGAGTACCCAAAATAACTTGTTGTGCCATATTTCTGATGAGCAAGAAAGTAGATGGTAGACAAATACCTTCTTTACAAATGAAAACATGATTAAGTTTATACTTAATCTGTATCTTACCTCCACTTGCACTGGTAAGACCTTGAGTGGTTTTCTCAAAATATTGAGTAGGAACCAATCCTTCCTGTATGCAGTTCATGTCTACACCACTATCAACTAAGGCAATTGCATTAGTGATTGTGTACTCCTGATTAATTACCAAATTGATAGATATATACCATTTTTGGTAAGTAACTTGATTCAAGAGTTGAAGATAATTAGTACCTTCTGATTGAGGGACTTTATCCTGGGATGATGAAGGTGTAATTGCAGATTTTGCTTTTAAAAGAGTAATTTCCAAATCCATCTTAGTCTGACGAGACTTTAATTGACGAATTTCTTCTTTTAAAAGATTAATCTCCATTCTGAGATCAGGGAGATTAGCAGGACGAGAATTTTGTCCTTGGTGTTCTAATCTGCTTAGAACTTCTTTCATGCTGTAATGATTTTCTGCTCTCAGAAAATCTGGATTAGCTGAATCCTCATTAGATTGTGCCAGAGCAGAACCTATTTCAAAGACTTTCATCTTGATTTGAGGATCCTGGATATGATCTATAAGATCCAATAAGGATTGTTGAGTCGAAGTCAAAACATTTAAGCTTAACCCATTCATCTCAACAATGGCCTTATAATAACCATCATGAGAGGGATTACAGGAACATCTAAGGTTTCCAATTTCTGCTTCAGAGGAAGAAGAAGACTACAATTCCATAACAACATCCTCATAATCACTTGATGATTCTGATTCAGAAGAACTAGTATTAAGTAACAATTTACTTAATTGAAGTCTCAGTTCTTCTTCTATGTGAAGACTACTGAGTTTCTCCTTAGTTCTGCACTTGTTTGCATAGTGGCCGATACGTCCACATTTGAAACATTTAGCCTCAGCTTTGGGCTTTCCTTTACCCTTTGCTTTAGGAATATATTTCCTTTTAGGCTTAGTATACTGTCTAGAATTATCCTTTTCTTTTGAATAATTCTTTATTTTGGAATACTTCCTTTTATAAGGTTTTTCAACCTTATTTCTTTTCCTCGGTTTAGGATAAGATAAGGGAGTCTGGTAGGCAAATTGATCACAAAATTCACCTACTTCCTTTCTACCAGTTAATCTTTGTGATTTTAACTGGGATTGTAACTTCAGATCATTACAGAGAGCTAGACCTTCCTGGATTACAATGTTGACTAATCCACCATAGGTATAGTTTCTGTAGGGGATAGAGATACCATTATTCATATCTCTAAGCTTTTTCCTGATTCTTTTAGCAAAGAAGGTTAGTAAACCATCCACAAATTTTGCTTTCCAATGCTCATGATTTGCATCATTGAGTTGGAGAACCTTTGCCAAGAAGACATCTTTATACCACCGAAAATGAGTTAAAGATGGACATCTTAGATTCTGTTGAAGCTCACGACTCCGTTCACTATTAGCACCTTCAGGGCCAACAAAATGTTGGATAATAGTGGTGATGAGGGTATAAACCGCATCAGGAGCAGGTCCAGCCTGTTGAGTAGCTTCATCTTTAACAAGCTTGGTAGCAGAAAAGATTTCAGCTTTCTGAACTTCAGTGAGAACATTATCCCACCATCCTTTTAGGATTCCTGTAAAACCAGCAACGACAAACTTAGCAATGGTTGGGTCAGTGTTGTTGTTGATTTTACAAACTTGACTATACATCAATATTTGATGAATAACCTCGTAAATCTGATAATCAGATTTGCCATCTATGTTCCATTCATAAATGGTCTTGCCATGAAAAGATTTCTGTGTATGAAAATAATCTTCTTCATACAAGATATCTTGAGGTGTGGGTCTAGGATAATAATATCTACTCGGAGCAGGGGCTGTATTGGAGTGGATATTCTTATCATAGACAATCCTATTTAACTCAGGCATCTGAGGAAAATCGGATTGGAAAACCTCAATATGAGGAAACACATTATCAGAATCAAAACCTATTTCAGATTCATCATGGGATAAAGTCTGAATTTTAAGTCCTTGAATTTTCTGAGTAAGAAGAGTAAGAAATTCTTCATTCTTCTTAGGATGTGTAAGATTGAAGCCTTGAACTTCAATTGCAGGTTTCACCAATGCTTTGGATAAGGAAGCTTTTGGAGGAGAAGGTTTAACAGTAATACACTTAGTATTAATTGTATTTAATACCGTGTCGATTCCTGTTTCAATTCTCCCAAGCTGGGACCCTATCGTTTGCAAACAAACATTAGTATAATTGTTCTGCCTGTAAACATGAGAAATCTCCTTTTTAGTAGCATTACAGGATGGATCAATTATTCTAGGTTGGCTATAAGCCTTGGTTTCCACTTTGGAACCACTGTCAGGGTCAATCCTTTTTAGAATTAAATGTTCAGTGGGAGGATGGACAGAGTGAAAAACCTTATCTTCAGATGTGGTCCATGGTTTGAGAAAATCATCCAATATGTTTATATTAACAAGAGAATGATTGGTCATATAAAACCAAGAAACAAAAGGTATAACTATTTTGCGTTCTTGGAGAAAGTCATAAAATTGAGTTTTAAAAAGCTGTAGTTGATTTTGATCAAAAGCTTTAAAATACCAATTTCTGAATTCTTTATATTGATCCTGTTGAAATTCAGTATTAATGGCAATTCTATCTGGGACAAAATCCATTAAAACTAATATTCATGAGGGTCATTTATGTCTGCAGGATCATCAAATTGATCCTTGACAGATTCATTTCCGATTCCCATTTCAGATGGAGTTGGGCTGAATTCAATTCCAAATTGGCGACGAGACATACCTATTGGTGCTTTCTCGTAGACTCCTCTTGGAATTTGATTCTGAGATTGCTGTATTCCTTTCAGCTTTAGTTGATTTGGACCAATGACTTCAGGAAGATCTTCCTTTCTGTAATCCGACGAAATCGAATGGCGAGAAGGAGGACAAGAAACATGATAAGGAAGATGACTTCCTTTAGATGATGTAGATCGAGGTAGATCTAATGATTTTCTAAAATTCAGAAAAACATCACCATCTTGGTCCTGAATAACACAGTCTAAGCTATGATTAGCAATTGGCTGTGCTGGAACGGCATTAGAAATCGTCCAGTGTTCAGGAAATGTTATCTCACTCCAAGGAATCATCCTTTTTGTGGCAACATTTGATGTGTACATGTTGGTATCCCATAACGCTGTTACTCCTTTAGAGTCTTTGCGTATGGCATTGGGACACATAGTATCAAGTATTTTGTAATGGATGCGATAAATAACACTTATCACTTCCGATCCAGGTAAGTAATCATACCCATAGGTCTGAACCCGAAGACTAACTGCCTCATGGATATTTTTATCTGTTAAAGATAAATTCAGACTAGGATAGACATTGAAATAAACCGGTCCATGACATAGACTGGTTTCCAGTGCACCCATCAAGGAAGGGTGAAATTTCAGACATCTAGCATCCCGAAGGGTTGCTTGAATACAAGCATCCATACCTAACAAGGTTAAAGGTTTAAAAGCAATTTGAATTAAACCTATATGGATGTATTTATATTTGTGCATGTGCCTCTGAAGGTCACGGAAAGACAATAACTTAATTATTGTATCTTTTGTGCTTAATTGCATGGTCTGTTCCATGGTCTTGACAGTCCATAGATCAGTTAAATTAAGCATTCCGATTTTGTAAATGCTCTTAGCACTTACTGGAGGGATAGTCCATCTGTTCAATTTATTTTGAACATTGGTCCATTCCACTAATTCAGTATTTTTTACCAGTTCTGAATCCTGGTTTTCCTGTACTCCAGAAGAGGAGGAAGATGGTTTTAACATGTCTGTTAAATATTGTTAATGCTTTAAGGTCTATAGAGTATAAATATTATAATATTATATAATGAACAGTAAGTTACTATTCTGTCGTCGTTCTGCTTAAGAGAGATTCAATTACTCGTCTGTCAACGATTTACTGGAAACAGTACCCTGTGCAGCAATCTAATGCAAAAACGGGTTAAACATTCCATCGCGACTTTTGGACGACCCATAATTGAATCAAGTTTAAACATAAGTTAGACAGAATAATATTCATATTGTTCATGACATAATTACTATAATAATCATCCTACTAGTACCTAAAAGCATTAACAATAAAGAGTTAAGCCATCATGGCTCTGATACCAAATAATAATAATAGGATCGATCGATAATAATAATTTCCATATTTGGAACATGTTGCCGATCCGCTCAACACACCTTCTAAAGGAAGTAGCAGTACACAACAAAAACAACAGAAACCAACCATGAAAGAGGTTCTTGAACAAGAAACTCCATGGATACCTAATCAAAGGTATATTCAAACAGTATTGGTACTGGATTCTCAAGATGAGCAATGGATGCCAGATCCTTGGGAAGTAAAATCTAGATATTTCCAAACTCAACAATATGCTGCACCAGATGGTCGCCATAGATATATCTATGAAGCCATTCTTACTGAAACTTCCTCTGTGGAGATCAACCACACGAAGCAATTTCCGAATTCCAAAGATAGTCCTCTTACTTATAGTAAAGCTATCTTTAAGAGGCTTATACGGCCTAGTGACTGGGGATTAAATCCCAATTTTCCAAGGAAAATATCCTATGGTCACAGTTATAATTATTGGGATTATATCTCAGCTTGGACGTATTCGTTCTTTTATCAAAATCCGAAGCATAAGCATTCTTGGTTCTTCAAGATATGCCCCCAATCAGTTAAGACTGATTTCCCAAACTGGGTTATACCCTGGTGGGCTATATTTGGCCATGATCTGGATATGTTGCCCGAATCAGTCAAACAATTATACTTGCCATGGCAACAATTTCATCCTCAATTACGGGGACAGGATAATATTCCTGTAGGGAAATCCACCCTATTGTTCTTTACTGAATTTGGAATCCCTTGGATTTGGAAATGGGATTTCCAATGTGGTTATACCACTGATAAGTTACCAGTCCTTCAGAGGATCTTTTATTACCGATGGTGGTCAGGCATGACTCAAGATCCTATCCAAGCCCTCCTCCATCAGATCAGAAAGAAAACACTGGAATATATGGATAAGATTCCAAAGTTAACTATTCCAGAACCCGAAATCTTTAACCCATTTGAACTTGTTAAAGATATGATCAGAAAACAACAACCATTAATTACCGAAGCTGATTTAATGGTTAAATGCATGGATTTTATGAGGACCAAATTTGTTAAATCTTTTGATTCCTCCACACCTACAGTACGAGATGATGCATCCATGGTGTCAGTCTCTAGCCAGACCAGTCAAGAAGGTAATCAGTTTTCCTGTCTCGCTGGTTATGCTCAAGATCCCGATGAAGATCTTATTTCTGAAGATGAGCCTACAGTAGCCGACTATTGGGACTATCTTACCAGTCACTTGAAGGAAAAGATGAATCCACCTAAAAAGTAAAGATTCCTCTTATCCTGCCGACAGAAGAAGCCAAAGAACTTTTCCCAAAAATCTTTGGTTCTACAGTATTTCCTTCATCAGATATCCCCTTTTCATCCGATAAGGAGACAGAACTTAGTGGTGGGCCGACCGACTGCATTATTCCAGCACACGATCCCATGCACTATGCGGACTTCAAAATGTTAATTTCAAGTCCATTTTATGTATAAATAGAGGGCAAAGTTTCCCTTCAATGTATCTTTAAAATTTCCTTTTCTCTCTTTTGTAATATTTCTCTGTACCAGCTTGGAAGTTCAATAAAGAAGGTTTTCTGTAAGTCTGTTTACATTATTCATAGTTCTTATTATTGTCAATAGTTCTATTGGAAATTATTATTATCGATCGATCCTATTATTATTATATAATATAAAATTCAATTAATATTATTTAAAATAATCAAATAAATATCGAAAAAGTTTTGGCCTTCAGTTTCAAGTCGTTGTCATGCATGCATACCGCATAGAAATTCGGCCTTTCAACACAAATCTCAGACCTACTTGCCGGCTCAACCGCTAAGCCAATTAGACAGTGCCTAAGGCCCACAAAAAAAATCTGATTATAGTCTCTTTTTTAAGTAGCCCTAGGTTTTTAGACAATTAATTAATAAATCATCCTATTCTCAAAGATTTATTATTGGGTAGTGCTATGGGGGAAAATTCCTCTCCGGACACCCTCCAGTTGCTGACATGGCAGGTTAGTAAAAAAAGTATTTTCTTTACTTATGTATGTACTATTACGTATGTATGTGTACAAGAGGTTTTTACAGTTCTGTACGAATACGAGGTTAAATTTCCCTCCAAAAAGGTTTATGCTTTTCCTCCCAAATTCTCAGATGTGATTCTCCCCAAAAGTAAAATGTTTATTCTCATATTTTGTATTATTATTTGTGTCTGAAACTATGCCCTCTCTCCCTCTGAAATTGAAGTCTTGAAGGATCCAGTGAGTGACTAATATTCCGATGGCTGATCAACAATCCAGCCAAAGGTGAAGCTTTTGAAAGGGTCTCTCTCCCTCGGTCGAGGTTCGTACAGCTGTTTGTCCCTCTGAAATTGAAGTAAGTAGAATCTGGCGAAAGACGCTTCGTTCACGTCTCTCTTCCTTTGAAATTCAACTCTCCTTCTGAAATTAAAGCTTCGTTCAGGCCTGTCTCCCTTTGTCTCCCCAAAAATAAATGTTGATAAATATATACTTCATGTAACATTTAAGATATAACAAATTTTATACTAATATGTCATGAGATAATTAACAATATGCTAAGAAATCATTAATTAAATATGCAACTCTATATTTAATTAAATATGCAAAATAAAGCAATAAAATAATAATAATAAATAAAGAACCTGGACCTACTATGTCTATAAGACAGATTCGCCCCGCTATGGTGCTAACGGACTCAGTGGCGTCTATCTCTCAGGATACAACGGTCTACATCCACCAGTAGCAGCACTACAAACTCGTGGATACGGCGAACCTTCTCCATGTAATACTCTCTCTGACTCAAAAATGCATCTATACTATATAAATGTTAAATTGGATGCAATCCAAACCAAATGGTTCAGACCAATCTTAATATAGCTCGATGAAATTGGATTAGGGTCTAAGTGGTTCGGACCACTTAACCTATGGTTTGAACCCATTTGGGTTGGGTTCAAGTCTAGAGAGGGAGATAGAAGAAAATGAAAATGAATGATTTGCAAATGATCCAAGGGGGGTATTTATAGGTAACAAGGTGCCTTTTTGGGTGGGTGTGTCTCTTCACACTACAAGAAAAATGGTCTTTTACGACGTAGTATCTATGGCATTTTTTTGTTTTACCCCGTCATAACTACCTTCTATGGGGTTTTTAAAAGAAAACCCGTAATTGTTACATATAGGGACACATTTTCACGACGATTTAGCAAAATCCTCGTAGAAAATCATTTTTATGGTGTATTAAAAACCTCGTAAATATGTAAATACATTTACGACATATTTGTATACCTTTAACGGAAAAAATGTTCCTCGTTGAAAATTTCACATTTAAGGCATATTTTTTGCCCCGTAAATAAGCAGCCCCAAAATTTTCCTCCTCGACGCCAAAATTTTCCACTCCCGCACAATAAAAATCACTCAAAAAAAAAAAAAAAACAAAAACTAAACTTTAAGAGATATCACTTCGTCCTCAGACCCATTCACATTCGGAGACCCAGACACATTAGGAACCCTCTTTCCCTTGGTGCAGTTCCCAGATTAGATCCACACAGCCAGCATGTTTATGCTTCTTCTCTTCATGGTTGCTTTTGTTCAATCTTAGAGTTCTGATTCGCGCTTCTCTTCGTGGTTGCTTTTGTTCAATGTTGGAGTTTTCGGCCAAATCGCGTTGTCGGGTAAGCTTCACCATCCCAAATTTGGAGCAATCAGAGGTGAAATTTCTCTCTCGCTAATCTCTGTTTAGTTCTCTCTGTCATCAGTACACTCTTACCACTAACCCAAAAAACTCTCATCCCTTTCTTTCTCGGAATCCATCAAAGCCCATAACCCTCCCTCAATTAAATCTGTCTTCGTTCATTAATTGAAAGCCCTAATCCAACCTCTCTCTTAGATCGATTCTAGGGTTCGAAACTTGTTGATTGATTCTAACGTTCGCTTGTTCTGATTTTAGGAACCTTGTTCAGACTCACACATTGGTGAGGAAATCAGAAAGTAATGGATCTTAGGAAGAGATGGAGTGACGGAGATCAGTGGCTAAAGTCGGGCAATGGGCAGCAAAAAAGATTGCGTATGTGCATGATCAAACATCACAGAAAAAGATTCGCGCATTGGTGAGGAAATCGGTGACTGTGTATAAAATTATACAGATAAACCCTATTTCCATCCACCTATGTTCCATCTGATTCTTTTCTTCTATCTCTCTTCATCATTTTCTTCCATGAATTTTTTTTTTAAACTGATTGGAAGATATCTGACTCTTAAATCTTAGCTTAGGCTTAGCTTTAGGGTTTTGTTATTTTATTTTTCTTTATCTTTGTTAATTAATTTGTTTCCTTTTTTGTTTCATTTTGCGTTTATTGTTATTTGGTGAATTAAGAGAGGGGGTGTTGTTGATCAGTCTACTGTTGGTAGGATCAACAAGGTCTTGCAACACCTCTGAGGTATCTCTCTTTGTACTCTCACCTTTTCTCTCGCTCTCTCTCTCTATATATATGTCGTAATTCTTAGTTTTTTCTAGGGTTTTATTTCCCCTTTCATTGGCTGGTTTTAAGGTCTAATTTATTGAATCTGCACTCTTAATTCTGCCTTTTTAATTAAGACTTTTCTAACCTAATTTATGCACCATGTTAATGTATGTTGCCCTGATGCAGAGATGATGGAGGACAACTTGTCCGCACAGAGAGATTAAGAACCAAAGATATAACACATAGAGTAGAACCCAAGAATTATTGGCAGGTACATTTTTTTTGTTGCAAAATTTGTGCAAACTGAACCTTTGTTTGGTTTCTTAGTTGTATTTTTAGTTGCTATATGTCCATGTCGTCAATGTATTGACTCAGTCTCTTTAATCCACCTATTCTGTCTATCTGAAATGGTGAAGTTGCTCTGTCATACTATATTAGATAGTATTTGCCTTCCATCTGTGTACTATAAAATCTTAGGGCAAATCATGAAATTGAATATAGCATTAATCAATTTTATTATTGCACATTTTTAATGCTTTTTTCTCATGCTCGAGGGGGTTCACGTTCCTTTAAGTGACCAATTTTGTGGTGTACAGGGAGTCACGTGCCTTATTGATTGTTAGTTTCAAGTTATATATATATACATATGGTGTTATATGATTAAATTCTATATACCTTTTTATTGTTTCTTGAGTTTCCATCAAGTGAACTGTTAGTTGGTATTAATTAGTTTAGTTTTTTGATGTTCTTTCATTCATTCGTTTAGTATATATCATGAACAATGAGCAGTGGTAAAGCAGATATTCTCAACATTCTTGGTTACAAGATTTTTTTATTTTTATTTTTATTTTTTTTAATGTAATACAATAATGTCATGGATAATGAATAGCTAGTCATGAAGAATTTATTGATAGAGAGATTAGAGAGGAGTGTGATAATAATACCATGTAGTAAATATTGCTAATTGGTAACATATTATATAGAGTTTAGTTTTCATATATATATAATGAAACTGATCATATATTCCTTTAAAGTATGTTGTATATGAGTTCATGGACAAGAAGCAGTGCTAATGCATATATATTATTTAGGAGTACTAATACACTATAAATAATATGTTACTACTAAATTCTAAGAAAATTACTACTATAGCATCTTCCTAGTTTGGTACAATAATTTCACTTTCATCTATCATGACCCTAATACCAATTTTATGAGGTTGGTCGCTCACAAGAACAAAATTCTTGATAGTTCCAGTTGCATTAATTTCAATTTGAATATGCAAGTTCCAGTTGCATTAATTGAAGAGATCGAGTACATAGAAACTTAAATAATTAAACTACACCACATATACCGTGAATTAATCAGCCTAACATATAATAATAATATTATTATTATTAATTATAATAACTTTACAATGTCTAAAGAAAATCAATTTATTACACACCAACTGTACGGCCCTTTCCCGACGCCTGGAAAAAAAATGGTCAAGTGTAGGGAATAATTTGGTTGATTCATACCATTTACATGAATCCTAGTTTTTTTATAATCCAATGATAGAGGCTAGTTTTTGTGTATTATATATACTGCACAGTGTATAAATCCATAGTATTATACATACGTAACAGATCTCTACTTCGTGGGGGCTATGTTTTATTCTCTTGCTCAAATCGCAATTACGTAGTATAGATTGTTCTCTATACTGGGACTATTATTTATTTATTTGTATTTTGAAAAAATGCCTATGGTTGATTGACGTATGAGTTCTGTGTTGTATATATGAGTTTGCTTAGCCTCACATTGTCATTTTATTATTATCCAGGAAAAAATAAGAGTAGCTTTGTATTTTCAGTAAGCAGCAATTCATTTCATTGACGGTATGAGTAAATCATCCCAGTATTGTCTTGTTCATCTAAACTTCGTCTTCCTTCTCAAATTCATGTTCTTCTTTGTATTACCCACAACTCTCTTTTATGAAACATCAACCCTAAATCCCCTACTCACCTCCCATATAGACCGAAGCACTTCCAAGTTCCAACCCATTCATTGTTCCTCTCATATGTATCAGAAGCATAGAAAGCAACACAGACGAAAGTCCTTGCCCATAGACGTTTTAGTGTAAGGTTCACTATATTTAGGCTTAACTTATAATGGGTTTCTGTTTTTTTTACTATTTTGTTAGTTTTAGTGGTTCGGAAGCTTACTATGTGGTAGATTCAAGTCATGAATTAATATTCTTTTCCTTGCACTATTAACTCTTTCTTTCCCCTTTTTCTTCTCCTTTTATTCTCCCATCTTCTTTAGGGTCATGTTTAATTGTTTGAAATGAATAGGTCGCTTAAGCTTCAGACTTCAGCGGACGAGGTGTGAATGTGTGATTTTTTTTTTCTAAGGACAGGGTGTGAGTGTAATTTACCCTTGAAACTACTTGCTTGCTTGGTATTTCATCTATGTATTACCCTCTCTAAACTTGTAGAGCTAATGCAAAGAATATAGATGAATGATCAAATTATTACTGGACACAAAACCAAGTTCGTTCTCAATTTTGTTGCCTCATCTTCTCTATAAGATATCTCCTTTTTCTTTCTAATGTTGAATCGTAGTTCTTTTAACTGATGGGACAAATTTCAACTTTATATGCTTCTGTATAAATGCTAATGTTGAATTTTTACTGGTTTTTACTTTGGGATATTTTTAAGTAGTTATTGGAGAAAGGGTGAGAAGTCTATTTCTAATATATTATAGAAGATACGAATTCCTTTTTCTTCCAAATGATAGTCAGTCTTACATCCATACCCTCTTTCTTGACGCATATTGTTTTATGCCAAACCTAACAGCTATATTTGTTCCTATGGCTTATCAGTGGAGCTTCCAAATTCCGAGGTGCCTGCAATGCGGTTTTTTCACTTGACGATGATCAGGCAGCTAGAGGGGTTGTAACTCACAGCAGGTTTGCTCTACGCTAATTAATACTTCATCTTTATTTTCATTGGCCGCCTTCTAATATTCTTGTTCACATCTTTCAAAATTAGTGGTAACCATGTTGCAACATTGTCTTTGGCTGCAAAACTACGCGGCATTCCAGCATATATTGTTGTACCAAAAATGCTCCAAAATGCAAAGTTGAGAATGTCATGCATTACGGTGGCCAAGTTATCTGGAGTGACGATGACGCCACTATGCAATCAAGAGAGGATACTGTTAACAAGGTGTTGCAAGAAACCGGTGCAGTTCTTGTTCATCCATATAATGATGGGCGGGTCATAAGGTACCATGAGTTATATGTTTTCTTTTTCTGCACTTGAAGGAACTTTGACTTTTAAGCATTCTAGATAGTCTTTGGTTTTGTACTAAAAATTCTGGACTACTTTGCCTTAATTGTATCACATTTGAGTTTTTCTTTCTAACCTTTATTTTTGATACTTTGTGGATAGATTTATAAAAAATAGAAACTTTGGAATATATATTGTGTTGAATTATAGGCCTGTGTCTTTAGTCCTTTAAAAATGCCTCAGATTAACCTGACTAGAATTGCTGAAAACAGTCTCCTACCTATGTCATGCCTTATGCCAATATACATGTGATTTGTTTTGAACCTTGAAACTTGTCTTGCTGTTAACCAAACAACAACCTATCTGACTCTGTGAAGTGTGAAATTAGCTTGATGGAATTAAAAGGAAAAAAGAGATTCCAAAATACTTTTGTCATGTAGAGAGCCATAGCAGCGAATAATGATATTAATTCCAAAGAAAGAGGGAATTCTTGCATGGATGCATGGATTACTGTTTCACCAGGAAATTTTATCATGGTGTGAGTTAAGCTAGTGTTCTAGCACTGTAGTCACCATAAGGTTATCAAAAGAAAATAACACTGCATGGTGGTGACTAGGAGAAAAAAGAAAACTTGTCATTGTGCATTCAGTTTGCTGGAATAATGTCAGTTTAGTGTACAAAAACGGGTTAAAACTGGTTTAGATTTAAATTAGCTAAGTAGAAAGATCTTCTCCATCCCACACTTGGCCCACATCTCATGGTTTAGAGAAATACTTCCAAGAAGTATGTGTCATGTTAATCTTGTGAGATCTATGTCTATGATTTTGTTGATTTATTTAATTTATCATTCTTACGTCCAAAGAAATTTTTCTCTAGGGGTAAGGTGTGCACGTGTGTTTGGGGGGTGGGGGGAGAGTTAATAACTGGGTGACGTGATATAGGGAAGCAAATGGTGATGCTTAAGGTAAAAATGTCAAATAAAGTAGTCCGAGCGGGTGAACTTAGCTTGTTTTCCTATATTGATTTTTATTTTTACTTTTTTATTTTTATATTTTATTTGACTTGGCAAGTAACTCACACACTTGCTCTGCCCCTATGGGTACTTGACTCTCAATTTCCAGTTTCAGAGGTGGTTTAGAAAATTGACACTCAAAAATTAACCAAATGGACTAGCAAAATTGGAACACCTAAAAGATCTCATTTGCTGCTGATTCTCTTTCATTCCTATAGTTTTCTCACTTCTGGAAAATAGAGACATTTTCTAGGCTTGACTCCTGTGTCAAGAATGCACCGAACATGCTGATTTTACATTTAAGAAATTGCATTGCCATTATCCTTCAAATCTATATGCCTTCTCAATTGAAACTCCAATATGTTTCACATTTGAGAGGTATTTATGCATGTAGAAACTATAAAAAATAAAAAAGGAAAATCTTGTGGCATGAGTATGAATACACTATGACATTGTTCAAATGTTTACGCAGGGGGCAGGGTACCATATCATTAGAGCTTTTGGAGCAAGCCCCACAAATATACATTATAATAGTTCCTATGTGGTTTGTTTAATGACTTCTAAGTATTAATTCATCTTTTCTATTCCTGCATCATCTTTATTACTAATTTGATGAGCTTTCCATTTTTTTCTGGTAAAAAAAATTTAGGCGGAGGTTTGATATCTGGGGTTGCATTGGCTGCCAAGTTTATCAACCCTGCTATTTGAGTTTTGGCTGCTGAACCAATGGAGCACCTACTTGCTTGGATTTTGTATCGTGGAAAATGAGGTGTTGTTTTTGACAAGTGCAGATTGAAACTCAATTGCTAGGAAATTGATTATTATTATAATTTTTTTTTGGCAAATGGATTTACTTCCTATTTTGGCACATTGATCAATCATGAATTATTGAATTGTAAAAATATTCTAAGTCTTTTGATATGTTTAATGTGGCATTTCAAGAGATTATTTTAGTTATGGTTATTGACATTAACATATAGAATTGTAACTATGAATGTATTGATATATTTTTGAATTAAATGATAGTTGAAAATTGAAGACAATTGTAGGTTGTGTGAATGATTAGATAGCATTTAAGGGTAATGTTTTATAATTTTTTTTTTAAAAAAAGTTATGTTATTTACGGGTAGTTAAAATTCGCCGTAGAAAACTTTTCTACGGCATATGTCAGCACCTTGTGAGATTATTTACGGGTAGTTAAAATCGTCGTAGAAAAATTTTTTACGGCATGTGTTGGTGCCTCGTGAGATTATTTACGGGTAGTTACAATTCGCCGTAGAAAACTTTTCTATGGCATGCTTCGGTACCTCGTAAGTTAATTATTAACGGGTAAATATCCATGTTGTAAATAAATTTAAGTATTTACGGAACCCTTATACACGAGGGCCTACAATACGCCGTGAATAACTTTTCACGGCGCTTTTGACTCCTCGTAGAAGCCCTTTTTTCTTGTAGTGTCATCATTGGACATAACCATTTATATGCGTCTCTTCACACTGGACACATTCACTATAATTGGTTGCAATGGTTCACATGGTGTCTGTTCACCAATAGACACATTCACTCGAATAGGTTGCAATGGTTCACATAAATAATTATGTCTGTTGGTTTTGAGTTGCAACCCTTTAGAAACAGATACAACTCTCTGAAAAACAGATGCAACCCTTTGAAAAACAGATGCAACCCTTGGAAAAAAAAACTAACTTTTAATTTAAATTCAAAAACCAACCACCCATTTAAATAAGCCCAGCCCAAAATTAAAGGTCCAATCTAAGATTCCATTTAGTAAAAAGAATAATTAGACTTTACAATTAGGTCCAAGCACAAGCCCAAATTTGGCTTATTTAAATTTCAATTGGTTTCAACATTGATCGACGAGTCGATTATAATTTATAGATCAACCCTTTTGCAATAGCACAAATCATTGTAAAATAGGACTATTGGTCGGGTAAGTCGAACCACTGGAACTGCTAGTTTATGGCAACTTAGGTGTCTAGAGTCATTTTTAGAATAATAAAGGGGGTTATAGAGGATTTGTTGGATTGTCACTAATTTTATGAATTGAAAAGTGCATAAAATATTAATGCTAAGAAGTAAAGAGGCAAAGACAATTAAAAAGGGAACTAGGGAAGTGAATCCGCACTAAACCCTAAACGCATGCTAGATCAAGACTAAATTGGGGATAGACAATATAAATGATGGTCAAGAATTATATAGCAACGCATGGTTGCCCTATAATCATTAAGAAGTTCATTAAATCAAAACAAGAATGATCCATCAAAAGTTTATACATTCGAACTACCTAAACTAGGGTGTAGCATCAAACATACTATCTTAAGCAAAAGATTATCAAGCCTTTAATCAAATGATAAAGCACATAAAGTTAGGAATCAAGTATAAACCATCAAAAGAAATACCTAAGCAATGGACTATCAAGTTTCTCTATCAACATGCCATGAAAACCATTCATAATCTTATTTCCATTGTCAGCATGAAAATGCAAGCATTATGATTAATTTAAGAAACCATCTAAGATAAGATAATTGACTTACAACAATCATTTATAAACATTAGAATTCATTACAAGAGGTAATATGCTCTAGATTATGAAAAGACCAAAAATTATACATTATTATCCCCAAAATAAAGCTTAAGCTAGAACATGATTACAAGGGAAGGCTTCATCACCTCCCTAGATGGAGGTTTAGTTACCCATCATTGCAAGGAATGAAGAGGAAGAAGCAAGTCCACCCTCCATTTTTGCAACTCAAGGAAGCTAGAACCCAAGACCTCAAGAACACCTCTCTTCCTCTCTAGAACTTAGCTAAAATGTGAGATATCTCCAAAATAATGAGCTTCCCCCTCTATATACACTCAAAACCTACTCCCCATACTCAAAATCCCGAGCTCCCCCCTCTGCATGAAGCTAGACCACACAAAGAAGGATAAGGGGACCAAAATGCTGAAAATCAAGGGCAGTTGAATTGCCTGCTGCAGTTTTGCGGGCACCCGCGGGGGCTTGGGTTAGCGAGGGCAATGCTGGAGTGTTTGGCGGGCGCCCGTGGTGGCTCGTGGGGGCTTCCGAGGGGAGCTGAGGAATGGCCCGCGAAAGCTGGCAGAGAGGAGAGGGGATTGGCGGGCGCCCGCGGGAGCTTGCCATTTGCAACTTTGACCATACTTCTTGCAAGCTTCATCAAACTGGATCGTGGACTTGTTTCCATCTCAGAAGCACAATGAGCACTAAGCCGTGGCTTCGCAAAAACTGCAACATAAAAGGTTCGGTCCAAAAGATGACTCCCCGGCACGACACACGTGTTTCAACACAAGTGATGTCAAAACCGCTTCTTTGATCATTCTCAGAAAAAATACCTGAAATCAGAAAGAAATACACAAATGAATAAAAATTGTACATTATCCTAATAATGGACTTAACTAATGCAAGAAAGGGCGCTTGAATATGTAATATTCGGCGCTTATCACACCACCAAACTTACATTTTGCTAGTCCCTTAGCAAAAACAAAATAAAGAGCTTAATGAAAATGATGACCAATAAAATGCTAACACATGCATTGTGATGGCCCAAGGTTTTTCAACCCGGTGCGTCAGTGATGAACCGAAAGATGACCTGATAACGGATCCGAATTACGGAAGCAAAAGATGAAACGACATCCCTAGGGACACAACATGTCTCTAGGACACCAAAGAGACCCTCAATGAGATCATGGAACCCAAAGAAAACAAATGCAGAAACAAGATTTCAAAAATGGACAAAAGGAACCCAAGGGTAAAATGGTCATTTCCATCCTAAAAGTGAGTACTACCAAGCACACCGTTGGAAATACAATGAAAAATAAATGAATTTAGACTCAAGAATCACTTGATTCGGAGTCCGGACGGCAAAGATATCAAGTCTTGAAGTCGAAGGAAGAAAAGCCCTATCCCGGTTCGAGCCAAAAACTGAAACCCCTCCACTAAAACTTGAATAACATGAGCTAACAAAGGAATCTGAAACTCTAATTGGTACCATTGGAAAGCTTATTTTGATGCGGTCAGTTTAGACTCAAGAACGGACCAATTCGGAGTTAAAACGAGGAAGATATGAAAACTTGTTAGAGGTGCAGTGCTGAACCAAGACACACAAACACACCCTATGAACAGTACTTCAAGCGCTCGAACTAGGACTTTGAGTGCTCGAACAGTACATGCCCAAGGCCAAAACTTTCTGTCCAAACTTCGAGCGCTCGAACTCCCTTTTAGAGCGCTCGAACTCTTGTAGCTGCACCTGAAATGCAACCTTGAAATGCAATTTTGAGGACTTTCTAGGTCTTTTTTTGGAAAAAAGTTATGAAGTAACCCCCCTTAAAATCATGTTTTCTGGTCAACCATATTAAGACCAACATTTATTTTTCAAGTGAAATACCAAAAATGCCCTTGAGGTCTGATTTAACAAAAATATGCAAATGAATGCTACTCTAAGTGTTCATTTCATCAAGAATGGTGTTATGTGCCAAAGTGAACATGCACACATATGTAAAATGAGTAAATACACGTGTTCCAATAGCTCATGGTCACATAACATGTCATATACAACATACAACCTGTCAAACCTCGAATTCTCATCATTTCATAAGACAACTATGGGATTAAACTAGCATACATGTGATATAAATGTATATGGCACTTGGCCTCATGTTATACATACAAAACAAGCATCAAAGAGAGTACTTAGATACACATTACATGAAGGAAGCCATCTTAGCTTTTAAAATACCATACATCCATGGTATACAAAAGTATTGCATCCAAAAGATAAAACATGCTAAACAAGTGCATGCTAATATACAAAAATGCTTCAACTAGCTCAAAAGCTTCTAAGGATGATGAGCATCCATGAACATGGTCTTTTTACCTGAAAAATAACCCAAACCACTAGGGTGAGTAATCAAGTTACTCGTAGGAGAAGCATATGCGTATACCCTAAAGTTTCAATATCATTGTGAGATCAATATAGACGAATACAAGGGAGCATTCCACTTAACGTCTATGTTCAAGGTGTGCTAAGGGATCATTTTAAGCTAACTTAAATGATTCTTAAACAACACATAATAATGTCAATGTACTTAACAACATCAATTCGCAATCAACCAAAAATTACAAGTTACAATTAAACATTGGTTGTCAACTTGAAATTTAATGCGAAATCACATAATGGAAAACTTGGACATCTCATCTTGGACTAAACCAAGATCAATATGGTTATTCCGGGCATTAACCCGTTGGGAAGACCACCCTAGTGCGCACTATCTCAATTGGGGAGAACTCATACCTCCCGCCCTAAAGCCAAACTTTAGCCATGTCACTTGTAACACAATGTCCCAAGAGAATCCAAAATATATTAAGTTCAAAACTTATATATCATAATTTAAGGCATATAAACCACCTTCCATGCACAAGTATCTTTGAAACCACACAAACCATGTTTTAGGGTTCCGAATCTAGAATGACATAATAAATGACAAGTTCTTAACATGATATAATGTGCAATATAATACCACAACTCATCAATTTAAACCATGTCTCAACAATAAGCTTTATATACTAGATTACAACATTTATAGTATTAAGATTCTAAAATAATTACAATCACCAATAGTAATCAACTTGAATGTAGAATTATCATCACAATAGTATAGTAATTCAAATCAATAAGAGTTATATACAACATCAATAATCCTACACAAGATACATACACAATATACATGCTTAAATCAAATAAACCCTAAGTCAATCATAAAGATTTCCTATAATATGCAAGACTATCATATTAGACGCATGTACACAATATATATTAAACCCCAAAGGATTATAAAACACTTAAAATATAAACATACTACCACCCCTACCTCAATAGAGAATTGAATCTCTATAATCCAAGCAATCAAACACTAAATGGAAAACAAGCTTAGGGTTAATGAAGAGGAGAATGAGAGGAAACTTTTACTAGTTAAGGTTCTTAGTCTAAGATAAATGGAAGGGCACCAAAATTGAAGAAGAAAGCTATTAACCAAGTTTTTCTCCAATGGTGGCTAGGTTAGAACTTTGAAGAACTAAGGAAAATGAAGAGGATAAGTGAAAAATGGTGAGTGGAAGGGCTAGAGATCCTCCACTCACTATGTGCTCTTACACTACCTCTCACACACACACAATGCAAGACTAGATCATGGCCTTACACTTGTCACTAATCCTATGCCTCTTCCAAGACTTAATCCTAAGCTTACACTTGTCAACAATCCAATGGTTACATGTGCACCAATCTAAGGCCAACACATGGATGAATCTCTACCCACCAAATGTCAAGAAGTCATGGTGCCAAGTCTCTTCACCTAAATACCAATAAATGGCTCCATGAGAGTGTGACACTTGTCACACTTTCCAAAAATTACAAAATGGTCCTTTTTCAAAATATCTTCTAAAATAAATTGCAAAAAGGTCTCCCAAATGAAAAATAATAATTTTGCATAATTACACTAAAATCCCAAAGTTATGAATAATTACACTAAAGTAAGCATTCATGCCCTTTTTGAAAAAATAAAAGTAACTAGCATGCTTTTCAACAAAAGTGAAAATACCAATGTCATGGAAATCGAGTATCATGAATGCATGCAAAACCGGAATCAAATCCGAACACCTGAAGTGAGGTTAAGTAAGGAAAAACGATAAACGAGTAAAAGACAAAATAAGAAAGAAATAATAATAATAATAATAATAATAATAATGGAAAAAGAAAATCACCAAAAATGAAAAAGGTCGAAAAAGTCCGAGTCATTACAACCTACCCTCCTTAAATGGATTTCGTCCCCGAAATCGAGCCGTACCTGAAAGAGAGAACAAATTGGGATACCGAAAGCGAACCTCCTGCTCCAGCTCCCAGGTAGCCTCCTCAACGCCGTGATGTCTCCACAAGACCTTAACCAATGGAATGGTCTTAGTCCGCAAAACCTGCTCCCGTGAATCAAGAATCTGGACCCCCTCCTCGTAGGTCACGTCCTCATCAACAACAACATCTATCCACCGTAAAACATGCGATGGATCTGGCTAGTACTTCCTTAATATAGATACATGAAAGACGTCGTGAACCCTATCTAGGTCTGGCGGTAATGCCAAACGATAAGCAACTTCACCGACGCGCTCCAAAATTTGAAATGGCCCAATGAACCTAGGAGATAACTTGCCTGTCTATTTAAATCTTAGAAGTCCCTTCCGTGGAGAAAACTTGATAAAGACATGGTCTACTCCTCTTATCAGCATAACTCTTCTGTCTGCGCTGAGCTGTAGCCAATCGCTACCGAATCAACTTAATCTTCTCTGTTAGTTAATAATTGACTCTAGAGGGGGGGTGAATAGAGTCAATGGCCAATGTTTTATAATTAAAAAAAATTTGTTTCCAACTATATAGCATGCAATACACAAAAAATATTCTAGCAATATAATCACAATTAAAGAGTATAGAGATAGAGAATTGCAAACAGTGACTCGGCAATTTAGCGAGGTTCGGAAGCTCCTACTCCTCGGCTCAAGGTCCTCCCTTGAGACTTTCCAAATCACTAAAGCTCCTCCTTAATGGTGGAGACAAAACCTTCAACTTGAAGCAAGACTTTGCTTCTTTCCTTGCTAGGAGAACACCCTTCTTCTTAGCTTTGCTTTTGGGTCACACCAACCCTTATAAGAATGTAGAGATATATGAAGATTACAATATAGTTTCTTTCTCTCTCTCTCTCTCTAGAGAATATTACAAGAATTAGTCTCACACTAGAGTAGAAGAAGAAATAAATGAAGATCTGGTCTTTTAAACTGATACAGGAGAAGGAATAAGAAGTCAATACTCAGATCAGAATTTCAGATAGCTCTTGAATGCACTTGGATAATGTTCTTTGATGATCTCTAAAAGAAGGAGATTTGTTTGTAGACCATCTATCTGTATTTGTAGAGATTTCGAGTTCAATAGAGCTATTGTAGGTAGTTGGAAGCATTAAATCAAATTCTAGCCGTTGGAAGTTTGAATCTGTAGAGTTGCGACCAAACCGGTCGACGTATGGTATAAACCAGTCGACGTATCCTTTATCATACTGGTCGACGTATGCTACTTACTGGTCGACGTATATGTTGAGTTCCTGAGATTTCAGTACTGTCTTGATACCGGTCGACGTATGTGCAAACAGGTCGACGTATGAGTTGATCTTTGAATTTTGCCTCTGAATACATACCGGTCGACATATGGCATAAACCGGTTGACTTATATGAGCTTCTCATCGAATTTGGCTATTGCATAGATACCGGTTGACGTATGGCATGAACCGGTCGACGTATATGAGCTTCTCAACGAATTTGGCTACTGCATAGATATCGGTCGACGTATGGTATGAACCGGTCGACGTATATGAGCTTCTTAACGAATTTGGCTACTACATAGATACCGGTCGACGTATGGCATGAACCGGTCGACGTATATGAGTTGATCTTTGAATTTTGCCTCTACCTTGTAGAACATTTGCATTCTCTTGTTTTTGCATCATCTTGTGCGTTAGTTAACCATATTCTTTATAGAATGTTTGCAGCCTCTTTATGTTTCAGGAATGTGCATCTGAGTCCATATGATGTCATGAAGATCCTTTCATTTCTTCAATTAAGAAGCATTTATTTCCTTGCATTCAAACTCAGTTGAAATATTAGAATATAAAACTCCTTTAACTGATTTGTTATCATAAAAACAAATGGATTAGGACTTTGATCAACAATCTCCCCTTTTTTGATGATGACAAATCAAGCATGTGATCTAGAAATGATATTGGGTTGTATTTGTAAAATACTTCCTTTGTCAATTTGCACACAGTGAATATAATGATCATGCTTGTAAAAAAAAAAAAATTTAAGACAGGTATGATTGAAAGAATTTGCAAGCAAATGTTTTAAATTTGGAAATGATGTTTCCCCCTTACTACATGCTATATTTCACATTTTTCATGATTCATGGATCAATATAAAACCAACTAATAACAAGAAATAAATGTACTATCAAGATTGTCATAGCTAAAAATATCACAGCACATTATCCAAATACCAAAGTTTTATCAAAATATTCCCATAGTTAAGATAACAAAATGTCACAGTTTTTAAACTAGTCAGATCACATCATTATTCTCCCCCTTTGTCACATCAAAAAGAGCGGAAGAGCAAACAGCTAATGAGGTGGTAAACCGAAATTGGTACGCAACTCCTGAAGATCAATATTCATGCTTCTCAGTTCTGCTCTTAGCATGGCCACTTCCTCTTGAGTTTAATGAGATACAACTAGTTGCTGAAGGATGAGCTCTCGAATAGATGGGTCTGTAGATGGATCAGCCTGCACATTGTCAAGAGGAATCTCAACTTCCATATTAGTTGATTCCATATTAGCTGGAGGGACTTCATTATCACTTTGGTTGCCCTCTGCTTCCTCGCCATCCGAATCTTCAGTTTCGCTTTCAGTTTGATCACCACCCACTATTTTGGGGTCATACCAATTTCCATCATCATCCCTTTTTAATCTCATACAAAGAAGAGCCGACTTGTCAAAGCGATGTTAAGATAGCAGGTTCATTTTGGGCTGACCAGCGATCATAACCTCTTTTGCTCGAAAGATCTTGGTGAGAGGCATTGCGTAGTATAGATGACACTTCTCACGGTTGACGGAATCCATCATGTGATGGTATATTAAGTGAGGCACATTAATTTTCCGTCCCTTAAGTACACACCAGTTCAGAAGAGCTTCCATGTAGGAAACGTCAGAATAGCCACCGGTCTTGGGAATAATGGAATGGACGATGACGCGATAGATTATTCGGGCTTCAATGGTGAGGTCACTGGATTTTATGATGTCTATGTCCTCGGTAGTTTTGTCGTGACAAATGTCATGAACTGCTGTGAGAGGATCAAAGTCAGTATTTTGATACCAAGCATGGGTTTCGTAATGCCGGAGACCACCCTCGGGAAGATTTAGTAAAATCCTTAGATCACTTTTGCGAAGTGAGAGATCAACACCTTGGACAAATGAGCTAAGGCTATTTGTTTCAGAATCTCTCTTGAGATGGGTGTAGAATAGGCGGACTAATTTTGGATAGAATGGAATTTCCATTGAGACAAAATCAGCCAAGCCTACAGCTTCAAATAACTCATAAGTGTTGAGATTGTTAGCAAGACAATCGGCCCTTTTTAGGGTTTTCCCATAAGCTACTTTCTTTTGAAGAAAAATGGTTTCATAGTTCTCTTTATCCTCAGGGGATTGGAAGAGCATAGGAGGAGGTTGAACAGATGGAGCAGAAGCACTGGCTTCATGATCATGACGGGCCTTGGTTCTCTTTTGACGAGAGTGGGAGGCACGGGATGGTTTTTTTTAGGACCCATTAGTTTAGGATTGATGATAAGCTTAACAAGAGTAAATTTTTTTTTAAATGAAACCCTTAATTTAAGCAGAAGGATTTTGAAGGTGCGATATAGGGGTTAAATATATATAAAAAATATCAATACAAGTGTGTGTATGAATAAATTCTTAAAGTTATGGCACTAATGATGACTAGAGACTTAGGAAGATTGAGTGTTCACACAACATAAGAGAACCTAAACACTGAAGCTTTGAACCCTAGATTTATTAAGATTGCTTATGAAAGATTCAATATAGAGGATGAATATATAAAGCATGATACCTTGAGAGGAAAGATTCAATATAGAGATGAATATATGATTTTGAAAAGCTTACCTTAAACGATGTGAGATTGGAAGAGGCTTTGAGAAACCCTAAGTCACCTTGAGAGGGAAGAGAGAGGGAACGAGAATGAATAGTGTCGTTCAATAGTGAAAAAATAGCATATCAGTGAAAGAAGAAAGCCTGGAGCAAATACTGACCCGTAACTTAAAATTGACCCGTCACAAGAATCGGTCGACGTAAAGGTTCCAAGAGTCAACCGGTTCTCTTTAATTCGGTCGACGTATAGTTTTGAGACGTCAACCGGTTTGTGCCCAGATGCTTAATTAATTTTGATTTCATGATTGGACCACTTCACTTGCACAAGCCATCCCTAAATTCCTTCTGAGAGAGTAGAATTGATCTTCTTGAATGGGTTTAGTGAAAATGTCCGCTAATTGCTTCTCGGTGCTAATAAATGTGAGTACGATGTCATCTTTTGACACATGATCCCTTAGAAAATGATATCGAATTTCAATATGCTTAGTTCTTGAATGTTGGATCGGATTTTTTGAAATGCATATTGCACTTGTGTTATTGCACAAGATAGGGATATGGTCATACTTAAGACCAAAATCTTCAAGTTGTTGCTTAATATAAAGAGTTTGAGCACAACAATTTCCAACTGCAATATATTCAGCATCAGCAGTAGATAGAGCCACAGAATGTTGTTTCTTGCAAGCCCAAGATACTAGGGACTGTCCAAGGAAGTGACATGTCCCACTAGTACTTTTTCTATCAACTTTGCACGCGCCAAAATCTGCGTCCGAGTATCCAACAAGTTCAAATGAGGTATGCCTAGAATACCAAAGACCTAAACTCAAGGTTTTGCTTAAATAGTGAAAAATTCCTTTAACTGCACACAAGTGAGATTCTTTTGGACAAGATTGAAAACGAGCACACAAACATACACTAAACATGATGTCCGGTCTACTTGCGGTTAAATATAAGAGACTACCAATCATGCCTCGATATTTTTTAATATCTACATTAACCCCTTTTTCATCTTTATCAAGTTTCAAGGATGAGCTCATGGGAGTGTGAGCATGTTTGACTTCCTCCAAGCCAAATTTCTTTAGCAAATCTTTAACATACTTTGATTAGCAAATAAAAATGCCATCAAGTGTTTGTTTAATTTGCAATCCTAGAAAAAAAGTTAGTTCACCCATCATACTCATTTCAAACTCATTTTGCATACTATGAGCAAACTTTTCACAAAGCATTTTATTGGTTGATCCAAAGATAATATCGTCAACGTAAATTTGAACAATCAATAAATTGCAATCAATAGACTTAGTAAATAGAGTGTTGTCAATTTTTCCTCTAGAAAAACAATTTTCGAGTAGAAATTTACTTAGCCTTTCGTACCAAGCTCTTGGAGCTTGTTTCAAGCCGTATAATGCTTTTGTCAACTTAAAGACATGGTTTGGACGCTCATAACTTTCAAAGCCTGGTGGTTGCTCAACAAATACTTCTTCATCAATGAATCCTTTCAAAAAGGCACTTTTAACATCCATTTGATACAATTTAAAGTTCTTGAATGATGCAAAAGCAAGTAGCATTCTTATAGCTTCAAGTCTGGCTACGGGAGCCAAGGTTTCTTTATAATCAATTCCTTCTTCTTGATTATACCCTTGAGCTACGAGTCTTACCTTATTTCTCACAATGGTTCCTTGTTCATCCTTTTTGTTTCTGAAAACCCATTTTGTGCCAATGACGGACTTATCCTTAGGTCTTGGAACCAATTGCCAAACTTCATTTCTTTCAAATTGGTTGAGTTCTTCTTGCATTGCTAGGAGCCAAGACTCATCATTTTCAGCTTCTTGAATATTTTTTGGTTCAAAATGTGAAACAAAAGCAACATAATTGCATATATTGCTTATTTGAGATCGAGTCCTTACACCTTTGGATGGATCGCCAATGATTTGATTAATTGGATGATGAGCCCCTTGCTTCCAAGATATAGGAGGTGTTTCCACATGAGAGTGACTTTCTTTTGAATTGACTTTGGAGAGATCATCTCGAGATGAATCATTTAAGTCAAGATTTTCAAGATTCTTTTCAATTTCAACCACATCCTCATTTTCATCCATAGAACATCTAAGAGGGGGAAGAGGTGATTCATTAAATACAACATGTATAGATTCAGCAACCACAAGTGTTCTTTTGTTAAATACTCTAAATGCTTTGCTATGAGATGAATACCCTAAGAAGATCCCTTCATCCGATTTAGGTTCAAATTTCCCTAGGTTGTCTTTGTCGTTTAATACAAAGCATCTACACCCAAAAACCTTAAAATAACCAATGTTTGGCTTCTTTTTGTTCCAAAGTTCGTAAGGGGTTTTGTTGAGAAGTTTCCTAATAATGACTCTATTTATGACATAGCATGAGGTACTAACGGCTTCGGCCCATAGAGTTCTAGGAGATTTATGTTCATTTAACATGGTCCTAGCCATTTCTTGTAGAGACCTATTTTTCCTTTCAACAACTCCGTTTTGTTGGGGAGATCTAGGAGCCGAAAGATTATGATGATACCTATTATTATCACAAAAACTTTCAACATCTTGATTTTCAAACTCTCTTCCTCTATCACTCCTAATAGCCTTAATCTTATACTCTTGTTCGTTCTCAACTCTTTTGCAAAATTTAGCAAAAATTGAATGAGTTTCATTTTTATGTGTAAGGAAAAACACCCAAGTTAATCTAGAGTAATCATCAACAATGACAAATTCATAGAGTTTTCCACCAAGACTAGCAATTCTCTCCAGACCAAATAGATCCATATGAATCAACTCGAGTGGTCTTGAAGTAGTTAAGTCCTTTTTCCTTTTAAATGATGATTTAATTTGCTTCCCTATTTGGCATGCACTACAAATTTTATCCTTCAAATAATTAGTCTTTGGGAGGCCTTTGACTAATTCATTTTTAGATAATTTTGAAATTAAATCCATGCTAGCATGACCCAACCTTCTATGCCATAACCAACTATTTTCATTTGAAGAAACAAAGCACTTAACATCTTGATTATGTAATTCACACAAAAGCAAAGTATATACATTACCATTTCTAAGAGCATGAAATACTTCATCATTATTCCTTTTAACAATGCATTTATCCAATTGAAACAACACATCATATCCTTTATCACATAGTTGGCTAATACTAAACAAATTATGTTTTAAGCCTTTGACAAGTAAGACATCATCAATAGATAAGGAAGAGGATATACCGATATATCCGATCCCGATAACCTTGCCGTTTGAATTATCTCCAAATGTAACGCTTCCTCCTTTGTGAGGCTTGATAGAGAGAAATTTTGATCGATCTCCCGTCATGTGTCTTGAGCAACCACTATCAAGGAACCATTTGTCCTTGGATGAGTATGGAGACTTCAAGCAAACCTATAAAAGGAATTTGAGTAATCTTTTTTTGGTACCCACAATTTCTTGGGTCCATGAAAGTTAGGAAGAAGCTTATATGTACCTTTAATAACCCAAGTTTCTTTTGTCATACATGGCCTAATAGGACAATGGTTGATCTTATGTCCTAACTTCTTACAATAGTTACATTTTGGACTAAAAGAAGAATTTTTAACAAAGTAATTGTTCAAAGGTTTTCTCTTTTTTAATAAACAAGAATTTTTGTTGTGAGGATCAAAGCCAAGCCCATCTTTAGCATAAGCATTTCTTTGCTTTCCAAGTAAGAGGTTCAAATTTTCTCTACCTTTTTGTGAACTTAGCTAAGGTTTCAACTTGATCCTCAATAGTGACTTTCAATGATTCATTTTCAGCAATTAACTCAATTGAGGCCTTTCCTTGAGCAAGTTCTTTTTCCTTTTTCAAAGTTTCATTTTCAAGTTGAGATTTTTCAAAGTTTTGAGAAATGATGAGTTTTTCTCTTCTAAGGCTAGCACATTTTTGAACCATTTTACCTAATTCATCATGTAATTCTTTAAAAGCATCTAGTAAATAGTTGTGTGCATCAACCAATTCATCATAAGTAGTTTCTAAGTCAAATGAGTTATGATTAGAGTTTACCTCATCTTCATCGGCCATGAGACAAAGATTGACCAATTCGTTGAATTCATCGTCACTTTCGGATCCATTTGAATCATCGTCCTCCCATGTAGCTCTCATGGCTTTGCCTTTCTTTTTCCTTTCCTTTTTAATTTTGTAAACGTAGCAATCGGATTTGAAATGCCCCAGTTTTCCATAATGAAAGCATGTAAGAGCTTCTCTTTTTCCTTGTTCACTAGATGAACCACTTCTTTTAAAATTGTTACTCTTTTGAAACTTCTTCATTTGAAGGACTTTTCTCATAGTTTTGGTAATAAGGGCAATTTCTTCTTCTTCTTCATTTGGAGCCTTATCAATTGTGACTTCTTTGGTAGAAGCTTGAAGAGCAATATCCTTCTTTTGAGTCTCCTTCTCTTCATCTTTATCATTCATTTCAAGTTCATATGCCATCAATGAACCAATGAGTTCATCTATGGGAAGAGTGTTGAGATTCTTGGCCTCTTGGATGGCGGTCTTCGTTGCTTCCCAATTCTTAGGCAATGACCTAAGAATTTTTCTCACATTCTCGGATGATGTGTATGACTTTCCGAGAGCCTTCAAAGGATTCACAATGTTAGTAAAATGAGAGTACATTTCACTAATAGTTTCTTTGCCATTCATGGTAAAAAATTCATATTTATGTACAAGCATATTCATTTTGGATTCCTTAACATGACTAGTACCTACATAGGTAACTTCAAGTTTATCCCAAATTTCTTTAGCCGTTTCGCAATCCAAAATTCTATTGAATTCGTCTTTGCTTAAGGCACAATAAAGATTTGTAATGGCTTTGACATTGCATTGTACAAGTCTACGATCATTAAGGGTCCATTCAATATCAGGTGTTGGAACATTTTCACCATTTACTAATTTGGTTGGAACATGGTCTCCTTGTTCGGTGGCTTTCCAAACATCTATGTCTATGCCTCTTAGGAATGCTCTCATTTTGATTTTCCAATAATTGTAGTCACTTCCATTAAACCATGGAGGTCTATTGTTAGATTGACCTTCTTGGTGAAACATTGTATTTGCCATGATCTTTCTCTACGATGGTTAAATCTTTTTCTAGAGATTAGGCTCTGATACCAATTGTTAGTCAATAATTGACTCGAGAGGGGGGGTGAATAGAGTCAATGGCCAATGTTTTATAATTTTAAAAAATTTGTTTCCAACTAAATAGCATGCAATACACAAAAAATATTCTAGCAATATAATCACAATTAAAGAGTATAGAGATAGAGAGTTGCAAACAGTGACTCGGCAATTTAGCGAGGTTCGGAAGCTCCTACTCCTCGGCTCAAGGTCCTCCCTTGAGACTTTCCAAATCACTAAAGCTCCTCCTTAATGGTGGAAAGCAAACCTTTAACTTGAAGCAAGACTTTGCTTTTTTCCTTGCTAGGAGAACACCTTTCTCCTTAGCTTTGCTTTTGGGTCACACCAACCCTTACAAGAATGTAGAGATATATGAAGATTACAATATAGTTTCTTTCTCTCTCTCTCTGTCTAGAGAATATTGCAACAATTAGTCTCACACTAGAGTAGAAGAAGAAATAAATGAAGCTCTGGTCATTTAAACTGATACAAGAGAAGGAATAAGAAGTCAATGCTTAGATCAGAATTTCAGATAGCTCTTGAATGCACTTGGATAATGTTCTTTGATGATCTCTAAAAGAAGGAGATTTGTTTGTAGACCATCTATCTGTATTTGAAGAGATTTCGAGTTCAATGGAGCTATTGTAGGTAGTTGGAAGCATTAAATCAAATTCTAGCCGTTGGAAGTTTGAATCTGCAGAGCTGCGACCAAACCGGTCGACGTATGGTATAAACCAGTCGACGTATCCTTTATCATACCGGTCGACGTATGCTACTTACCGGTCGACGTATATGTTGAGTTCCTAAGATTTCAGTACTGCCTTGATACCGGTCAATGTATGTGCAAACCGGTCGACGTATGAGTTGATCTTTGAATTTCGCCTTTGAATACATACCGGTTGACGTATGGCATAAACCGGTCGACGTATATGAGCTTCTCATCAAATTTGGCTACTGCATAGATACCAGTCGACGTATGGCATGAACCGGTCGACGTATATAAGCTTCTCAATGAATTTGGCTACTGCATAGATACCGGTTGACGTATGGTATGAACCGGTCGACGTATATGAGCTTCTCAACGAATTTGGCTACTGCATAGATACCGGTCGACGTATGGCATGAACCAGCTGATGTATATGAGTTGATCTTTGAATTTTGCCTCTACCTTGTAGAACATTTGCATTCTCTTGTTTTTGCATCATCTTGTGCGTTAGTTAACCATATTCTTTATAGAATGTTTGCACCCTCTTTATGTTTCAGGAATGTGCATTTGAGTCCATATAATGTCATAAAGATCCTTTCATTTCTTCAATTAAGAAGCATTTATTTCCTTGCATTCAAACTCAGTTGAAATATTAGAATATAAAACTCCTTTAACTGATTTGTTATCATCAAAACAAATGGATTAGGACTTTAATCAACATTCTCTGTAGTCTCAAAGACAATATCGGGACCTAAGGCGATTGTATCACCTGCCTCGGTCCAACAAATTGGAGATCTGCAAGGTCTGCCATACAATGCCTCAAAAGGTGCCATGCCAATACTGGTCTGGTAACTGTTGTTGTAGGCAAACTCAACCAAGGGTAAGTAGTCTTTCCAACTACCCCCAAAATCCAAAATGCAAGCCCGTAGCATATCCTCCAATATCTGAATGGTACGCTTTTACTGACCATCAGTCTGAGGATGGAATGCCGTGCTGAAATGAAGCCCCGTGTCAAGAGCCTCCTAAAAACTCTGCCAAAAGTGAGACGTGAACCTGGGATCCCGATCCGAAACAATGGATATCGAAACCCCATGAAGCCTGACAATCTGCCCCACATACAGTCCACTAAGCCTCTCTGCGTCATCTGTCACTGCCATAGGCAAAAAGTTAGCCGTCTTAGTCAATCTATCAACAATGACCCAAACGGCATCATTCCCTGCCTTGGATCTTGGAAGTCCCGTCACAAAATCCATAGTGATTGATAAGGGCCGAATATTGTGTATTCAAGCGCCCTAAATTGCATTAGATAAGTTCTTTATTTGTGTATTTTTTATAGATTATTTCCAATTGTATGTTTTTGCACATTTTCAGGTTAAATTGCAAAAAGGAAGCAAAAATGATGCTTTGTGGAGTTTTGAACATAGGAAGGTGCAATGCTGAATTCTGGCAGCAGTGAAATCTGGATTTGCTCACCATTTTTGACCTACCAAACTCGAGAACTGGACTTCCCTCATAACATAAAAGATTTAGATCTCTGAATCAGCTTTCCAAATCTTTAAGCAGTTCATCATTCAGAATTCGGAGCAGAGAGTTATGACCTTCTTATTAGAGGTGCTCAGAACTGCCTGGCAGCAATGAGTTTCTGCCTTGCTCTTCAATTTCGACCAACCAGACTTGAGAATTGGATCTCCACCAAAACGTAACGTTTTTAGAGCTCTAAATCAGATTTCCAAATCTTCAAACAGTTTGTCATTCGAAGTTCGGAGTACAAAGTTATAGCCATTTTACCAAAGTAGGTCCGGGCGAAGCAAAGCAAGCATGGAGCAATCTGCTCCATTTTCGAGTGCTCGAGGCCCTATTTCGAGCACTCGAGATTCAGGCAGAATGCAGCTCGGGACTCCACATTTTCAGCCACTTGCTTCATTGGTTTCCTCAATTTGAATCTCCCTCTTTTATGAAGTGGTTGGCAATGTTTTTGGAGGGGAGAGAGAGGACTTTGTTGAAGGATATTAGGCAACCAAAGGCCACACATATGCTATCCTTCATTTTTGGAGAAGATTAGAGGAGAGCGAAGAGAGCAAAGAGGGTGGTGTTCTTGAGTACTACAGTAGGAGCTCGAAAATGGAGATGGATTCTTCTTCTTCTTCTTCTATTTTTGTATAGATGGAGAGCTAAACCTCCATCTAGGGAGGTGATGAAGCCTCCCCTTTTGGTCATGTTCTAGATTAGGTTCTATTTTGGGGATTATAATGTATAAACTTTAGTCTTTTCATAGTTTAAGAGCTTATTACTTCTTGTAATGAATATTCATGTTTAAATGATTGATGTGAGTTATTTAGCTTGTCTTGATGATTCTTACATTAGTCTTATTGCTTTTATTTTCATAGTGACAATGAAGATATTAACTATGAATGGTTTTCAAGGCATGTTGATTTTGAAACTTGATATTCCATTGCTTAGGTACCTCCTTTGATGGACTATGCTTGATTCTTACCTTCATGTGCTTCATCATTTGATTGAATGCTTGATGGTCTTTTGCTTAAGTTAATGTATTTGATACTACACCATAGTCTAGGTAGTTCAAATGTGTTGTCTTTTGATAGACCATTCTTGTTTTAATTTCATGAACTTTTTATTGGTTATGAAGCAACTATGTGTTGCTACATAATTCTTGATCATTACTTATATAGTGTTTATCCCCAATTTAGTCTTGATTTAGCATGTATTTAGGGCGTAGGTGGATTCACTTCCCTAGTTTCCCCTTTTATTATCTCTAACTCTCATTTACTAGCATTCTTGTTTTATGCACACTTCAATTACTAGCTTAGTGACAAACCAATCAACAACTCCTTATTACACCTTATCATTCTAAAATGACTCTAGATACTTAGGTTGCCTTAAGACTAGCGCAGTTCCAGTGGTTCGACTTACCCGTCCAATAGCCCTATTTTACAATGATTCGTGCTATTGCGAAGAGGGTTGATTTATAATTGATTTCGACCGCCGATCAATTTTTGGCGCCGTTGCCGGGGACTTGCATATAGTTTAGCAACCAAAGTTTTAGGGTTAAACTTAGTGTGATTGTTAATATTGTGTTTTGTCCATATTTCTCGTGTGGTTTAACCATTTTTATGTTGTAAGATTCTAGGGACTCGACTCTTGCCGTGGGAACGCTAGCAAAGTGTAAGTCTAGAGGATCCTAGGTAAGCTTCTTGACCTTTTAGTTTCGCATTGTTATATATTGTGCATGTGTTAAGCTTAAAAGTAGTTAATTTATTTGTAAGCCCTTGTTGAGGCTATATTATTGTTTTAATTTCGTGTTCAAGCATCGGTCCTTGACGTGGCTATTTATTTTCTGTCTTGATAATTGAGGAGAAAGGGAACATCGTATGTGGAGTTGTGGATAATGAATTGCTTTGTTGATTATATGCTGTGTTGTTGATGTTCGGTCGTAGGTCACTCTCTCTACCCACAATCGATTCGCCCATTGATATCAATTCTTTTGAAAGAACTCTTAGAAGAAACCTTAGGGAATCTACTCTTACAAGGGATCTTGAAAATGAATTTAATACAATGGGAGATAATATAGGAAATCCGGGGAATGAAAGGGCTGAAATTCCTAATATCGAGCCAATGACTCTTAGAGATCATTTCATCCCTACCACCTATGCTTCTCCTTCTTGTATAGTAATACCAAACATCGATGCAGCACAATATGAGATCAAATCAAGCACCATCCAAATGCTTCCATCATTTCATGGCTTTGATAATGAAGATCCATATAAGCATCTTGATGAGTTCCTTGAAATCTGTTCGACCATCCGGTTGAGAGGTTTTCCGGACAATGCACTCCATCTCCATCTTTTCCCATTCTCCCTAAAGGATAGGGCAAAATATTGGTTAAACTCCCTCGCTCCCAATTCCATTACTTCTTGGGCTCAATTGCAATAAGAATTCCTTAAGAAGTATTATCTGGTGAGTAAAACCAACCAAATGAGGCGTTTCATTCTAAGCTTTTCTCAAATTAATGGAGAACAACTCCATGAGACTTGGGAAAAGCTACAAGATCTTCTTCGGAAATGTCCTCATCATTTGATCCCAAAATGGCAATTAGTGTAAGCTTTCTATGCCGGCTTGACCGAAACCCATAGATTCATGGTTGATTCTTTTTGTGGTGGGATGTTCATGTCCAAGAATGCGGATGAGGCTTGGACCCTACTTGAGAATTTAAGCGAAAATTCACTTCAACATAATTCTCGTAGGGCTCCGACCTCAACCATTGCAAAGAACACCAACCCTTGTCAACCAAAATCAATAAGGGAGGAATCATCTCAAGTGGATGCCATAGCTCATAAATTCTACCAATTGATGGCACCACATCTTCCTCATTCATTGTCTCAAAATTCGGCAAGCTCGGTTTGTGCTTCATGTACTAGTCCATTCCATCTCTCGGAAGATTGCCCCACATCGGAGCAATTTCCCAATCCCAACCAAGAGCAAGCTAATGCCATGTTCTCAAGGCCCGGGCATAACCCGTATTCCAATACATATAATCCGGGTTGGAGGGACCATCTGAATTTTTCGTGGAGGCAACAAGCCCCACAAAATTCCCAATTTCAAAATCAAGGGCCTCAAAATCAGCCCTCTTCTCAATATCAAGGTAGGCCTTTCCAAGCCTCTTCAAGCTACCGTCCTCCTTACAATCCAAATGTTTCCAATCAACCTCCTGTGTGTCCAACTGACGAGATAGTAGCTGCAAACAAGCAAATGATGGAATCATTGAACAAGCAAATCATGGATTCCAACAAGCAACTCTTGACATCTTTGCAATCTACTCTCCAAATGGTTCACTCCCATACTCAATCCATAGCTAAGCTCGAAAATCAAGTGGGCCAAATAGCTAACTCGGTGAATCAATTGCTTCAAAATGACAAGGGCAATCTTCTCTCTCAACCTTTTGAAAATCCTAGAGGAATGCATGTGATTGATGAAACCCCTCCTCCGAGTGGGCCGACTTATGAACAAGTTCAAGCTATTACCACCCTTCGGAGTGGTAGAGTGGTTGACAACAAGGTTGATGGAGACACAAGTGAGAAAAACACTCCTTTGAAAAATCCAAATTCAAGCTCTTCTAATCCAAATCCAAGCTCTTCTAATCCAAATTCTTGTCCAAATACCATTCACAGAAATCCCATACATGTCACCCCAAATGTGGAAACTACTTATGAGCCAAAGGCTCCGTTTCCTCAACGTCTTCAAGAGTCGACACATTTTGGGAACAAGAATTGTAAAATTCAAGACATGTGGGAAGTTTTCAAGTAAGTGAAGATTAACTTGCCCCTCTTGGATGCTATCAAGCAAATCCCTCCCTATGCAAAATTTCTCAAAGATTTGTGCACTCAAAAGCGCACTTCTAAAAATCATTTGCCAAAAAAGGTGAGGTTGACTGAAAATGTTAGTGCTATCATTCAGCACAGCACTCCTTCGAAGTATAAGGATCCGGGTGCCCCCAGAATCTCTTGCGTCATTGGTGACAAGAAAATCGAGAGGGCCCTCCTTGACTTAGGAGCTAGTGTGAATTTAATTCCATATTCAGTCTATGTACAACTTGGTTTGGGAGATCTTAAGCCGACTTCCGTGGTTTTGCAACTTGCCGACAGATCAGTCAAGCATCCACGAGGTATTCCCGAGGACGTTATCATCAAAGTGGACAAATTCTACTTCCCGGTAGATTTTGTGGTTCTTGATACGGAACCGGTCCATGACCCAAAAAAGCACATTCCCGTGATCCTTGGTAGGCCATTTTTAGCCACGGTTAATGCATCAATTAATTGCCGAACCGGGGTGATGGACATTGCTTTTGGAAATATGCAAGTCAAACTCCACATCTTTTATGCAACTCAACATCCCTCCAATGAGGATGATTGTTTTCTTGTGGATGTCATTGATGAAGTGGTCGAAGAACCTCTCCCCTTCATTCTAAGCAAAGATCCTCTTGAAACTTGCATGTCCCATTTTGACTTCTCAAACTTTGATGTTGATCAAGCCATTCAAGAAGTCAATTCCTTGCTTGATATTAATGCGATCATGGATGTACCTCCTTGGAAAATTCCAAAAGAACCACTTCCCCAACTTTCCACTACTCCTCCGGTCCCATCATTGCTATCTCTGCCGCAACTTGAGCTTAAACCGCTCCCGGCCCATCTCAAGTATGTGTTCCTTGGTCCAAAGCAAACCCTTCCGGTCATCATTGCCTCGGACCTTCAAAAAGACCAAAAGACCAACCTTTTAGCGGTGCTCCAAGCGCATAAAGAAGCTATTGGTTGGATAGTGGCAGATTTGAAAGGAATTGACCCCTCCATTTGTATGCACCGCATTCATATGGAGGATGACGCAAAGCCTACTAGAGAGGTCCAGCGCCGGTTAAATCCAAATATGAAGGAAGTGGTCATGAAAAAGGTGATCAAATTGCTAGATGCGGGAATCATCTACCCTATCTCTGATAGCAAGTGGGTGAGCCCCACACAAGTTGTTTCCAAGAAATCCGGTCTCACCGTTGTTGAAAATTCGGCGGGTGAGCTCGTGCCACAATGAACTACCACCGGGTGGCGTGTGTGCATTGACTACCGGAAACTCAATTCGTCAACTAGGAAGGATCATTTCCCACTCCCATTTATTGATCAAATCCTAGAAAGGCTAGCCGGCCAAAGCTTCTATTGTTTTCTTGATGGTTATTCTGGCTATAACCAAGTGACAATCGCCCCCCAAGATCAAGAGAAAACAACATTTACATGTCCCTTTAGTACGTTTGCCTATCGACGCATGCCTTTTGGGCTTTGTAATGCGCCGGCAACGTTCCAAAGGTGTATGATGTCTATATTCTCAGATATGGTTGAAAAGTTCTTGGAAGTTTTCATGGACGATTTTTCCGTATTTGGCTCCTCCTTTGACTCGTGTCTCAAAAATTTGTCTCTGGTGCTCCAAAGATGCAAAGAGATGAATCTCATTCTAAGTTGGGAGAAAAGCCACTTCATGGTCCAAGAAGGCATTGTTTTAGGACATTCATTTCTAAACGGGGAATTGAGGTAGACAAGGCAAAAGTTGAGTTGATCTCTAATCTTCCTCCTCCGAATTCCGTCCGTCAAATCCATTCTTTTCTTGGCCATGCCAGATTCTATCGTCGCTTCATCAAAGATTTTAGCAAAATCTCACGGCGCTTGTGTAATCTCTTAGCCAAGGATGTTCCGTTCAATTTTTATGACGCTTGCATGGAAGCTTTCATTAAACTTCGCACTCTTCTCTCATCCGCCCCAATCATGAAACCGCCTAATTGGTCTCTTCCCTTTGAGATCATGTGTGATGCATCCGACTATGCATTAGGGGCGGTTTTGGGCCAACGTGAGGATAAACTTCCGCATATCATTTATTATGCCAGCAAGACTCTCTGCGATGCCCAATTGAACTACACCACCACTGAAAAAGAATTGCTAGCTGTGGTGTACGCCTTGGATAAATTTCGCTCTTATCTTCTTGGTTCCAAGGTCATCGTCTTTTCGGATCATGCCGCTTTTAGGCATTTGTTAGCGAAAAAAGAGACAAAACCCCGTTTAATTCGATAGATCCTCTTGCTTCAAGAGTTTGACATTGACATCCGGGACAAAAAAGAGACCGACAATGTTGTCGCCGATCATCTCTCTCGCTTGCTTATTGAAAAATCTTCCGAATTCATAGCCATCCGTGATTCTTTTCCGGATGAGCAACTTCTTCAAGTTTCACATTCCAATCTTCCATAGTTTGCGGATATTGTCAACTATCTTGCGATTGGCAAAATTCTAACTCATTGGTCCAAACAAGAGAAGGACCGGTTTTTCTCCCAAGTCAAGCATTTCTTTTGGGAAGATCCGGAACTATTCAAGTATTGCTCGGACCAAATCATCTGGCGATGCATTACTGAAACCGAGGCCACAAGCATTCTAAATTTTTACCATACTCTTGCTTGTGGAGGCCATTTCAGTGCCAAAAAGACCGCTAACAAAGTCCTTCAAAGCGGATTCTTTTGGCCTACCTTGTTTCGGGATGCATACAATTTTTGCAAATCGTGTGAATGATGTCAAAAACTTGGATCCATGTCCCGAAGAGATATGATGCCCCTCACTAACATTTTAATTGTTGAAATTTTTGATGTATGGGGGATTGACTTCATGGGACCATTTCCATCTTCTTATGGCTATGAGTACATCCTTGTAGCGGTGGATTATGTGTTTAAATGGGTTGAAGCCGAGGCTACCAAAACCGATGATCATAAAGTCGTGATCCAATTCATTCAGTCTCATATCTTTAGTCGTTTTGGTACGCCCCGAGCAATCATTAGTAATGACGGATCTCATTTTCGAAATCGTTATCTCAAATCCGTCCTTGCTAAGTATTCCGTCATTCATAAGGTTGCTACACCTTACCACCCTCAAACGAGTGGTCAAGTAGAGATTTCTAACCGGGAAATTAAGCACATTTTGGAAAAAACGGTTAGATCGGACCGCAAAGATTGGTCATTAAGGCTAAACGATGCGCTTTGGGCTTACCGGACAGCTTATAAGACACCTATTGGCATGTCGCCATATCGACTTGTCTTTGGCAAAGCATGTCATCTCCCGGTAGAATTAGAGCACCGTGCTTATTGGGCCATAAAAAGGTTCAATTTTGATCTCAAACAAGCCGGCTCTAATCGTGCGTTGCAATTAAATAAACTTGAGGAAATGCGTAATGATGCGTATGAAAGTGCCCAAATTTATAAGGCAAAGACTAAAGCTTTTCATGACAGACACATCGTCAAAAAGTCTTTTGCCCCGGGCCAAAAGGTTTGGCTTTTCAATTCCCGCTTGAAGCTCTTTCTTGGTAAACTCCGGTCAAGATGGGATGGTCCATACATTGTCACTACTGTCTTTCCTTATGGAGCAATCGAACTTCATGATCCTGTAAATGGATCACTCTTCAAGGTTAATGGCCAACGGCATAAGCCTTGCATTGATGGCACAATCCCAACCCGAAAAGTTGAGGAAGTCCTTTTGGCGGACCCAATTTATGAGGATTAGTGCCAACTCTAACTTCGTCTAGCTATCGACATTAAATTTAGTAAAGCAAGGGAATAAATTCTTTCGATGTTCCAAGCTTCCCTACCTTCTCAAATTGCTCGTGCCTTGAAATTTTCTGGGAAATGGTTTCGAAAAGCCAAAAATTTGATTTTTTTTGGAATGCTCTTCAGTTGTGTTCCACAATTTTAGACCGGCTTCTTAGACCTTCTCAGCTCTAATTTTCATTCCCGAAAATTTCCATCGCTTTCTAGCAATTTCATAGGATCTTTGGCATGCAACTCATGTGCACAACCTCTCCCTTTCAATGCATTGTTGGATCATGGTTCCCCAAAATTTTCCATGCATTGGAGATGAAATGCAAAGTTTGATAATTTTTCATCCAGGCCTTAGAAATGTTGAGCAATTTGACATTTTTTCCAAAAATATTCCATCCATGCATTACATTGGAATGAATTTACAAAGTTTAAAAATTTTTCTCTAGAAATTTCATTCATCCATGCTATGTGTGATGTTGTACAAGTTAGAAATTTTTTCATGCAATTAAAATTCATGCATGCATCATTAAAGGAAAAAAATTTCCATGAAAAAAAATTTCCATGAAAAATTTTCATGAAAAATTTCAAATTTTCATGAAAAATTTCAAATTTTCATGAAAAATTTCAAATTTTCCATCCATACAACATTTCAACTTTCTAGCCAATGCATCCAGGCAAATTGCAAATTGCATCATGTATACACAGTCTATCTATGCATAGGAATTTTGCATGCATTCACAATGCATAAGAACAAAAAATTCATGCATGCATCCCAAAAAAAAATAATAATAAAAAAAAATAATAATAATAATTTTTTTTGCATTCTAAAATATGTATGCATAAGATATGTATGCATAAGTGCTCGGTTGGTCACTCATCATGTAAGATTTAAATTTTGCATTCATGCATGCATAAAAATGAAAAAATTTTGGATGCATCCATGCATCCATGTCGGATGAAGAATTCAACTTCCATGATGCTCAAAACCCCTCACCTTTCTGTGCTCATTTCGAGCAATTCAAAGGTCCTTTGGAGTGCTTGCAGCTTTCAACCCACAACCCCCTAGCCTACTATCCTAATTTCGAGCATTTAAGATCCAAGTTAGAGTGCTCGCAGCTGCACACCAATGTCAGCACATCATCCTGAGGCTACTGTCTCCATTTTGCGCACTCGAAGTCCATTTTCGAGTGCTCGAACACTTCATGCATCACAACCCGAGACACTGCCTTCAATTCGAATGCTTGCAGGCTCAGTTCGAGCACTCAAATCTGCAACCCTCTCCTCTCGGCAAGCTCTCCCCCACACAAACCTCACCAAACCGAGCCAATTAAACCAACTTCCCTCTCCAACACCAAACCCATCTCGGCAACCTACTGCATGCTCACCCATTCCACAACCATGCTCACACCCATGCACAAACCACACACCCCCCTCACCTCTCTGTCATATTTTCGAGTGCTCGCAATTGCTCGAATTCTCACACAAAAAGCAACCGACCCACTGCCAGATTTTAGAGCACTCGAAGGCATACTTCGAGTGCTCGAACCAAGCCACCTCTCTTTTAAACCCAACCCAAACCACCCCATGCCACCCTCATTTCTCCCTCTCAGCTCCAACACCCCAACCCTCCTTACCACCATCCCATTCAACCACCAACACCTACCACCTCAAACCACACAACCCACCACCTTACCTTATTCCCAACTCTCCTCCAACCCATGCACCATCACCCACCTCCTACCCATCACCACCACTTATCCCATGCAAAGGGCCTTTGGTTCTCCATTGTTGGGTAAGTTTATTCCTTCTCTTTCTCTTTCACATTTTTTGTATAAATGGAGGACGGGCTTGCATGTAATGGAGATTTGTGATTGTTTGGGAGTAGTTATTGCAATTGCAAGGCCAAAAATTTTTGGGTTTCATCATCCATCCCACTCATTTTCACCTTCTCCTTTTTGTGGTGCACGCCAGGTGTTCGCTGAAATTCCTCAACCAAGTTCACCTCTCTAAATGTCTCGTGCCGGTCCTTCTCGCCCTCCTAGACCCTCTACGGGTGCCCGTGCTGTCAATCGTGAGCGACCACGTGATCCTTGGGTTGGCAAACAACTCAACTACGAGCTTTCCTTTCTGCTCACGGATGCCTTTGACATTCTACCCACTACTTCGTGGGTTGTAGCCAAATTGACTAACCGGTGTCTGCAGCACATTTGCGCGCCCCTAGCCAGGGTTGCCTACCCCCGTGTAGTGCGCCTCTTCTACCAGAATCTCTAATGCCCTGAAGAGCCACCCATTTATCTCACTACATCCATTGATGGCACCACCTATGCTTTCACTATGACTAACATCATTCAGGTTTCTGGTTGCCCCATTGAGTGCCCCGCTGACCTTTTGGACCCTACTGGCCATACGTTGTATGAGCAGGTCGATGATATGACTGTCGAGCAGGTAGTGGCCGCCATCGGCAATGTCGACAATCCTAATAGGCCCCGGTCTTTTATCTGCAAAACCAATCTTCCGGAACGCCTCTGGTTCATTGACACTGTTTTCAAGCACAATGTCTGCCTTTTGGCGCATAGCACCGAGCGTAGGGGCCTCCTTTTGCAAGCCTTATATGCCATGGACCAAGGCTAATGGTTCTCCATCCCGGAGCTCATTTGGACCACATTTATGAAGTTTTGGCATGACGCTCATAATGCACGGGCTCCGCGACTTGAAAATTGGAAATTGCCTCTGCCGTTTTTCATCACTCGGCTCCTAAAGCACAAAGGCTTCATTGTTCCTCCCCATGAACCAAAAGGCGAAAAGATTAAAAATTTTACCAAACGCTGGTGGATCAATGTTCTTAGCCATTCTAGTACCCCTCAGCCTGCTGCCCCCTTATTCATCCAAGCACCACCTCCTCCTCTTTCTGAGGATGCTTCCACGACAGCAGCCACTGCAAGGGTAGAGCCTCCGGTCGACTCTCAGTAGGACCAGGCTTTCATCCGGGTTAGCATTGCTGGCATTCATGAGCGGATGGATCGTTTTGAGAATTCTTTGTCCGCGTACACTCGGACTATGTGTGAGACTTCTTCACGTGCCGAAGAAGATCGTCGTCTTGCTGCTGAAGACCGCCGTGTCGCAGCTGAGGAACGTCGTTAGGCTTCCGCTGAACGGCGTAAGACTCAATCTCTCCTCCATTCCATCCTCGCCCGTTTACCCTCTGGCCCGTAGCTTGTTGCGAGTGTTGGACCTTATCTTTTTGTTCATATGTAAATATTTCTCTTGTATCTTTTGTTTTACTTTTGAACTTTCAGAATTTGCTATGTATAGGTTGCTCTAGTAGACATGATCTATGTACAGCTCTTTTGTAATCATGTAAACGTCCTTTTGAATGCAAATTCTCTCTTTCTGTTAAGTTTTTGTTCATTATTTTTTTCTGTATATGTGCTTGTGCTATTAATGCCCTTTGTGGTTGTTTCTTTTTGTTCTTCGTCATACTATCCAAGTGGCGTAGTTCATTTCAAGTTTGGGGGTTTTGTTTCACCATGCCGTTTCCTCCCCCAGGGTATTTTTGTTCCTTTTTATTCTCTGTCATTTTTGTCATCAATTTTACTCCATATCCCACATTAAGGACACTGTGTATTTCAAGTTTGGGGTTGCAATATTGCATTTTTGGCATATTTTTGGGTTCATAATTTTTGCTAAGCAATGATAATGGAATTTGAAACCTGTTAGAGATGAAAGCATATATTTAAAACTTTGTGTATAGAAGTAGCTGATATTTTTGAAAATAAAGAAAATTTGAGTTGAAATGATCATGTAGATTCAAATTAGTCTGTATGAATGTCTCAATTAAATTCTCGCTAGATTTGACACTCTTTTAAGCCTCACAATGCACAGATGCACATTGGAAACTTAACTGTGAGGCATGCAACTTGATTGACCTTGACCTTTGATTGGTTGATCAACTATACATCAACCTTCACAATAGCACGAATCATTGTAAAATAGGGCTATTGGTCGGGTAAGTCGAACCACTGGGACTGCGCTAGTCTTAAGGCAACCTAAGTATCTAGAGTTATTTAAGAATGATAAGGTGTAATAAGGAGTTGCTGATTGGTTTGTCACTAAGCTAGTAATTGAAGTGTGCATAAAACAAGAATGCTAGTAAATGTAAATGAAGGAGATCTAGGTAGAGAGGGCTAGGGAAGTGAATCCACTACCTATCCATAAGCATGTTAATACATAATTTACTTGGGGAATAATATATACACATAACCATGAAATGCAACAACATAAAATTGCTACATTACCTTCAAGAATTTTTATGAAATCAATAGGCAAGAATAATAGACATTGAAGCTCTTCACATCAAATAAAGCTCTAGTTCGTGGAAAGGTCATATATATACATTACATCCCCAAATGTAAATAAAAAATAAGACATGCTTACAAGAAGGAGTTTCATTACCTCCCTAGAAGGGAGTTAGTTACCCATTGCCAAGCTAGAAGAAGGAAGAAGCTCCATCTTCATGGCCATTTTCGTGCAACCTCCTTGGAGCTTCAAGAACACCTTTCTTGCTCTCTTCTCTCTCCTCTAATCTTGTAGAAATGAAGCTTCCTCTATTGTGTGGCTTCCCTCTCTTATCTTCTAGAGATAAGGCTCAAAAAATCCCCACCAACCAACATCTCCAACCAACCATTAAAGAGGGAAATTAGAATTGAGGAACCCAAGATGCAAGTGGCTGAAAATGGGCCATTTCCGGATGCAATTCTGCCCTAATTTCGAGCACTCAAAATAAGGGCTCGAGCACTCGAAATTGGAGCAGAATGCTCCATTCTTGCCTTGCTCTGCCCAGACCTACTTCGGTTAAACAGCCATAACTTTGCGCTCTAAACTCCAAATGATGAACCGTTTAAAGATTTGGAGACCTGATTCAGAGCTTTAAAAACGTCATGTTTTGATAAAGACCCAAATCTCAAGTCTGGTTGGTCGAAAATGGGGAGAAAGGCAATACTTCAGTGCTGCCAGGCAGTTCTGCGCACCTCTGGTAACAAGGCCATAACTCTCTGCTCCAAGCTCCGAATGATGAACCGTTTGAAGATTTAGAAAGCTAATTCAGAGCTCTAAATCTTTCATGTTATGATGGAAGTCCAGTTCTCGAGATTTCTGGGTCAAAATGGCAAGCAAATTCCCGACTCCACTGCTGCCAGAATTTCAGAATTGGCACCTTTGATGTTCAAAACTCCACAAAGCATCCTTTTTGCTTCTTTTTGGCCAATGGACCTGAAAATGTGCAAAAACATACAATTGGAGATAATCTATATAAAATACACAAATAAAGAACTTAACTAATGCAATTTAGGGCGCTTGAATATACAAGATTCGGCGCTTATCACACCCCCAAACTTACATTTTGCTAGTCCCTTAGCAAAACCAAAATGCAAAACTCAATGGAATGACAAACATGGGACTGCTACTACAAAAATATCTACCATGGTAAAATAAAATAGATACATAGCTCAAATACAACTTGAAACAGACAAAAACTGGAGATGGGGTCATTGGGAAAACTACCTTGCATATATGAAGCATTGATACAAAAATTGGCTAAATACATTTCCACATACATGCATCAATATCAAAGTCTATATAATTAACTCAATTATCATCTCTTGAATGGAAATCAACTCTAGCTTCAGTGAAAGTGAATTGGATTCTCAACATGCGGCTTTTACTTTCTTTTCCAATTCCCAAGCACAAGTTTTCAAATCATTGAATTCCCCTTTAAATGAGGTCCCTAAGGCATGATTTTTATTTACACGACAACTTTTGTTGCTTGTTGACAATTTATTGCAACTCATAAGCGAAACATAGAATGGTTGTGCAATGCTAAAGTCCCTTAAGCTTTCTAACCAACCTATGTAGCAAGCGTTAGGCCAACAACTCCCAAACCAGATGGCTTTAGGGTGTTAAGTGTAGAGACACTCCATAGGGCTTAATAGCTCAAGTTGGAAAGGCTACGAACTCCAACGAACCATGTTTATTACAATTTTTTTTGAATGACCGTACAATGTTTAAGTCCTTGAAGCTTTCTAACCAACCCTTGTAGCAAGCGTTAGGCTAACAACTCTCAAACCAGACGGCTTTAGGGTGCTAAGTGTAGAGACACTCCTAGGTCTTAATAGCTCGAGTTGAAAAGGCTACGAACGTCAACTGGTCATCATTTTTTTTTTTTTCTTTCTTTCTCAGTTTTTTTTTTTTTTTTTTTTTTTTTTTTTTTTTTTTTTTTTTTTTAGGTCCATCTTAAATCATGCCAAAGATATTCATCTATCAGGTTCATCAAATCAAATTAACTAGGCCAAGGTTAAGGTCGATCAAGTTGCATGCCTCACAGTTAAGTTTCCAATGTGCATCTGTGCATTGTGAAGCTTAAAAGAGTGTCAAATCCAGCGAGAATTTAATTGAGACATTTATACAGACTAATTTGAATCTACATGATCATTTCAACTCAAATTTTTCTTTATTTTCAAAAATGTCAATTGCTTCTATACACAAGGTATTAAACATATGCTTCATCTCCGACAAGTGTCAAGTTATACTATCATTGCTTAGCAAAAATTATGAAACCAAAAATGCATAAATGCACCCCCAAACTTGAATGTCACATTGTCCTCAATGTGAGAAGACAAGTAAATCAAAATAAGAGCAAAAAGGGGGGAAAGGAACAATAATACCAAGTGGAGTGACGACGACGTAGATGTTCAGCCATGTGAGTGCGCAACGGCGTCCCTCAAACTTGGATATGAAGACCTATCAAAACACAACTAATGTACACAGGTAAAAGCATAGGTCTCGTAAGAAAAACCAAAACAGAAATTAAAACACTAACCTAAATTTTAGTGCAAGATAAAAAATCCAAACAAAAGACAAATGCTGACATTAGCCACAAGCGTAAAATGCAAAACAAAATAATGCCAAAAAATTTATTTATTTATTTAGTATTATTATTATTATTAGTACTATTAATTTCTGTAGGAAGACAAATGGTGGAAGATGTTGAGAGATGTGTGCATGCAGGAGGGGTGCCCGAGCATGGTGGTGTTGGGTTGTGGGTTTGGTTGGTTGATGTTGGGGTTGAGAGGAAGGATGGTGGAAGAGAAAGAAGTTGGTTTGCATGGTTGGCTGCGAGAGGTTGGTTTGTGGTTGATGGGGTGGTGTTGAAATGCATGCATGGTTTATGGGGATGAGGTTGTGGGGTTAGTGTTTTGGGTTGCAGAGAGATATGCCGAGAGTGGTTGGTTTAGGGAATGGAGGTTGATGCAGGGAAGGAAGTTGGTTTGGTGTTGAGAAGATGGGCTGCAGAGATGCCGAGAGGGTGGGGAAGGTTTGTGGGTTATGGGAGTTGGTTGCTTAGGGGTGGTATGTGCTTGGTGTTGAGGGGGTGGTTGTGCTGAGGGTGGAGTGTTGTGTAGTGGTGTGCATGGTTTGGGTGGTGAAAACATGGTGGGCATGGGGTGAATGAAGGTGATGGTGGGTTTATGGAGGAGAGGGAAGATTGGTTGTTGGGAGGCTCGGTTTGTGTTGTTGGTTGATGTGGGATGAAGAAGATAAGGGAAGGTTGTGAGATGGGTATGTTGGGGTTGGCTATTGAGAGAAAGAAGGTGGAGTTCGAGCACTCCAAATAGGCTCGGCGAGTGCTCGAACGGAGAGCAGTGAGTTGGGTGGGTTGGTGCATGAAATTCGAGCACTCAAACTAGAGTTTAGAGTGCTCGAAAATGGCTTAGTAGGCTAGGGGGTGAGCTCGGCTGTGAGGACTGAAGCAAGGAGTGAAAGGGAAAACATGCAAGACAGTGAGCACCATGGAAGTTGAATTTGTTGCAATGGAATATGGAATGTGAGCAACATGGAAATGGAAGCTGATTAAAATGGAGTCCATGCATGGAAATTCCATGCATTTGCATTTGCAATCTCATTCCATGGGAGACAGTGAGCACTATTGCATGCATTTTCATGCATTTTGATGCATTTGCAACATCATTCCAGGAATTTTGCAAGTTAGCGACTTGGAAACAAAAAATTTTGCATGTCATTCCCATGGAATGGAAGAATTTCTGAAAATTTTCAAATTGTCTCATAATGCTTGAATGAACTGAAGAAAATTTTCAAATTGCATCATCTTTGGAAAATTCCAGACTTTGAATGAATTTGAAAATTTTGGAATTTTTGAATATCTCTTCAATGCAACATCACACAATTCATGGAAAATTTTTAAAACTTGCAATGCCAATCCAATGCATGGATTAATTTTTTGAAAATTCTTCAAACTTTGCAATTGTGCACCAATGCTTGGATGAATGTAGAAAATTTTTAAACTTGGCAACTTTTCTCTAATGCATGGAATTTTTTTTTTTTTTTTAAAAAAAAACTTGTCAATCTCAATCCAATGCATGGATGGAGCTTCTTCCTTCTTCTCAACATCTCCAATGCATGGAAATTTTCAAACTTTGCAACAATTTGGGAAAATTTTCAAACCATTCCACATCACTTTAAGCTTTTGCAACCTCACACGATTCATTGAAAATTTTTGAGAATTTTTTTTTTTTTTTTAAGAATGCAATAAAAATGAGAGTTTATGCACATGAGTAGCATTCCAAAGCCAATGAAATTGCCGGATAGAGCTGAAAATTTCCAGGAGTGAAAGAAAAAGTTTCAGAAGGTCTAGGAAAGCCTAATGTGAAGTTTGGAACGCAATTAGAGACACTTCCGGAGGAGGTCAAATTTTTGGCTTTCCTTAGCGAATTTCCAGAAAACTCAAGGCTCAGGTAATTTTATTGGGAGAGGGAAGCTTGAACATCGAAAGAATTTCTTCCCTTGCTTTGCTAAATTTAATGTCGATAGCTAGACGAAGTTAGAGCAGGCACTAATCCTCAAAAATCTCGATAGCTAGACACACCGAGATCAGGTTAGTCCTCCTTACCCTATACCATGTCTCTCTAGAGATTCAAGCTTCCCTAAGTAAGAAAGTTCGTTTGGAAGCGGAAGAAAAAAAGCTTGAAGACAAAAGTTGGAAAGAGGTAATGGAAAGACCTCAATCCACTCTTCATCCTCAATGAAGAACTTCGGACTATGGGGCTGATTTGGAGTATAGGAAGATAGAGTAGGTGAGAGTGCACCTAGCAAAGGCTTTTGAAGGGTCATATTGAGCACGGGAATGCTCGACAACTTATCCTTCAAAATTTCAACATCCTCCTCACACTTATCCGGCGGTTCGGGCTCAACAACTTGAGACAACTCAAGTGAAGGAATGGGATGAGATGCAAGCTCCCAAGAAAGAGATACATTTGATGTTGACCAAGGAAGAGAATGAATAGGTGGATGAATATTAAGCAAAGAATTCACCTCCGAAATGGAATTGTCAACATTAAAATTCTCACAATTGAAATGAGCCAAACAAGCTTTTAGAGGATCCTCCATTGAAGGAGGTGCATCAAGCAAAGGATTATGTAGGGGCTGTTTTGGAGTAGGGTAGACAATCTCTACATCATTATTTTTCCCATTTTGAGCCACAATTGCTTCATTTTGATGTGGGGCAACAATCTGATCTTCACCCACTATTTCCTCATTTTCACATGTAATAACCACTTGATCATTCTCATAATGAAAGTTACTAGGAGTAATCTCATCATTCATAGAATTTTCTTTTGGATTGGCCATAAATTCAAATGAAAATGTTTCCTCCTCTTTATGATTTTTAGCATTAATCCTTTGTTGAATTTGAGATATTTGGTCATCTATCATTGCACTAACGTGGGACTGGTGATATGGTACCACTTGATTGATAGACTCTACTGTGGATTGCATGCTAGCAAGGGAAGCCAATAGTTGATTGTTGGAGTCCATCATTTGCGTGTGCATAGACTCCATCATTTGTTTGTTAGCAACAATCAGCTCATCCAATGGAGACGGTGGAAAAGGAGAAGAGGGCTGGAAATAATGATCATTGGGTTGAAAATTGGCTTGAAAATGTTGCCCATGAGATTGTGGGGCTGAATTTTCCATGTCATGCCACAAGAAATTTTGGTGATCTCCCCTACCCGAGTCATAACCATTGAAGTATGGATCACTACCCGGTTCAAAGAAATTTTCATTTGGTTGCTCTAGATAGAAGTCCGAGAATTGTCTCGTTGGAAGACATTCTCTTGTATGATGTGTATGACTAGAGCAAAATGCACAAAACTCATGTGGTGTGTAGAATTGAGCTGGAAGATAACTACCCTCCATCTAGGACTTAAACATCAACAACACACAACATAATCAATACAACAATTCTTTATCATCAACTCCACATACAATGATCCTTTTCTCCTCAATTATCAAGACAAAAATTAAAATGGCCACGACAAGACCGATGCTTGAACACGAAATTAAAACAATTGAAATAGCCTCGACAAGGGCTTGCAATTTAACTACTTCTAAGCTTAACACATGCACAATATCCACAATTTGAAACTAGAAGGTCAAGAGACTTACCTGGGGTCCTCTAGACTTACAATTTGCTAGCATTCCCCACGGCGAGCTTCGAGTTCCTAGAATCTCACTTATAACACAAAAATGGTTAAACCACACAAGAAATATTCACAAAACACAGTATTCACAATCAAACTAAATTTAACCCTAGAACTTTGGTCGCTAAACCGTTTGCAGTCCCCGGCAACGGCGCCAAAAATTGATCAGTTGATCAACTATACATCAACCTTCGTAATAGCACGAATCATTGTAAAATAGGGCTATTGGTCGGGTAAGTCAAACCACTGGGATTGCTCTAGTCTTAAGGCAACCTAAGTATCTAGAGTTATTTAAGAATGATAAGGTGTAATAAGGAGTTGTTGATTGGTTTGTCACTAAGCTAGTAATTGAAGTGTGCATAAAACAAGAATGCTAGTAAATGTAAAGGAAGGAGATCTAGGTAGAGAGGGCTAGGGAAGTGAATCCACTACTTATCCATAAGCATGTTAATACATGATTTACTTGGGGAATAATATATACACATAACCATGAAATGCAACAACATAAAATTGCTACATTACCTTCAAGAATTTTTATGAAATCAATAGGCAAGAATAACTTATCAAAGTATTGCATGTTTTGGTTACCTAAACTAGGTTGCAACCTTAGACATACTCACTAAGCATAGAGTTATCAAGCCCTTAATCACATAGTAGAAGCACATGACATTAGGAATCAAGAATAATCTATCAAAAGAGAACCCTAAGTTATAGACTATCAAATTTCCCAAGCATCATGCCAATAAAAACGTTTCCATAAACTCATCTTCATTGTCACTATGAAAATGGAAGCAAAATAATCATAAGAGGAAACAATCTTAAGACAAGATCTTAAACTCAAAATGATCATTAATAGACATTGAAGCTCTTCACATCAAATAAAGCTCTAGTTCATGGAAAGGTCATATATATACATTACATCCCCAAATGTAAATAAAAAATAAGACATGCTTACAAGAAGGAGTTTCATCACCTCCCTAGAAGGGAGTTAGTTACCCATTGCCAAGCTAGAAGAAGGAAAAAGCTCCATCTTCATGGCCATTTTCGTGCAACCTCCTTGGAGCTTCAAGAACACCTTTCTTGCTCTCTTCTCTCTCCTCTAATCTTGTAGAAATGAAGCTTCCTCTATTGTGTGGCTTCCCTCTCTTATCTTCTAGAGATAAGGCTCAAAAAATCCCCACCAACCAACATCTCCAACCAACCATTAAAGAGGGAAATTAGAATTGAGGAACCCAAGATGCAAGTGGCTGAAAATGGGCCATTTCCGGATGCAATTCTGCCCTAATTTTGAGCACTCGAAATAAGGGCTCGAGCACTCGAAATTGGAGCAGAATGCTCCATTCTTGCCTTGCTCTGCCTAGACCTACTTCGGTTAAACAGCCATAACTTTGCGCTCCGAACTCCGAATGATGAACCGTTTAAAGATTTGGAGAGCTAATTCAGAGCTTTAAAAACTTCATGTTTTGATGAAGACCCAAATCTCAAGTATGGTTGGTCAAAAATGGGGAGAAAGGCAGTACTTCAGTGCTGCCAGGCAGTTCTGCGCACCTCTGGTAACAAGGCCATAACTCTTTGCTCCGAGCTCTGAATGATGAACCATTTGAAGATTTAGAAATATAATTCAGAGCTCTAAATCTTTCATGTTATGATGGAAGTCTAGTTCTCCAGATTTCTGGGTCAAAATGGCAAGCAAAGTCCTGACTCCACTACTGCCAGAATTTCAGAATTGGCACCTTTGATGTTCAAAACTCCACAAAGCATCCTTCTTGCTTCTTTTTGGCCAATAGACCTAAAAATGTGCAAAAACATACAATTGGAGATAATCTATATAAAATACACAAATAAAGAACTTAACTAATGCAATTTAGGGCGCTTGAATATACAAGATTCGGCGCTTATCAACCTTGGCCTAGTTAATCTGATTTGGTGAACCTGATAAATGAATATCTTTGGCATGATTTAAGTTGTCTAAAAAATAAAAATAAAAAATAAAACTGAGAAAGAAAGAAAATAATGACTAGTTGACGTTCGTAGCCTTTCCAACTCGAGCTATTAAGCCCTTTGGAGTGTCTCTACACTTAACACCCTAAAGCCATTTGGTTTGGGAGTTGTTGGCCTAACGCTTGCTACAGGGGTTGGTTAGAATGCTTAAAGGACTTAAACATTGCACAGTCATTCAAAAAATAAACTGGTAATAAACATGGTTCGTTGGAGTTCGTAGCCTTTCCAACTTGAGTTATTAAGCCCTATGGAGTGTCTCTACACTTAACACCCTAAAGCCATCTGGTTTGGGAGTTGTTGGCCTAACGCTTGCTACAGGGGTTGGTTAGAAAGCTTAAGGGACTTCAGCATTGCACAACCATTCTATGTTTCGCTTATGAGTTACAATAAATTGTCAACAAGCAACAAAAGTTGTCTTGTAAATAAAACCATGCCTTAGGGACCTCATTCAAAGGGGAATTCAATGATTTGAAAACTTGTGCTTTGGAATTGGAAAAGAAAGTAAAAGCCAAATGTTGAGAATCCAATTCACTTTCACTGAAGCTAGAGTTGATTTCCATTCAAGAGATGATAATTGAGTTATTTATATAGACTTTGATGTTGATGCATGTATGTGGAAATGTATTTAGCCAATTTTTGTATCAATGCTTCATATATGCAAGGTAGTTTTCCCAATGACCCCATCTCCAGTTTTTGTCTGTTTCAAGTTGTATTTGAGCTATGTATCTATTTTATTTTACCATGGTAGATATTTTTGTAGTAGCAGTCCCATGTCTGTCATTCCATTGAGTTTTGCATTTTGGTTTTGCTAAGGGACTAGCAAAATGTAAGTTTGGGGGTGTGATAAGCGCCGAATATTGTATATTCAAGCGCCCTAAATTGCATTAGTTAAGTTCTTTATTTGTGTATTTTATATAGATTATTTCCAATTGTATGTTTTTGTACATTTTCAGGTTAAATTGCAAAAAGGAAGCAAAAATGATGCTTTGTGGAGTTTTGAACATAGGAAGGTGCAATGCTGAATTCTGGCAACAGTGAAATCCGGATTTGTTCACCATTTTTGACCTACCAAACTCGAGAACTGGACTTCCATTATAACATGAAAGATTTAGAGCTCTCAATCAGCTTTCCAAATCTTCAAGCAGTTCGTCATTCGGAGTTTGGAGTAGAGAGTTATGATCTTCTTATTAGAGGTGCTCAGAACTGCCTGGCAGCAATGAGTTTCTGCCTTGCTCTTCAATTTCGACCAACCAGACTTGAGAATTGGATATCTACCAAAACATAAAGTTTTTAGATCTCTAAATCATCTTTCCAAATCTTCAAACAGTTTGTCATTTGGAGTTTGGAGTACAAAGTTATAGCTGTTTTACCAAAGTAGGTCTGGGCAAAGCAAAGCAAGCATGGAGCAATCTGCTCCATTTTCGAGTGCTCGAAGCCCTATTTCGAGCACTGATCGGTTGGTCAATTAAGCATCAACCTTCGCAATAGCACGAATCATTGTAAAATAGGGCTATTGGTCGGGTAAGTTAGTCTATGGCAACCTAAGAGTCTAGAATTGTTCTTAGAATGATAAGGGGTAATAAGGGTTTGTTTGATTGGTTTGTCACTAAGCTAGTAATTGAAGTGCATAAAACAATAAATTGCAAGGAAATTAAAGGAGTGAGATACAAGTAGAAAAGACTAGGGAGATGAATCCACACTACACCCTAAGTACATGCTAGATTAAGGCTAAATTGGGGAAGTACAATGTATAAAATGGTCACGGAATATATAGCAACACTAGATTACCATATACCCTTAGAGAAGTTCATTAAATCATTAAACAAGAATAATCCCTCAAAAATTAATACATTTGAGCTACCTAAACTAAAGTGTAGCCTTCAACATACTCACTCAAGCAAGAACTATCAAGTTTGTAATCAAATGATAAAGCACATGAGGTAGGAAACTAGCATAACCCATCAAAGGAAGTTCCTAAGCAATGGACTATCCATTTTCTCTATCAACATGCCTTGAAAATTATTCATAATCCTATCTCCATTGTCACCATGAAGAAGCAAGCATTATGATTACTACAAGAAACCATCTAAGACAAGATAAATCACTTACAACAATCATTTATAAACATTAGAATTCATTACAAGAAGTAATATGCTCTAGATTATGAAAAGACCAAAAATGATACATCATAATCCCCAAAATAGATCCTAATCTAGAACATAAGCAAAAGGGGAGGCTTCATCACCTCCCTAGATGAGGTTTAGTTACCCATGAGTGAGCCTAGATGAAGGAAGAAGCAAGGCTTTCCCCTCCATTTTCGAGCTTCCTCTTTGAAGCTTCAAGAACTCCTCCTCCTTGCTCTCTTCTCTCTCCTCTCTCTTCCCAAAATGAAGCTTAATGATATATGTGGCCTTGCTTCCCTTCTCTTGTATAGATAAGGCTCTAAAAACCCCCACCAACCAACATCTCCAACCAACCATTAAAGAGGGAAATTAGAATTGAGGAACCCAAGATGCAAGTGGCTGAAAATGGGCCATTCCCGAGTGCAATTCTGCCCTAATTTTGAGCACTCGAAATAAGGGCTCGAGCACTCGAAATTGGAGCCGAATGCTCCATTCTTGCCTTGCTCCGCCCGGACCTACTTTGATGAAATGGCCATAACTTTACGCTCCGAACTCCGAATGACAAACCGTTTGAAGATTTGGAGAGCTAATTCAGAGCTTTAAATACTTCATGTTTTGGTGAAGATCCAATTCTCAAGGATAGTTGGTCGAAAATGAAGATCAAGGCAGAATTGCATTGCTGCCAGGCAGTTCTGCGCACCTCTGATAACAAGGCCATAACTCTCTGCTCCGAACTCGGAATGACAAAATGTTTAAAGATTTGGAAAGCTGATTCAGAGCTCTAAATCTTTCATGTTATGAGGGAAGTCCAGTTCCCAATTTTTCAAGGTCAAAATGGCGAGCAAAGTTCAGGATCCACTGCTGCCAGAAATTCAGCCTTGTGCCTTTTGATGGCCAAAACTCCACAAAGCCTTGATTTTGCTCCTTTTTTGGCAAATGGACCTAAAAATATATACATACACACATATGAAGATAATCTACTTAATTAAACAAACAACGGACTTAACTAATGCAATTTAGGACGCTTGAATATACCGTATTCGGCGCTTATCAAGCACTCGAGATTCAGGTAGAATGCAGCTCGGGACTCCTCATTTTCAGCCACTTGCTTCATTGGTTTCCTCATTTTGAATCTCCCTCTTTTATGAAGTGGTTGGCAATGTTTTTGGAGGGGAGAGAGAGGACTTTGTTGAAGGATATTAGGCAACCAAAGGCCACACATATGCTATCCTTCATTTTTGGAGAAGATTAGAGGAGAGAGAAGAGAGCAAAGAGGGTGGTGTTCTTGAGTGCTACAGTAGGAGCTCGAAAATGGAGATGGATTCTTCTTCTTCTTCTTCTTCTATTTTTGTATCAATGGAGAGCTAAACCTCCATCTAGGTAGGTGATGAAGCCTCCCCTTTTGTTCATGTTCTAGATTAGGTTCTATTTTGGGGATTATAATGTATAAACTTTGGTCTTTTCATAGTTTAAGAGCTTATTACTTCTTGTAATGAATATTCATGTTTAAATGATTGATGTGAGTTATTTAGCTTGTCTTGATGATTCTTATATTAGTCTTATTGCTTTTATTTTCATAGTGACAATGAAGATATTAACTATGAATGGTTTTCAAGGCATGTTGATTTTGAAACTTGATATTCCATTGCTTAGGTACCTCCTTTGATGGACTATGCTTGATTCTTACCTTCATGTGCTTCATCATTTGATTGAATGCTTGATGGTCTTTTGCTTAAGTTAATGTATTCGATACTACACCCTAGTCTAGGTAGTTCAAATATGTTGTCTTTTGATAGACCATTCTTGTTTTAATTTCATGAACTTTTTATTGGTTATGAAGCAACTATGTGTTGCTACATAATTCTTGATCATTACTTATATAGTGTTTATCCCCAATTTAGTCTTGATTTAGCATGTATTTAGGGCATAGGTGGATTCACTTCCCTAGTTTCCCCTTTTATTATCTCTAACTCTCATTTACTAGCATTCTTGTTTTATGCACACTTCAATTACTAGCTTAGTGACAAACCAATCAACAACTCCTTATTACACCTTATCATTCTAAAATGACTCTAGATACTTAGGTTGCCTTAAGACTAGCGCAGTTCCAGTGGTTCGACTTACCCGTCCAATAGCCCATTTTACAATGATTCGTGCTATTGCGAAGAGGGTTGATTTATAATTGATTTCGACCGCCGATCAGTGATGTGCTCCCACTTCCACTGGTAGTGGTTGCAACAAACCTGCCGGTCTCTGATGCTCTGCCTTCATTTGCTGACAAGTAAGGCATTTAGCCATGAACTGAGAAACATCCCGTTTCATACCCTTCCACCAAAACTGTCTCCGCAAATTGTGATACATCTTCGTACCACCTAGATGAACTACGAGTCGAGAATGGTGAAAATCTCGAAGAACATCGTCAAGACAAGACAAAGGGACAAACATCCTCCCTCTGTACCTGAGACCACTATCTGAATGCAAGGTCCAACCCTCTACATTCCCGCCGCCTGAAATCTGATCGTGGATGGACTTCATCTCCCCATCCTCCTACTGTGCCTCAATAACTCTGCTAACAAGTGCCGATTGAGCCACAAGGCTAAATAAAATAGCCGGTGAAACATCCTCATACAACTGCAAACCAAGATCTGCAAGCTCTTCTAGCATCTTCCATCTGTGAATGGAAATGCTAGCAAGAGTACCCCGTGACTTCCTACTCAATGCATCGGCCACCACATTGGCTTTCCTCGGATGATACTGCAACACAAAATCATAGTCCTCCATGAACTCAACCCATCTGCGCTGCCTCAAATTCAAATCCTTCTGAGAGAAGAGATATTTAAGATTCTTGTGATTGGAGAAAACTTCAAACTTCTCCCCATACAAATAGTGTCTCCACCCCTTCAGGGCAAAGATAACGGCTGCCAACTCCAAATTATGTGTCGGATAGTTTAACTTGTGAGTCTTCAACTGTCGAGACCCATAAGCAACTACCCGTTCTGTCTGCATCAAGACACAACCCAAACCTTCTCGCGAAGCATCACAATAGACCACGTAACCCAAACCACGTTCAGGTATGATCAAAACTGGAGCTGATGTTAACCTGACCTTTAACTCCTGAAAAGCAAAATCACAAGCCTCATTCCATATGAACTTGACCCCTTTGCCAGTAAGTCGAGTCATAGGTGCCACTAAACGAGAGAAATCCTGAACAAATCTCCTGTACTAGCCGGCTAGGCCAAGAAAACTCTGAACTTCAAACACTGTCTTCGGATGCTCCCAATCCATCACAGACTCAATCTTTGACGGATCCACTGCAACACCACCCCCTGACACAATGTGTCCAAGGCACTTCACCTTTGGTAGCCAAAATTCGCATTTCTCGAACTTGGCATACAATTGGTTATCCCTAAGGATCTGTAAAACTGCTCTTAGGTGATACTCATGCTCCTCTCTCGAAGCTGAGTATACGAGAATGTCATCAACGAACACCACCACAAATTTGTTAAGATAGTCACTGAATACACGGTTCATCAAATTCATAAAAGCTGCTGGAGCATTGGTCAAACTAAATAGCATCACCAGAAACTCATAATGGCCATAACGTGTACGAAAACCGGTCTTGGATATATCCTCATCCTTAACCCTCAACTGATTGTAACCTGATCTCAAATCAATCTTCGAAAAGCATGTTACTCCCTTCAACTGATCAAACAAGTCATCAATCCTAGGCAAAGGATACATGTTCTTGATCGTAGCTTGATTTAACTTGTGATAATCGATGCAAAGTCTTAAAGACCCATCCTTCTTCTTCGCAAAAAGAACTGGTGCTCCCCATGGTGAAGCACTAGGACGAATAAAGCCTTTAGCTTTCAAATCATCCAGCTGACCTTTTAACTCATCAAGCTCTGCCGGTGCCATACGGTACGGTGCCCATAGAGATAGGTGCCGTGCCGGGAATGACATCGATGGCAAAAATAACTTCCCTTAAAGGAGGTAACTCCGTTAGCTCCTCTGGAAAGACATCAACAAAATCCTCAACAACTGCCGGAAAAACACGGCCTAAACTGTTATCCTCGTTAACTAGCAAACTAGCCAAGTAGGATCTGTGGCGACTCCAGTCACCAATACTGAAAACCATAGCCGGGTGCGAATCACTCCAATCTCCCACAAAATGGAAACAATCTCCCTTGGGAGTACAAATGGTCACCCTCCCGCGGAAGCAATCGATCGTAGCCCGAAAGAATGACAACCAATCCATCCCAAGAATAACATCAAAACCCGTCATGTCGAGAACAACGAAATCGAACTCCAAAGTCCGTCCAGCTATCTCAATAGCACAACCCCGACAAACACGATCCAAAGACACTGGACCCCCTACTGGTGTGTCAACACAGAGAAAACTGTCCCGAAGTGTGACCTCCAGACCCAATGAATGTGCAAATAATGCAGAAATGAAAGAGTGTGATACACCCGTGTCAATAAGAACTCATGCCCAAGAACTGAAAACCAGAAAGATAACTCGAACTGAAGCGGTGCCTGTGGAAGCATCCGCCTGTGGAAGAGCGTAGGCTCGTCCCTGAGTCCCTGAGCCCTACTGTGAACTACCATGATAGCCTAACTGATGTGTAAAAACAGTAAGTGTAGAACCCCTGGCTGGATAAGTGCCGACCGGCGCCACTAATTGTGGTGCCTGAGGAACTCTGAAACCAAACTGAACCCCTGCAGACTGTGCCGGTACCATCTGTGAATCTGTGCCACTACGTGGCTTATTTAATAATCTTGGACAATCCTTCTTGATATGACATGGTTTCCAGCAATAGAAACAAGCTCCCTGCCCTGTCTTCGTAGAAACTAAAGTCTGACTGGCCTGTGGATGAAGCTATGGGCAACAGGGCTTGATATGCCCCGGCTGCTAACAATGGTAACAAACCACTCCCTGGGCTGATCCCGAAGATACAGGAACTGTGGGTGCAGAACGATTCTGATGTGATGCCTCTTGTGAGTGAGTATTGTTCCCTGCCCTAGCCTTCTTCCACTGACTCCCGGAAGATGATGAATTATCTCCACAAGGCTGCTTGTGTGAACCCCTGATCCGTAACTGATCCCGTTCCTCTGCTTCAGCTAGCATAGCCCTTTGAACCACTTCTCTGTAAGTCCTCAAATCAATAATTAAGACCCGTGGCCTAATATCAAGATGTAATCCATCCTGAAACTTCATTGCCCTGGCCTCGTCTGTTGCTACCATATCCTCGGCATAACGTAAGAGAGAAGTAAATCGTGTCTCATACTCAATGACACTCATAGTGCCCTGATAAAGACCTGCGAACTGTGTCCTCATCTCCCGCCTCATAGCCCTAAGAAAGAAGCGCTCGAAGAATAAATCTCTGAACTCGTTCCAAGTCATCAACTCAACGTTGTGGACATTGGTCATAGACCTCCACCAGATATTTGCATCCCCCATGAACAAAGAAGCAGTCAAGGAAATCCTCAACCTATCCGTGGGTACCGCCATACTGTCTAACTTGCGAACTATAAGGTCCAACCAAGCTTCTGAGACTAGCGGATCTGAACTGCCCGCAAATGGATCAATCATGACCCTCTGTAGTCGCATGAAGTACTCCAGTACCTCATTGACTATCGGTGCCGGTGTCGGTGCGGGAATCTGTACTCCTGCCACCTGCCTATGTATCAACTCTTGTAGAGATTCAGCGATCCCCTAATTGATTCCTTGAGCCACTCGCTCCTCATAAGTTGGTGCCTGTGGTAGATTAGCATCCCCGCCACGAACTGGAACCCTGGGCCTTCTTGGACCCCGTGTGAACTAGGTGTCAGCCACTTGCTCCTCAGTGCCCTGTCATGAAGACTCTCCACACGTGACAACCATGGTGCTAAACGTGTAAAAGAAAGGAAGCCAACAATAACACAAGTTATTATGACTAAATGTAACTCATACTATGAATGCAATGAAGCAAGAAGCAAGACTAGGTATGCAACTTACTGTCATGCTAAAGCAATTAACAAAAGCTTCTCAAATAGTTAAGCACTTAAACAGATAAGCATATATGTCGAACAAAGGTACTCTTAACTACATAGGCATATAAGCATAAAGACATGTCATACTACTAAGCATGTTATCACGAAACATTTAAACATGTTATAAAGTCAAAACATGTTATCAAAAGCATGTGAATGCATCAAAGTACATCAACAAAAGTATGATATGCACCCCAAACCCATCATCCTAAGGTGTTCAAACCTAGGAGCTCTGATACCACTTGTGACGGCCCAAGGTTTTTCAACCCGGTGCGTCAGTGATGAACCGAAAGATGACCCGATAACGGATCCAAATTGCGAAAGCAAAAGATGAAACGACATCCCTAGGGACACAACATGTCTCTAGGACACCAAAGAGACCCTCAATGAGATCATGGAACCCAAAGAAAACAAATGCGGAAACAAGATTTCAAAAATGGACAAAAGGAACCCAAAGGTAAAATGGTCATTTCCATCCTAAAAGTGAGTACTACCAAGCACACCGTTGGAAAGACAACAAAAAATAAATGAATTTAGACTAAAGAATCACTTGATTCGGAGTCCGGACGGCAAAGATATCAAGTCTTGAAGTCAAAGGAAGAAAAGCCCTATCCCGGTTCGAGCCAAAAACTGACACCCCTCCACTAAAATTTGAATAACTTAAGCTACCAAAGGAATCTGAAACTCAAATTGGTACCATTGGAAATCTTATTTTGACGTGGTCAGTTTAGACTCAAGAACGGACCAATTCAGAGTTAAAACGAGGAAGATATGACAACTTGAAGTTGGAGGTACAGTGCTGAACCAAGACACAAAAACATACCCTATGAACAGTTCTTCGAGCGCTCAAACTAGGACTTCGAGCACTCGAATAGTACATACCCAAGGTCAAAACTTTCTGCCCAAACTTCGAGCGCTCGAACTCCCTTTTAGAGCGCTCGAACTCCTGTAGCTGCACCTGAAATGCAACCTTGAAATGCAATTGTGAGGACTTTCTGGGTCTTTTTTTGGGAAAAAGTTGTGAAGTAACCCCCCTTAAAATCATGTTTTCTGGTCAACCATATTAAGACCAACATTTATTTTTCAAGTGAATTACCAAAAATGCCCTTGAGGTCTGATTTAACAAAAATATGCAAATGAATGTTACTCTAAGTGTTCATTTCATCAAGAATGGTGTTGTGTGCCAAAGTGAACATGCACACATATGTAAAATGAGTAAATACACGTGTTCCAATAGCTCATGGTCACATAACATGTCATATACAAAATACAACCTGTCAAACCTCGAATTCTCATCATTTCATAAGACAACTATGGGATTAAACTAGCATACATGTGATATAAATGTACATGGCACTTGGCCTCATGTTATACATACAAAACAAGCATCAAAGAGAGTACTTAGATACACATTACATGAAAGAAGCCATCTTAGCTTCTAAAATACCATACATCCATGGTATACAAAAGTATTACATCCAAAAGATAAAACATGCTAAACAAGTGCATGCTAATATACAAAAATGCTTTAACTAGCTCAAAAGCTTCTAAGGATGATGAGCATCCATGAACATGGTCTCTTTACCTGAAAAATAACCCAAACCACTAGGGTGAGTAATCAAGTTACTCGTAGGAGAAGCATATACGTATACCCTAAAGTTTCAATATCATTGCAAGATCAATATAGACGAATACAAGGGAGCATTCCACTTAACGTCTATGTTCAAGGTGTGCTAAGGGATCATCTTAAGCTAACTTAAATGATTCTTAAACAACACATAATAATGTCAATGTACTTAACAACATCAATTCGCAATCAACCAAAAATTACAAGTTACAATTAAACATTGGTTGTCAACTTGAAATTTAATGCGAAATCACATAATGGAAAACTTGGACATCTCGTCTTGGACTAAACCAAGATCAATATGGTTATTCCGGGCATTAACCCGCTGGGAAGACCACCCTAGTGCGCACTATCTCAATTGGGGAGAACTCATACCTCCCGTCCTAAAGCCAAACTTTAGCCATGTCACTTGTAACACAATGTCCCAAGAGAATCCAAAATATATCAAGTTCAAAACTTATATATCATAATTTAAGGCATATAAACCACCTTCCATACACAAGTATCTTTGAAACCACACAAACCATGTCTTAGGGTTCCGAATCTAGAATGGCATAATAAATGACAAGTTCTTAACATGATATAATGTGCAATATAATACCACAACTCATCAATTTAAACCATGTCTCAACAATAAGCTTTATATACTAGATTACAACATTTATAGTATTAAGCTTCTAAAATAATTACAATCACCAATAGTAATCAACTTGAATGTAGAATTATCATCACAATAGTATAGTAATTCAAATCAATAAGAGTTATATACAACATCAATAATCCTACACAAGATACATACACAATATACATGCTTAAATCAAATAAACCTTAAGTCAATCATAAAGATTTCCTATAATATGCAAGACTATCATATTAGAAGCATGTACACAATATATATTAAACCCCAAAGGATTATAAAACACTTAAAATATAAACATACTACCACCCCTACCTCAATAGAGAATTGAATCTCTATAATCCAAGTAACCAAACACTAAATGGAAAACAAGCTTAGGGTTAATGAAGAGGAGAATGAGAGGAAACTTTTACTAGTTAAGGTTCTTAGTCTAAGATAAATGGAAGGGCACCAAAATTGAAGAAGAAAGCTATTAACCAAGCTTTTCTCCAATGGTGGCTAGGTTAGAACTTTGAAGAACTAAGGAAAATGAAGAGGATAAGTGAAAAATGGTGAGTGGAAGGGCTAGAGATCCTCCACTCACTATGTGCTCTTACACTACCTCTCACACATACACAATGCAAGACTAGATCATGGCCTTACACTTGTCACTAATCCAATGCCTCTTCCAAAACTTAATCCTAAGCTTACACTTGTCAACAATCCAATGGTTACATGTGCACCAATCTAAGGCCAACACATGGATGAATCTCCACCCACCAAATGTCAAGAGGTCATGGTGCCAAGTCTCTTCACCTAAATGCCAACAAATGGCTCCATGAGAATGTGACACTTGTCACACTTTCCAAAAATTGCAAAATGGTCCTTTTTCAAAATATCTTCTAAAATAAATTGCAAAAAGGTCCCCCAAACGAAAAATAATAATTTTGCATAATTACACTAAAATCCAAAAAGTTATGAATAATTACACTAAAGTAAGCATTCATGCCCTTTTTGAAAAAATAAAAATAACTAGCATGCTTTTCAACAAAAGTGAAAATACCAATGTCATGGAAATCGAGTATCATGAATGCATGCAAAACCGGAATCAAATCCGAACACCCGAAGTAAGGTTAAGTAAGGAAAAACAATAAACGAGTAAAAGACGAAATAAGAAAGAAAAAAAAATGGAAAAAGAAAATCACCAAAAATAAAAAAGGAGGAAAAAGTCGAAAAAGTCCGGGTCATTACATGCATCAATCATGAAACAAAAATATCGACGAAGCTCAACTATGATTTGGAACACAAAAAATTCGAAGATATACATTAAGCAGACTACCTTGTATATATGAAGCCTTAACACACAAAATGGCAAAACAAGTTCAACTTCAATGCATCAATCATCAAGGTCTCTTGAATAACATGAACTCTAACTTCAGTGAAAGTGAGCCGGATTCCTAATATGTGGCTTTTACCCTCTTTTTCTAATCTCGAGAACACATTTTCACATCCTTAAATCTCTTTCTAAATGAGGTCTCTAAGGCATAACTTTATTAACTGAACAACTTTTGTTGCTTATTGACAATTTTATTGATCAACTCAAAAGATCACTTACAATGGTCGTGCAATGTCAAAAATCCATTAAGCTTTCTAACCAACCTATGTAATAAGTGTTGGGCCAACAACTCCTAAGCTAGATGGCTTTAGGGCGCTAAGTGTAAAGACACTCCTAGGGCTTAATAACTCGAATTGGAAAGGTTACGAATTTCGACGAACCATCTTTATTTATTTTTGAACAACCATGCATTGTCTAAGTTCTTTAAGCTTTCTAACCAATCCATGTAACAAGTGTTAGGCCAACAACTCCCATGCCAGATGGCTTTAGGGTGCTAAGTGTAGAAACACTCCTCGGGCTTAATAACTCGAGTTGGAAATGCTACGAACTTCAACTGGTCATTGATTTTATTTATTTATTTATTTTCTTTTTTTAAATATGCCAAGGATATCCATTCATTAGGGTCATTAATTCAGATCACCGAGTCCCGATCAGGGTCAATTTGGGTTGTATGCCTCATAATTAGGTTTCCGGTGTGCAAATGTGCGATGTGAAGCATAACAGAGTATGAAATCCAACGAAAAATTAATTGAAGTTTTTATACAAATCGATTATGAATCAACATGTTTATTTCAAAAGTTTTTTTATTTAAAAAAAAAAATTGTCTTGGCTTCTATACACAAAGTATTAAGTACATACTTCAACCTTCAAAAATTTTCATGATTCTACTATCATTGCTTTAAACAATATGATTTTATTAACTTACGAGCATAAAAAATGAGCAAAAATATCAAAACTGCAATAACATGCTCATGCACCAAAAATGTAATAGCATGCACATGCACCCCCAAACTTGAATGTCACATTGTCCTCAATGTGAGAAGACAAGGGACAAGCAAAGAGAATTAATAAAGGGGGAAGTACCAAGTTGAGAGGATTGGAGTGGCGGTGCAAAAATAGGCCAGTTCGTGAATTCCATGAGCATGCCCCCAAACTTGGTTTCAAAAACCTGTCAAAAGATATCTATACAAAGCAAGAATCATATGAATCCAAATGCAATGAAAATAACTGCAATTTATTCAACTAAAAACTATAATCCATGCAAAGTAGCAAAAGTGATACAGTTATAATGTGCAAAAGAAAAACTGAAAAGCAAATGCCAAACGCGGCCCAAAATAAGTCTAAAAAGTACTACTGAAAAGGGAAATAAGACGAAAAACATGAAATCACTCCACCATTGGAGTAGAGGAGGAAGCACCAGGTGGGCCAGGTGCAAGGTCAATCAATGACTGGAGCATAGCCTGCAGAATCTCTTGATTCTCCTGAGTCTTCTGGACAACACCCTCTATGGCGTCAAAGCGCAGGGAAAAGGCATTGAGATGAGCATTCAAGGCGAGATAGTCGGCGTGAGTCATGACATCCGGCGGTGGTACAAAAGGGGCAGCTGGAGAAGCGAGGGCATCAGGAGCCACAGGGGGGGCCGGAGCACCCCAATCCAACTCGCCACCAATGCGGGCCTAACAGGATATCTGAAGCTGAGCTGTGCTGGACTTCCAGACCCCAAGGTTCAAGTTTAACATATCTTTCTCTTTCTGCTCACCATGGGGAGCTCGGAACCCCGTATTTTTTAGCAACCTTGTAATAAGGTATGGAAATGGGAATGCCCGGGTGGTGGTGGTGCGCGACCGAACCAAGATTAATTCATTGTAGATTTTTAGCAATTGGTCCCAGACAAGCTGTGGGACACAAAACCAACACTCCTTTTCAGCATAGTAGAGTGTTTTTAGAAAATCCCCGTTGCGCTCAGAATGGCCGGGCACGGGTAGGACGTTCTTGCCCAGGACCGAATCAAGAAACCATAGCCGGTATGGTAAGAAAGATTTATTGGTGCTTGTGGTTCTGTTGCCGGTGAATAGACCATGACAAATTTCTCCTACAATGTCCGTTAAGGTAAGCTGATCGGGACCTTCAATATAAAAGTGGAGGCCCGCCTCATCCACCGTTGAAACCAAAGGGCAATCCGTAGCCATAGCAAGGTCATCCAGGTCGAATTCATAATCATAGCCATCATTGGTGGTTTTGAGTTTGTCCGGTTCCTTACATGAGTGGAACATGTTGGCGTAGAACAAACGGACCACACGCGGGTAGTAAGAATGAGCGCATGGTTTGAAAAGAGAGACGAGGCCATGGGCCCTCAATTTGCGGACGGACCATACGGTCTCCATATTGTTCTCGAAAGTATTTGCAATGTCGAATCTGGCTTCAGTTTCAATTGGCCATTCAGCCCAATTTGGGGTCGGAGGAACATTAGAAGGGCCCTCAGATGAACGAGCACGCTTGGAAATAACCCTAGGAGCCTAGAAATGCGAAAATCCCAAAATTCTAACCTGCAATCAACAAAACATAACCCCTAACAATTGTAAACCCTCCACATAATCAATCCCGTCCTCCATTGATTCATAAATTGAAAGAAAGGGAGAAGAAAACTTACCCCAAGTTGATGAACCAAAAGCTCTCTTGTTGGAGCTTGGGGATGGAAGATGATGAGGATGAGGAAGATGGATGAAATTGATGAGATTGAAGTGAAAATGAGAGATTGAGAGGTGAAGGAAGGTGGTTGAAAGGGTTGAGGGCGAGAGTGGAGAGAAAGAAGGGTTGAAGGGAAAATAAAAAGAGGGAAGAATGGGCTTGAAAGCCCATTTTAAAAATGGGTGTGACGCGCGGCGAGCTCCCGCGGAACTGATAGCGGGGCCCGAGCGGCTTGGCGAGGCCCCGAGGAGGCTGGTTTGCTACTGCCCAATTTGGCGGGCACCCGCGGTGGGCGCCCACAGGGCCTCACAGTAGCTGCCTTGTGCAGCTTAAGATTATCTTGTAAGGCCCGGTATGGGATCGAATAATAACTCGGATATGAATTTTTGAATTGCAGAGGATTCTAGTTGTTTCGCAGGAATGCCGGAACGGGATTTGGCATCAACGGCCCAAGGGAGAGTCACGAAATTCGAAAGGCATTTAAATGTTTGGATTAGACGAGCCAAATGCTTAAATGACCAGGAATAATTCCGAACGTGGTACGGAGACCTGAAAACGACTAAGAAAACCAAATGGGACCATGGAATGCAAGATGAGTCAATTCAGGAAAGGTACACATTTTGGTTAAAATTAGCGAATTCCCGGAATATTTGTGGAACGAGGCACTTGGAAGAAGGAAGCTCTGAAAATGGAAGAATTTCTTCCATGAATGCTAAATTTATTGTCGATAGCTAGACGAACCAAGCGTTGCATGGTGCACTAATCCTCGTAGATTGGGTCCGTCAATAGGACTTTCTCAACTTTTCAAAAAGGGACTATGCCATCGATGTAAGGCTTAAGCCGTTGGCCATTAACCTTGAAGAGAGATCCATTGGTAGGATCTTGGAGTTTGACTGCACCATGAGGAAAGACGGCGGTGATGACATATGGACCATCCCACCGCGAATGGAGTTTACCGGGAAAAAGTTTCAATCTAGAATTGAAAAGCCAAACTTTTTGTCCAGGGGCAAAAGACTTTTTGACAATGTGCTTGTCATGAAAAGCTTTAGTCTTTGCCTTATAGAATTTGGCGCTTTCATACGCATCATTTCGAAGTTCCTCAAGTTCATTGAGTTGCAATTTACGAGTAGAGCCGGCTTGTTTGAGATCAAAGTTGAGCCTTTTTATGGCCCAATAAGCACGGTGCTTAAGTTCAACGGGGAGATGACACACCTTGCCAAAGACAAGTCAATATGACGACATGCCAATGGGTGTCTTATAAGTTGTCCGGGAAGACCAAAGCGCATCGTTTACTCTTAATGACCAATCTTTGCGGTCCGGTCTAACCGTTTTTTCCAAGATGTGCTTAATCTCCCGATTAGATACTTCCACTTGACCACTCATTTGAGGATGGTAAGGTGTGGCAACCTTGTGAAGGATGGAGTACTTGGAGAGGACGGATTTAAGGTAACAATTTCGGAAATGAGTTCCACCGTTACTAATGATTGCTTGAGGCGTACCAAAACGACTAAAAATGTTGGACTGAATGAAGTTAATCACTACTTTATGATCACTAGTTTTGGTAGCTTCGGCTTTAACCCACTTGGAAACATAATCCACCGCTACAAGGATGTACTCATAACCATAAGAAGATGGAAATGGTCCCATGAAGTCGATCCCCCACACATCAAAAATTTCTATGATTAAGATGGGAGTGAGGGGCATCATGTCCCTCCGGGACATGGATCCGAGCTGTTGACATCGCTCACAAGATTTACAAAAATTGTATGCATCCCGAAACAAGGATGGCCAATAAAATCCGCTTTGAAGGACTTTGTTGGCGGTCTTTTTGGCACTAAAGTGTCCCCCACAAGCAAGAGTATGGCAGAAATTTAGGACACTTGTGGTTTCATTATCAGGAATGCATCTCCGGATGATTTGATCCGGGCAATATTTGAACAACTCCAGATCTTCCCAAAAGAAATGCTTAACTTGGGAGAAGAACCAGTCTTTCTCTTGTTTAGACCAATTGGATGGAATTTTGCCTATCGCTAGATAGTTGACAATATCCACATACCAAGGGAGACTGGAATGGGAAATCTGAAAAAGTAGCTCATCCAGAAAGGAATCACGGACTGCAGCAAATTCAGAAGATTTTTCAATGAGTAAACGAGAGAGATGGTCTGCGACAACATTGTCGGTCCCTTTTTTGTCCCGAATTTCAATGTCAAACTCTTGAAGTAAGAGTATCCATCGAATTAGATGGGGTTTGGTCTCTTTTTTAGCGAGCAAATGCCTAAGAGTGGCATAATCTGAGAAGATAATGACCTTGGATCCAAGAAGATAGGAACGGAATTTATCCAAGGCATACACCATAGCTACCAATTCTTTTTCGGTGGTGGTGTAATTTAACTGAGCATCAAAGAGAGTCTTGCTAGCATAATAGATGACGTATGGAAGTTTTTCCACACGTTGGCCCAAAACCACACCTAATGCATAATCGGATGCATCACACATGATCTCAAATGGAAGAGACCAATTAGGCGGTTTCATAATTAGGGCGGACGAGAAAAGAGTGCGTAGTGTCACGAAAGCTTCCATACAAGCTTCATCAAAATTGAATGGAACGTCCTTGGCAAGAAGATTACACAAGGGCCAAGAGATTTTGCTAAAATCTTTAATAAAGCGACGATAGAAACCGGCATGTCCAAGGAATGAGTGGATTTGACGGACCGAATTTGGAGGAGGGAGATTAGAAATTCACTCCACTTTGGCTTTATCAACCTCAATTCCCCTTTTTGAAACGACATGTCCTAAAACAATGCCTTCTTGGACCATAAAGCGACTTTTCTCCCAACTTAGAATGAGATTTGTTTCCATGCACCTTTGAAGTACAAGAGATAGATTTTGGAGACACGAGTCAAAGGAGGATCCAAAGACAAAAAAATCGTCCATGAATACCTCTAAGAATTTTTCAACCATATCCGAAAATATGGACATCATGCATCTTTGGAACGTGGCTGGTGTATTGCATAGTCCAAAAGGCATGCGTCTATAAGCAAAGGTTCTGAAGGGGCATGTGAATGTGGTCTTCTCTTGATTTTGTGAATCAATTGCCACTTGGTTATAACCAGAATAACCATCAAGGAAACAATAGAAGCTTTGGTCGGCTAACCTCTCTAGGATTTGATCAATGAATGGGAGTGAAAAATGATCTTTCCTAGTGGTAGAGTTAAGTTTCCGGTAGTCAATGCACACACACCACCCGGTGGTGGTATGTTGTGGCCCGAGCTCTCCCGCGGAATTTTCAACGATGGTGAGGCCGGATTTCTTAGGAACAACTTGAGTGGGACTCACCCATTTGCTATCGAAGATAGGGTAGATGATTCCTGCATCCAATAGCTTAATCACTTCTTTCATGACCACTTCCTTCATGTTGGGATTCAACCGGCACTGCACCTCTCTAGAAGGTTTAGCGTCCTCTTCCATATGGATGCGATGCATGCAAATAGAAGGGTCGGTTCCTTTTAAATCAACCACTGCCCAGCCAATAGCTTCTTTATGCTCTTGTAGCACCGCTAAAAGGCTAGTTTCTTGATCCTTTAAAAGGTCAGAAGCAATGATGACTGGAAAAGTTTGATTTGCACCAAGAAACACATACTTGAGGTGAGCCGAGAGCAGCTTTAGCTCAAGTTGTGGAAGAGACTTCAAGGAAGGGACCGGAGAAGTAGAAGAAAGTTGAGGAAGTGGTTCTTTTGGAATTTTCTAAGAAGGAGTATCCATGACAGCATTAATGTCAAGCAAGGAGTTTACTTCTTGGATTAATTGGTCAATATCAAAGTTTGAGAAGTCGAAATGAGACATGCAGGTTTCCAAAGGATCTTTGCTTAGAATGAAAGGGAGAGATTCTTCGACCACTTCATCTACTACATCGATAAGGAAACAATCATCCTCGTCGGAAGGATGTTGAGTTGCATAGAAGATGTGGAGTTTGACTTGCATATTTCCAAAGGCGATATCCATCACCCCGGTTCGGCAATTAATTGAAGCGTTAGCCGTAGCTAAAAATGGCCTACTGAGGATCACGGGAATATGCTTTTTTGGGTCATGGACCGGTTCCGTGTCAAGAACCACAAAGTCTACCGGGAAGTAGAATTTGTCCACTTTGATAATGACATCCTCAAGAATGCCTCGTGGGTGCTTGACCGATCTATCAAATGATTTTTAGAAGTGCGCTTTTGAGTGCACAAATCCTTGAGAAATTTTGCATAGGGAGGTATTTGCTTTATAGCATCCAAGAGAGGCAAGTTGATCTTTACTTGCTTGAAAACTTCCCACATGTCTTGAATTTTGCAATTCTTGTTCCCAATATATGTTGACTCTTGGAGACATTGAGGAAACAGAGCTTTAGGCTCATAAGAAGTTTCCACATTTGGGGTAACAAGCTTGGGATTTTCATGAGTAGGATTTGGATTAGAAGAGCTGGTACTTGGATTTGGATTTTTCGAAGGAGAATTTTTCTCATCTTTGTTTCCATCAACCTTATTGTCAACAACACAACCACTCCTAAGGGTGGTGATTGCTTGGACTTGTTCATGAATTGGCCCACTCGGAGGAGGGGTTTCGTCAATCACATGCATCCCTCTAGGATTTTCAAATGGTTGAGCGGGAAGCTTACCCTTGTCCTTTTAAAACAGTTGATTCATGGAGTTAGCTATTTGACCCACTTGATTCTCAAGCTTAGCTATGGACTAAGTATGAGAATGAACCATTTGGAGAATGGGTTGCAAAGATGTCAAGAGTTGTTTGTTGGAATCCATCATTTGCTTATTCAATGATTCCATCATTTGCTTGTTTGCAGCCACGATTTCATCAGTTGGGAACACATGGGGTTGATTGGAGACATTTGGATTGTATGGAGGATGGTAGCTTGAGGAGGCCTGAAATTGCCTATTTTGAAATTGAGAAGAGGGCTGATTTTGTTGCCCTTGATTTTGAAATTTTGAATTTTGTGGGGCTTATTGCCTCCACGAGAAATTCAGATGATCTCTCCATCCAGGATTGTAAGTATTGGAATATGGATTATTTTCAGGCCTTGAGAACATTGCATTTGCTTGCTCTTGATTGGAATTAGGAAATTGTTCTGATGTGGGACAATCTTCCGAGAGATGGAATGGACTAGTACATGATGCACAAACCGCACTTACCGAATTTTGAGACAAAGAGAGGGAAAGATGTGGTGCCATCAATTGATAGAATTTACGAGCTATGGCATCCACCTGGGAGGATTCCTCCCTAAGTGTTTTTGGTTGACAAAGGTTGGTGTTTTTTGTATTGGTTGAGGTTGGACCACTACGAGAATTATGCAGTAACGAGTTTTCACTCAAATTCTCAAGTAAGGTCCATGCCTCATCCACACTTTTAGACACGAACATCCCTCCACAAGATGAGTCAACCATGAATCTATGTGGGTCGGTCAACCTGGCATAGAAGGCTTGCACCAATTGCCATTTTGGAATTAATTAGTGCGGACATTTCCTTAAGAGGTCTTGAAATCGCTCCCAAGTCTCATGGAGTTGTTCCCCCTCGCTTTGTGAAAAGCTAAGAATGGAACACCTCATTAAATTGGTTTTATTCACTGGATAATATTTCTTTAAGAATTCTTGCTGCAGTTGAGCCCATGTGGTGATGGAATTGGCAGCAAGGGAGTTCAACCAATATTTTGCCCGTTCTTTTAATGAGAATGGGAAGAGATGCAATTGGAGAGCATTATCAAGAAAGCCCCTCAGCTTGATGGTAGAGCATATTTCGAGGAATTCATCAAGGTGCTTATAAGGGTCCTCATTTTCAAAGCCAGGAAAAAATGGAAGCATTTGGATGGTGCTAGATTTGATTTCATATTAAGCGGCCTCAATATTTGGCATCACTATTCAAGAGGGAGAAGCATAAGTAGTAGGGATGAAATGGTCCCTAAGAGTCATGGGGACCACATTTGGAATTTTGACCTTATCATTATTAATCCCCATATTTCTGACATTTCTTACAATTTCATCCATTGTGTTAAATTCAGTTTCAAGCTCTCTTATATGAGAAGATTCCCTAAGGGTTCGTCTAAGAGTTCTTTCAAGAGAATTTATATCAACTAGCGATTCTAAAGTTGGTAGGGAGAGTGATCTACGGCCAAACATCAACAACACACCCCACAATAAATACAATAATTCATCACCATCAACTCCACATCCGATGTTCCTTTTCTCCTCAATTATCAAGATTGAAATTAAATGGCCACAACAAGGACCAATGCTTTGCAATTGAAAATAAATAAGACAATAGCCTCGACAAGGGCTTCACAACTTAACTATCACCAAATTTACACATGCACAATATTAACAATTTCGAAACTAAAAGGCCAAGAGACTTACCTTGAGTCCTCTAGACTTACAAATTTGCTAGCGTTCCATCGGCAAGCATCAAGTCCCTAGAATCTCATAAACAATTTTCAACACCAAGATGGTCAAAACCGCACAAGAAATATTCACAAATCACAATATTGACAATCAAACCAAAATTAACCCTAGAACTTCGGTTGCTAAACCGTGTGCAATCCCCGGCAACGGTGCCAAAAATTAATCGACGAGTCGATTACAATTTATAAATCAACCCTTTTGCAATAACACAAATCATTATAAAATAGGGCTATTGGTCGGGTAAGTCGAACCACTGGGACTGCTAATTTATGGCAACTTACGTGTCTAGAGTCATTTTTAGAATGATAAAGGGGGTTATAGAGGATTTGTTGGATTGTCACTAAGATTATGAATTGAAAAGTGCATAAAACATTAATGATAAGAAGTAAAGAGGCAAAGACAATTAAAAAGGGAACTAGGGAAGTGAATCTGCACTAAACCCTAAACACATGCTAGATCAAGACTAAATTAGGGATAGACAATATAAATGATGGTCAAGAATTATATAGCAACGCGTGGTTGCCCTATAATCATCAAGAAGTTCATCAAATCAAAACAAGAATGATCCATCAAAAGTTTATACATTCGAACTACCTAAACTAGGGTGTAGCATCAAATATACTATCTTAAGCAAAAGATCATCAAGCCTTTAATCAAATGATAAAGCATATGAAGCTAGGAATCAAGTATAAACCATCAAAGGGAATACCTAAGCAATGGACTATCAAGTTTCTCTATCAACATGCCATGAAAATCATTCATAATCTTATTTCCATTGTCACCATGAAAATGCAAGCATTATGATTAATATAAGAAACCATCTAAGACAAGATAATTAACTTACAACAATCATTTATAAACATTAGAATTCATTACAAGAGGTAATATGCTCTAGATTATGAAAAGACCAAAAATTATACATTATTATCCCCAAAATAGAGCTTAATCTAGAACATGATTACAAGGGAAGGCTTCATCACCTCCCTAGATAAAGGTTTAGTTACCCATCATTGCAAGGAATGAAGAGGAAGAAGCAAGTCCACCCTCCATTTTTGCACCTCAAGGAAGCTAGAACCCAAAACCTCAAGAACACCTCTCTTCCTCTCTAGAACTTAGCTAAAATGTGAGATATCTCCAAAATAATGAGCTTCCCCCTCTATATACACTCAAAACCTACTCCCTATACTCAAAATCCCGAGCTCCCCCCTCTGCAAGAAGCTAGACCACACAAAAGAAGGATAAGGGGACCAAAATGCTGAAAATCATGGGAAGTTGAATTGCCTGCTGCAGTTCCGTGGGCGCCCGCGAGGTGCCGGCGGGCACCAGCGGGGGCTTGGGTTAGCGAGGGCAATGTTGGAGTGTTTGGTGGACGCCCATGGTGGCTCGCGGAGGCTTCTGCGGGAGCTGAGGAATGGCCCGCGAAAGCTGGCAGAGAGGAGAGGGGATTGGCGGGCCCGGCAAGCGCGGCGGGCGGCCACAGGAGCTTGCCATTTGCAACTTTGACCATGCTTCTTGCAAGCTTCGTCAAACCGGATTGTGGACTTGCTTCCATCGCAGAAGCATAATGAGCACTAAACCATGGCTTCGCAAAAACTGTAACATAAGAGGTTCGGTCCAAAAGATGACTCCCCGGCACGACGCACGTGTTTCAACACAAGTGATGTTAAAACCGCTTCTTTGATCATTCTCAGGAAAAATACCGAAAATCCGAAAGAAATACACAAATGAATAAAAATTGTACATAATCCTCTAATAATGGACTTAACTAATGCAAGAAAGGGCGCTTGAATATGTAATATTCGACGCTTATCAAACATTTTTTCCATTTAGGACAAACACTTCCCACATTTTGCATACCCATTCAGGCTTTTCAAAACACCATACTTTGGAGCTAATTTCTCATTCACCCGGAAACAGATTTGAAAAATTAAATATACCACGTTCATCTCCTTAAGGAGATAAACGCGCTCGTCTAGAGATCCACAAAAAATTATTAGCGGAATCTATTCCAAATCTCATCTAAAGTTTATGTTTTTAATGCCCCCGTTTCCAACAATCCCCCACATGAATGAAAATTTGCTTAAAATACAAAAGATGATCATGCAAACACTAGAGAGAGTATAGTCGAAAAGTTACTGCATCAGGATAGGTAGCTTTGGGCTTTGAACCTTCCCTAGTGTATTGTTATCGGATTTACTGGCTAACCAGTGAACGCGATGTCTTGAACTGTTCAACCGTTTGTGTAAACCAAGACAATAACAAACACACAGTACCTTTCCTCACAAAGTTGGTTCTCATTGTTGTGTTCATTTTGGCCCTAAACAACTCCTGGTATTCAATGAGTGCTCCAGAAAACTTATCCTTTATAGTTCTCATAGAAGTGGCCCCACTTCACACTCATATAGGTGACTTCTTATTAAGAGTATCCTACCATACCCCATTTGAATTTTCAAGGTATAAGAGTCATTAAAAATGTAGCTTATCATAATCCTTACTGTATGTAGCACTGTCTCATCATAGAAATGGGCAGAAGATTTATATCTTCCTAATGTTTCTGGTGAGTCACTCAGAATTTCTGTTGTCCCTTTGAACCTAGATCTTGGGATCTCTAGTCAACTAGGTTGGGTTTCCATTAAAGTGACTCATTAGCTTTCGGCTTTTAATCCCATTCCCCTTGATGATCTGTACAATTGCTCTCTAGTACAACCCTCAATTTTATATATGGACACAAGGTTATGTTTAGAAATATTACACTCTGCAGAGATTTCTCCAGGTGAGAGCAATTGTATACTTTGTGCCCTAAAATTGCTTATTGTTAGCAATATCATTTTCTTTAATGGCACAGGTGTAGACTTACTTTGAAATGTCCTCTAGGTGAAGTCTATTGACTTTCTTATTTGATTTATTTAAAGTTTCTGACTTTAAATTATATTAAGAACATACAACTACACCTTTAATATAAAAGACATATCCACTCTTGGATTTGAAGTCTTTAATATCCCGTATCCAGATTGCATAACTGTTACACCTCCAATTTAGTTAGATACCTCAATTTATGCAATATTGGATTTAGGGTGTATCTCAATTACCCAATTTATACTTTTTCAGTGATCCGATCCTGGATTGAAAATGTGCAATTAAACACATTTATTAAGATGCCTTGCAATCTCAACCAATGATATACTTTGACTAGTATTTATATTTGAGATATACATCTACAAAAGTTAGCTAGGCTTTTGTTATCATAACTAGTATTATCTCAATCTCACTCTATTGAGAATATACTATGTTATCAGATGTTAAATCTTTCATATCAAATATACTAATTAGTATATTATTAATTTTTTTAAGGCATACAATGACTTATACATCACTTTTATGTCATTGTCTTGTACTAGCTTTAATCTACTCAAGGACTTACAAGCTTGCACACTCTACTCTTCAACTAGAATAAATAACTCAGCTTTTCTGCTGGAAAAATAACTCTTCTAGTTGTTCCATAATATTTTCCTCATAGGAAACAACATACACTATTGTTATAATACTATAAATGATTTTTGGTTCTATCCAAAATCTCTTAGGATTAAGAACCCTACATTTATAAGTATTTCTTATCTGATGGGTAAATCATAACAAATTTCATCTATGGACAATATCCCCTCATAACTTTGAGATAATCCTGAAATTTTATATATAATATATTTCTTATGGTTTTCCAACTCTTGAAATACCATATATTAAATATTTCACCTCATATACCTTTCCAAGGTTCTATATTTGTTTCTCAACAAGTATGTATAACAGTCTACATAGCATATGTATTCACTTTATCTCTATCTTGTTCTTATAATATGTCACTGACAATACTGTGAATTAATGCTAGAGATTTTAATTACAATGGGCTTTAATTAATATTTGCTTCAACATCTCTTGTATTTATGAATTGAGTTATTCATGTTTAGGTTCATGTTAAGTCAGTTATATTAATATGTTATAACTTTTCATGTGTCACATATCACATAACTCAATCATTTAAGCAAATAATTATCTTATTATTTAAGTTTTGGATACAATCACCACAGAGTGAGCACTCACTTCTCAGCTATAGTTCCTAGTTAAAAGTGGGTTCATAACTATCATTATTAGCTTAGATTAAGTACACTATTCTCATATCTCACTACTAGGCTATTACCGTTATCAATTTTAGTAATTCTAGTAAGGTTATGTGAATTAATGCTAGTATTAAGTTTGTTTAGCTATCAATTCTAGTAGCTCATAGCTTTAGTACACACTTATCTAAGTAGTCTATCTTGGTAGTAGAGTAATTTGTTTTGAAGAATATTCTTCAAAAACTACTACTTTACAAGTAGTATTATTCCCTCCTACATGAGCAGATATGATGTATAGCTCAAATAACTTATGGCTAAAATGGCTACTCATCATCCTCATGCTTTTTACTATCAAGTTGAGAGATAGAACCAACTAATAGTTTTTCATCTTCCTCTTAGGTTCTATGCACCTCATTAATCATTTTAGCTTATAGCTAAGCTAACTAGTTTGCAACTCAATAACATTTTAACTTTTAACTAAATTGTACATTAGAGCTAACTAACTTGATTTAGCTTGTCACGGTATACTTGCTTAGTGTAATACCCCTAATTTTAAAAGGATAGTCGGGTATCACACTTAGTGTATCCATAATATTTTCTATTAAACTCTTTCGAGTTATTGAAAAATCTTCTCTTATTCAGCCCATTTACAACTATACGTGTCTTAAACACTAGTATAGATCTTTTTCCATTGACTATCTGGAGAATTGACATAGTTGAACTAGTCAATTTTTGTTTGTTGTATTACATACACAAACCAGTCATGAATTCATACAAATTCAATAATATCACATATTAAATAAATTATGTTGTAAATTTGAATTACAATGCACATTAAGTAATTCAATTACATAGTTCAATATTACAATATCAAATAAAAGTAAACATTTATAAAAATAATATTGAACTTGCATAACAATATAGTTTCATATTATATCACATGATTAATTGTATCACATAATTAATTTAAGAAAAAAGATTTGTGGCTCATTCTCTAATAAACATGCTAGAAAACCAGGACCAAAAGATTTTGACATTCTAGCCCTCTTGCTGCATCTAAGCTCATCCTTACTTTCATTGTATGCACAAGAAAATGATCGATATGCAATATTATTATGTACATAACCTATCAAATGTTTTATGTAACGATTCACTCTACCATATGGTATGATATTATCCGCTTTGGGTCCGAGCCCGCATGATTTTATTCTTGGGTTTTATATCAGAATGCCTCATGCTAATTGGAGATAACACTATCATATAAAAGCACTTTACATTTTCCTTCCCTAAGTGATGTGGGACTATACACCTATAGTTCGCCCAGTGTGGTAGCCTGTCGGTGCCTCTTGCACTTGCCCATGACACACCCACCCACAAGGTTGCCACATTTTAGGTTTTACTTTAATTTTCTTAGGAGTAGGAACTGCAACCTTAGCTAGACATCCCCACACTTTTAAGAATTTATAGAAAGGTTTTCGACCTTTCCATAATTCATACGGTTTCACATTAGTTTAAGGTATTTTATTGAGAACATAATTTGCGGAAAGCAAAACTTCCCCTCACAAGTTCTGAGTTAAACCAGAATTTATCAATATAGCATTCATCATGATATCATGTTCTGAACAAATATTAGCACAAGTGTTTTGATGTTTTTACTAAGTTGATTCTCAATCTCATTTTTGTAATGTTTAAAACATTTCTAAGGTTTTATATTTACTTTGTAGCAAATATACATAACAGTATCTTATGCAATCATTGATAAAACTAACAAAGTACCATTTTCGACCTCTTGTTGATACAAATTTAAGACAATATACTATACTACATCATATTACAAAATTAAAGTAATTCAACCAATATTGAATTATATAAATAATTCAATATTCTACTTATATAACATGCTTCAATTTTATATAATATTGAATACATCAATATTTAGCATATTATCATATAATAATGTATATAATATTATTTTATTATATCTCAATTATTAGTATAATCTCTACTTTTTTATATTTGAAATGGAAGCATATAATAAATTCTACGCGAGGAAGAATCTGTCTTAAGATTGTTGGTAAATATATGCTTCATGTGACATTTAAGATATAACAAACCTTATACTAATATATCATGAGATAATTAACAATATACTAAGAAATCATTAATTAAATATGCAACTCTATATTTAATTAAATATGCAAAATAAAATAATAAAATAATAATAATAATAATAAATAAATAAAGAGCCTGGACCAAGGCTAGTATTGGATACTATGTTCTTAAGACAGATTCGCCCTACTATGGTGCTAACGAATTCAGTGGCGTCTATCTCCCAGGATATAACGGTCTACATCCACCAGTAGCAGCACTATAAACTTGTGGATACAGTGAACCTTCTCCGTGTAATACTCTCTCTGACTCAAAAATGCATCTATACTATATAAATACTAAATTGAATGCAATCCGAACAAAATGGTTCGGACCAATCTTAATATGCCTTGATGAAATTGGATTAGGGTCTAAGTGGTTCGGACCACTTAACCTATGGTTTGAACCCACTTGGGTTGGGTTCAAGTCTAGAGAGGGAGATAGAAGAAAATGAAAATGAATGATTTGCAAATGATCTAAAGGGGAGTATTTATAGGCAACAAGGTGTCTTTTCGGGTGGGTGTGTCTCTTTATCATTGGATGCAACCATTTATATGTGTCTCTTTATCATTTAACACAACCATTTATATGTGTCTCTTCACACTGGACACATCCATTCTAATTGGTTACAATGGTTCACATGGTGTCTGTTCACCAATAGACACATCCACTCGAATAGGTTGCAATGGTTCACATGAATAATTATGTCTGTTGGTTTTGAGTTGCAAACCTTTAGAAATAGATGCAACTCTTTGAAAAACAGATGCAACCCTTTAGAAATAGATACAACCCTTTGGAAAAAAAAAACTAACTTTTAATTTAAATTTAAAAACCAACCACCCATTTAAATAAGCCTAGCCCAAAATTAAAGGCCCAATCCAATATTCCATTTAGTAGAAAAAAGGCCCAAGCCCAAGCCCAAATTTGGCTTATTTAAATTTCAATTTGTTTCAACATTTTTTCCATGTAGGACAAACACTTCCCACATTTTGCATACCCATTTAGGCTTATCAAAACACTACACTTTGGAGCTAATTTCTCATTCACCCGGAAACAGATTTGAGAAAGTAAATATACCACATTCATCTCCTTGCGGATAGAAACGCACTCGTCTAGAGATTCGCAAAAAATTATTAACGGAATCTATTCCAAATCTCATCTAAAGTTTATGTTTTTAATGCCCCCGTTTCCAACAGTAAAATGTTTATTCACAAATTTTGTATCATTATTTGTGTCTGAAATTTTGTATCATTATAAAGAATCCGGTGACTAACGACTGAAGGTGAAGCTTTTGAAATGGTCTATCTCGTCGGTCCGTTTATCCAGCGAATGGCCAAGCTTCGTTCACGTGTTTCTCCCTCTGAAATTGAAGTGTGAAGAATCCAGCCAAAGACCAAGCTTCGTTCACGTCTCTCATCCTCTGAAATTCAACTCTCCCTCTGAAATTGAAGCTTCCAAGCTTCGTTCAAGTGTTTCTCCCTTTGAAATTGAAGTCTGAAGAATCCGGCCAAAGACCAAGCTACAAGAATTTGGTTTGTTCTTTTTTCTGCATTTTTTTAAATTTCAGTGAAGCTAAATTTTACTTTGTTTGTTATTCTGCATATGTATCTTAAATTTGCAGAGTCTGTAGTTTTATTTATATGTTATTTATAAGTCTATTTTACATGGTATAATCACTAAATTTGTGATATATCACTAATTTTGTTTTATATTTGGTTTATGAAATATAAAACTCCTGAATTATATACGATTCAATAAATGAAGACACAAGAAAACAGTGTGAGTGTAATAATATTTTTTGCAGTGGACATATGTGTTTACATATAATTTATAAGTCTATTTTACATCTTATTATACTAATTGAAATTGTGATATATTAGGGCAATTGTTTTATATTTGGTTTTTGAAATAACCCCTGAATTAATTTTGATTCAATAAATTAAGACACAACAAAACAGTGTGAGTGTGATAATATTTATCGCAATGTAGATATGTGTTTACATGTAATTTATGACCCTATTTTATATGTGATTATAGTAATTAAATTTGTGATTATAGCTATTGTAAGTGTGATAATATTTTTTCCAGTGGAGATATGTGTACTATTGCATTGGAATTTATTTAGTTATAGTAATATTTGGATCAGAAATTGAACTATTGACAGTTTTTGGTAAAACATTATGTTGCTGAGTTGAAGTATGTTAGGATTTATTTTGAATGATATGTTCGTATAATTGGTGCCAGAAGTTAGAAAAGTTTATGAATATTTGTATATGCATAATATTACTTTAAAAGTAAAATTTGTGAGAATGTTAATAAAAAGTTGTGATGGTTTATTAATAAAGATGTTTACACTTCTTTTTGAAAAGTTATGTTTTTCAGTTGAAATATGAATGGATATTTTGTGTATGACATGTTCATATTAGTGATGCCTCATGTTGGAAAAGTGTATTAGTGATTACTCTATCTGTTAAAATCAGGTGAAAATCTTAGATTAAAGATGTGATATTTTATTTATTAAATTGTTGACACCTGTTTGTAAAAGATTATGTTGTCCACTTCAGAAGTTCATTTGCTTCCCACCTTAAATGATTTTCCTTTATGAGGTTCAGTTGAAGTATGTTAGGAATAATTTTGTATGACATCGTCATATAAGTGGTGCTACATGTTGGAAAAGTTTATGAATAGATGTGAGATAAAAGATGTGATGTTTTCTTATTAAACTGTTGACACCTATTTGTAAAAAGGTTATGTTATTCAGTTGTAAAATTCATTTGTTTCCCACTTTAAATACCTCTATGAGTTTCAGTTAAAGTATGTTAGGAATAATTTTGTATGACATGTTCCTACAAGTGGTGCCACATGTTGGAAAAGTGTATGAACAGATGTTAACTAAAAGATGTGATGGTTTATTTATTAAACTGTTGACATGTATTTGTAAAAGGTTATTTATTAAACTGTTGACATGTATTTGTAAAAGGTTATGTTGTTCAGTTAAAAAATTCATTTGCTCCCACTTGAAATGATTTACCTTTATGAGGTTCAATTGAAGTATGTTAGGAATAATTTTGTATGACATGTCCATGTAAGTAGTGCCACATGTTTGAAAAGTGTATGAATATGTACACATGTATTATATTACTCAATCTGTTAAAATCAGCTCATGATGTTAGGTAAAAGTTGTGATAGTTTATTTATTACACTGTTGACATCTGTTTGTAAAAGGTAATGTTGTTGAGTTCGAAAGTGCATTTGGTTCCCACTTCAAATGAATTGCCTTTATCAAGTTCAGTTGAAGTATGTTAGGAATAATTTTATATGACATAGTCATATATGTTGTGGGACATGTTGGAAAAGTGTATGAATGTGTGGACTTACATTATATTAATCTATCTGTTAAAATCAAGTGAAGATGTTAGGTAAAAGTTGTGATAGTTTATTCATTACATTGTTGACATTTGTTTATAAAAGGTCATGTTGTTGAGTTCAAAAGTGCATTTGATTCCCACTTGAAATGATTTGCCTTTATGAGGTTCAGTTGAAGTATGTTAGGAATAATTTTGTATGCCATGTCCATATAAGTGGTGCCGCATGTTGGAAAAGTGTATGAATGTGTGGACTTACATTATATTACTCTATCTGTTAAAATCAGGTGAAGATGTTAGGTTAAATATGTGATTGTGTATTTATTAAACTGTTGACACCTGTTTGGAAAAGGTTATGCTGTCCAGTTAAAGATGTGATGGTGTATATATTAAAATGTTGACACTTATTTGTAAAAGGTTATGATGTCCAGTTCAAAAGTTCTTTCAGTTCCCACTTTAAATGATTTTCATTTATGAGATTGGTTGAAGTATGTTGGAATAATATTGTATGACATGTTCATATAAGTGGTGCCACATGTTGAAAAAGTGTTTGAATATATGTTAGATAAAAGATGTGATTATTTATTCAGTAAACTGTTAACACCTGTTTGTAAAATGTTATGTTGTTCAGTTCAAAAGTTCATTTGCTTCCCACATGTTACAAAAGTGTATGAAAGTGTGGATATGCATTATATTACTGTATCACTTAAATTCATGTCAAGATGGTAGTTAAAAGATGTGATGATTTATTTATTAAAGTGTTAATATGTTATTCAGTGCAAAACTTCATTTGATTCCCACTATAAATGAATTGCCTTTATGAGGTTCTCTTGAAGTATATTAAGTTTTTTTTATATGATAACTTCATATAAGTACTGCCATATGTTGAAAAAGTGTATGCATATGTGGATATGCATTATATTATTCTATCAGTTTGATGTAAAGATGTTAGGTAAAATAATTAATGTTATATTTATTAAACTGTTGATACATGTTAGTATAAGGTGGTGATAGTTGAACTATGCTAATACTTACGTCTTATGCTTACATTTATAGGTTTTATATTTAAGTTATGGCCATGGAAGATGGAACTATTAATATTGAAGAAACAGATAGCGAATCAGATTATGAATTACATGAAGTACAATGGAAACCATGTCTTGAAATGGAATTTGATTCTGAAGATGCGGTGTATGATTTTTAGAACAATTATGGTGGCAGAGTTAGTTTTAGTATTCGGAAGGAGTACGGAAATAAAAGTTGGAAGGATGGAAAAATAACATCTAAGTTATTTGTATGTAGCAAGGAGGATATAAAAGGTAAGGACAAGAGAGACGGAAAAACAAAGAAACCAAGGGTTGAAACACGTACAAACTGTGGTGCATACATGTTAGTAAGGTATGATGTGGGTTTGCAAAAGTTCGTTGTAAGACAGTTTGAAGAAAGTCACAACCATCCCCTCATCATGCAACTGTGCACCCACATGATGCCATCGCAGCCAAAAATCAGCTTAGTACAAGGTATTGATGTGGAGTTGGCTTGTGATTCTAGAATAGCAGTTCGTAAAGCCTTTGAATTAAGCTCCAGGCAAGTTGGAGGTAGAGAAGCAATTGGCTACACCAAGGTTGATGTACAAAATTATATTAGGACAAGAAGATAGAATGAGCTAGAATATAGAGCGGCGGGTTGGCTCATAAATTATTTCCAAACTCAGTTATGGGAAGATTCATCATTTTTTCATGCTGTCCAACTGGACAAAAATACAATGATAACTAATATATTTTGGGCGGATTCGAAAATGATATCAGATTATAGCCATTTTGGAGATGTGGTTACGTTTGATACATCGTACAATCTTGTCCAAGGTAACAGGCCTTTGGGTGTTTTTCTCTGTTTGAACCATCATCGGCACACATGTGTGTTTGGTGCCGCTTTCATGTATGATGAGACAGCAGATTCGTTTGCTTGGTTGTTTAATACATTCTTGAACGCAATGTCCCGTAAAGTGCCGAGGACAATATTGACTAACCAAGACGCAACAATGGCAAAGACATTAGTAAAAGTAATACTCGACATAAATCACCATATGTGTACACGGCACCTTATAATTAATGCACAAAAGCATATCAGCAACATGTCTGTTGGTGGGAAAGGCATAAAAAAGTGTGATCTCCAAATTAATGCTTAACATTGAGGAGCATGATGAGTTTTTACAGAATGGTCTTTGATGGAAAGGGAATTTGGTGTGGAGAATAATACATGGTTGGCTAACTTGTTTCGTTTGAAATATGTATAGGCCAAGGCATACGTAAAAAAATGTATGGTCTGCTGGTATGCATACCACACAGTTAAGTGAAAGTTTCAACAGTGGGTTGAAACAGTACTTATCTAGACAATATGCACTTCTAGATTTCTTTAAGCATTTTGACACGGTATTTGTACGACAAGAGGTACAAGGAGTATGAAGCTGAATATGATTTGGTCCAGAAGATGCCTAGGATGAAAGCAAGATCTCCAATATTAGATCACATCGGACATGTGTACACTGCTAACATATTTGAACTTTTTCAGGAACAATTATTCATAGTTTGTATGAGTCAGTATATCCTGAACTGCAATGACAATGGTACTGGGGAATATGTGTATCAAGTTGCGCTGTATAATGAGAAGGTGATACGGCAAGTGATACGGACACGTGACGACCATTTGTCTTGTTCTTGTGGAAAGTTTGAAATTGAGGGTGTCATGTGCAGCCATACTCTACAAGTCCTCAGAGATAAGATGTGTGCGAGCAAAATACAGAGCCTATATGTTTTGAAAAGGTGGACAAGAAATGCGAAGGACGGCAGGTTGGAAGAATTAATTGACACAGATGTGCTGACGGATCCTAGACTTGAGATGAGATGACAGCACAGAATACTTTGTCGTCAGCTCACAGAAATATCTTCCATTACATCCCTTAGCCACGATGGATTCAATAATGTTTTAATGCAGTTTAGTAGTTTGAAGCAAATTGCCCAAGGATCAATACCAAATCCTATGGCTGCCACCAAAGACATTGTGCAAAGCATTCCAATATTTAATCCGAAGGGGATTGCCATCAAAGATACATCGAAAGGAAGAAGGCGTAGGTTCGTATCTGTGTTGGAAAAAACCACTAGAAAGAAGAAAAAGACTGACAACTGTAATTTAGAGGTACATACCATTAGCCTTAGCATGTATGTATTTAGCATTATGTGCGTAGTTTTAATCTGTTATATTTATCGTTTTATCTCTGTTGTCATTATACAATTTTTAAACAACAAACTCCTCATATCGTGTTATATAGAATTCCAATGGTGGCGTTGTTGCCGGAGTGGCAGGTTGCAATGCTAGTATTACCACCCCTTCATATATTTTACACAATGTGAGTGTTCTTCTAAGTTTGACATATCTGAAACTATATGTACATCATAACACTTGAGTTGATGGTTTGATTGTTTACAGGGTGCTGAAATTACATCACACATATTCATGTCCAAAGAATTTGATAAGGCAGGACCTTCAACACAACCCCAGGAATCGGAGAATAGCCCCCGTATAGCTTATTTTGGTGAACCCATGACTCCATTAAGTAACCTGTTTGCAAGTGAACCAGTAATGACCCCATCAACATATGAAGAACCATTCACGTTGAAACTGGTAAGTGTGTATTATATAAATAACGCCCAAATTTTTAATAAATTTGCTATTGAAATTGCAAACAACTGATGTATTGTTTTGTGTGAATCATGATAGTAAAAAAGAGTTGATGTAGAAGTTGTACGTCAATCGAATGTTGCACCAATGTCCTCTGTGCCAATGGCAAACATGAATCAGACATGTCACCACCAACAGTGTTGGAAATAGACAGAACAAAACATTCTGAAGGACATAAAAATTTGGTGCAGTTATTTCTTTTGCTACAAATATTTTATTGAAGAACATATATGAACTTAAATCTTTTACTTCCTATGTGATCTTAGAAAGACTTTTGATACTTTATTTATATAAATTGCATTTATTATTGCACCTTAAATAATTCGGTTTGGTGAAGTTGTTGGTAAGAACTGTAAAGAGTCTATGGTTTGTTTGGACAATTATTTTCCACCTACACTGGTAGTTGTGTGGACAATTAATTACGGTTTGGTAAGAACATTAAAGAGCCGAGTTATGTTTACCCATTGCTGAACTTGAAGTTTAAATATTCAAGGATTCTTCATCACCATATCCTTTGTCTCATATTCACATCACATATCCTGTATAAGCAATGGGTGCATGTCGGTTTTATGTTATTTTCAAAGGCCGGAATGTGGTTATATATAGGAAGTTGGTAGACGCGAAGGCACAGACACGAGGGTATCCTAATGCGAAGTATTATCCTTATACTAGTTATGCAGACGCTGTTGAGGTCTTCAGCAAATAGAACACCCACTGCCATGTAATATCCCTAATTTTAAAAGGATAGCCCTGGTATTTTAATTAATTGTTTAATTGTATTTTTAATTATTTAATTATTTATTTGAATTTAATTGTTTATTTGCTTGTTTATTGAATTAATTGTGAATTATGTTATTTAAATGAATTGTTTTATTTAATTGCTTATTTAATTGTATTTTGTTTTTTCTTTAATTGACTTAATTATATGATTATGTGGATTAATGAATTAAATGTTTTAATAGTTTTAGGGTTTTATTTTCTTCACGTATGTAGCTGACTTAGTTATGTAAGTAGGTTGGTTTTCTTTTCCTTCTCTCAATATAATTAGAATTAGGGTTGGTATTTGTATAAGCCTATATATATACCTTTATACGTCTGCCAAGGGTTTATTAACCCTATTCACGTATACGGTGAGGCAGAGAGCAATAACAGGGAGGTTTGAGAGAGAACAGAGAGAGAAAAGTTAGGGTTTGGTTAGGGTCAAGGGCTGAACCAAGGAGGAGTAATTGACGCATGCTCGTGGGTTGAACTGGGAGTAACAGAAGTCAGTAAAAGCAATTATGGTCGCCGGAGTTGCTAGAGAAGATGGTTTAAGATTTCTAAACTTAAATTAGAGGCAAGTCTCTATTCTAACTCTTTCCCCTAAACCTGTGTTATGTGCATGCCTAGGTAGACTCCAGGGGTTTAATTAATGCTAAAACAAATCTTTTATGCATGTTTAAACTATATTTAATTTTGTTGAATTAAACTGGTTTGCAAATTCTTAAAGTTCTGTTAATTGGTTCCTGCTGTCTTTGCGTTTAAGCTATGTTTAATTGAGATCGTTGATGCATATTTATGTCTTGTAAATAATATGGGATGTTGAATGAATACTAGAATAAGTATTAAAAGAATTACAGAGGCACTGGGTATCGCCGGAGGCGAGGAAGACAAAGTAGAAAAGGCTAACGACTTTAGGGAGTGAGAGAGCAGGCTCCCAAAAGGAGGGAGCCAGCTCCCTCATTAATGGAGCTGGCTCCAAAGAGTGTGGAGCCAGCTCCCAGCTCCATAGAGCTGGCTCCCAAGGGTAAGGAGCCGACTCCCATGTTAATGGAGCAGGCTCTCAATTTGTGAGAGCTTGCTCTTGCCCAGAATTACGTATTAACTATTTTCAGGGTGTTGTTTAGACTGTGCAGGGTATTTTTACTCTGTTTAAACTACTTTAAATGATGTATGGGATTGTTATAGACCTGTAATATTATGGGGAAATATTAATTCATAATTAGACTAAGGAATGGAGTAAGATGAATTTAAGGAAAAACCTACAGGTTGCACACTGTTTTGGTTAATTAAATTACTTGCTGGAACTTGGAGCTTCTGTTATATATAATTTAATATTATTTAATCATAATTCAACAGAGTTATATGTATAGTGAATTACTTGCAATTAATTATTCTAGGTTTGGAATAAATTGATATTTATTTGCTGTTAACTGTATCAATTTATGGACGATTTGGAGGATGTAAATGCTTGGATTTATTTTAGCAATTTAAATAGTTAGAACATGATTTTTAGGTTTTATAATGAATGCCTAAAATCGTTGTATATGCATTAATTTATATTGATGCATATTTTGGAGAATGGTTGATGAATACCTAGTGTTGTTTTGTCAATTATGCTAATTGGAGGATTGTATGCACCGATATGGGACGGTGGCATACTAGGGATGGATTAGTTCAAATACTAAGTCCTACCTAATCTGGATTGAGATATGAATTAACCATAAAGATTAAGTCCTACTCATATTTGTGTCATGTCAATAAAATAATAGAATGACCTACTTTGGTTTCTGGATGGATTGTTATACATATATCAGATCACTATATCAGATGGATGATATTTTGTATTAGAAGTATACGTACTTTATATATTTATGTTATGGTGCCATGGTATGAGCTTTAGTCTCAGGACCATGGTTAGGGTACGTATATTGCCTAGGATGGATAACTAGACATAGTTGTTGTTCCTTAGTAGGTTTAAGTACACATGACCACATTATGTGCAATTTGCATGGTATCTCTACTCAGGCTAAGACAGACCTATTTGACTAGTGAGCGTCCTATAGTGTGTATTTATACATTTATGGACTATTCTAGTTATTGTTAAGCTATCTATGATGTATCTACGTATCGGGTTTCTGTATGGATCGTAGTAGGATAGAACTTGCATGTGAGCCTGACCCACTCTCTTATTTTTCAGGTGTTCGTCAGTTCCAGGGTTAGAGCTTGATCGTGCAAAGCAGATACAGTGACTCACTCCTCCGATTAAATAGGACTTCTCTCTATGTTTTAGTTTAGGATTTTATTTTCAGTTATTTAGTTCAGTTGGGATTTTGTTTAAGGGTCCACTAGATAGATTCCCGAGTTGTACTTTTGGAGGTTTTGGAGAATTGAATTATTATTATTCATTATCATTTTGAGGATTTTATATTAGTAATTCTTTTTAACTTATTATATTACTTCTTTGTTTCAATTTGTATTCTGTGCTTGTTTCAATTGGTTGGTATCCCTCGAATTTGTGCTCGGACTTGATCACCCGTGGCTCTAGAATCGAGGGGTATCATATGCCATGCTGAAGTGGTAAAAAGTGAAGGTGAGGTAGTACAAGATATTCAACCTGATGCAGTCCGTCCACCTCCACAGGTGTCTCAAACTGAATGGCAATCGGAACAGCTTATTAAGTATGAGGAGTTAACAAATGCAAGAAGCGTAATTGTTGTAGCGTGTAGATGAGCAGGTCTACCCATTCCAAGACCACATTCACTTGAAATGAAGTTGGCAGGTACATCAGATATGTATTCCATCATTGCTCAGATTAACCGTGAAATCCGTCAACTTTATCTGAGATAGCGTAAGGTGGAGAAAGTGAATGAAGCTAAACAAACATATGAGGATCCAGCTAAACAAATTGCCTCCATTTTGAATGACCCAAATCTGAAATCAAATTCTGATTTTTCGGATTTTTCTGACCCGGGAGATGATGACTTTGTAATTCCACCTCTAAGATATGATAGAAAAAAATAATGTAAGTGGATGTAAGAAATAGTATTTCTGGAGTTGTACTTTTATTGTAATAGTTATTTTTCAATTAATTTACTAGGAATAACATCAAAATGATATAATATGTTTTGTCATAATTAAGTTGTATGTATTGTAGGAATTATTTCATAACAGAAGTGAAAATAAATTTTACCTAGTCGCTGCATGTAATCGAAAGCCATTAATTATAAATTTTATTTTATAATATACATGTGTACACTTCTACAACATCAATGAACTTTAGAAAAACGTATTAATGATTGACACGTGGAAACTTCTATCTTACCCTTGTAGCTATATTGAAACGTTTTAACTTTATAACTGCCCTAGGTAACGTTTAAAGGTAAATTTATGCCTCTATTTATATCACCATCCTCTACACCATATGCAGTCGCTGCATGTATTAGGAAACCATGGATGTTGTTCTACATACTGCGATTGAATATGTGGTTAGACGAGTTGAGGCTATAGCTTTTACAAACAGTCAGGAGAAGCATGCATGATGAGTTATGTTTCAGTTTATAGTTTACAATTTACATGCATTCTCAGCTTATAGGTCTATATTACTAAAGTGAGACATATGGGTGTTTTACGTATTGAAAATGAAGGGAAACGGCAGAACTAGGCACTGGACCATGGACGACGGGTCTACACTGATACGATGCAACAATTGAATTAGTTGCACGTAATGGGCCAGATGAAAATATCCCAACAAGACGTATATACCTGGAACAATGTTTTGAATCCCGGGATCATGTTGCAAAGTTTATTAGGGGAGTGGTATGTTTACTAAGATCATGTGTATTCATTTACGCATTACACTTTATTTATTTATATGCTCTAACATGCAAAAAAATTTGCACAGGTTGATTGGATTGTTTACAATGAAAAAATAGGATTGGCTTTCCTCCGTACAAATGGTTACGCGTCCCTCTATCCTATGTGTATTGCATTCTTGCTTTCCAATGAAGCGGACAAAAGGCGGGGATAAATTTATTAACGTTGTTGAGGACAAATTCAATACTCAGCAGTTGTATCAAGTCTGCCTATAGAAAGATGTTAACAATTATTGAGAGGACTTCTTCCTATAATCGGTCATTCTTTACGCATGTTCCAAAATGTTGTCCTGAAGGCAACCATATTGATTGGCATTGCTGGATCCTTAACCAGGATCTCATCAATTGTAATCGTTGTTGGTGTGACTTAAATATCATGGTTTTGCAAGGTTGTCTTTCGCCACATCAAATAGAAGGATTATTTAGGTAGTTCTGTAATTTGAATGGGTAACACACAGTGGACTTTCGCCACATCAGAGTGGACTTTCTTCATGTATTCAAGTATATGAATTATAGAATAATGCATGATGAAAGTGATGTAGCAAAATATAATATTTGTAATTGTTATATAATTTTTGTATGGAGATGTTATTTTGAAATTGACATCATAACACACTATTAACAAGTGCCACAAGTATATTGTATATCATATAGGTATATATTTTAAACACATGTCACAACAATTTGTCAGACGTACATAACATAACATATGTCACAACTTTATATATGTTTTAAACGTATGTCACAACTACAAAACATAAGTAAAATATTACAAGAACACCATGAAGAACCACAAAACACTTATAAAAGTTATTTCATCCATCCCCCTCTAAACTTCCAAGTCACAGTAGTAGATGGATCAAAAGTGGGTAACTAATGGATAACCTATTTCCTGTGTTTCAAAGAAAACAATCATCGTTCTACAGGGATATTCAACTCAAACATCCTTGCCATATCTAAATCGCTGCTGAGCACCATGATCGGTTGATCAACTATACATCAACCTTCGCAATAGCACGAATCATTGTAAAATAGGGCTATTGGCCGGGTAAGTCGAACCACTGGGACTGCGCTAGTCTATGGCAACCTAAGTGTCTAGAATTGTTCTTAGAATGATAAGGGGTTTATAGAGGTTTGTTGGATGTCACTTAAGCTATGAAATTAAAAGTGCATAAAACAATAAATTGCAAGAATTCAAAGGAGTGAAGTACAAGTAAAGAAGGCTAGGGAAATGAATCCACCTCCATCCCTATACACATGCTAGGTTAAGAATAATTTAAGGGAAAAACAACATATATGATAGTCATGATACATAACAAAACTAGGTTGCTATAATATCCTCAAGAAGTTCATTTAAATAGGAAGGCAAGAATAAACCATCAAAGGTTCACATGATCAACTACCTAAACTAAAATGTAGCTTAGAACATGCTTACTAAGTCAAGGATTATCAAGCCCTAATTTGAATGGTGAATGCACATAAAGCAAAGAATCAAGTATAGACCATCAAAGGGAAACCCTAAGCCATGAACTATCTAGGTTCTCCAACTCCATGCCATTGAAACCATTCCATGATCTAACTTCCATTGTCATCATGGAAGTGCAAGCAATATGATTATGAAAAGCAACCATCCAAGACAAGATGAATAACTCACAATAATCATTTATAAACATTCAACATTCATTACAACAAAAATAAGGCTCTTGACCATGGAAAGACTATCAAAAATACATTGTAATCCCCAAAAATAAACTATACTAACACATGCTTACAAGGGAGGGGTTTCATCACCTCCCTAGAAGAAGAGTTAGTTACCCATTGGAGCCTTAGAATGAAGAAGAAGCTTGAACTCCATCTCCAATTTTCGAGCTCCCCCTTGTTAGCTTCAAGAACACCTTCCTTTCTTGCTCTCTTCTCTCTCCTCTATCTTGCAAAAATCAAAGATAAAGATGTGTGGCCCTTGGGTAGCTTTTTATGCTCCAACAACACCCTCTCTCTCCTCCAAGGAACACCTCCAACCACTTCATAAAGAAGGAAGATGGCATTGAGGAAACCAATGTGCAAGTGGCTGAAATTGAGCCATTTCTGAGTGCAATCTACCTGATTTTCGAGCACTCGCAAAGTGATCTCGAGCACTCTAACTTAGTGCAATGTGCAACATGCTCCTCTTGCTCAGCGCTGACCTATTTTGGTAAAACTGCTATAACTTTGTGCCCCGAACTCCGAATGATGATCTGTTTAAAGATTTGGAGAGCTGATTCAGTGCTTTAAAAACTTCATGTTTTGATGAAGACCCAATTCTCAAGTATGGTTGGTCGAAAATGGGGAGAAAGGCAGTACTTCAGTGCTACCAGGCAGTTTTGCGCACCTCTGTTACAAAGATCATAACTCTCTGCTCCGAACTCCGAATGATGAACCACTTGAAGATTTGGAAAGCTGATTCAGAGATATAAATCTTTCATGTTATGATGGAAGTCTAGTTCTTGAGTTTGCTATGTCAAAAATGGCGACAAAAGTCAGGATCACTGCTGCCAGAAATTCAGAAATGGCATCCTTTTTTTGCTCAAAATTCCACAAGGCATCATTTTTGCTTCCTTTTTGCACATTAACCTGAAAATGCATAAAAACATGCAAATGGAGTTAATCTACATAAAATAATTAATAACTGGACTTTGTTAATGTAATTTAGGGCGCTTGAATATACAATATTCGGCGCTTATCACACCCCCAAACTTACATTTTGCTAGTACCTTAGCAAAACTACAATGAAAAACATAATGAAAAGACAACCATGGGCATGCTACTACAAAAATATCATCCATGGTAAAATGAGATAGATACATAGCTCAAATACAACTTGAAACAGACAAAAACTGGAGATGGGGTCATTGGGAAAACTACCTTGCATATATGAAGCATTGATACAAAAAATGGGAAAAACCATTTCAACATGCATGCATCAACATCATAGTCCATATAAATAATTCAATTGTCATCTCTTAAATGGAAATAACTCAAACTCCAGTGAAAGTGAATTGGATTCTCAACATGCGGCTTTTACTTTCTTTTCCAATTCCAAGGCACAAGTTTTCAAATCAATGAATTCCCTTTTACATGAAGTCCCTAAGGCATGATTTTATTTTCAAGACAACTTTTGTTGCTTGTTAACAATTTATTTCAACACATAAGCGAAACATAGAATGGTTGTGCAATGCTAAAGTCCCTTAAGCTTTCTAACCAACCTATGTAGCAAGCGTTAGGCCAACAACTCCCAAACCAGACGGCTTTAGGGTGTTAAGTGTAGAGACACTCCAAAGGACTTAATAGCTCAAGTTGGAAAGGTTACGAACTTCAGCTAACCATGTTTATTACAATTTTTTTTGAATGACCGTGCAATGTTTAAGTCCTTTAAGCTTTCTAACCAACCCTTGTAGCAAGTGTTAGGCCAACAACTCCCAAACCAGACGGCTTTAGGGTGTTAAGTGTAGAGACACTCCAAAGGGCTTAATAGCTCGAGTTGGAAAGGCTACGAATGTCAACTGGTCATTTTTCATTCATTTTTTTTTTTTTTTTTTTTTTAAGACTTAAATCATGCCAAAGATATTCATCTATCAGGTCCATCAAATCAGATTAACTAGGCCAAGGTCAAGGTTGATCAACTGCATGCCTCACAGTTAAGTTTCCAATGTGTATCTGTGCATTGTGAAGCTTATAAGAGTGTAAATCCAGCAAGAATCTAATTGAAACATTTATACAAACTAGTTTGAATCTACATGATCATTTCAACTCAAATTTTTCTTTATTTTCAAAAATTTCAATTGCTTCTATACACAAGGTATTAAACATATGTTTCATCTTCGACAAGTGTCAAGTTATACTATCATTGCTTAGCAAAAATTATGAAACCAAAAATATGCCAAGAATGCTTTGATGCACCCCCAAACTTAAACTACACAGTGTCCTCAATGTGGGACATGGATGCAAGTTAGAGACAAAAATGACAAAGAGTATAAAAGGAACAACAATACCCAGGGGGAGGGAACGGCATTTTGAGACAAAAACCCCCAAACTTGAATTCGACTGCGCAACCTGGAGAGCAACATGAAGAACAAAAAGAAACAACCACAAACAGCATTAATAGCACAAGCATAAATACAGAAAAAGAATGTAGCGAAAGTTAACAGAACAGAAAGAATTTGCATTGCAAAAAGAGTTTACATGATGACAAAAAGAGCTGTACAGGGATCATGTCGACTAGAGCAACCTATACATAGCAAATTCTTACAGTTCAAAAGGAAAACAAAAGATACAAGAGAAACAGTTACATATGAAACAAAAAGATAAGGTCCACACTCGCAACAAGCTACTGTCCAGAAGGTAAACGGGCGAGGATGGAATGGAGGAGAGATTGAGTCTTACGCCGTTCAGCGGAAGCCAAACGACGTTCCTCAGCAGCGACACGGCGGTCTTCAGCAGCGAGATGACGATCTTCTTCAGCACGTGAAGAAGTCTCACACAGAGTCTGAGTGCACGCGGACAAAGAATTCTCAAAACGATCTAGTCGCTCATGAATATCGGCAATGGAAGCCCTGATGAAAGCCTGGTCCTGGTGAGAGTCGACCGGAGGCTCTACCCTTGCAGCGGCTGCGGCGATGGAGGCATCCTCAGAAGGAGGAGAAGGAGGAGCGTGGATGAACAGGGGAGCAGGAGGCTGAGGGGTACCAGAATGGCTAAGAACATTGATCCACCGGCGCTGGGTAAAAATTTTAATCTTTTCGCCTTTTGGTTCATGGGGAGGAACAACGAAACCCTTGTGCTGAAGGAGCCGAGTGATGAAAATTGGCAAAGGCAATTTCCGATTTTCAACTCGCGGAACCCGTGCATTATGAGCATCATGCCAAAACTTCATAAATGTGGTCCAAATGAGCTCGGGGATGGAGAACCATTGGCCTTGGTCCATGGCATATAAGGCTTGCAAAAGGAGGCCCCGACGCTCGGTGCTATGCACCAAAGGGCAGACATTGTGCTTGAAGATAGTGTCAATGAACCATAGGCGTTCCGAAAGATTGGTTTTGCGGATAAAAGACCGGGGCCTAGTAGGATCGTCAATAGTGCAAATGGCAGCGGCAATCTGCGACACAGGTAATGTATCTGGCTCCTCATATAAAGGGAGATTCTCACGATTGACAATGTCATCGGGGCACTCAATGGGGCAACCAGAAACCTGAATGATGTCGGTCATAGTGAAAGCATAGGCGGTGCCATCAATGGATGTAGTGAGAGAAATGGGTGGCTCTTCAGGGCATTGGAGATTCTGGTAGAAGAGGCGCACTACACGGGGGTAGGCAACCCTGGCAAGGGGGGCGCAAATGTGCTGCAGACGCCGGTTAGTCAATTCGGCTACAGCCCACGAAGTTGTGGGTAGTATGTCAAAGGCATCCGTGAGCGAAAATGAGAGTTCGTAGTTGAGTTGTTTGCGATCCCAAGGATCACGTGGTCGCTCACGAGTGACAGCACGGGCACCTGAAGAGGGTCTAGGAGGGCGAGAAGGACCGGCACGAGACATTTAGAGAGGTGGACTTGGTTGAGGAATTTCAGCGAACACCTGGCGTGCACCACAAAAAAGAGAAGGTGAAAATGAGTGGGGAGGAGGAAGAAACCCAAAATTTTGGACAAACAAACAAGCCCTATTATCAACAAATCAACAACAAAGCATCAACAGAACCAAACTCCAACATTACAAGCCCATCCTCCTTGTAAAACACCATGAATGAACAAAGGAAAAGAAAAACAAATGAAGAGGACACAAACCTGAATTTCAGGGTATCCGAGAGCAAGAAGGAAGGCAGGAAGAGGGAGGTGAGAGGATGGGGTGGTGGGGTATTGAGGTGAGTGAGAAGTGGTGTGGGTGTTGGGTTGAGGATGGTTGCTTGTGAGAGAGAGAGAAGGAAGGTGATGAGGTTGGGAGGGTGTTGGGAGGAGGGCCGATGGTGGAGGGATATTGGAGAGTGAGGTGGGTGGCTTGGTGGAGGTTGAGAAGAGAGATGGTTGAGGTTTGGAAGAGAGAGAGAGGAAGGTTGGGTGTCGGGAGGGGGAAGGTGGTGGGGTGGTGTTTGGGTTGTGGTTGGGGGGAGTGGGTTTTAAAAGAGGAGGGGGTAAGCTTGGTTCGAGCACTCGAAGGTGGACTTAGAGTGCTCTAAAATGGGGCAGAGAGTTGGGAGCCGAGGGGTGAGAGGATTCAATCAGCTGCGAGCACTCGAAGCTTAGGTTCGAGTGCTCGAAAATTTGGCAGAGAGGGTTGGGTGTGGGTTGATGTGGGTTTTGTAGTTGGTGTGGGTTGCATGGTAGGGTGGTTAAGTGTGGAGGAAGGAAGGTGGTGGTTTTGGGTACAGACAAGGCTGCATGGTGTGTGCATTAAGGAGGTGGGTTGGTGTGGGTTGGGGTTGAGAGGAGGTTGGTTGCTGGAGGAAGAAAGGTGGTGGATGCATGCATAGGGCTTGCATGTATGCATGCATCTCCATGGTGGCTGAGAGGTGAGGTGGCTTGAGGGGGTGAGGTTGGTGGTTGAGTGTGGATGAAGTTTGTTGGGTTTGAGTTGCCAAGAGTGAGGGTGGTGGATGGTGGGTTGGTGAGGATGATGTGGGGATGGGGAGGTGGGGTTGAGGTTGGTGGGTGGTGTTGTATGTTGGTTGGGAGGTGCATGCAAGTTGAGGAAGGTTGGTTAGTTTGGAATGGTGGGGTGGTGATTGGTCGAGAGTGGTGAGTCAAGCAAGGTGGTGAGGGTGGGTTTGATGGGTTGAGGTTTGCCGAGAGAGATGAGGAAGGTTGGGGGGTTGATGGTGGTGAGTTATGGGTTGCATGCATGGTGGGATGAGATGAGGGTGGTGAAGTGAGGTTGATGGTGGTTGAATGGTTGGTGCATGGTGAGGGGCATGCATGCATGGGGCTTGGGAGTTGGTTTGGTTGATGTGGTGGTATGCCGAGGGTAGGTGATGGTTTGGAGTGTGAATGAGTTGCAGGCATGGGGTTGTGGGTTGCTGTTGCATGCTTGAGAGGATGAGGGTTGGGGTGGGGTGGATGCCGAGAAGGAAGAGTGAATGAGGAAGAGAGATGCCGAGAGGGGTTGCTTGGGGTGTTGCAGCAGGTTGGTTGAGGTGAGGGAGTGAGGCTTTGGTGGGTTGGTTTTGTTTCGAGATAGAGAGATGAAGAATGAGGGATAGAGGAAGGTGGTTGCTGCTGGGGTTGATTTTTGAGCACTCTAAGCATTGAAGTAGAGTGCTCGAAGATAGGACAGTAGGCTTGGGGTTGAGTGAGGAGAGAGTGGGGTATAATTCGAGCACTCGACATGGGGTCTTCGATTGCTCAAATTAGAAGCAGTAGCCGCGGAACTGAGGTAGGCAACTGCAAGCACTCGAAGCTTGGTCCTCGAGTGCTCGAAATTAGGACAGTGGTGCAAGCAAGATTGGAGGCAGCAGCGAGCACTCGACAGGGAAGGTAGATTGCTCGAAATCATAGCAGTAGTCTCAGGATATTTGGTTTCGAGCACTCAACTGGACATCTTCATTGTGGGTTGACAATGGGCACTATTGTATGCATTGGATGCATTTTCATGCATGGTGTGCTAGCAGTATTCTTATGCATTGCATGAATGCATGCTATGGAATCATTAAACTGGACTGCAACATTGAGATGGAAATTGTAAACCTCGCATGGCATTAGAAAGTGGCAACTTCATTCCCATTAAGGTATGCATTTTGAAAATGTGGCAACATTTTTCCATGAATGCAACCTTCCCATGCATGGAAAAAATTTTGAAAATTTTTTGCATGTCATTCCATGTAATGCATGGGGAAAGTTTTAAACTTTGCATGCGGCAACCTAAATTCAAGCTATGCATAGAAAAATTTTGAAGCTTTGCATGGCATTCCCATGCATAGAAGAAATTTTTGAACTTTTGCATCGCAACATCATTCCAATTTTAATGTAGAGAAAATTTTTGAAGCTTTGCAAGATAATTCCAATCCAATGCATGGATGGAAAATTTTTGAAACTTAGCACTTTATCTCTAAAGCATGGAAAAATTTGGGGAACCATGATCCAACAATGCGTTGAAAATGAGAGGTTGTGCACATGAGTTGCATGCCAAAGATCCTATGAACTTGCTCGAAAGCGGTGGAAATTTTCGGGAATGAAAATTAGAGCTGAGAAGGTCTAAGAGGCCGGTCTAAAATTGCGGAACGTAACTAAAGACCATTTCAAAAAAATCAAATTTTTGGCTTTTCTAAACCACTTCCCAGAAAATTTCAAGGCACAAGCAATTTGAGAAGGTAGGGAAGCTTGAAACATCGAAAGAATTTCTTTCCTTGCTTTGCTAAATTTAATGTCGATAGCTAGACAAACCAGGATCAGGATCCATTGGAGAGATGGATCCTTAACGCTCCGTATGCAACTTGCCTCCTTCATATGGTCTCAGACTTTGATCAATGAATGGTGAGGGATATTGATCCTTCCGAAGAGAAACAAGTTTGGCCTTAGAGGATTTAAGCATCGGTTTTAATCTCACTTCTTTTATTTTCAGATTTAAGCAAAGGTGTTGCTTGTTCGAGATTATGGAGGCTCGTTGAATGTCATTGTTTTGACTAACAATGGTAGGATCATGACCTTTCATATTTGCAATCTCCAAGTCATATACCTCATTGTACTCAAATGGTTTGTTCACAGGTTGAGTATCATGGACAATGATTCTAGATCGGTGGTTCACCCTCAAAATGTTGAGGTAACTCCGGTGAAGAAATGGAAGGAGATGGACAATCCCACGATAGAGATGGATTTGGTGCTTCCCATAAAGGAGAGGAAAATGGTGATGGAATATCAAGCAAGGAGTTGACTTCCCGAATGGATTTGTCCACACCAAAATCCTCAAAATCAAAAGGGACTAAGCAAGCATGTAGGGGATCCTCCGTTGAAGGAGGTGGGATTGGATTTTGAATGTGTTCATCAGCAATAGTGATTTCAAAACACTCATTGTCATCTGAAGGAAGTTACACAGCATTGAAGATATTGAGCTTAACATTCATATTCCCAAAAGAGATATCCATCAATCCGGATCTACAATTAATGGAAGCATTAGCTGTAGCTAGAAAAGGACGTCCGAGAATTATGGGAATGTGTTTTCTTGGATCATGGACTGGTTTCGTATCAAGAACCACGAAGTCTACCGGGAAGTAGAATTTGTCCACTTTTATGATCACATCTTCAATAATTCCCCGTGGTTGCTTAATAGATCGATCAGCAAATTGCAATACTATCGGAGTTGGCTTTAGATCTCCCAAACCAAGTTGTAGGTAAACCGAATATGGAATCAAATTCACACTAGCTCCTAAGTCAAGGAGGGCCCTCTCGATTTTGTTGTCACCAATGACACAAGAGATTGTGGGGGCACCCGGATCCTTATACTTCGGAGGAGTGCTGTGCTAAATGATCGCACTAACATTTTCGGTTAACCTCACTTTCTTTGGTAAATGACTTTTAGAAGTGCGCTTTTGAGTGCACAAATCCTTAAGGAATTTTGCATAGGGAGGAATTTGCTTGATAGCATCCAAGAGAGGAAGATTGATCTTTACTTGCCTAAAGACCTCCCACATGTCTTGAATTTTGCAATTCTTATTCCCAAAAGGTGTCGACTCTTGAAGACGTTGAGGGAATGGAGCTTTTGGCTCATAAGTAGTTTCCACATTTGGGGTGACATGCGTGGGACTTCCGTGAATGGTATTTGGACAAGAAGAACTTGGATTTGGACTTGAAGAGCTTGAATTTGGATTTTTCAACGGAGGGTTTTTCTCACTTGTGTCTCCATCAACCTTGTTGTCAACCACTCTACCACTCCGAAGGGTGGTGATAGCTTGAACTTGTTCATGAGTCGGCCCACTCGGAGGAGGGGTTTCATCAATCACATGCATTCCTCTAGGATTTTCAAATGGTTGAGCGGGAAGCTTACCCTTGTCTTTTTGAAGAAGTTGGTTCACTTGGTTAGCTATTTGTCCCATTTGATTTTCGAGCCTAGCTATGGATTGAGTATGAGAGTGAACCATTTGGAGAGTAGGCTACAAGGATGTCAAGAGTTGCTTGTTGGCATCCATTATTTGCTTATTTAATGATTCCATCATTTGCTTGTTTGCAGCTACTATCTCGTCAGTTGGACACACAGGAGGTTGATTGGAGACATTTGGATTGTAAGGAGGACGGTAGCTTGAAGAGGCTTGGAAAGGTCTACCTTGATATTGAGAAGAGGGCTGATTTTGCCGCCCTTGGTTTTGGAATTGGGAATTCTGTGGGGCTTGTTGCCGCCACGAGAAATTCGGATGATCTCGCCAACCCGGATTGTAGGTGTTGGAATATGGATTGTTCCCGGGCCGCGAGAACATGGCATTAGCTTGCTCTTGGTTGGGACTAGGAAATTGCTCCGGTGTGGGGCAATCTTCCGAGAGATGGAATGGACTAGTACATGAAGCACAAACTGAACTTGCCAAATTTTGAGACAATGAAGGAGGAAGATGTGGTGCCATCAATTGGTAGAATTTATGAGCGATGGCATCCACTTGAGATGATTCCTCCCTTATTGACTTTGGTTGACAAGGGTTGGTGTTGTTTGGAGTGGTTGCGGTCGGAGCCCTACGAGAATTGTGTTGAAGTGAATTTTCACTCAAATTCTCGAGTAAGGTCCAAGCCTCATCCGCATTCTTGGACATGAACATCCCACCACAAGAAGAATCAACCATGAATCTATGGGTTTCGGTCAAGCCAGCATAGAAAGCTTGCACTAATTGCCATTTTGGGATTAAATGATGAGGGCATTTTCGAAGAAGATCTTGTAGCCTTTCCCAAGTCTCGTGGAGTTGTTCTCCATCAACTTGAGAAAAACTTAGAATGGAACGCCTCATTTGGTTGGTTTTACTCACCGAATAGTACTTCTTAAGAAATTCTTGTTGCAATTGAGCCCAAGAAGTAATAGAGTTGGGAGCGAGGGAGTTCAACCAATATTTTGCCCTATCCTTTAGGGAGAATGGGAAAAGATGGAGATGAAGTGCATTGTCCGGAAAACCTCTCAACCGGATGGTCGAACAGATTTCAAGGAACTCATCAAGATGCTTATATGGATCTTCATTATCAAAGCCATGAAATGATGGAAGCATTTGAATGGTACTAGACTTGATCTCATATTGAGCTGCATCGATGTTTGGCATCACTATACAAGAAGGAGAAGCATAGGTGGTAGGAATGAAATGATCTCTAAGAGTCATTGGTTCTACATTAGGAATTTCAGCCCTTTCATTCCCCGGATTTCCTACGTTATCCCCCATTATATTGAATTCAGTTTCAAGGTCCCTTGTAAGAGTGGGTTCCCTAAGGTTCCGTCTAAGAGTTCTTTCAAGTGAATTTATATCAATAGGCGAGTCAAGTGTGGGAAGAGAGAGTGACCTACGGCCAAACATCAACAATTCACAACAACATCATCACAACAAATCTTTATCATCAACTCCACATACGATGTTCCCTTTCTCCTCAATTATCAAGACAGAAAATAAATGGCCACGACAAGGACCGATGCTTGGAATTGAAAATACACAATTGAAATAGCCTCGACAAGGGCTTGCAATTTATCTACTTCTAAGCATAACACATGCACAATATTCACAATTCGAAACTAGAAGTCACGAGACTTACCTGGGGTCCTCTAGACTTACAATTTGCTAGCTATCCCACGGCGAGCTTCGAGTCCCTAGAATCTTACAACACGAAGATGATCAAAACACACAAGGAATATTCACAAGACACAATATGCACAATCAAACTAAATTTAAACCTAGAACTTTGGTCGCTAAACCGTTTGCAGTCCCCGGCAACGGCGCCAAAAATTGATCGGTTGATCAACTATACATCAACCTTCGCAATAGCACGAATCATTGTAAAATAGGGCTATTGGTCGGGTAAGTCGAACCACTGGGACTGCGCTAGTCTATGGCAACCTAAGTGTCTAAAATTGTTCTTAGAATGATAAGGGGTTTATAGAGGTTTGTTGGATGTCACTTAAGTTAGGAAATTAAAAGTGCATAAAACAATAAATTGCAAGAATTCAAAGGAGTGAAGTACAAGTAAAGAAGGCTAGGGAAATGAATCCACCTCCATCCCTATACACATGCTAGGTTAAGAATAATTTAAGGGAAAAACAACATATATGATAGTCATGATACATAACAAAACTAGGTTGCTATAATATCCTCAAGAAGTTCATTTAAATAGGAAGGCAAGAATAAACCATCAAAGGTTCACATGATCAACTACCTAAACTAAAATGTAGCTTAGAACATGCTTACTAAGTCAAGGATTATCAAGCCCTAATTTAAATGGTGAATGCACATAAAGCAAAGAATCAAGTATAAACCATCAAAGGGAAACCCTAAGCCATGAACTATCTAGGTTCTCCAACTCCATGCCATTGAAACCATTCCATGATCTAACTTCCATTGTCACCATGGAAGTGCAAGCAATATGATTACGAAAAGCAACCATCCAAGACAAGATGAATAACTCACAATAATCATTTATAAACATTCAACATTCATTACAACAAAAATAAGGCTCTTGACCATGGAAAGACTATCAAAAATACATTGTAATCCCCAAAAATAAACTATACTAACACATGCTTACAAGGGAGGGGTTTCATCACCTCCCTAGAAGAAGAGTTAGTTACCCATTGGAGCCTTAGAATGAAGAAGAAGCTTGAACTCCATCTCCAATTTTCGAGCTCCCCCTTGTTAGCTTCAAGAACACCTTCCTTTCTTGCTCTCTTCTCTCTCCTCTATCTTGCAAAAATCAAAGATAAAGATGTGTGGCCCTTGGGTAGCTTTTTATGCTCCAACAACACCCTCTCTCTCCTCCAAGGAACACCTCCAACCACTTCATAAAGAAGGAAGATGGCATTGAGGAAACCAATGTGCAAGTGGCTGAAATTGAGCCATTTCCGAGTGCAATCTGCCTGATTTTCGAGCACTCGCAAAGTGATCTCGAGCACTCTAACTTAGTGCAATGTGCAACATGCTCCTCTTGCTCAGCGCTGACCTATTTTGGTAAAACTGCTATAACTTTGTGTCCCGAACTCCGAATAATGATCTGTTTGAAGATTTGGAGAGCTGATTCAGTGCTTTAAAAACTTCATGTTTTGATGAAGACCCAATTCTCAAGTCTGGTTTGTCGAAAATGGGGAGAAAGGCAGTACTTCAGTGCTGCCAGGCAGTTCTGCGCACCTCTGTTACAAAGATCATAACTCTCTGCTCTAAACTCCGAATGATGAACCACTTGAAGATTTGGAAAGCTGATTTAGAGATATAAATCTTTCATGTTATGATGGAAGTCTAGTTCTTGAGTTTGCTAGGTCGAAAATGGCGACAAAAGTCAGGATCACTGCTGCCAGAAATTCAGAAATGGCATCCTTTTTTTGCTCAAAATTCCACAAGGCATCATTTTTGCTTCCTTTTTGCACATTAACCTGAAAATGCATAAAAACATGCAAATGGAGTTAATCTACATAAAATAATTAATAACTGGACTTTGTTAATGTAATTTAGGGCGCTTGAATATACAATATTCGGCGCTTATCACACCATTCTGTCAAGTGTGTCAGGGATAGAAGCATATACATTCATGGCAAAAAGATGTGGAATTGCATGAATGAATGGTAGTCCACACAAATCTTCTAAAAATTTCTAGTAACCATAATTTTGGGGATCCACATTTCTGATTTCACCAATAAGAGGACCATAGTGAACAAGAATGGAAACCATACCGCCAATGCAATCTGAAAAGTAAGTACACAAAACTGAACACTTAAGTGCTTAGACTGAAAAGTATAATTTATATATGCACAATTAAGATACAAATATTATACTTAGCATAGGAACACTCACCAACTTCCTGATGAAGCTACCTTCCTATTTCTCGGGTTGCAAGAAGCTGCCTTGGATTTTTATGGTTGAATAATATATATTCAGTAAACTGAATAGTAATAAGTAGTTGGGCACCATTAACTTTTCATTTATACCCAACTTCATTGAATGCATCATTTCCACTCTGTTTTGCCGAATAACTAATTGAATGCAGCCGCATCTTTCCTTTTGCCACACAAACCTCTCTAATGCTTCTCTCTTTGATGCATCTCTCAATGCATTTATGTATGGCCAGATATGGTAATTAGATCTCAACCTTATAAAACCTAACTCTCCGCACTTTGTATAACCACAACCAAAACGAAGATGGACAGGAAAACTAACCCATCTCCTCCACCACCAGTCCCCCTACCTCAAACAACCACGGCTGAGACTGATGATGAGTTGAATATGAACTATCCTAACTTTCCGAATACCATTATAGGTAAGCTGATCCATGTCATCAAGAAGATGCAGATGATAGAGAAAGAACTGCGTTGGGTGGAACGTAGCTTAGCAGACTTGAAAAACGAGCACGACAATGCCCTCAGCAATAACCTCTTTCCTCCATCTCCCATTTCCTCTCCAAATGAAGGTCAAAACCTAGATGATGCGTAGAAGGGAGCCAGTAGTTCAACTCTTTTGTTATGTGATATATAGATCCATATATTTTGCAAGCCTTTTGTAGTTCCTATAAGGTACTTACTTTCATGCGTGCTGCATGAAATATGAAATATGAAATCTTAGCGTTTTGGAAAATGATGGCGACGAAGCCCCCGGCGGGTCCGGCAGCACGTCGTTGTAAATATAAAGGGAATGAAGTACGATGCGAATGTAAGTAAATATGAAGAAAGGCAGATACGAATGTAACAATTGTTTTCTTGTTCCCAACTCTTTTGTACCTGTTTTGTAGTTCCGGCAGCCCCATTTAATTTCACTTTAACTAAAGCCCTCTGTTTTTTCTTCTTTCTATTCATTGATTTTCCGGAATACAAACCCACTTTGACAACATATATTACATTGAATACAAACATTATTTTATTGTAATTAAAACTAATTATTTAAACCACTTTGAAACTGATGACTGACCCTTGAATTTGAACCGTTATAAATGAACCGTTAGAGAGCCGTTATAAACACACAGACACACAAACAAGTACATGTATATGTATATATATATATATATATATATATACACACAAAGAACTAGTAACAGAGTACCACTGGAGTACGTCAAAATGCATACCCTTAAAAAATTCTAATCATCAGTCTTATTCCACTTTTCTCTAACAAATGAGTTGTCTAAGGTGTGTACTTTGTTTACTGCATACTTTTACCGTCTTCAATGGCGTCATCGAGCAGCACTGGAGTACGTCGTAGAGGTACTGTTGACCATCCAATTTGTTTATGTGGAGAAATGACTCGTTTGCATATTTCAACGACCAAAGAGAATCCTAGGAGGCGATTCTTCAATGCAGAAAGGCGTTGTTCTTTTTTTTTGTATGGATCGATCCATCATCCACGGCAGTTGAAAACGATGTTGCTCGTGCAATAACAACTACTGCAGATGCCAATCTTCTAAATTTACATTTGTCAATCGCAAAAGTTTTCTTTTTTTATTTTTTTTCCTTACAGGCCTGATTTTTTTTGGATTGGCAGTGATTTTACTCATGCAAGTGTTGTTGCGTAAATGAACTATTCGGATTAATGTCAAAAAGAAGTAATTCATAAGTTATGCCAATTATTTTGCAATAAATATTAGTAGAAAAGTGTGATGGGTATTTAACAGTTACCTTCAACTTCGTAATTGAAAGTTGCGATGCATGTTAACAAATAAATCATATATAATATAAAATAACATTGTAACACATATTAGTCAAAAATTATGACGCGTATTTCACAGTTACCTTCAACTTCGTAATTAAAAGTTGTGATACATGTTAACAAAGAATTCATATATAATATAGAATAACATTGTAACACATATTAGATCAAAATTATGATGCGTATTTCACAGTTACCTTCAACTTCGTAAGTAAAAGTTGTGATGCGTGTTAACAAATAATTCATATATAATATAGAATAACATTGTAACATATATTAGTCAAAAATTATGGTGTGTATTTCACAGTTACCTTCAACTTCGTAATTAAAAGTTGTGATGCATATTAACAAAGAATTCGTATATAATATAGAATAACATTGTAACACATATTAGTCAAAAATTATGATGCGTATTTCACAGTTACCTTCAATTTCGTAATTGAAAGTAGTAATGCATTTTAACAAAGAATTCATATATAATATAGAATAACATTGTAACACATATTAGTCAAAAATTATGATACGTTTTTCACAATTACTTTCAACTTCGTAATTAAAAGTTGTGATGCATGTTAACAAAGAATTCATATGTCATATTAGTAAAAAATTATGATACGTATTTAATGATTCCTTCTACGCTCCCTTCAACTTCCTTTGCTTTACATTGCTCATAAAAGTTGTGATGTATGTTAAGATAAATGTTATATTATATACAAATATGTTGTAACACATAGTACTCAAACATTCTGATGTCTAATAAATGAAATTTGTATGACAATCCAACAACATTTCAGGAAATTTGGCAGCCATTAATTTTACCACCTTAACACAAATTAATTGTACGAAATTAATACAAATTAATTGTTCGTTTGGGATTCACGAATAGATGACAGGGTGCACAAATCAACTTTTTTTTCATTCCTATCATTGTCCAAGAGCTGGAGTAATATTTCAGAACGCATCACCTTCGCGTCTCTCTGCAACATTACAAAAAGTATAACACATTTAGTTAATTCATGATAAAGTAAATGTGAAATCTAACCATTACTGTAATTACATGCATTATATTGTATGAATAAGTTATCACATTTTTTACTTACATGTTCCAAAGTGGGGGATAAACATTTCCCATTCCATCGCTCCATAAACCTCATGACAAATACTCCACATGATTCACTGTAATGGCAACATTTTTTAATTGAAAGTAATTACCTATATAAATGTATAGGGCAGTTTTCTAATTAAATACATAATAACTTATTCTTACCCATCTGGTTGTCTAGATATTTCTCTTGGTGTGTTGGGCTGAAATTCTATGAAATCTTCCTCACACACGATCCCAATAAACTCTTTCTGTTGTACATACCAATATTTTGTAAATAATAAATGTTCACTCCTAATCAATTACATTAAGACAAACTAAACATACGTACCAACACTTTAACATAATCTATGTATTTATGGGGCCTTCCCAATGAACAAAGGTAATCAACCTTCTTCTTCGGACAGTTAACAACCAACAGAAACCAATGTCCTTGTATGCATACAGGGAAATATAACTGCAGCAAGGTAAGTATACAGAGTTAATGAATAGTAAAAGTAAGGTTTAGAAGATTATGGAGTAAAGAAAAGAAAAAAACACACTAACTAGTTTTGCTGTGTCCGCATCAGGTAAAAAATAGTACTCACCATTCTTCTTGAATTTTTCCCACACTTCTTTAATGCAACCGATGCGTTCAGGTTTTTTCTTTAATTTTCTTACCTTGAATTCACTGATTAACTGCATGGCTCTACTACTAAAGTAGTACCTGTCCCCCTTTAATCCTTGTTTGTTATTTAACATATTCTCAAAGTAATTTATTACCTGTAAAAATTACAGATTTTTTTACATACATGGTAAAGTAATTCAATTAACATTCATACATATGTATAAATAATGTACAAAGTTAAATTAACTCACATCGTCGGACACCCAGTAATCAGTAAAGACATTATACATCTCATAGCGAGATACGATAGTACCGTACATGGAAAAAATTGGTCCACTGACACAATTAACAACAAAGCTTAAGAATTCAGTTTCATTTTGTACAAATATTCTGCTATATATATGATCCAGAAATGTAAATATATTAAGCCAGTATTGGTCTCGAACATTTTTTGTACAATAAATAATACATTACACAAATATATATATAGTTTATTCATATATGGTGTTCATGTTTTGTTGCATAAAAAATTAAGCATTCCATAAACACTCTCTAGGCAAGAAGTGGAGAGACTATTTCACAAGAAAGAATAGCTACAAAAGGAAGTGGAGAGACTGTTTCACAAGAAAAAAAAGCTTTTGTCAATGCTATCTAGGCAAGAAGATACAAATAGTATTGAAAAGGAAGAACAAATAGTGGATAATATTCAAAACTCTCTATCTGTTGTCTCAGCAAGTCAACTAGATGATAGAGAAGTGGTGGTTCAGATATCCACAGTCAAGCACAATAAGAGTCTGAATATTCAAAACTCTCTATCTGTTCTCCTGTATGCACAATAAGTGACAATTAAAGGGCATTTCTAGAAATTCATGAACAATCCTATTTTTAATCTCTAAAATTAGCATGAAGAGTGCACTGATCCACTGAACTATAAAATGAACCTGTGAAGTTAATTTTCTGGTGTAAATCTGAGGCTACTGAAGGTGAAATCAAGTTGTGCCTACCTCTGGTGTTAAAACAAGGTTCAAGCATGTGTGGTTGTGGTTTTTACATCTGCAGAAGGTGCTCTCTTATACCAAAGTGAGCTGAAGTAAGATTTTACATCTCACACCATTACAACTATTTTTCTGGTTTTGTCACTTAATCTGAGCTTATATTGTTTGTATCTTTTTATGAGCTACATGTTATTCATCCTACCAAGTTTCCATTACTGATTAAAGGCTATTGAAATTCAAGTTTTACCAAAAAAACTGATTATCTTCGTGGTTGACCTATTTAACTTCACATTAGACAGGGTTTTAGGCCAGTTTACTGTGATTTGAACTGAGAAAACATTATACTTTGGTATCATTGATGAGATTTGTGTTTGACCATATGTATTTACATAAAATATAACTGAGGATGTCCAGTACAAGACAGTGCATCTATGAATTTACATTTCAATCCCTACTAGAATAGAGTTTTTGCAGAAACTGGTTTAGAACACATTTTGGGGCTCAAATTTAATTCATAAAGAAGTACTCCACCTCTATGTTTTGTTTCAAAACATAAACCAAGTATAGGAGAATATTTTCCAGGCCTGACATGTTGTAGCATACCTTTTCTAGCCTCGGTTGACAGGGATCACAGTAGCTACAAAACTAACCTGCTCCTAGTTGTTTTGTTACTAATTTTGTGCTAAAGTGTGATTATCTTGTTGTGCTTATTGACAACATTGTTTGTGCAATTTTATTATGATAATTTGAAGGTGTGACAACCTATAGTTGCTCAAAGTTCAGGTGTTTTCAACTTGGTGTTGTGACACCTCATTGTAAATGGTAGTGAGGCTTTGTAGATCTTGTATTCATGTGGTTTGCTTAACTTAACTTGCAATATATATCCTTCTCAGCTCAATTTCTACTTAAGTCAAAAGAAGAAGAAAGTTGTAACCAGACCAATCTGCCACCAACCACAACAAAGCTTAACAATTCAGTATCATACTCATGTCATCGATTTTGAACAAATATTCTCCTATATATATGATCCACAAATCTACATATATTAAGGCAATATTAGCTCAATTATAACTCAATATACCTTTCATATATACTAAGTATTTAAATTAAATAACCAACCTAATAAAAGTCGGTGCATTGGAAAACTTACAATTTATCCGCCTCAACATTTGCCACATATGTCAACAACATGTTTTACTCCGTAGTCAGACTAACCATTTTGCTGCCTTTGTATACATATGGACAGAAAAAATATTTCTTCACTTTCAATTTACTCTTCCCCTTCCCTTTTTTCCTTTTACATCACTGGTTCCCTCTTCAACATTTCTTAAATCAATAACCTCATTTAAATCATTTTTTTCCTACGCAATTACCAATACCTCCTGCCTAAGACTAGAACGACCCTTATTTTTTTCACCCTCCGCATCACTGCACTCATGGTCACTTCTTTCATTACTTTCCTCACTCCCATGCGATTCATCTTCACTATTATTTAAACCACTTCCCTCGCCCACTATTTCATCATCACCACTAGAGTTTTTATCATCGTTGATTTCACAATCCTTACCAACTCTGCTATCATCTTCACCTGCTTTCTCAACCGGTTCAACATCCCCATCCTTACTACTTCTGTTATCATCTTCACATTCCCCACCTACACTGTTGGCATTGCCATTGTTATACCAGACACTTTTCCTTTTTTCCGAATTCCACGCTTCTTCAATGAAGTCAACAATTTTCCTAGACTCCTCTTCGAATTTCTTATATTATATTCAGCTAATGCAATGTCCATCTTCACTTTTTTAATGAAAACTTGCGCATATACAGTTCAATGACATCCGTAAAATTAAAAACAAATATTCTACATACATGAAATGCATTTCACTAACTAAATGATTACCTCCACCTCTGAGTCAGAACATTCATAATCATCATATTCAAAGCTCAATGAATCAGACGAAGAAGGGGCCAAGCCATCTTCGGCTGCACCATCATCACTTTTGCCTTTTCTACATGTCTTCGCCTTAAGAGGCACCAACTATTCAAATTCAATATGAAAATACATAAGTCAGTCATTACATTATCATATAACAAAATAAATTACCTGTTCACAACACACACTTCAATTACCTGTCCACGACCAAAACCTCCGTTACCCAATTCCCATCTTACGCGAGACCGAAAAATTTTTGTGGTCCAAAAATCAAGGGCTTTAATATCTCCCTTTGGGTAACCTCCATATTGTGTCTCACAGCGCATCATATAAAGCAGTTGTTTTCAATTACAACAAACAAAGTAAATAAAAAGGAAATCTAAAGAAAATAAAAAGGAAATCTGAAGAAAAGAAAAGCAAATGTTAAAAGCAATGATACCTGCAAAAACATCAAACAACCACCAGAGGACTTTTTCAGCTTCCCATTTATACGTGGTTTCATAGTTCTCAACAAATAATCGCGGACATAGCCGCACCAGTTGTAAGTACTAATACCATTAACATCATCAACACTTTTCAACAAGCCCCAGTGGTATGTATTTCTACCGGTAGGACTTAGTAAAGTGGAGCAAGCAAAGAGGACAAATGCTCTCTTGAATTCATCACTTGCCTTTAACTTTAAAACCTGGTCAAACAACAACTCGTCATGAATTCTGCCAGTGTCGAAGTAACCACCTTCGTCTATCCACTCCGCATCATAGAAGTGGACATTTGTGGGAACATTTGGAACTCTAAATGGAATCCCAAGAATCGAGTGCACATCGGCTGAATGTATCGACATAAAGCCTCCGTCCTTAAGTCTTATGCAAGAATTATCAGGGTTATAATTCTTTAGTAAGTACATGCATAAGTCCCGAGACATATATGTACATTTCAGCTTCAATAAATTTCCAAATCCAATGTCCTCCACAGCTTTTCTCTTATCGTTATCAAGTTGTGCAACAGCTTGAACAAACTTGGAAAAGGCGCATCTGTGCCATGCACTTAGATGAGCAATTTTTTTGGCCTTTTTCTTCTACTTCAAAGCCATTCCATTAAAAAAACAAACATCATGCATATAATATTTTCAGAGAACTTAGTTATAAAATTAAATCATTAAAACAAAATATAATTACCTTCTCTTTTATAGGAGCTCTTTTTTCTAGAGCGAGCTTCTCATACTCTTCCATTAATCTTTTTCTTTCCCTTACCCACGGTTCTTTCTCACTAGCCGACATTCCATTCCATGTCATTTTGCAAGCATTGTGCACTAAATTCATCAGAGCCTTCGACATCCTTCCAAGTTTGTGATTAGCTTTCTGATACTTGGCAATATAGTCAGACCTGCAATCATAATAAAGAATTTATTATCAACTTTTTAGACGCCTCAGTAGTTATTAAATGAATGTATATTGCATTAACAAACTAACTTTCCTACCATGTCTAACAACAAAAGATAATATACAATACAAATTATCTACTAATTATGTTTTAGGCCTACCTCTGTGTTCTTCAAGTCTTAAAGGGAATAATTGTAAAGATCTGGTTGATAAGGTTATTAAACAGATTTCTCATTGGAATACTAAGCTGTTGTCTCTTGGTGGTAAGTTGGAGTTGATTAAAACAATGGTGAATCATATCTTTCTTTACTGGTGTAACAGTTTTAATGTACCTATCGTTATGACAAATCAAATTCAATAATTATGTAGAGATTTTTTGTGGGGGAGTACTTCTCATGCTAATAAAATACATCTGCTGAAGTGGGATATTGTTACAAATACAAAAACTGAAGGAGGTTTTGGCCTTAGAAAGCTGTCTGATGTTGAAAGAGTGTCTAAAGTTGTATTGGATTGGGACTTTTTACTCAGTAAGGATAGGTTGTGGGTGTCTTGGTTTCGTCATAAATATTGTGCTAACTCAATTGTCTAGAATGTGGTACCAACAAGTTCTAATTCTGTCATTTGGAAGGCAATTGTGGAGGCTAGAGCAACTATGTTGACATTTGTTTCTTATTAAGTTGGAAGTGGCCAGGAAATTATATTGTTTCTTGACCCTTGGAGTGAGGGGTTAACAATTACACAAAAATTTGATCATACGCTGCCTAGAATGTTATGTTTACACAGGGATGTTTTAATGCAGAGTATTATGCTGAATGGAGGCTGGACTTTTGCTCTGTTGGAAGATGATTTGTTTTTTCCTTTCAGGGCTTATCTTGACTCTATCAGTATTCAGTTTAAACCACATAAACTGATATGGATTGCTAAAGTCCTACATTCGAATATGGAATTTTTTTGTGGCTGTTAACACAGTTTGGGAGCTTTTTCTTTGGTTGAATTCTCAGTACCAGAGTTCAACGGTTCTGAAAAGTTTATTTGCAGCATCTTTGTGGGCTATTTAGAAGGAAACAAATGCTAAATTACATTTGGATGTTTGCACTCTTTCTAATTCAGTGGCCACACACATGTTTTTTGATGTTGTCACAGTACAAAATGCTAGCTAATAAGATATTACTATATAAATTGTGGTTTTTAGTTGCTGTATTTTGTTTGTGCTTTGCTGAGGTGGACATTGTAGGGGACCCTATTTTTTGTTGCTGTTTTGTTACCATGAACTGATTACAAGGCTTTATAAGTAAAATTTGTGAGAATGTTAGTAAAAAGTTGTGATGGTTTATTAATAAAGATATTTACACTTGTTTTTGAAAAGTTATGTTCTTCAATTGAAGTATGTTTGGATATATTTTGTATGACATGTTCATATTAGTGGTGCTACATGTTGAAAAAGTGTATGAATGTGTGGATATGCATTATATTACTCTATCTGTTAAAATCAGGTGAAGATGTTAGATTAAAGATGTGATGTTTTATTTATTAAACCATTGACACTTCTGATGTTTTGTTACCATGAACTGATTACAAGGGGCTGCATTTTCTATTTTTTGAGTTGTTATTTTTGGATTCATTGGTTTACTATTTTACTTTCCATTTGACAACTTTATTTTTCATTTCATATTTCTAAAAAAATAACAATCACAAATTCTTTCAACATCAGTGTATTATGAATTGCATAGTACATCAACAAACCTTCCTAACATGTGTATGTGTATTATACTTTTTATTGCAATAAATAAGATACACTTCATTTTTTATTTCATATTTCTATAAAAATAACAACCACAAATTCTTTGAACATCAATGTATTATGAATTGCATACCATACTAACATGTGTATTTACAGTTATACAATTAAAATTAACACAATGTGAATTTCTGGTTCTACAAATAAAATAAAAAACACTAATTTAATCAATCAAATTTTATATAAACTATCAATTTTTGTAAAACCTAAATACTAAAATAAAGGCAATTGTGGATATAAATTTATTTTAACAGCTTAAGGAATATTTACCTATACATCACGCAGACTGTGGCAGGCGGTTTCACCAATGACTGCTCCCCACCTGCAATATCTTCTTTGTTCATTGTTTTAGATACCGATTTCTTTTCCAATTTCTTCTTCGCTACACTTTTTTTCCTCGCCATTATATTTCCCCAAATGCTTAAAACCCTCACAAAATCACAGTATAAAACCCTTGCAAAATCACATGATTTCTTCTTTGACGGAATAAGATGCAACAACAACACCAATTGAACAACAACAACTGCTATTAAACAAACGAAATGGAAGACGGACAAACGAAAATATGATACTGCCTTAGAGAGAAAACGAGACGAACTAGAGGAGGGAGGGAGGATGAAGAAGGGAACACAAGGTAAGCCAAGAAGAAGATAACAGAAGCTAAGGAAGTAAAGAAAAAACTGAATGACCAAAGGGAAGTCGCCGACGCATGGTTCGGACGGGAAACCAGAGGACGACGAAGGAAGAAGAACAGAAGCTCGAAGAAGAATACGAAGAGAAGAGAAGAAGTCAACGTAAAAAGTGTAATTTGGGCCCGCGTATAATTTTGGTATATTGTATTCGTATATGGTAAGTATGTCTTTTGTCTGCAGTATTCGTACGTGGTAAAAAAAAGTAAGGTTAAAAACTTAATGCTGACTTGGCATTTCGTCAACGCTGACAAGGCAATTACATGGCAAAATGGGCTGACGTGTCTTCATCCCAGCCCTTGGATTTGCCATGGACACCCTCCAGTGAGAGGTGCCATGGAAAGGATTATAGCCTAGTTCTATGGGGACAAAACTGAGAAATTATTGTATGAACCAAGTCTACCAACTCATTTTGCTTAGTTGGTGGACTACACCAATCAATTGTAGACAGATTGGATAAAATTATTTTTATATTCCACACCTAACATGCTTACACCCGCACCTAATCATCTCCATCTCTCATCCCCTTTGCACTCTCTTTTCTCCCTCTCTCTATCTCACCCTCACCCTTTGCAAAACCCAGATCAAACAAACCCAAAAAACTCGATCTCTTCAAACCCAAATTCATCACCTCACCAATATCAACCTTCGTCGGAAAATCAAACCAAGAACCCATTTCGATTCTATTGAAATTGAACAAAACCCTAGCCTTGTTCATCAGATCCGACGACTGTAATAACAATTCTGTCGAACCCAACTCGACTACACCATTTGTAGAAGGTATACACACCATAGTCTGCAACCCAAATACCCGTCCCTGCAGAGCTCGCTCGTAGGGTGAGGCGGCGAGTCGGTCGCCTCCGGCAACCCATATCAAAGCCGAATTGAAGAAAACCTGACCCGGAAGAGCACTTCCATTAGTAAACAACTGAGTCATCGACACCAGAAAGAACCACTCCGTATCAAAAACTTCTTTGTCAACAACTTCATCCAGAGAAGTAGAGGAGCCGGAGATGAGCGAATTGAGCTCCCGGAGCACCTTTTTCCGGTGCTCTTACTCCGCTATTTTGTGCTTGGGCTCACTGGCGATTGTATCACACGCAAGTTTCTAAAGGAACAAGCCGAGATCGGAGTTATCGAGAGATGACTTATGGAGAGCTAACAACTTTTTGTTCAGGCATTCTCACATAACGATTTAGACGGTTTTGTAAATATATGGGTCTACTTTTTCTTTTTCTTTTTTCTTGTTAGTTATGCTGCAGGAGTTAACCCTAATGCTGAAAACCCAATGTTAGATCTTTTAGGGTTTGTTTGTTAGGGTTTTCAATTCTCATTTGTTTACCTGAAATTGAAAAGATAAGGCATGGAATCAATTTCTCTCTCTATATGTTCTTTGTGCTTTATAGAGATACTTTTTGTATTTGACAAAGACACAAAGTTTGTGCTGTGTTTTCACAATCAATTGGGCTGGGGCTGGTTTGAAGTCTATCTGTATAACCAACATGTGAGCTCTCAGTTTTCATATCAGTTTTTACATCAACCAACATGTAGGCGATTGCTATTTTGGGTCTCCATTGGTTTGGATAGAGAAATTTTACAATTAATTTGGGAAAGGTTAAGAGTATGGATTGGATTGCAATTGTATGTGTCTGTAATACATTTGTGTGTATATATAAGAGAGAGAGAGAGAGAATGAACAGAAGAAATAATGGTGGTAGTGGTGGCGATGACAGAGGATAGAGAGACATGGGTTTGGAGAGATCGGGTTTTTTGGTTTTGTTTGATCTGGATTTTGCAAAGGTGAGGGTGAGATAGAGAGAGGGAGAAAAGAAAGTGCAGAGGGGATGAGAGAGGGAAATGATCAGGTGCGGGTGTAAACATATTAGGTGTGGAATATAAAAATAAGGGTAAAGTACAACAACACCCCTTGAAGTTTGCCAAAAGGACATCCAGATACAAGTTACTCTATTTTAGGACAATGACACCCCTTCAGATTTAGAAAAATAGACAAAGAGACCCTGACAATGGTGAATTGACTTTATTACCCTTTAATATAAAATTGGTATTTTAATTGACTTAAATACTCTTGGATCAACCCAAACCCAAACCCGAACAAGCCTCTTTCCCTTTCTCGGTATCAGTTGTCCTGCATCTATCTGCATCTCTGTTATAGTATTTATTATTTATTTTCTTCCTGTATTTGTTGGAGCTTCATTCGTCTCTGTGTTAGCTCACTTTTGATTTCCGAATCTTGTAACCCGAAAAAAAAAAAATAAAATAAAATAAAAAAAGATTATGGGACTTTTTCTCTGATCTCTGTTCTCCCCACCGGCGGTCATCCATAAAACCCTGTTATCACGAGCCACTCACGCGCCTGTAACTTTCTCACGTGTGCTCACGCGCCAGTATTGACAAAGTTTTCTCTGTGGTTCGCTATGCTCTTTGTCCACCCCACGCACGCCGTCACTGTCGTTTCTGTTCCGCCGGCACCGATCAGACCATAGATTTGCTCTTTGTTTGTTCATAATCTGTCGGCGATCTGTTGCTTCTCAAAATATGTTGTAACAATATATATATATATATATATATATATGTTTTCCATTCTCGATGCCGACGGTCCTTTATCGATCATCGCCATCACCTCTGTTGTAGAGTTACGCCAGCGATTCCCGGTTCATTCCCGCCGCTTCAGAGCCGTCCGTGCTCATTGTCGACGCCAGACCTGTCATGCACCGTCGGCGGATCCATTCAGTTTTGTTACAGATCCGGTGTTGTCCTGTTCTTTTGTCTACCGTGAGTTGTCCTCCTCATCGCCGCAAGTTCCGCAGATCACAGTCGTCGGAGCATTTCGTCGTCAACTCCTTGCACGCCGAACATCTCGCCGGAATCGCGACTCTTCGAGTAGCTGCTCACCGCTGCCATATTCAGTCGTCATAAGCTACCTCCACCACCGGCCGTAATTAAAGACAGTCCCCGTTCCCACATCCCTTTTTTTGAGTGCACACGCATTCTCTCTATCTCCAACAAAAAATAAGGGTTTACAACCCCAATACAGAGACCAAACAGAAGCTGCAGGGAAGAGAATGGTCAGGTGATTTTTCGGTGGCGATGCGCGATGAAGGAAATACTTTCGCGGCGGTGACAGATTGTTTCGGACGGCAACGCGAGACTGGACTACTAAGACTAAACAGCGAGGAAGTAAGGTCTGCGAACTTGCCGGCTAGAAATGAATAACTGCGGCGAACAACGCGAAGGAAAATTTGGTCATTTAATTATTTTTAATATTTTATAATTAAAATTAATAAAATAATAAAGGACAACTTGACGTGTCCTTTTAGCCAACCTCATAAAGTACTACTGCACTTTATCTACAATTAATTGATGTAGTTTACCAGTTAAGCAAAATGAGTTGGTAGACTTGGTTCATAGTATAATTTCTCTTTACCTTTGCGTTGCTTTTTTCAGTTAGGCGGGTCAGTGGGCCCATTTGGTAACGTTTTGTCATTGGTTAAGCTGAAGATGAAAAAGCGCACAAACTTCCAATTCAAGGCATGCAGATCCTCTACTTCTCGCCATTTGGTGTATTCCCTGCTCCCTCATTTTATGGAGGACACGTAGGAATTATGATGGTTTTGCGTGGATGAAATGAGTTTAAAATTTATGAGGACTCACATGCTCATGATCATGATAAGTTTTATCGTGTATTTGATGAGATTAGACATCTATGAGAGGGTTCATCCAACGTGGGAAATAGTGATGGAATATGTAACTTACGACAAAAGTTTTTTTTTTGCCAAACAAAGAATTTGAATGGAATTAATCTCTTTAGGTAAGCATTTACTTAGAAATTTCTCGACCATTATCTCGAGTTCTTGCAAGTAGGGTGGCGGGTAAGTTTTAAGTTAATTGAGTACAACATTAGGAATAATTTTATTTAGTTTCAGATTAAGCGTTTATTTAAAAAATTTCGATCATTATTGAGTTCAAAGGTGGGATGCTAGTGTGAGATGTGATTATTAACAAAATCAAACTCCAAAATTAATGAATTAATAATTCATTAAAAATGGCACATATTTTATTACCATTACCAATAGCATAAATATTCACAAAACTTATCATAGATGGATAACTAAATGTAAAATGTGATAGATTGGCTATATTAATTATTTCAAAAACAATAAAATATGTGATAATATATTTTCCATCACTAATTTCTCAAAATGACAACTCACTTCATTTTAAATCAAAGCCACCAAGCCATGTTGTTTAATGCGTTCAGATTGTGAAAAAAAAATTTCAACATGCTATAGAGATTGATTACATTCTCTCTATTCTCTTGTGATACCAAACTCATATTTTTCGCCACGCACGCCACTTTTTTAATGTTGTTATTATGTGTCTAACTTATAGCTATAATGTAGCAGTTTTCACTAGTTAGTCAGACATAGCACATAGGTACTTAGTCTCTTCTATACATACCACAATATTTAAGAGCTTTTTCCGTTTGTGCAGAGAACTACTTAACAGCCTTTCCCCGTATACATGGATTTATGCTCTATGGTAGATAGAGTTTATAAAATTGTATATCACCTCTCAACACATAGTACTAGTCACAGTTATTACGCAAGCCACTTTTTTAATGTTGTTATTGGAGCCTTCAGCTATTCAGAAACCATTTAGAAGAAAGAATCAATAAAACGAGTTATATATATATATATATATATATATAGATTTTTTTTTTTTTTTAAAAAAATAATAGAATAAGTTTGTTTACACAGTTCATTTTTATATACATCAATAATGTGAAAAAAAATTTCATTCTCATGATAAATGTGACAAAATTTAAATTCTATGAAAGTCATAAAACATGATATGGGTTGCTTCCTTTCAAAAAAGGAAAAATGAAAACCTCTAATACTTTTTAATTTTTTTTTTTTTTTTTTCCTTTTAGAATCAAAATATTGAATTGAATTGAATTGAAAATCATTTACCGCCTCAAAATAATATTTGAAATTATGGAGAAATGTGTACAAACGAAGAAATGTGATGAAATTTTTATTTTTATTTTTATTTTTTAAATAACTTTATTTTAGAGAAGACAAAGTTTTACACGAAGGGATGAATAAAATTAAGAGATGACTTTTAAGAGTATATATTATTGCTCTTAAAAGTCATCTCTTAATTTATATATATATATATATATATATATATATATTATTAAATCTATCTATATATTACTAGTATATGATATGAAAACTTGCCGTGGGATCAACTAGAAGAATCTAATAGGATTTTTTTTACATGGACTCTGATTTTGAAATTCAACCTCTGTTTCCATTTGGGGCCTTAGGCAATGGCCTTAATGGCCCAGGCTTACTTAGTAGGATGAGAATTATTCCAATCAAATGAAAAAATGAATAGAGATAAATAGGTGGGTATATAAAAATATTTAATAATTTAAAATTATCACAAGTAATTTTTTTAATAAGTAGATAAACGTTACACTTAATTAGTAGAGCACCTAATTCTATAACATCTTCAAATCTAATCACAAAAATTACTTGTGATAATTTTTTTTTTTTTGGGAACAGAAGGAATATTATCTTGATCACCCAAAGTTGGAACAAAATTGGGTGCACACAAGAATAAGTATGACGACAGCATAGGATTTTGGCACCAAAAAAAAAAAAATCCTAACCACATTTTGTGTTATGTGGTACTTCACCAGCATCATGCCAGTTGTGAATGTTTCATGTTAAAAAGAAAGTACAGTTGGAGATGCTGATGCTGATGCTGATGCTTCTTCCACTCTCATTCAAAGCGCTTTTAACGTGCTCCGTGGACTACCTTTCAATTGATTTTTGTAAGTTGCATTTATGCCACTTCCATCAAGTATTCGACTTTCCTTCTTCTGTTTTTTTTTTTTTTTTTTTAATTTGCAAAGAAATAAAATAAAAATATTATTATGAAATTGTATTATTAAATATGGTATAGTATATAAATTTATTTAATGAATATAATTTAGATATATTTTAAACAAAAATTGTCATGAATAAAATTTTGGTCCGAATTGAAGAATCATTTGATTGACTTCTAAGGTAATGTTACTTATTTTTGGTTTTATTATTATTATTTTTAAAGCACGTCAAATCTATATTACTATGGCAAAAGTTTAATGATAGTGCAATACTTGAAATTATAGCCCCACGTACGTATTGGTCGATTTATAAAAAAATTTAAGAGTCTGATATCATTACACGCCTCTATGAACTGGTTGGTTCGATTGATTTATACCAATATTCACTCGAATTCGTTACACTACAATCGCGACCGATATCGCAACTGGGAACTATGATTTAATTGCAAGCTGAAGCTCTTATATTCCATATAATGCAAAAAAATAAAAATAAATAAAATCTCTTATATCCTATGAAGTAAGGAATTTTCTGAGGCCCACACCGAATACAAGGAAGACTATAATGTTTCCGATTTTTACCATTTTCTATTTTCTGATTTTTTAAGGGTATTTTCACATTTTATCGTTTTACGTACCGGACACTGTGGAGTGTGCCAAGTGTATCAGAGTGTTGATTGGGACATTTTCCTTGGGTTTAAGATTCTTGGAAATGCATTAGTTGCCATTACGGTGTAGGGCGTGAAAAAAGGTGATACTAAGCCCTTTAACAGTTGTCGGATTTGAAGCTAGGGATAGCCATCAACCTCGCCTTGGTAAAGTCGGTTAGTGGGTTTTCTAAAAGTGTATGTTGGGTCGGTGTAGACCTAGTTGGTGAGGGGATGCATTTCATATCATATCACTTACATTAATTGTACATTATGCTTGTGACAATGGATATTGATTGCTATGCGTTAAATGTTATTTGGATTTCCATAACATGATCCCGATTCCTTTCATATTCCCTTATGTGTTACGTGGCTCAAGGGATTCCAAAAACTAACACCTTAAGCGACTTCTACTGAGCTTTATGCTCACCAGTTACCCTTAACATTTTCAGGTCAGGGAAAGGAGGCCGTTGACGACGTCCCTCCCCAAGCATATATGGAATAGAAGACTATTTTAATGTTTTGTAATTAACTCCCATTAAGATGTAAAGCCTTATTTGACATGTATATTTCAATAACTCGTGGGTTGTAATTATGACTATGCCCTTAGTATATCTTGTGAAGTAATTCTATGTATTTTTTTAAATGGCCCATAATGTACGTAATGATCTTATTGATATATTGGAAATGAATGGGAAAAGGGTGGATAATTTGTGTTGTTCATTAATATTATGATTGTGGGATATTCGTGTGTTGTTTGCCGCGAATTCGGAATAGGTTACAAAACAGGTTTGGCTCGTAAACGAGCCCAATTGGGAAAGCTGTTTGTTTGTAGATAACAGCACAGCAGGGCCTGTCGGCCGGCTGATAAGGCATGTCGGCCGATCAACAGGGCATTTCGAGGTAATTCCAGAGAGTTGGGTCTCTGGAAGTGTCGTTTCGGCTGGCCGACAACCTCTGTCAGCCGACTGAACCCTCACTTTCAGCCAGCCGAACCCCCATCTTCAGCCGGCCGAGAGACCATTTTGAAAAAGTCCCGAGAGCATGCACTTTGGTGTATCGTTTCTGTCGGCCGACAGTTGAGGTCAGCCGACCGCCCCTTTGTGTTCCAACTGATCGACGTTTAGCTGTCAGCTGGCCATATCTCTTCTTTCTCCTAGTACTGTGTTCCACTAGTAACGTTGGTATGTTGCCTTTGGATGAGGCTCATGTTTGGTATTGACATAGGAATAGATAGTTATGCCCCTAGCTAACCTTGGGTTAGAGTAAGGACCCGGTTAATGGTTCAGACACACGGGTTCGGGTCGTTACAACGGCATTGAACTAAGTAAATGAACTGCCCGTATCTGGAACCCCAAACGCTTGTTGTGTTGGAGTACCCACTTTATATAACATCATTATATCAAGATTAATCGACCCGTTAAAGTTGATATTGGGCCGATCTGTCCCGGTCAAGAAACTCTCACGGGCTTCAGTCCATACCACAGAGTTCCAAAGCAAGTCCATTTCTATTGCACTTGCATTGTACAAAGGATGTTTAGGAGAACGACGATGAACTATTTCACTGATGAACGAAGACGGCGATGGCAACGGAGACGAAAATGGAGATGGCAATGGAGACGGAGACGACAACGGAGATGGAGACGGAGACGACAACAGAGATGGAGACGGCAACAGACCAATTTTAAACTCTTTGAGGTGTATAATTTCTTCTCATTATTCTTATTCTTGCCATTTCATGCTTCCATTTTGCAGGGTCACATGCCTTAAGTGACCAAATTTTAAGCTCTTTGCGGTGTATAGGGGGTCACACGCCTTAAAATGACCAATTTTGATATCTAATTGTGTAAAGGGGGTCACGTACCTTAAGTAACCAAAATTTTGTGATTTTGTTGACAAATGGAGAATGGGATTGTTGTAGATAGAGTTAGGCTTAGAATTGTTATGTCATGCTCAAAATACCTAAATTGTTATTTTTTATATCTAGGATCTATATAGGGATTTGTGCATCACCACTTGTTAGGGATTGAAGTGTAGTTAACCGTGTCCTATAGTTATTCATTCATTTCTATGATGTGCATGCCTTCTTGAGTTCTAGTTAGACCTATACCATGAACTTGTTTCCTCCATCTCATTTCTTAACTTTATTGGAGCTCATGCTTAGATGTGTAGATATTCTTGCTTAGTTAATGATAGCTATCACCCTATGGTCTACATGCTTTGAAACATTAAATTCTTAAAAGTTTTAGGTTTTGTGAACTCACGTTGCATATCTTGTGCACATCACAACCTAATCATGTCACATTGGTTTCATTCGTGCAAAAATTTCAAAATAGTGACTTTGTGTCCCTCTTTGCCCCAAAAGCACCCTTTTGCATGATAATGTTTATATAATGTGCCATGATCTATTCTTGTATAGTGAAGCATGTGTTTACTTTTCATTTGTCATAAATGGTTTCAATACTACTCTTAAAGTCTTCTTGATAATTTTTTGCACAAGCATGCTTGTCTTTGCCTTGTCTCTTCTCTTACTTGATATCAGCATGCTTAGTGTTCCATTTTCCATACTTGTCTCCTGCGATACCCCTCGGATCCGAGACACGGATTGATCAGGCCAGCCCCAAACCCAAGGGAATATCAAACAATTAAAGTATTTTAAAGCGAACACAGATGACAAAATAAAATAATAAAGATAGAATAAAGCTAAAAGAAGTATTAATTATAAAACCCTCCATGTATAATTGAATAATAAAACTCCAATCCTCCAAAACTTCAAGGTTACAACTTGAGAATCCACTGGTGGACCCCTAACCAAAAGTTCAGCTGAAACTGAAAACTGAAAATAGATAATGCTAGAAACATCGAGAGAAGTCCTACGTAATCAGATGAATGTGAGACTATCCTCGACAAGCACGATCAAGCTCTAAGGCTGGAACCGTCCTGTACCTGAAAAGAATAATAGAAGAGTGGGTCAGACCCACGAGCAAGTTCTAATCTAACTGCAATCTATACAGTGACCCGATACGCAGATACACCATAGACACCTCACAATATCTATCTAGTCCATACATATAAATATATTCACACTAAGGGACATTCACTGGTCTATAATAGGGGTCTCAACCTGAATAGAAGGCAACATGCAAATACGCACCCAAAGGTGGGCATGAGTACCTAAACCTAACAGGGTACACCTCAACCTATTATAACCAGTTACGCATCCACTGCATTTACGCACCCTAACCAACGAGTCTGAGACACAAGCTCAACTCGTGGTACCATAAACATATATATAAAGTCCATCCAAATCCAGGGTATGTAGTTCAACTATTTATTAAACTGACATACAATAAACTAACTAGTTAGTCACTCAACTTATTCAGTTGATATAACTTAACTACCATCCGTTAATCCAGGAAGCCACCCAAATTAGTTGCAGTTGATATGACTTAACCAAAATTAGGATTCAATATTTATAAATCCATTCCTTTAATCCGTTAGGTTAGGTCTAGGCGTTTTGAGCTAAACCGTCCCTAGTATGTCAACGTCCGATATCGGTGCATACAATCCTCCATATCCAGGTAAATTACAATGTATACATAATGAACAAGTAATTTACAGTCCGAAACCACTATCCAAATAATTGCAGAAAAGTATTTAAAGTTTCAGCAATTTAAATCCAAGAATTTAAACCATATAATTGCAAGAAACGGTTTAATAGTTTACACAACTAGCATCCAGAGCATGCATAGACCCAATCTAATATATCAATGACTCTATCATGCATTTAAAATAAATTCTATAATCCTATTATAGTCCAATAAATTGCTAAATTAATCTAAGCAATTTATTTCGTCCCATTCGGTAACAGTGTATTAAGTTGTATGCTTTTATACTGTTTCATCATTTATCTTAGAGACTTAAACCATGCAACAACAAGTTTAATCACACTTAGAATCAAATATTTAGATCCTCTGTAAAGTCCCCACAATCCATTAGAAACATCCAAAAGCTCAAACAGTGCCCAGAATACCAAACAGTGCCTTAGAAAACTAAAAAAAATAAAATTTAACGTAAATTGAAGAGCCTGCTCCAAATTTTGGGAGCAGACTCTTTCAGCCTAGAGCTGGCTCTAGGACTCCTTGGAGTTGGCTCTACTTGTGTGGGAGCCGGCTCCCACATCCATGGAGCCGGCTCTCACCTCCTTTGAGAGCCTTCATCCCCGTTCTGCTCCGTTTCAGTCCGTTTGCTCCCTCTCTGATCAATTCCTACCACTCTGTTGGGTTCTAAAACTAATCTTAGGAGTCTTAATTGAGTCTAGAAGCGTCCCCAAGGTTGTTTACAATAACTGGGACCAACTACAGAGGTTAGATTTAGCCATTAAACTAGCATGTTACAGTACGAAATTTAAACTAACCCATTTCATTCCAACTCCTCTGTTCCTCTTCACCCCTGAACCTAAAGATCTTATATCATCATAGTAACATCCCCATGATTTATTTATAGAGGTTAAAGGCAATTACAGAGATTAAAATTGCTTAACAACGTAACATGCTTAAAACAGAAAACTGATCAAGACTTGAAACAGGCTTGCACGCATTATACCAGAATCAAATTTAACACGTAAAGATCATCAATATATTATATAGTAAGCATGTAAGTTCCGATTTAATAATTAATTAAACCCTAGAGATTATCTAGGTGCACAGAACACAAGCCAGAGGGAAGGAGGAAGGGAAGAACTTGCCTGTACAATTTTATAAACAAAACCTTGTCGCCGTTGTTCTAAGCTTTCTGGCAACCACTGCAATATTTTCTAACCTCCTAATACTTCTGCCCTTTCCTTCTCCTAGGTTTGGCCTTGAAACCTCAGTCGAGAACTCACAAACTTGCTCTGTTCTCTCAAAACCTCACTCTGTATCTCACGTCTTTGTTATGTCGCTCCGTTTCACTGTGTTGTGAATAGGGTTCTTAAAACCCTAGGCAACCATATGACTTGTATATTTATAAGCAATTCCAAACCCTAATTCTAATTAAAATCCTAGACTGTAATTTAATCGGCCCATAGAAAACCTAGGTTTTAAAAACATAATAGATACCTGTATGCCGTCTCTAAGAAAACCCTAATTAAAAAACGTATTTAATTCCTTATTTATCTTCATTACATAATTAACTTATTCAAAATCAACAATTTACAAATAATTCAATTAATAAAAATAATAATTAATTAAATAACAAAATTAAACTTAATTAAATCAAATAGGTCATATAATTAAATCAATTACTTCAATCAGTCACATAATTAAATCAAATACTTTAATTAAAACAAATAATACATTTAAATCAATTAATTCAAATAATCAAGCAAATAATCAATTAAACAAAAAAAATACAATTTAAACAATAAATTAAATACCAGGACTATCCTCTTAAAATTAAGGGTATTACATCTCCATTTCTAGAACTGTGCATTTACATCCACATTATTATCTTTTCAGATTATCATTCCCTCTGAACAACTCACTTATTCTCTAAAGAGGGAGGAATTTTCTAAGTCCATTGCAGTGAGATCCTCATCATCTTCTCGGGATCCTTCCGACTCGGATTCCATGGACTCTCCCGAGTAGAACATCCTTATCATTCGAGTGGTTCCTTTTGATTACTATATAAAAAGGGAAATGGTTCCAGAGACTAAATTTGCCACAGATCGTTTTGAGCAATGGGACCAGACCAAGTGGTCGCTTGATCAGATTGTCTGTCGGGGCATCACGGCTATTCTCAAGCCGGTGTACAACAAATATTATCCGCGATTGGTTACTCTAATCTATCAGAACCTTCGCCAGGATGATATGGATCCTACTGTGCTACATACGATTGTTGATGGGCACGATATCTCCATCACCATTGAGGCTATTGAGATTGCATGCCGATGCCCTCATAAGCCCCCTCTAGCTACTCATACATATCAGACCATATATCCTCCCCTGTTGGAGACTCCCTCTACTCAGGACATGGCTACCTCCCTCTGTCCATCCATGTCACAGGTTTACTGCACTTTTCTTTCGCGGATTAACCTGCCCCCGCAGCTCTGGTTCATGGATACCGTTCTATACTACAATGTCTTTCGCTTCGGCCACAAGACAGAGCAGAGATTTGAGTATTTCACAGCTCTTTACTGCGTCCACACTGGACACTGGTTTTCAGTCCCCTCACTAATCTGGACTATTTGCTACAAGTATTGGGATAACCTGGTGATGGGACGCAATGACAAGGCCAAGACTTGGTCCCTCCTCTACTGCCATTTGATTCCACAGATTATGGCTTTAAATAATATATTGTTTTAGTAGTCGGATTGATGGCTTTATTTATCCGATAACTAATTATGCATAGAGGGGTCAAAATGCAACATTGACTTAAATGTTATTTACTATTTAATTGGAGTTCAATTAATTTCTTTTAGTGGAGTATAAATTGATTTATGAATTAATTGAATTGGGTCCATGGTATAATGGATCAGGCCAATTACTAATTCATTGTAGCCAAAAAAATAGTAAGTCCAATGGATTCTCACCCATAACCTAACTTGATATTGGAGGCCCATTGAGATATCACTTGAATTTTAGAGATCGAGAAATAAATTGTCTTAACATTTCTATTTTGACTACATATATATGGAGTTTATATATTTTGTAGTTGAAGGCTTTAGTACATAATTTGAAAGACAAAAAAAAAAGAAAAATTTCTCACTCTAAATTTTTAGGGTTAGTGTTTTCATCTAAAAGAGGCTCCTACAAGCTTTGTCTCCAAGGTCATTCATAGAGGTATATGGGTGATTCCTAAAGGCAAGATCACTACCAAGAAAATGGAGATCAAATGAAGAGGCATATTGTGATACCCCTCGATTCTAGAGCCACAGATGATCAAGTCCAAGCACAAATCCGAGGGATACCAAACAATTAAGTATATAAACAAGCATGAATACAAAGAAAGAATAAATAATAAATAATTAAATATGCCGAAAGAATTCTAAAGTATAAATCCTCACAGTATTAATAAAACAATCCAATATTCCAAAACCTTCATTATTAATACAACTCGGGAATCCATCTAGTGGACCTCTAATAATAACCCAACTAGAAAATAAATAACTGAACTAAAAAGGGAAAACCAAAACTAAACATAAGTAATAGTCCTACGTAGTCGGAAGAATGAGTCTGTCTTTGCTCAGCACGAATAACCTCTAAGACTGGAACCGTTCGATACCTGAAAAATAATAGTGGGTCAGGCCCACGAACAAGTTTTACTCTGCTACAATCCAAATAGAGACTCGATACACAGATACATCCTAGACAACTCAACAATAGCTAAATAGTTCATATATGTATAAATACACATTATAGGACGCTCACTAGTCCATAGGTCTGTCTCAACCTGAATAGAAGGTAACATACAAATCGCACATAAAGTAGGCATGTATACCTAGACCTACCAGGGGACCATGTGTCTATTATGTCCAGTTATCCATCCTAGGTGATATACGCTCCCTAACCATGATCCTGAGACTTAAGCTCATATCACGGTACCATAATCATATATATATAAATCCATCCAAAAACTAAGGTATGTCATTCAATTGTTTATTGACATGACACAGATATAAATAAGACTTAACTTTTATAGTTAATCCATTTCATTTTAATAGAATAGGTAGGACTTAGTATTTTAAACTAATCCATTCTTAATATGCCACCATCCCATATCGGTGCATATAATCCACAAATCCAATAATTGATGAAGTAGAAATAAATAATTCATCAATCATAATCCAGAATAAGCACAATAAAAATCTGATATGTATATGTCCATATTATGCATCCAATACAAGATTTAAAAATCATGTCACAGTCATATAAATTGCTAAAAATAAGATTAAGTAATTAAATCCTCTATATCCGTTAACAGCATGCAAACTTGTTTAAACTTTCATACTGTTCAAATCATTAGCATATAGATATAAGTTGTGCATTATGGGGTTTTAAGATATCATAAAATATTATTTAGAATCCCATCATTAACCCAAAACAGTTTTAGAATTCCAAAACATCCAAACAATGCCTAAAAAAAAACTCCAGTACGTATTAAAGCAAAAGAGCCTGCTCTTTTCGAAAAAGAAAAAGAGCCGCCTCTCGACCTACTGTAACCTTCATTCTCCGTCTCCGGCGACCTTCAACTCCTCTGTTCTCCGTTGTTAATGGTCTTAAGGGTCTGAACTATGTCCCGAATAATTCCAGATTATTATATAAACTCAATATGCATCACTAACAACAATTAAAACACATATAAAGAAACAATTGATATGATAACCCAATTTCAATTTCAAACACAATATAAAGGTTCATTTATGGATTAACATGCACACAAGGCCAATTTTAATGTCTGATTAATCCTGGAGATTATCTATGCATGCACAGAACACAAGTCTAAGGGAAAGAGTAAGAAAAAGAACTTGCCTTTGAGATTTCGAATTAAAATCTCAACATCGTCGTCTTAGATTTTTCGGCAAATTCTCGACTGTTCTCCATTCCTCTACTACTCCTGGTTCAACCGACAAGCAGTCTTCAATAACCTCCCATTGGTTCAGCTTTTGCTCTCGGCAAAAACCCTAGCTCGTTCCGTCAGTTCTCTCTCAAACCTCTCTGTAATATCTCTCTGCCGACAATGTTACGTGAAAAGGGTTCTTAAACCCTTGGCAGACACATAACACTATATATATAGGCTTATATGAAAACCTAATTCTAATTAAATGAGGAGACAGAAACGAAAAATAAAAGAAAATATAATATAAAAGAATTATATATATATATATAAGTCTGTCATCCCACACGTAATAATCACATATATATATTAATCCCTAAAACCATATAATACATAAATACAGAATATTAATACTAATTTAATTATTAATAATACTAATAATTAAACTAACCTTATATACACATATATCCATTTATATATGTATAACCATCCATGGGAAATAACCTTACCCATTTAATCCCCTATCCAAGTAATTCATGTGACCCAGACCGTTTGTCCATTACTACTATTTAAGCCCAACTCCATTTAATTTAAACAATAAATTTAAAAGTCCATATGAGAATATAATAATAAATCAATTAAATAATTAATCAATTAAACAAATAGCCATATAAACAAAAATAATTGCAATAAAACTATAAAATAAATACTGAGACTATCCTTTTAAAATTAGATATATTACACATATAGCTAAGGGATCTACACTAAGTGAAACATTCACTTTAAGGAGAGATTTAAGGTTTACTCAAATCTTGATGCAAGTTTACTAACTCTAAATGAATGGATCATCACCTTCTTCATGTATAAAACTTGTTTTTACACATGAATCAAGATCTTTCTTTGAAAATCGCTCTAAAAGTTTTTAAAACTTCCATTTCCCTAACAGCATGACCCTCATCAGATTCTTGAGGCACAAACTCCTTCTCTTGCTTATCATCAATCCCTTTGGACACCTGACCTTTGGCCTTCACCACCTATTGTTCTGTAACCTTAGGAACCTATTTTTTCTTTAATGGGCATAATTTCTTGTTATGATCAATTATCTTACATAATTCACATGGATGAGGTTTCCATTCATACTCCACTCAAACCCTGCAAGTACTTTCATGTAACCTAGTATAAATGGTTTCTGGGAATCGACCATCTACATCTATCTTAGCCATGACATAAACAAATAGTCCCCTTTCCCATTAAAGAGTAACATCTGTGAGTTGTACGGAGCGGAATATTTTAGAAAGTTTTGCATTTTTATAAACAGATATGTGTCTTTCTAACTTTACTTATTTTAGCAATTAAATAATTAATCTTATGCAAGATAAAATAAAGTAAAGTAAAAGTTAGAGATGACACCAGGATTTTTAGTAAGGAAACCCCAATTGGTAAAATAAACCAATTGTTTGCGTGGGAAAAACCTTGTGCAGTCCAAAGTAAACCGATCCACTATGTATGAAACAAAGTACACTGAACTTTGACTCAAGCTCACACCCTACCGTTCTATCAAACACCAATTGATAACAATACTCTGGCTTTACAATGTCCCATCCAACAGCACTTGACCTCAGGCTTATTCTTGATCTTTATAGAAGGGTTGCATGTAGATCAAACAACAATCCTCTAATGCTTTGACCCATTCAAAGTGTGATCGCTTTTACTTCTATTCTTCAATATCTGAATTTGATGTATAAGTAGATCCGTTTTTCTCTGATTGTTGTAAATGAAAGATTTTGATCACGGTTAGGATTTGAACAACACTCTAAACTCACTCTGTGTTTATGTGTATATTCTAGAAGGATTGACAGAGAAATCAACTTGAATTTTCTGCAAAAGTAATCTTCCTAAGACTTTTTATGAATAAGGAAGTTGTAATGCAAAAGCCATACTAAACCAAGATGTATATCAGGATTTATATAGAATTTTCAAAGACATAATCCTTCAGAAAATAAAGGAAAATTCGTGCATAGGACTTTTGGTATTATTCTAAGCCAACGAGGAAGATTGAAGAAGAACAGGACAAAGTTACGTTAATCTGAAACAGCAGCGGTATCGGTAGCCAATGTGTAGAATCGGTTCCCAATAGACAGAATGGTGTTCTTCGAATCGCTTGTTCTTGAACCAGTTCCCAAATGTTGGTACCGGTTCCCACTTAACAGATTTCAATAAAACTTGGAAAACTCTATTTTTGGTAACTTGGAAAAACATACCATGAAGGTATTGTGTCCTAAGTGGGAAACGACTTCCTAAAAGTGTTGTTCTTTCCTGTTTTGATGATCTCAGTTTACCATCTTCGAACAACCTTCCAATTCCATAGTCGATGTCGATCTTGATATGGTAACTTGAAATTACAACTCGATCATGACTTGTTTTGAAATTAAAAATTGCCAATTACAAAATTTATATCTCACAACGTCAACCATATACAGTGGTTTGCATTATTGGACACTACCTTTGCAATCGAGGTTTTACTTCGAGCATATACAAAAGATCATATAACTTAACCCAAATAGGAATCGAGGCAAGAGTATCCCGTTCCAGTTGGATACTTATAATTATGCCACTTCTTGATGATCACAGGTCACCCTTGAAATGTATGAAACCTAGACATAACCTGTAGCACATCCAAGGCGGATCCAGGGGTGGGCGAAAGTGGGCATCAGCCCACCCCAAAAATAAATAAATAAATTGCCATACTACTTTAATCCCAGCCCCAAAAAGAAAAAAGAAAAAAAAACAAATAATAATGGTAGCTCATCCCAAATTAGCCCAATCCAAAGTTAGCCCACTGTTGGGAAACGTGCTAGTTTTAAAAACTTTTCGAGTGATTTTCATTCACAGATCTTGATTCATCACATAAAGATAAGTTTTATGCAAAAATAAAATATGATGTTTCATTCAATTAACAGATTGAATACTTACATCAAAGGTCTGAGTAAACCTTTAAATCTTTCCTCTAAAATGAATGTTCCCACTTATTATAAATCTCTTAGCAAGATGCATTCTCCTTGAATCTCCATCTTCTTGGTAATTGTTTTGCCTTTACGAATCACTCATAAGCCTCCATGAATGACCTTGGAAAATTAGACTTGTTGGAACTTCCACTAGATGAGAACACTAACCCTAATTTTTTAGAGAGAGAAAATAGATTCTTTTTTTCTTCTTCCAAAAATCTCTCCTAAAATATACATAGACCATGTATATATATAGGCAACATAAAGATAAAGAAAATGAAACAATAAATCCTTCTCAATCTCTAATTCATGTGTCTCAAATCTAATAGAATTCCAATATCAAGTTGGGCTATGAGTGAGAATCCATTGGGCCTATTATTTTATTGGCTACAATGAACTAATAATTGGCCCGATCCATGGACCCAATTCAATTAATTCTTAAATTAATTTATACTCCACTAAAAGAAATTAATTGAACTCCAATTAAATAATAAATAACCTCTAAGTCAATGTTGCACTTTGACCCCTCTATGCATAATTAGTTATCGGATAAATAAAGCCATCAATCCAACTACTTAATTAATATATTTATTTTGGTACCATTGATTATTTCTGCCTCGATCACAATAAAACATTTGTTTAACAAAAATAATAATTTAAATAAATAAATATATATATAAAAAATCATTTTGTCTAAAAACACACGAAGGTTTTCGAATTTACTTTGTGATCAACCATAATCAATACAAAATAAATACAAGTAGCAATGATGCAAATTTTGAAAATATAACCCTTTAACTATTAATTACATAACTACCAAAAGTGTCAGTCTAAGGATCCCGAAGTATCCGCCGATCAAATCAAAGTAATTATTAATTAATAAAAGAGTTTATACTTTTCTTATACTTAAGAGTCAAATGCCATGACAGTGATAGAGACCAATTGCATACGACGGCTCTCGCAATATATCTCAACCTAACGCGGATCCAGTTCAAGTCTTAATTAATTATGAGTCCATCCATAATTACCGACTATGAACAATTTATAATTACTATTTATATTCATGTATTAATCGCCATCACATACATATATAAATATCTCTTGTAATCAAGTGGACACTATCAATTTTATAATGAATTAAAACATAATACATTGAATTCACCAATTATATAAATCATAAATATTTCAGATATGTCAAGAACATATGTCATTATAATCCAAATAGGAATTTGCTATGCCAGGGCATATGAATCCTAACAGCTCCCACTTGCCCTCATAGCCAATTCAAATTGCATCTAACTCTAATGTTATCCAGGTGTTGATCAAAACTATTGATCGATGACACCTTTGTAAATATATCAACAAAGTTGTATTCCAATACAATGTCCTAGCCATGAGTACATTTTATTGGCGGACAATATCATGTAAGATATGATACTTCCTTTCAATGTACCTTGTTCCTCTATGGAACCTTGGGTCATTGGTTTGGATTACTTCTGCACTATTGTCGCAATATAGCTCGAGGCAGGCTAGTATGCTCCACAACCTCTAAATCAGTGAGATCAAACTAAAAGGCTTCCTTTGCCGCCTTTAAGGCTGCAATCATAGGAATATAGCTTATATCTTGAAGATCCTTCATTTCAAAATAATTGAACAACTACCTCTTTACTAATGACTAAACTTCCACGTCATTTTAAATGAGTAGAATGTCATCAATATATAGAATTAGGAAAAATAATGACATTACCCTATACACAAATGGTTCATTCACTAAGAAATCTTCTGGTATCTTTTTGTAGATTAACTTGCCTTCCATAGGTATCACCCTACTAGAAAGTTCTACAAGATCCCAGATTTTATTAGAATACATAGATTCCAACTCTGATTTCATAGCAACTTGCCAAAACAATCTATATCCACATCGATTCACGCTTCCATGTAGCTTACTGGGTCCAACTCATGTTTAACAAAGATGTCCATAATGGTCTTACCTAAAAACATGATTATGTCAGATTGGATGATAATCCTCCCACTACATCAATGTACCGATGCAGGAATCTGTGTACAAGATGATGTTAACGCATCAATAGGGAATTCATATATTATTCTTAATTTTTATAATAAGTGTGTTCACATGTGGTACATCTGGTACTCATACCATATTCTTTAACCTTATGCTACTAGGTATGTAATTCATAATATAATCCTCCTATAAATAAACAGTAAGTATAAACAATCAACTTTTATCATTGAGATCATAAAATAATCCATCCTAGTGCCTTTAGAGTAGCTATCAAATCTATCATGCATATGATCTGCTTCCAACTTACTTGTCCATATCAAGCGCACATGTGCAAGACTACCCCATATGTGCATGTGATTCAAACTAGGATTTAGTAAAAAACATAGCTCAACGGTATCCTTGAGACAGACTAAGATGGCATGCAGTTCATAATGCGCATCGATATCATTAATGCTAAACTCTTAAAAGAAAGAGATAATGTGGCATAACTGATCATATATCTAACAATGTTAAGTGGAATTCTGTTATTCCTATTTGACACCTAAATACAATTAGCATCAATTGCGGAAAACTGGTACACAACACCCTCATTGACCATATAGTCTTTGCACTATCTCAAGAAATACTCATATCCACAATCATATCAAAGTGTTTTGATAAGTTTACCTAATTTGTGCTCCACATCAATTTTGACTCTTTCAGAATATACCAAAAGTTTAAGACTTATGTCGCATTAGGTAAATTTATCCAAAACATGAGTAAACTTGCTTGAATGTTCATACGACCGTACGTGTCTGTGTGTACCGACTCCAATTGTTCTTTATTTCTATTTCATTTGGCTGATTAAAGCCCTTAGGGTTCTCTATCATTCAATACAAGATTCATAAGTTGGTTTAGGCTCCCCTGCCTCACCAGGTTATAAACCTTCTTTAACCAATCTTTGAATCTCATTTTGACTGATTACAACCCAAAAATAGACACTAAAAATACAATGAGTGAGGAATAATAAATTTTCTCTTAACATTCAATCTAGAAGATGCAACATTAGTTTCTACATCCTGCAAATCTTAAGAACTTGTGATTATAGTATATTAACCATCTTTCAATGCACCAGAAGCAATCGCACATCTATTCAATTTTATAAAAGCAGTTTTACAAAATAACAACACAGTTTTTATAAACCAAAAGTGAAACAAGAATAAGATTGTGTCTAACATCTGTGCATAAAAATACTTCTCTAAGACTAATATCCTCATACTCTCTAATTTCAGATGTAATACTCCCACTGACTTAGCTACAACCTTGACATTTGGTCAAGTACAAATATATATCCATATCATCGAGGCTTCTGGATTCCTGAAATCCTTACAACAAATTGCAAACATGTTTAGTGGCTCCAGAATCTATCCATCAGGAATTAATAGATACAATCACATAACATGGCTCAATGATTAAATATACATTTTCCTATACCATATCATCGCTTAGACAGTTCGTCCTTTAGTGTCTTAGTTAGCAGCAAAAGAAACAATTTTCTTCGTCCTTAATATACACTGCCTTATTCCCTTTAACCTTTTGGATACCTATATTTTGTGCTAGCCTAGTCCTATTATCATCCTTCTTCTTTCCTTTGCCCTTCCACTTGGGCCTAGAAGAAGATGGTATAGACTAGGTTAGATTGATAGGAATGCTTATACTTTTGATTATCTATTCATTTGTTACCAATTCTATAAGAATATCAGCGAGTGTGAACTCAAACTAATTCTTTATTTAGTTCACTCTAAAAGAGTCGAACGAGTTTGGTAACAAGGTAATAATCATGTCAACTTGAAACTTACCACCTAAGTCAGCCCTATTGATCTCCAGCTAATTTTTAAATAATAAACAATCATTTTTCAAAATTCGATCTTTTACTGAAGATCCTTAGGCTATCTTGATGGTATTCAAATTTGACATAGTACTTAAGCATCTGCTCCATCTAATCTTACCAAAACATCTCATTAACATATAACATGATGCTTAAAGAAAATAAAATAATGTAAATGTTAACTTTGGAGCGTATTCGAGATAAATTCTAAAATATTGCACCAAGTCATATCATTTGTCTTATTTCATTTATTAAAAGCATTAATGTCAAATTAGGTATCTTAAAGTAAAAGGATTATGTATAGGAGTAGTAAATACATTTTGTACCCTTACGTTGTGAATAAAATATCTAAGTTCTTTTTCCAGTCAATATAAATGAGGTCCATATACATTGAATATGTTAGGAAGCAGATAAAATGAAGTAGACATAATAAATCTAAATATAAATGCATTCATACAATATGCAAGGTGAATTATTACTACTATTATGCATACTTAAAATTAAAATGAGTTCGTCATCCACATAATGTAATACCCCTAATTTTAAAAGGATAGTCTCGGTATTTATTTATTTATTTTTATTATATTTTTTTTAATTGTTTAATTGATTATTTGACTAATTGTTTATGTGTTTAATTGAATTAAGTGTTACTTGATTAATTGGCTACTTATCTATGTGTTATTTGTATTTTGTCTAGGTGTTATTTGTATTATTTGTTTAATTAGATTGTGTGCTTAAATGATGTATTTGATTAATGTTAATTAATTGTAAATTAAATGTTTTCATTTCTTTTATTATTTTATTTTATTTTTCTTTTATGGTTATGGTTAGTGGTAATTGGCCAACCAATTGGATCCCATGGACTGCTTGGATAGGAGGTTGGATGGGTATGGATAATTATCCATGGATAGTTGTATATGTATATATATAGATATATATGTATATACATATATATAAAAAGGAAAGTAATTTATTAATATTATAGTAACTTTAGTATTAATAAATAATCTGATGTATATATTTTATATATTTATATAATAAGGATATACATATATTTTATACGTAACATGTTTTAAGTTACCTTTTTAATATTATGGTAACTTTAGTATAAATAAATAATCTGATGTATATATTTTATTTATTTAATGAGAATACAGATAGATTATATACTTAACATGTTTTAAGTTACCTTTTAATATTATGGTAACTTTAGTATTACTAAATAATCTAATGTATATATTTTATTTAATTAATAAGGATATACATAGATTATATACATAACATATTTTAAGTTACTTTTTTAATATTTTCATTTTTATTTTTTTTTATTAAGTTGACTTGGATTGGGAAAAGGAATAGGGTTATTATTTAGCCTATAAATACACAACTATAAGTTGAAAAAGGAGTGAAAATATATCACGTAATATATTCTAGAGAGAGAAGGAGAAAGAGGGAGGAAGGAGGAGAAAACCCTTTAGAGAGAAGATCAAGGAAGAAGAAGTTTAACTTTCAATCCGAAAGTTTAAGGCAAGTTCTTCTTCTATCTCTTTCCCTTTAATTCGTGTTTCTGTACATGCCTAGGAAATTCCAGGATTTACTAAACACATAAAATTAAATAATTATGCATGTTTAATTGGATTAAAGTATAGGTTTTTGTGAAATTGGGTCATATCTGTTCTTGTGTTATAAATTAAAAAATGCATGATTTTGATTTGATTTCTGGTGTGAATTTTTATATGTTTGAATTATGTATTTTTCATATATGTGGAATGATGGAACGTAGAAACATGCCTAGGATTCCTGAACATTAAATAGGGACTAGGTTTGGGTTTAAATAAATTTAAATACACTCAATCATAACGATGCTTGCTATTTAAATGTTTACACAAACGAATGGATTTAATCTTTTAAAATGCTTTAGCAATTGAGAATAAATGTGTAGGATGAATTGGATATGGAGAATGCTTATTTGACGATATAATAAAATATTATCATGTATAAGATTCAGTTTGTGTAGGACATATGATATATGAGCTTAAATAAATAATAAGTCATTCATATTCTGTGATAACTTGATATCATATTATCATAATTATTTCTGGAATGTTTGATGTATTTCTTTAATTATTACATCAATTGTTGGATTGTGTGGTTTAATGCACCGGTATGGGACGGTGGCATTCTAGGGACGGATTAACTTATCAGTTAAGTCCTACCTATTTTATATAAGGGAATGGATTAACTAAAATGTTAAGTCCTACTTATATTCAAGTCAGGTCAGCTGAACAAGTTGAATGACTTATAGAGGATTAATTTATTATATAAGGGAATGGATTAACTAAAATATTAAGTCCTACTTATATTCAAGTCAGGTCAGCTGAACAAGTTGAATGACTTATGGAGGATTAATTTATACTGGATAGGATGGTCACTAGATTTTATATATATAAGTATGGTGCCATGATATGAGCTTGAGTCTCAGGATCAGTGGTTAGGGTGCGTATATCGCCAGGGATGTGTAGCTAGATATAGTGTAGTTGTGTACCCTGGTAGGTCTAGGTACTCATGCCCACTATATGTGCGTTTTGCATGTTGCCTACTATTCAGGTTGAGACAACCCTATAGTCTAGTGAGGTTCCTTTAGTGTGTATATATATATATATACGGACTACTAGTTACTGTTGGATTGACTAGGATGTATACGTGTATCGGATCTCTGCTTGGACTGTAGTAGAGTAGAACTTGTTTGTGGGCCTGACCCACCATTGTTTTTCAGGTGTTCGTCACGAGTAGAGGTTGTTCGTGCTGAGCGGAGATCAATCTACTTCATTCTTCCGATACTACATAGGAGTTCCTTTATGATTCAGTTTCCTGTTTTAGAATACTGTCATTTGTTTAGTTTGGATTTTCTAGGGGTCCACACAGTATGGATTCCCGAGTTGTATTTTGGAGGATCAGTTTTATCAGAAGAGTTTATTAATTAATGGAAATATATTATGAGGTTTATTATTGGATTATCATTTTAGTTTCTTGTCAGCATTTTATTTATTCTTCTTTATTCTTTTGTACTCTGTGTTCGTTTATTATCAATTTGTTTTGATATCCTCGGGTATTCGGGCGTGGGCCTGGCCAACCCACATTCGGAAATTCGGGGGTATCACAGTTAGTATCAGAGCACTCCAGGTTCAAGTGTCCTTAGGGGTGTCTTTCGTTATGTGACTTCCGCGTTGCGTCTCTTAAAACTTAGAGCTCATATTAGGATTCGTTGTACTCTATTTACGGTTCGTTAGGAGGAGCTGATGTCAATTAGATTCTGTAGTTACAGAATGGTTGGCATTAGGAGGAGGATTGGGTTCAAGGCGAAAGCAATAAAAACCCAAAGAAGTAAAGGAGTAAATTATCGATTTCATTGCCCGAAAGCAGAGTTAAGGATTGACGGTTTAGGTTCGTTTGGCGTTACTTTAAAAGTATAAGCCAAGGAATGATTTAGGTGTACATGATAGGTCACCGCATATCGGAACCAACACGACTTCAGTTGATCTCAAAAAGGAGACAAGAGAAGAGTAGGAGCCGAAGAGGATCCTAATGGAGGAGATTTATGTGCATTCAGTAGGGAGGGTACTAAATCTTGAAGATGGATGATCGCACGAGGTGATCTGAATTACTAATAGTATAGCGAATGTTATTAGTAGAATTAGGGTTGATCAATCTACAAATAATTAAGCTTTCCTATCATCTCTAAAAGAGGTATATAAGAAGTATTGTTCAGGAGTTTGGGGATCTGATGTGTTCTTATCAGAACGAAATACATAATTTTTAAATCACATACAAAAAGGCATATGGATTATGTTGTGACGTTCTAATTCACTTTATAAAGCCAAGTTAGATAGTTTACATTCCGTGTATAGGGAGGATGAGGGTTAAGCCCTTAGTATTTGCTTAGACTAACAAATGTTGCTTTTAAGCTATGTTTTAAAGGATATGTTTCGAGGTTGAATGATTATTTACAAAACTATAAAAGGAAATTTTGAAACAATCTAGTAAGGTTGATTTCAAAGGAGACTTTCTCTTCTAGAAAGAACGATGTCCTAAGTAGGAGTATATTTTATTCTGTTGTGTTTATCATACGTGCTTTATGTTATTTTTTTTTTTTATTTTTTTTTTGTTAATTACTCGGGATTTGGTATGTGGTTTAGTTGGGGACATAAGTGTGTGATCAATCAATTATTGTTTTAATAACATGGAGTCATAGCGCTATTTACGCTAAATTTGTGAGCATACGGTCATAGGATTTGGTAGATACACATAAATCTAACCAATCTATTGGACCTGGACATGTGTCACTATGGTGCGTTTTGGGATGGGATAATTAAACCATCACTACGAGTCAAACAATCCAGAACGATTAATTTGATATACTTTACGTTAGGTGTGGATTCGTATCATATTACAACGCCATGATATTGGTGATTGTTAATGTTTCGGTATGCGTGAGGTAGTGGTAAATAAAGATCACTAAAACGCCATGATGATATATCAGAGGTGCTGGATTTGCTGAACATCTTCTTGAAAATTTTAGAAGTTGTTACCAAGTCAGAAGGAGGATTTAGTACTGGATTAAGTACTTATTGGAATGACACCGAGTGAGGATAGGAGACTGAATAAATATTCAGCACTAAATTCTTAATCAAGAATTTATTCAAGAGGGTGTGTCATTAGGAGGAATTTACCGGTGTTGCACATGGAAGAGGAAGCTAAGTATTTTTATTTCCATAAATAATATGGAATTATTTTTTAGTCACAATTTGCAACAAATAGTTGTTGCAAGGAAATTGATGACTTATGTGGAGGATGGAAAGATTTCATATTCTTTTGAAGTTAGACAAAGAAGTTGGATTGACACTAACTTGTCTTAAAGAAGCAGGGTGTGTCAAAGATAAGATGGTAAGACCAAACACCTATATAAAGATGAGGTGCATGGTATATATGGAAAGGTCGTAGTTTGTTGACTTTTGTTGAGTTAAAGTCATAGTTGACTATTGATAAATGGAATTACCGATTGACTTTCAATATCGGTAAGTTTATCACAGATCAGTAGTGGATAGATTTAGTTGCAGAATTCGCTTTTGAAGATGCTCCAATTTAAATAATGGGTACAGACGAAAACTGGTGGTACTGGATTAACAGTACTTTCTGCAGACAAATTGGATGGAGGATGCAAAGACTGAGTTTCACAACTCTTAGTTCTTTATTCACCCTAGTAGAAACATGATGCTTCACAGTATGAAGCAGATGTTTGGAGGACAGGCAGGAAGAGGAATATAGTGTTTTTTCTCTAAGTCTAATATTTATTAAATAGTAGAGATGGACCATCAGAGATCATTGGATTCTTGCAGCTATTTTCTATACTGAAGTGGAAATGACAGAGCATTTTCACGGATTTAGTTAAGGGATTACTGATTTGATGCAAGGGTCAGGATTCTAGATGGGATATTGGTTGACTGATAAAATTAAATCAGTTTCATTTTATCTATTTTGATCGAGCTGGTAAGATATCAGTTCATACGAATATAACGGATCACGAGGCGGTTTAGATAGATAGAAGTGGTAATTCACACTTTATATCAAGTTCCGTCTGGTGGAAGCAATTATGGAAGTGGATGCTCTTAACAAATGATAGAATATTTAAATCTTTCGATTAGTTGTTGAGTTATTAGATGCATTTATAGCAGGTGTAATAATAACACTTGTTATTACTACGGTAGTTGAGGAGTTCAATTTTGAATATCGGAAGCAACAGTAGGATGTTGTAAATAGTTGAACTCGTATACTAGAGTTTTTCTATCAGGGAGTAGTTTGCTCGTTCTGTTTTCTATGTAGGAAGAAAGACGATTTTTAGAGAAATGTCAATTTTACTTATTATATTGACTTTTACACGATTGTGTTTCGCAATTGAGGCAATCCCCTCTGAATTAGCGTTACCAAATTATTAGCGCTGGGTGCATAGGTGTTTGTGCGTATATTCTATGGCACTTGGAGGTATGTAGATCATTCCCTTGTCGACATAGGAGGATTACGTTGTTATTTGATACGACCTACACATTGTATGATTATTGTGTTTCTTAAAATATAGGAACTCTGTATACCACTGGGTATATTAGAGTTAAGTGGAGCCCTTATAGTGAGGTTGCGTCTATTTGGGAATATGATGATGTTTTTCGCTCACAGTTTACAAGCATAATAGAAGAAAGTAAGGGCGAATTCCGAGGACGGAATTCCTTTTATTAGGGGGGAAGAATGTAATACCCCTAATTTTAAAAGGATAGTCTCGGTATTTATTTATTTATTTTTATTATATTTTTTTTAATTGTTTAATTGATTATTTGACTAATTGTTTATGTGTTTAATTGAATTAAGTGTTACTTGATTAATTGGCTACTTATCTATGTGTTATTTGTATTTTGTCTAGGTGTTATTTGTATTATTTGTTTAATTAGATTGTGTGCTTAAATGATATATTTGATTAATGTTAATTAATTGTAAATTAAATGTTTTCATTTCTTTTATTATTTTATTTTATTTTTCTTTTATGGTTATGGTTAGTGGTAATTGGCCAACCAATTGGATCCCATGGACTGCTTGGATAGGAGGTTGGATGGGTATGGATAATTATCCATGGATAGTTGTATATGTATATATATAGATATATATGTATATACATATATATAAAAAGGAAAGTAATTTATTAATATTATAGTAACTTTAGTATTAATAAATAATCTGATGTATATATTTTATATATTTATATAATAAGGATATACATATATTTTATACGTAACATGTTTTAAGTTACCTTTTTAATATTATGGTAACTTTAGTATAAATAAATAATCTGATGTATATATTTTATTTATTTAATGAGAATACAGATAGATTATATACTTAACATGTTTTAAGTTACCTTTTAATATTATGGTAACTTTAGTATTACTAAATAATCTAATGTATATATTTTATTTAATTAATAAGGATATACATAGATTATATACATAACATATTTTAAGTTACCTTTTTAATATTTTCATTTTTATTTTTTTTTATTAAGTTGACTTGGATTGGGAAAAGGAATAGGGTTATTATTTAGCCTATAAATACACAACTATAAGTTGAAAAAGGAGTGAAAATATATCACGTAATATATTCTAGAGAGAGAAGGAGAAAGAGGGAGGAAGGAGGAGAAAACCCTTTAGAGAGAAGATCAAGGAAGAAGAAGTTTAACTTTCAATCCGAAAGTTTAAGGCAAGTTCTTCTTCTATCTCTTTCCCTTTGATTCGTGTTTCTGTACATGCCTAGGAAATTCCAGGATTTACTAAACACATAAAATTAAATAATTATGCATGTTTAATTGGATTAAAGTATAGGTTTTTGTGAAATTGGGTCATATCTGTTCTTGTGTTATAAATTAAAAAATGCATGATTTTGATTTGATTTCTGGTGTGAATTTTTATATGTTTGAATTATGTATTTTTCATATATGTGGAATGATGGAACGTAGAAACATGCCTAGGATTCCTGAACATTAAATAGGGACTAGGTTTGGGTTTAAATAAATTTAAATACACTCAATCATAACGATGCTTGCTATTTAAATGTTTACACAAACGAATGGATTTAATCTTTTAAAATGCTTTAGCAATTGAGAATAAATGTGTAGGATGAATTGGATATGGAGAATGCTTATTTGACGATATAATAAAATATCATCATGTATAAGATTCAGTTTGTGTAGGACATATGATATATGAGCTTAAATAAATAATAAGTCATTCATATTCTGTGATAACTTGATATCATATTATCATAGTTATTTCTGGAATGTTTGATGTATTTCTTTAATTATTACATCAATTGTTGGATTGTGTGGTTTAATGCACCGGTATGGGACGGTGGCATTCTAGGGACGGATTAACTTATCAGTTAAGTCCTACCTATTTTATATAAGGGAATGGATTAACTAAAATGTTAAGTCCTACTTATATTCAAGTCAGGTCAGCTGAACAAGTTGAATGACTTATAGAGGATTAATTTATTATATAAGGGAATGGATTAACTAAAATATTAAGTCCTACTTATATTCAAGTCAGGTCAGCTGAACAAGTTGAATGACTTATGGAGGATTAATTTATACTGGATAGGATGGTCACTAGATTATATATATATAAGTATGGTGCCTTGATATAAGCTTGAGTCTCAGGATCAGTGGTTAGGGTGCGTATATCGCCAGGGATGTGTAGCTAGATATAGTGTAGTTGTGTACCCTGGTAGGTCTAGGTACTCATGCCCACTATATGTGCGTTTTGCATGTTGCCTACTATTCAGGTTGAGACAACCCTATAGTCTAGTGAGGTTCCTTCAGTGTGTATATATATATATATACGGACTACTAGTTACTGTTGGATTGACTAGGATGTATACGTGTATCGGATCTCTGCTTGGACTGTAGTAGAGTAGAACTTGTTTGTGGGCCTGACCCACCATTGTTTTTCAGGTGTTCGTCACGAGTAAAGGTTGTTCGTGCTGAGCGGAGATCAATCTACTTCATTCTTCCGATGCTACATAGGAGTTCCTTTATGATTCAGTTTCCTGTTTTAGAATACTGTCATTTGTTTAGTTTGGATTTTCTAGGGGTCCACACAGTATGGATTCCCGAGTTGTATTTTGGAGGATCAGTTTTATCAGAAGAGTTTATTAATTAATGGAAATATATTATGAGGTTTATTATTAGATTATCATTTTAGTTTCTTGTCAGCATTTTATTTATTTTTCTTTATTCTTTTGTACTCTGTGTTCGTTTATTATCAATTTGTTTTGATATCCTCCGGTATTCGGGCGTGGGCCTGGCCAACCCACATTCGGAAATTCGGGGGTATCACACATAGTATAATAAATCTCAATAGAATAAGATTTCATTATCACTATTGGTGAACAATCCCTTTTAATTAATGCGGGTCCCTCAACTCCATAACATAATAAATCACACAATCAATACGTCAATAACTTTTCCTAATGGAGGAGTTCATTATTATTATAGTTTGGATTCATTTGCTATTAGGTGAGCACTTCCATTAAAATAATAATATGTGGGTCCCTTAACCACTGCATGAAAAATCGGATAACCAATACGCTAATAACTTATTCGGTTGGCGAAGTTCATTATTACTATTGGCAGACAAATTTCATCATTTCCATATCTCTTAAGACAATGCCTTGTCTATCTATATGAAATGATTTCCGATTTCGTTTAACTTTTCTAAAATCACCTAGTGTAGTTCATTCCGTTGGGGAGCTAACACTATTGATTTTAGATTGAGTGTATAACGTTATTAAAGCTCTAATGAAAAATAAAATATTAAATATCTTATCATTATAATCTAGACTCTTTAAATCTTGCGTAGGGCCTTATTTTTAAAGATCTAATTACAATGAATATTTAATATTTTTATTTTCATGAGACAACCGTTTTTGTAATATTAAGACTCTTCAAATCATGCGTGGGGCCTTATTTTTGAAGATTTAATTACAATGGTTTTAATAACGAAGGCCATGGGGTAATGTATAAAAATCCCCGCTCCTACTCAATTTTTAATTATTCATAATTAGGGGTTTTTTCATTTATTCATATCCATGATATAATGCATGCAAAAAGCCTTGATTTTAATCCAATTAAATTTAAAAAATAACTAGAATTTTAAATGATTCACTAATATTTAATTTGAGGTACACTTTAAAAATAATTTACAAAAATAATTTTTCGTTTCCCATTAAGTGCCCTCTAATTAATTAGTAATCAAATCCAATTCATTTTCAAAATTTAATTAATATAAATCAAGTCATTTAGATAAAAATCATGGATCCAATGCATAAACAATAATTAATTAACAATTATCTATTCTATGCATCACATAAATAAATAAACAACAGATAAAGCAAATTAAAAGGCCAATGGATTTAGCTTTTAACATTTAATTGCTCTAAGTATTGCGCGAGGGTCTTCCATCGGCTTGCAAACACCCGTATGAGGTTGATACGTACCTGAAGAGGTAAAATAGTGCATGGAAACCGCCTAGAGAGTAAGCAACAAGCCCCCACGCGCTGGCACGCGCTAGGGGAGTGTGTATTGAGCCCACACGCGCTAGCACGCGCCTTAAGCGCGTCCAGCTCGTCCCCACGCGCTGTCACGTGCTGGGGAATCCTGTAGGCGCGTGACACGCGCCTGTACGCGCTTACACACGCGTCAGAAAGTGGCCAGCGCGTTCCACGCGCTGGCATACGCGTGAAGGCGCATCAGTTGAGTTCAGCGCGTGTTCTGCACGAGCCTGAGGGCTACTGACAGGGTCAGCGCGTGTAATCCACGCGCTTGAGGCACTGACTTGGTCAGCGCATGACCTTTACGCGCATTTCCAATGGGGATGCATGGTGCACACCGTAGCCGCGTCTCACAATATCTTCTCCAGCTGCCATCATGTGATCCAACGGTCAATAATCCGATTGTAATGAAAGCTGGTGTACCGTGCTACACCGAATTAGCAAACTTAATTCCTGCGCCGTTCTCGCTGCGGGCGAAACTCCGGTCGCCGAAAAATCGTCGAAAAATTCCAGAAAATTAATAAAAAAATCCCAAAAAATTAAATTAAACCCAAAAAATTCCAGAAAATTCCTGAACCCTAATTTAACCCTCTTGGACCTTCTTGAAGCTCCATATCATTCTTTGATGAATATTACATGGGTTTAAAAATATTTACAATTTGAAATACAATGGAAAAAATTAAATTACATCATTTAACTTTCAAACGGCTAAATCAAAGTCTTAATTACATTCATCCAAAAATAAAATTACATTCAAATAACTTATAAGCTTCATCCATGACTCAAACATACATCATCATTCATTTACAATTATATATACATCATCATGTATCAATATATATCAATATATTAATTCATACATCAACATACATTAATAAACAAATATATGCATATCAAAATTGGATCCATGAATGATGTTTTCCATAAAAAAAAACATGATCTCTAGTAATAAATCAAACCATACTCTGATACCACTGTTGGGAAACGTGATAGTTTTAAAAACTTTTTGAGTGATTTTTATTCACAGATCTTGATTCATCACATAGAGACAAGTTTTATGCAAAAATAAAATATAATGTTTCATTCAATTAATAGATTAAATACTTACATCAAAAGTCTGAGTAAACCTTTAAATCTTTTCTCTAAAGTGAATGTTCTTACTTATTGTAAATCCCTTAGCAAGATGTCTTCTCCTTAAATATCCATCTTCTTGGTAATTGTTTTGCCTTTACAAATCACTCATAAGCCTCTATGAATGACCTTGAAAAACTAGCCTTGTGGGAGCCTCCACTAGATGAGAACACTAACCCTAATTTTTTAGAGAGAGAAAATAGATTCCTTTTTTCTTCTTCCAAAAATCTCTCTTAAAATATACAAAGACCATGTATATATATAGGTAACATAAAGATAAAAATAAAAAAAATAAAAAAAAAAAACAATAAATCCTTCTCAATCTCTAATTCACATGTCTCAAATCTAATAGAATTCCAATATCAAGTTAGGTTATGAGTGAGAATCCATTGGACTTATTATTTTATTGGCTGCAATGAATTAATAATTTACCCAGTCCATGGACCCAATTCAATTAATTCATAAATTAATTTTTACTCCACTAAAAGAAATTAATTGAATTCCAATAAAATATTAAATAATCTCTAAGTCAATGTTGCATTTTGACCCCTCTATGCATAATTAGTTATCAGATAAATAAAGTCATCAATCCGATTACTTAATTAATATATTTATTTTGGTACCATTGATTATTTCTAGCTTAATCACAATAAAACATTTGTTTGACAAAAATAATAATTTAAATAAATAAATATAAAAAAAAAAATCATTTTGTCTAAAAATATAAGAACGCCTTCGAATTTACTTTGTGATCAACCATAATCAATACAAAATAAATACAAGTAGCAATGATGCAAATATTGAAAATATAACCTTCTAATTATTAATTACATAACTACCCAAAGTGTTGGTCTAAGGATTCCGAAATATCCGCCGAACAAATCAAAGTAATTATTAATTAATAAAAGAGTTTATACTTTTCTCATGCTTAAGAGTCAAATGCCATGACAGTAATAGGGAGCAATTGTATACGACGGCTCTCGCAATATATCTCAACCTAACGCGGATCCAATTCAAGTCTTAATTAATTATGAGTCCATCCATAATTACCGACTATGAACAATTTATGATTACTATTTATATTCATGTATTGATCGCCATCACATATATATATAAATATCTCTTGTAATCAAGTGGACACTATCAATTTTATAATGAATCGAAACATAATACATTGAATTCACCAATTATATAAATCATAAATATTTCAGATATGTCAAGAACATATGTTATTATAATCCAAATAGGAATTTGTAATACCAGGGCATATAAATCCTAACACTCACCCCTTTCAGAAATACTGGATCCGTCCTTGAGCACATCATCTTCACTTGGTAACCAAACTTGGGAGAAACCTTCCTTCAGCAAAACCACCACTGCACTCTTATTCCACATCATTTGTGCGTTTTAATTTAAAGTTTCTTTGAAGCACATCGGTCCCCCCATTTTGCAGCGCACAAATTTTGACATTGCATAAAACTAAAGAAAGATTTTTAGAAGTTAGTCGCACTAAGTATCTGATGGAGCTTCAATATACGTTAGGGAGATAGCAAGGTGACCAATCTTTCTAATGGACAAAACTGTGGGTGAAAGAGATGAGAAAGAGTAGATGAATTCTACAGAGGATGTTGAACTTATTTACTTTACTCAGCACCTAACTGTAATAAAAAGAACCAAAAAAATGTCTTCAAAAATGAAATGCAGCTTCTTTACCTTTACTGGAAGAAATTTTATGGGGAGTTTAATTCCAAGGTTCTCTTTTAAGACCTAAATATAATTTATGAAAGAGTACAAAATATAATCTGAAAAAGTATTTTAGGGTGATTGGGCATTATTCAGAGAACTTAATGAGTTTTCGGCATTGACCCTAGGCCTGCTCCCATTCCAAACTAGTGAGTACCAAGAGACTTTGTGCGAAGGCTGCTTTGGTTCCATGCCACTTTAAAGCAGAATTTATCATCTTTCCAATTCAATTGATCCTCTACTGCAGTGTTAGCATTTGCGTTCAACCAAACCAGTATCTCCTCAGGCCAGTGTGAAGGAATCATCCACCCTGCTCCCTGACAGAGATAATAGAAATCCATATGTCTGAATCTGTTTGTTAGACTAAGGACTTACTCAAATTGTTTGGATTCAGAAATACATAGTCAAGGGTGAAGTTGCCCTAAACAACCAAGTTAATGGCTTGACTGGCTCCTTTGCAAGTAGATCCTTTCAAATTTGGGATAAGTTGGTTTGGTTTCTTGTTTAGGCTCTTTCTAGGTTTGTATGTCATGCATGTTTATGCATAGGTCAAGCCTTTTTTTTTTTTTTTTTTTTTTCCCGAATGAGATCTCCTGAATAGCTGTTGGGTAGTGGATGGTGCTTTGTGAGAGTTTTTGATACTTCTGTTCTTCATGCATAGGTGAAGCTTTTAAATTTGTGCTTTTCATTTGTTTTGAATCAAATTTCCAAAAAATTTGCTCGGTGCTAGATGGTAAGAACTTAATACATTCAAATTTGGAACTCAAGGAAAGCCCTTCCGTCACAACAATGGTAAATATAATATATTTGTATTTAATGCGATAAAGAACCATATGAATATGAGTTGAAACTATGCTAGCAACTGACATATTTCATACGAGATGAATTATTAATAAACCAAATGATAAACACTAGAACATACATTTATTAGGAGTGATCCATATCTCATCTTCCAACAAGTCATAGCCAAACTCATGTCCCATCTGCTGCTGCCATAAACCCAATAGTGGAGAAAAATATGTACCCCTCCTTATTGCCAGACAATAAATCCCCTCCGAAATCCCATACCACAATTTTTTTCTTTCCAAAGTAAAATTTTTATCCCCAAATTGAAATCCAATTTGAGGGGATCGGGAAATGTCGGATACACACATCTCAAAGGGACCATCAACAGATACTACTACATTTCCCAGATGCGAACCTAGCTCCGAAACTTCAGACACGTTCACGGATTTCGTGCAGGCTATAACCACCATGAATGTCTAGATATTGCGGGTGAGTCGGCTGAAGTCCGTAGCGGAGCCGATGGTGCGTGTCTGTATTCTATCACCTATGCTGATTCAACTACGTCTAAAGGATTCGTGGCGACGGACAGGCTAACATCTATGGGGATGGGTCTGCTTCCATTGACGACTACGTGTTTGGTTGTGGGAATATATTAATTGATCCTCAAAAATTAGATGCCAATGGAGTTGTTGGTCTGGGCCTGCGAGCAGTCGATACCAAATGCTGTGAATCCAAAAAGGTTTTCCTACTGAGTTAATTTAACGGGTGGTCAGGTATTTTTCGGAAACTCGGCTCAACGCAGTAGGAAAACCTTTTTGGATTCACAGCATTTGGTATCGACGCTGCTCGCAGGCGCAGACCAACACACATCTAATTTTTGAGGATCAATTAATATATTCCCACAACCAAACACGTAGTCGTCAATGGAAGCAGACCCATCCATGGATGTTAGCCTGTCCGTCGCCACGAATCCTTTAGACGTAGTTGAATCGGCAAAGGTGATAGAATACAGACACGCACCATCGGCTCCGCTACGTACTTCAGCCGACTCACCCGCAATATCAAGGCATTCATGGTGGTTAGCCTGCACGAAATCCGTGAACGTGTCTGAATCCTTTCCATTGAAATAGGAATTTTCTGACGCCCACACTGAATACAAGGCAGGCATTGTATCCATGTAAAAGAACTGCCCGTATCTGGAACCCCAAACGCTGCTTGTGGTGGACTACCCACTTTATATAACATCATTATATCCGGACCAATTGCCCCGTTGAAGTTGACGCTGTCCAACAAGTCTATTTCCGTTGCACTCGCATTGTACAAAGGATGTTTAGGAGACCGAAGGTGAACGATTTCACCGATGAACGAAGACGGCGGCGGCGACGGATACTGCAACGGCAAGAAGACTGCAACGACGGCGGCGACGGCGACGGCGACGGCGGCGGAGGCGGCGACGGAGACGGAGACGGAGACGGAGACTGCAACGGCGATGGAGACGGAGATGGCGACCGCGACGGAGACAAAGACGGCAAAGCCGTGCAAGCACATCCGAGGACGGCAAAAACCAGAATCATTGTCACAACACTCATTTTTTTATTCTATGATTCTGAGAAACTATTAAAAGCACGTACTCCTTAGTTTCGTTTTTCATTTGAACATTTATAGGAGAAAAACTACTGATGGATTCAGATGGTTATTAAATGAGAGCTTTGATGACCCTCTGATATGAATGTGACATCTAACAAGATGGGTATTAAATGATGGATATGATGACCGTCTGATATGACTTCTAAACAGATGCTTATTAAATGAGAGCTATGATGACCCTCTGATATGAAAGTTGACATCAAACCGCCGTATTCAGCCATTCTATTGTTGATGTTAAGCCCATCCAAAAATAACTTTTACAGTACTTCAAGAAAATTATTTAAATCTGTCGGTCAATTTGATTATCTTTCCACGTATTAAAGTATAAAAAAATCTAATCGTGTGAAATTTTAAAACTCATTTCATACTTGTTACCATGTGAACTCATTTCACACTTGTTACTATGTGAACACTCTAATGCTATGAGTGGATAAACTCCGTCCTAACTTGGGTACACATCAGATCCTCCCTCATCCAACTCAGATAACAAAGTTTTCTAAACTTTATTATTGAATTATTTTTAATTGGTAAATTGTTTTAGTTGTTTTAACATGATTTTTTTTTTTTTTTTTTTTTTGGGTACACATCAGATCCTCCCTCATCCAACTCAGATAACAAAGTTTTCTAAACTTTATTATTGAATTATTTTTAATTGGTAAATTGTTTTAGTTGTTTTAACATGATTTTTTTTTTTTTTTTGAGTATAATATGATTTATTTTAATTGATAACTTTTACGATTATTAATATTTTATCAAACAATTACCTATTTTATTTTAATTAATAACTAAACAATTACTTATTTTATAAATTATTAAGTTTTAATCTATATTTATTAATATTTTATCAAACAATTACCTAGTTTATTTTAATTGGTAAATTGTTTTAGCTGATTTAGCAATGAAACATTTTGAGTATAATAAGAATTTAATCTATATTTATTACTATTTTATTAAACAATTATTTATTTTATTTTAATTGGTAACGCTCAACCATATGGACTAGGACCTCTAACGTTCAACAGCCATATTGATATTCCACCCTTCTAAAAGGTAAAATAAATTAAAGTTTACCCATCCAAAAATAACTTTTATAAAACTTCAAGAAACATATTTAAATGGGTTATATTTTATATGATTGAATGTTAGAGAACTATGATGATCCTCTAACATTCAATCATGTGAACTATGACCTATAATTGTTCAACAATTATATTGATATTCAAAATTTAACTATTATATTTTTGATGTTAAAAGATAAAATAAATTAAAATTTACCCATCTAAAAATAACGTTTACAAGACTTCAAGAAACATACTTAAATGGGTCGGTCAATTTGATTATTTTCCACGTGTTAGAGTATAAAAAAATCTAGTCGTGTGAAATTTTAAAACTCATTTCATACTTGTTACCATGTGAACACTGTGATGCCATGAGTGGATAAACTCCGTCCTAACTTGGGTGCACATCAGATCCTCCCCTCATCCAACTAAGAGGATAACAAAGTAATCACATAAAATAAAATAAAATTAAAAAAACTACCGTACTTATAAATAAGTAAGAGCAGAATTACCAAAAAAAAAAAAGTAAGAGCATATGATAAAAATAAATAAATATTAAAAAACAATAATAATAACTAATTACCAACTTGTTGATATTTAATATTTATAAATTCATTATAAATATATATCTATAAGAGTTGAGTTTTATTATTTCTTTTATTAATAAATTTTATAAACAATTATCAAGTAGAATTAATAATAAAATAATTGTGATCCAAAACTAAAATAAAAATAATCAATAGAAATAATATAGCTTCTATATGTGTTGATAAAATTAATATGTAAAAAATTAATTATTATTCAAAATTAAATTAAACAATAATCAAGCATAAATAAAATAGCTTTAATATGTGTGGACAAAATTAGTTGTACTTGCAAAACATAAACCAAATGTATCAAACTGCTAATCAATTACAGAAACCAGATTGAAAACCAATAAAAAGCAATTAAAAATTTAAAGAAAAAAATTAATTTACTGAAATTTTTTAATTTGTTGTCAAGTTTCTAATCAATTGTTGAAAAAATATCATAATAGAGAAAATGCTGCTAATCAATCATTAAAAAAATTCAAAACAGAGAAAAGAAATTGAAAGAATTAATAACAGAGAGAGACGCAGAAAAATACGCCCTCTTTATTCCATAAAGCCCCCAGCCATCTTTTGTCCGTTGATCCTTGGTCCGGTGTTGGTGGTGGTTCTGTTCTGCTATTCCAGAGCACTGGTGATTCTGTCCAGCAGTCATACAAAAGTATTTTTTAAACAATACATTGTATTATTTAATAAAATTAAATATCAGTAATAGTTTATAGCAAGCTCTTTATTTTTATTAACTTTATTTTTTCCTGAGTTTTAGGTGGTTTCCTTCTTGGATCTTCATAAGAAGAAGATAATTTGGTTCTTAATTTTCTTAGTTTTCAATAAATAAATAAAAATAAAGGGACTTGTTCTTAATTATGGTTTAGATTTTGTTCTTTAGGATAAATAAATAAATCATCCTCTGATTCTTTTGATCCGTCTCAAAGCGTTTATTAATATTATGATGTGCAAGTAGAGTTAGGTTTGGAGGTGTAATAGTAATCAGTAATCACATATATAAACTACCCTACTTATAAATAAGTAAGAGTAAATGATAAAAATAAATAAATAATCCAAAAAAAAGTCATTTCTCAAAAGTGTTGCAAGATTTGAATGTTTAAGTGCTGGCAATTGTAAAATGAGAATCTATTTGATTTAGATATATATATATGTGTGTGTGTGTGTGTGTACACACACATTAGTAAAAAAAACACAATGCATGTGGTCAAAACCTAAAAGTTAATTTATAATAAAAAAAAATTATAAAACCAAACTTAAAAGTTAATGTATAACTGCTGCAAAATTTCTGTGGCAATTGTAAAATGAGAATCTATTTGATATATATATATATATATATATATATATATATATATACTAGTAAAAAAACACAATGCATGTGGTCAAAAGTTAAAAATTAATTTATAATAAAAAAAATTATAAATAACTAATTACTAACTTACACTAAAAAATATGGGAGGGGTTCGAGTCCAAGTGTGGGCAACAGTGTGAGCGTCGCTCTCCCGTTCTCGTGCTCCGCACACGTTGTTGTTCCCGATCTTATTATACGTGAGTCTGTAACTTAGATTTTACGTGAGTCTGATTATCTTATTATCGCTTTTCTTTGTGTTACTTATGTTGTAATCCAAACTTGGGCCTAAGTCCATCAAATAAGAGGTTGAAAACCGGCCATTTTAAAACAAAACATGGGCCAGAATCCATCTAAAAAAAATAATCAGGATTGGGCTCATTGTTGGATAAGTTGAGATTGGGTTTTACATTCTATAGTTGTGACTTGTCCCCTTTCATCTCTGCTTAGCTTGCACCAATTGACGATCTTACTTGCCACATGTTTAACCCATGATTGGTTTGTTATGACCGTTTAGGTAGAGGTCATAGACGGGTTTGGAGAAGATATCACCTACAAGGGGTGCAACTTAGATTGGGTAACCTGAACCTAACCCAACCCAAGCCCAGCCCGATTTTTTATGAGCATGAATAATTATTTTTACAAGTAAGATTGGGTTTGGGTTGAAAAATCTCAATCCGAATTTAATTAGATTTCCATTTAGACAAATATTCAAAGCAAACATTGATGAGTCCTTAATTTAAGGAAGCATTTGAAAATTTTTGACATGTGCACGTTCAAGCCATTACACGAGGATTATAAAATTATAACACAATAACGTATATATTCTCGAATTTGAGTTGGGTCACGTTGTACTACTCCAAGCACAAATTAATATTTAATTGTCTTTTCTTTTGAGATCTAAGTCTCACCCCCATAATCGATGAATATTCAACCTCTTAAATATGTTTTCCAATCCTTTACTTTCTTAACCTCTTAAACATGTTTTCCAACCATTTTCTTTCTTGACTTTTTGATTGGGATCACCTTTTTGTGGGTTTGGGCTTTTATCTCTCCTACTGTTTTGATTCTTTTCAAACTTTTTGGTAGTTTTTTTGTCTTTTTCCTTCCCTCTCTTTGAGCAATTCCCTTTGTAATACTGTAATTATTATTATTATTATTATTTTTGTCATTGGCAAAAAATTTACGTACACCACTCACACACCTATTTTGTTCATTTAAAGACTCGAACCCTCACCATCTACTTTAAGAGGTAGAAGAAATACCACTAGGCCACAAGGCCTTCATAAACAGTTACTAGTCATTTTTGCCCACGAGAGAAGTTGAGGCATCACTTTTCTCATCTAAGTGGCAGATCAAACTACAAACTGGTTTTACACACACACACCATATACAAAATATATGCTGACTGGAAACATTACTTAGGTTTAATCATGAATTTGTCCCCTGTAGACATTAACGGCTAATCCTTCACTTATTGTTGTGTACAGATGTTATTATTAATTCGATTTCGTGATCTCCATTTTCATGAGCTACTTGGTATGGTGTTTGTTATATCAAGTTTTGTCCATGAAGTTTATTAAACAAATTATTACTTTTACCATGATTAAAAAAATGTTCCTTTCTTCCTATTATAGTGTAGGTACCTTGACTACAACCTCTAAGTCCTAATGTGACGATGTGGCTAACTCCACTATATGTGGACGATTTATCCGCCATGTCAGAGTCGTGTCCCGGTACACATCTGGGGAGTCTTGGGCACACATGTCTATGTTGAACAACATCGGTATGTTGTCTATCCCAGGCACTTCATAGTTGGTAATCAAGATAACGTAATTCAAAAAATAGACTCCACTAATGCTCTCTATGACAAATGAGAGGTTGAATTCTATTTACAAATCAGCTGTCATACTCGGCGGAAATGGCAATTTATGCTTCTTAAACCATTGTGCTACAATAACTTTGCCAAAAGATATTCTATTCATGGTTGACCAATGATGCTAGCATATTATATATGCTACATGGCCCCGAATACAGAAAGAAATTTATTTGACTGCACCAAGTCAGAGTGACTAAATGTTTTCTTGACTTGAGTAGAGTTCATATCATATTAAGATAACAAGGACTTTGATTTGAGACAAGGTGAGAAATATATACAGGATCATAAGATTATGCATAGAAACAATGTTTTGCAAGAGCGAGAGGCCAAACAAAGAGTTCAATTGGTCTTTTCAACATATATTTAGTTTTTAGCGTAATTAAAGTTGTTTTGCAAGTGCAAGAGTAACAAGAGGTAAACATCCTACTCTGGTTAAAGTGAATACATTTTTATATTGAGAACACATCAAGGTTAGAAAAGTAGTAATAGAACACTTAATAATACGGAGTAATTAACTTATCGGGGAAAGGAGGGAAAAACAAAAGTATAACACATTAAATTTCGAAAGCCAAGATATTTTTTAAAAATGAATTGAAGCAAAAGAAAAGAGAATAACATTAGCTCTCAAATAACACACATCAAAGCAAGCAGCCACCACTTCATTTGCTAAAATATTGAAAATTCGTAAAAAGGAAGACCTTTCATATCAGTGATAGAGAATGCCATTTAGAACTTCGAACAATAATATTTCACAGTTAATCTCTTAAGTCTCACCAATCAATCTTACAATGTCAACATGATAATTTAAAAAGATTTTCCTTAACAATTACCCAAAACTAATATAAAGTTCACTTCTGCTAATTACAATTAGTACAAAACTGGACCCTAATATATATAATTCCTCCTAATAATCACAATCCAATGTTATCAAACCAAACCAAACCAAACCACAAATTTTATGCTAATCAAGGTAAATAACAAAAAACAATGGGAAATGAGAATCGAGTAAGGAAATACCTCATGATGATAAGTAGGGCATACTCATACATAACCCAATCAGTCCGTAGAGCAGCTTCAAGTGAATCCCTTAAGTAAAACACAAAACTCCTCCTCATCCCCGCCACAACCTTCTCGCGCCGGTTTGGGATTTCTTCAGATCTCCCATGAAAGTATGAAACTGGGACACTGAGAGTGTGTTCATTCTATTAATGTAACAGAGAGTGTGTTTTTTTTAGGGTTTTCTATTAGTTGTTGGTAGGGTGTACATACTCCTTTAGTATGAGCCATTGGTTGCCAATGCCTAGTTGCAGTGGTGGTGGTATTCACTTATTTAAAATTTATTTATTTATTTACTTTCAGAAAGATAGAATCATTGCCATTTAATAACTTAATTTAATGTTTAATGCTGTACACATTCGATTATCACTGAAATAGATAAGTTGTATTGATAAAATTGTATGTTTGGTAGGATTGATTTGGAGGGATAGGGAGAGAAAAGAAAAGAAAGGATAGGGTGGGAGTGTGTTTGGGTGGGTTAAGTGGAGAAAAAAGAGAGGATAGGAATAGAGGATAGGGAGAGAAAGGATAGTGGATTAAGTGATTAATTAGTAAAACTGATGAGTGCTGAAAAGTACACTTTTAAACCCCTTAAGCTTGAGTATTCTAAGACCTTTATCTATCTTATTTACCCGTTTTAGTACTTATTTATGTTTTTGTCTATTTCAAGTCAATAATGTTAAAATGGGCTAAAAATAGTTTCTTATGACCTTTTTGGAGTCAAACTAAGTCTTAGAAAGGATTCGGAGCAAAATGAGGCTGATTTGGAGCAAAAAGAGGCTGATCCTGAAAAGCTGCCAAGTGAGATCGATCGTGAGATCGATCAGAAAAGTTCGATCGATCGTGAGATCGATCAGAAAAGTGAGATCGATCAAAGTCTGATCGATCGAACTTTTCTCTGATAGATCTAACTTTTTCTCTGATCGACCCAACTTCTCTGATCGATCCAACTTTTTCTCTGATCGATCGAACATTGCTGGCAGCGAGCTGTCTTATTCCGTGCGCGCCCAAAAGTCCACCTATCACATAGTACGGGATTTGATATTTTTGGAGCAATATTCCTGACTTAGTGACTAAGAAAAGGACCTTCTATATAAAGGGAAGTAACCCATTTGTAAAGAGGCTTTTTATCTTTTTTATTTTTACATTGTATTTTTTATTTCTCTCTCTAGTAAAGTTAGAGATTAGGGTTAGAAGAATAGAGGGAAGTGGAGGCTCATCTCAAGAACACATCTCTAGACCCACTCTCTCTCCATCTCTAGAGCTTCAAAGAAGAAGAAGAAGAAGAGGAAGAAAAAGATGGAACCATATTTGGAGCTTGATTCCATGACCACATCCACTTCCTCCATGATTGGCTAAATCTACACTTAGGGCTTGGATGAGCTCTAAATCTTGTGTAATCTAAACCCTTGTATTTCTATTTTTGGGGATTTATATATATTGTTGTGATTTATGTTCTAGCCTTGTGAATTTCATGAATCTTGGTATATTTCTATGATTTCTATGTTTTAATTATTCCCATTAATTCTCTAGTTTATTTACATGTCTATGTGTGATTAAATTAGGAATTATGTCTCACATGATTTATATGGATTAACTCTTTCCATTGATTCTCTATGTAATTACATGTTATCTTATGTGTAATTATTTGAGAATTAATCTCTACACTAATTTTTCTATATTAATTGCATGTCTATGTGTGGTTAATTGAGAATCTAGTGATGGCTAGACATGTGGTGTATTTGGATTGTGAGCTTAATGAAAGGATTAATGGCTTGTTTTGATCTATTGTGCCTTTCACATGTTGTTTAGACAATATATGCTTCATTGATTAGATATATTGTGCCTTTCACATGATGCTTAGACAACATATGCTTAATTGGTCATCATTGCTTATTGAATCAACCAATTACACACACACCCCAATATTGGCTAGACATGGTTTTTCATTGAATGGGTTTGTCAATTAATTAGATGGTTTATACTTGTACTTGATGGGTTGTTCTACAATTTAATTCATGCTTGTAGGTAGGTAGACAATCTATGCTTGCTTAGATATTTCATAGCTTATTATTGCAAATTCCATGATTCTCTAGATTGATGTGTGCTACAATTGTTGCTACTTAGATGGGTCATGCTTAAACTAGATGGGTTGTGCTACAATTAGTTTAGACAAGACAATTCATGCTTAAATTAGATGGTCCATGCTTAATATTGCAATTGGTAGTCGCATTTTGTTCACAACAATGTGTTCCCCATTAATGAAAAGCAAGTGATCAATTACACAAGCTTAGTGGTGATTCCAACACCCTAAGTCCTCTCTTCTCATCCCTTAAATCCTTATCTCTCACTAGTTTACTTTAATTGCATTTTATTTAATTGATTTCTAGTTTAATCAAACAATCAATCTTTCTTTGCAATCTTGTAACACGCTAGAGTTGAAGTTAAATTCCAACACGTATAATCTCTTGGGACGATCCCTTCTCACTCATACTACATAGTATAAGTGTTAAGCGGTTTATAAATTTAAAGTATGATGCCCATTTGACACTAATTTCCAAACTCAAAGTGTTGTGTATTATTTTGTGCACACGCTCGGGTCGCATCAAAAACCAAAAATACCCTCTACAAATCAATAAACATAAAAATTATTCCATTTATGTCCTAGTTTTGTTTTCACCCATTATTATTATTATTTTTATTTTTATTTTTATTTTTTTTACCCATTGCACTGAACTATCAGAAAGAAACATTCCAAAATATCCTATGTGAGATTTCGAAAATAAATAATGTGTGAAGTAGTTATGAAAGGGTAGGACAATAATTTGGTTACTATCCTTTGTTTTCTTTTTTCTCCTCTTATCTTGTCCAAACAAGTACCTCTATCTATTTATCATTGAATTTTGAAAGTTGAAAATTTATTTATCATTGAATTTTGAATGTTGAAAATTCAAAAAGAAATTAAAAAAAAAAAATTAATTACCACTTAAAAACTTTAACACCTAAAACTTTTAGTAGTTAATTTTCAATTTTACTAAACAAGACTTTTCTCAACACGTAATATAATGTATTCAAAAGTTGATTTATTTTTTTATAAATAAAAAATTAATAATAGTAATAAAATGGGGTGTATTGAATAATAACATAATTGGTTATTATCATTTTGTGTCAATTTCCTTAATCAGACTAAAAATCAATTTAATTATCATTCTGATTCATTGAAAGCTGAATTTAGTCTATGTCCCAATTGGAGATAGATGCAAATAAAATTCTCTGGATCAAGGGAATATAATGAATATAATCAATAACCGAAGTTAAAGAGAGCCTTAGAAGCTAGCAATAACCTCTTTATTTTCTCTCCAATGAAATGTTCTTTTTGTTAGTAGAACGGAAAATAAACAAATAAACTATCAAACACATCCATTTGTCTAGTAGAAATTCAAATTCTCCATTCGTTCATTTCTAATATTTTATTATTTGTACTATTATCATATCATATAAGTAAGAGTGCTTTATTTTAGTGGATTTTATCATTACGTGTTAATACCTAATTAATTAGTGATATCACGTCACTAATACAATCGGCATAATTGTGACGACCCTGGATTTTTCAACCCAGTGTGCCTTGTGATGACCCGAAGCGGATCCAGAATGCAGAAGTAAAATAAAAACAAGTCCTTAGAGATGTGCCCTTCGAAGAGTTTTGAGATTCAACTGAAGCAAAACAAAGATAAGGGTATCAAAACCATACCAAAAGAAGGACAAGGGTAAAATGATCTAAGAGGAAGGAATTTGACTTCCAACAAGTCAAATGAGATCAAGAACATCCTTTGGTAACTTCACATGGAGTCCCAAGGCCAAAGGAAGAGAAATCCCAGATGAACCCTATCCCAGTTCGAACTAAATCTGACACCCTTTCACTAAAATAAGGATATCTTAAGAAAGGAGAAGAATCTAAAACTGAAATTTATACCATTGGAAAGCTTATTTCGACATGGTCCGTTTAGACTCAAGAATGAACCAATTCGGAGTTGAAACGAAGAAGTTACATCAGATCGAAGTTGGAAGACCAAAGTTGGACCTTCAAAAACAACTCTGGAGGACTTGAACCGATTCAACATGGACAGAACATCCATGCTGGACCAAAAATGACACCTTGAACCGGTTCAACATTCTTAAACCGGTTCAACTTAAACATATTTCAGAAAATGCAGTAGAAATAGTAAAAATGCAAAAAAATGAGTTTGGAACGCGCTTTTCAAGACCAAGATGACATTTTTTGCAAAAATGTCATGAAGAAATTCCCCTTAAAATCACATTTTCTATGTAATGGAGTCAAGAACGAAATTTATTTCCTGAAAAAAATTCCCAAAATAACCTTAAGCAAGATTATACAACAAAAATATGAAATGAGTCCATAGGAGGCTCATTTCACCAATGAAAGAGTTTTCCATGAAAATGATCATGCACGCAAACGTAAATAGTGATTTTGAATGTGCGGGAATGGTCCGCAGCTCCCAGAAATGGTCGAGTCAAAATCCGAACCCCCGGCGGCCAAAAAGGCGAAAATGAACTTGAAATGGGAAAAATGAAAACCAAAATTCTGAAATGGTTTCAAATGACCGTTTAGCCCTTGGCCATACTTCATACATGATTAACGAAATCCTATGAAAGAATGAAAACGAAATTCCCACACCCGATGCAAACATGGTGAAGCAAGAACTTGACATTTTTCAATAATTTTATAATATTTCATGAAATTAAAAGTTACATAGGATACAAGATATATGTCATTGGCCTCTGGTCTCATCTCATACAAGTCAAATACATTACAAAAGGTGTGCTTATATACATATTACATATTTAGAATCAAATATACAAGTTTTGAGATATAAAGCTACAAAATGACATCTCATGCTAACATTTGCATGAAATGAAAACTTAAAAGTTACAAGTCATCCACAGAATGATAAGCATCACGAACCAAGTCTTCGTACCTGAACAAAGCCCTGGTAACTTTGAGGTGAGTAACATAAAGCTACTCGTAGGAGATGAGAATGCATAGACCTAGCATTTTACAATATTATCACCTTAAGGTGAAACATGTTAAAGGGGCTCATGCCACCTAACGTCTATGTTAAAGTGAGACTCAGGGATCATCCTAAGTTATATAAGCAGTTGAAATGAGATACACGACATGCAAGCATACCGGTTACAAGTGTACTAAACGAAGATGAAAACAAGCGAGGCAAGTATACAAAACACAGGTATACTAAACGAGAACGGAAATACACAAAACAAGTATACAAGACACGAGTATACTAAATGGAATCCAAATACAAGAAGCAAGTGCACAGTTTCAAGTATACTGAATGAGATCTAAAAACACGAAGTAAATATAATATTTATGCAATTAAACAAGATGAAAAATACTCCATATAACACGACAAGGTTCTTAGATCTTTAAGAGATAACACTTGAAATCTAAGAGTTTAAAGATTTTATATGTTGATATAAATCATTACGTATGGTCTATACCACCTAGAATCTAAGTCAAGTTACATGTATAGGATCATTCCTAAGTCACGATGGCATAAAGTAACATGAAACAAGATAACTAAGAAAATTAACAAGATTGAAACAATTCAATTAACAAGACAAGGACAAGGCGTGAAATCAAGGATAAGGCATAATATCAATGCAATTAAATAAGGTTGGAACATTTCATATAACACGAAAAGAGTTTTAAATCTTCAAGGAATAGCCACTTGAAATTTAAGGAGTGAAATCAAACAATGTGGATACTTGGATATCGTCCGGATTAAAATCGTACTCCTAGGATCCCTTTAGGGCCACTAACCCATGGGTACCTTTCCCTAGTGTGCATTATAGTGTAAGAAGCTCTCTATCTCCCGTAGTAGAAGTCACTTATTGATTAGTATCACCGAGTTTCCAAAATCAACAAGTTGTGCAAGTCAAGATAGCATCAAGATACAAGTAATGCATTAAACACATTTCATGCACAACCGAGATTTTGGAAACACACAAGTCATGCCCTAAGTTCTCAACTATCATGGAATATGAAATATCAAGAAATTATAGTATGCATTTAAATAAACTACAAAGTAGGATATATAGCACATAGAATCCACTGATGTAAACATACCACTAGTATAAAATTAATGATTTAATGATTTGTTTAACAATACTTAAACAATTAAATCATTCCACTGTAAGGGTGCAAGTTTATCAACTACATTAATGAATCTAAGTTGCAACAAGTCATGATACATGATAAAAAGACAAAAGCCCCATGAAATACAAGTCTAATTCATTGAAACACTAAGTAGAAATTGATTAACCTAATTAATTAATTTCTCTAGAAATCAAAGTTATCCAAAAATTCTCAAAATAATATATGTGAATGTCCATTTCATGGTGATTGATATCACATCAATTTCACAAAGTGAGCAAAATATAATCATGTGAAATTTAATTAATTTAAATTAATTAAATCCTCTAGATTTCAAAAGTTATTCAAATGATCCCTGATAAATAAATAACAATGACTAAGTCATGGCCATGCCATATATCAAGTCTAAAGTGGAATACAAGTAAAGTACAATTAAGTAGAATTTAAATCAAATTAAATTTATTAAATCTCTAGATTTGAAAACTCATTTAAATCATCCCAAATTAATATACAACAAAGATCAAGTTATGGCCATACTATACATCAAGTCTAAAGTAAGTTATATGTAAGTTACAATTAATCATTTATTTCTCAAATTAACATAAGACATGCATACAACTTATATTTTATTACAAAAGCAAGTAAAACCACTTGAAAAATAAACTATAACACCCCCTACCTCACAAGAGGATTGATCCTCTTGATTCCAAGGCAAGCAAGCACAAAATGGTAAACCCTTCTAGGGTTATGAAGAGGAGAGTGAGAGGAACAAAAAGTATTCCCATGGTTAGGCTTTGAAATCAATGGAAGGCTCGGAAATCAATGGAAGGCTCTCAAAAATCAAAGTCAAAGCTTAAAGCTTTAAGCTTCTTCCATGGAGGCTAGGATTCTAATGTAAAGGGTAATGTAAAATATGAGGGAGATGAAATGTGAGTGGAGGATTTAGAAGTCCTCCACTCACTAGGTGAACTAACACCATGGTCAACACACACACACATGCAAGACCACATTTGGAGCCTACATTTGTCACAAATCAATGGCTCCTTCCTAGGCTTAAGGCACGAATGAGCCGAACGCCAAACACTTGCTAAAAATAAAAAGCCAAGTAGCAAGTGGCATTCTAGCCGAGCGTCAGGCATTTAAGCAAAGTAAGTGGTAGCTGGCACGATGAGCCGAACGCCAAACACTTACTAAAAATAAAAAGCCAAGTGGCAAGTGGCATTCTAGCCGAGTGCCAGACACTTAAGAAAAGTAAGTGGCAGCTGGTACGATCAGCTGAACGCCAAACACTTGCTAAAAATAAAAAGCTAAGTGGCAAGTGGCATTCTAGCCGAGTGCCAAGCACTTAACAAAGTAAGTGGCAACTGGTACTATAAGTCGAATGCCAAACACTTGCATGAAAGTAAAATGTGAAAGTGGCAAGTGGCATTCTAACCGAACGCCAAACACTTAACAAAGTAAGTGGCAACTGACACTATGAACCGAACGCCAAACATTTGCACTAAAGTAAAATATGAAAGTGGCAAGTGGCGTTTTAGCTGAGCGCCAAGCACTTAGCAAAATAAGTGGCAACTGGCACTATGAGCCGAACGCTAAACACTTGCACTAAAGTAAAATGTGAAAGTGGCAAGTGGCATTCTAGCCGAGCTCCAAGCACTTAGCAAAGTAAGTGGCAACTGGCACTATGAGCCGAACGTCAAATACTTGCACGAAAGTGAAATGTGAAAGTGACAAATGACATTCTAACCGAGCGCTAAGCACTTAGCAAAATAAGTGACAACTGGCACTATGAGTCGAACGCCAAACATTTGCTAAAAAAAAAAAGAAAAAAAAGAAAAAAAAGAAGAAGAAGATATTAAGAGGCAACAACGAGATGGTAAATACACTGCAAGATATTCATTTCATTGAATTCATAATCAGTTTACATTTATAAAGATTGCTCTGATGAAATGAGTACAATGCAAAAGAAAAGTGATATGTTTGCAGGGTGTTAGTCGGTCCTGCCTGTTCCCTCGGTCTCTTAGCCACGCTCAAAATTCCCATCAACTTCATTGACTGTACTCTCCCCACGGGGGGGAGAGTTGAGTTGAATGATCGTGCCATCTTACTGAGTTCCGCCCTCGGCAGTAGGTACAGGGGGATCCATGGTGGTCAAAGGAGGAACGTCCAGAGGTTAAGCAGCCGAGGGGATAGGAACAACCCTAGAAGTAATAATCCCCTGACACTCATCAAAGATATGCTCAAGAGTAGACTCCGAGTCAATGTAGACTGCAGGAGGGCTAATGTTCAACTCCTTGTCCACATCATCAAGACCTGCGTAAGAACTGGCATGACCTTCAGGAGGAGAACGGTCAGTATAGCCGTCTCTATATCCTTGTGCATACCTGAGGGTTTCGGTCCAAGAGAAGCGGGCATGAAGAGCCCTTATTCCACCATCAACCCTGCCAATGACGCTAAACAGAGCATTGTGCTCATCCAGAGCCCTCTTTTCAAACGCCAGTCGTTCGTTCTGTTCGTCAGCCAGCAAGTGCTGGAGGTTTTCTTTTTCAGATCTTAAAGCTTCCTGCTCCATCTGTAAGATGTTCTTCTCGAGCTGAAGAGCGTTCTTCTCAGCTTGAAGAGAGTCCGCATCCTTCTTCAGAGCGTCTCTTTCTTTCTCAACATTATTGAGTTGCACCATAAGCTCAACGTTTCGGGTGCTGATGATTTTATTTTCCTTATTAGTCGTGTTAAGGCTATTGGCGAACTTGCGGGCTTTAGCATTGGATGACTTAATATGTTTTTGCATTGTCATCATCCCGAACAGAGTCTGCAAACAGATGCACGAATACTAATTAAACCGAACATATATTCAAGGAAGATGAGAGATGAAAATTCTCTTGAAGTGATTAAGTGAGAAATGAAAAGTTACCTCCATGGCAGCCAAGGGAAAGCGGCTGAACGTCTCCTTTTGAGTTAGCGCTTTGGCTACTTCAATGTCCTTCGGAGACCACATGTGTTTGTAGTAGGCCATTGCAATATTACCATCCTTAAACATGGTCTCATCAGACTTGACTACCGATCCATCCAATCGGAAGAGTCGTGGGCTCCATGGACCAGCTTTAGAAGGAGCAGAAGAAGCTCCACCAAGCCCAGGAGCAGTTGGGGGTCTGACTTGGGAGGTTGTGGATGCACCCACCCCCGAGGTGCGAACCTTTCTTGACAGAGGAACATCATCAAGACTCTGTTCACTGTCAGGTTGGGGTCTTTTCCCTCGTTCTTTCTCCAGAGCGCACACCAGGGCGCTAGAAGGATTGTCCGCCTTTGAGGTGCTGCTCAGATTGGCGGGGCGGACGCAGGTATTAAGGCTGTTGGTAGCCACGACGTTCGGCGTGGTACTGGAGGTGGTGGCAGAAGTGGATGCAGATGCCGAGGCTAGAGAGGAAGCCAAGGTAGGTGCGGGGACAATCCTGGGAAGATCCTTTCTTCTGCCAAAAGAAGGGATCCAGAGTTGACTGATAATGGTGCCGAGGAGTGAAATGTCACTGAGATTCTCGGAGGTAAGGAGTTCCAAGCAAGAAGGAACGTTGTTCAAAACGTATTCTTGCAGATGTGTGATCCTATCCCTGCAAACGTCGTAACCGAGGTCATTATCAGGAATACCCAAAGAATGGCAAAGAAAAGAACAGAAGCGAGGAATGCAAACTTCACAGGGCAGTCACTCTTATGGTTTTTGTATTTTTGGTAGGAGGAAACAGAGCATTTGCCAAAGGCGTTCGGGATGAGGTAATCCCCGGCAGCCGGAGCGAACCAAGCCCCCCGAACCCCAATTATGTTCTTCTTCCACCCCTTTTTCGAGTCAAGCTTGTCCATACAGATGGATCTTTTGTTGAAGGGATAAAAGTGGTAATACATATCGTTGAACCGAATTTTGCTGACCTTGTAACAAAGGAGAAGATTTATAATGTCAAGATCTAAACCTTTGTCACGATTCAGAAACAGCAGAACCGACAGAATCCTAAGAAAATTGGGGTTAACTTAGAGAGGGGAAAGTTTTAGCCTATTAAAGACATAACAGATAAAAGGGTGCAGAGGGAATCTTATAATATTTTACTGAAGAAGTGAAAACAAAGTTTCGCCGGGAAGAAGGCCTGCACCAGTTTTAATGTCTACATTCTTGGGGCACTCCCTAATATGGATGTTGTTAGGAAGTTGGAGTTTCATGCGTAGAATATCTAAATCGATAGGCATAATAAGAACGAATATGATCCCTGGAAAAGTGTGCAAAGTTCTTAAGAAGGAAAAAAAAGTAAAACTAACCTTGGGAGAACTGAAAGCTGCAATGGATACTGTGAGATGGCCGAAAAAGGAGGATCTTTCACAGAGATTCGCCGGAGAAAATTTAATTTGCTTGGATAGGATGAACAATATGTTGATTGATAACAAGATGAGATAGAGATGGCAAGAAAATGGTGAGTAGGAAATAAAGGTTATAAAAGGAGAGTGAACCCATAAACCGAGGCATCAGGAATCCAAAGAGATTCTAATTTCAAAAACATTAATTCCGAGACCAACTGCTCGGTGCCCCACGCAATCGTCTTGAACCGCCAAGTCATCATTAACTTCATTAATAATCCCACCCTAATAAATTAAGGGGGGATTATTGGGGGCAGATGAGGATACCGAAAACAGCGTGGGTCGGGTACAGTCCATATAACGAGAAACGGTCCGGATAATTGGCCGTGGTCCAAACCACACTCTCATAAGACAGGCCCAAAACTAAAGGATCAGCTGAGGATCCATTATGTAATTGAGCCCTTAACTAGAGAAGCCCACAAGGAGGCCCAACACATGGAGTTGGGTAAGAAGCTTCTTGGAGACAGGTTGTAGTCTATAAATAGGCTGCAAATAGAGGGAAAAGGGGGATGGAAAAAAAATCTGAAAATATAATGAAACTCTGTAAAAATTATGAGAGAAATTTCTTGCATCTTCACATACTAAATTAGTGAAATAGAAGAAATCTTATCATAGACCCTTATACTTGGTATTAGATTAAAAATAAAACAAGAGTAATGGTACTTCCACTGATTTATTACATCGAATTGTTACACCGAATGTTTCTGATTGGTTATTTATGCATAGTACATATAAGTAAAAGGTTCCACTTCATTATAACAAATCGCATAAATAAAGAAGTGGGACCCTCAACTTACATGTACTATGCATAAATAACCAATCAGAAAATTCGGTATAATAATTCGGTGCAACAAATCGGTACAAGTATCATTACTCATAAAACAATTTGGTCGATCGGCTGCTCTCATTTAGGGGTGCAGAAAAATTTCGGTCAAACTGAAAATTCAAATTCGACGCAGTTTGGTTCAGTTTGGTTTGGTCACAGTTTTAAATTTATGAAATCGTAAAGATATTGTTTGGTCATGGTTTGAAGTCTTTTAGTGCCGAACCGAACCGTTTACTTATATATATATATATATATATATATATATATATATATATAACATAAAAAAAAATCCAAATCACTTAGAAATTTGTAACAATTATCAATCCTACTGTTCATTCTTAATTCTCTTAGGTCTTATTAATTTATTAAATGATTCTTATTTTTTGTTAATTTATAGTAGTTGAATTTTGTTGATTTTCTGAATTGTGGCCGAAAGTTTATTGTTGAATTAGTAATTTTGAATGTGGTTATTAACAATTCTAAATGTATTCACTTCAGTTCCAAAAGCAACAGAGAAGAATGGATTAAAATTTCTGAATATATTAGTAGTTATGAAAGTATTGGTTGACTTGGTTTATTGTTGTGCATTTGGATTTTGAAATTTGAATACTTCAAGATAAAAAAATAAAAAAATAAAAAAAGAACCGTAAAACTGAACCGAACCAAACCGGTTTCTCACGATTTGGTTTGGTTTGGTTTATTTGGTCAAATGGTCGGTTTGGTTCAAAATTTTCTGCAACCGTTAGGATAGGTTTGGTTTCAAAAAACTTTTAAATCGATCCAAATTGAACTGCGTGCACCCCTATGTGGTATCTCCAACTAATGAACATACACGAAAACTCTCAATTTGCTTTGATATATAAGAAATTGAAAGTTAATATATTTGTCTATTGATTGGGAATACCTCATGTAATAACTCTTGAGGTATTATAAATTATCCCCTGTTAATTTTTGTGGGTTTTATCACCATGTAACCGTGTTTAATTAGTATTTGATAGCAGGTACATTAGGAGAATCTAAGTCTCTCATCAATAGGGTTCAGTCAATAAATTATGTTCTAACTCTTTGGTTCACGTAACAAGGCTCTTTTGGAAATTGGGAGTTTCAATTTTTTAGACTGTTAGATAAAAATAGCAAAAAAGGAAAGGAAAAATTAATGATAAGGTAGAAAAGTGAAGTGAATAAAAAGAAGACGTTTAGTTATCAAGAATTTTTTTTCAAGAAAGTTGTAGAAAAATACCATTTTATAATTTAGATAACATGAAAGTTATTAGAAAATATTTCTACTTACTTAAATTGCCCTTATTATATAAAATATTAAAATTTTAAAATAAAATTGTGTTTCACGAGTTCTTCTATACTTAAATTGTTTAGCCAATTGTTGATTCCTTATTTTTTTTTTTATGTTTAATTCAACCGTAATGAGGTCCATTCATAAAATTATATACAAGAAGTTTTGTATTTCAATGATTTTGTAAATAAATGAATTTGAGTATAATACTATCAATAACTAAATAATTAATTAATAATATTATATATAAAAAAAAATAATGAAATTTTCGAGTTAATTCAAACTTTTGCAAACTACTACAATTTGATTTCCATATCTCATAGAAAACAATACATAGGGAAATAAAGTCCTTGTTAATTGGGACTGTCAAAAGATTTATAAAACTGAATTTTCTCAAAAATAATGAAGTTGTTCGCCTGCCATTCTTTGAAATCCGTAGTAGCGAATTGAAAGAGACACTTGAATGTGATTATGAAACATGGTAGGCAACCACAATAAAGACTAGAAAAAGGAAAGGCAACCACAATACAGACTAGAAAAACTTCCTTGCGTTATTAATCAATAATATATGGTCACATCAGAAAATAATAATAATAATTTTAATGTGTCCTATAAATTAGTGATACTACATTATTATTACAACTATCGTAATTAAATTTTTTTGAAATAAAGATAGGGAAAAAGTCATGGTGTGACAACGACAAGAAATTATTTCATCATTTCATAATTCACGTGGTGTGTCTCATTGTGTGTGTTAATGCGTGTTTGTGTAAATGCGTGTTTGTGCAAATGATTCAAATCCACACACGAGTGTACTTTCTACCCTTCTACTACATTAATCCCAATCGAGTAATACTTGCATCCTACGCAGGGAGGATGAAGTTCAACCTCCCTATTGACGTGGCCACCTCTGAAAATGACACCTGTCCAAAATTAAAAAAATTGCATTTAGATGGGCAAGATCCATTTTTGGGTGTTAAACCCGTTTTCATTATCAGTCAAATGTTTCACCGTTGCAAAGATCCTCCTCCGATCAAACCAGTCTTTGACCGTGGTTGTCTCTATTTTCGCCAGGCGTCACACCTTCAGCTCGATCCCTGTCCTCCTGAAGAGTCTGAGTCTGTTACTATGGAGTACTGATTTCTTGACTCCTTTGTTTACTTTGTTTTTTTGATTCATTTTGATATATATATATAGTTATTTAGATGATTTTGATGGAGCGATGGAACATCCGTTTCTGAGTCAAGGTGTGAATGTTTTGTGCCATATAAATGAATATGAGCAAAAAACGATAGTGAAGGTAGACATGCCTGGGATCGGGAAAGAGGGACTGGAGATTAAGATAAAAAAAAAAAAAATGTCATCCAAATAAAAGGGGCGCGTCATGTCTATGCGTCACCCTCAGTATCACGCACGCGTCGCCCTCTGCCGCTGCTCTCTGCTATTCTCGCCCTCAGCTCCGCTGCGCCTGTTCACACCACTCTAGAACCCTATTCCTCTTCCAAGAAAACCCCTTCTTTGACGGCGCCACCTCTGAGCTCTCCCTCACACTGCCAACTCGCTCACAGATCCAAGTAATATCACATAGTTTAAAAGTAATATCACATAAGTAACATCACCACCATTTATAAGTAACTTTTTTACTATTTTTATATTTCACCACCATTTATAAATAACATCACAGAGTTTAAAAAGTAACATCACCATTTATAAAAGGAAACATCACCACTTTTAATTTCAAATAATAACATAAATGATATGTTGAATTGAGTTATGTTTATAAATTGTGGCATTACTTTTTAGACTATGTGATGTTACTTATAAATAGTGGTGAAATGTTACTTATAAATAGTGGTGTCATTGGCCAAACATGGCCTTAATGTTCGTTAACTGAAGAATGATGTGGCTAAATATGAACCTCTTAAAAGTTCACAACAGAAAACTACATGGGAGCCTCACTGTAGGCGATTCGCACCCGCAAGGTATTACTCCAATCAATATGTGTTTCGGCTAGCGAATCATAAAAGAAAAGCAGTCAATCAATGAAGTGAGAAATATAAAAAATTGTGAGTGAATCGAAGAGACAAAAAGTAGGCACATAAGCAATCTTTTACCTTTCAGTTCCGTGTGCACCCTAGTTTCTCAGCTTATGACTTTAGTGCCATTAAAACTTCTATTTAAGGCCAGCCCGGCCAAAAGAATATAGCAACTACTCCAGTTATTTTAGTTACTTCATTGCCACACACCCAACAACCAAATATGTCTCCCTTCACTTTTTCTGTTCTCTTGGTGCTCATCGGAGCTCTCTGGTCATTCATCCATCGCCGCCTAGCCGCCTCATCAGCAAGGAACCACCAGAAACTACCACCCGGTCCCCGAGGCCTACCGGTTATCGGTAACCTCCATATATTGGGTAAACTGCCCCACCGAGCCCTCCAAGAGTTAGCCAAAAAATATGGTCCCATCATGTAGCCAAAAAATATGGTCCCATCATGTCCATGCGGCTAGGCTCTGTGCTAACCATAGTAATCTCATCGCCCCAAGCTGCCGAGCTTATCCTCAAGACCCATGACACGGTTTTTGCTAGCCGGCCAAAAGTCCAAGTACCTAACCACTTTTTCTATGGTGGAAAGGGTGTGGCTTTTACCGAGCATGTTTCTTATTGGCGCAACGTTAGGAAATTCTGTACACTTGAGCTTCTAAGTGTGACGAAGATCGATTCATTCGCGGGTGTCCGAAGGGAGAAGATAGAGTCAATGGTGCAATTGGTAATGGATGCAGTGAAAGCGAGTGAGGTTGTGGATTTGAGCAATAAGGTGGGCGAAGTGATTGAGGACATGACGTATAAAATGGTTGTTGGGTGCAGCAGAGATGATACGTTTGATCTGAAGGGTATTGTTCATGAGGCCTTACACTTGGCAGGAGCTTTCAACCTGGCTGACTATGTTCCGTTCCTCCGGGTACTTGACCTTCGGGTAATTTATATCAATCTATCTAAGCTAAAAAAGATAAATTAATAATTTTAAAAAAGGCAATACATTAATTACATATTTCTTTAAAAATTTTAATTTTTAAACAAGAATATTTAATAAATTTTAAATTTTAAACATGAACTTCTAATATAAAACGAAAGAAGTATTAAATACCAAAAATCAAATCACAAAAAAATATTTTTAAATATTGAATAGGCTGACTATGACCTTAAAAAGATGAAATCAAATCACAGAGAAATTTTTTTTTTTTTTTTTTTTTTTTTTTTTTTTTGGGTGGGGGAAGGGAGACATTGTAGTTGAAAGCTTGTAGTTCCACCAGACCACCTACCAGAAGAATTCTACCATGACATTGAACTCATGTTAGTTATATAGCAAACCATCTTTTAATACTTAATTTTATTGTGCATTCAAGTTAAGTCATCATGCAATTCATATTAAAATGGTCTATTTTACTATTTTAAAAGTTGATAGTTTAATTTTTTCAAATTAAATCAAAATAATTTGACATTAATCAAAACTTTAATAACTGACAGGACAAGAAAAATATAAGTATGTCAGCTTTAAATTAGCCAGCTAGTGTCTCCTCTCTTTGAAGAAAGTTAAGGTAGCAGGATATATATATATATATCTATATTATATTTCTCTTTGCACTGACGTTAGTTTTTATATTATCTTATCAAATATACAAAAGTAAAACGTTACTTTCCTGTCACAATCCTAACCTCTGCTAAAAAAGAAAAAATAAATGCAAAGAAATAAGTCGAAGGGGGAACAGTGTTACCATCAACATCATTTTTTAATATTTTTTGTCTATTCGTGTTTGTGGATATATATATGTATTTTACTATATATTATATATGTATTTTATCATATACTATGTTTTATCCGGATATGATAAAAACTATATACATATAACACAGTAGCATGGAGGCAAGTATTGGTCTAAATGCAATGCAAGCTTATAAAATCATGTTAATTCAATCATGTTGTCCTATTTATTTTCTTTCCTTTAATTTTTAACATAATTTTACTTATTTTTTTACCCAAAACGCTAGTGCGTTTGGATCGAGTTCAGTTAGCAGGTAACGATCTTTTTTGTAAATCATTCTCTAGGGCACAGTGGTTTGGAATTTAGTGGGCTGGAATTCAGAATTTGAATGGACCTTACTTGGGCTGTGGTCCACCTCTTTTTTGAACTCTTCTTTTGCTCTTTTTACTTGGTTTGTATTATGGGGTATGCCCCATTTATTTATACATGTTCTTTTGTTATATACTCACTTATTTACCAATATATATATATATATATATATATATATTATATGAGTAGTCAATTTACTGTGTAGCATAGACCCGCCCAACATCCAGACAGCCCAAGAGCGAATAAAATTTCAAGCCCAAGAAGAGGCCCACAAGAGATAGAAGCCCACAAGATAACCTTAACCCTATTAATTACACAGAGTCGGGTCATTCATAATAACAAAAAGCCGTTGCTAGCTGTTGGGAGACATTTAGGGATGGATATCCTCATTTCTGGTGAGATTTCAGGCAATCAAGGTTTTATTTTCTCCCCTCTATCATGTCCAACAAATAAGAATACTATGCTTTTTTTTTTTTTTTCTTTTCTTTTCTATCTATCCAAATATGAATAGATATTATTGCTATCAAATTTTTTTTTTTTTCTCCCTCTCTCTTAACTAACACCATCCACTCATTTATTTTCTCTCATGTTTATCTAAACAGAGCCTAAGAATCCGACAAAAAGCATTCTCCTCCAATTTCAAATTCAATGCATCAATTCGATGCTTTCAAACACAACATTCAGGGACGTGAGAGGCTCTCGCTGTGGATGTCAATAGTTCGAGTCTGTTTATATTCAACTCATAAACTTAGTCTATACAAATTAAGCTTTAAATTAATTTAAGTATTAAATTTTCCCATATATAAATTAATTCAAGTGTTAGTTGCTTCTTCAATCTCCATTCACATTGATCTGTCAACATGTCATTATTTTCTTCTATCAAATTGTCACTCAATCAAGCATATGGAGCCAAATCTTGTTTGCACATTAACTACCACATACTAGTATAAATTTCACCCTCAAATGGCCACATCTTAATTTCGATTTGGGCCTTCACTGAAACCTCAATTATTTCTAATGGCCTTTGTATACATGTCATAATATTCTACAAAATTAAATATAAACCAATAGGCAACAATATATTGTTCTAACATTAAATAATTTATGATTATAAAAATGTAAATGTCATTAATTTCATGAACGTCCTTCAGGGATTGACTCGACGCCTAAAGGCAACCAGCAGTGCCGTTGATAAGATCTTGGAGGTTATTATTGATGACCATGTTGAAGCAGCAGCTAGAAATGGGCAACAAAGGCCTGACAAAAATTTCATCCATATAATGCTATCATTGATGAACCAGTCTGCATCAACGACCCATGACAAGCTATCGTTCATAATCAATCGAATGAATATAAAAGCAATCGTATTCGCCATGATCATAGGAGCTATTGACACGTCAGCTATAGCGATAGAGTGGGCCCTCTCCGAGCTCATTAAGCATCCGAGGGTGATGAGCCGGCTCCAAGAAGAGGTAAAGAGTGTTGTTGGAATGCGTCAAAAGGTGGAAGAGACCGATTTGGCGAAGTTTAATTACCTAGATATGGTAATTAAAGAGACTCTGAGACTACATCCAGTTGGACCATTGCTTATTCCTCATGAGTCCATGGAGGACATTGTGATAGATGGATATTACATTCCTAAGAAATCACAAATTATAGTGAATGCTTGGGCATTGGGATGTGATCCTAATGTGTGGTCCGATAATGTGGACGATTTCTTTCCCGAAAGGTTTATTGGAAGCAACATAAACCTCCAAGGACGCAATTTTCAACTTATACCATTTGGGTCAAGTCGAAGAGGATGTCCGGGAATGCATTTAGGATTAACGACCATTCGATTAATGGTGGCTCAATTAGTGCATTCCTTCGACTGGAAGTTGCCTGATGGCATGTCATGCGGTGAGTTGGACATGAATGAAAAGTTTAATCTCACAATGCCAAGAGCCAAGCACTTGCTCCCCGTGCCAACGTATCGCCTTGGTGACAAAAACTTGTGAAGAAGTATACCTTATGTGAAGTGAATTATCCTTATTTCATGCTATTGCTACTATGCATCTAGATTGGCTTGCTTGCAAGTTGCAATCATAATTAAATAAAGTCACTGTATGTGTGTGTTTGTACGTGTGTATACTATACAATGTTGTTTGTTTATATACTATATAATTTAACCACGTGCAGAAAAAAACCAACTATTTGTGCACTTGTATGAAAAAATTACATGATTCTTATTAGGGACCGGGGAGTTAAGGCCTAGGCCACGAGTCCCTAGATTTTATCCCTATTATATTATATATATATATATATTTTATAATTATATATATATATATATTTTTTATAAAAATATAGAAAGTGCTTTCTGAATTTTCTTATTCCCTCATATAATTTTATTTATGTTTTTTATTTTTTTCTCTTAAATTGTTTCATTAATCCTTATATTCTATATCTCTAAATTAATTTCATTCGAAAAATATCACTCTCTTTCTATATATACTCATAAACATTGACTTAAATGCATGTACCCTTAATAAAATTTTCTGGCTCTGCCCCTACTTCTTATTGAGGTTGATATGAATACAAGAACATATATAAGTTGAGGCGTGTTAATGTTAGGTTTGTGATTTTAAGTGAAGTTAAAACATGGTTATGGTCTACTTATGGCCTTGGATAGAACTTGACAGGAATAAGAATTAATGTAGCCAATTCCAAATAGTTGGCACAAATTTTTTTATTGTAGTCAGGCTCTTTAGATTTGAAAGTTATAATTTAAGAAGAAAAAATAGTTCTACGAAATACCATGTTTGTATATGATATTTGTCAAACACTGATACTCCGGACTCTCTTAGACACGTTTTCGACACTTCATGATCGTATTAATTATTTAAAAATAAATTTTATTATTTAGAACATTTAACCGACACATCTTGGACACATGCCGAACACTTCGTTAATACATTTTGAACACTACACCAATGTTTCTTACACTCTTCGTCTTATATAAAACAAACATGAGTAATGATACTCATACTGGACATTTACAATGAATTGCCTAAGTAATTAGAAAAGTAAGCCTACCAATTGACGGTAACTATTCGGTATAAGAATCATTTTCTAACAAATATGTGGAATCCATAATAAATATGGGGTAAGTGCAAAAAACACCCCTGAAGTATATCTTTCGTAGCGCTTTTATCCCCTATTTAAAAAGGTGTGCAAAAAACACCCCTATTCTTTTTAATTTGTGCAAAAACACCCTCAATTAATATAATGCCCATTTTACCCTTTTATTCTTCCAAAAATACTTATACCAAACCTTACTCTCCACCCCAAAACCGCAACAACCAGGCAAAGCCAGTTCGTGAGATTGAAGCCTTCTTCATTATCGTCAGTGACCATAACAGGTCTTGATGCACCGGTGATGAACTGGGTCTTAAAGCTCCATGAAACTATTCTAAGACTGAAGCTCTCACAAATTTACTTAGAACCAATCCTAAGCTACTAAAGCCAAACGGAGAATTTGCCCCAACTATCCATGGTCAGTCTTTTTGTTTTCCATCTTCTTTATTGACATCCACCCAAATCGCCATCGTCGGCTGCATAACCACTGCCTCCGTCCTCTTCTTTCTTGGTGTCACTGGCCAATTGCGAACTTTGGGACTCTCAACTATTAAAATTTTTGGGTAGGTATTGGTGGGTATGGCGATAGTAGTGGTGGTGATTGAGGAGTAATCAAGCAAATACAATGGAATTGAACATGTTGGCAACCAACAACCCATCTCTGAGCGCCGATTGCCAATTCTTGAGTTTTCAGCCCCTACCCACCGCCGGAAAGGGTCTCTCGCACCCCCACGCACTGTCAATGCTCGTGAGGTTGCACCCACCTGTGCAGGTTCATCTTCTTCCCCAAAAAACCTATATTAAAGAAACCCAGTAAGTAACTAATTCATTTTTAACTTCCAAATTAAAGAAAATCCAGTAAGTATGTTGCAATGTTCTAGAATTTTCGTTCCAGATTTTCCAGGAAAATAGATAATTGAAAAATGGATAGACAAATTTTGGGAAGAGAATAGATTTTTTTTGTGTATATGAATGTGTCTAGAATTAAAATTAATTAATTTTATAAAGTTATTGGAGGTTGTTGAAAAAGAAAAACTAATATCCACATTACTAGTGATAATACTGAAGATGGGTTTGTGTTTGTGAGGTTTTTGACCAACAAAAGAATATTTCATCGGTCCTCTATTCTGGTAGTTGAACTATGACTGATTTTGATGTCAATTTTGATCTTAGCTGTAGTACCTGAGCTTAAACAACTCTTCACCAGCCTATGAGGTTCTTTTCATCAATTCCATTCTAGGATCCCAGCACCAAGAAATATGCCGAGAAAGTCAACCAAGGCAGGGGCAGCCACACCGAAGATGAAACCTCCAGCTACAGGGACCTCTGCAACTCTCAAAATATTAGTCTTTAGCTACCCTTTTTAGTCATTTCACAAAACATTAATTTTTTATATATATATTATTAAATGTGTAACGAAGAACATTTTAGTCGTATATGTGTGAGTAGGACTTATTGCACAAATATCATAGTTTAGAGATGTTTTTTGCACGTGAGGGGTGCAATATGCATTATAAACATATTATAATATAATATATAGTTTAAGGGTATTTTCTGCACTTGATCCTAATAAATATATATGGTGTCCTGTCCTATTTATTTCGTATCTGTATTTGTATTCATATCGGTATTTGTATCTTTTCTTCTTAGTTTGTAAGTTTGTAACCTTGTACCTGTATTTTTTATTTTTCTACCTGGATTGGATGGTTGAGATTTGTCATGATTCAAAAAAAAAAACAAAAAAAAAAAGGGGAACGATTAGGACTTCTGTCTTGTCCGTGCTAACCCCAAGCAGGCCTGCAGGCAAAATAGCGATTTCTCAGATGAGAAAACTCTTTTCACACCAGAGAGAGAGACAACGAACAGCTTGGTTGGGCTGTACCTAACGAGTCAATTCTTCGGAGTCTCATCGTTTTGATCCAAACGGTGACCATTTGAAATCGTAAACAGACGTGAAAGCCAATTCCAGATCCTTTCAATTTCTCAAACCCTATTGCATTTTGTCAGATGTAGAAAGCAAATACTAGAGACAAAGAGATTCTTATTTTTGGTAGGTTAGAAACTTTGTATATCAAACTAGCATTGCCCATAACGTATAACCGGTAAAAGTAGTCACAGAGAGAGAGAGAGAGAGAGAGGTTCGTCTATGGCCGGGATCTTTGAGTACTTTTGGTCCGGAGATTCGAACCCTAGAGGGGAACAAAGGAGTACATGGGACAGGGATCTTGTACTTGGCTTCTCTCCTCGATCAGTACCCTCCTTCCAATCACTCTCTGTACCCTCCGCCGCCTCCACAGCTTCCCACTGTAAGAAATCAATTGTTGTTGTTGTCAATTGAGTTTTGTTAAGTGAATTGTGATTTTATGTGGTGTGGTTATAGGTGAATTGCTTATTGGAACTCTGATGATATTGGAAAGTTGTATTTTGGTTTCAGTTTTCTTGACATTGTTCTTTGAACTCTAAATTGCAAAAGAAATTATATGCATAGAGTGAAAAATCATGGAACATATATGAGAGTTACAAATTATGGAAAAAGTCCCGATTCCCACAAAAATCAGAGCACTAGAAAGATATAATATATGCCACCTTTGACGACTTGATGTTCTCTTTTGGTTGCTGAAAATTCCTATTATTGTAATGTTTCTTGATTGCCAAGTAGCTTTCAACAACGAGTACTTACTTTTTGGGATCACTTACCTGATCTCCATTTCACCATTATGCTTGTCAAAAGGTCATAGGTTTAGTTAAACTGCATACAACCATATTATTTATCATTATCTCAAACCATGTTGAATTAGGTCTTCCCTTTCACATATCGTTACCCTACCCTAGTGCGCTATTCAATTTGGAGACAAATGTAAATTGAATCCCAAATGTCCCAAAGAAACTTTATATATCTAGAAGCATTTGAGTGCAGCTAGAAATGAAAATCAAGGACGAGAGAGAGAAATAAAATCTCTCTTTTTTTTTTTTTTTTTTTTGGGTAGATAATAGGTTAAAGAGAGATTCAGATCTAAGAACTTTATTTATCAAGCAACCGAGTCTATCTATATTATTGGTGAAAGTAGTGTGTGAGGGGATCATCAATCTCCTGGATCTTTGAGTACTTCATCGTGTCTGGGTTATGTTTGGAGGCTCAAGCCTGGACGGGGAATAGAGGGTTACATGGGACAGGGGTCATGTACTTGCCTTCTCTCATTGAACTAGTACACTCTTGCCCAACCATTTTCTCTATCCTTCACTGCCTCTATAGCTTCCTGCAGTAAGAGTTTGTTCATTTAAGGTTTCTGTATTCTTTTGGAATCAGAATTTTGTTTAATTCATTGTGAAGAGGTCATAGTTGATTGCTTATTAGAACTCCACTGATACTGGATATTAGTGCTTTGGTTTCAATTGTCTTGGAATTGTCAGTTAGGAACTCTAAAATATCAGAGAAACTCTATAAAAACAACAAGAGTATGAAAATTTTATGATAGTTACAAATTGTAGAAAGAGCCCTGATTTCCACAAAAATCAGATACACAACATCATTGAATTGATAAGCAAAAGTACAGGATAAATTATATGTATGATATTTGAACCATAGCTGACCCCAAGTAGTTGGGAAAAAGGCTTGTTGTTGTTGTATTTGAAACCATATCCTCGGATGCTTCTTTCTTGTTTTTTAAAATTCTGTTGTTCTACCTTTTCTCGATTGCAAAAGCAACTCTCAAGTCTCAACAAAGCATTATCTCAACTATTTGGCGTCAGCTACTTGTTTTTTGTTTCATCATTATGTTCTAAGGCCATGCATTAGTTAAGCAACACACTATCATATCCTTCCTTATCATCCCAACCCTTTAATTTTGATCTTTTCCTTTCCATAATATTACCTCAATGTGGGCACATTGCTTTTCCTTATGAATGCAGTTATTAGTCTTTGCTGCATTTCATATATAGTTTTGGTTGATTTTCTCTCATTTATGTACAGTGGGTTCCACTTTAATTGTATCACGAATTTATGCATATCTAATTTGATTCTTAGTCGTCTCAAAGAACATTTATCTTAACACATTATTGATTTCTCCAGTATGAGTCCGAATTGATTTTTAGATATTGTTGTACCCAATTTTAGTAGTTGCTCAATCAATATTTTCTGAACTTTGATAGTACGACTCATAAGTTTACTGTTGCAAAAATGGGTATAACTTTAAATATTCTCTTATTTTAATAGATAGGTAGGAAAATATGTTTTCCCTAGCCATCCTACATTTTCTGGTTATGATCGTATTTAAGATTTTAGCTACCCAAGACATACCATCACGAATCATCCTCAAACACTTCCAACCCTCAATAAGAATGTCATTTGGTCCAAAACCCTTGCTACTTTCATCTTTCTTAATATGTTCTTTTTCCCCACACGCCCTGATTGTCTGAGTAAATTTATTTATTTTTTGTAATACTTCTAAAGTTAGCACATTCATTTAAGTCTAAGCTTTCCATATGATAATCACTCAACAGCTGGTGATGTTCTCCTACACGGGGTGTGGAAGGGAAAACCATAGACTTACCCAAACAAAAATGAAGGGCCCTACTGTTCACTTTTTAAGCCCCGTGTTTGGTACATCAACAATCAATTAGATTTCGTAATGACTTAAGCATCACCATTTGTACTACAAAAGATTGAAGAAGTGGCTCCAATATAAGAAAGAACTCAAAGAATTGGACAATGAATAATCAAGGAGCCCATTTTGGCCTCCACAAGATATCTCTTCAATTTTATTATATCCATTGGCAAAATGAGCCGTTTTGGAAGGAACCAAGGATATTCTTGACCCTTGAGGAAAATATTAATCTTCAAAATCCACGGAAGTAGAATGAGGGAACATATCATCATATTAGGCTTTAATACGTCAGAGTACATGCATAGTTCAATTCAAACCTAGAAAGGGGTGAGTAGTTATTCGTGAATATTAATTGTGTTAGGTCAATAGGACTTGTGTTGATAAATTTAGTAGATCAAAACATCGAGTTTGTACTTTTACTTAATTTCTAGCTTAGTTTAGAAATTTTCAAAAGTTAGTGAAGTGACAGTTACTTCTCCGAGTTGAAGATTAACTACATGCTACATCAAAGGATAATTCTTCATCGACAAGGGTAAAAAGGTAATCTTACACAATGATGCACTCACCATTTAGGGTATATGCATTGCATATCTAGAGTTTCCTAATTTTTAAGTTTCTAACTTATTTTTATTCCTATATATGTTTCAAGAATGCAAAATTAATTTTTTTTTTCCTTAGTTGGGTACTCACACACACATGCTTTCACTGAGGCTCGAACCATGACCTCTCTTTGAGACGTAAGAGTTTGATACCGCTAGGCCACTGGCCTGTTGGTGCAAAAATTAAAATTTGAAAACTGCCTTTATAAAAGTTTTATAGGTATAAATCTGCACAAGGGTTCGATTGATCAAGGGATCGATCAAGGGCTTTTGGAGTAACTTTGATCGATTGATGTTCAATTCGATCCATCGAGGTGTTCAAAACAACAGTTTCCTAATAGGTTTCAAACTCATCTAAAAACTAATTTTCTCACTACCTCTTGGCCCCTATGAATAAACTTTTGGGTAGACCTACACACATAAGAGGGACACATCTAATACATATTTTTGAGAGGAAATATTTGTGAGGTTTTTGTGTGCACTTTTCTTTTGCATTCATCATATGCATAAGCTAGCTTTGGTGAGTGTATTCATACATGTGTTGATACTACTGCTGCATACTCTGAAAGACCATTCAATACTTTAGTTCCATCCACAATCAGATTGACAAACCAGATGATTAGTGGGTAAGACCGATTCATTAGATAAGCAGATTCGTGAGGAGCGGATGTTGTAGATGAGCGGATTGACGGTGACAAAATTTGGCGTCATCTGTGTTTGGAGGTAACAAGGGGTTCAGGACTTACTTAATAATGGATTTGGTTTGCCTGGACCAGGTCCCATGGTTTTTCTCTTATATGAGGGTTTTTCACGGAAAAGTCTGGTGTTTATTGCTTTAATATCCGTGAATTGCATGATTTTTACATTATGCTAGTTTGATTTTCTGTTGATTAAGTTTAATTTAAAAAATGGCTAAAATAATCAAATTGTTTTAAAAGACCTATTCACCCCCTCTAAGTCTAGATCAGTAGACCTTGCGCAACTCTATATTAGAGCCTCGGTTTTTGGTCCGTAGCACTTTCAAAATGCTTTTAACTAATTTCTAGATTTTAGTTTGGATTTGATTATTTTTGCTTCGTTTCAATATATCCACATGTCTCAATCACAATCATATATGCAATGAAATAGATAAAACAATAGGTAAAAATATTTAAGGGTCTATTTTTACATGAAAAATCCTAGACTATGAGGCCTTCAGTCCATGCATGAACAACCCATTATATTGAAAGTTTTTTATTTATTTTTTGATAAGTCATTAAAGGGAAAGGTTATATAGCCTAGGAATCGGATTTTACCCCTCTGGAATAACTCAGTTACCTCTAATTCTGAATTACACACGTTCTCTCACAAGAATGCTGCTGTTGACAACAAACTTGTTCACCTACAAAGTTTGCTCTCCTTGGTTGTTAGATTGCACCCCGGTCTTCAAAATACTTGATTGATTGATTGTAATAATCTTCAATTCGCTCCTTGCTTTGATATTATCAATCACATAGACAATATGGTGGTGGACAATGTAGTCTGTCCCGACTTAAGTATTTTTTTATTTCCACCTTAATATTCTCTTTGTTAGGATAACCTTTTACTTAGACTAGTCAATACTGTATCTAATCACGTTACAACCTAATTTGTTCTTCTACTTAATTCATTCACTTTGGCATAACACTTTAATTGAGTGTAAATTTTGTTTGAATGCAGTGTGTTCTACCAGCTGGTGTGGACTTCTATGCAACAGGCTTTGATTCTAATGATGTTTCAACTTTTCCACGGAGTTATCCCATTGTTTTAACTGGTATGCAGGTTCGCATATATTTACAGACATATTCAAGTGTTCTTTTTTGAAGGTTTGATTCGAAAGTATTTGTACCTAGTATGGATTATTATTATTATTTTTTATAAGTAAAAATCGATTCGAAAAGCGTTCAAAAGGGGATCGCGTCCCTAATACAAAAACAAAAGTGGAACCTAAGGACCAACAGAGTCCAAAAGATCAACTAAGTCATTAGTCGAGGAGCAATCGCTTCCTTTCACATAACAGAGAATAGAACGAAGAATCTGTGTTTTCAATGTCGCCACAGATGTTTCCTTTCCTTCGAAATTTCTGCTATTCCTCTCTCTCTATATGCACCACCAAATACAATGTGGAACTATCCTCCAGTGGTCACGAGAGTGGCTTTTCACTGGGCATCTTCTCCATGCGTTAATCAATCCTATGGAGGACTGAGGCATTATCCAATGGACACCAAAAATGTTGAATATGAGGTTCCAACAATCATACGCCACAGGATAGTGCAAAAGAATGTGATCCACAGACTCACCATCTGTTTTACATAGACAACACTAATTAACAATAGTGTTTCCTTTTTTCCTTAAATTATCCAACGTCAATATCTTACCCCAAACGGAAGTCTAAACAAAGAATGCAACTCTAAGTGGACCCTTAGAATGCCATATAATCTTCCATGGGAAATCATTACCAACGAAATTGGATAGACAAAGGAACATGGACCGAACACCAAATCGTTGTGTTTTTTTTGGTTTGCCTTATTTGAAAAATAAAATAACCTTGGCATTGTTTTTGTGTGCCTTTACCTGAGTCTTAGAAGACTATTTGGCATTACTGTGAGGGGTTCAGCTAGTCCCTGCGGAATATATAGTAAACTTGTAATTCTTTCCCTAATTGGTTGTCAACTTGCAATTCTTTTTTCTATATGTCATCTTCTTGAACTTCAAACTGAGGCATAGGTTGAGGTAAAATGGAGGCATGGGTTGAGTAAAGGAAATGAAGACACTAGATGAATTGAAGACCTCTCTTCATCATTATTCAATGCATTGAGAAAGCCTTTAACTTATCGGAGACACGTCTGTGGAAACAAAATTTTCCCCTTTTCGGGGATGATAGTGTAATTAATGAAGACACATTTTAGGATCTGATTTATTTTGAGCTTGATTTTGAACATGAACAAGGTGCATGCACCCAAGCATAATAAAGGAGGAGAATTAGACCAGACTTCAAGTGATGTAGTTCAGAAGAAGCTCAAGGAAAGATAGATTCAGAGAGAGCAACTTGTGGGTAATATGTTTCGATTTTAAAGTGAGACACACTTAGGAATTTACATGATAAAGCTTGTGTTAGTGGACTACCTTTTTATGTTTATTTTAGGTTCCGCTGCTGCTGATCTGATTCTAATTCTTATATTTTATGTGTCAAGGGTAATTTATAGGGATCCATGGATTATCCTTTGGGTCCCGTTATGGTGTTGAATATTTATTTTGTGGATTTTAACGAGTTTATATTGTGTTTTACTGGTCTGACAAACTAGGTTTTTTAAAATATTGAGTCCAACCCTATTAGAATTGGGAATACTTGAAAATTAATATATAAATATGTAATGCTTTCAATCAAATGGATCACAAGTTCTAGAGAATTTTTTTAGTATTTATGCTTTTTGTGGATCATGCATGCTATTCTAGGTGCAATGCCTATATTGAATCTAGGGGTGGTGCTCAAGTCATAACTAATCATTTTACTTCTTTACTTCTTTGCAATTTTTAAGCCTTTGAAAACCCTACAACCAAACCTGTTTTAATCATTTCTGCTTTCAAAATTCTATTCACAAGCCCAAATCTCTTCCTTCAAATTCTCATCATAGCACACGGGACTTGAACTCCCAAAGCTTACCGGTCAACCATTATCAAACCTTCAACCATTATCTCTTCCTTGTAGCCTTTATTTATTTATTTATTTTTGATAAGTAAAATGTATTAGAAGACGTTCAAAAGAAGACGTTCAAAAGGGGAACGCATCCCAAGTTATACAAAAAACAAAACGGAACTTACGATCTCAAAGAGCCCAAAAGGTCCACAATATCCTCAAGAGAAGAATAATCTCTCCCCCAACCCCAACCCCAACAAAAAAGAGTACAAATAATAGAAAATTTCAGCACCCCAATGGAGGATTCCTTTCCATCAAAGGATCTTCTATTTCGCTCTTTCCAAAGGCTCCACCAAACGCAAAAAGGGGTCACCCTCCAGAAGACTCTTGCCTGAGCCCCCACCCATTGGCCCCTCTAAATATCCAACAATTCCCGAGAAGTCCGAGGCATGACCCAATGAATACTAAACAAACCAAAAATAAGACTCCCAACAGTCATGAGCCACAGGACAATGCAGCAGCAAGTGATCCACTGACTCCCCATTCAACTTACAAAGGCAGCACCAATTAACAATAATATGTCTTCGCTTCCTCAAGTTGTCCAAAGTCAAAATCTTACTCCAAGCTGCAGTCCACAAAAAAAAGGTCACCCTAAGAGGCGCCTTGGACAACCACACCATCTTCCACGGGAAGGTAGAGCCATGAAAACTAGAGAGGCACACAAAAAAAAGATCGGACCTGGAACATCCCTGAGTAGAAGGCACCCAAATCAGGGAATCTGCATTAGTGTCCTCCACCTCCTGTCTGTATAGGAGAGCCAACAAGCCAGTGACATCATCCAACTCCCAATCCTGAAAAGATCGTCGGAATTACACATCCCAAGACAACCTCCCGCTATCAAGGCCATAGCAGTTAGCAACCATAGCATGTTTGTCAACAGCAATCCTGAATAGCCTTGGGAACAAAAGAGCCAAAGGCCTATCTTTGCACCAGGTGTCCTCCCAAAACCGGACAAACCTTCCATCCCGAACTCTGAATCTAATATGTTTGGAAAACTCGTCCCATCCCTCTCCAATGGCCCTTCACACCCCCACTCCACTAGCAGACCTGACTGGCCTAGCTGACCACCCCCCTCTCTCCTCCCCAAAGCGACATGAAATAACCCTTCTCCATAATCTATGCCTTTCACTGCCGAATCTCCAAAGCCACTTGCCAAGGAGAGCACTGTTGAAGGGCACTAATCTTCTAATCCCAAGCTCGCCTAACTAAAAAGGCCTGCAAACCTGCTCCCATCTGACAAGATGATACTTAAACTCCTCTCCACGACCCCCCTAAAGAAAGTTTCGTTGAAGCATCTCAAGACGTCCAACAACAGATGCTGGGATCCGAAAGAGCGAAAGAAAATACGTTGGAAGGCTTGACAAGATACTTTTCACTAACGTAACTTTACCCCTTGGAGAGATATTGCTTTTTCCAACCAGCTAATCTTCTCTCGACCCGTTCAATCACTGGGTCCCAACTTCCTACCCTCCTAGCCGAGTCCCCCAGCGGCAAACCTAAGTACGAGATAGGGAAGCGTTGCGTCCCACACCCTAAAACAGTAGCCAAAGTGTCCACCTCCTGAACCTCCCCAACAGGGACAAGCACACTCTTACCTACGTTGACTTTCAAACCAAAGACAGCCTGAAAGCAAACCAAAACACATCTCAGATACCTCAACTGGGACACCTCTGCCTCGCAAAAAACAATAGTGTCATCCGCAAAGAACAAGTGAGAAATCTCCATCTGCTGAACTGAGTTGGGGCCGATCTTGAAACCCCTGATAAAACCCAAGTCCACCACCTTTCTCATCAACTTACTAAGAGCCTCCATAACAATAATAAAAAGGAACGGGGAGAGAGGGTCCCCCTATCTCAGACCGCGAGAACTGCCGAAAAACCTCGTGGGAGACCCATTCACCAACACCGAAAATCTGACGGTAGAAACGTATGAAGAAAACCATTTCCTCCATCTCTCACCAAAGCCCATCCTCTCCAACAGATAGAACAGGAAATTCCAGCATACATGATCATAGGCTTTCTCGATATCCAGCTTACAAAGAACACCAGGAACCCCACTATAAAGTTTAGAATCCACACATTTACTGGCAATAAGAGTGGAATCCAAGATCTGTCTACCCCCAATGAAAGCATTATGAGACTCAGAGATAACGCCATCCAGAACCTCCCTCAATCTAAACGCAAGGACTTTTGCGATGAGCTTGTAAATACACCCAATTAGACTGATTGGTCGAAATTCCTTAATGTTAGAGGCACCACTCTTCTTAGGAATAAGGGCAATAAAAGATGCATTCAGTGATTTCTCAAACCGCCCCGTGGAATGAAACTCATGAAAAGTGCTCATAACCTCGTACCGGACCACATCCCAGCTCTCCAACAGAAATCTCATAGTAAAGCCATCAGGGCCTGGAGCCTTATCACCATTACAACTCTTTAGAGCCTTCAGCACCTCCTCCTTTGAAAAAGGACTCTCTAACCCATCTCTTTCCAAGGCAGAAATAGAATCAAAGTGAAGCCCATCAAGATGTGGCCTCCATCGAAGAGGCTCAGAATAAAGCCTTTGGTAGAAAGAGACAATACCACTACGCACCTCCTCCTCCGTAGTCAAGACCACACCATCCACACACATCCGCCCAATGTGATTATTCCTCCTACGAGCATTAGCAGTTCTATGGAAAAACTTGGTATTCCGGTCTCCCTCTTTGAGCCACAAGGCCCGAGATTTTTGGCGCCATAAAATTTCTTCCAAAACTACAATCTCCACACATTCTGCCCGACAAGCTGCTCTTCTACTGCGTTGAGATTCAGAAAGAACACCCTCTCCTTCTAATCTATCAATCTCGGCAATATTAGCCAATGCCCTATTTTTCCTCCACTCCAAGCTCCCAAAAACCTTCTTATTCCACCTTTTGAGTTTATTCCTCAAAAGTCGAAGCTTTTCTGCAAGAATAAAACTCGACGTACCCACCACCAGGTTCTCCTCTCACTGTTTACACACATTTATATATATATATATATAAACACATGTATATGAGATCTGTAATTGCCTGATAATAGAAAATTTTAATATTGAGCGGTTTCATGGTTTATTTATCACTTGCCTTTATGCATCACGGGAAAAATATCTAACATCCACACCGCCATCTGCTTTTTCCCCTTTTTCTCTCTTTATAGAATCAAAAGTTCAAAACCTATTTACCTATATCAAAACCCATATCGGCATATCATTTCAGATTGTTCAAAAAATCAAAACCCGTTTCTTTCAGTTTCCATCGCCTGCTGTTCCAGTTCGGGTTCGCCGTTTGCAAGCTTCAGCAGCTGTCTCTCAACTCTCAAGCTTTGCCGTTCGTTTTAGGATTGCAGAGAAATGCATGGACGGCGGCAGAGAGAGAAAGAGAAAGAAGAGAGAGAGAGAGAGAGAGGAGAGAAAAAAAAAAAAAAAAAAATCAGGTTTTGGGTTGGGTTCAGGTTGAGCCCGAACACAACTCGAATATGTTTGGGTTTTGACAAAACCCAACCCGAACATGACCGATTTGTGAATATAAGCCCCAGTTTCAAAATTTTTGGGTTGGGCTGGGTTAGCCCGCCCAAGTTGCAGTCATACCCCCTCTATTATCAAAAGTATCCATAAACCCCTATCTATAAAATAAAATAAAAACCGTAAACTATAAAAAGCTATCAGATTAATTTCATGCCCGTGATCGACACGTTATTTAGATTGTGAAATGATAAAATTGATCTTATGATTTAATGTTAAATGAAAATTTGATTATTATTATTCTAAAATTACAAAACTACCCCTTTAAGAGGGTTTTCTTCCTCTTCATGACCCCTTCTCTTTCTCTAAATTTAAACTTTTCTCTCTCTAAAACAAGACCCAGTTACCACCCCCACCACACCACACCCATCCACAATCCCTCCACACCACCATTTTAGTTATGGTAAACATAAATTACAAATTCGTATAACTGTTCCACCAAATTGAGCATATAAATCATCACATTGTGCACAGAAGCGAGCACTGCCAATCTCGCATACTCTTTTCCAGGGCACATTCTTGGTCCACCTCCAAATGCGACATATGTGTAAGGAATATGGCTCTCACCTTTTTGGTATCTTGTTGGATCAAACACGTCTGTATCTAATACACCTACAAAATTTGAAAGGCCAAAATGATACGTGCATCTCTGATTTGCTTGCATTTTCAATTTAAAGAGAGAGTGTGGTGGCTATGATTTGAGATCGTTGTGGGTTTGATTGGGATTGTTGTGGTTTCAAATGGGTGGCGATGTGGTGGCGGGAAAGGTGGAATGCAATAGCCGGTGAGGTGAGAATGCTAACATGCCGGAGCCGAAGAGGACCAAACCCAGAAAATGCCGGCAGAGGCTGTAGGGATCCAACGTATTATATTTGTATGTGTGTTTGTGTGTCTGTAAATGTACAAAATACCAGTGTGAAAGAAGAGAGGAAAGAGGGGTATTTGAGTCATTTAAATACTCTTATATTTTTAATCAAGGATTATTATTTTATTAAAGGGTAATAAAGTCTTTTTCTACTTTTTTAGGAACTGTTTGGCTGCAATTTATGACGGGTGAGAGTGTTCAAAAATTGACCAACTTTCATCTGACTGTCAATAGAGCAAATCTCAGGGGGTGCGAGTGTAAATCCAGTTAACTAAAAATAGATTTAGATATTTGATCTATCATTCAAAAAGAAAAAGAAAAAAAGGGCAACTACCTCAATAATTTATTAAATAGAGAAGTTTTTCAATAATTTAAGAGAGTCTTGATAGTTCAGTTTTATGATACTTAGCAATAGAAGAAGGTAGAAAGGGGAAAAAAAAAAAAAATACAGTTGAATAATTATAGATTCCAGTTTTAGATTTACCATCCAAAAAAGAAAAAAAAAAAAAAAAAAAGAAAAAAAAGAAAAGAAAAGCAACTAAACCAATAATTTATTGGGATAATATCGCTTGCCTCCCTTCAGGTTAAGCTTAATTACACGCGGTATTCATAACGTTTAAAAAAATTACACTAACCTTCCTCCAAATTGAGGGGCATTTTATTTCAATAATTTTTTATGTTAAATTACTGCAATACCCTCTAATATTTTATAAATATAACATAAAAGTTTTTTTTTTTTTAATTTTTAAATTGCTATACTTTTACCAAAATACAGTCTCCAAATCGGGCATAAAGAAGATAGATAGCGACTAGTGGTCAGCAGGCTATAGCAGTGAAGTGAAGGGCTTTCATTCGACCTATGCGTGCGTAAGAGCCGTCGCCGGGGGTGACTGTGTGGAGGTAGACGTTGGAGGCACGTGGCAGAACAGGTTTGAGCCTTAAATTTGCAGACGATGAAGGTAAGAGTAGAGCCACAATCTTCACCGCTATCGCGATGGCCATAGCCACCACCACGGCCATAACAAAACCACCTTCTTCACCACCGCCCACCACAGCAGTCCTAGCCACAACCACAGCCACCATCACCGCGACGGCCAGAGTTGCCATCAACGTCGTCGCCACCGCAACATAAACGTTGATCATACGCCCCCTCTCTACACCAAGCTCGCCACTACCCGGATCTGGAGTCTAGCGAGGTTCGACAGAGCCGTGTTGTTCGGAGACAACTCTAGGATCAGAAACCTCATTGAAAATCCTGTGCTTCTGTTTAAAAGAGAGAATTTCATTCCAATTTTGTTGATGATTTACCTATTGTCGTTCAATTAGATCTATGTATATTGACCTCATCTCCAATTTGATTTCCCCCCATTTTCCTTCTTCCTATTGTGTGTATTTTTGTTTTTGTTTTGTTGAACTCTGTTATGTGTATATATGTGTGTATATATATGTATACACATATATAGATCAAGTGAGGGACAGGTAGTGTGACCAGTATATATATATATGTATATATATAGAGTGAGCAGTGTGTTATGTACACACACAGAAGAGTTAACCATGTTCACAATCACAAAGCATGAGGTTTTGGAGTGCAATTTCTTTTCTAATAGTAATTTTTAATTTAAAAATTAGGGTGTATATGCCTTTATAATTTTTTAAAGGCTAAATATGGTATTCCATACTTAAAAAGGGATGACATCAGCTGAAAAAGGTCATTGATTGTTGACTATTACTAGGAGAGGGAAACTGTTATGCTGGAGTTAACCTTAAGGGATGTTACTGTAATTTTTGAAATGTTAAAAGTATTATGTATAATTAAGCCTAACGTCAAGAAAGGTAGGTGATAGTATCTTTAATTTATTTGACATAGAGGTTTTTGAAAATTTAAGAATAATAATAGTTATCACAAAATTGTACAAAAAGCTTATTTAGCTTCTGAAAATGATTTTTTCAATATTATACTAAATTCTTTTCGAATCCTGTTTTTACGAAACTATAAAGAACAATATTTTTGTGAATTTGATATGAGTTTGAATACTGAATTTTTCTCTAAACGTAAAAACCAAATTCTAAAGATGTGAAAATTTAATATACAACTGTGAGTCAAAAAAAAAAAAAAAAAAAAAAAAAAAAAAAAAAAACAACTAATTCAATGCACAAGACTCGATGTCATTGCCGGATTTACTTAAACAAGATTTTAGTGATTGCTAATCATCGACTGAATCTTTAAATTTTCTCTCAATCTCTTGAAAGGTGGTGGTGTGGTAATTCAATCGGGCTGGGATGCAGAAACACAAGAATTAGAATGACCCACACCCACCTCCACCTCCACCTCCACCTCCATTGCCATCTCTAACCATATGAAGAAGGGAGCTGGAAACTGCATGAGTGGCACTTATTATGCACATGGAAATGCTACTGTTCTTCTTGTGCTTTTTAATTTGTACAATTGTGAGTTTATTTTAAAGAAAATTAAAGCTCTTATTTTGTTACATTGTTTTCTAATCCCACATCAATATAATAATTTTTATTATTTTTTATCCTAGTCTTCTGCTATAATGTTCTATATCTGTAATTACCTCCAAATTGGATTGCAGGTAACAAAATGATTCTTCGACATTTCTTCATCTCTAAATAACATAATTTCTTCTTTAATTATAGGTTTAATTAAAAGGGTAAAGTGCAAAGAAACCCTTATGCTATATAAAAAAATAAAAATAAAAATAAAATGTCCTAAAGATCTCATAATTTTGTAACAAATTTGTCCCCATTTTGACAATTTTTTTTTAGGGCATTTAAGTATTTCAGTCTTTAATTTTTCATAAAAACCCCAAAATTTGAGAAATTTTTTGTAAAAACCCACAAGACTCCAAAATTTTAATAAAAATCACAAATCCTTGAAATCAGTATTTTTTTTCATATTTATTTGTCTCAAGGGTGTTTTAGATATTCCCATCTTCAAATTAATGCATTGTCTTATTTGCTCTATTTAAAAATTTAAGGTGTTTTTTTTTTTTTTTTTTTTTTCAATACTAAGAGGATATTTGCACATTCTGTATACATCAAGGATTTTTTTTGCACTTCACCCACATTTAAATGTGCTACATTATATGCAAGTGACCTTTGGTGATTTGTTTCAGCTTATATACAAGCTTATTTATAGAAATATGAAACCTCTGATTCTCCAAGTATTTACTCTAATTTAAAGAATTATAAAAGTATATATATGAAAAGAAAAGAAAAGAAAATGATTGAAGATTAAACAAGAAAAGGAATCAAGATATATATACCAAGTTACAGGAAGAAATACCAAGCTACATTACTGGTAACTTCATAATTGACAGATGTTTTGCTCCATTAAATGTCCCATTGGGGATTTCAGGTTTTTGAACTATGAGTTCAACCTCAGCATTGAAATTGATCATGACAAAGGAACCCCTGCGACCAAGCACTCCCGCCCCCAAACACAGAGACCGAACAACCTGAAGGTGGGTATGAAAAATCATCCAACTCTATATAATTGTCTTCTAAAAAGGCTATTAATTGCTGAGTAGCCAAATCATCAATGAACACCGTGCCATTGCCGCTAAGCCCAGACGACATCACCTGCAAAAAATCCACCCCACCATGGTAACCAGCTACGCTAATATAGTGGAGGAAGATAAATTTAGGTTTCATGTGTGCTAAGCTACGCTAATCTGCATGTCTTACAATTTTACATAAATTGAGGGAGGTTTATAGATACTAAAATAGGCGTTAATCATTAATTTTCTTGGTAAGTCATGTGCATTACACAATCCAGAGGAATAGATGCTGAGAAATAGCATCTATTCAAGTATAAATGTAAATTGTGTAGGCCTGTGAGGTAAAAGACTGAAACCTTGCTTCCAAATTCAATAAAAATCTTGATGCAATGGACAGTGAAAGACACAAAAAAAAAAAATAATAATAAAAAAAAAATAAAATAATCTTTTCAAAGCATGCACACATAAATAGTATTTATAAGTTCCCCATAAACATAGCAAATGAATATGCATAGCATGCATGATGCACATTGAATAAAGCCAGTACTAAGACGTACAAATGTGCATTTTGAATTGATAAGATGTGCTACCATGCTTGAAATAAACAAATAAAATTAATAAAATTGATAGCATCACATCTGATCTAAGAGAAAATGTGTGAAATAAAAATACCGGCTCATTAGGCTGTGTGCTAGAAGGAAGTTGAAAGCTGGCAACAGTGACAGCCTCAGCAGGAACTCGATCATCAAGCTCATCAACCATTCCCATTGGAAATCTCAAAACCTCATTCTTCCTTTCAACAGAATTGTCATCATGCACGGTCCCATCATACTGAATACGAATGTGACGTACGGTTGCAACTCTTCCTTCACCACAAGAACTTAGAACATGCTCTAATATGTTATTTACAGCATGAGATTTAGCAAATATCCGGCATAGAACAAAGGAAGCCTGCAAGAGTAAAGATCAAATTGTTCATAACAGAAACAAATGAAAAGGCAATGGAAACAGCCCCCATTCCAAAAACATTTCCCCTTGTGGCTTGTGCCTTTTCTAATCCCAATTGGACAGAATAATACTAACGCCACAGAACTTTCAAGATGAAACTGCAACTTAATTGGCATAAGACATGACGCTTTAACTTGTTTCTAATCTAAACCAAATGCTAATAAGATATCACAAGCAGGGCATAAAGTTATGAACACAAAACAAAACCAGACCGTATTCCCATCTAAAGAAGATCAAATTACAAATATTATCCCAAGCAAGTACACTTCCTTGGACAAAGTTTGAATAAAAGGTCACAGCTCACGAATAAAATATACCATTTGTCAAGCGTTGGGACTAGACTGATGTCTTATTATACAGGGATGGGACTAGCTCAAAGCAAGGAGCTTGCAACAGCTAAATCACGATCTCTTGTCGAGCTTATATTGACATGTAGCTGCCACCTTTCAATGCCGAGAATGAAGCAAGTGCTGCAGGAGCTATCTATTCAATCGGAGAATGAAGCAAGTGTGCAGTAGCTATCTATTCAATCAGGGAGATGGCAAGCAGATATTACTCGTCCAATTTGGGGTCATCATTGACCAAGAGCTGTGGAGTATTATCTAATAAGAAATGCACAGTTTTACGGCAGTTGCTAGGTAGGCTTCATGATGTAGCATAGATTGTTAGATTTTATTTTGTTTTGGACAATTAGTAATAAAGTTTCAATTATTCAATGTGTGTGTATATCTAATGCTATCATGATGGGTGTATTCACATCCATTAAAATAGTTCATGCTAGATGCATGACTACTAAAGACCAAGAGTAAGGATCTTAGGATTCTTAGTTTATATACCTAATTCTAGCACATTTGAGTGGAAAGTTGGGTATTTCCTCAAGGTGACAATTGTTTCCTAACATACAAACCTAAGATGTCTCTATAAACATTGGATACGAAGATATATTTTAAGAGCCGTTGTCTCTGGTTTTATCTAAGAAAAATCATTGTCAAGTGAGGACAATTATTGCAAGAAAACTCAGCCATTTTTTGTTTTAAGTAAAATGGAACAAAAAGCTTTAAATTTTCATTCAAACAATAATGCTTCACAATCAATCTCTCCTGCCTCACTAATCAATATAATTTAAGAGAAACAAAAACAATTCCCCAAATGTAATAAATAGCCCCCAAACTGGACCCTAATACACATAATTCCTTCAAATAATCACAATCCAACATAATGAAACCAAAATTATATGAAAAACAAGGGAAAAGGAGAATCAGAGTAAGGAAATACCTGATTATGATCAATTGGGGTATATTCATACATAACCAAATGGGTCCGCTTGCCAGTTTTTGGGGAATTCCCCAAATAGAACACAAAAGTCCTCCTAGTCCCCACCACAACCTTCCCTGCACCGGAACACACATCACTGACCCTACCCCTACTCTTCCAGTACCCACCACCGGCCCTCCTCCTCCCTCTCTCCTTCAAAACCCTCGCCGTGTAACAGTACCAGTGCCTCTTCCTCCCTCCACGACTGAAGTGGAAGCAAGAGGATTCGGGCAAATCGAACGGGTCGTGACCGTAGAGATCAATTTCTCGGATCAAATCGCACCCGAATCGGCGATCATCGGCGTTCTTGCTACTGAGGTGGTAGCATAGGAGTTGGTCTTCGGAAGGGTAGAATCGGCAACAGTGGGGGAGTGAAAAGGACACCATTTTTCTGTTTTTCGGATCTCCCATGCAACTGAGAGTTGCGTTCATTCAATTCTTGTAACAGTGTTTTAGAGAGAGAAAGCGAGAGGAATGAGAGAGAGAGGGAAGGGTTTTGTACAGGACACAAACCTTTTCAGGGGTTTCTGTTGGGGTCTTGATCTGGTGTAGGTACTCCTTTGGTGTGAGCCAATGCGCCGCCAGGTTTATGATTTGTGCAACATTCAAGTGTTAAATGGTTTACATTATTTATTTATTTATTATTATTATATATATATGTGTGTGTGTGTGTTTTTTTTTTTTTTTTAGTCTCAAAACAAAGCTAAAACTCGCAGGTTTTCAAATAAAAAAACGTTGTAGATTGTAACACTAGTTATTCAATAAAAGCACCTTATTTAAATTTTGAAAAATTGTGTGAGAAAAATAATAGAATAACAGGTACTGGGGATACTGGGAATATGGTACTCATACAAAATAGTAAATTAAGAGAAATTATTATGTCCGGCTCACAAGAAATATTTTTCATTAGACAGGGTACTGCATAGTAAATTGAAGACACTAAGTACGGCGCGGATCGGATACGGCCCATATGACACAAAATGGGCCAAGTAGGTGATCTTGTTCCGAACCAACTAGTCTTAAGCTAGGCCCAAGATTGAATAGTGATGCTGAAGGCCTGCTAAAAATAATCGAGCCCATATCAAGGGAGGCCCGGAACATGGCCCAGCGCGAGGAATTAGTTAGGAAACCTCTAAGACCATTGTAACAGTCTATAAATAGATTGAAAATAGATGGAAAAAGGGGAGAAAAATTCTTGAAGTGTAATGAAACTTTCAGAGAAATTTCTTACATCTTCAATGGCGCCGCCGTCTATGGGAAGCGATGAGGATTGATTGACGATCGGTCAAAAGTGATGCGTGACGAAGAAGCTGAATCAAGATCGGCAAAATCGTTATCTGTTTGGCTGAATTTCGATTTTGGTTGATTGTGAGAGATTCACGTTTGATCTACGCAGATCTGATCTGTGCTTGTTCAGTCGATCAACACGATTGTGTTTTGTTTGGCAGAGCTAAACCTGACGAGTTCATGGTGGAAGAAGTTTGGATCTGGCCTAGAAAGATCAGAATTCAGCTGATTTGAGTCTAAATCTAGTGCGATTGCATTAGCGAAACTCAGATCTAATTAGAAATTTTCAGTTAATGACTTTACTCCGATCAGGAATGATGATCGGAAATGAGAGCTCAAATCCATTGGAGAATGGCCAGTAATCGAAGCTCGATGAGTTGATGAGTGTAATCGAAGCACTAAGAAGAGAAAATGCAGAATTGCGAGCTGGAATGGAGCGTCGTGAGGCTCCTACTATTCCAAGGCCACCTCCAGTAGGAGAGGGAGTTGTGCTATCCAAGGCTACTCATCACGATGATCCAGAAGGAAACAATCGTATAGATCTTCATCGCGAGGAGATTGTGTCAGGCGATCTACCTCCAAACGTTCGTCAAATGGAGAGCAGGAAGGAACTATCCACTTGGATTTGCATCGCGAACGGATCATGCGAGAAGAAGCCAACGCTTTTGATCCAAGTCAAGGAAGGTTGCGGCGTGATGAAGCAATGGAGTTTGGCCATTATGGAGCTCCATCACTGTGGCATAGGGGATTCACAGATGACAGAAAGTTTGATCCACCCTATCGACCTTCAATGGCGACGTATGATTATAGGAGTTTAGATGGAAGATCTACGGATCCGAGGATTCCACCACGGTTTTCAAGGGAGAATGAAGCACTCCGGTCCTCCGCAAGAACGGTTGCATCACCGTTCACTAGTGAAATCCTGAACGCTTTGAATCCGAAGAAGTTTTCCATGCCGGTATTCATTCTGTTAGATGGAACGACCAACCCGATCGATCACATTTACCATATTCAGTTGAAAATGGCTTTGAATACGAACAATGACCCTTTAATGTGCAAATGCTTCCCTACAAGCTTGGCAAGGCCAGCCCTCAATTGGTTCAAGAATCTAACTTGAGGCTCAATCGTTAGCTTCCAAGACTTGTGTAATAAGTTCATTAGCCAGTACTACGAGAATAAGCGCCTAACAAAAGATGTGTGACAGCCCAAGTTTTTTAACCCGGTGCGTCAGTGATGAACCGAAAGATGATCCGATAACAGATCTGAAATGCGGAAGCAAAAGATAAACAACGGTCTTTAGAGATACAACACGACTCTAAGACACCATTGTGACCCTCAACGAGGTTACGGAACCCAAAGGAATCAAATAGGGAAGCAATATTTCAAAAATGAACAAGATTGAACCTAGGGGCAAAATCATCATTTCCAGCTTAAAAGTGGGTGCCACCGAGCACACCATTGGAAAGATAATGAAAAATCAATGAACTTAGACTCAAAAATCGCTTGATTCGGAGTTCAAATGAAGAAGATATGGCTAACGGAAGAAGAAGGGGCAAAACGGTCCAAAAGAGGTAACCCATGAACATCTAACCGGTTAGGAAGCCAAAAACAGTGAAAAAAACACTGCCCACACTCATCTAACTGGTTACGAAACCCCTCGTAACCGTTTAGATGTGAAGGGGCAGTAAGGGTGCGACCCAAAAACTTGGCAGTAGGGGTTTTTCTGGAAAAAATGGAAATTTGAGTGCCTAGATGACATTTTCTGAAAAAACACAAAGAAGAAACCCCTCCTCAAAATCGAGTTTTCTACGTGACTCTCGAGGAAAATTGAAAAATATGCAATGTGAAATGCCCAAAATGCCCTCCCAAGAAAACTGGTCCAGAGTGTCCAAAAAGCTGCTAAATTTAAAAACTGAGAGCTGAATTTCAGATGCGATTTCCGATGCCAAGATGGCATTTTCTGGAAAAACACGAAAAAGAAACCCCCCCTAAAATCATATTTTCTAAGTGACCATGTGAAGAACAGAATTTATTTCCCAAAGAAAATTCCCAAAATACCCTTAGGTCAGAATATGCAACAAAAGTGTAAAATGAGTATGTAGGAGGCTCATTTCACCAAAGAAGAAGTTTTGCCCGGAAACGACCATGCACGCAAACGTAACTTACCTAGTAAGATGTGCTACAATGGTCCATGGCCCAAAAATATGGCCGATACAAAATATGACCCCCCTAACGACTAAAATGCCAAAAATGTAATTTGAAATGAAAACTTGGAATTTAAAATTATGAAATGGTTTCAAAATACCATTTGGCCCTTGGCCACACTTCATATATGATTAATGAGACCTTATGGAAGAATCAGAATAGAATTGCCACACCCAATGCAAACATGGTGAAGCAAAAACTCAATATTTTTCAATACTTTCTTAATATTCCATGCAAGGTATGGCCATGAACTTTAATCTTTCACAGAAGATAAATATTAATTAAAAAGAGTAATTCTTATTTAATTAATTCCAATTTAATATATGTTAACTAACATATTAAAACAAGAGTTTCTACCATGCCATAATTCAAAACCAAGTTTCTCATCATCATGAAAATTAAATCTTATACAAAGAATTAAATATTTCAAATTTCCTAGATTTGATACAAAGCATGCATATAGGTTGTATAAACATGGAAAACACACAATACAACACATATAAAATCCTAAAACATTCCCTACCTCCATTTGAGATGAAATCTCAAATCCCCACCAAAATAAATCGGTTCCGAATCCGACGAAACTCCTAGGTTTTGTCGGGGACAACACCACGAACATGAATCCCAAGGAAGCCCCATCAAAAACACAACTTGACTTCAAACCCGAACTCAAGAAATGGCCAAAACGAGATTCCAATTGGTTGGAATCGAAGGCCTCACCGAGGGGAACAATAAACACAAAGGCATCACCACTTTTTAATGAAGGGAAGAAGTCCAAAAGAGGAGAGAGAAGATGGCAGCCATGGATGGAGCTTGGACCGGCCATGAGAGAGGAGAGAGAGAGAAAAATCTGATTTTTCTTTCTAAGGCCCCCTATTTATAGAAAAACTCAAAAAGTGCCCCGAACGGGCCCCGCCGGATCCGGAAAAGTGGAATTCACACAGACGTGCTCAAATGGCAAAACTCAGTGAATGAAAAAGATTCCAAATGAGAAAATATGAACAACGGAAGAAACGACGTCAAAAACTGAGTCCTGAGTAGAGAGTTATGCCTAAAACAAGTTTGGCGCAAATTGAGGTCAAAAACCCTAAAACTAGAAAACATCATCCAGGAGGAAATTCTAAGAGTCCACGACTCAACGAAATGTGAAAATGAATCCCGTATGAGGATCCAGGCTCCAAACAAGGCATTGAGCAATAACTTTCATTAATTGCACAATAACCCCTCTAAAAAGTGAAAACTGCGAAACTGCCCCAGAATGAAAATATCTTCCAAAAGATATTTTCTTAGATACCTTTGAAATAAAATATCTTCAAAAGATATTTATGAAAAACACCCCAAGAAAAGAAAAAGTTTCCAAAGAACTTTGCATTTATGCCCCTATGGACACCGGGAGCAACCAGAGTACTTTCTCACGAAAGTAAAGATACGTATCTCATAGAAATCATTGGGAATGAAGATATGTGAAGTCAGAAACCAACTCCGAACACAAGAAGTGTGGTTACGCAAACAAAGTGACAAACGCGGAAAAGACGAAATAGGGAAGAAGACAAAATAGCGCATAGTGTCAAAAAACGAAAAATGTGGAAACGACTCGGTCCTCAAAGGAAGTTGTCAATCCACAGAAAAGAGTCTTGGAAATCACTCTAGAGCATTCGAGACGACACTAAGCGATGTGAAACAGAACCCAGAAAGGAAAAGATCCACGGAAAAAATTTATTTGAAAAATCCGGGTCATTACAAGATGTTTCAAGCCTTTTCACTATAAAGCAGCATGAAGATGAACGGCTTCAGGCTTTCCTCACCAGGTTCAATCTTTTCAAGAACATGGTAATGGAATGTCAACCATCCACGGTGGTTCAAGCATTTAAGCTAGCCATGAACCGAGGGACACCATTCCACATAAGCCTGGTGGTGGATACGCCGAAGACCATGGATGAGCTGAACGAAAGAGGTGATGGTTTCGTGCGTTTGGAAGAAGAGGAAGCAGCTAATGCGAGAAAAACGTCGATTATCTTAACAGAGGAGAAGTCTAAAGCCAAAATTTGGCAAAAACAAGCTCCATCACAGCGTCAGACCTCCTGGAAGGCAGAGAAAAGGCCCAGAGAGGAAGAGCTGGTTACTCTCCTTAAAGTCACTTTAGCACGACTGTATCAAGAGAACAATGATAATTTTTGTCCTCCATTACCAATCAGACAACCTTTTGAATAGAGGGATCAATCTAAACATTTTGCTTTTCATAGTGACTTTAGTCATCAGATTAATGAATGCATGAACTTAAGGAGGCAAGTGGAGATACTGATCGCAAGGGGAAACTTTGCGGGATATGTTAAAGGGCCAGCATAGGAACAGAACCGACCAGCTGAGCAAGTCGAGAGAAATCAGAAGTCGAATCACCATAACGCTCAGCTCGTTCGGATTATAAATGCAATTCATGGCCGACCTGAACAGACAGCAGAGTCTGAAGAGTTGCTCCGAATGTGTCTCCATCAAGCACAAATGAAGAGGAGGATAGGTAGCGTGAATGCTCTGCACCAACAGCATGTATCAACATAGATAAAGTTCGACAGAATGGATTTGCTGTGAGTTCAAGTTCCTCATGAAGACCTTTTGGTTGTTAGCTTGACAGTCGCAGAATGCCTGGTCCGAAGGGTGCTAATTAATCCAGGGAGCAGTGCGAATGTCATGCCAAGGGTCATTTTCGATCGGCTAGAGATAAAGCCGAAGGCGCTTAAATGCACTGGAAATCCGTTATTGGGATTCAATGGAAAACGAGTAGAACCGATCGGCACAGTAGAATTGCTTGTCCGAGCTGCCGAGAGGGAACTTGTTGAAAGCTTTATGGTAGTTGAAATCCATCCATCGTACAATCTACTAATAGGAAGAGTGTGGATTCATAGGGTCCAGGGAGTCCCATCGACCCTACACCAGGTAATGCGATGTTTGAGCCCGGATGGAAGCAAGGTGATTGATATCCATGGGGATCAAGTTGCTGCTAAGGAATGTTACTCGGTAACTCTGAAAGCCTCAGGGAAGGGAAAAGCTCTCGTCCGTTCTGCTAGCCCAGGATAGCAATTACAAAAGCCTCCCCCCAGCACGAAAGGGGAGGAGGAGCCTTCGATGTTGACCGATGAGCCTCTAATTGATGTCCAGATTGATCATTTGAGACTAGACCGAACCACAAAAGTAGGTTCAGGGCTTGCAAAGGAAGAAAAGCGCCAGTTAGTTGATTTCCTTTCTCAAAACGCAGATGTGTTCGCTTGGAGCCATTCAGATATACCGGGGATTGACCCCTCTGTCTCTTGTCATTCCCTTAATGTAGATTCGAGCGTTAAGCTTGTACGGCAGAAGTAAATGAGGTTCACCCCGGAGCGCAACCAGATCATCACTGATGAAGTTGATAGATTGCTAGAAGCTGGGTTCATCAAAGAGGTGCAATATCCGTCCTGGTTGTCGAACGTGGTTGTAGTGCAAAAGAAGAATGAAAAGTGGAGAGTTTGCATTGACTTCACTGATCTGAATAAAGTCTGCCATAAGGATAGCTTTCCACTTCTAAAGATTGATCAGATGGTGGATGCTACAACTGGATATGAACGACTGACCTTTTTGGATGCCTATTCAGGCTATAATTAAATCCCAATGGATCCGAACGATGAGGAAAAGACCTCTTTTGTCACTAAACGAGGGATCTATTGTTATAAGGTCATGTCGTTCGGTCTGAAGAATGCCGGAGCTACGTACCATAGGTTGGTCAGCAGGATTTTCAAGAATCAAATGGGCAAGACTGTAGAGGCTTACATCAATGACATGGTAATAAAGAGCAAACAGAAGGACCATCATTTGTAACATTTGCAAGAGGTGTTTGGAGTACTGAGAAAATATGGAATGAGGTTGAACCCAACCAAGTGCTCGTTCGGTGTAGGATCTGGGTAATTTCTTAGCCACGTAGTCAACAATAGAGGGATTGAAGTTAGCCCAACCCAAGCAGAAGTTCTACTAAAAAATGCAGAACCAAGTACTTTCAAGGAAGTACAAGCTCTCACCAGATGCATAGCGGCACTGAGTAGATTCATTTTTAAGTTTTCAGACAGATGCAAGCCATTCTTTGATACAATAAGAGGTCACGGAAAGCAATCTTGGGGGGATGAGCAGAGGCAAGCATTGACCAAGTTGAAAGAGTATATGCAAAACCTACCAGTTCTGACTGCCCCAAAACCAGGTGAGAAGCTTTTCCTTTACCTTGGAGTTTCCAAAATTGCAACTAACAATACGATATGAAGAGGGTAAGCAGTTCCCAGTTTTCTATGTCAGCAAAACACTGACCAAAACCGGAAAGAAGGTATTCGAAGGCCGAACGAATAATCTTGTCTTTGGTAAATGCAAAGAGGAAACTCAGACATTACTTCGAATCCCATCCTGTAGTCGTTCTGACCACATTTCCCATAAGGGTGATCCTGCATAAGCCAGATTTGTCTGGACGAATGACGAAGTGGGCAATAGAGCTGAGCTCCTTTGACATAACGTATGAACCCCGAACATCCATCAAAGGGTAAGCGGTGGCTAATTTCCTACTAGAGTATGAGGCGGTAGAGCCAGAGGAAAATCCTGAAGACTCTTCATGGAAGCTTTTCGTTGATGGTTCTTCGAATCAAATGGGGGTAGGAATTGGGGTCAAGTTATAGACACCAGAAGTCACCACGCGGAGCCAAGCGATCAGACTTAAGTTCAGGGCGACCAATAATGAAGCAGAATATGAAGCACTACTGGCTGGGTTGAAGTTGGTCAAGGAGCTAAAGGTCAAAAGCTTAGTCATTTTTAGTGATTCGCTGCTTGTCGTTCGGCAAGTGACTGGGGAGTATGGAACCAAGGATGAAACAAGGAGGCATACCATTTAGCTGTTATGCGCAAGGCAGAAAGTTTTGATTATATCAAGTTCATCCAATTGCCGAGGGAGCCTAACGAGGACACCGATCGATTGGCATGCAGTGCGTCGAGTTCTGGGGAAACACTGACAAGGGTAATTCCAGTTGGTGTGTTATGCCAGCCATCTATCCTTGAAGAACCATCAAGTTCAGATCCTTGGTAAGTGAATGTCATACCATATGAGCCGAGCTAGATAGATCCAATTATGACATATATATGAGATGGTGTTTTGTCCGAACAAAGGGATGGAGCAAGGAAGGTTAGATCGAATGCTGCAAAGTATGCCATAGTACACAACCCGTTGTATAAAAGGTCTTTCTTAGGACCTTACTTGAATTGTGTTATCCCCACGGAAGCTTAGCAGATACTGCGAACCATCCACGAAGGAGTTTGTGGAAATCATTCAGGGGGGAGGTCTCTAGCGCACAAAGCGATGACACAGGGGTATTTTTGGCCAAACATGTTACGAGATACAGAGGAATTCTCAAGAAGATGCAATAAGTGCCAAAGGTTCGGACCACTGATCCACCAACCACTAGAAGACTTGCATGTAATGGCCAAACCATGACCTTTCGCACAATGGGGGATGGATGTACTTGCGACAGACTACTTTACCAAATGGGTGGAGGCAGAACTGTATCCCAGCGTGACTTAGACTCAAGTGAGGCGTTTCATTTGGAGTAATATCATCTGTCGATTTGGTGTGCCGAGGTCAATTATTATGGACAATGGGACTAATCTTGATAGCAAGCAAGTGAGGGAGTTGTTAGAAGAATATGGAATCAACCAAAAGTTAGCAACAGTCAGCCATCCACAGGCAAATGGTCAAGCTGAGATTATGAACAGAACGATCTTTGCTTGCATAAAGAAGAAGCTTGAAGAAGAAAAAGGGAAATGGTTGGATGAGCTCCTGAACGTCTTGTGGGCATACAGAACAACTCTGAGAGGACTGACCGGAGAAAGCCCATTCGCCATGGCGTATGGTACTGAGGCAATAATACCGGTTGAGCACCTAGTTCCCACTATTCGAAGCTTAGCATGGAATCAAGAGCAGAATGATCACATGTTGAAATTCATCCTCGACCTGCTTGAAGAAAAGAGAGATGCAGCGGCAGTAAGGCTTGCATTATATCAGGAGATGCTTATGAACAGTCACAACAGAAAGGTGAGGCATAGGGACTTTGCACCTGGTGATTTGGTTCTAAAAAGAAAGGTTGGAATTATTAAGAAAATGGTGTCACTTTAATTGGGAAGGACCGTATAGAGTTGCAGAAGTCATAGGAAAGGGGGCATATGTCCTAGAGACCATGGCTGGAAGGTTTGTAAACAAGCCATGGAACGCCACATCTTTGAAAAGGTATTACCAATAGAAAATTGAGTATTGAGTTCCAGTCTGGGCAATGTTTATTTCCAATTATGTGCTTGCAAATGTATAAAACCTTAAAAGATCTATAGAAAGTATTTTTTCTTCCAAAAAGGTTATTGAGCGCCATGCACTTAAGCAAAGTAAGTGGCAGCTGGCACAATGAGCCGAATGTCAAACACTTACTAAAAATAAAAAAACAAAGTGGCAAATGGCAAGTGGCATTCTGGCCGAGCGCCAGACATTTAAGCAAAGTAAGTGGCAGCTGGCACAATGAGCCGAACGCCAAACACTTACTAAAAATAAAAAAAGCCAAGTGGCAAGTGGCATTTTGGCCGAGCGCTAAGCACTTAAGCAAAGTAAGTGACAGTTGGCACAATGTGCCGAATGCCAAACACTTGCTAAAAATTAAAAAAACCAAGTGGCAAGTGGCATTCTGGTCGAGTGCCAGGCATTTAAGCAAAGTAAGTGGCAGCTGGCACAATGAGCCGAACGCCAAACACTTGCTAAAAATTAAAAGCCAAGTGGCAAATGGCATTTTGGCCGAGTGCCAGGCACTTAGTTAAAAAAGTGGCAGCTGGCACTATGAGCTGAACGCCAAACACTTGCGATAAATGATATTCAGAGGTGACAATGAAATGATAAAAGCATTATGAGATAATAATTGGTCAAAAAACATTCATTTCATTGAATTCATAACCAGTTTACATTTACAAAGACTATTTTGATGAAATAAATATAATGCAAAAGAAAAAGATACATATACAGGATTTTATTCAGTCCTGTTTATGCCTTCGGTCTCTTGACAGCTCTTGGAGTTCTCCTTACCGTCGTTAACTGTACTCTTCCCATGGGGAGGAGAGTCAAGTTGGATGATTGCTCCATCTTGTTGGATTCTGCCCTCAGCAGCTGGTGCAGGGGGAACCATGGTGGATAAAGGAGGAATGTCCAGAGGTTGGACAGCCGAAGGGATAGAAACGACCCCAGAGGCAACAATCTCTTGGCATTCGTCAAAGATGTTCTCGGCAGGAGTAGGGTCTAGGTCAGCATAAACTCCTGGGGGATTGATCTTCAGTTCCTTATCAACATCATTTGAACCGACGTAGGAGCTGGTTTGACCCTCAATAGGAAGACGGTCGTCGTAACCATCCCTGCATCCCTCGGCATACCGGAGGGCTCCGATCCAGGAGAAGCGACCATGCAGAGCCGTAACTCCACCATTAACCTTGCCAATGACGCCGAGCAAGGCATTGTGCTCGTCCAGAGCCCTCTTTTCAAAAGCCTGTTGCTCTGCCTGTTCGTCACCAAGCAAGCGTTAGAGATTTTCTCTTTCAGCTTTAAGTGTTTCATGCTCGGTTTGTAGGACGCTCTTCTTAATTTGAAGGGTGTTCCTGTCATCCTGAAGGGAGTCCGCTTCTTTCTTCAGAGCATCCCTTTCATTCTCAACTTTATTCAGTTACCCCATCAGTTCAGCGTTTTTGGTGCTGATGATTTTGTTTTCTTTTTTGGGCTGAGTTAAGACCATCGGCAAGCCTGTGTGCCTGAGCATTGGCTGATTCAATGTGCTTCTGCATTGCCATCATGCCAAATAGAGTCTGCAAGCAGATGCACGAATACTAGTTAAGCCGAATGTATATCCAGAAAAGTTAGAATATGAAGACATTTCTAAAGTAACCAAGAGAAGGGTAGGGAATTACCTTTATAGTAGCCAAAGGAAAGCGACTGAACACCTTTTTCTGAATCAGAACTTTGGCAACTTTAATGTCTTTGGGGGACCACAGGTGTTTGTAATAGGCTATAGTGGTTGGGCCTTCTTTGAACATGGTCTCGTTTGACTTAACAACTGATCCATCTGCTCGGATAAATCAGGGGCTCTATGGAACCACTCTAGAGGGAGAGGCGGTGGCTGTGCTAGACCTAGAGGGAGCAGTTGGTCTGTTTTGGGAAGGTGTGGGCACGCTCGGCCCAGAATTTCGAATCCTTCTTGTCAGAGGAACATCATCAAGACTGGGTTCACTGTCAGGCTGAGGCCTTTTTCCTTGCTCCTTGTCCTGGGCAGATATAGTGATGGCAGGGGGATTGCTGACTTGAGGAGCGGTGTTCGAGTTGGCAGGTGAGGCAATGATGATTGGGTTAGCAGCCACTACTTTCGGAATGGTGCTGGAGGTAGTGGAAGAAGAGGATGCCGAAGCTGGAGAAGAAGTAGCTGCAGAAGCAGTAACGACCCTAGGAGGGTCCTTTTTCCTGCTGAAGGAAGGAATCCGAAGTTGACTCATGGTGCTGCTAAGGAGTGAGATGTCAGCAAGGTTCTCGGACACAAGAAGATCGGAACAGGAAAGAACGTTGTTCAGAACGTATTCCTTCCGGTGATTGATCCTATCCCTGTAAATACCGTAGCTTAATTCGTTATAAGGAATACCTAGGAAATGACATAGAAAAGTGCAGAAACGAGGAGTGTAAACTTCACAAGAGTAATCACTTTTGTGGGTTTTGAATTTCTGGTATGAAGAGACAGAACATTCACCAAAGGCGGTCAAGATAGGGTAATCCTTAGCAGCCGGAGCAAACCAGGCCCCTCTAACCTAAATTATGTTATTTTTCCAACTTTTCTCCGAGTCAAGTTTGTCCTTACAAATTGACTTCTTCTTGATAGGGTAAAAATGATAATACATGTCATTCAGCCTGATCTTACTGACGTTCTAACAGAGGAGAAGATCTATAATATCTAGATCCAGACCACTGTCAAGGTTCAGAAGTAGCAGAACGGACAGAACCCTAAGAAAATTGGGGTTCACCTGAAGAGGGGAAAACCCCAACCTATTAAAGACATAACTGAAAAAGGATGTAGAGGGAATCTAATAACAATTAGATGAAGGAGGGAAAAAAAGATCTCGCCGGGAAGAAGGCCGGCGCTAGTCCTAATATCCATGCTCCTAAGGCACTCCCTAATGTGAATGTCACTGGGAAGTTGAAGTTTCACGCGAAGAACATCTAAATCAATGGGCATGGCGAAAGCGAGTAGAGATCACAAGGAATTATGTAAAGTTTTTTTTTTAAAAAAAAAAAGAAAAAGAAGAAGATGAAGGAAAACAAAACTAACCTCGACAGAATTGAAGATCACAAAAGCGCTGTAGGACAACTGAAAAAGGGAAAATCTTGTGCAAGAATTCGCCGATGAGGATTTGATTTTCTTGGAAGGGCCAAACAGTAAAGTTGATTGATAGCGATGTGTGATAGAGACAATAGATAGATGTATGAGTGCAGGTTCCTTGGTTTATAAAGAGAAAGTGGACCCAAAAGCCAAGATGTCAGGAAACTGAAGAGTTTTCGAAATTCAAAACATTGATTCTTGAGCCGACCACTCACTCCCCCCACATGATCATCTTAAGCCGCCGAGTCATGATTGATTACCATTAATAATCACACCCTAATTAATTAGGGAGTGATTATGGGGGCAGTTGAAGACACCAAGTACGGCGCAGATTGGATACGGCCCACATGACACAAAATGGGTCAAGTAGGTGATCCTGGTCCGAGCCAACTAATCTCAAGCTAGGCCCAAGATTGAATAGTGATGCTGAAGGCCTGCTAAAAATAATCGAGCCTATGTCAAGGGAGGCCCGGAACATGGCCCAGCGCGAGGAATTAGTTAGGAAACCTCTAGGACCATTATAATAGTCTATAAATAGACTGAAAATAGAGGGAAAAAGGGGAGAAAAATTCTTGAAGTGTAATGAAACTCTGTTAAAATCAAGAGAGAAATTTGTTGCATCTTCATAAATATTCTTGAACACGGACTCCAAGATATGAAAAACAGCTCAATTACTAAAATAACACAACACTTACAATTAGAGATACTCATAGATTAAATCAAAAACCTATAATGAGCCTTATATATATATATATATATATATATATAATTTAAAAACTAGTTATTTGGAGAATAAGAAAAACAAAATTTTAAGACCAAGGATTAGGGGAGTCTTTTCCCCAAACAGGGCCTTAGGTAACAACTTAAATCTGGTAAGGCTTCAGGGGTTGTGTTGAGATATTTTCTTTTTAATAAATAAAAATAAATGGTAATAGTAATAAATTTTGTGCGGTGGTGAGAAAGAGAGATTATTAATATTATTTTTTAACACCTAGAGAGATTTGAATAATAACATAATTGTTTATAATCACATTAAGTCAATTTGATAACCATTTTCATTCATCGAAGGTCGAATTTTGACCGCATTTATTTGGAGATGCATTAAAATTTATGTCTCTAGATTAAGGGGGATTGAGCCCTTTAAATGAAAAGAGAGCCTTAAAAAAGACTATGAATGGATGAAAGCCAAGGCAAAATAAGAACAAATTGGCAAATAACCTTTTACTTCCACTCCCAAATATATTATATATATATATATATATATATATATATTTTTTTTATAAAAAAAGAAAATAAACAAATAAACCACCAAACCAAACACACCCATTTGTCTAGTGGGAACGAATCCTCAATTTTCCTTTTCCATTTCCATTTCCATTTAGACAAATATTTAAAGCAAACATTGATGAGTTCTTAATTTAAGGAAGCATTTGAAATTTTTTGACATGTGCACTGTAGAGACTAAAATTTTAATGGATTTTTGTTTTGACGAATTGACCCATCAAATATGGGTTTAATATTTAATTGAATTATTTAATTGGCACAAGCTTGGTCCACTTAAATTATTTAATTAGCCCAACCTAGATGATTAAATAAAAAGATAATTATTGCTAATAAAATATATTTAGAATAATTATTTTATAAATAATCATCACAATATAGCCAGCCTGGCCCAGTTATGATTTTGTCCTTATCAGGAGAGGACACATGTCATTATCCTTTTAATCCAAGAAGCCTATAAATAAAGGCTTAGAGGAAGGAGGAAGGGAGTCTAGAAATTGAGAGACTCAAAATCTAAAGGGCCAGAAATCCAGATGTAGAGAAGTTGAGAATTCTAGAAATCTATTCTAGAGAAATACAAAAGCTTTGTCGACATTCATCCCCAATATCCAAACCTGAAGGCGAAGAGCAACAAACACATCAAATCGTGCCATTCTTCATCAAAATTCCACGGTGATCAACAAAAAGCACAACCAAAGCCGTGCCGTTCTTCATCAAATTCAACATATATTCTGAAGGCAAAGAACAACAAGCACAACCAAAGCCGTGCCGTTCTTCCACAAATTTTCTGAAGACGAAGAACAATAAGCATATCCAATCCAAAACCGCGTTGTTCTTCATCAAATTTAACAAATTCTCTCTGAAGGCGAAAAACAACAAGCACATCCAATCATCAAATTTAACAAATTCTCTCTCAAGGCGACGAACATTAAGCACATCCAAAGTGCCGTTCTTCCTCAAATTCAAAAAAGAACAACAAGCACATCTAAATCGTGCCGTTCTTTCTTCGTGATTTAACAAGTTTGACGAATCACCACACAACACTGTCCGAGATCAAGCTTTGTCAACCCTCGATCAGAAATCATCGACTATCTTCTCCAACTATAAATACTTGAAGAAGATTGTCAACAACCCGATTCAAAATCAAGCTCCAAAAGCCCTTGAATCCAACCAACAAAGGAGATCGAATTAGATGATACATTCTTTCTTTTGTAAAGAATATCTCAGAGGATTCTATTCAAATTTTCATAAATTAATAAAATTCTATTTGCTTCATATTTTGTTCTTTATTTGCAGACTACGAAATTTGTGTGTATATGCACGCTCAAGCAATTACACAGAAGAAGTTGAGGCATCACTTTTCCCATCTAAGTGGCAGATCAAACTACAAACTGGTTTTACACACACACACACACCATATACAATATATATGCTGATTGAAAACATTACTTGGGACTCTTTGTTTTATATTCCTGCTACTAAATTTTTAAACAGCTACAAGAAGCTACCTTATCTATGATAGTAACAAGATTGGAAGAGTACTAGTAATACCATTAAGACAAAATCAAGTAATTTCACATAAAACTAGTCAATCCATTGAACCATTCAATCCACGCATGCTTGCTGTGATAAGGCAAAATGAAGCATTCAACACCAAAATTGCGATTTAGTACATTTCATTAGATGAAAGGATGGCCTCCGTGAACTCTTCATTGGATTCAACAGCACCCATTGAATCTGGTAAAACTGTAAAAAGCACGACTCCAAATCCATACTTCATCATTTTCCACAATCCGAAGTCATTCCCATACATGTCAAAACGTGGTGAGGTTCCCATTGTAATGCTGCAGGGATCCAAGAACTGTCCTAGTTGGTATATGAAGGGAAACTGAAGCCATGCCTCTCCCCTCTCTTATTGCATTATCATTGTGATTAATCGCTTGATGTAATAGTGAAGCTGCCCACCCAAGACTGTATTCAAACAGATCTCAAGCTGTGGCGATTCCTCTCACCTTCTGGATTGAATTTCCAAAGTAGTCTTGAGGATATGGTGGGCTGTTATTAATAGCCATTCTATAACTGGTCTTTTGGTCAGGTGGTAGACGGCACACCCGTGTCATGGACCTCAAAACATGTGCCAACAAAGCCTACAAAGAGGAAATGTTGCTGGACTTGCATTCTGAATTGGCCTTGGCTTTGATTTTTACTATGGACTCTGTCACCTCAGCAAGGGTGCTTCATGTCTGCTAATGAACTGATCATGGTGGGTAAAGGGAAGACTGATATGCTTGTGAATTGGTGGGTGGGAAATGGTAATAGTATTATGTCCTTGTGCTTTGAAAATCTCTGACCATGCCTTAAAGAAATGCCACAAAGATGTCCCATCTACGACAGCATGGTTCATGGAACATCCTATAAAGATGCCATCAACAAGCTCCATTACCTGCTAGAAGATAACAAAAAAGTTACATTCTTTATAACAGTTTAAAGTCTTTAAATAAATTTTTTTATAGATGATGCGTCGTCTATAAGTAAATATACACTTTGCTAATATCCTAAGAAGCACGGACACGGATACGGGACACGGATACGACACGACACGGACACGGCGACACGGCAAATCCAAAAAAATTAGGACACGGACACGGCGAATAGTGTATATATATATATATATATGATGTAGTACTTTAAAAATTACCGAGTGTTACTATTTTTCATCAACCTCACAATGGAAAATATATACAAATCATAACTTATAACTAATAAACTATAAAAGAACAATGTTGCAGAGTTATAAAACCAAATAAAAAACAAGATATTAGAATAATAACTAGTATCATTTAATCATCATTGCAACTTTACTCCAAATACAAAAGCATAGACTGAAAGGACTATTAACATTCATGATTGTTTAACATTCAATACTGTACTGTTAACACTTAACATTCACAAAAACCTAAAGGCTAGTCCCAAAAAAGATACAAAAACAAGTCAGTGTACTATCATCTATTCCCATCCATCATTTGACCTAGGACTTTACCATTTACAATACCAAAAGGGTAGTCCAAAAAAAAAAAAAAAAAAGAACATATCAGCATTCATCTATTGTTGTTCATCATCAATTGTCTCGTGAATCTCATCATCATTAACACTTCCATCATCGGTAAATAATACCGCCTCTAATTCTGGCTCATCAAGTGAGAGGTTTGCAACCTCAAGCACCCCAACATCACCAAATGAATCAAATGCATCTCCTGCAATATCCCACATCTTAGTTCGTCCTTCATTGTACTGTGGGGTTCTCCTTGACAGAAGACGGAGATTACTATGAATGAAAACCAAATCTTCAGCCCGTTGTGGCGCCATCTTGTTCCTTCTCAATGAGTGAATAAAAGAATAAGTACTCCAGTTCCTCTCACAACATGAGGAGGAAGAAGGCTGGACAAGCAACTTCAAAGCTAACTCTTGAAGCAAGGGACCATATGAACCATGTACAACCCACCAACTTTTAGGATCCATGGTATATCTATCACATATAGAATCACTCTCCCCAAATTCCCCCGAGTTTGATGAAAAATTAGCATACTCCAATTGGACTTTTGAACGCTCTTGTGGGTCACTAAAGTATTTTTTAAGGCACCTTGTTCTCTCTCTTGAGACCTCTAAATCCTTGTGTGGTGGAACTCGACTTTGGTCTTCACTAAGCCACACATCACTATAGTACCTACAATAAATAAGAGAATGCATTTAATTCATAATTTAATTTCCTTAATTCTAAACTAAGATTAAAACTTCTTTAGCTTACAAATTAATATCTAATGATTTACCTTGGATTTAGGGAATGTGCCAAGCAATGAAGCGGAGTATTGTTCTTGTTCCAACGAGCTACAAGTATCCCATGCACCACTTCATAAAAGGAAGAACTTTCACTTTGTCGCTTTCTTTCATACCTATATATTGCCATCTTCACTTTTTCAATCATTGTATCCCACATATCATAAACTAAGTGAAGACAAGGCTTATCGGTATCACAAGCCCTTAGCATGTCATAAATAGGTGAAGTAAAGGAAAGGATATAATCAATCTTTCCCCACCATTGTTCATCCAACAGCTTCTCTCTCACATAATCTGCCTTTCCTACATCATCCTCCTTATAGCAAGTCCACTTGTCACTTATGACCATTGCTTGGAGACCACCTTTTATAAGTTTAAATCTTTTCATCATCACAATAACAGAAGCAAAGCGTGTCTCTGCAACTGAAAGCAACTTCAAGCTGACAAACTCATTGAAAATAGCTAATCTCATTGAATGGTTCATGATGAAATTCTTTATTATTGTAACCTCATCAGCATAATCAAGAATCCAACCACACTCTGCATATGCAATTTCATTCTTTTCCACATTTTTTGCAGCACAAATATTTTTGAGGGCAAGATTAAGAGTATGGACCACACAAGGTGTCCAAACAATGTGAGGGAATTGCCCTTCAATTAGTTGTCCAGCAGCCTTGCAATTTGGGGCATTGTCTGTAATTACTTGGATCACATTTTGGGGGCCAACCTCATTTATGACTTCCTTCAACAAATTGGAAATGAAAAACTTGTCTTTAATTCCACCGGAACAATCAACAGCTTTCAAAAACATGGGACCTCCTTCTGTCATAGCCATAAAATTAATTAAAGGCCGCCTTTGTGGATCACTCCAACCATCACTTGCAATGCTAACACCCTTTGCCTTCCATGTACTCCTAATTGGTTGCAATAATCTATCAATATTTGCCTTTTCTTTTTGAAGTAGAGTGGTTCTCAATAGATTATAACCCGGAGGCAAATAACCTGTCAGAGGATTATTTGCAGCATAGTTGTATGAACTCACATAATACGGGTTTCTTGCTAGATGAAACGGCAATCCTGCGGAATAAAACATCCTAGCAATCTCTGAGTACAATTGTTCCCGAGCCTCATTATTAAATGCCTTCCCAATGGCACCCCCACTTGCCTTTCTTTTCTTTGGTACATAAGCCTCCTGAGTGAGACTAGTAGTACCACCCAATGATGCACTAGACGGCGGCAAAGGAACTTTTTTTGGTTTAGAATTTTTAATTCTCAATTCGGCTTCTTCAATTGCTTTTTGCATTTCTGCAATATTCTGATATGTGACTTTTGGACATATACGAATACCCATACCAGTGTTCTGCAACAAGTGGGCTTTAACTCTTGTATAAGACCCCCTGAATTCGTTATTACAAAAGTGGCATTTGAATAAAAAATTTCCTCCTCCACCACCAATTTTTTCTAATTGTGTGACATAGTTCCAAAGTGGTTTGTTATCATCTTGTTCGAATTGAGGAGTACAACTAGCAACTGATGTAGACAATGACATGTCTAATTCCCTAGACATAAAAAGAAAAGGAAAAAAATCCATACTTACAGCAGTCAGCAAAGAAAGAACAGTCAGCAAAGAAAAAATAAATTCCTATTTGCTACAGATTCATAAGTCATATGCAATAGCTGAAATTAAATCAAAGATGAAATCCAATTCATTTACAGGTCAATAAGTCACGACTCACACAAGCTAAAATTTAAAGCAAGAATAAAGACAACAGATAAGAAGAAGAAGAAGCAGAAGAAAGAAATTAAGGTCTGTAAAAAGGGAAAAATACCAGAAAAGAAGAAGACGGATTTGTGAAATGGGGTTAGTGGAGGGGGGGGGGGGGGAGGAGAGAGAGAAAAGAAAAAGAAAGAATTTGGGGTTTTGAAAAAGGAAAACAAAAAACAAAAAATAAAAAATAGATGAAGAAGAAAGAAACTGGGGTTAGTGAAAAACGGGGGAAAAAAAAAAAACAAAGGAGAGAGAAAAGAAAAAGAAAGAAACTGGGGTTTTGAAAAAGGAAAACGAAAAAAAAACAAAAAAAAAAATAGATGAAGAAGAAAGAAAGAATCTGGGTTTGTGAAAAAGGAAAAAGAAAAAAAAAAATGAAGAAGAAAGAAAGAAACTAGGGTTTGTGAAGAAAAAGAAAGAAAAGAGGAAGGAGGAGGAAGAAAAGAGAGGAGAGAGAGAGAGAGAAAGAGAGAGAGAGACTGACCTGGAGGCTGGAAGGAGTCGCTTTGATCTGCAGCAGGAAGTTGCAGAGCTTCGTCGTCAGTTTGAGAGAGCACAACCCCTGTCCTTTGAATCTGATCTTGTAATAGTGTAATGACTGCCTTAAATATCTATCTCTTTTGTTTAAAATTACATATTAACCTTGAAAGTTTAAAATTATTATGTTCTGACCACATAAGTAAGTAAATAACTTTATATATTTGTACTTTAACCCAACTTTCTTTTAAAAATTATCTTTTAAACCCCCAAAAATAAGACACGCGTGTCGGACACACACCCTGGCGTGTCGGACGCGTGTCCGTGCCGTATCCGTGCCGTGTCCAATCCGTGTCCGAAAATTTTAAAAAAATAAAAAATTCCAGACACGCTTTTTGCCGTGTCCGACACGTGTCGGGCCGTGTCCGACGCGTGTCCGTATCCGACACGTGTCCGACACGGATTCTTTGCCTATTTCGGAGTGTCCGTGCTTCCTAGCTAATATCATAACCTTTTGGAGTCACCTGAATGGATAACAGAGACATGGGGTGATCGTTATGATTAATTGCCCTGTCATGGTCAAAGAATGATTGGGCAAGTAGAGGACATCACTAGGTGAAAGGATGCTTGACACAGTTAAGCCCACACCCGCGTAGATGAATTTGGCACTGGCACGCAATTGATAAGTATAGAGCAACAATGTGGATAGGTGACCAGCAAGCGGATAGAAATGAACAAGAGCAAAAGAGAGAGACACTTTGAACATTTCTAGGAGAGGTTTGATGGGGTTTGCTTGATCATCCACTGCTTGAGGCTTGATGAAAAACAGACCCTTTTGGATGTAATATATTGAGAGCATAGCTAAGTCCCATGGTGACAAATTAATGGGTTTCTTTGACTTATCCGCTATATATTGTGGCTTGATAAAACACACAGAGATGTGTTAAACAGTTGGAGCACTCGTCCTGAAAGTTGTGGATTAATTATTCTCCTCAACTTTACCTATCTGGTTTTTAAAACTAGATTAAGCTTATGGTGCACACTACGAATCTGAGGTCAATTGACAACCACATAAGCCAAAATTCTGTATTGCTATTAGATCCGTTGTTTAAAGCTCTTAACCGTCTTGGAACCATTCTCAGGCCTATTTAGTCAATCTAAGTACTGTATCACCATTAGCTTTAGTTTATTAAATAATTCTGCAAAGTGCTTTTTTCACATGCGGCTTCCCCTTTTTCGTCAAATCTTAGTTTAGAACTGCGGGGTCGTTAGCTTTTGACGCTGTTGCCAGTTGCACGTATGGAGATTTGGCTATTGTGCATAACTAATCATTTTATATGTTGAAAGGCTTCTTAGGTTTAAAAGCCTATTTCAGGGTCCCCAAAAGCCCTCCCAAACACTACCCAAGTATTACACCAAGGAAGGTTGCAATTTTCAAACAGTCCTGCTCCTTTTTCGCTGCCTACAAGTGTTTGCTTTTGTTGCTTATAGTTTTTGCTTATAAGTGTTTTATATAGTTCAGATGGACTAACAATTTATAGTTCTCATAGGGAATACTCTATAACTGAACATTATTAAACGCCAAAATAAAAGGTATCTAATGACAACAAAATTGAATGACAAAGTGTCTAACTTGTATCTCCCCCTTGCAATGGAGGTTGAGGCTTCAAGTCCCTATGGTGATAATGCTCGTTTCTCGAAGTGTCTAACGTGTACCTCCCCTTCTCACATTGGAGGTTGAGGCTTCAAGTCTCTATGAGGCAATAGTTGACCCTGCTAATGACAAGCTGCAACATGCTTAGATAAAAATAAATAAATAAATAAAATTAAAATAAAATTTGTCCTCATGAGTATCCTCATATGATGGTTTTCACACCAAAATGAAACCATAACAAAGAATTCATGGAATCTTAGCAATCCTCACAAAGGACAGACAAAAAAATTGAGCAGTCAAATATGCTTTCAATAACTTAAGTAATGCTAAAATCAACTCCAGATACCAAAACAAGTATCCTCACCACCACATGCACACAAATTTTATCAACTTTACTTAGAAAATTAGGTTATCATTCAGGGACAGAGAGGTAAGTTGGTTAGCTGGGCTAATAGATTGTTGTTTAACAACGTTCCTTAAGACCTCCATTGCCTCAGCAACTTTTGCCTTCAAAACATCTGGTGATTCAAGCAAATGCAAACCACTGTCGGGTCTCTAGAAGCATGCCTGAATGCTCATACTCTAGCTGATCCACCAAAGTGTACAAATTTTCAGTAAGAAAATTCTTCATAACAAAAACAATTGAAAAGGCAAAGGAAACAGCCTCCATTCCAAACCCCATTTCTCCTTGCGCTTCTTCAAAACCCAATCTAGAATAAAAATACTACTGCCACAAAATTTTCAAACATGACTTTCCAAAGTTGAGATAAAGTGACAATAAAAAAAGTGCCAACTTAATTGGCATAACATATGACAGTTGAACTTGTCTCTAATCTAAACAATATGCCTAACAAGATATGACATGCAGGAAGTGAAGTAATGAACACAAAATACAACCAGATTGTATTCCGATCAAAAGAAAATCAATAAATTTTAAATATTATCCCAAGCAAGTACACTTGGACAAAGTTTTGATGCATATTGCCTCCTCAAAAAGGTCACACTCACGAATAAGATATATCATATGTACAACGTTGGGACTAGACTAATGTCTTGTTATACAGGGGTGGGTCAGGCAGAAAGCTAGGAGCTTGCAACAGCTAAATTACAATCTCAGGGCAAGCTCATATTGAAATGTGGCTGCCACCTTTCAATGTAGGGAGTGAAGCAAGTGGCAGGAGCTATCTATTCAATCGGGTAGATGGCAAGCGTATTACTCTTCCAATTTAGGGACATCATAGAGTAAGAGCTATGGAGTATTATCCGGAAAGAAATGCACAGTTTTACAGCTGCCGTTAGTCTTATAGAAAAACCTAAGACTCCATGTGAAAAATAAATTGCTTCTACTATATGGGGTAAGCTTCATGATGTAGCATAGATTCTTAGATTTTATTTTATTTTGGACAAATAGTAATGAAGTTTCAATTGTTTAATGTGTGTATATCTAGTGCTGTCATGATCGGTGTGTTCACATCCATTAAACTAGTTCATGCCACATGCATGATTGTTTGAGTGGTATAATATTTTAGACTCACCAATGGACCATTAGCCCAATGGTATAAACTCTTCTACCTCAAAGGGGAGGTGAGAGGTTAGAGCCCAGTAGTGGGCAATTTGTGAAATGTTTGCGTGAGTACTTACCTATCCAAAAAAAAAAAACTCGGTCAAGACTTAATAGGATATTTACAAATAAACAAGAGGAGACCAAGAGTTAGGATTTCAGGGTTCTGAATGTATATACCTAATTTTAGTACTTTTGAGTGGTAAGTTGGGTATTGTGATACCCATCGATTTTAGAGCAACGGGTGATCAAGTCCGAGCACAGAATATAAGGAATATCAAACAATTAATAATTAAACAAGCATTTAAATACAAAAAGAATAATAAATAAATAAATAATAAGCTGAAGGGAAGTAAATAATAAATCCTTATTTTTAAAAAATACAAAATAAATAATAATTAAAAATCTTATAATAAAATTCTACAATCCTCTGATACCAGTAATTAATTAAACTACAACTCGGGAATCCATTCTGTGGACCCCTAATAATATCCTAACTGAAATAACTGAACGGAAATAAAACTAATAACTAAAACATGAAGAAGAGTCCTACGTCGAGTCGGAAGAGTGAATGACTGTCTCTACTTGGTACGAACAATCTCTAAGACTGGAATTGACGAACACCTGAAAAATAATGGTGGGTCAGGCCCACAAACAAGTTATAATCTAGTACATCCCAAACAGAAACCCGATACACGTACACATCCTAATTAATTCAATAATAACGAAATAGTCTATATATAGATATATACACACTAAAGGAACCTCACTTGACTATAGAGTTGTCTCAACCTGAATAGTAAACAATATGTAAAACGCGCATATAGTGGACATGAGTACCTAGACCTACCAGGATATACAACTACACTATATCTAGTTACACATCCGTGACAATATACGCACCCTAACCACTAATCCTGAGATTCAAGCTCATATCATGGCGTATAATTATATATGTAAAATCCGTCATATCCAACCATTAAAATAAACTATCCAAATATTATTTTAATAATATGTCATCCAACTATTCCGTTGATCTGACAGGAAAATAATTAGGACTTAACTTTATTAGTTAATCAATTCCCTTATATGCTCCCATCCCATAATGGTGCACTAATCCATAAGATAATCACATAAAGGTTTCCATATCCATATAAAGATGCAAACAACATCTACATCTAATAATCCACACAAATATGATATAAATCATATATACATCTTTTACATTTAATTAAGCAAAAATAACAATAAGTATTATGCATTTAATTTATCTCATAAGGAAATTAATATACTTCTCATTTAATTGTACTCCTCCACAATTTGATTAAATTTATTTAAATCCAAATAATTGATTTAAATAATTTAACTCAACTCTGTTTAATTAATTTAACGTTTTAACTTAAATTTCATACTTAGCATGAGTACTTTAAATCATGCAACCCAATTATTAAGAAATCTATTTAAATTAATTAAATATTTCATATAGATCCATCAATTCAAAAATAACAAATATTAATTTAATATTCCAACTTTAAATAAATTAACATTAAACTATTTAATGCATAACTATATTTTTTTTATACCAAATTGATTTATTTCTAACCATATCAATATTATATGTTGCCTCGTTCGGCATGTATGCCTTATGAAATACATGAAGTTCTAAATTTCCAATTTAATATTCCAACTTTAAATAAATTAACATTAAACTATTTAATGCATAACTATATTTTTTTTTATACCAAATTGATTTATTTCTAACCATATCAATATTATATGTTGCCTCATTCGGCATGTATGCCTTATGAAATACATGAAGTTCTAAATTTCCAATTTCATCACGTGCACCCCTTTATACATACAATCAGTTTGTGATTTAATAATGTCAAACTTTATGTTTATATTCACAAATTGATTCATCACCTCGTTCGGCGTGCATCCTTTATGAATAAAACCAAAATTTGATTTCATAAACTTATAGCATTCAAACTGATTCATGCAAACAATCATTCGCGTCATTCGGCGCACACTCTTTTGTTTTCAAGACAACAAATCAACATATGTCCAAATTGATTCATGTTACAATTAATTCATGTGTAAAAAAAAAAAAAAAAAAGAAAAGAAAAAATAGATAAATTAAAATAAAAACCAAGGCCATCAACAGTGCTAAGTTCAGCGGAAGAGAAGAATTAAATCCCATTATTAAAATATGAATTTAAAATTTCAAATTAATTAATAAAATTTGATCCAATTAATTTATTTAAAGAACCTATAATTAATCTAACATGCATAGAGTACGAATTAAAGGAGAAGAGAATAATTAAAAGTTGCCTTTAGGGATTTGATAACAACCCTAACCTCCTTCTTCCTCTTTCTCTTCCTCCTTCTTCCTTCTTTCCCTCTCTCTAACATATTACGTGATTAATTTCTAGCTCCTTTTATTAACCTATTGTTATATATTTATAAGCTACATAAAACAACCTAATCTTTTTCCCAATCTAAGTTAACTTAACAGAGAAAAATAATAAATATTAAAATATTAAAAAGGTAACTAAAATATATGTTACGTATAATTTATGTATATTCCTTTTTATATATAATATATAAATATACATCAGATTATTACTAAAGGACTTTCCTTATACACACACACACACACACACACACACATATATATATATTTATATTTATTATATATACATATACAACTATCCATGGATAATTATCCGTACCCATTAAACCCCTTATCCAAGTAGTCTATGGGACCTAATTGGTTGGTCCATTACTACTATCCATATCCAATTCCTTAAAAAAAATAAAAATATATAAAATAATAAAATAAAAATAAAATAATTAAATTCCTAAACAAATATAAACCATCACATATAATTTAATTTAAACAAAGAAATCGAATACACATAATGTTAGTACACAATTTAATTTAAACAAATAATTCAATTAACACATAAACAATCAAATCAATTAATCAAGTAAACAATTAGCCAATAAATCATATAAACACTTAAAATAACTAAAAAAAATACCGAGACTATCCTTTTAAAATCAGGGGTATTATATTCTTCCCCCTTAATAAAAGGAATTTCGTCCTCGGAATTTGCCCTCACCTTCTTCCACTATTTCTGAAAACTGTGAGCGAATGATATCCTCTCGTTCTTAAGTAGACTCAACCTCATTATGGTGACTCCACTCGACACGTACTAACGATATGACCTTATTGTGAAGAATATGATCCTTTCGGTCTATAATACGACACAGTGGCTCCACATATGTTGCATCCAGTTGCAACTCAATCTCACCCACATCTATATACTGATAACGATTCTCATCTCGTAAAAATTTTCGTAACATGGAAACATGAAAAACATTGTGGACTTGATGTAAGTGGTCCGGAAGTGCTAACCAATAAACTAAAGCTCCAACCCAATTCGTAATTATAAAAGGACCAACAAAATGCGGTGACAACTTCCCTTTCTTCCCAAAACACATTACTCCCTTCATGGGAGACATTTTGAGTAAAACCTGATCTCCAACCTGAAACTCTAATGCACGAGTACGACGATCTACATAACTCTTCTGCCTACTCTAGGCAGTGTGCATACGATCCCTAATATAAGCAATCTTCTCAGAGGTATCCTTAATGAACTCAGGACCCAAAATCTGCTATCTCCAACCTCCATCTAACAAACAGGAGATCTACACGGTCGACTATATAATGCCTCAAACGGTGCCATACCAATAGTCTTTTGAAAGCTATTATTATATGTGAACTCCACAAGTGGCAAATACTCCTCATAGTGGCCTTTAAAGTCAATGACACAAGAACAAAGCATATCCTCCATTATCTGATTAACCCTCTTAGTCTGTCCATCAGTCTGTGGATGATAAGCAATGCTAAGATGCAACTCTGTACCTAAAGCCTGCCGAAAACTCTTCCAAAATCCTGACACAAAACTCGAATCCCTATCCGATATAATAGATAATGGTATGCCATATAACTTCACAATCTTTGTAATGTAAAGTCTCACCAATTGTTCCGAAGTGTAATCAGTGCGAATAGGCAAGAAATAAGTTGATTTGGTCAACTTATCAATGATGACCCAAATGAAATTGTGATTCTTAAACGAATTAGGCAATCCATCCACAAAATCTATAGAAATACTCTCCCACTTCTACTCTGGTATAGGTAGTGGCTGTAGTGAATCTGGCGGTCTTTGGTGATCAATCTTGACCATCTGGTAAGTACTACACTTAGAGACAAAGATAGCAATGTCCTTCTTCATACCTGCCTACCAAAACTACCATTTCATATCCTGATACATCTTGTCTCTTCCTGGATGAATAGAAAACTCAAAATGGTGAGTCTCAGTCATCACATCCGTCCTCAAATTATCAGCAGAAGGTATTACTAAACGCCCTTTGTACCTCAAGCCTCCATCAGTCCCCACATGATAAAATGGAACCTCCCCAGAAACTATCTCTACAACCTTATCAATGCATTGCTGATCTGTGAGTTGTGCCTTCAGTACCTTTTGAATGATAGAAGGTGTAACTACCATACAAGCCATAAAAGCATCAGACAACTCATCAACTGTCTTCAAAACATCCCATTCAATAACGAATAATGCAGGAAGGCTAACATAGGGTCTGCGACTGAGCGCATCTGCCACAACATTCCCTTTCCCTGGATGGTACTGTATAGAGAAATGATAGTCTTTCACAAACTCTAACCATCGGCGCTGTCTCATATTCAGCTCCCACTGAGTGAACAAATACTGCAGACTCTGTGATCACTAAATAATTTGAAGGACTCTCCCAATAGATAATGCCTCTAAATACGTAAGGCAAAGACCACAACTGCCAATTCCAAATCATGTGTTGGATAATTAAGCTCATGAGGCTTAAGCTTACGAGATCCAAACGAAATTGATCATTCCTCCTACATCAAAACACACCCAAGACCTTGCAAAGAAGCATCTGTATAGACAAGGTACTCTATCCTACTCTGTGGTATAAACAGAATCGATACAGAAGTCAACTTGCTCTTTAGCTCATTAAAAGCTTTCTGACAGTGTTCATCCCATACAAACCGTACACCCTTCTTAGTTAAATGAGTGAGTGGTCCCGCTATCTTCGAGAACCCCTGAATGAACCTACAATAGTATCCTACCAATCCGAAGAAACTCCGAATCTTTGTAGGTGAAGTAGGCTGTCCTCACTTTACCACTGCTGAGACCTTGGCTGGATCTACCGCTATCCCCTTCTCTGACTCTACATGACCCAGAAACTTCACTTCTAGCTGCCAAAATTCACACTTCTCGAATTTGGCATATAATTGGTGTTCACGAAGCGTCTGTAACATTGTGCGAAGATGTCTAGCATGATCATCCTCCGACTTAGAATATATCAAAATATTATCAATGAATATGATGACAAATTGATCTAAGTAAGCGCTGAAGACTCTGTTCATTAAATCCATGAAGACTGCTGGTGCGTTAGTCAATCCGAAAGGCATGACACGAAACTCATAAGAACCATATCTAATGAGAAACGTTGTCCTAGGAACATCTTGCTCCCTAACCCGAAGTTGATGATATCTAAAACGCAGATCAATTTTAGAAAAATAGGTAGCTCCCTTCAATTGATCAAAAAGATCATCGATCCTAGGCAAATGATACTTGTTACGAATAGTAACCTTGTTCAACTCCCTGTAATCTATACACAGGCAAAGTGAACCATCCTTCTTCTTCACAAACAAAACTGGCACTCCCTAAGGTGAAGTACTCCTATGAATAAAACCCTAAGTGAGTAATTGCTGAATCTGATCCTTTAGCTCTCACATCTCTACTGGTGCTATCCTTGTGACGACCCTGGATTTTTCAACCTAGTGTGTCCTGTGATGACCCGAACTGGATCCAGAATGCGGAAGCAAAAGATGAAACAATGGTCTTTAGAGATACAACACGTCTCTAAGATACCAATGTGACACTCAATGAGGTCACAGAACCCAAAGGAATAAATGCGGAAGCGGCGTTTTAAAAACGGATAAGAATGAACCTAGGGGCAAAATAGTCATTTTCAACATAAAAGTGGGTACTACCAAGCACACCATTGGAAAAACAACGAAAAATTAATCAAGCTCAAAAAAAAGTTCACTTGATTTGGAGTCCGGATGAAGAAGATATGGCTAACGGAAGAAAGAAGGGCAAAAAAGTCAAAAGGAGCCAACCCTAGAACATCTAACCAGTTAGGAGAACTTTCTAACCGGTTAGGAGGCTAAAACAGAGGGCCACAAAACTGCCCCAAGTCATCTAACCAAATACGAGATCCCTCCTACTTGCACACTTGTACTACAGCTTTGCAAAAACCTAGCAGCAAGGGTTTTTCGATAAAAAAAAATTGGGTTTTTGAGGGCTAAGACGACATTTTTTAGAAAAACACAAAGAAGAAAACCCCCTCAAAATTGAGTTTTCTACATATGAGTAAGAAAGGAATAAAAAAAAACTCACTGTAAGATGCCCAAAATGCCCCTCCATGAAATCAGGTCATGAGGGTCCAAAAAGCTGCTAAACGCAAAATTGAAAACTGAACTTTGTGATGGATTTTCGGCACCAAGACGACATTTTCTGGAAAAATACGAAAAAAAAACCTCATCTGAAATCACATTTTCTAAGTGACCATGTTAAGACTGGAATTTATTTCCTGAAGGAAAACCCCAAAATGCCTCTAATATGCAAAGAAACTGTAAAATGAGTCCATAGGAAGCTCATTTCACCAAAGAAGATGTTTTCCATAAAAATGATCATGTACGCAAAAGTAACCTTCCTAAAGGGACGCGCTACAATGGTCCATGGCTTAAAAATATCGCCGATGCAAAATACGACCCCCCAACGGCCAAAATGACAAAAATGGAACAAAAACTCGGAATTTAAAATTATGAAATGGTTTTGAAATGCCATTTGGCCCTTGGCCACACTTCATACATGATAAATGAATGCTAATGGATGAATTTCATACACAACGCACGCTTTGGTGCAAAATAGCATACTAAAACGCATGTTTTTCATATATTCTCAGTAAAGGCAAGATTTAACATCCATGACATATATGCAATTCCAAAAGAAGTTTGGCCCTTGGCCTCATATCATACACATAAAATGAGAATAAAAAAGTGTGCTTAGGCACACGTTACAAGTTTAGAACTAAATATACACATTTGACATATAAGGTTACAAATGGCTTTTCAAGCCAACCTTTACAAGAATTGAACCCTTCAAGTCCTCAAATCATCCAAGCATAATGAGAACCTCTAACCTTGAATCCTGTACCTGAAATATACCCCAGTAACTTTGGGGTGAGCAACATAAAGCTAGTCGTAAGAAATAAGCATGCATCGACCTAACATTTTACAATTTTATCACCTTAAGGTGAAATATGCTCAAATGGTTCATGCCACCTAACGTCTATGTCAAGGGTGAGACTCAGGGAGCATCCTAAGTGTAACGACCCAAATTCCTTAACCCGGTGCATTAGTGATGAACCGGAAGTTAACCCGATAAAGGACCCGAAATGCGGAAGCGAAAGAAGCCAAATGACCTCAAGAGATGTACGTCATCCCTAAGGCCCCAAAATGACTCTTCATGAAGCCACGGAACTCAAATGAGCGAAGCAAATGAAGCAAGAATGCCTAACCCGAAAAGAGATGAACTAAGGCCAAAATGGTCATTTCTCACTGAAAAGGGTGCCACCGTGCACACCATTGGAAGGACAACGAAAAATGAACAAAATTAGACTCAAGAATAGTCTGATTCTGAGTCCGGACATAAAAGATATGAAATTCCAACACCCAATGGGAAAGTTATGAAGCAATGACTTAACATTTTCCAATGTTTTCATAATAAACTTTGAAAACAAAAGTGCATAGAAAACGAGATACATGTCATTGGCCTCCGGCCTCATCTCATACATGTTAAATACATTGAAAAGAGTACACTTACGTACACTTTACATATACGAATCAACGAATACAAGTTTAAACAAATAGGGCTACAAAGAGGCATCTTATGTTAACACTTGCATAAAATAAAAACATAGAAACTGTAAGCCATTCAAGGAGCAATGGAATATTCAAATCCTGAGTCCTGTACTTGAAATATGCCCCAGTATCGTAGGGGCGAGTAACATAAAGCTACTTGTAGGAGATGAGCATGCATCGACCTAGCATTTTATAATTTTATCACCTTATGGTGAAACATGTTAAAGGGGCTCATGCCACCTAACGTCTATGTCAAGATGAGACCCAGGGAGTATCCTAAGCAACTTAGATCATTTATATCATAATCACCTTGTTCATGCAATTCAAACAACATGGAAACATGTTATACAAGGCAACAAGATATAGATTCTCAAAGTCTTCAACTTGAAATCCAAAATACGAAGACAACAAGTGTGGGTCATGCCACCTAACGTCTATATTCAAAATGAATCTATAAGGTCATTCCAAAACTACATTTGAATATCAAAACACAAATTATGATATCGATGCAATTTAACTAACAATGGAACTTCCAATACAACGCATGAAGCATGCTTTCACAAAGCTACATCTTAAGCTCAAAATAGGAAATCAAATAAGGAACAACAAGTTACGATATCATCTAGTTATCAACTTGAAATGAAATACGAAATCAAATAAAGTGGATACTCGGACGTCACGCCAGATCAGACCGACAACATAGTTACTTTAGGGTTACTAGCACATGGGTAACCTCCCTATGTGCGCACTAGACTATATAGAGGGACAATCCCCCGTACTAGAACCAAGTCCTAGCCGTAGCCAAACAACGACATCCCCAAGTTTTCAAAATCAACAAATTTTGCAACAATGTATATATATCAACATGTATATACAAGATATCAACTATTTACCAAGCACAATCCAAATTTTGGAAATTTATACAATACATGCTCAAAATTCACAACTACTATGGCATGTAAAATGTCAAATACAAAGTGTGCAATTCCTTACACATAGCAACAATATATTCAATAAGGAAAAACATATTCTCATGAATATAAAAGTAACAACTATGTTATCCAATGCTCAAAAGTAATCAAGTGAACATACATCAAATCCAAATCCATGATTTAAATATAGAAACAACTTCCAAATGCAATTAAATCCATGGAGTAATAAAGTAGAATTTAATTAAACATAAATAGTTAAATTCTCTAAATTCCAAGTTAATCCAAATAACCTCAATTTAATATATATTGAAAGACATGTCATGGCCATCATATATATAACATCAAATGACAAGTTAAGTGATTAAATCACTTAAAACAAAATTAATCAAGCTAATTAATTAATTTCCTCTAAATTTTTAAACAATTCCAAATGCCCTCAATTTAATCTATGTTACAGAACATGCCAAGGCCTATTTAAATACCACATTATAACTTGATTTAATGCTTGATACAACCATGTGAATTAAACTTTCACTAAAGATAAATATTAAATAAAAGTTCTAATTCTTAATCAAATGATCCAAATTTAATATATGTTAACCAACATATCTAAGCATAATTTCCCAGCATGTTACAATTCAAATCAAAGTTATATATTATCATAAATTTTAAATCTTATACAAAGAAATAAAAATTACTAACTTTCTAGATTTGATATAAGGCATACATATATGTTGTATAATCATGGCAAACACATAATACAACACACAAATAATCCTAAAACATTCCCTACCTCAATTGGAATGAAAATCCCAATTACCACCGAAATGAAATCGCCCCAAATTTTCGGTCCGCAAAACAGATTTTTCAGCTTGCTACCTTCAACTCACTAGAGAATTGAATCTCTAGATACCAAAGCAAAACTAGGAGTTAGACTAGATCCTTCAAGGGTTTTGAAGAGGAGGATGAGGGGAACAAAAAGTATTCCAAGTTCAAAGTTCTAAGGTGAGTGAAATGGCACAAAAAATGAAGTCAAAGCTACTAGTCAAGCTTTTCTCCAATGGTGGCTTCCTTAGGGTTCTTGAGAGGAAAGTGATGAATGAATTAAAATGTGTAAATCCTAAGCTAAATTGGTGGGCTTCTCCATTCACTAGGTGCTCTTGCACTACCTCTCACACACACACTAATGCAAGACTAAAGGTGAGTCCTACACTTGTCATGAATCCAAGTAAGCTTCCAAGATTAAATATTAACCCTACACTTGTCAACCATTCATGCCAACAAGTGCACCAATCATAGGACAACAAGTGGGTGAATCTCCACCCTCCATGTGTCATGAGATTAAGCCTCCAAGTGGTTCCACCACAAAATCAACAAGTGGCACCATAGGAATGTGACACTTGTCACATTTTTCGAAAATTGTAAAAAGGTCCTTTTTGAAATTATCTTCCAATTTAATTTACAAAATGGTCCCTAAGACGAAAAATAATTACTTTACTTAATTACCCAAAAACCCCTCAAGTTATGGATAATTGCAAAAAGTCTTATTTTCATGGCTTTTACAAAGAAAGTAAGCATTTAATATGCATTTCTACAAAAGTAAAAATGTAGATGTCATGGAATTTAAATATCATGAACATATGCAAAACCGGAATCAAATCCGAACACAAAAAGTGAGGTTAAGCAAGGAAAAATGAAAAACAACTAAAGGATGAAAAAGGGAAAAGACGAAAAAATGAATAGTGTCAAAAAAATAAAAAATGTGGAAATGACTCGGTCCTCAAAGGAAGTTGTCAATCCAAAGGAAAGAGTCTCAGAAACCATTTCGGAGCACTCGAGACGACACTAAGAGGCGGGAAATCGAACCCGAAAAGAAAAAGACAATGAAAAAAATTTATCCGCAAAATTTAAAGAAAGGGAAAAAAATGAAAATGACCGGGTCATTACAACCTTCCCACCTTAAAAGGATTTTGTCCCCGAAATTTAGCCCTAAGAAACTAAAAGTGAAACCAGGATAACTACGGAGTACATCTCCGAGTACCCCATATAACGTACTACAAAAGCAATCCCAAAGATAAAAGACAACGTACAAACCAATGTCATTCGCACCCACGTGCTTACGACAGGACAACCTCTCAAAAGGAAATTGACCACATGGTCACACGATTAGTCAAAAGTCACACACAAAGAACCCAAGGTTGGACAAAGGAATGGAAGACAACAACCAAAAGCATTCCTCCTGATGAACCATCATACCGATCTAAAAACAACCACCAAAAGAACTCCAAAATAACCACGTATCAAATCAGTGTACACAACAAGGACATTGTGGCAGTACGAATAGCGACCATAACCCGCCCACACTTACTCATCAGTAAGGTAGCATGACGGTACTAGGTACTAATTCATAACCTGCCTCCCACTAGGTCTACCCATGAAACCTCTCGATACAAATGACATTAATGTCGGGAAAAGATCATCACCAAATGCACTACGGAAACTAGGCATCGTGTGAGAGTTGGGGTAGCTAATCCCAAAACTCTGACAACAATGTCATAGGCACCGCTACGCTTAAGGTCTTAAATCCTTAATACAACAAAACCAACAACTCCAATGTCTCAAAACACTCCTATTAACAACATTAATAAAAAATCTAAAGCCTGCCAGATAAATCAACACCACCATGAATCAAAACGAACCTTAATACAAGACATTTCATCGAAAGTCCCACATATCTCCCTGAAACAGATCAACTACAAAACTACACCGAAATCAAACATCAGATCCACATCCCTATCATGGATAACTAAGTCCTCGAAAAACAAGTCCACTATGTGGCATACACATCAAAATTCTGACATCCATGGTCATAAAAAAAAGAGTCTCTCAAAACCGTGCTTGGCAATACCAGGCTAAATCAAAATTCCTCAATTTCATTCCATACCCAATCACTGGAATTACAATTCCTCAAAACGATGCCTAGCCATAACTAGGACGAGAAAAATTCACAAACAAGCCGAATCCAACCGCGATCCTTCAAAACCTCTCCAAAGGGTCAACCACATCCAGGTCTCCAAAATCGAAACAAGTCTCCAAAAGACATCCTCAAAAGAGCATCGAGCTCCCCTCACGAATGAAAAAGATCCTCAATAATATGGACACAAGTCCTCATAAAATGATCTCACACAAATCAACTCACCCTGAGCACCATAACTCCGTCAACAAACACGGTAAAAACTCCCCAAGGGAAGACACGAAAGAAGGAAAACCACTAATCCTAAGAAGGACAACACCACGACTCCACCTCTGAAACAAAAGACAACAAGGTCAAAGACTTCACCCCCTACTTGGAAGCAAGTCGACCAAAATCTATTAAATCCTCACCAAGGACTCAAGACAACAACGATGATCCTCATGGACCAACCAACCCCAAAACAGTGCATAACGCAACGGAGGGAAGAGACTCACTCCTTGTGAAGTCCCTAACACGAACCAGCACAAAACCATTGTCGAAACCCGCATACAGACTACGTGCGACTAAGGGAAACGAATGGGAAAACTAAACCTGAAAGTCATGCATATGATAAGGAGTGCAACTACCAGAAAGAAAATCTACTTACATAGATGAAAATCAAAAGCACATGCTGCACATCTCCATATAACACAAAAGCATGTCATTAAAGCGTAGTAACAATATGGCATCTCGAAGCATATAAGAAAGGCATGCTATTGCCACACAACAAGAAGGTAAACGTGGATAGACCTCCACCTACTCATGCATCACAATATCATAAATCATACTACTAACATGGTAGTAAATGAAACTGCAGAAAACAAAAGTGATGCAACAATGAACCCTATGGACATCGTGTCCTAGAGTGCCTAGGTAAAAAGGAAGGACTAGTCCTAGCCATACACTGACTCCAAAAACCAATACAACAACAACCTGTCTCAAAACAACTGTGAGCCCTTACCACAATGGTAAGACTCCTACAATCCATCTTTGAATCTAAGGATAACACTACAAATGACACTAACAATGCAATGCTCTCTCTACCCGAAACATCTATCAATCGACTTAACCCTAAAAGCGTCATCGCGCAAGGAGAACCCGAAGAAAATGGCAACTCTAGCCATACAATTAGACAACCAAATCGATCACTACGACTGATCCCCAAAACAACCATCATCATTATCGATCAAAAGGACTACACCTGTCGGAACAAAACCTAACGCTGATTCCATCTGAACTGCACTCGTAGCTTGCCAGTATGGTAGCATGACAGTGCCATGCACCCGCCCACAACGTACCCGCCCACGAAAATTGCAATCTCAAAAGAACCTTCCAAAAACAACCAAGGATCCCAAAAGGTCCAAAACCTAACCATGGCCTAAAATCAACAAATCCAGTACTACGGTTGTGCCTAATGGCTCACCCCACGAGAGCCTAAACAAAAGGTGTCTCTCCACCTACCTCAAAACTAACTCTAGGTCAACAACAACCTAAACTACAATACAACCGTAACTACAATCACCATCAATCTCAACTCGAGCCTCAATTACCAATCTCGTGTCATGCCAAATATGCAACACAATTATGCATATACAAATCTGATCTAGAATACATCATATGTCATGCTCTTTACATAATAATTAAATCATACTAAACAAACGGCATACCACATGTAGCACGTAAGTACAAAAATATGTTATCAAACCAAAACATATTATCATGAAGCATATAAACACATAGAGCATGGCAACATAAGCATGATTTGTACCCAAAACCCGTAGTCCAAGGTATTCAAACCTAGGAGCTCTGATACCACCTTTAACGACCCAGATTTCTTAACCCGGTGCGTTAGTGATGAACCGGAAGTTGACTCGATAACGGATCCGAAATGCGGAAGCGAAAGAAGCCAAATGACCTCAAGAGATGTACGTCATCCCTAAGGCCCCAAAATGACTCTCCATGAAGCCACGGAACTCAAATGAGCGAAACAAATGAAGCAAGAATGCCTAACCCGAAAAGAGATGAACTAAGGGCAAAATGGTCATTTCTCACTGAAAAGGGTGCCACCATGCACACCATTGGAAGGACAACGAAAAATGAACAAAATTAGACTCAAGAATAGTCTGATTCTGAGTCCGGGCATAAAAGATATGAAATTCCAACACCCGATGGGAAAGTTATGAAGCAATGACTTAACATTTTCCAATATTTTCATAATAAACTTTGAAAACAAAAGTGCATAGAAAATGAGATACATGTCATTGGTCTCCGGCCTCATCTCATACATGTTAAATACATTGAAAAGAGTACACTTACGTACACTTTACATATACGAATCAACGAATACAAGTTTAAACAAATAGGGCTACAAAGAGGCATCTTATGCTAACACTTGCATAAAATAAAAACATAGAAACTGTAAGCCATTCAAGGAGCAATGGAATCTTTAAATCCTGAGTCCTGTACTTGAAATATGCCCCAATATCGTAGGGGTGAGTAACATAAAGCTACTCGTAGGAGATGAACATGCATCGACCTAGCATTTTATAATTTTATCACCTTTTGGTGAAACATGTTAAAGGGGCTCATGCCACCTAACGTCTATGTCAAGATGAGACCAAGGGAGCATCCTAAGCTACTTGGATCATTTATATCATAATCACCTTGTTCATGCAATTCAAATAATATGGAAACATGTTATACAAGGCAACAAGATATAGATTCTCAAAGTCTTCAACTTGAAATCCAAAATACGAAGACAACAAGTGTGGGTTATGCCACCTAACGTCTATGTTCAAAATGAATCTATAAGGTCATTCCTAAACTACATTTGAATATCAAAACACAAATTATGATATCGATGCAATTTAACCAACAATGGAACTTCCAATACAACGCATGAAGCATGCTTTCACAAAGCTACATCTTAAGCTCAAAATAGGAAATCAAATAAGGAACAACAAGTTATGATATCATCTAGTTATCAACTTGAAATGAAATACGAAATCAAATAAAGTGGATACTCGGACGTCACGCCAGATCAGACCGACAACATAGTTACTTTAGGGTTACTAGCCCATGGGTAACCTCCCTATGTGCGCACTAGACTATATAGAGGGACAATCCCCCGTACTAGAACCAAGTCCTAGCCGTAGCCAAACAACGACATCCCCAAGTTTCCAAAATCAACAAATTTTGCAACAACGTATATATATCAACATGTATATACAAGATATCAACTATTTACCAAGCACAATCCAAATTTTGGAAACTTATACAATACATGCTCAAAATTCACAACTACTATGGCATGTAAAATGTCAAATACAAAGTGTGCAATTCCTTACACATAGCAACAATATATTCAATAAGGAAAAACATATTCTCATGAATATAAAAGTAACAACTATGTTATCCAATGCTCAAAAGTAATCAATTGAACATACATCAAATCAAAATCCATGATTTAAATATAGAAACAACTTCCAAAATGCAATTAAATCCATGGAGTAATAAAGTAGAATTTAATTAAACATAAATAGTTAAATTCTCTAAATTCCAAGTTAATCCAAATAACCTCAATTTAATATATATTGAAAGACATGTCATGGTCATCATATATATAACATCAAATGACAAGTTAAGTGATTAAATCACTTAAAACAAAATTAATCAAGCTAATTAATTAATTTCCTCTAAATTTTTAAACAATTCCAAATGCCCTCAATTTAATCTATGTTAGAGAACATGCCAAGGCCTATTTAAATACTACATTACAACTTGATTTAATGCTTGATACAACCATGTGAATTAAACTTTCACTAAAGATAAATATTAAATAAAAGTTCTAATTCTTAATCAAATGATCCAAATTTAATATATGTTAACCAACATATCTACGCATAATTTTCTAGCATGTTACAATTCAAATCAAAGTTATATATCATCATAAATTTTAAATATTATACAAAGAAATAAAAATTATTAACTTTCTAGATTTGATACAAGGCATACATATATGTTGTATAATCATGGCAAACACACAATACAACACACAAATAATCTTAAAACATTCACTACCTCAATTGGAATAAAAATTCCAATTACTACTGAAATGAAATCGCCCCAAATTTTCGGTCCGCAGAATAGATTTTTCAGCTTGCTACCTTCAACTCACTAGAGAATTGAATCTCTAGATACCAAAGCAAAACTAGGAGTTAGACTAGATCCTTCAAGGGTTTTGAAGAGGAGGATGAGGGGAACAAAAAGTATTCCAAGTTCAAAGTTCTAAGGTGAGTGAAATGGCACCAAAAATGAAGTCAAAGCTACTAGTCAAGCTTTTCTCCAATGGTGGCTTCCTTAGGGTTCTTGAGAGGAAAGTTATGAATGAATTAAAATGTGTAAACCCTAAGCTAAATTGGTGGGCTTCTCCACTCAGTAGGTACTCTTGCACTACCTCTCACACACACACTAATGCAAGACTAAAGGTGAGTCCTACACTTGTCATGAATCCAAGTAAGCTTCTAAGATTAAATATTAACCCTACACTTGTCAACCATCCATGCCAACAAGTGCACCAATCATAGGACAACAAGTGGGTGAATCTCCACCCTCCATGTGTCATGAGATTAAGCCTCCAAGTGGTTCCACCACAAAATCAACATGTGGTACCATAGGAATGTGACATTTGTCACATTTTTTGAAAATTGCAAAAAGATCCTTTTTGAAATTATCTTCCAATTTAATTTGCAAAATGGTACCTAAGACGAAAAGTAATTACTTTACTTAATTACCCCAAAGCCCCTCAAGTTATGAATAATTGCAAAAAGTCTTGTTTTCATGGCTTTTACAAAGAAAGTAAGCATTTAATATGCATTTCTACAAAAGTAAAAATGTAGATGTCATGGAATTTAAATATCATGAACGTATGCAAAATCGGAATCAAATCCGAGCACAAAAAGTGAGATTAAGTAAGGAAAAATGAAAGACGACTAAAGGACGAAAAAGGGAAAAGACGAAAAAATGAATAGTGTCAAAAAAACAAAAAATATGGAAATGACTCGGTCCTCAAAGGAAGTTGTGAATCCAAAATAAAGAGTCTCAGAAACCATTTCCGAGCACTCGAGACGACACTAAGAGGCTGGGAAATCGAACTCGAAAAGAAAAAGACAATGAAAAAAATTTATCCGCAAAATTTGAAGAAAGGGAAAAGAATGAAAATGACCGGGTCATTACACTAAGCTACCCTAGATCTTTTCTAGCATAAATCACATCATCCATGCAATTCAAACCACATAGAAGCATGCTATCCAAAGCAACAGGATATAGATTCTCAAAGTCATTAACTTGAAATCTAAAATACGAAAACGATAAAAGTGGGTTATGCCACCTAACGTCTATGTTCCAAATGAATCTATAGGATCATTCCTAAGCTACATTTGCACAACAAAACGTAAATCATAATATCTATGCAATTTAACCAACATAGAGACATATTATACAAAGCAACTAGATATAGATTCTCAAAGTTATCAACTTGAAATCTAATTTACGAAATCAACTAAATATAGCAATTTAGCATAATTAGAATTTCTAATACATCGCATCAAGACATAGATTCTCACAGTTATCAACTTGAAATCTAAAAGTGCGAAAACAACTAAATATTACAATTTAGTATAATTAGAATTTCTAATACCATACATCAAGACATAGATTCTCAAAGTTATCAACTTGAAATCTAAAAGTGTGAAATCAAATAGTGGGAGACCTGGACATCATGCCTTGGATAAATGCCAAGACCTACGGTTATTCCGGGCATTAACCCGCTGGGACGACCACCCTAGTGCGCACTATATTATAGGAAGAACTCATATCTTCCGTACTAGAGCCAAACTCTAGCCATTTCTATGTAACAATGTCCCAAGTGACTCCAAAATAGATAAGTTAACAACTTATGTATGCATTAAATAGTACACGAAACTACCTTCATACACAAGTCGGTTGAAACCACACAATACATGCTCTAAATTCACAACTACTATAGGATGACAATATCGAATCTTCAGAATGCGATTCGTTACACGCTATAATAACATCACATGTCGAATCTTCAGTGTGTGATTCGTTACAAGTTATAACAATATAATTCAATATTAGAAACTGATGAGTGCTGAAAAGTGCGCATTTAAACCCCTTAAGCTTAGGTATTCTAAGACCTTTATCTATCTTATTTTTCTGTTTTAGACTAATTTTGTGTTATTGCCCTTTTTAGGTGCTTATCCTCAAAATAAGCTAATTCAGCCAAATAAGAGCTTAAAAGAAGCTAACTCAAGCCGGATGGAAGAAAGGAGCAAAGTGGAAGCAGATTGAAGCAAAGTATGGAATTCAGCAGGTTCGATCGATCACAAGTATATTTCGATCGATCGAACGTTAATCGATCTAGACATTTCAAGATGGATCCAAGCTTTTTTGTCCTTATCCAAAGATCCCACAAAGTTCGATCGATCCAACAATTCTCAGATCGATCGAAAAGATTCTATCTTATCCTATTATACCACCCTACCTACCACTTTTGTCTCTTTCTCCAAAATATCTCAGATCTGTCCTTATCCAAAAAGGTGCCGCCATGGGAGGATCGATCCAGCCAAAGTTCAATAGATCTCAGCCACGTTCGATTGATCTCACCACAAGTTTGATCAATCGAACTTCCTCAAGCTCTAAAAAAGACAAAATGCAGCTCATTAAAGGTTGGCTCATGGTGCAAATATTAGAGGAATATTGATGTGCGAGCCCAGACTATTGAGTGTGACATTTTTAACTTACATATTGTATAACATATTCTTAGAGAGGAGGCTAGAGACATTCTTGGGAAGTTTTCCATCTACTTTAAGAAGAGGAGCATTTCTACCATGGAAATAGCCCTTGAGGGTTGGAGGACAACATTCATGAGTGGCTAGACATCTTCTTCGGGCTAGAGTTAGCCCTAAGCATGCTTTCTTTATCTTGATTCATGTATTTTTTAGGGGATTTGTGTTGTAATACATGTTTTGATATATTTATATACATAGATCTTGTTTATTCAATGATTTGTGTGGTTTAATTCTTCCAAGTGATCATTTTATTCTATTTATATGTCTACGTATGCTAGAATAGATGTTCATGTGTTTATCTCTATTTCTTGTGTTGTTGATGCATGTCTATGTGTATTAATGCTATAGATCTAGAGATTGTCAAGACATAGTGCTTAATAGAATGCTCTTGTGGTTTATTTGATGGTTCATACTCATTTCTTGATGGATTGTGCCTCTCCCTTAGTCTAATTAGTTTAATTTTCATGTCATTAGCTTTGATGTAGTGTAGTTACTTTAGTTGTTAAATGGGAGGACAATCCATGCTTGTTGTTTGATGTTCCATACCTATGAATGCAAGTAGTATATTTCTCTAATTTTGTGATGTGTTTGGATTGTGAGCTTAAAGAAGGATTAATGGCTTACTTTGATATATTGTGTTATTCATTGTGTTGTCTAGACAATATACACTTAATTGGTCATCCATGTTTGTTGAAACAACCACACACACGTACTCTTATTGCAACATATGCCTTCCCCTCATTAATTGTGAATTGAGTATAGAGAAAAGTGATGTTTAGTGGTGATCTCTAAGTTCTAAGACCTCTTTCTCTTGTTTTCTCTATCCTATAATTACTTACTTGATATTGATCTTGTTTAGTTTTAATTGTAGTTTAATCAACCAAACAACCTACATTTGATCACTCGACCTACTAACCCTAAGCCTTGTTTCCACTACTAGTGCACCCTTAATCCCTTGGGACGATCCTTACTCACCACAGCTATATTTTTACTTAGATAGTAGTGGCATTTATAAATTTAAAATTTGGTCACATTGCACATTCACTACCTTTTGAACATCTTTTAAGCCTTGGTGCGACGGCAGCACCAGAAACATAATCTCATAAATCCATTACAAGTCTAAAATCATGCTTCAAACATAATACCAATGTCAACCACATGATTTAAATCAATAATGCAATAGAAACGAAAATTAATCAAGTAAACTAATTAATTTATTTAAGTTTTAAATCTAAATCAAATGATCTCTAATTAACACATGTTAAACAATATAGCATGGTTATTACATATACCAAATCAAAAACTTAATTGGGCCATTGGAATCATTAAATAGATTTTAATTAATCATTTTAATTAAAATCTCTAGATTTTCATACTTATCTAAATGCTCTCAAATTAACGTATGTTAAAGAACATGCCAAGACTTAATTTAAAAACATATCACAATTTAATTTCATGCAAGGTACACCCATGAAAGTTAAACTTTCATAAAAGATAATTATTAAATAAAAAGTGTAATTCTTATTCAAATAATTTCAATTTAATATATGTTAACAAATATATCAAAACATAATTTATCATCTTGCTACAATTCAATTCTAAGCTATATGCGTCCTTGTAAATTAAAACTCATGCAAAGAAATAAATATTGATAATATTCTAGATTTGATACAAGGCATCCAAACGAGTTGTATAATTATGGAAACCACCCAATACAATACATACAAAATCTTAAAACATCCTCTACCTCCATTTGAGATGAAATCTCAATTCCCCATCGTAATGAAAGTGCTCCGAATCCGACGAAACTTCGGGGTTTTGTCGGGGATAACACGGCGAACAAGAATCCCAAGGAAGCCCCATGAAAATCACTATTTGACTTCAAACCCAAACTCAAGAAATGGCCAAAATGGGATTCCAATCGGTGAAATCGAAGGCCTCGCCAAGACGAACATAAAACACTAAGGCACTATGACTTTTTGTTGAAGGGAAGAAGCTCAAAAGAAGAGAGAGAAGATGGCAGCCATGGCTGCCATGGAATCTAGCCAAGAGAGGGGAGAGAGAGAGAGAGTGAAATCTGATTTTTCACTTAAAGGCCCCCTATTTATAAAAAAAACTCAAAAAGTGTCCCGAATGGGCCCCGCCGGGTCTGGAAAAGTAAAATTCAAGCAGACGTGCTCAAACGGCAAAACTTTATGAACAAAAAAGAACCAAAATGAGAAAATATGAACAATAGAAAAAACGGCGTCAAAAATCGAGTCCCGACCAGAGAGATATACCCCGAACAAGTTCGGCGACTACTAGGGCCAAAAACCCTGACACTGGAGAAAAACAACCAGAAGGAAATTTTAGGAGTACAGGACTCGACGAAAAATGAAATTGAATCCCGTACGAGGATTCAGGCTCAAAACAAGGCATTTAGCAATAACTTTCATTAATTGCGTAATGGCCCCTCCAAAAGGTGAAAACTGCACAACTGCCTAGAATGAAAATATCTTCCCAAAAATATTTTTTTAAAAACCCCCAAAATAAAATATCTTCAAAAGATATTTATGAAAAACACCCCAAGCAAAGAATAAGTTTTCAAAGAACCTTGCATCCATGCCCCTATGGACACCGGGAGCAACCAGAGTATCTTTCTGCAAAAGTAAAGATACATATTTCGTGGAAACCACTTAGAATGAAGATACATGAAGTCAAAAACCAACTCCGAACACAAGAAGTGAGGTTATGCCAACAAGGTGACAAACGGGAAAAAGAAGAAATAGGGAAAATGACGAAATAGGGAAAAGGACGAAAAGTGAATAGTGTCTGAAAAATGAAAATGTGGGAATGACACGGTTCTCAAAGGAAGTTGTCAATCCAAAGAAAAGAGTCTCAAAAATCATTCCAGAGCACTCAAGATGACACTAAGTGACGAGAAACTGAACTCAGGAAAAGAAAGATCAACGGAAAAAAATATCTATGAAAATATATAATGTTCTAGCAATAGGCGTAGTGCCTGAAGCTAAGTCAATCACAAAGTCTATCTCTCGATTAGGTGGCAACCTTGGAATCTCTTAAAAAACATCCAGAAATTCCTGTACAATTGGTATGATGTCTAGTGATATCGTAATCTCCTCCTCGGTTTTCTCCTCCATATAGAACAAATAGGTGCTAGAAGTCCTGTTAAAACGTGGCATAGCGACGACGTACAAGTCCTAACCAGGTATAGCAAATATAACAAACCTATCATAACAGTTAACTCAGGCATAGTAGTGAGCTAATTAATCCATCCATAGTATCACGTCATAAGTGTGCATGTTTAGGACCAATAGATTGGGTAGAAATCTAAGTGTACCAATATCTAGTGTCACAGGACCATCACTCTCATGTAAGATGGCGGTAACGCCTATAAGTGTAGAAATACCATGAGGTCTATTGCATACTGGCGTCGTCATCCCAGATAATGCAACAAATGATTTAGACACAAATGAATATGTAGCACCCATATCAAATAAAACACTACCATGTGTACCATGAATAGGAAACATACCCTCAACAGCCTAAGGCGCCTGAACATCCTATGACCTATAGTTATACACCCTGCCATAATACAACTATTGGGGTGCCTGTTCCTGTGACTGCGATTGTAATGACCCGATCTTTTTCTTCCTTTTCCTTTTTCGGTGATTTCCTTTTTTCGTCTTTTTCCTATTTTGTCTTTTTCTTATTTCGTCTTTTTCCCGTTTATCAGTTTTCCTTGCATAATCTCACTTGTTATGCTCAGTTTTGATTCCGGTTTTGCATGCATCCATGATATTTGATTTCCATGACATTTGTATTTTCACTTTTGTAGAAAGTACATTGTAGTTGCTTACTTTTTTGTAAAGGGCATGAATGTATACTTTAATGTAATTAATCTTGATTTTTGGGATTTTAGTGTAATTATGTAAAATAATTATTTTTCGTCTTAGGATCCATTTTGCAATTTAATTTGTAAGATATTTTGAAAAGGGACTTTTTTTGCAATTTTTGGAAAATGTGATAAGTGTCACATTCTCATGGAGCCACTTGTTGGCATTTGGGTGGGGAGACTTGGGATTGACATTTGGAGGGTGGAGATTCACCCACTTGTTGGCCTAGGATTAGAGCACTTGTTGGCTTAGATGGTTGACAAGTGTAGGCTTAAGATTAAGCCTAGGAACGAGCCATTGATTTGTGACAAGTGTAAGCACCAAAATTAGTCTTGCATTGTGTGTGTGAGAAAGGTAGTGTAAGAACACATAGTGAGTGGAGGAATACTAGACCCTCCACTCACCATTTTCACTTTATACTTTTCATTTTCACTTGTTCTCTAAGAGCCCTAACCTAGTCACCATTGGAGAAAAGCTTGGTTAATAGCTTTCTTCTTCATTTTGGCCTCCTTCCACTCACCTTAGACTTAAAACTTTGGGAGACAAAAGTTTTCTCTCATTCTCCTTTTCATTAACCCTAAATTTGTTTTCCATTTTGAGCTTGGTTGCTTAGATTATAGAGATTCAATTCTCTATTGAGGTAGGGGTGGTAATATGTTTATATTCTAAGTGTTTTATAATCCTTTAGGGTTTAATATATATTGTGTACATGCTTTTAATATAATAGTCTTGCATATTATAGGAAATCCTTATGAGTGACTTAGGGCTTATTGATTTTAAGCATGTATGTTGTGTATGTATCTTGTGTAGGATTATTAATGTTGTATAGAATTCATATTGATTTGAATTACTATACTATTTCGATGATAATTCTACATTCTAGTTAATCACTATTGGTAATTGTAATTATTTTAGAAGCTTAATACTATAATGTTGTAATCTAATATATGAAGCTTATTGTTAAGGCATGATTTAAATTGATAAGTTAGGGTATTATATTGCACATTATATCATATTAAGAACTTGTTATTTATTATACCATTCTAGACTTGGAACCCTAAGAGATGGTTTATGTGGTTTCAAAATGCTTGTGCATGGAAGGTAGTATATATGCTTTAATATTGTGTATAAGTTTTGAACTTGATATATTTTGGATTCTCTTAGGACATTGTTGTTGGAAACGGGGTATACAAAACAAAAACTTTGGATGAAATTTGGAATAGATTCTGCTAAGAATTTTTTGTGGATCTATAGACCAGCGCGTTACTCTCCGTAAGGAGATGAACGTGGTATATTTACTTTCTCAAATCCATTTCTAGGTGAATGAGAAATTAGATCCAAAGTGAGGTGTTTGAAAAGCCTAAATGGAAAAAATATTGAAACCAATTGAAGTTTAAATAAGTCAAGCTTGGGCTTGGATTTGGGCTTGGGCTTGGGCCTAATTGTAAAGTCCGGATTATTCCTTTTATTAAATGGAATTTTAGATTGGGCCTATTTTTGGGTTGGGCTTATTTAAATGGGTTTCACAAATGGGTGGGTTTTTTTTGGGTGGTTGGTTTTTTGAATTAAAAAAAAAACTACTTTTTAGTTTTTTTAAAGAGTTACACCTTTTAAATTAAAAAAAACCATTTTTTTAGTTTTTCTAAAGGGTTACACCTTTTAAATTAAAAAAACCACTTTTTAGTTTTTTCAAAGGGTTACACCTTTTTCCGAACCATCATAACCCATAGTTGCACCCACCCGAAAAGGCACCTTACTACCTATAAATACCCCCCTTTGGATCATTTGCAAATCACACCAAATTCAGAGAATTCTTCTCTTCTTCTGAATTTTTTTCTTTTTCCTTCTCTCTTTAGTCTGTGGGTTCGAGCCTTAGTATTTGGGTTCGAGCCTTAGTCAGTCACTCCGAGTCCGAGTTCGAGTCAAAAAGTACTATACCGAGTCGGTTCGCCTATTCCTTTGGTTTGCAGTGCTACTACTGAAAGAAGACAAGTCGTTGTATCCTGGGAGATAGACGCCACTGAGTCCGTAAGCACCATAGTAGGGCGAATCTGTCTTAAGGACATAGAATCAAATTCTAGCCTCAACTTTTAATCAGGTTCTTTTATTTATAATTTTTATTTTATTTTATTAAACTATACATTATAAGTAATTATATATATAGATTATTATTTTATAATATTTATATATATAAGCATTATATTATTTTATATTTATAGATAATGTTTAAATAAATAATACTATAGTATATGGTATACTTAGACCATATTTTGGATGACAATCTTAAGACAGATTCATATTATACTATAGTTTAATTATTTAAATATTGTTATATTTTATTTCTGTAAATTTGACTATGGTCTGTATATTTAATATATAATCAGACAAATGGCAAGTATGAGTACTACTATGCCTAATGTTCCCGTTAGTTATGGGGAGAAGCCCGAAAAATTTAATGGGGCAGAGTTTAAAAGGTAGCAACAAAAAATGATGTTCTACCTTACAACTCTGAATCTAAGCAAGTATCTAACTGAGACTGCCCCAATGTTAGATGAGGGTGAGACTGACATTACCAAGCTAGGAGCTGTTGATACATGGAAGCATGGAGACTTCCTATGCAAGAACTACATCCTCAATGGATTGGACAACACTTTATATAATGTGTACAGTCCAATAAATACTGCTAAAGAGCTCTGGGAGTCACTAGACAAAAAGTATAAAACAGAGGATGCTGGCTTGAAGAAGTTCATGGTCGGACGATTTCTGGACTTCAAAATGATAGACTCCAAGACAGTCATGAGCCAAGTGCAGGAGCTCCAGCTGATCCTACATGAGATACATGCTGAGAAGATGACATTGAGTGAATCCTTTCAAGTAGCTTCAATCATTGAAAAGCTGCCACCTACTTGGAAAGATTTCAAAAATTACTTGAAGCATAAGCGCAAGGAAATGGGGCTCGAAGATCTGATTGTCAGGCTAAGAATTGAAGAAGATAACCGCTCATCTGAAAAGAAAGCCGGGAATTCTTCAATGGTGTCAAAGGCAAATGTAGTGGAAGTTGGACAGAAGAATAAGAAGAGGAAGTACTCTGGCGAAGGTTCCAGCCAAGGAAACTACAAGAGGTTCATTGGGAAGTGCTTCATATGCGGCAAGCTAGGACACCGAGCTAAAAACTGTTGTAGCCGCAAAGCACAACACAACCCCAAGAAAAAGACCACTGAGGTGCATATTGCTAAGGAAGATAAGTTGACAGCTGAAGTGTCAGAGCTAAATCTTTCAGTTGTGATTTCTGAAATCAACCTGGTGAGCAACAATAGAGAATGGTGGGTGGACACAGGAGCTACTCGTCATGTTTGCTCTGAAAAGAAGATGTTCACTACCTATGAAGCTATAGATAATGAAGAACAACTCTACATGGGGAACTCTTCTACTGCAAAGGTTGAAGGACAAGGAAAGATCAAGCTACTAATGACCTTAGGGAAAGAACTCACTCTTAATAATGTGTTGCATATACCAGACATCAGGAAGAACTTGGTCTCTGGGTCACTTCTAAGCAAGAATGGGTTCAAGCTGGTCTTTGTATCTGACAAGTTTGTGCTGACTAAGAATGGGGTGTATGTGGGCAAAGTGTATCTAAGTAATGGACTATTTAAGTTTAATGTAATGACTGTTGTACCCAAAGCTATTAATAATAATAATAAAGCTAATGCTTCTTTTGCTTATATGACTGAATCATCTGATGTGTGGCATGGTAGGTTAGGACATGTTAATTATGATACGATTCGTAGATTAATTAACATAGAGTCTATACCTAAATTTTGTATTGATTTAAATCAAAAATGTCAAACATGTGTAGAAGCAAAATTGACTAGAACCTCATTTCACTCTATAGAGCGGAGTACTGAACCTCTAGCATTAATTCACAATGATATCTGTGACTTTAAATCTGTGCCAACTAGAGGTGGGAAAAAGTATTTCATTACTTTTATTGATGATTGCACAAGATACTGCTATGTATACTTGTTAAGAAGTAAAGATGAAGCTTTAAAAATGTTTAAACATTACAAGAATGAGGTTGAGAATCAACTTGGCAAAAAGATAAAGGTGTTTAGAAGTGATAGAGGTGGTGAATACGAAGTACCATTCGCTGACATTTGCTCAGAACATGGTATTATTCACCAAACTACCGCTCCTTATTCACCACAACAGAACGGTGTTGCTGAACGCAAAAACCGTACCTTAAAAGAAATGATGAATGCTATGTTGATAAGTTCTGGTTTAACCCAGAATTTGTGGGGGGAAGCTTTGCTCTCTACTAATTATGTTCTTAACAAAATACCTCAAAAGAAAACAAATGTGATACCTTATGAATTATGGAAAGGTCAAAAACCTTCCTATAAATTCTTAAAAGTGTGGGGGTGTTTAGCTAAGGTTGCGGTTCCTACTCCTAAGAAAGTTAAGATATGACCAAAAACCTTTGATAGTATTTTCATAGGTTATGCACAGAATAGTAGTGCATATAGTTTCATTGTGCATAAATCAGACATTCCTGACATCCATGTCAATACAATTATTGAGTCAAGGAATGCTTGTTTTTTTAAGGATATATTTCCTTGTAAAAATCCTCTTAAAAGAAATCATGATATTGCTAATAGCAATATACAAGAGAATATAGACCAAGAGTCTATAGATGATGAAAATAAGGAGGAACCTAGGCGTAGCAAAAGAGTTAGAACGTCTAAGTCATTTGATCCTGATTTTCTGACATATTTATTGGAGAATGAGCCACAAAGTTATAAGGAAGCTATGTCTTCTCCTGAAGCTCCTTTATGGAAAGAAGCCATAAATAGTGAAATTGAATCCATCATGCAAAATCATACTTGGGAGCTGGTGGATCTTCCTCCTGGTACTAAACCTTTAGGGTATAAGTGGATTTTCAAGAGGAAGATAAAGCCTGATGGTTCAATTGATAAATATAAAGCCTGACTTGTTGCTAAGGGATACAGGCAAAAGGAAGTTTAGTTTATTTTAATACATATTCACCAGTCACAAGAATAACATCCATTAGATTGTTACTAGCTATTGCAGCATTGCAAAATTTAGAAATACATCAAATGGATGTTAAGACAGCCTTTTTGAATGGTGAATTAGAGGAGGAAATCTATATGGAACAACTTGAAGGTTTTATAGTTCCAGGAAAAGAAAAGAAGGTGTGCAAGCTTGTAAAATCCTTATATGGATTGAAACAAGCACCTAAACAATAGCATGAAAAATTTGACAAAGTGATGTTGTCAAATAGTTTTAAAATTAATGAGTGTGATAAATGTGTTTATGTGAAAAACACTCAAAATGGATATGTCATTATGTGCCTATATGTGGATGATATGCTAATAATGGGTAGTAATGATGTTATAATCAAAACTACTAAAAAGATGTTGACCAAAAATTTTGATATGAAAGATTTAGGCATAGCTGATGTCATACTAGGAATCAAGATTTCTAGAATATCAGATGGTCTAGTATTATCTCAATCTCATTATATTGAGAAAATATTAGAAAAGTTTAATAAGGAAGATAGTAGTCTTGTAAAGACTCCTGTTGATGTAAATCTTCATATATCGAAAAATACGGGTCTTAGCATATCACAACTTGAGTATTCTCGCATTATAGGAAGCTTAACGTATTTGATGAATTGCACACGACCAAACATAGCATAATCAGTTAATAAATTGAGTAGATATACAAGTAACCCAGGAAAGAACCATTGGACTGCAATAATTAGGATTCTAAGGTATTTAAGATATACCATAAGTTATGGATTACATTATTCTAGATATCCAGCAGTACTTGAAGGATACAGTGATGCTAATTGGATATCAGATACAAAGGATTCTAAATCCACAAGTGGCTATGTCTTTACTATTGGAGGAGGTGCTATATCTTGGAAATCTTCAAAACAAACTTGGATTGCCAGATCCACTATGGAATCTGAATTTATTGCTTTGGATAAAGCTGGTGAAGAAGCTGAGTGGCTTCGTAATTTCTTAGAAGATATTCCAAATTGGCCTAAACCTGTGCCCGCTATATGTATACATTGCAATAGTCAATCAGCAATTGGAAGGGCACAAAGTAATATGTATAACGGTAAGTCTCGACATATACGTCGATGACATAATACCGTTAAACAATTGCTCTTAAGTGGGATAATATCAATAGATTATATCAGGTCAAAAGATAATTTAGCGGATCCGTTTACAAAAGGTTTGACAAGAGAGCAAGTGTATAGTTCATCGAGGGGAATGGGATTAAAGCCGAAAGCTAACGAGTCATCTTAATGGAAACCCAACCTAGTTGACTGGAGATCTCAAGATCTAGGTTCAAAGGGACAACAGAAATTCTAAATGGCTCACCAGAAGCACTGGGAAGAATTAATCTTCTACCCATTTCTATGATGAGACAGTGCTACCTACAGCGATGAGTAGGATAAGCTACGCTTTTAATGACTCTTATATCTTGAAAATTCAAGTGGGGTATAGTAGGATACTCTTAATAAGAAGTCACCTATATGAGTGTGAAGTGGGGCCACTTCTATGAGAACTTCTAAGGCTAAGTTTTTTAAAGCGCTCATGAAATACCAGGAGTTGTTCAGGGCCATATGAACACAACCATGAGAACCGACTTTGTGCGGGAAGGAATTGTGTGTTTGCTATTGTCTTGGTTTACATCAACGGCTGAACAGTTCAAGACATCATGTTCACTGGTTAGCCAGTAAATCCGATAGTAATGCACTAGGGAAGGTTCAAGGCCAAAAACTACCTATCCCGATGTAGTTACTTTCTAATAGTATCTCTCTAGTGTCTGTATCTTTTTTATTTGCAATTGACGCTAATTTCCATTTATGTGGGGGATTGTTGGAAACGGGGTATACAAAACAAAAACTTTAGATAAAATTTTGAATAGATTCCGCTAAGAATTTTTTGCGGATCTTGTGATGGCCCAAGTTTTGTAAACCCGGTGCGTCAGTGATGACCAAAAGATGACCCGATAACGGATCCGAAATGCGGAAGTGAAAGGTGAAACAACGGTCTCTAGAGATACAATGCATCTCTAAGACACCCATGTGACCCTCAATGAGGTCATGGAACCCAAAGGAAAACCAATGCGGAAGAGTCGTTTCAAAAACGGACAAAAAGGAACCTAAGGGCAAAATGGTCATTTTGCAAAAAAAAAATGGATTCGAGTGCTATCGATCACAACACTGGGAAGACAATGAAAAATTAATCAATTTAAAAAAAAAAAACTCACTTGATTTGGAGTCCGGATGAGGGAGAAAGGTCAAAAACAAAATCGACGTCGCGGCGGCCCGATGAAGGCCGTGACAGCTACAGTGCCGTCACCCACTGCTGCTGCAACTGAGAGTAAAACCGGGCATCTAAACGGACTTTTCTGGAAAAACTCAAAGAAGAAACCCCCCCTAAAATCAAGTTTTCTACCCGACCCACAGACAGAAACCAAAAAAATGCATTGCAAAAGGTCCAAAATACCCTCAAGAAAATCAGGTCTAGAGGTCAAAAATCGTTCCAAGCTACTGCCCAAAGAAAGGAAATGGGGCTTTGGAAGGTTTTTAAATTGCCTAAATTGAAAATGTAATCTTAAAATACACCCATAAGACCCCCGGAAGTTTTGGATCGATCGTCACGCTTTTCAAAAAAAAGTCGATGAATAGTACCAAGTGTATTTGCACTAAAGTCGGCAAAAACCTGGCAGCAATGATTTTTTGGAGAAAAATAGATTTTTGAGGGCCAAGATGGCAGTTTCTAGAAAAACACAAAGAAGAAACCCCCCTCAAAATTGAGTTTTCTACGTGAATCTCGAGGAAAAATGAAAAAAACGCATATTGAAATACCCAAAATTCTCCTAGAACAGAATAGGGTAAAACTCCCTAAAAATGCTACTTAGAGTCTTTGTTTCATCAAGGATGGTTTTGTTTGCCAAAGTGAGCATGCAAGCATATGTAATGTGATAAAATAGATGTGTTGCAATGGCCTATGGCCTCATGGCATGTCATATGCAAAATAGAACCCTTCAATGCATTAATCCACATATCTTCCATAGGCAACAATGAAGTTCAAAGTTAGCATACATTTCACATAAGTGTATTTGGCCCATGGCCTCATTAAAACCACATTCTAAGAGTTTCAAAAGGTGCACTTAAGTGCATATTACATAACTTAGACAATAAGTACAAGTTTTATCAAACTAAGCAAAAGTAGGACAAGATATGCTAACATATGCATATTCTATGTCATCAAAATATACTTCAAGAATTCTAGTGAGTCTAAGAATGCTGTGCATCCCACACTAAGGCTTCTTTACCGCAAAACACCCATTAACTTAGGGGTGAGTAAACAAGTTTACTCGTAGGGAATGCATGGGTTTATCTTTGTACCAAGTTACAATCCAATACCATTTAATTTATGCTATCAAGTGACAATAGAACTTTCAACATAACACAATGAGATATAATTTTACAAAGTTAACAACTTGGAATTTAAATGCAAAATCAAACCAAAGTGGATACTTGGACGTCACGCCAGATCAAACCGACAATGTGGTTACTTTAGGGTTACTAGCCCATGGGTAACCTCCCTATGTGCGCACTAGACTTGTAGAGGAACTTTCCCCCGTACTAGAACCATGCCCTAGCCATAGTCATAACAACGACATCCCCAAGTTTCCAAAATCAACATTTTGTGCACATTACATATATGTATCAACATAACATATATATATACAATGTAAAGCCATCAACATGCACAAATCAATTTTTGGAAACACAATACATGCCCTAAGTTCTCAACTAATATGGCATGAAGAACATTAAATGATCATTATGCTATTTGCCACTAATTAAAACAATATCATTCAACAACAAGAACATAACCTTACAAGTATGATATAAGTTAAAAATCATAATTTAAACAATTTAATAAAACAACTAAATTCCCTATATTTCACTTCTCATCCAAACATGCTCAATTTAATATATGTTGTAGTACATGTCATGGTTATTAAATAAATCACTTCAAAACTTGATTTAAGTCATGGGAGCATATAAATAAAAAATTAATTAAATTAATTCATTAATCCTTCTAGATTTTAAAACAACTCTAAATGACCTCAAATTAACATAAGTTATGAATCAAGCCATGGTCATGTTATTTATCAAGTCTAAAGTGAATTACATATAAGTCACAATTAATCATTTATTTCTCATTTTAATACAAGACAAATATATAACTTAGATATCACTATAGGAACAAATAAAATCACTTGGAAGATAAATGATAACACCCCCTACCTCAATAGAGAATTGAATCTCTATAATCCAAGCAACTAAGCTCAAAATGGAAAACAAGTTTAGGGTTAATGAAGAGGGGAGTGAGAGGAAGCTTTTGTCTTCCAAGGTTTTATGTCTAAGGTGGGCGGAAGGAGGCCAAAATGAAAAAAAAAGCTATTAACCAAGCTTTTCTCCAATGGTGACTAGGTTATGGTTCTTGAAGACAAGTGAAAATGAAAATGATAAAGTGTAAAATGGTGAGTGGAAAGGCTAGAAATCCTCCACTCACTATGTGCTCTTACACTACCTCTCTCACACACATAATGCAAGACTAAATGGTGAATCTACACTTGTCACCATCCTATATAAACTTCTAAGACTTAATATTGAAACTACATTTGTCAACCATCCATGCCAACAAGTGTACCAATCCTAGGCCAACAAGTGGGTGAATCTCCACCCTCCACATGTCATCATCCAACGCATCAAAGTGTTTCCACACAAATGTCAACAAGTGGACCAATGAGAGTGTGACACTTGTTACACTTTTTAAAAATTGCAAACAAGTCCTTTTTGAAAATATCTTCCAAATTAAATTACAAAATGGTTCCTAAAACGAAAAATAATTACTTTACTTAATTACCCAAAAACCCCTCAAGTTATGGATAATTACAAAAAGTCTTGTTTTCATGGCTTTTACAAAAAAAGTAAGCATTTAATATGCATTTCTACAAAAGTAAAAATGTAGATGGCATGGAATTTAAATACCATGAATGCATGCAAAACCGGAATCAAATCCGAGCACAACAAGTAAGGTTATGCAAGGAAAAATGAAAGAAATGAGAAAAAGACGAAATAGGGAAAAGACAAAATAGGAACAAGACGAAAAAAGAAAATCGCCAAAAATGAAAAAGGAGGAAAAAGGCCGGGTCATTACAGATCTATAGACTAGCGCGTTACTCTCCGCAAGGAGATGAACGTGGTATATTTACTTTCTCAAATCCATTTCTGGGTGAATGAGAAATTAGATCCAAAGTGAGGTGTTTGAAAAGTCTAAATGAAAAAAATGTTGAAACCAATTGAAGTTTAAATAAGTCGAGCTTGGTCTTGGATTTGGGCTTGGGCTTGGGCCTAATTGTAAAGTCTGGATTATTCCTTTTATTAAATGGAATTTTAGATTGGGCCTATTTTTGGGTTGGACTTATTTAAATGGGTTTCACAAATGGTTGGGTTTTTTTTTGGGTGGTTGGTTTTTTGAATTAAAAAAAAAAACTACTTTTTAGTTTTTCTAAAGGGTTACACCTTTTAAATTAAAAAAACCATTTTTTTAGTTTTTCTAAAGGGTTACACCTTTTAAATTAAAAAAACCACTTTTTAGTTTTTTCAAATGGTTACACCTTTTTTCGAACCATCATAACCCATGGTTGCACCCACCCGAAAAGGCACCTTAATACCTATAAATACCCCCCTTTGGATCATTTGCAAATCACACCAAATTCAGAGAATTCTTCTCTTCTTCTGAATTTTCTTCTTCTTCCTTCTCTCTTTAGTCTGTGGGTTCGAGCCTTAGTATTTGGGTTCAGAGAGTACTACACCGAGCCGGTTCGCCTATTCCTTTGGTTTGTAGTGCTACTACCGAAGGAAGACAAGTCGTTGTATCCTGAGAGATAGACGCCACTGAGTCCGTAAGCACCATAGTAGGGCGAATCTATCTTAAGGACATAGAATCAAATTCTAGCCTCGACTTTTAATCAGGTTCCTTTATTTATAATTTTTATTTTATTTTATTAAACTATACATTATAAGTAATTATATATATAGATTATTAATTTATAATATTTGTATATATAAGCATTATATTATTTTATATTTACAGATAATATTTAAATAAATAATACTATAGTATATGGTATACTTAGACCATATTTTGGATGACAATTGTTACAAGTGACATGGCTAGAGTTCGGCTCTAGTGCGGGAGGTATGAGTTCTCCCCAATTGAGATAGTGCACACTTGGGTAGTCTTTCCAACAGGTTAATGCCCAGAATAACCATTGAGGTCTCGGTAGAATTCTGAGCTTAGATGTCCAAGGATTCAACTTTTGATTTCGCATTTAATTCCAAGTTGACAATCAATGTTTAAATTATAACTTGTCATTTTTGTTTCATGCGATTTGATGTTGTTAAGTACATCGATATTGATATTGTGTTGCTAAGAAATGTTTAAGTTAGCTTAAGATGATCCTTTAGAACACCTTGAACATAGACATTAAGTGGAATGCTCCCTTGAATTCGTCTATATTGATCTTCCAATGATATTGAAACTTTAGGGTATACGCATATGCTTTTTTCTACGAGTAACTTGATTATTCACCCTAGTGGTTTGGGTTGTTTTACAGGTAAGGAGACTATGTTCTTGGATGTTCATCATCCTTAGAAGCTTATAAGCAATTTGAAGCATTTTTGTATATTAACATGCAAGTGTTTAGCATGCTTTACTTTTGGTGTCATATTTTGTATACCATGGGTGTATGGTATTTTAAAAGCTAATGCAGCTACCTTGATATGTAATGATACACAAGTACCTACTTTTGACATTATAAGCTTGTATGTAATGAGGCTAAGGGCCAAACATGTGTACTTTAGCACTTGTCTTCATTTGGTACTAAATTTTGCTACAAAAATGCATCATAACCAACTTTGGGGATTTGACATGTGAAATCTTTATAATTGACATGTATAAGACCATGAGTTGTTGTAATACATTCATTTATTCGTTTAAAGGTTGTTGGCATGCTCACATACTCAAATCTCATTAAAAATCAGTTTTAAACTTTCATTTTTGAACCAATTCATGAGGGGATTTGAAGCATGGGTTAAACCTTAACACATTGGGCATATAACAAGTCTTACAGTAGCTTTTTGAGGTATTTCGGTCGTCTGAAACTACATTTTGGTTGACCAATGGCTTTTGGAAGCTTAAATGCACAGTAAATCATCAATTCTAGTAGGCTTTTTCACTGTTCAGGACCATTTTGGTTGACCAATGGCCTATTTCGGTCGACCGATGGCCGATTTCAATCTACCGAACCAACCTCCTCTCAAAAATCATGTTTTCAGCAAAATTATGCCCAGTTCGGCCGTCCGAAACTCTATTTCAGTCAACCAAAATAGCCTTCACTCATCAGCCTTCCAGGTTAAGTTTCGGCACTGAAGTTCCAACTTCAAAAGGTCATAACTCCTTCATTTCTAATCCAAATGGGGTGATTCTTGAGCCTAAACTCAAGGATTTTGAGTCAGCTTTACAATGGTACATATTCCATTCTTAGATTCTAATCACAATGGAAGTTATTCATGTTTTAGTATGGTAGGGTCAGTTTTTGCTTAAACCGGGAATGGGCGTTTTTGTGGGATTTTTGTCCAATGTTCTTGGAACCACTTAGAATGTTATGAAATGATTAAATTAGGTTGTATTAACCTTATTTGACTTGTTTAGAGTCAATTTTCTCCTTTTAATTGTGAATTGACCATTTTGCCCTTAATTGACGGATTTAGCCCGTTTTAATTCTAGTTTCCTCTTTCGATCTCCTTAAGTTCTGTGACATCATGGAATGTTACATTGGTGTCTTAGAGATGATTTTTATCTCAAAGGACTATGATTTCATCTTTTGCTTCCGCATTTTGGACCTGTTATCGTGTTAACTTTTGGGTCATCACTGACGCACCGGGTTGAAAAACTTGGGCCGTCACAACAGTGGTGCTGGTAAAGCCAAGAAGGTCTGTCTCTGAATGCACAGAATCTGTGGAGTGGGTAAAGGTAATAGTGCCCTCTATCCCTGCTACACATGCTGACCCTGTCTCATTCTAAGACATTGCCTGGAAGTGTGTCCAAACTCTCCACAAGTGTAGCAAGTACCCCTAAAAGTACCAAACGGCCCCCTCTCTGGTTAGCCTGTGGCTGCTTCCGTCTTACCTGTGATCCCCCATTCTGCTACCACTGAATAGGTGCCCCATTTCTGTGAGCATCTGAACTACCCTTGTGCTTCTTCCAAGATTGTTGTTCCTGGAATCTACTCTTATCATTATATCAGTGTCCATTGCCATTCCCTTTCTCAGCTGACTGACTAGCAGAGTTTTTGTCGCCCCGCTTCTCACCCCTAGCCTGAAGTCCACATAAATTAATATTAAAATATTTAATGCATAACTATATTTTTTTTATACCAAATTAATTTATTTCTAACCATATCAGTATTATATGTTGCCTCGTCTGGCGTGTATGCCTTATGAAAGACATGAAGTTCCAAATTTCCAGTTTCATCACATGCACCCCTTTATGCATACAATCAGTTTGTGATTTAACAATGTCAAACTTCATGTTTATATTCACAAATTGATTCATCACCTCATTCGGCATGCATCCTTTATGAATAAAACCAAAATTTGATTTCATAAACTTATAGTATTCAAACTGATTCATGCAAACAATCATTCACGTCGTTCGGCGCGCACTCTTTTGTTTTCAAGATAACAAATCAACATATGTCCAAATTGATTCATGCTACAATTAATTCATGTGGTAAAAAAAAAAAAGATAAATTAAAATAAAAACCAAGGCTATCACCAGTGCTAAGTTCGGCGGAAGAGAAGAATTAAATCTCATTATTAAAACATGAATTTAAATTTTCAAATTAATCAATAAAATTTGATCCAATTAATTTATTTAAAGAATCTATAATTAATCTGGCATGCATAGAGTACGAATCAAAGGAGAAGAGAAGAATTAAAACTTGCCTTTAGGGATTTGATAAAAACCCTAGCCTCTTTCTTCCTTCTCTCTCTCTCTCTAATATATTACGTGATTATTTTCTAGTCCCTTTTACTAACCTATAATTATATATTTATAGACTACATAAAATAACCTAATCTTTTTCCTAATCCAAGTCAACTTAACAGAGAAAAATAATAAATATTAAAATATTAAAAAGGTAACTGAAATATATATTAAGTATAATCTATGTATATTCCTTTTTATATATAATATATAAATATACATCAGATTATTAGTAAAAGACTTTCCTTATATATTTATATTTATTTATTTATTTATTTATTTATGATATATACATATACAACTATCCATAGATAATTATCCATACCCATTAAATCCCTTATCCAAGTAGTCCATGGGACCCAGTTGGTTGGTCTATTACTACTATCCATATCCAATTCCTTAATATATATATATATATATATATATATATATATATATATATATATATATATAAAATAAAATTAAAAAAAAAAATTAAATTCCTAAACAATTATAGACCATCACATACAATTTAATTTAAACAAAGAAATCGAATACACATAATTTTAGTACACAATTTAATTTAAACAAACAATTCAATTAACACATAAACAATCAAATCAATTAATCAAGTAAACTATTAGCCAATAAATCAAATAAGCAATTAAAAATGCAATTAAAATAACTAAAAAAAATACCGAGACTATCCTTTTAAAATCAGGAGTATTACAGGTATATTTTCCATGGTTAACAATTATTGCCTCTCTATGTTTTTTATTCCTTTATATTATTCTTCTGCTTCCACTCTTGTCTCTGTTTTTTCTCTCCTTGGTGCCTCTATTGCTCTCTTGATCCGTGGTTCTTGGTGGATAGAACTTTTCTCAAAGTGGCTTGTGCCTATTCTTTACTCATGAAGGCAACAGTTAGTGATGAGATTTAACCTAACCTTCATCCTCTAACACGGACTGCCATCTCCACTCCACATCTCCTTTTCTAGTAAATCTCAACAGTTTTCAAGGCCTGAGATGCCTAATTTTCATAATCCTCAAATCTGATATCTTTTACTTCTAACTTGATGGTTGGTTTAATCATGAATTTGTCCCCTATAGACATTATCGGCTAATCATTCACTTATTGTTGCGTAAAGATGTTATTATTAATTCGATTTCGTGATCTTGATTTTCATGAGCTGCTTGGTATGGTGTTTATTATATCAAGTCTTATCCATGAAGTTTATTAAACAAATTATTACTTTTAGCTTGATTAAAAAAATGTTCCTTTCTTCCTGCTATAGTGTAGGTACCTTGATTGCAACCTCTAGGTCCTAATATAACGATGTAGCCAACTCCATCATATGTGGACGATTTATCCACCATGTCAGACGTCGTGTCCCGGTACACGTCTAGGGAGCCTTGGGTACGCGTGTCTGTGTTGAATAACATTGGTATGTTGCCTATCCCAGGCACTTCATAGTTGGTAATCAAGATAACATAATCCAAATAATAGACTCCGCTAATGCTCTCTACGACAAATGAGAGGTTGAATTTTATTTAAAAATCAACTGTCATACTTTGCAAAAATGGCAATTCATGCTTCTTAAAACCCAACCAAATTAAATTTCTTTATAGTAAACCAAATTAAAGACTTCCGATTGACAATAGGCCCCCTTCTCACCTCTTAAATAGCAAGTCAACAATAAACCATTGTGCTACAATGACTTTGCCAAAAGAGATTCTATTCATGGTTGATCAATGATGCTAGCATATTATATATGCCACATGGCCCTGAATATAGAAAGAAATTCATTTGACTGCACCAAGTCAGAGTGACTAAATGGTTTCTTGACTTGAGTAGAGTTCATATCATATTAAGATGACAAGGACTTTGATTTGAGACAGGGTGAGAAATATATACAGCATCATAAGATTATGCATAGAATCAATGTTTTGTAAGTGCGAGAGGCCAAACAAAGAGTTCAATTGGTCTTTTCAACATATATTTAGTTTTTAGTTTAATTAGAGTTTTTTTGAAAGTGCAAGACTAACAAGAGGTAAGCATCCTACTCTGGTCAAAGTGAATACATTTTCATATTGAGAACATATCAAGGTTAGAAAAGTAGTAATAAAACACTTGATAATACGGAGTAATTAACTTATCGGGAAAAGGAGGGAAAAACAAAAAATAGAACACATTAAATTTCGAAAGCCGAGATATTTTTTTTAAATGAATTGAAGCAAGAGAAAAGAGAATAACATTAGCTCTCAAACAACACACATCAAAGCTAGTAGCCACCACTTCATTTGCTAAAATATTGAAAATTCATAAAAGGGAAGACCTTTCATATCAGTGATAGAGAATGCCACTTAGAACTTCAAACAATAATACTTCACAGTTAATCTCTTATGTCTCACCAATCAATCTTACAATGTCAATATGATAATTTAAAAAGATTTTCCTCAACAATTACCCAAAACTAATATAAAGTTCACTTTTGCTCATTAAAACTGAAACAATTAGTACAAAATTGGACCCTAATACACATAATTCCTCCATCACAATCCAACATTTTCAAACCAAACCAAACCATAAATTTTGTGTTAATCAAGGTAAAGAACAAAAAACAATGGAAAATGAGAATCAAGTAAGGAATTACCTCATGATGATCAATTAGGGCATACTCATACATAACCCAATCGGTCCGCATAGCAGTTTCAGATGAATCCCTTTAAGTAAAACACAAAACTCCTCCTCGTCCCCGCCACAACCTTTTCGCGGTGATTTGGGATTTCTTCGGATCTCCCATAAAAGTATGAAACTGGGACTTTGGGAGTGTGTTCATTCGATTAACGTAATAGAGAGAGTGTGTTCATTCGATTAATGTAACAAAGATAGTGTGTTTTTTAGGGTTTTTTATTGGGTATTGGTAGGGTGTACATACTCCTTAAGTATGAGCCATTGGTTGCCAATGCCAGGCTGTAGTGGTGGTGGTATTCACTTATTTAAAATTTATTTATTTTTTTACTTTGGGAGAGAAAGAATCATTGCCATTTAATAATTCAATTTAGTGTTTAATGCTATACACATTCGATTATCATTGAAATAGATAAGTTATTCGATAAAATTTTAAGTGAAAGAAATTAAATTTTATTTATCATTGAATTTTGAATGTTGAAAATTTAAAAAGAAATTTTAAAAAAAATTTAATTACCACTTAAAAACTTCTAACACTTTAAAATATAATACGCCGGATCCCTGCAGCCTCTGTTGGCATATTCTAGGTTTGGTCCTCTTCGGCTCCGATATGATGGCATTCGCACCTCACCGGCTATTGCTTTCTGGTGTGTGCCGTACCGTTGCACCAAAAGTTTGCATAATGATATGAACTAAGAGTTTGAGTGTGCAATGTGGCCAAGTTTTAAATTTATAAAAGCCACCACTACCTCTAACTAAAAATATAGCTAGGGTGAGTAGGGATCATTTTAAGGGATTTGTGGGTGCCTTTGTAATGGAAACAATATATAGGGTTCATAGGTCGAGTGATCAAAGATTGGTTGGATTGATTGATTAAGCTATTATGCAAGTGAAATTAAAGTAAACAAAATTCAATGATTAATAAAGTAGAGAAAGATATAGAGGGGTGGATGATAAGCGCCGAATATTATATATTCAAGCGCCCTAAATTGCATTAGTAAAGTCCGTTGTATGTTAATTTATGTAGATTATCTTCATTTCTATGTTTTTATGCATTTTCAGGTCCATTTGCCAAAAAAGGAGCAAAATCAAGGCTTTGTGGAGTTTTGGCCATCAAAAGGCACAATTCTGAATTTCTGGCAGCAGTGGAGTCAGGACTTTGCTCACCATTTTGACCTTGTAAACTCGAGAACTGGACTTCCATTATAAAATGGCATATTTAGAGCTCTGAATCAGCTTTCCAAATCTTCAAGAATTTTGTCATTCGGAGCTCGGACCAGAGAGTTATGGCCTTGTTACCAGAGGTGCGCAGAACTGCCTGGCAGCAATGAAATTCTGCCTTGATCTTCATTTTCGACCAATCATCCTTGAGAATTGGATCTCCACCAAAACATGAAGTTTTTAAAGCTCTGAATCAGCTCTCCAAATCTTTAAACGGTTCGTCATTCGGAGTTCGGAGTACAAAGTTATGGCTGTTTAACCAAAGTAGGTCTGGGCGGAGCAAGTGAAGCATGGGCATTTTTACACTAAATTCGAGCGCTCGAGGCCTTGCTTAGAGTGCTCGAATTTGGGGCAGAATTGCCTTCGGGAATTCTCATTTTGGCAGCCACTTGTGCATTGGTTTCCTCATTTTCTACTTACTTCTTTATGAGGTGGTTGGGGATGTTTTTTTGAGGAGAAAGGGAACATCGTATGTGGAGTTGTGGTTGATGAATTGCTTTGTTGAGTATATGCTTTGTTGTTGATGTTCGGTCGTAGGTCACTTTCCTTACCCACAATCGATTCGCCCATTGATATCAATTCTCTTGAAAGAACTCTTAGACGGAACCTTAGGGAACCCACTCTTACAAGGGACCTTGAAACTGAATTCAATATAATGGGGGATAACGTAGGAAATCCGGGGAATGAAAGGGCTGAAATTCCTAATATCGAGCCAATGACTCTTAGAGATCATTTCATCCCTACCACCTATGCTTCTCCATCTTGCATAGTGATGCCAAACATCGATGCAGCTCAATATGAGATCAAGTCTAGTACCATTCAAATGCTTCCATCATTTCATGGCTTTGATAATGAAGATCCATATAAGCATCTTGATGAGTTCCTTGAAATCTGTTCAACCATCCGGTTGAGAGGTTTTCCGGACAATGCACTTCATCTCCATCTCTTCCCATTCTCCCTAAAGGATAGGGCAAAATATTGGTTGAACTCCCTCGCTCCCAACTCTATTACTTCTTGGGCTCAATTGCAACAAGAATTTCTTAAGAAGTATTATCCGGTGAGTAAAACCAACCAAATGAGGCGTTCCATTCTAAGCTTTTCTCAAGTTGATGGAGAACAACTCCACGAGACTTGGGAAAGGTTACAAGATCTTCTTCGGAAGTGTCCTCATCATTTGATCCCAAAATGGCAATTAGTGCAAGCTTTCTATGCCGGCTTGACCGAAACCCATAGATTCATGGTTGATTCTTCTTGTGGTGGGATGTTCATGTCCAAGAATGCGGATGAGGCTTGGACCTTACTTGAGAATTTGAGTGAAAATTCACTTCAACACAATTCTCGTAGGGCTCCGACCGCAACCACTCCAAACAACACCAACCCTTGTCAACCAAAGTCAATAAGGGAGGAATCATCTCAAGTGGATGCCATCGCTCATAAATTCTACCAATTGATGGCACCACATCTTCCTCCTTCATTGTCTCAAAATTCGGCAAGTTCGGTTTGTGCCTCATGTAATAGTCCATTTCATCTCTCGGAAGATTGCCCCACACCGGAGCAATTTCCCAATCCCAACCAAGAGCAAGCTAATGCCATGTTCTCACGGCCCGGGAACAATCCATATTCCAACACCTACAATCCGGGTTGGCGAGACCATCCGAATTTTTCGTGGAGGCAACAAGCCCCACAAAATTCCCAACTTCAAAATCAAGGGCCTCAAAATCAGCCCTCTTCTCAATATCAAGGTAGGCCTTTCCAAGCCTCTTCAAGCTACCAACCTCCATACAATCCAAATGTCTCCACTCAACCTCCTGTGAATCCAATTGATGAGATAGTGGCTGCAAACAAGCAAATGATGGAATCATTAAATGTGCAAATGATGGAATCATTAAACAAGCAAATCATAGATTCCAACAAGCATCTCTTGACATCCTTGCAACCTACTCTCCAAATGGTTCACTCCCATACTCAATCCATAGCTAGGCTAGAAAATCAAATGGGACAAATAGCTAACCAAGTGAACCAACTTCTTCAAAAAGACAAGGGTAAGCTTCCCGCTCAACCATTTGAAAATCCTAGAGGAATGCATGTGATTGATGAAACCCCTCCTCCGAGTGGGCCGACTCATGAACAAGTTCAAGCTATCACCACCCTTCGGAGTGGTAGAGTGGTTGACAACAAGGTTGATGGAGACACAAGTGAGAAAAACCCTCCATTGAAAAATCCAAATTCAAGCTCTTCAAGTCCAAATCCAAGTTCTTCTTGTCCAAATACCATTCACGGAAGTCCCACGCATGTCACCCCAAATGTGGAAACTACTTATGAGCCAAAAGCTCCGTTCCCTCAACGTCTTCAAGAGTCGACACATTTTGGGAATAAGAATTGCAAAATTCAAGACATGTGGGAGGTCTTTAGGCAAGTAAAGATCAATCTTCCTCTCTTGGATGCTATCAAGCAAATTCCTCCCTATGCAAAATTCCTTAAGGATTTGTGCACTCAAAAGCGCACTTCCAGAAGTCATTTACCAAAGAAAGTGAGGTTCACCGAAAATGTTAGTGCGATCATTCAGCACAGCACTCCTCCGAAGTATAAGGATCCGGGTGCCCCCACAATCTCTTGTGTCATTGGTGACAACAAAATCGAGAGGGCCCTCCTTGACTTAGGAGCTAGTGTGAATTTGATTCCATATTCGGTTTACCTACAACTTGGTTTGGGAGATCTAAAGCCAACTCCGATAGTGTTGCAATTTGCTGATCGATCTATTAAGCAACCACGGGGAATTATTGAAGATGTGATCATAAAAGTGGACAAATTCTACTTCCCGGTAGACTTCGTGGTTCTTGATACGGAACCAGTCCATGATCCAAGAAAACACATTCCCATAATTCTCGGACGTCCTTTTCTAGCTACAGCTAATGCTTCCATTAACTGTAGATCCGGATTGATGGATATCTCTTTTGGGAATATGAATGTTAAGCTCAATATCTTCAATGCTGTGCAACTTCCTTCAGATGACAATGAGTGTTTTGAAATCACTATTGCTGATGAACACATTCAAAATCCAATCCCACCTCCTTCAACGGAGGATCCCCTACATGCTTGCTTGGTCCCTTTTGATTTTGAGGATTTTGGTGTGGACAAATCCATTCGGGAAGTCAACTCCTTGCTTGATATTCCATCACCATTTTCCTCTCCTTTATGGGAAGCACCAAATCCATCTCTATCGTGGGATTGTCCATCTCCTTCCATTTCTTCACCGGAGTTACCTCAACATTTTGAGGGTGAACCACCGGACAAAGGTAAGGAAAATGTTGACAAGTTGCTGAAAATTCTTCCAATCATTCCAGCCCAATCTAGAATCATTGTCCATGATACTTAACCTGTGAACAAACCATTTGAGTACAATGAGGTATATGACTTGGAGATTGCAAATATGAAAGGTCATGATCCTACCATTGTTAGTCAAAACAATGACATTCAACGAGCCTCCATAATCTCGAACAAGCAACACCTTTGCTTAAATCTGAAAATAAAAGAAGTGAGATTAAAAGCGATGCTCAAATCCTCTAAGGCCAACCTTGTTTCTCTTCGGAAGGATCAATATCCCTCACCATTCATTGATCCAAGTCTGAGACCATATGAAGGAGGCAAGTTGCATACGGAGCGTTAAGGATTCATCTCTCCAATGGATCCTGATCCTGGTTCGTCTAGCTATCGACATTAAATTTAGCAAAGCAAGGGAAGAAATTCTTTCGATGTTCCAAGCTTCCCTCATTTTAATTGCCTGAGCCTTGAAATTTTCCGGGAAATGGTTTCGAAAAGCCAAAAATTTGATTTTTCTGGAATGCTCTTCAATTGTGTTTCACAATTTTAGACCGGCTTATTAGACCTTCTCAACTCCTGTTTTCATTCCCGCAAGTTTCCGGCTCTATCAGACAATTTTCTCGGACTTTCGACATGGCACTCACATGCATAGCCTCTCATCTTCAATGCATTGTTGGATCATGGTTCCTCAAAATCATCCATGCATTTGTGTGATGTTGCGAAAGTTTGAAAAGTTTCTTAATTTCATTTATGCAGTAGAGAGTAGTTGCAAGGTCTCAAAATTTTCCCAAATTTCATCCATGCATTTGAGATGAAGTGCAAAGTTTAAATTTTTCCATGCATTGAATTAAAATGGAGTTGCTAAGTTTTAAAAAAAAAAAATTCCATGCATCAGAGAAAAGTTGCCAAGTTTAAAAATTTTCTACATTCATCCAAGCATTGGTGCACAATTGCAAAGTTTGAAGAATTTTCAAAAAATTAATCCATGCATTGGATTGACATTGCTAAGTTTTAAAAATTTTCCATGAATTGTGTGATGTTGCATTGAAGAGATATTCAAAAATTCCAAAATTTTCAAATTCATTCAAAGTCTGGAAATTTTCCAAAGATGATGCAATTTGAAAACTTTCTTCAGTTCATTCAAGCATTATGAGACAATTTGAAAATTTTCAGAAATTCTTCCATTCCATGGGAATGACATGCAAAATTTTTTTTGTTTCCAAGTCGCCAACTTGCAAAATTCCTGGAATGATGTTGCAAATGCATCAAAATGCATGAAAGTGCATGCAATAGTGCTCACTGTCTCCCATGGAATGAGATTGCAAATGCAAATGCATGGAATTTCCATGCATGGACTCCATTTTAAACAACTTCCATTTCCATGTTGCTCACATTCCATATTCCATTGCAATAAATTCAACTTCTATGGTGCTCACTGTCTTGCATGTTTTCCCTTTCACTCATTGCTTCAGTCCTCACAGCCGAGCTCACCCCCTAGCCTACTGAGCCAATTTCGTGCCCTCCAAATCCCATTCAGATTGCTCCAAATTACCACACCAATTTTGCATGCTCACTGCCCAAGTTTGGAGTGCTCTAGCTTCCATTTGGATTGCTCCAAACTTCTCCACCATCATTCCGAGGCTGCTGCTTGTCTTTAGAGCACTCTAATTCCATTTTAGAGTGCTCTAAATGTGAACCAATCTCATCCCAAGCTACTGCCTTCATTTAGAGCACTCTAGCTCCCATTTGGAGTGCTCTAAATGTGAGCCACCATCCCTCTCGGCCTCACACCATTCAACCACCATCAACCTCACTTCACCACCCTCATCTCATCCCACCATGCATGCAACCCATAACTCACCACCATCAACCCCCCAACCTTCCTCATCTCTCTCGGCAAACCTCAACCCATGCAAACCCACCTTCACCTCCTCCACCTTTTTCCCCACTCTCCTCTAACCCAAGCACCATCATCAACCTCTCATCCACATCTTCCATTAACCACACATAATGGGCCTTGTGTTCTCCATTGTTGGGTAAGTGTCTACCCTCTTTTTCTTTCAATTTTTGATCAATGGAGGATGGGATTGCTTGTGTGAAGGATTTGTGATTGTTTGGGAGTTGTGTATTGCATTTGCAGGGCCAAATTTTTGGATTTTCTCATCTCTAATCAACCTTTGGCCCTCTTCCTTTTTGTCTTGCACACCACGTGTTTGACGAATTGCCTAAGCCAACTTTATCTCTCTAAATGCACGGCTTTTGGCATTGTTTTGTTTTCCATTTTACACTTATGACTCATGTGTGCCAATTTGTATTTTGTATGGATTTTTACCTTGCAATCACATTCGTCTTAGTGTTTTCATTTCTGTTTTGATTTTTTTTTCTTAAGAGACCTATGCTTTCACCTGTGTACATTAGTTCTGTCTTGATAGGTCTTCATGTCCAAGTTTGGGGGACGCCGTTGCGCACTCACATGGCTGAACATCTACGTCGTCGTCACTCCACTTGGTATTATTGTTCTTTTACCCTCTTTGCGCTTATTTTGATTTACTTGTCTTCTCACATTGAGGACAATGTGACATTCAAGTTTGGGGGTGCATTTATGTATTTTTGGTTTTACATTTTTGCTAAGCAATGATAATGGAATTTGAAACCTGTTGGAGATGAAAGCATATGTTTAAAACTTTGTGTATAGAAGCAGCTGATATTTTTGAAAATAAAGAAAATTTGAGTTGAAATGATCATGTAGATTCAAATTAGTCTGTATAAATGTCTCAATTAAATTCTCGCTGGATTTGACACTCTTTTAAGCTTCACAATGCACAGATGCACATTGGAAACTTAACTGTGAGGCATGCAACTTGATTGACCTTGACCTTGCCCTAGTTAATCTGATTTGATGAACCTAATGGATGAATACTTTTGGCATGAATCTAAAAAAAAAAAAAAACTGAAAAGGAAAGAAAATAATGACCAGTTGACGTTCGTAGCCTTTCCAACTCGAGCTATTAAGCCCTAGGAGTGTCTCTACACTTAACACCCTAAAGCCATCTGGTTTGGGAGTTGTTGGCCTAACGCTTGCTACAAGGGTTGGTTAGAAAGCTTAAAGGACTTAAACATTGCACGGTCATTCAAAAAAAAATAAACTGGTAATAAACATGGTTCGTTGGAGTTCGTAGCCTTTCCAACTTGAGCTATTAAGCCCTATGGAGTGTCTCTACACTTAACACCCTAAAGCCATCTGGTTTGGGAGTTGTTGGCCTAACGCTTGCTACAAGGGTTGGTTAGAAAGCTTAAGGGACTTCAGCATTGCACAACCATTCTATGTTTCGCTTGAGTTACAATAAATTGTCAACAAGCAACAAAAGTTGTCTTGTAAATAAAATCATGCCTTAGGGACCTCATTTAAAGGGGAATTCAATGATTTGAAAACTTGCGCTTTGGAATTGGAAAAGAAAGTAAAAGCCGCATGTTGAGAATCTAATTCACTTTCACTGAAGCTAGAGTTGATTTCCATTCAAGAGATGATAATTGAGTTATTTATATAGACTTTGATGTTGATGCATGTATGTGGAAATGTATTTAGCCAATTTTTGTATCAACGCTTCATATATGCAAGGTAGTCTTCCCAATGACCCCATCTCCAGCTCTTTTTCTATTTCAAGTTATTTTTTGAGCAATGTATATATCTTATTTTACCATGGATGATATTTTTGTAGTAGCAAGCCCATGGTTGTCTTTTCATTAAATTTTTCATTGTAGTTTTGCTAAGGGACTAGCAAAATGTAAGTTTGGGGGTGTGATAAGCGCCGAATATTATATATTCAAGCGCCCTAAATTGCATTAGTAAAGTCCGTTGTATGTTAATTTATGTAGATTATCTTCATTTCTATGTTTTTATGCATTTTCAGGTCCATTTGCCAAAAAAGGAGCAAAATCAAGGCTTTGTGGAGTTTTGGCCATCAAAAGGCACAATTCTGAATTTCTGGCAGCAGTGGAGTCAGGACTTTGCTCACCATTTTGACCTTGCAAACTCGAGAACTGGACTTCCATTATAAAATGGCATATTTAGAGCTCTGAATCAGCTTTCCAAATCTTCAAGAAGTTTGTCATTCGGAGCTCGGACTAGAGAGTTATGGCCTTGTTACCAGAGGTGCGCAGAACTGCCTGGCAGCAATGAAATTCTGCCTTGATCTTCATTTTCGACCAATCATCCTTGAGAATTGGATCTCCACCAAAACATGAAGTTTTTAGAGCTCTGAATTAGCTTTCTAAATCTTCAAACGGTTCATCATTTGGAGTTTAGAGCACAAAGTTATGGCCGTTTTACCAAAGTAGGTCCGGGATGAGCAAACCAAGCATAGGGCATTCTGGCCAATTTTCGAGTGCTCGAGGCCTAATTTCGAGTGCTCGAAATTAGGGCAGATTGCTTCACGAGATCAGCAGTGGAGTTAGGACTTTGCTCGCCATTTTGACCCAGAAAGCTCGAGAACTGGACTTCCATCATAACATGAAAGATTTAGAGCTCTGAATTAGCTTTCTAAATCTTCAAATGGTTCATCATTCGGAGCTCGGAGCAGAGAGTTATGGCCTTGTTACCAGAGGTGCGCAGAACTGCCTGGCAGCACTGAAGTACTGCCTTTCTCCCCATTTTCGACCAACCAGACTTGAGATTTGGGTCTTCATCAAAACATGAAGTTTTTAAAGCTCTGAATCAGCTCTCCAAATCTTTAAACGGTTCGTCATTCGGAGTTCGGAGCACAAAGTTATGGCTGTTTAACCAAAGTAGGTCTGGGCGGAGCAAGTGAAGCATGGGCATTTTTACACTAAATTCGAGCGCTCGAGGCCTTGCTTAGAGTGCTCGAATTTGGGGCAGAATTGCCTTCGGGAATTCTCATTTTGGCAGCCACTTGTGCATTGGTTTCCTCATTTTCTACTTACTTCTTTATGAGGTGGTTGGGGATGTTTTTTGGAGGAGAGAGAGAGCTTTGTTGAAGGAGATAAGGCAAGGAAGGCCACATATATCATGATCCCATATTCTACAAGATTAGAGGAGAGAGAAGAGAGCAAGCAAGGTGTGTTCTTGGAGCTAGAAGAGGGGAGCTCGAAAATGGAGGTCAAGGCTTTGATTCCTCCTTCCTCTAGTGCATCAATGGGTAACTAAACCTCCATCTAGGGAGGTGATGAAGCTCTACCTTGTAAGCATGTCTAGTTTTTGATTTATTTTGGGGAATGAAATGTATATTTGGCTAGTTCCATGGTCTAGAGCATGTTACAAATTGTAATGAAGATTTTGAATGTTTGAATGACTATGTTGAATTACATACTCTTGTCTTAGATTATTTAATCTCATAGTTGTATGACTTATAGTTTCATAGTGACAATGGAACTAAGATTATGGAACGGTTTTAATGGCATGGTTTTGAGTAGCTTGTTAATCCATAGCTTAAGAATTTCTTTTGATGAGTTAATCTTGTGACTTGATATCATGTGCTTCCACCAATTGATTAATTGTTTGACAATCTCTAGCTTAGTGAGCATGTCTAGGGTTGCATCTTAGTTTAGGTAACTCAACCATGTGAAGCTTTGATAGGTTGTTCTTACTCTTTAATTAATTGAATTTCTTGAAGATATTATAGTAGTCATGTATTATTATATATCAAGGTCATTTCTACATTAATTCCCCAAATTAATCATATAATTAGCTTGTGTAGAGGTTTGGAGTGGACTCACTTCCCTAGACTTCCTTCTCTAAATCTTCTCTTTTAATCTCCTTCAATTTATTGTTTTATGCATTCTGAATTTGTAATTTAGTGACAAACAAAACAAACCCTCTATGAACACCCCTTATCACTCTAAAATGACTCTAGACACTTAGGTTGCCATAGATTAGCGCAGTCCCAGTGGTTCGACTTACCCGACCAATAGCCCTATTTTACAATGATTCGTGCTATTGCGAAGGTTGATGTTTAATTGACCAACCGATCAGTGGACTTAGGGTACTAGAGCTCACCACTAAGCTTGTCTTCACTAGACACTAGCAATTGTATACTACTGGGGAAATTGACTTGTAACTTTTGTGTGTGTGCGTGTGTGTGACATTAATTGAAACTAGGCATAGATGGCAAATATGCATAGATTGTTAAGCCAAATCAAATGGAAAGCACAACCTATCAAATGAGAGCAAAATCCATTCAATGAAACTACAATTTATGCACACACAACTATCTAGAAACATACACCTAATGCATTCATAAGTATGGAACACCAAGGAACAAGAGTAGATTGTCCACCTATCTATGAATTTAAAGCAACTACACTCTATCTACATTAAAGACATGAAATTTAACTAAGTAAGCTAAATTTGTGGTACAATCCATCAAAAAACAAGTGTGAACAATCAAATAAATTGCAAGAGTGTTCAATTAAGCTCTATGTTTTGACCATCTCTAGATTAACTTCATCCATACACATAGATATGCATAAATTCCACTAAATCTAGAGAAAAACACATGAATCATCCATTCTAGCATACATAGACATATGGTTAGAAGTAGATAATCAATTGAAAGCATTAATCCATACACATCAAGTAGAAACCACAAGATATATATATATATATAAATCCAAGATCAAAACATTGTTACAAATAAATCCCCAAAAATATACAAAGAACTAAGTCTAGGAAGCAAACTTAGGGGCTATTCTAGCCCCAAGTAGATGTCTAGCCACTTATTGAAGTAGTCATCCAACCCTCAAGGGCTATCTCCATGGTAGGAATGACCTCCTTCTTAATGAAAACCCTAGAAGAATGGAAGAACTCCCAAAATATGTAAAGCTCTCTAATCTCTAGCCTCCTCTCCAAGATGAGAAAAATACAAGTTATGTTGTATGTTACAAGTTATGATGTAAAAATGGCTTAAAATCCTTATATAGGTAGGTCAAGTGTCACACCCAATGGTCTGGGCTCGTACACCAAGGTCCCTTCAATGATTGCACCATAAGCCAACTTTTAATGAGCTAGAATCTATTTTTTTCGGATTTGAGGAAGTTCGATCAATCGAAATGTGTCGAGATCAATCTAACATAGCTAAGATCCATCGAATGTAGCAGAGATCGATTATCCTTGGCAGTGCCTTTTTTAATAAAGACAAATCTCTGAGATATTTTTGAGAAGAAGACAAAAGTGGTAGGTGGGTGGTAGGTGTGGATAAGATCGAATCATTTCGATCGATCTGGGAAATGTTGAATCGATCAAACTTGTTGGATTCTTTTGGATAAGGACAAGGGTTTGGATCCATCTTGAACTGTTTAGATCGATAAACTTATGATCGATCGAAGAAATGCTGAGATCGATCGAACATGCTGAATTTCCACACTTTGTTTCATTTAGCTTCCACTTTGCTCCTTTCTTCCATTCAGCTTGAGTTAACTTCTTTAATGCTCTTATTTGGCTGAATTGACTTATTTTTTGGATAAGCACCTAAAAAGGGCAATAACACGAAATTAGTTTAAAACGGGAAAGTAAGATAGATAAAGGTCCTAAAATGCCTTAGCTTAAGGGGTTTAAATGCGCACTTTTTAGCGCTCATCAAACCCCCAAACTTAAATATTGCTAGTCCCTAGCAATGAACTATGAAGTAGTGGAATGAAATGAACAACTATGAACTAGAAAGCAATAAATGGATAACGCCACTTTCTTAGGGAACACGATTGCATTCAGCATACGCAACAAGCCTTTTAAATCCCTAGGTTACCCCTAGTGGATGAGTGAAGTCTCGTGAGGGTTTCCAGAAATGATACCCACAAATATTAAGCTCATTTTCACAAAAGAGACACCAATATTGCAAACAAGCATTGGGATAAAACTACCTCAAGTATGCAATTTTTCAACCATTTTCAAGCAATTTTCTAAAATCTCAACATCAAGCAAACAAGTATGATCCTCCACACATTAAGAAAATGATCATGTAAATCAAAACAACTCTAGATCCTTTTGAGTGGTCCGGCATCAAATATGTTGCTATCTTAGCCAACTAAAGAAATGATCACATCCTTACCCTCAAACTAGCACACAAATTTAATACCGATCATCAAGACAAAGAGTGGGCCTTTTATTAAAGCTTTATTGTTCTAGTTGCGCTTATTCTTTTCACTCAATTTTTTTTTTTTTTTATCCTAAGGATCAAAGATGGAAGCATAGTGCAATGTGTTAATCTATTAAGCTTTCTAGCGATCCATGAGGTCGAGCGTTAGATCAATGACTCCCAAACTAGACGGCTTTAGGGCAGTAGGTGTTCAAACACCCCTAAGGACTTAGAAGCTCAAATCAACTAAGCTACAAATCAAAACAACTTCCATCTAATCATTTCCCACTTCTCACCTTTTGGGAGAAGTCCTCACTTTTTTATTGCTTTTGTAACCTTTTTTTTTTTTTTTTTTTTTTTTTTTTTTTTTTTTTTTTTAGCACAAGTTCAATTATTAACCTAGAGTTTGGGCCCTCCACCTTTCGGCGTGAGAAATTCGGTGCTTGATAAGGCTAGAATCCCGGCTACTCAATGAAAAAGGTTTGTTATCCACTTTTATCAAGATGAAAGCTTTCAATGCACTACTAGCCCTATTAGGACATAACCAATTCAATAATCAACAAAGTATCTACCCCACAATTGAATGCTACTGTGTGCTTGTGCTAGTGTAAAATCCTAAAGTGAATCTCAAAACAATCACAAAATCAGGATGATGTGGACCATAAATGCAAGCAAGATATCAATCTTTCGAAAAATTTACTCCTAAATGGCATCCATAAGGCATACAAGGAGTATTGGACTCTCAAGTCAAGTAATTTTTAAATTCTAAGCAATATAGTCTTCAAAAGATCAAAATCATAACTAGTTATGGACCGATCATAAAAAATTCCTCAGATACACAAGTCATGCTCAAAATTTTGAATTGAAAGCAAATACTGTAAACAATACCCATTACCCCCAAACTTAAATGGCACAGTGTCCTCAATGTGCAAAGAGAACAAAGGAAATAGTATACCAGTGCGTCTATGGCAAAGAATGGCTGGGACAGAAGTATCCAAAGTGGGTGGTATAACGCCCCCAAACTTGGGATTAACTATGGTCCTGAAAAATTGGCACTGGGAGAAAAGTTGATCAGATAACAAAGGGGACAATAATGGTGCACAATGGACATGCAAGTGTAAATGGGATAATAAATGAACTAATGAGAGAGGAAAAGGGTGGTCCTGAAAAATTCGGGCAGCACTCTCTCACTGAAGTCACTGGGATACACCTGATAATAGAGTCAGTCACAGACAGATATATCAATAGAACAATATGACATCCAAAAGATCATGCATAAAATAGGAAAATAAAAACAGTATATGGTACATCACAGTAATAGGGCCGACAGACTGGCTGCAAAAATATCACAATAGTATCAAAAGAGTAATAATGTATCACAGATATAATAGAATAATGAAATCGAGGAATAGAGATCGGGCGGATGAGGTAGGGCGAGTGGGGCGTGATCCCCTGATATCTCTGGATATGCCCTGCAGTGCAGCTAAGACTTCGGAGCAGAGAGATGCCACATCTAACCGAAGAGAGACAACGGTGTCCTCCAAAGCCTGGATACGCTCTCCAAAGCCAGGTGTCAATGCTGGAGCCTCAGGTACCACTGGATCAGGAAAATGATGTGCATCATGAGCCTGCTCTTGGAAATGTAATGGTGACCCCGCTGGAGAGTGATGTGGTAACTCCTCTGCTGGAGGCTCCTGCTCTAGATCGATCTCCATATGTACTGCAGTCGCCGGTGTGACTACTGGATCATCTGCTGCTGGCTTTGCTGCTGCCATCTCCTCCTCCTCAAGCTCCTCAGCTGCCAGAACAACGTCCTCCACCAGACTCTTGATAAGAGCATTGTAGCTCTTATTCCACTCCTTCTTGCCATAGTGGCAAGCTCCTGTCTCTGGATACTCATCTGGGTGGAAAGGATAGCGCTGATCTCGGAGGATCTGAGTGATAAGATGGCCAAATGGGAGGAAAGTGGCCCGCCTAGGCTTGGCCTTACTAATGTAGGTCGAGTACAATCTCATCAGGACACTCCAGTAGAGTGCTGACATAGATACCCAGTGGCCTGTATAGAATGCATATAAAGCAACCAGAAAGTCTGAACGTGTGATACCCCTTGGATTCGAGACACGGGTTGATCAGGCCCAGGCCTAAACCCGAGGGGAATATCAAATAATTTAAGTATTTTAAAACGAACACAGAATATAAAAAATGAAATATGAAGTAGAATAAAGTTGAAAGAAAAACTAATTATAAAAATCCTCAACTAATAAAGATTAAATAATCAAATCCTTCTAAAATCTCTAAGAGTACAACTCGGGAATCCATCTAGTGGACCCCTAAATAAAATGTCAACTGAAACTGAATAATAGTAACTAAAACTAAAACTAAAACTAAAACATCGAGAGAAGTCCTACGTAAGCAGATGAATGAGAGTCTGTCCTCGACAAGCACGATCAAACTCTAAGGCTGGAACCGTCCTATACCTGGAAAGAATAAAAGAGTGGGTCAGGCCTACGAACAAGTTCTAATCTAACTGCAATCCATATAGTGACCCGATACGCAGATACACCCTATATACCTCACAATATATATTTAGTCCATACATATATATATCCACACCAAGGGACATTCACTGGACTATAATAGGGGTCTCAACCTGAATAGAAGGCAACATGCGAAAACGCACCCAAAGGTGGGCATGAGTACCTAGACCTAACAGGGTACACCTCCACCTACTATAGCCAGCTACGCATCCACTGCATATACGCACCCTAACCAACGAGCCTGAGACTCAAGCTCATCTCGTGGTACCATAATCATATATCTAAAGTCCGTCTGAAACCAGAGTATCTCATTCAATTATTCATTAAGGTGACATACTGAACACAGTCCAGTTAGTCACTCAACTTATTCAGCTGATATGACTTACCTACAACCAACTAATCTAGGAAGTCAGATGATCCGACTTCCTAGATTAGTTGGTTGTAGTTGATCTGACTTCCTAGATTAGTTGGTTGTAGTTAAGTCATATCAGCTGAATAAGTTGAGTGACTAACTGGACTGTGTTCTGTATGTCACCTCAATGAATAATTGAATGACATACTCTGGTTTCGGACGGACTTTAGATATATGATTATGGTACCACGAGATGAGCTTGAGTCTCAGGCTCGTTGGTTAGGGTGCGCATATGCAGTGGATGCGTAGCTGGCTATAGTAGGTTGAGGTGTACCCTGTTAGGTCTAGGTACTCATGCCCACCTTTGGGTGCGTTTTCGCATGTTGCCTTCTATTCAGATTGAGACCCCTATTATAGTCCAGTGAATGTCCCTTGGTGTGGATATATATATGTATGGACTAAATAGATATTGTGAGGTATCTAGGGTGTATCTGCGTATCGGGTCACTGTATGGATTGCAGTTAAATTAGAACTTGTTCGTAGGCCTGACCCACTCTTTTATTCTTTCCAGGTACAGGATGGTTCCAGCCTTAGAGCTTGATCGTGCTTGTCGAGGACAGACTCTCATTCATCTGCTTACGTAGGACTTCTCTCGATGTTTTAGTTTTAGTTTTAGTTTCTATTATTCAGTTTCAGTTGACATTTTATTTAGGGGTCCACTAGATGGATTCCTGAGTTGTACTCTTAGAGATTTTAGAAGGATTTGATTATTTAATCTTTATTGGTTGAGGATTTTTATAATTAGTTTTTCTTTTAACTTCATTCTACTTCATATTTCAGTTTTATATTCTGTGTTCATTTTAAAATACTTAAATTGTTTGATATTCCCCTCAGATTTGGGCCTGGGCCTGATCAACCCGTGTCTCGGATCCGAGGGGTATCACAGTACGCCGTTGGATCTTATGGCCTGCCATAAATACGTTTCGGAATAGTACCGAATCATAGAACCAAAGGTCATCGGGCAAATAAGTCCGAGTGGCAAAAGTCTTGCCATCTGCATACTGGCCAGTAAGTACTACGGCTATGTCTGCGTAAGAAGGCCTCCACTCCAAGAGAGGATAATGAACATTAGGAGGGCAAACATGCGGGCATCGAAAAGATCTGGCAAGAATATCAATTGTGATCCAGATAGGGTGGCCATTAATAGTAGTATGCAGCTCTGATAGGTTACTCGGGGCCGGCTGGAGGTTTTGGTAGAACAACCGAATAAGCCGCGGGTAAACTGGATATGTGACTAGGGCCAAAATAGCTGAAATGCACCTCCAGTCAATATCATTGTAAGTCGACCGGGTTAGGAGATATAGGGAGAAGAAAAAAATATCAAATACTGACTCATGCACCACCTTAAGGCATGAGTATCTCCTGATAGGTCTGTCGCGGACCTGGCCTAGCCGTGCCGGTGGTGGAGAGGGAGAAGGTATATGCTCAGTCTCAGCTGCAAAAGATGATGCAGAAGCTAAAAACTGTAGTCTAGAGTCAGCTGAAGGGGACTGAGCTAGATCTGCCTCTAATTGCTCTGGCTGCTCAGGCTGTTCAGCCTGCTCAGACTCATCAACCTATTCTAGAGCTGGCTCCGGAATGGGGTCCTGAATATGAGATGGGCTTGCCTGCTCCTCTACTCGCTGCCTCACTCGGCGTGGATAATGCCTACGGGTAACAGTCTTTACCCTAGCGATGGCCTGCAAAACAGAAAGAAAAACACTTGCAATATAAGTTAGTACCGGCATAAAGAATTAAAGCACAGTATATAGAAACATGTCTGTCAAATAAGATAGACAATAATAATCATGAATCTATGCAAGTGATGATGCAACAAAATAAACAGTGACCAAGTGAAACATGCTAAACAATATAAGTATAGAATGCATCCAATGTGGAAAACACAAGCATTGAGCATAACTAAGATAGCATGGAACATAAAAGATGGTATGTGAAGTGTATAGGCAAATCTGTGATGTTCGATCAATCAGGAAAATATGAGATTGATCCAAGTTGGATCGATCTAGACTTAAGTGAAATTGATCTTTACCAGATCGATCTGAGAAAAACAGAGATCGATCGAACTTTGCAAAAAATGCAAACAGTCACAGATTTGTGACGTGGATGGCACGGGGGCACCCAAGCAAGCTTGTAGAGCCCTCTCACACAACAACAACACAATATTGGTCACTTGTCTTGGCACGTGACCCCCAAAATCACATTCAAAATCAAATATATACACAAATTTATATACATATATATACACATATATACACATGTTTCATCAACTCAAAAATGGCAAGAATCAAACATGGGAAGCTCAGATCTAACATAGCAACATAAAAAATATACGATTGAAACCCAAAAATGGAAATGAAACATAACTTACCCAAGCTAGTGAGAGAAATGGACCAAAGGAGAAAGAGATGAGATCTGAGATAAGGGAGAGAGATTCGAGGCTCAGGAAGCTCGCCGGAGGTTGGGAAGAAAGGGTTTGCAGTGGCGAGAGAGATGAGGGTCTGAGATCGATTTACAAATCGATTAAAATGACCCTAAGGTTTTATTCTAAAACTGGTCCCGACAATTTCGATCGATTTGGAAAAATCTCAGATCGATCGAACAAAAATCGATTTTGAAAGAACACAGATCGATCTATGCTTCAAAATGGCAAAGTATTTTTGAAATTTTTGCATTTTTGAAAACTGAAAATATTTTTTTGGATTTTTAGAAAGTTTAAAATAAAATGGAATTAAAAAGAAAATATTTCTATTTTTATTTATTTATTTATTATTATTTTTTTATTTTTTAATAATAAAATTAATAAAAATCTTTTGAAATTTTTGAAAATATTTTTAAGATAAAAATAAATATAAAAACAAAAATAAAAATAAATAAAATAAAATAAAATAAAAATTAAGATAAAATGAAAATATTTTTAGATTTTTGAAAAATTTCCTAAAATTAAAAATATATATATTTTTGAAATTTTTTAGAGTAAAATGAAATAAACTAAAAAAATTCAAAATATTTTTGGATTTTTATTAAATTAAAGTTCAAAAGTCAAATCAAAGTCAACAAAAGGGGGTATAGATTGATCAATGCAAGATCGATCTGGAAGAATCTTCGATCGATCGAACAAGTGAAAACTTGACAAGTTTGAACGATGCACAGAGAGGCCTTTTTCATGGATCTCAAAAAAATTTCTAAGTGTAGAGTGAAGATCAATCCAAGAAAAAGTTGGATCAATCTAGGAACTTTCAGATCGATCCAAAGAAATTTTCGATCGATACACAGAGAGCTAATTTATGCAGGAAAATTTCGATCGATGGAACAGAGGGATAATTGGATGCAGGAAGGGATGTTCGATCGATCGAACCTCTTTTGAGATTGATCGAACAAGAACAAAATGCCTATTTTCAAAATAAAAGTGCAAGCATTCTCAATCATAGTTCCTATCAATGTGTATAAACCCCAAAACATATCTAGACGACGCAAGAAATGAAAGGCAAAATAAAAATGAGGGAGGAATAAGGTTGTAAACCCTACGAAGCATTTACTAGTCTTTAACGTCTCTAGCAAGACGTTGGGCTCTTTTAGCCCGAATCAAATATCTTGTTATGCAACCCCTCCTTGACAGGGTGAATGGATTTTTGAACCCCACCCAACAAATTGCTCCCTAAAGTACTCATTGGATTTGATTCAAACGACATTGATGGTCCTTGGTCAAAACAACTCTTAGGCTTCCATGCCCTTGGAACACTTGACTTCAATACAACTTTCTGTGCTTTCAAGTTAGTAGACAAACCATGGAAATGTTCAATATCAAGTAAAGACTTAACTTACATCAAATTCTTAGTTTACACACTCCTCTACAACACACACTTCTTCATGTTAGTCCATTGAATTCAGGGTTGGATTAAAAATGTTCAACTTCACTTTCATATGCCCAAATGAGATTTTCATTATCCCCGTCCTACAATTAATGTTGGCATTTGAAGTTGCCAAGAAAGGATGGCCAAGGATAACGGGAATTTAACTCTTGCGATTTGGAACCGGTTCTATGTCAATGACAACGAAATCAACCAGGAAGAAGAACTTTTCAATTTTAATTAAAACATCCTCAATAATACCCCTAGGCTTTTTGATTGATCAGGTCGGCAAGTTGTAAAACTACCGACGTCGGCTTCAAGTCTCCTAAGCCTAATTTTATATATACCGAGTATAGAAGAAGATTGACACTTGTTCCTAAGTCTAAAAGAGCCCGATTGATGACATGGTCACTAATAATGCAAGAAGTAGTAGGTGAACCGGGGTCTTTGAACTTTGGAAGAGTGTGATGTTACAAAATAGAGCTCACTTGCTCGGTCAAGAACACTTTTCTTGGTGCTTGGCTTTTGTTCTTCCTCTTTTAGGTGCAAAGATCTTTTAAGAACTTGGCATAAGCCGGAATTTGCTTAATTGCATCCAAAAGTGGGAGATTAATCTTCACTTGCCTAAATATTTCAATGATTTCATTGGTTTTGGTCTTTTGTTTATCAAGATAAATGGATCCTTTCAAGGCATCCGGAAATAAAGCTCTTGGCTCAAAAGCTTTTTCAAAAATTTTCTTTAAAACATCATTAACACAAGAATTTTTCAAGTCCTTTTTCAAATGATGCTTTGATTCATCTTTCAAATCATTTTTCAATGCTTTCTCAACATGATGATCATGCACATGCAATGAAGGAAGAATAAAATGTGAAACGGGACGGGTGTCAACTTTTGGTTGCACTGGTTCACTCTCTTCATTAGACATACCTACTTTGTTGTCCACAATCTTCCACTTCTCAAGGTTGTCGCCGCATTGACATGCTCAATTATGGGACCTTCCGATGAGGAATGAGTCTCCATAACACATTGTTGCTTTGGTGGGGCATTCAAAGGCATTTTCCCTCTCTCTTTAACATTTAAAGTACTAGTTATTTGCCCTACTTGGGTTTCTAGCTTAGCAATGGATTGAGAGTGAGAAGGAAGCAATTGAGTGTTCACCTCTAGAGTACCTAAAGCGGTTAAAAAAATTTCTTCAAAAGCGGGACTCCTAGAATTTCCTTGAGAATAAGATGGTTGATTAGGGAAATGAGAATTAGAGAATTGGTTTCTATGTGATTGAAATGATGATGATCTAAAACCTTGGGAACCTTGGCTTTGCATTGGAAGTGGAACATACTTTCCTTAAAAACCACCTTGGAGAGGGTTTGAGCCTTCCCCTTGGCTTTTCCAAGAAAAGTTCGGATGGTTCCTCCAACTTGGATTATAATGATTGCCATAGGGATTATTCCCATGGCATTTGCTTGCTCATGGTTGTCATTTTGTACTTGTCCATGGGGACAATTGGAAGTAGAATGTAACACACTAGAACAAGTCATACATAATTCATTAGATGCACGATGATGAACATGATTAGGAGAGGAGGGCATTTGATTCGCCGAAGTTTGGTTGATCAAAAATTGATCAAACCTTTTGGATAAGGATTTCATCTCGGCGACTATATCATTGGAGTTGTCAACTTGATACAAGCCAACATTCTTCCTTCCACCTAGATTTCTACCATTTTTAGAAGATAAAGATCGATGCATGGAATTTTCACTCATACTTTCATACAATTGCCACACATCATTTTCATGCTTATCAAGATAAGAACCACCCATAGATACATCAACCATGCCCTTGTGATTATCCGGTAAACTTTCAAAGAAATATTGAACTAATTGCCACTTAGGTATGTCATAATGTGGGCACTTCCTAAGCAAGTCATTGAATCTTTCCCATGCCTCATGAAACATTTTCCCATCCCCTTAAGAAAATTCATGAATGGAAGTTCTCATGGCATTGATCATTGAAACCGGGTAGTACTTCTTTAAGAACTTTTGTTGCATTTCTGCCCAAGAAGTTATCGAAAAAGGCCTAAGATTGTTAAACCAATATTTTGCCTTGTCTTTGAGGGTAAAAGGAAAAAGTTTGAGTCTTAACACTTCTTCTGGCATGTCCGTGTATTTCACGGTGGAACACACTTCAAGAAACTCATCCAAATGCTTATAAGGTTCTTCACTTGGAAGTCTATGATAGTTGGGAAGCATTTGAATGGTTTATGGTTTGATTTCATAATGATGTGCTCTAAATGGAGGCAATTGAATGCAAGTGGTTGCATTATATTCATAGGCACATAATGGTCTCTTAAAGCAAGAGGGAGATTTACAACCGGTAGTGCTACTAGAACACCGTGGTTAGCTTGAACCATAGGAGGTTGTGGAGTAAAGATTGGTTGAAGCATTCCCAATGGAATTTGGCCTTGTTGTTGTGGTGGAATTTATGGTCTAGGCATGCCTAATGGTACTTGGATGTTTTCATAATGCACATTAGGGTGGAGGATGCCTTGTTGGTCTATGTAACCAAGGTCCTCCACATGGTCATTATTTTGCTCCTCCATTGATGAAATGGAGTGATGAGAACTACCTCTTCCCCTAGGATTACGAACAATTGATTCAAGATGAAAATTAAGAGGGACAAGAGTAGGATTTAATGACATATGACCATACATGCACTAGCAAAGACAATAACAAGAAATAAGCAATTAACAAACACTTTGCCCCCACAACAAATCAACAAATCTTCACATACATTGATCCCAAACTCCCATGCTTGAACAATATGCAAAGAAAAATAAATTGCCTCCACGCGGGCTCATGATTTATCGAAGAAATGAAAAACAAGCCTCTACGCAGGCCGACGATTTAACTAGAGCTTGAGTTAAAAAGATCTCACAAAGGGTCCTTAAGCAACTTCAATTTAACTTTCAACTTTCTAGCCTTGCTTTGCCTTGCAATTTTAGATTTTTAGCCTTTTTGTGCTTAGCTTAGCTCCACTTGGCATCCTTGCTCTTCAATTCTCATTTGTTTGATTTCTTTACTCAAATCACCTAGTCAATCAAGAATAAACACAATAAGTAACTAAAAAGAAAATAAAGAAAAGACACAATCAAAAGAGTACTAATTCCTATTTGTTTCCAAAACACGGCGTTGCCAATTAAATCCCCGGTAACGGCGCAAAAAACTTGGTGTGTGCTGTACCGATGTAATACCCCTAATTTTAAAAGGATAGTCCTGGCATTTATTTAATTGTTTAATCTTTTATTTAAATTATTTTAATTGTGTGTTTCTTCCATGGTTATTTAAATTTGTTTTTTTTTGTTTTAATTAATTGATTAAATTGTTTGGTTTTCTTTTATTACATTGTTTTAAATTAAATTGTTTTATGATGTTTTATTTGACTTAATTGATAATGGGGTTTATTTAATTAAATTGGTTTAAAGTAGGATTGTGTTTTTAGTATATTCACGTATTAGCCGACACAGGTTTTAATTAACTTCTATGGGCTGGTTAGGATTTAGTTAGGGCTTTAATTAATTTAGGGTTTTGGTATAACTCTATAAATACATGGGTATACGTCTGCCGAGGGTTTCTGAAAACCCTATTCACCATATTCAGGTATACAGTGATACAGAGAGTTGTGAGGGCAGAGTAACAGAGAGGGAGTTTGCGTACGTTACAGAAAGAAAGATTTAAGGGAAACACAGAGTGAACTTGGGTGATTAGCAAAGCAACTCAAGGAGGAAGGAGCGTGGTAGTGGGGAACTACAATGTGGGACACAAACATATCACACAGAGACGGTGAATTAGAATTTCAAATCTGAAATTCAAAGGCAAGTCTCTGTTCCACTCTATCCCTTTAATCTGTGTTCTGTGCATACTTAGTTAAGACTCCAGGGATTAAAACAAGGATAAAATGGACTTAAATAAACTTTATAACAAGTTTTATATGCATGTATGAATTTCATTTACTCTCGTGAATTAACTGCTTTGCAAGAATTGTTGATTTTCTACTACTTGATTTTGCTGCGGATTGTTTTTGAATCTTGTGTTAGATTCTTGTTGTGAAGATATATTTATTAGTCTGAGACTTTAAATGAACCCTAGAATAAGTGTTTAACACAGTATTTAATTTCACTAAATAAATCTGTTGTGGGTTGCTTAAAAATTTCAGACTAAGGTTCTGTAAAAGTGGTTTTTAAAACTTGTGTTCCTACACATGTTAGGATTGGATCTCAATGGTTTAAACTTATTTGGGACTAAGATTGAACCTAGAATAAGAATTAGAACACACCACAGAGGCTCTGTAATCACCGGAGTCAGAGAGGATGAAGCTGGAACGGGCAACAGGCTGCTGAAGGGGATGGAGCAGGCTCCAAAACACAAAGGAGCCAGCTCAAAGGCAAGGGAGCCGGCTCTATTAGAGTTTGGAGCCAGCTCAATGCTGAAGGAGCCGGCTCTAACCCAAAAATGGAGCAGGCTCAATGTTTTAATTGAGCCTGCTCTTTCTTGAAGCGCACTGAAAGGAGTTTTAAGGGCTGTTTGGGCTGCACGGTGTTTTCTAAGGCTGTTTAAAAGCTACTGTGAGATGTAATTAAATGTTAGGGACTTAAATAAATATTGAAAACATTTAATACAATAATGGTTTAAGGAAAGGATCAATGAACAACTCAAATAGTGGCTATACGTTGCACTGTTTTTGCTAGGTTTATATGACTGGAACTTGGCAAAGTTTTTATATATAATTGAATTATATGTAATCCTATATTTGTATAGTGTTATAATTATGGTGAATTAATTATATTTAACTATACTTAGTTTGGATTTAATTGATATTTAATTTGTTTAATTTGTATCAATTTATCGGTTGTTGTGGAGGACTTAAACACTATGATTTATTTTAGCGGTTTAAATGATTGGAGCATGATATTTAGATTTTGTAATGAATACCTAATATTGGTATATGAATTTATACAAATGCATATTCTGGAGTACGGTTGTTGATTATATAATGTTGTTTTAATAACTATGCTATATGGAGGATTTGTATGTACCGGTATGGGACAATGACATACTAGGTATGGATTAGTCAAACACTAAATCCTACTTACTTTGGATTAAGGTATGGATTAACCCTATGAGTTAAGTCCATCACCTACTTGTGTCATGTCAACAAAATAGTTGAATGACTTAATATGGTTTCAGGACGGATGGATATACATATACCAGACCACCACACAGATGGATGGTATTATGTATTAGGAGGAGTATGGACTTTATATATTTATTATATTTGCCATAGTATGAGCTTGAGTCTCAGGACCATGGTTAGGGCGCGTATATCGCCTAGGATAGATAATTGGACATAGGTGTTGTTCCCTGGTAGGTCTAGGTACTCATGCCCACCCTAGGGTGCGTATTCGCATGTTGTCTTCTATTCAGGCTGAGACAAACCTACTGGACTAGCGAGCGTCCTATAGTGTGTACTATATACATATATTGACTACTCTAGATATTGTTGAGTCTTCCTAGGATGTATCTACGTATCGGATTACTATTTGGATTATAGTAGATCAGGACTTGCATGTGGGCCTGACCCACTTCTTTAATTTTCAGGTGCTCGTCAGTTCCAGGGTTAGAGTTTGGACGTGCAGAGCAGATACAGCTATTCACTCCTCTGATTATATAGGAATTTTCTCTATGTTATCTTTGGATTTTGTTTTTATTATTTCAGTATCGTTTGGAGAATTTAAATAAGGGGTCCAATGGATGGATTCCCGAGTTGTAAACTGATGGAGTTTTGGAGTTTGGGTTTGATGGATTTTAATAATTATAATATTTTGCGGATTCTATTTTTAGTTCTTTTCAGCTTTAATTTCATTTCTTAATTCATTTTTTATTCCGTGTTCATTATAAATACTTTAATTGTTTGATATTCCCTCGGGCTCGGGCCTGGGCCTGATCAACCCGTGTCTCGGATCCGAGGGGTATCACAACCGATGCCCCAAAAGTTTTCAAAATGATATGAACTAAGAGTGTGAATGTGCAATGTGGCCAAGTTTTAAATTTGTAAAAGCCACCACTACCTCTAACTAAAAATATAGCTAGGGTGAGTAGGGATTGTCCCAAGGGATTTGTAGGTGCCTTTGTAATGGAAACAATATATAGGGTTAGTAGGTTGAGTGATCAATGATTGGTTGGATTAATTGATTAAGCTATTATGCAAGTGAAATTAAAGTAAACAAAATTCAATGATTAATAAAGTAGAGAAAGATATAGAGGGGAAGACTTGGGGTACTAGAGCTCACCACTAAGCTCGACTTCACTAGACACTAGCAATTGTATATTAATGGGGAAATTGACTTGTAAGTTGTATGTGTGTGTGTGTGACATTAAGTAAAACTAGGCATGGATGGCAAATAAGCATAGATTGTTAAGCCAAATCAAATGGAAAGCACAACCTATCAAATGAGACCAAAATCCATTTAATGAAACCACAATTTATGCACACACAACTATCTAGAAACATACACCTAATGCATTCATAAGTATGGACACCAAGGAACAAGAGTAGATTGTCCACCTATCTATGAATTTAAAGCAACTACACTACATCTACACTAACGACATGAAATTTAACTAAGTAAGCTAAAGTTGTGGAACAATCTGATGAGCGCTGAAAAGTGCGCATTTAAACCCCTTAAGCTTAGGTATTCTGGGACCTTTATCTATCTTACTTTCCCGTTTTAGACTAATTTTGTGTTATTGCCCTTTTTAGGTAAGCTAATTCGGCCAAATAAAAGCTTAAAAGAAGCTAACTCAAGCTGGATGGAAAAAAAGAGCAAAGTGGAAGCAGATTGAAGCAAAGTATGGAATTCAGCAAGTTCGCTCGATCACAAGTATATTTCGATGAAGCGAAAGTTCACCGATCAAGGCATTTCAAGATGGATCCAAGCTCTTTTGTCCTTATCCAAAGATCCCACAAAGTTCGATCGATCCAACAATTCTCAGATCGATTGAAAAGATTCCATCTTATCCTGTTGTACCACCCCACCTACCACTTTTGTCTCTTTCCTCAAAACATCTCAGATCTGTCCTTATCCATAAAGGCGCCGCCATGGGAGGATCGATTCAGCCAAAGTTTGATAGATCTTAGCCATGTTCGATCGATCTCACCACAAGTTCGATCGATCAAACTTCCTCAAGCCCGAAAAAAGACAAAGTCCAGCTCATTAAAGGTTGGCTCTTAGTGCAATCATTGGAGGAATATTGATGTGCGAGCCCAGACTATTGGGTGTGACATTTTAACCTACCTATATAAAGAATATGAGCCATTCTTGAGAACATACTTGACATAACTTACATATTGTATAACATATTCTTGGAAAGGAGGCTAGAGACATTCCTGAGAGGTTTTCCATCTACTTCAAGAAGATGAGCATTTCCACTAAGTAGATAGCCCTTGAAGGTTGGAGGACACCATTCATGAGTGGCTAGACATCTTTTTGGGGCTAGAGTTAGCCCTAAGCTTGCTTTCTTTATCTTAATTCATGTATTTTTGAGGAGATTTGTGTTGTAATACATGTTTTGACATATTTATATGCATAGATATTGTTTATTCAATGATTTGTGTGGTTTAATTCTTCCAAGTGACCATTTCATTTTATCCATATGTCTATGTATGCTAGAATAGATATTTATGTGTTTATCTCTATTTCTTGTGTTGTTGATGCATGTCTATGTATATTAATGCTATAGATCTAGAGATTGTTAAGATATAGTGCTTAATAAAATGGTCTTGTAGTTTATTTGATGGTTCATACTCATTTCGTGATGGATTGTGCCTCTCTCTTAGTCTCATTAGTTTAATTTTCATGTCATTAGCTTAGATGTAGTGTAGTTACCTTAGTTGTTACATGGGAAGATAATCCATGTTTGTTGTTTGATGTTCCATACTTATGAATGCAAGTAGTATATTTCACTACCTTTTGAACATCTTTTAAGCGTTGGTGCAACGATAATACCAAGTTTTTGGCGCCGTTGCCGTGGATTTAATTGGCAACGCCGTGTTTTGGAAATAATTAGGGATTAGTACTCTTTTGATCGTATCTTTACTTTATTTTTATTTTTGGTTACTTATTGTGTTTGTTCTTATTTGACTAGGTGAAATTGAGTAAAGAGGTTAAGCAAAGGAGACTTCAAAGCAAGGAGCTAAGCTAAGCCCAAAAAGGACTAAAAATCTAAAAAATGCAAAGCATGGCAAAGTTTGGAAGTTGAAAACCAATTGAAGTTGCTTAAGGACCCTTTGTGAGATCTTTCTAACTCAAGCTCTAGTTAAATCGTTGGCCCACGTGGAGGCTTATTTTCCATTTCTTAGATAAATCGTGAGCCCGCGTGGAGGCAATTTACTTTTCTTTGCATATTGTTTAAGCATGGGAGTATGGGATCATTGAATGTGGAGATTTGTTGATTTATTTGTTGCGAGGGCGAAATGATTGTTATTTGTTTGTTATTTGTTTTTCTAGTGTATGCATGGTCGTAGGTCATTGAATCCTACTCTTGTCCCTTCTAATTTGCATCTTGAATCGGTTGTTCGTAATCCTAGGGGGTGGGGTAGTTCTCATTACTCCATTTCACCAATGGAGGATTTAAATGATGACCATGTGGAGGACCTTGGTCACATAGACCAACAAGGTAACCTCCAACCTAATGTGCATTATGAAAATGTTCAAGTACCATTAGGCATGCCTAGACCCTTCATTCACCATCAACAACAAGGCCAAGTTCCATTGGGAATGCCTAGGCCAATATTTGCTCCACAACCCCACATAGTTAAAGCTAATCAAGGTGTTCGTCTAGCACCACCAATTGTGAATCCTCCCATTGTATTGAGAGGTCATTATGTGCCTAATGAATACAATGCACCCACTTGCATTCAATTGCTTCCATTTAGAGCACATCACTATGAAATTAAACCACAAACTATTCAAATGCTTCCAAACTATCATGGACTTCCAAGTGAAGAACCTTATAAGCATTTGGATGAGTTTCTTGAAGTGTGTTCCACCGTGAAATACACGGACATGCCGGAAGAAGTGTTAAGGCTTAAACTTTTCCTTTTACCCTTAAAGACAAGGCAAAATATTGGTTCAACAATCTTAGGCCTTTTTCGATAACTTCTTGGGCGGAAATGCAACAAGAGTTCTTGAAAAAGTACTATCCAATTTCTAAGACCAATGCCATGAGAACTTCCATTAGAGAATTTTCTCAAGGGGATGGGGAAATGTTTTATGAGGCATGGGAAAGGTTTAATGATTTGCTTAAAAAATGCCCTCATCATGACATACCTAAGTGGCAACTAGTTCAATATTTCTTTGAAATCTTACCGGATAATCACAAGGGTATGGTTGATGCATCAATGGGTGGTTCTTATCTTGACAAGCATGAAAATGATGTGTGGCAATTGTATGAAAGTATGAGTGAAAATTCCATGCATAGGTCTTTGTCTTCTAAAAATGGTAGAAATCTAAGAGGAAAGAAGAATGTTAGCTTGTATCAAGTTGACAACTCCAATGATATAGTCGTCAAGATGAAATCCTTATCTCAAAGGTTTGATCAATTCTTGATTAACCAAAACTCGACGAATTAAATGCTTTCCGCCCCTAATCATGTTCATCTTCGTGCATCTAATGAATCATATATGACTTATTCAAATGTCTTGCATTTTACTTCTAATTATCCCCATGGACATGTGCAAAATGAAAACCATAAGCAAGCCAATGCTATTTTTACTAACCAAGGGAATAATCCCTATGGAAATCATTACAATCCTAGTTGGAGGAACCATCCGAACTTTTCTTAGAAAAGACAAGGGAAAGGCTCAAACCCTCCCCAAGGTGGTTTTCAAGGGAAATCTGTTCCACCTTCGATGCAAAGCCAAAGTTCCCAAGGTTTTAGATCATCATTTCAATCCCATGGTAATCAATTTTCTAATTCTCATTTTCCTAATCAACCATCTCATTCTCAAGGAAACTCTAGGAGTCCTACCTTTGAAGAGAAAGTTTTGACCGCTCTAGGCACTCTAGAGGCGAACACTCAATTGCTTCATTCTCATTCTCAATCCATTGCTAAGCTAGAAATCCAAGTAGGGCAAATAGCTAGTACTTTAAATGCTAGAGAGAAAGGGAAAATGCATTTGAATGCCCCACCAAAGCAACAATATGTTGTGGAGACTCATTCCTCATCGGAAAGTCCTATAATAGAGCATGTCAATGCGGTGACAACCTTGAGAAGTGGGAAAATCATTGACAACCAAGTAGATGTGTCCAATAAAGAGAGTGAACCAGTGCAACCAAAGTTGACACCCGTCCCGTTTCACATTTTATTCCTCCTTCATTGCATATGCATGATCATTCAAATGAGAAAGTGTCAAAAAGTGATTTGAAAAGTGAGTTCAAAATTGATTTAAAAAATGAATCAAAGCATGATATGAAAAATGATTTGAAAAATTCTTTTGTTGATGATGTTTCGAAGAAGGATTTTGAAAAAGTTTTTGAGCCAAGAGCTCCATTTCTGGATGCCTTGAAAGGATCAATTTATCTTGACAAGCAAAAGACAAAAGCAAAAGAAATCATTGATGTGTTTAGGCAAGTGAAGGTTAACCTTCCGCTTTTGGATGCAATCAAGTAAATTCCGGCTTATGCCAAGTTTTTAAAAGATCTTTGCACCCAAAAGAGGAAGAACAAAAGCCAAGCATCTAGGAAAGTGGTTTGATTGAGCAAGTGAGCTCTATTTTGCAACATAACACTCTTCCAAAAGTTCAAAGACCCTGGTTCACCTACTACATCTTGTGTCATTGGTGACCATGTCATTAATCGAGCTCTTCTAGACTTAAGAGCAAGTGTTAATCTTCTTCCATAATCGGTATATGTCAAATTAGGCTTAGGAGACTTGAAACCGACGTCGTTGGTTTTGCAACTTGCCGACCGATCCATCAAAAAGCCTAGGGGTATCATTAAGGATGTATTGATTAGGATTGATAAATTTTTCTTCCCCGTTGATTTCATTGTCATTAACACTGAACCGGTCCCGAATCCTAAGAGCCAAATTCCCGTTATCCTTGGCCGTCCTTTCTTGGCAACCGCGAATGCCAACATTAATTGTAGGACGGGGATAATGAAAATCTCATTTGGCCACATGAAGGTGAAGTTGAATATCTTCAATCCAACCCCAAATTCATTTGATAAGCATGAAGAAGTGAATGTTGTAGCGAAATGTTATGCTAATAAATGTAAAGGAATAGAGTCTTTGCTTGAAACCAAAATTTCAAAAGGGTTGTCTTCAACCCTAAATTCGAAAAAATTTATTTCAAAATCTTGTTTTGAAAGGGCATGGAAGCTTAAGATCACATTGAAAAAGGATCAACAAGTTCCTTTGAGCCTAATCCAATAAGTTCTCTAGGGAACTATTTGCTGGGTGGAGTTCAAAGTACTTATCACCCCATTAAAGAGGGGATGCACTATAAGATGTTTAATCTAGGCTAAAAGAGCCCAACATCTTGCTATAGACATTAAAGACTAGTACATTTCGTAGGGTGTCACAACCCTATTCCTCCCTCATTTCTATTTTAAATTTCATTTCTTGCGAAGTTTAGATATTTGCTTTAGGTTCATATACATTACTAGGAACTGTGATTAGGATTGCATGCACTTTCATGATGAAAATGGACATTTTGTTCCTGTTCGATTGATCTCAAAAGAGGTTCAATCGATCGAACTCCATACCTGCATCCAATCATCTCTCTGTCAAATCGCTCGAAGAAAACCTGCATATTTCAGCTCTCTGTCTAATTGATTGGAAATTATTCGATCGATCCAGATTCATCTTGGATCGATCGGTAATCTCAATGCTTAGAAAAATTTTAAACCTGCATCCAACCTGCATCCAAAGACCTCTCTGTCCCATCGTTCAAACATATCTGCAGATTTTTGCATGTTCGATCGATCGGAGTACTTCTGAGATCAATCTTGGATAAATTGATCTCTGTTCTTTGATTTACTATTTGGACTTTGACTTTGACTTTTGTTTCGAATTTAAAAAAAAAAAAACAGAGAGAGAGAGAGAAATTGTCAAAAATACAAAAATATTTCTGTTTATTTTATTTTATTTTATTTTGTTTTTTTTGAAAAACATAAATATTTTCAATTTTCCATTATTAATTTTCCATTTATTTTTATTTTATTTTATTCATTTTCCAAACAAAATCCAAAAAAAATTTTTGATTTTTAATTTCTAATTTTTAAATTTTAATTTTCCAAAATTCAAAAATAGTTTTAATTTTTAATTATTTTTAATTCAGAAAAATCCAAAAATTTCAAAAATAATTTTGTCATTTAAGAGAAGAGATCGATTCCAGTTCGATCGATCTGAGGATTCAGTTCGATCGATCGATCTGAAAAGGAAATATTTTTAAAAATCGAACCTAGGGTCTTTCAATCGATTTCAAAAAAATCGATCTTCAAACCCTAGAGCCCATCGCCGCTGCAAACCTTCTATTCTATCTCCGGCGAACCCTCCGGCGACTTCATCTCATCCTGAATCTCTCTCCCTCATCCCGGATCTTGGATTTCATTCGCATCTCATCTTCTCTCTCGGTTTGGGGTAAGATCCGAGATCCCTTTTTTATTTCGAAGCTTTATTTTGATGCCATCACTGCTTTCCATGTTAGATTTATGATGATGATGGTGATTATAGCCATTGATGAAGCTTTGAAGCTCTATATATATGTGTGTATATATTGGTTTATATTTTTGGTTTTGATTTTTGATTTTGGAGGTCACGGGCCTAATTAAGTGACCATGTTTGTTGATTTGTTGTGTAGAGGGACCCACGAGCTTACTTGTGAGGCCCCCGTACCATCCACGTCACAGGTCTGTGACTTTTCAAATTTCACCTCACAATTCGATCGATTGAACTTCACAGATTTGCATCACACACTTTACACACCATCTCTTGTGTTTCATGATATCTCATACATGCCCAATGCTTGTGTTTTTCACATTGGATGCATTCCATACTTATACTGTCTAAGTATGAGTCACTTAATGTCATTTATTTCTTATGACTTGCATAGATTCATGTCCTTTATTCTATTTTGTCTATCTTATTTGACATACATGTTTCTATATGCTATGCCTTATTTCCTTATTCAGCTACTGACTTGTTCTGCAAGTTTTCCTTTTATTTTGCAGGCCATAGCTAAGGTCAAGATTGTTGCGCATGGACATTATCATCTTAGAGTTAGGCGGAGATTAGACGACCAGGTAGGCCCATCTCACGTCCAGGACCCCATTCCTGAGCCAGAGCTAGAGCAGATACAGCTCAGTCCCCATCCGCTGACTCTAGACTATAGTCTTCGGCTGCCACATCATCTTCTTCAGCTGAGGCTGAGCATGTACCATCTCCTTCACCACCACCAGTACTGCCAGACCTGGTCCCCGAGAGACCTGACAGGAGATACTCACGCCTTCAGGTGGCGCATGAGTCGATGTTCGACATTTCTTTCTTCTCTCGGTATATACTGACCCGGCCAGCTTACAATGATCTTGACTGGAGGGGTCTTTCAGCTATATTTGCCCCAGTCACTTATCCAGTTTATCCATGGCTTGTTCGGTTATTCTACCAGCATCTCCATCCGGCCCCGGGTAACTTATCAGAGCTGCAAACCACTATCGATGGATACCCCATTCGGATCACAATTGATATTCTAGCGAGATCATCCCGATATCCTCATATCTGCCCTTCTGATGTTCATTATCCTATTTTGGAGAGAAGGCATTCTTACACAAACATAGCTGTGGCACTTATAGGCCACTATGCAGATGGCGAGCTTTTCGCCACTCGAACTTATCTGCTTGATTGGCTCTGGTTCTACGATTCAGTCCTATACCAAAATGTATTTATGGCGGGCCATAAGATCCAGAGGCGGTCTGATTTTCTAGTTGCTTTATATGGATTCTACATAGGCCACTGGGTTTCTATGTCGGCACTCTATTGGAGTGTCATAATGAAGTTATATTCCACTTACATTAGCAAGGCCAAGCCCAGGCGAGCCACTTTTCTACCATTTGGCCATCTGATCACTCAGATCCTCAGAGATCAGCGCTATCCTATCCGTATGGATGAGCGTCCAGAGACAGGAGCTTGCCACTTTGGTAAGCAGGATTAGGATAAGAGCTACAATGCTCTTATCAAGAGTTTGCGCAAGGAGGCAGTTTTAGCAGCTAAGGAGCTTGAGATAGAGGAAATGGAGCAGGCAGCAACTACAGCCGTAGCAGCAGCAGCAGCAGTCGATCCAGCAGACCCACCAGTGGCTGCTGATGTGCATATGGATATTGATTTAGAGCGAGAGCCGCCAGTAGAGGAGCTTCTGCATCACTCTCCGGCAGGGTTGCCAATTCATTCTCAAGAGCAGACTCAGGACATACCGCAATTTCATGATCCAGTCATACCTGAGGCTCCAACTCAAACACCTGGCCTAGGAGAGTGTTTCCAGACATTGGAGGGTGAGGTTGTCTCTCTCCAGGCAGATGTTGTTTCTCTCAGAGCAGACGTCGTCTCCCTTAACACAAATGTGGTATCTCTCCGCTCAGACGTTCTAGCTACGCTGCAGGACATATCCAGAGATATCCGGGGATCACACCCCACCCGCCCTACATCCTCTGCCTGATCTCTCTACTTCTCTTTCATTTTTATCCATATCTGTGATATTAGACTGCTATTTTGATACTATTATATTATATTTTTGAGGCCAATCTGTCGGCCCTATTCCTGTGATGTATTATATATAATGTTTCCATTTTCTATATTATGCATGATATTTTTGGATGTCTGGATTTTATATTGATATATCTGTTTGTGATTGACTCCATTTATCAGGTACATCCCAGTGATTTCAGTGAGAGAATGCTGCCCGAATTTTTTAGGACCACCTTTTTCCTCTCTCTTTACTTTAATTTCTTATCCCATTTACATTTGCATGTCCACTGTGCACTATTATTATCTCCTTTGTTGTCTAATGAACTTTTATCCAGTGCCATCATTTTAGGACCACAGTTAATCCCAAGTTTGGGGGGGTTATACCACCCACTTTGGATACTTATGTCCCGGCCATTCTTTGCTTAGCTGCACGGGTATACTCTTTCCTTTGTTCTCTTTACACATTGAGGATATTGTGCCATTTAAGTTTGGGGGAATGGGTGATGTTACAGTATTTGCTTTAACTTCAAAATTTTGAGCATGACTTGTGTATTTAAGGAATTTTCTATGATTGATCCATAACTAGCTATGATTTTGATCTTTTGAGGACTATATTGCTTAGAATTTAAAAATTGCTTGACTTGAGAGTCCAATACTCCTTGTATGCCTTGTGGATGCCATTTAGGAGTAAATTTTTTGAAAATTTGATATCTTGCTTACACTTGTGGTCCATATATCTTGATTTTGTGATTGTTTTAAGATTCACTCTAGAATTCTACATTAGCACAGGCGCACACTAGTATTCATTTGTGGGGTACATGCTTTATTAATTATTGAATTGGTTATATCCCAATTGAGCTAGTCGTGCATTAAAAGCTTTCATCTTAATAAAAGCAAATAACAAACCCTTTTTATTGAGTAGCCGGGATTCTAGCCTCATCAAGCACTGAATTTCTCGCGCCGAAAGGTGGAGGGCCCGAACTCTAGGTTAATAATTGAACTTGCTAAAAAAAAAAAAGTTGCAAAAGCAATAAAAAAAGTGAGGACTTTTCCTAAAAGGTGAGAAGTGGGAAATGATTAGATGGAGGTTGTTTTGATTTGTAGCCCAGTTGATTTGAGCTTGTAAGTCCTTAGGGGTGTTTGAAAGCCTAATGCCCTAAAGTCATCTGGTTTGGGAGTCATTGACCTAATGCTCGACCTCATGGATCGCTAGAAAGCTTAATAGATCAACACATTGCACTATACTTCCATCTTTGATCCTTAGGATTAGAAAAAATAAAATAAAAATAAAAATAAAAATAAAAAATAAAAATCAAGTGAAAAGAATAAACGCACCTAGTTTAATAAAGCTTTAATAAGAGGTCCACTCTTTGTCTTGATGATCGGGACTAGATTTGTATGCTAGTTTGAGGGTAAGGATGTGATCATTTCTTTAGTTGGCTTAGATAGCAACATACTTGATACCGGTGCATTCAAAAAGAATTCTAGAGTTGTTTTGATTTGCATGATCATTTTCTTGATGTGTGAAGGACCATACTTGCTTACTTGATGTTGAAATTTTAGGAAATTGCTTGGAAATGTTTGAAAAATTACATACTTGAGGTAGTTTTCTCCCAATACTTGTTTGCAATATTGGTGTCTCTTTTGTGAGAATGTGTTTAATGTTTGTGGGTATCATTTCTGGAAACCCTCACGAGACTTCACTCGTCCACTAGGGGTAACCTAGGGATTTAAAAGGCTTGTTGCATAAGCTAAATGTAATCGTGTTCCCTACGAAAGTGGCGATATCCATTTATTGCTTTCTAGTTCATAATTGTATAGTTGTTCAATTCATTCATTTACTTTGTAGTTCATTACTAGGGATTAGTAATATTTAAGTTTGGGGGTGTGATGAGCGTTGAAAAATGCGTATTTAAACCCCTTAAGCTTAGGTATTCTAGTTACTTTATCTATCTTACTTTCCCATTTTAGACTAATTTCGTGTTATTGCCCTTTTTAGGTGCTTATTCCCAAAATAAGCTAATTCAGCCAAATAAGAGCTTAAAAGAAGCTAACTCAAGCTGGATGGAAGAAAGGAGCAAAGTGGAAGCAGATTGAAGCAAAGTATGGAATTCAGCAGGTTCGATCGATCATAAGTATATTTCGATCGGTCAAAAGTTCATCAATCTAGACATTTCAAGATAGATTCAAGCTCTTTTGTCCTTATCTAAAGATCCCACAAAGTTCAATCGATCCACAAATTCTCAGATCGATCGAAAAGATTCCATCTTATCCTGTTGTACCACCCCACCTACCACTTTTGTCTCTTTCCCCAAAACATCTCAAATTTGTCTTTATCCAAAAAGGCACTGCCATGGGAGGATCGATCCAGCCAAAGTTTGATAGATCTCGGCCATGTTCGATTGATCTCACCACAAGTTCGATCGATCAAACTTCCTCAAGCCTGAAAAAAGACAAAATCCAACTCATTAAAGGTTGGCTCATGGTGCAATCATTGGAGGAATATTGATGTGCGAGCCCAGACTATTGGGTGTGACATTTTAACCTACCTATATAAGGAATATGAGCCATTCTTGAGAGCATACTTGACATAACTTACATATTGTATAACATATTCTTGGAGAGGAGGCTAGAGACATTCTTGAGAGGTTTTCCATCTACTTCAAGAAGAGGAGCATTTATACTTTGGAGATAGCCCTTGAGGGTGGGAGGACACAATTCATGAGTGGCTAGACATCTTCTTAGGGCTAGAGTTAGCCCTAAGCATGTTTTCTTTATCTTGATTCATGTATTTTTTAAGAGATTTGTGTTGTACTACATGTTTTGACATATTTATATACATAAATCTTGTTTATTCAATGATTTGTGTGGTTTAATTCTTCCAAGTGACCATTTCATTCTATCCATATGTCTATGTATGCTAGAATAAATGTTCATGTGTTTATCTATATTTCTTGTGTTGTTGATACATGTCTATGTGTATTAATGCTACAGATCTAGAGATTGTCAAGACATAATTGATAAGCGCCGAATATTGCATATTCAAGCGCCCTTATTTACATTAGTTAGGTCTATTAGTGGTTTAATTGTATAGATTATCTCCAGCTCTGTGTTTCTGTGTATTCTCAGGCTTCTCCTCCAAAAGGAAATAAAATGGAAGCTTTTGAAGGTTTTCTGAAGGCTAAGTCATTCCGGACCTTTGCGTCCCTTGATTTCCATGAAGAAACTGCCAAAGTGGGTGCATAAGGAATTCCTACAAAGAGAAAAAAAGGCAAATGATTCTCAATGCCCCAATGCCAAGGTTATAGTCGAAGAAGTCTAAGCCAAAAGGGAAGAAAAATAAACCAAGGCTTCTTCGAGCGCTCGAAACCTCCTCTTCGAGCGCTCGTACTGCATACATGGCTAACTAGGCGTGCGACACTAGGTCACACAAGCGCTCGAAGTCCTTTCGAGCGCTCCAATTCAAAGCAGAAAGCTAAATCCTCCTTTCGAGCACTCGTAGCCTACCTTCAAGCACTCGTCCATGCAGTCTCAAGTCTTGAAGATTTTTCTAAGGCACCTTCGAGCGCTCGAACTGAGACCTTTAAGCGCTCGAAAGAACATTGCAGACCCACTTGCTCCTTGATCCTCTCAATTCTTATTCCCTCCTTAATTGGGTTGTTGGCAAAAAGTTGTGAGAGGACATGGGCCTCGATTTTTGAAGGATTTGGTAGATATCTTGTCTACAAAAGAGGAAGAGGAGGAGATTTCTAAAAAAACACATCTTTTCTTGCAAGATAGGGAAAGAGAGAAATATTGGAGAGGAGAGCTTGTGTGGCCAAGGCTGAGCTTGAATATGGAAGGCTTTCTCAAGCTTCTTCCTTCCTCTAGTGCAACCATGGGTAACTAATTCTCCATCTAGGGAGGTGATGAAGTCCTCCCTTGTAAGCATGTTCTAGTTTAGATTCTATTTTGGGATAACAATGTATAATTTTTGGTCTTTTCATGATCTAGAGCATCTTGCTTCTTGTAATGGATCTTAATGTATTCAAATGATTATTTTGAGTTAATTATCTGTTTTAGATGATTTCTTCTCTTAATCATTTTTGCTTGCACTCTCATGGTGACAATGGTAGTGAGATCATGGAATGGTTTTATTGGCATAAAGTTGGAGAGTCTTGATAATCCATGGCTTGGGTTCTCCCTTTGATGGTCTATGCTTGATTTCTAGCTTTATGTGCTTTCATCATTTAATTTATGGCTTGATAATCCTTGACTTAGTAAGCATGTTTTAGGCTACACCTTAGTTTAGGTAGTTGAACATGTGGACCTTTGATGGTTTATTCTTGCCTTTTAATTTAATGAACCTTTTGAAGATATTATAGCAACCGAGTGATGCTGTATATCATGATCATTTTATATGTTGTTTTCCCCCAAATTAGTCCTAATCTTGCATGTGTATAGGGATGGAGGCAGATTCACTTCCCTAGTCCTCTCTACTTATATTTAATTTCTTTAACTTCTTGCAAGCTTTTGTTTTATGAAATTTAAATTCTTAGGTCTTAAGTGACAACAACAAAACAAACTCTCTACCACCTTCATCAAACTAAAAAATGAATCTAACAACCTTGTTTGCCATAAACTAGCAGTCCCAGTGGTTTGAGTTACCCGACCAATTGCCCTATTTTACAATGATTTGTGCTATTGCAAAGGTTGATGTATAATTGACAACCGATCAATTTTTGGCACTGTTGTCGGGGACTGCAAACGGTTTTGCAACTGAGGTTTTAGGATTAACTTTGGTTTGATTGTTAATATTGTGAGATTGTGAATATTTTTTTGTCGGTTTCGATAACCTGTGTTTGAAGTGTTTCTGTGAGATTTTAGGGATTGAATGCTTATTGAGGGAATGCTAGCAAATTTGTAAGTCTAGATGACTTCAGGTAAGTTTTCGAAGCTCTAGTTTCGAATTTGTTAATATCGTGTATGTGTTAAATTTAGCAATAGTTAAGTTGTGAAGCCCTTGTCGAGGCTATTTTCTTATTTATTATCAATTGCAAGAATCGGTCCTTGTCGTGGCCATTTATATTTCTGTCTTGATAATTGAGGAGAGAGGGAACATTGTATATGGAGTTAATGGTAATGAATTGTTGTCTTGATTATGCTATGTGTTGTTGATGTTTGGCCGTAGGTCACTTTCCTTACCAACTCTTGACTCGCCAGTTGACATAAATTCACTTGAAGGAACTCTTAGAAGAAACCTTAGGGAATCTACTAGCATAAGAGAACTTGAAACTGAATTTAACACAATGGCTGAAAATGCAGGAAATGTCAGAAATGAGGGAATTAATAATGATAGGGCCGAAATTCCAAATGTGATTCCCATGACTCTTAGGGACCATTTCATCCCAACCACTTATGCTTCTCCCTCTTGCATAGTGATGCCAAACATTGAGGCCGCTCAATATGAAATCAAATCTAGCACCATCCAAATGCTTCCATATTTTCATGGCTTTGAAAATGAGGACCCTTATAAGCACCTTAATGAATTCCTTGAAATATGCTCTACCATCAAGCTTAGGGGCTTCCCTGACAATGCTCTCCATTTGCATCTCTTCCCATTCTCATTAAAAGAAAGGGCAAAATATTGGTTGAACTCCCTTGCTGCTAATTGCATCACCACATGGGCTCAATTGCAACAAGAATTCTTAAAGAAGTATTACCCAGTGAGTAAGACCAATCTAATGAGGCGTTCGATTCTTAGCTTTTCACAAAGCGATGGGGAACAACTCCATGAGACTTGGGAAAGACTACAAGACCTCCTTAGGAAATGTCCGCACCACCTATTTCCAAAATGGCAATTGGTGCAAGCTTTCTATGCTGGTTTGACCGACACGCATAGATTCATGGTTGACTCCTCATGTGGAAGGATGTTCATGTCTAAAAGTGCGGATGAGGCGTGGACCTTACTAGAGAATGTGAGTGAGAATTCATTGCAACACAATTCTCGTAGTGGTCCGAACTCAACCAATACAAAGAACACCAACCCTTGTCAACTAAAGACAATGAGGGAAGAATCTTCTCAAGTGGATGCCATAGCTCATAAATTCTATCAATTGATGGCACCACATCTATCTCTTTCCTTGTCTCAAAATTCAGCCAGTGCGGTGTGTGCATCATATACTAGTCCATTCCATCTCTCGGAAAATTGCCCCACACCGGAGCAATTCTCCAATCCCAATTGAGAGCAAGCAAATGCCATATTCTCAAGGCCCGGAAATAATCCATATTCCAATACTTACAATCCGGGATGGAGAGATCATCCGAATTTCTCGTGGAGGCAACAAGCCCCACAAAATTTCCAATTTCAAAATCAAGGGCATCAAAATCAGCCCTCTTCTCAATTTCAAAATAGGTCATTTTAGGTCTCGTCAAGCTACCGTCCTCCGTATAATCCCAATGTCTCTAATCAACCTCCTACGTTCCCAATTGATGAGATTGTGGCTGCAAACAAGCAAATGATGGAATCTCTAAACAAGCAAATAATGGAATCCAACAAGCAACTCTTGTCATCTTTACAGCCCACTCTCTAAATGGTTCATTCCAAATCTCAGTCTATTGCTAAACTTGAGAATCAAGTGGGGCAAATAGCCACTTCAATGAACCAACTCCTTCAAAGAGATAAAGGGAAGCTTCCCGCTCAACCATTTGAGAATCCTAGAGGGATTCATGTGATTGATGAAACCCATCCTCCGAGTGGGCCTACTCATGAACAAGTCCAAGCAATCACCCCCTAAGGAGTGGTCGAGTTGTGGACAATAAGGTTGATGGAGAGAAAAATGAAACAACTCTTCCTTCCAAAAATCCAAATCTTCTCTCTTTTAATCCAAAATTTACTCCGACAAATCCAAAGTCTAATGCTGAAAATCCCAAGTTTATCAACCCAAATGTAGAGACTTCTTATGAGCCTAAGGCTCCGTTTCCTCAACGTCTCCAAGAGTTGACACATTTTGGGAACAAGAATTATAAAATTGAAGACATGTGGGAAGTTTTCAAGTAAGTAAAGATCAATTTGCCTCTTTTGGATGCTATAAAGCAAATCCCTCCCTATGCAAAATTTATCAAGGATTTGTGCACTCAAAACCGCACTTCTAAAAATCATTTGCCAAAGAAGGTGAGATTAACTGAAAATGTGAGTGCAATCATTCAACACAGTGCTCCTCCAAAGTATAAGGATCCGGGCTCCCCAACTATCTCGTGTGTTATTGGCTACAATAAGATAGAAAGGGCCTTCCTTGACTTAGGAGCTAGTGTAAATTTGATTCCATATTCAGTTTACTTGCAGCTAGGTTTGGGGGATTTAAAGCCAACTTCCGTGGTCTTACAGCTTGCCGATAGATCGGTCAAGCATCCACGGGGCATTCTTGAAGATGTCATCATCAAAGTGGATAAATTCTGCTTTCCGGTAGACTTTGTGGTTCTTGACACAGAACCGGTCCATGACCCAAAGAAGCATATTCCCGTGATCCTCGGTAGGCCATTTTTAGCTACAGCTAATGCTTCGATTAATTGCCGAACCGGGGTGATGGACATTGCCTTTGGCAACATGCAAGTCAAACTTCACATCTTCCATCCAACTCAACATCCTTCCGATGAGGATGATTGCTTCCTTATTGATGTGATTGATGAAGTGGTTGAAGAATCTCTCCCCTTCATTCTAAGCAAGGACCCTCTTGAAACTTGCATGTCTCACTTTGACTTCTCAAGCTTTGACATTGATCAATTTATCCAAGAAGTAAACTCTTTACTTGACATTAATTCTATCATGGATCTTCCTTCTTGGAAAATACCGAGAGAACCACTTCCTCAACTTTCCATTACTCCTCTGGTCCCTTCCTTGAAATCTCCTCCACAACTCAAGCTAAAGCCGTTCCTGGCCCACCTCGAGTATGTGTTTCTCGGCGCAAATCAAACGCTTCCAGTCATTATTGTATCGGACCTTCTTAAGGACCAAGAAACCAACCTTTTAGCGGTGCTTCAAGAGCAAAAGAAGCTATTGGCTGGGGCAGTGGCTGATTTGAAAGGAATCAACCCTTCTATTTGTATGCATCGCATCCATATGGAGGAGGACGCTAAACCTTCTAGAGAGGTGCAGCGTCGGTTGAATCCCAACATGAAGGAAGTGGTCATGAAAGAAGTGATCAAGCTATTGGATGCGGGAATCATCTATCCCATCTCTGATAGCAAGTGGGTAAGTCCCACTCAAGTTGTTCCCAAGAAATTCGGCCTCACCGTCGTCGAAAATTCCGCGGTAGAGCTCGTGCCACAACGCACCACCACCGGGTGGCATGTGTGCATAGACTACCGAAAACTTAACTCTACCACTAGGAAGGATCATTGATCGACGGTCGAAATCAATTATAAATCAACCCTCTTCGCAATAGCACGAATCATTGTAAAATAGGGCTATTGGATGGGTAAGTCGAACCACTGGGACTGCACTAGTCTTAAGGCAACCTAAGTATCTAAAGTCATTTTAGAGTGATGAGGGGTTTATAAAGGGTTTGTGTGTTTGTCACTAAACTAAGAAATTAAAATGCATAAAACAATAGATTGCAATGAAATTGAAGAAGTGAGATACAAGTAGAAAAGACTAGGGAGATGAATCCACACTACACCCTAAGTATATGCTAGATTAGGTCTAAATTTGGGGATAAATAGCATATATGCAATAGTCAAGAAATATGAAGCAACTCCGTTGCTTAATAATCATCAAGAAGTTCACTTAATCAAAACAAGAATGATCCATCAAAAGCTACCATAGTTGAACTACTTAAACTAAGGTGTAGAATCAAATACACTATCTCAAGCAAAAGACCATCAAGCTTTCAATCAAATGGTGAAGCACATGAAGGTAGGAATCAAGTATAAACCATCAAAGGAGGTACCTAAGCAATGAAATATCAAGTTTCAAAATCAACATGCCTTGAAAAACATTCATAGTCTATATTTTCATTGTCACTATGAAAATAAAAGCAATAAGATTGATCCAAGAATCATCAAAGATATGACAATGAACTTACATCAACCATTTACACATTAAAATTCATTACAAGAAGGAATATGCTCTTAGACTATGAAACTACCATACATTATACATTATACATTATACATTATAGTCCCCAAAAGTATAGCCTAATCTAGAACATGATCAAAAGAGGGGGCTTCATCACCTCCCTAGATGGAGGTTTAGCTCTCCATTAATACAAAAATGGAAGAAGAAGAAGAATAATACAACTTCATTTTCGAGCTCTACTGTAGCACTCAAGAACACTCTCTTCCTTGCTCTCTTCTCTCTCCTCTAATCTTGTAAGAAATGAAGGATATATCTTATGTGGTCCTCCCTCTCTCTTGTCAAGCTCAAGTCAAGGCTCTCTCTCCTCCAAGGAACACCTCCAACCACTTCATAAAGAAGGAAGATGGCATTGAGGAAACCAATGTGCAAGTGGCTGAAATTGAGCCATTTCTGAGTGCAATCTGCCAGAATTTCGAGCACTCGAAGGGTGGTCTCGAGCACTCGAAATTAGTGTAATGAGCAACATGAATTCTTGCCCATCTCTGACCCACTGTGGAAGAATGACCTTAACTTTGTGTTCTGAACTCCGAATGATGATCTGTTTAAAGATTTGGAGAGCTGATTCAGAGTTTTAAAAACTTCATGTTTTGATAAAAACCCAATTCTCAAGTCTGGTTGGTCGAAAATGGGGAGAAAGGCAGCACTTCAGTGCTGCCAGGCAATTCTGCATACCTCTGGTAAGAAGATCATAACTCTCTGCTCCGAACTCCGAATGACAAACCGCTTGAAGATTTGGAAAGCTGATTTAGATCTCTAAAAACTTTATGTTTTGGTGGAGATCCAATTCTCAAGTATGGTTGGTCGAAATTGAAGAGCAAGGCAGAAACTCATTGCTGCCAGGCAGTTCTGAGCACCTCTGATAAGAAGATCATAACTCTCTGCTCCAAACTCCGAATGACGAACCGCTTGAAGATTTGGAAAGCTGATTCAGAGCTCTAAATATGTCATGTTATGAGGGAAGTCCAGTTCTCGAGTTTTCAAGGTCAAAATGGCGAGCAAATTCCAGGTTCCACTGCTGCCAGAAATTCAGCATTGTGACCTTTGATGTTCAAAACTCCACAAAGCATCCTTCTTGCTTCTTTTTGGCCAATGAACCTGAAAATATGCAAAAACGTGCATATGAAGGTAATCTACATAAAATAATAAATTAATGGACTTAACTAATGTAATTTAGGGCGCTTGAATATACAGTATTCGGCGCTTATCAATCATTTTCCACTTCCATTCATTGATCAAATCCTAGAGAGGTTTGCCGGCCAAAGCTTCTATTGTTTCCTTGATGGTTATTCCGGCTATAACCAAGTGGTAATTGATCCGCAAGATCAAGAGAAGACCACATTCATATGCCCCTTTGGAACCTTTGCTTATAGACGCATGCCTTTTGGGTTATGCAATGCTCCGGCCACGTTCCAAAGATGCATGATGTCTATATTTTCTGATATGGTTGAAAATTTCTTGGAAGTTTTCATGGACGATTTCTCCATCTTTGGCTCCTCCTTTGACTCATGTCTCCACAATCTATCTCTTGTACTCCAAAGATACAAAGAGACAAATCTAATTCTAAGTTGGGAGACAAGCCATTTTATGGTCCAAGAAGGCATTGTTCTAGGACATGTCATTTCTAAACGGGGAATTGAGGTGGACAAAGCCAAAGTTGAGTTAATCTCCAACCTCCCTCCTCCAAATTCTGTCCGTCAAATCCGTTCCTTTCTTGGCCATGCCGGCTTCTATCGTCGCTTCATCAAGGACTTTAGCAAAATTTCTCGGCCCTTGTGTAATCTTCTTGCCAAAGATATTCCGTTCAATTTTGATGAAGCTTGTATGGAAGCTTTCGTGAAACCTCACACTCTTCTCTCATCCGTCCCAATCATGAAACCGCCTAATTGGTCTCTTTCATTTGAGATCATGTGTGATGCATCCGATTATGTATTAGGTGCGATTTTGGGCCAACACGTGGATAAATTTCTATACATCATCTATTATGCTAGCAAGACACTCTCTAACGCTCAGTTAAATTACACCACCACTGAGAAAGAATTGCTAACTGTGGTGTATGCCTTGGATAAATTCCGTTCCTATCTTCTTGCATCCAAGGTCATTGTTTTTTCGGATCATGCTACTCTTAGGCACTTGCTCGCTAAAAAAGAGACCAAACCTTGCCTAATTCAATGGATACTTTACTTCAAGAGTTTGACATCGAAATTCGGGACAAAAAAAGGACCGACAATGTTGTCGCAGACCACCTCTCTCGCTTACTCATTAAAAAATCCTGTGAATTTGCTGCGGTTTGGGACTCCTTTCCAGATGAGCAACTCTTTCAGATTTCCCATTCAAGTCTCCCTTGGTTTGCGTACATTGTCAACTACCTTGCGGTAGGCAAAATTCCCTCCAATTGGTCAAAACAAGAAAGAGACCGTTTCTTCTCCCAAGTTAAGCATTTCTTTTGGGAAGATCCGGAATTGTTCAAGTACTGCCCAGATCAAATCATCCGGAGATGCATTACCGACAATGAAACCACAAGTGTCCTAAATTTCTGCCACACTCTTGCTTGTGGGGGACACTTTAGTGCCAGAAAGACCTCTGACAAAATCCTTCAAAGCGGATTTTATTGGCCATCTTTGTTTCGGGATGCTTACAATTTCTGTAAATCTTGTGAATGTTGCAAAAGCTCTGATCCATGTCTAGGAGAAACATGATGCCCCTCACTCCCATCCTTATTTTTGAAATTTTTGATGTATGGGGGATCGACTTCACGGGACCATTTTCATCTTCTTATGGCTATGAGTATATCCTTGTAACGGTGGACTATGTTTCCAAATGGGTTGAAGCCGAGGCTACCAAAACTGATGATCATAAAGTTGTGATCCAGTTCAATCAATATAACATTTTTAGTCATTTTGGTACGCCCCGAGCAATCATCAGTGATGGTGGATCTCATTTCAGAAATCGTTATCTTAAAACCGTCCTCTCTAAATACTCTGTCATTCACAAGGTTGCCACACCTTATCACCCTCAGACAAGTGGTCAAGTAGAAGTATCTAATCGGGAGATTAAGCATATCTTGGAAAAAATGATTTGACCGGACCACAAAGATTGGTCCTTAAGACTAAATGATACGCTTTGGGCCTACCGGACAGCTTACAAAACGCCCATTGGCATATCGCCATATCGGCTTATTTTTGGAAAAGCTTGTTATCTCCCAGTCGAATTAAAGCACTGTGTTTATTAGGCCATAAAAAGGCTCAACTTTGATCTCAAACAAGCCGGTTCGACTCGCAAATTACAACTCAATGAACTTGAGGAAATTCGAAATGATGCGTATAAAAGCGCAAAAATCTATAAGGCAAAGACTAAAGCATTTCATGACAAGGATATTGTCAAAAAGTCTTTCGCCCCCGGACAGAAAGCTTGGCTTTTCAATTCTAGATTGAGACTCTTTCCCGATAAACTCCGTTCACGGTGGGATGGTCCATATGTCATCACCGCGGTCTTTCCTTATAGTGCAGTCGAACTCCAAGATCCTACCAATGGATCTCTATTCCAGGTTAATGGCCAACAGCTTAAGCCTTACATCGATGGCATAGTCCCTATTTGAAAAGTTGAGAAAGTCCTATTGACGAACCTAATCTACGAGGATTAATGCACCATACAACGCCTGGTTCATCTAGCTATCAACATTAAATTTAGCATTCAAGGGAAGAAATTCTTTCTACTTCCATACTTCCCTATTTTCAATGGCCTAAGCCTTGAATTTTCTTAAGCCTTCTGCAGCTCTTGCTTCCGCTCTCGGAAGTTTTCCAGCTCTTTCCGGTAATTTTTTCAAACCTTCAAAATGGCACTATTGCGCATGAGCTTCTAATTTTAATGCTCCCGTGCTTCGAGGTCCCCCGGGTCCATAAGAACTTAAGTTATGCATTGGCAAATTCTTAGACCTCAGCACTGAGTCCGTTCGGCTAAGAATGAAAAATCCAACTTTAAAGGGTTTAAATTTTTTTCTAAGGCACTTTCGAGCACTCGCAAATCCACAAAAGGGCACTGCCTCGTTTTCGAGCGCTTGAAGACTCCTCTTTGAACGCTTGTAGCTCCAAAATCCTCACTGGCCCATCTTCGAGCACTCATCCATACCAGCGAGCACTCGTGCCTTGAAACTCAGCTCCATTTTCCCCACTGTCCCGTGCACGAGCACTCGTGCCCACCTTTTCGAGCGCTCGTGCTTTCGTGTCCTTCTTAAACCCAACTCTCCCTCTCCCTCACTTTTCATCTTCCCACATTCACTCCCCCTTCTTCCCCACGACCACCTACTCTCCATTAATTCCCCATAACTGCCATACCCCTCTTTCTTCCTTATTCATGGACGCATCTCCTATAAATACTCAACTCCTCTCCCCTTCTCTTCTCATCTCCTTCACTCTTCTTTGCTTCTTCATCCAAGGTATGCTATCTTCTCCCTCCTATTTCTTTTTTTTTCTTTTCATATTAAGGAGTGTGGGCATTGCATTTTTGGAGTTTTGATATTGGTGATGATGTTGTTGTTGATGTTGGTGTATGGCTAGAGCCCATTCTAGCATGAAAAGTCTGGGTTTTCTCCTCCATTGTTGCACCTCTAACCTTCACTCTTTCTTTTTGCCCACTAGGTGCTCGCTGAAATTCCCCATCCAATTCTCCATCTCCAAATGGCTCATGCGGAATCCTCTCGCCGTCTTAGGCCATTTAAGGGTGCCCCTGCTATTGTCCGAGAGCAGCCAAGGGATCCTTGGCTCACCAAAAAGCTCAACTATGAGCTCCTTTTTCCCGCTTGCGGATGTCTTTGCCGCTCTACCAACCTCTTGGGCTGTCACTGAATTAACAAATTGGCACCTTCAGCATATTTGCAAACCCGTAGCTAAGGTCGCCTACCCCCGCGTGGTACGACTGTTCTATCAAAACCTCAATTGCCCGGAAGACCATCCTAACACTCTCACCACTTCAATTGATGGCACTTTCTATTCATTCACTCTTGCTGACATTGTGATTGTATCCGGCTGTCCTCTAGAGTGCCCCGATGATATTGTGACTCGTGAGAATCTTCCTTTGTATGAGGAGGCTAATAATCTAACTGTGGAGCAAGTTGTTGCCGCTATTTACAACGTCGATGATCCTCATCGACCCCGGAGCTATACACTGAAATCCACCCTCCCTGAGCGCGTGTGGTTCTTTGATTCCATGCTTAAGCACAATATCTGCCCCTTGGTGCACAGCACCGAGCGCCGAGGTCTGATGTTACAAGCTTTGTATGCCCTGCACCAACGCCAATGGATCTCTATTCTGGAGCTCATTTGGAGCTAATTTATGCGGTTTTAGGACAACAGCATGAATTCCCAGCATCAACGAACCCAGACTTGGGCTTTGCCATTACCCTTCTTCATTACCAAGCTCCTGAAACATAAAGGTTTCATCATCCCGCCTCGTGAAGAAAAAGGCAAAAAGGTTCAGGCATTTACCATCCGCCGTTGGAACAATGTTCTTGGCCATTCTAGGCCCGTTCAGCCCGCTGCTCCTCCTTCCCCTCGGGATCCATCTCCTCCTATTCCAGAAGATGATCCCATGGCTGAGGATGCTGAATGGGAGGAGCCTCCTGTTGACCCTCAACAGGACCATGCTTTTCTCCGGGCTAGCATCGCTGGTATCCATGCTCGGATGGATCATTTTGAGAGTACCTTAGCAGACTACAATAGGGCAATGCAGGAGGACTACTTGTCTGTGGCAGAGGACCGTCGAGTTACGCCAGAGGAGCGTCGAGTGGCGCAGGTCGAAAGGCATGAAACTCAATCCCTCCTCAATGCCCTCATTGCCCATTTCCCACCTGGCCCATAGCTAGTTTGCCCGTTTGTGTTTTGTCTTTCGTTTCCCCTAGTCTATGTTTTTATTTTTGTTTATGTGCTACTATTTATGATAGGGAATTTATTTTTGTGCTAGTTAATCCGGGTAGACATGTGAAATTCCATTCCATTTTGTAATCTTGTCCACTTATTTTGTAATGGAAATTCCCTCTTTCTTTTTTTTTTTATTGTCTACTGCTACTTCTTGTTACTTTTTCATTATTATTTCTGTCTTCTATATCTTTTTCCATCTATTTCTATCAGTGTTCCCTTTACAGGTTGTACATTTCAAGTTTGGGGGCCTGTTTTTGTTGGACTTTGCACGGAAGCATTTTGTCACCTCACCATGCAATCTCCTCCTATTCTTGGTATTTTTTTTCTTGTTACCCTCTCTCATTTTCACTAACCGTTCGTTGTCTTCCCACATTGAGGACAATGTGCCATTCAAGTTTGGGGGCGCAATATTGCATTTTTGGTACTACATTTTTGCTTGCATAATTTAGCTTGGTTCATGTAAAGTAATAAAATCATTTTTTGTAAAACAATGATAATGTAATCTTGAAGCTTATTGGAGATGAAGCATATGTTTAATACCTTGTGTATCGAAGCAATTGTTAAATTTTGAAAATAAAGAAAAATTTGAAAAGATCACGTGATTTCGAATTAGTCTGTATAAATGTTTCAATTAGATTATCGTTGGATTTTATACTCTTTTATGCTTCACATTGCACAGATGCACACCGAAAACTTAACCGTGAGGCATGCAACTTGATTGACCTTGACCTTGACTTAGTTGATTTGAATTGATGAACCTAATGGATGAATATCCTTGGCATGAGTCAAAAAAAAAAAAAAATTTAATGACAATGACCGGTTTGAGTTTGTAGCCTTTCCAACTTAAGCTATTAAGCCCTAGGAATGTCTCTACATTTAACACCCTAAAGCCATCTGGTTTGGGAGTTGTTGGCCTAATGCTTGCCATATGGGTTGGTTAGAAAGCTTAAAAAACTTAAACATTGCACGATCATTCAAAAAAATAATAAACATGGTCCGTTGGAGTTCGTAGCCTTTCCAACTTAAGTTATTAAGCCCTAGGAATGTCTCTACACTTAACACCCTAAAGCCACCTGGTTTGGGAGTTGTTGGCCTAACGCTTGCTACATGGGTTGGTTAGAAAGCTTAAGGGACTTCGGCATTGCACAACCATAATATGTATCATTTTGAGTTATAATAAATTTTTAGCAAGCAACAAAAGTTGTATTGTAAATAAATTCATGCCTTAGTGACTTCATTTAAAAGGGAATTCAATGATTTGAAAACTTGTGTCTTGAAATTGGAAAGAGAAGGTTAAAGCCACATATTGGGAAACCCAGTTCACTTTCACTGAAGTTAGAGTTTATTTCTATTCAAAAGATAGCAATTGAGTTATTTATATAGACTATGATGTTGTCGCATGAATGTTGAAACATGTTTAACCATTTATTTTTGTATCAAGGCTTCATATATGCAAGGTAGTCTGCCTAATAATCCCATCTCCGGTCTTCTATATGCTTCAAGTTATATTTGAGCTATGCATGTATTCTATTTCACCATGGTTGATATTTTTAGGAAGTATTCCATTAGTTATCATTTCATTGAGTGTTTCATTTTGGTTTTTGCTATGGGACTAGCAAAATGTAAGTTTGGGGGTGTGATAAGCGCCGAATATTACATATTCAAGTGCCCTTATTTGCATTAGTTGGGTCTATTAGTGGTTTAATTGTATAGATTATCTCCAGTTCCGTGTTTCTGTGTATTCTCAGGTTTATCCTCCAAAAGGAAATAAAATGGAAGCTTTTGAAGGTTTTCTGAAGGCTAGGTCATTCCCGACCTTTGCGTCCCTTGATTTCCATGAAGAAACTGCCAAAGTGGGTGCATGAGGAATTCCTACAAAGAGAAAAAAGGGCAAATGATTCTCAATGTCCTAATGCCAAGGTCATAGTTAAAGAAGTCTAAGCCAGAAGGGAAGAAAAATAAACCAAGGCTTCTTCGAGCACTCGTACGGCATACATGGCTAACTAGGCGCGCGACACTAGGTCACACAAGCGCTCGAAGTCCTTTCGAGCGCTCCAATTCAAGGCAGAAAGCTAAATCCTCCTTTCGAGCACTCGTAGCCTACCTTCGAGCGCTCGTCCATGCAGTCTCGAGTCTTGAAGATTTTTCTAAGGCACCTTCGAGCGCTCGAACTGAGACCTTCGAGTGCTCAAAGGAACATTGCAGACCCACTTGCTCCTTGATCCTCTCAATTCTTGTTCCCTCCTTAATTGGGTTGTTGGCAAAAAGTTGTGAGAGGACATGGGCCTCGGTTTTTGAAGGATTTGGTAGACATCTTGTCTACAAAAGAGGAAGAGGAGGAGATTTCTAAAAAACACATCTTTTCTTGCAAGATAGGGAGAGAGAGAAATATTGGAGAGGAGAGCTTGTGTGGCCAAGGCTAAGCTCAAAAATGGAAGGCTTTCTCAAGCTTCTTCCTTCCTCTAGTACAACCATGGGTAACTAATTCTCCATCTAGGGAGGTGATGAAGTCCTCCCTTGTAAGCATGTTCTAGTTTAGATTCTATTTTGGGATAACAATGTATAATTTTTGGTCTTTTCATGATCTAGAGCATCTTGCTTCTTGTAATGGATCTTAATGTATTCAAATGATTATTTTGAGTTAATTATCTGTTTTAGATGGTTTCTTCTCTTAATCATTTTTGCTTGCACTCTCATGGTGACAATGGTAGTGAGATCATGGAATGGTTTTATTGGCATAAAGTTGGAGAGTCTTGATAATCCATGGCTTGGGTTCTCCCTTTGATGGTCTATGCTTGATTTCTAGCTTTATGTGTTTTCATCATTTAATTTAGGGCTTGATAATCCTTGACTTAGTAAGCATGTTTTAGGCTACACCTTAGTTTAGGTAGTTGAACATGTGGACCTTTGATGGTTTATTCTTGCCTTTTAATTTAATGAACCTCTTGAAGATATTATAGCAACCGAGTGATGATGTATATCATGATCATTTTATATGTTGTTTTCCCCCAAATTAGTCCTAATCTTGCATGTGTATAGGGATAGAGGCGGATTCACTTTCCTAGTCCTTTTTACTTATATTTAATTTCTTCAACTTCTTCCAAGCTTTTGTTTTATGAAATTTAAATTCTTAGGTCTTAAGTGACAACAACAAAACAAACTCTCTACCACCTTCATCAAACTAAAAAAATGAATCTAACAACCTTGTTTACTATAAACTAGCAGTCCCAGTGGTTCGACTTACCCGACCAATAGCCCTATTTTACAATGATTTATGCTATTACAAAGGTTGATGTATAATTGACAACCGATCAATAGTGCTTAATAGAATGCTCTTGTGGTTTATTTGATGATTCATACTCATTTCTTGATGGATTGTGCCTCTCCCTTAGTCTAATTAGTTTAATTTTCATGTCATTAACTTAGATGTAGTATAGTTACCTTAATTGTTAAATGGGAGGACAATCCATGCTTGTTATTTGATATTCCATACTTATGAATGTAAGTAGTATATTTCTCTAATTTTGTGATGTGTTTGGATTGTGAGCTTAAAGAAAGATTAATGGCCTACTTTGATATATTGTGCTATTCATTGTGTTGTCTAGACAATATACACTTAATTGGTCATCCATGCTTGTTGAAACAACCACACACACTCACTCTTGTTGCAACATATGCCTTCCCCTCATTAATTATGAATTGAGTATAGAGAAAAGTGATGCTTAGTGGTGGTGATCTCTAAATCCCAAGACCTCTCTCTCTTGTTTTCTCTATCCTTTAGTTACTTGCTTAATATTGATCTTGTTTAGTCTTAATTGTAGTTTAATCAACCAAACAACCTATCTTTGATCACTCGACCTACTAACCCTAAGCCTTGTTTTCACTACTAGTGCACCCTAAATCCCTTGGAACGATCCCTACTCACCCTAGCTATATTTTTAGTTAAAGGTAGTAGTGGCATTTATAAATTTAAAACTTGGCCACATTGCACATTCACTACCTTTTGAACATCTTTTAAGCGTTGGTGCGACGACAACACCACAATCTATCAAGAAACAAGTGTGAACCATCAAATAAATTTTAAGAGTGTTCAATTAAGCTCTATGTTTTGACCATCTCTAGATTAACTTCATCCATACAAATAGACATGCATAAATTCCACTAAATCTAGATAAAAGCACATGAATCATCCATTCTAGCATCTATAGACATATGGTTAGAAGTAAATAATCAATTGAAAGCATTAATCCATACACATCAAGTAGAAACCACAAGATATATATATAAATCCAAGATCAAAACATTGTTACAAATAAATCCACAAAAATATACAAAGAACTAAGTCTTGGAAGCAAACTTAGGGGCTACTCTAGCCCCAGGTAGATGTCTAGCCACTCATTGAAGTAGTCATCCAACCCTCAAGGGCTATCTCCATGGTAGGAATGACCTCCTTCTTGATGGAAACCCTAGAAGAATGGGGGAACTCCCAAAATGTGTAAAGCTCTCTAATCTCTAGCCTCCTCTCCAAGATGAGAAAATATAAGTTATGTTGTATGTTACAAGTAATGATGTAAAAATGGCTCAAAATCCGTATATAGGTAGGTCAAGTGTCACACCCAATGGTCTGGTCTCGTACACCAAGGTCCCTCCAATGATTGCACCATGAGCCAACTTTTAATGAGCTGGAATCTAATTTTTTTCGGATTTGAGGAAGTTCAATCGATCGAACTGTGTCAAGATCGATCTAACATGGCTGAGATCCACTGAATGCTGCAGAGATCAATCATCCTTAGCGGTGCCTTTTTGAATAAAGATAAATCTCTGAGATATTTTTGGGAAGAAGACAAAAGTGGTAGGTGGGAGGTAGGTGTGGATAAGATCGAATCATTTCGATCGATCTGGGAAATGTTGGATCAATCGAACTTGTTGGATTCTTTTGGATAAGGACAAGGGCTTGGATCTATCTTGAACTGTTTAGATTAATGAACTTTCGATCAATCAAAGAAATGCTGAGATCGATCGAACATGCTAAATTTCCACACTTTGCTTCATTTAGCTTTCACTTTGCTCCTTTCTTCCATTCAACTTGAGTTAACTTCTTTAATGCGCTTATTTGGCTGAATTGACTTATTTTTGGGATAAGCACCTAAAAAGGGCAATAACACGAAATTAGTCTAAAACGGGAAAGTAAGATTGATAAAGGTCCTAGAATACCTTAGCTTAAGGGGTTTAAATGCGCACTTTTCAGCGCTCATCACTTTCTACCTTTCCCGCCACCACATCGCCACCCATTTGAACCCACAACAATCCCAATCAAACCCATGACGATCTTAAACCATAGCTACCACTCTCTCTCTTTAAATTGAAAATCAGAAGCAAATCAAAGCTGCAAGTATCATTTTGGCTTTTCAAATTTTGCAGGTGTATTAGATACAGACGTGTTTGATCCAACAAGATACCAAGAAGGTGAGAGCCATATTCCTTACACATATGTTGTGTTTGGAGGTGGACCAAGAATGTGCCCTGGAGGAAAAAGGTATGCGAGATTGGCAATGCTTGCTTCTATACACCATGTGGTGACCAAATTTAAGATGATTTATATGCTCAATTTGGTGGAACAGTTAAATGAATTTGTAATTTATGTTTCCCATAACTAAAACGGTGGTGTGGAGGGATCGTGGATGGGTGTGGTGTGGTGGGGGTGGTGACTGGGTCTGGTTTTAGAGTGAGAAAAGTTTAATTTTAGAGAAAGAGTTGGGGTCATGAAGAGGAAGAAGACCCAAAGAGTTGGGGTCATGAAGAAGAAGAAAACCCTCTTAAAGGGGTTGTTTTCTAATTTTAGAATAATAATAATCAATTTTTCATTTAACATTAAATCATAAGACCAATTTTATCATTTCACAATCTAATTAACGTGTCAATCACGGGTATGGAATTAATCTAATAGCTTTTTATAGATTTAGGGGTTTGTTTTTTTATGATAGATGGGGGTTTATGCATACTTTTGATAATAAAAGGGGGTTTAATGATTTTAACCATATAATTAACTTAATGTGGAGCACTCCTCCTAAATTAATATATTTTGTTTATCTTGGAAGGTCGAAAGAGATTCCTATACTCCCCATTGAAGTGCAAAAAAAAAAAAAAAAAAAAAAAAAAAAAAAAAAAAAAAAAACTCATGTAGGTTAAAAAGTATGCAGATAACATTTTTCATTTCAAATTTCACTCATAGTATGAACAGTGAGCAAATAAAGGCTTCTAACACAAAAAAAATAAAAAAATAAAAAATAAAAAAAATGGCTTGTGCGAGTCATGTGACAAAAAAAGCCTCTTTAATACCAACACTACCCTTTTGGACTTCCCAAACTACCCTCACTCATTTCTATATATAATACCCTTATTTCTATTATTTTTTCTCTATAAATGTTCTCAATATTTAATTAACACTAATAGACTTCACACAAAAAATAATAATAATAAAAATAAAAAAAATCAAGATTATATCAAAAATGGTGAAAACGATGTCGTATTTTTTCACCAAAGTCACTCTTTCTTCTTTTTTAGGTTAGTTACTCCCTCAATATTTTCTTTCCTAAAGTATAAAGATTCATATTTTTGCTCAATCATAGTCATCACAGAGGTCAACATTGATGTCCATCGAAGTAGTTCTCCTCTACAATGCATCCATGACTAATCCTTCTCTTGAAAAATTGAGGAGAAAAATTTAATTATGCCGATTATATTAGTGACGTGGTATCACTAATTGATGAGATATTGACACGTAATGATAAGATCCACTAAAATAAAGCACACTTACTTATATGATATGATAATAGTACAAATAATAAAATATTAAATATGCGCGAATTTTTTCTGCAAAATTGAGAATTTGAATTTCTACTAGTCAAATGAATGTGTTTGATAGTTTATTTGTTTAGTTTTAGTTCTATTAACAAAAAGAACATTTCATTGGGGGGGGGGGGGGGAATAAAGAGGTTATCGTTAGCTTCTAAGGCTCACTTTTCCTTCCATTATTGATTACATTCATTAAATGGGAACTATATTCCCGTGATTTAGATAATTTTATTTGCATCTTTGTCGTGACCCAAGTTTTTCAACCCGGGGCGTCAGTGATGACCTGAAAGTTAACCCGATAACGGATTCAAAATGCAGAACCAAAAGATGAAACTAAAGTCCTTTAAGACATAAATCATCTCTAAGACACCAACGTGACATTCCATGAAGCCACGGAACTCAAGAAAAGCGAATGAGGAAACTAGTGTCAAAACAAGCTAAATCCGTTAATTAAAGGCAAAGTAGTCAATTCACAATTAAAAAGGGGAGAATTGACTCTAAATAATTAAAATAAGGTGAATACAATCTAATCTAATCATTTCACAACATTCCAAGAGGTTCCAAGAACATTGGCCAAGAATCCCACAAAATGCCCTTTCCCGGTTTAAGCGAAAACTGACACTAATAACTCCCATTGTGATTTGAATCTAAGAATGGCATTAGTACCATTGGAAAGCTGACTCAAAATCCTTGAGTTTAGGCTCAAGAATCACCCCATTGGGGTTAGAAACGAAGAAGTTATGATCATTTGAAGTTGGAACTTTAGTGTTGAAACATAACAGAGAGACTGTGAGAATGTATGCTATTTCGGTCACCGAAATAGAGTTCCAGACAGAATGTTTTCCGAAGACATGTTTTTAAGGGTTGGTTGGTTTGGTAGACCGAATTGAGGCCATCAGTGGACCGAAATAGAGTTTCGGTCGACCGAAATACCTCAAAAAGCTGTTGTAAGGCCTGCTATAAGCCTAAGGTGTTAAGGTTCAACCTATGCTTTGAATCCCATGATAATTTGGTTCAAAAATGAATGTTTAAAACTGATTTTTACTGAGATATGGATGTGTGGACATGCCAACAACCTTAATATGAATTATTTATAAATAGAACAACGGCTCATGGCCTCATACACATCATTTACAAGAATCTCACATGCTAAACCTCCAAAGTTTGTTTAAATACATTCTTAAAGCAAACGATGGTACCAAATGACTACAAGTGCTAAATTAAACATGTTTGGCCCTTGGCCTCAATACATACATGTTATTTAAGCATCAAAAAGTGTATTTAGGTACATATTACATATTTCAAGACGAAAATAACATTTTACACCAAAATGATACTACATACTAACACTTGCATGTTTTCAAAAATACAACAAAATACATCAAGACTTCAAAGCAACTTAAGGATGTGATGCATCCCAAAACAAAGTTTCTTTACCTATAAAATAACCCAAACAACTAGGGTGAGTAATCAAGTTACTCGTAGGATGTGGTGCATGCGCATACCCTATAGTTTCAAGTATAATGTGAACCAAACAAAGACCATCACAAGAGTGCATTCCACCTAACATCTATGTTTCCATAGTACTCTAAGGGATCATCTCGAGCTATACAAATATTTGAAACAATAAACACGTAGCATCCAAGTATATAAGACAAGTACACTAACCACACTAAAACTAAGATTACCAAATCACAAGCTACAAGAAATCCATGATTTACAACTTGAAAAGTAATACGAAATCAAATAATGGAAAGACTAGGATATGTGGCCACGAGGTCTGGCAAGTTATTTTGGGTAATTACGACCCACAAGGTACGACCTAGTACGCACTATGACTTAGGAGAATTCATATCCTTCATACTAGAGCCAAACCTTAGCCATCAAACATTTCATATTCTTACAAACTTCCAAAATCAACAAGTTCATGACATTTATGCAATCTTAATGCATGAAACTACCTACCAAGCATAAATAGGGTAAGACCACACAAACCATGCCCTAAGGTTGCATGTCTAAAGTGGCAAGCTAATATTACTACACATTATGCCATATGAATTTAATATTAATGTAGGCCACAATTACTAATCATGCAATATAGTAATTTACCTACAAGTAATTATAAGTGTTATATACAAGATTTTCATACTAGACTCTCAATGAAATCTCCATTTATTTAACAACATAAGTGCAATTTCAAGATATTCATAATAAACCCTCAATGAAATCACAAGTATTAGGCAAATCATTAAACAATAACCTACCTATACAATTTAATAGTCATATACATGCTTTAATTCACAAATCATAAGTCAAGCATATAAAATCTCTATTTATATGTAATTACAAGAATTTAAAAAGCATGTAATCAATATATATCAAGCTCCAATATATATAAAACCCAAAGAGGATAAACATACAACCACCGCTACCTCACAAGAGGATTGTTCCTCTTGAATCCAAGGGAAACAAAGGAATTTCAAGTTTTCCTTCTAGGGTTATGAAGAGGAAGATGAGGCAAGACTTTTGTATTCCAAACTTAATGGTCTAAAGTGAGTGGAAGGGTATCAAAAATGAAGTCAAAGCTCTAAGTCAAGCTTTGCTCCAATGGTGGCTAAGTTAGGGTTCTTGAGAGGAAAGAGATAATTGAATTGAAAGTGAAAACCCTAAGTTAGAATGGTGGCATTCTCCACTCACTATGTGCTCTTGCATTACTTCTCACACACACACTAAGACAAGACCAATTATGAAGCCTACACTTGTCATGAATCTAAGTAAGCTTCCAAGATTAAATATCCAACCTACACTTGTCAACCATCGACGCCAACAAGTGCTCCAATCCTAGGCCAACAAGTGGGTGAATCTCCATCCTCCAAATTTCAATAGATTATGTTTCCAAGTCACTCTACTCCAATGCCAATAAGTGGCACCATGAGAATGTGACACTTGTCATATTTTCTAATAATTGCAAAAAGGTCCCTTTTTAAAAATATCTTCCAAATTAAATTACAAAAAGGTCCCTAAGACGAAAAATAATTACTTTATTTAATTACACAAAAACCCCTCAAGTTATGAAAAATTACCAAAAGGTTATGCATCCATGCCTTTTACAAGAAAAGTAAACATTTAACATACTTTTCTACAAAAGTAAAAATGTAGATATCATGAAAATTAAATATCATGGATGTATGCAAAGCTGGAATCAAATCCGAGTGCAAAAAGTGAGGTTATGCAAGAAAAAATGAAAAACGACTAAAGGACGAAATAAAATAAAATAAAATAAAATTCTGAAAAATGAAAAGAAGGAAAATGACCGGGTCATTACAATCTTTCTCCGAATGGGACATAGACCAAATTCAACTTTCAATGAATCAAAATGATAATTAAGTTGATTTTTTAGGCTGATTAAGGAAATTAACTCAAAGTAATAATAACCGATTATGTTATTATTCAATACACCCCATTTTATTACTATCATTGAATACATTATGTTACTTGTTGAGAAAAGTCTTGTTTAGTAAAATAAAAAATTAATTACCGAAAGTTTTAATGGAATGGAATGGAATGCTTTTAATTTCATTTTTTTGTTTGAAAAGTAATTTTAAAGATGGAATACCCATTCTTCACCTTTCTCGAAGAATGGTCATTCCATCAAAATCATTTCACTTTCCAACAAGAGGAATGAGCATTCCATTCCCCACTTAAAAAAATACGGGAGTAAAAATAATATTAAAAATCACTTTACTTGAACGATGTGATTGCTAACACACTTTTCTCAAACAACGAGATCCAATAAAAATTAACTTTTTCTTGATTTTCCTTCCTTAATTTCCAAATATACATCGAAAATATATATTTATGCATATATATGTATATATATAGTTTTATATGGTTTATATATATAGATTAGCTTTTCTTTTTAAGCTAGGCATAACCAAACCAGAGAATGGGATCCATTCTCATTCTATTCTCTTGTTCATTTCATTCCTCCATACCAAACTAGCCCTAAGAGTTCAAATCTCTTTAGAAGAATAGTTCGGGTCGGGCATAGAGCCACCCTATTCACTACAAAGTTCCCTTTTGTCTTCTTTTCCTCAAGTCATTAGGCTTTGTTTGGTTAGCTAGAAAAGAAAGATAAAATATTTAAATTTTTTTAGAGTTTGGATGGATACAAATAGAAAACTAATGAAAAATTTAGTTTCTTTGGGCTCGTTTGGTTAAATGAAATCAACTAGAAAAGAAAGGAAAGAGAAAAGTTTTAATTTTTTTTAGAGTTTGGATAAATGGAAAAAAGAATTGTAATAGAAATATAGTTTCTCGTATTAGACTAGTTTCTTCCAAAAATTTTCTCACACAAAACACGCGAAAATAATATTTTCTCATGAAAACTACTTCTTTTTATTTGACGTTCCTATTTTATCCAACAATTGAATCATGTAAAACAACTAACTGAGTTTCTTTTCTAACTGCGTTTCTTTTATACTGAGTGGACTTCTAACATGTTCTCTTGCAATACTATTTGGGCGATTTTTTTTTTTTTTTCCCAAATATATACATTGTACATGATATATATATATATATATATATACCTTTATTATATATAGAGAGAATAATATATATTTTGCTCTTTTGTGTTCTCTGGTTGAAAGCCCATGAATCCATGAGCCCAATTTATTTATTTAATTTTTTATTATTATTATTATTTTACGCTTCCTTATTTCTGTTAAATGAATAGTTAGTTCTACTTCTACCTATCTTGAAGTATTATTTTAATTTAAACAATATAAATGAATATAAATAATTATATTATTAAATTTAATAATTCATCATTTTATTAAAACTTTAATAAAAATAGACTTCATCAAACACAAATTTATTTATTTTTTTAGTATTTGAAATCATAAGGGTAATTTTAGTATGCACAATCACTTTCTTTTCATTTTCATGCTATCCAAACTAATAAACTAATATTTTCATATAATTTTTCTGAATAAATTTTCATGCTAATCAAATGCTTGATAGAAAATTACTTTTCTTTTCATTCACTTCACTTTTCATACATTTTCTATTTCTTTTCTTTTCTTACTTATTTCTATCTAACCAAACGGAGCCTTACTGAGTATTTTCCCTCAAAATTTCCCCGCGCAAGCGCTTATTTATTTGCAGTTCCTATTTTACCCAGTAATTTAATCGTGCAAAGTTCTCTCCAAAACAACTTTTATTCTAACTTACCAAAGAACTAATTGGCCCAGCGGTATCACCCCTTCATTCCCAAAGGGGAGGTTGGGGTTCAAACCTCGGTGGAGGTAGGGTGTGTGAGTAATTGCTTTAACTTCCAAAAAAAAAAAAAATTCTATTCTAAGATAAGTTCGCAAGGCAAATTATACAATTATATTTACTGAATATCAATGATAATTTGGGTAAAATTACTCAAAATAGATCTTGCTTCTAAATAGAATTTTTTTTTTTTTTTTTTAATCGTCTGTTCTATGTTGCAATTCTAGCCACTCATAATTCGGTATGGATATATATATATATATATAATGAAATATTTGATTTTTCTCCCCAAAAGTAGTATTGCCTCTTCATCTCTAATTTTTTATATTTTTTAATAAATATATATATATATATATATATATATATATATATATATATATTTATAGTGAAATATTTGATTTTTCTCCCCAAAAGTAGTATTGCCTCTTCATATCTAATTTTTTATATTTTTTAATTTGTTTATCTTAAACTAATAATTAGTTTTACGTAAGAAAATATTATGAAGCCTTATTCTAAATACAAATAATAAAAATGAATATAAACAAGTATATATTTGAATTTAATAATCCATCATTTTACTTCATAAGGGTAGTTTTGGTATGCATAATCATTTTCTTTTCATTTTCATGTTATCCAAACTAACAAACTAATATTTTTTACACTTTTCTTGGATAAATTTTCATGCTAACCGAATGCATGTTAGAAAATCTCTATTCTTTTCATTCATTTCATTTTTCTTTCACTTTCTATTTCTTTTATTTTCTAGCTTATTTCCATATAACCAAACGGAGCATTAGGGAATTCGGATTTGAAATCATTACAATGTATGGGAAGTCTAGATGTGACATGTTGGTTGGGCTTGATTTTTGAGTTATTTGGGCAGGCTTATGATATTGGGCTTTATTATTGGGTTCTTTAAGCGGGTTTAACGAGCTTTAGTATTTCAGGTGGGTTCCGGTTGGGCTTCGGGCTTCATATCAACCTGAGCACGAAGTGAATTGAATTCGGGCTCAATAAACCTAGTTGATGAGCGCTGAAAAGTATGCATTTAAACCCGTTAAGTTTAGATATTCTAGGACATTTATCTATCTTATTTTCCCGCTTTAGATTGATTTCATGTTATTTCCGTTTTCAGGCACTTATACCCAAAATAAGCTAATTCAACTAAATAAGAGCATAATTGAAGCAATCTTGAGATGAATGGAAGAAAGGAGCAGAGGGGAAGTAAAATGAAGCAAGTGGTGGAAGTTCACAATGTTCGATCGATCACAGAATTTCTTCAATCGATCTAACATAGATCGATCTCTGCACTCTAAGATGGATCCAAGCTCTTTTGTCCTTATCCTAAAGATCCTAAAATGTTCGATCGATCCAACATTTATCAGATCAATCGAAAAGATTCTGTCTTATCCTATTGTACCATCCCACCTACCACTTTTATCTTTTTTCCAAAATATCTCAAAAATATCTCAGATTTGTCTTTATCCAAAAAAGCGCCGCCATGGGAGGATCGATCCAGCCAAAGTTTGATAGATCTCAGCCAAGTTCGATCGATCTCAGCATAGGTTCGATCGATCGAACCTTCTCAAGTGCGAATTAAATCAATTTTCAGCTCATTAAAAGTTGTCTTATAGTGCAATCATTGGAGGAGCCCTTGTGTACGAGCCTAAACCATTGGGTGTGACATTTGAGCTACCTATATAAGGATTATGAGCCACTTTTGCAAAGGAGATGCTTTTATGTTTTAGATACAACATTTTGATATTCTTAGAGAGGAAGAAAAGAGAAGAAGAGGCTAAAGACACATTCTTGGGAAGTTTTCCATCTACCTCAAGAAGAAGAGTAATTTTTACCGTGGAGATAGCCCTTGAGGGTTGGAGGACACCATCCATGAGTGGCTAGACATCCTCTTGGGGCTAGAGTTAGCCCTAAGCATGCCTTCTTTACCTTGATTTATATATTTTTGAGGGGATTTGTGTTGTAATACATGTTTTGACATTTTTATATACATAGATCTTGTTTATTCAATGATTTGTATGGTTTAATTCTTCCAATTGATCATTTCATTCTATCCATATGTCTATGTATACTAGAATAGATGTTCATGTGTTTATCTCTAACTCTTGTGTTGTTGATGCATGTCTATGTGTGTTGATGCTATAGATCTAGAAATTGTTAAGACATAGTGCTTAATAAAATGTTCTTGTAGTTTATTTGATGGTTCATACTCATTTCTTGATGGATTATGCCTCTCCCTTAGTTTAATTAGTTTAATTTTCATGTCATTAGCTTAAATGTAGTGTAGTTACTTTAGTTGTTAAATGGGAGGACAATCCATGCTTGTTGTTTGATGTTCCATACTTATGAATGCAAGTAGTATATTCCTCTAATCATGTGATGTGTTTGGATTGTGAGCTTAAAGGAAGAATTAATGGCTTAGTTTGATATATTGTGCTATTCATTGTGTTGTTTAGACAATATATACTTAATTGGTCATCCATGCTTGTTGAAACAACCACACACACTCACTATTGTTGCAACATATATTTTCGCTCTCATTAATTATGAATTGAGTGTATAGAAAGGTGATGCTTAGTGGTGACCTCTAAGTCCCAAGACCTCTTTCTCTTGTTTTCTCTATCCTTTAATTACTTGTTTTATATTGAGCTTGTTTAGTTTTAATTGTAGTTTAATCAATCAAACCTACCACATTTTGATCACTCGACCTACTAACCCAAATCTTATTTCCATAGTAACACGACCCACCAATCCCTTGGGACGATCCCTACTCGCCCTAGCTATATTTTTAGTTGGAGGTAGTAGTGGCTTTTATAAATTTAAAACTTGGCCACATTGCACACTCACACTCTTAGTTCATATCTTTGCAAACTTGCTCCCGTACACCACTAAGTTTTTGGCACCGTTGCCGGGGATTGATTTTAGGCAACGTCGTATTATGGAAACAATTAGGAATTAGTACTCTTTTGATCGTGTCTTTACTTTATTTTTATTTTTGATTACTTATTGTGTTGGTTCTTGTTTGACTAGGTACATTGGGCTAAGGAAGTGAGCAAGGGAGCATTCTAAGCAAGGAGCTAAGCAAAAGAAAGGAAAAAACTAAAAATCTAAAATTTGCAAAGCTAAAGTTGAAAAATAATTTGAAGTGCTTAAGGACCCTTTGTGAGCTCTTCCTAAACTCAATCTCTAGTTAAATCGTCGGCCCGCGTGGAGGCTAGTTTTTCATTTCTAGATAAATCGTGAGCCTGCGCGGTGATAATTTACTTTTCTTGCGTAATTGTTGAAAGTATGGGAGTATGGGATCATTGTATGTGGAGGAAGTTTGTTGATTGATTTGTTGCGAAGGTGAAATGATTGATTACTACTCGTTGCTTATTTGTGTTTTGTTTGTGCATGCACGGTCGGAGATCATTAAATCCTACTCTTGTCCCACTTATTTTCATCTTGAATCCGTTATTCGAAATCCTAGGGGAAGAGGTAGTTCTAGTCATTCCATTTTATCAATGGAAGACCATAATGAGGACCATGTGGAGGACCTTGGTCACATAAACCAACAAAGTATCCTCTACCCTAATGTGCATCATGACAACATCCAAGTTCCATTAGGCATGCCGAGGCAATTCATTCACCCACCACAATAACAAGGCCAAGTCCCATTGGGAATGCCTAGACCAATGTATGCTCCATAACCTCCCATAATCCAAGGTAATCAAGGTGCTCATGTAGCACCACCAATTGTAAATCCCCCTCTTGCTTTGCGTGATCATTATGTGCCGAATGAATATAATGCACCCACATGTATTCAATTGCCACCATTTAGAACCATTCACTATGAGATTAAACCACAAACTATTCAAATGCTCCCTAACTATTATGGACATCCAAGTGAAGAACCTTATAAGCATTTGGATGAGTTTCTTAAAGCGTGTTCCACCGTGAAATACACGGACATGCCGGAAGAGGTTTTAAGGCTTAAACTTTTTCCATTCACCCTTAAAGACAAGGCAAAATATTGGTTCAATAATCTTAGGCTTTTTTCAATAACTTCTTAGGCAGAAATGCAACAAAAGTTCTTGAAAAAGTACTATCCGGTTTCTAATACTAATGCCATGAGAACCTCAATTCGAGACTTTTCACAAGGGGATGGGGAAACATTTCATGAAGCATGGGAACACCTAAATGACTTACTTAAGAAGTGTCCACACCACGACATACCCAAATGGCAATTAGTTCAATGTTTCTTTGAAGGTTTGTTGGATAATTTCAAAGGAATGGTTGATGCTTCCATTGGTGGCTCTTCTATTGATAGGCATGAGGATGATGTGTGGTGTCTTTATGAAAGTATGAGCGAGAATTCAATGCATAGATCATTATCTTCCAAGAATGGTAGAAATTCAAGTGGAAGGAAGAATGTTGACTTATATCAAGTCGACAACTCTAATGAAATAGCCGCCGAGATGAAATCCTTATCTCAAAGGTTTGATCAATTTTTTATCAACCAAAACTCGGCAAATCAAGTGTCTTCCTCCCCTAATCATGTTCATCGTCCATCTAATGAATCGTGCATGACGTGTTCTAGTGTCTTACATTCTACTTCCAATTGTCCCCATGGACATGTCCAAAATGAGCATCATGAACAAGTCAATGCAGCATTTGTTAATCAAGGGAACAATCATTATGGCAACCATTACAATCCTAATTGGAGGAATCACCCGAATTTCTCTTGGAAAAGCCAAAGGGAAGACTCAAACCATCCCCAAGGTAGTTTTTGTAATACCCCTAGTTTTAAAAGGATATAATTGAAATTTTTATTATTTATTTTATTGATTTTTTTGTTGTTTACGTGGCTACATGGTTAGATGCTTTTAAGATATATGTGTAATTGAATTAATTGTTTAATTTTGTGTGTGCTTTAAGTATTGTGTTTACATTAAGTGTTGAATAAAATTATTTGTTATTTGATTTTGATGTGACTTTTATTTTATTTCATTTTGTTTTATTTTTAGTTTAAATTGATGGATTTGGGATCATAGTAATGGACCAACAGTGGGTCTCATGGACTACTTGAATAAAGGTTGCAGATGGGTACGAGTAATTCCCATATATGGTTGGTGGTATATATATATACTCGCGTATATATATTGGCAAATATAGATTGTTATTATTCTTGTTATTTATTTTAATGGTAATAATAATAATAATATGTTATTAGATTATATATATATATATATATATATATATATATATATATATATATATATATATATATATATATATATTAATGAGAAATTATATGTATATAATTGGTGAAAACGTATAGGGCAGTCTATATCGATGTAATTGTATTTTTATTTTATTTTTCTTTTCTTTTATTATCAGCCAACTTAGTATTGGATTGGAGTTAAGGTTTTATTTAACCTATATAAATATATACGATGGTCTGCAATAGGGTTTGAAAACCCTTATAGCAGCAGTAAGGGACGGGAGAATACAGAGAGGTTTTAAAGAGAAACTGAGAAAGAAGAAGCTAGGGGTTTGGCCAAGGATTGTAAGCTCAACCAAGGAGGAAGGTTGAGGGCTGTTCAAGGGTTTAGACCAAAGCAGAGGAGTCCTTGACGGCAGTCACGATCGCCGGAAAAAAACTTAGGAAGACCGCGACGAGGTTTTTATTCAAAATCCACAAAGGCAAGTTCTATTTTGTCTCTTTCCCTTTGCCCTGTGTTCTGTGCATACCTAGATGATCTCTAAGATTTTAATCGGTTATTAATTGAATCCATGTTTTATACATATTGAATTGCTCATCTCTGTATGTTTAAATTTACTCTGGAATTGTGTGCAAATTTGGGTTTCAGTTTTGAACTTAAAACATGTTACAACGGTAATTGATTTTAGGGTTCTTTTTACTGCAAACTAATTTAAATAAAGGACTGGGATGCTTCTGGATATTCTTTAGACTCTTAAGAATAGTATTCATGAAGAACAGAATGGCTGAAAATAGCCGAAAAAACAGCAGACGAAGCGAGGAATTGTAGAACTCTGAGAGAGAGAGATAGAGCCGGCTCCATGGGAGTGGGAGCCGGCTCCCCTCTTTACAGAGCCGGCTCCAAGGGCTAGGGAGCTGGCTCTGAGATGCTTGGAGCCTGTTCCATCTTCTTGAGAGTAGGCTCTATGGTTTTAATACGTACTGGGTAATTTTGATGAGTTCTGGAGTGGTTTTGGGCACTGTTTGGACTCGTGGGTTTCTCGAACTGTGTTGGAATGTTAATAAGGGTTCTAAATATTAATTCAGAGTATATTAAAAGCCTTGGATACATAGTCTTTAGAAGTATGCTAATAATTTGAACTGTATCAAAAATTAAACAATTTTGCATGCAGTTAACAAATAGGAAGGATTAGATTGTTAAATTTTGTTTTAATAATTTAATGGACTGTAGCATAGAATCCAAACATTATATTATACTATTTTAGAGCCCAATTTGCATAATTAATGTCTTTGTGCTCATGGATTTAACAGTAGGAAAGTTTAACCGATCTTGCATACTGTTAATGGATAGACAGGATTAAATTTTTTTAGTTTTGTTTTAACAATTTAAAGTGTTGTAGAATGATTTTTAAATCATGTTCTGGATGCATAATAGATTTATTTAATTATCAGACTTGTTTTATGCTTACTTTGGATTATAATTGCTGAGGTATTGTACTTTAATCTGCAATTACATAGATTACGGTTTTGGAATTTTAATTGCTGAGCTATTAAAACTATGTTCTGTAATTACATGGATAAAATGCTTTGGATTCTCTTTGCTAAACTATTAAATAATGTTATAGCAATTTATAAGGATGTTAGTTTTGATTTTGACTGATGAACTGTTTAAATTCTGTTTTATCAGCTATATGGATTATGTAGATTGTATTTGGTGTACTGTATGAGGTGTTGCATCATTTACGGATCATTTGCATGATATGCACCAGTATAGGATGGTGGCATATGGAAGGACGGATTAGATCAAAACGCTAATTCCTACTCATTCACACGTACGGAATGGATTAACTAAAACAATTAAATCCTACATGGTTTCATGTCCTATCAACTAAAATGGTTGAACGACATATTGGATGGTTGTTTATATTTCTGTATTAGGAAGGATAGGGATTTAATTAACACATTTAAATCCTAATTTTATTTAAGTCAGATCGACTGAGTAAGTTGAGTGACTATTTGGATTAATTATTATTTATGGTTAAGCCAGATCGACTGAGTAAGTTGAATGACTACCTGGATTTATTGTTATTCGCGATTAAATCGAATTGACTGAGTAAGTTGAGTGGCAAACCGAATTAGGAGTCTTATGTCAGATCGACAAAGAATTGAATGACATACTCTGGTTTTGGATGGATTTATATATATATAATTTATGGTACCGCGATATGAGCTTGAGTCTCTAGGTCGTTGGTTAGGGAGCGTTTATGCAGTAGGATGCGTAGCTGGCTGTGTTGGTTGAGGTATACCCTGTTAGGCTTAGGTAGTCATGCCCACTCACGTGCGTTTTGCATGTTGCCTTCTAATCAGGTTGAGACCCTTATCATAGTCCAGTGAGAGTCCTATAGTGTGGATATATATATATATTTATGGACTGTATAGATATGGTTGAGGCATCTAGGGTGTATCTTCGTATCGGGTCTCTATTTAGATTGTAGTTAGGATAGAACTTGTTTATGGGCCTGACCTACTATTATTTTTTAGGTAACGGATGGTTCCAGGTCTTAGAGCTTGTTTATGCTGAGCAGAGAGGGTTACTCATTCTTCCGACGACGTAGGAGTTTTCTTCATAATTTAGCGTTGGAGTTCTTCAGTTGTGGTTTTCAGTGTTAGAGTTTTATTAGGGGTCCACCAGATGGATTCTCGAGTTGAATTGGAAATGGAGAAATTTAATATTTCAGAATAGTTTCTTATTTGCAAAAATTTATTCTGAGGTTTCAGTTTCTGGGTTATCATTTTAGTTTCTTTTCAGCAATTTTATTTATTCCTGTTTATCTAAATTGTATTATGTGTTCGTTTATTGCTAATTGGTTTGATATCCTCAGGTAATCGGGTGTGGGCCTGGCTAACCCACATCCAGAAATCCAGGGGTATCACAGTTGGTATCAGAGCACTCCAGGTTCTAGTGTCCTTAGGAGTGTCTTTCGTTATAGGACTTCCGCGTTGCGTCTCTTAGAAACTTAGAGCCGTATTAGGATTCATTGTACTTTCTATACGGTTCATTAGGAGGAGTTGATGTCGATTATGTTCCATAGTTATGGAATGGTTGACACTAGGAGTAGGATGGGGTTCAAGGCGAAAGCGATATAGACCCAAAGGAGTAAAGAAGTGCGTTGTTGAATTCTTTGCCAGAAGCAGAACTTAGGATCGAAGGTTTTGTTCCGGGGTTGGCACTACTTAGAAAGTATAAGCCAAGGAAGGATTAAGGTGAAGGTGTTAGGTCACAGCATATCGGGGCCAACACAATTTCAGTTGTTCTCAAAAAGGGAGACAAGCGAAGAATAAGAGTCAGAAGAGGATCTTAAGGGAGGAGATTTTGGCGTATCCAATCAAGTGGATATTGAAGCTTAAAGATGAAGGATCACACGAGGGTGATCTTATTTGCTAGTAGTATAGTGAATGATACTAGTAGAGTTGGTGTGGATCAATCTACATATGGTTGAATTTTCGTATCATCTCTCAGAGAGTTATTTGAGAAGTACTCTTCTGGAGGGTCGGAATTTGATGGAGTTCTTATCAGAACGAAGACGTGATTTTATATCATACTCCGGAGTGTATGGGGATTAGGTTGTGACGTTCTAAGTTGCTTTATAAAGCTACGATAGACAGTGTGCATTCCGCATATAAGGAGGATGAGGGTTAAGCCCTTTGGGTATTTGCTTAGGCAAACGATTGTACAATTAAGCTATGTTTAATGGTTAGGTTTCAAAGTTGGATGATTACCAACGAAACTATGAAATGAACTTTTATGAAATAATTTGGCAACTTGAGTTCAAAGGAGGTTTTCTTCTCCGGAATGGAGGATGTCTTAAGTAGAATTATATTTTGAATTATAATGTGTGTATCTACGTGTTTTATTTTTGTTACATGTGTTTCATTTTGTTATTACGTATTTCATTTTTGTTAATTAGTCCAAATTGGGAATATGGATTGGTTGGGGACACGAGTATGTGATCAGCCAATTATTGTTTTAATAACATAGAGTAATAGCGATATTTACGCTAGGATTGTGGGCATATGGTCATGGGAGTTGGTAGAAATACATAATTCTAGCCACTCTATTGGACCTAAACATGCATCAATATTGTATGTTATTTAGGGTGGGATAGTTAAACTATCAATACGAGTCAAATAATCTAAAACGATTAGTTTGATATGCTCTATGCTAGATATGGGTTTATTTTTACAACGCCCTAAAAATGGTGGATGGTAATGGGGCGGTATTCGTGAGGTTGCGGTAGATAAAGATCACTGTAATGCCACTATGGTGCATCAAGGGTGTCGGAGGTGCAGAACTTCTTCTTGAAAATTTCAAAAGTAGTCACCAAAATGGAAGGAGGATTTCGTACTGGAAGGTACTTATTAAAATGTGTAATACCCCTAATTTTAAAAATGATAGTCCTGCTATTTTGGTTAATTATTTAATTGTATTTTTAATAATTTAAATTGTGACTTGTCTTAATTATGCTGTTTTAATTTTTTTAATTATTTAGTTAATTGTATTTTTGTATTTTATTTCTTTTAAATGCTTAATTGGTTTTATTTAGGGTTTAGTTAACTGTTTAATTGTGTATTAAATTTTCATTACGTGACTCATTGTCTTAATTGAACTTAAATGTTTTAATTATTTTAACGTGGTTCTGTTTTATTGTTGCACTTATATAGTTACAATAGGTTTACAATTTACATAAGTAGCTAACGATGATTAAAACCTAGGTTTATATTCTATGGGCCGGGTAAATCAGTTAGGGTTTAATGGAACCTAGGATTGGTGACCTATAAATATACCAGTAATGCTCTGCCTAGGGTTTAAGATTATATTCACGATATAGTAAAGGCAGAAGTAATTTTGGAGAAGTCTGGGAAGCAACAGAGAGGGAAGAAACAGAGAGTTCACCGGGGAATTTAGTACGACGTCGGTGTGAGGCAAGTTCTAATCCTAACTCTATTCCTTAGGCTCGTGTTCTTTGCATCTCTAATACAATTCCAGGAATATATAAAGGTTTAAAATTAAACAAGGTTTACATGTCTGGGATAATTAAACCTGAACGTGAATCATGGAGTTGGTTATTATTTGTTTTAAACTTTTTCTTTGTGTAACTCCTGCTTTACGTTATGTTTTAATGGATGTCAATTAAATATTAAAAGATATAATTAGTGCCAGGAAAACCTTGGGAAAGTATTAAACTTAGTCTGGTTTGCAGGGGTGATCACTTGAAACAGTATGATAATGAATAAGCAGTTGTTTCGGTTTAGTTTCTTCTTGCATAAGAGTTATTGTAATTAATGTTGGTTGATGAATTAAGAGTTTAATTAATTCGGGATTACACTAGGACAAAATTTTAACTGGTAAAAGCTTAACAATTGAGGACAAACAAACTGGACGTCGCCGGAGTGGACACAGGGGAAGAAAACAAGCAGAGAGGAGGAGAGGGGGAAGAGGTGGCTCCATGGAATCATGGAGCCGGCTCTAAAAAGGTTTGGAGGCGGCTCTAAATAGGTTGGAGCCGGCTCCATCATGTTTGGAGGCGGCTCCAACTTGTTTGGAGCTGGCTCCTTCATGGTTTTTGTAATTTTTTTTTGGTTTTCTACGATTTCTGGGCTGCTGTGGTTGAATTTTTAAAGGTCCAGGTTGAAACAGGAGTTGATCTGGGGGTGTACAGTCGTGTCTAGACTCTTATTGAAGGTTCAAAAATTATGGTAATACATAATATACCATAGGAAGTAAACGTAGGAAACAATGGAAAACTCTACAGAAAGTTTATAGAATTGGGGTTGTGAATGGTTCAAGTTGTCTGCTTGTAAATTGGTAGTTGACTTATGAAGTTTATGGTTTAAATCATGTCAAAGTATGATAAAAAATAAGCTTGTGAATTTATAGATTTTAATACGCTTATTTGGAATTAAGTTGGTTTACTATTTTTTGAGAGGAAAGGATTTGAAGTTGCTACAATATAGAATAGCACTTCTCATGGATGGTTCTTTTGTTTAAAAAAAAAAAAAAAATCAATCATGTTCCAGCAGTATTAAACTAAGCCTGTGAGGTATATATTCTGAGTGTGCTTACTTGGAATAAATTATTTTACGTATATGTCCTGTTAAATCCATTATTGGACTTTGCGATCCGGAAATTTATTAAGCCTGTTAACTTATATAATTGTATCATGCTTAATAAGGAACCATTGATGTATATATATTATATTTTATCATCAATTGTTGGATGTATGAAATAGTTGATAATTCCATTATTTACTTGTTTTATCAACTACTGGATGTTGGATTACATGCACCGGTATGGGACGGTGACATGTCTAGGTTTGGATTAGTTTCAAAATACTACATCCTATCTGCACGGAATAAGGGAATGGATTATGCAATAAATCCTACTTATACTTAAGTCAAAGAAGTTACACAAGCTGAATGACTAACTGGATTACTGGATATCTATGTTAAGTCAAAGAAGCTGCACAAGCTGAATGACTAACTGGATTTCTTATGGATGGATAGGATAAGACTTTATATATATATTTATGGTACCGCGATATGAGCTTAAGTCTCAGAGTCGACGGTTAGGGAGCGTATATGCGGTAGGATGCATAACTGGCTACGATGGTTGGAGGTGTACCCTGTTTAGGCTTAGGTACACATGTCCACTTCGTGTGCGTTTTAGCATATTACCTCTACTCAGGTTGAGACCGGCTTGTAGTCCAGTGAGAGTCTTTTAGTGTGAATATATATATATATTTACGGACTATTAGCTATTGTTGAATTGTATAGAATGTATATGCGTATCGAGTCTCTGCTTGGATTGTAGTAAGTTAGAACTTGTTCGTGGGTCTGACCCACTTCTATATTTCAGGTACTCGTCAGTTCCGGATTTAGACCTGATCATGCTGAGCAGAGATTACTACTCACTCTTCCGATGACATACGACTTTGCTCCATAGCTTATGTCTGGATGTTCTTTCAGTTATTTTCATTTCAGTTTGGATTATTATTAGGGGTCCACTAGAAATGGATTCCCAAGTTGTTTAAACTGTTGAAGGTCTTGGATCATTAGGATTTTAGTATTTATTCTAAAGGATTTTATTTTAGTTTCTTTCAGTTTTAAATATTTATTCTTAATTCCTTTTGTCATCTGTGTTCGTTTAAATATTAATTGTTTGATATTCCCTCGGGTTTGGGCCTGGGCCTGATCAACCCGTGTCTCGGATCCGAGGGGTATCACAGAATGATGCTGAGAGCGGATAATGGACTGATTAAATCTTCATCAGTCTATTCATAACCAAGACACTATTCACGAGGGTGTCATTTGGAGGAGTTGCTGGTGTTGCACTTGGAGGAGGAATCAAAGTTTCTACACTGTATAAAATGTGGAAATTTTTTTTTTAGGGTCATCATTCGCAACAATTAGCTGTTACTATGACATTAATGACTATATGGAGGATGGAAAAGTTTCAGATTCATTTGAAACGAGATAAAGAGTCAAATTGACACTTACTTATATTGGAGAAGTAGGGTGTGTTAAGGACAAGAAGGTGGGATCGAACTTATATAAGAAAGCGGTGCACGGTGTGTGCGCAAAAGTCATAGTTAGTTGACTTTCGATGGATGGAATTACCGGTTGATTTTATTAACGGTAAGGTTATCACTAACTGGTGATGCATAGATTCAGTTGCAGGGTCAGCCTTTGACGATGCTCCAATTTAAACAATGGGTGCAGACGAAAGCTAGTGGCACCAGACCAGTTCGTACTTTCTGTAGACAAATGGGAAAGAGGATGTAAGGACTGAGGTTCACACCTCTTAGTTCTTTATTCATCCTGGTGAAAACAAAATGCTTCACGGTGTGAAACAGATGTTTGGAGGATCGGCAAGCAGAGGGACGTAGTTATTTTGACACCATTTCTGATATACTTGAGCTAGACCATTTGAGATTACTGGATCCTTACAGCCATTTTCTATACTGCAGTGGAAATGATAGAGCATTTTCACGGAATTAGTTGAGGGATTGCTGAATATTCAAAAGGGTCAGGATTTTGGTTGGGATGTTGGTTAGTTTCTATATTAAATCATCTCACTTCTGGTTTATTTCGAACGGGTGGGATATCCGTTCGTATGAATAGAGTGGATCACGAAACGACTTAGATGCATCGAAGTGGTGATTCACACTTTGCATTAAGTTCTGTCTGGTGGAAGGGAATGTGGAAGTGGACACTCTCAACAACCGATAGGAGATTCATACCTTTTGATTAATTTTTGAGTTCGCTGTTGGAGTTTTAGCTTATCTAATAATGACACGATATATGGTTAAATTCAGGCATGATTGATTTGCCAAAGTATAACTAAATATACTTAAGGTGGCATGGTTGATTTGCTAAGGACACGGTTGAATTGTCAGCATGGTTGATTTGCCAAAGTATAACTAAATATACTTAAGGTGGCATGGTTGATTTTCCAAGGACATGGTTGAATTGTCGGCATGGTTGATTTGCCAAGGTATAATTAAATATACATAAAGGGGACATGGTTGATTTGCCAAAGTAAAAATAACTATACTTAAGGAGGCATGGTTTAGTTTCCAAGTTATGAATCAATCTATTAATACTGATAGAGCTGAGTCCACACGCAAACGAAAATGAATTTTAAAAGCAATAATTTAGAGTTTCGTGAATTCTGAGAACGAAATTCCGTTTGTTAGGGGGGGGAGAATGTAATACCCCTAGTTTGAAAATGATATAATTGGAATTTTTATTATTTATTTTATTGATTTTTTTTGTTGCTTACGTGGCTACATGGTTAGATGCTTTTATGATATATGTGTAATTGAATTAATTGTTTAATTTTGTGTGTGCTTAAGTGTTGTGTTTACATTAAGTGTTGAATGAAATTATTTGTTATTTGATTTTGATGTGACTTTTATTTTATTTCATTTTGTTTTATTTTTAGTTTAAATTGATGGATTTGGGATCGTAGTAATGGACCAACAGTGGGTCTCATGGACTACTTGAATAGAGGTTGTAGATGGGTACGAGTAATTCCCATATATGGTTGGTGGTATATATATATACTCACGTATATATATTAGCGAATATAGATTTTATTATTGTTGTTATTTATTCTAATGATAATAATAATAATAATATGCTATTATATTATATATATATATATATATATATATATATATTAATGAGAAATTATGTGTATATAATTGGTTAAAACGTATAGTGCAGTATATATCGATGTAATTATATTTTTATTTTATTTTTCTTTTCTTTTATTATCAGCCGACTTAGTATTGGATTGGAGTTAGGGTTTTATTTAACCTATATAAATATATATGATGGTCTGCAATAGGGTTTGAAAACCCTTATAGCAGTAGTAAGGGACGGGAGAATACAGAGAGGTTTTAGAAAGAAACTAATAGAAAAGAAGCTAAGGTTTTGGCCAAGGATTGTAGGCCCGACCAAGGAGGAAGGTTAAGGGCTGTTTGATGGTTAGAACCAAAGCAGAGGAGTCCTTAACGGAAGTCACGATCGCCGGAAAAAAAACTTAGGAAGACGGCGATGAGGTTTTTATTCAAAATCCACATAGGCAAGTTCTATTCTCTCTTTTTCCCTTTGCCCCGTGTTTTGTGCATACCTAGATGATCTCTAGGATTTTAATCGGTTATTAATTGAATCCATGTTTTATACATATTGAATTGCTCGTCTCTGTATGTTTAAATTTACTCTGGAATTGTGTGCAAATTTGGGTTTCAGTTTTGAACTTAAAACATGTTGAAACGGTAATTGATTTTAGGGTTCTTTTTACTGCAAACTGATTTAAATAAAGGACTGGGATGCTTCTGGATATTCTTTAGACTCGTAAGAACAGTATTCATGAAGAACAGAATGGCTGAAAATGGCCGAAAACGCAGCAAACGAAGCGAGGAATTGCAGAACTCTGAGAGAGGGAGAGAGAGCCGGCTCCCCTCTTTATAGAGCCGGCTCCAAGGGCTAGGGAGCCGGCTCTAAGATGCTTGGAGCCTGCTCCATCTTCTTAAGAGCAGGCTCTATGGTTTTAATACGTACTGGGTAATTTTGATGAGTTATGGAGTGATTTTGGGCACTGTTTGGACTCGTGGGTTTCTTGAACTGTGTTGCAATGTTAATGAGGGTTCTAAATATTAATTCAGAGTATATTAAAAGCCTTGGATACATAGTCTTTAGTAGTATGCTAATAATTTGAACTGTATCAAAAATTAAACAATTTTGCATGCAATTAACGAATATGAAGGATTAGATTGTTAAATTTTGTTTTAATAATTTAATGACTGTAGCATAGACTCCAAACATTATATTATGCTGTTTTAGAGCCCAATTTGCATAATTAATGTCTTTGTGCTCATGGATTTAATAGTAGGAAAGTTTAACCGATCTTGCATACTGTTAATGGGTAGACATGATTAAATTGTTTTGTTTTATTTTAACAATTTAAAGGGTTGTAGAATGATTTTTAAATCATGTTCTGGATGCATGATAGAGTCATTTAATTATCATACTTGTTTTATGCTTACTTTGGATTATTATTGCTGAGGTATTATACTTTAATCTGCAATTACATGGATTACAGTTTTGGAATTTTAATTGTTGAGATATTATAACTCTGTTCTGCAATTACGTGGATAAAATGCTTTGGATTCTCTTTGCTAAACTATTAAATAATGTTCTAGTAATTTACAAGGATGTTAGTTTGGATTTTGGTTGATGAACTGTTTAAATTCTGTTTTATCAGCTATATGGATTACGTGGATTGTATTTGGTGTACTGTATGAGGTGTTGCATCATTTACGGATCATTTGCATGATATGCACCGGTATGGGACGGTGGCATATGGAGGGATGGATTAGACCAAAACGCTAATTCCTACCCATTCACACATACGGAATGGATTAACTAAAACAGTTAAATCCTACATGGTTTCATGTCCTGTCAACTAAAACAGTTGAACGACATATTAGATGGTTGTTTATATTTTTGTATTAGGAAGGATAGGGATTTAAATAATTAAAACATTTAAATCCTAATTTTATTTAAGTCAGATCAACTGAGTAAGTTGAGTAACTATCTGGATTAATTGTTGTTTATGGTTAAGTCAGATCGACTGAGTAAGTTGAATGACTACCTGGATTTATTGTTATTCGCAGTTAAGTCAGATCGACTGAGTAAGTTGAGTGGCTAATCGGATTAGGAGTCTTATGTCAGATCGACAAAGAATTGAATGACATACTCTGGTTTTGGACGACGGACTTATAAATATATAATTTATGGTACCGCGATATGAGCTTGAGTTTCAGGGTCGTTGGTTAGGGAGCATATATGTAGTAGGATGCGTAGCTGGCTGTGTTGGTTGAGGTATACTCTGTTAAGCTTAGGTAGTCATGCCCACTCAGGTGCATTTTGCATATTGCCTTCTAATTAGGTTGAGACCCTTATCATACTCCAGTGAGAGTCCTATAGTGTGGATATATATATATATATTTACGGACTATATAGATATAGTTGAGGCATCTAGGGTGTATCTGCGTATCGGGTCTCTGTTTGGATTGTAGTTAGGATAGAACTTGTTCGTGGGCCTGACCCACTATTATTTTTCAGGTAACGGACGGTTCCAGGTCTTAGATCTTGTTTGTGCTGAGCAGAGATGGCTACTCATTCTTCAGAAGACGTAGGAGTTTTCTTCATGATTTAGCATTGGAGTTCTTCAGTTGTGGTTTTCGGTGTTGGAGTTTTATTAGGGGTCCACCAGATGGATTCGCGAGTTGTATTAGAAGTGGAGAAATTTAATGTATCAGAATAGTTTCTTATTTATAAAAATTTATTCTGAGGTTTCAGTTTCTGGATTATCATTTTAGTTTCTTTTCAGCAATTTTATTTATTCCTGTTTATCTTAATTGTATTCTGTGTTCGTTTATTGCTAATTGGTTTGATATCCTCGGGTAATCGAGCGTGAGCCTGGCCAACCCGCATCTGGAAATCTGGGGGTATCACAGTTTTCAAGGGAAGTATATTCTACCTCCAATGCAAAGCCAAGGATCCCAAGGATTTAGATCGTCATATCAATCACATGGAAACCAATTCTCTAATTCTCATTTTCCAAATCAATCATATTCTCAAGGAAAGTCTAGGAGTCCCGCTTTTGAGGAAAAAGTTTTAACTGCTTTGGGCACTCTAGAGGTGAACACTCAATTGCTTCACTCTCATTCTCAATCCATTGCTATACTAGAAAACCAAGTAGGGCAAATAGCTAATACTTTAAATGCTACAGAGAAAGGGAAAATGCCTTTGAATGCCCCACTAAAGCAACAATGCATTGTGGAGACTCATTCCTCATCGGAAGGTCACACAATAGAGCATGTCAATTCAGTGACAACCTTAAGAAGTCGAAAGATTGTGGACAACCAAGTGGGTATGTCCAATGAAGAGAGTGAACCGGTGCAACCAAGAGTTGACACCCGTTCCGTTTCACATCCTATTCCTCCTTCATTGCATATGCATGATCATTCAAATGAGAAGGTGTTAGAAAGTAATTTGAAAAGTAAGTTCAAAATTGATTTGAAAAATGAATTCAAAAATTCTTGTGTTGAAGAAACTTCAAAGAAAACTTTTGAAAAAGATTTTGAGCCAAAAGCTCCATTTCCGGATGCCTTAAAAGGATCCATTTCCATTGACAAACAAAAGGCCAAAACAAATGAAATCATAGATGTCTTTAGGCAAGTGAAGGTTAATCTTCCACTTTTGGATGCAATTAAGCAAATTTCGGCTTATGCCAAGTTTTTAAAAGATCTTTGCACCCAAAAGAGGAAAAATAAGAGCCAAGCACCTAGGAAAGTGGTCTTGACCGAGCAAGTGAGCTCAATTTTGAAGCATAAAACTCTTCCAAAATTTAAGGACCCCGGTTCACCTACTACTTCTTGCATCATTGGTGACCATGTCATTAATCGGGCTCTTCTTGATTTGGGAGCAAGTGTTAATCTTCTTCCATACTCAGAATATGTCAAATTAGGCTTAGGAGACTTGAAACCGACGTCGGTGGTTTTGCAACTTGCCGACCGATCCATTAAAAAGCCTAGGGGTATTAATGAGGATGTCTTAATTAAAATTGATAAATTCTTCTTCCCGATCGATTTCATTGTCATTAAAACGGAACAGGTTCCAAATCCCAAAAGCCAAATTCCCGTTATCCTTGGCCGTCCTTTCTTGGCAACCGCCAATGCCAACATCAATTGTAGGACGGGGATAATGAAGATCTCATTTGGCCATATGAAGGTGAAGTTGAATATCTTCAATCCGACCCCAAATTCATTTGACAAACATGAAGAAGTAAGTGTTGTAAAAAAATGTCATGACAATGAATATGAAAGAATGGAGTCTTTGCTTGAAACCAAAACTTCAAAAAGTTCATCTTCGACCTTAAAACTAAAGAATGATGTTTCAAAAACTTGCTTTGAGAAGGCATAGAAGCCCAAAGATTACATTGACAAAGGACCAATAATCTCCTTTGAACCTAATCCAACAAGTTCTTTAGGGAACCATTTGTTGGGTAGAGTTCAAAGTACTTATCACCCCGTCAAGGAAGGGATGCACTACAAGATGTTTGATCCTAGTTAAAAGAGCCCAACGTCTTGCTAGAGACATTAAAGACTAGTAAATGCTTCGTAGGGTTTATAACCTTATTCCTCCCTCATTTCTATTTTACCTTTCATTTCTTGCGACGTCTAGATATTTGTTTTGGGTTCATATACATGACTAGGAACTTTAATTGAGGATTGCAAAGCTAAGGTTGAAAATGAGCATTTTGTGCATGTTCGATCGATCTTGAAAGAGGTTCAATCAATCGAACTTCCATACATGCATTCAATCACCTCTCTGTTTAATCGTGCGAAGGAAATCTGCATATTTCAGCTCTCTGTTCCATCGTGCAAATGTCAGTTCTGATCGATCTTAAGTTCCAAGATCGATCCAACTTCCTCTTGGATCGATCTTCAGCTCCAACACTTAGAAAATTTTGAACCCTATGAAAACAAACTCTCTGTTGCATCGTTCAAACATGTATGTAGGTTTTTGCATGTTCGATCGATCTGAGCCTCTTTAAGATCGATCTTGGATTGATCAATCTATACTCTTTGTTCACTGTTGACTTTTACTTTTACTTTGTTTTGATTAATGAATTTTAAATTCAATAAAAAAAAATAAAAAAAATTTAAAATTATTCAAAATTACAAAAATATTTTTATTTTACTTTATTTAATTTTTCAAAAATTCCAAAAATATTTCTTTCTTCTATTTTTATTTTTATTTTCTTTTCTCTTATCTCTAAAAATTCCAAAAATATTTCTTTAATTCTTAATTTTTAATTTTCAAAAATTTAAAAATTCAAAAATAGTTGTCATTTAGTAGAGGGAGATCGATCCTCAGGATTTTCAGATCGATTTAAGTTCGATCGATCTGAGTATCCTTCAGATCGATCGAACTGTTTAGGGTTTGTTTTTAAAAATAGAAGCCAAGGGTCATTAGATCGATTCACAGATCGATCTAACAACCCTTTCTTCTCCCGTAGCTGCAAGCGATCCCTCTCAGCTCCGGTGAACCCTCCAGCAACCTCCCCGAGCATCGAATCTCTCTCCCTCACCTCAGATCTCATCCCTCTCTCCTTTGATCCACTTCTCTCCCCGATTTGGTAAGTTTCACATTTTCTTTTGATTTCGAGCTTAAACTTGATGAATCCAAGCTTACCATGTTAGATCTAGGATGCCATGATGATGTTCTTGCCATTTTTAAAGTTGTCAAAGCCTTTGTTTATATGTATATATATGTGTATATAATTTTGTATATATTTTGATGTTGATTTCGATTTTGGGGGTCACAGGCCAAAGAAAATGACCAATCTTGCTGTGTTGTTGTGTAGAAGGGCCTACGAGCTTGCTCGGGAGGCCTTCGTGCCATCCACGTCACAGATCTGTGACTTTTCAAATTTCATATCACAGTTCGATCAATCGAACTTTTTTCAGATCAATCGAACTTCATAGATTTGTATCCCACCCACACTTCACACACCCTCTTTTATGATTCCATGCTATCTTATACATGCCCAATACCTGTGTTTTTCACATTAGATGCATTCCATACTTATATTGTTTAGCATGTTTCACTTAATGTCACTTATTCCTTATGACTTGTATAGATTCATGTCATTTATACTGTGTTGTCTATCTTATTTGACAAACATGTTTCTATATACTATGCTTTAATTCTTCATACCTGTACTGACTTCTTCTATAAGTGTTTTTCTTTCTATTTTGCTGGCCATGGCTAGGGTAAAGACTGTTGCCCGTAAGTACTATACACGCCGAGTGAGGCAGAAAATAGAGGAGCCAGGAGAGCCCTTTTATATTCAGGAGCAGCCTGCATCACCAGCTCCAACCCAGTCTTCATCAGACAGCAGACTACACTCTTCTACTTCTGTAGCATCGTCATCATCTCATGATGAGACTGAGCATGCCCTATCTTCTTCATCACCACCTGCAGAGCCAGGCCAAGTCAGGGACAAACCTGCTCAGAGATATTCAGACCTTTCAGTAGCTCATGAGTCGGTGTTTAACATTGACTTCTTTTCTCGGTCTGTCCTGACCCGGGCAGCATATGATGATATCGACCGTAGGGGTATTTCTGCTATTCTAGCCCCAGTTACATACCCGGTTTACCCGAGGCTTGTGCGGTTATTCTTCCAGAACCTTTGCCCTGCCCAGAGTAATCTGGCAGAGCTACGCACTACCGTAGACGGCCATTTTATCAGTATTACAGTGGAAACGCTAGCCCGATCTTCCAGATGCCCGCATGTCTGCCCTCCCGATCTTCAGTTTGACTATCCCCAGATGTGGAGGCCGTCTGACACAGACATGGTTGTGGCACTTATAAGCCACTACAGTGAGGGAGAGACATTTGCTACCAGGACCTATTTGCCCGATGATCTGTGGTTCTTTGATTCAGTCTTATACTGAAATGTGTTTATGGCTGGCCACAAGATTCAGAGGCGCAGTGACTATTTGGCTGCCCTTTATGCTTTCTATACAGGGCACTGGCTATCTATCCCAGCACTCTACTGAAGTGTCATGATGAAGCTCTACACCGACTACATCAGCATGGCAAGGCCCAAACGGGCTAAGTTCCTTCCTTTTGGCCATTTTATCACTCAAATACTCCAGGATCAGCACTACCCATTCCATCCCCAGGAGCATACTGAGTCTGGAACCTGCCGTTTCGGCCGGAAAGATTGGAATAAGAACTACAATGCTCTTATTAAGAGCCTACAGGAGGATGCCCTCATAGCTGCAGAGGAGGCAGCTAAGAATGAGGCAGCAGCAGCGGCGGCAGCAGAGGCAGACGCACTAGCAGTAGCAGACGATCCAGCAGTCGATCCGGCTGCCATACATATGGATATAGACTTGGAGCAAGAGCCTCCAGCAGAGAAGTTACTGCATCACTCTCCAGCGGGGTCGCCACTACATGTCCAGGAGCCTCGTCAGGATAAGCATCATTCTCCTGACCCAGTGGTACTTAACGCTCCAGCATTGTAATACCCCCGGGTATCACAAGCATAGACACCAGGCTTTGGAGAGCGTATCCAGGCTTTGGAGGACGTTGTTGTCTCACTTCAGTCTGATGTAGTCTCCATCCGCGCAAACACTGTCTCTATCCGAGCTGACATTCTTCCCTGCGTACGGATGTCATGGCTGCACTGCGAGACATTTCCAGAGACATACGCGGATCACGCCCTGCCCGTCTTACCTCATCTACCTAATCTCTATTCCTCTCTTTCATTATTCCATTATATCTGTGAGACATTACTGCTCTTTTGATACTGTTGTGATATTTTTGCGGCCAGTCTGTCGACCCTATTACTGTGATGTACTATGCACTGCTTTATTTTCTTATTTTATGCATGATATTTTGGATGTCATATCTTTCTATTGATATATCTGTCTGTGATTGACTCCATTATCAGGTGCATCCCAGTGACTTCAGTGAGAAAAAGTGCTGCCCAAATTTTCAGGACCACCCTTATTCCTCTCTCATTATTTCATTTGACTATCCCATTTACACTTGCATATCCACTGTGCACTGTTATTATCCTTTTTTGTTATCTGATGAGTTTTAGCCCAGTGCCATCTTTTCAGGACCACAGTTAATCCCAAGTTTGGGGGAGTTACACCACTAACTTTGGATACTTCGGTCCCGACCTTTCTTGCCTTAGTTGCACTGGTATACTCTTTCCTTTTGTTCTCTTTGCACATTGAGGACATTGTGCCATTTAAGTTTGGGGGTAATATGTGCTTTGTAGTGTTTTGTTTTTAAATTCAAATTTTGAGCATAACTTGTGTATTTGAGGGATTTGCTATGATTGGTCCATGACTAGCTATGATTTTGATCTTTTGAGGACTATATTGCTTAGAATTTAAAAATTACTCGACTTGAGAGTCCAATACTCCTTGTATGCCTTGTGGATGCCATATTGGAATAAATTTTTCGAAAGATTGATATCTTGTTTACACTTGTGGTCCACATTATCCTGATTTTGTGATTATTTTGAGATTCACTCTAGGATTCTACACTAGCACAGACGCACACTAGCATTCATTTATGGGATACATGCTTGGTTGATTATTGAATTGGTTATATCACAATTGGGCTATTAATGCATTGAAAGCTTTCATTTTGATAAAGGTGGATAACAAACCATTTTCATTGAATAGCCAGGATTCTAGCCTCATCAAGCACTGAATTTCTCGCGCCGAAAGGTGGAGGGCCCAAACTCTAGGTTAATTATTCAAAAAAAAAAAAATTTGTTATAAAAGTAATAAAAAGTGAGGACTTCTCCCAAAAGGTGAGAAGTGGGAAATGATTAGATGAAGGTTGTTTTGATTTGTAGCCTAGTTGATTTGAGCTTGTAAGTCCTTAGGGGTGTTTGAACACCTAGTGCCCTAAAGCCGTCTGGTTTGGGAGTCATTAACCTAACGCTCGACCTCATGGATCGCTAGAAAGCTTAATAGATCAACACATTGCACTATGCTTCCATCTTTGATCTTTAGGTATAAAAAAAAATTAAAAAATAAAAAGAAGAAGAAGAAGAAGAATAAGCGCACCTAGATGAATAAAGTTTTAATAAAAGGTCCATTCTTTGTCTTAATGATCGGTACTAGATTTGTGTGCTAGTTTGAGGGTAAGGATGTGATCATTTTTTTAGTTGGCTAAGATAGCAACATATTTTATGACGGTCCACTCAAAAAGGATCCTAGAGTTGTTTTGATTTGCATGATCATTTTCTTGATGTGTGGAAAACCATACTTGCTTACTTGGTGTTGAAATTTTGGGAGATTGCTTGGAAATGGTTGAAAAACTGCATACTTGAGGTGGTTTTCTCCCAATGCTTGTTTACAATATTGGTGCCTCTTTTGAAAGAATGAGCTTAACGTTTGTGAGTATCATTTCTGGAAACCCTTACGAAACTTCACTCGTCCACTATGGGTTTAAAAGGCTTGTTGCATATGCTATATGCAATCGTGTTCCCTACGAAAGCGGCGTTATCCATTTATTACTTTCTAGTTCATAGTTGTATAATTGTTCATTTCATTCCTTTACTTTCTAGTTCATTGCTAGGAACTAGCAATATTTAAGTTTGGGGGCATGATAAGCGCTGAAAAATGCGTATTTCAACCCGTTGAGCTTAGGTATTCTAGGACCTTTATCTATTTTATTTTCCCGCTTTAGATTGATTTCATGTTATTTCCGTTTTCAGGCACTTATCCCCAAAATAAACTAATTCAACCAAATAAGAGCATAATTGAAGCAATCTTGAGATGAATGGAAGAAATGAGCAGAGTGGAAGTAAAATGAAGCAAGTTGTGGAAGTTTACAATGTTCGATCGATCACAGAATTTCTTCGATCGATCTGATATAGATCGATCTCTGCACTCCAAGATAGATCTAAACTCTTTTGTCCTTATCCTAAAGATCCCACAATGTTGGATCGATCCAACATTTATCAGATCGACCGAAAAAATTCCATCTTATCCTGTTGTATCATCCCACTTACCACTTTTGTCTCTTTCCCAAAATATCTCAAATTTGTCTTTATCCAAAAAGGCTCCGCCATGAGAGGATCGATCCAGCCAAAGTTTGATAGATGTCAGCCAAGTTCGATCGATCTTAACATAGGTTCGATCGATCGAACCCTCTCGAGTGCGAATTAAATCAATTTCCAGCTCATTAAAAGTTGTCTCATAGTGCAATCATTAGAGGAGTCCTTATGTACGAGCCTAAACCATTGGGTGTGACATTTGAGCTACCTATATAAGGATTATGAACCACTTTTGCAAAAGAGATGCTTTTATGTTTTAGATACAACATTTTGATATTCTTAGAGAGGAAGAAAAGAGAAGAGGAGGCTAAAGACACATTCTTGGGAAGTTTTCCATCTACCTCAAGAAGAAGGGCAATTTCTACCACAGAGATAACCCTTGAGGGTTGGAGGACACCATCCATGAGTGGCTAGACATCCTCTTGGAGATAGAGTTAGCCCTAAGCATGCCTTCTTTACTTTGATTTATGTATTTTTTAAGGGATTTATGTTATAATACATGTTTTGACATTTTTATATATATAGATCTTGTTTATTCAATAATTTGTGTGGTTTAATTCTTCCAATTGATCATTTCATTTTATTCATATGTCTATGTATACTATAATAGATATTCATGTGTTTATCTCTAGCTCTTGTGTTGTTGATGCATGTCTATATGTGTTGATGCTATAGATCTAGAGATTGTCAAGACATAGTACTTAATAGAATGCTCTTGTGGTTTATTTGATGGTTCATACTCATTTCTTGATGGATTGTGCCTCTCCCTTAGTTTAATTAGTTTAATTTTCATGTCATTAGCTTAGATGTAATGTAGTTACTTTAGTTGTTAAATGGGAGGACAATCCATGCTTGTTGTTTGATATTCCATACTTATGAATGCAAGTAGTATATTCATCTAATCATGTGATGTGTTTGGATTGTGAGCTTAAAGAAAGGATTAATGACTTAGTTTGATATATTGTGCTATTCATTGTGTTGTTTAGACAATATATACTTAATTAATCATCCATGCTTGTTGAAACAACCACACATACTCACTATTGTTGCAACATATGTTTTCTCCCTCATTAATTATGAATTGAGTATATAGAAAGGTGATGCTTAGTGGTGACCTCTAAATCTCAAGACCTCTCTCTCTCGTTTTCTCTATCTTTTAATTACTTGTTTTATATTGAGCTTGTTTAGTTTTAATTGTAGTTTAATCAATCAAACCTACCACATTTTGATTACTCAACCTACTAACCCTAATCTTGTTTCCATAGTAACACGACCCACCAATCCCTTGGGACGATCCCTACTCACCCTAACTATATTTTTAGTTAGAGGTAGTAGTGGCTTTTATAAATTTAAAACTTGGCCACATTGCACACTCACACTCTTAGTTCATATCTTTGCAAACTTGCTCCCGTACACCACCATTAGCCCAAGCCAGGCTGAACACAAAAAATCATTTGTCCAAACTCGTAAAAATTTGGGCTAGAGTCGAGTAAATTCGAGTTGAATCCGTCCGAGTTGCAGCCCTGTTTTTAATGACATCATTACCATGTGAATATTAAAATAACTATTCAAATACATATACATACATGTTTCATAATTACTAAATATATTCAAAATTCGTATTGTGTCCATGGGAGTGTTGGAGTCCATTAGGATAAATTAGTGCCTGCGTTTTTTGCTAAAGGAAAAAAAATGTATTCATAATTTAAATTTAATTTTTATTTTATATCAAACAGCTTCTCAAATATAAGTCCACTTTCATGGAACATAACCATCATTTTTTTTTATAAATTTAAAAATATAAACCATAGTACATATTTTCGATAAATTCAAAAAACAATTGTCCATCATATTTTTTTATAAGAAAAAATTAATCATAATAAATGTATAACATAGGAAAAAATATATATAGATACAAAAAAGTACAGTAATTTTATGTTGTTGCTGTATCTATATGTTAATTCTTTTAGGAATTTATTGTAATATAGTTATATATCAATATTAAATATTATGGACATTACATTAAAACGACGTCGTACTACCTTTCCCTGCACAATCCAGACCAGAGGGAATGAAATGATTAATACTTGGATTCAAGAAAGGAGGGGGGTTCTTGCAGAAATTGCTAGAAACATCCAGGTCTAAACACACACACGCTCTCTCTCTCTCTCTGTCTCTCTCTCTATACTTTTCATTATTTCAATTCAATAATTTCATGTACTTGACAAGAAGGGAAAAGAAGAACAAAACCTAGGCGGTGAAATGCCAGACGATGCCATGGACAGTACGGACACCGATATGATGGAGTCGGAGACGCCGCCGACGATGACTTCGAACTCCGGCCAAGGCGACGGCGGTGGCGGCGACGTCAGAGGGTTACTCTCAATGGCTCGCCAACTCATCGACCAGGGAAAGCCTTCTCAGGCTCTCCAAGCGGTAATTTCCTCTCTATAATCTGTCTGGCTCTCTCTTAATTCTTGTGTTTTTTTCCCTCATTTCTTGAAACATTTTGGATGTTTCTTGGCGAGTTCTTGGTTTAGATGCACTTAATTCTTGTTCGCTTTTGTTGTTTTTCATTTTCTCTTCTACAATTTACTTGCACAAGTTGTTCTGATTTTGTATATCAATATGATTATTTCTAAACGTGGATGAATAGTTACATCACTTGTTTTCACGCTGGATGGTGTATATTTGACACGAGAAGGCTTTTGGATTCAAATTTATAATTTTGATAGAAATTCTCTTTTGGTTCAGCTTAGAAATTATGCTGTTGTTTAGATTTTTCTTCTTAGGCTGAATCACATTAATATGTTTGGTGGTTTTCCAGTAAATCAATCCATCAATTACCGAACTCAACCAGATATAGTCTCTTCCCAATTGTTTAGGATTGGTTACTTGAATTTCTTCCTGCCATTCTGTTGTGAAGAGCAGGATTGCAGTAGAAGTACCTAGGAATGGTGGGACGGGTAAGACCAGATTACACTCCGCTGGTCAGTTCCGCTTTAAATATTCAATCTTGTGGGCATAGCAATACCAGGATATGGTATAAGAGGTGGTCCATCCAAAATAAAATGTACTAGAAAGGCCCAAATTAGGCAGCATTAAGTCTCCTTATCATGGTTAAAAAGTTTGCTCACAAGGTTTACATGGAATACAATATAGTGTGCAACGTATTGATATGAACAAGTGTATTTTAAAGAAGAAAGGCCACTAAACGCATTGCATAGAACCATGTTTGTGGATTATGTATGAATTAAATACGAAAAAAGCATTTGAAAATAGACCTCATTAAGTCTGAAGACGTGGCTAGGAAAATTCTGCTCTAGGAGAGGCTTCTTATGCGGTCAAATTGGAGGAAACGACACATAAAGTGCCAATGTTATCTCCCTAAAAACTACATAGGCATAACTGACAGAGGCATTAAAGAGATAAATCATCACTATTGAGCTTCATTGCACTGTTACTGGGAAGTTGGATGCATTTGTTAGCTGTATTGAACTCATTAATAATGGATGTTGAAATAGATTTAGTCATTTTAATTCTATATTATTGGGCCTCAGAATCTCATTGCTGTTGGATAAATCCTAATTTTTGTCTTCTCTTAGGCTTCGTTTGGATAACTAGGAGAGAAAAGAAAAGAAATGATAACATTAATTAGGAGTGAAAAGAAAAGAAAAGAAAAGAAAACAAAGGATGGCAATAATCTCTATTCATGTTTGGACAAATTATGAAAGAAAAGAAAGGAAATTATAGTATTTTTGCTTGGAAAAGGTAGAGGAGAGAAAAGAAAAAAAAAAGAAAGGATAACAATTAAATTACTATTATACCCTTTTGTATTTATCTAGCAATAACCTATCAAATGACTTGTTTTTTCAAAGTCTACCTTTCTTAGAAGTCAACAGCAAAGCCCGTTGGGGAGGATCTGACAACTTCATTGTTGTAATTTCACGACAAAGTGGGTAGAGAGTAATTCACATGGTGAGTACAATTTATGATGTAAAGGACAAATATAAAAGAAGAATATGATGCTCCTAGCATTTACAATTAACTTTCCCCTTCAAAAACCCTTGATTCCTCACATGAATTTCTAGATAACCCAAATGGTGAATTGATGATTTAAACAGAATCCTCAAATAATTTTTATTTTTTTTTGATAAGTAAACAGAATCCTCAAATAATCAATGAATGCAAATCAATCATATTCTCATTTTTGGGAGGATAGCACATGAGGGATTTGAAGGGATGGGTATTCCTACAAATCTCTCCCAATCCTTTCTCTTCTCTCCATAAAAACAATCCAAGCACGAACCTCCCTATCCTTTCTTTTATTTTCTTTCCAAATCCCTTCAAATCATTCCATTTAAACAAAGCCTTAATCTTTCGCTATTGAAAGGTAGATTTGCGTTCTGTGCGATAATTGACCAATGCAGTTGTATATATGGGCATTGCTTTGAATAAACACTTTTAACTTGGGGGATTTCCTTAAAGGACTAAACCATGTAATTGGGTAGACTCCTGCGTGTGAAAGATGTACGCAATAGATACAATGAAGGAATTTTTCCTAAAGAGTCTGCAAAACATCTTAGATGGAAGAATAATGTAGTCGCCAGTCACAGTTAGGAATAAGGGCAGGGATTTAGAAAGTACTTCATTTTTTGCATAAGTGATATACCCATCAAAAGGAAAATGAAATCCTTAACAAGCTGAATGACTGGGGGACATAGTTGTTAAAGGCTCAAGGGGAACTAAGGCACCAAAGGTCTTTTGGAGCCTAAGCGCGAGGCCGGAACATAAGGCGCAAGCCTGATGAAGAAAGGCATAATCCATATAAATTATAAGTATATAAAGAATAAATTAACTTTGCAACTTGTCATTATCAAAATAAGAAATTTTTTCAACATATCAATTCAATAAATTAGCTAAATCAACATACATATATCTTTCTACTTGCTTATGAATTCAACAAAATCAATGTACAATCAGAACAGTTCAAGATATGCGACACAAATCATAAAAAAAAAACTTTTAAAATGGGATTTTTGATATATCAACTAAGAGGATGAAGTAAATTAATGCGCGTAAATCATTTCATATGCAACTTTGCAACTTGGACTATCATAAAAAAAACTTTAAAAATGGGATTTTTGATATATCAACTAAGAGGATCAAGTAAATTAATGCTCGTAAATCATTTCATATGCATATCAGTTAACAAATTAAATGTGATTATAAATATAAAACAATTAAAAACCTTTAAACATATATTATCATAAATATTCAGAATCAAGCACTAAATGCAATTAATGTAAGTAGTGACCCATAAATTTATGGGTTTTTCAAATATTTCATATAGTTGAACTATATGATCTGTTAAATATGATATGATATAGAGCATTCTAATTTAGTATTCATTAGATAAATAATAATAATAATAATAATAATAATAATATGAATATATCATTAAAAAGTAAAAGGCGTTCTTTTTTTTTCTTTTTTTTTTTTTTTAGCTTGGAACCTCTGAAAAAGTGTGAGCTTGAGAGCTTTATGCGAGTCTAATTGAATGGGCATGCTTGTACTAGGTTGAGACGCTCAGCGCACTAACTGAGCCTTGAGTGTAGGCGCGACTTTAACTACTATGCTAGGGGATTTTGAGATATGCAATACAATCATCATTTCTAATGAGTTAGTAAAAGGTGGAGGGGGAGGAATGGACCGAAGGACCACCTTGCTACGAGTCCGCTTGAAACAAGATAATTGAGTTTACATGGTGCAGTAATGTAGGTAAGGTCAGGCTTCTTTAACCATACCTTCCAAATCTAAGTTACATGGATCTGGCCTTTGGGTGCGGTTGCTGGGCATGGTGGTGTTTTAAAGTGTCAGATCCTTTTAATGCCTAAAATTTTGGATACAAGAATACTGCAAAATTGTTGAAATATAAAATATGGTTCTGCTACCTAATAAAAGTATGAAGAAGGGCAAAACTGAGTACAATATATATATATATTTAAGTAAGAAACTTTACAAGTATCTTAATGAAGTTATGAAATTATAGAAAATTGAATAGTAAAGTAATTTCTGAATAAACTGAAAACGAAGAAAAAAGAGGAAAAAAAAAAGGGGTCCATGTGCAAGATTGGAATAATATGTTTTTTTAGGGTTTGTAGACTTCAAGTTCTTTGCACAGCTACGCCTTGGTGAAGAAAAACTGTACATAACAATTGGTGATGACATTTTCCTCAAAAGCACATAATTCTAGCATTGTTTTCTAGTTCTGGTGACTATGAACCTCGAGAAAGGGTGAGTGAATTTACCTTTCCATCCATCTTCTTCCTTTTCTTTCTCTCTTCTGCCTTCCTCCCTTCCTTTTATTCCTTTTCCTCCTCCTTTTTCTTTATGAGAGACAACTGTCAGTTTGATTATAACAGTTGTGTTCACATCCATGTTCCATAACTCTGTCTATGTTTTGTTGTGTTGGCACAGATGCTTCATTATAAAGAGGAGAGTACATGTAACATAACTCATAATGTCATCAAGATCCAAGGTTATCTAGTTCAATTGTGCTTTGAAAGAAAAGGATTAATTTTTTTGTAAAATGGCATTTGGGTTTAAGGGTTTTTTTATGATGGAGTTGTGGTCAACTTTGGAAGACTGGAATTGGCTTATGGATTTTTATTAAGCCATGATCGTTTATGGGAATGATTGTTTACGAGTTTTAATCATGGTTCAGGTTACTTGTAACAACATTACTTGGGGTGAAGTAACTTTAAGCTTTATTTCGAATGCTGTAAACCAAGTGTTTGAGAGTCTATGTATCTGATATTCAAATACTTAGTCCGCATTTTCTGTCTCTTCCTTCAGGCTTTATTTTGAATTCTGTAACACATGGTTTGAAACCTCTTGCTGGATATTGCAAAATAATGATTTTTTTATAAAAGAAGAAGAAGAAGAAGAAGAAGAAGAAAAAAAAAACAGATTTGCCATTTTACTACCTTAATCCAAAAATTTTGGACCCTCCAAAATACGTGACTGTTGAATTCTCTACCTTGGCTTAATAGTTTTAGTAAGAAGAAGGTGATTTTATATTTTTCAAGTTGAAGTTATTCCAGCAAACATTAAATCATACATAGTACCATAGAATCTGTTGAGATGAGTTCAGACTATTCTAATAACGGGGGAAGCATTTAGGAAAATAAATAAATAAATAACGAGGGAAGCATGATGAGAAAGCTTTGGAATTGTAACCTAGAATTCTATAAGTCACCAACTTATGCCCACTGTTTTGTTGAACACGCACATGATTACCATCATTTTTAGACCTCAGCTGCTCTCCATGAGAATTCTTATTTCAAATGCCATTCTTTAAAGGCTTCATGCACTCTTAGATTGCTTGGAGGTTCTAATACTATTTGCACTAGGGGTGGCAAATGGGCGTGTTAGTTGCGGGTCGTAAATGGGAGGTCAACCCACATCCAACCTGAGTTTTTTTTTTCTCCCCACACAAATGGCTTGCTTTTTGAGCAATCGGGTCAATTTGTACCCGACTCAATCATCAGGATTCATATCGACTTGGAACCAACCACAAAATTATGCCCCAGTTTTAAACCACCCTTGCACCATTTATCATCTAAGATTTGAAGGCTGTGTTGGGTGACGATGAAGTACACCTTTTGATCTAGGATTTTCCCAATAAATAAAAAAAGCTAGGGTTTGTATTCATAAGTTCAAAAGATCAAAGAATAGAGAAAAAGCAAGGAAAGAGAGAGAGTCACAATTATTTGGGTGACAGCTAGGGATGTGTTGCAAGTGTATGTTAGGAAGACCTTTAAAAAAAGAGAGATATTTGGGCGGTACCCACTCTCAACACGCTAATTACACCGTTCTATGTCAACTGACCCGTTTAGTTAAATTACTCACCCAAAACTCATTAATTAGTGGGTGGGTTGAAGTAGAATATTCTGCCCTAATTTGCACTCTTAAGTTTGGATCATATTGATCTTTTAGTCTTCAGTCATTTGAAATTCTATAAAGTGGAGGGGGCAATGGATTGCAGGAAGATCAAACTTGAGAAATGAGAGTGATGGCTGGTTCCATTGGAAATATTTTCATTTTTACCAGTCTCATAGTTACATCCCTGCTTAAATTTTAGCAAGCCTTTGAAATTAAGCTCTGTTTAGCAACATATTCTACAGCTATGTGCTTAGCCCCAACCCTTTATATGAAAATGCTGAGCTAGTTGAGCCAGAAGAGTGGCACCTGGCCGGAAGGAACCTTAATACCCATTCCATTTAGCCTTTTTATTTGGTGAACTAAAGAAAGAAATTGTATAGAATCATGAGGAGGGCCTTATGATGTTATCACACTAATCCTTCCTTCCAAATGCAAAAGGCTTTTAATTGTGGACACCATTGATAAATGGAACGGTCATTAGGATTGGCGGATGAGAAAATGTCAACCTCCTGTTGCCTTAAGAATACTGCCAATTATACCCATGACCTAAACTTTGTGGAGAAGCTTGGTTGGGATATTCACTTTGATCTCCAAATGGATAAAGACGTGGCACCCTTTTGGTTGACACTTGCACAAGTAAAATAGGTGTAATAAATTCAATTCAGAAAAAGTTTGTCACTTGTATTCAAGATCTCCATGGGATTGAGACTGAACGAAGTTGCTCACTTTCCAATTTAGTTTCATGAAATTGGTCTTGCACATCTTGCTATTGCAATAGCTTGGGACGATCCTTTGTGTCTATGAGTCTTTTAAGCTCATAATCGATGCAATTTAGGTTGTATTTAGTGATCTTTTATGTTTTAAACTCTCTTGAAGCATGCAGTTCTTCACTTGAATTAGCCTTTATGACATTTTCGTAATCTTGGATAACTGCTAAGCTAAAGCTTTCAGGTTCTAGAACCTGGACATGTGAAGTACTAAAGCCAATTTAACCTGTTAGTTAAAATATATATATATATATATATATATATATATATATATATATATATATATTATTTTTATAAGTCGATAAAAAAAACTTGTTAAACCATTAGCCTTCTTCAGGATGGCTGTCCAATTTAAACTCTTAGGATTTGGATCTTGCGAAAGGATAGAATATGTCTAACAAAACTAGATTAAGGTTTCATAATGCACTCACTCATAGCTCCAAAATCTATAAGTTGGACAAGGACCAAGTCGGTCAGAACTTTAAAACTTTGACCATTCTAAAATTATCAAAGACCACACACGAGGATCCAATAACGTCATTAAGCAATTTGAGTCATGGGCCACCACTGGTGAAATTACCAAAACATCCTTGGGGTCATAAAGGTCCATAATAATAAATAAAAAAAATTATATCAGCAGAATCTTAACCTTTATCTAGATCAAAACTTGATTAGCTGATATCCTTTGAGCAGACTTCGAACAGACTTCCAATTTGCGTTTGTACTAGTTAGCAACTTCGCATGCATTTATCTCTTTTCAGCATGTACATTGTCTACTCTTCTATCAACTTTACTCCATTTGTCCCAAATAAGTGTTCCTCTTTCTTTTTCAGAATATCCCCAAATAAGCTCCTTTCTAAGAGTCAATATACTAAAATTCAATTTTCTTAAATTATCCTGGGGTTTGAAAACTTTTCCAAGTTAACAGTCTAAAGGGGCAAATCCAGTGCATGAGGCTTCCGCCATTGTGGGTTCTGGGGAAGGTTAGTTGTATGCAGCCTTACCTCCTTATGCATTAAATGCGTGTTGTTTAAAAAGTTGGGATCCTTGTAAGGAACACTTATCTTGGGATGGAGGTAGTATTTATAGTGGCAGATTATAATGAATATGTTTAGGTATGTTGAGAGGTGGTGATTGTCAAGGTGCTTCTAGTAAATAGAGTACAGTTGCAGTTTCATTAAGTTAGAATACATAAGATGGTCTCCTTAGAGCATTGCTGCCTCTGAGTACTTAACCAGTCTTGTCAATAGGTGGTGATGGCAATGAGAACCCAAGGTGGAGACGGGGCTGTGTCTCAAGTCCTGAACCGTGCACAGGAACTATACAGAAACAGACTGCAAGCAAGTGCTGCTGCTGATCAGTTGGCGTCTTTGTTTGCTGAGTGCGCAATTGCTGAAGCCCTTCCTTTGCAGACCGAACCATCTCAACCGAACACAGAGAACCTACCTATGGAGCCTGATGCACATGGAACTTCTATACTGAGTGAGACTGGCAGGAAGCAAATCATGATGGATGCATTTTCAGACGGAAGCAGCTTCATCTGTTTGCAGTGTGGTGGTCTCGTTAGTAACCATCGCAAAGACGAGCACTATGCATATTGGTGTTGCAAAATCTGACTGTGGTGTGATGCAGATATATGCGAGTCCTCAAGTGCATGATTGACATAATGTGTCTATAAACCATACCAGTATTCTCAACTGCCTACTTGCTCTTGATTCTGGGTCTTTTTACCAGTCATGTATTGCATACTTGGTCTTTGACAGGCCATTTGAGTGGCTGATATAGGATTTGAACCTCATGCATTTGATGAAGTCAATGGAGTAATTTGCGAAGATGTCTTCCCCTGTAAGAGTCTTATAAACATTGTACCTTTTTAGTCATTACAATTGTTACAGTATAAGAATATGAGCAATAATGTGAAGTGTTCTTTATGTTTTCGAATCTGGTATTATTATTATTACTTTAATTTTTACTACAAAATTGGTATTTTAAGATGTACGATTGCGGCCGGTTTTTTCTTATATATTTATTGAGGCTCCTTCACCTGTGGGGGCAACTATCAAGCAGGGAATCTTGTCTGAGTTCCTTTCACGGGAGAAACATGTCCATTATGCTCTGGCATGTCTTTATTTTATCACTTAGATTTGATGATGTGCCGTTCTTTGAGTGGTAGCAACCTAGCTAAACACCGATTCAATGTCACAAATGTCAAGTCATGGTGTGATGAATGATCTTCATGACCAAAACTGCTTATGCTATGTCCAAAACTGCTTATGCTATGTTTGGGAACACCAAATCGGTGCCTTTGATTTGGAGTTGGAGAAAATTAAGTTCAAATTTTTGTTGAAATGTGTGGTGTTTAAAGCTCAAGAAGATGTAGGTATGTTGATTAAGTGTATTCTTTGTTAGCCAAGTTGAGAAAACTGAGAGAATAGATATATATATATATATATATATATATATATATATATATATATTTTTTTAACCTGTCAGATAAGAACATACAAGAGATTTACATTCACCGGCTGCAATAGCCATAACATCCAAAGGAATGGAATCAAGAGGAACATCAGATTGGATTTGAGGTTTTGAAAGCTGAGCAATAGCATGGGGCCACCTGATTACCTTGGCGCGAAACATGGCTAATAGAGGACACCCTAACAAGAATGAGAGAGAGAGAGAGAGAGAGTTTTCTTAAAAGAATTTTCATTTGGTGTCATACACAGAGAGTCCTCTTAAAAGAATTTTCATTTGGTTTCATACAAAATGCTGAGGAGTGCAATCCAATACATCAACACAAAGGATAAAAACAGAAGACACCCTTAAAAAAATTACACTTCTGCTATAATAAAATTTTCTGCAGAATTCAGTTCTTTCAACAAAATCAATATTGTGCTCTCACACAATAAAACACCATAAAAAATTAATGAAGAAAGGAAAAGAAAAAGAAAAAAAGAAAAAAGAAACAATCAGAAAAGACCTTTAGATACACACTACTATGACCTGATGAAAGTGTCTCCTCCATCGAAGTAGTTTGTTGTTATTGGCAGATGTGTATATACCAGAACACCGAACACCACCACCCATTCACAAGCATGATCTTCTTTGATCAATGTGTCACTACTTGCACCTTCTGATTCTAACATTTTCTTTGTGACTACTCGGGTGACCCACCGGTTGCATCACACTACTTTACAAGATGCTCCCAGTGCAGTACCCACCGCTACAGAACTCCAGGATTACAAACCTATTTTACCCCAAAATCCAATTCGTCCAAGACGGCTATCAGCAGAAATCCCAACATCCTCTCAAACTGCAGACTGTATTTATACATATAAAACAAAGAGGGAAAAAAAACAGAAGAAGAAATAAGAAAAATATCTTATGTTTTTTATATATAGAAAGTGCTTAAAAGCTGAAAATTCTGATTTTTGTTGGAAGTTCACAAGACTAGAGATTGAGAAATTAGCAACAACATTAATTGTCCCAATATGTTGACACAGGTATAGGTAATCAAGTAATATCCTAACCTATAAAATTTTAAGATCTGAGGAATTTTTGACTCAAACAAATCTACAAGTTATTGAAGATTAAGAATATAATTTTCACAAGAAAGATTAATTAGTCAAAGATGGTGGGATTTTACCTGTAATTGCTTATATGTTCTTCCCCCGGCCATGTATTTGGGGTCGGTCCTATGTGGGTTGAAGATGAATATACAGGAGCAACAAGTAAGCTAATGACTCTGATACAACACATTCGTCAGAGCTTGTGGACGAGGCCTTGCCTTCATGATTGTTTCATCACTGTGCCTAATCCATTCCGAGAGTTTCCATGGTTTCTGCCACTTCCATTTAAACTGTAACAACCACTGATGATGACTTCTCTTCCACCTCCATAGCTTCCCAGCTTGCCCCACAGCCGCTAATTTCTTCATTGACAACTGCCCCATTGGCACCATCTGCACCCACAGGGGATTCCCAGAATCATATTCGGCTAAACAGAAGAGCACATAACTAACATAAAACAAACCGGAGGAGGAAATTGACCTTCCGTGTCTGATCTACAAAGGCTGCCGAGTCTCTCACTGAACCATTAGCAATGCCTGCTGTATATTTGAGCTGTTTCTGGGCCGGCACAGATATTGGAGACAAGGGACCGCTCATATCATCGGCGAAGTGTTTTAATGAATTATGAGAGCCCCCCTGCTCATTTCCAGTCTTAAAAGTCAAAACAAAATTTTAAATTAAAAACAAAAGGCAATTTGCAGAATTATATTCATGGAACCATGACAATGCCATAACAGATGTATAAACATGTAGGAAGAACCTCAGAAAACCATTACACACACTTTACACATTCATAAAATTTGAAGCTCCAAAGGTTGACCCAAGCAGTGGCGGAGCCAGAAATTTACTTCAGTGGTGGCAGCCTTAATTACGAGTTCATTATTTGAGCTGATTCGGTTCAAGCCGAATGCATACATGCTGGGGAGAACTTTTTTCTTAATAATACTATGATAAAAAGAAAATTGGACCAAAACAATATGGCCCTTCATGTGGGAAAAAGGCAAGAATGATGATGAACCAAAATAATAAATTCAAAATTTAAAGTATGGATTGATAATATTAGGAGAAAAGTTATGGGTCTCTTTTGAATTTGGAGTAATTAAGAGTTTCTTTTAGAATATTTTTGGATTTTCTATGAGAATTTTATAAGTTTACAGTGGGGGGCATTTTTATAATTACAAAAAAAATCCCATATAAAATCAAAATAATATGGAAGTCCAGTTGAGGAAGCTGCCCCCGTTGGACATCATGTGGCTCCGCCACTGTCCCCAAGACTTACTGCACCAACCTTCATAAAGAATATTTGGATGATATCCATAATTCCATATTCAAGTGCTTGCTTGAAGTGACTCAACAATTTTGCCATATGCCCTAGACGAGTCTTACATAGTTAAATGATGCATGAAAAGAAAAATTAGACAAGTAATCTCACCGAAGCTGATGTAGCCAATGCAATTGCGACAGCTTGCTCTCTCACTTTTAGCTCCTTCTCAACTTCCTTTCTTCGTGCTTCACTCTGTCGTAATAAACCTACCAGTTCTTTCAGTTGCTCTTTTATTTCCTTGACTTCAATTTCTTTCTCCCATAACTGACACCTGTTGCCAGCACAGAAGATGATATTTTACATTTTGACCACATAAAAGAAACTTTCAAACTACCATAGTTCGAGAAATAGATTATCTGCGCAATACTATAATTTGAATTCAAACAATGATGAGATCAATCAGAAACAACAATCCAACATTTATCCCAAGCATATCTCTTTCTTTTTTTTCCTAAATTATCCCAAGCATATCAAAGTATTGATAACTTGAACGGATCACTTAAAGTATATTTGGCAACCTTTCAAGTTTCTCACCAAATGCACAAACTTTCTTAGCTCTTCATCAATGTTAAGTGAGATCAAGATTAACATAATACTAAATGGAATTACAAACTGTAGGTTAAAATGAAGATGAAATTATTCAAAACATCAGTAGGTTGAAGGAAACACCTTGTATCTGCAACAGAATTGAACATATATTGAAGCAAGCTTTTTGCATCTCCCATTGAACGCAACTGGTTCCACCGCCCACGACTACTAAAGGCACGCTCTCGTTCTTCGGCCTCTGAAAGTTGTGAAGCCATAGCTACAAGTGAATTTGATGAAATGCTTAGCATGTTCTCAAGAGAAGATATTCTTGCCATTCTAGCATTCGGTGACATTGACGATGCCCTGGACAAACAAAAACAAGCAAGGGAAATGATTGAAAAAATTATATAAACAGTCTGGTACTATTTATATTGTATATATCTCATGATGATGTCCTTTCTACTTTTCCTTTTTCCTTTTAAGGTACTATTTATATTGTATATATCTCATGATGTCCTTTCTACTTTTCCTTTTTCCTTTTAAGGTGGGTAATGTTGGGTGCTTCCTTATTAACTAATCCCACAATAAAAAGAAAAAGAAAATCGTGTCCTTTCTCCTTTTCCTTTTTCTTTTTAAGTTGGGTAATGTTCCATGCTACCTTAATCCCACAAAAAAAAAAAAAAAAAAAAATGAGATGGTGTCTAGATCAAATAGAATAAATATATTTAACACAATTTACCTGGAAAAACCATTCTTTCCTCTAGGTGGGCTTAGCCCCTTCGCAGAAAATTCATCAACTTGCTTCAACACAGCTAACTCTTCAGCCAGTGCAGCTCGCCTGGAGATGGCAATAATAATTATTTAGAAACCAAAGCACAATAGTTCATACAGAACTTACTATAAAAAGATATTTGAAATGAGTACATACACTTGACTTTGCTTCTCATACTCATAACGAACTTCATGAACATTCACCATGACTTCTAGCTCATGATCAAGCCAATGTTGCAAGGATTTATCATTGCTCTGAGAATAAACTTGGGTTAAACTGGTTTGAAATCAAACATGTAGCATAATTTACATACACTAAGATAAGGAAGCATAGCTGATTACCTGGCCATTTGTTCCATTCCCATTGCTAATTACTGGAATAAATCATATTATCAGAATTCAGAAAAATAGTTATATTGGACAATTACTAGAGTAAATCATTTGTGACACCGCCTATTTTTGATGAGGAGGATACCCTTATTTTCTAAAGGGTCATTATCCAGTGCGGTCCTTGTTAATCGAGGGTGCTGGGAGGGGAATACTGGATACAAAGCTAGCCTTTCAATGGTCCCTGATACCCCTATTTTCTAAATTACTGAAAGTCCATGTAAGCTTAATTGAATAGGGTATTTAGGGGATTGTTTACTTTTTAAACCCTAATAGGTGTACGTTTCATCAAACAAAGGGGTGCCAAATCATCAGCTTTAAAAAGACATTATATAAAATTTTAATGCAAATACATACCTGAATTCTCACGTGATGAAGACTTGCGTGCTTCTAGCAACTCTTTTAGCCTCTTGGTGGCCATTGCAGCCTCTTCTGTCTTTCTTTGAAGAACCTGAAACAAAGTTTGTTCCAATGAAAAGTGCCAATAATTTCTGTTTGATGTTAATGTAAACATCGACATCAATTCTGGAAGTTGACTCCATGAAAAGAATATATGGTTTATTATAGACAAGACCATCATATCTACTTTAAAATGGTGTATAGGTCAACTTAAAAAAGCCCAAATCTCCAACAATGTTTTGTAGATCATCTTTCATACAACTAAAAAGAAATGGTTTTTATGAGCTTCCAGCTCCTGGAACTGAAAACAACCTTAATCTGGGCGGCTGCAGGGATGCTAGATAATCTTGCCCCTCTATAGGAATACTCTTGCAAATAGAATAAATAGGATTTATTCTGCTTTATTAGTGATGACAGAACAATAATTTGGGTACATATGTTCCGTGATGAAGCCCACCTTTATGAAAGTAGTGTAGCTAAGATATTTTTGTAGTTTTTGGTATAGGAAAAATAGAAGCAGAAAGAAAAAGAAAACCCCATGTTTCATGTCAGGATGGAATTTTGAGGCATACAGCCCAAAGAAAACATGCTCAGTAGATGAAAGCATCCCCTCCCCCCAAAATAAAACACACATTCACACAAGCAGCAAAGTAATCCTCACCATTTTCTGGCGCTGATTTAGAGCTTGAAGCTTATGCCTTTCATACTCGTTTTTCCTTCCCTCCTTCCGTAACTGCACCGGCAAATGCAATATCAACACATAGAAGCAGAAATACATGTTATCCAATAGAAAGAATTATGAGTGAATGAACTGCAAACATAATTAATGAAAACTCTACATTTATTAAAAGCTATAATACTGGTCGGCTTTAATAGCAAAATCATATAAACTGCTGTTATCTCAATAAGATTTTCATTTGAGCAGTGCCTCAAGGCAGATTTATTACCATAAATTTTTTACCAACTTATGTGATAGCCACTTCTTTGCCCAACTCCGAAACAAAGATTAATTATTGTTATATTAATTTGAAGAAATCTCAGTTTTCATAAGAAGTGGCAGTAAGGCAATCATCTCTATGGTTCAAACAACTATCATGTTAGTTCTATGTAAGCTTCCCTGCACAACCAAGTAAAATATCAAGAAAGAGATCTGTTGAAAGATTTTATCAGTTACGAGTAATTCCATGAGAAGAGTGAAATGTGTTGCTTCATCAAATTTTTAAAAGAATAAAAAGAAAAAGATTCCCATCTACTTTTAGCATTTTCCAATTATAGCAAAAGAACAAGCTAGCTTATTTTACAAGAATATAATATAATTCCAGCCAGAGGGCTGCACTATGGGCTATGTAGCACACCGCTGGCACGAAAAGAAAAAAAAAATAGTAAAGTTCCTACTGACAGTGGATTACCTCAATTCAGCTCTGGCAATGAATGGGTTTAAATGAGAGTCATCATTACTAAGTCATGGATGATCATATCGAATGCAGGGGTAACACCAGATCTTTCAATAATCTTTGTTCTTTCTCAAAATAGCGTGTAGAATGCCATGATGAAAAGGGAACACACATCTGGCAAATGCAATAATTGTAACTGCTTCGAACACCCGATCCCCATTTCTTTATAAAGTGCGTAAATAAATAGTTAATGAAGTGCATATTTGATGTCAAAACAGAATCCATGGACATAACTTTTAAAAGCATAGCCCTTCTTGCTACTGATTTTTCCAATGCCACTTTCACTTCCTTTATGTAATTTTACAAGAGACATGCATAACATATTTGCATTAAGTTTGTAGCACAGGGAAAAAAGAAATGTACCTGTAGCAGTTCCTTCTCTCGAGAGGCCTTCCATTGTCGAAATTGTTCTGCCTCTTGCTTTATCTTATTTTGCAATTGAACCTACAACTTCAGAAATAAATAAGCAAGAACATACACTAAAAAGAAAATAGAAAATATAACGATAATGAAAGTTAAAGTGTAATTTAACCTTTTGTGCCTTGATGAATTGTATTTCATCTTGCAAACGTTTTGCGGCTTCGTCACTCTTCTGTTTTTGCTTTAAAAGCTGAACCTGATTCTCTTGTTTCTTCTTAAGATCTTGAATCTGATGTGTGCAGAATGTGCATTTTTTTATTTGTAGAATAAAATTATGATAAGGGATGTATATTAAATAAAAATTTGACATCTTGAGAAACAAAATCATCACCTGTGCCTCGAGTGATTTTAATTTCTGGGCATGTATGTCTTGGAACTTGTGTGTTTGCCCATCAGAACTAGCAGAAAGATTCTCAACTTCAGTCAACAAACGATCCCTCTCTTGCTGCATTAATAGAAGAAATAAATTAGTAAATATAAGTTTATGAAGGTTATAAAAACTTAAAGACATACAGGAAACTTGTATCAACCTGAACAGTTCTTTTCTCATCCTCAAGTTCCATGATTTTCTTTCCAAAATGATGCTTAAGAGCCATGGTGTCATAACCTCCAAAAAGTTTCATCTCTGACTGCAAGGACATTGAAATGTAAAGATGCATGTAAGAAGAAGAAAAAAATACTTCACTCGAATTCTCTTCCAACCCTTTGCAGGAGTTTGCATTGGAGAGTGCCAAATCAAAGGATCATAATACAGTGAAATGCATCTTTAGATGGAACAAACAGCAGAAACATTCTGTCAGCCATAAGCCTCACGGACTTGAATGGATGAACAAACAAACGATAAGAAAATGTAATTAATATACAGCTGCTTGTATTCTGAAAAAGAATTGACAACCTTATATCATACAGGAAGATCACTTAAATGCACCAATTAAGAATTTATAGCCTCAGATCAGTTCAAATTTAAATTTGGTAACAAGACTATTCGTGATTTCTCCCTATAGAGGTGTTGAACTCCAAGTAAAAGATGATCTCCAGTTACAATTATTTTCTTGAGACCTTTCAACATACCAATAAAATTATGCTTGCCGTACTTCTGCAAGAATATGGTCTTGGTTCTTTTATGGCAACATTTCATTATTTACTGCAATTAATCTTAAGTATTTCTTACAAGATCATGGTAAATAATTTCAAAGTTCTGACTCAAAGCAGGCTTCTGTATTCCTTATAAAATCTTACAAGAATGTGATTTGGGCGTGAAACAAGGTTATTAAAATTAATTTATAAAAGATGCTCTCTAAATAGCTACTAACACATTCATCAACACGAGTACATGAAGCTAATACTATACCTCTTTCTGCTCCAAACGTTTATTTAGCTCATTTAATTCTTTATCCATAGAATTTTGTAGAAGCGTATGCTCCCACTCTTTTGCTACTTCATCAATTTCCCCAGAATCACCTGCAAAAATTGGCATTTGTAACCTAAATGAATTGGATGAGCTACCTAAAAAAGGAAATCTGGTGACACGCAAACACACCCACAGATGACTAGAACAGGTAATGTTATAAAGAAAACATAGGTTTCAGCCTTCTTATTCTGAATGGCAATGCCTATTCAGAATTTATGCCACAACCAATAAATAGGACTATTGTGCAAGTTATAAAACAGAGAAGTCATACCCGTTATATTTTCACCCATTTGATAATCAGATGAGTCAATACTTTGCAAGCCCCTTTTGAGTCCTTCACTTTTCACAGAACAGGTGTCAACAACCTAAAAAATGAAGATCGATGTGTGAGTATGAAAGGGTTGACACATTCATAGTGAATTCTGAATAGGGTCATCCCCCCACCGCACACAAACACGGGGAGAGAGAGAGCCAAAAATTTGCAGCCCATCCAACTGATGCATTTGAGCCCACTTCAATTTTGACAAACTGTTTCATAATTAAAAATTATCTGCACAGAATAATAAGAAACCAAGTAAACCATAAATCCAAATCTACCACATACTTGATCATCCATTTCACATTGCTCTGTGGCAGCACATTTGCTGCGATATTCGTGAAGTTCCCGACAAAGATCCTCATTTGTAGCTTCGAGCCAAGCAATCCTTTCCTTTAGAACCTAAATAATTAGAAACATTTTTATTACATTTTTTGGGTAAGCAAGCAACGCACACACCCATTTAACCCCCACTTGGGGGCTTGAACCTTCAATCTCCCATTTGGGGAGGTAGCAGCATACCAAGGTTCCCATGGTTTTATGACTTCTTTTGATAGCCAATCAAATAGGAATTCCCTCCACAGGAAAGATTAATTAAGCGAAGTTCAATCTAGGATAGAGATAAATTTAGGTACGAAGGATGCAAGTACCTGTACTTCACCAGATGAAGCTCCTCCACCACGAGCACAAAGTTCTGCCTGTAAGAACTCTAACTGCTGCCGCATCTTCAACATCTCACTAGATAATGGATCTCTATTGACCTGTTCAAGAGTTAAACAAAATCCTTGTTTAAATAAAATGTTCAAGAATGTAAGGAATCTTAACGTGTTAGAAATGAAAAGGGAATTAAGGAGACAAAAGGACTGTTAAAAAACTTACAACAGGCTTATTCTGGATGTTGCGAGCACGATTTGCGTATTTTAGGGTGTTGAGAGTTTCCTCGGCATTTATATCAGCAGGACTAATGCAGGCTGGAAGGAAAGAGATTGGATAGCCATGAATAAGATCATAAAAAAGTTTTTAGCTACTGATCTCAAAAAATAACATGCAAATAATAGTTCTAAGGCAGAGAGGAAAAAGTAAAAAGAAAAAAATTAATTGGAAGATATGATCTCTAGTGTCACACTGAAATCTTGTTAAAAGGAAAACCACAAATTTCTACCCAAAAGTCATGTTTGTGTGTGGAATAAAACCAAAAAAATGCCAGCAGGTAAAATTATTAACATTATTGAGGAAAAAGCAAAAAAATTCACATTAAGAGTCTGTGGTAGGAAATACTTTTGCATGAAAAACGCTATCCTGCTAATAATGCATTTTTTTAATCATATTATGGGAAGGTTATAGATTTTTATTTCATCATCTTATTAGAAGGTAATAAATTCAACGGTCTGTTAGAAAAACACTGGCTGCTGCTAGAACAATAAAGTGAAGCAAAGGAGCATAAACATGGTAACAGACATGAACATACACAGGAAACAATAATCAGACGTACAGTGGACAAAATTGACTTTTTTTTTTTTTTTTTTCAAAGCAAAAGGACAAAATTGAATTTCAAAAGTTGCACAAAGGCTCAGTAACTCCATTCTGAGATGAATATTTTGAACTTCTTTAACTTTGTTGGAGATGTTATTTTTGGAGGATATCATTATAGGAGTGATTTAAGCCCTGACATAATATTGATATGAGTGAATCATGGGAGTGATTTTAGGAATCTCTCTTATATCTATTTATCACATGCTTGTATTCTTTCACCTTTAAATAGAGGTGATCATTGTATACAGAGATTAAGATGGAAAATAATGAAAGTGATGTAGCCCTTCGGGCTTTGAGTGCCGTGAATGTACGCCATAATGGCTGAATAACATGCTTGTATTTTTGTATCTTTCAACAAATTTCTCACGTTAAGGATCATATTTTGTATTTGAACTCTATATATCATCACGAAAAACCTCATTTCATATCCACAATTCCACATGTGGATGGTTCTGTGCTGACATGTGAATGATCATAGTTTGGACACAATTATTGAAGTATAATGGTTCCCATAGAGTTTAAAAAGTAACTTTTCCAAGTACAATATCATAGGAAAAGCTAAGAAATGTATAATTGTTAGGAGAAGCTTAAAATTTCTTTAAAAAATAAGTATTGAAATACAATGAGAATATAACATGGCTAATCTAGTCCAAAATTTCTCCACGCAATAAAGATATAAGAGGCATAATTTCTCATGCAGTAAAGATATAAGAGGCATCTATGCAAGGGAAAAATATTGGTGTGGGTGTGTTATTTGCCACAACCAAAAAATGTGAACATATAAGAGGCATCTTGATGTAGATTATTTTAATTTAGCACAAATAAGAAGATTAGATAGGAGGCACGTGAAAACTATGAAAAATAGACAGATGGAATTATGAGATAAGAACTACTTTAGTAGACATTGAATATAATCTTAGAAATGTGAAAGAATACTCATAGCAAGGTGTATAAAAGAGCAATCATTTCACTACATAGCATTAATCATCCGTAAGGGGAAGATTAATGCTATGTTGGAAAGATGACAATGTGGATGGAACGGATACGAGGAGAAAGAAGGGAAGAGGCAAATTTGTTTGATTTAATGAAAGAGAAGGAAAGGAGTTAAAGCCTCCATTTTTTGGAAAGAAGAGGATGATGGTAATATTATTTTACCACTATACCCTCCATATATAAATCAATATGCATGTAACCTGACAAATTTTGATGCATGAGAGTAACACCGTTGGTTCCATGTTAGATAGGAAATATCCTTAACCCTTCCTCCAACCTTCCTTCCACCCAAAGGATGACCCACCCTTCCTCCAACCTTCTCTTCTAACAAACAATGGAAGCATGCTCCATCCTTCCCGAATCCCCTCACTTCCCCTTTCTTCCCTCCTAACAAACCTAGGGTCAAAAGAAATGCTATTCATGGAATTTGAGGTGGATAGACAAAGCAAAGAAGTATTTCTGATGTGTTGCTTGATAATCAAATCATGTTGAGCAAAACAAATTATAAAATTTGCATAAGGCTTGACAATAATGGTATTAAATGTTGGATAACCAAAAAACATGACAAATAAAATGAGCATAGAGGAAATAAGGGTCTTGAGATGATGAGGAGCAAGACACAATAAGTCAAAGGAAGCATTAACGAAGAATAATAACTGATAGTCAGTCAAGATATGTAGTCACATCCATCGTAGACCAATAGTTTGCACCAATAAGACAAGGTTGCGTACATCTGACCCTCCCCATACCCCGCAATGGTGGGAGCCTCTTGGCACTGGGTTTGCCCTTATAGAAAAAGATGTGATAGTCCAATGCTTAATGACAAATACAGGCTCTACAGCCTTCAGTATGAGACAATGTTGACAACGATTCATGCATTTGGCCTAACAAACAAGAAAAGCCATTTTGATGAGTTGCAATAAGTCATTTCTAAATGATCCTATTCATCCTGAAACATGAAAATTAAGGAACATAATCCTTGTGGAAGAGCCCATGATTCCCATGTATAACCTTTAAAGAAAATAAGGCACTCTAAAACACAGGGATAAATGGATTTTCTTTAAAGCGACGCATATCTACACAATGGATCAGCTTTTTGAGTGATCGATGAATATTCCTTCTAAGAAATATCAGGTTGAGATGAGAAAATGGAAAACAATAGAAGGAATAAGAAGGTAGGAACCAAATGGGAAATTTGTAAAGAACATGAAAAAGATAATAGTAGTAAACTAATTGAGCATTGAAAATGTTGGTGATCACACACAAGAAAACATGTTTACAAACAGTCTCTTTGTACCTATATAGAACATTTACTCAATTTGAGAAGTTAAAATTCCCTGTTCAATTTGGCCTTCATTTCATATTTCCATATGTTTACCATGACAGCAGGTAAGGACAGACATACTAACTCATTAATGGCCTTATAGCATGACAGGTATATGCATACTCTTTTCATGTTACACCAACTACTCACGCATTTAGAGGACACGAGTGCAAAACCGAGTGCTCTGTCTTACACCATTGCTACAAGTATCATAATATACTGCCAATATGTAAAATAAAAATTACAAAAACAAAAACACAAAATTACCTATCATGACCGTTCTGCTGTTACCACCAAGTGAATCCTGCCAAAATGCAAAAACTTAAATTACATGAAAGAATAAAATAATATAAAGATAAGGATAAGGAGAATATGAAGTTGAAGCTTCCAAAGCTAAAGTTTGTATGGGATTATATCAGCTATTAGTTCCTTTCAACTAAGAGAGTCTAATTGACCGCAAGGGATACTGGATTTTCCATGAACATGATACATTCCATATATCACTTGAGGTGATTATCTTAGTGTAGTGCATTGATTTCTTACTTCGTAGTATCTCAGATTTGACGTGCAGGCATATTGAATTAGAACCTAAGTACTACTTTTAATACAACTATGAGATTTGTGTTTGCAACACGTGCATGTTACATTTCAACATCCAGAAGCCACCAACAACATTTTAATGTGGAATACATAGTAATTTTGACATAATTGCCTTCTACATTAAAATATAGAATTAGTTTTCTTTTAATTAAAAATGGGTGCCAATAACTCAATAAGTGTACAATACCATCTTAATAATGTGGAGATATTCTTAATGAGTAAATTAGTTAATTTTATGTTTACAAAATACTGGGGAAGTTTGATATACAAATGTTAGGCCCATTTCCTTAACAGTTTAACGGTTTGACACAACTGGTTGCCTAGGCTCCTAGTCCCATGTTACACCCAGCTGTAAAATTCATCCCTCCTTTCTTGATTTCCTCAAACTCTTATCAGTGTCCCTCAAAAATATAGAGCCAAACTTCTCAAAAATGGTGATAATAACAAGTGCAAGCCCACTAGAAGCATCTACAATGAACAGTTTCTAAGAGCTTTATAAGTCCTTGTCTCACACATAAAGGGAAAAAAACTGGAGCTTTCCAACTTACCTTCCCACCTAGTAAACCCAGATTTCATGGAATATTGCCAAAGTAATCATTTTTCACTTCAAATTCACCTATTGGTCAGTTTCCATCTCTAGGTTAACTGTATAAACTACGACTATTATTTTTACTTCATTTCCACCCATATAAAGCAATCACAGAAAAATCAATTTTGGATTATTCCACAGGACATTTTCGATTCTGAGTAACTGGACATTTTAAAATTGCAATTAGCTTCTGATGAGTATTTTGTATATCTAATCAACAACTTGCTATGACATCTATTTGCATCATATGAGATGTTAACCATATTATACAGGACATAATAGTAAAGAATGTCCCAAGTTAAAAGGTGAATTTTTCACAAATTGCGATACATATATAGTTGACGAGGTGTCCAAAGGTTCATGCATCTGTACAAACCACAAGGACATGCTTTGTTATTAAAAATTGAAAAAAATACATGATAGATCATTAATTACACTAGATGATAGTTTGTTGCATATTGGTTTTTATAAGTTCAAATCAACTCTAATAGCGCATCAAAAGGTATTTACAAGTGAATGTTGAGGCTGAACTAGATCATCTCCTCAACAAGCTGTAACAAATGTATTTTATGTAATAAAATCAAATATCAAACTTTTGAAGTGTATGGAACCTGCAAAAGCCGAGTAAGTTTACTGTCTCGGTAAGGAACATGCAAACCTTCTTTCCGCTTTTTCTCATCACCAAGTGCACTGATCACATTACCAAGTGCTAAAAGGCCTTTGTTAATGTGAACTCCTGTACAAAAGAATTGCATGTATTACTTTCTATGACCAAAAGCATCTCTTAGATGCAACAAATGGAAAATTGGTCAACCTACCTTCCTTAAAACGCAGACCATCCGAGCCCGTTCTTTTAGCTCGCTCTGATCCAGCAAGATCTACTAGATGCAATTTCGCACAAAGATATTCCTCGGTCATACTCTCATTGAGATTGCCATCACAAGGAAAAGCTGGATTGAGCTTACGCATTTGCTCTAGTGTGATGGTGAAGATGGCATGTGAGCGACTGCACAAACAAAAAAACAAGAAATGGTGGTTTAAATAGCCTGCAGTAACTACTGCAAAATTGACAGGAAAAAAATAAATAAATAAATAAAATCAGTTAAAACACTCCAATAAGAAAAGACTTCTACTAAACACAGAGGTAACAAATCCATCTAATCCCTTCACCCTCAATCCAGGCCCAATCGGTTAACCAATGAGCACATTACACGATTATAGAAATTTGAAACAATAAAATAAATTTGTAATCAACTTTTCCACATTAGGTGAATGAAATTTGAAAATGCAAATGCTTATTTTCGCACACCTAGATGATAAAAAAATGAATGGAAGTTTAAAATGCACAGGCTTCTTTTTCACCCACCCTGATGATAGAAAATTATATACATGGCATCTATCTTCCTTTAAGGCAGGATTAAAAGAATATATATTGTAATGAAAGATAAACCTTGACTGATTATTCATGTTTGTACTCCCTGTTGCCCTGCTCAAGGATCCTTGTTCCAGGTAACCAGCCATTTCTTTTAGTGTTCTGACATTAACTTCAGTAGATCCTGCCAGTGTAATAACACCATTGGATGTTTCGCGAATTTGTATTGGTGGTTTCCCGGGTACAGTTACTTTCCCCGTGTGCCCATTTGTAGTTTCTGATTTGTTCACACAAGTAGGATCCAGCAAATCTCGTACTTCTTCTTTTAGGATCTTCACATCAAAATTTTATTGTTACATACTTGCTATAGGAATGGAAGACAACATCCAAATATCAGAAACTAGTAACGGAAACTCACTGAACCAGAGTGGTAATCTACATATTACTCATGATCAGTGTCATACATTAAAAATAATAATAAAAAGAAGAAGAAGCTTTCAGACAGTGATTTTTTTTTTTTTTTTGGAACAAAATCAATTAAACAGCACTTCTTTGAAGGAAATTGAAATCCACAAAATGAAGATTGAAGTTATATCATCTACTTGAGTGGATGTGACATTTTGCAACTTGGGCTCAAAAAATCTTGTCCTGATAATAATTAAATTGTTGAACGGAATTTCAGAGATTAAAAAGCACAAGACCTAAAAAATTGAAAGAAAACTAAAAAGCATTATTCGTTAGGAAAATTCCACAAACCTAAGTTCACAAAGTGAAAGCCACAGTCATGAGCTTATGGTACAAATAAAAACAGTTGAGAAATATATTATGTGGACAAAATTCAGATATGTGTTTGTTTGGGTGTGTGCAATATTTATTGCCATCTATGATACAGATGCTGCATTATAATCCCTGTTGATATGCTAATTCAGTCATATGTACCATTTCCAGACACATCATACATTTGATCAGTACACAACCCATATGCTTTTCATTTATTTTCTTTTCAGTGGTTGAACATGATTTTCCAAGAAAAATACTAATAGCTTCAAAGAACTATACTGAAGAGAACCACCATGATGACTTAAGGAGTATATATCTTTATATATGAAGGATTAGGAAAAAGAAACAACTCAATGAACCTCAATGAAGGAAACATGCAATTGGAATTCAGTTTGATGCTTCGAACTTTCAATCTTGCTGAACAAAGCACTCATAACTTGAGGAATTAGTCCTGTTGGGGAGCCATCTTTGAAGCTAGTACCCATTGTATATGTTTTTCCTGAACCCGTCTGCAGAAATTTAAATGTCAATTACTACAAACTGCAAGGAAATTGAGCTATAATACACAAATAAGTAGTTATCTGTAAACAATAAAGCTTTTACCTGACCATAAGCAAGAACAGTAGCATTATATCCGTGGAACAAACCATCAACAAGTGGAGCAATGCACTCGTCAAACATTGCAGATGGGGGAGAACCAGCATTCCCATAGACATGATCAAAAGTAAAGGAATGTGTGCCAATTTGTACCTGCACCAGAGTCACAACCACTATTAACCCAAAAAGAGCCAAAATTATATCTGAAGAAAGAGTAAAGAGAAGAAAAGGCAACTCAACTAAAATGTCTGAAAGCTAAATTGACCATCACGTATAACTACGGTCGCACAGTGTTTAACAATGACGGAATCTAAGATAAATAATTGATAATAAGAAAAATAAAAAAATACAGCAGTTAATCCTCTCAGTTATTATTCTTGTTGTTATTTCTGTTGTTATTGCTTTCAGTTGTTGTTGCCGTTTTTGTTGTGTAGTTCTTATTGTAGTTACTTACAAACATATTTCTTTATAACCAGCTACTCTACACAACTCGCATAGACTACAAGGGAAGACATGCAAATGAGGAGACCTGAACCCCAAAGGCCTCCGAAACCAAAGCTCAGATACCTTGTTAGACTGTCTTCTAAGAACCGGACAAAGAAAATATTGGTTCTTGGAAATGACTCAGAGAGGGAAAGCGGGTAAAACAGAGGAAGGTGATTTGATGTATATGAGAGAATGTAAAATCTCAAAAGTTGAGACTATCAAAGGGAATGTGATGAATGAGATAGATGATACCTTGTTAAGCTATAAAGGAATGGGTCTCACAATATTATTATTACACTAAGGAATTGGAACAGGTACTTTTCAGGGTAAAACAAACTAATACACTCTGTGTGTCACATAATATGGAACTAAGATAACTTCAAGATTGAGTTCCCTTCTGATTAAATTTGACATGAGCTGGCAGACACTACTCATGATCATTTAAATTTAGACCTCTAGTCCTTTTAACGGATGAATTTAATTCTTTTTGACTGCATGATTGATTGAAAGTTAATATACCAGTAACCTATCATTATTCCAAAGTTAAATCTGTTGCATATTAGATCATCATAAGGTTTTAAGAAGTAACAAAGCAATTTACAATGACTAAAATTATTCAACTTTGAATTTCATGTACTTTGCTTCGCTTGGCTTTTGTAATTACAGTTTCATAGAAGACGACCTAATTATTCAGATTCTTGTTGGGCTACATAAGCATTGGAGGTTGGCCTATTAACCCTAGATATCATAAGTAAAGCAAAAATGTTATAGGACAGAGCAATTACAAAGCAAGAACCAAGGAGCTGAAGAAAGTGATTTCCCCAGAGAAAAAAACATGAAGAAATTAGTTGTACAATTAAAGTTACAATTACAAAAAGGACTTGTGAAATATCTTATTGGCAGAAATGGGTTTTATATAGTACATTCACCAGGTAGCAAAAAATAAAAAAAATAAAAACAAATAAAAAAAATTTTATATCTGGTATTGGAGAACTTGAGACAATATACATACAGATAAATATTCACCATGCTTGATACCCAAATTGAGCAGAATCCTTAAGCAGACCACTTTACATATACATTAGCTAAAATTGCAAATTTAATCCAAAATCAGTAACGAAAATAAAAGAAGCAGCCAATGAAACAACATGGATGAGTGTAGATAGCAGGGAGATACAACAGTTCCTTTCTTAAACTAAGAACCCATTCAGACTTCTGGTCGAAATCCGAAGCAATATGGCAGTGCATGGAACAATTTGATTTTTCAAGTCTTTTCTCAATGAAAATATATACATATATATATACACACACACACACACACACACCATATCAAATGAATTTGTGAAATTGGTACTGCAGAAAGAAATGTGGTCACTGTCCCCAAAGCCCAATAAAATTCTATATATGGACATTATTCCCCATATCTATTCAACCCAATTACCCAAATATCCCAAAACAATGAAATTGCTGTTAAAATCAGATCATGAGCGCACTGCTACTTTGACTAAAAAGTGAATGCATGCCTCTGAGATTTCCTGATTAGGAAAGCTAGAGCTAGAGCATCTTTGAGATCTAGATCTCCATAAAATCAATCACCAGAAATTCCCATCCTAAAAGTCAATCATCACTAAGAACTGAACCTAGAACTGATAGAACTTGAACAATTCGTTGCCATAATGAGCAATTGATGATCACATTCTGACTACTGTAAACAGTACCTGAGGCTTCCCAGAGACCACAGTGACACAATCCTTACAGCCTTGAAGCCGCTCATCGCCGATAAGCGGACGGATGTGAACTGCAACTTTCACGCAGCAATCTTCAGTAGCAGCTTCCATAGGAAGCAGCCAGATAGAGAGAGAAAAAAAAAAAAAAAAATTTAGCTAGAGAGAGAAAAAAAAAAAAAAAACAGTTAGAGAGAGAAATAGACTGTGTTTGTGGAAACAGTTAAGAGTGAGAGAAGAAGACAAGTTTTCTTAGAAATGGAGAGAAGAAGAAGAATTATGACAGGATAGTGATGCTGCAACAACAGAGAGAGAGAGGGGGTGAATTGGAGGAAGAGACAGACAGATAGTTGTTTAGAGAGAGAATAAAAAGGGAAAAAAAAATATTTGTAGAGAGAGAAAAGGGTAGTTGGGGGAATTATCAAATGTGGGTAACATGGAGGTGAGTGCATCAAAAGAATGGTTATAAGGTAACAACTGGAGGGAGGGACTACAACAACCACTATCATTTTCCTTGCTCTTCACTGCAACCCAGCCCTCAAAAACTGTTGTGTTTGTCAAATACTTTCATAACACTCTTTCCCATATTGCCCTTACCTCCCAACGGCTCTTCCTCAGTCTTCGTCAAAACAGTCGTCCCCGTTTCCGGGTGGTTTGACCATATTGCCCTCCGCTCCAGGACACCTCCACGTAAATATGGTAGAAGAAGGTACAACACAGCCAAAGCCACGTGATGTATAGAAATTGTAATCGTATATTGTGTGTGTGTGTGTATATATATACACACACATATACCACTTAACAAAGCTAAACTAATGTTACAAGAAATTTATGGATGCGGTATTTGAATTGATTTGGCTTAGTTGGATTAAGCTCGAATTGGAAATATTTTTAAAGTTATATAAATTTCGATTGTTAATTTGTTAAGAAATCTCTAGTCCAAGTCCAACTTAAATGGATTTAAGATTAAAAATTCTAACCTAAACTAAAAAATTGTCATATAAACTCATTTAAACACTATATTAAACACACATTGGGTTTGCATTGATCCATCTAAATTACACTTTTGTTCGAGAACAATCGTATTTTGTTTGCTCAAAGAGCATTAGTTCAGATAGTGTGGTGATTTTTTTTTTTTGGTTAAAGAGAGGCTAAGTGTTTAAGTCTTACCTGTGATATACAAAATTTTAATCTCAAAACAATTATAATAAGTTGGATAACATTTTTGTTTAATTGAGTTGAGTTCATTTGAGTTGTCACTAAAGCGATTTGAAATTTATTTTCCGAACGCATATGATTTTTTTTTTTCAAAAATAAAAATATTCTAAATTACACCTTAGTTCAAGTAAACTAAAGTGTATATAAAATTCCAAAAAAAAAAAACATGTCTAATATTTTGTTTCATATACTTTCTTAATTTCAAAGAAAATTAAGAAGTATTTCATAGAACAATTGACTATAGAGTAAAGTGTAAAAAAAAACTCCCATTATATAAAAATTATGCACAAAACACTCCTCCTATCTAGTATGAACGTATAAACCCTTTCAAAATTTGAGAAATGTATGCAAATTGCCCCCCTAACAGTCAATTATAATAAAAAAAAATTTATAAAATGATCAAAATACTCTTTCTCTTTCAGTAAAAGAGTTTTTATTTTTTATTTAAAATAGGGAGACAATATTTACATTCAATTTTTCTAACATTGTACCCTGCTTACCTTTTTCTTTATTTTATAATACCAAAATTACCCTTTTCAAATAATTTAGAATTAATTTTTCTTTTCCAAAAAAAGATGAATTCTAAATTACACCTTTGTTCAAATAAACCAAAAAAAAAAAAAAAAATACACATGTTCAAAATGGAAAAAGTTTCACACTTTTTCTTCATTTAGAAGAAAATTCAAATTTAAGAAGTATTTCATAAATAAAAAATAAAAAAAAAAGCAAGGGTACCAAATCCTCTTAAACAAGGTCACCATCTCTTTACTTAATAAGGGTTTGGCGTCTTAACTAATACCAACTCGATTTTTAGAATAATTATTTTGGGTTCTGAAAAAAAAAAGAGTCGTTGGGAGAGGAGGTGGGAGGGAAGCGGTAAAGGGACAGGTCGGAAAGAAAGACCCACACATTTAGACATTAGCCAGGCTGGTGGTATCCCACCTCACATGGCATTTTTAAGTGTCCTCTCAAAGTCTCATGGGCCCACTCTTCTCTTCTCTAAGCTGAATCATATTTGGATGTAAACATATATATATATATATAGATATATATATCATATGGGCCCTACATTTCACAGAACTTGTGGCAGCTATAGTCGGTTCGGTTCCTCTTTCGTAATTTCGCCACTTCTTAAGAGTTTTTTTCACACACTCCACTGTGTGAGCACTAAACCAGCTCAGCTCATCTTGGACCCGACATTTAATTATGGTCCCTGCATTTGGCTGACTAAATCAGCCATTTTAGCTTCTGCCTTTCTTGGAAGTACCTTCGTACACTACTCTCCCTCTCTCTCTCTACATTTATGTTTTCTTAATATATACATACATACATATATGTATGTGTAGACTATATTATACAGTTGTCTCTCCTTTGAGCAATTTTAAAACATTCACATTGCCAAGGCTTCTAGGGAAGAGATTAATTTATAAATTAAAGCTGAGGTTAAATGTGGAAGGTGGTCATAACATTGCGTTGAATGACAAATAGGTACAATTATTATTATTTGTTTAGAGTCACTATCTCGTTTTTAAATTAGGGTTTTCACGATTTCAAGATCTGAACTTTATCATTTTTCGGAGCAATAACCTCGAATTGATGTAGGACTTAATGTACTCATTTATTTGACTATAACTTGCACGGTTGCACCCTCCCCATAGTACAAGCAATGTGTGAAATTCTTTCTATTTTTATTTTGTGGAACTCTAATTTTAAAATATTATATATATATATATATATATATACTCGTTGAGTGTAAATTAATAACATAATTCAATATGACATCACAAAAATCAATACAAGGTGATTAGAATTGATAAAATTAATGATTTTTTATTTTTTATTTTTATTGAACCACCCGAGTTATGTGTAGGATAGTTATTAAGTACCCGAGTACATAGCATATAAGAAATTATTACATGGTCTCATGACCATATGGTCCCAAAGCAACACATAAGTAAAAAGTTGATTAATAATGACATAGAACTGACACATTTGCATTGGTCCCGAAACTATGTAATAATTCTCCCGAAAATATATTATCAAAGAAAATTGAGAGTTTTTCATTGATCATGATTTGTGTTAAAGGTGTCCCACATCCGATCAAGTCCCAATAGCTTAAGTTTTTGGACCAACGAGTAAGTGTCCATCCGTTACAGTTGGTATCAGAGGCAGACTCATTTTTTGATTCGGTGTCACGCCAAGCGCATGATTCAGAGGTGTTCGGGTTGTCACCCTGGGTAGGCAGGGTGGCCCGATCGTAACGTGAGTGTTGCGAATTCGGTTGGAAGAGAATGTTAGAGGTATCCCACATCGGATCTAAATGAGAAATAAAATGGTATAAATAAGTAAGTATGTAGCACGAGCCAATAATTTAAACTTTTGAATCAGCAGGCAAGCGCCCACCTGTTACGATTTGAGAGTACTGTATAGATACTTCTTTTCCTGACTGACCTCATCTAAAGCTGGACAATTTTTTATTTTTCTCTTCATTTACAAGGTAAAATATAAGCCTTGGACCACTTGTGTTCATTTGGGGTTTGATTAATTTGTTAGTTTAAATAGAATAAAATAAAAATAGAGTATAATAGTATTTTTCAGAATATTTTCAAGTGCTACAATACTAAATAGTGGAGTACCAAGTATAACCTTCCTTCCATCTTCTAAAAACCTACCTCAAGTCTATGTTTGTCATGGTAGTAAAGCTTTGACAACTCAAATCTTGGGAAGAAAATGGTGGTTGATAGGTCATTGGATTAGTAAAGAGGACCTGAAAAGGTATTAAAAGTAAAATGAATAAGGAGTGAAGGACCATTACTGTCACCAAAACTAGCTAGACCATTGCCACTCTCACTCTGTACTATGTGGTCCTATCTATTATTATATACCTTTAATTTAGCTTTACAGCTCTTGGGCCACTCCAAAAACTCAATAACACTTATAAAACTTTGCCTCGTTAGGTACTTAAGTTAAATGGTCCATACCATCTGACCAATCCTAAGCTCACTCCCACTCACTCTCTCGTGTTTAGACTTTAGAGTACTTCAGATCCATTTCCACATCTCAACATGCCAAGGCTTTAATGGGAGGTTGTAGCCATAATTTATTTAGTCATATATATATACATATATATAAATCTATATATATCCCCACACAATGAACCATGCACGACTTTTATGTTAGGGCATGGTTAAAACACTGTCACAATCTATCCTTTTTGTAAGCAGCATGATATAGAATATCCAATGATCTCAATTTCGGGGGGAAAATGTTAGGGCATGCACACTACTGTAATGTTTGAAAGTACCAAATCAGCAGCAACCAATTCGGTGCTCCCAAACGTAACATATGTTGTGTTTGGGAGCACTGAATCCATGAATCCAATCTCAAATTCAAACCACGGATTCAGTACTCCCAAACATAGCAATAGTGATAACACAATTTGAATGTCACTTTAAAGAGTAAAACCACTTAAATTGGGGTAACATTTGTTGTTTGATGAAACTGAAAATATTAAGTACTGAAGTTTACAAGTGGTAATTAAAAAATAAATATTACTTTGATATCTTTTTAAATTTTCAACATTTAGCATTAGGTGATAAGTGACATTATTATTACTTAAAATTTTACTCAATTTCAGTGATGTTAATTTTAATCCATTTTCAGTTTTTTTGTAATATTTAAATTGCGCTATCATATACACTTAATTGAATAAACCTTTAATCATTTCAGAATTAAGCGTTAAATTGAGATTTAAAATAACACTTAACTTCACTTATCACTAAATGATGAACACTTAAATTTTTCTTTTTTAAAAAAAATATATTATAAAAAATCTCAATTTTTATTTCCACTTAAAAATACCGGCACTAAAAATTCAATTCTTAAAAATTTTCAATTCTGTTCATATGGTAAGCTCCCAAAACCAGCACATCTCTTGATATCGTTCAAACAGTAAAGAGAAAAGTTATCATTCAAGGAGTCTCACCTCAGCTTTATGTCCTCACCCATTGGATTAAGAAATTTTTAGTAGAAACGATGGATGATTTAATGGCTAAGAGTACTTACTAGCTCACAACCACATAATGTGAATGCCTTCGAAATAGGGTAGCAAAATGACAAAATACTAAAAAATCAAAAATAAATGGGTTGAAGTAGTCCACATAATGTTCCAAAGTTATTCAACCCTATCTGAGATTGAACTTCATGATGATTTGATTTCACTAGCCGTTGGAAGTGTATTTTTGGAGCCTTATATATATATATATATATATATCTTGTTGTTGTGGTAGACTACAAGCTAAGCAAACCGCCCCCACACACACCAATACTTTCTCTTCTTCTTTGCTCCTTGATTCATAAGGAAGAATTGGTGGCAGGAAAAAGAGAGCTCTGACAAGTAAGTGATTATTTCACTTCCAAGTTTCCTTTTCCCAAACCTAACTCCTCCTTTCATTGGATTTTTGAAATCCTACCGTTAGCTTGAATGCATTCCAAGTAACCACAACCTTCAACCAGACCCCACTAAATATTTTCATGGACTAGATAGTCTTAACAATGTAGTACGATAGTACTGTTTAATGTTTTTTTAACAATTAGATTGGCTTTCTACATCTGATACAATCTTACTGACCTCTACAGAAAGTCCCAAAATAACATTATTGCGATATTACAATGAATAATGAGCTTTTGACTACAGTTGTAGTTGTAGTACTTAGGTCTCTATCATTTGTATTTTCTACAACTTGTATATTGTTACCTTACATTAGAAAATTTTAACATTTCATGGGTCATCTCGACCAAATTTCTTTTTTATATATACATTTATGTTTGGTTTGGTAAGAAGGAAGAAAATTAGATGGAAGGGAAAGAAGAACATACGAATGAGACATCTCTAGAAAAAAGATTGAGTCATTCCTTCTTTTTTGGTTGGATAGAAGAGAAAAGAATGAAATAGGAGAGAAGGGAAGAGAGAGTGTTAATAATAAGAAAAATTCTGTAATTAAAAGTTTTCTTCCTTCGTGTATTCTGTTCATATTTAGAGGGATAAAAATTTGTAAAGAATGAATGATTGCTCATACATCCTCTTTTCTCTTCTCTCATTACTTCCTCTCTATCAAACGAATATAGTTCGTTTCTTCCTTCGTATCTTCTCTTCACCCCTCTTCTTTCATTCTTTTCTACCAAACGAAACATTATGTTCCTTGATAGAGGGCCCTCATGTTATTTACATTCTCATTAGGCTAGAATATGATTTTACCACAAGTATGCCCCCACTTAATTTTTTTTTTTTTCCTTTGGTGTATTATATACCGATTAATTTTGTTTTTTATATACCTATAAAATTTAAATTTGCCCCAACTCAAATTAAAAGAAAAAAAACACTCTGCTATTGCCCTGGTAATATTTTTTTTAGTTAAAGGTCGTCATTTCTCACATACTTTTCTGAGTCCGTCCATTGCTTCACTAATCATACATTAGAATCCAAAATATAAGCTGTTGATTAAATGATGATTTAGAGCTCCATCCATGTGCTTGTTTACAATCAATCATAAATATGAAGGTCCCCTTCTCAAGCTTAATTCAAGACTGCAAAACTTGTTCACATTGCCTTTTTAGTTGGCAAACTACTGTAAAATTGTTGCAGCTTTTTGGCCACCTAAACAGATGGTTATAATCTAATTACTGTCAAATCTGCCCTTTACACCATGATCAGAACAAATCACATGCATGGTTGATGAAAGTAATTAGAGAACCTCATCTTTTCTACCAAGTTTTTGTAGCTTTTGTCGATCCTCTGTGTGTTTCAGAGATGTTGTTGTTACTTGTGCAACTGTGCTTACTTTATTCTCAAAAACCCCACACTCACACTCACCACCACCACCCCCTCTTTTATCCTTGTGCTTTCTGCCCAACCCCCATGTGCCAACTTTGCTAGCTTTTGCTTGCTAGCTCCCACCTTCTTTTCAATTCCATCCACAACACATTATTCCAATCCCTTTCCTTTCCCATCTTTCTGTCCCCTTTCATCGGATCAATCCCACAACCCAAACACCCCTTTATTTACCGGATATCATTATCACCATTATCAGACTATCTTTGGACTGTCTTGTGATCCAATTGGGGCAGTTCTCTGTTAATCAGTGCACTCATTCTTTAAGTACATGCATTAATCATGGAGATTATGGTTTCATGGAGGATAATATGATTCGGTTGCGCGACCGTAATCATGTCACTGTGGCCCTCTTGTCCTCTCAGACCACTCAAAACATTTTTTTTCAGCCTATATTGTGCGCGCTTCTTTAGTTTTGTCTTCCATCATATGTTGTCTTTGGACAAATTTGCAATATATGCACTCCTCTAAAGGTGTTTTAGGCTTCCTCCCCCCTTATTCTGGGATCTAAGCATATAAAAGCATTAGAGACACATCATGTGCTCCACTTCATATTTTCATGATAGTCATGCTTCAAGAGATATAGCATTGGTACTCTTACCTTTTATATCTATCTATCTATCTATCTATATATATATATATATATATTTTGTGGCCTGAATTTTGTTTCCGCCAGAGTTGCGTTGGGATCCTATTTTAAAAAAAAAAAATAAGTTTGACCAGTCTTGTCTGGCGGGCCATGAATTTGGATTTAAGTTTATGTTGTAACCTAGTATATAAGAGTGTTAGAGTTTGTAGCGTGGGTATAAAATAACCCTGGAAGTCAAATATAGAATGAGAAAGAGACATTGGAGGCTTTTGAACTTGTAATCTACAATTATTCACGTAGTGAAATCTCTTCACTAATCTTCTGAACCACATAAATCTTTTTATTTGTGTGTCGCATAATTTTACATTATTATATCATTTCTTGATTATGTTTGTGACATGCCATGTTTATTGTAACAAGATATATGTATATACACATTTTTCTTAAAACTGTAGGGAAAAAATTAGATGGGGTTTGAATAATGAGTTCCATATGGTAGGGACTAGGGAGTTTGGCTCCCATCTACCATACACCCTCTTTGGCCATGCCCCCTCTTTTCATTTCTTTTCATGCTTAGTTTTTTTTTTTTTTTTAATATAAAACTTTAAAAATTGTTCTAAGTAATTTTTTATTAATCAACCCCTCTAAATGAAGAAAAGGAGGTTGTTTTCTTTTCTTTCTTTTTTCTTTTTTTGGATAAGGAAAGCCCCAAAGGGATGTTGTTTTCCATATCCTATTGATGATCTTAATTATTGGGGCTGATGACACTAATAGTACCCATTCAACATGCATGATTTCCCTTCACGTGATTCTCTTTTTCAAGATTCAACTCTAGTCTAAAAAAATTGCCAGTTAGTCTCACCGATGAGTTGAATATTGACGGAATTGAAAATTAATAAAGGGTGTGCTCAGTTGCATGAAATTAGAGTCTTGAAATTAAAATTGGTTCAAATTTCTTAATTATTTTACTAAACTTTCAAAAATACCAATTTCAAGATATCAATTCCATTTAACCGAGCACACTTTAAAATTGAGGGAATTGAACCCTCTTTTCATCTTTTAGTTTTTACACTTTTTTCAATCCAAGACAGATTTTTTTTTTTTTTTTTGGATAGACCTTAGACATAATCTAAACGGTGGCATTTTTAAGACTTGCATGATTAAGAATAAACCCTAATTAATGCTGAATATTGAATGTAAATTTTCACATATAGGTCAACTAAATATTTATATGGACCATACAATGTGATACGAACACGGCCATATAGCAAATTCTCAAAAAAGAAAATACGAATATAGCATGAATACATCAATATATATATATATATATATATATATATATATATATATATCCAAATAACCAGAGACAAAATCACAAATTTAAAATTTAGAGTGAGATGTTTGTTATTTACGTACGTTTATTAAACTTTATATTATTTTTTAACTAACTCATAATAAATTTTAAATTGCATTCAATCTGGTTTTAATAAAGAAAAATAATTACAAAACCACCACATTGTCGTATCTCAATTGTGCTCAACTAAAAAAATATAGAACTCTTCTAACCATATCTTAACATGTCTTCTACCGTTACGACATTCCAGGAGAAATGTCCTTCCTAGCTTGGGACAAACCAAGTATTACATGAGGGCCCCTCTTGTCGTACCTGGTTTTTACTTCTTGTTGTTTCAAAAGCTGCGAGACAAGCAAGTGGTGTAGCCTGCTATAATAGGACCAAGGCCCATAAAGAAGCTTTGGCCCGTGACTTGAGAAATAAATTAAATTGTGTATGTGTGTGTGTTTGGTGTGTTTATTGACCTTATTAATTTATATCATAGGCTGGGCTTGGTTCTATTCAGGGGTGTGTGTGGGTCATATGGGCCCAGCACACTGCAAGAGTGGGATGCATATGTACATCAAGACAGCGTGCCATAATACTTGAATTATGATGATCTGTGAATTTTTGTTCTTTTCTTTGAAAGGTAATTATATGTAACTTTCGGCGTTGAAAAAGTAAAGTCTGGTTTGCAATTATGAGAATAATTTTTATTTTAGAAAAATTGAAAATTCAAAATTATACAAAAAAAATTTGTTTGATTCAATTTTTTGAAAACTATTTTAAAAAGTTGGTTTACAACTCTGTAAACAGTTTTCTGTTCTAAGAGAATTGAAAATAGAAAATTGTATAAACGGGTATACTTAGCTTGTAACACTGAAAACAGTTATCGAAAACTCAAAAAACAGAATAAAAGACTGTTAGCTGAAAACAAACATTTTTATAATTAGATTTTCAAAAAACTGAACCAAACAGAATTTTTTGTACAATTTTTTGTTTTTAGTTTTTCGATAATAGAAAACTATTTCAATAATTACAAACCAAGAAAACTGTTTTATGAAAATTCAGTTATAAATTTCAGAGAACGCTGAAAATAGTTTTTTGTTCTCTAAATTCTTGAGAACTATTTTTAAATTATTTTCAAAGATACAAACCAAGCAACCTAAATTATTGCTCTATATTCTCAAAATATGTTTTTGACTATTAAAGACTTTTTAAATTCAGCCTAGCATAAATTATGGGATGGCTAGCTATAATTAATTTGAAAATGACCGAAAATTTTATGAATGGATTGTAATATTATATTATCATAAAAGAGGTGTCCTTTACCAGATTTGGCAGAAAGACATATTAATAAACGTGAGACATTAACTTGGTGAATTATCATCATTCTAATTAGTGGATTATATACACAGATATACTAAGTATACGTGCACATGCGTTGCATTCACTAATTTACTTTAAAACTATTGATAGATTTAAATGAGTTATTTTTTAGTCATACATTCACCAATTCACAGTGTTGAAAGAAGAGCAATAATTTTCTGCCTAAAAATGTTATTTTCTCTTCGTTTTTTTTTTTTCTTCTCAAAATGTCTCTTTCTCTTTATATATATATATATATAATATTTTCTTAGTTATATCTGTTAGCAACAAATGCTAACAAACATATTTTCTTTTGATTTAAGAATATAGCTTTGTTCAGCTCCATGTACTATATTGTTAATATTTTATAAAATCCTTCATTTAGGAAAAAAAAATATAGCTTTGTTCATAATGGGGGAGATGTCACCAGGGCGGAGTCAGGATTTTAATTTAGGGGGCACAGTGCAAAATAATTATAATAATACTAATAATAAAGAAAAGAATAAAAATAAGAAGAAGAATTTTAGATAGAAGAAGAAGAAGAAAAATGAAAAAAGAATGACATGACTTTGAAAGGGAAAAAAATTAGAGTGTGACTGAAGAAGGAAATTTTTACTTTTTAAAAGAAATTAAAAGAATTTAAAGAGAGAGGGAAGAGTAAGAAAAAAATTAAAGAGAATTTTAGAAACTAAAATAATTTTAGGGGGCATTACATACAAATTTCTTTATATATGTAAAAAAAAATTAAGAAAATATCTATAATAATATAGTCAATTTTTTTTTTTTTTTGTAAATGCCAAAGTGCTAATAGGAGGGGTTTGAGTTCGGGTGTGCGTGAGAACATAACTAACCCTCAAAAAATAAAAAATAAAAATAAAGCCTATACCACTTCTATTTATACCATTCACCTCAACTGTAAATCTTGTCTTTAAATGGAAGTACCTTGAATCTTATTATGGCACTTGGCTATTTATTTCTCTTCCTCCAGTTCTCAAACCATGCTCGCTTCACTACATTTTATTTCATCCTTTTGTTATGACCCCCAAAAAATTCTCCAAACACACTATACTCTAATAATACACAAATTTAACACTACAACTGACTAATAAGATGCTAATACATGTGTAATGAAGGACTAGTGAGTTTAAATATGAACAAGTTCCTTCAACAAACTACAGGCAATATAGACACATACATATATATATATATATATATTAGATTTTCCATTGTAAAAACTAAAAAACAAAATGTAATCTAAAACCTTTTTAAGCACATTCACATTTGGAGACATTTTTTTTTTTTTTTTCAAATTTCAAAATGTAATCTAAAACCTTTAAAATTCAATTCATGACATTTCATTAATTGGCATTTACTTTTCTATTTAATTAACACTTACAATGTTAGAGCCAATCTAGAGAAATATTATACATATGGTGGAAACTTTGCCCTCTATTTATACATAAAATGGACTTGAAATTATTATTTGAAGTCCGCATAGTGCATGGGATCGTGTGCAGGAAGAATGCAGTCGGTCGGCCCACCACTAAGTCCTGTCTCCTTATCAGATAAAAATTGGATATCTGATTAAGGAAATACTGTAGAACCAAAGACTTGTACGAAAAGTTCTTTGGCTTCTTCTGTCGGCAGGATAAGAGGAATTTTTACTTTTTGGGCGGATTCATCTTGTCCCTCAAGTGACTGGTGAGAGAGTCCCAATAGTCTGCTACTGTAGGTTCATCTTCCAAGATTATGTATGTTTGGATCGATAATAATAACAAGATAATATAAGGCAATATAAGACAAGATTTAAACAAATTTAAACAGACTTACAGAAAACTTCCTTTATTAATCCAAGCTAGAGAAATATTACAAAAGGGAGAAAAGGAAATTGAAAGATACATTGAAGGGAAACTTTGCCCTCTATTTATACATAAAATGGACTTGAAATTATTATTTGAAGTCCGCATAGTGCATGGGATCGTGTGCTGGAAGAATGCAGTCGGTCGGCCCACCACTAAGTCCTGTCTCCTTATCGGATAAAAATTGGATATCTGATTAAGGAAATACTGTAGAACCAAAGACTTGTAGGAAAAGTTCTTTGGCTTCTTTTGTCGGCAGGATAAGAGGAATCTTTACTTTTTGGGCGGATTCATCTTGTCCCTCAAGTGACTGGTGAAAGAGTCCCAATAGTCTGCTACTGTAGGTTCATCTTCAGAAATAAGATCTTCATTGGGATCTTGTGCATAACCAGCTAAACAGGAAAACTGATTACCTTCTTGACTGGTCTGGCTAGAGACTGACACCATAGATGCATCATCTCGTACTGTAGGAGTGGAGGACTCAAAGGATTTAACAAATTTGGTCCTCATAAAATCCATGCATTTAACCATTAAATCAGCTTCGGTAATTAATGGTTGTTGTTTTTTGATCATATCTTTAACAAGTTCAAACGGGTTAAAGATTTCAGGTTCTGGAATAGTTAATTTTGGAATCTTGTCCATGTATTCCATTGTTTTCTTTCTGATCTGATGGAGGAGGGCTTGGATAGGATCTTGAGTCATCCCTGACCACCATCTGTAACAAAAAATCCTCAAAAAGGACCAGTAACTTATCAGTGGTATAACCACATTGGAAATCCCATTTCCAAATCCAAGGGATTCCAAATTCAGTAAAGAACAATAGGGTGGATTTCCCTACAGGAATATTATCCTGTCCCCGTAATTGAGGATGAAATTGTTGCCATGGCAAGTATAATTGTCTGACGGATTCGGGCAACATATCCAGATCAGGGCCAAATATATCTAGGATCCCAGCTTGGGAGAATTGAAACAGGAATAGACACGGTATTAAATACAATTAATACTAAGTGTATTACTGCTAAAACGTCTCCTTCAGAAGCTTCCTTATCAAAAGCATTGGTCAAACCTGCAATTGAAGTTCAAGGCTTCAATCTGACACATCCTAAGAAGAATGAAGAATTTCTTACTCTTCTTACTCAGAAAATTCAAGGACTTAAAATTCAGACTTTATCCCATGATGAATCTGAAATTGGTTCTGATTCTGAGAATGTGTTACCTCACATTGAGGTTTTCCAGAATGATTTTCCTCAGATGCCTGAGTTAAACAGAATTGCCTATGATAAGAATATCCACTCTAATACAGCCCTTGCTCCGAGTAGATATTATTATCCCAGACCCACACCTCAAGATATCTTGTATGAAGAAGATTATTTCCATACACAGAAATCTTTTCATGGCAAGACCATTTATGAATGGAACATAGATGACAAATCTGATTATCAGGTTTACAAGGTTATTCATCAAATATTGATGTATAGCCAAGTTTGTAAAATCAACAACAATACTGACCCAACCATTGCTAAGTTTGTCGTTGCTGGTTTTACAGGAATCCTTAAAGGATGGTGGGATAATGTTCTCACTGACATTCAGAAAGCTGAAATCTTTTCTGCTACCAAGCTCGTTAAAGATGAAGCTACTCAACAAGCCGGACCTGCTCCTGATGCGGTTTACACCCTCATCACCACTATTATCCAACATTTTGTTGGCCCTGAAGGTGCTAATAGTGAACGGAGTCGTGAACTTCTCCAGAATCTCAGATGCCTATCTTTAACTCATTTCCGGTGGTATAAAGATGTATTCTTGGCAAAGGTTCTCCAACTCAATGATGCAAATCATGAGCACTGGAAGGCAAAATTTGTGGATGGTTTACCAACCTTTTTTGCCGAAAGAATCAGGAAAAAGCTTAGAGATATGAATAATGGTATCTCTATCCCTTACAGAAACTATACCTATGGTGGACTAGTCAACACTGTAATCCAGGAAGGTCTAACTCTCTGTAATGATCTAAAGTTACAATCCCAGTTAAAATCACAAAGATTAACTGGTAGAAAGGAAGTAGGTGAATTTTGTGATCAATTTGCCTACCAGACTCCCTTATCTTATCCTAAGCCTAGGAAAAGAAATAAGGTTGAAAAACCTTATAAAAGGAAGTATTCCAAAAGAAAGAATTATTCAAAGGAAAAGGATAATTCTAGACAGTATACTAAGCCTAAAAGGAAATATATTCCTAAAGCAAAGGGTAAAGAAAAGCCCAAAGCTAAGGCTAAATGTTTCAAATGTGGACGTATCGGCCACTATGCAAACAAGTGCAGAACTAAAGAGAAACTCAGCAGTCTTCATATCGAAGAAGAACTAAGACTTCAATTAAGTAAATTGTTACTTAATACTAGTTCTTCTGAACCAGAATCATCAAGTGATTATGGGGATGTTGTCATGGAATTACAGTCTTCTTCTTCCTCTGAAGCAGAGATTGAAAACCCTAGATGTTCCTGTAATCCCTCGCATGATGATTATTATAAGGCAATTGTTGAGATGAATGGGTTAAGCTTAAATGTTTTAACTTCGACTCAAGAATCCTTATTGGATCTTATAGATCATATCCAGGATCCTCAAATCAAGATGAAAGTTTTTGAAATAGGTTCTGCTTTGGCACGATCTAATGAGGATACGGATAATCCAGATTTTCTGCGAGCAGAAAATCATTACAGCATGAAGGAAGTCCTAAGCAGATTAGAACACCAAGGACAAAATTCTCGTCCTGCTAATCTCCCTGATTGAGGGCATATCTTGAAGAACCAAGAATGCCTATGCTTCGGATTTTGATAAAAGAACGAATATGTCCAAGCTGTGATATAATCCCAATAATTGTAACTGTGCCCATAGGATATTTTCCTTGGCAAATTGGGATTTAATCCCCAGTCACTAGGCCGTATAAGCCTCTTAAAGATAGCTTTACTATAAGTAAGAGGACTATCTTTGGAATTCGGAAATTGCTTCGTGTGGTTGATCTCCACAGAGGAAGTTTCAGTAAGAATGGCTTCATAGATATATCGATGGCGACCATCTGGTGCAGCATATTGTTGAGTTTGGAAATATCTGGATTTTACTTCCCAAGGATCTGGCATCCATTGCTCATCTTGAGAATCCAGTACCAATACTGTTTGAATATACCTTTGATTAGGTATCCATGGAGTTTCTTGTTCAAGAACCTCTTTCATGGTTGGTTTCTGTTGTTTTTGCTGGGTACTGCTGCTTCCTTTAGAAGGGGTGTTGAGCAGATCAGCAACATATTCCAAATATGGAAATTGATCATCATTGAGTGGTATAACCACTTTGGCCTTAGCTTTGTTTTTGCCACGAGCCTTTGGAGTATTACCCCGACCCTGCCCATGGGGGGGCGGATTCATGAACCCTGCAAAAATTCACGAGTTAGAAAATCAGGTAAAGAATTAGAACTGCCTTTAATATATTTAATAGAAAATTCAAAAGCAGATAAATCAGCTTGCCAACCAGCAAATATCTGTTTGGACACTAAATTCTTTACATCTTTTTCCAGTACTTGTTTAGCAGCACTACAATCAATGCGTAACAAGAATTTCTGATTGATTAAATCATCTTGGAATTTATAAATGCATTTAACCAAAGAAAGAATTTCCTTTTTGATGGTTGAATAATTTAATTGTGCATTTTTCCAAGTTCCTGAAGTGAAGCGAACAAGTTCCTCCGTTCCTGTGTTTGGATTTTTCTGTTTAAGAATACCACCGTATCCAATATTGGAGGCATCTGTTTCCACAATTTTGAACCATGAAGAATTGGCTAGAGCTAAGCAAGGAATTTGTTTTGCTCTGAGTTTAATCTTCTGGACTGCCTTGGTGTGTTCCAAAGTCCATGGGGAAGGAGATTTCCTTAACCTGGTGTACAAAATTGCTGTATCCTGTGCAAGATCTCTGTAGTGATTTCGAATATAATTCAAACTACCCAGAAACCTTTGAAGTTGAGTTTTATCCTTAATTTCATCTGGAAATTTAGAAGCAAACTCAATACTGCGATTAATAGGTCGAATTTTCCCATCACAAATTTCATGTCCAAGAAATCTGACCTGAGTTAAAAACAGTTTTAGTTTAGGAGCAGAAACTACTAAACCACTTCGGTAAATGACATCTTTGAAAAGTTTCAAGTGTTTATAATGCTGATCGATTGATTTTGAAAATATGAGAGTATCATCAATATAAACAATAGAAAATTCAGTAAAAGGATTAAATATGTCATTCAAAATATGTTGAAATTCTGAAGGGGCATTTTTTAATCCAAATGGCATTACTGTCCATTCATACTGTCCAAAAGGTACACAAAAAGCTGTTTTGTACCTGTCTTCTTCTGCAATCTGTACCTGGTAATATCCAGATTTAAGATCAAATTTAGAAAAGATTACAGCAGATTGTAATCTATCTAAAAGATCTTTGATGTTGGGAATTGGATACCGGATCCAACTCAAAGCAAGATTGAGTGGCCGATAGTCAATAACCAATCGAGGAATTCCTCGTTCTTTTTCAGCATTTTTATTGACATAAAAAGCTCTGCAACTCCAGGGGGAGTAGCTAGTAGTGACAAGCTTTTTTTTCATTAAAGAGCTGATTTCAGTTTTACATAATTCCAAGTAGTCAGCTTTCATGTGGCTGGGACTAGCTTTAGAAGGAATCATGCGATCGGTAAATCCCTTTTCATAGGGTAAAAAAACAATATGCTTCTTTCTGGCCCAAAAAGCATTAGGAATTTCACTACAAATTTCCTTTAGAAAGGTTTGTCGTAATGACTCAATTTTCTATTGCTCAGTGGGTTGTACCAATCTTTGATTAATTGCTAAGGAGAATACCTCCTTTTGCAAATAATTCAGTTGCTTTTCCTTAAAGATAATGTTATCTTTAAGAGCATTGATATGCTTGTTTACTGGTGGGGTCAAGAACTGGAAAGTAATTGACTGGCCATGTAAATTAGAGCATATTCCATGAGAATCAATTTTCTCAATTGGCATAATTAAAGCTAAAAAGGGGGTGCCCAAAATAACTTGTTGTGCCATATTTCTGATGAGTAAGAAGGTAGATGGTAAACAAACACCTTCTTTACAAATGAAAACATGATTAAGTTTATACTTAATCTGCATCTTACCTCCACTTGCACTGGTAAGACCTTGAGTGGTTTTCTCAAAATATTGAGTAGGAACCAATCCTTCCTGTATGCAGTTCATGTCTGCACCACTATCAACTAAGGCAATTGCATTAGTGATTGTGTACTCCTGATTAATTACCAAATTGATAGATATATACCATTTTTGGTAAGTAACTTGATTCAAGAGTTGAAGATAATTAGTACCTTTGGATTGAGGGACTTTCTCCTGGGATGATGAAGGTGTAATTGCAGATTTTGCTTTTAAAAGAGTAATTTCCAAGTCCATCTTGGTCTGACGAGACTTTAATTGACGAATTTCTTCTTTTAAAAGATTAATCTCCATCCTGAGATCAGGGAGATTAGCAGGACGAGAATTTTGTCCTTGGTGTTCTAATCTGCTTAGGACTTCCTTCATGCTGTAATGATTTTCTGCTCGCAGAAAATCTGGATTATCCGTATCCTCATTAGATCGTGCCAAAGCAGAACCTATTTTAAAGACTTTCATCTTGATTTGAGGATCTTGGATATGATCTATAAGATCCAATAAGGATTGTTGAGTCGAAGTTAAAACATTTAAGCTTAACCCATTCATCTCAACAATTGCCTTATAATAATCATCATGCGAGGGAATACAGGAACATCTAGGGTTTTCAATCTCTGCTTCAGAGGAAGAAGAAGACTGTAATTCCATGACAACATCCCCATAATCACTTGATGATTCTGGTTCAGAAGAACTAGTATTAAGTAACAATTTACTTAATTGAAGTCTCAGTTCTTCTTCGATATGAAGACTGCTGAGTTTCTCTTTAGTTCTGCACTTGTTTGCATAGTGGCCGATACGTCCACATTTGAAACATTTAGCCTCAGCTTTGGGCTTTTCTTTACCCTTTGCTTTAGGAATATATTTCCTTTTAGGCTTAGTATACTGTCTAGAATTATCCTTTTCCTTTGAATAATTCTTTCTTTTGGAATAATTCCTTTTATAAGGTTTTTCAACCTTATTTCTTTTCCTAGGCTTAGGATAGGATAAGGGAGTCTGGTAGGCAAATTGATCACAAAATTCACCTACTTCCTTTCTACCAGTTAATCTTTGGGATTTTAACTGGGATTGTAACTTCAGATCATTACAGAGAGTTTGACCTTCCTGGATTACAGTGTTGACTAGTCCACCATAGGTATAGTTTCTGTAAGGGATAGAGATACCATTATTCATATCTCTATCCCTTACAGAAACTATACCTATTGTTGGCTATATATATATGAAATTGACAGCAACATTTTCTCGACTTGTAAATGAATACTTTATACTTTTTATTTGTACATCTCACAAATAGTTAAAGTTATATCTCAAGGTGATTATGACGAACTTGTTTTAAAACGCAAAAATGCTTTTAATATATATATATATATATTTGGTATATAATTCACGGGCCGTTAAAAAAAGATTCCACCTCGGTCGCAATGCATGATAGAGTCTTTCAGAATTTTGTAGGGAATATTGGGGGATTTAAGAGAGCTGCAGTTGTGTGTAGATTGGATAATATTCTAAAAAAAAGGTATAGAATATATATATATATATATTTGGTATATTCTCACGGGCCGTTAAAAAAAGATTCCACCTCGGTCGCAATGCATGATAGAGTCTTTCAGAATTTTGTAGGGAATATTGGGGGATTTAAGACAGCTGCAGTTGTGTGTAGATTGGATAATATTCTAAAAAAAACAGGTATAGAATGACATAGAGTTGTGGATAATTTTAAAGTCTAAATCTTTACCATGGATTGTAATGCATCCGAGTGACATAGATTTGTGGATAATTTTAGAGAGTATATCTTGACCCGTGGATTGTATGCATCCTAAGCGTCAATTAGGAAAAGGATGTCTATAAATAGAATATTGGTTTCATTTGTAAACCAACAATCTACGCATGAGAGTGAGAGCTACCCGACACGAGTTTAGTAACCACATCCTATAATATCGCCATATATGCTTTTTCTTTATGTATTATATTGTAATGTGCTGACAGAAATTGTCCATATCATTGATTTTAATTCCTTAAAGGTTTAGGAAGAGAATGCCAATAGTTCAATAAAGATTCCTCTAGCGAACAGACAAGCTTCTCAAGTGTCTTTTGATGGCTGTATTGTGGGTTATATGCACAGTGTTCGTATTGTACTAGAAATGGGCTTGTAATGACTATTTGCTTGATTCTATTACGAGGGATGCCCCACGTGGCAGATGTACTTAAGTTTTTCATTTATACAACACTAATTATATATAAAAAAAAAATTATATACTAGTCACTTGTAATAATAATTTTATAATAAAAATGTGTTTTTAATGATAAATGTGTTTTTAAGGATGAGGGGAATTTTATTTCTTTTTTTTTTTTCATTGATAAAACTCCGCCGTCGTATTTATATTTGAAAGGAAAATCTCGATATCGTTTATATTTATAATTAAAAAAGTAACCAACAGTATAAAATAAGTTATTTATTCTAATGAGTTCTAGTATAATAGTTATAAAGTTGAGCATTTGCTCAAACAAAAAAATATAATTATCATTAATAATGATAGTTGAATTACCACCTATTTAGATTTTTTATTATGATAATCAAATCCACTATAAAGATTCGAAATTAAGGAATAATAAAGTAATAAAAATGCGTTTTTATAAATTGAAATGTGATTTATAAATTTTAATTTCAATTACTATTATATTAATACGGTATTTCTAATTTGTTAAAATAAAATAAAAGTGTTTGCAACTCATTTGATCGCGGGTGAATGTGACATGCGAAATCAAAAGAATCCAAAATTACACATGACAAATTATTATGTAAATAATATATTTTATTAATTTTCATCAAATGCACGCTAATTGAATGACAAATAATATATTTGTAACATATTATATATCGTATTTCATGAGATCATATTATTAATTTATTATCTTACCAAACTGACCATAATCCTCGAATTATTAACAAATTATTAAATTAAATATTCAATTCATAATCAAGCTATCATATTTGTTTTGGATTAAAACTCAATCCATTAGCAGACCTAATTAATATTCTTGCAGAGTTATGTTAGAAATTCATTTTATGGTTGTTGACATAACTATATATGACCCGACTTCTCCGGTACAAGAGATGATTCAAATTCATTTCCATCGTTTTCACTTCTAGATAGATCTCACACGAAAACATTTTCTTTCAATTCAATGATGAGGATTGAACCAGAAAATAGTTCCAAGATGTAGAAAAGAAATTGTGGAGGGAAAATTTCCCGCCAATAAAAACATGACACATGTATAGATAAACAGCAAACCAACACATGACACGTGGAAAGTTCCCAATTCAATAGCATGGACAGTTTGAATTCAAATAAAGTTGAATAGTACCAAAATATTGGAATAAATGAGTCAATTCGCATGTGTAAGAACCTAACATGTAATTTGAGATGTAATTGAAAGTTAAAATCACAATGTTTATATTTTACCTTAACCTAAAAGGGATAAATGTATAAAATACTCAAAATAATAATAATAATAATAATAATAAATAGAACAATAAAAAAATTCACAATTAGTATGAACTGAACAGAACAAAAAAAAAATTACTCACAATCAGTAATGAACAGAACATATACAAAAGAAATAGAATCAGTAGAGAAGAAAAACAGAAACATAACAGCAAAAAAATTATACTCCAAAACAGTAAAACAAATTATTTAATCAAACTCCAGATTTCTACACAGTCATTGTATGAACTTCATACAACTCCAAATTCCTCAAAATAAACTCCAATAAATTGAAGTTATACTGTCATTAAACAACAACAAAATTATCCTAAGCAGAGAGAAAAGTTGGAAAAGGGAAACGCACCTTTGACAATTTGACTTTGAGTTGAGATCGAACTTTGGAGTTGTCGAAGGAGGAGGAGTGGATCGACAAACTTTCGCGCTGATATTTGGAGCTGTCGACGTGAATCCGAACGTCTAGGGCTCATTCGCAAAAGAGAAGAGAAGAGTAAAATGTGTTTGACTTTGATTCAATTGTTAAGCGTGTTTGGACCCTTTAAACTTGTTTGTGTCTTTTTTTTTTTTTTTTTCTTGGCACATGTCCTAAATTTGACGCCCTTTCAAATTGGTGTCCCTAGGTGACCGCCTACGCCTAAGGCCCACTCTGTTCACCACCAAAATTTCAAATCTTGATCAAATAACACAAAACATTTCCATCGCGAACTGATTCACGTAAAGCTAGCGGTAGACGAGGAGGTACATGAGCGGAAAGCTTGAAAATGGAGATTCTGAAACAACTAAGAGGAAGTCTAATAAGCTATATCATAGGTTGTTGAATTAATGTTCTTTCTTGAAAGCTAGAAATTGACAATTTATATGTTATAATGTGAATTTAATGACACCATAGAATTTTTATGTAAGCATTTGACAAGAGAGCTAAAAAAAAATTATTTATTATTATTTTTTTAAGCACATTCACATTTTGGAGACATTTCAACTTTTTTTCTTCTTTTCCTTTCAAATTTTAAAATGTGATCTCAAACTCTTAAAATGCAATTCATGACATTTTATTGGCATTTTCTTTTCCTAGTTGATCACTTGCAATGTTAACATTAGAGCCAATCATCGCGCGATGTTAATTAATTGGTACTTCCTTTTCGATTTTTTATTACAATTTTTTTTTTTTTAATTTATGAAATTGATAGAGACATTTTCTTGTCTTATAAATGATTATAAACTTTTTATTTGTACTTTTTATATATGTATAACACGTGATTAGGAGTTTAGGACAAACTTGTTCCAAAACTAAATATGTTTTCTCTTTCTTTAGGTAGTATTTTGAATATACTATATTCTCAAAGTGCCGTTAGAGGAGGTTGCGCAAGAGGACTTTGCATGACATCAAATTTAGAGAATATATAGGTTCTGGAGTTTTTAGAGTTGTGTAGAGAGTATTAGAGAATTTTATAAAGTTGCAACTGTGTGTAGACAGATAACATTTTTTTTTGAGAGAAATATAGAATGACATGGAGTTGTGGATAATTTTAGAGGGTAGATGATTGTAAACCATTCTAGTGATTAGGAGATGATCCCTATAAATAGGATATATGTTTGATTTGTAAACAATAAATTACCATTGAGAGCTATCCGAGTGTGTCATGCGCAGGAGTCGAGTTATCGATTAGATAATAGATGTTTATAGTTGCTAGTTCTGCTAATGGAGGAGGGTGTAAATTTGAGAGTGGTTGTATTTCTAAGTCAACAAAAATAGATGTTTACAATTGCTAGTTTTGCTAATGGAGGAGGGTGTTATAAATTTGAGAGTGATTTTATTTCTAAATCAATAAACTTTATTTCGAGACCAACAAACTGGTAGTAATTAGAGTAGTAATCAGTTTGTTCTAAACTTTTTTTGTATAATTCAAGTAATCAGTTTGTTCTAAACTTTTTTGTATAATTCAAGTAATCAGTTTGTTCTAAACTTTTTTGTATAATTCAAAACCCATTTTTTTATATAAGTTGGATTGAAGTGTATTATGTAGTTGCCGTAATCCAATACTTTTTTTTTTTTTCATTTGACTGAGATTGTAATCTCCAAGGCTAAAATCAACTTAGTTTTCAATTAGTATGTACACACATACATATATAGCAGTGATATCTTGCTCTCCGCGGAGCAAGAAAATTCATTTGCATTTTCTATTGAGATCATTAAATCTAATCTAATGGTCTCTATAGAAACTCATTTATATTCTTTCCTTTTAATACAAAACCACCATGACTATTTCTAATTTTCAAATTTAATATTTATCAAACCACTAATTATAACAATAAAAGGTAATTACTCAAAAAATATATATAAAAATCTCTTCACCGTCTCTTTCAAACAAAGACCTACAAGAGTATTTTCTTATTCTTCATACAAATTGAATTTGCAAGTTCTCTATCTCCTTTGTCTCCTTTTAATCATAAGTTCTGATTCTTACAAAAGTGCCACAAACCATTTACTAAAATAGTCATAATCATACATACAATACCTATTCACATTAGGAAAATTAAACTAATGACATATGAAATATCGACTCAAAAATAAATAAAAATAAAAATATTATTATTTTTATTATTTTTATTTTTTTCACGACACTTCACCCGCATAAAATTTAATGGATTAAATTTTTTTATTTTATTTTTTTTGTCTCTTGTAATTTTTTGTTTGAGGGAGATGTGATTTCCAGAGGTGAAGGTTTCAATTTTATTTGGAATAATTACCTTTTATTATTGTAATTAGTGGTATTAGAAAATATTAAATTTAGAAACTAGAAATAGTAATAATGGTTTTATATTAAAAGAAAATGATATAAGTAGATTTCTATAATGATTGTTGGATTAGATCTAATGGTCACTATAGAAAGTGCAGATGAATTTTCTTGCTTCATGGAGAGCAAGAGATCAGTACTCTCTCTATATATATATTTATTTATTAATTAATTTTCATGAAATGTGTATTATATCCCGAACATAATCCTCAAATTATTTTCTTCTCCGTATTTATTTCGGATCAAAATTCATTCACAGGCATAATCAATTCTTACATAGTTATGATAGCTATTCTTTTTTTCTTTTTCTTTTTTTCCTGGACAACTACAACAACAGAAAAAAGGAAGAACAACAAACACTACCAACAACATCAAGCTCTAGAAGTCGAAAAATTGCCAGCGGCAATGAAGCAACAACGATGTCCAATTCCATATCAATTTGTGAAAGTCCTGCAAGAGCATGGGCCACACTATTGTCATTACGTTGAACATGCGAGAGTGAAGTCCATGAAAAATTCTTCAGAGTTGTCCGGATGTCATATATCATAGACGCAATTGCAACATTTCCACAGCTTACCCCTTCTATGGCATCCACCACCAATTTATCATCCGATTCAAAACACACAATCTGAAAGTTAAATGCCTGAGCCTAATAGATAGCACGTCTAATGTAATGACCTGGTTATTTTCCTTCTTTTCCTTTTCTTAGATTTTTATAGATTTTTTTTTTTCCGTTGTTTTTTCTTTTTTGTGTTCGGTTTCTCGTAGCTTGATGTAACACCCCCACATTTTCCACGCATAAGTTGATCAGGCTTATACACGAAAAACGAGGGATATCAAAAACAATTGGCAATATACAAGCATGGAATACAAAATGATGGAAATAAAAGAATTTAGACAGGAAAGAAACATTAAATAATACAACATCCATCCATCCTTTATTTAATACAGTACTTCATTACAACTTGGAAATCCTACGTCAGGGATCCCTAAATATAACCCTGAGAGTTCAACGTCAAAAGTAAATAAAAACTGAAACTGAAGTATTACGTAAAACTTCTACCCTGCAATGGATCGTAAGAGTAGATGAGTTCGGATGGTGGTCCCACACTGCTAACCTCAGCCTTGAAACGGGTACTGACCGTATCCTGAAATAACAACAATGGTGGGTCAACCCCACGAGCAAGTCCTCTCTACTATGACCCAAATCAGAGAATCAAATAAATTAATCATTAGGAATCGGTTGAGTACTATAGCTGTATACATCCTAAGGGAACTATCCCATGTATAACATGACCTCAACCAGAATAGACGGTGATCACTTACACTCACACTAGGTGGTCAAGTGTCGCCTTTCCCTACCCGGGAAATCAGCTATTATACATGGTGCACGATACTGACATCACAGACTATAACGAACTACACAGTGATAACACCTCTCAAAGTACTGATGAATATACTGAGCATACAAATTAGGCAACACATGCCAATAATATTACTAAATAGACTGAGCATGTCCATTAGGCAACACATGCCTATAATATTAAACCACATACCCCGACAGCCACACATCTGTCTATCGCAACGAATGCATAAGGTATAAATGAGTCTAAACTTATTAGCCAGCTCATATGGTTCTATATGGCAACACATCCATATAATATAAATGCGACATAATTAAACAGTCCATTTATTTCCTGAAATGCACACAGCATAATGATCATGGTTTATATATCAATTAACAGTATAAACATCCCATAAGATATCATGGATAATTTATCTGACTACAACCATGGCCTTATTTAATTTATCAGTAGTGGTTGATACCATTTAATAAGATAATAACACTATTTATACTTAACAATGTCGTTAAATAAATCACATTAGTATCTGTACTGTAAACGAGCCAATAAATGCTTAGAAAAGATTAATCGGCCATAAGAATAAGTAACGGGTATTAAAATAATAATTTCGTGGCCCGTTAAACCCGTAAATACCAACTCAGTACCTAAAAATCCAAGTTTAAGGTTTTGGAATTTACAAAACAGGCCCTAGGGGTATTCTGGTCTTTTCCAGTAGCTGTAGAGACCCCACACGCGCCCTCACGCGCCTCCCAGAGCCTCCCCACGCGCAGCCCAACCTTCCCCACTCTCCCACGCGCCTCCACGCGCGTCTGGCATCAGCCACGCGCTCCCACGCGCGTCTGGAGAGTCCCACGCGCGCGCACGCGCTGCCACGCGCGCACTAAGGGTACCTTGCTGACGCGGCGTGTGCTGGTTGGTCGGTTGTACCGTTTCTATGTGGGCGCGCTACACTGGATTGATCCACCTACCTTCCCTCCATCCTACGCTCACGGATCCGAGTGTACCGCGGTAACATGGACCGCAGTGCACCGGATCAATCGCTGCTGATTAATGGTCTAGATGCGCGCGTATACCCTCCTATGGTGCGCCGCATCACACCGGATCACTCCGGTCATCTCCCCCATTGCCGGCGACCGAAAAACTCGCCGGAAGGTCGCCGGAAATTGCAGAAAAGCCCCGAAAAAATCTAGAAAATTCTAGAAAAATCCCTAAAGCTTTATTTAATTATTTTCAGCTATATTTTAATTACATAGGCTAAATAAATAAATAACTAACCTCTTTAATAATTAAAACACATTATTTTAATAAACTAAAAATAATTTATTGAAACTCCTAGCATGGTTTCTAGTCTCTTAAAAACCCAAAATAAATTAAATGAATAATTTATGGATTCAAAGGGGAAAAGTAGATAATAACTTGCCTTTTTGGATTTAAAATAAATCCGCCGGTCTGCGCGTAGTCGGGTAAAATCGCCTACACCGGTCCAAGCTTCTTTCTCTCTCTCTTTTCCTTTCACTCTTATAAAATAGCTCACTAGAATTTATACTTTGCTTCTAACTCCCTTTCTTTTCTTCTAAGGTAAGCTAGCTAATTTATATACAAAATATATAATATAAATATTACAAATATCTAATTTTTTTCATCTACTAACCATCTTCCCAGCCATAAGGCTTCAATTCCACCTATAAACATTGATGCAATCCTATCCTAATCTCTAATTTCATCATGACATTGGTTTAATACTATTATTATTATTATAACTATTATTATTATTATTACTAATATTATTATTAATAAACTTTTATAATAATTATTATTATTATATTATTATTATTATTATTATTATTACTATTACATAAGAACACATTATATCATCATCATACTTTATAACATAAATATAATGCTTTAATTAACTAATATTGCTTAATTAAACATAATCAACAAATAAAATTAATTATAATAATACATGCACAATTAAATGAATAAATTTACTATTTTAATATACACAATTAATTTACATGCACCATTAAATGAACTTAATATAACAATGTAGTATGCACAATAATAGGTAAAGAAATCCTCACATAAATGAATTTTTTTAAATAAACTAAACTCTGAAATAAAATACGGGGTATTACATTTGATGTCGTCACGAGTGCTCTGGAATGATTTCCGAGACTCTTTTTTTTGGATTGACAACTTCCTTTAATAATTGTGTCATTTCCACATTTTTTATTTTTCCGGACACTATTCACTTTTCGTCTTTTTCTTGTTTATCATTTTTCTTTACACAACCTCACTTTTGGTGTTCGGATTTGATTCCGATTTTGCACGCATCCACTATATTTAAATTTCATGCCATGTGTATTTTTACTTTCTTAGAAAAGCATGTTTAGTGTTTACTTTTCTTGTAAAGGGTAAAGATGCATACTTTATTATAATTATTCTTAATTTATGGGGGTTTAGTGTAATTAAATAAAGTAATTATTTTTCGTCTTAGGGGCCATTTTGTAATTTAATTTGGAAGAAATTTTAGAAAATGACCTTTTTGTAATTTTTGAAAAAATGTGACAAGTGTCACATTCTCATGGTGCCACTTGTTGGCATTAGGGTGGAGTGACTTGGAAGCATGATCTCTTAACATTTGGAGGGTGGAGATTCACCCACTTGTTGGCCTAGGATTGGTGCACTTGTTGGCTTAGATGGTTGACAAGTGTAGGCTTGAGATTAAGCCTAGGAAGGAACCTTGGATTTGTGACAAGTGTAGGTTCACAATTAAGTCTTGCAATTATTTTTGGGCCACTTTGAGATTATGGTTTTAAAGAAGGGTTTCTTGTACAATTGACCAAACTTATGTGTATTAACCATGGTGTAAGATCACATAGTGAGTGGAGGATTTCTATTTCCTCCACTCACACTTCATTCATTGTTTTCATTATCTTCCTCACCAAAAACCCTAGCCTCTATGGATGAAGTTTAAAGCCTTAAGCTTTGATTTTGATTTTTGAGAGCCTTCCATTGATTTCCAAACTTAACCTTAAGAATACTTTTTATTCCTCTCATCCTCCTCTTCATAACTCTTGAAGGGTTTGCCATTTTGTGTTGATTTGCCTTGGATTCAAGAGGAACAATCCTCTTGTAAGGTAGGGGGTGTTATAATTTATTACCTAAGGGTATTCCTTACTTTCGTAGTGATATGTAAGTTGTATGCATGTTTTTTGCTAAATTGAGAAATTAATGATGTATCATAATTTGCATATTACTTACTTTAGTCTTAGTATATGACATGGCCATAGCTTGATCTTTGATATATATTAAATTGGAATGATTTAAATGAGTTTTCAAATCTAGAGATTTAATATATTTAAATTGATTTAAATTCTAGTAAATTGAGTTTTGCTTGTATTCCATTCTTGACTTGATATATGGTATGACCATGACTTAGTGCTTGATATATATGAATTTGAGATTATTTGAACAACTTTTGAAATCTAGAAATTTAATTGATTTAAATTAATTAAATTCTATTTGATGATATCTTGCTCATTTTACACTTTTGATTTGATATATGTAATAAGCATGATATATTGTTTAACATATATTAATTAGAGGTTATTTGAATTTGATTTGAAATTTAGAGAATTTAATTATTTTGTTTAATTAAATTCTATCTAATGGCTCCATGGATCTATTTGTGTTTTAGAAATTGTTTCTATATTCAAATCATGGACTTGGACTTGTTGTGTATTCACTTGGTTGTATTTTGAGCATTGGATAACATTGTTGTTATATTTATATTCATGAGAATATGTTTTCTTTGTGGAATATATTGTTACCTTGTGTAATGAATTGCACACTTTGTAATTGACATTATGTATGCCATTTTAAAACTGAAACTCTAAGGCATGGATTGTGTGGTTTCAATCTACTTGCACATGGAAGGTGTTTTCATGCATTATATAAATTATGTATAAGTTGTGAACTTATTTGATTTATTTTGGAGTCTTGGGACATTGTTGTTACAAGTGACATGGTTAGAGTTTGGCTCTAGTGCGGGAGGTATGAGTTCTCCCCAATTGAGATAGTGCGCACTAGGGGTGGTATGACCCGCGGGTTAGTGCCTGGAATAACCATTGAGGTCTCGGCAGAATTCCGAGCTTAGATGTCCAAGTCTTCCACTATTTGATTTCGCATTCAATTCCAAGTTGACAATCATATTTAATTGTGACTTGTGGTTTTGATTATTGGCGATTTTGATGTTGTTAAGTACATCCGAGCTTTATGATTTCAATGAATCATGATAAATTTTGATGTTGTTAAGTACATCTATGCTAAATGTTCAAATGTAGCTTAGGAATGATCCTATAGGTTCATTTGGAACATAGACGTTAGGTGGCATGACCCACTTTTGTCGTTTTTGCACTTTTAGATTTCAAGTTGACAACTTTGAGAATCTATATCTTGATGCATCGTATTAGAAGTTCTAATTATGCTGAATGGTTATATTTAGTTATTCTCATACTTTAGATTTCAAGTTGATAACTTTGGGAACCTTTATCTTGTTGCTTGTATAGCATACTCTTATGTCGTTTGGAATTGCATGAGGGATGTGATGTATGCTAGAAATGTTCTAAGGTAACTTAGAATACTCCCTGAGTCTAACCTTTGACATAGACGTTAGGTGGCATGACCCTTTTGAATTATTTCAAGTCAATGTAAAAATCTCTAAAGAAATCAAGTCATGCATGCTCATTCTCTACGAGTAAACTTGTTTACTCACCCCGAAGTTACTGGGGGACTGTTTCAAGTACGAAGACTTGGTTCGTGATATTCATCATTACTTGGATGATTTTAGACTTGAAGGTTTAAATTCTTGTAAAGGTTGGCTTGGAAAACCACTTATAGCCTTTTATGTCAAAATGTGTATATTTGATTCCATGTATGTAATGTGTATATGAGTACACTCTTTACAATGTATTTGACATGTATGAGATGAGGCTGGAGACCAATGATATGTAGTTTGTATCCTATGTAATTTTTTACTTCATGGAATATTATGAAAATATTGAAAAAATATTGAGTTTTTGCTTCACCATATTTGCATTGGGTGTGAGAATTCCATTTTGATTCTTCCATAGGATCTCATTAATCATGTATGAAGTGTGGCCAATGGCCAAACGGTATTTTGAAACCATTTCATAGTTTTGAATTCCGAGTTTTCATTCTAAGTTTCATTTTTGTCATTTTGGCCGTTGGGGGGTCGGATTTTGCATTGGCGGTATTTTTAAGCCGTGGATCATTGTAGTGTGTCCTAATAGATAAGTTACGTTTGCGTGCATGATCGTTTTCAAGAAAAACTACTTCCTTGGTTAAATGAGCCTCTTATGGTCTCACTTTGCATTTTTATTACATAATCTGATCTAGGGGCATTCTTGACTTTTCACTGTAGTTTTATTTTCTTCTTTCAACATGATTGAATAGAAAACGTGATTTTAGGGGGGGTTTTTTCTTCGAGTTTTTCAAAAAATGTCTTCTTGGTACCGGAAATCGTTCACGAAGTTCAGCTTTCAGTTTTGCATTTAGCAGCTTTTTGGACCCTCATGACCTGATTTCATGAAGGGGAATTTTGGGCATCTTAAAGTGAGTTTTTTTTCGATTCCTTTCATTATGTCATGTAGAAAACTCAATTTTGAGGGGGGTTTATTCTTTGTGTTTTTCCAAAAAATGTCATCTTGGCCCTCAAAAATCCAATTTTTAACGAAAAACCCCTACTGCCAGGTTTCCTTGTTGACCCTTCTGTTTTTTTGCTTCGTTAACCGGTTAGAAGGGGTCTCCTAAACGGTTAGATGTGCTTGGGCAGTGTTGTGGTCGTGATTTTTGGCCTCCTTAGGAAGGTGTGGTAATCGGTTATATATTCTAAGGTTGGCTCCTTCTGACCTTTTTGCCCCTTCTTCTTCAGTTAGCTATATCTTCTTCATCCGGATTCCGAATCAAGTGATTCTTGAGTCTAAGTTCACTAATTTTTCGTTGTCCTTCCAATTGTATACTTGGTAGCACTCACTTTCATGTTAGAAATGACCATTTTTCCCCAGGTTCATTCTTGTCCGTTTTTGAAATGCCGCTTCCGCATTTATTTCTTTTGGGTTCCGTGACCTCGTTGAGGGTCACATTGGTGTCTTAGAGATGTGTTGTATCTCTAGAGATTGTTGTTTCATCTTTTGCTTTCGTATTCTGGATCCAGTTCGGGTCATCACAGGACACACTGGGTTGAAAATTCCAGGGTCGTCACATCTAAAGCAAAATGTTTATGCCTCTAACACCAACAATGAAGAAAAAGGTTTAAAAATTATTGCTTGAAGAACAAATCCAGAAGAATCTCGAAACACTGCACCTCCACCTCCCAACTTAGAAATTGTCAAAAAACTAGTATCAACATTACATTTAATAACTCCATTCAAAGGACGAACCCAATGAGTAAAGGACTCGAACCTTTGTGGTTGGTGGAGAAGAATGTGACATTTTTGCTGCAAACCCAAATACTCTCAAAATCGATTCGTAGCTAGATTTGCCACCATTAAAGGATTCCAAGCTTCCATCTCAAAAACCTTTTTATTTCTAGCCTTCCGGATTGTCCAAACACAAAAGGAAGCCAAACCTAATATTTTATTTTTTTCGGTGTAGGCACTGAAAAAATAGATAGACTAACCCACCACGCAAAAAAAGAAGGAGGTTGACATTGAGTAAAATCCCAGTGAAGGGGGGTTAATTTACATACTTGCAATGAGTGAGAACACCGGAAAAAAAGGTGAAGGATATCCTCTACTTCCACTCTATAACGCTAGCAAACCGGGTCCGCTAAACAACATCGACGTACAAGAGTAGTCCCCGTTGGAATTATACCATAACAACATTTCCAAATGAAGTGTTTCACTTTGGAAGGCAATGGACACTGATATACCTTACTCCAAAACTGTCCAGTATCCATGTTACATCTTTCCTTCCTCACGTCTCACATATGCTGAGTATTATAAAAAAGTGAAGCGGAATAATATACGGACTTGACACTAAACCTTCCCGAGCTGTCTAAGTCCCAAATTTTGGAATCCTCCAATTGGCCATGATTAAGAGAAATTTGAGATATAAGTTGAATTTCATAAGGAGTAAAAAACTGCCACAAGACATCCATATGCCACCTCCTCTGATTCTCATCAATTAATTCAGCTACCCAAGAAAAATTAGAAGTTATCGCCCTTAGCCATATTGGCATCGAAAGTCTCGGAATCCATTTATCTTTCTAATTATTGATAGACTTACCATTCCCGACCAACCATCGCAAGCCATGTCTCAGAAGCTTCTGGGACAACCAAATACTGCGCCACGCCTAAGAGGGATTCGATCCAATCTACGCTTCAATAAATAAACACGATGGAAAATATTTTGCTTTGAACATTTGATAAGCCATTCCGTGTCTAGAAACTTGGAATTTCTAAGCATGTTTAGCCAGTAGAACCAAATTAAATGCTTCAAGGTCACGAAATCTCAGCCCACCGCGTTTATTGCTATGGCATAAAAGATCCCAGGGAGCCCAATGAATGGATTTTGTCCGATCTTTTTTTCCCCACCAAAATGCCCGCACATGCTTCATTAACTCTAAACACAATTTACTAGGTAACCGAAATGTAGACATAATAAAAGTGGGTAAAGCATTCAACACCGCTTTAATCAATATTTCCTTCCCACCATCCGAAAGAGTATTTTGCTGGCAGGACGCCAACTGATCATTCATTCTTTGAAGCGAGAATTTGAATACATCATATTTGGATCGACCAATTATCACTGGCACTCCTAAATATTTTGTCTAAAAGCTTTCCTTTGACAAGCCCAACATTTGACCCAAATCACGCCGTAAGTGAAATTTAGCATTCTTTGAAAAGAAGATGGCTGATTTTTCAAAGTTAACCATTTGTCTCGAAGCCAACTCATAACCATGAAGAATTCGCTTTAAAGATCCAATCTCCATTTCAGAAGCTTGACAAAATACGATAAAGTCAATCGCAAAGAACAAGTGAGAGATGGATGGTGTACCTCGACAAATCTTTACCCCCATTAAAATTTTAACTTCTTGTGCCCTCTGAAAAGCCATAGAAAGTGCCTCAGCACAAATTATAAATAGGTATGGCAAAAGAGGGTCGCCTTGTCGCAACCCACGCGGCGGATGGAAGAAGCCGACTGAATTACCATTAATAAGAAGAGAATAGGTTACTATGGAAATACATGAGAATATTATTTTAATCCAATGAGAATTCATACCCAACTTGTGAAGCATACGGAATAAGAACTCTCATTCTATGCGGTCGTAGGCTTTACTTATGTCATGTTTTAGCGCTAAAAAAGTTTTATTTCATTTCCTTTTATTTTTCAGATAATCAAGAATCTCATGTGTAATAAGGATATTGTCAGTGATATGGCGGCCTACAACAAACGCAGATTGAGACGCGCTAATAACTTGATCTACAACACATTTCAGCCTATTAGTCATCACTTTTGCGATAATTCGATAAGTCACATTACATAAAGAAATTGGTCGGTAATAAGAAACTAAAGTAGGAGGCACATTTTTAGGAATAAGAGCAATATTAGTGTGATTAAGATAGGAAAACATATATCCGGTTTGGAAAAAACTAGAAACAACAGCCACTACATCTTTAACCACATCCCAGTATTTTTGATAAAAAAAGAGGCGTCATTCCATCTAGACTAGGAGCTTTCAGAGGGGCCATTGCAAACACAGCTTGCTTGATTTCCATCTCTGTCGGCATCGTTAGTAAAGATTGGTTCATCTCAGTAGAAATTTGACACGGAATGTGGCGCAAAAATTGATCAATACTTTGAGGATTCTGAGATTGAAAGAGGTGCTGAAAATAGCATAAAAAAAGTATCTTGGATTGTGACTTCCTTCTCGCGTCAAACTCTTATTTCATCAGTTACACCGGAAATAAAATTTCGAGCTCTTCTTCGGCGTGTCGCTGCATGAAAAAATTTGGTATTTTTATCGCCAAATTGTAACCATTGATTCCTAGATTTTTGTTTCCAATATATCTCCTCCTCTAACCAGCATTGTTTGAGATCTTCTTTAGCCTGAAGTACCAAAGAATGATTATAATCCACATTATTTTCCTTTAAAGATCGCAAATGTAACTCCACTTAGCCGACTTTAGCTTTAGAATTATGTTGATCTCTAGCCCACTCAATGAGAGCTTTTTTACAAGCTTTCAACTTGGCTGCCAACAGAATTGTCTAGATCCTTGGATTGGTGTACTCCGCGTATCGGCAATAATAGGCAAACATTTGTCATTTATAGTCCATCGCGCATTAAAATGAAATTGACGTTTTGTTTTGTGGACAGCTGGACAAAGATTGAGAAGCAAAGCATTGTGGTCAGATCCTGCCATTGAAATATGGGAAATAGTAGCCTGTGGAAAAACAGAACACCACTCTGTAGTTACCAGAGCTCAATCCAGCCTCTCTTGTATATTTGTATAACCAGAGCGTTGATTATTCCATGTGAATGGATATCCAAAAAAACCCAAATCCCATAGATTACATTGTTCCATTAAAGATTGAAACGTTTGTAATCTCCAACCGGTTTTAGTCACCTCTCCACATTTTTCAGATGGATGAAGGATATCGTTGAAATCCCTAATTAACATCCATGTGGATGGCCAATAGTGAGCCTTTTGTGCCAAATATTTCCATTGATTTGCTATAATATTATGTAAATGATAGTGAGTGTCCATGATGGTTTGTGGGAAGGATAGATTATAGCCGTAATATGAAATTCATTATATTCCAATACCTACAAATGAATCAACTCTTTCCACCATAGCGCGATGCCACTGGAACGACCCACATGATCATATACGCAGGCATGGTGATACCTAAGTTTTGCATGGATAGGAGCAATACAATCCCTTCTATTCTTTGTTTCTAGAAGCGCAAGGATTTCAGGGGAGTGCAGCTGGTGTATTTTTATAAGTTGTTAGACCGTCAATGGATTCCCCAGGCCTTAACAATTCCATATTATCAGTCACATTTTGCCGACCTGGGATCGACCTCCAGTTTCAGACTCCACAGTAGATCGTGAACCACAACTCCTATTCACAGCAAAAGAAGAAGACGACCCATCAAAAATAGTCTATTGCAGTATCCTTACATTGGGCACATGAGTATTTGGCCCATTATTACCTATACCCATAGATACCGTTTTTGGGCTCTTAGTAGCTGCCCAAAAAGGATTATGGACTCAATCCAATTGGTTGGCAGACCTAGTTTGGCTTGTTCCAGACGCTTCGGCACTTTGTGGAAAGTTGTGCATAACTAATATAGCCGATGATGACTGAGAATCTGTTCACGATAGCACCGGCGACAATGAAAGCAGGAAATCCATCCTTGCTTACACTAGAGAGCGATCAAGAATTCCCCCAATAGTTAGATCTTGATTTCGATTAGCTACAAAATTGGGCCGATATGATGCCTCAACAGGACTGATTTCCTGTATAGTCGACACTGTAACTTCAAGATTTTGCAATAACGATATGGAAGGGGCCTCTATGAAAATCAGAAAAGGAGTCCACCGAGTTCGCCGCACCGTAAAACAGCCAAGACTGAGCAAAAGGAAATGGATCTAGCAGACCACTACAAGAAATAACAAGTGGTTCCAGGAGGAGGGAAAGAAATAATTTGGGACTAAACAACACACAATTAAGGGAAGGAAGACCACAAAGCAAGATCAAAATAAGGGAATCGGAAAAGGCCCCAAAACAAATCGCAACTCTGACACGCATAGATACCCTTAGTTCAAAGGAAACTCCTATTACAGGAGAGACAGAAGAAAGTCAACACACTCAGGATAGCTATTCATTTGGACCATTGTTGACATAATAACTCTACATGATCGGACTCTCTTGAATTAAAATCTAATTATTTGTATTGTTTTTTTTCTTCTTAATTTCTTTTTTTTTTCTCTCATTTATTTATTTATTTGGGTAAGTTCTCTGTATTGTTTTTTCATGTTATATTATTATTTTTTAATTCGGTGACTGTGTGACTAAAATAATTTGAGCCACTTTTTATTATTGGAAAAAGAAAAAAAATTGAATAATTTAATGTAATCAATGAGTTGAAATTTGTTGTGCATTGTACTCTTGCAGTCCACTTTACAATTATTTTAGGGAGGCGATATTCGCATTTCACTTTTCTCCTTCACTTACTTTTTTCTTTTAAAAAAAATGACAATAAGTTCAATAAACAAATTATTAATATGTATCCTCTCTTATTTTATAATACCATAACTACCCTTTATACTAAACCTTCTTTAATTACTTTATACTATGCTATACCTTTTTTTCTTAGTCCTATTAAAACAGATAATTTAAGCAACAAATTAAGTTAATTTTTTTTCAAATGTATTTTTGTTTTCAGTCCCATCAAAAGAGGTAACCTTTTTTTGATAATTTTTTATGGTCCTATCAAAAGAGATAATTTATTCAAGTGTAAAGTGAAAAAAAAAAAAAAAAAAAAAAATCGGATTTGTAGATAACTTCCTTGAAGTATTTGTGCATAATACCCCTTAAAATATCACATTTTGTTGCAAAATGCCCTAATGCCTATACTATATTTTATTAAATGACTATAATGTCATTTCTTATTGAATTAACAGTCAATATATTTTTCTTATTGAAATAAATTATAAAAAAATAATACTAATTTGAAGAAATATTCTCTATTAAATTTGCATAAATTTGCCTTTAATTTTTAAAATTAATTGTTTAAATAAAAATCTTAAGTATAAAATTTTAAAATAATTTAATTCATTACTTAATTTTTTATGAATATATTACATGAAAAAGAAGGTATTGGGTTTAGCGGAGTATCATGGCAGCTAAGGATATAGTGAGGCTTGGCATGAGGTGGCGGATTGTGAGTGGAGACAAGGTTCGGGTTTGGCATGACAACAGGCCACCTTGTACTAAATTCCTATCTTTCATGGGTCGCAACAAGGTAGCCGTAGGGGAACCCGTGGCTGGATTGAATCAGTCATAAGGCTAAAATGGGAATGGGGCACATTGCGCATTGACAATCGATGAGCCGGGGATCTTTGATCGGGTGTGGACTCTTCACTAATCAAATGGGCATCCTCAGATCTATTACAGGAGGAATGGTACGAGGGCGTCCCTCGACTGAACAATTGTCTAGTACCGAACTTTTCCTATTAATTTTTCATAAGTATAGTACATGAAAAAAGAAGGTATTTTTCTAAGGTAAAAAATACTAAATTGAGTATACTAAATAACAAATTTTTAATAATAAGTTAATTATTTTAGAAAATGGTAGTTACAAATCTATTTTTTTTTCATTATTATAATAAATTAATACTAATAATAAAATTAAGGTAAATAATATAATTAATATTTAGATAAGATGATAAAAATAACTTAATAAGATGACAAATTTAATGAGAAAAGGTAAAATAGTATTTTGTGATGGGTTTGTCTTAAATTGCAACAAATCAATAACCCAGTGAAGTAATTTTTAGTTCGGAGCGTTATTTTGCAAAATGATAACAGTTCAAGGGTTTTTTTTTGTACTTTATCCTTTATTAAACTTTTTTTTTTTTGGCCTTATCAGAAGAAATAATTTATTCGAGATAAATTTTTTTGGATTCACCATTTTTTTTTTTTTTTCTGAAAACTAATGAAACCTCAATCTGGTGAGAGTTTATAGGGGTGACCACGGATCGGATTTGGTACCAATCCTAATTCAATTCGTTCCTAATGGATTGGAAAATTTTGAATCCATTATCTAGGGGTGACAATATTTGACACGACACGCTAACATAACACAAGATAAGAGAGTTTAGATTTTGGTTAATCGTGTTCGTGTCGTAATCATGTTGACATGGATTGACCCGCTAACTAAAAGTATCGTGTTCGTATAAAAAATGACTCATTTAACTAAACGTGTAAAATAAATATGTCGTATTCGTGTCAAAAATGACTTAAACATGTATTTTCGTGTCGTGTTAAGTTTTGACCCATTTATTAAATAGGTTATGCGTGTTGTGTCGTGTTACACGTGTAATAATCGAGTCGTGTTCATGTCAAGGGTCTTAGACATGATTAATAATCGTGTCGTGTTCGTATGGACCCTAATCGTGTTCGTGTCTTAATCGTATCGACACGAACACTACACACCAATACGAATTGCCACCCCTACCGTTAACCCACGGATCGGATTAACGGATTATGGTTTTGCCTAAATAATTCTATATTATTTATTTTTTAACCATAACCTAATAGATAAAATTTCAATTTATCACTCTTAATTTATATATTTAAATGATCATTAACTAATGTATTTTTAGAATCCATTAATTGATTATCAACTAATTAAATTAACTAATACATTCTTTGAATATATATATATAAATTTCACAGATCGGATTTTTAATAACTCAATTCGTGATTCGATTCATGAGTTACGAATTCGATTTTTTTGAATTCACCGCAGAATCGTAAGTTTAGTAATCCGATCTGATTGGATCGAATTCGCAAATTATTTGCTCACCCCTAAGGTTTACCTTTTATTGGTGGCCAAGTAGGAAAGGAATTGTTTAATTGTAAAATTATTAATAATCATAATTTATTTTAAAAGGTATAAATTTATAATAATATAAAATTATTAAAAATTTATGTGGGATCTTTTGACAAGCGTAAGTGTCCTCTGGGTTGTCCATGAAAAGGAACCTTGGAAATAAATTTACCAATAATTAAAATATATTTTAAACTATATTAATTCATCTATGAAATAATATTAAATTTTAAAAATTTATAAGTAAGTAATTAAAAATTATAGTTTTTTTTTTTTTTTTTTTTTGATAAGAAAGTCACATACTCACTTTACTCTTTTGAAGACTCAAATTCTTATTACTCACTTTAAAAATACAATATTTCCATCAAAGGAATAAAAATATTTCACAATAATTACATATGCAAGTATGCTTTTATTATTATATTATTATTAGATGCATATATAATTACATGTCAAAGACATGGTTGTTGAGAAATGGAAAAGGCATAGATAGAAAATATTTTGTTCTTTTATCATCTCTTATATTGTTGAGGTATGAATAATTATGTGCTTTATTGAGATTTTTTATGCGAAAAAAATTAAATATGTTAAAAAATAATTTACACTTTAAAAATATTATTCCAAAAAATTCTATAAACAAATTGTTACAAAATGAAAAAGCTGAAATATTTACATCACACACTGAAACTATACACGCTAAACCTGAATCAAATTTGTGGGATTCAAAATTGTTCTTCATAGTAAAATTTGGAAAAGAATTAAAAAAATTTACATTCTTTATTGTTTTATTTATAAATTTAAGTTAATATAAAAATTAAACAAATTTGTTCTTAAAAAAAAATAAATAGTTACTGAATTTAAAAATTAAAGTAACGCTACTTCATATTCTTTATTGTTTTATTTATAAATTTAAGTTAATATAAAAATTAAACAAATTTGTTCTTACAAAAAATTAATAGTTACCCAATTTAAAAATTAAAATAACGTTGCGAAAAAAATTGTATCATTCAATTTTGAAGTGATGATAGCCGGGAAAAAAATTAATTTAGTTAAATATAATTAAATATAATTTACCATAAATAAATTTTGGTATAAAATTTTGATAAAAATCGTAGATGATCCTTCTTTCAAATCTTAGTAATTTCGTCCAACAACTTGCAACTTGCGAGTATTAAGATTGGGAAGTGGCTTTTTGGAAAATCAGAAGTCAAAGAGCGAGCTTAGAGAGAGAGAGAGAGGAAGAGGACAGACATGTCGGGAGGTATCGCGCGTGGTCGTCTTGCCGAGGAGCGGAAAGCATGGCGTAAGAATCATCCACATGTCAGTACCACAATTCCTTCTGTGTGTGTGTATATATATATATATATTTATTTATTTGTCTCTATAATATATATACATATATATGTCCATTGAAATGGTGTAATTCTTCTTTACTGTAATGATGGTTGTCTCTGTTTTGTTTGTTTGTTTGTTTGTTTTTTTTTTTTTTGTTAGGGTTTCGTGGCTAAGCCGGAAACTGGTCCAGATGGGTCCGTCAATTTGATGGTTTGGCATTGCACCATCCCTGGTAAACCTGGGGTAAGTTCTCTCGAGAAATTGCAGTGAAAGAAAATGAAACTTATACTTTTTCTTCCATTATTTATTTATTTTTGTTTCCAGTTTATGTTTGCATATGGGTTTTAATGGGGGACTGTGCGTATTATGTTCAGTTTTTGCTGCTTAATTTTTGGTTTAAGTTTCTTCTGTTAGTGAATGGTAATGTTGTCACTTCTAGATTATTATTATTATTTTTTTAATTTTGTTTTAAAAATCATTGTGGCTTTTGACTCCTGACGCATCAATTACATTCTGGTTCTTCTGAGTGCTTTATTTCCCCCCTTTTTAGTTCTGATATAGTTCTTTTACTTTCCCCTTAAACTTTATCATGGGTTTTGCACTAAAATACAATTTTAGTCAGTGAAATTCGGTCTGCGGTGTTGCTTATAGTCAGCACGGGACAATGGTTTAGTTAATTTCTTTAGTGAAGTCTTGCTGGAGTTAGTGTGAATGGAGCCCTATTTGAAAACAATTGCTTGATTACTATGGTTGAACGTTAGCTGTTTTACATTTTTTAGATTAACTTGTATTACTTCTGATGTAAAGGCCATTATTGAATGCTGGTTTGCCTATGCTGAGTCTTGGGAGGGGACAGAAACCTAACTTTTGGCATGATTTTGGACAAAGTGGCTGCTATTAGACTTGAACACATCTCCTCACATTTGTTAGTCTGAATTTTTTACCATTGCACCAAACAATGACCCCCATTATTTCCTGTTTTATGTTTTTTTTATTTTCCTTTTTGTCAAATTTTTATGTTTCCATTGTCATTTGGATATTTAAGATATCGGTGCCTAGCCTGCCTCCATTTTAAGAATCGGAAGATTCACATTGTTCTTCTGTTTTATGTTATATGCAAATGATAGTGTCCTATTATTTTTTGATTAAATAATTTCATCCCCCTTTTCATTGACGCTAGAAGGTTCGATTCTGTTCTGTTCACTATTATGAATCCATGATTCAAAGTGCGTCAACTTCTCTTTCACAGGCAGATATGCTGATTTATTTTATAATGTATTAGTATTCCTTTTGGTAGACTTGGCATGCATTGTTTGATCACTAAATTCACATCAACTCAAGTATTCAACATAACAAAATATTTGATTTTTTCTATTTATCCCAAGTAAGCAACTTTCTGGACTGGATTTCTAAAGCATGAAGTGAACTTGAGCAACTAACAGCTCTATCATGCAGCTAGTAGCTTTACCGATGCAGGGTGTAAAAACCTGTTTTAGTTCATATTTATTCAAATTTACTGAATCTTTTGATTTTCTAAAGCATGAAATGAACTAGAGCAAGGAACAGCTCTATCACGTAGCTAATGCTAATGCTTTTACTGATGATGGTAAAAACCTATTTGACTTCATATTTATTCAAATTTACTCATTTTTTGAGTGGTAAATATATTATGTTTGATAGCATGCATTAGATCCTAGCGCTGCTCTAATATGCCGGTGAACAGTTGGCCTTGATCAAAGCTTTTTTACCTGTTGATTTACCTAATGTATGGTACATTCACCAGTGAATCTTGTGGTTTCTGATTTCTTCTACAATTAGTCCACCTAAGTATGTGTTTCTTTGACCTATCTTTATAATTGAAACAATGAAAGGTAACTGGGTTAGCAAAAAGGTAAGATTGATATCTCTAACCTCATGAAAGTCAACAGGATAAGCATTATCGTCATAATTCTTGATGATTTTGCAGGTCCAATCCTTTTGGACTTACACTGATGCAAGTTTTATCGTGTGTAGGGATGGCAACGGGGGCGGGTTTGGGCGGGTGTACCCTCCCCCGCCCCCACAACCGTTTAAAAATCCCGCCCCCGTCCCGGCCCAAAACCACAACAATGGGGGTACTTTCCACCCCATCCCCGTAACCGTTTAATATTTTTACCCCCGCAGGTACCCGCCCCGCCCCGTTTAAGACCATAATTTATTTATTGTTGAAATAAATTTGCTCTTTCTTTTTTTCTCCCTCATCTTCAATTATTCACCATTGCAAATTTCTTTTTAATCAAATTCATTTTTTACTTCAATATTGTTATATAGGGTACTAAATATATAGTGGGAAATATATATACTAATGAAATATAGATACTTAAGTAATTTGCCTATCTAAACGGGGCGGGGCGGTGCGCGGCGGGGCGACCTCCCCCTGCCCCCGCACCAAACCCGTGCGGGTTTTATTACATCAAACCATCTCCGCCCAAATAAGTAAAACGGTCCCCCAAAACTGTCAAAAACGGTGCGGGGTGGGGTGGGTAACCGCGGGGCGGGTCAAATTGCCATCCCTAATCGTGTACGACCCCTTGTAGTTTAGCATGACATCATTGTTTTGAAGAAACTCGTTAGCTGTTTACTGTAAACTAGAATTCTCTTGCTATGTTCATTGCCAGCTTTATCAGTCAATCACAGTTCTTTATGATGTGTTTGATGTTCGCTGTAAACTTGTGGTTTTACTAGACTTCACAATTGTTGTTCATGGTACTAAATCAAACATGTCTTGTAGCCTATGTCGTGCCAAATGCAGTTTGTTGTTTGGTGAATGTAATTCTTATGAAGAATTTGTTTGTGACTACACAATGTCCCACATCCTTGCTTAGTTATTATGAAACTTATTAGATCATTTGAACGGTTAGCAACTTCCATGTTCATCCATTTTAGTTGAAGCACTAGAATATCTCAAATATAGGCCATCTTATTATATACTGGTTTTGACACAAACAATGTCTTCAGTTGTTTCCTAAAAAAAAGAACATTATACGAATCTTTTCGAAGAATAAATCGACCAGTGTGCGTCAGCCTCATGATTATGTGGTATGCAGTGGACACCTTAGAATACACACCAACTGTCACCATTGCAGAGTCACAGCTTCTCAAGTGCTTTGGTAGTCTTGAAGTAAAGTTCATGCTCAAAGTGGTCCTGTATTCTTTATTTCTTTTCATAAATGGATTAATGAATTTAGGTTTAACTGTTTTTTAGATTGATGATTAGTTAGTGATTGTCTTTTCAGTGCTATACCATGGAAAATGTGTTAGTGTGTTAGATATATAAAATTATATTGTCTCGTTAAAGTTTGGTTAACTGGTATATTCATGTACACTAGGTTGTTTGTTGTGACATGAACTTGTGTATCTAGTTTGTAACTTTGTACGGCTTTATTTAGTTGAACTAACTAAAATATGTGTTTTCTTTGGTTCTTCTAAAACAGACAAGTTAATCACCCTTTTTTTTTTTTTTTTCCTGAATAACAAAGTAATGACCTTTGGTAAGTAAGATTGGCGAATGATTATCTAATTTTATTTATATTTTTTAGATTGCTTTTTAGTTAGTGTTTGCTGCATGGTATCTTCCAGGTACATGATTTCCTTTGAAGCTTGATTAACTGGTCGATGCATCTCCACTTTTTGGTCTGATGTGGAATGAACTCAAGTTTATACGGCTTGATTTAGTTGATAACACATTTTCTTTATTTTCTCTTAGAGAAGACAAGATAATGACCTTTGGCAGAGATCATATTGAAGGACTTCAAGGCCACCTTTGGTATGTTAGAAGGGTTTTGAATGTAATCCTCATTCCAGCTTCTTATTCCCAAAATGAAGTTGGAATGCCCATTCCTTTGCACCCTTGCTTTAAACTTTCTTAAAAATTATGGTCAACCTCCCCTGAGGTTATGCCAAATATATAGGTTCCCCTAGCCATTTGGGCCTTTGGGACCGTTAAGCCCGTTAAATGTTTTCTTCTATTGCCAAAAAATTCCTCCTTTGTAACAGGATAACACAATTACCCCTACTCATCATTTTAAATGACAAATTTGGGCATTTTAGAAATAACAAAATTACCCTTTAAGAGATCAACACTTGCATTTACATTCATTTGGATTTAAATATCTTTTCACAAGCATTTGAGCTTCATTTAACACTCGTATAACTACGCATTTCATCAAAATGCATTTGAAATCCGTAGACCCAATGCATAGCATTTAAAGGTTATAAGAAGAGCATGAGAAATTGAATCCCATGTAACACACACACACACACACATATATGTATGTAGGTATGTATGTATCCTTATATGCCTCTACTAGTTTCGAAGCCCGTTCAAATCCCATCTAAATAAACTGAACCCTTCTATATGAAACACATACACTTTATACACGTATGTGTATTTTTAAACATAAATGTGCATCTGTATGTGTGTACGCTGTAACCATTTTCTTTACTAGCAGTATGTCATCTTTTGCTTCATTGTGATTAAGCGAGAGATCTTTGGACTCTACTGTTATCAGCATCATCTGTCGTTCGCAACTTCTTCACTCCCTGCATAGTCCATATTTCAAATAATTGATTAGCTGGGTGTGGAAAATTCCTTTTTCTTGTGTCAAAATAATAATGATTCTTGATCCCGTCTGTTAAAGAGTGGCATGCTTGCTCTCAACCGAAGTAGCTACTTGGTTTTTGCAAATGGCTGCTCTCCTTTCTTGCCGTTTTCTTCCCAAAAGAGTTCTTTGAGGCTGAGATAGTTCTCATCTATGACTGATAGTGAAGAAGAAAAAGAACAAGAAGACCAAATGTATAGCAATTGAAGATAGTGGCAGGAGCAAGAGCAATTGAATCCTGTGTTATACATATATATGTATGTATATGTGGTAAATTACATGGACATCTGTTGAGGTAAGGCCTAACTACACTCTTGTGAAAACCTACACTAACACCCCTGTCAAAGTTAAGAGTCATAATGGATCTTAAATTTTCACGTGAATGTCATTGATACTGCCATACCAATTAATTTTCCTCTCGCTCAATCACTTTCTAGTTTCTCTCTTAACTTTCGTTAACCATATGATCGACCCCTCTATGCATTCCAGCGAATCTCTTCACCCGTAAGTCAGCCAAACAAGACCTATCAACCACAATGCTGGAAACCCCAATCCTTTCTGTCAAAACGACGTCGTTACTGCTGCACCAATCTACCCGCCGACACACATTGCCCTACGGATCGCAACCACGGTCGACCATACCACTGAAACCCATGTCACCAACAAACTGAACTACCGAATCCATCAGCCTTGTGAATGGCAAAATGTTCCATATGATTGCGTCTTTTGGTACCTGCAGAGACAACTACTGCAAATTTGCCCTTTATAACGTGGCGAGCCATGTTCTCATGCCCTGCCTACATTGTCATGTATGCTAATGCAAAAAACATAGTATGTGTTTATACATGTATATATCTTGCTCCATTATGTTGGTGGGATGGTTTTTCATTATAGGCCAGATCACAATGAGTGTATTACAGTTTTTTGAGGTGGCATAATTCATAGCAAGATACTACTATACCATTTCCATCCACGCACTACAATACTATTCGCAAACAGTATGACTTGCTTCTTGTGCCATTAGAATTGCAAGAGTAACCTGTGTTACTTGGACTCTCCGGTTCAGGCGAGGGTGTCCGTGTCGACACGACACGACACGACGCCGACACGGACACGGGATACAGGTCGGACACTTTGTTTTTGAATCGGACACGGTTGATTAGCTGGCAATGAAGCTCTCTGGTAGTCTTTGATTTGAAAATAGGATGAAGCTCTTTGGTCTTCGATTTCAAAATAGGGTTAAGAAAGGTTGAAGGAGCAGTTGTGAAAAGAAGAGACATTTTTTTGTTTATCGTGCCTTGACTTTTTATTCTTATAAATATATAGCTGATAGTTTTGCTTGAACAGGCCACATGATGTGAAAAGCTTTGGCCAGACAGTTGCTGCAAGTGGTCCCTATTACCCACTTTACCAAAAAGAAAAAGGACAAAAAAAGAAAGATAGCTGGTGCATTTGGTTCCTCAAATAAAAAGAAAAGACAGCTGGTGCATGGTGGTCAGCCTTTTTGGCTATTAATGAAGCCCAATACCAACTTTACCAAAAAGAAATACGTTGGGTTGGGCTTTTACCAAAATAGGCTGGATCATCATTATAAAAACAAAAACCTCATTATAATATTATATGTGAATTACATCACTGACCACAAACAAATACGTTGGCTGGGCTTTTATTTGTGGTGCCTATGCAATGTTTTCTCTCCGACGTTGGGCCTTGGTTTTCAGCCCAAGCTGCTGAATCCAGTTGTAATTACATACTTCCATATTTATATGAAGTGTCCAAGTACCCGTGTCTAAGTTTTGGACACTTTTATTCCGTGTCCCTGTGTCCTATAATTTGATACATAGATGGATCTGACCTCTAGACATGTACCCATGTCAGACACCCGTACCCAAGTCCGGGTAACATAGAGAGTAATAAGATGCAAAATAGAAAAGAATTTATGTTGTACATGCATTCTTCTGTACTTGCAAAGAGGAGGGGGTGAAACTTGCATACGAGCATGTTGCTACTAACTGGTTTATTTTGGTGCCTGGTCTATATATATTTTGGTGACTGGGAGTTGAACGAGGTGAGTATTTTTTTGGACCAATTGTATCGGCAGGAAGGAATTGGTAGGGGGCATGACAATTTGATTTGGATTCCTTCTTCTCACGGTCGTTTTGAAGTAAGATCTTTGTTCTTATGTCTGTCTAATTTTGTTAGCTTTGTCTTCTCGTGGAAAACCATATGGCGATCTTCGGCACCTACTAGGATGGCATTCTTTGTGTGGACAGTTGTGTAGGGTTAGATTCTGACGATTGATAATTTAAGGAAGAGGGGAATTGTTAATTGGTGTTGCCTTTGTAAGCAAGATGGGGAATCTGTTAATCATCTTCTTATGCATTGCCCTGTGGCATACGATTGTTGGAATCTTATTCTTGGATTGTTTGGTATGTGTTGGGTAATGCCACGTTCTACTAAGGATTTGATTTATGCCTGGAGAGGATGTCGCGTGAGCAGAGGTGTGTGCGATTTCTGGAGAAATGTCCCACATTGCGTATGGTGGAGCATTTGGAAGGAGAGAAACAGTAGAATATTTGAAGGGAAAGAGTCGTCTACAGCGACACTAAAACTTATTATTATTCGCTTTCTCTTTAGTTATGTGAAGAGGAGTTTTTGCTCTTCTTCTGATGCTTTAATTTCTTTTCTGGATTCTTTGGGGCCTTAGTCCCCGGTTATTGTTCTAGGGACGCGTTCCCCTTTTGAACGCTTTTTTAATTTATTATTACTTATAAAAAAAAAAAATTTTTTTTGTACCAAAAGGTGTGCATAAATAAAACGTGGTGGTGGCTTAGTGATGGAGAGAAGAGAGAGAGTGGGGGCATGGTGGCTGTAGTGGTGGAGAAGAGATAGTGTGGGGGATGGTGACAGTGGTGGAGAGGTGTTTCAAAGAGAAGAAAGTTTTAGAGAGAGAGAGTGGTGGATGGATGAGAGGTAGATGGAAAATGGAAAGAAAAAAAGAGGATAACCTTGTCTAGTAATAAAAGCGTTAAAGCGACACTTTGATTATTTCATGTCATACTTCAGGGTTAAAGATGCGTTTTTAGTCAGTCAAGGGCACGTGTCAAGTTACAGACCCAACAGTTAGTTAACTGGTTCGGATTGGTGGTTATCATGCGCCAAATCTCAGGGGCAAGCATTTAAATAACGTGTAATTAGGCCGTATCTAAGGGTGTGTCAGTTTAATTTACCCTACACACACACACACACACATCCTTGGGTGGGTTTTGAAGCCCATCAAAATCCCATTTGTATAAATTGAACCTTTGTATATAAAACACATACTTTGTGTGTGTGCGCTATAACATGTTTCTTCACCGGCCATACCATGTATTATACTATTTAATGGCTTCTCAATGAAAACCAGTTATTATCCTATCTTATGGCTATATTCATAGTCAACAGCACTGTCCATAGATTCTCTCTGTCATCCTCTCAGCTACCAGTACACTCGCGCACATAACCCATCATCATCATCATCCACCACCGTTTTTGGACACCTAGCCCCCGACCACCATGTATACAACTAAACCCAGTGCGGGTTTTCCAACTGGGATCACAGACCAAAATGTGGATTTCTTCTACTTCTTGATAAGTAAGGTTTCAATAGAAAAGCACTCAAAAGGGAAGTGCATCCCAATTACAAAATCAAGCCAAAGCCTTTACCCTCAAGCTATCCAAAAAATGTGGATTTCCTTGCCGAAGAAGGCATTTTTTTGAGAAAGTTTAAGTGAAGGTGGAGAGAGAGAGAATTTGTTTAGGCTTCATTTTTCATTAGGTCAGTTCAGTGATTTCACACGATTAAAATGATATTAGCAAATTAGATTTTCGTTGCTGTAATATAATGAGGGTAAACTTGTCATTTCATTCCTAACCTAAGCATGGAGACATTCGGGCTTCTGACTTTGACAGGGGGTGCTACAGTAGTTTTTGAGAGAGTTTATTGTAATGGGTCAACCGTGCAAGTTGCAAACCTCATGGGAGGTCACACTAGTTTACCCTATTATATATAATACGTAATGGCTTGAAGAAAGAGGGACCTTCAAGTTCCAAAATGGCCTCTGCCTGGTATGACCTGACTACAAATTTCTACAGTGTCTTTTAGCATGTAACAAGCATTGTGCTATATTGATAACAAAAGAAGAAGTTTTGGGTTTTGGCTTATTCAAACCGAGAGCCAAGAGCTATATTTATATACAAGAATAGGGTACAAAGAAAGGAAACCAAATCAAAGAAAAATAAGAAATATGCCAAAATCTACGTGATCCCATGATTACGGGGATCTTATCTCCATGATCCCATGATAATAAGGATCTTACATAAAACACTTAATAAAAGGCTGAAAACATCTAATAAAATAATAATAATAATAATAATAAAGATATTTTACCACTCCCCCTCAAGCTGGAGTGAAGATATCAATCAAGCCCAGCTTGGTAATTGAGAAATGAAGCAAAGATGGACCAATGGATTTGGTGACCACATCTGCCTATTGATTAGAGGACCGAACAAAGCACGGCTTAATAATTCCCGAACGAATCTTCTCTTTGATAAAATGAATGTTTACCTCTATATGTTTAGTCCTCTTATGAAGAACAGAATCTGAAGCAAGCATGAAGGCTAACTTGTTATCACAAAACAGGTCTGAGGACTGTTTTTCACTTGGCCTTAGTTCCTCCAAGAAAGATCGAAGCCAGAGAATCTCACAAGTACCCTGGGCTATGGCATCGTACTCTGCCTTCGCTGAAGATTTCGAAATTATAGGTTGCTTATTACTTTTCCAGGATATAAGATGATCTCAATAGAAAGTTTAGAAGCCAGATGTGGAACGTCTGTTAGTCTTGGACCCAGCATAGTCTGCATCATTGAAACAGGATAGCTCAACCTGCCTGCTTGAAGAATATAATAATCCAAGTCTAGGACAGGACTTTAGTTATCGAAGAATATGATATACCGCATCGAGCTGTACGAGGAGCGTGCATAAACTGACTCACAACACTAACAACAAAAGCTAAATCAGGACGGGTGTTGGTAAGATAAATCAATCTTCCTACCAAGCGCTGATACTGTGAGGGATCAGAAAGGAGATCTCCAGACTCAGCCATCTTCATATTAGGATCCATAGGAGTGGAAGCAAGTTAACATCTAAGCATACCCGTGTCTCGAAGAAGATCTAAGACATATTTCCTTTGCGATAAAGAAATACCCTGCTTAGATCTAGCACCTTAATCCTCACGAAATATCTGAGCTGCCCAATGTCTTTCACATCAAAAGCTTTAGCCAATTAAAGCTTTACTTGAGCAATCCCAGGGATGTCATTGCCAGTAATGATGATATCATCAATATAGACAAGAATAATGATGCATCGACTAGTGCAAGAGCGGTGGATAAAACATGTATGGTCAGAATGGCACCTAACAAACTCTATGGATAGAATTACATCACTGAAGCGGCTGAAACAAGCGCTGGGAGATTGTTTTAACCCATACAAAGACTTCCGTAATCGACAGACCTTTCCAGCATACTCCCCCTCAGCTCGAAAACTGGGTGGAGGATCTATATAAATAGTCTCAAGAAGATCATCGTTAAGGAAAGCATCCTTCACATCAAGCTGATGAAGAGGCAGCTAGGGAGACAAGCAAACGAACTTAGGTCAATTTAGCCACTGGAGCAAAGGTATCATTAAAGTCTTTACGAGAAATCTGAGTAAACCCATTGGCCATCAAACGGGCCTTATACCGATCAAAAAAGCTATTGGCCAGATATTTAACACTGAATACCCATTTGCAACCAACAATATTTTCACTAGGAGGGAGAGATACAAGCTCCCATGTTTCATTTTGCTGCGAAGCATCCATTTCTACCATCATAGCAGACATCTAATTGGGATTCCAGAGAGCCTCAGAGACATTTCTGGGAATGGAAATGGAATCAAGTTTGCCTAGAAAGGCTCGGTAAGACCTTGGAAGACCATAATAAGAGATATACTACGAAATAGGATGATCAGTACTACAAGCGAATCCAAATCGAGCAAGGGGTTTACGGTCCCGAGTGGGATACCAAGACTCAAGAATAAGGTTAGGGAAATGTAAAGGAGAGAGTGGATATGTACCTGAACGTGTCTGAGGAGGATGAAGGTAGTGGAGGCGGAGCACGAGGGCGGCGAGGAAACCACAAGAGAAGACCCTTCTTGAAAAATTGGAAGAGGACGAGCAAGAGGAGAAGCCTCTTGATCGAGACTAGAAGTTTCTTGCAAGATAGTGTTAGAACCATAAAAAGGGGTATGCTCGAGTGATACATGTGCTTGTGTACAGGATCATAACACTGGTAACCTTTTGACATTGAAGAGTATCCTAAAAAGATACATTTAATGGCCTTGTCATCAAGTTTAGTACAAGAAGTGTGACGGCCCTGGTTTTTAGGCCAGTGCGTCCTAAGATAAACCAAACGCAAGTCCAATGATGAATCAGAGTGCGAAAGCAAAAGGTGAAACCAAGGTCTCTAGAGATGTACGTTATCCCTGGGCTCAGAAGTAACTTCTCGAGGAGCCCTGAGACTCGACGGAAGCAAGAAGCAAACAAGGATTTTTAAATTCTACAAGAAATGGATCAAGGGTAAAATGGTCATTTAATAGAGAAATGGATGCTACCAAGCATACCATTGGAAAGACAATGAAAAATTAATAAATTTAGACTCAAGAATTACTTGATTCAGAGTCCGAATAGAAAAGATATAAAATTAGCACAAAGGGGCATCTTCGATTTAGAGATACCACGACCCTATCCCACTAAAATTGTCATAACTCTCAGTACGATTGGAGTTTTTGTGTGTAATTGGTATCATTGGAAAGCTGACTTCAAGCTTTTGAGTTTAGGCTCAAGAATGACCTGATTTGGATTAGAAATGAAGGAGTTATGGCCCTCTGAAGTTGACCCAAGAAATCTGTCCGAGATGCTGAAAGTAAACCAAGCTTCAGGGAGGATCAGCAGGCTGACGGTACAGTACCAGCTGACCGAAACCCCTTCATCAGCCGGCTGATGTACAGTATCAACCGACCGAAACGCCCTTTTTCAGGTGCAAACTCTCGGGATCTCATTTTTAACACGTTTCGGTCGACCGATGGACCTAGCAGCAACAGAAAAAGCTGCTTTAACCCAAGGGAAGGTGCTTGGCTTGTTTCTAAGGTTACACATGCATCCTAAGTGATCCAAACAAGTTTCAAAACATCTTTAAACCTTAAATGAACAACCATTACATGCTAAATCGAAGTGAAGCTTTAAATGATGCTCCAATGCATGAATTTTGCTGAAATCTTCATAAATCATCCAAAAATAATTCAAAAGTTGAAATCCATGTATTCCTTGAGATGTAATCATGCTCGCATGTGTAAAATGATGAATTAGACGCGCTAGAATGGCCTACGGCCTCATGGCATGTCATATGCAAAATATGACCCTTCAATGCATGAAATCCCTTATAATCCATACACAAACTTTGTAAATAAAGTAGTATACATGGCATATGAGTGTCTTTGGCCCTTGGCCTCACTACATACATATCTTAGGAGTGTTAAAAGGTGTACTTAAGTGCACATTACATAGTTTGAACATTAGGTACATATATTGTCAAAATAAACAAAAATAGAGCATGATATGCTAACAGGTGCATATCCCAACATAACAAAAATGCTCCAAGTAGACTAGCAATCCTAAGAGTGTTGTGCATCCCACAACAATGCTTCTTTACCTGAAAAACAACCCAAACAACTAGGGTGAGTAATCAAGTTACTCGTAGGATGTGGTGCATGCGCATACCCTATAGTTTCAAGTATAATGTGAACCAAACATAGACCATCACAAGGGTGCATTCCACCTAACGTCTATGTTTTCAAGGCACTCTAAGGGATCATCTCAAGCTATACAAATGTTACAAATGTTTGAATTGATAAACACATGGCATCCAAGTATATATAAACAAGTACACTAATGCATTAAAACTAAGATTTTTTAAATCACATGCTACAAGTAATCTATGATTTACAACTTGGAAAGTAATGCGAAATCAAATAATGAAAAGACTAGGATATGTGGCCACGAGACCATACAAGTTATTTTGGGTAATTACGACCCACAAGGTACTACCTAGTGCGCACTATGACTTAGGAGAATTCCTATCCTCCATACTAGAGCCAAACCCTAGCCATCAAACATTTCATATCCTTACAAGCTTCCAAAAATCAACAAATCCATGACATTTATACAATCTCAATGCATGAAACTACCTACCAAGCACAAGTAGGGTAAAACCACACAACCCATGTCTTAAGGTTACATGTCTAAAGTGGCAAGTTAATGATACTACACATCATGTTATATCAATTTACTATCGATGTAGGCTATAATTGCAAATCATGCAATATAGAATTCTATCTACAAGTAATTATAAGTGCCACACAAAAGATTTTCATCCTAAGTTTTCAATGACATCTACATTACAGAACATCATAAGTGTAATCTCAAGATATCCATAATAAACCCTCAATGAAATCACAAGTATTAGGCAAATTATTAGATAATAACCTACCTATACAATTTAATAGTCATATACATGCTTTAATCCATAAATCCTAAGACAAGCATATAAAATCTCTATTTACATGCTAGTACAAGAATTTAAAAGGCATGTAATCAATATATATCAAGCTCCAATATATATAAAACCCAAAGAGGATAAACATACAACCACCCCTATCTCAATAGAGAATTGAATCTCTGTAATCCAAAGTAACCAAGCTTAAATGGTAAACTAATCTAGGGTTTTGTAGAGGAGAGTGAGAGGAAGCTAAAGTATTCCAAGTTTTAGGTTCTAAGGTGAGTGGAAGGGCACCAAAATGAAGCCTAAAGCCTTAAACCAAGCTTTTCCTTCAATGGTGGCTAGGTTAGGATTTGAGAGTAAAGAGATAAGAAAAGTAAAATGAAAAAGAGGTGAGTGGAGGATCTAGTATTCCTTCACTCACTATGTGCTCTTACACTACTTCTCACACACACACAAATGCAAGACAAAATATGGTGCCTACACTTGTCACCATCCTAAGTAATCATCCAAGGCTTGATCTTAAGCCTACATTTGTCAACCATCCATGCCAACAAGTGCTCATATCCTAAGCTAACAAATGGGTCAATCTCCACCCTCCATGTGTCATCAAACTAAGTCTCCAAGTAATTCCACCACAATGCCAACAAGTGGCTCCATGGGAGTGTGACACTTGTCACACTTTCCAAAAATTGCAAAAAGGTTCTTTTTCAAAATATCTTCTAAATTAAATTGCAAAATGGTCCTTAAGACGAAAAATAATTACTTTATTTAACTACACAAAAACCCCTCAAGTTATGAATATTTACCAAAAAGTCATGCATCCATGCCCTTTACAAGGAAAGTAAACAATTAACATGTTTTTCTACAAAAGTAAAAATGTAGATATCATGGAATGTAAATATCATGGATGTATGTAAGGCCGGAGTCAAATCTGAGCACAAAAAGTGAGGTTATGTAAGGAAAAATGAAAAACGAGAAAAAGACGAAATAGGGAAAAGACGAAAAAAGAAAATTACCAAAAAAAGAAAAGAAGTAAAATGACCGGATCATTACAAGAAGGGCTATGATTTTGAACAAAACATGTACATCCAAACACCCGAGGCATGATGGAAAAAAGAGTAATATCAGGCTGAAGCACTTGTAAGGGGGCCTTACCATTTAATACTCTACTAGGGGTACAACTAATGAAAAAAGTAGCTGTAAGAACCGCCATGTGCCAGTATGACTTTGGCACATTCATACCACTTAAAAGACATCGAACAACTGACATTAGTTAGCGGTTTTTACGCTCTGCCACACCATTCTGTTCAGGGGTATATGGACAACTAAGTTGATGAAGAATACCCTATTGGTTAAGTAGAGACTGAAACTCATTGGAAACATATTCACAACCATTGTTAGACCTAATATTCCTAGCAACAGTTTTATATTGAGTTTTGATCATTTTGAAGAATTGAGTGAACATACCCATGTGCAGCAGGAATAATCATCAATGAATGTGAAATAATAACGATGCCCCGAAAAAGTAGTAGTGGGAGAAGGACTCCACACATCAGAATGTATGAGATCAAACATATTAGGTGCATGATGCATATGAGAAATATAACTGGTTTTAGTGTGTTTAGAAAGTTCACAAATCTCACATTGAAACTTATAATCCTTACAAGCCGTTATTAATGAAGGGAAAAGCAAAATAAATTCTGAAAGTTTACATGCCCAAGGCGAGCATGCCATAGATTTAAAGTCTGAAAAGAAAAATCATAAGATCTATAAATTGGAAGGACAGAGGCTTGAAGCAAGTACCTTACCAAAAATCCCCTTCTAACACAGGTCTTGTAAATGCAGTAATGATGAAAGAAAATTACTGCACAGTTTAGTGATTTGATAAGTTTACTAACAGATAAAAGATTAAATGCAAAGTTAGGAACATGAAGAACAGATGGCAAAATAATATCAGGGGATAGATGGACATCTCCTTTACTACGAATAATGGTGGTTGACCCATTGGCTAGACTAACAGCCCGATTAACAGGGTAACGAGAGTAGAAAATAATGACAACTCACCAGTCATGTGATCATTGGCTCCGGAATCCAAAACCCAAGCAGGATTTCCTGCTTTAACATGAAAAGCAGGAGTACATGTAGCTATAGTAGCCGTGGGAATAGAAGAGCCAGCCCTAGTAGATAAAGCTCCAAACTGCTCCTGAAGCTGACCAAGTAACTGATTGAAGAACTGAAAAGATGGTCTAGGAGGAGTTGAAGCAGGAGCATAGTTGTTAAAGGCTCAAGGCGCACAAAAGCGCAAAGGCCTCCTGGAGCCTAAAGCGCAAGACGAGGCGCGCGCCCGACTGAAGTAATGCGCCCGTTGAAAAAAAAAAAAAAACCACCCAATAAAGATGCAATAGCATATATAAAGATGCAAAAGTTAACTAAATTAATTACTTAAGTTCAATATTCAACATAAAGATGCCAAAGCCAACTAAATTAAGTATTTGAGTTCAATAGTGAATAATCAACATATTAATATAAACAAGAGCTGTCTAGTTCCAGATTAGAGAAACAGAATTTCTTAAAAAAAAAAAAAAAAAAAAGTGTTGTCCTGTTCTAGTTCAGAGAAACAGATTTCATAAAAAAAGAAAAAGAAAACAGAGAAACAGATTTCATAAAAAAAAAAAGAAAAGCAGAGCTACAACTAGATGAAGAAGAAGCGTAGTATTACAAAAAAAAAAAAAAAAACCCAGAAGAATCAGAAAGTAGAAGAAGAATCAAAAAAAGATTTCTGCTGAAGAAGAATGAGAGAGAAAAAAAAAGAGAGAAAAGAAGTCTGCCAAAGAAGAGAGAAGGAGTCTGCCGAAGAAGAATAAGAAGGAGAGAGAAAAGAAGAGAGAAGAAGAATTCTGCCGAAGAAGAAGGAGAGAGAAAGATTTCTGCCGAAGAAGGAGAGAGAAAGAGAGAGAAAAGAAGAGAGAAGAAGTCTGTCGAAGAAGGAGAAGGAGAGAAAAAAAGAGAGAAAAGAAAAGAGAAGAAGAGAACTTACCCGGATTCAGATGAGCAGAGATGAGATCGTGATTCGTGAGAGTAATCGTAGTTGCAGATTCACTTTGATTCAATCGCAAGCCCTAGCCCCTTCTTTGAGTCTTTCTCTTTGATTCACTTGAATCACTATCCTTTTTTTTTTTTATTCTTTTTCTTTTTTGTTTTGTCAAGTTGTCAACTAAAACAATAATAATAAGTTATAAGCGGTATAAAAATAATAAACATAGCATAGTATTTATATAAGTTAATAAAAATAGTAAACATATCATTTAAAAGGGTCAAGTTTACTAAGGCGCGCCTTTTACACGCCTTGAGCTCCTCACCGATACAGAGGCGCATGCCTGATCAAAAGAGCTCGCCCGAGTCCCTTATAGGCGCAACTCATATGCCTTGGGCGCTTTTAACAACTGTGAGCAGGAGGGACAACAATCTGTGGAGTAGTATACCCACCAATAGTATCGGCTACTGCGGCAATGCGGCCACGGCCAGAAGGACGATTGCAAGAAAATTTATGCTTTAGCTCGGGATGAAGCTTAAAGCAACGGTACTTTACATGACCCGTGGCTCCACAATGTTGACAGATAACCTTCCCCTTTAAAAGTCTAGAATTAGCAACAAGAGCCATCTGATTCACTGGAGTCTCTAGTAAAGCTACTGGTTGAGAGACTTAACGTCTATGCTCCTCATGGTCAACAGTAGCGAAGGCATCATATAAAGCAGGTATAGGAGAGGCATTTATGATCTGAGTTCTAAGAGCATCATACTCTGATCGTAAACCTTTAAAAAGCTAGTAGGTATGCTGGCGGTCTAGTCTCTTGACCAAAAGAGTTGCAGCTTCTTCAGAGAAATCGGAGAGAGGTTCATATTGTGCTAATTCTTCCCACCTAGACTGGAGGTACCCAAAATACTCTGATACTGACAGCTTGAGTGCCTCCTGAGATGCATGAGCAATCTCCTGATAGAGTTCAAAGATACGAGCGTCATTGCAGGAATGGGCATACATCTTGTTAAGGGCTTGCCACAGACAAAAAAACTGAAGTGTGAAACATGAACATATTATAGATACGCTCCTCTATTGAGTTGAAGTTCCAACCCAGAATGGTGCACCTGTCCATGTCCCATGCAATATATTTAGTATCCGTCTTTTCCGGTTCCTTCCTTGACTAGGCTCAAAAGCCAACCAGTTTTCCCTTTCCCTCCAATATAGCGTTGAAGATAACGGGACCAAGAAGTTGCGCCCATTCAAGAGCACACTAGTAACCCGCTGTTTCGGAGTTTGATGTGCCGAAGATAAAGTATGCTGGATGGAGGATAAAGTGTCCTTTTGGCTACTAGAATCAGTTATAGTACCAAAATAAGACTGGTCTACACGTCAAAGCAGGAGGAAAGAAAAAAAAAACAAGGCCGGAAAAATCGGCGCTTTCCTCCAAATATGCTGCCGAACAAACACCGGCAGCCCACAAAGAAAAACAACACCAGAAGGACCCATAGTTGTTAAAGGCGCTGGAGGTGCAAGGCACCTACAGGTGCATGAGTTGCGCCTGCAAGGGACTCAGGCGAGCCCTTTTGATCAGGTGTGCGCCTCTACATCAGAGGCGAGGAGCTCCAGGCGTGTAAAAGGCGCGCCTTAGTAAGCTTAACCATTTTATATGATATGTTTATTATTTTTATTAACGTATTTAAATGCTATGCTATGTTTATTATTTTTATACTTTTTATAACTTATTATTATTGTTTTAGTTTACAACTTGACAAAACAAAAAAGAAAAAGAATAAAAATAGAAGGAAAGTGATTCAAGTGAATCAAAGAGAGAGACTCAAAGAAGGGGCTAGGGCTTGCGATTGAATCAAAGTGAATCTGCGACTGCTCTCTTACGAATCACGATCTCATCTCTGCTCATCCGAATCCAAGTAAGTTCTTTTCTTCTCTTTTCTTTTCTCTCTCTTTTTTTCTCTCTCCTTCTTCAACTTCTTCTTCGGCAGACTTCTTCTCCTCTTTTCTTTTCTCTCTCTTTTTTTTCTCTCTCCTTCTTCTTCTTCGGCAGAAATCTTTTTATCTCTCCTCCTTCTTCGGCAGAATTCTTCTTCTCTCTTCTTTTCTCTCTCCTTCTTCTTCGGCAGACTTCTTCTTCTCTTTTATTTGGCAGGCTTCTTTTTTCTCTCTTTTTTTCTCTCTCCTTCTTCTTTGGCAGAAATATTTTTTTGATTCTTTTGGTTTTTTTTTTTTTTTTTGATACTACTCTTCTTCTTCATCAAGTTGTAGCTTTGCATTTCTTTTTTCTTTTTTTTTATGAAGTCTGTTTCTCTTTTTCTCTTTCTTTTTTTTTTTTTTTTTAATGAAATCTATGTCTTTTTTTCTTTTCTTTTTTTGATACTACTCTTCTTCTTCATCTACTAGTAGCTCAGTTTTTTTTTTAAAGAAATCTGTTTCTTTGAACTAGAACTGGACAGCTCTGTTTATATTAATATGTTGATTATTCACTGTTGAACTCAAGTACTTGATTTAGTTGGCCTTGGCATCTGTATGTTGAATATTGAACTTAAGTAATTGATTTAGTTGACTTTTGCATCTTTATATATACTATTGCATCTTTATTGGGTGGTTTTTTTTTTTTTTTTTTTTTTTTTCAACATGCGCCTTGCTTCAGTTGGGCGTGCCTCACCTTGCGCCTCAGGCTCCAGGAGGCCTTTGCGCTTTTGTGCGCTTTGAGCCTTTAACAACTATGGAAGGACCCTTAGGTCATAAAAAACCTAAGGGAATTCTCCTAAAAAAGGAGTAAAAAACAGAGGGTTACCTGTGGGGATCGGCGCAAGGGCTGGGAGGAGATGGAGGTTCGCCGGAGGTGAGGGGTGAGGGAAAATGGATAGAGAGAGAGAGAAGGTGGCGGCATTGGGGAGGAAGATGGGAGAGGCGAAGGTTTTTGTTTTGCTTTGATATCAAAAAGGAAGAAGTTTTGGGTTTTGACTTGCTCAAAGCGAGAGCCAATAGCTATATTTATATGCAAGAATAGGGTACAAAGAAAGGAAACCAAATCAAAGAAAAACAGGAAATATGCGAAAATCTACGTGATCCCATAATTACGGGGATCTTATCTACGTGATCCCATGATAATAGAGATCTTACAAAAAAATCTAATTAAAGGCTGAAAACAGGTAATAAAAAAAAAATAATAATAATACAGATATTTAGCGTACATTTGCCTCATAAAAATAAAAATAAAATATTATTTTTATTATAATATAAATAATAATAAATATAATATTTCAACAATAACATCTCATTGTATTTAGCGTACATATGCCTCATTAGTTACTCATGGTACCCTGTAAGTGATCATGATACGTCATGCTATTAATTCCTAAACGCTCACAAGCAAGTAATCACGGAGCCATGTGGATTGTCCCATTGAGCTGCAGCCTTTAGAGAGTTCACAAGTGTCATCCATCCTCTCTTTAGACATCTGCTAGGGCATTGTTTCACCTACACTCTATGACTGTAAGTTAGCCTTGGCCTTGCATTTAAGAGGCCAAAATACTCTTACCTGACAGACCAATCTCATTATAAGCCCAAGTACCTCTGTCATGACTGATACCTCTATTACCTTAATCACCACTTTCAATTGTCTATCCCCATCAGCTGTTTTTAAGTATCCTATTGCATTGTTACTCCAAGGAGTTCTCATGTATAAAACCTGAGATTTGCAATCTTTGTTGGCCCTTGCCGTGTAGACGTGTAGTACACTGATGGTCTGGATATGTTGATGAGGATACACTGGTAGTATACTGATGGTCTGGATATGTCGATGAGGAGGTCTGTCTGCTGGTAAGGAGACATGCTCCTCTGGAGGTGTATACAAGCTCTTAGTACTTGCGGTTTGTGTTTTTGCATTTCACGTCACTATGGTTTCCTCTCATTAAACCTTTACCTGTTTGTTCTGGTCTTTTTCTTTTTCTTTCTTGTGTCATTCCTCCATTTTTCTCCAGTTCGTTGTTTATTTTCATTACTCCCTCTCCTTCGTCACCTCACCCATCTCTCTCTCTCTTTCTCTCTGAATGGTGGTGCCAAAAGCTTGGGCGTTCATCTGGATGCGTGTTATTGTCATGTTATTTCTGTTTGTTTTCAAATATATATACACGTGATGACTGACATTTATGTTTGGAGATTGTCATTGTTGGATTTTTGCCTATTAAGCTTGCATTATCATTTATTTTTTTAAATATATTTGTTTACAATATTCATTATGATTGGGTATCCTGATTTGGTACATTGTTTTTGCTGTCATCATGTCTCAAATGTAAAAATGATTGAACAAGAGTTGAGGGAGAGTGAATCAAGAATTTTTTGTTGTTGCAGACCGACTGGGATGGTGGTTTCTATCCACTTACACTCCACTTCAGTGAGGACTACCCTAGCAAACCCCCCAAGTGCAAGTTCCCTCAAGGTTTCTTCCACCCTAATGTCTACCCTTCTGGAACTGTGTGTTTGTCCATCCTCAATGAGGACAGTGTAAGTGTTTGCTACTGTTCTTGCATGTTTTTGCTGATCCTGCTGTTTGGTGTATACACCATTCAATTAAATCGTCAGTTACTAATTTGTTCAATGTTTTGTCTAGGGATGGAGACCGGCAATAACAGTGAAACAAATTCTAGTGGGGATTCAGGATTTGCTTGACCAGCCCAATCCTGCGGATCCTGCACAAACTGATGGGTATCAGCTCTACATGCAGGTATTTATCCCTCTTAAAATTTCACGTTCTTGATTTTGTTTATTTATTTATTTATTATTATTATTATTTTTGTTTTTGTGAGTAATCTTTGTAAAGTGTTGTTCCTGAGGAACAGGATTCTTCTTTTTTAAAGAATGTGATACTGGCATTTGCAGGATACTGCGGAGTACAAGAGAAGGGTGAGACAGCAGGCGAAGCAGTACCCATCTCTTGTGTAATGTCATTGTGTGCTTTTGCTTGGTAATTATAGTAGACTGTAGGTGTCTTTTGTCTGGTTGTGATTAACTTATATTGTTAGTGTTAGTTTTTGTGGTGGTGATTAAACATGGCTTAGGAGAACTCTAATCCTGCTAGTTGGCTATATCAGCTGTGTGGAGATGCATGTTTTGTTATGGTTTGCATTGCTATATGGCAATGTGATGATTATTTCAGGACTTGCTTTGCTTTGTTATGGTCATAGAACTTTAACCATAACTTGCTATGTCCCTATTCTAGATAAAATGTAAAAATATGGTTTACCTATTATGAAATGTGATTCTTAAGCTGTTAACTTCCATTATGGAGAATATTATAGGTTTGACATTGGTGTTGATGGTATCAAGAGCTGGTCTGCTGACTAGAAATGTGATTGTAAGAGAGATTTATGAAGTTGTCCTACCATGCGATTTTGACTTGGAAGAGTTTGCTGGTAAGAGATCCACAAAATGACCTACCAAGCAACTTTTACGGGGAAGAGAAAACTGAAAGGTTCGATCATGTCTCTGATTAGAGCTAGAAGATTACACTTATATTTTTGTGGATCTTTTATGAAAATTTTGCCTGATAAATATCCAACTTTACAGTTACCTCGAAGGGCTTATTGGTCAATGTGGTGTCATTGGCGCGCTAAATAGTTTTGAACTTTGATCACTACAAATCGATGTCTGTAGTAAAAAGGATTTAGAGGGAATGATGCAACTCCCTATGGCTTCGAATTGCTTTGGAATTTTTTTATTTTTTTTTCCATCTCTTTTTAAAGGATTGAAGTGCATTGATTGACAATTTTTTTCCCCCTAAGTGTGCATTGATATTAGCATTTCAATAGCTAGTGCCATGATTTTTCTAGCTGCATGCTGTTACCTTTATTACCCCATATTATTGAGCTCCATGGAATGATAGAATGATGAGGTTTCTTTGGAGGGCTTCACCATTCTGAGACCACCTTCTCTTTTCTTGCAAAATGATGCTCGATGACTATTTGTCTTGTATATAATGCTGCCATGGCCATAAGTGATCCGTGCGGTTTGTTTTAGGAGCTTGGGTTTCAGTACATTGTATTGCCCGGAAGGAAAAGAAATAGAAACGGAAGATGTACTATTGCCCCACAGTTGGCGGCAGGGTGCTGTAGAATCGACATTTGTGGAGTCAAAACGGAAAGTGGAATCCTTATTCTCATCCCACGGAGGAGCACTAGCCAGATTTACATATCCTAGAACATAATAACATCAACAAAGGGCTTTGGCGCCATCCCTCCGGACGAATACCTGACTTTTGACCGGTGGAAGTGCCAGGAGGAGATCGCTATGACTCCCCACCCCTTGAGGTCGTTCTTTGCCATCGTTCTTCATCCTCTCCACAAAATCTCCTCTTTAAAACTGTGTTCTAGCGACTACTCGTGTTTATAAGTGGCTTGTCTAGCTTTACGAGCACTGGCAATCTAAGTTAGCAGAATTTTGGAGGATCTGGTTAAAGATTCAGAAACATTATATGCTCAGGTGGAGCTACTGAAGGGCTAACTTGGGTTAAGTATAGGTCCCAAAAAAAAAAAAAAATAGTAATACTGTACATCAGTTTAGGTTCATATAATATATTACTCTTACTCTTAGTTCGGTTCATTTTGTAATTCTGACTCCCTCTTAGTCCGGTCCATTTTGCAATTTAGGCTCCCCCCTGATTATATGTAAAAAAGAGTTTTGACTTCTTGGAGTGGAGACAAACCAGGCAGCTCAGTTTGTTGATAGAGGCCTTTTAGCTCATTTAGCTTAGTCTTTGTCTACGACAGACGCCAACCTATGTGCCTGGCCATTTTTTTTCTTTTTCTTTTAATGGTCAATAAATCTTATTAATTTTTATAATAAGACCATTAAATCCTTGTTTTCATATTGGTTCTAAATCTCCCAAACTTTCAACTTTACCTTTTGTAATACCTAATTATATATTTTTAAATTCATTAAATATTATTTTCAATTTAATACTCTAAAAGTTTTAATTTATTCTATAAAGTGTAATAATAGCAGAATTAATGGTTTTACTATTATTTTTTAAAGGTCCAGCAGGTGAGATTTAAGTCGTAGACGCACAACAGAGAGAATTCGAATTCACATTTAGTATACTAGATACAGTTTCTGTCCTACTATCTAAATATCTTTTTCCATTCATCTGTGTCACGCTTTTACGTCACGCTATTAAATTTTAATTTTTTTTGCTTTAAAAAGAAAAGTAAGATTTAAGCAATCTCTCACACACAACTGCAATATTGTCCTAAATAGAGCTTCAAGACGAATCGAATATGACTTTTAAGTAGTTTTGCCGTTTGAATGTTGAATTTTGGACCCCTTCTCTACTCTGCCAAGTCAACAACTGATGTACGCATTCGTGTCAAATATTAACTCTCACAACACACACACACACATTTAACACCGTGTCCATGCTTCTTATCCTGAGCCTTGACCCATTCCAACAAAGATCTCATCACTATCTTTCCTTTTCTTATTCTCTCTCCTTTTTATCACCTGCCAACTGAAATTTGAATCAAATGTGCCCCCCTTCCCATTTTTAGCAAATATTCCATTTCAACCCTTTAATCATGTAAAGTTTCACAGAATACCAAAAGCTTTTGCTAAGCATCTTTTCCTCAACTCAAACTCTCAGCCCTCTCAATTATTTCTACTTTATTCCCTGTATCAAATACACCATGATAATTTGTTTTTCCAATTGTAACATCAAGAATCGACAAATGTCAAACTACATTTTGAAGCATCAAATCGGGGATTTCAAACTTGGAATGGAAGGAAATTTTGTTCCGCTTGGTTCAGTTTTTTGAGAATAATTTTTTAATTTTTAAAAAATTGTACAAAAACCTGCTTGGTTGACCGTTAACCTAAGCTATGAGTTTATGAGCTAGGATTACTCGTCTGTTCACTTTCCCGATGTGACTACCTAATAACTGTTTTTGAAAACTCAGTTAAAAAAAGTATAGGGTTTGCTTGGTTTGTAACTCTGAAAACAGTTTTCAATTATTCAGAGAATTGAAAACAGTTATCAGAGAATAATAAAATACAGTTATCTGAAAACAAACTTTTTTATAACTGAGTTTTCAAAAAACAGTTTTCAGAAAACTGAACTAAACAGAGTTTTTTGTACAGTTTTCTATTCTCAGAAAACTGTTATCAGAGTTACAAACTAAGCAATGTTTTCAGATAACTGTCTTTTATAATTTTCTGAACACACTTCTCTATTTTTTTTGAACTGTTTTCTGAGTGACAAACCAAGTAGACCCACTAATTCGGTATTTTCAAATGCAACATTAATATATTTGACAACATTTATTTTATATTGATTCTTTGCGCAACATTAATACATTTTGACAACATTTGTTTTATATTGATTCTTTGCGAAACATTAATATATTATTCTTTGAGGCAAAAACGATAGAAGGAAATTCCATGAATGAAACATGATAAAAAAATAATAATAAAAAAATAAAAATACATAGTCACAAGCACTGTTGAATATCTTGTAAAAATTGATCTTGACAATGCACTTCAAAGGAAAAACAATAGTATTTGATGAACAACTAGTATTGTATTATATACAAAGCAAAAAAATGTCTATTTGCAAAAAGCAAAAACAGAAAACCTCAAGTTAGAAGAGGATTAACAAAAAAAATTTGTGCAGTTCTTTAAGGAACTGTTTCTGTTCAACTATAGCGGAAATCAATATGCCGCTTGATGTTTCATGATGAAGAGCAAGTCATTCAAGTTGCTGCTGTTTCTCTATATCAATTCATGTGCAACATGTTCATATCATTTGACCGTACCAAAATGAGAACTTGCATGATATACATATATATATATGTGTGTATATATATATATATATATATATACCTGTGCCAATTGTTAGCTATATTTGCATCTTTTTGTATTGTTGATGCAAAATTCAGCAGGTCCGGAGCGGGGGGCTTTCCTGCGAGAAAAGAGAAGTGACCACCAGCATGGTGCCAGCTGTGCACTCCAACGCTCAAGTTAGTACTTGAGCCGTTATAAGTCAAAGGAAGGCTCTGTTTCAGGACCGTGCTGAATTTTGCATCAACGGGATGCTGTGTATGGTGATCTTCCACTACTCTCCAAAACGATCTCAAACAAATCGCCTTCAGACTCCTCATCAAAATCCAGGCCTCTGTTGTTGTTTCCATTGTTATAGCCGGTTCTGGTTGCAGACCGGTTGAGCCACTGTGAGTCGATTCTTCCCATCGAGAAAAGCTCTTTGCTGTCTTCATATCCCAGAACTGGAGAATTCACAAGAGGGCCAATGAAGCAAGGATTGGGAGTTCTTTGTGCATTTGCTGCTGCATATTTGAATACACTTTGTCCGAAATTAACCAAAACCGCAGTGTCAGTGTTTGCTGCCAATGTTGGATAGAGTGGAGTCCCAAAATCCTCAGACTGGCAATGAATTACATGTACAAGTTCTGAATCTACCGTGAAGAACACCTTACCCTGGCTTGGATTGTACCCGCAACCAATCACCTTCTCTGTTTTCCCCCATTCTCCTTTTTCAGATTCAAACACAAGTTTGATTCCTGAGAAAGCAAAACCATCAATACACATTTCAATTTTTGAAGATACTAATGACAGAAAAAATATCATTTGCGAAGACATAGTATCACAAGCATAGAGAGGATAGTTGTAAGGTAGTGTAGAGCCTTATAATACTGTAATTCTTATTTCGAATTTTTTTGAGGATATTTTTGTATTTTCACACTTGTTGTATAGTCCTAATTCTGTAGCATAATGTGGGAGGTGGTTAAACATCCCGAACTCTCTAATTTTGTTATGCTCTTCATCATAATGAAATCTTGATACTATAACGCGGGGTGATGGTTAACCATTCTGAACTCTATAATTTTGTTATGCTCTTCATCATAGTGAAATCTCGGAGACTTTGAGGACGTAACCCTAATTTCCCTATGACATCTATTATTATGACATGTGAATGTTGGTATTCTACAAGCATTTGCCAGAAAAAAAATTGCAATTTGAGCATTTTCTAACAATGATCACTATTGATAGAAAAATAGAAGAGAGCTTACCATCAAGATAGACAGAACCACTAGAGTTGAATCCAATCGAGCCTGGATAGGTGCCCGGAAGCTTCAAAGGAAGAGCCCCTCCTCCGGTAAGCCCCACCGACACCGTCACAACTTCTCCTCCTCCTCTGCCATCATCCTTCCCTCCAAGTCTCAATTCTTCCAGCTTGTTATTGCCATGGCCATGACTATGACTACTTGTGACATGAACCAAAGATTCCGAATTCACTTTCCCATTAAAACTCTCTTGGATGAGCTTCGTCTTTTCGCCTTCCGTTGTCTTACCTACCTTTAGCTTCTCATGTTCATGATCTTGACTCGAAGAGGGCAAGATTGTAATTTCAAAGTAGGCTTCTTGGGGAAAAGAAGAATTCCCTAGAGGAGGACCTGGCAAAGGTAAAGCTGTCTTGATCACAGATTTTGCAGCCATGATGGAATTGCTGATATTGATCTTCTTCAACCCGGAATTCATCCTGATCTTCTGCATGAAATCCGCCGATCCTTGACATACTTCCCAACTGATCTCCACCTCCACCATTCCTCTGCTATAATCTCCGGCTGCGCAGACGCCCAACAAGGCCGACCTGGTGGATCTTATTGACGGAGAGGAAGTGTAGTTTACGAAAGCAAACCGCGACCACCCATTCTCGACAGCGTCAGTGACGAGGGCAGGATTGTCAGCCCAACTGAAGAGAGGTCTCGTCGAAGCCCCGCGTCGAAACAGAGAGTAATTTGCTCTGCTCTTGCTGTCTAGATGATCGGCTTGGCGGTGAACACTCACTTGGTGAAGCTGTGCAATCCCGGTTTGGATGCCCTCAGTTCTGCCCCTTCTCATGTCTGCTGCAACAGCTTTCCGTTGCTTCGAACAGCAACACCGCCACCACCGGATGAAGGCCACTGCGAGGACGATGAGGAGGCCGACGGAGGCTGCAATTACAGTAACACGTACCCATCTGTGCATCCCTCCTAATTCACAAGCACTGATTTTAATGTGTGGATTGAACAAAAGATGTGAATGTTTTGTAATACCATTAATTGTAAAAGAAGAAAATTTGAAGGAGGAGGGGTTTATATATATATATATGGTGGAGGAAATGGTTGAGAATGGCAGGCGTGGACTAAGTCTGGTTCAAGAAAGGCAGGAACAGAGTGGAAACAATTGAAAAGTAAACTAATGGTAAAGGAAAGGTGGCATTGTTGAGAGAGAGAGGGAGCATTAACATCATTCTTTATTGTCTCTCTCTATATATGTATATATTATATACATCATCTTTCTCTCTCTTCATTCTCATTAATTATATCATAACCGAGTCCCATTGTGTGCATTAATAAACGCGTTTGTTGATTCATTTCATTTTCAAAGGGGAGAGAGAGAGAGGGACAGTGTGAGACCTTCTAGAGAGAAGCAAAAATTGAGGCATGACTTCGAAATAGGGAGTATTTCTATTTTGTTGTTGTCTGACATAATGGATATCGTGAGGAGACAGTAAAGGCAATAAAGGGTACCTTAAAGATGGAGACTGTTAAAAGTTAATAAAGAAGTGGAGTAGAGACAGTTTTATGGTTAATAGTGTTGGTAGTTTCTTGTCTAGGGCAGTTAATCCACAACTTTAATCTCAATCATGTAACTCTTTAATCCGCTAATTTACGCTTTCATGTTTGTCAAGTTGTGGCTGAATTTTTATTTGGATAAATTACACTCACCTCTCTCTAGGTTTTTAAGACAAAAAAGGATCCTTTTGGTCAAATATTTTTTCTGAACTTCGTAAATCTCAATAGTGTAGTTCAAATTCAGACACGTCATCGTCTGGTTAGAGTTCATATTGAAGTTACAACTGGATTTGTAAGTGTTGGACTTTAACATGATGATGTGGCTGAATCTAAATCACATGATTGAGGTCTTTGATTTCAGAAGAGAGATTTGGCTTGAGAGATTCCAAATCCGTGGAGAAATTACATATGACTAGATTATTCAACATTTATTACTTTACAGGTGATTTCGAATGCGAAAAGTTAATAATGCCCTTTCATTATAATAATATTATATTACAAATTTTTGTTAACCTGAAAATTCTTGTGACGGTGTGTAATTTGCCCAGACTGAAGTCAATGTAATTTGCCCTATTATCTTCTCATACAAGGGAAGAACAAAATTATCATTTTATAAAATTTGGTCAAGTCAGAAAGAAAATGCAAAAGGTGTTATTGAGCACATGCGGTAAAACTCAAAGAAAGCCAAAGTAATAAATGTTGAATGATTTATCCGTATGTAATTTGTTCAAATCTCGAAAGAGGTCAGTGTAATTTACCCTTTTTATTTTGGTTCACATTGCAATTTAGTTTTGACTCAAAGAAATTATTTAAGTAGGTTGTATGTACTGTAGGTGGTGAACTCGTATTCTAATATCTGTTGTAACATCTTAGAGTGCTAGAATTTGTATTATGTGCATCAAAGAACACTGAAAGCGGAACAAAATTTCTTAGTAAATTTTCTTCATGGACATGTCAAACTACGTAAATCATTATGTCTTGTGTGATGCATATTTTACGTTTTTTCCAGTCATTTTTTGATTGTGGTTGTGGTTTGTCCGTATTTACCCTGAATAACATTATTAATCAAGAATTTGTCCCGACCGTTTTCATGATGTCAGGGTCATTTGTTCGAATCTTCTTTCTTAAAACCATCTTACATGGGATCATTCTGAACTCAGCTGAAACATGACTTGGAGAATAGAGAGTCCAAGGGTAATAGGTCATACCCTATAGACTTATTAATTAGCATTGATTAGCATTGGCTTACTTGTTAATTTGAATGTTCTGTAAAACTTACAGTGAGATTAATTGTGATTAATTTGAAGATATTCGGTGGCTATGGCTAATAGAAAAGAGTATGTCATAGTGCTTTTTGTATGTTATACCTAGAAAAGGTCTATCATCATTGGCATACAAACCTAAAATATGTATTTTACAATAAATTAAGTGGAATCCTGATCTGTACAATCTTCAAATTTAAATATCAGAATCATAATATATAGTATTCAATTCAGTAGCCCCACTCCACCAAAGCTTAACTAGTTAAGATGTTGTTTTCACACACACACACACACAAAAAGAAAGAAGAAAAAATAAAGTCATCCAAGCTATCTATAATAATCATGTGATTAACACTAGTAATTAATGTATAATATTCTTTTGTGATATATATATATATATATTTTATTAACAAAAAATACATTTACACACTCACAATGTTCTTGTGAAAATTTGAACCCTCGACCTTTCTGCCTTTGATGGTAGTGGTTTAGGTGGAGAAAGAAATCACTAAGATAATGGTTCTGAATCCATAACTCACTAATGTATGTATAACCAAAAGGTTCAAAATCATAATAATTATCAAACATTCTTCCAATAGGAAAATTGGTGACTAAAGAGTGGTTGGAAGCAAGCACTAAAGAGAACTAAAAGTGGTTGCCATGTCTATTTATATAAAAAAACATAAAATGTCAACACCAGCATATAAACCAGCTGGTACATGCATCTAATGATGCTTAGGGGGGAATAAATTGCTTCATTACCTGCTTAATTTGACATTATTCGTATCAATTTCTTTAATAAGAATGATGGTTCGCATTTTTTGTATGGTACCAATTTTGTATGATAATATACGCATGTGTATTTTGGTATGTGACCTCTTTGTTGGGCTTGTATCCCAAATTCTTGAAGACTGATGATGTTCGAAGCAGTCTAACAGGTCTAACTTGAGTTCGACCGGTCCAACTCGTTCTTGTCGTAACACTTCTCTGAGTCTCATAGGTCGCACTTTAAGTCCAATCGGCCGCACTTGCTTGATAAGTTATGGATTTACTTTCTTAAATAGAAGATGTTCTTTCCTAGAGAGTGTAAACTTGTGGAGGAAATGGTGTCTCATTTACGAATTGTATCTAGTGTACCGAGTGTGAGTTTCGAATCCCATCTAATGTGTAATTCCGCGACTTAAATCTCACCCATGTCATGGGACTTTTACGGGTAACAATTTGAAGACATTCTAAAAAAGAAATTGTGTCTCATTAAGTTTTTATTATTTGAGTTGTTATATATTTGGTAACTTCTTGTTAGACAATGTATAAGAATCCTTGTTCAAGAAGGAATTGATTAAAGACTTTATAAATAGAGGTAGAGTTGGGTATGCTATAAGAAATAAAGACGAATAAGAAAGTGAAATAATGCACACAATTATCATTGATTCACTGTGTTAATTATATACAGGTAAAACCCTATCTAAGTATGGTAAATAAATAAAGGCAGATCCTAATTATATGATACAGTCAACTATCAAAAACAGGAAAACTAATTACATAAATTGCTGCTATAATCGGGATATTTACGTAAATGTTGCAGTGAATTAGTAGAGGATTGCGTTGACAATTGAAGCTTCATTGATGAAGGAGTATCTCTAATATGCCCCCGCAAGATGGTGCTCCCATCAGAGACACTAATCTTGGACTGAAGATACAGAAGTCGCTGCCTTGACATTGGTTTTGTGAGAGCATTCGCGAGCTGGTCCTTGTCACGAACAAAGTGAAAATCAATAGCGATGTGTTTTATCCTAGAATGAAACACGAAGTTGGCGCATAAATAAGTAGTTCCCACATTGTTATGGTAAATAGTTGGCTATTGTGGGAGTGTGACACAAAGTTCCTTTAGTAAGGATTGAATCTATGCTAATTCAGCAGTTGTTGCTGCAACCGCTCGGTACTCGGCTTCTGTTGAGGAACGAACAACAGAACGTTGTTTCTTGAAGCTCCACAAAATTGGATTATGACCCAGAAAAATAACATAGGCACTGGTGGAGGTGCGATCATCCTTATACCCCACCCAATCATCATTTGAGAAGGCATGAAGATGTAGTGGATAGTTATTTTTGAGAAAGAGACCATAAGACATCGTGCCCTTGAGGTATCAAAGAAGATATTTGGCAGTAGCCTAATGAAGAGTAGTGGGCTTATGCATAAATTGTGAGAGCTTGTTCACTGTGAATGCAATGTCCGAACGGGTGATTGACAAATATTGAAAACTGCTGACAAACCGTCGATACTTTTAGCATCAGAGAGGTTGGTGTTGCTCAAGTATTGACTCTAGAGGGGGGTGAATAGAGTCTATGGCAAACAATAACCAATTTTTGGTTTTAATTGTTTTACAAAATCTAATAAACACCTTATAACAATTATGCAATAACCAGGAAATAAACTCAAGCAATTAATAGCACAATTGTAAAAGAGAAAGGGGAAAAGAAATGCAAACACTTGATACAACGATTTAGCGAGATTCAGTAACTCCTACCCCTCAGCTCAAGATCCTTCTTAAGACTTTCCCAATCCCACTATGGCACCTCCTTACGGGTGGAGAGCAAACCGGTATAAGAAGCACACCGCTTCTAATTTTTCTTGCTAATAGAACAATCCTCTCTTAGACTTCTGCTGGATCACACCGATCCTTACAATTGATTGTAGATAGAAATTTGTTGCACAAGAATATCTTTTAAAGATTGATATGCAAATCAAGGCTCACAATTAGAGTATAAATGAATACAAAAGAAGCTCAATACTCTATGAATGATATGTATGAGAGGATGAAGAACAAAAGCTCTTTGATACTCAAGAAGGTTTCTCTATTTCTCTCCGATGCATACCTATAATGTCTAAACATTATGTATTTATAACCCCTTTGTAATGTGTCATACAAAATTAAGGAAGACTCTTAATGGTGAAGATGCTGCAGCTCTTGAAGTTCCAATTAGTAGGGAGGAAGTTAAAGGAACTCTTTTCAGTATGGGGATGGACAAAGCCCCTGGACCAGATGGTTTCACAGTTAGATTTTTTAGAGATTATTGGGATGTCATAGGAGTTGAGGTTACAGATGCAGTGCTGTAGTTCTTCAACCATCCTATACTAGGTAAAGGGTTGAATAGTACCTTTATTACATTGGTTTCCAAGGCTAAGGAGGCTATTAAGGTAGGGGAATTCAGACATATTTCCCTATGTAACTTGCTATACAAAATTATAACCAAAATCTTGGCCGATAGGCTAGGATTAGTATTGGACAAAATTGTGGGCAAGGAGCAAAACACTTTTGTTGGTGGAAGGAAAATTCAAGATAATTTGATATTAGCCAGTGAGTTATTGAGGGGCTTTGGTGCCAAGCATACTAAACCTACATTGGCCTGGGAGGTGGACCTCAGAAAGGCTTATGATTCAGTTAGTTAGAAGTTTTTGTTAACTCTTTTATAGCTGTTTGGATTTGGTGATAGGTAGACTGGTTGGATTAAGGCCTATTATCATTTGTTTGGTTCTTTATTCTTGTCAATGGAAGCCCTTGTGGCTTCTTTCAACCAACTAGAGGAATTAGACAAGGGTGCTCCCTGTTCCCTTTGTTGTTTACCCTTGTTATAGAATATATCTCATCAATGTTTGAGTATGAGTGAAGAAGAGGGAATTTGGTTGTATCCAATGTAGCTGGGAAAGCAAATCTTATGGTCTCTCACCAATTTTTTGCTGATGATTTGCTTATGGTGGTAAAGGCAAACATGGCTTCTGTGTTCACTCTTAGAAGAATAATATAGAATTTTGAGGATTTTTCTGGTTTGTCTGTAAATAAGGATAAGTCAGCAGTTTTTCTTACTTCCTCTGTCAAAAGAAAAGCTAATATTCTGAGAATTCTTGGCTGCAAGTAGGGCACTCTTCCTTTCACTTATTTAGGACTACCTATCTCTGATAAAGGATTGAAGAGACTTGATTGTAAGACTTTGTTAGACAAATTGATGGTAGCCACTACTAGATGGGTTGAATTGAATCTCTCTATGGCAAGTAGGGTTGAGTTATTAAGATATGTTGTTATCCCAATGGTGCACCAATGGTGCACTACTAGGTTTCAGTTTTCACTTTACCAGTAGCTGTCATCAATGTAATTAAGAGAAGGATAAGGAATTTTGCTTGGGGGCATGAGGATAACACTGTTAAGCTGCATTGGTTATGTTGGAAGAAAATCATTGCTCTAAAACTAGAAGGAGGTATGGGATTAAGAAAACTTGTGGATATTGATAAAGCAGCCAAGTGTGCCTTGGCTTGGGATCTTTTTTTATCTAAGGACAAGTTATGGGCTGCTTCGTATAAGCAATGTTATATCAAGCACTCAAATTTCTGGTTGGTGGTGCCTAGAGAGGCTTATTCAGCCATTTGGAAAAACATTATTTTAGTTAGGAAAATATTGAAAAAAATTGCAAATTTCGTATAGGCAATGGACAGAAGCTGAAGTTGTTTTTGGATCCATAGTGTGATGTACATTTTCTGTCTGAAAATTTCAATTTCAGGACTTTGAGAAGTATCTCTACCAACAAGCAGAGTGACTTATGAACTTGTATTGTTTAGAATCAGTGGTATTTTATTGATGTACCTTTGGAGGTTCAAAATTTCATACAACAGTTCAGAATTTATGGAGGGTGTGATCAGATTTTGAGGCAGAATAAGGAGTTTACTTTTAAAGTTGCGTGGGAGGTTTGCAGAACTTTTACACCAGCTGTTCCTTGGTATTTTCTGGTTTGGAATGGTGGTAGGCCGAGATGGTCAGTGTATTGTGCCTTAATATTACAAAATGCAGTCCTCACTGGTGATAATTTACATAAAAGGGAAATTTCTCTAGCTTCTAGATGTTGTTTATGTGGTAAGAATGAGGAGTCAGTTGATTATGTGTTCGTTGAATGTAGTTATTATTGGCAGGTGTGGTATGAATTGGATGGTATGTTTAATTGGAGGGTTCAGAAGACAACTTGTGGGGATTTTGCTGCTGTTTTAGCACAGCTATTTATAGTGAAGTCTGTGTGGAACAAGATATCAAAGATGGTTTTCTCAACTACCATGTACTACCTGTGGAATAAGAGGAATGGCAGGCTTCACAGAGATATTTTGAGATCTCCCTCAAATCTTGTTAAAAGTATTGTGTGGGATGTTTTAGATGTTGTTGGAATGTGTCTTCAAGATGTGCTTATTTAATTTAAGAGAATAGGGGTTTGTTTCTATTTTCCTAATGTTGTTTCAGTGAGGTGTTTTCCTCACTTATTGCTTTGTACGATATTGTTTTATATTTATATAAAAAAAAATTCATTTAGGAAAAAATATAACCCCTTTGAAAAATGTAGCCGCTAGGGGGCAATATGGTAAGTTCCCATGAAGTTTCTGCCCGTTAGGATACTTTCAGCAAACCATCTAATTGATTACATTAGTAATCTAATCGAGTACATTAGATCTAGATCTCATATGATCGACTACATATATGATGTAGTCGGTTACATGGTGAAATGCGATTCAAGAGTGTGCTCACTGTTTTGAGCATCTGATCGACTACATGGGGCCATCTGATCAAGTACATGGACTGATCTGTGCAAGTACATGGTCATCTAGTCGGTTAGATGACAGAATGAAAAAATGATTTATTTTATTTTATTTTATTTTTTTTTCTGTTTTGGTCATCTGATCGACATAATGGTGCCAAGTAAATGTTTTTACATTATTTATATGTCCATTTTCTTTAAGTTTTACAATGTAAATAAGGAAGTATCCCCCCACCCCCAAAAAAAAAAAAAATGGATTCAACAAAAAATATAAGAAAATTGAAATCCAACTATATCAAAATGTAGAAAATCAGTTTTAGTACAAATTGGGGTTCTCGACAGTTTTTGTGAAACTTGATCCTTCGCGTAGGCCTATGTAGAATTGATGAAAAAATCCTATAAAATCAGTTTAGGCTATTTGAAGTTTAGGGAGTAATTATAGGAAAAAATATTTTGAAATATCTTTATTTCAAAAAATCATATTTTCCATACTTGGCTAAAAAAACAAAAGACAGTTTTTCATTAGAAATGCCCAGATCGTAAAGTCATTTACCAAGTCATGGTAACAAAGGCTTTGTGGATGAAAAAGTGAGTTCAATGCCTTAGACTTTACTTTCTAAAGACCAAAATAAAACATATGATAAATGTGCATAGTCATATCATTTCTAGCTCAAGTGATGAGTTTTTTCAAAGTTTATGCAAGTTTGAACTCACTCATTCTCTAGCAATGACTTCATGTGTCAGATATATGTGTGATGACGTGCATAATCTATTGCTAGTGGATATAGGAACATGTGAATGATGATATGATATGCATGGTTCTATTGAGATGAGTTTCAAATAGATTCATAAATAATTTGATATTGAATCCTAAACACTCACCATACTGTCTACCCATTTCTTCATATTTTGTCCATGATCGTTTAGGCTTTGAGGTATTCTTGGTTTCTTCATTTTTTTGAGTTGCTTGATTGTTCATTGTAGTCCAAGCTATCTTTGGTTCCTTACAACTTCATGTTTCTTTGCATTTATTTTTTTCCACTTATGTGATCTTTATTGCTTCATTGAGGTCATTCTTGGAATATGACTCATCTATAACACTCAATGTAAATATTAATCTATAAACACCATTAATGGTTTGTGATCATAAAAAACACTAGATTGTCCTTGGTTAAAGGCTTTGTGCCAACAGTTGGAACCAGCAGTAATAGTGATAGATGAGCTTGTGGATAGCGGTGTCTCAACCTCCTTTGCTCCAAGCATGGCAATTTTATCAAGGAGATTTTGTATATATTTGTGTTGAGACAAAAAAAGATCCTGACGAGTGGGAATGACCTCGACACCAAGAAAATAGTTGAGAGCCTCAAGATCTTTGATAGGGAATTTACCAGAAAGCTGAGCAATAAGGTTGTGAATCATGGATATACTGGTACCCGTCATAATTAAATCATCAACATATACTAACAAGTAAATAAAAGTTCTATCATGAGAGTATATGAACAATGATGTATCCGAATGAGAATTTTAAAAACCTACTGATAGTAAAAAATGCTTGAGTTCAGTGTACCATGCTCGTGGTGCCTGTTTGAGTTCGTATAGAGCTTTGCGCAATTTACAGACATGTCTTAGAAATGTGGGATTAATAAAACCTGATGGTTGAGACATGTAGACTTTCTCAGTGAGATGCCCATAAAGAAAGGCATTGTTCACGTCAAGTTAGCGAAGTGGCTAGCTATGAGAAAATGAAAGACATAGAACAACCTGAATCGTCGTTGGCTTGACAATGGGACTAAAAGTATCTGTATAATAAATTCAAGGGCGCTGATGAAAGCCCTTTGCTACAAAGCGAGCTTTGTAGCATGAAATTGAGCCGTTGGGATTTCGTTTAACACAGAATACCCACTGCAACCAATATGATCCAGAGTTGGACGAGGGAAACTAGTTCCCAAGTGTTGTTCCGAATAAGTGCATCAAACTCTAGGGGTGGCAAAGTTCGACACGACCCGCCAACACGACACGTACACGACACGAGTTAAATAGGTAATGGGTTTACCATAAACGGGTTCGTGTCGTAAACGGGTTGACACGAATAACCCGTTTAGTTAAACGTGTCGTGTTCGGGTTCATGTGGCTCAACCCGTTTAACCCGTTTAATTAAATGTGTCACCCATGAACCCGTCTAACCCGTTACCTGTTTTGACCTGATTATTAGGGACATTTTGGTCATTTTATTGTTACACAAGAAACCCTATTAAGGCTATTATACAAATTATATCAACAGATTGAAATCATTGAACACTACCTTACGCGGCGCCTTCAGTGCTTCACAGAATCACGGTTCACTCTTCAGTCTCTCGGTCTCTCCTCTTTCCTCTCTCTCTCTCTCTGAAAAATTCAACCCAGACAACTCCTTCTCTCTCTCAAATCCACACCACACCAGCACACCTCGAGCGACCAAGAAGTTCAAGAACACTACAGTCTACACTTCGAGCGAACCAGCGAAGAACACGAAGTAAGTTTTATACTTTTCTTTAATTTTTTTGTCTTCTCTCTTTCAGATCTACTCTGAAACAACAAGAGGTCGATTTTTTTTGTCTTTCCTCTGTCAGATCTATTTGAAAACAAGTTTTCTTTAATTTTTTTTCTTTCAGATCTACTTTTAAACAAGTTTTATCTATTTTTTTTCCATTATTATTGTTATTTTTTTTTTCCATTATTATTGTTATTTTTTTCCATTATTATTGTTATTTTTTTTTTCCATTATTATTGTTATTTTTTTCCATTATTATTGTTTCTTTCAGATCGCCTTCAGTTGTTGTGACATCAATTTATTAGTGCAGTAGGTAGTAGTAGTAGTTTGATCAAAGTCAAAGCTTGACTGGAGTTGAATTGGTAAGCTTATTTCATTTGAACCAAGGGGGACAATTTCCAATTGGAAAATGGTTCGAATACTACCACTATTATGATCAAAGTCAAAAGTTTGATTTACAGAATCTACAATTATTCTCACTTTGGTCTCATTCTAAGGAGACAATCATATCTTAATTAAGGGCTTTGTTAAGGCGAACGTGGCTTTACGTCGTTTGTCTTATTTAGTAAAATAATAAAATAAATAATAGAATAATAAAGAATTAATTAGTAATAATATATATCTAAAAAAAATGATATAATTTTTAATTAATTGACACTTACAAATTACTATTTATAGAAGTTTAAGTTAATTTAAACTCTACCACCACTAAAGTTTTTTACTTGTAATGTAGGTCAATAGATATTCAACTATGTGACAGTTTGACTAGTTAAAATTGCCAACTCATTGTAGAGAGTATGAGCGGCACTGTGACTAGGAAGATCTAAACGGACCAATTTTATTCCACCGGAATGATATAGTTTATATTAATAAAAGGAAAAAAAAAAATCATGAAAGATAAAAGAGCAAGACAATGCAAACACTGCAACAATTTTATATTAATAGAAGTTGGGAAATAAAATCATGAAAGAAAAGAGGGTATTGTGGGTTCTTTTTCAAGACATATTCAACTTTGCACTACAACAATTTTTTATTAATAAAATCATAGAAACATTGGAACCGTAACACAATAACGCTTTTTATAAAACGTTTATTGTATCCTGCACCCTTATCGTCTTAGTCGAACATTTTGTTATGTTGATTAAGTTGTGATTCACACTTAATAATTTAAAGGGGGTGAATATGTCAAGTTGTTTAATTTTTGTTTGATTAATTATTATATATATATCCTCTTTATTAATTATTATATATGTTATTTATTTATTTATTTTTGGTAATATTTAGATGGATTCTGCCATGAGACTTGACGAAAGTGGATCAGAATATGATCTTGATTTAATTGACCTTGAAGTGGATCAGAATGAAAATGCAGATGTGCAAGTGCAACCGAAAAAGAAACAGGACTCGAAGCGCAAAAGAAAACTCACATCAAAAGTTTGGTTGCACTATGATATACTTCCACCCGGCAAGGACAAGAAAAGAAGATGCAGATGTAAAAAGTGTGGGACTGAGTATATTGCGGAGGGCAGGTATAGCACTGGTAATTTAAAGAGGCATATAGATTCGTGTGTTAGGAGGGATACACGGGACATAGGTCAGTTGCTTTTATCTCAGTCATCTAGATCCATATCTATGCGTGCTTCTAAGTTTGATTTTAATAAATTTCGTGAGTTAGTGAGTGCTGCTATCATTATGCATGATCTACCATTTCAATTTGTTGAATATGAGGGCATTAGAAACATGTGTCGTTATTTAAATGAGGAGGCTCAGCCCGTAAGTAGGAACACAGCCAAGGCTGACATATTAAGGATGCATAAAAATGAAAAGGGTAGGCTTCGACATATGTTGGAATCAACAAATGGTAGGATTTCTCTAACATCTGATTTGTGGTCTTCTCTGACTACTGATGGTTACTTATCTCTTACTGCACATTTTATTGATGTGGATTGGCGCTTACAAAAAAGAGTTTTGAACTTCTCTTACATGCCATCACCACACAATGGTGTTGTTTTGACAGAAAAGATTTATACATTGCTAACTGAATGGGGGATTGAAAAGAAACTATTTTCAATTACTCTAGACAATGCTTCTTCAAACTGTTCATTTGTTGAATTGCTGAAGTCTCAACTCAATTTGAATGATGCTTTATTAAGTGGTGGGGAGTTTTTTCACATTCGTTGTTGTGCACATATCTTAAATTTGATAGTGCAAGAGGGGTTAAAAGAGGTTGATGAATCTATCATAAAGATTCGTGAGAGTGTTAAATATGTCAAAGGTTCTCAAATGAGGAAACAAAAATTCTTGGAATGTGTCTCTCATGTTTCCTTAGAATGTAAAAGAGGGTTAAGGCAAGATGTTCCTACAAGATGGAATGCGACATATCTTATGCTTGAGTCAGCCATTTATTATCGTCGGGCTTTTTGTCATTTGCAGTTGAGTGATTCAAATTACAAGTTCTGCCCATCTCAAGAGGAGTGGAGTAGGATAGAAAAGATTTACAAGTTCTTGACTGTTTTTTATGATGTTACAAACATCTTTTCTGGATCCAAGTATCCTACAGCAAACTTGTATTTTTCATCTGTGTTTTCGGTTCAATTGACATTGCGAGAGGAAATGGATAGTAAGGATCAGTTTATGAGCAAGATGGCAACTCAAATGTATTCAAAGTTTGCAAAGTATTGGTCTGATTATAGCATGATTCTTGCTATTGCTGTGATTTTAGATCCTAGATACAAGCTTGGGTTTGTTATTTTTAGCTATAACAAGCTTAATGGTGATAACAACATTGAGAGCACACTAGTTCGTGATGCATTGTTTAACCTTTTTGATCAATATTTGTTGAATTCTCCTATGGCTTGTACCACCAAATCCACATCTTCACCAAATGATGAAAGTGGGAACCGGCAAGTTGATGAAGGACAGTTAACTAAAAAGTTCATTGATGTTATGAAGGTGAATAATACTTTTGTGAGATATTAAATTCATTTAATGCCTATTTTATTCATTACATCTATTTATTTTTCTACTTTTAGCATTGATTGATCTATTTGTTTTTCTTAATTACTGAAATGTAGGAATTTGACTCATTTGAGAATGATAAATTGCTTGGAAATGCCCAAAAATCAGAGTTGGAACTCTATTTAGATGAACCAAAAATCAATAGGAATGCGAACCTTGACGTGCTTACCTATTGGAAAGCCAATCAGTTTAGGTATCCCGTGCTTGCTCAAATGGCTCGTGATATATTGAGCATTCCAATCACTACAGTTGCTTCTGAGTCTGCGTTTAGTGTTGGTGGTCGGGTTCTTGATCAATATCGTAGTGCACTTAAACCAGAAAATGTGGAGGCTTTGGTATGCACGAGGGATTGGCTTTTTGGTTTGAAAGGTAAATAACTTATAATAATTTTCAAATTATATTTTTATTATTACAGAAAATAGTGAAGTAATAAATTTTTTGTGTATGTTTTACTATAGATACAATGAAGCTTCAAGTGGATGACTTGATTGATAATGTGATGAAACTTAATATCAACAATGATGACCCCGTTGAAGGCCAATGTTCCACTAGTGTTAGCGTGACCGAATATTAAAATTCAGCTAGGTAAAAAAGCCCTTTACATTTGTTTTATTTTTCACATAATTTGTTATATGCAATCTTTTATATTTCAATCTGTTTTTTTTTTTTAATTATTATTATCTAAACTTATTTTACACTAACCTATTTTGTAGGAATTTCTACTTTTGGGTGTTTCAGAAAAGAGTGCATGCAAATTCCAGAAGGAAGTTTTTGAGTTGTGGATTTTTGGCTTTTAAGAAGATTGCATGTTACTTGACATTTCTATTAAATATTTTTATTTCGGTTTGTAATAACTTATGACTTATCTTTATTTCAGTTTGTAACTTATGACTTGTGACTTAATCTTTATCTTTGGCATTTAATCTCTCTTTTGGATGTTTGCTAGTATTTTAATCTTTGGGCCTTAGCCATTTTAAACAGGTTAAACGGGTTAAACATGTTAAACGGGTTAAACATGTTAAACAGGTTAAACGGGTTAAACAAGTTAAACGGTAAACATGTTAAATAGGTCGTTAAACACGTCGTGTTTGGTGTGTCTAACACGACACGTTTATTAAACGGGTTACACGTGTCGTGTCGTGTTACCCGTTTAATAAACATGTCGTGTTCGGGTTTAGGATATGTGACACGATTATTAATCGTGTCGTGTTCGGGTTGACCTGTTTAGTGTTATACCCCTACTTCAACACGACACGATTATGACACACGAACCCGAATTGCCACCCCTATCAAACTCCTCCGACATAGCAGCTCTCTATTCAAGAATTTCCATTACCTGTGAGACACATGAAGGTTCAAGTGATGCACTGAGAGAGTGAGTTGTAGTCACAAAGAGTTTCTTCGGTTTGTGTATGTTATTTTGCGAACGGGTGACTATGGTGTGGGTTCGCATGGGCTGAAGAGATGGTTCATGGTAGGAGGAGCCGTAATAGTAACAGGGTCATCGAAATTCTCATGGGAGAGAGGAATTTCGCAAGGGGAGGAACCACATAAAGGGATTGATTGAATCGGTGAGTTGGTCATCTCATGCATAGAATTGAAAACTAAGGATTACTTGTAAGAGAATATGTTGGCAAGATTTCTAGGGAGGAAATCTGGCTAGAGATCGAAGAAGTAGGAGAATTGGGGATTGGAATTTGAAAGATGGGAGGTTCAGTAATTGCATGGGAGGTCCACGTGGAATTAATGTGTGTAGAGTTTTGGTCAAAAGAAAAATATGAAAAGATTGTCTCTACAAAATTAACATGTCTGGAAACAAAGAAAAGATTGGTGGTGGGATCTAAACATATATGCACTTTATGTAAGAGGTTCAAGTTTGTTCTTAGTGTAAAGTTTTAACCAAGGATAACATAAATATTAAAAAACACGTAGTTTGGTATAACTTGGTGAATTACCAAATAATATTTCAAACGGAGATTGGAGAGACAAAATTAGTGTTGGCATGCGATTAATTAGATAGACGGCAATGAGAAATGCATTTAACCAAAATTTTTAGAGGAAGCGAGGCTGACTTAAAAGTGTGAGACTCGTTTCTCGAATATGACGGTGACAACATTCAGCTATACCATTATGTTCAAGGGTATGGGGTGGTGTGAAAAGGTGTGTAATCTGGATTCGATAAAGGATTTTAGTTTACTAAATCCCTTACTTGTAATGTTATCGATTTTTCCTATTTTCTGGAATTTATTTGATTTTTTTGGATTATTTTAATCCTTACCTCGTTTTGTATGCCACGTGGGCCCCGAGGGGCGTTTTGGTCATTCATTGAGTCTAGGGTTTTGGAAATTTATTTTTAATCACTTTAAGTTAATCAGAAGTGATGGTATCATTTTTAGAATTTTTCAGAAGTCGGGTCGATTTTTAAACTCGGGAACTTCTCCCGATTTTGCCATTTTAAGAAAGGGGCATAATGAACTTTTCTCGTATATATGTATATATCTATATCTATATATTAAAGGTAGATATTTGTGGGATGTAGATGGTATTGTGTATAAAGTGTATGGGCTAAGTTTGAAATTTTAAACTCAAAGGACATATATGGAAAGATATGAAATATATTACTCCGTATTTGAAAAATAAAAGTGGACTTTTATTTTGGGAGAGACAAAAATAAAAAATATGACACTTATTTTGGAACGAATAAATTATAATTATCAATACAAATAAATTTAGTTTCAACATATTACTTCACACCGAAAATAATATGTTTAAAAACAAATTTAATTGTGTTAGGCACCTACGCTCAATACTTTGACCAAGGATATAACAAGCATGAGAGCGTAAATTCGAAATATCTATAATTATTGACAAACGAGTTTAGCATATTTTTAAGTAAAACCATGCCAACTAGGATTTTCTGTGGAGCATTGCACTGGCAAAGTGGATTGGGCACACACAGTCACACAACGCATATATGTATAAAGTACACATGTATGTATAAAGTGGAAAGTAAAAGAGGGATAAAAATATGAGAGCCAAAATTAAGGACCAGAAAATGGAAACTTTTGTTTGGACAAAATAATAGAAGGCAAAACCATCTAAGTAAGAGCTCCTTCTCATTTGTCTCCTCCTAGCAGACAAAGCTCTCCCATGGAATGATTGGTTGTGGAGACTGTTGAATGGGTTAACCTCGTATTTAGGAAAAACAGAACATGTTACATGATTATTTGTCACACCACACGTCAATAATGCATCAGCTCTCACAAATTCTGGGCCACTTGAGCCCAACACTTAGTTTTTGGGCCTGACTCATTTTGTTCCCCGCTTTATAATCATTTTGTAGGTGATAGGATACACAAAAAAATTCGGTTTAACCGATAAACCAAAGCGGACCAATAGGTTTGGTCTGATTTTTTTACGGTCCAATTCGGTCTTCTTCAAAAAATATAAAACCATTTATACACAATTCGGTTACGATTTAAAATTCTACAAGACTAAATCAAAGTAGATCGAATCATTTTATAAATTATATATATATTTGTATTATATAAATAATAAAAAAATAAGAATAGTCTTTTAACCACTCAATCATATATCATAATATATAATAAAAAATTATATTATAATAGAAAATTATATTTTATATATATATATATATATATATATATGTATGTATTAGATTGAATTATTAAAAAGTCTTGGAACAGTGGAAACCAAACCGAATTGAATCGATTTCTCACTGTTTGGTTTGGTTCAGTTCCATAGTTCAGTTTGGTTCTAATTTTTATGGAACCGTTAGGAATGGTTTGGGTCCAAAATATTTTTCAACCGGTTCAATCCGAATCGTGTGCACCAATATTGGGTGAAAAGGTTCATGAAGCATCCGATTTAAAGTTCGATCCTCCTTGAGTGCAAATAATTTTTTGGAATCACGTACGCAAATAAAAACCAGAACTTTATTCTATCGGTATGAAATGACACTTTGTACAGTGTCCTGGAATTTAGTATGAACAAAACTTCAAATACCACTATTACCTCCATAAAAATTACTTTTTCAATCTATATAATGATGATTTAATTGGAAAAAAATAAATGTAATTAAATAGCCGGACAATGTTGAATAGTCGACCAACTTATAAATCAAAATTTGCAGCCAATTTTGAAAAATAGTTGAAATTAAGATGGTTTCCGTCAAATATCGACAACAATTAATGGAAAAGTCCAATGACATTATGAAAAGTTAAAATATAAAAACTTGCCCAATAATCTTGTTGACAATTTAGGATAGAGTAAAATCTAATCAAGAGCTAGTGGATCTAATAATTTTGAATTATAAATTAGTCCACTTCAGAGTTTCGGTAGAGTTATAGCAAGAGGTATGTTATTGCTTTGACACTCATTTGAAGCATATATGGATGAATATTATTAGGAAATCTAATAATTTGATTTCAATTTAATTCTTAGATATCTTACTTTTTTCATAATTCAACCATGTCAACGATCACTATAAAGAAATTTAGAATTGCATTTAATCTTAGGATAATATTTACAAACTCGCCAATCTATATTTTTAAAATCAGAAAAGTAATAAATAACGAACAATACATATGTCTCATTGTGAGGATATACACCATTTGATCACTGATGTGGGTCAACAGTAAATGAACATGTCTTATTCTAATGTACAATACTTAAGTCCTCCCTAGTAAGGATGTACAACATACTCACATGTGTACTAATAATAAATGGACATGTGATCTTTAATTACCAAATTAAATATAGTGGGTAGATATTCAATTACCAAATCACATATAATGATTAGATTACCACCTATGATTTGGTAATTAAAAAAGATAATTCCAAAAAAATGGTGTATTGGTGGTTAAATACCAAAAAGATGGAGTCAAACCCAAAATTTCCAAATTAATGAATATATCTCACAGGGTTATGAGCCAAGGTGAATGTGACAATCCTATGGACTTAAGTATGTCAGATCTAACTTCCACCTAGGCTCGTACACCAATATTCCCCCCAATGATTGGATATGAGACAACTTTTAATGAGCTGGAAATTGAATTTTCTTGCACTTGGGGAAGTGGGAAATTATTAGATGGAGGTTGTTTTGATTTGTAACCTAGTTGATTTGAGCTTGTAAATCCGTAGCCAAATCATCAATCGGGGCATTGGAGAAGGTGAAATTCATGCTCGGTGGTGATTCTGTTAGACGTTCCTAATTCTTGCACGTGTGATTATATATATGTGTGATATTCTGACCAACCATTAGGCCATCCTACTAGTGGTGGTCATGGTAGTGGCAGTTATGGCAGTGGTGGTCATGGTAGTGGCAGTCATGGCCTCACATCTGTGTTTTATCAATTGCTGACTTAGACATGGAAATTTACTGTTGATTTTCTTTTAATTCCTAAACAGACCTATTACGAAATGACCTAACTACCCATTTAATAAGAAATTTCCATGGAGCGCATGGTTGAAAATTTCAAACACATACCTAAGACCATCCAATCATCATCACAAATCCCAATATCACATTTGCAACAACAACAACAATTTGCATCATTTCTTGAAAGCCCACACGTGTCCCTAAAATCTAGAGTCCTTTGTGCAATTCTTAGCAGAGTTGCATTTCAACCCCTACTTGAAATTGTCAAAGAGGTTATCACGCTCTCATATGGTTCTCCGATAGCTGTAGCGAGAGAGGAGGTGGTGCCAGCAAGGTGACGACAAATGATTTAGTATTGGTGTTGGGTAGGTGGTGGTTTTGTTGGGCCGACAAATCAGTGGTGGTGAAGTTCTTTTGATCAATTTTTAGTAATTTTTTTTTTTAATTTTAATTTTAATCATTTTTTAGTGTTTTTTTTAATTCAACCCTTGGGTTAAGATTTTTGTGGCATACACTAGATGGTGGTGTTGATGGAGAGAGATAGAGAGAGAAGGGGGACCGGTGGTGATAAGATAGATAGAGATAGAGTGGAGAGTGGCAGCGGCAGGTTGGATTGACTATGTTTTAGGTTTCTCGTAATAATAAATTCTTTGAGAACCGAGTGTTTCTGAGAAAGAGGGAGGGGTAGTCTAGTCCTTTGAGGTCAAACCCAGATTCGCCTCAGGGCAATTTAGAAATTAATAGAAAATCTACTGTAAACTTTTATGTCCAAGTCATCATTTAATAAAATTCCATTAATTTGAAAAAATTGAGTTTGATTCCACTTTTTTGGCATTTGACCACCAAAACATCATTTTTTTAGAATTATCCCTAATTAAAATAGGACGTGTTCATTAAGTATGTTATAGATTCTTACTAGTGAGGACTTAAGTATTGTCTAATATTACCAAATTAGATATGGTAATTAAATTTTTTTTTTTTCTTCTTAGAGTAAGTGTATCGGCCTCACAATACACGCACCATTCAAGTCAGAGTGCGGTTCAAAAGCGAGACCTCCTGAACTTACCTCTTGGATCCCTGCCAACGCCTTTATGCCCATGGGGTGATATGGTAATTAATTTATTATCTTTAATTTGGTAAGTAAGTATGTACCCCACCCTAGCTCTCTGATTTGGTAATTAAAGAGGATATGTCTATATGTAATTGGTTCACATCAGCGGTCAGATGGTGTACACCTAAATGCCCTAAGATCGTCTAGTCTGGGAGTCATTGGCTGAAAGCTTGTTACATAAGGGGTTTAGGTTGCCTAGATTACTTGAACAATTAAGTCCTAAGGGGTGTTTTAACACTTAATGCCTTAAGACCATCTGGTCTCTTAAGCTTTCTAGAAGATCCATGTGGCGAGCGTTAGGTCAATGACTCTCAAACCGGACTGCTTTAGGGCATTAGGTGTAGAGACACCCCTGTGGATCATTCTGCTGAGGCCCATCCTGCTGGTCCCACCAATGTGCCTTCAAACATTCTATCTGACACTTCTTCAGAGAGCATATTTCAGCAGGTTGATGCAGGCTCAAAATTTTTCTAAGTGTTGAATCATGAGATTGATCGAACTTTGAAGTTGGATCGATTGAAGATCTCCTGATCGATTTGAGAATAAGTTCGAACGATGGGACAGAGAGGTGATTTGGATGCAGGTGGATGCAGGTAAAATTTTTTTCTAAGTGTTGGATGCAGGTGGAAGTTCGATCGATCGAACTCTTCCTGTGAACTTTAACCACATCATGGTAGCACTATTTTCTAAAAGGCTTGCCTCAATTAAACAAGAAACATAATTTATTTTTTTCCTTCTATACTTGTAGCTACCAATCTTATGTGTAAAGCTTTAGAACCCTTATTCAGGTTCTAAAATGATTAGAAATTGATTTGGAATATTTTCGACGTGTTTTGGGTGAGTTAAATTTCCAAATCGGTGTGAATCCCTATTAAAATCAGGAGCCGACTCTTTCTTCAACCGAGTCGACTTGTTTCCCAAAAGAATCGACTTAGTTCATTCTGGCACCATTTCCTTGAACAATCGATATATTTGTAAGAAAATTTTCAAAATTATTCATTTATATATGGAGCCGAATATATACAAAAATATTTAACCCCAACAGAGATCAATTTCATAAGCTGATTTTCGTTTAGACCACTTTAGCATCCTCACTGGTGAGGACTTAAGTATTGTCCTTTGGAAATTATAAACCATGTGCGCATTTGTGATTGGACCACATGCATCAATAGTCTGTAGGAATCACTTACTCACAATATTGTCCTTAATCTTGTGTTGTTTTCCAATTTTGAGGAATTTTTCTTCTGGCCTATTTAAAATATGGAAGCTCTATGAGGTAGACCTGTCAACAGATCGAATTTGGATTAGATCGATTAAATCCATATCCAATTTGTTAAGTTAACGAATTATCGGATTCGAATCGCTAACGAGTTATCGGATTAAATGTATCAATCCAGATCCTATTTAGCTCGGATTCAGATTCGAATTAAAATTATACTCAGTCTTAGCATGTATAATTTATAAGATTAGATGGAGTGGAGAATTGTTAATATATAGATGATGATGCACAACTAAATAAATATAGTAGTAAATAATTAGTATTTGTAAATGTAATAATAAATAACTAATATATATATATATATATATATATATATATATATATATATATATATATAACTAAAATGTAATAGTATTAGTAGATAACTAACATATATGTATATATATAATTTTAATTGAATCGGATTATTATCGGATTGGATTCCTTATAATTCATATCCGATTTGTTAAGGAAACAGATTATCGGATTTAGATCATTAACGGATTATCGAATTTTTTTTCAATTCAGATCCAGATAATCGAATTTTTTTTCAATTCAGATCCAGATAATCGGACCGGATTCGAATCCGATCCATTGACATGTCTACTATGAGGTTCTATTTGAAAATAACACTCCTTGATTACCATGGAATTTAGAAAATTTAAAATTTTCTATTATTACATGTCATTTCATTACCTTTTTCATGTCTTCTCAAATGTTATTTTTATTTTATTTATTATTATTATTATTATTTTTTTTTTGTGAAACTTTAAACTCCAATATTATTTAGAACAGAAAGAAACTATATCATTATTATTATTTTTTAAGAAAAATTTCAATATTTGCTAAATGCATGATAAAGTTTAAAAAAAATCTAATTATAAACAAACACTTAATAATCATAATAACGAATTGTTTTTTAACTTTATAATTCAAAATTTAAATTATCATGAAAAACAACAAAAGTAGACTCTAACAAAAATACATATTTTGATTATTAAATTAAAGCAATTTTCATTATTTTATTTATTTTTACTATCTTCCGAAATTCATTTCCAATTTTAATTTTTTTTTTAAGAGAGGTAAAATAAAATGCACCAAAACTTGTTAAAAATGGCATTCTTTGTCATGATAAATTTTGATGATGACTTATCACTTGTTGCTTAAATGCTCAACTAAAATTGGGATAGACCAAATTGGGTGTACAACTCGGCAAGTTAGAGGCCACTCAAACTAAGAAACGATCAGCCTTAACCCAGTTTAACCCCATTTTAATTTATTCTTACTTTTTTAAACTCCAGTTAAATTCGAACTTATAATTTGATCTAAAATTTTAGGTTGGATTCAAACTTTCAATTTAAGTTATTATTTCGAGTTAACATTCAACTTGTTGTAATAGTAAATGAATCAACCATAATTTTTTTTTTTAATTATATATTAACATGACTTAATAACAAATTTATCAAAAATTATTAAGTTACCACCAAATGAGTCCTCTAAATAATTAATCACATGCTACTAACACAAATATATATACACATATATTTTATATATATTGAGTTCACTATTCGGATTCATCCCATTTTATAACTCGAGACAAGTTCAACAAGTTGGATTTTGAGTTGCCCGACACAGTAAATCCGAGTTTGGTCCTATAAATGAAATCGAACCGTTAATTTTCAATCTAAGCTCGGACCAAATTATAATTTACACAGTCCAAGTTCAAAAAATTTCGAAATAGATTGGTCGGATTAAGCCCACCCGAGTTGCACTCCCAGTCCTGGAAGATACTCCCTTATCCTAAAACAATATACCCTCCAAAAGAGAGAAGCGATGGAAGAAAACCAAACACTCGTCTTGGTGTCCCAACAATCTTCTCTCACATGACACCACTCATTTCCTCTAGACAACAATGAATTCACTCTGCAATTCAATTCATAACTTCTCTCTCAAACCCTTATCATCTTCTTCTTCTCTGTTAACCTCTCCTCTCCTCCCCCACAAAACCCAGTTCCACATTCTCACTCCAACCACAAAATCCAAAACTTCTCCTCTTTGCCTCATATACAAAATCCCCTCCTCGGCTCTACCCAAATGGCAAATCAAAGCCATGTCCGACATCGACATCGACATGGTGAGGAACAAAGAGGGGGTTTACGCGGCAAAACCCAGGAAAGTGGTGGTCCTCTGGGATCTAGACAACAAGCCACCCCGCGGCCCGCCGTACCAGGCGGCGATGGCCCTCAAACAGGTGGCGCAGCAGTTCGGCGAGGTCGTCGACTTCTCCGCCTACGCCAATCGCCACGCCTTCGTCCACCTCCCCCAGTGGGTCCTCGAGGAACGCCGCCAGCGCCGCCACCAAGACGTCCTCGAGCGGAAGGGCGTCGCGAAGTCGCCGGAACCCTACGTCTGCGCCGTGTGCGGCCGCAAGTTCTCAACCAATATGGACCTCAAGAAGCACTTCAGGCAATTGCACGAGCGTGAGCGCCAGAAGAAGCTGAATCGAATGAAATCGTTGAAGGGCAAGAAACGACAGCGTTACAAGCAAAGGTTCATAGATGGTAACCGCAAGTACAATGAGGCTGCGAGGACTTTGGTCACTCCCAAGGTTGGGTATGGACTTGCCTCCGAGCTGAGGCGTGCCGGGGTTTATGTGAAGACAGTGGAAGATAAGCCACAGGCGGCAGATTGGGCTTTGAAGAGGCAAATGCAGCATAGTATGAGTAGGGGGATTGATTGGTTGTTCTTGGTTTCCGACGATTCAGATTTCTCAGAGATGTTGAGGAAGGCAAGGGAGGCCAATTTGAGGACTGTGGTTGTGGGTGATGGCCACAGGTCATTGGGGAGGAATGCTGATTTGTGGGTTCCGTGGATTGGGATTGAAAACGGGCAGGTTTCAGCTGAAGAGTTGGTGGCTAGGAGCCGGAGGAGAAGTGACTACATTGTTGGTGATGCTGATGAGCCGTTTTCGACGACACATTTTGACTTTGACGGGAGAGTTAGTGCAGAAAGGAATTTAGATAGTGTAATGGACCAACTTGTCACGACAAGTAGGAACTTTGATGGGGTGAGAACTTCAGCATTTTCTGAGGGGGAAGAGGAAGAGGAAGACTGGACAAGAGGGGTAATGAATCAGGAAGATAATGGCCGGATTCGGGTTCACCAATCTCGTGGTGGTGGTGATGATGATGAGGAGGATGATGATGAGGATGATTTTCTGTTGGATAGTGATGATGAGGAAACAGAAGAAGATGAGGCATACTTTTGATATAAAAAGAAGAAGTTGAATTAAGGCAAACATGATTAAGTTGTGTTTTGGGGAAAATTCGAATTATAATAGAGTGTCTGTTCATCATTTAAAGGTTACATTTGAGAAAATTGAGAAGAGATGGAAGTCCTGAAGAAGTGGCTATTGCAATCGTTTAGTTATTAGGGATGATGAACTTCAAATGCTCTAAAATGTACGGATTTGGTGGTTTGATTTTTCTCTGAATATGCACAAAATGTCAAAGACCAAAATTTTCTGATGGGCTGGCTGCATTTTGGAAGGCCAAATTGGTTTTCTCAACAATGATGGTATCCTCTCACCAAATTAATTTGCCCTTTTAATACGTCTTTGTGAAAGTTGACACTCACAGTATTTTGATCCAGAAATGGTACATGCTTTTCCGATGTTTTAGTTTTGTGCTGCTTAAAAACTTTAGGCTTTAGCCATGTTCCGCCAATTTGTATAGGAACATGAGATTTAGTATGGCCTTGCCCTCTACCAGGACCTTTCTTGTATTATTGTGTTTACCTTCTGTTTAGTGCCAGGTTGTTGAAAGCGAGATGTAGGATCACTAAGAGTTTTCAGGGTTGGATCTTAGGATCGAATTGTAAGATTTTGTAAAACGACAATAATTTTAAAAGTACACCAGAAACAAGTCTAAAGCTCTTAAAAGAATATAAAACAATAAAGACAAAAATTTGAAACATATAAGATTTTAAAGAGGAGCACATCAACACCCACACAAATAAGAAGTTTATTAGCACCAAAAAGTTTAATTTTCTCACAACTATCTGTGATAGCATGTTACAATATTATATGTGAAATGTAAGGTTAAAAAAATCAATTTACTTATAAAAAATACTCTGTTTGAATATGTTCAGGCCATTCAGGCATGAGAGGGTCTGTAACTAAGTCTATGCCATAGGGGAAAAGCAAAAAAAAGTGCTAAAATTTGTGTAGATAAGAGAATGATTGGTTTGGGAGGATAAAAATCAATTGATTGAAGTAGTGTTTTAAAGTAAAATCTTATGACCCTTTCCGTTAGTTGTTGGAGAAAAACAACCAATTAAAAACAAAGATGAAGAAAGGGAAGGAAACAATCAAACTCATACTATTCAAAATTAGGAATGGAGTCATGGACTGGCCTAAATTTGTTGGTGAAATAGACTAATAGTTACTAATTTAAAGCGGATTAGAAGTACTCTTGCAGTGTCAAAGTGGGAAAAAAATGGATATAAAATTCTTGCTTATGGCGTCTAAATGTGTTTTTGTCTTTGTTCTGGAATTATTATGTTATTGGGTTTAATTGACCACTAAAAGGAACACAAAAATAACATTATAAGGTGTACAACAAGATTGATAGATTTTATGGATCCTGCGATCTTATAGTGATTTTTTAAGGATTCTACCCTAGTTTTTTATCGTTATTTGTTTAATTTTTTTTTGTGTGATTGGAATCAATACAGTATTTTTGGATAAAAAGATAATTGGATATTAGATCCAAAATGAGATTTTATCAACCAAGGTAGTAGTATCATGCTCACTGCCTATGTCTTGAAATTGTGCTAGAACTTTTAGCCATTTGCAGAACTACCCTTTCAGAAGATAAATTACGTGTTTTTATTCAGAATTCTATGGGGAAGGCCAAATTGGTTTTCTCAACAATGATGGTATCCTCCCACCAAATTGCTTTGCCCTTTTAATACGTCTTTGTGAAAATTGACATGCACAGTATTTTAATCCAGAAATGGTACATGCTTTTCCCATGTTTTAATTTTCTGCTGCTTAAATACTTTAGCCATGTTCCCCAATTTGTATACGAACATGAGATTTAGTACGGCCTTGCCTTCTTCCAGGACCTTTCTTGTACTTCTGTGTTTACCTTCTGTTTACTGAAAGTTGTCGAAAGCGAGATGTTGGATCACTAAGGAGTTTTCAGGATTTGATCTTAGGATCAAATTGTAAGATTTTGTAAAAAGACAATAATAATGTCCTTATAAAAAAAAAAGCCCAATAATAGTTATGCATATTAAAAGTACACCACAAACAAGTCTAAAGCTCTTAAAAGAATATAAAACAATGAAGAAAAAAAATTGAAACACATAAGATTTTAAAGAGGAGCACATCAACAACCACACAAATAAGAAGTTTATCAGCACAAAACAACCATCTGTGAATCTGTGATAGCATGTAACAATATTATATGTGAAATGTAAGGTTAAAAAAATCAATTTACTTATAAAAAAATATTCTGTTTTAATACACTCAGGTGATTCAGGCATGAGAGGGTTCTGTAACTAAGTCTATGACATAGGGGAAAGCAAAAACGAGTACTGAATTTTTTTTAGATAATAGAATGATTGGTTTGGGAAGATAAAAATCAATAGCTTGAAGTAGTGTTTTAAAGTAAAATCGTATGACCTTTTCCATTAATTGTTGGAGAAAAATCACCAATTAAAAACAAAAATGAAGAAAGGGTAGGAAACAATTTAAACTCATACTATTCAAAGTTAGGAATGAATTGGCCTAAATATGTTGGTGAAATAGTTTCTAATTTAAAGCCAACTAGAAGCACTCTTGCAGAGTCAAAGTGACAAAAAAAAAAAAGTGTGGATATAAATTTCTTGCTTAGGACGTCTATCTAAATGTGGTTTTGTCTTTGACTCTTTGTTCTAGAATTATTAGGGTATCAGGTTCTAATTCACCACTAAAAGGAGCACAAAAATAACTTTATAAAGTTTTGCAACAAGATTGATAGAAATGGGAGTCAACTTGGGTTTTTATGGGTCCTGCGATCTTATATTGATTTTTTAAGGATTCTATCTAGTTTGTTTATTTTTTTTTTTTTGGGGGGGGTGGGGGGTGTTGGGGATTGGAATCAATGTGGTATTTTTGGATAAAAGGATCATCGGATCTTAGTCCAAAATGAGATTTTAGTAACCATGGGGTCACTGCCTATGTCTTGAAATTGTGCTAGAACTTTTAGCCATTTGCTGAACTACCCTTTCAGAAGTTAAATTACTTGTTTTTATTCAGAATTCTACAGGGAAGAGATCCCATATCCTTTTGGGTGTTTTCGTTAAAAAATTATACTCTTTCTGTCCCAAAACGAATGTCTCTTTTGGGGCCAAAAGAGACATTCTTTTTGGGATAGAGAGAGTATTATTTTTGGAGAGCGTTCTCTGGATTCACTGTCTGTTATTGTTCGTTAATCATCACCAAAAGAGACATTCATTTTGGGATAGAGAGAGTATTTTTTTTGGAGAGCGTTCTCTGGATTCACTGTCTGTTATTGTTCGTTAATCATCACTTTTTCCTTTTGCTGAATATTAAATGAATTTATGTAAAATGACTTCAATTCTGATGCCAAGGATTGGGATGAATGATGGAAAAAAATATTGACGTTGTTTATAACAAAACAAGAGGAAGAATACACTGAGGAAAAATATAAGGAAACAGAGGTACGATATTCCATTGGAGTATCATCAATTTGGAGTAGAACTGCTATTGACTTTCATCTCCACCATCAATAAGTATTGAGGAAGGCTAAGATGAACAGAGACTGAGGAAGGCTAAAATGAACATGGACTGAGGGAGGTTTATAACAGTGTGTGGAAGGTACAAATTGCCCACTAAGGGTGTCTAGGTTGACGGCAATTTCCACATATGTTTCATTAAATACAGTTGACGGTGCAAATTGCCCACTAAGGGTGTCTAGGTTGGTTTATAACAGTGTGTGGAAGGTACGAGGAAGGAAGTTATTCTAGGAAAATAACATTTAGAACTTGGATCAGAGGCTAAGATAGTTACTGTATGTCACTTAAAAGTTATTTACGTGTTCCCATCACTTGTTTCTTGTTTCTTGTTTCTTGTTTCAATCAGCTGATACCATTTTTATTGTTGTTGTTTCAAAGAAATTATTTTCCTCCTGTTTCCCTATATGTACATAAACCATGAGCAGATCAGAATTACAGAAGTATATTTGATTCATATATTAAAATTTTATATACCAAGAATCTGTGTGTATGTGTATGTGATAGCTTAAATGTCTGTGGGCTGGAAATTATCTGACTTGTGAAATTGTGGACTCATTTGCATGTCTAACAGTGTGGAGTGAGTCAAAGAGCATTGTTTTTAAATGCAGTTTTTATCAAGGATTCAATTATATATTTATACATATATTTTCTTGGTGAAACTTCAATCACAATAAAAGTCATATCAACTATTGATTCCTAATGACAACTCTTATCTTGTCAATTTGACAGGGCATATTTTCACGGTGCAACCATAGAAATAATATATCGATCGTTATGTTTGGAGCTCACCAACTCAGTTATGGACCAATTTATTTGTGAGCACAAAATTCACAGGAACAACAAAAATTAAGGTCTGGGCATATTAGACCACAATTTTCTCCCCTTTTCAGTTTTTAATTTCTTAAACTCTTTTCTGGGACTCCCAAACTCATATTGGAGGTTGGATCTGCTAATTCAGAGGTTGGAACAATAAGATCTAAGGGTTATTTTTCAAATCTACGCTATTAGGTCTTTCAAATATGCCATCTGAGTCTTCATTTTTTTTTTTTTTTTTTTTTTTTCCTTAAAAAAAAAAAAAATAATAATCTTCTGAGGCTAAGGTGTGGGCATTTTGCACCTCAATTTTCGTGCTTCATTTACTTTCTTAAAGTCTCTTCTGAGTTCTGAGACTCCTTAACTCACATTGGAAGTTGGATCTGCTGATTTAAAGTCCGAACAATAAGATCTAAGGGTTAATTTTGAATTCTAAGCTATTAGGTCTATCAGATATGTCATTTAAGTCTTTTGTTTTTATGGTTTTTTTTTTTGTTTTTTCCTTTGTGTATACTTGTATAGCATGAATATCTTATGAACATATATGCATAGATATTTATTTGGAAGATTAGGATCATCAAGAGAATGCACATTGTGGGTTGATTTATAGGATTATGAGAGAGAATAACATAGAAATCCCACCCTCCCAGGTGGACTGGGCTAGGATGGAGGCTGAGGCTGACTTAGAGAGAGAGAGAGAGGCACTGTAGAGATCATCATAGACTCGATGGGTTCAAGGCCTAATCCTGGGTTAAACTACGTCTAACTATCTAATAAATGGTCTAGAAATCTAGAATTATAGTTTATGGGATCTTAGAGGTTGGGGTGATGTCTAGCATTTCAGGTAAGGTGAAGGGACCTTGAGATCAAGGTGAGATGTGGAGGGACCTTGAGATCAAGGTGAGATGTAAGTGGACCTTAATGTTAAGGTCTGCTATGAAAAGGACCTTGATGTTTGCTCATTCCATTGTTCTGTTAATCAAGAAGATATATGTTAGTTTTCTTTTTGGGAGGTTGTTGACGGATGATTTCAGAGCCATGCTACTCCATTGTGTGTTTGCCTGTAACTGTTTTAAAAGTGACCATCATAATTCTTGATTTCCTCTTGAAAGAAACCCGGAGAATTTCTTAAGATCATATAATATGTCATGATTGTTCTCTCTCTCTCTCTCTCACATTAGGATTCCATTATGTCACTACTATATGGCAGTCTGTGAATGTAGCTTAATGATTGGTCATTCAGTCATATGGAAGATTTCTTTTTTACTTTTATTCTCTTTTTCCGTTCAAAATGACCCATTTGATGTTTAGTAGTTGTCAATCGATTGAAATGGTGATGAAAAAATGTGGTGTTATTTATTTATTCTTTACTATGGAGTTCTAAACTGTTATGGACAACCATTAAATAGATATAGGTGTTATGTTATGATATAGATGACTACTCCACATATGCTAAGAATGCCACTACTAATGCTGAATGTTAGTACCGCCCTGTGTGGGGGGTATAAACTTAGGCATCATGTTTGCTCTCGTACACGAGCATATATCAATACCTTTTCAACAATATGTCTATAATATTTAATAGAACTCCATTAGAGTTCTATTATAGGTATAAACCAAGATATTGCTATGGATATGGAAGCTGCCCAAAATGCCATTGTTATACTGACAGATTATAGCCCATTATATATTCTTTTCAGTTGTTTGAATAGTTATTTTCACAAGTTGCAATTTCTGTTGGATGAAGCATTTAATGTTACAATTGTGACATCATTACACAATTTTGTTGAAGCTTTTGCATGATATGTTTTTAATGTTTTATCAACATGTGGAAGGCTGACTTTTCCCCCCAGAGTTGCCCTCTTAAAACATTTGAAGAAAGCTGCCTTTGTCATATTTCGGATCAAAGAGTAACAACTGAGGAAGGCTGCCTTGTCATTTCATGTAGTAGAAACCAGAGGCTCAACTACGGTTTTTTTTTTTTTTTTTTTTCGTTTGATTCAGTTTGGAAGCTTTTATTGGGCTTGATTTAATTTTTGAGTCTTTATTTGAGTAATCATGGATTTTTTTATGAAATGTATAATGTATTTACATCTTCGATTTCGTTCAGTTGTATTGTATTCTTTATGGCAGAACATTGAACCATTATTTAATGTTACTGTTTGTAGGAGGAATGTAAACCAGAATAGACATTTTAAAAATCACCATTAATTGAATTGTTTACATTCCTTTTGGGGAATAAATAGTAGTACATCTTTATTCAAGAGGATGTTATCAGTGATGTGTATAAGACACTGCTGGGATGTCTCTTCTTTTTAATGTAGTATGAATGTGTTTATTTTCCCGCGCTGGTATAGGAATAGTCATTATTTGGGAATTGAAATTGTTTGTATTTATCAACGGGCCAGTGACCTAGCGGTATCACCTCTTACCTCCCAAAAGGAGGTCAGGGGTTCAAGTCTCAAAAGAGACAAGTGTGTGTGAGTACCAACCAATAGGTTGCTATGCAATTATGTGTGTTTGATCAAAATTGACTAAGAACTTGTTCATCTCTTCCCTTGGACTCTGTTTTGTCAACCTGATAATTCTTGTTTCTTTTTTCTTTTCACACACACACACACACACATCATGTAGATATCATCATGCATTTGCATACTAACTTGAGCAGATGATCTGATCTGCATTCATTTGCATCCTAATTTGAGCACAAGATAGAGGATTTTAGACACTTTTTAATTTAATTTTATTATTATTATTTTTTTAATTCTTGTAAACTAGGGGAGGGAGGACTCGAAGATGTGCACACCCGAACGAAGAAGCTGGATGTTCTTGCAAACTAGGACACTCTAATTCACATCCTTAATACCTGTACTTCTTCGGAATAGCAGAGTTGATATGACTGATAAGTAGAAAATTGGCAGTTTTCACTCCGTTTTGGAACGTAATTTTCCATAATGCTACTACTTGTACTGACATTATTTATATCAAATTATTAAATATACTAATCATTTGTATAAAATCGGTGTCATGAAATTGGATTTTGTAAAAAGAAGAAAAGATGAGTAAGTTCAAACTTGAAGACGCTGATTTTATACACCAAACATAGGTAGAGTAGATTTTTTGTATTAAGGCTCCTTTTGGATTGAAGGATGTGGAGGGATTTGGAGAGAAAAGAAAAGGAGAGAAAAGAAAAGATTGGGAGAGATTTGTAATGATACATGTGCTGTTGGAGAGAAAGGACACTAGTTAAGTAAACAATTAAAAGAAAGAACATGTTAGGACACTTGAGTCTTATCTTATAAAAGGGTATTAAATTTGATTGTTTTCTTTTATTTTATTTTCTCTCCTCTATCTCTTCCAAACGAGAACATTATTATTTTATTTATTTTCCTTTAAAATTTATCCAAATATGAACGGAGGTTATGGTTTTTTTTTTTTTTTTTTTTTTTTTTTTTTTTTGCAACTAAAATTATTATTTTTTCTTTTTGTATTTTTTATACATTCATAGTTTGCACTATCAGTCGACACGGTTAGTCAATTTGAATATTTTTTTAGAAAATTTAATATTATTACATATTTTTATAAATTGACAAATTTATAATAATGTTCATTCAAATTTATTATACCATGATCGCGATTAATCGCAATTTTGATAATATATTGAAACGAAGCCAAGACTCTTGAGAGACAGATTGTCTATGTCTCCACGTTATTTGGCGCGTAGTTGATGGATGCCCTTTGAATAATAATAGCCAAGTCCAATCATGTTGTTGGGACCCATGTGATGGTGATATGGATGGTTGGTTTTTTTTGGATGGTCCATCTCTTGGACCGATTTGAAAAAGGCATTAAGAGAGTGAATAAATAAGAATGATTGTTATTTAATATCTCCATTTGTTTGTTGCCGACATAACACACCCCAAATTGGCAAAAAACGCACGCGACCATAGATGACTATGGATCATCGTTCATTCTCACTCCAAAGCAAAACTCAGGTTTAGTAAAGTCCATTTCAATAACTAAAGCAAAACAAAGAAAAATGATAAAAATCAATTATTAATTATCAATAAAAAGATAAGAATGAGAAAAATGATTCTTAACCCCACCATTTCAAGATGGTCTTGAGTAGGTTGGCCCTTCAATTTGAAAGATTTTGACGGACAAAAAAGTAAATCAAGAAAGCAAATGGTGTTTATTATTATTTTTAAAATTTTATAATTAAAGAGAATGTGTCAATTTTTCATAAATTTTATAATTAAAGAGAATGTGTCAATTTTTCATTGGACCGCATCAATATGGTTGCAAAATTATTAATTTATTAAATATATATGAAAAATCATTTTAACAATCCATACACAATATTGTTCGCTTTTGATTAAGTACGCTTAACTTTAGAGTTCCGGTAGGTTCACGACCATCTCGACTTTAAAACGCGTTGTGTCATCAAAAAATGTTGAATCTACCTATAACACTTGTCCCTTTCACACCTAAACCTGTAACTCACTCAGTGTGTTAGTCTATTAGTATCACATGCAAACGCTCACAGACACTCACTCACAATGTCACCACATATAGTGTATTATTTATATTTTTAAAACTTTTAAGTCAATTTTAATTTAAATATTTATATTGTCGAGCTTCAAAAAAATTACAAAACTTAAATTTTACATATATTTTAATTTACCTTATTAAGTGTAACATAAATTTTAGAACAACCAACAATAAAACAAGAAACAATTAATTTAGGAATCTAGAGAGTATATAATTAGTCCAGACTAATCACCAGGTTAGGAGCATGTATATATATTTTTTTCTTAGTCCATTAAAAGCGGAATTTATTTGTTTACATATATAAAGCAGATGTCAGACACTTGTGAATAAGTTGACAACGCCAAGGCAATAAGGCAGGGGCATGCCAGTTAGTCATTTAAGTTGTCCTTTTCTAAACATGCCAAACTTGGGATTTGGGAAGGACACCTACAGCTACCAAATTCGAGTTATTATTATAGGTATATTTCAACAACGTTACAACAAGAAATTTCAGCTCTTCGCTCAACTGGGTTTGTGAGGTCTTGAAATATATCACTTTCTTATTTTTTTAAGGATAAATTGCATAAAATTCCCCTCTAATTAAACTCTAAACAGAAAAAAAAAAAAAGTTGCCATAAAACCCCCTAAGGTTTTTGGTTGTTGCAACATTGTCCCCTCAATCAGAAATATTCCTTTTTAGGACGAAATTATATCAAAGATTGTTCAAGTAACAATCCAAATTTGGAGGTCCGAATCTGGGTTCTGCCCGGACTCGAGGACACATAAGAACAAAATGGTCATTTCAAGGGGAATATGGGGAAGAGTTGACTATGAGTAGTCAAATGGGGCTCTCTAACATTACATTAACTAATTTATTCCATTCTATAAGTTTCCAATAGCAATAGGTATAGTTTCTTACATTTATCCACTCCCGGGTTGGAGGATTCTCTGACACCTCTTCACTAAAATAGTTATAATGCACTATACGTGTGATTGGAATTTGAGTATGGGGTTGACATCATTGGAAATTTGACTTCGAACTGACCAATTTAAACTCAAGAACGACCCAATTTGGAAATGAGGGAGTTGTGGCCATTCGAAGTTTTGGTTAACAACCAGTGAACATGTAAGAATGCTCGATCGATCGAGCCTAATTCAATTGATCGAGTCCCAACTCGATTGATCGAGTCCAAACTCGAAAGGTGGGACAGAGAGCATGAAATTTAAGATTTTCTCATTTTTTTCTAAGTATGGAAGGCTCGATCGATCGAGTAGAACCCAAAAAATCTCCATGGACCTCCAGGGAAGCTTTGGTTGGTTCCTACGTGGATTTTATGACAATTGATACCTCCATACAACTTAAAATCTGCCCCAAAGCAACCATAAAAACATAGATACACTTCCAAAATAACATCCATACGTTATAATAGTTCAAAATACATTATTAAATTGCATATCATCCAAAAACTTCAACGTATGAACATAGTTGTCATCCTCATCACTTACATGCCCAAATTATACAAAATATCATCCCAAAATAATAAGTTTACAAGTTAGAGACCCTTAAGGTCTTAATTACAATGCCTTCTACAAAATAAATGAATAACATCATCTTTACAATTTCTCATAAGCGTGCATGAAAATGCAATGTAATGCATACCAACACAACTTTGGTCCCAAATCGACCTAACTCACCCAAAAACTGCTAACCGATTTTATTGAGGCGAGATTGATTAGCAATCCCTGGCCTCAATTCCGACGACCATTTGGGGCCTAGTAATCAATGTTACACGTATTATACTCGGCATGCACTCCCTCTAGGTCAAGTTAACACCGGACTCTTGAAATCCAGTTCTTTTATTAAATCCGTTTCACAACCTTTTTACTTTGACTTACTTGTCATACCCATTCAACCTTCCCACCATGTCATACATATGAATCAATTGCATCAACTTAGCTTCAATTTCACTTATATAACAACAATGGCATAAGCATGGCATTTTCTAGAAATCAAACACAAGCATGCTCATTATTTAAAATTCCTTCATCATAGCCATTCAAACATTTGAAATTTAGCATTCTTATAATCTAAAAGTATCATACATCACACTTAGCACATAAGGCACATTTTATACCATACACAAAAATGCTTTCTTTACACTATCATTCAACTAACAACTTACTCACTAACTTGCATTCAATATGAAGTAAATGAAGAATCACATGAGGTTACTCAATAAATGACAAAGTTTGAGGCATTAGAAATCTATACCTCAATGAAGCAAGCTAAACCAGCCCTAGCTAGCCCCCAAATTCAAAATTTTCCAAGTATGTGCAAGATTGGTCTCAAATAAAAGTGCACTCTTGCCAAGCACTCCAACTTTCCCTTCTATGGTCTTAACAAAATCCCACCCTAAACCCCTCGAGTTTGGCTTCAAATCATGGAGGCATATGTGTGTATGTATAGATATATAAAGAGAAAGAGAAAGTTACAGAGAGAGAGAGAGAGAGAGAGAGGGTTTGGTCGAGAATGGAGGAAGCTAGGAGGGGGTGTTGGCCAAGTCTTCAAATTGAAGATGTGGCCATCATTGTGCCAAATGTCAAGCCATATTAGCTAGAGTTACCCAATTGCCTATCTCTTTACAATCGATGTCCCATATATATCTTCATATATATATATATATAACATGCCAATAATAAACATTAAGGAAAAATCGGGAAAAGATTCCAGAGCACAAAAGTCAATTCCGACTCCGAAAAACTCTAAAATTGATCCCGTCAATTATAAATTGCTCAAAGTAATCAAAATGCATTTCTAAAACTCCTGAACTCAAGAAAATGTCCCAAATGACCCTCGGGGACCCATGTGGCACGCAAAATGAGGTGCAAAAAATAAATAAAAGAAAAATCCAAAAAATACGAAAAAAATCCAAGACATTACAATCTCCCAAACTTAAAAGGATTTCGTCCCCGAAATCAAGCCGTACCTAGAGATGAGAACAAGTTGGGATACATGGAACGAACCTCCTATTTTAGTTCCCAAGTCGCCTCCTCCACATTGTGATGATGCCATAAAACCTTTACTAATGGTATCGTCTTGTCCCTCAATACTTTGTCCTGTCTGTCAAGAATCTGGACCGGTCACTCTTCATAGGTTACGTCCTTGTCAACCTCGACGTCAACCCAACACAAAACGTGTGATGGATCTGGCTCATACTTCCGAAGCATAGATACGTGGAAAATATTATGGACTCAGTCTATGTGTGATGGTAATGCTAACCGATATGCAACCTTCCTGGCCGATGCACTCTAAAATCTCAAATGGGCCAATGAATCGTGATGACAACTTGCCATTCTTCTCGAACTTCATCAATCCTTTCTGTGGCAAGACCTTAAGGAAAACGTGGTCTCCCACCTCAAAAGATAACGGTTGTCTCCGTTTATCCACATAGCTCTTTTGTTAGCTTTGGGCCGTGAGTAATCTCTGTCTAATGAGCTTGACTTTCTCCGTAGTCTCGTGCATGACGTCCGGTCCTAAAATGCCTGCCTCGCCTATCTCAGTCCAACAAACCGGTAACCTGTAAGGTCTATCATACAACACTTCAAATGGAGCCATCTCAATGCTCGTCTTATAGCTGTTGTTGTAGGCAAACTCAACCAATAGATTTTTTTTTTTTTTTTTTCTTTTTTTTTTTTTTTTTTTTTTTTTTTTTTTTTTTTTTTTTTTGTGTGTGTGTGTGTGTGTTTAAAAGTGCTGGAATGAAAAAAAATAAAATAAAGAAAAAAAAGAAAAAGAAAACAGTAAACCGAAATCACAAAAAATTCAAATCCTTATTATACAAATTCTCAAAGTTTTTTTTTAAAAAAAGGTTTAGAGTTATATATAGAGAATTATTTTATTTATTTATTTATTTATTTTTAAATATAAGGTAATATGCACATAACACCCCTATACTATGAAATTAATAGCATATATATCATTTTGGACATTTTCGGAAGAGAAAAAAGGCAAAACGGATATTACAATACTAATTTATATCAGATTTCTAATTGAGATGTATTTTTGTACAATGTGAAAAGATTAGGGGCTGGTGTTTTTTGCACACTTTTTCAAATAGGGGGGGTAAAAGTGCTACGCGGAGTATACTTTAGCGGTTTTCTGCACTTTTCTCTATACCTCCCCCCTTTACTTTTAATTTTTTGCCAGATACCCCCCTAAAATTTTTTTTTTACATAAAACTCCCTAAGTATCTAATAAATTAGAACTTTAATTTTTTTCAAAAGAATGCATACCATTAAAGTGAAGTTATAATACTAAAATACCCTTTAATAAAAACTTAAGAAAATGTAGGTGGTTTTAAAATGATTTTCATTTTAGATTTTCTTTTTGTTTTCAATTTTTTTTTTTAAAAATTAAGAAAAATTTAAAATTTATTCCAAGGTATTTTCATTTTCTTATTGACGCACCATTAAAAAGAGTTTCAAATTCTTTTTAACACCACCATGCCAGACGAGTTATTTGTATTACTTTTAATTTTATATTAAAAGAACCTATTTTTCTTAAATTTATATTTAGGGGTATTTTCATCATAATAACATTACTTTGCGATTGAATAGTTAGGAGGGTTTTTTTTCAAATTATTTTCTGCAAGGGATTTGTTGCCATATGTTGAAAGTAGAAGGGGATTTTAAAAAAAAAGAAACTACTAGAAATGTGCTCATGTTTTTTTTTTTTTTTTTTTAAATAAATAAAAAATTGTGCTCGTGAACCTAGCATGCCCAAATTCATCAGTTTGCATAGAAAATTTGTCCAGTAAGGCAATATGTCAAAAAATTATAAATTAATGAACTTGAATATCATTATTCTTTAACCGAAAAGTTACTTGCAATTCTCAAATTTATCAGTCCTTTTAAGGTATTCTCCTTAGATGGCTAGTTCGAGCTTGGCCAATTGATACACAAGCATCAATAGTTTCTAAGTTATTGATTGGACTCGGGTTGAGTAGTTAAGGTTGAAATTCGGGTTAAAATTGGGTAATGATCGAATATTTCATGTCGGGTTGGGCTCAAGTTATACCCCCAACCCGTCCAAATTGCAGACCTAACATAAGAGCTTACGATTAATCTAAGCTAAATGATGATAAGGAATATAAGTTCATTAAACATAATATAATTAGATTATGAGATAATAAAAAGTTGTGTATTATAAATCAAGGGTCTTGTAGCCTAATGGTAGAGTGAGAGGTGGGTGTTCAAGTTCCCCTTAAGACAAAAGCCTACTACCAAAGCTAGGGCCAGCCCTTGGGTGATGTCACTGCACAGAGCCCCAATTTTGGAGGGCCTCCAAATTATATTTTATTTTATTATTATTATTATTATTTTTTTGTGAGCCCATTTATATAGTATATATAATGTGAAAAATATTTTATTTGTAAAATGGATTGCAGCTTAGTTGGTGAAGGGCCCATGTAAATAAAGCTTATTTTTTTAATACAACCCCCTTGTAACTTAATTCTTTTTTATTTTATTTTTATAAACTTAGACCTAATCTGAGTGGAAAAGAATATAGCCTAATTTGACTTCTTTTTAATGCAGCCCATACAACCCTATCGAGCGAGCCCACTTGTAATATATATATATATATATATTTTAATAAACTTAGGCCCACTAAGTGGAAGAGAATATGATATACCCCCAACACACGTTGATTTACTGATATCGATTAGTGATCAAAAGGAGAGAGAAAGGTCAATGTTTATACCCATCATATGTTGATTTAATTTTAGTACAGAACAAAAATAAATAAATAAATAAAATTGAAATTTACCATTGCACTATGACCACTCAATCAATGGAAAATGGATTCTTGATCACTTTTTGGTTTTCCTATAATTTGGAGACTATTGTCACGAACTTAGAGATTTGGTGCAGCTGCACGGCCCATGCGGCACCAAGGTGTTGCTTCAACTCGTGCAAGCACCCTGGTCATCCATCAAGACATGCCCTCCTGAAGATACATGCTGACTGGTTTCAGCCTACCTTAACCTCATCAGGGGAACGACTCCAGCTTCTAACTAGTTTGTGCAGGAATGGCCAACTTCTTTCTTTATAGTTAAGTCTACGACTAGCGACAAGCTCCTCGAACTGAACCGCGTCGACCTGCTTGAACTTTGAAGAGGTACCATCTTGTGGTCCTACACGCCCCTTCCCTGGAACCATTCCCAATCAAACTCTGTTCTTCGCTAACCAATATGTGTGTCTTCCGTGCTTCAAGCGTCTTAGAAATTCGTCGTGACACTCTCCCCCACCTAAATCCTGCGACGCCCTTGTCGCAGCACGGCGCTGCTCTACTGCGTCCACTCCTTTCTAAAGTCTGCCTCCAAGCGATATGCTCGCCTTCCCATCATCACTTCCTTGTGCAGCCCTTTACACTGCACTTGCCCAATGATAGGTCTCGGACCAAGGGAACGTCCACTCCTCTAGGACGTGACTCTCCGTCATGCCACCTCCGCGACATCCCGAGCAAGCAAGAGCCTCATGTCGACTTGATGCCTGCCCTTCTTCACAGTTTGCATCACCTAAGGAGCTCGCACGAACTTTAGTGCGCAAGGCCTTTCGTTGCGCAACTTCAAAACACGCTTCTTCTTGGGGAGATGGAGGCTCTCCTCCAACTGCATTGATTCCCCATTGACGAAACTTCAGTGCACCTTCTTCATTCTTAGACCCCGGATCGACGAGGGGGCACACCTTTGTGCTTACCCTAAGTCCTGCTTTGATACCATATGTCACGGGCCTAGAGATTTGGCGCAGTGGCACTGCCCGTGCGGCACCAAGGCGTTGCTTCAACTCGCGTAAGCACCTTGGTCAGCCACTAAGACTTGCCTTCTCGAGGACACATGCTGACTGGTTTCATCCTGCCTTGGCCTTATCAGGAGAATGGCTCCGGCCAGCTCCTGACCAGTTTGTGCAGGGATGGCCAACTCCCTTTTTTATAGTCAAGTTCACGACCAGCAACAAGCTATTCGAACTGAACCGAGTTGACCTGCTTGAACTCTGAAGAGGTATCATCCTATGATCCTGCACACTCCTTCTCGGAACCATTCTCAGTCAAACTCTGCTCTTCGCCAATCAACATGCGTGTTTTCCTTACTTCAAGCATCTTAGGAATCCGCTCGTGACACTATGTCAAGTAGGGTCCCGATTTATTTTTCGCATAAGCTCCCAAAAACTTAGAACTGGCCTGCTCTATAAAAAAACATTGCAACTTCTCACTTTGGTGATTGTCATTAAAAATTGACATTTAGTCAAATAAAAGTCACGTGAGCATTCGAAGTTTACAAACTATTGGAGAGTTTAAAGTGGTTAGTAGGCGAGTTAATCTTTACCAAAAACAAAATAAAATAAAATAAAATCTCAAACTCAACCATCTCCACCGACATTACCTTTCTCTTGTTGAAAGGGGAGGTATAAAGAAGAGTGAAGCAAACAAGGTACTAATTCTCTTCATGGATTCGTCATTGCGTGGAATTAAAGCCACTCTTAATTCTCAAACCAATCACCCATTCTACCATCCACCACCGACCTACTACTACTACTAGTCTCTCTCTCTCTCTCTCTCTCTCTCTAACCCACAACATATAAACTAACTATATCTTACGCACTTTCTCTCTCTAAATTTCCACCCACTTGACCACAAAGCCCACCTATCATCGCATAAACTAACCAAACTAAAAGTCGTTTCTTTATTTGCGTTTGACAAACACAACCTGATATTATTATTAGCACAATAAAGCAGGACCATCCATGATTTGAGATTGCGTAATAGAAGTGGAAACATATATATATATATATATATCCACGTCGGCAATACCCAAACAACCCTCACATGCCCCCACATTAAAACCGCTCTACGTGGAATATAGAGAGAGAAACTAACAAATTTAAGAGAGAGAAACTAAGTGATGATGGATTATGTCGACCTATTTTGTACTTATCTTTAAGGAAGATCAACGTGGCGGCCGTGCCCAGACGGCACACTAGCAGCCAAGTAAGAAACCAATGCGTGCTGTCTATGCACTCCTAAATTCACATATACATATAGTATATTATACAGGAGTAATACATTACACACAGTCACATACACACACACACACATATATATATATAACCCCCTATCCCTCTCTATAACACAATACTAAATATAAATACTAACATATGGGTCTGGAGGGAGGCGGTTTCTAGGACAGTGTAAGATTCTGTTTTAGGGTTATAACTGATTGTTTCTTCTGAAACTACGAGAGAGAGGGTTGTGTATGTGTGTGTGTTTTTTTCTCTTTTTCTAATGGCAGGAGAGTGTTGTTCAAGCAGAGAGAAAAGAAAAGAGAAGCCGTACAGAGGGATAAGGATGAGGAAGTGGGGGAAGTGGGTGGCTGAGATAAGAGAACCCAACAAGAGGTCAAGGATTTGGCTTGGTTCCTACTCCTCGCCGGTGGCGGCAGCGCGTGCCTACGACACCGCCGTGTTCTACCTCCGAGGCCGGTCGGCGAAGCTGAACTTCCCGGAATATATAGTTCAGGAAGACGAGGTCCAAGACATGTCTGCGGCTTCAATACGGAAGAGAGCCACCGAGGTCGGAGCTAGGGTTGATGCTATCCAAAGCGCCGGCCGTGCATCACCGGAGGAGAATCTGAACCGGGTTTTGGAGAAGCCGGACTTGAACCGATTCCCTGATCCCGAAAACTCCGATGATGAGTGAGAAGAGAAACAACTAGTTTAATTTTACCATCATCATCCAACATATGAGAGCTACTACGATGCAGAGACCACACCGACGTCGGAGCTAGGGTTTCATGTTCATGACAGAATTGTCATATTGAGATGTCTTGGATGTAATCCTAAGGGATTGCTTTAATTTAAAGTGGTGAAACTTCTTTCCATATTCGGATTCAATTTCATAGTTGTAACAACACAGAGCATAAGGGCGTTTTATTAGTTTATTTCGGTTTCAAGTTAATTAATTTGTTCTTTTTTTTTTTTTTTTTTAAACCGTGTTTATGAAATTCAAGGCCTTGGAAGAAATTTTGATCCATAATTTCAGTTCCAATATATATATATATTAGTATTAATTTGTGGAGGAAAGCTGTTGTAATGGTCAATGGGTCATGGTCATGCATGTGGAGATAAGAAACTGCGATGATGGTTCAGACGCCAAACCAAACTAGTTGATAAGAAGATAAGGCCGAGTTTGGTGTCCAAACCGGTTCTTGTGACGTGCCTGAACACACAACATCAAATATAGATATACACATAATATATATATATGTCTATATACTCTGTATATGTATATAGAGAGAGAGAGAGAGAGGTGGTCCTGGATGAGGGAGATTGTCATTGTCACGAGATGGTGGAAGCTGTGGAAAGATTGTCAAGTAGTGGGCGGTGAGTGGTGGAAGGTGGGCGGTGACTAGTTTTTCTGTTTATAAAATGTTTTTTCGGTTCCATGTATAATATGTTCCGTCTAAGTATTTGTATTACAGTTGTACATGTGACCTGGCCTACCAATATGATCTGTATGTAGACCAAAACTAATAAACTAGTCTAAGTCTCTTTTCTACTTTCCCTCCCACAATTCTTTTTCTAAGTCTCTTTTCTACTTTCCCTCCCACAATTCTTTTTCTAGTGTTCCTTTATGGCACAGTATCTGCGCCAACCCAACTGTACTCCAATCATATTTTGAACTTTTTTTTTTATTTTTTATTTTTTACGTTTTGAATTAAAAAAAAAATGAATTAGAAATGTTTCATTTTTTATTTTATTTTAAATATATATATATATATATATATATATATATATATTGTAGTTAAAAATATGTTCCATATTGTTTATGAGTGATGAGATAATGTTTACTAGTAATAATTGACATAAAGTTACACCAGATATTTCGGAGGATTTGCTCACCTATACATGTAAATATTGTTCAGTCGGCTGTCAGTAGACTCAGTACTGGTAGACGAGATCTGTTGAAAACTAAACAATTACATGGTCGGTTGAACAAAATAAAATCTTAGTGATATGTAAATATATGCATGGATAATATATATATATATATATATATATATATATAGTTCGAACTTCAAGACGCTGATTCGGTATTCTCAGGCATAGTATATTCCATTTGATAATTATATGTGTGCATCATATACATTCATGTATGAATTCCAAATAGAAGATTTGATTCACATTCCTGAATAATTGGTTGCATAGAATGTAAAAGCATAGAAAGGGTACGTTGATAATCAATTCACACCAACTCTATAATCTTCCAATCTGAAAACAAGTTATCCGAAAATGAAGCTATCCCCAAAAGCCAATTTAATGAAGTCGTTATTCGATCTCCACGACACGTGAGGCTCCATGTCTAAATCGCCTGATATGGTTTAGGAATCACTTTCAGGTTTGGTAATATGGCTCTTTCTTATGAACTCAATTAATGCAAGAAAACATATTATGACTGTGACATGACTTGTAAAGGAGAAGCAATACCTTGACATTGCCAGAGACTGTGTGTGTGAATTTTTAGCCCTCAAACCTCTGATCTCACGCCTTGGCAGCTGTAAATGTAAGCATGGCATATTCACAAGTCATTAATCATTCATTCGATGCATTGAAGTAGGGGCTATAGTCATTTTCAGAAGAAATTAAATCGAACAAATAAAGTTCGAAAACTAGAAATAACCAAAAGCTTCAACAGATGGACAAAAGTTTTCCACTTATTCACGTCATTCCTCACTAATTCTCTAATTTGCATTGTGCACACAAGATTTAGGGAGCTGCAAGATGTTTAAGTAATCAGCCCGCGAGAACATGTATTTTTGGCTCACATAACACATGAGAATAATTTTCATAATGCTTAACTGAAAATAGTATAGAGAGAACTTCGTATAAACTATTGTTCACAGTATAGATAGAACTTGGTATAAATTGTTGTTCATGTATACTTGCTGGGGAATTTTTTTGTTTGTTTGTTTATGTTAGGTAAAATACATGATAAATTGATAACTGTAGTGAAATGCGATACTTGTTGTAAATTGTATAATTTCGTGAACCATAAAGTCTTTGAGCGCAAGTTGCACCTGAAGCCATCTGGTTGAGGGTATGATGTTTGGGGTGTCTCACATCCCGTCGCCTTAAAAAAAAAAAAAAAAAAAAAAAACACTTACCTAAAGAAAAAATACATGATAAATTATAGACAACATTCTTAAAACCATAAATCATAATTAAAGGGAAAAAAGTAATTAGTAAAATCCTAGATTCTAAACAATAAAGGAGCTTCTTTAATACCATTTTCCTAGCAAAAAGTACCCAATGAGATATAAGAAATGAGGTTAACTAATTTTATCACAGAAATTTTAATGCTACAAAAACAATATTAATCAGGACAGCTTGTTTTGGGATAATGATTTTATCTATTTCCCTTCATCATATAGGAACAAGTTCATAATAATAAAAAACAGACCACATTGTGTAAGGAACAAGCGTTATCATAATGGCCATTCAAAGTAATACACCTGTCCCTATTGGAGGAAAAATTGAAGCAAGAAGTGACAATTTAAAGTAATATCATGCTGTCACATAGAATGTTTCCAAAACGTATGCACCGATACATCCAAAATAATTATTAATATCTTAAAATATATAAATATTTTTATATAATCGTAAAGTAAAATCTTCCACCAATTAAGGTGTCTTCTTTGATTATTGTACACTTTTTATATTTTTTTTTATCTTTATCGTGCCTATACACACTCTGTACTCAAACAAAACATATCTGAATAATAGAAATGTAATATTTGGTGGCTTTTTGTCTATGGATGTAAGTCTTAGTGTCGAACCATGTCCATGTATATGCCTGTGTTCTCCATTTTTCTCTTTTTCTTTTTTTCTATTTGTATTCCTTATTTTCGCATCCAAATTCAACATAAAAGCATGAAGGTATGGACAACATGGAATCTACTGAAAGCAATCAATTCTATCAAAACAACCATCATTTTTTTAGGCAAAGTTAAATCAGGTAAAAATACTAAAAATCCACACCGACACATTTGAGATGAGAAACCCAGCTTTGAGAACTTTTAATATTTACGAATGAATAACCATTGCCAATGCCTGAGTAAATCCCTCTCAAAATGCAAAAGAAATTTGATGTAAATATATATCTACCTGAAGGAGGGCCACATGCAATTACACCTCGAAAGTGCACAATATGGTGGTGGTGCAAGGGTAACAGCAATGGTGGTTTGGTCGTGGAGAATATCTTCCTGGCACGGGGAGTACCATGCCATCAATTATATTATATCTTATCACATAAGTAAAAATGCATCTATTTTTTTTTTTTAAATGAATCTATTTCAGTAGGTCCTATCACTACATGCCTGTATTTAGTTAATGGATGGTACCATGGGGCCCATTAAAGTTTTTTTTTTTCCCTGATGGTGGATAGCAGTTATATTTTGTAGTAATTACATCCAAGTAAAAAAGCAAATTTTTATATAACGAAGCTATTATTGGAAAATAATCTCTGCTAAACACCCATAGAAGCAGGTCACCCACGAAATCCTTTCTTCCTTCAAAAACAGGAAACACCGAACGGGACAGGATAACTTACAACGATGCAAAGTGTGCTTAATAAAACAGTGGGGATGAGGTCTCCTCATTTAAGGTGTCTAATACATGTAAGATAATAAATGAATAAGATTTTCCTATAAGCAAAAATTAATGATAAAGTCGACACAATTTATTCTACATCCTGATTTCTAGGGTTGATATATGCAAGAAAACAAAAACAGAAAAGTGTGCCTTTTATGGCAAAAACACTGGTATCTAACTAAAAGACAATACAATAGTTATACTATTTAATGAATTTAATACAAAAATGAGAGCCACATAGCAAGGTTATCCAAGACTTAACCACTGAACATGAAGGTTCATAGAGACCAACTTAGATTACCCTTGACCATAAGCAGTCAGTTACAACTCATGGTTAAGATTTTGGAGAAATAGCCTTTGGAACTTGGTCGGGGCCACAAATTCTTGACCATGAGTAATCGTTCTTATTATACTAAATCAAGGGTGCCCAGACCGTGGGTTACCCACAATTGGTCTACAATTGCTTCAGCGGGAGCTGTGCCGGTATTGGTAACTTGCTCAGTTCCTCGATTCAATCCGTTGCGCGAAATCCATACTTAAGCTAAGCAATCATTTAACTATGCCATTTTGGGATTTTCTCTAACCAAAGCTATTAGATCATTGAGCAAATACACCCCCCTCCCAAAACCACATTCTCTTCTTCCCTCCATGTATGTGGGCTGCCTGGGAGATACCTAACCCACCTCTCCTCTTCCAAAGGTAGTTTTAGACGAGTGAGCCGGATCGCAAAGCACTCTCTCAGAAGTTTCAAGCCCCTTTAATTCTACTGTTTTCTCTCTTCTAAGAACAACTGATATTCTATCTTATCTGCCTCTCCCCTTCCTTCCTTAGCCAAATAACTAAGCTAAGTACTGGTTGACTCCTTCAATGCATCGAAGTCCTACCCATACCTATTCAAGACCATATCTCCATTTTAGCCTGACTTAAGTATTAGGGCAATCCCTCCATCCACTTATGCATCCTCGTCCGGTCTTAAACCGGGATAGGAAAATTTTCCTAATGAATGAACCAAGAGGAGAGGAGCCCCGGGGGGTGTGAATTGGTTCTTTTACATTCAACCACAAGTACACAATGATTTTACAAGGAAAATCTCACTCAACTAGAGATAAAAAACCTTGGTTCTTGGCAACAACCAATGTAATCTTCCACTAGTTATAATGCAAGTAGATACACAACTGTCGCACACACCTTAGCTCACAACAATGCACACATGCACTCCCCTGTCCTAAGCAACCTTGCTTGGACCCTATGAGCTCTCACAACTTACCAAATACATATATAAAGATGTATTACAATAATACTTAAGCTATTACACAAGATAAGAGTGAGAATACAACTTAAAGTATCAACCACAGCAGCAAAACCTCATTCTGCAGAATCTGTACTCAGAGGGGTAAAATTAGAATTCTGTATTTTCACAAATCTGTAGATGGTACCCTCAACCTTATATCAACCTTATATCAACATTATACACCTACTTAGATGATGTTCTCAATGGTTCAAGCAAGGTATATCACTTTCACAGCTCAATAGGGCTTATGTTTGCAGAAAACCCTAAAACCTAGGGTTTAAAGGCCCAAATACCAAATGACCATTTCTCTATGCAAATATCAACTTGTACAGTCTTGAATCAACTATGGAAACTTGCTTAAATGATATGAGTTCAACTCACAACAAGATAACATACATATATACTCATGACAGAAGGCTAAACCAAAAAAATAAGGCATACATGGAGGTTTGAGACGTCAAAATGAACTACAGCAGGAATTTGTGTATGAACAATGATTTTGCAGATGTCAAATAGTAAAATAAACTTGCCTCAACCTCTGGACACCTTTGAAATGGCCTCAAACATGGAATGAACCTCTGAACCAGTCCTTTGCACCAAAAAAATAGCAAGACAGAGCCTTGTCCATGATCTTTAAATACACACTCACATTAGCTATATGGATTACTGAGATGAATTAGCTCACAAATAAGTCTCATAACTCAATAAAATCTCATTGTTCTTATTGTCTCGAGTGCTTGTCACAATGTAGCTCAAAGGGTGCTCACTCATAAGGCATAAAGAGGCACAATGCTATAACAGGATATATATAGGGTACATTGATCAGTAATCCTACCCTAAAGAGGAAATCCACATGGCATCATTCTTTAATCATTGGCTAGAAAATGTCCTGACATTCCTTGAACAAAAAACCGCAATACCCCTGCCACCTAGCTTGCACATTTGTCCTCTAGTGACCTTACCTTTTGACAGCTTACATATATATATATATACAAACACAACAATACATGTCAAGCTTAACTACTAAGTAATGCATAACAAGCCTTATTTTCTCACACTAGGACCATAAGACACGTGTCACATGGATGCTCAACATTTGCAAAGACCAAAATACGCTTGTGAAGGATAATTTTCAATATATACAGAAAACTGTAGCTGCATGATAAATGTTGAATATTGCATATTCAAGCACCCTTAATTACATTAGTTAAGTCCGTTATTTGATCATTTTATATAGATTATCTTTAGTTTCGGGTTTTTGTGTATTTTCAGGTTTGTTTCGCAAAAGAAATAAAATGAAAGTTTTAAAGGCTTTTTGAAGATTAAGTCATTCCAGGCCTTAGCATCATATGATTTCCAAGAGAAATAAGGCAGAAGCCGAGGCTTGTCCGAAGCCAAGCGCCAAAGAGTCGAGGCTTGTCCAGAACCGAGGGCTTGTGCAGAGCCGAGCGCTTGCCAAAGAATCGAGCGCTTGTGCAGAACCGAGTGCCAAAGAGCCGAGGCTTATGTAGAACTGAGCGCTTGCCAAAGAACCGAGTGCTTGTGTAGAACCGAGCGCTTGCCAAAGAACCAAGAGCTTGTCCAGAATCGAGCGCTTGTCCATCAGCCTAGCGCCAAAGAGCCGAGCGCTTGTGTAGAACCGAGCGTTTGTCCATCAGCCGAGCACCAAAGAGCCAAGGCTTGTCCAAAGAACCGAGCGCTTGTCCATGAACTAAGTGCTCATCCAAAGGCCATCCGAACGCTCGTTCGGCAACCAAGAGAACCAAGCGCTCGTCCAAAAGCCAACTGAACGCTCGTTCGGTAACCATCAGCATCGAGCGCTCGTTCAGACAATGTAAACCGAGTTGGCATTTTGAACCTTTAAATTTGATTCCTTCCTTAATTGAGGTTGTTGGTAAGTTGCTTTTAGGGGACATTGAACTTGAAATTGATGAGGGTTGGTAGACATTTTGCCTATTTTAAGAAATGGTGATCATTGTAAAACATTATTGAGTTGTTAGAGGATAATTCTAGAGAGATAATTATTGAGCTTTGGAGAGCTTTTTGGTTGCATTTTGCTGAACCAGCTTCAAAAATGGAGGGGCTGAGTTCTTCACCCTCTTCCTTCCTTGCTGCTATGGGTAACTAACTCTCTTCCTAGGGAGGTGATGAAACCCTTCCTTGTAAATATGCTCTAGTTGTATTTTAATTTGGGGAATGAAATATGTATATGATAGTTTCATAGTCTAGAGATTTACACAAGTTGTACTGGCTCTTCATTTCAATAAATAATTGTATTGAACTTATTATCTTATCTTAGATTGTATTTTCTCATGATTATATTGCTTACATCTTCATAGTGAGAATGGAGATGAGATTATGAAATGGTTTCTTGGCATGTTTTGTGAAGGTTTTGATAGTCCATTCCTAGGAAAGATGAACCATATTACACCCCTAGTGTAATGTAGTTAGGTAGATGGTTCATACCAACTGTAGATGGATTACGCTTAGTCTTTGACTACATATGCATTTACTATACAGGGTAAGAGATTTGATAGGCCATTCCTAGGGAAGAAGGCTCATGCTACAACCTAGTTTAGGTAGATGAACCTTGCCAACCATAGATGGTTTATACTTAACTCTTGGTTGTATGAACTTCTTGAAGATAATGTAGTAATCATGTATTTCTACATATCATGGTCACATATATAAGTTGTTCCCTAAGTTAATTGCAATCAAGCATGTTTATATGGTTTGTGGTGGATTCATTTCCCTCGCTTTTTCTACATAAGTTTAATTCATCTTAAATTCATTCAATTTACTATTTTATGCACATTTTAATTTCTAGTTCTAAGTGACAAACAAATTAAACTTTATACACCGCTTTCATCAAATAAAGTGATTTTACAACCTTGGTTGCCATAAACTAGCAATCCTTGTGGTTCAATTTACCCTTACGATAGTCCTATTTTACAATGATTTGTGCTATTGCAAGTGTTGATTATTATTGGTAAACATATTTTGCACACTAATTTTTGGCGCCGTTGCTGGGGATTGCAAACGGTTTTGTAATTGAGGTTTAAAGATTACCTTTTGTTTTATTGTGAATATTCTGTTTTGTGTATATTTTCTATTTTGTTTTTGTGTTTTACATGTTTTTGTGAGATTTTAGGGACTCAAGACTTGCCAAGGAAAAGCTGAAAATTGTAAGTCTAAAGGATTTTGGGTAAGTTTTTCAAAGTTCTAGTTTTAAAAGTTTTGAATATTTTACATGTGGATAAATTAGTGATTTTTGATTGTGAAGCCCTTGTTGAAGTTATTTCTGTTTTTCTGTTTTGCAAAGCATAAGTCCTTGTCACGACCATTTATTTTCTGTTTTGTTGATAATTGAGGAGAAAGGGAACATTGTATGTGAATGTTATGGTCAAGGGGTGTTGTGCTTGTTGTGTGAATTTTGTTGTTGATGTTAGGCCGTAGATCATTATCTTTGCCAACTCTTCAAGAACCAATTGACATAAATTCACTCAAAATGACTCTTAGGAGTAACCTTAGGGAATCTGAAAATATAAGAGGAATCGAACTTGAATTTAATATTGATGAGCGCCGAATATATGCATATTCGAGCCCCTAAATATATATATATATATATATATATATATATATATATATATATTAAGGTCTAAAGTGATACTTCTATCCATAGTTAGACTGATTTATGTTTAATGTGTGGTTACAGGTACTTTCCCAGAAAAATGGTTAAAACCGGGACTTTATAATGATATCGAATCTTACAGAGTCATTGGCGGTCATTCAGAGAAAGCCGAGAGCTTAAATGGTGAAGTTTGAAGAAATTCAAGCCCCAGAGCTCGAGCCCACGTGTTGAGGCTCGAGCATCACAACAAAGAAAAGAAGAAAAGTCAATAAGGCATTAAAGCTCGAGCTTTGTACCTTAGTGCTCGAGCTTTACCTTAGGGTGCTCGAGCTTTACCTAAGGGTGCTTGAGCCTTGACCTTCAAGCTCGAGCATGAGGCATCAGAAGTTGAAGAGTTGATTTTAATTGAAAGGCTATGCTCCCAGGTATCGTGCCTCACCTTTAGGATCGAGCACTATTCATTGAAGCTCGAGCCTGGAGTCCCAAATGCTCGAGCCTGGTACCTAGTGCTCGAGCCCATGAAGCTTGGATCGAGCAATATTAACAGATTTCAATCCCAAAAATATTCTAAGTGTTGAAGAAAAAGACACTTCGGAAAATAGTTGAAGAAAATTGGCTAACTGTCAAAGTGAAGATCGAACACCATTTCTTGAAGCTCGAGCATCAACCCAGAGAAGCTCGAGCCTTGTTCCTAAAGCTCGAGCCTCTATTCCTAAAGCTTGAGCCTTCCATGACATGTCAGATTTAAAGTACGGGATTACTTTCTTTATCAGCCGTATCTTATCCCAGATGGGCCAGAAGGCCTAAAAGCCCACCAGATCCTATTTTCTTCTATAAAAGAAGGCTTAAGCCTTGATAGAAGAGGTCCGAAATTTTAAGTTCTTTTTACAGTGTTATTCAGAAGGCTAGTAGCGTGGTGACTTTTAGGGTTTCTACAACCTTGAAAGTGAAGATCCTGAGAAGAGAAGTGCCGTCTGTGACGATGGAGATAACTCCAACACAGATGACATCCAACTTCGTCATGAGTAGCTAATCTCTCTCTTAAGGCACTGATGTAACCCAATATGATATTATGGTTTGATTGTTTTAACTCTGGGATTATGTTAATATATAATGTTTTTTTGATTATATAATTATGAGCAATTGAGACAACTCAATTGGTTTTCATGCTTTAGTAGATTATAAACTGTTATTCCCTTGTCTTAGATGTAATGGTTTATTATCTATTCTCAACCTATCTTATTGTGTGGTATCTGGCGGAGCCCTGCCAGACACAAGAATAGAGGTTATATAATGGTATTCTAACGTTTTTGCAAAAGAATATTTTCATAGTCTATGCTTAGGAAAGGTGGATTGTTTACAAAGTAGTTAGAGTAGGTAGGTGGATAGTCTACGCTAACCGTAGATAGGTTATAGTTAACTGAATTTTGTAAAACATCTTTTTTTAAAATCGGAATTGAATGAATGTTATTGAGTTCAATTCATTGGAAAACATAGTTGGTTAAATTCTTAGAGTTGATTCAATTGACCGTAGTATGATGATTGTGGTGAAGTCAAAGCCCTAAGATTATTCTATCTGATTACTTAGTTTATTAGTTTAATATTACAGTTTAATTTTAGTTTGTTTTTAATCGTGACAAACCAACAAACTTGCCAACCAAGTTACCTGTAAACCATAAAACGAAATTAAAGACTAAAATAAATCTCATCTCCCTATGGGTTCGACATATCTTTCTATAGCACTGTTCTACACGGAATTGTCCTATTGCGGGTGGTAAAATTAGGCACACATTAATTTTTGGCGCCGTTACTGGGGAGATTAGTTTTAATTTAGTTTTTAATTAGTTTATTTTGGTTTACTAGTCTTCGGACTTTCTGATATCTCACCTTAATTCATTTTCTTTTCAAGTACAAATTAGCAGTGAGGACGAAGATGCTTAAGGGAGAAAAAGTTTCGGTTTATTAAACTTTTTGTGAGTTTTTACTGTTTTTCTGTTACTTGGAATATTTTATTGTTACTACTGTTAGGATTAGTGGAACCAGTGCATGTTAACTCGCTAAACTAGGTCAAAACCTTTAGTGCATGATCTTGAAATAGAGAGAACTGTGAGTCAGTTAAGAAAACTTAAAAAGCATTTGAATAATATAGATAGTTCCTCTGATAACATGACTGAACATTGTAATGCACCGGGTAATAATGGTAATGGTAATGGAGAACGGGATCCACCTGTACCTCCACCATAACCACAATTGAGGGATCATTTTATTCCTACCATATATACTTCTCCTTCGTGCTTTGTTTTTCCGGATGCTGATGCAACCCATTTTGAGATCAAGCCTGCTATGATCCAAATGATTCCTACCTTCCATGGGTATGTAACAGAGGATCCTTATAAGCACTTGGATGTGTTTTTGGAATTGTGTTCAACTACCAAGTTGACCACTCTTACCAATGATTCATTCAGAATGCGTCTATTCCAATTCTCTCTCAAGGACAAAGCAAGAACTTAGTTGCAGTCCCTTCCAACAAATTCTATATCTACATGGGACATGTTGCAACAGGAGTTCTTGAAGAAATACTACACTGTGGGTAAAACCACACAAATAAGAATAGAAATCATGGCGTTTTCCTAAATCCCGGGAGAACAGCTCTATGATGCATGGGAGAGATATAATGATCTTCTAAGAAAGTGTCCACACCATGATATTGCTCAATGGCACTTAATACAGATTTTCTATGATAGTCTTATAGATTCTTATTGAAACATGGTAAATGCATCCAGTAACGGAGCTTTTCTGCGTAAGAGTCCGGCTGACGCTTGGGAACTGTTTGAGACCCTAAGTGAAAACTTAGTGCAACATACTTCTTCCTTTAGGATTAGGTCTTCACCTGGAATGCATAAGGTTGAAAAAATTTATAAGGTAGATAAATCTAGTGAGTTAGCCGCTCAAATAGAAGCCTTGAACCGTAGGTTCGATCAAATCTTATCATCCGGCTTCACTCCTGTTGCTAATCCACAAACTGCCTTGCCAAAGGAAGTTTGTTCAATCTATGTTAATCCCAATCATTTTGCTGACACTTGCCCTATGCTGGGACAATCATCTGAGATCCCACAGGAGCAAGTGAATGCTACATTCTCTAGACCAGCTTATAATCTATATTCTTCTACATATAATCTTGGCTGGAGAGATCATCCTAATCTATCATGGAGTAATCAAAATCAAGGAACCATTGTTCCTCAGTCCTAGGGGTAGTATCAAAATTCATCCAATCCTATGCCACAAAACAATTCTTTCAACCAATCTGGTATTTACCGTCCACCTCAGTTTAGGAATCAACCCGCTCAAGCTCCAAATCTTCCACCTTTCCTAGAAATTCTGCTTTTGAGGAACAAGTACTCAATACTCTTGTTGATATTAAAGCCAATACCCAACTTCTTAATTCTCATTCTCAAGCCATAGCAAAGCTAAAGGTATAAGTTGGGCAAATAGCGAGTACTCTATCTCGAAGAGAGAATGGAAAGCTGCCTAATCAACCAATAGCTAACCCGAAAGGGTAGACTTGCATGATTGATGAAACCAATTCCTCAGGTATTCATTACGAGCAAGTTCAGGCTATCGCTACACTGAGGAGTGGAAAAGTGGTTGATAACCAAGTTGAAAAAGGACAGGAGGAAAAAGAAAGGCTTAGGATTCCCATTGTTCCTATCATTCATAATCCACATCCCAAGGATGTTTCCTCAAATTCTACTCTATAATCCATAAGAGGAGTTGAAGGTGGAGTCACATCTTCATATACTCCTAACCCTGAGATAGCTTATATGCCAAAAGCGTCTTATCCTGAACGTCTTAAGGAACCCTTCCACTTTGGTAAATAAGGGGAGAAAATCAGAATATGATGGAGGTCTTTAAACAGGTCAAAATCAATCTTCCTCTACTCGATGCTATAAAACAAATTCCAGCATATTCCAAATTTCTAAAGGACTTGTGTACTCTAAAAAGAAAATCTAAAAGCCAAGTTCCTAAGAAAGTTTATCTCACCGAGCATGTTAGTGCTATTCTTAAGTATAACACTCCGCTTAAGATTAAAAATCTTGGTGCTCCTACAATTTCTTGCATCATTGGAAACAATGTGATAGAGCGAACATTTCTTGATCTTGGAGCTAGTGTTAACTTATTCCTTACTCAGTGTATGAGAAGTTAGGTTTAGGAGAGTTAAAACCTACGTCAGTTGTTCTACAGCTTGCTGACTGTTCTGTCAGACAACCACGAGGTATTATTGAAGATGTACTCATAAAAGTGGATAAGTTTTATTTTTCGGTCGATTTTCTTGTTCTTGATATAGAACCGGTCCACGATTCCAAAAAGTATATTCCAATCATTCTTGGGCGACCTTTTCTAGCCACAGTAAATGCTTGTATTAACTGTAGGACTGGAGTCATTGATTTATCTTTTAGGAATATGAAAGTCAAGTTAAACATCTTCAATGCTATTCATCATCCCCACGATAAAAGTGAATGCTTCTTCCTTGATGTTATTGATGAGTTGGTTAAGGAATCACTCCCAACTCTTTTATCCAAGGATCTTTTAAAAGCTTGTCTGAATCATTTTAATTATGAAGATTTCGATATCGATTCTTCAATAGCTGAAGTGAATTCTTTGCTAAATTCCACTCCTATCACAGATTTTCCTTTATGAAAATCTAGGTTAGAGCCTCTTCCACCACTTTCTAGTACTCCGCCTATTCATTTTTTAGAGTCGCCACCTAAGCTTGACTTAAGCCACTATCGAAAAAGCTCAAGTATGTTTTCTTGGGTTTAAATGACACCCTCTCGGTGATCATTGCTTCCAATCTTACAAGTTCCCAAGAAAGTAGTCTCTTAAAAGTTCTTGAGCAAAATAAAGAGGCTATTGGGTGGAGTGTGGCTAATTTGAAAGGAATTAGTCCCACTATTTGCATGCATCCTATTCATTTGGAGGAGGATTCCCGAACATCTCGGGAACTCCAACGAAGATTGAATCCTAATATGAAGGAGGTGGTTTTGAAGAAAGTTATGAAGTTGCTAGATACGGGAATAATCTACCCTATCTCAGATAGCAAGTGGGTGAGTCTTACTCAGGTAGTACCTAAAAAGACAGGTATTACAGTAGTTGAGAATTTCAAGGGAGAATTAGTTCTACAACGCACCACCATTGGATGACGTGTGTGCATTGATTACCGGAAACTCAACCCTGCTATTAGAAAAGATCATTTTTCACTTCCATTCATTGATCAAATTCTAGAGCGATTGGCTGGTCAAAGTTATTATTGCTTAATTTTTAGACGGATATTCTGGCTATAACCAGGTGGCCATTGATCCTAAGGATTAAGAGAAAACTACTTTCACTTATCTATTCGGTACATTTGCTTATAGACGGATACCTTTCGGATTGTGTAATGCACTAGCAACATTCCAGAAGTGTATGATGTCTATCTTTTTGGACATGTTTGAAAAGTTTTTCGAAGTTTTTATGGATGACTTCTCTGTTTTTGGGTCCACATTCAAAAACTATCTCCAAAATCTTTCCCTAGTGCTTCAGCGTTGTAGGGAAACCAATCTTATTCTTAGTTAGGAGAAGAGCCATTTTATGGTTCAAAAGGGTATTATTTTAGGACATATTATTTTAGAGAGAGGTATTGAAGTTGATAGAGTTAAAGTAGATTTGATCTCTAAATTGCCTCCTCCTATCTCCGTAAGGGGAGTGCGATCATTTCTTGGGCACGTCGGGTTCTATCGACGCTTCATTAAGGATTTTAGCAAAATTTCCCGTCCTCTGTGTAATTTACTTGCAAAGGACGCTCCTTTTGTCTTTAATGAATCATGCCTTGACGCTTTCCAAAAGCTTTGTTCTCTTTTGTCTTTAGCTCCTATAATGAATCCTCCAGACTGGGCTCTTCCATTTAATATTATGTGCGACACATCTAATTATGCTATGGGTGCTGTCTTGGGACAACGAGTAGATAAACTTCCTCATGTTATTTACTATGCGAGCAAAACTCTTTCAGATGCACAATTGAATTATATCACAGCTGAAAAAGAGTTACTTGCTATTGTCTTTACTTTGGACATGTTTAGATCATATCTATTGGGTTCCAATGTTGTAGTCTATTCTGATCATTCTACTTTGAAACATCTTCTTTCCAAAAAGGAAACCAAACCCCGTTTGATTCGATGGATCCTCTTGCTTCAAGAGTTTGATTATGAAATATGGGATAAGAAAGGGTTAGAGAATGTGGTAGCTGACCATCTTTCTAGAATTCTGATTGAGGATACCTCAACGTCACTTCCAGTTTGTGATTCCTTTCCAGATGAATAACTGTTTGAGGTTTCTGATAAGGATTTGCCTTGGTTTGCTGATATTGTGAATTACCTCGCAATAGGCAAAATTTCTTTGTCTTGGTCAAAGTAGGAAAAAGATCGATTCTTCTCCCAAATTAAGATGTACTATTGGGAAGATCCCCAGCTATTCAAATACTGTGCTGATCAAATCATTCGTAGATGCGTTCCTGAGAGTGAGTTTTATAGTATTCTGACCTTCTGTCACAGTTTGGCATGTGGAGGTCATTTCAGTGCAAAGAAAACTACAGCTAAAATTCTTTAATGTGATTTCTTTTGGCCTTCGCTCTTTTGGGATACATATTTATACTGTAGGTCATGCCTTAGATATCAGCAGCTAGGATCAATTTCTAGGAGAAATATGATACCCTTGACTCCAATCTTAATTATTGAGGTTTTTGATGTTTAGGGTATTGATTTCATGGGTCCTTTTGTTCAGTCTAATAAAAATGAATACATTCTTATGGCTCTTGACTATTCGTCTAAATGGGTTGAAGCAGTAGCTACTAAAACCGCCGATCATGCAGTCGTGATTAAGTTCCTTCAAATGAATATCTTTAGTCGGTCTGGTATACCACGAGCTATTATTAGTAATGGGGGTGCTCATTTCTGTAATAGGTATTTCTGTACCTTGGTACATAGATATTCCGTCACTCATAAAGTTGTTTCTCCCTATCATCCCAGACAAGTGGTCAAGTTGAGCTATCCAATCGTAAAATTAAGAGAATTCTTGAGAAAACGGTTAAGCCAGATCGTAAAGATTGGTCTTTAAGACTGAATGATACTTTGTGGGCTTACCATACTGCTTATAAGACTCCGATTGGTATGTTACCTTACCATTTTGTTTATGGTAAAGGGTGCCATCTTTCTGTAGAGTTAGAACACAGAGCTTTTTGGGCATAAAAAAGCTTAACTTTGATATGATATCTGCGGGTTCTAACAAGAAGCTTCAACTAACTGGGCTTGAAGAACTTATGAGAGTGCTAAGGTTTATAAATCAAAGACTAAGACATTTCATGACAAGCATGTCTTGCGTAAGACTTTTGAGCTTGGGAAAAAGGTTTAGTTGTTTAATACACAACTGAAACTTTTTGTTTGAAAGTTAAAGTCACGTTGGGAAGGTCCATACATGGTTATTTCTGTTACACCTTACGGTGCAATTGAGATACAAGATTGTAAGACTGAAATATTGTTTAAGGTCAACGGACAGAGACTGAAACCCTACATAGAGGGAAGTGTGTAGAGAGGCATAATGTAGTCAGTAGAACTTCAGGATCCTATTTACTTGGACTAGAGAGGTCAGGTTTTCGTCAAGCTATCGACGTTAAACTTAGCATGCTGTCAAGTTTTCGACATTAAACTTAGCATTTGTATATTGTACTATAGTTTATTTTGATTTTGATTTCGTTATTTTAGTTTTGATTTAGTTATTATCTTTTCTAAGTTTTAGGTTTATTTTAGTCTTCATTTAGGCTTAGGTTAGTTTAGGTTTAAATAAAACAGAAAAAGAAAATAAAAAAAATTGAAAAATAAGAAAAATCCAAAAAATTGTCTCAATGCTCGATCCTGAAAGTTGGGGCTCGAGCATCAGCTACAACAGGCTCGAGCATCAGTACCTCAAGCTCGAGCTATCCATCATCGTTAATTTTAGGGATTTTAAGCGGCCATGCTCGAGCCTTAAACTGAGGCTCGAGCCTTTGCACTTTAAAATATTAGAAAACCCTCGAGCCGAGCTTAAAACCCTCGTGCCTTTGGTATTCTTGCCTACATTCTCTCTCAAAACTCTTCAATCTCCATTCAATCATCATCCTTACGATCTCAGGCCTCGATCTACACCAAAAGGTATGAATTCCATTGCATTCTTCATCATTATATATAGAGATATATATATGTATATATTGTCTATATACGCATGGATCCATCCTAAAAATAATGCCCAAATTCCTTAAAATACTAGTTTTCATCCTTTATAACCCATTTGAATCATGATATCATTCATAACTTTATAGAAATTCCAAAATCTCAAATCGGGTTTGACAAACACGGGTTGTTGAATACTGGAGGGTTGAGGTATGAATATAGAAAGTTTGGGGGTGTTGAGCAATTACAAAGGAGTGTTGGGGTGGATTTGGATTGATTTGGGGCGATTTTGGAGATTAGGGCTCGAGCCTGTACTTGCAGCAAGCTCGAGCATCAGGATCCCAAGCTCAAGCCTTATCCAGAGTGAAGCTCGAACCTTTAGCCTTTAAGGCATTTCATGACAAACATGTCTTGCGTAAGACTTTTGATCCTGGGAAGAAGGTTTGGTTGTTTAATACACGACTGAAACTTTTTCCTGGAAAGTTAAAGTCATGTTGGGAAGGTCCATACATGGTTATTTCTGTTACACCTTACGGTACAATTAAGATACAAGATTGTAAGATTGGAATATTGTCTAAGGTCAATGGACAGAGACTGAAACCCTACATGGAGGGAAGTGTGCAGAGAGGCACAATAGAGTCAGTAGAACTTCAGGATCTTATTTACTCGGACTAGAGAGGTCAGGTTTTCGTTGAGTTATCGACGTTAAACTTAGCATGCTGTCGAGCTGTCGACATTAAACTTAGCATTTGTATGTTGTACTGTAGTTTATTTTGATTTCGATTTCGTTATTTTAGTTTTGATTTAGTTATTCTCTTTTATAGGTTTTAGGTTTATTTTAGTCTTCATTTAGGCTTAGGTTAGTTTAGGTTTAAATAAAATAGAAAAAGAAAATACAAAAAATTAAAAAATAAGAAAAATCCAAAAAGTTGTCTCAATGCTCGAGCCTGAAAGTTGGGGCTCGAGCATTAGCTACTACAGGCTTTAGCATCAGTACCTCAAGCTCGAGCCGTCCATCATCGTTAATTTTAGGGTTTTTCAGCAGCCATGTTCGAGCCTTAAACTGAGGCTCGAGCCTTTGTACTTTAAAATATTAGAAAACCCTCAAGCCGAGTTTGAAACCCTCATGCCTTTGGTACTCTTGCCTCCATTCTCTCTCAAAACTCTTCAATCTCCATTCAATCATCATCCTTACGATCTCAGGCCTTGATCTACACCAAAAAGGTACGAATTCCATTTCATTCTTCATCATTATATATAGAGATATATATATGTATATATTGTCTATATACGCATAGATCAACCCCAAAAATAATGCCCAAATTCCTTAAAATACTAGTTTTCATCCTTTATAATCCATTTTAATCATGATATCATTTACAACCTTATAGAAATTCCAAAATCTCAAATCAATTTTGAAGAACACAGGTTGTTGAATATTGGAGGGTTGAGGTGTGAATATAGAAAGTTTTGGGGGTGTTGAGCAATTACAAAGGAGTATTGGGGTGGATTTGGATTGATTTGGGGCTATTTTGGAGACTTTGAGGGTGATTTTGCTTCGGTTAGAAACCAGGAAGGTCGAGCCTTCAGATTAGGGCTCGAGCCTGTGTTTGCAGCAAGCTCAAGCATCAGGATCCCAAGCTCAAGCCTTATCCAGAGTAAAGCTCGAGCCTTGGAACACAGAGTTGGGAGTTTTGCTAAGATAGTGTTCTTGGATTGTAGAGATGCCGAGACAGCCGAGGCAGAGGGTTATTAGGACGCCGGCGATGGCGTTAGACGATTTCTAGCGGTATAGCAAGATCTTTCATGAGACGGATTTTGTTTAGAGGATTTTCAGTGCCACCGCGATACATTTTGGGCAGTGGAGGCCGTGCAGGCTCGCCAGCTATCAGGATTCTTAAGGCATCTAGCCCAGATTGGTTATCCCAGGCTGGTATGAGCATTCTACCGCTCCTTGTAGTTTCATGCAGGAGATGAGGAGGAGGATGATGAGGATCACTTTACGACCATTGTCGAGGGTGTACAGCTGACAGTGAGCTGTGATACTATCGCTTAGGCTATAGGTTACCATCATAGGTGCCCAGCCGTTCTTCAGGACAGATTTATATCTTTTCTCCCTGGCCTTTTGGGGGAGGCGATTGTCCGTGCTTTGGCCAGGAGAGACATGCTACCACCTGGGAGATGATCCGGAAGTCACAGCTTTTGCAACGTTTCTGGTTCCTCGATACGGTCCTTGTGGCCAATGCTTGCCCTATCGGACACAAGATAGGGCAATGCACTGAGATGGTCGATGTGACCTACGCATTCCACGCCGGCTAATGGGTGTCTATTCCCTAGTTAGTTTTTGTGCAGCTCTGCCGGTTATACGACCAGATGAGAGAGTCCCGACGCCCTCTTAACCACCATATTCACTTTCCCATGCTGATCACACGCCTGATGGAGATAGCGGGGGTTCCGATACCCCTGAATAAGGTGACTGTTACCGTTTTCACCTAGTACCATTTCATGCAGTGGAACAATGTCTTCGGGCATTTGCCCAAGACGAGAAAGTTGGAGTGGGGTGTTGACGATGAGATCCGAGAGGATCGACGACGTATGGATGCCGAGGTGAGGGGTATGCCATATGTACTACATTTTCCACTTTATCCACCCCCGCCTACTATTCTGTGTACCGACCCTATTGATGCAGTACTAGCGGAGAGGGACGATGATGAGGAGTTTGATGATGAGGCTACAGACGAGGAGGTGGATCTCTCCAATAACCAGCCCTCATTGAGGAGGAGGCTAGCTCCTGCAGCCCAGCCTGAGAGTTCCTCTCAGGCTGAGATTAGAGCTTTACAAGCCAGGGTGGCTGGGTTGCGAGATGGTCAGACGGTGCTGAGGCAGATGCTGACTGCGTAGCAGAGCATATTGGAGGAGTTACTGCGACGCACTCCGTCTGCTCCATCTACTTCTTTCGATCCACCACCACTTTCTATAGATTAGCTTTCTAGGGTTTTTCTGTATTTTTTGTTGATTAGGGCAGTCTTTTTGATGTATTTATTTCTATATGATGTATATCTGCCTTAAGTTTTTCTTTCAAAAGTATTGTACTGATTTCTGATATATATACATGTTTTTTGCTTCTATTTTCCTTGTGTTGATATTTTAATTTACTATGATATTTCTCTATGCTTACTCCATCTACTTGATACTCTGATGTGTGGTGGAGTTTATTGATTTTTCCAGATACTACAGATTAAGTTTCAGGATGATTTGCCTAACACCATTAGGTGGTTTTGAGAGAAACCACTATGTTGAAGGAGACGATGCTGGATATTAATTTTTCCTGTCTGTGCATTATTTTGTCATATCTTTGCTGGTTTACTTGTATGGTAATATCTTTCTCACTCTTTTCTGTTCTCACACATTGAGGACAATGTGCACGCTAAGTTTGGGGGTAAGGTTGTGTTGGGAAATTTTTAATTTTTGGCTTCATCTGTTTGTATAAGGATATATTTTGATAGTTGATGATATAAGCACGTGTTTGAGTCTGTTGATGGTTATGTAATCTGTTTGTAGTCTGATATTAGTTAAACATGGTTTGTATGCTCAAATACTGTGAGAAGGGATTCCTTGAAATTTTTTGAAATCAGTTGGTGGCCTGTGGTCCACTTTGTTAGGATGATTATTGCTTAATGATGTTGATCTCTGAGAATGCCACACTTTCCACATATTCACACTTGCATTCATTCTGTGGGGTAGATACTGGAAGCCTTGTTTTGTTTCGAATTAGACTAAGATGAGCAGGCGAATTTGATAATTTTGATGGCCAAGGCATAAAAAAAGAAAAAAAGAAAAAAAAGACAGAAACATATTAGTATGTATGCAATACAATAAAAGAAAAAAATTCTTCACCAATGTGAATGAAAAATAAAAAAAATGAAAAAGAAATAGAAAAGGATCAAGTTCAGGTTTGTACTTAGATTATTTGAGTGATTAAGTCCTTAGGAGTGTGTTCTGACACCTAATGCCCTAAGATCATCTGGTCTGGGAGTCATTGGCTGAAAGCTTATTACATAGGGGGTTTAGGTTACCTAAATTACTTTAAGTCATTAGGGATGTTTTAACATTTAATGCCCTAAGATCATCTGGTTTGAGAGTTATTGGCTGAAAGGAAGCAAAGGAAGCTAGCACACCCTTATCGCCTTCTGAAACACTCAAACTTGATGATGACTGACCTAGCCATGATCCCACTGAATATCGTCAAGTGCTTGGGTCTCTTTAATATCTTTCTCTTATAAGGCTAGATGTAAGTTTTGCAGTTAATAAATTGGCTAATTTATGCATCGACCATCCTCTACTAATTGGAATACGGTTAAACGGGTTCTTCGTTATCTCAAAGATACATCTCACTATGGTATTTTCATCTATGCTTGCTCGCCTTTTTCTCTTCATGCATTTGCCTACGCCGATTAAGCTGGTGACGCATACACCCGTCACTCCACATCTGCTTATGTCGTTTTCCTTGGTTCCAATCCAATCAGTTGGAGTTCTAAGAAGCAATCTACTATTGCCCATTCTTCTACTAAGGCCGAGTATCAAATGCTGCTGCTACTGCTGAGGTTAATTGGATTACCAATCTTCTTCGAGAGCTTTCTCTCTCCCTTCCAACTTCTCTGACAATTTACTGTGACAATGTTGGAGCCACTTACTTGTGCTCCAATCCCGTGTTTGACTCGCGCATGAAGCACATTGCAATTGACTTTCACTTTGTACGTGACCAAGTTGCTCGTAAGTTGATTCGAATCTCTCATGTTCATACCACAGATCAACTTGCTGATTCATTAACTAAATTGCTGGCTCGGATGCAATTTCATATTCATCGGCCCAAGCTTAGCGTCCTTCCTGGACCCTCGCGCTTGCGGGGGCATGATAAAGCACAAAGTTTGGCCATTCTATTTAAGGAGAGTTTACTTTTCCCGATTGTAATCTTTTTGTGATTATCTCTTTATTTAGTTTGATTTAGTTTCCTGTTGTACATTTGTAATTATGGAAACTAGTCAACTCTCAATGGTATATATTGTAATCACAATTGTTAATAAGAAATGTTACAATATTCATCAAAACTCTTTACTTGGCAGCCCTCAAAGCATGTACCGTGTATTGAATCTTTGAGAAGTATTATTAACAAGACTAGTCCTACTCATTTTATGGATGGCTTTGTTTAGTTGCCCTCAATAGAGGACATCAGATACTGTTTCTTCTTTATCAACAACTCCAAATCCCCTGACCCTGATGGTTATAATGCCTTCTTTTTCAAGAAGGCTTGGCTAATCATAGGGGAAGATGTTTCAAAATCAGTAAGAGAATTTTTCAGAATGGGCAGCTTCTTAAGGCTGTTAATTCCACTTATTTGGACCTTGTTCCTAAGGTTCCCAACCCAACAACAATGAAGGATTTGAAACCTATAGCCTGTTGTAACACTATCTATAAGGTCATCTCAAAACTTATTGCTATGAAAATCCACCCATTCTCCCTAGCATCATTGAGAAAAACCAAACTGCTTTCATTACAGACAGGAGAATTGGGGATGGATTCTTTCTTGTCCAATAGATCCAGAACTTGAAGGGTTACCATTCCCCCTGGTCCTAAATGCACCCTAAAAGTAGACCTTAAAAATGCATATGACATTGTTAACTGAAAATTCTTGATTGATACCCTTACCCTTCTCAATTCCTCTCCATTTTTCATAAGGTGGATCAATAATTGTATCTTCAATCCCTCCTTCTCCATCTCAGTCAATGGAGAACTGGCTGGTTATTTCAAAAGCACCAAATGCCTTAGACAAAGGGACCCTATCTCTCCATTCCTCTTTGTCGTTGTGATGAATGTCCTATCCTTTATTCTCTCAAAAGAAATTAAAAACAACCCTAGCTTCGTCTATCACTGGAGGTGTAAAGCAAACAAAGTTTACCACCTTTGTTTTGTTGATAATCTTATGCTATTCTAATGGGGACTGTATTTCTCTTAATGTCCTCATTAATGGTCTTAAGAATTTTTCAGAACTTGCTGGCCTCTACCTCAACCTTGCCAAAAATCTTATTATTACAGTAAATGTTCCCCCTGATATTCAAGGTGTTATAATTGAGAGCTGTGGTTTTGAGCTTGACCAGCTTCCTATCAAATACTTGGGATTTCTCTTATGTTCATCTAGACTTCAGGCTAATGATTGTAGACTGCTTGTTGAAAGGATAACTTCTAGGATCAACAATTGGACAACCAGATTTCTGTCATATGCTCCAATTGGTTAAGAGTGTCCTAATTAGCATTCACAACTACTAGAGCAACCACTTTATAACCCCCAATTCAGGTCATTAACCAAATCAATAACATATTAAGGAGGTTTCCATCGACTGGTTCTGAGCTCAAGGCCACTGAAGCTAAAGTTAATTGGAGGGCTGTCTACAAACCTAAAGAATATGGTGGGTTAGGTGTTCCAGACGTAGGTACTCTCAATAGAATTTCCATCATCAAGCATATTTTGGCATTTATTTCAGGACGATGGCCAATCAATTTAGCATGACTAGGTGCACACTATGCTCGTGAGAAAAAGTTTTTGGAGCATCAAGCCATCTCAACTCAGCTATTGGAACTGGAGGATGATTCTCAAGCTCAGAGGGCTAGCTAGGCCCTTTCTTAAGCACATTGTGAGAGATGGGAAATGCATTTCCATGTGGCATGACTACTGGTACCTCCCGAACCTCTTGACTAAAGAATTAATCCAATTCGTATAGCAAACTCCCCATGGGATGATTGTGCTAAAGTTGCTTCCCTCATTAGAAATGGGCAATAGAGGCTCCCTTAGTCTTTCTTGGCCTTGGTTCCTACCATTGGGAATTCTGAACAAACACCTACAATTCAATCCAATAGACCTGATAAACCATTATGGATCCTTTCCCATACAGGTCGATTCAACCTCAAGCATACATATAGTGCTTCCTTCCCCCCTTCTCATCTCATCACATGGTCACACTTTATATTGTTTGCCAACCATGTTCCGAGACACGTCTTTGTTGCTTCGCTTGCCCTGCACCAGAAGCTTAGAAGCAGAGACAAACTAGGCGTGGTTAGGCAAAATGATTCAAATTTATGTTGTAGTGGTTGATTGGTGTTTGAATCTATGGTGCTCTCAGTCCCCATCTTCTTCTGTTGCTGTAATGGGGATGCCTCCTCCTCTAGTGGTTGATTGGTGTCTGAAATTTGAATCTATGGTGCTCTCTGTTTTCCCTGTTTCAGCTATGGGGTAGTTAAGGTAGTGTTGGGGTTGTGCGTTGCTTTTGGGCCTTGTTTTTGTTGGGCTCTCTTTTTTCTGGGCCTCATGTTCAACTTTTGTACATCTTTGTTCTTTTATTGAATATATTGATTTTCCCAAAAAAAAAAAAAAAAAAAAAAAACTTCAAACGAAATTAATCTGCTTGCTGCACAAATCTCATTTTTGGTGACAATTTCTAGAATGATAATTCATATATGTATGTATATTGTTGTGAAAGAATGATTTTTTATAAAATCCCCGACACATTTAACATTGTGCCCATTGTCGCTCATTTATCCACATGTAAGCATTGATGCCCTTCTCAACATGTCCATGGGTCAAATATATTTAAAGTAACAAGTTACAACCTCGAAGAATTTCTCATCAAATATATGAGTTAGTATTTGGTAATACGCTTTGATTAATTGAGTACCAGAGTCTGATGCTACATTTTGCAACCAGTCAATTGTATAAAACGCCAAGAAAAATAATCAATGGATGCACAACAGCACAAGCTCTGCATAATTGAAGAAGTCATCAATCTATATGGAACATGCTAGCTAATATATTTCTTCTATTCCTTTTGTTGACTTAAGCATCAAAGTGTGTGTGTGTGTGTGTTTTTTTTTTCCTTTTTCTCCTGATGAATTTAAGCATGAAAGTGTTACAGTACTATCACAACGATGCTAAGGTTCTTAGTTTTTTCAAGAATTACAGTTTCATCTAAAGTTGTGAAGATCATGATAACAAGGTTTTCACCCTCCATAATATATACACACACACATATATATTCTCTTTTTAGCTAATAACTTAATATATATATATAACTGTTCATTAACTCATGCCCTTGCAATTTATTTGATTTCTTGACAAGTCTTGGAAATACTTTTGTCGGCAGTTTTCCAGCCACCCAGTAACATTCGAGACATTATGTGTTTCTTTTGACACTGCAATTCACCTGTTACACTATTGTTTTGCTTCAAGGGACAACTTTCCAATAGAATTTTTGGCTGTGAATTACAATTCGTCACCCTTCTCATTATTAGGAAACTTTATGTGTATAAAAAAAGTCATAATAATAAAGTCTCAGATCAAGAGGGACATTTAGTTAATTTTTAAATCTCCAAAGATGCAAATGGGTGTGTTTGTTTCTTGCCAAGTAAGGATTCAGTTGGATTGGGCTTGTTGTAGAACGGTGGCAGTGGTGGCCAGGGTGGTTGGGTGGTGGGGATGATAGAGGATTTTGGGTTCGAGTGTGTGATGTTGCAGCCGCAGAGGCGGGGCTGCAAAGGTTAGGGGATTGATGGTAGATGGACTGAATCATGAATTGAAACAACGTCACACTTGAATAAAGAGAACAATGTTATATAATCTCGTTAATATGTGCTCTAAATAAAAGAGGAAAATAACAGTTGCTGGATTAAAAAAAATACAACACTGAGTCAGATGTTTGCACCATTACAAATGAAAATGAAAACCATTCATTTACCAAATTGAACTAGTTCCGAACAAAACCAAAATCATCAGACTGATCTCCCAGATAAACGGACAATGGTATATCACACCAACTACGAAAGTATCATAGAATTCAATGCACCATGTTGTTGAGCTTCATGTTTCAATTGCCGGAACTAAAACGGATAATTTAAATTTGCTCAGAGAACAACGAATGTGAATTGATTACCATATTGTATTTCACGCAAAAGCGTATTCACTACCCAGGAGTAAACATAGGAGAAACCAACTCTGTTCCTCATTTTTCCATATCCTAGTTACTTGGAAGGATTCAACTTCTCCTGATATAACTTCAACAGCTCAGCAGCTTCTTCCTCATACTTTTTCACAAACTTGTTTAGGAATTGACTTTCAGAAGACACCAACATCCAATTCAAGCTAAATTTCTTCCGAAGCAAACCTTTCGACAACAGAATCTGATAAACCGAACACCGTGGAATGATCCTCCTCTCCAAGCTCAGGAGAATAAGCCCCGGATACCTCACAACGATCGAGGACTCCCAACCCATTTTACTGACAAAAAAATCCATTATCCCCGTAATCTTCTCCTCCGACGCTACCATACACCATGGATTCTTCTTAAAAGCCACAAGAATCTCCTCTTCAGACAAACCCTGCTTCTTGTAGACCTCCACCTTCTTTTCCCAATTTGATTTACTCATTCCCTTCAATGCACCAACTGCTATAACAAACAACATTTTCTCAGGGTTAAAGCCCATTTTCTTTACTTCCTCCACAATCTCCTTAAACCTATCAGTACTAGCTGTGAGAGCTCTAGGCTGATTAGTAAAGAAAGTCACAATATTTGATTCGGGCACACCTATTTCTCTCAGAGCTTCAATATTGGGTGCTACAGATATGTGAAGATCATACAACAAAAGCCTAGCAAAGTGTTTAATAGCGGCATTCGTTTTTTCTTGGGACTTGAGTAATTCCTTCAAGAAATTGTAGGATGGGATGATACGGGTTTCCAAACTTCTTCTCAAAACTTCTGGTGCTGTAGATAGTAATTTAGCAATGTCTTGGGTTGAAAAACCTTTGGAGTGGAAAAATTCGATTTTGGGGAAGACGGTGGTCTCGGGATCGAACAAGAGTACCCGAGGGTATTTCCTGAGGAGAAGTGAGACCTGGGTTTCGGTGAATCCATGGTTTCTGAAGAGTGCGAGGACAGAGTCTGGTTTGTCTGGGGTATTGAAGTTGATGTGCTTGGAGGCCGAGAGACCCTTTACTGGAGGAAACCCACATGATTTAATAAGGTAATCGACAGTGAATGAGCGTTGATTTGAAGTAGTAGATATAGATTTGAGAGCTGATGATGATGATAATGAGTAGAGTTGAAGAAAATGCAGTTTGTGGGTTGTTGTTATTGGTGAAGTTGATACAACAACACACCTCAAATAAGGCAAAGATTTGAATATGAAACTAAACATGGACAGTGATGGAAGGGACTCACCTGTTTTGGTCTTGTTCTTCTGAGGAAATCTTGTAGCGAATTTGGATCTCCTTTCCCCCAAAACTATGAACCCTAAAGTAGTTTCCTATCTGTTAAGCGGTTTATTATACTGCCTTACACGACATCGTTTCCAGGGAACAAAAAATCCTCAAATCAAACGATGCCAGACTGGGCCTCCTCAGTATGCAACATCCTTGCTCTTGGGCCCAATGAGAACTGGGCCTATAGTAGTCGCTTTTGGTTTACTACACTGCCTTTTTTTTTTATGTTTTTTATTTCAACTATAACCCACTATATATATATATATATATATATCCAATGTTGCAAATAAAATTGGGCATGGTTTCAACTTTCAACCAAGTGGCCGATTAAATATAATTTGCAAGTAATGAGAGAGAGAGAGGAAACTGCAGTATTTTAAATATATTTAGAGAACATACCAAATTAGTTTATGTAATTATGTGGTGCAGAGAAAAAGATAGACAACTCCATTATTTTGAAATAGGTGATAGAGTTCAACACCAGAATGCTATCTGTACATGGTGGTTTGGAGATTATTTAGATTGTCTTACTTATATTAAATTAATCACGTTGTGGAGATTTAAATTAATAAATATATCGCACTAAATAGTTTAAAATGGAGCTGCCAATTATTATTTCATTTTTCAGAAGAAAATTCTGCATTACACTCCTGGTATATGCTTATATGATCAAGTCTACGCTAACAATATATATAGAGAGAGATCTATGTATATATACTTTTTAAAATTATTTGAAATTACAATAATTTATGAAAATAAAAGCATTAAAAAGCCATTGCAAAGTCACATCTTTTGATCTCTTCCATATTCTCTAGAACACCTTGTTGATTTTCCTTCCATATTTATTACTCAGTTATCTTATTTTCCTTCTACATTGACTTGTAAAAGTAAAAAAATGAAAAAAGAATTTTTATTATATTAATTTTTTTTGCGCTTTCTTTTTCCTCACTTAATTGACAAACCTAACAATTTGAAATGGATGTAAAAGGAGCGGCTAAAAAAAACAAAGGCAGAATAATTTTGAGTGCACCAAAGTAGCATCGCTCAGGTAATCTAATTGCCAAAAGTAATTATTCAGATTTCAGAATGTTGCATTCAACTGCATGAAATCAGAACTTTAGAATTAGAATTAATGGAATTGAAAAAAATTTAGTTTAATTTTATGATTTGTTTTTTTCTAATTAAATCAATTCTAATTTCAAAATTTCGATTCTATGTAAACGAACATAACAGAAATTATTGTTTTAATACCTTATGTGAAATGCCATGCACACAAATGGTCTTTTATTTTCAAATTGGTTGCTTCTAAATGGGTCAGCTTAATTCTTTTGGGTACGGACAGTTTTGGGCTTTCTAACTGATGTATAGGTTGATCCTGGACTTCGGCCTTGGCCCTTTTTTTTTATGGGCTCTAATAGATCATGTAAAATATCCATACATCATTATAATTACAAATGTAATTTAGCTTCCCAAAAAAGAAATGTTATTTATAAATTATTGTAGTATCTAAATCACATTTTTAATTAAAACCCATTCGATCATAACTAGATTTTGAGTGTGTACGGGGCTAACGAGTGTCATGTTGTCCAAAGGGTTGGATTACTCCCCGTGTTCAGAAATCCGTCTTCGAGAGCCTTGCATCTTCTCCTTCCCCTCTAACATTCTAACTCACTAACCTTTAACATTCTTACCATGAAAAGTGTGTATGGGCTAGATATCAAATTTTTTTTTTTTTTTTTTTTTTTGAAAAAAAGCTTATGGTATAGCTATTGATTTACATTGTGTATGTAGTAATAAATACTGAACTCCTCACACATAACTTTCGTTGGGCTTATTGTAAAAGTTTGTTTGACCTTTGGGCTTATTGGGCCTATATATGCAAGCCTTGTTCAACTATAATTATCTATACATTTTACAATTTTTTTTTTTTTTTTTTTAAAAAAACTATATTTTTCAATTTGAGCAAACCGAAAAGTCAAAAATGTTTTTGTATTATACTATAATACATTAATGAATCGTGATACTCAGACAAAAAGATTAGACCGATTTGTTAAGCAAAAATGTATGTGGCACAAAAAGACAAAATAATATAGCAATCAAATGGTCCCACTAGCATGTCCATTAAAACAACATGAATTTTCAAAAATAAAATTACCCTTATATTGCATTCTTGTATTCATCCTCCCTTTTTTCGGATCACTTAATTGAGATCATCGTTTTAAAAACAACTATAATAAAAAATCCCTTAATAAATTCCTTTTATAAATTTTATCAAAACACTATCTCTCTCTAGATAGATGTATAATAATATATAAATTTCTAAAAAGAAATCATCAAAATATATATATTCTTAAGCATACTACAATTCAATCCCTGTAATTTTGTTTTTAAAATTTTATCCAAAACACTCTCCTCTCCTGTATATATATAAGAATATGCAAAATTTTGCAAAACATAAAAATAAATAAATAACAAGTTTTTAAAATTTTCATTATAACTCCAAAAAAAAGAAAGAAAAGTGGTGCGTGTCTGTATGCAGAGCTATTGGGTATGATAAACACTCTTCTGCACAAAACCAACAACAGACTGAATGGGCCCGTTGATCGAGTGATGGATCTAGAGAACCCTGTTCATCAACTTGAAGAGAAGAGAGAAAGAATGCCACGATGGAAGAGGTACGAGTGGTCTCTCAGGCCGACCTAATGGCGACGGCAATAGTGGTGACGCCGGAGATAACGGGGAAGAAAACTAACTACTGTAAGTGATATATTTGTGTATCCTAATCGAGAATCAATGATGGTAATGGCGAAAAGAGTGAGAGAAGAAAATAAAGAATGGTTTGACAATTGGATAAAGATGGATGAAGAGAGATATTATTGGTAATTAAGATTCTTTGCTAATTGGGATTCTGTAAGGATATTTTGTCTTTAAAATTTTATCTTTCTAAGTGTAGTACAACTATAATGACACATCACCATCGCCTTGAGTTTTGGGTTTAAGTATTCGGTGCAAGTATCATTTTCCTAAAATAATATATTACAACCTAAGTCACACAATCTTCTCAACATGTGTCGCTCTCACACTCCGCGTACACTCTCGATCAAATTCTCACTACTTATGCCTTAATTCTGCCGCTCTTATGCCTTAATTCTGCCGCTCTCACGCTCCCGCTCTCGCTCCCTCTCCCACTTTATGCGACTTAGATTACAATTCTCTCCCTCTACCATGGAGACCCAAAATGAACAATCACAATGCACTCTACCATGGAGACCACATAGTAGCATCCCCAAAATCTGACACCCAATATAGCCACCTCTCCACAACAACCCTCAGATCTGCCGGCCACACCCACCTTTCCACAATCTTTATCTCTCTCTAATGAAGAACCTAGTGACCCATATATAAACAAAGATTTAAGGGGTTTTGGTCGCAGGCGCCCAAGGCCATCAAGCCATAAAGCCGACGTTATAGGGTGACGAAATCTAGCTTCTGCTGCTCAGCGAGTAAAATAAACTGCCAATTCTCTCCCTCTTAACCTTCTCCCATCACCTTCACCACCTCCACCCGCCATCGCCGCTGTCATTGTCACGGCAACCCTGGTTATCTCTCCTCTCCTTTCTATTTCTCTATTCCTTCTCAATATCAGTGACCCAAGACCCGCGACTTTTCAGGCCTCAAATTGCCCAAAATTAATCCTTCTCTCAATGTCCTCTCCTCACCATATTTCTATGTCATCTCTCCTTTCCCTATAAATGATACATATTTTTGTGTGTGCAGGAATCTAAATTTGGGGGAATGTAAATACTCCCGTCTCAAAAAGAATGTCTTTTTTGGGGGTAAAAATTTTTAAGGGCACATGTGGGCCATGTATTGTTACCTTGGAAAGTTACTAACTTATCTTTTTAAGTTTTGAATATTCAAGTTTGAAATTTTAACTCCAAAGACATATATGGAAAGATGTAAAATATATTATTTGAAAATGGAAAGTGGACAATTATTTTGGGACAATCCAAAAAAGAAAGATGGACATTCTTTTTGGGATAGAGAAAGTTATTATAATATATATTTTTATATAAATATTGATCTTAGTAGGTGTGTATATATAAATATATAATTCAAAAAAAAAAAAAAGTCCAACTTAAATAAATTGATAGAAAAATAATATAAGAAAGAAAATCAAATGTTCTTTAGTAATTGTTTCAAATTTTTCAAAAATTTAATTTCTGATTTTTTTTTTTTATTTTTTCATACTTTCATTCTATTTTCACAAATATATATATTACTATTGTCTTGATGAAAGATTTAAAAAAATTAATAAATAATCTAATTAAACAAATCTCACGAGGTTTAATAAAACACAATTATTATGATTAAAATAGAGAAGTACTTTAATGATTTATATAATGAGTAGTTATAGATTTTTTTATTTATAACTAAAAATATTAACATATATAATATCATTATTGTTGTTGGCATTCTTGTTATCTTGCTCTCAAAATACTTTAGTGTTTCTTTCTTCCGACGCTCCCAAGACTTGTTGATAGAGATTTAAATATAATTCTAAATAATTTTCTTATAAATACCATTTTTAGGCTTTGTTTGGTTAGATGGAAATAGTAAGAAAAGAAAGAAAATATACATTTTTAAACATTTTAAGAGTTTGGTTAGCAAGAAAAAGAAAATTTTGTGAAAAATCACTTTCCATAACCACCTAAATTTCCCATAAAATTTTCTTCCAAAAAAGCATAAGAAAATTTTGATTTATCAAGAAGTTTTGTGAGCTTACAATATTGCCCTTTCTTTTATGGTAAATTAAATGCTATTTAAACCATAAAATATTAATTTTACATGATTTTCTTGAAAGTTTTTCTAGTGCTAACCAAATTGACTTGAAAACTTAATTTTCCTTCACTTCACTTAACTTAGGGGTGACAATTCGTGTTCGCATGTCATAATCGTGTCATATCGACTTAGGGGTTTAATACTAAACACGTTAATTCGAACACGACACGATTAATAATCATGTCAGATATCTTAAACCCTAACATAACCTGTTTATTAAACGGGTGACACGACATAATACCTGTAATCCGTTTAATAAACGGGACATGTTAAACACAACAAATACGGCATGTTTAAGGTGTTTACCCATTAACCCGTTTAACATGCTTATAAGCCAAACAATATAATCAAATAGTGAAAAAATACTAGAAAATAAAAAAGGCCAAAGATTACAATACTAGAAAACATTACTAAATATTTCTACTCTAGTCCAAAAGAGAGATTAAAAGCCAAAGATAAGTTAACCTTGTAGCAGATGCCAAGGTGAGCATAAGTTATTGTGAGTTACGTGGTGCAGAAGTTATTGGTTGATTTAGTTATGAATAAATCCCTAAATGACCTAAATGAGATTATTAGGTCAACTTGCCCAATTTTTTGTGATTGATTAATTTACTTAAGCAATATGATCAATTAAACATCCACAATCACAAAGATAAATACTGAAAAGTAAAGTAAGTAAAGTTTGAGAGATAATACTAGGATTTTTAGCAAGGAACCCCTAATTGGTAGAAGAGACCAATTGTTGTGGGAAAAACCTTGTGAACTGTGCAGTCCAGAGCAAAATAACCAACTATGTTTGAAATAAAGTACACTGAACTTTGATTTAGGCTCGCACCCTATCGTTCTACCAAAAATCAATTGTTGACAATCTCTAACTTTGCGACGTCCTGTCCAACAACTTTTAACTCCAGGCTTACTCTTGATCTCTGTCGAAGGATTATTGATAGATCAAACAACATTCCTCAATGCTTTGAACCTTTCAAAGTGTGATCGCTTCACCCCTTTTCTTCAAGATCTGAATTTGATATAGAAGAAATAGATCTGTTTTTCAGAATCTCTGAATCCTCAATTATGTTCCAATTCTGATGAGATAGAGAATAACACAACTAAATATCTTATATATATATGTGTGTGTTCTCAAAATAAAAACAGAAAAATCAGATTTGATTTTCTAAACAATATCTCTCAAAAGGCTTACTCAAAATAATGAATTTTCGTTCCAAAAAGACATACATCAATGTTAAATGAAAGAGAGATTATATAGAAGTTTAGAAGACCTAAGAATACTTAGAAATCAAGTCAAATTCATACATAGGATTTTGGAAGGAAGTTTATACTAAATAGGAATCAAAATAGATCAGGAAACTAAAGTTACCAAAGCTGTCTGAAGACCTTGAATTGGTTCAGGAAAGTGGAACCGGTTCAAGATGGCCAATGTAAAATTCAAAGAATCCATTTGATTCTTGAACCGGTTCAAGATGACCAGTCTTGAAAATCTCCATAAAGCCTCAAATGTTGAACCTCTTCCAAGATTCTTGAACCTGTTCAAGTTGGGCAGAACATAAAAACTTCCTAAAAGTTGTGTTTCAACCTTCCAAAACTTCATAAGTGTTTTCACACACTCATACATTTCTAAAGCATTATTCTAATCATCCCAGAGTGTATTAAAGTATGAACACTTGAACTTTCTTCAAATCCGCTTCCGATCTTGAAATTTGAAATTTTGAACCAAAATTTTACAACTCGATCGGACTTGTTTTGACAATGAAATTAACCAATTATAAAATATATATCTCACAATTATTAGTTATTACATACCCAAATAGAAATGTTTAACAGAATAGTCTAAAGAAATAAAAGTTAATCCAGATCCACAGCTCAAAAACTTTATCTTCATTTTGCATGCTCTCTTTTCTGAAACACCGCCTTCATGCTCTCTTTTCTGAAACACCAAAACTCACAGATTCCTACAAAACAAGTAAGTGTAATATTTATATTTAAGATTTTTTTTTAACACTTCAGAATCCATCTAAGTATTACAAAAAAAGAAGAAGAAAGAAGATCAGACATATATAATAAAGAGAAACATAAATAGAAACAAAGATATTTGTTATATGTTCGAAGATGTTGAAGAAACAAAAACAACTTCTAGCAAATGCAAATATTTAATTCAAATGACAAAGGGAAAAAGGGACAAATTCTAGACATATTTAATTCAATGGTCTCTTTTATGTGCAATAGGCTGATTTATAATCTTTTAATAACACATCAAGGACAATTGGAATTGCGATGGCAGGTTGGCGTTGACTTAAATATGTCTGTGTTGCTTGTGCGTGATGGTGATAGTAGAGATGGCACTGTGTTTGATCAAGGCTCCTATTCATGTCATCAAATGGTTCACTAACTAGATCCTTGTTAAAATTTATCTTTCTTTTTTCCTACCTTGTACTTCTGGATTTAGTTGACTTTTGTGAGAGAGAGACACAGGGTTTCTTCTTTGTACATTTATTTTCTTAGCTCACATGAATTATTCAATTATTTTTGTTATTGGTATGTCTATTTCTTTAAACTAATCATAATTGATCTTTTTATATGTTCATCCTACAAAGAGCAATGGTGATAGCACAAGGCTGATTTATAATCTTTTAAGTCCATATTAAGGACAATTGGGAATACATATATATTAGCACACAGCTAGTTCTAAGAAATTTTACAAATAAATAAATAAATATATATATATATATATATATATATATATATATATATATATATATATAGAAACTAAAAAGAGGGAGAGTACTTATCTGAACCTGATAGTAGATTTAAAGCTCTTTGAAAAAGACCGGATCTCAAGATCTGCATCTAGATACACTCTTGATTTTCAAAGTATATTTGAAAGATGAAAGGAAAAAAAAAAAAAAAAAATTAGAAAACTTACTTTGATCATTCGAAGTTTGTGTTCTTTGAATCTTCTTCTGGTCGCTTAAACTGTATGGTTAGGGACTCATGCTTAGAGAGAGAGAAAGAGAGACAATCACACTGAGGCTGAGGTAGTGAGGCGGCATAGAAAGAGGAGGGACTGAAAAGTTTTCTTTTGAGCGAGAGGTGTAATGGAGTTGGACTTGGAGTGCTTTACGAATTTAGGGTTACTTATGTAAATATGAAATGAGCATAATGTCCCCTACTAATCAGGTCAAAACAAATAATGGGTTAAACGGGTTCACGGGTGACACACTTAATTAAACAGGTATAAATGGGTTATACGAGTTGAACTCCAAAACCTGAACACGACACGATTAACAAAACGGGTTAATCGTGTCAATCCATTTATGACACAAACCCATTTATAGTAAACCTAAAACCCATTTAACTCGTGCTGTGTACATGCTGTGTTGGCGGGTCATGTCGAACTTTGCCACCCTTAAGTCTTCACTTCACTTTCCTTTACTTTTACTTTCACTTAATGTCCAGGAAATTTTTATTTATTTATTTTATTTGACAAAAAGGACGTTGGTATAATTTTCTTCTTTTTGATAAGCGCTGAATATTGTATATTCGAGCCTATAAATATACGTATGTTAAGGCCCTAAGTGATACTTTTATCCAATTTTAGATTGATTTTAGTTTATTTGTTTTTGTAGGTACTTTCCCAAAGAAAATGATAAAATCGGGATTCTGGAGACTTAAAGACTGATATTAAGACTTACAGAGTTGTCCCCGATCATCTAAAGCAAGCTTGGAGTCAAAATGGTGATTCTGGAGAAGTTCAAGTGCAAAAGCTCGAGCATAGAGTTCACTGAAGCAAGAAAAGCAATTAAGGCAAAAAGGCTCGAGCAGAGATTTTCTTGCTTGAGCAGAAGTCCAAGGTGTTTGAACCTTTGTAAAAGGGCTCGAGTATAAATCCCCTCAGAAGATGAAAACATCTTTTAGAAGTTCCAATTTACCAGAGCTCGAGCAAAATGAAAAATGCTCGAGCAATATCCAAAAAGCTCGAGCAAAATGCAAAAGGCTCAAACACCCCAGCCAAGGTGATCGAGCACCCTGAAGAAAAGTCCCTAAAATATTCTAAGTGTTGATGAAAAAGATGCTTCGGAAATAAAGTAAAGAAAAATGGCTAAGTATAGAATTCCTGGTCGAGCACAATCTAAAAGGCTCGAGCACCAGCAAAAAAACTCGAGTAGAAGCTTCTCTGCTCGAGCCTTTTCCTTTTAGTGAGACTTTTTAATTGTGGATTAATTCTAATCAAGTCCTAATAAGTCCCAAATAGGCCTAGATGACCCCAGAAGACCTAAAGCCCATCCAACCATTGATAAAAGTCAGTTGTTTTGATAAAAGGATGCATAAGGCCACAGAAGAACACTTTTGTTCTTTCCTTTTCTCTCTTGCAAATAAGTGGCGGCTTTTAGGGTTTCTGAAATTTCTTTGAAGCATTAAAGGTGAAGATCCTCAAAAGAGAAGTGCAATCCACGATGATGAAGTCCACAACAATACATATGATATCTTCCATCGTCATGAGTAGCTAAATACTCTCTTAGGGCATTGATGTATCCTGAATTCGATTATTATGGTTTGATTGTTCTATACTTTGGGATTTTAATTGTTTATGTATTTTGATTGTATGATTTTGAGCAATTGATTTAGATTTTCTAAGCAATTGGGATTTTACTGAAATAAATTGATTTTTGAGAAATTAATACCTTATCTTAGATTTGATTCTTCTAAAACCATATTCAACCTATTCTTATTCTGTGAGATTGGCGGCTAAGGGTTTCTCAGATAATAAGAATAGTGATCATACAATGGTGTTCAAACGTTATTTGTGAATGAATGTATGATACCCCCTAATTTTGGAACACGGGTTGATCAATTCCGTGCACAAAATCAGGGAATATCAGCTAATCAATAATAAACAAGCACAGAATACAAGAGGAATGATAATAATATAAATAATTAACACTGAAAGTGAAATCTAAATTAACAATTAAATAACAAATTCTCTGATAACATAATCTCCAATAAATTCCCATAATAATAATACATCTCCAGAGAATAACTCGGGAATCCATATAATGTGGACCCCTAATAAAAATCCTAAACTAATAGATGGAATAAATAAATGTTAAATTCAAAAGTAATAAATAATAACGAAAACATAGTGGAGGTCCTATGTCGATGACATCGGAAGAGTAATCAAGACTGGCTTCTGTTCTGCATGAACTGACTCTACGTCTGGAACTGTCGAAGACCTAAAAAAATAACAACTAAGGTGAGTCAAAACCCAAGAACAAACCCTTTCTACTATACCCCAAACAAAGACTTGATAAACGATACATCCTAGTCCGACTCATGCAATGATTACGTAGGTCAATATACATAAGTATACACACTATTAACTCTAACTGGATTATAAGACAGCCTCAACCGGATAGTAGGTCTCATGGAAGCGCACAAAAGGTGGTCATGAGTATCTCTTCTACCAGGGCACACACATCCCTATATCCAGCTACCCATCTGACCTGGCAATATACGCTAACCCTAACCATTAAACCCGAGATCTCAAGCTCGTGTCATGGTATACACTTAATGTGTGAATATCAAGAATGCATAGTGGCCACCACATTTAAAATTTATAAAACTACTAGACACTTATACTATGTAGTATGAAGTGAGAAATGATCGTCCTAAGAGACCGTAAGGGTATTTGGAATAAAAGTCGGATTAGTAGGTCAAGTGATCAAAAGAGGGGTTTGGTTTGGTTTAATTAAACTATAATTGAACTTAAAAACATACAAATGAAAATAAGCTAAATGAAATAGGATTGAGAGAATAGGAGAGATGTCTTTCGGCATAAGAATCATCATTAAACTCTTCCTCTAAACCACTAGCCTTTAACAATTTTGGGGAAATTTAATGTTGTAAACCAAGTGTGTGCTACCAATTGAAACGATGAGCATGGATATCAAAAACAAGCATAAATTGTCTACTTAAGCTAGGATGTTGTACAACTCACCAAGTTAAGACATAAACCATTCAATAAACCCACAATTATAGCACACATCAATCTAGAGAAATGTACAACTTGCAATCATAAGTATGGACTATCAAACTCAAGCATGGATTATCTACTTATCTAGGAATTAAAATGCAACTACACTACAATTACACTTAAACAATGAAATTAAAGCAATTAAACTAAATGTGTAGAATAATCCATCAAGCATAAGTATAGCCCATCAAATTAATTAACAAGTGTAGCCAATAAAAACCATGCATGACCATCACTAGATTCACAATTTAAAGAAACTAGTGTAGAGACATTACTCTCAATTTAATCACACATAGACATGAAAATAAACTAGAGAATTAATTGGAAGAATTCAACCATATAAATCATAAACAAAATCAAGATCTATATGTTCACAAGGTTAAAACATTCATTATAACAAGAATCCCCAAAAATGTCAAAGATCTAAGGTTTAGAGTGCAAGCCTAGGGCTTTTCCCAACCCTAAGATGGGATTTAGCCACTCATGGATGTGTCAGATCTAATCTTTGAGCCCTCAAGGGCAATCTCCATGGTTGACTCTTTCTTCTTCTTGGTTTTCTTGGTCGAAACCTTACAAATCTCTAATATCTTGCCTCTTTTCTTCCTCAAAACCCTAATTCTAGAGAAAGAAACTATGTATCTAATCTAATTTTAGCTAATAATTGAGTAAAAACTAGTGAACCCCTAACAAATGGTTCATTTTCCTTTATATACCTAGACCTTTGAAGTGCAATTGGGTAAGAAAATAGGCCTTGAAAATATCTAATCCCGCAGCCAAAAGTTAGGTGAAGATCGGGCGAAGTTAAGAATAAAACATCTCACTGCCAGCAAATCGGCGATCGACCGTAGATTTCGGCGATGGATCGTCAACTTCTGCGATCGATCAAGGTTGACGTGGCAGTCTTATCTTGACAATTGGCAACCTTAACCAATGAACTGGCGCTGATGTGGCATTGCGATGGATCGCCAATTTCTTGCAATCGATCGTGACTTTGAACGAGCGATAAGGTGGTAACCTTATCCTTTTACTGATGTGGCTGCGATCGATCAAATTATGCGATGGATCGTCAACTTCTGCGATCGATCGTGAATCTCTAGGGCAAAATTTTGAACTTTTTTGGGATTTTCTACTTGTCTCCAAAAAGGTCTTAATAGACTGTTTTTAGCCCATTTGAACCTTATTGACCTAAAATGGACAAAAATACAAATTAGAACTAAAACGGGAAAGTAAAATAGATAAATAGACTAAAATACCCTAACTTAGGTGCTAAAATGTAGAACATTTGAGCACTTATCAGTATGTGGCTAGACTTATTAGTCAGCCCGTATGTATGAGTAAGCTATATCCTAACAATGGTGTTGCTAAGACCATATTCTCACAATAGTCCTCCATTATATACTAATAATCAAGAAAGTATAACTTCATATATATGTACCGCCACATGCATGACTATTATCATTTTATAATCTGTATCAATTGATATAACAATACATGTTATTTAAAGGTGTCATGCAAATAACTTAAAATGCAAGCAAAGTAATTTACCGTTTCATGAATAATTAACGTAATATTATCCTCTACAATAATTTTCATGACAAGGTAAGCCTTTTTGGACATTAATTTAATAACTTGCCATTCAAATAAGTTCCATTATAATACTGTACCTTCATTACCATAATTACTATGCAAATAAATCTATAACTGTCAACCTATACGTGCCTAGAAATCTAAGCTATGACTTTTCTAGATTAAACCTTAGCATGTTAATAACAATGCTCACATGCTAAATGTAAACCCAGATAGACATCCAATATACATCTGCTAGAATCAAAGTCTGTTCATAACCATGCTCACATGTTAAATATAAAACAATATAGCAATCAATATATATATACCCAACTGACCCAGCCAAACCTATGCTACCACAAAAATTTGCAACACCCAAGCAAATATATATATTAAAGTGCCTACTGAATTTCGCACAATACAACAATTAACCAAAGAACCCAACAAACAGTCCCGATCAAAGTTTTAAGAAAACAGCAACCATATATATATATATATATATATATATTAAAGTGCCCACTGAATTTCGCCCAACGCAACAATTAACCAAAGAATCCAACAAGCAATCCTGATTAAAGTTTCAAGAAAATAGCAACCATATACACGAATATATATCTATATATATATATATATATATATATATATATATGAAATTAACACCATAATGACCCGATTTAGTTATACAATTAAACAATTTATTTTCTCTAATTTCACCTAGAATCCTCCAAGAGATGAACTGAATATGAAGTCAAAGAAAATGAATAGAACAAGGACTTACCTCAAGAGTTTCGGGTTGAAACTCTACACCGTTCTTTTCAAATTTTCCCTTGACGATGGCGACTTTCGGGTCGCCGTCGTCTACTTTGCTGCTCCAAATATCGCCCACAACAGCCTTTTCCTATGCCTCTTGGTTCGGTCTTACCACTCTCTTCCTCCTTTTTTTTCTCTCTTCCTCTTTCTCTTTTTCTTCCTCTCTTTCTCACCGCCCCCTCTTTGTTTTCCTTTTGTTTTGTACACAGACCACAAAAATATGTATACATATACAATCTATCCTAACTTCATCCTATATTAACTCACATACTTCCAACCACACCATAACATAACCAACCGTAATCACCTAACAACTAAACTACACCATAACAAAAGACATGGCTAACTCCTAAAAGGTATAAATATAATAATTGAATAACCAAAATATAAATAATAATAATAATAAAGGTACAATACTATTATTGTCTAGTATTAACCTTAATAACTACTAATGTGTAATATATACCTTAATAATTATTACACGTATATAACCACACACACACACACACACACACACATATATATATATAATAACACCAATGAAAAATTTACAAATAACTAAAGAATTTCTGCTTAATAATTAACATTTAAATAACAAAAAAATAAATACTCCATAAATAATTCAAATTGCTAAGTAGATAAAAAATAATAATAAAATAAAATAAACACTAAATAAATAATATTTAAATGACAAACAAATAAAATCGTAAAACAAATGCACAAATAATTCAAATAGCCACGTAGATAAATAAAATGAAATAAAATAAAAAATAAAATTCTTGAAAAATTTAGGGGTATTATAGAATGTTTCCATAGTCTATGCCTAGGGAAGACGAATTATACTGCAACATTAGTTTGAAGTAGATAGATAGATAATTCGTATAACTGAAGATAGGTTATTATTAACTGAAATTTATGAATAATCTTTCTTTAAATTGAATTAAATGATTGTCATTGAGTTTAATTCCGAATTATACATAATATTGAAATCCTAAGGTTAAACAGTTGACCATAGTATGAGGTTCGTGGTGAAGTCAATGCCTAAGATCTTTTCTCTTTGATCTCAACCTTTTAATTATTTTAATTTTGTTCATGTTATTGAATCACAACAAACAACAAACAACCCTTCCTTCTAAATTAAAATAGTATTAATTGAAAATTTGATAAACCACCAGTCCCTGAGGTTCAACACCCTCTAAGTAGCCCTATCCTGTAAAGGATTCGTACTATTGCGAGTGGTATAAATTCTAACACATCAATTTTTGGTGTCGTTGCCGAAGACTATGAAATAGTTTTATTAAGTTTGAGATTAGTTGTACTTTAATTTATAAATGGGCAGGAATCTAGGAGCAAGGACAATGACTCTTAAGGAACGGAAACAACGGTTTTAGAACCTTCTGTGAGTTTTTGTCATTATTTTTCTTTACTTAGAAGTTTTCTTTTTGTTACTGTTTTCACCATTGAACATAGTACATGTTAGGTCAGAACCATTACTTGAATATGACCCTGAACTAGAAAGAACTCTTAGGCAAATTAAAAAACCTAAAAAGAATTCTAAATTGTTAGGATAATCTTTTAGATCAGACATGGCTACTGAAGGTGAGAATGCTTTGAGAGCTCGTGTACCACCTGCACCTGCTCCTACACCACTGAGGGATCATTATATTCTCACTTCATACACTTTCCCCTTGTGCTTCCAATTCCTATACACTAACGCAACCCACTTTGAGATCAAGCTTGCTATAATCCAAATGCTCTATTCATTCCATGGGTTTGTAACTGAAGATCCTTATAAGCACTTAGATGAGTTTATGGAATTGTGTTCAACTACTAAGTTGTTTACTCTCTCTGATGATGCTTTTAGGATGAGACTCTTCCAATTCTCTCTCAAGGACAAAGTGAGAACCTAGTTGCACGCCCTACCAAATAATTCCATAAACACATGGAATAAGTTGCAAAATGACTTCTTGAAAAAGTACTATATTGTGGGTAAAACTAAACATATGAGAAGAGAGATTATGCAGTTTACCCAAATCCCGGGTGAACAACTTCATGATTCTTGGGAGAGATATAATGATCTTCTGAGAAAGTGTCCACACCATGATATTACTAAATGGCAATTGGTGCAGATCTTCTATAATGGATTATCAGATCCGCATATGAACATGGTTGATGTTTCCAATAATAGAGCTTTCTTCATAAGAGTGCAAATGACGCTTGGGAACTGTTTGAGGCCCTAAGTGAAAATTGTGTATAACATGCTTTTTCCTCTAGGTCTAGGTCTACTCCTGGTGTCCACAAGGTTAAAAATCTTTATGAAGTCGAAAAATCTAGAGAGCTTGCCACTTCAATAGAAGAGTTGAACCGAAGGTTCGACCAAGTCTTATCATCTGGCTATGTTCCTGTCTCTTCTCAGCATGCTTCTTTACCAAAGGAGGTGTGTTCAATCTATGATAATCCAGCTCATTTTGCTGATACTTGTCCTCTGATGGGATAATCTTCTGAGATTCCTCAAGAGCAAGTAAATGCTGCATTCTTCAAACCAGGGTATTATCCATATTCTAATACCTATAATCCTGGCTAGAGAGATCATCCAAATCTATCATTGCGGAATCAAAGCCAAGGTAATACTGTTCTCCAATCTCAGGGATAGTACCAAAATTCATCCAATCCTACGCTCCAAAATACTTCTTTCAATCAATCTTCCATTTATCGTCCACCTCAGTTTAGGAATCAATCTACTCAAGTTCTTCTTCCTTTTCCTCCTAGAAATTCTTCTTCTGAAGGTCAAGTACTCAATGCTCTTACTGATCTTAAAGCGAATACCCAACATCTTCATTCTCATTCTCAAGCCATAGCCAAGCTAGAGGCACAAGTTAGGCAAATAACAAGTACTGTATATCGTAAAGAGGATGAAAAGCTGCTTAGTTAGCTAGTGGCCAACCCGAAAGGGTAGACTTACATGATTGATGACACTAATCCTTTAAGTGGTCATCATGAGCAAGTTCAGGCCATCACTACATTGAGGAGTGGTAAAGTGATTGATAACCAAGTTGAGGAACAATGGGAAGAAAAAGAGAGGCATAGGATTCCCATTAATCCCATCATTCCAATTCCACATCTCAAAGATGTTCCCTTACAATCTGCTCCATTGAGCTTTAAAGGAGTTGAAGGTGAAGTCACTTCTTCATCTGCTCCAGACCTTGAGACAGTTTATGAGCCAAGAGCGCATTTTCCTCAACGTCTTAGGAATCCTCCCACTTTAGCAAGCAAGGGGAGAAAATTCAAGACATGATTGAGGTCTTTAAACAAGTAAAAATCAATATACATCTCCTTGATGATATTAAGCAAATCCCTACCAACACTAAATTTCTTAAGGACTTGTACACTCAAAAGAGAAAATCAAAAAGCCAAGCTCCTAAGAAAATTTGTCTCACTGAGCAAGTCAGTGCTGCACTCCTCCTAAGTTTAAAGATCTTGGTGCTCCTACCATTTCTTGTATCATTGGAAACAATGTGATAAAGCGAGCACTTCTTGATCTTAGAGCGAGTATGAATCTTATTCTTTACTCGGTGTATGAGAACTTTGGTTTGGGGGATCTAAAACCCATATTGGTTGTTCTACAGCTTGCTGACCGTTCTGTCAGTCAACGGTGTGGTATCATCGAAGATATACTCATAAAAGTGGACAAGTTCCTTTTTTTGGTTAATTTTCTTGTTCTTGATATAGAACCGATCCACAATCCTAAGAGATGTATTCCAGTCATTCTTGGTCGGCCTTTCCTCACCACAGTGAATGTTTGCATTAACTGTAGGATGGGCGCCGTGGATTTATCTTTTGGGAATATGAAGGTCAAGCTTAACATCTTCAGTGCCATTCATTATCCCCATGATGATATTGAATACTTCTTTCTTGATGTTATTGATGAGTTGGTTGAGGAATCACTCCCAGCTATGTAATCCAAGGATCCTTTATAAGTTTGTCTGACTTACTTCAATTTTGCAGACTTCGACATCGAATCCTCAATCACTGAAGTGAATTCATTACTCAATACCACTTATATAATAGATTTTCCTCCATTAAAATCTGGAACTGAGCCTCTTCCATCACTTTCTAGTACTCCGTCGATTCCTTCTCTTAAGTCTCCACCTAAATTTGAGCTTAAGCCACTTTCGAATAAGCTCAAGTATGCTTTCTTGGGTTTAAATGACACCCTACCAGTGATCATTGCTTCCAATCTTACAAGTTCCCAAGAAAATAGTCTCTTAAAAATTCTTGAGCAAAACAAAGAGGCTATTGGGTAGAGTGTGGCTGATTTGAAAGGAATCAGTCCCACAATTTGCATGCATCAGATTCACTTGGAAGAGAATTCCCAACCATCTCAGGAGCTCCAAAGAAGATTAAATCCCAATATGAAGGAGGTGGTGAAATTATTAGATGCGAGATTCATTTACCCCATCTCTGATAGCATGTGGGTGAGCCCCACACAAGTGGTACCTAAAAAGTTAGGTATTACTGTAGTTAAGAATTTCAAAGGAAAATTAGTTCCACAACGCACCACTACTGGATGGCGTGTGTGTATTGATTACCAAAAACTCAACTTCGCTACTAGGAAGGATCACTTTCTATTGCCATTCATTCATGAGATCTTAGAACGGTTGACTTGTAATGACTCAGTAATTTCATTCCTTTATTTTTTTCGGCATTTTTTTTTTTTTTTTTTCCATTTTCTCCTTTTTCCCTATTCCATCTTTTTCTCGTTTATCATTTTTTCTTACATAACCTCACTTTTTGTGCTCGGATTTGATTCCAGCCTTGCATGCATCCATGATATTTAAATTCCATGACATCTATATTTTTACTTTTGTGGAAAAGCATGCTAGATGTTTACTTTTCTTATAAAGGGTATGGATGCATAGTTTCTTCGGAAATATTCTTGACTTTTGGGGTTTTAGTGTAATTAAATAAAGTAATTATTTTTCATCTTAGGGACCATTTTGTAATTTACTTTGGAAGATATTTTGGAAATGGGCCTTTTTTGTAATTTTTGGAAAGTGTGACAAGTGTCACACTCCCATGGAGCCACTTGTTGACATTATGGTAGAACCACTTGGATGCTTAGTTTGATGACACCTGGAGGGTGGAGATTCACCCATTTGTTGGCCTAGGATAGGAGCACTTGTTAGCATGGATGGTTGACAAGTGTAGGCTTAAGATCAAGCCTTGGATGATTGCTTAGGATGGTAACAAGTGTAAGCACCATATTTTGTTTTACATTTGTGTGTGTGAGAGAGGTAGTGTAAGAACACATAGTGAGTGGAGGAATACTAGATCCACCACTCATCTCTTTTTCATTTTTATTTTTCTTATCTCTTTGCTCTCAAACCCTAACATAGCCACCATTGAAGGAAAAGCTTTAGGCTTTATTTTGGTGCCCTTCCACTCACCTTAAAACCTAAAGCTTGGAGTACTTTAGCTTCCTCTCTCTCTCTTTTACAAAACCCTAGATTGGTTTACCATTTTAAGCTTGGTTGCTTTGGATTATAGAGATTCAATTCTCTATTGAGGTAGGGGTGGTTGTATGTTTATCCTCTTTGGGTTTTATATATATTGGAGCTTGATATATATTGATTACATGTCTTTTAAATTCTTGTATTTGCATATAAATGGAGATTTGATATGCTTGACTTAGGATTTGTGAATTAAAGCATGTATATGACTATTAAATTGAATAGGAAGATTATTGTTTAATTACTTGCCTAATACTTGTGATTTCATTGAGAGTTTATTATGATATCTTGGAGTTATACTTATGTTACTAATTAATAGAGGTTTTATTAAAAGTTTAGTATGAAAATCTTGTATATAGCATTTGAATTTACTTGTAAGTAAATTACTATATTGCATGATTAGTGATTGTGGCCTACATTGCTAATAAATTGCTTAAGTGTAATATGTAGTATCATTAACTTACCACTTTAGACATGTAACCTTAAAGCATGGTTTGTGTGGTTTCACCCTACTTGTGCTTGGTAGGTAGTTTCATGCATTGAGATTATATAAATGTCATAGACTTGTTGATTTTTGGAAGCTTGTAAGGATATGAAATGTTTGATGGCTAGGGTTTGGCTCTAGTACGGAGGATAAGAATTTTCCTAAGTCATAGTGCGCACTAGGTAGTACCTTGTTGGTCATAATTACCCGAAATAACTTGTATGGTCTCGTGGCCATATATCATAGTCTTTCCATTATTTGATTTTGCATTATATTCCAAGTTGTGAATCATGAATTTCTTATAGCTTGTGATTTGGAAATTTTTGTTTCAATGTGGTTAGTGTATGAGGATGCGGCAAGTGGCATGGGCCGGATATGGATCGCAGGAACGAGATCGGGTCGAATGATTGAAGTAGGATCCATGCCAAAGCACCCTGGAATGGGCCGAACCTGGGGGGTCCACCGAGGAAGGTCAAGCCCATTACAAGACCCAACCCAGAAGGAAGAGAGCTTTCGGATATAGGCCCAATGTAATTGGTTAACTGCAATAAAGGCCATGGCCTATAAATAGACCATGACGGGTGGAAAGTGAGAGGAGAATGCTAGAGAGAGAGAGAGAGAGAGAGAGAGAAAAAAAAAAAAACAAAATATTGTATCTTCAATTGGCGCCGTCTGTGGGAATCGAGGACGAAGATCAATTCGAGCCCGATCAGTACCATATTAGTTCAATCAAGTTTGTGAATACGCAGTGTGATTTCTGGAAGCTGAATCCAGATCAGTGAGATTGTAGTTTGTTCCGAGAGAATTCTTGCTTATTGTAGATTCTGAGGCATTTGCTTTGGAATGACGCAATTGTGATTTGCTCAGTTACAGTCAGATCCGACAAGTTTGAAGCTAGAAAAGTTCAGATCTAGCAAACAGCGATCACGATTCGGTGAAGTTAAGCCCAGATCTAGCGGAGTTTGCATCGGTAACGCTTAGATCTGTTTCGAAGTTCGTAATTCATGCCTTTGCTTCGATCCGGAATCATGATAGGGGGTGACAACTCTAATATGGTTGAGAACATCCAGCAAGTGAAACTTGATGAGTTGATGAACATGATCGAAGCTCTCCGGAGAGAAAATGCGGATCTAAGGAATGAAATGCAGCGTCAGGAAGCTCCAGTAATTCCACGACCACTCCTGGTAAGAGAAGAAGGTGTACGTACCGATGCAGCACATCACGGTGAGGAGGTTGGAAACAATCTAGTAGATCCTCACCGCGAGGAAATCCGGCGAGACGGTTTGTCGCCAAATCTTCGTCGTATGGATGATCGTGAAGGATTGACTCACATCGATCCACGGCATGAGCAGACCAGGCGAAATGAAGCAATGACTTTTGATCCACATCAAGAAACACTCAGCCGAGGTGAAGCAATAGAGTTGATTCGTCAGAAAGCTATGCCTCCATGGCACAAGGACTTCGTTGAGGATAGATCATTCGATCCGACCTATCGACCTTCCATGATGACGTTCGACTTTCATAGCTCAGAGAGGAGATCAGTAGACCAGAGAGCAGCCACGGGGTTCCAGAGGGAAAATGAAGCACTCCATTCAGCAGCTCGAACGGTGGATTCACCGTTCACCGATGAGATTCTGAATGCTCCGAGTCTGAGGAAATTTTCCATACCCGTTTTCATTCTATTCGATGGAACGACTGATCCGATCGATCATGTGTATCACATCCAGCTGAAAATGGCTCTAAACACTGAGAATGATTCTTTGATGTGCAAGTGCTTTCCTACAAGTCTGGCCGGACCAGCTCTGAATTGGTTCAAGAACCTGCCGAGGGGTTCGGTGGATAGTTTCCAAAGCTTGTGCGACCGGTTCATAAGCCAATACTATGGAAACAAGCGTCCAACGGAAGATATTTTGAGCTTATTCACAATGAAGCAACATGCTGAAGAGCGTCTCCAGGCTTTCCTAACCAGGTTTAACCTTACCAAGAGCATGGTTATTGAATGTCACCCTTCAACAGCAGTTCAAGCATTCATACTGGCCATGAATCGTGGCACCCCGTTCCACACGAGCTTGGTGGTCAACACGCCGAGGACTATGGATGAACTTAAGGAAAGAGCCGATGGATTTGTGCGCTTGGAAGAGGAAGAGGAAGAGGAAGAGGCGGCAAACGCTCGGAAGACATCCGTTATATCCATGGAATAAAAGACCAAAGCAAAGATCAGGCAAAAACAGGTCCAACCGCAACGCTCCTCGTGGAAATCCGAGAAGAGGCCCAGAGAGGAAGAGCTGATTACTTCATTGAAAGTTACCCTAGCAAGACTGTACCAAGAAAATAAAGATAAGTTCTGACCTCCTTTACCAATCAGACAACCTCTCGAACAGAGTGATCAGTCTAAACACTGTGCATTTCATTCTGATTTTGGCCACCAGACTAACGAATGCAGGAACCTAAGGAGACAGGTAGAGATGCTGATAGCCAGAGGGGAGTTCGCAAGTTATATTCAAGGACCAGCGGTGGAGCAGAACCGACCAATGGAACATGTGAAGAAGAATCAAAAGTCAAATTCTCACAACACGCAACCAGTCTGAGTAATTAATGCAATTCACGATCGGCCAGAACCTGCTGAGGAATCAGATGAACTGCTTCAAACACGCCTTCATCAGGCATGGATGAAGAGAAGGATAGGCAGTGTGAACACTCTGCACCAACAGAGCGCATCAACACAGATAAAGTTTGACACAACAGACTTGTTGCATGTTCAGATCCCTCATGAGGACCCGTTGGTCGTAAGTTTGACAGTGGCCAAATGGTTAGTGCGCAGAGTTCTAATTGACACTGGAAGTAGTGCGAACATCATGCCAAGAGATACATTCGATCGGCTCGAGATCGAACAGGATCAGTTGAAATCCACCGGGAATCCACTATTAGGGTTTGATGGAAAGCGAGTGGAGCCCGTCGGCACGGTGGAGGTAGTGGTACATGCTGCTGAGAGGGTTTTGATGGAAACCTTTGTAGTTGTTGAAATTCATCCCTCTTACAATCTTCTGATGGGTAGAGGGTGGATCCACAGAGTTCGAGGTGTTCCTTCCACTCTGCATCAGGTAATGAGATGCCTGGCACCGGACGGAACCAAAGTGATTGACATTCATGGAGACCAAGTTGCAGCAAAAGAATGTTACTCTGTAACGATGAAATATGCCGGAAAGGGGAAAGCTCTCATTTGTTCAGTAAGTCCAAGATAGCAATTACAGGAGCCTCTCTCCAAGCAGAATGGAGAGGAGGAACCAGTAGGCTTGACTGAAGAACCCCTGCTTGATGTACAGATCGATCCGTTCCGACCAAAAGGAACAACCAGAGTAGGGGAGCGACTCGTTGAGGAGGAAAAGTAGGAATTAGTTGATTTTTTGTCTCAAAACGCAGATGTGTTCGCATGGAGTCACCTAGACATGCCCGGGATCGATCCTTTGGTATCCTGTCATTCCTTGAACGTTAACCCCAATGCAAAACCTGTAAAGCAGAAGCAACGACAGTTTGCCCTCGAGCGCAACCGAATTATTGCGGAGGAAGTTGATAAGCTGCTTGATGCGGGGTTCGTAAGAGAAGTGTACTACCCCGACTGGCTATCGAATGTGGTCGTTGTGCAAAAGAAAAATGGGAAATGGCGCGTATGCATTGATTTTACCAATTTAAACAAAGCTTATCCGAAGGATAGCTTCCCGCTGCCAAAGATTGATCAGATGGTGGATGCAACTACTGGATATGAACGCTTGACCTTTTTAGATGCTTATTCGGGTTATAATCAGATCCCCATGGACCCCGCTGATGAAGAAAAAACTTCTTTCGTTACTGAACGCGGGACGTATTGCTACAAAGTTATGCCGTTCGGACTGAAGAACGCCGGGGCAACTTACCAAAGACTTATTAGCAAGATTTTTAAGGAACAAATAGGGAAGACAGTGGAGGCTTACATTTATGATATGGTGGTCAAAAGTAAGAAGAAAGCTGATCATGTGCAGCATCTTTGAGACGTATTTGATGTTTTACGGCGATATGGAATGAAGCTCAATCTGACCAAGTGCTCGTTCGGTGTAAGTTTAGGCCAATTCCTAGGGCACGTGGTTAATCTCAGAGGCATCATGGCAAACCCTGCCCAAGTAGATGCTCTGACTAAGAATGCCGAGCCGATGACAATCAAAGAAGTGTAAACACTTACGGGACGGATTGCTGCACTGAGCCGTTTCATTTCCAAATTGTCAGATCGATGCAAACCATTTTTTGACACAATACGGAACCACGGCAGGCAGGTTTGGGGAGATGAACAACGCCTAGCGTTAACTGCTCTGAAAAAATATATGCAGAACCTTCCGGTACTGTCAGCTCTAGAATCAGGCGAAAAGCTATTTTAATATCTCGGAATATCTAGCATCGCGACAAGTAGCGTTCTGGTCCACTACTCAGAAAGGAAGCAATATCCAGTGTTCTATGTTAGTAAGACAATGACTGAGGCTGAAAGACGTTATTCAAAGGCAGAGCGGGTGATACTCTCGCTAGTGCATGCGAAAAGAAAGCTCAGGCATTATTTTGAATCCCATCCTATTATAGTTCTAACCACTTTCCCTATCAGAATAATCCTGCACAAACCAGATCTCTCCAAAAGAATGACGAAGTGGGCCATAGAGTTAAGCTCATTTGATATCACATACGAACCTAGAATAGCAGTCAAAGGGCAGGCGGTGGCAGATTTTTTACTAGAATGTGATTCAGAGGACGTGGAGGAGGATCTTTGTAAGTGCTTATGGAAACTCTTCGTTGATGGATCCTCAAATCAGATGGGTGCAGGTATTGGGATCAAACTACAAACGCCAGAAGGTACAGCCTTAAGCCAAGCGCTTCGGCTTGAATTCGCAGCCACGAACAATGAGGCAGAGTATGAAGCGTTGCTGGCAGGAATAAAGCTTGCCAAAGAACTTAAGGTCAGGAATTTGAATGTTTTCAGTGACTCACAATTAGTCGTTCGGCAGGTGAGGGGAGAGTATGAAACCAAGGATGAAATGATGGAAGCATATCGATCTGTTGTTTTGCGGGAGGCGGAGAACTTTGAAAAAATTGAATTCATTCAAATTCTGAGGGAGTATAACGAAGATGCCGACAGGCTAGCATGTAGCGCCTCGGGTTCTGGAGAAACATTGGCAAGGGTGGTTCCAGTGGGAATATTAAACCAGCCATCCATTTTTGAAGAACCTTCAGGCTCGGATCCTTGGCAAGTGAATGTTATTCCATATGAGCCAAGTTGGATTGATCCGATCATAACTTACATCCGAGATGGTACTCTGCCTGAACAAAGAAATGAGGCTAGGAAAATCAAAGCGAATGCTGCAAAGTACACCGTAGTGCATAACCAGTTATACAGAAGATCTTTTTCTAGACCATACTTAAGTGTGTTACCCCCACAGAGGCTTGGCAAATATTACGAGCTATTCATGAAGGTGTATGTGGAAACCACTCAGGGGGGAGATCATTAGCACACAAAGCAATGGCTCAAGGGTACTTCTGGCCAAACATGTCACAAGATTTGGAAGAATTGTCCAGAAGGTGCGATAAGTGCCGAAGGTTCGGACCACTGATTCACCAACCGCCTGAAGACTTGCATGTAATGGCCACACCATGGCCTTTCGCATAATGGGGGATGGACATAGTTGGTCCTCTACCAACTGCCAGAGCTCAGAACAAGTATGTGTTACTGGCTACAGACTACTTGACTAAGTGGGTGGAAGCAGAGCCGTACCCGAGCGTTACTCAAACTCATGTGAGACGATTCATTTGGAGTAATATTATTTGCCGGTTTGGTGTTCCGAGGTCAATCGTCATGGATAATGGTACCAACCTTGATAGTAAGCAAGTAAGAGAGCTGTTGGAGGAGTATGGAATTAATCAAAAGCTGGGAGCAGTAAGTCACCCAAAGGCCAATGGACAAGCGAAAATTACAAACAGAACAATCTTTACTTGTATCAAGAAGAAACTAGAAGAAAGGAAAGGAAGGTGGTTAGATGAACTGCCGAACGTCCTATGGGCCTACAGAACGACCCCTAGAAGACCGACCGGAGAAAGCCCATTCACCATGGCGTATGGAACCGACGCAGTTATACCAGTCGAGCACTTAGTTCCGACTGTTCAAAGCTTGGCATGGAACCGTGAGCATAATGATAATATGCTAAGGTTTAACCTCGATTTGCTGGAAGAAAAAAGAGACGCAGCAGCGGTAAGGCTCGCCTCTTACCAGCAGACGCTTGCGAACAGCCATAACAGGAAAGTAAAACACAGAGACTTTAGGCCAGGTGACCTGGTTCTGAAAAAGAAGGTGGGGATAGTCAAAAAGATGATGCCACCATGGGAAGGCCCATACAGAATTGCAGAGGCCATAGGAAAAGGCGCATATACCTTAGAAACTATGGCCGGAAGGCTGGTTAACAAGCCTTAGAATGCTACTTCTCTGAAGAGGTATTATCAATAAAAAGTTGAGATTCAGTACTGAATTTTGTTTATTTTAAATTGAAAACAGTTGAATGTATAAGTTTATGAGATTTATAAAGGTTGCACTCCTCTTTAAAATCCTAAGCAAAGTAAGTGGCAGCTGGCACTATGAGCTGAATGCCAAACACTTGCTAAGAAAAATAAAAGGCCAAGTGGCAAGTGGCATTCCAGCCAAGCGCCAGGTGCCTAAGCAAAGTAAGTGGCAGCTGGCACTATGAGCCGAACACCAAACACTTGCTAAGAAAAATAAAAGGCCAAGTGGCAAGTGGCATTCCAGCCAAGCGCCAGGCACCTAAGCAAATAAGTGGCAGCTGGCACTATGAGCCGAACGCCAAACACTTGCTAAAAAAATTAGAGGGCCAAGTGGCAAGTGGCATTCCAGCCGAATGCCAGGCGCCTGAGCAAAGTAAGTGGCAGCTGGCACTATGAGCCGAACGCCAAACACTTGCTAAAGAAAATTTGAGGGCCAAGTGGCAAGTGGCATTCCAGCCGAACGCTAGGCGCCTGAGCAAAGTAAGTGGCAGCTGGCACTATGAGCCGAACGCCAAACACTTGCTAAAGAAAATTAGAGGGCCAAGTGGCAAGTGGCATTCTAGCCGAACGCCAGGCGCCTGAGCAAAGTAAGTGGCAGTTGGCACAATGAGCTGAACGCTAAACACTTGCTAAGCAAAAAAAAAAAAAAAAGAGTTGACACAAAAAATTTGATCAGAAGTAGGCCATCTCATTAATAAGGTTCAGAGGGTTACAAAAAATGAGGTGTAAGGATGGCAAATATGCCAAAGTCAGTACATTTAAAAAAAAAAAGTTCTAACTAAGAGGCGTTTGCCTCGTCGGCCTCTTGATGATGTTTGGCTACCTCCTCATTGTTGGTGGTGTCGCCATCCTCACGAGGTGGAGAGTCGAGGTGAATGACAGAATCGTTCTGTTGAGTCCTACCCTCAACAGCGCTGGAAGAATCATTCTGCTGAGGGTTATCTTCAGCAGTAACGGCAGATGGAGTCAGAGTGGACAGAGGAAGAATGTCCAAAGTTAGAGTGGCAGGAGGAGTATGAGTGATCCGAGAAGACGCAATCTCCTGACATTCATCAAATATGCCCTCGGCAGCAGTGGAGTTTGGATCGGTATAAACACCAGGAGGATCAATATCCAGGTCTTTATCAACATCATCAGGGGTAGAGCCAGTCTGACCCTCATCCGGGACGCGATCAGCGTAACCCTCTCGGAACCCCTGAGCATATCTGAGGGCTCCAACTCTAGAGAAACGAGCATGCAGAGCCAGCATACCACCATTTACCCTGCTGATGGTATCAAGTAAAGCGTTGCGCTCGTCCAAGGCCCTTTTTTCAAAGGCCATCCGAACGGATTGCTCATCATTCAGAAGGCGTAGCAGTTCTTCCTTCTTGGCCCTAAGGGATTCCCGCTCGGTCTGCCAGACGCTCTTTTCAAGCTGCAGAGCATTCCTCTCATCCTGAAGAGAGTCAGTCTCCTTCTTCAGTGAATCCCTCTCTTTTTCAGTTTTACCAAGTTGAACCATCAACCCGGTCTTCTGAGTAGCTAAATTATCGTTCTCCTTGTTCGCTGCGCTAAGGCTGTCAGAAAGCGCGCGGACCTTGGCATTCACCTGCTCAACTTGCTTCTGCATAGCCATTATCCCGTACAAGGTCTGTAGAGATATACAGGACAACTGGTTAAGCCGAGCAGATGGTTTATAGAAAATAAGTGTCAAGAGTATGTAAAGTTTTATTGACTAAGGGGTAGAAGTTACCTCCATGGCAGACAAGGGGAATCAGCTGAACACCTCTTTCTGAGACAGACCTTTGGCTACCTCGATGTCCTTGGGAGTCCACATACTCCTGTAGTAAGCCATTGCAGTCTGACCATCTTTGAACATGGTCTCGGTCGGTTTCACAGACGATCCGTCTGTTCGAATGAAGCAAGGGCTCCATGGCGCCGTTCCTGAAGTGGAGGCATGCCCAGAAGGGGTGGGGGGCCTAGCTTGAGGAGGTCTCGCCAGGGATATCATGTTCGGCCCAGAGGGCCTAACCCTCTGAGACAAGGGAACGTCATCTATGCTGAGGGCACTGTCAGGCTGATGCCTTTTTCCTCTGGCTTTTTCCCGTGCTGAAGCAGTAGAAGAACCAGGAGAATTGTTGACAGAGGGGGCAACGTTCGGACTGGCAGTCACCGTATTGGCGACCGGGTCAGCAGCCGTCACAGATGGATCGGTGGAAGGAGTGGTATCAGAAAGGGTAGCGGAGGAAGATGCTGAAGCCGGTGAGGAATTTGATGCAGGGGTGATAGCAGGACTGGGGGCAGTTTTCTTCCTGCCGAAGGAAGGGATCTGGAGTTGGCTCATTGTCTTGCCGAGGACTAAGATATCGAGGAGATTATCTGGGTTGAGAAGGTCCGAGCAAGAGGGAACGTTGGTCAGAACGTACCGCTTCAAGTAGTTATCCCTATCCCTGCACACACTGTAGCTCAAGCCATCACAAGGAATGCCTAAGGAATGGCACAAGAAAGAACAAAAATGGGGAATGTAAATCTCGCAAGGACAGTCGCTCTTATGGTTTTTATATTTCTTGTAAAAAGAGACAGAGCACTCTCTGAAAGCGCTCGGTATAGGGAAATCCTCCGCAGCTGGAGAGAACCAGGCTCCCCTAACCCCAATAATGTTTTTCCTCCAACCCTTCTCGGATTTGATCTTATCCGTGCAGATGGACCTCTTCTCAATGGGGAAAAAGTGGTAAAACGGTTCGTCAGTTCTGATCTTGCTGACCTTGTAACAGAGGAGAAGATCTACGAGGTCCAGATCCAGACCTCTGTCACGAATCAGGAGTAGCATAACAGATAAAATCCTAAGGAAATTGGGGTTTACTTGTAAAGGGGAAAGATTTAGCTTGTTAAAAACATAGCAAAAGAAAGGATGTAAAGGAAATCTAAGGAGATTGAGGTAGAGGAGTGAAAACAGGGCCTCGCCGGGAAGAAGGCCAGCACCGGTTCTAATATTCACTTCTCGGGGGCAGTTTCTAACTACATCGTCAGGAAGGTGAAGTTTCATGCGAAGAACATCTAGATCTATTGTCATGGTGAGAATGAATGAGGATTACGGGGAGGAGAAAGAAGTCTTCCAAAATAAAAATGCAAATGAAACTAACCTTAGAGAGTGAAAACGGCAGAGAGTATTGCAAAGCCATTGGAAGGAAGATCTTTCGCAAGAGATCGCCGGAGAGGATTCAAACAGCAAAAGGTGAGATGGAGACGGTAAAGAGGATCAATGGAGAATCAATGGAGCTTATAAAGACGAGATGAGCCCAAGGGCCGAGGAGTCAGGAAAGCGATGGGTTGTCTTTTTGAATCTCGAAGCGCCGACCCCTAGATCTAACCGTCCATTCTCCCACACGATCTCCTCGAGCCGTCAGGTAATCATTAGCAGCCTCTAATAATTGCCCCCTAATCAATAAGGGGTAATTATGGGGGTAGTTGAGGATGCGGCAAGTGGCATGGGCCAGATATGGATCGCGGGAATGAGATCGGGTCGAATGATTGAAGTAGGATCCATGCCAAAGCACCCTGGAATGGGCCGAACCTGGGGGGTCCACCGAGGAAGGTCAAGCCCATTGCAAGACCCAGCCCAGAAGGAAGAGAGCTTTCGGATATAGGCCTAATGTAATTGGTTAACTGCAATAAAGGTCATGGCCTATAAATGGACCATGACGGGTGGAAAGTGAGAGGAGAACGCTAGAGAGAGAGAGAGAGAGAGAGAGAGAGAGAGAGAGAAGAAACAAAATCTTGTATCTTCAGTGTACTTATTCATGTATACTTGGATGTTATGTGGTTATCATTTCAAATATTTGTATAGCTTGAGATGATCCCTTATAGTACCTTGAGAACATAGACGTTAGGTGGAATGCATTCTTGTGATGTTCTATATTTGGTTCACATTATACTTGAAACTATAGGGTATCCGCATGCACCACATCCTACGAGTAACTTGTTTACTCACCCTAGTTGTTTGGGTTATTTTGTAGGTAAAGAAACTTTGTTTTGGGATACATCACATCCCTAAGTTGCTTTGATGCCTTGAAGTATTTTGTTGTATTTTGTAAAACATACAAGTGTTAGCATGTAGTATCATTTTAGTGTAAAATGCTATTTTTGCCTTGAATCGTGTAATGTGTACCTAAGTACACCTTTTGTTGCTTATTTTATATGTATAACATAAGGCCAAGGGCCATTAACTCTAAAGTTTACAAGTGTGTTTTTAAAACTCAAGCATTGCCACTGTAGCCTACTTGTGAAAATGGAGGTTTGGTAGGTCGAAATTTGTAAACGGATTGTAATGAGGCCGTAGGCCATTGTAGATTGTCTACTCTATCATTTTATGTTTGTGTGCATGTTCACATCTCACAAAACTCTTATATTTAGACTTTGGAACTATTTTAAGGTGATTTATGAAAATTTAAGCAAAATTCATACATTGGGGTATCATTTAAAGCTTCATTTTGATTTAACATGTTTTAGATGCTTGCATGAAGCTAGGGAATGTTTTGAAACTTGTTCGGATCATATGGGAAGCATGCATAGCTTTAAGATTGAGCCAAGCACCTTCCCCATGGATTGCAGCAGCTTTTTTTACTGCTACCAGGTCCATCGATCGGTTGATAGTAGTCATCAGCCGACTGATGACTGCTTGTAATAAATTGCAGAGAGTTTGCACACTTAACATGGCATTTTGGCCAGTTGGTACTGTTCATCAGCTGACTGATGATGGGGTTTCGACTGGCTGGTACTGTTCATCAGCCTGCTGATCCTCCCTTAAGCTTGGTTTCCTTTCAGTTTCTTGGACAAATTTCTTGGGTCAACTTCAGAGGGTCCTATCTCCTTCATATCTAATCCAAATTAGGTCATTCTTAAGCCTAAATTCAAGATCTTGAAGTCAGCTTTCCAATGGTACCAACTATACATAAAATATATAATTGTAGTGAGAGTTATACTAGTTTTAGTGAGATAGGGTCGTGGTACCTCTAAATCAGAGGATGCCTCTTTGTTCTATTTTCATATCTTTTCCGTCTGGACTCCGAATCAGGTGATTCTTGAGTCTAGATTTGTTAATTTTTTTGTTATCCTTCCAATGGTATGAACGGTAGCACTCATTTATGGGTAAAATGACCATTTTACCCTTGGTTCATTTTTTGTAGGGTTTTGGAATCCGTGTTTCCTTCTTGCTTTCGTTGAGCCTCAGGACTCCTTAGGGAGTAACCTTTATGTCTTAAGGATGATATACATCTCTAGAGGCCATGTTTCTTTTTAGTTTTCGCATTTTGGATCCGTTTCGGATCATCACAGGACACACTGGGTTTGTAAAATCCAGGGTCATCATCGGTGGTATTAGAGCTCCTAGGTTCGAAAACCTTAGGACGATGGGTTTTGGGTGCATATCATACTTTTTTTTTTACTTGCTTTGACATGGTTACGTGTTCCTTGATAATATGTTTTGATTTAATAACATGCTTATGTGCTTATGTGGCAGTATGCTTAGGAATCTACCTTAACTGTTCCAGCATATTATATATGTTCATAGGCCTTAGCATGTATATATGCTTGTCTGGCATTAGCATGTTGTATATGCTTGTATATTTAAGCATGACTGTATGTTGCATACATTTCTTGCTTCTATTATGTGATACTTGTTTCGTGCATTCATGGCATGAGTCGCATTAGGTCTTTATGACTTGTGTTGTTGCTGACCTTATCCTTTATGTGTGTAGCACTATAGTTTTGATTCACGGAGAGTCTTCTCGTCATGTCAGAATGGATGAGCAGGTTGAGGAGCAAGTTGCAGACATCGGGCTCTCACGGGGTCTAGGGAGGCCCAGGGCTCGACCTCATGGCACGGATCCTAATCTACCACGAGCGCCAACTTATGAGGAACAGATTACACAGGGAGTGGCTCTAGGGATGTTAGAGTCTATTCAGTAAATGTTTCGTCAGCATATTGCAGGGATTCAGATTCCGGTACTGACACCATCACCGGCACCAGTTACTAATGAGGCATTGGACTATTTTATAAAGTTACAGTGGGTTAAGATTGACCAATTTACGGGGAGTATGGATCCACTTGCTTCAGAGGCATGGCTTGATCTCACGGTATGTAAGCTCGATAACATGGCAGTACCTACAGACCGATTGAGGATCTTCTTGACTGCCTCTATGTTCATGGGGGATGCTGATATCTGGTGGAGGTCCATGACCAGTATCCACGATGTGGAGGTGATGACTTGGGAAGAGTTCAGGACATTGTTCTTCGATCGCTTATTTTTGAGGGCTATGAGGCAGGACATGAAAGTGCAGTTCACAGGTCTCGATCAGGGCATGATGAATGTCATTGAGTATGAGACACGCTTCACTTCTCTTTCCCACTATGCGCCGGAGATGATAGCTACCGATGAGCTCAGGGCAAGGAAGTTTAAGGATGGGTTGCATCTTGATATTAGGCCATGAATTTCAGTGTTGGATTTGAGGACCCACGGGGAGGTAGTACAGAAAGCTATATTGGTTGAGGTAGAGGACCGAGATCAACTCAAGATCAAGGGTTCATATAAGCAGTCTCGTGGAGAAGCTTCATCAGTATCTGTTGGGGGCCAGTGGAAGAAGGTTAAGGCCGGGGACAGCTCATGTACTCAGGGATAGTCACAACAGGCTCAATCTGTACCTGTAGTTCCAGTATCTTTGGGGTCAGCCCGGGGAGTGATTTGTCACCACTGTCAGCAGTTGGGGTATATCAAGCCTCGCTATCCATAGCTTTAGCCACACGCCAGTCAGTTTCAGGCTAGTGAGCCTACAACTTTGATGAAGGGGGTTTGCGAAGCTTGTTACTATTGCAAGCAACCAGGTTACTTCAAGAGAGACTATCTGAAATTACAAAGCAGGACACAGAGTGGCATAGGTTCACATGCTACACCGGCACAGTCAACAGTTGTGCAGTCAGGTTTTAGGGTGCATCAGGCACCGCAGTCAGTGGCACCGCCAGTTGGTTCATATCCGGTCAGAGGCTCTATGCCTGTTACTTCCGGACATCAGTTGGGTCACTAGGGCAGTTCTCAGTAGTTGGGGGCTCAGGGATGAGCCTACGCATTGCCATAGGCCGATACCTCTACAGGGACTTCTACGGTTTGAGGTATCTTTCCAGTTTTTAGTTCTTGGGCTAGAGTTCTTGTTGACATGGGTGCATCGCATTCATTCATTTCTGCATCATTTGTACATTCCTTGGGGCTGGAAGTCACACTGTGGGATGGTTTCCCTTGTGTTAACACACCTGTAGTGGGTCCAGTGTCTTTGAACTGTGTTTGTCGGGGTTGTGCTATTGAGATAGTTGGGCGGACCTTAGAGTTTGATTTTGTTATTTTTGACGTCATTCTCGGGATGGATTGGTTATCCTTCTTTTGTGCTACGATTGATTGCTTCCGTGGGAGGGTGACTGTCTACACTCCTGAGGGAGACTATTTTCACTTCATGGGAGATCAGAGTGATTCCCATCCTATGATTGTTTTTAGTATTGGTGATTAGAGTAGCCACAGGTCTTACTTGGCTAGCCTACTAGCTGAGGAGGACAACAGCTTGGGCTGTGTTTTTTTGGCAGTTGTAGACGAGTTTCAGGATGTCTTTCCAGAGGAGTTGGCAGAGCTTCCTCCTCTTTGGGAAGTTGTCTTTGCCATTGATGTCATTCTTGGTATTGCATCTACCTCTATGGCACCGTAACACATGGCACTGGCAGAGCTTAATGAGCTGAAAGCTCAATTGGATGATTTGAAAGCTAAGGGCTTTATTTATCCTAATGCTTTGCCCTGGGGAACACATGCTCTTTTTGCGAAGAAGAATAATGGGTCTTTAAGACTTTGCATCGATTATCACAAGTTGAACCACGCTACGATCAAGAATAGGTATCATTTGCTTAGGATTGATAACTTATTTGATCAGTTGAAGGGAGCCACTTGTTTTTCGAAGATTGATTTGAGATCGAGTTACTATCAGTTGAGTGTTAAGGATGAGGATATATCTAAGACTGCTTTCCGTACATGGTATGGCCATTACGAGTTTTTGGTGATGCCATTTGGTTTGACTAATGCTCTAGCAGCTTTCACGGACTTAATGAACCATGTATTTAGTGACCATCTTGATCAATTCATTGTGATTTTTGTTAATGACATTCTCGTATACTCAGCTTCGGTGGAGGAGCATGAGTATCATTTGAGGACAGTGTTACAGATCTTTAGGGATAATCAGTTGAGCACCAAGTTCGAGAATTTCAAATTTTGGCTACCGAAAGTGAAGTTCCTTGGACATGTTGTGTCAAGGGATGGTGTTGCAATGGATTTGTCAAAAATTGAGTCTATGATGGATTGGGAATGTCCGAAGACAGCGTTTGAGATTCGGAGTTTCCTTAGCCTAGCCGGCTACTACCGGAGATTTGTCCGGGATTTCTCTCGTCTAGCAGCACCTATGACTCGACTTATCTGCAAGGGGGTCAAGTTCGTATGGAACGAGGCATGTGAGTTTACCTTTTAGAAGTTAAAGGTCAGGTTGACATCGGCTCCAGTTTTGATCATTCTTGAACGTGGTTTAGGTTATGTGATCTTTCATGATGCTTCACGGGAAAGTTTGGGTTGCGTCTTGATGCAGGCAGAGCGGGTGGTTACTTATGGGTCTCGACAGTTGAAGACTCATGAGTTGAACTATCCGACACATGATTTGGAGTTAGCAGCAATTATCTTTGCCTTGAAGGGGTAGAGACACTATTTGTATGGGGAGAAGTTTGAGGTTTGCTCCAATCACAAGAGTCTCAAGTATCTCTTCTCTCAGAAGGATTTAAAGTTGAGACAGCACATATGGTCGAGTTCATAGAGGACTATGAATTTGAGTTATAGTACCATCCGGGTAAAGCCAACTTAGTGGCCGATGCATTGAGTAGGAAGTCACGGGGAACTCTTGCTAGCGTTGCCGTTCGTAGATGGAAGATACTAGAAGAACTTGCAGATCTTGGTTTACAGTTTTATGAGGATGTTTCATCGGCTATTTTGTTTAGCCTTGTGGCTCAACCGGCTTTTGTTAGCAGAGTTATTGAGGCACAGTTGGAGGATGGGGAGATGAAGGCCATCCATGTTTGGATTTCAGGCGGCGAGAATGTAGAGGGTTGGACCTTACATTCATACGGTGGTTTCAGGTACAAGGGGATGATATTTGTTCCTTCGTTTTGTCGTGACGATGTTCTTCGGGATTTTTACCACTTTCGGCTCGCAGTTCATCATGGTGGTATAGAGATGTATCATAATCTGCGGCGACAGTTTTGGTGGCAGGGCATGAAACGAGACGTTTATAGTTTGTGGCTCGGTGTCTTACTTATCAGCAAGTGAAGGCAGAGCATCAGAGACTGATATGATTATTGCAACCATTACCAGTAGTTGAGTAGAAATGGGAGCATATCACTATGGATTTCGTAATGGGACTTCCGAGGTCTCAGGCAGGGAAGGATGCCGTTTGGGTCATAGTTAACAGGTTAACTAAGACAGCACACTTCTTGCCTATGGCAGTGACAGATAATGCAGAGAGACTGAATAGACTGTATGCGAGGCAGATTGTCAGGCTTCATGGAGTTCATGTATCCATTGTTTTGAATAGGGATCTGCTATTCATGTCTCACTTTTGGCAGAGTTCAGGAGGCTCTTGATACGGGGCTTCATTTTAGCACGGCATTCCATCCTCAGACTGATGGTCAGTTGGAGTGCACCATTCAGATATTAGAGGATATGTTATGGGCTTGCATCTTGGATTTTGGGGATAGTTGGGAGGACTACTTGCCTTTGGTTAAGTTTGCCTACAACAACAGTTACCAGACCAGTATTGGCATGGCACCATTTGAGGCGTTGTATGGCAGACCTTGTAGATCTCTAGTTTATTAGACCGAAGTTGGTGATACTGTTGCCCTGGGTCCTGACATTGTCATTGAGACTACAGAGAAAATTAAGTTAATTCGGCAGCGGTTGGCTACTGCACAGAGTAGACAGAACAATTATGTTAACAAGAGGAGACGATCATTGTCTTTTGAGGTAGGGGACCATGTCTTTCTTAAGATTTCTCCGCGCAAGGGGCTTCTGAGATTTCGACAAACTGGCAAGTTGTCTCATAGGTTCATTGGACCATTTGAGATTTTAGAGCGCGTCGGTGAGGTTGCCTATCGTTTGGTGTTGCCGCCAGACTTAGATAGGGTTCATGACGTCTTTTATGTTTCTATGCTGAGGAAGTACAAGTCGGACCCATCGCATGTTTTGCAGTGAACTAATGTGGTTGTTGATGAGGATGTGACCTACGAGGAAGGTCTGGTCCAGATTCTTGATTCAGGGGAGCAAGTCTTGCGGACCAAGACCATTCCATTGGTCAAGGTCTTGTGGAGACACCATGGCATTGAGGAGGCTACCTGGGAGCTCGAGCAGGAGGTTCGCCCCCGGTATCCCCAGTTGTTCTCACTTTCAGGCACATCTTGATTTCAGGGGTGAAATCCCTTTAAGGTGGGGAGATTGTAATAACCAGGTTATTTCACTCCTTTCTTTTTTTGGCATTTTTTTTTTCTTTCTATTTTCGTCTTTTTTCCTATTCAGTCTTTTTCTCGTTTATCATTTTTCCTTGCATAACCTCACTTTTTGTGCTCGAATTTGATTCCGGCATTGCATGCATCCATGATATTTAAATTCCATGATATCTATATTTCTACTTTTGTGAAAAAATATGCTAGATGTTTACTTTTTTTATTAAGGGTATGGATGCATAGTTTTTTCAGAAATATTCTTGACTTTTGGGGTTTTAGTGTAATTAAAGAAAGTGATTATTTTTCATCTTAGGGACCATTTTTCAATTTAATTTGGAAGATATTTTGGAAATGGGCCTTTTTGTAATTTTTAAAAAGTGTGACCAGTGTCACACTCCCATGGAGCCACTTGTTGACATTGTGGTGGAACCATTTGGAGGCTTAGTTTGATGACACATGGAGAGTGGAGATTCATCAATTTGTTGGCCTAGGATAGGAGCACTTGTTGGCATGGATGGTTGACAAATGTAGGCTTAAGATCAAGCCTTGGATGATTACTTTGGATGGTGACAAGTGTAGGCACCATATTTTGTCTTGCATTTGTGTGTGTGAGAGAGGTAGTGTAAGAGCACATAGTGAGTGGAGGAATACTAGATCCTTCACTCACCTCTTTTTCATTTTTATTTTTCTTATCTCTTTGCTCTCAAACCCTAACATAGCCACCATTGAAGGAAAAACTTGGTTTAGGCTTTAGGCTTCATTTTGGTGCCCTTCCACTTACCTTAGAACCTAAATCTTGGAGTACTTTAACTTCCTTTCTCTCTCTCCTCTATAAAACCTTAGATTGGTTTACCATTTTAAGCTTAGTTGCTTTAGATTATAGAGATTCAATTCTCTATTGAGGTAGGGGTGGTTGTATGTTTATCCTCTTTGGGTTTTATATATATTGGAGCTTGATATATATTGATTACATGCCTTTTAAATTCTTGTAGTTGCATACAAATGGAGATTTGATATGCTTGACTTAGGATTTGTGAATTAAAACATGTATATGACTATTAAATTGAATAGGTAGATTATTGTTTAATGACTTGCCTAATACTTGTGATTTCATTGAGGGTTTGTTATGAATATCTTGGAGTTATACTTATGTTGCTAATTAATAGAGGTTTCATTGAAAGTTTAGTATGAAAATCTTATATATAGCACTTGAATTTACTTGTAGGTAAATTACTATATTGCATTATTAGTGATTGTGGCCTACATTGATAGTAAATTGCTTAAGTGTAATATGTAGTATCATTAACTTTCCACTTTAGACATATAACCTTAGAGCATGGTTTGTGTGGTTTCACTTTACTTGTGCTTGGTAGGTAGTTTCATGCATTGAGATTATATAAATGTCATAGACTTGTTGATTTTCGGAAGCTTGTAAGGATATGAAATGTTTGATGGCTAGGGTTTGGCTCTAGTACGGAGGATAAGAATTCTCCTAAGTCATAGTGCGCACTAGATAGTACCTTGTGGGTCGTAATTACCAGAAATAACTTGTATGGTCTCGTGGCCACATATCCTAGTTTTTCCATTATTTGATTTCGCATTATATTACAAGTTGTAAATCATGGATTTCTTGTAGCTTGTGATATGGAAATTTTAGTTTCAATGCGGTTGGTGTAATTGTTCATTTATACTTGGATTTTATGTGGTTATCATTTCAAATATTTGTATAGCTTGAAATGATCCCTTAGAGTAACTTAAGAACATAGACGTTAGCTGGAATGCACCCTTGTGATGATCTATGTTTGGTTCGCATTATACTTGAAACTATAAGGTATGCGCATGCACCACATCCTATGAGTAACTTGTTTACTCACCCTAGTTGTTTGGGTTATTTTGCAGGTAAAGAAACTTTGTTTTGAGATGCATCACATCCCTAAGTTGCTTTAGTGCCTTGAAGTGTTTTGTTATATTTTGTAAAACATGCAAGTGTTAGCATGTAATATCATTTTGGTGTAAAATGCTATTTTTGCCTTGAATTATGTAATGTGTACCTAAGTACACATTATGTTGCTTATTTTATATGTATGACATATGGCTAAGGGCCATTAACTCTAAAGTTTACAAGTGTTTTTTTAAAACTCAAGCATTGTCATTGTAGCCTACTTATGAAAATGGAGGTTTGGTAAGTTGAAATTTGTAAACGGATTGTAATGAGGCCGTAGGCCATTGTAGCGCGTCTACTCTATCATTTTATGTTTGTGTGCATGTTCTGATCTTACAAAACTCTTATATTTAGACTTTGGAACTAATTTAGGGTGACTTTTGACAATTTAAGCAAAATTCATGCATTGGGGTATCATTTAAAGCTTCATTTTGATTTAGCATGTTTTAGATGCTTGCATGATGCTAGGGAATATTTTGAAACTTATTCAAGTCATATTGGAAGCATGCATAGCTTTAGGATTGAGCCAAGCACCTTCCCCGTGGATTGCAGTAGCTTTTTCTACTGCTACCAGGTCCATCTGTCGGCTGATAGCAGTCATCAGCCGACTGATGACTGTTTGTAATGAATTGCAGAGAGTTTGTACACTTGACATGGCATTTTGGCTGACTGGTACTGTTCATCAGCCAGCTGATGATGGGGTTTCGGCCTGCTGGTACTGTTCGTCAGCCTACTGATCCTCCCTGAAGCTTGGTTTCCTTTCAGTTTCTTGGACAGATTTCTTAGGTCAACTTCAGAGGGTTATATCTCGTTTATCTATGATCCAAATCAAGTCATTTTTAAGCCTAAATTCAAAAGTTTGAAGTTAGCTTTCTAATGGTACCAATCACACACAAAAAATCCAACTGTAGTGAGAGTTATACGAGTTTTAATGATATAGGGTTGTGGTACCTCTAAATCGGAGGATGCCTCTTTGTTCTATTTTCATATCTTTTCCGTTTGGACTCCGAACAGGTGTTTCTTGAGTCTAGATTTATTAATTTTTTTGTTATCTTTCCAATGGTGTGCACGGTAGCACTTATTTATGGGTGAAATGACCATTTTACCTTTGGTCCATTTCTTGTAGGGTTTTAGAATCTGTGTTTCCTTCTTGCTTCTGTTGAGCCTCGGGACTCCTCGGGGAGCAACTTTTGTGTCTTAGGGATGATATATTTCTCTAGAGGCAATGTTTCTTTTTAGTTTTCACATTTTGGATCCGTTTTGGGTCATCACAGGACACATTGGGTTTGTAAAATCTAAGGTCGTCACATGGCTGGTCAGAGCTATTACTATTTATTAGATGGTTGTTCAGGCTATAATTAGGTGGCCATAGATCCTAAGGATCAAGAGAAAACTACTTTCACCTGTCCATTCAGCACGTTTGCGTATAGATAGATGCCTTTCGATTTGTTCAATGCTCCTGCTACATTCCAAAGGTGTATGATGTCTATCTTTTCGGGCATGGTTAAAAAGTTTCTCGAGGTCTTTATGGATGACTTCTCTGTTTTCGGATCCACTTTCAAAAATTATCTACATAATCTATCCCTAGTTCTTTAGCGTTATAGGGAAACCAATCTCATTCTTAGTTAAGAGAAAAGCCATTTCATGGTTGATCGGTTGGTCAATCATACATCAACCTTCGCAATAGCACGAATCATTGTAAAATAGGGCTATTGGTCGGGTAAGTCGAACCACTGGGACTGCGCTAGTCTTACGGCAACCTTAGTGTCTAGAATCTTTCTAGAATGATGAAGGGTTTATAAGGGTTTTGTTGTTTGTCACTTAAGCTAAGAATATTGAAATTGCATAAATTAGAAACTTGCAAGAATTAAAAAGAAATGAAATACAAGTAGAGAAAAACTAGGGAAATGAATCCGCTCCAACCCTATACAAATTCTAGATTGAGATTAAATTGGGAAAATCAACATAAATGATGGTCATGACACATAACAACCCTTGGTTGCTATACTATCCTCAAGAGGTTCATTAAATCAAAAACAAGAATAATCCATCAAAGATTCACATGCTTGAACTACCTAAACTAGGGTGTAGTCTTCAACATGCTCCCTAAGCCAAAGATTATCAAGCCCTTAATTAAATGATGAGAGCACACAAAGTTAAGAATCAAGTATAAACCATCAAAGGGCATCCTAAGCAATGATTTATCAAAGTTCTCAAACTCCATGCCATTAAAACCATTCTATGATCTAACTTCCATTGTCACTATGGAAATGCAAGCAATATGATTAGGAAGAGAAACCATCTAAGACAAGATGAATAGCTCAAAATAATCATGTATAGACATTAGAATTCATTACAACACATATGATGCTCTAGATCATAAAATCACCAACAATAATACATTGAAATTCCAAAAGTAAAATCTACACTAGAACATGCTTACAAGGGAGGGGCTTCATCACCTCCCTAGAGAAGATTTAGTTACCCATAGGAGCAATGGAAGAAGGAAGAAGCTTGAAGACCTCCTCCATTTTCGTGCTCCCTTCTTCAAGCTTGAAGAACTCCATCTCCTTGCTTTCCTCTCTCTCTTCTAATCTTGTAGAATATAGCATAATGATATTTGTGGCCTTCCTTGCCTTATCTACCACCAAAAGGTCACCAACCAACATCTCCAACCACTTCATTAAAGAGGAAAGCAAAGTGAAGAAACCAAGGTGCAAGTGGGCTGAAATGAGCCATTTCCGAAGGGCATTCTGCCCAAAATTCGAGCACTCTAAGTAAGGCCTCGAGCACTCGAATTTAGTGTAAAAATGCCCATGCTTCACTTGCTCTGCCCAGACCTACTTTGGTTAAACAGCCATAACTTTGCACTCCGAACTCCGAATGATGAACCGTTTGAAGATTTAGAAAGCTAATTCAGAGCTCTAAATATTTCATGTTTTGGTGGAGATCCAATTCTCAAGGATGGTTGGTCGAAAATGAAGATCAAGGCAGAATTTCATTGCTGCCAGGCAGTTCTGCGCGCCTCTGGTAACAAGGCCATAACTCTCTGCTCCGAGCTCCGAATGACAAACCGTTTGAAGATTTGGAAAGCCGATTCAGAGCTATAAATCTTTCATGTTATGAGGGAAGTCCAGTTCTCGAGTTTGGAAGGTCAAAATGGCAAGCAAAGTCCAGGTTCTACTGCTGCCAGAATTCAGCATTGGCACCTTTTGTTGCTCAAGATTCCACAAGGCCTTATTCTTGTTCCATTTTGGCCAATGAACCTGAAAATGCATAAAAACATAGAAATGAAGATAATCTACATAAATTAACATACAACGGACTTTACTAATGCAATTTAGGGCGCTTGAATATATAATATTCGGCGCTTATCACACCCCCAAACTTACATTTTGCTAGTCCCTTAGCAAAACTACAATGAATACTTCAATGAAAAGACAACCATGGGCATGCTACTACAAAAATATCATCCATGGTAAAATGAGATAGATACATAGCTCAAATACAACTTGAAACAGACAAAAACTGGAGATGGGGTCATTGGGAAAACTACCTTGCATATATGAAGCATTGATACAAAAATTGGCTAAATACATTTCCACATACATGCATCAACATAAAAGTCTATATAAATAACTCAATTATCATCTCTTGAATGGAAATCAACTCTAGCTTCAGTGAAAGTGAATTGGATTCTCAACATGCGGCTTTTACTTTCTTTTCCAATTCCAAAGCACAAGTTTTCAAATCATTGAATTCCCCTTTAAATGAGGTCCCTAAGGCATGATTTTATTTACAAGACAACTTTTGTTGCTTATTGACAATTTATTGCAACTTATAAGCGAAACATAGAATGGTTGTGCAATGCTAAAGTCCCTTAAGCTTTCTAACCAACCTATGTAGCAAGCGTTAGGCCAACAACTCCCAAACCAGATGGCTTTAGGGTGTTAAGTGTAGAGACACTCCAAAGGGCTTAATAGCTCAAGTTGGAAAGGCTACGAACTCTAGCAAACCATGTTTATTACCAGTTTATTTTTTGAATGACCGTGCAATGTTTAAGTCCTTTAAGCTTTCTAACCAACCCTTGTAGCAAGCGTTAGGCCAACAACTCCCAAACCAGACGGCTTTAGGGTGCTAAGTGTAGAGACACTCCTAGGGCTTAATAGCTCGAGTTGGAAAGGCTACGAACGTCAACTGGTCATTATTTTCTTTCCTTCTCAGTTTTTTTTTTTTTTTTTTTTTTTTTTTTTTTTTTAGATTCATGCCAAAAGTATTCATCCATTAGGTTCATCAAATCAGATTAACTAGGCCAAGATCAAGGTCAATCAAGTTGCATGCCTCACAGTTAAGTTTCCAATGTGCATCTGTGCATTGTGAAGCTTAAAAGAGTGTCAAATCCGGCGAGAATCTAATTGAGACATTTATACAGACTAATTTGAATCTACATGATCATTTCAACTCAAATTTTTCTTTATTTTCAAAAATGTCACAATTGCTTCTATACACAAGGTATTAAACATATGCTTCATCTCCAACAGGTTTCAAATTACAATATCATTGCTTAGCAAAAATGCAAAACCAAAAATGCATAAATGCACCCCCAAACTTGAATGTCACATTGTCCTCAATGTGAGAAGACAAGTAAATGAAAATAAGAACAGAGAGGGTTAAAGAACAATAATACCAATCGGAGTGAGGAAGGCAAAGGTTTCCATCTATGTGAATGTGCAAGTGCTTCCCCCAAACTTGGACATGAAGACCTAGCAAAACACAACTAATATACAAATGTAAAAGCATAGGCTCTTAAGAAAAAAAATCAAAACAGAAATGAAAACACTAAGACGAATGTGATTGCAAGGTAAAAATCTGTACAAAATACAAATTGGCACACATGAGTCATAAGTGTAAAATGGAAAACAAAACAATGCCAAAAGCCGTGCATTTAGAGAGATAAAGTTGGCTTAGGCAATTCGTCAAACATGTGGTGTGCAAGACAAAAAGGAAGAGGGCCAAAGGTTGATTAGAGATGAGAAAATCCAAAAATTTGGCCCTGCAAATGCAATACACAACTCCCAAACAATCACAAATCCTTCACACAAGCAATCCCATCCTCCATTGATCAAAAATTGAAAGAAAAAGAGGGTAGACACTTACCCAACAATGGAGAACACAAGGCCCATTATTTGTGGTTAATGGAAGATGTGGATGAGAGGTTGATGATGGTGCTTGGGTTAGAGGAGAGTGGGGAAAAAGGTGGAGGAGGTGAAGGTGGGTTTGCATGGGGTGGTGAGGTTGAGGGTGGTTGGGTTGTGAAGTTGGTGGAGGAGAGGGGTTGGCAGCCGAGGAGAGGAGATGAGGTTGAGTGAGAGTGGTGGGCTGGGGTTTTAAAAGGGAGAGAGAGAGAGGCTTGGTTCGAGCACTCGAAGGGTGCCTTCGAGTGCTCGAAATAGGGGCAGTGGCCTCGGTTGGTTTGCATGAGAGAGCCCGGGCAATGGCGAGCACTCGAAACTTGGGTTCGAGGGCTCTAGAAATCGGCAGAGGGCTCGGCTGTTGAGTGAGAGAGCTTGGGTGAGGTTGAGAGGGGGTTCGAGCACTCGAAGTTGGACTTCGAGTGCTCGAAAAACTGGCAGTGGCTGCAGAAGGAGAGGGAGATGCCGAGAGTTGGGTTGTGGGGATGGTGGCATGATTGCATGCATAGGGAAACGTTTGTGGGTTGGAGTTGAGGTGGTTGTGTGGTTTCTGGGTTGATGGTGGTTGGGTTTGCATGGTAGTTGAGTGTTGCAGAGAGATGGTGTTGGATGGTGGGAGATGAGGGAAGATGGAGGTGCATGCATGCATGAGGCTTGCATGCATGCATGCAGGTCGTGGGGATGGGATCATGCAAGGGGAGTAAGGTGGTTGTTGGCATGCATGGGGTGCAGCAAGTTAGTGTGGTGGATGTGGTGGTATGCCGAGGGTAGGTGATGGTTTGGAGTGTGGATGAGTTGCAGGCATGGGGTTATGGGTTTAAGATGAGGTTGGTTTTGAGAAGTAGGAAGCCGAGAGTTGGCATGCATGATGTGGGGATGCATGAGGGTTGCATGGTTGTTCATGGTTGGTGTGATGGGGTTGATTATTGGAAGTGGGTTGCGTAGGAGAGAGAGGGGGGTGGAGTGGTAAATGGTGTTGGTGTGTTGTTAATGTTGTGCATGGCATGGTGAGGGTTGATGGTGGTAGAGAGAGAGAGGGATGCAGGGAAGAGTTCATGCATGGTTTAGGGATGAGTGGGAGGTTGATTTGCAGGGGCATGCATGGGAGTTGAGGTGTGAAGTGGCATGGTGTGATGCTGAGAGGGGTGGTAGTTGCGAGCACTCAGCAGCTTTGGGTTTCAGCTTCGAGCACTCGAAATCCAGTCTTCGAGTGCTCGAAATCATGGCAGTAGCTGTGAGATGTTGGGCTGAAAATTTGGAGCAATCTAAATGGGCAGCTAGAGTGCTCTAAATGAAGGCAGTGAGCTTGGGATTGATGGTTCACTTTTAGAGCACTCCAAATGGGAGCTAGAGTGCTCTAAATGAAGGCAGTAGGCTCATGTTGTTGGGCTGAAATTGGATGGTAGCAACGAGCACTTGAAATGAGAGATAGAGTGCTCGGAAATGAGGCAGTGAGCTCATTAGGCAACATGGAGATGGAATTTGCAATGTGAGCAACATTATGCAAACTAGATGGAAAAATTTTTGCAACTGCTGCACCTGAGGCCAAGCAATACATAGATGGATTTTCAGACCTTGCATGCATTTTTCCAAACCAATGCATGGATGGAAATCAAGAACTTGGCAACTTCATGCAATGCATGGAAAATTTGGAAAATGCTTCAAACTGTGCAAATTTTTTTACAGCATGGAAAATTTTTAAAAATTTCAAATTCAATCCATTCCAATGCATGGGTGGAATTTGGTCTCTTCAAATGCATGGATGAATGTAGGAAAATTTTTTAAACCTTGCAAATTCATTCCATTCCAAAGCATGGATGAAAAATTTTGAAAACTTTTCAACTTCGTTCTAATGCATGGACAATTTTCAAACTTTTGAACTTCAATCCATTCTAATGCAAGGAGGGAAAATTGTCAAACTCTACACTTCATTGCAATGCATGGAAAATTTAGAAAAATTTTCAAATTGTGCAAATTTTTTTTTCAATGAGTGCATGGATGATTTCAAGAAGATTTCCTAACTTTTGCAACCTCACACAATGCATGGATGATTTTGAGAAAATTTTCAAACTTTGGAACATCTCTTCAATGCATGGATGAGATTAAGAACATTTCAACAATGCATTGAAGATGAGAGGTTATGCATGTGAGTGCCATGTTGAAAGTCCGAGAAAATTGCCTGATAGAGCCGGAAACTTCCGGGAATGAAAACAAGAGTTGAGAAGGTCTAAGAAGCCGGTCTAAAATTGTGGAACACAACTGAAGAGCATTCCAGGAAAATCAAATTTTTGGCTTTTCGAAACCATTTCCCAGAAAATTTCAAGGCTCAGGCAATTGAAAGGAGGGAAGCTTGGAAATTGAAAGAATTGCTTCCCATGAGTGCTAAATTTAACGTCGATAGCTAGACGCACCGAGATCAGGTTAGTCCTCATCACCCTATACCATGTCTCTCAAGAGATTCAAGCTTCCCGAAGTAAGAAAGTTCTTTTGGAAGCGGAAGGAAAAGAGCTTGAAGACAAAAATTGGAAAGAGGTAATGGAAAGACCTCAATCCACTCTTCATCCTCAATGAAGAACTTTGGACTATGGGGCTGATTTGGATTATGGAAAGGTGGAGTAGGTGAGAGTGCACCTAGCAAAGGCTTTTGAAGGGTCATATTGAGCATGGGAATGCTCGACAACTTATCCTTCAAAATTTCAACATCCTCCTCACACTTATCCGGCGGTTCGGGCTCAACAACTTGAGACAACTCAAGTGAGGGAATGGGATGAGATGCAAGCTCCCAAGAAAGAGATACATTTGATGTTGACAAAGGAAAAGAATGAATATGTGGATAAATATTAAGCAAAGAATTCACCTCCGAAATGGAATTGTCAACATTAAAATCCTCACAATTGAAATGAGCCAAACAAGCTTTTAGAGGATCCTCCATTGAAGGAGGTGTATCAAGCAAAGGATTATGTAGGGGCTGTTTTGGAGTAGGGTAGACAATCTCTACATCATTATTTTTCCCATTTTGAGCCACAATTGCTTCATTTTGATGTGGGGCAACAATTTGATCTTCCACCACCATTTTATCATTTTCACATGTAATAACCACTTGATCATTCTCATGATGAAAGTTACTAGGAGTAATCTCATCATTCATAGAATTTTCTTTTGGATTGGCCATAAATTCAAATGAAAATGTTTCCTCCTCTTCATGATTTTTAGCATTAATCCTTTGTTGAATTTGAGATATTTGGTCATCTATCATTGCACTAACTTGGGACTGGTGATATGGTACCACTTGATTGATAGACTCTACTGTGGATTGCATGCTAGCAAGGGAAGCCAATAGTTGATTGTTGGAGTCCATCATTTGTGTGTGCATAGACTCCATCATTTGTTTGTTAGCAACAATTAGCTCATCCAATGGAGACGGTGGAAAAGGAGAAGAGGGCGGGAAAGGATGATCATTGGGTTGAAAAGGTTGCATATGAGATTGTGGGGTTGAATTTCCTATGTCATGCCACAAGAAGTTTTGTTGGTCTCCCCAACCCGAGTTATAACCATTGAAGTATGGATCACTACCCGGTTCAAAGAAATTTTCATTTGGTTGCTCTAGATAGAAGTCCGAGAATTGTCTCGTTGGAAGACAATCTCTTGTATGATGTGTATTACTAGAGCAAAAAGCACAAAACTCATGAGGTGTGTAGAATTGAGTTGGAAGATAACTATTCTCCATCTAGGAGTAATTCAACAACACACAAAGCAATCAACACAACACTTCATCACCATAACCTCCACATACAATGTTCCCATTCTCCTCAATTATCAAGACAAAAAAATGTAAATGGCCACGACAAGGACCAATGCTTGAATACGAAATTTAAAACAATTGAAATAGCCTCGACAAGGGCTTGCAATTTAATTACTTCTAAGCTTAACACATGCACGATATTCACAATTCGAAACTAGAAGTCACGAGACTTACCTGGGGTCCTCTAGACTTACAATTTGCTAGCATTCCCACGGCGAGCTTCGAGTTCCTAGAATCTCACTTACAACACAAAAAAGGTTAAACCACACAAGAAATATTCACAAAACACAATATTAACAATCAAACTAAAATTAAGCCTAGAACTTTGGTCGCTAAACCGTTTGCAGTCCCCGGCAACGGCGCCAAAAATTGATCGGTTGATCAACTATACATCAACCTTCGCAATAGCACGAATCATTGTAAAATAGGGCTATTGGTCGGGTAAGTCGAACCACTGGGACTGCGCTAGTCTTACGGCAACCTTAGTGTCTAGAATCTTTCTAGAATGATGAAGGGTTTATAAGGGTTTTGTTGTTTGTCACTTAAGCTAAGAATATTGAAATTGCATAAATTAGAAACTTGCAAGAATTAAAAAGAAATGAAATACAAGTAGAGAAAAACTAGGGAAATGAATCCGCTCCAACCCTATACAAATTCTAGATTGAGATTAAATTGGGAAAATCAACATAAATGATGGTCATGACACATAACAACCCTTGGTTGCTATACTATCCTCAAGAGGTTCATTAAATCAAAAACAAGAATAATCCATCAAAGATTCACATGCTTGAACTACCTAAACTAGGGTGTAGTCTTCAACATGCTCCCTAAGCCAAAGATTATCAAGCCCTTAATTAAATGATGAGAGCACACAAAGTTAAGAATCAAGTATAAACCATCAAAGGGCATCCTAAGCAATGATTTATCAAAGTTCTCAAACTCCATGCCATTAAAACCATTCTATGATCTAACTTCCATTGTCACTATGGAAATGCAAGCAATATGATTAGGAAGAGAAACCATCTAAGACAAGATGAATAGCTCAAAATAATCATGTATAGACATTAGAATTCATTACAACACATATGATGCTCTAGATCATAAAATCACCAACAATAATACATTGAAATTCCAAAAGTAAAATCTACACTAGAACATGCTTACAAGGGAGGGGCTTCATCACCTCCCTAGAGAAGATTTAGTTACCCATAGGAGCAATGGAAGAAGGAAGAAGCTTGAAGACCTCCTCCATTTTCGTGCTCCCTTCTTCAAGCTTGAAGAACTCCATCTCCTTGCTTTCCTCTCTCTCTTCTAATCTTGTAGAATATAGCATAATGATATTTGTGGCCTTCCTTGCCTTATCTACCACCAAAAGGTCACCAACCAACATCTCCAACCACTTCATTAAAGAGGAAAGCAAAGTGAAGAAACCAAGGTGCAAGTGGGCTGAAATGAGCCATTTCCGAAGGGCATTCTGCCCAAAATTCGAGCACTCTAAGTAAGGCCTCGAGCACTCGAATTTAGTGTAAAAATGCCCATGCTTCACTTGCTCTGCCCAGACCTACTTTGGTTAAACAGCCATAACTTTGCACTCCGAACTCCGAATGATGAACCGTTTGAAGATTTAGAAAGCTAATTCAGAGCTCTAAATATTTCATGTTTTGGTGGAGATCCAATTCTCAAGGATGGTTGGTCGAAAATGAAGATCAAGGCAGAATTTCATTGCTGCCAGGCAGTTCTGCGCGCCTCTGGTAACAAGGCCATAACTCTCTGCTCCGAGCTCCGAATGACAAACCGTTTGAAGATTTGGAAAGCTGATTCAGAGCTATAAATCTTTCATGTTATGAGGGAAGTCCAGTTCTCGAGTTTGGAAGGTCAAAATGGCAAGCAAAGTCCAGGTTCTACTGCTGCCAGAATTCAGCATTGGCACCTTTTGTTGCTCAAGATTCCACAAGGCCTTATTCTTGTTCCATTTTGGCCAATGAACCTGAAAATGCATAAAAACATAGAAATGAAGATAATCTACATAAATTAACATACAACGGACTTTACTAATGCAATTTAGGGCGCTTGAATATATAATATTCGGCGCTTATCAATGGTTAAAGAGGGTATAGTTTTGGGGCATATCGTTTCAGAAAGAAGTATTAAAGTTGATAGAGCCAAAGTAGATTTGATCTCTAATTTGCCTCCCCTACTTCCGTAAGGGGAATGCGATCTTTTCTTGGGCATGCCGGGTTCTATCGACACTTGATCAAAGATTTCAGCAAAATCTGATGTCCTTTATGCCATTTACTTGCAAAGGACACTATTTTTATCTTTGATGAATTATACCCTGAAGCTTTCCATAAGTTTCGCTCTCTTCTTTCCTCTACTCCAATTATGAATCCTCTAAATTAGGCTCTTCCATTTGAGATCATGTGTGATGCATCTGATAATGATATGGGTGCTATCCTAGGACAACGAGTAGAGAAACTACCTCATGTTATCTATTATGCAAGCAAAACCCTCTCAGAAACACAATTAAATTACACCACTACTGAGAAAGAGTTGTTTGCCGTTGTCTCTGCCTTGGATAAATTCAGATCTTATCTATTGGGATCCAAGGTAGTGGTCTATTCTGATCATTCTGCTTCAAGACATTTATTGTCTAAGAAGGAAACCAAACCCTATTTAATTCGATGGATCATCTTGCTTCAAGAGTTTAATTATGAAATGCTGGATAAGAAAGGGTCAGACAATGTAGTGGATGACCATCTTTCTAGAATTCTTATTGAGAACACCTCAACTTCAATTCCAGATCTTGATTCCTTTCGAATGAGTAACTATTTGGGGTTTTTCATGAGAATTTGCCTTGGTATGTCAATATTGTGAATTACCTTGCAATTGGCAAAATTCTTTCACATTGGTCAAAGCAAGATAAAGATAGTTTTTTCTCCCAAGTTCGAATGTACTTCTGGGAAGACCCCCAACTCTTCAAATATTGTGTTGACCAAATCATTCGTAGATACATTCCCGAGAGTGAGTTTCATAGTATTCTGAGCTTCTGTCACACTCTTGCTTGTAAAGGTCACTTTAGTGCAAAGAAAACTGCTTTGAAAGTTCTTCAGTGCGGTTTCTTTTGGCCTTCTCTCTTTAAGGATTCGTATGAGTTTTGTAGGTCATGTGTGCGATGTCAGTAGTTAGGGTCAATATCTAAAAGGAACATGATGCCTTTGACTCTGATCTTAATCATTGAGGTCTTTGCTTTTTGTGGCATAGATTTCACGGGTCATTTCCCTCCTTCGAGTGGTCATGAGTACATTCTTGTGGCTGTTAACTATATTTCTAAATGGGTTGAGGCAGTGGTTACTAGAACCGCCGACCTTGCAGTCATGGTTGAGTTCATTCAAACGAACATTTTTAGTCGGTTTGGTATGCCACAAGCTATTATTAGTAATGGAAGTGCTCACTTCTGCAACAGGTATTTTCGTACCTATTTATTCAAATACTTCGTCACTCATAAGGTTTCCACTCCCTATCATCCCCAAACAAATGGCCAAGTTGAAATTTCCAATCGTGAGATTAAGAACATTCTTAAGAAAACGGTTAAACCAGATCCCAAAGATCGGTCCTTGAGACTTGTAATACCCCTAATTTTAAAAAGATAGTCTCGGTATTTATTTTAGGATTTTATTGCATTTTTAAATTCCTTATTTGATTATTTAACTATTTGTTTAATTGTTTAATTGGTTAATTGAATTATTTGTTGTCATTTAAATTATATGTTTATGTGGAAATTGAACAAATTGTTTTATTTCAATAAATTGATTCATTAACTAATGTGATTAAATGATGTGTGCTGTATGTTTTATGTGTTAAGTGTTTAGTAGTAATTGATTGTTTAAATTAAATGTTATTTTACTTTAAGGAGTTAAACTTGGACAGTAGTAATGGACCAACTGTTTGGGGCTCATGGACTACTTGGATATGAGATTTAAATAGGTACAGTTACTACCCATGGATAGTGGTACATATGTATATGGGTATATATGTATATAAGATTAGTTTAATTATTAATTATAAGTAATAGTTACATTATTTGTGTTGTTCAGTTTATGCTATATATTATATAGTTATAAAGGTTTATATATATATATATATATATATATATATATATATATATATATATATGATATCACGTTGGATTAGGGTGCCGATATATATACACATATATATATATATATATATATTAGGTATTTATTTTATTTTTCTTTTCCTTTTTCTTGGGTAATTAGAATTAGGTTAAAGATTAAAATTGCCTATAAATAAATGGTTTATGTCTGCCAAGGGTTAGAAACCCTATTCACGTACACATAGAGGCAGAGAGTTATACAGAGAGGTTCGAGAGAAAATTGAGAGAATAAGTTATGGTTTCGGCTATAGATTAAAGGTCAAACCAAGGAGGAGAAAGAAGATTGCTCTTGGGTTGATCCAAGGGCAACAAAGGAGTTGAGAATAGTCAAGGAATTGTCGAAAAATCTAGGAAGAGGGCGTTGAGATTTTAATTCGAAATCTCAAAGGCAAGTTCTTTCTCTTACTCTTTCTCCTAGACTTGTATTCTGTGCATGCCTAGGTATCTCCAGGATTAATCAGACATTAATTTTGATCATGTATGCATGTTGAATTAGATTAAACCAGTGTGTATGTAATGAAAATTATATTTGTTGTATCTTGAATTTTTTTTGCATGAATACTTGTTTTAATTGGTGTTAATAATGCATGATAGATTTAGATAATTTTCTAGAATAGTCTGGGACTTAGTTCAGATAGTTAGGGACTTTAACATAGATGAACGGAACGATCAGAAATCGCCGGAGACTGAAAAGATGGAGACTGGGAGGAGTGGAGGCGGCTTCACCTTCAATAGAGGCGGCTCCATTGGAGTGGAGGTGGCTCCACCTTAAATGGAGGAGGCTCCATTGGGATGGAGGTGGCTCCATCTCCGATGGAGCCGGCTCCTCTTTTGTGAATACACCAGTAAGTGTATTTTGATGCGTTTTTGGGTTTTTCAGGGGCTCTAGTGTAAATCTGGACTTTTATGGAGGTTTTAAATGATTTAAATGAGCATGTTAAAATCCCAGAATGATTAAACTATGCTTTGAACTTGAACGTCATGAGAAAAAAATTAAATTCGCATGTTGTTAATGGTTTTGAAGTATTTAATTGCTTGTCGTCATGCTAGTAAGTTAAATGGATGGTTATAAGTTTACTCTTGTATATTACAGTATAATATGCTGAGTTAGATATCTGATTTTGTTTTTATTATACTCTTCTCTGGATATTAATTGATGTTTTAATTTATATTTACTTCACAATTATTGGTTTGTGGATTATATGCACCAGTATGGGACGGTGGCATTCTAGGGGATGGATTAGTTCAAAATACTAAGTCCTACATATTCTGGAATAAGGGAATGGATTAATTATAAAAGTTAACTCCTACTTATATTTGTGTCAGGTCAACGAATAGTTGAATGACATTACCTTGATTTTGGATGGATTTTTATATATATAGGATTATGGTACCACGATATGAGTTTGAGCCTCAGGATCGATAGTTAGGGAGCGTATATACATTGGGATGCATAGCTGGCTAAGATGGTTAGTGGTGTACCCTGTTAGGTCTAGGTACTCATGCCCACTTCAAGTACGTTTTGCATATTGCCTACTAGTCAGGTTGAGATGGCCTTGTAGTTTAGTGAGAGTCCCTTAGTGTGGATATATATATTTATGGACTATTTAGTTATTGTTGAATTATCTAGGATATATCTTCGTATTGGGTCTCTGTTTGGATTGTAGTAGTGTAGAACTTATTCGTGGGCCTGACCCACTATTATTTTCTATTCAGGTGTTCGATAGTTCCAGGCATAGATCTTGTTCGTGTCGAGGAGAGACAGTCATTCACTCTTCTGAACACGTAGGATTTTACTTTATGTTTTAGGTTTGGATTTTGTTTCAATTATTTATTTTCAATTGGGATATTATTAGGGGTCCACTAGATGGATTCCCGAGTTGTAATATTAGTGGAGGTTTTGGAAATTTGATTGGAGGATTATTTAATTAGCTTTTTCAAGGATTATTATTTAGATTCTTTTTAGCTTAATTATTTATTCTTTAATTCTTTTGTACTCATGCTTGTTTATATACTTAATTATTTGGTATCCCTCGAATCTGTGCTCGGACTTGATCACTTGTGGCTCTAGAATCGAGAAGTATCACAAGACTGAACGATGCCTTGTGGGCTTACCGTACTGCTTTTAAGACTCTGATTGGCATGTCACCTTACCGTCTTATCTATAGTAAAGGGTGTCATCTTCCGGTAGAGTTAGAGCATAGAGCCCATTTGGGCTATCAAAAAGTTCAACTTTGATTTAAAGTTAGCCGGCTCTAATCGGAAGCTTCAATTGACTAAACTCGAAGGACTGCGTAATGATGCTTATAAGAGTGCCAAAATCTATAAACCCAAAACCAAAGCATTCCATGATCATCACATATTGCGTAAGGTAGAGTTACAAGATCCTAAGACTGGGGAGTTGTGGAAGGTCAATGGACAGAGGTTGAAACCCTATATAGAGGTTAGTGTGCAGAGAGGAATAGTGAAGACCGTAGATCTTACGGATCCCATCTATTTGGACTAGAGAAGTCACTTTTGCATCGAGCTAGCGACGTTAAACTTAGCACTTATAGGTTTGTACTTTAGTTTGATTTGTTTTCTATTTCTTTTTCTTTTTCTTTTTATTTTTCTTCTTTTTATTTTTTTTTTCTAGGTTTTTTAGATTTATTTGTGTGTTTTTATTTTATTTTTTGGTTAGGTTAGCTTATGTTAGTCTTAGGTTTGTTTTAAAAAATTGAAGAATAAAAATTTGGTTCAAAAAGCTCGAGTAGAAAGATTTATGCTTGAGCACAAGGCTCGAGCACAATTCCATGTGCTCGAGCATTTCAGCATAGCTAAAAAATGGGTTAAGGAGTTTCTAGATGAGCACATAACTTTGTGCTCGAGCATTGCGTTTTAAAAATCTAAAAAAACCCTTGTGCCTTTCTCATTCCTCATTTTACCTCCGACATGCATTCTTCTCTCCCGAGCCTTTCTTCCTCCCGTTTTCCATATCTCTCTTCGCCGTTAGCTTCCTCATGGATCAAGCCTTAATTTTGCAAGGGTAAGTCCCTCCTCTTCATCGTTCTTCATTCCTATATATATATATATATATATATATATATATATATATATATATCTACATATGTGTATATATGAGTAGATATTCCTCACTCTCTCACTGTTTTACCCCAAATTCATGTCTCCTTTTCTTTTTACATCATCATCAACATCAAACTAACCCATTCTCCACCCAAATTTTATAAAAATTTAGAATCTCCTTTTAAGGTTCGAAGAACACAAAATTTTGGGGATTTATCTATTTGTTGACTTTTGCTGAAGTTTGGGGGTTGTATTGTGATTGTTTGTGCTTGGGACGTGTTTGGGATTGATTTGGAGGAGTGGGGACAAGTTTGGAGGTGGCTTGGCATTCGATTAAACAGCCTAAATTGTGTTCGAGCATTTTCATCTCTGCTCGAGCATTTTGCTAACAAAGCTCAAGCTTAATTTCTTGAGCTTTAGCCTTTTGGACCAGCTTTGTTGTTTTGGGTTGTTTAGAGCTTAGATAGCTTGTGTGTTGTTGTAGAGGGAGTTGTAGGTGAGATTGGGGTGGTTTTAGAGTTCATTTTGAGGCCGGGGTTGACAGTTTTGCAGATTTAAGCTTTTAGTGGATTGATTACTATGGATAGAGGACCGACATCCAGGAGAGCACCACAAGCTATGCCCTATTCTATAGAGGCAGCCAGGAGGGCTTGGACATTCCAAATAGAGACTCAGTTCTCCATTGCAGACTTTAGCGAGCACCAACACACTTTCCAGGGGCTAGAGGCAATTAGAGCCCGTCAGCTTATAGCGTTTCTTATTTACCCTGCAGACAGAGCATAACCCCGCCTAATTCAGGATTTTACAGGAGATTAGTCTTTCATGCTGGTGAGGAGGAGGGTAAGGAGGACTTCTTTACCATGACAGTGGACGGGGTAGAGTTGTTAGTGACTACTGCCTCTATAGCAGAAGCTATAGGATGTCACAACGAGCTCCCTAAGGCTCTATAGGAAAAATTTACTCCCTTCCCCACATGGCTTACACAAGAGGAAATAGTACAGTCCATTTCCCAGGGGAGATATGCCAACACTCTTCAGTCTACCTGGAAGTCTCAGCTTCTGAGGAGGTCATGGTTTGTAGACATAAATCTATATGCCAATGTATGCCCTATAGGACTTACGATTGAAAGGCGCAATGATTTTTTGGAGACTCTATACGCTTTTCATGCTGGCCACTGGTACCTAGAGTTACCTTTGGCTAGATAAAGAAGCTATGGAAGGAGATGGGGCCCTAGGACTCCTAAGCATCTATTTTATTCCCTCGTACATTAGATCTCTTCCAATTCCCTCAGAATGAGGTGGATGTTACGGCTTGCCTAGTGTTCTGCTTTCAAGAGTGAAGCAATATCTAGTCACATACGTTGAAGCTGCGGCATGGTGAGTGGGGCTTGGGTGACAAGATCAGGGAGGATAGGCGGCGGATGGCTGCCGAGGCTCAGGGTGAGGAGTATATTCCAGATGGCCCTCCTTTTAGACTTGCTGGACCTGCTGTAGAGGCAGATGAGAGAGTTGTTGATGATGATGATAAGAGTTTCGGGTCCGAGGATTTCATGGACGCCAATGACCAGCCCTAAGCTGTAGTAGAGCTTGAGAGATCTTCTCAGGCTGAGATCATAGAGCTATATACCGAGGTGGCACAGTTGAGGTAAGAGCTGGATGAGTCCCGTTCCGAGCATGCCTAGTCACAGGCTATCATTCAGAGCTTGTTGACAGCACAACAGAGGACTTTGGATGAGCTTCTCCGACCAGGGATGGCAACAGGGGCGGGTTTAGGCGGGTGTACCCTTCCCCGCCCCTGCAATTGTTTAAAAATCCTGCCCCGTCCCTGCCCAAATCTGCAAAAACAGGGAGACTTTCCACCCCATCCCCACAATTGTTTAACATTTTTACCCCGTGGGTACCCACCCTGCCCCGTTTAAGACCATAAATTATTTTCTGTTGAAATAAATTTGCTCTTTTTTTCCCCTCATCTTTAGTTCTTCACCATTGCAACTTTCCTTCTAATCAATTCATCTGTTACTTTAATATTGTTATATAGGGTATTTAATATATATATTGAGAAATATATATGCTAATGAAATAAGGGTACTAAGTAATTTGCCTATCTAAACGGGACGGGGCAGGGTGGGGTGACTTCTTCTCGCCCCCGCACCAAATCCGCGCAGGTTTTTATTACATCAAACCATCGCTGCCTAAATAAGATAAACGGTCCTCCAAAACTGCCAAAAACGGGGCGGGGCGAGGTGGGTAACCTCTAGGGCTGGTCAAATTGTCATCCCTATCTTCGACGTTATTCTACAGATGTTTCGACTTCTGCTGGTATTCCTCTTGAGACATGATAGAGCTTGCTAAGGCACCCTTTTTGGTTTAGATTTCTGTATAGGCATTATCTTGGCTAGGGCAGACTTTTTGTTGTATTGTATTTTTGTTATTGTATTCTATCCTAAGTCTTATTCAAAATATTGTGCTGATTTCTACATATATATACATGCTTGTTTTGCTTATTTTGCCCCTGTCTACGCATAGATGCTATATTTACTTGTGCATGATAAGATATTTGTTTTACTCCATATACTTGCTGCTCTAATATGTGCTATAGAGTTTTGATTATTTTGCCAGGTGCTATGGAACAAGTTTGGGGGTGATTTTCTTATTTTGCCCTTCTGCGCTATAATTGCTTATCTTTGCTAGTTTTGCTTGCTCTTGGTAATATCTTTCTAACTTCAGCTTTGTTTTCTCACATTAAGAACAATGTGTATAATAAGTTTTGGGGTAAGGCAGTTCCTTTTATTGTGCTGTTATCGTGTTATGCACATGAGGATGATTATTAATTGCTAAGCATGCGTTTAGATCTGTTTTGTGTTGTGATGTTCATAGGCAGTCTAATACGAGTTACAAATGGCTTATATGTTGAATTCATGTTAATTGGGGATTTTTGAATTTTTTTTATATTTGTTGGTGGTATGTGGTCCATTTTGTTAGAATAGTTGTAGTCTGATGATTTTGATTCCTGGAATACTTCACTTTGCACATGTTCACACTTACATGCATTCTATAGGGTATAAACTTGAAATCTTGTTCTGTTTTGTGTTAAACTGAGATGAACAAGTGAATTTGATAATTTTGACAACTGAGGTATAAAAAAATGGTACCTCTGCAATAAAATAATGAGATCTTTTTCACTGAGTAACTGGGACTCTTGTCTCATTAAGGATTCACACATTGAAGATTCACGCAAAAAAGTGGAAAAGACAATAAAAAGAAGATAAAAGGTCAGTTTGGGTTTTTAACCTAGGTTGCTCGAGTAATTAAGTCCTTAGAAGTGTTTTGACACTTAATACCCTAAAACCATCTGGTTTGGGAGTCATTGGCTAAAAACTCATTATACAAACCCGAGCATTGCAGAGTACCCTGTTTGAAAAAAAAAAATGAAAAAAATGAATGATGAATAAAATAAATGCATACTTGTGAAAATTAAAGAAAATACCTTGGGAATCTGGATTTGAAAGGTTTGCTAGTGAATTGAGGGATATCATGGACCAGATATGAGTATTTATGGTAAGCCACATGTTTAAAACTGTAGGTTTACTTCTAAAAAGGATTTTGAAATTTGGATTATTTGATATGTGATTAAACTGATATGTGGGGACCATGGTTGTTGATATGATAGCGAAGGTTCAAAATTTCCCTGAATAATATAGTTCTTTATTCTTGTCATATTTGCCTGTTTATGAATTGCTGGGACATATTGATATGAGAACAGGTTTGAATGGGCTTATTATGCAATTAAGGCATGGACTTGAGATGTTTGCGGGTATTATCTCTAGAAACCCTCATGAGACTATAACTTGTCCCCTAGGGTAACCTAGGGGTTTAAAGGCTTGTTGCATAGGCTAAATGCAACCGTCCACAAAAGTGGCTTTTTAGTTCTGTATTGCTAAGGGATTAGCAATATGTAAGTTTAGGGGTGTGATGAATGTTGAATATTGCATATTCGAGCCCTTAAAAGTGCATATGTTAAGACCCTAAGTGATACTTTTACCCAGTTTTAGATTGATTTTAGTTTATTTGCTTTTGTAGGTACTTTCCCAAAGAAAAGGATAAAATCGGGATTCTGGAGACTTAAAGACTGATATCGACACTTACCGAGTTGTCCTCGATCATCTAAAGCAAGCTAGGAGTCAAAATGGTGATTCTGGATACGTTTAAGTGCAAAAGCTCAAGCACAAAGTTCATTAAAGCAAGAAAAGCAACTAAGGTAAAATAACTCGAGCAGAGATTTTCCTGCTCGAGCAAAAGTCTAAAATGCTCAAGCCTTTGCAAAAGGGCTCGAGCATAAATCCCCTCAGAAGATGGAAAGACGTTTCAGAAGTTCCAAGTTGCCAGAGCTCGAGCAGAATGCAAAATGCTCGACCACTATCCAAAAGCCTCGAGGATAATACAAAAGGCTCGAGCACCCCAGCCAAGGTGATCGAGCACCTTGAAGAAAAGTCCCAAAAATATTCTAAGTGTTAATGAAAAAGACGAATAAAAAATAAAGCAAAGAAAAATGGCTAAGAATAGAATTCCTGCTCGAACATAATCCAAAAGGCTCGAGCACCAGCCAAAAAGCTCGAGCAGAAGCTTCTTTGCTCGAGCCTTTTACCTTTAGTCAAAATTTTTAATTGCGTGATTAATTTTAATCAAGTCCTAATAAGTCCTAGATAAGCCCAGATGACCTCAGAAGACCTAAAGCCCTTCCAACCATTTATAGAAGTCAGTTGTTTCTATAAAAGGATGCACAAAGCCACAGAAAAGCAATATTGTTCTTTCCTTTTCTCTCTTGTAAATAAGTGGCAATTTTTAAGGTTTCCGAAGTTTCTTTGAAGCATTGAAGGTGAAGATCCTCAGAAGAGAAGTGCAGTCCATGATGATGAAGTCTATAAAAAAAAAAATGATATCTTCTATCATCATAAGTAGCTAAATCCTCTCTTAGGGCATTAATGTAACACCCAAATTCGATTACTATGGTTTGATTGTTCTATACTTTGGGATTATTATTGTTTATGTATTTTGATTGTATGATTTTGAGCAATTTACTTAGATCTTCTAAGTAATTGGGATTTACTGAAATAAATTGGTTTTTGAGAAATTAATACCTTATCTTATATTTGATTCTTCTAAAACCATATTTAACCTATTCTTATTGTGTGAAATTGGCCACTAAGGGCTTCTCTGATAATAAGAATAGGGATCATCCAATGGCGTTCAAAAAATTTTTATGAATGAATTTTTTCATCGTCTATGCCAAGGGAAGACGAATTATATTGCAATATTAGTTAGAAGTAGATAGGTAGATAATTCGTGTCAACCGAAGATAGGTTATTATTAACTGAAATTTATGAATCATCTTTCTTTAAATTGAATTAAATGAATATTATTGAGTTTAATTCTGAATTATATATATTATTAAAATCCCAAGGCTGAACAGTTGACCAAAGTATGAGATTCGTGGTGAAGTTAATCCCTAAGATCTTCTCTCTCTATTCTCAACCTTTTAATTAGTTTAATTTTGTTCATGTTATTGAATCAGAACACACAACAAACAACTCTTCCTTCTAAATTAAAATAGAAATAATTGAAAATTCGATAAACCACCATAGTCCCTGAGATTCGACAACCCATAAGTAGCCATATCTTGCAAATGATTCGTACTATTGCGAGTGATATAAATTCTAACACATCATTTTTTCTCTCCTAAGTTCATATAATGAATATTATACATATATATCTGTATGCAAATGAAGTAACATTATTTTTATTTATTTATTTATTTTGTGTAGCAATTGCAATAATAATGAACTTATATTTTTGTTTCACAAGTTTTAAGTTTTCAAAAGTATAGCTAAAAGATTCCAAGTTGATATTGTATGAGTTTAAAAGGGAAATAAGTTAAATTTATTTTCACTCTCTATTTCTTGGGGCAGTAAATAAATGTTTTGAAAATATTTTGGGGGGCCAAATTAGAATTTATTATGAATTTTGAGATCATAAATTAAGTTTATTTTCAATATAAATACTTTGGTGCACCTGTTTTACCTTTTATCTTCTTTTTAATCCTTATATAAGAATTCCTTCCCTCACCATCATTTATTTAGAACACCTAATCTAGCATTTTAAAGTCCCTGACTTTACACTTCTCTGTACTTCGTTCAATTTTCTTTTATTGACTGTTGCAGATTTGGATATTGTGCCCATCCTTTAAGGCTTCAAGAAATTGGAAACACTTTAACTACATTCCTCGTATTATTTTATTTCATAGTGAAATTAGCCAAGTTGTTGAGCATGAAACAATTCAAGGATTAATAGTAAGTTGTGATTGTTTACTAATTACAATCTAATTTGGCAATGCGGAGTCACATGTAGCAAGCATTTGTTTGATGGCCTTTATAATACCCCTAAGTTTAAAAGGATAGTCTCAGGATTTATTTAATTGTTTTAATTGCATTTTTAATTATTTATTTGATTATTTAGTTATTTGTTTATGTGTTTAATTGAATTATTTACTTAAATGTAAATTGTGTGCTTAAATGGTTTATTTGAATTAAATTATTTAATTGATGTGTTTGATTAATTGTAATTAATTGTTAGATTAAATGCTTATTTAATTTTATTTTAAAGGAGTTGGATATGGATAGTAGTAATGGAATAACAAATTGGGTAGCATGGACTACTTAGATAGGTGTATTAATGGGTACGGATATTTACCCATGGACGGTTGTATTTATATATATACAATTATATATATATATATAAGGATTATTTTATTATTATTAATTATTAATTGTAAGACTAAAAGCAATAATAATGCAAGGATTAGTCAATTATATATATAGTCATATGATATATATTATATATATACATATTAATCACGTTAGCAGACCAACCTCATATATAGTTGTATATATATTATTTCCTTTTTCTTTTATTCTTTTCCTTATAAGCAGACTTGGATTGCAATTGGGATTAGGGTTAAATTTTATAGCAGATATATATATATATATATATATATATATAGGACTATAGAAGGGGGTTGTGATAATATATTACATGATATATATTTAGAGAAAAGAGGGTTACAGAGAGGAAAGAAAGAGGGAAACTGAGAGAGAAAAAGAGGCTTGGCCAAGGGAGTCCAAGGCCAAACTCAAGGAAAAGAGAAGGGGTCTGTGTGGTGTATAACCAAGAACAACAAGGAGGTTGACGATAACCAAAGGTCGCTGGAAAACTGAGGAAGAAGGAGGTTTAAGGTTTCAATCCGAAATCCTTAAAGGTAAGTTCTTCTTCTAACTCTTTCCCTTAGATTCCTATTCCGTACATGCCCAGGATAATTCCAGGAGTAATTAGACAATAAACTGATCATGTATGCATGCTTAATCGGAATTAAAACAATGTTTATGTGTACATATTCTTGTTTGTTTGGTCTTAAATTTAATTGCATGATATCTTGTTTTAAATTGTGCTAATAATGCATAATGCATAATGTATTTATATTTAGAACTGTCTAGGACTTAGTTTAGACATTCAGGACATTTAACAGAGGAAAACAAAGGGATTGAAAGTCGTCAGAGATGGAAAAGAAGGGTTACAACAGGTTGATAACTGGCTCTTAAAGGGAAAAAGTCGACTCCCTCTACAAAAGGTGGTACGGCTCTCAGGGAGAGAGTCGGCACCATAGAAAAGGGAGCTGGTTCCCTAGGCCAAGAGTTGGCTCTCTCCTGCTCCATGAAGGAGAAAGCCGGCTCCCTCCAAGAGGGAGCCAGCTCCCTTGCTGGGAACAGGGTTGAATTGGTTTTTAGGGTTCTGTTTTGATAAATTGGGTATTTCAGAGTTGTTTAGATTATTATAGATGTTTTAAATTACTAGAGTGGACATGTTAAATACCCAGAAAGCATAATTTATATTCATACGCTAAGAACTTGAACAATAAGAAATTTAAATTAAATTTGCATGTTGTTAATGGATAATTTATTTACTTAATATTATTTTATCAATTTAAATGGAGGTTATATGATTTTAATCATTTAATTGGAAGTATAATATAATTATATATTTATTTGATTTTTGTTATACTTATTTCTAGATTAATTGATGTACTATTATATGTGTTACATCAATTGTGGATTGTATGGATTAAATGCACCATTAAATAATATAGGGGCATTCTAGTGACGGATTAACGGAACAGTTAAGTCCTACCTATTCGTGTCAGGCCACGGAAACAGTGGATGGCACGCCATTGAAATAATATGGTGTATAGTTTAGTTTTCTGTTTTATGTATAGATATATGCCTTTATATGAGCTTGAGTCTAAGGATCAGTGGTTAGGGTGCGTGTATTACCTAGGATGGATAACTGGATATAGTGGATAGATGTATGCCCTAGTAGGTCTTGGTATTCATGCCCACTATATGTGCGTTTTGCATGTTGCCTACTATTTAGGTTAAGGCAGACCTATAGTCCAGTGAGCATCTTATAATGTGTATATATATATATATACGGACTACTTAGCTATTTTTGAGTTGACTAGGATGTATACGTGTATCGGGTCTCTGTTTGGATTGTAGTAGAGTAGAACTTGTTTGTGAGCCTGACCCACCATTATTTTTTAGGTGTTTGTCAATTCCAGGCTTAGAGATTGTTCGTGCTGAGCAGTGACAGTCTTCATCACTCTTCTACGTAGGATTTCCTTTCTATTTTAGTGTTGGATTTTATTTAATTCAGTTTTCAGTTGGGATTTTATTAGGGGTCCACATGATGGATTCCCGAGTTGTAATCTAGATGGATTACTGGTATCAGAGGATTTTGATATGTTTAGAGGATTATTTTATTAACTTAATTAAAGGAGGAATTTATTATTTAGTTTCTTTTCAGCTTCTTTATTTATTTATTATTATTATTATTATTTTGTATTCAATGCTTGTTTATTACTTAATTGTTTAATATTTCCCTTGGGTTAGGGCTTGGATCTGATCAACCCATGTCTCGGAGTCGGGGGTATCACAGTTGGTATCAGAACACTCTAGGTTCAAGTGTCTTTAGAGATCTATCGCTATTTGACTTCCGCGTAGCGTATTCTTTTCTTTAGAGCCTAAGTTTAGGATTCATTATATTCATTTACGATCCACTTGGATCGTACTAATGTCTATCTTTCTATGTTAATAGAATGGTTAATGCTAGAAGAAGACGAGACACGCAGAGAAATAAACAGCGAAAGGGAGTGGTACGTAGGCAGCAAAATCTCCTACGACATCAGCAAGTTGCAGATAAGCAATAACTACCTAGGTTTTAGGAGGAGGAGGAGGAAGTATAGCTGACCCAAGAGTCTCAGGATCGTGGTTACACTCAGGGCAGGGATCCAGAGTATCCTCCTCAGATAGGTGACCTCATTGTTCAAGCTATAGAGCAGGTGTAGCAGCTGTACTTTAGAAACAACAATAGGTTCAGCAGGCACCTATACCAGCACCAGTAGTTCAGACAAGTCATTGGGAAAAGGTTAAGAGTTCTTTCATAAAAGGGAGCCCACTTGAGTTTTCAGGCTCCACCGATATGAAATTAGCTCATCAGTGGAAGAAGGATACTGAGTGTCATCTTCGCATGGTTGAGTGCATGAAGGTTCAAAAATAGATGCTTGCTACCTTCAAGCTTATCGGGGATGCACTCCAGTGGTGGAAGTTAGTTACTTCCATAGAAGAAAGGACTTCATTGACCTATGATCAGTTCAGTGCACACTTCGATGAGAAGTACTTTCTATCAGTAATCAGGACAACTATGAAGAAAGAGTACCTTAACCTACAGTAGGGGAGATATGACAGCAGCAGAGTATGAGCAGTAGTTTACACGCTTATCTCTATTTACTCTAGATGAAGTGGATACCAAGGAGAAGAAACGTACTAACTTTGTTAATGGGCTGATCTGGTCTATTAAGCGAGTTATTACAGGTAGTCCAACCTACACTACTTATGCTCAGCTAGTGGGCACCGCTTTGCAGCTTTATTAGCTGAGTGTGGATTTCAGACAGACTAGGGGTTAGAAGCGGGGTGGCAAAGACTCTGCTAAGCAGCTAGTTGAGAATGGGAATGAGAATGGGCACCGACAGAATGATAAGGTCTGATTCCAAGGACATCAGTCTTGGAAGAAACACAAGAGTGGTTCAGATGCTCACAGAGATGGGACACATATTCAGAGGTAGCAGAATGAGTGACCACAAGTAAGACAGGATCAGCCACAGGCTAACCAACAGACGAGACCGTTTAGCACTTTCAAGGGTAATTGTTATACTTATGAAGAGCCTAGACACACTTCTAGGCAGTGTCCTAAAGCTGGACAGTGATAACATATGCAGTAGGGGAAGAGGGCACCATTACCTTTACCAGTTCTACAGATTCCACGTATTCAGGGACAGACATTCCTGGTTTTACCACCACTGTTGCAGCCATAGGGACAGGCACCACAACAATTGTATTATGGCAAGGTGTATAACCACATGCCATAGGATGTTTAGGCGCCTCATGCTGTTGAGGGTATATTTCCTATACATAGTAGATCTAGTCATGTTTTATTTGATACAAGTGCTACACATTCATTCGTGTCTAGTTCATTTATTACATTATATAGGATGACGACACAGAAATGCAATAGACCTCATGGTATTTCTACACCGATAGGCAATACTACTATTTTACATAAGAGTGATAGGCTTGTGACACTAGATATTGGTAGACTTAGATTTCTAGCCAATCTAATGGTCTTGGACATACATTCTTATGATGTGATACTTGGGATGGATTGGTTATCTTATTACCATGCCTAGGTTAATTATTATAATAGGTTAATTATATTCACTATACTTGGTCAGGATATGTACATCGTCGCTATGCCATGTTCTAATGGAATTTCTAGCATGTATTTGTTTTACGTTGAGGAGGAGATTACTGTATCACTGAATAGTATACCAATTGTACAGGATTTTTTGGATGTATTTGAAGAGATTCCAAGGTTTCCACATAGTCGAGAGATAGACTTTGTTGTTGACTTAGCTCCGGGCACTACGCCTATTGCTAGGGCACTATACAGGATGGCACCAGTGGACATACGCGAGCTGAGGGGTCACATTCAACAATTACTCAGTCAGGGTTTTATTCGTAAGAGTACTTCACCCTGGGGAGCACCGATTTTGTTTGTGAAGAAGAATGATGGTTCATTTTGCCTGTGTATAGATTATAGGGAGTTGAATAAGGTTACTATTCGTAACAAGTATCTTTTACCGAGGATTGAAGATCTTTTCGATCAATTGAACGGAGCCACATATTTCTCTAAGATTGATTTGCATTTTGGATATCATCAACTTCGGGTCAGGGAGCAAGATGTTCCTAGGACAATATTTCTCACTAGATATGGTTCTTATGAGTTCCGTTTTATGCCTTTCGGATTAACTAACGCACCAGCAGTCTTTATGGAATTAATGAACAGAGTTTTTAGGGCTTATCTAGATTAGTTTGTCATCATATTCATTAATGATATTTTGGTATATTCTAAGTCAGAGGATAGTCATGCTAGAGATCTTCGCATAGTGTTGCAGATGCTTCGTGAACATCAGTTGTACGCCAAATTCGAGAAGTGTGAATTTTGGCAGCGAGAAGTGAAGTTTCTAGGTCACGTGGTGTCAGAAAAGGGGATAGCGGTAAATTTAGCCAAGGTCCCAGTAGTGGTAGAGTGGGGACAACTGACTTCACCTGCAGAGATTCAGAGATTTCTCGAATTGGCAAAATACTATCGTAGATTCATTTAGGGGTTCTCGAAGATAACATGACCATTCACTTATTTGACTAAGAAGGGTGTACGGTTCGTATGGGATGGACATTGTCAGAAAGCTTTTGATGAGCTAAAGAACAAATTGACTTCTGCACCGGTTCTGTTTACACCACAAAGCGGAATAGAGTATCTTGTCTATACAGATGCTTCTTTGTAAGGTCTTAGGTGTGTGTTGATGTAGGAGGAATGACCAGTTTCATATATATCTCGTAAACTTAAGCCTTATGAGCTTAATTATCCATTACACGATTTAGAGTCTACAGTTGTGGTCTTTGCCTTACGCATTTGGAGGCATTATCTATTAGGAGAGTCCTTCAGATTATTTAGTGATCATAAGAGTCTACAGTATTTGTTCACTCAGCGAGAGCTGAATATGAGACAGCGCAGATGGTTAGAGTTTGTGAAAGACTATCATTTCTTTATACAATACCATCTAGGAAAAGCAAATGTGGTGGCAGATACACTCAGTCGCTGACCCTATACTAGTTTTTCTACATTATTCGCCACTGAGTAGGATACTTTGAAGACAATTGATGAGTTATCTGATGTTTTTATGGCGTGCGTGGCAGTTACACCTTCTATCATTCACAAGGTTCTGAAAGTACAACTCATGGATCAGCAGTGCATTGATAAAATTACAGAGATAGCTTTTGGAGAGGTTCCATTTTACTATGTTAAGCCGAATGGAGGCTTAAGGTACAAAGGGCATTTAGTAGTACCTTCTGCTGATGACTTGAGGAAAGATGTGATGACTAAGACACATAAATATGAGTTTTCTATCCATGCAGGAAGAGACAAGATGTATCAGAATATGAAGCGGTAGTTTTGGCGGGCAGGTATGAAAAAGGGCATTACTATCTTTGTCTCTAAGTGTAGTACTTGCTAGATGGTCAAGATTGATCATCAGAGGCAACCAGGATCTCTACAGCCACTACCTATACCGGAGTGGAAATGGGAGAGCATTTCTATGGATTTTGTGGAGGGATTGCCTAATTTAATTAAAAGATCACAATTCTATTTAGGTCATCATTGATAAGTTGACTAAATCAGCTCATTTCTTACCTATTCGCACTGATTGCACTTTTGAATAGTTGGCGAGATTTTACATTATAGAGATTGTGAAATTACATGGCATACCGTTATTTATTATATCAGATAGGGATTTGAGCTTTGTGTCAGGATTTTGGAAGAGTTTTCAGCAGGCTTTAGGTATAGAGTTGCATCTCAGCACTGCTTATCATCCTCAAACTGATGGACAAACTGCGAGAGTTAATTAGATCATGGAGAATATGTTTCGTTCTTGTGTCCTTGACTTTAAGGGACATTAGGAAGATTATTTGCCACTTGTGGAGTTTGCATATAACAATAACTTTCAGAAGACTATTGGTATGGCACCGTTTGAGGCATTATACGATCGACCATGTAGATCTCCTATTTGTTGGATGGAGGTTGGAAAAAATAGATTTTTGGGTCCTGAATTTATTAAGGATACCTCTGAGAAGATCGCTCTTATTAGGGATCGTATGCACACTGCCAGAATAGGTAGAAGAGTTATGCAGATCGTTGTACTTGTGCATTAGAGTTTCAGGTTGGGGATCAAGTTCTACTCAAAGTGTCTTTTATAAAGGGAGTAATGCTCTTTGGGAAGAAAGAGAAGTTGACACCGTGTTTCGTCGGTCCTTTTATGATTACGGATTGAGTTGGAGCTGTCGCTTATCGGTGAGCACTTCTAGACCATTTACATCGTGTCCACAATGTGTTCCATGTTTCCATGTTGCGGAAATTTTTGCGAGATGAGGATCGTTATCATCATATTGATATTGGTGAGATTGAGTTGTAGCCGGATGCAACATATGTGAAGCCACCGTGTCGTATTGTAGACCGTAGGAATCAAATTCTTCGTAAGAAGGTTATACATTTAGTAAGTGTCCAATGGAGCCATCATAATGAGGCTAAATCTATTAGGGAACGGGAGGATGTCATTCACTCACAGTTTCTAGAAAATTATGGAATAAGGTAAGGGCGAATTCTGAGGACGGAATTCCTTTTGTTAATTTTAAAAGGATAGTCTCGAGATTTATTTGATTGCATTTTTAATTATTTATTTGAATATTTGGTTATGTGTTTAATCGAATTATTTATTTAAATGTAAATTGTGTGCTTAAATGGTTTATTTGAATTAAATTGTTTAATTGACGTGTTTGATTAATTTTAATTAATTTTTAGATTAAATGTTTATTTTATTTTATTTTTATTTTATTTTAAAGGAGTTGGATATGGATAGTAGTAATGGACCAAACAATGGGGTCGCATAAACTACTTAGATAGGAGTATTAATGGGTACGGATATTTACACATGGATGGTTGTATATATATATATATATATATATATATAAGGATTGTTTTATTAGTATTAATTATTAATAGCAAGACTAATAGTAATAATAATACAAGGATTAGTCAATTATATATATAGTCATATGATATATATATATTATATACATACATATGAATCACGTTAGCAGACTTACCTCATATATAGTTATATATTGTGATGACCTTGTGGGCGAGTGTGCCGTGGGCGGGTGCGAGAGACACTGTCAGGCTACTACACTGGCGAGCTACTGGTGCACAAGTCCCACATCGCCTAGGTAGAGGAAAGGTGAAGTGCTTATATGTAAGTGCATCATCTCCAATTGGTAATGAGGCCTTTTGGGGTGAAGCCCAATAGCAAAACCGTGCGGGCTCAGGCCCAAAGCGGACAATATCATACCATGTGGTGGAGCGGGTCGTTACAAATGGTATCAGAGTCTGACCCAGCCGGAAGTGTGCCGACAGGGACGTCGGGCCTCCAAGGGGGGTGGATTGTGATGACCTTGTGGGCGAGTGTGCCGTGGGCGGGTGCGAGAGACACTGTCAAGCTACTACACTGGCGAGCTACTGGTGCATAAGTCCCACATCACCTAGGTAGAGGAAAGGTGAAGTGCTTATATGTAAGTGCATCATCTCCAATTGGTAATGAGGCCTTTTGAGGTAAAGCCCAAGAACAAAACCGTGCGAGCTCAGGCCCAAAGCGGACAATATCATACCATGTGGTGAAGTGGGTCGTTACATATATATATTATTTCCTTTTTCTTTTATTCTTTTCCTTATAAGTAGACTTGGATTGCAATTGGGATTAGGGTTAAATTTTATAGCGTATATATATATATATATATATATATATATATATATATAATACTATAGGTCTGTAGAAGGGGGCTGTGATAATATATTACGTGATACATATTTAGAAAAAAGAGGGTTATAGAGAGGAAAGAAAGAGGAAAACCGGAGAGAAAGAGAGGCTTGGCCAACGGAATCAAAGGCCGAACTCAAGGAGAGGAGAAGAGATTTGTGTGATGTGTAACCAGGAATAGCAAGGAGGTTGACAATAGCTAAACGTCGCCAAAAATTGAGGAAGAATGAGGTTTAAGGTTTGAATTCAAAATCCTTAAAGGCAAATTCTTCTTCTAACTCCTTCCCTTAGATTCATGTTTTGTACATGCCTAAGATAATTCCAAGAGTAATTAGACAGTAAATTGATCATGCATGCATGCTTAGTCGGAATTAAAACAATATTTATGTGTATATATTCTTGTTTGCTTGGTCTTAAATTTAATTGCATGAAATGTTGTTTTAAATTGTGTTAATAATGCATAATGTCTTTATATAATTATTTGGGACTATCTGGGACTTAGTTCAAACCTTTAAGACCTTTAATAGAGGACAACAGAGGGATCGAAGGTCGTCGGAGATGGAGAAAAAGGGTTGCAGCAGGTTGAGAGCCGGCTCCCTCTGCAAAAAGTGGTACGACTCTCAGAGAGAGAGTCGGCTCCATAGAGAAGGGAGCCGGCTCCCTTAGGCCGAGAGTTGGCTCTCTCAGCTGACTCTCTAAGAGATAACTGGCCACATGGAGAAGGGAGCCGGCTAGTCGGCTCTCTCCAAGAGAGAGCCCACTCCATGAAGGAGAAAGTCGGCTCCCTTGCTGGGAACAGGGCTGAATTGGTTTTTAGGGTTCTGTTTTGCGAAATTGGGTATTTCAGAGTTGTTTGGATTATTATAGATGATTTAAATGACTAGAGTGGACATGTTAAATACCCAGAAAGCATAATTTCTATTCATATGCTAAGAATTTGAAATATATGAAATTTTAATTAAATTTGCATGTTGTTAACAGATAATTTATTTGCTTAATATTATTTTAGCAATTTAAATGGAGGTTATATGATTTTAATCATTTAATTGGCAGTATAATATAATTATATATTTATCTAATTTTTATTATGCTTAATTTTGGATTAATTAATGTATTATTATATGTGTTACATCAATTGTGGATTGTATGGATTAAATGCACCATTAAATAATGTTGGGGCATTCTAGGGACAAATTAACGGAACAGTTAAGTCCTACCTATTCGTGTCACGCCACAGAAACAGTGGATGGCATGCCATTGAAATAATATGGTTGGATGGTTTACTTTTCTGTTTTGGATTGGATGGATTATATATGTATAGATATATGCCATAATATGCGCTTAAGTCTCAAGATTAGTGGTTAGGGTGCGTATATTGCTTGGGATGGATAACTGGATATAGTGGATAGATGTGTGCCCTTGTAAGTTTAGGTATTTATGGCCACTATACGTGCGTTTTGTATGTTGCCTACTATTTAGGTTGAGGCAGACCTATAGTCCAGTGAACATCTCATAGTGTGTATCTATATATATACGGATTACTTAGTTATTGTTGAGTTGACTAGGATTTATACGTGTATCGGGTCTCTGTTTGGACTATAGTAGAGTAGAACTTATTTGTGGGCCTGACCTACTATTATTTTTCAGGTGTTCGTCAGTTCCAGGGTAGAGATTGTTCTTGCTAAGCTGAAACAGTCTTCATCACTCTTCTACGTAGGATTTCCTTTCTATTTCAGTGTTGGATTTTATTTAATTCAGTTTTCAGTTGGGATTTTATTAGGGGTCCACATGATGGATTCCCGAGTTGTAATCTAGACGGATTACTGGTATCAGAGGATTTGGATATGTTTGGAGGATTCTTTTATTGGATTAATTAATGGAGGATTTTATTATTTGGAGGATTATTTTATTGGATTAATTAATAGAGGATTTTTTTATTATTATTTTTTTTATTTGATGCTTGTTTATTACTTAATTGTTTGATATTTCCCTCGGGTTTGGGCTTGGACCTGATCAACCCATGTCTCGGGGTCGAGGGGTATCACAGCCTTGTAGATAAACCCCCATTCAAGGATTAGTAGCATGGACCAATTCAAAGATTAATAGTAAGTAGTGAGGACTTGATCAACCCCTATTCAAAAATTTGGGGGGGGGGGGGGGGGGTATCACAGAGCCTCTCACCATTATTGATCTACCTGATGGCCTTACAGATGAAGGTATTGAGGAATGGCAGGCATGCCTGGTTGGCTATTTCATTCAAAAGAAACTACCTTATTCCCTTGTTTTCAATAATGTGATGAAAATGTAGAGTAATAGTGGCCTAAAGGATATGTTAGTAAATGACAAAGGCTTTTTCATCTTTAAGTTCTTTAGTGAAGAGGAATATAATCGTATTCCCTCTAATAGCCTTTACATGATTATGAACAAGCCTATTATTTTTCAAAAATAGCACAAGAGCCTTGAACTTAACAAGGAATCATGCAATCTCATTCCATTATGAAGCCATTTGGAGAGAAATTCAAGCTCAAAGTGGCCAGGGACAAACTGATTGACATAACTGCAGAGTTTCAATGAAAGCCTTTGGTGTGCTCAAGTTGTGTTTGTTTTCGGCACTAAGGCTGAAAATGTCTAGAGAAGTTTATCACCAATAATACAGAGCTAGAGGCAGTTAACTATTTAAAGTGTGGAATGTTGTCCACAGAAAGAAAGTTAACTCTCCAACTAAATAAGGTCTATAGGCCGAAGATAAACCCCTTCCTGATAACACCTTACTGATAGAATCACATAAACCATTTGATTCTACCCCTCAACCCATTGAACCTTTAACCATGCAGGATCTAGTATTGAGCCCAGACTCTCATTGTCCTTCTGCAGATTGACCTAATGCATAACACAATCTTGTTTTACAATCTGCTAACGCAAAAGCCACAACTGGAAATACATCTTCTCAGAGTGTGGAGCAAATATTGATACTCATGATGATCAAAATACTCCAGATACGGATGAAGAGGAAAAAATTCTCATAACCTTCCCTCTTCATCTATTTGCTCATCAAGTTCTGGGACCTCTACATCAAGGGACAACCATGGTTTAGGGAAAGAGGTTGAAAGCAATGTTCCTGAAGGAAATAACAAAATAAAAAAATAAAAAGTAGATGAAAAACAAGAAGAAAGGGTAATTAGTTACCTAATATGCCTGTTCTTGGCATCCTAGGTTTGGTTAAACAAACCTCATCTTGATGATTTGTGTTTCTTGGAATATTAGGGGTCTAAATTCCCCTAAAAACATAAATTGAGATTAAGAAGCTCATCTCTAAGTTTCAACTTCAATGATTGCTTTACTTGAAACTAAGGTCCAGATGGAGAATGTGTCTAGTATCCACAGACTCATAACTCATTCTTTGCAAATTATACATATTTTAACTTTGGCAGAATCTGAATCCTATTCAATCCCACCTAGCTAAAAGTGAAAAAAATATCTGAAAGTGTCCAACTCATCCACTATAGTGTTATTGATGTGAATAACTATTCTCATGTTTTTGTGTCATTTGTTTATGTTTATAACACAGCTGCTTAAAGAAGAAGTTTGTGGAGTGACATTAAGAATAAAGACCTTATCGTATTCCAGTCCTCTTGGCTACTAATAGGGGACTTCAACATCATTAAACACCCTTCTGAGAATTTTGGTGGCTCTTCAAGGTGGAATCCAGGGATGGATAATTTGAACCAATGCTTACAAAGGGCTGAATACACTAATCTTAGATTCAGTAGAATTTTTCATTCTTCGTCAAATAAAAATGAAGGGATTGTTAATTCTTTAAGGAAATTGGATAGAGTCCTCTCTCTAATGATACATGGCTTTCATCATTTCCTTTATCTAGTTGTACCTTCCTCCCACGTGGCATACTAGATCACTCCCCTATGATCATCAAGAGTGGGAATCCTAAGCCAAGAAAAACAAACCCTTCCAGTTCTTCAATTTTCTAGGAAACCACAAGGACTTTATTCCTACTATGGCTGAATTTTGGACTTTGGACATCCAGGGTGAAACCATGTACCAAGTTACTAAGAAGTTGAAGCTGCTCAAACACAAACTGAAGGTGCTTAATACTAAAGATTACAGTGAAATATCCCAAAGTGTCATTGAAGCCAATGTTACTTTGAACAATTGTAAAACTGATCTTAGTGGTGATCCAACAAATGAACAACTAAAAAAAACTCTAATATATAAGTACTATGATTTGGTAGTAGCTGAGGTGGAATACTTTCTTCAAAAAGCAAGGGTCAGATGGCTTAAGGAGGGTGACAAAAGCACAAGTTATTTCATTAAGACTTTCAACAATAGGTGCAATAAAAGAAAAATCACAAGTCTCACCCTCCATAGTAGTGAGATCATTGAATCCACATCAATTATTAAGGAGGAAGCTATGAACCACTTCAGGAGTATCCTTGGCAGCCCTCAAAGCAGGTACCTATGTATTGAATCTTTGAGAAATATTATTAACAAGACTATTCCTACTCATTTTGTGGATGGCCTTATTTAGTTGCCCTCAATGGAGGACATCAGATGTTGCTTCTTCTCTATCAACAACTCTAAATCCCCTAGCCCTGATGGTTATAATGCTTTCTTTTTTTTTCAAGAAGGCTTAGTAAAAGAATTTTTCAGAATGGGCATCTTCTTAAGGCTATTAATTCCACTTATTTAGACCTTGTTCCTAATATTCCCAACCCAACAACAATGAATGACTTCAAACCTATCGCCTATTGTAACACCATTTATAAGGTCATCTCAAAACTTATTGCTATGAAAATCCAACGCATTCTCCCTAGCAACATTGAGAAAAACCAAACTGCTTTCATTAGAGACAAGAGAATTGGGGATGGATTCTTTCTTGTCCAAGAGATCATGAAGGGTTAACATTCAGCTTCCCCTAGTCTTAAATGCACCCTAAAAGTAGTCCTTCAAAAAGTATATGACATCGTTAACTAGAAATTCTTGATTGATACCTTTTCAATTTCCCTCTATTTTTCATAGGGTGGATCAATACTTGTATCTCCAACCCCTCATTCTCTATCTTAGTTAATGGAGAATTGGCTAGTTATTTCAAAAGCACCAAAGGCCTTAGACAAAGGCACCATATCTCTCCATTCCTCTTTGTCATTATGATAAATGTCCTATCCGTTATTCTCTCAAAAGAAATTAAAAATAACCCTAGCTTCATTTATCACTAGAGGTGTAAAGCAAACAAAGTTTACCACATTTGTTTTGCTGATAATCTTATGTCATTCTATCATGGGGATTACATTTCTCTTAATGTCCTCATTAATGGTCTTAAGAATTTTTCAGAACTTGCTGGCTTCTGCCTCAACCTGGCCAAAAGTTTTATTATTACATTTAATGTTCCCCTTGATATTCAACGTGTTATAATTGAGAGTTATGGTTTTGAGCTTGGCCAACTTCTTATCAAATACTTGGGATTTCTCTTATGTTTATCTAGGCTTCAGGATAATGATTGTAGACTGCTTGTGGAAAGGATAACTTCTAAGATCAACAATGGGACAACCAGATTTCTGTCATATGCTGTGTTAGAATATATTGTAGAATCAATTATTATTATATTCTGTAATATATTCTAACCACCTATAGGTTTACCATATAGGGTTTAGGTTTCTTATTCTCCACACATCTCGTCACCTATATAAACCCCTGTGTATCTCATATCTCATACACATCAATACAATACAGAGTTTTATACTCTCTCCTTATTTCTAATATGCTGGAAGACTCCAATTGGTTAAGAGAGTCCGAATTAGCATTAATAACTACTAGAGCAGCCACTGTATACCTCTAATTCAGGTTATTAACCTAATCAACAACATATTATGGAGGTTTCTGTCGACTGATTCTGAGCTTAAAGCCACTGGAACTAAAGTTAATTAGAGGGCTGTCTACAAACCTAAAGAATATGGTGGGTTAGGTGTTCCAGACGTTAGTACTCTCAATAGAATTCCATCATCAAGCATATTTGGTATTTATTTTAGGATAATGGTTAATCAATTTAGCATGACTAGGTGCACACTATGCTCATGAGAACTAAAAGTTTTTGGAGCATCAAGTCATCTCAACTCAGCTATTCGAACTGGAGGATGATTTTCAAGCTCAGAGGGCGAGCTTGGCCCGTTCTTAAGCACATTGTGGGAGATGGTCAATGTATTTCCATGTGGCAAGACTAATGGCTACCTCTTGAATAAAGAATTAATCCAATTCTTATAGCAAACTTCCCATGGGATGATTCATGATTGTATGTTGGTCCTAAGTTACCTTAAGGAATGTTTGTCTTTTAATGTCAAAAAGTATTGCAATGCTTCAGCATCAGACAATGAAGGTTCAGTAGTTACAGATGCTCAGCCTTGGACAGTGAAGGTTCAGCAGCTACAGGTGCTTAGGCTCGGACAATGAAGGTTCAGCTCTTCAGTTTTAGCTACAGGTGCTCACAGGGGTACTATGGTCTCTTCTCAGTTGTATTTCAAATATATATACGTATGCTCAAGTACCTGTGTTGCACTGAAATTGAACCTGCATTGTGAGGAATACAACCTCGGCTCTATCACAATGCTGAGTATAGTTAAATCTGTTTTGAGGGCAATATAGTCTTTTCCAGCTATGCTCAAGAATGTGACACGTCTCAGTGGTCCTAGAGAAGAATGTGACACGTCTTAGTGGTCCTAGAGAAGAATGTGACACGTCTCAGTTGTCCTAGAGAGCTGGTATATGCAAGAATATTTCATTCTTAGAGGCTAAGTTTAGACATAAATAGAATTTAGTACTTAAACTTATAACCTGCTGTAGTTGGAAGAATAGTGACAAAATTAGCTGAGGTAGCAGGTCTGCATTGGTCCATTGCTCTGAAAATATTTGAAATGTGCTCTCTCAATCATTGGCTAGAGGTGACAGGTGTATATCCGTGGTGTGTGAGGCCTTGTGTAATTCAGTGTCACTATAAATATGCTGCTATAAGGCTCCTTAGGGTTCAAGCTTCTTTAATTTACATTACATATTGAGCTGTTACTGAGAAACCTCGAGTATACTATGTCAAAAAAGTTTTTCTCTGCCATTTGATGATGATCTATGCAAGAAAAACTCATTGAATCTACTCTGAGGTGTGTACTGATTGCTGAGATAAGGCTGATGTCAAAGTTGCTGATGCGAGGGCCGTATTGAGTAGTGACTTGGTGTTTCAAGCAGCTGTGGTCAATTTTGAAGGTTAACACAGGTATAATTCATCTTTTTACACTTGTTCAGACTGTGTTTGTGTTAAGAATATGCTGAAAATGAACTTGGACGGTGTGGTCACTAGTTAAGCTTCTTTTTCTGAAGAAATCTTGGATTCAAGTGCTATTTGATTATACTTAGCTATTTTATAATGATCTATGTTGCTAGCTAGTATATTTTGATGAATTAAGGTTGATAAAGTTGAGTTTATGACAAAGATATGGTATGCTTTGATTTTGAGTATTCTGTGCCGAAGCTGTTTTGTACTGAAGTTAATATGTGCTAAGGCTATTCTGTACTGAGGCTATTCTTTGCCGAAGCTTTCTATGCCGAAGCTATCTGTGCCGAAGCTTTCTGTGCCGAAGCTTTTTGTGCCGAAGCTATCTTATGCTGAAGCTTTTTCTATTGAAGCTGTTATTTTTTGAACCAAGAACTTTGATTAAACTTTGTGATATACTCATGCTGTGTTTGGTTATGCAAAGCTATGAACATAAGTACAACAGTGAAAGAAGACTGTATGAGGCGCTGGTAAATTGATCTCAAAAGAAATTTCTTAGTTTACCCCTCAGACCGTAGATGCAGCGGAATTGCAGTTTTGAGGCAGTAACTTGGAATTCTATGTTGCCCAGCCCATTCTAATTGTTGCAAAGACTTTATTGTATTTAGTGTGTTGACACTTATTGTAAATGGTAGTGAGGCTTTATATCCTCACCCCATTGTTGATAATGGTAGTGAGGCATAATCCCTTACCCCATTGTTGATTGAGCTGTGAGAGCTTATTGGGTCCAAGCGCGGTTGCTTAGGACAGGGGGAGTGATCGGATGCACTATGGTGTACTTGTGTGTGTGTATTGGTTGTGAAAACTAATGTCTACTTTGGTGCATGGGTGTGTACAGAGAATGAGACAGCTGAGTGTGTAATAAGATACATACAATCAGTAGATTGCTTATTGGCTGAGGCCAAGAACTAAGGTTTTCCCTAATTGAGAGGGTTTCCTTGTAAATCTTGTATTATTTGTTCTTTGATTGCTTACTTAGTGTGCGAGAAAGTTTTTTAAAGAAAAGTTTTAACCAATTCACCCCCCCCCCTCTTGGTTCAACAATTGTGCTAAGTTGTTTCCCTCATTAAAAATGGGCAATAGAGGCTCCCTTAGTCTTTCTTGGCCTTAGTCCCTACCATTGGGAACTCTGAACAAACACCTACAATTCAATCCAATAAACCTGATAAACCATTATGGATCCTTTCCCATACAGGTCGATTCAACCTAAAGCATACATATAATGCTCCCTTACACCCTTCTCATCTCGTCACATGGTCACACTTTATATCGTTTGCTAACCATGTTCCTAGACACATCTTTGTTGCTTCACTTGGCCTGCACCAGAAGCTTAAAAGCAGAGACAAACTAGGCGTGGTTAGGCAAAATGATTCAAATTTATTCTCTAGTGGTTGATTGGTGTTTGAATCTATGGTGCTCTCAACCAGGGGCAAAGCTAGGATCTTGAGGTTGGGGTTATAAGCAACATTACCGAGTTACCGAGTTAGAACTTTTGGACGAAAAAAAAAAAAAAAAAAAAAAACCAGACACACACCCACACAAAAATACATATATACATATAAAATTTATATAGAGAGAGGAACAAAAAAACCTTTGAGATTAACTTGGATTGTATTGTGCATAAAATATAAAAATCATCTACATCGATGAGAAATAAGTGATTCCTTAGGTCACATCAATACATGTGTGCAATGAAATAAGGGATATGTGTACAATGAAATAAGGGATTTTTTTTTTTTTTTTCTTTTTCGGAAGTTACATTGAAATAAAGGGATTGTAAGGATACAATTTTTCTTTGTGTGTGAAACTTGTTTCTCTACACTCTCTTTCTCTCATGAAAAAAAGGGCATACAAATTCAAGTGAGGAATAAGACAAAGCAAAAAGGTCAAAAGTATGGATGAAAAACAAAAATAGGTAATTTAAAACCAAAATATAAAATGCCTTTCAAAACAATAACTCTCCAAAAATAAATTAACAAAAATATCTCTCTTTATTTACCGAAAAGAAAAAAAATAAAAAATGTATATATATTTTAAAAAAGTAACAATTGAAAATTTAAAAAAACAATAACTATGATGAAAAAACACAAACAAATTAATAAAACAAGAATTTAGATTCTTTAATCATCGATTTTTGTTGATATTCGAAATTTCAAATGAAATTTTTGTTCTAGATTTTGGAAAAATTAATTTCTTATAAAATTCTTATAAAAACATACTAATAAAAATAAATAAAATAAAATAAAAAGTGATGGAAAGAATCATGTATGAGATGGAATTTTAGGATAATAAAATTATGGAAAAAATAGTGTTTGATTTGGAAGGATTTTAAGATATTCACGTTATAGAAAGAACTGTGTTTGAGTTGAAATTTTAAGACAATTATATTAAATTTTTATATAAGTCAGTTTTTATTAGGGTTCTATATATAGTAGTCAATTAAATCATTTTCCTTTATATTATATATAAACTATCTTTTGTTAAATGATAATTAAAGAATGAAGTTTTTTTTTTTTCTTAGGGGGGCCAAGTATAGATTTTATGCCATACATGCTATTCTATTTTTATTTTTACCAATACTAAAAAAAAAAAAAATTCAAAAAATTAGGGGTGCCATGGCCACTCCCAGCCCCCCCTCCCTCCGCCCCTGCTCTCAGCCCCCATCTTCTTCTATTGCTGTAATGGGGATGCCTCCTCCTCTAGTGGTTGATTGGTGTTTGAATCTATGGTGCTCTCAGCCCGTCTTCTTCTATTGCTGTAACTGTTTTCCCTGTTTCAGCTACGGGTAGTTAAGGTAATGTTGGGGTTGTGGCTTGCTTTTGGGCCTTGATTTTGTTGGGCTCTCTTTTTTCCGGGCGTCATGTTCAACTTTTGTACATCTTTGTTCTTTTATTGAATATATTAATTTTCCCAAAAGAAAAAAAACTTCATAACGAAATTAATCTGCTTGCTGCACAAATCTCATTTTTGGTGACAATTTCTAGAATGATAATTCATATATGTATATTGTAGTGTAAGAATGATTTTTTATAAAATCCCAACACATTTAACATTGTGCCATTGTTGCTCATTTATCCACATGTAGCATTGATGCCCTTCTCAACATGTCCACGGGTCAAATATATTTAAAGTTACAACCTGGAAGAATTTCTCATCAAATATATGTGTGATTATTTGGTAATACACTTTTATTATTTGGGTACCAAGAGTCTGATGCTATGCATCCAGTCAATTGTATAAAACGCCAAGATTCAAACAATAAAAATAATCAGAAAAATAATTAATGGATGCACAAGCTCTGCATAATTGAAGAGGTCATCAATCAATATGTAACATGCTAGCTAATATATTTCTTCTATTCCTTTTGTTGACTTAAGCATCAAAGTGTGTGTGTGTGTTTTTTTTTTTTTTTTTCGATGATGAATTTAAGCATTATAGTGTTACAGTACTATCACAATGATGCTAAGGTTCTTATTTTTTTCAAGAATTACACTTGCATCTAAAGGTGTGAAGATCATGATAACAAGGTTAATTTTCACCTTCCATCATATATATACACATATATATTATCTTTTTAGCTAATAACTTAATGTCCTAGCTTCTAAAACTGTTCATTAACTCATGTCCTGGCAATTTATTTGATTTCTTGACAACTCGTGGAAATACTTTTGTCGACAGTTTTCCAGCCACCCAGTAACATTGTAGACATTATGTGTTTCTTTTGACACTTCAAATCACCTGTTACACTATTGTTTTGCTTCATGGGACAACTTCCAATAGAATTTTTGGCTGTGAATTACAATTCGTCACCCTTCTCATTATTAGGAAACTTTATGTGTATAAAAAAAGTCATAATAATAAAATCTCTGATCAAGAGCAACATTTAGTTAATTTTTATTGTGTCATAATTAAGTAAATATGCTATTATAATCATCATTATTCATTCTTACCTTTGGAAATATATAACAGGCTAACAGACAATTGGAACATAACAAGAAGTCGTGTTGTGAGTTATACAATGTTGGGAATATTTTAATAAAAATATAATTATGTTATAATTAATGGTGGTTTTATGGTGAACATTATATTATTTTAACTAATATATTTACTATGAATTGATATCTACCTTATTAGTGTGTTAAATCCTATATTTATTTGAGCACTAACTAACAACCTCAAGTATATATTTCTATAGGAGTGTGTCTCTATATATTCTCTCATTATATTCAAGAGTTTATACATAATTTTGAGGATTATATTTGATGAGTTTATGGATAATGAGACATCGACATGGTTACACCGTTTTCCGTCGAACGTGTTTAGAGGGTACATTGTTTGCGAGCTTTTGAGTTGTATCTTAGATTTGTTACTATCGTCAATACCCACACGTGGGGAGAAAGTATCAACTTTACCCTCAAATACTAGTTTTCCTTTACTCTTATCTAATTTAAATCTAATTTATTTATATGATTATAATATATTATTTATCATGCTCAACTTCAATGTCCTTGTACTATTGTTGACTAAATAATCTTGAATAGAATTCTTTTACTCATTATTGGAAAATGATAGTTCATTCTTCTAATTCAAATTGACGTATTAATCATCTTTTTTATTGGTGTTGAAGTTGATGTACTTTTTATTAATGGTATATTTTTAAACTTCGGATTATAAGACTTGTATCATTGATCATGCTTATTTATTAAATAAGAATTCTTATATTCATAATATTATTGTGTACGAATGAATTTATGTAAAATTTCCAACATACAACCAATATATTGAAGGGGTGCAGTAGGCGTGTTTTGTTACTTATTTAATGTATAGGTCTGGCTTGTGTAAATATGACCACCAACTGGAATGAATTATATGCCATGGTCCATGGATAACATTATTTAGTTAATTCCAAAGTTTTTGCGTAAAAAAAAAATTGACATGACGAAAAGCAAACTTTGGTATTAACTAAATAATAATACTAATAGCATATTTACTTAAATAAAAAAAATATAAAAAAAAATAGCATTTTTTACTTTTTTTTTTAGTTAAAGGGAAAAAGCATTTTTACCCGACGAGCTTGCTTTTTCAAGTTTTGAGGCTTGTGACTGTGACTTGAACAGTCAAAAAGGATGTGGAAAATAATTTTGAAAAACGTTTAGAGTGACCGAATTTTAGCCAGAAAACCAAATGGAAAAATCTCGAGAATTTATACGTTGTCTCAATTGAAATAATTCATTATTTATAAAGCAAAATACACTGAACTTTGACTCAAGCTCACACTCTATCACTCTACCAAGAACCAATTGCTGACCATCTTTGACTTTGCCGCTCCTAGTCCAAATGCTCCCGACATCAGACTTACTCTTTTTACTCTTGTAGAAGAATTGATAGTAGATCAAATAACACTAGCTCCACGAATGATTTGATCCCTTCAAAGTGTGATCATCCTTCAAATCTAATTTTGATGTAGAATGATAAAAATGTGTTTTCTCTTATCGCTGTTGATGAATCTTCAAAAGTTCGGACTTCGATCAGAAATAGAATACCCTAAATCACTCGAGTGTATGCTCTGAATAGAAAAATAAAATCTCAAAAAATTTTCACAAATTTTGGCTCTATGCTGAAAGTTGTATGCAAAAGCCATAGTAAATCTAGGTCAGAAAACATGTTTTTATAGATTTTTTAAAATCTAATTATTCTTGAAAAACGAGTCAATTTCGTTTATGTATTGCCCTACAAAAATCTAGACAAAAAGATAAACTAATTTGGACAAGGACTCAAACTTACCAAATTGATCTGCAAGAGCACAACTGCTTCCACAGGAACACAACCGGTTCTGTTAAGCTAGTGAGTAATGGTTGGAAAACGTATTTGAAATTTTCGAAGTGCAACTGGTTCCATTTGCACGCAACTGGTTTCGTAGAGGCAGAATGCAATTTATGAAAGCAAATATTTTGAAAATCTAATAAATGCATATATATGCCCTCAATTTCATAAGTGTCCTCACACATACACTTACCTTACTAATGTGTCGGTCCCATCGAATCAAAGTGTATCCTGTGTAGACACGATCCATATCTACAATTCCACATTCGATCTTGAGTCTTAAAAATTCAACTGAAAATTATAACTCGGCCGGACTTATTTTGATACCGAAATTTGTCAATATACAATTTTATATCTCACATTAACTTAATTAGGACATATTTGGCAACTGTTTTCATTTTGCGTATTTGTTTTCATTTAAAACAGGAACAATATTTTTATTGTGTAGTATGTTCAATAGTGACTAAAAGTATGTCTGATAATATAAAATTTGTTACAAAAGTTTGTGAAGTAAAAATATAACATGTTTTAAGTAAAAAAGTACGGCAAGGTTGAGGGAAAAGGACAAAAAAAAAAAAAAAAAAAAAAGCCCCTAGAGTTTTACAAACGTGTACTCTTCGGATGGCAACAAAAATTACTAAATGGTATTTATAACACTTACAAAACAAAAACAGTTTGTTTTCTCGCTATACATAACCTCCTCCTCCTATTGAAATTCACCTTTCATCGAAGAAAGAGAAGTCGGGTAATATTGTGATCTAAAAGCTTATTTAGTAAAATGAAATTCACGCCATTCACTTAACATTGCTAGCCACATGTACAACTAGGATGACTCTGATTCCATCATTTAATTATATAAGGTTATTAAGGGAGATATACAAGCGTGACGTTGATCAGGCACATTATTAACGTCAAACTTTTGTCATTACAGACTCATTCTTCTACTTATTGTTTTGGCGGGAAATAGAAAATGGTTGCAAACTCATCAATATACACAAATAATACCTATCAAAATATAAAATGTTACCACACACAAATAACAAATGGACATGTGACATATGGCACTTGATTCCTATGCAATTGGAGAGTGCTTTACACGCGCTTGAAAAGGGGTGGGGGTGAAAAAGCAGAGGAAAAGATTAACAAAAAAAAAAAATGAAAGAGACATAGACTTTGAGAAGAGTCAAGATTTAACTCTAGAGTTTGTGCATACACCACAAAGAGTTTGAAAAAAACTAAGAAGAATTATAAAGGCAAAAAGGAAAGGGAAAGCAAAGGAAGGGAATAAAATGAAAGGAAAGAAAAGTTTGTATTGGGAGGATCTTTCAGTGCCATCAATTCACCCAAATTGTTGTATTTGGACTGTCATCCATTTACCACCTACCCAAACAAAATCCCTTTCCCTCCTCATTTGCGCCCACTTTCCCTTACATGACATGACAATTTTCTTACCAAGCGATCATGTTCCTCATCCGTCCATCCCACTTTCTCGAGAAAAAAGGAAAAGAAAAGGGTGGAAAGGAAAGGGAAATGACACTGTTGAACCATAAAGTCATGAGCTAAATATATATAAAGATGCCCGTCTAAATCTAGTTGGGAATAAATTTCAATCAGAACAATGATGACTACCCAAACCCCACTTTATTTGGCATATATTGAGAGGGGTCACTAGCAAATATATATTGGCATCAACCAATCCCTTTCCATCAATTTCCAAGCTAAAAAGGCTTCTAAGCAAAACGAAAACTAGAGACGAGAAAGGTAAAGTCATTAGCAAAAGTGGGTGAAGATGACATTTCCACTTCTAAATATATGCAATAATTACATATATGGGTAATGTTGATCACATTTGGTGCCACATGTCAAGACTTTACTTCAACCGACATGTTTGGCCAAGGACGTACAGACCCATTGATGAACATTCAAGAAGAAAAAATCATTCTCATTAATGTTGTAAACCAGATGCCCTTTAAAACCAGGGTTTGGAAATGGAGCTGCATGTGTATTGAATGTAATTTTAAAGGACATATACTCCATTGATGTTGGAGTGATAAATACAGTCCCGCAACGCAACTTCGCATTCATAGTGTATTCATAGTGCACATATGATTAGTTGAAAAACTCAATTATAGAAGTTGTAATTAATGCTTCTTTTTTTATTTTTTGAAATTATAAAATTTTAACTTTTAAGACCAAATTACATATACTCTCCCATCTCTTAATAACACTCACCCTTAAATCTCTTACATCTTTTCTCTTTTTCTCTTTCTACACCTCTCAACCAATTTCTATTTATAGAGTTTTCAAATCCAATTCCTTGTTGGACAAAAATTACTCAATTTACCTACAAAGAATTATCATATTAGTCTCTAACTTTAATATAGCAGTCTTCTAACGACTAATTGGTTCAACTTTCTTTAAACTGGTTCAATTGGAATTACAGTTATGTCCAACTTGTTCAAAAAAAATTGAACTGATTCCAAATAACTTGAACATGTTTACTTATTACATAACATTACGTGCACATCAAATTCATTGGCTTAAATTCGATCTTCACTTGATCTTTTATAATTCCACCTCAAACAAAATTATCTTCGTAATTCCACTGTAACAGAAAATTTCACCACTTCAAATCAGACACTACAATTTTTAAAAATATTTTCCTTCTTAATTTGAACAAGACACCCCACAAATTATTGAGAACATTTTACATGCATTTATGTGGAACCCACGTAGCAGCACATACTTAGCCGGCTCGGTGTTTCGGCTATTGTATTCGCGTTCTTGTGTAGCACTGATTTGTTTTTTTTTGGTTTGTTTTTCTTGGGGTAGATTAATTTTGTGTGAATTTGATTAATTAAAGTGATTTATGTGGTGAGGAATGAAATTTTGGTCCAAGAGACACGTGCAAATGATGGCATTGTCTTCGCCTAATGATGGATTCCCACCGTTTCTTCCACTGTGTGGGTCCCACTCCTATCATGGCTTCCAACTTATATAAATATATACTAGTGTACTACTACTACTATAGTTTCTCACACTTCTACCTTTATCTTTGACCGACAATAACTAAAGAACAAATACTACGTCAAATCAAACATAGTTACCGTTTTAATTGGCGGACACATTCTCAATTCTCATCTTAGCCTTCGTAAATCCCAATGGAATATAAACACGTGTCCAGAAATGGGCTTTTGTTGAGTGGTTGTGTGTCTCTCAGTCATTGGCTTTCATTTATGCGTTTGCTTAGTGGAGTTGTAGTTAAACACTGCTCTTTATCTAATCATACTAGGTTTACATACGTTTGTGCAATCCAACACCTGAATCGCTGCCGCTTTTGTCGTGTCCTGGTTGGAACACACCTAGTCATAGCTTCCGAATATATATGTATAGGGTACATTCAAAGATAATGATCAATTTTAACCGTCTGATCATTTTTTCTTTTTCTTTTTATTTTTTATGTCGTGACAAATAATGTCACAATATTGTGCGATATTTTACCGAATCACATGTCTGTAAATTTGTCCCATTAAATTCACTTTGTTTGTTTGAAAGTAGTGAGCTGATGTCCTGAGGTTAGAATTTGACGAAATTTAGTTTAAAATGCTAGGAAATGCAATATAAGTTCACTTCTAAAATGACAGATTCATGCCGGGTATTCAGATTTCGAAAATTATTCTCAATAATTTGTATGAATATATATAAATTGTCAAAAATTCAGCCTTGGTTAATAATTATAAAATTGCCGTGGGTGATGAACTTTAATCTTTAGATTCTGAGTCTGTTTTTGTTTGAAAATCATGTTTACAATGATAAAATAATTATTCTCTTCCTTCATGTTTCATTTTTCAAACTTTCTAACCCCCCACCCCCCAAAGAAAAGAAAAATCACGAGAATGTTGGAGAAAGAAGAAACACAACACCCTAATACCAAACACAACCACAACCACAAATAATATAACAAAGAATATCATAACATGGAAATTTTACATGGTTGGACAAAATTGTCTACGTCCACGACTTACACTAGTTCTCAAACTAGTTTTTGAAAATGATGACAAGCCCTCTGGATGCTATGTAGCCAAGAGCGAAAAAAAAAATGTCTCGTACTCAGGTTTACATCAAATCACGGTTTTATTATCCCAAATTATTTCACCCAATTTAATTTTATCAAATAAAATGGTTAAATGGTTCGATGCTCCATTCTAAGCTATCATGCTCCACAAACCCAACAATTTTCCACTTGAAGAATGATTTACTACATTGCAATTGATATTTCAATCCACTAACAAAAAACTAGTGGGAGACTTCCCTATATTCTAGGCTTGAAGACGAATCGAAGCTGATCATGTCTACATCGATACCTCTATTCACCACAAAAGAGACTAGTGTGAAACTTCCTCGTCTTTTAAGCTTATAAACCAACAGAAGCTAAACATGTCTTTAGCTTCTCAACACTAATCACCTTTGTCAACATATCTGCAAGATTGTCTATTCTACGAATTTTCTCCTACGTAAAGTGTCCATCCTTTAAGAGTGAGCGAATGAAATGATACTTAATATCTATATATTTAGTTCTCGATGAAAGGCTGGATTTTTTTTTTTTGAATGCTAAAGCAAACACCCCCCTCTTGAGGATGGGAAGATTATACCATTGGGCCAAATACCCTTTGGTAAAGGCTGAGTTCCTTATAAGATAGATTGCATTCTATCACTGAATAACATGCAAGTCTCTTGCTCTTTACCCTACTCCGCTATATACTCTACCTTTATTGTGGAAATGGTCACATATTTTTTTGTATTTGTCAGACTATTGATGTAAAAGCATACTCTTCCTACTATCAATGTCCCATGCCAAGTCTGAATCCACATAATTCTGCAAGCATAATTTTTTGCTACTATAACATAAACACACCTGTAATACCTATGAGATACCTCAAAATCCACTAGACAACTTCCTAATGCTACTTTCCTGAATTGCCCATAAATCTGCTGACAACTCCCACTGCATGAGCAATGTCTGGCCTTGTATAGACCATAATATACATCATGCTCCCTACAACTGATGTGTAAGGTACTTTAGCTATGTATCCACGCTCCTCATTTGTTGTTGCATATTGTTCTTTTGAAAGCTAGAAGTTACTTGCTGAAGGTTTGTTAATTGGCTTAGAACTATCCATGTTGAACCTCTTTAAGACCCGTTCAACATACTCAAACTATGATAACTTTAGTTTTTTGTCACCCTATCCTTGTTGATCTGCATAGCTAAGATTTGTTTTACAGCACCCAAGTCCTTGTTTCCATTGGACCCTATCTTGTAGTTTAGGAATTAGATTTTTCTTTTTCTTTTTCTTTCCTTCATTTTTTTTTTTTTTTTTTTTTTTTTTTTTTTTTCATGAGAAAGTGACGATCATATTTTTCTTGTCAATACATGAGTAATAATTATTTCTCTTAAATTCATTGTTTTTAAATGCAAATTGGGGATACATGATTATTTGATAAAAAAGGTTATCGATGTGTAATCTATATGTTAAAAAACAATTTGCTTTGTTTATTTCTTTTTAGAAATGTGTTATGAAAAAATGATCGAGTATGAGTTTATGAGAACAAGAAGAAAAATAAATAACAAGAAAAATAAAATAGCGCACATACAAACGAAACAAGAATTTACGTGGTTTGGTTGTGCCTACATCCACGGGGAGAAGATAGATCAATATTTCACTATAGAAATAAAGAAATACAAGGCTAAGTGGCTTACACAAAAAAAAAAAACACAATTACACCCAAAACTGTCACACACTTTGCTTTGCTTGATATTGAGCAAAACACACTCAAATTTTGGATGCCTTAAACCAAGAGGAGTCTAGGCTATTTATAGCCAAAATGGGTTATCAATGAATGCTTGTAGAAGCTTACTTCAACTTGGCGTCCAAGAAAAATGCTTGCTGAACATACATACTTGGAGGCCAAGTTGAATGATGTCATGGGTGATGCTATGGTGCTGATGAAAAAGGTGATGAAATTGAGCCACAAAATTCAACAAATCTCCACCTTAGCGAAAATTCAAATGAGCCACAGTATCTCTGTAAAACAAACTGTCTTCTCCACTAAGCCCCTAAGGGCAATTTCAACATTTGAGAATACCAACCAAGTCCAAACAATGCTTGAACTTGAGACCTGGAATGGACTTTGTCATCATATTCGCCGGATTTTCAGCTGTGCCAATTTTCTTCAATGTAGTAATTCCTTCTAATATGACATCCCAAATAAAAGATATCTAACAGCAATGTATTTGGTTCTCTCGTGATGCATTTGATTTTTGGTCAAATATATCGCACTCTGACTGTCACAATAAATAATAGTTAAGCTCTGCTACAAACCCAAAACACTAACCAAACCTCTCAACTAAATAGATTCCTTTACTACTTCAGTGGCCGCCATATATTCTGCTTCTGTAGTAAAGAGGGCAACTATAGATTACAAAGTTGATTTCCAACTAACTGCACAACCTGAGAGAATAAAGACGTATCCTATCAGAGATCTTCTTTTGTCTAAATCACCAGCGTAATCGGAGTCTACAAAACCAACAACATTGCCAAAATCATCACTGCTCTTCTGATAAACTAGGCCAATATCTATAGTATCTTTTAAGTACCAAAGAATTAATCCACTTCACGGTTAGCCAATGTTCTTTTCCTGGATTATCCATATATCTGCTAACTACACTGACTGCATATGAAACATCAGGGCGAGTGCAAACCATTGCATACATCAAGCTACCAACTGCACTAGCATAAGGAACACGTGACATATGCTCCTTCTCCTCTTCGGACTGCGGTGATAAAGCTGCAGAAAGATGAAAATGAGCAGCAAGTGGTGTGCTCACTGGCTTAGAATTCTGTATATTAAACTGCTCAAGCACTTTCTCAATATAACTCTTTTGTGACAAACTCAACCTGCCAACTTGGCAATCCCTTAGAACTTCCATACCCAAAATCTTCTTCGCTATACCTAGATATTTCATCTCAAATTCAAGATTTAACTGAGATTTTAACTTATTGATTTCTGACATATCTTTTGTAGTAATAAGCATGTTATCAACATATAATAACAAGTATACAAAAAAATCATCTAAGAGCTTCTGATAGTAGACACAACTGTCATAGCTACTTTTCAAGTAGCCATGTCCAACCATAAAAGTGTCAAACCTCTTGTAGTATTGCCTTGGAGATTGCTTTAATCTATACAAGGATTTCTTCAACAAACAAACATGGTCTTCCTTTCCCTGAACAATGAACCCTGTGGCTGATGCATATAAATTTCTTCTTCAAGCTCACCATGTAGAAAGCTGTTTTGACATCAAATTGCTCAAGCTCCAAGTCAAATAGAATAACCATGGCAAGTAACACACGGATAGAGGTATGTTTCACAACTGGTGAGAATACTTCATTGAAATCCACACCTTTTCTCTGACTATAACCCTTTGCTACCAAACGTGCTTTGTACCTTGCATCTTCAACACCTGGAGTTCCTTCCTTTTTCGTGAAGACCCATTTGCAACCAACAATCTTCTGGCCTTTAGGAGGTTTTACTAGCTCCCATGTCTGATTCTTATGAAGATATTCAATCTCCTCATTCATAGCAACAGTCCACTTGGCAGATTCATTTCCTGTAACAGCTTCTTGGTAGGTAGAAAGCTCTTTATCTTCAATATTTTCTACCATAGACAAAGCATAAGCAACTAAATCTGCATAAGTATACCTCTGAGGAGGTTTAATCTGCTTTTTTTGTCTCCCTGTAGCACTACTGTACTGTTGCTCATCTGGTACTTAATTATCCTGCACCTCTTCAACATTGGGCTGAACTAGAGTGTTGACTTGTTTATTTGGAACTTCAAAGTCATTCTCCACCTGCTGCTTAACACCATGAGATTCACCTGTAACAAAAGATTCCTTTCTCGGGTGAAGTAAAGCAAACTCATCAAAAGTAACATCTCTGTTGGTAATAAACTTAGGTGACTTATGATCAGGACACTACAATATAATACCCCTAATTTTAAAAGGATAGTCTCAGTATTTCTTTTATGGTTTTATTGCAATTTTAAATTCTTTATTTGTTTATTTGGCTATTTTGTTTAATTGGTTAATTATTTAAGTGATTTATTTGTTTTAATTGAATTATTTGCTTATGTGGCATTTCATTAATTTTTTAAATTGATTAGTTTGTTTAAGTGTTATTGTAGGTTTAAATTGATTTATTTGTTTAATTGAAATCCTGTACTTGTGTGGACTTAAAAGTAAATGTTAAATTAAATTAAATTGATTTATTTCTTTTCCGTCTCCTCATAAGAATAGATTTAGGTTAGAGTTAATTTGCCTATAAATATACTTGTATATGTCTGCTGAGGGTTTTAGAACCCTATTCACGAAACATAGTGGCGGAGAGATATAGAGAGGTCTGAGTGAAAACAAAGAGAGGAAAATTAGGGTTTGGCTAAGACTAAGGCTGAATCAAGGAGAGAACGAAAGAGTGGTTGTTTGTGGGTGGAACCAAGGGCTACAGAGGAGTTGAGAACAGTAGGAATTGCCGAAAAAGTTTAGGAAGATGACGTTGAGATTTTAATCAGAAATCTCAAAGGCAAGTTATATCTCTAATTCTTTCTCTTAAACTTGTATTCTGTGCATGCCTAGATAAACTCCAAGATTTTAATCAGACATTTAAAAATGATCATGTATGCATATGAATTTTGAATTTAATTGTATTACGTGTTGTAAAGAGAAATTGATTTATCATATTAATTGTTGCCTCTATTGTATTGTAATTATTGTTAATGATTCATACAAAGTTTTTATGAGTTCTGGAATAAATTGGGACACAGATGAAACCCTAGAAACCATAGTAAAGAATCATAAAGAGGTTTAAACGTTGCTAGAGGTGAAGCAGAGGAGGAAAATAAAAGGAGAGGCAGCTCCCTTTTGAAGGGAGGCGGCTCCCCTTTTAAAAAGGCGGCTCCCCATGGAATGGAGCCGGCTCTACATGCTAGGGAGGCGGCTTCCTTGAGGGGGGGAGCCAGCTCCATGCTTGGTGGAGGCAGCTCCTTCCATGGGGAGGCAGCTCCTTGTTTGGTTGGTGGTTTTGACGTGTTTCTGGGTGTTTTTGGGCCACAGTGCTTGGATTTTGAAATTCCAGAGTGTATTAAGAACTTCGAGGAAGGATTAAAATAATTTTTAGGATATAGATTAATCTCCCGGAATGTGTATTAATGCATAATAAACCACATAGTATTTATACCTTGAACAATATATATTTCTTAAACAAATATGCATACTGTTATTGGATATGGATTATTTAAATAGCTTATTTTTATTTTAGCAATTTTTCTGTGAATGGTTATACTGTTTAATCATGTCTCAGTGATAGAAGATAAGCATATTAATTTACATATTTCTATTATGCTTATTGTGGATTAATTGATGTTAACATATATTATCTGTAGTATCAAATAAGCATGTTAATTTACATAATTTTATTATGCTTATTATGGATCAATTGATGCTTACATTTGGTATCTGTATTATCAATGGTTGGATTTATGGATTATATGCACCAGTATGGGACGGTTACATATTAGAGATGGATTAGCTCATAACACTAAGTCTTACCTACTCTGAAATAAAGGAACGAATTAATAATTAAATTTAGTTCTACTTATATTTATGTCAGGTCAACAAATAGTTGGATGACATTACTTTGGTTTGGATGGATTTTAAATATATGGTTATGGTATCTCGATATGAGCTTGAGTCTCAGGATCGATGGTTAGGGAGCGTATATGCATTAGGATGCATAACTGGCTATGATGGTTAAAGGTGTACACTATTAGGTCTAGGCACTCATGCTCACTTCAGGTGCGTTTTGCATGTTGCCTACTAGTCAGGTTGAGACTGACCTGTAGTCCAGTGAGAGTCCCTTAGTGTGGATATATATATGTACAGACTATATAGTTATTGTTGAGTTATCTAGGATGTATCTGTATATCGGGTCTCTGTTTGGATTATAGTTAGGGTAGAACTTGTTCGTGAGCCTGACCCACTATTATTTTTCAGGTATCGGACGGTTCCAGTCTTAGAGCTTGTTCGTGCCAAGTAGAGCCGGTCACTCATTCTTCCAACTACGTAGGCCTGCTATTTATGTTTTGGTTTTGGATTTCTTCTTTAGTTCAGTTATTTTCAGTTGGGATTTTTATTAGAGGTCCACATGATGGCTTCCCGAGTTGTTTTATTATTGGAGGATTTTATGGATTCTTTTGGAGGATTATTTTAATTAGCGTTTTTAAGGATTATGATTTAGAATTCTTTTCAGCTAATTTAATTATTTCTTATTATTCTTTTGTATTCTATGTTCATTTATATACGTAATTGTTTGGTATCCCTCGGATCTGTGCTCAGACTTGATCACCCGTGGCTCTAGAATCTAGGGGTATCACACACAACCTGTATCCCTTCACCCCGGATGCATAACCAATAAAAATACATTTCTTGGTTTTAGGCTCAAGTTTTCCTTCATTAACATGAGCATAAGCAGGACATCTAAAAACTCTTAAATTAGAATAATCAGCAAGAGTACCAGACCATACCTTTTCAGGTGTTTTGCACTCAATAGCATTCGATGGTGACCTGTTCACCAAATAGCAAGCTATGTTGACTGTTTCAGGCCAAAATCTCTTAGACAACCCAGCATTGCAAAGCATACAACGAGCTATTTCCAAGAGAGTTCTATTCATGCGTTCTGCTACACCATTCTATTATGGAATCTTTCGAACTGTATAGTGTTTAATAATGCCTTCATTTCTGCAGAACTCGTCAAACTCCCCTGAGCAAAATTCTAAACCGTTATCTATTCTGAAACGCTTGATCTTCTTTCCAGTCTACTTTTCAATCATGACCTTCCATTACTTAAACTTAAGGAACACTTCATGTTTTTGCTTTAAGATATAGATCTAGACTTTCCTGGAGAAGTCATCAATGAAAGTCAACATATATCGAGAACCACCAAGAGAGGGAACTCTAGAAGGACCCCAAAGATCTAAATGAATATAATCAACAGTGCCTTTGGCCCTGTGAATAGCTGTATTGAACTTGAGTCTTTTTTGCTTACCAAAGACACAATGCTCACAAAAGTCCAGCTTTCCCATCTTCTGTCCACCTAGCAAACCTCGTTTACTCAATTCTGTCAAACTCCTCTTACTCATATGCCCTAAACGTATATGTCATAAATAGGTAGTTTCTGAATCTTGATCAACTAAAGAAGATACTGAAGTAGCACCTGTCACAGTATTACCCTGTAAAAAATAGAGACCTTTTCTCTATTTTCCCTTAAGCATAATAAGAGCACCTTTAGAAACTCTTAAAACTCCACCTTCAGCTGAAAACTTGTAACAATTACAGTCAAGAGTACCAAGAGAAATCAAATTCTTTTTCAAATCTGGAACATGACGAACATCAGTTAAAGTTTTAGCAATACCATCATGTATCTTAATTTAGATTGTGCCAATGCCAATAGTCTTATAGGGATTGTCGTTCCCCATTAAGACAGTACCACTATCAATAGAATGGTAAGTAGAAAACCAATCCCTATTGGGACACATATGATAGGAACAATCAGAATTAAGAGCCCATTCACTACTAGAGTGACAATCACTAACAGAAACTGAAAGAACATTTTCGACATTTGAGGAACTTTCCTCAGCAACCCAAGCAACATTAAAAGAATTACTAGTAGATTTATCCTTAAACTCCTTTTTATCTTTCTTCTTATTTTTCAATTTTGGACAATTCCACTTAATGTGCCCTTTTTAGTGACAATAATAACATTCAGTATCGTTGTGAGACCTACATTTAGATCTCGATTTGCCCCTACTACCAGAACTATTTTTTCTCACTTCTTCCCCTCACAACCAAACCCTCGGCCTGTTCATCTCTATTATTCCCAAACACCTTTTTTTTCAACTCTTGAAAGTTTAGTAAGGATTTAACATCCTCTATACTAATGGTGTATTTTTCATAGAGCAATGTAGTAACAAAATGTTCATAGGAAGGAGGCAAAGAATGCAACAAAATAAGGGTTTGATCTTCTTCATCAATTTTAATATCAGTATTTTTAAATTCATAATAATAGAATTGAAATTATCAACATGTTCCTTAAGAGGCATACCTTCCTTCATACGAAGGGTGTAGATTCTTTGTTTCAGGTAATGTCTATTAGTGAGAGACTTCGTTATGTACAGACTTTCTAAATTCAGCCACAATTTTGCCGCTGTGTCTTTATCAATAACTTCACGCAGCACCTCATCAGCTAGATTTAGGAGAATCGGACTACACGCCTTTTCATCGACCTCATCCTTGTCTTCATTGGACATAGTTTATGGCAACTTGTCCTTCCCAAATAGCACCTTCTTGAGAACTTGCTGAGTCACCAGGGCCTGTATCTTGATGCACCAAAGACTGAAGCTAATCTTGCTATCAAATTTCTCAATCTCATATCTGGTTGACATCTCCAAAAAACTCCCCAAAAAAATTTCTCGATGAATATTTTTTTTTTTCGGAAAGTAATTTCTCGATGAATATTATCGTATCTGTGAACAGTACCCGAATAGAATTTGTGAACAGTACCGTATGTGTGAACAGTTTCTGTACATAATATACGAACCCGAGCTTTGATACTAGTTTATTATGAAAAAAGGATCAAGTAGGAGTTTATGAGAACAAGAAGAACAATAAATGACAAGAAAAATAAAATAGTGCACACACAAACGAGACAGAATTTACGTGGTTTGGCTGTTCCTACGTTCACAGGGAGAAGACAGATCAATATTTCACTATAGAAATAAAGAGATACAAGGTTAAGTGGCTCACACCTAAAAAAACCCAATTACACCCAAAAATCTCACACACTTTGCTTTGCTTGATATTGATCAAAACACACTCAAATTTTGGATGCCTTACACCAAGAGGAGTCAAGGCTATTTGTAGCTAAAATGGGTTATCAATGAATGCTTGTAGAAGCTTGTTTCAACTTGGTGTCTAAGAAAATACTTGCTGAACACACATACTTGGAGGCCAAGTTGAATGATGTCAAGGGTGATGCTGTGGTGCTGATGAAAAGGGTGATAAAATTGAGCTACAAAAGTCAACAAGATAAGTCTCTTGAGTTCATATTTTTTCATGTGCACTAATCCAATTCTGAGAAAATTTAATTGAATATGATTGTGAAATTGACTAGATCATACTGCTCATAAAATTTATAAAGGTTATTATTTTTTTAAATTAAAAAAAAAAGAAAAAGAAAACAGAGCACATGTTTAAAAAAAAAAAAAAAAAAAATTGAAAAATTTCAACATGAAAATCTTAGAAAAATCAAAAGAATGGTTAAAATCTTTGCTAAGGAAAAGGCTGCCTATTGAAACTATTTCGAAAGTTACTACTAGACTTTGAAGAAGAGCTAATTGAGTAAAAAGAAAGGAGGAGAAAAGTTGAAATAGGGAATTGTAGTCTACTCTTTAGAGTGAAAGACGTCTTATTTAGTAATATTTGCTCAAAACAATTTTATCGTAATGCTTTTCAATCAATATGATTTAAACAGTTGATCAACGTGATTTGATTTCAATTTGATGAGGTTAGGTTACACACGCGCAAATATGAATTTGTTAGACAAATTTCTAAATTTTCATAAAAATTGTAAGTTGAATTTCATGTTGCGATTGCATGGTTGAGAATTGATTTGATTGAATAATTTGTGGTGTCTAAAAATTTTGTATTTTTAAATTCTCTTAAATTCTTCCGAAATTTTTGGATTCTATGTATGCTTGAAATTCATGGAAATTGATATCTCATAATTTTTGTTCAAATATAAGAAAAATAAAAAAATTGAAAAATGAAAAAAAAAAAAATCCAAAAAGATTTTCCTTTTAGTTTTAATTAGGAATTTTCATTTTTCATTGGATGGAGATATCATGTGTGTGATTTTGAGCATAATTGGTTATCTTTATCTTGTGAATAAAACATTTGTTATTTTGGATATTTCTTTTTGGTTTCATTGCTACTATATATCATCATGTTTTTATACTTATTGTTATATCTTATACATAAATGATAATTTTGATCTCTCTTCTTGTTAATTCTTTCTTATTATTTCTTTTTTTTCCTTATTAAGTTTTATTTGTCAATTTGTGACAAAAAGGGAGAGAAGTGTGCATAATTGAGGGAGAGAATTTTTAGAATTGAGGGGGAGACATATACATTGATATATTCATATTGATATATATTGTTTATCTTTCTTGATTAAGTTTCACGGGTAGTTTTGTTGAGCTAATATGCAGGTTATAGGGGGAGAAAACTATAACTGATGAAGCTTCATGTGGTTCAAGATAAATTTCGGTTTTTATTTATTTTTGGACAATCAGTGCAATTTACTTTTTCTGCTTAGGTAGATTAATTGTTGTTTTTAGGGTTTTGTCACGAAATTGCCAAAGGGGGAATTTCGTGAGATATATATATATATATATATATATATATATATAGATATTGGAGAGATTGTGAGATATATATATTTTGTAATTGGCTAATTTCGTTGTCAAAACAAGTCCAATCGAGTTGTAAAGTTTTGGTTTAGAATTTCAAAATTGAAGATCGGAAGCGGATTTGAAGAAGTTCAAGTGTTCATACTTTAATACACTTCAGGATGATGAAAACAATGCGTTAGAAATGTATGTGAGTGTGTGAGAACACTTAGAAAGTTTTAGAAGTTTTGAAGTTTTTAGGAAGTTTACATTTTGCCCATCTCAAACTGGTAGGAGAATATTCGAACATGTTCAACTTCAACTGGTAGCCAATTAAGCAATAGGTTTAACTTTTACAGATTAGTAATTTTTCTATTCTGTCCATTGGGAACCGGTAGCCAACTCCTTAATCGGTAGCCAATCTTTGAAGGAATCTTCTCGGCCATCTTAAACCGATAGCCAATTCCTAAACCGGTTCAAGACTGTTGAATTATTTCGTAACTTCAGTTTCCTAATTTGTTTTGATTCATTTTTGTTCTAGACTTCCTTCCAAAATTCTATGCACGAATTTTACTTGTTTTACAAGTATTTTTTGGTCTTCTAAACTTCTATATAATGTTTCTTTCTTCAACGTTGAGGTATGGCTATAAGGAACGAAAATTCATTATTTTGATAAAACATTTTGAGAAATATTTTTCAGAAAATCAAATCTAATTTTATTTTTGAGAGCACACACAGATATGCATAAGTGGTTTAGTTGTGTTGTTCTCTATCTCATCGAAATTGGAGCTTAATTAAAGATTTAGATATTTCGAAAAAGCATATCTATTTCTTTTACTTCAAATTCAGATCTTGAAGAAAAGGGGTGAAGCGATCACACTTTGAAGGAGTGTTGTTTAACCTCCCTATAACTCTTTTACAGAAATCGAGAGTAAGCCTGAGATCGAGAGCTGTTGGACGGGAGAGTCGCAAAGCCAGGGATTGTCAGTAATTAGTTTTTGGTAGAACGATAGGGTGTAAGACTGAATCAAAGTTCAGTATACTTTGCTTCAAACATAGCAGATCATTTTGCTCTGGATTGCGCAGTCCATGAGGTTTTTCCCACAATAATTGGTCTATTATGCTAATTGGGGTTTCCTCGTTAAAAATCCTAGTGTCATCTCTCAAACTTTAATTACTTTACTTGCACTATATTTTTGTTTTGTAGGTTTGATTTTTGTTTTATTTTGATAAAATGAACATAAGTAAAAATTGGAAAAAAAAAAAAGTGCAAGTAAAACCTATTCACCACCCATCTAGGTTATTTATCCATATTTTTTTATACAAACTTTCACATCCAATTTCGCTGCACAACTCACATTTGGTATTAGAGCCAACCTCTACACATTGAGTTGATCCTTGTGGAAGTTTATTTTTTTTGAAAAATAAAATTATTTTTGTTTTTTCAAAAAATTTGTGATGGGAAATCCTAAGAATAAGGGTGAATTGGATTTTGTATGTGATGGGTTAAATTGTGATGATGAAATAGCTCTCATGTCTAAAAGTTTTAGAAGGTTCTTTAAAAATAGAAAGAATAAAAATTGTAATAATGGAAATGCTTCTAAATTGAAAGAAGAAAAATAAGAAAGATGTTTGTAATGTTTTTTTTGCTCATATTGATAATGATACTGCTAATAATTCTTCTTCTTATGTAGGAGATTGTACCAAATTTGGGACATTGAGCAATGTTGGTTCTTATGATTCGGATGATAAGAAACTTAAAGAAGAACCAAGTGAAAATAATACGTTGAAAATTTTTGAGGCAATGTTAAAGGCTAGTCAGAAGTAGTCTGAGGAATTAAAACTGATGAAAAAGGAGAATGATACCTTGAAGAAGGAGAATAAGCAAAAGAAAGAAATTGCTTGAGGAGAACAAAGTTGAAATTCAGAATCTTCAAGGTAAAGTAAAAATTTTCGAGAGCGAGGTAAGTCAAGTTAATTCTGCTAGAGAATCTCTTGTTACCAAATTTAATTTTCTTGAGCTTGAATTGAAAAAGTCACAAGAAAAATTGATTGATTTTCCTTGTGGGCAAATTAAGCTTGATAAGTGATTAGTGTTGGTAAGCATGTAGGTGATAAAACAAGATTAGGTTTTAATAAGGCTTCGTCTAGTAAAAAGGGTTAAACTGTTTTTGTTAAACCCATTAACTTGAATATGCTTTTTGTTAAGCTTAAGCTTTTTGTGAGCCTATGTATGCTAAGAATCTATCCAATGTGCTTTATTGTTCTTATTATGGCAGAATTGGACATAGTCAACACTATTGTTATAAAAACAAAAGGGATAATTCTTTTTTTCTGATTTTCTTGGTTATAATTCCTTTACACAAAATAGGTTTCATACTAGAAAGCAAAATAATTGGAATAAACCTAAAAATTTTAGTACTAAAAGGAATTCACATAAGAAAAAAAATGTTTTTGATATTCTTCAAAAATCTTTTCAAAAGTTGAAGGTGAAAGTTGTTTGGGTGAAGAAAGAGGATTTAAGATTGTATGTGCCTATTGATGCTATGAAATTTGTTTCCAATAAGTCATTGGGTGCAAAACCCCCAGAGTAAATCCTAAAAAGTTTTTATGGTCATGGACTATGCTTTGATGAATGTATTGTTTCCATTGTACCATATCTTGTAGTTTAGGATTTAGGGATTTTTTTTTTTTTTTTTTTTTTTTTTTCATGAGAAAGTAATGATCATGTTTTTTTTTGTCAATACATGAGTGATAATTATTTCTCTTGAATTCATTGTTTTTAAATGCGAATTAGGGACACATGATTATTTGATGAAAATGGTTATTAATGTATAATCTATATGTTGAAAGACAATCTGCTTTGTTTATTTCTTTTTAAAGATGAGTTTCTCGAGTTCATATTTTTTCATGTGCACTAATCCAACTTTGAAAAAATTTAATTGAAAATCATTGTGAAATTGACTAGATCATATTACTCATAAAACTATAAAGGTTATTGTTTAAAAAAAAAAAAAGAAGCACGTGTTTAAAAAAATATATATGAAATTTTAGCATGAAAAGAAAAGAAAAATCAAAAGAATGCTGAAAATCTTTACTAAGAAAAGTGCTACCTATTGAGACTATTTTGAGAGTTACTACTAAACTTTGAAGAGGAGCTAATTGAGTAAAAATAAAGGAGGAAATAAGTCGAAATAGGGAATTGTTATCTACTCTTTAGAGTAAAAACCGCATTACTTAGTAAAATTTGCTCAAAACAATTTTATCTTGATACTTTTCGATCAATATGATTTAGACAGTTGGTCACTGTGATTTGATTGAAATTTGATGAGGTTGGATTGAACACATACACATATGAACTTGCTAGACAAATTTCTAATTCTTTGTAAAAATTGCAAGTTGAATTTCATGTTGTGATTGCATGCTTGAGAATTGATTTGATTGAATAATTTGTCATGTCTAAAAATTTTGTTTTTTCAAATTCTTCCAAAAGTTTTGAATCTCATGTATGTTTTAATTTCTGAAAATTGCTATCCATAATTTTTGTTCAAATATCAGGAAAATAAAAAAAGTGACAATGAAAAAAAAACAAAATCCAAAAAGATTTTCCTTTTAGTTTTTATTAGGAATTTTCGTTTTTGATTGGATGGAGATATCATGTGTGTGATTTTGAGCATGATTGGTTATCTTTATCTTGTGAATAGAACATTTGTTATTTTGGATATTTCTCTTTGGTTTCATTGTTACTATATATCATCATGTTTATATGCTTATCTTATGCATAGATGATAGTTTTGATCTCTTTTCTTGTTAATTCTCTCTTATTATTTCTCTTCCTTCCTTGTTAAGTTTTATTTGTCAATTTGTAACAAAAAGGGAGAGAAGTGTGCATAATTGAGGGGGAGAATTTCTAGAATTGAGGGGAAGACATATACATTGATATATTCATATTGATATATTATTTATCTTTCTTAATTAAGTTTCATGGGTAGTTTTGTTAAGCTAATGTGCAGGTTACAGGGGGAGAAAACTACAAGTGATGAAACTTCATATGGTTCAAGAAGAATTCCAGTTTTTGTCTATTTTTGGGCTATCAATGTAATTTATTTTTTCTGCTTCAGTAGATTACTTATTGTTTTTAAGGTTTTGTCAAGAAATTGCCAAAGGGGGAGATTGTGATATATATATATATATATATATATATATATATATATATATATATATATATATATATTGGGGAGATTGTGAGATATATATATTTTGTAATTGGCTAATTTCGTTGTCAAAACAAGTCCGATCAAATTGTAAAATTTTGGTTCAAAATTTTAAGATTGAAGATCGGAAGCGGATTTGAAGAAGTTCAAGTGTTCATACTTTAATACACTCTGGGATGATGAGAATAATGCTTTAGAAAGGTATAATGAGTGTGTGAGAACATTTAGGAAGTTTTGAAATTTTTAGTAAGTTTACATTCTGCCTATCTTGAACTGGTAAGAGAATATTCGAACATGTTCAACTTGAACTGGTTGCCAATTAAGGAATAGGTTCAACTTTTGCAGATTAGTAATTATTCTATTCTATCCATTGGGAACCAGTAGCCAACTCCTTAACCGGTCGCCAATCTCCAAAGGAATCTTCTCTGGCCATCTTAAACCGGTAGCCAATTCCTCAACCGGTTCAAGACTGTTGAATTGTTTGGTAACTTTAGTTTCTTGATCTGTTTTGATTTTTTTTTGGTCTAGACTTCCTTCCAAAATCCTATACACAAATTTCACTTGTTTTTACAATTATTTTTAGGTCTTCTAAACTTCTATATAATTAATGCTCTTTCATTTAACATTGAGGGATGACTTTAAGGAACAAAAATTCACTTTTTTGATAAAGCCTTTTGAGAGATTCAGAAAATCAAATCTGATTTTTCTGATTTTATTTTTGAGAGCACACATAGATATACATGAGTGATTTAGTTATGCTATTCTTTATCTCATCGAAATTGGAGCTTAATTAAAGATTCAGCTATTCCGAAAGAGCATATCTATTTCTTTTACATTAAATTCAGATCTTGAAGAAAAAGGGTGAAGCGATCGCACTTTGAAGGGGTCAAAGCATTTGTGGAGCATTATTTTATCTACCTGTAACTCTTCTATATAGATCAAGGGTAAGCTTGAGGTTGAGAGCTGTTGGACGGGGGAGTCGCAAAGCCAGGGATTGTCAGCGATTGATATTTTGTAGAACTATAGGGTATGAGCCTGAGCCAAAGTTCAGTATACTTTGCTTCAAATATAGTGGATCGTTTTGCTCTGGACTGCATAGTGCACGAGGTTTTCCTCACAACAATTGGTCTATTATGCCAATTGTGGTTTCCTCGCTAAAAATCCTGGTGTCATCTCTTAAATTTTATTTACTTTACTTGCACTTTATTTTTGCTTTGTGGGTTTGATTTTAGTTTTATTTTGGTAACATTAAAATAAGTAAAAATTGAATAAAGGAGTAAGTAAAACCTATTCGCCACCCATCTAGGTTATTTATCTATATTTTTAATACAAACTTCCACATTTTATTCCGCTGCATAACTCACAGTGTAACGGATTCGGACAAATCAATGTAAATTGGCCGATACGGATCGTGTATCGGATTTGAAAAATGATCGTGTATCGGCCGATAAATAGAATATAAGATAATACGGTAACCATGGTCAAGAGTAAAATAAAAAAGTTTGGTACTAGGATTCACATCAGATCACCATAATACCCTTAGCATCCCAAATAATTTCACCCAATTTAATTTCACCAAATAAATTGGCTAAATGGCTCGGGATTCCATCTCAAATTATCAGGCTCCACGAATCCAACACTTGATAAGTAACCCACTAGGATAAGTGAATATTATATTCATTTCTCTCAATCCTCTACCTGAATCTTACTTGAAGTAAATATAATTATAAATTGTGCAAGTTAAAAGTAGTAGATCGAGTTTTACCATGGGTAACAAATGATCACATGGACGTTTTGGAAAGAATACCAAGAACCAAAATTGAAAAAGTGTTCATAATTAGAAAGTTAAACATACACGTTCAGTTCTTCTTTACTTCTGTTACTTAATTATGAGTTCGTATAGATCATTAATTAATTAGTTTCATCCATAATATTCCAGATGGGGTGCATGGTAACAATTAAAGCTTTCATTTTCATAATTATAAATCACCAGCCTAGGTTAGGTACAAAATAATGAAATCCTATGTAAGTAGGCAAAGATCTGTGAACATAAAAAATCATATTGTCGTGATTGATGGGGATATGCTGTTATAGGTTGTACTGATCTGGTTACGATAGGCAAAAGAGACATTCAATCTTGAACCATGGTCTCAACTCATAATCCATGGGATTGGGATATATATGTCAACATTAGTATCATTATATCCCATTAAAATAAGACACTCAATCTTGAAGACTTTAGCTATCCATAAGAAAAGTTTTTAGACAGTCGTAAACTATATTTAAGTTTCTTTGTAATATCTTATTAAATGTTGATCACTTTTTTAATTATTGAGAGAGTTTTGATTGAACTGAGCTACATGGTTAACGGTTTCACATCGAATTTGGATAAAGATCGAAGTGAATGGATATATGGGTTGGGTGTTAGCTTAATTTTTTTGATCCAGTCGTGAAACACCTGACTCGATATAGTTGGCATCAAAACTAAGTCCAGTCTTTGAACACTCCGAGTAAAAAGACAGTTTGATTGTGAATTCCAATGACATAACTCACTTTCTAAGAGTACTTTTATAGTAATTAATGACATTACTCATCCTCCTATTTCCATATCTTCCTGATTTTCTTATTTATTTGTTATTATATATATATATATATATATATATATATATATATATTGCATTGAATTACTTCTTTTTAAGGAATAAGATCAACATAAAAGAAACTTTGAATCATCAAAAGTTGATTAGACACATTTGTCCAACACTCCACCTTTAAAATTGCATAGCTAATTTCACCCTGGTATGCTTTCATATCAAGTGTTAAAAGGGTCAAATTCTGATTGTATGCCACAAATATGGAATTGTACGTCCATCTCAATAGGTGGGGATACTTTTTGGTAATGTTTTTGCTTCTTTACATATTCCCCGATATGTAATGGCCGGGTTCAGGGTTCTGTTTTATCATTCTGTAGCCTCCCTTTTCCTATTAGTTTTCTCTCTATATTTACTTTCAGTAATAATATTATCTGAAAAAATATATATATATATTCATAGTACGAAATTGTGTTCAAAGACACTTAATTTATGAATCTGAAGGTTGGGAGGAAACCAAATATTTTTGTGTAAATATTGTTTGTCAATCGAAATCGTGAAGATCAGTTAGTTAGTTAGATGTACAATATAACTGACATGTGTTTTTTTATATTTCAGCAAGAAATTTGCGCACGTATTTCCAAAGAGAGAAAATATACAGTTAGAGTTACAGGCTCTAGTGTTAACCTAGCTCGTATCTTAATTTGTTAATTTCATTTCAACTTTATGGAAGAAAGACTAATCTTTGCCATTAGACTTAACATATTAAATAATTAATCAATACTCAAAGACTAACCACATTAGTCCCCAATTAGCAACAAGAACATAAAAAATGAAAAAGAATAAATAATCATAACATACAAGTGTAGCTGTAGGCAATAATTCATGACCCCTTCTGGACGAGTCAGGTTTTGTATGTGTCTCACTTGGTATAACCAATGATATCTGATTGGTACATAAAACTCCCATCACATGATCTAAAGAACACCACTTTGAAGCCACTTTTGTAGCTCAAACTTGTCATAATGTAAGCTCACATATCAATCCAATATTATACATATTGCCACTCTATATATCATACGTATATCTATCAATGATTTGAACAACATATACAGGGACTGTTTGGCAGCTTTTAAACTCCCTCCCACTCTTATAGAGGGAAGAGCTGTAAAAAGCAACAATCAATTTGACTTATTTTCTTTATAGTTTTACCTATACACACATGTATACATATATACATATTATATGTGTGTGTGACTGAGTGCTAAGTGTGAAAGAATCAAAGAATTTTGCCATAAAAAATAGGTTAAAAAGTGGGGTGGTGGTATTATACTATTTGGGAAATTGAAACTACAGTTCCCAAAGAAAAGGATTAGATAGATATGGTGAAGTTTGATTTTTTGGACTTTTTTTTAAGATATGGTGAAGTTTGATTTTTTGGACTTTTTTTTAAGATATGGTGAAGTTTGATTTTTTGAACTCTAAAAAAAATAAAAATAAAAATTGAACATTTTCTACCACTTAAAGACGGCATTCAATTCTTAATATCATCCGTATCTTGAAAAGAAAAGCATGCAAAATGCAAAGAGAGAGTTCCCATTTTCAAGTTTAGGGATTGGAGGAATCTTTTTTCATTCTCTCTCACTCATCACTTTATACAAATAAAGTTAGGAAGAGAGGCAAAGAGGCCACCGAAAAGCATGTACACCTTATCATGAAAGCAAGAAAAAAACGACCCGATTAGACTAGCCAACGCACACGCACATTACACTCACCCACACACACACACACACACACACAAACACACACACACGCTCATTCACCATCATCATCATCTCTCTCTCTCTCTATCTCTCATACATTGATCATTAATCATCTTTCTAATTTCTCTCTCTCTACTTTTTCATTCTTTTTAATATGGAAATCTCAAGTCAACCTCACCTCATCATTTGGTCTTGGTTCTTCTAGGCACCACCTCATTTCCCACTTTCTTTAATTTTTCACTACTATTTTTCTTTCTCCTCATCTTCTTCAGTACTATATAATTGTCACTCCTCTATCATCTCTTGCTACGTACCCACGGGGTTCGAATTGAGTTGAATTGAATTGATTTGATTAAAGTTAGCATGAAGGTGCACCAGTTCGCACGTGGATTGTGGGAGCACGAACCCTCCCTCACCCTTGGCTGCAAGCGTCTCCGCCCTCTCGCTCCCAAGCTTCAGCCCAACTCCGACACTTCAGTCACCGCCACCACCTCCACCACAGCTGCTTTCGATCTCAAGAGCTTCATTAGACCTGAAAGTGGCCCCAGAAAGCTTAGCTGCTCTGATGATAAGAGAGAACCAACTCAGGTCACACTCAATTATTTATGCATCACTTGTCCAATTAAACATCACTTCTTGCATGTACGGTGTTATTTAAATTTTTTTTTTCCCCGTTTTTTTGGGTACTACTAGCCCATGGCTAGTTAGTGGGTAGCTAGCTTTATCCAAATATCCTCGCTTGTTAATTAATTACACACACTCACACACACATAAGTGAGACATACACCAAGTAATGGAAAATGAGGTCACAATAGTCTGTTATTTTGGACTCTCGAATGGTTTACAAACTCCTCCATGAGATAGTACAAATATAAATGGCATAAAGAGCTTTACAAGGGGGGCATAAGAATAAGCATGAACATGATCAATGCTAGGTATTTGAAGGAATTTGAAAATTGAAGCATGGTTTTGACGAAGTTGAGTTTTCCGAACATTTATGCAGGTGGAGACACTTCCTGGTGGGACAAGGTGGAATCCTACGCAAGAACAAATAGGGATACTGGAGATGTTGTATCGGGGAGGAATGCGCACTCCCAATGCACAACAAATAGAGCAGATCACCGCGCAGCTCGGCAAGTATGGAAAGATTGAAGGGAAGAATGTGTTCTACTGGTTCCAAAACCACAAGGCACGAGAAAGGCAGAAGCAGAAGCGAAATAGCCTCGGTCTAAGCCATTGTCCAAGAACAACCCAGGCTGCAGCCACTAGTATCACCAGTATTATAACATTGGACACAAGGGTATGTCTCATTTCCAAAATCTCGCCTTAGAATCTCTTTAGTTCAAATCCCCGAAAAAAAGGGGTATGTATCTTTTATGTTTTTTGAATTTTTAAGAACTGTTTTTTTAGAAAACTGAACCAAGATCCTTAATTTCTACGTCACTGTCATCTAAACGAAATTTTGAACTGTTTTCTATTTCTCTGTTCACGGAATAAAGAGCGTACTCTTTTATCTTTTGAGTTCAATGGTTCTTAATTATAGTACAAAACAACTTTTGTAGGGAGAAGAAGATTGTTCATACAAGAGGAAAAGCAGAAGCTGGGCATTCGAGAGCTTGGAAGAGGACAAGAGGTATTGTAAAGAGGAAGGAGATCAGACTCTGGAGCTATTCCCACTACACCCGGAAGGCAGATGAAGGGGTTTGAATTTTTTTTTTTCTTTTCTTTTTCTCTCTCACTTTTGGCTCATTTGTGAGTTGCTTTGATGTGCTCTCTCTCTCCCTTCTTTCTTTGTTTCGAGAAAGAAGAAAAACAAGTTGTATCTTTGTACCCTCTCCTGATCTGATCCTTGTTATTCCTGACTCTGGGACCAAAGTGCTTTGTCGCTCTTGGAAATTGCTGCTAGTATACTGGTCTTTATTCGTTTTCGATCGGGTGGGTGTGATCTTCCACTTTTGACCACAAGAACTTGTTGAAACCAAGCTTTTAGGTTGAAAGTGGTGAAGACACTGAAGTCCAAGCACCAGCTCTCATTCCCACGGCCACTCCACATTTTTTTTTTTATGTTTCAATAGGGGTTCCCCCTTTCATAATGGTTAGCCGGGTTAATGGTCTGGTTCACACTTAACGCGAGATATGAAATCTTCAATCTAAATCCAACTTTACTTAAGATCAGCTTATTGAATTCGCGAGATTCTGATTAAAAGCCATTTAATCTCTCAAGTTTTGAGTTTTTGTTTTATGTTTTAATCCCCCTTTCATAATGGTTAGCCGGGTTAATGGCCTGGTTCACACTTAACCCTATATGTGAAATCTTCGATCTAAATTCAACTTAACTTAATTAACTTATTGAAGTCGTGAGATTCTTGTTGAAAACCTTTAAATCCTTCAACTTTTGAATTTTTGTTTAATAATCAAACCAAATTCAGATTAATAACGAGTAAATAATTATTTTGTGTCAAAAAAAAAAATTTCACCGGAAAGACCATTGTGTGTCAAAATTACCAAGTAGAGAGTCATCTCAAAATTACAAAGGACTTTGAAACTTCTTCCAAATTGACTGTTCTACTATTAATGCTAATAAAGGGTAAAGTGCTAAAAAAAACAAAAAAAAAAAAAAAAAAAAAACAAGAAATTACCCTAGATATTCAATATAGGGCACATACAAGTACATAGCATCTCTGAAGTTCCAAAAACACCCTCGTGCGCAAATGAGGGCATGTTGATGCTCAGGAGTAAATTCACACAAATGTCCTTGTGTAACAGTAATATGAGTGAAAAACACCCCTCCATTATATATGTAGTGCATATAATTTCCGGACTTTGTTTATATATATATATATATAGGGTAAGTGTAAGAAATACCTTTGAAGTATACCTTTTGTAACACTTTTACTTCTTATTTAAAAATGTGTGCAAAAAACACCTCTATTCTTTTCAATTTATATGAAAACACCACTAAATTAATATAATACCTATTTTACCCTTTTACTCTTCCAAAAATGTCCCTACCAAACCTTACTCTCCACACAAAACCGTTTTACCCTTTCAATTTGTTGGATTTTGTTGCAGAGACCCAATTATCGCTGCCATTTTTGTTGAATCTCAATTGTTGCAAGACTCCTTCAATTCTTGTTGCAGGCGGTGGCGACAACTTGTTGAACAAAACAATAAATGAAAATTACAAGACAATATCAAATAATACTCAATAGTCCAAAGTGTTGAACAGAATGATAATTCATCGCTGTGAGAAAAATAAAATAAAATAAGAAATAGCAGATGGAGAGATAGCGGCGGTGGTGGATAAAGAGATAGCTGTCGGCGGTGACTGTGAGATCCAACTATGGTTGTTTAAACGAAGTAAATCTCCCCAATTTGCGTTTGCCTCGTTTGAATCGAACATTAGATTAAAGGAATCAGTTACAGACTTCGATTCTTCACGGCGTACCCAGAAAAGCTGCAAGACCCATTGGCAAACCCCACATCACCATAGTCCGTCGCCACCGTTCATCTGCCTCACCATCACCAAAACCTAGACAACCCCATTGGCGAGGATGAAGATAGCGGTTTGCGAGGGCAGTGAGCTTGGAACAACGGCCGACGAGTAAGAGGGAATCTCGACGGGTGGTGGCGATGGCCGCGAACAGCTATTTCGGCGATGGGCTGTGGAGAGGACTGGTTCGGCCGTGAGCTTACGACGCCTTCGTCTTTATCTCCCTCCCCGGCTACGTCTCCATCTATATATACATGTGTGTATATATATGTATCTGTATATATATAATTTGTAAATTTATAATAAATAAATATATATATTAATTTGTATACTTATGTCTGTGTATATGTGTATATATATCTATCTTCTCCAGTCTTCCCTTCCCTCGGCAACCACCAAGATGAAGGGCCAAGCCCTTTTTAGTCATTTCACAATATTATATATATATATATATTATAAAATGTGTTGCTAAGGGCATTTTAGTACAAATTTTATAAATATGACCTATTTGCACAAATATCATAGTTTAGGAGTGTTTTTTGTACGAGAGGAATGCAATATGCAGTATGAATATATTATATGGGTGTTTTTGCACTTGACCCTATATATATATATATATATATATATATATATATATATTATATGAAGACTTTTATGTTTGGAATACAATTAACTTAGTTTTTTTTTGTTTTTTAATGGATACTTCTTGGATGCTTGTTAGACTAGTTTTATCTATTAATCAAAGTTATATGTATTGAATAAAAAATCAAGGGCTGTTCTTTGCACTTTATCCATAGATGTGTTCACGAGTGTTATAAGCATTGTATAAAAAATCGAGGGCTGTTATTTGCACTTTATCTTATATTATTTTCGTTCCAAAAAAAGTGTCGTGTTTGGAGAACTGTGACAGTTTAATTTGTAAGAGTTACGATTTCCTAAAAGTAATACTTTTTACGGGACGAAGAGAGTACAACTTTAAAAATTAAAGGCTAACTCTTGGTCAAGCGAGCTGCACGTGTTCACTTTAACTGTTACTCTCTAAATTCTAATGGTTGTTGGACGGACGGTAATGTACAACATTTTTCCAAAGTGGAAGGTAATTATATTTACTCATTCCGTGTCGCCTAGCTTAGTTCTTCATCTCGGCGCCCTTTGCTTGGTAATTTCCTATCAAGCCTCTTTCTGGCTGACTTCCACAATAGTAGCTGCTTTGCCTTTCTCTGGTAAATTGGGTGGAGGCTTCTTCAAACAACACAGGGGCTGGCACAAATGATTTCTTAAAGGAGATTTCCCATTATTAGAAAAGAAAACTGCCGACTTGTGATTGTAAAATGAACCATTTGTGATTGTCCATATATATGGTCTTATTTTAAAACCCAATCAATCAAAACTTCGATAAAGAATATTTTTTTTTTTTTTTTTTTTTTTTTTTTCAGTAATTCAGTTTATTAATAAAAAGGAGAAAATGTACCTACAGGGAGGCCAGACCTCCAAACAGTAGCCCAAGGGCAAACAGAAGCCAGACCGAACACCAGGAAATCCATATCAACAAAAGGCAATTGTGTGATCCAACTATCGTAGCCTGGGAGTGTTTAAATATATAAATATTTTTATATAATAGTGGAGTAAAATCTTCTACCAATTATGGTGATTCGGTCCATTTACTTTCAATTATAAATATTTTTATATAACGCCCAACCCAGACCCAGCCCATAAATTTTGAAATTAGAACTTAAATTCACAAATCAGGCTCAAAACCCAAAACCAAGCATGTTCAGGTTGGACTCAGGCTCAACCTGAACCCAACCCAAAACCAAAAAAAATAAAAAATTCCAATATTTTTTATTTTTTACCTTCCAAATCTTTGATATATATATATGAAGTATTATATCCTAATTGATCTTTAATACATATATATAAATATATATAACCTGAGCGAAATCAAAACCTAAAATTTAAAAAAACTTCTAATATTTTTAATTTTTAACCTTCTAAATCTTTGATATATATGTATCTATTGTATCCTAATTGGTCTTTAATATATATATATATATATATATATATATATAGGGTAATGCTGTTGTGAGAGCACGCTCGCAACGTACAGCAGCGGCGCGCTCTCGCATATGAACCGCACAATTGATTCGTCTTGAGATCAGGAAAAAAAAATTATTATTATTATTTTTTGTCCCCTTTCTCTCTCCTCTCTCTTGTTTCTCTCTCTCTTTCTCTTCTTTTCTTTTTCCCTTCATTTTTTTCTTCTTATAGGCGAATGAGGGAGAGTGTGAAACCAGAGAGGATGGGCTCAAGCTCGGTGCTACACTGCCGCCCGCAGGAGGTACAGGACTGGAATTTTCATTGCCGATAAACACCCTTGTTTTTCCCTCAACCCTGCCGGCCGGTTTCACGTCGATGGTGGTCGTTGTTTTCCATAAAGCCCTCAAATAAGATGGGCTTGAGCTCAGCGCAGGCGGCGTAAATGGCTGCTACCGATGATGCAGAGGCGAATCCTCTCTTTTCTCTTTCTCTCCTTCGCCTATAAGAAAAAAAAAAATGAAGGGAAAAAGAAAGGGGAGAAAGAGAGAAAGAAAAATAATTATATATATATATATATATATAATAATAATAATAATAATAATAATAATAATAATAATTTTGCAGGTTTAAAAGTAGTACATTGACTTTGGAGACGGCCGCAAAAAAAAAAAAAAAAAAAAAAAAAAAAAAAAAAAAAAAAAACCCGGTTGAACTGGTCACCCCATTCGATCCGAAAATATTCTGGTTTGGGTTATTGACAGAGCCCAATTTTTTATGACAGAGCCTCATTTTTTATGACATCGGACTAGTCCAACCCAACCTAATTTCGGGTTAAGATTGAGTTGGGACTGGGCTGGGTTGGACCTGCCTAACTTGCAGCCCTATATATAGGCTCCTTGTACTCAAGCAATATATAGATCTGTATAATAAAAATGTAGCCCTTAATAGCTCTTTGTCCATAGATGCAGGCCTTAGTGCCGAACTTTATATTTGTTTGTGTTTTCTCTCTTTTTCCTATTTGCATTTCTTATTTCCGTCCAAATTTAACATGGTATCAGAGTCAAGTTTTTCTTGTAATCTCATCTAGAATTTGAGGGCGATTATTGTAATTATTATCATGGAGCATACTCTCTATGTCTTCACATTCCTTTCTCGGCATAGTTCAGGCTTTTTCCTGCGTAGCTCCAACCATTTCCCCGCTTCATTACGGCCATTTCCTGACGTTGTTCCGGCTTTTTCTCGGCATAGTTCTAGCCATTTCCCAACTTAGTTTCGTCTATTTCCTGGCTTAGTTTTGGCCTTTCCCGGCGCTATTTTGGCTTTGTTCTGGACACCGTTTCTTTATTTTTCAAGGCGTTTCTTTAATAAGTTGGGCATTCATGATATTCATGCTTCAACTTGAGAGGGAGTGTGAAAATATATAATTATTTCTCTATAATTGTGGAGCAAAATCCTTCACTAATCATGGTGATCCGGTCGATTTTCTTCCAATTATAAATATTTCAATATAACGGTGGAGCAAAATCCTCCACCAATCATGGTGCCTCCTTTGACTATTGTAAACCTTCCATATATTCTTATCTTTACCATGCCTATATATAGGCTCCTTATACTCAAGCAATATACAGATCTGAATAATAAAAATGTAGCCCTTAGTAACTCTTTGTCCATGGATGTAAACCTTAGTGCCGAACCATGTATATGTCTATGTTTTCTCTCTTCCCTTTTCTTATTTGCATTTCTTATTTCCACATCCAAATTTAACAGGGAGGGTTGAAGCAATAAGCACCAATGAAGGGGAGGATTATGTATCACAGAGATAGGGAGATGCCAAGAAGAAGCAACGTCGTTGTTACAGTATATTACATATTGTATACTAGGGTTAGGGTTAACCATTTTCACCTACCCTCGTCCACATAGTTAGGAGGAGCCAAGAAGAAACAACGTCACTATTAGAGTATATTGTATATTATATACTAGGGTTAGGGTTAGCCATCTTCACCTACCCTCCTTACCATGTATAACATTACCATATAGGGTTTACTTGATCTCCACACGCGTAACTTCTCATAAATAAACCTCTTTGTACTCTTGTACTCATCATCACATTCAATACAATACATATATTCTCATATATTTAACATTGTATCAAAGCCATCCACTCCTACTTTTTCTACATTATTTTTTGTTTCGGTGGTATTCCAATAATCTGTCACACACATATTTTGATTAGTGTCAGAAATAGGTTTGCAAAAGTCATTTCACTATTTTGATCATATCAGGCGCAAGCCCAGACTTAGACAATCCTGATGCCACTAAAAATAGTCGAAAAGAAGCTTGCACGTGCTTCCACGTACCACCAAAAGCTTCTGCATTTTTTTCCTGTCAACATGTGCTAATAGTTGTAGCCACGCACCTACACGTGCACCAATTCCACTATATTTAGCATTCATCCGCGCCTATAGCGTCAACTTACTTTCTTCAACGCTCACATCTGCCAAACGCGCCTACGCGCACTAGACTCTAGTTTTAGCCGCTGCCACATCAGCGACAGATAATCTGTCACGTCAGCAACAAACCTCACTTTCGTCACACATAAGTGTCACGTCATCTGTCACATCAGCACCATTTCAGTAAATCCTTGATTAGATTTTGTTTCTCTGCCACGTCATTGTCGTGTCACTTATATAGCCACATCATCAATCACGTCAGCTGTAGTAGAAATTTTTTTCGAACCCGCCTATCCAGCACAATTTTTCACGTTGATTCCAAATTTGCTGTCTATTTTTGCATTTGAGATCTCTAAATGGAATATAATGATTCAGGTTTGATCAGTTTAGCTCAGAAGTGAGTTTAATTGAAGAGGTCTCAACTGAGACTGTAGCCAGACACAATCAATCTTTCAACGAGCAAGATCATGATATATAACCTAAAGAGGGGGTGAATAGGTCGGTTCCCACTTTTCGCTTAAGTTTTGACTTAACTTATAAATTCACACAACCTTATTTTATTTTTTGAATGTGGAATGTAATATCTCAATGATATATTAATTCAAGTGTAAGTTGGTTAACATAAACAACTTTTGTATTTAATTACTTGTTAAGTGATAAAATCTTAAACAAATTCATTCGAAATAAATAAACTATTTATTTAAACAAATAAATAAATTTGATTAAATTAAAATAATAAATAAACTAATCAAGCTGCCCTTAGTTGATTTATATTTAGTCAAGTAATCAATTAATGATATACTAAATCTGGTTTAATTGTTTTTATACTTTAAGCATACATATGTGATGATTTAATCATGATAATCATTCAAGCATACATTATTCACATAACAATAAGTAAGCAATTAATAAGTGCAATAAAGTAAATAAGGATAGAGACTTGCACACCAGATTTACGAGGAAAAATCTACCCAAATGGTAGATAAAAAAAACCTTGAGAGTTGGCATGATCAAGAAAATCACTATGAAGAAAGAGAGTTACAACTAGTCAAGTTCACTCCTTATGAACACCAGCTAACCTCCAGACTCAACAAGATACCAAACCTTCAATGCTCGTTCTGTAACGACCCAAAAAATTCCCTTCCTTTCCTTTTTCCTGAAATTTTACGAATGAATTTTTTTCGTTTAATTTCCTTCGCTGAGTTCAGTTTCTCGTTACTTAGTGTCATCTCGATTGCTCATGAATGGGTCCTGAGACTCTTTTCCATGGATTGACAACTTTCTTTAAGGACTGAGTCATTTCCACATTTTTTTTGTTTTTCGACACTATACACTATTTCGTCATTTTCCCTATTCTGTCTTATCCCCGTTTGTCAGTTTTTGGCACAACCTCACTTTTTGTGCTTGGGGTTAGTTTTTGACTTCACATATCTTGATCTTGCATGGTTTCCACGAAATACGTATCTTCACTTTTTCAAGAAAGTACTCTAGTTGCTCCCGGTGTCCATAGGGGCATGGATGCACAATTCTTTGGAATTCTTTTCTTTTCTTGGGGTGTTTTTCATAAATATCTTTTGAAGATATTTTATTTCAGGGGTATCTAAGAAAATATCTTTTGGAAGATATTTTCTTTCAGGGGCAGTTTTGCAGTTACCCTTTTTGTATGGGCCATTGTGCAATTAACGAAAGTTATTGCAAAATATCTTGTCTGGTGCCTGGATCCCCGTACGGGATTCATTTTCACATTTCATTGAGTCGTGTACTCATAGAATTCCGTTCTGGTCGTTTTTCTCCAGTTTCAGAGTTTCTGACTCCGATTGCCGCCGAACTTGTTCGGGCCATATCTCTCTACTCGGGACTCAGTTTTTGACGTCGTTTCTTTTATTGTTCATATTTTCTCATTGTAAATTTTTTTTGTATATGGATTTTTTCCGTTTGAGTGCGTTTGCTCAAATTCCACTTTTCTAGACCCGGCGGGGCCCTTTCGGGCACTTTTTGAGATTTTCTATAAATAGGAGGCCTTAAGAGAAAAAGTCAGATTTTTTTTTCTCTCTCTCTCCTCTCTCTTGGCCGGTAGCCATGGCTGCCAAGGGGCTACCACCTTTGTTCTTCATTTTCCGGCCACTTCCTTCGAGTGAAAACACTTCGGCCTTAACGTTTAATGCTTGTCTTGATGCCGCGCATCTTATGCCCTTATTAGAATCCATTTTCGACGATTTTTCAAGTTCAGGTTTGGAGTCAAGTTGAGATTTTCATGGGGCTTCTTGCGGATTCTTGTTCCCGGTGTTGTCCCCGACAAAACTTCTCGGTATCGTCGAATTCGGAGCACTTTTATTTCAGTGGGCCTTTGAGGTTTTCATCTCAAATCGAGGTAGGGGATGTTCTAGGTTTAATTCTTGTTATATAGCATGATATTGATGCTTATACTACTTGTTTCCATGCTTAAACATAAAATCTAGAGATTTTATTATTTATTTTTCTTATACTGGATCTGATTTTTTTGGTTACTCATGACTTGGTTTAAACATGTAGCATGGTATTATATTACCCCTTGATATGCTCATTATCATGTATTAAATTTGGAACTTTTGAATAAGTATTAAAGCTTTTATTTAATATTTATCTTAGGTGAAAGATTAATTCACATGGCCTTAACTAGCTTGGAATCAATGTGTGTTAGCATATTAAATTAGACCCTAGCATGCTCTTCAACATAGATTAAATTGAGAGTAATCGGAGTTGTTTTGAAATCTAGTAATATTTAATTAATTTGATTAATTAATTTATTCCGAGTGTACTATTCACTCCATTGGAATTCCGACTTGACATTCTTGATATGCATGCTATATGGTTTCACATATATTAAATTTAGAATATTTGATTAGGTTTTGAAACCTTTCATTTATTTATTTCTAATATTAAAGTTTAATACTCGTGGTCTTCTTTTGCATGGAATTCACTTGTGTCGTGTTTTTAAATCAAGTCTTGGCATGTTGTATAACATATATTAATTTGAGATCATTTAGATGAATTTCAAAACCTAGAGATTTTAATTAAATGAAGTAATTAAAATCCATTTCATGGTTCATTGGTCTTGATTCAGTTTCTAACCTTGTATTCATGATTTTCTAGACAAGTTCATTCACGTGTATCAAATCTTGAATAATCGGATAAGTTTTGAAACTTATATTTAATTAATTCCTTTGTATGGAACTTAATTCACATGGTTGTATCTTGCTTAGAATGAACTTGTAACTTGACATTGGACTTGCCTTGTGTAATAATGTGCACACTTCGCATTAAACATCCTTCATGCATAGCGTGTAATGAATCGCACACTGAAGATTCGACATTCATCATATCATATTAATGCGAACTTAGGGCATGACTTGTATGTTTCGAAATCTTGGTTGTGTATGAGATGTGGTTACTGTGTTTCTAGTATTCTGATACAATCTTGACTTGCACAACTTGTTGATTTTGGGACTTGGGATATCAATCAAGAATAGGGGAAGGTACCCTTGGGTTAATAATCCCTAAAGTGATCCTAAGAATAGGGGAAGGTACCCTTGGGTTAATAATCCCTAAAGTGATCCTAAGAATAGGGGAAGGTACCCTTGGGTTGATAATCCCTAAAGTGATCCCAAGAATAGGGGAAGGTACCCTTGGGTTGATAATCCCTAAAGTGATCCCAAGACTAGGGGAAGGTACCCTTGGGCTGGTAACCCTAAAATGATCCCAAGAGTACGGTTTTAATCCGGGTGATATCCAAGTTTCCACAATGGTTGATTTCACTCTTTAAATTTCAAGTTGCTATTCCTTGAAGATTTAAAACTTGTTCTACTATGTGAAATGCTCCAATCTTGTTAATTGCATAGATATTATGCCTCATTCGTGATTTCAAGTGTACTTCATGACATGTAAATTGGTATAGTCCAACCATGTAAATTGTATTGATAACGCAATTCTTGTTAACTTATATCTAAGTATACTTATTGTCGTGTTATATGGAATATTCTATCCTTATTTACCTGCATAGATAGTATGCCTTGTCCTTGATTCCATATGTTACCTCTTGACGTGTTTTATGAAATGCACAAACCTTGTTAATCGCATAGATATTATGCCTTGTTCCTGATTTCGTATATAACTCTTGTTTTTCTAATTGGATTATCCCAATCTTGTTATTTGCGTAGATATTATGCCTTTTTCTTGATTCCTTGTATAACTCCTATTGTGTAAATTAGAATGTTCTAATCTTGTCATTAGTGTAGATATTATACCTTATTCGTGATTCAAGTATACTTTTTTTTCGTGTTTTATGGAGTGTTCCTTCCTTGTTTACCTGCATAGATATTATGTTTCGTTCTTGATTTCAAGTATACTTCATGTCGTGTATTCTATCATTGTTTACTTGCATAGATATTATGCCTAGTTCTTGATTCCGAGTATGCTTCTTGTCGTATTCTTGGGTTGTCCCAAATCTTGACTTGTTTTATATGAGTATATATCATGATTCTTGTTGTTAGTACTCTAGTGTAGCTTAGGATGCTCCCTGAGTCTCATTGTGACATAGACGTTAGGTGGCATGAGCCCCTTGACATGTCTCACCTTAAGGTGATAATTTTGTAAAATGCTAGGTCGATGCATGCTCATCTCGTACGAGTAGCTTTATGTTGCTCACCCCTACGTTACTGGGGCATATTTCAGGTATAGGATTCATAACTTTAAGATTTCATTGCTTGGGTGATTTGTGGCTTCACGTGAAAAAACTTGTGTTCTTGATTCTATGCATGTAAAGTGTACATAAGTACACTCTTTTCAATGTATTTGACATGTATGACATGAGGCCAAGGGCCACAAACCTTTAAGTTCAAGTCTATGTATGTAAACTTTAAGTTTTACCTTTGAAATGTAAATTTTTTCAACTTTAGAGGTTTTACATGTCAAATCTTGTAAATGGAATGTAATAAGGCCATGGGCCATTGCAACATGTTTAATTATCCATATTACACTTGCGTGCATGTTCACATTGTCACACACCTGTATATTTTGTGAATTGAACATGCCATGGGGGATCCCAAGTAGACTTTCAGCCTTGAGTGCATAATATGAAATTTTTGCACTTTCTCGAGTCATTTCAGTCAACCAAAATGCCATTTCGGTCGACCGAAGGCTTTTGGTTTTTGATTGAACTTCAAAGCATGCATTTCCAGTAGCCATTTTCACTGTTCAGGGCCATTTCGGTCGACCGATGGCTTATTTCGGTCGACCGATGGTTCATTTTGGTCTACCGATACAACCAAGCCTTGAAAACATGATTTCAGCACAAATTTTGTCCATTTTGGTCATCCAATGGGTCATTTCGGTCGACCGAAATAGCTAGATCCCGAGACTAGCCTCTGTTGAGTTTCAGCACTGAACTTCCAACTTCGAATGGCCATAACTTCTTCGTTTCTAACCCAAATGGGGTGATTATTGAGCCTAAATTCATGAGCTTGAAGTCAGCTTTCTAATGACACTAACCATGTATTCAAACCCCAATTGTGCTGAGAGTTATTTATGTTTTAGTGAGAGGGTATCAGTTTTTACTTCAACCGGGAAGGGGCATTTCGTGGGATTCATGTCCAAAGTTCTTAGAACCTTTTGGAATGTTGCAAAATGATTGGATTAGGTTTTGTGGACCTTATTTGACTTGTTTAGAGTCAAATCTCCCTTTTTAATTGCAAATTGACCACCTTGCCCTTGGTTAAAGGGTTTTGCTCGCTTCTTTTCATCTTGTTGTTTCTCCTTCGTCCGGACTCCGAATCATGCAGTTCTTGAGTCCATCTTGATTAGTTTTTCATTGCATTTCTAGTGGTGTGTTTGGTGACACCTTAATTTATACTTTCAGAAATGACTACCTTGCCCCTAGGGGCTTAAATTGTCATTCTTCCGGTCCTTTGCTTCCGCACCTTGTTTCTTTGAGTTCCGTGACCTCATGGAGGGTCATGCTAGGGTCTTAGAGGTGTTTTATGCCTTGGAAGACCATCGTTTTGTTTCTTGCTTCCGCATCTGGATCCATTATCGGGTCAATCTTCGATTCATCACTGTCGTACCGAGTTGAATCCAAACCCGGGTCATTACACGTTCACCGTGTTGTTGATTACTCCCCCTTGTTTCATCCAACGTCATACGAAAGCACTCCAAAAAGTCTCTAGATATCATCCAACCGATCCATCTAACTGGTACATGATCCCATTGATCCATATCAATCACATCATGTGCAACTTCTTCACCCCAGACTTGTTCCATCGACTAATTTGTCCAGCTTTGTTTTTGGTTTGATTTCACTTTGTGAATTAGGATTTTTTGGCCTTGTGTTGATGTTGAACTTTCAGCTCATACCGCGATAATACTTATTAACACAATAAATACATCATAATAACCATATCTAATACATAGTGTATGATATGTATGATTGATGTAAAAACAAAATATAACAAGATATATAAGATGTGTATATATATATCAAGTGTGGTGCCCTCAACTCACATGAGAAATAACTCACATACATACTTTCTTATGGATACACACAAGTAAAACTCTCACACAGAACACTCATGGGTAATTAAACAGAGAAAATAATGTTTTTGGTAGTGTTAAACACTCTCATGCTATATATAATTTTAGAACATACGGCACACCAAATATGAATTTTAGACTTCGTATATATAGAGAACAATACTTGTTCCCCACTAAATGATGTGGTCTCCAAGTAAACTTATTTTTAAAGTCGTAAATTAAAGACTACTTCATATATAATTTAAAATTATATTTATATAAGAAAAGATAATTCAAGAAGAATATATATAATGTAAAGTATATATGTATCTTTTCTTCTGAAAACATTTTAAACTTGACCCACTTAAAATATTAAAGTATTTAAAAAATGGTCAAGTAAACTCAATATAGAAATTAAGTTTTATACTTAAAATGTTTTTGTTGATCTAATTATTTGAGCCTTTGATCGATCGAGATATACTTAAGTTCGATCGATGTCATTGGCGCAGTTGATCTTTCGATCGAAGTTATGAAGGTGTCAATCGATCAAGAAGTGCTGAGTTCGATCGAGACAACAGCAACTTGCTATTTTCGACTTCATTGACTAGTGACGGACTTAAAATAATTATGCATATGTATTAGGTATAGAAAAATATGTAAGAAAGTTCTAAAACTATAACGACCCACTCCACCACATGGTATGATATTTTTCGCTTTGGGCCTGAGCCCGTACGGTTTTGCTTTTGGACTTCACCCTAAAAAGCCTCATACCAATTGGAGATGACACACTTACATATAAACACTTCACCTTTCCCTCTCCCAGGCGATGTGGGATTGTGCACCCGTAGCTCGCTAGTGTGGTAGCCTATCAGTGTCTTGCACCCGCCCACGGCATACCCGCCCACAAGGTCATCACAATCCACTCCCCTTGGAGGCCTGACATCCCCATTGGCACACTTTCGGCTGGACCAGGCTCTGATACCATTTGTAACGACCCACTCCACCACATGGTATGATATTGTCCGCTTCGGGCCTGAGCCCACACGGTTTTGCTCTTGGGCTTCACCCTAAAAGGCCTTATACCAATTAGAGTGACACACCTACATATAAGCACTTCAGCTTCCCTTTACCCAGGCGATGTGGGACTGTGCACCCGTAACTCGCCAGTGTGGTAACCTAACAGTGTCTCTCGCACCCGCCCACGGCACACCCGCCCATAGGGTTATCACAATCCACCCCCCTTAGAGGCCCGATGTACCTGTTGGCACACTTCCAGCTGGGTCAGGCTCTGATACCATGTCGTGGAGTGGGTCATTGCAAATGGTATCAAAGCCTGACCCAGCCAGAAATGTACTGATGGGGACGTAGGGCCTCCAAGGGGGGTGGATTATGATGACACTGTGGGCGGGTGTGCCGTGGGCGAGTGCGAGAGACACTGTCAAGCTACCACGCTGGTGAGCTACGAGTGCACAGTCCCACATCGCCTGGGTAAAGGAAAGGTAAAGTGCTTATATGTAGGTGTGTCACTCCAATTGTATGAGCCTTTTTGGGGTGAAGCCCAGGAGCAAAACCGTGCGGGCTCAGGCCCAAAGCGGACAATGTCATACCATGTGGTGGAGTGGGTTGTTACAAAACCATCGTGATGACCCTGTGAGTAAGTGTGCTGTGGGCGGGTGCGAGACACTGACAGGCTACCACTTTGGCGAGTTACGGGTGCACAATACCACATCTCCTGGGAGAGGGAAATATAAAGTGCTTAAATGTAAGTGTGTCATCTTCAATTGGTATGAGGCCTTTTAGGGTGAAGCCCAAGAGCAAAATCGTGCGAGCTCAAGCCCAAAGCGGACAATATCATACCATGTGGTGGAGTGGGTCGTTACAAAAATTATATTATCTTGATGCATACTCATATATAGTGTCTAAGGAAACTTAGAACTTTATTAAAATAGCATATATGCAATCTTTTAGAAAATATTTTCTTAATGCTCAAGTATATGATAAAATATCAATATGGAAAGTATTAAAACTCTTAGCAAATTGGTGTTAAGAAATATTGACCTTTTATATATCTATGGGAAATATATATGAATATATATATATATATATATATATATTATATTTAGTTTAAGTTTCTAAAGTTTTCTACTATATATATATATATATATATATATATATACATATATATCATGAAAATAATTTTTCCAAAATATATATAAAAATAAATAAACTACCATAGGAATTACCATGCACCTAAAAACATATAATTCATGAATAAAATATACGCATGAACCTAAACGGTAATAGATGAAATTCAAGTATGAATCTTACCTTTGAAGTCTATACTTGAGAGAATTTACATCTTTACCCATGAAGTTGATCTTCGAACTATTCTGCCCTTCGTTGTAGAACTTTGGAAAATTTTGCCCTTGCAATGGTTCTTGGACTAACTTGTAGTAGAAATTTGGACTATTTTGCCCTTACATTGGTTCTTAAACTATTTTTCCCTTTAAGGTAGAACTTTGGACCATACCCTTGTGGTGGTTATTGGACTTGTTTTGCCCTTTGAAGAAGTACTTTAATTGAATTGCCATTTATAGTAGTTCTTTGACTAATTTGCCTTTTGTTGAAGATCTTAAACCTTATTTTCCATTTTATGTAGCTTTCTTCAAGCAATATTATCTTCACACTCAAATCATCTACCTATTTTATTTCTATCTCACTCACTAATAAATTACTAGAGTGAGTTTTATTCTACAAAATTTACCAATTACAATATCAGAATTGCTAAATTCCTAACATAAAATAGGATCATTCATCTTATTCAACCTATTCTCAATGAGCTTGACAATAGGAAGGCCTACTTGTAGACTTCTAGTGTAACGTCCCGAATTTTTCTAGATTTTTTTTTGACTTTTTATATTATTTATTTTTCCTGCCTCGTTTTGCGTGTCACGCAAGCCTCGAGGGCCGTTTTGGTCATTTTTTGAGCCAAGGGTTTTAGAAATGCAAGTTTTAATTATTTTAAGTAAATTATAGTTGACGAGATCATTTTTAGAATTTTTTAGAAGTCAGAACAATTTCCGGGCTCGGGAAACTTCTCCCGGTTTTGCCATTTGCTTTGAGGGGGCATTGTGGTCTTTTCACATATATATACATACATCTATATCTACACATTGGGGAAGATATTTTGGGGACATGGGTGGAATGTGGATTATTAAGTGAGGGCATAAGGGTAACTTTGCCAAAAAGTGAAATTCACCCAATGAGTGACAAATGGCAAAGTATGGACCATCTATGTGTTTGCAAGACCACCTCAATCCCCCCTCTTCCTCTTCATTCTCAGACACACACTCTCTCTAAAGTTTTCCCTTTCTCTCCATATCTCTACATTTATATCTCCATGCTTTCAAGCTTCCATTTAGGTGAGTTAGGTTATGATTTTGGCGAAATCATAGAAAGAGAAAATGAAGAATTATTAGGGCTGAAAAGTGCGCATTTAAACCCCTTAAGCTCGAGTATTCTAGAACCTTTATCTACCTTATTTTCCCATTTTTGATTAATTTCATGTTATTGCCCTTTTCAGGCGCTTATCCCCAAAATAAGTCAATTCAGCTAAATTAGAACATAAAAGAAGCAATCTCAAGTTAAATGGAAGAATGGAGCAAAGTGGAAGCAAAGTGGTGGAAAACAGCAAGCTTTAATCAATCAGACATATTTTCGATCAATCTCACAGTGATTGATCCAGCCTCACCAAGATGGATCAAACCCCTTGTCCTTATCCTCAAGAATTTCCATCTTCGATTGATCCAACTTTCTTTAGATCGATCGAACTTTCTTGATCTTATCCCCACTTACCACTTTTGTCTTTTTTCTAAAATATCTTTAAAATATCTCAGATTTGTCTCTTTCCAAAAAGGCACCGCCAAGGTTTGATCGATCTAGCCTTACTTTGATTGATCTGGCCATAGTTCGATCAATCTCATTTGAATTCAATTGATCGAACCTCCTCAAGTCCGAAATAAAACAGAGTCCAGCTCATTAAAAGATGGCTCGTGGTGCAATCATTGAGAAGACCTTAGTGCATGAGACCTGACCATTAAGTGTGACGAGCCACCTATATAAGGATTTTGAGCCATTTTTACATCATATATTATCATATTATCATATATTATTCTACACAATCTTAGAGAGGAGGCTAGAGATTAGAGAGATATACACTATTTGAGAGTTCTTCGATTCATCTAGGGTTTCCATCAAGGAAAAGATACTTCTTACCACAGAGATGGCCCTTGAGGGTTGAATGACTACATCAATAAGTGGCTAAACATCTTCTTGGGGCTAGAGTTAGCCCTAAACATGCCTTCTAGACCTTGATGTTTTATATTTTGAGGGGATTTGTGTTGTAATCTTGTCTTGACATTTGATTTATATATGAATCTTGTTTTACAATGATTTGTGTTGTTTAATACTTCCAATTGATCATGTCATTCTATTCATATGTCTATGTATGCTAGAATAGATGTTCATGTGTTTATCTCGTGGTTTTGTGATATTGATGCACGTCTATGTGTGTTGATGCTATGAATCTAGAGATTGTCAAGGTATAGCGCATAAATAGAATACTCTTGTTATTTGTTTGATGGTTCATACTCAATTCTTGATGGATTGTGCCTCTACTTTAGTTTAGTTAGTTTAATTTTCATGTCTCTAACTTTGTTGTAGTGTAGTTGCCTTATTTTCATAGATGTGAAGACAATCCATGCTTGTTGTTTAATGTTTCATGCTTATGAATGCAAGTAGTATAATTCTCTAACTTATTAGTGTGTTGATTATGAGCTTAAAGGAAGGAATAATGGCTGAGTTTGATATATTGTGCTATTCATTAGATTGTCTAGACAATGTATACTTAATTAGTCATCCGTGCTTACTGATTCAATTAATCACACCTCTTTGTATTGCAATACATATTTCCCCTCATTCATTACACATTAAGTGTCTAGAAAGGTGATGTTTAGTGGTGATCTATAGATCCCAAGACCTCTCTCTCTTATTCTCTACCCTTTATTTATTTTAGTTGCTTTTTACTGAATTTATTTACATTGTAGTTTAATTAACCAATCAAACCATCTTTTAATTACTCGACCTATTAATCCGACCTTGTTTCCATTTCAAACATGCAACTAATCCCTTGGGATGATCCCTACTCACTCTAGCTATATTAGTAGTTAGAGGTAGTAGTGGCACTTTATAAATTTAAACTTGGCTACACTTCATTGCAATTTGGTTGCTTTGACACATGACCACACCAAGTTTTGGCACCATTGCCGGGGATTTGGCAACGTCGTGTTTTGGAAACAATTAGGAATTAGTACTCTTTTGATCGTGTTTTTACCTTATTTTATTTTTTTTAGTTACTTATTGTGTTTGTTCTTGATTGGCTAGGTGAATTGAGCAAAGGAAGTCAAGCAAAAAAGAATTGAAAAGCAAGGAGCTAAGCTAAGCATAAAAAGGCTAAAATCTAAAAAAATTGCTATCTAACCGAAAAAAAAAAAAAAAATGAATTGAAGTTGCTTAAGGGCCTTTTATAAGCTTTTCTAAACTCAATCTCTAGTTAAATTGTTGGCCCGCATGGTGACAAGTTCTTAAATTCTTAGATAGATCGTGAGCCCGCTTGGAGACAATTTACTTTTCTTTGCATATTATTGAAAGCATAGGAATATGGGATCATCGTATGTGAAAGACTGTTGATTGATTGTTGCGGGGGCGAAGTGTTTGATTCCATTGTTTTGTTGGTGTGTTACTTGAAATTTTGTGTGGTTCTTTCCCTATCATTCATCTCTAATGGAAAATCTAAAGGGTAATCTTGGCTATTTAGACTCACATTTCATGGGACATCCCCCTCTTAACCAACATCCCCATGGAGTTTAAGCTCCAATTCCTCCAATGATTCTTCGTGATTATCACAATCTTCATGAATACTATGCACCAACTTACATCATGCTTCCTAATTTTGGGGCCAACCAATATGAAATTAAAGCCGAAACCATTCAAATGTGTCCACTTTTCTATGGCTTAGATGATGAGGAACCATATAAACATCTTGATGAATTTTTTAAAATATGCTCCACCATGACATGAATGTCCCGGAAGAAGTTCTTAAGCTACTTCTCTTCCCTTTCATTCTTAAAAATAAGGTAAAACATTAGTTCAACAATTTGGGGGCAGATTCAATAACTTCTTGGATACAAATGTAAAATGAATTTTTAAAAAAATTTTACCCCGTGAGTTTGACCAATTTAATGAGAACCGCCATTAGAGAATTTTTTCATGGGGAGGGAGAACTTTTACATGAGGTTTGGGAAAGATTAAATGACTTGCTAAGGAAATGCCTATACCATGGCATTCCTAAATGGCAAGTGGTTCAATATTTCTATGAAAGTCTATCTGACACTCATAAGGACATTGTTGATACATCATGTGGAGGTTCATATTTTGGAAAACATAAGGATGATATTTGGCACCTTTTTGAAAAAATGAGTGAAAATTTATTGCATAAGTCTCACACTTCTCGGTTGAGTCATGATTCGATTAACAAAAAGAGATCTTTAAAAGTATGTCAAATTGAGAGTCCAATGGAGATTGTTGTAGAGATCAAAACTCTTACTCAAAAACTTGATCAATTTTTATTGAGTCAAAAACTCGTAACTCAATCATCTCCTCTTCTTAATCATCATCTTCATCATTTTTGTGAGCCATGTATAACTTGTTCAAGTGTATTACACACTACTTCCAATTGTCCCTATGGACATGTGCCTGATGAACACTATGAACAATGGTGTGTTCCGGGTCATCACTCCAAAACCCAACAGTTTGTGCACATTGCCAAAAGATATAGCGGTGTAGAGCTATGATGAATGTGGTCAAGTTTTACATTTAGAATTGCCACTACTACCTTTTACTAAAAATATAGCTAGGGTAAGTAGGGATCAAAGGATTGAGGGTCGTACTAGGTTGAGGAATCAAGATTAGGATTAGTAGGTCGAGTAATCAAAATAGTGGTTGGTTGGTTGAATTACACTAGATGCAAATTAAACTAAAGTAGGCAATTAAATGTAGATGAGAGAAAATAAGAGAGAAATCTTGGGGTTTAGAGATTACCACTCAGCATAGCTTTTCTACACCCTTAATGAATGATTAATGAGGGGAAACACATGTATTGCAACAAGGTGTGTGTGTGTGGTTGTTTCAACAAGCATGGATGACAAATTAAACATATATTGTCTACGCAACATGGTGGATAACACAACATATCAAATTAAGCCATTAATCCTTTCTTTAAGCTCATAATCAAACACATCATAAGGTTAGAGAAATATGTTACTTGCTTTCATAAGTATGGAACATCAATAACAAGCATGGATTGTCCTCCCATTTAACATCTAAACTACAACTACACTACAATTAAGCTAATGACATGAAATTAAACTAAGGGAGAGGTACAATCTATCAAGAAATGAGTATAAACCATCAAATAAACCACAAGAACATGCCATTAAGCACTATGTCTTACTAATCTCTAGATCCATAGCATTAATACACATAGACATGCATCAACAACACAAGAAATAGAGACAAACACATGAACATCTATTCTAGCATACATAAACATATGGATAGAATGAAATGATCAATTGGAAGCATTAAACCATACAAATCATTGAATAAACAAGATCTATATATAATAAAGTGTCAAAACATGTATCACAATACAAATCCCCTCAAAAATACATAAATCAAGATGTAAAAAGCATGCTTAGGGCTAACTCTAGCCCCAAGAGGATGTCTAGCCACTCATGGATGGTGTCCTCCAACCCTCAAGGGCAAGCTCCATGGAAGAAATCTGCTCCTCGGTTGATGAAGAGTCTCCAATGGTGTCTCTAACCTCCTCTTCTCCTCGGTTGATGAAGAGTCTCCAATGGTGTCTCTAACCTCCTCTTCTCCTTTGCTTTCTCACTAAGAATTCTTTAAAAATCTCTCCCTATGGATGTGTGTGAATCCCCCCCCCCCCCCCCCCAAAAAAAAAAGTTGCTCAAATCCCCCTTTTTGTAGGTTAGGTGACACCTAAAAAATGATCTAGCACGTACTCCGATATTCTTTCAATGATTGGACAGAGGATAACTTTTTATGAGCTGACAATTTAACTTTTTCGCACTGGAGGAAGTTCGATCGATCGAAACTTGACCTTGGATCGATCGAACATGGTTCAGATCTATCGAATTGAGGCTGGATTAATCCTCTATGGCGGCACCTTTTTGGATAAAAACAAATCTGAGATATTTCGAAGATATTTTTGGGAAAAGAACAAAAGTGGTTGGTAGGGTGGTACAGCTGGATAAGATCAATCATTTAGATAAGGACAAGATGGTTCAATCAATCAGAGAATGAAGTTGAATCGATCGAAGTTTGAGATCTTTGAATAGGGACCGACATTGCTCAGATCAATCTTGAAGTGTTGAGATCGATGAAAGTTGGATCGATTGAACTTTTCTTGAGATCGATCGAAGTTGCTGGAATTCCACCTTTTGCTCTACTTTGCTCCTTTCGAAAGAGGTACTAATATTTCAATCAAGCATCGGGAGAAAACTATCTCAAGTATACATTGTTTCAACCCTTTCCAAGCAATCTCCCAAAATCTCAACATCAAGCAAGCAAGTATGGTCCCCACACATCAAGAAAATGATCATGAAAATCAAAACAACTCTAGAATCCTTTTTGAGTGGACCGGCATAAAATATGTTGCTATCTTAGCCAACTAAAGAAATGATTACATCCTTACCCTCAAATTAGCACACAAATCTAGTACCGATCATCAAGACAAAAAGTGGACCTTTTATTAAAGCTTTATTGTTCTAAGTACGCTTATTCTTTTCACTCGATTTTTTTATTATTATTTTTTTATTTTTTATTTTATAGGATCAAAGATGGAAGCATAGTGGAATGTTTTGATCTATTAAGCTTTCTAGTGATCTATGAGGTCGAGCGTTAGGTCAATGACTCTCAAACCAGATGGCTTTAGGGCACTAGGTGTTTAAACACCCCTAAGGACTTATAAGCTCAAATCAAGACAACCTCCATCTAATCATTTCCCACTTCTCACCTTTTGGGAGAAGTCCTCACTTTTTTATTACTACTGTAACTTTTTTTTTTTTTTTTTAAGTTCAATTATTAACCTAGAGTTTGGGCCCTCCACCTTTCGGCGCAAGAAGTTCAGTGCTTGATGAGTCTAGAATCCCGGTTACTTAGTGAAAAGGGGTTGTTATCCACCTTTATCAAGAATGAAAGCTTTCAATGCACTACTAGCCCAATTGGGATATAACCAATTCAATAATCAACAAAGCATGTACCCCACAAATAAATGCTAGTGTGCGCCTGTGCTAGTGTAGAATATTAGAGTGAATCTCAAAACAATCACAAAATCAGGATGACGTGGACCACAAGTGCAAGCATGATATCAATCTTTCGAAAAATTTACTCCTAAATGGCATCCACAAGGCATACAAGGAGTATTTGACTCTCAAGTCAAACAATTTTTAAATTTTAAGCAATATAGTTCTCAAAAGATCAAAATCATAGCTAGATATGGACCAATCATAGAAAATCCCTCAAATACACAAGTTATGCTCAAAATTTTGAATTTAAAAACAAACACTGCAAAGCACTATTACCCCCAAACTTAAATGGCACAGTGTCCTCAATGTGCAAAGAGAACAAAAGGGAAAGAGTATACCAGTGCAACTAAGGCAAAGAATGCCTGGGACAGAAGTATCCAAAGTGGGTGGCATAGCCCTCCTAAACTTGGGATTAACTATGGTCCTAATTTTGGCACTTGGATAATACTCATCAGATAACAAAAAGGGATAATAACAGTGCACATGCAAGTGTAAATGGGATAGCAACGGAAAAAAAAGAGAGGTATAAGGGTGGTCCTAAAAATTTTGGGCAGTACTCTCTCTCACTGAAGTCACTAGGATGCACCTGATGGAGTAAAATAGATAGATATAAGAATATGAAAATAAGACATCCATAAAGAAAGCATATATAAACCAAAAATAAAGTACAGTACATCCAGTATCAAAGCCGACAGACAGCTATAAAAATAATATAATAGTATAAAAAATAAGCAGTTATCACAGATATATAAGAGGAATAAGAAGAATGGAACGATCAAGTGGAGGAGGTAGGACGGGCAGGTCGCGCTCTACGGATGTCTCTGGATAGATCTCTGAATTCGGTCATGACATCTGTGTGGAGGGAAGCAATGTCAGCTCTAATGGAGACAGTCTCTGCGCGGATAGATACCACGGCGTCCTCTAGAGTCTGAAGTCGCTCTCCAAAGTCGGGTATGTGAGCAAGAGCCTCAGGTGTGGATGGATCGGGAGAATAATGATCCTGAGCCTGCTCCTCATCGTGAACGGGTGACCCAACTGGAAATTACTGCTCTGGGTTCTCTACAGGCTGCTCTAAATTAATGTCCATGTGCATGACAGGTGGATCGACTGGTATATCGTCCGCTGCCGGGTCTGCTGCTGCTACCGCTATTTCCTCTGCCTCTAGATCCTCAGCTGCCTCAGCAGCATCGTCCTGAAGACTCTTAATAAGAGCGTTGTAGCTCTTATCCTAGTTCTTCTTCTTGAATGAACAGGCCCCAAACTCGGGCTTCTCCTATGGCTGGAAGGGATAGCGCTGATCACGTAGAATTGTGTGATGAGGTGGCCGAATGGGAGATACTTAGCCCTTTTAGGCTTGGCCTTGCTGATGTGGTCAACATACAGCTTCATCATGACACTTCAGATAAGCACAGGAATGGACAGCCAACACCCTGTGTAGAATGCATATAGAGCTGTCAGGTAGTCGTCGCGCCTCTGTGTCTTATGGCCAGCCATGAAGATGTTACGGAACAAGACAGAGTCGAAAAACCACAGGTCATCTGGAAGATAGGTGAGGGTGGCGAAAGTCTCGACATTGGCATAGTGACCTGTGAGAAAAACTGCCATGTCCGCATATGATGGCCTGTAGAGAGTGGGATATGTGTCCTGTAGCTCTGGAGGGAAGACATGTGGACAGTGGCAAGATTTAGATAATGTATCCACTGTAATAGAGATCAAATGACCATCAATGGTGGTCCTCAGCTCTACTGTGTTACGCGAGGCAGGCCAGAGGTTCTAGAAGAACATCTGTACTAGCCTTGGGTACACCGGGTATGTGACAGGGGCAAGAATGGCTGCAAGGCCCCTCCGTAATATATCATCATATGCTGATCGGGTAAGTACCGATCGGGAAAAGAAGTCTGTATCGAAGATCGACTCGTGCGCTACTGAAAGGCGTGAGTATCTATGTAATGGCTGAGCTGGCTGAGCTGGTGGAGGTGAAGGAGATGGTGAATGTACAGCCTGAGCCTAAGCCTGCGAAGTAGATGCCTCAGCAGCAGAGTGCAATCTGTTGTCAGATAAGGGAAACTGAGGTGGAGTGGGCTCGGCTGGCTGGTCCTCCTGAATGGGGTCCTGGTCATCCAAACTCTGCCTGCCCCTGTGGTGATAGTGTCCACGAGCTACAGTCTTGACCCTAGCCATGGCCTAAAAATTGAAAGGAAAACTTGCAAGGGAAGTCAGTGCCGATATAAAGAATTAAAGCACAGATAATAGAATCATGTATGTTAAATAAGATAGACAAAACAAATAAAGAACATGAATCTATGCACGTGACAGGATGTGAAGCATGCTAAGTAGTATAAGTATGAAATGCATCCAATGTGAAAAAACACAGGCATTGGGCATATATGAGATAGCATGAAACACAATATATGATGGATGAAGTGTGTGTTGCAAATCTGCAAAGTTTGATCGATCACAAAAGTTGTGAGATTGATCGCACTTGGATCGATCTTAAAAATGAGAAATCGATAAAAGTTCGATCGATCTTAAAAATGAGTGGGATCGATCTCACTCAGATCGATCGGAGAAAGATTTTCGATCGATCGAACTCTGTAATAGAAAATAAAAAGTCACAGATCTATGACGTGGGTGGCATGTGGCCTTTACGAACATGGTCGTGGGCCCATCAACACAACAAACATTAATCCTAGTCACTGGATTCGGCCCATAATTCTAAAAATCAAATCAAATCAAAAACAATTCAAAAACATATATATGTATATATACATATGTATACACAGAGGTTGAAGCTTCATCCATGGCAATAGACATCATGAAAACAACCTAGATCTAACAGTTAAAGCATGTGTTCATGAAATCGAAGCTTGAATCAACGAGGTGAAGTCTCGGATCTTACCGGAGTCGAGAGAGAAGGTGAGATGAAGATGAGGTCCTAGATTTGAGAAGAGAGAGAGAGAGATTCAATGCTTGACATACTCGTCGGAGTCTCGCTGGAGATGGAGAAGATGGGATGCAGTGGCGAAGTGGCAGAACAGAGATCGATCTGAACAAAATGTTCGATCGATCTTACAGAGGTAAAAATATGCAGGTTTGTGCAGGCTCAAAATTTATCTAAGTGTTGGAACTGAAGATCGATCGAACTTAAAGTTTGGATCGATCTAAGGACTTTTGATCGATCTGAGAACAAATTCGATCGATGGGACAGAGAGGTGATTTGGATGCAGGTTGAATGCAGGTCGAAAATTTTCTAAGTGTTGGATGTAGGTAAAAGTTCGATCGATTGAATACTCCTTGAAGATCGATCGAACTTATGCAAAATGCTGAATTCCAACATGAAAGCTCATGCAATCCTAATCACAATTCCCAACAATGCATATGAACTCAAAGCAAATATCTAGACTTCGCAAGAAATGAATTGTAAGATAGAAATGAGGGAGGAATAGGGTTTTGACACCCTACGAAATGCTTTTGCTAGTCTTTAACGTCTCTAGCAAGACTTTGGACTCTTTTAACCTGGATTAAAAATCTTGTAATGCATCCCTTCCTCGATGGGGTGATAAGTGTTTTGAACTCCACCCAATAAATGGTTCCCTATAGAACTTATTGGATTAAGCTCGAAAGAAGTTTTCGGTCCTTGGTCAATGCAATCTTTGGGCTTCTATGCCCTTTCACAATAAGAATTCAAAACAATTTTCTTAGAATCCAAGTTGAAGATGAATCTTTTGAAACTTTGGTTTCACACAAAAACTCAATTCCTTCACTTTTAAGGCCATGACATTTTTCCACAATATTAACTTCTTTATGTTTGTCAAATGAATTGGGGGTTGGATTGAAAATATTCAACTTCACCTTCATATGGCCAAATGAGATTTTTATTATCCCCGTCCTATAATTGATGTTGGCATTCACGGTTGCCAAGAAAGGACAACCAAGGATAATGGGAATTTGGCTCTTAGGATTTGGGTCCGGTTCCGTGTCAAAGACAACGAAATCAACGGGAAAGAAGAATTTATCAATTTTAATCAAGACATCCTTAATGATACCCTTAGGCTTTTTGATTGATCGGTCGGCAAGTTGTAAAACCACCGACGTCAGTTTCAAGTCTCCTAAACCTAATTTGACATATACCGAGTATGGAAGAAGGTTAACACTTGCTTTTAGGTCAAGAAGAGCCCGATTAATGATATGATCACCAATGATGCATGAAGTGGTAGGTGAACTGGGGTCCTTAAACTTTAGAAGAGTGTTAAGTTACAAAATTGAGCTTACTTGCTCGGTTAAGACCACTTTCCTAGGTGCTTGGCTTTTGTTCTTCCTCTTTTGGGTGCACAAGTCTTTCAAGAATTTGGCATAAGCCGGAATTTGCTTGATTGCATCCAAAAGTGGAAGATTAACTTTCACTTGCCTAAACACATCCATAATTTCATTTGTTTTGGCCTTTTGCTTGTCATTTGAAATGGATCCTTTTGAGGCATTCGGAAACGGAGCTTTTGGTTCAAAAATCTTTTCAGAAATTTTCTTTGAAGTCTCTTCAACATAAGAAGTTTTGAAATCATTTTGCAAATCTTTCTTTTCAAAATCACTTTTCAAATCACTTTTTAACACATTCTCATTTGAAAGATCATGCATATGCAATGAAGGAGGAATATGATATGAAACGGGGCGGGTGTCAACTTTTGGTTGCACCGATTCACTCTCTTCATTGGACATACCCACTTGGTTGTCCACAATCTTCCCACTTCTCAAGGTAGTCACCACATTGACATGCTCTATTGTGTGACCTTCCAGTGAGGAATGAGTCTACACAACACATTATTGCTTTTGTGGGGCATTCAAAGGCATTTTCCCTTTCTCTCTAGCATTCAAAGTACTAGCTATTTGCCCTACTTGGGTTTCTAGCTTTGCAATGGATTAAGAGTGAGAATGAAGTAATTGTATGTTTGCCTCTAGAGTGCCCAAAGCGGTCAAAACTTTCTCTTCAAAAGCGGGACTTCTAACATTTCCTTGGGAATATAATTGATTGGGAAAATGAGAATTTGAAAATTGGTTTCCTTGTGATTGGTATGATGATCTAAAACCTTGGGAGCCTTGGCTTTGTATTGGAGGTGGAATGTATTTCCCTTGGAAACCGCCTTGGGGAGGGTTTGAGCCTTCCCCTTGGTTTTTCCAAGAGAAATTCGGGTGATTTGTCCAACTAGGATTATAGTGATTGCCATAAGGATTGTTCCCTTGATTCACAAATATTGCATTTATTTGTTCATGATGCTCACTTTGCACATGTCCATGGGGACAATTGGAAGTAGAATGTAAAACACTTGAACAAGTCATACATGTCTCACTAGATGCACGATGAGAATGGTTAGGGATGGAAGATACTTGATTTGCCGAGTTTTTGTTGATCAAGAATTGATCAAACCTTTGAGATAAAGATTTCATCTCGACGGCAATTTCATTGGAGTGGTCGACTCGATGTAAGCCAACACTCTTCCAACCACTAGAATTTCTACCATTCTTCGAAGATAAAGTACGATGCAAAGAATTTTCACTCATGCTCTAATAAAGACGCCACACGTTATCCTCATGCCTATCAATGTAAGAGCCACCCATGGAAGCATCAACCATGCCCTTGTAATTATCCGATAAGCTCTCAAATAAATATTGAACTAATTGTCATTTGGGCATGTCATGATGTGGACACTTCCTAAGTAATTCATTAAAGCATTCCCATGCCTCATGAAATGTTTCCCCATCCGCATGTGAAAATTCTCAAATTGAGGTTCTCATGGCTTTGGTCTTTGAAACCGGATAGTACTTCTTCAAGAACTCTTGTTCCATTTCTGCCCAAGAAGTTATTGAAAAAGGTCTAAGATTGTTAAACCAATATTTTGCCTTGTCTTTAAGAGTGAATGGAAAAAGTTTAAGCCTTAAGACCTCTTCCGGCATGTCCGTGTATCTCACGGTGGAACATATTTCAAAAAACTCATCCAAATGCTTGTAAGGTTATTCACTTGGAAGTCCATGATGCTTAGGTTGCATTTGAATGGTTTGTGACTTGATTTCATAGTGGTGTGCTCTAAATGGTGGCAATTGAATGTATGTGGGTGCATTATATTCATTAGGCACATAGTGATCGCTTAAAGCAAGGGGAGGATTAGCAATTGGAGGTGCAACATGGGCACCTTGATTGCCTTGAATGATGGAAGGTGGTGGAGCATAGATTGGCCTTGGCATTCCCAATGGGACTTGGCCTTGTTGTTGTGGTGGATGAACAAATGGCCTTGGCATGCCTAATGGTACTTGCATGTTATCATGATGTACATTGGGGTGTAGGATACCTTGTTGGTCTATGTGACCAAGGTCCTCCACATGGTCCTCATTGTTAACTTCCATTGATGAAATGGATTGACTAGAACTTCCTCTTCCCCTAGGGTTTCGAAGAATGGATTCAAGATGAAAATTTAAAGGCACAAGAGTGAGTCTCAATAATCTACAACCATGCATGCACAATACAACACAACAAGCAATAATGACAAACACTTCACCTTCACAACAAATCAAGAATCAACAAACTTCCTCCACATACAATGTTCCCATACTCCCATGCTTTAACAACAATATGCAAGAAAATTAAATTGCCTCCACGCGGGCTCATGATTTATCTAAAATTAAATTACAAGCCTCCACGCAGGCTCACGATTTAACTAGAGATTGAGTAAGAAAAAGCTCACAAAGGTCATTTAGCACTTCAACTCCAAATTTTTTTTAGCTTTTAACTTAGCAATTTTTTTTTTTATGATTTTAGCCTTTTTCTTTGCTTGCTTAGCTCATTTGCCTGGATTGCTCCTTTGCTCACCTTCTTAGCTCAATGCTCCTAGTCAAACAAGAACAAACACAATAAGTAACAAAAATGAAAATAAAGTAAAGACACGATCAAAAGAGTACTAATTCCTAATTGATTCCACAAATACTTGCTAATCAATCAATCCCCGGCAACGACACCAAAAACTTGGTGTGCTCCGGGTCGTCACTCCGAAACCCAACAGTTTGTGCACACCGCCAAAAGATATAGCGGTGTAGAGCTATGATGAATGGGGCCAAGTTTTACATTTAGAATTGCCGCTACTACCTTTTCCTAAAAATATAGCTAGGGTAAGTAGGGATCGTCCCAAGGGATTGAGGGTCGTACTAGGTTGAGGAATCAAGATTAGGGTTAGTAGGTCGAGTGATCAAAATAGTGGTTGGTTGGTTGAAGTACACTAGATGCAAATTAAACTAAAGTAGGCAATTAAATGTAGATGAGATAAAATAAGAGAGAAATCTTGGGGTTTAGAGATCACCACTAAGCATAACTTTTCTACATCCTTAATGAATGATTAATAAGGGGAAAAAAATGTATTGCAACAAGGTGTGTGTGTGTGGTTGTTTCAACAAGCATGGATGACAAATTAAGCATATATTGCCTAAGTAACATGGCAGATAGCACAACATATCAAATTAAGCCATTAATCATTTCTTTAAGCTCACAACCAAACACATCACAAGGTCAAAGAAATATGTTACTTGCTTTCATAAGTATGGAACATCAACAACAAGCATGGATTGTCCTCCCATTTAACATCTAAACTACAACTATACTACAATTAAGCTAATGACATGAAATTAAACTAATTAAACTAAGGGAGAGGTACAATTCATCAAGAAATGAGTATGAACCATCAAATAAACCACAAGAACATGCCATTAAGTACTATGTCTTGACAATCTCTAGATCTATAGCATTAATACACATAGACATGCATCAACAACACAAGAAATAGAGACAAACACATGAACATCTATTCTAGCATACATAGACATATGGATAGAATGAAATGATCAATTAGAAGCATTAAACCATACAAATCATTGAATAAACAAGATCTATATATAATAAAGTGTCAAAACATGTATCACAATACAAATCCCATCAAAAATACATAAATCAAGATGTAGAAAACATGCTTAGGGCTAACTCTAGCCCTAAGAGGATGTCTAACCACTCATGGATGGTGTCCTCTAACCCTCAAGGGCAAGCTCCATGGATGAAATCTGTTCCTTGGTTGATGAAGAGTCTTCAATGGTGTCTTTAGCCTCCTCTTCTCATTTACTTGCTCACTAAGAATTCTCTAAAAATATATCCCTTTGGATGTGTGTGAATCCCCCCCCCCCCTAAAGTTGCTCAAATCCTCCTTTTTGGTAGGTTAGGTGACACCCAAAAAATGATCTAGCACATACTCCAATTTTCTCTCAATGATTGGATAGAGGACAACTTTTTATGAGCTGGCAATTTAACTTTTTTCGCACTAGAGGAAGTTTGATCGATCGAACCTTGACCTTGGACCGATCGAACATAGTTGAGATCTATCGAACTGAGGCTGGATCGATCCTCTATGGCGGCGCCTTTTTGGATAAAAACAAATCTGAGATATTTCGAAGATATTTTTGGGAAAAGGACAAAAGTGGTTAGTAGGGTGGTACAGCTGGATAAGATCAATCATTTGGATAAGGACAAGATGGTTCGATCGATCAGAGAATGAAGTTGGATCAATCGAAGTTTGAGATCTTTGAATAGGGACAAACATGGCTCAGATCCATCTTGAATTACTGAGATCGATGATAGTTGGATCGATTGAACTTTTTTTGAGATCGATCGAAGTTGCTGAAAGTCCACCTTTTGCTTCCTTTTGCTCTACTTTGCTCCTTTCTTTGATTCATCCCAGAATTGCTTCATTTCTGCTCTTATTTGGCTAAGTTAGCTTATTTTAGGGATACGTACCTGAAAATGAAAATAACATGAAATCAATCTAAAGTGGAAAAATAAGATAGATAAAGGTCCTAGAACACCTAAGCTTAAGGGGTTTAAATGCGCACTTTTCAGCGCTCATCAAATAAGTCAAAACCGTATTTGCTCACCCTCTTCCAAATGCTTATGTTTCGGTGTGGAGTGAACATTCAAATCCTTTTCAAGCTAAAAATTTTCAAAACCGATATGTTCCTCCTCATCAAAGAAATAAAGGTTCAAATGGATTTGTTTCATCTTCTTCTTATCATCAAAGAATGAATCATTTCTCTCATCCTTAAGCTTATAATTCTCAAATTAGCTCTAATCATCCTCATGCACTTTCTAGCAACTCCACATTTGAAGATAAGGTCTTAGTGGCTTTGGGTAGTTTGGAAATGAACATCAATTTGTTGCATTCTTGTTCTCAATCGATATCAAAGCTTGAGTCTCAAATCGGGATAATAGCTAGTGCATTGAATGCGAGAGAAATTGGTAACTTGCTTTGCCAACCTGAAAGGAACCCAAATGCCCAATACCTTGTGGAAGCAAACTCTACATTAGGGTGCCCTTCCCAAGGGCAAGTGAAAGCAATTTCCATTTTGAGAAATGGTAGGCAAGTTGACAATAGGGTTGAATTATCAATTGAAGATAGTGAACCGGTGCAACCAAAAGTTAACACTCGTCCCGTTTCCAATCCTACTTTTACTTCCTTGAAGGAAAATGTTCCAAATAAGAATTTTCATCCCTCTCCATCATTCCCTCAAGTTACAAGGTTTTATGAACCAAAAGCTCCCTTTTGTTATGCTTTAAAAGTGACTTCGCCTTTTGGGAGGCAAGAAGGAAAAATCCATGACATGATGGAAGTCTTCAAACAAGTTAACATAAATCTCCCTCTCTTGGATGCAATTAGACAAATTTCGCCTTATGCAAAATTTTTGAAAGATCTTTGCACGCAAAAGAGGAAGGGCAAGAGACAAGGCCCTAAAAAAGTGTTCCTAATGGAACAAATGAGTGCCATCATTCAACATAACACTCCACCTAAGTTCAAAGATCCCAGTGCTCCGACCATCTCATGTGTAATTAGAAACCACGAAGTTTGTAGAGCTCTTCTTGACTTAAGAGCGAGTGTTAATTTGATTCATTACTCCGTGTATGTCTAACTAGGTTTGAATGAGTTGAAGCCAACCTCGGTGGTGCTTCAATTAGCTGATAAATCGATCAAAACTCCTAGGGGCATGGTCGAGGACATTCTCATCAAGGTTGACAAATTCTATTTCCATGTTGATTTTGTGGTTCTTGATACCGAGCCGGTTGCTAATCCTACCAATCACATCCCAATCATCTTGGGAAGGCCATTTTTTGTTACCATAAATGCAACTATCAATTGTAGATCCAGAATTATGGACCTTTCTTTTAGTAACATGATGGTTAAACTTAATGTATTCAATGCAAGTCGACATCTGATAGATGAAGACGAGTGTTGTCTCATAGATGTCTTGGATGAGATTGTGGAGGATTCCAGTCCTTCCATGGTTATAAAAAAGCCAACTGAGGATAATCTTTCATCTTTTCTATCCGAGGATCCTCTTGCATCTTGTCTCCTTGAAATGTATGAAAGCTGCGGGTTTAATAATGACGGATCAATAAGCGAGGTTAATGACTTAATGGAATCCGTTGCAAGTTTGGATTTTCCACCTTAGAAAGCTCCAAAAGAACCTCTTCCTCCACTCTCTAGCACTCCACTGGTCCCATCTTTAGTCTCTCCACCCACTCTTGAGCTTAAAACTCTTCCTCCTGATCTTAAGTACGCCTTTTTAGGCCCGAAAGAGACTCTTCCGGTCATCATCTCTTCAAATCTTGAAAAAGATCAAGAGAATACTCTTTTGAATGTGCTTAAAAAAAATAAGGAAGGTATTGGATGGAGTATGACAGATCTAAAGGGAATTGACCCTTCCATTTGCATGCATCGCATTCTTATAGAAGATGATGCAAAACCTTTTAGAGATTCCCAAAGGAGATTAAATCCAAACATGAAAGAAGTGGTTAAGAAAGAAGTTGTTAAGCTCTTAGATGCTGGTATCATTTATCCAATCTCTGATAGCAGATGGATGAGTCCAACTAAAGTGGTTCCCAAGAAATCGGGGATTACGGTGGTTGAAAATTCAAAAGGTGAGACAATTTCTAAGCGTACCGCCAATTCATGGCGTGTATGCATTGATTAACGCAAATTAAATGCCGCCACTAGAAAAGATCACTTCCCTTTGCCATTTATTGATCAAATTATAGAGAGATTAGCCGGGAAACAATATTATTGCTTTCTTTATGGCTATTCGGGTTACAATTAAGTAGCCCTAGACCCTTTAGACTAAGAGAAAACCATATTTACTTGTCCTTTTGGCACATTTGCGTATAGACGGATGTCATTTGGTTTGTGTAATACTCCCGTAACATTCCAAAGATGTATGATGTCAATTTTCTCAGGCATGGTGGAAGAATATTTAGAGATGTTTATGGATAATTTTTCGGTCTTTGGGTCTTCATTTGAGGCATGCCTAAAAAATCCAAATTTGGTGCTTAAAAGATGTCGTGAAATAAACCTTGTTCTTAGTTGGGAAAAGAGCCATTTTATGGTTCAAGAAGGTATTGTTTTGGGTTATGGCATCTCAAAAAGGGGAATTGAGGTTGATAAAGAAAAAGTTGAGCTCATTTCTGAATTACCTCCACCTTCTATTGTGCTAGAGGTTCGCTCCTTTTTAGGTCATGCTGGCTTCTATCGCCGTTTCATCAAGGACTTTAGCAAAATTGCTAGACCTTTGTGCAATCTTTTTGCCAAGGAAACTCCATTTGTCTTTGATCAAGCATACCTTGATGCTTTTCATAAATTGCGTGACTTGTTGTCATTTGCTCCTATTATGTAACCTCCCAATTGGTCATTACCATTTAAAATCATGTGTGATGCCTCTGATTATGCCATGGGAGCAATTTTGGGACAAAGGATAAGGAAACTTCCATGCACCGTATACTATGCAAGCAAGACCCTCTCTGGAGCTCAATTGAATTGCTCCACTACCGAGAAGGAATTACTTGTTATAGTGTATGCCCTTGATAAATTCTGATCTTATCTCTTAGGTTCAAAAGTCATTGTCTATTCGGATCATGCTGTTTTGAGGCATCTTTTGACTAAGAAGGAAACAAAGCCTCGTTTGATAAGATGGATTTTGCTTCTTCAAGAATTTGATTTTGAAATCAAAGATAAAAAAAAGCACCGAAAATGTGGTTGCCGATCATCTCTCAAGGTTGGTAGTAGAATCTTCCCCAAGCCCATCAATTCATGATTCATTTTTGGATGAACAACTCTTCCAAGTATATAATGGACAAATGCCTTGGTTTGTCGACATCGTGAATTTTCTTGCAATTGGCAAGCTTCTGACTAATTGGTCAAAGCAAGCAAAGAAGCATTTCTTTGCTAACATTCAGAATTACTATTGAGAAAATCCTGTCTTGTTTCGATATTGTCCAGATCAAATTATGAGAAAGTGCATTCCGGAGAGTGAAATTCCAAGTGTGCTTGTGTTTTGCCATACCCTTGCATGTGGTGGGCATTTTAGTGCAAAGAAGACCGCTTTGAAGGTGCTTCAAAGTGGGCTATTTTGGCCCACCTTCCATAGAGATGCCTACAATTTTTGCAAGGAGTGTGAGAGATGTCAAACAATGGGATCAATGTCAAGAAGAGATATGATGCCCTTGACAAATATTTTTGTTGTTGAAATCTTTGATAGTTGGGGCATTGATTTTATGGGTCCCTTTCCTATGTCTTATGGATTTCAATACATTTTGCTTGCCATTGATTATGTTTCTAAGTGGGTGGAGGCTTGTGCTACCAAAACCAATGACCACTCCGTGGTTGTTCAATTCATTAAATCCAACATATTCACTCATTTTGGTATGCCAAGAGCCATGATTAATGATGGAGGAAAGCATTTTTGCAATCAATTCTTAAGGCAATTATTTCTTAAGTACTCTGTTACTCATAAAGTCGCCACTCCTTACCATCCTCAAACAAATAGGCAAGTAGAAGTTTCAAACCGGGAAATTAAACATATTCTTGAGAAAACGATTAACACAACCCAGAAGGATTGGTCACGTAAGTTAAATGATGCTTTGTGGGCTTACCGAATGACATATAAGACTCACATCGGCATGTTTCCTTATTGACTTGTTTATGGAAAGCCTTGCCATCTTCCGGTTGAGCTAGAACACAAAGCTATGTGGCCAATTAGAAAGCTCAATCTTGACCTTAACAAAGCTGCAGAGAATCGGTTACTCCAATTCAGTGAGTTGGAAGAGTTGAGACACAATGCCTATGATAATGCCAAACTCTACAAAGAGATAACCAAAGCTTTTCATGACAAACACATTATGAAGAAATCTTTTGAACCTGGTCAAAAAGCTTGGCTTTTCAACTCTAGATTAAAAATCTTTCCTGGGAAATTGTGAACCAAATGGGAAGGTCCGTATGAGATCATCTCTGTTGCGCCTCATGGGACGGTTGAAATTCAAAGTTTAAAGAATGACAACACATTCAAGGTGAATGAACAAAGGTTGAAACCCTACATTGAGGGACATGTTTTTCAAAGATATATGGAAGCTGCCCTTTTGGTAGATCCAATCTATGAAGAGATATAGTGATGCACTCAAAGTTCTCAAGAGAAGTTCAATTTCTTGCATATTTTTGACTTTTCGATCGATCGAAATCATCTCTGCATCCAATAATCTCTTTGTTCCATCGTGCGGAATATTCCTGCATATTTTAGCTCTCTGTGTATCGTGCGAATTGTCTTCCTGATTGATCTGAAAATTCCTAGATCGATCCAGTTTCCCTTGGATAGATTGAAGTTCTATACTTAGAAAATTTTTGGATTCTTGCATATTTTCTCTCTCTATGTATCATTCGAAACTGTCTACAGAATTTCAGAGTTTGGATCGATCGAAGTTTGATCGATCATTCTCAGATTGATCAGAATTTTCAAAAAAAAAAAAAAATTTCAAAGCAGCATTTCGTCTTGCTAGAGACGTTAAACTTAGCACCCATATGACACATTGTGTCTTTTATTTCTTGTATCATACATGTTCATTTTTATCTTTATTTCTTTATTTTTCTTCCATTTTGTTTCATTGTACATACTTTAATAAAAAGAAAAATATAAAAACTTTTCCCCATTGTGCCCTTATGTATAGTCATGCTACTTTCTTATTTTCTATTGGGTTTGATCTCATATCTCTTTCATCTTGTGGTATATTGCCTTCAATTGCACGCCTTGGTTATTCTTATCCCATTCGATATTTGATGTGAGTTTGCTAGTGTGGTCATTTAAGAAGGTTATTGATTCCAAGTTTGGGGGAGACGTCTTTCGAATTAGATCACTACTAGGCTTCATGTCTTTCCACTACGGTATACTCTTTCCATCTTTTCCATTGTTCTCATTGCACATTGAGGACAATGTGTGGCTTAAGTTTGGGGGTAAGGTGACTTTGTTGCATTTTACTTAAAGTTGAGTTTTAAATGCATAATTGAGATGTGAAATCCATTCCAACTATGATTTTGATCTTTTTAGGACTATATTGCTTAGAATTTAAAAATTGATTGACTTGAGAGTCCAATACTCCCTCTATGCCTTGTGGATGTCATTTAGGAGTAAATTTTTCGAAAGATTGATATCTTGCTTGCATTTGTGGTCTACATCATCCTGATTTTGTGATTGTTTTAAGATTCACTTTAGGATTTTACACTAGTACAGGCGCACACTAGCATTCATTTGTGGGGTACATGATTTGTTGATTATTGAATTGGTTATATCCCAATTGAGCTAGTAGTGCATTGAAAGCTTTCATTCTTGATAAAGGTGGATAACAAACCATTTTCATTGAGTAGCCGGGATTCTAGCCTCATCAAGCACTGGATTTCTTGCACCAAAAAGTGGAAGGCCTAAACTCTAGGTTAATAATTGTTTTTAAAAAAAATAAAAAAATAAAAAAAAAAAATTGTTGCAAAAGCAAATAAAAAAGTGAGGACTTCTCCCAAAAGGTGAGAAGTGGGAAATGATTAGATGGAGGTTTTGATTTGTAGCCTAGTTGATTTGAGCTTGTAAGTCCTTAGGGGTGTTTTAACACTTAGTGCTCTAAAGCCGTTTGGTTTGGGAGTCATTGACCTAACGTTCGACCTTATGGATCGCTAGAAAGCTTAATAGATCAACACATTGCACTATGCTTCCATCTCTGATCCTTAGGATTAGTTGGAAAAAAAAATATATATAGAGTGGAAAGAATAAGCGCACCTAGATCAATAAAGCTTTAACAAAAGGTCCACTCTTTGTCTTGATGATCGGTACTAGATTTGTGTGCTAGTTTGAGGGTAAGGATGTGATCATTTCTTTAGCTGGCTTAAATAGCAACATACTTGATGCTGGTCCACTCAAAAAGGATTCTAGAGTTGTTTTGATTTACATGATCATTTTCTTGATGTGTGGAGGACCATACTTATTTGCTTGGTGTTGAGTTTTGAGAGATCGCTTGGAAATGGTTGAAAAATTGCATACTTGAGGTAGTTTTCTCCCAATACTTGTTTGCAATATTGGTGCCTCTTTTGTGAGAATGAGCTTAATGTTTGTGGGTATCATTTCTAGAAACCCTCACGAGATTTCACTCGTCCACTAAGGGTAACCTAGGGGTTTAAAAGGCTTGTTGCATATGCTAAATACAATCGTGTTCCATACGAAAGTGGCATTATCCTTTTATTGTTTTCTAGATCACAGTTGTATAGATGTTTATTTCATTCCTTTACTTTGTAGTTTATTGCTAGGGACTAGCAATATTTAAGTTTGAGGGTGTGATGAGCGCTAAAAAGTAAGCATTTAAACCCCTTAAGCTCAAGTATTCTAGAACCTTTATCTGTCTTACTTTTCCGTTTTAAATTAATTTCATATTATTGCCCTTTTCAGGCGCTTATCCCCAAAATAAGTCAATTCAACCAAATTAGAGCATAAAAAAAGTAATCTCAAGTTAAATGGAAGAATGGAGCAAAGTGGAAACAAAGTGGTGGAAAACAGCAAGCTTCGATCGATCAGACATATTTTCGATCGATCTCACAGTGATCGATCCAGCCTTACCAAGATGGATCAAATCCCTTATCCTTATCCTCAAGAATTTCCATCTTCGATCGATCCAACTTTCTTTAGATCGATCGAACTTCCTTGATCTTATCTCCATCAACCACTTTTGTCTTTTTCCCAAAATATTCCAAAAATATCTCAAATTTGTCTCTTTCCAAAAAGGCGCCGCCAAGGTTTGATCGATCTGGCCTTACTTCGATTGATCTGGCCATAGTTCTATCAATCTCATCTGAATTTGATCGATCGAACCTCCTCAAGTCCAAAATAAAATAGAGTCCAACTCATTAAAAGATAACTCGTGGTGCAATCATTAAGAGGACCCTAATGCACGAGACATGACCATTGGGTGTGACACTTGAACCATCTATATAAGGATTTTAAGCCATTTTTACATCATATATCATCACATTATTATATATCATCATACATAATCTTGGAGAGGAGGCTAGAGATTAGAGAGACATACACTATTTGAGAGTTCTTCCATTCATCTAGGGTTTCCATCAAGGAGAAGATGCTTCCTACCATGGAGATGGCCCTTAAGAGTTGGATGACTAAATTAATGAGTCGCTAAACATCTTCTTAGGGCTAGAGTTAGCCTTAAGCATGCCTTCTAGATCTTGATGTTTTGTATTTTGAGGGGATTGTATTGTAATCTTGTCTTGACATTTGATTTATATATAAATTTTGTTTTTACAACGATTTGTGCTGTTTAATACTTCCAATTGATCATTTCATTTTATTCATATGTCTATGTATGCTAGAATAGATGTTCATGTGTTTATCTCTTGGTTTTGTGATATTAATGCATGTCTATATGTGTTGATGCTATGAATCTAGAGATTGTCAAGGCATAGTGCTTAAATAGAATACTCTTGTGATTTGTTTGATAGTTCATACTCATTTCTTGATGGATTGTGCATTTACCTTAGTTTAGTTAGTTTAATTTCCATGCCTCTAGCTTAGTTGTAGTGTAGTTGCCTTATTTTCCTAGATGTGAGGACAATATATACTTTTTGTTTGATGTTCTATGCTTATGAATGCAAATAGTATAATTCTCTAACTTGTTAGCGTGTTGATTGTGAGCTTAAAGGAAGGAATAATGGCTCAGTTTGATATATTGTGCTATTCACTAGATTGTCTAGACAATGTATACTTAATTAGTCATTTATGCTTGTTGTTTCAATCAATCACACCTCTTTGTATTGCAACACATATTTCCCCTCATTCATTACACATTGAGTGTCTAGAAAGGTGATGTTTAGTGATGACCTCTAGATCCCAAGACCTCTCTCTCTTATTCACTCCCCTTTATTTATTTTAGTTGCTTTGTATTGAATCTATTTACATTTTAGTTTAACTAACCAATCAAACCATCTTTTGATCACTCGACCTGCTAATCCGACCTTGTTTCCATTCAAACACGCAACTAATCCCTTGGGACGATCCCTACTCACCCTAGCTATATTAGTAGTTAGAGGTAGTAGTGGCACTTTATAAATTTAAACTCGGCCATACTTCATTGTAATTTGGTTGCTTTGGCACACGACCACACCAAAGAATATGAAAAAGTGTGATACTCCCAATTTCGGAACACGAGTTGATCAAATCTGCGTACAAAATCAGGAGATATCAAAATAATTAAAGTATTTAAACAAGCACAGATTACAAAATGAAATAAAAAGATAAATAATACGCTGAAGAAAACTAATAAATAAATAATTTTATTAACAATCTTCCAACATTTACAACTGTGGAATCCCTTAACTCAAGGACCTCTAAAAACATAATCTAATAATCTAGCCAACTATAAATAAAAGAAGTCTATCATCCTACTTTGAAATAAACTGAAAGAATAGATAAGTTCTCCAGCTGCGGATCCTTAACCTTGAGACTTGAACCTCTAATAACCTGAAAAATAAAAATAAGTGGGTCAAACCTACGAGCAAGCTCTCTCTACCAAGTTTCTGAAAACTAATAAAGAGATCATCTCTTAACAAAATCAAACCTAATAAAGTTTTATTTTTAATATAAAAGGTTACACATATATATAAATAATTATATATATAACACAACAGTCATATCTATTACTAGGTTCATAAATTCCAAAATCATTAACAATGATTAAATAATAATCATACCTAGACCAATCCACCATATATTTTAAAGAAAAGTCCCTGAAACCTTAATTCCAAGCTAAACAATTATTTAATCATTTAGATAATAAATTATAATTAAAGGAATAATATAATTAATCCAAAACACAATAATGATTTAATTATTTAAATCACATATCCAATATCTAAACTTTGACAAATCATCCATGTCTCCACCAATAATATTTTATTAATATTATAAAATAAATAACTAACATGTAAGTACTAAATTATTCTAATATAAGAATATCTAATCTTAATCTAACTTACATATACAATAACCATAGATGAAATTTTAATCATCTAACATGTGACAATTTAATTGTGCATTGGTAATTCAACCATGCCATTATAAATATATTTATTTATATATTGACAACTCAACTATGCCTCCTTAAGTATATATATTTATATTTTTAATTAATAACTCATCCATGCTTTCCATGTATGTATTTTATTCATACAAATACTTAGGCAATATATTTATGCCTATGGCAACTCAAACATGCCTTCAATTCAACTATGTACCAACTGTAGACTCAACGATAACTAATTCATCATAGACATCTCATGCAGAATATAATTAAGCATATCACTAATTTAATAACCAGCCTATTCAGATATATCAAATAAGAATAATAATAATAATTATCTTAAATAATATATACATATATGCATATATTATTTAATATATATATATATATATATATATATATATATATATCCATACTTCCTTCCATATAAATCACAAGTTAAATAAACCATATATACACATATATAATTAAATATACATATATATACTCACACTTCCTTGCGTAATAAATTATTAATTAATTATATTACGCAAATAAATGCAACTAAATAACGTAACAGTATCTTACAATCCTCAAATACCTAAAATACATCTTCTACTGATTGATTTCAACATTAAAAAGCTTGAAATCAATTCTGGGACATCAACGGACTCCACAGCACCTTCTCGATCAGGACCTCAAACACCATGCGCCACAAGTGCTGCCATATGCGCCCAAGCATCCCTCACACGCTTCCAGGTAGTGGCACGCACTTCCACGCATCCCCATTCTCTCTCACGCGCCTCCCTATTGGCTGAAGCCATTTGCTACATTGTACTCTAACGCATTGTATTATTCCCCCTCTATCCATGCTCTAGATCAGTAGGCGCACCAATTCTTATGGTCTGCACTGCACAGGATTAAACCACAGCTTACCAGACCTAATCCATGGTTTAGATTCACATGTGCATTATACTATCATGTGCCGTGCCACACCTGATTATTCCACCATCCATCAACTCCACCAACAGCCTAGATTAATGCGCACACCAACCTACCCTAGGCCACGTTGTATTGGATTATACCCCTATTTACACGTCGATTCTACAGAGCCTCACGAATATATATATATATATATATATATATATATATATTGTCCAGAATTTAATAAAAACAATTCTAAAAAAAAAAAAATCAGAAATTATAAAATAATTCCAGAAAAATTCCACAAAATTGTAGAAAATTCCAAAAAAAAAAATCCAGAAAATATAGAAACCCTAAATAACCCTCTTGGGTCACATATCCACATGTAAATTGATTTTTAAAATATATGCAACACACATATATACTAATTAAAATCCAAAATTCTAAAAGAAAAAATATAATAATTTATACTTTTAATTATTCTGATCTAACCATGATTTTTAAACAAATAAATTTAATCTAAATATTGATATCCTTATGAGTTCTAAGAGGAAAGATAAAGAAGAACTTGTTTGAAGATTTCGAAACAAAACCGACTCTTCAAGCTTTGATTGTCTCTTCTAATTTCGACGTCCTCTTTATCTGATCCGACCTCCTCTTTGTCAGTCTTCTCTTCTTCTCTCTCTCTCTGCCAGCCCTATCTTATTTTTCTAACGTAAAAACTTTTAACAATAAAAACTATATGTATATTTATACACATTAATACTTTAATCCTATTCCTATTATGACTACCAAATAAAGGAAAAATAATTCTCTTTAAATAATATATATATATATACACACACATATAGAAATATATATTATATTATATTATATATATATATATATATATATATATATATATATACCTTCTATAGTTAATCGTCGATTAATTAAACCATAAATACCTATATACATAATTATATATATATATATATATATAATGATATATATAATTATAATTAAACCAAAAATGATTATTTAAATAATCACATTACCATGGAGCTTTATTAATTAACCCAACAAGGTTTCATTCCAGCCCAAGACCACATCATTTGGTCCCACTTCCCTTTAACCCCAATCTAATTAATTTAAACAAATAAAATAATTAAATAAGTACTTAAATTAAAATAACTAATTACATGAAGTGCATAAACAAAACAAAAATTTACAATCAAGTCACACCATACCAATAAAATCAACACACTAATAATTTAATCAATAATCAAGTATACACACAAACAATCATCATATTAAATCACGAAATATAATTTAATTAAAATAAGACAATTAATCTAAGCGCTTAATTGAATAAAGACAAATCATTTAAAAATAAAATAAAAGCAATTCAATCCAATTAAATCAAACAAATCATTTAAAAATTAAAATAAAACATTTAATCCCAATTCATAAATCTTTTAAAATATCGGTGTATTATAAAAAGGATTCCATTTGACACCAATCTTGCTAGGGATTGGAGGGATTTCGAAATTAGGCTTGGCTAAGGGCTTATTTGGTTGCACCAAATTGAGGTAGGGGTTCTTGAGGTCCTCAAACTTTGCCTTCATTGAGAACTACTATCATGTTCTTCTTTTAATTTCATGCTTAATGTTATATCATGATTTTGTTGCTAGTTGAAAGATGATGTGTTCAAATGATCCAAGCATGTTTATGTATGATAGATGTGATTCCATTTGTGCTAATTTCTAAGTACTAGCATGGTTGTGAAATGTGAAAGATATAGTGAGCATGCTTGTAGTTATATTATGGAAAATGTTGTGTTTGTTTTCATTGTATTGAAGATGACATGCCTATAATTGGTTCTATGATGATTGTTATACTTATGGTTAATTGATTGAAAATGCTATGCTTAGATGAATTTGAAGTTAAAAGGAAGAAATTGATGCATATGCATGGCATGGGGAAAAAGGGAGAATGGGAAAAGGCTTTTGAAATGATTTTATAAAAAGGAATCAGATTTCGCGAGTCTAGTGCTAACTTGACCTAGAGGAAGCACGTGCCGATTTAGGACATGTAAAATTGATTACTAGGCCCCAGATGGCATCTGTTTAGAGATCAGGATAGTTAATCAACCGCGCCTCTATAAAGTCGGTTAGCGTTTTCAGTATAAGTTAGGGTTGGTAAAGACCAAGTATGGGGGACATGGTGCATTGTATTTCATTCTATGCACAATCTTATTGAAATGTGTTATGTGGTTGATGGAATTGTTATTTGTGTTATAAATGTGATAAGAACCCTAATGCATAATCTCGGTTTCCTTTTTATTCCTTTGTGCGTTATGTGGCTCAAGGGAGTCCAAAGTTGATGCATTAGGCAACTTTTACTGAGCCTCCTTACTCACCCATTCCTTTAATATTTTTTCAGGTCATGGCAATGACGTGGTTGACGATGGACCAACACAAGTGTAGTTAGGTTTGACAAATGTAATTTTTTGTAAACTTTTGTATCATTTGTACTAAAGGGGCATTTATGTAAACTTTGAGCCAAACCCGTTATTGTTTTGAAAATGCCTAGATGGAAATCTAAACTATTCTTTTGGAATATGTAACTATCAAACTTTAGGCATCATTTTGTAATATTACTCATGAATGAATGCTTGTAAATGATGGAGTAATTAAGGGCTTTAATGCCATTTCTCATAATTAGCGTATGCATATAATGTACTCTATTTTCATTCGGATTCATGCATGCTTTCGGGACAGGTTTGCATCATAATTAAGTCTGCAAATGAATCGAAGAAGTCACCAAGGACCTGGATACACAAACAATCCTTAGAGGCCTTTTTTACAGAGAATCGATCGATGTGTGGCCTGCATACGTCGAACGGTATCTCAATTTTTCAAGGAGTAAGCTTTTACACTAAGAAGGCCCAAACTAGTCGACGAGTGGTCTACACATGTCAATCAAATCTCTTAAACCGGTTGATGTGTGGCCTGCAAACGTTGGCCGAGTCCTGTAGCTACACTATCCCTTCTTCTTTCCCTGTGTTATCTAATCCCGCCCTATCCATTGATGCTAAGGTACACTCTAATGACTAGTGAGGTATGTTATCCGCATTTGGACTTAAAAAATGATCGTGTTTCCCCTAGACGGCCTCAGGTTTGGTTAAGGACCCGAATAATGATTCGGACCCCTGGGTTCGGGTTGTCACAACATTTATAAGATTCCCAATGAAAATGAATAGTCCAAAAAGGCTAATTCACCCTTGTAAACCTAAGTGACCCAAATAGTGACCAGTTGATTTTCTCCTTTAAAAGCAATTTAAAATGGTTAGAATTGACTTTTAAGACCTCCTTTGGAATTCTAATGCCTTGTACGGGTCATGTAGACCATTATAGTATTCCCGGGTTAGGCTAGGACCCGATTAGGGATCGGGATCCTCCGAGTTTGGGTCATTACACCCAGTGCTCCTACATCAATGCCTTTTCAGTAATCATCGTCTTGTGGCAAAGGATGTGATTACTCCCTATACTGCACCTTCTGTCAGATTCGAGCGCATTCAATTGATCAATGTCGCAACCATGTTAGACTCAGACTTTCAATAATACTGTGACACAATAGTCACCAGCTCCAGTACAAGTGTCTAACACTCCTATCAATTCTTTATATTTCTCATCTACATTCTCTGTAACTTACCATGAGGCAATTATCAATAAGTTTTTGACTAGAATACAAGGTACATCTTCTTCTTAACATTTGACTCCACTCTTCTTACCACTCAAATTCCTACACCTCACTCACATGTCATTCATATAGCCAATTAATCTACCATGACCTTTAGTCATACATAGATTGTTTCTCATTCCCAATTATCCATTCTTAATTTCAATCTTTCTCTCAATCTTTTATCAGTTGGTCAATTAAGCCAGTTAAGCTTGAATATAATATTTTCCTCTATTGGTTATGTTGTATAGGATCCTTGGACTTGACATATTATTGGGACTAGGTGTAAGGTTGGTTGATTGGTCGAAGTCTCATTTCTTCATTTTCCTACTCCCACTATGTCTGCTGCATCTACATAGGTCAATTTCCATTCTCTTGAATTATGACACTCCCATTTAAGTCATGCTTAGTTACCTCATGTTCAAACTTTATTCTCTAAGGGCTTGTTAGGTCAAGTTAAAACTAGAAGTTTTGATTGCATTTCATGTCACCTAGGCAAAAAACCTGTATTACCTTTTAGCATAAGTGAGTCATGTGCATTTGCTCCTCTGACCTCATTCATTCTAATGTTTGCGGTCCTTCCCATATATCTACCATGGGGGGTTCATGGTATTTTGTAATATTTATTGGGGTAAAGTACACCAACACCCCCAGAGGTTTAACATAAGAACATGTAGATGAAAGTTGTCCTACTTTTGGACAATCACGCCCCCTCAAGTTTGATAAAAAAGACAAAGACACCCTAACAATGGTGAATTGACTTTATTACCTTTTAATATAAAATTGACAAATACAATTGACTTAAATACCCTTAAATCAAATAAGTTTAAATGGGTTATTAGGTAAAACCCATGTGATAAACCCAAAATCCTTACCCTCTTCTTCTCTTTCCCCTCTCTCAGACCCTAACCTAAATAACTTATATATATATATATATATATATATATATATATTATCTGTATATAATCACGCACACACATATATTATCACCACCACAAATCACGCACACATATATATCATCAAGCAAGGCCTATGTCGCTGAAATTAACATGATAGAGGTGCTCTATGCTCTGCCCCGGTTTCTTTCGTCCCTTCACTTTACCACACACACATATATATACATACATACAAACATATATATATATATATATATATATATATGTATATATAGATACATACATTCAAACATATATATATGTATATGTATATATATATCCACACATACACAAAGCGGCGACGACGGCCTATATACTGTAATTATGATCTCGTCTCTACAAATTGGAGATATAAATCAGCATCAAATCACAAAAGTTTTAAGATTAAAAAAATAAAAATAAAAATAAAAACACCTCAAAATTAAAGCCATGGTGATCTTTGACTGGATCTAAAATAATAAGAGAAATTGGTTTGTTGTGTTCTGTTTGGGTAGATGGGTAATTGACTGAGGAGGAGGAGCAATCACAAACTCAAACACCAACACCCAATCACAAACCCAAATACCAATCACAACCTTAAGGCACAACCCTTCACCACCAATAGATGACGTTGGAAGCCACCCTCTGAACATAACTATCATCGGAATCGAGTCATGTCTTGCCTCCATCGTCGCCGGAAGCTGGATAATGATGATGATGTAGACGGGTGGCAGTTATTTCGTCTTCCATTTTGGCGATGGCGGTGATGGTAAGTGATAGGGGGTGGAATCGTGGAGAGAGATAGAGAGAAGGGGTAGGGCAGTGGTGGTGGCGATAATGGGTGATGTTGGAGCTGCAATAGAAGGAAGAGAGAGAACGGAGAGATAAGAGAGAAATGGGCTGTGAATGGGTTATGGAGGAGAGAGAAAGGGGTTGGGTAGAGAGAGATGAAAAGGGTAATTTGGTCATTTAAGTATTTTGATAGTTTATAATTAAAATTAATAAAATAGTGAAGGGTAAAATAGACTTTTCATATATTTTAAGGTTCTGTTTGGATGGCAAATTTCACAAGATGGTGTGGTTGTCCAAAAATAGGCAAAATTTCATCGGCATGACCTTACCCCAATCCTCAGGGGGTGTCTCTGTACTTTACTGTACTTGTTGATAATTTTTCACGATTCACATGGATATATTTTTTTTTTTTATGAAAAATCATTTTAAGTTACTTAACATAAATCATGATTTTGTAAAAATGATTTTCACTCAGTTTTCCAAAAATATCAAATATTTTGGGCCTGTTTGGTTTGTAACTCTAAAAAAAATTATCATGAATTCAAAGAATAGAAAACTGTTTTTATAGAATTATAAAAGACAGTTCTCTGAAAATAAGTTTTTTTATAACTGAGTTTTCAGAAAACTGAACCAAGTAGAGTTTTTTTGTAAAGTTTATATTTTCAGTTTTCTGAAAACAAAAAACTGTTCTCAAAATTACAAACCAAGTAGGCCTAAAGTTCGTTTTGACAATGATATGGAATATTAACAAAATGTTTTTTTTATATATAAATACTCAAACATTATGACACTGTTTCTCACTCTTCTTGTCCAATCACATCACAGGAGAATGGTTAACCTGAGTGTAAACTTTGACACATTTTAGACATAGTTCGCTCACTCATCCTTTTTACTTCCACTCCTACCTCTTTCTAGGGGGAAACAATTCTCACTGCTGTATACACCATCAATCTTGTACCATCATCTCTTCTACAAAACCAAATACCATATGAATGCCAATTTGGCAAACCACCTGATTATAACCACCTTAGAGTTTTTGGGTGTGCCTGCTTTGTTATTCTACAACCCCATGAATGCATAAAATTACAGCCATGTGCTCAACTTTGTTGTTTTCTTGGGTATAAAATTGGACAGAAGGGAAATCAGTTTTATGATCCAATTGGTAAAAGACTCGGGGTCTCTCGTCATGTTGTCTTTTGGGAATACAAGATGTCTCATACATTATCTAAACTTAATGTCCTTGATAATAAATTACATATTCCTCCATTAATATTCTCTACAAATATTTTTTCGGATTCTCAACCTTTAGAATCATCAGGAGCAGTCAATCCCCCATTGTAATCCATCATCAGGAGCAGTCAATCCTCCCTCGACTAAGTCCAATCATCTGACCAATTCGAGGCTCCTGAAAGCACAACTAATTCAGTTTTTCACCATTCCATTCGAGTAAGAGCTCTACTTGCAAATCATAATGATTTCCATTACTATCACGCCCTTGCAACCTTACATGAACCTCACACTTTTCATGAGACATCTTCTAACCCTTTGTGGCAGCAAGCAATGAAAGAGGAGTTAGATGCACTGACCAAACCTTAGACATGGAATCTGTTTGATTTGTCTCCTAGAAAGTCTATAGTAGGATGCAAATGGGTGTACAAGATCAAGACTCGTTCAGATGGGTCTGTTGAGCGCTACAAGACCCAACTTGTAACTAAAGGACTTACATAAGAATATGACATTAGTTTTGAGGAGACATTTACTTATGGTACACGCCTTCCTTCTATTTTCACTCTTATTATTGTGGCTGCTTCTCGTCATTAGAGACTTTTTCAAATGGAGAAATGTCATTCTTAATGATGATTTACTCAAGGAAGTTTATATGCATCCTCCTCTAAGTTATCATCATCATTCTAATAAGGTATGTCGACTTAGAAATGCTCTATATGGTCTCAAACAGACACCTTAAGCTTGGTTTCCTAACTTGAGGTAGACCATCTCTCGTTTTGGATAGTCTATTATCTATTATGACTTAGCTTTATTCAACTGACGCACAGATTGGTGTATCATTTTTCTTTTACTTTATCTTGATGATATGGTCATCACTGGAGATGATTTAACGGGAATTTAGGAGGTTAAATAGCTTCTCAGTCGTCAGTTCGAGATAAAAAATCTTGGACCACTCAGTTATTTTTTTATGTATTGAGATCACTACAGCTACAGATGGTTACTACCTCACTCAGGCAAAATACATATCAGATTTTCTTTCGAAAACAGGCTTAACTAACAACAAGATTGTTGATATACCATTTGAGCATAACATTAGACTCAATCTATATGATGGCGAATCTCTTGGGGATGGTACATTATATCGACAATTGGTTTATCTCACTGTCACCCGTCCAGATATCTCTCATGTTATCCACATAGTTAATCAGTTTATAGCTACCTCTAGATCTAGTCATTTTGTTGTAGTTATTCGCATCCTTCGCTATCTCAAAGGCACTATGTTTCGTGGACTTTATTTTTCTTCTTAGTTATTACTTGTTCTCCGTGCCTATTCAGATTCAGACTGAGTAGGAGATCCTACAAATTGTCATTTTACCATAGGCTTTTGTTTCTTTCTTGGTGATTCACTTATCTTTTGGCGCAACAAAGAAACAAACTATGATTTCTCGATCTAACATAGAAGCTGAGTACATGACACTTACTGATACTACTTCTAAACTTCTATGGTTGTTTTTCCTTCTAGGACATGAGAGTTTCTTCATTCACTGCCATTCCTATCTATTGTCATCATAGGAGTGCAATCTAGATAACACATAATGATGTATTTCACGAGAGCACCAAACATATTGGCATCGAGTACCATTTTGTTCATCATCATCTTCTTCAGAAGATCTTATAGTTGCAGTCCATTACTTCTCATGATCAGATAACAGATATCTTCACCAAATTGCTTCAGCCATACTGCTTCAATGATCTTGTTTCCAAACTCAAGATGGCTTCATATAACCCACCTTGACTTTGAAGGATGCTGTTATAGTATATTATATATTGTATACTAGGTTTAGGGTTAGTCGTCTTCACCTACCCTCATTCTACCCTCATTACCATGTATATTAATACCATATAGGGTTTATTTGATTTCCACACATAAACTTTCCTATATAAACCTCTTTTTTACTCTTGTACTCATCATCATATTCAATACAATACATATACTCATGTATTTAACAGTCGCAAGAGCTTTTGGAATTATGAAAGGAGATTGAGAACGTCGATTGCGAATATAGTCTTCAATCAGCTTTTGGGTAGAGGCGATCGTTCCATATTTGCTTGGATAATGTAGTATCATCGGTGCAAGGAAATATTTCTTAAAAAAAAAGAAGACAACTTACTGTATATATATATATATATATATATATATAGCAATGCCTTCACTTATAAACTTTGTTTTACATGTTGTATCTACTACATATTGAAGGAGAGGAACAAACGAACCTTCTCCAGGTAGAAAATATGGACGGACAGAGTCCAAAAATTGATTAGAGATAGTATCCGGAACCGGCTACTATCTTACTTTCCATGATTGTAAAAACACTAGGATATTGTAACAGCTTGGAACCTCCCTACAATGTAACCAGTGAGGGACTCCATGTTGATTAGTGTAGCTCTGCGTTCATGGAGGACATTGCCCCAAAAGCCTTTTCAAATGGTGGTTGGTGCAATGACCTATTTGATCCTTTGTTCTGGGCTTTCTTTTGGGCCGAGTCTTCCTTTGGCTTTGGGTCTTGGGTTATTGCCTCCTCCTTGCACAGTTTCTTTCTTCATTTATATATTTTACTTACCAAAAAAATACATTTATATACTCCTCCGTCCCAGTAAGTGTCCCTTTCCATTTTATCTGTCCCAAAGTAAGTGTCTCATTTGAAAAGTCAATGTATAATTTTTTTATAATATCATTAATTTAACCTTCTTGAATCTATAAAAAAAATAAACCATTACATCATTGTAGACCCATTAGGGGTAAATTTAATAATTTATTCACCACTAATATAATAAAAAATTAATAAAAATCATTCTCTTAAACAATTACAGTAGTTTTTTAAAAAGGAACACTTATTTTGGAACAGATGGAGGAATATATATTTAAAATAGAAGAGGCACTTGCAGTTTGTTTTTTTTTTTTTTTTCAAGGATGTATTAGTTGTTAAGAAAGGTAACTCTTCAACCATTTTATTTTTTATTAAAAAGTATTGGAATCCAAAAGGTGAAACTGCTAGGAACGCAATTATATATAAGAATTGTCAATTTGAAAAAATGATATAATATTTAAAAAAAAAAATTAAATTAAGTGTTTTGAAGTGCATTTAAATATTATAAATTCTTTCTACTTTCAATAGAAGTATAGATATAGATTTATGTATTTTGGATAAATAGACTTCTATTAAAGAAATTAATGTACAGAATATACAAACCACCTGGCTAACAACATATATAGGCAACAACCCGAAGGCTCACAAACATATTTCAGTCACAAGTATAAAAAGGAAGGTGACAAAAGGAAAGACTAAAAAGTGAATCCAATCCCAAAATGAAGAAGTGATCGAGTGGTTGTAGACTCTAAAATTTTAGTGGACTTTGATTTGGACAAATGGACCCATTAAATATGGGCCTAATGTTTAATTAAGTTATTTAATTGGCCCAAGTTTTGTCCACTTAAATTATTTAATTAAGCCCAGTCCAGATGGTTAAATAAAAGGAATAATTATTCCTAATAAAATATATTCAGAATAATTATTTTTAAGGATAATTATCATAATATATCTGGCCCGGCCTAATTATGATATTTTCCTTATCAAAGAGAACACGTGTCATCATCCTATGAATCCAAGAAGCCTATAAATAGAAGCCTGGAGGAAGGGAGAAGGGAACAAAAAGTCAGGATTCATAAATCTAGAATTCCAGAGAGAAATACAGAAACTCTCATCTCCAATATCCAAACCCAAAGACAAAGAACACCAAGCACATCAAATCGTGCCATTCTTCATCAAATTCCACGGTGATCAACAACAAGCACATCCAAAGACGTGCCGTTCTTCATCAAATTCCATGGTGATTCAAGATCAAGCTTGTGTAGCCCTTGGATCCAACGAACCAAAAAAAGGAGATCGAATCAGAGGACAAGTTCTTTCTTTTGTAAAGAATATTATTGAGGATTGTACCTCAATTTCTCAAATTAATAAAATTATATATTTTTGCTCCATATTTTTTTTTTATATTGTAGACTTACAAAATTTGTGTGTACAAATTTCTGGCACGCCCGGTGGGACCTCCTCTGCCTCTCATCTTTTTCTCCCTTCATCAAATTCTCAACAAATTCATCGTCAGATTCTATGACTTCCAATAAGATTCAGACAAAGAGCAAGAATACCACCAAAGACATCGCGGTCATGACGGACAACATCAATACCATCACAAAAGGTGGCAAGAAGGTTACAACTTTGTCAAGTGGTACAAACACCTCTGCAAGTTCAATGATGTGGATCATGGTCAAATCATCCGTTCCTGCTAAAAGACAGCCCGATGCGATGAGAGTCAATTCTGCCAAATCTGTCAAAATAACAACTCAAATTCATACCGCCTTCACCTTGCTGGGGGCAAGAAGGAAGGTTCCTATAACCTCAAAGGTTGCTCTAGTCACAAGTTCAAGTTCAAGGCTGGTCCACCCAAGGCCAAAGATTTTTTCTGACTCCATCACTATGCCAGTCATGATGACGAGTACTACCTCGTACGAAGAGCATTTGATGACTATGGCCCATGCAATTGAAAGATTACAACACTCTTTCAAGGAGCAAGATCTGAAAATTGCCTCGCTAACAGAAAAGTGAAAATTGCGTGACGACAATGCTAAGTCCAGCAAAGGCTGAATTCCTCATTCTAATTCTATGCCAGAGACCACTCTAATTGACGATCAAAATGACATGTCTGCTAATCCAACAATTAAAGCTGTCTCCGTCACCTCACTTTCTGTTCAACAACTTCAAGACATGATAGTGAATTGTATAAACGAACAATATAGTGGCATTCCTCAAAGTGCTCGCATGCACTCAAAGCCTTACACGGAAAGAATTGACATCTTAAAAATGCCGGTTGGGTATCAACCTCCAAAGCTTCAACAATTTAACGGAAAAGGTAATCCCAAGCAACTTGTCGCACACTTTGTAGAAACTTGCGACAATGTTGGTACAAACGGGGATCTCCTTGTTAAGCAATTCATTCATTCTCTCAAAGGGAATGCATTTGATTGGTACACAGACCTCAGAGCTAGAGGTATTGACAGTTGGGAACAGATGGAACGAGAATTTCTCAACCATTTCTATAGCACTTGTCGTACTATAAGTATGCTGGAGCTTACAAACACAAAACAGATTAAGGGTGAACCCGTGATTAACTATATCAACTTTAGCGAGCTCTGAGTCTTGACTGCAAGGATCGTTTATCTAAAATTTCTGTAGTTGAAGCATGTATGCAAGGCATGCGCTGGGAGCTTCTTTACATCCTGCAAGGGATTAAGCCTCGCACATTTGAAGAGCTTGTTACTCGAGCCTACGACATGGAGCTTAGCATGGAAAATCATGGTGCTAGGAAAGATGTTCTAGATATACACGACAACCTTCAAAAAGATGAGGGAAGTGAGTCAGAAAAAGAAGACAATATACTTCTTAACTCAGACGACGAAGTAGCATCATCATTCATTATAAGCATCAACTCTAGAGACTTGCATCAAGAAATGCACCATGCTATAACAATGACTTCAACCAAAAGTGCAAAATCACAGGGGGCATTAAGTCAAGGAAACCAAGAAGAAAATTCTCAAAGTGACAACAAGATAGTCTGTGCCCTCCAGTATAAGCTTAGACTGTCGTCTGATTCTTGCAAAGTTAAAGAAAATAATTAAAGTCGATGATGCTCCCAAATACGAGTATAAACTGTCAACTCAAAAAAAAAAAAAAAAAAAAAAAAAAATGACACTCCTTGACATGAGTTTAAACTATCTACCAAAAAAATAAAAAATAAAAATCCTAACAAATATGGCTAGGGTGTTCATCATATGATATCAAAGGTGTTCACCACTTTAATTAACTTGGCTTGCTATCAAGATATTACTATTGCTTGGCACAAGATATCAAAAGGGCTCATTGCAATTTGTCAATTTGGCTTGCTATCAAGATGTTGTCATTCATCATGCGATATCAAAAGTGTTCGTCGCACCCTGTCAACTTGGCAAGCCACCGAATTGCAACTGTAAATGAAATTTTGTCATGTCAGCAAATTATAGTTGAAAAAAAAAAAAAAAAAAAAAAATTAGGTCCGATGCCAAAGTGTAGCTGCAAACAATAATTTTGGTTCGTCGCCAAATTGTAGCTGCAAAGGAAAATTTGATCCGTTGATAAAGTATAGCTGTAAAAAATAATTTTGCTTCGTCACCAGAATGTTGTTGCAAAGGAAAAGATTTTTGGGGACGTCAAGGTGTTGTTAATAAAAATGATTTGCCGCCAAGGCGTAGCTAAAGAATCCGATTCATTGTCAAGATATTGCTGAAATAAAAAAAATTCTACTCGCCAATCTTCACGTTGACAGGAGTTATTTGCCAGTCTTCACGTTGATGGAGTTATCCGCCAGTCTTCACATTTATAGGAGTTCTTTACCATACTCCACATTGAAAGGAGTTATTCACCATACTTCACGTTGAAAGGAGTTCTTCGCCGACCTAAACTAAAGCTCGCTGGATTTCATGGTCTATAAGTTCTTATAATAACACTACCATCACGTGAAGCTATCAAGTATCATTATTAATATAGAGGAAGGCGATGAATGTCATAAATCAACTATCATAATGGGAAGTTTGAAGGCACTAATGTTTTGGTATGTGATGACGAATCAAGCCAATCTACAGCGACGAAAGTGGTATCTTCTGATATTCATGAGCAAGTGAGAGACCCAAGGAGAAAGTTTGACGAAGAGGAAAATATATCCTATTTGTATGTGTGGCATCTTCAATCTTCAGCCAGGACACCCTTCAAAGCAAAAGTTAATGGGTATTTCACCTGTGATTTATCACACTGAAACATGTTGTTTACCTCCTCAGACCTTCTAAAACTGCTTCTCGCCATGTTACTTGTGGCCCTAGTGCATGGATCAATCCTTCTTTTTTTCGTTCAATGAAGCCGCGGAGTACTTAAGAGACTGATATAAGTGGAACAACTTCAAATACACTATGCTCCTAGCTCGCATGAGCTAAAACTATGTACGGCCCAAAAAAAAAAACTCTTCGTATTACTCTTGGCCCGTAAGAGTATAAACTGTGAACGGCTAAACAGATAAACAATGATAACATTTTTGTTCACACACAAAAAAAAAAAAAAAAAAAAAAAAAAATTGCTCGACACGAGATATCAAAAAGACTAGTCACAATTAATCAACTTGGTTTACTGTCAAAATATTATTGTTGCACGTCACAAATTTTCAACTTGGCTCGCTATCAAGATGTTGTCACTCATCATGCGATATCAAAAGTGCTCTTCGCACCCTGTTAACTTTGCAAGCCGCCAAAATATAGCTGCAAAGAAGAATTTTGGTCCGTCGTCATAGTTATAGCTACAAAAAGAATTTTGATCCGGCAAAATGTAACTGTGAAGAAATAAATTGGTTCGTCGCTAGACTGTAGCTGACTAGGAAAAATATACTCATCGTTGAGGTATTACTAAAAAAGAAATTTTGTTTGCTGCCAAGGCGTTGCTAAAGAATCTGGTTCATCATCAAAGTGTTGTTGCAATTGAAGTGTTGTTGAAAGGAAGAAAAATTCTACTTGCCGCCGAGGTATTGCTGAAAAAGATCTTTGGCTTTCTGCTGAGGTGTCAAAGAAAATTTCGCTCGCCGATAGAACCATGAAGAGTATTAGTGGCTGGGCCCCAACATTTAAGAAATACTTCATCTTCATGGCGATCATATGAAAATAGGGAGGCAAATAGATCACCACATAGTTGTTATTTTGATAGAAATTTTTCCTTGATAAAGGAGACCGCCTAACATATATAAATCTCGAAGAAAAATTTCGCTCGCCGATAGAACCATGAAGAGTATCAGTGGCTGGGCCCCAACATTCAGGGAATGCTTCATCTTTATGGCGATCATATGAAAAGAGGGAGGCGAATAGATCACCATATAGTTGTTGTTTTGATAGAAATTTTTCCTTGATAAGGAAGACTGCCTAGCATATATAAAGCTTGAAGGGAAATGGATAGCTCGCCAATAGAACAATAAAGAATATTAATGGCTGGCCCCAACATTTAAGGAATACTTCATCTTCATGATGATCATAGGAAAATAGAGAGGCGAATAGAGCACCATATAGTTGCTGTTTTGATAGAAAGTTATGAAAACGCGCCAAGACATCTTCTAACCACTCCCAATATAGTTCGGTGTATGGCAATTCAGCAGAAAGTTTATTGGGAATACTCCATGATATTTCTCTCAACTAAACAGTGACACCCAATAGTGAAAATTGGTTTTCTTTAACAACTCTCTCATAAAGTAAAGAATTTAGTATCAAGACTTTAGAGACAATAGATTCTTCATTAATCTGATCAAGACTAAAGTTGGTTAGTTCGTATGTGATCGTGCATGTCCAATGAGATGAATAATGTTCATTGTCAGGATTAGGTATTTGAATATATCTTCAATTGACAAAATTATCGTTGATGGAAATAGGAAAGGTCCTTTCGAATCTTGACAAAAAAAAAAAAAAAAGAAAGAAAGAAAAAGAAAAGAAGAAGAAAAGAAAGAATAACCATACCTATGTGTTCAAACAGATGCCGCAATCCAGCACAATCTTCAGAGGCTGCAATCTTACAAGTCATTCAGAGTTGATTGAAATTGATGTCAAACCCTATAACTTGGGTGATATATATAGGCAAGGGATTGGTATAAATTGGAAAGTAAAACTCCAATCCAAAGTGGGATTGGAAAGGCAAAAAATATATATATATAGAAGAAGGAAAGTTGGATACTTTAAGTCCCACTTGAAAGAGGAGACAAGTCTTGTTAAGCTTGGGACTCAAAGTGGGGGCAATTTGTAGACACTAAAATTTTAGTGGACTTTGATTTGGACAAATAGACCCATTAAATATGGGCCTAATGTTTAATTAAGTTATTTAATTAGCCCAAGTTTGGTCCACTTAAATTATTTCATTAAGCCCAGTCCAGATGGTTAAATAAAAAGAATAATTATTCCTAATAAAATATATTTGGAATAATTATTTTTAAGGGCAATTATCATAATATATCCGGCCCGGCCCAGTTACGATATTTTCCTTATTAGAGAGGACATGTGTCATCATCCTATGGATCCAAGAAGCCTATAAATAGAGGCCTGGAGGAAGAGAGAAGGGGACAAAAAGTCAGAATTCAGAAATCTAGAATTCCAGAGAGAAATACATAAACTCTCATCTTCAACATCCAAACCCAAAGACGAAGAACACCAAGCACATCAAATTGTTCCGTTCTTCATCAAATTCTACGATGATCAAGAACACGCACAGCCAAAGACGTGCCGTTCTTCATCAAATTCCACAGTGATTCAATATCAAGCTTGTGTAGCCCTTGGATCCAACCAACTAAAAAAAGGAGATCGAATCAGAGGACAAGTTCTTTCTTTTGTAAAGAATATTACAGAGAATTGCACCTTAATTTACCAAATTAATAAAATTATATTATTTTGCTCCATATTTTGTTTCTATTGCAGACTTACAAAATTTGTGTGTACAGTGGTATAAATGCACATCCATAGCAGAGCGTACCTTTGAGGATTCATATATTACAATGTCGACCTTGCTTACACTTTTATTTATGCGGGTTTCGTTGCTTTCTCTGATCTCCTCAACCATTGTGTCTACAAAACCTTATAGTCTTCCAAGGCTCGGTCTTTCCGGAGGAATTCTCCTACATGAACATGGAACAGAAGCACGAGTGCAAGGAGAAAGAGAAATCTCAAAGGACTTCAAAATCTTTTATTACAACCAAACACTTGACCACTTCAATTACAGGCCTGAAAGCTATGCCACTTTCAAACAAAGATATATAATATTGTCATTGGCAGAACCTACGGAGGAAGTAAGAATGCAAGCGATTATATATAATATTGATTAACCAGTAATATATTACCCCCACCTTCACGGGGATGATAAGCTTGCCCTCTCATTTTTTTTGAACAAAATACAACTCTATTAGAGGATGTCACTGGTAATACCCCTAAAATTAAAAAGGATAAAATTGGGATTTAAATATCATTCTATGTGCATTTTTGTCTATTGATTTTGTAATTGTTGTATTTTGTTTGTTTTATTTAATTATTTGTAAATTGCTACTTGTGTATTTGTATTTCCTTATTTAGTTATATATTTTCTTTATTTGAATTATGGTTTGTTTAGTTATCTGAGTTATTGTATTGTTTGTTTTATTTTAAATTGTATTTTAAATGCCTTATTTGGTTAATTATTTAATTGTCTTTAATAAGTGCTTAAGTAGAAGTTGAATTAACAGTTTTCAGTTAGGGTTTCTTGTAGCCGTCATACAAGTATTTAATGTGTATGTGACTTAAGTTTATGGGCCGACTCTAGTTTAATTCGAGTTCTGCCTTTGCTCTAGTTTAAATAGGGTTTTCTAAAGGCCTGTATATATACGTGTATGAGTTTCACTAAGGGTTTTGGAAGAACCCTATTCACGGCACAAAAAAAATAGAACATAACAGAGAGAGAGTTGAGAGAACAGAGGCAATGGTAAGAGCTACCAAGGACAAGAACAGAGAGGGTCAAAGGAGGGTTGTGGTGGATTAGATCACACCCATAGGAGGCTTGAAGGAAGTTAGTAGTTGCCGGAAACTAAGAGACGACGTAGGGATTTCATAACTGAAATCACAGGCAAGTTCTTCTCTTTCTCCTTCTCTTTGGCTCGTGTTCTGTGCACCTAGATAATCTCTAGGGTTTAATCAATCAATAAATGGAAGTTATATGTTTAATATATGTTATATGAATGATCTGTTTGTCGTAAATTCAAATCTGTTTACAGTTCATGTATTAACCGCTCCCAGTTTTGTTCTTAAAAGCATATTAAGTTCTGTTGTAATGTTTGTTACTGTACTTGCTTCCATCTTCTATAAACAAACCATGGGGATATTAATGGGGTGATAGAAGACCTTAGGTTCAGTATTATTGAGGAACAAAGGGGTTGGAATGGAGCTGTGGTTGCAAAATAGTTTCAGTGTTGTCCCTAAAGCATGTCTAGTTCGGTAGCAAATTTGATCTATGTAATTGATTTAAGTGGTTAAAATAAAACCTTTGGGATACTAGTGGATATTAATAAGACCCTTAGGATCAGTTTTTGAAACCAACTGAAGGGTAGAAACATGCCGGAGAAGAAGCAGAAAGTCAGAACGGAGCAGAACGGGAATAGAAGCTCTCAAAGGATGTGAGAGCCGGCTCCATGGATGTGGGAGCCAGCTCCCATACTCATTGAGCCGGCTCTACATTCTTAGAGCCATCTCCAGGCTAAAAAAAAAGAGCCTGCTCTTGGAATTTAGAGCAAGCTCTTTCAAATAGTAGTTTTCTGAATTTTTTTTTCTACGAATTGTTTGGATACTGTTGGAGCATGGGAACGTTTCTGTTGACTCTAGGGTTTTACAGAGGGATTAGAGGGTTGGATTTGAGAGTTATTAAGTCCTTAAATTGAGTAAGGTTGACCTCTAAGTGAATGAAATTAACAGTGTGCTAATTTAACAATTGTGCGTACGGGTAATGGCTGGAAGGAAATTTATTGTCTAATTTTAATTTGACAATTTAAGGGGCTATAATATAGTTCTAAATTAAAGTTTAAATGTGTGATGGAGTCTTTTGAATAACAATTAGACTTGTAGCTTATTGGGGCTCTGTGCTAATAGATTAAACAGAATATCAGTATACAACTTAGCACGCGGTTACCTGATGGAGAAAATTAAGTTGCTCAAATTAATCTAGCAATTTATGGGACTATAATGTGATTTAAAAACTTATTTTTAATGCATGATAGAGTCATTGATATATTAGATGTGATCTACGCATGCTATGGATGCTAGTTGTTGAAACTTTAAACCGTTTCCTGCAAATACATGGTTTAACTCTTGGATTTAAATTGCTGAAACTATAAATAGTCTTCTGTAATTATTTGGGATGGTTTTGGATTTTAAATTGCTATACTGTTATTTATAGGTTGTAATTTACATGGTTTGGATGTTAATTGTGGGATCTTAAATATTATCTTACAAGTAATTGGATTATGGTTTTGAACTGTAATTGCTATAGTGTTGTATAAACTATTCTGCAATTACCTGGCTTTTGGTTTTAGTTATTAAATTGCTGTACTGTTATTGATAGTCTGTAATTTTTACATAGTTTTGGATTTAAATTGCTGAATAAATATATTCTGTCAATTACATGGATATGGAGGATTGTATGCACCGGTATGGGATGGTGACATACTAGGGGACGGTTTAGCTCAAAACGCCTAAACCTAACCTAATGGATTAAATGAATGGATTTAAAAATATTGAATCCTAATTGTGTTAAGTCAAATCAACTGCAACTAAGTTGAGTGGCTTCCTGGATTATTGGATGATAGTTAAGTCATATCAACTGAATAAGTTGATAGACTAACTAGCTTATTTATTGTATGTCAGTTCAATAAATGTTTGAACTACATACACTGGTTTTGGACGGACTTTATATATATGTTTATGGTACCACGAGATGAGCTTGAGCCTCAGACTCGTTGGTTAGGGTGCGTATATGCAGTGGATGTGTAGCTGGCTATAGTAGGTTGAGGTGTACCCTGTTAGGTCTAGGTACTCATGCCCACCTTTGGGTACGTTTTCGCATGTTGCCTTCTATTCAGGCTGAGACCCCTACTATAGTCCAGTGAATGTCCCTTAGTGTGGATATATATATATGTATGGACTAGATAGTTATTGTTGAGATATCTAGGGTGTATCTGCGTATCGAGTCACTGTTTGGATTGTAGTTAGAGAAGAATTTGCATGTGGGCCTGACCCACTCTTATTTTTACAGGTGTTTGTTAGTTCCAGACTTGGAGCTGGATCGTGCTGAGCAGATACAGTTATTCACTCCACCGATGACCAGGGTTTTATTTCATATTTTAGACTTGGGTTTCATTTCCAATCTTTTGAGTTCAGTGAGATATTTTAGGGGTCCACTAGATGGATTCCCGAGTTGTAATAGAAATGGAGAAGTAGGATGTATCAGAACCATTCTTTGTTAATTAAATTTTTATTCTGAGGTTTTTGGATTATTATTCTAGTTTCTTTTCAGCAATTTATTTATTCTTGTTCTTCTTATTTGTATTCTGTGTTCGATCATTGCTAATTGATTTGAAATCCTCGGGTTATCGGGCGTGGGCCTGGCCAACTCGCATCCAGAAATTCGGGGGTATCACAGTTGGTATCAGAGCACTCCAGATTCTAGTGTCCTTAGGAGTGTTTTCGTTATAGGACTTCCGCGTTGCGTCTCTTAAAAAAAACTTAGAGCCATATTAGGATTTGTTGTACTCTTGTTACGGTTCGGTAGGAGGAGCCGATGTCAATTATATTCCATAGTTATGGAATGGTTGACACTAGGAGGAGGATCGGGTTCCGAGCAAAAGTGATACGGACCCAATAGAGTAAAAGGAGGATGTTGTCAAATTCTTGGTCAGAAACAGAACTTGGGGATCGAAGATTTAGTCCTAAGGTTGGCATTACTGGGGAAGTATATGCCAAGACTGGATTAAGATATCGGTGTTTGGTCAGTATATCGGGGCCGGCACAAATTTCGGATATTCTCATAAAAGAGACAAACGAAGAGTAGGATTCTGAAAAGGGTCCTACGGGAGGAAATTTTAGTGTCTCCAAGAAAGGGGATATTAAAGCTTGAAAATGAAGGATTGCACGGAGGTGATCTCATTCATCAGCAGTATATTGAATGATACTAGTAGAATTGGTGTAGATCAATCTACATGTGGATAAATTTTTGTCGTCTCTCGGAGAGTCAATTGAAACAGTACTCTTTAGGCAGTTGGAAATTGGATAGAGTTCTTATTAGAACAAAGACATGATTTTATATCATATTCTGGAGCGAATGGGGATTAGGTTGTGGCGTTCTATGGTACGTTGTAAAACCACGATAGACGGTTTACATTCCGCGTATAAGGAGGATAAGGGGTAAGCCTTTGGTATTTGCTTAGGCAAAAGAATGTTGCTTTTAAGCTATGGTTACAGACAGGTTTCAAGGTTGGATGATTACCAACGAAAATACGAAATGAACTTTTGCGACATAATTTGTGAACTTGAGTTCAAAGGAGGTTTTCTTCTCTGGAATGGAGGATGCTTTAATTGGGAATTATATTTTGGTTGTTTTGTTGCATTGTGTGTATCTATGTGTTTGATTTTGTTATTCTGTGTTGCATTTTGATATTATGTGTTTCGTTTTGTTGTTACGTGTTTCATTTTTTGTTAATTTGTCCGGATTGGGAGTATGGAGTGGTTGGGGACACAAGTATGTGATCAACCAACTATTATTTTGATGTGGATAATAGCTCTATGTACGCTAGGATTTGTAAATAAATGGTCATATAATTGGGTAGAAACACAAACTCCTAGCCAATCTATTGGACTTGGATGTGCATCAATAGGGTATGTTACTTGGGATGGGATAGTTTAACTACCAATAAGAGTTGAATAATCTACAATGAGTAGTTAGATATGCTCTACGCTAGGTAGGGATTTGTTTTTTTTTCAACGCCATAAGAATGGTGGTTGTGAATGTTTCGGGGGATTCGTGGGGTTGTGGTAGGTAAAGATCACTGTAATGCCACTATGGTTCGGACGGAGGATTTCGGGCTAGTAGGTATTTGTTAGAATGACGCCGAGAAAGGATAATAGACTGATTAAAGTTATATCAGTCTATTCGAAATCTAGACATGATTTTTCGAGGGTGTCATTTGAAATAGTTGCTGGTATGTATTTGGAGGAGGAACCAAAGTTTCTACACTATATAAAATGTGGAAATTGTTTTAATGTCATAATTTGCAACAATTAGTTGTTGCTTTGACATTGATGACTATATAGAGGATGGGAAAAGTTTCATAAGCTTTTGAAGCAGGACAAGGAGTCAAATTAACACTGTTTATATTACAAAGGTAGGGTGAGTCAAAGATAGGATGGTGAGACCGGTTAGCTACCATAAGGAAGCGGTGCACGGTGTGCGTGAAAAGTTATACTGCATGGTTAGCTATTAACGATGCTCCAAATTAAGTACTGGGTGCAGATGGAATTTGGTAGTACTAGACTAATGGTACTTTTGGTAGACAGATTGGGAGGAGGATGACGGGACTGAGATTCACAACACTTAGTTCTTTCTTCATTCTGGCGGATACTATGGTTTCTAAATTAAATCAGCTCAGATCTTGTTTATTTCGAACTAGTGAAATATCAGTTCATATAAATAGAAGGGATTAAAAGACGACTTAGATGCATCAAAGTGGTAATTCGCACTTTGAGTTACGTTCTGGTTGGTGGAAGGGAACATGGATGAGGACACTCGAAACAACTGATAGGAGTTTTTGGTTAGTTGTTACATTCGGAGTTGGGGTCTTAGTTTATACACTAATGACACTTGCTTTTACCAAGGCAATTAAGGGTCAAATTCAAATATCGGAGCTGACCCTGGAGGCAGTGTTACCTTACTCAGACAGAGTATAAGGTACTAGAGGAGGATTTGTCGCATTTGTGAATACTGTCGGAGTGACTGAGATATAAAATTTGTAGAAATTTTTCTTGGTACACTCGGATGGTTATACGGAACATCAGGACATCAAATGTCCGTTCTAGTGACTAGGTTTAGAAAGAGACATGTATATAACTGTCTAAATTAGTCGCCCCAGTTAGAAAGATAACTGGAGATCATTGGCGATTTTTGTCACTGCTTAAATTACAATAGGATTAAGACTAATTCTCATAATGTTCACTTTTGGATTTCGTATTAGTTCTACATTGTACTGATAACAGAGGTATAGCTGTGCTTCATATCTCTCAACGGGGGATTGGATCGAGAATGTATATTTCATAATGGAGGAGATACTTGGGATAGATATCCTAAGTTTTTATGGGAAGTTGGAAATGTTTACTTCATTTCTCATCTTGATGGCACCAGGAGGTTTGCAGGGGAAGCAAGGTGTGTTGTCGGGGAAGGTCAGTTGTTAGGTATTAAATTTCTTTTTCATGGATGGTGTTACTAAAACGCTAGGATGGATGCATAGACGTTTTGCCAGTCTATGCTATGGAATTTGGAGGAATGTTGATCTTTATCCTGTATAAACAAATGTAGGTACAAATGAGTAGTTGCTAAATCCAACTTATATGTTGAATAATTTTTGTGTTTCCTTTATATCGGACCCGTAGATGGTTCTGGGAAGTTTTGGAATTCAGTGGAGCTCCTATGCAACAGCAGCGTCCACAATGGAACGATAATAAATGTTAATGAGAATAATTCGGGGTTTCGTGAATTCCGAGGATGGAATTCCGTTTGTTAGGAGGGAAGAATGTAATACCCCTAAAATTAAAAAGGATAAAATTGGGATTTAAATATCATTCTATGTGCATTTTTGTCTATTGATTTTGTAATTGTTGTATTTTGTTTGTTTTATTTAATTATTTATAAATTGTTACTTGTGTATTTCTACTTCCTTATTTAGTTATATATTTTCTTTATTTGAATTATGGTTTGTTTAGTTATCTGAGTTATTGTATTGTTTGTTTTATTTTAAATTGTATTTTAAATGCCTTATTTGGTTAATTATTTAATTGTCTTTAATAAGTGCTTAAGTAGAAGTTGAATTAACAGTTTTTAGTTAGGGTTTCTTGTAGCCGTCATACAAGTATTTAACGTGTATGTGACTTAAGTTTATGTGCCGACTCTAGTTTAATTAGGGTTCTGCCTTAGCTCTAGTTTAAATAGGGTTTTCTAAAGGTCTATATATATACGTGTATGAGTTTCACTAAGGGTTTTGGAAGAACCCTATTCACGGCACAGAAAAAATAGAACATAACAGAGAGAGAGTTGAGATAACAGAGGCAATGGTAAGAGCTACCAAGGACAAGAACAGAGAGGGTCAAAGGAGGGTTGTGGTGGATTAGATCACACCCATAGGAGGCTTGAAGGAAGTTAATAGTTGCCGGAAACTTAGAGACGACGTAGGGATTTCATAACTGAAATCACAGGCAAGTTCTTCTCTTTCTCCTTCTCTTTGGCTCGTGTTCTGTGCACCTAGATAATCTCTAGGGTTTAATCAATCAATAACTGGAAGTTATATGTTTAATATATGTTATATGAATGATCTGTTTGTCGTAAATTCAAATCTGTTTGCAGTTCATGTATTAACCGCTCCCAGTTTTGTTCTTAAAAGCAAATTAAGTTCTGTTGTAATGTTTGTTACTGTACTTGCTTCCATCTTCTATAAACGAACCATGGGGATATTAATGGGGTGATAGAAGACCTTAGGTTCAGTATTATTGAGGAACAAAGGGGTTGGAATGAAGCTGTGGTTGCAAAATAGTTTCAGTGTTGTCCCTAAAGCATGTCTAGTTCGGTAGCAAATTTGATCTATGTAATTGATTTAAATGGTTAAAATCAAACCTTTGGGATGCTAGTGGATATTAATAAGACCCTTATGATCAGTTTTTGAATCCAACTGAAGGGTAGAAACATGCCGGAGAAGAAGCACAGAGTCAGAACGGAGCAGAACAGGGACAGAAGCTCTCAAAGGATGTGAGAGCCGGCTCCATGGATGTGGGAGCCAGCTCCCATACTCATTGAGCCGGCTCTACATTCTTAGAGCCGGCTCCAGGCTCAAAAAAAAGAGCCTGCTCTTGGAATTTAGAGCAGGCTCTTTCAAATAGTGGTTTTCTGAATTTTTTTTTCTACGAACTGTTTGGATACTGTTGGAGCATGGGAACATTTCTAACAAATACCTACATGCTATGGATGCTAGTTGTTGAAACTTTAAACCGTTTCCTGCAAATACATGGTTTAACTCTTGGATTTAAATTGCTGAAACTATAAATAGTCTTCTGTAATTATTTGGGATGGTTTTGGATTGTAAATTGCTATACTGTTATTTATAGGTTGTAATTTACATGGTTTGGATGTTAATTGTAGGATCTTAGATATTATCTTACAAGTAATTAGATTATGGTTTTGAACTGTAATTACTATAGTGTTGTATAAACTATTCTGCAATTACCTGGCTTTTGGTTTTAGTTATTAAATTACTGTACTGTTATTGATAGTCTGTAATTTTTACATGGTTTTGGATTTAAATTGCTGAATAAATATATTCTGTCAATTACATGGATATGGAGGATTGTATGCACCGGTATGGGACGGTGACATACTAGGGGACGGTTTAGCTCAAAACGCCTAAACCTAACCTAATGGATTAAATAAATGGATTTAAAAATATTGAATCCTAATTGTGTTAAGTTAAATCAACTGCAACTAAGTTGAGTGGCTTCTTGGATTAATGGATGATAGTTAAGTCATATCAACTGAATAAGTTGATAGACTAACTAGCTTATTTATTGTATGTCAGTACAATTAATATTTGAACTACATACCCTGGTTTTGGACGGACTTTATATATATGTTTATGGTACCACGAGATGAGCTTGAGCCTCAGACTCGTTGGTTAGGGTACGTATATGCAGTGGATGCGTAGCTGGCTATAGTAGGTTAAGGTGTACCCTGTTAGGTCTAGGTACTCATGCCCACCTTTGGGTGCGTTTTCGCTTGTTGCCTTCTATTCAGGTTGAGACCCCTATTGTAGTCCAGTGAATGTCCCTTAGTGTGGATATATTTATATGTATGGACTAGATAGCTATTGTTGAGTTATCTAGGGTGTATCTGCGTATCGAGTCACTATTTGGATTGTAGTTAGAGAAGAATTTGCATGTGGGCCTGACCCACTCTTATTTTTACAGGTGTTTGTTAGTTCCAGACTTGGAGCTGGATCGTGCTGAGCAGATACAGTTATTCACTCCACCGATGACCAGGGTTTTATTTCATATTTTAGACTTGGGTTTCATTTCCAATCTTTTGAGTTCAGTGAGATATTTTAGGGGTCCACTAGATGGATTCCCGAGTTGTAATAGAAATGGAGAAGTAGGATGTATCAGAATCATTCTTTGTTAATTAAATTTTTATTCTGAGGTTTTTGGATTATTATTCTAGTTTCTTTTCAGCAATTTATTTATTCTTGTTTTTTTTATTTGTATTCTGTGTTCGATTATTGCTAATTGATTTGAAATCCTCGGGTTATCGGGCGTGGGCCTGGCCAACCCGCATCCAGAAATTCGGGGGTATCACATCACTTCATAAAAATGATGTACATTAATGTAATTTCAGAAAACAAGTCTTAGCCCACATTTATTCTCTTTCAATCATATTATCTCTATTGTATTCTCTCCTCTCTCAACCGCAACACCCTCATTCTCTCTTTGTGCCATTGTCGCGGCTTAGCCACCGTCGAGAACCTACTGTCATAGTGAACATAATTTTCCATCACCAGCGATCGGTCATCGTCATTCTTCTCCGTTAGCAAAGCCCTCATATCACGATTGTACGGTGGAGATAGTGGAGCCTAAACCTATTTAGGATGGAATGGTGTTGATGGTGGCATCGCGGATTGTGCCACCGCCATTGTAGGTGTGGGGATGCTGGTGATGGTGATGTCGCCAGTATGATGTAGGGATGGTGGTAGTGTTGGTGGCGTCAACTGTAATGCCACTGGTGTAGGTGTGGGATGGTGGCCGGTAATGGTGTCACCGTTGTGGGTGGAGACATGGATGGATCTACTGTGGGCTCAGTGGGGACATTGCTCCCACTCAAAATTTTTGTTATCGCATTTTATACTCTTAAATTTGAACTTTTTTGCATTTATACCCATAAAATTTTAAAATTACCCCCACTGAAATTATGAAAAAAAACTCCTCTATATAAATTTCCCCTATATAAATTTCTAGATTCGTCTCTATGTGGAGGTGGTGCTGGTATGGGACAGCTCCTCATATAAATTTTTAGATTCGTCCCTGAGTGGTGGTGGTGGTAAGGGACAAAGCGAGAAATTATGTCTCCTCATATAAATTTCTAGATTTGTCCCTAGATGGTGGTGGTAAGGGACAGAGCGAAGAAATTATGTTTCCTCATATAAATTTCTAGTTTCGTCCCTGGGTGGAGGTGGTGGTAAGGGACAGAGCGAGAAATTATGTTAGGGGACACAATGCAATAAATAAAAAAATGGAGGGGTGTTTTCTTAGAACTGTAAAGAATTATACATACAAAAATGCAATTTTTAAAAAGTTGAGGAGTGTGCCCCCAAGGGCCTTAATTGTCTCTTTCCATGGTGGTGGGGATGGTGGCGCCGACTATGGAGGCACTGGTGTAGGTGTGGGATGGTACCGCCCACTATTGTGCCGCCGATGGTGGTGATGGTGACACCGTTGGGAATAGTAGTGGCGACGGTGATGCCGGGGATGGGGCGGCAATTTGGAGTTTTTCATAGGTGTGGTGGTTTCACGTAATTAAATATCTCGTCCAATATTATAAACTAACTAAAATAATATTTATTATAAAATGATTATAACTATACAATAAAGGGAATGTGCAAGTTATGCTTCGCAGCAAACATATATGGCTTATATATGGAGAGAAGGTAATGTTATGTTAGAGGTCTTAACCTCGACAACTAATCAGGTTCTCAACTCAATTCTGGAGTGGCACAAAGTGGAAATCCTCAACGAATGCCATTAGGGTTATGTACGATTGGGACTTGCCTCCTTCGTTCATCAAATCAATTGCTAGTGCTTCTTCTACGCAGATAAATGGTGCTCTGGATCAAACAGAGCATCATTCCTCTGTGCTTATTGAAGAAGTTGTTTACCTGTTGGGCTGGGTCAAGATTGATGCAGTTCATGTAAGGTGTATGGGCCTAATGTTCTATTGGGCCAGACTTGTATCTTCCTGTCCGTTTCTTCAATAAAATTTGTTTCACCTTCCAAAAGAAAAAATAAAGGCATATTTGTTCAAAAAAATATGTTAGAACAAGCTTATCATTGGGAGGTGGGGATTAGGGATGTTAGCTTTTCCCATTCTACATAACTAAGACATATATATATATACATAATTTAATTTTTTCTCTTAATTAATTCCCATATTATACTTAAATTTTCAATGCTTGCAACATGGTTTCAGCTAAAGTATCCTCACATCGCTCTCGGAGCTCTAGCCTCATCGGCACCTATCCTTAACTTCCATGACGTCCTCCCACAAAACGGTTATTGGCCGGTTGTCACGAAGGATTTCAAGGTACAAATTAATTTAATTTCACTATATATATATTTTTTTCTTTCTATCAAATTAGTTCGAGCCATTCAAGTCCATTGACATATGAAAGTAACTATATATATTTACTGTTGCAGGAAGCCAGTGAGAGTTGCTACCAAACTATAAAACAATCATGGTCTGAAATTTATAAAGTCGTTTCTCAACCAAATGGTCTTTCAATCCTTAGTCAGAGATCAAGACTTGCTCGTAAATAATTATATCTCTATTTACTAAATTACTTGTATATATAATAAATTTTGAAAAAAAAATAAAAAATAAAAAAAAAACTTGAATGATTTTCAAATTGGTTCAGGCACTTAAACGAATTGAAAGACTTGAAGGGCTACTTACAAACCGCCTATGCCATGGCAGCTCAATATAATCATCCACCAAAATATCCTGTTATTCAACTCTGTCGTGCCATTGATGGAGCATCAAAAGGAACTGAAATTCTTGGCCGTATATTTGCCGGGTTCGTTGCTTATAAAGGGACTCAATAATGCTATACTGTACCACCTTCCGAAAATAATTCTACAGAAAAAAAAATCTAGCGAAACAGATGTGGGGTATCCATGGCAAGTAAGTTCCATATATTGGATACGTTGGAGTTATGTTTCAAATTTATTATTTATTAAATTACTAAAACTCCAACTGAATTCTTAATGAAGTTTTAATGTAAAATCAAGAAAGTTTTCTATAACTTATATATTAACTTACCTTAACTTATGTGTTATTTAAGTGAAAAATTAAATATAGCTTTATTAATACTAATTTATTATATCCCTACTTATATTAGTATAAATAGAAGGCTTACATGGCCTACTTAACACACACTCTCAATACAAGTAAGAGAGAAAAAAGAGATTTGAAAAAAAAAAATATTTTCAAACTATTGAGTTTGAGTGTGTGAGTTTCATATTTTTTGTTGATGGGACAGAGATAATTAATACACATGTTCATGAAGAAGAAGTGCAACCTTCATGAACATACAGTTTTGATATCTAGGCTTAGTTAAATCCCAGAGATAGTGTTGCCATTTGTCTTCTGTTGCACGTGGGAGAGGCTTCAACTATCTTCAAGAAGCGATTACGCGCCTCTAAGCCTCGATACTCACCATTTTTAATATATTGGTTCTAACAATTTGAAGATAGTTTTCTCTCAAATGGCTTCATCTTCGTTGTTATCCAACGATATTTCAACCGAATATCGAGGCTTTTGATGGTAAAAAATATATATACCAATGGTGGAAAGAAAATTTTTATTTCTTCTTCAATAATTGAAAATCGTTTTTATCATGACTAAGCCATGTCCAGCTGCTCTGAGTGACAAAACATCATTTGATCAAGTTTTAATTTGATTAATGAGAAGGTCACAAGGTGGATTGAATTGGCATCTCATCCTACTAAAGGTGACCAAAATTCTTCCATACCTAGTGGGGGAATCGTGTAACCCAATATCCTATGTTAGTAGGCACAAAGGCTATTTGATGAAATTGCACTTCTGGTGTGGCTTCAAGGTTATCTTTGAATCTGGTATGTTATTTGAAATAAGCATTTCATTAAAGGTATGTCTGAACTTGTGCAATAATTTATGTTTATGTTGCCAAGTTTATTGATTAATAACATATTATAAACTTTGTCAATGAACTAAATCCTTTTATCAAGGATTTGTTAGGGATTAATCGAAAGGTTATGGCAAAACCTATATGGGTCAATGCATTATAGGTAGCATATGAAAATTTAGTGGTCTAGCTTTTATATATGTTGAAAGAAATATGGTACCTTAGAACTGATCTCCATCGATCACATTATTGATGCTCATTTTGAATATACTTATGTTTATTATTTGAAAGCTGAAAGCTCTAGTAAGTCACTTTCCGCCTGATTAGATCATATTTTGCGATGAATGAGAAGATTACAAAAGAAGTTTATTATCTTTCGGGACACGTGCCATCGGTTGATTGAAACTAGGTAATATCTCCACATTACAATTAGTCAAAATCATGCAAGATCTATGACTAAAGGGGGGATCAGATGACAATATAAAAGGAGAACTCTTCAATTTCTAAAGTGGCATGCATAAGCATAATTTCTGGTAAGTGATGCATCTGAAAGAGGTCTTCAGATTTGCAAATAATGGCTTCGAGGTGAGTTCTAAATTCATCAATTTTTCATCTAAAATTGGTATGATTGTCGAAATGAGCACTCTATTAACGGTATGCTTTCTAGTTATAAAATTGATTTTTGGTTATTATAAATTTCTTAATTTATGGCATGTCATATACTTGATTACATGAGTTTAAATTCATTAATCAAAATGATAACCAATGGTAAGGTTCATGTGGATCAAAGCATTACATGTAGTATGTAAACTTTTGTTGATGTGTTGAAAAGACACTAATACTAGAAATTTGATCCATATTGACATGTTTGAAATGAGCTAATTATATTAATGAAAGAAAGTGATATGTTATCATTTTATTGATGATACTAATTTTTATCCTTGAAAGCTCAATTTTGAAAGCTCCTAAATAGAGGAATGCATGTTTGAGAAAGCAATGATTGCAGATGAATTTCAGATTGATAAAAAGAGATTCCAAGGAAATTCTGGCAATTATTATTTGCCTATTAAGTTCTTAATTTAAACTTTTGACATGATGGATCTTAGCTAGGCCGGTGTGATTGTGTAAATCAAAGTGTGGGACCTTAACATGGATTTACTCTCATGCAATCCAATTTTATCAATTAATTTTGAAAGGTTCAAAATCTTATCAGATGCTGCAATTTTTGTTCTTATTGATCCCAGATCGAAGCTAGTTTGCAATTAAGGCAATGCAAAGAATCAACTTGAATTCTCAAATTATTGGTGGTCTTTATGACACGATGAACTGTACCAGGGCAAACACAACTTATTATCAAGTATAGAAATAATCTAGGAAGAGATCATTGAATTTTTCTTGTGAAAATATAGAGGTACTTGCAGAGTACTATGGATCATGGGTCGGATTATTGCAAATACCTAACTGTTCTTTACTATGGATGCTCAAAGTTCATACCAACTTGGATCTTCACCTTAGGTAGAGTTATGATTTCTTAGAAATCAAATAGGTGGATTTGTATAACTCATTCCTTGATGTAATCTAAATGTTATTGCACTTTCTTTGTTAGAGAGGAAGTTGACTAGTAAGGATTTTATTGGAGGGTATTCCAATACGAAGTAAGCCTATACTGCCCTTGAAATATTTTTGTGACAATAAGGTTGCGATGCTTCAAGCTCACAATGAGTGTTACAATGAAAGTCCATACATATGCAGTTGAAGCACAATCATCTAGAAGAGATCTTGGCTAATTGTAATACCCCTACTTTTCAAAAGGATAAAATGGGAATTTAATTTTTTTTATTTTTATTTTTATTGCCGGAATTTATTTAATTAAGTGACTTATGTGCTTATGTGCTTATTTGACTTATTTGACTAATTGTGTTCATTGGACTTATTTAAATTAATTGATTAATTGTAATTATTTATTTGTTTTATTTTATTGGTTAATTATATTATTTGATAAATTGGTAATTATTTAATTAAGTTAATTATTGAATTGTTTTCTGTTCACAGTTTATTTGTTTTACGTTGTGTAAGTTAGGGTTTTATGTCTCACATTGTAGCCAACTTATGGTTAGTATAGGAATTATGTTTTGGTGATATTTGAAGCCTATAAATACTATATGATATGTCAACTTAGGATTTAAAAGACAGAACCTTTATTTCACGTAGTGCGACAAATAGAGAGTTATAGAGAGGAATATAGAGAGAGATACAGAGAGGAAGTCTAGGGTGTTGCCTTAGGCTACGGTTGAACCATGGAAGGATTGAAGGGGTTGTACGTGTGTGGAACCAAGGAGAAATAGAGGGATTGATCGGGTGAAGGATTTGCCTGAAAATCTTGACACAACAGTTAGAGATTTTAATCCAAAGTCTCAAAGGCAAGTTTCTGTTCTATTCTTTCCCATGAATCTGTGTTCTGTGCATGTTTAGATGGACTCCAGGAGTTTAATGAATACTTAAACAATCTTTTATGTATGCTTGACTGATAATTAATCTCGTTGAATGAAACTAATATACAAAATTTTGTAAGTCTTTGTAAGTTGTTTCTTTTTCTGTTTATGCGTTTAAGCTTTGCTCTTTGAGATTAATGATGCATATGGATGCCTTGTAAGTAGTCTGGAATGTTAATTGAATATTAGAACAAGAATTTAATACTGTACAGAGAGCTGGAAACTCACCAGAGTCGAAGAAGACAAAGGGAAAACGGACAACGGCTGCTAAGGGAGGGAGAGCAGGCTCCCAAAACCCGTAGAGCCGGCTCCCAAAGAGTTAGAGCCAGCTCTAAGTGATTTAGAGCAGGGTCTAAGTGAATTAGAGCCAGCTCTAAGTGGTTTTGAGCAAGCTCTAAATTTTTAAAGAGCCTGCTCTCTCCTTATACGTTACAGAATTGATTTTAGGGGCTTGTTTGGGGTACATAGGGTGTTTGCACTTCATTTAAACTGTGTTAAGTGGTGCTTAGGAATATATTAGACTGGTATTGTGATGGAAAAATATAAATTCATTATTAGATTGAAGAATACAGTAAGAAAAATTTAAGAAAAAAATTAGTAGCTTGCACACTGTCTTGTTAGTTTTATTTACTGGAACTTGGCAAGGTTTTTATATATATTCTAATTATATATAATCATATATTTTTATAGTACTATAAGTATGGTGAATTAATTATATTTAACTATACTTAGTTTGGATTTAATTGATACTTAAGTTGGTATAATTGTATCGATTTATCGACTGTTGTGGAGGATTGGAACGCTATGATTTATTTTAGCAGTTTAAATAATTGGAGCATGATTTTTAGGTTCTGTAGTGAATATCTAATGACATTGTATATGTATCAAACTATACTGATGCATATTTCGGAGAACTGGTGATAAATTAATTAATGTTATTTTTATCAACTATGTGGATTGGAGGACTGTATGCAACGGTATGGGACGGTGGCATACTAGGGATGGATTAGTAAAATACTAAATCCTACCTATTTTGGAATGAGTTGGGTTAACTATAAAAAGTTAAGTTCTACTTATATGGATGTCTATGCACTGATATGGGACGGTGGCATAATAGGGACGACTCAGTTCAAAACACTAAGACCTACTTATATTGGGGATGGATTAGTTCAAACACTAAGTCCTACCTATATTGAAATAAGATGGATTAACTTCAAAAGTTAAGTCCTACTTATAACTAGGTGTCAGGTTAATAAACCTTTTGAATGACACACTTGGAACGGACTTTATATACTTATGTTATGGTACTATGGTATAAGCTTGAGTTTCAGGACCATGGTTAGGGTGCGTATATCACCTAGGATGGACAGCTGGACAGAGGTGTTGTTCCCTGGCAGGTCTAGCTACATATGACCACATTATGTGCGATTTGCATGGTACCTCTACTCAGGCTAAGATAGACTTATTGGACTAGTGAACGTCCTATAGTGTGTACTTATACATATATGGACTACTCTAGATATTGTTGAGTGTATCTAGGATGTATCTGCTTATCAGGGTTATGTATGGATCGTAGTAGAATAGGACTTGCATGTGGGCCTAACCCACTCTCTTATTTTTCAGGTGTTCTTCAGTTCCTGGGTTATAGCTTGGACATGCAGAGCAAATACAGACACTCACTCCTTCGATTATGTAGGATTACTTTCTATATTTAGCTTTGGACTTGGTTCAGTTCTTCTCGTTACGATTTGAGATTTTATTCACTAGATGGATTCCCGAGTTGTAAATAAATGGAGGTTTTGGATTATGGGTTTTACAATAATAACCTTTGAGGATTTGTAATTAGAATTCTTTCAGCTTTAATATTTATTTTTACATTTAGTTTTATATTCTGTGTTTATTTTAATTATTAATTGTTTGGTATCTCTCAGATCTGTGCTCGGACTTGATCGCCCGTGGCTCTAGAATCGAGGGGTATCACGCTAATCGATTATCATACTTTACTGTGTGAAGGCTAAATCTAATTTGGCATATCCACTGTCGAAAGACATGTGAAGGGACCAAATGTCCAAGGCCATATCTCATTTGGCATAGCCACTTTTGAAAGACATGTGAAGGGACCTTGTGTCCAAGATATTGAAAGGGATGGAACTAAAGCCTATAATTGAATAAGTTGAATTGTTATGGGATCCCAACCCAGTGATATTTCTCATGGGTTCAATGGGAAAAACAAGTAACATAACAACTTGTGTGAGCACATCAGTGTTCCTTTTCCTATGATATGATGTGGGTGCTCAATCCTGTAACTGAGGAGGCTGAGATTTTAGATCTCTTAATGAATCTATAGATTGATTTTCAATTGGAGTGTACAAGATCACTCTTGATAGATTCACCGTATAATCAATGAGGAGGCTGAGATATGAGTTTCTTAATGAATTCTATAGATTGGATTTTCGATTGGGGTATACATAAACACTCTTGATAGATTCACCGATTTATCTTGCAATGAGGAGGGATATGATTAAATTCTCTTAATGAGTCCACAACTGGTATTCGGTTGGAGTGTGCAAGGTAACTCTTGATGGACACACCGATCTGAGTGTTGAAGTAGGGCCACTTCTATAGGATCTAGACAGGCTTGATCCTTAATGACGCTTAGAAATATAGATTTTGGATACATGGCCGAAACGTGTCAAGCCTTAGTACTTTATCTCCGAACAGAAGTGTGTGTGTAGTATTTCTTATTCATCAACGTGGCTCTTGGTTCAAAACATCGTTCACCAAGTTCCTAGATGAAATGAAGGGTACTTACACTAGGTAATGGTTCAAGTCCAAAAGACACCACTATTGATGCACATGACTGTACCAATCAACAAAAGAAATTTGAAACAAGTGGGGGATTGTTGGAGTTATGCTTCAAATTTATTATTTATTAAATTACTAAAACTCCAACTGAATTCTTAATGAAGATGTAAAATCAAGAAAGTTTTCTATAACTTATTATTAACTTACCTTAACTTATGTGTTATTTAAGTGAAAAATTAAATATAGCTTCATTAATACTAATTTATTATATTCTTACTTATACTAGTATAAATAAAAGGCTTAAGTAGCCTACTTAACACACACTCTCAATACAAGTAAGAGAGAAAAAAGAGATTTGAAAAAAAAAAAAAAAATTTCAAACTATTGAGTTTGAGTGTGTGAGTTTCATATTTTCTGTTGATCGGACGGAGATAAATACACAGGTTCATGAAGAAGAAGTGCAACCTTCATGAACGTATAGTTTTGATATATGGATTTAGTTGAATCTTGGAGATAGTGCTGCCATTTGTCTTCCGTTGCACATGGGAGAGGTATCAACTATTTTCAAGAAGCGATTATGCGCCTCTAAGCCTCGATACTCACCATTTTTAATATATTGGTTCCAACAGCATATATGTATAGTATATATTAGTAAAAAATATGTGCAAAATTTAAAAGTTAATTTATAATAATTTTTTCTTTTTTTAAAAATAAACAATTAGCAACTTGTTTTAAATAGTTGATATTTAATATAGAGTTCAATTTTATTAATAAATTTTATAAACAATAATCAAGAAGAATTAATAATAAAATAATTGTGATTCAAAATCAAAATAAACAATAATTAATTAGTAATTTATACTATTATTTATTTACTTTTAATGATGATTTGAAATTCTTAGATTTATTTTAATTGATAACTTTTAAGAATATAATTGGTAACTTTTAATTGGTAATTTATTTTATTATTGATTATTTTTAATGATAATTTGAAATTCTTGGATTTATTTTAATTGGTCACTTTTAAGAATATAATAGGATTTATTTTAATTGGTAATTTATTTTATTCTTTATTTATTTTTAATAATGATTTGAAATTCTTGACGCCATTGAACTTTTAATAATAGTATAAATATAGTTATTTATTTTAATATAAAAAGTGTTAAACTTGACCTTTGGAATAAATTTCTAAAAATAAGTCTAAACAATTCTAAAACATAAAACTGCTTTTGGAAAATTATAAGAGAATGTTGGATGCATGAAAGCCTGTATTAAAATAAATAAATAAATAAATCCTATACGATATAAGTTTTGATTTTCTAAAAATTGAATCAAACTTTAAAATATTCTTCATTTGAATTTGAATTGTTGGTTGGTGTATTTAGACATGCAGTGAGTTGTTGTATCCCTTTGGTGAGGATAAGAATGGCACTATGTTTGAACTAGAACCTGATATTTGGAATTTTAGTAATTTGACCAAGGATTGCGTTGACACTTGTGGCGTCCCCACTAAGACCTCATTGGGCCTCAACCTATTATGGAGGCAAAGTCTGTTTTTTTTTTTTTTTTTTTTTTTTTTATGTGCTTCCGATAATTATTATATGTATTTTACTCACATTCTAATTAATTACTACTTTTAAAAGTTTACAAAGTGCTTTTGGCTCATCGTAGGATATAAGATTGGTTCTCCAAAGGTTTGCCAGCAACATCATTTTTTCCAATGGACTAAAAGATCCTTAGAGTGTTGGCGGGTATGTGAAAATATATATTTTTCTTTTTCAATCATTTGTGAATGGATAAAATTAATTGACATGTCTTAGTGTAGTTAACCTAATATGCTTATTTTCTCCGATTATAGGGTATTGGAGGACATTGTACACACAAATTTTGTAGTAAAGAATAAGAACAAAATATGGAGCAAAAAAATATATATATTTTATTAAATTGAAAAAATTGGAGTACAATCCTCTATAATATTCTTTACAAAGAATAAGGTCCTCTAATTCGATCTCATTTTTTTTGTTGGTTGGATCCAAGGGCTGTACAAGCTTGATCTTGAATCATTGTGGAATTTGGATAAAGAACGGCACAATCTGATATGCCTTTTGTTGATCACCGTGGAATTTGGATGAAGAACGGCACGATTTGATGTGCTTATAGTTGATCACCGTGGAATTTGGATGAAGAACGGCACGATTTGATGTGCTTATAGTTGATCACCGTGAAATTTGGATGAAGAACGGCACAATTTGATGTGCTTGTTATTCTTCGTCTTTATTGATAATTTGTTGAATTTGGTGAAGAACGACACGACTTTGGATGTGTTTGGTATTCTTTGCCTTCAGGTTTGCTCTCTGGATTTTTGGCCCTCTGGATTTCTGGGCCTTCTGGATTTCTGAGTCTCTGGATTTCTGGACTCGGAATTTGTCTCTTTCTTCTTCCTTCAGGCTTCTATTTATAGGCGTCTTAGATCTATAGGATGATGACACGTGTTATCTCTTGATAAGGATAAAATCATAACTGGGTCGGGCCAGGTATATTATGATAATTTTCCTTAAAAACAATTGTTCCAAATATATTTTATTAGGAATAATTATCTTTTTATTTAACCATTTGGGTTGAGCTAATTAAATAATTTAAGTGGACCAAGCTTGGGCCAATTAAATAACTTAATTAAACATTGACCCGTATTTAATGGGTCAATTTGTCAAAACAAAAGTTCATTAAAATTTTATTGTTTGCAAATTGCCTCCACTTTGATTCCCAGTTTAATCGGACTTGTCTCCAATTTCAAACCGGACTTAAAGTATCCAACCTGATCTTTGAATTTGTGAAGTTTCCTTTTTCACTTTTCTATCCAATTTCAAACGGGACTTGAAGTATCCAACCTGGTTTTTGAATTTTTAAAGCTTCCTTTTTCACTTTTCTATCCAACTTTGGATTAGAATTTTACTTTCCCATTTGACCTGAACTATACATATCCTAATACAAATAGAAGATATTTTATTGTCTATATATACCTATCCATGCTATAGGTTTAGACATCAATTCCAAAGTCTCTGAAGACTTGTTAGATTACAGCCTCTGAAGACTGTGTTGGATTGCGGTCTCTGCTCGAACAAATACCACAAATAATTGGTATGACTTTTCTTTCTCTTTTTTTATTTTTATTTTTTCTCTTTTTTTTCGCTCTTTTTTTTTTTTTTCCCTCTTTTATTTTCCTTCTTTCTTGATAATTGAAGTTCCAACACAGTTTAGGAAACCCAATTGCATTAACTTTTCATATACATACATGATTTGAATGCATAACGACTTGACTTGATAATCTTTATAAATTCATGAAATGCTTCCATATTATGCATTGAGTACTCCCGCAAATAAAGTTCACATGGCTGGTACTTATCTTTGACATGTCATGCCAGGTATCATAAACACCAAGTTTTGACTCCTTGATTTTACTTGTACAATCCAAGTATAATCAACATCATCTTTAGCCTCTTGTTTTACTTGTATACACTAACTAATACCAACACCAAACTTGCCTTGGTGTACATCATATCAGCTCCAATCACACATGCAATTTTTTTTCTTTTTTTTGGTAAATAATCCTTGTCGCAACAGAATAAGGAAACCCACTTTTGATAGGTCTTCAAATACTAGTGCAATTTGGACTCTTGGCTGCCAACATACTTCTTTTATCAACTCACACTTATAAGAACTTGTAGTGTGGCTGTAAAGTTGTTAATTTAACAGGAGAATTCAAAACGCAGCTTGCTTGGTTTCAAAGAAGAATTTCGGCTTTGAGAGGTCAGACCACTCCATGAACTCAGACTAAAAGCAGTAACTTCGACCATGAAGGAAACATCCATTCAAGACATCTTTGCATGGAAAGCTTGCCAGCAACATAGTTCGCGACCCAACATGTCTCCCCCCACAGGCCATTAAAAGGTCACCCAAATATGAATATAGAGCCAATAGGTTGTAACCATGCCTAGACAACATTAGAATATGAACCAGAGGTTGATTTTTATTTTCACCAACTTTGGTCTTGACCAGATTAATGAAGAATCCATTGGACTTAATATTAAATTATCCACTTCATTGGACATGCAAAGGTACTTGCGACTTCACCAACTTCGGTTTTGATTAGATTTATAAAGAATTTATTGTCTCTGAAGCCTTGATACTAAATTCTTCACTTCATGAGAGAGTTGTTGAAGAAAACCAGTTTTCACTCTTGGGTCTCAATGTTCATGCGAATGAAGTATCATGGAGTATTCTCTGTATACTCTCTGCTGCATTGCCACGTATCGAACTATATTGGGAGTGGTTAGAAGATGTCTTGGTGCGTTTCCATGACTTTCTATCAAAACATCAACCATATGGTGCTCTATTTGCCTCCCTATTTTCATATGATCGCCATGAAGATGTATTCAAAGCATTCCTTGAATGTTGGTGCCCAGCCACTAATATTTTTCATGGTTCTATCAGCAAGCTGTCTTCATATGATCACCATGGAGATGTATTCAAAGCATTCCTCGAATTTTGGTGCCCAACCACTAATATTCTTCATGGTTTTATTGTTTGTAGCTATACTTTAGCAGTGGGCTTAATTTTTTTCTTTAACAACACGTCAGCGGAAAGCCAAATTTCTCTTTAAACAATACATCGGCGATGAGCAAATATTTTTTAGCAAGACCTCGACAGAAAGCCAAAATTTTCTTTCAGTAACACCTCGGCGGCGACATAATTTTTTTCTTTCAACGACACTTCAGTGGTGAGTCAAAATTTTGTAGCGATAACACCTTGGTGATGAACCGGATTCTTCAGCGACGCCTTGGCGGTAAGCAAAATTTCTCTTTCAGCAATACCTCGGTGGTGAGTAGAATTTTTCTAGGCAGCTGCAGTCTGGCGCCGAACCAATTTATTTCTTCGCAGCTACACTTTGCCGGATCAAAATTTCTTTTGTAGAAACAACTATAACGACAGACCAAAATTCTTCTTTACAGCTACACTTTGGCGGCGGGCTAAATTTCTTCCTTGCAGCTATATTTTGGTGGTATGCCAAGTTGACAGGTGCGACGAGCACTTTTGATATCGCATGATGAGTGACAATATCTTAATAGCGAGCCAAGTTAAAAATTTGTGACGAGCAACAACAATATTTTGACGGTAAGCCAAGTTGATTAATTGCGACTGATCCTTTTGATATCTCGTGGCGAGCACACTTTGCCATTTTGCAACTTTGAGGGTTAGTTTTTTATTTTTTATTATTTTAGAGACAGTTTAAACTCGTGTCAAGGAATGTTATTTTTTATTATTATTTTTTTTGAAATAGTTTAGACTCGTATCAAGGAGTTTTTGATTTTTTTTTTCAAGTAGACAGTTTAAACTCATGTCAAGAAGTGTCATTTTTTTTCTTTTTTTTTTGGAGACAGTTTAAACTTCTATCAAGGAGTTCTTGATTTTTTTTTAAGGTAGACAGTTTAAACTCGTGTCAAGGAGTGTCATCGACAGTTTAGGCTCGTATCTAGGAGCACTTCAATTTTAATTATTCTTCAACTTTGCAAGAATCAGAAGACAATCCAAACTTATGCTAAAGGGAACGAACTATCTCATCGTCACTTTGAGGATTTTCTTCTTGGTTTCCTTGACTTAATGCCCCCTATGATTTTTCACTTTTGGTTGAAGTCATTGTTGTAGCATGGTGCGTTTCTTGATGCAAGTCTTTTGAGATGATACTTATAATGAAAGATGAAACTATTTCGTTATCCGAGTTAGGAAGTATATTGTCTTCTTTTTCGGATTCATTTCTCTTATCTTTTTGAAGGTTGTCGGGTATATCAGGAACATCTTCCCTAACACTATGATTTTCCATGCTATGCTCTATGTCGTGGCTTGAGTAACAAGCTCTTCAAATGTGCGAGGCTTAATCCTTTGTAGGATGTAAAGAAGCTTCCAGCACATGCCTTGCATACATGCTTTACAGTCAAGACTTAGAGCTCGCCAATGGTTAATATAGTTAACCACGGGTTCACCCTTCATTTGTTTTGTGTTTGTAAGCTCCAGTATACTTATAGTAAGACGAGTGCTATAGAAACAGTTGAGAAATTCTCATTCCATTTGCTCCCAACTATAAATACCTCTAACTTTGAGGTCTGTGTACCAATCAAATGCATTCTCTTTGAGGGAACGAACGAATTGCTTGACAAGGAGATCTCCGTCTGTACTAACATTGCCATAAGTTTCTACAAAATGTGCAACATGTTGCTTAGGATTGCCTTTTCCGTTAAATTATTGAAGCTTTGGAGGTTGATACCTTACCGGCATTTTTAAGATGTCAATTATTTCTATGTAAGGCTTTGAGTACATGCGAGCACTTTGAGGAATGCCACTGTATTGTTCTCTTATACAATTAACTATCATGTCTCGAAGTTGTTGGACAGAAAGTGAGGTGACGGAGGCAACATCAATTGTTGGATTGGCGGACCCGTCATTTTGATCATCAATTTGCAGTGTTTTCTGGCATGGAATTAGAATGAGGAATTCGGCTTTTGCTTAACTCAGCATTGTCGTCACGCAATTTTAACTTTTCTGTTAGCGAGGCAATTTTCAGATCTTGCTGCTTAAGATAGTGTTGTAATATTTCAATTGCATGGGCCATAGTCGTCAATTGCTCTTCATACGAGGTAGTACTCGTCATCTTGACTGGCATAGTGATGGAGTTAGAAAAATCTTTGGCCTTGGGTAGACCAGCCTTAAACTTGAACTTGTGACTGGAGCAACCTTTGAGGTTGTAGGAACCTTCCTCTTTGCCCCCATCGAGGTGAAAGCAGTATGAGTTTGAGTTGTTACTTTGACAGATTTGGCGGAATTGACTTTCATCACATCGTGCTGTCTTTTGGCAAGAACGGATGCTTTGACCATGCTCCACATCATTGAACTTAGAGAGATTTTTGTACCACTTGACGAAGTTGCAACCTTCTTGGGTGGTATTGATGTTGTCCGTCATGACCGCGATGTCTTTGGTGGTATTCTTGCTCTTCGTCTGAATCTTGTTGAAAGTCATAGAATCTGACGATGAGTTTGTTGATGATTTGATCTAAGAGAAAGAGATGAGAGACAGAGGATGTCCCACCGAGCATGCCAAAAATTTGTACACACAAATTTTGTAGTAAAGAATAAGAACAAAATATGGAGCAAATATATATATTATTAAATTGGAAAAATTGGAGTACAATCCTCTGTAATATTCTTTACAAAGATTTAGTTCCTCTAATTCGATCTCATTTTTTTTGTTGGTTGGATCCAAGGGCTGCACGAGCTTGATCTTGAATCATTACGGAATTTGGATGAAGAACAGCACGATTTGATGTGCTTTTTGTTGATCACCGTGAAATTTGGATGAAGAACGGCACGATTTGATGTACTTGTTGTTCTTCGTCTTCAGAGAGGATTTGTTGAATTTCATGAAGAACGGCATGACTTTGGATGTGCTTGGTGTTCTTCGCCTTCAGGTTTGCCCTCTGGATTTCTGATTATCTCAATTTCTGGACCTTCTAGATTTCTGAGTCTCTGGATTTCTGGACTCTGAATTCGTGTCTCTTCCTTCTTCCTTCAGACCTCTATTTATTGGCTTCTTGGATACATAGGATTATGACATGTGTCATCTCTTCATAAGGATAAAATCATAATTGGGCCGGGCTAGGTATATTATGATAATTTTCCTTAAAAATAATTATTCCAAATATATTTTATTAGGAATAATTATCTTTTTATTTAACCATCTGGGCTGGGCTAATTAAATAATTTCAGTGGACCAAGCTTGGAGCAATTAAATAATTTAATTAAATATTGACCCATACTTAATGGGTTAATTTGTCAAAATAAAAGTCCATTAAAATTTTAGTGTCTACAGACATATCAAACACTATTCTTGCCATCCATACCGCTAACGGTAGCTGAACGCTATCAATTTATATATCCAGCTAGCTCAATTTACAATTATATGCATAATACAATTTTATTTTTAGAAATTCAAACAAATATGTTGGTGATTGATGGGTTTATAAACACTTGACCAAATAAACCTTAAAAAGTTATACTATATATATATATATATATATATTATTTGAGAAACCTATAATATATACATATAAATATCTCTTATGTATGTAGTTCATGCCACAGCATGATATGTGACACTATAATTTAATCAGCTGCTTTAAAATCTGTTTTAGAAATTATATTATTTATAATGTAACATGCAAAAATAAATAAATAAATCTGTCTCAACTTTCACTATTCTTTTTGTAAAGAACCTTCTTGTATCTTATTTTTGTACAAAACCACTAATATACTATTCTAAAAATATGTCGGTACCCTCTTGCTATTTGTAGGCCATTAAAATCGTGATAGAAAATTTACATTTTTGACCAAAAATATCTCTCTTCATTGATCAAAAATGGGCTAGGAGCCTAGGATCCATTGTAGGTCCATGAATCGCTACCTAAGGTATGTGTTATTTATATTCACAACCCTAATTTTTGTGGTCATAGAGGGTTCTATGGTCATTTTCTATTTTTTGAAAGGCAAAATAGTAAACCTTTGTTTTGAAAGGTAAATGAGATAATTCGATCTGCAACTTTAAAATAAGTAAGGAAATTACCAAAAATATCTAAAAGACTGTGAAAGTTAATGAGAGAGTTGATTTGCTCTTTAACCCTAGAATATATCTATATATATATATATATATATATATATATATATGTATTTACCAAATTTACTCCTAGATTAAAATATCATTAATGTTTCAAGAGATTTATAATATCTATTTTAATTAATTTGCAGGATCTCATTGTTAAGACATTAGGGGGCAGATCGAAGTGATCCCAATTGGTTGGTTAAGCAAAGACAGAAAGAGATCAAGATCATTAAAAGGTGGATCAAAAAGTACTTTGTTGATCTTTGATTCCTTAAGAAAACAAAATAATTCTATAGTCATGTAAGTTGTATATATACATAAGATAATCCGAAGAAGATCTGTACGTATGTTGGCTGTAGTTTCAACCAACTAAATAATTTCTAAGTGAAGAAAGGAGAAGAATGAAGAAACAAATATTTTTCTGTATTGTATTGAATTCTTTGTCATGTTGATATATCTTAATAACAAATCCCTTACGCTATATATACTATTCTCCAATAGACCTTTGAACTTTTTAAGACAATTCTCAACCACACACTTGATACATGTACACACTTGATACATGTACAATAACAGATACATGAATAAAGCAAAAATGCACAATGAACGTGGCATTTATTTATTTTTAACACACCCCCCTTAATGCCATGTTGTGACACCCAATAATTCTCTAAAATATTCAAACTTATCTCATGGAAGTGCTTTGGTGAAGATGTCCGCATCTTGGTCTTCAGTCTTGCAATACTTGAGTTGAATCTCATCATCTTCCTCTTCTTCTTGAATTTCTTCCTTGCCACTTCTTTTATTGCATTTTCAAACCTCTTCGGCTCAACAACACAAAAATTACAACTTGCATACACATCACGAAGACTTTTCATTCTTCTTCGAGTTGAACTTGGAGATGAAGAATTTAAGTTTGATGGAGAAGTTGGGATTGATTGTAAGATATATACGGGAGACATTTCTTGTGGAACTTTAAGAAAATCTTCATTTTTATTTTCTTGATTTCCTGATTCTTCATTGAAAATGGAGATTTGATCTTGAACTTTCTTCTATTTCTTATCCCAAGCAACCTTCTCATTAAAGAGAACATCTCTACAAATAATCAATTTATTCTTCTTCAAATTAAAGAGTCTATAGCCCTTTGATTTTGAGCTATAACCCACAAAGATGCATTTTTCACTAGCTTCATCAAGTTTGTGCCTCACTTCTCTTGGAACATAAGCAAAACAAATACACCCAAAAACTTTCAAGTGGTTCAATGATGGCTTTCTTCCACTCCATGCTTCAAATGGAGTTTTATTCTCCATCGCTTTTGTTGGACTCCTATTCATCAAGTAAACAGCCGTATACATGGCTTCACCCAAAAATGATTTAGGTAGCCCCTTCTTATGAAGCATTGTTTTTCCCATCTCAATAATTGTTCTATTTTTTCTTTCTGCCACTCCATTTTGTTGTGGAGTGTACCCAACCGTTAATTGCCTCTCCAAGCCAATATCTTCACAAAACTTTTCAAACTCATTTGAGTTGTACTCTCCACCTCTATCAGTTCTTAACGCTTTGATAAGATGGCCACTTTGCCTTTCAACAAGCTTATGAAATTTTTTGAAAATAAAGAACACATCTGATTTTTGTCTCATGAAATAAATTCATGTCATTTTTGAAAAATCATCAACAAAAATAATAAAATACTTGTTACCCGCTTGAATTGGTGTTGTCATCGGTCCACACACATCGGTATGAACAAGCTCCAATGGTGCTTTAGCCCTCCATGCATTCTCTTTCAGAAATGACTCTCGGTGATGCTTGCCAAGAGCACAACCTTCATAAACTTCTTTAACTTCTTGTATTGTTGGCAGCCCATACACCATGCTATTTTGTTGTAAATTCTTTAAGCTTTGGAAATTCAAATGCTCAAGTCTTATATGCCAAAGTCATGACTCATCAACAACATCCATCTTCAATGCCATATTTTTTTAACATGAAAAAGTGAGAGGAAAACTTCTATTTTTCCCCATCTTGATTTTTGCCATAATATGATTTTGTCCTCCCTTGTCATAAATTTTGCAAGAGTCCTCATCAAAATGAATGGAGTACCCATGCTCTACAAGTTGTCCAACACTTAACAAATTTTGCTCCAAATCCTGAACAAGTAACACATCTCGAATATGCTTTCTTCCTTTTTTTGTCTCTATGGCAATAGTTCCTTTTCCCTTTACTTGGACCAAGGCACCGTTTCCCATCCTCACTTGAGAATTTGATGAAGAATTAATCTCCAAGAATATGTTTTTATCTCCGGTCATGTGGTTACTACACCCACTATCAAGAAACCACACATCATCCTTTTGTTCCGATGTTATGTGACAAACATAAAACATGCTCGCTTCACCTTCTTGCTCTTTGAAAAAATTAGCTTGCTGATTTGTTTTCAATCGGCAATCTTTTTTAATATGTCCAAATTTCTTGCAATTGAAACATTGAGGTTTTCCCTGAAACCAACAATCTTTGTCAACATAGCTACTTCTCTTACAAATTTCACAATTTTATTGAGTAGACTCTATATTTCCACTTTTCTCAAAATTATTTCTTCCTCTTCCTCTTCCTCTTCCACCTTTAAAAGATTCACCTTTGGATCGATCAAAATTTAATGGGTATTTTTCTTAATTTTTTGAACTAACATTGAGCTTGGATTGAAAAGCACTTTCAATTATCTTTTCGGAGCGCCTACTCAACCTTTGCTTAAATGCTTTTCTGGAACCCATCAATTCTTCAACACTCAAGTTTTCAAGCTCTTTAGTCTCTTCAATAACAGCAACAATAGGGTCATATTTTTTCGGCAAACTAATTAGAATTTTTTCAACAATTCTTTGATTAAAAATATCTTCCCCATAGGTCTTCATTTGATTTACCACCTCTATAAGTTTAGAAAAATAATCTTTCAACAACTCCATTTCTTTCATCTTCATATTTTCAAAATCTCTTCTCAAAGATTGGAGTTTTACATTTCTTACCTTCGTGCTACCTCTATACTCCTTTTCGAGGATATCCCATGCCTCCTTTGCTTTAGAAGCATTGATAATTCTGGGAAAGATTGTATCAGCAACACCTTATTGAATTAAGGCTAAAGCTTTTGCATCTTTCTTCTTATGATCTTTCAGTTGTTGTCTTTGGGCATTCGTTAAAGTTATTGTATCCTCTGGTTCATCATGCCCATCTTCAACATAATCCCATAAATCATATCAGAGAAAAATGGTCTTCATCTTCACATACCAAAAATCATAATTTTCCCCATAAAAAATGGGAAGTGTTGATTGATGGGCACCTTGGTTTTGATTGCCTGTAGTCGCCATCACAATTGATCTTCTTTGGGGTTTGTTTTCCTATCAATAAGCTTCACGCCCAGTTTGCTCTTGATCGAAATCAAGCTCTGATACCACTTACGTTGGCTGTAGTTTCAACCAACTAAATAATTTCTAAGTAAAGAGAGGAGAAGAATGAAGAAACAAATATTTTTCTGTATTGTATTTAATTCTTTGTTGTGTTGATATATCTTAATAACAAATCCCTTACACTATATATACTATTCTCCAATAGACCTTTGAACTTTTCAAGACAATTCTCAACCACACACATGATACATGTGTAAGATTATTTATGTAATTGTGGCCCACATGATTTGGACATGTGACATATTACTTGTTGGCTGAGTAAATAGATATCAATTAATATTATTTATTTTTTGTCAACTTATAATTACTTTTTTGATAATTACTTATTGGAGAAGTGTTTTACTTTCTTATTCCTTACTTTGATGAAAAGTAGAATTATGTTACTAAAAGGAAAACTGGTTCTCTCTCTGCCTTTATAAAAGTGCATATACTCTATCAATTGTGTACAATTAATGATACAACACATAAAATTTTTATGTGTACAAAAGGCCAAGAGAGATAAATCGGTTTCCACATTTTGACTATTGCAGTTTAGCACGTTGTTCGTTCCGCATAAAGGATATCGACGTTGGACTTGATCTCTACGATATTTACAATCACAAATCGAGGTATTTATAGCTAACTATATTTATTTATGCATTATAGGTCTGTGAGAATAATGAAGTTTTAAGATTTGTGATTCATATTTATTTGTGATGAATAGTTTGCACGAATAAATTATAGTTTACAACATGCACTCACTTGATACATGTACACACTTGATACATGTACCCGCTTGATACATGTACAATAACAGATAGATGAATAAACCAAAAATGCATAATGAACATGGCATTAATTTATTTTTAACAATGCAGTCAATCTTGATGAAAATCTGTTCACTGTCAATCTTATTGAGAACACTATCTTCTGATCACTCATGTGTAGTAGTGTGTGTTGTCAAATAAATAAAAACTCAAAGAACAATCAAGGTGATTTTCTATGAAAAATACTTTCAAACAGTTCTCTCAGTTGCAAAAATATTACTCTTAGGCTTCATTTATTTGGACGTAAAATATTTTTTTAAAGTAAAAGACCGCTGTCTAAAATCTGATTAAAAAAAAAAAAGGTAATTGATTTTTTTTTGAAAAATAGAACTTTCCAATTTTGAACCAGACAAGTGTAAAGATCAGACTTCAATATATTGGAATTTTGATTTATATTAATTATGCTGGCCAAGTACACGGTTGGGAAAAGTAGGGTTGGAAAAAGTGGGACCGATCGGATTTGCCCAAATTGTAATTTTGTACAAAAAAAACAAAAAAAAAACCCCTAACTGCAATTCAATCCCACTTAAAATATATATGTATAAGGTGTCCTTACTTAATAGACCTTCTCTGAATAATATTCTCATTGAATCAAGGTATGAATGCAACCGTAGTTCCACTTCCACCATCTATGCAGAAGCTTTAACAATAATTTCCCATTAGTTTTAGTAGATTCATGATCATATAAAAAGGAATTAAAAATTCATATGTTGTTCGAGATTTGGAGACCCACAACCAAAAGAAAACTTATGCACTTTGAACCGAAACCTTCAAACAAAAGCAGCAACTTTAAACAAAATTCTCGTTTTTGGTGATGATCTAGGCTTGTTCATTAGCTTTCCAAAGCTTCTGAACATGCTCAATTACAACTTCAGATGAAGAGGGTATGCTCCTTTTAGTGATTATATGTCGTATTAGAAAATGAATGTGGGATTGTGCACGAATTTTCTTTAGGCTAAGCAAGAAAATAAAAGAATACTTGTTTCCTTATTTCTCTAAATTACTTGCTTACCAAGTTGAGCTAGAAGTGGGATCTAATGGACCTATTTATTATTTGGTTTTCAATGGCTTAATTAAAGTATCAATCAAAACCATGACTAAACTAATTTAGCCCTTTTAACTATTTATCAATTCTACAATATAAAAATAGTTGCACTCCAAATAATCTAATTGTACAAAAGATTAAATTTCAATAGAGGTGTTATTACGAGAGTGCTCTCGCAAAAAGTTTAAAGAGTTTGCGTTTATAAGTCACATAATTCCTTTATTTATTAAAGAGCTTGTGATTAGGGATTTGGGAGATAATTGATTAAGAAATAATTCTTTGCAAGTAAGGAAAGAAATCAAGTTTTTTTTTTTTTTTTTTTCACTCTCCGCATTCTCTCTTTCTCTTTCTTGGTTAATCCTCAATCAATCTGCCTATTTCTCTATCTTACTTTGAACACATAAAATTTTTAGGATGAGGCTATTCCAAAGCTCAAAAATATGAAAAAAAAAAAAACAAAATATAATTAAACAACACTTAAAATTTTTGCGATGAGGTTATTCCAAATCTCAAAAAAAAAAAAAAAATAAATAAATAAAATAAAATCTCAAATAGAATGAAATAGTGTCATGAACCTGATAGATGACCTAGTATGTCAGCGAGAAAGGATGGAATGCAGGTGGAGAGACTCTAATCGAAAGACAAAGGATTAACTATGAGAGAGAAAGAGACAGATTTTTTGAGGGTTAACTGACTAGTCGAAGGTGTTAACCAAAAAAGAGAAGAAAGAACGTGGAGAGAAGAGAGAGAAAAAAACTTCATTTATATCCTTATTCCCAAAGGATTCTTTTTTAATTAATTGTCTCTCCCAAATCTCTAAAAATAAGAATTCTGCGGCTTCTAGGCGAATCCAATCCCAAGATTTTAAAATCAAATCCAAAGGAGAAATTGCTTAACAGATTTAATGACAGAAGGCAATAGCCGTTCTTTCACACCAAATTGATGTGGAGAATGTGCGGTTCAAGAAAAGCCTTTTGGGTCAAGTTTAAATTTATAAAAACCACCACCAACACTACAACTAAGGTAGCAAGGGCGAGTAGGGACCGTCCCAAGGGACTGTGAGGATCGAGTAATGTCGTGGAATTGTTATTAGGGCTAGTAGGTCGAGTGATCAAATAATTGGTTGATTGGTTGATTAAAGAGCAACTAAATTAAACTAATTGATAGCAAAAGAATGCAATTAAGAGTAAGTAAGAGAGAGAGAGATCTTGGGGTTTAGAGATCACCACCAAGTAATGCATTTCTATATCATTGACAAGTGATTAATGAGGGCAAATGGTGTGTTGCAATATTGGTGTGTGTGTGTTCGGTTGATTCAACAAGTAAGGATGACTAGTTAAGCATGTATTGTCTAAACATCATATGAAAGGCACAACATATTTAAGCAATGAAGTATATATTGTCTAAACAACATGTGAAAGACACAATAAATCAAAACAAGTCATTAATCCTTTCATTAAGCTCACAATCCAAATATAACACAAGGATAGAGACATATGCTAATTGCATTCAAAAGCTTGGATCATCAAACAACAAGCATAGATTGTCCTCCCATTTAACACTACACTATAATTACACTACATCTACACTACTAGCATGAAAATAAACTAGGGGAGAGGGACAATCCATCAAGAGATAAGCATGAACCATCAAGAGAATCACAAAAGCATTCCTCTAAGCACTATGTTTTGACAATCTCCATATCTATAGGATCAATACACGTCGACATGCATCAATAATACAAAATCTAAAGACGAGTACATGAACATCTATTCTAGCATACATAGACATATGGATAGAATGAAATGATCAATTGGAAGCATAAAACCACATAAATTATTAAATAAACAAGACCTATATATTTCAAAATGTCAAAACATCAATTACAACACTAATCCCTCAATAATACACAAGATTAAGATATAGAAAGCATGCTTGGGGCTAACTCTAGCCCCAAGAGGATGTCTAGCCACTCATGGTGATGTTGCTCCAACCCTCAAGGGCTAATTCCATGGTTGAAATCTGCTCCTTGTTGATGAAGAACTCCAATGGTGTCTCTAGCCTCCTCCTCCTCTAAACTTTCTCTCCAAGAGATGATATGAAAATAATGTTGGCTCCTTTGTAAAAAGCAATCCTTATCCTTATATAGATAGGTCAAAATGACACCCAAAATGAGCTGGGGTCATGCACACAGTATTCCGTAATGATTGGATAAATGACAACTTTCAATGAGATGAAAATTTAACTTTTTCGCACTGGAGGAAGTTCGATTGATCGAACCTTGGACTTGGATCGATCGAATTGGCTGAGATCTATCGAACTTAGGCTGGATCGATCCAACTAGTTGAGCTTTTTGGGAAAAGACAAATCCGAGATATTTTGGAGAAATATTTATGAGAAAATGACAAAAGTGGTTAGTGGGTGGTACAGCTGTGGATAGGATCAATCATTTGAATAAGGACAAAAGTGTTCGATCGATCGAAGAATGGTGTTGGATCGATCGAACTTTTGGACTTTATGCTTTTGGGTCAAGGCTTAGATCTATCTTGGATTGCTGAGATCGATCATTATTCAATCGATCGAACCTTGAACTTGGATCGATCGAACTTTGCTGCTTGTCACATTTTGCTTCATTTGCTTCCTTCTTTCTCCACTTTACTTCTTTCTTTATTTAATCCCAGAATTGCTTCAATTAAGCTCTTATTTGACTGAGTTAGCTTATTTTCGGGATAAATGCCTGAAAATAGAAATAATACGAAATCAATCTAAAACGGTAAAGTAAGATAGATAAAGGTACTAGAATGCCTAAGCTTAATGAGTTTAAATACGCACTTTTCAGCGCTCATCACACCCCCAAACTTAAATATTGCTAGTCCCTAGCAATGAACTAGAAAGTAAAAGAATGAAATGAATAACTATACAACTATGAACTAAAAAACAATAAATGGATAACGCCACTTTCGTGGGGAACATGATTACACTTAGCATATGCAACAAGCCTTTTAAACCCCTAGGTTACCCCTAGTGAACGAGTGAAGTCTCGGGAGGGTTTTCAGAAATGGTACCCACAAACATTAAGCTCATTCTTTCAAAAGAGGCACCAATAATGCAAACAAGCTTTGGGAGAAAACTACCTCAAGTATATAATTTTTCAACCCTTTCCAAGCAATCTCCCAAAATCTCAACATCAAACAAACAAGTATAGTCCTCCACATATCAAGAAAATGATCATGCAAATCAAAACAACTCTAGAATCCTTTTGAGTGGACCGGCATCAAATGTGTTGCAATCTTAGCCAATTAAAGAATTAATCACATCCTTACCTTCAAACTAGTATACAAATCTAGTACCGATTATCAAGACAAAAAGTGGACCTTTTATTAAAGCTTTATTCATCTAGGTACGCTTATTTTTTTCACTAGATTTTTTATTTTAAATTTTTTTTTTTTTAGGATCAAAGATGGAAGTATAGTGCAATGTGTTGATTTATTAAGCTTTCTAGCGATTCATAAGGTCGAGCGTTAGGTCAATGACTCCCAAACCAGACGGCTTTAGGGCATTAGGCATTCAAATACCCCTACGGACTTACAAGCTCAAATCAATTAGGCTACAAATCAAGATAACAACCATCTAATCATTTCCCACTTCTCACCTTTTGGGAAAAGTCCTCACTTTTTTTTTTATTGCTTTTGCAACTTTTTTTTTTTTTTTTTTTTTTTTTTAGATAAACAATTATTAACCTAGAGTTTGGGCCCTCCACCTTTCGGCGCGAGAAGTTCAGTGCTTGATGAGGCTAGAATCCCGGCTACTTAGTGAAAAGGGGTTGTTATCCACCTTTATTAAGAATGAAAGCTTTCAATGCACTACTAGCCCAATTGGGATATAACCAATTCAATAATCAACAAAGCATGTACCCCACAAATGAATGCTAGTGTGCGCCTGTGCTAGTGTAGAAGACTAGAGTGAATCTTAAAACAATCACAAAATCAGGATGATGTGGACCACAAGTGCAAGCATGGTATCAATTTTTCAAAAAATTTACTCCTAAATGGCATTCATAAGGCATACAAGGGGTATTGGACTCTCAAGTCAAGCAATTTTTAAATGTTAAGCAATATAGTCCTCAAAAGATCAAAATCATAGCTAGATATGGACCAATCATAGAAATATCCCTCAAATACACAAGTCATGCTTAAAATTTGAATTTAAAACTAACACTGTAATGCACCATTTCCCCCAAACTTAAATGGCACAATGTCCTCAATGTGCAAAGAGAACAAATGAAAGAGTATATCAGTGCAGCTAAGCAAGATTGATCGGGACTGAAGTATCCGAAGTGGGTAGCATTGCCTCCCCAAACTTGGGATGAACTGTGGCCCTGAAAATTGGCACTTGGATAAACTTATCAGATAACAAAATGGGATAATCAGTGCACAGTGGACATACAAGTGTAAATGGGATAAACAAATAAAGAAATGAGAGAGGTATGAGGGTGGTCCTGGAAATTGGGTAGCACTCTCTCACTGAAGTCACTATGCTGCACCTGATGGAGTCAAACATACAGATGTGAGAATATAATATATGACATCCATAATAAAAACAGATATATAAAATAGAGAAAGTACAGGTATAACAAAAATATCAAAGGCGACAAACCGGCTGTAAAAATAATAATGTACAGTGACAATAGTAAAGTATCAAAAGAAGAGAGGGATCATAAGATAGAAAGGACTAGGAGCTCAGGAAGATAAGGTAGGACGGGCAGGTCTGGCTTCGCGGATGTCTCTGGATAAATCTCTGAATATGGTCACAACATCCGTTCGGAAGGCAGCAAAATCAGTTCTGTGGGTTGTGAGGTCAGCTCGGATGGCAACAACAGCATCCTCAAGCGTCTGCAGACGTACTCCAAAGCCGGGGGTCATATCTGGAGTCTCAGGCATAGATGAATCAGAAGAAAGCTCCTGAGTCTGCTCCTGCTCATGAATGGGCGACCTAGCTGGAGAATCCTACTCTGCATCGTCTGCAGAGCACTCTAAGTCTATATCTAAATGCTCAGCAGTTGGATCGACTAGTGTGTCGTCCGCTGCGGGATGTGCTGCTGCTGCCTTTGCCGGTGCCTTTGCCTCTGCCTGGGCCTGGGCCTATGCCTGTGCCTCCTCATCTAGCTCCAACTCCACTATAGCCAGTATCGCGTGGTCCTGTAGCCTGGTAATAATAGAACGGTAGCTCTTGTTCCAGTCCTTCCTGAGGAAATGATAGGAACCTCTCTCGGGGGTGCTCCTGAGGATGGATGAGGTAGCACTGATCGATAAGTGTCTGGGTGATGAGGTGGCTGAAAAGAAGAGACTTAGCCCGTCCGGGCATCTCCTTGCTGATGTACTCGTCATACAGCTTCCTCATCACGCTCCAGATGAGCGCGGGAATGGACACCCAGTGCACGGTGTAGAAAGAGTAAAGGGCTGTCAAATAATCGCCCTTCCTCTAAATCTTGTGCCCCGCTATGTATATATTCTGATAGAGAACGGAATCAGTGAACCATAGGTCGTCGGGAAGGATGTTCGGGTGGCGAAGGTCTCGCCACTGGCATGGTGACCTATGAGAAAAACTGCCATGTCGGCATATGAAGGCCTGAATAGCCTCGGATATGTGTCCTGAAGCTCTGGGGGACATCTGTGTGGACAGCGGCAAGAGCGGGCTAAAGTGTCCACTGTAATGGTGATCGGATGGCCATCGACAGAAGTAACCATCTCGGCTGTGGTACGTAGCGATGGTCGGAGGTTCTGGTAGATCAACCGAACCAGCCGTGGGTAGACCGGCTCTGTGACGGTGGCAAGAATAGCGGCAAGGCCCCTCTGAATAATATTATGGTAGGCGGATCGGGCCATCACCGATCGAGAGAAGAAGGCCATGTCAAACTCGGACTCATGGTCGAGCGTCATATGGCATATCGAGGCGTGGGCCTATCACGCCCCAAATGAGTTGGCTGAGCAGGCTGAGCTGGCTGAGGTGGTATTTGTGAATGCTCAGCTCCAGTCTGCGGTGGAGATGGTGATGGAGTGAAAACAGTATTTGTGGATGGTATGTGGTCATCCTCAGGCTCATGAGATGGTGACTGAGGTGGGGTAGCCTGTGCTGGCTCCCGCTGTGCATAAAAGGGCTCTGCTGGCTCCTCTGTCCGTGGCCTAGTATGTCGGGTAGGCCCATGTTGCCTATTGGCAACAGTCTTCCTCTTCACCATGGATTGCAAAAAGAAAAAGAAAAACTTGCAATAGGAGTTAATGCCAGAATAAGAAATTTTAAAGCACGAAATAGAATCATGTATGTCAAATAAAATAGACAAAACAGATATGACATGAATCTATGCAAGTAGTAGAATATGAAACATGCTAAACAATGTAAGTATGAAATGCATCCAATGTGAAATATCACAGGCATTAGGCATAGATATGATAGCATGAACATAAGATATAATGAATGAAGTGTGTGTGTGAGATCTATGAAGTTCGATCGATCATAAAAAGAAGTGAGATTGATCACAAAAGTTGGATCGATCGAAAGTAAGTGAGACCGATCTCACTTCTTTGATCAATCGGAGACATGAGTACGATCGATCTCTCAAGATTGATCGGAGATACTAGTTCGATCGATCGAACTATGTGACGTTGAAAACTTAAAGGTTGCAGATCTGTGACTTTGGAAGCATGGGGCCCACACGAATGTGTTCGTGGGCCTAACAACACATCAAATCAACAAATATCCATCACAAAGAAGGCCCATACTCCTAATATGAGATCAAAATCACACATATATACATAAAAGCATACACATATATATACATATAAAAACTCAGGGCTTCGAAGCTTTTAAAAATGGAGATTCAACCATCTAAGCAACCTAAATCGAGTATGTAAATCATTGAATCATCAAATCGAAGATCAAATCTCAAAGTGGATCTCGGTTCTTGCCTTGAATGAGTGAGAGAAGTGGATGAGATGCGAAGAAGATGCAAGCACAGAGACGAGAGACAAATGGCAACTAGATCATGTTGGAAAACTACGCCGGAGATAGGGAAGATGAGTGGATACAGTGGCGCAGAGAGGGGTTGAGGGTTAAGGCTTGAGAGAGGGTTGGATCGATCTATGTAATCGATCTTGCCCTTGGTTCTATTTTTAAAAACATTACCGACAGAGTTCGATCGATCGAACTCAACTGTGATCGATCGAACTTTGATAAACTCTCTTCAAAGTATTTTTTGATTTTTGAAATTTTTGAAAATTGCAAAATGAAAATTAAAAATTGGGATTAAAATTAAAAATTGGAAAATAAAATAAAATATTTTTGGGTTTTTTTTTTTTTTTTTTAGGTAAATTAAATTGAATAAACGCTAATAATTAAAAATTAATTAAAATAGAATATTTTTGAATTTTTGAAAACTTTTTGAAAAATAAAATAAAATAAAATGAAATGCAAATGCAAATATTTTTGGAAATTTAAAAAGTCAAAACAAAGTCAAAATAATGAAATGAAGACTGAGATCGATCGAAACAAGAGTTCGATCAATCAGACAGAGAGCAAAAATATGCAGGTTTTTGGCTCAGAAAATTGGCTAAGTGTTGGAACATGAGATCGATCGAACTTGGAAGTTGGATCGATCGAAAAACTTCTTGATCGATCTTGGAATGTTTCGATCGATCAGACAGAGAGCTGAAATATGCAGGTGATGCAGGCTCAAAATTTTTCTAAGTATTGAATCATGAGATCGGTCGAACTTGGAAGTTGGATCGATCGAAGGTCTCTTGATCGATCTAAGAGTTAGTTTGAACGATGGGACAGAGAAGTGATTTGGATGCAGGTTTCTGCAGGTCGAAATTTTTTCTAAGTGTTAGATGCAGAGAGGAGTTTGATCGATCGAACTCAGGTTTGAGATCGATCGAACTATGTAGAATGCTTAATAATGACATGATAGCTTATGCAATCCTCACCAAAGTTCCTTGAAGTGCATATGAACCAAAAACAAGTATCTAGACTTCGCAAGAAATGAAATGAAAGATAGAAATGGGGGAGGAATAAGGTTTTGACACCCTACGAATGCTCTTGCTAGTCTTTAACGTCTCTAGCAAGACATTGGGCTCTTTTAGCCCAGATCAAAGATCTTATAATGCATCCCCTCCTTATTGGGGTGATAGATGCTTTGAACTCCACCCAACAAATGGTTCTTTAAAGAACTTGTTGGATTAAGCTCAAAAGAAATCTTTGGTCCCTTATCTATGCAATTACAACCTTTGGGCTTCCATGCCCTTTCAAAGCAAGAGTTTGAAACAAGATTTTTAGAATACAAGGTTGAAGATGATCCTTTGGAAGTTTTGGTTTTACACAAAAGCACATTTCCTTGACATTGAAGATTATGACATTCATCTACAACATTAACTTCTCCTTCATATTTGTCAAATGAATTGGGTGTGGGATTAAAGATATTCAACTTCACCTCCATGTGGCCAAATGAGATTTTCATTATCTCCGTCCTACAATTGATGTTGGCATCAGCGGTTGCCAAGAAAGGACGGCCAAGTATAATGGGAATTTGGCTTTTAGGATTAGGAACCGGTTCCTTGTCTATGACAACGAAATCAACAGGGAAGAAGAATTTATCAATCTTTATCAAAACATCCTCAATTATACCCCTAGGCTTCTAATGGATCGGTCGGCAAGTTGCAAAACTACCAACGTCGATTTCAATTTACCTAGGACCAATTTGACATAAACCAAGTATGGAAGAAGGTTAACACTTGCTCCTAAGTCAAGAAGCTTAAACTTTGGAAGAGTGTTATGTTGCAAAATTAAGCTTACTTGCTCGGTCAAAACCACTTTTCTTGGTGCTTGGCTCTTGTTCTTCTGCTTTTGGGTGCACAAGTCTTTCAAGAATTTGGCATAAGCCGAAATTTACTTGATTGCATCTAATAGTGGAAGATTAACTTTCACTTGCTTAAACATTTCCATGATTTCATTGGTTTTTGCCTTTTGCTTGTCTTTTGAAATGGATCCTTTTAAGGCATCCAGAAATGGAATCTTTGGTTCAAACACTTTTTCAAAATTTTCTTTTGAACTCTCTTCAACACAAGAAGTTTTCAAATCATTTTTCAATAAAACCTTTTCAACATCATTTTTCAAAACTTTTTTTTCAAACACATCTTTCAAAACTTTCTCATTTACAAGGTCATGTATATACAATGAAGGAGGAATGGGATGTGAAATGGGACGGGTGACAACTTGAGGTTGTACAGGTTCACTCTCTTCATTGAACATTCCAACTTGATTATCCATAATCCTACCACTCCGCAAGGTAGTTACCGTATTAACATGTTCAATGGTGTAGCCTTTCGATGAGGAATGGGTTTCCACAACACATTGTTGCTTAGGTGAGACATTTATAGGCATCTTTCCCTTCTCTCTTGCATTGAGAGTGCTTACTATTTGCCCTACTTGGGTATCTAGCTTCATAATAGATTGAGAGTGAGAATGAAGCAATTGAGTATTAGCCTCTAAAGTGCCCAAAGCATTCAAAACTTTCTCTTCAAAGGCGGGACTTCTACTATTACCTTGGGAATAAGATTGGTTGGAAAAATGAGAATTAGCAAATTGATTCCTTTGTGATTGATAGGGTCTATAACCTTAGGTCCTTGGTTTTGAAGTGGAGGTGGAATGTACTTCCCTTGAAAACCGCCTTAGGAAGGGTTTGAGCCCTCTCCTTAGTTTTTCCAAGAGAAATTCGGATGATTCCTCTAACTTGGATTATAATGAGTACCATAAGGATTGTTCCCTTGGTTCATAAAAGCCGCATTGACTTGTTCATTAGGTTCACTTTGCACTTGTTCGTGAGGACAATGAGAAGTAGAATGAAGAACACTAGAACAAGTCATACATGTTTCATTTGATACACGATGAGAATGGTTAGGGAAGGAAGATACTTGGTTCACCGAGTTTTGATTAATCAAAAATTGATCAAACCTTTGAGATAAAGACTTCATTTCGGCGGCTATTTCATTTGAATGGTCGATTTAATGTAAGCCAACACTCTTCCTACCTTGTGAATTTCTACCATTCTTGGAGGATAGTGTTCTATGCAAAGAATTTTCACTCATGCTCTTATAGAGAAGCCACACGTCATCCTCATGCCTATCAATGTATGAGCCACCCATGGAAGCATCAACCATACCCTTATAGTTGTCCGATAAGCTCTCAAAGAAGTATTGAACTAATTGCCATTTGGGTATGTCATGATGTGGACACTTACTAAGCAATTTATTGAAGCATTCCCGCCTCATGAAACGTCTCTCCATCCCCATGTGAAAATTCTCGAATTGAGGTTCTCATGGCATTGGTCTTAGAAACTAGATAGTACTTCTTCAAGAGCTCTTGTTGCATTTCTGCCCAAGAAGTGATTGAAAAAGGCCTAAGATTGTTAAACCAATACTTTACCTTGTCTTTTAAGGTGAATGGAAAAAGTTTTAGTCTTAAAATCTCTTCCGGCATGTCTGTATATTTTACGGTGGAACATACTTCAAGAAACTCATCCAAATGCTTATAAGGTTCTTCACTTGGAAGTCCATGATAGTTAGGAAGCATTTGAATGGTTTGTGGCTTAATTTCATAATGATGTGTTCTAAATGGAGGCAATTGGATGCATGTAGGTGCATTATACTCATTAGGCACATAATGGTCTCTTAAAGCAAGAGGTGGATTAGCTACTTGAGATGCAACATGAACACCTTGGTTTTGAATTCCTTGATTGTTGATGGGAGGTTGTGGAGCATACATTGGCCTTGGCATTCCATATGGAACTTGGCCTTGTTGTTGTGGTGGTTGGTGAATGAATGACCTAGGCATGCCTAAAGGTACTTGTATGTTCTCATTGTGCATATTGGGATGAAGGATACCTTGTTGGTCTATGTGACCAATGTCTTCAACATGATCATCATTATAGTCATCCATCGAAAGATTGGCTCTATTTAAACTTCCTCTTCCCCTAGGATTTCTTACAATAGATTCAAGATGCAAATCAAGAGGGACAAGAGTTGGTCTCAATGAACGATGCCCATGCATGCACAATGCAAAACACAAAGAAACACAAAGAATGACAAACAATATGCCTTCACAACAATGCAATTAGATTTCTTCCATAAACACTTAATTCATACTCCCATACTTTAACAACAATGATGCACGACAATTAAAAATAAGCCTCAACACGGACCGACGATTTAACTGAGGGATTGAGTAAATAAAGTCTCACAAAGGTCCTTTAGCACTTCAACTCCAAATTTAAAGCTTAGCTTAGCAAATTTTTAGAATTTTTTTTAGCTTTTTGCTTTCTTTACTTGCTTAAATGCTTGATGGCTCCTTTGCTTGCTTCCTCTCCAACAATGCACCTAGTTAAGTAAGAACAACACAGTAAGTAACCAACAAGAAAAATAAAAAAAATAAAGTAAAGACACGATCAAAAGAGTACTAATCCTAATCAATTTCACAAATCCGACGTTGCCAAATCTAATCAACAAATCCCCGGCAACGGCGCCAAAATTTGACGGAAGACAATGGCCGTACTTTCACGCCAAATTGATGTAATAAATGTGCGGTTCAAGAAAAACCTTTTGGGTCAAGTTTAAATTTATAAAAACCACTACCAACACTACTACTAAGGTTGCAAGGGCGAGTAGGGATCGTCCCAAAGGACTGTAAGGATCGAGCAATGTCGTGCAATTGTTATTAGGGCTAGTAGGTCGAGTGATCAAACAATTGGTTGATTGGTTGATTAAAGAGCGACTAAATTAAACTAATTGATAGCAAAAGAATGCAATTAAGAGTAAGTAAGAGAGAGAGAGATCTTGGGGTTTAGAGATCACCACCGAGCAATGCGTTTCTATATCATTGACAAGTGATTAATGAGGGCAAATGGTGTGTTGCAATATTGGTGTGTGTGTGTTTGGTTGATTCAACAAGCAAGGATGACTAGTTAAACATGTATTGTCTAAACATCATGTGAAAGGTACAACATATCTAAGCAATGAAGCATATATTGTCTAAACAACATGTGAAAGGCACAATAAATCAAAACAAGTCATTAATCCTTTCATTAAGCTCACAATCCAAATACAACACAATGATAGAGACATATGCTAATTGCATTCAAAAGCTTGGATCATCAAACAATAAGCATAATTGTCCTCCCATTTAACACTACACTACAATTACACTACATCTACACTACTAACATGAAAATAAACTAGGGGAGAGGCACAATCCATCAAGAGATAATCATAAACCATCAAGAGAATTACAAAAGCATTCATCTAAGCACTATGTTTTGACAATCTCCATATCTATAGGATCAATATACGTAGACATGCATCAATAGTATAAAATCTAGAGACGAGTACATGAACATCTATTCTAGCATACATAGACATATGGATAGAATGAAATGATCAATTGGAAGCATTAAACCACATAAATCATTAAATAAACAAGACCTATATATTTCAAAATGTCAAAACATCAATTACAACACTAATCCCTCAATAATACACAAGATTAAGATATAGAAAGCATGCTTGGGGCTAACTCTAGCCCCAAGAGGATGTCTAGCCACCCATGGTGATGTTGCTCCAACCCTCAAGGGCTAATTCCATGGTTGAAATCCGCTCCTTGTTGATGAAGAACTCCAATGGTGTCTCTAGCCTCCTCCTCCTCTAAACTTTCTCTCCAAGAGATGATATGAAAATAATGTTGGCTCCTTTGTAAAAAGCAATCCTTTTCCTTATATAAGTAGGTCAAAATGACACCCAAAATGAGCTGGGGTCGTGCACACAATATTCCGTAATGATTGGATAAAGGACAATTTTCAATGAGATGGAAATTTAACTTTTTCACACTGGAGGAAGTTCGATCGATTGAACCTTGGACTTGGATCGATCGAACTGGCTGAGATCTATCGAACTTAGGCTGGATCGATCCAACTGGTTGAGTTTTTTGGGAAAAGACAAATCTGAGATATTTTGGAGAGATATTTATGGGAAAAGGACAAAAGTGGTTAGTGGGTGGTACAGCTGTGGATAGGATCAATCATTTGAATAAGGACAAAAGTGTTCGACCGATCGAAAGATGGTGTTAGATCGATCGAACTTTTGGACTTTATGCTTTTGGGCCAAGGCTTGGATCTATCTTGAATTGTTGAGATCGATCATTGTTCGATCGATCGAACCTTGAACTTGGATCGATCGAACTTTACTGCTTGTCACCTTTGACTTCATTTGCTTCCTTCTTTCTCCACTTTGCTCCTTTCTTTATTTAATCCCAGAATTGCTTTAATTAAGCTCTTATTTGGCTGAGTTAGCTTATTTTTGGGATAAGTGCCTAAAAATGAAAATAATACGAAATCAATCTAAAACGGTAAAGTAAGATAGATAAAGGTACTACAATGCCTAAACTAAAGGGGTTTAAATATGCACTTTTCAGTGCTCATCACTTAACTAATTTTATGCATATGTGAAGAAGTGATCGAGTGGTATAAATGCACATACATAGCAAAACGTACCTTTGAGGATTCATATATTACAATGTCGACGTTGCTTACACTTTTATTTCTTTGGGTTTCGTTGCTTTCTCTTATCTCGTCAACCATTGTGTCTGCAAAACCTTATAGTCTTCCAAGGCTCGGTCTTTCCAGAGGAATTTTCCTACACGAACGCGGAACAAAAGCACAAGCACAAGGAGAAGGAGAAATCTCAGAGGACTTTAAAATCTTTTATTACAACCAAACACTTGATCACTTCAATTACAGGCCTGAAAGCTATACCACTTTCAAACAAAGATATGTGGTGAATTCCAAATACCGGGGCGGTGCGAAGAAACGCGCCCCAATCTTGGTTTATCTTGGTGCTGAGGCGCCATTAATTGACGAGGATGATATATCTGGTGGCTTTCTAACTGATAATGCCTCTCGTTTTAAAGCTCTCCTAGTATACATTGAGGTAGAGAACTGAATCCAAGAGCTCTCTTTATATATATTTCATTGTATTAGCCTTAATGAAAAATTGCATGCATGTTTATAATTTGTTTGCTCATGTATCCGCATCGGTTCTATGGAAAATCAGTTCCATTCGGATCGTTGGAAAAAGTGATAAAAAATGCTACCTTCGTGGTTATTTCAATTCAACTCAAACATTAGCAGATTATGCAGAAGTAATCATACACCTTAAGAAGAAATTTTCAGCTCACTACTCTCCTGTTATTGTCATTGGAGGATCCTACGGAGGAAGTAAGAATGCAAACGACTATATATAATATTGATTAACCAGTAATAGATTACCCCCACCTTCATGGGGATGATAAGCTTGCCCTCACATTTTTTGAACAAAAGAAGTGATGTACATTAATGCAATTTCAGGAAGAAAAAAAATCCCAACCCACATTTCTTCTCTCCTCTTTTAGCCACGACACCCTCACTCTCTCTCATAATTTTCCATTGCCGGCCATCTGTCATCATCATTCTCCTCTGCCGGCAAAGCGGTCAGACCATGATTGTACGGTGGAGCCTAAACCTGTTTGGGATGGGATGGCCGCCAATTGTGCCTCCGCCGGCACTATAGGTGTGGGGATAGTGGTAGTGGTGATTCTGCCAGTATAGTGTGGGGATGGTGGTAGTGTTGGTGGCGTCCACAGTAATGCGTGGGATGGTGGCCGGTGACGATGGCATCAGCTCCCACTGAAATTTTTTGTATTATACCCTTAAAATTTGAACTTTTTTGCATTTGTATTCATAAAATTTTAAAATTTCCTCAACTGAAATTATAAAAAAAATTATATATAAATTTCCCATATAAAATTATGTCGGGGATATAAATTTCTAAGTCCATCCCGGAGAAATTATGTCGGGTCACATGCAATAAATAAAAAAATTGAGGAGTGTTTTTTTAGAATTGTAAAGAATTAAACATACAAAAATGTAATTTTCAAAAAGTTGAGGAGGGCGCCCATGCGCCTTAATTGGTTCTGTCCATGGTGGAGGGATGGTGCCCCTGGTGGCTTCCACTATGGTGGCACTGGTGTAGGTGTGGGATGGTGCCGCCCACTGTTGTGCCGCCGGTGGTGGTGATGGTGAAGCCTGTGGATATAGTAGTGGCGACGCCGGTGGATATAGTAGTGGCGACGGTGGTGATGGTGACGCCGGTGGATATAGTAGTCGGGACGGTGGTGATGGCGACGCCGGTGGGATGGGGCAGCCAATTTGGAATTTTGCATGGGTGTGATTGTTTCACGTAATAGAAGACCCCGTCTAATATTATAAACTAACTAAAATAATCTGAGATATATTTGGATGTGCAAGTTATGCTTAGCAGCAAGCATATATGGCCTATGGAGAGAGACCCTCGACAACTAATCAGGTTCTCAACTCAATTCTGGAGTGGGTCCCGTTAAAATGATGAGCACAAAATGTAAATCTTCAACGAATGTCATTTAGGGTTTTGAATGATTGGGACTTGCCTCCTTCGTTCATCAAATCGACTGCTAGTGCTTCTTCTACGCAGATGAATGGTGCTCTGGATCAAACAGACCATCATTCCTATGTGCTTATTCAAGAAGAAGTTGTTTAGGGTTTGGGCTTAACCTGTTGGGTAGGGTCAGGATTGATGTAGTGTAAGGCGTATGGGCCTAATGTCACATTGGGCCAGACTGGTATATTCTTGTCCGTTTCTTCAACAAATTTGTTTCACCTTCCAAAATAAATAATAAAGGCATATTTGTTCAAAAAAACATGTTAGGACAAGCTTATCATTGCGAACGTATAGGGATGTTAGCTTTTGCCATTCTATATAACTAAGATATACATATACATAATTTAATTTTTTTCTCTTAATTAATTCTCATATTATACCTAAATTTTCAGTGCTTGCAACATGGTTTCGGTTAAAATATCCTCACATCGCCCTGGGAGCTCTAGCTTCATCAGCACCTGTCCTTAACTTCCATGACATCCTCCCACAAAACGGTTATTGGCCTCTTGTCACGAAGGATTTTAAAGTACAAATTAATTTAATTTCATTATATATTATTATTTTTTCTTTCAATCAAATTAATTTGAGCCATTTAAGTCCGTTGACATATGAAAGTAACTATACATGTATTTACCGTTGCAAGAAGCCAGTGAGAGTTGTTACCGGACCATAAAAAAATCATGGTCTGAAATTGATAAAGTTGCTTCCCAACCAAATGGTCTTTCAATCCTTAGTCAGAGATTCAAGACTTGCTTGTAACTAATTATATCTCTATTTAATAATTACTTGTATATATAATAAATTTTGAGAAAATAAATAAATAAATGATTTTCAAATTGGTTCAGGCACTTAAACGAATCGGGAGACCTCAAAAATGAACTGATATTCTGTTACTCAACTCTGTCATGCCATGGATGGAGCATCCAAAGGAACTGATATTCTTGCCCGGATATTTGCTGGGGTCGTTGCATGCTTATAAGGGGACTCAAAAATGCTACACTGTACCACCTTCGGAAAATAGCGAAACCGATGTGGGGTATCCATGGCAAGTAAATTTATATACTAGTAAAAACACCTGCATCAAACATGATCAAAATTTAAAAATTAATTTATAATAATTTTTTTATTTATAAAAAACTACGTTTTAAATAGTTCATATTTAATATTTATAAAATTTTTATAAATATATTTTTTATAAGAGTTCAGTTTTATTATTATTTTTTATTAATAAATTTTATAAACAATAATAGTAGAATTAATAATAAAATAATTGTGATTCAAAATCAAAATAAACAATAATTAATTGGTAATTTATTTTTTATTTATTTATTTTAATGATGATAATGATGATTCGAAATTCTTGGATTTATTTTAATTGATAACTTTTAAGACTATAATTAGTAACTTTTAATGGTAATTTATTTTATTATTTATTTATTTTTAATGATTATGTGAAATTCTTGACACCCCATTTTAATTGATAAATTTTAATAATATAATAGAGTTTATTTTAATTGATAATTTATTTTATTATTTGTTTATTTTTAATGATGACAATGATGATTTGAAATTCTTGACACTCCCTTTTACTTTTAATATTAGTATAGATATAGTTATTTATTTTAATATAAAAAAAGTGTTAAACTTGACCTTTGCATAATATATCCAGCTAGCTCAGTTTACAATTATATGCATGATACAATTTTATTTTTAGAAGTTCAAACAAATATATTGATGATTCATGGGTCAATAAACACTTGACCAAATAAACCTTAAAAAGTCATAAAATGTCCATATTGATGATTATTATGTACATAGGGAATGGGTCTTGCTACTTGTAGAACATTAAAATCGTGACAAAAAATTTACATTTTTGACCCAAAATATCTCTCTTTATTGATCAAAAATGGGCTAGGATCCTTTATAGGTCCATGAATCGCTACCTAAGGTATGTGTTATATATATTCACAACCCTAATTTTTGTGGTCATAGAGGGTTCTATTGTCATTTTTTATTTCTTGATAGGTAAAGTAGTAAATTACACACTTTTCTCTCCTTTCATTTTGAGAGGTAAATGAGATAACTCTGCAACTTTAAAATAAGAGAATCACGAGAAATATCTAAAAGAACGTGAAAGTTAATAAGAGAGTTGATTGGCAATTAATCCTAATATATATATATATATATATATATATATATATAAAAGGATGTATTTACCAAATTTACTCCTTGATTAAAATATCATTAGTGTTTCAAGAGATTTACAATATCTATTTTAATTAATTTGCAGGATCTCATTGTTTAGACATTTGGGGAGCAGATCCAAGTGATCCCAATTGGTTGGTTAAGCAAAGACAGAAAGAGATCAAGATCATTAAAAGGTGGATCAAAAAGTACTTTGCTCATCTTTCATTCCTTAAGAAAACAAAATAATTCTATATTGTACCACCTTCCGAAAATAATTCTACCCAAAATAAATCTAGCGAAACAGATGTGGGGTATTCATGGCAATCAAGTTGTATATATACATGAGATAATCCGAAGAAGATCTGTAAGCAGTCAATCTTGATGAAGATCTGTTCACTGCCAATCTTATTGAGAACACCATCTTCAGATCACTATGTATGGTAGTGTGTTGTCAAATAAATAAAAACTCAAAGAACAATCAAGGTGATTTTTTATGCGTTTGATTAAATATTTTTTTTTTAAAAAATAAATGTTTGGTTGTCAGTAAAATATTTTTGAAGTAAAAAAAATATATTAAAATTTAACAAAAATAATTTATCTATTAATTTTTGAGATGGACTAAAAAAATCTCAATCCAATCCCACCTAAAATATTTTTGGTTTATATGAAATATTTTGGTTCATTATGTGGTTCATTGCATGTATTAAATTCATGTACTAGAAGTATCCATTGAGTAATATAAATAGGTGAATCATGTAAATGTATTTCAACATACAAACAATTGAGCAATATAAGATAAAGAATTTAGCTTTATAGAAGTGAGTGTTTCTGAATTGTGTGTTTACTAATTCAGTTGAATATATGTGAGTGTATTCCATTTATGTTCATTTGCCCACCAACTCCAACAAAGTGGTATCAGAGACTTGTTACAAGATTGGCAAAGAAAAATGGCATCTAACAACATGTTGCAGCCCCAACTTCCCAAGTTTAGTGGGAAGAATTACAATCAGTGGAGTATACAAATAAAGGTGTTGTATGGATCCCAAGATTTATAGGAAATTGTTAAAAATGGTTGAAGAACTGGAGAATCAAGGGGGGCTGAGTCAAGCACAACTCAATGAGTTGAATAAGAATCGAAAGAAGGACATGAAGGCGTTGTTCTTCATTTATCAAGTAGTTGATGAAATAATTTTTGAAAGAATCTCAACAGCCATTTCAGCAAAGCAAGCATGTGATACGTTACAGGCCACTTATAAGGGTGAAGATAAAGTTAAAGTGGTGAGATTGCAAGCTTTTCGAGCTGAATTCGATACGATTACGATGAAAAATTCTGAAAGTGTAGAAGAATACTTTAATCGTATTCTTTTGATCACTAACCAATTGAAGGTGAATGGAGAAGATATTCAAGATCAAAGAATTGTTGAAAAGATCCTCCGAAGTATGCCCAGAAAATTCGAACACGTCGCTGTAGCAATTGAAGAGTTGAAAGAATTGTCGACTTTGTCAGTAAATAGCTTAATGGGATCTCTCATGAGCTTCGATTAAAAATTTTTGATTCAACGCCTCTAGAATAAGCATTTCATGCTCAACTTCTTTTAGAGAAGGTTCGAGAGAAACAAGAAGTGATCGAGGTGGCCGAGGAAGAGGAAGAAATAATGAAGGAAGAACTTTTGAGTATAAGAAAAATGCTAATTTTCCTCCTAATAAAGGAAGAGGAAGAGGAATGAATAGAGGTCGAGGCCGAGGTCAAAGTAGAGGACAAGGTAGAGGACGCGGTGACTCATATCATCTCCAGTGTTTCAATTGTGGAAAACTGGGGCATTTTCAAGCAGATTGGTGGTTCAAAAAGAATGATAATGAAGTAAGCAACAGTTCGACATTCATACACAAGGAGGAAGAAAAGAAAGAAGGAGTTTTCGTGTTGGCTTGCAATACACAAGAAGAAGTTTCAGAAAATATATAGTATATCGACAGTGGTTGCAGCAATCACGTTACTAGAGATAAGAACGCCTTTGCAAATTTGGATGAATCTATCCAAAGTGAAGTCAAAACTGGTGATAATAAAAGGCATTACGTTAGAGGAAAAGGCGACATTCTTGTCAAGAGCAAGAAGGGAGTGCAGAAGATTACTGATGTATATTATGCTTCAGGTCTTAAATACAATCTTTTAAGTGTTGGACAGATTCTGCAAAAGGGAAATGATGTACGCTTTAACAATGATGTTTGTGTGGTCAAAGACAAAAATGGTGGGCTGATTACAAAGGTACAAATGACACAAAATAGAATGTTTCCATTAAAGCTTATGTATGAGAAGATGCTCAGTTTTAGTACCATAATGAATGAAGAATCGTGGCTATGGCATTACAGGTATGGGCACGTGAGGTTCAACTCAGTATCCTACATGTGTCAAAAGAACATTGTTGTGGGTCGTTGCATGTGCACCAAAGTTGCAATAAAAGTGTGGCTAAGTTTAAATTTATAAAGTACCACTACTACCCCTAACTACTAATATAGCTAGGGTGAGTGGGGATCATCCCAAGGGATAGGATGCGTGCTTGGAATGGAAATAAGGTCGGATTAGTAGGTCGAGTGATCAAAAGATGTTTTGATTGATTACTTAAACTACAATGTAAATAGAGTCAAAACAAGGCAACTAAAATAAATAAAGGATAAAAAACAAAAGAGAGATGTCTTGGGATCTAGAGGTCACCACTAAACATTACCATTTTAGATACTCAATGTGTAATGAATGAGGGGAAATATGTGTTACAATACAAAGAGGTGTGATTGATCGAATTAACAAGCATGGATTGACTAATTAAGTATACATTGTCTAGACAACCTAGTGAATCGCACAATATATCAAACTAAGTCATTATTCCTTTCTTTAAGCTCACAATCAACACACTAACAAGTTAGAGAATTATACTATTTGCATTTATAAGTATGGAACATCAAACAACAAGCATTAATTGTCCTCACATCTAGGAAAATAAGGCAACTACACTACATCCAAGCTAAGGACATGAAAATTAAATTAATTAAACTAAGGTAGAGGCATAATCCATTAAGAAATGAGTATGAATCATCAAATAAATCACAAGAGTATTCTATTTAAGCATTATGCCTTGACAATCTCTAGATTCATAGCATCAATACACATAGACATGCATCATATTGACCTTGAATCAAAGGTTTTTGATGATCATAATTCATTAATGATGTTCTATGATTACTAATGTCTTTTTGAGTGAAATTACAGAGCAAAACATTCATCAAAACAAGCACTACAATACAAGGACAAAACTGAAGAAACAACACCAAGGAATGAGCAAAGGACTAAGCAATCAAAAGTCAAAGTCAAGTCATCACAATACATTAAAATGGGGTTAGCTAGGTTGGTGAGTTTCTTAGGAAACCTTGTTAAAGTATATATGAATATCTTGAAGCTCAAACTCTCTAACATTATGCATATCATCTCATTCACCATGACTAAGGAATAAAGGACTTAAGCATATCCTTATCTGAAAATGAACCAAGAGTTAGGATCAAAGCTTTAAGTTATTTCGGTCTACCGAAATAAATCATTGTTTCATTTCGGTCGACCGAAATGAATATACAGATCCAACTAATAGTTATTTCGGTCAACCAAAATAACTGAGAGATCACTTCGGTCTACCGAAATAAGGAACTATGGCCAACCTAAACCATTTCGGTCTACCGACACAGAGAAAGGCTTCACTTCGGTTTATCGAAGTAAAAGTACTGAGAGTATGATATTCAAGCTCAAACCATTTCTGTCGACCAAAACAAAACGAGGCTTTACTTCAGTTTACCGAAACAAGAGTACTGAGAGTATGTGTCCAACCTCAAACCATTTCGGTCGACCGAAACACAAGGGTGTTTCGTTTCGGTCGACCGAAATTGCGTGTTTCAAAATTCAAACGGGCATTTTATTCTTGGGATGTGTGTCCAACAGCTATAAAATTATCAGACATGTCTGAAAGTCTATAAAAAAACTTCAGAACTTCATTTAAATAGTGTTGCATACATTGAGAAAGAAAGTCTTGCAATCATAAAGCTTTTATCATACACACACACTTCATTTCATCAAAAGAGTATTAAGCTTCAAGTTATTCATACATACTCTAGAGTGAGCTAAATATTGTACTTCAGATCTGAGATAGAGATCATCTTGTATTCCATCAATATACTTCAAAACTTGTAAAGGCTGGTGTGGTCTAAGGAAGACTAAGAGAAGGTGTTTCTCTTAGCACTTAGAAGCTAGGAAGAGCTTCTTGTAAGAGGTTTGCTCTCCACCCGCAAGGAGAAACTATAGTGAATTGGGAAGTCTCAAGAGAGGTCTTGAGCCGAGTAGTAGGAGTTTCCGAACCTCGCTAAAAATCACTAAGTACATGTTTGCAATTTCTATCTCTATCTCTAAACTAATTACTTTATGTATATCTTAATATGCCTCTTTATCAATGCTGACTATTGAAGCTTAAAATTCAGATTGCATTTTTCATTATCTGTCAAAGAAATTAAGTTTGTCTTTAATTAACATTTCAAAACTGAAAATTGACCATAGTTTGCATAGACTCTATTCACCCCCCCCCCCCCCCCCCCTCTAGAGTCTAAACTTGGGCAACAATTGGTATCAGAGCTAGGTCTCTATTAGAAAAACTTAAGTGTTTTAGAGATCGATCATGGCAAACTTAAATGGTCACCTTCTTCAAGAAGGTCAGTCCAATACTAGACCCCCTTGGTTCGATGGAACAAATTATGGCTATTGGAAAAATAGAATGATAGATTTCCTCCAATCTGTAAACTATCAAATCTGGTTGGTTATTGTTAATGGACCATTTGTTCTAATGAAAGGATTTGGTGCTGAAAGGGTCCCTAAAACTGAAGCTGAATGGAATACAGAGGACTATAAACTTATCTCCTTGAATGCCAAGGCCAAAGTCAATCTGAATTGTGCTATAAGTCCTAGTGAATATAATAGAGTCTCTACTTGTACCACAGCTAAAGAAATCTGGGATAAACTTCAGATTACTTATGAAGGAACCTCACAGGTCAAGGAATCTAAAATTGACATTCTTATGCATCAATATGAATTGTTTCGTATGAATGAAGATGAGATTATTACTGCAATGTTTGTGAGATTTACTGACATCATAAATGGCTTGAAACATCTTGGCAGAACTATGACTAACTCTGATCTTGCAAGGAAAATTCTAAGAAGCCTACCCGAAAAATGGGATGCAAAAGCAACGGCAATCAAAGAAGCTCACAATCTCAACACACTTGAGTTGGATGAACTTCTCGGCTCTCTTCTCACATGGGAAACCACTCTAAAACATAGAGAAGGAGATCATCATCGAAAGAAGGAAATTGCTCTCAAAGTATCTTCAAGAGAAAAGGAAGTTGTTGACAACGAAAGTGAAGACGATGATCTAGCTCTCATCACTCAATCCTTCAAAAGATTTATTCATAGGAAGAAATTCAACAAGGGAAGGTTCAAGAAGGGAGAATCATCTAATGAGCAAGGCAAACGTGATACCTCTACCTGTTTTCACTGTGGAAAACCGAGACACTTTAAAGCTGATTGCCATGCCTACAAAGAGGAAAAGAAAAAGAGAAGAGCAATGCAAGCCACTTGGGAAGATGACGACTCAAATGGATCCGAACGTGATGAGGAAAAGGCAATTCTTTGTCTCATGGCAAATAAGGATGAGGTAAACTCAAATAATGACTCTTCCTCTGAATGTGAAATGTCTTATGATGACTTAGTTGATGCATATAATGGATTACTTGATGGTTTTAAAGAATTACATGACGAACTAGGTAAAATGGTCAAAAAATGTACTTCTCAAAGAAGAGAAAAAACTTATCATTGAAAACAAACTTCAAAATCTTCTTAATGAAAATGAGTGCTTGAAAAAGGAATGCACCTTGCTTAAAGAAACAGGATCTCCTGAGCTCATCTCTGAAAATGCTTCCTTAAAGTTAGTCATTGAAAACCAAATTGATGATCTAGCAAAGTTCACTCAAGGTACCAAAAATCTAGAACTTATGCTAGGTGCTCAAAGAAGTTTCTTTAATAAAAACGGGTTAGGTTATGATCCTTTTGACAAGAAAGCATGTCTATTGAATAAGAGAGAGCCTTTGACCAACTACTTTATTAAAAGTAAAACAAAAGTTCTAGATGTAATTATTGTAAAAGAATAGGTCATCTTATTCAAGAATGCTCAAAGAGAAAGCCAAAGTTCATAAAGAAGTGGGTTCTTAAAGGAACATACAAGATTTGGGTGCCAAGTGAAAATGTTTGAAATCTCTTTTGTAGGATGGTTTCAAAGTCTCCACGTCTTCCAAGGACAAATGGTTTCTAGATAGTGGGTGTTCAAAGCATATGACGGGTGACCGCGCAAAATTCTTCTCTCTAGAAGCATACAATGGAGGAAGCGTTACATTTGGAGACAACTCTAAAGGCAAGGTAATTGGCATTGGGATCATAGGTATTTCTCCTTCCTTATCAATTGAACATGTCTTACTTGTTGAGGGTCTAAAGCATAATCTATTTAGTGTTAGTCAACTTTGTGATAATGGATTTGATGTAACTTTTAAATCTGATAAATGCTTTGTTAAAAGAAATGAATCCCAAATATTTTGTGCTCCTAGAAGTGGTAATGTATATACTTTGCTCTTAGGTGAACTTCAAGAACAAGATGTTAAATGTTTCATGTCATCCAATGAACATAGTTGGTTGTGGCATAGAAGGTTAGGTCATGCAAGCATGGATTTAATTTGAAGATTGTCTAAAAATGAACTAGTCAAAGGTCTCCCCAAGACAAATTTTTCAAAAGAAAAAACGTGTAGTGCTTGCCAGATTGGTAAGCAAATCAAGTCTTCCTTCAAAAGAAAAAAGGACATAACCACTTCAAAACCACCTGAATTGCTCCATATGGATCTTTTGGGACCGGGGAAAATTGTTAGCCTTGGTGGTAAAATCTATGTATTTGTAATCATAGATGACTACTCTAGATTCACTTGGGTATTCTTTCTTGCATGCAAAAATGAGGCTCATTCAATTCTTTCAAAATTTTGCAAAAGAGTCGAAAATGAAAAGGAATATAAAATTAAATCCATTAGAAGTGATAGGGGTAGAGAGTTTGACAACCAAGACGTTGAAAGGTTTTGCGACGAAAATGGCTACAATCACAATCTTTCGGCACCTAGGACTCCCTAACAAAACTGTGTTGTTGAAAGGAAAAATAGATCTCTTTAAGAAATGGCTAGAACCATGCTTAATAAGCACAAATCACCTAGATCTCTATGGGCCGAAGCCGTAAATACTTCATGCTATATTATTAATAAAGTTGTCATTAGAAAGATTCTCACCAAAAAAACCCTATGAGTTATGGAACAAGAGAAAACCTAATATAGGCTATTTCAAAGTTTTTGGGTGTAAATGCTTTGTCCTCAATGACAAGGATAATCTAGGAAAGTTTGATGCTAAATCCGATGTAGTCATTGTTCTTGGATATTCCTCTAGAAGTAAAGCATATAGAGTCTATAACAAGAGGACCTTAGTTGTGGTTGAATCCATACACGTTGTGTTTGATGAATCTCCAACCTCTCCCACAAAAAGTGTGATGGTCAATGATGAAGAAGTTGAACTTGAAAGGGGTACCAATGAACTTGATACAAATAGGTCCCCTATAGAGCTTGAGAAGAGTATCAATGATCTCAACATAAATGAGTCTCCTATTGATATCTATCAAAGTTCCAATTCAAGTGATGATACCTCTCAAGACAAAACTACTCCAAATGAATGGAAGTTAGTTCGTAATCATCCCATTGACCAAGTTATTGGTGATCCATCCAAAGGTGTCAGCACAAGGTCACAATTAAGAAATGTATGCAATTTTGTGGCATTCGTTTCTCAATTCGAACCTAAAAATATACATGAGGCTGAAAATGATGAATCTTGGCTTTTGGCAATGCAAGAAGAACTCATTCAATTCAAAAGGAACAAGGTTTGGAATCTTGTCCCAAGACCTCAAAATAAAACAATTATTTGGACAAAATAGGTTTTTAGAAACAAAAAGGATGAGTCGGGAACTATCATTAGGAACAAAGCTAGACTTGTTACAAAAGGATATAACTAAGAAGAAGGTATTGACTATGAGGAGACTTTTGCTCCCGTTGCTAGACTTGAGGCCATAAGAATGCTACTTGCATTTGAATCTTACAAAAATTTCAAATTATTTTAAATGGATGTAAAAAGTGTTTTCTTAAATGGTTTTATTGATAAACAAGTATATGTTGAACAACCACTGGGTTTTGAAAGCTCTGATTTTCCAAACCATGTTTTTAAATTAATATGGTTTAGAGCTTGGTATGAAAGACTCAGTGGGTTCTTACTTACAAGTGGGTTTTGTAAAGGTAAGATTGATAACACACTCTTTACTAAAATCATAAATGGAAATTTGTTGATCATTCAAATTTACGTTGATGACATCATTTTTGGATCAAGAAATGACACTCTAAGTAAAGAGTTTGCCTCCTCCATGCAAAACGAGTTTGAAATGAGCATGATGGGTGAACTCAACTTCTTCTTAGGGCTGCAAATCAAACAAACTCTTGATGGAATCTTCATTTCCCAATCAAAGTACACCAAAGATTTGCTAAAGAAATTTAGCTCAGAAGATGCCAAACATGCTAAAACTCCCATCTGTTCTTCCTTAAAACTTGATAAGGATGAAAAAGGCAAGGAAGTTGATATTAAGAAATATAGAGAAATGATCGGAAGTCTTCTTTATTTAATGGCTAGTAAGCCGGACATAATGTTTAGTGTGTGTTTATGTGCTAGGTTTCAATCCTGTCCCAAGGAATCTCATTTGAATGCTGTCAAACGCATCTTTAAATACTTGAATGGTACTATTAACCTTGGTTTATGGTATCCTATGCACACATCCTTTGAACTCGTAGGATTTACAGATGCCGATTTTGCTGGTTGTAAAGTTGAAAGAAAAAGCACAAGCGGCGCGTGTCACTTTATAGGTCAATAACTTGTTTCTTGGTCATGCAAGAAACAAAATTTAGTTGGATATCAAAGAATCCCATTCAGCACTCCAAAACTAAGCATATTGAGATCAGATATCATTTCCTATGTGATCATGTCTCTAAAGGCGATATTGATCTGATGTTCATCAACACCAAGAATCAATTGTCGGATATTCTCACAAAGCCACTTCAAGAAGATAGGTTTTGCACTCTTCGGCGAGAAATCGGAATGGCTATAGAGAGTGAGATACATAGCAGCAGCTGAACCTCAAAATCATCAGAAAAATCAAGCCTCAGGATCAGCATTTTGGTTGACTAAAATCACAGTTTGGTCGACCGAAATGAGATCTAGACATTCTTTATAAAAGTCATTTCGGTCGACCGATGAAGCTGTTTCGGTCGACCGAACCTTCGGGCCCCATCATATATGGCCCATCTCTGAGTGTTAAAGACCCGCGAAATCAACCTTTGGTTTCAAACCTCAAAACCCTATTCACGAACCTATCTTTCTCGTTCTCTGAGGCGACTCACTTCGTGCAAATCTCCTGCGATTTTCTTCCTCCATCTTCTCATGCAAATCACTCATTATCTTTCAAGGTAAGTTGCACATTGAAATCTCTAATCTTTTCGTATGATTCATCCCTGAGCTTTTACATCTATTATTATCATCTCTTCATCAAAGTTCCCTTTCAGCTTTTATCATTTCTTGTTACATCACTGATAGTTAGGGTATGTTGCATAAATCTCTGTCATCCCTTCACATAACCTCTAATCTGTCAAGAGAAACCAATGGCAACCCGGAAGTATACATCTAAGAGAACTAGGCACACACAGGTCACTGAGACTGGAGGGTCTAATCCCCCAAATCTTGTTCCTTCCGACCCTTATCCTGCCCCAGCCATGCGCTTATTCCGTGAGCCAAAATTTAAAGAGGTTTATGAAACCAAGTTTCTTCATAAGATAATTGAAAAGGGAAAATTTTTCGACAAAAATGACACTGAAGAACTCATCACACACACCTTTTCTCTCTTTGAAGCCATAGGGTTGGGTGACTTCCTATGTATGAAAATTCCTATCTATCCTAAGTTGGTTAGGTTGTTTTATTCTCATCTTTAGAGGATAGTGGGAGAGAACACTTTTCTTTCCTTCGTTGTAGGAACTCAAATGACACTTTCTCTGTCAACCATTCGTCGCATTCTCAAAATCCCTCACGGTGATATCACCTATTTCACGGCCTATGACTGGTATGATGGAGAAGGGTTTAATCCTTACCAAGCCATTCAACAAATGAGCCAATTTCCTACCAATAACATTGACAAAATCTTTGCAAATCAACTAACGGTACAAACCCGTCTCATCTATCATGTCATCATTCACTGCATCCTTCCTAAATCTGGTGGCTGCCCCGATGTCTCATTCATGGAGGCATTTCTCATCTAGTGTGTTCTAAATGGCAAGAAATTCGATCTCGTGTTTCTCATCTTTCATCATATGATCGATTGCGCCAAGAGAGAAAAAACTCACCTCTTCTATGCTATGCCACTTACCCTAATCTTCCGAGCATTCAAAGTGCGACTAGAAGGCGAGGATCAAAAGGAGCTTACCAATCTCTACAGATTTGACCGAGAGTTGTTCTAATGGGACTTAAAAAATCTGACAACAACATTTGGTATGATCCCAAGCATGGAAATCTAGTAGATGAGGGCCACGACATTGATATAGCAGAGCACCAAGCTGCAGGTGCTGAAGAAGGTGTAAATGTAGAAGAGCAAATTGAGGTTGAAGAGGAAGAACAGGAAGAACCAGAACCCATCCATATCCCTCCTTCCGACGAACGATCGCTACGGGAGCTTCTACTTGAAAATCTTGCTCTTTCAAAAGAAAATCGAGATCACATTCTCGCTTTGCGCGAACGGGTTGAAGAAGTAACCAATGAAATTGACCTTGTCGAGCACGATCTTGTTGACCTCCGGGCTACAAGACTTCCCCATTTCTGATGCTCAGAACCCCCCCTCATTTCTGATATATGACAAAGGGGGAGAATTGATGTTGTTACATTGATGTTGTTGGCTGGTGTTACTGTGACTTTTGTGCTGGAATATAGAATATTGACTGTTGAAAAATTGATTGAGTTGCTAACGTAGGGTATGGATGGTAATGCTGATAGTATTTGTAATTGGAACATTAGTTGTAGTGGTCATTGGGGAATGATGTATCTTGACCTTAAATTCGTGAATCAATGAAAATACATGTTTTTGGCAATTAAAATTTATATGCCTTTATGCCTTCAATTCTTTTATGATTTGTTTGTATGCCTTAAATAAGTTATGCTTTCAATTCTAATAATGGTTAAATGATTGCACAAGGAAAGGGGGAGATACTATGCACATTGATAGGGGGAGAATCACTCACATACCTTTTCTCACTTAACGAACACATTAATGAATTATCATCATCAAAAAGGGGGAGATTGTTGACCTTGAATCAAAGGTTTTTAATGATCATAATTCATTAATGATGTTCTATGATTACTAATATCTTTTAGAGTGAAATTACCGAGCAAAACATTCATCAAAACAAGCACTACAACACAAGGACAAAACTTAAGAAGCAACACCAAGGAATGAGCAAAGGACTAAGCAATCAAAAGTCAAAGTCAAGTCCTCACAAGACATCAAAATGGGGTTAGCTAGGTTGGTGAGTTTCTTAGGAAGCCTTGTTAAAGTATATATGAACATCTTGAAGCTCAAACTCTCCAACATTATGCATATCATCTCATTCACCATGACTAAGGAATAAAGGACTTAAACATATCCTTATCTAAAAATGAACTAAGAGTTAGGATCAAAGCTTCAAGTTATTTCGGTCTACCGAAATAAATCATTGTTTCATTTCAGTCGATCGAAATGAATATACAGATCCAACTAATAGTTATTTCGGTCGACCGAAATAACTGAGAGATCATTTTGGTCTACCGAAATAAGGAACTATGGCTAACCTAAACCATTTCGGTCTACCGACACAGAGAAAGGCTTCACTTCGGTCTACCGAAGTAAAAGTACTGAGAGTATGATATTCAAGCTCAAACCATTTCGGTCGACCGAAACAAAACGAGGCTTTACTTTAGTCTATCGAAACAAGAGTACTGAGAGTATGTGTCTAACCTCAAACCATTTCGGTCGACCGAAACACAAAGGTGTTTCATTTCGGTCGACCGAAACTGCGTGTTTCAAAATTCAAACGGGCCTTTTATTCTTGGGATGTGTGTCCAACAGCTATAAAATTATCATACATGTCTGAAAGTTTATAGAAACACTTCAGAAATTCATTTAAATAGTGTTGCATACATTGAGAAAGAAAGTCTTACAATCATAAAGCTTTTATCATACACACACACTTCATTTCATCAAAAGACTATTGAGCTTCAAGTTATTCATACATACTCTAGAGTGAGCTAAATATTGTACTTCAGATCCGAGAGAGAGATCATCTTGTATTCCATTAATATACTTCAAAACTTGTAAAGGCTGGTGTGGCCCAAGGAAGACTAAGAGAAGGTGTTTCTCTTAGCACTTAGAAGCTAGGAAGGGCTTCTTACAAGAGGTTTGCTCTCCACCCGTAAGGAGAAGCCATAGTGAATTGGGAAATCTCAAGAGGGGTCTTGAGCCGAAGAGTAGGAGTTTCCGAACCTCGCTAAAAATCACTGAGTACATGTTTGCAACTTCTATCTCTGTCTCTATATTAATTACTTTATGTATGTCTTAATATGCCTCTTTATCAATGCTGACTATTGAAGCTTAAAATTCAGATTGCATTTTTCATTATCTGTTAAAGAAATTGAGTTTGTCTTTAATTAACATTTCAAGACCGAAAATTGACCATAGTTTGCATAGACTTTATTCACCCCCCCTCTAGAGTCTAAACTTGGGCAACACATCAATATCACAAAACCAAGAGATAAACACATGAACATCTATTTTAGCATACATAGACATATTGATAGAATGAAATAATCAATTGGAAGTATTAATCAACACAAATCATTGAAAAAACAAGATTCATATATAAATCAAATGTCAAGACAAGATTACAACAGAAATCCCCTCAAAATACAAAGCATCAAGGTCTAGAAGGCATGCTTAGGGCTAACTCTAGCCCCAAGAAGATGTTTAGCCACTCATTGATGTAGTCATCCAACCCTCAAGGGCCATCTCCATGGTAGGAATGATCTTCTTCTTGATGGAAACCCTAGAAGAATGGAAGAACCCCAAAATAGTGTATGTCTCTATAATCTTTAGCCTCCTCTCCAAGATACTATATGATATCTATGATGATGTATGATATAAATGGCTCAAAATTCTTATATAGGTAGCTCAAGTGTCACACCCAATGGTTAGGTCTCGTGCACTAGGGTCCCTTCAATGATTGCACCACGAGCCATCTTTTAATGAGCTGGACTCTGTTTTATTTCGGACTTGAGGAGGTTCGATCGATCAAATTCAGATGAGGTCGATCGAACTTTGGCCAGATCCATCGAAGTAAGGCCAGATCGATCAATCCATGGCGGCGCATTTTGGAATAAGACAAATCTGAAATATTTTTGGGATATTTTGGGAAAAAGACAAAAGTAGTAGGTGGGGATAAGATCAAGGAAGTTCGATCGATCTGAAGAAAGTTGGATCGATCAAAGATGGAACTTCTTGATGATAAGGACAAAGGGTTTTGATCCATCTTGGTGAGGCTGGATTGATCAATGTGAGATCGATCGAAAATATTCTTGATCGATCTAAGCTTGTTGATTTCCACCACTTTGCTCTATTATTCCATTCAGCTTGAGATTGTTTCTTTTATGCTCTAATTTGACTGAATTGACTTATTTTGGGGATAAGCACCTCAAAAGGGCAATAACATGAAATTAGTTTAAAACAGGAAAATAAGATAGATAAAGGTCCTAAAATACTCGAGCTTAAGGGGTTTAAATGCGCACTTTTCAGTGCTCATCACACCCCCAAACTTAAATATTGCTAGTCCCTAGCAATGAACTACAAAGTAAAGAAATGAAATAAACGACCATACAACTATGAACTAGAAAGCAATAAATGGATAACGCCACTTTCGTAGGGAACACGATTGCATTTAGCATATGCAACAAGCCTTTTAAACCCCTAGGTTACCCCTAGTGGACGAGTGAAGTCTCGTGAGGGTTTCCAGAAATGATACCCACAAACATTAAGCTCATTCTCACAAAAGAGGCTCCAATATTGCAAACAAGCATTGGGAGAAAACTACCTCAAGTATGCAATTTTTCAACCCTTTCGAAGCAATCTCCCAAAATCTCAACATCAAGCAAGCAAGTATGGTCTTCCACACATCAAGACAATGATCATGCAAATAAAAAAACTCTAGAATCCTTTTTGAGTGGACCGGCATCAAATATGTTGCTATTTAAGCCAACTAAAGAAATGATCACATCCTTATCCTCAACCTAGCACATAAATCTAGTACTGATCATCAAGACAAAGAGTGGACCTTTTATTAAAGCTTTATTCACTAGGTGCGCATATTCTTTTCACTTGATTTTTCTTTTTTCTTTTTTCTTCTATCCCTAAGGATCAAAGATGGAAGCATGGTGCAATGTGTTGATCTATTAAGCTTTCTAGCAATCCATAAGGTCGAGTGTTAGGTCAATGACTCCCAAACTAGACGGATTTAGGGCATTAGGTGTTCAAACACCCCTAAGGACTTACAAACTCAAATCAACTAGGCTACAAATCAAAACAATCTCCACCTAATCATTTCCCACTTCTCACCTTTTGGGAGAAGTCTTCCTTCGGCGCGAGAAATTCAGTGCTTGATGAAGCTAGAATCCCGGCTACTCAATGAAAAGGGTTTGTTATCCACCTTTATCAAGAATGAAAGCTTTCAATGCACTACTAGCTTAATTGGGATATAACCAATTCAATAATCAACAAAGCATGTACCCCACAAATTAATGCTAATGTGCACCTGTTCTAATGTAGAATCCTAGAGTGAATCTCAAAACAATCACAAGATCAAGATGATGTGGATCATAAGTGCAAGTAAGAAATCAATCTTTTGAAAAATTTACTCCTAAATGGCATCCACAAAGCATACAAGGAGTATTGGACTCTCAAGTCAAGCAATTTTTAAATTTTAAGCAATATAATCCTCAAAAGATCAAAATCATAACTAGTCATGGACCAATTATAGAAAAGCCCTCAAATACACAAGTCATGCTCAAAATTTTGAATTGAAAACAAACACTGCAAATAACACCCATTACCCCCAAACTTAAATGGCAAAGTGTCCTCAATGTATAAAGAGAACAAAGGAAAGAGTATACCAGTGCAGCTACGGCAAAGAATGGCCGGGACACAAGTATCCAAAGTGGGTGGTACAACCCCCCCAAACTTGGGATTGACTGTGGTCCTGAAAAATTTGGCACTAGGAGAAAAACTGATCAGATAACAAAGGGGATAATAACATTGCACAGTGGGCATGCAAGTATAAATGGGATAATAAATGAACTAAGTTGAGAGGAATAAGGATGGTCTTGAAAAATTTTGGGCAGCACTCTCTCACTGGAGTCACTAAGATACACTTGATAATGGAGTCAATCACAGATAGATATATCAATATAATAACTGGACAACCAAAAATATCATACATAGGAGAAATAAAATAAAAATAGTGGAGAGTACATCATAGTATCAGGCCAACAGACTGGCCGCAAAAATAATAGTATCAAAATAACAGTAAAGTATCACAGATATATAAATGAGGGTAGAGAGATAGAGATATAGATCAAGCAGAGAAGGTCGGGCGAGCAGGGCGTGATCCTCAGATATCTCTGGAAATACACTGCAGCGTAGTCAATATATCTGAGCGGAGAGATGTCACATCTGCTTAGAGAGAGACAACCGCATCCTCCAAGGTCTGGATACACTCTCCTAGGTTGGGTGTCTAGACTAGAGCGTCAAGGATGACTAGACCATGAAACTGAGGTACATCCTAACCCTGCTCCTGAGAATGTAGTGACGACCCTGCAGTAGAGTGATGTGGTGACTCTGTTGGAGGTTCTTGCTCCAGGTCTATATCCATATGTGCATCCGCAACCACCGGTGGGTCTGCTAGATCATCTGTTGCTGCTGCTCCTACCGCTACTGGCTGCTCCGCCATCTCTGCTAGCTTTGCCTCTGCAGCCTCCTCTACTACTAAGATGGCCTCTTGCTCTAAACTCTTTATAAGAGCATTGTAGCTTGTGTTCCAGTCCTTCTTACCATAGTGGTAAGCCCCTGACTCAGTATACTCTGCCACATAAAAATGATAATGCTGGTCTTGGAGGATCTGGGTAATAAGATGTCCGAAGGGGAGGAAAGTGGCTCCCCCAGGCTTGGCTTTGCTGATGTAACTCGCATACAGCCTTGTTTTAACACTCCAGTGAAGTGCAGGAACAGAGAACCAATGGCCAGTGTAGAAGGCATAGGGACCTACAAGAAAGTCTGAGCGCCTCTGGATCTTATGGCCCACCATAATACGTTTTGGTACAAAACCGAATCAAAGAACCATAAATCATTAGGCAAATATGTCCGAGTGGCGAACGTATCGCCATCACTGTAATGGCCAGTCAGAGCAACGGCTATATCTGCGTCAGATGGCCTCCGGAGAATAGGATAATGAAGGTTGGGAGGGCAGGCATGTGGGCATCGAGAGGATCTGGCCAATGTCTCAACTATGATGCGGATGAGGTGGCCATCTATAGTAGTCCACAGCTCTGATAGATTACTCGGGGCCAGCCGAAGGTTCTGGTAGAAGAACCGGATGAGCCTCGGGTAAATCGGGTAAGTGACTAGAGCAAAAATGGCTGAAATGCCGCGCCGCTCAATATCGTCAAAGACCGCCCTGGTCAGAATCGACTGGGAAAAGAAAGCAATGTTGAAGACCGACTCATGCGCCACCTGAAGGCGTGAATATCTCCTGCTAGGTCTATCTCGGACCTGGACGGGCAGTGCCGGTGGTGGTGAAGGAGGTGGTACATACTCAGCCTCATCGGCCGATGAAAAGGAAGATGCAGAAGCAGAAAAAGAAGAGTGCTCAAATTGAGCTAGAGTTGGCTCCTTATGCTCCTCCGGCTCCTCTACCCGTTGTCGCGCTCAACGCTGATACTGCCGGTTGGCAACAGTCTTTACTCGAACCATGGCCTGCAAAAGAAAAGAAACACTCGCAACTGCAGTCAATAAGAGGAATAACATATGAATTATAGAATTTAAAGTACACAAATAGAAACATGTTTGTCAGGTAAGATAGACAACTCATAATGAATCACATGATTCTATACAAGTGATAATGCAGCCAGGCATAGACAGTGAATGTTCAAATAAGTGAAGCATGCTGAACAATATAAGTATGTAATGCATCCAATGTGGAAAACGTAGGCATTGGGCATAAATAAACTGGCATGAACACTATAGAGGGTGCAAAGATATAAAAGTACAAAGTGATGAAATTCGATCGATCAAGGGAAAGATGAGATCGATCCAAGTTGGATCAATCTGGACATGGTGAGATCGATCTTGCTTCGATCGATCTAAGAAAAATGTGATCGATCGAACTCTGTAAAAATACGAAAAGTCATAGATCTGTGACATGGGCAACACGGGGGCACTCGAGCAAGCTCGTGGGTCCCTATACACTTCAACAAGTCACAAATAGTCACTTAACTAGGCACGTGACCCCCTAAATCAAAATCGGAATGAAATATATACATATATATGTACACATGCTTCAAAGATAAAAAATGGCAACAATGGAACATTGAAGGCTTAGATCTAAACATGGTAATCATGGAAACTCAAGATTGAAGCACGAAAATAAAACACGAAATCAAAACTTACCAAATCAAAGGAGAGAAGTGGAGACCGAGAGAATAAGAGGAGATTTGAGTTGAGAGAGAGTTTGGAAGCTTGGAGGGTCGCCGAAAACTCGTCAGAGGTGGAAGAGATGATGAATAGTGGTGGGAGAGAGATGGGGTCTTGGATCGATCTTGAAATCGATCCAAATGACCTTAAGGTTATATTTTTAAAAACGATCTCCGACATGTTCAGTCGATCATTTAGAAACCAGATTGATCGAACTTTGATCGGTCAGGAAGAAACTCAGATCGATCGAATCCAAAAAACGACACAGTATTTCTGAATTTTTTTTTTTGAATTTTTTAAAAAATAAAACAAAATATTTTTTGATTTTTGAATTTTTTGTATTTTTTATATTAAATTAAATTAAAAACAAAATTAAAAAAGAAGTCAAAGTCAACAGGAAGCACTCAGATCGATCGAACATAGATCGATCGAAGCTCGATCGATCCAATAGGTGAAAACCTGCAGACATGTTCGATCGATACAAGAGAGGTGTTTTTGCAAGGTTTCAAAAAAATTTCTAAGTATAGAGCTGAGATCAATCCAAGGGAATTTCAGATCGATCGAGAATGAGGTTCGCACAATACATAAAGAGGTGAAATATGTAGGAAAATTACATACGATGGGACAGAGAGATGATTGGATACAGAGATGAGGTTCGATCGATCTGACTTCTTCTCAGATCGATCGAATAGACACTAAATGTCAAGTTCGAAACTGAAAGTGCAAGCATTCTCAATCAAAGTCCTTATCAATGTGTATGAACTTAGAACATATATAGATGATGTAAGAAATGAAAGGTAAAATAGAAATGAGGGAGGAATAGGGTAGTAAACCCTACGAAGCACTAGTATTTAACATCTCTAGTAAGACGTTAAGCTCTTTTAGCCCGGATAAAAAATCTTGTTGTGCATCCTCTCCTTGACGGGGTGAATGACACCTTAAATCCCACTCAACAAATTGTTCCCTAAGGAACTTGTTAGATTTGACTTAAAGGAGATTAATGGTCCTTTGTCTATGCAATTCTTAGGCTTCCATGCCCTTTCAACACTAGCTTTTGAAACAACTTTCTTAGAAATCAAACTAGAAGATGAACTTTTGGAAATTTGATCTTCAAGCAATGACTCAACTTTGTCACATTCATTGTCAATACATTTTTCCACAACATACACTTCTTCGTGCTTGTCTATTAAACTTGTGGTTGGATTAAAGATGTTCAACTTCACTTTCAAATGCCCAAATGATATTTTCATTATCCTCGTCCTACAATTGATGTTGGCATTTGCAGTTACCAAGAAAGGACGACCAAGTATAATGGGAATTTCGCTCTTGGATTTGGAACCGGTTCCGTGTCAATGACAACGAAATCAACGGGGAAGAAGAACTTATCAATCTTAATCAAAACATCCTCAATAATACCCCGGGGTTTTTTTGATGGATCGGTCGACAAGTTACAAAACTACCTACGTCGGTTTCAAGTCTCCTAAGCCCAATTTAACATATACCGAGTATGGAAGAAGGTTAACACTTGCTCCTAAATCTAAAAGAGCCCAATTAATGATTTGGTCACCAATGATGCAAGAAGTAGTGGTTGAACTGGGGTCCTTAAATTTTGGGAGAGTGTTGTGTTGCAAGATAGAGCTCACTTACTCAATCAAGACCACTTTCTTTGGTGCTTGGCTCTTATTCTTCCTCTTTTGGGTGCAAAAATCTTTTAAGAACTTGGCATAAGCCGGAATTTGCTTAATTGCATCCAAAAGTGGAAGATTGATCTTCACTTACCTAAACACTTCAATTATTTCATTCACTTTGGTCTTTTGCTTTTTAAGAGAAATGAACCCTTTCAAGGCATCCAGAAATGGAGCCTTGGGCTCATAAAAAATTTTAAAATCATTTGTCATAACATTTTTAACACAAGAATTCTTCAAATCATTTTTCACCACTTTCTCACAGAGATGATCATGCACATGCACTGAAGGAGGAATAAAATGTGAAACAGGACGGGTGTCAACTTTTGGTTGCACCGGTTCACTCTCTTTATTAGAAATACCAATTTGATTGTCCACAATTTTCCCACTTCTCAAGGTCGTCACCGCATTGACATGTTCAATTGTGTGACCTTCATTGGTTTCTATAACAAATTGTTGCTTTGGTGGGGCATTTAGAGGCGTCTTCCCTTTCTCTCTAGCATTCGAGGTACTAGATATTTGCCCAACTTGGGTTTCTAGCTTAGCAATGGATTGAGGGAATGAAGCAATTGAGTGTTTGCCTCTAGAGTACCCAAAGCGGTCAACACTTTCTCCTCAAAAGTGGGACTCCTAGAATTTCCTTGGAAATAAGATGATTAATTAGGAAAATGAGAGTTAGAAAATTAGTTTCCATGCGAAACATACTTGCCTTGAAAACCACCTTGGGGAGGGTTTGAGCCTTCCCCTTGGCTTTTCTAAGAGAAGTTTGGATGGTTCCTCCACCCAGGATTGTAGTGTGTGCCATCAGGATTATTCATTGGTAGACAAATGTAGCATTAACTTGTTCATGATGCTCACTTTGCGCATGTCCATGTGGACAATTGGAAGTAGTATGTAAGACACTAGAACAATTCATATAAGATTCATTAGATGCATGATGAACATGATTAGGGGAGGAAGACATTTAATTTGCCGAATTGTGGTTGACTAAAAATTGATAAAAGCTTTGAGTTAAGGATTTCACCTCGTCGGCTATGTCATTTGAATTGTCAACTTGATATAAGTCAACATTCTTCCTTCTACCTAGAATTCTACCATTTTTAGAGGACAAAGATCTATGCATGGAATTTTCACTCATATTTTCATACAATTGCCAAACATCATTTTTATGTTTATCAAGGTAAGAACCACCAATAGATGCATCTATCTCTCCTTTTTGATTATCCGGCAAACTTTCAAAGAAGTATTGGACTAATTGCCACTTAGGAATGTCATGATGTGGACACTTCCTAAGCAAGTCATTAAATCTTTCCCATACCTCATGAAACAATTCCCCTTCCCCTTGAGAAAATTCACGAATGGAAGTTCTCATAGCATTGGTCTTTGATACCGGGTAGTACTTCTTCAAGAACTCTTGTTGCATTTCTGCCCAAGAAGTTATCGAAAAAGGCCTAAGATTGTTGAACCAATATTTTGCTTTGTCCTCAAGGGTCAAAGGAAAAAGTTTGAGTCTTAACACTTCTTCTGGCATGTCCGTGTATTTCACGGTAGAACACACTTCGAGAAACTCATCCAAATGCTTGTATGGTTTTGCACTTGGAAGTCCATGATAGTTAGGAAGCATTTGAATGGTTTGTAATTTAATCTCATAGTGATGTGCTCTAAATGGGGGCAATTGAATGCATATCGGTGCATTGTATTCATTTGGAACATAATGATCACGCAAAACAATGGGAGGATTTCCAACCGGTGGTGCTAAACGATCACCGTGATTAGCTTGAACCATGGGAGGTTGTGGAGCTAAAATTAGCCGAGACATTCCTAATGGAATTTGGCCTTGTTGTTATGGTGGGATGAATGGTTTAGGCATGCCTAATGGTACTTGAATGTTGTCATGATGCACATTATGGTGGAGGATGCCTTGTTGGTCTATGTGACTAAGGTCCTCTACATGGTTGTCATGTTGCTCGTCCATTGATGAAATAGAGTGATGAGAACTACCTCTTCCCCTAAGATTACAAACAACCGATTCAAGATGGAAATCGAGTGGGACAAGGGTAGGTTTTGTTGACCTACGACTATGCATGCACTAACAAAATAAATAACAAGTAATCAATCAAATAGCAATCATTTTGCCCCCACAACAAATCAATCAACAAATCTCCACATACAATGATCCCATACTCCCATGCTTGAAATATATGCAAAGAAAAGTAAATTGGCTCCACGCGGGCTCACAATCTATCTAAGAAATGAAAAACTTGCCACCACGCGGGCTGACGATTTAACTAGACATTGAGTTAGAAATATCTCACAAAGGGTCCTTAAGCAACTTCAATTCATTTTTTAATTCTCCTTTGGCATGCAATTTTTCTATTTTAACCTTTTTATGCTTAGCTTAGCTCCTTGCTTTTCAAGTCTCCCTTGCTTGACTTCCTTTGCTCAATTCACCTAGCCAATCAAGAACAAACACAAAAAGTAATTAAAAAGAAAATAAAGTAAAAACACGACAAAAAAGTACTAATTCCTAATTGTTTCCAAGACACGGTGTTGCCAAATCAATACCCGGCAACGGCGCCAAAACTTGGTGTGGGTCATCGCATGTGGACCAAAGTTGCAATAAAAGTGTGGCCAAGTTTAAATTTATAAAGTGCCACTACTACCTTTAACTACTAATATAGCTAGGGTGAGTAGGGATCAGCCCAAGGGTGCGTGCTTGGAATGGAAACAAGGTCGGATTAGTAAGTTGAGTGATGAAAAGATATTTTGATTAGTTACTTAAACTACAATGTAAATAGATTCAAAGCAAGGCAACTAAAATAAATAAAAGATAGAAAACAAGAGAGAGAGCTATTGGGATCTAGAGGTCGCCACTAAACATCACCATTCTAGATACTCAATGTTTAATGAATGAGGGGAAATATGTGTTGCAATACAAAGAGGTGTGATTGATCGAATCAACAAGCATGGATTGACTAATTAAGTATACATTGTCTAGACAACCTAGTGAATAGCACAATATATCAAACTAAGTCATTATTCCTTCCTTTAAGCTCACAATCAACATACTAACAAGTTAGAGAATTATACTACTTGCATTCATAACTATGGAACATCAAACAATAAGCATGAATTGTCCTCACATCTAGGAAAATAAGGCAACTACACTACATATAAGCTAAAGACATGAAAATTAAAGTAATTAAACTAAGGTAGAGGCACAATCCATCAAGAAATGAGTATGAACCATCAAACAAATCACAAGAGTATTCTATTTAAGCACTATGCGTTGACAATCTCTAGATTTATAGCATCAATACACATAGACATGCATCAATATCACAAAACCAAGAGATAAACACACGAACATCTATTCTAAGCATACATAGATATATGGATAGAAAGAAATGATCAATTGGAAGTATTAATCAACACAAATCATTGTAAAAACAAGATTCATATATAAATCAAATGTCAAGACAAGATTACAACACAAATCCCCTTAAAATACAAAGCATCAAGGTCTAGAAGGCATGCTTAGGGCTAATTCTAACCCCAAGAAGATGTTTAGCCACTCATTGATGTAGTCATCCAACCCTCAAGGGCTATCTCCATGGTAGGAATGATCTTCTTCTTGATGGAAACCCTAAAAAAATGGAAGAATTCCCAAAATAGTGTATGTCTCTCTAATCTCTAGCCTCCTCTCTAAGATAGTATATGATATCTATGATGATGTATGATATAAATAGCTAAAAATCCTTATATAGGTAGCTCAAGTGTCACACCCAATGGACAAGTCTCATGCACTAGGGTCCCTTCAATGATTACACCACGAGCCATCTTTTAATGAACTGGACTCTGTTTTATTTCGGGCTTGAGGAGGTTCGATCGATCAAATTCAGATGAAATCGGTCGAACTCTAGCCAGATCCATCGAAGTAAGGCCAGATCGATTAATCCATGGTGGCGCCTTTTTGGAATAAGACAAATCTGAGATATTATTGGGATATTTTAGGAAAAAGACAAAAGTGGTAGGTGGGGATAAGATGAAAGAAGTTCGATCAATCTGAAGAAAGTTAGATCAATCGAAGATGAAAATTCTTGAGGATAAGGACAAGGGGGTTTTGATCCATCTTGGTGAGGCTGGATCGTTCAATGTGAGATCGATCAAAAATATTCATAATCGATTGAAGCTTGCTGATTTCCACCACTTTGCTTCCACTTTACTCCATTCTCCCATTCAGCTTAAGATTGCTTCTTTTATGCTCTAATTTGGCTGAATTGACTTATTTTGGGGATAAACACCTGAAAAGGGTAATAACATGAAATTAGTCTAAAAAGAAAAAATAAGATAGATAAAGGTCTTAGAATACTCGAGCTTAAGGGGTTTAAATGCGCACTTTTCAGTGCTCATCAAACATGGTGAAAGGTTTGCCAAGAATCAATAGAGAAGATGGAGTTTGCGAAGCCTGCATTTCGGGAAAGCATCATTGAGAGCCTTTCCCACTGGAAAGGCGTGGAGTGCTTCAAAGCCATTTGAGTTGGTACATATAGATTTGTCTGGACCAATGCGAACCATGTCAATAGGAGGTAATCGTTACTTTCTGACATTTATAGATATTTATAGCAGGAAAACATGGATTTATTTGCTGAAAGAAAAGAATGAAGCATTTGAAAGATTTAAAGCATTTAAAGCACTTTTCGAAAATGATAGTGGCTACAAGATCAAAACCATACGATCTGATTGAGGTGGTGAGTACATTAGTTAAAAGAAGTTTTTGATCAAGTATGGTATTCAACGTCAGAAAACTGTTCGAGGGACTTCACAACAAAATGGAGTTGCCGAAAGGAAAAATAGAACCATCTTGGAGTTGGCTGGAAGTATGTTGACAGTAAAAGGGATGCCAAAGATTTTTTGGGGTGAAGCAATATCTCAACAAAAGCTGTTCAAGGAATGACTCCTTATAAGCTTGGAGCGGTTTAAAGCCAAGTGTTAATCATCTAAGAATTTTTGGCAGTATTGTTTACCCCAATATTCCAGACAAGAAGAAAGGTAAATTAGATGATAAATCTGAAAAGTGTGTTTTTGTTGGCTATAGTGAAAGCTCGAAGGCATATAGGTTGTACAATCCTACCTCAAAGAAAATAATCATCAGCCGATATGTGAAGTTCAATGAAAAAGAAGCACGGAAATAGGAAAATACCACTCAAGAAAAGAATTTAACTATTGTGGATATGGAAAGCAAAGAAGAAGATCAATATGTTCAGTATGTTAAAAACACACCAGATTCTCTAAGCTCAAGTTCATCATCATCAAGTGATGAAGAATCACCTCCTTCAAAAACAAGAAGTATCCAGCAAATTTATAAAGCAGCAAGAAGAATTGATGGGGATGACTTGATAAATTTTGTGATGTTTGCTGATTTTGAAGAAGCCGCAAAAGATAAGAAATGAAAGAAAGCTATGGACTAAGAAATTGATGCAATCAAAAGGAACAAGACATGGGAATTGACCGAGCTTCCAAAAGACAAGAAACCACTTAGTGTGAAGTGGGTTTATAAAACAAAGCTAAATGAGAAGGGAGAAGTGGACAAGTAGAAGGCAAGACTAGTTGTAAAAGGCTACAAACAAAAGCATGGCATCGATTATGAAGAAATTTTTGCTCCGGTGACTCAATTGGAGACAATTCAATTAACTCTTGAAATAGCAGCTCAAAGAGGATGGAAAATACATCAAATGGATATAAAATCAGCATTTTTAAATGGCTACATCAAAGAAGAAGTTTATGTTGAGCAACCACCAGGTTATGTGAAGAAAGGTGAAGAAGGCAAGGTATGTCATTTGAAGAAGGCCTTATATGGTTTAAAACAAGCTCAAAGGGCTTGGTACAATTGCATTGATAGTTTCTTCATAAAGAATGGGTTTAGGAGATGTCCGTATGAACATGCTCTCTACACCAAGGAAGACAAAAATGGAAATATTTTAATAGTTTGCTTATATGTTGATGACTTAATTTTCACCAACAGTTGTAAGAAGATGTGTGATGAGTTCAAGATGTCGATGATGAATGAGTTCAAGATGACAGATATGGGTCTTCTTCATTATTTCCTTGGAATCGAAGTTAAGCAAGAAAATGATGAGATCATAATTTCACAAAAGAAATATGCAAAAGATTTGCTTGCAAAGTTCAAAATGGAGGAAGTCTCACCAAGTACAACACCCATGGAAGTAGGTTTAAAGTTGAGCAAAAATGATAGGAGTGAAGATTTTGATGCAACTGTCTATAGAAGTCTTGTGGGAAGTCTTATATACTTAACCGCAACAAGACCAGATTTAATGTTTTCAGTTAGCATGCTAAGCAGGTTTATGGTAGCACCAAAGCAAAGTCATTGGGATGTTGAAAAGATAATTCTAAGATATGTTCGAGGTACAATTGATCATGGAATTCATTACAAAAGGGGTCAAAATTCAACTCTGATCAGATATAGTGATAGTGATTGGGGAGGTAGTGGAGATGATCACAAAAGTACTTCTGGTTATGTTTTTAACATTGGTTCAGGTGCAGTATCTTGGGCACCAAAGAAGCAACCTATAGTAGCACTTTTAACTACAGAAGCTGAATATATTTCTCTATCCATAGCTAGTTGCCAAGCACTATGGTTGAAATGGGTAGTAGAAGAATTGAAGTATTTTTAGGTGAAAGATACTGTTCTGTTTTGTGATAATAATTCAGCAATTGCACTTAGCAAGAATCTAGTTTTTCATGGCAGAAGCAAGCATATTAGGATCAAGTATCACTTCATTAGAGATTTGGTTAAAGATGGAGAAATTGTCATCAAACACTGCAAAACTAAAGATCAGATTGCAGACATTTTTACAAAAGCAATGAAGTTAAAAAGTTTTATCAAATTGAAGAAGAAGCTTGGAGTTGCACAAGTCTAGCTTAAGGGGGGATGTTGGAAGATTAATTTAGACTTGTCTAGATTCATTTAAGAAGACCAAGTGATACTTGGGAAGGTGCAAAGAATCTTATAATAATTGCTAGTACATGGAACATTTTATTTTATATGAAATATTTTGGTTCATTGCATGTATTAAATTCATGTACTAGAAGTATCCATTGAGTAGTATAAATAGGTGAGTCATGCAAGTGTATTTCAACATACAAACAATTGAGCAATACAAGATAAAGAATTTAACTTTATAGAAGTGAGTGTTTCTAAATTATGTGTTTAATAATTCAGTTGAATATATGTGAGTGTATCCCATTTGTGTTCATTTGCTCACCAACTCCAACAATTTTGTGAGTACAAAAGTCCACCAAATATTTTCTCATAACCTCTATGGAATCTAGGCTCCAAACTAGAGAGAACAAGAATAATTCTAGAGAGAGAGAGTCTCTAGAGAACACACGCATTTATAGGTAATGAATAAGACTCCAATTCCTTATAACAATCCTTATCTCCTTGCTACTTGTTTCCTTATTTCTCTAAATTACTTGCTTACCAAGTTAACCTAGAAGTGGGACCTAATGGACTTATTTATTATTTGGTTTTCAATGGCTTAATTAAAGTACCAATCAAAATCATGACTAAATTAATTTAGCCCTTTAACTATTTATCAATTCTACAATATAAAAATAGTTGCACTCCAAATAATAAATTAATTCTAATTATACAAAAGATTAAATTCTAATCTCGTAAAAAGTTTAAAGAGCTCGCGCTTATAAGTCGCATAATTCCTATATTTAGGGATATGGGAGAGAATTGATTAAGAAATAATCCATTGCAAGTAAGGAAACAAATAAAACTTTTTTTCTCTCTCTTATCTCCACGTTCTCTCTTTCTCTCTCTTAGTTGACCCTCAATCAATCTGCTTATTTCTCTCTCTTGGTTAACCCTCAATCAATCTGCCTATTTCTCTCTTAGTTTAAACACATAAAATTTTTAGAATGAGGTTATTCCAAAGCTCAAAAATATGAAGAAAAAAAATCAAAATCAAAATCAAAATATAATCAAACAACACGTCAAATTTTTGTGATGAGGTTATTCCAAATCTCAAAACGTGAACAAATAATAATAAAAAATCTCGAATAGAATGAAATAGTGTCACGAACATGATAGATGAAGTTTAACATACGAGAACCGAGTATGTCAGCGAAGTAGGGATGGAATGTAGGTGGAAAGACTTTTTGATCAAAAGACGAAGTGTTAACTATGAGAGAGAAATAGACAGATTCTTTGAGAGTTAACCAAAAGAGAGAAAGAGACTCACTAGTTGAGGATGTTAACCAAGAGAAAGAAAGAGAGAATGTAGAGAGAAGAGTTTTTTCTTAATTAATTGTCTCTCCCAAATCTCTTAAAATAGGAGTTGTGTGGCTTATAAGCACGAGCTCCTTAGACTTTTTGTGAGAGCGCTCTTGTAATTAGCATATTGGATAAATTGTACAGCCATCAATCCAATTACTAATTTGAATAATGCTTACCTTAGGCCGCTTAAGAAGGAAACTCCTTATGATGAGGTGGCCAACAAAACGTCAACATCTGTTTAAGTTTTAAAAGAAAAAAAAAAATGATGAATATAGGCAATAGAAAATGAACCTTCCCTCTTTCTCTCTCAAGCAGCGAATATATATTATTTCTGTGTTTTAAATCTAAAATCAAACATTGTTCTGGAGAATATATTGTTGCCCAAGTATTGACTCTAGAGAGGGGGTGAATAGAGTTTATGGCAAACACTGGCCAATTTTTAGATTTGCAAATTCTATTTAAAACCTTCAACAATTATGTAATAATAAATATATAGGCATAAACAATTAATAGCATAAATGTAAGGAGATAAGGGAAGAGAGATTTGCAAACATTCACACGATTATTTTAGCGAGGTTCGGAAACTCCTACTCCTCGGCTCAAGACCCCTCTTGAGACTTCCCAATCCACTATGGCACCTCCTTACGGGCGGAGAGCAAACCTTTGCATGAAGCAACTCCTTATTTCACTTTGCTAAAAGATAACCTTTCTTAGTCTTCCTTTGGGTCACACCAACCCTTATAAATTGAAGCTAGCTTGCTTCTTCTTTCTTGGGCCACATCAGCCCTTACAAATTGAAGATAAAATTTGTTGCATACAAATGTATCTCTTAAAGATTGATATGCAAATCAAAGCTCACAATAATCTCTCACAGATTTGATATACAAATATTAGCTCACAACTAGAGTATAAATGAATATATTGAAGCTCAATACTTTATGAATGGTATGGGATGAGAGAGTATGATATAAATGAAGAACAAAAGCTCTTTGAATGCTAGAAGATGTCTCTCAAGTGTAGCAACAACTAATCCCGAAGTCCCCTTGCTCTATTTATAGAATTTCAGCATCTAATTCAAAAATAGAGCTGTTGTGTACACTGCCCGAGAGGAAATAGCCATTCAAATTCAGATATGGGCAAGGTTCGGTCGACTGAAATGAAACACCCTTGTGTTTCGATCGTCCGAAATGACTTAAGGTTGGATATCATCCTCTCAGTATCTTTGTTTCGGTAGACCGAAGTGAAACCCACACTTATTTCGGTCGACTGAAATGAAATGAGATGTACTGAGTGCCTTATTTCGGTAGGCCGAAATAACTTGCCTATGCATTTCGGTCTGCCGAAATGAAACTGCTACTTCATGAGTTGTTCTGAGTTAACAGATTAGATAGTGCTCTACAGGACATCTGCACAGACCTTATTTTCATTGAAAACATTTAAGTAAATGTTTCCATTTACTTTAAGTTTATAATGTAAACAAGGAAGTACCCCCCATTTGGATTCAATAAAAAATACTAGAAAATTGAAATCCAATTAAATCAAAATGTAGAAATTCAGTTTTAGTACAAATTTGAATTTTCAACAGTTTTGGTAAAAATGAATCCGCATGTAGACCAATGTAGACTTGGTCAAAAATTCTGATAAAATCAGTTTAGGCTAGTTTAAGTATAAAGAGTTATTACCGGAAAAAATTATTTTGAAATAATCATTATTTCAAAAATTCATTTTTCAAACTTAGCCAAAAACACAGTTTTTCATGACGCGCATTCTGGGGTCCTAATGTCCGTTACCAACTCATGGTAATGAAGGCTTCTCATGCCTTAATTGTTGACCAATATGAATTTTACGATTGATGTGCATGGTCTTAGCATTTCTAGCACAAGTGATGAGTTCTTTCAAAGCTTATGCAAGCTTGAACTGACTCACTCTTTAACAATGACTTCATGTGTAATTATATATGAATGAAGTGCATAGTCTATTGCTAATATAAATAGGAACATATGAATGATGATATGATATGCATGGTCCTATAGAGATGAGCTTCAAATGAATTTATAAATACTTTGACATTTGATCCTAAACACTCACTATCCTATATACCCCTTTCCTCAAGCTTTGTCCATGATTTTTAGGCTTTGAGGTATTCTTGCTTTCTTCCTTTCTTTGACTTGTTTTCTTGCTTGTTGTAGTTCAAACCATCTTTCCTTGCAACTTTAAGTCTTTGTCTCCTTTGCTTTCCATAGATGTGATCTTGAGTAATGGAACACTCGGAATGGTCTTTCATGCTTCATTGAGGTCATTCTATGAATGTGAATAATCTATATAACACTCAATGTAAACATTAGTCCTTAAACATCATTAATGGTTTGTTATCATCAAAACCTTTAGATTGTCCTTGGATGGAATCATTAAGGTCAACAATCTCCCCCTTTTTGATGATAACAAAACATTGATGTGTTCATAAGCAAATGGAGTAGCATTTGAAAATGCTCCCCCTATCAAAGTGCATTCACTGAACATAATGTTGTAAAATAACATGCTTGTACATTCTTCATGAATTTTAGACATTAAATGCATTTAAGATCATTTTAAGCTCTAAGAGATTTCTCCCCTGTCAACATGAGATAATGATATATATAACACATTAAGCACAATGAGATAATGATATATATAACATCAAGCATTTGAATCACATCCCACATATTTCTCCCCCTTTGTCATCTCAAAAAGTTGAGAGGCCTAAACAACTTCATTAAGCATTTATCATTAAGCATAGTGAAGTGATGATAATCAAGAAATGGCAATATAGAATTAATGACCATAATGTGCTTTGGAATGAAACATGTAAGCAATTATATCATAAGAAACCAATTTCATTGATAGCATGAGTTCAATAGATTGTTAAGGTTCATGACATATACAAAAGTATACGTAAGGCATAAACCAAAGAATGAAGCATAAACTCAAGAGCAAGAAGTATACACAAGTATACATAAAAGGCATAACCGAAAAAAAAAAAAAAAAAATTTTGAAGCATGGATTAGAATGAGCCAAAAGGCAAAAACCTTTGTAGAGGCAAATCTAAGAATTTAAGTGGTTCAATGTTAATATATTTTTTCCATATGATATTTTTAAGAATGAAGGAAAATTAATCAAAATCATGAAAACTCATGAGTGTGAATATGATGACCAACAAGTCATTTTGTAACATGTTTGACAATTTCCAAAGTAAGTCAAGTAGGCTTAGCAAATCATGCAATATTCCTTCATAAGAGATTATCAATAATCTCCCCCTATGGGTGTGCTTTCATTTGCATCATATATCATTTAATGGATACACCTCGTTAAAAGCAATGATATTAAGTCTTTTATACCAAACGATCCTTTTTTACAAGCATATGGTTGAATGATAAAAATCACATGTGGTATGTAAAGCATAAGGCATATGCAAGTAGTGTGACTACTCTAGTTATATGCAATGAATTTCCAATAATGCAAAAGCATATTTTCTTAGACATGTATGATTAGAAATAATTGGCTACATAATTATACATGTGGATGAGCTCAATATTTCTCTTTGCACATATTTCTCAAGAGGTGATGTCAAGATATTTCATGAATTGTATGGAATAAGGCATTGATACCAAAATGTCTTCTTTAAGAGATGTGGTGAGAGATTGGCTTCATGATTCTTTATGTGGATGAGCTCAATATCTCTTTTAGACACATTCTTTAAGAGTTGATCAAGAAATATCACATGAATTTCTAAAGTGCTAAAAATGGATACATCGAAGTAAAATAACACTTGATATCACATTTGCCATCTAAGCTAGAACAGAGTATCTTTTGAATGTCATATTCCCAAGACTAAAAAGTCAAATAGATATATGAAATTTAAGTTCATGACACTTGAGGAGTTTAAATTCTAGAAGAAATCATGTTTTACTCATCATGCTAATTTCAATTTATTTTGCATGCTAGAGATAAGCTTCTTTGCACAAATCATAAATGTTGATTCAATGATAGTATATAAGTTCAATCAACATAATTTCATGAATGGTTTTGAAAACACATATATATATCAATTTGGTCAAAAACCATAAATCTTGAGAAAATCACTAAGCCTTTCAAGGAAAGCTCTAGGAGCTTATTTTAATCACATAAGGCCAAGGATAATTTTAAACATATAGTTCAAAATCTTATACATTTCAATTCTGGGTGATTTTTCTTCATAGATTTTAAAAATGAAGTCAATTAAAAATCATTTCACGCAAAAACATGTAACATTTTTATTGCTTCAATTGAAAGTCATATTTGCACAAAGACATGTATTCAATTTCTTCTTTTTGGTGTAACCTTTGGGAATAGTCTAGCTTAGTTGCAAATGATACTCAAGATACATATCATGATGTGATCACATGGTAAAGGAACATGGTTAAAAGTGTATCAACTTTTAAGAAATAATTAGTTCCTTTAATTAGCACAAAGAAATATTCACCATTGAATGATCAAATGAATGGTAGTGAACATTATTTAACTCATGAGAAGGCATTAGAAATTCGCATTCTTATTTTTCATGAGATGACTCTTCCAATGAGATTTGTTCATTTAGGTATTCAAAATAGGACATATATGATTTATAATTTCTCAAGTCCATCTAAACCTTTTCAAGTTGAACAACTTCATTTTCTATATGCATGGAGGTGACACAATAAAGTATGGATAAAACATTTAAGATCACAAAAGTATATAGATGAATTTTTAAACATTGCTACTTTAATAGATTTGATAAGGTTCAAATGAATTAGCATTGATGGTCTACATGAGATAATGTATGCTTTCCTTTGATGGCATATCTTCCAAAAAACAAATCTTTCACAAAGATTGGTCATTTTTTAATCTAAAGATTATTTGAAAGATAGAGAATCATTTCATGTTAGCATGTTCATAACTCATATGCCAAAACACATTACTTGCATGTAAAATATCAAAATCTATAACATAGACATTTTTATATCTATTAGCAACAAGTAGCATATCAAGAGCGTCATGCTTAGAATTTCATGATTGAATTCTTCATATAAAAGCAAATTAATGAGAAAGGAATTATTTACCCATGGTACTAACTTCATTAGCTTGGGAGATGTTTCTCAATGTAATGCATCCTTTCCATTTTGTGAGTTAGATGAATTCTTGGCATGATATTTCTTTTGTGCTATAGGCATGAACTTGAGAATCCACTTGTCCTTGAGTGAAAATTATTTTTATACCTACAAAACAAACTCAAGTAGCATTCTTTGGTACCCCAATTCCTTAGGAGTCCTTGTGAATTAGTACACATAGTTAAGGTTCCTCTTGGGAGCATAATTCAATACAATACACAAATATAATATTATCTTTGTTCAACATGCTTTATGATAGATTATCAATTAATTTTTCTTTAGCACGATGATGCATAGACAATCTACACTTACTCATATGATAATAACAAATTAAAAGGCAAGGTATAACATTGTACATGCTCACAGCAGCAATATTAGGGTTAAAACCTAATTTTCAGCAATTGCCAAACATTGCCTTAAGAAGCTTCAACTCCTCAACTACCAAAGTTTTCCTTAGCTTGAAAATGGTATATTAAACTTGTTATATAGCTGGGACAAGTTATATCAATGAGGGTTAAACACAGCAGCTCAAAACACAGCAAAAAGCAGATTGTAGCAGGCCTATTTTCAGCAACTGTGAAGTTCTTGGTTTAAGGGGCAATTTTAGAAATTTGTGGCTGGACTCTCTTAAAAATAGCTCTCACAGCTTGCATTTACCATAATACACTTGCTCAAGTCATCATAAACCAGATTTCTGCTGCAGCACTATTGTAAGGGTAATTCTGGTTTTTCACCACTACAAACTTCTATATTTTGGCTCTCTCAAGTGTATATGAACTACATGAACATGCTCAGAAGGAAAACACACCAGGTACAGCAATATAATGTAATGTCAACACCCAAAACAGCCTTGAAATCTGGTGTAGACTTAAATATGTGTGGTTTGCAATATCAGATTTTGAACATGTTATTCCTCAGGCCAAACTTCAGCTTAGAGAGCCTCTAATTAACTAACCAAACATGCTCACATGATTTACATTCATAGTATAGAATGATAATATCATTATAAGTTCAGTTTCAGAAGCTTATAGCAGAAAAACAACTAAAACTAGAGGTTTGAGGTATGAGATATTATACCAGCTGTAATATGAAGTCCACAGCTCCTTCAGCAGTTGAAAAACACCAAAATATATATGCTCAGACCTTGTTCAAGTTTTAAAATCAACCACAGTAGCTTTGGATCTCCTCAACCTCCCTTTACATTAGAAAATCAGCACCAAGGAACCTCCTTGAATGATCAAGCAACCCTACAAGGTAAGCTTAGCAAATTTTTCTTTGGTACCCAAATTCTCTTGGGTCTATAGGTGTTAGGCAGCAGCACAAAAGTTCCTTTTGGAACCCAAATTTTCTTGATCTTTATCTTCTTTTTAAATGGACAAATATAAATTTTATGTCCCAACTTTCTACAATAATGGCATGTAAAAGATTTCTTCACAAATGAATCCTTTAATGATTTTTTGTTTTTCAATAAACATGCATTGTTATTGTAAAGATCATATCCTATCTTATTTTTGAAGCAAACACTTCTTTGCTTACCAAGTATAATGCTTAAGTTCTCCCTTCCTTTAGTGATCTTAGCTAATTCAACAATTTGGTCCTCATTGGCTAATTTTAAGAACTCATTTTCTGAAATTAAGTTAATTGATTCTTTAAGCAAAACACATTCATTTCCCTTTTTAAAAAGTTCATTTTCAGTTTGAACATTTTCACGCTTTTGTAAAATACTATGATTTTCCTTCATAAGAGAGGTGCATTCCAAAAGCATTTTTTGTAGCTCATTATGTATTTCTCTAAAATCATTTTTCAATTCATCATGCTCATTAACTAATTCATTGGAAGAAATATATTCATCACATAATGAGTTTAGGTTAGAGTTTACCTCTTCTTCGAAGGCCATGAGACACAAGACATCATCTTCATGATTTGCATCATTTTCTTTGATATCACTTGCTTCTTTGCTAGAATCTTGAAGAGCTATACACTTCTCTTGAATTGCTTCTTTTTCCTTACTATAGGAGGATGAGTAAGTTCTATCATGAGCATTCACATGATTAGTAATGTGAGTACAACTATAATGCATCTCATTTATATTTTGATTCCTTATTATAGCTTGATCCAACATAGGCTAATTCAAGCAAGTCCCAAATTTCTTTAGCCGTTTTACAAAAGATAATTCTACTAAACTCATTTTTACTCAATGCATAATAAAGATAGCATATGGCTAAAGCATTACATTGAATCAATCTAAGGTCATTTGCATCCCATTCTTTCTCTTCTTTAGGAACCATTGTCTTTTCAACTTCTTTCATAGGAATGAATGGTCCATTAACTATAACAAGCCAAATATGATAGTCTATGGATTAGACAAAGTCTATCATTGGATTTTTCCAATAGCTATAATTGATTCCATCAAAAGATGGAGGTCAATCAATATATTGTCCTTCTAAGTGTGTGACGATGCCATTGTTAGCCATGATCGTACTCTAAGACGGTAAAGTCTTTTCAATTAGAGTTAGGCTTTGATACCAATTGTTGCCTAAGTATTGACTCTAGAAGGGGGTGAATAGAGTCTATAGCAAACACTGGCCAATTTTTAGATTTGCAAATTCTATTTAAAACCTTTAACAATTATGCAATAATAAATATATAGGCATAAACAATTAATAGCATAAATGTAAGGAGATAAGGGAAGAGAGATTTGCAAACATTCACACGATGATTTTAGCGAGGTTCGGAAACTCTTACTCCTCGGCTCAAGACCCCTCTAGACTTCCCAATTCACTATGGCACCTCCTTACGGGTGGAAAGCAAACATTTACATGGAGCAACTCCTTATTTCACTTTGCTAAGAGACAACCTCTCTTAGTCTTCCTTTGGGTCACACTGTGACGACCCTGGATTTTTCAACCCAGTGTGTCCAGTGATGAACCATTGTTTGACCCAATAACGGATCCGAAATGCGGAAGCAAAAATAGAAAACAAGACTCTAAGAAGTCAAAGTGACCTTCCATGAGGTCGTGGAACTTAATGAGAACTGATGTGGAAGCCAAGATCAAAAATATGACAAATAAGCCCCCACGGGCAAAATAGTCATTTTTGAAAACTATGGACTCGGATGTTACCGAGCACACCGCTGGAAGGACAACGAAAAACTAATCAAGATGGACTCAAGAATCGCATGATTCGGAGTCCAAACGAAGGAGATATGAAGCTCTAAAGTCTCATAAAAATCAGACTTTCCAGGTTAAAAATCAGTGCGGCAAGAGTACTTTACAAGGGGTAAAATGGTCTTTTTAGACAAAAATAGATCCAACTGATCATACCATTAGATAAACTAGGAAACATTAATGAATCTAGACTCAAGAATCACTTGATTCGGAGTCTAAATGAAGAAGATATAAAACGTCAAAGTTTCAAAAAAACCAACTTTTGGGTTTAAAATCAGTGCGGCAAGGGTATTTGACAAGGGGTAAAATGGTCTTTTAAGATAGAATTGGATGCAACCATGCATACCTTTGTAGAGACCAGCAAAAACTAATAAACTTAGACTCAAAAATCACTTGATTTGGAGTCGGGATGAAGAAGATATGAAGCCTCAAAGTTTAAAAAAAACCAACTTTCTGGGTTCAAATCTGGGCAGGACCTGCACAGATTTTTGGACTTCAAATGTGGTTTTGAGGGATTAAACCACATTTTCTGGCAAAAAGTTGTGAACAAACCACCCCCAAAATCATGTTTTCTATATGACCATGTCAAGAAAATATTTTATTTTACAAGTAAAATACCCAAAATGCCCCTTAGATCAGCACTTTTTTCTCGAAAAACCTGGAACACACCAGGTTTCCATATCTGCGAGTTGTTTTCGGCATCAAAATGAATTTTTTTGTAAAAACTCAGAGAAGAAATCCCCCCTAAAATCATGTTTTCTACCCTACACATAAAAGAAAATGAAAAAAATAAACTGTGAAGTACCCAAAATGCCCCTAGATCAGAAAAGGGCAAAAGGATTAAAAAGCTGCTATATGCATAACAGAAAGCTGAACTTTGCATGGGATTTCTGGCACCAAGGAGACATTTTATGGAAAATCACGAAGAAGAAACCCCCCCCCCCCCCTAAAATCACGTTTTCTAAGTGACCATCTCAAGGCTGGAATTTATTTCCCGAAAGAAAATCCCAAAATGCCCTTAAATCGGATTATGTAAGAAAAATGTGAAATGAGTCCATAGAAGGCTCAAATCACAAACGAAAGGGTTTTTCTTGAAAATGACCCACACAGACGTAACTTAGTTATTAGGATGCGCTACAATGATCCACGGCATAAAAATACCGCCGATGCAAAATCCGACCCCCCAACAGGCAAAAAGGCAAAAATGAACAAGAAAAGGTAAATTTGAAAACCAAAATTATCAAATAATTTCAAATTACCATTTGGCCCTTAGCCACACTTCAAACATGATTTATAAGACCCTATGAAAGAATAAAAATGAAATTACCACACCCGATGCAAAAGTTATGAAGCAATGACGTAGCATTTTTCAATATTTTCATAATATTTCATGAAATCAAAAGTTGCATAGGATACAAATTAGATGTCATTGGCCTATGGCCTTATCTCATACATGTCAAATATATTGTAAAGAGTGTACTTATGTACACGTTACATGATTTGAATCAAATATACACATTTTGACATATAAGGCTACAAGTGGCATTTCAAGCCAACTTTTACAAGAATTGAAACCTTCAAGGTTACAAATCATCCAAGCAATATGAGAATCTCGAACCTTGATTCCTGTACCTAAAAAATGTCCCCACTATGTGGGTGAGTAACATAAAGCTACTCGTAGGAGATGAGCATGCATCAACCTAGCATTTTACAATTCTATCACCTTAAGGTGAAACATGTTAAAAGGACTCATGCCACCTAACGTCTATGTCAAAATGAGACTCAGGGATCATCCTAAGCTACTCATGCAATTGAAATGAACAATGACATACAAGTATACATACTCAAGTACACTAAATCGTATTAAAACATGATACACGACATACAACTATACATTTCCAAGTATACTAAACCATGTTAAGACAAGTTGTGCAATGTCTAAGCATATGTACACAAGTATACATTTTATATGGAAATCTCATAAATCATATATATGAACACAAGTATACTAAGCTAAAAGAGATACGCCTAACACAAGTATACACGGCACAAGCATACGAAATGAAATTTAAACTCACGGAGCAAGTATACAAGTTCAAGTATACTAAGTAGGATTCAAATATCCAAAGCAAGCATCAATTCTCAAGCTACAAGTAATCCATGATTAACAACTTGAAATTAAATGCGAAATCAAATAGTGGAAAAACTAGGACATGCGGTCGCTAGACCAAGTAAGTATTTTCGGGTAATTATGACCCACAAGGTACCACCTAGTGCGCACATGCATAAGTTATTCTGGGCAATTACGACCCACAAGGTACTACCTAGTGCGCATTTATGACTCAGAAGACTCTTGTCTCTGTACTAGAGCCAAACCCTAGCCATCACGTGAAATATGTCCTTACAAGCTTCCCAAAATCAATAAGTTCAAAACTTATACCAAAAGCAACAAGTTAGACCAAACTTATATCAAAATCAATAATGCATAAAACCATCTTCCATGCACAAATAAGGTTGAATCTACACAAACCATGTCCTAGGATTCAGGTCTAAATAGCATATGACATGTCAAGTCTCTAATATACAATTATACACAAAGTAAGAATATTTTACAACAATTGAATCACATTACTATCCTGAGCCACAAGTACTAAATAAGCTTCAATTTAGTAACAAGCTTTCAAGGTAAACAATTGTAATATTCTAACAAGCTATATACCTACACAAGATATATTTAAACAACCTTTACAAGTCAATGATATTCTATATCATGCTAAGTCCAATTACCATTTTAAGAGGCCCCAAGTACTAATTCTACATCCAATTAGTAATATGTTCACAAGGTAATTAATTTCACTACATTAAAAGGGATTTTCAACCTAACATGAAAAGTCTCTATATTTCATATTAATCCCAAATAAACTCAAATTAATATACGTTAAAAGACATAGCATAGTCTTCACATATATTATACCCAAAATCAATTTAAGTGACTACAACACTTAAAAATAAAATTAATTAAGCTAATCAATTAATTTTCTCTAGATTTTCAAACATATCTAAATGTCCTCAATTTAATATATGTTAAAGAACTCACCAAGGCCTACTTTAATATCACATTACAAGTTGATTCCATGCTTGATACAACTAGGTGAATTAAACTTTCACAAAAGATAAATATTAAATAAAATTTACAATTCTTATTCAAATAACTCCAATTTAATATATATCAACTACCATACCAAGGCCTAAATTTCTAACATGCCACAATTTAATTCTAAGTTGCCTAGCATCATGAGAATTAAATATTAAACAAAGAAAATAATTAAATTAAATTCTATAACTTGAACAAGACATGCTCACAAGTTGTATATGCTCATATAACAATCAATACAACATTAATATAACCCTAAAACATCCCCTACCTCAATTTGAGGCGAAAATCTCAAAAGCCACCTAAACAAAACAGCTCCAAATCCGACAATACTTCGGGGTTTTGTCGGGGACAACGCCGTGAACAAGAATCCCAAGAAAGCCCCATAAAAATCACAACTCGGCCTCAAACCCGAACTCAAGAAATGGTCAGAAATAGATTCTAATAAGGGTGAAAGAAGCACGTAGTCAAGACAAACACAAAACGCGAAGGCACTATGACTTTATAACAAAGAGAAGGAGGTTTAAATGAGAGGAGAAGGGTGGAAGCCCCCCTTGGGCTGCCATGGAAGATCCAGGTCATGCATGGAGAGGGGAGAAGATTACTTTTTGACTTTAAGTCCCCCTATTTATAGAAAATCTCAAAAGGTGCCCCGAACGGGTCCCGTCGGGTCTGGAAAAGTGAAATTTGAGCAAACGCGCTTAAACGGCAAAACTCTATGAATGAAAAAGATTCAAAATGAAAAAATATGAACAATGGAAGAAACAGCGTTGGAAACTGAGTCCCGAGCAGAAAGTTATGCCCCAAACAAGTTCGGCGGCAATTGGGGTCAGAAACTCTGAAACTGGAGAAAAATGACCATAACGGAATTCTATGAGTACACTACTCGACGAAAAGTAAAAATGAATCCCATACGAGGATCCAGGCTCAAAATGAGGCATTTTTTAGATAACTTTCATTAATTGCACAATGACCCCTCCAAAAAGTGAAAACTGCACTAATGACCCAGAAAGAAAATATCTTCCAAAAATATTTTCTTAAAAACCCCTGAAATAAATATCTTCAAATGATATTTACGAAAAACACCCTGATGAGCACTGAAAAGTGCGTATTTAAACCCCTTAAGCTTAGGCATTCTAGTATCTTTATCTATCTTACTTTACCATTTTAGATTGATTTCGTATTATTTCCATTTTCAGGCACCTATCCCAAAAATAAGCTAACTCAGCTAAATAAGAGCTTAATTGAAGCAATTCTGGGATTGAACAAAGAAAGGAGTAAAGTAGAGGAAGAAAGAAGCAAAATGAAGCAAAGCAGCAAGTTCGATCGATCCAAGTCCAAGGTTCGATCGATCAAACATTGATCGATCTCAGCACTTTAAGATAGATCCAAGCCTTGACCCAAAGCACTTAAGTCCAAAAGTTCAATTGATCCAACATCATTCTTCGATCGATCGAACACCTTTGTCCTTATCCAAATGACTGATCCTATCCACGGCTGTACCACCCACCAACCACTTTTGTCCTTTTCCCATAAATATCTCCCATAAATATCTCGGATTTGTCTTTTCCAAAAAGCTCAGCCAGTTGTATCGATCTAGCCCAAAATCGATCGATCTCACTTCCTTTCGATCGATCGAACTTCCTCCAATGCGAAAAAGTTAAAATTCCATCCCATTGAAAGTTGTCCTTTATCTAATCATTAGGGAATATTATGTGCACGACCCTAGCTCATTTTGGGTGTCATTTTAACCTACCTATATAAGGATAAGGATTGTTTTTCCAAAAGGGAGCCAACATTATTTTTTGATATCATCTCTTGGAGAGGAAGTTGAGAGAAAGAGGAGGCTAGAGACACCATTGGAGACCTTCATCAACAAGGAGCAAACCTCTTCCATGGAGTTAGCCCTTGAGGGTTGGAGCATCATCACCATGAGTGGCTAGACATCCTCGTGGGGCTAGAGTTAGCCCCAAGAATTCTTTCTATATCTTAATCTTGTGTATTATTGAGGGATTATTGTTGTAGTTGATGTTTTGACACTTTGATATATATAGATCTTGTTTATTCAATGATTTATATGGTTTAATGATTCCAATTGGTCATTTCATTCCATCTATATGTCTATGTATGCTAGAATAGATGTTCATGTGCTTATCTCTAGATTTTGTGTCATTGATGCATGTCTATGTGTATTGATGCTATAGATTTAGAGATTGTCAAAACATTGTGCTTAAAAGAATGCTGTTGTGATTCTCTTAATGGTTCACGCTTATCTCTTAATGGGTTGTGCCTCTCCCCTAGTTTATTTTCATACTAGTAGTGTAGATATAGTGTAGTTGTAGTGTAGTGTTAAATGGGAGGACAATCTATGCTTGTTGTTTGATGATCCAAGCTTTTGAATGCAATTAGCATATGTCTCTATCCTTGTGTTGTATTTGGATTGTGAGTTTAATGAAAAGATTAATGACTTGTTTTGATTTATTGTGCCTTTCACATGTTGTTTAGACAATATATGCTTCATAGCTTAGATATATTGTACCTTTCACATGATGTTTAGACAATACATGCTTAACTAGTCATCCTTGCTTGTTGAATCAACCAAATACACATACCAATATTGCAACACCCTAATTGCCCTCATTAATCACTTGTCAATGATATAGAAATACATTGCTCGGTGGTGATCTCTAAACCCCAAGACTCTTCTCTCTCTTACTTACTCTTAATTACACTCTTTTGCTATTACTTAGTTTAATTTAGTTGCTCTTTAATCAACCAACCAACCAATTGTTTGATCACTCGACCTACTAGCCCTAATTGTGATTTCACAATCAACTCCGACATTGCTCAATCCCCATAATCCCTTGGGACGATCCCTACTCACCCTTACTACTTTAGTAGTAGTGTTGGTAGTGGTTTTTTTTATAAATTTAAACTTGACCCAAAAGGCTTTTCTTGAACCGCACATTCACTACATCAATTTTGGCGTATAAGGAACGGCCGTCGTCAAAATTTTGGCACCATTGCCGGGGATTAGTTAATTAGATTTGGCAACATCGGATTTGTGGAATTGATTAGGATTAGTACTCTTTTGATCGTGTTTTTACTTTATTTTTATTTTTCTTTTTGGTTACTTATTGTGTTGTTCTTACTTAACTAGATGCATTGTTGGAAAGGAAGCAAGCAAAGGAGCCATTGAGCATTCAATTCAAGCAAGCAAAGAAAGGAAAAATGCTAAAAACTTAAAAAAAAATTTGCTAAGCTAAGCTTTAAAATTTGGAGTTGAAGTGCTAAAGGACCTTTGTGAGACTTTCTTTACTCAATTCCTTAGTTAAATCATCGGCCCGCGTGGAGGCTATTTTATTGTTCTTTGTATCAACTTTATTAAAGCATAGGAATATAGGTTAAGTGTTTGTAGAGGGAGTTTCATTGCATTGTTGTGGAGGCATAGTATTTGTCATTCTTTGTGTTTGTTGTGTTTTGTATTGTGCATGCACGGGCGTCGTTCATTAAGACCAACTCTTGCCGCTCTTGATTTACATCTTGAATCTATCATTAGAAATCCTAGGGGAAGGGGATGTTCAAATAGAACCCGCCTATCAATGGATGACCATAATGATGATCATGTTGAGGACCTTGGTCACATAGACCAACAAGGCATCCTTCATCCAAATGTGCACAATGAGAACATTCAAGTACCATTAGGCATGCTTAGGCCATACATTCACCCACCACCACAACAACAAGGCCAAGTTCCATTCGAAATGCCAAGGCCAATGTATGATCCACAACCTCCCATTGTTAATCGAGGAATTCAAAATCAAGGTGTTCATGTTGCACCTCAAGTTGCTAACCCACCACTTGCTTTGAGAGACCATTATGTGCCAAATGAATATAATGCACCCACATGCATTCAATTGCCACCATTTCGAGCACACCATTATGAAATTAAAGCACAAACCATTCAAATGCTTCCTAAGTTTCATGGACTTCCAAGTGAAGAACCCTATAAGCATTTGGATGAGTTTCTTGAAGTTTGTTCTACCATGAAATACATGGACATACCATAAGAGGTTTTAAGGCTTAAACTTTTTCCATTTACCCTTAAGGACAAAGCAAAGTATTAGTTTAACAATCTTAGGCCTTTTTCAATCACTTCTTGGGCAGAAATGCAACAAGAGTTTTTGAAGAAATACTATCCGGTTTCTAAAACCAATGCCATGAGGACCTCAATTCGAGAATTTACACATGGGGATGGGGAGACATTCCATAAGGCATGGGAACGCTTCAATGAATTGCTAAGGAAGTGTCCACACCATGACATGCCCAAATGGCAATTAGTTCAATATTTCTTTAAGAGCTTATCAGACAACTATAAGGGTATGGTTGATGCTTCCATGGGTGGCTCTTACATTGATAGGAATAAGGATGACGTATGGCGTCTTTATGAAAGCATGAGTGAAAATTCTTTACATAGAATATTGTCATCAAAGAATGGTAGAAATACACAAGGTAGGAAGAGTGTTGGCTTATATCAAGTCGAATATTCAAATGAAATAGCTGCCGAAATGAAGTCTTTGTCTCAAAGGTTTGATCAATTTTTTATTAACCAAAACTTGGCGAACCAAGTAACTTCCTTCCCTAACCATTCTCATCGTGCATCAAATGAAACATGTATGACTCGTTCTAATGTTCTTCATTCTACTTCTCATTGTCCTCATGGACAAGTGCAAAATGAACCTAATGAGCAAGTCAATGCGGCTTTTGTGAACCAAGGGAACAATCCTTATGGTACTCATTACAATCCAAGTTGGAGAAATCATCCGAACTTCTCATGGAAAAACCAAGGGGAAGGCTCAAACCCTCCCCAAGGCGGTTTTCAAGGGAAGTATATTCTACCTCCAATGCAAAACCAAGGATCCCAAGTTTATAGGCCATACCAATCACAAGGGAATCAATTCTCTAATTCTCATTTTCCCAACCAATCATATTCCCAAGGTAATTCTCGAAGTCCCGCTTTTAAAGAGAAAGTTTTAAATGCTTTGGGCACTCTAAAGGCTAACACACAATTACTTCATTCTCACTCTCAATCTATTACAAAGCTAGAAACCCAAGTAGGGCAAATAGCTAGCACTCTTAATGCTAGAGAGAAGGGAAAGATGCCTATTAATGCCTCGCCTAAGCAACAATGTGTTGTGAAAACCCAATCCTCATCGGAGGGGTGTACCATAGAACATGTTAATGCGGTGACCATCTTACGGAGTGGTAGAGTTGTAAATAATCAAGTAGAAATGACCAATAAAGAGAGTGAACCGGTGCAACCACAAGTTGTCACCCGTCTCGTTTCACATTCTATTCCTCCTTCATTGCATGTGCATGATCTTATAAATGAGAAAGCTGAAAAATGTGATTTGAAAAGCGATTTTGAAAATAATCCATTAAAGAAAGTTTTGAAAAATGATGTTGAGAAAATTTTGTTGAAAAGTGAATTGAAACCTAATTTGAAAACTTCTTGTGTTGAAGAGGCTTTAAAAGAAAATTCTCAAAATATTTTCGAGCCAAGAGCTCCATTTCCGAACGCCTTGAAAGGGTCCATTTCGAAAGAAAAGCAAAAAGTCAAGACCAATGAGATTTTGGAAATGTTTAGGTAAGTAAAAGTTAATCTCCCACTTTTGGATGCAATCAAGCAAATTCCGGCTTATGCCAAGTTTTTAAAAGATCTTTGCACCCAAAAGCGAAAGAACAAAAGCCAAACACCAAAAAAAGTGGTTTTAACCGAGCAAGTAAGCTCAATTTTGCAACATAACACTCTTCCAAAGTTTAAGGACCCCGGTTCACCCACTACATCATGCATCATTGGTGAACATATCATTAATCGGGCACTTCTTGACTTAAGAACAAGTGTTAACCTTCTTCCTTACTCGGTTTATGTCAAACTAGGCTTAGGTGAATTGAAACTAACATCGGTAGTTTTGTAACTTGCCGACCGATCCATTAAAAAGCCTAGAGGTGTCATTGAAGATGTTTTGATTAAGATTGATAAATTCTTCTTTCCCGTTGATTTCATTGTCAGAGACACAGAACCGGTTTCCAATCCTAAGAGCCAAACACCCGTTATCCTTGGCCGTCCTTTCTTGGCAACCGCAAATGCCAACATCAATTGTAGGACAAGGATAATGAAGATTTCATTTGGCCACATGAAGGTGAAGTTGAATATCTTTAATCCCACCCCCAATTCATTTGACAAATATGAAGGAGAGGTCAATGTTGTGGAAAAATGTCATAAATTCAATAGTGAAGGAAATGAGTTTTTATTTGATGCAAGGGTTTCTAAAGCTTCATCTTCAACCTTGCATTCTCAAAGTGTTGTTTCAAATTCTTGCTTTGAAAGGGCATGGAAGCCCAAAAGTTTTGATGGCATAGACAAAGGATCAAAAGCCTCTTTTGAGCTTGATCCAACAAATTCTTCAAAGCACCATTTGTTGGGTAGAGTTCAAAGCATCAATCACCTTAACAAGGAGGGGATGCATTATAAGATCTTTGATCCGGGCTAAAAGAGCCCAATGTCTTGCCAGAGACGTTAAAGACTAGCAAAAGTATTCGTAGGGTGTCAAAACCCTATTCCTCCCCCATTTCTATCTTTCATTTCATTTCTTGCGAAGTCTAGATACTTGTTTTTGGTTCATATGCATTTCAAGGAACTTTGGTGAGGATTGCATAGGCTTTTATGTCATAACTGAGCATTTGGCAAAGTTCGATCAATCTCACATTGGAGTTCGATCGATCAAACTGTGGATTGCACTCAACACTTAGAAAAATTTTCGACCTGTATCCACCTGCATACAAAATTAGTTCTCTGCCCCATCGTTCGAACCAACTCCAAGATTGATCAAGAGACTTTCGATCGATCTAACTTCCAAGTTCGATCGATCTCAGGAGTCAACACTTAGAAAAATTTTGAGCCTGCAAAAACCTGCATATTTCAGCTCTCTGTCTGATCGTTCGAAACATTCCAAGATCGATCAAAAAGTTCTTCGATCGATCCAACTTCCCAGTTCAATCGATCTCATGTTCCAACACTTAGCCAAAATTTTGAACCAAAGACCTGCATATTTTTGCTCTCTGTCTGATGGATCGAACTCTTGTTTCAATCGATCACAAATCTTCATTTCATTATTTTAAATTTAGTTTGGCTTATCAAATTTTAAAAATTCAAAAATATTTTTATTATTTTATTTTTCAAAAATACCAAAAAGATTTTCTATTTTCTAATTTTAATTTTTAATTTTCCAATTCATTAATTAAAAAAAAAAAAAAACTTTGAGAGAGAAAGTTCGATCGATCTCAGCTGAGTTCGATCAATCGAACTAATCGGGGAATGTTTTTAAAAATCGAGGGTTCTCATGATCGATCATTTAGATCGATCTAACTCACCCTCAACCTCAAAACCCCCCTTTTTCTCTCTCGTCGCCACCGCTACACCTACTCATATCTTCCATCTCTGGCGAGATCTCCGACGAGAACCAAGCTTCTCTCTCTCTCTCTCATCTCGGTTTCGTCCCTCCCTCTTTGCATCCACATCTCCCTTCGATTTGGGTAAGATCCGAGACCTCACTAGTCGATTTCAAGCTTCAATCTCATGCATACATAGTTTATATGTTTGATTCATGCTTTATATGTGATTGAACCTCCATTGTCGACGCTTAAAATATGTATATATATATATGTATATCGTTGTATATATTTTTGATATTTTTGTTTGATTTGGGAGTATAGGCCATGTTTGGGTGATGGGAGTTGTTGATTTGATGTGTTGTAGGGCCCACGAACTCATTCGTGTGGGCCCCATGCTTCAAAACTCACAGATCTGTGACTGTAAGGTTTCTTCATCGCACTGTTCGATCGATCAAACAAATTTATGATCGATCGATCCAAATTTGGTGGTTGATCTCACCTAATTTTTTATTGATCCAACCTAATTTTTGATCGATCCAACCTAACTTTCGATCGATCGAACTTTTGTGATCGATCTCATTTCTTTTTCTGATCGATCGAATTTCACAGATCTCATACACACACTTCATTCATCCTATCTTATGTTCATGCTATCTTATATATGCCCAATGCCTGTGATATTCCACATTAGATGTATTTCATACTTACATTGTTGAGCATGTTTCATATTCTGTCACTCGCATAGATTCTTGTTTTGTCTATCTTATTTGACATACATGTTTCTATATTGTGCTTTATACTCTATTTATGCTGGCACTAACTCTTGAATTTATATTTGTAGACTATGGCTCGCGTCAAGACAGTAGTACGCAGACATCATCACGGCTCTAGCCGTAGACTTGATGACAGGGCCGGTCCATCTCATGTCCGGGATCCTAGTCCCAAGCACACACAGAGGAGAGTCCGACAGCCGACAGAGGAGACTACGCAGCCCTCCCATACAGAGGAGCCATTACACCCTACTCCAACCCAGTCGCCAGGTCGTCCAGCATTCACTCCATCACCATCTCCACTGCATAGAGGCGCTGAGCAGCCAGCTCAGCCAGCTCCTCTACGGCGTGACAGACTCGCGCCGAGATATGCACACATAACTATCGACCACGAATCAGCATTCGACACCGCATTCTTCTCCAGATCGGTGCTGCCTCGATCTGCCTACCAGGACATCATTTAGCGGGGCCTCTCAGCTATTCTTGCCCCAGTCACAGAGCCAATCTACCCGCGACTGGTACAGTTATTCTACCAGAACCTCCGACTGTCGCCGCACACTACAACCGAGCTTATCACCTCTATTGATGGCCATAAGATCACCATTACAGTAGATACTCTGGCCCATTCGACTCGTTGTCCACATCGGTGCCCGCCAGAGCTTTAGGAGACTTATCCCAGGCTCCACAGGCCTTCTTACGCCGATATGACGATTTTTCTCACAGGTTACCATGCCGGTGGCGAGACCTTCGCCACCCGGACATTCTTGCCGGATGACCTGTGGTTTACAAATTCGGTGCTCTACCAAAATATATACATGGTAGGCCACAAGATTCAGAGGCGGGGCGACTATCTAGAAGCCCTATACGCCTTCTATACCGGCCACTGGGTGTATATTCCTGCGCTTATCTGGAGCGTGATGAGGAAGCTCTATGATGAGTACGTCAGCAAGAGGCGCCCAGAAGGGCCAAGTCTCTTCCATTCAGCCACCTCATCACCCAGATTCTCATTGAGCAGCGCTATCCCATCCATCCATAGGAGGACCCAGAGAAAGGTTCCTGTCACTTCCTCAAGAAGGACTGGGACAAGAGCTACAGAGCTATTATCACTCGCCTGCAGACCCATGCCGTACTGGCGGCTGCAGAGCTGGACTTAGAGGAGGAGGCAGCAGCACAAGCAGCCCCGGCACCAGCAGAGCCAGCAGCAGCAGCTCCCACAGCGGACGATGCACCAGTTGATCCAGCTGCCGAGCATGATGACATTGATATAGACATTGACTTAGAGCACTCAGCGGATGACGCAGCTCAGCATTCTCCAGTCGGGTCACTTATTCACAAGCAGGAGCTATCTTCTGACTCATCTATACCAGACATGACCCCCGGCTTCGGAGTGCGTCTGCAGATGCTTGAGGACACTGTTGTTGCCATCAAAGTTGACCTCACGGCCCACAGAGCAGAGTTCGCTACCTTTCGCACGATATCGCGACCATGTTCAGAGATTTATCTAGAGACATCCGCGGAGCCAGACCTTCCCGTCTCACCTCATCTTCCTGAGCTCCCACTCTTTTCTATCTTATGATCCCTCTCTCCTTTTAATACTTTATTATTGTCACTGTATTATTTTTACAGTCGGTCTATCGGCTCTGAAATTTTTGTTGTACCTGCACTTTATTTATTTTATATATCTGTTTTTGCTATGGATGTCATATGATTATATTCTCATATCTGTATGTTTGACTCCATCAGGTGCATCACAATGACTTTAGTGAGAGAGTGCTACCCAATTTTCAGGACTACCCTTATACCTCTCTCATTTCATTTTCTGTTTATCCCATTTACACTTGCATGTTCACTATACACTGATTATCCCATTTTGTTATCTGATAAGTTTATCCAAGTGCCAATTTTCAAGACCACAGTTCATCCCAAGTTTAGGGGGGCCATGCCACCCACTTCGGATACTTCAGTCCCAATCATTCTTGCTTAGTTGCACTGGTATACTCTTTCCTTGGTTCTCTTTGCACATTGAGGACATTGTGCAATTTAAGTTTGGGGGGAATGGTGCTCTATAGTGATAGTTTTAAATTCAAACTTTTAGCATGACTCGTGTATTTGAGGGATATTTCTATGTTTGGTCCATACCCAGCTATGATTTTGATCTTTTGAGGACTATATTACTTAAAATTTAAAAATTGCTTGACTTGATAGTCCAATACTCCTTGTATGCCTTATGAATGCCATTTAGGAGTAAATTTTTCGAAAGATTGATATCTTGCTTGCACTTGTGGTCCACATCATCCTAATTTTGTGATTGTTTTGAGATTCACTCTAGTCTTCTACACTAGCACAGGCGCACACTAGCATTCATTTGTGGGGTACATGCTTTGTTGATTATTGAATTGGTTATATGCCAATTGAGCTAGTAGTGCATTGAAAGCTTTCATTCTTGATAAAGGTGGATAACAACCCATTTTCACTAAGTAGCCGGGATTCTAGCCTCATCAAACACTGAACTTCTCGCGCCGAAAGGTGGAGGGCCCAAACTCTAGGTTAATAATTGAACTTGTTTAAAAAAAAAAAAAAAAAAACAAAAGCAATAAAAAGTGAGGACTTCTCACAAAAAGGTGAGAAGTAAGAAATGATTAGATAGTTGTTGTCTTGATTTGTAACCTATTTGATTTGAGCTTGTAAGTCCGCAGGGGTGTTTGAACACCTAGTGCCCTAAAGCCGTTTGGTTTGGGAGTCATTGACCTAACGTTCGACCTCATGAATCGCTAGAAAGCTTAATAGATCAACACATTGTACTATACTTCCATCTTTGATCCTATAAAATATATATATATAAATATCCAAGTGAAAAAAATAAGCGCACCTAGAACAATAAAGCTTTAATAAAAGGTCCACTTTTTGTCTTGATGATCGGTACTAGATTTGTATGCTAGTTTGAGGGTAAGGATGTGATTTATTCTTTAGTTAGCTAAGATAGCAACACATTGATGCCGGTCTACTCAAAAGAATTCTAGAGTTGTTTTGAATTACATGATCACTTTCTTGATGTGTGGAGGACCATACTTGCTTGCTTGATATTGAAATTTTGAGAGATTGCTTGGAAAGGGTTAAAAAATTGCATACTTGAGGTAGTTTTCTCCCAATGCTTGTTTGCAATATTGGTACCTCTTTTGAAAAAAATGAGCTTAATGTTTATGGGTACCATTTCTGGAAACCCTCACGAGACTTCACTCGTCCACTAGGGATAACCTAGGGGTTTAAAAGGCGTGTTGCATGTGCCAAGTGCAATCGTGTTCCCTACGAAAGTGGCGTTATCCATTTATTACTTTCTAGTCATAGTTGTATAGTTATTCATTTCATTCCTTTACTTTCTAGTTCATTGCTAGGGACTAGCAGTATTTAAGTTTGGGGGTGTGATGAGCACAGAAAAGTGCGTATTTAACCCTTTAAGCTTAGGCATTCTAGGATCTTTATCTATCTTACCTTACCGTTTTAGATTGATTTCGTATTATTTCCATTTTCAGGCACCTATCCCAAAAATAAGCTAACTCAACCAAATAAAAGCTTATTTGAAGCAATTCTGGGATTAAACAAAGAAATGAGCAAAGTGGAGGAAGAAAGAAGCAAAATGAAGCAAAGCAACAAGTTCAATCAATCCAAGTCCAAAGTTCGATCGATCGAACATTGATCGATCTCAGCACTTCAAGATAGATCCAAGCCTTGACCCAAAACACTTAAGTCTAAAAGTTTGAACGATCCAACATCATTCTTCGATCGATCGAACACCTTTATCCTTATCCAAATGATTGATCCTATCCACGGCTGTACCACCCACCAACCACTTTTGTCCTTTTCCTATAAATATCTCCCATAAATATCTCAGATTTGTCTTTTTCCAAAAAGCTTAGCTAGTTGGATCGATCCAGCCTAAGTTCGATCAATCTCACTTCCTTTCGATCGATCGAACTTCCTCCAGTGCGAAAAAGTTAAAATTCCATCCCATTGAAAGTTGTCCTTTATCCAATCATTAGGGAATATTGTGTGCATGACCCTAGCTCATTTTGGGTGTCATTTTAACCTACCTATATAAGGATAAGGATTGCGTTTTCAAATGGGAGCCAACATTATTTTTTGATATCATCTCTTGGAGAGGAAGTTGAGAGAAAGAGGAGGCTAGAGACACCATTGGAGACCTTCATCAACAAGGAGCAAACCTCTTCCATGGAGTTAGCCCTTGAGGGTTGAAGCATCATCACCATGAGTGGCTAGACATCCTCTTAGGGCTAGAGTTAGCCCCAAGCATGCTTTCTACATCTTAATCTTGTGTATTATTGAGGGATTAGTGTTGTAGTTGATGTTTTGACACTTTGATATATATAGATCTTGTTTATTCAATGATTTATGTGGTTTAATGCTTCCAATTGGCTATTTCATTCTATCTATATGTCTATGTATGCTAGAATAGATGTTCATGTGCTTATCTCTAGATTTTGTGTTATTGATGCATGTCTATGTGTATTGATGCTATAGATTTAGAGATTGTCAAAACATTGTGCTTAAAATAATGCTTTTGTGATTCGCTTGATGGTTCATACTTATCTCTTGATGGGTTGTGCCTCTCCCCTAGTTTATTTTCATGCCAGTAGTGTAGATGTAGTATAGTTGTAGTGTAGTGTTAAATAGGAGGACAATCTATGCTTGTTATTTGATGATCCAAGCTTTTGAATGCAATTAGCATATGTCTCTATCCTTGTGTTGTATTTGGATTGTGAGTTTAATGAAAAGATTAATGACTTGTTTTGATTTATTGTGCCTTTCACATGTTGTTTAGACAATATATACTTCATAGCTTAGATATATTGTACCTTTCATATGATGTTTAGAAAATACATGCTTAACTAGTCATCCTTGCTTGTTGAATCAACCAAATACACACACCAATATTGCAACACCCTAATTGCCCTCATTTATCACTTGTCAACGATATAGAAATGCATTGCTTGGTGGTGATCTCTAAACCCCAAGACTCTTCTCTCTCTTGCTTACTCTTAATTGCACTCTTTTGCTATTACTTAGTTTAATTTAGTTGCTCTTTAATCAACCAACCAACCAACCAATTGTTTGATCACTCGACCTACTAACCCTAATTGTGATTTCACAATCAACTCCGACATTGCTCAATCCCCATAATCCCTTGGGACGATCCCTACTCACCCTTGCTACTTTAGTGGTAGTGTTGGTAGTGGTTTTTTATATAAATTTAAACTTGACCCAAAAGGCTTTTCTTGAACCGCACATTCACTACATCAATTTTGGCGTATAAGGAATGGCCGTCGTCAAAATTTCGGTGCCGTTGCCGGGGATTAGTTGATTAGATTTGGCAACGTCAGATTTGTGGAATTGATTAGGATTAGTACTCTTTTGATCGTGTTTTTACTTTATTTTTATTTTTCTTTTTGGTTACTTATTGTGTTGTTCTTACTTAACTAGGTGCATTGTTGGAGAGGGAGCAAGCAAAGGAGCCATTGAGCATTCAATTCAAGCAAGCCAAGAAAGGGAAAATGCTAAAAACTTAAAAAAAAAAAAATTTGCTAAGCTAAGCTTTAAAATTTGGAGTTGAAGTGCTAAAGAACCTTTGTGAGACTTTCTTTACTCAATTCCTTAGTTAAATCGTTGGCCCGCGTGGAGGCTATTTTATTGTTCTTTGGATCATCTTTGTTAAAGCATAGGAATATAGGTTAAGTGTTTGTGGAGGGAGTTTCATTGCATTGTTGTGAAGGCATAGTATTTGTCATTCTTTGTGTTTGTTGTGTTTTGTATTGTGCATGCATGGGCGTCGTTCATTAAGACCAACACTTGTTGCTCTTGATTTGCATCTTGAATCTATCGTTAGAAATCCTAGAGGAAAGGGAAGTTCAAATAGAACCCGCCTATCAATGGATAACCATAATGATGATCATGTTGAGAACCTTGGTCACATAGACCAACAAGGCGTCCTTCATCCAAATGTGCACAATGAGAACATTCAAGTACCATTAGGCATACCTAGGCCATGCATTCACCCACCACCACAACAACAAGGCCAAGTTCCATTCGGAATGCCAAGGCCAATGTATGTTCCACAACCTCCCATTGTCAATTGAGGAATTCAAAATCAAGGTGTTCATGTATACTAAACCAAAACGAAATGAAATAATCAACGTGCAAGCATACTAGGTACAAGTATACTAAACATAACTGAAAATCTACGCACCAAACAACTAAACACATAGTGTACAAGGGTAATCAAATATGCTACCTATCACATAGGGGTCAAACATCAGAGACACGCTACACATCACCTATGACGTTAGCATGACTAGCAGATATAGTAAATGAAAACACATCACCTATATCATCACATAACTACCAAATAGTCACATCCCCTAACAAATTTCTAAGGCATGCACAAAACAACAAGGCATATAAACATGTAGGAATGACTATGCAAATAACAATCCCACAAAATCACAAGCAAGAAGGGATGAAATGCCTCTCAAAAGAACAAACTCACTAAAGTGAATTCCAAAAACCCGGATGAGTCCAATCCCTCACAGCAAGGAAGTGAATCATCTCTTAGAATGAACACTAAGATTCCCGAAACAAAGAGTCTACAAGTCTTTCCCAAGACTGGCTCAAACACAAGGTAGAATCCTAACGCCACACAGGATAAAACCACCACTCTAAGAAGAAAGGGCACGGGAACCTCGCCGTTAAGGCCTACGAAGATAAAACTTCCAATCCCCAAGGAAGGACTCGAGTCAATCTGACTCGTCGTCCTATGACGTTAGAAATAAGACCCCAATGACGTCACCACATCAAGGTTACCACGAAACCCCAAGAGATGATGTCCTAGCATCAATCTCAACCAACCAAGCTGGAACAACCCACAATGCCTAAACAAGACATAAAAGTAAGCAGTTGACACGTAACATAGCAATAGACTACATACTCACACAAGTAGTGAGGTCATATAAGGCATGTCAATGTATGCATCATACTATCATACTAAGAATAACAAGTACATGCAATACGCTAAAGTAGACAAGCGTAACCAACATGCTAAGCAAACAAGCGTAAGTTAATATGCTAAAACAAACAAGCATATACAATGTACTGAAGCCGACAAATATATACCGTATGCTAAGGCAGACAAGCACATACAACATGCTGAGATCTGCAAGTATATACAATGTACTAAGGTAAACAAGCATATGTATTATGCTGTGATAGTTAAGGTAAACTTCTAAACATACGTCCACATAAGCACGTAAACAAGTTATCAAGAAGCAGCTAAACACATAGAGCATGGCAATACAAGCATGATATGCACCCAAAACCCATCGTCCTAAGGTTTTCTAACCTAGGAGCTCTGATACCACCTGTGACGATCCTGGATTTTTCAACCCAGTGTGTCCTGTGAAGAACCATAGTTTGACCCGATAACGGATCCGAAATGAGGAAGCAAAAATAGAAAACAAGACTCTAAGAAGTCAAAGTGACCTTCCATGAGGTCGTGGAACTTAATGAGAACTGATGTGGAAGCAAAGATCAAAAATATGACAAATAAACCCCCAGGGGCAAAATAGTCATTTATGAAAACTATGGACTCGGATGCTACCGAGCACACCGTTGGAAGGACAATGAAAAACTAATCAAGATAGACTGAAGAATCGCATGATTCGGAGTCCGGACGAAGGAGATATAAAGCTCCAAAGTCTCATAAAAATCAGACTTTCCGGGTTAAAAATCAGTGCGGCAAGAGTACTTTACAAGGGGTAAAATGGTCTTTTCAGACAAAAATAGATCCAACTGATCATACCATTAGATAGACTATGAAACATTAACGAATCTAGACTTAAGAATCATTTGATTCGGAGTCCAAATGAAGAAGATATGAAACATCAAAGTTTCAAAAAAACCAACTTTTGGATTTAAAATCAGTGCGGTAAGGGTATTTGATAAGGGCTAAAATGGTATTTTAAGATAGAATTGGATGCAACCGTGCATACCATTGAATAGACCAGCAAAAACTAATAAACTTAGACTCAAAAATTACTTGATTTAGAGTCGGGACGAAGAAGATATGAAGCCTCAAAGTTTAAAAAAAACCAACTTTCTGGGTTCAAATCTGGGCAGGACCTGCACAGATTTTTCGACTTCAAATCCCCCCCCCCCCCCCCAAAATCATGTTTTCTACATGACCATGTCAAGAAAATATTTTATTTTACAAGTGAAATCCCGAAATGCCCCTTAGATCAGCACTTTTTTCGGAAAAACCTGGAACGCACCAGGTTTCCAGATCTGCGAGTTGTTTTCGGCATCAAAACAATTTTTTTGGTAAAAACTCAGAGAAGAAACCCCCCCTAAAATCATGTTTTCTACCTAATGCATTAAAGAAAATGAAAAAAATGCACTTTGAAGTACCCAGAGTGCCCCTAAATCAGAAAAAGGGCAAGAGGATTAAAAATCTGCTAAATGCATAACAGAAAGCTGAACTTTGCATGGGATTTCCGGCACTAAGGCGACATTTTCTGGAAAAACACGAAGAAGAAACCCCTCATAAAATCATGTTTTCTAAGTGACCATGTCAAGGCCGGAATTTATTTCCCGAAAGAAAATTCCAAAATGCCCTTAAACTGGATTATGCAAGAAAACTTTGAAATTAGTCCATAGGAGGCTCAAATCACAAAGGAAAGGGTTTTTCTTGAAAACGACCATGCACGCAGACATAACTTACTTATTAGGACGCGCTACAATGATCCACGCCGTAAAAATACCGCCGATGCAAAATCCGACCCCCCAACGGGCAAAAAGGCAAAAATGAACAAGAAAAGGTAAATTTAAAAACCAAAATTATCAAATGATTTCAAATTATTGTTTGGCCCTTAGCCACACTTCAAACATGATTTATCAGACCCTATGAAAGAATAAAAATGAAATTACCACACCCGATGCAAAAGTTATGATGCAATGACGTAGCATTTTTCAATATTTTCATAATATTTTATGAAATCAAAAGTTGCATAGGATACAAATTAGATGTCATTGGCCTATGGCCTCATCTCATACATGTCAAATACATTGTAAAGAGTGTACTTATGTACACGTTACATGATTTGAATCAAATATACACATTTTGACATATAAGGCTACAAGTGGCATTTCAAGCTAACTTTTACAAGAATTGAACCCTTCAAGGCTACAAATCATCTAAGCAATATGAGAATCTCGAACGTTGATTCCTGTACCTGAAAAATGTCCCCACTACGTGGGTGAGTAACATAAAGCTACTCGTAGGAGATGAGCATGCATCGACCTAGCATTTTACAATTCTATCACCTTAAGATGAAACATGTTAAAAGGGCTCATGCCACCTAACGTCTATGTCAAAATGAGACTCAGGGATCATCCTAAGCTACTTATGCAATTGAAATGAACAACAACATACAAGTATACAAGCTCAAGTACACTAAATCGTATTAAAACATGATACACGACATACAAGCATACATTTCCAAGTATACTAAACCATATTAAGACAAGTCATGCAATGTCTAAGCATATGTACACAAGTATACATTTTATATGGAAATCTCGTAAATCAAATATACGAACACAAGTATACTAAGCTAAAAGAGATACGCCTAACACAAGTATACACGGCACAAGCATATGAAATGAAATTTAAACTCACAGAGCAAGTATACAAGTTCAAGTATACTAAGTAGGATTCAAATATCCAAAGAAATCATCAATTCTCAAGCTACAAGTAATCCATGATTAATAACTTGAAATTAAATGCTAAATCAAATAGTGGAAAGACTAGGACATGCGGTCGCTAGACCAAGTAAGTATTTTCGGGTAATTACGACCCACAAGGTACCACCTAGTGCGCACATGCATAAGTTATTCCGGGCAATTACGACCACAAGGTACTACCTAGTGCGCACTTATGACTTAGAAGACTCTTGTCTCAGTACTAGAGCCAAACCCTAGCCATCATACGAAATATGTCCTTACAAGCTTCCCAAAATCAATAAGTTAGACCAAACTTATATCAAAATCAATAATGCATAAAACCATCTTCCATGCACAAATAAGGTTGAATCCACACAAACCATGTCCTCGGATTCAGGTCTAAATAACATATGACATGTCAAGTCTCCAATATGCAATTATACATAAAGCAAGAATATTTTACAATAATTGAATCACATTACCATCCTAAGCCACAAGTACTAAATAAGCTTCAATTTAGTAACAAGCTTTCAAGGTAAACAATTGTAATATTCTAACAAGCTATATACCTACACAAGATATATTTAAACAACCTTTACAAGTCAATGATATTCTATATCATGCTAAATCCAATTACCATTTTAAGAGGCCCCAAGTACTAATTTTACATCCAATTAGTAATATGTTCACAAGGTAATTAATTTCACTACATTAAAAGGGATTTTCAACCTAACATAAAAAGTCTCTAGATTTAATATTAATACCAAACAAAACTCAAATTAATATACGTTAAAAGACATAACATAGTTTTCACATATATTATACCCAAAATCAATTTAAGTGACTACAACACTTAAAAATAAAATTAACTAAGCTAATCAATTAATTTTCTCTAGATTTTCAAACATATCTAAATGTCCTTAATTTAATATATGTTAAAGAACTCACTAAGGCCTACTTTAATATCACATTACAAGTTGATTCAATGCTTGATACAACTAGGTGAATTAAACTTTCACAAAAGATAAATATTAAATAAAATTTGCAATTCTTATTCAAATAACCCTAATTTAATATATATCAACCACCATACCAAGGCCTAAATTTCTAGCATGCCACAATTTAATTCTAAGTTGCCTAGCATCATGAGAATTAAATCTTAAACAAAGAAAATAATTAAATTAAATTCTATAACTTGAACAAGGCATGCTCACAAGTTGTATATGCTCATATAACAATCAATACAACATTAATATAACCCCAAAACATCCCCTACCTCAATTTAAGATGAAAATCTCAAAAGCCACCTAAACGAAACAGCTCCAAATCCGACAATACTTCGGGGTTTTGTTGGGGACAACGCCGTGAACAAGAATCCCAAGAAAGCCCCATAAAAATCACAACTTGACCTCAAACACAAACTCAAGAAATGGTCAAAAATGGATTCCATGGAAGATCCAGGTCATGCATGGAGAGGGGAGAAGATTACTTTTTGACTTTAAGTCCCCCTATTTATAGAAAATCTCAAAAGGTGCCCCGAACCGGTCCAACTAGGTCCGGAAAAGTGAAATTTGAGTAGACGCGCTCAAACGGCAAAACTCTATGAACAAAAAAGATTCAAAATGAGAAAATATGAATAATGGAAGAAACAGCTTCAGAAACCGAGTCCCGAGCAGAAAGTTATGCCCTAAACAAGTTCGGTGGCAATCGGGATCAAAAACTCTGAAACTGGAGAAAAATGACCAGAATGGAATTCTATGAGTACACTACTCGAGGAAGAGTGAAAATGAATCTCGTACGAGAATTCATGCTCAAAATGAGGCATTTTTGCACTAACTTTCATTAATTGCACAATGACCCCTCAAAAAAGTGAAAACTGCACTAATGACCCAGAATGAAAATATCTTCCAAAAATATTTTCTTAAAAACCCCTGAAATAAAATATCTTCAAAAGATATTTACGAAAAATACCCCAAAAAAAGAAAATAATTCCAAAGAACTTTGCATCCATGCCCCTATGGACACTGGGAGCAACCAGAGTACTTTCTTGCAAAAGTAAAGATACGTATTTCGTGGAAACCACTTAGAATGAAGATACGTGAAGTCAAAAACCAACTCCGAACACAAAGAGTGAGGTGACACCAACAAAGTAACAAATGGGGAAAAGACAAAATAGGAAAAATGACGAAAAGTGAATAGTGTCGATAAACGAAAAATGTGGAAATGACTCGATCTTCAAAGGAAGTTGTCAATCCAAAGAAAAAAGTCTCAGAAACTATTTTCGAGCACTCGAGATGACACTAAGCGATAAGAAACTGAACTCAGAAAAGAAATTTCAATGAAAAAAATTCATCCGTAAAATTCTGAGGAAAAAGGAAAGGAAGGAAATGACCGGGTCATTACACACACCAACCCTTACAAATTGAAGCTAGCTTGCTTCTTCTTTCTTGAGCCACACCAGTCCTTACAAATTGAAGATCAAATTTGTTGCATACAAATATGTCTCTCAAAGATTAATATTCAAATCAAAGCTCACAATAATCTGTCACAGATTTGATATACAAATATTAGCTCACAACTAGAGTATAAATGAATATATTGAAGCTCAATACTCTATGAATGGTATGGGATGAGAGAGTATGATATGAATGAAGAACAAAAGCTCTTTGGATGCTAGAAGATGTCTCTCAAGTGTAGCAACAACTAATCCCGAAGTCCCCTTGCTCTATTTATAGAATTTCAGCATCTAATTCAAAAATAGAGCTGTTGTGCACGCTGCCCGAGAGGAAATAGCCGTTCAGATTCAGATCTGGGTAAGGTTCGGTAGACCGAAATAAAATACCCTTGTGTTTTGGTCATCCGAAATGACTTAAGGTTGGATATCATCCTCTCAGTATCTCTGTTTCGGTAGACCGAAATGAAACCCACACTTGTTTCGGTCGACTGAAATGAAATGAGATGTGCTGAGTGCCTTATTTCGGTAGGCCGAAATAACTTACCTATGCATTTCGGTCTGCCGAAATGAAACTGCTGCTTCATGAGTTGTTCTAAGTTAACAGATTAGACAGTGCTCTACAAGACATCTGCACAGACCTTATTTTCATTGAAAACATTTAAGTAAATGTTTCCATTTACTTTAAGTTTACAATGTAAATAAGGAAGTACCCCCCATTTGGATTCAATAAAAAATACTAAAAAATTGAAATCCAACTAAATCAAAATGTAGAAATTCAGTTTTAGTACAAATTTGGATTTTTGACAGTTTTGGTAAAAATGAATCCGCATGTAGACCAATGTAGACTTGGTTAAAAATTATGATAAAATCAGTTTAGGCTAGTTTAAGTATAAAGAGTTATTACCGGAAAAAATTATTTTGAAATAATCATTATTTCAAAAATCCATTTTTCACACTTCGCCAAAAACACAGTTTTTCATGACGCGCATTCTGGGGTCCAAATGTCCATTACCAACTCATGGTAATGAAGGCTTCTTATGCCTTAATTGTTGACCAATATGAATTTTATGATTGATGTGCATGGTCTTAGCATTTCTAGCACAAGTGATGAATTCTTTCAAAGCTTATGCAAGCTTGAACTAACTCACTCTTTAACAATGACTTCATATGCAATTATATATGAATGAAGTGCATAATCTATTGCTAATATAAATAAAAGAATATGAATGATGATATGATATGCATGGTCGTATAGAGATGAGCTTCAAATGAATTCATAAATACTTTGACATTTGATCCTAAACACTCACCATCCTATATACCCCTTTCTTCAAGCTTTATCCATGATCTTTAGGCTCTGAGGTATTCTTGCTTTCTTCCTTTCTTTGACTTGTTTTCTTGCTCGTTGTAGTTCAAGCCATCTTTCCTTGCAACTTCAAGTCTTTGTCTCATTTGCTTTCCATAGATGTGATCTTGAGTAATGGAACACTTGAAATGATCTTTCGTGCTTCATTGAGGTCATTCTATGAATGTGAATAATCTATATAACACTCAATGTAAACATTAGCCCTTAAACATCATTAATGGTTTGTTATCATCAAAACCTCTAGATTATCCTTGGATGGAATCATTAAGGTCAACATGTATATATATATACACACACCACATATTATAAAGAATGGGGCAAGTGGGGGAATGACCCTAGTCCTACATTGGCTTTATCATGAATGATGATGTTCCCTCTCTCAAATTCAGAATTATATGTTATATATAATGTATGAACAACACATTATACCAAATTAAATAAATTTTTTGATAGAAAAATCTAATAGATCTAATTTTTTTTTATTTGGTGATAATCATCTTTAAACAATTAAATTTGGATGAGAAGTTTGTAATTAGATACAAAAGAAAAGAAGATGAATATGAATGTTTTGAAATTTAGGAGAGATTGGGATGAGAAAAGAAAATGAAAGAAAAAGAAAGGAAGATAAGCATGAAAAGTTTTAAAATTTATATATAAGAGAGAGAGAGAGAGAGAAAAAAAAAAATAAAATAAAAAAAATAAAAAATAAAAAAATTAATTTCTATATCAATGAAAAGGCCTATGAAAAAAATATACGTGACTAATAAATAGAGTGCCAGTCTTTCATGATTCGTATCATGAAAATGAATTAATGATATATATAATTTTCCATGAATTTGTAGTGATTATTTGTCTCAACTCTCAAATATGACTGAAAGATGTAAATCTAATAATATATATATATATATATATATATATATATATATATATATGTATATATATTTTTTTTCTACTGAACAATGTTTGATTTTAGGAGAAAGAGGGAAGGGTCAGTTTCTCTTGCCTGTAGTCATCATTTTTTATTTTTCCTTTTAAAACTTAAATACCTATTGATGTTTTATTGGGCCACCATATCAGAAGAAGGAAATTCCTTCTTATGCGGCCTAAGGTAAGCACTGTTCTTACTTATTTATCTCATAAAAGTATCCTTTGTGAAAATAATATATTTAATAAATAAATATATTATTTCTATTCATAAAACTTACCGGTCACGTTTCTTGTGATCAAAATAATCAAGTAAATGTAAATGATCTAGCATAAATGTCTTCTTAATAATATTTGTACAAACTTTCAAATATTAATAATTATCCAAACTACACAGAATATTGGCCACAAGGTCATTTGAATAAATCAAAGTAATTATTGAATAATATATAAGTTCATTATTCTCCCATACTTAAGAATAATTAAGTTATAACATAAATAAGGAGAAATTATAATGATGGGTATTATAATTTTTAAAACTTTTCTTCAATCCAGTTCAATGTGTCTTACACATCAATGTGTACAAGTAATTTTATTTATAATGACTAAGATAAGTTAGTCACTATATAAACATTTACAATTTATCCGAACAGAGTGACCAACTATTATTCAATAGTGTGAGGTGACACTTTTATAACAAACTAATTTCTATGATTTATATCAGTAATAACCATAATTTTCGGAGATTTAACCAACAGGTCAGTGGCCTAACGGTATTAGGCCCTTATTTTCAAAATGGAGGTCAGAGGTTCAAGCCTCAGTGGAGGTATGTGTGTGTGAGTACCAACTAAGAAAGAAAAAAAAAATTGGAGATTTATTTAAGAATTTTAATTCCATGCGTGTGTAAGTACCAGCTTTGTTCTGGGTCATCTTCCTCCACTGCATTGTTGATACCGACAGCAGCCACCAAAACCCAAACCCAAAGTCTCAATTCAAAACCCAAAGTCAATTAACAAAGGTCGTCATTGACTGGTTCTTTGCGAGAGGTCACTTCACAAGGTCAATATGAATGTGGTTTTGGAAGTTATGAAAAGTTAATTTTACATTTATAAAACCACTACTACTATGTAGCGTAGCGAGTAGGGATCATCCAGAGGGACTATAGGCTTGAGTCAATTTAAAATTAGTGAACAAATGATTCGATAGAAAAGATAGGTTGATTATAATCCTAATTAAACTAAACAAAATAAACAAATGCAAATAAAATAAATGATAAATGGATAATGGAATGGAAAAAGAGATGCTTAGGTCATGGACTCCACCTTTGGCCTTGTAAATGTACCACTGCAATCAAATTGGGGAAAATACTTGTGCAAAAATAAAATTGTGACTACCAGCATATAATCATGGTCAAGAGAATATGTAAATTGCAACAATAAGCATAACCCATCAAATATAAGCATGAATTGTCTACCTACCTACTTCTACACTAGTATTGTAGCACAAACCATCAAATCTAAGCGTGGACTACTAAAGTAACAGAAAACCGTTCTCTCAATATGGAAAGGTGCTTTCTTACACTTCAAAATATCCAACCCCTTCTCCCTCTATTTTACTACTATTATAGAGGTTTACAGATATTCTAGAAATTTCCTCTTTCATCTTCTAGGCTGGGCTACTCCTCTGGGCCTTTCTTTGCACACGGATTCACTTCTTGCCCACTTGATGTTGGGCTTGAGACATTTTAATGAATATTGGGCCTACTGGGCTACCATCCAGTTCATTCCATAACTCTTTTCATATTTGGTCTTTAATGGACCGGTATATATTCGGTCCAGCTTACTTTTGGTACGATCATCTGCCCCCTAATGTCTCCCTAATTAATTAAGGTGAGATTATCAAAGAGACGTAAAAGTAATGTGACGGATCAAGATGATGACGTGGGGAAGTGAACGGTCAGTTTAGAGATCCATGTTTTGAAAATCAAAATCTCATCATTCATCTGACACCTCGGTCAACGAGACTTCTTTTTCTTTAAAACCCTCAGCTTTCGCCCTCAACCTTTCTTATTGTCTTTCTCATCTTCTTCCTTTGATATCTTGACATTGATCTTTCTCTGGCAATCACAAAGTCCTATCCCGTGAGCTTTTCCTTGGGGTTTCCTATTCTCCAGCTTCTCACAGTGTATTTGTTGAATCCATTCCTCAAGGTCAGTTCTAATCTCTTGCAATTTCTCGAAAAACTTCTCTTTTTTTAATAGATCTGGGGGTTTCACTTATAGTCTCTATGGCTATAGACTTAGACCTTCTTTGTTCGAAGTATAAGATCCCCAGTGATGTTCTTGTTAGACTTTGTCCTGAGGATGTGAATGTGAGAATTGGTAAAGGTTTTCTTCCCGGAAGGATCTTCTTTTCCCTCTTTCACTTAAATTTAATCAGATTCCCTTTACATCCCTTCTTTTGCTATGTCTTTAACAAACTAGGACTTTCTCCCCTTCAAGTAAATCCCAATTTTCTTAAGATCTTATTAGTCCTTCTGATTTTGAACTGAGACAGGGACTTAGACCTTGATATTTTGGATCTTCTTCTCTGTTATAAGGTTAATAAAATTAGGTTAAATGATATGCACTACCATCTCTACCTTATTGAGAAACAGTCTATATGTACAGATAAACTTGATTCTGGGAAGGGCTGGAAAAGTGATCTGATTGGGGTCAGAGGGGCTTGGCAAACTCCAATCGCTCAGGACTTTCCTATCCTAACCACCTTTGGGGAGTGCTCTGTCCCCTTATATAAGAAATATAAAAACATAAGATCGACTGTCCTTGTGAAATTTACCTTCCTCGCTTCTGTTCTTTCCTTTTCTATTCATTGGGTATCCCTCATGATGAATTGGGTTATAGCATTTGCAAGGCCAGGATCGACCACTTGAAGGAAAATGTGCTGAACAATATTCCCTCTGCCTCCGAACTACTCACACCAGACAACCTTTGTGATATTTCACTCTTGGGAGCTAGCATGGAGGAAATATAAATCCCTTTGTTCAGCAAGAGGAGGAATCCTTCAGGTGCAATCCCCACTGCTATTCTTGCATCTATCCCTAGCTCTAATCCTCCTGGGTCCGGTCCAACTGTTGTTCTAACTTCTACACTGAACGTCAATCCTTCTGGGACTTCTTCAACCACTGCCCCTAATGTCGAGGGTTTTTTCTTGTCTGAACATCTTCCTCGGACAGAAGTCTGGGAAAGAGACCCCAACTTGAAGGTGGGGTCAGATCTGGATGACATTCCTTTGTCACAAAGGGTTAGGACTCATGGGGTTGTCACAGCCATCCTTCCACAACGGGCGCCTACCGCTGGCGGTGGGGTGGCGGGAGCCTCAGCTCCTCCATCGAATGTGATCCCATGGGCTCCCAAGTTCAGAAGAAAGGATGGATCTCTTGTTACTCCTACTGACATAATGTTCAAGGATGCCTCAACCGCTCTTGCCTACTACAAGTACATGTGGACTCCGAGGGATATAAAGATTCAGAGAGAGATGACCAACAAAGATATTTATAGCCGTTTTCCTCTTGTTGCCGTAGAGGTAACCAGCTTAACCCTTTGATAAGCTTTTATCTTTCCTATGCCCTGATCCTTTCAGGCTTATGTTGGGCGTAATAGATTTCATGCATTTGCTTGTAGACTTTGTTTGGGATGATCACAATACAGAGACATCTTGAAATGGCTAATAAGAAGATAAAAACCCTTTCCTCCGGGCTTAACACTACTATTAGGGAGATGAAGGCAACTAGCACAAAAAATGCAAAGCTAATGGTCAAGCCGAATGATATGGAGAACAAGAAAGATGCTCTGACAAAAGAGAGAGACGTTCTAAGAAATGAGAGAAACGCTCTGAAAAATGAGAGAGACTATTTTCACAATGAGAAGTATGCCCTGCAGACTGAAAAGAATGTTATGTAAACTGAGACAAATGCTCTGAAGGTCAAAAGGGAAGATCTTTAACACTTCTTGGATTCTGAACGGTCCAATCTGTCGATCCTTGAGAAGAAGTATTTAGATGAACGCACAGCGTTATTGGATGTGATGAGCAAAGTTGAAGGTGGAATGATAGCTCTGCATGCTCGCTTCTCCTGGGCTAGAGCTTTGAGATATGTTGAAGGATATCGAGATGTTTTCACCGACCGTTCTCCCCCGAAAAGTCAGATAAGTTCATACGATGGTCCGGACAAAGTTGACAAGGAATTGAAGATCGATCCACCAAACAACTACATCGACCCACCTTCTGACCCAGCTGAGCTCATCTTCAAAGTGTACAAAGAGATTGTAGCCTCTGGGTCATCCTACTATATCTTCAATTCAACCTTTAAGCACTGCTACTGGTTCTTCCATCACCCCTTCTGCTAATGCTGTTGATGGTCAGGTTCAATCACTCGAGGATATTATCCGGCTTGATTCCCCATCCAGAGGTGATGAAACGACAGGAGATGTTCAGGATGATGCAGGGTAGGTTAGGGAGAATGAGATGATAGAATAGGATCTTGTAATCTTTTTTTTTTCAGACATTTCATTCTGAATATGATTTTTGTAAAACGAAAACTGCTTCGTATCATTCGAATGAAATGAAACCATATTTTTGTAAATTTCATAAGTATTTGCCATTCTGTTCACATTTGTTTACTTACTTTATTTGCGTAAGTGTTTGGCGTTTGGCTCTTAATGCCACTTGCCACTTGCCACTAACTTGGTTAAGTGTTTAGCACTCGGTTAGAATGCAACTTGCCACAAACTTTTACTTATGTAAGTGTTTGGCATTTGACTCTTAATGCCACTTGCCACTTACTTGGTTAAGTGCTTGATGCTCTACTAGAATGCCACTTACTACTGACTTTAACTTGTGCAAGTGTTTGGCATTCGGCTCTTAGTGCCACTAGTCACATACATGGTTAAGTGTTTGGCACTTGGCCAGAATGCCACTTGCTACTGACTTTAATTTGTGCAAATGTTTGGCGTTCGGTTCTTAGTGTCAGTTGCCACTTACATGGTTAAGTGCTTGGCTCTCGGCTAGAATGCCACTTGCCACTGACTTTAACTTGTTGCAAATGTTTGGCATTCGGCTCTTAGTGTCACTTGCCACTTACTTGGTTAAGTGCTTGGCGCTCAGCTAGAATACCACTTGCCACTGACTTTAATTTATGCAAGTGTTTGGGGTTTGACTCTTAGTGCCACTTGCCACTTACTTGGTTAAGTGCTTGGCACTCGGCTAGAATGTCACTTCCCACTGACTTTAATTTGTGCAAGTGTTTGGTGTTTGACTCTTAGTGCCACTTACCACTTACTTGGTTAAGTGCTTTGGTTAAGTTTTTGCTCAAAAATTCTTTAATAAGAAAAAAACTCGTTGTATAGAACTTGCTTAACCTGTACACTAGGATTTACATGAAAAGACATACTTCCAATAGAAACTGAAACTGGAACTGGAATTTAATAAGCAATCTTTTTCTACTGGTAATACCTCTTTAAGAACGTTACATACCATGGTTTGCTGACCAGTCTTTCAACTAGTGTTTCCAGAATGTATGCCCCCTTTCCTATAACTTCCCCAATTCTGTACGGTCCTTCCAATTGCGGCATCATCATCTTCTTAATAATACCCACTTTCCTTTTTAGAACCAATTCACCAGGTGAAAAATCTCTATGTTTCACCTTCTTATTGTGACTGTTCATGAGCATCTGCTGATAAGAGGCGAGCCTTACCACTGTTGCATCTCTTTTTTCCTCTAATAGATTAAGGTTGAATTCCAACATACTGTTATTCTACTCTTGATCCCATACCAAGCTCCGAATGGTTGCCACTATATGCTCAACCAGTATCACAGCTTCAGTGTCATATGCCATAGCAAATAGGCTTTCACCAGTTGGTCGTTTAGGGGTTATTCGATAGGCCCACAAGATGTTCGGGAGTTCATCCAACCACTTTCCCTTTTTATCTTCAAGCTTCTTCTTAATACAGATAAAGATTGTCCTGTTCATGATTTCAGCTTGCCCATTACCTTGTGGATGACTAACTGCTGCCAACTTTTGATTGATCCCAAGCTCCTCCAATAGGCTCCTTACTTGCTTACAATCCAAGTTTGCACCATTGTCCATAACGATCGACCTCGACACCCTAAAGCGACAAATGATGTTGCTCCAGATGAAGCGTCTTACTTGAGTTTGAGTCACACTTGGGTACGGCTCTGCTTTCACCCATTTGGTGAAATAGTCTGTTGCAAGTAGAGCATATCAGTTTTGCGATATTTCCTTTGGCAAAGGGCCAACCACATCCATCCCCCATTGCGCGAAAGGCCATAGTTTAACCATTACGTGCAAGTCTTCTGGTGGTTGGTGAATTAGTGGTCCATACCTTTGGCATTTGTCACATCTTCTGGTAGACTCTTCAGCATCCCGTGACATATCCCCCATTAGCTGTGACTTAATTGCCATCAATATCAATAACTTCATTACCATTCGAACTCAAGCACCTCATGACTTGGTGGATCCACCCCCTTTCTATCAAAAAGTTGTAGGACGGGTGGACATCAATGATAACAAAGCTCTCAATCAATTCTCATTTGGCTATAAAAACTGGCAACTCAACCACCCCAATAGGTTCTACTCGCTTTCCATCGAATCCCAACGATTCCCTGCGGGTCTGAGCTTTTTTGAGGCTATCTCCAATTATTCAAACGCCACTTTTGTAATGATATTTACGCTGCTACTCGGGTCTACAGGGACTCTTCGGATCAAACAGTCTTTCACTAGTAAACTTATCACCAACGGATCCTCAAATGGTATCTGAATTCGTAGGAGGTCAACTCTATCAAATCTTATCTGAGCCGAACTCTTTTTCCTGGTAAACCGCGTTAACACTGCCCACCTTTCTCTAGGGGTGTTCAGAAAATCCGGTAAACTGAAAAACCAAACCGGACCATACTGAATTGGGCGGTTTGGGCTAGTTGTATAGTGATTTGGTCCGGTCCTGGGCCCAAAATTATGGAACCGTAATTTTTTAGTCCGATCCTAATTTAGGGTCATGCTGGACCGGACCAGCCCGGACCAAACCATTACTATGTTATATAATATATATTTATATATGTATATCATATCCTAAACCTAAATCAATTAAAGTTCTCAAGTGCCCCCTTTTTTTTTTTTGTTCTTTAAAATCTTTAAATTTCTTTTTAAAAAAGTCACATTTTCCTTTTCAAATATATCTCAATTTTCTTTCATTTCCTTTCAAATATAACTCAATTTTCTTTCACTTTTTTCTTCTTAAAATTTTTTTTATATATATATTTTTTTTGTGTATTATATCAATGTTAGTTGATATATATTTAAAACTTTTCCCCTCTAAATTAAAATAAAATAAAAAGGAAATTAACTAAGACCGACAAACCGAACTGAACCAAACTGGTTTTTCATGGTTTGGTTTGGTTTGGTTCCATGAACTTTGTGATTCGATCTGGTTTCAAAAATAGTGGAACTGTTATAGATGGTTTGGTCCCAAAATACTCCCAATCCGGTCCAAACCAGACCGTGTGTACCCCTACCCTCCTCATCATATGGGCCTGTCGAAGATGTATTCGGTGCAATTCCTCTGATTCATCCGCTACCTCAGGTCTGCCATGAATTATATTTATAATCCTGACCGGTTGGGCATCATGATAGTTTGGCTTTTGATTTCTTTTCACTTGTTCAGCAGGATAATTTTGTTCATTTGCCTGACCTTGGACATAACTGGAGAACTCACCTCTTGCTATCAGCATCTCAACCTGCTTCCTCAGGTTTATGCAATCATTTGTTAGGTGTCCAAAATCACTATGGAACACACAGTGTTTGGACTGGTCTCTCTGTTCAAGCGGTTGTCTGATCGGTTGAGGTTGACATAACATAGTTTTCTTCTCTTGGTAAAGCTTTACCGGAGTGGTCATAGTTTTTCTTCTCTTGGTAAAGCTTTACCAGAGTGGTCTTTAGTTGAGTTAATAGCTCTTCCTCCCGTGGCCTTTTCCCTGCTTTCCAAGGGACGACCGACTCTCTTGGTTGCGGCGGTGTAGATTGCCTCTGATTCATCTTTGCCTTAGATCTTTCTCCCACTGCTACCATTGTTGATTTCCTTGAGCTAGCCACTTCCTTTTCTTCTAAACATATAAAACCTTCGGACCTTTCATTCAGCTCATCCATAGTTTTTGGTATATTAATCACCAGGTTCGTATGGCATGGAGTTCCTCAGTTCATTGTGAGTTTGAATGCCTACACTGCTACGGAGGGATGACATTCAATCACCATGCTTTTCTAAAGGTTGAAACGAGTGAGGAAGGCTTGGAGGTACTCGCTTTCTTATTGCTTCATGGTGAACAAGTATGATATATCCCTGGCCAGTCATTTATTACCGAAGTACTAACTTACGAACTTAACACAGAGGTCCCTGAAGCTCACCACTGATCCTCTCAGCGAATGCTTAAACCAGTTAAGTGCAGGTCCAGTAAGGCTCGTTAGGAAACATTTGTACAACAATGCGTTATCCTCTGTATCCAAGGCTATCTTTAATTGGATGTGATAGACGTGTTCAATCGGTCCCGTTATCCCATCGAACAGAGTAAAAATTGGCATGGAAAACTTCGTTGGCTTTTGAGAGTTCAAGATCTCATCTGTGAACTGTGAATCGGCTGTCCGAGCCAACGAGTGGAGGGTTTCATTGTCTTTCGGAAATACTTCCTGTTTAACCTGCATTTTGCCTGCATTTCTCTGGCCATTCATACTCATCGGTGACTGGTGCATTGTGTCGAATGATCTGTCGACTGTTGATTCCTTCCACCATAACGGATCAGTTTCATTATTGTCGATCTCCATCTCCCGCCTAAACTTTTCAAGATTTTGATCCAAGTGAATAGATCCTTCTCGATCTGCCTGGAAGTGGATATTTGGTGATTGAAATATGTTTACCAATAATAATCAACACTTGCAATAACATAAATCATTGTAAAATAGGCTATCGTAAGGGTAAGTCGAACCAAAAGGATTGCTAGTTTATGGCAACTAAGGTTGTAAAATCACTTTATTTGATGTTCTCTGAAAACTGTTTTATAAATTTTCCCAACCAAGCAGGTTTTCAACCTGATCGAGAAAACTGAAAACTATAAACTATTTTCTTTTCTGATTCTTTGAAAATTGTTCTTGAAAATAGTTTTCATAGTTGAAATCCAAGTAATGTCTTATATCTTAAAATTTTATGTGTAATATACATGACTAAATTTATAACTAAATAGTGACTCTAAGCCCTTCTTTGATGATTTTTTTCAAACTTAACAAAAAAAAAAAAAAAAACTTAGGGATGATATTTGTCCAAATTTTAAACATTAGTGATGTTTTTCTCACTTTGCCCTTAACTTATTTTTAGCTTAATTACAGGACCGCATTGAGGGGCATTTTTAATGAAAATTTGATTAATGGGCCACAAGATATCTTGGCTTTATAAAATATATCTTAAATATTTATAATTTAATAGAATAATATATGGAGTAAAGTGCAAAAAAACTTCCTTGAACTATTTCACTTTTACGAATAATCCCCTGAATTATTAATTTGTTGCAACTAAGGACAAACTCATCATAAAAAAGCTATTTTACCCTTTCTCATTAAATTTGTGATTTCTTAATAAATTATTTTTATTATCTTTACTCTTATCTAAATATTAATTATACCATTTACCTTAATTTTATTTTTAATATCAATTTTTTATAGAAAAATTGTAAGTACCCTATTCTAAAATATTAACTTATTATTACAACTTTACTATATATATAACAAAACTTTATAATATGTTTCAGAGCCATTAACTGGGTTGTTGGCTATATATATATATATTTTTTGGTTAAAGGGTAAGCTTGTATATATGATAAAGAATGTACAAAGGGCCCCAAGTTGGGGAGAAACCAAACATTACAACCAAAAACCAATAATGGTCACCAGTATTAACTAACATGCTGCAAATGTAAAAACTATCAAGTTTGATTCTCTCCTAGAGCAGTAATGGAGTATTACTATCACTACACACAATAAGCCAAGCACACATGATTCAAGATTGAAGCAAACGTTGTCCGGAGTCAATGGTATAGCCTTGTTGAAAGAGTAGTTGCAATTCTGAGATGGATGTGATCCTCTTTAAGTCCATGCTTGTTATGAGTTTGATTATTTCTAGTCTAGCTCTGACACAATTTTTGATCTGCGCAATTATGCTATGATGTGTAGATAATTGGTTCCTAAATGCTCTAGCATTCTTTTCCATCCAAATGGAATAGACAGCAGCAGCCCAAAGCAATTTATGCACCAAGAATTTAGTGGATCTCCAATAAGTAAAACACCATAGAACCAGTTGTGACCAGTTCTCTGGGCTAATGTAAAACCATGCCATGTCTTGAACAAACCTCCAAATATGTGAAGTGTAGTCACATTTGAAGAAAAGATGGTCAATGGACTCCCAAGTTGAGTTACATAGATAGTAACAGTTGGTGTAATGCTTGTGGAGGACAGGTTTGGCATCTAAAGTATACAATCTTCCCCTCACAGCTAGCCAAAGAATAATGTTGTGCTTAGGAATATGATCTTTGAACCAAACAACTTTGTGCCAAGTGAAAGTTGGAGAGGGTGGGGTGAAGTATTTGTAGGTGTGTGCCATTGAAAAATCTTTGTTAGGGCTAGGTATCCATTCAACATAAATTGGATTTGAGGAAGGATAAGGAAGTGGTGCAGCTGTATAGAGTCTGGATTAACCCAATGGTTGTTGGAAATTAGGTTATCAACTAGAATGGAGTTATTTAGTTAAAGAATTTCCAAACCATTGAGCCCCAGCTGCTGATCAAGTGGACCATTTGGTAGCTAGTAATCTAACCACAGGCTTTTATCCTTCCCCTCCCATACTCTGTGCTTAATAAGCCCTCTAGCCATTGATCTTAATCTAAGAAGTTTTCTCCAAAAACCTAAGCTCAAACTTGTAGGTTTGAGAGACCAGAAACTCTTGGTTTTGAGCAGGTAAACATTTGTCCATTCCACCTAAAGACTCTCCTTCCTTTTGCATATTTTCCAAATGTGTTTGAGACTAGCAACTCTATTATCCAAATCCAAATCCTGAAATCCAAGATCTCAATTGATTTTAGGCCTGCAGACAACTTACCAAGCAACTTTAGCTCCTTTTTTTCTTAAGGTCCACACCAGTCCAAAAGAATTTCCTAAGTAATTGATTAATCTCCTCCAAAACTTTTTTAGGTAATAGGAAGGCTTGTGACCAATAGGACTGGATGGAGATAAGGACAGCTTTAACAAGCACAGTCCTTCCTGCATATGAAAGAAATCTTGATGTCCAACTCCCCACTCTTACTGTAATTTTTTGAATGAGGGATTGACAATCCCTTGCATTAATTGAGGATAAAGATAGGGGAAGACCCAAGTACATAACAGGAAGTGAGCCCTCTCAAATTGCAGCAATGATATGATGGTTGATTTCAAGGAATTGTCCACTCCTAAGAAGAACACTTTGGATTTTGAACTGTTAATCTGCATACCAGAGATGCTACAAAAATGGTTGAGAGCTTCCAGTAACACCTGAACTGAGGCAATGCTTGCATGAGAAAACATCAAAATGTCATCAGCAAAAGCCAAGTGAGTGATTGACATCTTCTTGCACCTCCAATGAAACTTGAATCCTGCATTAGCTTCAATCTTTCTATTCACACACTGTGATAACACCTCCATTGCAATTACAAATAACATAGGGGATAGTGGATCCCTTTGCCTAATACCCCTCTTCTCTTTGAAGTGACCAAATAACTTTCCATTAAGGGAGATAGAAAATGAAGTAGTAGTTATGCACTGAGCAATCCAGTTAATGAAAGTGGCAGGGAATCCAAATAACTGCAGTGAGTCAAAAATGAACCGTCAATGTAATGAGTCAAAAGTTTTTCTAAGATCAATCTTTAGGGCACAGTTTGGAGAGTGATTCCTTCTAGGGTAACCATTCAGTAGTTCATGAGCAAGTAAGATGCAATCAGATATTTGTCTTCCTTTGATGAATCATATGGAGAAAGTAAGCCACCAAGCAACTATATATAATATTAATTAACCAGTAATATATAAACTAATTATATATAAATAATACACACATACATATACACATAATTTATTTTTTTCTCTTAATTAATTCCAATACTATACTAAAATTTTTGGCGCTTGCAACATGGCTTCAGCTAAAGAACCCCCACATCGCCCTCGGACCTCTAGCCTCATCGACACCTGTCCTTAACTTCAATGACATCCTCCCACAAGATGGGTTTTGGACGATTGTCACAAAGGATTTCAGGATACAAATTAAATTAGTTTCTCTATGTATTGTGTTTTTTTCTTTCTTTCAAGTAACAAGACATGTATTGGTACAGGATGCGAGTAAGAGTTTCTACCGGACTATAAAAAAATCATGGTCTGAAATTGACAAAGTTGTTTCTCAGCCAAATGGTATCTCAATCCTTAGCCAGAAATTCAAAACTTGCTCGTAATTAATTATACACCATAATATATATATATATATATGTATATAATTATTTCATCCTAATTGTTATATCTCTATCCATTAACTTGTATAACAAATTTTGATTGAAAATGAATGGTTTTCAAATTTGTTCAAGCACTTAAACCAAGCGAAGAGCTCAAAACGTATTTAAATAGCAACTATGGCAATGCAGCTCAATATAATCATCCACCAAAATATCCTATTACTCAGATCTGTCGTGCCATTGATGGAGCATCCAAAGGAACCAATATTCTTGGCCGAATTTTTGCTGGGGTCGTTGCCCTTAAGGGGACTGAAAATTGCTATATTGAAACAACTTCCCAGAAGAATTCTCATAAAACAACTTCTGAAAAAAATTCTACGAAACAACTCTTGAAAGAAATTCTAGCGAAACAGATGTGGGGTATGCATGGCAAGTAAGTTGCATATATATATATATATATATATATATATATATATATATATATATATACACACACACACACATCATAATTAAAAAATAGTTAAATTTGACCTTTGGATTAATTTACAAAAACACTTCTAAAGATTTCTGAAACATAAAACTACTCTATGAAAATTATAAGAGAATGTTATTTGAAAACATGAAATTTTTTTTTTTTTTAAATAAAAAATTGTGGAGCAAATAAATGAGTGACATCATGTCCTAGAGTGTCTAGGTAATAGGAAAGACCATTCCTAGCCATAAACTGTCTCCAAAAACCCATGTGACAACAACCTGTCTCAAAACACACGTGAGCCCTTACCACAATGGTAAGACTTTAACAATCCATCTCTGAATCTAAAGTTGACACTATAGGTGATGCCAACAGTGTAATGTTCTCTCTACCCAAGACATCAATCAATCGACCTAATCCCAAAAGCATCATCACACAAGGAGAACTCAAATAAAAGGGCAACTATAGTCATACCAACAACAACCAAATCAATAACTACAACTGATCCTCAAAATAAACATCATCATCATCGTTCAAAAGGACAACGCCTATCACAACAAAACCAACATTGATTCCATCCAAACTGCACTTGTAGCTAGCCAGTACGGTAGCATGACAATGCCATGCACCCGCTTACAAACGTACCCGCCCACGAAAATCACAATCCCAGAGGAATTATCCCCAACAACCAAGGATCCTAAGAGGTCCATAACCTCATCATGGCCCAAAACCAACAAATCCAGCACTACGGCAACGCCAAATGACTCACCTCACGAGAGCCTAAACAAAAGGTGTCTCACCACCTACCTCAAAGTCGATCATAGGTCAATAACAACCTATACTACCACGAGACTGTGACTTCAATCACCATCAACCTCAACTCGTGCCGTAATGACCAATCCCGTGTCATACCGAATATGCAACACAGTTATGCATATACAAATCTAATCTAGCACACATCATATGTCATGCTCTTTACATTAGAATAAAATCATGCTTAAACAAACGGCATACTATATATACCACATAAGCACATAAACATGTTATCAAACCAAAACATGTTATCATGAAGCATATAAGCACATAGAGCATGGCAACATAAGCATGATATGCACCCAAAACCCGTCGTCCAAGGTATTCAAACCTAGGAGCTCTGATACCACATGTGACAACCTTGGATTTTTCAACCCAGTGTGTCCTGTGATGACCTAAGCCGGATCCAAGATGCGGAAGCAAAAGAAGCAAAATGGACTCAAGAGATGTACGTCATCCCTAGGCACCACGATGACTCCCTATGAAGCCACGGAATTCAAATGAATAAAGTGCGGAAGCAAAACAAAGACAAGTCCTTAGAGATGTACATTACCCCTAGAGCACAATAATGGACTCTCAAAGAATTTCGAGACTCAACGGAAACAAAATGAAGAGAAGGGCATCAAAACCCTATGTACACACAAATTTCGTAAGTCTGCAATAGAAACAAAATATGAAGCAAATAATATAATTTTATTAATTTGAGAAATTGAGGTACAATCCTCTGTAATATTCTTTACAAAAGAAAGAACTAGTCCTCTGATTAAATCTCCTTTTTTTGTTGGTTGGTTGGATCTAAGGGCTACACAGGCTTGATCTTGAATCACCGTGGAATTTGATGAAGAACGCACGTCTTTGGCTGTGCTTGTTGTCGATCACCGTAAAATTTGATGAAGAACGGCACGATTTGATGTGCTTGGTGTTCTTCGGTCTTGGGTTTAGATGTTGGGGATGAGAGTTTATGTATTTCTCTCTGGAATTCTAGATTTCTGAATTCTGACTTTGTGTTCCCTTCTCCTTTCCTCCAGGCCTCAATTTATAGGCTTCTTGGATCCATAGAATGATGACACGTGTCTTTTCTAATAAGGAAAATATCAAAACTGGGCCGGGCCAGTTATATTATGATAATTATTCTTAAAAATAATTATTTCAAATATATTTTATTAGGAATAATTATTGGGCAAACTACAATGACCTACCCTGAGGTTTGGACTATATACAACTAAACCAGAGGTTTGCTATTTTGTTACAGTGTGACCCCCTGATATTTTCTCCATTTTGCAATGACCTCCCCTCCGTACAGAAAATAATGTTTTTTATCAGAAAATTAGTTTAAAGTGACTAAAATGCCCATCAATAATATAAAAGGACACTATTATCCTTGTAATGTAAAAAAATGACAATAAAATTCATTTTAAATGGACCAAACTACCCTTAAACCACTTCACTGCCACCATCCCTTCGGCGAACCACCGTGTGCTTTCAGAGAGACAGACAGAGAGAAAGGGGAGAGAGAGAGAAACCACTCGCCAATCAAGACGGTCCCTGAGGTTGGGGTTTCTGCAACGTGAGAACTTCTCGACGGAGATAATCGAGAACATATCGCCAGAGGACTTCTAACCGACGGTCAAAATCTGCATCGACAGTCTCCAATCGTCGTCGATTGCGGTAAAGAGATTGGCTGAGGCGAAACTGCGACTCCTAGCGGAGAACCAATCCGCTAATCGAGCTCTGATCGGTGAATCCGGTACCGTTCCAGCATTAATTCCACTCCTCCAGTGTGCCGATCCGTGGACGCAAGAACACGTCGTGACTGCTTTCGTCAATCTCTCAAAATGCTGCGTGCGCTTTGCTGAGCTTGTCTTTGATCGACGACAACAAGATGTCGATCGGAGCGTGTAGCGCAATTCCGACGACTGGGTGCGAATCCAGGTTCCTCGCCTTTCTCTTCTTCTTTTCCGCGATATAGTGGGTGTCCAATTCCGGCGATGGGGTGCAATACCAGGTTTCGGATTCTTCTCCGGCGACGGTTGATTGGGTCTGTCGGGCATCACGGGTAGCATTCTTTTCCGGCCACAGTTTGTTGGTCGCTGCTTTGCATCGCTTGCAGGTTCGGTACTGGAATTGTGTTCTTCTCTGGCTGTGGGTTGCTACGCCGTTAACTGTGGGTGCGGTTGTCATCTTTTTTTCCTCCGGTGAAGTAGGTGTCAAAAGTTTGTACGATTTTGTGAATTGGGGTGTTGATTGTGGGGTTGTGATTGGGTGTAACCGTGTAAGATTTGGTTGGTTTGATTGATTACAGAGGTGGTGGTTTGTGGGTGTTTATGCACTTTTTAGGGATGGGAATGGCGGAGAAAGCGATGTTGGTTTTGAGCAACTTGGCGGCGATTCAGGAGGGGAGGGCGGCGATTGTGGAGGAAGGGGGGATTCCGGCGCTAGTCTAGGCGATCGAGGCCGGTTCGATGAAGGGAAAGGAGTTTGCAGTGCTAAACAGTCATTTGTTAGTGGATAAAACAGTCATTTGCTATTTCTAGATATTTTAATTTTTTAATAATATAATAGTAAGGGTAGATAAGTAAATTTATTGCAAAATCTGACATGGGGAGGTCTTTGCAACAAAATGCCAAACCTCAGGTTTAGTTGTATATAGTCCAAACCTCAGGGGAGGTCATTGTAGTTTGCCCATAATTATTCTTTTTTTATTTAACCATCTGGATCGGGCTTAATTAAATAATTTAAGTGGATCAAACTTGGGCCAATTAAATAACTTAATTAAATTAGGCCCATATTTAAAGGGTCCATTTGTCCAAATCAAAGTCCACTAAAATTTTAGTGTCTACAAATTGCCCCTACTTCAAGTCCCAAGCTTAACAAGACTTGTCTCCTTTTTCAAGTGGGACTTGAAGTATCCAACTTTCCTTCTTCTTCTTCTTCTTCTTTTTCTTTTTTTTTTTTTTTCGCCTTTCCAATCTCACTTTGGATTCGAATTTTACTTTCCAATTTATACAAATCCCTTGCCTATATATATCACCCAAGTCATAGGGTTTGACATCAATTTCAATCAGCTCTGAAAGACTTGTAAGATTGCAGCCTCTGACGATTGTGTTGGATTGCGGCATCTGCTTGAACACATATGACTGTTCTTTCTTTTCTTTTTTTTCTTTTTTTTTTTTTTTTTTTTCCTTCACACTTCTTGGAAGATTTTTTATTTTTTTTTCCCTCCACGCTTCCTGGGTGAATTTTTTTTTTTTTTCCCTCCACGCTTCCTAGATGAATTTTTTTTTTTTTTTTTTTTTTTTTTGTCCTCCTCCTCCACTCTTCCTAGAGTTTTTTTTTTTTTTTTCCTCCTCCATGCTTCCTGGAGGAAACAATTTTTTTTTGTTTTTTTTTTTTTTTTTCTCTCCACGCTTGGTGGAAGAGACAAAAAAAACAATTTTTTTTTGTTTTTCATGCTTGCTGGAAGAGACAAAAAAAAATGTTTTTTTTTTCCCCTCCACGTTTGCTGGAAGAGAGAACAATTTTTCTTTTTCTTTTTTTTTTTTTTTTCAGGATTCGAAAGGACCTTTTTCTATTTCCATCAACGAAAATTTTGTCAATTGAAGATATATTCAAATACCTAATCCTGACAACGAACATTATTCATCTCATTGGACATGCACGACCACATACAAACTAACCAACTTTAGTCTTGATCAGATTAATGAAAAATCTATTGTCTTTGAAGCCTTGATACTAAATTCTTCACTTTATGAGAGAGTTGTTGAAGAAAACCAGTTTTTACTATTGGGTGTCACTGTTCAGGCGAGGAAATATCATGGAGTATTCCCTATTAACTTTCTGCGGAATTGCCATACATCGAACTATATTGGGAGTGGTTAGAAGATGTTTTGGCGCGTTTCCATGACTTTCTAACAAAACAGCAACTATATGGTGCTCTATTCGCCTCTCTATTTTCCTATGATCGTCATGAAGATGAAGTATTCCTTAAATGTTGGGGCCAGCCACTAATACTCTTCATTATTCTATTGGCGAGCTATCCATTTCCCTTTGAGCTTTATATATGCTAGGCAGCCTTCCTATCAAGGAAAAATTTCTATCAAAACAACAACTATATGGTGATCTATTCGCCTCCCTATTTTCATATAATCGCCATGAAGATGAAGCATTCCTTGAATGTTGGGGCCCAGCCACTAATACTCTTCATGGTTCTACTGGCAAGCAAAATTTTTCTTCGAGATTTACATATGCTAGGCGGTTTCCCTTATCAAGGAAAAATTTCTATCAAAACAACAACTATATGGTGATCTATTTGCCTCCCTATTTTCATATGATCGCCATGAAGATGAAGCATTCCTTGAATGTTGGGGCCAGCCACTAATACTCTTCATGGTTTTATCGGCGAGCGAAATTTTCTTCGACACCTTAGCAGAAAGCCAAAGATCTTTTTCAGCAATACCTCAGGGGCAAATAGAATTTTTCTTCCTTTCAACGACACTTCAGTGATGAGTCAAAATTTTGTTATAAAAACACTTTAATGATGAACCAGATTCTTTAGCAACGCCTTGGCGACAAGTAAAATTTCTCTTTTAGCACTACCTCAGTGATGAGCATAATTTTCCTAGGCAGCTACAGTCTAGCGACGAACCAATTTATTTCTTCGCAATTACATTTTGCCGGATCAAAATTCTTTTTGTACCTATAACTATGACGACGAACCAAAATTCTTCTTTGCAGCTACATTTTGGCGGCATGCCAAGTTGACAGGGTGCAAAGAGCACTTTTGATATCGCATAATGAATGACAACATCTTGATAGCGAGCCAAGTTGAAAATTTGTGACGTGCAACAATAATATTTTGACAGTAAACCAAGTTGATTAATTGTGACTAGTCCTTTTGATATCTCGTAATGAGCATTCTTTTTTTTTTTTTTTTTGGGAAGAAAAATGTTATCATTGTTTATCTGTTTAGCCGTTCACAGTTTATACTCTTGCGGGCCAGGAGTAATACGAAGAGTTTTTTTTTTTTTTTTTTGGGTCGTACACAGTTTTAGCTCATGCGGGCCAAGAGCATAGTGTAGTTTAAGCTCATACGATCAGGATCATTGCCTTCAAGGGTAGTAGCGCTTTAGGAACTTGCCATTAATGGGCCTCACTCTTACTCCGTCTTCATCAATAATGAGATATGCGCCGTTAGTATAAACTTCACGAATAACATATGGTCCATCCCATTTGGATACAAATTTATTTTCCTTGTGATTCATGACAATTGGTCTACGAACAGCTAATACTAAGTCTCGAACTTGAAATGACCGAGTTCGAACTTTCATATTGAATGCTTAAGAAAGTTGAGCTTGATAACACTCTAGCTGTTGTTGAGCTTCTAATCTCTTTCCATCCAATGTTTCCAGTTCTTGAAGACGTAAGATGGCATTTTCTTTACTTGTAAGACCTTCTTGTATGGCTATCCTTAACAAAGGGATCTGTTGTTCTAATGGAAGAACCGTTTCCACGCCATAGACAAGAGAATACGGAGTTGCTTAAGTAGGTGTACGATGCGTAGTGCGGTATACCCATAATGCTTCTTCCATTCGCTCATACTAATCTCTCTTTGTCTGGTTGACTACTTTCTTCAATAACTCACAAAGAGTTTTATTGAATGCTTCTGCGAGACCATTGGCAGGGGCATCGTACATGGAGGATTTATGTTGTTTGAAGCCAAACTTCTTGCAAAGGTCGGTTACCTAACTGTTTTTGAAATTTGTCCCATTATCAGTAATGATATACCGAGGGACACCATATCGATAAATAATGTTAGACTTGATGAAATCAACCACTATTTCCTTTTTCACATGTTTATAGGGTGCAGCTTCCGCCCATTTAGAAAAATAATCAGTGGCAGCCAAGATATATAAGTGGCCCTTTGAAGACTTGTCTAGAGGATCAACTACATCTAATCCCCATGAATCAAATGGCCATGACGTCATAGTCGGGTGTAATGGTTCCGGTGGTTGGTGTATGAAGTTAGCATAGAATTGACAGGCTTGACACCTTTTCGCATACTCCATGTAGTCCTTGACCATGGTGGGCTAATAATAACCCATTCTTTTGACACGAAAGTGAAGTTTTGGTCCAGACTGATGGGCTCCACAAATCCCAGAATGTGCTTCCTTCATTGCATGGGTGGCTTCATCATTTGCGAGGCAGCGAAGGAAAAGGCCCTCATATGAACGCCTTTATAACGTATCATTGTAATAGATGAATCGAGGTGCACGTCTTCGTATTTCAGTCTTGTGGCGTTGATCTTCGGGAAGCTTTCCATGTTCCAGATAATCAATGATAAGGAGTCTCCAGTCTTCTTCCTCTTGTGACCAACAAGAAACCAAATTTCTTTCTTCAAATTTATCTTCCAAGACTTGTGGCAAGACCCATCGTTGACATACAGGAACATCAGCCAAGTCCTCAGCAGTTAACGCCAATGTTGTAGCTAAATTTGCCAAAGTATCAGCTATCCGATTTTCTTTCCTCGGAATATGTTCTAGCATGACGCTATCAAATTGTTCCAACAAATGAGAGGCATAACGATGGTACGGCACTAGATCATCTTTCTTAACCTCATATTCTTGAAGAAGTTGGTCAATCACCAACTTAGAGTCTCCATATATTTCGAGATCCATGATCTTTATCTCATTTGCCATTTAAAGGCCGATAATCAAGGGTTGATATTCAACTATATTATTTGAGCAGTTTTCAGCGAGTGCAAAAGAGTACGGAATAACATGTCTTTTTAGAGAGACAAACACTACTCTTGCTCCGGCCCCGTCTGCTCGTGCTGCCCCATCGAAAAACATCATCCATGGAGGCAGGATGTCCACAAGGAAGACTTCTTCATCAGGAAAATCTTCAGAAATTTCCCAATCGGCTGGAATAGGATGGTTAGCCAAGAAATCTGCCAGAACTTGTCCTTTTACTACTTTTCGTGGCATATAAACAATTTTAAATTCGTTGAACAAAATTGACCACCTCACCAAGCGTCCGGAAAGGACCGGTTTAGACATGACATATTTGAGAGGATCAGCCCTTGCAACAAGATGTATCGTATGAGCCAAGAAATAATGCCTCAATTTCTTAGAGGCGAAGACAAGTGCGAGGCATGTTTTTTCAATTGGAGGATAATTTCACTCTGTTGGGGTGAGTCTGTGACTTAAGTAATACAATGCCTTTTCTTTATGTTCTTCATTATTCTGAGCAAGTAAGGCACCCAACGATTGTTCTTGCGCAGTAATGTAAAGTATGAGCGACTTTCCAGGTACAGGTGCTCCCAATACCAGAGAATTGAGAAGGTACTTTTTGATGCTATCAAAAGTATTTTGGCAAGATTGGTCCCAGATGAATGGGGTGTCTTTCTTTATGAGTCAGTTAAAAGGCTGACAACGGCCAGCCAAATTTGAGATGAACCTACGAATGAACGCAAGTTGACCTTGTAAACTTCGAAGCTCATGTAAATTCTTTGGTGGCGGCATCTTATAAATGGCCTCCACTTTATTAGGATCAATCTCAATGCCACGATGACATACAACGTATCCCAGGAATTTCCCTGAAGTCACACCAAATGCACATTTAAGAGGATTCATCTTGAGTTGAAATTTTTGGAGGCGATTAAAAACTGTACGTAGATCCTATAAATGATTCCTTCGTTCTTTTGTCTTAACCACCAAGTTATCAACATAACATTCAACAATCTTGTGGAGTATGTCATCGAAGATCCTTTGCATGGCGCGTTGGTATGTTGCTCCCGCATTTTTGAGTCCGAAGGGCATAACTTTGTACCAATATATGCCTTTAGGAGTGCGAAAGGTAGTTAGTTCCTAATCTTTCGGAGTCATTCTTATCTGATTATACCCAGAGTAACAATCTATGAACGAGAGAGCTTCATGCCCTGTGGTTGCATCTACAGTGAGTTCGGGGATGGGAAGAGGAAAATCATCTTTTGGGTATGCCTCATTTAAATCACGAAAATCCACACAAATTCGAATCTGTCCATTTTTGTTTTTCACTGGAACAATGCTCGAAATCCATGTTGGATATTTGACCTCACGAATGAACCCTACTTCAATCAATTTGTTGAGTTCTTCTTCTATCCTCGGAACTAGCTCTAGACGGAAGAAACGTTGAGACTGCTTAATCGGACGTGTCCCATATTTGACAGCAAGATTGTGCACTGCAATTTTAGGATCAAGACCGGGCATCTCTTTGTATGTCCAAGCGAAGACATCCTTGTACTCAGACAACAATTGAAGGTAATCATTTTCTTCTGACGAGCTTAGGAATGCACTAATGAAAACTGGTCTGGGTTGATCATCAATTCCTAAGTTGATTTCTTTGAGTTGATCAACGGTAGCTTACCCCCCATCTTCTAGTGTTGGTGGAGCTTTCTCGATGTCATCAGGTTGTTCAGAGTCAGGTTCCTCTTCAATAGTGATATGGTATGAAGTAACACAAGATGATTCGCCAATGTCTTCTGTTTTATCCACTTCTTTTGCTTGATTAGTGAATACAATGGTTCACCTTCTAGCTTTTAATGTAACATCATTGGTGACATCTATCTCTGTCTTACGTTTCATTCGTGAGGGCACTAGGCTCTGAACTTCACTATTGTTCACCACGTCAATGCTTGTTTCCTCTGACTTCCCACTCTTGCTACTTTTTAGTGGTGCATCATTGATAGTACCAATTCGAGAAAATACTGACTTTTGAGGTTGAAGTTGTGGAGATTTTCTTCCTTGGTCATGAAAGCTCATTCTGTTAAAAACAAAGGCACGAGCCAAACTGCTGACATGAGAACTTGAAACATTTGATTCTTGGCTTGACAACATGTTGAATACAGATATTCGATCACATGGAGCTCCAATATGGTCGAAGACCGATTTTTAATTTATAGTCTGTTGATCTTATTCATCCTCAACTTCTTTAAACCCAATGTAAAAAGTGTTTGACTTCTTATCTTTTTTTGTGATGTGAATTCGAAGTGGCTCAGAAGGTACGAAACCGATACCAGACTTTGGTGGAATGATTTTATGCCCTTGATCTTTCAACTTCTTCTGTGTCTCATTGAGGCCATGCATTTTCTCACCGGTGACCTCTGAATTCAGTTTTCCAAGGTTTGTAGGATTTGTAAAACCATACCCCGACTTAGCCATGAGTTGGTATGCTTTAGGATCGAATCCTTCATCAGTCCTTTGTTTTGGAAGTGATCCATGATTGACCAGAGATTGAGAAGGCCGCATGAACCCTTTTGATGGAGGGTTGGAAGGCGAAGACTTTTGAATCTTGGTGAGAGGGAGAGTTAACTCTCCTTTCAGCTTTTGCATATCTTCTTTCTCTTTGGTTTGTGTCATCTTCAATTTAAATTCTTTGGTTTTAAGTATCTTAATGACAGGTGAATGTCCTTCTTGTCATTGAGATTTTGGAACATATTTTAAAATAGGTTTCATCCGATGTGCTTTTATCGAGACCCCTCTTGTTTTAACTACCTTTACAATGTCTGTCACTGAAACATCTAATGGATCACTTAATGCTTCTTTTGTTTTTATAGACTAAACCTCTTGTGTAGATGGATGGCTTAGGATGGGCACTTCCGAAGGTGTATCAGGATTGATATAGAACTTGGCATCGGCAAAATGAGATTCTGCTTCTGTAAATGGTTTATGGTCCGCCACAACTGTTTGTACGCTATTCTTGTAGAATTTGAAGCACTGATGAAGAGTCGATGGAATGATACCATTACTATGTATCCAAGGCCTTCCTAACAACAAATTGTAGGACGTCTTTGCATTAATAACATGGAATAAGGTTTCAGCTTGGAGCTCGCCAATAATTAGTTTTACCCAAATCATGCCAATAGCTCTCTGTCCTCCTTTGTTAAAACCTTGAATAATAAGACGGCTACTAGATAACTCGTCGACTGTGATGCCGAGATTTTTCATCGTAAATTTTGGCATAAGATTTACCGCTGATCCACCATCAACAAGAATTCGAGTAACTCTTTGTTCCTTTATGTAATCGGAAATGAAAAGAGGACAATTGTGCGGCTTTGAACCCAGCTGAAGATCTTCGTCAATAAAAATAATTGGTGCATAACATGAATCCAGCGTACCTCCAACTACTTCATCATTATCAAACTTTTCAATGATGGCAGCGTCTTTTGCATGATTCTTCACAGTCTGGGCTTTATCTTGATCCTTGTTATTCTCACCATCAGAGCCCATTTTAATTGAAACCATGTAAGCTGTCACAACTTCGTCATCTAGATATCCTTCTGGAAAGAACTCTTGTAAAGTAATAGGCTTCTGGATCCTTTGGCTTATAGAGGCGTGTTTGGTTGACTGTGTCTTCTTGACCCATTTTTTGTTATGGCCAGACTACTTATGGTGATATTAAACTTTCTTCTTCCTTTGCCCCCTGTCAAAATAACTAGTCTGAAAAATGTCAGATCGTTGCTTCCGTGGTTTCTTTCTTATCACCAAAGTCCATCCTTCTTCTTCATCCTGAGGAAAGACCCTTCCAAAGGTTGAAACGCCAAGTGCACTCCCTTTGCCAAGAGAGATGGGGATTGGTTCCAATGAGCCAAACTGGATGGTTGTGCAATACATCTCAGAAGTTGAAGGTTGAGAATGAGCACTCCCCACGACAAAGGTTGTCACAATAGCAGTAGTCCATGTCCAACAAGATTTGTCCTTGTTTTGCCAGGTTCATCACCACCTCCTTGAAGATAAAACACTTCTCAATTGGATAACTAACCATACGATGATATTTACAGTATTTTGGATCATTGACACGTCCCATCTCTTGAGGGCATCTGCATTCAGGGAGTTCTATAACTTTACTTTCGAGTAAACATTCCAAGATGCCAGGGCATCGGAATCGGGGAACGGATATTCCTTCTTCTCTAACTCCTTTAGCGTAGGACGCTGTCTTTCCCTCTCTTGAAACTGGCGAGGCTTTTTATCATCCTTCTTATCATCTTTAATAGATATCTTGATTGGGGTAGTTTAGATAGCCATAGAATCTTTAGCAGCGGTCTTTGACGACTTATCGCTCTTCTTCTAGTCTTTCTTATCCTTGCGTGGTTCTATGGCCACAGGACTTTTGCCTTCATGGGATTTCATACTAATCTCCATGTCATGGGCACGTGTTTCCAATTCTTCAAATGTGCGAGGTTTTATACCTTGCAGAATGTAAAGAAGGCCCCAATGCATTCCCTGCATACACATCTCCACAGTAGAAATTTCTAACAATCAGTCCTTGTAGTCAAGACTGAGTGCTCTCCACCGATTAATGTAGTCGATTACAGGCTCATCCTTCCATTGTTTCGTGTTAGTCAACTCTATCATACTAATAGTACGACGAGTGCTATAGAACCTGTTCAAGAATTTTCATTCCATTTGGTCCCAACTATCAATTGACTCTGACTTTAGGTCGGTGTACCACTCGAACACGTTTCCTTTAAGGGAGTAGACAAACTGTTTAACTAGTAAGTCCCCTTCTGTCCCGGCATTGTTGCAAGTCTCGACAAAATGGGCAATGTGTTACTTGGGGTTACCTTTTCTGTCAAATTACTAAATCTTCGGAGGTTGGTATCCTACATTCATCCTCATACTGTCGATTCTCCTTGTATAGGGCTTTGAGTACATGAGAGTGTTCTGTGAGACACCTCCATATTAGGCTCGGATTGTATTCGTTATCATATCTTGCAATTGTGCGACAGATAATGAAGAGACTAAAAAAGCATGATTGGTTTGACTAGCTACCTATTCTGTCATCGGCGTCTGGTTTTAACTACCACCTGTTCTGTCACCGGCGTCTGTTTGGGGTCCTCCATGTGAGTACCTTGTGCGGTAGAATTAAGATTCTCCGTCGGTATTGCTATGGAAGATATAGGATTCCCAGACGGTGGTGGTCTAAAAGTTGTACAATTCCCAGTTGGCGGTGCTGTGGAAGATGTAGGATGCCCAGATTGTATTGGTGATTCACCGAAGGTCTGAACTTCCAATTTGTTCATCAGCGTAGCAATTTGTAAGTCCTTCTCTTCAACAGTCTTTGTGAAGTTCTCAATGACACGAGACATAGTTGCTAGTTGTTCTTCCACCGTGGCAGCTCCAGTCATCATAGAAGTGACCACATCTGAGTATGATAGGCCTTAAGGGTCAACGTTTCTTGAAGTGATTGAATACTCTGAAGTCTAACGTGGTGTTTCTGGGGGTGAACTGACACTAGAGCGAGCATCATGGATGGAATGAGGTGAATCTTGTGGTGGAATCTCCTTTGGAACAACCTCAAGGTTCTTGACATGTTAGGTTTTCACGTTCGCCAGCTTTGCAGGATTGGTTTTCACCAAGTCTTGCTGATGTTTGGATGAAGCCATCGCCTGGGACTTGCTAAGTGTCACAGGGCCCGCCAAGGTACATCCATCGCTTGATTTGGCCTTTGTGCCACTTTTCATGGTGGCTTTGGCGTCGACCTTTATGGTAGCGATGTTCTTTTGGGCTTTCTTGTCTGTCTGAGTCTTAGAGGGAGCCATAGAGCCGGATAGAGAAGAAACTTGCTGATAGGAGAAAGAGATGAGAGGCAAAGGACGTCCCACCGGGCGTGCCAAAAATTTGTACACACAAATTTTGTAAATCTGCAATAGAAACAAAATATGGAGCAAATAATATAATTTTATTAATTTGAGAAATTGAGGTACAATCCTCTGTAATATTCTTTACAAAAGAAAGAACTGGTCATCTAATTAAATCTCCTTTTTTTGTTGGTTGGTTGGATCCAAGGGCTGCACAGGCTTGATCTTGAATCACCGTGGAATTTGATGAAGAACGGCATGTCTTTGGCAGTGCTTGTTGTTGATCACCGTGGAATTTGATGAAGAACGGCACGATTTGATGTGCTTGGTGTTCTTCGCTTTTGGGTTTGGATGTAGGGGATGAGAGTTTCTGTATTTCTCTCTGGAAATCTAGATTTCTGAATTCTGACTTTGTGTTCCCTTCTCCCTTCCTCCAGGCTTCTATTTATAGGCTTCTTGGATCCATAGGATGATGACACGTGTCCTTTCTGATAAGGAAAATATCATAACTGGGCCGGGCCGGTTATATTGTGATAATTATTCTTAAAAATAATTATTCCAAAAATATTTTATTAGGAATAATTATTCTTTTTTTATTTAACCATCTGGACCGGGCTTAGTTAAATAATTTAAGTGGATCAAACTTGGGCCAATTAAATAACTTAATTAAACATTAGGCCCATATTTAAAAGGTCCATTTGTCCAAATCAAAGTCCACTAAAATTTTAGTGTCTACACCCTACAAGAGAATAGCCAGGGGTAAAATGGTCATTTTACCCTAAGAGGAAGGAATTTAACTTTCAACAAGTCAAATTAGATCTAAAACATCCTAAAACACCCTTTGGTAACTTCACATGAAGTCCTAAGGCCAAAGGAAGAGAAATCCCAAATGAACCCTATCCCGGTTCAAACCAAATCTGACACCCTCTCACTAAAACAAGGATATCTTGAGCTATGAGAAAATAATGAAACTAAAACTGATACCATTGGAAAGAAAACAAAAAATTAATGAAGTTAGACTCAAGAATCACCTGATTTGGAGTCCGGACGGAAAAGATATCAAGTCCCGAAGTCGAAGGAAGGAAAACCCTATCCCGGTTCGAACCAAATCCTGACACTACTTCGCTAAAATATGAATAACTTGAGCTAAAAATGGAATATGAAGCTCTAATTGGCACCATTGGAAAGCTTATTTGGACACAGTCAGTTTAGACTCAAGAACGGACCAATTCGAAGTTAAAACGAGTGAGATATGGCCCGTTGAAAAAAAGTGTCTAGAGTAGGAACGGTACCCGCGGGGGCCCGTCAAAAACCTGCGGGGCCCCTCCAAATGCTGCAGTAAGCCGCAGGCGCCCCCCAAATGGCTGTGGGGGCCCGCCAAATGGGGCAGTGGCATGGGCTGGAACCTCAAAAAATGCAGGAACAGTGTTTTTAGTAGCAAATTGAACTTGGAGCTCGGTTTATGAGGTCAAGATGACATTTTTTAGAAAAACATGAAAAGGAAACTCCCCCTAAAATCACATTTTCTATGTGATGAAGTTGAGAACGGAATTTATTTCTGAAAGGAAATCCCCAAAATGCCCTTAGATCAGTTTAGGCTTAAAACGGCGAAAATGCAACTTTGCACCAAACATACATTTGACCCCAAATGCACTTCTAAGCTGAAAAAAATATGCACGCATACGTAATAAGTGATTTTGAGCGTGCGGGGATGGTCCGTGGCTCCCAGAAATGGCCGAGTCAAAATCCGACCCCCCAACGGCCAAAAAGGCGAAAATGAACCTAAAACGGAAATTTTGAAATCTAAAATTAACGAATGACTTCAAATGACCGTTTGGTCCTTGGCCACACTTCATACATGACTAATGAGATCCTACGGAATAATCAAAATGGAATTCCCACACCCAATGTAAACATGGTGAAACAAAAACTCAATAATTTTCAATATTTTCATAATATTCCATGAAGTCAAAAATTACATAATATACGACATACATGTTATTGGCCTCTGGCCTCATCTCATAAATGTCAAATACATTGTAAAGAGTGTACTCATGTACACATTACATATATGGAATCAAATATACACATTTTGACATATAAAGCTACAAATGGCATTCAAGCCAACCTTTACAAGAATGGAAATCTTCAAGTCCACAACCATCCAAGCAGAATGAGAATCTTAACTTTAATTCCTGTACCTGAAAATGTCCCCACAACGTGGGTGAGTAACATAAAGCTACTCGTAGGAGATGAGCATGCATCGACCTAACGTTTTACAATTTTATCACCTTAAGGTGAAACACATTAAAGGGGCCTCATGCCACCTAACGTCTATGTCAAGGTGAGACTCAGGGAGCATCCGAAGCTACCTTAGCTTATTTCTAGCATAAATCACATCCTTCATGCAATTCCAAACAACATAAGAACATGCTATACAAAGCAACTAGATATAGATTCTCAAAGTTATCAACTTGATATCTAAAGTGCAAAACAACTAAAGTAGGTCATGCCACCGAACATCTATGTTCCAAATGAATCTATAGGATCATTCCTAAGCTACATTTGAACATTAAAACATGGATGTACTTATCAACATCAAATTTCACAATGATTCATTAAAATCATAAAACATAGATGTACTTAACAACATAAAAATTTACAAAGATCCTTTAAGATCATAAAGCATGGATGTACTTAACAACATCAAAATCGCCAATAGCCAAAACCACAAGTCACAATATAAACATAATTGTCAATTTGGAATTGAATGCAAAAATAAATAGTGGAAGACTTGAACATCACGTCTCGGATTTCCGCCGAGAACAAAAATGGTTATTTCCGGCATTAACCCGCTGGGAAGACCACCCTGGTGCGCACTATCTCAATTGGAGAGAACCCATACCTCCCGCACTAAAGCCAAACTTTAGCCATGTCACTTATAACAATGTCCCAAGACTCCAAAATAATCAAATAAGTTCACAACTTATACGTAATTTATATAATGCACGAAAACCACCTTCCATGCACAAGTAGGTTGAAACCACACAATCCATGCCTTAGAGTTTCAATTCTAAAATGGTATGTAAAATGTCAATTACAAAGTGTGCAATTCATTACACATGACATCAATATATTCCAAAAAGAAAACATGTTCTCATGAATATAAACATAACAACAAAGTTATCCAATGCTCAAAACACAACAAAGTGAATACATAACAAGTTCAAGTCCATGATTTGAATATAGAAACAACTTCTAAAATACTAATAGATCCATGGAGCCATTAGATAGAATTTAATTAAACAAAATAATCAAATTCTCTAGATTTCAACTCAAATTCAAATAACCTCAAATTAATATATGTTAAATAACATAGCATGCTCATTACATATATTAAATCAAAAGTGTCAAATGAGCAAGTTAGCATCAAATAGAATTTAATTAATTTAAATTAATTAAATCTCTAGATTTCAAAAGTTGTTCAAATGATCTCAAATTAATATATATCAAGCACCAAGTCATGGTCATACCATATCTCAAGTCTAAAATGGAAAACAAGTAAAATACAATTTACTAGAATTTAAATCAAATTAAATTCATTTAATCTCCAGATTTGAAAACTCATTTAAATCATCCCAAATTAATATATATCAAAGATCAACTCATGAAAATGCCATTTACCAAGTCTAAAATGAGTTATATGTAAGATATGATAAATCACTAATTTCTCAAATTAACAAAAGGCATGCATACAACTTATAAAAGCATCAATAGCATGCAAGAAACAAAAATATAACCCTATAACATCCCCTACCTCACTGGAGAAGTGTCTCTCTAGAATCCAAGGCAAATCAACACAAAATGGCAAACCCTTCAAGGGTTATGTAGAGGAGGATGAGGGGAACAAAAAGTGTTCCAAGCTTCATGGTCTAAAGTGAGTGGAAGGCCATCAAAAATCAAGGTCAAGACCAAAGGTTTCAAGCTCCATCCATGGAGGCTAGGGTATTTGGTGAGGAATGAAAGAAATAATGTGAAAATGTATGAGTGGAGGAAACAGAAATCCTCCACTCACTATGTGCTCTTACACCATGGTCAACACACACATCTATGGTCAATTGCACAAAAACCCTTCTTTAAAACAATAATCCCTAAGTGGCCCAAAAACAATTGCAAGACTTAATTTTGAGCATACACTTGTCACAAATCCAAGGCTCCATCCTAGGCCAACAAGTGGTTAAATCTCCACCCTCCACATGTCATCATCCAAGGCATCAAAGTGGCTCCACACAAATGTCAACAAGTGGACTAATGAGAGTGTGACACTTGTTACACTTTCCGGAAATTGCAAAAAAGTCCTTTTTCAAAATATCGTCCAAATTAAATTACAAAATGGTCCCTAAGATGAAAAATAATTACTTTATTTAATGACACTAAAACCTCACAAGTTAAGAGTATTTACAAAAGGTTATGCATCCATACCCCTTACAAGAAAAATAAACACTTAACATGGTTTTCTACAAAAGTAAAAATACACATAGCACGGAATTTAAATATCGTGGATGCATGCAAAACCAGAATCAAATCCGAACACAAAAAGTGACGTTGTGCTAACAAAGTGATAAATGGGAAAAAGACAAAAGTGAATAGTGTCACAAAAGTGAAAATGTGAAAATGACTCGGTCCTCAAAGGAATTCGTTAATTCACGGAAAAGAGTCTCAGAAACCATTCCCGAGCACTAAAGATGACACTAAGTGACGAGAAACTGAACTCCGAAAGGAAAAGATCAATGAAAAAAAATTTTATCCGTAAAAATCTGAGAAAAAGAAAGGAAGGAAAATGACCGAGTCATTACAGATATTTTATTATTTAAAAGGAGTCTTCTACCGCATTGAAGGGATATACAGAGGAGCTTGAGGCTGAGATCAAAATTAAAGCACTCAGAAGTAAGAAGGTCTCAATCCATGGCAGTGAAGATGTCTTCCTCAACCATGAAGAATTTCACTCCAGTCATGCTTGGCTAAACGTTTTGTTAGGGTTGTGATGTAGCCCTAGCTTAGCACCACTGGTTTGATTGTATTTATTTATTGGAGAACAGTTATTATCATGCATGATTGTGTAATCTATAGAATTTTTAATTGACTTTTCAATAAGAATCAGTTTTAGAGTTTTAATTCAATTACAAATATTTTCTATCTTATCTTAGATATTTGAATCTTGTGATTGAACACAACTCATTCACTTCTTTTAGTTGTGAATTAGATGATTATACAATGGTATTTATCTGAATATAATGTTAGAGATCTGATGAATTATGCCTAGAAAAGATAGACCATGCTACACCCTAGAGTAAAGTAGTTAGGTAGATGGTTTATACCAATTGAAGATAGTCCATGCTTAGTTTTAAATTATATTATTTTCTAACTGAATTAATATGCGCTTGTAGCCATGATTAATTCCCTATACATGTTATATGATATATTTTCAATAAATTAATTCAATTAACTGGTGGTGCGACGTTAGTGGTGAAGTCATTCCCTTAATTCTCTCTCACTATTTTCTACATCCTATTTAATTATTGTTCTCATTTTTATTTTTACTTTTTACTTAGCTAAATTTAGAATAAATCATCACAATCTGATTATCCTACTTTCAAGTTAATTTAGAATTTAAGAAATCTGTTGACAAACTTATTTTACACAAGTCACCACTCACAAGTGCACGAATCTTTGCAGATAGGGCTTATTTGTAAGTGTATCGTACCCAAGGGACTTGTATAAAATAAGTTTGTCAACAGATTTCCTAACTTCTAAATTAACTTAAAGTAGGATAGTCAAATTCTAATGATTTATTCTAAATTTAACTAAGTAAAAAAAAAAATGAGAACAATAATTAAATAAGATGTAGAAAATAGAGAGAGAGAACTATAGGAATGACTTCACCATTAACGTCGCACCACCAGTTAATTGCATCAATTTATTGGAGATATATCATATAACATGCATAGGGAATTAATTATGGCTACAAACACATATTAATTTAGCTAGAAAATAATATAATTTAAAACTAAGCATGGACTATCTTTGATTTGTATAAACCATCCACCTAACTACTTTACTCTGAGGTGTAGCATGGTCTATCTTTTCTAGGCATAATCCATCAGATCTCTAATATTATATTCAGAGAAATTCCATTGTGTATTTATCTCATTCACAACTACAAGAAGTGAATGAGTTGTGTTCAATCACAAGATTCAAATATCTAAGATAAGATAGAAAAATATTTGTAATTGAATTAAAACTCTAAAACTGATTCTTATTGAAAAGTCAATTAAAAATCCTATATATTACACAATCATGCATGATAATAATTGTTCTCCAATAAATAAAGACAATCAAACCAGTGGTGCTATATTTTGGAGAAGGATTTTTCCTTTTCTTCTTCTTTCCATTCTCATCAACTTGTGACTTCTTTTGGACTACTTTCTAAGTAAATTAGACTTGAATCTTCAACATTGCTCGGTTCCACGGAATGTTATCTTTTAAAGCTCGGAATCACTGGTTTTAACTGATTTTATAATTAAAGCCCTGAAATAAATAAAAATAATAAAATAATGTAAAATCTCAAATAAACTACTACTAAGAGAATAAAACATGCAAGTAAAGGGGCTAAAATGTATAACATTCAGCGTCTAACAATACTAATTAATTTCTTTTAGAAGTTTACAAAGTGTTTTTCAATGGCTTATTATAGGATATAAAATTGGTTCTTCGAAGGTTTGCTAGCAACTGCATTTTCTCCGATGGATTAAAGATCCTTATAATGCTGGCGGGTATCTGAAAAAGACATTTTTCTTTTTAATCTTTTGTATATAGATAAAATTAATATGCTTGTTTTCTCCTCTGCACAGGGTGTTGGAAGACATATCGACACTATTCTTGCTATCCATACAGTAAATGGTAGGTGGATCGTTTTAGGGATGCACACGGTTCGAATTGGACCAGTTTGAGAATATTTTGAGACCAAATCATTCTTGACGATTCCATAAAAATTAAAACCAAACAAAACCATAAAACCAATGGAATTGAACTAAACCAAACCATGCGAAAACGATTTGGTCCTGTTCGGTTCCACAGTTATAAATAATCTAATATATGTATGAAATTAAAAATATATCATATAATTTTCTATTATATATTACAATATATAGTTGAGTGGTTAAAAGGTTAATCTTATTATTATATTATATATATAATATAATATATAAATCTATTATGTATAGTTGATGCCAGATAATATATGCTACTGATATGTTAACTAACTACTATAAATTCTTTTTACAAAAAATATGTGGTAACTCGCACAAAAATAATAATAATAATAATAAATCAGTCTCAAATTTCATGATTCTTTTGTAAAGAATTATTTTGAATTTTCTTTGGGTTAATTCCACCTACACCCCTTGACGTTTGACCATATCACATTCACACCCCCTCTACTTTTCAATATTCCACCTACCTCCCCTCTCTGCGATCACCGTTAACTTTACTAACAGAACTTGGTGATTTTACAATTTTATCCATCAATTATATGTTAATATTTATAAAATTTTAGAGCTAAATTGAAAAGACAAAAACACCCTTCTATATAAACACATAGACGAACATACATACACTGCGGGGAAAAAAAAAAAACAGCTTTACAGATACACCATTCTTCCCTCGCGTCCCTCCACCGCGCGCCACCATATGCACGATCGGATTACAAACCTGACGGCCATCACCATCGTCGCCATCCATCTAGTCGAGCTTATCGTTTGTGCGTCCGCGGTGGTCAACATGGACAACACCAAAAAAATTCAACATCAAAAACCCTAATCACATCCAAGCCAAAACTGACCAGATCATCACTGCCTTTGAGCTTCAAACGAAGATCCAATTCCGTCACCATCAATCGTTCCTCGCCCGAATATCATACTCCACCATGGACAAAGACATCTGCAGAATTCCTGAGTAGTTAATGATAGGGGTCAAATTGGAATACCAATTTGCAGAATTGCTGAGGACTAGCTGTAACACCCCTAATTTTAAAATGATAGTCCTGGTATTTAATTAAATGTTTGGGTTGCATTTTGAATTGATTGCTTGTTTAATTAATTGTTTTAATTGCATTTTGATTTGATTAATTGTTTATTTAATTGTTTTCTTTAATTAAATGATTTGTTTTAATTGTTAATGTATGCTTACGTGGAAATTGTATGCTTAGGTGGCAATTTAATTATTTGTTTTTATTCGTTGATTAATTAGGATCAGTTTTGGTATAGCATATTAGGGTTGTGTGTGTTTTAAGGTGTTCACGTAATTATTATAGCTGACTTAGCTATATAATCAATTGTATTTTCTCTCTCATTCTCTCAATATAATTCGTATTAGGGTTATGTTTGTTAAGCCTATAAATATAATTGTATAAGTCATACTAGGGTTAAGAAAACCCTATTCAGTTTTACGAACAGAGAGAGAGTTCTGAGAGATAACCAAAGAGAAGAAAGTTAGGGTTTGGTTAGGGATAAGGGCTGAACCAAGGAGGGATAATTGACGCTTGCTCGTGGGTTGAATCAGGAGCAATAGAGGTCTGTGAAAACAACCAACATCGTCAGAATCCTCAGTGACGGAGGTTTAAGGTTTCAAAACTAAAACCGAAGGCAAGTCTCTATTCTAACTCCTTCCCTTAAACCTGTGTTCTGTGCATGCCTAGGTAGACTCTAGGGGTTAATTAATGCTAAAACATATCTTTTATGCATGTTTAAACTGTAATTAATTTCGTTGAATTAAAGTGGGTTGAGTTTTCTTAAAGTTTCTGATTGAATCCGGCTGCCGTTGTTTTAAAAGCTTATGTTCAATTCATGTCGTGGTTGTATAACAATGTTTCATGACTAATCTGGGACTAAAATTGAACCCTAATAACATATATATAAGCAATACAAAGGGTTTAGATAGCGCCGGAGGCGAAGAAGACGACCAGAACAAGTATAACGGCTCATAGGGAGAGAGAGACGGCTCCCTAAATGAGGGAGCCAGCTCCCTCAACGATGGAGCCGGCTCTAAGGAATGTGGAACCAGCTCCCAACTCCTTAGAGCAGGCTCCCATTTTTATAGAGTAGGCTCCCAAGTGTTTGGAGCAAGCTCTCAACTTTTGAGAGTTTACCCCTCGCCCAGAAACGCGTACAAACTGTTTTAGGGGCTGTTTGGGCTGTCTGGAGTATTTTTAAACTGTTTAAATTGCACTGAAGGATGTAAATAGCTATGATAGACCTATGAAAATATTAGGAAGCATTATTACAATAATGTATTAAGGAATGGAGCAACATAAAGTGAAAGAAAAGTCTACAAGTGGAATACTATTTTATCAACTTATTTGCTTACTAAAACTTAGCAAATCTTTGTATATGATTTAATAATATTTAATCATATTCCAACAGTGTTATAAGTGTAAGGGATTATCTGGAAATTGTTGTGCTTGGATTGGGTTAAATTGAGGCATCAATTTATGGATTATTTGGAGGATGTAATTACGTACTATAATTCTAACAATTTGTTTACGTATTATTTAAATTGTATTAATCATGTTTAAGCACTTGATAAGCATAATTGACTATCTGAAACTGGAGTATGCTTATATGGAGTTAATTGATGTTTTAACTGATTAGATTTCATCAATTATTGGATTTATGGTTTTATATGAAATTTACGTTTAAGAATTTCATTATAATGTGCTCAGTAATGTTTCTGGTTATCATTATATTGTTTTGGATTATAATTGGTAAACTACTTTTTCTGTTTGTCAATTGGATGGATATGGATAATTTAAATTGTTTATCATGACTTTAGCAATTTAAACAGAAATTATATGATTATAGTCATATACTGGATGCGTAATAGGATCTTATCTATATCTGATTTCTATTATGTTTGTCTCTGGATGTATTTGATATTCAAATGAGTGTGCATCATTTATGGATCATATGCATTATATGCACCGGTATGGGACGGTGGCATATTAGGGATAGATTAGATCAAAACGCTAAGTCTTACCTATTCATACATATGGAATGGATTAACTGAAATAGTTAAATCCTACATGGATGTATGTCTTGTCAACTAAAACAGTTGATTGACATATCGGATGTTTGTTTTATTTTTTTTCTGTATTAGGAAAGATTTATATATATATACTTATGGTACCGTGATATGAGCGTGAGTCTAAAGATCATGGTTAATGTGTGTATATCGCCTAGGATTGATAACTGGACATAGTTGTTGTTCCCTGGTAGGTCTAAGTATACATGACCACATTACGTGCGATTTGCATGTTACCTTCTATTCAGGCTGAGACTACACTATAGTCTAGTGAGCGTCCTATAATGTATATTTATACATATATGGACCACATTACGCAGATGCGTATCGGGTTTCTGTATGAATTGTAGTATAATAGAACTTACATGTGGGTCTGACCAACTCTTATTTTTCAGGTGTTCGTCAGTTCCAAGCTTAGGGCTTGATCGTGCTGAGCAGATATAGTCACTCACTTCTCCGACTACATAGGATTTCCGTACTTATTTTAGATTTGGATGTTGGTTCTTTATTTTACTTTCATTTGGGATTATTAGGGGTCCACTAGATGGATTCCCAAGTTATACAGATTTGGAAAGTTTAATATTATATCAATGTATAATATTTTGAGGATTTTTAATTTAGAATTCTTTTAGCTTATTATTTTATTCTTATTTTATTTTTATATTTCGTGCTTATTTATATATTAATTGTTTAGTATCCCTCGGATCTGTGCTCGGACTTGATCACCCGTGGCTCTAGAATCGAGGGGTATGACAATTAGTATCAGAGCACTCCATGTTCTAGTGTCCTTAGGAATGTCTTTCGTTATATAACTTCCGCATTGCGTCTCTTAAAGCTTAAAGCCATAGTAAGATTTATTGTACTCTATTTATGGTTCGTTAGGAGGAGCAGATGTCAATTATATTCTATAGTTATGGAATGGTTGACATTAGGAGAAGGATGGGGTCCAAGGCAAAAGTGATACAGACCCAAAGGAGTAAGGAGTACGTTATCGAGTTCTTTGCCAGAAGCAGAACTTGGGATCGAAGGTTTAGTTCCGGTTGGCACTACTTTTAAAAGTATAAGCCAATGAAGGATTTAGGTGTGTGTGATAAGTCACCGCATCTTGGGCCTATACGATTTTAGTTTTCTCAAAAAGGAGAAAATCGAGGAGGATGAGGCCGAAGGAAATGCTAATGGAGGAGATTTCAACGTATCCAAGAAAGGGGATACTGAATCTTGAAGATAAAGGATTGCACGAGAGTGATCTTATTCGCTAGTAGTATAGTGAATGCTACTAGTAGAGTTGGTGTAGATCAATCTACATATAGTTAAACTTTCATTTTACCTTTAAAAGAGGTAAATAAAAAGTACTCTTCAGGAGTTTAGGATCAGATGGAGTTCTTATCGGAATGAAGCAATGATTTTATATCACGTTCCGGAGAGTATGGGGATTAGGTTGTGACGTTCTAAGTTTCTTTATAAAGCTACGATAGACGGTTTGCATTCCGCATATAAGGAGGATGAGGGTTAAGCCTTTGGTATTTGCTTAAGCAAATGGATTTTGTTTTTAAGTTATGTTTAAAGGATATGTTTCGAGGTAGGATGATTACCTACGAAACTATAAAAGAAAATTTTAAACCAATCTGGTAAGGTTGATTCCAAAAGAGACTTTCTTTTCTAGAAAGAATGATGTTTTAAGTAGGATTGTATTTTGTTTTATTGTATATATCTTATGTGTCTCATTTTCGTCAATTATTCAGGATTGGGAATGTGGTTTAGTTGGGGACACAAGTGTATGATCAGCCAACTACAGTTTTAGAGGAATAACGTTATTTACGCTAGGATTGTGAGCATATGGTTATAGGATTTGGTAGATATACATAATTCTAGCCAATCTATTAAACCTAGACATGCGTACTTATGGTATATTTTCAGGATGGGATAATTAAACCAGCAGTATGAGTCAAATAATCTAGATTAGTTTCATATACTTTAATGTCACGATGATTTATCGGAGTTACTGACTTTGCTGAACGTCTTCTTAGAAATTTCAACAGTTGTTCCCAAGTCGGCAGGAGGATTTTGTACTGATTTAAGAACTTATTGGAATGACACCGATTAAGGATAGTAGACGGACTAACTTGTCATCAATCAATTCTTAATCAAGAATTTTATTCATGGGGGCGTGTCATTAGGAGGAGTTGCCGAGGATTGCATATCGAGGAGGAAGCAAAGTCTCTTCATTTGTACAAATAATATGGAAAAAAAAAAAAAAAAATTAGTCACAGTTCGCAACAAATAGTTGTTGCTAGGAAATTTCTGACTATTTGGAGGATGGAAAAAGTCTGTATTCTTTCGAAGTTAGACAGGAAGTCTAATAGACACTTACTTGTGTTAGAGAAGTAGGATGTCAAAGACATGAAGGTGAGACCAAACACCTAAATAAAGAAGAGGTGCATGATGTATGTTGAAAAGTTGTAGTTAGTTGATTTTTGCTAAATAGAATTATCGATTGACTTTCTATATCAGTAAGTTTATCACAGATCAGAATGTATAGATTTTGTTGCAGAGTTAGCTTTAGACGATGCTCCAAATTAAACAATGGGTGCAGATGAAAGCTGGTGGTACCACACTAACGGTACTTTCTATAGACAAATCAGACGGAGGATGTAAGGACTAAGGTTCACAACTCTTAGTTCTTTATTTATTCTGGTGGACACATGATGCTTCACAAAATGAAGGAGATGTTTGGAGGACAGGCAGGAGGAAGGACACAGTGATTTTGTCTCAAAGTCTGATATCTATTAGAAAATTCAAATGGACCATCGGAGATCGCTAGATCCTTGCAGCCATTTCTCATACTAGAATGGGAATGACAGAGTAGTTTCAGCGGATTTAGTTGAGAGATTGTTGATTCTACACAAGGGTCAAGATTTTGGTTGGGATATTGCTTGACTGATAGAATTAAATCAGCTTCGTTTTGTCTATTTTGGAACTGGTAAGATATCAGTTCATACGAATAGCACGGATCACGAGACAGCTTAAATGGATAGATGTGGTGATTCACACTTTGCATTAAGTTTCGTCTGGTGGAAGTAATAGGGAGGATGATTTTGCGCAATTAGTTGAGTTTTAGCATGTATAAAAATAACACTTACTGTTACCAATGAAATTGAAGAGGTTAACTTAGAATATTGAAGCTGACCCTGGAGGAGGTAGCACTTTACTCAAATGAGCTTTGGGTACTAAAGGAGGATTAGTAGTTTATCTTAATGATGCTAGGAAGGTCAGAGTGACTGAATGTAAAATTCATAAATTTTACAATGCAATCAAATGGTTATGAGTTGTATCACGACATACAATGTTAGTTTTGGTGAGTGGTACAGATAGGGACATGTATATAACTGTCTCCAAGTGTATCACTTGTTAGCAAGGTGGAATATTGATACTTGGATATCAGGTTTTAGCCACTGACTAGATCAAAGTGGGAGTGGGGCTAATTAGGAGTGGAAGGTTGGTAGAAATTACTAACATTGGTTAGAATTTTAATTCCATATGGATTAAGAGTGGTGGATAGAGCAAGTTCGCTTGTGGACATTAATTCTAGTAGTGTTTACTTTGGTGTTTCATATCAGTTCTACATTACACTGATAACGGAGTTATAGCATGTGGTTCCTCATTATAGTAGGAATAAGGTGCTATGTCAAAGGAATTTTCTGAAGATGTTGGAGCACCAACTTTGCTTCGCATCTCTAGATGGGAGATTTGATCGAGACATTATATTTGATCGTGGCAGATATGCTTAGAACATATATCCTAATTTTGCATGGGTAATTGAAAATATTACTTCGTTTTTCAGTTATTATCTGTGCTATTGTTGGCACAAGGAGGTTAGTGTGACAACGGTTGAGGTTTTGGATATTACGTAGTGCAGATCTCTTACTTGTTGGTCTAACATAGAAGCGAGGGTTATACAATCAGACCTTGACTTTATTTAAGGATACATCGGAGAGAAATCCTCTCTTTTGTAGAGGATTGTCCGCGGTTTGGAAACGATAGTCGGATTTTATAAATATTTGAACTCATACATTAGAGTTTTCTATCAGAAAATGGTTGAATGGGATGTCTTCCGTATATGAAGAAATGTGCTTTTTGGAGGAAGGTCAGTTTTCTGTATTAAATTGACTTTTCACGAATTTTGGTTTATCAATTTAGGCAGTAGCCTATAGTTTAGCGTTATCACCTTGTTAAGCACTGCATGCATAGGAATTTTATGCGCCCTTGGCGGACTATGGATTTGTACCCTGGTATTGATACAGGATGCAACATATTTAGAGCTACCGTGTCATTTTATCGACCATCAGGATCAGATTTTTCGTGCTAAGGTTATCCCTTTAGTGCGTGTTCCGTAGAGTCACCACAATGAGGTTGCATCTACTTCGAAATGGGAGGATGCACTTCACTCGCAGTTTCCTGAACTAATGGAAGAAGGTAAGAGCAAATTTCGTGTAACAACCCGGTCATTTGCCTTCCTTTCCTTTTTCCTGAAATTTTACGAATGAATTTTTTTCATTTAATTTTCTTTTCTGAGCTCTGCTTCGTGTCGCTTAGTGTCATCTCGAGTGCTCGGAATTGGTTTCTGAGACTCTTTCATGTGAATTGACAACTTCCTTTGAGGACCGAGTCATTTCTGTATTTTCACTTTTCGAACACTATATGCTATTTCGTCCTTTTCCCTATTATGTCTTATCTCAGTTTGTCAATTTTTGGCATAACCTCACTTCTCATGCTTGGAGTTGGTTTTTGACTTCACGTGCTTTCATCTTGAGTGGTTTTCTCGAAATACGTATCTTTACTTTTGCAAGAAAGTACTCTGGTTGCTCCCGGTGCCCACAGGGGCATGGATGCACAATTCTTTAGAATCTTTTTCATTTTTTGGGGTATTTTTCGTAAATATCTTTTGAAGATATTTTATTTCAGGGGTATCTAAGAAAATATCTTTTGGAATATATTTTCATTCTTGGGCAGTTTCGCAGTTAACCCTTTTTGTAGGGGCCATTGTGCAATTAACGAAAGTTTTTGTAAAATGTCTCGTCTAGAGGCTGGATCCTCATACGGGATTCATTTTCACATTTCGTCAAGTCTTGGACTCTTAGAATTCCGTTCTGGTCATTTTTCTCCAGTTTCAGAGTTTCTGGACCCGGTTGCCGCCGAACTTGTTCGGAGCATAACTTTCTGCTCGGGATTCAGTTTTTGACGCCGTTTCTTCCGTTATTCATATTTTCTCATTTTGAATCTTTTTCATTCATGTAGTTTTGCCATTTGAGTACATCTGCTCAAAATCAACTTTTCCAGACCCGGCGGGGCCCTTTCGGGGCACTTTTTGTGATTTTCTATAAATAGGGGGTTTGAAAAATTAAAACATAATTTTCCTCTTCTTCCCCACACGTTCTGGACCAGATCCCACAACCTTCCATGGCTGCCATCTTCTCTCTCCTCTTTTGGTTCACTTTTGTTTGATGAAAAGTCTTCGGCCTTAACGTTTAATGCTTGTCTTGACGCCGCGCATCTTATGCCCTTATTAGAATCTATTTCCGACGATTTTTTGAGTTCGGGTTTGGAGTCAAGTTGGGATTTTCATGGGGCTTCTTGCGGATTCCTGTTCACAGTGTTGTCCCTGACAAAACCTCTCGGTATCGTCGGATTCGGAGCACTTTCGTTTCGGTGGGGATTTGAGATTTTCATCTCAAATTGAGGTAGGGGATGTTCTAGGTTTAAATTCTTGTTATATAGCATGCTTGTGATGCTTATACTACTTGTTTGCATATTTAAATATAAAATCTAGAGATTTTATTTTTTATTTTTCTTGTACGGGATCTGATTTTCCCGGTTGCTCATGACTTGGTTTAAACATGTAGCATGATATTATACTGCCCCATGATATGCTCATTGTCGTGTATTAAAATTAGAGCATTTAAGTAAGTATTAAAGATTTTATTTAATATTTATCTTAGTTGAAAGATTAATTCACTTGGCCTTAACTAGCTTGAAATCAATATGTGTTAGCATATCATATTAGGCCCTAGCATGCTCTTCAACATAGATTAAATTGAGAGTAATCGAAGATGTTTTAAAATATAGTATTTATTAATTAATTCGATTAATTAATTTACCCCGAATGTACGATTCACTCCATTTGATTTTCGACTTGATATTCATGATGTACATGTCATCTAGTTTCACATATATTAAATTTAGAATATTTGATTAGGTTTTGAAACCTTTCAATTATTATTTTTTTTGTATTGAAAGGTTTCGACTTGATATTCATGGTCGTGTCTCGCATGTAATTCACCCATTTCGTGTTTTTAAACCAAGTCTTGACATGTTGTGTGTTATACATTAACTTGAAAGTATTTGGATGAATTCCAAAATCTATGGTTTTTAATTAAAAAGATTAATTAAAACCTATTCAATGATTCTTTGAACTTGACTAAGTTTCTAACGTGGTATTCATTATTTCCTTGACAAATTCATTCACATGTATCAAATCGAGAATAATCGGATAAGTTTTAAAACTTATATTTAATTAATTCCTTTGTATGGAACTTAATTCACATGGTTGTATTTTTCTTAGAATGAACTTGTAACTTGACATTGGACTTGCCTTGTATCTTAATTTCATTAACGTACTTAATGAACATGCTCATTTGTCTTGGAATGATTTAATTATCCATGTGTTGCTTAGTAAATAATTAAATCATTAATTTTATACTTGTGGTATATTTACTTCAATAGATTCCATGTGCTATATATACCTTAGTTGTAATCTCTATAGATGTACACTTTGTTTTCTTGACATTCCACATGCCATCATAGTTGTGAATCTAGGGCATGACTTGTATGTTCCAAAATCTTGGTTGTGTATAAAACGTGGTTAATGTAATTATTGTATTTGATACGATCTTGACTTGCACAACTTGTTGATTTTGGGACTTGGGATATCAATCAAGAATTGACATGGCTAGGACTTGGTTCTAGTACGGGGGAATGTCCTCCTACAACTATAGTGCGCACTAGGGGAAAGGTACCCATGGGTTAGTAGCCCTAAAGTGATCTCAAGAGTACGGTTTTAATCCGGGCGATATCCGAGTTTCCACATTGGTTGATTTCACACCTTGTCTTTGTCGTGCTATGTGAAATGCACCAACCTTGTTAATTGCATAGATACTATGACTTGATCTTGATTTCTTGTATTACTTCTGTCGTGTTAATTGGAATGTTCCAATCTTGTTAATTGCATAGATATTATGCCTTGTTCTTGACTTCAAGTATGACTCTTTTCGTGTTTCATGGAATGTTCCATCCTTGTGAACTTGCATAGATATTATGCCTTGTCATTGATTTCTTGTATTACTCTTATCGTGTTACTTGAAATGCTCCAACATTGTTAATTTTATAGACATTATGCCTTGTACTTGGTTTCATGTATAATCCTTGTCATGTTCATTGGAATGCCCCAATCTTGTTTACTTGCATAGATATTATGCATTGTCCTAGACTACGTGTGTTTTTCTTATCGTGTTAATTGGAATGCTCCAAACCTTGTTTCATTGTATTGATAATGCAATTCATGTAAATCTATGTTCAAGCATCTTTCTTGTCTTGTTCTTGGATTATCCCAACCTTGATTCATTTCATATGTGTATATATATCATGATTCTTGTTGCTTATACTCTATGGTAGCTTAAGATGATCCCTGAGTCTCACTTTGATATAGACGTTAGGTGGCATGAGCCCCTTTGACATGTTTCACCTTAAGGTGATAAAATTGTAAAATGCTAGGTCGATGCATGCTCATCTCGTACGAGTAGCTTTATGTTGCTCACCCTTATGTTACTGGGGCATATTTCAGGTAAGAAGACTTGGTTCATGATGCTTAGCATTCCTTGGATGTTGGGTAGCTTTCAAGTTTCCATTTCGCGCAAATATTAGCATGAAATGTTATTTTGTAGACTTATATGTAAAACTTGTATTCTTTGATTCCATGTATGTAATGTGTACTTAAGTGCACTCTTTTCAATGTATTCAACATGTATGAGATGAGGCCGAAGTCCATTGACATGTATATTGAATTTTTTGTAACTTCTAACTTCTTGAAATATTAGGGAAATATTGAAAAACGCCAAGTCATTGTCTCACCGTGGTTGCATCGGTTGTGGGAATTCCGTTTTCATTCTTTCATAGGGTCTTATAAATCATGTTTGAAGTGTGGCCAAGGGCCAAATGGTCATTTGACCCCGTTTTGTATTTTTGGATTCCGAGTTTTCATTCCAAGTTCCATTTTTGCCTTTTTGCCCGTTGGGGGGTCGGATTTTGCATCGATGGTATTTTTAAGTCGTGGACCATTGTAACACATCCTAATAGGTAAGTTACATTTGCGTGCATGGTCATTTTTGGGTAAAACCTCATCATTGGTGATTTGAGCCTCTTATGAATTCATTTCGCACTTTTTTTGCATATTCTAATTTAGGGGCATTATAGACTTTTCACTGTGGTTTTATTTTCTTCTTTTAACATGGTTGAATAGAAAACATGATTTTAGGGGGGGTTTCTTTTCCGTGTTTTTCCAGAAAATGTCGTCTTGATATCGGAAATCGCTTACGAAGTTCAGCTCTTAGTTTTTCAATTTAGCAGCTTTTTGGACCTCCAAGACCAGATTTCATGGAGGGGCATTTTCGGCATTCTAAATTACGTTTTTTTAATTCTCTCGCAAATTATGTAGAAAACTCAATTTTGAGGGGGGTTTCTTCTTTATGTTTTTGCAAAAAAATTCATCTAGGCCTCCAAATTCAGCCTCTGTTCTGGTTTTTTTTTTGAAAAAAAAACACATAGCAACTTTTGGGTTGCTGGCAGCCGTGTGTGCGCTCAGCGTGCACGCGGCGTGCATGGGTGTGCGCATGGGCGTGTATGGGGGCTGTCATGGCCCCCTCGTCGGGCCGCCGCGACGTCAATTCTTCTTTTGGGCTTTTCTCTTTCGTCCGGACTCCGATTCAAGTGAATTTTTTTTTTAACTTAATTAATTTTTCGTCATCTACCCAACGGTGTGCTCAGTTGTAGCTGAATTTTTCTGAATAATTACCAATTTACCCTTTTAGCATTAAGTGCTCGTTTTTCTTCGTCATGCCGTTTCTCCTCCGTCCAGACTCCGAATCATACGATTCTTGAGTCCATCTTGATTAGTTTTTCGTTGTCTTTCCAGTGGTGTGCTTGGTGGCACTCGAATCCACATTTTTTAGAAATGACTATTTTGCCCCTGGGGGCTTATTTGTTATATTTTTGATATTTTGCTTCCGCATCAGTTCTCATTAAGTTCCACGACCTCATGGAAGGTTACTTTGACTTCTTAGAGTCTTGTTTTCTGTTTTCGCTTCCGCATTTCGAATCCGTTATCGGATCATCCTTACGGTTCATCACAGGACACGCTGGCCTAAAAACCAAGGTCATCACATTTCGAGGACGAAATTCATTTTGTTATAGGGGAAGAATGAAATACCCCTAATTTTAAAAGGATAGTCCTGGTATTTAATTAAATGTTTTGGTTGCATTTTGAATTGATTGCTTGTTTAATTAATTGTTTTAATTGCATTTTGATTTGATTAATTGTTTATTTAATTGTTTTCTTTAATTAAATGATTTTTTTTTAAATGTTAATGTATGCTTACGTGGAAATTGTATACTTAGGTGGCAATTTAATTATTTGTTTTTATTCGTTGATTAATTAGGATCAGTTTTAGTATAGCATATTAGGGTTGTGTGTGTTTTTAGGTGTTCACGTAATTATTATAGCCGACTTAGCTATCTAATTAATTATATTTTCCTTTTCCTTCTCTCAATATAATTCGTATTAGGGTTTTGTTTGTTAAGCCTATAAATATAATCGTATAAGGTGACTAGGGTTAAGAAAACCCTATTCAGTTTTACGAACAGAGAGAGAGTTGTGAGAGGTAACTAGAGAGAGGAAAGTTAGGGTTTGGTTAGGGACAAAGGCTGAACCAAGGAGGGAAAATTGACGCTTACTCATGGGCTAAATCAGGAGCAACAGAGGTCTGTGAAAACAACCAAGGTCATTGAAATCATCAGTGACGGAGGTTTAAGGTTTCAAAACTAAAACCGAAGGCAAGTCTCTATTCTAACTCCTTCCCTTAAACCTGCGTTCTGTGCATACCTAGGTAGACTCCAGGGGTTAATTAATGCTAAAACATATCTTTTATACATGTTTAAACTGTAATTAATTTTGTTGAATTAAAGTGGGTTGAGTTTTCTTAAAGTTTCTGATTGAATCCTGCTGCCGTTGTTTTAAAAGCTTGTGTTCAATTCATGTCATGGTTGTATAACAATGTTTTATGATTAATTTGGGACTGAGATTGAACCCTAATAACATATATATAAGCAATACAAAGGGTTTAGATAGCACCGGAGGCGAAGAAGACGACCAGAACGGGTATAGCGGCTCATAGGGAGAGAGAGACGACTCCCTGAATGAGGGAGCCAGCTCCCTCAACGATGGAGCCAGCTCTAAGGAATGTGGAACTAGCCCCCAACTCTTTAGAGCAGGTTCCCATTTTTATAGAGTAGGCTCCCAAGTGTTTGGAGCAGGCTCTCAACTTTTAAGAGTCTACCCCTCGCCCAGAAACGTGTATAAACTGTTTTAGGGGTTGTTTGGGCTGTCTAGAGTATTTTTAAACTGTTTAAATTGCACTGAAGGATGTAAATAGCTGTGTTGGACCTATGAAAATATTAGGAAGCATTATTACAACAATGTATTAAGGAATGGAGCAACATAAAGTGAAAAAAAAGCCTACAAGTGGAATACTGTTTTATCAACTTATTTGCTTACTAAAACTTAGCAAATCTTTGTATATGATTTAATAATATTTAATCATATTCTAGCAGTGTTATAAGTGTAAGGGATTATCTGGAAATAGCTGTGCTTGGATTGGGTTAAATTAATGTTTTTAATATATCATAAACTGCATCAATTTATGAACTATTTGGAGGATGTAATTGCGTACTATAATTCTAGCAATTTGTTTACGTATGATTTAAACAATATTAATCATGTTTAAGCACTTGATAAGCATAATTGACTATCTGAAAATGGAGTATGATTATATAGAGTTAATTGATGTTTTAACTGATTAGATTTCATCAATTATTGGATTATGGTTTTATATGAAATTCACATCTAAGAATTTCATTATAATGCGCTCAGTAATGTTTCTGGTTATAATAATACTTTTCTGGATTATAATTGGTAAACTGCTTATTCTGTTTGTCAATTGGATGGATATGGATAGTTTAAATTATTTATCATGACTTTAGCAATTTAAACGGAAATTATATGATTATAGTCATATATTGGATGCATAATAGGATCTTGTCTATATCTGATTTCTATTATGTTTGTCTCTGGATGTATTTTATGTTCAAATGTGTGTGCATCATTTATGGATCATATGCATTATATGCACCGATATGGGACAGTGGCATATTAGGGATGGATTAGATCAAAATGCTAAGTACTACCTATTTATACATACGGAATGGATTAACTAAAATAGTTAAATCCTACATGGATGCATGCCTTGTCAACTAAAAAAGTTGAAAAACATATCGGATGTTTGTTTTATTTTTTTCTGTATTAGGAAGGATTTATATATATATATATACTTATGGTACCGTGATATGAGCATGAATCTCAGGATTATGGTTAGGGTGCATATATCGCCTAGGATGGATAACTGGACATAGTTGTTGTTCCCTGGTAGGTCTAAGTATACATGACCACGTTACGTGCGATTTGCATGTTACCTTCTATTCGGGCTGAGACTACACTATAGTCTAGTGAACGTCCTATAGTGTATATTTATACATATATGGACTATTCTAGTTATTGTTGAGCTATCTAGGATGTATCTGCATATCGGATTTCTGTATGGATTATAGTAGGATAGAACTTGCATGTGGGCTTGATCCACTCTTATTTTTTAGTTGTTCATCAGTTCTAGGCTTAGGGCTTGATCGTGCTGAGCAGATACAGTCACTCACTCCTCCGACTACATAGGATTTCCGTTCTTATTTTAGTTTTGGATGTTGGTTTTGTATTTTACTTTCATTTGGGATTATTAGGGGTCCACTAGATGGATTCCCGAGTTGTACGGATTTGGAAAGTTTAATTTTATATCAATGTATAATATTTTGAGGATTTTTAATTTAGAATTCTTTCAACTTATTATTTTATTCTTGTTTCATTTTTGTATTCCGTGCTTATTTACATATTAATTGTTTGGTATCCCTCGGATCTATGCTTGGACTTGATCACCCGTGGCTCTAGAATTGAGGGGTATCACATGCACTAGCAGAATCTAGCTAGTTCGCGCGCGTCAAATCGCCGTGTTTTCTTCCTTTCTTGCCCATTGCCGGAATCGCGCACCACTCGCCAAACGCTCTCTATATCAGACTGTATCAACAACCTGCAACTTTCGATCATTTCACCAGCATTTTGTTCTTTGCCATCATCAACCTTATCGCCGACCACCAATCACCCTCTCTGTCTATTTCGCTCTCCTCCATCTACGAAAATATCACCGCTGCCACGGGACATGTGATGATCCTGTGGGCGGGTGTGCCGTGGGCGGGTGCGAGAGACACTGACAAGCTACCACACTGGCGACTTACGGGTGCACAAGTCCCACATCGCCTGGGAGAGGGAAAGGTGAAGTGCTTATATGTAAGTGTGTCATCTCTAATTGGTATGAGGCCTTTTGGGGTAAAGCCCAAGAGTAAAACCGTGCAGGCTCAGGCCCAAAGCGGACAATATCATACCATGTGGTGGAGTGGGTCATTGCAAATGATATCAGAGCCTGACCCAGTCGGAAGTGTGTCGACGGGGACATCGGGCCTCCAAGGGGGGTGGATTGTGATGACCCTGTGGGCGGGTGTGCCGTGGGCAAGTGCGAGAGACATTGACAGGCTACCACACTAGCGAGCTACGGGTGCATGAGTCCCACATCGCCTGGGAGAGGGAAAGGTGAAGTGCTTATATGTAAGTGTGTCATCTCTAATTGATATGAGGCATTTTGGGGTAAAGCCAAAGAGCAAAACCGTGCAGGCTCAGGCCTAAAGCGGATAATATCATACCATGTGGTGGAATGGGTCATTACAGGACATCGTCACCGTCTCTGCAAATCGTTTTTGGGGAATCAACCACTACATTTCCATAACAAAATCTAACAGAATCAGCGGTGCCACCACCATCCCCATAACCGCCCCCACAACCACCAACCTCTAGCATCACCACGCCATCTCGTCCCACAACCACTTCCCCCCATTATTTGATCCTAAGCCCTCGAAAATGACATCATTTGAAGCAAGATTTGTATTACTTGACCAGATATCATTCTCGGTAGATCTTCTTGAGACCATCACTAGTTAAGCTGGCTAAGTCGTTGTGAAACTACTTAATATTCTGGTGCTGGGAGAACGCGCAATTTGCCCAAGTTTGATCAATCAAGTCAGGAAGTTGATTGATAAAAATAATAATAATAATAATAATAATAATAATAATAAAGTCAAGAAGTTGCCTAATAAAGTCAACTACATTATTGGCAGATGAATATATAATATATATATATAGCGAGAGAGAGAGGAGAGAGATAATTATGTGGGAGAAAAACGATAAATAAATAAATATATATATATATATATAATATATATACGTTTAAGTGAAATGAAATTAAGGATAGCTTTGTAATTTTCTATTGGTTAACAAGGTTAAAGATGTCATTTTAGACACTAGAAGGGTAAAATTGACATTCTAACAAATTTCTCATGCTGACATCAGCACACACCGTTAGTTGTTTATCGGTAGGGGGTAACTTGCTACGTATGATCAAAGGTCAGAGGTGTGCGTGGAATATTGAAACCTAGAGGGGGTGTCTGTGGGATATGGTCAAAAGTCAGGGGGTGTAGGTGAAATTAACCTATTTTCTTTTTTGTACGAACCAGTTATACTATTTCAAAAATATGTCAGTACCCTCCAGCTATTTGCAGGCCATTACAATCGTGGCATAAAATTAATATTTTTGGACATAAAATCATTGACATTTATGTATTGATCAAAATGACCTAGGATCCTTTTTAGATCCATGAATTGCCACCTAAGGTACATGTAATTTTTTTTTTCATAAAGGGTTCTATTGACATTATACAGTTATTGTTATTTTTATTTTTTATTTTTATGGGTAATTTACATGTATATGAACACTTTAACGATGATATTTAAAATAGTTGAGGGATTAGCTACATCACGAAAGATATTTACAACAACGTGAAAGTTAATGGGAGTGGTTTGCACTTAACCCTATAATATATAATTAAAATGAATATATATATATATATATATATATATATATATATATATGAATATTTACCTAATTTACTCATTAGTTTTTCAAATGATTTACAATATCTACCTGAATCTGTAGGTTCTCATTGTTTAGACATTTTGGGAGCAAAGCGAAGGGATCCGCATTGGTTGGTCAAGCAACGACAAAGAGAGATCGAAATTATTGAAGGATGGATCAAAAAATACTTTGTTGATCTTTCATCCCTTATGAAAATAAAATAATTTTGAGCATTTTATTATTAAAAGGGGTGTACTTGAAGTCATTCTAGAAAATTAAATAAGGGTAATGTACAGCAAAACCATTTACCATATGTATCCAATCAATTTGAACAAAAAAAAAAAAAAAAAAAAAAAAAAAACCCGAAATCATTACAAGAGGTTTGAAAATACATTTCCTTAGAATTTTGTGAAGCATTTTAATTTATGGTTCTTTCTTGTTTTCTTCAAAACTTACCGAAACTAATACTTGTGAGATGCGTCTAATGTTACTTAAACTCTTAATCTCTACAAAGAGAACAAAGATCATATTTGTGAGATATATTTTTGTAATTGGTAAATTTTTTTAACAAAACGAGTCCTAGTCGAATTGTAATTTCAGTTACCATATCAGAATTAACATCGACTACGGAATATGGAAGGTTGTTGAGAAGAAGAAAATACTGTTGATCATCGAAAAGGAAAGAACAACACTTTAGGAAATCGTTTCCCACTTAGGACACAAATACCTACAAGGTATATGTTCAAAGTTACCAAAATACAAAAAATCGAAGTCTTAGTTGGATTCTGTCAAGTGGAAACTGGTACCTAAATTTGGGAACCGGTTCAAGTAGCTGAGATTCGAAGTATTCAATTCTGTCCTTTGGGAACCGGTACCAAGATCCTCCTATCGGTACCAGTGCTCTTTCACTTTAAGGAAACTTTGTCCTGTCAGTTTTGGACTTCCAAGTTGGTTTAGAAGTTTACCAAAAGTCCTATGTATGAAATTTTTTTTATTTTCAGAAGGAATAGGACTTTGAAAACTCTATATAAACCCTGATACACATATAGGTTTATTCATAGCTTTAGTACTATAACTTCATTATTCGTAAAAGCCTTTGGAAGATTATCTTTGCAGAAAATCCAAGAGGTTTCTCTGTCATCTTTCTAGAACACATACACATAAACACATAGTGAGTTTAAAGTTATGGTGTTCAAAATCCTGATCGTGATCATACAGTTGTATCTACGATGATCATAGAAAAACAGATCTACTTCTACATCAATTCAGATATTGAAGAACATAAGTAAAAGTGATCACACTTTAAAAGGGTTGGAGCATTCGAGGAGTGTTGTCTGATCTACCTGCTACTCTTCTACAGATATCAAGCATAAACCTGAGGTCAAGTTGCTGTTGGAGGAGACATTGCAAAGCCAAAGGATTGTCAGCAATTGGTGTTTGGTAGAACGATAGGGTGTGAGCCAGAGTCAAAGTTTAGTGTACTTTGTTTCAAACATAACGGATCGGTTTACTTTGGAATGCACAGTCCACGAGGTTTTTCCTACGCAAACAGTTGACATATTTTATCAACTGGGGTTTTCTCATTAAAAATCCTAGTGTCATCTCTAACTTTATACTTTGCTTTATTTTATCTGCATGTGATTAATTGTTTAATTGCTAAAATAAGTAAAGTTGGAAAAGACATAAGATCTGTTTTCAAAATACAAATTTTTTTAAATATTCTGCTGTGTACAACTCACAAATTGGTATAAGAGACAATCTCTATACATTTAGTTAATCATTGCGAAAGTTTTTTTTGGAAAAATAAGATTATTTTTGTTTTTGGAAAAATAAAATTATTTTTATTTTTCAAAAATTTATGATGGAAAATCCTATGAATAAAGGAAAATTGGATTTTGTATGTAATGATGAAATAACTCTCATATCTAAAAGTCTTAGTAAGGTCCTTAAAAATAGCAAGGATTTCAAGAAGCAATCTAAGAAGTTGAGAGAAGTAGAAAATAAAAGAGATACCTTGAAGATGGAAAATGATTCCTTGAAGAAGGAGGATGAGTAAACGCAAAAATTGCTTAAGAAAAAAAATCATATCATACACTATCCTCAACTATTTTCACAGTCCATTATTTTGAACTATGTTAACCTGATCTCTTACATGGTAAGAGTATATAAGTAGCCTAAACAAAGCCTAACTCCGGTCACCCTAATTTTAAGGCATTTTTCTCCCCTAAAACCTTACTAATTTCAAAATACCTCCTCATTTTAAAAACATGTCACTTTTAAAAGACCTCATTGCCTTAAACATGCCATTAATTTACACACACGTCTTCTTAAAGACCAATTTTTAAGAACATCAGGTTCTCCTTTTTAGAATCACCTCTTTTTTAAGCAAAACACTTTCAAACTCTTAGATTCATACCTTAGCTAAGTTCTCCTAGATTCACCATTGACTAAACTACGATTCACCTGATTATCATTCTGTTGTACATGATTGAGATACATAAGCAACCCGAGTAGGTCTCAGTCTCGATCATGCCATACATTTTTTAAAACTCCGGATCCATTTTATTTAATTCGGTTCAAAGCGTTCACTTTTACACACATAATAAGCAACATGTAAGGCAAAGTAGGTAATCGTACTTAGTATGGATGTCGTAGGGCACCTTACACCTTCCCCAATCATAAGCTAATCCTAAACTCATTGATTTGGTTCACGCAAACTAGTTGAGAGCCACATAAATGCCTGCATTCTAATCTCATAAGCATCTAGAAATCTCACATTGTATTTCACAAGTGACCTAAAACAATACCATAACTCAATGTTAGGTAGCAACTCCAAAGCACATACGTCATTAGCCCTATCATAGGATAAACCTAATACCATAGCCGCCAAGTCACATTTAGGTTTACGATTTGAATTCACGAGCTCCGACAACTGGCCTCCACATAGGGGCACACACTTAACAATGGAGCTTTGGTCTGGGGGAGAAGGTAGGGGAATCACAAGCGTGACAGCTGGTGACTCCGCTTGGGAGTTTTTATAAACGACTTTACACCGAAAAATATCTCAAGTTTCCCTCCCAATTCCATTTTATTTGCAGATACTGGTGTTCAGGCTATTACCTGACAACTCTGCTGTGGATAAGTGAGCATATACTTAAATGGATTTAAGCCGAGACATTTGTCACTTGCTTCCCATCTTACATTTCATAATAGTGTGATCAAATTACTTCAAAATTTGTCATTTCTAAAGCTTAGTCCTTAATATATTGTCTGGCATGTTCCTTTTTCAGGGCACGGGTACATGCATAAGAAAAAGGCATTTAAGAAAGAAATTCTCAAAAATTCATTTTTTTTTTCATAAAATTTATGTTGTAAATTGTAATTACATATGTGCACTGAATGAATGTCATCATATATACATTATTCAAAGCATTTTTTTCCTTGATAAATTAACTAATTTTATAAAGAAATAAGAAAAGAGAAATATACGAAATACAAAAAGCAGAGCAAGTCCACCATCAGGCCTAAGCGTGGGACCCAAAAACACAAGCCCACCCATTACAACTGCAGTACCAAAAGAGATACAGAAAACATAGGGCAATACAACAAACTAAGTGGTTGGAGAAGGAGACCCCATAACAGCGCTTGGTAGTCTCCAATCAACAGCAATTGATCTTGAGGTTCTGGAGTTATCAAATTTGCACAACAACAACCGCTGCCAAACAGAATCTTCCACGTACGAGTTTCCAAGTCGAATCTACAGGTGTTCTATTAGTGGAATAAAAGTGATTGTTCTTTTCTTTCTAGATAAAGTAGATACAAGCAGAGAAGCAAAGTTTGATCTAGAGAGCAATGATATATTGTTTCTCAGTGTTCCACAAAATCAAAATGTGATTAGCTATCACAAGATAACTTGAATCCCCTTAATAAAATCCACATCTGTGTTGAATGTGTTCCTAAATTCATGAGGAGTATGTGCATCTGAAGAAGATATGATCGTGGGTCTCGTTCTCACTGGAGCAAAGATTGCATCTTTGTGAATCACATGGATGTGAGTTGAAGAGCCTATCCTTAGTCCGAATTCTATTTTGTATTGTAGGCCATGTAACAAAGGCATGTCTAGGAATGTGATTTGAAAACCAGACAATGTGTTTCCATCTACAGAGAGGAGCAGGTGGTAACAGAGCATCATACGTGTGCTGCAAGTTGAATTTTCCTGTAATGGAAAGAGTCCATAATGGCCTCTCATTGTTATTGGTACAAATAGGAGGGGGTTGCTCAATAACACCAATGTAAGGAAACATACTTCTAAATTAGGGAGAGAACCTCCACTGATCATGCCTTATAAAGCATTCAAGCTTTGCATGAATGTTCCATGAGGAGATGTAAATCAGAATGGGATCGATTCTCTCATGTAAAGGGCCAGAAGGTAACCAGTAATCGTACCATAGAGAGATCTCTTTCCCATTGCCTACTTGGTGTTTGAGAAAAGGTCTAGCAAGGCCTCTCAACTTGAGAAGCATTCTCCAATTCCAAAAGCTAAGTTGATTTGGCTTGAGAGTCCAAAAGCTTTTTTATTTGATCAAAATTGAGTATGCCCAATCATACCAAAGGGATTGTCCACTGTCACTGAATAGGTTTCAAATGTGTCTCGGGATGGAAATCTTATTTGGAGCAGCTAAATTTGGGAGTCCAAGCCCTTCATAGTCTTTGGGCTTGGAAATAGCCAACCAGTTGACTTTAGCATAAGTTGTTTTCAACTATTTCCCTATCCATAGAAACTTCGTTAGGACATAATTGATTTGGTGCAGCACTTGAAGAGGAAAGATAAAGTGTCTGCTCCAATATGAATGTATGTTGATGAGGATGGATTTGACAAGCTGTAATCTCCCAGCATATAAAAGAAAGTTAGAAGTCCAATTGATGATCCTCGAAATGATCTTCTCAACAAGAATTTTGTAGTCATTTGTTTGTAATCTAGAGTTATTCACAGGAAATCCCAAATACCTGAAAGGTAATTGGCCAACCTCAAAACCAGTGGATGTAACCATGTTGTCTTGGATATCATCGGGAATATTAGAGTAAAAATTTGGCTCTTGGTGAGGTTAGGCTTCAATCCAGTCGATGATGAGAACTTATAAAGACCCTTAATGAGTACTGATAGAGAATACGGGTCACCATGATAAAATAGGAGACGATCATCAACAAAACAGAAGTGAGTGATCTTATTTTCCTTACATCTCCAATAGTACTTAAAGTGACCATCCTCAGCAATGAACTTATTAATGATGGAGTCCAACACATCCATCACAATCACAAAGACAAAAGGTGAAATGGGGTCATCTTGTCTTAAACCTTTAGTACATTTGAAGTACCCAGTAAGCTCCCCATTGACACAGATATAAAATAATGGAGATGAGATGCAAGCTATTACCCATTGAACAAATACTCTAGGGAATTGTAGGATTGAGAGGCAATCAATCATGAAGTTCCAGTTAACAGAATCATTGGCCTTGTGGAGGTCAATCTTCAATGAACACTTGGATAAAATAGCATTAGAATGATATCCTTTAAGCAATTCTTGCACAATAAAAACCCCATCACCAATTATTCTTTGCTTTATGAAAGTAGTTTGGTACTTACCCACAATGAAAGGTAACATAGGTTGGATCTTCTTAGCAATGAATTTGGATATAACTTTATAGATAATGTTACAACATATTATAGGCCTATAATCATTCATAGAAGAATGATTAGAAACTTTTGGGACAAGAGCAAGATAAATGAAATTTACCTCCTTGAGAAGTTGACCATTAAGAAAGAACTCTTTCACAGCCATAGAGGCATCATTGTCAGTAATAGACTATGTTTTCTTCTTCAAGAAAGCATTATACCTATCTGGTCCAGGGGACTTCATGTTATTCAATGCAAAGAAACATTCCCTTATCTCATCCATATCCATAGAGGGAACAACAGCTAGGGAATCAATAAACTGACATGGAACTATAGTGTTGAAGACTCTTGTCAAAGCATTAATACCAGGGTAAGGAAATGGTTTACTTCCAAGGATGTTCTGAAATAATTGGATAGCTTCACCTTTGATGACACTTTGAGATTCTGTTGATCCACCATCAATAAGGTTAAGTTTAATAATCTTCTTTCTATTACATCTTGTATTGAAAGTCTTCATGAATAAATTTGAGTTTTTATCTTCTTTTTTAAGCCATTTGACCCTAGACATCTGTAGATAAAATTGTTCTTCAGCAATGAAAATGTCATAAAAAGGCTGCAACAACTCTTTTTCTTTCCTCTTGAGATGCTTATTGCTAGGATCAGTATTAAGTGCCCTTTGGCAAGTACTAAGGGCATCTTTTGCCTCAGTCACTCTCATGAAATATCATTCAATTCCTTCTTGTTCAGTAACTTCAGTTTGTGCTTAAATAACTTTAGCTTTTTAGTCACCAGATATATAAGCGTGCCATAAATCTGAAGTTACCACATAGTAGCCATAATGGTTAGAAAATCTTTGTGATTACTAATGAAATTGAAGAATTTAAATAGAATATTCTTATTTAGAATGGGATTCCAACTACTAACAATCATTGGAGAGTGGTCTGAACCCCTAAATGAAATAAATTCACAATTGGAAGTAGGAAGGCCAGAGAGCCACTTATCATTGACCAAGACCCTATCCAACTTTTTAGATATGTTAGCAGTTCCATGGCTCACGTTAGACTATGAATAGAAGACACCAGTGTACTTTAAGTCAGACAATTCACAATCTAAAATACAACTATTAATATCATCAATGCTTGCATTCCATTTTTGGGAACCCCCAAAATTTGCATTGAGGTGTCTTATGATATTGAAGTCACCCAACAGAGCCCAAGGGGATGGAGATTAGCTATAAGATTGGGCTCTAAGATTATTCTATAGGCTTTCCCTTATATAAGCAGTGTTATAAGCATAAACGTGTGTGACAAAAAAATGGAATTGATCATGAATGGTAGTAACACTGCAATGAATGGCTTGTGCAGTGGATGAAAGCTTCTGTACCTTCAAAACAGTAGGATTGAACAAAATCAAAATTCTGCCCAACCTAGAGAACTCATAGTTGTGATGAATATGCCATGAGGGGGGCAATAAATCTATGAATACCATCAATATTAGCCTCGTGTACCTTAGTTTCTATAAAAGCTATCATATACAAATTATGATCACTGATAATCTGTTTTATTTCCTTTTATTTTTCAGGGGAATTAAGACCCCTGACATTCCAAACAGCAAAAAACATTAAGAAAGGGTTTTGAGGGCTAAACCTGGAACCCCCATAATAGGTAAGTTAACGTAGTCATCCTCTTTCTTCTTCTTCGATCTTCTTCTTCTTCTTCTTCTTGTCTTTACTATCTTCCTTGTCATCCCCATTCCTAGATTCTCCTCCTCTGTCAGCTGGAGACGCAGTAGAGGAACATGTTGAGCTACTTTGGTATTGAGATAATGTAGGAACATCCCTATTGACTGTAGCACAAATAGGCCCTTTTATGAGTATCTTCCTTCCTTTTGGTGATCTTGGCCTTGGCAGTAGGATTAGTATTGTTGACTGCATTTACAGTGAAGTTATGCTTGTCTGTTACAAGAACACCATCATCTTGTTGATGTACTTGGTTCATCTTATTCTTATTATTGTTGTCATTATCAATAATTGTGGCGGTGGTAACCACTTGGTCAGTCTTGGTGGATACCGAGATTTGAACTTGTGAATTATTATCTGTCCCTCTGAACCACAATCCAATCCTAAGAGACCGTATGGTTTTTTGTTCCACTGTTCACCTTCTTAATGGTCTATTTGGTAATATAGTTAGATTCATTGTGCCCAAAGCTCATACAAGATGTACAAACTATTAGCTTCCATTGACATTCAGCAATGATGTTAATGTATCTACCATCATCAAGTCTAAGTTAAAAAAACTCAACAAAAGGTTTAAAAGCATCTACTTCCACACATAATCTAGCATAGCTTAGCCTTTTCTTTGTTTTTGTGAGTTCATCAGCAAACAATGATCTTCCCACGGCACTCACTAAGTGACTGAATCCCTTAGCTATCCAATATTCCCAAGGAATATTGTAGAACTTAACCCACAGAGGCAGAATCTTACAGGTATCTTTACCAAGTTCAATTCCTTTCTTCTAATTCTTTAGCATCATAGGTTTCTTAGCTATTATGTAAGGTCCACTTGCCAAGATGTTGTTACAATCCCTCTCAGTTAAATATTTTAAGCAGAAAAATCCTTTATCATCTACTAGAACCTCCTCTAACCCTTTCAAACTCCATATTTTTGAAACAGCGGTTTGGACAAGGGAAAATGCACTACAACAAATTTTGGCTCTAGCCAAGAAATTTTTTGCCACGTATACAATTTTGTGGCAAAAAGTACCTTTTCGCCACAAAATAAACTTCTTGTGGCTAATATATAAGTGTTTGCCACAGAGTAAATTTTTCGTGGCAAATTCTTGTTTTTGCCACAAATATTAGGGACGACCTAAAAATTTGTGGTAAAATGTCAATTTTGCCACGACGAATTAGGGACGACATACAAAGTGGTGGCAAAATGCTATTTTGTGCCACAAAATTCTATTCGTGGCAATTGTATGTTTCTTTTGCCACAAATATATTTTTGTGGCAAATCACTTTACAATTTGCCATGATGTTATTCTCGTGGCAAATATAATTTTTTGGCACGAAGTGTTTTTCTCGTGGCTAAAAGATGGATTCTGCCACAAATTATTAGTTGTGGCTATGATATGCTCTATTGCCACGAAACTATTTCCGTGCCAAATCTATTAGTTATTCGCAACGATGTTTTATTCGTGGCAAATAATATCTTTTGCCATGAATATTAAATCCTTGTGGCGAAATGTCTTTTTTACAATGAATTTATTTTCGTGGCAATTAGGAACTATTTTGCCACGAATTTTCAATCCTTGTGCCAAAATGCCATTTTTGCCAACGAATTTATTTTCGTGGCAATTAGGATATCTTTGTTGGCTATTATTTATTTATTTATTTAAATTTTGGAATTCCTTAAATAAGAGGCCTAGAACACTGAATCCCTAAGCAAATTAATTAATTGTTAATAAAAATCCAAAATGGTATTTCTTTTAAATGTGACCCTTTTTAAATACTACTACTTGTCATACCGAAAAGATTAAAAAAAAAAAAATGTACTAAACATTCTTATATTGAATTTAAATTAATCATATATATATATATATATATATAAATCCATAATGCAATATTTATAAGTAATTAAAAATTAAAGATATAATAAAAAATATAGATCATATATCAAATCTTGAATAAATTTACAATTACAAAATAATTAACTTATTATACGACCTATTCTATTATATATTAATTGATCACTTTGAGATTGAGATGACTTTTAGTGAACTTAATTTCACACCACTAAGTTGGATACAATAATTAATATTAAATCTTAAAACATTATAATTATTATTACAACATTGTACTATGTTGACCTTAAGGATTTCATCCAAGGAGAATCTAATTGTTTTGATGATTACAAATCATTAATGATGTGTATGGACTAATATTTACATTGAGTGTTATGATTATCTACATTCAAAGATTGACCTTAATGAAGCAATAAAGATTAATTCCAAGTATTCCATTATTCAAGATCATATCAAAGAGCTAAAGAAGTTGTGAAGTTACAAAATGCTAAATGCAAGTCCATCCAATGATAACTTGGACAACAATAATCAATCAAGCAAGTAACTCAAAGAAATGAAGAATCAAGAAACCTCAAAGCATAAATGATTATGGACAAAGCTTGAAGAAAGCGATAGATAGATGGTAAGTGTTTAGAATTCAATGTTAAAATATTTATGAATCTATTTGAAACTTATCTCTATAGGACCATATGTCAAATGTATATATATATGATGAAATCCATTTAAAGCTTATCTCTATTGTACCGGGCATATCATTACATCATTCATATGAGTCTTTAAACCATTAGGAATTGACTATGAACTTCATCATATATATATATATATATTTGACATATGAAGTTATTGCTAAAGAATGAGTTAGTTCAAGGTTGCATAAGTTTTAAAAAAAACTCAACACTTGGGTTAGAAATGCTAGGACCATGCACATCAATCATATGACTGGATAAAAGACTTTATGACCTGTTCATTTCTTATGAAAATTTGTTTTTGCTGTTTTTGGCTAAGTTAAAAAATAAATAATAATAAATACTTAAATAATAAATAAATAAAATAAAATTTGAAATAAAGATATTTTCAAAATAATTTTTCCCTATATTTACTCATTACATATTAATTAGTCAAATTTGATTTTATCCGATTTTATTATCAACCTTACATTGGTGGGTGGGTGTGTGTGTGTGTGTGTGTGTGTGTATATATATATAATTCAACCAACATTGAGGATTTGTTGTCTTGCTGAGTCTGGAGGTATCATGTTGAACTACACTCATTGTACTCTCTTTCTTTATAGTGAATTTCTTGGCCAAGCCAAGTCCCGAGCATTTTTTGATCCCGAATAGGTGGTAAAATTATTTATAATTGGAATTTATAATTATTTATTACTTAAATATATAAATTAATTAGATTAATAAAATCAAATGTAGAAACATTAATATGAATGTGTCTATATATATAAATATATAATATTCATAAACACTCCTTCAAAGAGTTGACGTACGTATATATATATATATATATATATACAAACACAATAATAACAATTTATACCATTAATTGATAAGTTTTTCATTTCTTTTAAAATATTTTTTTGTCTGAAAATCATATATAAAATGCAAAATGTTTAGAAAACTTAAATTTAAACATATTATATTATAAAAAATAAAATTACTTGTACTTAAAAATTTTAATTATTTTATTAATTAAGTTGATTTAATTAAATATGATAACATATAATAAGTAGTTTATTTATATATGTAAATCATTTATAAAACATTTTTAAGGAAAACTATATTAAAAATATTTTTAAAAAAATTTTATTTATTTTTTGCTTTTTTACCAAAAGTTTTTGAGTGCGTTGAAGTGGGAAAATTTCGCGCTTCGGATTTTTCCAAACTCGATTCTGAGTGCCTCAATATACATATGTTTTTTAAAAAATAATTCAATCGCTAATAAAAAGAGTATCTATTTATATATTGGGACTTAAATGGGAAAAAAGATTTTTAAAAAAAAAGGACTTATTGCTCATGATGAAATTTTTTAGGATTTATTTGTTTCTCAATGATAAAAGTATGACTTAGTAATAATTTTTCCTTTTAATATAGGTTTTTAAAATATAGTAAATCGAACTTATATTGATGTCATTAGAGAGAATACTAAGTCTATTAGTCTCATATTTATTAAACACCTATGCAAAACAAACTGTAAAAAACATTAATAAAGATGAATTTCACTATCAATTAGTGTATGCCATATTGAGAAAACAATATATATAAATAAATTTACTTATATATGAAAATTAATTTAATTTGTATGACACTTATATAACACTTGTAGTATAATATATCATACTATTTAACAAAATAATTTATTTATTTAAATGGTTTATAAAAAGTTCTAAATATTTAAACAGGTTATAAATTTTTTTTATATTTAAATAATCTTTTATTTTTTATTTTTTTAGCTAAATGCAGGAGCGCCAAAGTTTGGCGCCTGAAATTTGGCAAGAGGAAAATGAGATTTATTTCGTATTGGGATGCTAAATTGAGATAGATACCTCATTCTTTTACATTAATTCTCTCATTTCCTCTACTCTCTCATAAGGACGCTCCCTTCCATGGCATCATCTGGTCATGTTAGCGGCCACATCAGATCGTTCTTTCTTCTCGATCTTCGCTGGTAAGTGTTCTCCCTCTTCCATCATTCACTCTCACTCTCGCCATGGCTCCTTCACAAACTCGTTTGTCTATTAACATGGCCGATGTTGATTGTTGAGTAAGGACTTGAAGATCAGCAATTGACCAAAATTGCAAAACTCTACAGGTAAATGTTTCTCTCTTATCTTTCATCTCAAAATATTGGCGGAATATTTATCTCCGTATGTGGATAAGTAATTGTGATGAAAAATCAGTTGGGGATTTTGGGATTTGAGGATTTTACTAAATTAATTTGATGCAATTTATTGATTTTCTTGAGGCCCTAGGTTTAATTAGAGTTCTATTATGTTTTATGTTTGTGAATTAATGAAAAAGGCTTCGTGATTTAAAGGAGAGGAAGAGGAGACGTTGAAGATATGGGTTATAAAGACTATTACTGAGATAATGAAGCTCAGAAATGTGCACTCAAGGTGCTTGTAAAATCGTCTGAACCAAATCTCCAGCTTTTCTACTAGAATTTTTTGAAGTAAAATGCCCCCAAATCGTGCTAGGACCAAACCAGGGCAGTGTTAAGCCCTTCCCCTTCCTCCTCCTCACCATGATCCTACTTTTTTCATGCCATTGACAATTATTTCCAGTGGAATGGTTTGGATTTAAATATACATGCACACAAATCACAAATATACATGAACATATATAGAAGTACAAGTAATCATTGGTTCCTCTTTCCTTTCTTCCATTTGACTGAGTTGTTAAATTTTAATTAATTGAGTTCAAATTATTGTTCATATTTATTGGCATATACTTTGTAGATACTAATGTCTATAGCACTTGTCTGTATACTTTGTTGATCCAATCTCTGAATTTTCCATAACTGATAGCCGTAAGTACCTATTCTATAACTACTTCTCTCTCTCTCTCTCTCTCTCTCAATCTCTGTCTCTCTCTATAGTCTATAAATTATATATTTATATGTCAGAAACCAATTGAAGGATTATTGGGTGAATTTGTAGATGAAGCGTGTGAAGAGATACTGATTGTTCCCCTCTTTATCCCTACTTATTTATTATCAAGTTGATACTTCCTTTTTTCTATGCAAAACAATTTAATATAAGGTAAAGATAAAACCAATTCCTTGTTTATTATCATAGTGGGTTGACTAACTTGTTTATAATCATGTGTATGCTTGCTGAAGCAGAAGTTTGTTATCATGTCTATCTAGATTGTCACTTAATCTCTGTAGAGGCAGCTATTGTGATGTAATAGCTAGCATGCTGGGTAAGTTCACCTTTTACACTGTTCACATTGGGATGTTCAAATTAGCCATATTAATTTATTGTGTTTTTCCAAATTTTCCCTTTCCTATATAATGAGTAATATTATATAGTGATTGCTTTATTCATAAACATGAATTTCAATGGAGTGAGTACCTACAGTTTAAATTTCACTGCTTGTCATTAAAAAAAGGGTCAAGTATCAATTAAGTAAACCTTTTTGCATCTCTCTCTCTCGCAAAAATGCGTAGTGGGTTCTCACAATGTGTAATCACAATTTGATAACCTACATTTCTATGTTTAATTAATGGGAGATGACCACGCCTTTAACAAGAAAGGAAGTGCATATTGGAACCTTGTTGAATTGATGATTCTGTTTTACTGGTTACCATGTGATAAAAGGATTTGATTTTCAAGTACTTATTTTCTTTTATTTATGTCTTTATTTTTCCGGAGCTACAAAATGAATGATTTCAGTTTACAACAAAGGTTAGAGTATGTTCCTCAAGAATTGACTCTAGAGGGGGGTGAATAGAGTCAATGGCCAATTTTCGTAATTTATAGAAATACAATTTCTAATTAACAATATAACCTATTGTGCAATAATCAACATATGAAATCAAGATATGAAAGTAAACAATTTATAACACAATTATAAAAGAGATAAGGGAAGAGAAATTGCAAACTATAACACGGCGATTTTTGCGAGGTTCGGAAAACTCCTACTCCTCGGCTCAAGATCCCTCTTGAGACTTCCCAATCCAATATAGCAAACCTTGATTAGAAGTAACTCCTTGCTAAGAGAAAACCTCTCTTAGTCTTCCTTTCGGTCACACCAACCCTTACAATATCCTTGCTAAGAGACCACCTCTCTTAGTTTTACATAGGCCACACCAGCCCTTACAATTTCTTTGCTAAGGGAAACTCTTCCTCTTAGTCTTATAGCAGATTTGTAGATAGAATTTGTAGTACAAGAAATCCTCTCAAGAACTGATACAAATCAAACCTTACAATAGAGTATATATGAAGTCAAGTGAAGCTCAAACTCTAAGTATGAAATGTATGAGAGATGATGAGGAAAAAATGCAGAACGAAAGCTCTGTATAATGGTAGAGCAAAAAGCTCTCTTGGATGCACTTGAATGAATGTTCTTGAATGCTCTCTCAAGTAGTATAATAGAGCAGAAACTCTATGAAGATTAAGACAAGAGCAAAAGCTTTTTTGATCTTTTACTAGAATCTCTCAAAAATAGAATAAGCGTGAAATGAGAGAGAAGAAGAGAAGATGAGAACAAAAGCTCTCTTGCAATGTAATGTCTCTCAAAATGGTAGGTGTATTCAGCATGCTAGCCCTCTGTATTTATAGAATTTTGAGACTCAATATAGCTGTTACAGGTTGTTGGGATCAATTAATGAAAATATTTCCGTTGCAGTTCAAAACTCCAGAAGGAGCCTGCTCTGTAAACAAGAGAGCCTACTCTTTATTCATTTTCTTTAGAAAGAGCCTGCTTTTGTAAAAATGTGAGCCTGCTCTTTGTTCATTTTCATTAGAAAGAGCCTGCTCTTGTAAAAACTTGAGCCTGCTCTTTATTTTGAAGATGCATTTTTCGTAGCTTACTTGGAACAAAAAAAGAGCCCTCTCTTTCTTTTAATTGAGCCTTCTCTTTTTAATTGAACCCTCTCAAATACTGAAGTTGTGGAAAAGAGCCTTCTCTTTCTTTTAATTGAGCCCTCTCTTTTCTTTGAGCCTTCTCTAATTTTTCGTTAAAAAGCCTACTGGAATTGAAAGAGCCTTCTCTTTTATTTCATGGAGCCTTCTCCATCTCATTGAGCCTTCTCTAATTTTTCATGGAGCCTTCTCTATTCTTTGAGCCTTCTCTAATTCCCATTGAGCCTTCTCTAAATTTCATTGAGCAGGCTCTATTAGCCTTGAGAGAGCTGGCTCTATTTCTTATAGAGGTGGCTCTTGCTTCATGAAGGCTGCTGCTAAATTAGATTGGACAGAAAAAGTGCATGACTTCAAATGGACATAACTCAGTCCATGAAACTCCAAATGAGGTGAAATTTGAGTCTGAATTTATTGCCTTGAAGTCAGCTTTCTAATGCCACTAGACTTGCTCAAAAATTCTAAACACAGAAATGGTTATGGCCATTTTAGTGAAACCTAGTCAGAATTTTCGCAGAGCAGAATCAGTCATCTTGTGATGGTTATATCTCTCTCAATTCAAATCCTTTTTAGGTGAAATTTGAGTCCAAATTCAAGAGCTCGAAGTCAGCTTTCTAATTCCACTGGCCTTATGTAAAAATTCCAACTACACAAATAGTTATAGCATTTTGAGTGCAAGTTGGTATGGAAATTTTCGAGGCTGAAAATTGCTTCTTTTGAGATATTCATTTTTCTAGCACCTAGGACTTTGATGAATGATTCAATTTAGTTCAAGGCCTGTTTCTAGGAGTTTAAGGACATATGAAGATGTTAAATTTCAAGTGCATTGTGTCGTAGAGTCATTTACCAAATTATGGCAATAAAGGCTTTAAAGATGAAATATAAAATTCAATGCCTTTTCCTTTTCTTTCTAGAGACCAAAATAAGTATTGTGATTAATGTGCATGGTCCTAGCATTTCTAGCTTAAGTTGAGTTCTTTCAAAGCTTATGTAAGCTTGAACTAACTCATTCTTAGCAAAGACTTCATATGTTAAATATATGTGTATTGAAGTTCAAAGTCTATTGCTAATGATGTAGGAGCATATGATGTATGATATGCATGGTCCTATAGAGATGAGCTTCAAATGAATTCAAGAATACTTTGATATTAAATCTTAAGCTCTCACCATCTTATCTACTCCTTTTCTTCATTTTTGACCATGATCGTTTAGGCTTGATGAAGACTTGCTTTCTTTCTTTGAAATGCTTTGTGTGATCTTTGAAGTCCGAACTTTTCTTCAATTTCTTGCAACTTTGAGGCTTCCTTGAAAACATTAGTACTTAAACATCATTAATGGTTTGTAATCATCAAAACATAAGATTGACCTTTAGATAAAATCCTTAGGCCAACAAAGTATTCTTCTTTTTCATTGCTACTTGATAGGAAATTACGATTTACATGTTTGGTTTTTTAAGAAAGTGAGAATGAAATATAAAATAACTTAAGATATGCTTGGTAAGATATATATATATACAGTTTAAATTTCACTCCTTGTCATTAAAAAAAGGGTCAAGTATCAATTAAGTAAACCTTTTTGCATCTCTCTCTCTCGCAAAAATGCGTAGTGGGTTCTCACAATGTGTAATCACAATTTGATAACCTACATTTCTATGTTTAATTAATGGGACTTGACCACGCCTTTAACAAGAAAGGAAGTGCATATTGGAACCTTGTTGAATTGATGATTCTGTTTTACTGGTTACCATGTGATAAAAGGATTTGATTTTCAAGTACTTATTTTCTTTTATTTATGTCTTTATTTTTCCGGAGCAACAAAATTAATGATTTCAGTTTACAACAAAGGTTAGAGTATTCTTCTTTTTCATTGCTACTTGATAGGAAATTACGATTTACATGTTTGGTTTTTTAAGAAAGTGAGAATGAAATATAAAATAACTTAAGATATGCTTGGTAAGATATATATATATATATATAGAAATATTTTATCTCCACTATCATGTTTAATCCACATGGTAGTCCTTGGCAATGCATTCTATGCTTAAAAAGTTAGATATTTGTTTCCCTTACAAATTGTGTGTTGTGCCCACCCTATGAACTTGTGTGTTTGGCTGGTTGTAATGTAATGCATTCACAAGTTGTATCCCATTACTTGGATTTTATTTCTTCTCTTTTCTCTGTTTTTGTTTCCTCTTTTTGTCTTTTGTGGTTTGATTGTTGTTGCAGGTGGAGGAAAGATCATCAAACCCCGCCAAATGGGTACCAAGAATTCTTCTTCCAAAAGAAAAACCTTCAAGATCCCCTCTGAGGTATCTCTCTTTGTATTATCTCCTCTCTCTCTCTCTCTATATATATATATATATATGTCATAATTCTTAATTTTTTCTAGGGTTTTATTTCCCCTTTCATTCGCTAGTTCTAAGGTCTAATTTATTGAATTTGCACTCAGATACTGTTGCGAATCAAGTTACCTTACCCAATTATTAATTGATACCCAATTATTAATTGATACATGAATCTGTTGATGAGCAATCATAGGAAAACAAAAGAAAATTTTGAAATACATGTTCAGTCGAACTAAGTCACAATTATTTAATTTCATATTTTTGTTCTATGGGTATCCCAGATTATTGAAATCTTCCTATTCAGAAATTTAGGGCCTGTTTGGTTTAGCTTTTTGGGAATAGTTTTAAGAGCACTTGAAAACAGAATAAAGTTCGAAAATAATATTCATTTTGGTTGTCGTTTATCTCAAAAACTATCTGTGAAACTGAGTTAAAAAATGTACGATATAGACAACTTTCTTTTCTAGTTCTCTTAAAATGGTTCGCTGTTTTTGAAGTCTTGGAAACTGTTATCAAAGTACTAAACCATTTTTGACAGCATGTTAATATTAACTTCAAAAATCCATATTAATTTCAAAATTCAATCAATTTAAGCCAAACAAAATCATGTAAACTCATTAACAATTATACTTTCATATCCAAAACTTAATTTAAAAGATAACAGTTCTAAGTATAGAGATTTCAGTTCTAAAATCAGCATTTTTGGTTTCATTTTCCAACATTACTCTTCATTTAAATTCTAACAATTCTTTAACTAATTTAATGCAAATATGAAACCAAAACAAGGCAATAAAAATTAGTAATTGTATTTATTCATTGTTTGTTTTGCAAATTTTTGGATGGGCTTATGCTACAAGACTTCAAACTCTTTTTGTTTAAGATGGTTTTAAGTAGTGCATGTCCAGGTCTTTGAACCCTTTATTTAGGAATCTATAGCTCATTTTTGTCTAAGATCTTGAAACATTTTATTTAAGATACTAGCTTGTTTTGGTCCAAATTATTGGAGTTGAAATTGTTTTAGATGCGAAGACTCATTTTTTAAATGCTTTATTATGTATATTATTAACAATACATTTTTTTGTTGGGTAACTTACGCAATATCACGTATTTATTTGTTTGCCTAATCGTGTTGATGTGATAATTTTTTTTATTTTTTATTTTTATATATATTATTTCTTATGTTTATAATGTTAATAATTTATAGATTTGCTACAAATTCTTATCGTGCCACAATAAATATGTGGCATATTTTTGGTGTTTACCACAATATATATTTTTGGTTATTAAATTAAATTTTATTTTATTAATAATAGAATAGCCAAGGATAAACTCCGTGGCCTTTTTGGATATTTGTTACGACGTATATTTGTGGGCAATTAGATTTATAGCCACGAATGAACTCCGTGGCCTTTTTGATATTTGCTACGACGTATATTCGTGGGCAATTAGATTTATAGCCACGAATGAACTTCGTGGAAAAAGGGTTAAATTAGCTACGATATATATTTTCGTTGCAAAAGTATTGAATTAGCCACGATTAATTCTTATATCGAGATTGCTAATTGCCACGAAAGTATTGTTATTTAGTTACGAAATAGCTTGTGGCGATAGGAGGTATTTTATCACGAGTTCAAATTTTGTGACAAAAGTTCCACATTTTGCCACAAAAATTTTTAGTTGTGGTTATTTGCAATCTGTGACGGGGCTACGCCCACGATTGAGCCACGAGCTATTTCTTGTGGTTAAAAGGCTTTCGCCCCGAAATTTGAAGGTTTTTGCCACGAAGTGTCTTGTGGCAATAACCCTAATTTATTCTAGTGATGGGAGTTTCTTCTTAATGAAGTACCATATGAGGCATGATTTCAGCCATATAACCTTCAGGAGGGTAGACTCTGATTAGAGATCCATGGCCCTCAGAAGGGGGAATGAAATCAAATTCCATCCTTGGGGAGTTATCCTGTGAACCCGCAGCAATCGATTTAACTTTACTGCACATAGTGCACCCATTTTGCATAACACATACCCTTTTCTTTTTCTTTTAACCCAAGAGATCATAAGCCTCCAATATTGATAAATCAAAGTACGGGTCGCTCGAGAAGGAGTTAGTTGGGGTGGAATTTTCTCCTGAACCACCAACCTAATAAGGTTTCTCTTTTTCCTTACGAAGAGAAAGAGTGGTCGGAGGTTTAAAGATCGATTTGGGTACGATGGTCTCTTATAGTGGTTTCACATATGAGTAATCTTATGATGACTTGTGTTTTTTTCTTTTTCTCTTTTTATTTTTTCTTAGTATAAACTGCGGGGGAACTCGAATATAGGCACACCCACTCAGAGAGGCAACAAAAAATGCCGCAACATTTGTCTTTGTGGAATGGCAACAAAAGGAAGAGAAAAATAATAAAGAAGGGTAGCAATAACCATCGTTAATAACAACACTCAATAAGGAGCCAACACGATTATTGAAAAGTTGTTAACCCTAATGTTCCGCTAGCTTGATAAAATGGAAGAAAATTGGATGGAATGCAAAGAAGAAGAGATGAATGAGATATCTCTAAGGAAGAGATTGTGTACTTCGTTTTTTTTGTTTAGTTGGATTGAAGAGAAGAAAATAAGATAATACCTTCCTTTTTTTTTCTGCATAAGAGAAGGGAAGAGAAAATGTTAATTATAAGGAAAGTTTTGTAATTTAAAAATATTTATAATAGTCTTGTTTTTTTTTTCCTTTGTGTCTTCCATCTATATTTGGAGGGAAGAAAATTTGTAAAAGACATATGAAGAATGACTCGTCTATTATTTTTTCTCTCCTTACCTTCTCTATATCAAAAGGAGGAATTTTATTTCTTCCTTCTTTCCTATCAAACGAAGTATAATTAACTAAATTACCGGAAAAAACAAACTAATTAACTAGATACTCAAGTAATTTAGGCAGAGAATAAAATACAAAACATCACTTTTATTAAAAAAGAAATTAAAAAGAGAATAATTTAATTGCAGAGATATATTTTAAAGAGAGAAAAATAATTTAATATGAAAAAGAAGATTTGTTAAAGGTGCGTGACTTTGAGAGTGACGCTTCTAAGAACAGTTGCTACACAAACTATATAAAGTAATTATTTTAAAATAGAAGAAGCGCATGTGGGGTTTTTTTTTTTTTATTTCCAAGGAGGTAATGGTAATTTAAAAAAAAAAAAACACCCACACACGCGCGCGAATCAAAGAAACAATATATTAGACGATAAAGATAAAGGTTGACAGCAATGAGGTATTAGTAGTTAATCAAGGTAACTTTTCAACTATTTCATGTTTTAAAAAGTATTGTCAATTTGAAAAGGTGATATAATATATTTTTAATTAAATTAAGTGTTTTGAAGTGCAATTAAATATTATAAATTCTATCCACTTTTAGTAGAAATATATATATATATATATATATTTCGGGTAAATAGACTTCTATTACCTAACCGTACAGAATACCACCTGGCTAACAACAAACCCACGGCTCTCAAACATATTTCAAACAAAGGAAACCAAGCCACAAGTATAAAAACGGATCAAACAAACGAACCCAACTAATCCCAAGATTTTAAAATCAAATCCAATGGAAAGCCAAAGCGATTTAAACTAACTAATTCTATTTATTCAAATGACTCGGTCAACATAATCTAAGGATAACTTTCTTCATAAACCAAAGAAGTCGACTGATATAAAAGCGCATGCATAATCTGCCAAGACTCGGTCGACCTTGCTTCATATATATGTTTATACCTATATATATATATATATTACAATGTCGACCTTGCCTACACTTTTATTTCAGTGGTTTTTGTTGCTTTCTTTGATCTCCACAACCAATATTGTGTCTGCAAAGCAATATAATATTCCAAGGTTCGGTCTTTCCGGAGGAATTTTTCTAAATGACCGACAAGGAACAAAAACGCAAGCACAAGGAGAGGTCCCAAAAGATTTCAAAATTTTGTATTACAACCAAACACTTGATCACTTCAATTACAGGCCTCAAAGCTATGCCACTTTCAAACAAAGATATGTGGTGAATTCCAAATATTGGGGCGGTGCGAAGAAACGCGCCCCAATCTTCGTTTATCTTGGTGCTGAGGCGCCATTAATCGACGATGATGATATTTCTGGAGGGTTTCTAACTGATAACCCTCGTTTAAAAGCTCTCCTAGTATATATAGAGGTATATATATATATATATATATATATATATATATATATATATATAAAATTGTTTTAGCATTAATGTTAAACTGCGTGCATGCATGCTTGTTTAATTTGTTTGTTCATGTATCAGCATCGGTTCTATGGAAAATCGGTTCCATTCGGATCATTTGCAAAAGCGATGAAAAATACTACTCTTCGGGGTTATTTCAATTCAGCTCAAACACTGGCAGATTATGCTGAAGTAATCATACACCTAAAGAAAAAATTATAAGCTCATTACTCTCCTGTTATTGTTGCTGGAGGATCCTATGGTGGAAGTAAGCAAACAACCAACTATATATAATACTCCAATTATATATAACTAAGATATATATATATATATATACACACACACATAATCTATTTTTTTCTCTTAATTATTTCTCATACCCAATTAAATTTTCAGTGCTTGCAGCATGGCTTCGGCTAAAGTAGCCCCACATTACCCTCGGAGCTCTAGCCTCATCGGCACCTGTCCTTAACTTCCATGATATCCTCCCACAAAATGGGTATTTTCCGATTGTCTCAAAGGATTTCAAGGTACAAATTAATTAATTAATATATTAAATTAAAACAATTAATTGAATTTCACTATATATTGGGTTTTTTCAAGTTAATTTGAGCCTTTCAATGAAGTAACTATATATGTATTGTTGCAGGAAGAAAGTGAGAGTTGCCACCGGACTATAAAACAATCATGGTCTGAAATTAATAAAGTTGTTTCTCAGCCAACTGGTCTTACAATTCTTAGTCAGAGATTCAAGGCTTGCTTGTAATTAATTATATGCCATATTTATAGTCTATCCTAATTATTAATTGTCTATCCACTAATTAATTAGTAGTTGTATAATAAATTTTGACAAATAAAAAATAATAATAATAATGATTTTCTTCTTTCAGGAGCTTAAACAAATCGGATGACCTCGAAAGCTACTTAATATACATCATCCACCAAAATATCCTGTTACTCAGATCTGTCGTGGCATTGATGGAGCACCCAAAGGAACTGATATTCTTGGCCGGATATTTGCTGGTGTCGTTGCCTATAATAAGGCTAAAAAATGTTATTTTGGGACAATTTCCCAACAAAATTCTACCCAAGAAATATCTAGCGAAACAGATGTGGGGTATGCAAGGCAAGTAAGTTGCATGAGTGTGTGGGGGGTTAATTATCATAATATAAAAAGGGGGGTGGGGGTTAATTATCATAATATAAAAAAGAGTTAAACTTGATTAGTTTTCTAAAAACACTTCTGAAAGAATTGTGAAACATAAAACGGGCTGTTGCAAAAGAATGTTTTTTGAAAATGGTGTTTTTTTTAAAAAATAAATAAATTTTATCGGAAACTGTCGTGCAAATAATTTCTTATACGACTTTTTAAAAATTGAAACTGCCTCTAAATTTTCTTCCTTTGAATTTGAATTTTTGATTGGTGTATTTAGGCATGCAGCGAAATAATTCGGCCCTTTGGTGAGGATAAAAATGGCACTATGTTCGAATATGATGTAGGAGAACCTGATTCTACTGACAATATAACTACGTACTCCGAGAATTGCCTTAGCAAATATGGCGTCCCATCAAGACCTCATTGGGCCTCAACCTAGTATGGAGGTCATGTTTGTACTTTTGATTTAAAGGTTTTTTTTTAATTATTATATATTTTCAATTATATTTTTAAGTCAAACTAAAATACTGATAATTACTTTTCGAAGTTCACGAAGTGCTTTTCCATGGCTCGTTGTAGTATTATAAATTGGTTCTCCGAAGATTTGCTAGCAACATCATTTTTTCGAATGGACTAAAAGATCCTTATAGTGTTGGCAGGTATTTGAAATAAAATGTTTTTTTAATCCTTTATAAATAGATAAAATTAATCAATTTGTCTTAGTCTAGTTGACCTAATATGCTTGTTTTCTCCTCTGATCACAGGGTGTTGGAAGACATATCAGATACTATTCTTGCCATCCGTACAGCTAACGGTGAGTGGACACTGTCAATTGGACCAAATATATATATATATATATATAACCCGTCTAGTTAGCTCAGTTTACAATTACATTGTAACATTCATAATACAAATTTTTTTTCTTCTTTTTTCTCCGAAATTCAAACAAATATATTGATGATTAATATGTACATATGGAATATGCCCATTCAAGCAGTTATCACAAAGTCATACACACGCTCATAATACAAAATTAAGACAGGAAATGATATACATCTAGTGTGTAGCTATATATATATATATATATATATATATATATATATATGTTATTCAAGAAACATATAAGATGCCAGATAACATGCAACACTGATAAGTTAACCAATTGCTCTAAAATCTTTTTACATAAAATATATGGTAACCTGTAAAAAAATCCGTCTCAACTTTCACGATTATTATTTTTTATTTTTTTGCAAAGAAATTTCTTGAATTTTCATTTTTGTATAAAACACCTTATACCATTCCAAAAATATTTCATTACCCTCCTTCCATTTGCAAGCCACTACAATCATGACAAAATTGACATTTTTGGACCTAAAATCTTTGTAATACATTTCTTTGGTAATAAAATGACTTAAGGATATTTTTAGATCCATGAATCTCCGCGTAAAATATAAAGGGTTCCGTAGTCATTTTACAACTACTGTTATTATTATTATTTTATTTTTTTTTTCCCGTTTCTTGAGGAGTATATTGGTAAATTATATATATGTGAAGGGCACTTTAACTACGATACACTACGAATTTAAAATAGTTAAGGGATTGGTTGTAATATTTAAAAAAGTGTGAAAGTTAATGGGGGAGGTGGTTTGCAATTTACCCTAGAATATTCATATTATATACAAAAGGAAGAAAAGGAAATTGAAAGTTTAATAAAGAAAGTTTTCTGTAAGTCTGTTTAAATTTCTTATATTTATTGTCATTTGTTTTATTGTCATTTTTATTAATCGTTGTCGATCCTTTGATTTGGTATCAGAGCTTTGTAATGGATGCGATAAATAACACTTATCACTTCCGATCCAGGTAGATAATCATACCCATAGGTCTGAACACGAAGACTAACGGCCTCATGGATATTTTTATCTGTTAAAGATAAATTCAGACTAGGATAGATATTAAAATAAACCGGTCCATGGCATAGACTGGTTTCCAGTGCACCCATTAAGGAAGGGTGAAATTTCAGACATCGAGCATCCCGAAGGGTTGCTTGAATACAAGCATCCATACCTAACAAGGTTAAAGGTTTAAAAGCAATTTGAATTAAACCTATATGGATGTACTTATATTTGTGCATGTGCCTCTGAAGGTCACGGGAAGAAAAAAATTTAATTATTGTATCCTTAGTGCTTAATTGCATGGTCTGTTCCATGGTCTTGACAGTCCATAGATCAGTTAAATTAAGCATTTCGATTTTGTAAATGCTCTTAGCACTTACTGGAGGGATAGTCCATCTGTTCAATTTATTTTGAACATTGGTCTATTCCACTAATTCAGTATTTTTTACCAATTTTGAATCCTGGTTTTCCTGTACTCTTGAAGAGGAGGAAGAAGATGGTTTTAACATGTCTGTTAAATATTGTTAATGCTTTAAGGTCTGCATAGTATAAATATTATAATATTATATAATGAACAGTAAGTTACTATTATGTCGTCGTTCTGCTTAAGAGAGATTCTATTACTCGTCTGTTAACGATTTACTGGAAATAATACCCTGTGCAGCAATTTAATGCAAAAGCGGGCTAAATATTCCAACGCGACTTTTGGACGACCCATAATTGAATCTGGGATAAACATAAGTTAGACAGAATAGTAGTCATATTGTTCCTTACATAATTACGATAATAATCATGCTACCAGTACCTAATAAGATTAACAATAAAAAGTTAAGCCATCATGGCTCTGATACCAAATCAAAGGATCGACAACGATTAATAAAAATGACAATAAAACAAATGACAATAAATATAAGAAAAAATATAAGAAATTTAAACAGACTTACAGAAAACTTTCTTTATTGAACTTTCAAGCTAGTACAGAGAAATATTACAAAAGGAAGAAAAGGAAATTGAAAGATACATTGAAGGGAAACCTTGCCCTCTATTTATACATAAAATGGACTTGAAATTAACATTTTGAAGTCCGCATAGCGCATGGGATCGTGTGCTGGAATAATGCAGTCGGTCGGCCCACCACTAAGTTCTGTCTCCTTATCTGATAGAAAGTAGACATCTGATGAAGGAAATACTGTAGAACCAAAGACTTTTGGGAAAAGTTCTTTGTCTTCTTCTGTCGACAGGATAAGAGGAATCTTTACTTTTTGGGTGGATTCATCTTGTCCATCAAGTGACTGGTGAGAGAGTCCCAATAGTCTGCTACTGTAGGCTCATCTTCAGAAATAAGATCTTCATTGGGATCTTGTGCATATCCGGCTAGACAGGAAAACTGATTACCGTCTTGACTGGTCTGGCTAGAGACTGACACCATGGATGCATCATCTCGTACTGTAGGAGTGGAGGAATCAAAAGATTTAACAAATTTGGTCCTCATAAAATCCATGCATTTAACCATTAAATCAGCTTCGGTAATTAATGGTTGTTGTTTTCTGATCATATCTTTAATAAGTTCAAATGGGTTAAAGATTTCGGGTTCTGGAATAGTTAACTTTAGAATCTTATCCATGTATTCCAGTGTTTTCTTTCTGATATGATGGAGGAGGGCTTGGATAGGGTCTTGAGTCATGCCGGACCACCATCTGTAATAAAAGATCTTCTGAAGGACGGGTAACTTATCAGTGGTATAACCACATTGGAAATCCCATTTCCAAATCCAAGGGATTCCAAATTCAGTAAAGAACAATAGGGTGGATTTCCCTACAGGAATATTATCCTGTCCCCTGAATTGAGGATGAAATTGTTGCCATGGCAAGTATAACTGCCTAATAGATTCGGGCAAAATATCCAGATCAGGGCCAAATATAACCCACCAGGGTATAACCCAGTTTGGGAAATTAGCCTTAACTGATTGAGGGCATATCTTGAAGAACCAAGAATGCTTATGCTTCGGATTTTGATAAAAGAACGAATATGTCCAAGCTGAGATATAATCCCAATAATTGTAACTGTGACCATAGGATATTTTCCTTAGCAAATTAGGATTTAAACCCCAGTCACTAGGCCGTATAAGCCTCTTAAAGATAGCTTTACTATAAGTAAGAGGACTATCTTTGGAATTCAGAAATTGCTTTGTGTGGTTGATCTCCACAGAGGAAGTTTCAGTAAGAATGGCTTCATAGATATATCTATGGCGACCATCCGGTGCAGCATATTGTTGAGTTTGGAAATATCTGGATTTCACTTCCCAAGGATCTGGCATTCATTGCTCATCCTGAGAATCCAATACCAATACTGTCTGAATATACCTTTGATTAGGTATCCATGGGGTTTCTTGTTCAAGAACCTCTTTCATGGTTGGTTTCTGTTGTTTTTGTTGTGTACTGCTGCTTCCTTTAGAAGGTGTGTTGAGCAGATCAGCAACATGATCCAAATATGGAAATTGATCATCATTTAGTGGTATAACCACTTTGGCCTTAGCCTTGTTTTTGCCACGAGCCTTTGGAGTATTACCCCGGCCCTGCCCATGGGGGGGCTGATTCATGAACCCTGCAAAAATTCACGAGTTAGAAAATCAAGTAAAGAATTAGAACTGCCTTTAATATAATCAATAGAAAAATCAAAAGCAGATAAATCAGCTTGCCAACCAGCAAATATCTGTTTGGAAACTAAATTCTTTACATCTTTTATATATAAGCTAATTTACTCCTAGATTATAATAACGTTTACGTTTCAAGAGATTTACAATATCTATTTTAATTAACTTGCAGGATCTCATTGTCTAGACATTATGCAAGCAGCCCGAAGTGATCCCGATTGGTTAGTCTAGCAACGACAAAGAGAGATTGAGATCATTGAAGGATGGATCAAAAAGTACTTTGCTGATCTTTCATCCCTTAAGAAAATAAAATAATTGTTAAGCATTTTAATAATAATAGGGATGTACTCAAAGATGCTCTAGGAAATTAAATAAGGGTGGTGTACAGCAAAACCATATATTTATCGTATGGATCTAACTAATTTAAATTACAAACTTTAAAAATATAATTCCTTACAAGTTTGTTGAGCATTGTAGTATGCGATTCTTTTTTATTTTCCTTCAAATTTTAAAGAAACTAGCACTTGAAACATGCTCCTAACGTTACTCGAAATCTCAATCTCCCAAGGAGAATAAAGACCGTATAACCTAGTGGTAGATTATCTCAAATTGTGCAATAAGGCTTTCTTATTTTAATCCTCTAGAAACTATCATGATAAAGGTTCCTCAACGGCTCACCAAAAGGATTTGTCAATTTTTTTCAACTAATACACAACCATTCGATTATGTAATTGTTAACACCAAAATATTTCTCACATTCGCGTACAAATTATTTTTGGAATTCTTGACCCAATAACAGTGAATGAGCATTTAGCTCTATTTTGGTGTAACTTTATGTTATCTTGGAATCCCATTTGTTACATAGTTATCAAAGGATGACATTACACAAATCGGGTCAAATTGAAAAGTGAGCATTTAGGCCCCGTTTGACATGCGTTTTGTTTCTATTATTTTTATTTTTGAGCTGCTACAATGTCGATCTTGGAAACAAAAGTATGTTTAGCGCGGCCTTATTTTATTTTATACAATGCTAAAACATTTCGTGAACAGTGGTCCAAAACCAAACACCAAAAAGTTATTTTTTCTTATTTTGACAACTGTTCATGGCCCAAAACTATAAGTAGTGCAACACGGACCAAAAACAAAACGCATAAAACATCGTTCCCAAACGTACTTTCAATTTTTTCACAAATACTCCTACAGCAAAAATACTGTTTCTGTTTTAGCCAAAAACAGAATGCCTAAAACAAAGTGCATGCCAAACGGGCCCATAGTTTGACCAATGTCAGCATACAATGTAAGGATGGTCCAAGGGCAAACTCTTTAATAATCTCCTTATCTAAGGGTCAAGAATGAGCAAGGTGATGACATGGCAACATCAAGGAAGAGTAACATGGATGGTACTTTGAGTTTGGAGAGAAATCCACTATAATTACACACCAAAGCTACGAGCAAGAGGACCCCGGGGACCAAGGACTATGCCTCTCTTGTTTATCTGCCTAGGCTGTTGGGCATTTTTATGTTCTCTTAACAATAGTTCATAGTATAGTTTTATAACTCATCTTCCATTTAGTTTATCAGCTTTCATGTAAACTTATCATAGGTTTTGTCTACTCTTTAGTATCAATGCTTCCACATTTATTTCCCATGCTCTAGTTTCTTTTATATTCTAACTTGTACTTTGTATTTTCATTAGCTACTAATGAAATATCACTTTGTTTTAACTACAAGATATATTCATTCTATTTGCCACCATTCTCAGTTTCATCTTACTCTCTGTTTCATCTTCACCAGCCACCATTTGAGGGAAATTTAAGTCCATATTACCAAGGCAATGCTAATCTAATAGGATTTGTTTTTCCTGCCTCTTCATAGTCGCTTAACCAATTTTCGGGACCAATCCAACATGGGGAATATAGTTCGACTCATATCCTGAGGCCCGCACTTCTCAAGAACCGAAAATTATGCAAACAGTAATCGTCATAATCAAAAACATCTTATTAAATTTGAGAAGAAACATAACTATTTAGATAATGAAGTAATAATTGGATACCTTTTTTGGAAATGAAAAAATTAGACTTTTATATATATGTGTGTGTGTGTGTGTGTGTGTGTGTGTGTGGATTGATAGTTGATATTCTCCTCAATATAGGACAGTAATGAAAATTAGTGATGCTGAGATCGCACCATTTTTTTTTATTAGTGTTATCCTTTTTTCTTTTCTTTTTTTTACTACAAAAGTTTAGTGGTATATTCAAAAGTTCCTTTTATATATTATACTATATATACATAAACACAAAAATGTAATACGTGTAAATCTGGTTTGTTTTAGCACTAAACCATTATTTCAGCTGGTATAATAACTTCTTTTATCTCTCTCCAAAGAAGAGGTGAGCTGTTCCAGTCCCATAGTAAGCATTCATTTGTGAATGTGTGTAGTATTAACCAAACCAAAACAGAAATCATGTTTATTTATTTCTTTATTATTTAAAACTCACATATATTCACTTTGTCCATATGGAGACTTGAACCCTTAAATTTTTATTTTTATTTTTTCTAAGTTACTAAAGTCCTTAACCATTACTTTGAAAGGGGTAGAAAACACCATTAAACTTCAGAGCCAGATATTGTAGGTGCAAAAATTCGTTTAACTAAAAAGTCAAAAGAATAAATACAACTCACTCAAATAAAAGAACAATTAATAACAAGAACAATTTAGAGAAAAGCTTGTAATGCTCGATGATCTTTATTGGAGGTCTATGCCTCTTTTTATATACAAAAAGAAAGTGGAATTATGGTAGGATTCGCTATACTTGTCCTCTAATTCATTTTATATATAATTTTTTACATACAAGGTTCTTTCCTTCTTCAATTCTTTCCATGTAGAACTTCTTTACTATACAGGACTTCTTCCTATGCAGAGTTTCCTTATACGAAGGATACTTTGTCAAGGAGGATTTGATTAATCCTAAACCTACTTGGATTATAAATGTGAGTGGGTTGGATGAGTTTTTAGCAGGTTGAGAGTTTAACATTAACAACCTTGGGCCGATAGTGACTTTACACGGGCTTGATCAAAATTGGGCTTCGATGGGCTAATGGAGAACCATTGGGGTGATATCTTATTTTAATGACGTTGCTGATTCTTATTGGAGGGGGATTTTCCCTCCACACTTTGCCCCCAATTCCCTCCTAAATTGAACTACGGCTCCTAATTAGAAGGGAATTGAATTTGCACGGTTGCCAATTTTTGCAAGAGGCGATTCAAAACATAATCGTTGACATTCTGACTAAAGAACTTCTTCAAAGTTTGCTCCTGCCTTCACTACGTTCACTGCTTCGTCATGATATCAGGTTATTTCTTCGTTTATCTTACTGATTTCATATCATGAGCACTTCATCCACCCACGACCACATAGAGGTTATGGATTCTGAAACCACACCTTCATCATCTCTTATTCTTCTTAGAGTCCCTCCTCTTAGGGTTTCTAATTCTTTCGGGATTACAAACGATTCTTTTGTGCAAATAGATGATTCTTCGCCTCAAGCAGAGGTATCCACTTCTGGATCGGATGATATTTTTATAAAAAAGAAAAAATAAATGATTTTATCAGTCCGGCGCATCAAATTTGCCATTAATTCCGTAATGGAAGAGTTTGAAATCCCTAAGGGGGTAGAGATTGTTGAATACCCAAATGATGCCGATTTCAGTTCTGGTGAAGGGGTAGGTGAGAATGAATTGCTTTTTGTAATACCCTGATATTTGAAAGGATTTATTAATTGGAATTAATTACTATTATTTTATGTTTAAATGAGTTGTTTGATTTAATTGTGATTAATTGCTTTTATTTTATTTTTAAATGATTTGTTTTATTTAAAATAACTGCGTAGATTAATTGTCTTGTTTTAATCAAATTATATTTTGTATTTATATTTGTTGAATTGATATGGTGTTTGATTTGTGAAATGGAATTGTTTATTTGATTTGTGTGTTTTTAAGCTTGTGTGATTTTATTATGAATTATTTGTATTTAATAGGTTTAATTTAATTATTTTATTTGTTTAAATTAATTGGTTTGGGCTTAAGAGGATTGGGACTAATGGATGGGGTCTTGGATTTGAATGAAGCCTTATTGGGTTAATTAATAAAGGCACATAAATATGAATATATTTAAAATAATTATCTTTCTGTAATTATATATATATAATTATATGTATATAAATATAATTAATTAATAATCATTATGGAAGGATATATATATATATATATTTATTGATATATATAGGTATATATATAATTTATTTAACGAATGATTATTTATGGAAGGAATATATATATACTATATAATATATATGTGTGTATATATTTATTATTTAAAGATTATTATTTTTATTATTTTATTTGGTAATCATAATTGGAAAAGGATTTGGATTTTTTTAATATGCATAAATGTACCATAAGACTTTAGGGTTTAGAGGTTTTCATGTTAGAAAAATAAAAGAGTAAAAGAGAGAAGAAGAAGGGCTAACGAAGAGGATGCCGGATCAGAGAAAGAAGAGACCGTATTTGGAAAAGACAGGCGAGTTCTTCTCTACTTCTCCTCTTAGGACTCATAAGCATATCACCTTGATTATCGAAATTATAGTTTTATTTTACTTTTGATTAAATTAATTTATTAAACGGATTATATGAGCATGTTTATTCTTTACAAAATTATAGATTTAAACATGTGAATATATTTATGTATTGTTCTGATAATTTAAAATCTTGTATGTGAGGTTAGGTTAATTAAACTTTATTTTTTGAAATTTTTATAGTTTGTTTTAACCTTGTGTAGCATGATTAATTAAATTAAATAGTTCCTAAGATTATTATATATGTTCATTTATGCCCAAAATTAATAAATTAAGTTTTTAGGATTTTTCTAGAATTTTCTGGATTCAATTTATGTTTTTCTGAAATTGTTTAGAATTATTTTGGAAAAAGAAAAACATTTAGATAGGTTATTTATACACTGGAGGGTAGCAGTAAATCAGGGTATTCAAAAAGGGGGGTAGAATCCAATGAGGCGCTGTCTATTGTATTATGGTGTGCCACGGATCAGCGCTATGGATGGAGTTTGATCAAAGGAAGACTGATCCGGTGTGTCACGGCCCAAGCGTTATGGTGTATGCGCGGATCAGGGCTATAGGTGGCGGCTTAATAAAAGGAAGTGGATCCGGTGTGGGCAAGCTCACCTGGACGTGAGAGGAGAACCAATTGAGGCATGCTAGCACACGCAGAAGGCTTAAACAGGTGCGCGGACGCACCTGCCAGTGTGCCTGAGCACGTGAGGGCGCGTGCAGTGTGTGAAGAAGAGTGTGGCGGCACGTGCGGCACTATTTGGGGTTCCAAAAAGTTGTTGTAGACTACGGTAATGTCCCAAGTTTGATTTCAAACTGGTTAATTTTGAAATTTGTCATTAGATGATGTATTTTAAGTGTTTAATGGCTGTAAGATGCTACTATGATATTTAGTTGCATTTATTTGGCGTAATTATAATTAATTAATAATTTGGTTATGGAAGAAAGTGTATATATATATTTGTTATATATATGTAATGTATGAATTAATTAATATATGATTATTATGGAAGGAGGTATATATATATATATATATATATATATATTAAATAATATATATGTATATATATAAATATATATATTATTTAGGAGTATCTGGATTGGCTAATTATTAAATTAATGTTATGCGTGTAATATGCATAAGATGTCTACGTGTAGATTAACTTCTAGTTAAGTTTAAGGTTGGTACATGGTTGAATTGTAGACATGGATGAGTTGTCAAAGACTTATATATAATGTCTTATTAGTTATGAATAATTTTCATATATAGGAAGCATGGTTGAGTTGCTAATTAAATGTATAAGTAAATATACTTATGGAGGCATGATTGAGTTGCTAGTATATAAATCAATGTGTTTATAATGGCATGGTTGAATTGCTAATGCATAGTTAAATTGCTTTGTGTTAAATGACTTAAAATCCATCTATGGATATGTACGTACAAGTTGATTAGGATTGGATATTCTTATTAGAATAATCTACTACCTAAATGTTAGTTATTATTTTATTATATTAGTAAAATAACATTGGTAGAGACATGGACTAATTGTCAAAACATAGACATTAGCTATGTGATATAAATAATTGAAATTATTATTTGGTTTTGGATTAAATGTGGTATTCTTTTAAATTTAAAATTTGTTGTGTAATTAAATTACTGTCTAGGGTGGAATTAAGGTTGGAGGAGTTTCCTTTTAAAAGAAATATATATTGGTGGATTGGTTTAGGAATGATTATTCGTTAGTCATTGGTTAATGATTTTGACAATTTAAGGAACCTATTAATGAATAGGATTATTGTACTATATAAGTATTTATATATATGTGTATCGTCGTACATTAATGTTAAAACTTTATTGGGGTTGGTTTTGATATAGATGATTTGTTTATTGGTTTTCAGAGGCTTGGTAGAGAAAACTTGCTCGTGGGTTTGACCCACTTTATTTTTATCTTTCAGGTTACTAGAGGTCCAAGTCTCAAGGTTGAAGATCTGCAGCTGAAGGACTTATCCATTATTTCTGTTTATTTCAAAGTAGGATATTATTACTTCATTTGACGTTAGTATTAAATTATGAATTCTGGATAGTGACTTTAGGTTCAAGGGTCCTTGAGTTACGGGATTCCCGAGTTGTAACCATTGAAGAATTATTATTGAATTTATTATTTATTCGTTTTTCTTTAGCGTATTATTTATTCTTCATTTCATTTTGTAATCTGTGTTTGTTTAAATACTTTAATTGTTTTGATATCCCATAATTTTGTGAGCGGATTTGATCAACCCGTGTTCCGAAATTAGGGGGTATCACAGTTGGTTTCAAAGCACTTCAGGTTCAAGTGTCCCTAGGGTGTCTTTCATTGTGTAAATTCTGCGTTGTGTACTATTTTATTTAGAGCTTAAGTTTAAAATTCATTGTATTCCTTTACGGTCCGTTGGTGTGGCACGTCGTCAAGCACCCCAAAGCTTAGCAAAAATGTGATGTTGGACTACTAAGATGAGTGTGGCCAAGTTTTACATTTATAATTTGCCACTACTACCTTTCACTAAAAATATAGTTAAGGCGAGTAGGGATCGTCCCAAGGGATTGGTGGGTCGTATTAGGTTATGAAATCGAGATTAGGGTTAGTAGGTCGAGTGATCAAAAGATTGGTTAGTGATTGAATTATACTAAGATATTTAAACTAAAGTAAACAATTAAATGTAATGAAGAGAAAATAAGAGAGAGAGAGATATTGGGATTTAGAGGTCACCACTAAGCATAGCTTTTCTACACCCTTAATGAATGATTAATGAGAGGGAAAACATGTATTGCAATAATAGTGTGTGTGTGTGTGGTTGTTTCAACAAGCATGGATGACTAATTAAGCATATATTGTCTAAGCAACATAGTGGATAACACAATATATCAAACTAAGTCATTAATTTTTCTTTAAGCTCACAATCTAAACACATCACAAGGTTAGAGACATATGCTACTTGTTTTCATAAGTATGGAACATCAAACAACAAGTATGGATTGTCCTCCCATTTAGCATCTAAACTACAACTACACTACAATTAAGCCAATGACATGAAATTAAACTAATTAAACTATGGGAGAGGCACAATCCATCAAGAAATGAGTATGAACCATCAAATAAACCACAAGAGCATTCTATTAAGCACTATGTCTTGATAATCTCTAGATCCATAGCATCAATACACATAGACATGCATCAATAACACAAGAAATAGAGACAAATACATGAACACCTATTCTAGCATACATAGACATATGGATAGAATGAAATGATCAATTGGAAGCATTAAACCACACAAATCATTGAATAAACAAGATATATGTATATAAATATGTCAAAACATATATCACAATACAAATCCCCTCAAAAATACATAAATCAAGATGTAGAAAGCATGCTTAGGGCTAACTCTAGCCCCAAGAGGATGTCTAGCCACTCATAGATGGTGTCCTCCAATCCTCAAGGGCTAACTCCATGGTAGAGATTGCTCCTCTTCTTGGTTGATGAAAGAACTCCAAGCTTATGTCTCTAGCCTCCTCTCTTCTTTTCTTCCTCCCTAAGAATATGGAAAATTGTCTCTTTTGTATGTATATCTGTATCTAAAGTATGCTCTCAAGAATGGCTCATATTCCTTATATAGGTAGGTTAAAATGTCACCCTAATGACTTGGGCTCGTACACCACTATTCCCCCCAATGATTGGATATGAGACAACTTTTAATAAGCTGGAAATTGGATTTTCTTACACTTGGGGAAGTTCGATCGATCGAACTTGTGGTGAGATCGATCGAACATGGCTGAGATCTATCGAACTTAAGCTGGATCGATCCTTTATGGTGGCGCCTTTTTGGATAAAGACAAATCTGAGATATTTTGGGGAATGAGACAAAAGTGGTAGGTATGGTGGTACAATTAGATAAGATGGAATCTTTTCGATCGATCGGAAGAAAGTTGGATCGATCGAACTTTGTGGGATTTTTGGATAAGGACAAGGTAGCTCGGATCCATCTTGAAATGTCTAGATCGATGAACTTTCGATCGATCGAATATTTCCTGATATCGATCGAACTTTGTGAATTTCCACCACTTGCTTCCTTTTGCTCCCACTTTGCTCCTTTCTTTAATTCATCTCAAGATTGCTTCAATTATGCTCTTATTTAGCTGAGTTAACTTATTTTGGGGATAAATACCTAAAAATAGAAATAATACAGAATCAATCTAAAGCGGGAAAAAAAGATAGATAAAAGTTTTAGAATACCTAAGCTTAAGGGATTTAAATGCGCACTTTTCAGCGCTCATCACACCCCCAAACTTAAATATTGCTAGTCCCTAGCAATAAACTATAAAGTAAATGAATGAAATGAACATTTATACAACTATGAACTAGAAAGTAATAAATGGATAACGCCACTTTCGTAGGGAACACAATTACATTTAGCGTATGCAACAAGCCTTTTAAACCCCTCGGTTACTCCTAGTGGACGAGTGAAGTCTCGTGAGGGTTTCCAGAAATGATACCCACAAACATTAAGCTCATTCTTCCAAAAGAGGCATCAATATTGCAAACAAGCATTGGGAGAAAACTACCTCAAGTATGAAAATTTTCAATCCTTTCCAAGCAATCTCTCAAAATTTCAACATCAAGCAAGCAAGTATGGTCCTCCACACATCAAGAAAATGATCATGCAAATCAAAACAACTCTAAAACTCTTTTTGAGTGGACCGCCATCAAATATGTTGCTATCTAAGCCAACTAAAGAAATGATCACATCCTTACCCTCAAACTAGCACATAAATCTAGTACCGATCATCAAGACAAAGAGTGGACCTTTTATTAAAGCTTTATTCATCTAGGTGCGCTTATTCTTTTCACTCGATTTTTTTTTTTTTTTTTTTTTTTTTCATAAGATCAAAGATGGAAGCATGGTGCAATGTGTTGATTTATTAAGCTTTCTAGCGATTCATGAGGTCGAGCGTTAGGTCAATGACTCCCAAACCAAATGGCTTTAGAGCACTATGTGTTCAAACACCCCTAAAGACTTAAAAGCTCAAATCAACTAGGCTACAAATCAAGACAACCTCCATCTAATCATTTCCTACTTCTCACCTTTTGGGAGAAGTCCTCACTTTTTTATTACTTTTGCAACTTCTTTTTTTTTTTTTTTTAAATTATTAACCTAGAGTTCGGGACCTCTACCTTTCGGCGCGAGAAGTTTAGTGCTTGATGAGGTTAGAATCACGGTTACTTAGTGAAAAGGGGTTGTTATCCACCTTTATCAAGAATGAAAGCTTTCAATGCGCTACTAGCCCAATTGGGATATAACCAATTCAATAATCAACAAAGCATGTACCCCACAAATGAATGCTAGTGTACCCCTGTGCTAGTGTAGAATCCTAGAATTAATCTTAAAACAATCACAAAGTCATGATGATGTGGACCACAAGTGCAAGCAAGATATCAATCTTTCGAAAAATTTGCTCCTAAATGGCATCCATAGGGTATACAAGGAGTATTGGACTCTCAAGTCAAGCAATTTTTAAATTTTAAGCAATATCGTCCTCAAAAGATCAAAATCATAGCTAGTTATGGACCAATCATTGAAAATTTCTCAAATACACAAGTCATGCTCAAAATTTTAAATTGAAAGCAAATACTGCAATTAACACCATTACCCCCCCAAACTTAAATGGCACAATGTCCTCAATGTGCAAAGAGAACAAAGGAAAGAGTATACCAGTGCAACTAAGCAAATAATGGCCGGAACACAAGTATCCAAAGTAGGTGGCATAGCCCCCCTAAACTTGGGATTAACTGTGGTCCTAAAAAGATGACACTAGATAAAAGTTCATTAGACAACAAAGGGGATAATAACAGTGCATAGTGGACATGCAAGTGTAAATGGAATAAGAAATTGAAGTAAGGAGAGAGGAAAAAGGGTGGTCCTGAAAAATTCGGGCAGTACTCTTTCTCACTGAAGTCACTGGGATGCACCTGATGGAGTCAATCACAGACAAATATATCAATACGCATATATGACATCCAAAAACGAAGTATGCATAAAAGAGAAATAAAGTATAGTATAGTATATCCAATGTCTAAGCCAACAGACTGGCCGCAAGTATATAACAGTAACAAAAATATGGCAGATATCACAGATATATAATAAGAGAAGAAGATATGGAAATATCATGTGGAGGAGAAAGGACGAGCAGGGCGTGCTCCTCGGATGTCTCTGGATAGATCACGCAATGCGGCTATGACGTCTGTGCAGAGTGAAGCAATATCAGCTCGAATGGAAACCATGCCATCCTTCAGAGTCTGAAGACGCTCTCCGAAGTTGGGTATCTGAACTGGAGCCTCAGGTGCTGCTGGAGCGGGAAAATGATGATCATGAGCCCGTTCCTCATCATGAACGGGTAACCCAACGGGAGAATGATGCTCTGGGTCCTCTGCGGGCTGCTCCAAATCAATATCCATATGCATGGTAGCCGGATCGATTGGTACATCATCCGCCGCTTGCTGTGCTGCTGTTACAGCTGCTGCCTACTCCAACTCCTCTCTCTCAAGCTCCTCAGCTGCCTCTACAACGTCATCCTGTAGACTCTTGATAAGTGCCTTGTAACTCCTATTCTAGTCCTTCTTTTGGAACGAGCAGGCCCCAGCCTCAGTACGCTCCCGTGACTAAAAGGGATAGCACTGGTCTCTCAGAATCTGTGTGATGAGATGGCCGAATGGGAGATACTTAACCCTTTTGGGCTTGGCATTGCTAATGTGATCAACATATAACTTCATCATAACGCTCCAGATGAGCGCAGGAATAGATATCCAATGCCCTGTATAGAAGGCGTATAAAGCTGTCAGATAGTTGCCGCACCTCTGTATCTTGTGGCCGACCATGAAAACATTTCGGTATAGTACCGAATCGAAGAACCAAAGGTCGTCTGGCAGAAAGGTGCGAGTGGCGAAAGTCTCGCCACCTGCATAGTTACTTGTGAATGCAACGGCCATGTCTGCATATAAGGGCCTCCATAGAGTAGGATAGGTATCCTGGAGATCGGGAGGGCAGACGTGTGGACATCGGCATGATCTGGATAGAGTGTCCACAGTAATACTGATGGGGTAGCTGTCAATGGTAGTTCGCAGCTCCACCAGGTTACTCGAGGTAGGTCGGAGGTTCTGGAAGAACATCCGGACCAACCTCGAGTACACTGGGTATGTGATAGGGGCTAGTATGGCTGAGATGCCCCTCCGGTTTATATCATCATATGCTGCTCTAGTAAGAATAGACCGGGAGAAGAAGTCTATATCGAAGACTGACTCATGCACCATCTGAAGGAGTGAGTATCTTGGCAATGGCCGGTCTAAGTCCTGGGCTGGCTGAGCTGATGGTGGTGATGGAGATGGTATGTGCTCATCCTCAGCATCAGCCTGTGAAGCAGATGCCTCAGCCGAAGACTATAGTCTACTGTCAACAGATGGAGACTGAGGTGGAGTAGGCTCTGCTAGCTCATCCTGTATCTACTCTGGCTCTAGCTCGGGAATGGGGTCCTGGACGTGAGATGGACCTGCCTAGTCGTCTAATCTCCGCCTGGCTCTACGATGATAATGTCCATGAGCAATAGTCTTGACCCTAGCCATGGCCTGCAAAATAAAAGAAACTCAAAAAGGAAGTCAGTGTCGGTATAAAGAATTAAGGCACAGTTTATAGAATCATATATGTCAAATAAGATAGACAAAACAGATAAGGAACATGAATCTATGCAAGTGACAAAGAATAAGTGACATGATGTGAAGCATGCTAGACAGTATAAGTATGGAATGCATCCAATGTGGAAAACACGGGCATTGAACATGTATGAGATAGCATGAAACACAAGAGATGGTGTGTGAAGCAAATCTGTGAAGTTTAATCGATCACAAAAATATGAGATCGATGTAAGTTCTATCAATCTTGAATAAGTGAGATCGATCTGTTACAGATCGATATGAGAAAAAGTTCAATCGATCGAACTGTAAGGTGAAATTCGAAAAGTCACAGATCTGTGATGTGAATGGCACGGGGGCCTCATAAACAAGCTTGTGGGACCCACAACACAACAAATCAACATATTTGGTCACTTTCCATGGCCCGTGACCCCCAAAATCAAAATTAAAATAAAAAATATATAAAATGATATATATACATATATATACACATATATACATAGCTTCAAAGCTTCATCAATAGCAAGATTCATCATCAAAACATCTTAGATCTAACATATAAAGCATTGATTCATGAAGATAAAGCTTGAATCAAAAGAGGGATTTCAGATCTTACCCAAAACCGAGAGATGAGATGAGAGGGAGATGAAATCGGAGATCCGAGATGAGGGATAGAGATTCGAGATGAGATGGAGTCGTCGGAGGGTTCGCTAGAGGTGGGGAAATGAGTTGCAGCGGCGAGGGACGAAGATGAGGGTGTTAGATCGATCTATGGTATCGATCTAATAACCCTTGGTTTGATTTTTAAAAACATTCCTTTACTAATTTGATCGATCGAACTGAATTCTCAGATCGATCGAACTTCAATCGATCTCTCCTTACTAAAAGACAAAATTGTTCTTTTTTTATATTTAAATTTAAAATAAAAGTCAAAACAAAAATCAAACTTAAGTTAAAACAGAAAATCAAAGAACAAAGATCGATCTCTCCAAGATCGATCTCAGAAGAACTCCGATCGATCGAACATGCAAAAACCTGCAGACATGTTCGATCGATGGGACAGAGAGGCTTTTTGATGCAGGTTAGATGCAGGTTCAAAATTTTTCTAAGTGTTGAGACTGCAGATCGATCCCAGATGAAGTTGGATCGATCGAAGAACTAAAGATTGATCTAGGAACAAGTTTGAATGATGGGACAGAAAGCTGAAATATGCAGGTTTTCTTCAAACGATTGGACAGAGAGATGATTGGATGTAGGTTGGATGCAAGTATGGAGTTCGATCGATCGAACCTCCTTGGAGATCGATCGAACTGATGCAAAATGTCCATTTTTAACATGAAAGTGCATGCAATCCTAATCACAGTTCCTAGCAATGTATATGAACCTAAAGCAAATATCTAGACTTCGCAAGAAATGAAATTTAAAATAGAAATGAGGGAGGAATAGGGTTATGACTCCCTACAAAATGTACTAGTCTTTAACGTCTCTAGCAAGACGTTAGGCTTTTTTAGCCCGGATCAAACATCTTATAGTACATCCCCTCCTTGATGGGGTGATAAGTGCTTTGAACTCCACCCAACAAATGGTTCCCTAGAGAACTTGTTGGATTAGGCTCAAAGGAACTTGTTGGTCCTTGGTCAAAATGATCTTTGGGATTTCATGGCCTTTCAAAACAAGATTTTGAAACAACTTTCTTGGAATTCAGGGTTGAAAATGAACTTTTTGGAATTTTGGTTTCACACAAAGACTCTATTCCTTCACATTTATGGTCATAATATTTCTTTACAATATTCACTTCTTCATGATTATCAAATGAATTGGGGGTCGGATTGAAGATATTCAACTTCACCTTCATGTGGCCAAATGAGATCTTCATTATCCCTGTCCTACAATTAATGTTGGCATTCGCGGTTGCCAAGAAAGGACGGCCAAGGATAACGAGAATTTGGCTCTTAGGATTCGGGACCGGTTCTGTGTCAATGACAACGAAATCAACGGGGAAGAAAAATTTATCAATCTTAATCAATACGTCTTCTGTAATGACCCGGATTTTTCGGATAAATTTTTTTCGTTGTCTTTTCCCTTCTGAGTTTGGTTTCTTGTCGATTAGTGTCGTCTCGAGTGCTCTGGAGTGATTTTCAAGACTCTTTTCTGTGGATTGACAACTTCTTTTGAGGACAGAGTCAGTTCCGCACTTTTCGTTTTTCGACACTATTCACTTTTTGTCTTTTCCCTATTTTGTCTTTTTTCCTATTTCGTCTTTTCCTCGTTTGTCACTCTGTTTGCGTAACCACACTTCTTATGTTCGGAGTTGGTTTCTGACTTCACGTATCTTCATTCTCAATGATTTCTATGAGATACGTATCTTTACTTTCATGAGAAAGTACTCTGGTTGCTCCCCGTGCCCATAGGGGCATAAGTGCAAAGTTCTTTGGAAGCTTTTTCTTTTCTTGGGGTATTTTTCATAAATATCTTTTGAAGATATTTTATTTCAGGGGTATCTAAGAAAATATCTTTTGGAATATATTTTTATTCTGGGGCAGTTTCGTAGTTTTCACTTTTTGGAGGGGTCACTGTGCAATTAATGAAAGTTATTTCTCAATACCTTGTTTTGAGCCTGGATCCTCGTATGGGACTCATTTTCACATTTTGTTGAGTCGTGGACTCTTAGAATTTCCTCCTGGACGATGTTTTCCAGTTTCAGGGTTTCTAGCCCCAGTTTGTGCCAAACTTGTTTTGGGCATAACATTCTTCTCGGGACTCAGTTTTCGACGCTGTTTCTTTTGTTGTTCATTTTTTCTCATTTGGAATCTTTTTCATTCACGGAGTTTTGCCGTTTGAGTGCGTCTGCTCGAATTTCACTTTTCTGGACCCTGCGGGGCCCGTTCGGGGCACTTTTTGAGTTTTTCTATAAATAAGAGGTCTTAGAAAGAAAAATCATATTTTTCTCTCTCTCTCTCCTCTCTCATGGCCGGTCCAAGCTCCATCCATGGCTGCCATCTTATCTCTCCTCTTTTGGACTTCTTCCATTCATTAAAAAGTGGTGATGCCTTTATGTTTATTGTTCCCCTCGGCGAGGCCTTCGATTCCAACCGATTGGAATCTCATTTTGGCCATTTCTTGAGTTCGGGTTTGAAGTCAAGTTGTGTTTTTGATGGGGCTTCCTTGGGATTCATGTTCGTGGTGTTGTCCCCGACAAAACCTAGGAGTTTCGTCGGATTCGGAGCCGATTTATTTTGGTGGGGATTTGAGATTTCATCTCAAATAGAGGTAGGGAATGTTTTAGGATTTTATATGTGTTGTATTGTATGTTTTCCATGTTTATACAACCTATATGCATGCCTTGTATCAAATCTAGGAAATTTGAAACATTTAATTCTTTGTATAAGATTTAATTTTCATGATGATGAGAAACTTGGTTTTGAATTGTGGCATGGTAGAAACTCTTATTTTAATATGTTGGTTAACATATATTAAATTGAAATTAATTAAATAAGAATTGTTCATTTTAATTAATATTTATCTTTTGTGAAAGATTAAAGTTCATGGCCGTACCTTGCATGGAATTAAGTTGTGTTATGCTTCTAAATTAAGTTTTGACATGTTTGTTAACATACTTTAATTTGAGAGCATTTGGTTGAGTTTGGAAATCTAGAGACTTTAATTAAGAGTATTAATTAAAATCTATTTTGGTGGTTTCATGGGCCTAATTAAGTTTGTGTGTGAATATATGTAATGACCATGATATGTCTATTAACATATATTAAATTGGGGCCAATTGGAAATGATTTGAAATCTAGGGAGTTTAATTATTTTGATGTAATTAAATTCTATCTTGTGTATCCATGAATCTAATCATGTTTTGGAAGTTGTTTCTATTTTAAGAACATGGATTTAGACTTGTGATGTATTCACTAGATTGTGTTATATGCATTGAAGAGCATTGTTGTTAAATTTATATTCATGAGAGTATGTTTCTATATGAATATATTGTTGGCTTGTGATTTCGTAGCATTATGGATATGAAATGTTTATTATGCACAATTGAGAGTTATATTGTTATCTTGTTACTATGTAGTAGTAATGTGTATAAATTGTTAACTTATTTATTTTGGAGTTGCTTGGGACATTGTTAAACTGTGATGGCTAGGGTTTGGCTCTAGTACGGGGACAAGAGTCCTCTAAGTCAAAAGTTCACGCATTGGTAGGCTGTCTGAGGGTTAGTAGCTCCAAATTAGCCCTATAAAGTTCGCGCATTGGGTAGGCTGCCTGGGGGTTAGTAACTCTAAATTTGCCTTGTCTCGGCGGAAATCCGAGCTGTGATGTCCAAGTCTCCCACTATTTGTTTTCACATTCAATTACAAGTTGACAATCATGTTTACCTTGTTAACTTGTGGTTTTGGCTATTGGCGATTTTGATGTTGTTAAGTACATCTATACTAAATTGCTATATTTAGTTGATTTCACACTTTTAGTTTTCTAGTTGATGACTTAGAGAATCTATGTCTTGATGTGTGGTATTAGATATTCTAATTATGCTAAATTGTTATATTTAGTTGATGTTGCATTTTAGACTTCAAGTTGATAACCTTGAGAATTTATATGTTGTTGCTTGTGTAAGCATGCTCCTATGTTGTTGTTTTGTGTAAGCATGAACCAATGTTGCTAAAATTGCATGAATGAGATGATTGATGCTAGAAATGATATTCGGTAGCTAGGATGCTCCTTGAGTCTCACCTTTGACATAGACGTTAGGTGGAATGAACCACAATGATTAAATCATGCAAACTTGTAAAACGTAGGTCGATGCATGCTCATTTCCTACGAGTAGCTTTATATTACTCACCCCTATGATACTGGGGCATATTTCAGGTACAAGAATCAAAGTTGAGGTCTTCATTATGCTTGGATGGTTTGTGGACTTGGAGACTTCCATTTTTGTGAAGGTTGGTTTGGAATGCCAATTGTAGTCTTATATGTCAACATGTGTACATTTGATTCATTATATGTAATGTGTACATAAGTACACTCTTTACGATGTATTTGACATGTATGAGATGAGGCCGGAGGCCAACGACATGTAATTTGTATCCTATGTAAATTTTGACTTCATGGAATATTATGAAAGTATTGAAAAATATTGAGTTTTTGCTTCACCATGTTTGCATTGGGTGTGGGAATTCCATTTTGATTCTTCCATTAACATTCATTAATCATGTATGAAGTATGGCCAAGGGCCAAACGGCATTTTGAAACCATCTCATGATTTTAAATTCCAAGTTTTCGTTTCAAACTTCGTTTTTGGCATTTTGGCCGTTGGGGGGTCATATTTTGTATCAGCCATATTTTTGGGCCATGGACCATTGTAGCATGTCTTACTAGGTAAGTTACGTTTGCATGCATGGTCATTTCTGGGTAAGGATTCTTCTTTGGTGAAATGAGCCTCCTATGAACTTATTTTTCACTTTTGTTGCATATTCTGACCTAGGGTATTTTGGGAATTTTCTTTGGGAAATAAATTCCGTTCTTCACATGGTTGATTAGAAAATATTATTTTAGGGGGGCTTCTTTTTCGTATTTTTCCAGAAAATGCCATCTTGGCATCGGAAATCGCATCTGAAGTTCAGCTCTCAGTGTTTAAATTTAGCAGCTTTTTGGACCCTCTGGACCAGTTTTCTTGGGAGGGCATTTTAGGCATTTTACCTTGCGTATTTTTTGATTTTCCTTAAATGTCATGTAGAAAACTCGATTTTGAGGGGGGTTTATTCTTTGATTTTTTCCAGAAAATGTCATCTAAGGCCTCAAATTTCCATTTTTTCCGGAAAAACCCCTGCTGCCAGGTTTTTGGGTCGCACCCTTACTGCCCCTTCACATCTAAACGGTTACGAGGGGTTTCGTAACCGGTTAGATAAGTGTGGGCAGCGTTTTTTTTCACTGTTTTTGGCTTCCTAACCGGTTAGGAAGGTCTCCTAACCGGTTAGATGTTCAGGGGTTGCCTCTTTTGGACTGTTTTGCCCCTTCTTCTTCCGTTAACCATATCTTCTTCATCCAGACTCCGAATCAAGCGATTTTTAAGTCTAAGTTCATTGATTTTTCATTGTCTTTCCAATGGTGTGCTCGGTGGCACCCACTTTTAAGCTGGAAATGACGATTTTGCCCCTAGGTGCATTCTTGTCTGTTTTTGAAATGTTGTTTCCGCATTTGATTCCTTTGGGTCCCGTGACCTCGTTGAGGGTCACAATGGTGTCTTAGAGTCATATTGTATCTCTAGAGACCGTTGTTTGTCTTTTGCTTCCGCATTTTGGATCCGTTATCGGATCATCTTTTGGTTCATCACTGACGCACCGGGTTGAAAAACTTGGGCTATCACATCCTCAATGATACCCCTAGGCTTTTTGATGGATCAGTCGGCAAGTTGCAAAACCACTGACGTCGGTTTCAAGTCTCCTAATCCTACTTTGACATATACCGAGTATGGAAGAAGATTAACACTTGCTCCTAAGTCTAAGAGAGCCCGATTAATGATATGATCACCAATGATGCATGAAGTAATAGGTGAACCGGGGTCTTTAAACTTTGGAAGAGTGTTATGTTGCAAAATTGAGCTTACTTGCTCAGTTAAGACCACTTTCCTAGGTGCTTGGCTTTTGTTCTTCCTCTTTTGGGTACAAAGATCTTTCAAAAACTTGGCATAAGCCGGAATTTGCTTGATTGCATCCAAAAGTGGAAGATTGACCTTCACTTGTCTAAACACATCCATAATTTCATTTGTCTTGGCCTTTTGCTTGTCAATTGAAATGGATCATTTTAAGGCATCCGAAAATGGAGCTCTTGGCTGAAAAAAAATTTCAGAATTTTTCTTTTAAGTCTCTTCAACACAAGAAGTTTTGAAATTATTTTGCAAATTTTTCTTTTCAAAATTACTTTTCAACACATTCTCATTTGAAAGATCATGCATATGCAATAAATAAGGAATATGATGAGAAACGAGACGGGTGTCAACTTTGGGTTGCACCAGTTCACTTTCTTTATTGGACATACCCACTTGGTTGTCCACAATCTTCCCATTTCTCAAGGTTGTCACTGCATTGACATGTTCTATTGTGTGACCTTCCGATAAGGAATGAGTCTCCACAACACATTGTTGCTTTGGTGGGGCATTCAAAGGCATCTTCCCTTTCTTTCTAACATTTAAAGTACTAGCTATTTGTCCTACTTGGGTTTCTAGCTTAGCAATAGATTGAGAATGAGAATGAAGCAATTGAGTGTTCGCCTCTAGAGTGCCTAGAGCGGTCAAAACTTTCTCTTCAAAAGCGGGACTCCTAGAATTTCCTTGAGAATATGATGGTTGATTAGGAAAATGAGAATTAGAAAATTAATTTCCTTGTGGTTGAAATGATAATCTAAAACCTTGGGAACTTTGGCTTTGCATCGGAGGTGGAACATACTTCCCTTGAAAACCACCTTGGGGAAGGTTTGAGGCTTCCCCTTGGTTTCTCCAAGAGAAGTTCGAGTGATTCCTCCAACTAGAATTAAAATGATTGCCATAAAGATTATTCCCTTGATTAAAAAAAGCTGTATTGACTTGTTCATGATGCTCACTTTGCACATGTCCATGGGGACAATTGGAAGTAGAATGTAAAATACTTGAACAAGTCATACATGTCTCATTGGATGCATGATGAGAATGGTTAGGGATGGAAGATACTTGATTTGCCGAGTTTTGGTTGATCAAAAATTGATCAAACCTTTGAGATAAGGATTTCATCTCGGTGGCTATTTCATTGGAATGGTCAACTTGATGTAAGCCAACACTCTTCCTTCCACTTGAATTCCTACCATTCTTAGAAGATAAAGTTCGATGCAAAGAATTTTCACTCATGCTCTCATAAAGACGCCACACGTCATCCTCATGCCTATCAATGTAAGAGCCACCCATGGAAGCATCAACCATGCCTTTATAATTGTCCGATAAGCTCTCAAAGAAATATTGAACTAATTGTCATTTGGCATGTCATGATGTGGACACTTCCTAAGTAATTCATTGAATCTTTCCCATGCCTCATGGAACGTTTCCCCATCCCCATGTGAAAACTCTCTAATTGAGGTTCTCAAGGCATTAGTCTTAGAAACCGGATAGTACTTCTTCAAGAACTCTTGTTGCATTTCTGCCCAAGAAGTTATTAAAAAAAGCCTAAGATTGTTAAACCAATATTTTGCCTTGTCTTTAAGAGTGAATGGAAAAAGTTTAAGCCTTAAGACCTCTTCCGATATGTCCGTGTATCTCATGGTGGAACATACTTCAAGAAACTCATCCAAATGCTTGTAAGGTTCTTCACTTGGAAGTTCACGATAGTTAGGAAGCATTTAAATGGTTTGTGGTTTGATCTCATAGTGGTGTGCTCTAAATGGTGGCCATTGAATGCATGTGGGTGCATTGTATTTATTAAGCACATAGTGATCTCTTAAAGCAAGGGGAGGATTAGCAATTGGAAGTGCAACATGGGCACCTTGATTGCCTTGGATGATGGGAGGTTGTGGAGCATACATTGGCCTTGACATTCCCAATGGAACTTGGCCTTGTTGTTGTGGTTGGTGAATGAATGGCCTCAGCATGCCTAATGGTACTTGCATGTTATCATGATGCACATTGGGGTGGAGGATACCTTGTTGGTCTATGTGACCAAGGTCCTCCACATGGTCCTCATTATATACTTCCATTGATGAAATGGATTGACTAGAACTTCCTCTTCCCCTAGGGTTTCAAACAACTGATTCAAGATGAAAATTAAGAAGGACAAGAGTAGGTTTCAATGATCTACGACCATGCATGCACAACAAAACACAAACAAGCAACAAACAATGAACAATCACTTCACCTTCACAATAATTCAACAATCAACAAACTTCCTCCACATACAATGATCCCATACTCCCATGCTATCAACAATATGCAAAGAATAATAAAATTGCCTCCACGTGGGCTTACGATTTATCTAAGAATTGAAATACAAGCTTGCACGCGAACCGACGATTTAACTAGAGATTGAGTTAAGAAAGAGCTCACAAAGGGTCCTTTAGCACTTTAATTCAATTTTGAATTTTAGCCTTGCAATTTTTTTAGATTTTAGCTTTTTCCGTGCTTTTGCTTAGCTCCTTACTTAAAATACTCATTTGCTCACCTTCTAGCTCAATGCACCTAGTCAAACAAGAACCAACACAATAAGTAACCAAAATGAAAATGAAAATAAAGTAAAGACACAATCAAAAGAGTACTAATTCCTAATTGATTCGACAAATACGACGTTGCCTTCAATCAATCCCTGGCAACGGCACCAAAAATTTGGTGTGGCAAGTCGTCAAGCACCCCAAAGCTTAGCAAAAAGGTGATGTTGGACTACTAAGATGAATGTGGCCAAGTTTTACATTTAAAATTTGCCACTACTACATTTCACTAAAAATATAGTTAGGGCGAGTAGGGATCGTTCCAAGGGATTGGTGAGTCGTATTAGGTTATGGAATCGAGATTAGGATTAGTAGGTCGAGTGATCGAAAGATTAGTTGGTGATTGAATTATACTAAGATGCAATTTACACGAAAATAAACAATTAAATGTAATAGAGAGAAAATAAGAGAGAGAGATCTTGGGATTAGAGGTCACCACTAAGCATAGTTTTTCTACACCCTTAACGAATGATTAATGAGGGGGAAAACATGTATTGCAACAATAGTGTGTGTGTGTGGTTGTTTCAACAAGCATGGATGACTAATTAAGCATATATTGTCTAAGCAACATAGTGGATATCACAATATATCAATCTAAGCCATTAATCTTTCTTTAAGCTCATAATCCAAACACATCACAAGGTTAGAGACATATGCTACTTGTTTTTATAAGTATGGAACATCAAACAACAAGCATGGATTGTCCTCCCATTTAACATCTAAACTACAACTACACTACAATTAAGCTAATGACATGAAATTAAACTAATTAAACTAAGGGAGAGGCACAATCCATCAAGAAATGAGTATGAACCATCAAATAAACCACAAGAGCATTCTATTAAGCACTATGTCTTGATAATCTCTAGATTCATAGCATCAATACACATAGACATGCATCAATAACACAAGAAATAGAGACAAATACATGAACATCTATTCTAGCATACATAGACATATGGATAGAATGAAATGATCAATTGGAAGCATTAAACCACACAAATCATTGAATAAACAAGATATATGTATATAAATATGTCAAAACATATATCACAATACAAATCCCCTCAAAAATACATAAATCAAGATGTAGAAAGCATGAGGGCTAACTCTAGCCCCAAGAGGATGTCTAGCCACTCATGGATGGTGTCCTCCAGCCCTCAAGGGCTAACTCCATGGTAGGGATTGCTCCTCTTCTTGGTTGATGGAAGAACTCCAAGCTTGTGTCTGTAACCTCCTCTCTTTTTTTCTTCCTCCCTAAGAATATGGAAAATTGTCTCTCTTGTATGTATATCTCTATCTAAAGTATGCTCTCAAGAATGGCTCATATTCCTTATATAGGTAGGTTAAAATGTCACCCTAATGACCTAGGCTCGTACACCAATATTCCTCCCTATGATTGGCTATGAGACAACTTTTAATGAGCTAGAAATTGGATTTTCTTGCACTTGGGGAAGTTCAATCGATCGAACTTGTGGTGAGATCGATCGAACATGGATGAGATCGATCGAACATGGATGAGATCTATCGAACTTAAGCTGGATCGATCCTTTATGGCGGCACCTTTTTGGATAAAGACAAATCTGAGATATTTTGGGGAATGAGACAAAAGTGGTAGGTGTGGTGGTATAATTAGATAAGATGGAATCTTTTCGATCGATCGGAAGAAAGTTGGATCGATCGAACTTTGTGGGATCTTTGGATAAGGACAAGGTAGCTCGGATCCATCTTGAAATGTTTAGATCGATGTACTTTCGATCGATCGAATATTTCCTAAGATCGATTGAACTTTGTGAATTTCCACCACTTGCTTCCTTTTGCTCCCACTTTGCTCCTTTCTTTGATTCATCTCAAGATTGCTTCAATTATACTCTTATTTTGCTGAGTTAGCTTATTTTGGGGATAAATACCTGAAAATGAAAATAATACAAAATCAATCTAAACCGGAAAAATAAGATAGATAAAGGTTCTAAAATACCTAAGCTTAAGGGGTTTAAATGCGCACTTTTCAGCATTCATCATCCGTTTTAATCGTTTTAATGTCTATCGTTCTATGTTAACAGAATGGTTAACGCTAGAAAATGACAAGATATGCAGGGAAATAGGCAGTAAAGGAGAGTGGCACGTAGGCAGCGATATCTCCTACAACGTCAGCGAGATGCGGAAGAACAACAATTGCCTAGGTTTCAGGAGGAGGATGGTCAGTTACACATCGAGCATGAGGAAGTACAACAAACTCAGGAGTCTCAGGATCAGGGCTACAATCAGGGCAGGGATCCAGAGTATCCTCCTCATATAAATGATCTCATTGCTCGGGTTATAGAAGCAGGTGTAGCAGTTGCACTTCGGAATCAGCCATAGGTTCAGTAGGCACCTGTACCAGCACTAGTGGTTCAGACAGATCCTTGGGAGAAGGCTAGGAGTTCTTTGACAAATGGGAGCCCATCTGAATTCTCAAGCTCCACCGATGCGAAAGTAGCTCACCAGTAGAAGAAGGACATCGAGCAACATCTTCACATGGTTCAGTGCACGGAGGTTCAGAAGCAGATGCTTGCTACCTTCAAGCTTGTCAGGGGATACACTCCAGTGGTGGGAGTTAGTTACTTCCGCAGAGGAGAGGACTTCATTAACCTATGATCAGTTCAGTACTCGCTTCGATAAGAAGTACTTTCTATATGCAATCAGGACAACTATGAAGACGGAGTTCCTTAACTTAGAGCCGGGAAACATGTCAGTAGCAGAGTATGAACAGCAGTTTACACGCTTATTACTTTTTGCTCCGGATGAGGTGGATACTGAGGAGAAAAAATGTACTAGTTTTGTTAAGGGACTAATGTGGTCTATTAAGCGATTTATTACAGGTAGTCCAACCTACACTACTTATGCTCAAGTAGTAAACGCAGCTTTGCAGCTTTATCAGCTGAATGTGGATTTCAAACAGACTAGGGGTGAGAAGCGGGGTAGCAAAGACTCTGCTACTCAGCCAGCTAAGAAAGGGAATGATACTAGGAACCGACAGAATGACAAGGGCAGATTCCAGGGACAGCAGCTTTAGAAGAAGCACAAGGGTAATTCAGAAGTTCAGAGAGAGGGAGTTCCCACTCAGCAGAATGGATTACCTCGGACTGGACAGGAACAACTACAGGGTAACCACCAGGAGGGGCAGTCATATATGTTTAGGGGTCATTGCTATAAGTGTGGAGATTATGGGCATTCAGCCAAATGATGTCCTGGATTGGCTCAGAAACAGCATGGGCAACAGGGACAGTGGTAACCATTACCTACTCCACAGATTCCACATGTGTAGGCTCAGATATTTCCAGCCTTACCAGCACCACCGCTACCATAGGGGCAGCCTATACAGCAATTGCATCATGGCATGGTGTACAATGCCACACCTTGTAATGCATAGGCACCTCAGAAGAATTGAGGGTATGTTTTCTATTCGAGGTAGACGTGTACATGACTTATTAGATACAAGTGCAATATATTCATTAGTATCTAAATTGTTTTCACTTATAATGGTGATATATATATATATATATATATTTATATAAATATATATATAAACCATTGACTGTTAGCATATTACACCACTAGGTGTTAGAGCAATTTACATGTAAATTGTGGGCATAGTATTATAGATATATTTACATATTGAATATTTAGCATGGTAACCATTTTGATAAGGAAAAATGAAAATTTGGGATAAATAACCAGAGTTTCCTTTTATGGATTCGTGAATTTCAAGAACATAATTCCTTTTGTTAAGGGGAAGGAATGTAATACCCCGATATTTTAAAGGATTTATTAATTGAAATTAATTACTATCATTTTATTTTTAAATGAGTTGTTTGATTTAATTGTGATTAATTGCTTTTATTTTATTTTTAAATGATTTGTTTTATTTAAAATAAGTGCGTAGATTAATTGTCTTGTTTTAATTAAATTATATTTCCTATTTATATTTGTTGAATTGATATGGTGTTTGATTTGTGGAATATAATTGTTTATTTGATTTGTGTGTATTTAAGCTTGTGTGATTTTGTTGTGAATTATTTGTATTTAATAGGTTTAATTTAATTATTTTATTTGTTTAAGTTAATTGGTTTGGACTTAAGAGGAGTGAGATCAATGGATGGGGTCTTGGGCTCGAATGAAACCTTGTTGGGTTAATTAATAAAGGCCCATGGATATGAATATATTTAAAATAATTATCTTTCTGTAATTATATATATAATTACATGTATATAAATATAATTAATTAATTAATAATCATTATGGAAGGATATATATATATATTTATTTATATATATAGGTATATATATGATAAATTTAACTAATGGTTATTTATGAAAGGAATATATATATACTATATAATATATATGTGTATATATATTTATTATTTAAAGATTATTATTTTTATTATTTTATTTGGTAGTCATAATTAGAAAAGGATTTGGATTTTTTTTAATGTGCATAAATATACCATAAGACTTTAGGGTTTAAAGGTTTTCACGTTAGAAAAATAAGAGAGTCAGAGAGAGAAGAAGGGCTAACAAAGAAGAAGCAGAATCAGAAAAAGAGGAGATCGAATTTGGAAGACACAGACGAGTTCTTCTCTACTTCTCCTCTTATGACTCATAAGCCTTTCACCTTGATTATCAAAATTATAGTTTTATTTTACTTTTGATTAAATTAATTTATTAAACGGATTATACGAGCATGTTTATTCTTTACAAAATTATAGATTTAAACATGTGAATGTATATATGTATTATTCTGATAATTTAAAATCTTGTATGTGAGATTAAGTTAATTAAACTTTATTTTCTGAAATTTTTATAGTTTGCTTTAACCTTGTGTAGCATGATTAATTAAATTAAATAGTTCTTAAGATTATTATATATGTTCATTTATGCCAAAATTAATAAATTAAGTTTTTGGGATTTTTCTAGAATTTTCTGGATTTGATTTATGTTTTCTGAAATTGTTTAGAATTATTTTGGAAAAAGAAAAACATTTAGATAGGTTATTTATACACTGGAGGGTAGCAGTAAATCGGCACATTCGAAGGGGGGTAAAATCCAGTGCGGTGTGGTCCATTGTATTATAGTGTGCCGCGGATAAGCGCCATGGATGGGGCTTGATCAAACGAAGACTAATCTGGTGTGTCGCGGCAAAATGCGTTATGGTGTATACGTGGATCAGGGCTGTAGGTGGCGGCTTGATCAAAGGAAGTGGATTCGGTATGGGCAAGCTCAAGAGGAGAACCAATGGAGGCACGCCAGCACAGGCAAAAAGCTTAAACAAGCACGTGTGGACGCGCCTGCCAGTGTGCCCGAGCGCGTAGGGGCACGTGCAGTGTGTGAAGGAGAGTGTGGCGATGCATGGGGGCACGTGTGGCACTATTTGGGGTTCCATAATGTTGCTATAGACTCTGGTAATGTCCCAAGTTTGATTTCAAGCTGGTTAATTTTGAAATTTGTCATTAGATGATGCATTGTAGGTGTTTGAGGGCTGTAGAATGCTACTATGATATTTAGTTGCATTTATTTGGCGTAATTATAATTAATTTATAATTTTGTTATGGAAGGAAGTGTGTATATATATATATATATATATATATATATATATATATATATTTGTTATATATATGTAATGTATGAATTAATTAATATATGATTATTATGGAAGAGGAATTAATTAATATATGATTATTATGGAAGAGGTGTGTGTGTGTGTATATATATATGATTATTATGGAAGAGGTGTGTGTGTGTGTATATATATATATATATATATATATATATATATATATATATAGAGTATCTGTATTGGCTGATTAATAAATTAATGTTATGCGTATAATATGCATAAGATGTCTACGTATAGATTAACTTCTTATTAAGTTTAAGATTGGTACATGGTTGAATTGTAGGCATGAATGAGTTGCCAAAGGCTTAAATATACTACCTTATTAGTTATGAATAATTTTCATATATAGGAAGCATGATTGAGTTGCTAATTAAATGTATAAGTAAATATACTTATGGAGGTATGGTTGAGTTGCTAATATATAAATAAATGTATTTATAATGGCATGGTTGAATTGCCAATGAATAATTAAATTGCTATGTGTTAAATAATTTAAAATTCATCTGTGGATATCGTACGTATAAGTTTATTAGGATTGGATATTTTTATTAGAATAATCTAGTACCTAAATGTTAGTTATTATTTTATTATATTAGTAAAATAATATTGGTAGAGACATGGACTAATTGTCAAAGCATAGACATTAGCTATGTGATATAAATAATTAAAATTATTATTTAGTTTTGGATTAAATGTGGTATTCTTTTAAATTTAAAATTTGTTGTGTAATTAAATTACTGTCTAGGGCGGAATTAAGGTTGGAAGAGTTTCTTTTTAAAAGAAATATAAATTGGTGGATTGGTTTAGCAATGATTATTAGTTAGTAACTGGTAAATGATTTTGACAATTTAAGGAACCTATTAATGAATAGGATTATTGTACTATATAAGTATTTATGTACGTGTGTATCGTCGTACATTAAAGTTAAAACTTTATTGGGGTTGGTTTTGGTATAAATGATTTGTTTATTGGTTTTCAGAGGCTTGGTAGAGAGAACTTGCTCATGCGTTTGACCCCCTTTATTTTTATCTTTCAGGTTACAAGAGGTTCAAGTCTCAAGGTTAAGAATCCGCAGCTGGAGGACTTATCCATTCTTTCTGTTTATTTCAAAGTAGGATATTATTACTTCATTTGACATTAGTATTAAATTATGAATTCTGGATGGTGACTTTTGGTTAAGGGGTCCTTGAGTTACGGAATTCCCGAGTTTATTCTTTATTTCATTTTGTGTTTAAATACTTTAATTGTTTTGATATCCCCTAATTTTGTGCGCGGATTTGATCAACCCGTGTTCCGAAATTAGGGGGTATCACACTTTTATCTGTTGGCTATCTTAATGCTCTTCATTTTCCCCTTCATCCGTTCTATCACCTAGTCTTCAATAAGTTAGGTATTGCCCCTTTTCAAGTAAACTCTAACTTTCTTAGAATTGTATTGGCTCTTCTTGTACGTCAAAGGTTAGAAAGATTTGACCTGAATCTTGCTGACTTATTGATTGCCTATACTATTTCCCGACACCAGACCGAACTTGGCCATTATTATTTCACTTATTCTCTTCAACAGAGGATATGCACAGACCTTCCTACTTCCAAAAAGAGATGGAAAGAGAGAATGATTATTGTTAAGTGAAGATGGTCTATGCTTCAATCAAACAAACTTCCTATTGCTCACAAATTTGGGATATTAGGTATAAAAGATCTATCTTCTTTTCATTCGGAATACTTTGGTTGTTTTCTATGTCAGGTTTTGCTTTTCGCCATATTTATGAATTTCTTGGTGTTTTTTCAGCAACGTTCCCATGTTCAATGGCTAGAAAAATGCTTGTTTTCCTCGAGGAACAGGTTTGGAACAATCCTCCTTCTGTAGAGGACCTCCTCTCTTTATCCAATCTTAAGGAGCTTGTGTCTAGTGCTTTAACAGCTGATCTCATGGATTTGTCACTTCCTTCTTTCGACAATTTTCCTCTAACTAATGAGGAAGAGAAAAGGGTTGAAGCTCTAAAAAAGAAGACTGCAGAGAGCGAACCTCTTACAGTTGTACGTTCTACTGGTCAAGAAAAGGAAGTTGAGGAACTTCCTTTAAAGAAAAAATCTAAATTGAACCCTTCCTCAGCAACAAAAAACAAAGGTATTAATCTCTCAAAGAATAAAGGGAAAAAAACTGACGAAGCCGAACCAGAGGAGAAGGTTAGGGCTTTTGTCTTGGCAGAGGCAGGGGAACCTTGGAGGCCCACTTTCTCTAGGGCTGATAAATCAGTCCTTCATTCTAGAGACTCGGTAGTTACAGCACTGGCAATTGCCCGAGGGATATAGCTACCTAAAGATGAAGAAATAATAGGTAACATGGGGTTGGAGCAGCTTCTTCCTTCTACCCCCATTAGTGCCATAGAGGTTTGTCTTCTTTCTTTCATTCATTCTTCTTTTACTTATCTTTTCATTTTACTCATATCATAATTGATACTGTAGAATCTGTACCACAACTGTAGAACCTGTACCACAACCATGGCCTTATGTGCAACTGCTGAGGCTCAGTCAATTTCCATTTGGAAATTGGAAAAGGACTTTGCTGCTGCTGAAAATAAGCTTTTTAATGCGCTTATGGATGTCAAAATAGCCAATGATGCGAGAGATGTATAGAAGGGTCACTTTGCAGCTTCTGAAGCTAAAGTGAAGGAATTAGAAGCTGAGAAACTTCACTGGAGGGATGTAGTTAATACTTATACAACTGCTGGTAAACAGATGCAGGACCATTACTCCTCCTTGATGCGCTTGTCTAGTGCAAAGGCTTTCCGGTTCGGCTTTGCTCAAGGCTCAGGTGACAAGTTAAAGGACCTGGATGTTTTTGACAGAGATATGGAAGTGATTTTTCCTTATGCTGAGGGTCCAAAGGCCTAAGAAGCTGAGGTTTTGTTTGCTGAGATGGTGAAGTCTCACCAAGGGCATCTTCCGAGTTCAGGTTCCTCAGTTGCTCCAGCTACGGCTTCTGGTCCAAACGTGGTTGATGCCATTGCTTTCGCTCCTTTTAATCCTAAAAGGAAATGAATTTATCTTCTGTAATATTTGTCTGAACCAATGGATATTTGTTTTTGAACAATATTTTTTGAATAATATGATTGCCTTAACTTTGCTCATTCTCTGCATTCATATATTTTGGAGAATTTCTATATCTTTGAGATTTCTAAATTGTATGCTTCTTCTTGACAGTCTTTCATGCGTTTAGAAAAATTTATTCTTTTTGGGGCCTTCGGACTTGCTATGGTCCGAAGATATAAAAAATAGTGAGCAACAAGAAGGGAGTCCCCGTGGTAATTAGGTCACTAACCAGATATTGTTATATCACTTGGTGATATAGCTATCAAGGGAACCCTTTTTGTTATGTATTAATTTGTGATATGAGTATATTAATGCTTGTTTATTCCTATATTTTTTCGATGTGGGATAATTTATTTGATGGAGCTAGCCACGTTAGACTAACTTTATAGGTCTGAGAGGAGGGTATCCATAAAGAATGCTTGCCCCCATTTGGGCTTAGGCCTAATTTATTGATGCCTTCAGACTCTTAGGGTCCGAGGCTTGATGTTCCTTGGCTATAGTGTATGCCTTAAAGGAATTTATTAATACCTCCGGACTCTTGGGGTCCGAAGTATGGAGTTCCTCGGCAATAGCGTATGCCTTAGAGGAATTTATTGATGCCTTCGGACTCTTGGGGTCCAAAGCATGGAGTTATTCGGCAGTAGCGTATGCCTTAGAGGAATTTATTGATACCTTCGGACTCTTGGGGTCCGAAGCATGGAGTTCCTCGGCAGTAACGTATGCCTTAGAGGAATGTATTGATGCATGGAGTTCCTCGGCAATAACGTATGCCTTAGAGGAATTTATTGATGCTTTCGGACTCTCGGGGTCTGAAGCATGGAGTTCCTCAGCAATAGCATATGCCTTAGAGGAATTTATTAATGCCTTCGGACTCTTGGGGTCAGAAACATGGAGTTCTTCGGCAATAGTTTGTGCCTTAGAGAAATTTTATTGATGTCTTCGAACTCTTGAAGCTAGAAGCTTTTAAAAGAGAAAGAGGCCAAGAAAAAGAGTCACCAAGACTATATAACTTTCCATACATGTGATTGGGAGTCTATTTGTCTCGGAGACTCATTTTATGACATTTATTTACAGTACGATATGATTATATTAACCATGCACTCTTTTTATTTTTAGTTGATGTGGGACAAAAATAGAGTTAAGTTTTGGGTCAAGTATTTTGGGATTAAAAAAGAGAGGATTATTGCAAAGAGTGCCCGCTGGTACCAGGGCTCAAACATAATTTGTGTTTGGCCGCTTTTGTTACCAGTAGGCCCACTTTGCAATATGCTTACATACTTTAATTTTTCCTTATATAAAGGAATTTTTAAAGTTATTTTTTATTGATGTGGGACAACATTCATATTCATATATATATATATATATATATATATTTAAAGAGACAATTTTCTTTTCGTAATATCTATTTAGGGTACTCGTCTTGCCCTCTATTACGAAAAAAAATTAGTGAATTAAGAAATAAGTATCCCACATCAAATAGAAAAGACCAAAAATATCAATATATTTGTGTGGCTGGGAATGACCTCATATGTAATAGAGACTGTCGAATACACGGGACTATTAATCCATTAGGGTATTTGACGTTTTCCATCGTTTGGAGTATCTATATATTGCATATTACAAAAGATGATGTGAAAAGATGAAAATAAGGAATTTTATTAGTTGGGCAACAAACACCCTTATTCATATAAAGAAAAATAGAATAATCAACTTAATTTTCTACTGGTAGTACCTTTTGAAGTGTATTGCATTCCATAGGCGTGTAATTACTCACCCATTGGCTTCGGTTAGCCTGTAAGCTCTCTTTCCCACTACTTCTGTAACTCTGTAAGGTCCAGTCTAATTGGGTTGTAACTTCTTCACGTGTGCTATCTCCTACTTCAGTACCCAATCTCCTACTACAAAGCTTCTAAATCTGACCCGCTTGTTGTAACTGTTTCGCAACTGTTTTTGATATGAGGCGAGCCTTATCGCCATAACATCCCTCTTTTCTTCCAAGAGGTTAAGGTTGTGTTCTAGTTGCTGATCATTATGCTGGCCCTGGTTTTTCAAGCAATACGTCCTATAACGAACCGAAGTTTGACCCGATAATGGATCCGAATGCGGAAGCGAAAGATCAGAAAGACCAAATAAGCCTCCAAGAGCAAAATAGTCTTTTACATGGAAACAACGTCTCAGAAATGTATATCATCCCTAAGACACAATCATGACTTCTCATGAAGCCACGGAAACAAAAGAAAAACAAGCGGAAGCGGCGTTTTAAAAACGGAAAAGTTTAGCCCCAAGTTCAAAATAATAATTTTCAGCAAGATTTGGGTACTACTGAGCATACCGTTAGAAAAACAGCGAAAAATTAATCAAGTTTGACTTAAGAATCACTTGATTCGGAATTTAGATGGAAAAGAAAAGTCAAAACAAAGTTTTAACGTCACCGCGACCGTGAATAGTGTTTGACAGCAATGAATAGTGTTTTGACAGCAGTGAATAGTAACTTGGGCAAAATGCTAAAATTAGTGTGCAGGTTTGAGGCACTGAACGATGTTTTTTGGAAAAATACGAAGAAGAAACCCCTCTCAAAATAAATGTCCACGGCCTATGACCTCATCTCACACATGTCAAATACATCATAAAAGGTATACTTATGTACACATTACATATTCAGAATCAAATATACAAGTTTTGACATAAAGCTACAAATAGCATTTCATGCTAACATTTGCATGAATTATAAACTTCAAGTCTACAAATCATCCTAAGCATAATGTGAATCTCAAATCTTGATTCCTATACCTGATAAATGTCCCCACTACATAGGTGAGTAACATAAAGCTACTCGTAGGAGATGAGCATGCATATACCTAGCGTTTTACAAACTTATTAAGTTGCTATAAATCAATTCATACGATTATGGCACCTAACATCTACGTCAAAGGTGAGACTCAGGGAGCATCCTAAGCTACCTTAGAGCATTTCTAACATAAACCACATCATTGATGCAATTTATCAACAAAGGAGCATATAGTGTAACGCAACAAGACATAAGTAATCAAAGTTATCAATTTGTAACCTAAAATGCAAAAACAACCGAAACGGTTTATGCCATCTAACGTCTGTGTTTCAAGTGAGTCTAATGAATCATCCTAAGCTGCATTGAACAATTGAAACACAAATTATAATTTCAATGCAATTTTAACTAATAATAGAACTTCTGATACAACGCATCAAATCATAGATTATCAAAGTTAATAACTTGAAATCTAAAATACGGAAACAACAAGCTATGACAATTGAGTGTTATTCACTTGTATTGAAAAGCAAGGCATGCAACTATACTAAGCACATGTATACTACACCTAATTGAAATGTCAAACACTACATCGCAAGTTATAATTCAATCTATATTAAACAACTTGGAATTGAATGCGAAATCAAGTAGTGGCGGAAAGACAAGAACATACGGTCTCAATGACTAAGCAAACTGATCTCGGGTTACTAGCCCGCAAGGTACTACCTAGTGCGCACTAAACCTGTAATTAAATCATATATTGGTGTTTCAGGGTTACTAGCCCTCAGGGAACCAACTAGTGCGCACTATATGTTGTAAGGAGAGCTCTCATCCTCCGTACTAGAGCCATGCCCTAGCCATAACATATTTTAATGTCCTTGTAAGCTTTTATAAAATCATAAAGTTGTGCATCAAGGTATAATACAGATACACAATATATTAGTCAACTACAATGTACAAACAAGTCAAGTAAAACACACAATATTCGTTCTATGTCTTCAAGCTATAATGGCATACGATATCTCAAATATATAATGTGTATATAAGCAAGTTAAACTATAACCTCTACTCATAGAATACTATAATGTAATCATACAACAAGTTCCAAATTACAAGTTAAGCATGAAAACAACTTCAATACCTAACTACTTCAATGGAAGCATATAATGGAATTTAATTAAATTAAATAATTAAATTCTCAAAATTACATAGTAACTCCAAATATTCTAAAACTAATACATGTCAAAGGTCATGGCAAGGCCTAGTTTAATAACACTTTACAAGTTATTTATACCTAACTCACAACTAGGTAAATTAAACTTCATACAAGAAAATAATTAAATAAAGTTCTCCACACTCATTCAAATATTCTCATTTTTATTTATGTTAATGAACATATTAAGGCCTAATTTAAAATCATATTGTAAGTTCATTCCAAGCTAGGTACAACCATGTGAATTAAATTCCATACAAAGAAAAAATTAAATGAAAGTCTCAAAACCTATTCAATTATTCTCAATTTAATGTATATGATAAAACATGTCAATGTCATGAACAATATCAAGTTAAAAATCCACTTAAGTGAGTAGAACACTTAAAATAAAATTAATTAACATAATTAATTAATTTTCTCTAGATTTTAAAACAATTCCGAATATTCTCAAATTCACATATGTTAAAGAATATACCAAGGCCTAATTTAATATCACATTACAAGTTGATTTCATGGTAGTTACAGCCATGTGAATTAAATTTTCATACAAGTGAAAGATTAAATAAAAGTTCAATACTTATTCAAATCCTCCCAATTTAATATTTGTTAATGAACATATCAAGGCTTAATTTAATAGCATGCCATAATTTAATTCCAAGCTATATACAACCATGAGAATTAAATCTTATACAAAGAAAATAATTAAATTAAATTCTAGATAAAATACCTAGGCATACATACAAGTTGTATAAGCTTATAAAATATTCAATACAACAATTATGTAAACCTAAGACATCTCCTACCTCACTTTGAGATGAAATCTCAAATCCCCATGAAAGGAAATCGCTCCGAATCTAACGATACTTCTAGGTTATGTCGGGGATTACGAGGGAAGCAACTTTAACGCTTGAGGCACCATTAAACTCTAAACCCGAACTCAAAAATGGTTAGAATCGGCTTCTAATAAGGGAAAAAAGAGTGCCTCGCCAAGGCCTACGATAAATGCTAAGGTACTATGGCATTTTATAAGAGGGAAGTGAGTCAATTTGAGAGAAGAAGGGTGGCAGCCCCTTGGATTGCCATGGCTGATCTGCAGTAGTGTGAGAAGAAGGAGAACCCATGTTTTAATTTTATAACCCCCTATTTATAGTAAAACCCTAAAAGTGCCCTAAAAGGGCCCGCCAGGTCTGGAAAAGTGTAATTTGCGCAGACGCACTCAAAAGGTAAAACACCGTGAATGAAAAAGAACCAAAATGAAAAAAAATGAACAACGGAAGAAACGATGTCGAAAACTGAGTCTCGTATTGAAAAATATGTCTCGAACAAGTTCGGTGGCAACCGAGGCAGAAAATCCTAAAACTAGGGAAAACGACCGTGAGGAAATTCTAAGAATACACGACTCGACGAAAAGTGAAAATGAATCCCGTACGAGGATCTAGGCTCAAAACGAGGCATTTTACTATAACTTTTGTTGATTGCACAATGTCCCATACAAAAAGGGATAACTGCAAAACTGCTCAAAATGAAAATATCTTCCAAAAGATATTTTCTTAAAAACCCCTAATCAAAATATCTTCAAAAGATATTTATGAAAAACACCCCAAGAAACATCTCCAAGCACTCGAGATGACACTAAGTGATGAGTAATCGAACTCAGAAAAGAAAATTCAACAAAAAAAATTCATCCGTAAAATTTGAGAAAATGAAAGGAAAGAAAATGACAGGGTCATTACAACCTACCCTCCTTAAGGAAATTTCATCCCCGAAATTTGGAACATCACCGAAAGAACTGAACAAGAACTGAACACAAGGTCACACCGAGGAAAAGATCATGAAGCAATAAAGGACAACTCCAGAAGCTTCAAGAACTAACAGAAGGAACGCGAAACCACGAACAGAAGATAATTCCTCAACCAAATCAGCATGTCAACTCAATGTCAACCACCGAGAGAATCCCAAGACAACGAAACATCTAAACACGATAAAAGAAAAGAGCGACATGGAAGTACGAACAGCGACCAGAACCCGCCCATGACGTACTCAAATGTGTGGTATCAATGACAGTGCCTAGCGCCCGCCCACACTTACTCGTCAGTAAGGTAGTATCGACGGCAACTAGCACTTGCCCACAACACACAACTTTATATGGTAGCATAACAGTATAAGGCACTAGTTCATAACCTGCCCCCAACCAGGTCAATCCAGAAAAACTTATCGATACGAATAACATCATTGTCAGAAAAGATCATTACCAAAAGCACTACGAGAACCAGGCATCTTGTGAGAGTTAGGGTAGCTAATCCCAAAACTCTGACAATAATATCATAGGCATCATTACGCTTAAGGCCTTAAATCATCAGTGCAAGTAGAGTCAACAAATCCTACATTGTAAAACACCCTTATCAATAACCTCCGATCATGAATCTAAAGCCTGATAAGTCTATGCCCTCAAGCCAATGGATCGGACTCCATGGAACCGAAAGACATCGTCACAAGCAGACCTATCCTAAGGTCGCAAACGGAAACAAAATGCTGGATTAAAATCCCTATCATGGACAACTAAGTCCTTAAAACAGAAGTCTACCATGTAGCTCACTCATGACAATCCCGACAACCAAGGTTACAAGGCCCTAACATAAGTGCAGAAAAGATAAAACAGTATAAGCCAGATACTCACATAGTACGTACTCGCAAAAATTAAATTGCATAAATTAAATAATACCTTAGTACTTTGCACATAGTACACATAAGGTAAATGAAACATGCCACATATCACATAGGGGTCAAATAAATGACAACACGCTATACACCACTAACGGTACTAGCATGCTAAACAGATACTATAAATGAAAACATATCATCTATATCCTCATACAACTACCACATAGTCATATATCTTAAACATGTTTCTAAGGCATGCCCGAAAAACAATGGAGCTCATAAACATGTAAAAGGAATCATACAAATGACAATTTCATAAAATCAAAAGAAATTAATGAAATGCCTCTCAAAAGACACCACGCAAAAAACATACAACCGAACCTGGATGAGTCCAATCTCTCACCATGAGGAAAGGAATCATCCCCAGAATGAACACTAAGGTTCCCAAAACAAGGAGTTTATAAGTCTTTCCTAAGACTAGCCCTTAACCAAGGTGGAATCCTAACGCCACACAAAATGAAACAACAACGCAATGGATAGCTCCAACACTAGCCATTACGAGACATCAATAGAGAACTTAACTTAAGATGCCGACAAGTTTGATGAGAACTGGACAGGCTTTTAACGGAACCCTAAAATGACAAGGGAGAGTAATTAATCGTACTAATGCAATTAATTACACGAAACCGCCCATATCCCAACCATAGCTCGTAAGAGCTATCCAAGGCAACTTAAGAAGGATCCTAAGTCAACATACCTATCCAAATCCCGAAACCATCGCCCTAAGAAGGCAAGACACAAGAACCTCGCCTTAAGGCTCATAAAGCAACTACCGACTCCCCAAGGAAGGATTCGAGTCAGCCCTGACTCGTCGTCCCATGATGCTAGAAACAAAGACCATAATGACGTCATCACATCAAGGTCACCATAAAACCCCAAGAGATGATACCGCCACCTCGGATGCCCATGACTACGTCATGAAGCTACGAAAAAAGGATAGGATGAAACAGTGCCTCCACGGCCCGCGTCTCATTCCACCAGACAAAGACTACAACTCTATGCTCACCTGAGCCTTGACGAGAAGACTCTCCACGAGTCGAGACCATGACGCTATATGCATAAAAGAATGAAACGACGTCGATAATAACATAAGTGATCATGACCAAAAGTAACTCACTCAATGAATGCATAAAACAAATAGCACGTCAATGTATGCAACATATAGACATGCTAAAGCAGATAAGCGTATACAACATGCTAAAGTAGACGAGCATATACCACATGCTAAGGTAAACAAGAATATATCATATGCTAAAGTAGTTAAAGTAAGCTTCTAAACAAGTTGCCACATAAGCAAACAGATATGTTATCAAAAAGCAATTAAACACATAGAGCATGGCAACACAAGCATGATATATACCCAAAATCCGTCATCCAAGGTATTCGAACCTAAGAGCTCTGATACCACTTGTGACGGCCCTAATTTTTCAAGTCAGTGCGTCCTGTGATGAATCAAAATTTGACCCAATAACGGATCCGAATGCGAAAGCAACAGATCAGAAAAAGACCAAATAAGCCCCCAAGGGCAAAATAGTCTTTTATATGAAAACAACGTCTCTAGAAATGTACATCATCCCTAAGACACAATCATGACTTCTCATGAAGCCACAGAAACAAAAGGAAAACAAGCGGAAGCGGCGTTTTAAAAATAAACAAGTTTAGCCTCAAGGTCAAAATTGTAATTTTTAGTAAGATTTGGGTACTACCAAGCACACCGTTAGAAAGAGAGCGAAAAATTAATCAATTTAGACTCAAGAATTACTTGATTCAGAGTCCAAATAGGAGAGAAAAGTCAAAACAAAGTTTTAACGTCGCTGCGGTTGTGAATAGTGTTTTAACAGCAATGAATAGTGTTTTGACAGCAGTGAATAGTAACCTGGGCAAAATGCTGAAATTCGTGTGCCGTTTTAAGGCACTAAACGACGTTTTTTGGAAAAACACGAAGAAGAAACCCCCCTCAAAATAATTTTTCCAAGCTGACCATCTCCAAAGAAAAAAAAAATTTGGCGTGAAATCCCCAAAATGCCCTCATAATAGACTTTTTCAAAAAATGTATGTGCGCATAGAAAATCAGATTTGACGCGGGGTTTTCAAGACCAAGACGGCATTTTTTGGAAAAATGTTGTGAAGAAACCCCCCCTAGAATCACTTTTTCTATGTGACCATGTCAAGGCCAGAATTTATTTTTCAAAAGGAAATTTTCAAAATGTCCCTAAATCAGTTTAGGTAAAAAAAAATAAAAAAAATAAAAAAAAACCAACAACAACTTTGCACCAAGTGCTCATTTAACCCTAAATGGTATTTTGTGCTATAACGATCATGCACGTAAACGTAAATAATGATTTTGAGCGCGCGGGAATGGTCCACGGCTCCCAAAAATGCCTGATGTAAAATACGACCTATCCGAACCTCAAAATGCAAAGAAAATGCTTGAACTGAAAAACTTGAGACCAATAAGCGTCCATTTCATACAAATGTGATATTTTGTGTAAGGTGAGCATTCACGCAAATGTAATATACATATTTACACGCGTTCAAATGACCTACTGCCTCAGTAGTCGCTAAATACAGAATATCACCTATTAAACCTCAAATTTTACCTAAAATGGCTTTTAAAATAGAAACTTGAAACTAAAAGTTATCAAATGGTTTTAAAGGACCGTTTGGCCTTTGTCCACACTTCATGCATAAATAAAGAGACTTTATGGAAGTGCTAAAGCCCACTTCCCACCACCCATGCAAATAAAATGGAGTTAAAGTATTGCATTTTTCTATTTTTCAACAAAATAGGCTTGAAAGTAAAAGTACTTAGAATGCAAAATGAATGTCCACGGCCAATGGCCTCATCTCATACATGTCAAATACATCATAAAAGGTGTACTTATGTACACATTATATATTTAGAATCAAATATACAAGTTTTGACATATAAAGTTACAAATAGCATTTCATGCTAACATTTGCATGAATTATAAACTTCAAGTCTACAAATCATTCCAAGTATAGGTGAATCTCGAATCTTAATTCATGTACCTAAAAAATGTCCCCACTACGTGAGTGAGTAACATAAAGCTACTCGTAGGAGATGAGCATGCATAGACCTAGCGTTTTACAAACTTATTAAGTTGCTATAAATCAATTCATACGGTCATGCCACCTAGCGTCTATGTCAAAGGTGAGACTTAGGGAGCATCCTAAGTTATCTTAGAGCATTTATAGTATAAACCACATTATTTATTCAATTTAACAACATAGGAGCATATAGTGTAATGCAACAAGACATAGGTATTCAAAGTTCTCAACTTGTAACCTAAAATGCGAAAACAACCGAAATGGTTCATGCCACCTAACGTCTACGTTTCAAATGAGTCCAAGGAATCATCCTAGGCTACATTGAACAATTAAAATATAAATTACAATTTCAATGCAATTTTAACTAACAATAGAACTTCTAATACAACACATCAAAGCATAGATAATTAAAGTTAACAACTTAAAATCTAAAATACGAAAACAACAAGTTATGACAATTGAGTGCTATTAACTTGTACTGAAAAACAAGGCATTCAAGTATACTAAACACATGTATACTACACCTAATTGAAATGTCAAACACCACATCGCAAGCTATAATTCAATCCACATTAAACAACTTAGAATTGAATGCGAAATCAAATAGTGGTGGAAAGACAAGAACATACAGTCTCAATGACCAAGCAAGCTGATATCGGGTTACTAACCCATAAGGTACTACCTAATGCGTACTAAACCTGGAATCAAATCGTATATTGGTGTTTTAGGGTTATTAGCCCTCAGGGAACCAACCAGTGCGCACTATATGTTGTAGGGAAGCTTTCATCCTTCGTACTAGAGTCATGCCCTAGCCATAACATATTACAATGTTCTTGTAAACTTTCTTAAAATCATTAAGTTGTGGATTAAGGTATAATACATATACATAATATATTAGTCAACTATCATGCACAAACAAATCAAGTAAAACACACAATATTCGTCCTATGTCTTTAAGCTACAATGGCATACGACATGTCAAATATATAATGTGTATATAAACAAGTTAAACTATAACATCTACTCATGGAATACTATAATGTAATCATACAACAAGTTCCAAATTTTCAAGTTAAGCATGAAAACAACTTCAATACCTAACTACTTCAATGAAAGCATATAATGGAATTTAATTAAATTAAATAACTAAATTCTCAAGATTACATAGTAACTCCAAATATTCTAAAACTAATACAAGTCAAAGGTCATGGCAAGGCCTAGTTTAATAACACTTTACAAGTTATTTCTACCTAACTCAAAACTAGGTAAATTAAACTTCATACAAAAAAATAATTAAATAAAGTTCTCCACACTCATTCAAATATTCTCATTTTCATATATGTTAATGAACATATTAAGACCTAATTTAATATCACATTATAAGTTCATTCCAAGCTAGGTACAACCATGTGAATTAAATTCTATACAAAGAAAATAATTAAATGAAAGTCTCAAAACCTATTCAATTATTCTCAATTTAATGTATATGATAGAACATGCCAAAGTCATCAACAATATCAAGTTAAAAATCCACTTAAGTGAGTAGAACACTTAAAATAAAATTAATTAACCTAATTAATTAATTTTCTCTAGATTTTAAAATAATTCCGAGTATTCTCAAATTCACATATGTTAAGGAACATATCAAGGCCTAATTTAATATCACATTACAAGTTGATTCCATGTTAGTTACAACCATATGAATTAAATTTTCATACAAGTGAAATATTAAATAAAAGCTGCAATACTTATTCAAATCCTCCTAATTTGATATATGTTAATGAACATATCAAGGCTTAATTAAATTGCATGTCACAATTTAATTCCAAGCTATATACAACCATGAAAATTAAATCTTATACAAAGAAAATAATTAAATTAAATTCTAGATAAAATACCTAGGCATGCATACAAGTTGTATAAGCTTATAAAACAATCAATACAACAATTATGTAAACCTAAGACATCCCCTACCTCACTTTGAGATGAAATCTCAAATCCTTACCGATTGGAAATCGCTTCGAATCCGACGATACTTCTAGGTTATGTCGGGGACTACGAGGGAAGCTGTGACGACCCTGGTTTTTAGGCTAGTGTGTCCTGTGATGAACCGAAGGTTGACCCGATAACGGATCCGAATGCGGAAGCGAAAATAAAAAACAAGACTCTAAGAAGTCAAAGTGACCTTCCATGAGGTCGTGGAACTCAATAAGAATTAATACGGGAACGAATGATCAGAAAAAGACCGAACAAGCCCCCAAGGGCAAAATGGTCATTTCTGAAAATATAAAATCGGGTACTACTGAGCATACCACTAGAAAGACAACAAAAATTAATCAAATTAGACCCAAGAATCACTTGATTCGGAGTCCGGATGAAGAAGATACGAAACTCCAAAGTTTCATAAAAATCATATTTTTGGGTTTGAAATCAATGCAGCAAGGGTACTTCGCAAGGGGTAAAAAGGTCTTTTCAGACAAAATTGGATGCAATTAAGCATACCGTTAGATTGACCGGGAAAAATTAATGAATCTAAACTCAAGAATCACTTGATTCGGTGTCCGGACAAAGAAGATATGAAATGTCAAAGTTTCATAAAAACCAACTTTTGGGTTTAAAATCAGTGCGGCAAGGGTACTTTACAAGGGTAAAATGGTCTTTTTAAATATAATTTGATGCAACCGTGCATACCGTTATATAGACCAGCAAAAACTAATAAACTTAGACTCAAAAATCACTTGATTTGGAATCGGGACGAAGAAGATATGAAGCCTCAAAGTTTTAAAAAAAAAACCAACTTTCTGGGTTAAAATCTGGGCAGGACCTGCACAGATTTTTGGACTTCAAATGTGGTTTTGAGGGCTTAAACTACATTTTTTAGCAAAAAGTTGTGAACAACCCCCCCCCCCCCCAAATCATGTTTTCTACATGACCATGTCAAGAGAAGATTTTATTTTACAAGTGAAATACCCGAAATGCCCCTTAAATCAGCACTTTTTTCCGGAAAAACCTGGAACGACCAGATTTTCCAGATCTGCGAGTTGTTTTCGGCAGCAAGATGATTTTTTTTGTAAAAACACAAAGAAGAAACCCCCCCCTAAAATCACGTTTTCTACCCGGATTGCAGACGAAAATGAAAAATAAACACTATGAAGTGCCCAGAATGCCCCTAGATCAGAAAAGGGCAAGAGGATTAAAAAGCTACTATATGCATAACAGAAAGCTGAACTTTGCATGGGATTTCCGGCACCAAGGCGAGAGAAGAAACCCCCCCATAAAATCACGTTTTCTAAGTGACCATGTCAAGAACAGAATTTATTTCGCGAAGGAAAACCCCAAAGTGCCCTAAAATCATATTATGCAATAAAACTTCAAGATGAGTTCATAGGAAGCTCAAAACACAAACAATAAGGTTTTGCCCGGAAAAGACCATGCACGCAAATGTAACTTACCTATTTGGACGTGCTACAATGGTCCACAACTTAAAAATATAGCCGATGCAAAATCCGACCCCCCAACGGGCAAAAAGGCAAAAATAGACTTGGAATGGAAAACCTAGAATCCAAAAATGTAAAATGGAGTCAAATGACCGTTTGGCCCTTGGCCACACTTCATACAAGATTAATAAGACCCTATGAAAGAATGAAAATGGAATTCCCACACTTGATGCAACCATGGTGTAGCAATGACTTGCGATTTTTCAAGGTTTTCATAATATTTCATGAAGTTAAAAAGTTGCATAGAATACAATATACATGTCATTGGCCTCCGGCCTCATCTCATATATATCAAATACATTGAAAGGAGTGTACTTAAGTACACATTACATACATAGAATCAAATATACATATTTTGACATATAAGTCTACAAAATGACATTTCATACTAACATTTGCATGAAATGGAAACTTGAAAGCTACACGACATCCAAGGAATGCTAGGCATCACGAACCAAGTCTTCGTACCTGAAATATGCCCCAGTATCGTATGGGTGAGTAACATAAAGCTACTCGTAGGAGATGAGCATGCATCGACCTAACATTTTACAAATTTATCACTTTAAGGTGAAGCATGTTAAAGGGGTTCATTCCACCTAACGTCTATGTCTAAGTGAGACTCGGGAAGTATCCTAAGCTACCTTAGAGTCGAAGCAACAAGAATCATGATATATATACGTGTATGAAATGAATCATGGTTGGGATAATCTAAAGAACACGACAAGAAGAACGCTTGAGCATAGATTAACATGAATTGCATTTTCAATACAATTGAACTAGGTCTAGAGTAATCCATATAACATGACAAAAGCATATTTGAATGCAAGTTAACAAGAATCACATTATCCATGCAATTCAACAACAAAAGAGCATGTTATACAAAACAACAAGGTATAAGTTCTCAAAGCCATCAACTTAGAATCTAAAGCATAAAATAATAATGGTGGTTCATGCTACCTAACGTCTAAGTTCTAAATGAATCAATAGGATCAATCTTAAGCTTTGTTAGAATGTCAAAACACAATTTTCAATATCGATGCAATTTAACCAACATTGGAACTTTCAATACAACGCATAAAGCACAATTTCGCAAAGTTAACATCATGTAACTTAAAATGGAACGAAAAATAAGGAACAACAAGTTACAACATCATCTAGTTATCAACTTGAAAATGAAATGCGAAGTCAAACAAAGTGGATACTCGGACGTCACGCTGGATCAAACTGACAACATAGTTAATTTAGGGTTACTAGCCCATGGGTAACCTCCCTATGTGCGCACTGGACTATATAGAGGGACCATCCCCCGTACTAGAACCACGTCCTAGCCATAGCCAAACAACGACATCCCCAAGTTTCCAAATCAACAAATTGTGCAACAACGTATATATCTGCATGTATATACAAGATAATCGACTATCTACCATGCATAACCAATTTTGGAAACCTATACAATACATGCTCTAAGTCCACAACTAATATGATAATGTCGAATCTTCAGTGTGCGATTCGTTACACGCTATGCATGAATGATGTTAAATATGAAGTGTGCAAATCATTACCCAAGACAAAAATATATTCAATATTGAAAACATAAGCAAAGGAGTTTAAATACAACAACAAGGTAGAACTTTTATTAAATCATGTTAATTTATATCCCAAGGTTCTAAAACAACTTCAAATAGTCCCAAATTAATACATGCAAGTAAACAAGTCATGATCAATGCAAATATCAAGTTAAAACCTTAATTAAGCTAATGGGACCACAAAGTAAATTTTAATTAATTCTTTTAATTAAAATCTCTAGATTTTCAAACTTAACCAGATGCTTTCAATTTAACATATCTTAGAGAACATGCCAAGGACTAATGTAATATCACATTACAAGTTTATTTCATTCAATTTACGACTATGTGAATTAAACTTTCACTAAAGTTAAATATAAAATAAAAGTTACAATTCTCATACAATTAATCCCAATTTAATATATGTGAACAACCATACCAAAACTTAATTTTCTAGTATGCCATAATTCAATTCCAAGTTGTATATCATCATGAGGATTAAATCTTAAACAAGGAATTTAATTAAATGAAAGGTTTCAAAACCTAACCGAATATTCTAAATCAAATATATGTGAAGCCATATGGCATGTAAATCAAGAATATCAAGTCGGAATTCAAATAGAGTGAATAGTGCAGTCGGGGCAAATTAATTAATTAAATTAATTAATAATTACTAATTTTCAAAACACCTCCAATTACTTTCAAATTCAACTATGTTAGAGAGCATGCTAAGGCCTAATTTAATATGCTAATACATATTGATTTTAAATTAGTTAAGGCCATATGATTTAATATTTTATTTAAGATAAATATTAAATAAAATCTTTCATACTTGTTCAAATTCCCTCAATTTAATATATGTGAATGACGATAATAAAGAGCATTATATTACCATGCTACATATTTAAAACAAGTCATAAGCAACCGGGAAAATCAAATCCAATACAAGAAAATTAAATAATAAAATCTCTAAATTTCATATTTAAGCATGCAATCAAGTTGTATAAGCATCAATAGCATGTTATATAACAAGAATTAAACCTATAACACCTCCTACCTCAATTTGAGATGAAGACCTCAAATCCCCACTGAAAAAAAAGTGCTCCGAATCCGCCGAAATCGAAGGGTTATGCCGGGGACAACACGATCTACATGAATCCGAAGAAAGCCCCATGAAAATCCAAACTTGACATTAAAGCCAAACTCAAGAAATTTTCAAAAATGAATTCTAATAAGGAATAGTGGTAGAGCACGACGAGGGGAACAACAAATGCTAAGGCCGAATGATTTCTACCAAGAAAATCAAGTGGAGGAGAAGAAAGAGTGAAGGCAGCCCCTTGGGATCCCATGGCTGCCAGCCAAGAGGAGGAAGAAGGTCTGAAAATCTAATTTTAAAAATTAGGGCAACCTATTTATAGAAATCTCAAAAAGTGCCCCGAAAGGGCACCGCCGGGTCCAGAAAAGTAGATTTTGAGCAAACGCGCTCAAACGGAAAAACTCCGTGAACAAAAAGGATTTAGAATAAGAAAATATGAACAACGGAAGAAATGGCGTCAAAAACTGAGTCCCGAGCAGAAAGTTATGCCCCGAACAAGTTCGGCGGCAACCGGGTCCAGAAACTCTGAAACTGGAGAAAAACGACCAGAACGGAATTCTATGAATTTACAAGTCAAGAAAAAGTGAAAATGAATTCCGTACGAGGATCTAGGCTCCAGACGAGACATTTTGCAATAACTTTCATTAATTGCACAATGGCCCCTACAAAAAGGGTTAACTGTGAAACTGCCCCAGAATGAAAATATCTTCCAAAAGATATTTTCTTAGATGCCCCTGAAATAAAATATCTTCAAAAGATATTTATGAAAAATACCCCAAGAAATGAAATTAATTCCAAAGATTTATGCATCTATGCCCCTGTGGGCACCGGGAGCAACCAGAGTACTTTCTTGCAAAAGTAAAGATACGTATTTCGTGGAAACCATTCACGATAAGGATACATGAAGTCAAAAAACAACTCCGAGCTTGAAAAGTGAGGTTGTGCCAAAAACTGACAAACGGAGATAAGACGAAATAGGGAAAATGACAGAATAGGGAAAAGACGAAATAGCCCATAGTGTCCGAAAAACGAAAAATGCGAAAATGACTCGGTTCTCAAAGGAAATTGTTAATCCATATGAAAGAGTCTCAAAAACCAATTCTGAGCACTCGAGATGACACTAAGCGGCACGAAACAGAGCTAAGAAAAGAAAATTAAATGAAAAAAATTCGTTCGTAAAATTTCAGGAAAAAGGAAAGGAAGGCAAATGATCGGGTCGTTACAGAAGCAACTTTAACCCTTGAGGCACCATGAAAATCCAAACCCAAACTCAAAACCCGAATTCAAAAATAGTTAGAATCGGTTTCTAATGAGGGGGAAAGAAGCGCCTCGCCAAGTCTTACGATAAACGCTAAGGTACTACGGCATTTTACAAGAGGGAAACAAGTCAATTTGAGAGAAAAATGGTGGCAGCCCCCTTAGGCTGCCATGGCTGATCTGCAGCAGTGTGAGAAGAAGGAAAATTCCATGTTTTAATTTTATAACCCCCTATGTATAGTAAAACCCTAAAAGTGCCCCGCTGGGTCCAGAAAAATGTAATTTGTGCAGATGCGCTCAAACGGTAAAACACCATGAACGAAAAAGAACCGAAATGAAAAAAATGAACAACGGAAGAAACGGCGTCAAAAACCAAGTCCCGTGCAGAAAGATATGCCTTGAACAAGTTCGGCAGCAACCGGGGCCGAAAACTCTAAAACTGGGGAAAACAACCGTGAGGAAATTCCAAGAGTACATGACTCGACGAAAATTGAAAATGAATCCCGTACGAGGATCCAGGCTCAAAACAAGGCATTTTGCAGTAACTTTTATTAATTGCACAATGGCCCCTACAAAAAGGGATAACTGTAAAACTACCTAAAATGAAAATATCTTCCAAACGATATTTTCTTAAAAACCCCTAATCAAAATATCTCTAAAAGATATTTATGAAAAACACTCCAAGAAACATCAATGTTTCTGAAGAATCCTTTCATCCATGCCCCTACAGGAGAAACAACCGGCAAGCTTTTCTCCAAAAAGTAAAGTTTCGCATTTCGAGAAAATCAACCGAAATGAAAACTCGTGAAGTCAAAACTCAACTCCGAACATGAAAAGTGAGGTTATGCCAATAAAGTGACAAACGAAAAAAAGACGAAAAGTGAATAGTGTCCAAAAAATGAAAATGTAGAAATGATTCGATCCTTAAAGGAAATTATCAATCCAAAGAAAAGAGTCTCGAAAACCATTTCCGAGCACTCAAGACGACACTAAGTGATGAGTAATCGAACTCAGAAAAGAAAATTCAACGGAAAAAATTCATCCCTAAAATTTGGGAAAAATGAATGGAAGGAAAATGATAGGGTCATTACGATCATTGTCCCCTTTGAGTAATATGTATGTCCGAAGAGTTGGGAATACTGATTCTGTCGAGATAACGGCCTCGGAACCATAAGCCATTCCAAAGGGACTCTCCCATGTTAGCCTTCGAGGAGTAGTTCTATAAGCCCGAACCACAGTGGGAAGATTTTCGTACCACTTAGACTTAAGCTTTTCTAATTTTTTCTTCAAATAGTAAAAGATGGTCTAGTTAGTTATCTTAGCCTGCCCATTCCCTTGTGAATGGCTCACCGTGGCCAACTTCTGCCTGATTCCATATTCAGCGAAGAACTTCCTTGTGCTCCTTTTTGTCCAGATTCTTGTCGTTGTCCATCATAATGACCTTCGGCACTCCGAATCAACAGATTATATTATTCCATAAAAAGTTTTTCACTTGCTCATGAGTCACACTTGAATAAGCCTCTGCTTCTACCCACTTTATGAAGTAATCTGTGGGCAGTAACACATATTCCTTTTGCTTTAGAGTTTTTGGTAAATGACCAACTATATCAGTCCTTCATTGAGCGAATAGCCATAGATTTGCCATTGCATGTAAATCTTCAACCGGTTGGTGCTTCATTGGGCTATAGCATTGGCACTTGTCGCACCTCCTGGCATATTCCTCGGCGTTTCTAGCCAGGTACGGCCAAAAATAGCCTTGAGTTAAAATCTTATGGGCTAGGGACCTTCCGCCGGAGTGGTTGCCACAATCCCCATCATGTATTTGCTACAACACCTCAAGGGACTCCATAAGAGTTAAACACTTCAAGTACGGGCCTGAGAATGGCTTTCGGTATAGTCGGTTATTAATGATTGAGTATTTGAATACTGCAAATCTTCCTTTTCTAGCCTCATCCTTTTAATTCGGAAGAATTCCGTTTTTGAGATAGGTTTCCAGTGGATCCATCTAACATGGCTCCCTTGGAACCTCTGGGATAACCATTACTTGTAATTAAGGATTCAGGGTAGGTTCTTCCAAGATGTTGATAGGCACAATCCAGATCAAATCTTCATCTAAGGAGGAAGCCATTATAGCTAGTTTGTTTGCTTTAGAATTCTTTTATCTTAGTACTTAGTGAAATTCGATTTGATCGAATCCACGCGTAGCACCTTCGACAGCCTCCTTGTATGCCTTCATTCTTTCTTCTTTTGGTTGATACTTTCCTGTTACTTGATTCACAATGAGTTGTGAGTCACTAAAAACTTTTAGACACTTTACTTGGAGTTGGCTTGCCAGTCGAAGCCCAGCTAGCAAGGCTTCATATTCGGCCTCATTGTTGGTGGTGGGAAAATCCAAACGGATTGATTGTTGCAATTTTGTTCCTTCTGGAGTTGTAATGATAATCCCTGCCCCTGCACTAGTTAAGTTCGAGGAACCATCTACATGGAGCTCCCACTGTGGTTCTGGAAGTTCTAGCTCATTAGGCTTGTCTTCATACTCTAGGAGGAAATCGACTATGGCTTGTCCTTTGTGTGACACATTCGGCTCATAGGCTATGTCGAAAGAACTAAGCTCAATTGCCCATTTTGTAATTCTTCCTGACAGATCTGGCTTGGAGGGGATGGCTCGCATAGGATAATTTGTGAGAACCACTATGCGATGAGATTCAAAGTAGTGCCAAAGCTTTCTCTTTGCATATACTAAGGCTAATATGATCTTCTCTGCCTTGCTATATCTTGTTTTGGTATCCGTCATTGTCTTGCTTGTATAGAAGACTGGATGCTGATTCCTTCATTCTTTTCAGATCAGAACTGCACTTATGGCTGTGTCAGAAATTGCTAAATACATAGTGAGGACTTTTTTAGGCTTCGGGGCGCACAAAATAGGGGGTTTAGTCATGTAATACTTTAGTCTAGCAAGAGTTTCTTGCTGCTGAGGTCCCCATATGTCTCTGTTCTTTGAACATATAGCATCAAAGATAGGTTTGCACTTATCAGATAATCGAGATATGAAGTGGTTGAGAACTGCTATTCTGCTGGTTAGAATCAGCACTTTTCAGTGAATTTTTGGCTCTTGATTCTGTACTAGGGCTTGGGCTTAAGCCGGGCTTACCTCTATCCCTCTTTTATTGACAATATGGTCGAGGAATTATCCTAAAGAAACTGCAAAGGAACATTTAGAGGGATTCAACCTCATATTATACTTTCTCAGAGTGTCGAAGACTTCTTGGAAGTGCCTGGGGTGATTTTCCTTCTCTCACTTTTGACCACCATGTCGTCGATATAAGCCTCGACTGTCTTGCCCAGCATCTCATCGAAGATCTTATTGACGAGGCGCTGGTAAGTTGCCCCAACGTTCTTAAGTCCGAAGGGTATAACTTTGTAACAATAAGTTCCCTTCTCTGTGATGAAGGATGTTTTTTCTTCATCTTCTGGATTCATGGGAATCTGGTTGTATCCGAAGTATGCATCGAGGAATGTAAGTCTCTCATAGCCTGTGGTAGTGTCCACCATCTGATTTATCTTCGGTAGCGGAAAACTATCTTTGAGATAAGCCTTATTAAGATTGGTGAAATGTATACATACTCTCTACTTTCTGTTCTTCTTTTAGACCACCACGACATTCAAAAGCCACTGAGGATGATGCACTTCCCTGATAAAGTCCACCTAATCCAACTTGTCTACTTCTTCAGCAATGATTCAATTTCTTTTAGGAGCGAACCTCCTATGTTTCTGTTTGACTAGTTTGAATAAAGGATCCACTCTTAGGTTATGGCATAAGACCAAAGGGTTGATCCCTGGCATGTCTGAATGAACCCAGGCGAATGTATCCGCATTTCTTCGGATGACTTCAACCAACACTTCCCTTTCTTCTAATGAATGGGACGAATCTATATAAGTGATTTTCTGTGGATTGCTGAGGATAACTTCAATAGCCTCAAGCGACTCCTCGGTGGATTTTGCTGCCTCTGCCTTTGCTTCAAAACACTTAGGCAGAAGGCTCTGTAATTGCTATTTGGTAGTTCCCTCAGAGGATGCATGCAATTCAGGTAGTGCAGTTCCTTTCTTTGTTCCCTTTCATGTCAAAATATAGCATTTTTTTGCAGCAGCTTGATCTCCCCAAAGATTGATGACTTCTTTGCCATCTGGAGACAAGTATCGCATTACCTGGTGCAATGTAGATGGTACTTCATTCATTCCGTAAATCCACCCTCTTCCCATGATGAGATTGTAGGAAGGGTGAATCTCTGTCAAAACAAAGTTCTCCCTCAATGTCCTCTTTGCAGCAGTGACTGATAAATCTATTACCCCAATGGGATCTACCTTTGTTCCGTCGAATCCCATCAAAGGGCTAAAAGTAACTCTTATTGATGATGATGGGATTTCTTATTACTCAAAGTCTACATTAGTTATAATACTGGCGCTGCTTCCAGGGTCTACCGGGACTCTTTTGATCATGCAGTTTACTACCAGAAGACTAATGACAAGTGATCTTCATGGGAAAGCTGCACTCTAGATAAATCTTCATCTCCGAACTCGATACTGATATTGCCCCAAGTGATGGTATTTATTAAGGATAACTTCTTTAGCTTATGGACAACCCTCAATCTGGAGCGATGCACCTCTTCAGACTCTTGGTCTTCCTCTGACTTCCCATATATTACATGAATAACCTTCACCTAATTACCTTCCACTTTTCGAGGATTAACTTCCCTCGGCCTTGTCTGCTCCTTCGGCCCGAAATAGTCTGCAAGGTCTCCCCTGGCTATCATGTTTTCCACTTGTCGCCGAAGGGATCTACAATCATTGGTTGTATGCCTATAATCCCTATGGTAGACGCAGTGTTGACTTTTGTCTCTCTGCTCTAGATGTTGTCGCATTGGTTGAGGGACTATGAATCTTGCTTTGTTCTCCTGGAATAATTGAGCCAATGTGGTACAGAGAGGTGTTAACCTCTCCTCGGTCTTCTGCTTTTGCTCAGGTAGTTGGGCGATTGGTGCTGAGGTATACTGGTTTTTTTGACTTTTTGAACTTGAAGCTTTTTCCCGAGGCTTATTTTCTACCGTGACGAGGGTGGCATGTTGTGCTCGGTGGGCTACATTCTTCTCGAGTCGGATGTAAACTTGCACCCTAGTGTTGAGAGTCTGCATGTCCGGAGGGGAGTATTTGACTATAGAGGTATGGAACTTAGTCCCTTGGATCATTCCAATTTTGAATGCTTCTATAGCATTTTTAGGGTGACAATTTGCTATCTCAAAAGCCTCTATGTTGTATCTGGACAGGAAATCATGTAACGTTTCTCCTTTCTTCTATCTTATAGTGAAGAGACTAGCGATAGCCTTTTTCTACTTCTTATTACCATAGTAGGAACATGGCGCACAGAGTTTCGTAGTTCTGGATGGATTTTACAACCCAGTGCGTCTTGTGATGACCCGAAACAGATCCAAAATGCGAAAGCAAAACATAAACAAGTCTATAGAGATATACATCATCCCTAAGACACGAGAGTGGCCTTCCGAAGAGTCCCATGACTCAGCGGAAGTAAAACCGAAGCTAGGGTTTAAAAAACCCTTCAAGGAATGAACCAAGGGCAAAATGGTCATTCTAAAATGAAATAGGTGCCATCGAGCACACCATTGGAAAGATAACAAAAAATTAACAAATATGGACTCAAGAATCACTTGATTCGGAGTCCAGATGGCAAAGATATGAAGATAGAACAAGGAGGCATCCTCCGATTAGGAGATACCACAACCCTATCTCACTAAAACCATCATAAATCTCATTACGGTTGGAGTTTTAGTGTGTGGTTAGTACCATTGGAAAGCTGACTTCAAGCTCTTGAATTTAGACTCAAGAATGACCTATTTTGGATTTAAAATGAGCAAGTTATGACCATTTGAAAATAGGTCATCGCTGCAGCCAAATTGAGTCAACTCAATTGGCAACTGAGTCGGCTCTTTTAGGCCGAGAGCACCAAAAATGACAAAAATGAGGCGTGAATGAACCCAGTCGGCTCCCTTAAGAACCAAGTCAGCTGGGTTAGGTTGAAAGCACAAAAAATGAAGACAATGACGCCTAGATAAACCCATTCGACTCCTTTGTGAACCGAGTTGGCTTAGTCGAAGAAAGAGTTGGCTCTTTTAGAACCGAGTCGGCTCTTTTGGGCTGAGGGCATGCTGCAACCTGATACTTTGGAAAAGAAATTGCAGAAGACAGAAACTGAAATGGAATTGGGATTTTTGAGGCCGAAACGACGTTTTTTGGAAAAATGCCATGAAGAAACTACCCCTAGAATCACATTTTCTGTGTAACAGAGTCAAGAACGGAATTTATTTCCTGAAGGAAAACCCAAAAATGACCTTAAACTAGATTTTTCAACAAAAATGCAAAATGAGTCCAAAGGAGGCTCATTTCACCAAGGAAGAGGTTTTACCCAAAAATGATCATGCACGCAGACGTAACTTACCTATTAGGACGCGCTACAATGATCCATGGCTTAAAAATACCGCCGATGCAAAATTTGACCTATCCAAACCCCAATGCGTAAAACATACCCTTCAAAAGCAAAAGATGCAAGAATCGAACCTAAAGGCAATCAAAAGACCGTTTGGCCTTTGGCCACACTTCATGCATACTAAATGAATGCTACATGATGAATATACACAATGTACACTCCAATACAAAATAGCATACTAAAATGCATGATTTTTCATATATTCTCATTAAAGGCAAAATTTGACATCCATGACATATATGTTATTCCAAAAAGAAATTTGGCCCTTGGCCACATATCATATACACAAAATGAGAATCAAGAAGTGTGCTTAGGCACACATAACAAGTTTAGAATCAAATATACACATTTGACATAAAAGGCTACAAGTGGCATCTCAATCCAACCTTTACAAGAATAGAAACCTTCAAGTCCACAAATCATCCGAGCATAACGAGAATCTCAACCTTGATTCCTGTACCTGAAAAATGTCCCCAGTAATTTTGGGGTGAGTAACATAAAGCTACTCGTAGGAGATGAGCATGCAAGGACCTAACGTTTTACAAAGTTATCACATTAATGCGAAACAATTCAAAAGGGTTATGCCGCCTAACGTCTATATCAAAGGTGAGACTCAGAGAGCATCCTAAGCTACCTTAGATCATTTCTAGCATAAATCACATCATTCATGCAATTCCAAACAACATAAGAGCATGTTATATAAAGTTACAAGATGTAGATTCTCAAAGTTATCAACTTAAAATCTAAAGTGCAAAAGCAACTAAATATAACCATTTCGTATAATTAGAATTTATAATACAATGCCTCAAAACATAGATTCTCAAAGTTGTCAACTTGAAATCTAAAGTGCAAAAACAACTAAATATAACAATTTAGTATAATTAGAATTTCTAATACAATGCATTAAGACATAGATTCTCAAAGTTATCAACTTGAAATCTAAAGTGCGAAAAAACTAAATATAACAATTTAGTATAATTAGAATTTCTAACACAACGCATCAAGACATAAATTCTCAAATTTATCAACTCAAAATCTAAAAATGCGAAATCAGCAAAGGCGGATATACTTGGACATCAATCGGATCAGACCGACACAGGGCTAACTTTGAGCTACTAACCCCTGGGCAGCCTACCCAACACGAGCACAATTGACTTAGAGGACTTTTGTCCCCATACTAAAGCCAAACCCTAGTCATCAATTCGTAACAATGTCCTAAGTGACTCCAAAATAAATAAGTTAATAACTTATATACGAAATATATAAAGCACGAAACTACATTTTATGCACAAGTAGGTTAGAACCATACAATACATGCTCTAAATCCACATCTACTATAGGATGACAAATGTCGAATCTTCAGAGTGCGATTCGTTACACGCTATAATAACATCACATGTCGAATCTTCAGTATGTAATTCGTTACACGCTATAACAATATAATTCAATATTGAAAATATAAACTCATGAATATAAATTTAACAATAATGTTACTCAATGCTTAAAGCATAACCAAGTGAATACGCAACAAGTCCAAACCCATGATCTAAACATAGAAACAACTTCTAAAACATAATTAGATCCATGGAACAATGCGATAGAATTTAATTAAATAAAAATAATTAAATTCTCTAGATTCCAAATAACTTCAAATTAATATATGTTAAAAGACATAGCATGGTCATCACATATATCACATCGAAAACTTAAATAAGCCAATGGAGCCATTAAATAGATTTTAATTAATTCTTTTAATTAAAATCTCTAGATTTTCAAACTCATCCAAATGCTCTCAAATTAAATTATGTTAAAGAACATGCCCAGACTTAATTTAATAACTTATCACAAGTTACTTCCATGCTAGGTACGACCATGAGAATTAAACTTTCACAAAAGAAAATTATTTATTAAAAGTTGCAATCATTATTCAAATAATCCTAATTTAATATATGTCAACAAACATACCAAAACCTAATTTACTAGCATGCCATAATTTAATTCTAAGTTGAATATCATCATGAGAATTAAATCTTAAACATAGAAAATAATTAAATTAAATTCTAGATTATGAACAAAAGCATGCATACAAATTATATAAGCATCAATAGCATGCAAGACAACAAAAATATAAACTATAACATCCACTACCTCCATTTGAGATGAAATCTCAAATCCCCACTTAAAGAAAAGTGCTCCGAATCCGACGATACTCCTAAGTTATGTCGGGGATAACACGGTGATCATTAAACACCAAGGAGGTCACACCAAAATCCTAACTTGGCCTTAAATCCGAACTTTAAAAATGGCCAAAAAAGGATTCTAATAAGGGGGAAAGATGCGCGTCGTCAAGACAAACATAAAACACAAAGGCACTACGACTTTTTAACAAAGGGAAGAAGTCCAAAAGAAGAGAGAGAAGGTGGAAGCCCCATTGGCTTCCATGGCTGCCCTCCAAAAGGGAGGAAGAAGATGGAAAAGTGATTTTTCACTTTAAGACATTCTATTTATAGCAAAACCCTAAAAGTGCCCCGAAAGGGCCCCGCTAGGTCCGGAAAAGTGAAATTTAAGCAGATGAGCTCAAACGGTGAAACTCTATGAACGAAAAAGAACCAAAATGAGAAAATATGAATAACGGAAGAAATAGCGTTGAAAGCCGAGTCCCGAGCAGAAAGATATGCCCCAAATAAGTTCGGCGACAACTAGGGCCATAAACCTTGAAACTGGGGGAAAATGACTAGAAGAAAATTCTAAGAGTACGCGACTCAATGAAATATGAAAATGAATCCCGTACGAGGATCCAAGCTCAAAGCGAGACATTTTGCAATAACTTTCATTAATTGCATAATGGCCCCTACAAAAAGGGTTAACTGCACTAATGACTCAGAATGAAAATATCTTCCAAAAATATTTTCTTAAAAACCCCTGAAATAAAATATCACCAAAAGATATTTATGAAAAACATCCCAAGAAAAGAAAATGTTTCTGAAGAACTATGCATCCATGCCCCTATGGACACCGGGAGCAACCAGAGTGCTTTTCCATAAAAGTAAATATACGTATTTCGTGAAAACCACTTAGAATGAAGGTATGTGAAGTCAAAAACCAACTCCAAACACAAAAAGTGAGGTTATGCCAACAAAGTGACAAACGGGGAAAAGACAAAATAGGGAAAAAGACGAAAAGTGAATAGTGTCCAAAAAGTGAAAATATGGAAATGACTCGATTCTCAAAGGAAGTTGTCAATCCAAAAAAAAGAGTCTCAGAAACCATTCCCGAGCACTTGAGACGACACTAAGTGACGAGAAACCGAACTCATAAAAGAAAAGATCAACGGAAAAAAAATATCAATAAAAATTTGAGAAAAGGGAAAGGAAGGAAAATGACCGAGTCATTACAAGCAATAGTATTTTTCTGCTTCTTATTACCACAGTACTGTGCTAGGAACATGGCGCATAGAGTTTCGTAGTTCTGGATGGACTTGTGTGGCCCATTCTTGAACCATTCCAATGCGGCTCCTGTCAGACTAGTTGGGAAAACTTTGCACATGAATGCATCATTGTGGTTATCCGAGCCATCTTCTAAGAGCAGTGATCGAGGTGACGGGAAGGATCTCCCGTGCCATAAAACTGAGTGAAGGTTGGCATGGTGGATTTTTTAGGTCTGTCGACGTAGTATATCTGATCAGTGAATAAAGTCTTCACTAGAGAAACCTTATGCTCTTTGGCCATCTCGGCAAGTGTCTAAATCTTCAGGAGCTTCTTTTCATCAAAGACCTCCTGGACACCATCTTGAACGCCATTTGTCCATACTATGAACTTGCGACTGGATTCAGCCTGTTCGTCTTGTGTGTGCTGGGGGTGGTTGTCCAAAGCTATTGCGTCGGTTCTCGTCCTCTACTCCTATCGACTCTCGTTGGCTTGAGCTTCGTCAATAGGAGGGATATTGTGGTTGAGGGGGACTCCTGCTACATTGCCTGGTGGTGGTTGTGGTGATATCTGCGCCATGACTATCTGGAGAATGTCGTTTCTTTGCTGAAGCAACGCAATCTGAGCCGTACTGGCCTCGTTTGCTTGACGGAGGGTCTCGAACTGCTACAAGAACTCTTCTCGCATCTTTTACATTAGTTCTATCTGTTGATCGACTGCGGCTGCGGCTCCTCCGATTGACATTCTGGATCGTAGTAGCATAAAAGATTTCAAATCACTCATGGGGGTATATTTCTATACATTTCGCACAAACGACGCCAAAGTGTAGGTGTAAAAATTCGTTTAACTAAAAAGCCAAAAAAATAAATACAACTCACTCAAATAAAAGAACAATTAATAACAAGAACAATTCAGAGAAAAACTTGTAATGCTCGATGATCTTTATTGGAGGTCTATGACTCTATTTATATACAAAAAGAAGGTGGAATTATGGTAGGATTTGCTATGCTTGTCCTCCAATTCATTCTATATATAATTCTTTATATACAAGGTTCTTTCTTTCTTTAATTCTTTCCATATAGAACTTCTTTACTATACAGGACTTCTTCCTATGCATAGTTTCCTTATACGAAGGGTCATTTGTCAATGAAGATTTGATTAATCCTAAACGTACTTGGATTATAATTGTGAGTGGGCTGGATGAGTTTTTAGTAGGTCGAGAGTTTAACATTAACAACCTTGGGCCGATAGTGACTTTACTTGGGCTTGATCAAAATTGGGCTTCGATGGGCTAGTGGAGAACCACTGGGATAATATCTTATTTTAATGACGTGACTGATTTTTATTGGAGGGGGATTTTTCCCTCCACAGATATCACAGTAGATTTTGTTGTCCAATCTAAATCAATATAATACTTGTGGATCATATGATTATAAGATTGCACGATAACACGTGAATATTGTTACTTTAGCTAGAGGCTCAACTTGAGGTATGAAATACTCAAATTTAATCCAACCTAACTCGAGCTTAATACATCCTTAATTTTTTAAGCTCTAGTTGAATTTGGACTTACAACTCAAACTACAATTTCAGATTGAATTGCATATTAGAATTTGGCTTCTTGTAATAACAAACAAAATTATGTAAGCTCAATTTTTACATAGGTCAATGTCGGCGATCGAATTTGGTATATATGTTAAAGTTTCTAATGCTTTTTTTCATATATATATATACACACACATTAAGTACTTCTCGTGATTCAAGAAGAGGTTTCCCATGTATGCCATAAGTTATATAAGTTAATATGTCAAGATTAAAATATTTTTTAGCAGAAATGACCCATGGGTTCTTTAATTCTTCTAGTATTGTCTTTTCAATTTATTTTATTTTATTTGGAGGACAAGTTTACTTGGAGACCAAGAACTTCACCTGGCGAGTAAACAATGTTCTCTATATATACAAGGTCTGAAAATACAGATCATGTGCCAAATACATGCTTTGAACGTATATATAGCCCTAAAACGTTTATTCTACCGCTAAAAGCATTCTTTATTTTTTATTACTTTTTTTCACAACATTCTTTGTTTATTTGTTTATCCACGAGTATTCTATGTAAAAGTTCTATTTGAGTATATCCAACATCACACTTGATATATTCTATGGTGTGTGTTTTTTTTTGTGTTTTATGCATAATATTTACATATTATAATATCCTTTGCATTAGATATTGTGTATACCCTTTGCATTAGATATGGTGATTACAATGTTATACATTATAAAAATTTAATGAAGAATATGTCATCAAAATAATATAAATTTATTTCATAATTAATTTTAATAAGAAAATTAGATTAAGTGTAATTAAATAATAAAAGACATTATGATTATTTAATAAAAAATAATCCAAGCATGAGAGACATTTTGTCAACAAAATATGATAATGAGAGTTATTTGTAAATTTACAGAATTTTTTTTTTTAATTTTGCATTTTATCCTATTATATTTTTACGTTGTTTGTCACATTGCGTGGCTGTATCGTAGTCGTATTGTATAGTGTCGAATGTACTATAACTTTGGACACCGCATGATAAAGTACTGCAGAAGATTTACGTTAACGCGTTATACCTCGTAACGAAAACATCCATGCGTGGGGGCATCATCAAAATCAAACGGTCTCCACTCCGCCACGTATCAAATTAGGGTTTTTGAGAGTCACCGATTGCAGAATATAAACCACACAGTTTCATCACAGCCGGCGCGGTGCAGTTCGGTCTGCCCTCCCCTAAAAAATTCTCTCTCTACAAATTTTCTCACTCATCGTCGACTATTTATCCGTCCGGATCTCCGACGATTTATCCCCATTCTACCCTTCCCTCTCCTCCCTTATCTCCAAAAAACCGAAAAACACAACTACAAAAATCCACTCCGTTTCAGTTTCAGTCCTTATAGTCCGATCGGTTTCGAAAGTGTATCAGTAATTTCTTTGTTGTTATCTATCTAGGGTTTCGTTTCAATAACAAGAGGAGAGGGAAGAATCTGGAAAAAAAAAGTGAAAAAAAAGTGAAGATTTGAAAGTCAGTTTTGGAAGAAATGGCACAGATTCAGGTTCAACATCAGAGTCCGAATGGCGTGGCGGCAAACGCCGGTGGGGCGAACCAGCTCGTGACCACGTCTCTCTATGTCGGAGACCTTGACTTCAATGTCACCGACTCGCAGCTCTATGATCTATTCAATCAAGTTGGCCAGGTTGTTTCGGTTAGGGTTTGCAGGGACTTGAGCACTCGCAGATCTCTCGGTTACGGCTACGTCAACTACAGCAATCCTCAAGATGGTATTTTGTGTTTCTTCTTTGTATTTTTAGTTGTATTGCTGGTTATACAAATTTGATTGAATTGTAGATTACTGTGTAATTTGGTCCAATGTTTGCTTGGAATTTCAAATGATGACTTACTGTGTCTAAAGATTGTTTAACATGTATAATGTTGGGGAATTGGTAAAATTGGTTGTATTCCCAGTTAGTTAAGAATATGAATAATATATAATTTCATTGAAATTAAGTTGTCAAAGTTGGATTATTGCTGAATATAAACATAATGTTTCAATGTGTTGGAGAGAGAATACTTCTAAAAATTGGAAAATTTGTAGCATGAGCATACAAGTTTCAAACTTGTATAAAGTAATGGCTTTGAGGTATTTTTTTGTAAGGGTCAGGTAAGATAAAAGAATGAAAAATAAACAAAGGCATCAATGGTTAAATGATTTGGGTCAATAAACATATTCTAATAGTTAGTTTTTGAAAGATTAGTTCACTTATCACTATTGACTGTAAATTGGTCCATTCTACAATTGCTGACTTAATGAATGACAATACTTTGTCTGTTTCCCGATAGCTGATCTTAAAGTTGTTTGAATTCAGTCTGATTTCTGATGCTAACTATAATTGAAATTTCATTTGTTCACACAACCTCTAATTTAAAAATTCTAGAAGTGATCAGACTTACGTCAGTTTCCCAGTTGTTGAATATCATGCATCTGTTACCAACTTACAAAATGACCGAAAACCATTCATTGGAAAAACAAATTATTTAAATGCGCTTTCGTTTTGATTGGGTTTAATAGAATTAGAATAGCTTGAAATTCTCCTGCTGTTCACTTGTAAAGTTCACTCTTAAGAAGCTTTTAAGGTAACTGGTTTCTGTGTTACTCTTTTTACTTATCTCTCTATAGTTTACTCCTTTTATCTTTACTATCTTTTGTAACATAGAGGAAGTATTGTTAAAGCTTTTCACTATTAGCTTTATGACTCTCTTATGTCCTGAAGAGAAATGATCTTGTCATGGCACTAATAATGGTCCATGGCGATTCACTGATCCGAAGAGAAGTCTTTTCTATATATCCTTTTATTTTAATGGGAATGATGGACCTTGGAGTCTCAACCTTCTCATGGCATTTTTACTTAAAATTGTAATTAATTGTTTGGGCAACACATTTTCCAATGTTGTAGATAACATTACATGGTTTAAATGTGAGAGTATCTTATTTGCTAGAAGCATATACACTATCTTGGAAACAATATGAAAAAGTTAAAGCATCTAACCTTTAATAGTAATTGACATTATACACGTCGGCCTTTTTTTATTTTTTATTATATATATATATATATATATAGGATAGAAATATAACTACAATGACTAAAAAGCAGTCATATTATAAAACAAACAATATGCTTAGCTTCATCATCTAAATTTTGTCACTTTTAGTATAAATATTAAAAATTATTTGAAGTTCTATAATTTGGTTTACTCAATAAATCATAATGAATAAAAGTTAATGCATAAATAGTTGTTGTAACGGGCCGGGTGCTTAACAGTCCACCCAAAAGTTTAAGATGTTAGGTGGTGCTACACCCAACCCATACAATACCCAATCATTTTTTCATTCGGATAGTGGTTGGCCCACCCTGCTTGGACCCGGGCACCTCCCAGGTGGGTGCACCCACGCTAGCGCTTGGCGTGACACCGGATCTGATGCCAATTGTAGCAGGCCGGGTGTTTCGTAGTCTGACTTAAAAGGTTAAACTATTTTGTGGTGCTAATATCCAAATCATATATACCCAATCACTTTCCAATCCGGTTCCGACTTGGGACAAGACCCCTCTAACAGTTGTCCACTTCATGTTTGTTTCCAATTTTTTAAAGATTTGACGTGTCGTAAAATGTCTCTGCTTGTGCTACTTGGGTTTAATTTTTTTTGTGCTACATGAGTTTATTTTTTTCCATTTTATGATTCATATTATATTAATGTTTCACAGTTATTTAGATTTTTTTAAACACTATATGTAGCATTGCTTGCATATTGCCTGACTGAGTTGCAAATTTGACCCTAAAGTAGTAAAGTCTGCAACTAATACCGCAACTTTGAACCTTGCTTCTCACAGAATTTCCATCCTGTTTTCTTTTCTCTCCCTCTTGTTAGTTTATTTTATTTTATTTTATTTTCTCTCTCTACCCATTTTCCTTGTCCTCTTTAATCCCCATTTTCTTTCTTTTATATAGTTGAGGTCGCATGGATGTGGGTTCCATGTGTTGTGGACGTGTGTCTTACATTGTGTCCTTATTTTTGCCCTCTGGACTGTTCGATAGGGCAAACTTAAGTTTGGTCTTTGATGAAACTCACGCTTCCCCAGTCTAAGTTTAAAATTTGACATGATTAATTACAGTTTTTTGCTGAATTCTCTTGAATTAACATTTTTGCCTTTATATCACCTTAAAATATATTTTCCATACAAATGAAATATGAATTTGAATTAACCATCACAAAATAAACCTTAATTAGACCTGACATTATTTGACCAGTATGTGTTTTTACTCCAGCAATCTGTTGGGAGCATCCACAATTATTGGAAAGTGGTCTCCAGAAGAAGGATTTAAATCCTATTTGTTATCAGTTTTCTAATGAGATCCAATAGCACAGCTTCTGTAGTTGTTGCGGCAGACAGCCTTAATTTGAATGCTAAGGGTAACAACATTTGGTTGTAAAGCAAGAAAACTAATATGAAGAAAGTCTTGTGGTAGCAGTTCAATAGTTATGATGCAATCATTGAACAATTTCATAAGAGCATTTTTGTGTAGTTTGTTCGGACCCAATACCAGAATAACGGTATCTAGTTATACCAATTTGGTGGCTCTTTTATGAACTTCCATAATCTGGCATTATAAGCGAGTGTTTTCCTCCGTAAGAATGATGTTCCCAAATAAAATTTTAATTTGTTTGACTATACTTCAGTATTATGGTTTTCAAGATCTGAATTTTGGAAGATGTATATGTTTGGACAAGTTGCTTATAGCTAAACCTTTCCTCCTTTTCTTAATTTCTTATCTTGCTCCTCACTAGATTTGGGTATTGGTCTGGGCTTTGGGCTATGAATTCAGAGCTGATGCGGTGCTTTGTGTAGTCATGTTGTATTTTATAATTTTCTCTTGTTTGCTTCATAGTGGGCCCTGCTAGTGCATGTTCAACTTATTGGTCTGACGTGACAGAATGTGCTTCTTTGTTTATTTATTTTTGGTTGTAGTTGCTGTATTAGTATTTATGTATAGGTATTGTTGGTTGTCCATTTGTAGGTTCAGTTTCAAGTTCAGGTTTTATGATGATTTAAGAGGAATATAAAGACCAGATGCATACCCTTTTTCTCTTTATGTTATGTTACTGTCCACGGATTCATCCCCATATTAATTACTGTTTGTTTAATTTTGTGACAGCTGCAAGGGCAATAGATTTACTTAATTTTACTCCCCTCAATGGCAAATCAATCAGAATTATGTATTCTCATCGCGACCCCAGTATCCGTAAGAGTGGTACTGCAAATATTTTTATCAAGGTATTTACATGTTATGTTTGTTTTCCTCATCTCTCTCTAGACATGTTTGTCTTGATAACTTGGCTATGGATGTGTTGCTTAGAATTTTAATAGTCATGGAGCACAACCTGTAAACTCTGGATGCATTTCATGTCAATTAATAAGTTTCTTTTGTGTGTAAAATATATATATTTAATACAAAAAAGAGTTTGGTAACATTCTTTCCATCTTCTGTGGATTATACTTGCACTGAAATGATATTGTGTGCATGTTATTATGTGTTAGGTTTTGCTTTGTGATTTCATATTTTATTCATACATCTATTGCACATTTTCTGCAGAATCTGGACAAGGCAATTGACAACAAGGCTTTACACGACACATTTTCTAGCTTCGGCAACATCCTTTCTTGCAAGATAGCTACTGATCCTTCTGGCCAGTCCAAAGGCTATGGTTTTGTACAATTTGACAATGAAGATTCTGCTCAAGGTGCAATTGATAAGTTAAATGGCATGCTTATCAATGATAAACAAGTGTATGTTGGACATTTTCTTCGTAAGCAGGAAAGAGACACCGTTATGAATAAGACAAAATTCAATAACGTGTACGTGAAAAATCTCGCAGAATCAACAGCAGAAGAGGATCTGAAGAACACTTTTGGTGAATATGGAACAATTACCAGTGTGGTAGTGATGAGGGATGCTGATGGAAAATCCAAGTGTTTCGGATTTGTAAACTTTGAGAATGCAGATGATGCTGCCAATGCTGTTGAGGCTCTAAATGGAAAGAAATTTGATGACAAGGAGTGGTATGTTGGGAAAGCCCAGAAGAAATCTGAAAGAGAGCTCGAACTGAAAAGTCGTTTTGAGCAGACTGCAAAGGAAGCAGTTGATAAATTTCAAGGGGTGAATTTGTATATCAAAAACTTGGATGACAGCATTGATGATGATAAATTAAAGGAATTATTCTCAGAGTTTGGTACAATTACTTCATGCAAGGTTTGTAGAATGCTTGTTGAATAGGAGAATATTAAAACTCATCTGCCTTTCCCCTGTGGGTATGCATGTGTGTTGCCTGACTAATGGACTTGAAATTTTTTCTTTTTCTTTATTTCCTTGCCTTTTGGGGTTTATAGGTTATGCGTGACCCTAGTGGAGTTAGCAGAGGATCAGGATTTGTTGCCTTCTCGACACCTGAAGAAGCATCTCGAGCTGTAAATTGGTTTTTCTTTTTCCATTTTGTTGGGTATTCTTGCCTTTCATATCATGATACATTAGACATTATCTGTTTTTATTCTTAAACTACAGCTTGCTGAGATGAATGGTAAAATGATTGTCAGTAAACCCCTCTATGTTGCACTTGCACAGCGAAAAGAAGAGAGGAGAGCAAGGCTGCAGGTAATGTTACTGTGTACATTTACTCTTGGATGAAGATATTGTGTGGGTCGAGAGTGTAGATTTGATAAATACATTACTTTGACAAACACCCACTCTTTATGTGCATTTTAAAAATTTAGTTGGGGGCATTTTAAAAATTTTAACAAAAATTATGTCATAATGTAAATAAGAAAATATTTCAATGGGGCCGGACGTCCCCACTCGCTCTTGATAGGTCTCTGTCCCTGAAGTTGCATTTATGTTTGTTCAACCTGCATGGTTTTGAATTGAATATTTTTGAGGGACTAATATTGCTTTAGAAGCTATGAAGTTTTATATATACACCTGTATAGCTTTCAACTCACATATTGTAATGTAGATTTAGTGGAAATCAAGTCAATGCTAAAAGATCAATGAATATTTTCTTATTTAAATTATGACATAATTATTGTTAAATTTTTTAAAATGCCCCCGCTAAAATTTTAAAATACCCCGCTATATATTCTTGCCCACTGATAGTCTCGGGTCTTAGAGAAGGTAAAATATTTGAGTCTTTCTCACTCTCTACTGCCCCACATCCATGGTAATTGACTCTCTCTCTCTCTCTCATTCTCTCTTTAGCATTTGAGACTATACAGAGAATATTTTGATGTGAATATTCGGAACAATCAATTACACAATCCAATAAAAGATCAATGAATATGTCATTATTTGAGTTTGAAATAGATATATTTGGTAGCATAAATTATGAATCTAGCATCCGGCTTTCTGAAAATATGAAAACTTGTGGAGAACAATTGTAAATGTACTCGAAAATATCAATTAATGTAAGATTCTTTTGTTTATTATGATAGTTTTTTTTAAAAAAATTATTCTTGTCGTTCAAGGCCGCCCCTCATCTGTAATTTTCTGGGTCTATCACTGAGCAACTTCATTAATTTTGGATGCCGCTACAAATAGTGACTAACTTTTACTTTATTTTTCCATCGTTTTTTCCCATGTTGGATAGGCTTAGGTGATTTAAATGTAGAAGTGGCTTCCCTATATTTTTCTCCCATGTTTTCACAGCTCGTCACTTTTTAATCATAGACTGCTGATGCGACGGTCTTCTGGAAAGCTTTTCATGTGTGTGTAATATTTAGGCACAAGGATTTAGTCATGTTCCTTCCATTTTTACACCTGTAATTTATTTTCTCCAGGCGCAATTTTCGCAAATGAGGCCAGTTGCAATGGCACCTTCAATTGCTCCTCGAATGCCAATGTATCCTCCTGGTGCTCCAGGGCTTGGTCAACAATTATTTTATGGGCAAGCCCCCCCAGCTATAATTCCTCAGGTTATGACTGTTCCTGGCTTCTTTGTCTCTCTCTTTTCACTTGTTATAGGCTAAATTTTCTTCTTTCACTTGTAATTATCATATTTCGTAAAAATATATGAGTGATGTGGCACAAATGCACAAAAGCAGGAACATAAATATGATGGGGACACAAAAAGTTGTCATATTCATATAAGAAATCATTTGCGAGATGGGCATTTCGAAATGTTGGACCCAGTGTTATTAAAGGCGCACCCAGGCGCGCCTAGGCTCTAGGCTCTAGGCGCCTACAGGCACATGAATTGCACCTCATGATAGCCCAGGCGCAGCAACCTTCATTAGGCGCGCGCCTGGGATGCGCCTCATGCTTCCTCTTAAGTTGTTTTTTAATTATTTTTTTTGTTCTGTTCAGCTTTTGCCATGTGCTGAAATAAAAAGGGGCTTTTGTAAATTTGTCTTCTTGTGCAGTAAAAGAATAAAATAAAGAAAAGCAATGGTCAAATAAAGATGGATACAACATAGAAACGTGAGAGTGTGGAACAAATAAAGAAGGACCAAAAGCAGAGAAAGAAAGAAAAGGGAGTAGTTTGTTGCAGTGAACTTTGTCTTCTTGTGCAATAAAAGAAAAAAATAAAGAAAAGAAAAGGGAGTAGCCAAGTAGTTTGTTGCAGTGAACTTTGTCGTCTTGTGTAATAAAAGAATAAAATAAAGAAAAGAAAAGGGATTAGCCAAACAACTTCTTAGTATGTCTTGATTTTCTTTGTTCTCATTTGCTTCGGAGTGCTGCTAGCTGCATGCATTTTCATGTCGTTTTACTGTTTGGGGGCCTTAGTGGCATGAGTTTAAAATTTCCTGCTTTGTTTTTTTTCCTCCCTGAATAATCTGAATGTATTTTACTGAATTATTTTGAATGCATTTTCCTGAATGAATTTACCTTTTTGTTTTGAATGCAGTTTGCTAAGTTCTGAATGTTGTTTGCTGGATTTTGCTAGATTATTTGAAATGTTGAATGCATCTTGCTGCATGCTGTTTGCTGAATGCTGTTTGCTGAAATTTTTAGGTCCCCTTAAAATTGTTTGGTTTTATGACTCAAAACTGAAACTAAATATGTTCCATTTGCTGTTTTTCTTAATGGAGCTTTATTGTTTTAATTGTGCTATTTTGCTGGTTGCTTTATTGGTTTAATTGTGATATATTTAGTATTTTTATTAATGGATGTTTATTGTTTAATTGTGTTCTTTTTGTTGAGAATTATTGTTTTAAATTTTTACTTGTGCGCCTCACATCACTCAAGCGTGCCACGCTAGGCTCCAAGGGAACTCTAGCGCCTTTAATAACACTAGTTGGACCCATAAATCTGGGTGTTTTGGTATTGAATGTTAGAATAAGCTTCCCTCCCATATATGTACACGCACAAAATACACTTGTTCTATAAAAAGGGCACACCCTGAATATTTTAATTGTTAAAAGGGTGTAGATATGCATCCTTGGGACAATTCTTGTTGCCAATTCCTTTTGCCTTTTCTTTTATTACTTTCTTATCTACTTAAGTTTTTGTATAATGTCCTTGACTAGCTCTGGAAACCTACATTTGCTTATATTTGGAATTATTGGGTGTTCTTTCGTTATCTAATCGTTCATTTATCAGTTCCTTAGTTCCCTCTTTTTATAAAATTATTAAACTATTTGTCAAAAATTCTAATCTTATATAGAAGAGATTTCTTTTAAAGAGGTAGTTGGCACTTGTTTGGCTAAGCATTTCATATGAATGCGCATTGACCATTCAATATTGTCCCCCAAAATTTATCCTGGTTTTTACAGTTTCAAAATGCACCATGTGTCTAGTATCCTCCCCTTTTTCCCCATCCAGCCTTATTCAGTCAAGTACGTGTCGAATTTAGTGAAGGGAAGAAGTACCTCCTATTCACATTATCTTAACACTTCGCACCCCAACTCTCCTTGTCAGGAAGGGGACTTTAACGAGGCCTTATTTGTATCTAGGGGGAAATTTAAGCATGATTGACCAGGATTGGTATCTTGTTTTAGAATAGGAAAATCATTTTTGGTGTCTGGTGAAAATCATTTAGAGTTTGACAATGGGATAACTCCGACAGTTGGACTCCATGTCATGACTCTTTATATAAGACATTTCATGGGCCTAGGTTGAAGCCAAATGAACTCGTGGACACATCAGTGCTAAAAGTTTTAAATTTTTATTTTACAAGAATTTAAAATATCAAACTTTACATGTTAATACATTTTAAGAAATAGGAAAATATAGAAATTCATGATCCCTTTAAAGGGGACCAAAATTGCAATCTCTTTATAAATTTTTACGAGTTCGTCTTGAATTTTTTATATTTTCTATTGTATCTCTAAAAAAGATGAATTACACTGTTGTCCTTCTTGGGGTGTTGATAGAAACAGAACTTGCTTCTTTAGTGCATATTTTCTTCATAATTGTCATTGGTGCAAAGAACCTTTACAGCCCTCATCCCTGCCCACTACCAGAAGTTCATTTGAATCAGGCCCATGACGTCATATCCGTGTGCAGCTAACACTGTTTGGAGTCAAATCCCAGGATTTGAAAAGAAAGAAATTTCTTTTTTTAGTTTGAACGTAAAATAGGATTTGGAATGAAAATAATAGATAGAAAATTTGGGAGGAATCTCCCAAGGGGCTTTGAAATTTAGCATTATTAGCTCTCTTTTTAGTTGGGCGAATGGGTAAAATTTGTAAATCTATGGAGGAGATATTTGATTTTTTGGGTTCCTTGGGTCCATAGGACCCCTTTTTGGCTTCGGCCTTTGTGTTGTCTGCGGGGTGCACGTTCCCCTCTTGAACGCTTTCTAATTCATCTTTCCTTATTAAAATAAAAAAGTAAAAAATTTGTTTCAAAGTATGATTGATATGATATGAAATTGTAATAAGAGTTAATAATGTCACATATAATTATGCCTTTGTATAGCTTTCGGGATGCATTCCCCTTTTGAACGTTATCTAATATACTTTTATTTATCAAAAAAATAAATGTCACATATAATTATAAAAAATAAACTTAACAAATAGCAACAACAAATTATAATGTACTTTCTTTTTTTTGATAAAAACTACAATGAAGAATGCTTTAATGCGAATAGAGAGAGAGAGAGAGACTCATTTGAAGCTTATAGGAAGAAACAAAGAGAGAGACCTGATATGCTATGATTTAGGTAAAGGGTATATACAGAAAAGTCATAAATAAATGTTATGTTTCAAGTTCCAAATTTCATCAAATTCTACGTTTTTTTATAGAAGTTTGAAAGGCATTTGAAATCCATTAGGTAGAATTTGATGGGATTTGAAGTACCTATCCATCAAATTAGGAAGAATTTGATGCTTATCAAAAAAAAAAAAAAAAAAAAAAAAAAAATTTAGGAAGAATTTGATGGGTTTGAAATTGTGGTAACATATATATACCCTTATCTAAATTATTGCATGTCAGTTCTGGTATTCTTTTATTATATCTATCCTATCAGCTTCCAACTCATTTGAACTTGTATTACTCGAAAGAGGGATTACAAGACACTGTTGTTTGGTGTGGATCAAATGAATTCTTACCCTTATTTATCGGCACAGAGCCTTACAACTTATGGTTAGAATCTATACTAGTTCGATCTAACAGGTGGAAGAATTATAGAACTGATTTTTGAGAATTTTATACATCCCTATACAACTCTATACAAGTGTAAGAAATTCTGGAAAGCTAAGCCATGCAGAAAATCTGTGTCATCGCAGGTCCTTCCCATTGTGTGTGTAGAGGTGTAACATTCCATGGTGGGACATAATTGTTTTGAGTTTTACATGCTTCTCTTTCTTGTTTCTGTTCGGGTTAAAGCCTTCTTCATTATAGTTTTTAATGGATGCAAAATACATTATAATTTGTTATTGCTAATTGTTAACTTAATTTTTTTTTATGTGGCATTATTGACTCTTTTTACAAATTCATATCTATATAATCATTCATGCAAACTAAAAAAGGAATTCTTTCCATTTAAAATCCAATTTGTTCCAAACTTACAAATGGAATTTCAATCCAATTCCAATTCCAATTCCTTTTCATAATCCAAATCCCAAAAGGATTTTGGTTCCAAACATAGCATAGGTATTTTGTCCCACTATTTACAGCTACTTCTGTGGTTTGGGAAGTTACTTTTAGGAAGCACTGACTAAATTGGCAAAATGTGGATTACTATGTTATCCTCGCTCCCTTCAAGGAGAACAATGTAATTGAGGTATTTAATTAGTTTTATTGTATAGCCATAACATGTTGGAGGTAGCGTGATATCTAAAAGCTTGTTTGTACCTGCTGAGATCTTGTTATGTCTTCCTTCAATTTGGTAGGTTTTTGCCACTAAATAAATGCACTTGTATTGGTTCAAGTCACTGCTGTTCTTATGATTTATTCCTTTTAAAGCTTTTCCTTCTCTCCTTTTGACAGATATGGCTAAATTTGTAAATATGAAAACATAAACCATAGCATTTTACACTATATTAGACGATGATGTGTGAGCCTGGGGCTCTTGATGCTTAAACTTCTACCTTGACTTTTTATTTTGAAAAAAACAAGTTAGATTAAAAACAAATAAGTTATTAAACTGTTTTAAGTTGCAAGGCAAGGGTGCTTATATAGTGAGGTTATGCTTCCAAGAACCTCAATGTTGCACATAATTATGTGGATATATGGAGTTGTAAAGAATCTGGCTATAAGCTTTTTCTAAGCCGTGTCAAATGTGTGTTTATGATGGATTTGAGGGCCATGAATTGATTTGGGAGGCAAATATTCTAATTTATCAAAACGAATTTTGTAGGCTGGATTTGGTTACCAGCAGCAGCTTGTACCTGGAATGAGGCCAGGTGGGCCTCCTATGCCAAATTTCTTTGTGCCAGTTGTTCAGCAGGGTCAACAGGGGCAGCGCCCTGGTGGGAGACGTGGAGCTGGTCCCATGCAGCAAACCCAGCAGCCTGTTCCAATGATGCAACAGCAGGTCAGTTTGCATCTCATATTTTACACACTGCATTTCTCTTAATTCTTGCTACTTCTGATGCACGAAATAAATTTTGGGGATTTTTCTTTCAGATGCTTCCTCGGGGACGCGTCTATCGATATCCACCTGGCCGCAACATGCCAGATGTCCCGATGCCTGGCGTTGGAGGCATGCTTTCTGTTCCATATGACATGGGTGGCATGCTACCTCGAGATGCTTCGATGGGACAGCCTATGCCAGTTCCGGCTTTGGCGACTGCCCTTGCAAATGCACCTCCTGATCAGCAGAGGACGGTAGGCTTGTTTCCATACTCTTAAGACAATTCTAGAGCCTGGTTTTGTTGTACCTTTGACGTTTCGATCTTTTTTTGGGTGAGTAGATGCTAGGCGAAAACTTGTACCCCCTGGTGGATCAGCTGGAGCATGAGCACGCGGCCAAGGTAACAGGCATGCTTCTGGAAATGGACCAGACAGAGGTTTTGCATTTGCTTGAATCACCAGATGCTTTGAAGGCAAAAGTTGCAGAGGCAATGGAGGTCTTGAGGAACGTTGCTCAGCAGCAAGCAAACAGTCCAGCCGACCAACTGGCGTCTCTGTCCCTGAATGACAACCTAATTTCCTGAGCGAGTTTGATTCAAATTTGTGTGCGTGTCGTCGTGTTGCAATCTATACCAAGTTTCTTCTGGTAGTGAAGGCATGATTTTGTTTTGGTATTTGGAGTTGATTTTAGCGTTATGTAGGTTACTGAAAGCATATTTTGACTTCCCAATCTTTTATTTTATTCTTTGTGAGGATTGCTGAGATTCCATGAACTTGTTATGGTTTTATTGGTGTGAAAGACTTCATCATATGAGGATATGCTTGTGAGGACATTTTTATTTTTTTATGAGCAATGTGCTGCTCTCTTTTTGTTATTGTTTTGGTAGGTAAGACACTGAACTAGTGTCAACTATTGTTCCCAATAGGTCCAATAGGTGGGGGGGGGGGGGGGGGGGGGGGGGGGGGTGGTGGTTGGTTAGAAGCCTCAAAACATCCAATGCTAGCAAGAAGAGCTTCAAAAGCGACCGACTTTGCACTTTGAAACGAGAAGCCAAATGCAAAATCTGCACTGTAGAATTCTTCAATAGTATACAGAACATAGGATTTGATTAGGGTTGATTGATTGATTAAAGTAGGCCTGAGATTGGTTCTTGAACTCGTGGCAATTTTTTTTAGAGCTCTATGGCTTTAATAGAAATACAGAACATGTTTGTATAAAAGAAAACATTTGGCGCTTGACACAAAACTATCATTTGGCATATTGCTTAAGGACTCTCAAAACTATAGTGGACTGTCCTTAGACAAGACTATTCTTTGGCATATGAAAAATTAATATACTAAAGTATAAAAACGGTTCATATTATTAAGACCTTCAAAATGCAACAAAACCATCCGAACAAATATATAGAGCTTTTCTTTCTATGTATCTTGTTTAGGATCCTCAGTTGTATATATATACAAAGTTTCTCATCACCATTGCTGTAGAAAGTCACAAGGGGTAATAAATACCATTGACGCATTCCAATATTATGCACTAGCTTCTTGAATGTTGTAGTTGGAAGCGCTTTACTGAATAAATCTGCTAGATTATTACTCGAGCGTATGAACGTCGATATCATGGCTCTTCTGGAGCTCAAGTGTGGAAAAGAATTTTGGTGAAATGTGCTTAGTTCTGTCACTTTTTATGTAACATCCTCTTATCTATGTAATATATGTTGCATTATTTTTATATAATATTGTTGGGTTATCTTTGATTGAGGAGAGTCCACATGATCCTCGGATATGTTGTACCACATATCTTAACCAAACACACTCTCGACCTGCTTTATGAATTGTAAGTATCTTAGAGTGATTTGAGGAAGTTGCAGTCATGGTTTGTATATATAGCAATGTCACCACAAGTAAACAAGTACTCTGTTTGTGATCGGGCTGTATGTGGGTCGGAAAGATAACCTACATCTGCATATCCGACCAACTGTGGCTTTGATTTTCTTGAATAAAACGACCCAATATCAGTCGTTCCACAAAGGTAACGTAGAATGTGTTCGACCCATGGTGCAGAACGATACCGTGCTAGTAAGTTAATTGTAAATGCTATATCAGGTCTGGTGCAATTCACAAGGTACATAAAAGCATTGATTGCACTTAGATATGGTAGTTTAGGACCAAGAATTTCTTCGTCTTCTTCTTGAGGACGAAAATGATCTTTCTTAATATCAAGTGGTCGAACAATCATTGGAGTATTCAAGGGATGAGTTTTATCTATATAAAAACACTTCAGAATTTTTTAAGTGTATGTTGAGTGATGGATAAGAGTTCCATTTGGTAAATACTAGATCTGCAGGTCGAGAATTTTTTTGTTTTACCAAGATCTTTCATTTCGAATTCTTCTTTAAATAATCAGCAGTCGTAGTGAGCTTTTCAGGAGTTTCCACAAGATTTAGATCAAATCCAAATTTTGATTTCTTGATGAAAATGCATAGACAAATTGGATTATTCACATATCATTCTTTTAGTAAATACTCATTGAGACGATTGTACTACATGCGTCCAGATTGATTCAATCCGTATAATGATCGTTGTAGCTTGATTGAATACATGGTACATGGTATTAAGTTATTTGGTTCAGACATTTTAAATCCTTCAGCGATTTTCATAAATATATGTCATTATCTAGTGATCCATATAAATAAGTCGTAACCACGTCCATAAGACGTATATATAGTCCTTTTAAGACTGTCAAACTGATTAAGTGAAATGTGATTGCATCCATCACAGGAGAGTTGTCTCATCATAATTAATACTAGGTCTATGCGAGAAACCTTGAGCTACAAGTCAGGTTTTGTATCTTAGAATTTCATTTTTCTCATTATGTTGATTGAATCCATCACAAGAGAGTATGTCTCCTCATAATCAATACTAGGCTTTTGCGAGAAAGCTTGAGCTACAAGTTGGGCTTTGTGTCTTAGAATTTCATTTTTCTCATTACGTTTCTATACAAATACCCATTTGTACCCTACAGGCATGACATCTTCAGGTGTCTGAACTACAGTCCAAAAAACTTCACCTTTTGCTAAGAGTTTAGCTCTGCCTGTATCCTTTCTTTCCATTTTGGCCAATTAATTCTATGTTAACACTATTCGATGTTTTGAGATTCAGGATCCTCATTATCACCTGTAATGTCAAAAACAACTACAAAAGAGAATATCGTTAATAATAATTGTATTCTTATCCCACAATTCTCCATAGTTCATTGAGATCTCATTACTTTCAGGTACCGGTCCTCTTCTAGGGCTTGTGTCACTTCTGGGGTATGCTCCACTTTTGGGGTATGTGCCACTTTTGGGGCATGCCTTTTCTGGGGCCTATGCTACTTTCGGGGCTTGCCTCTTCTGGGATTACTTGTTTATAAAATTTAAATTAATTAATCATTTTTGTTGTTCCTTTTGCAAGTGTGGCATCTTCAGGAGCGCCAATTTCTTTATTTGATTTCTCTTGTACTTTCCTTTTCCACGGAACAGTATCTTTTGCACCAATAGGCCTTCCACGCTTCTAGCGTGTTGTAGATACATCAGTTGCAGTACTGATGGGTTGTCCTTCAGGGACATCAATTCGGCTGGAATATTTGCAGTCGGTACATGGAACTTTACCCTTTTCTTTGTGTCAGTGCATGCGTCTGGCAATTGATTTTCAATACCTTAAAAATGAATGATCCTCTGAACTTCTAACTCACAATGATTTGTTCGAGAATCAAAATGAGATAAAGCTGAGACATTCCAATTAATCTCATTTCGCTCTATTTGTGTCTTTTCTTCCCCTAATGGTGTTAAGACAACCTCATCAAAATGATAGTCAGCAAATCTTACCTATATAAATCCCAAGTCGTTGTTGATGACCCATTTTGGTGCGTTGTGGTGGTGCAATAGAAACATGCACAGTGCAACCAAAAACTCGTAAGTGAGAAATATTTGGTTGTTGACCAACTACAAGTTGTAAAGGTGAAAAACTATGATAAGTAGTTGGTTTAATGTGAACTAAGGATGCTCATGTAATATGGCTTGTCCCCAAGCAGATATAGGGAGCTTTGTTCTTATAAGTAATGGTCTAGCAATTAACTGAAGATGTTTAATAAAAGATTCTACAAGACCATTTTGTGTTTAAGTGTGTGGAACAGGATGTTCAACATCAATACCAATTGACATGTAATAGTCATCAAATGCTCGAGACGTGAATTCTCTGGCATTATCAAGACGGATCGTCTTGATCGGATAGTCCAGGAATTGTGCTTGTAATCGAATTATTTGAGCAAGAAGTCGAGCAAATGCAACATTATAAGTAAAAAGTAAACCTAAGTGAGACCACCGTCTTGATGCATTAATTAAGACCATAAAATACTGAAATGGTCCATACATTGGATGAATTGGTCCATATATATCCCCCTGAATTCTTTGTAAAAACATTAAGGATTCAACGACGACGTTTGAGGGTGACGGTCTGACAATCAATTTACCTAGTGAGTAGGCGGTACATGGATAATCACTTGACAAAATAATCTTCTGATTTTTTAGTGGATGCCTATGTGAATTTTTGATGATTCGGCGCATTACTGTTGACCTAGGATGGCCAAGACGATCATGCTAAAGTATAAAAATCTTTGGGTCATAGCACTTATGGTGCTTGCACTTTTGTGGTAATGAGCGTTGAAAAGTGAGTATTTAAACCCCTTAAGCTTAGGTATTCTAGAACCTTTATCTATCTTATTTTCCCGTTTTGTATTGATTTCGTGTTATTTCCATTTTCAGGTACTTGTCCCCAAAATAAGCTAACTCAGCCAAATAAGAGCATAATTGAAGCAATTCTGGGATGAATCAAAGAAAGGAGCAAAGTAGAGCAAAGGGAAGTAAAAGGTGGAATTTCAGCAACTTCGATCGATCTCAATAAAAGTTCGATCTATTTAACTTTCATCGATCTCAGCACTTCAAGATAGATCCAGGCCATGATGTCATCTTCAGAGATCCCAAAAGTTCGATCGATCCAACATCATTCTCTGATCGATCGAACTTTCTTGTCCTTATCCACATGCCAGATCTTATCCAACTGTACCACCATACCAACCACTTTTGTCATTTTCCCAAAAATATCTTCAAAATATCTCAGATTTGTTTTTATCCAAAAAAGGCGCCACCATTGAGGATCGATCCAGCTTTAATTCTATAGATCTCAGCCATGTTCGATCGATCTCACTACAAGTTCGATCGATCGAACTTCCCAAATCCCGAGAAAATTCTAAATTCCAGCTCATTAAAAGTTGTCTCATATCCAATCATTAGAGGATTATTGGTGTACGAGCCCAGCCCATTTGGGGTGATTTTTGACCTACCTATATAAGGAATATGAGCCACTTTTTGAGGGAGACTTGGAGACTTTATACTTTTATACTTAGAGAGGAAACAAAGGAGAGGAGGAGGTGATCGGTTGATCAACTATACATCAACCTTCGCAATAGCACGAATCATTGTAAAATAGGGCTATTGGTCGGGTAAGTCGAACCACTGGGACTGCGCTAGTCTACGGCAACCTAAGTGTCTAGAATTGTTCTTAGAATGATAAGGGGTTTATAGAGGTTTGTTGGATGTCACTTAAGCTAGGAAATTAAAAGTGCATAAAACAATAAATTGCAAGAATTCAAGGGAGTGACATACAAGTAAAGAAGGCTAGGGAAATGAATCCACCTCCATCCCTATACACATGCTAGGTTAAGAATAATTTAAGGGAAAAACAACATATATGATAGTCATGATACATAACAATACTAGGTTGCTATAATATCCTCAAGAAGTTCATTTAAATAGGAAGGCAAGAATAAACCATCAAAGGTTCACATGATCAACTACCTAAACTAAAATGTAGCTTAGAACATGCTTACTAAGTCAAGGATTATCAAGCCCTAATTTAAATGGTGAATGCACATAAAGCAAAGAATCAAGTATAGACCATCAAAGGGAAACCCTAAGCCATGAACTATCTAGGTTCTCCAACTCCATGCCATTGAAACCATTCCATGATCTAACTTCCATTGTCACCATGGAAGTGCAAGCAATATGATTACGAAAAGTAACCATCCAAGACAAGATGAATAACTCACAATAATCATTTATAAACATTCAACATTCATTACAACAAAAATGAGGCTCTTGACCATGGAAAGACTATCAAAAATACATTGTAATCCCCAAAAATAAACTATACTAACACATGCTTACAAGGGAGGGGTTTCATCACCTCCCTAGAAGAAGAGTTAGTTACCCATTGGAGCCTTAGAATGAAGAAGAAGCTTGAACTCCATCTCCAATTTTCGAGCTCCCCTTTGTTAGCTTCAAGAACACCTTCCTTTCTTGCTCTCTTCTCCCTCCTCTATCTTGCAAAAATCAAAGATAAATAATGTGTGGCCCTTGGGTAGCTTTTTATTCTCCAACACACCCTCTCTCTCCTCCAAGGAACACCTCCAACCACTTCATAAAGAAGGAAGATGGCATTGAGGAAACCAATGTGCAAGTGGCTGAAATTGAGCCATTTCTGAGTGCAATCTGCCTGATTTTCGAGCACTCGAAAAGTGATCTCGAGCACTCTAACTTAGTGCAATGTGCAACATGTTCCTCTTGCTCAGCGCTGACCTATTTTGGGAAAACTGCTATAACTTTGTGCCCCGAACTCCGAATGATGATCTGTTTGAAGATTTGGAGAGCTGATTCAGTGTTTTAAAAACTTCATGTTTTGATAAAGACCCAATTCTCAAGTCTGGTTGGTCGAAAATGGGGAGAAAGGCAGTACTTCAGTGCTGCCAGGCAGTTCTGCGCACCTCTGTTACGAAGATCATAACTCTCTGCTCTGAACTCCGAATGATGAACCACTTGAAGATTTGGAAAGCTGATTCAGATATCTAAATCTTTAATGTTATGATGGAAGTCTAGTTATTGAGTTTGCTAGGTCGAAAATGGCGACAAAAGTCAGGATCACTGCTGCCAGAAATTCAGAAATGGCATCCTTTTTGCTCAAAATTCCACAAGGCATCATTTTTGCTTCCTTTTTGCACTTTAACCTGAAAATGCATAAAAACATGCAAATGGAGTTAATCTACATAAAATAATTAATAACTGGACTTTGTTAATGTAATTTAGAGCGCTTGAATATACAATATTCGGCGCTTATCACACCCCCAAACTTACATTTTGCTAGTCCCTTAGCAAAACTACAATGAAAAACATAATGAAAAGACAACCATGGGCATGCTACTACAAAAATATCATCCATGGTAAAATGAGATAGATACATAGCTCAAATACAACTTGAAACAGACAAAAACTGGAGATGGGGTCATTGGGAAAACTACCTTGCATATATGAAGCATTGATACAAAAAATGGGAAAAACCATTTCAACATGCATGCATCAACATCATAGTCCATATAAATAATTCAATTGTCATCTCTTAAATGGAAATAACTCAAACTCCAGTGAAAGTGAATTGGATTCTCAACATGCGGCTTTTACTTTCTTTTCCAATTCCAAGGCACAAGTTTTCAAATCAATGAATTCCCTTTTACATGAAGTCCCTAAGGCATGATTTTATTTTCAAGACAACTTTTGTTGCTTGTTAACAATTTATTTCAACTCATAAGCGAAACATAGAATGGTTGTGCAATGCTAAAGTCCCTTAAGCTTTCTAACCAACCTATGTAGCAAGCGTTAGGCCAACAACTCCCAAACCAGACGGCTTTAGGGTGTTAAGTGTAGAGACACTCCAAAGGACTTAATAGCTCAAGTTGGAAAGGCTACGAACTCTAGCTAACCATGTTTATTACAATTTTTTTGAATGACCGTGCAATGTTTAAGTCCTTGAAGCTTTCTAACCAACCCTTGTAGCAAGCGTTAGGCCAACAACTCCCAAACTAGACGGCTTTAGGGTGTTAAGTGTAGAGACACTCCAAAGGGCTTAATAGCTCGAGTTGGAAAGGCTACGAACGTCAACTGGTCATTTTTCATTCATTTTTCAAATTTATTTATTTATTTTTTTTATTTTTAACTTAAATCATGCCAAAGATATTCATCTATCAGGTTCATCAAATCAGATTAACTAGGCCAAGGTCAAGGTTGATCAAGCTGCATGCCTCACAGTTAAGTTTCCAATGTGCATCTGTGCATTGTGAAGCTTATAAGAGTGTAAATCCAGCAAGAATTTAATTGAAACATTTATACAGACTAATTTGAATCTACATGATCATTTCAACTCAAATTTTTCTTTATTTTCAAAAATTTCAATTGCTTCTATACACAAGGTATTAAACATATGTTTCATCTCCGACAAGTGTCAAGTTATACTATCATTGCTTAGCAAAAATTATGAAACCAAAAATATGCCAAGAATGCTTTGATGCACCCCCAAACTTAAACTACACAGTGTCCTCAATGTGGGACATGGATGCAAGTTAGAGACAAAAATGACAAAGAGTATAATAGGAACAACAATACCCAGGGGGAGGAAGCGGCATTGTGAGACAAAAACCCCCAAACTTGAATTGGACTGCGCAACCTGGAGAGCAACATGAAGAACAAAAAGAAACAACCACAAACAACATTAATAGCACAAGCATAAATACAGAAAAAGAATGTAGCGAAAGTTAATAGAACAGAAAGAATTTGCATTGCAAAAAGAGTTTACATGATGACAAAAAGAGCTGTACAGGGATCATGTCGACTAGAGCAACCTATACATAGCAAATTCTTACAGTTTAAAAGGAAAACAAAAGATACAAGAGAAACAGTTACATATGAAACAAAAAGATAAGGTCCACACTCGCAACAAGCTACTGTCCAGAAGGTAAACGGGCGAGGATGGAATGGAGGAGAGATTGAGTCTTACGCCGTTCAGCGGAAGCCAAACGACGTTCCTCAGCAGCGACACGGCGGTCTTCAGCAGCGAGACGACGATCTTCTTCAGCACGTGAAGAAGTCTCACACAGAGTCTGAGTGCACGCGGACAAAGAATTCTCAAAACGATCTAGTCGCTCATGAATACCGGCAATGGAAGCCCGGATGAAAGCCTGGTCCTGGTGAGAGTCGACCGGAGGCTCTACCCTTGCAGCGGCTGCGGCGGTGGAGGCATCCTCAGAAGGAGGAGGAAGAGGAGCGTGGATGAACAGGGGAGCAGGAGGCTGAGGGGTACCAGAATGGCTAAGAACATTGATCCACCGGCGCTGGGTAAAAATTTTAATCTTTTCGCCTTTTGGTTCATGGGGAGGAACAACGAAACCCTTGTGCTGAAGGAGCCGAGTGATGAAAAATGGCAAAGGCAATTTCCGATTTTTAACTCGCGGAACCCGTGCATTATGAGCATCATGCCAAAACTTCATAAATGTGGTCCAAATGAGCTCGGGGATGGAGAACCATTGGCCTTGGTCCATGGCATATAAGGCTTGCAGAAGGAGGCCCCGACGCTCGGTGCTATGCACCAAAGGGCAGACATTGTGCTTGAAGACAGTGTCAATGAACCACAGGCGTTCCGGAAGATTGGTTTTGCGGATAAAAGACCGGGGCCTAGTAGGATCGTCAATAGTGCAAATGGCAGCGGCAATCTGCTCCACAGTTAATGTATCCGGCTCCTCATATAAAGGGAGATTTTCACGATTGACAATGTCATCCGGGCACTCAATGGGGCAACCAGAAACCTGAATGATGTCAGTCATAGTGAAAGCATAGGTGGTGCCATCAATGGAGGTAGTGAGAGTAATGGGTGGCTCTTCAGGGCATTGGAGATTCTGGTAGAAGAGGCGCACTACACGGGGGTAGGCAACCCGGGCAAGGGGAGCGCAAATGTGCTGCAGACGTCGGTTAGTCAATTCGGCGACAGCCCACGAAGTTGTGGGTAGAATGTCAAAGGCATCCGTGAGCGGAAATGAGAGTTCGTAGTTGAGTTGTTTGCGATCCCAAGGATCACGTGGTCACTCACGAGTGACAGCACGGGCACCCGAGGAGGGTCGAGGAGGGCGAGAAGGACCGGCACGAGACATTTAGAGAGGTGGACTTGGTTGAGGAATTTCAGCGAACACCTGGCGTGCACCACAAAAAGGAGAAGGTGAAAATGAGTGGGGTGGAGGATGAAACCCAAAAATTTTTGGCCCTGCAATTGTAAGAACGACTCCCAAACAATCACAAATCTCCATTGCATGCAAGCCCATCCTCCATTGATACCAAAAATGTGAAAGAGAAAGAGAAGGAGAAATTTACCCCACAATGGAGAACCAAAGGCTCTGTGTGCGTGGGATAAATGGTGGGGATGGGTGGGAGGTTGATGATGGTGCTTGGGTTAGAGGAGAGTGGGGAAAAAGGTGGAGGAGGTGAAGGTGGGTTTGCATGGGGTGGTGAGGTTGAGGGTGGTTGGGTTGTGGAGTTGGTAGAGGAGAGGGGTTGGCAGTCGAGGAGAGGAGATGAGGTTGAGTGAGAGTGGTGGGCTGGGGTTTTAAAAGGGAGGGAGAGAGAGGCTTGGTTCGAGCACTCGAAGGGTGCCTTCGAGTGCTCGAAATGGGGGCAGTGGCCTCGGCTGGTTTGCATGAGAGAGGCCGGGCAATGGCGAGCACTCGAAACTTGGGTTCGAGTGCTCTAGAAATCGGCAGAGAGGGGTGGGTTTGGGTTGGTGTGGTGGGTTTGTTGTGGAGATGGTTGGCATGGTGTGGGGTGCATGGTTGTGACATGCATGGCTGCATGGTGGCTGAGAGTGGAGGTGGTGATTGGGGTTGTGAGAAGGAGAAGGAAGGTTGGTGGAGGGAATTTGGTAGTGTGTGAGGTGGGATGCATGCATGGGGTGTGCATGCGAGCTGGTTGCTTGGTTGTGGGGTGGTGGGTTGGTTGGTTTGGGTAGAGAGAGAAAGCTGGTTGCATGGTTGGCAAGCATGATGGGAGGTGGATGTGTCGAGAAGGTGGTTGAGATGGTGGAGTGTGGAGTGGGTTGATGTGGTGTATGATGGTGGGTTGAGATCATGGGTGCATGCATGGGTTGGGTGAAGCTTGCATGCAGGGTGGTCGCAGGTGCATGGTGTGCAGTGAGTTGGGTTGTATGAAGTGGGTTGCTTGGTTGGAGATGAGTAAGGGTTTTTGTGTGGTGGAGAGAGAGAGGAGTTGAGGTAGGTGGTGAAGCTTGAGGCTGCGGGAGAGAGAGATGGGTGCTGTGGGTTAAGGTTTGAGAGAGATGTGGGTCGATGAGAGGGTGGGTGGTGTTGTATGTTGGTTGTGAGGTGCATGCAAGTTGAGGAAGGTTGGTTAGTTTTTGAGAGAGAGATGGTTGTGAGGTATGGTTTGTTTGTTTGGTATGGGTTGGGTTGGTGCAGTAGGTTGGTATGGTTCATGGGTGGTGAAGGTGGTGGTTATGGAGGCTTAGGTTGTGTAGAGAGAGGTTGGTTGAGTGTGAGAAGGTTGGTTTAATGGTGTGAGCTTGCATTGGGTTGGTTGGGTGGTGAGTGTTGGGTGTGTTGCCGAGAGAGAGATGGTGTTGATGTTGGTTTGGGATTTCGAGCACTCGAAATGTGGCTTCGAGTGCTCCAAAAACAAGCAGAAGTCTCAGAATTGTGTTGTGGAAGTTTCGAGCAGGCTGAAATTTTTGGTTGGAGGCTCGAGCACTCGAAATGGGAATTCGAGTGCTCGAGATGAGGACAGTAGCTTGGGATGAGGTTGAGAGGGGGTTCAAGCACTCGGAATGGGTTTGAGAGAGCTCGAAAATTGCAGCCAAATTAAAGTGAAGCTTGAAAACTAAATCTCTCGGCATGGAGCTTGAATGTTGTTGCATGGCCATGCATGAGCTTGCATGGATGGTTCAAGGAATGAGATCATTAATACATGGAAGCATAAAGAATTTGAGCAGGGGGCTCGGATAGGAAAGAATGCATGCATCAGAGAAATGCATGCAACCATGCATGAAATATAGAAATGCATGAAATGCATGCAAGCAAGGAACTTTGCGGATTATGATAAAATTTTTGAGGAGCATGAAATTCCTATGCATGCAATGTTGATGGATTCAAGCCAATGTATGGGAAAAATTTAAACGTTGCAACATCCTCTCATTCAAATGGATGGAAAATTTGAAAAGAACTCTCTCCTTTTTTTTTTTTTTTTTTTTACTTTTCAAACTTTGCAATTTCTAAGGCATGGAAAAATTGCCAACTTTCAGAACATCACACAAAGCATGGGTGGATGTAAGAAAATTTTCAAACCTTTGCAACATCACACAATGCATGAATGAAATTTATGGAGAAAATTTTAAACTTGCAAATTCATTCCATTCCAATGCATAGGAAATTTTGAAAGTTTTGTTTTGAAACCTTGCAATTTTTCAACCTTTTAATCATCTCAAATGCATGAAGAATTTTGAGAAAATTTTCAGACTTTTCATTAAAAATGATAAAAGATGCACATGAGTCGCATTTGAAAAATATAATGAAATTGCTAGAAAGCGATGGAGACTTCCGGGAATGAAAATTAGAGTTGAGAAGGTCTAAGAAAAATCAAATTTTTGGCTTTTCTAAATCGTTTCCCAGAAAATTTTTGCAAGGCACGAGCAATTTCAAAGAGAAGGAAGCTTGGAAATTGAAAGAATTTATTCCCTTGCTTTGCTAAATTTAATGTCGATAGCTAGACCAAGCTAGAGCAGGCACTAATCCTCATAAATTGGATCCGTCAAGAGGACTTCCTCAACTTTTCGGGTTAGAATTGTGCCGTCAATGCAAGGCTTAAGCCTTTGGCCATTTACCTTGAAGAGTGATCCACTTGCAGGATCATGAAGTTCGATTGCTCCATGAGGAAAGACGGTAGTGACAATGTATGGACCATCCTATCTTGACCGGAGTTTACCGGGAAAGAGTTTCAAGCGGGAATTGAAAAGCCAGACCTTTTGTCCCGGGGCAAAAGACTTTTTGACGATGTGTTTGTCATGAAAAGCTTTAGTCTTTGCCTTGTAAATTTTTGTGCTTTCATACGCGTCATTACGCAATTCCTCAAGTTCATTTAATTACAACGCACGATTAGAGCCGGCTTGTTTGAGATCAAAATTGAACCTTTTTATGGCCCAATAAGCACGGTGCTCTAATTCTACCGGGAGATGACATGCTTTGCCAAAGACAAGTCGATATGGTGACATGCCAATGGGTGTCTTATAAGCTGTCCGGTAAGCCCAAAGCGCATCGTTTAGCCTTAATGACCAATCTTTGCGGTCCGGTCTAACCGTTTTTTCTAAAATGTGCTTAATCTCCCGGTTAGAAATCTCTACTTGACCACTCGTTTGAGGGTGGTAAGGTGTAGCAACCTTATGAATGACTGAATACTTAGCAAGGACGGATTTGAGATAACGATTTCGGAAATGAGATCCGCCATCACTAATGATTGCTTGGGGCGTACCAAAACGACTAAAGATGTGAGACTGAATGAAATGGATCACGACTTTATGATCATCGGTTTTGGTAGCCGCGGCTTCAACCCATTTAGACACATAATCCACCGCTACAAGGATGTACTCATAGCCATAAGAAGATGGAAATGGTCCCATGAAGTCAATCCCCCACACATCAAAAATTTCAACAATTAAAATGTTGGTGAGGGGCATCATGTCTCTTCGGGACATGGATCCAAGTTTTTGACATCGTTCACACGATTTGCAAAAATTGTATGCATCCTGGAACAAGGTAGGCCAAAAGAATCCGCTTTGAAGGACTTTGTTAGCGGTCTTTTTGGCACTGAAATGGCCTCCACAAGCAAGAGTATGGAAAAAATTTAAAATGCTTGTGGCCTCGGTTTCAGGAATACATCGCCGGATGATTTGGTCCGGGCAATACTTGAATAGTTCCGGATCTTCCCAAAAGAAATGCTTGACTTGGGAGAAAAACCGATCCCTCTCTTGTTTGGACCAATGGGCTGGAATTTTGCCAACCGCAAGATAATTGACAATATCCACAAACCATGGAAGAGTAGAATGTGAAACTTGAAGAAGTTGCTCATCCGGAAAGGAATCACGGATGGCTGCGAATTCTGAAGATTTCTCAATAAGTAAGCGAGAGAGATGATCGGCGACAACATTGTCGGTCCCTTTTTTGTCCCGGATGTCAATGTCAAACTCTTGAAGTAAGAGGATCCATCGAATTAAGCGGGGTTTTGTCTCTTTTTTCGCTAACAAATGCCTAAGAGCGGCATGATCTGAAAAGACGATGACCTTGGAGCCAAGAAGATAAGAGCGAAATTTATCCAAGGCGTACACCACAGCTAGCAATTCTTTTTCAGTGGTGGTGTAGTTCAATTGGGCATCGCAGAGAGTTTTGCTAGCATAATAAATGACATGCGGAAGTTTATCCACACGTTGGCCCAAAACCGCCCCTAATGCATAGTCGGATACATCACACATGATCTCAAAGGGAAGAGACCAATTAGGGGGTTTCATGATCGGGGTAGAGGAGAGGAGAATGTGAAGTTTGATGAAAGCTTCCATGCAAGCGTCATCAAAATTGAACGGAACATCCTTGGCTAAGAGATTACACAAGGGCCGTGAGATTTTGCTAAAATCTTTAATGAAGCGACGATAGAATCCGGCATGGCCAAGAAAAGAACGGATTTGACGGACGGAATTCGGAGGAGGAAGATTAGAGATTAACTCAACTTTTGCCTTGTCTACCTCGATTCCCCGCTTAGAAATGACATGTCCTAAAACAATGCCTTCTTGGACCATAAAGTGGCTTTTCTCCCAACTTAGAATGAGATTCGTCTCTTTGCATCTTTGGAGCACAAGAGATAGATTTTTGAGACACGAGTCAAAGGAGGAGCCAAATACGGAAAAATCATCCATGAAAACTTCCAAGAACCTTTCAACCATATCGGAGAATATGGACATCATGCACCTTTGGAACGTTGCCGGTGCATTGCATAGACCAAAAGGCATGCGTCGATAGGCAAAAGTACCAAAGGGACATGTGAATGTTGTTTTCTCTTGATCTTGGGGGGCGATTGCCACTTGGTTATAGCCGGAATAACCATCAAGAAAACAATAGAAGCTTTGGCCGGCTAACCTTTCTAGGATTTGATCAATAAATGGGAGTGGGAAATGATCCTTCCTAGTTGATGAGTTGAGTTTACGATAGTCAATGCACACACGCCACCCGGTGGTGGTTCGTTGTGGCACGAGCTCGCCCGCTGAATTTTCAACAACGGTGAGCCCGGATTTCTTGGGGACAACTTGTGTGGGGCTCACCCACTTGCTATCAGAGATAGGATAGATGATTCCCGCATCTAGCAATTTGATCACCTCTTTCATGACCACTTCCTTCATGTTTGGATTTAACCGGCGCTGGACCTCTCTAGTAGGCTTTGCGTCATCCTCCATATGAATGCGGTGCATACAAATGGAGGGGTCAATTCCTTTCAAATCTGCCACTGTCCAACCAATAGCTTCTTTATGCTCTTGGAGCACCGCTAAAAGGTTGGTCTCTTGGTCTTTTCGAAGGTCCGAGGCAATAATGACCGGAAGGGTTTGCTTTGGACCAAGGAACACATACTTGAGATGGGCCGGGAGCGGCTTAAGCTCAAGTTGTGGCGGAGATAACAATGATGGGACCGGAGGAGTGGTGGAAAGTTGGGGAAGTGGTTCTTTTGGAATTTTCCAAGGAGGTACATCCATGATAGCATTAATATCAAGCAAGGAATTGACTTCTTGAATGGCTTGATCGACATCAAAGTTTGAGAAGTCAAAATGGGACATGCAAGTTTCAAGGGGATCTTTGCTTAGGATGAAGGGGAGAGATTCTTCGACCACTTCATCGATGACATCCACAAGAAAACAATCATCCTCATTGGAGGGATGTTGAGTTGCATGAAAGATGTGGAGTTTGACTTGCATGTTTCCAAAAGCAATGTCCATCACCCAGGTTCGGCAATTAATTGATGCATTAGCCGTGGCTAAAAATGGCCTACCAAGGATCACGGGAATGTGCTTTTTTGGGTCATGGACCGGTTCCGTATCAAGAACCACAAAATCTACCGGGAAGTAGAATTTGTCCACTTTGATGATAACGTCCTCGAGAATACCTCGTGGATGCTTGACCGATCTATCGGCAAGTTGCAAAACCACGGAAGTCGGCTTAAGATCTCCCAAACCAAGTTGTAGGTAGACCGAGTATGGAATTAAATTCACACTAGCTCCTAAGTCAAGGAGGGCCCTCTCGATTATGGATTGAGTATGAGAGTGAACCATTTGGAGAGTAGGCTGCAAGGATGTCAAGAGTTGCTTGTTGGCATCCATTATTTGCTTATTTAATGATTCCATCATTTGCTTGTTTGCAGCTACTATCTCGTCAGTTGGACACACAGGAGGTTGATTGGAGACATTTGGATTGTAAGGAGGACGGTAGCTTGAAGAGGCTTGGAAAGGTCTACCTTGATATTGAGAAGAGGGCTGATTTTGCCGCCCTTGGTTTTGGAATTGGGAATTTTGTGGGGCTTGTTGCCGCCACGAGAAATTCGGATGATCTCGCCAACCTGGATTGTAGGTGTTGGAATATGGATTATTCCCGGGCCGCGAGAACATGGCATTAGCTTACTCTTGGTTGGGATTGGGAAATTGCTCCGGTGTGGGGCAATCTTCCGAGAGATGGAATGGACTAGTGCATGAAGCACAAACCAAACTTGCCGAATTTTGAGACAATGAAGGAGGAAGATGTGGTGCCATCAATTGGTAGAATTTATGAGCGATGGCATCCACTTGAGATGATTCCTCCCTTATTGACTTTGGTTGACAAGGGTTGGTGTTGTTTGGAGTGGTTGCGGTCGGAGCCTTACGAGAATTGTGTTGAAGTGAATTTTCACTCAAATTCTCAAGTAAGGTCCAAGCCTCATCCGCATTCTTGGACATGAACATCCCACCACAAGAAGAATCAACCATGAATCTATAGGTTTCGGTCAAGCCAGCATAGAAAGCTTGCACTAATTGCCATTTTGGGATCAAATGATGAGGACATTTTCGAAGAAGATCTTGTAGCCTTTCCCAAGTCTCGTGGAGTTGTTCTCCATCAACTTGAGAAAAGCTTAGAATGGAACGCCTCATTTGGTTGGTTTTACTCACCGGATAGTACTTCTTAAGAAATTCTTGTTGAAATTGAGCCCAAGAAGTAATAGAGTTGGGAGCGAGGGAGTTCAACCAATATTTTGCCCTATCCTTTAGGGAGAATGGGAAAAGATGGAGATGAAGTGCATTGTCCGGAAAACCTCTCAACCGGATGGTCGAACAGATTTCAAGGAACTCATCAAGATGCTTATATGGATCTTCATTATCAAAGCCATGAAATGATGGAAGCATTTGAATGGTACTAGACTTGATCTCATATTGAGCTGCATCGATGTTTGGCATCACTATACAAGAAAGAGAAGCATAGGTGGTAGGAATGAAATGATCTCTAAGAGTCATTGGTTCTATATTAGGAATTTCAGCCCTTTCATTCCCCGGATTTCCTACGTTATCCCCCATTATATTGAATTCAGTTTCAAGGTCCCTTGTAAGAGTGGGTTCCCTAAGGTTCCGTCTAAGAGTTCTTTCAAGTGAATTTATATCAATAGGCGAGTCAAGTATGGGAAGAGAGAGTGACCTACGGCTAAACATCAACAATTCACAACAACATCATCACAACAAATCTTTATCATCAACTCCACATACGATGTTCCCTTTCTCCTCAATTATCAAGACAGCAAATAAATGGCCACGACAAGGACCGATGCTTGGAATTGAAAATACACAATTGAAATAGCCTCGACAAGGGCTTGCAATTTATCTACTTCTAAGCTTAACACATGCACGATATCCACAATTTGAAACTAGAAGTCACGAGACTTACCTGGGGTCTTTTAGACTTACAATTTGCTAGCAATCCCACGGCGAGCTTCGAGTCCCTAGAATCTTACAACACGAAGATGATCAAAACACACAAGGAATATTCACAAGACACAATATTAACAATCAAACTAAAATTAACCCTAGAACTTTGGTCGCTAAACCGTTTGCAGTCCCCGGCAACGACGCCAAAAATTGATCGGTTGATCAACTATACATCAACCTTCGCAATAGCACGAATCATTGTAAAATAGGGCTATTGGTCGGGTAAGTCGAACCACTGGGACTGCGCTAGTCTATGGCAACCTAAGTGTCTAGAATTGTTCTTAGAATGATAAGGGGTTTATAGAGGTTTGTTGGATGTCACTTAAGCTAGGAAATTAAAAGTGCATAAAACAATAAATTGCAAGAATTCAAGGGAGTGAAGTACAAGTAAAGAAGGCTAGGGAAATGAATCCACCTCCATCCCTATACACATGCTAGGTTAAGAATAATTTAAGGGAAAAACAACATATATGATAGTCATGATACATAACAATACTAGGTTGCTATAATATCCTCAAGAAGTTCATTTAAATAGGGAGGCAAGAATAAACCATCAAAGGTTCACATGATCAACTACCTAAACTAAAATGTAGCTTAGAACATGCTTACTAAGTCAAGGATTATCAAGCCCTAATTTAAATGGTGAATGCACATAAAGCAAAGAATCAAGTATAGACCATCAAAGGGAAACCCTAAGCCATGAACTATCTAGGTTCTCCAACTCCATGCCATTGAAACCATTCCATGATCTAACTTCCATTGTCACCATGGAAGTGCAAGCAATATGATTACGAAAAGTAACCATCCAAGACAAGATGAATAACTCACAATAATCATTTATAAACATTCAACATTCATTATAACAAAAATGAGGCTCTTGACCATGGAAAGACTATCAAAAATACATTGTAATCCCCAAAAATAAACTATACTAACACATGCTTACAAGGGAGGGGTTTCATCACCTCCCTAGAAGAAGAGTTAGTTACCCATTGGAGCCTTAGAATGAAGAAGAAGCTTGAACTCCATCTCCAATTTTCGAGCTCCCCTTTGTTAGCTTCAAGAACACCTTCCTTTCTTGCTCTCTTCTCCCTCCTCTATCTTGCAAAAATCAAAGATAAATAATGTGTGGCCCTTGGGTAGCTTTTTATTCTCCAACACACCCTCTCTCTCTTCCAAGGAACACCTCCAACCACTTCATAAAGAAGGAAGATGGCATTGAGGAAACCAATGTGCAAGTGGCTGAAATTGAGCCATTTCCGAGTGCAATCTGCCTGATTTTCGAGCACTCGAAAAGTGATCTCGAGCACTCTAACTTAGTGCAATGTGCAACATGTTCCTCTTGCTCAGCGCTGACCTATTTTGGAAAAACTGCTATAACTTTGTGCCCCGAACTCCGAATGATGATCTGTTTGAAGATTTGGAGAGCTAATTCAGTGTTTTAAAAACTTTATGTTTTGATGAAGACCTAATTCTCAAGTTGGGTTGGTCGAAAATGGGGATAAAGGCAGTAATTCAGTGCTGCCAGGCAGTTCTGCGCACCTCTGTTACAAAGATCATAACTCTCTGCTCCGAACTCTGAATGATGAACCACTTGAAGATTTGGAAAGCTGATTCAGAGATCTAAATCTTTCATGTTATGATGGAAGTCTATTTCTTGAGTTTGCTAGGTCGAAAATGGTGACAAAAGTCAGGATCACTGCTGCCAGAAATTCAGAAATGGCATCCTTTTTGCTCAAAATTCCACAAGGCATCATTTTTGCTTCCTTTTTGCACTTTAACCTGAAAATGCATAAAAACATGCAAATGGAGTTAATCTACATAAAATAATTAATAACTGGACTTTGTTAATGTAATTTAGGACGCTTGAATATACAATATTCGACGCTTATCAGGAGGCTAGAGACACCAATGGAGGCTCTTCATCAAACAAGGAGCAGATTTCTTCCATGGAGCTTGCCCTTGAGGGTTGGAGGACATCATCCATGAGTGGTTAGACATCCTCTTGGGGCTAAAGTTATCCCTAAGCGTGCTTTTTACTTCTTGATTTATGTATTTTTGAGGGGATTTGTATTGTGATACATGTTTTGACACTTTTATATATATAGATCTTGTTTGTTCAATGATTTATGTGGTTTAATACTTCCAATTGATCATTTCATTCTATCCATATGTCTATGTATGCTAGAATAGATGTTCATGTGTTTATCTCTATTTCTTGTGTTGTTGATACATGTCTATGTGTATTAATGCTATAGATTTGGAGATTGTCAAGACATAGTGCTTAATGGAATGTTCTTGTGGTTTATTTAATGGTTTATACTCATTTCTTGATGGATTGTACCTCTCCCTTAGTTTAATTAGTTTAATTTCATGTCATTAACTTAATTGTAGTGTAGTTGTAGTTTAGATGTTGAATGGGAGGACAATCTATACTTGTTGTTTGATGTTCCATACTTATGAAAGCAAGTAACATATATCTCTAACCTTGTGATGTGTTTGGTTGTGAGTTTAAAGAAGGGATTAATGGCTTAATTTGATATGTTGTGCTATCCACCATGTTGCTTAGACAATATATGCTTAATTTGTCATCAATGCTTATTGAAACAACCACACATACACTCTTTGTTGCAATACATGTTTTTCCCCTCATTAATAATTCATTAAGGGTGTAGAAAAGCTATGCTTAGTGGTGATCTCTAAACCCCAAGATCTCTCTCTCTCTCTTTTATTCTCTTTATTGCATTATTGTTTACTTTAGTTTAAATTGCATCTTAGTGTAATTCAACCACCAACCACTATTTTGATCACTCGACCTATTAACCCTAATCTTGATTCCTCAACCTAGTACGACCCTCAATCCCTTGGGACGATCCCTACTTGCCCTAGCTATATTTTTAGTAAAAGGTAGTAGTGGCAATTCTAAATGTAAAACTTGGCCACATTCATCATAGCTCTACACCGCTATCTCTTTTGGCGGTGTGCACAAACCGTGTGGATTCGGGAGTGACGACCCGAATGATACACCAAGTTTTTGGCGCCGTTGTCGGGGATTGATTGAAGGCAACGTCGTATTTGTGGAATCAATTAGGAATTAGTACTCCGATCGTGTCTTTACTTTATTTTCATTTCAATTTTAGTTACTTATTATGTTGGTTCTTGTTTGACAAGATGCATTGAGCTAAGAAGGTGAGCATAGGAACATCCAAGCAAATGACCTAAGCAAGCAAGGAAAAAGGCTAAAATCATAGGGAAAAAAAAAAAAATTTGCTAAGCTAAAAGCTAAAATTTTGGAGTTGAAGTGCTAAAGGACCTTTCTGAGCTTTTCCTTACTCAACCCTTAGTTAAATTATCGGTCCGCGTGGAGGCTTGTATTTCAATTCTTAGATAAATCGTGAGCCCGCGTGGAGGCAAATTACTTTTCTTGCATATTGTTGTTAAAGCATGGGAGTATGGGAATATTGTATGTGGAGGAAGTTTGTTGATTATTGACTTGTTGTGAAAGTGAAGTGCTTGTTTGTTTTGTTGTGATTCATGTGTTGCTAGGTAGTCCTTGTCATATCATTCATCCTAGGCATTCACATGGAAAATCTAGAGGGTAATCTTGGCTACTTAGACCCACGTTTCATGCAAAACCCCCCTCTTAATCAACATGGCCCCGGAGTTCAAGCTCCAATTCCTCCAATGGTCCTTCGTAATCATTACAATCTTCATGCATATCATGCACCTACTTGTATTGTGTTACCTAATTTTGAGGCAAATCAATATGAAATCAAGCCCGAGAGTATTCAAATGTGTCCACTCTTTTATGGCTTAGATGATGAGGAACCCTACAAACATCTTAATGAATTCTTTGAAATATGTTCTACCGTAAGATATATAGATGTCTCGGAAGAAGTTCTTAGGTTACTTCTCTTCCCTTTCACACTAAAAAATAAAGCAAAGCACTGGTTCAATACTTTGGAGACAAATTCAATAACATCTTGGGCACAAATGCAAAATGAATTTTTGAAAAAATTTTACTCCGTAAGTTTGACTAATGTAATGCGTGCTTCAATTAGAGAATTTTCTCAAAGGGAAGGGGAGTCGTTACATGAGGCTTGGGAAAGATTGAATGACTTGTTAAGCAAATGTAATACCCCTAGTTTTAAAAGGGTTATAATTGGAATTTTAATATTTAGTTTATTGTTTTTATTATTTATTTTATTTGCTTTTGGTATTTATGTGGCTAGGTGTTTTTCTGAATTAAAGTAAGTGTTGGGTGAATTTAAATGTTTATGACTTAAATTGATTTGTTAATTATTTTATTTTTATTTGATTCAATGGTTAATTGTATTTGACGTTGCCTTATTTGGTTATTTGTTCTATTTAATTTAATTGTATTTTTATTTTTCTGTAATTGAATTAAATTCATTTTAAATGGATTAAATGCTGTGTAATTTAAAGGATTTAAATGAGTTTAACTTATTAATGAATTAAACTATAATGTTAAATTAGGATTGTAGTCTGGTATCTCACGCCGACTAGAATTAGGGTTTTGTTTCAATCGTGGAGTAGGATTTGGCTTAGGATTTCTTGGTGCTTATATATATATAACAGTGTGTCACCTTAGGGTTGGTAGCAAACACAGACCCTATTTACGTTCAGAATTATAGAGAGAAAACAGAGAGGAACAGAGAGAGATTGTGAGAAACAAACGGAGCCACTTTGGTGAGGGTTTGGCCGTGGCTTGAAGGACGGACGTAGGAGAAGGGAAGATGGAGCAATAGGAGATTTAACAGTGAATTGGATCGCCAAAAAAACTTAGAACAACGGCAACAGAGTTTTGAATCCAAAACTGTAAAGGTAAGTTCTTTCCTTTCTCTCTCCCGTTGCCTGTGTTCTGTGCATCCTTAGACTGTCTCTAGGGTTTTAATTGATCAATAATTAAATTATACATGTTTGTTATATGCTAAATCAGATGTCTATATGTGTGGAATTATTCTGTTAAAGTTCTTGTACCTCTGGTTTGCAGTTTGGAGTGGAAGCATGTTTAATCGGTTAAGGTTTTAAACACTGTAATTGAATTGAACTTTTTTGAACAAGTCATGGGGATGTTATAAGACCTTAGGTTCAGTTTTAAAGAGGAGAAGAGGGGTTGGAATGGAACTGTAGTTGCAAGATTGTATTCAGTGTTTGATCGTAAAAGCGTGTTAAGACGATTGTTGTTTTTGTTGTTGTTTTAATTCCTACTGTTATAACAAACTGATGGGATGCTACTGGGTGTTAATTAAACTCCTAAGATCAGTTTTAAAGACCAACAGAGTGTTAGGAATAGACCAGAGGTGAAGAGGACGGACTGAAACAAAGCAGGAATGGACTGAAGCTCACAGAGGGGGAAAGAGACGGCTCCACGGAGGGAGGAGACGGCTCCCCCATGAGTAGAGCCTGCTCCAGAGGAAGTAGAGCAGGCTCTACCTCTAAAAGAGGTGGCTCTAGGCAGGTTAGAGCCTGCTCCACTTATTTGGAGAAGGCTCTGTGATCCTATTTGTGTTTTGGGGCTGTTTGTGTGTTGTTTGGTTCGATGGTGGTTTTTCTGAGCTGTGTTTGGGTTAGCGAGATGGATTTATATATTAATTCAAGAAATATTAAAGCCCTAGGATGCATTAATTTATTTATATGCTAAGGTTTTAAACCGTAGGAAAATCTAAGGCAAGACGCATGCAGTTTACGGACTTAGCGGACCGAAAGGACTTAATTGTGCAAACTGCGTCTAGAAATTAAAAAGAGTTGGAACATGGATTCCAAGCATTATATTATGCTATACTAGAGCCATTTTTAATAAATTAAGGTCTTTATACTCAGGGGCTTAATCGTGGGAAGGTATACAGCAGTGCAGGTTGTTAACGGATGAAAGAAGTTTAATTATTTTTTTAGTTTAGCAATTTAACGGAGTATGTATATATTTGTAACTCTTGTTGTGGTTGTATGCTAGGATCACTTAATTAACAAGTTTGGTCTATGCATATCTTGGATGTTAATTGTTAAAATACTAAATACTTTTCTGCAATGCATGAATTTAAGCTTGGAATTTTAAATTGCTGTAATATTAAGCATTACACTGCAATTATTTGGATTAGGGTTTGGACTTTAATTGTTGGACTTGTACCTAGGTTCTGCCAATCTAATTAGACGTTGGCCTGGAATTAATTGAAGAAATAAATGTATATTTTTTGTCAATTACCTGGATGAATGCTGGAATTTAACTTGATGAATTTGTAAACTTTGTCTTGTTTAATTACATGGATGGATTCTGGATTTTTAGTTGATGACTTGTTTAAATTCTGTGTTTATCAACTATATGGATACTATGGACTTTATTTGATGTACTGCCTAAATGTTGTATCATTTACGGATCATTTGCATGTATGCACCGGTATGGGACGGTGTCATACGGAGGGATGGATTAGGTCACAACGCTAATTCCTACCCATTCATACATACGGAATGGATTAACTAAAACAGTTAAATCCTACATGGTTTCATGTCCTGTCAACTAACACAGTTGAACGACACACTGGATGATTGTTTATATTTCTGTATTAGGAAGGATAGGGTTTTAACTAAAACGTTTAAATCCTAATTTTATGTTGTGTCATGGCAACGAACAGTTGAGCGGCACTACATTGGTTTGGATGGGAATTTATATATATAAATTATGGTACCGCGATCTGAGCTTGAGTCTTATAATCGACGGTTAGGGTGCGTATATGCAGTAGGATGCATAGCTAGCTATGTTGGTTGAGATATACCCTGTTAGGCTTAGGTAGTCATGCCCACTCAGGTGCGTATTGTATGTTGCCTTCTATTCAGGTTGAGACCCTCAGCATAGTTTAGTGAGAGTCCTGTAGTGTGGTTATATGTATATATCTATTTACGGACTATATAGATATGGTTGAGACATTTAGGATGTATCTGCATATCGGGTCTTTGTTTGGATTGTAGTTAGGATAGAACTTGTTCGTGGGCCTAACCCACTATTATTTTTCAGGTAACAGACGGTTCTAGGTCTTAGATCTTATTCGTGCTGAGCAGAGACTACTTCTCATTCTTCCGACGACGTAGGCAGTTCCTGTATGGTTTAGCATTGGATTCTTTTCTGGTGGTTCATTTCTCAGTGAGGATTTTATTAGGGGTCTACCTGATGGATTCCCGAGTTGTATTAGAAATGGAGAATTTGGATGTATCAGAATAATTCTTTATTAATTTAATTTTATTCTGAGGTTTCAGTATTTGGTTTCTCATTCTAGTTTCTTTTCAGCAAATTTTTATTTATTCCTGTTTCCTTAATTGTATTCTGTATTTGTTTATTGCTAATTGGTTTGATATCCTCGGGTAATCGGGCATGGGCCTGGCTAACCCGCATTCGGAAATCCGGGGGTATCACAGTTCAATACTTTGGGGGCAAATTCAATAACATCTTGGGCACAAATGCAAAATGAATTTTTGAAAAAATTTTACCCCGTAAGTTTGACTAATGTAATGCGTGCTTCAATTAGAGAATTTTCTCAAAGGGAAGGGGAGTCGTTACATGAGGCTTGGGAAAGATTGAATGACTTGCTAAGCAAATGTCCACATCTTGGTATTCCGAAATGGCAAGTGGTTCAATATTTTTATGAGAGCCTATCCAACATTCATAAGGATATAGTCGATACATCATGTGGAGGATCATATTTTGGAAAACATGAGGATGACATATGGCATCTCTTTGAGAAAATGAGCAAAAACTCTTTGCAAAAATATTATACTTCTCGGTTTGACCATAGTTCAAAGGAAAAGAAGAGAGATTTGCAAGTATGTCAAATAGAGAATCCATTAGAGATTGTAGTCGAGGTTAAGATTCTCTCTAAAAAACTTGATCAATTCTTGTTGAGTCAAAAACCGGTTATAAAATCACCTTCTTTTCATCATATTTCTCATCTTAGTGAGCCATGCATGACATGTTCAAGTGTTTTACATACCACTTTCAATTGTCCCCATGGACATGCATTCAATGAGCACTTTGAACAAGTCAATGCTACGTTCGCTCACCCTTACTCAAGTGCATATGTTCCAATGTGGAATGAAAATTCGAATTTCTATCAAGCTAAAAATTTTCAAGGCAAATATATTCCACCTCATAAAAGGGAAGGAGGTTCCCAAGGATTTGCTTCTTCTTCATCTCATCAAAGAACTAATCACTTTTTACATCCTCAAATGTATGATTTGCAAATTTGCTCTCATTATCCTCATGCACTTTCTAGCAATTCTACATTTGAAGATAAGGTTTTGGTAGCTTTGGATAGCTTAGAGATGAACAATAACTTGTTGCATTCCCATTCTCAATCCATATTAAAGCTTGAATCCCAAATTGGGACCGTAGCTAATGCATTGAATGTAAGGGAAGTTGGGAAATTACCTAGTCAACCCAAGAGGAATCCAAAAGCCCAATTTTGTGTGGAAGCAAACCCTACTTCGGGGTATTCTTCCCAAGCTCAAGTGCAAGCCATCACCACCTTGAGAAGTGGTAAAAAATTTGACAATAGGGTTGAACTACCAAAGGAAGATAGTGAATTGGTGCAACCAACAGTTGCCACCCATCCAATTCTCAATTCCATTCCTACTTCCTTGAATGAAAATGTCCCTAACCGGAATTCTCAATCATCTCCATCATCTCCTCAAATTGCAAAGTCTTATGAGCCAAAAGCTCCATTCCCTTATGCTTTGAAAGAAACTTCGCCTTATGGGAGGCAAGAAGGGAAAATACATGACATGATGGAAGTTTTTAAGCAAGTCAACATAAATCTTCCTCCTTTGGATGCCATTAAGCAAATTCCACCTTATGCAAAATTCTTGAAAGATCTTTGTACACAAATGAGGAAGAGCAAGGGATCAAGTCCTAAAAAAGTGTTCCTTACGGAGCAAGTGAGCTCCATTATTCAACAAAACACTCTACCTAAGTTCAAAGATCCCGGTGCTCTGACCATTTCATGTGTGATTGAGAACCATGAAGTTCGTAAAGCTCTTCTTGACTTAGGTGCAAGTGTTAATTTGATTCCTTACTCTGTGTATGTCTAACTAGGTTTGAATAAGTTGAAGCCAACCTCAGTGGTGCTTTAATTGGCCGATAGATCCGTCAAAACACCTAGGGGCATGGTTGAGGACATCCTCATCTAAGTTGATAAGTTTTACTTCCCGGTTGATTTTGTAGTTCTTGATACTGAACCGGTTGCCAATCCCGCCAACCACATCCCAATCATCTTGGGAAGGCCATTCCTTGCCACCGCAAATGCAACCATTAATTGTAGATCCGGGGTTATGGACCTTTCTTTTGGTAACATGATGGTCAAGCTTAATGTTTTCAATGTAAGTCGACATCCCGTAGACGAAGACAAGTGTTGTCTTATAGATGTGTTGGATGAGGTTGTTGAGGAATCAATTCCAACCATGGTAATGAAACAACCAATTGAGGATAATCTTTCATCCATTCTATCCAATGATCCTCTTGCTTCTTGTCTTCTTGAAATGTATGGAAATTGTGGGTTTGATGATGAAAAATCAATGAATGAAATAAGCAATCTCATGGAATCTGTTGCAAGCTTGGATTTTTCATCTTGGAAAACTCCAATGGAACCTCTTCCTCCACTCTCTAGCACTCCACCGGTCTCATCTTTAGTTTCTCCACCAACTCTTGAGCTTAAAACCCTACCTTCCAATCTTAAATATGCATTCCTAGGACCAAAAGAGACTCTTCTGGTTATCATTTCTTCAAGTCTTGAAAAAGACCAAGAAGACGCTTTCTTAAATGTGCTTAAAGAAAATAAGGAAGCCATAGGATGCAGTGTGGCGGATCTTAAGGGAATTGACCCTTCTATTTGTATGCATCGCATACTTGTGGAAGAGGATGCAAAACCTTTTAGGGATGCCCAAAGGAGACTTAACCCCAATATGTAGGAGGTAGTCAAAAATGAAGTTGTCAAACTCTTAGATGTCGGAATCATTTACCCAATCTCTGATAGCAAATGGGTGAGTCCTACTCAAGTAGTTCCCAAGAAATCGGGGATTACCGTGGTTAAGAATGCAAAGGGTGAGGAAATCTCTAAGCGTACCACCAATTCATGGCGTATATGCATTGATTACCGCAAATTAAATGTTGCCGTTAGAAAAGATGGCTTCCTTTTACCATTCATTGATCAAATTTTAGAAAGATTGGCCGAACAACAGTACTATTGCTTCTTTGATGGCTATTCGGGTTACAATTAAATAGCCCTTGACCCATTGGACCAAGAGAAAACCACCTTTAATTGTCCATTCGGCACATTTGCTTATAGACGGATGCCATTTGGTTTGTGTAATGCCCCCACCACATTCCAAATGTGTATGATGTCAATTTTCTCGGACATAGTGGAAGAGTATCTAGAAGTGTTCATGGATGATTTTTCTGTCTTTGGGTCTTCATTTGATGCATGCCTCAAAAATTTGGATCTAGTGCTTAAGAGATGTCGTGAAATAAACCTTGTTCCTTAGTTAGGAAAAGAGCCATTTTATGGTTCAAGAGGGTATCGTTTTGGGTCACTTCATCTCAAGGAGGGGGATTGAGGCAGATAAAGCAAAAGTGGAGCTTATTACTGAATTGCCGCCACCTTCAACGGTGAGAGAGGTTCGCTCCTTTCTAGGTCATGCCAGCTTCTATCACCGATTCATAAAAGACTTTAGCAAAATTGTTCGACCTTTGTGCAATCTACTTGCCAAGGAAACTCCTTTTGTATTTGATCAAGCATGCCTAGACGCTTTTCATAAATTGCGTGATTTATTGTCATCTGCTCCTATCATGCAACCTCCCAATTGGTCATTGCCATTTGAAATTATGTGTGATGCTTCTGATTATGCCATGAGAGCTGTTTTGGGCCAAAGAGTAGGAAAGCTTCCTTATGCCATATACTATGCAAGTAAAACTTTCTCGGGAGCTCAATTGAATTACTCCACTACCGAGAAAGAATTACTTGCCGTAGTGTATGCTCTTGAGAAATTTCGATCCTATCTTTTAGGTTCTAAGGTTGTTGTTTACTCCGATCATGCTGCCTTAAGATATCTTTTGACAAAGAGAGAAACAAAACCTAGATTGATTAGATGGATTTTGCTTCTTCAGGAATTTGATTTTGAAATCAGGGACAAGAAAGGCACCGAGAATGTGGTTGCCAATCATCTCTCTAGGTTATTAATAGAACTTTTCCCTAGTCCACCAATTTGTGATTCTTTTCCTGATGAACAACTTTTTCAAGTTTCTAATGGACAAATGCCTTGGTTTGCTGACATTGTGAATTATTTGGCAATTGGCAAACTTCTAACTTCTTGGTTAAAGAACGAAAAGAATCGTTTCTTTGCCAACATCCGGAATTACTATTAGGAAGATCCTGTCTTGTACCGTTATTGTCCGGATCAAATTGTAAGGAGATGTATTCTGGAGAGTGAGATTCCAAGTGTTCTAGTGTTTTGTCACACTCTTGCATGTGGTGGGCATTTTAGTGCAAAGAAGACCGCCTTGAAGGTTCTTCAAAGTGGGCTCTTTTGGCCCACTATCCATAGAGATGCCTACAATTTTTGTAAGTCATGTGAGAGATGTCAAAAGATGGGTTCAATGTCAAAAAGAGATATGATGTCTTTGACCAACATTCTTACTGTAGAAATCTTTGACATATAAGGCATTTATTTTATGGGTCCATTTCCTATGTCCTATGGTTTTCAATACATCATTCTTGCCATTGATTATGTTTCCAAGTGGGTGGAAGCATGTGCTTCCAAAACAAATGACCATTCCGTGGTTATTCAATTCATCAAATCCAATATCTTTGCTCGTTTTGGTATGCCTAGGGCCATGATAAGTGACGGAGGAAAGCATTTTTGTAATCAATTCCTAAGGCATTTATTTCTTAAGTACTTCCGTTACTCATAAAGTGTCCACTCTTTACCATCCTCAAACAAATGGGCAAGTAGAAGTGTCTAACCGAAAAATTAAGCATATTCTTGAGAAGACGGTTAACACCACCTAGAAAGATTGGTCATGGAAGTTAAATGATGCTTTGTGGGCTTACCGGATGGCATATAAGACTCCCATTGGCATGTCTCCCTATAGACTTGCATATGGAAAGCCTTGCCATCTTCCCGTTGAGTTGGAACAAAATGCCTTGTGGGTGGTTAAAAATCTCAATCTTGACCTTGATAAGGTCGGAGAGAACCGGTTGTTACAATTGAGTGAGTTAGAGGAATTGAGATATAATGCTTATGATAATGCCAAACTCTACAAAGAAAGAACTAAAGCTTTTCATGATAAGCATATTGTGAAGAAGTCTTTCGAACCCGGTCAAAAAGTTTGGCTCTCCAACTCTAGATTGAAACTCTTTCCGGGGAAGTTGAGAACCAAATGGGAGGGTCCTTATGAAGTCATCTCTGTTGCATCGCATGGGGCGGTTGAAATTCAAAATTTGAAAAAGGGGAACATTTTTAAGGTTAATGGACAGAGACTAAAACCCTACATTGAGGGATAGGTCTTCTAAAGACATTTGGAAGCTGCACATCTAATAGACCCTGTGTATGAAGATATATAGGGATGTAATGCAAATGGAAGAGTTTTTGCTTGTTCGATCGATCTCAATGGAAGTTCGATCGATCGAACATCATGCCTGCATCAAACCTGCATCTAAGTCCTTCTCTGTCCAATTATTCGAAGAAAAACTTCACCTCTCTGTCCAATCGTTTAAGCTTGTTCCCAGATCGATCTCTAGTTCTTCGATTGATCTAACTTTCTTGGATCGATCTGCAGTCTTAACACTTAGAAAAATTTTGAACCTGCATCCACCTGCATCCAAAGACCTCTCTGTCTCATCATTCGGACTTATCTGCAGGTTCATGCATGTTCGATCGATCAAAAACGTTTTGAGATCGATCTGAACTATGGTTTGACCTTTTTCTTTCCTTTTTGAAAACGTTTTGAGATCGATCTGAACTATGGTTTGATCGATTTGAGCATCTATGGTTTGACCTTTTTCAATCCTTTTTAGATTTCATGCTTACTTTTTCAAAGCAACATTACGTCTAGCTAGAGACGTTGAACTTAGCAATCTTTGTTCATACTTTCTTTAATTTCATTTTGTTTATTCAAAAAAAAAAAAAAAAAAAATCTCTTTTGTGCCCTTATGTGTAGTCATGCTATTTTCCTATCGGGCTTGATCTCATATCTCTTTTTTATTTTGTGATTGTATTGCTTTAGAATGCATAATTTGATCATTCTTATCCCACTTGATATTTAATGTGAATTTGCTTGTGTGGTTATTTGAGTAGGTTATTGATTCCAAGTTTGGGGGAGACGTCTTTCAAATTGGATCACTGCCGGGCTTCACGTCTACATCACCACGGTATACTCTTTCCATCTTTTCCATTGTTCTCATTGCACATTGAGGACAATGTGCAGTTTAAGTTTGGGGGTAAGGTGTCTTGTTGCATTCTACTTAAAGTTGAACTTTAATTGCATGGTTGAGATTTGAGATCCATAACTAGCTATGATTTTGATTTGTTGAGGACTATATTGCTTAAAATTTAAAAATTGCTTGACTTGAGAGTCCAATACTCCTTGTATGCCTTGTGGATGCCATTTAGGAGTAAATTTTTTGAAAGATTGATATCATGCTTACACTTGTGGTCCACATCATTCTGATTTTGCGATTGTTTTGAGATTTACTCTAGTATTCTACACTAGCACAGACGCATACTAGCATTCATTTGTGGGCTACATGGTTTGTTGATTATTGAATTGGTTATATCCCAATTGGGCTAGTAGTGCATTGAAAGCTTTCATTCTTGATAAAGGTGGATAACAACCCATTTTCACTAAGTAGCCGGGATTCTAGCCTCATCAAGCACTGAACTTCTCGCGCCGAAAGGTGGAGGGCCCAAACTCTAGGTTAATAATTGAACTTGCTACAAAAAAAAAAAAGAAGAAGAAAAGAAAAGAGAAGAAAAGAAGTTGCAAAAGTAATAAAAAAGTGAGAATTTTTCCCAAAAAAGGTGAGAAGTGGGAAATGATTAGATGGAGGTTGTTTTGATTTGTAGCCTAATTGATTTGAGCTTGTAAGTCCTTAGGGGTGTTTAAACACCTAGTGCCCTAAAGCCGTCTGGTTTGGGAGTCATTGACCTAACGCTCGACCTCATGGATCGCTAGAAAGCTTAAGAAATCAACACATTGCACCATGCTTCCATCTTTGATCCTATAAAAAAAAAAAAAAAAAAAAAAAAAAATCGAGTCGAAAGAATAAGCGTACCTAGAACAATAAAGCTTTAATAAAAGGTCCACTTTTTGTCTTGATGATCGGTACTAGATTTGTGTGTTAGTTTGAGGGTAAGGATGTGATCATTTTTTTAGTTGGCTAAGATAACAACATACTTGATGCCGGTCCACTAAAAAAGGATTCTAGAGTTGTTTTAATTTTCATGATCATTTTCTTGATGTGTGGAGGACCATACTTGCTTGCTTGATGTTGAAATTTTGGGAGATTGTTGGGAAATGGTTGAAAAATTGCATACTTGAGGTAGCTTTCTCCCAATGCTTGTTTGCAATATTGGTGCCTCTTTTGAAAGAATGAGCTTAATGTTTGTGGGTATCATTTCTAGAAACTCTCACGAGACTTCACTCGATCACTAGGGGTAACCTAGGGATTTAAAAGGCTTGTTGCATATGCTAAATGTAATCGTATTCCCTACGAAAGTGGCGTTATCTATTTATTGCTTTCTAGTTCATAGTTGTATAGTTGTTTATTTCGTTCCTTTACTTTCTAGTTCATTGATAGGGACTAGCAATATTTAAGTTTGGGGGTGTGATTAGCGCTGAAAAGTATGTATTTAAACCCCTTCAGTTTAGGTATTCTAGAACCTTTATCTATCTTATTTTTTCCGTTTTGTATTGATTTCGTGTTATTTCCATTTTCAGGTACTTATCCCCAAAATAAGTTAACTTAGCCAAATAAGAGCATAATTGAAGCAATTCTGGGATGAATCAAAGAAAGGAGCAAAGTAGAGCAAAAGGAAGCAAAGGTGGAATTTCAGCAACTTCGATCGATCTCAATAAAAGTTCGATCGATCCAACTTTCATCGATCTCAGCACTTCAAGATAGATCCAGGCCATGATGTCATCTTCAGAGATTCCAAAAGTTTGATCGATCTAACATCATTCTCCAATTGATCGAACTTTCTTATCCACATGCCAGATCTTATCCAGTTGTACCACGATGCCAACTACTTTTGTCATTTTCCCAAAAATATTTTCAAAATATCTCAGATTTGTTTTTATCCAAAAAGGCGCTGCCATTGAGGATCGATCCAGCTTTAATTCAATAGATCTCAGCCATGTTCGATCAATCTCACCACAAGTTCGATCGATCGAACTTCCCAAATCCCGAGAAAATTCCAAATTCCAGCTCATTAAAAGTTGTCTCATATCCAATCATTAGAGGATTATTGGTGTACGAGCCCAGCTCATTTGGGGTGATTTTTGACCTACCTATATAAGGAATATGAGCCACTTTTTGAGGGAGACTTGGAGACTTTATACTTTTATACTTAGAGAGGAAGCAAAGGAGATGAGGAGGCTAGAGACACCATTGGAGGCTCTTCATCAAACAAGGAGTAGATTTCTTCCATGGAGCTTACCCTTGAGGGTTGGAGGACATCATCCATGAGTGGCTAGACATCCTCTTGGGGCTAGAGTTAGCCCTAAACATGCTTTCTACTTCTTGATTTATGTATTTTTGAGGGGATTTGTATTGTTATACATGTTTTGACACTTTTATATATATAGATCTTGTTTATTCAATGATTTATATGGTTTAATGCTTCCAATTGATCATTTCATTCTATCCATATGTCTATGTATGCTAGAATAGATGTTCATGTGTTTGTCTCTATTTCTTGTGTTGTTGATGCATGTCTATGTGTATTAATGCTCTAGATATAGAGATTGTCAAGACATAGTGCTTAATCTTGTGGTTTGTTTGATGGTTCATACTCATTTCTTGATGGATTGTACCTCTCTCTTAGTTTAATTTCATGTCATTAGCTTAATTGTAGTGTAGTTGTAGTTTAGTTGTTGAATGGGAGGACAATCCATGCTTGTTGTTTGATGTCCCATACTTATGAAAGCTAGTAACATATATCTTTAACCTTGTGATGTGTTTGGTTGTGAGCTTAAAGAATGGATTAATGGCTTAATTTGATATGTTGTGCTATCCACCATGTTGCTTAGACAATATATGCTTAATTTGTCATCCATACTTATTGAAACAACCACACACACATGATGCAACCCGAACGTGTGCACAAAATAATGCACAACACTTTGAGTTTAGAAATTAGTGTCAAGTGGGCATCATATTTTAAATTTATAAACCGCTTAACACCTATACTATGTAGTATGAGTGAGAAGGGATCGTCCCAAGAGATTGTACGTGTTGGAATTTAACTTCGACTCTAATGTATCAAATGATTGCAAAAGAGAGAGATTGATTTATTAAACTAGAAAGCAATTAATTAAAATGCAATTAAAGTAAACTAGTGAGATAGGGATTTAAGAGATATAAAGAGAGGACTTAGGGTGTTGGAATCACCACTAAGCTCATGTAATTAACCACTTGTTTTCTATTAATGGGGAATACATTGTTGTGAACAAAATGCGACTACTAATTGCAATATTAAGCATGGACCATCAAATTCATGTATGAATTGTCTACCTAACCAACAAATAAACTAAGTGTAGCACAACCCATCAAATCTAAGCATGACCCATCAAATAGTCACAATTGTAGTACACATCAATCTAGAGAATCATGGAATTTGTAACAATAAGCCATGGAATATCAAATCAAGTATAGATTGTCTACTTATATACAAGCATGAATTAAATTGTAGTACAACCCATCAAGTATAAGAATAATCCATCAAATTAATTAACAAACCCATTCAATGAAAACCCACGCTTAGCCATCACTAAATCCTTAATTAATCACACATAGACATGCAACCAACATAGAGAATCTAGTATAGAGATTAATTCCCAAATAATCACAGATATGACAACATGTAATCAAATAGAAAATCAATAGAAAGAATTAATCCATATGAATTATGTAAGAAATAATTTCTAATTTAATCACACATAGACATGTAAATAAACTAAAGAATTAATAGGAAGAATTAAATCATAGAAATCATAGAAATACACCAAGATTCATTAAATTCACAAGGCTAGAACACTAATCACAACAATATATATAAATTCCAAAAAATAGAAATACAAGGATTTAGATTACACAAGACTTAGGGCTCATCCAAGCCCTAAGTGTGGATCTAGCCAACCATGGAGGAGGTAGATGTGGTCATAGAACCCTCAAGGGTAAGCTCTAAACATGGCTCCATCTTTTTCTTCCTTTTCTTCTTCTTCTTCTTTGAAGCTCTAGAGATGGAGAGAGAGTGGATCTAGAGATGGGTTCTTGAGATGAGCCTCCACTTCCCCCTTTTCTTCTAACCCTAATCTCTAACTTTCTAGAGAGATAAAGTAAAATTACAATGCAGAAATAAAATGATAAAAGCTTCTTTACAAAATGGATCACTTCCCTTTATATAGAAGGTCCTTTTCTTAGTCACTAAGTCAGGAATATAGCTCCAAAAATATCTAATCCCGTACTATGTGGTAGGTGGGAGTTTTAGGCACGTGCGGGAATAAGACAGCTCGCTGCCAGCAAAAGTTCGATCGATCAGACTTTTTCTTCGATCGATCAGAGAAAAGTTTGATCGATCCAACTTTTATTTTCGATCGATCCAACTTCAATCGATCTCAGAAAAATCGATCGATCTTAGAAAAAGTTGGATTGATCCAACTTGGCAGTTTTTCAGCATTCCCCTCATTAATCATTCATTAAGGGTGTAGAAAAGTTATGCTTAGTGGTGATCTCTAAACCCCAAGATCTCTCTCTCTCTTTTATTCTCCTTATTGCATTATTGTTTACTTTAGTTTAAATTACATCTTAGTGTAATTCAACCACCAACCACTATTTTGATCACTCGACCTACTAACCCTAATCTTGATTCCTCAACCTAGTACTACCCTCAATCCCTTGGAACGATCCCTACTTTCCCTAGCTATATTTTTAGTAAAAGGTAGTAGTGGCAATTCTAAATGTAAAACTTGGCCACATTCATCATAGCTCTACACTGCTATCTCTTTTGGTGGTGTGCACAAACCGTGTGGATTCAGGAACGACGACCCGAACGATACACCATGTGGCATTATAGCACTTCTGGTGCATTATAACACTTCAGGTGCCTGCACTTCTGATGCATCACTACATATGATTCAATTGGTTTTATAGTTGTGGAATACAACCCAGAAGAGAGAGCAGGGAGTTTTTCTAATACATGCTTCTGGTATGAAACAATAGATGTAATGCAGAGGTAGTCAACACTATCTTCATTTATAGTTTTAATATGATATCCAGTATGACGTATATCTTTAAAACTCAACAGATTTCTTCTAGATTTGGTTAAGTACCAAGCATTATCAATATATAATTTTATTCCACATGGTAACAAAATATGAGCTCTTCTGGAGCCTTCAATCAAGTCTGCAGGACCTGATATTGTATTTACACTAGATTCAACTAATGTTATTTGTGGGAAATATTTTCTATCTCAAAGGATAGTGTGCGTTGTTGCACTGTCTACTAAATATATATCCTCACCATATTTCTTGGATTTAATTGCCCGATCCATGCCTCTTCATATATGCAAATTTGCAATTGATTACTTTCAAAAGAAATAAATTAATTATAAGTATACTGATACAGAAATAAGAACACGTTGAAATAGATACAACAAAGTATACTTAAAAGAGTTACAATACAACAAGTATCTTACAATACAACTACAATATGGTCAATTGCAAATATCATACAGGAAAACAGGAGAACATAGCTACAATACGGCTAGTTGCAAACATCATACAGAAAATAGGAGAACACATTAATTGGTATAGACATCACCAATAAGATGGCTAATTTTACAGTCCGAGACATCCAGGTGAGTAATGTCTACTAGCTCATCACCATCAATAAAATTCATTTCAATATTTTTCCCTTTTTCATTTATTGAGGCTTGGTAAAGGTCGGCCAGATGTCTGGTAGTACGATAGGTACGCGACCAGTGCCTTTTCATGCCACACCGATAAAAGGGTTTCTTTATTTAATTATGAGGGGGTTTGTTCTGCAAACCCTTTTTCTTTGCCTATTTGCTCACATTTGTATTCCACTTCTGGTGGAATAGTGTGGGGTTCCTTCTGGGAAACTGTGAGGGATTCTGACCACCACGATTGTGATAATTATTTATACTATAACCATAATTATTTATACTATAAATTCGGGGATTCGGATCGCTAACCGGGTTCTTACCCGAACCTGAGATCACACAAGGGTACTATGGTCATCTCACTCAACTATAATGGTTCTAGAGTCTATAGGGGTATAATTATCATTTATCATGGTTAAACAATGGTTTAAAACCCACAAAAGGGTAAAATAGTTATTTAGGACATTCGTTATAGATTCTAAACTCATCAGTGGTAAAATTGTCATTTTTTATGGCTATTCTATGCTTCGGGTCAAGTTAAAGAGTAATTAGGTAATTAAACGAAAAGTTGGGGTCAAACAGTGAATATTGGACCATCTGTGCGCACAGATGGTCCATCCTATCACTTAGATGGTAATTCCAGTGCGGTAGTCAAGCTGTAGGATCATTTGTACGCATAAAGGAATGCATTTATACGCACAAATGAATGCATCTGTACACACAAATGGTTCCCAGATCTGATCTTAATGTTAAGATGACCCCATCTAAACATTTAGATGATGCCCAGAACCACGTGATTGATTAGATCACATTCCAAACCTATTCAGAAGCTACCCCAGGTGAATGAACATCAAATATAAGTTCCGAAACATCATCTAACTCATAAAAAATACATATAATCATCAAAAATAATTAATTGATTCATCATTTGGATGCGCTTGTTGTTCTTCGTCTTCAGAGAGAATTTGTTGAATTTGGTGAAGAACGGCACGACTTTAGATGTGCTTGTTGTTCTTCGCCTTTAGAGAGAATTTGTTGAATTTGGTAAAGAACGACACAACTTTGGATGTGTTTGTTGTTGATCACCGTGGAATTTTGATGAAGAACGACATGATTTGATGTATTTTTTGCTCTTCGCCTTCAAGTTTGGATGTTAGGGATGAGTATTGACAGAGTTTCTATATTTCTCTCTGGATTTATATAATTCTCAATTTGTGTACCTCTGGATTTCCGAGTCTCTCAATTTTTGCCTCTATTTATAGGCTTCTTGGATTAATAGGATGATGACATGTATCCTCTCCTGATAAGGACAAAATCATATCTGGGCCGGACTGGCTATATTATGATAATTATCCATAAAAATAATTATTCCAAATATATTTTATTAGGAATAATTATTTTTTCATTTAATCATCTGGGCTCGGCTAATTGAATAATTTAAGTGGACTAAATTTGGGCTAATTAAATAATTTAATTAAACATTAGACCCATATTTGATGGGTTAATTCGTCAAAACAAAAGTCCATTAAAATTGTAGAGTCTTTACTAACATGCCATGAAATGTAATGCTTTCCCAACCATAATCCCGGCTCAACACAACACACACTGAAAATCGCTAATTGACTTTACCAAGGCGAGATTGATTAGCTATACTTGACTCCAAATCCAACAGCCATTTGGGGCCTAGTAACCAATATTACACGTCCAAATCCGACACGCGCTCCCTCCAGGTCTAATTAGCCCCGGACTCGCGATATCCGGTTCCTTTCATAAAACCACTTTTCATAATACTTCCCCAAATACATCTTTTAAAACCATTTTAACCTCAAACCCTCAACCATGCTTATGTTGTGAATGAAATCATGCATTATTCAAGAGCAACTAAAAATGGATCATATTTTTTATACTCAAATAAGCATACTTTTCATTAATGGAAACACATCATCATAATAATAAAGTAATCTCAAGATAGTAACTTTCACACATAGCATGTTTTTCAACTAACCTAGCATTGGGAATATACATCTAGCAGTGTCTACACACATGATCTTTTCATTAAGAACATATACATCATTTTTGTTGACCTTAAGGATTTCATCTAAGGACAATTTAGGTGTTTTGATGATAACAAACCATTAATGGTTTTTAAGAACTAATGTTTACATTGAGTGTTATAGATTATTCACATTCAAAGGATGACCTCAATGAAGCACGCAAGATCACTCCAAGAATTCCATTACTCAAGATCACATCTATAGATAACAAAGGAGACATGAAGTTGTAAGGAACCAAATGCAAAGTCCATCCAAAGACAACTTGGACATCAATGATTAAGAAAGAAACTTAAAGAAAGGAAGAAAGCAAGAATACCTCAAAGCCTAAAAGATCATGAACAAAGCTTGAAGAAAGGGGTAGATAGCTTGGTGAGTGCTAGCTTAAATTGTAAAGTTATTTTTGAAGTAACTTCATTAGAAAGCTCATCTCTATAGGACCATGCATATCATATCATCATATGCTCCTATATCCATTAGCAATAGACTATGCATTTCATTCATATATAATTGCACATGAAGTCATTGCTAAAGAGTGAGTTAGTTCAAGTTTGCATAAGCTTTGAAAGAACTCATCACTTGTGCTAAGACCATGCACATCAATCATAAAATTTATATTGGTCAACAATTAAGGCATGAGAAGCCTTCATTACTATGAGTTGGTAACGGACATTAGGACCCCAGAATACGCGTCATGAAAAACTGTGTTTTTGGCTAAGTGTGAAAAATAGATTTTTGAAATAATGATTATTTCAAAATAATTTTTCCCGGTAATAACTATTTATACTTAAACTAGCCTAAACAAATTTTATCAGAATTTTTGACCAAGTCTACATTGGTCTACATAAGGATTCATTTTTCCAAAACTGTTGGAAAATCAAATTTGTACTAAAATTGAATTTCTACATTTTGATTTAGTTGAATTTTAATTTTCTAGTATTTTTTATTGAATCCAAATGGGGGGTACTTCCTTATTTACATTGTAAATTTAAAGTAAATGGAGACATTTACTTAAATGTTTTCAATGGAAATAAGGTATATGCAGATGTCCTGTGCACAGACTATTTCATCTGTTAACTTAGAACAATTTCTGAAACATCAGCTCTATTTCGGTTTACCGAAATACAAGACCAACTCAGTTCGGTCTACCGAACTAAGAAAATGAAATGTTGCTATAAGAGTTTTAGATGACCGAAACTAAGGAGCCAAATGCATCGGCTCGTCCGATTCTTACAGAATGGTTTGGAACAAAGGAGGAAGAAGTTTAGGTCGACCGAAACAAAGGAAAAATTACTTCGGCCTACCGAAACAAAGAATGATGGCCAACCTTAACCATTTCGTACGACCGAAACACAATGGTGTTTCATTTTGGTCGACCGAACCTGCACAGATTTGAATCTGAACGGCTATTTTCTCTCGAACCGTGTGCCTAACAGCTCTATTGATATCAGATACATTAGAAACTCTATAAATAGAGTTGGGGTTTTCTGGTTTCGAGTTGAGGCTTTTAAAAGGAACTTTTACAGAGCTTTTGCTCTAGTTCCTCCCTTTCCGTGTGGAGCTTTTGCTCTAGTTGTCCACACAAGGAATCACCATTGAAATACATTGCATATCATTCATGTGATTCATCTTGCAAACTTAAAGTTGAGCTTTCATTTGATTATTTCAATTGTAACTCTAAGTATGAGAGCTTTGATTTGTATATTTTTCTATTTGAGAGACATTCAATGTAAGCTTCATTATATATCCATTCTTGAGAGAAGAAGACCAAGAGGTGCTCTTGGCAAGGGAAAACTTGTTTAAGCTATTGTAAGGGTTCTCTTTCTCAACCCATAAAAGAAAGAAGGTGTCTCTCAAATGAGAGGATTTGGTAGAGCTCTCCACCAACAAGAGTGAGCAATGGTTCCTTCTTAGCCGTAAAAAAAAAGGAGAAGTGAGATGACTTCATTACAAGGTCGGTTCTTCACCCGCAAGCAAGAACATGTAAAGGTTTGCTCTCCACCCGTAAGGAGGAGCCATAGTGGAATTCTTGAGAGGTTTTCTTAAGGCATGGATGTAGGCCGAGATTGTGCCGAACCATGTACATTGTGTGTCCCTTGGTTTGCATTTTCTCTACTCTCTAACTCTACTCTCTTTACATTTGATTGCATATTTATTTACTCAATCTTCATGTATCAAATGTTTAATTTATTTTGAGTAGAATAGTTATATAAATCAATTAACTAGTATGTGAAGCTTAATTGATTGTATGAGGATGATTGGATGAATGCTTGGATTAAGTTTAATGAGTGATTGATTTTAGCTTAGACTACATGTTTTATATTTGATTCATATATAGCTAAAATGATGTTGCATACCAAGTGTTTGACAAAATGCATTTTCAACACATTATTCACCTTTAGAGTTTATATGCACACCAAGTGTTTGATAAATTTGTTTTAAACTCTATAATAATGTTTTCATAACATTTGCACCTTGAATATTAATCACTTCAATATTATGCAAATGCTAATTCTAAATGATTAGTTGAATTGAATGTGTTGAAGTTTAAATGAATTCATTTATTTGAATCAATGATGATCACACTTAGTTGCATGACTAATTAGCATGATTCAATGTAGAAAATGAATTGGTCATTTGCTAAAAGCAATCTACTCATGTGTAGCAAGCTCGTTGTTTTACATTCCAAATATTAAGTGGTATCTACACTACAACTCACTAGAAAAACATTCAATCACAATGAATCATATTTGGCTCTAAAGTATTGAGACAAATAAAATGAGCTTAGAGAAGTTAAATCGAAAAAGTTCCATAGTTTGCCAATGACCCTATTCACCCCCCTCTAGGGTCATTACTTGGGCAACAATTGGTATCAGAGCCTCATCTCTAATTTTGGCCTTAACCGGCTTAGAGTTGAGCCATGGCAAACTCTTTAGGAAATAGTCTTACTAAGGGTTTCATGGCCTTTGACCTCCATGGTGCATTATTACGTTGGAACCAATTATAATAATTAAAAGGCTAAATAAAAATTTATCTCCAAGCCTTAGATCATTATATATGGAGAGTCTTTGTAAATGATTTCATTGTACCCCAAAGACCATAAATGATACACATTTCCTAAAAGATGACTCTAGATCATGATGTGCTATATTCATGTATTATGGGATTCTTGTTTACTTGGTACAAGTTTTCATTAATTATGCAATTTTGTGTTTAATGCATCATTTATTGATTGAAAATAGTTTTTCTCATGCACTTCAATCTTGTTATTGCTCTTGGATTACTACACTTAGAATTAGATCAAATTTGCTTTGAATAGTGTAGGTCTCTAGAGAAATATTACTTTTCAATGTGCTATCATTCCTTGAAAAGTAAATCTGATTATGAAAAGAAATGTATCTTCCTTATATTTGATGAATCCTTTAAGGATTTCAAATTTGGGAACCTGATTTGTCCTTGCCCATTTAGGAAGAATTTTGCTCATTTTGTCAATTCTAGATTCTATCATGGATAATGCACATGGTACTTTTGTTATGATCCATAAATAAAATTGTGTTTCTTATTTATTTCATTTTGGTTCATTGAGTTGTATGTAACTGTAAGCATATCTATTATTTGAATTGACAAATGTTTTTGCATGCTAAGATCACTTAACATACACTTTAAATTGAAGCATGTTGATTGTATGGAGTAACTCACTTGTGCATTTTATTGAATTTAATTCCAAAAGGAACCTTATCAATATATGCTAACCTATATGGACCCATAAGGAATTGGGTACCAAAGAATGGTACTTGAGTGTGCTTTGTAGGTATAGAAATGATTTTCACTTAAGAACAAGTGAATTCTCAAGTTGGTGCCTAAAGCACAAAAGAGATATCATGCCAAGAATTCTTCTCACTCACAAAATGGAAAGGATGCATCACATTGAGAAACGACTCCCAAGCTAATAGAGTTAGTACCATGGGTAAAGAATTCCTTTCTCATCAACGTGCTTTATATGAGGAATTCAATCATGAAATTCTAAGCATGATGCTCTTGATATGCTACTTGTTGCTGATAGATGCAAAAAAGTCTATGTTATAGATTTTGATATTGCGCATGAAACTAGTTTATTTTAGTATATGAGTTATGCACATGCTAACGCGAAATGATTCTCTATCTTTCAAATGATCTTTAGATTAAAAAATGACCAATCTTTGTCAAAGATTTGCTTTTTGGAAGATATGCCATCAAAGGAAAGCATACATTATCTCATGTAAACCATTAATGCTAATTCATTTGAACCTTATCAAATCTATTAAAGTAGCAATGTTTAAAAAGTCATCTATATGCTTTTGTGATCTTAAATGTTTTATCCATACTCTATTGTGTCACCTCCATGCATATAGAAAATGAAGTTGTTGAACATAAAAAGCTTTAGATGGACTTGAGAAATGATAAATCATATAGGTCCTATTTTGAATACTTAAATGAACAAATCTCATTGGAAGAGCCATCTCATGAAAAATAAGAATGCAAATTTCTAATGCCTTACCAAGAGTTAAATAATGTTCACCACCATTCATTTGATCATTTAATGGTGAATGTTTCTTTGTGCTAATTGAAAGAACCAATTATTTCTTAAAAGTTGTTATACTTTTAACTATGTTCCTTTACCATGTGATCACATCATGATAGGTATCTTGAGTATCATTTGCAACTAAGCTGACTACTCCCAAAGGTTTCACCAAGAAGAAGAAATTGAATACATGTCTTTGTGCACATATGACTTTCAATTGAAGCAATAAAAATGCTACATGTTTTTGCATGAAATGATTTTTAATTGACTTCATTTTTTAAAAGACTATAAAGAAAAATCACCCGGAATTGAAATGTATAAAATTTTGAACTATATGTTTAAAATTATCTTTGGCCTTATGTGATTAAAATAAGCTCCTAGAGCTTTTTTTGAAAGGTTTAGTGATTTTTTTAAGATTGATGGTTTTTGACTAAATTGATATATATATGTGTTTTCAAAACCATTCATGAAAATATGTTGATTGATCTTATATACTATCATTGAATCAACATTTATGTTTTGTACAAAGAAGCTTATCTCTAGCATGTAAAATAAATTAAAATTAGCATGATCAGTAAACTTGATTTCTTCTAGAGTTTAAACTCCTCAAGTGTCATGAAACTTAAATTTCATATATTTATTTGACTCTTTAGTCTTGGGAATATGACATTCAAATGATACTTTGTTCTAGCTTAGATGACTAATGTGATATCACAAGTGCTATACTATTTTGATATATCCACTTTTAGTACTTTAGAACTTCATGTGATGTTCTCTTAAAGAATGTGTCTAGAAAAGATAGTTAGCTTATCCACATGGAAATTCATGTAACAAATCTCTCATCACATCTTTTAAAGAAGATATTTTGGTATCAAGGCCATATTTTATTTATCATTCTTAGCACCTTAGTTTTCCATAAGATGCTTTGACATGACCCCTTGAAAAACGTATAAGAGAAATATTGAGCTCATCTACATGTACAATCATGTAGCCAATTATTTCTAATCGTACATGTCAAAGAAAATATGCTTTTGCATAATTGAAAATTCATTACATATAACTAGAATAGTAACACTACTTACATATGCCTTGTGCTTTACATGCCACATGTGATTTTTATCATTCAACTATATGCTTGTAAAAGAGGACCCTTTAGTATAAAAGACTTAATTTCTATATCATTATTTTTAATGAGGTGTATCCATTAAATGATATATAATGCAAATGAAAGCATACTCATAGGAGGAGATTATTGATAATCTCTTGTGAAGGAAATTGTCAAACATGCTACAAAATGACTTGTTGGTCATAATACTCACATTCATAAGCTTTCATAATTTTGATGAAATTTTCCTTCCTTCTTGAAAATATCAAATGGGAAAAATATGCTAGGATTGAAGCACACTTAAATTTCTTGATTTGCCTCTATAAAGGTTTTTGCCTTTTGGTTTACTCTAATACATGTTTCATTTTTATTTTTGTTATGCCTTACTGTGTATACTTTTGTATACTTTTGCCTATTTGATTTTATGTTTCATCTTTGGTTTATATCTTATGTATACTTTTGTATATGCCATGAACCTTAATGATCTATTGAACTCATGCTATCAATGAAATTGGAATCTTATGATATAATTGCTTATATATTGCATTCTAAAGCATATTATAGTCATTACCAATATATTGCCATTTCATGATAACCATTACTTCACTATGCTAAATGATCTATGCCAAATGAAGTTGTCTAGGCCTCCTACCTTTTTGAGATGATAAAGGGGGATAAATATGTATGATGTGATTCAAATGTTTGATGTTATATATCATTATCTCATTGTGCTTACATGTCAAATGAATGATATATATCTTTTGATAGAAGCATGTTGATAGGGGGAGATTTGTAGAAATCTCTTGAAAAGAAAAATGATCTTATATGCATGTTTATGTCTAAAATTCATGAAGAATGTACAAACATGCTATTTTATAACATTATGTTCATTGAATGCACTTTGATAGGGGGAGCATTTTTCAATTGCTACTCCACTTGCTTATGAACACATCAATGTTTTGTCATCATCAAAAAGGGGGAGATTGTTGACCTTAAGGATTTCATCTAAGGACAATCTAGGTGTTTTAATGATAACAAACCATTAATGGTGTTTAAGGACTAATGTTTACATTGAGTGTTATAGATTATTCACATTCAAAGGATGACCTCAATGAAGCACGATATGTCACTCCAAGAATTTCATTACTCAAGATCACATCTATGGATAACAAAGGAGACATGAAGTTGCAAGGAACCAAATGCAAAGTCCATCCAAAGACAACTTGGACATCAATGATTAAGAAAGCAACTTAAAGAAAGGAAGAAAACAAGAATACCTCAAAGCCTAAAAGATCACGAACAAAGCTTGAAGAAAGGGGTAGATAGCTTGGTGAATGCTAGCTTAAATTGTAAAGTTATTTTTGAAGTAACTTCATTAGAAAGCTCATCTCTATAGGACCATGCATATCATATCATCATATGCTCGTACATCCATTAGCAATAGACTATGCACTTCATTCATATATAATTGCACATGAAGTCATTGCTAAAGAGTGAGTTAGTTCAAGCTTGCATAAGCTTTGAAAGAACTCATCACTTGTGCTACAAATGCTAAGACCATGCACATCAATTATATAATTCATGTTGGTCAACAATTAAGGTATGAGAAGCTTTCATTACCATGAGTTGGTAACGGACATTAGGACCCCAGAATGCGCGTTATGAAAAACTATGTTTTTGGCTAAATGTGAAAAATGGATTTTTGAAATAATGATTATTTCAAAATAATTTTTCCCGGTAACAACTCTTTATACTTAAACTAGCCTAAACTAATTTTATCAGAATTTTTGACCAAGTCTACATTGGTCTACATAAGGATTCATTTTTACCAAAACTGTCAGAAATCTAAATTTGTACTAAAACTAAATTTCTACATTTTGATTTAGTTGGATTTCAATTTTCTAGTATTTTTTATTGAATCCAAATGGGGGTACTTCCTTAGTTACATTGTAAACTTAAAGTAAATGGACATATAAATTAAAGTAAAGACATTTACTTTAATGGAAATAAAGTATGTGCAGATGTTCTGTGCACAGACTGTTTCATCTGTTAACTTAGAACAATTTCTGAAGCATCAGTTCTATTTCGGTTTACCAAAATACAAGACCAACTCAGTTTGATCTACCGAACTAAGAAAATGAAATGTTGCTCTAAGAGTTTCAGACCACCGAAACTAAGGAGCCAAATGCATCGGCTCGTCCGATTCTCACAGAATGGTTTGGAACAAAGGAGGAAGAAGTTTCGGTCGACCGAAACAAAGGGAAAATTACTTCGGCCTACTGAAACAAAGAATGATGGCCAACCTTAACCATTTCGGATGACCGAAACACAATGGTGTTTCATTTCGGTCGTCCGAACCTGCACAGATTTGAATCTGAACGGCTATTTCCTCTCGAACCGTGTGCCTAATAGCTCTATTGATATCAGATACATTAGAAACTCTATAAATAGAGTTGGGGTTTTCTAGTTTCGAGTTGAGGCTTTTAAAAGGAACTTCTACAGAGCTTTTGCTCTGGTTCCTCCCTCTCCATGTGGGGCTTTTGCTCTAGTTATCCACACAAGGAATCACCATGGAAAAACATTGCATATCATTCATGAGATTCATCTTGCAAACTTAGAGTTGAGCTTTCATTTAATTATTTCAATTGTAACTCTAAGTATGAGAGCTTTGATTTGTATATTTTTCTATTTGAGAGACATTCAATGTAAGCTTCATTATATATCCATTCTTGAGAGAAGAAGACTAATAGGTGCTCTTGGCAAGGGAAAGTTTGTTTAAGCTATTGTAAGGGTTCTCTTTCTCAACCCATAAAAGAAAGAAGGTATCTCTCAAATGAAAGGATTTGGTAGAGCTCTCCACCCACAAGAGTGAGCAATGGTTCCTTCTTAGCCATAAAAAAAAAGGCGAAGCGAGATAGCTTCATTACAAGGTCGGTTCTTCACCCACAAGCAAGAACATGTAAAGGTTTGCTCTCCACCCATAAGGAGGAGCCATAATGGAATCCTTGAGAGGTTTTCTCAAGGCATGGACGTAGGCCGAGATTGTGCTGAACCATGTACATCGTGTGTCCCTTGGTTTGCATTTTCTCTACTCTCTAATCTCTACTCTCTTTACATTTGATTGCATATTTATTTACTCAATCTCATATATCAAATGTTTAGTTTATTTTGAGTAGAATAGTTATATAAATCAATTAACTAGTATGTGAAGCTTAATTGATTGTATGAGGAGGATTGGATGAATGCTTGGATTAAGTTTAATGAGTGATTGATTTTAGCTTAGACTATATGTTTTATATTTGATTCATATATAGCTAAAATGATGTTGCATACCAAGTGTTTGACAAAATGCATTTTCAATACATTATTCACCTTTAGAGTTTATATGCACACCAAGTGTTTGATAAATTTGTTTTAAACTCTATGATAATGTTTTCATAACATTTGCACCTTGAATATTAATCACTTCAATATTGTGCAAATGATTTCTAAATGATTAGTTGAATTGAATGTATTGAAGCTTAAAGGCATTCATTTATTTGAATCAATGATGATCACACTTACTTGCATGACTAATTAGCATGATTCAATGTAGAAAATGAATTGGTCATTTGCTAAAAGCAATCTACTCATGTGTAGCAAGCTCATTGTTTTACATTCCAAATATTAAGTGGTATCTACACTACAACTCACTAGAAAAGCATTCAATCACAATGAATCATATTGGGCTCTAAAGTATAGAGAAGCTAAATCGAAAAAGTATCATAGTTTGCCAATGACCCTATTCACCCCCCTCTAGGGTCAATACTTGGGTTACAATTTCAACTTACAACAATCACCATTTTTGAGCAAATACGGCATGGAATCAAGTCAAGAAACTCAAATAGAGGCAAAACATAATACTTTAAATATCCCTACCTCAAAAGATGAAACCCAAGCCCTTAATTCCCAAACTTGAAATTCACCCAATTGTAGTAAGATCAGTATCAAAATGTAGCTTTTGAAGAGTAGAACCAACTTCCCTTCTTGCACTTAGCCTAGATCTCACTCTAAGTAGATCAAATCTTAGAGAGAAGTTACTTTTCTGAGCTCTGTTTCGTGTCGCTTAGTGTCATCTCGAGTGCTCAGAATTGGTTTCTGAGACTCTTTCATATGAATTGACAACTTCCTTTGAGTACCGAGTCATTTTTGCATTTTTCGTTTTTCCGACACTATGCGCTATTTCGTCTTTTCCCTATTCTGTCATTTTTCCTATTTCGTCTTATCTCTGTTTGTCAGTTTTTGGCACAACCTCACTTCTCATGCTCAGAGTTGGTTTTTGACTTCACGTACCTTCATCTTGAGTGGTTTCCTCGAAATACGTATCTTTACTTTTGCAAGAAAGTACTTTGGTTGCTCCAGGTGTCCATAGGGGCATGGATGCAAAGTTCTTTGAAATTATTTTCTTTTCTTAGGGTGTTTTTCGTAAATATCTTTTGAAGATATTTTATTTTAGGGGTTTTTAAGAAAATATTTTTGGAAGATATTTTTATTCTGGGCCATAAGTGCAGTTTTCACTTTTTGGAAGGGCCATTGTGCAATTAATGAAAGTTATTGCAAAATGTCTTGTTTTGAGCCTGGATCCTCGTACAGGATTCATTTTCACATTTCGTCGAGTTGTGTACTCTTGGAATTTCCTCCTGGTCGATGTTTTCCAGTTTCAGGGTTTCTGGCCCCGGTTTTCGCCAAACTTGTTTTGGGCATAACTTTCTGCTCGGGACTCGGTTTTTGATGCCGTTTCTTCCGTTGTTCATATTTTATCATTTTGAATCTTTTTTCATTCACAAAGTTTTGCCATTTGAGCGCGTCTGCTCAAATTTTACTATTTCTAACCCGGCAGGGCCTGTTCGGGGCACTTTTTGAGAATTCTATAAAAGGGGGGTGAGATATTTCATTTTTCATCTTTTCCCCTCTTCATGCATGACCTGGAGCTCCGATGGCAGCACCAAGGGGTGCTGCCATCTTCTCTCTCCTCTTTTGGTTCACTTTTCCTTGATGGAAAGTCTTAGGCTTTAACATTTGTTGTTCCCCTCGCCGTGCTCTACCTTTCCCCCTTATTAGAATTCAGTTTTGACCATTTCTTGAGTTTGGTTTTGAGGTCAAGTTATGATTTTGATGGGGCTTTCATGGGGGTTATGTTCACGGCGTTGTCCCCGACAAAACCTAGTAGTTTCGTCGGATTCGGAGCCGTTCCATTTTGATGGCTTTTGAGATTTTCATCTCAAATTGAGATAGGAGATGTTCTAGGTTTAAATTCTTGTTATATAGCATGCTTGTGATGCTTATACTACTTATTTGCATGATTAAATATAAAAATCTAGAGATTTTATTATTTATTTTTCTTGTACGGGATCTAATTTTCCCGGTTGCTCATGACTTGGTTTAAACATGTAGCATGATTTTATATTGCCCCTTGATATGCTCATTGTCGTGTATTAAAATTAGAACATTTGAATAAGTATTAAAGATTTTATTTAATATTCATCTTAGGTGAAAGATTAATTCACATGGCCTTAACTAGCATGAAATTAATATGTGTTAGCATATTATATTAGGCCTTAGCATGCTCTTCAACATAGTTGAATTTGAAAGTAATTGGAGGTGTTTTGAAAATTAGTAATTATTAATTAATTTGATTAATTAATTTGCCCCGAGTGCACTATTCACTCTATTTGAATTCTGACTTGATATTCTTGATCTACGTGCCATATAACTTCACATATATTTGATTTAGAATATTCGGTTAGGTTTTGAAACCTTTTATTCAATTAAATTTCATCTTTAAGATTTAATCCTCATGGTGATATACAACTTGGAATTGAATTGTGGCATGCTAGAAAATTAAGCTTTGGTGTGGTTGTTCACATATGTTAAATTGGGATTAATTGCATGAGAATTGAAACATTTATTTTATATTTAACTTTAGTAAAAGTTTAATTTATATAGGTGTAACTTGCATGAAATAAACTTGTAATGTGATATTACATTAGTCCTTGGCATATTCTCTAAGATATGTTAAATTGAGAGCATTTGGTTAAGTTTAAAAATCTAGAGATTTTAATTAAAAGAATTAATTAAAATCTATTTTGTGGTCCCATTAGCTTAATTAAGGTTTTAACTTGATATTTGTATTGGCCATGACTTGTTTACTAGTACATATTAATTTGGGACTATTATAAGTTGTTTTAGAACCTTGGTAATTAAATTAGCATGATTTAATTAAAGTTCTACTTTGTTGTTCCAATAACCTAATTGAGTTTTAGAATGGATATAGGTGATGACTATGCCATATTCTTTAATATGTATTAATTTAAGGTTATTTGGAATTGAATTAGAATCTAGGGAATTTAATTATTTTTATTTAATTAAATTCTATCGAATTGAGCCATGGATTTAATTGTGTTTGAAAGTCGTTTCTATATCAAAATCCTGGACATGGACTTATTGTATATTCATTTGGTTATGTTTTGAGCATTGGATAACATAGTTGCTATGTTTATACTCATGAGAATATGTTTTCCTTATTGAATATACTATTGCCTTGTGTAATGATTTGCACATTTTGTATTTAACATCATTCATGCATAGCGTGTAACGAATCGCACACTGAAGATTCGACATTCATCACATCATATTAGTTGTGGACTTACAGCATGTACTGTATAGGTTTCCAAATTTGGTTGTGCTTAGTAGATAGTTGATTATCTTGCATATTCCTGTTGATATATGCATTGTTGCACAACTTGTTGATTTTGGAAACTTAGGGATGTCGTTGTTTAACTATGGCTAGGACGTGGTTCTAGTACGGGGGATAGTCCCTCTATATAGTCTAGTGCGCACATAGGGACGTTACCCATGGGCTAGTAACCTTAAAGTAACTATGTTGTCGGTCTGATCCGGCGTGACGTCCGAGTATCCACTTTGTTTGATTTCGCATTTCATTTTCAAGTTGATAACTAGATGATGTTGTAACTTGTAGTTTCTTATTTGTCGTTCCATTTTAAGTTACAAGATGTTAACTTTGCGAAATTGTGCTTTATGCGTTGTATTGGAAGTTCCAATGTTGGTTAAATTGCATCGATATTGAAAATCGTGTTTTGACGTTCTAATAAAGCTTAGGATTGATCCTATTGATTCATTTATAACATAGACGTTAGGTGGCATGAACCACTACTGTTATTTTGTGCTTTAGATTCTAAGTTGATGGCTTTGAGAACTTAAACCTTGTTGCACTGTATAACATGCTCTTTTGTTGTTGAATTGCATGGATAATGTGATTCTTGTTAACTTGTATTCAAATATGCTTTCGTCATGTTGTATGGATTACTCTAGACCTAATTCAATTGTATTGAAAATGCAATTCATGTTAATCTATGCTCAAGCATTCTTCTTGTCGTGTTCTTTGGATTATCCCAACCATTATTCGTTTCATACACGTATGTATATCATGATTCTTGTTGCTTAGACTCTAAGGTAGCTTAGGATGCTCCCCGAGTCTCACTTGGACATAGACGTTAGGTGGCATGAGCCCCTTTAACATGTTTCACCTTAAGGTGATAAATTTATAAAATGCTAGGTCAATGCATGCTCATCTCCTACGAGTAGCTTCATGTTACTCACCCCTACGATACTGGGGCATATTTCAGGTACAAAGACTTGGATCGTGACGCCTAGCATTCCTTTGATGTCGAGTAGCTTTCAAGTTTCATTTCATGCAAATGTTAGCATGAAATGTCATTTTGTAGACTTATATGTCAAAATATGTATGTTTGATTCCATGTATGTAATGTGTACTTAAGTACACTCCTTTCAAAGTATTTGATATGTATGAGATGAGGCCGGAGGCCAATGACATGTATATTGTATTCTATGCAACTTTTTAACTTCATGAAATGTTATGAAAAACTTGAAAAATTGCAAGTCATTGCTTCACTACGGTTGCATCGGGTGTGGGAATTCCATTTTCATTCTTTTATAGGGTCTTATTAATCTTGTATGAAGTGTGGCCAAGGGCCAAATGGTCATTTGATCCCGTTTTGCATTTTTGGATTCCATGTTTTCCATTCCAAGTCCATTTTTGCCTTTTTGCCCGTTGGGGGGTCGAATTTTGTATCGGCTATATTTTTAAGCTATGGACCATTGTAGCGTGTCTAAATAGGTAAGTTACGTTTGCGTGCATGGTCGTTTCCGGGCAAAACCTTATCGTTTGTGTTTTAAGCCTCTTGTGAATTCATTTCGCATTTTTTTTGCATATTCTAATCTAGGGGCATTATGGACCTTTCACATCAGTTTTATTTTCTTCTTTTGACATGGTTGAATAGAAAACATGATTTTAGGGGTGGGTTTCTTCTTTGTGTTTTTCCAGAAAATGTCGTCTTGGTACCGGAAATCCCTCGTGAAGTTTCAGCTTCCAGTTTTCATTTAGCAGCTTTATGACTCTCTTGTTCAGTTCTGATCTAGGGGCATTTTCGGGATTTCACAGTGAGTTTTTTTCAATTCCGTCTGTGTGGTCAGGTAGCAAAATCAATTTTAGTGGGGGTTTCTTCTTCGTGTTTTTCCAGAAAAACTCGTCTTGACCTCCGTTTCAAGCCTCAGTTCTGGGCAGATCAAAAAAAAATGTAGCAGCAGCCAAGGGCTGCCACCAGCCATGTCTTTGGGCGCCGGCATGCACGCTGGTGGGCTCGCGCATGGGCGCCGTGTGCACCATGGGCCCTCGTCGGGCCGCCACGACGTCAATTCTTCTTTTGGGCTTTTCTCCTTCGTCCGGACTCAGATTCAAGTGAATTTTTTTTTTAACTTGATTAATTTTTCGTCGTCTATCTAACGGTGTGCTTGGTTACACCCGAATATTTTTGAATAATTACCAGTTTGCCCTTATAGCTTTAAGTGTTCGTTTTTCGTCGTCATGCCGTTTCTCCTTTGTTCGGACTCCAAATCATGCGATTCTTGAGTCCATCTTGATTAGTTTTTCATTGTCCTTCCAGTGGTGTGCTCGGTGGCACCCGAATTTATAGTTTTCAGAAATGACTATTTTGCCCCTGGGGGCTTATTTGTCATATTTTCGATCTTTTGCTTCTGCATCAGTTCTTGTTGAGTTCCACGACCTCATGGAAGATCACTTTGACTTCTTAGAGTCTTGTTTTCTATTTTTGCTTCCACATTCGGATCCGTTATCGGATCATCCTTACGGTTCATCACAGGACACGCTGGCCTAAAAATTAGGGTCGTCACACTCTGCCAACTAAGAAGAAAATTTTATTTTTCTTTCTCACTTCAAAGGTTAAGAAAAATAATTATTTATATTAAACTGCTATTATTCATACTTTACACATAATTAAAATTGTTAAGCCTGGAGTCTCGCAAATAATTATTTATTTATTTATATTAGAATATTATAGTTCATTCTTTATAGAAAATTAAATTGTTGAACCCGAAGTCTCGCAAATACTAAATTATTTATATTTAATGATCTTTGCAAATCCAAAGTTTTGCATATATTAATATATTCTTCGTGAGCCTGAAGTTTCACGAATATTTGGTACTCTTTATGAACCCGAAGTTTCGCAAAACTTATTGGCTTGAAGTCCAAATGAACCCAAAATTCTTTGACCTGAAGTCATTTACACTGAGTACTCCTTACAAACCTGAAGTTTTGCAAAATGTAGAAATATAAATTATATACTATTTAGAGAAGTACGTGCCTGATTACATACCCATATGATATATTGCATGTTCACATTTCGACCATTTTTTTTTTTGGTTCATTTATTATACAAATGATTATGCCTTTTGAGATATGATACATATATGAAAAAATGTGAAAAAAAAAATATATATATATATATAAAATAAATAAATAAATAAACCACAAAATTGAACTAAGGCCCTTTAATAAGCAAGTTGAGTTAACGAGCCACCAAGTCACTGGTACTGTTGTGAATATAGATTGACTTTTATATATATATATATATATATATATATGATACGACCACTATGAAAATCATATTATAATGACTGTGGTACTTCAATAATCTCAAATTGATTACTCTTTTTATTATGATGCATACCTCAGTTCGATTATGATGAAATAACTCTAACTGTGTTATTTTATCATTCATAGTTCCATGATAATGTCGAATCTTACCAAACTTGAATTTGTTGCCCTTAATATTTCGAGCAAAAACTACCTATCATGGATTCTTGACGCCGAGATTCATCTCGTCGCCATGGATTTTGGGTATACAATTAAAGCAGATAATTAATGAAGCATCCATGTAGGATAGTGCAAAAGTAATGATTTTTCTTCGCCATCATTTACATGAAGAATTAAAAACTGAGTACCTAAAGGTTATCTTATGGAATAATTTAAAAGAACAATATGAGCATCAGAAAACTGAATTTTTCTTCCAAAAGCTCGATTTGACCGGATACATTTGCGATTACAAGATTTTAAAACCATAGTGAGTATAATTCAGCTCTTTTCAAAATCAGTTCACAATTAATCTTGTGTGGAGAAAAAATCATTGATGAGGACATGTTAGAAAAAACATTTTCCACGTATCATGCCTCAAATGTGCTGCTACAGCAGTAGTACCGAGAGCGTCGACTTACCAAATACTCTGAGTTGATTTCTTGCTTACTAGAAGCTGAACAAAATAATGAGCTTTTATTAAAAAATCATCAGTCCCGTCCGACCAGAGCACCATTACCAGAAGCGACTGCATCCTCATCTCACAGTTGTGGATGTGGTCGTGGTTGTAATGTCCCGGAATTTGGGGTATTTTTTTTTTTTTTTTACTTATTTTCCACATCTCGATGTGCGCGTCGTGTGGGTCCAGGTCTTATTTTTCATTACCTTTATTTCATTATTGGAGTATTTGAGATGTGTGTATGCATGGAGTATTTATTTCATTACCTTTATTTCATTATATATGTGGTTAGTGAGTGGAAGGGGATATTTTATGGCTTATGTGTAGTTAGTGTGGAAAAATGGGTTATTTTGGTAACTTTGGAAGGTCAAAAGGAAGACTAAATGTGAGACACTCATTTGAAGAGGCTAGAGTCAAATTTTGGGCCACACACCACTCACCACACACTCTCTCACACCACTCAACACACACTCTCTCTTAGCCATCTCTTCCTCTCTCTTCATTCTTCTTTCTTTCTCTATATCTCTAAAATTAAACGAAAAAAATTCATTCGTAAAATTTTAAGAAAAAGGAAAGGGAGGTAAATGATCGGGTCGTTACACAGAGTCTCCTGCTGATAACATTTTATAAATATAGAACAAATATAGTACAAGAAATATAAAACACATGAGATGAGAAGGAACGAGGAGGGAAATGAACTTTCTATTATTTCTTTTTGGTGTATCTTGTTTAGGATTTTTAGTAGCATGTATAAACAAAGTTTCACACCACCACAACTTGCCACCTTGCATTTTCCTGACACACATTTAGGAACCTACAATAATTTGCTCCACATCACATACAATACATAATGTAATATAATTTTTTATATAAATATTGATCTTAGTAGCTGTGTATATCTACATATATATTGAAAATATATAATTCAAAAAAAAAAAAAAGTGCAACCTAAAAAAAATATATATGGAAAACTAATATAAGAAAAAATTTCTTTAGTAATTGTTTCAAATTTTCAAAAGTTTAATTTTTGAATTTTTTGAATATTTTGATTCTAAATTCCCAAATATATATATCATTATTAGCTTCATGAAAGGTTTAAAAATTTTAATAAATAATTGTAACTAAACAAATCTCACAAGGTTTAATAAAACACAATTATTATGATTAAAATAGAGAAGTAATTTAATAATTTATATAATGAGTAGTTATATATTTTTTTATTTATAACTAAAAATATTAACATATATAATATCATTATTGTTTTCTGGCATTCTTGCCATCGTACTCTCACAATACTGTAGTTTTTCTTTCTTCCCGTGCTCCCAAGACTTGTTGATAGAGATTTATATTTAATTCGACATAATTTTCTTGTAAATGTCATATTTAAGCTTCGTTTGGTTAGATGGAAATAGTAAAAAAGAAAAGAAATGGAATTTTTTAAAACATTTTAGGAGTTTTATTTAACAGGAAAAGAAAATTTTTGAGGAAAATCACTTTCCATAACAACCTAATTTTTCCTTAATTAAAATTTTCTTCCAAAAATCACAAGAAAATTTTGAGAAAGTTTTGTGAACTTATAATATTGCCTTTATGGTAAATTACATACTATTTAAACCCTACAATAATAATTTTACATAAATTTCTTGAAAAAAAAATTCAAGTGGCTAACCAAATTGACTTGGAAACTTAATTTTCCTTCACGTCACTTCACTTTCTTTCACTTTCACTTTCACTTTCACTTAATGTTCCTGGAAGAAAATTTTATTTATTTTATTAGACATGACAGACATTGGTATAATTTTCTTCTTTTTCTCTCCTAAATTCATATAATGAATATTATACATGTCTATATGCAAATGAAATAACATTTTTTTTAGGGATTGCAATAATAATAAACTTACATTTTTATTACACAAGATTTAAGTTTTCAAAAGTATGGCTAAAGGATTCCAATTTGATATTGTATGAGTAAAAAGGAAAATAAGTTAAATTTATTTTCACTCACTATTTTTGAGCCAACAAATAAATATTTTGAAAATATTTTTTGGAGAGAGCCAAATTAAAATTTATTATGAATTTTGGAATCATACATTAAGTTTATTTACAATATAAATATTTTGGGACTATTAAAAAAAATTTTGAAAATTTTTGGGGGCCACCGGCTCCCCCTGCGACTCACAAGGGATAATAAATGGGGTGGACTTATTGTATTTGTTTATGAGGTGGAGGCCATATATTTATCATTTTGGTGGTTTTATTGTAATTTTAATTTCTCCATATCTCAGGGTGTCACTCTGTCTTTAACTCCATCTCTCTTTTAAGGCAACATCTGCACTTGACCTCTATGCCCCTTAAATAAAACGTTGACAAAATTTTCATCCAATTCCTTCTCCACCAAGTGTTCATATGAAAAGTTCAAAGTAAAATATACACAAGACTTTGACTCACTCCTCACCACTTATTTGTTTTTTTGGGTGAAACCACTCCTCACCAACCTTTGTTGAACTGTTGGAACACAATATTGGGTACTTGTTGGGCGAATCTTTTATTATTATTATTATATGTCAGAGTTGGTATAGACTTCAGATTTATAGCTATATAAACCTGATCCAGTTTTAGCAACCAGATATATATATATATTTCTTGTTTTTTGTTTTTTTTTTTTTTGGGGTGAAAACACTCCTCACCAACCTTTGTTGGACTCTTGGATCACAATATTGGGTAGTTGTTCGGCGAATCTTTTATCTTTTTTACCACATGTCAGAGTTAGTATAGACTTCAGATTTATAGCTATATAAACCTGATATAGTTTTAGCAACCAGATAGGTAAAGTTGAAGAGAACAATCAAACTTTTTCCAAGCAGTGGAGATACTCTCCATCCAGAAATTTGGGAATGAATGCTCCAATTGTTCAACACATCTCAGGGTGTTTTATCAAACCACAGTATATAACAGATGAATCAAAACAACCCATTCATTTGTCACAATGGGACTTAGCCATGCTCTCAGTTCATTACATCCAAAAGGGTCTACTCTTCATCAAGCCTCAAGCAGTTGATGATCAAGCAGACCCCATCAAACCTCTCCTGGAAAAGCTCAAAGTGTCCCTCTCTCTTGCTCTCGTTCATTTCTATCCGCTTGCCGGTCGCTTAGCCACACTCAAACAAGAAAATCCACCTTGCTACTCTGTATTTATCGATTGCAATGACAGCCCGGGGGCCAGATTCATCCATGCAGCCGTGGACTTGACAGTGTCCGACATCCTTTTGCCTACTGATGTCCCTCTAGTTGTCCAATCGTTCTTTGATCACGACAAAGCAATTAATCATGACGGTCACACCATGTCTCTGTTATCAATTCAGGTGACTCCAAAATCTCAAGCCATTAGAAAAAAAATGCATTCAAAAAGTTAAGCTGTTAGAGAGAATGTAACTTTATTTTTTTATCTTCTAACAGGTGACAGAGCTAGTTGATGGGATCTTTATAGGATGTTCCATAAACCATGTTGTCGTGGATGGAACATCTTTCTGGCATTTCTTTAGGGCATGGTCAGAGATTTTCAAAGCACAAGGACAGGACAATATTCCCATTTCTCACCCACCAATTCACAAGCGTTGGATTCCTGAGGGCCATGGTCCAATTATCAGCCTTCCTTTTACCCACCATGATCAGTTCCTCAGCAGACATGAAGCACCCCAAATGAGGGAAAGAGTCTTCCACTTCTCAACAGAGTCCATAGCAAAAATCAAAGCCAAAGCCAATTCAGAATGCAAGTCCAACAACATCTCCTCCTTGCAGGCCTTGTCAGCACTTGTTTGGAGGTCCGTCACAAGGGTGCGGCGTCTACCAGCTGACCAGGAGACCAGTTGCAGAATGGCCATTAATAACAGATCAAGATTGAGCCCACCATTGCCCCAGGAATACTTTGGAAATTCAATCCAGACAGTGAGAGGAATCGCCACAGCTGGACAACTGCTTGAACACAATCTCGGGTGGGCAGCTTCACTATTGCATCAAGCTGTGACTAACCACAGTGACAATGCATTAAGAGAGTGGGTTGAGGCATGGTTTGAGTCTCCCTTTATATACCAACTTGGACGGTTCTTTGATCCCTGCAGCATTATGATGGGAAGCTCACCGCGGTTTGACATGTATGGGAATGAGTTCGGATTGGGGAAAGCAGTGGCACTTCGTAGTGGATACGCGAACAAATTTGATGGGAAAGTGTCATTGTATCCGGGATGTGAAGGCGGAGGGAGTATGGATTTGGAGATATGTCTTTCACCAGATTTGATGTGTGCTCTTGAATCCGACAAGGAGTTCATGGAGGCTATCCTTTAATCTAATATTTTATGTACTAGAATTTGCAATGTTGAAGTTGAATGCTTCACAATTAGCCTTATCTTGCAAACCATGAATTGAATAATTTAATGGATTGACTTAGTTTTATGTTAATATTTTTTCGTCAGTTATGCTTGGTAGGATGGAATTGGTGCATTGAAATTGGAATTAGAGAAAAATTATTTAAAACTTGTTAATGTCATGGATAAGGTAGCTGCTTGTAGTTAATTGTTAAATTTTGTAGCAATGTATTGAAGCAGAAATCTAAAACAAAGTGTCCAAAGGGGGACATGAAAGAATCCAAATATCAAACGTTATTAGTTCATGATAGAGTGACGAAGGGGTTTCTGAGAGGATAAAACTTCTATAAAACTTCATTTGGGCTCTACTTGTCATCCCTCCCCTTTTTCGTTCATATTTGTGCAGAGAAAGATGACTTGTCTATTTTGTTATCTTTTCTCTTTCCATCTCTTCTTTACCAAATGAAAAAAATTTCTTCACCCCTTATGCTCTGCTCGGTAGGAAGGCAAAATTTCTCTTTCCATCTCTTCTTTACTATTATTTCTTTCACTCCTTTTCTTTCCGACCTACCGAAGGAAACATAAAAGACTAGAACAGTTAGTTCTAAACTTACTCCACTTGGATTTATGAGGTGATAGAAAGGATGGACGGCTTTCTAGAGGGGAAGAGTCAAAAGTCAAGGAAGTACCAAAAGAAAAAAAAAAATTGGAAAAATCAAATTTAGGTGCCTTGACAATTGTAGATCCTTATGTATATACACACACACACACACACACTAAACCGACGCAGTGACCAACCGGAAAAGCTACAGTCGTAGAACCAAACTCCATTGACAATTGTAGATCCCAGACGACACAAAATTCGGAACCCAACCTCCATTGACGAGCTGAAGAACCTAAAAAACTCCAAATCCACTCAAACCTCAACTGAACCCACCACCAATCTCTTGCAACTCAAATTTTCAATTGTTTCTTTGGTTGTTTCAGTTGATGCTAATGATGCTAAGATTTAGTGAAGAGTTGCTATTGTAGAAGCACAACTAATACTGTAGTCCTCTGAAATCCTCAATCTCTACAAATCCCATTGCACCACCGTCGTCAGCCCTCCTCGGACGAACCAAGGACTTCAATTAAATACCAACTTAAGTTAGTACATTCTTGAATCATTTAGAATCGAAGGTTTTTAAGTGGGCATCATTTCCTCGGACGGACCAAGGACTTGGGACCATTGGAGGAGCAAGCGTACGGCGCGCGTCGGGCCGATCCCGCTTATTATAATATATATATTAAATTTATAAATTTTTACGTATACATATGAAAATTTTCATATAATATCTTTCTAAAAATTTTATTTTCTAAATTTATCTCTTATATTTTGTATTTTGTATTTTTTTTTTTTTTAACTCTTTAAATTCGTTTAATTTCCTTTAAAAAAAAGTCAAAATTTTCTTTTTGAATTAAACTCCAATTTTTTTTACTTTCAAAATTCTCTAATTTTACTTTTCTTTTTTAATTTTTTGTTGAGTGAACAAATAATCCGTCAATCCGATCCGAACCAATCTGATTCGTGGGTTTGGTTCGGTTTTCAAATCTCATGATTCGGTGATAATTTAGAAAAATAGCAATCTGCTAACTGATCTGATCCGTTAACCGAACCTAATCGATTTGTTACCTTAATTATATATGTACACACAAATTTTGTAATATGCAAATAAGAAACAAAATTGGGAGCAAATAGAATAGTTTATTAATTTATAAAGATGGAGTACAATCCCCTGTAATAATATTTTACAAAGAATAAGGTCATCTGAATCGATCTCCTTTTTGGTTGGTTGGATCCAAGGGCTACACGAGCTTGATCTTGAATCACCGTGGAATTTGAATGAAAAACGACACGTCTTTGGCTGTGCTTGTTGTTGATCACCGTGGAATTTGGATGAAAAACAGTACAATTTGATGTGCTTGTTGTTCTTCGTCTTCAGAGAGGATTTGTTGAATTTGGTGAAGAACGGTACGACTTTGGATGTGCTTGGTGTTCTTCGCCTTTAGGTTTGCCCTCTGGATTTCTGGCCCTCTGGATTTTTTATTCCTTCTGGATTTCTAAGTCTCTGGATTTCTGGACTCTAAATTTGTCTCCCTTCTGAATTTCTGGATTCTGAATTTGTGTCCCTTCTTTCTTCCTCCAGGCCTCTATTTATAGGCTTCTTGGGTTGATAGGATGATGACACGTGTCATCTCCTGATAAGGATAAAATTATAACTAGGCTGGGCCGCCGGTTATATTATGATAATTATCCTTAAAAAAAATTATTTCAAATATATTTTATCAGGAATAATTATCTGTTTATTTAACCATCTGGGCTGGGTTAATTAAATAATTTAAGTGGACTAAGCTTGGGCCAATTAAATAACTTAATCAAACATTAGGCCCATATTTAATAGGTCCATTTGTCAAAACCAAAGCTTATTAAAATTTTAGTATCTACAAATTGCCCCCACTTCGAGTCCCAAGTTGATTTTTTTCTTCTTCTCTCTCTCTCTCTCTCACCTTTTTTTTTTTTTTTTTTTTTTTCCTTTCCTTTTTCTCTTTTTTTTTTTTTTTCACATAATTTTTTTCTTCTCTTTTTTTTTCTTTCCTTTTTTTTTTTCTCTTTTTTTTTCCTTTCCTCTCTCTCTTTCTCTCTTTTCTTTTTCTTTTTCTTTTTTTTTTTTCCACATTTTTTTTTTTCACGACTTTTTTTTTTTTCATTTTTTTTTTTTCACGATTTTTTTTCCCTTCCTCTTTTTTTTTTTTTTTGAAGGGCTTGATGGGGTATAACAACTTGATTTTGCTAGCTGTAGCAGAAATTGAAATCGTCCTTCTAGACAATACCGATCGAGCTTCAAATTTGTTTGTTGTTTCATCATGGTGGTATTCAAGTGTTTTATGAAGCAAAAGATGACTATCTTAGAGAGCGAAAATAGTCGAAGAAGCCAAAAAAATCACATTAAACGTATCCGACTCACTTCTCAGTCGCAATGCCATTTGTGATACCCCCGGATTTCCAGATGCGGGTTGGCCAGGCCCACACTCGATTATTTGAGGATATCAAACCAATTAGCAATAAACGAACACAATACAATTAAAATAATCAGGAATAAATAAAACTGCTGAAAAGAAACTAAGAAGATAATCCAAAACTAAAACCTCAGAATAAAATTTTCTAAATAAGAAATTATTTTGGTACATCCAACTTCTCCATTTTTAATACAACTCGGGAATCCATATGGTGGACCCCTAAAAACCAACACTGGAATCCATATGGTGGACCCCTAGAAACCAACACTGGAAAGCGAATAACCAAAAAGAGGTCCAATGCTAAACCATGAAGAAACCTCATACGTCGTCGGTAGAATGAGTAGCCATCTCTGCTCAGCACGAACAAGCTCTAAGACCTGGAACCATCTGTTACCTGAAAAATAATAGTGGGTCAGGCCCACGAACAAGTTCTATCCTAACTATAATCCAAACAGAGACCCGATACGCAGATACATCCTAGATGTCTCAACCATAACTATATAGTCCGTAAATAGATATATATCCACACTACAGAACTCTCACTGGACTATGACGAGGGTTTTAACCTAAATAGAAGGTAACATGCAAAACGCACCTGAGTGGGCATGACTACCTAAGCCTAACAGGGTATACCTTAACCAGTATAGCCAACTATGCATCCTACTGCATATACGCTTCCTAACCGATGATCCTGAGACTCAAGCTCATACTGCGGTACCATAAATATATATTTAAAGTCCGATCCTATCCATTCACAAGAAATCCAGTTAGTCGTTCAGCTTGTTCAGCCGCACAGACTAACATAAATTATATGTATATAAATTCCTTCCAAATAATATGTTGTGTCGGTCAACTGTTCGTCGTCCAGACATGACACATAATTAGGATTTAAATGTTTTAATTAAATTCCTAACCTTCCTATTACAGAAATATAAACAACCATCCAATATGTCGTTCAACTGTTTTAGTTGACAGGACATGAAACCATGTAGGATTTAACTGTTTTAGTTAATCCATTCCGTATGTATGAATGGGTAGGAATTAACGTTGTGACCTTTTCCGTCCCTCCGTATGCCACTGTCCCATACCGGTGCATACCATGCAAATGATCCGTAAATGATGCAACAACTCAAATAGTACATTAATTAAATCCACACAATTCAAATAGTTGATAAAACAAAAATGTAAACAGTTCATCACTATAATCCCAAAATAATATCCATGAAATTGACGAAACAAAGTTTAATCGTTTGTCAATTTAAAATCCAGAATCCATTCATATAATTGACAGAAAATATGCAATTTAGTCTTCAATTAAATCTAGGTTAACTTCCATGTAAATTACAGAACCTATGTTTTAGTTCAGCAATTTAATTCCAAAACCAATATACTGTAGAATTATAACTAGCAGATTAACAAGTAAAAACTAAAATCATGACTCAGTTAAGTGCAGATTAATGTATAATAACTCAGCAATTAAAATCCTAGCCTTAATCCATGTAATTGCAGAAACAAGTTTAAATCTTTCAGCAATTAAAAATCCAAAGCATGTATAGGTTATATTTGATAAATAATTAGCCTTACTGTGATTTAAAGCAAGAGTTATACTCATGCGATAATCCGTTAAACCGCCGAATTAAATTAACCCATTAATTTTCCTTCAACCGGTAACAGTATGCAAAGTGGTTAATATATCATACTGTTCATCCAATAAATTTAACAGGTAATTTATGTAATTAGAGGTCTTACTAGCTTCTGGAATTACAAATTAAATCTCCCAGTAAAGCCCCAAAACTGATTCAGGAAGAACCAAGCACTCAACAGTACTCGTTAAAAAAATCCAGAACAAATAAAAATGAGAAAACCTGCTCTTAAAATGCAAGAGCAGGATCTTGCAAGCATGGAGCCACCTCCCTACATGGGAGAGCAGGCTCTTGAGAGTTAGGAGCCGGCTCTTGACTCCCCAGAGCCGGCTCTGCACTTTGAGGGAGCTGGCTCCCTCTTTTATGGAGCCGGCTTTCTCCCTCTCTCAGCCTTGTTCCGTTTCCGCTTCATCTTCTTCGTTTCCGACTGATTCCAACCCCTCCGTTCTTCATTTATATTGACCTTAGGAGTCTAATATGCATCCAGTAATATCCCAGTTATTCTTTCCAACCAGTTTGCATTAAAAAGAACCATAAAAACCTTTGCTGATTTAAAAATTGTTTTAACAACAGGCAACATATGTCAACTTCCAGAAACCATTACAGTTTAAGCTAAATACATACAGACGAGTAATTAATCATTTGTTAAGCATGTAATATTCCATTAATATCCAATTATCAATCCAGTCATTTGTTTACCATAATTTGTATTAACAGAACAATTAAAACAATTACCGTTTCAACATGCTCAAAGATTTAAAAGTGAAACCGAACTTGCAAGAACGATTTTAGTTTAATTTCAACAAATGAAAATAATTAATTTAATCTATACTAAGCATGCATGATCTGTTTAATATCCGTTTAAGATCCTAGAGAACATCTAAGAATGCACAGAACACAGGCCAAAGGGAGAGAGACAGAATAGAACTTGCCTCTGTGGTTTGTTTTGAATAAAAACCTCGTCGCCGTCTTCCTAAGTTTTCCTACGACATCCAAGTCACTATTCAATCTCCTATTGCTCAATCTTCCCTTCTCCTACATCCATCCTTCAAGCCACGGCCAAACCCTCACCAAAGTTGTTCTGTTTGTTTCTCACAACCTCTCTCTGTTTTCTCTCTAAAACTCTCTGTAACATAAACCCTTGTATACGTGAATAGGGTTTGTGATTTGGTTTAAACCCTAAACAACCTTAATACGATATATTTATAGGTGTAAAGGATAACCTAATTCTAATTAACGAGGAGACGCAACCGCAAAAAGAAAAGAAAAGAAAATAAATTATAAAATAAAAATATAAGTCGGCTATGGATTTCATATTTATATAAAACCCTAAAATCATATTAGTCAAATTAACCCTATATACATATATACCCATATATACATGAATATAAAATCATGAGTATTAACCGTACCCATGTAATCCAACCCATCCAATCGGATAAAATAAAACATATACTTAACAAAGCAACTAAAACCACAATTAAATTAAATAGAATAATTAATCAAATAAGGCAAATTCAAATACACAATTAACAATTAAATCAAATAGAAATAAAACAATTAAACACATAAGCAAATAGACACAAAATCAATTAAGCAAATAGACACAAAATCAATTAAAAATGCACAAAAATAAACTTTAAATTCCAATTTTATCCTTTTGGAAAATAGGGGTATTCCACCATTCATATGCCTGATCCTGACAATGAACATTATTCTTCTCATTGGACACGCATTCAAATGCTTGATCCCGACAATGAACATTGTTCTTCTCATTGGACACACAAGACTACAGGCGACCTCACCAACTTTGGTCTTGATCAGATTAATGAAGAATCCATTGTCTCGGAAGCCTTGATATTAAATTCTTCACTTCATGAGAGAGTTGTTGAAGAGCACAATTTTCACTCTTGGGTCTCAATGTTCCGGTGAATGAAGTATCATGGAGTATTCCCTGTATACTTTTTGCTGAATTGCCACACACCGAACTATATTGGGAATGGTTAGAAGATGTCTTGGCGCGTTTCCATGATTTTCTATCAAAACAACAATTATATGGTGATCTATTTGCCCCTTATTTTCATATGATCGCCATGAAGATGTATTCAAAGCATTCCTTGAATGTTGGTGCCCAGCCACTAATATCCTTCATGGTTCTATCGGTGAGCTATCTTCATATGAGCACCATGGAGATATATTCAAAGCATTCCTCAAATGTTGGTGCCCAACCACTAATATTCTTCATGGTTCTATCGGTGAGCTGTCTTCATATGATCACCATGGAGATGTATTCATAGCATTCCTCGAATGTTGGTGCCCAGCTAGTAATATTCTTCATGGTTCTATCGGTAAGCGAATTTTTTTTTCGACCTTCAATAGAAAGCCAAAGATCTTTTTTAGTAATACCTCGGCGGCAAGCAAAATTTTTCTTCAACGACAGCTCAACGGAAAGCCAAATTTCTCTTTTAGCAATACCTCGGCGGAGAGAAGAATTATTTTTTTCCTCAACGACACCTCAACAGAAAGCCAAATTTATCTTTCAACAATACATCGGCGGTAAGTAAATATTTTTTAGCAGTACCTTGACGGAAAGCCAAAATTTTCTTTCAGCAACACCTCGGCGGCGAGCAGAATTTTTTTCTTTCAACAACACTTTAGTGGTGAGTCAAAATTTTGTTGCAATAACACCTTGGTGATGAACCAGATTCTTCAGCGATGCCTTGGCAGCAAAAAATTTTTCTCTTTCAGCAATACCTTGGCGATGAGCAGAAATTTTCTAAGCAGTTACAGTCTGGCGACGAACCAATTTATTTCTTCGCAGCTACACTTTGCTGGATCAAAATTTCTTTTGTAGCTACAACTATGATGACAGACCAAAATTCTTCTTTGCATTTACACTTTGGAGGCGGGCCAAATTTCTTCTTTGCAGCTATACTTTGGTGGCGTGCCAAGTTGACAGGTGCGACGAGCACTTTTTGATATCGCATGATGAGTGACTTTGCCTTTTGCAACTTTAAGGAGTTTTTTTTTTTTTTTTAGTGGACTGAACTTGGAACAGGCCTCCAAGATGCCTACGAACCCTGAACAGGGATCAATTCATCACGTAATTCAATTTTTTTCTTCTTCCAGATAGTTTATACTGGTAGCAAAAGGTTCTTGATTTTTTTTTTTTGGTCCAGGTAGACAGTTTAAACTCGTGTCAATGAGTGTCATTTTTTTTTTTGGGAGATAGTTTAAACTCGTATCAAGGAGTTCTTGATTTTTTTTTCTTCAGGTAAATAGTTTAAACTCATGTCAAAGAGTGTCATTTTTTTTTTTGGGAGACAATTTAAACTCGTATCAAGGAGTTCTTGATTTTTTTTTTTTTTTTTTTCCAGGTAGACAGTTTAAGCTCGTGTCAAGGAGTGTCATTTTTTTTTCGAGAGACAGTTTAAACTTGTATCAAGGAGTTCTTGATTTTTTTTTTTTTTTTTTTTTCAAGTATACAGTTTAAACTCGTGTCAAAGAGTGTCATTTTTTTTTTTTTTTTTTTTTTTTGAGGTAGACAATTTAAACTCGTGTCAAGGAGTGTCATCGACAGTTTAGGCTCGTATCTGGGAGCAGTTCAAATTTAATAATTTTCTTCAACTTTGTAAGAATCAGACGACAGTCTAAGCTTATACTGGAGGATACGGACTATCTCGTCGTCACTTTGAGGATTTTCTTCTTGGTTTCCTTGACTTAATGCCCCCTGTGATTTTGCACTTTCGGTTGAAGTCATTGTTGTAGCATGGTGCATTTCTTGATGCAAGTTTTTCGAAATGATGCTTATAATGAAAGATGAAGCTATTTCGTCATCCGATTTAGGAAGTATATTATCTTCTTCTTCGGACTCACTTCTCTCATCTTCTTGAAGGTTATCGAGTATATCTGGAACATTTTTCCTAGTACCATGATTTTTCATGCTAAGCTCTATGTCATAGGCTCGAGTAACAAGCTCTTTAAATGTGCGAGGCTTAATCCCTTGTAGGATGTAAAGAAGCTTCCAGCGCATACCTTGCATACATGCTTCAGCTGCAGAAATTTCAGACAAACGATCCTTGCAGTCAAGACTTAGAGCTCACCAACGGTTGATGTAGTTAACCACGGGTTCACCGTTCATCTGTTTTGTGTTTGTAAGCTCCAACATACTTATAGTACGACGAGTGCTGTAGAAACGGTTGAGAAATTCTCGATCCATCTATTCCCAATAGTCAATACCTCTAGCTTTGAGGTCTGTGTACCAATCAAATGCATTCCCTTTAAGGGAACGAACGAATTGCTTGACAAGGAGATCTCCGTATGTACCAGCATTGCAGCAAGTTTCTATAAAGTGTGTGACATGTTGCTTGGGATTGCCTTTTCCGTTAAATTGTTGAAGCTTTGGAGGTTGATACCCAACTGACATTTTTAAGATGTCAATTCTTTTCATGTAAGGCTTTGAGCACATGCGAGCACTTTGATAAACTCCACTGTATTGTTCTCATATGCAATTCACTATCATGTCTTGAAGTTGTTGGACAGAAAATGAGGTGACGGAGGCAGCATCAATTGTTGGATTGGTGGATACGTCATTTTGATCATCAATTGGAGTGTTCTCTGGCATGGAATTAGAATGAGGAATTCAGCCTTTGCTTGACTCAGTATTGTCGTCATGAAATTTTAACTTTTCTGTCTATAACGACCCGGTCATTTGCCTCCCTTTCTTTTTTTCTGAAATTTTACGAATGAATTTTTTTTCGTTTAATTTTCTTTTCTGAGCTCTATTTCGTGCCGTTTAGTGTCATCTTGAGTGCTCGGAATTGGTTTCTGACACTCTTTCATGTGAATTGACAACTTCCTTTGAGGACCGAGTCATTTTCGCATTTTCACTTTTCGGACACTATGCGACTTTCGTCCTTTTCCCTGTTTTGTCTTTTTCCCTATTCTGTCTTTTCCCCGTTTGTCACATTTGATGAGCGCTGAAAAGTACATTTTTAAACCCCTTAAGCTTGAGTGTTCTAGGCCCTTTATCTATCTTATTTACCCATTTTAGTACTTATTTATGTTTTTATTTATTTCAGGTCAATAATGTTAAAATGGGCTAAAAATGGATTCTTAAGGCCTTTTTGGAGTCAAACTAAGTCTTAGTGATGATCCGGAGCAAAAAGAGGCTGATTTGGAGCAAAAGGAGGCCAATGCTGAAAAACTGCCAAGTTAGATCAATCCAACTTTTTCTCTGATGGATCCAACTTCTCTGATCGATCCAACTTTTTCTCTGATCGATCTAACTTCTCTGATCAATCCAACTTTTTCTCTGATCGATCCAACTTCTCTGATCGATCCAACTTTTTCTCTGATTGATCGAATATTGCTGGCAGCGAGCTGTCTTATTTCGTGCGCGCCCAAAAGTCCACCTATCACATAGTACGGGATTAGATATTTTTGGGGCTACATTCCTGATTTAGTGACTAATGAAAAGACCTTCTATATAAAGGGAAGAGACCCATTTGTAAATAATCTTTTTATCATTTTTATTTTTACATTGTAATTTTATATTTCTCTCTCTAGCAAAGTTAGAGATTAGGGTTAGAAGAAAAGAGGGAAGTGGAGGCTTATCTCAAGAACACATCTCTAGACCTACTCTATTTCCATCTCTAGAGCTTCAAAGAAGAAAAAGAAGAAGAGGAAGAAGAAGATGGAGCCATGTTTAGAGCTTGATTCCATGACCACATCCACCTCCTCCATGATTGGCTAGATCTACACTTAGGGCTTGGATGAGTCCTAAGTCTTGTGTAATCTAAACCCTTGTATTTATACTTTTGGGGATTTATATATATATTGTTGTGATTAGTGCTCTAGCCTTGTGAATTTCATGAATCTTGGTATATTTCTATGATTTCTATGGTTTAATTCTTTCTATTAATTCTCTAATTTATTTACATGTCTATGTTTGATTAAATTAGGAATTATTTCTTACATGATTCATATGGATTAATTCTTCCTATTGATTCTCTATTTGATTACATGTTGTCTTATGTGTGATTATTTGGGAATTAATCTCTACACTAGTTTTTCTATATTAATTGCATGTCTATGTGTGGTTGATTGAAAATTTAGTGATGGCTAAGCATGGGGTTTCATTGAATGGGTTTATCAATTAATTTGATGGTTTATACCTATGCTTGATGGGTTGTTCTACAATTTAATTCATGCTTGTAGGTAGGTAGACAATCTATGCTTACTTAGATATTCCATGGCTTATTATTGCAAATTCCATGATTCTCTAGATTGACGTGTGCTACAATTGTTGCTACTTAGATGGGTTATGCTTAAAATTGATGGGTTGTGCTACACTTAGTTTAGGTAGACAATTCATACATAAATTAGATGGTCCATGCTTAATATTGCAATTGGTAGTCGCATTTTGTTCACAACAATGTATTCTCCATTAATGCAAAGCAAGTGGTTAATTACATGAGCTTAGTGGTGATTCCAACACGCTAAGACCTCTCTTCATATCTCTTAAATCCCTATCTCTAACTTATTTACTTTACTTGCATTTTAATTTAATTGCACCTTAGTTTAATCAAACCAATCTCTCTCTTTGCAATCTTGTGATACACTAGAGTCGAAGTTAAATTCCAACACGTATAATCCCTTGGGACGATCCCTACTCACTCTTTCTACTTTAGTAGTAGTGTTGGTTGTGGTTTTTATAAATTTAAATTTGACCCAAAAGGTTTTTCTTGAACCGCACATTCACTACATTATTTTGGCGTATATCGAGCGGCCTCGTCAAATTTTGGCACTGTTGCTTGGGATTAACGGTTTTGTTGGAATTAAACTAGACAATAGTGTTCATTTGATTGCTTCTATTTTTATTTTATTTTTCATTGTATATTCTTTTCTCTTGTTCTCATTATTATTTGTCAATTAGGTACTTGACTACAAGGAAGGCAAACTTTGGAACTTGAAGCAATAATTGGAGCTTAAAGCTAATATTAAAATTTGAAGTTGCTTAAGGACCGTTGTGAGCAATTCTTGAAACTCTTTTATTTTAATTGTGCACTTATTTGCATGCTTGTGATAGCCCTTGTTGAGGCTCATTATATTGCTTTATCTTTGTCCAAGCATAGGCCCTTGTTGAGGCCATTATTTGTTGCATTTGGATTTTAATTGTGAATGGAGGAATTATTTAATCCAAGTTTGGGGAAAATTACATCCCTCCACCTTATGCTCCTCCATCATGTTTTAATCCTTATGAGATTGAGTCCAATTCATTTCATGCATCATCTTATTATGGACTTGATCACTCATTTAATCCTTCTTATGACTATTGCCCTCCACTACCATTTTATGATGAACCAACTCCACCAACTTCTAAGTACTCACCCAGATTTGAAGAAAAAGTATTTGCTTTACTTAATGTGCATATTTCACAAACTCCACTTATTAATTCTCATTCTCAAACTTTAGCCAATCTTGAAGCTCAAGTTGAGCAAATTGCAAGTACTCTTTTTCGTCAAGAGGAGGAGGAGGAGGCAAATGAAAAAATGGCAAGAACTTCAATGTATATAGATGAGGATGATGAGAGTGAAGAGGATGAGACAAGTGAGCTAATACCTAGCACTCTATCTTGTATAGAGGAGGAAGTGGCAAGTGAGTTAGTGACTAATCCAACAGAGCATAACATGATTAATGAGGACTTTCCTTGTTTTGATTATGATTTTATCTATGACTTTGCTACTCTAGAGAGTGAGGAGATGTTGACCACAATAGAGGTAGGAGAGAAGGAGGAGGAACTTGTTGAAGAGGGTCTTCCTTCTATTATCTCCAATGACTCTCTTGAGGAATGCCTTTTTGAAATGTATAAAAATTGTGGTTTTGACTTTGAAAGCTCCAAAATGAAATAAACTCTCTAATGAACTCCTTAGCTTACTTGGAAGGTGAGGAGATGGTTATTTTTGAGGAGGAGAAGAGGGATGAAGAGAAGGTGTTTCTTGACATTCCAAATGAGTCTTTGAAAGACTTTACCTTGCCAAGTGCGAGGCCGCTCATCATTGATTTTACTTTCAAGACCGTGGATGACAAGAACAATATCATCTCTTTCATATCTTTTCAAGTCATTCTTTTTGGAGGATGATTTCATTGTCATAAGTGGAACATTAAATGAGAAAATGGAAAAGAGAGTCAATAAGGATGTTTCATATCCAGTTTTTGATTCTTTTGATTAGTGAGTTGGCCCAACGTCTTGCTAGAGACGTTAAACACTAGTATTCGTAGAGTTTCACAACTTTATTCCTCCCTCATTTCTTTTTGTTTTTCATTTCTTGTGAAGCCTAGATATTTGTTTTGGGTTCATATGCATTTCAAGGAACTGTGATAAGGATTACATGCACTTTCATGTCATAATTGAGCATTTGGCACAAGTTCGATCGATCTCAAATTGGAGTTCGATCGAACGAACTGTGGATTGCACTCAACACTTAGAAAATTTTTTGACCTGCATCCACCTGCATCCAAATCACCTCTCTGTCCAATCGATTGAAATTCATTCCTAGATCGATCTGAAGTCTTCGATCGATCCAATTTCAAAATTCGATCGATCTTGAGTTTTGACACTTGGAAAAATTTTGAGCCTTCTTTCAATCCAAAAATGTCAACTCTCGGGATCTCCATTTGACCATGTTTTCACATGTTCGATCGATCGAAAATATTCCTAGATCGATCTGAAGTTCTTTGATCGATCCAACTTCATCATTGGATCGATCTGCAGTGTTCCATACTTAAAAAAAAATTTTGAACCCCAAAACCTACATATTCTTGCTCTTTGTCAGATCGATCAAACATTTGTTCAGATCGATCTCTACTTTGAAATTTATCATTTTGACTTTGCTTTGACTTTATTTTGAATTTTGAATTTTAAAATTTGAAAAATTCTAAAAATATTTTATTTTATTTTATTAATTTTAAAAAAAAATCCAAAAATATTTTATTTTACAAAAACTCAAAAAAAAAAAAAAAAATTTATTTCATTTTTATTTTACTTCCTATTAATAAAAATAAAATAAAATAAAAAATCCCAAAAAGATTTTATTTTAGTTATTTTATTTTCTTCTATTTTATTTTATTTTTAAAAAATTCAAAAATATTTTTAAATTTTAATTTTTAGTTTTAATTTTTCAAAAATTTTTGAAAAATTCTAAAAAAAAAAAAGTTTATTCTTTGCATTCTTTATTTCCTTGCCTTTTTACTTCTTGCATTTCTATTTACTTGCTTTTTTTACTTTTGTTTGTGTACATATTTGTTTTGTCTAAATAAAAAAAAATAAAAAAAAAAAGAGACGGTTTTTCGAAGTGGCATTCTGTCTTGCTAGAGACGTTAAACTTAGCACCCATTTTGCATACTCTTGCATGTTTCATTTTTCTTTGCATGTTTTCACATTAAAAAAAAAAAAAAAAAAATTGTTTTGCATCCCTTATTTCTTTGCATTTTCATTCCTTTCATGTCTATTTGTTTTATTTTTGTGTGTGTGTACATACTTGTTATGTCTAAAAAAAAAGAGTTTTTATTTTCATTTTCATTTATTTTGTTCTCGCATCCTTTCTTACTTTTTTTTTTTTTTTCATTTCTTGTATTGTATATATTCTTTCATTGCATTTTGTTTTCTTTATTTTTACTTTTGCATTTTGTCATGCATTTTATTCTTTGTTTTTCTTGCATTTTGTATATACTTGCTTTCATAAAAAGAAAAATATAAAAAGATTCACCATTGTGCCTTTATGAGTAGTCATGCATACCTTATGATTTATATTGGGCTTGATCTCATATCTCTCTTTCATCTTGTGCTATATTGCCTTAGAATGCTTGATTATTCTTATCCCATTTGATATTTGATGTGAGTTGCTAGTGTGGTTATTCAAGTAGGTTGTTGATTCCAAGTTTGGGGGAGACGTCTTTCGAATTGGATCACTACCGGGCTTCATATCTTTGCCACCACGGTATACTCTTTCCATCTTTTTCATTGTTCTCATTGCACATTGAGGACAATATGTGGTTTAAGTTTGGGGGTAAGGTGTCTTTATTGCATTCTACTTAAAGTTGAACTTTAAATGCATGATTGAGATTAGAGATCCATGTTAGCTATGATTTTGATCTTTTGGGGACTATGTTGCTTAAAATTTAAAAATTGCTTGACTTGAGAGTCTAAAACTCCTTGTATGCCTTGTAGATGCCATTTAGGGGTAATTTTTTTGAAAGATTGATATCTTGCTTGCACTTGTGGTCCACATCATCTTGATTTTGTGATTATTTTGAGATTCACTCTAGTATTCTACACTAGCACAGGCACATACTAGCATTCATTTGTGGGGTACATGCTTTGTTGATTATTGAATTAGTTATATCTCAATTGAGCTAGTAGTGCATTGAAAGCTTTCATTCTTGATAAAGGTGGATAACAACCCCTTTTCACTAAGTAGCAGGGATTCTTGCCTCATTAAGCATTGAATTTTTTACGCCGAAAGGTGGAGGGCCCAAACTCTAGGTTAATAATTGAATACAAAAAAAAAAAAAAAAAAAAAAAAAAAAAAAAAAAAAAAAAGAAAAGAAGAAGAAGAAGCAAAAGCAATAAAAGTGAGGACTTCTCCTAAAAAGGTGAGAAATAGGAAATGATTAGATGGTTGTTGTCTTGATTTGTAACCTAGTTGATTTGAGCTTGTAAGTCCGTAGGGGTGTCTTAACACCTAGTGTGTAATGACCCGGTCATTTTTCTTCCTTTTCTTTTTCTTAGATTTTAACGGATATTTTTTTTCCGTTGTTTTTTCCTTTTTTGGTTCGGTTTTTCGTCACTTGATGTCGTCTCGAGTGCTCTAGAATGATTTCCGAAACTCTTTTCATTGGATTGACAACTTCCTTTGGGGATTATGTCATTTCCATATTTTATTTTTCTAAACACTATTTACATTTTATCTTTTTCTCGTTTATCCTTTTTCCTTGCACAACCTCACTTTTTGTGCTTGGATTTGATTCCGGTTTTGCATCCATTTATGATATTTGATTTCCATGATAGTGGTATTTTTACTTTTCTAGAAAAGCATGTTGATTGCTTACTTTTTTCATAAAGGGGCATTAATGCATACTTTAGTGTAATTATTCTTAACTTGTGGAGTTTTAGTGTAATTAAATAAAATAATTATTTTTCATCTTGGGGACCATTTTGTAATTAAATTTGGAAGATATTTTTAAAAAGGACCTTTTTACAATTTTTAAAAAGTGTGACAAGTGTCACACTCTCATTGGTCCACTTGTTGACATTTGTGTGGAAACACTTTAATACATTGGATGATGACATTTGGAGGGTGAGGATTCACCCACTTGTTGGCCTAGGATTGGTGCACTTGTTGGCTTGGATGGTTGACAAGTGTAGGTGTGGGATTAAGCCTAGGAAGGAGCCATGGATTGGTGACAAGTGTAGGTTCACAATTTAGTCTTGCAAATATCTTTGGGCCACTTTGGGATTATGGTTTTAAAGGAGGGTTTTTGTGTAATTGACCATAGATATGTGTGTTGACCATGGTGTAAGAGCACATAGTGAGTGGAGGATTTCTATTTCCTCCACTCACACTTAACCACATTATTTCATTCTCTTCCTTACAAGAAAACCCTAGCCTCCATGGATGGAGCTTGAAGCCTTAGGCATTGACCTTGATCTTTCAGGCCCTTCCACTTACTTTAGACCATAAAGCTTGGAATACTTTTTGTTCCCCTCATCCTCCTCTTCAAAACCCTTGAAGGATCTAGCCTAACTCCTAGTTTTGCTTTGGTATCTAGAGATTCAATTCTCTAGTGAGGTATTGATCTATTATTTTGAAGTATTTTTATGTCATTATTGAGTGTTTTACATGCATGGAAGAGAATGACTTGTATTTTTCCCTTAAACTGTTTTAACTTGAAATTAATCTTGTCAAATTAAATATAGAATATGAAAATATACTCAATTAGCTTTCATTTAGTTTTTGTTTCATGTAATTTGGATTTAAAATGAATTAGTTATGAATTTTTGAAGTTGCAAGCTAGTTGCTAGAAATTTGAAGCTTTTCCTTTTCTGTCCGGAAATGAATTTTTATATGGAGTTTTGGTGCTTCAATTGCCTTAAAATTTTTACTGAAACTTCCCCCCTGGGTTTTACATTACACACAATTTTTTCAAGATTTTAGAGCATTCCTAAATTTTTTTAAAAATCCGAAACTATCTGCTGTCCATGTTTTTATTGCAGTTGGAAAACATATTTTTAGATGATTTATTTCACTAACCTTTTGACATTGGATCATGGCTTAAATTTTCAGTTTTACACTCTCATATGTTTACTTCTAAAAAAAATTTGGTTTGCCCAATTTGGATGTCAAATGAATTTTTCATGAATTTTCAAAGTTGGAGGCTACAGGCTGAAAATGTGTTTTCTGGGCAGAATTTGTTTCAAAGTTATTGGTCAAAACTGTTTCAATTGGGAAAATATTTTGTTAAACTAAATTGATATTATCAAATTACAGTATTTAAGCTTTCATTGGGCTTTGGATTCATTCAATTTGGGTTAGAATTGAATTTTTTTATGAATTTTACAAGTTGAAGGTAGCAAGCTGAAAAATTTGTTTTGCGGACCAAAAATTTGGGGAGATTTCATTTCGGTGGTAATTGGGATTTTCATTCTCATTGAGGTAGGGAATGTTTTAGGATTATTTGTGTGTTGTATTGTGTGTTTGTCATGATTATACAACATATATGTATGCCTTGTATCAAATCTAGAAAGTTAGTAATTTTTATTTCTTTGTATAAGATTTAAAATTTATGATGATGTATAACTTTGATTTGAATTGTAGCATGCTAGGAAATTATGCTTAGATATGTTAGCTAACATATATTAAATTTGGATCATTTGATTAAGAATTACAACTTTTATTTAATATTTATCTTTAGTGAAAGTTTAATTCACATGGTTGTATCAAGCATTAAATCAAGTTGTAATGTGGTATTTAAATAGGCCTTGGCATTTTCTCTAACATAGATTAAATTGAGGGCATTTGGAATTGTTAAAAAATTTAGAGGAAATTAATTAATTAGCTTGATTAATTTTGTTTTAAGTGTTTTAATCACTTAACTTGTCATTTGATGTTATAGATATGATGACCATGATATATCTTTCAATATATATTAAATTGAGGTTATTTGGATTCACTTGGAATTTAGAGAATTTAACTATTTATTTTTAATTAAATTCTACCTTATTACTCCATGGATTTAATTGCATTTTGGAAGTTGTTTCTATATTTAAATCATGGATTTGGATTTGATGTATGTTCACTTGATTACTTTTGAGCATTGGATAACATAGTTGTTACTTTTATATTCATGAGAATATGTTTTTCCTTATTGAATATATTGTTGCTATGTGTAAGGAATTGCACACTTTGCATTTGACATCTTACATGCAATAGTAGTTGTGAATTTTGAGCATGTATTGTATAAGTTTCCAAAATTTGGATTGTGCTTGGTAAATAGTTGATATTTTGTATATACATGTTGATATATATACGTTGTTGCACAATTTGTTGATTTTGGAAACTTGGGGATGTCGTTGTTTGGCTACGGCTAGGACTTGGTTCTAGTACGGGGAATTGTCCCTCTATATAGTCTAGTGTGCACATAGGGAGGTTACCCATGGGCTAGTAACCCTAAAGTAACTATGTTGTCGGTCTGATCCGGCGTGACGTTCGAGTATCCACTTTGTTGATTTCGTATTTCATTTCAAGTTGATAACTTGATGATATTGTAACTTCTTGTTCCTTATTTGATTTCCTATTTTGAGCTTAAGATGTAGCTTTGTGAAAGCATGCTTCATGCGTTGTATTAGAAGTTCCATTGTTGGTTAAATTGCATCAATATCATAATTTGTGTTTTGATGTTCAAATGTAGTTTATGAATGACCTTATTGATTCATTTTGAGCATAGACATTAGGTAGCATGACCCATACTTTTTGTTTTCGTATTTTGGATTTCAAGTTGAAGACTTTGAGAATCTATATCTTGTTGCCTTGTATAACATGTTTCCATGTTGTTTGAATTGCATGAACAATGTGATTATGATAGAAATGATCTAGGTAGCTTAGCATGTTCCCTGGGTCTCATCTTGACATAGACGTTAGGTGGCATGAGCCCCTTTAACATGTTTCACCATAAGGTGATAAAATTGTAAAATGCTAGGTCGATGCATGCTCATCTCTTACGAGTAGCTTTATGTTACTCACCCCTACGATACTGGGGCATATTTTAGGTACAGGACTCAGGATTTGAAGATTCCATTGCTCCTTGGATGGCTTACCGTTTTTAAGTTTCTATTTTATGCAAGTGTTAGCATAAGATGCCTCTTTGTAGCCTTATTTGTTTAAACTTGTATTCGTTGATTCGTATATGTAAAGTGTACATAAGTGCACTCTTTTCAATGTATTTAACATGTATAAGATGAGGCCGGAGGCCAATGACATGTATCTCGTTTTCTATGCACTTTTGTTTTCAAAGTTTATTATGAAAATATTGGAAAATGTTAAGTCATTACTTCACAACTTTCGCATCGGGTGTTGAAATTTCATATCTTTTCTGCCCGGACTCAGAATCAGACAATTCTTGAGTCTAATTTTGTTCATTTTTTGTTGTCCTTCCAATGGTGTGCACGGTGGTACCCTTTTCAGTGAGAAATAACCATTTTGCCCTTAGTTCATCTCTTTTCGGGTTAGGCATTCTTGCTTCATTTGCTTGGCTCATTTGAGTTCCGTGGCTTCATGGAGAGTCATTTTGGGGCCTTAGAGATAATGTACATCTCTTAAGGTTATTTGGCTTCTTTCGCTTCTACATTTCGGGTCCGTTATTGGGTCAACTTCTGGTTCATCACTAACGCAACGGGTTGAGAAATCCGGGTCGTTACATAGTGCCCTAAAGCCGTCTGGTTCGGGAGTCATTGACCTAACGCTCGATCTCATGAATCACTAGAAAGCTTAAGAGATCAACACATTGCACTATACTTCCATCTTTGATCCTCAATAATAATAAAAAAATAATAATAATAATAAGTGAAAAGAATAAGCGCACCTAGATGAATAAAGTTTTAATAAAAGGTCCACTTTTTGTCTTGATGATTGGTACTAGATTTGTATGCTAGTTTGAGGGTAAGGATGCGATTAATTCTTTAGTTGGCTAAGATAGCAACATATTTGATGCCGGTCCACTCAAAAGGATTCTAGAGTTGTTTTGATTTGCATGATCATTTTCTTGATGTGTGGAGGACCATATTTGCTTGCTTGATGTTGAGATTTTGGGAGATTGCTTGGAAAGGGTTGAAAAGTTGCATACTTGAGGTAGTTTTCTCCTAATGCTTGTTTGCAATATTGGTACCTCTTTTGAAAGAATGAGCTTAATGTTTATAGGTATCATTTCTGGAAACCCTCACGAGACTTCACTAGTCCACTAGGGGTAACCTAGGGGTTTTAAAGGCTTGTTGCATGTGCTAAGTGCAATCGTGTTCCCTACGAAAGTGGCTCTATCATTTAATTGCTTTCTAGTTATAGTTGTTTAGTTGTTCATTTCATTTCATTACTTTGTAGTTCATTGCTAGGGATTAGCAATATTTAAGTTTAGGGGTGTGATGAGCGCTGAAAAGTATACTTTTAAACCCCTTAAGCTTGAGTGTTCTAGGACCTTTAGCTATCTTATTTACCCGTTTTAGTAATTATTTGTGTTTTTGTCTATTTCAGGTCAATAATGTTAAAATGGGCTAAAAATGGATTCTTAGGGCCTTTTAGGAGTCAAACTAAGTCTTAGTGATGATCCGGAGCAAAAAGAGGCTGATTTGGAGCAAAAGGAGGCCAATGCTGAAAAACTGCCAAGTTGGATCGATCCAACTTTTTCTCTGATCGATCCAACTTCTCTGATCGATCCAACTTTTTCTCTGATCAATCTAACTTCTCTGATCAATCCAACTTTTTCTCTAATCGATCCAACTTCTCTGATCGATCCAACTTTTTCTTTGATCGATCGAACATTGGTGGCAGCAAGCTGTCTTATTCCGTGCGTGCCCAAAAGTCCACCTATCACATAGTACGGGATTAGATATTTTTGGGGCTATATTCCTGACTTAGTGACTAAGAAAATGACCTTCTATATAAAGGGAAGAGACCCATTTGTAAATAAGTTTTTTTATCATTTTTATTTTTACATTGTAATTTTATATTTCTCTTTCTAGCAAAGTTAGAGATTAGGGTTAGAAGAAAAGAGGGAAGTGGAGGCTCATCTCAAAAACAAATCTCTAGACCCACTCTCTCTCCATCTCTAGAGCTTCAAAGAAGAAGAAAAAGAAGAGGAAGAAGAAGATGGAGCCATGTTTGGAGCTTGATTTCATGACCACATCCACCTCCTCCATGATTGGCTAGATCTATACTTAGGGCTTGGATGAGCCCTAAGTCTTGTGTAATCTAAACCCTTGTATTTCTATTTTTGGGGATTTATATATATTGTTGTGATTAGTGTTTTAGCCTTGTGAATTTAATGAATCTTGGTACATTTCTATGATTTCTATGGTTTAATTCTTCCTATTAATTCTCTAGTTTATTTACATGTCTATGTGTGATTAAATTAGGAATTATTTCTACATGATTCATATGGATTAATTCTTTCTATTGATTCTCTATTTGATTACATGTTGTCTTATGTGTGATTATTTGGGAATTAATCTCTACACTAGTTTTTTTATATTAATTGCATGTTTATGTGTGGTTGATTGAAAATTTAGTGATGGCTAAGCATGGGGTTTCATTGAATGGGTTTGTCAATTAATTTGATGGATTATACTTATGCTTGATGGGTTGTTCTACAATTTAATTCATGCTTATAGGTAGGTAGACAATCTATGCTTGCTTAGATATTCCATGGCTTATTATTGCAAATTCCATGATTCTCTAGATTGATGTGTGCTACAATTGTTGCTACTTAGATGGGTCATGCTTAAAATTGATGAGTTGTGCTACACTTAGTTTAGGTAGACAATTCATACATAAATTAGATGGTCCATGCTTAATATTGCAATTGGTAGTCGCATTTTGTTCACAACAATGTATTCCTCATTAATGGAAAGCAAGTGGTTAATTACATGAGCTTAGTGGTGATTCCAACACGCTAAGACCTCTCTTCATATCTCTTAAATCCCTATCTCTAACTTGTTTACTTTACTTGCATTTTAATTTAATTGCACCTTAGTTTAATCAAACCAATCTCTCTCTTTGCAATCTTGTGATACACTAGAGTCGAAGTTAAATTCCAACACGTATAATCCCTTGGGAAGATCCCTACTCACTCTTGCTACTTTAGTAGTAGTGTTGGTAGTGGTTTTTATAAATTTAAACTTGACCCAAAAGGCTTTTCTTGAACCACACATTCACTACATTATTTTGGCGTATATCGAGCGGCCTCATCAACATTGTTGGCACAACCTCACTTCTCATGCTCAGAGTTGGATTTTGACTTCACGTGCCTTCATCTTGAGTGGTTTCCTCGAAATACGTATCTTTACTTTTGCAAGAAGGTACTCTGGTTGCTCCCGGTGCCCATAGGGGCATGGATGCACAATTCTTCAGAATCTTTTTCATTTCTTGGGGTGTTTTTCGTAAAAATCTTTTGAAGACATTTTATTTTAGGGGTATCTAAGAAAATATCTTTTGGAAGATATTTCATTCTGAGGCAGTTTCGCAGTTAACCCTTTTTGTTAGGGCCATTGATCAATTAACGAAAGTTACTGCAAAATGTCTCGTCTAGAGCCTAGATCCTCGTACGGGATTCAATTTCACATATCGTCGAGTCGTGCACTCTTAGAATTCCGTTCTGGTCGTTTTTCTCTAGTTTCAAAGTTTTTGGACCCAATTGCCGCCGAATTTGTTCGGGGCATAACTTTCTGCTCGGAACTTGGTTTTTGACGCCATTTCTTCCGTTGTTCATATTTTCTTATTTTGAATCTTTTTTGTTCACAAAGTTTTGCCATTTGAGCGCGTTTGCTCAAATTCCACTTTTCCGGACCTGGCGGGGCCCGTTCGGGGCACTTTTTGAGATTTCTTTAAAAGGGGGGTGAAATATTTTATTTTTCATCTTCCCCACTCTCCTTGCACGACCTGAAGCAGCCATGGATGCCCATGGAGCTGCCACCTTCTCTCTCTTCCTTTGATTTACTTTTCCTAAATGAAAAGTCTTCGGCCTTCACGGTTTTTGTTCCCCTCGACTTGTTCTACCATTCCCCCTTATTAGAATTCATTTATGACCATTTCTTGAGTTTGGGCTTGAGGTCAAGTTATGATTTTCATGGGGCTTCCTTCTGATTCATGTAGATCGTGTTGTCCCCGACAAAATCCTTCGGTTTTGGCGAATTTGGAACACTTTTTTTTCAGTGGGGATTTGAGGCTTTCATCTCAAATTGAGGTAGGGGGTGTTATAATTTACTTTCTTGCTATATTACATGCTTGTGATGCTTATACAACTTGATTACATATTTGAATCACAAAATCTAAAAATTTTATTATTTATTTTTCCTGTGAAGGATTTAATTTTTCCAGTTGTCCATAACTTTGTTCAATCATGTGGAATGATAGAATATTACCCCTTGATATGTAGATTGACATATATTAAATCTAGATTATTTGGACAAGTAATGAAGATTTTATTTAATATTTATCTTGAATAAAATATTAAATCATGTGGCCTTATCTAGCTTTAAATCAACATGTGAGAGCATATTATATTAGGCTTTATCATGCTCTTCAACATAGATTAATTTGAGAGTAATCGGAGAAGTTTTGAAATCTAGTAATATTTAATTAATTAGATTAATTAAATTGCTCCAAGTGTACTATTCATCCCATTAGATTTTCGACTTGAAATTCTCGATATGCATGTCATATAGTTTCACATATATTAAATCAAGAATATTTGATTAGATTTTGAAACCTTTCAATTATTATTTTTCTACTATTAAAGTTTAATACTCGTGACCGTACCTTGCATGAAATGTACTTGTACCGTGTTCTTAAATCAAGTTGTGACATGTTGTATAACATATACTAAATTGAGGTCATTTGGATGACTTTCAAAATCTAGAGATTTTAATTAAATGAAATAATTAAAATCCATTTAATGGTTCTATGCACTTGATTAAGTTTCTAACCTTGTATTCATGATTTTCTTGATAAGTTCCTTCATGTGTATTACTTTGAACATAATCGGATAAGTTTTAAAACTTACATTTATTTATTTCCCTTGTATGGAACTTGACTCACATGGTTGTGTTGTGTATGAAATGAACTTGAAACTTGACATTGAATTTGGCCTTGACATGATTCTTGACATAACCTGTCCGTAGAACGTTTGGACTTGCCATGTAACCTTGATAATTTAATCCCTTAAGTAGATTAAATTTCATTTTATGTCTCCCTCGAGTTAATCATACCTTGATATCATGTATCTAGACTTCTTGTATCTTGGTTTCATTTATGTGCTTAATGAACATGCTCATTTGTTTCGGAATGGTTTATTCACACGTGTTGTTTAGTATACAATTGAATCATGTATCTTATACTTATGGTATATTTGCTTCGATGGATTCTATGTGCTATTTATCTTGGTTGTGGTCTATATAAACGCACACATTGATTTCTTGATATTTCACATGCCATCATAGTTGAGAACTTAGGGCATGACTTGTGTGTTCCAAAATCTTGGTTACGCATGATATGTGATTAACACATTTCTTGTATTTTGATACAATCTTGACTTGCACAACTTGTTGATTTTGGGACTTGGGATATCAATCAAGAATTGTCATGGCTAGGACTTGGTTCTAGTACGGGGGATTGTCCTCCTACACTATAGTGCGTACTAGGGGAAAGGTACCCATGGGTTAGTAACCCTAAAGTGATCTCAAGAGTACGGTTTTAATCCGGGCGATATCCGAGTTTCCACATTGGTTGATTTCTCTCTTTAAATTTCAAGTTGCTATTCCTTGAAGATTTAACTTGTTGTGCTATGTGAAATGCACCAATCTTGTTAAATAGCATAGATTTTATACTTTGTTCATGATTCTATGTGTAATTCATATCTTGTAGGTTGGAATGCTCCAATCTTGTTTAATCACATAGATATTATGTCTTGTTCTTGACTTCATGTATTATTCCTATCGTGTTAATTGGAATGCTCCAATCATGTTAAGTTGCATAGATTTTATGCCTTGCTCTTGGTTTCGTGTGTTATTTCTGTCATGTTAATTGGTATGTACTAATCATGTTAATTGCATCGATAATGTAGTTCTTGTTAACTTGTATTTAAGTATCCTCCTTATCATGTTATATAGATTATAGTAAACCTTGCTTAATTGTATTGATAATGCAATTCATGTTAATTTATGTTCTAGTATCTTTCCTATCGTGTCTTTGGATTATCCCAATCTTGACTTGTTTCATATATGTATATATATCATGATTCTTGTTGTTTATACTCCATGGTAGCTTAGGATGATCCCAGAGTCTAATCTTTGACATAGACATTAGGTGGCACGATCCCTTTTGAACTATATTATGTTAGTCCTAAAAATCTCTAAAGAAATCGAGTCGATGCATGCTCATTCTCTACGAGTAAACTTGTTTGTCTTTATTACTCACCCCGAAGTCACTAAGGGTTTTGACAGGTACGAAAACTTGGTTCGTGATGTTCATCGTTCATTGGGATGGCTTATAGCTTTTATGTTTCCATTTCAAGCAAGTGTTAGCATGAAATACCATTTCATAGCCTAATGTATGTAACTTGTATTCTTTGATTTTAAATATGTAAAGTGTGCATAAGTGCAGTCTTTTCATTGTATTCAACATGTATAAGATGAGGCCGGAGGCCAATAACATGTATTATGTATTCTATGCACTTTACTTTCAAAGTTATTATGAAAACATTGAAAATTCACAAGTCTTTTGTTCATAACTTTTGCATTGGGCATGGGAATTCCATTCTTTCTTTTTGATAGGGATTCTATAATCATGTATGAGGTGTGGCCAAGGGTCAAACACCATTTAGTGTTCATTTTTGCATTTTAGTTCACATATTGCATTTTGGGCTAAAATAGTAGAATCTGAGCCTTTAAGGGTTTATTTTCAAATCGGGTGGCGCAAAATGTGTTCCGGCACCTCCACTAGGTCTCATTTATCTTGTATGAAGTATGGCCAAGGGCCAAACGGTCATTTGAAACTATTTCCTAATTTTGGTTTCTATATTTTCCATTTCAAGTCCATTTTTGCCTTTTTGGCCGTTGGGGGGTCGGATTTTGCATCGGCGGTATTTTTAAGTCGTGGACCATTGTAGCGTGTCCAAATTGGTAAGTTACGTGTGCATGCATAGTCGTTTCTAGGCAAACCTTCTCCTTTGGTGAAATGAGCCTCTTATGGATTCATTTTGCACTTTTGTTGCATAATCTGATTTTAGGGCATTCTGAGGTTTTCCTTCTGGAAATGAATTTCGGTCTTCACAAGGTCGCTTAGAAAACGTGATTTGTGGGGGGGTTTATTTTTCATGTTTTTCCAGAAAATGTCGTCTTGGTGCCGAAAATCGATCGTAAAGTTCAGCTTTCTGTTTTTTTTTTTAGCAGCTTTTTGGACCTCCATGACCAGATTTCATGGAGGGACATTTCAGGCATTCTACATTGCGTTTTTTTTTAATTCTCACATGGCACGTAGAAAACTCAATTTTGAGGGGGGTTTCTTCTTTATGTTTTTCCAGAAAAATTCATCCTCTAGCCCCTTTTTGCTCTCAATTGCAGACAGTCACTATAGCAACTTTTAACCCTCTTGTTCAGTTCTGATCTAGGGGCATTTCGGGAATTTCTTTGAAAAATAAATTCCGTTCTTGACATGGTCACATAGAAAACGTTATTTTAGGGAGGCTTTCTTCACAACATTTTTCCAGAAAATGTCATCTCGGACCCGAAAACCCCGCGCCAAAATCTGATTTCCTATGCGCATTTGCACTATTTGAACAAGTCTGTTGTAGGGGCATTTTGGGAATTTCACGTGAAAAATAAAATTTCCTTTTGATATGGTCAGCTTGGAAAAATTATTTTAAGGAGGGTTTCTTCTTCGTGTTTTTCTAGAAAATATCGTTTAGTATCTCAAAACGGGACACAAACTTCAGTATTTTCCCCAGGTTACTATTCACGGCCTCGGCGACGTCAAAACTTTGTTTTGACTTTTCTCTTCCATCCGGACTCCGAATCAAGTGATTCTTGAGTCTAACTTGATTAATTTTTCACTGTCTTCCCAGTGGTGTGCTCGGTAGCACCTGATTTTATTTTTTTCAGAAATGACCATTTTGCCCTTGAGGCTATTTTTGTCCGGTTTTTTTGTAATTCGCTTCCGCTATTTTCTTTTGAGTTTCGTGACTTCACAAGAAGTCATGGATGTGTCTCGAGAATAATTTACATTCTAGGGACGTCATTTCTATGTAAAATGACTATTTTGCCCCTAGGGGCTTATTTGTCATATTTTTGACCTTTTGCTTCCGCATTAGTTCTCATTGAGTTCCACGACCTAATGGAAGGTCACTTTGACTTCTTGGAGTCTTGTTTTCTGTTTTCGCTTCCGCGTATCGGATCCGTTATCGGGTCAATCTTCGGTTCATCACAGGACACGCTGGCCTAAAAACCAGGGTCGTCACAGGTAGTATCAGAGCGTCCGGGTTCGAATACCTTGGACGACGGGTTTTGGGTGCATATCTTGTTTGTGTTGCCATGCTCTACGTGTTTAAATACTTCTTGATAACATGTCTTGTATGATAACATGTTCACATGCTTAGGTGTTTTGAGACATCTATCAATTGTTAAGCATACTTTATGTGTATATATACTCTTGATAACATGTTTTGATTTGATAACATGTCTGTTTACTTATGTGGCACCTTGAGTAGATAGTCCATTGCTATGTTGCATGCTAGCTGTTTACTTTTATGTCTGGTTTTGGCATTGTTTCTAAGGATTTGTCGTATCCCTTGGATGCATTCTTGTTTCACGAGTTTCTTCCTTGGATAGGAGAAATTCATTCTGTAAGGACCCATGTCGGGAACCTTCTTGTCTGTTCTGTCAATCGATGCGAGTAAGACTCATGTGAGTGTAGAATTCCAGTTCTTGTCTGGTGGAGTGAGACGTGGGCCAGGGAGGCACCGTTTCATTTCCTTTTCCTTCGTGGCTTTTAGATCTAGGGCCTTAAGCGTAGCGGTGCCTATGGCATTGTTGTCAGAGTTTTGGGATTAGCTACCCCAACTCTCACAGATGCCTGGTTCCCATAGTGCTTTTGGTAATGATCATTTCTGACATTGATGTCATTCGTATCAATAGATTTTTCAGAATTGACCTGGTTCGGGGCAGGTTATGAACTAGTGCTTTACACTGTCATGCTACCTTACTGAAGATTAAGTGTGGGCGGGTTCTGGTCGTTGTTCGTATTGCCTTGTCACTCCCTTCTTTTATCGTGATTCAGCATTCGTTGTCTTGGGATTCTCTCGGTGGTTGACATTGAGTTAACGTGCCAATTCATATGAGGTATTGTCTCAGTTCATGGTTTCGCGTTCCTTCAGTTGATCTTGAGACTTCTGAAGTTGTCCTTCAGTGCTTTATGAGCTGTCTTTGATTTGAACTTTTGTTCAGTCCTTATTCTGTTCTTTTCCTAGTATGTTCTAAATTTCGGGACGAAATTCCTTTAAGGAGGGTAGGTTGTAACGACCCGGTCATTTGTCTCCCTTTCCTTTTTCCTGAAATTTTACGAATGAATTTTTTTCGTTTAATTTTCTTTTCTGAGCTCTATTTCGTGTCGCTTAGTGTCATCTAGAGTGTTCGGAATTGGTTTCTGAGACTCTTTCATGTGAATTGACAACTTCCTTTGAGGACCAAGTCATTTTCGCATTTTCACTTTTCGGACACTATACGCCTTTCGTTCTTTTCCCTGTTTCATTTTTTTCCCTATTCTGTCTTTTCCCCGTTTGTCACATTGTTGGCACAACCTCACTTCTCATGCTCGGAGTTGGTTTTTGACTTCACGTGCCTTCATCTTGAGTGGTTTCCTCGAAATACGTATCTTTACTTTTGCAAGAAGGTACTATGGTTGCTCCCGGTGCCCATAGGGGCATGGATGCACAATTCTTCAGAATCTTTTTCATTTCTTGGGGTATTTTTCGTAAATATCTTTTGAAGATATTTTATTTTAGGGGTATCTAAGAAAATATCTTTTGGAAGATATTTTCATTCTGTGGTAGTTTCGCAGTTAACATTTTTTGTTGGGGCCATTGTGCAATTAACGAAAGTTATTGCAAAATGTCTTGTCTGGAGCCTGGATCCTCGTGCAGGATTCATTTTCACATTTCGTCAAGTCGTGGACTCTTAGAATTCCGTTCTGATCGTTTTTCTCCAGTTTCAGAGTTTTTGGACCTGGTTACTGCCGAACTTGTTCGGGGCATAACTTTCTGCTCAGGACTCGGTTTTTGACGCCGTTTCTTCCGTTGTTCATATTTTCTCATTTTGAATCTTTTTTGTTCATGAAGTTTTGTCATTTGAGTGCGTTTGCTCAAATTCCACTTTTCCGGACCTAGCGGGGCCCGTTCGGGGCACTTTTTGAGATCTCTTTAAAAGGGGGGTGAAATATTTTATTTTTCATCTTCCCCACTCTCCTTGCATGACCTAAAGTAGCAATGGATGCCAATGGCTACCACCTTCTCTCTCCTCCTTTGATTTACTTTTCCTAAGTGAAAAGTCTTCGGCCTTCACGGTTTTTGTTCCCCTCAACGTGTTCTACCATTCCCCCTTATTAGAATTCATTTTTAACCATTTCTTGAGTTTGGACTTGAGGTCAAGTTGTGATTTTCATAGGGCTTCCTTTGGATTCATGTACATCATGTTGTCCCCGACAAAACCCTTCGGTTTCGACGAATTTAGAACACTTTTTTTTTTTCAGTGGGGATTTGAGGTTTTCATCTCAAATTGAGGTAGAGGGTGTTATAATTTACTTTCTTGCTATATTACATGTTTGGGATGCTTATACAACTTGATTACATGCTTGAATCACAAAATCTAGAGATTTTATTATTTATTTTTCTTGTGAAGGATTTAATTTTCCCAGTTGTCCATAGCTTTGTTTAATCATGTGGCATGATAGAATATTACCCCTTGATATGTAGATTGACATATATTAAATCTAGATTATTTGGACAAGTAATGAAGATTTTATTTAATATTTATCTTGAATATAATATTAAATCATGTGGCCTTATCTAGCTTTAAATCAACATGTGAGAGCATATTATATTAAGCTTTAGCATGCTCTTCAACATAGATTAATTTGAGAGTAATCGGAGAAGTTTTGAAATCTAGTAATATTTAATTAATTAGATTAATTAAATTGCTCCAAGTGTACTATTCATCCTGTTAGATTTCCGACTTGAAATTCTTGATATGCATGTCATATAGTTTCACATATATTAAATCTAGAATATTTGATTAGATTTTGAAACCTTTCAATTATTATTTTTCTAGTATTAAGTTTAATACTCGTGGCCGTACCTTGCATGAAATGTACTTGTACCATGTTCTTAAATCAAGTTGTGACATGTTGTATAACATATATTAAATTGAGGCCATTTGGATGACTTTCAAAATCTAGAGATTTTAATTAAATGAAATAATTAAAATCCATTTAATGGTTCTATGCACTTAATTAAGTTTCTAATCTTGTATTCATGATTTTCTTGATAAGTTCCTTCACGTGTATTACTTTGAATATAATCGGATAAGTTTTGAAACTTACATTTATTTATTTCCCTTGTATGGAACTTGACTCACATGGTTGTATCGTATATGAAATAAACTTGAAACTTGACATTGAACTTGGCCTTGACATGATTCTTGACATAACCTATTCTTAGAACATTTGGACTTGCCATGTAACCTTGATAATTTAATCTTTTAAGTAGATTAAATTTCATTTTATGTCTCCCTCGAGTTAATCATGCCTTGATATCAAGTATCTAGACTTCTTGTATCTTGGTTTCATTATTGTGCTTAATAAACATGCTCATTTGTTTCGAAATGGTTTATTCACACATGTGTTGTTTAGTATACAATTGAATCACGTATCTTATACTTATAGTATATTTGCTTCGATGGATTCCATGTGCTATTTATCTTGGTTGTGGTCTATATAAATGCACACATTGATTTCTTGATATTTCACATGCCATCATAGTTGAGAACTTAGGGCATGACTTATGTGTTCCAAAATCTTGGTTGTGCATGATATGTGGTTAGTGCATTTCTTGTATTTTGATACAATCTTGACTTGCACAACTTGTTGATTTTGGGACTTGGGATATCAATCAAGAATTGTCATGGCTAGGACTTGGTTCTAGTACGGGGGATTGTCCTCCTACACTATAGTGCGTACTAAGGGAAAGGTACCCATGGGTTAGTAGCCCTAAAGTGATCTCAAGAGTACGGTTTTAATCCGGGCGATATCCGAGTTTCCACATTGGTTGATTTCTCTCTTTAAATTTCAAGTTGCTATTCCTTGAAGATCTAAACTTGTCATGTTATGTGGAATACACCAATCTTGTTAAATAGCATAGATTTTATGCTTTGTTCTTGATTCTATGTGTAATTCATATCTTGTAAGTTGGAATGCTCCAATCTTGTTTAATCACTTCGATATTATGTCTTGTTCTTGATTTCCTGTATTATTCCTATCATGTTAATTGGAATGCTCCAATCATATTAAGTTGCATAGATTTTATGCCTTACTCTTGGTTTCGTGTGTTATTTCTGTCGTGTTAATTGGTATGTACTAATCATGTTAATTGCATTGATAATGTAGTTCTTGTTAACTTGTATTTAAGTATCCTCCTTATCGTGTTATACAGATTATAGTAAACCTTGTTTAATTGTATTGATAATGCAATTCATGTTAATCTATGTTCTAGTATCCTTCCTATCGTGTCTTTGGATTATTCCAATCTTGACTTGTTTCATATATGTATATATATCATGATTTTTGTTGCTTATACTCCATGGTAGTTTAGGATGATCCCAGAGTCTAATCTTTGACATAGACGTTAGGTGGCATGATCCCTTTTGAACTATATCATGTTAGTCCTAAAAATCTCTAAAGAAATCGAGTCGATGCATGCTCATTCTCTACGAGTAAACTTGTTAGTCTTGTTTACTCACCCCGAAGTCACTGGGGGTTTTGACAGGTACGAAGACTTGGTTCGTGATGTACATCGTTCATTGGGATGGCTTATAGCTTTTATGTTTCCATTTCGTGCAAGTGTTAGCATGAAATACCATTTCATAATCTAATGTATTTAACTTGTATAATTTGATTTTAAATATGTAAAGTGTGCATAAGTACACTCTTTTCATTGTATTCAACATGTATAAGATGAGGCCGGAGGCCAATAACATGTATTATGTATTCTATTTACATTACTTTCAAAGTTATTATGAAAACATTGGAAATTCACAAGTCTTTTCTTCATAACTTTTGCATTGGGCATGGGAATTCCATTCTTTCTTTTTCATAGGGATTCTATAATCATGTATGAGGTGTGGCCAAGGGCCAAACATCATTTAGTGTTCATTTTTGCATTTTAGTTCACATATTGCATTTTGGGCTAAAATAGTAGAATCCGAGCCTTTAGGGTTCTTTTCAAATCGGGTGGTGTAAAGTGTGTTCCGGCACCTCCACTAGGTCTCATTTATCTTGTATGAAGTGTGGCCAAGGGCCAAACGGTCATTTGAAACCATTTCCTAATTTTGGTTTCCATATTTTCCATTTCAAGTCCATTTTTGCCTTTTTGGTCGTTGGGGGGTCGGATTTTGCATCGGCGGTATTTTTAAGTCATGGACCATTGTAGCACGTCCAAATTGGTAAGTTACGTTTGTTTGCATGGTCGTTTCCGGGCAAACCTTCTCCTTTGGTGAAATTAGCCTCCTATGGATTCATTTTGTACTTTTGTTGCATAATCTGATTTTAGGTCATTCTGGGGTCTTCCTTCGGGAAATAAATTCAGGTCTTCACATGGTCGCTTAGAAAACGTGATTTTAGGGGGGGTTTATTTTTCGTGTTTTTCCAGAAAATGTCGTCTTAGTGCCGAAAATCGATCCCAAAGTTCAGTTTTTTGTTTTTTTTTTTTTAGCAGCTTTTTGGACCTCCATGACCAGATTTCATGGAGGGGCATTTCGGGCATTCTACATTACGTTTTTTTTTTTTTTTTAAATTCTCCACGAGTCACGTAGAGAACTCAATTTTGAGGGGGGTTTCTTTTTTGTGTTTTTCCAGAAAAATTCATCTTCTAGCCCCTTTTTGCTCTCAGTTGCAGACAGTCACTGTAACAACTTTTAACCCTCTTGTTCAGTTCTGATCTAGGGGCATTTCAGAAATTTCTTTGAAAAATAAATTCCTTTCCTGACATAGTCACATAGAAAACGTGATTTTAGGGGTGTTTCTTCACAACATTTTTGCAGAAAATGTCATCTCAGACCCGAAAACCCCGTGCCAAAATCTGATTTCCTGTGCGCATTTGCACTATTTGAACAAGTCTGTTGTAGGGCATTTTGGGGATTTCATGTCAACTTTTTTTTTTCTTTTGATATTGTCAGTTTGGAAAAATTATTTTAAGGGGGGTTTCTTCTTTGTGTTTTTCCAGAAAACATCGTTTAGTACCTCAAAACGGTACACGAACTTCAGCATTTTCCCAAGGTTACTATTCACGGCCGCGCGACATCAAAACTTTGGTTTGACTTTTCTCTTCCATCCGGACTCCGTATCAAGTGATTCTTGAGTCTAACTTGATTAATTTTTTGCTGTCTTCCCAGCGGTGTTCTCGGTAACACCCGATTTTTTTTTTTTTCAGAAATGACTATTTTGCCCTTAAGGCTATTTTTGTCCGGTTTTCTTGTAATTCGCTTCTGCTACTTTCTTTTGTGTTCCATGACTTCACGGGAAGTTATGGATGTGTTTCGAGAATAATTTACATTCTAGGGACGTCATTTCTATGTAAAATGGCTATTTTGCCCTTGGGGGCTTATTTGTCATATTTTTTTCCTTTTGCTTCCGCATCAGTTCTCATTGTGTTCCACGACCTCATGGAAGGTCACTTTGACTTCTTAGAGTTTTGTTTTCTATTTTTGCTTCCGCGTATCGGATCCGTTATTGGGTCAATCTTCAGTTCATCATAGGACACGCTGGCCTAAAAACCAGGGTCGTCACACTGTCAGCAAGGCAATTTTCAGATCTTGCTCCTTGAGAGAGTGTTGTAGTCTTTCAATTACATGGGCCATAGTCGTCAATTGCTCTTCGTACGAGGTAGTACTCGTCATCATGACTAGCATAATGATGGAGTCAGAAAAAATCTTTGGCCTTGGGTGGACCAACTTTGGGTGGACCAGCCTTGAACTTGAACTTGTGACTAGAGCAACCTTTGAGGTTATAGGAACCTTCCTCCTTGTCCCTAACGACGTGAAGGCAGTATAAGTTTGAGTTGTTCCTTTGACAGATTTGGTGGAATCGAATCTCATTGCATCGTGCTATCTTTTAGCAGGAACGGATGATTTAACCATGCTCCACATCATTGAACTTGCAGAGGTGTTTATACCACTTGGCGAAGTTGCAACCTTCTTGCCACCTTTTGTGATGGTATTGAGGTTGTCCGTCATTACCCCGATGTCTTTGGTGGTATTCTTATTCTTCGTCTGAATTTTATTGGAAGTCATAGAATCTGACGATGAATTTGTTGAGGATTTGATGTAGGAGAAAGAGATTAGAGGCAAAGGATGTCCCACCGGGCGTGCTAGAAATTTGTACACACAAATTTTGTAATCTGCAAATAAGAAACAAAATTGAGAGCAAATAGAATATTTTATTAATTTATAAAGATGGAGTACAATCATCTGTAATAATATTCCAAAGAATAAGGTCCTCTAATTCGATCTCCTTTTTGGTTGGTTGGATCCAAGGGCTGCACGAGCTTAATCTTGAATCACCGTGGAATTTGGATGAAAAATGACACGTCTTTGGCTGTGTTTGTTGTTGATCACCGTGGAATTTAGATGAAGAATGACATGATTTGATATGCTTGTTGTTCTTTATCTTTAGAGAGGATTTGTTGAATTTGGTGAAGAACGGCACAACTTTGGATGTGCTTGGTGTTCTTCGCCTTCAGGTTTGCCCTCTGGATTTCTGATTCCCTCAATTTCTGGACCTTCTAGATTTCTGAGTCTCTGGATTTTTGGACTCTGAATTTGTGTCTCTGAATTTCTGAACCTTCTGGATTTCTGAATTTGTCTCCCCTTTGGATTTCAAGACTTTGAATTTCTGGACCTTCTGGATTTCTGAGTCTCTGGATTTCTGGAATCTGAATTTGTATCCTTTCCTTCTTCGTCCAGACCTCTATTTATAGGCTTCTTGGGTTGATAGGATGATGACACGTGTCATCTTCTGATAAGGATAAAATTATAACTGGCTAAGCCGCCGGTTATATTATGATAATTATGTTTAAAAATAATTATTCCAAATATATTTATTAGGAATAATTATCTGTTTATTTAACCATTTGGGCTTGGCTAATTAAATAATTTAAGTGTACCAAGCTTGGGCCAATTAAATAACTTAATTAAACATTAGGCCCATATTTAATGGGTCCATTTGTCAAAACCAAAACCCACTAAAATTTTATTGTCTACAATATATACTACTAGTTAAGTGTTTTGTTTTATTCTATTTGGATAATTTATATTTGGTACTATAATATTTTTTTTCACATTTCGATGATTTATAACTCTATTTTGTTATTAAGTAATTTAAGTTTGTTGTGATATATGCTAAAAAGTTAGTTACAGGTTTTTAATTACTAATTTGAGATTTTAATGGGCTATAAAACGTAATCATATTTGGCTGTTTGAAAAGACCAATTCGTGAAAACCGAACTGATCCGATTCGCTATTTCACGGATCGGTTTGGTTCGAATTAAAGGTTTCAATGGATTGGTTTGGTTTCAAATTTCACCAATTCGTGGGACCGAATTGGTTTGAACTTTACCCCTAAACCGATTTGATCCGTGATCAGCCCTATTGTAAACTATTTATCTTTCTTAAATTACTCATTGATTGACATATTATTTTGAGTAATTTTCTTCTTTGTCTCTTGATTTATAGAAACTATATTTATTGTAGTGATTATTTGAATATATATATTTTTTGCACTGTGCCCCCCTGAATTTAATTTATGGCTTCGCCCCTACAGTTTGGTGATTTATTTGTTTTTTTTTTTTTTTTTTTATATTTTTTATATTTTTTAAATATATATATTTTTTAGAATTTAATATATATATATATATATATTTCTCCGGAGGGAAGTAAAGAGTTACTACTAGTGTTCTTATTTTGCCTTGGCTTTCACCTATTCATAGACTTACAAGATTCTCTTTTATTGATTACATTCATTAAATACATTGTTCTTTCCCAACTTTCTCTCTAGTGACACTGTTTACGCCATTCATCGAAATTTATGCGTTCCTCTCTAAGTAAAGGTGCTCTGTTCATTAGAGTTGGAGTTTCTCCAAGTTGGTGTGTTTCTTTGGGATGGATTCCTTACTCAGTCTAAGAAAACATTCATGTGGGCAATTGGATCCGATGGACTTTTGGGTCCTGTGGGTCGAGCGTATTGAATGGTAGATGGCTTATTGGCCAATCTCCACAGTTTTTTCCTTTTGATCCAGGTATTGGGTTGGTTTTATTGGCTTCTATTTTAGTTCTAAATTTTTTAGTGAGTCGCTTGTAAGCGCTGAGTTTTTGTCTGTGGCCATGGCATCTGGGCTATGGTTGGTTGTTGTAAGTGTTTATTTCTCGGCGGGTATGCTATTTGGGAATCGATTTTTCGTTTCTTGTGGTGTCTCATTTTTTTTGTCATAGGTTTCGGCGTTTCTATCATGTCCACAAGCACCGCGTTTCGGGCTTTTGCGAGTTGGATGAGTTCTTGCAGCAGGTTGATGCTCCTTTCTTTTGCTCCGATCAATAATGCCACTCCTCCAGCTGCTATTGACTATGGGTCGTGGCTGGGTGTCGCTAGAAAGATTTGTCAAGCTGGAAAACATACGGTGCATGGGTTTTCTACTGCTCTATGCTCTTGGTGGTTTTTTGTTGTTACAGACGAGGCTCACAATGATGGTGGTTCGTCAACGATTGGTCCCTTCCTTACATTTGGTCTTCGTGCACCCCACGGTACTCCTCGTTTCTCATGTTGTGCAGTGTGGGGTCCGCTTTTGGCTCCCAGGTCAAAAGCTTCCTTTGTTGATGCACGGGGAAAACGGAAGGACTGGATTTTTTTAGAATGTTGGCCTATTGCTTATAGATAAACATAATATCAGGTACTTGATTGCAATGGTGGGCATATTAACTGGGCTGATGTTAAGATGAAACCGAAGCCCTTAGCTCCCAAACTTGAAATTTACCTAATGGTGGTAAGATCAGTATCAAAATGTAGCCCTTGAAGAGTAGAACCAACTTCCCTTCTTGCACTTAGCCTATATCTCTCTCTAAGGAGATCAAATCTTAGAGAGAAAGAAGAATGAAGAGAGATGAAGAGATAGCCGAGAGAGAGAGAATGTGGTAAGTGGCCCAAAATTTGACTCTAGCCTCTTCAAACGAGTGGCTCACATTTAGTCTTCCTTTTAACCTTCCAAAGTTACCAAAATAACCTCTATTTCCACATTAATTACACATAAAACATAAAATATCCCCTTCCACTCACTAGCCCCCCCCCCCTGCGCCCCCACACACCCATATATACACACACAAGTATATATTCATGCATACACACATCTCAATTACTCCAATAATTAAATAAAGATAATGAAAAATAATATCGGGACCCAAATGACGCGCACATTGAGATGCAAAAAATAAGTAAAAAAAAATACCAATAATTCTGAGACATTACAACCACGACCATGTCCATGACCGGGAGATGAGGATGCATTCACTTCTGGGAATGGTGTTGCTTCGGTCGGACGTGACTAGTGATGAGTACTGAAAAGTGCGCATTTAAACTCCTTAAGCTCGAGTATTCTAAGACCTTTATCTATCTTACTTTCCTATTTTAAACTAATTTCATGTTATTGCCCTTTTCAGATGCTTATCCCCAAAATAAGTCAATTCAGCCAAATTAGAGCATAAAAGAAGCAATCTCAAGCTGAATGGAAGAATGGAGTAAAGTGGCGGAAATCAGCAATCTTCGATTGATCAGGAATACTTTCGATCGATCTCACAAAGATCAATCTCACCTCACCAAGATGGATTAGACCTCTTATCCTTATCCTCAAAGAAATTCCATCTTCGATCGATCCAACTTTCTTTATATCGATCGAACTTCCTTGATCTTATCCCCACCTACCACTTTTGTCTTTTTCCCAAAATATCCCAGAAATATCTCAAATTTGTCTTATTCCAAAAAGGCGCCGCCATGGATTGATCGATCTGGCCTTAATTCGATGGATCTGGCCATAGTTCGATCGATCGAACCTCCTCAAGTCCGAAATAAAACAGAGTCTAACTCATTAAAAGATGGCTCATGGTGCAATCATTGAAGGGACCCTAGTGCACGAGACCTGACCATTGGGTGTGACACTAGAACTTCCTATATAAGGATTTTGAGCCATTTTTACATCATATCTCAATATATCTTCATATCTCAACATAACTTAGAATCATATATCACATATCTTGGAGATGAGGCTAGAGCTTAGAGAAACATACACTATTTTGGGAGTTCTTCCATTCGTCTAGGGTTTCCATCAAGAAGAAGAGCATTTCTACCATGGAGATGGCCTTTGAGGGTTGGATGACTACATCAATGAGTGGCTAAACATCTTCTTGGGGCTAGAGTGAGCCCTAAGCATGCCTTCTAGACCTTAATGCTTTGTATTTTGAGGGGATTTGTGTTGTAATCTTGTCTTGACACTTGATTTATATATGAATCTTATTCTTACACTGATTTGTGTTGATTAATACTTCCAATTGATCATTTCATTCTATCCATATGTCTATGTATACTAGAGTAGATGTTCATGTGTTTATCTCTTGGTTTTGTGATATTAATGCATGTCTATGTGTATTGATGCTATGAATCTAGAGATTGTCAAGGCATATTGCTTAAATAGTATACTCTTGTGGTTTGTTTGATGGTTCATACTCATTTCTTGATGGATTGTGCCTCTACCTTAGTTTAATTCTCATGTCTTTAGCATAGAAATAGTGTAGTTGCTTTACTTTCTTAGATGTGAGGACAATCCATGCTTATTGTTTGATGTTTCATACTTATGAATGCAAGAAGTATAATTCTCTATCTTGTTAGTGTGTTGATTGTGAGCTTAAAGGAAGGAATAATGGTTTAGTTTGATATATTGTGCTATTCACTAGGTTGTCTAGACATGATATGCATAATTAGTCAATCCATGCTTGTTGATTCAATCAATCACACCTCTATGTATTGCAACACATGTTTCCCCTCATTCATTACACATTGAGTGTCTAGAATGGTGATGTTTAGTGGTGACCTCTAGATCCTAAGACATCTCTCTTTTGTTCTCTACCATTTTATTTACTTCAATTGTTTAGTATTAAATTTATTTATATTGTAGTCTAATTAACCAATCAAAACACCTTTTGATCATTCGACCTACTAATCCGACCTTGTTTCCATATTAACATAGCCCCCAATCCCTTGGGATGATCCCTACTCACCCTAGCTATATTAGTAGTTATAGGTAGTAGTGGCACTTTATAAATTTAAACTTGGACACACTTTCATTGCAACTTTATTGGTGCTAGCGACGGCATACACCAAGTTTTGGTGCCGTTGCCGGGGATTGATTTAGCAACGCCGTGTTTTGGAAATTATTAGGAATTAGTACTCTTTTGATCGTGGCTTTATTTACTTTATTTTTAGTTACTTATTGTATTTGTTCTTGATTTGCTAGGTGAATTGAGCAAAGGAAATCAAGCAAGGGAGAATTGAAAAGTAAGGAGCTAAGCTAAGCATAAAAAGGGCTAAAATCTAAAAATTTGCAAAGCTAAGTGGAAAATTGAAAAATGAATTGAAGTTGCTTAAGGACCCTTTGTGAGATCTTTCTAACTCAATCTCTAGTTAAATCGTCAGCCCACGTGGTGGCAAGTTCTTAAAATCTTAGATAAATCGTGAGCCCGCGTGGAGGCAATTTACTTTTCTTTGCATATTGTTCAAGCATGGGAGTATGGGATCATTGTATGTGGAGATTTGTTGATTGATTTGTTGAAGGGGCGAAGTGATTGTTATTTGATTGCTATTTGTTTTGTTAGTGCATGCATGGTCATAGGTCATTAAATCCTACCCTTGTCCCACTTGATTTCCATCTTGAATCAGTTGTTCCTAATCCTAGGGGAATAGGTAGTTTTTATCACTCCATTTCATTAATGGATGAGCAACATGACGACCATATGGAGGACCTTAGTCACATAGACCAACAAGGCATCCTCCACCCTAATGTGCATCATGACAACATCCAAGTACCATTAGGCATGCCTAGACCATTCATTCCACCACAAAAACAAGGCCAAATTCCATTGGGAATGCCTTGGCCAATTTTTGCTCCACAACCTCCCATAGTTGAAGTTAATCACGGTGTTCATTTAGCACCACCGGTTGGGAATCCTCCCATTGCTTTGTGTGATCATTATGTTCCAAATGAATACAATGCACTGACATGCATTCAATTGCCCCCATTTAGAGCACATCACTATGAGATTAAACCGCAAACCATTCAAATGCTTCCTAACTATCATGGACTTCCAAGTGAAAAACCTTACAAGCATTTGTATTAGTTTCTTGAAGTGTGTTTCATCGTGAAATACACGAACATGCCAAAAGAAGTGTTAGGACTCAAACTTTTTCCTTTTACCCTTAAGGATAAAGCAAAATATTGGTTCAACAATCTTAGACCTTTTTCGATAACTTCTTGGGCAGAAATGCAACAAGAGTTCTTGAAGAAGTACTGCCCGGTATCAAAGACCAATGCTATGAGAACTTCCATTCGGGAATTTTCTCAAGGAGAAGGGGAACTATTTCATAAGGCATGGGAAAGATTTAATGACTTGCTTAGGAAATGTCCACATCATAACATTCCTGAATGGCAATTAGTTCAATACTTCTTCAAAAGTTTACCGGATAATAAAAAAGGAATGGTAGATGCATCTATGGGTGGTTCTTACCTTGATAAACATGGGAATGATGTTTGGCAAATGTATGAAAGTATGAGTGAAAATTCCATGCATAGATCTTTATCCTCTAAAAATGGTAGAATTCTAGGTGGAAGGAAGAATGTCGGCTTATATCAAGTTGACAATTCAAATGACATAGCCACTAAGGTGAAATATTTAACTCAAAGGTTTGATCAATTTTTGGTCAACCACAATTCGGCAAATCAAGTGTCTTCCTCCCCTAATCATGTTCATCATCATGCATCTAATGAATATTGTATGACTTGGTCTAGTGTCTTGCATACTACTTCCAATTGTCCCCATGGACATGCGCAAAATGAGCATCAAGAACAAGTTAATTCTGCATTTGTCAACCAAGGGAATAATCCCTATGGCTCACACTACAATCCTGGATAGAGGAACCATCTAAACTTTTCTTGGAAAAGCCAAGGGGAAGGCTCAAATCCTCCCTAAGGTGGTTTTTAAGGCAAGTATGTTCCACCTCCAATGCAAAGCCAAGGTTCTCAAGGTTATAGATCTTCGTTTCAATCATCACACGGAAACCAATTTTCTAATTCTCATTTTCCTAATCAATTATCTTATTCCCAAGGAAATTCTAGGAGTCCCGCTTTTGAGAAGAAAGTGTTGACCGCTTTAGGTACTTTGGAGGCAAAAACTCAATTGCTACATTCCCATTCTCAATCCATTGCTAGGCTAAAAACCCAAGTCGGGCAGATAGCTAGTACCTTGAATGCTAAAAACAAAGGGAAGACGCCTCTAAATGCCCTACCAAAGCAACAATTCATTGCAGAAACTAATGAAGGTCACACAATTGAACATGTTAATTGATCGGTTGTCAATTATACATCAACCTTTGCAATAGCACAAATCATTATAGAATAGGGCTATTGGTCGGGTAAGTCAAACCACTGGGACTGCTAGTTTATGGCAACCAAGGTCTTTAAATTCACTTTTAGTTTGATAAAAGGTGTATAGAGTTTGATTGGATTGTCACTAGAATTAGGAATTAAAATGTGCATAAAACAACAATTAATGCAAGGAAATTAAGGAAGAGAAAATGAGTAGACAGGGCTAGGGAAGTGAATCCACTACCAATCCTATAAACATGCTAAATTGCTATTAACTTGGGAAACAATTTCACTACATGGCAATTATATGTAGCAATACTAGATTGCTACATTATCCTCAAGAAATTCATAGGATCAAGACTTAAGTATAATCCCTCAAAGTGTCACATGCTAGAACTACCTAGATTAGGGTGTAGCCATGACATGCTCACTAAGCTAGGGACTATCAAACCTCTCAATCACTATGGTGATAGCACATGGAGCTAAGAATCAAGATAAAATCCATTAAAGGAAAGCCTAAGCAATGGACTACAAGCTTTTCATACAACATGCCAATAAAAACCATTCCACAATCTCATTTCCATTCTCACTATGAAAATGCAAACCATACAATCATGGGAACATATAATCTAAGACAAGATGATAGCTTCAACATAATCATTTATATAAATTAAGATCCATTACAAAATGTAAAGTGTTCTAGATCATGGAACCACCATATACATGAACCATTTCCCAAATTAAATGAAATTAAAGCATGCTTACAATAGAGTGCTTCATCACCTCCCTAAGTAGGGAGTTAGTTACCCATGGATACAAGGAATGAAGGAGAAGAAGAGGCCTCAACCTTGCAAAATGAGAGATATCCTCCTTTACAACCATACATGCCTTCTATATATCTCCTAAGCCTCCTATCTACTCCAAATTCGTGGTCCTAAAAGCCCTAGACAAGATTAGAGCAATCCCTTAAAAAAGTGGATAACATTTGGTGAAGAAAATGGAGGCCTATGCCTGCTGGTCCGTAGAACGGCGGGCGCCTGTGGGCGCAGGGCGGGCACCCGCGGATGCACGAAGTTTCTGCCCAAATCGGCAGTTGCCCATGGGTTCTTGGCGGGCGCCCGCGGGTGTTTGTCAACTTTGCGCACCTTTGGTAAAATAGTCATAACTCCCTGCTCCGAACTCTAAATGACGAACCGTTTGATGATTTGAAAGCTAACTGAAAGCTCTAAGTACGTCATGTTTTAATAGAGTCCAGTTCTCAAGTGTGGTGGGTCTAATATGAAGAGCTAAGTCGAACTTCACTGCTGCTAGGCTGTTCTGTGCACCTTTGGTTAAAAGGCCATAACTCTCTACTCTAAACTCCAAATGAAGAACCGTTTGATGATTTGGAAAGCTAATTCAAAGCTCTAAGTATACCATGTTTTAATGGAAGTCCTATTCTCAAGTTTGTTGGGTCAAAACTGACGAGCAAAGTCAAACTCCACTGCGGACAGGCTATAAACTTCAGCATTGCACACTTTGATATTCAAGAACTCATCAAAACATCATTTTTATTCCTTTTTGGGAAATAAACCTGAAAATATATAAAAACATGCAAATGAAGATAATCTATATAAAATAATCAAATAATGGACTTAACTAATGCAAATAAGGGTGCTTGAATATGCAATATTCGGCGCTTATCACACCCCCAAACTTACATTTTGCTAGTCCCTTAGCAAAACTAGAATGAAAACACTTAATGAAATGACAACAAATCTCCTCTTTCGTGAGAGCGACGATTGCATTTAGCATATGTAACAAGCTTTTTAAACCCCTAGGCATCCCTAGAGGACGAGTGAAGTCTCGTGAGGGTTTAACAGGAATGTTACCCACAAACATCAAACATGGTGCATGAAGATGCACAAAGCTCATTTTGCAAACTTGGAACATAGAGAACATTGGAGATGGAATCATTATGAAGACTACCTTGTGTATATGAAGCATTGATAGAACAAAATGGTTAATCATCTTTCAACTCTCAAATATTAACATCATAGTCTATATAAATACTTCAATTGTCATATCTATAATAGAAATCATCTCTAGATTCATTTAAAGTGAACCGGATTCCCAATATGCAGCTTTTACCTTCTTTCTCCAATTTCAAAACACAAGTCTTCAAATCATTGAATTTCCCTTTTAAATGAGTTCTCTAAGGCATGATTTATTTAAAATACACACACATTTTTTTATTTTTTTATATTTATTTTTATTTACATACATATTATGGTCGTGCAATGCCGAAGTCCCTTAAGCTTTCTAACTAACCCATGCAGCAAGTGTTAGGCCAGCAACTCCCAAACCAGATGGCTTTAGGGTGCTAAGTGTAAAGACATTCCTAGGGCTTAATAACTCGAGTCAGCAAGGCTACGAACTCCAACGAACTATATTTATTTATTTTTATTTTTGTGAATGACCGTGCAATGCCTAAGTCCCTTAAGCTTTCTAACTAGCCCATGTAGCAAGTGTTAGGCCAGCAACTCCCAAAGCAGATGGCTTTAGGGTGCTAAGTGTAAAGACACTCCAAGGGCTTAATAACTCGAGTCAGCAAGGCTACGAACTTAAACTAGTCATTTTCATTATTCAACTTTTCTTTTCTATTATTTATTTATTTTTTTTCATTCATGCCAAAGATATCCATTCATTAGGGTCATCAATTCAAATCAACTGAGTCATGGTCAAGGTACATTGGGTTGCATGCCTCACAATTAAGTTTCCGGTGTGCATATGTGAAGTGTGAAGCATGGAAGAGAGTGATACTCGAAGATAATCTAATTGAAGCATTTATACAAACCCTTTTGAATCAACATGATCATTTCAGATTTTTCTATTTTTCTTGTTTCAAAAATTATCATTTGCCTCTATACACAAAGTATTAAACACATACTTCAATCTCCAACAAGTTCCATGACTACAAAATCATTGCTTCCATTTTTTTTTTTAAATTTTCAGTTTTATACCAATCTATTTGAACAAAATAGCAAATGTAAACACTCTACAATACACAATACCCCCAACCTTGAATGGCACATTGTCCTTAATGTGTGAAGACAACGATGTATAAATAAAGAGCATAAGGGGTAAAAGGAACAATAATACCAAGTGATTGAGGCAACTCCGGCATTGTGGCCGTATGCAATCCTGTGAAGAGATGCCAAAATGATCTTCCCCCAAACTTGGACATAAGAACCTATCAAAACAACACTAAAGCACACAAGTATAAAAGCATAGGCACACAAAAACAAACTGAAAATGGGCAAAGGAAACTAAACTATGCATATCCACAAGTTCATGAAATCAAATAAAAAATTGTCTAGTAAAATCAAAACATCTAAAAATTAAAATGAAATAAGAAAAACAAACTAAAATCTAACTACGAATCTCAAAGTAGGGTTTACCCTACACCAAGTCTCTCTAGACCGTTATACTTCCCCAAATAAGAAAGTTCCTGTAGAAGTGGAGGAAATAGAGCTTGAAGAGAAAAAATGAGAAGAGGAAAAGGAAAGACTTCAACCCACTCTTCATCCTTAACGAGGAACTTTGGATTATAGGGTTGTTTTGGATTATGGGAAGGTGGACAAAGTGCGGGTACAACAAGCAAAGACTTGTGAAAGGTTATATTTAGCGCGGGAATGCCAGAAAAATTATCCTTCAAACCTTCAACATCCTCTTCACACTTATCCGGTGGTTCGGGCTCAATAGTTTGAGACAACTCAAGTGAGGGAATGGGAGGAGATGCAAGCTCTCAAGAAAGAGATACATTTGATGTTGCCCAAGGAAGAGAGTGAATGGGTGGAGGAATATCAAGCAAAGAATTTACCTCCTAAATAGAATTGTCAATATCAAAATCCTCACAATTAAAAAGAGCCAAGCAAGCTTTTAGAGGATCCTCCATTGAAGGAGGTGTATCAAGCAAAGGATTCTTTAGGGGTTGTTTTGGATTTTCAAGAGTGACAATCTCTTCATCATTATTTTCCTCATTTTGAGCCACAAATTCTTCATTTTTTTGTGTAGCAACAACTTGATCTTCAATCACCATTTCATCATTTTCATATGTAATAACCACTTGATCATTCTCATGATGAAAGTTACTAGAAGTAAACTCATCATTCATAGAATTTTCTTTTGGATTGGTCAAAAGTTCAATTGGAAATTCTTCTTCCTTTTCATGATTTAGAGCATTAACCATTTGTTGAATTTGGGCTATTTGGTCATCTAGCTTAACTCTAGATTGGGAATGAGAATAGGTGGTGGATTGCAGGCTAACATTGTCATCTAACATTTGCTTATTGGAATCCATCATTTGCTTGTTGATAGACTTTATCATTTGTTTGTTGGCAGCAATAAACTCATCCAATTGAGACGGTGGAAAAAGAGAAGAGGGCTGGAAATTATAATCATTGGGTTGGAAATTGGCGTGAAAATGTTGCCCATGAGATTGTGGGGCTGAATTTCCCATGTCATGCCACAAGAAGTTTTGATGATCTCCCCAACCCAAGTCATAATCATTGAAGTATGGATCATTACCTGGTTCAAAGAAATTTTCAGTTGGTTGCTTTAGATAGAAATTTGAGAATTGTCCAAGTGGAGGACAATCTCTTGTATGATGTGTATGACTAGAGCAAAATGCACAAAACTCATATGGTGTGTAAAATTGAGTTGAAGGAAAATTACCCTCCATTTAGGACTAATTCAACCTCTTGTTGGGATACATAAAAAAAATTCCACACATAACATATATACAACACAAACACGATACACAACAACCCTTCACCAAAACATTCACATGCAATGATCCCTTTCTCCTCAATTATCAACAAGACAAAAAATAAATGGCCACGACAAGGACCGATGCTTGTACTATACAGAAACAATAAATAGCCTCGACAAGGGCTTCACAATTTAATTATCTCTAATTTAACCACATGCAAGATATTCACAATGTCGAAACTAGAACTTTAAAAAACTTACCTGGAGTCCTTAAGATTTCAGATTTTCAGCTTTTCCTTAGCGAGTTTTGAGTTCCTAGGATCACACAGAAACAGACAAAACACAAGAACACAAGAACAAAAACTATACACAAAACAAAATATTCACAATCAAACTAAAGGTAATTTTTAAAACCTCGGTCACAAAACCGTTTGCAATCCCCGGCAACGGCGCCAAAAATTGATCGGTTGTCAATTATATATCAACCTTTGCAATAGCACAAATCATTGTAGAATAGGGCTATTGGTCGGGTAAGTCGAACCACTGGGACTGCTAGTTTATGGCAACCAAGGTCTTTAAATTCACTTTTAGTTTGATAAAATGTGTATAGAGTTTGATTGGATTGTCACTAGAATTAGGAATTAAAATGTGCATAAAACAACAATTAATGCAAGGAAATTAAGGAAGAGAAATCGAGTAGAGAAGGCTAGGGAAGTGAATCCACTACCAATCCTATAAACATGCTAAATTGCTATTAACTTGGGAAATAATTTCACTACATGGCAATGATATGTAGCAATACTAGATTGCTACATTATCCTCAAGAAATTCATAGGATCAAGACTTAAGTATAATCCTTCAAAGTGCCACATGCTAGAACTACCTAGATTAGGGTGTAGACATGACATGCTCACTGAGCTAGGGACTATCAAACCTCTCAATCACTATGGTGATAGCATGGAGCTAAGAATCAAGATAAAATCCATCAAAAGAAAGCCTAAGCAATGGATGATCGGTTGGTCAATCATACATCAACCTTCGCAATAGCACGAATCATTGTAAAATAGGGCTATTGGTCGGGTAAGTCGAACCACTGGGACTGCGCTAGTCTAAGGTAACCTAAATGTCTAGAATCATTCTTAGAATGATAAGGGGTAACAAGGGTTTGTTTGTTTGTCACTAAACTAGAAATGTAAAGATACATAAACTAGTAGATTGCAAGGAATGTAAAGAAGTGAGATACAAGTAGAAAAGACTAGGGAGATGAATCCATTACCTACTCTATTAACATGCTAGTATGTGGTTAACTTGGGAAAAAAATTAGATATATGGCAATGATATGTAGCAATACAAAATTACTGCACTATCTCCAAGAATTTCATAGAATCAAGATTTAAGCATAATCCCTCAAAGTTATACATGCTTGACTACCTAAATGAAATTGTAGCTTCACATATTCACTAAGCTAGGGACTATCAAACCCCTCAATAACTATGGTGATAGCACATGGAGCTAAGAATCAAGAATAAATCCATCAAAGGGGGACCCTAAGCTATGGACTAACAAGATTCTCAAATACATGCCAATAAAAACACTTTCACAATCTTGTTTCCATTGTCACTATGGAAATGAAAGCAATACAACCATGAGAACATACACTCTAAGAGAAGATAATATATTCAACATGATCATTTATAAGAGTTTATGTTCATTACATCAAATACAAGCTCTAGACCATGAAAGTGCCATATATATACATATTTCCTAAGATTAAACCAAAACTAAGACATGCTTACAAAGTAGGGCTTCATCACCTCCCTAGATAGGGAGTTAGTTACCCATTGCCAAGCTAGAAGAAGGAAGAAGCTCCATCTTCATGGCCATTTTCGTGCAACCTTCTTGGAGCATGAAGAACACCTTTCTTGCTCTCTTCTCTCTCCTCTATCTTCCCAAAAATGAAGCTTTTTGTATTGTGTGGCTTCCCTCTCTTATCTTCTAGAGATAAGGCTCTAGAAACCCCCCACCAACCAACATCTCCAACCAACCATTAAAGAGGGAAATTAGAATTGAGGAACCCAAGATGCAAGTGGCTGAAAATGGGCCATTTCGGGATGCAATTCTGGCCTAATTTCGAGCACTCGAAATAAGGGCTCGAGCACTCGAAATTGGAGCAGAATGCTCCATTCTTGCCTTGCTCCGCCCAGACCTACTTCGGTAAAATGGACATAACTTTGTGCTCTGAACTCTGAATGAGGAACCGTTTGAAGATTTGGAAAGCTAATTCAGATATTTAAATACTTTATGTTTTGGTGGAGATCCAATTCTCAAGGATTGTTGGTCGAAAATGAAGATCAAGGCAGAATTTCATTGCTGCCAGGCAGTTCTGCGCACCTCTAGTAATAAGGCCATAACTCTCTGCTCCGAGCTCTGAATGACAAACTGTTTGAAGATTTGGAAAGCTGATTCAGAGCTCTAAATCTTTCATGTTATGAGAGAAGTCTAGTTCTTGAGATTCCTAGGTTGAAATGGCGAGCAAAGTCCTGACTCCACTGCTGCCAGAAATTCAGCCTTGTGCCTTTTGATGGTCTAAAATCCACAAAGTCTTATTTGTACTCCTTTTTGGCAAAAGGACCTGAAAATATATACAAACACACAAATGGGGATAATCTACATAAAATAACTAAACAATGGACTTTAATAATGCAATTAAGGGCGCTTGAATATGCAATATTCGGCGCTTATCACACCCCCAAGCTTACAGTTTGCTAGTCCCTTAGCAAAACTAGAATGAAAAACTTAATGAAAAGACAACCATGGGCATGCTACTACAAAAATATCATCCATGGTAAAATGAGATATATATATAGCTCAAAAATAACTTGAAACAGAAAAAGAGCTGGAGATGGGGTCATTGGGAAGACTACCTTGCATATATGAAGCATTGATACTAAACACATTTCAACATGCATGCATCAACATCATAGTCCATATAAATAACTCAATTGTCATCTCTTAAATGGAAATCAACTCTAACTTCAGTGAAAGTGGATTGGATTCTCAACATGCGGCTTTTACTTTCTTTTCCAATTTCCAAGCACAAGTTTTCAAATCATTGAATTCCCCTTTAAATGAGGTCCCTAAGGCATGATTTTACTTACAAGACAACTTTTGTTGCTTGTTGACAATTTATTGCAACTCATAAGCGAAACATAGAATGGTTGTGCAATGCTGAAGTCCCTTAAGCTTTCTAACCAACTTATGTAGCAAGCGTTAGGCCAACAACTCCCAAACCAGATGGCTTTAGGGTGCTAAGTGTAGAGACACTCCATAGAGCTTAATAGCTCAAGTTGGAAAGGCTACGAACTCCAACGAACCATGTTTATTACTAGTTTATTTTTTTGAATGACCGTGTAATGTTTAAGTCCCTTAAGCTTTCTAACCAACCCTTGTAGCAAACGTTAGGCCAACAACTCCCAAACCAGACGGCTTTAGGGTGCTAAGTGTAGAGACACTCCTAGGGCTTAATAGCTCGAGTTGGAAAGGCTACGAACGTCAACTGGTCATTTTTTTCTTTCTTTCTCATTTTTTTTTTTTTTTTAATAGATACATGCCAAAGGTATCCATCTATCAGGTTCATCAAATCAGATTAACTAGGCCAAGGTCAAGGTCAATCAAGTTGCATGCCTCACAGTTAAGTTTCCAATGTGCATCTGTGCATTGTGAAGCTTATAAGAGTGTAAATTCAGCAAGAATCTAATTGAGGCATTTATACAGACTACATTGTATTTGCATGATCACTTCAAATTCAAATTTCTTTATTTTCAAAAATTTCTCAATTGCTTCTATACACAAGGTATTAAACATATGCTTTGTCTCCGACAAGTGTCAAGTTATACTATCATTGTTTAGCAAAAATACAAAACCAAAAATGTCCTAATGCACCCCCAAACTTGAATGTCACATTGTCCTTAATGTGTGAAGACAAAGGAAACAAAATAAGAGCAAAGAAGGTAAAAGAACAATAATACCAAGTGGAGTGACGAAGACAAAAGATATCCATCGATGTGAATGCGCAGAAGCGTCCCCCAAACTTGGACATGAAGACCTATCCAAACACAACTAATGTACACAGGTAAAAGCACAGGTCTTTTAAGAAAAATCAAAACATAAATAAGAATACAAACATGAATGTTAAAGAAAGACAAAAATCTATACAATTTTTTTTTTTTTTTGGCATGCATGCATGGTTAGAGGGAGGGTGAGTTTGGATTGGTTGCATGGAGGAGAAGTTGATGGCTGCCGAGAGGAGTAAGGGGTGAGGTTGGTTGGTTTGAGAGGGATGGTTTGGGTAGGTTGCAGGAAATGGGGGTTGGGGGAATGGTGTTGGTTGGTTGATGTGTGGAGAGAGATGCCGAGGGGTTGGCATGGGCATGGGGTGAGGTTGGTTTAGCGTGCATGGTGTGCATGCGTGGAGGTGCTGAGGGTGGTGTTTGGCATGGTTGGGGAGGGATGAGGGTTGGATGCCGAGATAGAGAGAGGTTTGGAGAAGTTGAGGAGGTTGGTTGGTTGCGACAGGGAAGTGGGTTGTGGTTTGTGTAGGTTGAAGAGAGTGGTTCGAGCACTCGAGCTAGGAGCGACGAGTGCTCGAAAAATAAGCAGAGGGCTCGGCTGTTCTGGGATGGTGTTGGTTTGCATGGTGTTAGGATGGTGGAGTTGATGTTTTGAGCGCACTCGGCATGCATGGTAAGAGTGGGCTAGCAGCTGCGAGCACTCAAAGCTTGGCCTTCAAGTGCTCAAATTGGAGACAGTGGCTGCGGGATGTTGGGCTGAAAATTTAGAGCAATCCAAATGGAATTTAGAGCGCTCTAAAATTGGGCAGTGGTGCATGCAAGATTGGTTCACAATTGGAGCACTCTAAAATGGAGCTAGATTGCTCGAAATGAAGGCAGTGACTTCGGCAAGTTGGTATGGTAATTTGGAGCAATCCAAATGGAAGCTAGAGTGCTCCAAAAATGGGCAGTGAGCTTGGGATTGATGGTGAAGACATTTGGAGCAATCCAAATGGAATTTAGAGTGCTCCAAAATGGGTAGTAGCTCATGGAATTTTGGTTAGATCATTCGAGCATTAGAAACTTGGCCCAGTGAGCATTTTGAGTGGATGCAATTGCTGAAACAAATGTGTCAAACTTTGCAACATCTTGCTAATGCATGAATATAATTGGAAAAATTTTCAAAATGTAACACATTTCCAATGTATGGATGAATTTTAAACTTTGCAAATTCATTCCATTCCAATGCATGGATCGAAAATTTTTAAACTTGGCATGCCATTCCCATGCATGGAAAGATTTTTAAAGCTTTGCATGGCAGTTGGAAAAATATTTGAAAACTTTGCATGCCATTCCATGCATCGAAAATTTTTCATGTCATTCCCATGCATTGAAAAATCATTGCAAGCAGCAGCTTCAATTCAAGCCATGCATGGAAAATTTTAAAACTTTGCACATTATTCCAATCTAATGCATGGATGGATTTTTGAAGCTTTGCATGCATGGAAAGAAATTGAAATTTTGCATGGGACAATGCATGGGGAATTTTGAAAAATTTTCAAACATTGCAAATGCATGGAAAAATTTTAAACAGTGCAAGAATTTCAATGCATGGATGATTTTGCGAAAATTTTCAAGAATGTATTACAAATGAGACATTATGCACATAAGTAGCATTCCCAAGATCCGATGAAATTGTTAGGAAGCGATGGAAATTTCCGGGAATGAAAATTAGAGTTGAGAAGGTCTAAGAAAAATCAAATTTTTGGCTTTTCTAAACCGTTTCCCAGAAAATTTTGCAAGGCACGAGCAATTTCAAAGAGAAGGAAGCTTGGAAATTGAAAGAATTGTTTCCCTTGCTTTGCTAAATTTAATGTCGATAGCTAGACGAAGTTAGAGCAGGTACTAATCCTCAAAAATCTCGATAGCTAGACACACCGAGATCAGGTTAGTCCTCCTTATCCTATACCATGTCTCTCAAGAGATTCAAGCTTCCCTAAATAGGATAATTCTTTTAAAAGCGAAGGAGGAAAAGCTTGAAGACAAAAGTGGAAAAGAGGTAGCGGAAAGAGCTCAACCCACTCTTCATCCTCAATGAAGAACTTTGGATTATGGGGCTTATTTGGATTATGAGAAGATGGATTAGGTGAAGGTGCACCAAGCAACGACTTATGAAGGGTCATATTGAGCACGGGAATGCTCAAGAAGTTATCCTTCAGACTTTCAACATCCTCCTCACACTTATCCGGCGGTTCGGGCTCAATAGCTTGAGATAACTCAGGAGAAGGAATGAGAGGAAGTGCAAGCTCCCAAGAGAGGGATACATTTAATGTTGACAAAAGAAGAGAATGAATAGGAGGAATATCAAGCAAAGAATTGACCTCGCAAACAGAATTGGCAACATCAAAATCCTCATAATTAAAATGAGCTAAGCATGTTTTTAGAGGATCCTCCATTAAAGGAGGTGCATCAAGCAAGGGATTATGTAGGGGCTGTGCTGGATTTTTATAGGATACAATCTCATCATCATTAATTTCCTCATTTTGAACCACAAATTCTTCAATTTTTTGTGTGGCGACAATTTGATCTTCACCCACTATTTCTTTATTTTCACATGCGGTAACCACTTGAACATTCTCGTGATGAAAATTACTAGAAGTAAACTCATCATTCATAGAATTCTCTTTTGGATTGACGACAAGTTCAATTGGAAATTCTTCTTCCTTTTCCTGATTTAGAACATCAACCATTTGTTGAATTTGGGCTATCTGGTCATCTAAATCAACTCTAGATTGGGAATGAGAATAGGCGGTGGATTACATGCTAACAATGTCATCCAACATTTGCTTGTTGGACTCCATTATTTGCGTATGCATAGACTCTTTCATTTGTTCGTTGGTAGCTATTAACTCATCCAATGGAGACGGTAGAAAAGGAGAAGAAGAGGGCTGGAAATAATGATCATTGGGTTAAAAATTGGAGTGAAAATGTTGCCCAAGAGATTGTGGGACTGAATTTCCTATGTCATGCCACAAGAAGTTTTGATGATCTCCTGAACTCGAGTTATAACCATTGAAGTATGGATCACTACCCGGTTCAGAGAAATTTGCATTTGGTTACTCTAGATAAAAATCCGAGAATTGTCTCGTTGGAAGACAATCTCTTGTATGATGTGTATTACTAGAGCAAAAAGCACAAAACGCATGTGGTGTGTAGAATTGAGTTGGGAGATAATTATTCTCCATCTAGGAGTAATTCAACAACACATAAAGCAATCAACACAACACTTCATCACCATAACCTCCACATATGATATTCCCTTTCTCCTCAATTATCAAGACAAAAATTAAATTGGCCACGACAAGGACCGATGCTTGAACATGAAATTAAAACAGGATAAGAGCCTCAACAAGGTCTTCACAACTAAACTAAAACTAGATTTAACACATGCACAATATTCACAGCTTGAAACTAGAAGTCACGAGACTTACCTGGGGTCCTCTAGACTTACAATTTGCTATCATTCCCACGGCGAGCTTCGAGTCCCTAGAATCTTACTTTCAACACAAAAATGGTTAAACCACACAAGAAATATTCACAAAACACAGTATTCACAATCAAACTAAAATTAACCCTAGAACCTTGGTCGCTAAACCGTTTGCAGTCCCCGGTAACGGCGCCAAAAATTGATCGGTTGGTCAATCATACATCAACCTTCGCAATAGTACGAATCATTGTAAAATAGGGCTATTGGTAGGGTAAGTCGAACCACTGGGACTGCGCTAGTCTAAGGCAACCTAAATGTCTAGAATCATTCTTAGAATGATAAGGGGTAATAAGGGTTTGTTTGTTTGTCACTAAACTAGAAATGTAAAGATACATAAACTAGTAGATTGCAAGGAATGTAAAGAAGTGAGATACAAGTAGAAAAGACTAGGGAGATGAATCCATTACCTACTCTATTAACATGCTAGTATGTGGTTAACTTGGGAAACAAATTAGATATATGGCAATGATATGTAGCAATACAAAATTACTACACTATCTCCAAGAATTTCATAGAATCAAGATTTAAGCATAATCCCTCAAAGTTATACATGCTTGACTACCTAAATGAAATTGTAGCTTCACATATTCACTAAGCTAGGGACTATCAAACCCCTCAATAACTATGGTGATAGCACATGGAGCTAAGAATCAAGAATAAATCCATCAAAGGGGGACCCTAAGCTATGGACTAACAAGATTCTCAAATACATGCCAATAAAAACACTTTCACAATCTTGTTTCCATTGTCACTATGGAAATGAAAGCAATACAACCATGAGAACATACACTCTAAGAGAAGATAATATATTCAACATGATCATTTATAAGAGTTTATGTTCATTACATCAAATACAAGCTCTAGACCATGAAAGTGCCATATATATACATATTTCCCAAGATTAAACCAAAACTAAGACATGCTTACAAAGTAGGGCTTCATCACCTCCCTAGATAGGGAGTTAGTTACCCATTGCCAAGCTAGAAGAAGGAAGAAGCTCCATCTTCATGGCCATTTTCGTGCAACCTTCTTGGAGCTTGAAGAACACCTTTCTTGCTCTCTTCTCTCTCCTCTATCTTCCCAAAAATGAAGCTTTTTGTATTGCGTGGCTTCCCTCTCTTATCTTCTAGAGATAAGGCTCTAGAAACCCCCCACCAACCAACATCTCCAACCAACCATTAAAGAGGGAAATTAGAATTGAGGAACCCAAGATGCAAGTGGCTGAAAATGGGCCATTTCCGGATGCAATTCTGGCCTAATTTTGAGCACTCGAAATAAGGGCTCGAGCACTCGAAATTGGAGCAGAATGCTCCATTCTTGCCTTGCTCCGCCCAGACCTACTTCGGTAAAATGGCCATAACTTTGCGTTCCAAACTCCGAATGATGAACTGTTTGAAGATTTGGAAAGCTTATTCAGAGATTTAAATACTTTATGTTTTGGTGGAGATCCAATTCTCAAGGATGGTTGGTCGAAAATGAAGATCAAGGCAGAATTTCATTGCTGCCAGGCAGTTCTGCGCACCTCTGGTAACAAGGCCATAACTCTCTGCTCCGAGCTCTGAATGACAAACCGTTTGAAGATTTGGAAAGCTGATTCAGAGCTCTAAATCTTTCATGTTATGAGAGAAGTCCAGTTCTTGAGTTTGCTAGGTTGAAATGGCGAGCAAAGTCCTCACTCCACTGCTGCCAGAAATTCAGCCTTGTGCCTTTTGATGGTCTAAAATCCACAAAGTCTTATTTGTACTCCTTTTTGGCAAAAGGACCTGAAAATATATACAAACACACAAATGGGGATAATCTATATAAAATAAGCAAATAATGGACTTAAATAATGCAATTAAGGGCGCTTGAATATGCAATATTCGGCGCTTATCAATGGACTACAAGCTTCTCATACAACATGCCAATAAAAACCATTCCACAATCTCATTTCCATTCTCACTATGAAAATGCAAATCATACAATCATGTGAACATATAATCTAAGACAAGATGATAGCTTCAACATAATCATTTACATAAATTAAGATCCATTACAAAATGTAAAGTGTTCTGGATCATGGAACCACCATATACATGAACCATTTCCCAAATTAAATGAAATTAAAGCATGCTTACAAGAGAGTGCTTCATCACCTCCCTAAGTAGGGAGTTAGTTACCCATGGATACAAGGAATGAAGGAGAAGAAGAGGCCTCACCCTCCATTTTCGCACCTAGGGGCTCCTTAGTACACAAACCCACTTGTTCACAATATTTCTCTCTCTAAAACCTTGCAAAATGAGAGATATCCTCCTTTACAACCATACATTCCTTCTATATATCACCTAAGCCTCCTATCCACTCCAAATTCATGGTCCTAAAAGCCCTAGACAAGATTAGAGTAATCCCCTAAAAAAGGGGATAACATTTGGTGAAGAAAATGAAGGCCCATGCTTGCTGGTCCGTAGAACGGCGGGTGCCCGCGGGTTCTTGGCGGGCACCCGCGGGTGTTTGTCAGCTTTGCGCACCTTTGGTAAAACGGCCATAACTCCCTGCTCCGAACTCCAAATGATGAACCGTTTGATGATTTGGAAAGCTAACTCAAATCTATAAGTATGTCATATTTTGATGGAAGTCCAGTTCTCAAGTTTGCTGCCAGGCTGTTCTGTGCACATTTGGTTAAAAGGCCATAACTCTCTGCTCCAAACTCCAAATGAAGAACCGTTTGATGATTTGGAAAGCTAATTCAAAGGTGTAAGTATACCATGTTTTAATAGAAGTCCAGTTCTCAAGTTTTTTAGGTTAAAACTGACGAGCAAAGTCAAACTCTACTGCTGCCAGGCTGTAAATTTCAGCATTGCACACTTTGATATTCAAGAACTCATCAAAACATCATTTTTATTCCTTTTTGGGAAACAAACCTGAAAATATATAAAAACATGCAAATGAAGATAATCTATATAAAATAATCAAATAATGGACTTAACTAATGCAAATAAGGGCACTTGAATATGCAATATTCGGCGCTTATCATTAATACAGTGACGACCTTAAGAAGTGGGAAAATTGTGGACAATCAAATTGGTGTTTCCAATGAAGGGAGTGAACCGGTGCAATCAAAAGTTGACACCCGTCCCGTTTGACATTCTATTCCTTCTTCATTGCATGTGCATGATCATGTTTGTGAGAAAATGTTGAAAAATTATTTGAAAAGTGATTTGAAAAAGGATTTGAAGAATACCTGTGTTGAAGATGTTGTGACAAAAGATTTTGAAAAATACTTTGAGCCAAGAGCTCCATTTCCAGATGCCTTAAAAGGGTCCATTTCTCTTGAAAAGCAAAATGCTAAAGTAAATAAAATAATTGAAGTGTTTAGGCAAGTAAAGATCAATCTTCCACTTTTAGATGCAATTAAACAAATTCCGGCTTATGTCAAGTTCTTGAAAGATCTTTGGACCCAAAAGAGGAAGAACAAGAGCTAAACACCAAAGAAAGTGGTCTTGACCGAGCAAGTGAGCTTTATCTTGTAACACAACACTCTCCTAAATTTAAGGACCCCAGTTCACTTACTACTTCTTGCATCATTGGTGATCATGTCATTAATCGGGCTCTTTTAGACTTAGGAGCAAGTGTTAACCTTCTTCCATACTTGGTGTATGTTAAATTGGGCTTAGGAGACTTAAAATTGACGTCGGTGGTTTTGCAACTTGCCGACCGATCCATTAAAAAGCCCTGGGGTATCATTGAGGATGTTTTGATTAAGATTGATAAGTTCTTCTTTCCCGTTGATTTCGTTGTCATTGGCACGGAACCGGTCTCGAATCCCAAGAGCCAAATTCCCGTTATCCTTGGCCATCCTTTTTTGGCAACCACAAATGCCAACATTAATTGTAGGACGGGATAATGAAAATATCATTTGGGTATATGAAAGTGAAGTTGAACGTTTTTTATCCAACTCTGAATTCAATAGACAAGCATGAAGAGGTATGTGTTGTGGAAAAATATCTTGACAAAGAAATTGAAGAATTTAAGTCTTTGCATGGAAGTAAAATTTCAAATAGTTTGCCTTCAAAAAGGATTTCTAAAAGTGTTGTTTCAAAAGCTAGTGTTGAAAGGGCATGGAAGCCCAAGAATAGCATGGACAAAGGATCGTCAATCTCCTTTGAGTCAAATCCAACAAGTTCTTTAGGGAACAATTTGTTGGGTGGGATTTAAAGTGCCATTCACCCTGTCAAGGAGGGGATGCATCATAAGATTTTTGATTCGGGCTAAAAGAGCCTAACGTCTTGTTAGAGACGTTAAAGACTAGTGCTTTGTAGGGTTTATAACCCTATTCCTCCCTCATTTCTATTTTAAGTTCATTTCATGTGTCGTCTAGATATATTCTGGGTTCATACACATTGCTAGGGACTTTGGTTGAGAATGCATGCACTGTCATTTTCAAATTAAGCATTTTGTGCCTGTTCGATCGACCTCGAAAGAGGTTTGATCGATCGAACTGCCAACCCTGTATCCAATCATCTCTCTGTCCCATCGAGCGTAATTTTCCTACATATTTCAGCTCTCTGTGTATTGTGCGAACTTCATTTCCGATTGTTCTGAGTGTTCCAAGATCGATTGAGATTTTCCTTAGATCGATCTTCAGTCCATACTTTGAAAAATTTTTGGAACCCAAGAAAAAGGCCTCTCTGTGCATTGTTCGAACTTGTATGCAGGTTTTCACCTGTTGGATTGATCGAAGTTCCTTCCAAATCGATCTTTAATCGATCGATCCATGTTCCTTTTGTTGACTTTGACTGCTTTTTGAATTTTGTATTTCATTCTAAAAAAAAAAAAAGAAAAAAAACCAAAAACCAAAAATATTTTATTTTATTTATTCCATTTTATTCTATTTTTATTTTCAAAATTCAAAAATCCAAAAAATATTTTTCTTTATTTTTATTCCATTATATTTTCAAAAATCCAAAAAGAATTTTATTTTATTTTATTTTTACTTTTATTTTTATTTTTATTTTCGAAAATCCAAAAATATTTTTAATTTTAATTTTCAAAAAATTCAAAAATTTTAAAAAAATACTTGTGGCTTTGCGAGGTTTGATCGATCCGAGTCCCTTTCCGATCGAACTTTATTCGATCAATCTGATTTCTTAGTGATCGATCGAACATGCCAGAAACAGTTTTTAAAAATAGAAGCCAAAGGTCATTTGGATCGATTTCAAGATCAATCTCAGACCCTAGCTTCTTCCACCGTTGCCCATTATCTCTCCCACCTCCAGCAAACCTTCGGTGACCATCCCAAGTCTTTGAACTCTATCTCTCGCCTCCGATTTCACTTCATCTCTTCATCTCCACTTCTCTCATTCGGTTTGGTAAGTTCTAAGTTTTATTTTCAACTTTAAGCTTCAATCTTGATTCTTCCGTGTTTTCCATGTTTGATATGAGTTTCCATGTTTGATTTCTACCTATTTTTGAAGTCTCAAAGCATGCGATATATATGTATATATATATATTTGTATATATTTGATTCTGATTTTATTTTCGGGGGTCACGTGCCAAGATACGTGACCAAAGTTGACTTGTCGATGTGTGAAAGGACCCACGAGCTTGCTTGCGTGCCCCTCGTGTTGTCTACGTCACAAAGTTGACTTGTCAATGTGTGAAAGGACCCACGAGCTTACTTGGGTGCCCCTCGTGTTGTCCACGTCATAGATCTGTGACTTTTCATATTTTTTGCAGAGTTCGATCGATCACGTTTTTCTCTGATCGATCAGAGAAAGATCGATCTCACCATGTATAGATCGATCCAACTTGGATCGATCAAAAATTCATCACTTTGCATTTTCATATCTCTGCACCCTCTACAGTGTTCATGCTAATTTATTTTTGCCCAATGCCTGTGTTTTACACATTGGATGCATTTCATTCTCATATTGTTCAGCATGCTTCACTTATTTAAACATTCACTGTCCATGCCTGGCTGCATTACCACTTGCATAGATTCATGTTGATTCATTCTGAGTTGTCTATCTTACTTGTCAAACATGTTTCTAGTTGTGTGCTTTCAATTCTATATTACATATATTATTCCTGTTACTGACTCCAGTTGTAAGTCTTTTCCTTCTTTTGCAAACCATGGCTCGAGTCAAGACTTTGGCCAACCGGCAGTATGTGCGTAGAGTGCGACAACGTATAGAAGAGCCCGTAGAGCCTTCCCATGCTCAGGACTCAGCTCCAGAGCCAACTCCAGCTCAGTGCTCATCAGCCGATACCAGACTATAGTCTTTTTCTTCCACATCATCTTCTTCTGATGAGGCTGAGCATGTACCACCTCCTTCACTACCACCAGCACTGCCAGGCTAGATCTAAGATAGACCTAGCAGGAGATATACACGCCTTCAGGTGGTGCATGAGTCGGTCTTTGACATTGCCTTCTTTTCCAGGTCGATTCTAACCCGGGCGGCCTTTGATGATATTGAGTGGCAGGGCATTTCAGCCATTTTTGCTCCAGTTACTTGTCCAGTTTACCCGAGGCTCGTCCGGTTGTTCTACCAGAACCTCCGACCGGCCCCAAGTAACCTATCGGAGCTACGGACTACTATTGATGGCCATCTCATCCGCATCACTGTTGAGTCATTGGCCATATCTTCTCGCTGCCCACACGTCCGCCCTCCCGGCCTTCATTATCCTATTCTCGAGAGGACATCTGATGCAGACATGGCCGTTGCATTGATTAACCGCTAAAGTGATGGCGAGATATTCGCCACGAGGACTTATCTGCCCGATGATCTTTGTTTCTTCGATTCGGTCTTGTACTGAAGCATATATATGGCGGGCCATAAGATCCAGCGGCGTTCAGACTTTCTTGCAGCCCTCTACGCCTTTTATATAGGCCATTGGTTCTCTGTTCCTACACTCATTTGGAGTGTCATGAAGAGATTATATGCGAGCTACATCAGCAAGGCCAAGCCTGGCCGAGTCACTTTCCTCCCTTTCGGATATCTTATTACTTAGATCCTCCGAGATCAGCACTACCCTTTCCATCTAGCGGAGCAAACTGAGTCGGGGGCTTGCCACTATGGCAAGAAGGATTGGAATAAGAGCTATAATGCTCTTATCAAGAGCTTAGAGGATGAGGCCATTTTAGTAGCAGAGGAGGCTGTAGAGGCAGAGATGGCAGTAGCAACAGAAGCAGCAATAGTAGATGATCCAGCAGACCCACCAGTGGTTGCGGATGCATATATGGATATTGATTTAGAGCGAGAGCCTCCAGAGGAGTCACCACATCACTCTCCGGCAGGGTCGCCATTACATTCTTAAGAACAGGGTTAGGATATAGCTCAGTTTCATGATCTAGTTATCCCTGACCCTCCAGTTCCGACACCTGGCCTAGGAGAGCGTATATAGACTTTGGAGGACGCGGTTATCTCTCTTCGGTTAGATGTGGCCTCCCCCAGCACTGATGTGACTAATCTCTGCTCAGACGTCATGGCTGTACTGCAGGATTTATCCAGAGATATCCGGGGATCACGCCTCGCTTGCCCGACCTCCTCTGCTTGATCTATCTTTATACCTCTCTTTCATCTTTTTATATATAACTGTGATACCTGATATTTTTGATACTGTTATGATATTTTTGCGGCCAGTCTGTTGGCCCTGATACTGTGATATACATTATTTTTCTCTTTCTATCCATGCTATGTTTGGATGTCAGATTCTTATATTGATACATCTATCTGTTCTTGACTCCATTTATCAGGTGCATTCCAGTGACTTCAGTGAGGGAGTGCTGCCCAAAATTCTTCAGGACCGTTCTTTTTCCTCTCTCCTTGGTTCATTTGTTATCCCATTTACACTTGCATGTTCACTGTGCACTGTTATTATCCCCTTTGTTATCTGATCAGCTTTTCTCTCAATGCCATCTTTTCTGGACCACAGTCAATTCCAAGTTTGGGGGGGGGGGGGGGGGGGAGGTGTTGTACCACCCACTTTGGATACTTGTGTCCCGGCCATTCTTTGCCTTAGCTGCACTGGTATACTCTTTCCTTTGTTCTCTTTGTACATTGAGGACACCGTGCTGTTTAAGTTTGGGAGTAATGGGTGTTATTTGCAGTGTTTGCTTTCAATTCAAAATTTTCAGCATGACATGTGTATTTGAGGGATTTTCTATGATTGGTTCGTGAGTAGCTATGATTTTGATCTTTGAGGACTATATTGCTTAAAATTTAAAAATTGCTTGACTTGAGAGTTTAATACTCCTTGTATGCCTTGCGGATGCCATTTAGGAGTAAATTTTTCGAAAGATTGATATCTTGTTTGCATTTGTGGTCCACATCATCTTCATTTTGTGATTGTTTTGAGATTCACTCTAGGATTCTACACTAGCACAGGCGCACACTAACATTCATTTGTGAGGTACATGCTTTGTTGATTATTGAATTGGTCATATCCCAATTAGGCTAATAGTGCATTAAAAGTTTTCATTCTTGATAAAGGTGGATAACAAACCCTTTTCATTGAGTAGCCGGGATTCTAGCCTCATCAAGCACTGAATTTCTCGCATCGAAAGGTGGAGGGCCCAAACTCTTGGTTAATAATTGAATTTAAAAAAAGAAAAAGTTACAAAAATAATAAAATTGAGGACTTCTCCTTCTTCCTTGGTAGCCCTAACTGATGCCTCTATTCTCTCAACCCCCTCTTTACGTGAACATAATTTATGTTTATGTTTTTAAAACCCTAAGCCAATGTAATGATATATTTATAGGCTTAGAAAAATATAACCATAATTCTAATTATGATCCGAGAATGAAAAGAAAACATTTAAATTTATAATCTAAGTCGGCTAATACGTGACCCCTAACAGACTAAAACCCTAATTAAACATTACAATTAACAATACTAATTTAATCCAATTAATTCCATTTAAATTAACTAATAAACCATTAAAACAATTAAGACAACTAACTTAATTAAAGAAAATAAAACAATTAAACAAACAACAATTCAATTAAATAAAATAAATAAAACAAGTAATCAATTAATTACAATAATCAGGCAAATAAACAAATAAACAACTAAAAATGCAGTAAAATAATTATAAAAATGCCAAGACTATCCTTTTAAAATTAGGGGTATTACATTCTTCCCCCCTAACAAAAGGAATTCCATCCTCGGAATTCACTCTTATCTTCTTCCAACATTTCAGGAAACTGCGAGCGAATGACATCCTCCAGTTCCCAAGTAGACTCAGCCTCATTATGGTGACTCCACTGAACACGCACTAAAGGGATAACCTTGTTATGAAGAATTTGATCCCGACGGTCGACAATACGACACGGTGGATCCAAATACATTGCATCCGGCTGCAACTCAATCTCTCCAACATCGATATGCTGATATCGATCCTCATCTCGCAGAAATTTTCGCAACATGGAAACATGGAACACATTATGCACACGATCCAAATTATCCGAAAGTGCCAACTGATAAGCGACAGGTCCAACGCGATCCATAATCATGAATGGACCGACAAACCGTGGTGACAACTTCCCTTTCTTCCCAAAGCACATGAAACTCTAACCTGATCTTCAACCTGAAACTCCAAAGCACGAGTGCGACGATTTGCATAACTCTTCTGCCGACTCTGGGTAATGCACATGCGATCCCTAATTAGAGCAATCTTCTCAGAAGTATCCTTAATGAACTCAGGACCCAAGAATCTGCTCTCTTCAACCTCCATCCAAAAAACATGAGATCGACATGGTCGGCCATATAATGCCTCAAACGGTGCCATACCAATAGTCTTTTGGAAACTATTGTTATACGCAAATTCGACTAGTGGCAAATATCCTCCCAATGGCCCTTGAAATCAAGAACACACGAACGAAGCATATCCTCCATGACCTGATTAACCCTCTCAGTCTGTCCATCAGTCTGAGGATGATAAACAGTGCTAAGATGTAACTCTATACCCAAAGCCTATTGAAACTCTTCCAAAATCTTAACACAAAACTCGAATCCGTGTCTGATATAATAGATAACGGAATGTCATGCAGCTTCACAATCTCTGAAATGTAAAATCTCGCTAACTGATCCAAAGTGAAGTCAATGCGAATAGGCAAGAAATGAGCTGATTTAGTCAACCTATCCACGATGACCTAAATAGAATTATGATCCTTAAAGGAATTAGGCAATCCCTTAACAAAATCCATAGAAATGCTCTCCCATTTCCACTCTGGTATAGGTAGTAGCTTTAGAGCTCCTAGCGGCCTCTGATGATCAATCTTGACCATCAAACAAGTATTACACCGAGAGACAAAAATAGTAATGTCCTTTTTTATACCTACCTACCAAAACTGCCGTTTCATATCTTAATACATCTTGTCTCCTCCTGGATGAATAGAAAACTCAGAATGATGAGTCTCAGTCATCACATCCTTCCTCAAATCGTTAGCAGAAGATACCACTAAACCGCCCTTGTACCTCAAACCTCAATCAGTCCGAAAATAGTAGAATGGGACCTCCCTAGAAGTTGTCTCTGCAACTTTGTCAATGCACTGCTGATCCGTGAGTTTCGCCTTCAAAGCCTTATAAATAATAGAAGGTGTAACTACCATGCAAGCCATAAAAGCATTCGACAACTCATGCACCGTCTTCAAAGCATTCCACTCAGTAGTGAATAGAGCAGAAAGACTAGCAGCGGGTCAGCGACTGAGTGCATCTGCCACCACATTTGCTTTCCCTGGATGGTACTGTATTGAGAAATGATAGTCTTTCATAAACTCCAACCATCGACGCTGTTTTATATTCAACTCCCGCTAAGTAAACAAATATTGCAGACTCTTGTGATCACTAAATAATTTGAAGGACTCTTCCAACAGATAATGCCTCCAAATGCGTAAGGTAAGGACCACTGCTGCCAACTCCAAATCATGTGTTAGATAATTAAGCTTATGAGGCTTAAGCTTTTGAGATCCATATAAAATCGGTTGCTCCTCTTACATCAAAACACATCCAAGACCTTGTAAAGAAGCATCTGTATAGACAAAATACTCAACCCCGCTCTGTGGAGTAGACAGAACCGGTGCAGAAGTTAACTTGCACTTTAGCTCATCAAAAGCTTTTTGACAGTGTTCATCCCACACGAACCGTACACCTTTTTTAATCAAATGAGTGAGTGGTCCCACTATCTTTGAGAACCCCTGGATGAACCTATGATAATATCCTGCCAATCTGAGAAAACTCCGAATCTCAGTAGGTGAAGTAGGCTGTCCCCACATAACTACTGCTGAAACCTTGGCTGGATCCACCGCTATTCCCCTTTCTGACACCACGTGACCCAGAAACTTCACTTCCCGCTACCAAAATTCACACTTCTTGAATTTGGCATATAACTGGTGTTCATGAAACGTCTGCAACACTGTGCGAAGATGTCTAGTATGATCGTCCTCGGACTTTGAATAAATCAAAATGTCATCAATGAAGGCAATGACAAATTGATCTAAGTAAGCCCTGAAGACTCTATTCATTAACTTCATGAAAACTGCTGGTGTGTTTGTCAGTCCAAAAGGCATAACACGAAACTCATAAGACCAATATCTAGTGAGAAACGCTGTCCTCGGAATGTCTTGCTCCCTAACCCGAAGTTGATGATATCCAGAACGCAGATCAATCTTAGAGAAATATGTAGCTCCCTTCAACTGATCACAAATATCATTAATCCTGGGCAACGGGTATTTGTTACAACTAATAACTTTGTTCAACTCCCTGTAATCTATACACAGGCAAAGCGAACCATCCATCTTCTTCACAAACAACACTGGTGCTCCCCAGGGTGAAGTACTCCTGCAAATAAAACCATGGCTGAGTAATTGCTGAATTTGATCCCTCAGCTCTCACATCTCCACTGGTGCCATCCTGTATGGTGCCCTAGCAATAGGCGTAGTGCCTGGAGCTAAGTCAATCATAAAGTCTATCTCGCGACTAGGTGGCAACCCTAGAATCTCTTAAAAAACATCCAAAAAATCCTGTACGATTGGTACGCTATCCAATGACACAGTAATCGCCTCCTCCGTTTCCTCCTTCATATGGAACAAATATGTGCTAGTAACCCCATTAGAACGTGGCATAGCAACGATGTACATATCCTAACCAGGTATGGTGAACACAACAGACATATCATACCAATTAACTTAGGCATGGTAGTAAGATAACCAATCCATTGACCAAAAGATTAGCTAGAAATTTGAGTCTACCAATATCTAGTGTCACAGGTCCATCACTCTCATATAAAATGGCGATATCGCCTAAAGGTGTAGATATACCCTGAGGTCTACCATATACTTGTGTCACCACTAAACTATATCTCAAATGTTCAGAATACTCTGTAGAGCAAAACACGTAAAGTAAACAAAATACTCCAAAATCTACCCACTTTTAGATTATCGTTATATCCTGGGAATTGCTCCTTCAACATCAAACCTACCATATTGATTTACACAATTTCTTTTACAAACTCCTTAGTAACCGTCCCGTCTCACCATAATGTACTTACAAAGCAAATATTTGTTTGCCTGTCCAAAACCAATCACTCCACTGTGATAATCATTTATTATCGCAACATACACACTCCAATACAGTTTAATAAAACTATATGTGTATAAATCACAAAAATGCTATCATAAAACAGAATAAAGATAGCCAAAACCGCTAGTTCACTTTATTAAGAACTTCTTTAAACCATAATCTGTTAAAAGACTAATTATAAAATATTCTTCAATATACTATTCGTGTTCGTGATTAATTCCGTACTACATTTTTTACTAATACCTCCACTACTACTAATAGTTAAAATTACTCTTATAAGAGCATTCTTCCTTGAACTCCGATACCCTCTAGCTTGGACGCTCCTGTATCTCCTCCACCCTAATCTTCTTCGGGGTCTTCTTCTTCGCTTGGCTCCACTTCGAGTACCACCGAAGTTGTGTTAGGTCCACAATATGGTGGCCAATCTCGTACACCAAAAACCTTCCTTGACTTATACTCCAAAGCAACACCTATTGGAACCAATTCCTTAGTCTCCAATTCTGCCTTCTTGGTTGGCCTTCGCAGGGGAATCGTCGAAGTAATCTTCTTCTTCTATGGGTCCTTCTTTACTTTCATCGCGAACCATATCCTTTCCTAGTGCCAAACATTCTGAAATTACAGAATAAAATTGACATCAGTACGTTTTAAGCAAACCGTAAAGGAATACAACGAATCCTAAACTTAAGCTCTACGCAAGAGAATACGCTACGCGGAAGTCTTAAACGACAGAATCCTAGAGACACTTGAACCTAGAGTGCTCTGATACCAACTGTGATACCCCTCGTTTCCGAGACATGGGTTGATCAGGCCCAAGCCCAAACCCGATGGAATATCAAACAATTAATATATAAACAAACAAAGAATACAAAAAGATTTAAGAATTAAATATTAAAACTGAAGGAATTCTAAATATAAAATCCTCAAATAATAAAGATTAATATAATCCAACTCTCCAAAACCTCCAAGAGTACAACTCAGGAATCCATCAAGTGGACCCCTAAACAAAATCCCAACTGTACATAAATAACTAAAAATAAAATCCAAATTAAACCATAGAGAGGAGTCCTACGTAATCAGATGAATGAGTGACTGTCTTCGCTCAGCACGATCAAGCTCAAAGGTTGGAACCGTCCGATACCTGAAAAAATAAGAGTGGGTCATACCCACGAACAAGTTCTAGTCTAACTACAATCCAATCGGAGACCCGATAAGATGACACATCCTAGATATCTCAACAATATCTATTTAGTCCATTCATATATATATCCACACTAAAGGACTCTAACTGGACTAGAATGGGGGTCTCAACCGAATAGAAGGCAACATACAAAAACGCACCCAAAGGTGGGCATAAGTACCTAGACCTTACAGGGTATACCTCAACCATCATAATCAGCTATGCATCCCAATGCATATATGCTCCCTAACCAACGATCCTGAGACTCAAGCTCATATCATAGCTCCATAAATATATATTTAAAGTTCGTCCAAAACTAAAGTATGTCATTCAATTATTCATTGATCTGACATAAGATTTCCAATCAGTTAGTCACTCAACTTATTCAGTTGATTTGACTTAACTACAAATAACAATTAATCCATGAAGTCACTCAACTTATTCAGTTAATCTGACTGAAATATAAGTAGAATTCAATATTTTACAATCCATTCCCTTATTCTAAGAAGGTAGGACTTAGCGTTTTGAGCTAATCCATCCCTAGTATGCCACAGTTCCATACCGGTGCATACGATCCATTACATCCATATAATTGACAGAATTTATTATAAGAATTCAGCAATTAAAATCCAAACCATGTAAATTTCAGAACATAAATAACAGTTCAACAATTAAAGTTCAAAACCATAATCCAGGTAATTGCAGAATAGTGTATAATATCTCAGCAATTAAAATCTAAGCCTTAATCCATGTAATTGCAGAAAAGAGTTTAATATTTCAGCAATTAAAATCCAGAGTATGTAAAGATTAAATCTGATAAATAAATGACCCTAATGTGCATCCAAAACAAGATTTATAATTATGCTATAATCCGTTAAATTGCCAAATTAAAATTAAGCAATTAATTTCCTTTCAACCATTAACAGCATGCAAAGTTGTCTTCTTTCATATTGTTCATCCTATTACCAATACATAATACATTATGCAATTAGAGGGTTTAATATCCCTTGAAATTATGTTTAGAACCCTCAGTACAATCCTTAAAACAATCCAGAATACCAAACACGTCAAAAACAGTGCCTAAAACCATTCCAGAACGCGTCAAAACAAGAAAACCTGCTCTCAAAACCACAGAGCAGGCTTAATGGATCATGGAGCCGGCTCCCTAGCCCTTGGAGCTGGCTCTATGAAGAGGGGAGCTAGCTCCCAACCTCCTGGAGCCGGCTCTGCCCAAGAGGGAGCTGGCTTCTACTTCCCTGGAGCCGACTCTCTCCCTCTTTGAGAGCTCTGAACATTTTCAGGCCTTCTTCTTCCTCTCCGGCCACTTCCAACTCTTCTGTTCCTCTTTAATAATGATCTAAATAATCTAATTTATATCTAGTATCATCCCAGTCCTCTACTTAAAATAGTTTGCATCAAGAATAACAACAGAAATAATTACCAATTCATTATGCTTTAAGGTTCGACAATGAAAACAAATTTTGCAGCAACTATTCCAGACAAAATTAAACACATACACGCAAGTAATCTAACATATACTAATCATGCAAGATTCAGTTAATGTCCAATTAAAATCCTAGAGATCATCTAGGTATGCACAGAACACAGGCCAATAGGAGAGAGACAAAATAGAACTTGCCTGTGTGGTTTTGGAATCAAAACATTGTCGCCGTCTTCCTAAGTTTTTCGACGACGTCCGTTCACCGTCAACCTCCTATTGCTTTGGTTTAAATCCCCAAACAAAACCTCTCCTTCCTCCTTGGTAGCCCTAACTGATGCCTCTATTCTCTCAACCCTCTCTTTACGTGAACAAAATTTATGTTTATGTTTTTAAAACCCTAAGCCAACGTAATGATATATTTATAGGCTTAGAAAAATATAACCCTAATTCTAATTATGATCTGAGAACAAAAAGAAAACAATTAAATTTATAATCTAAGTAGGCTAATATGTGACCCCTAACAGACTAAAACCCTAATTAAACATTACAATTAATAATACTAATTTAATCCAATTAATTCCATTTATTCCATTTAAATTAACTAATAAACCATTAAAACAATTAAGACAAGCAACTTAATTAAAGAAAATAAAACAATTAAACAAACAACAATTCAATTAAATAAAATAAAATAAATAAAACAAGTAATCAATTAATTACAATAATCAAGCAAATAAACAAATAAACAACTAAAAATGCAGTAAAAATAATTATAAAAATGCCGAGACTATCCTTTTAAAATTAGGGGTATTACATTCTTTCCCCCTGACGAAAGGAATTTCGTCCTCGGAATTCGCTCTTACCTTCTTCCAATATTTCAGGAAATTGAGATCGAATGATATCCTCCCATTCCCAAGTAGACTCAACCTTATTGTGGTGACTCCACTGAAAATGCACCAAAAGGATAACCTTATTACGAAGAATTTGATCCCGACAGTCGATAATACGACACGGTGGCCCCAAATACGTTGCATCCGGCTGCAACTTAATCTCCCCAACATCGATATGTTGATACTGATCCTCATCTTGCAGAAATTTTTGCAACATCGAAACATAGAACACATTATGCACACGATCCAAATTATTCGGAAGTGTCAACCGATAAATGATAACTCCAACGCGATCCATAATCATGAATAGACCGACAAACCGCGGTGACAATTTCCCTTTCTTCCCAAAACGCATGACACCTTTCATAGGCGACACTTTGAGTAAAACCTGATCTGCAACCTAAAACTCCAAAGCACGAGTGCGACGATCGGCATAACTCTTCTATCGACTCTAGGCAGTGCGCATGCGATCCCTAATTAGAGCAATCTTCTCAGAAGTATTCTTAATGAACTCAGGACCCAAGAATCTACTCTCTCCAATCTCCATCCAACAAACGGGAGATCAATATGGTCGGCCATATAATGCCTCAAACGGTGCCATACCAATAGTCTTCTGGAAATTATTGTTATACGTAAATTCGACTAGTGACAAATAATCCTCCCAGTGGCCCTTGAAATCAAGAACACACGAACGAAGCATATCCTCCATGATCTGATTAACCCTCTCAGTCTGTCCATTAGTCTGAGGATGATAAGCAGTGCTAAGATGCAACTCTGTACCCAAAGCTTGCTGAAATCTCTTCCAAAATCTTGACACAGAGCTCGAATCACTGTCCGATATAATAGATAACGGAATGCCATGCAGTTTCATAATCTCTGAAATATAAAGTCTCGCCAACTGCTCCGAAGTGAAGTCAGTGCGAATAGGCCAGAAATAAGCTGATTTAGTCAACTTATCCACGATGACCCAAATAGAATTGTGATCCTTAAAGGAATTAGGCAATGCCTCCACAAAATCCATAGAAATGCTCTCCCATTTCCACTCTGGTATATGTAGTAGCTGTAGAGCTCCTAGCAGCCTCTATTAATCAATCTTGACCATCTGACAAGTACTACACTGAGAGATAAAAATAGCAATGTCCTTTTTCAAACCTGCCCACCAAAACTGCCGCTTTATATCCTGATACATCTTGTCTCCTACTGGATGAACAGAAAACTTAGAATTATGAGTCTCAGTCATCACATCCTTCCTCAAATCGTCAGTAGAAGGTACCATTAAATGGCCCTTGTACCTCAAACCTCCGTCAGTCCCAACATAGTAGAATGGGACCTCCCTAGAAGTTATCTCTGTAACTTTGTCAATGCACTGCTGATCCGTGAGTTGCACCTTCAAAACCTTGTGAATAATAGAAGGTGTAGCTACCATGTAAGCCATAAAAGCATCTGACAACTCATCCACCGTCTTCAAAGCATTCTACTCAGTAGTGAATAGAGCAGAAAGACTAGTAGCGGGTCAGCGACTAAGTTCATCTGCCACCACATTCACTTTCCCTGGATGGTACTATATAGAGAAATAATAGTCTTTCATAAACTCCAACCATTGGTGCTGTTTCATATTCAGCTCCCGCTGAGTAAACAAATACTGTAGACTCTTGTGATCACTAAATAATCTAAAGGACTCTTCCAACAGATAATGCTTCCAAATGCGTAAAGCAAGGACCACTACTGCCAACTCCAAATCATATGTTGGATAATTAAGCTCATGAGCCTTAAGCTTTCGAGATTAATATTAATTAATAAATTATAAATTAATCTATTATATTATGAAATTGTATAATTTAATACATAAGCCTAATTGATGAATGAAATAATGTTTGTTGGTATTTATGACCTATAAACCAGATCTATGATTGTATTTGCATAATGTATCATGGCCATATATGGTAATGATGAATTAATACGTTGGCATGTAAAATATGGAAGTAATATTTTATGTCTGCATATATAGAACATGTGTTATATATTGTATGTATGTTGTATTTAATTATAATGTTGAAGGTGGTTTATTCGGAGACATGGATGAGTTGTCATGGTATAAACAGATTGCCAATAAATTGTATGAACAAAATACATAGGTTAATAGCATAGAGGATTTGCTATTCTATAGTATGGACAAAAACATACTTGTGGAGGCATGGATGAGTTGTCAATGCATATATAAATTATTATTTGAATTGTATGGATATAAACATACTCTTGGAGGCTTAGTAGAGTTGCCAACGATAATTTAATTATAATCAGGAGAATTATATTCCATTATATGAGTATTTTATTGATGATGGTTTAATAACCATTATAATTAAGCTATGGTTTATATGGATGAGATTCTAGAAAAAAGGTTTGTCTGTTCAATGTTAATTATATATAAATATTTATACATATATTTATATAGCTATTTATGGTTTGGGACTTGAAAATTTTATTTATTTATTTATTTATTATGTTTGATGTTGTATCACTTGATAGTAATGACCAAATTTTTATTAGGTTGGTTTTGCTTAGAGATGTTCTATTTATCGGTTTTTAGAGGCTTAGAAGAGGGAGCTTCCTCGTGGGTTTTAACCCACCATTGTTTATATTTTTCAGGTTATTAGAGGTTCAAGTCTCAAGGTTGAGGATCCACAAGTTGGGGATTTATCTACTATTTCTTCTTATTTCAAAGTAGGATATTTATCCATTATTAGATGATAAACTTATTTTATTTATAGTTAACTGGATTATTGGATTATGATTTTTAGGGATCCTTGAATTATGAGATTCCAGAATTGTAATTTTGGATAATTAATAATAGATTTATTATTTAATAGATTTTCCATCAGCGTATTATTTATTTATTTTATTTCATTTTGTAATCCATGCTTATTTAAATACTTAAATTGTTTTAATATCCCCTGATTTTTTAGTGTGGACTTAATCAACTAATGTCTCTGAAATCAGGGGGTATCACACTGCACAAGATTAATTGTGAGCTGATTTTGAAAAAAGCTGAATTACACTCACTTATGATTTTAAAATTTTGCAATCGTAGATGCATCCAGTCAAATCAAGCTTTTGGAAGAAATACAGTTTTTTGATGCTCATATCGTTGTTTTAAATTATTCTATAAGATAAGTGGGTCTTTAACCATTAGGTACTCAGTTTTTAATTCCTCATGTAAATGATGGCGAAGAAAAATCATTACTTTTGCACGGTCTTGCATGGATGCTTCATTATCTGCTTTAACTGTATGCCCAAAATCCATGGCATCGAGATGAATATTCTCGGCGTCAAGAATCCATGATAGGTAGTTTTTGCTCGAAATATCAAGGGCAACAAATTAAAGCTTGGTTAAATGATAAAATAACACAGTTAGAATTATTTCATCATAATTGAACTGAGGTATGCATCATAATAAAAAGAGTAATTAATTTGAGATTATTAAAGTACCATATTCATTATAATATGATTTTCATGGTGATGGTATTATATATTGATAAGCACTGAAAATTGCACATTTAAACCCCTTAAGCTTAGATATTCTAGGACCTTTATTATCTTAGTTTCTTGCTTTAGATTGATTTTGTATTATTTCTATTTTCAGGTACTTGTCCCCAAAATAAGCTAACTTAGCTAAATAAGAGCATAAAAGAAGAAATCTTGAGATGAATCAAAGAAAGGAGTAAAGTGGGAGTAAAAGGAAGTAAATGGTGGAAATCCAGCAAGTTCGATCGATCTCAAAAAATATTCGATCGATCGAAAGTTCATCGATCTCAGCATTTCAAGATGGATCCAAGCTCTCTTGTCCTTATCCAAAGATCCCACAAAGTTTGATCGATCCAACTTTCTTCCAATTGATCGAAAAGATTCCATCTTATCCACTTGTACCACCATACCTACCACATTTGTCTCTTTATCCACTTGTACCACCAAAAATATCTTCAAAATATCTCAGATTTGTTTTTATCCAAAAAGGCGCCGCCATAGAGGATCGATCCAACTTAAATTCGATAGATCTTAGCCATGTTCGATTGATCTCACCACAAGTTCGATCGATCGAACTTCCCAAAGCCCGAGAAAATCCAAATTCCAGCTCATTAAAAGTTGTCTCATATCCAATCATTGGAAGGAATATTGGTGTACGAGCCCAGCTCATTTGGGGTGATATTTAACCTACCTATATAAGGAATATGAGCCACTTTTTGAGAGGATATACTTGAGAGTAGATAGAGACACAATTTCTATATTCTTAGTGAGGAAGAAAAGAAAGGAGGAGGCTAAAGACACAGGCTTGGAGTTCTTCCATCAACCAAAAAGAGGAGCAATCTCTACCATGGAGTTAGCCCTTGAGGGTTGGAGGACACCATCCATGAGTGGCTAGACATCCTCTTAGGGCTAGAGGTAGCCCTAAGCATGCTTTCTACATCTTGATTTATGTATTTTTGAGGGGATTTGTATTGTGATACATGTTTTAACACTTTTACATATATAGATCTTATTTATTCAATGATTTGTATGGTTTAATGCTTCCAATTGATCATTTCATTCTATCCATATGTCTATGTATGCTAGAATAGATGTTCATGTGTTTATCTCTATTTCTTGTGTTATTAATGCATGTCTATGTGTATTAATGCTATAGATCTAGAGATTGTCAAGACATAGTGCTTAATGGAATGTTCTTGTGGTTAATTTGGTGGTTCATACTCATTTCTTGATGGATTGTGCCTCTCCCTTAGTTTACTTGTTTAATTTCATGTCATTAGTTTAATTGTAGTGTAGTTGTAGTTTAGATGTTAAATGGGAGGAAAATCCATGCTTGTTGTTTGATGTTCCATACTTATGAAAGTAAGTAGCATATATTTCTAACCGTGTGATGTGTTTGGATTGTGAGCTTAAAGAAAGGATTAATGGCTTAGTTTGATATATTGTGTTATCCACCATGTTGCTTAGACAATATATGCTTAATTTGTCATCCATGCTTGTTGAAGCAACCACACACACACACTATGTTGCAATACATGTTTTCCCCCTTACTAATCATTCATTAAAGGTGTAGAAAAGCTATGCTTAGTGGTGATCTTTAAACCCCAAGATCTCTCTTTTATTTTCTCTCCATGATATTTAATTGCCTACTTTAGTTTAAATTGCATTTTAGTGTAATTCAACCACCAACCAATCTTTTGATCACTCGACTTACTAACCCTAATCTCAATTCCACAACCTAGTACGACCCACCAATTCCTTGGGATGATCCCTACTTGCCCTAACTATATTTTTAGTGAAAGGTAGTAGTGGCAATTTCTAAATGTAAAACTTGGCCACATTCATCATAGCTCTACACCACTATCTTTTGGTGCACAAACATTGGATTGGGTTGAAGATAACACCAAGTTTTTGGCGCCGTTGTCGAGGATTGATTGAAGGCATCGTCGTATTTGTGGAATCAATTAGGAATTAGTACTCTTTTGATCGTGTCTTTACTTTGTTTTCATTTTCATTTTGGTTACTTATTATGTTGGTTCTTGTTTGACTAGGTGCATTGAGCTAGAAAGTGAACAAAGGAGTATTCCAAGCAAGGAGCTAAGCAAAAGCAAGGAAAAAGCTAAAATCTAAAAAAATTTGCAAGGCTAAAATTGAAAATTGAATTGAAGTGCTAAAGGACCCTTTATGAGCTCTTTCTTAACTCAATCTTTAGTTAAATTGTTGGCCCGCGTGGAGGCTTGTATTTCAATTCTTAGATAAATTATGAGCCCACGTGGAGGCAATTTACTTTTCTTTGCATATTGTTGATAGCATAGGAGTATGGGAACATTGTATGTGGAGGAAGTTTGTTGATTGTTGATTTGTTGCGAAGGTGAAGTGTTTGTTCATTACTTGTTGCTTGTTGTGTTTTGTTGTGCATGCATGGTCATAGATCATTAAAACCTACTCTTGTCCCTCTAAATTTTCATCTTGAATCCATTGTTCGAAACCCTAGGGGAAGAGGAAGTTCTAGTCAATCCATTTCTTCAATGGAAGGACATAATGAGGACCATGTGGAGGACCTTGGTCACATAGACCAACAAGGCATCCTCCACCCAAATATGCATCATGATAACATGCAAGTACCATTAGGTATGCCGAGGCCATTCATTCACCCACCACAATAACAAGGTTAAATTCCATTGGGAATGCCAAGGCCAATTTATGCTCCACCACCTCCCATCATTCAAGGCAATCAAGGTGCCCATGTTGCACCTCCAATTGCTAATCCTCCCCTTACTTTAAGAGATCATTATGTGCCTAATGAATACAATGCACCCACATGCATTCAATTGCCACCATTTAGAGCACACCACTATGAGATCAAACCAAAAACCATTCAAATGCTTCCTAACTATCATGGACTTCCAAGTGAAGAACCTTACAAGCATTTAGATGAGTTTCTTGAAGTATGTTCCACCGTGAGATACACGGGCATGCCGGTAGAGGTCTTAAGGCTTAAACTTTTTCCATTCACCCTTAAAGACAAGGTAAAATATTGGTTTAACAATCTTAGGCCTTTTTCAATAACTTTATGGGTAGAAATGCAACAAGAGTTTTTGAAGAAGTATTATCCGATTTTTAAGACCAATGCCATGAGAACCTCAATTCGAGAGTTTTCACACGGGGATGGGGAAACGTTCCATGAGGCATGGGAAAGATTCAATGAATTGCTTAGGAAGTGTCCACATCATGACATGCCCAAATGGCAATTAGTTCAATATTTCTTTAAGAGCTTATCGGACAATTATAAGGGCATGGTTGATGCTTCCATGGGTGGCTCTTACATTGATAGGCATGAGGATGACATGTGGCGTCTTTATGAGAGCATGAGTGAAAATTCTTTGCATCGAACTTTATCTTCCAAGAATGGTAGGAATTCAAGTGGAATGAAGAGTGTTAGCTTACATCAAGTTGACCATTCCAATGAAATAGCCGCCAAGATGAAATCCTTATCTCAAAGGTTCGATCAATTCTTGATCAACCAAAACTCGGCAAATCAAGTATCTTCCGTCCCTAACCATTCCCATCATGCATCCAATGAGACACGTATGACTTGTTCAAGTGTTTACATTCTACTTCCAATTGTCCCCATGGACATGTGCAAAGTGAGCATCATTAACAAGTCAATACAACTTTTGTTAATCAAGGAAACAATCCTTATGGCAATCATTATAATCCTAGTTGGAGGAATCACCCGAATTTCTCTTGGAGAAACCAAAGGGAAGGCTCAAACCCTCCCCAAGGTGGTTTCCAAGGGAAGTATGTTCCACCTCCAATGTAAAGCCAAGGTTTCCAAGGTTTTAGATCATTATTTCAATCACAAGGAAATCAATTTGCTAATTCTCATTTTCCTAATCAACCATCATATTCTCAAGGAAATGCTAGGAGTCCCGCTTTTGAAGAGAAAGTTTTAACCGCTCTAGGCACTTTAGAGGCGAACACTCAATTGCTTCATTGTCATTCTCAATCCATTGCTAAGCTAGAAATCCAAGTAGGGCATATAGCTAGTACTTTAAATGCTAGAGAGAAAGGAAAAATGCTTTTGAATGCCCCATAAAAGCAACAATGTGTTGTGGAGACTCATTCCTCATCGGAAGGTCACACAATAGAGCATGTCAACACGGTGACTACCTTGAGAAGTGGGAAGATTGTGGATAACCAAATGGGTATATCCAATGAAGAGAGTGAACAGGTGCAACCACAAGTTGACACCCGTCCCGTTTCACATCCTATTCCTCCTTCATTGCATATGCATGATCCTTAAAATGAGAATATCTTGAAAAGTGATTTGAAAAGTGATTTTGAAAAGAGAAATTTGCAAAATGATTTCAAAACTTCTTGTGTTGAAGAGACTTCAAAGAAAATTTCTGAAAAGGTTTTTGAGCCAAGAGCTCCATTCCCGGATACCTTAAAAGGATCCATTTCAATTGACAAGTAAAAGGCCAAAACAAATGAAATTATGGATATGTTTAGGCAAGTGAAAGTCAATCTTCCACTTTTGGATGCAATCAAGCAAATTCTGGCTTATGCCAAGTTTTTGAAAGACTTATGCACCCAAAAGAGGAAGAACAAAAGCCAAGCACCTAGGAAAGTGGTCTTAACCGAGCAAGTAAGCTCAATTTTGCAGCATAACACTCTTCCAAAGTTTAAGAACCCCGGTTCACCTACCACTTCATGCATCATTGGAGATCATATCATTAATCTGGCACTTCTTGACTTAAGAGCAAGTGTTAATCTTCTTCCATACTCGGTATATGTCAAATTAGGCTTAGGAGACTTGAAACCGATGTCGGTGGTTTTGCAACTTGCCGACCGATCCATCAAAAAGCCTAGGGGTATCATTGAGGATGTATTGATTAAGATTTATAAATTATTCTTCCCCGTTGATTTCGTTGTCATTGACACGGAACCGGTCCCGAATCTTAAAAGCTAAATTCTCGTTATCCTTGGCCGTCCTTTCTTGGTAACCGCGAATGCCAACATTAATTGTAGGACGGGGATAATGAAGATCTCATTTGGCCACATGAAGGTGAAGTTAAATATCTTCAATCCAACCCCCAATTCATTTGACAAGCATGAAGAAGTGAATGTTGTAGAGAAATATCATGACCTTGAATGTGAAGGAATAGAGTCTTTGTGTGAAACCAAAAATCCAAAAAGTCTATCTTCAACCCTGAATTCCAAGAAAGTTGTTTCAAAATCTTGTTTTGAAAGGGCAAAGAAGCCCAAAGATCATTGTGACCAAGGACCAAAAATTTCTTTTGAGCTTAATCCAATAAGTTCTCTAGGGAACCATTTGTTGGGTGGAGTTCAAAACATTTATCGCCCCATCAAGGAGGGGATGCACTACAAGTGTTTGATTCAGGCCAAAAGAGCCCAACGTCTTGCTAGAGACGTTAAAGACTAGTACATTTCGTAGGGTGTCACAACCCTATTCCTCCCTCATTTCTATTTTAAATTTCATTTCTTGTGAAGTTTAGATATTTGGTTTAGGCTCATATACATTGCTAGGAACTATGATTAGGATTGCATACACTTTTATGTTAAAAATGAGCATTTTGCATAAGTTCGATCGATCTCCAAGGAGGTTCGATAGATCGAACTCCATACCTGCATCCAATCACCTCTCTGTCCAATTGTTCGAAGAAAACCTGCATATTTCAGCTCTCTGTCCCATCGTTCGAACTTGTTCCTAGATCGATCTTTAGTTCTTCGATCAATCCAACTTCATCTTGGATCGATCTGTAGTCTCAACACTTAGAAAATTTTTGAACATGCATCCAACCTGCATCAAAAAGCTCTCTGTCCCATCGATCGAACATGTTTGCAAATTTTTGCATGTTCGATCGATCAGAGTCATTCTTCGATCGATATTTGGAGAGATCGATCTCTGTTCTTTAATTTACTGTTTTGTCTTCAGTTTGATTTCTTTTTGTTTTGAATTTTAAATTTAAAATAATAAGTTTTATATATATATATATATATATATATATATATATATAATTTTGTTTTATTAGTATTATTATTATTTTTTTTGTCTTTTAGTGAGGAGAGATCGATCATAGTTCGATCGATCTGAGATTTCAGTTCAATCGATCGAACTGGTAACAAAATGTTTTTAAAAATCAAATCTAGGGTTGTTAGATCGATACCACAGATCGATATAACACCCTCTCCTTCGTCCCTCGCCACTGCAACTTACTTCTCCATTTCCAGCGAACCCCTCTAGCGACTCCATCTCACCTCGAATCTCTCCACTTCATCTCGGATCTCAAATCTCATCTTCATCTCATCTTATCTCTCGGTTTGAGGTAAGATCCGAACCCCCCTCTTTTGATTTCAAGCTCTAATTTCATGAATCCATGCTCTAAATGTTAGATCTAAGGTGTTTTGAAGATGAATCTTGCCATTGATGAAGCTTGAAGCTATGTGTATATATGTATATAGATGTATATATAGGTTTTATATTTTTTTCATTTTAATTTCAATTTTGGGGGTCACAGGCCATGGAAAGTAACCAAATATGTTGATTTGTTGTTTAGAGGGGCCCACAAGCTTGTTTGTGAGGCCCCCATGCCATCCGCGTCACAAATCTATGACTTTTCAAGTTTCACCTCACAGTTCAATCGATCGAAATTTTTCTCCGATTGATCTGTAACAGATCGATCTCACGTATTCCCGATCGATCGAACTTGCATTGATCTCACATTTTTGTGATCGATCGAACTTTACAGATTTACATCACACATTTCACACACTATCTCTTGTGTTTCATGCTATCTCATACATGCCCAATGCATATGTTTTCCACATTGGATGCATTTCATACTTATACTATCTAGCATGCTTCACATCATGTCACTCATTCCTTGTCACTTGCATAAATTCATATTCCTTATCTATTTTATCTATCTTATTTGACATACATGATTCTATCAATTGTGCTTTAATTCTTTATACCGGCACTGACTTCCTTTTTGCAAGTTTTCCTTTTATTTTGCAGGCCATGGCAGGGGTAAAGACTGTTGCTCGTGGACATTATCATTGCGGGGCCAGGCGGAGATTGGACGATGAGGCAGGTCCATCTTACACCCAAGACCCGATTCATAAGTCCGAGCCAGAGCCTTCTCATATTCAGGAGGAGCCAGCAGAGCCCACTCCACCTCAGTCTCCATCCGACAGTCGACTACAGTTTTTGGCTGAGGCATCTTCTTCACAGGCTGACGCTGAGGCTGAGCACATACCATCTCCATCACCACCACCAACTCAGCCAGCCCAGCACTTAAACCGGCCATTGCTGAGATACTCACGCCTTCGGGTGGCACACAAGTTGGTCATTAACATAGACTACTTCTTCCGGTCTGTTCTTACCAGAGCAGCATATGACGATATGTACCGGAGGGGCATCTCAGCCATACTAGCCCCTGTCATATACCCAGTGTACCCGAGGTTGGTCCGGATGTTCTTCCAGAACCTCTGACCTGCCTCGAGTAACCTGGCGGTGCTGCAGACTACCATTGACGGCCACCCTATCAGTATCACGGTGGATACTCTTTCTAGATCTTGCCATTGTCCACATGTTTGCCCTCCCGATCTCCAGGATACCTATCCTACCTTATGGAGGCCCTCCTATGCAAACATGGCCGTTGCATTCACATGTCACTATGCCAGTGGCGAGACCTTCGCCACCCAGACTTATCTGCCAAACGGCCTATGGTTCTTCAATTCGGTGCTATACCGAAATGTTTTAATGGCCGGCCACAAGATACAGAGGCGCGGCGACTTTCTGATAGCTTTATACGCCTTCTATACAAGGCACTGGATATCCATTCCTACGCTCACCTGGAGCGTTATGATGAAGCTATATGTGGATCACATTAGCAAGGCCAAGCCCAAACGGGCTAAGCATCTCCCATTCGGCCATCTCATCACACAGATTCTGAGAGACCAGTGTTATCCCTTCTAGCCACGGGAGCGTACTGAGTCTGGGACCTGTTCATTCAAGAAGAAGGATTGGGATAAGAGCTACCAAGCTCTTATCAAGAGCCTATAGGACGAGGCTGTAAAGGCAGCTGAGGAGTTAGAGAGAGAAGAGATGGAGCAGGCGGCGGACGATATACCAGTCGATCCGGCTGCCATGCATATGGATATTGACTTAGAGCAGCTCGTAGAGGACCCAGAGCATTACTCTCCAGTTGGGTCGCCCATTTAGGATGAGGAACAGGCTCAGGATCATCATTCTCCCACTCCAGCGGTACCTGAGGCTCCAGCACAGGCACCCGGCTTTGGAGAGCACATACAGGCTTTGGAGGATGCCATAGTCTCTATCTGAGCAGACACTGTCTCTATCTGAGCTGATATTACTTCACTCCGTACGGATGTCATAGCAGCATTCCGTGATCTATCCAGAGACATCCGCGGAGCACGCCCTACTCGTCCTACATTCTCTTCATGATTTCGATATCTTCTTACTCCTCTTATGTATCTGTGATATCTGTATATTTTTTATACTGTTATATTATTTTTACGGCCAGTCTGTTAGCCTTGATATCTCACTGGATGTACTATACTTTATTCTATTTTTCTATTTTATCTATGATCTTTTGGATGTCATATTCTTCTATTAATATATCTGTCTGTGACTGACTCCATCAGGTGCATCCCAGTGACTTCAATAAGAGAGAGAGTGCTGCCAAAATTTTCAGGACCACCCTTATACATCTCTCTATTTTCAATTACTATCCTATTTACACTTGCATGTCCACTGTGCACTGTTATTATCCTTTTTGTTATCTGATGAGTTTTATCCAAGTGCCAAATTTTTAGGACCATAGTTAATCCCAAGTTTGGGGTGGCTATGCCACCTACTTTGGATACTTCTGTCCCGACTATTCTTTGCTATATTTGCACTGGTATACTATTTCCTTTTGTTCTCTTTGCACATTGAGGACACTGTGCCATTTAAGTTTGGGGGTAATAGTGTGATTTGCAGTGTTTGCTTTAAATTTAAAATTTTGAGCATGACTTGTGTATTTGAGGAATTTTCTATGATTGGTCCATAACTAGCTATGATTTTGATCTTTTGAGGACTATATTGCTTAAAATTTAAAAATTGCTTGACTTGAGAGTCCAATACTCTTTGTATGCCTTGTGGATGCCATTTAGGAGTAAATTTTTCGAAAGATTTATATCATGCTTGCACTTGTGGTCCATATCATCCTAATTTTGTGATTGTTTTGAGATTCACTCTAGTATTCTACACTAGCATAGGCGCACACTAGCATTCATTTGTGGGGTACATGCTTTTTTGATTATTGAATTGGTTATATGCCAATTGAGCTAGTAGTGCATTGAAAGCTTTCATTCTTGATAAAGGTGGATAACAAACCCTTTTCATTGAGTAGCCGAGATTCTAGCCTCATCAAGCACTGAACTTCTTGCGCCGAAAGGTGGAGGGCCCAAACTCTAGGTTAATAATTGAACTTATTAAAAAAAAAAAAAAAAAAAAAAAAAAAAAAAAAAAAAAAAGAAAGAAGAAGAAGAAGAAGAAGAAGAAGTTGTTGCAAAAGTAATAAAAGGTGAGGACTTCTCCCAAAATGTGAGAAGTGGGAAATGATTAGATAGAGGTTGTTTTGATTTATAACCTAGTTGATTTGAGCTTGTAAGTCCTTAGGGGTGTTTTAACACCTAATGCCCTAAAGTCATCTGGTTTGGGAGTCATTGACCTAATGCTCGACCTCATGGATCGCTAGAAAGCTTAATAGATCAACAAATTGCACCATGCTTCCATCTTTGATCCTACAAAAAAAAAAAAAAAAAAAAAAAAAAAAAAAATTCCGAGTGAAAAGAATAAGAGCACCTAGAATAATAAAGTTTTAATAAGAGGTTCACTATTTGTCTTGATGATTGGTACTAGATTTGTGTGTTAGTTTGAGAGTAAGGATGTGATCATTTCTTTAGTTGGCTAAGATAGCTACATACTTGATGCCGGTCCACTCAAAAAGGATTTTAGAATTGTTTTGATTTGCATGATCATTTTCTTGATGTGTGGAGGACTATACTTGCTTGCTTGATGTTGAAATTTTGGGAGATTGCTTAGAAAAGGTTGAAAAATTGTATACTTGAGGTAGTTTTCTCCCAATGTTTGTTTGCAATATTGGTGTCTCTTTTGAAAGAATGAGCTTAATTTTTGTGGGTATCAATTCTGGAAACCCTCACGAGACTTCACTCGTCTACTAGAGGTAACCTAGGGGTTTAAAAGGCTTGTTATATATGCTAAATGTAATCGTATTCCCTACGAAAGTGGCGTTATCCATTTATTGCTTTCTTGTTCATAGTTGTATAGTTGTTCATTTCATTCCTTTACTTTCTAGTTCATTGCTAGGGACTAGCAATATTTAAGTTTGGGGGTGTGATGAACGCTGAAAAGTGCGCATTTAAACCCCTTAAGCTTAGGTATTCTAGGACCTTTATCTATCTTATTTTCCCGCTTTAGATTGATTTTGTATTATTTCAATTTTCAGGTACTTATCCCCAAAATAAGCTAACTCAGCTAAATAAGAGTATAATGGAAGCAATTTTGAGATGAATAAAAAAAATGAGCAAAGTGGGAACAAAAGGAAGTATGTGGTGGAAATTCAGCAAGTTCGATCGATCTCAGAAAATATTCGATTGATCGAAAGTTCATCGATCTCAGCATTTTAAGATGTATCCAAGTTCTCTTATCCTTATCCAAAGATCCCACAAAGTTCGATCGATCCAACTTTCTTCCGATCCATCGAAAAGATTCCATTTTATCCACTTGTACCACCCTACCTACCACATTTGTCTCTTTCCCAAAAATATCTTCAAAATATCTCAGATTTGTTTTTATCCAAAAAGGCGCCGCCATAGAGGATCGATCCAGCTTAAATTCGATAGATCTCAGCCATGTTCGATTGATCTCACCACAAGTTCGATCGATCGAACTTCCCAAAGCCTGAGAAAATCCAAATTCCAGCTCATTAAAAGTTGTCTCATATCCAATCATTGGAAGGAATATTGGTGTACGAGCCCAGCTCATTTGGGGTGATATTTAACCTACCTATATAAGGAATATGAGCCACTTTTTGAGAGGATATACTTGAGAGTAGATAGAGACACAATTTCTATATTCTTAGTGAGGAAGAAAAGAAAGGAGGAGGCTAAAGACACAGGCTTGGAGTTCTTCCATCAACCAAGAAGAGGAGCAATCTCTACCATGGAGTTAGCCCTTGAGGGTTGGAGGATACCATCCATGAGTGGCTAGACATCCTCTTAGGGCTAGAGGTAGCCCTAAGCATGCTTTCTACATTTTGATTTATGTATTTTTGAGGGGATTTGTATTGTGATACATGTTTTGACACTTTTACATATATAGATCTTATTTATTCAATGATTTGTATGGTTTAATGCTTCCAATTGATCATTTCATTCTATCCATATGTCTATGTATGCTAGAATAGATGTTCATGTGTTTATCTCTATTTCTTGTGTTATTGATACATGTCTATGTGTATTAATGCTATAGATTTAGAGATTGTCAAGACATAGTGCTTAATGAAATCTTCTTGTGGTTTATTTGATGGTTCATACTAATTTCTTGATGGATTGTGCCTCTCCCTTAGTTTACTTAGTTTAATTTCATGTCATTAGCTTAATTGTAGTGTAATTGTAGTTTAGATGTTAAATGGGAGGACAATCCATGCTTGTTGTTTGATGTTCCATACTTATGAAAGCAAGTAGCATATATCTCTAACCTTGTGATGTGTTTGGATTATGAGCTTAAAGAAAGGATTAATGGCTTAGTTTGATATATTGTGCTATCCACCATGCTGCTTAGACAATATATGCTTAATTTGTCATCCATGCTTGTTGAAACAACCGCACACGCACACTATGTTGCAATACATGTTTTCCCCCTCATTAATCATTCATTAATGGTATAGAAAAGCTATGTTTAGTGGTGATCTCTAAACCCCAAGATCTCTCTCCTATTTTCTCTCCATTATATTTAATTGCCTACTTTAGTTAAAATTGTATCTTAGTGTAATTCAACCACTAACCAATCTTTTAATCACTCGACTTACTAACCCTAATCTCGATTCCACAACCCAGTATGACCTACCAATCCCTTGGGACGATCCCTACTCGCCCTAACTATATTTTTAGTGAAAGGTAATAGTGGCAATTTCTAAATGTAAAACTTGACCACATTCATTATAGCCCTACACCACTATCTTTTGGTGTAGAAACTTTGGATTGGGTTGACGATAACACCATATATATAGATAACAGTCAATCTTTATTCACAAGAGAACCAGTGAGTTGGTGGTTTGTTAACTCAACTTGCTTATTAAAGAACCATGGTTCAAATCTTGTGGTATTTTTTTTGTTTGGCATATTTTTTCATAAAAGGCATAATTATTTGTACAATAAATGAACAAAAAAAAAAAAAAGGGGGGGTTAAAATGTGAACATGCTTTTATATATATATATATATATATATATATATATATATATATAATGTGTGTATGCATGTAATGAAAGGCATGTACTTCTCTAAATAGTATATAATTTATATTTTTACGTTTTGCAAAACTTCAAGTTTGCAAGATATACTTAGTGTAAATGACTTCAGGTCAAAGAACTTTGGGTTCATTTGGAGTTCAGGCTAACAAGTTTTGCGAAACTTTGGATTCGCAAACAATAGGCTCATGAAGAGTATATTAATATATACAAAACTTCGGGTTTGCAAAGATCTTTAAATATAAATAATTTAGTATTTGCAAGACTTCGGGCTCAGCAATTTAATTTTCTGTAAAGAATGAACTATAATATTCTAATATATATAAATAAGTATTTGCAAGACTTCAAGCTCAACAATTTTAATTATGTATAAAGTATGAACAAGAACAATTTAATATAAATAATTATTTTTCTTACATTTTGAAGTGAAAAAGAAAAATAATTTTTTTTTCTCAGTTGATATAGTCTCGTGTTAATAATATTTTATAAATATAAAAAACATATAATACAAGAAATATAAAATACAAGAAATGAGAAGAAACGAGGAGAAAAATAAATTTTATTTTATTTTTTTTTTTTTTTCTTCACTGTATCTTGTTTAGAATCTTTAGGCCCTGTTTGGGGCATGTTCCATCTTGTTCTATGCCCTTTCCTACAGTGCAAATGGGCACTATTGAGCAAACTTGGTTGTTTGGTATGGGCTGTATTGTGTCCAACAGTTGTAGAACAAATTCAATTTTTGGGCCAATTTCCAGAACAAAAAAATCATGTTCCAAAGTGTTCCCAAATTGTGCAAGGCCCACTTTTCACTGTAGAATGGAGAACAACAGCCCAACCGGTTGGAACACTGAGAACACAATTTATACTTGTTCAGTTCATCTTGTTTCAAGGGTTCTCTCTACGACTGAGGCGATTCACAGTGTACCCTTGGGAGGTACTGAAGCTTTCCGAGATCTTGGGTTGAAATCGACACCATTGATGTAAATATGAAGCTTCTCGGCAACGTCTTCTCACCGGTGAGTTCTAAACATGCATCTTCTTCATAAATGGAGTCATTGTGTTCTGTCTAAATTTAGACACATGTATAATCAAGATCGGGCTTGTCGGTGTTCCACTGTGTATGCAGATCTGAAGATAAACTTCCCCTTTGTGACCTCTGCATTTTTCGGCGAACCCAACCTCACACCGCTGCTCACTGCACTCTCGGATTCTCGGTCTATTTACCTTCATCGTCGACACCAAGTGAGTTAATTTTTTGTTTGCTTGAAAAAAAGAAATAATTATGAAGACCTTGTTGCCTGATTTGTTGAGGAATGCGCAATTGTATCTCTGTATTTATGGTGTACTGTGGCTTCGCTAGACCTTAATGCTTGTATCTCTTTACTTTGTTTGCTTGTTACCTGATTTGTTGACGATTTTGTGGTGGAATGTTCAAAAAATTGCCAGTGGACTGTTGAAGGAACAGATTATAAAAATCTCTGAGTTGTTTTCTGTAATTTCTCTATTTATTATTATTTTTTTTTTGTTTTTCAATCCATGAGATTTTTCTTTGACTGAATATGTAAACATAGGACTGAGAAATATCATGCGTTCAAACCGGTTGGACCATGTCTATATGACAAGTCATGGGTTGATTTGACTGATAACATATTTTAGTCTAGAATGCATATTTTATAATTAATTATATATAGGCACAGATTGATACCTGTTTTGAATTTTCTTGAATACTTCATAAAAAAAAATGTTGTCTTCCAGTGATTATATCACGTTAATCAGGCGACCTCATGCTCTTCTTTACTTGAATTGAGCCACACATATTCCTCTCTATATATATCTATATATCATTCAACAAAACAAGTGTGAAATGACTAATGAGTGTGTTCAATTGTGTCATTATTTTAGTAAGAAGAATTTACTGACCGACAATAAAAGATGAGATGTTATCATGGACCAACCTCGCAAAAATAAAAAAAATTACCATTCTTAATTAGTGGACATAACACATATGATTAATGATTGTAAAACTTTTGACGAGGTCATAAAGACAAAACTATAGAGGACCTGGGGAAAAAGAAATGTTTGATTAAAAATAAGGAATGAACTGAAATAAGGAGTATGAAAAACATGATTCGTAGATCTAACCCCTTGTATAATGTTTTTGGATTCTATCTTATACACTTTAACAATGAAAGATCAATTATTTTTTTTTTGCTTTTGGAGTAGTTGTATAACTTGAGGTTCGAGTCTCGGCCTAGACAAAAAGGCATATATGTTTGCTTTAATGTTGAGATAAATATGAAAGAAAAATGGTATATCCGATGACATCATTCCCAACTTACGTGAGTATAATAGGATGTGTCTAATTATTGGACTATGTTAGTATCATAACTCAAATTGTTTTTTCATTTAATGGCGTGATGATAATTGTGTAGTTAAGACGATGTTATTGGCTAAGATTACAGTTGTTAATAATCCTTTTAACACATTTTTATTAAAACTATGTAATTAGATGGATATCAATGCTGACAATGTGGTGGACTCAGAAATAGAGGACCTTACAAAGAATACCGATGATGGAAAACTAGTATGGGATGATTCCCATCTTGAAGCTTTCATCATCTGTATGGAGGAAGAAATCTATGCCGGTAATCGGAATAACACAACTTTTACTCCAAATGGTTAGAAGAATATACGGAAAGGCATGACTAGCCGTACAGGCAAGAACTATGAACTGAAACAACTTAAGAGCAAATTCAACCACCTGAGGGTAGACTACAGAGCCTTTATGAGTTTGTTAGGAGAAACAGGCGTGGGATACAATGCTGAGACGGGCATGGTTATAGTTGAAAATGAAAGATGGACTAGATTGATCAAGGTTAGTTTTTTAAATAAATTTATGTTGATTTTACAAAAAATTATACTTCAATTAATATTAATAGTAATTTAATAATTTGTAGGTGAATTCCCAATATGGTAAGTATCGAAAGAAGCCATGCAATCATTTTGATAAGCTCACAACCGTATTTGGAGGCACACACGCTACAGGTGCACATGTCCATACTTCCTACAGTCCACCCATTCTCAACCAAACCCCCGCACACCATGAAGGCACACATACCTCATTTGATCTTAATGATGATTTTGCTGAGTTAGGCGGCCATGAATTCAGTCCTTCTCCTGACCCTCGTGGTAAGAAACCAAGGAGAGAGAGTTTTGCCTCCACAATGGATCGTGTCATGGAGAAAATGAGTGAGGCTAGTAGAGAGAAAACAGATCGAATTGAAAGGGCCATAGTCGCTTCTTCATCATCTAATATGAAAACAAGGCAGGAAGCTGGGCAGGTTGAAGTAAATTCTCCGGATAAGACAAAGGGTGATTTTAAATTATGTTGTTACATTCTGAATAAGTTAGAGGGCGTTGATATGAAACAATATGCTAAGGTCACCGGATGTTACGTAATGATGAACTTTGGAGGGATTTCTTTCTTAATGACCTTCCGGATGAAAAGAGGGTTGGTTGGATTAATGGAATTTGACTTGGCATGTTGGTTTTATTATGAATTTGGATGACTGTATTACTACGTATTATGACTTTCTGTGCATCGTTTTTATTCATTATTATCTTTTGCTATGACTTTGGGTGATTGTAATATTAAGTTTACTCGTTGATATGTTATTTGGTTTCAGTGTAATGACAATATAACTATTTCACTTGTTTTGATTTTAGTTGTTGCCTTGCTCTAATAATTTTTATTTTGTTTAACAAAGCTTGAGATTATTGTAATTTATAATGTTTATTAAATGTTGTACTATACAGATGGATATTAGGACAATGATTGACTTGTATGATGATGGTGATGAGGAGAATGAGTGTGTCATCATAATGGCATGTATGTTGGACTATTATAAAAAACATTACGAGAAACGACCTTATAGGGATTCTCTTTTAACCGGGGAAGTATATATAATGGAGATATTGCATGGACATGAAAATAGATGTTGTGAAAATTTCAGGATGTCCACCCCTGTTTTTTTGAAGTTGTGTGGGGAGCTTAAGTCATTAGGGTTGAAAGACTCAACAGGTGTAAGTGTTTATGAACAAGTTGGCATATTCTTGCTTACTTTAGCTCATAATGAAAGGAATTGTGTGGTCGCAGAAAGATTTCAACACTCTATGTATACAATTTCAAAATACTTCCATGCGGTTTTACAAAAAATCTATGATTTAGGGAAACAGATTATTGTCGCCCCAGATTTTACCGAAGTTCCTAACCATATAAGGAAGTCAAAAAAATACCACCCTTTTTTTAAGGGTTATGTTGGGGCAATTGATGGAACTCATGTCCATGCGAATGTGCCTGTGGACCAGCAAATACCATTTCATGGTAGGAAGTGGGATACCACACAAAATGTAATGGTTGTTTGTGATTTTGATATGATGTTCACGTACGTCGTAGCTGGATGGGAGGGGTCTGCTAATGATTCTAAGATATTGAACGAGACAATTAATAATGAGGATTTGCATTTCCCAATGCCTCCAGAAGGTAAATGTAATACCCCTAATTTAAAACAAGATAGGTTTGGAATTTATTTTATTATTTTAAGTTGAATTTTAATCATTTAATTGTTTCTTTGAAGTGTTTGATAATTATTTAATTATTGTAATTAGTTATTTGGTTAGTTGATATGGTTGTTATTTGTTTAAATTGATGGTTTCGTTGTTAGCGTGACTGGATTTAATTATTTCAAATTTAATTGTTTAATTGTTGGTTACTTGTAACTGTGTTGTAGTTAATTTTTCTTATTCTAAGTTAAGTTGTTAATTGTCTTTAATTGTTTAGTTATGTGTTTAATTGTAATGGTGTTATATTTAATTCTTTATTGTAAATTTAAATTGGTAATTGTCTTGATTTAATAATTAGGGTTAAATTGGTAATTGTCTTGATTTAATAAGTAGGGTTTTACTTTTAATCAGTTTGTAAGCCGTCGTAGGTTTCTCAGTATGTTGGATGGGCCGGTTAGGATTTTAGTTGGGGCTTGAATTAATTTAGGGTTTAGTAAAATCCTATAAATATATGTTAGATGTTTGGTTAAGGTTTGAGAAACATAACAAAACCAAGTATACGACTTTGGAGACAAAGGAAGAACAGAGAGTGTTCACGTTGGTTTTCATCGGAACTTTAGAGACGGCGTAGAGATTTTTGGACAAAGATCTCAAAGGCAAGTTCTAACCTTACTCTCTCCCTTATACTCGTGTTCTTTGCATACTCAATAGTTCCAGGATGAATTACATGTTTAAAAATAAAAACGTTATCTGTTTCATGTTTAGAGTTTAACTGAAACTGAATTTGTTTTAAAATTGTTAAACTGGTTAACTTTGAACTTTCTTGTTTAATTCTTTGTTTAATCCATATTAGTAGCATAATAAGGACTGAATTAAGGGTTGGAATCTTCTGGGATTAAGTTAAATTCTCTGAAAACCTATATTGTGAAGTGTCGGAGGCGTAAACGACAACTGGAGAGGAGAACACGAAGAAAATGAGGGAGAGAGCCGGCTCCTATTGGATTGGAGCCGGCTCTCCTTGGATTGGAGGCGGCTCCAATGGTCTAGGAGCCGGCTCCAAGGCCATTGGAGGCGGCTCCAATATTCTGGAGCCGGCTCCAAGTTGTTTTCTACGTGGGGTTTTTGGTTCTGTTGTTTGTTTTTCCACTTTTCAGTGATTAAGCTTCATAGTGATTGTTTTACTATGTTTTAGTGGAGAATGAATACTGTAATGGATGGTTTAGGAGTGGTCTAGAGTAAACATAAATATTCAAAGATCAGATTAACATAGAATTGGACACAAAGCGTTAATCATTAGGATTACATGGAGTTAGTTACGAATGTCTTGTAGACTTGTGTGGATTTGGAGTTTCTAACTTCTAGATTATAATGGAAAATTTCCTGTGAGAGTTTGTGCACTGCTAATTGCAAATTCTTAGAATATACATACATACAAGGAATCTGTATTTTTGCTAAAGATTAATTGATGATTAAACTTAACATTTAATTCGTCAATTTTGTTGAATAGGAACTTAACAGTATGATAAATTGTCTAGATTTATTATGCATGCCATGGAAATAAATATTATAACATTTGTTTAAGCTCTGTTAATTATGGATACCGGGAATAAACTTGTATTTACAGACACAATCCTGTGGGTGATCAAGTAATGGCTTATTGTTGGATTAATTAAGCATGTTTTTCTAGTATACTTTAATGTGTTTAGTTTGGAACTGTGGGTTTTGACACTGATACTGTTAGTACTTAATCAATGGTTGGATTTATTAAAGCATGATGGTTAATCTATTCTAACATGGTTAGGTTGGAATTATTGGTTTTGGCATTTATAAATTATTTAAATGTGTGGAATAGAGTAATTAATATTGATATTTATGTTTCCAATGTTAATCAATTTGTTGGGACTATTCAAGAACGGTTGTTAATACATTCTGATATGCTTGATATGGACTCGTTGATATTGTTATGTACTTGTACATGCTTTATCAACTATTGGACGGATGGGATTGTATGTACCGGTATGGGACGATGACATACTAGGTTTGGACAATACAAGTTGCTAAGTTCTACCTATTTGGAATAAGGGTACGGGTTATTAAATAAATCCTCCTTATATGTATGTAAGTCGGTGCGGTTGACTACGCCGAACGACTTAATGGATTTCTTGTGGATGGATGAAATTAGAGTTTAAATATATTTTTATGGTACCATGACATGAGCTTGAGTCTCAGAGTCGACGGTTAGAATGCGTATATGCAGTTGGATGTGTAGTTGTCTGTGGGGATTGAGGTATACCCTGTTTAGGCTTAGGTACTCATACCCACTCAGGTGCGATTTGTGTGATGCCTTCTATTCAGGTTGAGACCCTCTTCATAGTCTAGCGAGGGTCCAGTAGTGTGGATATATATTTATGTACGGACTATTAGCTATTGATTGAACTATTTAGTATGTACTTACGTATCGGGTCTCTGCTTGGATTGCAGTAGGATAGAACTTGTTCGTGGGCCTGACCCACTCCTATTTTACAGGTGTACGTCAGTTCCAGGTTTGAGCTTGTTCGTGTGGAGCAGAGATGGTCACTCATTCTTCCGACGATGTAGGATCTCTTTCCAGATGTTCGACTTGGATTTTATCTTCAGTTTTACTTTGATTCAGTTTGGGATTTTTTATATTAGGGGTCCACTAGAGATGGATTCCCGAGTTGTTAAAAGATTGGAGTTTGGGTTTGATGGATTTTCATAATTATAATATTTTGCGGATTCTATTTTTAGTTCCTTCCAGCTTTAATTTCATTTCTTAATTCATTTTGTATTCCGTGTTCATTATAAAATATTAATTGTTTGATATTCCCTCGGGTTTGGGCCTGGGCCTGATCAACCCGTGTCTCGGATCCGAGGGGTATCACAGTAAATGTCATTTATCTAATAATTTTACAATACTTATTTTAAATATCATGGTTCCCAAACGTGCCTTATAGTTTGTAAAATGGCAGGGAAATATTATTTGGTTGACTCCGGGTATGCCAACCAACCGGGTTTTTTGGCTCCCTACAGGGGCCAGCGGTACCACTTCCAAGAGTACCGTAGAGCTCATCGGCAACCACAAGGTAGAGAGAAAATTTATAATCACAGGCACTCGTCATTACGAAATATAATTGAGCGTTATTTTGGGATGCTTAAGATGAGATTCCCCATCTTGAAGCAAATGCCCCCTTATAAGTTTGAAGCTCAAGTTGCTATTGTTTTAGCTTGATGCACACGTCATAACTTTATAAGAAAGGAGGCGCATGTGGATCCAATATTTAATGATGCAACTGTGGAGGCAATGATGGATGAAAGTTTTGGAGATGATGAAGTTGATGTTCAACCTAATGTGTCGCAGTCTCGCTCGCGACCAATGGATATTGTACGCGATTATATTGCCGATACTATATGGAATGCAAGTCATCACCCTTGAAATAGGATTTACATGTTTACCATGTTTGGATAACTGTAATAATTATTTTATACTTGTTCCATTTGTTAGTATTTGCATAACTGTAACAACTACTTTATTATTTTTCTTTTTTACGATCAGGATAACTGTAATAACTATTTTGATTTACTTTATCTTTTTTATTAACTTCTTTGGATCAGTCTTATAGTTTGCATATGCACTCATGTATAAGATACAGGGTGACGGGCCACCTTGTGCATGTGGGAGGGGTCGCATGAATCTTTATACGGCTGGAACATCTAAGAATTATGGACGATCATTCTATAGATGTCCAGCTTGGGAGGTATACAATTTTCTTTGCATTAATAAGAATATTTTAAATACATCTTAGTGTTATAGGTGCATTCTGATAATGTACAACTCTTTTTTCTAATTTAGTCACATGATCGTGCATTTATATGGTTGGATGACATGCACCGTCGTCTGCAAGTGAGCAGTTATGTGCAGGAAGAATTGAAGGATGTAGTTGCTGTTATGCAAGCTCAACAAAATTGGCAAAACTACATTATCTATGGATGTTGTTGTTGTATTACTATAACTATATTCTTGTTGTTTTTGCTCATGTTGTTGTTGTTTATTATTGTCGCTGTTGAGAAATGATGTTGTATTGAAAGTTTAATTTTATTTCATGAACTTTTATTGTGACTGTTGACGAATGCTGTAATATTTTTTATACTCATGTATGTAATATATTAAAATTCATGAAACTATGATCTTTTGAAACTTTATTTTAGTTCCATATTTGGATTTTTTAATTTATTTATATGGTTATTATAATAATTAATATAAATGGAGGAACAATATGTCCGGCGTAATACAATCATTTTTTGTAACTTTATACAAAAACGTTAGGAAAAAAAAAAAATTTTAATCCAACATATTTAATTATTTTATTTATCAAATTAATTTTGGTTACACTTTGGAATACCAAATATGTTTTGTTCTCATATTTCTTAGAACAAGATACATTACCAAACATGTTCTACCATATTTTTGTTCCATGATTCGGTAGAGCAAACTTGGAATACCAAACATGTTTTATTCTCATTCCAGAATATCACACTACAAAACATTTATTCTGTTTTAGATTAGAGCAGTACACTATATCACACTACACTTCCCAAACGGAACCTTAGTAACGTATAAACAAAGTTTCACACCACCACAATTTTCCACCTTGCATTTTCCTCACACATATTTACAAACGTATAATAATATGCTCCATATCACATCTAATACATTGCATTAAGTGTCTTTAGGTAAAAAGTCATCAGCGTAATAAATGAGGTGGACTTATTGGGTCTGAAATGGAGCCCATATGCCTCCACTTCATCTCTCTTTTAATGCCATATGTCACTTTGTCTTTAACTCCCCCTCTCTTTTAAGGCAACGTCTGCACTTGACCTCTATGCCACTCAAATAAAACATTACAAAATTTTCATCCAATTCCTTCTCCACCAAGGGTTCCTATGAAAAGATTGACTTTGACTCACTCCTCACCAACCCCCTATATATATATATATATATATATATATTTGGGTCGAAACACTCCTCACCAACCGTTATAACTGTTGGATAACAATATTGGGTACTTGTTGGGCGAATCATTTATCTTTATTATATGTCAGAGTTGGTATAGACTTCAGAATTATAGCTATATAAACCTGAACCAGTTTTAGCAACCAGATACACATTTATTTTTTTTTTGGGGTGAAAACACTCCTCACCAACCTTTGTTGGACTCTTGGATCACAATATTGGGTAGTTGTTGGGCGAATCTTTTATCTTTTTTACTACATGTCAGAGTTAGAATAGACTTCAGATTTATAGCTATATAAACCTGATCTAGTTTTAGCAACCAGATAGGTAAAGTTGAAGAGAACAATCAAACTCTTTCCAAGCAGTGGAGATACTCTCCATCCAGAAATTTGGGAATGAATGCTCCAATTGTTCAACACATCTCAGAGTGTTTTATCAAACCACAGTATATAACAGGTGAATCAAAACAACCCATTCATTTGTCACAATGGGACTTAGCCATGCTCTCAGTACATTACATCCAAAAGGGTCTACTCTTCATCAAGCCTCAAGCAGTTGATGATCAAGCAGACCCCATCAAACCTCTCCTGGAAAAGCTCAAAGTGTCCCTCTCTCTTGCTCTCGTTCATTTCTATCCGCTTGCCGGTCGCCTAGCCACACTCAAACAAGAAAATCCACCTTGCTACTCTGTATTTATCGATTGCAATGACAGCCCGGGGGCCAGATTCATCCATGCAGCCGTGGACTTGACAGCGTCCGACATCCTTTTGCCTACTGATGTCCCTCTAGTTGTCCAATCGTTCTTTGATCACGACAAAGCAATTAATCATGACGGTCACACCATGTCTCTGTTATCAATTCAGGTGACTCCAAAATCTCAAGCCATTAGAAAAAAAATGCATTCAAAAAGTTAAGCTGTTAGAGAGAATGTAACTTTATTTTTTTATCTTCTAACAGGTGACAGAGCTAGTTGATGGGATCTTTATAGGATGTTCCATAAACCATGTTGTCGTGGATGGAACATCTTTCTGGCATTTCTTTAGGGCATGGTCAGAGATTTTCAAAGCACAAGGACAGGACAATATTCCCATTTCTCACCCACCAATTCACAAGCGTTGGATTCCTGAGGGCCATGGTCCAATTATCAGCCTTCCTTTTACCCACCATGATCAGTTCCTCAGCAGACATGAAGCACCCCAAATGAGGGAAAGAGTCTTCCACTTCTCAACAGAGTCCATAGCAAAAATCAAAGCCAAAGCCAATTCAGAATGCAAGTCCAACAACATATCCTCCTTGCAGGCCTTGTCAGCACTTGTTTGGAGGTCCGTGACAAGGGTGCGCCGTCTACCACCAGACCAGGAAACCAGTTGCAGAATGGCCATTAACAACAGATCAAGATTGAGCCCACCATTGCCAGACGAATACTTTGGAAATTCAATCCAGACAGTGAGAGGAATCGCCACAGCTGGACAACTGCTTGAACACAGTCTCGGGTGGGCAGCTTCACTATTGCATCAAGCTGTGACTAACCACAATGACAATGCAATAAGAGAGTGGGTTGAGGCATGGTTTGAGACTCACTTTATATACCAACTTGGACGGTTCTTTGATCCCTGCAGCATTATGATGGGAAGCTCACCGCGGTTTGACATGTATGGGAATGAGTTCGGATTGGGGAAAGCAGTGGCAGTTCGTAGTGGATACGCGCACAAATTTGATGGGAAAGTGTCATTGTATCCGGGATATGAAGGTGGAGGGAGTATGGATTTGGAGGTGTGTCTTTCACCAGATTTGATGTGTGCTCTTGAATCCGACAACGAGTTCATGGAGGCTATCCTTTAATCTAATATTTTATGTACTAGAATTTGCAGTGTTGAAGTTGAATGCTTCAATTAGCCTTATGTTATGTTCGGTAGCCTTATTCAATGGATTGACTAGTTTTATGTTAATATTTTTTAGTAAGTTATGTTCGGTAGCAAGAAATTAGTATCTTGAAATTAACATTGGAGAAAAGTTATTTAAAACTTGTTTATGTCATGGATAAGGTAGCTGCTTGTAGTTAATTGTTAAATTTTGTAGCAATGTATTGAAGCAGAAATCTAAAACAAAGTGTCCTAAGGGGACGTCATTAGTTCATGATAGAGTAACAAAGGGATAAAATTTCTACAACAACTCTACTATTTTTTTTTTTAATTATTATTATTATTTTTTTAAAGAATGAAAAATTATGAAAAGAAAAATTACTCATCTATTTGTTATGATTTCTCTCTTTATCTTTTCTTTACCAAATGAAAAAAAAATTATTCATTCTATTCTTATTTTTCCTTCACCCCTTTTCCCACTCACCTACCCACCTACCTAGAAACACAAAAGGCTAGAAGAGTTAGTTCTAAACTAACTCCACTTAGATTTAGGAGGTGATAGAAAGGATGGAGGGCTTTCTAGAGGGGAAGGGTCAAAAGTCAAGGAAGTACCAAAAGGAAAAAAACAAAATATTGGAAAAAACAAATTTAGGTGCCTTGTACTTGGCCCGTGAAGAAGTCAGCATCTTGGGCTCTTTTGATTTGGTCCAATTTTGGGGTTGATGTGCACATGTAAAGACTGTTTCAACGGTTGGGGTTGATGTGCACATGTAAAGACTGTTTCAAAGGCTGGCTCTTCTGTTTAGAAGCCTTATCATGAGGTGATAGAAATTACTACGTAATTAAGGAGTGAAGTGAGAAAAATACCCCTATCTCTTTTCAGAATATCCTTATATATAAAAGTAAGTGCAAAAAACAAGTATATCTATTATAGTTCTTTTATTCCTTATTTAACCTACAAAAAATATCTTTATTTTTTTTAATTTGTACAAACACATTCTTCAATTAATATAATTTTTATTTTATTTTTTTACTCTTTCAAAAATATCTCCCGCCAAACCTTACTCTCCACCCCCAAAACCATTTTACCCATTTTACCCTTTCAATTTGTTCGATTTTGTTGCAGAGACCCGATTTTTGCTGCCATTTTTGTTGAATCTCAATTGTTGTAGAGACTCCTTCAATTCTTGTTGCAGGTGCGGCGACAATAGCAGATGGAGAGATGGTGGCGGTGGTGGATGAAGAGATGGCTGTCGACGGTGACTCTGAGATTCAGCTATGGTTGTTTAAACGAAGTAAATCTCCCCAATTTGCGTTTGAATCGAACAACAGATCAAAGGAATCAGTTACAGACTTCGATTCTTCACGGCGTACCCAGAAAAGCTGCAAGACCCATTCGCAAACCCCACATCACCATAGTCTGCCGCCACCGTTCGCCTGCCTCACCATCACCAAAACCCAAACAACCCCACCAGCAAGGATGAAGACGGCGGTTCGCGAGGGCAGTGAGATTGGAACAACAGCCGGCGAGCAAGGGGAATCTCAGACTAACAAAAAAGTTAAAATGTGGTCTCAGATTAACAATTTTGCGAATCAGGAAGATTTTTTTTTAAAAATTCACTAAAATATATATATATATATATATATATATATATATATATATATGAAATATGAAAGAAAAAAAACAGAAAATCAAGGGAGGGAGTACACTTGCTAGCTCTGGCCATGGTTGCAACAGGCACACACATATGACGTACTTGGTAAGTAGGAAGTGTTTATCTTTAAAAGTTGAACTTGGTGTTAAAATTTTGAAGTGAAGAAAATGGTGAATTAGAAGAAAAAAGAAAATTTGAAGTGAAGAAAATGGTGAATTAGAAGAAAAAAGAGAAAAAAGAATTTCCATGTCTTACCATAGTCATAAGTATTATAGCAATGTAAGTGATCCTTTTGATCAAGGTAGCAACCACTCCAATTGCAGTTCCCACATTGACCCATAAACCAGAAAAACTTAAATCCATAAAGCAGGGCACTCTGGAGTCATGCAAATGAAAGGTTTCCGTGAACTTCATTAACCCCCGGCAACGATGTCAAAAAATAAGGTCAATAGTGCACAAATCCATCACACTTGATGCATTTAGGTACCCAATATGAGCATAAGAATGCCTCCTCCTCCTTGTAGTTGTAGAGGAGTTGGAAGAAGCAAAGAGTTCTCCTCCTCATCCTCCAATATTCATACGAGGAGATAAGTCAACGTAGTGAGGAGAATCCAATGGATTTGGACAACTTAAAAAAATTATAGGCTTAAAATCAGTTAAACTAGCACCATATATTCATCTTTTCAGTATTAATTATGATGAATTGATGATGAGGAACTGTGTATATATGTAGTATAATATGTGTGTGTGTGTGTGTGTGTGTGTGTGGATGTTTATAGAAAGCACCATATATTCATCTTTTCAGTATTAATTAGGGCAAATTTCGTAAAACTCCCAAAATTATTAAAAAATGATCATAAAACTCCAATCTGTTTCTAAAAATCTCTATACTTTTAAAAAGTGTTCACGTTGCCCCAATATCCGTATCCGACCCGTTAATTGGGCTGTGAAATGACAAATTTGACCTTACCATTTAATATTAAATTAAAAAATAAAAATTATTTTTATTAAATTACAAAAACACCCTTAAATAGGGAGCAAGTGGAGAAGGCAGCGGCTACTTCTGCGACGGCTGGTGGCGGGGATTCGAAGAGCTTTTCGAGTTTGAAGGGTGTGGTGAGCACCAAGCCGAAGAAGAAGAAGATGAGCTTGTAGGAGTTCACGATGCAGCCCCCAGAACCGGTGTTTGATTACAAAGGTTTAACGTCGGACGAGATACTTAGGCTTCCGACCGGGCCGAAGGAGTAGTCTGCGGAGGAAATGCAGTCCGGCCGGCCGGTGGAGGATTTGATGAAGATCGTAAGGGTCCGCCTTCTAGGGTTTCGGATTTTGATTAACCCTCGAGAGCTGATGAGGTCAATAATTGGGCATCGGGGAAGAAATCTCTACCGTCCTTCGATTCCGGCCGCTCTAATCGGTACGGGTCGCTTGGTGGTGGTGGTGTTGAGGTAAGAGGCATGTTTAGGGCTGACGAAGTTGATAATTGGGCATTTGTGAAGAAGCCAATGCCTGCAAGATCTTCAACTTTTGGTTCGGGTTTTCGTAATTCCAGTCCAGAACCAGATCGTTGGACCAGGGGAGGATTGCGCGAGGAGGATGGGGAGCGGGAACGAGAGCGCCGTCGTTTGGTTTTGGATCAGCCACGGGTTTAAGCTTTGAATTAAATTATTTTTGTAATTTAAAAAAATAATTTTCAATTTTTAATTTAATATTAAATGGTAAGGTCAAATTTGTCATTTCACAGCCCAATTAACGAGTCGGATACGGATATTGGGCAATGTGAACACTTTTTAAAAGTATAGGGGTTTTTAGAAACAGGTTGGGGTTTTATGATCATTTTTTAATAGTTTTGGGGGTTTTACGAAATTTGCCCTATTAATTATGATGAATTGATGATGAGGAAATGTGTATATATGTAGTATAATATGTATGTGTGTGTGTGTGTGTGTGTGTGGATGTTTATAGAAATATATATGTGATCAGGGAGGTACGTATACAGGGACTCACCAGGAAATTTACATAGTATTTTCTTGATCTTCTTGTAGCAGCAAGAGCACTGAAGATCGACATGTAGTAAAAAATTAATTAATTAAGAGCAATTTTATGCAAATAAATCAAATGGGTACGTAATATATAAAAAAGATGAAGATGAAGAAGAAGGGCCAAGCCCATTTTAGTCATTTCATAATTTATATATATATATATATATTATAAAATGCGTTGCTAAGGGCATTTTAGTCCAATTTTTATAAATAGGTTCTATTTGCACAAATGTCATAGTTTAGGGGTATTTTTTGTATGGGAGGAGTGCAATATGCATTATAAGCATACTATAAGGGTATTTTTTGCACTTTACCCTTATATATAATATATGTAAGGATAATTCTAAAAAAATAAAGTTTTATAAGTAAAATGCCAAATAGATGGAGTCAAACTTCAGCTTTCTAAATATATGGAATTTTATGAGAGGATGACGCGAACATGGAAATTTGTTGCGAAATGACTCAATTGCCCTTTCTATCTCTTCATTCATTCCAACAGTCCTTTCCTCTCTTCATATCTTTGTAATTCCCAATTCCCCATTAACACCGGCAGCAAGAAGGTCATGCGACCACACCCATCGTCGCCATCTCAAGTTTAAAATGACCCATCTCCAGTTTCCATTTTCAAAATTCAAGTACTAACTCATCAATTGTCCTACCACACCACCAGATGTGTATATGGATAAGCCTTCAAAATTCCCAGATTCTGAGATAGAGATTGATCAAAGCACAGAGTCCAACTTTAATACTATCATGAAACATGAACATCAATTCAGACCCCTCTGCAATCTGCATATATGCGTGCCCCTCTTTCTATATATATATATACATATGTGTGTGTATATATATATATATAAAGAGAGAGGCATACACAAATTCAGTTAGAAGATGAGCTTGACTCAGTTCATCGTTGCCGGTTCGTGCTCGGCCATTCAATCCGCTTCATCTCCAGTTCAAAGCTCGCCGTCGCAGTTATGAGCTTATCTTCACCGCTATTGAAGAAAGACAAACGACAGTTGTCTCCAATTGAAGCTTAAGAAGGATTGCAAATTCTTCTAGAGCTTGTTTTGCCTCCAATTGAAGCTTAAGAAGGATTGCAAATTCTTCTATGCAAAAGCAGAAATTTGTTCCCATCACAAGTGCAGAAGAAATCTTATCCTCGCCAAACATATTCTTGAACTCTGAAATAACATTAAAATTCAGGGCTTTGGCCATGTACCTTCAAAGTATCTACTGGAAAATTGTGCCTAAGGGTTTTGGCTACAACATTTTATCATGAAAAAGAAAAGAAAAAAATGAAAATAATGTTGGGGAAAACGTGGAGGTTTTGAAATCTCTTCACAAAAAGATATGGGAAAGCATGGAAAACATGAAGAAAGAGAAAGGGCAGTTGGGTCATCTCACAAAAAATTTCCATGTCCATCTCAGCCTTTTATATAAATCCATTTATTTGGAAAATTGATATTTGACTCTATCTTTTTTGGCCTTTTACCTTCAAAACTCCATTTTTTTGGAATTATCCCACACACACACACACACACACACACACACACACACACACATATATATATATATATATATATATATATATATATACACTAAAACCGATGCACTGACAAATCCGAAAAGCTACAGTTGTAGAACCCAAGCGACACAAAATTCCTCCATTGACGAGCTGAAGAACCTAAAAAACTCCAAATCCACTCAAACCTTCAACTAAACCCACCACCAATCTCGTGCAACTCAGTAGGGCAATTTTTCAATTGTTTCTTTAGTTGTTTCAGTTGATGATAATGATGTTATAGAAGCACAACTACTACTGTAGTCCTCTAGTCCTCTGAAATCCTCAATCTCTCTATACAAATCCCATTGCACCACAGTCGTCAGCCATCGCAGGGGCAGCTGAAGCCTTACGCGAGATCGCCTAAGGCTCAACCAATAGAAGGCCTCAAAAAAATTTATTTCTTTTACTTCTTTAAAATTTTTATTTTCTTCTCAACTAATAGGCAGAGACGCCCCAAAATTTTATTTACTTTCTTATAGTATCACTTTTCTAAAATTTTATTTTTCCTTAAATTATTATACCCCAAATTTTTATTTCCTTACTTTTATTCCCTAATTAAACCTCAACCAATGATAGAGGCCCCAGAAATTTTATTCCTTATTTTTATTTCATTATTAAACCTAAACCAATAGTATAGATTTAATAGGAAGTCCAAAGAATTAATTCCTAATTTCTATCTTTATTTAATTATTATTTTTCCTCCTCGCCTCCCCTCATTATAGTTTTTTTTTTCCTCCTCTATATTGAGGTACTTTACACCTACTCTATTAATTATTGACTATATAACTATTGGACTGGTTATATATGTACGGAGTATTAAAAAAAAATTATACAAAATTCGCATACAATAATTACTATGTAAGAAAAAAAATCAAATTTTAACTTTACAACTCAAAACTCAAGAAAACTGATTATTAAATAAACATAATTAATTATTATTTAAAATTAATATATTAAAAATTAAAAACCATTTTTATATTGTTCACTGCCTAAGACCTCCCCTACTCCACCGCTACCAAATTCTGTTGTGAAATCTAAACATAGAGGTAAATATCAGCAAATTAAATTAGTAGACTTCAATTAAATACCATAAATACCAACTTAACTTAGTACATACTTAAATCATTTAGAATCGCAAGTTTTTAAGTGGCAACATTTTCGAGAGAGAGAGAAGCAAAGGACCGAGGGACTTTCTCTCTCTAACTTCTAGAAAGAGAAACATCAAATTCTAATATGATCTTAACCCTTTCCTTCCAAAATCTTCTCGATCTTATCTTGATTCCATTTTCTGTTTGTTCTCTATTCATCAGAGTTGTGTTTTACTCTCCCCATAGAGGTTTCTCTGTTCATTGGAGTTTTTTCTCTTCTCTCCATGCTGTCTTCTGTTGGGTTATCTACCATACAGTCTCAAGTATGCTATTTATGTGGGTGGTTGGACTGGATGGGCTCATGGCTTGTGATGGCCCTGGGTTTTCAAGCTAGTGCGTCATGTGATGAACTGAAGTTTAACCCGATAACGGATCCAAATGCGGAAGCAAAAACATATATCAAGTCTCTAGAGATGCAATGCATCTCTAAGATGCCAAAGTAAACTTTCCATGAAGTCACAGAACTCAAAGAGAACAAAAGAAGAAACGAGAGTCAAAATGGGCAAAATCCGTTAATCAAGGGTAAAATGGTCAAATTACAAATAAAAAGGGAAATTTAACTCCAAACAAGTCAAATGAGGTCCATACAACCTAATCTAATCATTTCACAATATTTCAAGAAGTTCTAAGAACTTTGGCCAAGAATCTTACGAAACACCCATTCCTGATTTAAGCAAAATACGACACTATCTCACTAAAACATTAATAACTCCCACTGTGATTTGGATCTAAAATTGGAATTGGTACCATTGGAAAGCGGACTCAAAATCCTTGAGTTTAGACTCAAGAATCACCCAATTTGGACTAGAAATGAAGGAGTTATGACCATATGAAGTCAAAATAACAGAGCTGTTACAAAACCTGAAGGAGAAAAAGGGTTGGGGCATTTAGGTCAGCTGATGTGATGACCCTGGATTTTCAACCTAATGTGTTCTGTGATGACCATAAATGGATCCAAAATACGAAAGCAAAAGAAGAAAGGTGACCTCTAGAGATGTACGTCATCCCTAAGGCACCAAAATAACTCCACATGAAGCCATGTGACTCAAATGAGCCAGGCAATGAAGCAAGAATGCCAGACCTGAAAAGAAATGAACCAAGGGTAAAATAGTCATTTCAAACTGAAATGGGTGCCACCATGCATACCATTGGAAAGACAACGAAAAATCTACAAGAATAGACTCAAGAATCACTTGATTCGCAGTCCGTATGACAAAGATATGAAGATAGAATAAAGCGGCGTCCTGCGACTAAGCGACACCGGAAACCAATCTCACTAAAACCATTATAACTTTCACTATGGTTGGAGTTTCAGAGTTTGGTTGGTACCATTGGAAATCTGACTTCAAGCTCTTGAGTTTAGACTAAAAAATGACCTAATTTGGACCTCGGATGAACAAGTTATGACCATTTGAAAACAGGTCATTGCTGCAGCCAAACTTAGTTGCGCGGCTCAGTTGAGAACTTAGTCGGCTGAGTTAGGCCGAGAGCACCAAAAATGACCAGAATGAGGTGCGAATCAATCCAGTCGGCTCTTTTAAGAACTAAGCTGGCTGAATTGATGAAAGAGTCGGCTCTTTTGGAATCGAGCCGGCTCTTTTGGGCTGAGGCATGCTGCAACCTGCTACTTTGGAAAAAAATAGCAGAAACAGAAAAATGGAAGGAGATTTGGGATTTTCGAGGCCAAAATGACATTTTCTGAAAAAATGTCGTGAAGAAACTACTCCTAAAATCACATTTTCTATGTGACAAAGTCAAGACCGGAATTTATTTCCTAAAGGAAAACCCCAAAATGCCCTTAAACCCTAATATGCAAGAAAAATGTGAAATGAATCCAAAGGAGGCTCATTTCACCAAGGAAGGGGCTTTTCTCAAAAACGATCATGCACACAGATGTAACATACCTATTAGGATGCGCTACAATGATCTACGGCTTAAAAATACCGCCGATGCAAAATTTGACCTCTCAAACCTCAAATGCGTTAAAAATGCCTTTTAAGGACAAACCATGCAACAACTGGACTTAATGCTTTCAAAAGGCCGTTTGGCCTTTGGCCACACTTCATGTATACCAAATAGGTCCTAGTGGATGTGCTGAAATGCACTTTGCACCTCCCGATTTGAATATGTTTAAAGGCTCGGATTTTACTATTTTAGCCCAAAACGTAAAATATAAAACTAAATGCAAAAATAAAAACTAAATGGGGTTTGGCCATTGGCCACACCTCATACATGGTAAATGAATGGCAAATAATGAATTTCATACCCAATGCACATTCTGGTGCAAAATAGCATACTAAAACGCATAGTTTTCATAATATTCTCATTTAAGGCAATATTCTAAATTTGTGAATATACATGAATTTCAAATATAGTTCGGCCCTTGGCCTCATATCATATAGACAAAATAAGCGTCAAAAAGTGTGCTTAGGCACACATTACAAGTTTGGAATCAAAGAATACAAGTTTTGATACATAAGACTACAAAATGATATTTCATGCTAACATTTGTATGAAAGGGAAACTTGAAAGCTACAAGTCATCCATGGAGCAACAAGCATCATGAACCAAGTCTTCGTACCTGAAAAATGTTTCCACTACGTGGGTGATTAACGTAAAGCTACTCGTAGGAGATGAGCATGCATCGACCTAACATTTTATAATTATATCACCTTAAGGTGAAACATGTTAAAGGGCTTATGCCACCTAACGTCTATGTCAAAGTGAGACTCAGGGATCATCCTAAGCTACTCATGCAATTGAAATGAATAACGACATACAAGTATACATGCTTACAAGTACACTAAATCGTATTCAAACATGATACACGACATACAAGCATATATATTCAAGTACCCTAAATCTTGTTAAACAAGAAAAGCAATATCCAACATACATACACAAGTATTCGATATACATATAGAGTACTCATAAATCAAGTATACAAATACGAGTATACTAAGCTAAAAAAATACACACAAGACAAGTATACATGGTACAAGTATACTTAGATAAACAAATACGCACAAGACAAGTATACATGGCACAAGTATACTAAAATGAAACATGGAGCAAGTATAAAGGTTCAAGTATACTAAGTAGGATTCAAATACCTAAAGTAAGCATCAATTCTCAAGCTACAAGTAATCCATTATTAACAACTTGAAATTAAATGCGAAATCAAATAGTGGAAGGACTAAGATCCTTGGCTACAGACTAATCGAGTAATTCCGGGTTACTAACCCGCAAGGTACTACTTAGTGCGCATGTGTATAAGTTATTCCGGGTAATTACGACCCACAAGGTACTACCTACTGTGCACTACATATGACTTAGGAAACTCATGAATCTGTACTAGGGCCAAACCCTAGCCATCATATGAACATGATCCTTATCAGCTTCCAAAAATAATAAGTTCAAAACTTATGCAAAATCAATAAGTTAAACCAAACTTATACATCTTAAATAATGTTTAGGAATCAATTTACATGCACAAGTAAGGTTGAATCCACATAAACCATGTCCTAGAGTTCAAATCTACAATGACATTCACAATGTCAAATCTTCAGTGTGCGATTCGTTACACGCTATGACAATTTCATTTCAAAATTAAAATGTAATCTCATCTAAACGATCCCTAATTTAAATATGTTAAACAACATGGTATGGTCACTACACAAACCAACTCAAAACTAAATTGGATCATTGAGACAACAAAATAGAGTTTAATAAAAATGCGGTAATTAAATCTCTAGATTCTAAAGCATTTCCAAATGGTCCCAAATTGGTATATACAAGTGAACAAACCCAAGTCACTACCATTATCAAATTAAAAACTCAATCAAACTTGTGGAACCATTAATTAGATTTTTAATTAATTCATTTAATTCAAAATCTCTAGATTTCTAAACTTATCCAAATGCTCTCAATTTAACATAGGTTAGAGAATATGCCAATGCCTATTTTAATCTCACGTTACAAGTTGATTTCATGCTTGTTTCAACTATGTGAATTAAACTTTCATGAAAAAGAAATATTAAATAAGTTTTTTAATTCTTATTCAAATGCTCCAAATGTAATATATGTTACTCAATATATCAAGGTTTAATTTCCTAGCATGCCACAATTCAATTCTAAGCCACATACATCTATTAGAATTAAATCCTATACTAGAAAATAATTAAATTAAATTCTAGGATTTATACAAAGCATGCATACAAGTTGTATAAGTTCATAAAATAATCAATACAACATATACATAATCCTAATACATCCCCTATCTCAATTTGAGATGAAATCTCAAATCCCCACCAAAATGAAACCGCTCCGAATCCGACGATACTCCGGGGTTTTGCTAGGGACAACGCTGTGAACATGAATCCCAAGGAAGCCCCATCAAAATTACAACTTGACTTCAAACCCGAACTCAAAATTTGGCCAAAAACGGGTTCTAATAAGGGTGAAAGATGCACGTCGTCAAGATAAGCATTAAACGCTAAGACACTACGATGTTTCAACAAAGGGAAGTGGCCGGAAAATGAAGAAGAAGGGTGGAAGCCCCTTGACTGCCATGGCTGCCGGCCAAGAGAGAGGAGAGAGAAAAAATTCTGATTTTTCATCCTTATGTCCCCTATTTATAGAAAAACCCTAAAAGTGCCCCGAAAGGGCCCCGCCGGGTCCGGAAAAGTAGAATTTGAGCAGACGCGCTCAAACGAAAAAACTCTATGAACGAAAAAGATTTAAAATGAGAAAATATGAACAACAAAAGAAACGGCGTCAAAACTGAGTCCCGAGCAGAGAGATATACCCCAAACAAGTTGGGCGTTAACCCGGGGCCAAAAACCCTGAAACTGGAGAAAAACGACCAAAAGGCAATTCTAAGATTACACGACCCGATGAAAAGTAAAAATGAATCCCGTACGAGGATCTAGACTCAAAACAAGGCATTTAGCAATAACTTTCATTAATTGCACAATGGCCCCTCCAAAAAGTGAAAATTGCATTAATGACCCAGAATGAAAATATTTTCCAAAAATATTTTTTCTTAAAAACCCCTGAAATAAAATATCTCGAAAAGATATTTACGAAAAATACCCCAAGAAACAAAAATGTTTCTGAAGAACCTTACATCCACGCCCCTATGGACACCGGAAGCAACCAGAGTACTTTCTTGCAAAAGTAAAGATACGTATTTCGTGGAAACCACTTCGAATGAAGATACGTGAAGTCAAAAACCAACTCCGAAGACAAAAAGTGAGGTTATGCCAACAAAGTGACAAATGAGGAAAAGATAAAATTGGGAAAAGGAGGAAAATTGAATAGTATCGAAAAACGAAAAATGTGAAAATGACTCGGTCCTCAAAGGAAGTTGTCAATCCAAAGGAAAGAGTCTCAGAAACCATTTCCGAGCCCTCGAGATGATACTAAGTGATGTGAAACTGAACTCAGAAAATAATTTTTAACGAAAAAAATTCATACGTAAAATTTTGAGGAAAAAGGAAAGGAAGGAAATGACCGGGTCATTACAACCTACCCTCCTTAAAGAGATTTCGTCCCCGAAATCAGGAACACTCCCAGAAGAACCGAATAAGGACTGTACACAAGGTCATACCAAGGAACAGATCATAAAGTACCCAAGGACAACTCCAAAGGTCTCAAGATCAACGAAAGGATACGAAACCACGAATCATGAGACACCTCTCCAACGAATTGACATACTAACCCAATGTTAACCACCCAAAAAGAGATCAAGGCAACTACATAACTAAACAAGGAACACAACCAGAAGCAACATAGCAGCACGAATACTAACTAGAACCCACTCACAGCGTACCCAAGGTGCGGTAGCATTGACAGCATCAAGCGCCCGCCCACACTTACATTACTAGCTAGGTAATGCAAGGTAGCATCGACGACAACTAGCACTCGCCCACCACACATAACTTGTACGGTAGCATGACAGTATAAATCACTAATTCATCACCTGCCCCCACCAACAGGCTTACCCGTGAAACCTATCGATACAAATAACATCAATGTTAAAATGATTATTACCAAAAACACCACGGAACCAGGCATTCTGTGAGAGTTAAGCTATGGTCCAAAATGTCCGGCCGGACCATTCTGGCCAATCCCAAAACTCTAACAACAATGTCATAGACACCGCAACGCTTAAGGCCTTAAATCCTCAATACTAAAAAAACTGACAATCCCAAGTCTCAAAACACTATTGTCAACCACACCAGTCACGAATCCAAAGCCTGACAAGTCTATGCCCTCAAGCCAATGGATCGGACTTTACAAAATCAAACATCCTCATCATCGCCCTATTCACAACGACTCCCAACAAAACCATGCACCCAAAATCCTCCACGTCATCCTAAAGCTAACTTACTACAAGGCTACGCCTAGGAATCAAGACATTGGATCAAGCTCACACACACAATCCCGTCAATCAAGATCATACAACCACAGGCACAATACAGGAGATCAAAGAAATGAATTAACTAGAATAATTAGTCATAAAACACATGTATAACTATACACAAATATATATTCCCAAGTATACTAAGTAATACTAAATTCATAGCATACAAGTACACAGGCTCAAGTATACTAAACCAAAACGAAATGAAATGAACAACGTGTAAGCATACTAGGTACAAGTATACTAAACGTAAATGAAAATCCATGTACTATACAACTAAACTCATAGTGTACAAGGGCAATCAAATATGCTACCTATCACATAGGGTTCAAGCATCAGAGACATACTACACATCGCCTATAAGGCTAGCATGAGAAGCAGATATAGTAAATGGAAAACACATTATCTATACCAGCACATAACCATCAAATACTCACACCCCCTAACATGTTTCTAAGGCATGCTCAAAGCAACAAGGCATATAAACATGTAAGAATGACTATGTAAAAAACAATCCCGCAAAATCATAAGCAAGAAGGGATGAAATGCCTCTCAGAAGGACAAACTCACCGAAAGTGAATCCCAAAAACTCGGGTGAGTCCAATCCCTCACCACAAGGAAGTGAATCATCTCCTAGAATGAACACTAAGGTTCCTAAAACAAAGAGTCTGCAAGTCTTTCCCAAGACTGTCTCAAACACAAAGTGGAATCCTAACGCCACACAAAACAAACAACGATGAAATGGATAGTCCCAATACTAACCATTACGAGACACCAACAAAAGAAATCAACTCAAGATGCCGATGAGTTCGATGAGAACTCTACAGGATCCTATCGGAACCCTAAACACAACCCCGAGTCTTCCATGACAAGGGAGAGTAATTTAACTTCACCAATTCAATTAATTACACGAAAACACTCACACCCTAACCTTAGCTCGTAAGAGTTGTCCAAGGCAGGACAAGAAGAATATCAGGTCAACATACCTATCAAATCCCTAACCATCACTCTAAGAAGAAAAGACACAAGAACCCCGCTGTTGAGGCTTAAGACAACAAACCTCCCAATCCCCAAGGAAGGACTCGAGTCAATCCGACTCATTGTCCCATGACGCTAGAAACAAGACCACAATGATGTCATCACATTAAGGTCACCACAAACCTCTAAAAGACGATACCCTAGTATCAATCTTAACTAACCCAACTGGAATAACCTACAATGCCTAAACAAGAAATAAAAGTAAGCAGTTGACATGTAACATAGCAATAGACTACATACTCACACAAGTAGTAAGGTCACATAAGGCATGTCAATGTATGCATCATACAATCACGCTAAAAATGACAAGCACATGCTATACGTTAAGGCAAATAAGCATAACCCACATGCTAAGTAGACAAGCGTAAATCAACATGCTAACAAAATACAAGCATATACAATGTTCTCAGACAAACAAGCACATACAACATGCTAAAGCAATTAAAGTAAACTCCTAAACATACGTCCATATAAGCACGTAAATATGTTATCAAAAAGTAACTAAAGACATAGAGCATGCCAACACAAGCATGATATGCACCCAAAACCAGTCGTCCTAAGGTTTTCGAACCTAGGAGCTCTGATACCACCTGTAACGACCCTGGATTTTCAACCCAGTGTGTCTTGTGATGACCCAAAACGGATCCAAAATGCGGAAGCAAAAGAAAAAAGGTGACCTCTAGAGATGTACGTCATCCCTAAGGCACCAAAATGACTCCACATGAAGCCATGGGACTCAAATGAGCCAGGCAATGAAGCAAGAATGCCAGACCCGAAAAGAAATAACCTAAGGGAAAAATGGTCATTTCACACTAAAATGGGTGCCACTGTGCACACCATTGGAAAAACAATGAAAAATCTACAAGAATAGACTCAAGAATCACTTGATTCGCAGTCCGTATGACAAAGATATGAAGATAGAATAAGCGGCGTCCTGCGACTAAGTGACATCGGGAACCTATCTCACTAAAACCATTATAACTCTCACTATGGTTGGATTTTCAGGGTATGGTTGGTACCATTGGAAAGCTGACTTCAAGCACTTGAGTTTAGACTAAAAAATGACTTAATTTGGACCTCAGATGAGCAAGTTATGACTATTTGAAAATAGGTCATCGCTGCAGCCAAACTTAGTCGGCTCAGTTGAGAACTTAGTCGGCTGAGTTAGGCCGAGAGCACCAAAAATGACCAGAATGAGGTGCGAATCAATCCAGTCAGCACTTTTAAGAACTAAGCCGGTTGAATTGATGAAAGAGTCGTCTCTTTTGGAACCGAGCTGGCTCTTTTGGGCTGAGGCATGCTGCAACATGCTACTTTGGAAAAAAATAGCAGAAACAGAAAAATGGAAGGAGATTTGGGATTTTTGAGGCCAAGATGACATTTTCTAGAAAAATGTCATGAAGAAACTACCCCTAAAATCACATTTTCTATGTGACGAAGAAGAGACCGGAATTTATTTCTCGAAGAAAAACCCCAAAATGCCCTTAAACCCTAATATGCAAGAAAAATGTGAAATGAATCCAAAAGAGGCTCATTTCACCAAGGAAGGGGCTTTTCTCGAAAACAATCATGCACGCAGACGTAACTTACCTATTAGAACGTGCTACAATGATCCACGGCTTAAAAATACTGCCGATGCAAAATTTGACCTCTCAAACCTCAAATGCGTGAAAAATGCCTTTTAAGGACAAACTATGCAACAACTGGACTTAATGCTTTCAAAAGGCCATTTGGCCTTTGGCCACACTTCATGCATACCAAATAGGTCCTAGTGGATGTGCCGAAATGCACTTTGCACCTCCCAATTTGATAATGAACCCTTAAAGGCTCGGATTTTACTACTTTAGCCCAAAACGCAAAATATGAAACTAAATGCAAAAATGAAAACTAAATGGTGTTTGGCCCTTGGCTACACCTCATACATGGTAAATGAATGACAAATAATGAATTTCATACCCAATGCACACTCCGGTGTAAGATAGCATACTAAAATGCATGGTTTTCATAATATTCTCATTTAAGGCAATATTCTACATTTGTGAATATACATGAATTTCAAATGAAGTTCGGCCCTTGGCCACATATCATATACACGAAATAAGCATCAAAAAGTGTGCTTAGGCACACATTACAAGCTTGGAATCAAAGAATACAAGTTTTGATACATAAGGCTACAAAATGATATTTCATGCTAACATTTGTATAAAATGGAAACTTGAAAGCTACAAGTCATCCATGGAGCAACAAGCATCACGAACCAAGTCTTCGTACCTGAAAAATGTCCCCACTATGTGGGTGAGTAAAATAAAGCTACTCGTAGGAGATGAGCATGCATCGACCTAGCATTTTATAACTATATCACCTTAAGGTGAAACATGTTAAAGGGCTTATACCATCTAACGTCTATGTCAAAGTGAGACTCAGGGATTATCCCAAGCTACTCAGACAATTGAAATGAACAACAACATACAAGTATACATACTCACAAGTACACTAAATCGTATTAAAACATGATACACGACATACAAGCATATATGTTCAAGTACCGTAAATCATGTTAAACACGAAAAGCAATATCCAACATACATATACAAGTATTCGATATACATATAGAATACTCATAAATCAAGTATACAAACACGAGTTTACTAAGCTAAACAAATACGTACAAAACAAGTATACATGGTACAAGTATACTAAGATAAACAAATACGCACAAGATAAGTATACATGGCACAAGTATACTAAAATGAAACATAGAGCAAATATACAGGTTCAAGTATACTAAATAGGATTCAAATACCCAAAGTAAGCATCAATTCTCAAGCTACAAGTAATCCATAATTAACAACTTGAAATTAAATGCGAAATCAAATAGTGGAAGGACTAGGATCCATGGCTGCAGACCAATCGAGTTATTAAGGGTTACTAGCCTGCAAGGTACTACCTAGTGCGCACGTGTATAAGTTATTTCAGGTAATTACGACCCACAAGGTACTACCTACTGCGCACTTCATATGACTTAGGAAACTCACGAATCCGTACTAGGGCCAAACCCTAGCCATCACATGAACATGATCCTTATCAGCTTCCAAAAACAATTAGTTCAAAACTTATACAAAATCAATAAGTTAAACCAAACTTATACATCTCAAATAATGTCTAGGAATCAATTTACATGCATAAGTAAGGTTGAATCCACACAAACCATGTCCTAGAGTTCAAGTCTACAATGACATTTACAATGTCGAATCTTCAGTGTGCGATTCGTTACACGCTATGACAATTTTATTTCAAAATTAAAATGTAATCTCATCCAAACGATCCCTAATTTAAATATGTTAAACAACATGGTATGGTCACTACACAAACCAACTCAAAACTAAATTGGATCATTGAGACAACAAAATAAAGTTCAATAAAAATGCGGTAATTAAATCTCTAGACTCTAAAGCATTTCCAAATGGCCCCAAATTGGTATATACAAGTGAACAAGCCCAAGTCACTACCATTATAGAGTTAAAAACTCAATCAAACTTGTGGAACCATTAATTAGATTTTTAATTAATTCATTTAATTCAAAATCTCTAGATTTCTAAACTTATCTAAATGCTCTCAATTTAACATAGGTTAGAGAATATGCCAAGGCCTATTTTAATCTCACATTACAAGTTGATTTCATGCTTGTTTCAACTATGTGAATTAAACTTTCAGAAAAGATAAATATTAAATAAGTTTTGCAATTCTTATTCAAATGCTCTAAATATAATATATGTTACTCAATATATCAAGGTTTAATTTCCTAGCATGCCACAATTCAATTCCAAGCCACATACATCCATTAGAATTAAATCTTATACAAGAAAATAATTAAATTAAATTATAGGATTTATACAAAGCATGCATACAAGTTGTATAAGTTCATAAAACAATCAATACAACACATATATAATCCTAATATATCCCCTACCTCAATTTGAGATGAAATCTCAAATCCTCACCAAAATGAAACCGCTCCGAATCCGACGATACTTCGGGGTTTTGCCAAGGACAACGCCGTGAACATGAATCCCAAGGAAGCCCCATCAAAATCACAACTTGACTTTAAACCTGAACTCAAAATTTGGCCAAAAATGGGTTCTAATAAGGGTGAAAGATGCACGTCGTCAAGACAAGCATTAAACGCTAAGGCACTTCGATGTTTCAACAAAGGGAAGTGGCCGGAAAATGAAGAAGAAGGGTGGCAGCTCCTTGGCTGCCGGCCAAGAGAGAGGAGAGAGAGAAATTTTTGATTTTTCATCCTTAAGTCCCCTATTTATAGAAAAACCCTAAAATTGCCCCGAAAGGGCCTCGCCAGGTCCGGAAAAGAGGAATTTGAGTAAACGCGCTCAAACGGCAAAACTCCGTGAACGAAAAAGATTCAAAATAGGGAAAAAGGACGAAAAGTGAATAGTGTCAAAAAATGAAAAATGTGGAAATGACTCCGTCCTCAAAGGAAGTTGTCAATCCAAAGGAAAGAGTCTCAGAAATCATTTCCGAGCACTCGAGATGACATTAAGTGATGAGAAACTGAACTCAAAAAAGAATTTTCAATGAAAAAAATTAATCCGAAAAATTCTGTCGAAAAAGGAAAGGAAGGAAATGACTGGGTCATTATAGCTGGAATGACCTCAGAATGGCCACAAATCTGGAAAATGAAGGATAAAACACTTCGGTCGGCTGAAATGATGAACCGGTTGATCGGTTGTGACCAAAACAGTACATAAGCTACTGGAAAATGAGTTTTTACTATTCAATCAAATCCAAAAAGCTATTTGTCGACCGAAATGACATTTTGTTCGGCCAAAATGACTCGAGATGGTGCTGAAAGACCTGTTATACCCCAAAAATGTTGAGGCCTAACCCAAGCCTCAATTCCCATTATGAATTGGTCCAAAAACAAAATTTACAGTTGTGCAAGCATGCCAACAAACGTACTTTATATATTAAAATGTGTTACAATAGCCCATGGCCTCATTACATATCATTTACTCCAAATCACATGCCAAACCTCTAAAGTTAGAAAAATTACATTTCAAAGGTAAAACTTAAAATTTAATGCATACACTAGAACTTTAAGGTTTGTGGCCTTGGCCTCTTGTCATACATATCAAATAAGTCCTAAATAGTGTATCTAAGTACACTTTACATATCATAAGGCAAAAACGGCATATTGAACCTAGCTAAGCATTACATATTTATAAGTAAAACTTAAACATGCTAATACTTGCATGTGAACAAGAATACATTTGCTTGAATTGAAAACTTCAAGTCTACAAATCATCCAAGGCATAATGTGAATCCCTAAATCTTGATTCCTGTACCTGAAAAATGTCCCCACTATGTGGGTGAGTAACATAAAGCTACTTGTAGAAGATGAGCGTGCAAAGACCAAACGTTTTACAAATTTATTAAGTTGATACAAATCAATTCATACGGTCCATGCCACCTAACATATATGTCCAATGTGAGACTTAAGAAGCATCCTAAGCTACTTTAGATTATTTTTATTATAAACCACATCATTCATGTAATTTAAACAATATAGAAGCATGCGGTATGACGCAACAAGATATTCGATATACAAGTATACTAGGTAAAAATGAACTATCATGCACCAAAGCACAAGTTAAAAGTAATCAACTATATCCACAATGTTTAACCGACATTGGAACTCCTAAGACAACCCAATAAAATATAAATTCACAAAGTTATCAACTTGGAATTTAAAGTGCGAAATCAAACAAAAGTGGATACTCGGACATCATGCCGGATCAAACCGACAACGTGCTTACTTTAGGGTTACTAGCCCATGGGTAACCTCCTTATGTGCGCACTAGACTTGTAGGGGGACAATCCCCCGTACTTGAACCATGCCCTAGCCGTAGTCATTACAACGATGTCCCAAGTTTCCAAAATCAACAAGTTATGCAACAACGTATATACAAGGTAATAAATTATCTACCAAACATAACGAAATTTGGAAACACATACAATACATGCTCTAAGTCCACAACTACTACGGCATGAAAAATGTCAAATATAAAGTGTGCAACTCATTACACAAGACAACAATATATTCAATAAAGGAAACATGTTCTCATGAATATAAATATAACAACAATGTTATCCAATGCTCAAAACATAACCAAGTGAATATACAACAAGTCCAAGTCCAAATCCATGATTTAAACATAGAAATAACTTCTAAAACACAATTAAATTCATGGAGCAATTAGATAGAATTTAATTAAATTATCTAGATTTCACAGCCTCAAATTAATATATGTTAAAGGATATAGCATTGTCATCACATATATCACATCAAATATCAAATTAAGTGATTAGAACACTTAAAATAAAATTAATTAAGTTAATTAATTAATTTCCTTTAGATTTTTAAACAACTCCAAATGTCCTCAAATTAACATAGGTTGAAGAACATATCAAGGCTTATTTTAATATCACATTACAAGTTGATTTCATACTAGTTACAACAATGTGAATTAAATTTTCATAAAAGAAAATTATTAAATAAAAGTCTCAATACTTATTCAAATCCACCCAATTTAATATATGTTAATGAACATATAATGCTTAATTTAATAGCATGCCACAATTTGATTCCAAGCTATATACAATCATGTGAATTAAATCTTAGATAAGAAAATAATTAAATTAAATTCTAGAATTAATACAAAGGCATGCTCATAAGTTGTATATGCTTATTAAACCATCAATACAACACATATATAAACCTACAACATCCCCTACCTCACTTTGAGATGAAATCTCAAATCTCTACCGAAAGGAAATCGCTCCGAATCCGACGATACTTCTAGGTTTTGTCGGGGATAACGAGGGAAGCAACAATCCTTTACGAGGCCACCAAAATCCAAACCCGAACTCAAAATCCAAACTCAAAAATGGTTTCTAAAAAGGGGGAAAGGACCGCTTCGCCAAGGCCTACGATAAATACTAAGGCATTACGACATTTTTCAAGAGGGAAGAAGTTGGAAAAAACGAAAGAAGGGTGGCAGCCCATTGGACTGTGGTGTTGTATCATCCCAAACCCAAAGTTTGTGTACCAAAAGATAGTGGTGTAAAGCTATGATGAATGTGGCCAAGTTTTACATTTAGAAATTACCACTATTACCTTTCACTAAAAATATAGTTAGGGGTAAGTAGGGATCGTCCCAAGGGATTGGTGGGTCATATTAGGTTGTGGAATCGAGATCAGGGTTACTAGGTCGAGTGATCAAAATATTGGTTTGGGGTTGAATTACACTAAGATGCAATTTAAACTAAAGTAGGCAATTAAGTGTAATGCAGAGAAAATAAGAGAGAGATCTTGGGATTTAGAGATCACCACTAGGCATAGCTTTTCTACACCCTTAATGAATGATTAATGAGGGGGAAAACATGTATTGCAACATAGTGTGTGTGTGTGGTTGTTTCAACAATCATAGATGACAAATTAAGCCATTAATCCTTTCTTTAAGCTCACAATCCAAACACATCACAAGGTTAGAGATATATGTTATTTGCTTTCATAAGTATGGAACATCAAACAACAAGCATGGATTATCCTCCCATTTAACATCTAAACTACAATTACACTATAATTAAGCTAATGACATGAAATTAAACAAATTAAACTAAGGGAGAGGCACAATCCATCAAGAAATGAGTATGAACCATCAAATAAACCACAAGAGCATTCCATTAAGCACTATGTCTTGACAATCTCTAGATCTATAGCATTAATACACATAGACATGCATCAATAACACAAGAAATAGAGACAAACACATGAACATCTATTCTAGCATACATAGACATATGGATAGAATGAAATGATCAATTGGAAGCATTAAACCACACAAATCATTGAATAAACAAGATCTATAATATAAATATGTCAAAACATCTATCACAATACAAATCCCCTCAAAAATAAATAAATCAAGATATAGAAAGCATGCTTAGGGCTAATTCTAGCCCCAAGAGGATGTCTAGCGACTCATGGATGGTGTCCTCCAACCCTCAAGGGTTAACTCCATGGTAAAGATTGCTCCTCTTCTTGGTTGATGGAAGAACTCCAAGCTTGTGTCTCTAGCCTCCTCATTTCTTTTCTTCCTCACTAAGAATATGGAATTTGTGTCTCTATCTACTCTCAAGTATATCCTCTCAAAAAGTGGCTAATATTCCTTATATAGGTATGTTAAATATCACCCCAAATGAGCTGGGCTCGTACACCAAAATTTCTTTCAATGATTGGATATGAGACAACTTTTAATGAGCTAGAATTTGGATTTTCTCGGGATTTGGGAAGTTCGATCGATCGAACTTGTGGTGAGATCGATCGAACATGGCTGAGATCTATCAAATTTAAACTGGATCAATCCTCTATGGCGGCACCTTTTCGGATAAAAACAAATCTGAGATATTTTGAAGATATTTTTGGGAAAGAGACAAATGTGGTAGGTAGGGTGGTACAAGTGGATAAGATGGAATCTTTTCGATCGATTGGAAGAAAGTTGGATCGATCGAACTTTGTGGGATCTTTGGATAAGGACAAGAGAGCTTGGATCCATCTTGGAATGCTGAGATCGATGAACTTTCGATCAATAGAATATTTTTTGAGATTGATCGAACTTGCTGAATTTCCACCACTTGCTTCCTTTTACTCCCACTTTGCTCATTTCTTTGATTCATCTCAAAATTGCTTCAATTATGCTCTTATTTTGCTGAGTTAGCTTATTTTGGGGATAAGTACCGGAAAATGGAAATAATACAAAATCAATCTAAAGCGAAAAAATAAGATAGATAAAGGTTCTAGAACACCTAAGCTTAAGTGGTTTAAATGTGCACTTTTCAGCTCTCAAAAAGGGTAAGAAAAAGGTCAAACCAAAGATAAGTACGAACAATGATTGCTAAGTTTAACGTCTCTAGCTAGACGTAATGCTGCTTTGGATAAATAAGCTTGAAATTCAGAAAGGGTAAGAAAAAGGTCAAACCATAGATATTCAGATTGATCAAGTTCAGATAGATCTCAGAACCTTATTCAATCGATCGAACATGCATAAACCTGCAGACATGTTTGAACGATGAGACAGAGAGGTCTTTGGATGCAGGTTGGATGCAGACTCAAAATTTTCTAAGTGTTGAGACTGTAGATCGATCCAAGATGAAGTTGGATCGATCGAAGAACTAAAGATTAATCTTAGAACAAGTTCGAACGATGGGATAGAGAGCTGAAATATGCAGGTTTTCTTCGAACGATTGGACAGAGAGGTGATTGGATGCAGGCATGATGTTCGATCAATCGAACTTCCATTGAGATCGATCGAACATGCAAAAACTCTTTCATTTTGCATTACAACCCTAGATGTCTTCATACACAGGGTCTATTAGATGTGCAGCTTCCAAATGTATTTGGAAGACCTGTCCCTCAATGTAAGGTTTTAATTTCTGTCCATTAACCTTGAAATGTTCCCCTTTTTCAAATTTTGAATTTCAATTGCCCTATGAGGTGCCACAGGGATGACTTTATAGGGACCTTCCCATTTGGTTCTCAACTTCCCAGGAAAGAGTTTCAATCTAGATTTGAAGAGCAAACTTTTTGACCGGGTTCAAAATACTTCTTCACAATGTGCTTATAATGAAAAGCTTTAGTTCTTTCTTTGTAGAGTTTGGCATTATCATAAACATTATGTCTTAACTCTTCCAACTCACTCAATTGTAATAACCGGTTCTTTCCGGCTTTATCAAGGTCAAGATTGAGCTTTTTAACCGCCTACAAGACTTTATGTTCCAACTTAACCAGAAGATGGCAAGGCTTTCCATATACAAGTCTATAAGGAGACATGCTAATGGGAGTCTTATATGCCGTCCAGTAAGCCCATAAAGCATCATTTAACTTCCGTGACCAATCTTTCTGGGTGGTGTTAACCGTCTTCTCAAGAATATGCTTAATTTCCCGGTTAGACACTTCTAGTTACCCACTTGTTTGAGGATGGTAAGGAGTGGCCACTTTATGAGTAACGGAGTACTTAAGAAATAAATGCCTTAAGAATTGGTTACAAAAGTGCTTTCCTCCGTCACTTATCATAGCCCTAGGCATACCAAAACGAGTAAAGATATTGGATTTGATGAATTGAATAACCACAGAATGGTCATTTATTTTGGTAGCACATGCTTCCACCCACTTAGAAACATAATCAACGGCAAGGAGAATATATTGAAAACCATAGGACATAGGAAATGGACCAATAAAATCAACGCCCCATATGTCAAAGATTTCTACAACAAGGATATTAGTCAAGGGCATCATATCTCTTCTTGACATTGATCCCATCTTTTGACATCTCTCACACGACTTACAAAAGTTATAAGCATCTCTATGGATAGTAGGCCAAAAGAGCCCACTTTGAAGAACCTTCACGGCGGTCTTCTTTGCACTAAAATGCCCACCACATGCAAGCATATGACAAAACACAAGAACACTTGGAATTTCGCTCTCCAGAATGCATTTCCTCACAATTTGATCTGGACAATAACGGTACAAAACAGGGTCTTCCCAATAATAATTCCGGATGTTGGCAAAGAAACGATTCTTTCATTCTTGGACCAAGAAGTTGGAAGCTTGCCAATTGCCAAATAATTCACAATATTGGCAAACCAAGGCATTTGCCCATTGGAGATTTGAAAGAGCTGTTCATCCGAAAAAGAGTCATGAATAGGTGGGCTAGGGGAAGGTTCTATCAATAACCTTGAAAAATGATCGGTAACCACATTTTCGGTGCCTTTCTTGTCCTTGATTTCAAAATCGAATTCCTGAAGAAGCAAAATCCATCTAATCAATCTAGGTTTTGTTTCCTTTTTTGTCAAAAGATGTCCCAAGGTAGCATGACCAGGGTAGACAACAACCTTAGACCCTAAGAGATAGGACCAAAATTTATCAAGGGCATATATCACGGCAAGTTACTCTTTCTCGGTAGTGGAGTAGTTCAATTGAGCTCCCGAGAAAGTTTTGCTTGCATAGTATATGACACATGTAAGTTTTCCTACTCTTTGTCCCAAAACTACTCCTATGGCATAATCTGAAGCATCACACATTATTTCAAATGGTAATGACCAATTTAGAGGCTGCATAATAAGAGTGGATGATAACATGTCACGCAATTTATGGAAAGCGTCAAGGCATGCTTGATCAAAGACAAAAGGAGTTTCCTTAGCAAGAAGATTGCACAAGGGTCTAGCAATTTTGCTAAAATCTTTGATGAAACGGCGATAGAAGCCAGCATGACCTAGAAAGGAGCGAACTTCTCTCACCGTAGAAGGTGGAGGTAATTCAGAAATGAGCTCAACTTTCGTTTTATCCACCTCAATTCCCCTTTTTGAGATGACATGACCTAAAATAATACCTTCTTGAACCATGAAATGGCTCTTTTCCTAACTAAGAACAAGGTTTGTTTCACGACATCTTTTAAGTACCAAGTTTAGATTCTTGAGTCATGCATCAAATGAAGACCCAAAGACCAAAAAATCGTCCATAAAGACCTCTAGATACTCTTCTACCATGTCCGAGAAAATTGACATCATACACCTTTGAAATGTGGCAGGGGCATTGCACAAACCAAATGGCATCCGTCTATAAGCAAATGTCCCGAAAGGACAAGTAAAGGTGGTTTCTCTTGGTCTAAGGGGTCAAGGGCTACTTGATTGTAACTCGAATAGCCATCAAAAAAGCAATAGAATTGTTGCCTGGCCAATCTCTTTAGGATTTGATCAATAAATGGCAAAGGGAAATGATCTTTCCTAGTGGCGGCATTCAATTTTCGGTAATCAATGCATACTCGCCATGAATTAGCGGTACGCTTAGAAATTACTTCACCTTTTGCATTTTCAACCACCGTAATTCCCGATTTCTTAGGAATTACTTGAGTTGGACTCACCCATTTATTATCAGAGATTGGATAAATAATACCAACATCTAAGAGCTTAACTACCTCTTTCTTAACCACTTCTTTCTTATTTGGATTAAGTTTCCTTTGGGCATCCCTAAAAGGTTTTGCATCCTCTTCCATAAGTATGCGATGCATGCAAATAGAAGGATCAATTCCCTTAAGATCCGCCACACTCCATCCTATGGCTTTTTTGTTCTCTTTAAGCACATTTAAGAGCGCATCTTCTCGGTCCTTTTCAAGACTTGAAGAGATGATGATCGGAAGAGTGTCTTTTGGGCCTAGAAATGTATACTTGAGATTGGAAGGTAGAGTTTTAAGCTCAAGAGTTGGTGGAGTGCTAGAGAGTGGATGAAGAGGTTCTTTTGGAGTTTTCCAAGGTGGAAAATCCAAGCTTGCAACAGATTCCATGAGATTGCTTACTTCATTCATCGATTTTTCATCATCAAACCCAAAATTGCCATACATTTCAAGAAGACAAGAAGCAAGAGGATCATCGGATAGGAGAGATGAAAGATTATCCTCAATTGGTTGTTTCATAACTATAGTTGGAATTGATTCTTCAACAACATCATCCAACACATCTATAAGATAACACTCGTCTTCATCTATGGGATGTCGACTTACATTAAAAACATTAAGCTTGACCATCATATTACCAAAAGAAAGGTCCATAACCCCGGATCTACAATTAATGGTTGCATTTGCGGTGGCAAGAAATGGCCTTCCCAAGATAATTGGGATGTGGTTGGTAGGATTGCCAACCGGTTCAGTGTCAAGAACTACAAAATCAACTGGGAAGTAGAACTTATCAACTTTGATGAGAATGTCCTTAACCATGCCCCTAGGTGTTTGATAGATCTATTAGCCAATTGAAGCACCACCGAAGTTGGCTTCAACTCATTCAAACCTAGTTGGACATACACGAAGTAAGGAATCAAATTAACACTCGCTCCTAAGTCAAGAAGAGCTCTACGAACTTCATGGTTTCCAATCACACAAGAAATGGTCGGAGCACCGGGATCTTTGAATTTAGGTGGAGTGAGCTTACTTGCTCCGTGAGAAATACATTTTTAGGGCTTTGTCCCTTGTTCTTCCTCTTTTATGTGCAAAGATCTTTAAATTTTTTTGCATAAGGCGGAATTTGCTTAATTGCATCCAAGAGAGGAAGATTTATGTTGACTTGCTTAAAAATTTCCATCATGTCATGAATTTTTCCTTCTTGCCTCCCAAAAGGTGAAGTCTCTTTTAAAGCATAAGGGAAGGGAGCTTTTGGCTCATAAGACCTTGCAACTAAAGGAATTGATGAAGAAGCTTGAGAATTCCGATTAGGGACATTTTCATCCAAGGAAGTAAGAGTAAGATTGGAAACGGGACGGGTGATAACTTTTGGTTGCACCGGTTCATTATCTTCCTTTGATTGTTCAACCCTATTGTCAACTTGTCTACCACTTCTCAAAGTGGTGATGGCTTGCACTTATGCTTAGGAAGAACACTCCGATGTGGAGTTTGCTTCCACAAAATGTTGAGCTTTTGGGTTCCTCTCGGGTTGACTAGGTAATCTACCCACTTCTCTTGCATTCAATGCGTTAGCTATGGTCCCAATTTGAGATTCAAGCTTTGATATGGATTGAGAATGAGAATGCAACAAATTGGTGTTCATATCTAAACTACCTAAAGCCACCAAAACTTTATCTTCAAATGTAGGATTGCTAGAAGGTGCATAAGGATAATGAGAACAAACTTGGGAATCATACATTTGAGGATGTGAGAAGTGATTCATTCTTTGGTGATGAGAAAAAGAAACAAATCCTTGAGAACTTCCATTCCTTTTATAAGGTGGAATGTATTTGCTTCGAAAATTTTTAGCTTGATAAGGACTAGAGTTTTCATTCCTCATTGGGACATATGCACTTGAATAAGGATGAGCAAATGTAGCATTGACTTGTTCAAAATGTTTATTAAACACATGTCTATGGGGACAATTGGAAGTAGTTTGTAGAACACTTGAGCATGTTATGCAAGGCTCACAAAGATGAGAAACATGATGAAGAGAAGATAATTTGATAGCCGGTCTTTGACTTAACAAGAATTGATCAAGTTTTTTAGAAAGAGTCTTAACTTCGGCTACAATTTTCTTTGATTCTTCAATTTGACACACTTTTGCATTTTTCTCCTTTTTATTAGAATCATGATCAACTCGAGAAGTGTTATATTTGTGCGAAGAGTTTTCACTCATTTTCTCAAAACAGTGCCAAATATCATTTTCATATTTTCCAAAATATGAGCCTCCACATGATATATCAACTATGTCTTTATGCATGTTAGATACGCTTTCATAGAAATATTAGACGACTTGCCATTTCGGAATACCATGATGTGGACATTTTCTTAGCAAGTCGTTTAATCTCTCCCAAGCCTCATGCAATAACTCCCCTTCCCTTTGAGAAAATTCTCTAATCAAAGGTCGCATTACATTGGTTAAGCTTACGGGGTAAAATTTTCTTAAAAAATCATTTTGCATTTGCATCCAAGATGTTATTGAATTTGCCCCCAAAGTGTTGAACCAATGCTTTGCTTTGTTTTTGAGTGTGAAAGGGAAGAGAAGTAGTCTAAGAACTTATTCCGGGACATTCATGTACTTCACAGTGGAGCATATTTCTAGAAATTCATTGAGATGTTTATATGGCTCCTCACCATCTAAGCCATAAAATAGTGGACACATTTGAATGGTCTCGAGCTTAATTTTATATTGATTGGCCTCAAAATTAGGAAGTATGATGCAAGTTGGTGCATAGTATTCATGAAGATTATAATGATCATGAAGGATCATTGGAGGAATTGGAGCTTGAACTCCGGGAGGAAATTGATTGAAAGGAGGATGCTCCATGAAGTTTGTGTCTAAATAACCAAGATGACCCTCTAGATTTTCCATTGGTTATGATGGGGTTGGTTAAGACCACATGAAATTCAAGGAACAACAACAATGAAAACAACTAAGCAAACACTTCACCCCCGTAACAAATCAATCAACTAATCTCCACATACATTGATCCCATACTCCTATGCTATTAACAATATACAAAGAATAATAAAATTGCCTCCACGTAGGCTCTTGATTTATCTAAAAATTGAAATACAAGCCTTCACGCGGGCCGACGATTTAACTAGAGATTGAGTTAAGAAAGAGCTCACAAAGGGTCCTTAAGCACTTCAATTCAATTTTCAATTTTAGCCTTGCAAAATTTTTGGATTTTAGCTTTTTCCTTGCTTTTGCTTAGCTCCTTGCTTGAAATGCTCCTTTGCTCACCTTCTAACTCAATGCACCTAGTCAAACAAGAACCAACACAATAAGTAACCAAAATGAAAACAAAGTAAAGACACGATCAAAAGAGTACTAATTCCTAACTGATTCCACAAATACGACGTTGCCTTCAATCAATCCCCGGCACCCCAAACCCAAAGTTTGTGCACCAAAAGATAGTGGGGTAGAGCTATGATGAATGTGGCCAAGTTTTATATTTAGAAATTTTCACTACTACCTTTCACTAAAAATATAGTTAGAGCGAGTAGGGATCATCCCAAGGGATTGGTGGGTCATATTAGGTTGTGGAATCAAGATTAGGGTTAGTAGGTCGAGTGATCAAAAGATTGGTTGGTGGTTGAATTACACTAAGATGCAATTTGAACTAAAGTAGGCAATTAAGTATAATGGAGAGAAAATAAGAGAGAGATCTTGGGATTTAGAGATCACCACTAAGCATAGCTTTTCTACACCCTTAATGAATGATTAATGAGGGCGAAAACATGTATTGCAGTATAATGTGTGTGTTTGGTTGTTTCAACAATCATGGATGAAAAATTAAGCATATATTGTTTAAGCAACATGGTGGATAGCACAATAGATCAAACTAAGCCATTAATCCTTTCTTTAAGCTCACAATCGAAACACATCACAAGGTTAGAGATATATGCTACTTGCTTTCATAAGTATGGAACATCGAACAACAAGCATGGATTGTCCTCCCATTTAACATGTAAACTACAACTACACTACAATTAAGCTAATGACATGCAATTAAACTAATTAAACTAATGGATAGGCACAATCCATCAAGAAATGAGTATGAACCATCAAATAAACCACAAGAGCATTCTATTAAGCACTATGTCTTAACAATCTCTAGATCTATAGCATTAATACACATAGACATGCATCAATAACACAAGAAATATAGACAAACACATGAACATCTATTCTAGCATACATAGACATATGAATAGAATGAAATGATCAATTGGAAGCATTAAACCACACAAATCATTGAATAAACAAGATCTATGTATATAAATATGTCAAAACATCTATCACAATACAAATCCCCTCAAAAATTCATAAATCAAGATGTAGAAAGCATGCTTAGGGCTAACTCTAGCCCTAAGAGGATGTCTAGCCACTCATGGATGGTGTCCTCCAACTTTTAAAGGCTAACTCCATGGTAGAGATTGCTCCTCTTCTTGGTTGATGGTAGAACTCTAAGCTTGTGTCTCTAGCCTCCTCTTTTCTTTTCTTCCTCACTAAGAATATGGAATTTGTGTCTCTATCTATTCTCAAGTATATCCTCTCAAAAAGTGGCTCATATTCCTTATATAGGTAGGTTAAATATCACCCTAAATGAGCTAGGCTCGTACACCAGTATTCCTTTCAATGATTGGATATGAGACAACTTTTAATGAGCTGGAATTTAGATTTTCTCGGGATTTGGGAAGTTCGATCGATCGAACTTGTGGTGAGATCAATCGAACATGGCTGAGATCTATCAAATTTAAGCTGGATCGATCCTCTATGGTGGTGCCTTTTTAGATAAAAACAAATCTGAGATATTTTGAAGATATTTTTGGGAAAGAGACAAATGTGGTAGGTAGGGTGGTACAAATGGATAAGATGGAATCTTTTTGATCGATCAGAAGAAAGTTAGATCGATTGAACTTTATGGGATCTTTGGATAAGGACAAAGGAGCTTGGATCCATCTTGGAATGCTGAGATCGATGAACTTTCGATCAATAGAATATTTTTTGAGATTGATCGAACTTGCTGAATTTCCACCACTTGCTTCCTTTTGCTCCCACTTTGCTCATTTCTTTGATTCATCTCAAAATTGCTTCAATTATGCTCTTATTTAGCTGAGTTAGCTTATTCTGGGGAGAAGTACCTGAAAATGGAAATAATACAAAATCAATCTAAAGCGGGAAAATAAGATAGATAAAGGTTCTAGAGCACCTAAGCTGAAGGGGTTTAAATGTGCACTTTTCAGTGCTCATCAGGCTGCCATGGCTGCCGGCCAAGAGAGGAAAGAGATGAAGAAATCTGACTTTTTAATTTTAGTACTCCTTATTTATAGAAAAACCCTAAAAGTGACCCGAACGGGCCTTGTCGGGTCCGGAAAAGTGGAATCTGTGCAGACGCACTCAAACGGTAAAACACCGTGAACGAAAAAGATCCAAAATGATAAAAATTGAATAATGGAAGAAACGACATTGAAATATAAGTCCCGTGCAGAAAAATATGGCCCGAACAAGTTTGGCGGCAACTAAGGTCAGAAACCCTAAAACTGGGAAAAACGACCAGAAGACAATTCTAAGAGTGTGCGACTCGACGAAAAGTAAAACTGAATCCTGTATAAGGATCCAAACTCAGAATGAGGTATTTTGCAATAACTTTTGTTAATTGCACAATGGCCCCTATAAAAAGGGTTAACTGCAAAACTGCCCAGAATAAAAATATCTTCCAAAAGATATTTTCTTAAAAACCCCTAAAATAAATATCTTTAAAAGATATTTATGAAAAACACCCCAAGAAATATTAATGTTTTTGTAAAATCCTTCCATCCACGCCCCTACGGGAGAAATAAGCAACCGACGAGCTTTTCTCCAAAAGTAAAGCTACACGTTTCAAGGAAATCAACTGGAATGAAAAATCATGAAGTCAAAACTTAACTTTGAACACGAAAAGTGAGGTAACGCCAAAAAGTGACGAACGGGGAAAAGACGAAAAATGAATAGTGCCGAAAAACGAAAATGTGAAAATGAGGCGGTCCTCATAGGAAAGTTACCAATCCATAAGAAAGAGTCTCGGAACCCATTCCTGAGCATGCAAGATGACACCAAGTGTCGAGAAACCGAACTCAGAAAAGAAAAAATCAACGGAAAAAAATTATCCGTAAAATTTGAGAAAAAGGGAAATGAAGGAAAATGATCGGGTCATTACATGGCTTATGCGGTCTGTTGGATTGGGAGTTTTGATCGGTGGCAATCGGTTGGGTCCATATCCATATCCACCAATCTTCACTTTTGACCTAGGTATTGTGTTGGTTTCCTTTGGTGTTACCGATTTGAATCCTCCGATGGGTGTATTATGTATGCCTGGGTCTGCAAACTCCTCTGCTGGGTGTGTTCTGTATGGGGAATTAGGGTCTCTGTCTTGGACTCTTGTATACCTATTCTATTATACAGCAAAGTGTTATTTGGGGATGTGTCTATCATTGGGGGTACAATTAAAGATTTTGTGAGTTGGTCGGATTCATACCGCAACCCTTGTTATTCCGATCAGTGCTGCATCTATTCCGGTCACCATTGACTTTGAGTCATAGCTGGATGTCACTGGAATACATGGTCCTGATGGTCCGAATCCGCAGCGTGGTATTTTTGCTGCTCTTTGTGTTTGGTAGTAGTTTTCTATTTCTTTTGTTGTAATTGGCTTTCTCATCGATGGTGGCTTGCCGGCAATTTCTTGTTGCCCTCTGTTTGTTCCTCATATGCACCAAAGTCATCCTCGAGTTCCTTGTGCTAATGTGTTGAGTCTAACTGTGAACCGTCGGTTAATTGGTCTTCTGTAAGTGCGTGGGGAAGACGTAAGGAAATGATGTTCTTCATATGTGGGCCCACTACTTTTGTATGATGGTAAGACTGATGTCCGTCCACAGGCAGATGCGGTGGGTGTCATCGCCAAGTCTCTGACTTGGGGTATGTGGCTCCTCTATTTACGGTTATAAGGTCGTCTTCTGTTGAGATGTAGGTCCCTAAGTCCTTAGTTATTTAAATTATGACGGCCCAAGTTTTTCAAACCCGGTGAGTCAATGATGACTCGAAAGTTGACCCGATAACGAATCCGAAATGCGAAAGCGAATGATAAAACAAGTCCTCTAGAGATGTACATCATCCCTAAGGTACCAAAATGACTCCCCACGAAGCCACGGAACTAAATGAGACTAGTGCGGAAACTAGGGTTTCAAAACTCGACAAGAAATAAACAAAGGGCAAAATGGTCATTTCATATAGAGATGGATGCTACCGTGCATACCATTGGATAAACAACAAAAAATTAGCAAGGTTAGACTTAAGAATCACTTGATTCAGAGTCCAGACAAAGAAGATATGGCTAACGCAAAGTCAAGTGACAAGGCTACCAACAAGCAATACTCGAAGGCTGCGGGTGCCCGCCATGACAACACTGCAGGTGGACGCCAAAACTTACAGGCGTTCGCTAAATTGCAGACTTGCTACCAAACAGATGGGAATAAGGCTCGGGATGATTTTTAAAACACCTAAATTGAATATGCAACCTTAAAATATGTCTACAAGGCCAATGGAAGTTTGGGAACGGTATGCACGGTTTTCAAAAAAAAGTGGATGAATTTGGAACAATGATGATTTAAAGTGGTACTAAGGAATCATCCTAAGCTACCTTAGAACATTTTAAACACGAATCATAAATAATGAAGCAATTATACGACATTTGACATAACCAAAACAAAACGGTAAGTTTCAATGACTTAATTAAACAACATTGGAATAACTAATACGAAACAACAAGTTACAACGACTTCATGTTATCAACTTGAACAAAATATGAGATCAACAATATGGATACAACAAGTTACAACGATTTAGTGTTATCAACTTGAAACGAAATGCGAAATCAAATAAAGTGGATATACTTGGACATCACGCCGGTTTAAACCGAATAAATAATAGCTATTTTGGGTTACTAACCTACCGAGAACTACCCTAGTGCACACGTGTGGGGAGAACTCATATCCCCCGCATTAGAGCCAAACTCTAACCATCTAACCATAGTCAAGACAACGACGTCCCAAGTTTCCAAAATCAACAAATTGTGCAACAAAGTAAATACACATATACTCAGGTGACTTAACCATCTATCATACACAATCAAATTTTTGGAAATCACACAACATATGTCCTAAGTCCTCAACTACAATGGCATACAAAAATGTCAAATCTTCATTGTGCGATTCGTTACACACACAATGGCATAGACAAAATCGAATCTTGAATATGCGATTCATTACACACAACAATAGTATAGACAAAATCGAATCTTCAATGTGTGATTCGTTACATTTAACAACTATGTTATCAATGCATAAAATCCATTTATATGAATATATAACAAGTCTTAAATCCATGATTTAAACATCAATATGATCTCAAATTCACAATTGAATAAATGGAAACAATTATATAGAATTACTAAAATCACATACTTAAAATCTTTAGATTTCAAAATGCTACTAAATGGATTCAAGTTCATATATGCTAAAGATCAAGTCAAGGACTTTACTAATATCAAGTTCTAAGTGAATTTTATGCAAGGTACAACTATATACAAGTCTTAAGAATTAAAGAAAGACATGCATACAGCTTAAATTCACTTCAAGAACACTTAAAACACTAAGGTTACAAACATAATGATTTTTGTCATGCTAACATGGTATTCATTAAATCGTTAACTTAGCAATGACATAGTCAAATGTCACAATATAATTAGGAACAATAATTGTACAAGAATATCATAGTCACAACTACAAGACTATACAAGAAATTCCAATTTCTACCATGTATGACAACAATAATACAAGTGAATAATCGCATATAAGCCTTGTGTAAAATGACACCCTAGGTTAGATGCAATCAAAATATATCTAATACAACCCTGAACATCAATTTACATGCATATAATGTATATCAATAACAAAGGAATAAGAGACCATAACAAGAATATAAATATAGTACAACCCCTACCTCACTAGAGGATTGTTCCTCTAGAATCCAAGGCAAACAAACTCAAATAACAAAACAAAAAATTAGTCATCTAGATCAAGAAAAGAGGAAGCTATGATCTTCAATGTTGGAGACCAAATTCCTCAAGCAAGGGGGTCAAATTTCAGAAATGGCAAAATAGGTTCCAGGATTCCCCAAACTACCTACTTGAGATTCACCCCTCTCGAATCCCATGCAAACAAGGTCAAAATGAAAACCTGGAAAAAGGTGTTCTAGATCAAGAAGAGAAAAAGATATGATCTTCAAGGCCCAAGATCAAATTCCCAAGGCAAGGGGTTCAAACTCTGAAAATGGCAAAGAGGGTTCTTTTTGGCTACAAGGTGGTTAAGTGAGGGTTTAACAATTTCTCTAACTTTTCCACCCACAATGGCTATATTAGCCAAACACACACACACCAACACCACATCTCTCACACATAAACACATCCACACCCTCCACTTGTCACAATCCTAAGGCTCTTCACAAGGCTTAATCTCAAGCTTACACTATGATACCCCTCGATTCTAGAGCCACGGGTGATCAAGTCCGAGCACAGATCCGAGGGATACCAAACAATTAATATATAAATAAGTACAAAATTACAAAATGAATTAAAGAAATAAATAATAAGCTGAAAGAATTCTAAATTAAAATCCTCAAAATAATGTATTTAAAATCCAATAATCCAAAACCTTCATTACTTTAAACAACTCGGGAATCCATCTAGCGGAACCTTATCAAAATCCCAAACCAAAAAGGAACCAACTATAATAAAAATTCAAAGCTAAACATAGAAAGCAGTCCTACGTAGTCGGAGGAGTGAGTCACTGTATCTGCTCTGGACGATCAAGCTCTAACCCTGGAACGGACGAATACCTGAAAAATAAGAGAGTGGGTCAGGCCCACATGCAAGTCTTATCCTACTATGATCCATACTGAAACCCGATTCACAGATACATCCTAGATAGCTCAATAATAACTAGTCCATATATGTATAAATACACACTATAAGATGCTCACTAGCCCAATAGATCTGTCTTAGCCTGAGTAGAGATACCACACAAATCGTACATAATGTGGTCATGTGTACCTAAACCTACCAGGGAATATCAACTATGTCCAGTTATCCATCCTAGGCGATATATGCACCCTAACCATGGTCTTGAGACTCAAACTCATACCATGGCACCATAACTTTAAATATATAAAGTCTGCATAAGCCTAATACAAAATATCATCCATTTGATATAGTGGCCTGACATATGTATAACAATCCATCCAGAAACCAAAGTATGTCATTCAATTAATTATTGACCTGACACCAATACGAGTAGGACTTAACCTTTATGGTTAATCCATACCTCAATCCAGAATAGGTAGGACTTAGTGTCTGAACTATTCCATCCCTAGTATGTCACCGTCCCATACCGGTGTATACAATCCTCCAAACAATATAATTGATAAAACAGTAATAGGTATTCATCAACCATTCTCCAGGATATACATAAATACAGTTTAATACACATATAATGATATTAGGCATTCATTATAAGACCTAAAAATTATGTTCCAATCCTTTAAATTGCTAAAATAAATCCAAGCATTTAAATCCTCCAAACTGTCCATAAATTGATACAGTTAACAGCAAATTAAATATCAATTAAATCCAAACCAAGAATAGTTAATTGCATATAATTCACTATACTTATAACTCTGTAGGAGCCTGCTCTCTCTCTCCCTTAAATAGAGTTCAATCAATGTTCCAAATTATTTATAAGACATCAATATGCATTAACAACATTAGTTAAACAAAGCTTACAATCAACGACAGCAGGATTCAGTTAGAAACTTAGAGAAAACTCAAACCAGTTTAATTCAATGAGATTTAATACAGTTTAATCATGCATAAGATACGTTTTATCATTAATTTAATCCCTGGACTCTACCTAGGCATGCACAAAACACAGGTTTAAGGGAAGGAGTTGGAATAGAGACTTGCCTTTAGGTTTCCATTCAAAACCTTAAACCTCCGTCTAAGTTTTCCGACCACTTCCTAGACTGCCGTTTTACACCTCCGTTGCTCTTGGTTCAACCCAGAAGTAACCCGTCCCGTCCTCCTTGAACCCCTCTGTTAATCCCTCAAGTTTCACTCTCTATTTCTCTCTGCCTCTCAAAACTCTCTGTTCGTGGAACTTAATTTATGTCTTAAACCCTAGACAGACGTAATATGATAACATATATAGACGTCTCTGAAAACCTAATTTACTAATTATAAGGCGGCTAACCCACGATGCCATAAAACACAAACCCTAAAAGTCTTTTATGTCGTTAAACAATTAATAAAACAAAGTTAATCAATTAAAACAATTAATTTATTTAAATAAAATAAAGAATACAATTAAATGATTACACTATTAAAACATGTAATTTCATTAAATAAAACAAATAACACAATTTACTCAATTAAGGAAATAAACAATTTAATTAAATAAAACAAATAACACAATTAACTCAATTAAGCAAATAAACAAATAATCAAATAAAAATACCCTAAAACAATAATTAAAATGCCGAGACTATCCTTTTAAAATTAGGGGTATTACATACACTTGTCACTAATCTAAGCTAACATGTGTGCCAACCAAAAGTCTATAAGTGGGTGTATGTTCACTCTTACAAGGCTTAATCTCAAGCCTACACTTGTCATCATCCCACACCTCCAAGTGTCCTAACCAAAGGGTGACAAGTGGGTGAACCTACACCTAACACTTGTCACAAAGACAGGCTACCAAGTCACACCACTAACATGTCTACAAGTGGCCCAATGAGAGTTTGACACTTGTCACACTTTTTCAAAAATTGCAAAATGGTCCTTCCATAAAATAATTTACAAAATAATTACAAAATGGTCCCTAAGACAAAAATAATTACAAAATATAATTACATAAAATATCACAAAAGCGTAAATGTTTCCAAAGAAACTATTCATCCATACCCCTACGGAAAAAAGTAAACAAATAGCATGTTTTTCTACAAAAGTAAGACTATGCATTTCATAGAAATAAAATAATGAAGATGCACGTGAAGTCGGAAGTCAAATCCGAACTCAAAACCCTAAGGTCACAAGAAAAGAATAAATCAAATAATTAATTACATAAAAAAAATTAATGACGAAAAATCGAAAAAGGAAGAAAAGACAGGGTCATTACACAAATTGCACTTTTAGTGGGGGCTAGCCAGCCCAGACTTCCTGACACTTTGTAATGCTTTGGTTAGCTTGGTGTTGGGTTGTTATTTGGGGGATTTGTTTTGTTTGGATATGCAGCTTCTCCTTTTGTGGGTTGTTGTGGTTGTTTTTTTCTTTTTCTTTGCAAGTGCCGTTAGGCTGTTGGTTGTTTGCCGGGTTAAAAAAAAAAAAAAAAAAAAAAAATTGGCAACATTTTCTCGGAGGGACCAAGGACTTGGGTCTAATTAAGTGGTATGTCCTTCTTCTAAATGGAAAATTGAGGATTTGGGTTCCTACTAGACAAATGGAAGTGTTTTGTGATTGTTTTTATTTTTTTATTTTTTTGACCAAAAGAATTTTTTTTTCTTTCGGAATTTTTTTTAAAAAAATTTATATATATATATATATATATATATATATATATATATATATATATATTTCTTTGGAGGAAAGTAAAGAGGTTACTACTATGCTACGTTTATATAGTTTGGTTGTAAATATGAAACACATAAGAATGGAATGATAATAAACATTATATTATTTGGTTGGACTAATTTAAAATTTAAAATAGAATAAATTTCAAATTAAATTCTCTAAAATACCCTTTTTACTACTCTTAAATAAATTAAATTAATAAAATAACATTCTTCTATAATTTTTTAAAAAGAAATGACGACGGTCAGGGGCAATTATTGATTAGCTATAGGCCAATTATTGTTTTGTAAACAAATTGGCCAAATTTTGGCTAGATATATATTGTATGCATCTAATTGATCATGAAGTACTTTTGTTTAAAATATTATTATATTATATTGGTAAAACTGTTAATACTACAGCCCCCCTTACATTGAATCTTGGCTCCACCCCTGACAGGGGCTGTGTTAAGTGCTGAAATATGCACATTTTAATCCTCATCTTAAGTATATTAGGACCTTATTTTATTTTTATTTTCCCGCTTTAGTCTTATTTTATGTTTTCCCCTTTTTCAGGTGCATAAGGTTAAAATGAGTTAACTCAGTTGATTTTGAGTCTTGGGAAAGTCAACCAAAGTCTTGGTGGAAAAACGGAGCAAAATGAAAGCTGAGATGCAAAATTTCCTCTTGGATCGATCAAACCTTCAGTGCGATCGATCACATGATCGATCCAGCAAGATTCCATGATGGATTGAAGGCCTTGTTCTTATTCAAATAAATGCCTTTGTCCTTATCCAAATAAATATTTCTCATTATTTGTGATCGATCCAACCCTTCTATGATCGATCACAAACTTTGTTCTTATCTTCATAAATATCTCAAGTCTTATCCTTATCCACATTAATGGCTGTCACCTACATGTGATCGATCGGATCACCCATGTGATCAATCGTACTTACCTCGAAAACTGTGAAAAATAGAATTGAAGCCTCAATTCAGGGGAGCTCGTGGTGCCATTATTTGGGATCCTAGTGCACGAGCTCAGACCATTTTGATGTCAGTAGAGCCACCTATATAAGGGAATTAGCCCTTTTTGGCAAGGAGGTTGGAGATTTGGCAAAGATTAGCTTAGGATTAGGATACTTCGGGACATTTTCCCTCTAGATTCATACACTATCTCTCTAGGGTTTCAACCAAGTAAAAAGAAGAAGAAGATGAGCTAAGGCTTGGATATAGATTGTAAAGCTACTTTGATGACATCCACTTTCTCTATGAGTGGCTAGTTATTCACTTAGGGCTTGGATGAGCCCTAAGCATGAGTAATTAAACCTTTGTCTTTTAATTTTGGGGATTATTACCAATAAGCATGTGGCCTAGCGGTACAAGGCCCTTACTTCCCAAAAGAAGGTCAGGGGTTCGAACCTCAGTGGAGGCAGTGTGTGTGAGTACTAATGAGCGCTGAAAAGTGCGCATTTAAACCCCTTAAGCTTAGGTATTCTAGAACCTTTATCTATCTTATTTTCCCGCTTTAGATTGATTTTATATTATTTCTATTTTCAGGTACTTATCCCTAAAATAAGCTAACTCAGCTAAATAAGAGCATAATTGAAGCAATCTTAAGATGAATCAAAGAAAGGAGCAAAGTGGGAGCAAAAGGAAGCAAGTGGTGGAAATTCAGCAAGTTCGATCGATCTCGGAAAATATTCGATCGATCGAAAGTTCATCGATCTCAGCATTTCAAAATGGATCCAAGCTTTCTTATCCCTATCCAAAGATCCCACAAAGTTAGATCGATCCAACTTTATTCCGATCGATCTGAAAGATTCCATCTTATCCACTTGTACCACCCCACCTACCAAATTTGTCTCTTTCCTAATAATATCTTCAAAATATCTCAAATTTGTTTTTATCCAAAAAGGCGCCACCATAGAGGATCGATCCAGCTTAAATTCGATTGATCTCAGCCATGTTTAATCGATCTCACCATAAGTTTGATCGATCGAACTTCCTAAATCCCGAGAAAATCCAAATTCCAGCTCAATAAAAGTTGTCTCATATCCAATCACTGAAAGGAATATTGGTATACGAGCCCAACTCATTTGGGGTGATATTTAATTTACCTATATAAGGAATATGAGCCACTTTTTGAGAGGATATACTAAAGAGTAGATAGAGACACAATTTTCATATTCTTAGTGAGGAAGAAAAGAAAGAAGGAGGCTAGAGACACAAGCTTGGAGTTCTTCCATCAACCAAGAAGAGGAGCAATCTCTACCATGGAGTTAGCTATTGAGGGTTGGAGGACACCATCCATGAGTGGCTAGACATCCTCTTGGGGCTAGAGTTAGCCCTAAGCATGCTTTCTACATCTTGATTTATGTATTTTTGAGGGGATTTGTATTGTGATAGATGTTTTGACATATTTATATACATAGATCTTGTTTATTCAATAATTTGTATGGTTTAATGCTTCCAATTGATCATTTCATTCTATCTATATGTCTATGTATGCTAGAACAGATGTTCATGTGTTTGTCTCTATTTCTTGTGTTATTGATGCATGTCTATGTGGATTAATGCTATAGATCTAGAGATTGTCAAGATATAGTGCTTAATGGAATGCTCTTTTGGTTTATTTGATGGTTCGTACTCATTTCTTGATGGATTGTGCATCTCCCTTAGTTTAATTAGTTTAATTTCATGTCATTAGCTTAATTATAGTGTAGTTGTTGTTTAGATGTTAAATGGGAGGATAATGTATGCTTGTTATTTGATGTTCCATACTTTTGAAAATAAGTAACATATATCTCTAACCTTGTGATGTGTTTAGATTGTGAGCTTAAAGAAATGATTAATGACTTAGTTTGATATATTGTGCTATCCACCATGTTGCTTAGACAATATATGCTTAATTTGTCATCCATGATTGTTGAAACAACCACACACACACACTATGTTGCAATACATGTTTTCCCCATCATTAATCATTCATTAAGGGTGTAGAAAAGATACGCTTAGTGGTGATCTCTAAATCCCAAGATCTCTCTCTTGTTTTCTCTCCATTACACTTAATTGCCTACTTTAGTTTAAATTGCATCTTAGTGTAATTTAACCGCCAACCAATCTTTTGATCACTCGACCTACTAACCCTAATCTCGATTCCATAACCTAATATGACCCACCAATCCCTTGGGACGATCCCTACTTGCCCTAACTATATTTTTAGTGAAAGGTAGCAGTGCCAATTTCTAAATGTAAAACTTGGCCACATTCATCATAGCTCTACACCATTATCTTTTGGTGCATAAACTTTGGGTTTGGGATGACAAAACACCAAGTTTTTGGCACCGTTGCCAGGGATTGATTGAAGGCAACGTCCTATTTGTGGAATCAACTACGAATTAGTACTCTTTTGATTGTGTTTTTACTTTGTTTTCATCTCGGATCTCAAATCTCATCTTCATCTCATCTCACCTCTCGGTTTGAGGCTAGATCCAAATCCCCACTTTTGATTTCAAGCTCTAATTTCATGAATCCATGCTTTAAATGTTTGATTTAAGGTGTTTTGAAGATAAATCTTGCCATTGATGAAGCTTGAAGCTATATGTGTATATATATATATATAGATTTTGTATTTTTTTTATTTTAATTTCGATTTTGGGGGTCACGGGCCATGGAAAGTGACCATTTATGTTGATTTGTTATGTAGAGGGGCCCACAAGCTTGTTTATGAGGCCCCCGTGCCATCCACGTCACAGATCTTTGACTTTTCGAGTTTCACCTCACAGTTCGATCGATCGAATTCCCGATCGATCGAACTTGCATCGATCTCACATTTTTGTGATCAATCGAACTTTACAGATTTACATCACACATTTCACACACCATCTCTTGTGTTTCATGCTATCTCATAAATGCCCAATGCCTGTGTTTTCTACATTGGATGCATTCCATACTTATACTATCTACTATGCTTCACATCATGTCACTCATTCCTTGTCACTTGCATAGATTCATGTTCCTTATTTATTTTGTCTATCTTATTTGACATACATGATTCTATCAATTGTGCTTTAATTCTTTATACTGGCACTGACTTCCTTTTTGCAAGTTTTCCTTTTATTTTACAGGCGATGGCTAGGGTAAAGACTGTTGCTCGCGGACATTATCACCATAGGGCCAGGCGGAGATTGGACGACGAGGCAGGTCCATCTCATGCCCAGAACCCCATTTATGAGTCTGAGCCAGAGCCCTCTCATATTCAGGAGGAGCCAGCAGAGCCCACTCCACCTCAGTCTCCATCTACTGACAGTCGATTACAGTCTTCAGCCGAGGCATCCTCTCCATAGGCTGACGCTGAGGCTGAGCACATACCATCTCCATCACCACCACCACTAGCTCAACCAGCCCAGCACTTAGACTGGCCATTGCTGAGATACTCACGCCTTTGAGTGGCGCCCGATTCGGTCTTTAACATAGACTACTTCTCCCGGTCTGTTCTTACTATAGTAGTATATGATGATATAGACCGGAGGGGTATCTCAGCCATACTAGCCCCTGTCACATACCCAGTGTACCCGAGGTTGGTCTGGATGTTCTTCCAGAACCTCCGACCTGCCCTAAGTAACTTGGCAGAGCTACGGACTACCATTGACAGCCATCCTATCAGTATCACGGTGGACACTCTTTCCAGATCCTGCCGTTGTCCACACGTTTGCCCTCCCGATCTCCAGGATACCTAGCCTACTCTATGGAGGCCCTCATATGTAGACATGGCCGTTGCACTCACAGGTCACTATGTCGGTGGCGAGACCTTCGCCACCCGGACTTATCTGCCGGATGAGCTGTGGTTCTTCGATTCGGTGCTATACCGAAATGTTTTCATGGCCGGCCACAAGATACAGAGGTGCGGTGACTTTCTGACAGCTTTATACGCCTTCTATACAGGGCACTGGATATCCATTCCTGCGCTTGCCTGGAGCGTTATGATGAAGCTGTATGTTGACCATATTAGCAAGGCCAAGCCCAAAAGGGCTAAGTACCTCCCATTCAGCCATCTCATCACACAGATTCTGAGAGACTAGCGCTATCCCTTCCAGCCACGGGAGCGTACTGAGTCTGGGGTCTGTTCATTCAAGAAGAAGGATTGGGATAAGAGCTACCAGGCTCTTATCAAGAGTCTACAGGACGACACTGTCGAGGCAGCTGAGGAGCTAGAGAGAAAGGAGTTGGAGCAGGCAGCGGCAGCAGCAGCAGAGCAGGCGGCGGACGATATACCAGTCAATTCGCCTGCCATGCACATGGAAATTGACTTGAAGTAACCCGCAGAGGACTAGGAGCATCACTCTCCAGTTGGGTCACCCATTCATAATGAGGAGCAAGCTCAGGATCATCATTTTCCCGTTTCAGCTGTACCTAAGGCTCCAGCACAAACACCCGGCTTTGGAGAACGCATCCAGGCTTTAGAGGATGCCGTTATCTCTATCCGAGTAGACACTATCTCTATCCGAGTTGACATTACTTCACACTGTACGGATGTCATTGCTGCATTACGTGATCTATCCAGAGACATCCGCGGAGCACGCTCTGCTCGTCCTACCTCCTTTTCATGATTTCCATATCTTCTTACTCCTCTTATATATCTGTGATATCTGCATATTTTTGATACTGTTATAATATTTTTGCGTTCAGTTTGTTGGCCTTGATATCTCACTGGATGTACTGTACTTTATTTTGTTTTTCTATTTTATCCATGATCTTTTGGATGTCATATTCTTCTATTGATATATCTATATGTGACTGACTCTATCAAGTGCATCCTAGTGACTTCAGTAAGAGAGAGTACTACCCAAAATTTTCAGGACCACCCTTATACCTTTCTCTATTTTCAATTGCTATCCCATTTACACTTGTATGTCCACTGTGCACTATTATTATCCCTTTTTGTTATCTGATGATTTTTATTCAAGTGCCAAATTTTCAGGACCACAGTTAATCCCAAGTTTGGGGGGGCTATGCCACCTACTTTGGATACTTCTGTCCCGGCTATTCTTTGCTATAGTTGCACTGGTATACTCTTTCCTTTTGTTCTCTTTACACATTGAGGACATTGTGCCTTTTAAGTTTGGGGGGGTAATGGTGTTAATTGTAGTATTTGCTCTCAATTCAAAAAATTTAGCATGACTTGTGTATTTGAGGAATTTTTTATGATTGGTCCATAACTAGCTATGATTTTGATCTTTTGAGGACTATATTGCTTAAAATTAAAAAATTGCTTAACTTGAGAATCCAATACTTTTTGTACGCCTTGTGGATGCCATTTAGGAGTAAATTTTTCGAAAGATTGATATCATGCTTGCACTTGTGGTCCACATTATCCTGATTTTATGATTGTTTTGAGATTCACTCTAGTATTCTACACTAGCACAGGTGCACACTAGCATTCATTTGTGGGGTACATGCTTTGTTGATTATTGAATTGGTTATATCCCAATTGGGCTACTAGTGCATTGAAAGCTTTCATTCTTGATAAAGGTGGATAACAACCCCTTTTCACTAAGTAGCCAGGATTCTAGCCTCATCAAGCACTAAACTTCTCGTGCCGAAATGTGGAGGGCCCAAACTCTAGGTTAATAAATGAACTTGTTTATTCAAAAAAAAAAAAAAAATTACAAAAATAATAAAAAGTGAGGACTTCTCACAAAAGGTGAGAAGTGGGAGATGATTAGATGGTGGTTGTCTTGATTTGTAGCCTAGTTGATTTGAGCTTGTAAGTCCTTAGGGGTGTTTGAACACTTAGTGCCCTAAAGCCGTCTGGTTTGGGAGTCATTGACCTAACGCTCGACCTCATGAATCGCTAGAAATCTTAATAGATCAACACATTGTATCATGCTTCCATCCTTGATTCTATAAAAAAAAAAAAATTAAAAAAAAAATCGAGTGAAAAGAATTAGCGCAACTAGATCAATAAAACTTTAATAAAAGGTCCAATCATTGTCTTGATGATCGGTACTAGATTTGTGTGCTTGTTTAAGGGTAAGGATGTGATCATTTCTTTAGTTGGCTAAGATAGCAACATACTTGATGCTAGTCCGCTCAAAAAGGATTCTAGAGTTGTTTTGATTTGCATGATTATTTTCTTGATGTGTGAAGGACCATACTTGCTTGCTTGATGTTAAAATTTTGGGAGATTACTTGAAAAGGGTTGAAAAATTGTATACTTGAGGTAGTTTTCTCCCAATGCTTGTTTGCAATATTGGTGCCTCTTTTGAAAGAATGAGCTTAATGTTTGTGGGTATCATTTCTGGTAACCCTCACAAGACTTTACTCGTCCACTAGGGGTAACCTAGGGGTTTAAAAGACTTGTTGCATATGCTAAATGTAATCGTGTTCCCTACGAAAATGGCGTTATCCATTTATTGCTTTCTAGTTCATAGTTGTACAGTTGTTCATTTCAGTCCTTTACTTTCTAGTTCATTGCTAGGGACTAGCAACATTTAAGTTTGGGGGTGTGATGAGCGCTGAAAAGTGCGCATTTAAACCCCTTAAGCTTAGGCATTCTATGACCTTTATCTATCTTATTTTCCCGCTTTAGATTGATTTTTTATTATTTCAATTTTCAAGTACTTATCCCCAAAATAAGCTAACTCAGCTAAATAAGAGCATAATTGAAGCAATCTTGAGATGATTCAAAGAAAGGAGTAAAGTGGGAGCAAAAGGAAGCAAGTGGTGGAAATTTAGCAAGTTCGATCGATCTCAGAAAATATTCGATCGATCGAAAGTTCATCAATTTTAGCATTCCAAGATGGATCCAAGCTCTCTTGTCCCTATCCAAATATCGTACAAAGTTCGATCGATCCAACTTTATTCCGATCAATCGGAAAGATTCCATCTTATCCACTTGTACTACCCTACCTACCACATTTGTCTCTTTCCTGATAATATCTTCAAAATATCTCAGATTTGTTTTTATCCAAAAAGGCACCACCATAGAGGATCAATCCAGCTTAAATTCGATAGATCTCAACCATGTTCGATCGATCTCACCACAAGTTCGATCAATCGAACTTCCCAAATCCTGAGAAAATCTAAATTCCAGCTCTTTAAAAGTTATCTCATATCCAATCATTGAAAGGAATATTGGTGTACGATCCCAGCTCATTTGGGGTGATATTTAACCTACCTATATAAGGAATATGAGCCACTTTTTGAGAGGATATACTTAAGAGTAGATAGAGACACAATTTTCATATTCTTAGTGAGGAAGAAAAGAAAGAAGGAGGCTAAAGACACAAGCTTGGAGTTCTTCCATCAACCAAGAAGAGGAGCAATCTCTACCATGGAGTTAGCCCTTAAGGGTTGGAGGATACCATCCATGAGTGGCTAGACATCCTCTTGGAGCTAGAGTTAGCCCTAAGCATGCTTTCTACATCTTGATTTATATATTTTTGAGGGGATTTGTATTGTGATATATATTTTGACATATTTATATACATAGATCTTGTTTATTCAATGACTTGTATGGTTTAATGCTTCCAATTGATCATTTCATTCTATCCATATGTCTATGTATGCTAGAATAGATGTTCATGTGTTTGTCTCTATTTCTCGTGTTATTGATGCATGTCTATGTGTATTAATGCTATTGATCTAGATATTGTCAAGATATAGTGCTTAATGGAATGCTCTTGTGGTTTATTTGATGGTTCATACTCATTTCTTGATGGATTGTGCCTCTCCCTTAGTTTAATTAGTTTAATTTCATGTCATTAGCTTCATTGTAGTGTAGTTATAGTTTAGATGTTAAATGGGAGGACAATGTATGCTTGTTGTTTGATGTTCCATACTTATGAAAGCAAGTAGCATATATCTCTAACCTTGTGATGTGTTTGGATTGTGAGCTTAAAGAAATGATTAATGGCTTAGTTTGATATATTGTGCTATCCACTATGTTACTTAGACAATATATTCTTAATTTGTCATCTATGATTGTTGAAACAATCACACACACACACTATGTTGCAATACATGTTTTCCCCCTCATTAATCATTCATTAAGGGTGTAGAAAAGCTATGATTAGTGGTGATCTCTAAATCCCAAGATCTCTCTCTTATTTTCTCTCCTTTACACTTAATTGCCTACTTTAGTTTAAATTGTATCTTAGTGTAATTCAACCACCAACCAATCATTTGATCACTCAACCTACTAACCCTAATCTCGATTCCACAACCTAATACGGCCCACCAATCCCTTGGGACGATCCCTACTTGCCCTAACTATATTTTTAGTGAAAGGTAGCAGTGGCAATTTCTAAATGTAAAACTTGGCCACATTTATTATAGCTCTACACCATTATCTTTTGGTGCACACACTTTGGGTTTGGGACGACACAACACTAAGTACCAACTAGGAAATTTTTGGGGATTATTAATTGTAATTAGTGCTATGGTCTTGTGAACTCAAACTTAGTTGTACCAAGGTTTATATTGATAATTATTTCTATTCATTCTATATGTTGGTTGCATGTTGTCTTATGTGTAATTAATTGAGGATTAATCTCTACACTAAGTGTTCTTTGTAATTGTGCTTAGTGATGGTTACGTATGGTATTTGTTGGATACAATTGTCAATTAGTTTGATGGGTTATGCTTAGTCTTGATAGGTTGTAGTACACTTTAGTTTAATTGTAGTTAGGAGATAATTCATGCTTGAATTTCATAGTCTATGCTTATTATTGCAATTTGTATTATCTTCTTGATTGATGTGTGTTTGAAGCCACATTTTGATTACAATAAGTTTTCCTCATTAATTGAAGACTCTTGGTTTAGTTGCATGTGCTTAGTGGTGCATTCCATGCCCTAAGCCTCTCTTCCAATCTCTAAACTCTATTTAATTTAGTGTTAACTTCAATTGCATGTTCACAATAGTATAATCAATTAATCAATCATCCTTTCAATCTCACGCTCACTAATTTTAAGTTAGATTCCACACCATAATCCCTGTGGACGATCCTTTCTCACTTTATACTCATGTATAAGTGTTTTGTAGCTTTTGTAAATGTAAAAGTTGATACCCACTTAGCACTCTTAATTCTAAATATTTAAACACATTTTTGTTGGACAAAGAGAGCATCATGTTTTTGGCGCCGTTATCGGAGATTAAATGGTTTTTAATTTGGAATTAAATTAGACATTGGAATGGAATGATAATAAACATTATATTATTTGGTTGGACTAATTTAAAATTTACAATAGAATAATTTCAAATTAAATCCATGCTTCATAGTCTTTTAATTTGATTTCCTCTTTCGCATGATTTTCTTTTAATTTGGTTTTGACCTGATTATTTTCTCCTCTCTTTTAATTCAGGTGATCATCCTAAAGATGTCAAAGCAAGACTCAAATACTTAATGTAGTGTTGTCAATGTCGAAACTTGGAAAACAAATTATAAGCCCATGGACTTGACTGTCACGGTACACTAACTCCATCTAATTACGTTGTCGTTGTCTTATGCACATTGCACATGCAGACATTTTCAAGATATAAAGTGTTTAGACACTTCATAGGCGCACAATTTGTTATTTAGACAGGTGCATAATTTATTGTTTAGACATGCGCACAATTTATTGTTTAGAAACTTCACAGGCACACAATTTATTGTTTAGACACTTCACAGGAGCACAATTTATTCTTTAAACTCTTCACACGCGCACAATTTATATTGTATACTCTGCACATGCGAACAATTTATTTTGTATACTTTGCAAAGGCGCACAATTTATTTTTTAGACACTGCACAGGCGCACAATTGTGGGTGATAACTTTTTATATTTTAAATTAGTTGTTTTAAATGCAATGAGGACGCAATATTATTTTTACTCAATTATATTCATTAGGAATTTAGAATCGATGGTTTAAATTACAATGTAAAACCCTAGATATTAAATTTTATATTTAAATTACCCTCTTTAGGTACAGTGTTATACGATGGTAAAGCCAAAAAGAACAATTGACGTTTTTTTTTTATAAAAAAAAAATGATGTGCCTTCCGCGGCTTCCGCCTCTAATGTTGATGTTTCGGTTCATGATAACCAGCTTTCTCCAAAATCTCCAAGAGTTGAACATACAAAAGTTGATCGTACCTTTTTAGAACGTTATCCAGGATTACGTCGTCAAATATGGGATTATCCTGTTGAAAAACGTGATGAAGTTCATCGAGCTTATATCAAAGCGAAAGCATACCAAATTATGCTTTCAGAATATCCGCTTTCTGGATTGGAAAAACATCCTCGTTGGTTTCTATCATCTTGGTTTAAATTATTTCTTACCTGGTTAGAGTATTCTCCTTCAAATGATGTTGCATTTTGCTTACCTTACGTTCTTTTTGGAGCGAAGCCAGCGGGGCATCCCAAAACCAATGCATTCACTAGTGAAGGATTTCGAAGTTGGAAGAAAGTTAATAATGGCAATAAGTGTGCTTTCTTAAATCATATGGGAGGAAGTCCATGTTCTGCTCATAACATTGCTAAGAGAGCATGTAAGGACTTAATGAATCAACCTTGTCATATTGATACAGTAATGGTTGGACAAACTTCTGAACTAGTTTAAAATAACCGATTAAGATTGAAGGTCACAATTGATGCAGTCCGATGGCTTAATTATCAAGCTTGTGCTTTTAGAGGGCATGATGAATCCCTTCAATCAAGTAATCGAGGCAATTTCATTGAAATGGTAAAGGCTTTTGTGTCATATAATGATGATGTTGCTAAAATTGTTCTTGAAAATGTTCCAAAAAATGCCAAATATACCTCACCACAAATTCAAAAGGAGATTTTGCATATTATTTCTACAAAAGTGAGAAGTAAGTTTCGTGAAGATATCGGCGATGCCAAGTTTTGTATTCTTATTGATGAAGCTCGTGATGAATCTAAAAGAGAGCAAATGGCTCTCGTTTTAAGATACGTTGATAAGGATGGTTTTTTACAAGAACGTTTCTTTGATCTTGTGCATGTTAAAGTTATAACTTTATTGAATTTAAAAAATGATATTTGTGCGGTTCTTTCTCACTATAATCTTGATGTTCACAAACTCCGAGGTCAAAGTTATGATGGTGATGGAAATATGCGTGATGAATGGAATGGTTTGCAAGCATTATTTCTTAATGATTGTCCTTATGCATATTATGTGCATTTCTTAGCTCACCAACTACAACTAGCTTTAGTTACAACATCTAAAGAAGTAATCGCCGTCCATTAATTCTTTTCAAAGTTGAACTTCATTATCAATAGTATCAGAGCTTCTTGCAAACGAATTGATGAATTACATTTTGCTCAAGTTACGGAAATTGCCCATTTGATAGATCTTGATGAACTTGAAATTGGCCGAGGAGCTAATCTGTGATACCCCTCAATTCTAAAGCCACGAGTGATCAAGTCTGAGCACAGATCCGAGGGATACCAAACAATTAAGTATGTAAATGAACACATAATACAAAAGAAAATAACTAAGACTAAATAAAATAGCAGAAAAGAAAACTAAATAATAACTCCTCCAAATGAATTATCCAAAACCTTAAATTATCCTTACAAGTTGGGAATCCATCTAGTGGACCCCTAATGATAATCTAACTAAAACAACTGAAAATAAACATAATCTAAAACTAAAACATAAAGAGAGTCCTACATAGAATCGGAAGAATGATGTGGACTGTCTCTGCTCAGCACGAACAAACTCTATGTCTGGAACTGACGAGCACCTAAAAAATAATAGTGGGTCAGGTCCACGAACAACTTCTTTCTACGACAACCCAAACAGAGAGCAGAGAAACTATATATCTATAGCTAACCTATGCAATAGCTAAGTAGTCCGTAATATATATACACACTAAAGGAACCTCACCAGACTGTAGGGTTGTCTCAACCTGAATAGTAGGCAACATGCAAGACGCACATATAGTGGGTATGAGTACCTAGAGCTACCAGGGAACAACTACACTATATCTAGCTACACATCCCTGGCAATATACGCACCCTAGTCATGATCCTGAGACTCAAGCTTATATCATGGCATATGTCTATATATATACATCCAATCTAAATTAATCCACTACGTATCATCCAACTTATTCAGTTGACCTGACACAAATATAAGTAGGACTTAACATTTTAGTTAATCCGTTCCCTTATAAAATAGGTAGGACTTAACTGATAAGTTAATCTATCCCTAGAGTGCCACCATCCCATACTGGTGCACTACATCAACATAATCCAACAGTTGATGTAATAATTAAAAGAGTACATCAAATAATTTAGAATAAACATAATAATATAATATCATGTCATCACAAAATAGGAATGACTTATAAAATTATTTAAGCTTCCTACATCACACATCTTGCATATACTGAATCTTAACAGACTGATATTTTATTATACAATCATGTAAGCATTCTTCATATACCATTAAAGCTATACATTTAATCTTATTTGTTAGAACAAACTAAAGACTAAAATCCATTTATTCCTTAAAGAATTAAATAGCATGCATTGATATATTTAAATTTGTTTAAAATTTATTTAAACTCATTCCTAGTCCTTATTTGATGTTCAGGACTCCGCAAATTCAATAAAAAAAAAAAATACAACGCTGTTTCCGAAACTTCTCCAGGTAAGGCTCGAGCTTTTGTCCCAATTGCTCTAGCACCCTACTTCAAACTCGAGCATCCTACTTCAGGCTTGAACCTTTCCTTTAATTGCTCGAGTTTTCCTTCTTAGGCTTGAGCTTTACATCCAATTGCTTGAGCTTTTCCTTACAGGCTCGAGCTTTTCATCCATGGCTCGAGCTTTGTCTCCAAGGCTCGAGCACTGTATCGACGACTCAAATCCTGTTTACGCGATTCAACCCAGAATTCCATTGTGAACCCAAATATTTATTGTTTAAGGATTCAAAGGCATGTTTCTAGGTTACATCAATATACAGATATGAAAATACTTTATGTAAAACATGTAACAAAACATAAAGTAATCAAATCAAATCATGAATTTATCAATTTATACACAAGAACAACCATGAAAAATATAATTTAAAAACCTTTATTCAAGATCAATTAAATTATAATTTCAGTTTTAATGGTTCTTTAAATAATCCTAAGATTAAACTAGAGATATAAATTTCACAGATCAAAGGAGAAGTATAGAATAAGAACTTGCCTTTAGGGATTTAATAAAAACCCTAACCTCCTTCTTCTTCTTCCTCTTCCCTCTTCCTCCTTTTTCCTCCTTCTTTCTCTCTCTCTTTAAAATATACGTGAGCCCTTTTTCCAACCCTATAGTTATATATTTATAGGCTGCATATTAACCCTATTCCTTATCCCAATTCACATTCAATTAACAAAGAAAAAAAGGTAACTAAAAATATAAGTTACGTATAATCTATGTAAATTATTTTTGGCTAAATAAAATAAATACATTAGATTATCTCAAAAGGACTTTCCTTATATATATATATATATATATATATATATATATATATATATTATTTAATTATATGTATATACATATACACTATCCACGGTAATTATCTATACCCATTAAACCCCTTATCCAAGTAGTCCATGGAACCCAATTAGTTGGACCATGACTACTATCCATAACCTTTAAAATAAATAAAAAATAAAAAAATAAAAAAACCATTTAAAACATTTAATTCCTAACCATTATTTTTAAAGAAAACACCTAACATTTAAGTAAACAAACACACATCATTAAACATGTATTTCAAAGAAACACATAATCAATTAATTCAAATAAACAATTAACAAATAGCCAAGAAATCAATGAAAGGATAAAAAACACAATTAAAACAATTAATAAATCAATTAAAGAATAAAAAACACAATTAAAACAATTAATAAATCAATTAAAGAATAAAAAACACAATTAAAATAATTAATGAAATACCGAGATTATCCTTTTAAAATTAGGAGTATTACATTCTTCCCCATTAACAAAAGGAATTCCGTCCTTAGAATTCGTCTTTACCTTCATCCATTATATCTGGAAAAGTTGAGCGAATGACGTCCTCCCATTCCCAAGTAGATTTAGCCTCATTGTGATGACTCTACTGGACACGTACCAAAGGGATGACCTTATTACGAAGAATTTGATCCCTACGATCAACAATACGATATGTTTGTTCCACATAGGTGGCATCCGGCTGCAACTCAATCTCACCAACATCAATATGCTGATAACGATCTGTATCGCGAAGAAATTTCCATAACATGGAAACATGGAACACATTGTGGACATGATTTAAATGGTCTGGAAGTGCTAAGCAATAAGCCACCGGTCCAATTCGATCCGTAATCATAAAAGGACTGACAAAACGTGGTGACAACTTTCCTTTTTTTCCCAAAGCGCATTACTCATTTCATATGAGACACTTTGAGTAAAACCTGATATCCCACCTGAAACTCCAAAGCATGAGTACAACGATCTGCATAACTCTTTTGCCTGCTCTGGGCAGTACGCATACGATCCTTAATAAGAGGAATCTTTTAAGGGGTGTCCTTAATGAACTCAGGACCCAAAAATCTGCTCTCACCAACCTTCATCCTATAAACAGGAGATCTACAAGGTCAGCCATATAAAGCCTCAAACGGTGCCATACCAGTAGTCTTCTGAAAGCTATTGTTATATGCAAACTCCACAAGTGGCAAATAGTCCTCCCAATGACCCTTAAAGTTAAGAACACAAGAACGAAGCATATCCTCCTTGATCTGATTAACCCTCTCGGTCTGTCCATCAGTCTAAGGATGGTAAGCAGTACTAAGATGCAAGTCGGCACCCAAAACCTGCTGAAAACTCTTCCAGAATCCCGAAACAAAGCTCGAATCCCTAACGGATATAATAGATAACGGTATGCCATGCAATTTCACAATCTCTATTATGTAAAGTCTCGCCAACTGTTTTGAAGTGTAATCAGTGCGAATAGGCAAGAAATAAGCTGATTTGGTCAACCTATCAACGATGACCCAAATGGAATTGTGATCCTTAAATGAATTCGGCAATCCCTTAACAAAATCCATAGAAATGCTTTCCCATTTCCACTTTGTTATAGGTAGTGGCTGTAGAGAACCTGGTGGTCTCTGATAATCAATCTTGATCATCTGACAAGTACTACATTGAGAGACAAAAATAGCAATGTCCTTATGACAACCCTGGTTTTTCAAGCTAGTGCGTCTTATGATGAACCTCAGATTGACTCGATAACGGATCCGAGTGTGGAAGTAAAAATAGAAAACAAGACTCTAAAAAGTTAAAGTGACCTTCCATGAGGTCGTGGAACTCAATGAGAACTGATGCGGAAGCAAAAGATCAAAAATATGAAAAATAAGTCCCTAGGGGAAAAATGATAATTTTCTAAAAAAATGAATTCGGGTGCCACCGAGCACACCGCTGGAAAGACAACGAAAAACTAATCAAGATGGACTCAAGAATCACATAATTCGGAGTTCGGATGAAAGAGAAACGGCTTGATGAAGAAAAACGAGCACTTAAGGCTAAAAGGGTAAACTGATAAATTTTCAAGAAGATCCAGGTGTAACCGAGCACACCGTTGGAGTGAAAAATTAGTCAAGTTCAATAAAAAGTTCACTCGATTTGGAGTCCAGACGAAGGAGAATGACCAAAAACAAGAATCAACGTCACGACGTCGAAACGAGCACCCCACGAGCATCTTGACATGTTAAGGAAGAAAAAAGGCTAAGCTAGAACTGAGAGCCGAAACGAGGTTCGAAACGACTTTTTCTGGAAAAATACAAAGAAGAAATCCTCTCTAAAATTGAGTTTTCTACCCAACTCCGTGGAAGATAATGAAAAAAACTCACTGTAAAATACCTAAAATGCCCCTAGATCAGAAGAGGTCAAGAGGGCCAAAAAGAACTGCTACAGTAACTGTCCACATCTGAGAGCAGAAACGGGCTATAAAACGAATTTTTATGGAAAAGCACGAAGAAGAAACCCCTCCCGAAATCAAATTTTCTACCCAGCAACCTGGCAAAAAATGAAAAAAACATATTGTGAAGTGGCCAAAATGCCCCTAGATCAGTAAGGGCTTAAAAACTCTAAAAAGTGCAACTTTTCACTAAGTATGCATTTGACCCTAAATGCATTTCTAGGTTGAAACGAATGTGCACATAAATGTAATAAATGATTCTGAGCGCACGGGAATGGTTCGCGGCTCCCGAGAAGCCCCGACTCAAAATCCGACCCCCGGACGGCCAAAAATGATAAAAATGAACAAAAAATGGGAAATTTGAAAACCAAAATTAACAAATAATTTCAAATTACTATTTGACCCTTGGCCACACTTCAAACATGATTAATGAGACCCTATGAAAGAATAAAAATGGAATTCCCACACCCGATGCAAACATGATGAAGCAATGACTTGTCATTTTTCAATATTTTCATAACATTTCATGAAATCAAGAATTACATAAGATGCAATATAAATGTCATTGGCCTCCAGCCTCACCTCACATAAGTCAAATACATCGTAAAAGGTGTACTTATGTACACATTACATATATGGAATCAAAGATACAAGTTTAGACATATAAGGCTACAAAATGATATTTCATGCTAACATTTGCATGAAATGGAAACTTAAAAGCTACAAGTCATCCAAAGTATAATGAGCATCACGAACCAAGTCTTCATACCTAAAATAAATCCCCAGTAACTTTGGGGTGAGTAACATAAAGTTATTCGTAGGAAATGAGCATGCATTGACCTAGTATTTTACAAAATTATCACCTTAAGGTGAAACAAGTCAAAGGGGCTCATGCCACCTAACGTCTATGTCAAGATGAGACTCGGGGAGCATCCTAAGCTACTTTAGATCATTTCTAGTATAATTCACATCATTCATGCAATTTAACAACATAGAATCATGTTATACAAAGCAACAAGATATAGATTCTCAAAGTCCTCAACTTGAAATCTAAAACACGAAAACAACTAAGGTGGATCATGCCACCTAACGTCTATATTCTAAATGAATCTATAGGATCATTCCTAAGTTACATTTGAACATCAAAACACAAATCACAATATCAATGCAATTTAACCAACATTAGAACTTCCAATACAATGCATAAAACATGATTTCTCAAAGTTAACATCTTGAAACTCAAAATGGGAAATCAATTAAGGAACAACAACTTACGATACCATCTAGTTATCAACTTGAAATGAAAAGGAAATTGAACAAGGTGGATACTTGGACATCACGCCGGATTAGACCGACACTATAGTTACTTTAGGGTTACTAGCCCATGGGTAACCTCCCTATGTGCGCACTAGACTGTAGAGAGACAATCCCCCTTATTAGAACCATGTTCTAACCGTAGTCAAACAATGACATCCCCAAATTTCCAAAATCAACAAGTTATACAACAACGTATATATCAACATGTATATACAAGATAATCAACTATTTACTATGCACAACCGAATTTGGAAACACATACAATACATGCTCTAAATCCACACTATTATGGCATGACAAATGTCGAATCTTCAATATGCGATTCGTTACAAGCTATGGTAATATCATTCAATACTGAAAACATATACTCATGAATCTAATACAAGTCCAAAATCATGATTTAAACATATAACCAATGTCAAACACATGATTAAATCATTAACGCTATAGACACGGAAATTAATTAAATAAACTAATTAATTTCTCCAAGTTTCAAATCTCAATCAAATGGCCCATAATTAACAACATTACATGGTCATGACATACATCTATTCAAAATCTGAATTAGGCCAATGGAACAACAAAGTAGAATTTAATTAAATCATGATAATTAAATCTCTAACTTCTAAAGCAATTTCAAATGGTCCCAAATTAATATATGCTAGTAAACAAGTCCTAGTCATTTCAAAAATCAAGTTTAAAACTCAATTAAGCCAATGGAACCCTTAAATTGATTTTAATTAAAATCTCTAGATTTTCATACTCATCTAAATGTTCCAAAATTAAAGTATGGTAAAGAGTATACCAAGACTTAATTTAATAGCCTATCACAAGTTAATTCCATGTAAGGTACGACCATAATAATTAAACTTTCACAAAAGAAATTTTTTAAATAAAAGATGCAATCTTTATTTAAATAATCCCAATTTAATATATGTTAACAAACATACAAAAGCCTAATTTACTAGCATACCATAATTTAATTCTAAGTTGAATATCATCATGAGAATTAAATCTTAAACATAGAAAATAATTAAATTAAATTCTACATTTTGAACAAAAGCATGCATATAAGTTGTATAAGCATCAATAGCATGCAAGACAACAAAAATAAAAACCTATAACACCCCTTACCTCAATTTGAGATGAAAATCTCAAAAGCCACCAAAATGAAACCGTTCCGAATCTGACGAAACTTCTAGGTTTTGTCGGGGACAACACGATGAACATTAAACTCCAAAGAGGACCTATCAAAATCTTAACTTGACCTCAAACTTGAACTCAAAAAATGGCCAAAAATGGGTTCTAATAAGGGGGAAAGATGCACGTAGTCAAGACAAACATAAAACACAAAAGCACTACGACTTTTTAACAAAGGGAAGATGCTCAAAAGAAGAGAGAGAAGGTGGCAGCCCCTTGCCTGCCATGGAATCTGGCCAAGAGAGGGAGGAAAAAGGTGAAAAAGTGATTTTTCACTTTAAGGCATGTGTCTAGGTTCCATCAATATACAGATATGAAAATACATTATGTAAAACATGTAACAAATCATAAAGTAATCAAATCAAATCATGAATTTATCAATTTATACACAAGAACAACCATGAAAAATACAATTTAAAAACCTATGTTCTAGATCAATTAAATTATAAATTCCAGTTTTAATGGTTCTTTAAATAATCCTAAGATTAAGCTAGAGATATAAATTTCACAGATCAAATGAGAAGTGTAGAACAAGAACTTGCATTTAGGGATTTGATAAAAACCCTAGCCTCCTTCTTCTTCTTCTCTTTCCTTCTTCCTCCTTCTTTCTCTCTCTCTCTAAAATATACGTGATGTATTTCTAGCCCATTTTTTCTAACCTTATAGTTATATATTTATAGGTTACATATTAACCATATTCCTTATCCCAATCCATATTCAATTAATAAAGAAAAATAAATTAAAACACTAAAAAGGTAACTAAAAATATAAGTTAAGTATAATCTATGTAAATTATTTTTAGCTAAATAAAATAAATATATTAGATTATCTCTAAAGAACTTTCCTTAAATATATATATATACATATATATATATATTATTTAATTATATATATATATATATACATATACACTATCCATGGATAATTATTCAGACCTATTAAACTCCTTATCCAAATAGTCCATGGAACCCAATTGGTTAGTCCATGACTACTATCCATAACCCTTAAAATAAAACAACCATTTTAAACATTTAATTCCTAACCATTATTTTTAAAAAAAACACTTAACATTTAAGTAAACAAATACACATCATTAAACATGTATTTCAAATAAACACATAATCAATTAATTCATATAAACAATTAACAAATAGCCAAGAAATCAATGAAAGAATCAAAAATATAATTAAAACAATTAATAAAATACCGAGACTATCCTTTTAAAATTAAGGGTATTACATAATCAGATTGGTACCTTGCAATGACCTGGAGATACTCGTTAGAGCTCCCATTTTGATATGTTTGTAGTTTGATAAGATTATTTGGTCCAACATGTTTAGTTCTTGAAAACATCATTGAACATGGATGTAATTACAAGAGCCGGGGAGATGCTGATATTGCCTTTAATACTCTTAGGTCATTTTAGTTTATATTTATTTTGCATGTGATAAAAGATAACATAGGAATAACTAATATCCTTTGTCAAGCTTTGCAACAAAAATCTCAAGACATCGTAAATGCTATGCAATTGGTTTTGAGTACAAAACAAATCATTTTGAAATTGAGAGAAAATGGTTGGAACAACTTACTTGATATTGTTAAATCATTTTGTGAGTGCCACAACATTGATGTGCTTGATTTGAGTGTTCCTTATACCAAAAAAATTAAGGGCCAGTCACGTCACCCACAAGAGAATATTACACTTGAGCACCACTATTGGATTGATATATTTTATGGCATAGTTGATTCACAATTGCAGGAGTTGAATAACAGATTTAGTAAAAAGGCAATGAAACTTGTTACTCTCAGCTCAGCTTTGGATCCTAGAGATGGTTACAAGTTTTTTAACGTTGAAGGCATTTGTACGCTGACGAGCGCTGAAAAATGTGCATTCAAACCCCTTAAGCTTAGGTATTCTAGGACCTTTATCTATCTTACTTTCCCATTTTAGACTAATTTCGTGTTATTGCCCTTTTTAGCTGCTTATCCCCAAAATAAGCTAATTCAGCCAAATTAGAGCTTAAAAGAAGCTAACTTAAGCTAGATGGAAAGAAGGAGCAAAGTGGAAGCAGATTGAAGCAAAAATATGGAATTCAGTAGGTTCGATCGATCACAAGTATATTTCGATCAATCGAAAGTTTATTGATCTAGACATTTCAAGATGGATCCAAGCTCTTTTGTCCTTATCCAAAGATCCCACAAGTTCGATCGATCCAACAATTCTCAGATCGATCGAAAAGATTCCATCTTATCCTGTTGTACCACCCTACCTACCACTTTTGTCTCATTCCCCAAAATATCTCAAATTTGTCTTTATCCAAAAAGGCGCAGCCATAGAGGATCGATTCAGCTTAAGTTCGATAGATCTCAGCTACGTTCGATCGATCAAACTTTGTCAAGCCCGAAAAAAAGACAAAATTCAGCTCATTAAAAGTTGGCTCATGGTGCAATCATTGAAGGAATATTGATGTGCAAGCCCAGACTATTGAGTGTGACATTTTAACCTACCTATATAAGGAATATGAGTCATTCTTGAGAGCAAACTTGAAAAACACTTTTAACACAATTTCCATATCATATTCTTAGTGAGGAAGAAAAGAAGAGAGGAGGCTAGAGACACAACCTTGGAGTTCTTCCATTAACCAAGAAGAGGAGCAATTTCTACCATGGAGTTAGCCCTTGAGGGTTGGAGGACACCATTCATGAGTGATTCGACATCTTCTTGGGGCTAGAGTTAGCCCTAAGCATGCTTTCTACATCTTGATTTGTGTATTTTTGAGGAGATTTGTATTGTGATATATGTTTTGCCATTTTTATATACATAAATCTTATTTATTCAATGATTTATGTGGTTTAATGCTTCCAATTGATCATTTCATTCTATCCATATGTCTATGTATGCTAGAATAGATGTTCATGTGTTTGTCTCTAGATTTTGTGCTATTGATGCATGTCTATGTTTATTGATGTTATAGATCTGGAGATTGTCAAGACATAGTGCTTAATAGAATGCTCTTGTGGTTTATTTGATGGTTCATACTCATTTCTTGATGGATTGTGCCTCTCCCTTAGTTTAATTAGTTTAATTCCAGTACCATCTTTTCAGGACCACAGTTAATCCCAAGTTTGGGGGGGCTATGCCACCTACTTTGGATACTTGTGTCCCGGCCATTCTTTGCTTAGCTGCACTTGTATACTATTTCTTTGCTCTCTTTGCACATTGAGGACATTGTGCTATTTAAGTTTGGGGGGGGGGGGGGGTAATGGTGTTAATTGCAGTATTTGCTTTTAATTCAAAATTTTGAGCATAACTTGTGTATTTGAGGAATTTTCTATGATTGGTCAATAACTAGTCATGATTTTGATTTTTTGAGAATTATATTGCTTAAAATTTAAAAATTGCTCAACTTGAGAGTCTAATACTCCTTGTATGCCTTGTGGATGCCATTTAGGAGTATATTTTTTGAAAGATTGATATCTTGCTTGCATTTGTAGTCCAAATCATCCTGATTTTGTGATTGTTTTGAGATTCACTTTAGTATTCTACACTAGCACAAGGGCACACTAGCTTTCATTTGTTGGGTAAATGCTTTGTTGATTATTGAAATGGTTATATCCCAATTGAGCTAGTAGTGCACTGAAAACTTTCATTCTTGATAAAGGTGGAAAACAACACCTTTTCACTAAGTAGTCGGGATTCTAGCCTTATCAAGCACTGAACTTCTCGCGCCGAAGAGTGGAGGGCCCAAACTCTAAGTTAATAATTGAACTTGCTAAAAAAAAAAAAAAAAAGTAATAAAAAAGTGAGGACTTCTCCTAAAAAGGTGAGAAGTGGGAAATGATTAGATAGGGGTTGTTTTGATTTGTAGCCTAGTTGATTTGAGCTTGTAAGTCCTTAGGGATATTTGAACGCCTAATGCCCTAAAGCCGTCTGGTTTGGGAGTCATTAACCTAATGCTCGACCTCATGGATCGCTAGAAAGCTTAATAGATCAACACATTGCACTATGCTTTCATCTTTGATCCTCAGGGATAGAAAAAAATAATAATAATAAAATAAAATAAAATAAAATAAAAAAATAAGCGCACCTAGAACAATAAAGCTTTAATAAAATGTCCACTCTTTGTCTTGATGATCGGTAATAGATTTGTGTGCTAGTTTGAGGGTAAGGATGTGATCATTCCTTTAGTTGGCCTAGATAGCAACATATTTGATGCCGGTCCACTCAAAAAGGATTTTAGAGTTGTTTTGATTTGCTTGATCATTTTCTTGATGTGTGGAGGACCATACTTGCTTGCTTGATATTGAAATTTTAGGAGATTGCTTGGAAATGTTTGAAAAATTGCATACTTGAGGTAGTTTTCTCCCAATGCTTGTTTGCAATATTGGTGCCTCTTTTATGAGAATGAGCTTAATGTTTTTGGGTATCATTTCTGGAAACCCTCACGAGACTTCACTCGTCCACTAGGGGTAACCTAGGGGTTTAAAAGGCTTGTTGCATACGCTAAATGTAATCGTGTTCCCTACTAAAGTGGCGTTCTCCATTTATTGCTTTCTAGTTCATAGTTGTATAGTTGATCATTTCATTTCCTTATTTTGTAGTTCATTGCTAGGGACTAGCAATATTTAAGTTTGGGGGTGTGATGAGCGCTGAAAAGTGCGCATTTAAACCCCGTAAACTTAGGTATTTTAGGACCTTTATCTATCTTACTTTCCCGTTTTAGACTAATTTTATGTTATTGCCCTTTTTAGATGTTTATCCCCAAAATAAGCTAATTCAGCCAAATAAGAGCTTAAAAGAAGCTAACTCAAGCTGGATGGAAGGAAGGAGCAAAGTGGAAGCAGATTGGAGCAAAGTATAGAATTCAGCAGGTTCGATCGATCACAAGTATATTTCGATCGATCGAAAGTTCATCGATCTAGACATTTCAAGATGGATCCAAGCTCTTTTGTCCTTATCCAAAGATCCCACAAAGTTCGATCGATCCAACAATTCTCAGATCGATCGAAAAGATTCCATCTTATCCTGTTGTACCACCTTACCTATCACTTTTGTCTCATTCCCCAAAATATCTCAGATTTGTCTTTATCCAAAAAGGCGCCGCCATAGAGGATCGATCCAGCTTAAGTTCGATAAATCTCAACCATGTTCGATCGATCTCTGCACAAGTTCGATCGATCGAATTTCCTCAGGCCCAAAAAAAAGACAAAATCCAGCTCATTAAAGGTTGGCTCATGTTGCAATCATTGGAGGAATATTGATGTGCTAGCCTAGACTATTGAGTGTGACATTTTAACCTACCTATATAAGGAATATGAGTCATTCTTGAGAGCATACTTTAAAAAGACTTTTGACACAATTTTCATATCATATTCTTAGTGAGGAAAAAAAGAAGAGAGGAGGCTAGAGACACAAGCTTGGAGTTAGCCCTTGAGGATTGGAGGACACCATTCATGAGTGGCTAGACATCTTCTTGGGGCTAGAGTTAGCCCTAAGCATGCTTTTTACATCTTGATTTATGTATTTTTGAGGAGATTTGTATTGTGATATATGTTTTGACATTTTTATATACATAGATCTTATTTATTCAATGATTTGTGTGGTTTAATGCTTCTAATTGATCATTTCATTCTATCCATATGTCTATGTATGCTAGAATAGATGTTCATGTGTTTGTCTCTAAATTTTATGCTATTGATGCATGTTTATGTGTATTGATGCTATAGATTTAAAGATTGTCAAGACATAGTGCTCAATAGAATGCTCTTGTGGTTTATTTGATGGTTCATACTCATTTCTTGATGGATTGTGCCTCTCCCTTAGTTTAATTAGTTTAATTTCATGTCATTAGCTTAATTGAAGTGTAGTTGTAGTTAGATGTTAAATGGGAGGATAATCCGTGCATGTTATTTGATGTTCCATACTTATGAAAACAAGTAGCATATGTCTCTAACCTTGTGATGTGCTTGGATTGTGAGCTTAAAGAAAGGATTAATGGCTTAGTTTGATATATTGTGCTATCCACTATGTTGCTTAGACAATAAATACTTAATTAGTCATCCATGTTTGTTGAAACAACCACACACACACGCTATTATTGCAATACATGTTTTCCCACTCATTAATCATTCATTAAGGGTGTAGAAAAGTTATGCTTAGTGATGATCTCTAAACCCCAAGATCTCTCTCTCTTATTTTCTCTCTATTGCATTTAATTGTTTCTTTAGTTTAAATTGCATCTTAGTATAATTCAATCACCAACCAATCTTTTGATCACTCGACCTACTAACCCTAATCTCGATATCACAACCTAATACGACCCACCAATCCCTTGGGACGATCCCTACTCACCCTAACTATATTTTTAGTGAAAGGTAGTAGTGACAAATTATAAATGTAAAACTTGGCTATACTCATCTTAGTTCATCTCTTTGTAAACTTTGGGGTGCTCGCGGCGGCACCCCACCACACGCCTGTAGATGAATTTTATTCTTAAGATTTCGCGGACCAAGAGAGGATTATTTTGACATTCCAATTGCAACATTATGAGGTTGAAGTGCTTGTTCATTCACATTTGAAAAATATGTCAACAATTTCTGAACTATGTAGAGGATTAGTGGAAACAAAGAAGTCAAAAATCTACTTTTTGATTGATAGGTTGATTCGTCGTGTCTTGACTCTTCCTGTTTCCACGGCAACTACAGAAAGGGTATTTTCAACTATGAAACTTGTCAAAACACAAATGCGAAATAAAATGGAGGATGAGTTTCTTGCAGATTACTTGATTGTTAGGATTGAAAGAGAAATTGCTCAAACTTTTAGTATAGATTCAATTATAGATGATTTTTCTTCTCTAAAAGATCGTCGAGCTTAGCTTTTGTAGTAGTTGTTTGGTCTTTCAGGTTTCTTTTTGTATATATTTATGTTATATTTGACTAGATATAGGCTAATTATTGTTTTGTAAACAAATTAGTCAAATTTTGGCTAGATATATTTTTATATGCATCGAATCGCTCATAAAGTACTTTTGACTTAAAATATTATTATATTATATTAGTAAAACTTTTAATACTACGTCCCTTACATTGAATCCTTGTTAAGCCCCTTAATGCAAACAGGGGTGGAATATTCAGCACCATTGAGGGAGGCACTGACACTCAAATAATCTTTTTGAGGAAGAGTTGACACCATGTCTTTTTTTCTTCTTGTTTTTTTCCCATACCAAGTGACCTAATGCCTATTAATAATTGCACCCAATATTTACCGCTATTCCATCTATGGAGACAAAAAAACAAAAGACAAAAAAAAAGGTTAAAAATCAACTATTCAAGTCACAAAACCATTGGACCAGAAAAAAAATTTTGGCCCACTTTTAACGCGATTATTCTATTTTCATACGTATCAATATTTGATTAGTTGTAGATCTTTCGTACGCGGAAGATGATCAGATGTACAATAAATTTATTAAAGGCCTGAATTGCATTGCCTTGACCATTTATCCCATGTTAAGTCCACATCTTTAAATGACAAACTTGTTTAATAAATAAATAAATGACAAACCAACACTTGACCTCCATGTCACTTAAATAAGATTATAAGAAAAGATTATTTCTTCTCAGCTAACACATCATAGTAAAAGATTGACCGCATAAGTTAAAACTCAACATACTTACTCTTCACCAAACTTGGTTGGACCGTTGGATCACATTATTTGGCGAGGCCTGATCTAGATTTAAAAACGAGATGGGTGAAGTTGAAGAGAACAATCAACTCTCAGAAGTGGAGACCAACTACATGTCATCAAGAATTCTGAGGATGAATGCTCCAACTGTTCAACACATCACAGAGTGTTTTATCAAACCACAAAACACAGCAGATGAGTCAAAGCAGCCCATTCATTTGTCACAATGGGAGTTAGCCATGCTCTCACTACATTACATCCAAAAGGGTCTACTCTTCGTCAAGTCTCGAGCAGAACCCATCAAACCTCTCCTGGAAAGGCTCAAAGTTTCCCTCTCTCTTGCTCTTGTTCATTTCTATCCACTTGCCGGTCGCCTATCCACACTCAAACAAGAAAATCCACCTTGTTACTCTGTATTTATCGATTGCAATGACAGCCCCGGTGCCAAATTCATCCATGCAGCCGTGGACTTAACAATGTCCGATGTCCTTTCGCCTAGTGACGTCCCTCTAGTTGTCCAATCGTTCTTTGACCATGACCGGGCAATTAATCATGATGGTCATACCATGTCTCTGTTATCTATTCAGGTGACTTCAGAGTTTCAAAATTTTAACCTATTAGAGAGACTGTAATTTCATTTATTATTTTTTAACAGGTGACGGAGCTAGTTGATGGCATTTTTATAGGATGCTCCATGAACCATGCTGTCGCGGACGGAACATCTTTCTGGCATTTCTTTAGGGTATGGTCGGAGATTTTCAAAGCACAAGGGCAGGACAATATTCCCATTTCACACCCACCAATTCACAAGCGTTGGTTTCCTGAGGACCATGGTCCAATTATTAGCCTGCCTTTTACTCACGATGATCAGTTCATCAAGAGACATGAAGCACCCCAACTGAGGGAAAGAATATTCCACTTCTCAACAGAGGCCATAGCAAGAATCAAAGCCAAGGCCAATTCAGAATGCAACTCCAATAACATCTCCTCCTTGCAGGCATTGTCAGCACTTCTTTGGAGGTCCGTGACCCGTGGGGGCCGTCCACCAGCTGACAAGGAAACCAGTTGCAGAATGTCCATTAATAATAGATCAAGATTGAGCCCGCCATTGCCTCAGGAGTACTTCGGAAATCCAATGCAGACGGTGAGAGGAAGCACCACAGCCGGAGATCTGCTTGAACACGATCTTGGGTGGGCAGCTTCACTATTGCATCAAGCTGTGACCAACCACAATGACAATGCAATAAGAGAGTGGGGTGAGGCATGGCTTCAGTCTCCCTTTATATGCCAACAAGGACGGTTCTTGGATCCATGCAGCATTTTGATGGGAAGCTCACCGCGGTTTGACATGTATGGGAATGAATTCGGATTGGGGAAGGCGGTGGCACTTCGTAGTGGATACGCAAACAAATTTGATGGGAAAGTGTCATTGTATCCAGGATATGAAGGGGGTGGGAGTATGGATTTGGAGGTGTGCCTTTCACCTGATTTAATGTGTGCTCTTGAATCCGACAAGGAGTTCATGGAGGCTATCCTTTAATCTAATATCATGTACTAGAATTGGAATGTTTCTAAGCTTGTTCTCTGTAAATGTGATTTTTATCTCTTAAATTTACTTTAGATGATATTGCAATGCCTAAAACATCTAACAGTTAATTTTTTCTTTTAGGAATATATATCCATTATCCACTATTGAATTAGAGCTTGTTGTGTACCTTAATCTTCATTTGATTTTTGGGGGCATCTTGGCATTTTGCCAATTACAAAATATCAAACTTCTTTAGCAGCTTCTTTCAAGGGTGATTGAAGAAAGCACATCGCGTCCCATCTTTCTCCTCAATAATATAAGGATCTTATATGGCTGATCATCAAAATGGGGGATATGGAAGAATCCAAATATCAAACGTCTTTAGTTCATGATCGAGTAATGAAGGAGTTGTTGAGAGGAAAAAACTCCTATAATAGTTTTACTTGGCTTCTTCTCTTCTCCTTTTTCGTTCATATTTGAAGGTATGAAAATTTGTGAAGAGAGAAGGATGACTCGTCCATTCTGTTATCTTTTCTCTCTTTATCTCTTCTTTATCAAACGAAGGAAGTTTGTTCATTCATATCTTCTCTTCACCCCTTTTCCTTTATGTTGGAAACTAGTTCTGAAAACTAGTGTTTCTAAGTGTGAATGAAACTCGGTTGGATGTCCATGTATATCATATAGAAATGCAACGTGAATATGCGTATATCACGTTAGAACAACAACGTGAATGCCAACTGTGTATACTAAGTAATTGATACATTGGTACATGTATTGTAAAATACATGATGATTTAAGTCATTTAACATATCCTTTCATGAGAAATCTCAACCAGTTCTACAATGTATCTTGGTTGGGATGAAAAACTGTGAATGTCATCCACATACATCTAGGCTATACCTTTATCGTACTGTTAAGGGATACATTGGACTGAACATGTGCGATAACTGATTGTGAGTTGAAAAGGCACAAGTTAAAACTTATGTCTGGTCAAAGTGAATCGCATCCAAAAGTGAACAGCTGTGTAAAAGGTAGTTTAAACTAGAGTTTGTAAAATGGATGCCAATTAAGGGATGCGTCCAATAACGAAGAGACACCATCTTGTCTAGAACCAACCATTGCAACCCATTGGAAGTTGTTGTATCTGTTAATGAAGAGACACTGCACTGTCTATAAACACTCACCTTTGGCTACTATTTCAAATCGTTTAATTTATTATTCTCTTCCTTTCTCAATATGAACCCAACCCAAGTGGGTGCGGGTCCAAGCCATTTGGTCTAATGATTCGAACCATTAGACTAAACATCTATAACAATAGCCATATTACAATTGGTCCAAGCCAAATGGTTCACATTGAACCCAATTCATAATTTTTTATAGTATAGATGCATCATTTTGAGTCAGAGATAGTATTATACAGAGGATGTTCGCCGTATCCATGAGTTTGAAGTGCTGCTACTGGTGAATGTAAACCGCTGTATCCTGAAAGACAAGCCCCATAGAGTTCGTCAACACCATGCGAGGCGTAAATTGTCTTAAGGATATAGTATCAAATATTAGTCCTACCATAATTCTTTATTTTAATATTATTAATTTTATTGCATTATTTTGCATGTTTAATTAAATATTGAGTTGAATATTTAATTTAATTATTTCTTAGCATATTATTAATTATCTCATGATATATTAGTATGTGTTATATCTTAAATATCACATGAAGCATATATATTTTTTAATAATCTTAAGACAATTTATTTCCTGTTTTGTTTTATTATATGATTTTATTTAAGATATAAACAAGTAGAAATTATATTAATAATTGAGAAATAAGAAAATAATATTATAAGTATTATTAAATGATCATATGCTAAATATTGATGTGTTCAATATTATGTGAAATTGAAGAATGTTATATAAGTAGATTATTGATATAATTCAATATTAGTTGAATTATTTTAATTTTGTAATATGATAATATGTAGTATATTATATTATCTTAAATTTGTGCCAACTAGAGGTGGAAAAAGGTACTTCGTTACTTTTATCAATGATTGCACAAGATATTATTATGTATATTTGCTACGAAATAAAGATGAAGTCTTAAAAATGTTTAAATATTACAAAAATGAGGTTGAGAATCAACTTGGTAAAAAGATTAAAGTGTTAAGAAATGATAGAAGTGGTGAATACAAAACACCATTTGTTATTATTTGTTCAGAAAATGGTATCATTCATCAAACTACCGTTCCTTATACATCTCAATAGAATCATGTTGCTAAATGCAAAAATCGTACTTTAAAATAAATGACGAATGTTATGTTGATAAATTTTGGTTTAACTCGGAATTTGTGGCGGAAAACTTTGCTTTATGCAAATTATGTTCTCAATAAAATATCTCAAAAGAAAATAAATGTGACACCATATTAATTATGAAAAGGTAAAAAACATTCCTATAAATTCTTTAAGTGTGGGGTGTCTAACTAAGGTTCCAGTTTCTACTCTTAAGAAAGTTAAGGTAGGACCTAAACCTTTGATAAGTTATGTTCATAATAGTAGTATATATTATTTTCTTGTGCATAAATAAGACATTCTTGACATTCACGTTAATACTATTATTGAGTCTAGGAATGCTTATTTCTTTGAGGATATATTTCTTTGTAAAGATGCACATGCAAGATAAAATCCTCTTAAAAGAAATTATGATATTGCTAATAGCAATATACAAGAGGATATAGACAAAGAGTTTATAGATAATACGGATGAGCTTAGACGTAGTAAGAGGGTTACAACATCTAAATTTGTTAGTCTTAATTTCTACATATTTATTGGAGAATAAGCCACAAAGCTTTAAAAAAGCCAAGTCTTCTCTTGAATCATATTATTAAATTATTTCTTAGATTAATTTTGTGATATAATTAATTATATGATATAATATTAAACTATATTGTTATATTTATATATGTGGCTTCAATATTGTTTATATGAGTGCTTACTTTTATTTGATACTATAATATTGAAGTATGTAGTTGAATTACTTTGGACCTATTTGGTAAGTGTAGTGTTTTTGGCATTTTGTTTTAACCTAAAACAAAACAAGTGTTTTGTTATATAGTGTTCTGGGTTGAAAACGAAAACATGTTTGGCAATGAAAATTTGCAGTAGGAATTTCGGAAGCAGAAACATGTATAACACACTACAACAGTTATGGCTTTTACCAGCGCTTAAAAACGCTGGTAAAAGTCCCAAAAAATGTACCAGCGCTTTTGAAAAAAGGCTGGTAAATCCAGCATAGGGCTTTACCAGCACTTTTTCAAAAGCGCTGGTAATGAAGAAGTGTTGGTATGGACCTTTTACCAGTGCTTTTTGAGAAGCACTGGTATAAGGTATTTACCAGCGCTTTTTTAAGAAGCGCTGGTATAGGGTCTTTATAGGCACTTTTTTAAGAAGTGCTGGTAAAAGGTCATTTTATGTTTTTTTTTTTTTTTTTTTTTTTTTTTTTTTTTTTTTTTTTTCCCTCTTTGCCAGCGCTTCTTTAAGAAGCGCTAGTAAAGGCACATTTTTATTTTTTTATTTTTCTTTTTATTTTAATTTTTTGCCCTTTATTGTCTTTAAAAAATATCTTGGTTGCTAAATGTCATCCAATATAACACAAGTTGGCAATATAAAAGTACCATCCAAATTGTTTTTACATATTACAACCACAAGTTAACCTGCTGCCAATATGAAAAATACCATCGAAATTGTTTACTAATAGATAAAGCTGGTAAATGTCACCCAAAACTCAAAAAATGTCTACTAATACAACCACAAGTTAACCTGCCAATATGAAAATACCATCCAAATTGTCTAGATCTACTAAATGTGACAAAAAAAAGAATTAAATTTTTTTGACAAATGTAGTACAAGTTTTTCAAAAAGAACCCATCCAAGGCGAAGGAAATGCTGAAAGCACAGCCACAACCCCATCTTCAGCTTCAACTTCAACTTTAACAACTCTTCTTGCCCATTTGATTTGAATTACCCTACATTTTTTATAAATTCATTAAGCGCGCATTATAATAAATGAAAATTTAACATATAAGAGAAATTAAAGTTCATAACCTTAACTGAATTGGCATCATGACTAGAAAATGAATATATACAGCACACGAACATGCACAAAACCTTTTACATACTAAATTATATATAAGACAGTAATTTCTGAGTTCTGCTAAACTGCTATAAGAAATACTAGCAGCAAAGTCGTGTTCGTTAGAACCTAAGTATAATCACTCATATGAAGAGAATTTAGGAGATAAACAACGTGTGTGTGTGTGTGTGTGTGTGTGTGTGTGTGTGTGTGTGTGATAGATTTTCTAATAGTAACAAAATGAAACAAGATTTCCCTAAAAGAATGATAATGTGGTGAATCATAGCATTTAAAATAATAATTCTCCAAAGGATTAAAATTAGTTGTGGGAACTATAATTATTATTAATTTTGCAAATAATCTATAGTAATTAGTGATTTAAAGAGACAATGCATGTTTTGTATTTTGTTTTTGTCTGGATCTATGCTATTTATCAACTATGGTGAGTCACTGGTTTCCTAAAAAAAAGGTAGAACTTGTTTCTACAACCTAGATGATAGAACAGAAACCTTTTCTATAACTGATTCGTTAAAAATCTTATTTTCAAATTACTATAACAAAAATTTGTACTCTTATGAGGTTTAAGTAAAACTATTAGGAGTAGTAAAACATGGTTGAGATGTAAAAAGACGGTACAATAAGATAGAAAGAAGTACCAAACTGGACACATCTTCCTCTGTCCCACTATCATTTTTCACAGGATCTAATGGGAGTTCTCCACTGTTCGATTCAATCTTCTTGATAAACTTTGTTGAGTACAATATCACCCCAAATCTCATAGGAAAACTATTCTCGTACAAAGAAATAATCATGTCAATTGCCTGCAAAAGACAATGAAACTAAAATTAGATAAGTAATTCTGGCAACAATATAATGCACATATAACGAACTGACGTGACGTTTTACACAATAAAACTTGCCTCAAGTCCACAAATGGATGCAGGATCCAGAACAAAAACTGTATGGAACAAGTTCTTATGAATATAACGTAGTTGCCCAGGGAATACCGGCATCAAAATCTACAACACCAAAGTAAAAAGATAGAAACACTTTTTTTCAAAAGAATGCAAATTAGTGCATAAAGCCGTCTAAAGTAAATAATTGAATTGAATACATCCATGTGAAAGATAAACACACCTCATTTATATTACTACACCAATGATTTAACATTGCATCCACCTCCAAAACCACCATTGGTTATCAAAACACGAAAGCTCTACTATGAAGATGTATTATACTCATAAGAGTTTAGTGTATCTAGGTTATTTAATCAGATGCCAATCTATAAGATAGTTAAAATTTTAATTCTAGGCTTCTATCTCTTTCATGCATAAGAAAACCCGTGAACTACAAGGAGGTTGTGTGTAAGGTAGTCCCCAGAGCTCAGACAAAGGAGAAAGGCAGCCAACAGGAAACCTTTCATTATTCTTATGTAAGTTGAACCTGGAAAGGAAAGAAAAATGACATTCCAATCCAGAGTAGTTAGGATCTGGTATGTTGAGTTATAATTTTTAGTATTTCGAAACGCAAAAAGATCATTTTGCGGTGTTATCTACAAAACTAAAAACCCTACATCCATATAATTAGTAATATATAACACCAAGATCATTCGAAGAAAACCTGGTACCAGCTACACAAAAAGATAGGGCAATTCTCCTTGCTAGAATCTTCTAGTAACTTTCACAGTTGATGTTCTTACTAGAATGTTGTAAGGGTAGAACAATTGGAGCTTGTATAACACCCCAATATACAAATATAAAATATTAGTTTCTTTCTTTTAGTAAGGGTTCTATAATCCCATCTTTGAATTGTTTGTGTTTGTGTTTGGGCTATGAAGATAAAACCAAAGTATTCTGAGGACAGTTACCAGCTCCTTAGGTTGTGATATCTGAGGTTGGTTGCTTAAGTATCTTGGTCTTCCTTTGAGAGTGAAGAGGGAAAAGTCTTTTGGGGTCCAGCAGTGGAAAAGGTGCCAAGTACTTAGAAGGGTGAAAGAAGGTATACTACTGGGAATAAAATCACTGTAATTTAGATCTCTTACTAGCATATCCCTACATACCTTAATTTACAATTACTCAACTCTTCAGCCAAACTAGAAAGCCTTTAAAGAAAGGAGTAGGAGAGCATACTAGGTGTCATGAAGGTTCACAAAAAGAATAATACTTTCACTTAAGGCCAGTCATAGTGGGTATGCTTTTAAGGCTGAAATTTATCTTTGTTAGAAGGTACTCAAGAAGCTCAAGTGTTGGGATTAATCAATCTTTGTGTTTAAGATGGTTTATCCTTTACAGAGCAGGTGATAAACTACAGTCAGGATCTAAGAGGAAAAGTCTTCTCAATGCACAAATTTTGTTAAAACTTCATAATATCATATGCTGTCACTGTATCTTACTTATCAAAAGAAAAATATTCTGTCACTGTATCCTATGTGCTAGTCACAATCGATTATTAGCATAATTAAAAATTAAAAAATAAACAATTTTTCATCACAGTTTAGAAATTTTGACCTTACACAAGTCACTTGTCTTTCTAATTTTCTTGAACTGGGATGAGATTTCTTAGAACATTTTGTTTGGAATCAAATTGCTCACATTTGGATTAGACTTAATACTTTTCATAGCCCACTAGCAAGTAGTATTAGGATTAAATCTGCTACTTATAACCAAGTAAGATTTCATATTCTTATATTTAATTTTCCCATTGTGAGGTTGGGGTTGTATAGACCAAGCAATATGTATATATAGAGACAGGGAGAGAGGGAGATACAAGATGAAGACATGGCGTATGATGATGAAACGACATTTTGCAGTTTCTTCAGAATTTATTTTCAGACAAGAAGATTCTCCTACTCGGAAAACAATAGCAATTATGGGTCACAAGTCACAACTATGTTTCACTAAAATGTGATACAGAATATTTAGATAATAAAAAATTCAAATGTTTTCGGATAAATGATCAGCAATTTAAGTAGTAATAAAAACAACTAAAGCATCAAAGCCACTGTAACGTGGTATCACAATTTGGGTAAAAGTAAAGTGACTTTTTCAGGAACAAACAAACCAGAATTTTAGACAATATGAACCCTCTAACTTCTTGACTAAGATCTTCAGTGTGAGGATCTTCAAGAGTGACACATGCACCACATACATCATTTTCTTAAAGAAACTAATCTTAATGAAAAACCCAGTAGTACAAAATGGAAGTGCCTTACTTCTATGGCAATATAACAGTTCAGAAAACCCAAAAAAGTTATATAACATTCTTTATCCATAAACCAAACTGAAAATTAGAATAATAGAAAGCTAAAACAGAATTGCAGAAATTATAAAAAAAAAAAAAAAAAACTCCACCTTAAACATTGGTCATACAAAAAAAGGTATGCTAGTACTAACTCATTTAAATAGCAAGAATGCAAAAATTACCTGCAAAGCTTATGTAATAAACCAATAAAAATAGAATATCTCATCTTTTAGACCCATCATGTACTGACCCTCTTTTATTTTCTACTCCTGAAGCATTAGAATAAAAAATGAGCTTAGCCCAAAAGTTTTTATAAGCAAGGACTACTCCAATTTTGATATTTCTGAGATGAGAATGACATCAATGTATGCAAAAATGTACAAAAATAAAAGAGACTAGGAACATTATGAGTCCATGATTAATAATGTATTAAACCCATTACCAAACCTTCTCGAACACAAAATAGCTTGTGCATAAAAAATAATGAATTTAATAAAATTAAAAATAAAATAAAAACATTATTTGGTGATAGATACAACATGGGCAATAATGAATTTTAAAAAATAGATGATACATACGGCAACCCCATGGGCAATTCTTCCACAATTAGAAATTTATATATATATATATATATAGAAGTCTAAATCAAAATGTCCAATGAACATAATCATCAACATAACACCAAGATAGAGATTTTTCGACACAATTACAACAAACAAGAACATACCTGAATGAAAATAAAAAGAATCCCCAAGAAATAGAGAAGTGTAGCTGTAATCTGAACCACGGGGACGGCGAACTCGATGAGGCCGAGCTAGACGTCGAATTCCATCAACGGCAACTGGTAATCGATGCCGGCGAGATGAGCAAGGAGATCGTGAACGTTCACAATGATTATGAGAGCTAAGCCTATAAGTAGAAGAACCAAACCCGATTTTGGCTTGTTGGAGAGCTGAGTCGCGAAGCCACAGAGAAGAACAATGGTGGCGAACACGTATAAGCTGGTGCTCATGTACTCAGACCGGTTTCGAGCCAATTGGGGTCCGTATATCCTACTCTCTCGGGCCGATACAAGCTTCACCATTCTGATCAATCAAGACTGGTATGGTATAGGTACGTAGAGAGAAAAAGTGAGAAAAGTGACAGAGAGATTGGAGGCAGAGTTGCAAAGAGAGGGGGGTGATTGAGGAGGAGGGGCACATGTCATCACGATTAGGGAGTTGCAGAGAGGGGGGGGGGGGGGCAAGTTCAGAGTTGAGACCGAGAATAGAGATGGAGGCAATTGGGGAGTTGCAAAGAGAGAGATTGAGGCGATTGGGGAGTTATAGAGAAAGAGGGGGGCAAGTTCAGAGTTGAGATCGAGAATAAAGATAGAGACGATTGGGGAGGCTGAAGAGAAACTAGGGCTCGGATGAAATTGGTAAAGTTAGAAATAAAGTGAAATAATATTAGAGCGCCAAATTTTCCCGCACTACATTTCGCACTTACCAGCGTTTGTTTAAAAAGCGCTGGTAATTAGTACTCAACACCAGCGCTTTTTTTAGAAACGCTGGTGTTGATAGTACTCAACCCCAGCGCAAGTAATTAATACTCAACACCAACGCTGTTGTAGAAGCACTTGTAATTAGTACTCAACACCAACGTTTTTTTAGAAGCGCTGGTAATTAGTACTCAACACCAGCGCTTTTTTTAAAAGCACTGGTGAAACCCTAATATGTTGTAGTGACATGTTTGGCAAGATCTTTGGTTTCTAGAAATTTTAAAACAAAACATATTTGGCAGAGTCAAACGGTTGCCAAAATTGCATGATTAGTACGATGATCGATATGAGAAAGAATGCATAAGTAAATTTTGCATGATTAGTCACATATCTTATATGTACATTGTCATTGACCTTAATGCAAATTCCATGTTTTGCAATGAGAATTTAAATTAAATCCCTTATCTATGGTACACCTCCAAGACTTGAAAATTTTGTCAGAATTTACCCTTCTTTTTCATTGAACTTAATGCAAATCTTATTGGTAAAAGTTAATCCCCTTGTCATTTAAGTTGATGCAAATCCCCTTCTTAGTAGAGATTCAACATTGTAAAAGTTAATCCCCTTGTCATTTAACTTAATGCAAATCCCCTTCTTAGTAGATATTAAACACTGTAGCCATGGTAGCAATCAAGTTTGTTAAATCTACCCATTTCAAAGAAAATTGTTAAAGGCTGTTAAATTTTTGGTACTTGAAACATTAATGCAACCACCTGCTTTAAAATTATTCTAAGGTAAATTCTAACATCAAAGCTCTTAAGAAAATAATAACATCAAAGTTCTCATTAAAATTATACCAAGGTAAAATCTAATTGCAGAATGCCATTTTTTAAGATTACAAGGATGATAAAAACATGATACAACCGAGCTAGCCTCCTTCATTACAAGGATGATACTAGAACAACAACAACAACAACAACAAAAAGAAAAAAAAAAAAAGGAGATTACAAGGATGATACAACTGACTAGAATGCACACAAGAGGTCTTTAGTAGTGGAAATACAAGAATGATACAACTGAGATAACAACCTTGATACACAGCAACAACAAAGCCTTTTCTTCAACCAAAATGCACACGTTTGAAGAAACTTTCAGTATGAAAGCTTTCCAAGTTTTTGAGAAGATGACCTCAAACATATTTCCATCAAGGCAGTCCCAAAAATAGTAGAGAAGCACCACAACATTGTCAAGGAAAAGCAAGAATTAGCAAAGTGATGAAAACAATCATCTATTAAACAGAAAGTTTAAATATTGATTAGACCAAATTTAAATTCCTTTAGAGCATCTTCCACCTTAAATTCCTCATTTTCTACTGATCATCAACATTAATTCCCACAAATTTAAAAATTTAAAGGTTCAATTATTATACAGAGGTCTACTGTCAACATTGTTGTTACAATTAGCCCTTACAGGTTCTTTAATCTATTAAAATATTTTAAAGACAAAAAATTCATACCAGAACCACTTGTCATGGCCAAAATATTGCAAGATAAATTATCATTATGATATATTCAGAATGATGCTGAGAATGCATTGATGGATGCCTTAATTTCTTCTAATGTTTTTCCCTTGGCTTCAGGTACTACTTTGCAAGATAACCATAATGGAATGCACTTATTAAATAAGCCATAAAAAATGTTAGATCCATAGTCATATGGCACAAAGAAGTACTTAGAAATGAGGAATTTAAAGGTTATTCAGATACCTCATACATTATCACCCAAGGAACTGCTCCCATTCCAATAGAAAATAATACTATATAAATCTAGGCAAATACCTCATACATTAACTTCGTATATTGGTTGATTATATTTATGAAAAATAATGCAATTTCTCTATGACTGATTGCTGATATATGTGATTACATGCAGGACCTAGATTTGCTATTATTAGATGAACCGACAAATCAACTTGATCTTGATACCATTGAGTGGCTTGAAGGTTATCTTAATAAGGTCAATGTGCCAATGGTCATCGTATCTCATGACAGGGCTTTCCTTGACCAGCTGTGCACAAAAATTGTTGAAACTGACATAGGTGTATCCAGGACATACATGGGCAATTATTCTGAGTAAATTATTGCAAAGGAAGCATGGATTGAAGCTCAAAGCAGCAGAAGGAAATTGAGCACGCACAAGACTTAATACACAGGTAGCAAATGTCCAACCAAACTATTTTGAGTAGAATCATGTATGTCACTATCATCGCTAGGTGTTCTTATTTTGGTTGATTTTGAGGTCATGATTTAGAGAGAGATATGTAATTGAACTTGATTGAATTAATTAGTTTTTTAAATCAATCAATTATTTAAACCTCACATGGCAGGAAGAATAAGAGAATCAAATTTTGAAGATGAACCATATGGAAGAGAAAATCAGTATAGCTAGGGTTCCGATCAAACAGATTTAGGGCTTGAATGTATAGACAAGTTTCTGATGTAAATAAAACGTGTTGGCAACGAATAAAACGTGTTGAACAAAAAATCGAATAAAATGGAAGAGAAAATCGAACAAATCGTACACAAAAAACTCTTTTCATGTGTTTTCAAGAGTAAATCGAACAAAAACAAACCCTATAAACCTTAAAATGGAAGCTCTACAATACTTACAGTGAGATTTTGCGGTTATTGAGGTTCTTGTTCACAAATCGCAGAGGCTAGGGTTTGGTCGCCTCCAAATCGCCAGAGGTTAGCGCTTCAGAAGAGAGAGAGAGTGCAGAGAAAAATGCACCAAAATGTTTCAGTTTTCTTTATATACCTGGGCTAAGTATTGTTGCAACAATTATTTTTGTTTCGGCCGCTATAGTAGTCGCACAGTGCTAAGTTGCAAACACATCCAAAAACACCTATTTCTTGTTTCAGGCTTTTTTTGATACTGTTGGAAACACTCCAACGTGAGCCAAATCATATTGCTATACACCAAATCTAGCGCTATAGTGCCAGACTTGTAACAAAAACACTAAAACATAACAGCAATCAAACGGGGCCTTACTATGCATAGTAATTCAATTTTATAATATAGTATATTTAATGTGTGATATTATTATCTTTGTACGAGTCCATGACTAATTCGTGTATTTAATATAACAAACAAAAATTAACTCGTCCAGCTATGTCAATTCTCTTGATAGTCAAAGGAAAAAGATCTATACTAGTGTTTAAGACAGTTATAACAGTTAATGGGCTGAATAAAAGAAGATTTTCCGATACGAGCTAAACATTACTGAGGTACAGACTAGTTAGCTTAGCTATAAGCTAAAATGATTACTAAGGTGCATAGAACCTAAAAAGAAGATGAAAATATCAAGAAAGTGATGAATAACCATTTTGGCTATAAGTTATTTGAGCTATACATCATATCTGCTCCTGCTCCTGTATGAGGGAAGAATATTACTTGTAAAGTAGTAGTTTTTGGAGAATATTCTTCTAAACAAATTTATTTACTACCAATATAGACAACTTAGATAAAGGTGTACTAAAGCTAAGAACTACTAGAATTGATAGGTGAGCAAACTTAACTTCAAGCTAGTGGTAATAATAGAGAAGTGGGCGCTCAGCATGAGCTAGTGGTGAGAGATGAGAAAAGTGTGCTTATTAGAAGCTAGTAGTGATAGTTAAAAAATGTGTATGCACTATAATGAACCGGGGGGGGGGGGGGGGGGGGGGGGGGGGGGGGAGGGATTGGTTCTCTTACAAAATCTTCTTCCAACACTTAGATGAATTTCAAGTCAATAGGTTTACACATTCAACCACAAGTGCTCAATGATTTTACAAGAAAAATCTCTCTCAACTAGAGATAAAAACCCTTGATTCTTGGTGATAGCTAATGTAAGCTCTACTAGTTTTAATGCAAGTAGATACACACTCAGCTGTCTTTCACTCTGCACACACCTTAACTCACAACAATGTGCACACAACTCTCCTCTTGTCCTTAGCAACCCTGCTTGGACCCTGCAAGCACTCATAGCTCACAAAATAAATTGAAATGGATATATAATAATAATACTTAAGCTATTACAAAGAATAAGAGTGATTGTACAACTCAAAGTATCAAACAACAGCAAATAGGCCTCATTCTGCTAAATCTGTGGTAGAAGGATAACACAGACCACCAAATGGCTCTCACAACCTTATATCAACCTTATACACATGCTCAAATGATAAACACAATGAAATAAGCAAGGTGTTCAACAATCACAACTCAAAATGGATTATTTCTACAGAAAATAGCTAGGGTTTCGTAAGTCAAAAACCCTAATGAATATATTTTTTTGTCCAAATCTCAACTTCCATAGCTTTGATTCAACTATATAAACTTACCCAAGTTATAATAGTTCAACTCACAGCAAGATAACATGTATATATACTCATGACAGAAGGCTAAACTAAAAAAACTGTAGCGACCCGAATTTCTCAACCCGGTGCGTTAGTGATGAACCGGAAGTTGACTTAATAACGAACCCGAAATGCGGAAGTGAAAGAAACCAAATGACCTCAAGAGATGTACGTCATCCCTAAGGCCCCAAAATGACTCTCCATGAAGCCATGTAACTCAAATGGGCCAAGCAAATGAAGCAAGAATGCCTAACCCGAAAAGAGATGAACTAAGGGCAAAATGGTCATTTCTCACTGAAAAGGGTGCCACCGTGCACACCATTGGAAGGACAACGAAAAATGAACAAAATTAGACTCAAGAATCGTCTGATTCTGAGTCCGGGCAGAAAAGATATGAAATTCCAACACCCGATGCGAAAGTTATGAAGCAATGACTTAACATTTTCCAATATTTTCATAATAAACTTTGAAAACAAAAGTACATAGAAAACGAGATACATGTCATTGGCCTCTGGCCTCATCTCATACATGTAAAATACATTGAAAAGAGTGCACTTACGTACACTTTACATATACGAATCAACGAATACAAGTTTAAACAAATAGGGATACAAAGAGGCATCTTATGCTAACACTTGCATAAAATAGAAACTTAGAAACTGTAAGCCATCCAAGGAGCAATGGAATCTTCAAATCCTAAGTCCTGTACCTGAAATATGCCCCAATATCGTAGGGGTGAGTAACATAAAGCTACTCGTAATAGATGAGCATGCATCGACCTAGCATTTTATAATTTTATCACCTTATGGTGAAACATGTTAAAGGGGCTCATACCACATAACGTCTATGTCAAGATGAGACCTAGGGAGCATCCTAAGCTACCTAGATCATTTATATCATAATCACATTGTTTATGCAATTCAAACAACATGGAAACATGTTATACAAGGTAACAAGATATAGATTCTCAAAGTCTTCAACTTGAAATCCAAAATACGAAAACAACAAGTGTGGGTCATGCCACCTAACGTCTATGTTCAAAATGAATCTATAAGGTCATTCCTAAACTACATTTGAACATCAAAACACAAATTATGATATCGATGCAATTTAACCAACAATGAAACTTCCAATACAACGTATGAAGCATGCTTTCACAAAGCTACATCTTAAGCTCAAAATAGGAAATCAAATAAGGAACAACAAGTTACGAAATCATCTAGTTATCAACTTGAAATGAAATACGAAATCAAACAAAGTGGATACTCGGACGTCACGCCGGATCAGACCGACAACATACTTACTTTAGGGTTACTAGCCCATGGGTAACCTCCCTATGTGCGCACTAGACTATATAGAGGGACAATTCCCCGTACTAGAACCAAGTCCTAGCCGTAGCTAAACAAGAACATCCCCAAGTTTCCAAAATCAACAAATTGTGCAACAACGTATATATGTCAACATGTATATACAAGATATCAACTATTTACCAAGCACAATCCAAATTTTGGAAACTTATAAAATACATGCTCAAAATTCACAACTACTATGGCATGTAAGATGTCAAATATAAAGTGTGCAATTCTTTACACATAGCAACAATATATTCAATAAGGAAAAACATATTCTCATGAATATAAAAGTAACAACTATGTTATCCAATGCTCAAAAGTAATCAAGTGAACATACATCAAATCCAAATCCATGATTTAAATATAAAAACAACTTCAAAATGCAATTAAATCCATGGAGTAATAAAGTAGAATTTAATTAAACTTAAATAGTTAAATTCTCTAAATTCCAAGCTAATCCAAATAACCTCAATTTAATATATATTGAAAGACATGTCATGGTCATCATATATATAATATCAAATGACAAGTTAAGTGATAAAAACACTTAAAACAAAATTAATTAAGCTAATTAATTAATTTCCTCTAGATTTTTAAACAATTCCAAATGCCCTCAATTTAATCTATGTTAGAGAACATGCCAAGACCTATTTAAATACCACATTACAACTTGATTTAATGCTTGATACAACCATGTGAATTAAACTTTCACTAAAGATAAATATTAAATAAAAGTTGTAATTCTTAATCAAATGATCCAAATTTAATATATGTTAACCAACATATCTAAGTATAATTTCCTAGCATGTTACAATTCAAATCAAAGTTATACATTATCATAAATTTTAAATCTTATACAAAGAATTAAAAATTACTAACTTTCTAGATTTGATACAAGGCATACATATATATTGTATAATCATGGCAAACACACAATACAACACACAAATAATTCTAAAACATTCCCTACGTCAATTGGAATGAAAATCCCAATTACCACCGAAATGAAATCGCCCCAAATTTTCGGTCCGCAAAACAGATTTTTCAGCTTGCTACTTTCAACTTGTAAAATTCATAAAAAATTCAATTCTAACCCAAATTGAATGAATCCAAAGCCCAATGAAAGCTCAAACACTGTAATTTGATAATATCAATTTAGTTTAACAAAATATTTTCCCAATTAAAACAATTTTGACTCACAACTTTGAACAAATTCTGCCCAGAAAACACATTTTCAGCCTGTAGCTTCCAACTTTGAAAATTCATGAAAAATTCATTTGACATCCAAATTGCGCGAACCTAATTTAGTTTGGAAGTAAACATATAAGAGTGTAAAATTGGAAATTTAAGCCATGATCCAATGTCAAAAGGTTAGTGAAATAAATCATCTAAAAATATATTTTCCAGCTGCAATAAAAACATGGACAGCAGATAGTTTCGAATTTTTAAAAACATTTAGAAATGCTTTAAAATCGTGAAAAAATTTTGAGTAGTGTAAAACCCATGGGGGAAGTTCCAGTAAAAAGTTCAAGGCAATTAATGCACCACAGCTCCATATAAAAATTCATTTCTGGACCGAAAAGGAAAAGCTTCAAATTTCCAGCAACTAGCTTGCAACTTCAAAAATTCATAACTAATTCATTTTAAATCCAAATTACATGAAACCAAAACTAAATGAAAGCTAATTGAGTATATTTTCATATTCTATATTTAATTTGACAAGATTAATTTCAAGTTAAAACAGTTTAAGGACAAAATACAAGTCATTCTCTTTCATGCATGTAAAACACTCAATAATGACATAAAAATACTTCAAAATAATAGATCAATACCTCACTAGAGAATTGAATCTCTAGATACCAAAGCAAAACTAGGAGTTAGGCTAGATCCTTCAAGGTTTTTGAAGAGGAAGATGAGGGGAACAAAAAGTATTCCAAACTTTATGGTCTAAAGTAAGTGGAAGGGCCTCAAAGATCAAGGTCAATGCTTAAGGTTCAAGCTCCATCTATGGAGGCTAATGTTTTCTTGTAAGGAAGAGAATGAAATAATATGGTTAAGTATGAGTGGAGGAAATAGAAATCCTCCACTCACTATGTGCTCTTACACCATGGTCAACACACACATCTATGGTCAATTGCACAAAAACCCTCCTTTAAAACCATAATCCCAAAGTGGCCCAAAGATATTTGCAAGATTAAATTGTGAACCTACACTTGTCACCAATTCATGGCTCCTTCCTAGGCTTAATCCCACACCTACACTTGTCAACCATCCAAGCCAACAAGTGCACCAATCCTAGGCCAACAAGTGGGTGAATCCTCACCCTCCAAATGTCATCATCCAATGCATTAAAGTGTTTCCACACAAATGTCAACAAGTGGACCAATGAGAGTGGGACACTTGTCACACTTTTCAAAACTTGCAAAAAGGTCCTTTTTGAAAATATCTTCCAAATTTAATTGCAAAATGGTCCCCAAGATGAAAAATAATTACTTTATTTAATTACACTAAAATCCCACAAGTTAAGAATAATTACACTAAAGTATGCATTAATGCCCCTTTATGAAAGAAGTAAGCAATCAACATGCTTCTCTAGAAAAGTAAAAATACCACTATCATGGAAATCAAATATCATGAATGCATGCAAAACCGAAATCAAATTCGAGCACAAAAAGTGAGGTTGTGCAAGGAAAAAGGATAAACGAGAAAAAGACAAAATGTGAATAATGTTTGGAAAAATAAAATATGGAAATGACACAATCCCCAAAGGAAGTTGTCAATTCAAGGAAAAGAGTCTCGGAAATCATTCCAGAGCACTCGAGACGACATTAAGTGATGAAAAACTGAACCCAAAAAGGAAAAGACAACGGAAAAAAAATATCCATTAAAATCTAAGAAAAAGAAAAGGAAGAAAAATGACCGAGTCATTACAAAAACAAGGCAAATAATGAGGTTTGAGACATCAAACTTGTTGATACAAAAATCTACATGGTCCGGAGCCGGGGGTGTTTCCTGCGAAACAAAAGAGAAGTGACAACGGGTGTGGTGCCAGCCGGATGCAGTCCGATGGTCAAGTTAGTACTTGATGATTGAATAATTAAGAAATGATTAAATATGAGATTTATAACGTACCTTTCTAGGTTGACCGATGACTCTTTTATAATAGTTTTAATGGTGGTAGTGTTTTGTCATGAAACTGAATCATTTTCCTTACCCATCACGAATTGTAAGAATAATCAGAATGGGTGGTAGTAATTATCTCTACCTTCTTGAGTTTATCCATATGCTTTTGGATTTTCATGTCACTTGAACTTCTTAAGTGATTGAATATTCCATATCAGTTGCTCCTTATTCCCAAGCTCGCTTGTCACGTGTGGGGAACGCCAAGTCACTTCGGTTTCTTATCTCCTAATTAACATGTTAGCCACATAATATATGAGTAATGATATTCATGAACACATATATGGTTATATCCCTTGGCCATCATATATGAAAATTTTCATCCTATTCATAATGAATAGCTATATAATTTTAAGAAGGGAATTGCTTATGTAGAATCTCAATTTTTTGCCCATCTAGCTTTAATTACAAAAGCACAACTAACACAAGCTATCTAGTTAAACCATCTGTAGGTGTATGCATAATACGAACTTTAATAGTCTGCTACTATTATAGAGGTAAGAATGGTTTAACTTGAAATCTCATATTCTGAACAAAAAATGAAGACATTATAAGCTCATATGTATATACTTTAAAATTACACTTCATTCACTTTTTATTTCTTTTTTTGGGAATAAAAATAAATAAATAAATAATTTGCCATGCAAAATAAAGTAAGAGTTTCCTATGATATACAGGCATGAGTAATGAGACTTTAGCTACATGTGATATGATTGCAAGTTTATCACATGAGCTAGTTTAACTCAGTAGGTTAGTGCATACTTTTAACGAGCTGCGAGCTTGTCTTTGATTTTCCAAGAGAGCTAAGGGATCCCAACAATTTTGTTTTGACTTCAGAATAATTAATGCAAATATGCTCGGACACAAATTAGGAGTTTGGAGAAACATATTTGCTAGACACCATTTATCTTTGTTGGACACAGTTTGGGAGTTTTCCAGCACATGTGCCCACACACTGGATTGCCAAGGCGGATAGCAGAAAGCTAATTTATGCCCATTAGATAAAAGCCCCAAATAACTTACGCAAATAATAGAATAAATGCATCCAAGTACTATAAATATAATGTAGCAAATAAGTTTACTTGTCTTTTCTAAGATCGTATTTAACCCTCGGTCAATGTGCGCTACTCTAGTATCTATTTTCTCTTTTGAGGATCTTTGGCCCGACTTTGTTGCTTCCCAAAAATGTTCGACATAAACTTTTAGTTTTATTATTGGGTTGTGTTGAAGGAAGTATAGTAAGCCAGTCGTCCATTTTAGTACGGGGAACGAGGTACAGTCTGTCTTTTGTCCCTTTAAGAGAGAATGAGGTATAATTAGCCTCTCATCCCGTTTAGTATAGGGAAGGAGGTGAGTTTTCGAGCTTTACCCAACATGTCCCTTTTAGTACAAGGACGAGAATTACGAACTTCACTCATCCCAGCCCTGGACATTCTGATTTTGACCCCTTTTAATAAGAGAGATGATAAGTACGAGTTTTACTAAGCTCGGGCCCTTATAGTACAGAGCACTTTAATATTAATCCCTAATAGTACAGGGATGATGATTGTGGGATTCATTCATCCCGAGCCCTTGTAGCACAGGGCATTTTAATATTAATCCCTTATTGTAAGGGGATAATGAGTATGTGATTCATTTAGCCAGGGCCGTTATAATACGGGGCACTTCAATATTAATCCCTTATAGTACGGGGATAATAAGTACGGGATTCATTCAACCCACCCCTTTAATAAGATAAAGTATATTTTACCAATTTCTTTCAACTCGCCCTTTTAAAAGGGAATAAGTTCTCCTAAGCTTCATGAACTTATCCCTTTAATGAGGGAGGTTGATCCTCATGAGTTTCCTAATCTCATCTCTTTGATAAGGGAGGTTAATTTTCATGAGTTTCATGTTGCTCAAACTCTCCATAGGATTTTGAATCCTATGTCAGATGCCTCCATTCCATTCTCAAGCTTGCTTGTCACACATAAGGAATGCTAAACTGTACTATAGTGAAAAATTCATATATGACTGATTATGCAGCATGATGGATGTGAGAATTTTCCTAGCTCAGTTCGCTATGATGAATGTGAGAGGTTGTACAATCTATTACACCAGTACATGCATCATTTTCCAGAGAGGTACTGCCAGTTGTCCTCTCCATCAGCTCTGCTAGAGCCTTACAAAAATGTAGCAAGATTATGTTTTTGCCAAAAGAAAATGACGCCATGTTTTTCGGTGAAGAGTTTGCAGAGGTATCTGCAATTACCCACATTGAGCCTTTTCACATAAATCCTATATATTTTGCTTTTTTAGATAGCTTTTTACTAACAAATATTTCTTGATCAAGATTAGATATATCAAAAAATAGTGGAAGGACCAGATAGCCTATACTCGATCCAACATTTTTAAGGGCCTTGTATAACAGGGTTAACTTCTCGAAATCACCACCATGAATGGATGTCTTCTTCTTAGACCACTACCACACTGTGTCATTGGAAGGATTGAATAATAGCTAAAATGCAATTTATTTGTTTGAAGTCATCGGTAAGCATTTACAACAAGAAAAGGCCATCGAATCCACACCAATTCGAATGTAATAGCAGCAGCTACAAATAAGAAAGCTGGGACTTGAGCTTGGGTTCCAATGTCAGCCACCTGAACTTTCCTCTCCTTAATAAGCTCTTCAGCATCAAAAACAGATCGGATGGGGTCACTTTTAGAACTTTGGAAATGAAGAGATAGCTTATGAAACTTTGACTTGTTGTTGAAGTTCTGCAGAGCTATTTTAATGGCTAATTTTTGTTCTTTGCCAAATGAACACCAATGATGGCACTAATACGTAGAATTACTTTTTCAATTTCAGTAATGGACCTGTAAGGACCCTAACCCGTGGGTCCAAACCGTTAACATGGTCCTTACCCGAACCCGAGTTCTCCTAAGTCAATCCACATCATGTCTAGTGTCCATACGTCACCATTACTTCCCAAATTTAACTCAAGAAGGCTTTAAAACCAACTTACCATGGCTCAGGGATTATTCATACAAGAGGAGGGACAAGGTGCAAATGACAGTTTCATTTCGGTCGTCCGAAATAGAGCTTCAGTCGACTGAAATGAAGTCTGTACCGGTTGACCGAAATGATCATTCTGGTTGGCCAATTGTGCCCCAAATAGTAACTGATGCTACTGGAATGATCGGCCAACCGAAGTGCCTATTTCCGTTGGCCGAAATGGCCCTTCGAGCTAGAAATTTGCAACTGAACAGCTGAAAAGTGTGAAAGTGTATAATAGTCTATGCAAGAGTTTGAAACTGATTTAAACCTGCTCTAAGAAGCTATAAAATGACTTCCTACATTCCATGGTTATAATATCAACAATTGTGATACCCCCAAATTTTCGGATGCGGGTTGGCCAGGCCCACGCCCAAATACCCGAGGATATCAAAACAATTAGGCAATAATCGAACACAGAATACAAAATAGATAGTAAGAATAAATAAAATTGCTGAAAGAAAACTAAATCGATAATCCATTAATGAAATCCTCAGAATAAATTTTTATAAATAAGAAAGTATTTTGATACATCCAATCCTCCATTACTAATACAACTCGGGAATCCATACTATGTGGACCCCTAGAAAAACCCAACTGATCAAGTGACTATATTAGAACATTGAAACATAAAGAAAACTTCTAAGTAAACATAATCCGGAAGAGTGAAGTAGATGATCCCTGCTCAGCACGAACAATCCCTACTCCTGATGAATACCTAAAAAATGATGGTAGGTCAGGCCCACAAACAAATTCTATTCTAACTACAATCCAAGCAGAGACCCGATACGTAGATACATCTTAGATAATCTCAACAATAGCTATATAGTTCATAACTATATATATATATCCACACTGAGGGACTCTCACTGGACTACAAAGGGGTTCTCAACTTGAATAGAAGGAAACATGCAAAACGCACCTGAAGTGGGCATGTGTACCTAAGCCTAATAGGGTATACCTCTACCATTATAGCCAGCTACGCATCCTATTGCATATACGCGCCCTAGCCATCGACTCTGAGACTTAAGCTCATATCGCGATACCATAAATATATATATAAATCCTTCCTAATACAGAATATAAAACAAACATCCAATATGTCGTTCAATTGTCTTAGTTGACAAGATACGAATCCATGTAGGATTTAACTGTTTTAATTAATCCATTCCGTATGTATGAATTGGTAGGAATTAGCATTTTGATCTAATCCATCCCTAATATGCCACCGTCCCATACCGGTGCATATAATGCATATGATTCATAAATGATGCAACACTTAAAATAATATATCAAATAAAATCCACATAATCCATATAGTTGATAGAAACAGAATTTAATGGTTCATCAACCAAAATCCAGAATAACATCCCTGTAATTGATAACAATATTTAATGGTTCATCAACTAAAGTCCAGAATAACATCCATGTAATTGATAGAACATTATTTAATGGTTCATCAATTAAAGTCCAGAATACATCCATGTAATTGATAGAATAGTATTTAATGGTTCATCAATTAAAGTCCAGAATAAGCATAATAAAATCTAACAAGTATATGACCATATTATGCATCTAATATAGATTTAAAAATCATATTACAGTCCATTAAATTGCTAGTATAAAATTAAAACAATTATATCCGTTATCCGTTAATAGCATGCAAGACTGTTCAAACCTTCCTACTGTTAAATCCATTAGCATATAGATAAGAATTTTATAATATAGAGTTTTAATACATTATGAAACAGTATTTAGAACCCTTAATATCAACTCAAAACAGTCCAGAAATCCAAAAAAATAAACCTATGCTTTAAAAAAAATATTCCATAAAGTTACTATGCATGAGAGTTTGCTCTTAAAAATAAGAGAGCAAGCTCCCACACAAGGGAGCCGGCTCCCTAACCTTGGAAGACGGCTCTGTGACCAAGGGAGCTGGCTCCCTAATTCTATGGAGCTGACTCTCTCTCTCTAACAGAGGTCGTGGACTGAAAAATAAAAAGGAGCCGGCTCTTTCCCCTTTGGAGTCGACTTTGTCCCTGCTTCTTGTCATCGTCTTCGTCTCCAATGACATTAAAAACCCTCTAAAATCTTTAGTTTAAGTTCCTAGAGGTCCGACTAAGTCCCAAATCATCCAGAAAAATCATATTTCTTAGTACGCATCGTTACAAAATTTAAATCAGATTATGAAACAAGTTGTTTAACTATTAAATTTAAATTTATCAACACATCATATAAAGTTTAAAGACTGAATTAACATGCATACAATAACAATATTAATATCTGTTTAGTTCCTGAAGACTACCTAGGCATGCACAGAACACAGGTCAAAGGAAAAGAGCAAGAAATAAAACTTGCCTCTAAGTTTCGAATTGAAAACTTTAACTTCTTCTTCCTAGTTTCTTTCCAGTGATCCTTGGCCGCCGTCCAAGCCTCCTACTGCTCTGGTTCTAACCCTCGAACAGCGTCGACCTTCCCCCTTGGTCCGGCCTTCAATCTATGGCCAAAACTCCCAACTGCTCCTCTCAAACCCTTCTGTATTTTCCCCTGCCTCCACTCTTACGTGACTAGGGTTCTAAAACCCTTGGCAACAAAACATAAATATTTATAGGCTTATTCAAAACCTAATTCTAACCCGATACTAAGTCGGCTAACACAAAAGAAAAGAAATTAGAATGAAAATAAAAGTAAAATATAATTACGCACATATATTGCCCTATACGTGATCACCCAATATATATATATATATATATATATATATATATATATATACATATAATTTATAAGTAAATATATATATATAATCGCCAAACATAATATTACTATTATTAACATTAAAATAAATAATTAATAATAATAACAATACTCTATCCTCTTAAATATATATACTCGCGTATATATATTCCACGAACCATATACGGGTAATTATCCATACCTATAATCAACCTCTATGCAAGTAATCCATGAGACCTAGCTGTTGGTCCATTACTACTGTCCAAGTCCATCATTAAAATAAAAATTTAAATTTTAAAACACTATTTAATAAAACAAAGAAACAATTACTTCAATTACCACATAAACATACAATTAAATTAAAACAAATAATTAAATTAAAAAAAATCATTCAATTAAACAATTAAATAATTATTTAATTAAACACATACCATGAAGCCACATAAACACCTAGCCACATAAGCACCGAAAATACAATAAAATAAAATCATTAAATTCTAATTATATCCTTTTAAAAATTAGAGGTATTACAACGATTGATCACATTACAACATCATTTTACTCAAAAGTATACATCATTTCCCTTTCGTAGCAAGACTTCCATCATAGTTTCAAGTTTATAATAAATGCTGTCATGGAGTTATAATTACAAACCACAAGCTACTAAAACTATATATGCCATACAAGGCTTTACAAAATGGGGTCTAACTACAACGGTAACCAAAAGTAGTCTTTTAATCCAAACTAAGGTTGTGGTGGATTGTCGTCCACTACTTCTTTTCCATATCCTGAAAAATGTTAAGAGGAAGAGGTGAGCAAAAGCTCAGTAGGAAGTGTCTAAGGTACACCTCTTGAGACCCCGTGAATCCACACAATGAATAGGAATGAAGAGGTTGGGATCATGCCACGTCCAGGAAGAATATAACCACATAGCAACATCAACAATCCAAGTCATGATTGAAAATGCCGTGAAATGGGATGCAATGTTATACAATGTCGCTCCCCATTTCCAAAACCGTTTCCATCATCATTTCCAAAATTGTTAGTAAAATCCGTCCCATGGCAACTTCATGGCGACACGAGAGGAGGATTGGCTAACTATCCCTAACCCATGGCAACTCCATGGCGTCATTTGTGGCCCAGGTAACTCAACCACCCTAGGAAAATCTCCCTAATCCTTTCTAGGCCTCACTAACGCCACAGTCCCTAGGCAACTCCTAGGCGGCCGGGTTTCTCATAAAACTTTTCAAAACTTTTCCCCAAAGCACCATTTTTCATTTCTTTCAAAGCCATATTCCCATTCTTTTCCAATGAAGTGCATGGATGCTTCATACTTCACAATCTCATACATGAATGTACCATGCCAATTTTTATCATTATACAACTACTTCAAGCTTAAAACACATAGCATGTTTTCATTCAACAATAATCTAGCATAGTAAGCATATAAAACATAAATTTTAGTCCATACAAGCATGTCTGATCATAACATATCACTTAGCACGTGACCGGTCCTTTACAAGGGTCGCGATACCAAGTCAAGCTTGAAGAGTTGTGAATTTAGGAGGTGGCCAAGTTTTACATTTATAGAAAGCCACTACTACCTTTCTCTATATAAAATATAGATAGGGCGAGTAGGGATCGTCCCAAGGGATTTGATGGTGTATTGAATTGTGAAACTATGGTAATTAGGGTTAGTAGGTCGAGTGATCACACAATTGATTGGTTGGTTGATTAAGCTAAATTGAATTTAACTAAATAAAATAATATAAAGTAAACAAGAAAGAGAGAGGTCTTGGGGTGTAGAGATCACCACCAAGTAATACTTTTCTATACTACTAACAAGTGATCAATTGAGGGTAATGGCTGTGTTGCAATATGATAAGGGTGTGTGTGCATTAGGTTGATTCAATTGGCAAGGATGACAAATCAAGCAAGTATTGTCTAAACATCATGTGAAGAGCACAATATATCTAAACAATAGAGCATATATTGTCTAGACAACATGGGGATAGCACAATAGATCAAAACAAGTCATTAATCCTTTATTAAGCTCACAATCCACGTACAACACAATATTAGAGGAATATGCCATTTGGACTCACAAGCATGGAACATCAAACATCAAGAGTAGATTGTCCTCCCATCTAACATTACACTACCACTACACTAAATCTACACTACTAGCATGAAAATAAAGCTATCTAGACTAGGGGAGAGGCACAAACCATCAAGAATAGGCATAAACCATCAAATGAACCAAAATAGCATTCATTAAGCATATCATCTTGATAATCTCTAGATCTATAGCATCAATACACATAGACATGCATCAAAAACACTAAATCTAGAGATAAGCACATGAATATCCTACTCTAGCATACATAGACATATGGATAGAATAGAATAGTCAATTGGAAGCATTAAACCATACAAACCATGAAATAATCAAGATTTATATATACATGAATATCAAGATGTATCATATAACACTAATCCCTCAATAATATACAAGATTAGAGTATAGAAAGCATGCTTGGGGCTAACTCTAGCCCCAAGAGGATGTCTAGCCACTCATGGTAGTGATGATCCAACCCTCAAGGGCTAACTCCATGGCTGCTCCTTGTTGGTGAAGATCTCCTCCAATGGTGCTATAGCTTCCCTCCTTCCTCCTCTCCAAGAATAGCCTCTAAGATCAATTTTTCAATGTGTGACAAGAGACTCTCTCAAAAAGTGTATCATATTCCTTATATAGGTAGGTCAAATACACCCATGATGAGCTGTGGTCGTGCAAGGCATATTCTCTAATCATTGGACGAAGGACGGAATAAATGAGCTGGACTTTAACTTTTTCTCGCTGGAGGAAGTTCGATCGATCAAACCTTAACTTGGATCGATCGAAAATGGGTTCGATCGATCGAACTGCATCTTGGATCGATCGAAGTGGTCTGACTCCTCCGGATAATGACAAGGCTGGGATATTTTCAAGATATTTATGAGGAAAAGACAAAAGTGGTTGGCAGGCGTACAGCTGTGGATAAGATCAATCATTTGAATAGGACAAAATAGGGTTCGATCGATTGAAGGTGATGTTCGATCGATCGAACTTGGAATTTCAGCAAAGGCCAAGGTTGGATCTATCGAGAAGTACTGTGATCGATCATAGATGTTCGATCGATCAAACTCTAAGTTGGATCGATCGAACTTTTCAGCTGCACAAATTCATTCCTTTTTGCTCCTTTCTTTCTCCACTTTGCTCCCTCCTTTGGTTTATCTCAGGATTGCTTCAATTAAGCTCTTATTTGGCTGAGTTAGCTAAATTTTGGGATTAGTGCCTGAAAATATAAATAACACGTAATAAGTCTAAAACGGTAAAGTAAGATAGATAAAGGTACTAGAATGCTTAAGCTTAACGGGTTTAAATGCGCACTTTTCAGTGCTCATCACACCCCCAAACTTAAATATTGCTAGTTCCTAGCAATGAACTAAGAAGTAAATGAATGAAATAAACAACTATATAAGTATAAACTGGAAAGCAAGTAAAATGATAACACCATTTTCGTAGGGAACACAATTGCATTTAGCATATGCAACAAGCCTCTTAAACCCCTAGGTTACCCCTAGTGGACGAGTAAAGTCTCATGAGGGTTTCCAGAAATGGTACCCACAAACATTAAGCTCATTCTTTCAAAAGAGGCACCAATATTGCAAACAAGCATTGGGAGAAAACTACCTCAAGTATGCAATTTTTCAACCGTTTCTAAGCAATCTCCCAAAATTTCAATATCAAGCAAGCAAGTATGGTCCTTCACATATCAAGAAAATGATCATGAAAATCGAAACAAGTCTAGAATCCATGTGAGAGGTCCGGCATCAAGTGTGTTGCTATCTTAGCCAACTAGAGAAGTAATCACATCCTTACCCTCAAACTAGCACACAAATCTAGTACCGATCATCAAGATAAGAGAGTGGACCTTTTATTAAAGCTTTATTGTTCTAGGTGCGCTTATTCTTTTCACTCTTTTTCTTTTTTTTTTTTTCTTTTTTTTTTATTTTTTTTTTTTTATTGAGGATCAAAGATGGAAATATTGTGCAATGTGTTGATCTCTTAAGCTTTCTAGAAGATTCATGTAGCGAGCTTTAGGTCATTGACTCCCAAACCAGATGGCTTTAGGGCATTAGGTGTTAAGACACTCTAACAGACTTACAAACTCAAATCAACTAGGCTACAAATCAAGACAACAACCATCTAATCATTTCATACTTCTCACCTTTTGGGAGAAGTCCTCACTTTTATTGCTTTTGCAACTTCTTTTTTTTTTTTTTTTTTTTTTTTTTTTTCAATTATTAACCTAAAGTTTGGGCCCTCCACCTTTCGGCGCGAGAAGTTCACTGCTTAATGAGGCAAGAATCCCGGCTACTCAATAAAAAGGGGTTGTTATCCACCTTTATCAAGAATGAAAGCTTTCAATGCACTACTAGCCCAATTGGGATATAACCAATTCAATAATCAACAAAGCATGTACCCCACAATTGAATGCTAGCGTGCGCCGGTGCTAGTGTAGAATCCTAGAATGAATCTCAAAACAATCACAGAATCAAGATGATGTGGACCACAAGTGCAAGCATGATATTATTATTATTTTTTTTTTGAAAAATTTACTCCTAAATAGCATTCAAAAGGCATACAAGGAGTATTGGACTCTTAAGTCAAGCAATTTTTAAATTTTAAGCAATATAGTCCTCAAAAGATCAAAATCATAGCTAGAAATGAACCAAGTATAGAAATATCCCTCAAATACGCAAGACATGCTCAAAATTTGAATTTTAAAGCAACACTGAAACATACACCAATACCCCCAAACTTAAACTGCACATTGTCCTTAATGTGTGAAGAGAACAAAGGAAAGAGTATACCAGTGCTTTAGACATGAATGATCGGGATAGAAGTATCCAAAGTGGGTGGCATGGCCCCCCCCAAACTTGGGATAAACTGTGGTCCTGAAAAGTTTGCACTCGGATAAACTTATTAGATAACAAGATAGGATAATTAGTGCACAGTGGACATGCAAGTGTAAAATGGGACAAATAGAGAATAGAGAGAGAGGTGTAAGAGTGGTCTTGAAAAATTGGGCAGCACTCTCTCACTGAAGTCACTGTGGTGTACCTGATGAAGTCAAACATACAAATATGAGATACTAAGAGACATCCATAATCAAAAAGCAATATATAGAGAATATAAAGTGCAGGTACATCAATAAAATAATAAAGCTAACAGACCGGTCGCAAAGTATAATACAGTAACAGTGACAGTATAATACAGATCCAGAATAAAAGAAATGAAAGCATAGAACAACTGGAAGTGGAGTCTCAGGAGGCCTGATCGTGAAGATCTGCAGTGGCTGGAGGTGCAGGTGCGGGTGCAGGTGCAGGGAGTCAGCTGGAGAGATCGGCAAAGCAAGCCATGACATCCGCCCTGAAAGAGGTGAACTCAGCTCGGTGGGCAGTGATGTCGGCTCGCATGGCTGCTACGTCCTCCTCTAGTTCAGTTGCTGCCTCTACAGCTGGCTCCTGAAGACTCCGAATAAGAGCATTGTAGCTCTTCTTCTAGTCGCTCCTCCCATAGAAGCTGGACCGTGCAAGGGGCTCCTCATCTGGGGGCACTCTGTAGCGTTGGTCAAGAAGGATCTGCGTGATGAGGTGTCCGAAGGGCAGGACCTTGGACCGCTTAGGGTCCTCCTTGGAAATGAAAGAATCATACAGCAACTTCATCACGCTCCAGATGAGGACTGGGATAGATACCCAGCAGCCCGTGTAAAAAGCATAAAGAGCTGTCAAGTAGTCATGATGCCTCTGGATCTTGTGGCCTGCCATGTAAATGTTCTGGAAGAGAACTGTGTCGATGAACCAGAGGTCGTCAGGCAAGAAGGTCCTGGTGGCGAATGTCTGACCACCGGCATGATGGCCTGTCAAGGAGACAGCCATGTCAGAAAATGAAGGCCTATGCAGCCTCGGGTATGTCTCTGCAAGCTCAGGTGGATACCGGTGTGGGCACCGGCAAGCACGGGCCAGAGTGTCAACTGTGATGACAATCTCGTGGCCGTCCATTGTAGTGATCATCTCCGCGGTAGATCGTGGCGAGGGCCGGAGATGCTGAAAGAATAGCCGCACCAGTTGCGGGTATACAAGGCCGGTGACTAGGGCAAGGATGGCTGAGAGGCCCCGCTGCATGATATCCTGATAGCCAGACCGGGTCAGGATAGACTCGGAAAAGTACTCAGTATCGAAGTACGACTCCTGAGCCACAGTCATGGCTGCATATCTTGGCAGCAACTGGTCACGGCGCTGAGCCGGTAGAGGTGGCTGCGGTGATGGCATGGCGGCTGCATCTGCCTGATGGCGCGCAGGAGAAGGTGATGGTGTGAAGGCTGGAGGAGCCTGGGATGTAGATGGCACGTGGTCAGCTCCCTCCTCAGCCTCGTGGGATGGGGACTGAGGGGGAGTAGCCTATGCGGGCTCCTCCTGAGCATGAGATGGCTCTGCAACCATCTCTATCCTGGGCCTTATATGTTTGCGGGGTCACTGTGGCCCCGAAGATCGCCTGGCTACTGTTTTGAACCGCAGAGGCATGATCTGTAAAAAGACAAGAAAATTTCAATATATAAGTCAGTGCCAGATATATAAGAATTTAAATGCATAATAGAAACATGTATGTCAAATAAGATAGACAAAATATGGATGACATGAATCTATGATAATGATGAAATGTGAGTCATGCTAAGCAATGTAGGTATGAAATGCATCCAATGTGGAATATCACAGGCATTGTGTATATAAAGATAGCATGAAGACGACACAAGATGAATGGAGTGTGTATGTGTGATCTTTGAAAGCTCGATCGATCGAACTTTAAGTTCGATCGATCACCGAAAATTTTTGATCGAAGCATGAAAGTGCACAAGATTGGATCGATCGAAGGTAGTGAAATGAAGTTCACTACTTCGATCGATCGAAGCACAAGTTCGATCGATCGAACTGTGCGAATGCCGAATTTGAAAAGTCGCAAATCTGTGAGATCTAGAGTACGGGGCCCACACAAACGTGTTTATGGGCCCATCTACACACCATTCATACAATCAACAACACCCAAACACTCCCCAACTTCAAATCAAATCAAAAACCCCCAATTTTGGTTTGGCCGAATGCATGTGTGTATGTATAGCATGTAATCATGAAATTGAAGCTTCAACAATGAATTATTCATACATATTTAACAGGATTTAACATAAACAATCAATAACATGCATCAATTTAAGCTTGGAATCAAGAAAATTGCATTCGGTTTACCTTTAAACCGAGAGAGATGAGATGAGAGAGAAGAGGCAAAGCCGCGATGAAAATGGAGCTTATCCTTGGCGGAATTGGCTCGCCAGAGATGGGGAAGATGATTGGGATGGAGGTTGGCTGGATTGAGCTTGAGATTGAGAGAAAGGGAGACTTAGGGTTAGGGTTTGTTTCGAGGTTGGATCGATCCAAGTGTATAGATCCAACTCGGTTTTATTTTAAAAACACGATATACAGAGTTCGATCGATCGAACATTAAGTTCGATCGATCGAACCTAGGTCTCCACTCTAAATTTTTTTTTTTTTTTTTTTTTTTGAATTTGAATTTTGAATTTTGAAAAATCAAAGGAAATTAAATTAATGAGATGCAAATTTCGATCGATCGAAGAAAGATTTCGATCGATCGAAGAGGATAAAGAATGTACAAGTTTAAGGGCTTAAGAGTTGACACGTGTTGGAACCTTGGATCGATCGAACTTGGAATTCGATCGATCGAACATGAAATTTTTTGAAAAGTCCCGAGAGCATACATTTTTGAAAAATGGATGAGGCCTGAAAATTTTTCTAAGTGTTGGGACTCATGATCGATCGAACCACATGTTGGATCGATCGAAAGATAGTTCGATCGATCGAAATGGTTTACGATCGATCGAACTTTCAAAAATTTGGAGATCCCGAGAGCATGCATTTTGGAATTTGGATGCAGGTCCAAAATTTTTCTAAGTGTTGGGTGCAAAATGAGAGCTGGATCGATCGAGTCCATAGTTGGATCGATCGAACCAATGTTCGATCGATCGAACCAAAACTTGGATCGATCAAAATTATGCCTAAATGCTCAAAATGACTTGAATGCTCATGCAATCCCTTACTTAGTTCCTTCCAATGTATATGAACCACAAAAACAGTATCTAGACTTCGCAAGAATCAAAATACAAGATAAAAATGAGGGAGGAATAGGGTTTTGACATCCTACGAATTTCGGTGCTAGTCTTTAACGTCTTTAGCAAGACCTAGGGTTCATTTAACCCGGATCAAAGATCTTGTAATGCATCCCCTCCTTTTTGGGATGAGAGATGTTTCGAGTCATTCCCAACAAATGGTTCTTGGAAGAACTTGTTGGGGTAAACTCGAAAGACGTCTTGAGTTCCTTGTCAAAACTTTCCTTGGGCTTTCACGCCCTTTCACAACAAGAGTTCAAAATCACTTTTCTTACATGCAATGCTGAAGATGAAGATGAAGGCTTTGAAACATTGTTCATACACAAAAGCTCATTCCTTTCACAAGCAAGATCATGATATTCCTCTACCACATTAACCTCTTCCTCATATTTGTCAAATGGATTGGGTGTGGGGTTAAAGATGTTCAACTTCACTCTCATGTGCCCAAAAGAAATCTTCATTATCCCCATCCTACAATTTATGTTGGCATTTGAGGTTGCCAAGAAAGGACGGCCAAGGATAACCGGAATTTGGTTATTTGGATTGGGCACCGGTTCCGTGTCAATGACGACAAAGTCAACCGGGAAGAAGAACTTATCAATCTTAATCAACACATCCTCAATTATCCCCCTAGGCTTCTTAATGGATCGGTCGGCAAGTTGTAAAACCACCGACGTCGGTTTCAATTCACTTAGGCCCAATTTGACATAAACCGAATAGAGAAGAAGGTTAACACTAGCCCTTAAGTCAAGAAGTGCCTGGTTGATGACATGTTCACCAATGATACAAGATGTTGTAGGTGCACCGGGGTCCTTAAACTTTGGCAAAGTGTTGTGTTGTAGAATGGAACTCACTTGTTCGGTTAAGACCACTTTCTTTGATGTTTGGCTCTTGTTCTTCCGCTTTTGGGTGCATAAGTCCTTCAAGAATTTGGCATAAGCCAGAATTTGCTTAATTGCATCCAAAAGTGGAAGATTGATTTTGACTTGCCTAAACATATCCATTATCTCATTGTTCTTGGTCTTTTGCCTTTCTTTTGAAATGGACCCTTTCAAGGCGTCCGGAAATGGAGCTTTTTCAAAAACTCTTTCATCATCTTCTTTCAAAGAATTCTCAGCATTGGACTTGTTCAATTTATTGGATTTCAAATCACTTTTCAAAGAAGAATCATGAATAACATTTTTCAAAGAACTTTTCTCAAACACATTTTTCAACACTGTTTTCAATGAATCTCTTTGGAAATCATCTTTCAACTCACAATTTGAGGGCTTCTCATTCTCAAGATCATGCACATGCAATGAAGGAGGAATAGTGTGTGGAACGGGACGGGTGACAACTTGAGGTTGTATCGGTTCACTCTCTTCATTAGGCATTCTAACTTGATTGTCTACTACCCTACCACTTCTCAAGGTTGTTACCGCATTGACATGCTCAACATTATGCCCTTCCAATGAGGATTTGGTTTCTACAACACATTGTTGTTTGATTGGGGCATTCATGTGCATCTTTCCCTTCTCTCTAGCATTAAGTGTTTCAGCTATTTGCCCTACTTGGGTTTCTAGCTTAGCAATTGATTGAAAATGAGAATGCAACAATTGAGTATTTGCTTCTAGAGTGCCCAAAGCATTTAAAACCTTTTCCTCAAAAGCGGAACCTCTAGAATTTCCTTGAGACTATGATTGGTTAGGAAAATGAGAATTAACAAATTGATTTCCTTGTGAGTTATATGGTCTTGAACCTTGGGATCCTTGGTTTTGAAGTGGAGGTGGAATGTATTTCCCTTGAAAACCGCCTTGGGAAGAGTTTGAGCCCTCCACTTGGTTTTTCCAAGAAAAATTAGGATGATTCCTCCAACCGGGATTGTAATGGTTACCATAAGGATTGTTCCCTTGGTTCACAAATGTTGCATTAACTTGCTCAATAGGTTCATTTTGAATTTGTCCATGAGGACAATTAGAAGTAGAATGAAGAATACTAGAACAAGTTATACATGATTCATTTTGAGCTCTAGGAGAATGGTTAGGAAAGGAAGACACTTGATTTGCCAAGTTTTGATTGATGACTTTTGAGATAAAGACTTCATCTCGGCGGTTATATCATTTGAGTGGTCAACTTAATGCAAGCCAACGCTCTTCCTACCTTGAGAATTTCTACCATTCCTAGATGACAATGTTCTATGCAAAGAGTTTTCACTCATGCTCTCATAAAGACGCCACACGTCTTCCTCTTGCCGGTCTATATAAGAACCTCCCATTGAAGCATCAACCATGCCTTTATAATTGTCCGATAAGCTTTCAAAGAAGAATTAGACCAATTGCCATTTAGGCATGTCATGGTGAGGACACTTCCTAAGCAATTCATTGAAGCGTTCCCATGCCTCGTGGAAAATTTCTCCCTCCCCATGTGTGAATTCTCTAATGGCGGTTCTCATAGCATTGGTCTTAGAAACCGGATAGTACTTTTTCAAAAATTCTTGTTGCATTTCTGCCCAAGAAGTTATAGAAAAAGGCCTAAGGTTGTTAAACCAATACTTCGCCTTATCTTTAAGGGTGAATGGAAAAAGTTTCAGCCTTAAAACTTCTTCCGGCATGTCCATGTATCGAACGGTAGAACAAACTTCAAGAAACTAATCCAAATGCTTGTAGGGTTCTTCACTAGGAAGTCTATGAAAGTTAGGTAGCATTTGGATAGTTTGTGCTTTAATCTCATAATGGTGTGCTCTAAATGGTGGCAATTGAATGCATGTGGGTGCATTATACTCATTAGGCACATAGTGATCTCTCAATGCGAGTGGTGGATTAGCGACTTGAGGTGCAACATGGACACCTTGGTTATATTGAGCTAGATTAATGATGGGGGGTTGTGGTGCATACATTGGCCTTGGAATTCCCATTGGAATTTGGCCTTGTTGTTGAGGAGGTTGATGAATGTATGGCCTAGGCATGCCTAATGAAACTTGCATATTATCATTTTGCACATTATGATGAAGGATGCCTTGTTGGTCTATGTGACCAAGGTCTTCAACATGATCATCATTGAGAGCGTCCATTGGTAGATTGGTTCTATGTGAACTTCCTCTTCCCCTTGGATTCCTAATAGTGGATTCTAAATGCAAATCAAGAGGGATAAGAGTAGATCTCAATGAACGACGACCATGCATGCACAATGCAACACGAATAAGCAACTTTCTCAACAATGCAATTAAACTTCACAACCACAATTTTCAAATGCAATGTATGTCAAATAAATGCCTCCACGTGGGCCCCCGATTTATCAAATGATGCTATGCAATGCCTCCACGTGGGCCCCCGATTTAACTAAGGAGATTGAGTAAGAAGGTTTCACAATAGTCCTTTAGCACTTCAACTCCAAATTTAAAAGCTTAGCTTAGCAAATTTTTTTTTTTTTTTTAGCAACTCTTCATTTTTACATTTTTTTTCCTTTTTGCTTGCTTTGCTCCTTAGCTTTGAAGTTCTTTGCTAGCTCCTTGCTCAATGCACCTTGTTAATGAAGAACAAACTTAATAAGTAATAAAAAATAAAAAAACAGGAAATAAAAAGAAAGTAAAGACACGATCAAAATAGTACTAATCCTAACTGAATTTCACAATTCGACGTTGCCAATTTAAAATCCCCGGCAACGGTGCCAAAAACTGACCGGTCCTTTACAAGGGTCGCGATACCAAGTCAAGCTTGAAGAGTTGTGAATTTAGGAGGTGGCCAAGTTTTACATTTATAGAAAGCCACTACTACCTTTCTCTATATAAAATATAGATAGGGCGAGTAGGGATTGTCCCAAGGGATTTGATGGTGTATCGAATTGTGAAACTATGGTAATTAGGGTTAGTAGGTCGAGTGATCACACAATTGATTGGTTAGTTGATTAAGCTAAATTGAATTCAACTAAATAAAATAATATGAAGTAAACAAGAGAGAGAGAGGTCTTAGGGTGTAGAGATCACCACCAAGCAATACTTTTCTATACTACTAACAAGTGATCAATTGAGGGTAATGGATGTGTTGCAATATGATAAGGGTGTGTGTGCATTAGGTTGATTCAATTGGCAAGGATGACAAATCAAGCAAGTATTGTCTAAACATCATGTGAAGAGCACAATATATCTAAACAATAGAGCATATATTGTCTAGACAACATGGGGATAGCACAATAGATCAAAACAAGTCATTAATCCTTCATTAAGCTCACAATTAACATACAACACAATATTAGAGGAATATACCATTTGGACTCACAAGCATGGAACATCAAACATCAAGAGTAGATTGTCCTCCCATCTAACATTACACTACCACTACACTAAATCTACACTACTAGCATGAAAATAAAGCTATCTAGATTAGGGGAGAGGCACAAACCATCAAGAATAGGCATAAACCATCAAATGAACCAAAATAGCATTCATTAAGCATATCATCTTGATAATCTCTAGATCTATAGCATCAATACACATAGACATGCATCAAAAACACTAAATCTAGAGATAAGCACATGAATATCCTACTCTAGCATACATAGACATATGGATATAATAGAATAGTCAATTGGAAGCATTAAACCATACAAACCATGAAATAATCAAGATTTATATATACATGAATATCAAGATGTATAATACAACACTAATCCCTCAATAATACACAAGATTAGAGTATAGAAAGCATGCTTGGGGCTAACTCTAGCCCCAAGAGGATGTCTAGCCACTCATGGTAGTGATGATCCAACCCTCAAGGGCTAACTCCATGGCTGCTCCTTGTTGGTGAAGATCTCCTCCAATGGTGCTCTAGCTTCCCTCCTTCCTCCTCTCCAAGAATAGCCTCTAAGATCAATTTTTCAATGTGTGACAAGAGACTCTCTCAAAAAGTGTATCATATTCCTTATATAGGTAGGTCAAATACACCCATGATGAGCTGTGGTCGTGCAAGGCATATTCTCCAATCATTGGATGAAGGACGGAATAAATGAGCTGGACTTTAACTTTTTCTCGCTGGAGGAAGTTCGATCGATCGAACCTTAACTTGGATCGATCGAAAATGGGTTCGATCGATCGAACTGCATCTTGGATCGATCGAAGTGGTCTGACTCCTCCGGATAATGACAAGGCTGGGATATTTTCAAGATATTTATGGGGAAAAAGACAAAAGTGGTTGGTAGGCGTACAGCTGTGGATAAGATCAATCATTTGAATAGGACAAAATAGGGTTCGATCGATCGAAGGTGATGTTCGATCGATCGAACTTGGAATTTCAGCAAAGGCCAAGGTTAGATCTATCGAGAAGTACTGTGATCGATCATAGATGTTCGATCGATCGAACTCTAAGTTGGATCGATCGAACTTTTCAGCTGCACAACTTGATTCCTTTTTGCTCCTTTCTTTCTCCACTTTGCTCCCTCCTTTGGTTTATCTCAGGATTGCTTCAATTAAGCTCTTATTTGGCTGAGTTACCTAAATTTTGGGATTAGTGCCTGAAAATATAAATAACACGTAATAATTTTAAAACGGCAAAGTAAGATAGATAAAGGTACTAGAATGCTTAAGCTTAACGGGTTTAAATGCGCACTTTTCAGTGCTCATCAGCACGTAATCACACATTCCATATACAACATTTAAGTAATTTTGCAAGAAATTAGACAAGTTAAGCATGCTTAATAACAATTATACAAAAATAACTCACTAGGGAGCAAAAAATTACACATTAGAAACCCCTACCTCAAGCTAGATAAGAAATCCCCTATTCAGAAGCCCTAATTTTCAAAATTGCAAGGTTGGCCAAATAAAAAATTGTTTACATCAACGTAAAGATCTCGACAAGCTCTCCGTTTTACCGTAAACGGCACCAAAAATCTCCAAATGGTTGGAGAGAAATCAAAACTTGAAATTTTGATGAAAAAGAAAAGAAAAAAAGAAAATAGAAGAGGGGAGAGAGATAGAGTGCCGGGAAGAGAGAGAGAATTTGAGGCCAAACATGGCCTCTTGGCCACTAAATGCACAAGTGGTGGGTCCCACCACCAAAAAATCCCACTTTTGACCTTTCCCTTTTTAATTTTCCACCACAATTATATATATACACACAAACCATATAATAGCCACATAAAACACATTAAAAAAAAATGAATGAGATGCAAATGGGCTTAACCAAAAGCCCCGTATGCAACAATTCCGGTAGCGGGTCCCACACGGGACTTTTTGGCCCGAAAAATAGAAAAATGCCGAAATGGCAACCGTTGCATTTCTAAGAGTCCTGAACTCAAAGAAATACCCCAACTAACTCTCGAACACACTCGGCACACCCCACGGTGTTCGGCATGTAAAACGAGAAAAGGCCAAAATGCCCTTGCAAAAACAGAAAATTCCAGAAAAAGAAAATGGCGAAAAATCGAAAACATTACAAGACCAATGGGAGAGACTGAGAAAGAAGGAAATGAACACATGGAATAGCAAAAAAGTGGGATTAAAAGTAGCATTATTAAAGCTGGAGATTAGTAGGTGTTGAGTAATTGAATCAATAAAACTTCAGGAATGACTCTTCTTTTGATCACTTCTAATTTTTTGTACTTTATACACAACTCCTAACAAAAATTACAACAATGCTTGCGAAGTGAGATCCCTACCACAATTATAGCAGTGTGCATATATATTTAAAGGAAAATGCCTAGGTGTTGGTAACGACCCGAACTCGGGGGTCCAAATTGCTAACCGGGTCCTTACCCAAACCCAAGGTCGTCTAAGCGCATTATAGTCAATTCCAACATTGATACATAATATACATGTCAGTCCAAGGCTTATAGTACATCATATCTCTAACATCACAGAAGACTCACAAATACAGGTGGATAAGGTTGTGTCGGGCGCAACTTCCTTCACAGAAAATAGTAATATAAGGGGTGAGCATAATGACTCAGTAGAAGGTGCCTAAGACACACCTCTTAATGACTCCGTGAATCCAAACAAAGCATAGGTACGAGGAGGCAGGATCATACCATTTTGGGGGAAAATACAACAACCACAACGTCAACTAAACCATAAATGCACCATGTCATGTCAATGGAATGCAATAGTATGCCAATGTCGCACCCATTTCAAAAACATTTCCGTTTTTCCATTCCAAATCGTAAATGCAACTATAACGACCCGAACCCGTGGGTCCGAACCGCTAACCGGGTCCTTACCCTAACCCGAGATCAACTAAGGGCAACACCGTCATTTCTGAGGTCCATTCGTAGTTCCCAAAATTTAATCAAAGGTTCAAGGTGTTCCAAAATTACAACTTTATAGGAGGGGTCAAAGTGCAAGCCAAAAGGTTAAGGTCGGCCGACTGATGGGCCCTCATCGGCCAGCTGAAAATGAATGTTCGGTCGGTTGACTTAAATAGTCAGCCGGCCGAAACGATGGCCCAAAATGCATACTCTTGGGACTTTTCCAAAGTGGCTTGTCGGCCAACTGACAAATAGGATTTGGCTGATTGAAGGAGGTGTTTCGGTCGGCAGATGGAGAGGTTTTGCCAACCAAAACAGTGATACTAAAAAATACAACTCTCTGGAATGACCAAAAGTGCACTATCGGTCAGCTGACACCCCCTATCAACCGGCCGATAGGCCTAAAAATGTTGTTATCTGTAGCTAATAACACCAGAAAACTGGGCTCATGGTGAGCCAAAACTAATACACATCCACATCCGAATTCACGGCAACAAGATAAAATAAAATCCATAAACATACCCACTAACCAATTCCTCAAAATAATCCATCATTTCCCATTCAACATGTAAATGTCTACATGGTCCCAAATTACATCAAAGGACTGTCAAAGAATTGTAATTATAGTACATGTCCATACTTTGCAAAAGAATGCATTCCCAATATGAGTCTTTTGAAAAGAATGGAATGTAAATACTAAGACAATAAAACAATTCTAGTCCTTTCAAGCTTGTAGTGGATCATCATCCGCTACCTCCTTTCCATGCCCTAAAAAATGTTAATAATAAAGGGGTGAGGCAGCCGCTCAGTAGGAGGTGCCTAAGACACACCTCTTATGACCCCGTGAATCCAAACAAGGACTAGAAATAAAAGAAATCAGGATCATGCCATTTCCAGGAAAATTATAACCACAATATCAACAACAATAATCCAAGTCGTAAACGAATCATGCCATGCTATGAAATGCAATGTCATGCAATGTCGCTCCCCCTTTCCAAAACCTTTTCCGTTATCATTTCTAAACTGTTAGTGTAACCCGTCCCATGGCAGCTGCATGGCAGCACGAGAGAAAGATTGGCTAACTGTCCCTGACCCATGGCAACTCTATCGCGTTATTTGGGCAGGTAACTCAACCATGCTAGGGCAGTCTCCCTAGTTCCCTCTAGGTCGCACTAACGTCACAGACCCTAGGCAACTGCTAAGCGACCGGTTTTCGCAAACCTTTCATTAAAAATTTTCACAAAAATCATTTCCTTTTTCATTTCAAATCAAATTTACCCATTCCATGCCCAATGATATGCATGAATGCATCATGTTTTCCAACGCCAATGCACTAGGGGGTTTCATACTTTACAATTCAAACATTCACCACATAACATCATTTGCAGGGAATTTTAAAAAAATATTTATCATGCTTCCTTATTACAAGAATCTATCCATTTAAATATAATAAGCATAAAATACCATCACTTAAGCATGCATTTTCATAATAGCTCAACTAACACATAGCCACATACAGCATTTAGGCTACTTTGCAAGGAATTTATACAAATTAAGCATGCTATACAACAAATTAAGAAGAAATAACTCACAATTGTCAAAGATATTGTGTATTAGAAATCCCTACCTCAAATAGAAGAAAAAGCCGTAAAAATGCCCCAAAATTTCAAAATTCCCACGGTGGCCAAACGAAAATTGACTCCGATCAAAACAACGGCCTTAACAAGCTCTCCAACTTCGCCTTAAGCAGCAAGATCAAATTCTCAACGGTAAAGTGTAGATTAAAGCTTTGAATTGATGGCAAAAGAAAAGGAAAAAGAAAAGAATATTAGGGAGAGAGAGAAAGAGCAGTGTGAGAGAGTGAGGGAATGAGAAATGAAGTCAACCAAATGGCCTTATGGCCACTAAAATAGTAAATTGGTGGTGGGTCCCACCAATGAAAAAATATCTCACCCTTTTTTTAACATTAATTATTATTATTATTATTATTATTATATATATATATATATATATATATACATATTAAACCACTACCACACAATCAAATAATTATACACAAAATAATGATGCGTGAAATGCAATAGACCCATAAAATAGAAAAAAAAATACCGAAATGGCAACCATTGCATCTCCAAGAGTCCTGAATTCAATGAAATACCCCAACCAATTCTCAGACACACCTGGCATGCCCCATGGTGTCCGACACTCAAAACGAGAAAAGACGAAAATACATTCAAAAAATTAGAAAATCCCAGAAAATGAAAAATGGTAAAAGTTGGAAACATTACATTCTACTATCCTTAAAAGATTTCGTCCTTGAAATCTACCCTTCTTGGAGAAGAAGGCCAATAGTCATAGATTTTTTCGAGAACACATCACAAAACCCCAAGACAATAAGGTCACCAACCTTATTGCCTTGACACCTGACATCAACTGGCAATCACATATCACCACCACTAAAACATAATGCTCACCACCCTTGAGGTTACTCATCACTCACAACATTATACACAAAACCCGCTGAATTCTACGCCCTACTCAAAACTGACACTGATTCACTTTACGCCGCTACACAAGGCTCCGAGGCCCCAAAGAAGAACGGTTACATGACCCCTGAACATGACAACATCCAACCTCTACTCATCCTTTAAAGGATGTATAAAATTTCAATTCTATACATCTCCGTCAGATCAAGTACTCGTTATCTAACACATAGCTACACCATCACATAATCGTACCAATGACTACTAATCATATTATACGACAATCATTACACTTAATAACTTCAAGATGATTAAACAATGAATCTCCTAACGACTGCATAAACATTAGTCACCAAATTAGTAAAGTGCACTATCTTGTACCCATGACACAAATCCTTAAAATGAGATCTTTAATAATCAAATGGATTAGACACTTGGTCCCACCTAAAACACCTCGTCACCTGAGACAACTTCCTGAATTCACACCACCATACCGACACAACGTCCAATACCATACTCTCACTATTCGTGACAACTCGAAACAATCATTGACCTTTGACCCGACATCGTGCTAAAGAAGGATTGATTCAGGAGTAATGGTTGGCCAGGCCATTCTCATCATCGATCCGGTCTCAACACAGACGTCGTTCCTATCCTCAGGTCCAAACCTCGAACCTAATCTCACACAGTCCATAAAATAACCATGTGATCCACTCACTATTCATCCATCGCTCTACGTAACATTAACAACTCTATAGTCACATACCAGCTCTAAGAATTTTAATAATTCCTCAATCATATAACTCGTAACAAGCTAAAAACAACACGGCATCAAACGTCAAAATCATCAACCAGCACAAAAGATCTTTAATTTCCTCATAACACTCATACCAGGTAAACAACTCATAACATTACTCGATTGAAGCCTTACCTCGTCAAAACACTCAATGCAACTATGTCATACCTGAGATTACAAAACCAAAGTCAACCTTTCCCATTATTCCTCAACGGAATCCCACCTTCACTTTCTCTAATCACGTAATTCTAAAGTAACATCGACACTCGTCCTCAAGACACTGCTTAAACATCCGAGTACATAACTCACGTCACATCATCTAATCATCCTCAAACTACCGTTCATGACACATTCCCTAGCCATCACCGCTAGTACTAAATACCGAAAACATACAATCTCTATTTGGTAACTCGTGCCTTACGCACTACCAGTCAGGACCACTATCAAAACCAGCACTACAAAAACCAAAGACTCTACTTCACCTAATCTCACCTGCGATGAAATGAACTCCTTACACATAAGGAGAAAAACCAACTGAAAACACATAAGGGACCACGAACACAAATCTAGATGACCTCGCCACTAAAAGACCGTCATACACAATCAACAGTGGAACCTTGCATACGCTACTCCGCAACACCCATGCTAACCAAAACCAATCAGATAAGAGCACCAATTGCTCATAGCATAGTAACACTAGGAATGATCATAGTACGTTGGGCACCACGTCCCATTTTACCTAGAATCTATCACTCCCAAATGACAACCTCTAAGCTATAAAAAGACACTTTACCACCAATTCAATCTCTTCCTTCCTAGATGATATTGCCTCGATCATTATGCATATAAGACCCATGACCTCAGTCATAACAATGCACTAACTTGTCAAAAGAAAAAGGTGCCTGACGACGGCCGCTCGTGAACGCTAAATTGATGTAGTGAATGTACAGTTCAAGAAAAGCCTTTTTGGTCAAGTTTAAATTTATAAAAACCACTACCAACACTACTACTAACGTAGCAAGAGTGAGTAGGGATCATCCTAAGAGATTATACGTGTTGGAAATTAACTTCGACTCTAGTGGATCACAAGATTGCAAATGATAGATTGATTGTTTGAATTAAACTAAAATTCAATTAATTAAAATGCAAGTGAAAGTAAACTAGTGAGAGATAGGGATTTAAGAGATGAGAAAATAGGACTTAGGGTGTTGGAATCACCACTAAGCTCGTGTAATTAACCACTAGCTTTCCATTAACGGGGAATACATTGTTGTGAACAAAATGCAACTACTAATTGCAATATTAAGCATGGACCATCTAATTTAAGAATGAATTGTCTTACCTAAACTAATTGTAGCACAACCCATCTAGTTTAAGCATGACCCATCTAAGTAGCAATAATTATAGCACACATCAATCTAGAGAATCATGGAATTTGCAATAATAAGCTATGGAATATCTAAGCAATCATAGATTGTCTAACTACCTACAAGCATGAATTAAGTTGTAGAACAACCCATCAAGCATAAGTATAAACCATCTAATTAATTGACAAACCCATTCAATGAAAACCAATGCTTAGCCATCACTAAATCCTTAATTAATCACACATAGACATGCAACCAACATAGAGAATCTAGTGTAGAGATCAATTCCCAAATAATCACACATAAGACAACATGTAATCAAATAGAGAATCAATAGAAAGAATTAATCCATATGAATCATGTAAGAAATTATTCCTAATTTAATCACACATAGACATGTAAATAAACTAGAGAATTAATAGGAAGAATTAAACCATAGAAATCATAGAAATATACCAAGATTCATGAAATTCACAAGGCTAGAACACTAATCACAACAATATATATAAATCCCCAAAAATAGAAATACAAGAGTTTAGATTACACAAGACTTAGGGCTCATCCAAGCCCTAAGTGTAGATCTAGCCAATCATGGAGGAGGTGGATGTGGTCATGAAATCAAGCTCCAAATATGGCTCCATCTTCTTCTTCCTCTTCTTCTTGTTCTTCTTTGAAGCTCTAGAGATAGAGAGAGAGAGTGGTCTAGAGATGGATCTTGAGATGTGCCTCCATTTCCCCCTTTTCTTCTAAACCTAATCTCTAACTTTGCTTAGAGAGAGAAATAATAAATACAATGTAAAAATTAAAAAGATCAAAAGCTTTTTTACAAATGGCTCTCTTCCCTTTATATAGAAGGTCCTTTTTCTTAGTCACTAAGTCAAGAATCTAGCCCCAAAAATATCTAATCCCGTACTATGTGATAGGTGGACTTTTGGGCGCGCACGGAATAAAACAGCTCGCTGCTAGCAATGTCCGATCGATCAGAGAAAAAGTTGGATCGATCAGAAAAGTTGGATCGATCAGAGAAAAAGTTGGATCGATCCAACTTAGCAGTTTTTCAGCATTGGCCTCCTTTCGCTCCAAATCAGCCTCTTTTTGCTCCGGATCATCACTAAGACTTAGTTTAACTCCAAAAAGGCCTTAAGAATCCATTTTTAGCCCATTTTAGCATTATTGACCTGAAATAGACAAAAACACAAATAAGTACTAAAATGGGTAAATAAGATAGATAAAGGTCCTAGAATACTCAAGTTTAAGGGGTTTAAAAGTATACTTTTCAGCGCTCATCAGTGCCTAACCGGCTACATTATCCTCACTGACTCTAATGACTAAACCGCCTATAATCGCCTCAACTAGCGCACAATCCCATCACCTATCTGACAACACACAACAAACAACTCATAATCTTTAATCCACCCTCGGATCATATCTTAAACCATTCTGTTCATCAGCACTAAAAACCACACCATAACACCAAAACACCTCTACTGCCTCTTATTCCAACAACAGTTCAAACTTATCATCCCACCAGACTATTAAGCCACTACTAAGGGATTCTTCCTTAAATATCCTTAAGATAATACCACCATAACAAGAGAATAAGCATTACTCTCGATACTCCCCCACAATGACCACAATTTACCACAAAACCCAAAATGCTCAACACCCAACTGTTTCTTTAGAATCATTAATGATGCAATAAATCACTAACACTTAACCGGCTGCTTAAACCACTCTTCCTAAGCCAATCTATATGCCTGAACAAGTAAATTTCACTCCCTAGGTTCACCATTATTATCTCTCCTCCGCATTGTTCCTCAGAACACCTTTGTCCCAATCATTCCAATCGACAGTCCATCTCTTTGGATCCTTAACCAACCATCATTATCTCTTCATACCCTAGATGCAACATGAAATTTAATTCCAGTCTGTAGTTTTTAACTTCCAAAACATAGTCCATTTGGTAGCACAGTACTTACCATCAGTTACTTCATCCGCAAACCACCGAGCACTTCTATGACTTCATACAACCTACCTTATAGTGTAATCCTGCTCTACATAACTAAAACTAACCACTATACACCACCTCTAGACTCTTTCAACAACCGTGACAACCTATATCCCGGCTCATCCAACGAGCCATATAATAGACTCACTGAGAGTCAATTACCTATAGCACATTCCGGTAACTCTCCAAAATGAGAATCACTCCTCGACAAACCAATCTCTAAAATAGACTCTTACAAGACTATAAAATGGTTTACATCTTGCAACCAGTCCTATATCACCCCAGACTTATAGAATCCAACAAGTCCCCATGATAGCCAAAACTAACACGCTTCCTTAGACCGTACCAAAAAAACTCGAAATACACCTCTACAACCCATAAACTACATTTGTGACTTAAATAACTGTCACACCTACTACGACTGGTTCGAAAAAAACCTCCGCACCAAACTGTGACCCAAGTCATAAACACTAACCCCTTAAGGTCATACCGAAACCCTAACTCGAACACTTGACCTCCACGATCACTAGAACCTATACACCAATGCATGAAACTCATACATAACATAGTCATCGTGCCATGAAATACGAACCCATTCTAAAGTTGTGCTCGAAGTACTACACAAATGCAACAAGAAGAACAAAATGGCTACACACCAAATGGGTCAATCCACAAGCTAAAAGGCCAAACCATTCGTTCGATAAGAACTGGCACCCAACAATCCTGGAACAACCGAGCTCCTCGCCTACTCAGGTCAAAACTCACACAACCTTCCCATGCTCAACCGCATATACATATGGATATATACTTATAATAATTATAACCAACATCATGATACAACCATGCTCCTAACTTGTCGCATTAGCATAAAAAATAAAGCAGCTCACACTATGCCTACCACTTGCCGCTACCATACTCTTTATACTTATCATCATAACAAGATCAACAAGCTTTCAATTATTATCATGGTAACAATATACATTACTTTAAACACATACGCATGTGATCACATAACCAAATAAGAATGAAAGCAAGAAAGCATGCTTTTTGAACAATTGAACACCTTAACACATAAGCACACAGTCATGCAATTCAACTTTCCCATGCTATCCTAGGTAGGCCTCTACCCGTCGTCTTAATGGTATTCGAACCATTGCTCTGATACCAAATTTGTAACATGTAATACCCCTAATTTTACAAGGACAATTCTGAAATTTAATTATTGTATTTAATTGCATTTTATTTGATTATGTGTAATTTTATTAAGTTATTTTTAATTAGTTTAATTATTTAAGTGTTTTTATTTGAATTACTTGTTGTATTATTGTTATTTACTTGTGTTTTATTTTCTTTAAATTAAATGGTTTTCTTTTTATGTTATGTGGTTAATTATTTTTAATCTCATGTGTATTTAATTGGATTTTATTTTAAAATGGATTAAATTAATTACGTGAATTGACTTAGGGTTTTATGTTTTACATCGTGTCTAGGATTGGAGCCGACATATAGTTGGTTTAGGATTTAATTTAGGGTTTCACGTAAAACCTATAAATATAAGCATACGTTTGCCAAGGGTTTGTTAACCCTATTCACGTAATAGAGTCATACAGAAAGTTGCGAGGGCAGAAACAGAGAGGGAGCTTGAGTAATTTACGAAGAGAACCTTAGGAGATTAAGGGACGGATTGAAGGAGGAGTTTTAGATTTAACTAGGAGCGGCAGAGGTTGATAACAACAAGTTGACGTTGCCGAAGTTGATAGAGATGACAGTTAGAGTTTTTAATTCAAACTCTCAAAGGCAAGTCTCTGTTATTCTCTCTCCCGTTAATTCGTGTTCTGTGCATGCCTAGTTAAGACTCCAGGGATTAATCAAAGGTTAAAATAGATGAAATGAATGTTATGATTCATCTAATATGCATATTTAAATCAGTTTTTAGTTCCATTGAATTAATCTGTTTTAGTGTTGTTTAAAAGTTTTAACTGAAATCTTGTTACGGATTGTTTTAAATCTTGTGTTAAATTCTTATTGTGAATATATATTTGTGCTTGAGGATTAGTCTGAGACATTAAACGAACCTTTGAATAAGTAATTAACACAGTATTTAATTTCACCAAATTAATCTGTTATGGGTTGCTTAAAATTTCAAACTAAGGTTCTGTGATCGTTGCTTCTAAACCTACGTTCCATGCATGCGATCATTGAATATCAGTGGTTTAATATGTACCTAGGACTGAGTCTGAACCTAGATCAAAGATTTAAAAACATCACAGAGGCTCCGTTAATCACCGGAGTTAGAGAAGAAGACACAAAAACGGTCGACGGCATCTAAGGGAGTGAGAGTAGGCTCCAAAAAGGGACAAAGCCGGCTCTGTAACCCTTAGAGCCGGCTCTCAGAGCCATAGAGCCGGCTCAATCAAATAATAGAGCAGGCTCAATTTTTTTTAGAGCCTGCTCCTGCCCAGTTTGGCATAGTGCAAGGTTTTGGTGCGTAGGTTGGACTGTTTAGTGTTTTGGCATGTCTTCTAAACTGTACTAAATGTGTTTTGGGACTGTAATAGACTTATAAAACTATGGAAAGCATTAATCTATAATTTGATTAAATCATGGAGTAACACACAGTTAAGGAAAACTGGTATATTTGCACACTGTTTTGCTAGTTTATGTTTCGAAACTTTGCAAAGTTTTTAATATATGATTTAATGATATATATAAATCATGTTTTACAGTGTTTTAAGTATGGTGATTTAATTAAACTCAACTATACTTAGGTTGGATTTAATTGGTACTTAAATTGTTATTAAATTGTACCAATTCATGGATTTTATTGGAGGATTTGCTAGGTTTGTATACTGGAGCTTAGCAAGGTTGTTATATATGATTCAACTATATATATAATTTATATTTTCATAGTATTATAAGTATAGTGAATTAACTAAAAGTTCCTATGCTTAGCTTGGGTATAATTGATACTTAAATTTCTGTTAACTGTATCAATTCATGGACTATGTTGGAGGATGTAAATGCTTGAATTTAATATAGCAGTTTACATTATTGGAATTGGATTTTTGGCTCTATATTGAATGTCTGTTATATGTATATGCATTAAATTTATTTTGTGCAGATTTTGGAGTATAGTCGATGACTATTTAATTACTATATTATTAACTGCGTTAACTGAAGGATTGTATATACCGGTATAGGACGGTGAAATACTAGGTATGGACTAGTTCAAACACTAAGTTCTACCTAACTTGGATTAAGGTATGGATTAATCATATAGATTAAGTCCATCACCTACTTGTGTCACATCAATTGACAATTGAATGACCTACTATGGTTTCACGATGGATTTGTTATACATATATCAGGCCACTACACTGATGGATGGTATTTTGTATTAGGAGGAGTACAACTTTATATATATATTATATGGTGCCGTGGTATGAGCTTGAGTCTCATAACCATGGTTAGGGTGCGTATATCGCCTAGGATGGATAACTGGACATAGGTGTTGTTCCCTGGTAGGTCTAGGTACTCATGCCCACCTTAGGGTGCATATTTGCATGTTGCCTTCTATTCAGGCTGAAACAGACCTACTGGACTAGCGAGCGTCCTATAGTGTGTACTATATACATATATGGACTACTCTAGATATTGTTGAGTCCTCCTAGGATGTATCTGCGTATCGGATTACTGTTTGGATTGTAGTAGATCAGGACTTGCATGTGGGCCTAACCCACTCCTTTATTTTTCAGGTGTTCGTCAGTTCCAGGGTTAGAGCTTAGACGTGCAGAGCAGATACAGATATTCATTCCTCCGATTATGTAGGAATCTTCTCTATTTTAGCTTTGGATTTTATTTCTATTATTTCAGTTTTGGTTTGAGAATTTTAATAAGGGATCCAATGGATGGATTCCCGAGTTATAAACTTATGGAGTTTTGGATTATCGGATTTGATTAATTATGATACAAGGATTTTTTTTCAGTTTCTTTCACTTATTATATTATTTTGTATTTCACTTTGTATTTCAGGTTCAATTTAAAATACCTTAATTGTTTGATATTCCTCGGGTTTGGGTCTGGGCCTGATTAACCCGTGTATCGGATCCGAGGTGTATCACAGTTGGTATTAGAGCACTCCAGGTTCAAGTGTCTCTAGGATTCTATCGTATAAGACTTCCGCGTAGCGTTTTCTCTTGATTAGAGCTTAGGTATTAAGATTCATTGTATTGTTTACGGTTCGGTTTAGTCATGCTGATGTATGTCTTTCTGTGTTGATAGAATGGCTAACGCAAGAACCAGACGGAGCAATCAGCAATGAAGGGAAGCGGCCCGTAAGTAGCGCCAGGAAGATGAAGGTTAGTTCTATGAGGTGCAAGAGGAAGTTCAGCAGACTCGAGATCAAGGAGGAGATCTAGAGTTTCCTCCTTACCTCAATGACCTTATTGCTCGGGTTATAGAAGCAGGGGTAACGGCTGCACTTCGGAATCAGCCTCAGGTACAGCCGGCACCATTACTAGCACCGGTACCAGCACCGGTTGTTCAGACTGATACTTGGGAGAAGGCTAGGAGTTCTTTCACAAAGGGGAGCCCACCTGAGTTCACAGACTCTATAAAAGCGAGAGCAACTCACCAGTGGAAACAGGACATCGAGCGACATCTTTGCTTGGTTCAGTGCATGGAGGTTCAGAAGTAGATGCTTGCTACTTTCAAGCTAGTTGGGGATGCATTACAGTGGTGGGAGTCAGTTACCACAATAGAGGAAATGATGGCTTTGACTTATGGTGAGTTCAGTGCACGCTTTGAAAAAAAGTATTTTCCTTATGCAGTCAAGGCAGCCATGAAAACTGAGTTTCTTAATCTATAACAGGGAAACATGACAGTGGCAGAGTATGAGCAGCAGTTCACACGCTTGTCTCTCTTTGCACAGGAGGAGGTGGATACAGAGGAGAAGAAGTGCAACAGTTTTGTCAAGGGATCGATGTGGTCTATCAAGAGAGCTATTACAGGTAGTCTAGCCTATACAACCTATGCTCAGGTGGTAGACACCGTTCTACAGCAGTACCAGTTGACCGTGGATATCAGACAGGCGAAGGGTGAGAAGCGGGGTGACAGAGACTCTGCTAACCAGTCAGCTGAGAAGGGGAATAGGAATGGACATCGACAGAATGATAAGAGCAAATTCCAGGGACAGCAGTCGGGGAAAAAGTACAAGGGTGGTTCGGATGCTCCCAAGGATGTGGCACCTGTTCAGCGACAACAGAATGGGGGACCACAGGTAGGACAGGGTCAGCCACAGGCTAACCGACAGAGGAGGCCATTTGGTACTTTCCAGGGTAGTTGTTACACTTATGGAGAGTATGGTCACACTTCCAGGCAGTGTCCTATAGCCAGACAGGGACAGAGACAAGGACAGGGAAAGCATGTGCAGCAGGGGCAGAGGGTGCCAGTGCTTTTATCAGCTCTACAAGTTCCACGGATTCAGGGATAGACTTATCCAGTTTTATGAGCGCCGTCGCAGCCTCAGATATAGGCACCGCAGCAGCTACATTATGGCAGGGTATACAACCCTATGCCACAGGATATGCAAGCACCTCAGGCTGTTGAGGGTAAGTTTCCTATACATGGTTTTCATGGATGTGTTTTATTTGATACAGGTGCTACACACTCATTTGTAGCTAGGACTTTTGTTGTTTTATCTAGGATGACGACTCCGGTATACAGTAGACCTCAGGGTATTTCTACACCGTTGGGCGATACAGCCATTCTTCATGAGAGTGATGGGCCTGTGGCACTAGATAATGGCAGACTCAGGTTTCTAGCCAATCTATTGGTCCTGGACATGCACACTTATGATGTGATACTTGGGATGGATTGGTTGTCTCACTACCATGCCCAAGTTAATTGTTTTAATAGGTCTATTGTGTTTACCATACCTGGTTAGGACATGTATGTCGTCGTCATGCCGCGTTCTAGCAAAGTCATTAGCACCTATTTGTTTCATGTGGAGGAGGGAGTGGAGGGGGGGACTACTATATCATTGGATAGCATACCGATTGTACAAGATTTTCCCTATGTATTTCAGGAGATTCCAGGGTTGCCACCTAGTCGCGAGATTAATTTTGTGATAGACTTAGCTCTAGGCACTGCGCCTATTGCTAGGGCACCTTATAGGATGGCACCAGTAGAGATGCGTGAGCTGAGGGATCAGATTCAGCAGCTACTTAGCTAGGGTTTCATTAGTCGGAGTACTTCACCCTGGGGAGCGCCAGTGTTATTTGTGAAGAAGAAGGATGGTTCGCTCCACCTGTATATAGATTACAGGGAGTTGAACAAGGTTACGATTCATAACAAGTATCCTTTGCCTAGGATCGATGATCTGTTTGATCAGTTGAAGGGAGCTACCTATTTCTCTAAGATTGATCTGCGATCAGGGTATCATCAACTTCGAGTTCGGGAGCAGGATGTTCAGAGGACAGCATTTCTCACTAGATATGGATCCTATGAGTTTCGGGTGATGCCGTTTGGGTTAACTAATGCACCAGCGGTCTTCATGGATTTGATGAACAGAGTCTTCAGGGCTTACTTGGATCAATTTGTCATTGTCTTCATAGATGACATTTTAATTTACTCGAGGTCAGAGGACGACCATGCTAGACATCTACGGATAGTTTTGCAGATGCTTCGTGAACACCAGTTGTATGCCAAGTTCGAGAAGTGTGAATTTTGGCAGCGGGAGGTGAAGTTTCTGGGTTACGTGGTGTCCGAAAAAGGAATAGCGGTGGATCCAGCCAAGGTTTCTGTAGTGGTTGAGTGGAGACAGCCTACATCACCTACCGAGATTCAGAGTTTTCTCGGTCTGGCAGGGTATTACAGGAGGTTCATCCAGGGGTTCTCAAAGGTAGCAGGACCACTCACTTATCTGACTAAGATGGGTGTACGGTTCGTATAGGATGAACATTGTCAGAAAGCTTTTGATGAGCTGAAGACTAAGTTGACTTCTGCATCAGTTTTGTCTACCCCACAGAGCGGGATAGAGTATCTGGTCTACACGGATGCTTCAATGCAGGGTCTTGGATGTGTTTTGATGCAGGAGGAGCGACTGATTTCGTATGGATCTCTGAAGCTTAAGCCTCATGAGCTTAATTATCCGATACATGATTTGGAGTTGGCAGCCGTGGTCTTTGCCTTACGTATTTGGAGGCATTATCTGTTGGGTGAGTCCTTCAGATTATTCAGCGATCACAAGAGTCTGCAGTATTTATTCACTCAGCGGGAGCTGAATATGAAGCAGCGCAGGTGGTTGGAATTCGTGAAAAACTATTACTTCTCGATATAGTATCATCCAGGGAAAGCGAATATGGTGGCAGATGCACTCAGTCGCTGACCTGTTGGTAGTCTTTCTGCTCTGTTCGCTACTGAGTGGAATGTTTTGAGGACAGTGGATGAGTTGTCGGATGCTTTCATGACTTGTATGGTAGTTACACCTTCTATCATTCACAAGGTTTTGAAGACACAACTCATGGATCAGCAATGCATTGACAAGGTTGCAGAGATAGCTTCCGAAGAGGTTCCATTCTACTATGTTGGGGCTGATGGAGGTTTGAGGTACAAGGGACGGTTAGTGGTACCTTCTGCTGATGATTTAAGGAAGGATGTGACGACTGAGACTCACCACTCTGAGTTTTCTGTTCATCCGGTAGGTGACAAGATGTATCAGGATATGAAGTGGTAGTTTTGGTGGGCAGGTATGAAAAGGGACATTGCTCTTTTTGTCTCCCGATATAGTACTTGTCAAATGGTCAAGATTGATCATCAGAGGCTGCCAGGAGCTCTACAGCCACTACCGATACCGAAGTGGAAATGGGAGAGCATTTCTATGGATTTTGTGGAAGGATTGCCAAATTCCTTCAAGGATCATAATTCCATTTGGGTTTTCGAGGACAGACTGACGAAATCAGCTCATTTCTTACCTATTCGCACTGACTACACTTCGGAGCAGTTGGCGAGACTTTACATTTCAGAGATTATAAAGTTACATGGTATTCCATTGTCTATTATATCAGACAGGGATTCGAGCTTTGTGTCTGGATTTTGGAAGAGTTTTCAGCAGGCCTTGGGTACAGAGTTGCACCTTAGTATTGCTTATCATCCTCAGATTGATGGACAGACTAAGCGGGTGAATCAGATTATGGAGGATATGCTTCGGTCGTGTGTTCTTGATTTCAAGGGCCACTGGGAGGATTACTTACCGCTTGTGGAGTTTGCTTATAACAATAGTTTCCAGACGACTATTGGGATGGCACCATTTGAGGCGTTATACGGCCGACCGTGTCGATCGCCTGTTTGTTGGATGGAGGTTGGCAAGAGCCGATTCTTGGGTCCTGAGTTCATCAAGGATACTTCTGAGAATATAGCTCTTATTAAGGTTCGCATGCGTACTGCTCAGAGTAGGCAGAAGAGTTATGCTGATCGGCGTACTCGTGCTTTGGAGTTTAAGGTTGGAGATCAGGCTCTCCGCAAAGTGTCACCTATGAAAGGTGTCATGCGTTTTGGGAAGAAAGGGAAGTTATCACTGCGGTTTGTCAGTCCATTTATGATTACGGATCATGTTGGAGCTGTTGCTTATCGGCTGGCACTTTCGGATAACTTGGATCGCGTCTATAATGTGTTCCATGTTTCCATGTTACGAAAATTTCTGCGAGATAAGGATCGGTATCAGCATATCGACGTTGGGGAGATTGAGTTGTAGCCGCATGCAACTTATTTGGAGCTGCCTTGTCGTATTGTAGACCAACGGGATCAGATTCTTCATAACAAGGTTATTCCTTTGGTACGAGTTCAGTGGAGTCATCACAATGAGGCTGAGTCCACTTGGGAACGGGAGGATGTCATTCGCTCGCAGTTTCCTGAATTATGGGAAGAATGTAAGAGCGAATTCCGAGGACAGAATTCCTTTTGTTAGGGGGGAAGAATGTAATACTCCTAATTTTACAAGGACAATTCTGGAATTTAATTATTATATTTAATTGCATTTTATTTGATTATGTGTAATTTTATTGAGTTATTTTTAATTGGTTTAATTATTTGAGTGTTTTTATTTGAATTACTTGTTGTATTATTGTTATTTACTTTTGTTTTATTTTCTTTAAATTAAATGGTTTTCTTTTTATGTTATGTGGTTAATTATTTTTAATCTCATGTGTATTTAATTGGATTTTATTTTAAAATGGATTAAATTAATTACGTGAATTGACTTAGGGTTTTATGTTTTACATCGTGTCTAGGATTGGAGCTGACATATAGTTGGTTTAGGATTTAATTTAAGGTTTCACGTAAAACCTATAAATATAAGCATACATTTGCCAAGGGTTTGTTAACCCAATTCACGTAACAGAGTCATACAGAGAGTTGGGAGGGCAGAAACAGAGAGGGAGCTTGAGTAATTTACAGAGAGAACCTTAGGAGATTAAAGGAGGGATTCAAGGAGGAGTTCTGGATTTAACTAGAAGTGGCAGAGGTTGATAACAACAAGTTGACGTTGCCAGAGTTGATAGAGATGATAGTTAGAGTTTTTAATTCAAACTCTCAAAGGCAAGTCTCTGTTATTCTCTCTCCCATTAATTCGTGTTCTGTGCATGCCTAGTTAAGACTCCAGGGATTAATCAAAGGTTAAAATAGATGAAACGAATATTATGATTCATCTAATATGCATGTTTAAATCAGTTTTTAGTTCCATTGAATTAATCTATTTTAGTGTTGCGAATTGTTTTAAATCTTGTGTTAAATTCTTGTTGTGATTATATATTTATGCTTGAGGATTAGTCTGAGACATTAAACGAACCCTTGAATAAGTAATTAACACAGTATTTCATTTCACCAAATTAATCTGTTATGGGTTGCTTAAAATTTCAGACTAAGGTTCTGTGATCGTTGCTTCTAAACCTATGTTCCATGCATGCTATCATTGAATATCAGTGGTTTAATATGTACCTAGGACTGAGTTTGAACCTAGATCAAAGATTTAATAACATCACAGAGGCTCCGTTAATCACCGGAGTTGGAAAAGAAGACACAGAAACAGTCGACGACATCTAAGAGAATGAGAGCAGGCTCCAAAAGGGGACAGAGCCGGCTCTGTAACCCTTAGAGCTGGCTCTCAACAGTTGGAGCCAACTCTTGGTAGCCTTAGAGCTGGCTCTTAGAGCCATGGAGCCGGCTCAATCAAATAAAAGAGCAGGCTCAATTTTTTTTAGAGCCTGCTCTTGCCCAATTTTGCATACTGTAAGGTTTTGGTGCGTGGGTTGGACTGTACAGTGTTTTGGCATGTCTTCTAAACTGTACTAAACGTGTTTTGGGACTGTAATAGACTTATAAAACTATGGAAAGCATTAATCTATAATTTGATTAAATCATGGAGTAACACACAGTTAAGGAAAACTGGTATATTTGCACACTGTTTTGCTAGTTTATGTTTCGGAACTTTGCAAAGTTTTTAATATATGATTTAATGATATATATAAATCATGTTTTATAGTGTTTTAAGTATGTTGATTTAATTAAACTCAACTATACTTAGGTTGGATTTAATTGGTACTTAAATTGTTATTAAATTGTACCAATTCATGGATTTTATTGGAGGATTTGCTAGGTTTATATACTGGAGCTTAGCAAGGTTGTTATATATTATTCAACTATATATATAATTCATATTTTCATAGTATTATAAGTATAGTGAATTAGCTAAAAGTTCCTATGCTTAGCTTGGGTATAATTGATACTTAAATTTCTATTAACTGTATCAATTCATGGACTATGTTGGAGGATGTAAATGCTTGAATTTAATATAGCAGTTTACATTACTGGAATTGGATTTTTGGCTCTATATTGAATGTCTGTTATATGTATATGCATTAAATTTATTTTGTGCATATTCTGGAGTATAGTCGATGACTATTTAATTACTATATTATTAACTGCGTTAACTGGAGGATTGTATGTACCGGTATGGGACGGTGAAATACTAAGTATAGACTAGTTCAAACACTAAGTTCTACCTAACTTGGATTAAGGTATGGATTAATCATATAGGTTAAGTCCATCACTTACTTGTGTCATATCAATTGAGAATTGAATGACCTACTACGGTTTTAGGATGGATTTGTTATACATATATCAGACCACTACACAGATGGATGGTATTTTGTATTAGGAGGAGTACGGACTTTGCATATATATTATATGGTGCCGTGGTATGAGCTTGAGTCTCATGACCATGGTTAGGACGTGTATATTGCCTAGGATAGATAACTGGACATAGGTGTTGTTCCTGATAGGTTTAGGTACTCATGCCCACCTTAGGGTGCGTATTTGCATGTTGTCTTCTAAGGCTGAGACAGACCTACTAGACTAGCGAGCGTCCTATAGTGTGTACTATATACATATATGGACTACTCTAGATATTGTTGAGTCTTCCTAGGATATATCTGCATATCGGATTACTGTTTGGATTGTAATAGATCAGGACTTGCATGTGGGCCTGACCCACTCCTTTATTTTTCAGGTGTTCGTCAGTTCCCGGGTTAGAGCTTGGACGTGCAGAGCAGATACAGATATTCATTCCTCCGATTATGTAGGAATCTTCTCTATGTTAGCTTTGGATTTTATTTCTATTATTTCAGATTTGGTTTGAGAATTTTAATAGGGGGTCCAATGGATGGATTCCCGAGTTGGAAACTTATGGAGTTTTGGATTATCGGATTTGATTAATTATGATACAAGGATTTTCTTTTAGTTTGTTTCAGCTTATTATATTATTTCATATTTTACTTTGTATTCCGGGTTCAATTTAAAATACCTTAATTGTTTGATATCCCTCGGGTTTGGGCTTGGACCTGATCAACCCGTGTCCCGGATCCGAGGGGTATCACATAACCACCCGAACCCGTGGGTCCGAACCGCTAACCGGGTCCTTACCGAAAACTGAGGTTTACTAAGGGTAACACCGTCATTTCAAAGGTCAATGCATAGTTCCCAAAATTAAATCAAAGGTTCAAGGTGTTCCAAAATTACAACTTTATAGTAGGGGTGAAATTCCAGGTCAAAAAGGTTAAAGTCGGCCGACTGATGGGCCCTCATTAGCCGGCTGAAAATGAATGTTCGGCCTGCTAACTATTTAAGTCAGCCGGCCAAAACGTTGGCCCAAAATGCATACTCTCGGGACTTTTCCAAAGTGGCTTGTCGACCGACTGAAGAATGGGATTCGGCCAGCTGAAGGAGGTGTTTCGGTCGGCTGATGGAGAGGTTCGGCCGGCTAAAACGGTAATACTAAAAAATATAACTCTCTGGAATGACCAAAAGTGCTCTATCGGTCAGTTGACACCCCTTACCAGCGGCCGACAGGCTTAAAAATGCTGCTATCTGCAGTTGATAACACCAAAAAACTGGGCTCATGGTGAGCCAAACCTAATACACATCCATATCCGAATTCACGGCAATAAGATAAAATAAAATCCATAAACATACCCACTAACCAATTCCTCAAAATAATCCATCATTTCCCATTCAACATGTAAATGTCTACATGGTCCCAAATTACATTAAAGATACTGTCAAGGAATTGTAATTGTAGTACATGTCCATACTTTGCAAAAGAATGCATTCCCAATATGAGTCTTTACAAGAGAATGGAATCTAAATACTATGACAATAAAACAGTTCTAGTTCTTTCAAGCTTGTAGTGGATCATCATTCGTCACCTCATTTCCATACCCTAAAAAATGTTAATAATAAAGGGGTGAGCCAGCCGCTCAGTAGGAAGTGCGTAAGACACACCTCTTATGACCCCGTGAATCCAAACAAGGAATAGAAATAAAAGAAATCAGGATCAAGCCATTTCTGGGAATAATATAACCACAACATTAACAACAACAATAATCCAAGTCGTAAATGAATCATGCCATACTATGGAATGAAATGTCATGCAATGTTGCTCCCTCTTTCTAAAACCCTTTCCGTCATCATTTCCAAACCGTTAGTGTAACCTGTCCCATGGCAACTCCGTGGCGGCATGAGAGAAGGATTGGCTAATTGTCCCTGACCCATAGCAACTCCATGACATCATTTGGGGCCCAGGTAACTTAACCACGCTAGGGCAAGCTCCCCAGTTCTCTCTAGGTCGCACTAACGCCACGGACCCTAGGCAACTCTTAGGTGACTGGTTTTTGCAAACCTTTCATCAAAACTTTTCCCAAAAATTATTTCCTTTTTCATTTCAAATCAAATTTACCCATTCTATGCCCAATGATATATATGGATGCCTCATGCTTTCCAATGCCATGTCACTAGGGGATTTCATACTTTACAATTCAAACATTCACCGCATAACATACTTTACAGGCAATTTAAAAAAAATACTTGTCATGCTTCCTTATTACAAGAATCTATCCATTTAAATATAATAAGCATAAAATACCATCACTTAAGCATGCATTTTCATAATACCTCAACTAACACATAGTCACATACTTCATATACAACATTTAGGCTACTTTGCAAGGAATTTATACAAATTAAGCATGCTATACAACAAATTAAGAAGAAATAACTCACAATTGTCGAAGAAATTGTGTATTAGAAACCCTTACCTCAAATTGAAGAAAAAGCCCTAAAAATGTCCCAAATTTTCAAAATTTCCACGGTGCCCAAACAAAAATTAGCTCTGATCAAAACGATGGCCTCGACGAGCTCTCCAACTTTGCCTTAAGCGGCAAGATCAATTTCTCAACGGTAAAGTGTAGATTAAAGCTTTGAATTGATGGTAAAAGAAAAAGAAAGAAGAAAAAAATATTAGGGGGAGAGAGAGAGCAGCATGAAAGAGTGAGGGAATGAGAAATGAAGTCAACCAAATGGCCTTATGGCCACTAAAATTGTAAATTGGTTGTGGGTCCTTCCATTGAAAAAATATCTCACCCTTTTTTAACATTAATTAATATATATATATATATATATATATATATATATATATATATATATATATATTAAACCACTACCACATAATCAAATAATTATAGACAAAATAATGATGCGTGAAATGCAATGGACCCGTGAAACAACCCCCATGTACAACAATTCCGGTAGCGAGTCCCACTTGGGACCTCTGCCCTGAAAATAGAAAAAAAATGCCGAAATGGCAACAATTGCATCTCCAAGAGTCCTGAACTCAATGGAATGCCCCAACCAACTCTCAGACACACCTGGCATGCCCCACGGTATCCGACATGCAAAATGAGAAAAGACAAAAATACCTTCAAAAAATCATAAAATCCCAGAAAATAAAAAATGGTAAAAATTGGAAACATTACAGCAACCCGGCCCATTGAAGCTTTATGGCGCCATGAAAGAAGGATTGGCTAACTATCCTCGACCACAAGGAAACTTCAGGGTGTCATTTGGGGCCTAGTTAGCTCAACTACGCTAGGTTCCCTCCCTAATTCCCTCTAGATCACATTAACGCCACGGACCACTAGGTAACTCCTAGGTACCCGGGTTTTCACAAACCACTTTCAAATATTTTCCCCAAAACGAGTTTCTTTTCTTTTCAAATCAAATTTTCCATTTCTTCCCAATGTCATGCATGAATGCGTCATGCCTTGCAATGACATAACAAGTATACAATTTTCACCCCCTTCATTTATATCATGCTTGCATGCTTTGAACAAGACAGATTAATAATTCTAAAGCAACTTAATATCAACTATAGCATTTGGCATTTAAAGCATGTCATAGCAAAATTCAAGTGCATACTTCAACAAAATCCCAATTAAGCATGCAAATTTTACATAACCTCTTATAAACATAAAAAAAATCATGCATTTCATTTATACACATAGCTCTAAGCCTTAGTGGCCATTAACAAGTATCACATTTAAGCATGGTATGACAAAATTACGAAGAGATAATTCATTAAAATCAAAGAAATGGGCCTTAGAAAACCCCTACCTCAATATAGAAGAAAAACCTCAAAATAAGCCCAAATCTTGAAATTTCAAAGTGCTCTAAATGAGACTTTGCTCTGATCAGAATGAAGCTCTCGTCGTGCTCATTGATTTTGCCTTCAGTGGCAAAGCCAAAATCTCAATGGAATGGTGAGGATTTAAGCTTAAAATGAAGAAGAAAATGAAAAAATAAAATGCAAGGAGAGAGAGAGAATAACGCAGGAAAGAGGGGAGGAGAATGATCAGACTAATGGCCTAATGGTCATTATAATGACTAAAACATGGTGGGTCCCACGAGCTTAAAATATCTCCTTTTACTTTATATATACTAACAGATCGCAACCATAAATTCAAACATATAGCCAAGTAATTATGCGCCAAATAATAATGCACAAAATACAACGGTCTTAAAAAATAACTCCAGTGCATAACAGATCTGGTTACAGGTCCCGCCCAGGACCTCCTGGCCTGAAAAACTGAAAAATTCCAAAATAGCCAATAATGCATTTCTGAGAGTCCCAAACTCAAAGAAATGCTCCGACCAACTCTCGAAACTCACCAGGCACACCCCACGGTGTCTGGTATGTAAAACGAGACCAGACGAAATAATCTCGAAAAAAATAAAAAAAAATCCCCGAAAAATGGAAAATGAGAAATATTACAATCTATCCTCCTTAAAAAGATTTCGTCCTCAAAATCTACCCTCTTTAAGAAGGAGGCCCACGACTGTTCCCCTCCCGGAGAACACCTAACAGAATCCCGCAAGACTATGAGCTCCCAACCTTTATTGCCTTTGACACCAGATGTCCATGGGCAATCACACGCCACGATCACTAGCAACACAAACTCACCACCCTATGTGGGTACTCACCATTTGATGTCCTACCACGTTAACCATTGTTTTCTATTCCTGGCTTAAAACCGACACCAGTCACTCTTTACCTATTCACATAAGGCTACGAGGCTCACAATAAAGATGGTCCCTAGTCTACTAAACAGGATAAAATCCCACCTCAATTCATCCTTTAAAGGATGCACGAAACCTAATATCAGGGACCCCGACGATCTCACGATCAAGGTCAAACCCAAATCTACACATCCCTGTCAGACCAAGCACTCACTATCTAACACATAGCCACACCATCACATACCAGCACCAGTGACTACCAACCGTACCATTTGGTAATCATCACACTTAACAACTTCAAAATGATTAAATAATCAATCTCCTAATGACTGCATAAACATGAGTCACTAAATCAATCCTCAAAAAGAGATATTCAATAATCAATAGTCGTACCACAAACCTTCATCGGACACTTGGTCCTACCTAACACACCTCGTCTTCTAAAACAAACTACCTGTATCCACCCTATCACACTGGCACAACACACAACACTATGCTTTCACTATCACTAATAAGTTGAACAATCATTGACCTTTGACTTGACATCGTGTTATAGAGGAACTGATTCGGAAGAAATGGTTGGCCATGTCATTCTCGTCATCAATCCGACCTTGACACTAATGTCATTCTCGTCCTCAGGTCCAAACCTCAATCACAGTCTCATTCCACCATAAGACAACCATGAGATCCATTTAATATCCATCCATCGTTCTTCGTAACCTCTACAACTATACAGTCACATACATACTCTAGAAATCCCAATTATGCCTTAATCATATAACTCATAACGAGCTAAAAGCATTACGGCACCAAGTACTGACGAGTGCCGTGTTGATACACCAAAATTGTGTAGTGAGTGCAGTTCAAGAAAGCTTTTTTGGTCAAGTTTAAATTTATAAAAATCACTACTACTACTACTATTAATGTAGTAAGAGTGAGTAGGGATAGTCCCAAGGGATTTGCAAGAATTAAGGAATCAAAATTAGATTAGTAGGTTGAATGATCTAAGTGAGTGGTTTGTTGGTTAAATTAAACTATGATTAATTAAAAACAATGCAATATAAACAAGCTAAAGTAAATAAGGTGTAGAGAATGAGAGAGGGGTCTTGAGACATAGAGTTCACCACTAGGCTTTACTTCACTAAACATTTAGCATTTGTTATATTAGGGGGATTCCATGTTGTAAAACAAGTGTGTGTGCCATTGATTGAATTACTAAGCATAGATGGAAAATTAAGCATAAATTGTCTAATCAATCTAGTGAGTAGCACAACCTATCAAATTAAGCCATTAACCATTCAATAAACCCACAATCAATACACCCACAAAAATCTAGAGAAATGTACTACTTGCACTTGTAAGCATGGACCATCAAACAACAAGAATGGGTTGTCTACTTATCTAGTAAATTAAAGCTACTAACCTACAAGTACACTAATGACAAGGAAATTAAACTAATCATCCATTCCATCACATATAGACATATAAATAGAATTGAAAGATTAATTGTAAATATTAAACCATACAAATCATGTAAAAACAAGATTTATATAAACATAAGGTCAATACAATATTTACAACACAAATTCCCACTAATTACAAAGTATTAAGGTTTATAAAGCAAGCCTAGGGCCACCTCTAGCCCCACGAGAATGATCTAGCCACTCATGGTTGTTATCATCCAACCCTCAAGGGCTCTCTCGATGGTTGGATTCATCTTCCTCCTCTTGATGTTCTTGGTAGAAACCCTAGCAATGGAAGAATCCTCCCCAAAATGTGTATATTCTTTTTTTTTTTCCCCTAGTTGGGACTCATACACACTGCCTCCACTGAGGTTCGAACCCTTGACCTCCCTTTGAGAAGTAGGAGCCTTGTACTGCTAGGCCACATACCTGTTAGTAAATGTGTATATTCTCTCTCTTTGATCTCTAGCCAATATCTAACTAACCAACCTCTTTACTAAAAATAGCCAATTTCCTTATATAGGTACATTAAATGTCACACCTAATGGTCAGACGTCATGCACTAAGACCTCCAAATGATTGCACTACAAGCACACCTTCAATTGGGCTTGAAATCTGTTTTGCACGAATTTTGAGGCAGTTCAATCGATCACACTGTTGTTCTGATCGATCGAATCATGGCGGCACAATTATTTGGAAAAGGACAAAGGCTAAGATATTTATAGAGAAAAGGACAAAAGTGGTTATGAGGATAAGATCAAAAGGTTCGATCGATCGGAGAAAGGTTAGATCAATCGAATGGGAAATTTTTCTGAGAATAAGGACAGGGGTTCGATCTATCAAGGCAGGGTTAAAACGATCACAATGTGATCAATCATAGCATGGTCCGATCGATCGAAGAGGAAATTTTCACCACTTTGCTCCTTCTTTCTACTAGACTTTGGATTGCTTCTTCCAATGCTCTAATTCAGCTGATTTGACTTATTTTGGGGATAAGTACCTAAAATGCATAAAAACGTGAAATTAGATTAAAGTGGGGAAATAAGATAGATTAAGTCCTAGAATACTCAAGATTAAGGGTTTAAATACGCACTTTTCAGCACTTATCAAGCACCACAATCTTTGATCAGCCTAAAATATTTCCGGTCTGTTTCTAACAACCCATACTAAAAACAACTCCATGACACCATTTGGTTCAACACTCACCTCATTAAAATACCTCATAAGACCATCTCTTGCCTGCAACTTTTAAACCAGAATCGATTACTACGATTACTCCTTAAAGGAATCCTACATTAACATACCAAATCACAAAATCCAGAGACGATACTGACACTAGACCTCAAAATACTGCTCAAATCAGGCATCCATGAAAACATCCGAGTATATGACTCACTTCACAACATCTAATTATCCTCGAACTTATAGTTCACGACATATCCCCTTAGCCATCACCACAGGTACCACTGGAGACACAATCACTATTTGCAATTCATGCCTTACACTCTTCCGGTCAAGACTATTCTTAAAGTAATACTGGCCCAAACCTAAGACTTCACGTCCCTCCGTGGGAGTGAGTCAAATAGTCACATAAACCCTTACCAATGGCCTCTAAGAAGAGGGAAACTGCCACAGATCTACCCATTCGTGGCGTGCACAACCCCCCAAGCGGAGGAATACGACTCCCAACCAATGACATCCTTATGAAGACTAGGATGAATAGAAAGGGGTAACGAACCCTGCTCTCACTAGAGACTAGTGACTCGTACCTGAATGCACCTACCACCCTGTCATACGCTACTCACCAATCGTCCAACCGTGGATACTCAATCTCACCCGAGACAGAACTAAACTCCTTCCCAATGAGACAAACCATTCTGGACAACGCATAAGAAATCTCTAATATCGTAGAACTCGATCTCATATCTATTCCATCTCGTCCCAAACCAGTCATCACACACCACCAGTACCTTTTGAGAAAACATAAGGGAATCCAACACCGAAAACTCAGATACTTGATACTAGACAAAACGAATCCAATACGCAACTCTTGCACGCTAAGTGCTAGAATGCAGCCTACATTAGTATAGTCATACAAGAGCATCCAGGCTCATAACTCCCCAACACTAAGAACTATCACTGCCTACCATACACTACATCCCATTCTACTCTAAAACCAATCGTCCTCAAATAGCCACCTCTATGCCCTCAAACGACACTTCACCACCTATACACAAGACTCATGACCTCGGTCACAAGAAGCCACGGACTTGTCAGAAGAAAAAAGTACCCATATAGCTAGCAACATCGCCCTCACTAGCTCTAAAAGACTAAATAATCCACAATCGCCTCGTTAACTCATAACCCCATCACTTACTTGATGACACACTACAAACAACTCATAATCTCTAAACCATATTCGGATCATACCTTAAATCGTCTTACTCGTTAGTACTAAGACATTATGCCATCACACCTTTACTGCCACTCATCCCAAATGATAACCCGAAACCTCTCATCCCATCGGATCGAAAGGCTACCACCTAGTTATATCCTCTTAAGTATCCCTAAGATGATATAAACACAGTGCGAGATCACACCTCACTCTCAACACTCCCTAAGTGGCAATGCCATGCCGAAAAATCCCAGAATAGAAAATAAGCATCAAAACCAGAGTGCTTAATATCCCACTGTCTCCTCAAAGCTAACTACAACACAATCAGTCACTAACACTTAAATAGTTACTCAAACCACCTTTCCCAAGGCAATCTACGCGCCTAGTCAAAATAAATTCATATTCTAGGTTCAATATCATTACCTCTCCTCTGTACTATTCCTCATAACACCTTCATGAATTCTCAAATACGATGCATTTTAGCACCTAAGCGAGGGTATTTTAGTCCATTCATCTATCTTTATTTACCCGTTTTATTATTTATTTGTGTTTTTGTCTATTTCAGGTCAATAACGTGAAAATGGGCTAATTTCAGTCCATTAAGGCCTTTTTAGAGTCAAACTAAGTCTTGGTGAAAATTTGGAGTAAAAGGAGGCTAATGCTAAAAACTGCCTAGTTGGAACGAGCGTGTGATCGATTGAACCCTGAATGATCGAACCAACTCTGATCGATCACACCATACCTCTGATCAATCACACTGTTGGTTGGATCGATCGAACTATTCGCAGAGGTTATAAAAAATTAGATCTAAAGCTCATTTGGAACCAACTCGGGCTGTGCTTGAAAAAGGAGATCCTAGGGCAAAGTTCTCACATTTTTGGGCTCTAAAAGCCTTGTATATAAGAGGGATTGAACCAATTTTGTAGGGAGATTCATATTTTTACATTGTAATTTCTATATTGTAGTAGTTTCTCTCTCTAGAAAGTTAGAGATTAGGTTAGAAGAAAAGAGGGAAGTGGAAGCACATCTCAAGAACACATATCAAGATCCACATACTCTCTATCTCTAGAGCTTCAAATAAGAAGAATAAGAAGAGGAAGAAAGAGATGGAGCCATGTTTGGAGCTTGCCCTTGAGGGTTTCATGACCACATCCACTTCCTCCATGATTGGCTAGATCTACACTTAAGGCTTGGATGAGCCCTAAGTCTTGTATAATCTAAACCCTTATATTTCTATTTTTTATGAATTTATATATATTGTTGTGATTAGTGGTTAGCCTTGTGATTGTTGATTTAATTCTTCCTTATGATTCTCTATTTTAATTATATGGTATCTTATGTGTGATTATTTGGGGAATTGATCTCTACATTAGATTCTCTATGTTGGTTGTATGTCTATGTGTGATTAATTAAGGATTTAGTGATGGCTAAGCATGGTTTCATTGAATGGGTTTGTCAATTAATTTGATTGATTATACTTATACTTGATGGGTTGTTCTACAATTTAATTCATTTTTGTAAGTAGGTAAACAATCTATTCTTGATTTGATACTCCACACTTATTATTGCAAATTTCATGATTCTCTAGATTGATGTGTGCTCTCATTAGATACATTTGTTAATTAATTGATGGATTATGCCTTTGTCTTGGTGGGTTGTTCAACACTTAGTTTACTTGTTGGTTAGGTAGACAATTCACTCTTGCATTAGATAGTTCACACTTTTACATGCAAATTGTGTTTATGTTTGTGGCCATATCTAGATTGCAATAATATATTCCCCATTAATGGGAAGCAAGTGGTTAATTACATGAGCTTAGTGGTGATTCCAACACCCTAAGACCTCTCTTCATATCTCTTAAATCCCTATCTCTCACTAGTTTACTTTAATTGCATTTTAATTTAATTGTTTTCTAGAGTAATCAACCAACCCAACCCTCCTTTGCAATCTTTTGATACGCTAGAGTCGAAGTTAAATTCCAAGACGTATAATCCATGCGAACGATCCCTACTCGTTATACTTCATTAGTTGTAGTAGTGGTTTTTTAATTGTAAATTTGACTAGAAAGGCTTCCTAAACCACAATCATATTTTAACCTTGCAAAGCGACATCTCGCATTAAAAGTCCGTTTTCTAAACACATAGAAAGGGGCATCGTCAAATTTTGGCGCCATTGCCGGGGATTAACAATTTTGTTGGAATTAGACTAAACAATAGTGTTCATTTGATTGCTTCTATTTTTATTTTACTTTCTATTGTATATTCTTTTCTCTTGTTCTCATTATTATTTGTCAATTAGGTACTTAACTACAAGAAAGGCAAACCTTGGATCTTGAAGCAATCATTGGAGCTTAAAATTAACATTAAAATTTGAAGTTGTTTAAGGACCTTTGTGAGCAATTCTTGAAACTGTTATATTTTAATTGTGCACTTCTTTGCATGCCTGTGATAGCCCTTGTTGAGGCTAATTTCATTGCTTTAATTTTTGTCCAAGCATCAGCCCATGTGGAGGCTATTATTTTTTGCATTTGGATTTTAATTATGAATAGAGGGATTCTTTGATCCAAGTTTGGGGGGGAATTACTTGCATTCACCTTATGCTCCTCCATCATATTTTAATCCTTATGAGATTGAGTACAATTCATTTCAAGCATCATCATCTTATTATGGACTTGAATATTCTCATTATCCTCCTTGTGAATACTACCCTCCCCCACCATTTTATGATGAACCAACTCCACCACCTTCTAGGTACTCACCCACATTTTAAGAAAAAGTGTTAGCTTTAGTTGATGTGCATATTTCAAAAACTCCACATAGTAATTCTCATTCTCAAATCTTAGCCAAGCTTGAAGCTCAAGTAGAGCAAATTGCAAGTACTCTTTCTCGTCAAGAGAATAAGGAAGAGGTAAATGAAAAAATGGCAAGAACTTTAATTTATATAGATGAGGATGATGAAAATGAAAAGGAGTATGAGACAAGTGAGCTAATACCTAGCACTCTATCTTGTATAGAGGAGGAAGTGGCAAGTGAGTTAGTGGCTAATCCAATAGAGCAAAACATGATTAATGAGGACTTTCCTTTTATTGATCATGATTTTATCCCGACTATTGCTACTTTAGAGAGTGAGGAGATGTTGACCACTATAGAGGTAGGAGAGGAGGAGGAGGAACTTGTTGAAGAGAACCTTCCTTCTATTATCTCCAAAGACCCTCTTGAGACATGCCTTTTTGAAATGTATAAAAATTGTGATTTTGACCTTGAAAGCTCCAAAAATGAAGTTAACTCTCTAATGGACTCCTTAGTTAACTTGGAAGGTGTAGAGATGGTGATTTTTGAGGAAGAGAAAAAGGATGAAGAGAAGGTATTTCTTGATATTCCAATTGAGTCTTTGAAAGACATTGACTTGCCAATTCACAAAAGGAGAGATTCTTTGAATACACTTCAAGAGCACAAAATGAGGCAAGGCCAACCATTGTTGATTTTGTTTTCAAGACCGTAGATGAAAGGAACAAAATCACCTCTTTCATTTCTTTTCAAGTTATTCTTTTAAAGGATGATTTCATTGTCATAAGTGAGGCATCAAATGAGAAAAGTGAAAAGAGGATCAATAAGGATGTCTCATATCCGGTTTTTGATTCGTTCGACTAGTGAGTCAACCCAACATCTTGTTAGAGACGTTAAACACTAGTTTTTCACAGAGTTTTAAAACTCTATTCGTCCCTCATTTCTTTTTATTTTTTATTCTTGTGTACATTCTTCCATCTATTTTTCAATCTTCATTCTTGTTACCATCATTGGGGCTTAGCATAAGATTTTCTGCACTTTCAGCTCAAAATTAGGCATTTAGTGCCTGTTCGATCGATCACAAGAGATATTAGATTGATCGAACATCATCTCTACATACTCTCATCTCTCTGTTCCATCGTTCGAAGATTCTCTGCATATTTCATCTCTCTGTGTATTGTTCGAACTTTTTCTCCGATCATTCCAAGTTTACTTTGATCGATCCGGTTGTCCCTGTGATCGATCTCACTTCCATACCTAGAAAATTTTCAAAGCTCTGCAAATTTCATGCCTCTGTCCTATCGTGCGAGCATAAAGATTGATCATGGTGTGATCGATCCAAGTCAGGATCGATCACAGCTTTGTTCTTTTGACCCTTTGACTTTTTCCTTTTTCTATTTTTATTTTATTTTTCATTTTCTTTTAATTTTGTCATTTTCTTTTATTTTATTTAGTTACTTTTCTCTTGAAAAAAAAAAAAAAAAAATTTGTTTCTTTGCATTCTTTATTTCCTTGCATTTTTACTAATTGTATTTTTATTTATTTTCCTTTTTATTTTTGTTTGTGTACATATTTGTTTTGTCTAAAAATAAATAAATAAATAAAATAATCATTCAAAGTGGCATTTCAGCTTGCTAGAGATGTTAAACTTAGCACCCACATGACACATTGTGTCTTTTATCTATTGTATAATACATATTCATTTTCATTTTTATTTCTTTATTTTTCTTACCTTTTGTTTCCTTGTACATACTTTCATAAAAAGAAAAATATAAAAACTTTTCACCATTGTGCCCTTATGTGTAGTCATGCTACTTTCATATTTTCTATTGGGCTTGATCTCATATCTCTCTTTCATCTTTTGTTATATTGCCTTAGAATGCATGATTTGATTATTCTTATCCCATTTGATATTTGATGTGCATTTGTTAGTGTAGTTATTCAAATAGGTTGTTGTTTCCAAGTTTAGGGAAAACCCTTTTCATATTGGATCATTGCCGGGCTTCATCCTTTTGCCACCACGGTATACTCTTTCCATCTTTTCTATTATTCTCATTGTACATTGAGGACAATGTGTGGTTTAAGTTTGGGGGTAACGTGACTTTGTTACATTCTACCTAAGTTTGAGACTTAATTGCATGATTGAGATTTGGGATCCATTTGAGCTATGATTTTGATCTTTTGAGGACTATATTGCTTAGAATTTAAAACTTGCTTGACTTAAGAGTCCAATACTCCTTGTATGCCTTGTGGATGTCATTTATGAGTAAATTTTTGGAAAGATTGATATCTTGCTTGCATTTATGATCCACATCATCTTGATTTTGTGATTGTTTTGAGATTCACTCTAGGATTTTACACTAGCACAGGCGCACACTAGCATTCATTTATGGGGTACATGCTTTGTTGATTATTGATTTGGTTATATCCCAATTGAGCTAGTAGTGCATTGAAAGCTTTCATCTTGACAGAAGTGGATAACAATCCCTTTTCATTGAGTAGTCGAGATTCTGGCCTCATCAAGCACTGAATTTCTCGCGCCAAAAGGTGGAGGGCCCAAACTCTAGGTTAAAAAAATAAAAAATAAAAAGGTTGCAAAAGCAAATAAAAAGTGGAGACTTCTCCCAAAAAGTGAGAAATGGAAAATGATTAGATAGAGGTTGTTTTAATTTGTAGCCTAGTTGATTTGAGCTTGTAAGTCTTTAGGAGTGTTTAAACACCTAATGCCCTAAAGCCGTCCGGTTTGGGAGTCATTGACATAACGCTCAAGCTCATGGATCGCAAGAAAGCTTAATAGATCAACACATTGCACTATGCTTCCATCTTTGATCCTTAGGAATAGAAAAAAAAAAAAAAAAAAAAAAATCGAGTGAAAAGAATAGGCACACCTAGATCAATTCAGCTTTAATAAAAGGTCCACTCTTTGTCTTGATGATTGGCACTAGATTTGTGTGCTAGTTTGAGGGTAAGGATGTGATCATTTTTTTAGTTGGCTTAGATAGCAACATATTTGATGCCGGTCCACTTAAAAAGGATTCTAGAGTTGCTTTGATTTGCATGATCATTGTCTTGATGTGTGGAGGACCATATTTGCTTGTTTGATATTGAGATTTTGGGAGATTGCTTGGAAATGGTTGAAAAATTGCATACTTGAGATAATTTTCTCCCAATGCTTGTTTGGAATATTGGTGCCTTTTTAGTGAGAAGGAGCTTAATGTTTGTGGATATCATTTCTGTAAACCCTTAAGAGACTTCACTCGTCCACTAGGGGTAACCTACGGGTTTAAAAGGCTTATTGCATATGCTAAATGCAATCGTGTTTCCTACGAAAGTGACGTTATCCTTTTATTGCTTTCTAGTTCGTAGTTCATTGCTAGGGAATAGCAATATCTAAGTTTGGGGGTGTGATAAGTGCTTAAATGTGACGCATTTTAGCACCTAAGCGAAGTAATTGTAGTCTCATCTATCTTTATTTACCCGTTTTAGTACTTATTTGTGTTTTTGTCTATTTCAGGTCAATAACATGAAAACAAGCTAATTTCGGTCCATTAAGGCCTTTTTGGAGTCCAACTAAGTCTTGGTGAGAATATGGAACAAAAGGAGGCTGATCTAGAACAAAAGGAGGCTAATGCTGAAAACTGCCTAGTTGGAACAATCGTGTGATCGATCAAACCCTGAACGATCGAACCAACTCTGATTGATCACACTAAACCTCTGATCGATCACACCATACCTCTAATCGATCACACTGTTAGTTGGATCAATCGAACTGTTCGTAGAAGTTATAAAAAAATAGATCTAAAGCACATTTGGAACCAACTCGGGGCTGTGCTTGAAAGAAGAGATCTTAGGGCCGAGTTCTCACATTTTTGGGCTCTAAAAGCCTTGTATATAAGAGGGATGGAACCATTTTTGTAGGGAGATTCATATTTTTACATTGTAATTTCTATATTGTTGTAGTTTCTCTCTCTAGAAAGTTAAAGATTAGGGTTAGAAGAAAAGAGGGAAGTGAAGGCACATCTCAAGAACACATCTCTAGATCCACATACTCTATATCTCTAGAGCTTCAAAGAAGAAGAAGTAGAAGAGGAAAAAAAAGATGGAGCCATGTTTGGAGCTTGCCTTTGAGGGTTTCATGACCATATCCACCTCCTCCATGATTGGCTAGATCTACACTTAGGGCTTGGATAAGCCCTAAGTCTTGTGTAATCTAAACCCATGTATTTCTATTTTTGGGGATTTAGATATATTGTTGTGATTAGCAGTTAGCCTTGTGATTGTTGATTTAATTCTTCCTTATGATTTTTTATTTTAATTGCATGTTGTCTTATGTGTGATTATTTGGGGAATTGATCTCTACACTAAATTCTGTATGTTGGTTTCATGTTTATGTATGATTAATTAAGGATTTAGTGATGACTAAAAATGGTTTTCATTGAATGGGTTTGTCAATTAATTTGATGGATTATACTTATGATTGATAGGTTATTCTACAATTTAATTCATATTTGTATGTAGGTAGACAATCTATTCTTGTTTTGATACTCCACACTTATTATTGCAAATTCCATAATTCTCTAGATTGATGTGTGCTCTCATTAGATACATTTGTTAATTAATTGATGGATTATGCCTTTGTCTTGGTGGGTTGTTCTACACTTAGTTTACTTGTTGGTTAGGTAGACAATTCACTCTTACATTAGATAGTTCACACTTTTACATGCAAATTGTGTTTATGTTTGTGGCCACATTTAAATCGTAACAATGTATTCCCCATTAATGGAAAGCAAGTGGTTAATTACATAAGCTTAGTGGTGATTCCAACACCCTAAGACCTCTCTTCATATCTCTTAAATCCCTATCTCTCACTAGTTTACTTTAATTGCATTTTAATTTAATTGTTTTCTAGAGCAATCAACCAACCTAACCCTCCTTTGCAAGCTTTTGATACGCAAGAGTCAAAGTTAAATTCCAACACGTATAATCCATGCAGACGATCCCTACTCACTATACTTCATTAGTTGTAGTAATGGTTTTATAAATGTAAATTTAACTAGAAAGGCTTCCTAAACCACAATCATATTTTGACCTTGCGAAGCGACCTCTCGCATTAAAAAATCCATTTTCTAAACACATAGAAAGGGGCATCGTCACACCCTTGACCTCGACTAAAGTCAAATGGGGCTACCAGCTAAACCTATACGATCACCCTCATCCTAATCATTCCAATCGAAATTCTATCTCTTTGGATCCTCAAACAACCAGCATTATCTTTCGATACTCCAAACATAACCGGAATACAAGTCTAGTCCACATCATTCAAATTCTAAAACATAATGCACACGATAACATTGTACCTACCCTTTATTACCTCATCCGTAAAGACCAAACACTCCAATGACTACATACTGCCTCCTTTATTAATCAATCATGCACTACACATCCAAAACTAACTACTATACACCACTTCGAGACTCTCTAGTCAATCGTGCCAACATACGACCCTGTTCACCAACCGAGCTATGTAATCAACTCTCTGAGAGTCAATTACCTGCAACACACTCCTGTAGCTTCCCAAAATGAGAACCACCCTCGACTAGACAGTCTCTAAAACTCACTCTTACAAGACCATAAAATGATCCACATCTAACAATCGGTCATCTGACACTGGCATGACTGTAGTTAATGCCTATGCCACCCCATACCAATAGAGTCTAACAAATCCCCTTAACAACCATAACTAACATGATTCATCAGACTGCACTAATATACCCAAAATATATGTCTACAACCCACAGACTACACTCTTAACTCTAACAACCTTTATCACACCGACCACAAATCGGTTTGAGGAGAACCTTCATACCAAACCGTGACATACATCACAAGTACTAAAATCCAAAAACACAAGTCCTTCACAAAGACCTCTCATCACAACCTCGACCTCCAAGGTCACAAGACCCCGTACACCGATGCATGAACTCACACACAACATGGACACCATGTCATACAACATGAACCCATTCTAAGATCATGCTCTAAGCACCACACTAAATTGCAACAAGAAGATCAGAATGACCATACCGAATAGCTCAATCCACGAGCTAGAAGTCCAAGTCATTCGTTCGATAAGAACTGGCACTTAACAACCCTAGAGCAACTGAGCTCCTCGCCTACTTATCGCAACAAGTACTCTACAGTACTAGTTACCATCTCATGCTCAACCGCATATACATATAGACATCTAACTATAATAATCATAACCCATACCATGATATAACCGTGATCCTTCATCTGAAATTTAAATAACCCATCTTTCTATGATCATTATTCTTTTTTAAAAAAATAATTGTTTAAACCATGCTTAAATACCTGTCACAATACCATACGAAACATGCTTGCATATACCGTGCTCACTACTTGCCACATTATCATTTAAATTATAATTGTACAAACCGTACCTACCACTTGCCACTACCATACACTTCATACTTGTCATCTTATCAAAATGAGCATTCTTTTAACCACTTTCACATTTCATTTACATTATTAGATCACATAATTATTTTACATACATGGCCATGTAACATAAATTTTTGCATTTAAACACGTAAACATGTGAACGCTTAGCAAGAAACCATATCTTTCAAAACCGTGAACACACAAGCAATTAAGCAAATAAGCATGCTTCTCAAATAACAAACAGTTTAACACATAAACACATAGATAATGCAAATAACCCGTCCACAAAACCCTAAGCAGGCCTCTACCCGTTGTCCTAATGGTTTTCGAACCATCACCCTAATACCAACTTTGTAACGACCCAAACCCAAGGTCGTCTAAGGGTATTATGGTCAATTCCAACGTTGATACATAATATACGTGTCATCCCAAGGCTTATAGTACATCATATCACTAACATCACAGAAGACTCACAAATGCAGGTGGATAAGGTTGTGTCGATAGCCACTTCCTTCCCATAACCAGAAAATAGTAATATAAGGGGTGAACACAATGGCTCAGTAGGATGTGCCTAAAACACACCTCTTAATGACCCCGTGAATCCAAACAAAGCATAGAGTACGAAGAGGTGGGATCGTACCATTTTAGGGGAAAATACAACAACTACAATGTCAACTAAACCACAAACGCACCATGCAATGTCAATGGAATGCAATACACCAATGTTGCTCTCCATTTCCAAACCATTTTCATTTTTCCATTCCTAACCGTTAATGTAACTCGGTCCATAGCAGCTCTATGCTACACGAGAGAAGGATTGGCTAACTATTCCTGACCACAAGGCAACTCCAGGGTGTCATTTGGGGCCTAGTTAGCTCAACTACGCTAGGGTCCCTCCCTAGTTCCATCTAGATCACATTAATGCAATAGACCACTCGGCAACTCCTAGGTACCCGGGTTTTCGCAAACCAATTTCAAATCTTTTCCCCAAAACGAGTTTCTTTTCTTTTCAAATCAAATTTCCCATTTCTTCCCAATGTCATGCATAAATACTGTACGCCTTCCAATGCAATAACAAGTATACAATTTTCACACCCTTCATTTATATCATGTTTGCATGCTTTGAACAAGATAGATCAACAATTATCAAGCAACTTAATATCAACTATAGCATTTGGCATTTAAAGTATTCATAGCAAAATTCAAGTGCACACTTAAATAAAATCTCAATTAAGCATGCAAATTTTACAAAACCTCATATAAAACATAACAAATCATGCATTTCATTTATACACATATCTCTAAGACTTAGTGGCCATGAACAAGTATCACATTTAAGCATGGTATGACAAAATTACGAAGAGATAATTCACTAAAATCAAAGAAATGAACCTTAGAAAATCCCTACCTCAATATAGAAGAAAAACCTCAAAATAAGTCCAAATCCCGAAAATTTAAAGTGCTCCAAATGGGACTTTGTTTGAATAAATCAAAACAAAGTAAACGTCGTACTCATTGACTTTGCCTTCAGTGGCTAAACCAAAATCTCAATAGAATGGTGAGGATCTAAGCTTAAAGTGAAGGAGAAAAAGAAAAAAGAAAATGCAAGGAGAGGGAGAAAATAACGCAAGAAAAAAGGGAGGAGAATGATTAGACTAATGGCTTAATGATCATTATAATGACTAAAACATGGTGGGTCCCACGAGCTTAAAATATCTCCTTTTACTTTACACACACACACACACACACACACACAACATAGCCACAAATTCAAACATATAGCCAAGTAATTATACACCAAATAATACAAAATACAATGGTCCTAAAAAATAACTCTCATGCACAACAAATTCGGTTACGGGTCCCGCCCGGGACCTTCCGGCCCGAAAAACAAAAAAATGCCAAAATGGCCAACGATGCATTTCTAAGAGTCCTAAACTCAAAGAAATGTTCCGACCAACTCTTAGAACTCACTCGGCACACCCCACGGTGTTTGGCATGAAAAACGAGGTGAAACAAAATAATCCCCAAAAAAAATCAAAAATTCCTCGGAAAATGGAAAATATGAAAAATGAGAAATATTATAGTGTCTCCAAGCAAAATTTGTTATAAAGAGAAGAATGACATGTTATAAAGAGAAGAATGACATGGCTCGATACATGGCTGCATCAAAATGTAGCTCATGTTCTCACTTCTAATTCTTTTAGAATAAAAGATAATGGTGAAATAATTGGAAGTCATCTTTAATAGCAAGTAATGTCACTAGTTCAATTAGGTTCTGGCACCTTCTCATGGTCTTTCATTATGTGATTTTTGTCCTAAGGAAGAATGATATTGACATAGTTGGACATTTTTGTAATAAATTTTTCCAAAAATAAAAAATTTCCTTCCACTAAAAATAGATATCAATTTGATAATTCAATTTCAAGCATATATATTTCGACATTGACACGCCTGAGTGGAGTGTAAAATACAGATAAGTATACATGGAGAGAGTACGTGTTTGGTTAATTTGTATGACTACTAGGCTGTCTACCAGATCTGAAATAAGGAAGACGTATTGCGGGCTTCAGACTTCATATGGTTTCAGACTTCTACTTGACTTTTGCATACAAATAATTTAGTTTGAGAAAGGATAGGATGAGGAATGAGAAAAGAAGTTACAATTCCAATAAGACACTTCTTGACTGGTGATACATGTCATAAAATATTTTGATGATGTGTAGTGCTGGTAGATAACCTTTTCTTGTAATGAACAACTGGCCAAGTTAGCTTTTCATGAAATTCTAAATCAAAGGTCACTATACACAGTTAGAGAAGAGATGAAGCCAACTTAAAAAGATTAAATTCTAACAAAACCTCTCCTTTCAAATCTACATGACCTTTTAGCAAAAATCAACGGCTACAGCAACTCGAAATCCTTTCTTCTATTTTTTTGTCAAAGTTGTGTTGGGAGAGATAACAATAAACAAATATAGTGGAATAACTCTTCTCCCTATATGCAAGCAAATATAGTATATCTCTACTTTTATATGTGCTGAAAATAATAGGAAAAAAAAACAATCACACCAAGCCACAAGAGCACAAGCAATTTTTTACGTGGAAAATTTCCCTAATGTGAGGAACAAAAACCACAGGACCTAGTCCAGTTGAAACCTCCACTATCAACCAAATAATGGGTACATAAAGTCTTCTCTAATCGTAATTAGAGTCTATAATACATCTCATCAAGATATCACCAATTTTGGCAAAACAAAGAGAATTGGAGAGAAAAATACCAAAACTGGTTACTGTTCACGGGCACGAATCACTGTTCTCAAGCTTAAAATTTGATCTCCACCGTTCAAATTTTAACTCATTGAGTCATGAACCTCTCCTCCAAATTTCAGCTCGATCGGACCACGGACGAAGCGGGATCGGATGTTTGATAAAATCTGGGCAGAATAGAAAAAACCTACGTTTTTCTTCTCTCTCTTGTGTAAAAAATGGCTGATCTCTCTCCCTCTTTTATTCTGACTTCCTTAGGGTTATTTACCCTAAAGAGCTGGGCTTTGGCTTTAATAAAACCCACTTGGGCTTTCCTCCATATAGAAGGAAATAAACCCAACAAATCTCCCCCTTTCCACTATGTGGAGGTAATCGCCATCCCGGCGATCGAACAACAAACTTCAAGCTTTTCTCTTGGTAGGGTCTTTATCAACATATCAGAACCATTATCATCAGTGTGAACCTTCTCAAGTTCAAGTAACTTATTGTTCAACACATTTCTGATCCAATGGTATCGTACATCAATGTGCTTAGATCTTGCATGAAAACTGGAATTCTTAGCAAAATGAATAGCACTCTGGCTATCACAAAACAACACATACCTCTGCTGCTTGAAACCAAGTTCTCTCAAGAACTTCTTTGCCCATAGCAACTCTTTAGTCGCTTCCTTTGCTGTAATAAACTCTGCCGCTATCGTAGAAAGAGCAAGACACTTTTGAAGTCTCGATTGCCAACCTACAGCCCCACCTGCAAAAGTGATCAAATAACCCGAAGTAGACTTACGAGTATCCACATCCCCTGCCATATCTGCATTTGTGTAGCCAACTAACAATGGTTGTCCGTTTCCCAAACCAAGTCTCAAATGGGAAGTGCCTCGAAGATACCTCATGATCCACTTCACTGCATTCCAATGTTCTCTTCCCGAATTTGACAAGAATCGGCTAACTACACCAACTGCATGGGCTATATCTGGTCTTGTGTAAATCATTGCATACATCAAACTTCCTACTGCTAAGGCGTAAGGAACTCTTTCCATGTCTTCCTTTACCTTATTTATAAAAGGACATTGCTTTGTACTCAGTCTGAAGTGGGTAGCAAGATGAGAGCTAACCACTTTAGTGTTGTCCATATTAAACCTCTGAAGCACTTTTTCAATGTACTCCTCTTGTGACAAATATAACTTCTTGGTACTCTTATCACGACTGATTCTTATGCCAAGAATTTTCTTTGTTGGCCCCAAATCCTTCATAGCAAATGACTTACTCAATTGCTTCTTCAACTGGTTAATCCTTAAAGCATTCCTGCCAACAATCAACATGTTATCCACATAAAGTAGTAGAATAATAAAATCATCATCAGAGAATTTTTTAACAAATACACAGTGATCAGAAGTTGTCTTCTTGTAGCCTTGCTCTTCCATTACAGACTCAAACTTCTTATACCACTGTCTCGGTGCTTGTTTCAAACCATATAGGCTTTTCTTCAGCTTGCACACATAATCCTCTTTCCCTTTCACTTTGAAACCCTCTGGCTGCTTCATATAAATTTCTTCCTCCAAATCACCATGAGGGAAGGCAGTTTTCACATCCATTTGCTCAACTTCCAAGTCAAGACTAGCTGCTAGGCCGAGTGTTATACGGATCGATGACATCTTTACGACTAGAGAGAAGATCTCATTAAAGTCAATACCTTTTCTCTGACTGAACCCTTTGACAACCAATCTAGCTTTGTACCATGGCTGTGAAGAGAAACCATTTGGTTTCTTCCTGTAAATTCACTTGTTTTCCAAAGCTCTTTTTCCTTTAGGTAGCTTCACTAACTCAAAAGTGTGATTATCATGCAATGACTGCATCTCATCTTGCATGGCCTCAACCTACTCTGTCTTGTGTTCATCTTTAATGGCTTCTGCAAAACACTGGGGCTCTCCCCCGTCAATTAATAACACATACTGCTCTGCTGAATACCAAGTGGAAGGACATTGGTCTCTGGGAGACTTCCTGGATGGAATCTCTGGTGGAATTTCTAGCGCTGTCAACTGCTCATCAGTCTCAACATCTTCCTGAACCTGTAGGGGAATATCCACATTACCTGTACACTGGTGGTCATCTTGAACATCATTCCCAACCTGAGATGGCAGATTCTTCAGAGGAGCTGGATCTACATCAGTCAAGATATCACCTTGCTGAGACATAGATTTCCCTGCTTTCTCAATATCCTGAATCGTCTGATCTTCTACAAACACGACATCTCTGCTTCTCACAATTTTCTTCTCAACTGGATCATAAAGCTTGTACCTAAACTCATCTTAGCCATAGCCAAGGAATATACACTGTCGCGTTTTCACATTAAGTTTGGACCTTTCATCTTTTCGAATATGCACAAATGCTTTGCACCCAAAAACACGTAGATGATTATAAGAAACATCCTTACCTGTCCAAACTCGGTCTGGCACATCAAACTGTAGAGGAACACAGGGTGTAAGATTCAATACATGAACAACTGTGCTCAATGCCTCCCCCCAAAAGGATTTTGGCAACTGGGCTTGTGAAAGCAAACATCTTACTCTCTCAACTAGTGTCCTGTTTATCCTTTCTGCTACGCCATTCAACTGAGGAGTTTTTGGAGTTGTCTTTTGATGCTGGATACCCTGCTGTCTACAATACTCATCAAAAGGACCAGAATACTCTCCGCCGTTATCAGTACGAATGCATCTCAGTTTCTTCCCAGTCTGTCTCTCAACTAGGGCTTGGAATTGCTTGAATACTGCTAACACTTGGTCTTTTGAATTCAAAGTGTATACCCACAACTTCCTTGAATGGTCCTCTATGAAGGTCACAAAGTATCTGGAGCCACCAAGTGTTCTCGTCTTCATAGGGCCACACATAATATCCAAAGAGTTAGGAAAATGGCTGATGACTCTAATTCATCATAAACATGTGGATCAATATCAGTTGAAGGATGATCGGCCAAGAAATCAGCCAGAACCCTTCCTTTAACTGATTTTTGTAGGACAAAGATAAGATTGAATTCCATCAAGGCCAATGCCCACTTACCTATTCGGCCAGTGATCAATGGCCTTGATAGCATATATTTAATCACATTAGTTTGACAAAGAATGTAAACATCAATCGGCCATATATATATTCTTAATTCTATGGCTGAATAATACAAAGATAAATAAAGTTTCTCAATTGCAGAATATCTGTATTCAACATCAGTTAATACTCTGCTTAAATAGTAAACAGTATGTTCCTTTCCAAGTTCATTATTCTGATCAAGCATGCTGCCAATTGATTCTTTTGCAGCCGATAAATAAAGCTTCAACGGCCATTTCTTCCTTGGAGGCATCACTACCGGGGGGTTTGCCAAATATTCTTTTATTTTGTCAAAAGCCTTCTGATGGGATTCATCCCAATGAAAATTTTCATATGACTTCAATTTTAATAAAGGGGAAAAAGCATGTACTCGGCCAGCATGGTTAGCAATAAATCTTCTAAGAAAACCTACCTGGTCGAGAAACCTTTGCACCTGTTTTTTGCTGGTTGGAGTGGTAGCATTCATAATAGCTTTGGCCTTGTTCTGATCAATTTCTATGGCTCAGTGGTGTACCAAAAATCCCAAGAAATTCCCGGCTGAGACCCTAAACGCACACTTTAATGGGTTCATTTTCAACTTGTGAACTCTCATCCTTTCAAAAGCCTTTTTCAAGTGTTTCAAATGCTGTTTTTTGGCCGATGATCACAACCACATCATCTATGTAGACTTCCATGAATCGGCCAATTATATCATGAAAGATTGAATTCATTGCCCTTTGATAAGTAGCCCCTGCATTCTTTAGGCCGAATGACATTACAACCCACTCAAAAGTACCAATTAACCCAAGACATCTAAAAGCCGTTTTGGGAATATCCTCCACGGCTATATAGATTTGATTATAACCTGAATGGCCGTCTATAAAAGACATTATTTCATGCTTAGCAGCCGAATCAATAAGTTGATCAGCCACTGGCATTGGATATTCGTCTTTTGGAGTGGCAGCATTTAAATTGCGAAAATCCACACAAATTCTAAGTTTGCTATTTTTCTTTATTACTGAAACAACATTAGATAACCATTCAACATTCCTAACCGTTCGGATAAATCTTGCCTTGAGAAGTCTTTCAATTTCTTCCTTAATTTTAAGCATTACTTTTATGGATACCCTCCTTGGTGGTTGCTTATATGGCTGAAAATCTTTCTTGATGGGTAATCTGTGTTCTACCAACTCTCATGCTAGGCCAAGCATTTCTTCATAACTCCAAGCAAAGCAATCCTTATATTTCTCTAATAATTTGATTAAATCAGCCTAAAAATTAGGCTCAAGCAAAGCATTAACAAATAATGGCCGATAATCTTTTTCAGTACCAACATTAATTTCAAATAAAGGATCTTAAACCTCTATTTTATTATCTTCCATCCTGGAAGGGGCTGACTCCAAATCTTCAAGTTGGATTGCATCAAACTTCTTAACACCTTCTTCAACTATATCGGTCGTATTGGCCGATACTTCCTCACATAATTGTTCTTCTCTGGCTAATCGCTTTTCAGCCAGATATGCTTTCAAGTTTATGCAAGCGGCCCTGAAAACTTACTGCTTCTTTTCTTCTTTAGTTGTGTGATCCATCATAAACGTCTTTAATTTCTTTAATGGTCAACCTGAAAATATCAATTTTCGGCCGAACTATCTCTATCAATAGCTCTTCAATATCAGTATTTACCAGGTTTTTCTTCATTGTTGCTGCTGCTAGTCGACCCATCCTGTTGATGCCTACAAATTTGATAGGTACAATAGTTTCATCATAAAGTGCAGATTCGGCCGAATACACCCTAGCTATAAAGGGTTTATTATCGGCCTCAACAATTTTTACCTCACACTACAACAGTTATGGCTTTCACCAACGCTCCAAAACGTTGGTGAAAGCCTTAAAAAGTGCTGGTGAATTACCAGCGCTTTTGAAAAAGCACTGGTGAAGGGTCTATACCAACGCTTCTTAAAGAAGCGCTGGTATAGGGTCATTTTATTTTTTTCCTCTTTACCAGTGCTTCTTAAAAAAGCGCTGGTAAAGGGTCTTTTTTTTTTTTTGGGAAAAATATCTCTTATCTTTACTACGCTAAATGTCATTTAATATAACACAAATTGGCAATATGAAAATACCATCCAAATTGTTTTTACATAATACAACCACAAGTTAACCTGCTGCCAATATGAAAAATACCATCGAAATTGTCTACTGATAGATAAAGCTGGTAAATGTCAACCAAAACCAAAAAAATGTCAACCAAAAAGCCAAAATGTCTACTAATACAACCATAAGTTAACCTGCCAATATGAAAATACCATCCAAATTGTCTAGATCTACTAAATGTCACACAAAAAGAATTAAGAATTTTTGCCAAATATAGTACAAGTTTTTCAAAAAGAACCCATCCAAGGTGAAGGAAATGCAGAAAGCACAGCCACAACCCCATCTTCAGCTTCAACTTCAACAACTCTTCTTGCCCATTTGATTTGAATTACCCTACATTTTTTATAAATTCATTAAGCGCACATTACAATAAATGAAAATTTAACATATAAGAGAAATTAAATAAATTAAATAAATTCCAGAAAAAAAAAACCTCTGATAGTGACACCTCATTTTCTTAAAAGCAATGCATAACCAAACTTCTCCATAACAATTGAAAGTAACTCCCAGACTCTTCCAGTTATTTCTTACTCAGAATTAATACTGAATATAAAACGAGACCATAAAGAAAAAATAAAAATGAAATAACTCTTACTTACAATTAACTCCGGAAAAAGAATATCATTCTGAGGGCACACCCCCAATCCTTTTCTTGTCTCATCCTGAAGAAATAACAATAATTACAAAATCGAAAAAGAGTCCGTCTAAACAAGATATCAAGCATTAAAAAAAGAGAGATAGATAAATGAATTCGACTATAATATGACGCGACCATCAAAACCAACACCAATAAGATTAGCTTATGCATTCTGCAATTGCTATAATGAGTACAAATGAATGCCATAGAAATGGGGACAATCCATATAAACCATTTTGAAACCTCCACTTGTCAGAAGAAATAAGAAGAAAGATGAGAAAGGAATTTGAATCAACCAATAAAAAGGGAAGAAAAGCATGATCTAGCCAAATATGCCTTAACATATTGATCAAATAATGCTGGATAGATTTATAGTTGAAATGTAACAAATTTACCATACAAGAAGAACCAGAGTCATTTTAACATGGACCAAAAACCAGAGTACTCAACTACTCATATCAATAATGGAGAGCTTCATGACAAATGTCCAACACTACTGCTACCTTATAGACAATCAGTGCTATGCTTGCGTAGCTAATGCATCACTGTGATGAGAAGTTAGAGGTCTGCATTCACATCTTTAGCTTAACAATTAATCAAGCAGGAGCAACCAACTAACTTAATGTAAGAACAAGAAAGGTAAGAAACAGAAACAGAAACAAGGAAAATGCACATAATGCGGGTTGAGAAAAGGGGTGTGGACACATCTTCATTGGAATGCTTATGATTTATTTTGACTTCTGAGCCGGAAGCATCCTTTTTTCCACTAAATTTTTTTTCTCCAAAACCACTTTTGAAATATGAAGTTCCATTTGTGCTGCACTCCATTCTCTTTAGAGAAGACCTAGTCATAGAAAAATTTCTAGTAACTTTCTATCATATACAAAGAACTGTCAAAATAGAAAACTACATACAAAAGTAAATAAAATCTTAAGTGATTTTAAGAAAAGCATAGGATAAAATAATGTCAATTAGTAAGTTATTAGTAGTTGATTGCCTATAATGGATGTTAAATGTCCACACAGAAAATCTTGTCATTGGACAATTCAAAATGATTTCAATGAAAGTATATTTGACCAAAAAAATGAATGCTCACTAAGAGACTTATCAACTTAGTGAATACAATATAGAGTAGATCTATTATGCACGTAACTTAGACAATCGGATACTCAATTAAAAAGTAAACAGCAATTCATGGTCAGTCGACAACCTTCAAAGAAAAACAAAAAGTTTGAATGACATACCTTATCTAGGTAAAGGCCAATTGCGCAATACAATATTGTTTTACGACGAACTTGAATGATCCTGTTAGCTTAGCCAAACCTGATTAATCGAACTATTCATAATCAGATTTTTTCATTTGTAGCCTTATTATACTCCAGCTCCATGATAATGCGACAATCTCCTATGGGAAGTTTAGAAATTTAAGATGAGTCTTAACACCTAAATCCTTCTGTCAACTACTACTACAAGCTTCACGTAATTGATCTGACACTCAATGAATGCGAAATCAATGTAATCACTCAAATAAAATTCAAATACTAATCACTTCCAATTAGTTTTAGGATCAACCTTTGAAATTTGAAATCATGTTATGAACAAAATTATTTCTATATAATTCCAATAGTAATATGTTCAGTTCAAACTTTCCATATATATTTATTGTGGCATCATATTACAGTGTCATCAGCACATCTAGTGACCACAATCTTGTCCAAGCCAGCTGAACAATCCAGTCCACCCCAAAAAGACAAATTGGACAGAATATTCTTCATAATCCAGGTCTACTAGTCTAAGAGGAGCATGTCCACGCCAAATTATCTTGACATCGACACACTTATCAACCTAGATCCCTCCGTAACATTACGTATAAGTCCACCACCCATACCAAGGCCAAGAAAGTAAAAAAGTCCTATAAACATGTCCAAAACCAGGTCCTCATCAACTTAGGACATGTAAAACAGGCTTTATGCCCTTCCTAGCAGAGCAACTTCAAGTGTAAGTATTTGCAGAAGATGCCTTACTTCTATGGCAATATAACAGTTCAGAAAACCCAAAAAGTTATATAACATTCCTTATCCATAAACCAAACTGAAAATTAGAATAACAGAAAACAAAAACAGAATTACAGAAAAAAAAAAAAAAAAAAAAAAAAAAAAAAAAAAAAAAACACTCCACCTTAAACATTGGTCATACAAAAAAAGGTATGCTACTACTAACTCATTTTAACAGCAAGAATGCAAAAATTACCTGCAAAGCGTATGTAATAAACCAAGAAAAATAGAATATCTCATCTTTTAGACCCATCATGTACAGACCCTCTTTTATTTTCTACTCCTGAAGCATTAGAATAAAAAATGAGCTCAGCCTAAAAGTTTTTATAAGCAAGGACTACTCCAATTTTGATATTTCAGAGATGAGAAAGACATCAATGTATGCAAAAATGTACAAAAATAAAAGAGACTAGGAACTTTATGAGTCCATGATTAATAATGTATTACACCCATTACCAAACCTTCTCGAACACAGAATAGCTGATCAGGCGAGAGATTGGATAGAGAAACCCCAGCGGATACCTGCTCACCAATTCCAAGTCAGACAAATTAGCTTGCGCATAAAAAATAATTAATTTAATAAAATTAAAAATAAAATAAAAACTAGAGAGATTATTTGGTGATAGATACAACATGGGCAATAATGAATTTTAAAAAATAAATGACACATACAGCAACCCCCATGGGCAATTCTTCCACAATTAGAAATTTATATATATATATATATATATATATATATATATATAAGTCTAAATCAAAATGTCCAATGAACATAATCATCAACATAACACCAAGATAGAGATTTTTGGACACAATTACAACAAACAAGAACATACCTGAATGAAAAAAAAAAAAGAATCCCTAAGAAATAGAGAAGTGTAGTTGTAATCTGAACCATTGGGACGGCGAACTCGACGAGGCCAAGCTGGACGTCGAATTCCATCAACGGCAACCGGTAATCGATGCCAGCGAGATGAGCAAGGAGATCGTGAACGTTCACAAAGATTATGAGAGCTAAGCCTATGAGTAGAAGAACCAAACCCGAGCCACAGAGAAGAACAATGGTGGCGAACACATATAGGCCGGCGTTCATGTACTTGGACCGGTCTCGAGCCAGCTGGGGTCCGTATATTCGACTCTGTCGGGCCGATGCAAGCTTCACCATTCTGATCAATCAAGACTGGTATGGTATAGGTACGTAGAGAGAGAAAGTGAGGGAAGTGACAGAGAGATTGGAGGCAGAGTTGCTGAGAGAGGGGTGGTTGAGGAGGAGGGGCACGTGTTATCACGATTGAGGAGTTACAGAGAGAGAGGGGGGGCGCAAGTTCAGAGTTGAGACCGAGAATAGAGATGGAGGCGATTGGGGAGTTACAGAGATATAGATAGAGGCGATTGGGGAGTTGCAGAGAGAGAGAGGAGGGGGGGTAAGTTCAGAGTTGAGACCGAGAATAGAGATGGAGATAATTAGGGACGCTAAAGAGAGACTAGGGCTCAGATGAAATTGGTAAAGTTAGAAAAAAAAAGTGAAATAAAATTAGAGTGCCAAATTTTCCCACGCTACATTTAGCACTTACCATGGTTTGTTTAAAAAGCGCTGGTAATTAGTACTCAACACCAACGCCTTTTCATAAGCGCTAGTGAAACCCTAATTTGTTGTAGTGTCATTTTCGCCCTAAAAAAATCAACATTTGATGTAATGTTGATGGGATACACATATTAGGGTGAATCCGATCTCGACCTAAAAGGAGATTGTAGGCTGCAATTGAATCAATGATAAAGAAGGCTGTGAAGGACATTTTGCCACCAATAGTAATTTTCAAAGGAAGAATACCTTTAGTGTTACTAGATCCCCCATTAAAACCACTAATGGCCATATCGGTTGGAACCACATCGTTTATGGTCTTGCCCAATTTCTTCAAAGTAGTTGCTGGAATGACATTTACCACCGAACCATTGTCGACTAACACTTTATTGATTAGCTGACCTTCAACCCAAACCTTAACATACAATGGCCTTGATGAGCACTGAAAAGTGCGTATTTAAATCCCTTAAGTTTAAGCATTCTAGTACATTTATCTATCTTACTTTACCGTTTTAGATTGATTTCGTATTATTTTCATTTTCAGGCACTTATCCCGAAAATAAACTGACTCAGCCAAATAAGAGCTTAATTGAAGCAATTCTGGGATTAAATAAAGAAAGGAGCAAAGTGGAGAAAGAAAGAAGCATATGAAGCCAAAGGTGGGAAGCAGCAAAGTTCGATCGATCCAACTTCAAGGTTCGATCGATCGAACAATGATCGATCTCAGTACTTTAAGATAGATCCAAGCCTTGGCCCAAAAGCATAAAGTCCAAAAGTTCAATCGATCCAACACCACCCTTCTATCGATCGAACACTTTTGTCCTTATTTAAATAATTGATCCTATCCACAGCTGTATCACCCACTAACCACTTTTGTCCTTTTCCCAAAAATATCTCCGAAAATATCTCGGATTTGTCTTTTCCTAAAAAGCTCAACCAGTTGGATCGATCTAGCCTAAGTTTGATGGATCTCAGTTAGTTCGATCGATCCAAGTCCAAGGTTCGATCGATCGAACTTCCTCTAGTACGAAAAAGTTAAATTTTCATCTCATTGAAAGTTGTCCTTTATCCAATCATTAGGGAATATTGTGTGCACGACCACAGCTCATTTTGGGTGCCATTTTGACCTACGTATATAAGGATAATGATTGCTTTTTACAAAGAACAGCCAATATCATTTTCATATCATCTCTTGGAGAGCAAGCATAGAGGAGGAAGCTAGAGACACCATTGGAGTTCTTCATCAACAAGGAGCAGATTTCTTTCATAGAGTTAGCCCTTAAGGGTTGGAGCAACATCCCCATGAGTGGCTAGACATCTTCTTGGGGCTAGAGTTAGCCCCAAGCATGCTTTCTATATCTTAATCTTGTGTATTATTGAGGGATTAGTGTTGTAATTAATGTTTTGACACTTTGATATATATAGATCTTGTTTATTCAATGATTTATGTGGTTTAATGTTTCCAATTGATTATTTCATTCTATCCATGTGTTTATGTATACTAAAATAGATGTTCATGGGTTTGTCTCTAGATTTTATGTTATTGATGCATGTCTATGTGTATTGATGCTATAGATTTGGAGATTGTCAAGACATAGTGCCTAAAAGAATGCTCTTGTGATTTTCTTGATAGTTAATACTTATTCCTTGATGGATTGTGCCTCTCCCCTAGTTTATTTTCATGCTAGTAGTGTAGATGTAGTGTAGTTGTAGTGTAGTGCTAAATGGGAGGACAATCTATGCTTGTTGTTTGATGATCCAAGCTTTTGAATACAAAAAGCATATGTCTCTAACCTTGTGTTGTATTTGGATTGTGAGCTTAATGAAAGGATTAATGACTTGTTTTGATCTATTGTGCCTTTCACATGTTGTTTAGACAATATATGCTTTATTGTTTAGATATATTGTGCCTTTCACATGATGTTTAGACAATACATGCTTAACTAGTCATCCTTACTTGTTGAATCAACCAAACACACACACACTTCAATATTGCAACACACCATTTGCCCTCATTAGTCACTTGTCAACGGTATGGAAATGCATTGCTTGGTGGTGATCTCTAAACCCCAAGATCTTTCTCTCTCTCTTATTTACTCTTAATTGCATTCTTTTGTTATCACTTAGTTTAATTTAGTTGCTCTCTAATCAACCAACCAACCAATTGTTTGATCACTCGACCTACTAGCCCTAATAGCGATTCCACGACCTTGTTCGATCCTCACAATCCCTTGGGACGATCCCTACTCACTCTTGCTATATTTTTAGTGAAGGTAGTAGTGGCTTTTATAAATGTAAAACTCTTGGCCCTCGCCTTAAAACACACACTCTCAAGCTTGACGGTGGTGCGGCAAACACCGGTCAGGCCTCAACTGTTGTGTCATGGCCAAAGGTGGCTTTTCAAAGATGATTTTATCGGCCTCAGTTGGTTGCTCCTAAGAGACCAATCCTACCCCTGCTGATGAACTCTTTGAGTCATTCTTGATTTCTGATGATTTAGTCTCGTCCTTAAGCTCGGCTGACTTAACATCCCTGTTCACCATTGGCTCTGTCCTTACTTCAAACATAGAAGGTAAAACAAATACCATATTACAATTTACCTCATCCAGAAGGGAACCAAAGCGAATTCTGTACTTGGCCGCATGCTTTGGATCTTGATCTGGCTAATCATCTTTTTCCTCGTAAGAGGATGCCTCATTCCCAAAAGATATAGCAACCTCCATGTCTTTAGCCTCCCTTGGTCCATCTTCTTAGCTGGTTGAACCTGGTCGATTTTAACCCCTTTTCTTCTAAGTTTTGCATTCTTCCTTTGCATCCTCATTTTTTGAGTACGTGTAAGAGGCCGCTTAGGAAACTTTAGATGATTCACTCGAGTCCATCTGCCATGATCAACCAAAGGAGGTCTGACCGTTCTTACGTGGTTACTCTTTTTCCTTTTGAACCCATATTTCTGACTGAATTACTAGTTTCCTTTTGAAACTACGATAAGAATGTTGCTCTGGCAGAACTATATCGGCCATAGACCTTTCTGACCGAATGATTCTTACTGCCCTTGGCCCGTTCTCTCTGAATATTGGTCAATTAACTTCTTCAGGATTTTGTCTAGGCTGATGACCCAACCTTTCATGAACACTGCGCTTCCTGGTCAATTGAAAATAGCTTCTCTTATCTTGATTATTCCCACGGCCTTTGCAATTTGGGCAACAGCCATGGTTGATGAGGGTAATTTGAGCCTCCCTCAACTAATTTTTTAAGTCATTCACCCTCTGCTCATCACTGCTGGCTGATGATGAACTATCAAAAACTTTTGATAACCTTTCTTGTTTACCATTACCAGCGGCTTTTTCAAGTGATAGACTGATTACATTGGTATTTACAATATTAGGAAATGGATCACCATCAACCCCCATCACTTCTGGCTTCTTCTCAGAAAATTTCAAAACACCTTCATCAATTGCTTTCGGTAATACATTTCTAAATACATAACAATTGTTAGTAGTATGATTCCATGAATAATGATATTTGCAGAACTCTTTCCCCTTAGAATCAGTGGCTGATGGTATATTATGTCCTTTTGGCAGAACAATTTGTTTGTCGGCCAACAAATGATCAAATATTTGTTTTGTCTGGCCAGATCAAACGTATAAACCTTACCAGTATCGGTCGTGCCCTTCTTGGCCGATGAGGTTGATGGCTGAGTACCACTTGTAGATGCCTTTGGTTTTGTCAAGCCTCACATACATAAGGCTTCTTAATAATAATTTTAGCTAAATTAGCATCAAGATCTTCCTCTTCAACTACATCAGTTGAAAAAACTTCATAATTGAGGTCCCTATAGTACGTACCTTTAGAGGAATTTTTTCGTTCTTTCTCCTCCTTGAGGACCAACTCATGTAGCTTTCTCGGCCAAGTCATACATGTCATGAAATGGGACTCCTTCAAACCTCTTCTAGAGTTCAAAATCAAGGCTGTTCGAAGCTAAACGGATATACTCCTGTTCCGGAAGAGGTACACGATATCTCAATCCTGCCTTCCTGAACCTTGCAATGAATGTCTCGACTGATTCACTAGGCAATTGGCTCAGCCTAGATAAATTGGCCAAAGTTGGTTCTGTCTCTGTACGGTAGAATTAATTGTGAAATAACTCCTCCATCTGTGGCCAATTAAAAACAGAGTTAGGAGGTAAACTTATATACCATGAAAAAGCTGTCCCTATCAAAGAGTTAAGAAAAAGTCTTAATTTTAACCAAGGGCCCACACTGGCCTCTTCATATTGAACTGTGAAGCGGCCAATGTGTTCCACGGTCGATTGATTCCCTTCTCCACTAAAGGTTACAAAGTCAGGGACTTTATATCCTCTAGGGAACTCAACTTAGTCTACCACTTCTGGATATGGAGTTTTATAGATTGGTCGGTCGGCACCTCTAAGTTCCAAACCGTACTCTTGGGTAAGTAAATCAGCTAATTGTCCTCTGTCTAACATGACCTGTGGTGGCTGATTTAATACTGGCAGTACCTGATTAAAAACTGGCGGCTGATTAGCCTCTAGTTGATAGTAATTCGGCCAATCATATGGTTAATTGGCCACATTTTGACCCCGAGCCCTGGCTATGGTTGCATATGATTATACAGTGGGTTTGGGGGTCTCCACATGATCTAATTTCCCCTCGAGTTCAAAGGTACCCGAGGAGGGTTTGGTGGAATTACCTGTGGCTAAGGAGCTACTGCTGGCGGCTGATTAAAACCTAACATAGTAGGCCGTGGATGATTCTCTGCCCAGGTTGGTGGCGTATGAGCCGGCTGACTTGATATTGCACCTGGTTGGAGTATCATTACTGGCGGCCATGGCTGTGATGATTCAACGGCCCTCTCTGGCTGAGTAGGTTGTGATGGATTCAACTGAAGAGCCGATTCCTGATTGTTGGAGCTGCTTGCCTGAGTCAGCTTGTTCAGAATGGTGGCTGAGAGTTGGGTCATGGTTTCATACATGTCATTGTAACTTGCACCCATCCTTCCCATTGCATCTACCAAGGAGCTCACCTGTGCTTGCATCACTACTAACTCATTAGTAGGGCCCAATGTAGAGTTCTCAGCCTGAATTGGCTGATGTCCTTCCTCCAAATCTTCATCAGTAACTACGGCCTTGGAATTTTTTGTAAACCGTGGTGGCATTTTTGCCTCTTTTAAACACCCACTAATGGTCCCACTGGGCGTGCCAAAATATGTTCGCGCGATTTTTGGTCTTACACCGATCGATGGACTCTTGCGGGCGTGCCAAAGTATTTATATAAAACACTCAAAAAATTAGAATTGAACACCAGCCTATCCCTTTTTTCTGATGGCTGACTTCAGGCGAATATGTGAGGGAGAAAATAGTAAAAACTCCCAGGAAAGTTCTTTTTATGCCTTGTTTGCAAGGACTTTTTATAAAGATGTTAAAAGAAATAAAAATGCAATTTAAAGTAAATGACTGGCTGAATTAAAATGGACTGAAAAGTAAACTAGCCTAAATAAAATAGACTAAAAAGTAATGGTGCAATGGAATGAACAGGCCGAATTAAAGTGATATGAATCTGATTAAAGATTTGTCATTTAAATCCGTTTGCATAAAACAATGAATAAATTGTAAATAGCATAATTAGACATTGCAAAAAGAATGATAAGTTACTGGAACTCATATTCTTTGATTGAAATTTGCCATTTGGACAAAATAATTGAAGATAAGATGACGTTGAGGCATTTGATGAATTTTTATTCATGCTGTTTTATGGTTAGTGCTGGACGGTTTGGAATGAAATTACAACACTTCTATTTATAGAAGTCCTAAATCAACTTATTCCCTAATTAATTGCTCTAAAAATCCTCTTCTCCTTGATTTTCTTCTTTTTGTAATTCAAAATTGGGTCAAAATTCAATATATTTCTGCTTCTCTTCGCGTCTTGCTTTAGTAGAAAATCCTTGCTGAATCAACCTTCCTTGATTTAGTCACATGTAGGTTGCCAGAATATTGCTGAAAAGTTGCTAAAAAGTTGCTAATTTTTAGCAACTTCTTTCCATAAGCTCGGCTGACATATCTTCCTTTAATGGCCTAACAGCCATTTGCAGCTTTTAAATTTATCTATAACTCCTGCGACTGCTCCTTCTTTTTTGGAATTCCTTCCCCAATTAAATCCCTATTTTATATGGATTTCTTTTTAGCTAAATCTCTAGTGTCCTAGTTTAAACAACATATTTGAATTAATTCAAATATTAGTTACCAAATTTTAGCAACAACATTATTGGATAAGGTGGCTAAATTCCTAGATTTTCTCCTCTTGTTTTCCAACTGGCCGTCTTTTCTTAGAACCATACTGAACACTTGTCAGCTCCTCACTGGTCCACGTCACCGCTGAGGTGGCTGCCAAGTTTTGGTGCCAACAGAGATATAAGAGATTAACTGTGAAGTATTATTTTTGAAGTTTTAAGTGGCATTCTCTATCACTGATATGAAAGGTTTTCCCTTTTACGAATTTTCAATATTTTAGCAAATGAAGTGGTGGCTACTAGCGTTGATATGTGTTGTTTGAGAGCTGATGTTATTCTCTTTATCTTTCTTCAATTCATTTAAAAAATGTCTCGGCTTTCAAAATTTAATGTGTTCTATTTTTGTTTTTCCCTCCTTTCCCCTGATAAGTTAAATTAATCCGTATTAGCAAGTGTTCAATTACTACTTAAACCTTGATATGTTCTCAATTTGAAAATTATATTCACTTTGTCAACAGTAGGATGCTTACCTCTGGTTTACACTTTACTCTGGCACTTTCAAAACAACTCTAATTAAGCTAAACACTAAATATATGTTGAAAAGACCAATTGAACTCTTTGTTTGGCCTCTCGTACTTGCAAAATATTGTTTCTATGCATAATCTTATAATGCTATATATATTTCTCACCCTGCATGTCTCAAATCAAAGTCCTTGTCATCTTAATATGATATGAACTCTACTCAAGTCAAGAAAGCATTTAGTCACTCCGACTTAGTGTAGTCAAATGAATTTCTTTCTGTGTTTAGGGCCATGTGGCATATATAATATGCTAGCATCATTGATCAACTATAAATAGAATATCTTTTGGCAAAGTCATTGTAGCATAATGGTTTATTACTGACCTGGTATTTAAGAGGTGGGGAGGGGGCCTATTGTCGATCAGAAGTCTTTAATTTGGTTTACTATAAAGATATTTAGTTTGGCTGGGTTTTAAGAAGCATGAATTGCCATTTCCGTCAAGTATGACAACTGATTTGTAAATAGAATTCAACTTCTCATTTGTCATAAAGAGCATTAGTGGAGGCTATTCTTTGGATTACGTTTTGTTGATTCCCATCTATGAAGCGCCTGGGATAGACAACATACCGATGTTAGACACGTGTTTAACACAGACACACGTGCCTGAGGCTCCCCATACGCGTACCGGGACACACCATCTAACATGGCTGATAAATCATCCACATGTAGGAGTTGGCCACATGGTCACATCAGGACCTAGAGGTTGCAGTCAAGATAGCTACAGCAGGAAGAAAGGAACATTTTTTTACTCAAGCTAAAAGTAATAATTTGTTTAATAAACTTCATGGACAAGACTTGATATAACAAACACCATACCAAGCAGCTCATGAAAATGGAGATCACAAAATCAAATTAATAATAACATCTTTACGCAACAATAAGTGAAGGATTAGCCGTTAATGTCTACAGGGGACAAATTCATAATTAAACTAACCATCGAGTTAGAAGTAAAAAGGATCAGATTTGAGGATTATGAAAATTCGGCATCTTAGGCCTTGAAAACTATTGCGATTTACTAGAAAAAGATATGGAGTGGAGATGGCAATTCGTGTTAAAGGATGAAGGTTAGGTTAAATCTCATCACTAACTGTTGCCTTCCATGAGTAAGGAATAGGCACAAGCCACTCTGAGAAAAGTTCTATCCACCAAGAACCACAGATTAAGAGAGGAATAGAGGCACAAAGGAGAGAAAAACAGAGACAATAGTGGAAACAGAAGAATAATACAAAGGAATAGAAAACATAGAGAGGCAATAATTGTTAACCACAGAAAATATACCCAACGTACCACTCAAAAGTACTAGAATTAGGTATATACACTCAGAACCCTAAGATCCTCACTCTTCGTCTCCTCTTGTTTATTTCTAAATATCTTATTAAGTCTTGAATGAGTTTTATTTTTTTTATTTTTTTGGTTAGGTAAGTACTCACACACACATTCCACAAATTGCCCACTATAGGGCTCGAACCCCTCACCTCCCTTTTGAGGTAGGAGAGTTTATACCATTGGGCTAATGGCCCATTGGTGAGTCTTGAATGTTATTCCACTCAAACAATCATGCATGTGGCATGAACTAGTTTAGTGGATGTGAACACACCAATCATGACAGCACTAGATATACACACATTGAACAATTGAAACTTCATTACTATTTGTCCAAAATAAAATAAAATCTAAGAATCTATGCTACATCATGAAGCCTACCCCATATAGTAGAAGTAATTTATTTTTCATATGGAGTCTTAGGTTTTTCTAGAAGACTGACGGCAACTGTAAAACTGTGCATTTCTTTCTAGATAATACTCCACAACTCTTACTCTATGATGTCCCCAAATTGGAAGAGTAATACGCTTACCATTTACCCGATTGAATAGATAGCTCATGCCACTTGCTTTACTCCCTGCATTGAAAGGTGGCAACCACATTTCAATATGAGCTTGCCCTGATATCGTAATTTAGCTGTTGCAAGCTCCTAGCTTTCTGCCTGACCCACCCTTGTATAACAAGACATTAGTCTAGTCCCAACGTGGTACATATGGTATATCTTATTCGTAAGTGTGACCTTTTTGAAGAGGCAATATGCATCAAAACTTTGTCCAAGTTTACTTGCTTGGGATAATATTTATAATTTATTGATTTTCTTTTGATCGAAATACAGTCTGGCTGTATTTTGCGTTCATAACTTCACGTCCTGCATGTCATATCTTGTTAGGCATATGGTTTAGATTAGAGACAAGTTTAAGTGTTATAGGTTATGCTAATTAAGTTGGCACTTTTTTATTGTCACTTTATCTCAACTTTGGAAAGTCATGTTTAAAAATTCTGTGGCAGTATTATTTTATTCTAGATTGGGTTTTGAAGAAGCGCAAGGGGAAATAGGGTTTGGAATGGAGGCTGTTTCCTTTGCTTTTTCATTTGTTTTTGTTATGAAGGATTTTCTTGGCCAAAATTTGTACCCCTTGGTGGATCAGCTGGAGCATGAGCATTCAGCCAATGTAACAGGCATGCTTCTGGAGATGGACCCGGCAGAGGTTTTGCATTTGCTTGAATCACCAGATGCTTTGAAGGCAAAAGTTGCTGAGGCAATGAAGGTCTTAAGGAACGTTGTTCAGCAGCAATCTATCAGCCCAACTAACCAACTTACCTCTCTGTCCCTGAATGATAACCTAATTTTCTGAGTAAAGTTGATTCAAATTTGTGTGCATGTAGTGCTGAGGATACTTGTTTTGGTATTTAGAGTTGATTTTAGCATTACTTTGGTTATTGAAAGCATATTTGACTTCTCAATCTTTTTGTCTGTCCTTTGTGAGGATTGCTAAGATTCCATGAATTCTTTGTTATGGTTTCATTGGTGTGAAGACCATCATATGAGATACTTACGAGGACATTTTTTTTTTTTTTTTTTTTTATCTAAGCATGTTGCAGCTTGTCATTAGCAGTGTCAACTATTGTCCCATAGAGACTTGAAGCCTTAACCTCCAATGTGAGAAGGGGAGGTACACATCAGACACTTCGTGAAACGAGCATTATCACCATAGGGACTTGAAGCCTCAACCTCCATTGCAAGGGGGAGATACAGGTTAGACACTTTGTTATTCAGTTCTGTTGTCATTAGATACCTTCTATTTTGGCATGCAATAACGTTAAGTTATAGAGCATTCCCTTTGAGAACTATAAATTGTTAGTCCATCTGAACTGTATAAAACACTTATAAGCAAAAGACTATCAGCAACAAAAACAAACACTTATAGGAAGCGGAAAATGAGCAGTACTGTTTGAAAATTGCAACCTTCCTTGGTGTAATACTTGGGTAATGTTTGGGAGGGCTTTTGGGGACCCTAAAACAGGCTATTAAACTCAAGAAGCCTTTCGACATATAAAATGATTTGTTATGCACAGTAGTCAAATCTCCATCGTGCAACTGGCAACAGCATCAAACGCTAACAACCCAGCAATTCTAAACTAAGATTTGACGAAAAAGGGGAAGCCGCATGCGAAAAAAGCACTCTGCAGAAGTATTTAATAAACTATAGCTAATGGTGATACATTACTTGGATTGACTAAATAGGCCTGAGAATGGTTCCAAGACTTGGCCATGGTGGTTGAGAGCTTTAAACAACGGATCTAATTGCGATACAGAATTTTGGCTTATGTGGTTGTCAATTGACCTTAGATTCGTAGTGCGCACCATAAGCCTGATCTAGTTTTAAAAACTAAATAGGTAAAGGTGAGGAGAACAATTAATCCACAATTTTGAGGATGAGTGCTCCAATTGTTCAACACATCTCTGTGTATTTTATCAAATCACAATATACAGCAGATGAGGGAAAGAAACCCATTCATTTGTCACTGGGACTTAGCCATGCTCTCAATATATTACATCCAAAAGGGTCTGCTTTTCATCAAACCTCAAGCAGTGGATGATCATGCAGCCCACATCAAACCTATCTTGGAAATATTCAAAGTGTCTCTCTCTTTTGCTCTTGTTCATTTCTATTCGCTTGCTGGTCACCTATCCACGTTGTTCTGTATTTATCAATTACAATAACAGTCCCAGTGCCAAATTCATCTAGGTAGTTGTGGGCTTAACATTGTCAGGCATCCTTTCACCTAGTGATGTCCCTCTACTTGCCCAATCGTTCTTTGACCACGACAGGGCAATTAATCATGATGGTCACACCATGTCGCTGTTATCCATTCAGGTGACTCCAAAAGCTTATGATATTATCAAAGTGTATATTTACTTATAACCGACACATTAGCTATAAAACAATTTATTTAAAAAATTTAAACTGTTATAGAGAGTGTAACTTTTTTGTTATCTTCTAGTAGGTAACGGAGCTTGTTGATGGATCTGTATAGGATGTTCCATGAACCATGCTGTTGCAGATGGGACATCTTTATGGCAATTCTTTAAGGCCATGGTCAGAGATTTTAAAAGTATAAGGACATAACAATATTCCCATTTCCACCCACCAATTCACAAGCATATCAGCCTTCCCTTTTCCCACCATGATCAGTTCATTAGCAGACTGAAGCACCCCTGTTGAGGGGATAGAGTCCATAGCAAAAATCAAAGCCAAGGCCAATCCAGAATGCAAGTCCAACAACATCTACTCTTTGCAGGCCTTGTTGGTACATGTTTTGAGGTCCATGACACGGGTGTGCAGTCTACCATCTGACCAAAAAACCAGTTGTAGAATGGCCATTAATAATAGATCAAGATTGAGCCCAACATATCCTCGGGACTACTTTGGAAATTTAATTCGGTGAGAGGAATCGCCGCAGCTCGAGATCTGCTTGAATACAATCTTGGGTGGGCAACTTCACTATTGCATCAAGCTATGACTAATGACAATGCAATAAGGGAGTGGGGCATGGCTTCAGTCTCCCTTTATATACCAACTACGACAGTTCTTGGATCATTGCAGCGTTACAATGGAAAGCTCACCGCGGTTTGACATGTATGGGAATGACTTCAGATTGTGGAAAACAGTGGTAATTGATAGTGGATACGCGAACAAATTTAATGGGAAAGTGTCATTGTATCCCGGATATGAAGGCTGAGGAAGCATGGATTTGGAGTTGTGCCTTTTACAGTTTTACCAGATTCAATGACTGCTCATGAATCCGATGAGGAGTTCATGGAGGCCATCCTTTCATCTAATAATATGTACTAATTTGCAATTTGATGTTGAATGCTTCATTCTGCCTTATCACACTGATCATTGACTGAATAGTTTTATGTGAAATTACTTGATTTTGTCTTATTGGTATTGCTAGCATCTTTCCAATCTTGTTACTGTCATGGATAAGGTAGCTTCTTGTAGCTGTTTAAAAATTTAGAGTCCTGAGTAATGTTTCCAGTCAGCATATATGTTGTATATGGTGTGTGTGTGTGTGTAAAACCAGTTTGTAGTTTGATCTGCCACTTAGATGAGAAGAGCGATGCCTCAACTTCTTTCGTAGGCAAAAATGACTATGTAACTATTTACCAAGGCCTCGTGGTCTAGTGGTTTTTTTTTTTACCTTTCAAAATAGATGGTGGGGGTTCGAATCTTCAAATAAGCAAAGCGTGTGTGTGTTTGTGGCTAGTGGTAGGGCTGCAACTTGGGCGGGCTAACCCAGCCCAACCCAAGCCCAGCTCAGAAATTTTGAAATTGGGGCTTATATTCACAAATCGGGTTCATGTTCGGGTTGGGTTTTTTCAAAACCCGAACACATTCGGGTTGTGTGTGTTTGTGGCGCCCAGTGGTATCTCTTCTACCTCCTAAAGTAGATGGTAAGGTTCAAGTCTTTAAAAGAGCAAAATAGATGTATGAGTGGAGTATGTGAATTTTTTGCCAATGACAAAAAAATATATATAATAATAATAATAAGAAATAATTACAGTATTACAAAGGGCATTACCTCAAAGGGAAGCAAGGAAAAAGAAAGAAAGGGGAAATAAAAAACTACCAAGAAATTTGAAAAAGAATCAAAACAACAAGAAAGATAAAAGCCCAAACCCACAAAAAGGTGATCCGAATCAAAAAGTCAAGAAAGAAAATGGTTGGAAAACATATTTAAGAGGTTGAATATTCAACGATTATTGGGTGAGGCTTAGATCGTCAAAAGAAAAGATAATTGAATATTAATTTGTGTTTGGAGTAGCACAACGTGACCCAACTCAAATTCAAGAATATATATGTTATTGTGTTACAATATTACAATCCTCGTGTAACGGCTTGAGCGTGCACATGTCAAAAAAATTCAAATGCTTCCTTAAATTAAGTACTCATCAATGTTTGCGTTGAATATTTGTCTAAAGGAGAATGGGAATGGAAATGGAAAAGGAAAATTGAAATTTGTTCACACTAGACAAATGGGTGTGTTTGGTTTGGTGGTTTATTTGTTTATTTTCGTTTTTTCTTTTTTTAAAATATATAAATAAATAAATATATATATATATATATATATATATATATAATTTGCTCGGGAAGTAAAAAGTTATTGCCAATTTGTTTTTATTTTGCCTCGATTTCCACCTATTCATAGTCTTTTTTAAGGCTCTCTTTTCATCTAGAGGGCTCAATCCCCTTTCATCTAGAGAGGTTAATTTTAATGCATCTCCAAATAGATGCAGTCAAAATTCAACTTTCGATGAAAGAAAATGATTATCAAATTGACTTAATGTGATTATAACAATTATGTTATTATTCAAATCTTTCTAGGTGTTAAATAATAATAATAATAATCTCTCTTTCTCACCACCGAACAAAATTTATTACTTACTATTTATTTTTTATTTGTTAAAAAAAAAAATTCTCAACACAATCTCTGGAAGCCTTATCCAATTTAAGCTGTTGGCCTGATTTGAGGAAAAGACTCCCCTAATCCTTCTTCTTAAAATTTTGTTTTTCTTATTCTCCAAATAATTACATTTTAAAAAAAATTTATAAGTATCATTATAGGTTATTTATTTATTTAATATATAGTATCTCTAATTACAAGTGCTGCATTATTTTAGTAATTGAATTGTTTTTCATGTCTTGGAGTCAAGGAGTAAATAAACTAAAAATAAGTAAAGTACCCTGTCTAATGAAAAATATATTAAGTGAGCCGGACATAATAATTTCTCTTAACAATAAAAAATAATAAATTATTATTTTATATGGGTACCATATAATCGGTGTCTCCAATACCCCCAAACACGTTCTTCTATTATTTTTCTTACACAATTTTTCATAGTTTAAATAAGATGCTTTTATTGAATAACTAGTGTTATGAACATACAACCTTTTTTATTTGAAAACCTGAATTAGCTAGCTTAGCTTTGTTTTGACTCCAAAAAATATATATATAATAAATAAATAAATATTGTAAACCATTAAATTCACAAATCATAAACCTGGCTGAGGGCGGCATTGGCTCACACCAATGGAGTACGTACACCCGATCATGACCCAATAGAAACTCCTGAGAAACTTCAGCAACACGCTTCTGGAGGGTTTGTGCCCTATACAAAACCCTTCCCTCTCTCTCATTCCTCTCGCTCTCTTCCTCTCTCTAACTCACTCTGTTGCGAGAATCGAATGAACACCTTCCCAGTTTCATGGGAGATCCGAAGAATCCAAGACCGGCGTCGTTTTCACTCCCTCCCGGTTGCCGATTCTACCCCTCCGAAGACCAACTAGTCTGCTACTACCTTACTAGCAAGAACACCGATGATGGCCGATTCGGGTTCGATTATATTAGAGAAATTGATCTCTACGGTCACGACCCGTTCGATTTGCCCGAATCCGCTTGCTTCCGCTTCGGCCGTGGAGGGAGGAAGAGGCACTGGTACTGTTACACGGCTAGGGTTTCGAAGGAGAGAGGGAGGAGGAGAGCCGGTGGTGGGTACTGGAAGAGTAGTGGTAGGGTCAGGGATGTGGTGGGTGCCGGTGCAGGGAAGGTTGTGGTGGGGACGAGGAGGACTTTTGTGTTTTACTTGGGGAATTCACCCAAAACTGCTAAGCGGACCGATTTTGTTATGTATGAGTATGCCCTAATTGATCATCATGAGGTACTTCCTTCCATTGTTCTTCATTAATTTTTTGGTTTTATAATGTTGGATGGTGATTATTAATAGGAATTATGTGTATTAGGGTACAGTTTTGGGGTTAATTGTTTCAATTCTTATGAGGAGAAGTGAAATTCAATTAGTTTTGGGGAATCGTTTTTGGTTCTTTACTTTGATTAGCACAAAGATTTTGGTGATAATGTTGAATTGTGATTATTAGGAGGAATTATGTGTATTAGGGTCCAGTTTTGGGGCTAATTGTTTCCCTTTTTGTGAGTAGAAGTGAATTTCTATTAGTTTCTGGCAAATTGTTACGGAAATTCTCTTAAAATCATCATCTGGATATTGTAAGATTGATTGGTGAGGCATAAGAGATTGATTGTGAAGCATTTTTGTTTGAAGTTCTAAGTGGCTTTCTCTATCACTGATAAAAAAGGTCTTCCCTTTTGTGATTTCGAATAAATTAGTAAATGAAGTTGTGGCTGGTAGTGTGGATATGTGGTGTTTAGTTTCTCTCACTTCAATTCATTTCAGAAATGTATCCGGTTTTGAAATTTAATGTGTTTATTTGTGTTTTCCCCGCATTTCCCCTTAAAGAAATTTCATTATTAGCAAGTGTTCAATTAACTTGCCTTTGTTGATTTAATTTTCTGATCTTGGTGTGTTCTCAATATGAAAAAGGTATCCACTTTGTCAAGGGTAGGATCCTTACCTATGGTTTGCACTTCACTCTTTCGTGTTCAAAACGCTCAAATGAAGTTAAAAACTAAATGTATATTGAAAGACCAATTGAATCTTTCTTTTGCCTCTCGTACTTGCAATACATTGTTTTGACTTGTTACTTCATTAGATTTCTCTATGTGTATAATTCTCATCCTGACTTAAAACAAAGCCCTTGTCAATTTGTAAATAAAATTCATCCTCTCATCTGTCATAGATAGCATTAGTGGAGTCTGTTTCTTGGATTATGTTATGTTGATTATCAATTACACTGTACTTACCAATGGTTATTAGTTAGAAATTTGGGCAGAGTAATTCATCATCTGTCCCATAAATTTCCATACGTTATGGAGAACCTCATGTAAAAAAAAAGCAATCAAGTGTATGCATGAATACTCAGTAGGTGTTTGTGTGAGTTTTAGTATAATTAGAAGTCACATTTGCTCAATGAACCCTCCCGATGTGAAAAGCCTAGGTGAGGACCTGAGATGTAAAAGAGGAACCTCCAAGAGCGGTGAGGAAGAGGGAAAAGAATTGATCTCGATGGTCCCTGATCCAAGTTTGGGAGTTTTTTATTGGGTTGGTTTGGAAGCTCTTAATGCTAGTTCTCTCTGGGTTGTTGAATCCTTTGAATGATGCCTTAAGGTGTTCTTTTATACAACCTATCCATGGGCAAAGACCGCGGGCAAAGACAGCGGGCAATGGACTTAATCATCCGTTAAAAACGGGGACGTGTTAGAAGGCGGCCATAGAGAGAGTTGGATGTGACATTTTCTCATTGCTCGGCCATTGAGAGAGTTGGATGTGACATTTTCTCATTGCTCGAGACAGCTTGTCAGTTCAACAAAAGGTGTCCATTTATTGTAATGGTTGAGCCAAAAGATCTTCAATAAATGTGGGCCTTCCTCTTTTCTAGTGAAGGCCTAGGCTATTCTTTCTTTTCCTATGAGACAATTCCTCTTCCTATGTAATCCCTTGACACTCGAATTTAATTTGAGGTGGACGTCCGTGTTTATTCTGAAATGGAGGATAAATCGTTGACATGTAGTGGAGTGTTGGAGTCAGCCATGTGGTCACATCAAGACCTAGAGGTTGCAGTCTAGATACCTACCTCAGAAAGAAAGGAACAATCTTTGAATCAAGCTAAAAGTAATAATTTGTTTAATAAATTTCATGGAGAAGACTTGATGTAGCAAACACCATGCCAAGCAACTCATGAAAATTGAAGTCATGAAATCAAATTAATGATAACATCTTTAAGCAACAATAAGTGAAGGATTAGGCATTTGTTTAATAAATTTTATGGACAAGACTTGATATAACAAACACCATGCGAAACAGCGCATGGAAATGGAAGTCATGAAATCAAATTAAGGAAAACATCTTTAAGCAACAATAAGTGAAGGATTAGGCATTAATGTCTATAGGGACAAATTCTTGATTAAACCAACCATTAAGTCAGAAGTAAAAGTCGGATCAAATTTGAGGATTATGCAAATTAGGCATCTCAGTCCTTGAAAACTGTAGCGATTTAATAGAAAAGGAGATATGGAGTGGAGATGGCCATCTGTTAGCCCAATGGCTTTTGTGTTGAAGGATGAAGGTTTGGTTAAATCTCATCACATCACTAAATGTTACCCTCCGTGAGTAAGGAATAAGCACAAGCAACTATTGGAAAATTTTCATCCACCAAGAACCACAGATAAGAGAAGAGATACGTCGAGGAGAAAAGAACAGAAAAAAGAGTGGAAGAAGAAAAGGAAACAATTGTCACCTTGAGGGAAATACCCAACTTTCCACTCATAGGTGCTAGAATTAGGTATATAAACTAAGAATCCTAAGATCCTATGTTATCTCACTTTGGTAGTCATGCATCTAGCATGAACTATTTTAATGGATGTGAATACACCCACCCATCATGATGGCATTAGATATACACACACATTGAATAATTGAAACTTTATTATTAATTGTCCAAAATAAAATAAAATATAACAATCTATGCTACATCATGAAGCCTACCCCATATAATAGGAGCAGTTTATTTTCCACATGGAGTCTTGGGTTTTTATAGAAGACTAGCGACTGCCGTAAAACTGTGCATTTCTTATTAGATAATACTCCACAGCTCTTGATGTCCCCAAATTGGACGAGTAATATCCACTTTCCATCTCCCCGATTGAATAGATAGCTCCTGCAACACTTGCTTCATTCTCCGATTTAATAGATAGCTCCTGCAGCACTTGCTTCATTCTCTGCATTGAAAGGTGGCAGCTACATGTCAATATAAGCTCGACAAGAGATTGTGATTTAGCTGTTGCGAGCTCCTTGCTTTGAGCTAGTCCCATCCCTGTATAATAAGACATCAGTCTAGTCCCAGCGCTTGACAAATGGTATATTTTATTCGTGAGCTGTGACCTTTTATTCAAACTTTGTCCAAGGAAGTGTACTTGCTTGGGATAATATTTGTAATTTGATCTTCTTTAGATGGGAATACGGTCTGGTTTTGTTTTGTGTTCATAACTTTATGTCCTGCTTGTGATATCTTACTAGCATTTGGTTTAGATTAGAAACAAGTTAAAGCATCATGTCTTATGCCAATTAAGTTGCGCTTTCATCTTGAAAGTTTTGTGGCGGTAGTATTATTCTGTCCAATTGGGATTTGAAAAGGCACAAGCCACAAGGGGACATGGTGTTATTGGAATGGGGGCTGTTTCCATTGCCTTTTCATTTGTTTCTGTTATGAACAGTTTGATCTTTACTCTTGCAGGCTTCCTTTGTTCTATGCCGGATATTTGTTAAATCTCATGGTGTAAATAACATATCAGAGCATGGTCTAAGTTCTTGTGGTGAAGAAAGTGTTGCAACCGTACGTCACATTGGTATTCAGTATGATGGGACTGTGCATGATGACAATTCTGTTGAAAGGAAGAATGAGGTTTTGGGATTTCCAATGGGACTGGCTGATGAGCTTGATGACCGAGTTCCTGCTGAGGCTGTCGCTGTTGCCAGCTTTCAACTTCCTTCTAACACACAGCCTAATGAGCCGGTATTTTTATTTCACACATTTTCTCCTCTTAGATCAAAGATGATACTATCAAATTTATTTCTTTTTTGTATTTATTTCAAACATGGTAGCACGTCGTATCAATTCAAAATGCATATTTGTACGTCTTAGTACTGGCTTTGTTCAATGTGCATCATGCATGCTATTCGTATTCATTTGCTATGTTTATAGGGAACATATAAATACGATTTACATGTGCATGCTTTGAAAAGAGAATTTTTTTTTTTTTTTTTTTTTTTGTCTTTCGTTGTCCATTGCATAAGGTTTACTCATGCTAAAGATTTTTATTGAATTTGGAAGCAAGGTTTCAGTCTTTTACCTCACAGGCCTACACAATTTACATTTATCCTTGAATAGATGCTACATCTCAGCTTTGTGCATGCTTTCTTTGATCTGTTGTTGAAAGTTCCAGCTATTAGAGAAAATGAATATGATATAGATTTATTCTTCTCGCTTCTTGTACAAACCGCACACAATATATTTAACCATGTGGATTCCTTCTATTCCTCTGGATTGGGTAATGCACATATGACTTACCAAGAAAATTAATGAACACCTATTTTAGTATCTATAAACCAATCCCTCAATTTGTGTAAAATTGTAAGACATGCAGATTAGCGTAGCTTAGCATGCATGAAACCTAAATTTATATTTCTCCTCTATCTTAGCTCCGCTGGTTACCATGGTGTGGTGGATTATTTGCAGGTGATGTCATCTGGGCTTAGCGGCAATGGCACGGTGTTCATTGATGATTTGGCTACTCAGCAATTAATAGCCATTTTAGAAGAAGATTATATACAGTTGGATGATCTTTTATGCCCACTTTCGGGCATTGATAACACATGATAAATTTCAATGCTGAGGTTGAACTCATAGTTCAGAAACTATAGAAGAGGTTCAAAAACCTGAAATCCCCAATGGGACATTTAATGGAGCAACATAACTGTCAATTATGAAGTTACCAGTGATGTGGGGCATTCTTGTTCTGCCCATTAAGGTAGTCATTTGAAATTACTAACATTGTTAAGATTGTTCCGGTCAATCTTAATCAAGGAACAAATTAGTGACTTCCTCTTGTTTGTGTGTGCAGATTTCTTTTCGTGCCTTATTGCGGGCATTGTCTCTCCAATGAGATAAAGGGGAAGACGGAAACGTCGGGAAAAAAAATATTTATCGGTATCAACTGCATTGCCTGATTTGATCATCATACTTCGGCTGTTCTCTTGATGGTGGAGTTTTTACTCTAAACCACTTTGGTTATTGGGAAAGTCTCCTTTCCATTCCAACTCTCTAGTTTTTTCCTTGCTCGTATTTATCTCTGCTTAGCAAGACATTTCTTACTGTAGCTTGGTATTTTTCCACTTTCTGAATTTTCTTGTGTAGGAGCTTATAAGACATTATAAGATGGATGTTATAGTACATCTGGATGGTATGCTGAATTATGTGAGTTTTCATAATTCCTGAAGAAAATTATTTCCCGAATGGAAAATACCTATCATAATCATTTTAAAAAAAATTGTTATTTTGATTTTTGTGTATGTGCTGTGCGAGTGTGGTTGGCAAGTTTAGTTGAACTTGGATTATTGGTTACATCAAGTAGAGTTATAAATTGAATTCATTCTGGATTTGGATTGTTGGTAGTGTTCAATCCAAACATGGTTTGTTGTGGAACCTTCTGTCCAGTGTGAGCAAAGACCACGGCGCTTGTTTTTCAATGGTGGAAGCATGAGACCAATTTGAACATGGCACTTTAACTATAAATCCAGTGTGTGAGTGTGTGTGTGTGTGTGTGTGTGTGTTTGGGTTTAAAAATGTTTGTTTCCATTGATTAGAATGATATAAGTTGGTGCTGCTCTTTATAGTAACAGATGGTAGAGGTGGGGTGGGTTATACATCATTAAATCAGCATGTGATAAGGATTCATCATATTGATGTCTATGTCCTTTTCATCATTTTGCTTTACATTGAATTACCACACGACCTACTTCCAAGAGATTGAGAGAAAATTTAAGGATTCAGTCAATGATTGACAATCACTGTAAATCTTGTTTAAGTAGCTATAATAACATGGAGAGTCTTGCTCACTGAATAAGTTTTTTTTTTTTTTTTTAGACTCACAGCTACATATTAAATTTTTACATCTTTAGAATTTGGTTTTTACGTTTCGAGAAAAATTCAGTATTCAAACTCATATCAAATTCATAAAAATATTGTTCTTTATAGTTCCGTGAAAACAAAGTTCAAAAAGAATTTAGTATGATATTGAAAAAATAGTTTTCAGAAGCTAAATAAGCTTTTTGTACAATTTTGTGATAACTATTATCTCTCTTAAATTACTGTGTTAAGATAGTTCTGTAACACTGACCTTTTTTTTTTTTTTTTTAACAAAGTTTGAAAAAATAGTTTTCAGAACCTAAATAAGCTTTTTGTACAATTTTTTGATTTTGTTATAACTATTACCAGACTCTTAAATTTTCAAAAACCTCTATGTCAAATAAATTAGGAATAATATCACTTACTTCGCTTGAAGTTATGTCTAATTACACACAGTACCTTCAATGTTTCAAAAATTACAGTGACCTCCATCTAGGTTAGCTCAGCCATAACAATTTGCCCTTTCTAATAATAGTCAACGCGGATTGATGACTTTTTTCTGCTGATGTCATCCCTTTTAAGTATAAAATGCCATATTTAGCCTTTAAAAATGCCATCCCTTTTAAGTATAAAATGTCGTATTTAGGAAAAATTATTAAATATTCCGGGATACATACCCGGGACATACCAACCCTGAATGTTATAGCGGCCCACGTTACCCCGGATACCATACCCCAGGTATTTAATAATCTCCCCATATTTAGCCTTTAAAAAATTATAAGAACATATACACCGTAATTTTCTATTAAAAAAGAAATTGCACTCCAAAACCTCGTGCTTTGTGATTGTGAACATGGTTAACTCTTCTCTCTGAGTCTACATAATATACTGCTCACTCTATATATACATATATATCAATGTGTATTTATATAAACTGGTCACACTACCTGTCCCTCTCTTGATCTATATGTGTGTATATATATACACACACGCACATATATACACATAACAGACTTCAACAAAACAAAAACAAAAATACACACAACAGGAAGAAGGAAAATTGGGGGAAATCAAACTGGAGATGAGGTCATTCAATATACATAGATCCAATTGAATGACAATAGGTAAATCACCAACAAAATTGGAATGAAATTCTCTGTTTTAAACAAAAGCACAGGATTTTTAATGAGGTCTCTGATCCTAGAGTTGTCTCCGAACAACACGGCTCTGTCGAACCTCGCTAGACTCCGGATCCGGGCAGTGGTGAGCTTGGGGTAAAGAAGGGGCGTATGATTGGCGTCTATGTTGCGGCGGCGACGACGGTGATGACGACTATGGCCATCGCTGTGGTGGTGGAGATGGTGGATGTGGTTGTGGCTATGACTGCCGCGGTGGGCGGTGGTGAAGATGGTGGTTTTGTTATGGCCGTGGTGGTGGCTATGGCCGTCGCGGTAGTGGTGAAGATGGTGGCTCTGCTCTTACCTTCATCGTCTGCAAATTTAGGGCTCAAACCTGTTCTGCCACGTGCCTCCAATGTTTACCTCCACACAGTCACTGCCGGCGACTGCTCTTACGTATGCACGGATAGACTGAAAGCCCTTCACTTCACTACCATAGCCTGCTGACCACTTGCCCGTATTTATCTTCTTTATGCTCGATTTGGAGACTTTGTTTTGGTAAAAGTGTAGCAATTTAAAAATCAAGGAAAAAAAAAAACTTTTATGTTATATTTATAAAATATTAGAGGGTATTACAATAATTTAACAGGGAAAATTACTGGAATAAAATGCTGATCAGTTTGGACGGAGGTAAGTGTAATTTTTAAAAGGTTATGGATACCTTGTGTAATTAAGCCTAACCTGAAGGGAGGTAATTGATATTATCTTAATAAATTATTGGTTTAGTTGCCCTTTTTTTTTTTTTTTTTTTTTTTTTTTAGACAGTAAATCAAAAACCGAAATCTATAATTATCCAACTTATTTTTTTTCCCCTTTCTACCTTCTTCTATTATGGATTATCTTAAAACTGAACTAACAAAACTCTTTTAAATTTTTTAAAAACTTCTCTATTTAATAAATTATTGAGGTAGTTGCCTATTTATTTATTTATTTATTATTATTTTTTTTTGAACGATAAATCAAATATTCGAATCGATTATTAGTCAATTGGATTTACACTCACAACTCTGAGATTTGCTCTATTGGCAGTCAGATGAAAGTTGGTCACATTTTGAACAATCACACCCCCTGTTATAAATTGCAGCCAAACAGCTCCTAAAAAAGACGTTATTACCCTTTAATAAAATAATAATCCTTGATTAAAAATATGAGAGTATTTGAATGACACAAATACCCCTCTTTCTTCTCTTCCTTCACATAATGGTATTTTGTACATTTACAGACACACACACACACATATAAATATAATACGTCCGATCCCTACAGCCTCTGCCGGCATTTTCGGGGTTTGGTTCTCTTCGGCTCCGGCATGTTGGCATTCACACCTCGCCGGCTATTGCTTTCCACCTTTCCCGCCACTACATCGCCACCCATTTGGACCCACAACAATCTCAATTAAACGCATGACGATCTCAAAAACCACTCTCTCTCTTTAAATTGAAAATCATAAGCAAATCAAGACTGCAAGTATCATTTTGGCCTTTCAAATTTTGCAGGTGTATTAGATACAAACGTGTTTGACCCAACAAGATACCAAGAAGGTGAGAGCCATATTCCTTACACAAATGTCGCATTTGGAGGTGGACCAAGAATGTGCCCTGGAAAAGAGTTTGCGAGATTGGCAGTGCTCACTTCTGTGCACAATGTGGTGACCAAATTTAAGATGATTAATATGCTCAATTTGGTGGAACAGTTTTATGAATTTGTAATTTATGTTTGCCATAATGAAAACGGTGGTGGGGAGGGATTGTGGATGGGTGTGGTGTGGTGGGGGTGGTGACTGGGTCTGGTTTTAGAGAGAGAAAAGTTTAATTTTAGAGAAAAGAGAGGGGTCATGAAGAGGAAGAAAACCCTCTTAAAGGGGTAGTTTTGTAATTTTAGAATAATAATAATCACTTTTTCATTTAATATAAGATGAATTTTATCATTTCACAATCTAATTAACGTGTCGATCACGGGTATAGAATTAATCTGATAGCTTTTTATAGTTTAGGGGTTTTTTTATGATAGATAGGGGTTTATGCATACTTTTGATAATAGAGGGGGTTTAATGATTTGAACCATATAATTAACTTAATGTGGAACACTCCTCCTAAATTAATATAGTTTGTATATCTTGGAAGGTTGAAAGAGATTCCTATACTACCCATTTAAGTGCAAAAAAAAAACTCCTATAGTTTGAAAAGTGTGCAAATAACATTTTGCATGTTCAAATAACATTCCTATATTATGAAAAGTGAGCAAATAAGGGCTCCTGACACACAAAATAAAAATAAAAATAAAAATAAATGTGCGAGTCATGTGACCAAAAAAAATCTCTTTAATAACAACACTACCCTTTTGGACTTCCCAAACTACCCCAACTCATTTCTATATATAATACACTTATTTATATTATTTTTTCTCTATAAATGTTCTCAATATTTAATTAACATCGATAGACTTCACAAAAATAAATAAATAAAAATCAAGATTATATCAAAAATGGTGAAAACGATGTCGCATTTCTTCACCAAAGTCACTATTTCTTTGTTTTTAGGTTAGTTTGTAAGAAAAATTTTAACGTAAATAGAAACAGGGTTCCAATGCATAAATTTGATAAAGAAGAAAGACATACCCAATATAGAAACTATGTTTCAAGAGAACACTAAAGCGGAAATGTTCTTCAACTCTCTACCTTTACTGCGATACTGAACGATGGATTTCAGACCTTTCTATCGCATATTTATAGAAGGCTGGGACCGTTCCATAATCGTTGTGGGAGTAAAAGATATGTTGAATCCATTAACCAACACACCTCTTACGAACAAACGTGTTGGTTCCATCAACCTACACACCTCTGGATTACATATATATATGGGTGGGTAGGTGTATGTGTGTGTGTGTGTGTGTGTGTGTGACTGTTTATTCTAAAGGTGCAACCTTTCTTACATATATGGTCAATGATTAATATTTTTTAATTATTGTTTGATTATTATTTGCTTACATTCTCCCACTTAGTCTAACAATAATTAATTTCGATCACTTCAAGATCAAAATGATCATTGAGTGTACTACAGAAGTTAATCCATAAATCTATAAGGAACACCTCTACTATTCAATTTGGAGTACCTTCGAGTCTACTAATATGGGATTAAGGGCGTCATTATATCATCAATGATATACGACACCAATGGTCACTGATACTAACAAACTCAACTCCAACGTCACATATATTTTGCATGTGCATCTATTCAATACAATATTCATACCATGCATCGGTCCTGCAGTGTCTCAATAAGGACACATCGTGTCTCAAAACTGGACACTTAAGTCACAAATTTTCCATACACATGTGCACTAATATGAAAAATCTAGTAAATGAGGATAATAACTGTGATCACAAAATAAAATTGTCATTACCTGAGCCAAATACAACCTCCCACTAAGTAAATTAATGTTGTCAAAGAGAAATTTGCATACTTACTATACAACATTAGCGGCAAACCCTTAGTTATGGGATCAACAATCTTTTGTTGGGTATCAATGTGCTCAATCAAACACTAACTGGTTCTATATCCTCTATTTCACAACAAGGTATTAACAGTCATAATTTAGACCAACTTGAACTCTTGTTGTTTCTTTAATACAAGACTGTAGCGATATTGACCTGAAATCCAAAACTGATATTTTATAAAGCATGAAATGTGGCCTTATAACATGCAAATAAACTCCGCTTCTATCACTTATCATAATAGTAAAACAATACTTGAAGTGGATTTGTATACTGTCCTGATAGCCAGCAAAGTCAATTTTCACCACTCCTAGAAAGATATGATTCTTAATTATTTGCAGATACCTTTAGATTTCTTTGCCACGTATTATAGATCCAAACCAGGATCATTGTGATATCTGCTTAACTAGCAAATGCTATATTATAGTTAACCATATGCAAAACCTGAACATACATTAAGTTCCCAAAGGCATAGAAAATGCCTTTTACCTAATACTGCTATATATATTTTCTTGATAATTAGATTACCAAATTTCTCAACTTTTACAATGGGTACAATTCTACCTCTATAATGTTATATGTCAAATACTTTTAGAACTTTATCTAATTAGGTTCTTTGTGACAATCTAAGAATTTCACAAGATTGATTTAGGTGAAACTTAATGCCAATAAAAAGGCGTCACCAACACCATCATCTCAAATGTTTGAGAAGTTAAAATTATTTAATCTCATGTACAATAATGTTACTGTCATCCACATTTAACACTAAAGATGAATTTTACTCCAACTGACTTTGAAAATAACTAAGGCCACACATTTACAGTTTAATTGATGGGAAGGTCAACTAAACTTTCCAGAGTTAATTAAATAATGCCTCAAAACAATTAACTTTAAATGGGGATCAACATAATATATAATAATCTTTCCTTTGGGCCAAAATTATCATGTATTAGTCTCCCACTGGTAAAATAACTTTCACCTTTGAAACTAATTAATCATAGAAAATACAATAACAACTTACACTCCTTTGGGCATAGTGAGTCATCAGTTGTGTCTTCTACACTAATTACTTCAATCCGCTTAGTTGGACAAACTCAATAACCCACCTTTGGGCTTGATCATTGCTCGTCTTAACTAAACGCCAACACAATCCTTTAACTTTAACAAAATAATAATTTTGCCACTAGTTACAAATATCATTAAAATTTTCATGAGTGTGCCACTATGGTGACTAAACACTCGATCAAACTTAACGACACTTGTACTTAGGATTGCAAAATGATTCAATTTTCCCAAATGAATCAAAATACCATATACATATTATGCAATAATATGAAACATGAGGCACATGCATAATTATGTATATAATTTCAATAACATGTATAATTTCACAATTCATATATACTATGAGACCAAATATGTAATCATTAATTATGCCATGTATATTATTCAAGATATAAAATATTTAAATAGTGATGAATGACATAACTAATTAATATTTATAAAAGATTACTAAGGCACAAAATTAGATCTCAACCTTTATACAATTTATACATGTTATAAAAAGAATATTGGGACTAAAATTTAATTATGAATCTTATATCAGTCATGTAATTATTTTTTTAGAATAATCACCCACACTATAATTGATTTTATAGCAAAACACCTCTAAAATACCATGCTCATAACTCTTGGTGCATAGACCACAAAGCCTACGTACCAGTGCATGCAACATGCATGACTCTCTGGTACAGAGACATGTCTATTGGTTCAAATCCAAAATTATATATATATATGTGTGTGTGTGTGTGTGTGTCTGTTTGGTTTAAACCCAAAATGACATGACTGTTAATTTGAACTCCAAAAGTTATAACTTTTGAGAACATTTGTAACCCAAACAGAAATATGCCATGGTACTGTTTGACTTACAACCGTCCCTTACAACCGATTAAGTACATGAATGTTAAAGATATGTGTTGATATGTCTAATGTGATATGTATGGATACCAAAGAAGAAATTACATTCACATCACATTCATGTTACTATTTAACATTACGGTAACATTATTTACTTGTCTAAATAGGATTCTTTTTAGAATGAGTTATTCATTCTAAACAAATTGGAGAGAATTCACGTTATAATAAATAACTGCGTGTGTAGGAAAATATTCATTTTGTTGTCATCAACACCCCAAAACAAAAAATGTTGTCCCAAAATGACATTCACTTTATTGTCAAACGCATTCACGTTGTTGTCCAACACTATTCATGTATTTCATATTCAGTACATGCATATGCATTATCTTATTATACAAATGTTTGTCCCAAAATAATAACATTCATATATTAATATATATGAATATCAATATCTTTGCATGCACATAAATTTTGAAGGATATTGGGCATACATGTTTGTAATACAATATAATTATACTAAAATATTTGATACTTTCACGCATACATAGTGTGCATATATGCATATACATGAAAAACAAAGTGTATATATATATATATATCTGTGTCCTTTTCCATCTCAAACATGTATTGCATATAAATTTTAAGAAAAATTGTAATGTAAATAGAAACATGGTTCCAATATATAAATTTGATAAAGAAAAAAGACATACTCAATATAGAAACTGTGTTTCAAGAGAACACTAAAGCAGAAACGTTCTTCAACTCTCTATCTTTATTGCGATACTGAACGATGGATTTCAGACCTTTCTATCGCATATTTATAGAGGGCTGGGACCATTCCATAATCGTTGTGAGAGTAAAAGATATGTTGATTCCATTAACCAACACCTCTCTTACGAACAGATGTGTTGGTTCCATCAACTAACACACCTCTGGATTACATATATGTGTGTGTGTGTGTGTGTGTGTGTGTGTGTGTGTGTGACTGTTTATTCTAAAGGTGCAACCTTTCTTACATATATGGTCAATGATTAATATTTTTTAATTATTGTTTGATTATTATTTGCTTACATAGTTATGTTGGAAACGAGGGCATTAAAAATATAAACTTTGGATAAGATTTGGAATAGATTCCGCTAAGAATTTTTTGGGAATTTATAGACGTGCGCGTTCCTCTCCGCAAGGAGATGAACTTGGTATATTTACTTTCTCAAATCCATTTTCGGATGAATGAGAAATTAACTCCAAAGTGAGGTGTTTACTAAGCCTAAATGGGTTTGCAAAATGTGGGAAATGCTTGTCCCACATTAGAAAAATATTGAAACCAATTTGCGTTTAAATAAGCCAAGTATGAGATTTGGGTTTGGGCCTAAGGGAAACCAAGTTTTTAAGAGGGGGAGGACCTAGGCAAGTTTGGGTCCGAACCAACTACCACACACACGCGTGCCGTCTGACTCGGGTTAGGTCAGGCTGGGCTTGATTGTGAAATCTGTTTAATTTTTTATTAAACAAAATTGGGCTTGTGTGTTGGATTTTAATTTTATTTTTGCTGGGCTTATTAAGATGGCCGAATTGGGCCTGTTTGCTCGGTTTCATAATGGATTAAAACAGTTTTTGGTTTTTAATTTAAATTAAAACCATAAAACTTTTTTTTATTAACCAATGGTTGCACCCTTCTGCAAATTAAAACACCTTCAATTTTTCCTGAACCATTGTGAACCAACGGTTGCACCCATTCGAAAAAGGCACCATGTAGCCTATAAATATCCCTCTTTGGTTCACTTCCAAATTACTCTAATTCAAAATTCTTTTCTCTAATTCTGAATTCTCTCTCCTCTCTCTTCTTCTATAAGTGTCTGTGGGTTCGAGCCCTAGTCTTTGGGTTCGAGCCTTACTCAGTGACTTCGAGTCCAAGTTCGAGTTAGTGAGTACTACACTTAGCTGGTTTGCCTATTCTTTTGGTTTGCAATGCTACTACCAAAGGAAGACAAGTTATTGTGTCATGGGAGATAGACGTCACTGAGTCCGTTACCACCATAGCGGGGCGAATCTATTTTAGGACATAGAATCAAATTCTAGCCTCGACTTTTATCAGGTTCATTTATTTTATAGTTCTTATTTTATTATATTAAATTATATATTATAAGAAATTATATATAAAGATTATTATTTTATAACAATAATTATATATATATTTAAACATCATATTTTAACATAATATTTAAATAAATATTACTATAGTATATGGTATAGTTAGACTATATTTTGGACAATAAGTTACTCTCTCAATATTTTCTTTCCAAAAATATAAAGATTCATATTATTTTCTCTACCATATATAGTCATCAATATTATGAATATTTTAATAAAAATATAAATAGTAATTAATATAATTATTTATTAGGATGATTATAATTACATGAGTTACATATTATATATAGGGGCTATTATTTCTATCGTTATTTCTTAAACGTTACATCTTTATTCTCTCTATATATCCTTCTTATATAAAGTATCATAGGTGGAGATTTTAGGCAGAGGGTAATTTATCAGAGAAGAGTGAAATTTTCGTGTATAAAGTTGTGAGCCTCTTTCTCTGAGAGTAATTTTACATATTGAGTTTATGAGTAACTAGACTTGTATAGACTTGGACATAATTTTCTAGTGGTCATGCAAATGGAGGAGACACCGTTGCGAGCTGATTGGGTTGTATCTTGGAGTTGATTAGTCTCACCAATACCTGCATGAAGGGGAGGACTATCAGTTTTAGGTTAGCATGTTTATCACGTGTCTCTCTATATCATGCCAGGACTTTCTTACCTATTTTCATATTATCTTTATTTCATAATTTTTATTATTATATAAATTTTTATTGCAGAATATTTATGTTGTTAAATCCTTGTTCATCATTACATTCATGTTGTTCATTGATGTATTATACAATTTAATAAAAGAATTGTTGTTTGATTTAATTGGTGTTATTGTTCATTAGTTTGAATCATTGTGTATGGATATTGTATTTTATATTTTTCTATAAATATGTGGATTTTCCACAATAGTCTAAATCTGATAAGTTTCCTATGTGAAGTCATACTTATTCTTTTTTACATACATGTTACAAAAGTTGTAAAAATTATATAAGTTTTCCTTGCGAAAATTGATTTTGAAGTTTTGGTCTAAAATGAAAATAGTTTTTAGAATTTTTGGAAATTGTTAAAAATATCTTTTTTGGATTATATCATGTTTGAGTGCCTGAATTAATTGACTGAAGATACCTTGGTCAATATATATATTTTACAGTGTGTAATAAGGAGCTACTAGTGAAGACCAATGTTAGAGTAATTGTTTTCTTGCTTACAATTAAAATTGTTTTAGTAGGTTTGCTATTACTTCCCAATCATCATGATTTGATTCTGAAAAAGATTATTATGTTTGAATTTGTTTCTTCATCATGAGTTACTTAATTAATGAGCGTTTTTTGGATTTTAGAAACTAGCCATATATATATATATATATATATATATATATATAGAATGGGAAATAAATGCAATGTTTAAATAGAAAATTTATAATGATAACAAATTATTGATGACCATATACATCTAAATACACGTTGAATTGTCAGTAATTTCTTTAGTAAGTGTATCAGTTATAGAATGAATATATATCTATCAGTTATAGAATGAAATGATATTGATTTGTAAAAGGTAATTTTAATTTATAGAATATTTTATATTAAAAAATAAAGTGAAAATTTTATATATTATAGATTTTATAAATTTACATGCCCGGTTGTTTATATTGCTTATTGGCTATTATATATTGATGCGGAATCATTATCCTTCCCGTGTATAGCAAATATCTATCTATATATACTTCAACTATCAGACAATTCAATAAGGATAAGAAATCAATTTATAGAAATCAATTTACAAGCTCAAAAATCGATCATGCAAACCAAAATAAATTGATCAACTGATCCATCATACTAATCCATTATGCACCCACGATTCCAAAACAAATTTAATATATATATATATATATATATATATATATATATATATATAAATTAAAATTAAAATTAAATAATTAAATTTGTTTTGGAATCTATATATATATATAAATTAAAATTAAAATTAAATAATTAAATTTGTTTTGGAATCGTGGGTGCATATATATATATATATATATATATATATATATATATATATATATTATGCAAACTTTAGTGGAAAATAACGAATTCCTAAACCATAAACTCTGATACCACATGTAGACTATAAGTAATTCATGTTAAGCCATTCATCACAAATAAACATGAATCCCATAATCTTAGAACTTCATTATTCTCACATATCTATAATGCATAAATAAATATAGTTAGATATAAATACCTCGATTTGTGATTACAAATATGTAGATATCAAGGTAAGCGTCGAGATCCTTTCTGCGGAACGAACAACGTGCTAAACTACAATAGTCAAAACGTAGAAACCGATTTCTCTCTTTTGGCCTTTTACACACATAAAACTTTTACGTGTTGTATCATTAATCGTACATATATGCACTTTTATAAAGGTAGAGAGATGACCAAGTTTCCTTTTAGTAACATAATTCTACTTGCCATCAAAGTAACGAATAAGAAATGAAAACACTTCTCCAATAAGTAATTACCAAAAAAGTAATTATAAGTTGACCAAAAATAAATAATATTAATTGATATCTATTTACTTAGCCGCCAAGTAATATGTCACATGTCTGAATCATGTGGGCCACAATTAAATAAATAATTTATAGACCTTTGCCATAGCAGGTGAGCTTGCATGGTGGGTGATATTTAATAAAATTTATTTTTTTGTGTGGCGGGATAAAGATCACACAAAATTGTCTGAGTTCTCTCATCCGATATGGTGTGCGTGTTTATGTGTGCTTGCATTCTCCTTCATCACGCCAATTTCTACTTTGCAATGTTGCAACTAAAATAAAGGAATATCAAATGCATCTGGATGCACTAACAATTCAAGCTAACAAATTATCAATCTCAAATTTCTTAAACGAGGTATTATTCAGTGATATATTATTTTGTGAAAAAAAAAATGAGATTAATAAGAAGAAAGTGGTGGGGTGAAAAATTAAAAAGAAAAAATGAAAATTAGAGATGAAAAATATGGAAAAAAAAGTTTGAGGAGAAAGAAAGGATAAACCCAAGAGTTGGGTTATGAATAAAGAAAATAAAAAAGATCAGGAGTCATCTTAGGACATAGTCCTATATATGTCAAGGGGGTAAGCCTAAGCCCCAAGGGAATCACCTACGGAAGTAACCCAACCTTTTGATTGGTGATTTATATCACATGACGAAAGGTTTAATGGGTAGAAACAATTTGCACTGCGCGATTCATTGACAACACTCTTTTTAAAAAGTTTCTCGAGGAGATTCTTTCCTGCACATCTCTATGGCATCAGTGTTGTGATATGACGTTAAGAAAGGGCTTTGCCTTGAATGAATTCAAGGCGTGCATACTCTTGCAGGGTATAGGTCACATATATCCTTGGAGGATTTACCTAAGTGAAAGTTGTCATGAGGCTACGACCGTGGGAGTTGGGCTGTTCCCTAGAGCTTTCATTAGAATCAAGATATGAGCGCATGGCCATTAATCGCGCTAACCCGCCAAACCAAGTCTATCGTCAATACTATGTGTGTGGTATGTTAAAGTTTGGCTCAAGAGACCGAATTCAAGACTTAGTCCATTTAGGTTTCTCAAATTGAGACTATCACACTAAGTGTAGGTTCAAGCCTAGAAAGCACTTACGCCGATTGCACAGTATAAATTTGCTCAACTATTTATATTTTACTTATTTATTTTTATTAAAATAGGTGGGGACAGTTGTGAATATTTTAATAAAAATATAAATAATAATTAATATAATTATTTATTATAATGATTATAATTACATGAGTTACATGATATTTATAGGGGGTATTATTTCTATCATTATTTCTTAAACGTTAGATCTTTATTCTCTCTATATATACTTCCTATATAAAGTATCATAGGTGGAGATTTGAGGCAGAGGGTAATTTATCAGAGAAGAGTGAGATTTTCGTGTATAAGGTTCTGAGCCTCTTTCCTTTAGAGTAATTTTACATATTGAGTTTATAAGCAACTAGACTTGTATAAACTTGGACCTAGTCTTCCTGTGGTATTGCACATAGAGGAGACACTGCTGCAAGCTGATTGGGTTGTATCTTGGAGTTAACTAGTCTCACTAATAGCCACACGAAGGGGAGGACTATCAGCTTTAGGTCAGCATATTTATCGCGTGCCTCTCTATATCAGGCTAACACTGTGACGGCCCAAGTTTTGTAAACCCGGTGTGTCAGTGATGACCAAAAGATGACCCGATAATGGATCCGAAATGCAGAAGCGAAAGGTGAAACAACGGTCTCTAGAGATACAATGCGTGTTTAAGACACCAATGTGACCCTTAATAAGGTCACGGAACCCAAAGGAAACAAATACAGAAGTGTCGTTTCAAAAACGGACAAAAAGAACCTAGGGGCAAAATGGTCATTTTGCAAAAAATGGATTCAGGTGCTATTGAGCACACCGCTGGAAAGACAATGACAAATTAGTCAAGTTCAAAAAAAAGTTTACTCAATTTGGAGTCCGCACGGGGGAGAAAGGTCAAAAACAAAAATGATGTCGTGGCGGCCCGACGAAAACAACCCACCACTGCTGCAACTGAGAGTAAAAACGGGCATCTAAACGGATTTTTTTTGGAAAAAATCAAAGAAGAAACCCCCCCTAAAATCAAGTTTCCTACCCCGATTATAGACGGAAAAAAAAAAATGCATTGTAAAATGCCTAGAATGCCCCCAAGAAAATCGGGTCAAGAGGAAAAAAATTAATCCGAGCTACTGCCCAAGTTTTGGAAATAGGGCTTCGGGAGGTTTTTAAATTGCCTAAATTGAAAATACAATCTTAAAATACACCCACAAGACCTCCGGAAGTTTCGGATCGGTCGTGACGATTTTCAAAAAAAAAGTTGATGAATAGTACCAACTACATTTGTACTAAAAATTTGCAAAACTTGGCAGCAAGGATTTTCTGGAAAAATATGGATTTTTGAGGGCCAAGATGATGTTTTCTGAAAAAACACAAAATAGAAACACCCCTCAAAATCAAGTTTTCTACGTGACTCTCAAGGAAAAATAAAAAAAATGTATTGTGAAATACCCGAAATGCCCCTGGAACAGAATAGGGTAAAACTCCCTAAAAATGCTACTTAGAGTTTTTGTTTCATCAAGGAATGTATTGTTTGCCAAAGTGAGCATGCAAGTGTATGTAATATGATAAAATAGATGTGCTACAATGGTCTATGGCCTCATTACAATACATTTACAACATTTGACATGTCAAACCTCCAAGTTAGAAAAATTACATTTCATAGACAAATCATGAACATGCTAACACTTGCATGTGAACAAGAATGCTTCTAAAGAAGCTCAACTTAGCAAATCACCCAAGCAATTGCAATCTCCAATCTTGTATCCTGTACCTGAAATATGCCCCAATATCGTAGGGGTAACATAAAGCTACTCGTAGGAAATGAGCATGCATCGACCTACATTTTACAAGTGTACATGATTTAATCATTGTGGTTCATTTCACCTAACGTCTATGTCAAAGGTGAGACTCAGGGAGCGTCCTAGCTACCTAAGATTATTTCTAGCATAAAACACATCCTTTATGCAATTTCAACAACACAAGAGCATGCTACACATAGCAACAAGATATAACATGCTTACACAAAGCAACTAGTTAGAAAAATGCTTACACAAAGCAACTAGATATAGATTCTCAAAGTTATCAACTTGAAATCTAAATGCTAAATCAACTAAATATAGCAATTTAGTATGGATGTACTTAACAACATCAAATCGCCAATAGCCAAAACCACAGTCACAATATAAATATGATTGATAACTTGGAATTGAATGCGAAAACAAATAGTGGAAGACTTGAACATCACGTCTCGGACTAAACCAAGAACAAATTGGTTATTCCGGGCATCAACCCGCTGGGAAGACCACCCTAGTGTGCACTATCTCAATTGGGGAGAACTCATACCTCCCGCACTAAAGCCGAACTTTAGCCATATCAAAGTAATAATGTCCCAAGACTCCAAAATAATCAAATAAGTTCACAACTTATACGTAATTTATATAATGCACTGAGTCACCTTCCATGCACAAGTAGATTGTATCCACACAACACATGCTCTAAATCCACAACTACTATAGGATGACAATGTCAAATCTTTAGAGCGTAATTCGTTACGCGCTATAATAACATCACATGTCGAATCTTCAGAGCGCGATTCGTTACGCGCTATAACAATATAATCCAATATTGAAACATAACTCATAAATCCATTATAAGTCAAAAGTCATGCTTTAAACATACTATCAATGTCAAATACATGAGTTAATCAATATTACAATAGAAACGGAATTTAATCAATAAACTAATTAAATTCCCTAGGTTTCAAGTCTCAATCAAATAGCCTCCAATTAATACATGATAAACAATATAGCATGGTCATTACATACACTACGTCAAAACTCGATTAGGCCATAAGAACAATAAAGTGGAATTTAATTAAATCATGATAATCAAATCCCTAACTTCTAAAACAACATCAAATGGTTCCAAATTAACATATACTAGAACATAAGTCATAGTTATCACAAATATCAAGTTAAACACTCAATTAGGCCAATGGAACCCTTAATTAGATTTTAATTAATCATTTTAATTAAAATTTCTAGATTTTCATACTTGTCCAAATGCTCTCAAATTAAAGTATGTTAAACAACATGCCAAGACATAATTTAAAAGCATATCACAAGTCAATTTTATGCTAGGTACGGCCATGGGATTTAATCTTTCACAAAAGATAAATCTTAAATAAAATATGTAATTCTTATTCAATTAATCCCAATTTAATATATGTTAACAAATATATTAAAACATAATTTTCTAGCATGCCACAATTCCATTCTAAGTTATACACATCCTTGTGAATTAAATTTCATACAAAGAAATAATTAATACTAATTTTCTAGAATTGATACAAGGCATGCAATTAAGTTGTATAATCATGCTAAATACTCAATACAACATACACAAAAGCCTAAAACATCCCCTACCTCAATTTGAGATGAAAATCTCAAAAGCCATCAAAATGGAACGGCTCCGAATCCGACGAAACTACTAGGTTTTGTCAGGGACAACGCCGTGAACATAACCCCCATGAAAGCCCCATCAAAATCATAACTTGACCTCAAAACCAAACTCAAGAAATGGTCAAAACTGAATTCTAATAAGGGGGAAAGGTAAAGCATGGCGAGGGGAACAACAAACGTTAAGGCCGAAGACTTTCCATCAAGGAAAAGTGAACCAAAAGAGGAGAGAGAAGATGGCAGCACCCCTTAGGCTGCCATGGGAGCTCCAGGTCATGCATGAAGAGGGGAGAAGATGAAAAATGAAATATCTCACCCCCCCTTTTATAGAAATCTCAAAAAGTGCCTCGAACGGGCCTCGCCGGGTCTGAAAAAGTAAAATTTGAGCAAACACGCTCAAATGGCAAAACTTTATGAATGAAAAAGATTCAAAATGATAAAATATGAACAATGGAAGAAACGGTGTCAAAAACCAAGTTCCGAACAGAAAGTTATGCCCAAAACAAGTTTAGCGTAAACCGGGGCTAAAATCATGACACTGGAAAACATCGACCAGGAGGAAATTCCAAGAGTACACAACTCGACGAAATGTGAAAATGAATCCCGTATGAGGATCCAAGCTCAAAACCAGACATTTTGCAATAACTTTCATTAATTGCACAATAGCCCCTCCAAAAAGTGAAAACTGCACTTATTGCCCCATTTGAAAATATCTTCCAAAAATATTTTCTTAAAAACCCCTAATATAAAATATATTCAAAAGATATTTACGAAAAATACCCCAAGAAAAGAAAATAATTTCAAAGAACTTTGCATCCATGCCCCTATGGACACCAGGAGCAACCAGAGTACTTTCTTGCAAAAGTAAAGATACGTATTTCGTGAAAACCACTCAAGATGGAGATACATGAAGTCAAAAACCAACTTCGAACACAAGAAGTGTGGTTACGCCAACAAAGTGTCAAACGGGGAAAAGACAAAATTAGGAAAATGACGAAATAGGGAAAATGACGAAAAGTGAATAGTGTCGAAAAACGAAAAATGCAGAAACGACTCGGTCCTCAAAGGAAGTTTTCAATCCACAGAAAAGAGTCTCGAAAATCACTCCAGAGCACTTGAGACGACACTAAGCGAAGAGGAACTGAACTCAGAAAGGAAAGACAACGGAAAAAAAAATATCCGTGAAAATCCGGGTTATTACAAACACTTTCTTACCTATTTTAATATTATCTTTATTTCATAATTTTTATTATTATATTAATTTTTATTGCATAATATTTATCTTGTTAAATCCTCGTTCATCATTACATTCATGTTGTTCGATTGATGTATTATACCGTTTAATAGAAGAATTGTTATTTGATTTAATTAATGTTATTGTTCATTAGTTTGAATCATTGTGTATGAATATTGTGCTTTATATTTTTCTATAAATATGTGGATTTTCCACAACAATCACAGAGGTCAACATTGAAGCCCATTAAAGTAGTTCTTCTCTACAATGCATCCATGACTAATTTGGTTTAAGAGATACAAACTTAATCCTAAATTTTGGAGTTATAGTTTTAGACCAACATATAAGAATTATTTACATATCATTCTCTCCATGATTAATTATGCATAGCTTCAATATGTATATACACACACTGTGTTCAAATAAAAATCTAAAATTAAGCCGCCGGAACTTCCAAAAAGAAAATTTAAGAATGATTCAAGAAAAAATAAATTAACTCCCAAAAGGAAATCTAGAAAGCTAATTATGTCACCTGTGATAAAATCAAAAAATCATTTCGTGATGGCTATCATTTTTCATATTTAATTTATTTTCTCACTCTTACGGCTCTTTCTTTCTCTTTATATATATACACACATATATATACTTGCACATGCAATTTTTGTTTAGTTTTCTTTTCCCATCAATTTTATTTCAGTTGTGTATAATCTCTCTTTAGAATATTTGATTTACCAAAAAAAAAAAAAAAAACTCTTTAGAAATGTGACGACCCTGGATTTTTCAACCAAGTATGTCTTGTGATGACCCGAAACGGATCCAAAATACGAAAGCAAAAGAAGAAAGGTGATCTCTAGAGATGTACGTCATCCCTTAGGCACTAAAATGACTCCACATGAAGCCATGGAACTCAAATGAACCAAGCAAAGAAGCAAGAATACCAAACCCGAAAAGAAATGAACCAAGGGCAAAATGGTCATTTCACACTGAAATGGGTGCCACCGTGCACACCATTGGAAAGACAACGAAAAATTTATAAGGATAGACTTAAGAATCACTTGATTCGAAGTCCGGATGACAAAGATATAAAGATAGAACAAAGCAGCGTCCTGCGACTAAGTGACACCGGGAACCTATCTCACTAAAACTATCATAACTCTCACTACGGTTAGAGTTTTAGGGTGTGGTTGGTACCATTAGAAAGCTGACTTCAAGCTCTTGAGTTTAGACTCAAAAATGACCTAATTTAGACCTCGAATGAGCAAGTTATGACCATTTTAAAATAAGTCAACACTGCAGCTAAACTTAGTCGACTCAGTTGAGAACTTAGTCGGCTGAGTTAGGCCGAGAGCAACCGAGTCGGCTCGGTTGAGAAATTAGTCAGCTGAGTTAGGCCGAGGGCATCAAAATTGATGCCCAGATGAATTCAGTCGACTCTTTTGTGAACCCAGTCGGCTGAGTTGATGAAAGAGTCGACTCTTTTGGAACCGAGCCGGCTCTTTTGGGCTGAGGGCATGCTGCAATAGCTTTTTGGAAAAAAAACTACCAGAAACAGAAAAATGGAAGGAGATTTGGGATTTTTGAGGCCGAAACGACATTTTCTGGAAAAATACCGTGAAGAAATTACCCCTAAAATCACATTTTCTATGTGACAAAGTCAAAACCGGAATTTATTTCCCGAAGGAAAATCCCAAAATGCCCTTAAACCCTAATATGCAAGAAAAATGTGAAATGAATCCAAAGGGGGCTCATTTCACCAAGGAAGAGATTTTTCCCGAAAACGATCATGCACGCAGACGTAACTTACCTATTAGGACTCGCTACAATGATCCACGACTTAAAAATACCGCCGATGTGAAAAATGACCTATCAAACCACAAATGCGTGAAAAATGCCTTTTAAGGACAAACCATGCAACAACCGGACTTAAATGCTTTCAAAAGGCCGTTTGGCCTTTGGCCACACTTCATGCATACCAAATAGGTCCTAATGGATATGCTAGAACACACTTTACACCAACTGATTTGAAAATGAACCCTTAAAGGCTCGGATTTTTACTATTTTAGCCCAAAACGCAAAATATGAAAGTAAAATGTGAAACCTAAACAAAATGGTGTTTGGCCCTTAGCTATACCTCATACATGGTAAATGAATGGCAAATAATAAATTTCATACATAATGCACACTCCGGTGCAAAATAGCATACTAAAACACATGATTTTCATAAAATTCTCATTAAAGGCAAAATTCAACATTTATGAATTTACATGAATTTCAAATAAAGTTCGGCCCTTGGCCTCATATCATATACACGAAATAAACGTCAAAAAGTGTGCTTGGGCACACATTACAAGTTTGGAATCAAATATACACATTTGACAAATAAGGCTACAAGTGGCATTTCAAGCCAACCTTTTTCAAGAAATTAGAACTTCAAGTCTACAAATCATCCTTGGCCTAGTGTGCATCCCAAATCAAAGTCCCTGTACCTGAAAAATGTCCCCACTACGTGGGTGAGTAACTTAAAGCTACTCATAGGAGATGAGCATGCGTCAACCTAGTATTTTACAATTATATCACCTTAAGGTGAAACATGTTAAAGGGGCTCATACTACCTAACGTCTATGTCAAAGTGAGACTCAAGGATCTTCCTAAGTTACTCATACAATTGAAATGAACAACGACATACAAGTATACATGCTCAAGTACACTAAACCGTATTAAAACATGGTACACTACATACAAACATACATGTTCAAGTACTCTAAATCATGTTAAACAAGATAAACAATATCCAACATACATACACAAGTATTCGATATACATATAGAGTACTCATAAATCAAGTATAAAAACACGAGTATACTAAGCTAAACAAATACGCACAAGACAAGTATACATTGTACAAGTATACTAAGTTAAACAAATACACACATGACAAGTATACATGGCACAAGTGTACTAAAATGAAACATGGAGCAAGTATACAGGTTCAAGTATACTAAATAGGATTCAAATACCCAAAGTAAGCATCAATTCTCAAGTTACAAGTAATCCACGATTAACAACTTGAAATTAAATGCGAAATCAAATAGTGGAAAAACTAGGATCCTTGGCTGCAGACTAATCGAGTTATTCCGGGTTACTAGCCCGCAAGATACTACCTAATGCGCACGTGTATAAGTTATTCTGGGTAATTACGACCTACAAGGTACTACCTATTGCGCACTTTATATGACTTAGGAAACTCACGAATTTGTACTAGGGCCAAATCTTAGCCATCACATAAACATGATCCTTACAAGCCTCCAAAAACAAATTGTTCAAAACTTTTGCAAAATCAATAAGTTAAACCAAACTTATACATCTCAAATAATGTCTAAGAATCAATTTACATGCATAAGTAAGGTTGAATCCACACAAACCATGTCCTAGAGTTCAAGTCTACAATGATATTCACAATATCGAATCTTCAATGTGCGATTCATTACACGCTCTGACAGTTTCATTTCAAAATTTAAAATGTAATCTCATCCAAACGATCCCTAATTCAAATATGTTAAACAACATGGTATGGTCACTACACAAACCAACTCAAAACTAAATTGGATCATTGAGACAACAAAATAGAGTTTAATTAAAATGCGGTAATTAAATCTTTAGACTCTAAAGCATTTCCAAATGGCCCTAAATTAGTATATACAAGTGAACAAACCCAAGTCACTATCATTATCAAGTTAAAAACTCAATCAAACTAGTGGAACCATCAATTAGATTTTTAATTAATTCATTTATCTCAAAATCTCTAGATTTCTAAACTTATCCAAATGCTCTCAATTTAACATAGGTTAGAGAACATGCCAAGGCCTATTTTAATCTCACATTACAAGTTAATTTCATGCTTGTTTCAACTATGTGAATTAAACTTTCATAAATAATAAATATTAAATAAGTTTTGCAATTCTTATTCAAATATTCCAAATTTAATATATGTTACTCAATATATCAAGGCTTAATTTCCTAGTATGCCACAATTCAATTGTAAGCCACATGCATCCATTAGAATTAAATCCTATACAAGAAAATAATTAAATTAAATTCTAGGATTTATACAAAGTATGCATACAAGTTGTATAAGTTCATAAAATAATCAATACAACACATATATAATCATAATACATCCCCTACCTTAATTTGAGATGAAGATCTCAAATCCTCACCGAAATGAAACCGTTCCGAATCTAACGAAACTTTGGGGTTTTGTCAGGGACAACAAGGTGATCATTAAACCCAAAGGAGCCCCATGAAAATCTGTAATGACCCGGTCATTTCCTTCCTTTTCTTTTTCCTCAGAATTTCATGGATGAATTTTTTTTCGTCGAAATTTCTTGTCTGAGTTCAGTTTCTCGTCGCTTAGTGTCGTCTCGAGTGCTCAAAAATGGTTTCTGAGTCGCTTTCCTTGGGATTGGCAACTTCCTTTGAGGACCGAGTTATTTCCACATTTTTCATTTCTCGACACTATTCACTTTTCGTCCTTTTCCCTATTTTGTCTTTTCCTTGTTCGTCACTTTGTTGGCATAACCCCACTCTTGTATTCAAAGTTGGTTTTTGACTTCACGTATCTTCATCCTAAGTGGTTTCTATGAAATACATTGTGACGACCCTAGTTTTTAGGCCAATGTGTCCTGTGATGAACCGTAAAAATGATCCGATAACGGATCCGAATGCGGAAGCGAAAACAGAAAACAAGACTCTAAGAAGTAAAGTGACCTTCCATGAGGTCATGGAACTCAACAAGAACTGATGCGGAAGCAAAAGATCGAAAATATGACAAATAAGCCCCTAGGGGCAAAATAGTCATTTCTAAAAAATATGGATTCGGGTGCCACTGAGCACACCGCTGGAAAGATAGTGAAAAATTAACAAATCTAGACTCAAGAATCACTTGATTCAGAGTCCGGATGAAGAAGATATGAAACTCCAAAGTTTCATAAAAACCAACTTTCGGGTTTCAAAACAGTGCGGCAAGGGTAATTGACAAGGGGTAAAATGGCCTTTTTAGACAAAATTGGATGCAACTGAGCATACCAATAGATAGAATAGGAAAAATTAATGAATCTAGACTCAAAAATCACTTGATTCGGAGTCCGGATGAAGAAGATATGAAATATCAGAGTTTCAAAAAAACCAACCTTTGAGTTTAAAATCAGTGCGGCAATGGTACTTTACAAAGGGTAAAATAGTCTTTTCAGATAGAATTAGATACAACCGTGAATACCGTTGGATAGATAAGCAAAAACTAATAAACTTAGACTCAAAAATTACTTGATTTGGAGTCGGGACGAAGAAGATATGAAGCCTCAAAGTTTCAAAAAATTAGACTTTTTTTCCGGATAAGAAATCTGGGCAGGAATAGTGTTTTAACAGCAAGCACCAATTAAATTTTTTTCCAGAACCGAGGCTAAAAGCGGACCCTTAAACGAGTTTTTCTGAAAAAACACGAAGAAGAAACCCCCCTTAGAATCACGTTTTCTACCCGACTATGCAGAAGAAACCAAAAAAAATATGATGTAAAGTCCCTAAAATGCCCCTTGAACATCCTAGGCCAAGATGGACCCAAAAAGCTGCTACAAGCATTTTTTTCCAGAAACAGCCAGAGCAGAGAGTAAAAACGGGCTAGTAGATGAATTTTTCTGGAAAAACACAAAGAAGAAACCCCCCCCCCCCCCCCCAAATTGAGTTTCTACGTGACTCGCGGGAGAATTAAAAAAAAAATGCAATGTAGAATGCCCGAAATGCCCCTCCATGAAATCTGGTCATGGAGGTCCAAAAAGTTGCTAAAAAAAACAGAAAGCTGAACTTTGCGATCGATTTCCGGTACCAAGACGACATTTTCTGGAAAAACACGAAAAAGAAACCCCCCCTAAAATCACGTTTTCTATTCAACCATGTTGAAAGAAGAAAATAAAAATGAATTAAAAATTCTAGAATGCCCCAAGATCAGAATATGCAACAAAAATGCAAAATGAAATCGTAGGAGGCTCAAAACACAAACGATGAGGTTAACTATACACGCAAACGTAACTTACCTATTTAGATGCGCTACAATGGTCCATGGCTTAAAAATATAGCCGATGCAAAATCTGACCCCCCCAACGGGAAAAAAGGTAAAAATGGAATTGGAATGGAAAACACGGAATCCAAAAATGTAAAATGGAGTCAAATGACCGTTTGGCCCTTGGCGACACTTCATACAAGATTAATAAGACCCTATGAAAGAATTAAAATGGAATTCCCACACCCAATGCAACCATGGTGAAGCAATGACTTGCGATTTTTCAAGGTTTTCATAATATTTCATGAAGTTAAAAAGTTGTATAGAATACAATACACATGTCATTGGCCTCCGGTCTCATCTCATACGTGTTAAATACATTGAAAGGAGTGCACTTATGTACACATTACATACATGGAATCAAATATACATATTTTGACATATAAGTCTACAAAATGACATTTCATGCTAACATTTGCATGAAATGGAAACTTGAAAGCTACACGACATCCAAGGAATGCTAGGCGTCACAAACCAAGTCTTCGTACCTGAAATATGCCCCAGTATCGTAGGGGTGAGTAACATAAAGCTACTCGTAGGAGATGACCATACATCGACCTAGCATTTTACAAATTTATCACCTTAAGGTAAAACATGTTAAAGGGGCACATGCCACCTAACGTCTATGTCCAAATGAGACTCAGGGAGCATCCTAAGCTACCTTAGAGTCTAAGCAACAAGAATCATGATATACATACGTGTATGAAACGAATCATGGTTGGGATAATCCAAAGAACACGACAAGAAGAATGCTTGAGCATAGATTAACATGAATTGCATTTTCAATACAATTGAACTAGGTCTAGAGTAATCCAGACAACATGACAAAAGCATATTTGAATACAAGTTAACAAGAATCACATTATCCATGCAATTCAATCAACAAAAGAGCATGTTATACAATGCAATAAGGTTTAAGTTCTTAAAGCCATCAACTTAGAATCTAAAGCACAAAATAACAGTAGTGGTTCATGCCACCTAACGTCTATGTTATAAATGAATCAATAGGATCAATCCTAAGCTTTATTAGAATGTCAAAACATGATTTTCAATATCGATGCAATTTAACCAACATTGGAACTTCCAATACAACGCATAAAGCACAATTTTGCAAAGTTAACATCTTGTAACTTAAAATGGGATGACAAATAAGAAACAACAAGTTACAACATCATCTACTTATCAACTTAAAAATGAAATGCGAAATCAAACAAAGTGGATACTCGGACGTCACGCCGGATCAGACCTACAACATAGTTACTTTAGGGTTACTAGCCCATGGGTAACCTCCCTATGTGCGCACTAGACCATATAGAGGGACTATCCCACGTACTAGAACCACGTCCTAGCCATAGTTAAACAATGACATCTCCAAGTTTCCAAAATCAATAAGTTGCGCAACAACGCATATATCAACAGGAATATGCAAGATAATCAACTATCTACTAAACACAACCAAATTTGAAAACCTATACAATACATGCTCTAAATCCATAACTAATATCATATGATGAATGTCGAATCTTCAGTGTGCGATTTGTTACACGCTATGCAAGAAAGATGTTAAACACGAAGTGTGCAAATCATTACACAAGGCAACAATACATTCAATAAGGAAAACATATTATCACGAATACAAGCATATCAACTATGTTATCCAAAGTTCAAAACATAACCAAATGAATATACAACAAGTCTAAGTCCATGATTTGAATATAGAAACCACTTCTAAAACACAAATAGATCATGGAGCAAATTGATAGAATTTAAATAGATAAACACAATTAAATTCTCTAGATTTCCGATTCAATTTCAATTAACCTCAATTTAATACATGTTAAAGGACATGGCAAGGTCATCACCTATATCCATTCTAAAACTCAATTAGGTTGTTAGAACAACAAAGTAGAACTTTAATTAAATCATGCTAATTTAAATCCCAAGGTTCTAAAACAACTTCAAATAGTCCCAAATTAATATATACTAGTAAACAAATCATGGCCAATACAAACATCGACTTAAAACCTTAATTAAGCTAATGGGACAACAAAATAGATTTTAATTAATTCTTTTAATTAAAATCTCTAGATTTTCAAACTTAACCAAATGCTCTCAAATTAACCTATGTTGGAAAACATGCCAGGGACTAATGTAATATCACATTACAAGTTTATTTCATTCAATTTACGACCATGTGAATTAAACTTTCACTAAAGTTAAATATAAATTAAAAGTTGCAATTCTCATGCAATTAATCTCAATTTAATATATGTGAACAACTATACCTAAATTAATCTCAATTAATTTTCTAGCATGCCACAATACAATTCCAAGTTGTATATCACCATGAGGATTAAATCTTAAATAAGGAAATTAATTAAATGAAAGGTTTCAAAACCTCACCGAATATTCTAAATCAAATATATGTGAAGCTATATGGCATGTAGATCAAGAATATCAAGTCGAAATTCAAATAGAGTGAATAGTGCACACGGGGTAAATTGATTAATAATTACTAATTTTCAAAACACCTCCAATTACTTTCAAATTCAACTATGTTGAAGAGCATGCTAAGGCTTAATATAATATGCTAACACATATTAATTTCAAGCTAGTTAAGGCCAAGTGAATTAATCTTTCACCTAAGATAAATATTAAATAAAATCTTTAATACTTATTCAAATGTTCCAATTTTAATACACGACAATGAGCATATCAAGGGGCAATATAAAATCATGCTACATGTTTAAACCAAGTTACGAGCAACCGGGAAAATTAGATCCCGTACAAGAAAAATAAATAATAAAATCTCTAGATTTTATATTTAATCAAATAAACAAGTAGTATAAGCATCACAAACATGCTATATAACAAGAATTTAAACCTAGAACATCTCCTACCTCAATTTGGGATGAAAATCCCAAAGGCCCACCAAAATAAAAGTGTTCCGAATTCGACGATACCGAGAGGTTTTGTCAGGGACAACACCGTGAACAAGAATCCGAAAGAAGCCCCATGAAAATCTCAACTTGACTCCAAACCCGAACTTGAAAAATCGTCGAAAATGGATTATAATAAAGGCAAAAGGTAGAGCACGTCGAGGGAAGCAATAAATGCTAAGGCCGAAGGATTTCTACAAAGGAAAAGTGGACCAAAGGAGGAGAGAGAAAGTGGCAGCCATGGCTGCTAGGAAAGCTGGCCAAGAGAGGTGGGGAAGATGACCAAATTCTGATTTTTCACTTTAGGGCATCCTATTTATAGTAAGTCTCAAAAACTGCCCGAAAGGGCCCCGCCGGGTCCGGAAAAGTGGATTTTGAGCAGACGCGCTCAAACGGCAAAACTCCATGAACGAAAAAGATTCAAAATTAGAAAATATGAATAACGGAAGAAATGACGTCAAAAACTGATTCCCGAACAGAAAGTTATGCCCCGAAAAAGTTCAGCGACAACCGGGTCCAGGAACTCTGAAACTGGAGAAAAATGACCAGAAGGAAATTCTAAGAGTCCACGACTCGACGAAATGTGAAATGAATCCCGTACGAGGATCCAGGCCGCAGAAAAGACATTTTGCAATAACTTTCGTTAATTGCACAATGGCCCCTACAAAAAGGGTTAACTGCGAAACTGCCCCAGAATGAAAATATCTTCCAAAAGATATTTTCTTAGATGCCCCTGAAATAAAATATCTTCAAAATATATTTACGAAAAACACCTCAAGAAATGAAAAAGATTCTAAAGAATTGTGCATCCATGCCTTTGTGGGCACCGGGAGCAACCAGAGTATTTTCTTGCAAAAGTAAAGATACGTATTTCGAGGAAACCACTCAAGATGAAGGCACGTGAAGTCAAAAACCAACTCCAAGCACGAAAAGTGAGGTTGTGCCAAAAACTGACAAATGGAGATAAGACGAAATAGGGAAAATGACAGAATAGGGAAAAGACGAAATAACGCATAGTGTCCAAAAACGAAAAATGCGAAAATGACTCAGTGCTCAAAAGAAGTTGTCAATTCACATGAAAGAGTCTCAGAAACCAATTCCGAGCACTCGAGATAACACTAAGCGACACGAAACAGAGCTCAGAAAAGAAAATTAAACGAAAAAAATTTGTTCGTAAAATTTCCGGAAAAAGGAAAGGAAGGCAAATGACTGGGTCGTTACAACCTACCCTCCTTAAATGAATTTCGTCCCTAAAATTAGGAACATACCAGAAAGAACAGAATAATGACCAAACAAAAGGTCAAATCAAAGGACAGCTCACAACGCACTGAAGGACAAATCCTGAAGTCTAAAGATCAATTGAAAGAATGCGAAACCATGAACTGAGAGAACACCTCATACAAACCGGCACGTTAACTCAACGTCAACAACCGAGAGAATCCCAAGACAAAGGAACGTTGAATCACGATGAAAGGAGAGAGTGACAAGGCAGTACGAACAGCAACCAGAACCCGCCCACACTTACTCGTCAGTAAGGTAGCATGATGGTGTAAGGCACTAGTCCATAACATGCTCCAGAAGGGAACTTTTTGATACAAATGATGTCAATGTCAAAAATGATCATTACCAAAGGCACTACGGAAACTAGGCATCTGCGAGAGTTGGGGTAGCTAATCCCAAAACTCTGACAACAATGACACTGGCACCATTACGCTTAAGGCCTTAGATCTAGAAGGCACAAAGGAAAAGGAAATGAAACGGTGTCTCCCTGGCACACGTCTCACTCTACCAGACAAGGATTGCGATTCTACGCTCACATGAGCCTTACTCGCATCAATCGATAGAACAGATAAGAAGGTTCCTGACATGGGTCCTTACAGAATGAATTTCTCCTATCCGAGGAAGAAACTCGTGAAACAAGAATGCATCCAAGGGATATGACAGATCCTACAAGACAATACCAAAACCAGACATAAAAGTAAACAGCTAGCATGCATCATAGCAATGGACTATCTACTCAAGGTGCTACATAAGCAAACAGACATGTTATCAAATCAAAACATGTTATCAAGAGCATATATACACATAAAGTATGCTTAACAAATAATAGATGTCTCAAAACACCTAAGCATGTGAACATGTTATCATACAAGACATGTTATCAAACAAAGCTTGTTATCAAGATATAAATGACACATCAAAGCAAAACAACATGAGCATGATATGCACCCAAAACCCATCGTCCAAGGTATTCGAACCCGGAAGCTTTGATACCACCTGTGACGACCCTGGTTTTTAGGCCAGCGTGTCCTATGATGAACCGTAAGGATGATCCGATAACGGATCCGAATGCGGAAGTGAAAACAGAAAACAAGACTTTAAAAAGTCAAGTGACCTTCCATGAGGTCGTGGAATTCAACAAGAACTGATGCGGAAGCAAAAGAGCGAAAATATGACAAATAAGCCCCCAAGGGCAAAATAGTCATTTATAAAAAATGTGGATTCAGGTGCTACCGAGCACACCGCTAGAAAGACAGTAAAAAATTAACAAATCTAGAATCAAGAATCACTTGATTCAGAGTCCGGATGAAGAAGATATGAAACTCCAAAGCTTCATAAAAACCAACTTTCGAGTTTCAAAACAGTGCGGCAAGGGTAATTGACAAGGGGTAAAATGGTCTTTTTAGATAAAATTGGATGCAACTGAGTATACCGATAGATAGACTAGGAAAAATTAATGAATTTAGACTCAAGAATCACTTGATTCGGAGTCCGAATGAAGAAGATATGAAACATCAAAGTTTCAAAAAAACCAACCTTTGAGTTTAAAATCAGTACGGCAAGGGTAATTTATAAACGGTAAAATAGTGTTTTCAGATATAATTAGATGCAACCGTGAATACCATTGGATAGACAAGTAAAAACTAATAAACTTAGACTTAAAAATCACTTGATTTGGAGTCGGGACGAAGAAGATATGAAGCCTCAAAGTTTCAAAAAATTAGACTTATTTTCCGGCTAAGAAATCTGGGCAGGAATAGTGTTTTAATAGCAAGCACCAATTAAATTTTTTTCCAGAACCGAGGCTAAAAGCAGACCCTTAAACGAGTTTTTCTGGAAAAACACGAAGAAGAAACCCCCCTTATAATCACGTTTTCTACCCGACTATGTAGAAGAAACCAAAAAAAATACGATGTAAAGTCCCTAAAATGCCCCTTGAACATCCTAGGTCAAGATGAACCCAAAAAGCTGCTACAAGCATTTTTTTCCAGAAACAGCCAGAACAGAAAGTAAAAACGGGCTAGTAGACGAATTTTCCTGGAAAAACACAAAGAAGAAAACCCCCTCAAAATTGAGTTTTCTATGTGACTCCAAAGAGAATTAAAAAAAAATGCAATGTATAATGCCCGAAATGCCCCTCCATGAAATCTGGTCATGGAGGTCCAAAAAGCTGCTAAAAAAAAACAGAAAGCTAAACTTTACGATCGATTTCCGGCACCAAGACGACATTTTTTGGAAAAATACGAAACCTTCCCCCCCCCCCTAAAATCACGTTTTCTATTCAATCATATTGAAAGAAGGAAATAAAACTAAATTAAAAAGTCTAGAATGCCCCTAGATCAGAATATGCAACAAAAACGCAAAATGAAATCGTAGGAGGCTCAAAACACAAACGATGAGGTTTTGCCCGGAAACTACTATGCACGCAAACGTAACTTACCAATTTAGACGCGCTACAATGGTCCATGGCTTAAAAATATAGCCGATGCAAAATCTGACCCCCCAACAGGCAAAAAGGCAAAAATGGACTTAGAATGGAAAACAGGGAATCCAAAAATGTAAAATGGAGTCAAATGACCGTTTGGCCCTTGGCCACACTTCATACAAGATTAATAAGACCCTACGAAAGAATAAAAATGGAATTCCCACACCCGATGCAACCATGGTGAAGCAATGACTTGCGATTTTTCAAGATTTTCATAATATTTCATGAAGTTAAAAAGTTTTATAGAATACAATACACATGTCATTGGCCTCCGGACTCATCTCATACATGTCAAATACATTGAAAGGAGTTCACTTATGTACACATTACATACATGGAATCAAATATACATATTTTGAAATATAAGTCTACAAAATGACATTTCATGCTAACATTTGCATGAAATGGAAACTTGAAAGCTACACGACATCCAAGGAATGCTAGGCGTCAGGAACCAAGTCTTCGTACCTGAAATATGCCCCAGTATCGCAGGGGTGAGTAACATAAAGCTACTCGTAGGAGATGAACATGCATCGACCTAGCATTTTACAAATTTATCACCTTAAGGTGAAACATGTTAAAGGGGCTCATGCCACCTAACGTCTATGTCCAAGTGAGACTCGGGGAGCATCCTAAGCTACCTTAAAGTCTAAGCAACAAGAATCATAATATACATACATGTATGAAACGAATCATGGTTGGGATAATCCAAAGAACATGACAAGAAGAATGCTTGAGCATAGATTAACATGAATTACATTTTCAATACAATTGAACTAGGTCTACAGTAATCCAGACAACATGACAAAAGCATATTTGAATATAAGTTAACAAGAATCACATTATCCATGCAATTCAATCAACAAAAGAGCATGTTATAAAATGCAACAAGGTTTAAGTTCTCAAATCCATCAACTTAGAAGCTAAAGCACAAAATAACAGTAGTGGTTCATGCCACCTAACGTCTATGTTATAAATGAATCAATAGGATCAATCCTAAGCTTTATTAGAACGTCAAAACACGAATTTCAATATCGATTCAATTTAACCAACATTGGAACTTCTAATACAACGCATAAAGCACAATTTCGCAAAGTTAACATCCTGTAACTTAAAATGGGACGACAAATAAGAAACAACAAGTTACAACATCATCTGGTTATCAACTTGAAAATGAAATGTGAAATAAAATAAAGTGGATACTCGGACGTCACGCCGGATCAAACCGACAACATAGTTACTTTAGGGTTACTAGCCGTTGGGTAACCTCCCTATGTACGCACCAGACCATGTAGAGGGACTATCCCCCGTACTAGAACCACGTCCTAGCCATAGTCAAACAAAGACATCCCCAAGTTTCCAAAATCCACAAGTTGTGCAACAACGCATATATCAACAGGAATATGCAAGATAATCAACTATCTACTAAGCACAACCAAATTTGGAAACCTATACAATACATGTTCTAAATCTACAACTAATATGATATGATGAATGTCGAATCTTCAATGTGTGATTCGTTACACGTTATGCATGAAAGATGTTAAACACGAAGTGTGCAAATCATTACACAAGGCAACAATATATTTAATAAGGAAAATATATTATCACGAATACAAACATAGCAACTATGTTATCCAATGTTCAAAATATAACAAAATGAATATACAACAAGTCTAAGTCAATGATTTGAATATAAAAACCACTTCTAAAACACAACTAGATCATGGAGCAAATTGATAGAATTTAAATAGATAAACACAATTAAATTCTCTAGATTTCCGATTCAATTTCAATTAACCTCAATTTAATACATGTTAAAGGGCATGGCAAGGTCATCACCTATATCCATTCTAAAACTCAATTAGGTTGTTAGAACAACAAAGTAGAACTTTAATTAAATCATGCTAATTTAAATCCCAAGGTTCTAAAACAACTTCAAATAGTCCCAAATTAATATATACTAGTAAACAAGTCATGGCCAATACAAACATCAACTTAAAACCTTAATTAAGCTATTGGGACAACAAAATAAATTTTAATTAATTCTTTTAATTAAAATCTCTAGATTTTCAAACTTAACCAAATGTTTTCAAATTAACCTATATTCGAAAACATGCCAAGGACTAATATAATATCACATTACAAGTTTATTTCATTCAATTTACGACCATGTGAATTAAACTTTCACTAAAGTTAAATATAAATTAAAAGTTGCAATTCTCATACAATTAATCCCAATTTAATATATGTGAATAACTATACCTAAGCTTAATTTTCTAGCATGCCACAATACAATTCCAAATTGTATATCACCATGAGGATTAAATCTTAAACAAGGAAATTAATTAAATGAAAGGTTTCAAAACCTCACCGAATATTCTAAATCAAATATATGTGAAGCTATATAGCATGTGAATCAAGAATATCAAGTCGGAATTCAAATGGAGTGAATAGTGCACTTGGGGCAAATTAATTAATAATTACTAATTTTCAAAACACCTCCAATTACTTTCAAATTCAACTATATTGAAGAGCATGCTAAGGCCTAATATAATATGCTAACACATATTAATTTCAAGTTAGTTAAGGCCAAGTGAATTAATCTTTCACCTAATATAAATATTAAATAAAATCTTTAATACTTATTCAAATATTCCAATTTTAATACACGACAATGAGCATATCAAGGGGTAATATAAAATCATGCTACATGTTTAAACCAAGTCACGAGCAACCGGGAAAATTAGATCCCGTACAAGAAAAATAAATAATAAAATCTTTAGATTTTACATTTAATCATGTAAACAAGTAGTATAAGCATCACAAACATGCTATATAATAGGAATTTAAAACTACAACATCTCCTACCTCAATTTGAGATGAAAATCCCAAAGGCCCCCCAAAATAAAAGTGCTCCGAATTTGACGATACCGAGAGGTTTTGTTGGGGACAACACCGTGAACAAGAATCCGCAAGAAGCCCCATGAAAATCTCAACTTGACTCCAAACCCAAACTCGAAAAATCGTCAGAAATGGATTATAATAAGGGCAAAAGGTAGAGCACGTCGAGGGAAGTAATAAATGCTAAAATCTATTTTGTGGTCCCATTAGCTTAATTAAGGTTTTAACTTGATATTTGTATTGGCCATGACTTGTTTACTAGTATATATTAATTTGGGACTATTTGAAATTGTTTTAGAACCTTGGGATTTAAATTAGCATGATTTAATTAAAGTTCTACTTTATTGTTCCAACAACCTAATTGAGTTTTAGAATGGATATAGGTGATGACCATGCCATGTCCTTTAACATGTATTAAATTGAGGTTATTTGGAATTGAATCGGAATCTAGAGAATTTAATTGTGTTTATCTATTTAAATTCTATCAATTTGCTCCATGATCTAGTTGTGTTTTAGAAGTGGTTTCTATATTCAAATCATGGACTTAGACTTGTTGTATATTCATTTGGTTATGTTTTGAACATTGGATAACATAGTTGGTATGTTTGTATTCATAAGTATATGTTTTCCTTATTGAATATATTGTTGCCTTGTGTAATTATTTGCACACTTCGTGTTTAATATCTTTCATGCATAGCGTGTAATGAATTGCACACTGAAGATTCAACATTCATCATATCAGATTAGTTGTGGATTTAGAGCATGTATTGTATAGGTTTCCAAATTTGGTTGTGCTTAGTAAATAGTTGATTATCTTGCATATTCCTATTGATATATGTGTTGTTGCACAACTTGTTGAATTTGGAAACTTGGGGATGTCGTTGTTTGACTACGGCTAGGACGTGGTTCTAGTACGGGGGATAGTCCCTCTATATATAGTCTAGTGCGCACATAGGGAGTTTACCCATGGGCTAATAACCCTAAAGTAACTATGTTGTCGGTCTGATCCGGCGTGACGTCCGAGTATCCACTTTGTTTGATTTCGCATTTCATTTTCAAGTTGATAACTAGATGATGTTGTAACTTGTTGTTTCTTAATTTTCATTCCATTTTAAGTTACAGGATGTTAACTTTGCGAAATTGTGCTTTATGCGTTGTATTGGAAGTTCCAATGTTGGTTAAATTGAATCGATATTGAAAATTGTGTTTTGACGTTCTAATAAAGCTTAGGATTGATCCTATTGATTCATTTATAACATAGACGTTAGGTGGCATGAACCACTACTGTTATTTTGTGCTTTAGCTTCTAAGTTGATGGATTTGAGAACTTAAACCTTGTTGCATTGTATAACATGCTGTTTTGTTGTTGAATTGCATGGATAATGTGATTCTTGTTAACTTGTATTCAAATATGCTTTTGTGGATTATTCTAGACCTAGTTCAATTGTATTGAAAATGCAATTCATGTTAATCTATGCTCAAGCATTCTTCTTGTCGTGTTCTTTGGATTATCCCAACCATGATTCATTTCATACACGTATGTATATCTTGATTCTTGTTGCTTAGACTCTAAGGTAGCTTAGGATGCTCCCCGAGTCTCACTTGGACATAGACGTTAGGTGGCATGAGCCCCTTTAACATGTTTCACCTTAAGGTGATAAATTTGTAAAATGCTAGGTCGATGCATGCTCATCTCCTACGAGTAGCTTTATGTTACTCACCCCTACGATACTGGGGCATATTTTAGGTACGAAGACTTGGTTCGTAATGCCTAGCATTCCTTGGATGTCGTGTAGCTTTCAAGTTTCCATTTCATGCAAATGTTAGCATGAAATGTCATTTTGTAAACTTATATGTAAAATTTGTATTCTTTGATTCCATGTATGTAATGTGTATATAAGTGCACTCCTTTCAATGTATTTGACATGTATGAGATGGGGCCGGAGGCCAATGACATGTGTATTGTATTCTATACAGCTTTTTAACTTCATGAAATATTGTGAAAATCTTGAAAAATCGCAAGTCATTGCTTTACCATGGTTGCATCGGGTGTGGGAATTCCATTCTCATTCTTTCATAGGGTCTTATAAATCATGTTTGAAGTGTGGCCAAGGGCCAAATGGTCATTTGACCCCGTTTTGTATTTTTAGATTCCGAGTTTTCATTCCAAGTTCCATTTTTGCCTTTTTGCCCGTTGGGGGTTCGGATTTTGTATCGGTGGTATTTTTAAGTCGTGGACCATTGTAGCACGTCCTAATAGGTAAGTTACATTTGAGTGCATGGTCATTTCCGGGCAAAACCTTATCGTTTGTGTTTTGAGCCTCTTGTGAATTCATTTCACACTTTTTTTGCATATTCTGATCTAGGGGCATTGTAGACTTTTCACGGTCGTTTTATTTTCTTCTTTCAATATGATTGAATAGAAAACATGATTTTAGGGGGGGTTTCTTTTCCGTGTTTTTCCAGAAAATGTCTTCTTGATATTGGAAATCGCTTACGAAGTTCAGCTCTCAGTCTTTCAAAGTAGCAGCTTTTTGGACCTCCATGACCAGATTTCATAGAGGGGAATTTCGGGTATTCTACATTGCATTTTTTTTTTATTCTCTCATAAGACACGTAGAAAACTCAATTTTGAGGGGGGTATCTTCTCTGTGTTTTTGCAAAAAAAATCATCTAGGCCTCCAAATTCAGCTTCTGTTCTGGATTTTTCTAGAAAATAAGCCCACAGCAGCTTTATGGGCTGCTGCTGCTAGCCATGGTGCACCCAGTGCGCGCACGGCGTGCATGGGCCCGCGCATGGGCGCGCGCATGGGGCTGTCATGGCCCCCTCGTCGGGCCGCCGCGACGTCAATTCTTCTTTTGGGCTTTTCTCCTTCGTCCGGACTCCGATTCAAGTGAAATTTTTTTTGAACTTGACTAATTTTTCATTGTCTTTCCAACAGTGTACTCGGTTACACCCGGTTCTTCCTGGATAATTACCAGTTTACCATTTTTGCCTTAAGTGCTCGTTTTTCTTCGTCATGCCGTTTCTCCTTCGTCCGGACTCCGAATCATGCGATTCTTGAGTCCATCTTGATTAGTTTTTCGTTGTCCTTCCAGCAGTGTGCTCGGTTGCACCCAAATCTATAGTTTTCAAAAATGACTATTTTGCCCCTGGGGGGCTTATTTGTCATATTTTCGATCTTTTGCTTCCGCATCAATTCTTGTTGAGTTCCACGACCTTATGGAAGATCACTTTGACTTCTTAAAGTCTTGTTTTCTGTTTTCGCTTCCGCATTTGGATCCGTTATCGGATCATCCTTACGGTTCATCACAGGACACGCTGGCCTAAAAACCAGGGTCGTCACAGGTGGTATCAGAGCGTCCGGGTTCGAATACCTTGGACGACGGGTTTTGGGTGCATATCATGCTCACGTTGTTTTGCTTTGATGTGTCATTTATATCTTGATAACATGCCTTCTTTGATAACATGTCTTGTATGATAACATGTTCACATGCTTAGGTGTTTTGAGACATCTATTATTTGTTAAGCATACTTTATGTGTATATATGCTCTTGATAACATGTTTTGATTTGATAACATGTCTGTTTGCTTATGTGGCACCTTGAGTAGATAGTCCATTGCTATGTTGCATGCTAGCTACTTCCTTTATGTCAGGTTTTGACATTATCTCATTGGATTTGTCGTATTCCTTGGATGTATTCTTGTTTCACTAGTTTCTTCCTTGGATAGGAGAAATTCATTCTGTAAGGACCCATGTCGGGAACCTTCTTGTCTATTTTGTTGATGCGAGTAAGGCTCATGTGAACGTAGAATCGCAATCCTTGTCTGGTGGAGTGAGACGTGTGCCAGGGAGACACCGTTTCATTTCCTTTTCCTTTGTGGCTTCTAGATCTAAGGCCTTAAGCATAGCGGTGCCTAGGGCGTTGTTGTCAGAGTTTTGGGATTGGCCAAGATGGTCTGGCCAGACATTATTGGACCATACCCCACTCTCGCAGATGCCTGGTTCTCGCAGTGCTTTTGGTAATGATCATTCTGACATCATCCGTATCAAAAGTTTTCTCAGAGTTGAACTGGTTTGGGGTATGTTACGGACTAGTGCCTTATATCGTCATGCTACCTTGCTGACGAGTAAGTGTGGGAGGGTTCTGGTTGCTGTTCGTACTGCCTTATCACTCTCTCCTTTCATCGTGATTCAACATTCCTTTGTCTTGGGATTCTCTCGGTGGTTGACGTTGAGTTAACGTGCCGGTTCATATGAGGTGTTGTCTCAGTATATGGTTTCGCGTTCCTTCAGTTTATCTTTAGACTTCAGAATTTGTCCTTCAGTGCATTGTGAGCTGTCCTTTGATTTGACCTTTTGTTCGGTCATTATTCTGTTCTCTCTATTATGTTCCTAATTTCGGAGACGAAATTCCTTTAAGGAGGGTAGGTTGTAACGACCAAGTCATTTGCTTCCTTTCCTTTTTCTTAAAATTTTACGAATTAATTTTTTTCGTTTAATTTTCTTTTCTAAACTCTGTTTCGTGTCGCTTAGTGCCATCTCGAGTGCTCGGAATTGGTTCCTAAGACTCTTTTCCATGGATTGACAACTTCCTTTGAGGACCGAGTCATTTTCACATTTTTCGTTTTTTGACACTATGCGCTATTTCGTCCTTTTCCCTATTCTGTCTTATCTCCGTTTGTCAGCTTTTGGTACAACCTCACTTCTCATGCTCGGAGTTGTTTTTTGACTTCACATACCTTCATCTTGAGTGGTTTCCTCGAAATACGTCTCTTTACTTTTGCAAGAAAGTACTCTGGTTGCTCCCGGTGTCCATAGGAGCATGGATGCAAAGTTCTTTGAAATTATTTTCTTTTCTTGGGGTATTTTTCGTAAATATCTTTTGAAGATATTTTATTTCAGGGGTTTTTAAGAAAATATTTTAGGAAGATATTTTCATTCTGGGCCATAAGTGCAGTTTTCACTTTTTGGAGGGGCCATTGTGTAGTTAATGAAAGTTATTGCAAAATGTCTTGTTTTGAGCCTGGATCCTTGTACAGGATTCATTTTCACATTTCGTCGAGTTGTGTACTCTTGGAATTTCCTCCTGATCGATGTTTTCCAGTTTCAGGATTTCTGGACCCGGTTTGCGCCAAACTTGTTTTAGGCATAACTTTCTGCTCGAGACTCGGTTTTCGACGCCGTTTCTTCCATTGTTCATATTTTATCATTTTAAATCTTTTTGTTCACAAAGTTTGGCCATTTGAGTGTATCTGCTCAAATTTTACTTTTTTGAACCCGGCGGAGCCCGTTCGGGGCACTTTTTGAGATTTATATAAATGGGGGGTGAGATATTTCATTTTTCATCTTCTCTCCTCTTCATGCACAACCTGGAGCTCCCATGGCAGCCCAAGGGGTGCTGCCATCTTCTCTCTCCTCTTTTGGTTCACTTTTCCTTGATGGAAAGCCTTCGGCCTTAACGTTTGTTGTTCCCTTCGCCGTGCTCTACCTTTCCCCCTTATTAGAATTTAGTTTTGACCATTTCTTAAGTTTGGTTTTGAGGTCAAGTTATGATTTTGATGGGGCTTTGATGGGGGTTTTGTTCATGGCGTTGTCCTCGACAAAACCTAGTAGTTTCGTCGGATTTGGAGCCGTTCCATTTTGATGGCTTTTGAGATTTTCATCTCAAATTGAGGTAGGAGATGTTTTAGGTTTAAATTCTTGTTATATAGCATGCTTGTGATGCTTATACTACTTGTTTGCATGATTAAATGAAAATCTAGAGATTTTATTATTTATTTTTCTTATACGGGATCTAATTTTCCCGGTTGCTCATGACTTGGTTTAAACATGTAGCATGATTTTATATTACCCCTCGATATGCTCATTGTCGTGTATTAAAATTGGAACATTTGAATAAGTATTAAAGATTTTATTTAAAATTTATCTTAGGTGAAAGATTAATTCGCATGGCCTTAACTAGCTTGAAATTAATATGTGTTAGCATATTATATTAGGCCTTAGCATGCTCTTCAACAAAGTTGAATTTGAAAGTAATTGGAGGTGTTTTTAAAATTAGTAATTATTAATTAATTTGATTAATTAATTTGCCCAGAGTGCACTATTCACTCTATTTGAATTCTGACTTAATATTCTTGATTTACATGCCATATAGCTTCACATATATTTGATTTAGAATATTCGGTTAGGTTTTGAAACCTTTTATTTAATTAAATTCCATGTTTAAGATTTAATCCTCATGGTGATATACAACTTGGAATTGTATTGTGTCATGCTAGAAAATTAAGCTTAGGTATAGTTGTTCACATATATTAAATTGGGATTAATTGCATGAGAATTGCAACTTTTAATTTATATTAAACTTTAGTGAAAGTTTAATGCACATGGTCTTAAATTGAATGAAATAAACTTGTAATGTGATATTACATTAGTTCTTGGCATACTTTCCAACATAGGTTAATTTGAGAGCATTTGGTTAAGTTTGAAAATCGAGAGATTTTAATTAAAAGAATTAATTAAAATCTATTTTGTGGTCCTATTAGCTTAATTAAGGTTTTAACTTGATATTTGTATTGGCCATGACTTGTTTACTAGTATATATTAATTTGGGACTATTTGAAATTGTTTTAGAACCTTGGGATTTAAATTAGCATGATTTAATTAAAGTTCTACTTTATTGTTCCAACAACCTAATTGAGTTTTAGAATGGATATAGGTGATGACCATGCCATGTCCTTTAACATGTATTAAATTGAGGTTATTTGGAATTGAATCGGAATCTAGAGAATTTAATTGTGTTTATCTATTTAAATTCTATCAATTTGCTTCATGATCTAGTTGTGTTTTAGAAGTGGTTTCTATATTCAAATCATGGACTTAGACTTGCTGTATATTCATTTGTTTATGTTTTGAATATTGGATAACATAGTTGGTATGTTTGTATTCTTGAAAATATGTTTTCCTTATTGAATATATTGTTGCCTTGTGTAATTATTTGCACACTTCGTGTTTAACACCTTTCATGCATAGCGTGTAACGAATCGCACACTGAAGATTCGACATTCATCATATCATATTAGTTGTGGATTTAGAGCATGTATTGTATAGGTTTCCAAATTTGGTTGTGCTTAGTAAATAGTTGATTATCTTGCATATTCCTATTGATATATGTGTTGTTGCACAACTTGTTGAATTTGGAAACTTGGGTATGTCGTTGTTTGACTATGGCTAGGACGTGGTTCTAGTACGGGGGATAGTCCCTCTATATATAGTCTAGTGCGCACATAGGGAGGTTACCCATGGGCTAGTAACTCTAAAGTAACTATGTTGTCGGTCTGATCCGGCGTGACGTCCGAGTATCCACTTTGTTTGATTTCGCATTTCATTTTCAAGTTGATAACTAGATGATGTTGTAACTTGTTGTTTCTTAATTGTCATTCCATTTTAAGTTACAGGATGTTAACTTTGCGAAATTATGCTTTATGCGTTGTATTGGAAGTTCCAATGTTGATTAAATTGAATCGATATTGAAAATCGTGTTTTGACGTTCTAATAAAGCTTAGGATTGATCCTATTGATTCATTTATAATATAGACGTTAGGTGGCATGAACCACTACTGTTATTTTCTGCTTTAGATTCTAAGTTGATGGCTTTAAGAACTTAAACCATGTTGCATTGTATAACATGTTGTTTTGTTGTTGAATTGCATGGATAATGTGATTCTTGTAAACTTGTATTCAAATATGCTTTTGTCATGTTGTGTGGACTACTCTACACCTAGTTCAATTGTATTGAAAATGCAATTCATGTTAATCTATGCTCAAGCATTCTTCTTGTCGTGTTCTTTGGATTATCCTAACCATGATTCATTTCATACACGTATGTATATCATGATTCTTGTTGCTTAGACTCTAAGGTAGCTTAGGATGCTCCCCGAGTCTCACTTGGACATAGACGTTAGGTGGCATGAGCCCCTTTAACATGTTTCACCTTAAGATGATAAATTTGTAAAATGCTAAGTCGATGCATGCTCATCTCCTACGAGTAGCTTTATGTTACTCACCCCTACGATACTGGGGCATATTTCAGGTAGGAAGACTTGGTTCGTGACGCCTAGCATTCCTTGGATGTCATGTAGCTTTCAAGTTTCCATTTCATGCAAATGTTAGCATGAAATGTCATTTTGTAGACTTATATGTAAAATTTGTATTCTTTGATTCCATGTATGTAATATGTATATAAGTGCACTCCTTTCAATGTATTTGACATGTATGAGATGGGGCCGGAGGCCAATGACATGTGTATTGTATTCTATACAGCTTTTTAACTTCATGAAATATTGTGAAAATCTTGAAAAATCGCAAGTCATTGCTTCACCATGGTTGCATCGCGTGTGTGAATTCCATTCTCATTCTTTCATAGGGTCTTATAAATCATGTTTGAAGTGTGGCCAAGGGCCAAACGGTCATTTGACCCCGTTTTGTATTTTTAGATTCCGAGTTTTCATTCCAAGTTCCATTTTTGCCTTTTTGCCCGTTGGGGGGTCGGATTTTTTATCGGTTGTATTTTTAAGTCGTGGACCATTGTAGCACGTCCTAATAGGTAAGTTACGTTTGCGTGCATGGTCGTTTCCGGGCAAAACCTTATCGTTTGTGTTTTGAGCCTCTTGTGAATTCATTTCGCACTTTTTTTGCATATTCTGATCTAGGGGCATTGTAGACTTTTCACGGTCGTTTTATTTTATTCTTTCAACATGGTTGAATAGAAAACATGATTTTAGGGGGGGTTTCCTTTCCGTGCTTTTCCAGAAAATGTCTTCTTGATATCGGAAATCGCTTACGAAGTTCAGCTCTCAGTTTTTCAAAATAGCAGCTTTTTGGACCTCCATGACCAGATTTCATGGAGGGGAATTTCGGGTATTCTACATTGCACTTTTTTTTAATTCTCTTTGAAGTCACGTAGAAAACTCAATTTTGAGGGGGGTTTCTTCTCTGTGTTTTTGCAAAAAAAGTCATCTAGGCCTCCAAATTCAGCCTCCATTCTGGATTTTTCTGGAAAATAAGCCCACAGCAGCTTTATGGGCTGCTGCTGTTAGCCATGGTGCACACAGCTCGCGCACGGCGTGCATGGGCGCGCGCATGGGCATGCGCATGGGGTTGTCATGGCCCCCTCATCGGGCCGCCGCGACGTCAATTCTTCTTTTGGGCTTTTCTCCTTCCTCCGGACTCCGATTCAAGTGAATTTTTTTTTGAACTTGACTAATTTTTCGTTGTCTTTCCAACGGTGTACTCGGTTGCACCCGGTTCTTCCTAGATAATTACTAGTTTACCCTTTTTGCCTTAAGTGCTCGTTTTTCTTCGTCATGCCGTTTCTCCTTCATCCGGACTCCGAATCATACGATTCTTGAGTCCATCTTGATTAGTTTTTCATTGTCCTTCAAGCGATGTGCTTGGTGGCACCAGAAACTATAGTTTTCATAAATGACTATTTTGCCCCTGGGGGTCTTATTTGTCATATTTTTGATCTTTTGCTTCCGCATCAGTTCTTGTTGAGTTCCACGACCTCATGGAAGGTCACTTTGACTTCTTAGAGTCTTGTTTTCTGGTTTCGCTTCCGCATTTGGATCCGTTATCGGATCATCCTTATGGTTCATCACAGGACACGCTGGCCTAAAAACCAGGGTCGTTACAGCCCTTTTAACATGTTTCATCTTAAGGTGATAAAATTGTAAAATGCTAGGTCGATGCATGCTCATCTTCTACGAGTAGCTTTATGTTACTCACCCACGTAGTGGGGACATTTTTCAGGTACGAAGACTTGGTTCGTGATGCTCATCATTCCTTGGATGGCTTGTAGTTTTTAAGTTTCCATTTCATGCAAATATTAGCATGAGATGCCTTTCATAGCTTTATTTGACAAAATGTGTATATCTGATTCCATATATGTAATGTGTACATGAGTGCACTCCTTACAATGTATTCAACATGTATAAGATGAGGCTGGAGGCCAATGTCATGTATTTTGTATCCTATGTGACTTATGATTTCATGAAATATTATGAAAATATTAAAAAATGCCAAGTAATTATTTCACTATGTTTGCATCGGGTGTGGGAATTCCCTTTTTATTCTTTCATAGGGTCTCATTAATCATGTATGAAGTGTGGCCAAGGGCCAAATGGTAATTTTCAATCATTTGTTAATTTTGGTTTTTAAAATTTCCATTTCAAGTTCATTTTCGCCTTTTTTGCCGTCGGGGGGTCGGATTTTGTATCGGCCATTTTTGGGAGCCGTGGACCATTCCCGCACGCTCAAAATCACTTATAACGTTTGCGTGCATATTTGTTTCAGCCTAGAAGTTCATTTGGGGTCAAATGTATGTTTGGTGCAAACTCACATTTTTGCCGCTTTGAGCCTAAACTGAGCATAAGGGCATTTTGGGATTTTCACTTAAAAAATTAAGGTTGGTCTTGACATGGTTGACTAGAAATGTGATTTTTGGGGGGGTTACTTCACAACTTTTTTCCAAAAAAAGTCCCTTAAAGACCTCAAAATCACATTTCAAACTCAGATTTTTGCTAAGCCTTCAGCAGAACGAGTACTCGTCCATGTAGCACGAGCACTCGTAAATGGGGCAGTAGGTTTTGGCCCTGGGGTATGCACTGTATGAGCACTCATAGCCCTTGCTCGAGTGCTCGTGTTACTGTTCATGTGGGTGTGTGTTTGTGTCTTAGTTCAGCACTGCACCTCCAACTTTAAGTTATTATATCTCCTTTGTTTTAACTCCGAATTGGTCCATTCTTGAGTCTAAATTGACCGCGTCGAAATAAGCTTTCCAATGGTACCAATTTTAGCTTTATATTCTACTTGTAGCTCAAGATATTTAAGTTTTAGTAAGGTAATTTCAGAATTTGGTTCGAACCGGGATAGGGTTTCCCTTCGTTCGACTTCAGGACTTAATATCTTTGCCGTCCGGACTCCGACTCAAGCGATTCTTGATTCTATATTTATTAATTTTTCATTGTCTTTCCAGTGATGTGCACGATGGCACCCATTTCAGTGTGGAATGACCATTTTGCCCCTAGGTTCTTTCTTGTCCGTTTTTGAAACATTATTTCCGCATTTATTTTCTTTGGGTTCCGTGACCCCATTGAGGGTCACATTGGTGTCTTATAGACGTGTTGTATCTCTAGAGACTATTGTTATATTTTTTTTGCTTCCGCTTTTAAGATCCGTTCCGGGTCTTCACAGGACACACTGGGTTGAAAAATCCAGGGTCATCACAAAATCACAACTTGACTTCAAACTCAAACTCAAAAAATGGTCAAAAATGGGTTCTAATAAGGGTGAAAGATGCGCGTCGTCAAGACAAGCATTAAACGCTAAGGCACTACGATGTTTCAACAAAGGGAGGTGGCCGAAAAATGAAGAAGAAGGGTGGCAGCCCCTTGGCTGCCATGGCTGCCTACCAAGAGAGAGGAGAGAGAAAGAAAAATCTGATTTTTCATCTTTAAGTCCCCTATTTATAGAAAAACCCTAAAAGTGCCCCGAAAGGGTCCCACCGAGTCCGGAAAAGTGGAATTTGAGCAAACGTGCTCAAACAGCAAAACTTTATGAATAAAAAAGATTCAAAATGAGAAAATATGAACAACAGAAAAAACGGCGTCAAAAACTGAGTCCCGAGCAGAGAGTTATGCCCCAAACAAGTTCAGCGGCAACCGGGGCCAGAAACCCTGAAACTGGAGAAAAACGACCAGAAGGAAATTCTAAGAGTACAAGACTCCACAAAATGTGAAAATGAATCACATACAAGAATCCTGACTCAAAACGAGATATTTAGCAATAACTTTCATTAATTGCACAATGTGCCCTTTTGGATACCGGGAGCAACCTGAGTACTTTTCTGTAAAAGTAAAGATACATATTTCGTGGAAACCACTTAGGATGAAGGTATATGAAGTCAAAAACCAACTCCGAACACAAAAGTGAGGTTATGCCAACAAAGTGACAAACGGGGAAAAAACAAAATAGGGAAAAGGACGAAAAGTGAATAGTATCGAAAAATGAAAAATGTGGAAATGACTCAGTCCTTAAAGGAAGTTGTCAATCCAAAGCAAAGAGTTTCAGAAACTATCTCCGGGCACTCGAGACGACACTAAGTGACAAGAAACCGAACTCAGAAAAGCAATTTCAACGAAAAAAATTTATCCGCAAAATTCTAAGGAAAAAGGAAATGAAGGAAATGACCGGGTCATTACAAGCTACCCTCCTTAAAGAGATTTCGTCCCCGAAATCAGGAACATTCTAGCAAAACCGAACAAGGACCGTACACAAGGTCACACCGAGGAACAAATCATAAAGTAGCGAAGGACAACTCCGAAAGTCTCAGAATCAACGAAGAGACACGAAACTGTGAATAGTAAGACATCTCTCCAAATGAATTGACATACTAACCCAATGTCAACCACCCAAAAGAGATTAAGGTAGCTACATATCGAAAAAAGGAACATAACCAGAAGCAACATGGCAGCACGAATAGCGACTAGAACCCGCCAACAACGTGCCCAAGGTATGGTAGCATCCACAGTGTCAAGTGCCCGCCCACACTCACATTACTAGCTAGGTAATGCAAGGTAACATCGACGGCAACTAACACTCGCCCATAAACAACCTGTACAGTAGCATGACAGTATAAAGCCCTAATTCGTCACCTGCCCCCAATAAGCTTACCTATGAAACTTATCGATACAAAATGACATTAATGTCAAACAATCATTTACGAAAAGCACCACGGGAACCAGGCATTCTGTGAGAGTTGTGATATGGTCCAAAGTGTCCAGCCGGACCATTTTGGCCAATCCAAAACTCTAACAACAATGTCATAGGCACCGCTACGTTTAATGCCTTAAATCTTCCACACTGGAAAAACTGACAATCCCAAGTCTGAAAACACCGTTGTGAACCACATCAGTCACTGATGAGCGCTGAAAAGTGCATATTTAAATCCCTTAAGCTTAGGCATTCTAGTACCTTTGTCTATCTTACTTTACCATTTTAAATTGATTTCGTATTATTTCCATTTTCAGGCACTTATCCTGAAAATAAGCTAATTCAGCCAAATAAGAGCAGAAATGAAGCAATTCTGGGATGAATCAAAGAAAGGAGCTAAATGGAAGCAAAAGCAAGAAAAATGTGGAATTCAACATCTTCAATCGATCTTAGATCAAGGTTCGATCGATCCAACATGATTGATCTCAGCACTTCAAGATGGATCAGAGCCATGATGACATTTTCAAAGATCTCAAAAGTTCGATCGATCCAACATCATTCTTCGATCGATCGAACTACCTTGTCCTTATCCAAATGATTGATGTTATCAAGTTATACCACCCTGCTAACCACTTTTGTCATTTTCTCAAAAATATCTTCAAAATATCTCAGATTTGTTTTTATCCAAAAAGCGCCGCCATTGAGGATCGATCCAGCCTAAGTTCGATAGATCTCAGCCATGTTCGATCGATCCAAGTCCAAGGTTCGATCGATTAAACATCCTCCAGTGCGAAAAAGTTATATTTTCAGCTCACAAAAAGTTGTCCTTTATCCAATCATTGGGGAATATTTTGTGCACGACCCTAGCTCATTTTGTGTGTCATTTGACCTACCTATATAAAGATAAGGATTACTTTTTACATCATATCACATCATATCATATCATACTTTGTAGAACTCTTGGAGAGCAAGCTTAGAGGAAGAGGAGACTAGAGACACTATTGGAGACTCTTCATCAACCAAAGAGCAAATCTCTACCATGGAGTTAGCCCTTGAGGGTTGGAAAAGCACTACCATGAGTGGCTAGACATCCTTTTGGGGCTAGAGTTAGCCCCAAGCATGCTTTATACATCTTGATTTTGTGTATTATTGAGGGATTAGTGTTGTAATATATGTTTTGGCACTTTTATATATATAGATCTTGTTTATTCAATGATTTATATGGTTTAATGCTTCCAAATGATCATTTTATTCTATCCATATGTCTATGTATGCTAGAATAGATGTTCATGTGTTTGTCTCTATTTCTTATGTTATTGATGAATGTCTATGTGTATTAATGCCATAGATCTAGAGATTGTCAAAACATAGTGCTTAATGGAATGCTCTTGTAATTTTCTAGATGGTTCATGCTCATTTCTTGATGGATTATGCCTCTCTCTTAGCTTAATTAGTTTAATTTCATGTCATTAGCTTAATTATAGTGTAGTGGTAGCATAGTTGTTAGATGAGAGGACAATCCATGCTTGTTGTTTAATGTTCCATACTTTTGAATGCAAGTAGCATATGTCTCTAACCTAGTGGTGTATTTGGCTTGTGAGCTTAATGAAAGGATTAATAACTTGCTAGATATATTGTGCTTTTCACATGCTATTTAGACAATATATGCTTAATTGTTAGATATATTGTGCTTTTCACATGTTGCTTAGACAATATATACTTAATTGTTCACCCTTGCTAATTAAATCAACCAAACACACACACACATCAGTATTGCAACACACATTTCTCTCATTAGTCACTTGGTAAGGGTGTAGAAAAGTATTGTTTGGTGGTGACCTCTAAACCCCAAGATCTCTCTCTTACTTACTCTTTATTGCATTCAATTATTTAGTTTAATTTACTCTCTAGTTTAATCAACCAACCAACTATTTGTTTGATCACTCGACATACTAAACCTAATAGTGATTCCACAACCAAATTTAACTCCAATCCCTTGGGACGATCCCTACTCACCCTAACTATATTTTTAGTGAAGGTAGTAGTGGCTTTTATAAATGTAAAACTTGGCTTTCTCCTTACTGCACACTCTCTAAGCTTGTGGTGTGGTGCGGCAATACACCATCAGTTTTTGGCGCCGTTGCCAGGGATTAGGCAACGTCGTATTTGTGGAATTCATTAGGAATTAGTACTCTTTTGATCGTGTCTTTACTTTGTTTTTATTTTTCTTTTGATTACTTATTGTGTTTGTTCATCTTTGACAAGGAGCATTGAGCTAGGAAGCAAGCATAGGAGCTAAGCAAGAAAGGAAAAATGCTAAAAATTTAAATAAAATGCTAAGCTAAGCTATAAATTTGAAGTTGAAGTGCTAAAGGACCTTTGTGAGCTTTTTCTTACTCAATCCCTTAGTTAAGTCATCGACTCGCGTGGAGGCTTGTTTTTAATTTCTTAGATAAATCGTGAGCCCGCGTGGAGGCATTTTAATTATTCTTTGCATTGTTATCAAAGCATGGGACTATTGGATCATTGTATGTGGTGGAAGTTTGTTGATTGTTAATTTGTTGCGAAGGAGGAGTGCTTGCTTGTTTTATTGTGATTTATGTGTTACTTGTAGTCTTGTATAGACCTTGTCATATCATACATTCTAGGCATTCACATGGAAAATCTAGAGGGTAATCTTGGCTACTTAGACCCACGTTTCATGCAAAACCTACCTCTGAATCAACATGACCCCGGAGTTCAAGCTCCAATTCCTCCAATGGTCCTTTGTGATCATTATAATCTTCATACATACCATGCACCTACTTGCATTGTGTTGCCTAATTTTGAGGCTAATCAATATGAAATCAAGCCCGAGACCATTCAAATGTGTCCACTCTTTTATGGCTTAGATGAAGAGGAACCATATTGGCATCTTAATAAATTTCTTGAACTATGTTCCACTGTGAGGTACATGGATGTCCCGGAGGAAGTTCTTAAATTACTTCTCTTTCCTTTCACGCTTAAAAATAAAGCAAAGCATTGGTTCAATACTTTAGGAGTAAATTCAATAACATCTTGGGCACAAATGCAAAACGAGTTTTTAAAAAAAATTTACCCCGTAAGTTTGACCAATGTAATGTGTGCTTCAATTAGAGAATTTTCTCAAAGGGAAGGAGAGTTATTGCATGACGCTTGGGAGAGATTGAATGACTTGGTATTCCAAAATGGCAAGTTGTCCAATACTTCTATGAAATCCTATCCGACATGCAAAAGGACATAGTTGATACCTCATATGGAGGTTCGTATTTTGGAAAACATGAAGATGGCATTTGGAACCTTTTTGAAAAAATGAGTGAAAACTCTTTGCACAAATATTACACTTCTTGGCTTGATCATGGTTTTAATAAAAAGGAGAAAAATGTAACAGTGTGTCAAATTGAAAGTTCAAGGGAAATTGTAACCGAGGTTAAAACTCTTTCTCAAAAACTTGATCAATTCTTGTTGAATCAAAAACCGGCTCTCAATGCATCTCCTTTTCATTATACAACTCATCTTTGTGAGCCTTGCATGACATGTTCAAGTGTTTTGCATACTTATTTTGATTGTCCCCATGGACATGTTGTTAATGAACACTTTGAACAAGTTAATGCTACATTTGCTCACCCTTATTTAAATGCATATGTTCCATTATGGAATGAAAGCTCAAGCCCTTATCAAGCTAAAAATTTTCAAAGAAAATACATTCCACCTCATAAAAGAAATGGAGGTTCTCAAGGGTTTGTTTCTCTTCTTCCCATCATCAAAGAATGAATGGCCTCTCACATCCTCAAATATATGATTCCCAAGTTGGCTTTCATTATCCTCAAGCACTTTCTAGTAATTCTAGATTTGAAGATAAGGTTTTAATGGCCTTAGGTAGCTTAAAGAAGGATACCAACTTGTTGCATTCCCACTCTCGATCCAGATCAAAGCTTGAATCCCAAATTGGGACCATAGCTAATGCATTAAATGCAAAAGAAATTGGGAAATTACCTAGTCAACCCGAGAGGAATCCAAAAGCCCAATTTTGTGTGGAAGCAAACCCTACATCAGGGTGTTCTTCCCAAGCTCAAGCGCAAGCCATCACCACCTTGAGAAGTGGTAAGCAAGTGGACAATAGGATTGAACTACCAAAGGAAGATAGTGAATCGGTGCAACCTAAAGTTGTCACCCATCCAATTACCAATTCCACTCCTACTTCCTAGAATGAAAATGTTCCTAACCAGAATTCTCAATCTTCTCCATCACCCTCTCAAATTACAAAGTCTTGTGAGCCAAAAACTCCATTCCCTTATGCTTTAAAAGAAACTTCGCCTTATGGGAGGCAAGAAGGGAAAATACATGACATGATGGAAGTTTTTAAGCAAATCAACATCAATCTTCCTCTTTTGGATGCCATTAAGCAAATTCCACCTTATGCAAAATTCTTGAAAGATCTTTGCACACAAAAGAGGAAGAGCAAGGGACCAAGCCCTAAAAAAGTGTTCTTCACGGAACAAGTGAGCTCCATTCTTCAACAAAACACTCCACTTAAGTTCAAAGATCCCGGTGCTCTAACTATTTCTTGTGTAATTGGAACTCATGAAATTCGTAGAGCTCTTCTTGACTTAGGTGCAAGTGTTAATTTGATTCCTTACTCCGTATATGTCCAATTAGGGTTGAATGAGTTGAAGCCAACCTCGGTGGTGCTTTAAATGGCCGATAGATCTGTCAAAACACCTAGGGGCATGGTTGAGCACATCCTCGTCAAAGTGGATAAATTCTACTTTTCAGTTGACTTTGTAGTTCTCGATACCGAACCAGTTGCTAATCCCACCAACCACATCCCAATCATCTTGGGAAGACTATTCCTTGCCACCGCAAATGCAACAATTAATTGTAGATCCGGGATTATGGACCTTTCTTTTGGCAATATGATGGTCAAACTTAATGTTTTCCATGTAAGTCGACATCCCATAGATAAAGATGAGTGTTGCCTTGTTGATGTGTTAGATGAGGTTGTTGAGGAATCAATTCCAACAATGGTAATTGAGGATAGCCTTTTATCTCTTTTATCCGATGATCCTCTTGCTTCTTGCCTTCTTGAAATGTATGGAAATTGTGGATTTGATGATGAAAAATCAATGAATGAAGTAAGCAATCTCATAGAATCTGTTGCAAGCTTAGATTTTCCATCTTGGAAAACTCCAATAGAACCTTTTCCTCCACTCTCTAGCACTCCACCGGTCTCATCTTTAGTTTCTCCACCAACTCTTGAGCTTAAAACTCTACATTTCAATCTCAAGTATGTATTCTTAGGACCAAAAGAGACTCTTCCGGTTATCATTTCTTCAAGTCTTGAAAAAGACCAAGAAGATGCTCTCTTAAGTGTGCTTAAAGAAAATAAGGAAGCCATAGGATGGAGTGTGGCGAATCTTAAGGGAATTGACCCTTCTATTTGTATGCATCGCATACTTATGGAAGATGATACAAAACCCTTTAGGGATGCCCAAATGAGACTTAATCTAAACATGAAGGAGGTAGTTAAGAAGGAAGTTGTCAAACTCTTAGATGCCGGAATCATTTACCTAATCTCCGATAGCAAATGGGTGAGTCCAACTCAAGTAGTTCCCAAAAAATCGGGGATTACGGTGGTTGAGAATGCAAAGGGTGAGGAAATCTCTAAGCGTACCACCAATTCATGGCGTGTATGCATTGACTACTGCAAATTGAATGCCACCACTAGAAATGATCATTTCCCTTTGCCATTCATTGATCAAATTCTAGAGAGATTAACCTGGCAACAATATTATTGCTTCCTTGATGGCTATTTGAGGTACAATTAAGTAGCCCTTGACCCATTAGACCAAGAGAAAACGACCTTTTCATATCCATTCAGCACATTTGCTTATAGACGGATGCCTTTTGGTTTGTGCAATGCACCAGCCACATTCCAAAGGTGTATGATGTCAATTTTCTAAGATATGGTGGAAGAGTATCTAGAGGTTTTCATGGATGATTTTTTTGTTTTTGGGTCTTCATTTAATGCATGCCTTAGAAATTTAGATCTAGTGCTTAAGAGATGTCGTGAAACCAACCTTGTACTTAGTTGGGAAAAGAGCCATTTCATGGTTCAAGAGGATATTGTTTTGGGTCACGTTATTTCAAGGAGAGGAATAGAGGTAGATAAAGCGAAGGTCGATCTTATTTCTGAATTACCTCCACTTTCAACGGTGAGAGAGGTTCGCTCCTTTTTAGGTCATGCTAACTTTTATCGCCGTTTTATCAAAGACTTTAACAAAATTTCTCGACCTTTGTGCAATCTTCTTGCCAAGGAAACTCATTTTGTCTTTGATCAAGAATGCCTAGACACTTTTCATAAATTGCGTGAATTATTATCATCAGCTCCTATCATGCAACCTCCCAATTGGTCATTGCCATTTGAAATTATGTGTGATGCTTCTGATTATATCATAGGAGCAGTTTTAGGACAAAGAGTGGGTAAGCTTCCTTGTGCCATCTACTATGCAAGTAAAACTTTCTCGAGACCTCAATTGAATTACTCCACTACTGAGAAAGAATTACTTGCCATAGTGTATGCTCTTGATAAATTTCATTCCTATCTCTTAGGATCTAAGGTTGTTGTTTATTCTGATCATGCCGCCTTGAGACATCTATTGACAAAAAGGGAAACAAAACCTAGGTTAATTAGATGGATTTTTCTTTTTCAGGAATTCGATTTTGAAATCAAGGACAAAAAAGGCACCGAAAATGTGGTTGCCGATCATCTTTCTAGGTTATCGATAGAGCCTTTCCCTAGTCTACCAATTTGTGACTCTTTTCCGGATGAACAACTCTTTCAAATTTTCAATGAAAAAATGCCTTGGTTTGCTGACATTGTGAATTATTTGGCAGTAGGCAAGCTACCAACTTCTTGGTCGAAGAACGAAAAGAATCGTTTCTTTGCCAACATCCGAAATTATTATTGGGAAGACCCTGTCTTGTACCAATGTTTTCCAGATCAAATTGTGAGGAGATGCATTCCAGAGAGTGAAATTCCAAGTGTCCTAGTGTTTTGTCATACTCTTGCATGTGGTGGGCATTTTAATGCAAAGAAAACCGCCTTAAAGGTTCTTCAAAGTGGGCTCTTTTGGCCCACTATTCATAGAGATGCCTATAATTTTTGCAAATCATGTGAGAGATGTCAAAAGATGGGGACAATGTCTAGAAGAGATATGATGCCCTTGACCAATATACTTGTTGTTGAGATCTTTGATATATGGGGCATTGATTTTATGGGTCCATTTCCTATGTCCTATGGTTTTCAATACATTCTTCTTGCCGTTGATTATGTTTCCAAGTGGGTGGAAGCATGTGCTACCAAAACAAATGACCACTCCGTGGTCATTCAATTCATTAAATCTAATATCTTTGCTCGTTTTGGTATGTCAAGGGCTATAATAAGTGATAAAGGAAAACATTTTTGCACTCATTTCTTGAAGCACTTAGTTCTTAAGTACTCCGTCACTCATAAGGTAGCCACTCCCTACCATCCTCAAACAAGTGGGCAAGTTGAAGTGTCTAACCAGGAAATTAAGCATATTCTTGAGAAAACGGTTAACACCACCCGGAAGGATTGGTCAAGGAAGCTAAATGATGCTTTGTGGGCTTATCGGATAGCATATAAGACTCCCATTGGCATGTCTCCTTATAGGCTTATATATGGAAAGCTTTGACATCTTCTGGTTGAGTTAGAACATAAAGCCTTGTGGGCGGTTAAAAAGCTCAATCTTGACCTTGATAAAGCCGGAGAGAATAGGCTACTTCAATTGAGTGAGTTAGAAGAATTGAGACACAATGCTTATGATAATGCCAAACTCTACAAAAAAAAGAACCAAAACCTTTCATGAAAAGCATATTGTGAAAAAGTCTTTGGAACCCGGTCAAAAAGCTTGGCTTTTCAACTCTAGACTGAAACTCTTTCCTGGGAAATTGAAAACCAAATGGGAGGGTCCTTATGAAATCATCTTGGTTGCACCTCATGGGGCAGTTGAAATCAAAAATTTGAAGAAGGGAAACATTTTTAAGGTTAATAGATAGAGGTTGAAACCTTACATAGATGGTCAAGTCTTCCAAAGACATTTGGAAGCTGCACATCTAGTTGACCTGGTGTATGAAAACATATAAAATTGCATTAACAAGGGACCAAAAGCTTCTTTTGAACTTAATCCAACAAGTTCTTCAAAGAACCATTTGTTGGGTGGAGTTCAAAGCATCTATCACCCCAACAAGGAGGGGATGTATTACAAGATCTTTGATCCGGGCTAAAAGAGCCTAATGTCTTGCTAGAGACATTAAAGAGTAGCAAAACATTTCGCAGGGTGTCAAAACCCTATTCCTCCCTCATTTCTATCTTAAATTTCATTTCTTGCGAAGTCTAGATACTTGTTTTTGGTTCATATGCATTGCTAGGAACTGTGATTAGGATTGCATGAACTTTTATGTTGTGATTGAGCATTTTGCATAAGTTTGATCGATCTCAAATGAGAGTTCGATTAATCGAACTTCCACCTGCATCCAACACTTAGAAAATTTTTTGACCTGCATCCAAATCACCTCTCTATCCTATCGTTCAAACTTATTCTCAAATCAATCAGAAGACCTTAGATCGATCCAACTTCAAAGTTCGATCGATCTCGTGCTCCAACACTTAGAAAAAATTTGAGCCTGCATCAACCTGCATATTTCAGCTCTCTGTCTCATCAATCGAAAACATTTCAAGATCGATCTGAAGTTCTTCGATCGATCCGACTTCAAAGTTTGATCGATCTGCAAGTTCCAACACTTAACTAAATTTTTGAACCAAAAACCTGTATATTTTTGCTCTCTGTCTGATCTATCGAACATTTTGTTCAGATCGATCTCAGTTCTTCATCTCACCATCTTTGACTTTGTTTGACTTTTTAATTTTAAAAAATTCAAAAATATTTATTTTATTTTACTTTATTTCATTTTATTTTCCAAAAAAAAATATTCAAAAAAGATTTTCTTTTATTTACTTAATTTTTCAAAAAAAAAGAGAGAGAGAGTTTTACTTTATTTATTTCAAAAATCCAAAAAGATTTTATTTTTTATTCTTATTTTTCAAAAATCCAAAAATATTTTCTATTTTTCAATTTTAATTTTTAATTTTTCAAAAAATTCCAAAAATACTTTCACGAGAGATCATCACAGTTCGATCGATCTAAAATCTCAATTCGATCGATCAAACTGAACGGGAAAAGTCTTTAAAAAATAGAACCTGAGGGTCTCATGATCGATTCATTAGATCGATTCAACCCTTTTCCAAACCCTCAATCCTTCATTCCCGTCACCACTGTGTACCTATCTTCATCATCATCTCCAGCAAGATCCAGTGAGCTTCGACTTTCTCTTTCTCTTCTCTCTCCTCTCGGATCTGAGTTTGCATCACCCCCTTCGCATCTCATCTTCTCTCCTCGATTTTGGGTAAGATCCAAACCCTATCTTTGATTTCAAGCTTCAAGTTGTTAAATACATGTTTTAAATGTTAAATCTATGATGTATTGATGATGATATCCACCATTGATGAAGCTTGAAACATTATGTTTATGTGTATATATGTTGGGTATATATATTTGTGTGTTTTGATTTGATTTGTGGGAGTATGGGCTTTGTAAAGTGAGTAGGATTGATTGTATGATGTGTTGATGGGCCCACGACCATGTCGTGAAGGCCCCGTGCCATCCACGTCACAGATCTGTGACCTTTAGATTTTCATCTTCGCATAGTTCGATCGATCGAACTTCTATCTCAAATCGATCTCGAGAGATCGATCGAACTCAATTTTTCAGTTTCTCAGATCGATCGAAGTTTTGAGATCAATCTCACATTTTTTGTGACCGATCGAACTTCACAGATCTCTTACACACACTTCATTCATCATGTATTATGTTCATGCTATCTCATATATGCCCAATACTTGTGATATTCCACATTGGATGCATTTCATACTTACATTGTTTAACATGCTTCATATCCTGTCACTTGCATATATTCATGTCATCTATTTGTTTTGTCTATTTCATTTGATATGCATGTCTCTATGTTGTGCTTTCAATTCTTTATTCTAGCACTAACTCCTATTGCAAGTTTCACTTTCCTTTTTGTAGGACATGACTAAACAAAAGTATGTTCGGACACAGGAGCCTGCAAAGTCCTCCCAAGCTCAGACTGCCCATTCTTCTGCTCCATCTGCATCTGAGGCTCTTGATCAAATAGCTATCCTTCAAGCACAAATGCAGGTTTTGGAGGATACCCTGCTCGCCATTAGAGTTAACATTGCTTCCTTCCGTGCAGAGATCATGGCTGCACTTGCTGACTTATCCCGGGAAATCCGCGGAGATTGCCCTGCTAGTCCTGCATCCTCTAACTGAGACTCCCTGTCTCCCTATCTTTTTATGCTCTATATCTATGTTGCTAGTCTGTTACATTATTATATTTGCAGCTGGTCTGTCGACTTTGATCTTTTGATGTATCCAGTACTCTATTTTCTTTATATATGCTTTTGTTATGGATGTCATGTGTTATATTCTTATATCTGTATGTTTGACTCCATCAGGTGCATCACAGTGACTTCAGTGAGAGAGTGCTACCCGATTTTCAGGACCACCCTTATACCTCTCTCACTGTTTTATTTCAGTTACACTTGCATGTCCACTGTGCACTGATTATCCCTTTTTGTTATTTGATGAATTTATCCGAGTGCCAAATTTCAGGACTACAGTTAATCCCAAGTTTAGGGGGGCCATGCCACCCACTTTGGATACTGCAGTCCCAGCCATTCTTTGCCTTAATTGCACCGGTATACTCTTTCCTTTTGTTCTCTTTGCATATTGAGGGCATTGTGTTGTTTAAGTTTGGGGGTAATGGTGTACTTTACAGTGTTAGCTTTAAACTTCAAAATTTCGAGCATGACTTATGTATTTGAGAGATTTTCTATGATTGGTCCATATATAGCTATGATTTTGATCTTTTGAGGACTATATTGCTTAAAATTTAAAAATTGCTTGACTTGAGAGTCCAATACTCCTTGTATGCCTTATGGATGCCATTTAGGAGTAAATTTTTCGAAAGATTGATATCTTGTTTGCACTTGTGGTCTACATCATCTTGATTTTGTGGTTGTTTTGAGATTCATTCTAGGATTCTACACTAGCACAGACGCACATTAGCATTCATTTGTGGGGTCCATGCTTTGTTGATTATTGAATTGGTTATATCCCAATTGGGCTAGTAGTGCATTGAAAGCTTTCATTCTTGATAAAGGTGGATAACAACCCCTTTTCAGTAAGTAGCAGGGATTCTAGCCTCATCAAGCATTGAACTTCTCACGCCGAAAGGTGGAGGGCCCAAACTCTAGGTTAATACAAAAAAAATAAAAAATAAAAATAAAAAGTGAGGACTTCTCCCAAAAGGTGAGAAGTGGGAAATGATTAGATGGAGGTTGTCTTGATTTGTAGCCTAGTGGATTTGAGCTTGTAAGTCCGTAGGGGTGTTTCAACGCCTAATGCCCTAAAGCCATCTGGTTTGGGAGTCATTGACCTAACGCTCGACCTCATGAATCGCTAGAAAGCTTAATAGATTAACACATTGCACCATGCTTCCATCTTTGATCCTATATAAAAATAAATAAATAAAAATAAAAATAAAAAATGAGTGAAAAGAATAAGCGCACCTAGATCAATAAGCTTTAATAAAAGGTCCACTTTTTGTCTTGATGATCAGTACTAGATTTGTGTGCAAGTTTGAGGGTAAGGATGTGATTAATTCTTTAGTTGGCTAAGATAGCAACATATTTGATGCCGGTCCACTCAAAAGGATTCTAGAGTTGTTTTGATTTGCATGATCATTTTCTTGATGTGTGGAGGACCATATTTGCTTGCTTGATATTGAGATTTTGGGAGATTACTTGGAAATGTTTGAAACATTACATACTTGAGGTAGTTTTCTTCCAATGCTTGTTTGCAATATTAGTGTCTCTTTTGTGAGAATGAGTTTAATGGTTGTGGGTACCATTTCTGGAAACCTCACGAGACTTCACTCGTCCACTAAGAATAACCTAGGGGTTTAAAAGGCTTGTTGCATATGCTAAGTGCAATCGTGTTCCCTACGAAAGTGGCGTTTTCCATTTATTGTCATCTAGTTCATAGTTGTTTAGTTATTCATTTCATACCTTTACTTTCTAGTTTATTGCTAGGGACTTGCAATATTTAAGTTTAAGGGTGTGATGAGCGCTGAAAAGTGCGTATTTAAACCCCTTAAGCTTAGCATTCTAGTACCTTTATCTATCTTACTTTACCATTTTAGATTGACTTTGTATTATTTCCATTTTCAGGCACTTATGCCGAAAATAAGCTAACTCAGCCAAATAAGAGCAGAAATGAAGCAATTCTGGGATGAATCAAAGAAATGAGCCAAGTGGAAGCAAAAGGAAGAAAAAGGTGGAATTCAACATCTTCGATCGATCTCAGATCGAGGTTCGATCGATCTAACATGATCGATCTCAACACTTCAAGATGGATCAGAGCCATGATGACATTTTAAGAGATCTCAAAAGTTTGATCGATCTAACATCATTCTTCAATCGATCGAACTACCTTGTCCTTATCCAAGTGATTGATCTTATCTAGTTGTATCACCCTACCAACCACTTTTGTCCTTTTCCCAAAAATATCTTCAAAATATCTCAGATTTGTTTTTATCCAAAAAGCGCCGCCATTAAGGATCGATCCAGCCTAAGTTCGATAGATCTCAGCCATGTTCGATCGATCCAAGTCCAAGGTTCAATCGATTGAACTTCCTCCAGTGCGAAAAAGTTAAATTTCCAGCTCACAAAAAGTTGTCCTTTATGCAATCATTGGGGAATATTTTGTGCACGACCCCAGCTCATTTTGTGTGTCATTTGACCTACCTATATAAGGATAAGGATTACTTTTTACATCATATCACATCATATCATATCATACTTTGTAGAACTCTTGGAGAGCAAGCTTAGAGGAGGAGGAGGCTAGAGACACCATTGGAGACTCTTCATCAACCAAGGAGGAAATCTCTACCATGGAGTTACCCCTTGAGGGTTGGAGAAGCACTACCATGAGTGGCTAGACATCCTCTTGGGGCTAGAGTTAGCCCCAAGCATGCTTTCTACATCTTGATTTTGTGTATTATTGAGGGATTAGTGTTGTAATATATGTTTTGGCACTTTTATATATATATATCTTGTTTATTCAATGATTTATGTGGTTTAATGCTTCAAATTGATCATTTCATTCTATCCATATGTCTATGTATGCTAGAATAAATGTTCATGTGTTTGTCTCTATTTCTTGTGTTATTGATGCATGTCTATGTGTATTAATACCATAGATCTAGAGATTGTCAAAACATAGTACTTAATGGAATGCTCTTGTAATTTTCTAGATGGTTCATACTCATTTCTTGATGGATTGTGCCTCTCCCTTAGCTTAATTAGTTTAATTTCATGTTTTTAGCTTAATTGTAGTGTAGTGGTAGCATAGTTGTTAGATGGGAGGACAATCCATGCTTGTTGTTTGATGTTCCATACTTTTGAATGCAAGTAGCATATGTCTCTGACCTAGTGGTGTATTTGGCTTGTGAGCTTAATGAAAGGATTAATGACTTACTAGATACATTGTGCTTTTCACATGCTATTTAGACAATATATGCTTAATTGTTAGATATATTGTGCTTTTCACATGTTACTTAGACAATATATACTTAATTGGTCACCCTTGCTAATTGAATTAACCAAACACACACACACATCAATATTGCAACACACATTTCCCTCATTAGTCACTTGTTAAGGGTGTAGAAAAGTATTATTTGGTGGTGACCTCTAAACCCCAATATCTCTCTCTTACTTACTCTTTATTGCATTCAATTATTTAGTTTAATTTGCTCTCTAGTTTAATCAACCAACCAACTATTTGTTTGATCACTCGACCTACTAACCCTAATAGTGATTCCACAACCAAATTCGACTCCAATCCCTTGGGACGATCCCTACTCACCCTAACTATATTTTTAGTGAAGGTAGTAGTGGCTTTTATAAATGTAAAACTTGGCCCTCGCCTTAATGCACACTCTCTAAGCTTATGGTGTGGTGCGGCAATACACCATCAGTCACGAATCCAAAGCCTGACAAGTCTTTGCCCTCAAGCCAATGGATCGGACTTTACAAAATCAAATAATATCATCATCACCCTAACCACGACTCCCAACAAGACAATGCACCCAAAATCTTCCACGTCATCCTAAGCTGACCTACTACAAGGCTACGCCTAGGAATCAAGACATCAGATCAAGCTCACACACACAATCCCGACAACCAAGGTCATACAACCCCCAGCACAGTGCGGAATGATAAAAATGAATACACTAATAAAGCAATTAGTCATGAAACATATATATATCTATGCAAGTATACATTCACAAGTATACTAAGAAATGTCAAAACGGACACGCAATATATGAATTTGTACAAGTATACACTCATAAGTATACTAAGCAGTACTAAATCTATGGTAAACAAGTATATGGGCTCAAGTATACTAAACCAAAATAAAATGAAATAATCAACGTGCAAGAATACTAGGTACAAGTATACTAAACGTAACTGAAAATCTATGCACCAAACAACTAAACACATAGTGTACAAGGGCAATCAAATATGCTACCTATCACATAGGGGTCAAGCATCAGAGACACGCTACACATCACCCATGACGCTAGCATGATAAGCAGATATAGTAAATGAAAAACACATCATTTATATCATCACACAACTACCAAATAGTCATATCCCTTAACATGTTTCTAAGGCATGCTTAAAACAACAAGGCATATAAACATGTAAGAATGACTATGCAAATAACAATCCCCCAAAATCATAAGCAAGAAGGGATGAAACGTCTCTCAAAAGGACAAACTCACCGAAAGTGAATCCCTAAAACCCGGATGAGTCCAATCCCTCACCGCGAGGAAATGAATCATCTCCTAGAATGAACACTAAGGTTCCTGAAACAAAGAGTCTACAAGTCTTTCCTAAGACTGGCTCAAACCCAAGGTGGAATCCTAACGCCACACAAAACAAACAACGATGAAATAGATAGTCCCAATACTAACCATTATGAGACACTAACAAAAGAAATTAACTCAAGACACCGAGGAGTTTGGTAGGAACTCTACAGGATCCTATTGGAACCCGAAACGCAAAATCCTAAGTCTCCAGGGACAATGGAGAGTAATTAATTGCACCAATGCAATTAATTACAAGAAACCGCTCACATCCCAACCTTAGCTCGTATGAGCTGTCCAAGGCAAAACAAGGAGAATCCCAAGTCAATGCACCTATCAAATCCCTAACTATCACTTTAAGAAGAAGAAACGCAAGGACCTCGCCATTGAGGCTCACGAAAACAAAACTCCCAATCCCTAATGAAGGACTCGAGTCAATCCGACCTATCGTCCCATGAAGCTAGAAATAAGACCCCAATGACATCACCACATCAAGGTCATCACGAAACCCCAAGAGATGATGCCCTAGCATCAATTTCAACCAACTAAGCTGGAACAACCCACAATGCCTAAACAAGTTTATAAAAGTAAGCAGTTAACACGTAACATATCAATAAACTACATACTTACACAAGTAGTAAGGTCATATAAGGCATGTCAATGTATGCATCATACAATCAAGCTAAGGATGACAAACACATGCAATACGCTAAGGCAAATAAGCATAACCCACATACTAAATAGACAAGCGTAAGTCAATATGCTAAAACAGACAAGCATATACAACATGCTAAGAGCTACAAGTATAGACAATGTACTCAGACAAACTAGCACATACAATATACTGAAGCATCAACCATATATATATCATGCTGAGACAGTTAAAGTAAACTTCTAAACATACGTCCAAATATGCACGTAAACATGTTATTAAGAAGTAACTAAACACATAGAGCATGGCAACACAAGCATGATATGTACCCAAAACCCGCCGTCCTAAGGTTTTCAAACCTAGGAGCTCTAATACCACTTGCGACGACCTTGGATTTTTCAACACAGTATGTCCTGTGATGACCCGAAATGGATCCAAAATACGGAAGCAAAAGAAGAAAGGTGACCTCTAGAGATGTACGTCATCACTAAGGCACCAAAATGACTCCACATGAAGCCATGGAACTCAAATGAGCCAAGCAATGAGCAAGAATACCAAACCCGAAAAGAAATGAACCAAGAGAAAAATGGTCATTTCACACTGAAATGAATGCCACCGTGCACACCATTGAAAAGATAACGAAAAATCTACAAGGATAGACTCAAGAATCACTTGATTAGAAGTCCAGATGACAAAGATATGAAGATAGAACAAAGCGGCGTCCTGCACCTAAGCGACACCAAGAACCTAACTTACTAAAACCATCATAACTCTCACCACGGTTGGAGTTTCAAGGTGGGGTTGGAACCATTGGAAAGTTGACTTCAAGCTCTTGAGTTTAGACTCAAAAATGACCTAATTTGGACCTCATATGAGTAAGTTATGACTATTTGGAAATAGGTCATCGTTGCAGCCAAACTTAGTCGGCTCAGTTGAGAACATAGTCGGCTGAGTTAGGCCGAGAGCATCAAAATTGATGCCCACATGAATTCAGTTGGCTCTTTTGTTAATCCAGTCGGCTGAGTTGATGAAAGAGTTGGCTCTTTTGGAACTGAGCCGGCTCTTTTGGGCTGAGGGCATGCTGCAACAGCTTTTTGGAAAAAAAAAATAGCAAAAACTGAAAAATGGAAGAAGATTTGGGATTTTTGAGGCCGAAACGACATTTTCTGGAAAAATACCGTGAAGAAACTACCCCTAAAATCACATTTTCTATGTGACGAAGTCAAGACCAGAATTTATTTCCCGAAGATTAATCCCAAAATGCCCTTAAACCCTAATATGCAAGAAAAATGTGAAATGAATCCAAAGGGGGCTCATTTCACCAAGGAAGAGATTTTTCCTGAAAACAATCATACACACAGACATAACTTACCTATTAGGACGCGCTACAATGATCTATGACTTAAAAATACCGCCGATGCGAAAAATGACCTATCAAACCTCAAATGTGTGAAAAATGCCTTTTAAGGACAAACCATGCAACAACCGGACTTAAATGCTTTCAAAAGGCCGTTTGTCCTTTGGCCACACTTCATGCATACCAAATAGGTCCTAATGGATATGCTGGAATACACTTTGCACTACCCAATTTAAAAATGAACCCTTAAAAGCTCAGATTTTTACTATTTTAGCCCAAAACGCAAAATATGAAACTAAAATGTGAAACCTAAAACAAAATGATGTTTGGCCCTTGGCCACACCTCATACATGGTAAATGAATGGCAAATAATGAATTTCATACATAATGCACACTCCGGTGAAAAATAGCACTAAAACACATGATTTTCATAAAATTCTCATTAAAGGCAAAATTCAACATTTATGAATCTACATGAATTTCAAATGAAGTTCGGCCCTTGGCCTCATATCATATACATGAAATAAGCGTCAAAAAGTGTGCTTGGGCATACATTATAAGTTTGGAATCAAATATACACATTTGACAAATAAGGCTACAAGTGGCATTTCAAGCCAACCTTTTTCAAGAAATGAGAACTTCAAGTCTACAAATCATCCTTGGCCTAGTGTGCATCCCAAATCAAAGTCACTGTACCTGAAAAATGTCCCCACTACGTGGGTGAGTAACATAAAGCTACTCGTAGGAGATGAGCATGCATCGACCTAGTATTTTACAATTACATCACCTTACGGTGAAACATGTTAAAGGGGCTCATGCCACCTAACGTCTATGTCAAAGTGAGAATCTGGGATCATCCTAAGCTACTCATGCAATTGAAATGAACAACGACATACAAGTATATATGCTCAAGTACACTAAACCGTATTAAAACATGGTACACGACATACAAGCATACATGTTCAAGTACTCTAAATCATGTTAAATAAGATAAGCAATATCCAACATACATACACAAGTATTCGATATACATATAGAGTACTCATAAATCAAGTATACAAACACGAGTATACTAAGCTAAATAAATACGTACAAGACAAGTATACATGGTACAAGTATACTAAGCTAAACAAATACGCACATGACAAGTATACATGTCACAAGTATACTAAAATGAAACATGGAGCAAGTATACAGGTTCAAGTATACTAAATAGGATTCAAATACCCAAAGTAAGCATCAATTCTCAAACTACAAGTAATCCATGATTAACAACTTGAAATTAAATGCGAAATCAAATAGTGGAAAGACTAAAATCCTTGGCTGCAGACCAATCGAATTATTCCGGGTTACTAGCCCACAAGGTACTACCTAGTGCACACGTGTATAAGTTATTCTGGGTAATTATGACCCACAAGGTACTACCTACTGCGTACTTCATATGACTTAGGAAACTCACGAATCCGTGCTAGGGCTAAACCCTAGCAATCACATAAACATGATCCTTACAAGCCTCCAAAAATAATAAGTTCAAAACTTATGCAAAATCAATAAGTTAAACGAAACTTATACATCTCAAATAATGTCTAGGAATTAATTTACATGCACAAGTAAGGTTGAATCCACACAAATCATATCCTAGAGTTCAAGTCTACAATGACATTCACAATGTCGAATCTTCAGTGTGCAATTCATTACACGCTATAACAATTTTATCTCAAAATTTAAAATGCAATTACATCCAAACGATCCCTAATTCAAATATGTTAAACAGTGATAAGTGCTTAAATGTTGCACATTTCAGCACCTAAGTTAGGGTATTTCAGTCTTTAAATCTATCTTAATTTCATGTTTTAGTCCTAATTTATGTTTATGTGTATTTCAGGGTAATAAAGTTAAAATGAGCTAATTTTGGTTCACTAAAGCCTTTTTGGAGTCAAGCAAAGATATTCAGAAAAAGCTCAGAAAATGGTAAAAATGAGGTCGCAACCCATTGCTCGTATAGTGTGTTTATTCTTCAAAAGAGGTCAATCTTAGGCCTTTGATGTTCCCAAAGATGAAAAAGCAAACCAATGAGCTCGGGGCCAAAATGGAGCTAAATAGGGCTTAAAGGAAATTTCCAACTCTTGGGGGATCGATCCTCCAGGACTTGGCAACATTATAAGATTTTCTTATTGCTTGGGCTTATTTTGTGAACCATTGGGCTTTAATAGGGTTATTACTTATGGCTCAGTGAGCCATTATTTTAGAGTTAGTTTTTATTTTATTGAGGTAGAGATTATTATTTTTTTTATTAAGTTTTTTCATCTGTATCGATATCTCTCTCTAGGAAAAAGACGCGAAGGAAGAGAAACGAAGAACAGGCTAGGGTTTGGAAGAAAAGTTCGGAGATGATGAATTCAAGGATGGAGATTGTTCTATCTTTAACTCCATCAACCATGAGTGGCTGATTCTTCTACTTAGAGTTGGATAAACCCTAAGTATGTAACCTATTCTCTCTCTCTTTTCATACTTTTTGGGGATTTAGCACGTAATTATTGTATAGGCTTGAAATATATGAATCAATTCTTCCAATTGTTTATTTGTATTAATCATGGGTTGTCTTATGTGTGGTTGATGAATAAACAAGCTTTACACTTGAATTCTTTGTAAATTGATTTTTGTGATGTCTATGCATGGTGATAATTAGTTGTAGTTGTGAATCAATTTGATGGAAAATTACTTCTATTTGATGGATGGCACTACATGTTTTGGTTAATTTATTATCTAATTAGTTTTAAATTTATGTTTAATTAGTTTAATTCAAGTTTAATTAATTTAATTGCAATTTAATTATTAGGTAAGTAAACCATCCATACTTATATTTGAATTTCATACTTTTTGCCACAATTGCATTATCCTCTAGATTGATGTAGGCTAGAATTGTAACTTGAATTGATGGACCATTCTTTGAATAGGTGAATTGCACTACACTTAGCTTATTCGTCATTAGGTAGCCAATTCAAACTTGAAATTGATACTTCATACTTTTCTTTGCAAGTATTAGCTACATTAGAATTACATTTAATTATTTCCCTAATTAGTTGAAAGTTAGTGAGTTAGGGAACGTGCTTGGTGGTGAATTCTACACCCTAAGTCTCTTTCCAATCTCTTAAACTCTATTTCTTTATTGCAATCATTTAGTTTAAAATTAGCTTTAATCACAAACAAAACCCTTTTTAGCAATCACATAAGCACTAAAGTAGAATTCAATTCTGAAATGCCTATAATTGTTTAGATCTCTTGGGACGATCCCTGCTCACTTCATACTCCATAGTATAAGTGTTTAGTGGTTTTATAAATTTTAAAATATGGTGCCCACTTGACATTATTTCTAAACCTAAAGTGTTGTGCATTATTTTGTGCACACGCTCGGTCGCATCATAGTTTTGGCGCCGTTGCCAGGGATCTAATGGTTTTAAAGAATTGAATTAGACATTAGTTCTTTGTTGATTTTCTACTTTTAAGTCATTTTAATTTTAATTTTTTTTTATTTGATTTGTCAATTAGGTGCTTGAAGCAAAGTGGAGCAAATGCTGGACTTAGAAGCATTTAAAAAAAAATTGAAGTTGCTTAAGGACCATTTGTAAGTTCTCTTTAATTTCAGTACTTTAATTGTATACCAATGTGCATGCTTTGGACAACCCAATTGGAGGCTTAAATTGAATTGTTTTATTTTTAAGTCCAAGCATACCTTCTTGTAAAAGGCATCGGCCCGTGTGGAGGCATTTATTTGTTTTAAGTGCATTGATATTATTGAGGAGTTTGGGAACATCGTATGTGGAGGTTAAAATTTTGAAGTGTTGGTGTGCTGACTTATTCTAGTGCATGCATGGTCGTAGATCACTTAATCATCTTCTTGTTCCTGTAAATCAAAATCTCGAAGTTTTCCTTTGGCGTTTAAGAGGTAGTACGAGGAATAGTCATCCTAATCTTCTAAATTTTGATTTTCCATCACATTTAATGGAAAACCTAATAGATCCAATTGAAAATCCCATTGTAGATCTTGGTCATGTGGATCATAACGGTGTGCACCACCCACCACAAGTTCATATTGTGGATCCTCAAGGTGTGCATCCACCATTGGGAATGCCGTAACCAGTTAATCATGCGGTGCAACAACCTAATCTAGGGATGCCAAGGCCAAATGTTGTTCACCCAATTGGTGAGCAACAACAACAATATGTTCAAATGGCATACCCTCAATAAGGTCAAATGGCATACAATCAGCAAGGTCAAATGCCATATCCTCCTCTCAATCCTCCAATGGTCCTTAGGGATCGTTACACTCCAAATCAATATAATGCACCCACTTGCATTCAATTGCCAAATTTTTGTGCTCATCATTATGAGATTAAGGCTTCTACCATTAACATGTGCCCCCTTTTCTATGGGTTGAGCAATGAAGAGCCTTATAAACATCTAGATAAGTTCTTGGAAGTTTGTTCCACCGTAAAAATCACGGATTTTCCGGAAGAAGTCCTAAAAATGAAGCTTTTCCCTTTCACTCTTCGGGATAAAGCTAAATATTGGTTTAACAACTTGCGGCCAAATACAATCACCTCTTGGGCACAATTCTTGGGCACAATTGCAACAATAGTTCCTAAAGAAGTATTACCCCGCAAGTCGAACCGATGCTATAAGAACTTCCATTCGTGAATTTAAACAATAAGAAGGAGAACCCCTTCATGAAGCATGGGAACGTTTGAATGATTTGCTACGGAAGTGTCCACATCATGACATTCCGAAGTGGCAATTAGTTCAATGTTTCTTTTCAAGTTTATCCGATGCTAATAAGGGCATTGTTGATGTTTCTTGTGGCGGAAGCTACATAGAAATAAATGAAGATGAAATTTGGCTTCTTTTCGAAAAAAATGAGTGAAAACTCAATGCATAGATCTTTATCTTCTAGGGGTGGTCACTTAGCAAATATGGGAGGCAAGAAAGCTCTAAATCAAATAGACTCTTCCATGGAAATTGCCGCTGAGGTCAAAAATCTTACTCAAAGATTTGATAAATTCCTTTTGAATCAAGGTCCGGCAATTCAATCTTATTCTCATCCTTCCAATGAAATGTGCATGACTTGTTCTAATTACACTCACCATACTTCAAATTGCCCTCTTGGACAAGTCATACCAAGTGAGTCTCAAGAACAAGCAAATGTAGCTTTCATTCATCAAGGGAATAACCCTTATTCCAATACTTACAATCCGGGGTGGAAAAATCATCCTAACTTTGCATGGAGAAATCAAGGAGACGGTGCAAACCCTCCTCAAAATCAAGGTTACCAAGCAAAGTATGTTCCCCCACATCTCCAAAATCAAAATCAGAATTCTTAAGGTTACCATCCTTCATTCTATCCTCAGAATATGAATCAATACTCTCAACCTCAAGCATCAAATTCTCAATCTTACTCTAATCCAAATCAAGCGCCTCCTAAAAGTTCCGCTTTTGAGGACAACGTCTTGCAAGCCTTAAGTGATCTTCAAAAAGATAATCAATTATTTCATTCTCAGTCTCAATCAATTGCAAAGTTTGAAGCTCAAATCGGGCAATTAGCTAATTCTTTAAATGTGAGAGAGAAAGGTAAGTTGCCTAGTCAAACTGAGACCAATCCTAAGGGGCAATTTATGGCGCAAGAAAGTCCTTCATCAGAATTTTCTGGAAATGAGCAAGTTCAAGCAATTACTACCTTGAGGAGTGGTAGGATAGTGGATAACAAGGTAGAGGTACCTAAGGAGGATAGTAAACTGAAGCAACCAAGTGGTAGCATCCGTCCCATTCCAAATCCTATTCCTATTTCTTTAGATGCTAGTGGTTCCAAAATGGACATTCTATCATCTTCATCATCATCTCCCCAATTAGAGAAGCCTTATGAGCCAAAAGCTCCATTTCCTCAAGCTTTGAGAGAGACTTCATCATTTGGGAGACAAGAAGGCAAAATTCATGATATGATGGAAGTGTTTAAACAAGTAAAAATCAATCTTTCTCATCTAGATGCAATTAGGCAAATTCCACCATATGCAAAGTTCTTGAAGGACTTGTGCACACAAAAGAGGAAGAGTAAGGGAAGGACCTTAAGAAAGTGTTTTTAATGGAACAAGTGAGTTCCATCATTCTGTCTAACACTCCTCCTAAGTTCAAGGATCCGAGTGCTCCAACCATTTCTTGTGTTATTGGAAACCAAGAGGTTCGTAGAGCTCTCCTTGATTTAGGTGCAAGTATCAATCTCATTCCATACTCTGTTTACTTGCAGTTAGGATTAGGAGACTTGAAGCCAACATCAGTAGTAATCCAACTAGCCGATAGATCAATTAAGAAACCGAGGGGAATTGTTGAGGATATTCTAATTAAGGTTGATAAATTTTATTTCCCGGTTGATTTTGTGGTACTAGATACTGAGCCAGTCCCTAATCTCACCAATCACATTCCAGTCATTCTAGGAAGGCCATTCCTTGCCACTGCCAATGCCACCATTAATTGTAGATCCGGCATTATGGACATCTCTTTTGGCAACATGATGGTTAAACTTAATGTTTTCAATACAAGTCAACATCCCACAGATGAAGACGAGTGTTTCCTAGTAGATGTCTTGGATGAAACCATAGAGGAGACTCTTCCCTCTATTATCTCTAAGGACCCTCTTGAGGCGTGCCTTTATGAAATGTTTGAAAGTTGTGGTTTTGACACAGAAGGATCCATAATTGAGTTGAATGCTTTGATGGACTCTGTGGCCACTTTGGATTACCCACCTTGGAAAAGCAAGAAAGAACCTCTTCCTTCACTGTCTAGTACTCCACCAGTTCCTTCTCTCATCTCTTCTCATACTCTTGAGCTTAAGCCTCTTCCATCAAATCTCAAATACGCCTTCTTAGGCCCAAAAGAGACTCTTCCGGTCATCATTGCTTCAAATCTTGAAAATGACCAAGAAAATGATCTTTTTGAAGTGCTTAAAGCTAACAAAGAAGCCATTGGATGGAGTGTGGCTGACTTAAAAGGCATTGACCCTTCTATTTGTACGCATCGCATACACATGGAAGAGGATGAAAAGCCATTTAAGGATGCTCAAAGGAGATTGAACCCAAATATGAAGGAAGTTGTCATGAAGGAGCTTGTAAAACTTCTAGATGCGGGAATCATTTATCCTATCTCTGATTCCAAGTGGGTTAGTCCAACTCAAGTGGTTCCCAAAAAGTCGGGAATCACAGTTGTTGAAAATGATAAGGGTGATCTCATCTCGAAACGCACCGCCACTTCATGGCGTGTTTGCATAGATTACCGAAAGCTGAATTCTACCACTAGGAAGGACCATTTTCCATTGCCTTTCATTGACCAAATCTTAGAAAGATTGGCTGGGCAACAATACTATTGCTTCTTAGATGGTTACTCGGGGTACAATCAAGTGGCCATAGATCCATTGGATCAAGAAAAGACCACCTTCACATGTCCTTTCGGTACATTTGCTTATCGACGAATGCCTTTTGGATTGTGCAATGCTCCTGCCACTTTCCAAAGGTGTATGATGTCAATTTTTTCGGACATGGTGGAGAAGTATTTAGAAATCTTCATGGATGACTTCTCGGTTTTTGGGTCCTCATTTGATTCGTGTCTCCAAAATCTCAAAAAAGTGCTTCAAAGATGTCGTGAGACTAATCTTGTGTTAAGTTGGGAAAAGAGCCATTTCATGGTTCAAGAAGGAATCGTGCTTGGACATGTCATCTCTAAAAGAGGAATAGAATTAGATAGAAATCCGCTCATTTCTAGGACATGCCGGTTTTTATCGATGGTTCATCAAAGACTTTAGTAAAATTGCTAGACCCTTGTGCAACCTTCTTGCCAAAGAGACTCCATTTGTCTTTGATGAAGCATTCCTAAATGCTTTTCATCAACTTCGCACTCTTCTATCATCCGATCCCATCATGCAACCTCCAAATTGGTCCTTACCATTTAAGATTATGTGTGATGCTTCCGACTTTACAATGGGTGCTGTTTTGGGGCAAAGAGTAGGTAAACTACCATATGCTATATACTATACGAGTAAGACTTTCTCAGGTGCCCAATTGAACTATTCTACCACCGAGAAAGAGTTACTTGCCGTAGTATATGCCTTTGATAAATTTTGGTTATATCTCTTAGGATCCAAGGTAATTGTGTTTTCCGATCATGTCGCTCTTAGGCATCTTTTAATGAAAAAGGAAACCAAACCTCGCTTGATAAGATGGATCCTACTTCTTCAAGAGTTTGACTTTGAAATCAAGGACAAAAAGGGCTTCGACAATGTCGTTGCCGATCATCTGTCTCAATCAATGGTTGAATCTTCTCTAAATCTTGAAATTCATGAATCATTTCCGGATGAACAACTCTTTCAAATCTCAAATGGGACGTTGCCTTGGTTCGCCGACATTGTTAACTATCTTGTAACCGGCAAACTTCCTATTAATTGGTTAAAACAAGAAATGACCGATTCTTTGCTAACATCCGGAAATACTATTGGGAAGATCCTATTCTGTTTCGTTGTTGCCCAGATCAAATCATAAGGAGATGTGTGCCGGAAAGTGAAGTTCCGAGTGTCCTTGTGTTTTGTCACACACTTGCTTGTGGTGGGCATTTTAGTAGAAAAAAGACCACTTTGAAGGTTCTTCAAAGTGGGCTCTTTTGGCCCACTATCCACCGAGATGCTTATAACTTTTGCAAGGTATGTGTTTGGTGCCAAAAGTTGGGATCAATCTCAAAGAGAGACATAATGCCCTTAACTTCAATCTTCGTTATTGAAATCTTCGATGTATAAGGCATAGACTTTATGTGACCATTCACAATGTCTTATGGCTTTCAATACATTCTCGTTGCTGTTGATTATATGTCAAAGTGGGTTAAGGCTTGTGCTACCAAAACGAATGACCACTCCGTGGTAATTGCATTCGTCAAATCAAACATTTTTACTCGTTTTGGTATGCCAAGGGCCATGATAAGTGATGGAGGAAAACATTTCTGCAATCAATTCTTGAAGAAACTATTTTTGAAATACTCTGTCACACACAAAGTGGCCACTCCCTACCATCCCCAAACAAGTGGGTAAGTCGAGGTGTCAAATAGGGAAATCAATTATATTCTTGAGAAAACTGTCAATCCGACCCGAAAAGATTGGTCAAGGAAATTGAATGATGCTTTGTGGGCTTACTGGACAGCTTGCAAGACTCCAATAGGCATGTCTCCATATAGACTTGTTTATGGGAAGCCTTGTCATCTTCCAGTTGAGCTAGAACACAAAGCACTTTGGGCAATAAAAAGACTCAACTTTGATCTTGATAAGGCTAGACAGGACCGTTTGCTCCAACTCAATGAGTTAGAGGAATTGAGAAATGATGCCTATGATAGTTCAAAAATCTACAAGGAAAGGACAAAAGCATTTCATGATAAACATATTGTGAAAAGGTCTTTTGAGGCCGGTCAAAAGGCTTGGTTATTCAACTCTAGGCTCAAATTCTTCCCTGGAAAGTTTCGAACCAAATGGGAAGGCCCTTATCAAATCATCTATGTGTCACCTCATGGGACGGTTGAACTTAAAAATCTAAAAGATTAAGGGACCTTCAAAGTAAATGGTCAAAAGCTTAAACCATACATTGATGGACAAACTTTTCAAAGAAATGTGGAATCTGCCCTCTTGGTAGATCCCATTTACTTTGAAGATTGAGAGCATCTCACGTCTTTCTAGCGACGTTAAATACTAGTTGTATCGAGTTTCTCCTTCATTACATTTTAATTTCTATTTTATTATTATTTTATTTTATTTTATTTTTATTTTTCCTTTTGTATATTTATGCATTTTTAAATTCAAAAAGAAAAAAAAGTAACAAAAAAAATAAATAAATAAATAAATAATTTGTAAATGGGTAATGTAAGTTGATGTTTGATTTTATTTCTATTTTATTATTTTTATTTTTATTATTTTTATATATATTTCATGTTAGTTTTGCTTTATTCAAAAATATAAAAAATTAAAAATTAAAAAAAAAAGTAAAAATTAAAAAAGAAAGTATAAAATAGTACTAGTTCGTATAGGTTACTTTGTGATTTTATTTTAATTTTATTTATTATTATTATTATTATTTCTATTTTATCTATATTTTATTTTAGTGTATATAAGATTTTTACTTTTACTTAAAAAAAAAAAAAAAAATCAATTCTCAACGTGGGTGGAAGATCGATCCCATTTTCGAGTAGAGACTAACACAGAAAGGACTCATTGGGATCTATCCCCGTCACTTTCTCACATTACACGGTGAAAGGGAACCTTTTTGTATAAAATGGTCGATCCCTTGCGTAGGGTGATCGAACCCCTTAACCTTGCCCTTACCATCTCTCTCTCGCCTCCATTCACTGCCCAACCCTCAAACCTCTTCACCCAAATCCAAACTCCCAAGTTCTTAGACCGTCCCTCTCTGTTCGATCCTCTCTTCCGCGGTGTTGAAGGCTTCGATCGGCGGTGGTCGCATCCGGGTACTGTCTTCTCCAGCCGTGATTTGCAGCAGCGACGGTTTCTGGGTAGCAGGTCCTTCCGGCCGTGCTTGAATCAGTCCGATTCCGGCTTGGTCCTCTCCAGCGAGTTCGGGTTGTAGGTCTGAAAAAAACAAATAAAAAAATAAAATAAAAAAAACAACAGCAGCGGCGTCGCATCTGGCTTCGCCTTCCGGCTTCGCGGCTGGCTTCTTCTCCTGCAATCGCGGCTGCTTTCTCTCTGGCGATCGCATCTGGATTCTCTCTGGTGATTTCCGCTTGGTCTCGCCGGCGATCAAGGCTGGTTCTTCTCCGGCCACGATTTCCGACGATTTGGGTTCTTCGCTTCGTGATTTCCGGCGCCATGGTTCTGTGTCGCTTTTCTTCCGGCGAGCTTGTCGATCGTTTCTCTCCGGCGATTTCGGCCTCCTTTGTTTATATATAAAAAATAATAATAATAATTAAATAATAAAAAGAAAAATACATAAAAATAATAATAATAAATAATAAAAAGAAAAATACATAATAAATAATAATTATAAAAAAATACATAAAAAAAATTTTATTCTTCAAAAAAAAAAAATTTTAATTGTTGTTTAAAAAAAAATAAATAAAATAAAAAAAAAAAAAAACAGTTGATTTGTTGTTAAAAACAATTGCATTGATAATTTTAAAAAAAAAAAAAAATTGAATTAATTTATTTTAAATAAAAAAAATTTTCAATAATATTCCATCTTGCTAGAGACATTAACATTAGCCCATTATTTATTTTTTTTTTTATTTTTTAGGTTGTATATATATGTTCTTTTTCTTTGTTTCTTTTAAAATACAATTAAAAAAAACAAAACAAACAAAAATAAATAAATAAATAAATTTTAAAAATATGCGTTCCCGTTATGCCCTTCTGCTTAGTTATGCATGTTTTCATCTTTTACAAAGGGCTTGATATCATATCTCTTTACATCTTGTTCTATATTGTTTTGGAATGTATGCTTTATTTATCCCATTTGATATTTGATGTGAGTTGTTAGTGTAGCTTTTCCAGTAGGTTTTTGCATCCAAGTTTGGGGGAGATCTCTTTCGTCATGGATCATTACCGGGCGTCATTAACTTTTGCCATCACGGTATACTCTTCTATTTCTTCCATTGTTCTTATTGCACATTGAGGACAATGTGCAATTTAAGTTTGGGGGTAAGGTAGTCATGTTACATTCTACTTTAAGTTGAGCTTTAAATATATAATTGAGATTTGAGATGTGTTTGGCAATGATTTCAAACTTTTGAAACATAGTGCCATTGAAAAGCAAGTTGTTAGAGTCTAATACTTCTTGTATACTCTAAGATGCCATCTAGGGTAAATTTTAATTTTTGACATCATGTTTTCTTTTGTGGTACACATCACCTTGTTGGTTGAAAATGCTTTAAAAGTTGATTCTAGAATTCTACACTTGCACTTGCGTACACTAGCATTCAATTTGTGGGGTACATGCTTAGTTGATTATTATCTTGGTTTATCCCAATTGAGCTAGTATGCTTTGAAAGTTTTCATTCTTGATAAAATGACCTTACAAAGAAAAGAAATAAAAGCACTCACCAAAGGTAAGGAAAAAAAAAAAAAAAAACTGCATTCTTTCAACATGTTAAAAAAGAAGACAATGAAAGAATGTAAGATGTATGATTAGTTTGAGTTCGTAGCCTAGCCATTCCGAGTCATTACGCCCTTAAGAGTGTTTTTACACTTAACGCCCTAAGACCATCTGGTTTGGGAGTCGTTGGCTCAACGCTTGTTATATGGGGTGATTAGAGAGTTTAAGGAACTTTGACATTGCACATGGTCATACATAAAATAAATAAATAAATAAATAAAATAAATAAAAATAAATAAAAAAGAATGTTTGATTGAATAACAAGGTTCATTCAATATCTTGAGGATTGGTACTATATCTGTATGCTAGTTTGAGGGTAAGGCTACGCCATTACTTTGATTTGCTAGGATAGCAACACATTTTGATGCTGGTTCATTCAAAAAGAATGATAGAATTGATTTAATTTGCATGATTAATTACTTGATGTGTGGAGGACCATTCTTGCTTACATGATGTTGAAATGTTGAGAATAGCTTAGAAATGGCACAATTTGCATACTTGAGGTAGTCTACTTTCAACACTTATTTAATCTGTGTCGTTACTTCTCAAGTAAGAAAGAGCTTTTGATGTTTGTGGGTACCATTTCTGGAAACCCTCACGAGACTTCACTCGTCCACTAGGGTAACCTAGGGGTTTAAAAGGCTTGTTGCATATGCTAAATGCAACCGTGATCCCTACGAAAGTGGTTTTATCTTTATTTGCTTTATTAGTTCATAGTTGTATATATTTTTATTTCATTTCCATGCTGTAGTTCATTGCTAGGGACTAGCAATATCTAAGTTTGGGGGCGTAATAAGTGCTTAAATGTTGCACATTTCAGCACCTAAGTTAGGGTATTTCATTCTTTGTATCTATCTTAATTTCATGTTTTAGTCCTAATTTATGTTTATGTGTATTTCAGGGTAATAAAGTTAAAATGAGCTAATTTTGGTTCACTAAAGCCTTTTTGGAGTCAAGCAAAGATATTCAGAAAAAGCTCAGAAAATGGCAAAAAGGAGGTCGCAGCACATTGCTCGTATAGTGTGTTTATTCTTCAAAAGCGGTCAATCTCTGGCCTTTGATGATGTTCCCAAAGATGAAGAAGCAAACCAATGAGCTCGGGGCCAAAATGGAGCTAAATAGGGCTTAAAGGAAATTTCCAACTCTTGGGGGACCGATCCTCCAGGGTGGGGGATCGATCCTCCAGCACTTGGCAACATTATAGGATTTTCTTATTGTTTGGGCTTATTTTGTGAACCATTGGGCTTTAATAGGGCTATTACTTATGGCCCAGTGAGTCATTAGTTTATGGTTAGTTTTTATTTTATTGAGGTAGAGATTATTATTATTTTTATTAAGTTTTTTCATCTGTATCGATATCTCTCTCTGGAAAAAAGACACGAAAGAGGAGAAATGAAGAACGGGCTAGGGTTTAGAAGAAAAGTTCGGAGATGATGAATTCAAGGATGGAGATTGTTCTATCTTTAACTCCATCAACCATGAGTGGCTGATTCTTCTACTTAGGGTTGGATAAACCGTAAGCATGTAACCTATTCTCTCTCTCTTTTCATACTTTTTGGGGATTTAACATGTAATTATTGTATAGGCTTGAAATATATGAATCAATTCTTCCAATTGTTTATTTGTATTAATCATGTGTTGTCTTATGTGTGGTTGATGAATAAACAAGCTTTACACTTGAATTCTTTGTAAATTAATTCTTGTGATGTCTATGCATGGTGATAATTAGTTGTAGTTGTGAATTAATTTGATGGAAAATTACTTCTATTTGATGGATGGCACTACATGTTTTGGTTAATTTATTGTCTAATTAGTTTTAAATTTATGTTTAATTAGTTTAATTCAAGTTTAATTAATTTAATTGCAATTTAATTATTAGGTAAGTAGACCCCACCGAAATGAAACCGCTCCGAATCCGACGAAACTTCGGGGTTTTGTCGGGGACAACAAGGTGATCATTAAACCCAAAGAAGCCCCATGAAAATCAAAACTTGACTTCAAACCTGAACTCAAAAAATGGTCAGAAATGGGTTCTAATAAGGGTGAAAGATGTGCGTCGTCAAGACAAGCATTAAATGCTAAGGCACTACGATGTTTCAACAAAGGAGGTGGCCGAAAAATGAAGAAGAAGGGTGGCAGCCCCTTGGTTGCCATGGCTGCCGGCTAAGATAGAGGAGAGAGAGAGAAAAATCTGATTTTTCATCTTTAAGTCCCCTATTTATAGAAAAACCCTAAAAGTGCCCCAAAAGGGTCCCGCTGGGTTCGGAAAAGTGGAATTTGAGCAAACGCGCTCAAACGGCAAAAATCCGTGAATAAAAAAGATTCAAAATGAGAAACTATGAATAACGAAAGAAACGGCGTCAAAAACTGAGTCCCAAGTAGAGAGTTATGCCCTGAACAAGTTCAATAGCAACCGGTGCCAAAAACCCTAAAACTGGAGAAAAACAATCATAAGGAAATTCTAAGAGTACACAACTCGACGAAATGTGAAAATGAATCCCGTACGAGAATTCAGGCTCAAAACGAGGTATTTAGCAATAACTTTCATTAATTACACAATAGCCCCTCCAAAAAGTGAAAACTGCACTAATGACCCAGAATGAAAATATCTTCCAAAAATATTTTCTTAAAAACCCCTAAAATAAAATATCATCGAAATATATTTATGAGAAATACCCCAAGAAAAGAAAAAGATTCTTAAAAACTCTGCATCCATGCTCATATGGACAACTAGAGCAACTAGAGTACTTTTCTGTAAAAGTAAAGATACATATTTCGTGGAAACCACTTAGGATGAAGGTACATGAAGTCAAAAACCAACTCCGAACACAAGAGTGAGGTTATGCCAACAAAGTGACAAATGGGGAAAAGACAAAATAGGAAAAAGGACGAAAAGTGAATAGTGTCAAAAAATGAAAAATGTGGAAATGACTCGGTCCTTAAAGGAAATTGTAAATCCAAAGGAAAGAGTCTCAGAAACCATCTCCGAGCACTCGAGACGACACCAAGTGACAAGAAACCGAACTCAGAAAAGAAATTTCAACGAAAAAAATTCATCCACAAAATTCTGAGGAAAAAGGAAAAGAATGAAATGACCAGGTCATTACAAGAAAATTCATACTTGCCATATTTATTGTAAAAATTACTCCTTGAGTAATGGAGTAAGAATATCACGTACAGTCCTTTCTTTCTTTTTCTTATTTATTGATTTATTTATTTATTTATTTTTTGGTTGAATTCCAAAATATAATTAATTTTCAATATTGTCTACTTTATCAAAAAAAGAAAAAAAAAGAAGAAAGTAATTAAATATCTTTAATCATGTTACTTCTTCAAATTTACTCAATCTTAGTCATAATATAATAATTTGCAAATTTATATTATTAAGAGTCTGTTTGACATGTGTTATGATATTGTTTTAATAATATTGGTATTTAAATTTGGTTCCATATCATGTTTAGGACTACTGATATTAGTTTAGAATAGTTCATAGCATATAAAAATTTTTGGTCAAAACTCATATCACTAAATTGATGTTATTGTGTATTTTAATATTGTAGTAGAGGAATTAAAACAAATTTTTTAATTTCTCAAAACAATTTTTCGTTAACAAACATGGTTCCGATTTCTACCCAATATTCCTACAACAAAACGATTGTAATCAGGAACAACAGTCTAAAACACATCGGGCCTAGGTTTTCAATTTGTTTTGTAAGGTCTAGCAACAGTGTAATACCCCTAATTTTAAAAAGATAGTCCTGGTATTTAATTTATGTTTTAATTTTCAATTTATGTTTTAATTGACTTTTTAATTGTTTAATTATTTTTGAATTATTTGACTTACTTGACTTATTTGTATTATTGGAATTAATTATTTGGTTTACTTGTTTTCTTTGATTTAATAAATTGTTGAATTCTTAGACTTATTTAACTTTGATTAAGTGCTGTATTTTTGTGACTGGATTTATTATCTGTTTAATTGTTAATATTGCTTAAATTGTTTTATTTAATTTTGTTGATTTTTTTAATTGATTTATTTGTAATTGGTTTAAATATTTTAAAGGCAACTTAACTGTTTTAAATTATTAGGATTTTGTTAATTTCATCGTGTTTTAGTTTGAGCCGACCTGTAGGTGGTTTAGGATTAAGGTTAAGGTTTCAACTTAAGCCTATAAATACATATGAAAACATCTGCTAAGGGTTTTTGTAAACCCTATTCACCATAGTGACGTATACAGTGATATAGAGAGTTATGAGGGCAGAGAAACAGAGAGTGAGTAATTTACAGAGAGGGCATAGGAAGGCAGAGCAAGGAAAACTAAAACTCAGAGACGTGGATTCAGTGTTTCAACTTTGAACTTAAAGGCAAGTTCTGTTCTATTCTTTTCCGTTAATTCGTGTTCTGTGCATGCTTAGGAAGACTCCAGGGATTAAACTAATGCTTAAACAATCTATTATGCATGTTTAAACTGATAATTAACTTCGTTGAATGGAACTGTTATACCAAAATTCTTTAGGTTTCTGTTAGTTGGTTTCTCCTCTAACATGTTTATTTTCTTGTTTAATTGAGATCAACGATTCATATGGTTGCCTAGTAATTAATCTAGGACTGAGTTTGAACTCTAGAACAAGTGTTTAGAACAGTATTTAATTGCATCAAATTAATCTGAATTAAATCTGTCGCAGCTTGCTTAAAATTGGTTAACAGAGGTGTTGTAATTGTTGTTTTAAAACTTGTGTTCCTACACATGTTAGGATTGGATCTTAGTGGTTTAAACTTATTTAAGACTAAGATTGAACCTAGAATAAGAATTAGAATATACCACAGAGGCTCTGTAATCACCGGAGTTGGAGAAGACGAAGCTAGAACGGGCAACGGCTGCAAAGGAGAAGGAGCAGGCTCTAAAATTACCTTAGAGCCGGCTCAAAGATGATGGAGCCAACTCTATTAGGGACTTAGAGCTGGCTCAATGTTGAAGGAGCCGGCTCTAAGTCAAAAGTGGAGCAGGCTCAATGTTTTTGTTGAGCCTGCTCTTTCTTGCATTGCATAGTAATGAGCTTTAGGGGCTGTTTGGGCTGTGCAGTGTTTTCTAAAGCTGTTTAAATGCTATGGTAAGGTGTAATTAAATGTTAGGGACTTAATTAAATATTGAAAAAATTTAATACAATAATGGTTTGAGGAAAGGAACAATGAACAACTCAAATAATGTCTATACGTTGCACTATTTTTGCTAGGTTTATATGACTGGAACTTGGCAAAGTTTTTTTTTATATATAATTCAATTATATAATCCTATATTTTTATAGTGTTATAAGTATGGTGAATTAATTATATTTAACTATACTTAGTTTGGATTTAATGGATATTTAATTTGTTTAATTTGTATCAATTTATCGGTTGTTTTGAAGGATTTAAACGCTATGATTTATTTTAGCAGTTTAAATGATTGGAGCATGATATTTAGGTTTTGTAATGAATACCTAATATTGATATATGTATGAATTTATACAAATGCATATTCTGGAGTATAGTTGTTGATTATATAGTGTTGTTTTAATAACTATGCTATATGGAGGATTTGTATGTACCGGTATGGGACGGTGACATACTAGGTATGGATTAGTCAAACACTAAATCCTACCTAATTTGGATTAAGGTATGGATTAACCCTATGAGTTAAGTCCATCATCTACTTGTGTCATGTCAACAAAATAGTTGAATGACTTAATATGGTTTTAAGACGGATGGATATACATATACCAGATCACCACACAGATGGATGGTATTATATGCTTGGAGGAATATGGACTTTATGTATTTATTATATGTGCCATGGTATAAGCTTGAGTCTCAGGACCATGGTTAGGGTGCGTATATCGCCTAGGATGGATAGTTGGACAGAGGTGTTGTTCCCTGGTAGGTCTAGATACACATGACCATAGTATGTGCGATTTGCATGGTATCTTTATTCAGGCTGAGACAAACCTTTTTGGACTAGTGACCGTCCTATAATGTGTACTATATACATATATGGACTACTCTAGATATTGTTGAGTCTTCCTAGGATGTATCTGCGTATCGAATTACTGTTTAGATTGTAGTAGATCAGGACTTGCATGTGGGCCTGACCCACTTCTTTATTTTTCAGGTGCTCGTCAGTTCCAGGGTTAGAGTTTGGACGTGCAGAGCAGATACAGCTATTCATTTCTCCGATTATGTAGGAATCTTCTCTATGTTAGCTTTGGATTTTATTTTTATTATTTCAGTATCTTTTGGAGAATTTTAATAAGGGGTCCAATGGATGAATTCTCGAGTTGTAAGCTTATGGAGTTTTGGATTATTGGATTTCAATATTTATATTTTAAGGATTTTCAGTTAGCACTCTTTCAGTTTATTATTTTTATTTCTTATTTTATCTTATATTCTGTATTCGGTTACATATTAATTGTTTGATATCCCTCGGGTTTGGGCCTGGGCCTGATCAACCCGTGTCTCGGATCTGAGGGGTATCACAAACAGTGATACAATGGTGAAACCCGGCTTCTATTGGGAAAGAAGATTAAGGAAACACAAGAACTTGGGACTATATCCTCTTTTTGAAAAATTAAGGAGAAAAATTTAATTATGCCAATTGTATTAGTGACGTGGTATCACTAATTGATTAGATAGTGACACGTACTGATAAGATCCACTAAAATAAAGCACTTTTACTTATATGATATGATAATAGTACAAATAATAAAATATTAAAAATGCACGAATTTTTTTTCTGCAAAATTGAGATTTTGAATTTCTACTAGACAAATGGATGTATTTGATAGTTTATTTGTTTATTTTCCATTCTACTAACAAAAAGAACATTTCATTGGAGGGAAACTAAAGAGGTTATTGCTAGCTTCTAAGGCTCTCTTTTTGTAATACCCCTAGTTTTCAAAAGAATAAAATGGAATTTAATATTTTTTTATTTGTATTTTTATTTAATTAAGTGACTTATGTGCTTACTTGTTTAATTGTGATTTAATTGTATTTAATGAAAATTGTTAAATTGTATTTGTGTAATTATTTAACTTAAGTGGTTAATTGTGTTTATTTATTTGTTTTACTTTAATTGTTTATTTGTGATTTAATTTAATGATTTGATTTATTGGTATTAAATGATGTGCATTATAGTATGCTTTATTATTAATGATGTTAGAGTTTTATGTTTTTGTAATCACGTTGAGTTAGGAAGTAGCCGACATATAATTAGGCTGGAATTAGGATTAAGGTTTTACAGGAGCCTATATATATATAAGTTATATGTCTGCAAGGGTTTTAGAACCCTTTTTCCCGTAACACAGAGAGGGTTAGAGGGGAAAACATAGAAAGAGAAACAGAGAGGGTTTTGGGAGGCAAAATAGAGAATGTCTTAATAGTTAAACAGAGGGGCAAGGGAATTGTAAAGGGGAGTTGCTCGTGGGTTGAACCAAGAAGTAACAGAAGAAGAGAACAGCGGTCAGAGAAGGGGAAACAGTCTTGGGGTTACCGAAACTCAGAGACGGTGGTTTAGGTTTCAAACCGAAACCTAAAGGCAAGTTTCATACTATCTCCTTCCTGTAAACTTGTGTTCTGTGCATTCTTTATAGTCTCCAGAGATTAATTCAACTTTTAAAACTGATGATTGATGCATGTTATATCGGACTGTAATCTGTTTTACGTTTAAATAACTGAAATCGGTTTCTTACATAAACTGTTTTGATTATAATTTAAACTTCTGTCAAACAATTTGTATTGGAATCAAAGGAGTTTCTAGGACTGTTGGGACTTGAGTTGAACCTTAGGAACTTTAAAAAAAAAATGGGAACAGAGGGTTGAATTTCGCCGGAAGCGAAAAAGACAAACAGAGGAAGCGGAGAAGGAAAAATGGAGGCTGGGAGAGTGGAGGCGGCTCCACATGATGTAGAGGCGACTCCAAGGAGAGTGGAGCCTGCTAAACCTTAGATTGGAGCCTCCTCAACCCAAAAATTGGAGCCCGCTCAACCTAAAATTAGAGCCTCCTCAACCTAAAAATTAGAGCCTGCTCAACCCAAAATTGGAGCCTACTCAACCCAAAAATTGGAGCCTGCTCAACCCAAAATTGGATCCTCCTCAACTTCAAATTGGAGCCTCTTCAACCTAAAATTGGAGCCTCTTCAACCTAAAATTGGAGCCTGCTCTACCTTTTGTAAATGCCCAATAAGTGGTTTTGGTGGTTTTTGGGTTACAGGGGCTAAAGTGCAATAATGAAGTTTAATTGGGGGTTTTAAAATAATATATGTAACATATTTAAGTCCCAAGAACGTTGGTTTCTGCTGTGGTTATGGACGTCATGAATTTTATACTAAATTGCATGTTGTTAGGAGTTGTAGGAGTTTTAGTTGCTGGTTTTCGATTTAGCAAACTAAAGAGATTTGGTATGGAAGTTGTAGGTGCAAAATTCTGCTCAACCAATAATGATTGAGAAAAATCAAACAACTCACTCAAAAACAATAAGAATAAATAAGAACAGTGTATAGAAAAGTGTAGAATTACTTGATCCCTTTATTGGAGGTCTAAGCCTCTATTTATATACAAAAGATTATAAAATTATGGTAGGACTCGCGTTACTTGCCCTTCAATTCTTTCTATATAAACATTCTTTACTAATAGAGTTCTTTCCGTTGTCTAATTTTCCATACATAGAACTTGCCTTGTACAGAACTTCCTATCTCAGAATTTTCCTTCTATGGTAAATCCTTCAACTGGTAGGACTTGTGCATTCTTGAATAACGGGGCTAAACATACTTTGATCCGGCTGGGCTTGAGTAACGGACCGGATGTTAAATATTAACAAGTTGGGCTGATGACTTCTTGATTCGGCCTTGATGGAGGTTGGAGGACAAATAACAATGGTCTTGGGCTAAAAATACCCTCAAGTTGGGCTTGAGCATGATGGGCCTTATATGTCCTTGGAATGTAGATATGTGTAGTGATGACGTGTGCGCTTTTTATTGGAGGGAGTTTTTTTCCCTCCACACTTTGCCCCAAATTTCATTTTTAATTGAGTGACGGCTCCCATTAAAGAGGGAATTGAAACCGGTTTTTTACTTTGCTTCAGAAACGGTTTGAGGGCTTTCATTATTACTCCGTCATACAAGATTCTGCAAGAGTTACATTCGCCTTTGCTGCACTCCTGTGTTCTCCATTCCATCGCCTTGTCAGGTTAGTTTTTTTTCGCATCTTTCTTTTCAATCTTTCATTATGAGTACTTCATCTACTCCCGAACGTATAGACATTGGGGATTCTGAATCCACACCTTCATCTTCCCCCGTTCGCATTAGGGCTCCCCCTCCTAGGGTTTCTACAGATCGTCTTTCGTTGAATCAATTAGGTACTTCCCCCCTTCCAGCCGAGACATCCACCTCAGGCTCTGATAATGTTCTTACTCATGAAGAGAGGAAAGCAATCATCTCTATTCGCCGCATCAAGTTCTCTATTGCTTTGGTAATGGAAGAATTTGATATTCCTGAGGGAGTAGAAATTGTAGAATATCCTGAGGGTGCCGATTTTACCTCCGACGAGGGAATTGAAGAGAGTGAATTGCTTCTTTCGGTAGGGCATCTTAACGCCCTCCGGTTCCCTCTTCATCCCTTCTATCATTTAGTTTTCAACAAGTTAGGTCTTGCCCCCCTTCAGGGAAATCCTAATTTCTTTCGCATCCTTTCGGCACTGTTGGTGCGCCGGAAATTAGAGGCTCTGGATTTGACCTTTGCCGACCTTCTGCTTACTTACAATATATCTAAGCATGGGACCGAGCCTGGTCGCTTCTTTTTTACCTCCCCCCTTCATCAGAGGATATGCACGAACCTTCCTTCATCCGAAAAGAAGTGGAAAGAAAGGATGGTTATAGTTAAAGGAAAATGGTTCGTGCCCCAATCCATTACGCTCCCCATCCCGCGCAAGTTCGGGAAATTAGGTATAGAATACTTAACCTCCCTTCATACCAAGTGTTCTGGCTGTTTTCCTTGCCAAGTCTTAATGTTTCGCCGTACTTACGAGTTTCTTGGTGTTTTTTCAGCTACATTCCCATCATCCGCAGCAAGGAACAGACTTTCTTTTCTTGAGGAACGAGTCTGGAGTGACCCCTCACCTATCGAGGACCTGCTAACTTCTTCAAATCTCAAGGATATTGCCTCCAGTGCTGTTGCTGCAGACCTCATGGATCTGTCTCTACCATCATTTGACAGTTTCCCCATGACTGAGGAGGAGATACGGAGGGCTGAGGCTTTAAAAGAGAAAGCCGAAGATGCCCAACCCTTGGTCGTTATTAGATCTACTGAGGGTGAGGTGGAGGCTGAGGAACCACCAATGAAGAAATCTCGCCTCAACCCCCCATCATCTGGCAAGGGCAAGGTCCCTTCTAAAAGCAGAGGGAAAAAGGCTGGAGAGGCCAAACCTGAAGATGAAGTCAGGGCATTTGTTCTGGCTGAGACTGGGGCTCCTTGGACTCCTTCCTCCACTAGGGCTGACAAGTCAGTCCTACATTCAGGGGATTCTGTGATCACAGACCCTTCAGCTGCACTGGCGGTGGCTCGAGGGATGTGGCTCCCAAAGGACGAGGAAGCCATCAGCCAAATGGGGTTAGAACAACTACTCCCCTCTGCCCCGGTCCGGGCCATAGAGGTTCGCATTGCTCCTTCAGAATTATGTTACTCTTGCTTGCTTATGTTTCCATTTATGCTCATATTTGTTCCTCTGTTATACAGAGTCTATACCACACCATGGCCCTCTGCGCCACTGCTGAAGCCCAATCCCTCTCCATCAAGAAGTTGGAAAAGGATCTTGACAATGCAGAGAAGAGGGCCACCACTGCCTCTACCAATCTGAAGATAGCTTCTGAAGCCAAGGATGTGTATAAGAGGCAGTTGGCTGCCTCTGAGGCTAAGGTGGATTCTCTTCAGGCCGAAGTTCAACGCCTGACCGAGGCTCTTACTACTTGCTTCAAGGCGGGGAAGCAAATGCAGGGGCGCTACTCCTATCTGGCACACTTGGCTAGTGCTAAAGCGTTCCGGTCTGGCTATAATCAGGGCTCAGGCCCTAGGACGATGGATCCGGACGCTTTTGACAAGCAGGTGGGGGTGCACTTCCCATATGATGAAGGGCCAGAGGCTTTGGAAGCTGAAATCCGCTTTGCCGAGATGGTGAAGGCGCACCTGAAGGGTACTCCTAGCTCTTCTGCCCCTGCGGCTTCAATTCCTCCTACCCCAAGTCCTACTGTAGTGGATGCTTTTGAATCTACTCCCTTCGATCCGAAGAGGAAGTAGAACCATGTATTTTGTTTTTATTGACAGTATGTTTGGGATAATGAATATAATTTTTTGTTTTAGGCTTTCAATACCTGATTTGTTTTTGCTGTATGCTTTTGATACTGTTCATATTTTTCTGACTGGTAATGTTTTTATGACAAACAAAACACATTGTCTTTATGCTTCGAATTTATGCTATCCGAGAAAAAGCAAGGATGGTGGGAAGAAGGAGATCCTTTTAACAGTTTAGTTGATATCTCAGGATGATTCATATGGACAATGATTTAACTGTTAAGTGAACTCTCCTTGCCTTTGACTTGCCTGCAGTAGACGTATACATACTCTTTCCTTCTCGTGTGTTCCTAATGTGGGGTGGATCATGATGAACTTATGATATATCCACATCCATAGGGTATTAAACACTTGGAGTCCGGAGGAAAGAGTTCTAATCCGGGCACCAGAGGTCTGAAGCAAATTATTCCTCGGCACTGAGTGTGGAGGAATATTGCTGAATAGGACACTTAGGGTCCGAAGCTGTCTCGGACACTTAGGATTCGAGGCGAATTGTCCCTCGGCACTGAGTCGTGGAGGAATAGTGCTGAATAGGACACTTAGGGTCCGAAGCTATCTCGGACACTTAGGATCCGAGGCGAATTAAATACTCCCTGGCGCGGAGCCGGAGGGGAGGTTTTGCCGAGCCGGACACTTAGGGTCCGAGGCGAGATTTTTGCCGAGCCGAACACTTAGGGTCCGAGGCGAGATTTTTGCCAAGCCGAACACTTAGGGTCCGAGGCGAGATTTTTGCGGAGCCAGACACCTAGGGTCCGAGGCGAATGAACTACTCCCCGGTGCTGAGCCTGAGGGGAGGTTAAATGAATTACTCCCCGGCGCTGAGCCTGAGGGGAGGTTCTGCCGAACTTGGCACTTAGGGTCCGAGGCGAATGAACTACTCCCCGGCGCTGATCCTGAGGGGAGGTTTAAATGAATTACTCCCCGGCGCTGAGCCAGAGGGAAGGTTTTGCCGAGCCGGACACTCAAGGTCCGAGGCGAATGAACTACTCCCCGGCGCTGAGCCTGAGGGGAGGTTAAATGAATTACTCCCCGGCGCTGAGCCTGAGGGGAGGTTTTGCCGAACCGGACACTTAGGGTCCGAGGCGAATGAACTACTCCACGGCGCTGAGCCTGAGGGGAAGTTTGTTTATATTTTTTCTCAAACAACTTATCATGAGGCCGAGGATTCAAAAATGATAAGAGGCCAAGAAAGCGAGTAACAGTGGCTGTGAAGTTTCCTATTTGTTGACTTTGGGGACTTTCCTCCTCCACTGATACTCCCTTCTTGGCAACCAAATGTTGTGGATCACGCATATATGAACCGTATTTCTTTTCTATTTCTATCCGATGTGGGATATAGACTAAATTTTGTCAAAAAGGTCGGTGTAAGGAATGCCTCTGGTATCGAGCTTGACAGCCTTAAATACCAGTGGGCCCTCCTTACACCGTAATTAACTATTTGAATATTCCCATATATAACAGAATGTAGCACATACTTTTTTGTCGATGTGGGATAGAAAGTTTTAAGCATAGGCCATAACTCATGTTTTTTTTTTTTTTCTTAAAAATTATTGTGACGAATGCTTTTTAGCAGCTTGCTTCTAATTGCATAAAAATTGCATAGTGCAACTTGGCATGCATAAAAAGTGCCTAATGCGACGCATGCATAAAAGTTGCATAATCATAGAGTAGTATGGCCCCCATTTTTATAGAAAGAAATAAATAGAGTAAAGTTGTACTGAATATAGAAGCAAAATAAAGAAAAGTTTGGCTGACTGTGGACATACTCAGCCTTATTTGTGAAGAATTTGCAGCAAAATTGACAAACTTAACTAATGGAAATACCTTTTAAGGTGTATCGCGTTCCAAGGACGCGCAATGGGACGTCCGCCAGCTTTGGCCAAACGATATGCTCATTTCCCCACTACTTCGGTAACCCTGTAGGGTCCAGTCCAATTAGGTTCCAGTTTCTTTACATGAGCTGTCTCTTGCTTCAAAACCCAATCGCCTACCACAAAGCTCCTGAATCTGAAGCGTTTGTTATAACTGTTACACACCTGCTGTTGGTATGCCGCGAGCCGAATTGCTGCTGCATCTCTCCTTTCGTCCACAAGATCAAGGCTATGTTCGAGTTGTTGCTCATTATTCCCTTCCAGTACCAAGGATGTCCGAAGGGTTGGGATTATGGACTCGGTAGGAATGACAGCTTCGGATCCATATGCCATAGCAAATGGGCTTTCTCCCGTGGGTCGTCTTGGAGTGGTTCGATAGGCCCAGAGCACTTGAGGGAGATTCTCGTACCATTTTGTCTTCAATTTCTCCAATTTTTTTCTTTAAGCACCCAAATATCGTGCGATTAGTTATTTCAGCTTGCCCATTGCCTTGTGGATGACTAACTGCAGCCAATTTTTGCAAGATTCCATGTTCGCTAAAGAACTTTCTTGTACTTCTATTATCGAGGTTCTCACCATTGTCCATTACGATGACTTTTGGTACCCCAAACCGGCAAATAATGTTGCTCCAAATGAAATGCTTTACTTCTTCGTGGGTGATGCTAGAGAAGGCTTCAGCTTCCACCCACTTGGTGAAGTAATCCGTAGCCAGAAGCACATGTTCCTTTTTTTCCATGGTTTTAGGTAACGGTCCTACTACATCAATCCCCCATTGGGCGAACGGCCATGGATTAGCCATGGCGTGCAAACCTTCGGCAGGTTGATGCTTTATACCATGGCGCTGACACTTGTCACATCTTCTTGAGTATTCTTCGGCATTCCGAGCCAAGTATGGCCAAAAATAACCTTGGGTTAGAATTTTGTGTGCAAGGGATCTTCCTCCCGAGTGATTTCCACAATCTCCTTCATGAATTTGTTTTAGAATTGTGAGAGCCTCAGTAGGGGTTAAACACTTGAGATAAGGACCGGAGAATGACCTTCGGTACAACTGGTTATTGATGATTGAGTACTTAGCCGCGGTAAGCTTAAGCTTCCTTGCCTCAGCTTTTTGATTTGGGAGAACTCCCTCCTTGAGGTAGGCCTCGATTGGATCAATCCAGCATGGCTCGCGTGGAACTTCCGGGATCACCATCACCTCTTGCTGGGGATTAATGCTGGGTTCTTCGAGAACATCGATTGGAACAAGCCGAATCAACTCTTCGTCTGAAGATGATGCGGCTGCGGCCAATCGATCTGCTTCGGCATTTTCATCTCGTGGTACCTGATGGAATTTGATTTGATCGAACTCCCGGATGGCACTCTCTACAGCATCTTTGTATGACTTCATACGTTCCTCCTTGGGATAATAGTGCCCTGTCACTTGACTGATCACAAGCTGTGAGTCACTAAAAACTTTTAAACACCGTACCTGTAGCTGTTTAGCTAGCCGAAGTCCGGCAAGTAATGCCTCATACTCGGCCTCGTTATTAATAGCTGGGAAATCTAGCAAAATTGACTGCTGCAGCTTGGTACCCTCGGGTGTTGTGATGTCAATCCCGACCCCTGCCCTTTTCTGGTTAGAAGAGCCATCAACCCGTAACTCCCAGTACGGCTTTTGAAGTGTCGGCTCCTCAGATTGATCCTCATACTCCAGTAGGAAATCCGCTACTGACTGCCCCTTGTGAGATACCATTGGTGCATAGGTGATATCAAAAGAGCTAAGTTCAATAGCCCATTTTGTAATTCGACCAGACAAGTCTGGTTTAGCTAGGATAGCCCGTATAGGGTGATTTGTAAGTACCACTATGCTGTGAGATTCGAAGTAATGTCGAAGTTTCCTCTTGGCATAAATTAATGCCAGGATTACCTTTTCCGTCTTGCTGTACCGAGTCTCGGCATCCATCATCGTTTTGCTTGTGTAAAAGTTTGGGCGCTGAACCTTGCCTCCTTCTTTGATCAACACTGCGCTTGTCGCTACAGCTGATACTGCCAAGTACAGGATGAGAATGTCTCCGGGCGTTGGAGCAGAAAGGATTGGGGGTTTTGTCATGTAACTTTTCAATTGATTTAGAGCTTCCTGCTGCTGAGGTCCCCACATATCTTTGTTTTTGGATCGAATAACATCAAAGAAAGGTTTATACTTATCAGATAATCGGGATATGAACCGGCTGAGAGCTACAATTCGACCGGTTAGAACTTGCACTTCCCTGCGGGTTTTTGGCTCTTGGTTCTGTATGAGTGCCTTTGCCTGAGCTGGGCTTACTTCTATCCCTCTTTTATTTACAATGTGCCCGAGGAACTGTCCTGAAGAGACGGCGAAGGAGCACTTGGTGGGGTTCAGCTTCATATTGTACCTCTTGAGAGTATCAAAGACCTCCGGGAGGTGCTTCGGGTGATCCTCTTTCCGTATACTTTTGACCACCATGTCATTGATATAGGCTTCAACTGTATTCCCCAGTAGATTATTGAAGATTTTATTGACAAGTCGCTGGTAGGTGGTTCCGGCATTCTTTAGACCGAAGGGCATCACTCTGTAGCAGTAAGTGCCCGTCTCTGTGATGAAAGCGGTTTTCTCCTCATCTTCAGGATTCATGGGAATCTGATTATAGCCGGAGTATGCATCGAGGAATGTGAGCCTCTCATAACCTGTCGTAGCATCCACCATTTGATCAATCTTGGGCAGAGGGAAGCTATCTTTTGGGCAAGCTTTGTTAAGGTTGGTATAATCTACGCATACCCTCCATTTCCTATTCTTCTTTTGAACGACTACTACATTTGAGAGCCATTGTGGGTATTGCACCTCTCGAATGAATCCTGCTTGTAATAGTTTATTTACTTCCTCGGCTATTATGCGATTCTGTTCAGGTGCGAACCGTCGGTGCCTCTACTTGACTGGCCTGAATTCTAGGTTAACCCTCAAACTATGGCATGAGACCGTAGGATCGATCCCTACCATGTCCGAGTGATCCCAGACAAAGACATCCGAATTGCACCGAATGACCCTGATCAATGCTTCTTTCTCTTCGGCTGTGCAAGATGAGCCAATGTAGGTGACTTTCTGAGGGTCTCCGAGGACTACCTCTATAGCTTCGAGGGATTCCTCGGTAGGTGCTTCAGCCTCGGCTTCTTCCTCTGCCTTGAGATACTTGGGCAGAGGATACTATAACTGCTATTTGATTGCTTCTTTGGGATTCGCCTCTAACTGAGGTGATTTCGACGCCTTCTTTGCTTCATGTAGCGTTAGCATGTAACATTCTTTTGCAGCAACCTGGTCTCCCCAGAGGTCGATGACCTCCCTGCCATCTGGGGATAAACACCTCATTACTTGATGAAGGGTAGAAGGGACTCCGTTCATACGATGGATCCAACCTCTCCCCATAATAAGGTTATAAGATGGATGAATTTCCGTCACTACAAAGTTCTCCTTCAGAGTCCTCTTTGCTGCAGTAACGGATAGATCGATCACCCCAAGCGGATTCACCTTAGTACCATCAAACCCCATTAGGGGGCTAGAAGTTGGCCTGATGGACGATGGTGAGACCCCCAGCTGATCGAAAGCTGCTTTTGTAATGATGTTGGCGCTACTTCCCGGATCTATCAGCACCCTCCTGATCATATAATTCGCTACCAGGAGGCTAATGACCAAGGGGTCCTTATGCGGGCGCTGGACTCTAGACAGATCATTGTTATCGAATCCAATGTTGATGCTGCCTGGTGCAACCGTGTTTACCGAAGACAATCTTCGTAACTTATGAGCCTCTCTCAGCCTGGATCTGTACAACTCTTCAGACTCTTCATCATCCTCTGACCTTCCGTGTATGGCATGGATAACCTTTACCTGACCGCCCTCTACCCGTCAAGGGTTAACCTCCCGAGGTTTTACGTACCCCTTCGTGGCGAGATACTCCACCAACTCTCCTCTCGCTATCATGCTTTTTACCTGTCGCTGAAGGGACCTGCAGTCATTGGTGGTATGCCCATAGTCTCTATGGTAGGCACAATGTTTGCTTTTGTCCCTCTGCTCCAAGGGTTGTTTCATGGGCTGAGGAGTTGCGAACCTCGTCTTATTCTCTTAGAATAAGCACGTTAAGGTAGTACGGAGAGGGGTAAGCCTGTCTCTGTCATTCGCCTCTTCTCAGGCGCTTGGGTGACTTGTGTGGCGGTATGAGGAACCTTCTGCATCCTTGTGCTTGCAGCTTTCTCTCGAGACTTGTTTTCCACTGTGACGAGGGTAGCGTGCTGTGTACGGTGGGTTACGTTTTCCTCCAACCGAATGTAGATTTGTGCCCTAGCGTTCAAAGTCTGCATATCCGAGGGGGAATATTTGATCAAAGATGTGTGAAACTTGGTTCCCTGGATCATTGCCAACTTAAATGTTTCGATTGCCGTGGCGGGGTGGCACTTTGCTATCTCCGAGGGTTCCATGTTAAACCTGGATAAGAAATCTTGCAAAGTTTCTCCCTTCCTTTGCCTTATGGTGAAAAGGCTGGCGATACTTTTCTTCTGCTTCTTATTTCCGCAATACTGGGCTAAGAACATAGTGCACAAGGTCTCATAATCAGGGATAGACTTGTGTGGCCTATTCCTGAACCATTCTAATGCTGCTCCAGTTAAACTGGTAGGAAAAACCTTACACATCCACGGATCGTTATGATTGTCCAGTGTCATCTTTTACGCATAATGATCAAGATGCCGAGAGGGGTCTCCTGCCCCATCGAACTGGGTGAAGGATGGCATAGTGAACTTCTTTGGTCTCTCCACAAGGTACACATCGTCAGTAAAGGGGGTCTTGACCAAGGAGTTCTTGTGCTCTCTAGCCATCTCGGCTGGTGTCTGAACTCTTAATAGCTTTTTTTCGTCGAAGGCATCTTGTACGCGTGCGCCATCTGGAACGCCATTGGACCATACCGTAAGCCTATGGCTGGACTCGGCCTGTTCGTCCTGTGTGCGACGCGGGAGATTATCCGAAGCAATCGCCTCGGACCTCGTTCCGTGCTTTTGCTGAACCTCATTAGGTCGAGCCCCGTTGGGTGGTGTCCCGTTGGCCGGAGGCTCATGAACTGGAGGTAAATTTTGGGTGGGGGTGGTGCTGCAGCATCACCTGGTGGTGGTTGTGGCGTTAGCCTGGCCATTGTCGTGTGCAGCGTATGAGTTTGCTGCTGAAGCGCAGCTATCTGGGCGACACTCGTATCGTTTGCTTGCCGGAGTGTCTCAAATTGGTGCAAGAACTCCTCTCGCATCTTTTCCATCAATTCTATCTGTTGATTCATTGCTGACTCTCCGTTTGACATTCCAGATACGACTAAGGATTTGATTTGAAGAACAAGTGGGAGTATATTTTTATACGATTCCCACAGATGGCGCCAAAGTGTAGGTGCAAAATTCCGCTCAACCAATAATGATTGAGAAAAATCAAACAACTCACTCAAAAACAATAAGAATAAATAAGAACAGTGTATAGAAAAGCGTAGAATTGCTTGATCCCTTTATTGGAGGTCTAAGCCTCTATTTATATACAAAAGATTGTAAAATTATGGTAGGACTCGCGTTGCTTGCCCTCCAATTCTTTCTATATAAACATTCTTTACTAATAGAGTTCTTTCCGTTGTTTAATTTTCCATACATAGAACTTGCCTTATACAGAACTTCCTATCTCAGAATTTTCCTTCTACGGTAAATCCTTCAACTGGTAGGACTTGTGCATTCTTGAATAACGGGGCTGAACATACTTTGATCCGGCTGGGCTTGAGTAACGGACCGGATGTTAAATATTAACAAGTTGGGCTGATGACCTCTTGATTAGGCCTTGATGGAGGTTGGAGGACAAATAACAATGGTCTTGGGCTAAAAATACCCTCAAGTTGGGCTTGAGCATGATGGGCCTTATATGTCCTTGGAATGTAGATATGTGTAGTGATGACATGTGCGCTTTTTATTGGAGGGAGTTTTTTTCCCTCCACAGAAGTATTTTTTTGGGATTATATATAATGTGCTCAGTTTATACATATGTGTATCATTATATTATGCTCTGGATTTTTAATTAAGGATTAGGTGGACGTCGTGAGATTTAAATATTAATTTACATGCCGTCAAGGTTTGAGGAGGAATTAATTGTTAGGTTTGTTTTAGCAAATTAAATGGAATAATATGATGGTAATTCTTGGAATTCTAGTATTGTGCTCAGTTTATAATTCTGAATATCATGCTACAGATGTTAATTGATGAACCGCTAAAATTTCTGTTTTTTCAATTATATGGATATGGATGATTTAAATTGTTTATTGTACTTTAGCAATTTAAATGGAGAATATATGATTAGAATCATATACTGAATACATAATAGAATCTTGCTTATATTTGACTTCTATTATGTTTGTCTCTAGATGTATTTGATGTTCAATTGAGTGTGCATCATTTATGAATCATTTGCATTACATGCACCGGTATGGGACGGTGGCATATTGGGGATGGATTAGATCAAAACGTTAATTCCACCTATTTATATATACGGAATAGATTAACGAAAACAGTTAAATCCTACATGGATGCATGCCCTGTCAACTAAAACAGTTGAACGACATAACGAATGTTTGTTTTACTTTTCTGCATTATGAAGGATTTATATATATACTTGTGGTACAGTGATATGAGCTTGAGTCTCAGGATTATGGTTAGGGTGCGTATATCGTAAAGGATGGGTAACTGGATATTGCTGATGTTCCCTGACCGGAGATATACATAGCCATTGGAAAGTGTGGTTTACATGTTTCCTTCTATGCAGGGTGAACTATACTATAGGCTAGTGAGCATCCTATAGTGTGTATCTATATGTCTATGGACTATTTTAGTTATTGCCGAGCTATCTAAGATGTATTTGCGTATCGGGTTTATGTATAGATTGTAGTAGGATGGAACTTGCATATGGGCCTGACCCACTCTTATTTTTTAAGTGTTCGTCAGTACCAGGCTTAGAGCTTGATCGTGAGGATGCAGATACAGACACTCACTCTTCCGACTACTTAGGATTTCATTTCTTATTTTAGTTTTGGATTTTGGTTTTGTAATTATTGTTCATTTGGGATTATTAGGGTCCAGTGAATGGATTCCCGAGTTGTAAGAATTGGAAAATTAAATTAAATAAATTTATAATATTTTATTTGAAGGATTTTTATATTTAGATTTTTGTTCAGCCTATTATTTTATTTTAAATTCTTTTGTACTCTTGCTTGTTTATATATTAATTGTCTGATATTCCTCGGATCTGTGCTCGGACTTAATCACCCTGGCTCTAGAATCGAGGGGGTATCACAGTTGGTATCAGAGCACTCCAAGTTCTAGTGTCCTTAGGAGTGTCTTTCGTTATATGACTTCCGTGTTGCATCTCTTAAAACTTAGAGCCATGTTAGGATTCGTTATACTTTATTTACGGTTCGTTAGGAGGAGCAGCTGATGTCAATTATATTTCATAATTATGGAATGGTTGACACTAGGATGAGGATGGGGTCCAAAGCGAAATCAATATAGATCCAAAGGAGTAAAGGAGTACGTTATCGAGTTCTTTGTCAAAAGCAGAACTTGGGATCGAAGGTTTAGTTACGGTTGGCGTTACTTTTAGAAGTATAAGCCAAGGAAGGATTTAGGAGCGTGTTTTAGGTCACCGCATAAAGGGACCAACACGATTGCAGTTGTTCTCATAAAGGAGATAAACGAGGAATAGGAGTCCGAAGAGGATTCTAGTGGAGGAGATTTTAACATACTCAAGAAAGAGGGTATTGAATCTTGAAAATCAAGGATCGCGTGAGGGTGATTTTGTTCATTAATGGTATAGTGAACGATACTTGTAGAGTTGGTGTGAATCGACCTACATATTGTTAACCTTTTGTATTACCTTTAAAAGAGGTAGATAAAGAGAACTCTTCAGGAGCTTAGGATCGGATGGAGTTCTTATTGGAACGCAGCAATGAATGAAAATGATTATCAAATTGACTTAATGTGATTATAAGCAATTATGTTCTTATTCAAATCTCTCTAGGTGTTAAAAAATAATAATAATCTCTCTTTCTCACCACCGCACAAAATTTATTACTATTACTATTTCTTTTTTATTTATTAAAATGAAAATATCTTAACACAACCTCTTAAGCCTTACCCGATTTAAGTTGTTACCTATGGCCTCGTTTGGGGAAAAGACTCCCCTAATCCTTGGTCTTAAAATTTTGTTTTTTCTTATTCTCCAAATAACTACTTTTTAATATATATATATATATATATATATATATATATATATATAAGGCTCATTGTAGGTTTTTTGATTTAATATATAAGTATCTCTAATTGCAACTGTTGTGTTATTTTAGTAATTGAGTTGTTCTTCATGTCTTGGAGTCCGTGTTCGAGAATATTTACTATGTAGTACCCAGTTTAATGAAAAATATATTGTGTGAGCCGGACATAATAATTTTTCTTAACAATAAAAAATAATAATTTACTATTTTGTATGGGTACCATATTACCGGTATCCAGTACCTATTCTTCTATTATTTTTCTGACACAATTTTTCATAATTTAAATAAGGTGCTTTTATTGAATACCTAGTGTTACGATCTACAATTTTTTTATTTGAAAACCTGAATTTGCGAGTGTAGCTTTGTTTTGAAACCATACACACACACACACACACATACACACACACACACATATATATATATATAATAAATAATTTAAACCATTAAGACTATGTTGTTGAATGTTGCACAAATCATAAACCTGGCGGCGCATTGGCTCACACCAAAGAGTACATACACCCGATCAAGACCCCAATAGAAACCCCTGAACAAAACCCTTCCCTTTCTCTCATTCCTCTCGTTTTCACTCTCTAAATCAGTGTTACAAGAATCGAATGAACGTGTGATATCCCTCGTTTTTAGAGCCACGGGTGATCAAGTCCGAGCACAGATCCAAGGGATACCAAACAATCAATATATAAACAAGCAAGAATAAAAACTGAATTAAGAATAAAATAATAATACGCTAAAAGAAATCTAAAATAAAAACCCTTAAACTTTAAATAATAAATCAATATCATTTAAATCCTTCCAATCCGTACAACTCGAGAATCCATCTAGTGGACCCCTAATAATCCCAAACGATAATTAATATTACAGAATTAAAATCCAAAACTAAAAAAGAAAAAGAAAATCCTATGTAGTTGGAAGAGTGAGTGTCTGTATCTGCATTAACACGATCAAGCTCTAAGCCTGGTACCGGCGAACACCTGAAAAATAGGAGTGGGTCAGGCCCACATGCAAGTTCCAATTTACTACAATCCGTACATAAACCCGATACGCAGATACATCCTAGATAACTCGGCAATATCTACAATAGTCTATATATATATATACACACACACTATAGGATGCTCACTAGCCTATAACATAGTTCAGCCTGGGCAGAAGGTGACATACAAAACACGCTTTTCAGTGGCCAAGTACCTAGACTTACCAGGGAACTTCAGTTATATCTAGCTACTCAACCTTTGCAATATATGCACCCTAACCATGATCAGGAGACTCAAGCTCGTATCACAGTACCATAAATATATATATAAATTCCTTCATAGTGCAGAAAGGTAAAACAAATATCCATTATGTCGTTTAACTGTTTTAGTTGACATGACATGTATCTATGTAAGATTTAACTGTTTAGTTAATCCATTTCTTATGTATGAATGGGTAAGGATTAGTGTTGTGACCTAATCCGTTCCTCCGTATGCCACCATCCCATACCGGTGCATACATGCAAATGATGCAACATTTTATACAGTACATCAAATAAAGTCTACATTATCCATATAGTTGATAAACACAGAATTTAAACAAGTTATCAACTAAAAATCCAGCATCAAACGAGACAAAACTTACTAATTCGTCAAGTTAAATTCCAGCATTCATCCAGATAATTGACAGAAAATATACATTTAATTCTTCAATTAATTCCAGGCCAACGTCCAATTAGACTGACAGAACCTAAGTACTAGTTTAACAACTTAAATCCAAACCCTAACCCAAATAATTGCAGCGAAATGCTTAATGTTACAACAATTAAGATTCCAAGCTTAAATCCACGTATTGCAGAAAAGTAATTAGTATTTCAACAATTAACATCCAGGATATGCATAGATCAAACTTGTTAATTAAATGATCCTAGCGTGCAACCAAAATAAGATTTACAAATGCATACATACTCCGTTTAATTGCTAAACCTGAATTAGGCAATTAAACTTCTTCCAACCGTTAACTGCCTGCACCGTTGTATACATTCCTATGATTAAACCCATGAGTTCAGAGACATTGATTTATCAAGTGTGGCTCTAATGTAGCATGGTACAATGATTAGAATCCATGTTCTAACCCTTTTAAATTTTTAGACACCGTTTACACAATTAAATCCTTCCGGTCTGTCAAGTCCGTAAACAGCCTGCGACTTGCATCCTAGGGCTTTAATATTCCATGAATTAATATTTAAAACCATCACACTAAATCAACTAAGCAAATAACTACATAAGTCACATAATTAAATCAAAATACTATAAAAACAAAATTAAATTCCCATTTTATCCCTTTTGAAAATTAGGGTTATTACAGAATGCAACTCTTAGTTTCATGGGAGATCCGAAAAACAGAAAAATGGCGTCCTTTTCACTCCCCCACTGTCACCGATTCTACCCTAACTGCAAAAATAGTGCAACAATAAAATCATATCACCCAACAACAAATACAACACACCAATTACCATTACAAATTGTATTCAAAATTGCATTCCCTTACACAAATAAAATTTTCATAATTTGCAATTCATTTTCTCACAATTTAATAATAACAAATAACTTTTATCACGAATTATATTGGACTATCTGGGCCACATATCGGAACCGGCGGGAGCAAGCACGGGAGATGATTCCTGCCCATGTGTATGACTAGCGTAGACTGCATAATTAAACAATTGAATAGACCTTTAATTTAAAGAACTTGGAACCACTCCAGTGCATACTATTTTGTATGGTATAAAGTGTATAACATGTAAATACATCCTCTCAATGATATGATTAGTTAAATGCTTTATGAATTATGATTATTAAGTAGAAAACAGAGTTTGTAGCTACAATTTTCTTGGCCATTGTGTTGTATGGTATAAACTTGTTTTAGTTGTGTTATTCGTGCTATAGCACAATTATAAATTAGAGTTTAAAAATTTTGCAATGTATCTCATTTTGATGATCTAAAGAATTTAATATATATAGGATCATCTTCTTCAAATTTAATCTAAATTACTTGACTGGAAGAGATTCCATTGCAAAATTCCAACATACCACTATCTATCTACCCTTTTACTATTGAGATGTGCAGAATTTAGATGATGATCTTTCACATTTCAAAATAATCAAACAAAACTAATAAAACGGAATTCAATATGCTATATTCAATCAAATTAAACCTCTGAGTTTGGAAAGGGATGGACAAAATTTAATAGGGTTCAATCAATTTATACTGTATTATTTATCACGAATAACTTTTCCAGGATTTCACAAATAATCAAACAAAATCAATAACACAGAATTTAATATAGTGCAATAACACATAATTTATTTATCACGAATCACTTTTTCAGGATTTCACAAATGATCAAACAAAACTAATAACTTTAATATAGTGTATTCAAAGAAATTAAAACCTCTTTTGGTCCGAAAAACTTCCGCAAATCTAACTCCGACCACTGTAACAACAACTTTTTCAGGATTTCACAAATAGTCAAAACAAAACTAATAACACATAATTTAATATAGTGTATTCAACGAAATTAAAACCTCTGCATTTCCGAACAGAATTTAATATAGTTAATTCAAAGAAATTGAAACCTCTGCATTTCCGAAAACCTTCCGCTCCACAAACCTAACTCCGACCACTGTCACAACAGTCCGTCAACTGTAACAATAACAATAACAACCCCTTCTCCCGACCTTCTTCCACCTCCACTTCCCAAAACCTAATCGCCTCTACTCCACTTTCGAATACCTAAGTCCGACAACCTCTTCTCGTGATCTTCTTCCAAGTCCTCCTCAATCGCTCCTCAATTGCCTTTTTCACCTTTTGAAAGTACTTCTCCTCAATTTGGGGGATTTTTGAATGTCAAGGATATTTCAGTAAATTCTTCCAAATATATAATATATACAAGTATATATACACAGTATAATATATACATACACTAACATATACACTACAACGTATAAAAAGTAAAGCCGGATGGTAAATTTTTCGACGCCAATTTTGTTTCACTGACGTGGTGTTATTTGGGCCACAGATCGGAACCGGCAGAACAGGAACAACAGGAGAGGATAATGACCCACCATATTACCTGTATCCCTAGTGCCTGTTCTTCTATTATTCTTCTCACACAATTTTTCATAATTTAAATAAGTTGCTTTTATTGAAAACCTAGTGTTACGATCTATAACTTTTTTTATTTGAAAACCTGAATTTGATGAGTTTAGCTTTGTTTTGAGACCCAAAAAATAATAATAATAATAATAAATAAATAAATAATGTAACCATTAACACTTGAATGTCGCACAAATCATATACCTGGCGGCGCATTGGCTCGCACCAAAGGAGTACCTACACCAGAGCAAGAACCCATTTGAAACCGCTGAAAGGTTTGGATCCTATACAATACCCTTCCCTCTCTCTCATTCCTCTCGCTTTCTCTCTCTAAAACACTGAACGCAACTCTCAGTTTAATGGGGGATCCGAAAGACAGAAAAATGGCGTCCTTTTCACCCCCCACTGTTGCCGATTTTACCCTTCCGAAGACCAACTCCTATGCTACCACCTCAGTAGCTAGAACGCCGATGATCGCTGATTCGGGTGCGATTTGATCGGAGAAATTGATCTCTACGGTCACGACCCGTTCGATTTGCCCGAAACCGCTTGCTTCCACTTGGGCCGTGGACGGAGGAAGAGGCACTCGTACTGTTACACGGCGAGAGTTTTGAAGGAGAGAGGGAGGAGGAGGGCCGGTGGTGGGTACTGGAAGAGTAGGGGTAGGGTCAGGGATGTGTGTTCCGGTGCAGGGAAGGTTGTGGTGGGGACGAGGAGGACTTTTGTGTTCTATTTGGTTAATTCCCCAAAAACTGCTAAGCAGACCCATTTGGTTATGTATGAATATACCCCAGTTGATCATAATCAGGTATTTCCTTACTCTGATTCTCATTTCCCCTTAATTTTCATACACTCTCCCTTATTAATTGTCTATTTTTAGGGCATACAATTAATAAATTATCTTCTTTTAAAATTATCAAATTATCTTTTTTAATATAAATATATATAGTTATAAAGTTTAAAATTTTTTGAAAAGATAAACTAGAATGATGGTGGAAATAAGAAGAAAAGATGTTTTGACTTTTTAAAAAGGATAACTAATTTGGGACATGTAAAAAAAAAAAAATGGACTACTGTTAAGGGACGGAGTATAATTTTTGATTTTATTATGTTGAATTGTGATTATTAGAAGGAATTATGTGTATTAGGGTCCAGTTTTGGGGAATTGTTTTTGGTTCTCTTAAATTATATTGATTAGTGAGGCAGGAGAGATTGATTGTGGAGCATTATTGTTTGAATGAAAATTTAAAGCTCATGACCATGACCTATCGCGCCCCTCAACCTCATATCTTCCAGCAGAAAGTCCACTTTTGACTCAACAAGCCGTAGAGTTTCCACGTCAGAGCTTGCACGGAAGCACACCTGACATTAGTTGGCTTTTCTTCCTCAGCTGCTAGGTTGACTAAGGAAAAAACGGCGCTCCCATTCTGTTAGAAAGGGAAATCTTTCTTTTTTAGTAAGTGATTCACCGCCCGGAAAGCAGCTTTTGCAAGTTTCAGTAGCGGGGGACGTTATCCAAGTTTTTTTAAAATGAAGTTGGGCCGGCTCTTCCTATATAGCCTTGCTTGGGAGTATTGTGGCTTAGTCCTTTCCGTTGCACTAAACTAACCTGTAATTCGGAGATCATCTGACTACTGGAAAGAGGAGAGAGAGTCAAAACTAGGGCTAACAGAGGAGTTTTCACTTGCATTTATTGAATGGATTCGAATTCTCTCTATCTAAAGAAATACGTCACAGCGGGGAAGGTGAAAAGATGGGAAGGGGATGGCGACTAGGCTTGGATGCTTCTACAAGACCATCAACCGGGCTTCTCACTATCAGTAGGGTTCGTTGGATCTGGAATGAAATCATAGTAGGAGTGTTCCCGGATGAATTCCATTCCTAAACTGAAGGTGGTCAGATGGAGAATGATTTTTCTTAGATAAAACCAGAGACAACGGCTCTTAAAATATATCTTCTGTATCCAATGTTTATAGAGACATCTTAGGTTTGTATGTTAGGAAACAATTATTTCCTTGAGGAAATACCCAACTTTCCACCCAAACGTGCTAGAATTAGGTATAAAACTAAGAATCCTAAGATCCTTACTCTTGGTCTTTAGTTGTCATGCATATAGCATGAACTATTTTAATGGATGTGAATACACCCATCATGATAGCATTAGATATACACACATTGAATAATTAAAACTTTATTACTAATTGTCCAAAATAAAATAAAATATAACAATCTATGCTACATCATGAAGCCTACCCCATGTAATAGGAGCAATTTATCTACCACATGGAGTCTTGGGTTTTTATAGAAGACTAGCGACTGCCGTAAAACTGTGCATTTCTTATTAGATAATACTCCACAGCTCTTGCTATATGATGACCCCAAATTGGACGAGTAACATCCGCTTGCCATCTCCCCGGTTGAATAGATAGCTACTGCACACTTGCTTCATTCTCCGATTGAATAGATGGATCCTGCAGCACTTGCTTCGTTCTCTGCATTGAAAGGTGGCAGCTACATGTCAATATAAGCTCGACAAGAGATCGTGATTTAGCTGTTGCGAGCTCCTTGCTTTGAGCTAGTCCCGTCCCTGTATAATAAGACATCAGTCTAGTCCCAACGCTTGACAAATGGTATATTCTATTCGTGAGCTGTGACCTTTTATTCAAACTTTTGTCCAAGGAAGTGTACTTGCTTGGGATAATATTTGTAATTTGATCTTCTTTAGATGGGAATACGGTCTGGTTTTGTTTTGTGTTCACAACTTTATGTCCTGCTTGTGATATCTTATTAGCATTTGGTTTAGATTAGAAACAAGTTAAAGCGTCATGTCTTATGCCAATTAAGTTGCAGTTTCATCTTGAAAGTTCTGTGGCGGTAGTATTATTCTGTCCAATTGGGATTTGAAAAGGCACAAGCCACAAGGGGAAATGGGGTTTTTGGAATGGGGGCTGTTTCCATTGCCTTTTCATTTGTTTCTGTTATGAACAATTTGATCTTTACTCTTGCAGGCTTCCTTTGTTCTATGCCGGATATTTGCTAAATCTCATGGTGTAAATAACATATTAGATCATGTTCCATGCGACATTTAATGGAGCAGCATATCTGTCAATTATGAAGTTACCCATTAAGGTAGTTATTTTATTTTATTTTTTTTATTTTATTTTATTCCCCGGCAAACAGAAGAAAACTAATAGAAATTAGGACGGTAGTCCAACTCCACCAACTGAAGCATCTCCGCCAGAAGATGGGAGAGTACAGAATCAGCACACAAATTTCTAAGATTGTTGACCACGGAACAAATTAGTGACTTTCTCTTGTTTATTATGTGTGCGGATTTATTTTTGTGCCTTATTGTAATCGTTCTCTCTCCAATGAGATAGAGGAGAAGACTGAAATGTCGGGAAAAAAATTTACTTATCAGTATCAACTGCATTGCCTGATTTGATCGTCATACATCGGCTGTTCTCCTGATTTGGTTATTGGGAAAGTCTCCTTTCCTTTCCACCTCTCTAGCTTTTTCCTTGCTCGTATTTATCAGCTTAGCTAGACATTTCTTCCTGTAGCTTGGTATTTTTCCACTTTATGAATTTTCTTGTGTAGGAGCTTATAAATATTATAAGTGATGAATATTATAGTAGATCTGGATGTATATAAATGGTATGTTGAATTATGTGAGTTTTGATAATTCCTGAGGAAAATGAAGTATTTCCCCAATGGACAATACCTAACATATTTTGATTTTTGTGTATGTGCTGTGTGTGTGGTTGGCAAGTTTGGTTGAACTTGGATTATTGGTGCTCAATCCAAACATGGTTTGTTGTGGAACCTTCGTCTAGTGTGAGCAAAGACACCGCTTGTTTTTCAATGTTGGAAACATGAGCAATTTGAACACGGCCCTATAACTATAAATCCAGTGTGTTGGTGCTGCACTTTATAGTAACATGGTAAAGTGCAAAAAAAGTCCTTGATGCATACAGAATGTGCAAAAACCCTTACTTTTAAAAATAAATAAATAAATAAATAAAATTAAAAAACCCTTACATTTTTTAAAACGAGTAAATATGGACAATGCATTAATTTGAAGATGGGAATATCTAAAACACCCTTGAGACAAATAAATATGAAAAAAATACTGATTTCAAGGATTGGCGATTTTTATTAAAATTTTGGAGGCTTGTGGGTATTTTAAGGTTTTTACAAAAAAATTCTCAAATTTTGGGGTTTTTATGAAAAATTAAAGACAGAAATACTTAAAATGCCCTAAAATTTTTTTGTCAAAATGGGGACAAATTTTTTTTACAAAATTATGATATTTTTTGCCCATTTTTTTATATAGCATAAGGATTTCTTTGCACTTTACCCTTTTAATTAACCTATAATTAAAGAAGAAACTATGTTATTTAGAGATGAAGAAATGTCGAAGAGTCATTTTGTTATCTGCAATCCAATTTGGAGGTTATTACAGATATAGAACATTATAGCAGAAGACTAGGATAAAAAATAAAAAATTATTATGTTGATGTGGGACTAGAAAAAAAATGTAACAAAATAAGAGCTTTAATTTTCATTAAAACAAACTCACAATTGTACAAGTGAAAAAAAAAAAAAAACAACGACGACGACGAACAGTAGCATTGTCATGTGCATAATAAGTACCACTCATGCAGTTTCCAGCTGCCTTCTTCATATGGTTAGAGATGGCAATGGAGGCGGAGGCGGGTCATTCTAATTCTTGTGTTTCTACATCCCAACCAGATTGAATTAACACACCACTTACCTTTCAAGAGATTGAGAGAAAATTTAAAGATTCAGTCAATGATTAACAACCATTGAAAATCTTGTTTAAGTAAATCCGGCAATAACATCGAAATTTGTTTTATTATTATTATTATTATTATTTGACTCACAATTGCATATTAAATTTTCACATCTTTAGAATTTGGTTTTTACGTTTCAAGAAAAATTAAGTATTCAAAGTCATATTAAATTCAAAGAAATATTGTTCTTTACTGTTCCGTGAAAACAGAGTTTGAAAAGAATTTAGTATAATATTGAAAAAATAGTTTCCAGAAGCTAAATAAGCTTTTTGTACAATTTTGTGATTTTGTGATAACTATTATCACTCTAAAATTTTCAAAAACCTCTATGTCAAATTAAATTAGGAATCATATCATTTACCTCCCTCAAAGTTAAACCTAATTATACATAATACTCCTAAAGTTTCAAAAATTACAATGACCTCCCCCAAGTTAACTCCGGCATAACAATTTGCCCCTTCTAATAATAGTCAACACTGATCAATGAACTTTTTCAACTGACGTCATCCCTTTTTAAGTATTAAATACCGTATTTAGCCTTTAAAAAACTGTGAAGACATATACACCCTAATTTTTAAATTAAAAATTACTATTAGAAAAGAAATTGCACTCTAAAACCACATGATTTGTGATTGTGAACATGGTTAACTCTCTCTGTGCATACATAATATACTGCTCACTCTGTATATATATACATATATATCAATATGTGTGTGTGTATATATATACTGGTCACACTAATAATTGTCCCTCTCTTGATCTCTATATGTGTGTGTGTATATATATATATATATACATATATACACATAACAGAGTTCAACAAAACAAAAACAAAATTACACACAACAGGAAGAAGGACAATTGGGGAAAATCAAACTGGAGATGAGGTCATTCAATATACATAGATCCAATTGAACGACAATAGGTTAATCACCAACAAAATTGGAATGAAATTCTCTGTTTTAAGCAGAAACATAGGATTTTCAATGAGGTTTCTGATTCTAAAGTTGTCTCCGAACAACTCGGCTCTGTTGAACCACGCTAGACTCCAGATCCGGGCAGTGGCGAGCTTGGGGTAGAGAAGGGGTGTATGATCGGTGTCAATGTTGCGGTGGCGACGACGGTGATGGCGACTATGGCCGTCGCGGTGATGGTGGAGATGGTGGATGTGGTTGTGGCTATGACTGCCGCAGTGGGCGGTGGTGAAGATGGTGGTTTTGTTATGGCCGTGGTGGTGGCTTTGGCCGTCGCGGTAACGGTGAAGATGGTGGCTCTGCTCTTACCTTCATCGTCTGCAAATTTAGGGCTCAAACCTGTTCTGCCACGTGCACAGAGTCACTGAAAGCCCTTCACTTCACTACCATAGCCTGCCGACCACTTGCCGCTCGATTTAGAGACTTTATTTTGGTAAAAGTATAGCAATTTGTTTTTTAAAAAAACTTTTATGTTATATTTATAAAATATTATAGGGTATTGTAGTAATTTAACTGGGAAAATTACCTGAATAAAATGCCGTCAGTCTAGAGGGAGGTTAGTGTAATTTTTTAAAACATTATGGATATCGCTTATAATTAAGCCTAACTTGAAGGGAGGTAAGTGATATTATCCCAATAAATTATTGGTTTAGTTGCTTTTTTTTTCTTTTTGGATGGTAAATCAAAAACCGAAATCTATAATTATTCAATTGTATTTTTTTTTCCCCTTTATACCTTCTTCTATTACGAAGTATCATAAAACCTTCTTCTCTTAAATTTTCTAAAAACTTCTCTGTTTAGTAAATTATTAAGGTAGTTGCCTTTTTTTTTATTTTTCTTTTTCTTTTTGAACGATAAATCAAATATCCAAATCTATTATTATTCAATTGGATTTACACTCACACTCACACTCCTTGAGATTTGCTCTATTGACAGTCAAATGAAAATTGGTCACTTTTTGAACACTCATATCCTGGTCATAAATTGCAGCCAAGCAACTCCTAAAAAAGTAAAAAAAGACGTTATATTTCTTTAATAAAATAATAATCTTTGATTAAAACTGTGAGAGTATTTAAATGACTCAAATATCCCTCTTTCCTCTTTTCCTTCACACACTGGTATTTTGTACATTTACAGACACACACACATATAAATATAATACACCGGAACCCTACAGCCTCTTCCGACATTTTCTGGGTTTGGTCCTCTTCGGCTTCGGCATGTTGGCATTCGCACCTCACTGGTTATTACTTTCCACCTTTCCCGCCACCACATCGCCATCCATTTAAACCAACAACAATCCCAATCAAACCCATGACGATCTCAAATCATAGCCACCACTCTCTCTCTCTTTAAATTGAAAATCAGAAGCAAATCAAAGCTGCAAGTATCATTTTGGCCTTTCAAAGTTTGTAGGCATATTAAAGAAAGACGTGTTTGATTCAACAAGATACCAAGAAGGTGAGAGCCATATTCCTTACACATATCTCGCGTTTGGAGGTGGTCGTGAAGAGGAAGAAGACCCTCTTAATGGGGTTGTTTTATAATTTTAGAATAATAATAATTAATTTTTCATTTAACGTTGGATCATAAAATCAATTTGATCATTTCACAATCTAATTAACATGTAGATCACGGGTATGGAATTAATTTGATAGCTTTTTATAGTTTATGGGTTTGTTTTTTTTTTTTTTTTTTTTTTTTTTTTTTTTTTTATGATAGATGGGGTTTATGCATACTTTTGATAATAGAGGGGGTTTAATGATTTTAATCATATAATTAACTTAATGTGGAGCACTTCTCCTAAATTAATATAGTTTGTATATCTTGGAAGGTCGAAAGAGATTCCTATGCTCCCCATTGAAGTGCAAAAAAAAATACTCCTATAGCTTGAAAAGTGTGCAAATAACATTTTTCATGTTCAAATTTCAAAACAAAAAAAAAAAAAAAAAATGGCATGGGCGAGTCATGTGACCAAAAAAGCCTATTTTATACCAACACTACCCTTTTGGACTTCCCAAACTACTGCCACTCATTTCTACATACAATACCCTTATTTATATTATTTTTTCTCTAGAATTGTTTTTTTTTTTTTTTTTTTTTGGTTTAATTTTTCTCTATAAATGTTCTAGTATTTAATTAACAGTGACAGACTTCACCAAAAATAAAAAATAAATAAATAAAGATTATATCAAAAATGGTGAAAATGATGTCTTATTTCTTCACCAAAGTCACTCTTTTTTTTAGGTTAGTTACTTTCAATATTTTCTTTCCAAAAGTATAAAAGATTCATATTTTTTCTCTACCATATATAGTCATCACAGAGGTCAACATTGAAGCCCATCAAAGTAGTTCTCCTCTACAATGCATCCGTGACTAATTTGGTTTAAGAGATACAAACGTAATTCTAAATTTTAGAGTTATAGTTTCAGACCAACATATAAGAATTATTTACATATCATTCTCTCCATGATTAATTATGCATAGCTTCAATATATATATGCACACACTGTGTTCAAGTAAAAATCTAAAATTAGGCTATGTGGTTGCCGTCGTAACATTCCCTAAAGGAAATCTAAGAATGATTCAAGAAAACGTAAATTAGCTCCCAAAAGAAAATCTAAGTGAGGGTTTCTCTCTCTGGCTCTGAAAATAAAAGCTAATTATGTCACCCATGATAAAATCATAAAAATCATTTTGTGATGTCTATCATTTTCCATATTTAATTTATTTTCTCACTCTCAGGGCTTTTTCTTTAGAATATTTGATTTACCAAAAAAAAAAAAAAAAAAAAACACTCTACTAGACAACTTTTGTTCAGGAACTTAGGACTATATCCTCTTTCTGAAAAATTAAGGAGAAAATTTTAATTATGCCGATTGTATTAGTAACATGGTATCACTAATTGATTAGATATTGACACGTAATGATAAGATCCAATAAAATAAAGCACTCTTGGTTATTTGATATAATAATACTATAAATAATAAAATATTAGAAATGCACGAATTTTTTTTCTGCAAAATTGAGAATTTGAATTTCTACTAGACAAGTGGATGTGCTTGATCGTTTATTTGTTTATTTTCCGTTCTACTAACAAAAAGAACATTTTATTGGAGAGAAAATACTGAGGTTATTGCTAGCTTCTAAGTCTCTCTTTTCCTTCGGTTATTGATTACATTCATTAAATGGGAATTATATTCCTTTGGTCTAGAGAATTTTATTTGCATCTATCTCCCAATGGGACATAGACCAAATTCAACTTCCAATGAATCAAACTGATAATTAATTTGATTTTTAGGCTGATTAAGGAAATTGACACAAAATGATAATAACCAATTATGTTATTATTCAATACACCCCATTTTATTACTATTATTAATTTTTTTTTATAAAAAATAATAAATAAATAAATAAAATTTTGAATACATTATGTTACGTGTTGAGAAAAGTCTTGTTTAGTAAAATTGAAAATTAACTACTGAAAGTTTTAAATGTTAACGTTTTTATGTGGTAATTATATATATTTTTTAATTTCTTTTTGAATTTTCAACATTCAAAATTCAATGATAAATAAATTTTATTTCACTTTAGATAGATAGAAAGAATGGATAGTATTCGTTAGAAAAGAAAAGAAATGATAGTATTGGTTAGAAAAGAAAAGAAAAGAAAAGATAGTAATAATTTCTATTCATGTTTGGATAGATAGGGGTTCTTGTTTGGATATGATAGAGGAGAGAAAAGAAAAGAAAGATTAGTGATCAAATTACTGTTCTGTCATTTCCTAACCACTTCACACATTATCCATTTCCAAAATCTCAACTAGGATATTTTGGAATGTGTTTTTCTGATAGTTCAACGCAATGGGTAAAAACAAAAGTAAAAAAGAAAAAGAAAAAAGAAAAAAAGAAAAATAATGGGTGAAAACAAAATTAGGACATAAATAGAATAACTTTTCTGTATATTGATTTGTGAAAGGTATTTTTGGTACTACTAATTATTCACTTACTCTACTATCCTTTCTCTCCCTATCTTCTCAAATTGGGAGAGAAACCAAATGAGGGATAGGGAGGGATAGCTATCCCTCCTTATCTCTCCCTATCCTCTATTTTCTCTCCACTTAACCCACCCAAACACACTCTCACCCTATCTTTTCTTTTATTTTCTCTCCCTATCCCTCCAAATCAACCCTACAAAACACACCCTAAAATTTTATTAATACAACTTATCTATGTCAATGATAATCAAATGTGTATAGCATTAAACACTAATTGAGTTATTAAATGGCAATGATTCTTTCTTTCCCAAAGTAAATAAATTTTAAATAAGTGAATATGTAATGACCCGGTCTTTTTCCTCCTTTTTTCTTTTTTGGCGATTTTCTTTTTTCGTTTTTTTCCTATTTTGTTTTTTTTCTTATTTCGTCTTTTTCCCGTTTATCATTTTTCCTTACATAACCTCACTTTTTGTTCTCAGATTTGATTTCGGTTTTGCATGCGTTCATGATATTTGATTTCCATGACATTTGTATTTTTACTTTTGTAGAAAATACATTCTAGTTACTTACTTTTTCATAAAGGGCATGAATGCATATTTTCTTGTAATTATTCTTTATTTTTGGGTTTTTTTGTGTAATTATGAAAATTAATTATTTTTTGTCTTAGGGACTTTTTGCAATTTAATTTCTAAGATATTTTGAAAAATGACCTTTTTGCATTTTTTGGAAATTTTGAAGCCACTTGTTAGCATTGGGGTGGAGTGACTTGGGAGCATGATTTCTTGACATTTGGAGGGTGGAGATTCACCCACTTGTTGGTCTAGGATAGGAGCACTTGTTCACTTAGATGGTTAACAAGTGTAGGCTAGATTAAGCCTAGGAAGGAGCCATTGATTTATGACATGTGTGAGCACCAAAATAAGTCTTGCATTGTGTGTGTGTGAGAGGTAGTGTAAGAACACATAGTGAGTGGAGGAATACTAGATCCTTCACTCACCATTTTCACTTTATCCCTTTCATTTGCACTTGTTCTCTAAGAACCCTAACCTAGCCACCATTGAAGGAAAAGCTTGGCTTAGAGCTTTGACATCACTTTTGGCCTCTTTCCATTCACCCTAGACTTAAAATCTTGGAACACAAAAGTTTCCCCTCACTCTCCTCTTTATTAAACCTAGACTTGTTTTCCATTTTGAGCTTGGTAGTTTGGATTATAGAGATTCAATTCTCTATTGAGGTAAGGGTAGTAGTATGTTTATATTTTAAGTGTTTTAAAATCTTTTGGGGTTTAATATATATTGTATACATGTTTTTAGAATTGTAGTATTGCATACTATAGGAAATCCTTATGATTGACTTAGGATTCATTGATTAAGCATGTATATTGTGTATGTATCTTGAGTAGGATTATTAATGTTGTATAGAACTCTTATTGATTTGAATTACTATACTATTGTGATGTCAATCCTACATTCTAGTGAATTACTATTGGTAATTGTAATTATTTTAGGAGTTTAATACTATAATGTTGTAATCAAGTATATAAAGCTTATTGTTGAGGCATTGTTTAAATTGATAAGTTGGTGATATCGTTTTACATAATATATTATGATGAATACTTGTCATTTATTATGCCATTCTAGACTTGGAAGCCCTAAGACATGGTTTGTGTGGTTTCAAAATACTTATGTATGGAAGGTGATATATATGCCTTAATAATTATGTATAAGTTTTGAACTTGCTATATTTTAGATTATCTTGGGACATTGTTGTTACATATGATATGGCTAGAGTTTGGCTCTAGTGCGGGAGGTATGAGTTCTCCCCATTTATAGTGCACACTTAGGGTGGTATTCCCAGCCGGTTAATGCCCAGAATAACCATTTAGGTCTTGGCTTTATCCAAGATTTGATATCCAAGTATTCCACTAATTGATTTCGCATTCTTTTCCCAAGTTGACAACCAATGTTTAATTGTGACTTGTGATTTGGTTATTGGCGAATTAATGTTGTTAAGTACATTGATATTGTTATTATGTTATAATGGAATCATTGCATTAGCTTAAGGTGATCCCTTAGAATACCTTGAACATAGACATTACGTGGAATACTCCCTTGTTTTCGACTATATTGATCTTGCAATGATATTAAAACTTTAGGGTATATGCATATGCTTCTTTCTACGAGTAACTTGATTACTCACCTTAGTGGTTTGGGTTATTTTTCAGGTAAGGAGACTATGTTCTTGCATGCTTATCATCCTTAGAGACTAATGAGCAATTTGGAACATTTTTGTATATTGACATGCAAGTGTTTAGCATGCTTTACTTTTAGATGTATATTTTTTGCATACCATAGATGTATGGTATTTTAAAAGTTAATGTAGCTTTCTTAATGTGTAATGACACCTAAGTATTTACTTTTGATATTAGAAGCATGTATGTATGGAGGCCAATGGCCAAACATGTTTATATTAGTACTTGTATCCATTGGTACCAACTTTTGTTTCAAAAAAATGTATTTTTAACTACCTTTTAGGTTTGGCATGTGAAAATCTTGTAAAGGACATGTATGAGGCCATGTGCTATTGTTTTTTATTCAATTATGCATATGAAGTTTGTTGACATGTTCACTTACTCAAATCTTATTGAAAATCAATTTTAAACTTTCATTTTTGAACTAAATCATCATGGGATTCAAAGCATGGGTTGAACCTTAACACCTTTGGTACATAGCAGGTCATATAGCAGCATTTCGAGGTGTTTTGGTCGACCGAAACTCTATTTCAGTCGACCGATAGCTTTTGGTAGCTTCATTGTACAGTAATTCATCAATTTCAGTAGCTATTTTAAGCTTTCAGGGCCATTTCGGTCGACCGATGGCCTATTTCGGTTGACCAATGGTTCAATTCGGTCTACCGAACCAAAGACTCCTTAAAATCATGATTTTAGAAAATTTTCTGTCTAGTTCGGTCGACTGAAACTCTATTTCGGTCGACCGAAATAGCTTGAACATGCACAGCTTCTCTATTGGGTTTCAGTACTAAAGTTCTAACTACAAAAGGGCATAACTCCTTCATTTCTAACCCAAAATGGGGTGACTATTGAGCCTAAATTCATGGATTTTGAATCAGCTTTCCAATGGTACCAATGCCATTCTCAGATTCCAATCACGTGGGAGTTATTCATGTTTTAGTGAGGTAGTGCTAGTTTTCGCTTAAACCGGGAAAGGGTATTTTGTGGGATTCTTGTCCAAAGTTCTTAAAACCTCTTGGAATGTTGTGAAATGATTAGATTAGATTGTATTCACCTTATTTGACTTGTTTAGAGTCAATTATCTTTTCTCAATTGTGAATTGACCTTTTTTCCCTTAATTGACAGATCTAGGCCGTTTTGACTCTTGTTTGACCATTCGCTTTTCTTTAACTTCTGTGCCCTCATGGAATGTCACATTTGTATCTTAGAGATGATTTATATTTTAAAGGACTATGGTTTCATCTTTTGCTTCCGCATTTTGGATTCGTTACCCGATCAACTTTTGGGTCATCACTGGCGCACCGGGTTGAAAAACTTGGGCCGTCACAAAATACCACCACTGCAGCCAGGCATTGGCAACCAATGGCTCATACTAAAGGAATATGTACACCCTACTAACACCCAATAGAAAACCCTAAAAAAAACACACACACACTCTCTCTGTTATGTTAATCGAATGAACACACTCCCAGAGTCCCAGTTTCATACTTTCATAAGAGATCCGAATAAATCGCAAACCGGCGCAAAAAGGTTGTGGTGGGGATGAGGAGGAGTTTTGTGTTTTACTTAAGGGTTTGTTTGGTTAGATAGAACTAGCAAGAAAGGAAAAGAATTGGAAAATATTTAAACTTTTTGGGCGTTTGTTTAGGATGAAATGGAAAGTGGAAACTGGATTCCTGTAAGTTGCTAATTTTCTCTAAAAAAATTCCAGTCTAAAATACGCGAAAATTTTTGTTTCTCGGGAAAGTTGTTAAGTGGTGTGTGACAATACCAAAGCACAAAAGTGTGTAGTATGGCCAAGTTTGAATTTATAGAATACCACTGCCACTACTAACTATTAAAGTAGCTAGAGTGAGTAGGGATCGTCCCAAAGGAAATGAACGGTATTTTTGGAATCAATTATGGAGTAGTAGGTCGAATGATCAAAAGAGGGGTTTGATTTGATTAAACTAATGTTCAATTAAAACACTGCAAGTAAATAACAATCTAGAAATTAAGGAAAATAAATGAGAGAGATGTCTTGGGGCTTAGAGTTCACCACTAAGTTTCACTTCACCAAACACTAGCAATTGTAAATTCATGGGGAAATTCAAGTTGTAAAATGTGTGTGTGTGTGTGTCACTAATTGAAAACTAAGCATAGATTGTCTAGTCAATCTAGTGAATAGTACAACTTATCAAATGAGACCATAATCCATTCAATTAAACCACAATTAGAACACACACAAAAATCTAGAGAAATATACTCTTTGCACTCATGAGTATGGAACATCAAATAATAAGAATGGATTGTCCACCTAACTAAGAAATTAAAGCAATTACATTACTTCTAAGCTAGTGACATAAAAATTAAGCTAATTAAACTAAGGGTGTGGCACAATCCATCAAGAAATAAGTATGATCTGGTGTTGTGCCGTCCTAAACCCAAAGTTTGTGCACCAAAAGATAGTGGTGTAGGGCTATGATGAATGTGGCCAAGTTTTACATTTAGAAATTACCACTACTACCTTTCACTAAAAATATAGTTAGGGCAAGTAGGGATCGTCCCAAGGGATTGGTGGGTCATATTAAGTTATGGAATCAAGATTAGGGTTAGTAGGTCGAGTGATAAAAAAATTGGTTGGTGGTTAAATTACACTAAGATGCAATTTAAACTAAAGTAGGCAATTAAATGTAATGGAGAGAAAATAAGAGAGAGATCTTGGGGTTTAGAGATCACCACTAAGCATAACTTTTCTACACCCTTAATGAATGATTAATGAGGGGAAAAACATGTATTGCAACATAATATGTGTGTGGTTGTTCAACAAGTATGGATGACAAATTAAGCATATATTGTCTAAGCAACATAGTGGATAACACAATATATCAAACTAAGCCATTAATCATTTCTTTAAGCTCACAATCCAAACGCATCACAAGGTTAGAGATATGTGCTACTTGCTTTCATAAGTATGGAATATCAAACAACAAGCATTGATTGTCCTCCCATTTAACATCTAAACTATAACTACACTACAATTAAGCTAATGACACGAAATTAAATTAATTAAACTAAGGGAGGGGCACATTCCATTAAGAAATGAGTATAAACCATCAAATAAACCACAAGACCATTCCATTAAGTACTATGTCTTGACAATCTCTAGATTTATAGTATTAATACACGTAGACATGCATCAACAACACAAGAAATAGAGACAAACACATGAACATCTATTCTAGCATACATAGACATATGGATATAATGAAATGATCAATTGGAAGCATTAAACCACACAAATCATTGAATAAACAAGATCTATATATATAAAAGTGTCAAAACATGTATCACAATACAAATCCCCTAAAAAATACATAAATCAAGATGTAGAAAGCATGCTTAGGGCCAACTCTAGCCCCAAGAGGATGTCTAGCCACTCATGGATGGCGTCCTCCAACCCTCAAGGGCTAACTCCATGGTAGAGATTGCTCATCTTCTTGGTTGATGGAAGAATTCCAAGCTTGTGTTTCTAGCCTCCTCCTTTCTTTTCTTCCTTACTAAGAATATGGAAATTGTGTCTCTATCTCCTCTCTAGTATATCCTCTCAAAAAGTGAGTCATATTCCTTATATAGGTAGGTTAAATATCACCCCAAATGAGCTGGGCTCGTACACCAATATTCCTTTCAATGATTGGATATGAGACAACTTTTAATGAGTTGGAAATTGGATTTTCTCGGGATTTGGGAAGTTCGATCAATCGAACTTGTGGTGAGATGGATCGAACATGGCTGAGATCTATCGAATTTAAGTTGGATCGATCCTCTATGGCAGTGCCTTTTTGGACAAAAACAAATTTGAGATATTTTAAAGATATTTTTGGGAAAGAGACAAATGTGGTAGGTAGGGTGGTACAAGTGGATAAGATGGAATCTTTTCGATCGATCGGAAGAAAGTTGGATGGATCAAACTTTTTGGGATCTTTGGATAAGGACAAGAGAGCTTGGATCCATCTTGGAATGCTGAGATCGATGAACTTTCGATCGATCAAATATTTTCTAAGATCGATCGAACTTGCTGAATTTCCACCACTTGCTTCCTTTTGCTCCCACTTTGCTCCTTTCTTTGATTCATCTCAAAATTGTTTCAATTATGCTCTTATTTAGCTGAGTTAGCTTATTTTGGGGATAAGTACCTGAAAATGGAAATAATACAAAATTAATCTAAAGCGGGAAAATAAGATAGATAAAGGTTCTAGAACACCTAAGCTTAATGGGTTTAAATGCGCACTTTTCAACGCTCATCACACCCCCAAACTTAAATATTGCTAGTCCCTAGCAATGAACTAGAAAGTAAAGGAATGAAATGAACAACTATACAACTATGAACTAGAAAGTAATAAATGGATAACGCCACTTTCGTAGGGAACACGATTACATTTATCATATGTAACAAGCCTTTTAAACCCCTAGGTTACCCCTAGTGGATGAGTAAAGTCTCGTGAGGGTTTCCAGAAATGATACCCACAAACATTAAGTTTATTCTTTGAAAAGAGGCACCAATATTGCAAATAAGCATTGGGAGAAAACTACCTCAAGTATGCAATTTTTTCAAACATTTCCAAGCAATCTCCCAAAATTTTAACATCAAGCAAGCAAGTTTGGTCCTCCACACATCAAGAAAATGATCATGAAAATCAAAACAACTCTAGAATCCTTTTTGAGTGGACCAACATCAAGTATGTTGCTATTTTAGCTAACTAAAGAAATGATCACATCCTTATCCTCAAACTAGCATATAAATCTAGTATCGATCATCAAGACAAAGAGTGGACCTTTTATTAAAGCTTTATTGTTCTAGGTGCGCTTATTCTTTTCACTCGATTTTTTTTTTATTTTTATTTTTTTATATAGGATCAAAGATGGAAGCATGGTACAATGTGTTGATCTATTAAGCTTTCTAACTATTCATGAGGCTGAGCGTTGGTCAATGACTCCCAAACTAGACGGCTTTAGGGCACTAGGTGTTCAAGCACCCCTAAGGACTTACAAGCTCAAATCAACTAGGCTACAAATCAAAACAACCTCTATCTAATCATTTCCCACTTCTTACCTTTTGGGAGAAGTTCTCACTTTTTTTTTTTTTTTTTTTTTTTTTTTTTTTTTTTTTTTTTTTTCAAGCAAGTTCAATTATTAACCTAGAGTTTAGGCCCTCCACCTTTCGGCGCGAGAAGTTCAGTGCTTGATGAGGCTAGAATCCCGGCTACTCAATGAAAAGGGTTTATTATCCACCTTTATCAAGAATGAAAACTTTTAATGCACTACTAGCCAATTCAATAATCAATTAAACATGTACCCCACAAATGAATGTTGGTGTGCGCCTATGCTAGTATAGAATATAAGAGTAAATCTCAAAACAATCACAAAATTAGGATGATGTGGACCACAAGTGCAAGCATAATATCAATCTTTCGAAAAAAATTACTCTTAAATGGCATCCACAAGGTATACAAGGAGTATTGGACTCTCAAGTCAAACAATTTTTAAATTTTAAGCAATATAGTCCTCAAAAGATCAAAATCATAGCTAGTTATGGACCAATCATAGAAAATTCCTCAAATACACAAGTCATGTTAAAATTTTGAATTGAGAGCAAATACTGCAATTAACACTATTACCCCCCCCTCCCCCAAACTTAAATAGCACAATGTCCTCAATGTGCAAAGAGAACAGAGGTAAGAGTATACCAGTGTAACTATAGTAAAGAATAGCCGGGACAGAAGTATCCAAAGTAGGTGACATAGCCCCCCCAAACTTGAAATTGACCGTGGTCTTGAAAATTTGGCACTTGGATAAAACTCATCAGATAACAAAATGGATAATAATAGTGCACAGTGGACATGCAAGTGTAAATGGGATAGCAACTGAAAATAGAGAGAGGTATAAGGGTGGTCCTGAAAATTATGGGTAGTACTCTCTCACTGAAGTCACTGGGATGCACCTGATAGAGTCAGTCACAGACAGATATATCAATAGAAGAATATGACATCCAAAAGATCATGGATAAAATAAAAAAACATAATAAAGTGCAGTACATCCAGTGAGATATCAAGGCCAACAGACTGGCCGCAAAAATAATATAACAGTATCAAAAATATACAGATATCACAGATATATAAGAGGAGTAAGAAGATATAGAAATCATGAAGAGGAGGAATGACGAGCAGGGCGTGCTCCGCGGATGTCTCTGGATAGATCACGTAATGTAGCTTTGACATCCGTACGAAGTGAAGTAATGTCAGCTCGGATAGAGACAATGTCTGCTCGGATAGAGACTACTGCTATCTTCTCGGGCGGTGCACAAAACAATGTGCAAAACTTTGAGTTTGGAAATTAGTGTTAAGTGGGCACCATAATTTAAATTTATAAACCGCTTAACACCTATACTATGTAGTATTAGTGAGAAGGGATCGTCCCAAGGGATTGAGTTGTCGTACTAGGTTGGGGAATCAAGATTAGGGTTAGTAGGTCGAGTGATCAAATAGTGGTTGGTTGGTTGAATTAAACTAGATACAAATTAAACTAAAGTAAGCAATAATGCAATAGAGAGAATAAAAGAGAGAGATCTTGAGGTTTAGAGATCACCACTAAGCATAGCTTTTCTAGACCTTTAATGAATGATTAATGAGGAGAAGAACATGTATTGCAATATAGTGTGTGTGTGGGGTTGTTTCAACAAGCATGGATGACAAATTAAGCATATATTGTCTAAATAACATGGTGGATAGCACAACATATCAAATTAATCCATTAATCCTTTCTTTAAGCTCATAATCCAAACACATAATAAGGTTAGAGATATATGTTACTTGTTTTTCATAAGTATGGAACATCAACAACAAGCATGGATTGTCCTCCCATTTAACAACTACACTACAACTAAGCTAATGACATGAAATTAAACTAAAGGAGAGGCATAATCCATCAAGAAATGAGTATGAACCATCAAATAAACCACAAGAACATGACATTAAGCACTAAGTCTTGATAATCTTTAGATCTATAGCATCAACACACATAGACATGCATCAATAACACAAGAAATAGAGACAAACACATGAACATCTATTCTAGCATACATAGACATATGGATAGAATGAAATGATCAATTGGAAGCATTAAACCACATAAATCATTGAATAAACAAAATCTATATATATAAAAGTGTCAAGACATGAATCACAATACAAATCCCCTTAAAAATACATAAATCAAGAAGTATGAAGCATGCTTAGGGCTAACTCTAGCCCCAAGAGGATGTCTAGCCACATATGGATGATGTCCTCCAACCCTCAAGGGCAAGCTCCATGGAAGAAATTTGCTCCTTGGCTGAGGAAGAGTCTCCAATGGTGTCTCTAACCTCCTCCTCTTCTTTGCTTCCTCCCTAAGGGTTCTCTAAGTATGATATGATATAAGATATAATATGATTCTCTATGTTATTCTACAAAAAGTAATCCTTATCCTTATATAGGTAGGTCAAATGACATCCAAAATGAGCTGGGGTCGTACAGCAAATATTCCCCAATGATTGGATAAAGGACAACTTTTGTGAACTGGAAATTAAAATTTTTCGCACTGGAGGAAGTTTGATTGATCGAACCTTGGACTTGGATCGATCGAACATGGCTGAGATCTATTGAACTGAAGTTTGATCGATCCACAATGGCGGCACCTTTTTGGATAAAAACAAATCTGAGATATTTTGAAGATATTTTTGGGAAAAGGACAAAAGTGGTTTGTAGGGTGGTACAACTGGATAAGCTCAATCATTTGGATAAGGACAAGAATGTTCAATCGATCGGAGAAGGAAGTTAGATCGATTGAACTTTTGAAATCTTTAAACAGGGACAAACATGGCTCAGATTTATCTTGAAGTGCTGAGATCGATGAAAGTTGGATCGATTGAACTTTTCTTGAGATCGATTGAAGTTGCTGAAATTCCACCCTTTGCTTCCTTTTGCTCTACTTTGCTCTACTTTGCTCCTTTCTTTGATTCATCCCAGAATTGCTTCAATTATGCTCTTATTTGGCTAAGTTAGCTTATTTTGGGGATAAGTACCTAAAAATGGAAATAACACGAAATCAATACAGGACGGTAAAATAAGATAGATAAAGGTTCTAGAATAACTAAGCTTAAGGGGTTTAAATACGCACTTTTTAGCGCTCATCACACCCTCAAACTTAAATATTGCTAGTCCATAGCAATGAACTAAAAAGTAAAGGAATGAAATGAACAACTATACAACTATGAACTAGAAAGTAATAAAATGATAGCGCCACTTTCGTAGGGAACACGATTACATTTAGTATATGTAACAAGCCTTTTAAACCCTTAGGTTACCCCTAGTGGACAAGTGAAGTCTCCTGAGGGTTTACAGAAATGATACCCACAAACATTAAGCTCATTCTCATAAAAGAGGCACCAATATTGCAAACAAGCATTGGGAGAAAACTACCTCAAGTATGCAATGTTTCAAACATTTCCAAGCAATCTTCCAAAATTTCAACATCAAGCAAACCAGTATATCCTCCACACATCAAGAAAATGTTCATGCAAATCAAAAAAACTCTTGAATCCTTTTTGAGTGGACCGGCATCAAATATGTTGCTATCTTAGCCATTTAAAGAAATGATCACATCCTTACCCTCAAACTAGCACACAAATCTAGTACCAATCATCAAGACAAAAAATGGACCTTTTATTAAAACTTTATTGTTCTAGATGTGCTTATTTTTTTCACTTGAATTTTTTTTTTTTTTTTTTTTTTTTGAATAGTAAGTTCAATTATTAACCTAGAGTTTGGGTCCTCCACCTTTCGGCGCGAGAAATTCAGTGCTTAATGAGACTAAAATCCCGGCTACTTAGTGAAAAGGGGTTGTTATCCACCTTTATCAAGAATGAAAGCTTTCAATGCACTACTAGTCCAATTGGGATATAACCAATTCAATAATCAATAAAGCATGTACCCTACAAATGAATGCTAGTGTGCGCCTGTGCTAGTGTAGAATCCTAGAATGAATCTCAAAACAATCACAAAATCAAGATGATGTGGACCACAAGTGCAAGCAAGATATCAATCTTTCGAAAAATTTACTCATAAATGGTATCCACAAGGCATAAAAGGAGTATTGAACTCTCAAGTTATGCAATTTTTAAATTTTAAGCAATATAGTCCTCAAAAGATCAAAATCATCGCTAACATAGATCAATCATATAAAATCTCTCAAATACACAAGACATGCTCAAAATTTTGAATTTAAAAACAAACACTGCAAAACACTATTACCCCCAAACTTAAATGGCACAGTGTCCTCAATGTGTAAAAAGAACAAAAGGAAAGAGTATACCGGTGCAATTAAGGCAAAGAATGGCTGGGACTGAAGTATCCAAAGTGGGTGGCATAGCCCCCCCCCCCCCCCCCCAAACTTGGGATTAACTGTGGTCCTGAAATTTGGCACTTGGATAAACTTATCAGATAACAAAAGGGATAATGCAGTGCACAGTGGTCATGCAAGTGTAAATGGGATAGCAACTGAAAATAGAGAGAGGTAAAAGGGTGGTCCTGAAAATTTTAGGCAGTAGGCTCTCTCACTGAAGTCACTAGGATGTACCTAATGGAGTCAAACATATAGCAATAAGAATATGAAAATATGACATCCATACAGAAAACATATATAAATAAAAATAAAGTACAGTACATCCAGTATCAGAGCCGACAGACACGGCTACAAAAATAGTCTAACAGTGACAAAAATGTAGCAAGTATCACGGATATATAAAATAATGGGAGGAAAGGGATAGAGAGGAAAGGGATAGAGAGATCAGGAAGAAGAGGTCGGACGGGCAAGTCGCACTCCGCGGATGTCTATGGATAGATCTCAGAATGCGGTCATGACATTTGTACGGAGGGTAGCAATATCAGCTGTAATGGAGATAGCATCCTCTCGGAGAGAGACTGTGTCGGCGTGGATAGATACGACAGCATCCTCCAAAGCCTAGAGTCGCTCTCCAAAGTCGGGTATCTGTGCTGGAGCCTCAGGTGTGGCTGGATCAGAAGAATGATGATCTGAGCCTGCTCCGTATCATGAATAGGTGACCCAACTGGAGAGGGCTGCTCTACATCCTCGGCAGGCTACTCCAAATTAATATCCATATGTACGGCAGCCGGATCGACTGGTATGTCGTCCGCTGCTGGGTCTACTGCTGCTGCTGCCTCCTCAACCTCTAGCTCCTCTGCTGCCTCTACTGCGTCATCCTGAAGGCTATTGATAAGAGCGTCGTAGCTCTTATCCCAGTCCTTCTTCAGGAAGTGACAGGATCCTTACTCAGGGTGCTCCCGAGGATAGAAATGATAGTGCTGGTCTAGCAGGATCTGGGTGATGAGGTGGCCAAATGGGAGAGACTTAGCCCTTCTGGGCCTCTCCTTGCTGATGTACTCATTGTAGAGCTTCCTCATCACACTCCAGATGAGTGCGAAAATAGACAACCAATGCCCTATATAAAAAACGTACAGAGCTGTTAGGTAATCGCCTCGCCACTGAATTGTATGGCCGGCCATGAAGACGTTGCGGAATAAGACAGAGTCAAAGAACCATAAGTCATCTGGCAAATAGGTGCGGGTGGTGAAGGTCTCGCCATCGGCATAATGACATGTAAGAAAAACTGCCATGTCTGCATATGAAGGCCTGTATAGCCTGAGATGTGTCTCCTATAGCTCGAAAAGGCAGTCACGTGGACAATGGCATGCTCTGGATAAGGTGTCCACAGTAATAGAAATCAGGTGGCCATCAATGGAAGTCCTCAGCTCTGCCGTGTTACGCAGGGCAAGCTGGAGGTTTTGGAAGAACATTCGTACTAGCCTCGGGTAGACCAGGTATGTGATAGGGGCAAGAATGGCTGCAAGGTCCCTCTGGAGTATATCCTCATAAGCTGATTGGGTAAGTACCGATCTGGAAAAGAAGTTTATGTCGAAAACTGACTCATGCACCACTGGAAGGCGTGAGTATCTGCGTAAGGGCTGGTCTAACTCCTAAGCTGGCTGTGGTGGAGATGGTATATGCTCAGCCTCAGCATCATTGTGTGAAGGAGATGCGCCAGCATTAGAATGTAATCTGCTGTCAAAGTAAGGAGACTGTATAGGCTCAGCCGGCTCTTCCTGTATAGGGTCCTGGGCATGAGAAGAACCGGGATCGTCATCGAAAACGTGCCTGCCCCGACGGTGATAGTGTCTGCGGGCTACGGTTTTGACCCAAGCCATGGCCTGAAAATAATTTAAAACTTGCAAGGGGAGTCAGTGCCAGAATAAAGAATTTAAAGCACAAAATAGAATCATGTATGTCAAGTAAGATAGACAAAACAGATAAATGACATGAATCTATGAAAGTGAGAAGATGTGAACATGCTAAGCAGTATAAGTGTAAAATGCATCTAATGTAGAAAATCACAGGCATTGGGCATGAATAAGATAGCATGGACACAAGATAAGATACATGGAATGTGTGTATGAAATCTGTGAAGTTCGATCGATCACAAAAATTGTGAGATCGATCTCTCTCGATCGATCTGAGAAATTGAGAAACTAAGTTCTATCGATCTTACTCGATCGATCTGAGAAATATGGTCGATCGATCGAACTCTGCGAAGAACGTGGACAGTCACAAATCTGTGACGTGGATGATACGAGGTCTTCACAAACAAGGTCGTGGGCCCATCAACACAACAAATCATCAATCTAATTCACCTAATGAAGCCCACACTCCCAAAATCAAATAAAAAATCAACTATATATACAATCATACATAGACATATATACATATATATACAAAAAGCTTCAAGCCTCATCAATGGTGATTTTCAATATTTAAAAAGCATAGATCTAACATTTAAAGCAAGTATAAAGCAAATGGATGCTTGAACCTAAAGGATGGATTCGGATCTCACCTAGAAACCAAGAGAGAGAAGTGGAAACTCGAAAGGGTGAGATGCGAAATCCAAGAGGAGAGAGAGATATTTGGGATGAGATGAAGCTCGCCGGAGATGTTCGCCGGAGATGGGGAAGATGGGTGCAGTGGCGACGAGGGATAGGGTTTGGAAGAGGGTTAGATCGATCTTTGAAATCGATCTTGAAACCCTCAGTTTCATTTTTTAAAAACTTTCCCGAACCAGTTCGATCGATCGAACTGAATTTTTTTTTTTAAAATTAAAAACTGAAAATTAAAAATGAAAATAAAAGTTTTTTTTTGGATTTTTAAAATAAAATAAAATCTTTTTGGGATTTTTGGAAAATAAAATAAAATAAAAATATTTTTGGAATTTTAAAAATTAAAAAGTCAAAGATGGTGAGATGAAGAACAGAGATCGATCTGAACAAATTGTTCGATCGATCTGACAGAGAGCAAAAATATGCAGGTTTTTGGGTTCAAAAATTTGTCTCAGTGTTAGAACTTAAGATCGATCGAACTTGAAGTTTGGATCGATCTAAGGACTTATGATCGATCTGAGAACAAGTTTGAACGATGGGACAGAGAGGTGATTTGGATGCAGGTTGATGTAGGTCAAAATTTTTTCTAAGTGTTGGATGCAGGTCGAAGTTCGATCGATTGAACTCTCATTTGAGATCGATCGAACTAATGCAAAATGCTCAATCACAACATAAAAGTGCATGCAATCCTAATCACAGTTCCTAGCAATGCATATGAATCAAAAACAAGTGTTTAGACTTTGCAAGAAATGAAATTAAAGATAGAAATGAGGAAGGGATAGGGTTTTGACACCCTACGAAATGTCGTGCTAGTCTTTAACGTCTCTAGTAAGACGTTGGGCTCTTTTAGCCTGGATCAAACATCTTGTAGTGCATCCCCTCCTCAATGGGGTTATAAGTGCTTTGAACTCCATCCAACAAATGGTTCTTTAAAGAGCTTGTTGGATTAAGCTCAAAAGATGTTTTTGGTCCTTGGTCAATGCAATCTTTGGGCTTCCACGCCCTTTCAAAACAGGATTTTGAAACAACTTTGTTTGGTTTCAAGATTGGAGATGGACTTTTTGAAACCTTAGTCTCACACAAAAGCTCAATTCCTTCACTTTTAAGGTCATGACATTTTTCTACAACATTAATCTCTTCATGCTTGTCAAATGAATTGGGTATTGGATTAAAAATATTCAACTTTACCTTCATGTGGCCAAAAGAGATCTTCATTATCCCCGTCCTACAATTGATGTTGGCATTCGCGGTTGCCAAGAAAGGACGGCCAAGGATAACGGGAATTTGGCTCTTAGGATTTGGGACCGGTTCTGTGTCAATGACAACGAAATTGACGGGAAAGAAGAATTTATCAATTTTAATCAAAACATCCTCAATGATACCCCTAGGCTTTTTGATTGATCGGTCGGCAAGTTGCAAAACTACCGACGTTGGTTTTAAGTCTCCAAAGCCTAATTTGACATGTACTGAGTATGGAAGAAGATTAACACTAGCTCCTAGGTTAAGGAGAGCCCGATTAATGACATGATCACCAATGATGCATGAAGTAGTAGGTGAACTGGGGTCCTTAAACTTGGGGAGAGTGTTATGCTGCAAAATTGAGCTTACTTGCTCGGTTAAGACCACTTTTCTAGGTGCTTGGCTTTCGTTCTTCCGTTTTTGGGTGCACAAGTCTTTCAAGAATTTGGCATAAGCCGAAATTTGCTTGATTGCATCCAAAAGTGGAAGATTGACTTTCACTTGCCTAAACACGTCCATGATTTCATTGACTTTGGCCTTTTGCTTGTCATTTGAAATGGATCCTTTTAAGGCATTCGGAAATGGAGCTTTCGGTTTAAAAACCTCTTCAGAATTTTTCTTTGAAGTCTCTTCAACACAAGAAGTTTTCAAATTATTTTGCACATCTTTCTTTTTAAAATCACTTTTCAACACATGCTCATTTATATGGTCATGCACATACAATGAAGAAGGAATATGATATGAAACGAGACGGGTGTCAACTTGTGGTTGCACTGGTTCACTCTCTTCATTGGACATACCCACTTGGTTGTCCACAATCTTTCCACTTCTCAAGGTAGTCACCGCATTGACATGCTCTATTGTGTGACCTTCCGATGAGGAATGAGTCTCCACAACACATTGTTGCTTTTGTGGGGCATTTAAAGACATTTTTCCCTTCTCTCCTACGTTTAAAGTACTAGCTATTTGCCCTACTTAGGTTTCTAGCTTAGCAATGGATTGAGAGTGAGAATGAAGCAATTGTGTGTTTGCCTCTAAAGTGCCCAAAGCGGTCAAAACTTTCTCTTCAAAAGCGGGACTTCTAACATTTCCTTGGGAATATGATTGATTAGGAAAATGAGAATTTGAAAATTGGTTTCTTTATGATTGATATGATGATCTAAAACCTTAGGAACCTTGGCCTTGTAGTGGAGGTGGAATGTACTTTCCTTAAAAACTGCCTTGGGAAGGGTTTGAGCCCTCCCCTTGGTTTTTCCAAGAGAAATTCGAGTGATTCCTCTAACTAGGATTGTAATGATTTCCATCAGGATTATTCCCTTGATTAGCAAAAACAGCATATGCTTGTTCATGATGCTCACTTTGCACATGTCCATGGGGACAATTGGAAGTAGAATGTAAAACACTTGAACAAGTCATACATGTTCCATTAGATGCATGATGAGAATGGTTAAGGAAGGAATATACTTGATTCGCCGAGTTTTGATTGATCAAAAATTGATCAAACCTTTGAGATAATGATTTCATCTCGGCAACAATTTCATTGGAATAGTCGACTTGATGTAAGCCAACACTCTTCCTACCACTAGAATTTCTACCATTCTTTGAAGATAAAGTACGATGCAAAGAATTTTCACTCATGCTCTCATAAAGACGCCACACGTCATCCTCATGCCTATTAATGTAAGGCCACCCATGGAAGCATCAACCATGCCCTTGTAATTGTCCGATAAGCTTTCAAAGAAATATTGAACTAATTGACATTTGGGTATGTCATGATGTGGACACTTCCTAAGCAATTCATTAAAGCGTTCCCATGCCTCATGAAATGTTTCTCCATCCCCATGTGAAAATTCTTGAATTGAGGTTCTCATGGTATTAGTCTTAAAAATCGGATAGTACTTCTTCAAGAACTCTTGTTGCATTTTCGCCCAAGAAGTTATTAAAAAAGGCCTAAGATTGTTAAACCAATATTTTGCCTTGTCTTTAAGGGTGAATGAAAAAAGTTTAAGCCTTAAGACCTCTTCCGGCATGTCCGCATATTTTACGGTGGAACAAACTTTAAGAAACTCATCCAAATGCTTGTAAGGTTCTTCACTTGGAAGTCCATGATAAATAGGAAGCATTTGAATGGTTTGTGGCTTGATTTCATAGTGATATGCTCTAAATGGTGGCAATTGAATGTATGTGGTTGCATTTTATTCATTAGGCATATAGTGATCTCGTAAAGCAATGGGAGGATTAGCAATTGGAGGTGCAACATGGGCACCTTGGTTGCCTAGAATGATGGGAGGTGGTGGAGCATAGATTAGCCTTGGCATTCCCAATGGAACTTGGCCTTGTTGTTGTGGTGGATGAACATATGGCCTTGGCATGCCTAATGGAACTTGCATATTATCATGATGCACATTGGGGTGGAGGATACCTTCTAGGTCTATGTGACCGAGGTCCTCCACATGGTCCTTATTGTGTCCTTCCATTGATGCAATGGATTAACTAGAACTACCTCTTCCCCTAGGGTTTCGAACAATGGATTCAAGATGAAAATTTAAAGGGACAAGAGTGGGTCTCAATGATCTACGACCATGCATGCACAATGCAACACAACAAGCAATAACAACAAACACTTCACCTTCACAACAAATCAATAATCAACAAACTTCTTCCACATTCAATGTTCTCATACTCCCATGCTTTAACAATATGCAAGAAAAGTAAATTGCCTCCACGCGGGCTCATGATTTATCTAAGAATTGAATTATAAGCCTCCACGCAGGCTGACGATTTAACTAAGGGGATGAGTAAGGAAAAGCTCACAAAGGTCCTTTAACACTTCAACTCCAAATTTATAGCTTAGCTTAGCAATTTTTAAATTTTTAGCATTTTTCCTTTACTTGCTTAGCTCCTTTGCTTACTTCCTAGCTCAATGCTCCTTGTCAATCAAGAACAAACACAATAAGTAACAAAAAAAAAAAAAAAAAATTGAAAACAAAGTAAAGACACAATCAAAAGAGTACTAATTCCTAATTGATTCCACAAATACAACGTTGCCAATCAATCAATTTCCGGCAACAGCGCCAAAAACTATGGTGTCTTCTCGGGTAGTGCACAAAACAATGCACAAAACTTTGAGTTTGGAAATTAGAGTCAAGTGGGCACCATAATTTAAATTTATAAACTGCTTAACACCTATACTATGTAGTATAAGTAAGAAGGGATCGTCCCAAGGGATTGAGTTGTCGTACTAGGTTGGAGAATCAAGATTAGGGTTAGTAGGTCGAGTGATCAAATAGTGGTTGGTTGGTTCAATTAAACTAGATGCAAATTAAACTAAAGTAAGCAATAATGCAATAGAGAGAATAGAAGAGAGAGATCTTGGGGTTTAGAGATCATCACTAAGCATAGTTTTTCTACACCTTTAATGAATGATTAATGAGGGGAAGAACATGTATTGCAATATAGTGTGTGTGTGTGTGGTTGTTTCAATAAGCATGGATGACAAATTAAGCATATATTGTCTAAACAACATGGTGGATAACATAACATATCAAATTAAGCCATTAATCATTTCTTTAAGCTCACAATCCAAACACATCACATGGTTAGAGATACATGATACTTATTTTTCATAAGTATGGAACATCAACAACAAGCATGGATTGTCTTCCTATTTAACAACTACACTACGACTAAGCTAATGACATGAAATTAAACTAATTAAACTAAGGGAGAGGCACAATCCATCAAGAAATGAGTATGAACTATCAAATAAACCACAAAAACATGACATTAAGCACTAAGTCTTGACAATCTCTAGATCTATAACATCAACATACATAGACATGCATCAATAACACAAGAAATAGAGACAAACACATGAACATCTATTCTAGCATACATAGACATATGGATAGAATGAAATGATCAATTGGAAGCATTAAATTACATAAATCATTGAATAAACAAGATTTATATATATAAAAGTGTCAAGATATGAATCACAATACAAATCCCCTAAAAAATATATAAATTAAGAAGTAGAAGCATGCTTAGGGCTAACTCTAGCCCCAAGAGGATGTCTAACCACTCATGGATGATGTCTTCCAACCCTCAAAAGCAAGCTCCATGGAAGAAATCTGTTCCTTGGTTGATGAAGAGTCTCCAATGGTGTCTCTAACCTTCTCATCTTCTTTACTTCCTCCCTAAGAGTTCTCTAGGTATGATATGATATGAGATACAATATGATCCTCTATGTTATTCTACAAAAAGTAATCCTTATCCTTATATAGGTAGGTCAAATGACACCCAAAATGAGCTGGGGTCGTACAACAAATATTCCCCAATGATTGGATAAAGGACAACTTTTGTGAGCTGGAAATTAAACTTTTTCGCACTGGAGGAAGTTCGATCGATCGAACCTTGGACTTGGATCGATCGAACATGGATGAGATCTATTGAACTAAAGTTGGATCGATCCTCAATGGCGGTGCCTTTTTGGATAAAAACAAATCTGAGATATTTTGAAGATATTTTTGGGAAAGGACAAAAGTGGTTGGTAAGGTGGTACAACTAGATAAGATCAATCATTTGGATAAGGACAAGAATGTTCGATTAATCGGAGAATGAAGTTGGATTGATTGAACTTTTAAGATCTTTGAACAGGGACAAACATGGCTCAGATCTATCTTGAAGTGCTGAGATCGATAAAAGTTGGATCGATCGAATTTTTCTTGAGATCAATCGAAGTTGCTGAAATTCCACCATTTGCTTCCTTTTGCTCTACTTTGCTCATTTCTTTGATTCATCCCAGAATTGCTTCAATTATGCTCTTATTTGACTAAGTTAGATTATTTTGGGGATAAGTACCTAAAAATGGAAATAATACGAAATCAATACAAGATGATAAAATAAGATAGAAAAAGGTTCTAGAATAACTAAGTTTAAGGGGTTTAAATACGTACTTTGCAGCGCTCATCAACTACGACATCCTCCAAAGCTTGGATGCGTTCTCGAAAGCCGAGTGTCTGTGCTGGAGCCTTAGGTACCGCTGGAGCCAGAGAATGATGATCCTGAGCCTGCTCCTCATCCTGAATGGGCGACGTAGCCGGAGAGTGATGCTCCTGGTCCTCTACGGGCTGCTCTAAGTCAATATCCATATGCATGGTAGGCTAATCGACTGCTATATCGTCTGCCGCCTACTCTGCTGCTGTTGCTACCGCCGCTGCCTGCTCCATCTCCTCTCTCTCTAGCTCCTCAGCTGCCTCTACATCGTCGTCCTGTAGGCTCTTGATAAGAGCCTGGTAGCTCTTATCCCAATCATTCTTCTTGAATGAATAGTCTCCAGACTCAGTACACTCCCATGGCTGGAAGGGATAGCGCTGGTCTCTCAGAATCTGTGTAATGAGATGGCCGAATGGGAGATACTTAGCCCTTTTGGGCTTGGCCTTGCTGATATGGTGAACATACATCTTCATCATAATGCTCCAGGTGAGCGCAGGAATGGATATCCAGTGCCCTATATAGAAGGCCTATAAAGCTATCAAAAAGTCACCGCGCCTCTGTATGCCGACCATGAAAACATTTCGGTATAGCACCAAATCGAAGAACCACAGGTTGTCTGGCAGATAAGTCTAGGTGGCGAAGGTCTCGCCACCGGCATAGTGACCTGTGAGTGCAACGACCATGTCTACATATGAGGGCCTCCATAAAGTAAGATAGGTATCCTGGAGATCGGGAGGGCAGACGTGTGGACAACGGCAGGATCTGGAAAGAGTGTCCACTATGATACTGATAGGGTAGCCATCAATGGTAGTCCGCAGCTCTGCCAGGTTACTCGGGGCAGGTCGGAGGTTCTGGAAGAACATCCGGACCAACCTCGGGTATACTGGGTATGTGACAGGGGCTAGCATGGCTGAGATGCCACTCCGGTCTATATCGTCATATGCTGCTCTGGTAAGAACAGACCAGGAAAAGTAGTCTATGTTAAAGACCGACTCGTGTGCCACTCGAAGGCGTGAGTATCTCGGCAATGGCCGGTTTAAGTGCTGGGCTGGCTGAGCTGGTGGTGGTAATGGAGATGGTATGTGCTCAGCCTCAGTGTCAGCTTGTGAAGAGGATGCCTCGACTGAAGACTGTAGTTGACTGTCAGATAGGGACTGAGGTGGAGTGGGCTCTGCTGGCTCTTCCTGAATATGAGATGGCTCTAGCTCGGACTCATGAGTGGGGTCCTGGGCGTGAGATGGACCTACCTCGTCGTCCAATCTCCACCTGGCCCTGCGGTGATAGTGTCCAAGAGCAACAGTCTTTACCCTAGCCATGGCCTGCAAAATAAAAGGAAAACTTGCAAAAAGGGAGTCAGTGCCGGTATAAAGAATTAAAACACAATTGATAGAATTATGTATGTCAAATAAGATAGACAAAACAGATAAGGAACATGAATCTATGCAAGTGACAAAGAATGAGTGACATAATGTGAAGCATGCTAGACAGTTTAAGTATGGAATGCATCCAATGTGGAAAATACAGGCATTGGGCATGTATAAGATAGCATGAAACACAAGCGATGGTGTGTGAAATATGTGAAGTATATCTGTGAGGTTCAATCGATCACAAAAATGTGAGATCGATGCAAGTTCGATCGATCGTGAATAAGTGAGATCGATCTGTTACAGATCGATCTGAGAAAAGTTCGATCGATCGAACTGTGAGGTGAAACTCGAAAAGTCACAGATCTGTGACGTGGATGGCACGGGGGCCTCACAAACAAGCTTATGGGCCCCTCTACACAACAAATCAACATAGATGGTCACTTTCCATGGCCCGTGACCCCCAAAATCAAAATTAAAATCAAGAAATATAAAACCTATATATACATTTATATACACATATATACAAAGCTTCAAGACTTCATCAATGGCAAGATTTATCTTCAAAACACCTTAGATCTAACATTTAAAGCATGGATTCAATAAATTAGAGCTTGAAATCAAAAGAGGGGCGTTCGGATCTTACCTCAAACCGAGAGATGAGATGAGATGAAGAAGAGATTTGAGATTCGAGATGAAGTGGAGAGATTCAAGGTGAGATGGAGTCACCGGAGGGTTCGCCGGAAGTGGAGAAGTAGGATACAATAGCGAGGGACGAAGGAGAGGGTGTTAGATCGATCTGTGGTATTAATCTAACAACCTTAGATTTGATTTTTAAAACCATTTCATTACCAGTTCGATCGATTGAACTGAAATCTCAGATCGATCGAACTGTGATCGATCTCTCCTCACTAAAAGACAAATTATTTTTGAAGCTTTTGAATTTTTTTTTTGTTTTTTTTTTTTTTTGGATAAACAAAAATAAAAATAAAATAAAATATATATAATTTATTATTTTAAAATTTAAAATTCAAAACAAAAAGAAATCAAATTGAAAACAAATCAGTAAATTACAGAACAGAGATCGATCTCTCCAAGATCGATCGAAGAATGACTCCGATCGATCGAACATGCAAAAATCTATAGACATGTTCGATCGATGGGACAGAGAGCTGAAATATGCAGGTTTTCTTCAAACGATTGGACAAAGAGGTGATTGGATGCAGGTGGATGCAGGTATGGAGTTCGATCGATCGAACTTCCTTGGAGATCGATCGAACTTATGCAAAATGCTCATTTTCAACATAAAAGTGCATGCAATCCTAATCATAGTTCCCAGCAATGTATATGAACCTAAAGGAAATATCTAAACTTCGCAAGAAATGAAATTTAAAATAGAAATGAGGGAGGAATAGGGTTATGACACCCTACGAAATGTACTAGTCTTTGACGTCTCTAGCAAGACGTTGGGCTCTTTTAGCCCGGATCAAACATTCTGTAGTGCATCCCCTCCTTAATGGGGCGATAAATGTTTTGAACTCCACCCAACAAATGGTTCCCTAGAGAACTTGTTAGATTAGGCTCAAAAGAAATTTTTAGTCTTTGGTCACAATGATCTTTGGGCTTCCATGCCCTTTAAAACAAGGATTTGAAACAACTTTATTGGAATTCAGGGTTAAAGATGGACTTTTTGAAATTTTTGTTTCACACAAAGACTCTATTCCTTCACATTCAAGGTTATGATATTTCTCTTCAACATTCACTTCTTCATACTTGTCAAATGCATTGGGGGTCGGATTGAAGATATTCAACTTCACCTTCATGTGGCTAAATGAAATCTTCATTATCCCCGTCCTACAATTAATGTTGGCATTCACGGTTGCCAAGAAAGGATGGCCAAGGATAACGGGAATTTGGCTCTTAGGATTCGGGACCGATTCCGTGTCAATGACAACAAAATCAACGGGGAAGAAGAACTTATCAATCTTAATCAATACATCCTCAATGATACCCCTAGGCTTTTTGATGGATCGGTCGACAAGTTATAAAACCAACGACGTCAGTTTCAAGTCTCCCAAGCCTAATTTGACATATACCGAGTATGGAAGAAGATTAACACTTGCCCCTAAGTCAAGAAGAGCCTGATTAATGATATGATCTCCAATGATGCATGAAGTGGTAGGTGAACTGGGGTCCTTAAACTTTGGAAGAGTGTTATGCTGCAAAATTGAGCTTACTTGCTTGGTTAAGACCACTTTCCTAGGTGCTTGGCTTTTGTTCTTCCTCTTTTGGGTGCATAAGTCTTTCAAAAACTTGGCATAAGCCAGAATTTGCTTGATTGCATCCAAAAGTGGAAGATTGACTTTCACTTGCCTAAACACATCCATAATTTCATTTGTTTTGGCTTTTTACTTGTCAATTGAAAGGGATCATTTTAAGGCATCCGGGAATGGAGCTCTTGGCTCAAAAACCTTTTCAAAAATTTTCTTTAAAGTCACTTCAACACAAGAAGTTTTGAAATCATTTTGCAAATTTATCTTTTCAAAATCACCTTTCAAATCACTTTTCAAGATATTCTCATTTGAAAGATTATGCATATGCAATGAAGAAGGAATAGGATATGAAATGGGACAGGTGTCAACTTGTGGTTGCACCTCTTCATTGGACATACCCACTTGGTTGTCCACAATCTTCCCACTTCTTAAGGTAGTCACCACGTTGATATGCTCTATTGTGTGACCTTCCGATGAGGAATGAGTCTTCACAACACATTGTTGTTTTTGCGGGGCATTCAAAGGCATTTTCCCTTTCTTTCTAGCATTTAAAGTAGTAGCTATTTGCCCTACTTGGGTTTCTAGCTTAGCAATTGTGATACCCATTGGATCCGAGACACGGGTTGATCAGGCCCAGGCCCAAACCCGAGGGAATATCAGGCAATTAATATTTAATGCGAATACAGAATACAAGATAACATAATAAGAAGTAAATAAAAATAGCTGAATTGAATTCTAAAGAAAATCCTCAAAATATAATTATTAACATCCAAATAATCCAAAACCTCCAATAGATTAAACAACTCGGGAATCCATCTCTAGTGGACCCCTAATAATAATCCAAACTGAAATAAAAACAACTGAAAGAAAACATCCAGCAACAAGCTATGGAGAGAGTCCTACGTAGTCGGTAGAATGGAAGTCTGTATCTGCTCTACACGACCAACACGACCAAGCTCTAACCCTGGAACTGGCGAGCACCTGAAAAATAAGAGAGTGGGTCAAGCCCACATGCAAGTCCTAATCTAACGGCAATCCATACAGTGAACCGATACGCAGATACACCCTAGATACCGTCAACATATCTATTTAGTCCATAAGTATATATATATCCACACTAAGGACATTCACTGGACTATAATAGGGGTCTCAACCTGAATAGAAGGCATCATGCGAAAATGCACCCAAAGGTGGGCATGAGTACCTAGACCTAACAGGGTACACCTACCTACTATATCCAGCTACGCATCCACTGCATATACGCACTCTAACCAATGACTCTGAGACTCAAGCTCATATCGTGGTACCATAATCATATATCTAAAATCTGTCCAAAACCATAGTATGGCATTTAATTATTTATTAAGAAGACATACAAAACACCGTCCAGATAAACACTTAACTTATTCAGCTGATGCGACTTAACTACAACCAATTAATCCAGGAAGTCATTCAACTTAGTCAGATGATTTGACTTAAACACATTTGTTGCCCAAGAATGGACTCTGAGGGGGGGGGGTGAATAGAGTCCTTATCCAACTAAAGCAAGTTTAAAGATTTGAAAAAGTATTCTTAGAAAAACTACTTAAGCTGATATGCAATAGTGAGATAACAGAATCAAGTCAGATAAATCAGCATATAAATGTAAACAGTAATGTAAAGGGGAGAGATAGAGATATTACAAACATAAACACAGCGATTTTAGCGAGGTTCGGAAGCTCCTACTCCTCGGCTCAAGACCCCTCTTGAGACTTCCCAATCTAATATGGCTCCTCCTTACAGGTGGAGAGCAAACCTTGAAAGAAACAATTTCTTCCTGCTGAAAGACTCTCTCTTAAAGTCTTAGGGTCCAAACCAGCCCTTACAGTAATTGGACTAAGAGAATTTCTTCTCCTAATATTACAATGAAATGAATAAGTGTGTTACATCAATCTTTCTCTCACAGTTTACAGTTCACTCTTTCTAGAGAATCCAATGATACAAATGAAGCTCACTCTTTCTAAATGAAGTATGTGTGAAAGAAGAATCTAAAGTTTAGCTTTGAGGATTAACGAGTAGAGGGTAGCCAAACTTTCTTTCTCAGTGAGATGATATGAATCACTTATTAAAAATGAGGCTCAGAGACTTGTCTTTTACAGCTTGCTTCTCATGAAATTTATAGAGCTCTTTCCTAAACCATAACCGTTGTAAGCCCTTGACTTAGCCGTTGAAAGTCCTTTTCTTGATTAAGACTTGTCATGGCACATTTGGTAGAGAAGCTTCTCATTACAGAGATTCCTTGTTTGACAGAAGTGTTCAATGAATTGGGCAGATAAGATTTGAAATCATGTGTATGATCCTTTAATAGATAAAATGGCTGTTAACATTAAGACAAGAGCTAGAAGACACACAATATGTCAGTGAACCCATGTGAGTCAGACTGTAAAAGTATAAAGAGAAGCACGGGTTGAAATATAGAGGATTTCAATGCAGATCTTGTTGACCATCAACTAAGTCGACTCAATTGTGAATTGAGTCGGCTGGGTTCAAGAACAAGTTGACTTGGTCAATAACTAAGTCGGCTAAGTTGGATATATTCAAGATTTTCAAAATGCATAGCCTCGGCCTAACTAAGTCGACTGAATTTTCAAACTGAGTCAACTCAGTTGTGAACTGAGCCGGCTGATTTGTTAATTGAGCCGACTAAGTTTCCTTTCTGAATTTGTTGAGTCTCGGCCTAATCCAGTCGGCTGGATTGCTGACTGAGTCGGCTGAGTTCAATCTTAACCTATTTAATTGTTGCTGTGTAATGCCTCAAGGTTTAGATACTTAGTGTTAATGATTGGAACTTTGATATGCATGAGTGTGATGATCTGAAGTGTGTGAGAGATGAATGATCTTACAAGGAGCTTCAGATGATTTTGTAGATTCTTTATATTTAGTTCCTAAGTCACTCACCAACCTGTCTACCCCATAGATAGGCTTTTATGATCTTTGAAGTTACATACACTTCCTTGAGCCGGTTATATCTTGATGAATGTTCCAGTGTGATTTTAGCTTCAATGAGTTGGATACTTCCTTTCTGTCCTTATAATGTTCCTTTTGATCTAGAATCGAACTTCAATGAAAACATTAGTCCATTGAACATCATTAATGGTTTGTTATCATCAAAAGTACCGAATTGCCCTTAGGAGAAATCCGTAGGGTCAACAATCTCCCTCTTTTTGATGATGACAAATCATTGATGTGTTTTTTATAAGCATAGAAAGGGTGCTCCCCCTGTCAGTAGGCATTAATTTAAATTTTGTAATATATGCTTTCAATAAGTAGACTGAAAATTATATTGAGTATAAGATTTATAGAGATTTTCAATCTCCCCCTGTCATTATGCAGACATAGACTATATTGAAAGAAGGCACATAACATGACAAATTGAAGTGAAGCACATTGTAACATATATATCTAAAAGAAATGTCAATATATTTAATGTAGAAGTTAGTGCATGATTGACATTGAGACAAAACAGCTAGCTTTTATGGAGTTGTGGAAGCTAAAAATATCCTAAGCTAGACCTGACATGATACTTCAATAAAACTTCCTCTACATGATTAACACATCAACTACTCATTTCTCCCCCTTTGGCAGCATCAAAAAGGAGGGAGGTCCAAAGCGCTACGAATTTCAGCAAGGTTGGCTTGCATGTCATCATAGCGAAGAGCCAATGTGTCCACACGGTGGGTAAGGGCATCCATCTTAGTTTCCATGCGACGCGAGATGTCGAGCTGCTCCAATAAGATATCTCGTGTGGAAGGCACATCAGATAGGGTGGCAATAGTAACAAGAGCAGGATCATCCTCATTATCAGTACCTCGAGTCTCATCAGCATCACTGTCCTCATCAATTGGTTCTTCTCCCCTGGTAATGGCATCTTCCCACCTTTTCTGCCTAGGGTAGAACTAGGTACCCTGCTCATCCTGTTCAAGCCCCATGAGTCGCAGTTGAGTGGGACTAAATTTGTCTTTGGGCCCAAGCGATTCGGATTCTTTAAATTTGAGAGGATAATTCCATCTTGTGAATAAAAGAGATAACGGCATAGCATAATAGAGAAATCCGGATTGTTTATCCTTGCATTTGAGCATGTGATGGAGCATAACATAAGTAAAGTCGAACACCTTGCCGTTTAGGACACACCATATGAGAAACACCTCCATTCGAGAGACAGTTGAGTGACTCCCGGACTTAGGAAGAAAGTTGTATGTAATGATGTTGTGAAGCACTCGTGCTTCAAGAGTGAGCTGGTTGGCTTTGATGCAAGAGATGTTGGTGAGAGTCTTGTTAAAACTAATTTGACGCACAGCCTCATACTTGTCAAAGTCAGGCCCCTCATACCATTTGTGAGAGGAGTAATGTTGAATCCCTCCTCAAAAAATTTGTAATGCAACACCAAGTTCTTCTGCATAAAAAGTATGTGTGGCAAATCCCAGAAAGATGCGAACATTCTTTGTTCTTCCAACTTATTCCAAATGAGTGTAGAACACCTTCACAATGCGCGGATAATAGGGGATGTCTAATTTCACAAATTGCTCTAACCTAATATCTTTGAATAATTTGTAGATATTGAGATTGAATTCATCGCATACTTCTTCCGTTAGACATTTACCCTTGGCCACCTTCCTATTTTCAAAATTAGTTTCGAATGAGATCTTATAGTTTGGCCCTCTGAAGAGACGATTGTAAGGAATGGGCATGCCACAAGGTTCCTCATCGATAGTTTGTTGCGGGACAGGATTGCTAGGACCAGATTCATTGTCATGGGTACGCTTAGATCGTTTAGGGTTTTGGCGAGGAGTATTGCCAGTAGACATGGGTACGGCTAGGGTTTGGGAGTGTGAAAATGATTGAAATTAAGATGACTTGCACAAAACAGAAATAACAATTGATCGATAAGATTGAATGAAAATGAAAGGAATCTTACCAAGTGATGGAGAGAAGAAGAGAGGATTCGCTTCTTGTGACAACCCCCTTTGGACGATGAGAATGAAAGAGATAAATGAGGAGAGTAAGGGTTTTGACCTGTCAAAATAAAGTCGGCTGAGTCGGCTTAATTAAAAATCGAGTCGGCTGAGTTTAAAACTCAGTCGACTGAGTTAGACAGAGACAGGTCAAATTGAAAACTAGATTTAGTCGACTCAGTACTCAACTGAGTCGGCTTAGTTTGAAACTTACTCGGCTTAGTTAATGACTAAGTCGACTGAGTTGGACTTGGGCACTGATTTGAGAGAAGGCAGAGTCTTGATTATTGAATCCTCATTGGTTAACCCAATTTCTCTTCTAAGGGAGCAAAACCTATTTTCATGGAGAGGTTTTGTGAATATATCAGCCAATTGTCTTTCGGTGGGAAAGAATTCGAGCTTGATATCGCCTTTAGATACATGATCTAAGGAAATGGTATCGAATTTCTATGTGTTTGGTTTTTGAATGGTGAATAGGGTTTTTGGAGATGCATATCACACTTGTGTTGTCACACTTAATGGGAACATGATCATACACAAGCCCAAAGTCCTCAAGTTATTGCTTAATGTAGAGGGTTTGAGCACAACAATTTCCTACAGCTACGTATTCAGCCTCTGCTGTTGATAAGGCTACTGAATTTTGCTTTTTACTTGACTAAGAAACAAGAGAGTGACCAAGAAGATGACAAGTTCCACTGGTACTCTTCCTATCAATTTTGTATCCGGTAAAATCCGCATCCGAGTAACCAACTAGCTCAAATGAAGTGTGTCTAGGATACCATAAACCAAGATTAATAGTATCACACAAATATTTAAAAATACGTTTTACAGCAATTAAATGAGATTCTTTAGGACAAGATTGAAATCTAGCACATAAGCATACATAAAACATAATGTCCGGCCTACTTGCCGTTAAGTATAAGAGGCTGCCAATCATTCCTCTATACCTTTTAATATCTACTTCAATGTTTTTTTCATCCTTATCAATCTTTAAGGAAGAACTCATTGGAGTTTTGGCATGTTTGGCGTCCTCCAAGCCAAATTTCTTTAGCAAATCTTTAACGTACTTGGATTGGCAAATGAAGATGCCATCAAGTGTTTGTTTGATTTGCAACCCTAAGAAGAAGTTGAGTTCACCAATCATGCTCATTTCAAACTCGTTTTGCATGATTGAAGCAAACTCTTCACAAAGCACGCTATTAGTTGAACCAAAGATAATATCATCGACATAAATTTGAACAATCAACAAGTTATTTTTAATGGTTTTGGTGAATAATGTATTGTCAATCTTTCCTCTATCAAAGCCATTTTGAAGAAGAAAACCGCTAAGTCTTTCATACCAAGCTCTTGGAGCTTGCTTTAAACCATAAAGAGCTTTGGACAATTTAAACACATGATCAAGCCAATCAAAGCTTTCAAAGCCCGGTGGTTGTTCAACATAAACTTCTTCATCTATGAAGCCATTTAAGAATGCACTATTTACATCCATTTGAAATAACTTAAAATTCTTGAATGATGCAAAGGCAAGGAGCATTCTAATAGCTTCAAGCCTAGCAAAGGGAGCGAAAGTTTCTTCATAATCAATGCCTTCCTCTTGATTACATCCTTGTGCAACAAGTCTAGCCTTGTTCCTTACAATGTTTCCCAACTCGTCTTTCTTGTTCCTAAAGATCCATTTAGTACCTATGACGGTCTTTTCTTTAGGTCTAGACACTAATACCCAAACTTTATTTATTTCAAATTGATTAAGCTCTTCTTGCATGGATAAAATCCAAGACTCATCATTTTCTGCTTTATGAATGTTCTTAGGTTTAAGATGAGAAACAAATGCTACATAATTGCAAAGATTTTTAAGTTGTGACCTTGTGCCAACCCCTTTTGATGGATCACCAATTATTTGATTAATGGGATGATTATTAACAAACTTCCATTCCTTGGGAGAGTCATCAATAGAGAGATTATCACTTACATCACCCTTTTTAGGGTCATAAAGTTTGAGATTTTCAATATCAATGTAGTCAACATTTTTGTTTATGTCATTCTTCTCATCATCATCATCCAATGGGATACTTGGCCGTGAAAAATCAGATTCATTAAACACTACATGAATCGACTCCACCACAACTTGTGTTCTTTTGTTGAACACTCTATAAGCTCGACTTTTGGATGAGTAACCAAGAAAAATGCCTTCATCCGATTTTGGTTCAAACTTTCCTAAATTATCTTTATCGTTAAGCACAAAGCATTTACATCCAAATACTTTAAAATAGGCAATGTTGGGCTTCTTATTATTCCAAAGCTCATAGGGAGTTTTGTTGAGAATTTTTCTAATAATGACCCTATTGATGACAAAGCATGAAGTGTTAATGGCTTTGGCCCAAAGAGATCTAAGAGACAAATGCTCATTAAGCATAGTCCTAGCCATTTCTTAAAGAGACCTATTCTTTCTTTCAACAACACCATTTTGTTGAGGAGTTCTAGGTCCGAAAGGTTACGATCATATCTATTTTAATCACAAAACCTTTCAACATCTTGATTGTCAAATTCTCTTCCTCTATCACTTCTAATGCATTTGATCTTACATTCCTTTTCATTTTCCATTCTTTTACAAAATCTAGAAAAGATTGAGAAGGTTTCATTTTTGTGTGTAAGAAAAAATACCCAAGTGAATCTAGAGAAATCATCGACAATGACATAAGCATATCGCTTTCCACTAAGACTAGCAGTTCTTTCCGGACCAAATAAGTCCATATGAATTAACTCAAGTGGTCTAGAGGTTGTTACATCCTTTTTTCTTTTGAAAGAAGACTTGTTTTGTTTGCCTATTTTGCACGCACCACAAGTTTTATCTTTGACAAAGTTAGTCTTTGGGAGGCCTTTGACTAACTCAAGCTTAGATAATTTTGAAATAGAGTCCATGCTAGTATGACCAAGCCTTCTATGCCAAAGCCAATTATTATCACTAGATGATACAAAGCATTTAACATTTTGATCATGCAATTCACATAAAAGCAAAGTGTATAAGTTTCTATTTCTAAGAGCATTAAAAATTTAAATTCCATCTTTTTCAACAATGCATTTATCCGATTTAAATATCATATTAAAGCCTTTGTCACATAGTTGACTAATGCTAAACAAGTTGTGTTTAAGACCTTTAACAAGGAGCATATTATCAATGGATAAGGTTAAAGATATACCTATGGTTCCAATGCCGATTACCTTTCCTTTGGAGTTGTCACCAAATGTAACATTTCCCCCTTTGTGAGGACTAAGAGCTGAAAATTTTGACCGATCACCGGTCATGTGATGAGAGCAACCACTATCGAGGAACCATTTGTCCTTAAAGGAAGGAGAAGACTTTATCCCCACCTACAAAATAGATTAATGTGATCTTCCTTTGGTACCCAAATGTTCTTGGGACCATATGAGTTAGTTTGACGAACATATGATCCTTTTGGGACCCAAATAAGTTTGGTTCTAAAAGGCTTCCGCTTCTTTTTTGGATATCTATCATTTTCATGATGATAGTGAGGTGATGTTTGAGTACTACTCTTGATAAAATACTCAAACAAGGGCTTTCTTCTTTTTAGTAGACAAGCATCCTTGGAGTGAGGGTTGTATCCTAAGCCATTTTTGAAAAATGCACTTTGTTGATTTCCAAGCATCTTTTTTAAATTTTCTTTGCCTTGAGTGAATTTAGTAATGATGTTCAATTGGTTTTCAATAACTAAGTTTAGTGCATCATTTTCAGAAATGAGTTTACTAGTGTTCTTAAGAGAGATAGATTCAATTTCCTTTTTGAGAAAATGATTTTCTTTTCTAGCCTTTTCAAGATTGTTTGAAAGAATAAAGTTTTCTCTTTTGAGAGAAGCACATTTCAAAACCATTTTTCCTAGTTCTTTATGGAGTTCTTGAAAAGCATCTTGTAGCCCATTATATTCATCAAGTAAGTCATTAAAGGAAATGTCTTGATCAAAGGAAGAGTTGGTGGCGGAGCTTACCTCATCGTCATTTGCCATAAGATAGAGATTAGCTAGGTTGTTTGTGCCAAGGTCATCATCACTTCTGAAAGTGAGCGAATCATCATCTTCCCATGAGGCTTTCATAGATTTCTTCTTAGATTTTTCTTCCTTCTCTTTTTTATAGAGAAAGCAGTTAGCTTTGAAGTGCCCTTGTTTACCACAATGGAAGCATGTGGATTGCTCTTTTTGAGATGAGTCACGTGATGACGACGACGAATTCTTTCTGAGATTGCCTCTTTTATTGTATTTCTTTCTTTGAAGATATCTTTTATAAGATAAAGTGGCAAGGGCAATTTCTTCATCATCTTCAACGGCATCTTTAGTCATTTCTTCATTTGTTGAGGCTTGGAGAGCAGTATTTTTGGACTAAATGGCTTTCTTTGCTGATTGGTCTTTCATGGTGATTTCATATGAAAGGAGAGACCCAAGAAGCTCATCTAGAGGTAGCTTCTCAATGTCTTTGGCTTCTTGAATAGCGGTAACCTTCGAGTTCCATCCTTTTGGAAGTGCCCATAAGATCTTTCTAACATGATCGGAAGAAGGATATACCCTACCAAGACTCTTCAAGGGGTTAATAATGTTAGTAAAACGAGAAAACATTTCACTACTTCATTCATGCTAAAGAGTTCATATTGATGCACAAGTCTATGAATTTTGGTATTCTTAACTTGACTGGTTCCTTTATTGGTGACAATGAGTTTGTCCTAAATTTCTTTGGCCGTGTCACAGTCACAAATTTTGTTATACTCATCTTTACTTAATGCGCAATAGAGATTGTTTTTGGCCTAGGAGTTGCATTGAACTAGTCTACGGTCATTTGCATCCTATTCGGATTTTGGTTTGGGAACTTCATTCCCTTCTACTGTTTTAGTGGGAACATTATTTCCGAATTCAACGACATCCCATACTTCAATGTCAACATTTTCAAGAAAGAGTCTCATTCTATTTTTCCAATAATTAAAGTCGTTACCATCAAACAAGGGAGGTCGATTGTTGGACTGACCTTCTAAGGAAGACAATGATACAATGTTCGATATGATCGTATTCTAAGACGGTAAAGTCGAATTGATAGAATTTAGGCTCTGATACCACTTGTTGCCCAAGAATGGACTAGAGCGGGGGGGAGGGGGGGTGAATTGAGTCCTTGTCCAACTAAAGCAAGTTTAAAGATTTGAAAAAGTATTCTTAGAAAAACTACTTAAGCTGATATGCAATAGTGAGATAACAGAATCAAGTCAGATAAATCAGCATATAAATGTAAGCAGCAATGTAAAGGGGAGAGATAGAGATATTGAAAACATAGACACAGCGATTTTAGCGAGGTTCGGAAGCTCCTACTCCTCGGCTCAAGATCCCTCTTGAGACTTCCCAATCCAATATGGCCCCTCCTTACAGGTGGAGAGCAAACCTTGAAAGAAACAATTTCTTCATACTGAGAGACTCTCTCTCAAAGTCTTAGGGACCAAACCAGCCCTTACAGTAATTGGACTAAGAGAATTTCTTCTCCTAATCTTACAATGAAATAAATAAGTGTGTTACATCAATCTTTCTCTCACAGTTTATAGTTCACTCTTTCTAGAGAATCCAATGATACAAATGAAGCTCACTCTCTCTAAATGAAGTATGTGTGAAAGAAGAATCTGAAGTTTACCTTTGAGGATCAAAGAGTGGAGGGTAGCCAAACTTTCTTTCTCAGTGAGATGATATGAATCACTTGTTGAAAATGAGGCTCAGAGACTTGTCTTTTGTAGCTTGCTTCTCATAACATTTATAGAGCTCTTTCCTAGACCATAACCATTGTAAGCCCTTGACTTAGCCGTTGAAAATCCTTTTCTTGATTAAGACTTGTCATGGCACATTTGGTATAGAAGCTTCTCATTACAGAGATTCCTTGCTTGACAGAAGTGTTCAGTGCATAGGGCAGATAAGATTTGAAATCATGTGTATGATCCTTTAATAGATAAAATGGCTGTTGACATCAAGACAAGAGCTAGAAGACACACAATATGTTAGTGAACCCATGTGAGTCAGACTGTAAAAGCATAAAGAAAAGCACCGGTTGAAATATGGAGGATGTGACGACCTTGGATTTTTCAACCCAGTGTGTCCTGTAATGACCCAAAACGGATCCAATCTGCGGAAGCAAAAGATAGAACAATGGTCTCTAGAGATACAACACTCCTCTAAGACATCAATGTGACCCTCAATGAGGTCACGAAACCCAAAGGAAGAAAATGCGGAAGCAACGTTTTAAAAATGGATAAGAATGAACCTAGGGTCAAAATGGTCATTCCACACTGAAATGGGTACCACCGTGTGCACCATTGGAAAGACAATGAAAAATTAATAAAGATAGACTCAAGAATCACTTGATTCAAAGTCCGGACGGCAAAGATATCAAGTTTTGAAGTCGAAGGAAGGGAAACCCTATCCCGGTTCGAACCAAAAATAGACACTACCTTACTAAAACTTGAATATCTTGAGCTACAAGAATAATCTGAATCTAAAATTGGTATCATTGGAAAGCTTACTTCAACGCGGTCAATTTAGACTCAAGAATCGCCTGATTCAAAGTTAAAACGAAGAAGATATGATAATTTGAAGTCGGAGGTGCAGTGCTGAACCAAGACACACATACACCCGTGAACAATACCTTGAGCGCTCAAGCATGGGCTTTGAGAACTCAAAATTAGCCCCGAGAGTTCTATCCAAAGTTAGAGCGCTCGAACCCCCTTTCGAGCGCTCATTCTGCTGTAGGCTGCACCTGAAATACTGGCTTGAAGTGCAATTTTGAGGACTTTTTGGGCCTTTTTGAAAAAAACACAAAGAAGAAACTACCCTCAAAATCATGTTTTCTAGCCAATCATTCCAAAAGAAAACTTTATTTTTCATGTGAAAATCCCAAAATGCCCTTATGCTCAGTTTAGGCTCAAAACGGCAAAAATGTAAGTTTGCACCAAACCTACATTTGACCCCAAATGCACTTTTAGGCTGAAACGAATATGCAAGCGAACGAAATAAGTGATTTTGAGCATACGGGAATGGTCCGTGGCTCCCGAAAATGGTCGAGTCAAAATCCGACCCCCCCAACGGCCAAAATGGCAAAAATGAATTTGAAATGGAAATTTTGAAAACCAAAATTCACAAATGACCTTAAATTACCATTTGGCCCTTGGCCACAGTTCAAACATGAATAAAGAGATCCCACAGAAGAATCAAAATAGAATTCCCATACCCGATGCATACATAGTGAGACAATAACATAACATTTTTTAATATTTTCATAATATTTCATGGAGTCAAAAAGTACAAAGGATACAAAATACAAGTCATTAGCCTCCGGCCTCATCTCATACATGTCAAATACATTGTAAAGAGTGTACTCATGTACACATTACATATATGGAGTCAAATATACTCATTTTGTCAAATAAAGCTACAATTGGCATTCCGAGCCAACCTTCACAAAAATGGAAGTCTTCAAGTCCACAAGTCATCCAAGCATAATGGGAGTCTCAACTTTAATTCTTGTACCAGAAATATGCCCTAGTATCGTAGGGGTGAGTAATATAAAGCTACTCGTAGGAAATGGGCATGCATTGACCTGCGTTTTACAAGTTTGCATGATTTAATTATTGTGGTTCATTCCACCTAACGTCTATGTCAAAGGTGAGACTCAATGAGCATCCTAGCTACCTAAGATCATTTCTAGCATCAATCACCTCATTCATGCAATTTTAGCAACATAGGGTCATGCTTACATAAGGCAACAACATAGGAGCATGCTTTCACAAAGCAACAACATATAGATTCTCAAGGTAATCAACTTGAAGTCTAAAATGCAACATCAACTAAAAATAACAATTTAGAATATCTAATACCACACATCAAGACATAGGTTCTCTAGGTTATCAACTAGAAATCTAAAAGTGTGTAATCAATTAAATATAGCAATTTAGTATGGATGTACTTAACAACATCAAAATGATTCACAAAAATCATAAAACATAGATGTACTTAACAACATCAGAATGATTCATTAAAATCATAAACATGGATGTACTTAACAACATCAAAATCGCCAATAACCAAAACCACAAGTTACAATATAAACATGATTATTAACTTGGAATTGAATGCGAAAACAAATAGTGGAAGACTTGGACATCTAAGCTCGGAATTCTGCCGAGACCTCAATGGTTATTTCGGGCACTAACCCGCAGGGAAGACCACCATAAGTGCGCACTATCTTAATTGGGGGAGAACTCATACCTCCCGCACTAGAGCCAAACTCTAGCCATGTTACTAGTAACCATGTCCCAAGATAATCCAAAATAATCAAATAAGTTCACAACTTATACATAACTTATATAATACATGAAAACACCTTTCATGCACAAGTAGGTTGAAACCACACAATCCATGCCTTAGAGTTTCAATTCTAAAATGACATACATAATGTCAATTACAAAGTGTGAAATTCACTGCACATGGCATCAATATATTCCATAAAGAAAACATGTTCTCATGAATATAAATATAACAACAAAGTTGTCCAATGCTCAAAACACAACAAAGTGAATACATAACAAGTTCAAGTCCATAATTTGAATATAGAAACAACTTCTAAAATACCAATAGATCCATGGAGCTATTAGATAGAATTTAATTAAACAAGATGATTAAATTCTCTAGATTTCAAATAACTTCAAATTAATATATGTTAAGCAACATATCATGGTCTTTACATATATCAAGTCTAAGATGGATTACAAGCAAAACACAATTTACTAGAATTTAAATCAAATTAAATCCATTTAATCTCTAGATTTGAAAACTCATCTAAATCAACCTAAATTGATATATATCAAAGATCAACTCATGGTCATGCCATTTACCAAGTCTAAAATGAGTTATAAGCAAACTACCATTAATCATAATTTCTCAAATTAATGCAATACATGCATACAAGTTGTATAAGCATTAAAAACATGCAAGATAACAAACATATAACCCTATAACATCCCCTACCTCACTAGAGAAGTGTCTCTCTAGAATCCAAAGCAAAATCAACATAAAATGGCAAACCCTTCTAGGGTTATAAAGAGGAAGATGAGGGGAACAAAATGTATTCCCAAGTTCAAGCTTGGAAATCAATGGAAGGCCCTCAAAAATCAAGGTCAAAGCTTAAGGCTTTAGGCTCCATCCATGGAGGCTAGGGTTTTCTTTACAAGAGAGGGAGGAAATGAAAAATGATCAAAATGAAATGTGAGTGGAGGGGATAGAGATCCTCCACTCACTATGTGCTCATACACTACCTCACACACACACACTAATGCAAGATCAAATTGTAAGCCTACACTTGTCACTCATCCAAGCATCCATTATAGGCTTAATCCTAAGCCTACACTTGCCAACCATCCAAGCCAACAAGTGCACCAATCCTAGGCCAACAAGTGGGTGAATCTTCACCCTCCATGTGTCATCATCCTAGGCCTCAAAGTGTTTTCACACACATGTCAACAAGTGGACCAATGAGAGTGTGACACTTGTCACACTTTCCGGAATTTGCAAAAAGGTCCCTTTTAAAAATATCTTCCAAATTGAATTACAAAATGGTCCTTAAGACGAAAAATAATTACTTTACAGTAATTACACAAAAATCCCAAAAGTTAGGAAAATTACATAAAGGTCTTGCATCTATACCCTTTATAAGAAAAGTAAGCACTTAGCATGCTTTTCTAAAAAAGTGAAAATACATATAGCATGGAATTTAAATATCGTGGATGCTTGCAAAAACCGGAATCAAATCCGAACACGAAAAGTGAGGTTATGCCAACAAAGTGACAACCGAGAAAAAGACGAAAGGTGAAAAGTGTCACAAAAGTGAAAATGTGAAAATGACTCGGTCCTCAAAGGAAGTCGTCAATCCAAGGAAAAGAGTCTCGAAAACCATCCCCGAGCACTCAAGATGACACTAAGTTACAAGAAACCGAACTCAGAAAGGAAAAGATCAACGGAAAAAAAATATCCGTGAAAATCTGAGAAAAGGAAAGGAAAGAAAATGACCGGGTCATTACAACCTTCTCACCTCAAAGGGATTTCGTCCCCGAAATCCAGCAACAACCAACAAAAGGTGAAACCAGGAAAACTACAAAGTACATCTCCGAGTATCCCACACAACACGCTACACCAGCGACCTCAAAGTTGAAAGGAACCCCACAACCCAGTGTCATTTGCACCCACGTGCTCATGACAAGACAACCTCTCAAAAGGAAAATGACCACGGGGCCATACAACAAGTCAGAATTCACACACAGAACCCAAGGTCAAACAAGGGAACGGAAGACAACAACCGAAAGCATCCCTCCTGACAACCATCAAACGGATCCAAAACATATCCACCAAAAAGGACTCTAAAATAATCACGTATCAAATCAGGGTACAGAACAAACACAACGTGGCAGCACGAATAGTGACCAAAACCCGCCCACGATGCACTCAAATGTGTGGTAGCAATGACAGTACCTAGTGCCCGCCCACACTTACTCTTCAGTAAGGTAGCATCGACGGCAACTAGTACTCGCCCACAATACATAACTTTGTACGGTAGCATGACAGTATAAGGCACTATTTCATAACCTGCCCCTCACTAGGTCTACCCATGAAACTTCTCGATACAAATGACGTCAATGTCAAAAATGATCATTACCAAAAGCACTATGGGGACCAACATTTTATGAGAGTTGAGATATGGTCCAATGATGTCCGGCCGGACCATCCTTGCCAATCCCAAAACTCTGACAACAATGCTATAGGTACCGCTATGCTTAAGGCCCCAAATCCTCAATACAGCAAAACCAACATCTCCAATGTCTCAACATACCCCTATTAACAACATTAATCAGGAATCCAAAACCTGACAAGCAAATCAACGCCTACAGAAATCAAAACGAACCTCACGATAAGACATTTCATCGAAAGTCCTTCATATCTCCCTGAAATAGATCAACTACAAGACTACACCGTAATCAAACATCAGATCCGCATTCCTATTGTGGATAACTAAATCCTCGAAATACAAGTCCATTAAGTAGCACATACATCAAAATCCTGACAACTAAGGTCACAAAACAAATCTCTCAAAACCGTGCTTGGCAATACCAAGCTAAATCAAAATTCCTCAATTTCAATCCATGAACAATCACCGAAACAACAATTCCTCAAAACCACGCCTAGTCATATTAGGACGAGAAAACTCCATAAACAAACCGTATCCAACAACGATCCTTCACAACTCTTCCTAAGAGCCAACCACATCAAGGTCTCCAAAACTGAAACAAGTCTCCAAAAGGCATCCTCAAAAGAGCATCGAGTCACCTCACGAATCAAACAAATCCTTAATGATATGGACACAAGTCCCCGAAAAATGATCTCACACCAATCCACTCACTCTGAGCACCACAACCCGTCAATAACCACGGTAAAAACTCCCCAAGGGAAGATATGAAAGAAAGGGAACCACCAGTCCTTAGAAGGACAACACCACGACTCCATCTCTGAAATGAAAGGCAGCAAGGTCAAAGACTTCACCCCCTACATGGAAGTAAGTTGACCAAAATCCATCAAATCCTCACCAAGGACTCAAGACAACGATAGTGATCCTCATGGACCAACCAACCCCAAAGCTGTGTACATTGTAACGAAGAGAAGAGACTCACTCCTTGTGAAGTCCCTAACACGAACAAACACAAAACCCTTGTGGAAATCGCATACACACTACATGCGACCGAGGGAAACGAATGGGGAAAACCAAACTTGAAAATTATGCATATGACAAGGAAATACAACTACCAAGAAATAAATCTACTCACATAGATAAAAATCAAAGGTACATGCAACACGTCTCCACGTATACACAAAAGCATGTCACTAAAGCGCAATAACAACATGACATCTTTAAGCATATAAAGAAGGCATGCTAATGCCACACAACAAGAAGGCAAATGTGGATAGACTTCCACCTACTTATGCATCATAATATCAGAAATCATACTACTAACATGGTAGTAAATGAAACTACAGAAAAATAAAACGATGCAACAATGAACCCTATGGACATCGTGTCCTAGAGTGTCTAAGAAAAAGAAAAGACCAGTCCTAGCCATAACTGTCTCCAAAAACCAATGCAACAACAACCTGTCTTAAAACAAACGTGAGCCTTTACCACAATGGTAAAACTCCAACAATCTAACTCCGAATTTAAGGGTGACACTACAAGTGACACTAACAATGCAATGCTCTCACCAACCCAAAATATCAATCAATCGACTTGATCCCAAAAGCATCATCACACAAAGATAACTCAAACAAAATGGCTACTTTAGCCATACAATCAGACAACTGAATCAATCTCCAAAATCGTCCTCAAAACGACCATCAATCACCGTCTCAACACCAGACGCTCAAAATAAAACTCACATCATCACCAACCAAAAGGACAATGCCTATCACAACAAAACCAACATTGATTCCATCCGAACTGCACTTGTAGCTAGCCAGTACGGTAGCATGACAGTGCCATGCACCCACGCACAACGTACCCGCCCACAAAAATTGCAATCTCAGAGGAACCTTCCAAAACAATTAAGGATCCTAAGAGGTCCATGACCTCATCGTGGCCCAAAACCAACAAATCCAGCACTATGGCAATGCCAAAGGACTCACCTCATGAGAGCCTAAACAAAAGGTGTCTCACCACCTACCTCAAACCAATGCTAGGTCGATAATAACCTATACTATCATAAAACCATGTGGACAATCACCAATAACCTCAAGGAAGAATGCCAAAATGAAACCAATTTCACCAACCATCGTACTAAGTGAAAACTCACCAAACGACTCAATCTCAACTCAACATCCAATGACTAATCCCAAGGCCTGCTAAATATGCAACACAACAATGCATACACAATTCTAATCTAGCACACATCATATGTCATGCTCTTTACATTAGAATAAAATCATGCTTAAACAAACGGCATACAACATATACCACATAAGCACATGAGCACATAAACATGTTATCAACCAAAACATGTTATCACAAAACATATAAACACATAGAGCATGGCAACATAAGCATGATATGCACCTAAAACCCGTTGTCCAAGGTATTCAAACCTAGGAGCTCTGATACCACCTGTGATGACCCAAAACAGATCCAATATACGGAAGCAAAAGATAGAACAATGGTCTCTAGAGATATAACACTCCTCTAAGACACCAATGTGACCCTCAACAAGGTCATGAAACCCAAAGGAAGAAAATGCGGAAGCAACGTTTTAAAAACGGATAAGAAAGAACCTAGGGTCAAAATAGTCATTCCACACTGAAATGGGTGCCACCGTAGACACCATTAGAAAGACAACAAAAAATTAATAAAGATAGACTCAAGAATCACTTGATTTGGAGTCCGGACGGCAAAGATATCAAGTTTTGAAGTCGAAGGAAGGGAAACCTTATCCCGGTTCAAACCAAAAAAAGATACTACCTTACTAAAACTAGAATATCTTGAGCTAAAAGAATAATCTAAATCTAAAATTGGTACCATTGGAAATCTTACTTCAACGCGGTCAATTTAGACTCAAGAATCGCCTGATTCAAAGTTAAAACGAAGAAGATATGATAATTTGAAGTCGGAGGTGCAGTGCTGAACCAAGACACACATACACCCGTGAATAATACCTCGAGCACTCAAGCATGGGCTTTGAGCACTCAAAATTAGCCCCGAGAGTTCTATCCAAAGTTAGAGCGCTCGAACCCCCTTTCGAGCGCTCGTTCTGCTGTAGGCTGCACTTGAAAAACTGGCTTGAAGTGAAATTTTAAGGACTTTTTGGGCCTTTTTGAAAAAAAACACAAAGAAGAAACTACCCTCAAAATCATGTTTTCTAGCCAACCATTCCAAAAGAAAACTTTATTTTTCATGTGAAAACCCCAAAATGCCCTTATGCTCAGTTTAGGCTTAAAACGGCAAAAATGTAAGTTTGCACCAAACCTACATTTGACCCCAAATGCACTTCTAGGTTGAAACGAATATGCAAGCAAATGAAATAAGTGATTTTGAGCACGCGGGAATGGTCCGCGGCTCCCGGAAATGGTCGAGTCAAAATCCGACCCCCCCAACGGCCAAAAAGGCGAAAATGAATTTGATATGGAAATTTTAAAAACCAAAATTCACAAATGACCTTAAATTACCATTTGGCCCTTGGCCATAGTTCAAACATGAATAATGAGATCCTACGGAAGAATCAAAATGGAATTGCCACACCCGATGCATACATAATGAGACAATAACTTAACCTTTTTCAATATTTTTATAATATTTCATGGAGTCAAAAAGTACAAAGGATACAAAATACAAGTCATTAGCCTCCGGCCTCATCTCATACATGTCAAATACATTGTAAAGAGTGTACTCATGTACACATTACATATATGGAATCAAATATACTCATTTTGTCAAATAAAGCTATAATTGGCATTCCGAGCCAACCTTCACAAAAATAGAAGTCTTCAAGTCCACAAGTCATCCAAGCATAATGGTAGTCTCAACTTTAATTCTTATACCTGAAATATGCCCCAGTATCATAGGGGTGAGTAACATAAAGCTACTCGTAGGAAATGAGCATTCATCGACCTATATTTTACAAGTTTGCATGATTTAAATATTGCGGTTCATTCCACCTAACATCTATTTCAAAGGTGAGACTCAAGGAGTATCCTAGCTACCTAAGATCATTTCTAGCATCAATCACCTCATTCATGCAATTTTAGCAACATAGGGTCATACTTATACAAGGCAACAACATAGGAGCATGCTTTCACAAAGCAACAATATATAGATTCTCAAGGTAATCAACTTGAAGTCTAAAATGCAACATCAACTAAAAATAACAATTTAGAATATCTAATACCACACATCAAGACATAGGTTCTCTAGGTTATCAACTAGAAATCTAAAAGTGTGTAATCAACTAAATATAGCAATTTAGTATGGATGTACTTAACAACATCAAAATAATTCACAAAAATCATAAAACATAGATGTACTTAACAACATCAGAATGATTCATTAAAATCATAAACATGGATGTACTTAACAACATCAAAATCGCCAATAACCAAAACCACAAGTTACAATATAAACATGATTGTTAACTTGGAATTGAATGTGAAAACAAATAGTGGAAGACTTGGACATCTAAGCTCAAAATTTTGCCGAGACCTCAATGGTTATTCCGGGCACTAACCTACAAGGAAGACCACCCTAAGTGCGCACTATCTCAATTGGGGGAGAACTCATACCTCCCGCACTAGAGCCAAACTCTAACCATGTTACTAGTAACCATGTCTCAAGATAATCCAAAATAATCAAATAAGTTCACAACTTGTACATAACTTATATAATGCATGAAAACACCTTCCATGCACAAGTAGGTTGAAACCACACAATCCATACCTTAGAGTTTCAATTCTAAAATGACATACATAATGTCAATTACAAAGTGTGAAATTCACTGCACATAGCATCAATATATTCCATAAAGAAAACATGTTCTCATGAATATAAATATAACAACAAAGTTGTCCAATGCTCAAAACACAACAAAGTGAATACATAACAAGTTCAAGTCCATGATTTGAATATAGAAACAACTTCTAAAATACCAATAGATCCATGGAGCCATTAGATAGAATTTAATTAAACAAGATGATTAAATTCTCTAGATTTCAAATAACTTCAAATTAATATATGTTAAGCAACATATCATGGTCTTTACATATCTCAAGTCTAAGATGGATTACAAGCAAAACACAATTTACTAGAATTTAAATCAAATTAAATCTATTTAATCTCTAGATTTGAAAACTCATCTAAATCAATCCAAATTAATATATATCAAAGATCAACTCATGGCCATGCCATTTACCAAGTCTAAAATGAGTTATAAGCAAACTATCATTAATCATAATTTCTCAAATTAATACAATACATGCATACAAGTTGTATAAGTGTTAAAAACATACAAGATAACAAACATATAACCCTACAACATCCCCTACCTCACTAGAGAAGTGTCTCTCTAGAATCCAAAGCAAAATCAACACAAAATGGCAAACCCTTCTAGGGTTATAAAGAGGAAGATGAGGGGAACAAAATGTATTCCCAAGTTCAAGCTTGGAAATCAATGGAAGGCCCTCAAAAATCAAGGTCAAAGCTTAAGGCTTTAGGCTCCATCCATGGAGGCTAGGGTTTTTTTTACAAGAGAGGGAGGAAATGAAAAATGATCAAAATGAAATGTGAGTGGAGGGGATAGAGATCCTCCACTCACTATGTGCTCATACACTACCTCACACACACACACTAATGCAAGATCAAATTGTGAGCCTACACTTGTCACTCATCCAAGCATCCATTATAGGCTTAATCCTAAGCCTACACTTGCCAACCATCCAAGCCAACAAGTGCACCAATCCTAGGCCAACAAGTGGGTGAATCTTCACCCTCCATGTGTCATCATCCAAGGCCTCAAAGTGCTTCCACACACATGTCAACAAGTGGACCAATGAGAGTGTGACACTTGTCACACTTTCCGGAAATTGCAAAAAGGTCCTTTTTGAAAATATCTTCCAAATTGAATTACAAAATGGTCTCAAGACGAAAAATAATTACTTTACAGTAATTACACAAAAACCCCAAAAGTTCAGAAAACTACAAAAAGGTCTTGCATCTATACCCTTTACAAGAAAAGTAAGCACTTAGCCTGCTTTTCTAAAAAAGTGAAAATGCACATAGCATGGAATTTAAATATCGTGGATGCATGCACAAACCAGAACCAAATCCGAACACGAAAAGTGTGGTTATGCCTACAAAGTGACAACCGAGAAAAAGACGAAAGGTGAAAAGTGTCACAAAAGTAAAAATGTGAAAATGACTCAATCCTTAAAGGAAGTCGTTAATCCAAGGAAAAGAGTCTCGAAAACCATCCCCGAGCACTCAAGATGACATTAAGTTACAAGAAACCGAACTCAGAAAGGAAAAGATCAACGGGAAAAAAATATCTATGAAAATCTGAGAAAAGGAAAGGAAAGAAAATGACCGGGTCATTACAGAGGATTTCAATACAGATCTGGTTGACCATCAACTAAGTCGACTTAATTGTGAATTGAGTCGGCTGGGTTTAAGAGCAAGTTGACTTGGTCAATAACCAAGTCGGCTAAGTTGGATATATTCAAGATTTTCAAAATGCATAGCCTCGGCCTAACTAAGTCGATTGAATTTTCAAACTGAGTCGGCTCAGTTGTGAACTGAGCCGGCTGATTTGTTAATTGAACCGACTGAGTTTCCTTCCTGAATTTGTTAAGTCTCGGCCTAATCCAGTCGGCTGGATTGCTGACTGAGTCGGCTGAGTTCAATCTTAACCTATTTAATTGCTGCTGTGTGATGCCTCAAGGTTTAAATACTTAGTGTTAATGATTGGAACTTTGATATGCATGAGTGTGATGATCTGAAGTGCGTGAGAGATGAATGATCTTACAAGGAGCTTCAGATGATTTCATAGATTCTTTACATTTAGTTCCTAAGTCACTCACCAACCTGTCTACCCCATAGATAGGCTTTTATAATCTTTGAACTTACATACACTTCCTTGAGCCGGTTGTATCTTGATGAATGTTCCAGTGTGATTTTAGCTTCAGTGAGTTGGATACTTCCTTCTTATCCTAATAATGTTCCTTTTGATCTGGAATTGAACTTCAATGAAAACTTTAGTCCATTGAACATCATTAATGGCTTGTTATCAACAAAAGTACCGAATTGCCCTTAGGAGAAATCCGTAGGGATAACAACATTGATGGATTCAATATTTTACAATCCAGCCTTTCCATCCAGTAGGTTAGGTCTTAGCGTTTTAAGCTAAACCATCCCCAGTATGCCACCGTCCCATACCAGTGCATACAATCTTCCATATCCATGTAAACTACAACATATAAATCATAACCGAGTAATTTACATTCCCAAAAAGTATCCAAATAATTTCATTAATGGTTTCATTATTCTAGCAATTGACATTCAACAGTAATCCATGTAATTGTAGAAAATGTTTATTATTTCGACAATTAACATCCCAAAGCATGTATAGATCAAAATAAATATATAAAGGACCCTATCATGCATTTAAAATAGGTTTTTATAAACATCTTACATCCCATTACATTGCTAAAATTTAGTTAGGCAATTAATCCATCTTTCATCCGTTAACAGTATAGAAAATTAGTAATTTTATACCATTTGTCCCATTGACTAGAAGTAAGCTTTAATCACTTAAACGTCTTAATAATACCTAAGATTAACTTTTTAATCATACTGTGAAGTCCCAGACTCAGTCCAAACAGTCCCCAACTCCTACAGTCTCAAAATTATTCATAAAAACAAAGTTCAAAAACTATATGTGAGAGAGAGCCTTCTCCAGATTTTGGAGCAGGCTGTAGAACCACTTGGAGCCACCTCCTAGGAGGGTAGAGCTGGCTCTACCTCTCCTAGAGCCGGCTCTACAATGGGGGGAGCTGGCTCTTTGCATTCCAGAGCCAGCTCTCTCATCCTCTAAGAGCCTTCTTCAACCTTGTTACTCTTGCGACTTTCTGCAATATTTCCGGCCATTCTCAACCTATCTATTTAGTTTTAAACTATTTCTAAGAGTCCTAACTATGTCTAGTATAATCCCCAAGATGTGTTTATAGCAGTTGAAACTAGAAACAGAGGTTACAAGTTCTTCAGATTTTTCATGCTTTAAGAAACACTTTGATATCAAATACGCACGAAGTGTAATTGAACAAATTTTAACACATACAGATCATCAATATAGCATCTATTATACATATAAATCCCAGAACATAGGCAAAGGGAAGGAGGAAGAAAAGAACTTGCCTGTTCAGAACTTACTTATTCCGGCAACACGAACCACTGTCCAGTTTCCTCTGGTTCTAGGTAGTCCACCACCACACCTCTTTGGTCCTCACTATTCTTCCCTTGACAGACCCTACAATGCTCTATTCTTACAAAACCCCTCTCTATTTTCACTATGTAACCTTGAGACGTGAACAGAGCTTTTGTATTCCAAAACCCTAAATCAACACACTGTTCTATATTTATATAGACGTAAATAAACCCAATTCCTTGTATGTGTAGAGATAGAGCCCTAATCCTAATCCTTGTCGACCTATAACAAAACCTACGTTTTAAAACAGTGTCGGCTACACACGTGAATTCCATTACACAGCTAAAACTATAACCTAATTTAATAAATAAAACATTTAACTTAAGCCAATTAAAATAAACCATGAAATTAAAACAATTAAGCAATTAAAATAAAATAATTAATCAATTAAAGCAACTAAATTACACCACTTAAATAATTAACTATAATTAACTATAATTAAATCAATTAAATTATAACAATTAAATAATTAACCACAATTAAAGCAAATATAAACAAATAAAACAACCAAAACGAAATTTAATAATAAATAAATACCAGGAATATCCTTTTTAAAATTAGGGGTATTACAACTATGGATTGAGAATGAGAATGAAGTAATTGAGTATTCGCCTATAGAGTGCCTAGAGCGGTTAAAACTTTCTCTTCAAAAGCGAGACTCTTAGCATTTCCTTGAGAATATGATGGTTGATTAGGAAAATGAGAATTAGAAAATTGATTTCCTTGTGATGGAAATGGTCTGTATCCTTAGGAACCTTGACTTTGCATCGGAGGTGGAACATACTTCCCTTGGAAACCACTTTGGGGAGGGTTTGAGCCTTCCCCTTGGTTTCTTCAAGAAAAATTCGGGTGATTCCTCCAACTAGGATTATAATGATTGCCATAAGGATTGTTCCCTTTATTAACAAAAGTTGCATTAACTTGTTCATGATGCTCACTTTGCGCATTTCCATGTGGATAATTGGAAGTAGAATGTAAAACACTTGAACAAGTCATACATCTCTCATTGGATGCATGATGGGAATGGTTAGGGACGGAAGATACTTGATTTGCCGAGTTTTGGTTGATCAAGAATTGATCAAACCTTTCAGATAAGGATTTCATCTCGGCAGCTATTTCATTGGAATGGTCGACTTGATGTAAGCCAACACTCTTCCTTCCACTTGAATTCCTACCATTCCTGGAAGATAAAGTTCGATGCAAAGAATTTTCACTCATGCTCTCATAAAGACACCACACGTCATCCTCATGCCTATCAATATAAGAGCCACCCATGGAAGCATCAACCATGCCCTTGTAATTGTCCGATAAACTCTCAAAGAAATATTGAACTAATTGCCATTGGGCATGTCATTTTGTGGACACTTCCTAAGTAATTCATTGAATCTTTCCCATGCCTCATGGAACGTTTCCCCATCCCCGTGTGAAAACTCTTGAATTGAGGTTCTCATGGCATTGGTCTTAGAAACTGGATAGTACTTCTTCAAGAACTCTTGTTGCATTTTTGCCTAAGAAGTTATTGAAAAAGGCCTAAGATTGTTAAACCAATATTTTGCCTTATCTTTAAGGGTGAATGGAAAAATTTTAAGCCTCAAGACTTCTTCCGGCATGTCCGTGTATCTCACGGTGGAACATACTTCAAGAAACTCATCCAAATGCTTGTAAGGTTCTTCATTTGGAAGTCCATGATAGTTAGAACGCTTTTGAATGGTTTGTGGTTTGATCTCATAGTGGTGTGCTCTAAATGGTGGCAATTGAATGTATGTGGGTGTATTGTATTCATTAGGCACATAGTGATCTCTTAAAGCAAAGGGAGGATTAGCAATTGGAGGTGCAACATAGGCACCTTGATTACCTAGAATGATGGGAGGTGGTGGAGCATAGATTGGCCTTGGCATTCCTAATGAAACTTGGCCTTGTTGTTGTGGTGGGTAAATGAATGGCCTCGGCATGCCTAATGGTACTTGCGTATTATCATGATGCACATTTGGGTGGAGGATACCTTGTTGGTCTATGTGACCAGGGTCCTCCACATGGTCCTCATTATGTCCTTCATTTGATAAAATGGATTGACTAGAACTTCCTCTTACCCTAGGGTTTCGAACAACGGATTCAAGATGAAAATTTAGAGGGACAAGAGTAGGTTTCAATGATCTATGGCCATGCATGCACAACAAAACACAACAAGTAATAAGTAATGAACAATCATTTCACCTTCGCAACAAATCAACAATCAACAAACTTCCTCCACATACAATGTTCCCATACTCCCATGCTATCAATAATATGTAAAGAAAAGTAAATTGCCTACATGTGGGCTCACGATTTATCTAAGAATTGAAATACAAGCCTCCACACGGGCTGACGATTTAACTAGAGATTGAGTTAAGAAAGAGCTCACAAAAGGTCCTTTAGCACTTCAATTTAATTTTCAATTTTAGCCTTGCAAATTTTTTAGATTTTAGCTTTTTCCTTGTTTGGAATACTCATTTGCTCACCTTCTAGCTCAATGAACCTAGTCAAATAAGAACCAACACAATAAGTAACCAAAATGAAAATGAAAACAAAGTAAAGACACGATCAAAAGAGTACTAATTCCTAATTGATTCCACAAATACAACGTTGCCTTCAATCAATCCCCGACAACAGCGCCAAAAAACTTGGTGTTCAATCAATCCCCGGCAATGGCGCCAAAAACTTGGTGTTGTGCCGTCCCAAACCCAAAGTTTGTGCACCAAAAGATAGTGGTGTAAGGCTATGTTGAATGTGACCAAGTTTTACATTTAGAAATTGCCACTACTACCTTCAACCAAAAACATAGTTAGGGCAAGTAGGGATCGTCCCAAGGGATTGGTGGAATCGAAATTAGGGTTAGTAGGTCGAGTGATCAAAAGATTGGTTAGTAGTTGAATTACACTAAGATGTAACTTAAACTAAAGTAGGCAATTAAATATAATGGAGAGAAAATAAGAGAGAGATCTTGGGGTTTAGAGATCACCACTAAGCATAGCTTTTCTACACCCCTAATGAATGATTAATGAGGGGGAAAATATGTATTGCAACATAGTGTGTGTGTGTGTGGTTGTTTCAATAAGCATGGATGACAAATTAAGCATATATTGTCTAAGCAACATGGTGGATAACACAATATATCAAACTAAGCCATTAATCCTTTCTTTAAGCTCACAATCCAAACACATCATAAGGTTAGATATATGTGCTACTTGCTTTCATAAGTATGGAACATCAAATAACAAGCATGGATTGTCCTCCCATTTAACATCTAAACTACAACTATACTAAAATTAAGCTAATGACATGAAATTAAACTAATTAAACTAGGAGAGAGACACAATCCATCAAGAAATGAGTATGAACCATCAAATAAACCATAAGAGCATTCTATTAAGTACTATGCCTTGACAATCTCTAGATCTATAGCATTAATACATATAGACATGCATCAACAACACAAGAAATAGAGACAAACACATGAACATCTATTCCAGCATACATAGACATATGGATAGAATGAAATGATCAATTGGAAGCATTAAACCACACAAATCATTGAATAAACAAGATCTATATATATATAAGTGTCAAAACATGTATCTGATAAGCGTCGAATATTGCATATTCAAGCGCCCTTAATTGCATTAGTTAAGTCCATTGTTCATTTAATTATGTAGATTACTTTCATTTGTATGTTTTTGTGCATTTTCAGGTTCAATTGCAATAAAGGAGCAAGAAGGGTGTTTTGTAGAGTTTTTGAATATCAAGGTGCCAATTCTGAAATTCTGGTAGCAGTGAAGCCCGAACTTTGTTCACCATTTTGACCTACCAAAATCGAGAAACGGACTTCTCTCATAACATGAAAGATTTAGAACTCTGAATCAGCTTTCCAAATCTTCAAGCGGTTCATCATTCGGAGTTCGGAGCAGAGAGTTATGATCTTCTTATTAGAGGTACTCAGAACTGCCTGGCAGCAATGAAAGTCTGCCTTGTTCTTCAATTTCGACCAACTAGACTTGAGAATTGGATCTCCACCAAAATATAAAGTTTTTAGAGCTCTGAATTAGCTTTCCAAATCTTCAAACGATTTGTCATTCAGAGTTTGGAGCACAAAGTTATAGCCAATTTACCAAAGTAGGTCCGGGCGAAGCAAAGCAAGCATGGAGCAATCTGCTCCAATTTCTAGTGCTCGAGGCCTTGCTTCGAGTGCTCGAAATTCAGGCAGAATTACCTTCGGGAATTCTCAGTTTGGCAGCCACTTGTGCATTGGTTTCCTCATTTCTACTTACTTCTTTATGAGGTGGTTGGGGATGTTTTTGGAAGGGGAGAGAGAGGCCTTACCTATACAAAAGAAGAGAAGGGAGGCCACACATTATTAATCTCACTTTTGGATCAGATTTTTGGAGAGAGAAGAGAGCAAAGAGGAGGAGTTCTTGAAGCTTCAAGGAGGAAGCTCGAAAATGGAAGGGAAAGCCTTGCTTCTTCCTTCATCTAGGGCCACCATGGATAACTAAACCTCCTCTAGGGAGGTGATGAAGCTCCATTTTGTAAGCTTTGCTTTGTTTTGATTTATATTTGGGGGTTAATATATGTATGTAATCCTTCCATGAACTAGAGCTCTTTATTTGATGTAGTGAATTTCTATATCTATACATAATCATCTTGAGTTAAATATCTTGTCTTAGATGGTTTTTCTCCTATGATTATATTGCTACATTTTCATAGTGACAATGGAATGGAGTTTATGGAAGTGTTGTTAATGGCATGATATTTAGGAGATTTGATAATCTATTGCTTAGGATCTTCCTTTGATAGATTATTCTTGGATTCTATGTCATGTGCTTCTACTATGTGATTAAAGGCTTGATAACTCTATGCTTAGTGAGTATGTCTAAGGTTACAACCTAGTTTAGGTAACCAAAACATGCAATGCTTTGATAGGTTATTCTTACCTATTGATTTCATAAATTTCTTGAAGGGAATGTAATAATTTGTGTTATTGCATCCCATGGTTATACATATATGTTATTCCCCTAAGTAAATCATATCCTAGCATGCTTATTGATGGTTGTGGAGTCTCTTCCCTATTCTCTTCTCTATTGTTCTATCTCATCTAATTCTTGCAAGTCACTATTGTTTGATGCACATTTGAATTCCGAGTTTAGCGACCATCAAACAAACCCTTACTAACCCTTATCATTCTAAGAACAATTCTAGACACTTAGGTTGCCATAGACTAGCGCAGTCCCAGTAGTTCGACTTACCCGACCAATAGCCCTATTTTACAATGACTCGTGCTATTGCGAAGGTTGATGTTAATTGACCAACCGATCAATTTTTGGCGCCGTTGCCGGGGACTTGCATACGGTTTAGCAACCAAAGTTTAGGGTTAAATTTAGTTTGATTGTGCATATTGTGTTTTGTGCATATTTTTCATGTGGTTTAACCATTTTCGTGTTGTAAGATTCTAGGGACTCGACTCTCGCCGTGGGAACGCTAGCAAAGTGTAAGTCTAGAGGACCCTAGGTAAGCTTCTTGACCTTTTAGTTTCGCATTGTTATATATTGTGCATGTGTTAAACTTAGAAGTAGTTAATTTATTTGCAAGCCCTTGTTGAGGCTATATTATTATTTTAATTTCGTGTTCAAGCATCGGTCCTTGTCGTAGCCATTTATTTTCTGTCTTGATAATTGAGGAGAAAGGGAACATCGTATGTGGAGTTGTGGATAATGAATTGCTTTGTTGATTATATGCTGTGCTGTTGACGTTCGGTCGTAGGTCACTCTCTCTACCCACAATCGATTCGCCCATTGATATCAATTCTCTTGAAAGAACTCTTAGAAGAAACCTTAGGGAATCTACTCTTACAAGGGATCTTGAAACTGAATTTAATACAATGGGAGATAATATAGGAAATCCGGGGAATGGAAGGGCTGAAATTCCTAATATCGAGCCAATGACTCTTAGAGATCATTTCATCCTTACCACCTATGCTTCTCCATCTTGCATAGTGATGCCAAACATCGATGCAGCTCAATATGAGATCAAATCTAGTACCATCCAAATGCTTCCATCTTTTCATGGTTTTGATAATGAAGATCCATATAAGCATCTCGATGAGTTCCTTGAAATCTGTTCGACCATCCGGTTGAGAGGATTTCCTGAAAATGCACTCCACTTACATCTTTTCCCATTCTCCCTAAAGGATAGGGCAAAATATTGGTTGAACTCCCTCGCTCCCAACTCTATTACTTCTTGGGCTCAATTGCAACAAGAATTTCTTAAGAAGTATTATCCGGTGAGTAAAACCAACCAAATAAGGCGTTCCATTCTAAGCTTTTCTCAAGTTGATGGAGAACAACTCCACGAGACTTAGGAAAGGTTACAAGATCTTCTTTGGAAGTGTCCTCATCATTTGATCCCAAAATGGCAATTAGTGCAAGCTTTCTATGTCGGCTTGACCAACACCCATAGATTCATGGTTGACTCTTCTTGTGGTGGGATGTTCATATCCAAGAATGCGGATGAGGCTTGGACCTTACTTGAGAATTTGAGTAAAAATTCACTTCAACATAATTCTCGTAGGGCTCCGACCTCAATCACTCCAAAGAACACTAATCCTTGTCAACAAAAATCAATAAGGGAGGAATCATCTCAAGTGGATGCCATTGCTCATAAATTCTACCAATTGATGGCACCACATCTTCCCCCTTCATTGTCTCAAAATTCGGCAAGTTCGGTTTGTGCTTCATGTACTAGTCCATTCCATCTCTCGGAAGATTGCCCCACACCGGAGCAATTTCCCAATCCCAACCAAGAGCAAGCTAATGCCATGTTCTCAAGGCCCGGGCATAACCCGTATTCCAATACATATAATCCAGGTTGGAGGGACCATCCGAATTTTTCGTAGAGGCAACAAGCCCCACAAAATTCCCAACTTCAAAATCAAAGGCCTCAAAATCAGCCCTCTTCTCAATATCAAGGTAGGCCTTTCCAAGCCTCTTCAAGCTACCAACCTCCATACAATCCAAATGTCTCCACTCTACCTCCTGTGAAGCCAATTGATGAGATAGTGGCTGCAAATAAGCAAATGATGGAATCATTAAACAAGCAAATCATGGATTCCAACAAACATCTCTTGACATCCTTGCAACCTACTCTCCAAATGGTTCTCTCCCATACTCAATCCATAGCTAGGCTCGAAAATCAAATGGGACAAATAGCTAACCAAGTGAACCAACTTCTTCAAAAAGACAAGGGTAAGCTTCCCGCTCAACCATTTGAAAATCCTAGAGGGATACATGCAATTGATGAAACCCCTCTTCCGAGTGGGCCGAGTCTTGAGCATGTTCAAGCTATCACCACCCTTCGGAGTGGTAAAGTGGTTAACAACAAGGTCGATGGAGACAAAAGTGAACAAAATCCTCCTTTGAAAAATCCAAATTCAAGCTCTTCCAATCCAAATCCAAGTTCTTCTTGTCCAAATACCATTCACGAAAATCCCACGCATGTCACCCCAAATGTGGAAACTACTTATGAGCCAAAAGCTCCGTTCCTCAACGTCTTCAAGAGTCGACACATTTTGGGAATAAGAATTGCAAAATTCAAGACATGTGGGAGGTCTTTAGGCAAGTAAAGATCAATCTTCCTCTCTTGGATGCTATCAAGCAAATTCCTCCCTATACAAAATTCCTTAAGGATTTGTGCACTCAAAAGCGCACTTCCAGAAGTCATTTACCAAAGAAAGTGAGGTTAACCGAAAATGTTAGTGCGATCATTCAGCACAACACTCCTCCGAAGTATAAGGATCCGGGTGCCCCCACAATCTTTTGTGTCATTGGTGACAACAAAATCGAGAGGGCCCTCCTTGACTTAGGAGCTAGTGTGAATTTGATTCCATATTCGGTTTACCTACAACTTGGTTTGGGAGATCTTAAACCAACTCCGATAGTATTGTAACTTGCTGATAGATCTATTAAGTAACCATGGGGAATCATTGAAGATGTTATCATAAAGGTGGATAGGTTCTACTTCCCGGTAGACTTCGTGGTTCTTGATACGGAACCAGTCCATGACCCAAGAAAACACATTCCTATAATTCTCGGACGTCCTTTTCTAGCTACAGCTAATGCTTGTATTAACTGTAGAACTGGATTGATGGATATCTCTTTTGGGAATATAAATGTTAAGCTCAATATTTTCAATGCTGTGCATCTTTCTCTGGATGAGAGTGAGTGTTTTGCAATCACTATTGCTGATGAACTCATTGAAAATCCAATTCCACCTCCTTCAACGGAGGATCCCCTACAAGCTTGCTTGGTCCACTCTGATTTTGAGGATTTTGATGAGGAAAAATCCATTCGGAAAGTCAACTCCTTACTTGATATTCCATCACCATTTTCCTCTCCTTTATGGGTAGCACCAAACCCATCTCTATCTTGGGAATGTCCATCTCCTTCCATTTCTTCACCGGAGTTACCTCAACATTTTGAGGGTAAACCACCGGACAAAGGTAAGGAGAATGTTGACAAGTTGCTGGAAATTCTTCCAATCATTCCGGCCCAATCTAGAATCATTGTCCATGATACTTAACCTGTGAACAAACCATTTAAGTACAATGAGGTATATGACTTGGAGATTACAAATATGAAAGGTCATGATCCTCCCATTGTTAGTCAAGACAATGACATTCAACGAGCCTCCATAATCTCGAACAAGCAACACCTTTGCTTAAATCTGAAAATAAAAGAAGTGAGATTAAAAGCGATGCTCAAATCCTCTAAGGCCAAACTTGTTTCTCTTCGGAAGGATCAATATCCCTCACCATTCATTGATCTAAGTTTGAGACCATATGAAGGAGGCAAGTTGCATACGGAGCGTTAAGGATCCATCTCTCCAATGGATCCCGATCCTGGTTCGTCTAGCTATCGACATTAAATTTAGCAAAGCAAGGGAAGAAATTCTTTCGATGTTCCAAGCTTCCCTACCTTCTCAAATTGCTCGTGCCTTGAAATTTTCTGGGAAATGGTTTAGAAAAGCCAAAAATTTGATTTTTCTGAAATGGTCTTCAGTTGTGTTCCGCAATTTTAGACCGGCCTCTTAGACCTTCTCAGCTCTAATTTTCATTCCCGGAAATTTCCATCGCTTTCTAGCAATTTCATGGGATCTTTGGCATGCAACTCATGTGCACAACCTCTCATTTTTAATGCATTGTTGGATCATAGTTCCCCAAAATTTTCCATACATTGGAGATGAAGTGCAAGGTTTAAAAAAAAATTTCCTACATTCATCCATGCATTTGAAGAGACCAAATCCCATCCATGCATTGAAGAGATGTTCCAAGGTTTAAAAATTTTCTCAAAATCATCCATGCATTGTGTGAGGTTGCAAAAGTTGGGAAATCTTCTTGAAATCATCCATGCACTCATTGAAAAAAAAAAAAAAAAATTTGCACAATTTGAAAAATTTTCTAAATTTTCCATGCATTGCAATGAAGTGTAGAGTTTGACAATTTTCCCTCCTTGCATTAGAATGGATTGAAGTTTAAAAGTTTGAAAAATTTCCCATGCATTGGAATAGAATGAATTTGCAAAGTTGAAAAAAAAATTTCTCCAGAAATTTCATTTATCCATGCCTTGTGTGATGTTGTAACAGTTGGAAATTTTTCCATGCAATTGAAATTCATGCATGCATCATTACAGAAAAAAAAAAAAAAATTTCCATGAAATTTTTGTAATGTTGTGCAATTTAAACATTTTCCATGAAATTTTCCATGAAAAATTTTCCATGAATTTCCATGCATTTGTAATGTTGTGCAATTTAAACATTTCCCCATCCATCCATCCATGCAAGCTCACTGCCATCTATGCAAGCTCATTGCCTTCATATTGCAAACATTCAATTTCCATGATGAGCAACTTCATTGCTGTGCTCATTGTCTTCATTTTGAGCAATCACATTTCCAATTTGAGTGCTCGCAGCTTTCAAAGCATCAATCCAAGCTCACTGCCTCAATTTCAAGCAATCCAATTTCCATGTGGAGTGCTCGAAATTCCTTGCAGCTGCAATCAAGATTCAACACCAAAATTCCGAGCCTACTGTCTCCATGTCGAGCACTCGACCTCCCCCTTGCGAGTGCTCGAAGCACCTCAACCCAACACCTCCACTTCGAAGCAAACCCACTGCCTTCAATTCGAGTGCTCTCCGACTTAGTTCGAGCACTCGAATCTGCTACCAACACTCTCATCCATCAACTCCCTGCGTGTATGCCCACTCTCGGCCACACCACACCAACTCACAACCTCCACAGCCATGTACAGAATCTCACCAACCCAACCCAACCCAATTACCTTCCATCACCTTTAACCTCCCCAACCTCCACCATGCTCTCTCTCTTTCTCACCCAAGCCAACAACCACCACAATCAACCACCATCACCACACCCATCTCGGCAAATCCAAGCAAACCACCCCTCCACCTGCAAACCCACACCTAAATGTCCACCATGCAATCAACCAAACCAACCTCTCTCTATCTCTCGGCAACTCACAAAACCAAACCATCTTAACCCAAGCAAACTCACTCCATGCACCAACCCTCCTTAGCTCTCAGCATCTCTCCCCTCTCTCTACACACTCACCACCTTGCATGCAACTCACCCCCATTCACCCACTCTCGGCACCAACCTAGGCTACCACCCCCATGCAACACAAACCCACCAACCACCTCAAAACCAACAACCCAATCTCACAACCAACTTACCTCTCGGCACCACCCCTCTCAGCCACCCCATGCATGCCCCTCTTACCCCTCTCAAACCAACCATGCCAACCACTTAACCAACCCAACCCAACAACCATGCCAACACCATGCAAACCAACACCATCACCCAACAGCCGAGCCCTCTGCTTGTTTTTCGAGCACACGTCGCGCCTAGCTCGAGTGCTCGAACCACTTCAAGTCCCACTCCTCATCCCTCACGGCAACCCACACACCAACCTTCAACCTTACAACCTCAATCTCACAAACCCAACTCACTTCCATTCATGCTCACCACAACCCAAACCAACAACCCAGCTCTCGGCATCCCTCGCTTCACTACCCTAACTCCTTTCAACCTCATCAACCTCAACACCAACCATCTCACCTCCACCCTCTGCATTAAACCAACGTTCTCACAACCCACAGCAACCTCTCTCTACACAACCGAGCCCCTCCACCTCACACCAACTCCAACCTCATGCATCCCATTCTCGGCCACCCTCACAAACCACCACCTCCTCAATGCATGCAGCCCATCCTGCATGTAAACCCAGTGCTCACTCCCTGCAAACCAACCTTCTCACAACCCACAGCAACCAACCTCACCCCATGCATATCCCAACCCTCCATTCTCACCTCACACACACCATTCCCATAAACCACCACCCTCTCACTATCTCCCACCCCACAACCTCATCTCCATGCAACCCACTCCAATGCATGCCCCTTCCCTCACCACCATGCAAGCATACCCCAACCTCACCACCCACACCAAACCACCTCACCCCCCCAAAACAACCAACCACCCCCTCATGCATGCATTGCATGTCACCCACCACCCACCCAGCCGAGCACCAACTCTCCCCATGCATTGCTCAACCTCACACCTCAACCAACCCCATGCGAGCTCACTTCTAGTGCTCGCTGCAGCAACTCTCTCTCTCGGCTTCTCTCTCTCTCACTAACCAATTCACCATCCTTGCTTCCTCTACCACCCCTCGCTGCACCAAGCAACCCCACCATCCTAACCCTCTCCAACACCCCAAACCCATCTCGGCTTCAACCTCCAAAACCCACCACCCATCCAACCTTCTTGCATTCTCTTAAAAAAAAAAAAAAAAATTATTATAGATTTCTATCTTTTATTACAATTCCTGTTAGTCCTATTTTTTGTCTGTTCTCGTTCTCCTTACGAGACCAATGCTTTTACCTGTATATTTTAGTTGTGTTTTGATAGGTCTTCATATCCAAGTTTGGGGGACGCCGTTGCGCACTCACATAGCTGAACATCTACGTCATCATCACTCGACTTGGTATTATTGTTCTTTAACCCTCTCTGTTCTTATTTTCATTTACTTGTCTTCTCATATTGAGGACAATGTGACATTCAAGTTTGGGGGTGCATTTGTGCATTTTTGGTTTCATAATTTTTGCTAAGCAATGATAGTATAACTTGACACTAGTTGGAGATGAAGCATATGTTTAATACCTTGTGTATAGAAGCAATTGGCATTTTTGAAAATAAAGAAAAATTTGAGTTGAAATGATCATGTGGATTCAAATTAGTCTGTATAAATGTCTCATTAGATTCTCACTGGATTTGACACTCTTTTAAGCTTCACAATGCACAGATGCACATTGGAAACTTAACTATGAGGCATGCAACTTGATCAACCTTGACCTTGGCCTAGTTAATCTGATTTGATGAACCTGATAGATGAATATCTTTGGCATGATTTAAGTTGTCTAAAAAAAAAAAAAATGAGAAAGAAAGAACATAATGACCAGTTGAAGTTCGTAGCCTTTCCAACTCGAGCTATTAAGCCCTATGGAGTGTCTCTACACTTAACACCCTAAAGCCGTCTGGTTTGGGAGTTGTTGGCCTAACGCTTGCTACATGGGTTGGTTAGAAAGCTTAAAGGACTTAAACATTGCACGGTCATTCAAAAAAAAAACTTGTAATAAACATAGTTCGTTGGAGTTCGTAGCCTTTCCAACTTGAGCTATTAAGCCCTAGGAGTGTCTCTACACTTAACACCCTAAAGCCATCTGGTTTGGGAGTTGTTGGCCTAACGCTTGCTACATAGGTTGGTTAGAAAGCTTAAGGGACTTCAGCATTGCACAACCATTCTACGTTTCGCTTATGAGTTACAATAAATTGTCAACAAGCAACAAAAGTTGTCTTGTAAATAAAATCATGCCTTAGGGACCTCATTTAAAGGGGAATTCAATGATTCGAAAACTTGTGCTTGGAAATTGGAAAAGAAAGTAAAAGCCGCATGTTGAGAATCCAATTCACTTTCACTGAAGCTAGAGTTGATTTCCATTCAAGAGATGATAATTGAGTTATTTATATAGTCTATGATGTTGATACATGCATGTTGAAATGTGTTTTGTATCAATGCTTCATATATGCAAGGTAGTCTTCCCAATGACCCCATCTCCAGCTCTTTTTCTGTTTCAAGTTATTTTTGAGCTATGTATATATCTCATTTTACCATGGATGATATTTTTGTAGTAGCATGCCCATGGTTATCTTTTCATTAAGTTTTTCATTGTAGTTTTGCTAAGGGACTAGCAAAATGTAAGTTTGGGGGTGTGATAAGCGCCGAATATTGCATATTCAAGCGCCCTTAACTGCATTAGTTAAGTCCATTGTTCGTTTAATTAGGTAGATTACTTTCATTTGTATGTTTTTGTGCATTTTCAGGTTCAATTGCAATAAAGGAGCAAGAAGGGTGTTTTGTAGAGTTTTTGAATATCAAGGTGCCAATTCTGAAATTCTGGCAGCAGTGAAGCCTGAACTTTGTTCGCCATTTTGACCTACCAAACTCAAAAACTGGACTTCTCTAATAACATGAAAGATTTAGAGCTCTGAATCAGCTTTTCAAATCTTCAAGCGGTTCATCATTCGGAGTTCGGAGCAGAGAGTTATGATCTTCTTATTAGAGGTGCTCAGAACTGCCTGGCAGCAATGAAAGTCTGCCTTGTTCTTCAATTTCGACCAACCAGACTTGAGAATTGGATCTCCACCAAAACATAAAGTTTTTAGAGCTTTGAATTAGCTTTCCAAATCTTCAAACAGATTGTCATTCAGAGTTCGGAGCACAAAGTATAGCCATTTTACCAAAGTAGGTCCGAGCGAAGCAAAGCAAGCATGGAGCAATTTGCTCCAATTTTGAGTGCTCGAGGCCTTGCTTCGAGTGCTCGAAATTCAGGTAGAATTGCCTTTGGGAATTCTCAGTTTGGCAGCCACTTGTGCATTGGTTTCCTCATTTCTACTTACTTCTTTATGAGGTAGTTGGGGATGTTTTTGGAAGGGGAGAGAGAGGCCTTACCTATACAAAAGAAGAGAAGGGAGGCCACACATTATTAATCTCACTTTTGGATCAGATTTTTGGAGAAAGAAGAAAGCAAAGAGGAGGAGTTCTTGAAGCTTCAAGGAGGAAGCTCGAAAATGGAGGGGAAAGCCTTACTTCTTCCTTCATCTAGGGCCACCATGGGTAACTAAACCTCCTCTAGGGAGGTGATGAAGCTCTATTTTGTAAGCTTTGCTTTGTTTTGATTTATATTTGGGGGTTAATATATGTATGTAATCCTTCCATGAACTAGAGCTCTTCATTTGATGTAGTGAATTTCAATATCTATACATAATCATCTTGAGTTAAATATCTTGTCTTAGATGGTTTTTCTCCTATGATTATATTGCTACATTTTCATAGTGACAATGGAATGGAGTTTATGGAAGTGTTGTTAATGGCATGATATTTAGGAGATTTGATAATCTATTGCTTAGGATCTTCCTTTGATAGATTATTCTTGGATTCTATGTCATGTGCTTCTACTATGTGATTAAGGGCTTGATAACTCTATGCTTAGTGAGTATGTCTAAGGTTACAACCTAGTTTAGGTAACCAAAACATGCAATGCTTTGATAAGTTATTCTTACCTATTGATTTCATAAATTTCTTGAAGGGAATGTAATAATTTGTGTTGCTGCATCCCATGGTTATACATATATGTTATTCCCCTAAGTAAATCATATCCTAGCATGCTTATTGATGGTTGTGGAGTCTCTTCCCTATTCTTTTCTCTATTGTTCTATCTCATCTAATTCTTGCAAGTCACTATTGTTTGATGCACATTTGAATTCCTAGTTTAGCGACCATCAAACAAACCCTTATTACCCCTTATCATTCTAAGAACAATTCTAGACACTTAGGTTGCCATAGACTAGCGCAGTCCCAGTGGTTCGACTTACCCGACCAATAGCCCTATTTTACAATGATTCATGCTATTGCGAAGGTTGATGTTAATTGACCAACCGATCAGTATCACACTACAAATCCCCTCAAAAATACATAAATCAAGATGTAGAAAACATGCTTAGGGCTAACTCTAGCCCCAAGAGGATGTCTAGCCACTCATGGATGGTGTCCTCCAACCCTCAAAGGCTAACTCCATGGCAGAGATTGCTCCTCTTCTTGGTTGATGGAAGAACTCCAAGGTTGTGTCTCTAGCCTCCTCCTTTCTTTTCTTCCTCACTAAGAATATGAAAATTTAGTCTATATCTCCTCTTTAGTATATCCTCTCAAAAAGTGGGTCATATTCCTTATATAGGTAGGTTAAATATCACCCCAAATAAGCTGGGCTCGTACACCAATATTCCTTTCAATAGTTGGATATGAGACAACTTTTAATGAGCTGGAAATTCGATTTTCTCAGGATTTGGGAAGTTCGATCAATCGAACTTGTGGTGAGATCGATCGAATATGGCTGAGATCTATCGAATTTAAGCTGGATCGATCCTCTCTGGCGGCGCCTTTTTGGATAAAAACAAATCTGAGATATTTTGAAGATATTTTTGGGAAAGAGACAAATGTGGTCGGTAGGGTGGTACAAGTGGATAAGATGGAATCTTTTCGATCGATCGGAAGAAAGTTGGATCGATCGAACTTTGTGGGATCTTTGGATAAGGACAATAGTCATGTTACATTCTACTTTAAGTTGAGATTTAAATACATAATTGAGATTTGAGATGTGTTTGGTAATGATTTCGAACTTTTAAAACATAGTGCCATTGAAAAGCAAGTTGTTAAAGTCTAATACTTCTTGTATGCTCTAGGATGCCATTTAGGGGTAAATTTTAATTTTTGACATCATGTTTACTTTTGTGGTACACGTCATCTTGTTGTTTGAAAATGCTTTAAAAGTTGATTCTAGAATTCTACACTTGCACTTGCACACACTAGCATTCAATTTGTGGGGTACATGCTTAGTTGATTATTGTCTTGATTTATCCCAATTGAGCTAGTATACTTTGAAAGCTTTCATTCTTAATAAAATGACCTTGTAAAGAAAAGAAATAAAAGCACTTACCAAATGTGAGGAATAGAGAAAAAAAAAAAAAAAAAAACTGCATTCTTTCAACATGTCAACTGATTAAAAAGGAAGACAAGGAAAGAATGTAAGATGTATGATTAGTTTGAGTTCGTAGCCTAGCCATTCCGAGTCATTACACCCTTAGGAGTGTCTTTATACTTAACGCCCGAAGACCATTTGGTTTGGGAGCCGTTGGCTCAACGCTTGTTACATGGGGTGATTAGAGAGCTTAAGGAACTTGGACATTGTACATAGTCATACATAAAAAATAAAAAAAATGAAATCAATAAAAAAAAAATAACAAAAGAATGTTTGATTGAATAACAAGGTTCATTTAATGTCTTGATGTCTGGTACTATATCTGTATGCTAGTTTGAGGGTAAGGCTATGCCATTACTTTGGTTTGCTAGGATAGCAACACATTTTAATGCCGGTTCACTCAAAAAGGATGACAGAATTGATTCAATTTGCATGATTAATTGATTGATGTGTGGAGGAACATTTTTGCTTACATGATGTTGAAATGTTGATAATAGCTTAGAAATGGCAGAAATTTGCACACTTGAGGTAATCTACTTTTAACACTTGTTCAATATGTGTCGTTACTTCTCAAGTAAGAAAGAGCTTTTAATGTTTGTGGGTACCATTTCTGGAAACCCTCACGAGACTTCACTCGTCCACTAGGGGTAACCTAGGGGTTTAAAAGGCTTGCTGCATTTGCTAAATGCAACCGTAATCCCTATGAAAGTGGTGTTATCTTTATTTGTTTTATTAGTTCATAGTTGTATATATGTTTGTTTCATTTCCATGTTTTAGTTCATTGCTAGGGACTAGCAATATCTAAGTTTGGGGGCGTGATAAGTGCTTAAATGTTGCACATTTCAGCACCTAAGGTAGGGTATTTCAGTCTTTGCATCTATCTTAATTTCATGTTTTAGTCCTAATTTATGTTTATGTGTATTTCAGGGCAATAAAGTTAAAATGAGCTAAGAACGGTCCATTAAAGCCTTTTTTGAGTCAAGCAAAGATATTCAGAAAAAGTTCAGAAAATGACAAAAAGAGGTTGTAGCCCATTGCTCGTATAGTGTGTTTATTCTTCGAAAGCGGTCAATCTCGGGCCTTTGATGATGTTTCCAAAGATGAAGAAGCAAACCAATTAGCCCGGGGCCAAAATGGAGCTAAATAAGGCTTAAAGGAAATTTCTAACTCTGGGGGGATCGATCCCCCAGGGTGGGGCCCCAGGACTTGGCAACATTACAGATTTTATTTTTTTTTTGTTTGGGCTTATTTTGTGAATTATTGGGCTTTAATAGAGTTGTTACTTAAGGCCCAGTGAGCCATTAGATTAGGGTTAATATTTATTTTATTTAGGTGAATATTATTAGAATTATTAAGTTTTATTTTTTATTCTATACCGTGATATCACGTTCTCTCTGGGAAAAAGGAAAAGCTAGGGTTTGAAGAACATTTTTACAGAGGCTTTGTCTACAATTGAAGGAAGAAGAAGAAGGAGCCAAAAGATGGAGATGGAGCTTGTTGACACCATGATCATCTTCTCCATGAGCTAATTTTTCACTTAGGGCTTGGATGAGCCCTAAGTTCATGTAACCCTAACCTTTGTTTTTCTTTTCTTGGGGAATTATTAAGTTGTAATTAAATATTTGGCCTTGTGATTTCTTTATATATACATGCTTGATTTGACGGCTTGTATTGATAAATTCTTCCATTAAAATCTCTAGTTGATTGTATGTCTATGTATGATTAATTAGGGATTTTACTCTTCATTAGTTGATTGAAAATTAATTCTTCCATTGATTCTATATGAAAATTGCATGTCTATGTGTGATTGATTTAGAATTATACTCTACACTAGATACTTCTTTTAGTTGTGTTTAGTGATGGCCATAGCATGATACTTAGTTGATACAACTGTCAATTAATTTGATGGAATAAAGCTTAATCTTGATGGGTTGTTCTACAAATTAGCTTATTGTCATTAGTTAATTGTAGTAAAGTAGGCAATTTGTGCTTGATTATGTTAATCCATACTTCTAATTACAATTAGTATTATCCTCTTGATTGATGTATGCTCTTATCAGATACATTTGTGAATGTATATGGTAGGTTATGACGTAGTCTTAAATGGGTTCTACACTATAGTTTAATTGTCATTAGGTAGACAATTCATTCTTGATGTTGATAATCTATGCTTACAATTGTGATTTGTGATGATAATGTGACCACATCTATAATTACACTAATGAATTCCCCATTAATTGAAAGCATATGGTTAATTGCATGGGCTTAGTGGTGAATCCTAACCCTAAGACTCTCTTCATATCTCTTTAATTCTTAGTTTAATTTAGTTAAATTTATTTGCATTGTTATTTCCATTTCCATGTTTTTAATTTAACTCTAGCTTAATCATTTCACCAAACTCTTTTTCTCTCAAACTGTCTACCGCTCTATTTCTTGTGCAATCTAATTAACTTTAAAGTCAAGTTAAATTCCAACACGTGTTCAATCTCTTGGGACGATCCCTTCTCACTTCATACTACATAGTATAAGTGTCTAACAGTTTATAAATGTAAACTATGATGCCCGCTTGATACCATTTCCAAAACCAAAGTGTTATGCATTATTTTGTGCACACGCTCGAGTCGCATCATAATTTTGGCGCCGTTGCCGGGGACAATGTGCAGTTTCAAAACTATGATGCGACCCGAGCGTGTACACAAAATAATGCACAACACTTTGGTTTTGGAAATGGTATTAAGCGGGCATCATAGTTTACATTTGTAAACCGTTAGACACTTATACTATGTAGTATGAAGTGAGAAGGGATCGTCCCAAGAGATTGAACACGTGTTGGAATTTAACTTGACTTTAAAGTTAATTAGATTGCACAAGAAAGAGAGAGGTAGAGAGTTTGAGAGAAAAAGAGTTTGGTGAAGTGATTAAGTTAGAGTTAAATTAAAAACATGGAAATGGAAATAACAATGCAAATAAATTTAACTAAATTAAACTAAGAATTAAAGAGATATGAAGAGAGTCTTAGGGTTAGGATTCACCACTAAGCCCATGCAATTAACTATATGCTTTCAATTAATGGGGAATTCATTAGTGTAATTATAAATGTGGTCACATTATCATCACAAATCACAATTGTAAGCATAGATTATCAACATCAAGAATGAATTGTCTACCTAATGACAATTAAACTAAAGTGTAGAACCCATTCAAGACTACGTCATAACCCACCATACACATTCACAAATGTATCTGATAAGAGCATACATCAATCAAGAAGATAATACTAATTGTAATTAGAAGTATGGATTAACATAATCAAGCACAAATTGCCTACTTTACTACAATTAACTAATGACAATAAGCTAATTTGTAGAACAACCCATCAAGATTAAGCTTTATTCCATCAAATTAATTGACAATTGTATCAACTAAGTATCATGCTATGGCCATCACTAAACACAACTAAAAGAAGTATCTAGTGTAGAGTATAATTCTAAATCAATCACACATAGACATGCAATTTTCATATAGAATCAATGGAAGAATTAATTTTCAATCAACTAATGAAGAGTAAAATCCCTAATTAATCATACATAGACATACAATCAACTAGAGATTTCAATGGAAGAATTTATCAATACAAGCCCTAATTTGTCAAATCAAGCATGTATATATAAAGAAATCACAAAGCCAAATATTTAATTACAACTTAATAATTCCCCAAGAAAAGAAAAACAAAGGTTAGGGTTACATGAACTTAGGGCTCATCCAAGCCCTAAGTGAAGAACTAGCTCATGGAGAAGATGATCATGATGTCAACAAACTCCATCTCCATCTTTTGGCTCCTTCTTCTTCTTCCTTCAATTGCAGACAAAGCCTCTGTAAAAATGTTCTTCAAACCCTAGCTTTTCCTTTTTCCCAGAGAGAATGTGATATCACGGTATAGAATAAAAAATAAAACTTAATAATTCTAATAATATTCACCTAAATAAAATAAATATTAACCCTAATCTAATGGCTCATTGGGCCTTAAGTAACAACTCTATTAAAGCCCAATAGTTCACAAAATAAGTCCAAACAATAAAAAAAAAAAAATCTGTAATGTTGCCAAGTCCTGGGGCCCCACCCTGGGGGATCGATCCCCCCAGAGTTGGAAATTTCCTTTAAGCCTTATTTAGCTCCATTTTGGCCCCGGTCTAATTAGTTTGCTTCTTCATCTTTGGGAACATCATCAAAGGCCCGAGATTGACCGCTTTCGAAGAATAAACACACTATACGAGCAGGGCTACGACCTCTTTTTGTCATTTTTTGAACTTTTTCTGAATATCTTTGCTTGACTTCAAAAGGGCTTTAATGGACCGTTCTTAGCTCATTTTAACTTTATTGCCCTGAAATACACATAAACATAAATTAGGACTAAAACATGAAATTAAGATAGATGCAAAGACTGAAATACCCTACCTTAGGTGCTGAAATGTGCAACATTTAAGCACTTATCAGACAAGAGAACTTGGATCCATCTTGGAATGCTGATATCGATGAACTTTCGATCGATCGAATATTTTCTGAGATCGATCGAACTTGCTGAATTTCCACCACTTGCTTTCTTTTGCTCCTACTTTGGTCATTTCTTTGATTCATCTCAAAATTGCTTCAATTATGCTCTTATTTAGCTGAGTTAGCTTATTTTGGGGATAAGTACCTGAAAATGGAAATAATACAAAATCAATCTAAAGTGGAAAAATAAGATAGATAAAAGTTCTAGAACACTTAAGCTTAAAGGGTTTAAATACGCACTTTTCGGCGCTCATCATGAATCATCAAATAAACCACAAAAGTAGTCAATCAAGCACCATGTCTTAACCATCACTAGATTAACAATATCAACACACATAGACATGCATTAATTTCATTAAATCTAGAGAAAAACACATGAACTTTCATTCTAACACATATAGACATATGGATAGAATTAAATGGTCAATTGAAAGCATTAATCCATACAAATCAAGTAGAAATTACAAGATCTATATTTATTCAAGGTCAAAACATTTATTACAACTAAAATCCCCAAAAATGTACAAAAGCTAGGTTTAGGAAGCAAGCCTAGGGACTATCTCTAGCCCCAAGTGAATGATTTAGCCACTCATTGTAGTGGTCATGGAACCCTCATGGGCTAGCTTGGAGGTTGGCATCATCATCTTCATCCTTACTTTCTTCCCAAAAACCTTAGTTCTAGAGAGAAAACTATTTTTATATTGATAAAAAAAATATCTACTCCTACCAATGATACAAGATAATGTTTAATTAATTCATTACAAGCCTCTTTGAGTAGGCACCAAGTCAGAAATACCGCCTATGATTGGAGGAAATTCGCAGCTACTTAAGTTAGGTGAAGTTCGACCCCCTCGGGAATTAGACAGCACATTGCCAGCAGGCATTTCGATCGATCGAAGATTTTTGATCGATCAAACACTTATCTTCGATCAATCGAAGATGACGTGGCATCAAAATATCTTCTGGGCCTTATCCACTTTGCTGAGCTGGCGACGCTTCAACTATGATCGATCGAGATTCCCTTCGATCAATCAAAGTTGCTCCGGTACAATTTTCTTGGCTTTTTTCAAATTTTGCTCCTTAGCTCCAAAATTAGGCTAAATGGATTTTGTTAGCCTGTTTGAACTTTATTGACTTGAAATAGGCAAAAACACAAATAAGTACTAAGACATGAAATTAAGATAGATGAATGGACTAAAATACCCTAACTTAGGTGCTAAAATGCGTCACATTTGAGCACTTATCATTAAGTTATATTTTAAATTTCTATTATATCCATAATTATCAGTTGAGTAACTTGGGTTTCCTTTATCTTTTTCTCCCTTTTTGACAAACATTTTTTTTCCAAACGTAAATGAACTCGTGAAATTGGGGAGATCTTATTTTTAGCATTTTTTTTAATCTATTTTTATCGCTTTATTCTTCCCCCCCCCCCCCCCCCTTTTTCCTTTCCAAATACGTATATACATATAACATATTATGGTGGGTATTTTTTAAGTGCATTACATTAATTTACAATATGTATATATACATATCAACTAGGTTTTAGAATTTGGATACTAGAGTTATTATAAGTTTTAGGAAATATATACGTTCCTTTAAAAGAATAATACAAAATATTCTATAGTTATATAATTATAGTTGAATTCAAAAAGAAAACCCTCATAAACTTGGTTGTTATATGTAAAATTATATTGGTTTTGGTTATTCTAATATAAACAAACATCCAGTGAAACAATCCTAATCTTATTCGATTTCATCAAAGTCCTTACAATTACTATATAAATTGTAATATCCAAATCATATATATATATATTAGTAAAGAAATTCAGGTGACTTGGTGTCTCACACAAGTTCAGAATATTATTATCAACAACCGAAATTTGATGCATGAATTAATTTTACTCAAATTTATTTATATTTTTAGTATTTAAAATTATAAGGGCAATTTTGACAAGTACAATCATTTTCTTTTTTCTTTCATTCTATCAAAACTAATAACATAATATTTTCTCACAACTTTTTTGAAAAAATTTCATGCTAACCAAATGCACCATGGAAACTTAATTTTTTTTTTCCTTCACTTCACTTTCTTTCACTTTCACTTTTCACCATCTATTTCCATCTAACCAAACAAACCCTAAGGGATTCACCTGAAACTGCTATTCGGACCGATTGGGTTATGTATGAGTATGCCGTACTCGATTATCATTTCCCATTGTTTTTTGTTCTTTACCTTGATTAACTCAAAATTTGTGGTTTGGTTTGGTTTGGTTTGATAACGTTGGATTGTGATTATTAGGAGGAATTATATATATTAAGGTCCAGTTTTGTACTAATTGTTTCAGTTTTAATGAGCAGAAGTGAACTTTATATTAGTTTTAGGTAATTGTTAAGGAAAATCTTTTAAATTATGATGCTGACATTGTAAGATTGATTGGTGAGACATAAGAGATTAACTGTGAAGTATTATTATTTGAAGTTCTAAGTGGCATTCTCTATCACTGATATGAAAGGTCTTCCCTTTTACAAATTTTCAATATTTTAGCAAATGAAGTGGTGGCTGCTAGCTTTGATATGTGTTGTTTGAGAGCTAATGTTATTCTCTTTTCTCTTGCTTCAATTTATTTATGAAAAAAAATATCTCGGCTTTCAAAATTTAATGCGTTCTACTTTTGTTTTTCACTGTTTTCCCCGATAAGTCAATTACTCCATATTATCAAGTGTTCTATTACTACTTTTCTAACCTTGATATGTTTTCAATATGAAAATGTATTCACTTTGACCATAGTAGGATGCTTACCTCCTGTTACTCTTGCACTTTCAAAACAACTCTAATTAAGCTAAAAACTAAATATATGTTGAAAAGACCAATTGAACTCTTTGTTTGGCCTCTCGCACTTATAAAACATTGTTTCTATGCATAATCTTATGATGTAGTATATATCTCTCACCCTGTCTCAAATCAAAGTCCTTGTCATCTTAATATGATATGAACTCTACTCAAGTCAAGAAAGCATTTAGTCACTCCGACTTGGTCCAGTCAAATGAATTTCTTTCTGTATTCGGGGCCATGTGGCATATATAATATGTTAGCATCATTGATCAACCATGAATAGAATATCTTTTAGCCAAGTCATTGTAGCACAATGGTTTATTGCTGACCGGCTGTTTAAGAGGTAGGGAGGGGGCCTATTGTCAATCGAAAATCTTTAATTTGGTTTACTATAAAGAAAATTAATTTGGTTGGGTTTTAAGAAGCACGAATTGCCATTTCCGCCAAGTATAACAGCTGATTTGTAAATAGAATTTAACCTCTCATTTGTCATAGAGAGCATTTGTGGAGTCTATTATTTGGATTACATTATCTTGATTACCAACTATGAAGCACCTGGGATAGATAACATACCGATGTTGTTCAACACAGGCACGCATGCCTATGTCAGACGTGTACTGGGACACGATGTCTGACATGGCAGATAAATCATCCACATATGATGGAGTTGGCTACATCGTCACATTAGGACCTAGAGGTTGCAGTCAAGGTACCTACACTACAGCAGGAAGAAAGGAACATTTTTTTAATCAAGCTAAAAGTAATAATTTGTTTAATAAACTTCACGGACTAGACTTGATATAACAAACACCATACCAAGCAACTCATGAAAATGGAGGTCACGAAATCAAATTAATAATAACATCTTTATGCAACAATAAGTAAAGGATTAGCCATTAATGTCTATAGGGGACAAATTCATGATTAAACCAACCATTAAGTTAGAAGTAAAAGGGATCAGATTTTAGGGTTATGAAAATTAGGCATCTCAGGCCTTGAAAATTGTTACAATTTACTAGAAAAGGAGATGTGGAGTGGAGATGGCAGTCTGTGTTAAAGGATGAAGGTTAGGTTAAATCTCGTCACTAACTGTTGCCCTCCATGAGTAAGGAATAGGCACAAGCCACTCTGAGAAAAGTTCTGTCCACCAAAAACCACGGATCAAGAGAGGAATAGAGGCACCAAGGAGAGAAAAACAGAGACAAGAGTGGAAGCAGAAGAATAATACAAAGGAATAGAACACATAGAGAGGCAATAATTGTCAACCATGGAAAATATACCCAACTTATCACTCAAAAGTACTAGAATTAGGTATATACACTCAGAACCCTGAGATCCTAACTCTTGGTTTCCTCTTGTTTATTTATAAATATCCTATTAAGTCTTGAATGAGTGTTTTTTTTTTTTTTTTTTGGTTAGGTAAGTACTCACACATACATTTCATAAATTGCCCACTACTGGGCTCGAACCTCTCACTTCCCATTTAAGGTAGGAGAGTTTATACCATTGGGCTATTAGCCCATTGGTGAGTCTTGAATATTATACCACTCAATCAATCATGCATGTGGCATAAACTAGTTTAATGGATGTGAACACATCGATCATGATAGCACTAGATATACATACATTGAACAATTAAAACTCCATTACTATTTGTCCAAAATAAAATAAAATCTAAGAATCTATGCTACATCATGAAGCCTACCCATATAGTAGAAGCAATTTATTTTTCATATGGAGTCTTAGTTTTTTTTATAAGACTAACGGCAGCCATAAAACTGTGCATTTCTTTCCAGATAATACTCCACAGCTCTTACTCTATGATGTCCCCAAATTGGAAGAGTAATATGCTTGCCATCTACCCGATTGAATAGATAGCTCCTGCCACTTGCTTCATTCCCTACATTGAAAGGTGGCAGCTATATTTCAATATGAGCTTGCCCTTAGATTGTAATTTAGCTGTTGCAAGCTCCTAACTTTCTGCCTGACCCACCCCTGTATAACAAGATGTTGACCTTAAGGATTTCATCCAAGGACAATCTAGTTGATTTAATGATAACAAACCATTAATGGTGTTTAAGGACTAATGTTTACATTGAGTGTTATATAGATTACTCACATTTGAAGAATGACCTCAATGAAGCTATAAAGATCATTCCAAGTATTACATTATTTAAGATCAGATCAAGGAAAGAAATGGATACAAACAAGACTTGAAATTGTAAGGAGCTAAATGCGAAGTCCATCTAAAGATCACTTGGACTACAATAAGCAAGCAAGTAACTCAAAGAAAGGATGAAAGCAAGGGTACCTCAAAGCCTAAATGATCATGGACAAAGCATGAAAAAAAGGGGTAGATAGGACGGAAAGTGTTTAGGATTCAATGTCAAAGTATTTATGAATCCATTTTAAGCTCATTTTTATAGGACCATGCATATCATATCATCATTTATATGTTCCTATATCCATTAGTAATAGACTATGCACTTCATTCACATATATAATAGAAGTATGAAGTCATTGCTAAAGAATGAGTTAGTTCAAGCTTGTTTAAGCTTTGAAAGAGCTCATCACTTGTGCTAAAAATGTTAAGACCATGCACATCAATTAAATGATTCATATTGGTCAACCATTAAGGCATGAGAAGCCTTTATTACCATGAGTTGGCAAAGGACATTAGGACCCCTGAATACGCGTCATGAAAAACTGTGTTTTTTGGTAAGTATGAAAATGGCTAAGTATGAAAAATGAATTTTTGAAATAATAATTATTTTAAAATAATTTTTTTCGATAATTACTCCTTGATGAGCACTGAAAAGTACGCATTTAAACCCCTTAAGCTCAAGTATTCTAGGACCTTTATTTATCTTATTTTCCTATTTTAGATTAATTTCATGTTATTGCCTTTTTCAGGTGCTTATCCCAAAATAAGTCAATTCAGCCAAATTAGAGCATAAAAGAAGCAATCTCAAGTTAAATGGAATAATGGAGCAAAGTGGAAGCAAAGTGGTGAAAAACAACAAGTTTCGATCGATCAAACATATTTTCGATCGATCTCACAGTGATCGATCTAGCCTCACCAAGATGGATCAAACCCCTTGTCCTTATCCTCAAGAATTTTCATTTTTGATCGATCCAAACTTCTTCAGATCGATCAAACTTCCTTAATCTTATCCCCACCTACCACTTTTGTCTTTTTCCCAAGATATCCCAAAAATATCTCAGATTTGTCTTATTCCAAAAAGGCGCCGCTAAGGTTTGATTGATCTGGCCATACTTCGATTGATCTGGCCAAAGTTCGATCGATCTCATCTGAATTCGATTGATCAAACCTCCTCAAGTCTGAAATAAAACAGAGTCCAGCTCATTAAAAGATGGCTCGTGGTGCAATCATTGAAGGGACCCTAGTGCACGAGACCTAACCATTAGGTGTGACACTTGAGCTACCTATATAAGGATTTTGAGCCATTTCTACATCATATTATCATATATCATCATATACAATCTTAGAGAGGAGGCTAGAGATTAGAGAGACATACGCTATTTGAGAGTTCTTCCATTCATCTAAGGTTTCCATCAAGAAGAAGATCATTCCTACCATAGAGATGGCCCTTGAAGGTTTGATGACTACATTAATGAGTGGCTAAACATCTTCTTGGGGCTAGAGTTAGCCCTAAGCATGCCTTCTAGACCTTGATGTTTTGTATCTTGAGGGGATTTGTGTTGTAATATTATCTTGACATTTGATTTATATATAAATCTTGTTTTTACAATTATTTGTGCTGCTTAATACTTCCAATTGATCATTTCATTCTATTCATATGTCTATATGTGCTAGAATAGATGTTCATGTGTTTATCTCTTAGTTTTTTGATATTGATGCATGTCTATGTGTATTGATGTTATGAATCTAGAGATTGTCAAGGCATAGTGCATAAATAGAATACTCTTGTGATTTATTTGATGGTTCATACTCATTTCCTAATGGATTGTGCATCTACCTTAGTTTAGTTAGTTTAATTTTCATATCTCTAGCTTAGTTGTGTATAGTTGCCTTATTTTCCTAGATAGGAGGACAATTGTAATACCCATAGTTTTCAAAAGGATAAAATGATGATTTAATTTTGATTTTTATTGCATTTTTTTTATTTTAATTATTTGACTTATGTGTTTTGTTTTCTTAATTGTTATATAGTGAATTGGTTTGTTTAATTGATTAAGTGTGAATTATTTGTTTTAGATTAATTGATTTATTTTAATTGTTTATTGGTTTTAAATTAATTATTTAATTGAATTGGTGTTTTAAATTAATTATTTATTTATTTTAATTTAATTGGTTTTAACTGACGTGTCTTGTTTATGGCTTATATGGTTTATATTTTAGGATTATTTTAATTTAAGTTAGGGTTTCATTTATTCATGGTGTAGCTGACTTGTAAATTTAATTGAATTAAACATAAGTTAAATAATAGCCTATATATATAAAACTGTATGGTCTGCTAGGGTGAGAGAAACAAAAACAAAACCCTATTCACGGAATAGTATTTTGAGAGGAAAACAGAGAGGGTTCTTGAGAGAATCTGTGAGGCTAATGGAGGAATGATAGAGGACGAGCAGAGGAGTTGCTCGTGGGTAAGTCAAGAAGCAATAGAGGAATAGAAGGTTTATCAAAGGAGGAAAACAATCTGGGGAATTCTGAAACGTGGAGACGGCGTAGAGGTTTTAATTCAAAATCTCATAGGCAAGTTTCATTCTATCTCCTTCCTGTAAACTTGTGTTCTGTGCATTCTAAATAGTCTCCAGGGGATTAATTAAAGTTTTAAAACTAATCATTGATGCATGTTTGCCGGACTGTAATTGAGGAACCTTTGAAATAACTGAAGCTTGTTTCTTTGCATAAACGGTGAGGATTATATGTTAAACTCTTGTAAATTAATTCATAATGGAATGTGAGGAGTTGCTAGGATGGTTAAGAAGTTAATTAAACTTTTAAAATGGATTGTATGTAGGTTAGAGTATTTCTGTAATTAGTTCTGCGTTTTTGAAATTGGAACGATGGGTGTTTCTGCATAAACTGCCCTGTAATTGTTTGGATTTTTATAGAACAATTGGCAGTAGAATCAAGGGAGTTTATAGGAGTATTAGGGCTTAAATTGAACCTTTAAAAATTCTTAAGAAACTTAGGACAGACAGTTGGAACTTCTGCCGGAAGCAAAGACGAAGCAGTGAAGCGGAGAGGAGCTCTCAGGGGTGAAAGCTGGCTCCTAAATGGTGGGAGCCGGCTCCCATGAAGAGAGAGGGGCTCTCAGGGGTGAAAGCTGGCTCCTAAATGGTGGGAGCCGGCTCCCATGAAGAGAGAGGGGCTCTCAGGGGTGAAAGCTGGCTCCTAAATGGTGGGAGCCGGCTCCCATGAAGAGAGAGCCGGCTCTCCATGAGGGAGAGCCGGCTCTAGAAGCCTAGGAGCCGGCTCCAATAAAGGGGAGCCGGCTCCCATGGGAAAAAAAAACCCCTACGAGTGTTTTCTGCAATTTTTCTGAAGTTCAGGGGCTTAAAGGTAATTACTGGAAAGTGATGGGGGGTTTTAAATGATTAAAATTAACTTGTTAAAGCCTTCAAATAGTTGGTTTATGCTAAGGTGCTAAACCTAAATGCATGTCATAAAACATAAGCTTATAATAGGCCTACTGTCAAGGAAGGAGGAATGCTTGTTTTGCTAAGTTGTTTTGACAACTTAATTTGGACTGACATTGTAATTATTGTTAGAATTTATATCAATGATATATTTAGCATAGTTCAGTTCCAGGAATGTTGGTTATGACGTCATGTACTCGTATCTAATAAGTTGTATATTGTCGAGAGTAGTGGAAGGTTAGTTGCTAGTTTCGTGTTAGCAAATTAAATGAACTGGTATAAAATACTTTTGAAGTTTCATATGATGTACTTAAACTTTGGAGTGTCATTATATCCGACACAGAATTTTATAATGGGGAATTACATAGATGCCATGAGATTTAATTATAGATTTGCATGCCGTAAAGGATTTGGGAGGATGTAAATGCTAGTCATCATTTTAACATTTAAAACGAACTAGTATGGATGTGTTGATTTGGAATTCTAGTATAATGTGTAGTTTAAAATTTTGATATTCATTATATTATGTTATGGAGGATAATTGCTGAACTGTTTTAATTTTGGTTCTTTCAATTACATGGAAATGGATGGTTTAAATCGTTTATTCTTATTTTAACAATTTAAAAGGAGGATCTATGATTATAAACATATACTGGATGCATGATAGGATCTTATCAATATCTGATTTCTATTGTGTTGGTTTCCGGATGTATTTGATGTTCAAACATGTGTGCATCATTGATGGATCATTTGCATTATATGTACCGGTATGGTACAGTGACATATTAGGGATGGATTAGATCAAAAAAAAGCTAAGTCCTACCCCTTTCATACATATGGAATGGATTAACTCAAACAGTTAACTCCTACATAGATGCATGTCCTGTCAACTAAAACAGTTGAACGACATAATGGATGGTTGCTTTACTTTTCTGTATTAAGAAGAGATTTAAATATATACTTAAGTGCCGTGATACGAGCTTGAGTCTCCTGATCATGGTTAGGGTGCGTACATCGCCTAGGATTGATAACCAGGCCTGATGATGTTTCCTTGGTTGTTCTACTCGGGTTGAGACGGATTATGTGGGCTGGTGAACGTCCTATAGTATGTACTTATATCTATATGGACTATCTTAGCTATTGTTGAGCTATCTAGGATGTATCTGCGTATCGGGTTTATGTATGGATTGTAGTGGCATGGAACTTGCATGTGGGCCTGACCCACCCTTATTTTTCAGGTGATCGTCTATAACAGGTTTAGAGCTTGTTCGTGGTGATGCAGATACAGTCATTCACTCTTCCGACTAAATAGGATTTTTCTTTCTAGTTTTAGTTTTGGATTTTATTCTATAAAGTTTTATCAGTTGAGATTATTAGGGGTCCACTAGTTGGATTCCCGAGTTGTACGGATTGGAAAGTTAATTTATATTAAAACTTTTATTTTTGGAGGTTTTACAATTAGAATTCTTTTCAGCATATCATTATTTTATTCTTAATTCAGTTTTATTCCTGCTTGTTTATATATTGATTGTCTGGTATCCTTCGGATCTGTGCCCGGACTTGATCACCCGTGGTTCTAGAATCGAGGGATATCATAACAATTCATGCTTGTTACTTGATGTTCCATGCTTATGAATGCAAGTAGTATAACTCTCTAGCTTGTTAGTGTGTTGATTGTGAGCTTAAAGGAAAGAATAATGGCTTAATTTGATATATTGTGCTATTCACTAGGTTGTCTAGACAATATATACTTAATTAGTCATTCATACTTGTTGATTCAATCAATCACACCTCTTTGTATTGCAACACATATTTTCCCTCATTCATTACACATTGAGTGTCTAGAAAGGTGATGTTTAGTGGTGACCTCTAGATCCCAAGACCTCTCTCTCTCTCGTTCTCTACCCTTTACTTATTTTAAATGCTTTGCATTAAATTTATTTACATTGTAGTTTAATTAACCAATCAAACCATCTTTTGATCACTTGACCTACTAGTCCGACCTTGTTTCCATATTAACATTGCCCCCAATCCCTTGGGACAATCCTTACTCACTCTAGCTATATTAGTAGTTAAAGGTAGTAGTGACATTTTATAAATTCAAACTTGGCCACACTTTATTTTAATTTGGTTGCTTCAGCAAGCGACACACCACTCCTTATACTTCAAATAACCTAAACTGATTTTTATGGGATTTTTTCATCCATTCTACATTGGTCTACATTAGGATTCATTTTTACCAAAACTGTCAAAAATCCAAATTTGTACTAAAACTGAATTTTTACATTTTGATTTTGTTGGATTTTAATTTTTTTATATTTTGTATTGAATCCAAATGGGGGGTACTTCCTTATTTACATTATAAACTTAAAGTAAATGGACGTATAAAAATAGTAAAGACATGCAGAAACCCTATGCCTCAAAATGCAGAAATGCAGAAACCCTCAAAATACAAAAAAAGTCATACACATTGAGGGAGCTGACTCCATGTGAGACAGAGCCAGCACTTAATATTCCAGTAGCCTATTTGTCACGAAAAATACCAACTCCCAGGTAGAGAGCAGACTCCTAATTGAGGGAGCAGGCTCACAGATAAAGAGAGCCGACTCCCAAGTTGGGGAACAGGCTCTCAGAGGTAGAAAGCCAGCTCCATGCCATGGAAAGCCGGCTCTCAGAACAAAGGGAGCTGACTCCCTTTGAAGACAGAGCCTGCTCCTTCTGAAAAATTCAAATCCAATGGCTGTTTTGTCTTGTGCTTTGTGCTGTCCACCTCTAGCATTATTATTCAGCTCCTAAAACCTTTATAAATAACAAGGGAATGTCTGAACAAAATAGATACACCATTTGAGAGACATTATATTGCATCAGAGAGCTTTTGTTCTCATATTCTCTTTATCTCTCTCACTTCATTCTTATATTAATCTTGAGAGATTCAACTAAGGATTCAAAGGACTTTTGTTCTATTCTACACTTGAGAGATGTTATTGAGTTCATTAGACATTTTATTCTTCACTTAAAGCATCTTCTCTCATTCATAGAGTGTTGAGCTTCAATCTATTCATCTATACTCTAATTGTGAGTTTTGATTTACATATCAATCTTTGAAAGATATATTTGTATGCAATAAATCTGATATTCATTTATAAAGGCTAGTGTGGCCCAAGGAAGAAGAAGCAAACTAGCTTAAATTTGTAAAGGTTGGTGTGACCCAAAGGAAGACTAAGAGAGGTTGTCTCTTAGTAAGGTGAAACAATAAGTTGCTTCATGTAAAGGTTTGCTCTTCACCCATAAAGAGAAGCCATAGTGGATTGGGAAGTCTCAAGAGGGATCTTAAGTCGAGGAGTAGAAGTTTCCGAACCTCGCTAAAATTGCCGAGTCATTGTTTGCAATTTTCCTTCCCTTATCTTTTTTATAATTATGCTATAAATTGTTTACGTTCATACCTTAATTCATTATTGCATAATTGGTTAGATTGTTGATTAGAAATTGTATTTCTATAAATTGCGAAAATTGGCTATTGATTCTATTCAACCCCCCCCCCCCCCCTATAGAGTCAATTCTTGGGTAACAATTGGTATCAGAGCCTAACTCTATTTAAAAAACTTAATCGTCTTAGATTACGATCATGGCCAACAATGGTAGTATCACATACTTAAAAGGACAATGCAACAACAAACCTCCTTATTTTGATGGAAATTATTATATCTATTGGAAAATTCGAATGAGGGCCTTCTTAAAAAGTATTGATATTGATTTATGGAAAGTTGTAGAAAATGGTAGTCATATCCCAACTAAAGTTATTAAAGGGAATGAAATTCCTAAATCAAAAAGTGAATGGGATGAAAATGATGATAAATTAATTTAATATATTGCTTTAACCATATGTTATCTTTATTGTGCGTTAAGCAAAAATGAGTTCAATAAAATTATATTTTGTAAAACGGCTAAAGAAATTTGGGGCTTGCTTGAATTAACCTATATTGGATCAATTCATGGTAAAGAATCATATATGTATATGCTTATTGATAAAGATGTATTTTCTAGCATAAATGAAAATAAATCAATTAGTGAAATGCACTCTAGTCCTACTAATGTTACTAAGTCTCTTGGTAGAACTTACTTATCTTCATATAGTGAAGAAAATGATGTAAATCAAAATAATAGTATAACTCTCCAAGCTACTAACAAAGAAGCGAGTGGCATCAAAGAGATGGTTAAGTATGATGACGATATTGCTCTTTGTCTAATGGCCAACGAAAATAAGGCAAATTCTAACTATGATGATTTTGATGTAAATGTTTCCTATAATGAGTTAGTGGATGAGCACAATGAATTACTTGATGCATTTAAAGAGTTACAAGGTCTGCTAGAAAACATACTTGTGAAATGTGCTTCCTTTAAAAAGGAAAACCATGATCTCTTTCAAAGACATGAAAAAGTTCAAATGGAAAACGACTCTTTGAAAAAGGAAAATCATTATCATGTGCAAAAATTAGAAAATATTCAAATTGAAAATGAGTCATTGGAAAATAAAATAAAATGTGTATTCTCTAAAGAGTCTTCATCAATTGATCTTATTTTCGAAAATGAGTCTTTAAAGAAAATCATTGATGATCAAAATGACATTTTAGCAAAGTTTACTAAAGAAAAGAGAATTTGAGTATTATGCTTGGTAATCAAATAAGTGTCTTCTTAAAAAATGAGATAGGATATGATCCTCATATTAAAGATGCATGTTTATTGGAAAATAGAAAATCATTAAAAGATTCATTTGTGAAGAATTCTTTTACATGTTATTATTGTAAAAAGTTTGGATATAAAATTTATAGTTGTCCATTTAGAAAGAAGACTACAACTAAAAGGATTTGGGTTCCAAAAAGGACTTATATGCCATTACTTAACTCATATGGACCCAAGAAAATTTGGGTACCAAAAGAAAATTTCTTAAGTTTATCTTGTAGGTTTGCTTGATGGCATCTTCTTCATTGAAGAATAATGAAGGTAGCATTATACTTGGGAACAACCCCAAGAGCAAGGTATTTGGTGAACTCCACATAATATCTTCATACTATGAATTGCTTCATTATTTATTTCATGATTTATTGTTATTATTCATATATTGTGAAATATTTCTTTTATTGTAATTCAGGTATTCATCAATTATAAAAACTGTTTTTAATGCATGCTTTCATTGATTGAAAAACAATTTTCTACATGCATTATATTCATATAAATTACTTGTAATTTCATTTGGAATGCTATACCTTGAATTAGAATAAAATTATTTTTAAAAGGTGTAAATTTTAGAAAGAACTTTGCTTTCCAATAAACTAACATTCTTTAAAATTGTATATTTGATTATGGAAAGAAGTGCATCTTCCTTAAAATTGTTGAATCCTTTAAAGATTTCGGGGGTACTGTGTTTAATGTTGCCTACTTAGAAAGAATTATGCTCCTCTTTGTCAATTCTTGAATTTCATTACAGACAATGCTCATAGAATTACATTATGATCCATTTATGAAAGGTTGTTACTTTACTCATTTTTATTTATCTCATATGGATTCATTGAATTGAATGTAATCATAAGCATGTCTATTTATTGAATTGACATTTACACTAGCATGCTAAAGACATTTAAATTGATAATTTAGTTTGAAGCATGTTGATTAAAGTTAGTGTCACATTTGTGTTTTGTATTGAATTGTGTTCCAAAATGAACCTTGTTAATGTGTTCTAACTCACGAGGACCCTAAAAGAATTGGGTACCAAGAATGCCACTTAAGTATGTTTTATAGGTTTTAAATCCTCTTCACTCAAGAATAAGTGGATTCTCAAAAATGAATTACTAAAATGCATAAAAAGAAATCAAGTAATGATTTCCTCTTACTAACAAAAGGTTGAAGGATGCACTACATTGAGAAATCGTGCAAAAGCTAATGGAATTATTTGCTTTGGTAAATATCCCTTTCTTCATCACAAATGTGCTTCTAGTTGATAAGCTTAAATGTAACTTGATTGTACTAGATAAAAGGTAATACATGATTATTTTCATGGCATAATTAATGTGGATAGTGATCTTGACATGAATGCTACTTGTTGCTAAAAATGTCTATATTATAGATTTTGATATGAAAGTAGTATGTTATGACACATTGTTGATCCTTAATACTACTTCATTTAAAGTTAATTGAATCTATTAAAGTGGCAATGTCTAACAAAATCATTTATATGCTTTTGTGATAATAATTGGTTATCGACATTTTATTGGTATCACTTCTTGTATGTATGAAATGAGGTTTTTGGACTTGAAAATTCTTATATGGACCTGAGATAATGAGAAATCAAATAAGTCCTCACTTGAGAACCTCAAGGATAAAAACTTCTTAGAAGAGCCATTTCATAAGAATTAAGAATGGAAATTTATAATGCCTTCATAAAAGTTATTGAAGTGTTCACTACCATCAATTTGATCAATCATTGGTGAATATTTTATAACGGCTTGATAGAGAAACCAATCCTTTTTTTAAAGGTAGTTATGCTTTTAACTTTGATCCTTTACTATAAAAATCTACATCATAATAGGTATTATGGGTCATTATTGGTAATAATTGGCATAATTATTGTGACGGCCCTGGTTTTTCAAGCCATTGCGTCCAGTGATGAACCGAAGATTAACCTGATAACGGATCCGAATGCGGAAGCGAAAACAGAAAATAAGACTCTAAGAAGTCAAAGTGACCTTCCATGAGGTCGTGGAACTCAACAAAAACTGATGTGGAAGTAAAAGATCAAAAATATGACAAATAAGCCCCTAGGGCAAAATGGTAATTTTTTAAAACTATGGATTCGGGTGCCACCGAGCACACTGCTAGAAAGACAATGAAAAACTAAACAAGATGGACTCAAGAATCACATGATTCGGAGTCCGGACGAAGGAGAAATGACATGACGAAGAAAAACGAGCACTTAAGGCAAAAAGGGTAAACTGGTAATTGTCCAGGAAGATCCAGGTGTAACCAAGCACACCGTTGAAAACACAACGAAAAATTAGTCAAGTTCAAAAAAAATTCACTCGATTTGGAGTCCGAACGAGGGAGAAACATGGGTTTGAAGTTGAGACGTCACGGCAGCCCGACGAAAGCCATGGCAACCCCATGCGCGCTCCCACCGACGCCCAAGGGCATGCACATGCTGATAGCAAGAAGAAAAAAAAATGTGAGTTTCCAAAATTGAGACTTGAAACGGAGTCCGAAACGAGATTTTCTGGAAAAACATGAAGAAGAAACCCCCCCTAAAATTAAGTTTTCTACTCGATTAAGTGAACAGAAATGAAAAAAACACAATGTGAAATACCTGAAATGCCCCTAGATCAGAAGAGGTCAAGAGGGCCCAAAAAGATGCTACAGTGACTGGCCATATATGAGATCAAAAACGGGTTACCAAACGAATTTTTCTGGAAAAACACGAAGAAGAAATCTCTCCCGAAATCAAATTTTCTACCTAGTAATATGGGAGAAAATGAAAAAAAACTCGCTGCAAAATGCCCAAAATGCCCCTCCATGAAATCTGGTCATGAGGGTTAAAAAGCTGCTAAAATACAAAACTGAAAGTTGAACTTTGCGAGGGATTTCCGGTACCAAGATGACATTTTCTGGAAAAACACAAAGAAGAAATCCCCCCCCCCCCCCCCCAAATCACGTTTTCTAAGTGACCATATAAAGACTGAAATTTATTTATCGAAAGAAAATCCAAAAATGCCCTAAAATCATATTATGCAATAAAAATACAAAATGAGTCCATATGAGGCTTAAATCACCAAGGAAGAGGTTTCTCTTGAAAACGATCATGCACGCAAACGTAACTTACCTATTTGGACGTGTTACAATGGTCCATGACTTTAAAATACTGCCGATGCAAAATCCGACCCCCCAACGGCCAAAAAGGCAAAAATGAACACGAAATGGGAAATTTGAAAACCAAAATTAACAAATGATTTCAAATTACTATTTGGCCCTTGGCCACACTTCAAACATGATTAATGAGACCCTATGGAAGAAAAAAAATGGAATTCCCACACCCGATGCAACCATGGTGAAACAATGACTTGTGATTTTTCAATATTTTCATAATATTTCATGAAGTCAAAAGTTACCTAGTATACAAAGTACATGTTATTGGCCTTCGGCAACATCTCATACATGTCAAATACATTACAAAAGGTGTACTTATGTACACATTACATATATGAAATCAAGGATACAAGTTTTGACCTATAAGGCTACAAAATGACATTTCATGCTAACAGTTGCATAAAATGGAAACTTAAAAGCTACATGTCATCCAAAGTATGATGAGCATCACGAACCAAGTCTTCGTACCTGAAACAAATCCCCAGTAACTTCGGGGTGAGTAACATAAAGTTACTCGTAGGAAATGAGCATGCATCGACCTAGCATTTTACAAGGTTATTACATTTACATGAAGCAATTCAAGGATTATGCTACCTAACGTCTATGTCATAAGTGAGACTCAGGGATCATCCTAAGCTACTCATGCAATTGAAATGAACAACGGCATACAAGTATAGATACTCAGGTATACAAAACGATGCTAAAACACGATATACAACATATAAGCATACATTTCCGAGTATATTAAACCATATTAAGACAAGTCATGCAATGTCTAAGTATATTTACACAAGTACACATTTAATGTGGAATCTCATATATCAAGTACACAAAACAAGCATACTAAATGCTATTTAAACTCATAGAACAAGTATACAAGTTCAAGTATACTAAACAAGATTCAAATACTCAAAGCAAGTATCAATTCTCAAGCTACAAGTAATCCATGATTAACAACTTGAAATTAAACGCGAAATCAAATAGTGGAAAGACTAGGACATGCGATCGCTAGACTAAGCAAGTATTTTCGAGTAATTACGACCCACAAGGTACCACCTAGTACGCATTTATGACTTAGAGGACACTTGTCCACCTACTAAAGCCAAACCCTGGCCATCACATAAATTATGTCCTCATAAGCTTTCCAAAATCAATAAGTTCAAAACTTATACAAAATAAAATGCAAGTTATCACATTCCATGCACAAGTAAGGTGAATCTATACAAACTATGTCCTAGAATTCAAGTTTATATAGCATATGACATGTCATGTCCTCAAATACTAAATAAGTTACAATTTAGTAACTAGCTTTCAAATTAAACAATTGTAATATTCTAACAAGTTATATACCAACACAAGATATATTTAAACAAGTCATATAAGACAATAATATCCTATATCATGCAAAGTCCAATTCCTTGATTTAAACATAAAAACAATTTCAAAGACATAGTTAAATCCATGGAACAAGTAGATAGAATTTAATTAACTAAAATAATTAAATTCTCTAGATTTCAAATCAATCCCAAATAATCTCAAATTAATATATGTTAAGGGACATAGTATAGTCTTCACATATATCACATCAAATATCGAATCAATGGATTAAAACACTTAAAATAAAATTAATTAAACTCATTAATTAATTTTCTCTAGATTTCCAAATAACTTCAAATGTCCTCAATTTTACATAGGTTGAAGAACATACCAAGGCCTATTTTAATATCGCATTACAAGTTGATTTCATACTTGTTATAACTATGCAAATTAATCTTTCACAAAAGATAAATATTAAATAAAATTTGCATTTCTTATTCAAATACTCCCAATTTAATATATGTTGATATACATATCAAGGCCTAATTTTTTAGCATGCCACAATTTAATTCTAAGGTACACACCTTCATGAGAATTAAATCTTAAATATAGAAAATAATTAAATTAAATTCTAAAATTTGAACAAAGGCATGCTCACAAGTTGTATATACTTATATAACAATCAATACAACATTAATATAAACCTAAGACATCCCCTACCTCAATTTGAGACGAAAATCTCAAAAGCCACTAAAATAAAACCGCTCCGAATCCGATGATACTTCGGGGTTTTGTCGGGGACAACGCCGTGATCCATAAACCACAAGGAAGACATACCAAAATCCTAACTTGACCTCAAACCTGAACTCAAAATTTGGCCAAAAACGGGTTCTAATAAGGGGAAAAGATGCGCGTCATCAAGACAAAAACAAAACGCAAAGGCCCTGTGACTTTATAACAAAGGGAAGGAGGTTTAATTGATAAATGAAGAGTGGCAGCCCCCCTTGGGCTGCCATGGCAGCTACTGGTCGTGCATGAAGAGAGGAGAAGATGACTTTTTAATTTTATAACCCCCTATTTATAGGAAAACCCTAAAAGTGCCCCGAAAGGGCCCCGCCGGGTCTGGAAAAGTGGAATTTGAGCAGACGCGCTCAAATAACAAAACTCTGTGAATGAAAAAGAACCAAAATAATAAAATATGAACAACGGAAGAAACGGCATCAAAAATCGAGTCCCAAACAGAAAGATATGCCAGAAACCCTAAAAGTGGGGGAAAACGATCAGAAGGCAATTCTAAGAGTATACGACTCGATGAAAAGTGAAAATAAATCCCGTACGAGGATCCAAGCTCAAAACGAGGCATTTTTGCAATAACTTTCATTAATTGCACAATGGCCCCTCCAAAAAGTGAAAACTGCACTAATGACTCAGAATGAAAATATTTTTCAAAAATATTTTCTTAAAAACCCCTGAAATAAAATATCTCCAAAAGATATTTACGAAAAATACCCCAAAAAATAAAAATGTTTCTGAAGAACTTTACATCCATACCCCTATGAACACCGGGAGCAACCAGAGTACTTTCCTACAAAAGTAAATATACTTATTTCGTGGTCCAAATGAAGATACATGAAGTGAAAAACCAACTCCGAATATGAAAAGTGAGGTTGTGCCAAAAAGTGACAAATAATTTTAAGATGAGTGCAAAATAAATTGAAATTAGCATGTAAAGTAAACTTAATTTCTTCTAAGGAGTGAAACTCCATTAGTGTCATGAAAATCATAATTCATATATTTATTTGATACTTTAATATTGAGATTATAAATCTTAAAGAACACTTTGTTCTAGCTTAGATGGCTAATGTGATATCAAGTGTTATTTTACTTTGATGTATCCATTTTTAGCACTCTAGAACTTCATATGATATTTTTTGATCAATTCTTAAAGAATGTATCAAAAAGAGATATTAAGCTCACGCACATGGAAAGTCATGTAGCCATACTCTAACTACATCTCTTAAAGAAGATAATTTGATATCAAGGTCTAAATCTATATATCATTGCTTTTGCAATTTAGAACTTCATGAGATATTTTGACGTCTCAATCTATATATCATTGCTTTTGCAATTTAAAACTTCATGAGATGTTTTAACATCACCTTGAGAAATATGTCTAAGAGAAATATTGAGCTTATCCATTTGAAAAATCATGTAGCCAATTATCTCTAATCATATATATCTAAGAAAATATGTTTTTGCATAATTGAAAATTCATTTCATATAACTTGAGTAATGACACTACTTGCATATGTTTTATGTTTTACGTGCCACATGTGAATTTTATCATTCAACCATATGCTTGTAAAAGAGGATCTTTTGGTATAAAAGACTTAATTTATATATTATTACTTTTAATAAGGTGTATCCATTAAATGATATATGCACACTCATAGGGGGAGATTATTAATAATCTCTTATTAATGTTTATTGCATGACTTGTTATGCTTAATTGACTTATTTTGAAATTGTCAAGTATGCTACAAAATGACTTGTTAGTCATCAGATTCATACTCATTAGCTTTCATGATTTTAATGAATTTTTTTTTTTATTCTTGAAGATATCAAATGGGAAAAATATATTAAGATTGAAGTACACTCAAGTTCCTATATTGACTTTTGCAAAGGTTGTTTGCCTTTTGGCTTATTCTAGTCCGTGTTTCATTTTATATATATATGTATGTATCTATGTATACTTTTGTGTACGTTTTGCTTATTTGAGTTTTTTTTTTTTTTTTTTTGGTTTATACTTTGTATATGCCATAAACCTTAATGGTGCATTGAACTCATGTTATTAATAAAATTGGCTTCTTATGATATAATTGCTTATATGTTTTATTCTAAAGCACATTATAATCATTATTACTATATTGCCAATTCTTGACTATCATTGCTTCACTATGGCAATTCACTATGTTAAATGGTCTATGCTAAATGAAGTTGTCTAGGCCTCCCACCTTTTTGAGATGACAAAAAGGGAGAAATATGTGTGATATGATTCAAATGCTTAACAATCAAATGTTTGATGTTATATATATCATTATAATTATATTTACATGATATATCTTTTTTTTTATGGAAGCATGTTGATAGGGGGAGATTTATAGAAATTTCTTAGAGCTTAAAATCATCTTATATACATATAAATGTCTAAAATTCATTAAGAATGTACAAGTATAATATTTTATGATATTATGTTCATTGTATGCACTTTGATAGAGGGAGCATTTTTCAAATGCCACTCCACTTGCTTATGAACACATCAATGTTTTGTCATCATCAAAAGGGGGGAGATTGTTGACCTTAAGGATTTCATCCAATGGCAATCTAGTTGTTTTGATAATAACAAACCATTAATGGTGTTTAAAGACTAATGTTTACATTGAGTGTTATATAAATTATTCATATTCAAAGAATGACCTCAATGAAGTTATAAAGATCATTCCAAGTATTTCATTATTCAAGATCACATCAAGGAAAGAAATGGATACAAACAAGTCTTGAAATTGCAAAGAGCCAAATGCAAAGTCCATCCAAAAATAGCTTAGACTATAATGAGCAAGCAAGTAACTCAAAGAAATGATGAAAGTAAGGATACCTCAAAGCCTAAACAATCATGGACAACGCATGAAGAAAATGGGTAGATATGATGGTGAGTGTTTAGGATTCAATATGAAAGTATTTATGAATCTATTTTAAGCTCATCTCTATAGGACTATACATATCGTATCATCATTTATATGTTCCTATATTCATTAGCAATTGACTATGCACTTCATTCACATATTAAATAGACACATGAATTCATTGCTCAAGAATGAGTTAGTTCATGCTTGCTTAAGCTTTGAAAGAACTCATCACTTGTGCTAGAAATGTTAAGACCATACATATCAATTATATGATTCATATTGGTCAATTATTAAGGCATGAGAAACCTTCATTTCCATAAGTTGGCGAAGGACCCCTGAATGTGCGTCATGAAAAACTATGTTTTTGGCTAAGTATGAAAAATGGTTAAGCGTGAAAAATGAATTTTTGAAATAATGATTATTTCAAAATAATTTTTTCCGGTAATTACTCTTTATACTTCAAATAGCCTGAACTGATTTTATGTGATTTTTTCATCCATTCTACATTGGTCTATATGAGAATTCATTTTTACCAAAACTGTCTGTGACGGCCCTGGTTTTTCAAGTTAATGTGTCCTGTGATGAACAGAAAATTGACCCGATAACAGATCCGAATGCGGAAGAGAAAATAGAAAACAAGACTCTAAAAAGTCAAAGTGACCCTCCATGAGGTCGTAGAACCCAATGAGAACTGATGCGGAAGCAAAAGATCGAAAATATGGCAAATAAGCCCCCAGGGGCAAAATAGTCATTTAATATGGAAATGACATTCCTAGAATGTAAATTATTCTCGAGACACATCCGTGACATCCCGTGAAGTCAAGGAACTCAAAAGAAAGTAGCGGAAGCGAATTACAAGAAAACCGGACAAAAATAGCCCCAAGGGCAAAATGGTCATTTCTGAAAAATATAAATTCGGGTGCCACCGAGCATACTGCTAGAAATACAGCAAAAAAAATAATCAAGATGGACTCAAGAATCGCATGATTCGGAGTTCGGACGAAAGAGAAACGGCATGACTAAGAAAAACGAGCACTTAGGGCTAAAAGGGTAAATTGGTAATTATCCAAAAATATTTGGGTGCAACCGAGTACACCGTTGGAAAGACAGCAAAAAATTAGTCAAGTTCAAAAAAAAGTTCACTCAATTTGGAGTCCGAACGAGGGAGAAACGAGGATTTGAAGTTAAGACGTCGCTGCGGCTCGACGAAGGCCATGGCGCACATGGCGCCCATGCACTAGCCCACCGATGCCCATGCCGGCGCCCAATGGCATACACAAGCTGACAGCAAGAAAAAAAAAAAGTGAGGTTCTAGAACTGAGGCTTGAAACGGGGGTCAGGACGAGTTTTTTTGGAAAAACACGAAGAAGAAACCTCCTCCCCCCCCCCCCTAAAATCGAGTTTTCTACCTAACTTCGCAAAAAGAAACGAAAAAAACTCACTGTAAAATGCCCAAAATGCCCCTCCAAGAAATCTGGTCATGAGGGTCATAAAGTTGCTAAATGAAAACTGGAAGCTGAAACTTCACGAGGGATTTTCGGTACCAAGACGACATTTTCTGGAAAAATATGAAAAAGAAAGCCCCCCTAAAATCACGTTTTCTAAGCGACCATGTTAAAAGAAGAAAATAAAACTGATGTGAAAGGTCTAGAATACCCCTAGATCAAATTATGCAACAAAAGTGCAAAATGAATCCCTATGAGGCTCAAATCACAAAAGAAAGGGTTTTTCTTGAAAACGATCATGCACGCAAACGTAACTTACCTATTTGGACGCGCTACAATGGTCCATGGCTTAAACATTCCACCGATGCAAAATTCGACCCCCCAACAGCCAACAAGGCAAAAATGGACATGAAATGGGAAAAATAAAAACTAAAATTAGGAAATGGTTTCAAATGACTGTTTGGCCTTTGGCCACACATCATACAAGATAAATGAGACCTATTAGAAGTGCCGGAACACACTTTGCACCACCCGATTTGAAAATGTACCCTTAAAGGCTCGGATTCTACTATTTTAGCCCAAAATGCAATATGTGAACTAAAATACAAAAATGAAAACTAAATGGGGTTTGGCCCCACACCTCACATATGGCAATTGAATGCTAAAGGATGAATTACATACGCAATGGACGCACCGGTGAAAAAATGACATATTGAAACCCAAGTTTTCATACTTTTCACATTAAAGGCAAAATTCATCATTTTTCAATATACAAGGATTACAAATGAAGTTTGGCCCTTGGCCACATATTATATACATAGAATGAATATCAAAAGATGTGCTTAAGCACATATTACAATTTTGGAATAAAATATTCACATTTGACAAAAAGACTACGAATGGCATTTCGAGCCATCCTTTACAAACCTTCTAGTCTACAATCATCCGAGCAATGATGAACATCACGAACCAAGTCTTCGTACCTGAACAAATCCCCCAGTAACTTCGGGGTGAAAAAACAAGTTTACTCGTAGAGAATGAGCATGCATCGACTCGATTTCTTTAGAGATTTTTACATTAACTTGCAACAATTAAAAAGGGTCATGCCACCTAATGTCTATGTCAAAGGTTAGACTCATGGAGCATCCTAAGCTACCTTAGATCATTTCTAGCATAATCACATCGTCCATGCAATTCAACAACATAGAAGCATGTTATACAAGGTAACAAGATGTAGATTCTCAAAGCCATCAACTTAAAATCTAAAGCATGAAATTAACAGAAGTGGGTCATGCCACCTAACGTCTATGTTCAAAATGTATCTATAGGATCATTCCTAAGCTATATTAGAATATCAAAACACAATTTACAATATCAATGCAATTTTTAACTAACATTAGAACTTCTAATACAATGCATCAAAACATGATTTCTCAAAGTTAACATCTTGAAACTTAAAATGGGAAATCATATATGGAACAACAAGTTACAACATCATCTAGCTATCAACTTGAAATGAAATGTGAAATAAAACAAAGTGGATACTTGGACGTCACGCCGGATCAGACCGACACTATAGTTACTTTAGGGTTACTAGCCCACGGGTAACCTCCCTATGTGCGCGTTAGACTATATAGAGGGACAATTCCCCGTACTAGAACCAAGTCCTAGCCGTAGCCAAACAACGACATCCCCAAGTTTCCAAAATTAACAAGTTGTGCAACAACGTATATATCAACATGTATATACAAGATATCTACCATGCACAACTGAATTTAGAAACGCATACAATATATGCTCTAAGTCCACAACTATTATGGCATGACAAATGTCAAATCTTCAAAGCGCGATTCGTTATGCACTATAACAATATAATTCAATATTAAAAATATAAACTGAAAAATCCAATACAAGTCCAAAATCATGATTTAAATATATAATCAATGTCAAACACATGATTAAATCATTAACGCAATAAAAATGGAAATTAATTACATCACCTAATTAATTCCTCTAAGTTTCAAATCTCAATTAAATGACCTCAAATTAACACATGTTAAACAATATAGCATGGTCATCACCTATATTCATTCTAAAACTCAATTAGGTTGTTAGAATAACAAAGTAGAACTTTAATTAAATCATGCTAATTTAAATTCCAAGGTTCTAAAATAACTTCTAATGGTCCCAAATTAATATATGCTAATAAACAAGTCATGGTCATTACAAATATCAAGTTAAAAACTTAATTAAGTTAAGGGAACCATTAAATAGATTTTAATTAATCATTTTAATTAAAATCTCTAGATTTTTAGACTTATCTAAATGCTCTCAAATTAACATATGTTATGGAACATGCCAAGGCCTATTGTAATAACACATTATAAGTTTATTTCATTCAAGTTACAACCATGTGAATTAAACTTTTACAAAATAAAAATATTAAATAAAATTTGCAATTCTTATTTAAATGATGCCAATTTAATATATGTTAACAAGTATGCAAAGACCTAAATTACTAGCATGCCACACTTAAATTCCAAGTTGTATATTATCATGAGGTTTAAATCTTAAACAAAGAAATTAATTAAATGAAAGGTTTCAAAACCTAATCAAATATTTTAGATTTAATATATGTAAAACTATATGGCATGCACATCAAGAATATCAAATCGGAAATCCAATGGGATGAATAGTGCACTTGGAGCAAATTAATTAATCAATTTAATTAATTATCTCTAGATTTTAAAACACCTCCGATTACTCTCAAATTCACCTATGTTAAAGAGTATACTAGGGCCTAATATAATATGCTAACACATATTAATTTCAACCTAGTTAAAGCCACATGATTTAATATTTTATTCAAGATAAATATTAAATAAAATCATCAATACTTGTCCAAATGATCTAGATTTAATATATGTCAATCAACATGTCAGGGGTAATATTCTATCATGCCGCATGTTTAAACAAAGCTATAATCAACTGGGAAAATCAAATCCTTCACAAGAAAAATAAATAATAAAATTTCTAGATTTTGTGATTCAAGCATGTAATCAAGTTGTATAGGCATCACAAGCATGTAATATAGCAAGAAAGTAAATTATAACACCCCCTACCTCAATTTGAGATGAAAACCTCAAATCCCCATTGAAAAAAAAGTGTTCTGAATCCGCCGAAACTCCTAGGTTTTGTCGGGGACAACACGATCTACATGAATACCCAAGAAACCCCATGAAAATCACAACTTGACCTCAACCCCAAACTCAAGAAATGGTCAGAAATGAATTCTAATAAGGGGGAATAGTATAGCACGTCGAGGGGAACAATAAATGCAAAGGCCGAAGAATTTCTACTAAGGAAATCGAGTGGAAGAGAAGGAGAAAGGGTGGAAGCCAAGGAGCTCTCATGGATGCCAGCCAAGAGAGTGGAGAAGATGAAGAAAATCTGAATTTTCTTCTTTAAGTCCCCTATTTATTGTAAGTCTCAAAAAGTGCCCCGAAAGGGCCCCGCCGGGTCCGGAAAAGTGGATTTTGAGCAAACGCGCTCAAATGGCAAAACTCCGTGAACAAAAAAGATTCAAAATGAGAAAATATGAACAAAGGAAGAAACAGTATCAAAAACCGAGTCCCGAGAAGAGAGATATGCCCCGAACAAGTTCGGCGGCAACTGGGTCCAGAAATTCTGAAACTGGAGAAAAACTACTAGAAAGAAACTCCAAGAGTCAACGACTCAACGAAATGTGAAAATGAATCCCGTACGAGGATCCAAGCTCCAGACGAGACATTTTGTAATAACTTTCGTTAATTGCACAATGGCCCCTACAAAAAGGGTTAACTGCGAAACTACCCCAGAATGAAAATATCTTCTAAAAGATATTTTATTAGATACTCCTGAAATAAAATATCTTCAAAAGATATTTACTAAAAACACCCCAAGAAAAGAAAAAGATTCTGAAGAATTGTGCATCCATGCCCCTATGGACACTGAGAGCAACCAGAGTACTTTCTTGCAAAAATAAAGATACGTATGTCGAGGAAACTACTCAAGATGAAGGCAAGTGAAGTCAAAAACTAACTCCGAGCATGAAAAGTGAGGTTTTGCCAGACAAGTGACAAACGGGGAAAAGACAGTATAAGGAAAAAATGAAACAGGGAAAAGGACGAAAGGCGCATAGTGTCGAAAAACGAAAAATGCGAAAATGACTCAGTCCTCAAAAGAAGTTGTCAATCCACAGAAAAGAGTCTCGGAAACCAATTCCGAGCACTTAAGATGACACTAAGTGACAAGAAACAGAGCTCAGAAAGGAAAATTAAACGGAAAAAATTTATCCGCAAAAATTTCAGGAAAAAGGAAGGCAAATGACTGGGTCGTTATACTGTCGAAAATCCAAATTTGTACTAAAACTGAATTTTTACATTTTGATTTAGTTGGATTTCCATTTTCTTATATTTTTTATTGAGTCCAAATGGGGGGTACTTTCTTATTTACATTGTAAACTTAAAGTAAATAGATATATAAAGTCATTTACTTAAATGTTTTCAATAAAAATAAGGTATGGAGAACACTAGGCCTCAAAATGTAGAAATGTAGAAACCTTTAAAATGCAGAAATAGTCATACATTGAGGGAGCCGACTCTATGTGAGACAGAGCCGGCTCTTGATATTCCAGTAACCTATTTGTCACGAAAAATACCAACTCTCAGGTAAAGAGCAGACTCCCAATTGAGGGGAAAGGCTCACAGATGAAGAGAGCCGACTCCTAAGTTGGGGAGTGGGCTTTCAGAGGTAGGGAGCCGCCTCCATGCCATAGAGAGCCGACTCTCTAAGCAAAGGGAGCCGACTCCTTTTGAAGACAGAGCCTACTCTTTCTGGAAAATTCAAATCCAACGGCTCTTTTGTCTTATGCTTTGTGCTATCCACCTCTAACATCATTATTCAGCTCCTAAAACCTCAATAAATAACAAGGAAATGTCTGAACAAAATAGATACACCATTTGAGAGACATTATATTGCATTAGAGAGCTTTTGTTCTTATATTCTCTTTATCTCTCTCATTTCATTCTTATATTAATCTTGAGAGATTCAACTAAAGATTCAAAGGGCTTTTGCTCTAGTTCTAATCCTTAAAGAGCTTTTGCTCTATTCTATACTTGAGAGATCCTATTGAGTTTATTAGAGCTTTTGTTCTTCACTTAAAGCATCTTCTCTCATTCATATCATTCATAGAGTGTTGAGTTTCAATCTATTCTTCTATACTCTAGTTGTGAGCTTTGATTTGCATATCAATCTTTGAGAGATGTATTTGTATGCAACAAATCTGATATTCCTTTATAAGGGCTAGTGTGGCCAACGAAGAAGAAGCAAGCTAGCTTCAATTTGTAAGGGTTAGTGTGACCCAAAGGAAGACTAAGAGAGGTTGTCTCTTAGCAAGGTAAAGCAAAGAGTTGTTTCATGTAAAGGTTTGCTTTCCACCCGTAAGGAGAAGCCATAGTGGAATAGGAAGTCTCAAGAAGGATCTTGAGCCGAGGAGTAGGAGTTTTTGAACCTCGCTAAAATTGCCGAGTCATTGTTTGCAATTTCTCTTCCCTTATCTCTTTTATAATTATGCTATAAATTATTTACATTCATATCTTAATTTCATTATTGCATAATTGGTTAGATTATTGATTATAAATTATATTTCTATCAATTGCGAAAATTGGCCATTGACTCTATTCACCCCCCCTCTAGAGTCAATTCTTGGGTAACACAAGACATTAGTCTAGTCCCAACGTTGTACATATGGTATATCTTATTCATGAGTGTGACCTTTTTGAGGAGGCAATATGCATTAAAACTTTGTCCAATTGTACTTGCTTGGGATAATATTTATAATTTATTAATTTTCTTTTGATTGGAATACAGTCTGGTTGTATTTTGTGTTCATTACTTCATGTCTTGCATGTCATATCTTGTTAGGCATATGGTTTAGATTAGAGACAAGTTCAACTGTCATATGTTATGCCGATTAAGTTGGCACTTTTTTATTGTCACTTTATCTCAACTTTGGAAAGTCATGTTTAAAAATTCTGTAGCGGTAGTATTTTATTCTAGATTGGGTTTTGAAGAAGCACAAGGGGAAATGGGGTTTGGAATAAAGGTTGTTTCCTTTGTCTTTTCATTTGTTTTTGTTATGAAGAATTTTCTTAGCGAAAATTTATACCCCTTGGTGGATCAGCTGGAGCATGAACATTCAGCCAAGGTAACAGGCATGCTTCTGGAGATGGACCCAACAGAGGTTTTGTATTTTCTTGAATCACCAGATGCTTTAAAGGCAAAACTTGCTGAGGCAATAAAGGTCTTGAGGAACGTTGTTTAGCAGCAATCTATTAGCCCAACTAACCAACTTGCCTCTTTGTCCCTGAATGATAACCTAATTTTCTTAGTAAAATTGATTCAAATTTGTGTGCATGTGGTGGCGAGGATACTTGTTTTGGTATTTGGAGTTGATTTTAACATTACTTAGGTTATTGAAAGCATATTTGACTTCTTAATCTTTTTGTCAGTCCTTTGTGAAGATTGCTAAGATTCCATGAATTCTTTGTTATGGTTTCATTGGTGTGAAGACCATCATATGAGGATACTTCTAAGGATAATTTTATTTAATTTTTATTTATTTATTTATTTATTTATTTATCTAAGCATGTTGCAGCATGTCATTAGTAGTGTCAACTAATGTCCCATAGGGACTTGAAGCCTCAACCTCCAATGCGAGAAGGGGAGGTACACGTTAGACACTTCGTGAAACAAGCATTATCAGCATAGGGACTTGAAGCCTTAACCTCCATTGCAAGGGGGAGATACTGGTTAGACATTTCAGTTCTGTTGTCATTAGATACCTTTTATTTTGGTATGGAATAACGTTCAGTTATAGAGCATTCCCTTCGAGAACTATAAATTGTTAGTCCATATGAACTGTATAAAACACTTATAAGCAAAAGACTATAAGCAACCAAAGCAAACACTTGTGGGCAGCGGAAAAGGAGCAGAATTGTTTGAAAATTGCAACCTTCCTTGGTGTAATACTTAGGTAGTGTTTGGGAGGGCTTTAGGGGACCCTAAAACAAGTTTTTAAACCCAAGAAGCCCTTCAACATATAAAATGATTAGTTATGCACAGTAGTCAAATCTCCATATATGCAACTGGTAATAACATCAAAAGCCAATGACCCTACAATTCTAAACTAAGATTTGACGAAAAAGGGGAAGCCGCATGCGAAACAAGCACTCTGCAAAATTATTTAATAAACTGAAGCTAATGGTGATACAGTACTTGGATTGACTAAATAGGCCTAAGAATGGTTCCAAGACTTGGCCATGGTGGTTGAGAGCTTTAAACAATGGATCTAATAGCGATACATAATTTTGGCTTATGTGGTTGTCAATTAACCTCAAATTCATAGTACGCACCGTAAGCTTGATCTAGTTTTAAAAACTAGATAAGTAAAGTTGAGGAGAACAATTAATCCATAATTTTCAAGAAGAGTGCTCCAACTGTTCAACACAATCTCTGTGTATTTTATCAAACCACAATATACAGCGGATGAGTCAAAGAAACCCACTCATTTGTCACCATAGGACTTAGCCATGCTCTTAATATATTACATCCAAAAGGGTCTGCTCTTCATTAAGCCTCAAGCAATGGATGATCAAGTAGACCCCATCAAACCTGTTCTGGAAATGTTCAAAATGTCTCTCTCTTTTGCTCTTGTTCATTTATATCCGCTTGCCGGTCACCTATCCATATTATTGCTCTGTATTTATCAATTGTAATGGCAGTGCAATGCCAAATTCATCTATGCAGTTGTGGGCTTAACTGTGTTAGGCATCCTTTCACCTAGCAATGTCCCTCTACTTGCCCAATCGTTCTTTGACCACGACAGGGCAATTAATCATGACGGTCACTCCACGTCTCTGTTATCCATTTAGGTGACTCCAAAAGCTTATGATATTAGCAAAGTGTATATTTACTTATAGACGACACATCAGCTATAAAACAATTTATTTAAAAACTTTAAATTGTTATAGAGAATGTAACTTTTTGCTATCTTTTAGCAGGTAACGGAGCTTATTGATGGCATCTTTAGTGGATGTTCCATGAACCATGCTATCGCAGATGGGACATCTTTATGGCATTTCTTAAAGGCATGGTCAGAGATTTTCAAAGTACAAGGACATAATAATATTACCATTTTCCACCCACCAGTTCACAAGCATATCAGCCTTCCCTTTACCCACCATGGTCAATTTATTAGCAGACATGAAGCTCCCCTACTGAGGTGACAGAGTCCATAGCAAAAATTAAAGCAAAGGCCAATTCAGAATGCAAGTCCAACAACATCTCCTCTTTGCAGGCCTTGTTGGCACATGTTTTGAGGTCCATGACACGGGTGTGCCGTCTACCACCTAACCAAAAAACCAGTTGTAGTATGGCCATTAATAACATCCCACCATATCCTCAGGACTACTTTGGAAATTCAATCCAGACGGTGAGAGGAATCGCCACAGCTTGAGATCTGCTTGAATACAATCTTGGGTGGGCAGCTTCACTATTACATCAAGTGACTAATCACAATGACAATGCAATAAGAGAGGGGTGAGGCATGGCTTCAGTCTCCCTTCATATACCAACTAGGACAGTTCTTGGATCCCTGCAGCGTTACAATGGGAAGCTCACTGCGTTTTGACATGTATGGGAATGACTTCAAATTGTGGAAAGGAGGAAGCATGGATTTGGAGTTGTGTCTTTTACAATTTTACCAGATTCAATGAGTGCTGTTGAATCTGATGAGGAGTTCGCGGAGGCCATCCTTTCATCTAATGATATGTACTAATTCACAATTTTTATGTTGAATGCTTCATTTTGCCTTATCACACCAAGCATGCATGGATTGAATGGTTCAATGGATTGACTAGTTTTATGTGAAATTACTTGATTTTGTCTTAGTGGTATTACTACTAGTCTTCTAATCTTGTTACTATCATGGATAAGGTAGCTTCTTGTAGCTGTTTTAAAATTTAGTAGCAGCAATATAAAACAAAAAGTCCTAAGTAATGTTTCCAGTCAGCATATATGTTGTATATGGTGTGTGTGTGTGTGTGTAAAACCAGTTTGTAGTTTGAGCTGCCACTTAGATGAGAAAAGTGATGCCTTAACTTTTCTCGTAGGCAAAAATGACTATGTAACTGTTTATTAAGGCCTCGTGACTTAGTGGTATCTCTTCTACCTCCTAAAGTAGATGGTGAGGGTTCGAGTCTTTAAAAGAGCAAAGTGGGTGTGTGAGTAGTGTATGTGAATTTTTTGCCAATGACAAAATAATAATAATAATAATAATAAATAATAAATAATTACAATATTATAAAGGGAATTACTCAAAGGGAGGCAAGGAAAAAGAAAAAAACTACCAAAAAGTTTGAAAAGAATCAAAACAGCAGGAGAGATAAAAGCCCAAACCCACAAAAAGGTGATCCCAATCAAAAAGTCAAGAAAGAAAAGGGTTAGAAAACATATTTAAGAGGTTGAATATTCATCGATTATGGGGTGAGACTTAGATCTCAAAAGAAAAGACAATTGAATATTAATTTGTGCTTGGAGTAGTACAACGTGACCCAACTCAAATTCGAGAATATATACGTTATTGTGTTACAATTTTACAATCCTCGTGTAATGGCTTGAGCGTGCACATGTCAAAAAATTTCAAATGCAAATTGAGGATTCGTTCTCACTAGACAAATGGGTGTGTTTGGTTTGGTGGTTTATTTGTTTATTTTCTTTTTTCTTTTTTTATAAAATAAAACAAAAAAAACAAAAAAAAACAACAACAACAACGACAACAACATTTATTTGGAGGGGAAGTAAAAGGTTATTTGCCAATTTGTTCTTATTTTGCCTTATCTTTCATCCATTCATAGTCTTTTTTATGGCTCTCTTTTCATTTAAAGGGCTCAATCCCCCTTAATCTAGAGAGATTAATTTTAATGCATCTCCGAATAGATGCGGTCAAAATTCAACTTTCAATGAATGAAAATGATTATCAAATTGACTTAATGTAATTATAAACAATTATGTTATTATTCAAATCTCTCTAGGTGTTAAAAATAATAATAATAATAATCTCTCTTTCTCACCACCGCACAAAATTTATTACTATTACTATTTATTTTTTATTTATTAAAAAAATATATCTCAACACAACCTCTGAAGCTTTACCCAATTTAAGTTGTTACCTAAGTCCTCGTTTGGGGAAATGACTCCCCTAATCCTTGGTCCTAAAATTTTGTTTTTCTTATTCTCCAAATAACTACTTTTTAATATATATATATATATATAAGGCTCATTATAGGTTTTTTGATTTAATATATAAGTATCTCTAATTGCAAGTGTTGTGTTATTTTAGTAATTGAGCTGTTGGGAGTTCGTGTTCAAGAATATTTACTATGTAGTATCTTGTATAATGAATATTATAATGTGTGAGCCGGACATAATAATTTCTCTTAATAATAAAAAATAGTAATTTACTATTTTGTATGGGTACCATATTACCGGTTTGTATCTGTTCTTCTATTATTTTTCTCACATAATTTTTCATAATTTAAATAAGGTGTTTTTATTGAATAACTAGTGTTACAATCTACAACTTTTTTTTATTTGAAAACCTGAATTTGCGAGTTTAGCTTTGTTTTGAGACCCAATATATATATATATATATATACTAGAAAAAATCACGTGCAATGCACGTAAATATAATGTTTGTAAACATTATGAAATATTATATATATATATATATATATATATATATATATATTACATTATTAACAAATTTATGAAATCATAGCAACCTTCAAAATTTAGTTAAAAAAACTTTAAAGAGATAAAGAGAGTTTGTGTTTGTTTGCTTATGCATATAAAAGAAAAGTGTGAAAAAATTGCCTTCAAAAATAAAAAATTATGTATATATATATTAGAATCAACTTTATGAAATTGCAAAGAAAATCCTTTTAATACCTTGAAGAAATAAAGAAGTTCATGGAAAAATTTTCATGCGTGCCAATGAAAAAAAAAAAATCTAGAAAGATTATCTAAAACATGAAAAGTCACGTTTATTAATAAACGCTTTAATAATCATTAGAAAGAAATCTAAACATGAAAAGTCAAGAAAATAATTATTTATTAAAATAATTGTTTTAATAACCATTAAAAAGAAATCTAAAAGGACAACTCTTAAATAACAGTTAGCTAGCAGCCAATTATTATAAAACCTAATTTTAAAAAGATAACTCTTAAAGCATAAAAATTCAAATAAATAATTTTTAAATTAAAAGATCTATAGGTACTTTAAAATGTATATAAATTTTATAAATCCAAATAAAGCTGTAGATTTTTAAAATAATAATAATAGTTTAAATGTGCATAAATTTTAAAAATTTATGCAACATTGCTAGTGATCATTAAGATTGGCAAAGAGAGGGAAATGATTCACCAGTCACTTTCGAAACAAAAAAGAATGAATTTTAAAATGTAAATAAAAATATATAATTAATAATTCATAAAATATTTATATAATTTATTCTCATAGGATTTACTACATAAAATAACTAAAAAAATTATTAAAATAATAGAACAACAAACATTACACAATCTTTTCTTTGTTTTAGTGCTTTAAAGTTCTCACCCCTCATCACGTCCAGTGCTTTGATATTGCAACTCCTTCTCTAATGTGAGCACTTTAAAATTTTAAAAAAGAAATTAGAAAAAAAAACTGCCATATGAATTTAAGATATACATTATGCGCAATAAAAGTTCAAAAAAATAAAAAAAAATTCAAGATCTCATGTCATGAGAAACTCATCTTCATCTATGACTCAATAGCGTTATCTATTTTCTTAAGATGGATAATGTTAATATGTATTGTGTATTATCATAAATCATCTGAACCTCACAACATAAAATTTTAATAACACATGACAAACAGATTTCATCATTAAAAACATTAGAAGAGAAATAAAATAATGAATAATAAATATTATACATATATATTAACAAGAAACATACATTCCGAAAAATAAGGCTGCGACTTGCAACTTGCAATTGATGCATATGAACAGAATCATCACTCTCGTCTTTTTCAAAGTTGTCGTTTGAACATTAGAAAAAAACCTCTGAGAAGAACTTTTTGCATAGACACGTAGAAAGGGAAAGATAGTTTGCAACATGAGTTCAACTTAGGCATCATTTATATAAGATATATAGAAGAGATATATACAGATAAATGAAAAATCTGAATATAAAAGACATTATAGAAGTTATAACTAATGGGGTTCTACAATCGTGAAGTTTCAAACAACAGCTAAAAACTGAAACGACATTTATAAAATATTGAAATTGAGTATATATTATTATTACCAAACAGTGTATATTAAAAATCCAAATATAATACACTTTTATAACAGTCGTGTAATTTCAAACAATAACTTAATTAAAACTGAAATGACGCTTATTAAAATCAAGTATATATTATTATTATCAAAAAGCGTATATTAAAAATCCAAATATAACACAGTCGTGTAGTTTCAAACAACTTGGTTAAAACTGAAACGATGCTTATAAAATATTAAAATCGAGTATATATTATTATTACCAAAATGTGTATATAAAAAATATAATGAGAATACACTTTTATAGGGTAAATAAATATATATATATATATATATATAATAATAGTAATAATAATAATAATAATTAAATAATTAATAATTAAATAATGTAAACCATTAACACTTAAATGTTGCACAAATCATAAACCTGGCTGCGCATTGGCTCACACCAAAATCAAGCCCCCAATAAAAACCCCTGAAAAGGTTTGTGTCCTTTACAAAACCCTTCCCTCTCTCTCATTCCTCTCGCTTTCTCTCTCTAAACCACTGTTACAAAAATCGAATGAACGCAACTCTCAGTTTCATGGGAGATCCGAAAAACAGAAAAATGGCGTCCTTTTCACGCCCCCACTGTTGCCGATTCTATCCTTCCGAAGCCCAACTCCTATGCTACCACCTCAGTAGCAAGAACGCCGATGATCGCCGATTCGGGTGCGATTTGATCCGAGAAATTGATCTCTACGGTCACGACCCGTTCGATTTGCCCGAATCCTCTTGCTTCCGCTTCGGCCGTGGAGGGAGGAAGAGGTACTGGTACTGTTACGCGGCGAGGGTTTTGAAGGAGAGAGGGAGGAGGAGGGCCGGTGGTGGGTACTGGAAGAGTAGGGGTAGGGTCAGGGATGTGTATTCCGGTGCAGGGAAGGTTGTGGTGGGGACTAGGAGGACTTTTGTGTTCTATTTGGGGAATTCCCCAAAAACTGCCAAGCGGACCCATTTGGTTATGTATGAATATACCCCAATTGATCATAATCAGGTATTTCCTTACTCTGATTCTCCTTTTCCTTTGTTTTTGATATAATTTTTGGTTTTATTATGTTGGATTGTGATTATGTGAAGGAATTATGTGTATTAGGGTCCAGTTTTGGGGCTATTAATTAGATTTGGGGGAATTGTTTTTGGTTCTCTTAAATTATATTGATTAGTGTGGCAGGAGAGATTGATTGTGAAGCATTATTGTTTGAATGAAAATTTAAAGCTTTTTGTTCCATTTTACTTAAAACAAAAAATGGCTGAGTTTTCCTGCAATAATTGTCCTCACTTGACAATGATTTTTCTTAGATAAAACCAGAGACAACGGCTCTTAAAATATATCTTCGTATCCAATGTTTATAGAGACATCTTAGGTTTGTATGTTAGGAAACAATTGTCACCTTGAGGAAATTCCCATCTTTCCACTCAAACGTGCTAGAATTAGGTATATAAACTAAGAATCCTTTGATCCTTACTCTTGGTCTTTAGTAGTTATGCATCTAGCATGAACTATTTTGATGGATGTGAATACACCCATCATGATAGCATTAGATATACACACATTGAATAATTGAAACTTTATTACTAATTGTCCAAAATAAAATAAAATATAACAGTCTATGCTACATCATGAAGCCTACCTTGTGACTGTCGTAAAACTGTGCATTTCTTATTAGATAATACTCCACAGCTCTTGCTCTATGATGACCCCAAATTGGACGAGTAATGTCCGCTTGCCATCTCCCCGATTGAATAGATAGCTACTGCACACTTGCTTCATTCTCCGATTGAATAGATAGCTCCTGCAGCACTTGCTTCATTCTCTGCATTGAAAGGTGGCAGCTACATGTCAGTATAAGCTCGACAAGAGATAGTGATTTAGCTGTTGCGAGCTCCTTGCTTTGAGCTAGTCCCGTCCCTGTATAATAAGACATCAGTCTAGTCCCAATGCTTGACAAATGGTATATTTTATTCGTGAGCTGTGACCTTTTATTCAAACTTTGTCCAAGGAAGTGTACTTGCTTGAGATAATATTTGTAATTTGATCTTCTTTAGATGGGAATACGGTCTGGTTTTGTTTTGTGTTCATAACTTTATGTCCTGCTTGTGATATCTTATTAGCATTTGGTTTAGATTAGAAACAAGTTAAAGCGTCATGTCTTATGCCAATTAAGTTGTGGTTTCATCTTGAAAGTTCTGCGGCGGTAGTATTATTCTGTCCAATTGGGATTTGAAAAGGCACAAGCCACAAGGGGAAATGGGGTTTTTGGAATGGGGGCTGTTTCCATTGCGTTTTCATTTGTTTCTGTTATGAACAATTTGATCTTTACTCTTGCAGGCTTCCTTTGTTCTATGCCGGATATTTGTTAAATCTCATGGTGTAAATAACATATTAGATCATGTTCTAAGTTCTTGTGGTGAAGAAAGTGTTGCAACCGTACGTCACATTGGTATTCAGTATGATGGGACCGTGCATGATGACAATTCTGTTGAAAGGAAGAACGAGGTTTTGAGATTTCCAATGGGACTGGTTGATGAGCTTGATGACAGAGTTCCTGCTGAGACTGTGGCTGTTGCCAGCTTTCAACTTCCTTCTAGCACACAGCCTAATGAGCCGGTATTTTTATTTCACACAATTTCTCCTCTTAGATCAAAGATGATTGTATCAAATTTATTACTTTTTTTAAAAAAATTTATTTCAAGCTTTTTTTTTGTGTCTTTCATTGTCCATTGCATGATAAGGTTTTACGAATCTACATAATTTAAATAATGCACATATGACTTACCAAGAAAATTAATGATGAACACCTATTTTAGTATCTATAAAGTATAAACCAATCCCTCAATTTGTGTAAAATTGTAAGACATGCAGATTAGTATAGCTTAGCATACATGAAACCTAAATTTATCTTCCTCCAATATATTAGCTCCGTTGGTTACCATGGTGTGGTGAATTTTTTGCAGGTGATGTCGTCTGGGCTTAGCGGCAATGGCACGGTTCATTGATGATTTGGCTACTCAGCAATTAATAGCAATGTTAGAAGACAACTATATAGAACTATATAGAGTTGGATGATCTTTTATGCCCATCTTCAGGTTGTTCGGTCTCCGCGCTTGGGGCCGGGAGTGCTTGGTCGCAGGATCAATTTCAATGCTGAGGTTGAACTCATAGTTCAAAAACCTGAAATCCCCACTGGGACATTTAATGGAGCAACATATCTGCCAATTATGAAGTTACCAGTGATGTGGGGCATTCTTGTTCTGCCCATTAAGGTAGTCATTTTGAAATTTCTAAGATTGTTAAGATTGTTCCGGTCAATCTTAATCAAGCAACAAATTTGTGACTTTCTCTTGTTTGTGTGCGCAGATTGCTTTTCGTGCCTTATTGCAAGCATTCTCTCTCCAATGAGATAGAGGAGGAGACTCAGACGTCGGGAAAAAATTTACTTACAGTATCAACTGCATTACCTGATTTGATCATCATACATCGGCTGTTCTCTTGATGGTGGAGTTTTTACTCTAAACCACTTTGGTTATTGGGAAAGTCTCCTTTCCTTTCCACCTCTCTAGTTTTTTCCTTGCTAGTATTTATCTGCTTAGCAAGACATTTTTTCCTGTAGCTTGGTATTTTTTCACTTTCTGAATTTTCTTGTGTGCTTATAAATATTGTAAGTGATGGATATTATAGTAGATCTGGATATATATAAATGGTTTGTTGAATTATTTCCGGAATGATTTAGGAAAAAAAATATATATTTCCGGAATGGACAATACCTATTATATTTTGATTTTTGTGTATGTGCTGTGTGTGGTTGGCTAGTTTGGTTGAACGTGGATTATTGGTTGCTCAATCCAAACATGGTTTGTTGTGGAACCTTCGTCCAGTGTGTGTGTGTGTGTGTGTGTGTTTGTGTTTGTGTTTGTTTTTGGGTTTAAATATGTTTGATTAGAACGATATAAGTTGGTGCTGCACTTTATAGTAACAGATGGTAGAGGTGGGGTGGGGTGTGATGATGTTGGCAGTCCTTGCCACCATTTTATACATCATTAAATCAGCATGTGGTAAGGATTCATCATATTGATCTCAATGTCCTTTTCATCATTTTGCTTTAGACATTCTTCTCTTCAGCAACTCACACCCTACTTGCCATTTAGAACGCTCAAATTTTGAGTTTTACAGATTTGTGAATGTCATTTTAGGGGTAGCTATGAGGCAATCTTGATCCCCCTACTTTTTGTTAGTCTCGTGTGACAACAACCCTTTATTTATTTATTTTATATATCTCTTGATTCCTTTTCTTGTCTTATCTTCTATCTTCTTTTTCTTTTTTTCTTTTTCTTTCTTTTCATATATATACTTTTATAATTCTATAAATTGGAGTAAATACTCGCTGAAAAAAAAATCACCAAAGGTCACTTGCATATAATGTAGCACATTTTAAATGGGGTAAAGTGCAAAAAAAATCCTTTGATGTATACGGAAGGTGCAAATACCCCCTTAGTGTTGAAAAAAAAAAAAAAAAAAACCATCATTTTTAAATTGAGCAAATAAGGACAATGCTTTAATTTGAAGATGGGAATATCTAAAACACCCTTGAGGCAAATAAATATTAAAAAAAATTTGATTTCAAAAGTTTGTGATTTTTATTAAAATTTTGGAGTCTAGTGGGTATTTTAAAGTTTTTACAAAAAAATTCTCAATTTTTGGGGTTTTTATGAAAAATTAAAGATGAAAATACGTAAAATGCCCTAAAAAAATTATTCATTAAAATAAACTCACAATTGTACAAATCTCAAAAATAAAAAAAATAAAAAAAAATAAATAAATAAAAACAGTATCATTTCCATGTGCATAATAAGTACCACTTATACAAATTCCAGCTCCCTTCTTCATATGGTTAGAGATGGCAATGGAGGCGGAGGTGGGTCATTCAAATTCTTGTGTTTCTGCATCCCAACCTGATTGAATTACCACACCACCTACCTTTCAAGAGATTGAGAGAAAATTTAAGGATTCAGTCAATGATTGACAGTCCCTGTAAATCTTATTTAAGTAAATTCGGCACTAACATCCAGTGTCTACACTAAATTAGTTTTTTTTTTTTTCTCTCCCTATTTTGATTCACAGTTGCATATTAAAATTTTGGCATCTTTAAAATTTGTTTTTACGTTTCAAGAAGAATTTAGTATTCAAACTCATATTAAATTTATAAATATTCTTTTCTACATTTTCGTGAAAACAGAGTTTGAGAAAAATTCAGTATTCAAACTCACATTGAATTCATAAATGTTGTTTTCTATATTTCTGTGAAAACAAAGTTCGGGGAAGAATTCAGTATTTAAACTCATAAACTTATAAAAATACTGCGTTCAGATAGTTCCGTGAAAATAGACTTTTTTTAAACATAGTTTGAAAAAATAGTTTCAATTTTTTTTTTTTTTTTACAAGGCAAGAAGTGTTAGAATTTATATTAGTAAATGTAGAGACAACCTCTATGTCAAATAAATTATTGGTTTAGTTGCTTTTTTTCTTTTTTGGGCAGTAAATCAAAAACTTGAATCTATAATTATTCAACTGCATATATATATATATATATATTTCCTTTCTACCTTTTTCTTCCTAGTTAAGAACCAAAAAAAAAAAACTATTATCAGAAAACTGAACCAAACAAACTCTCTTAAATTTTTTAAAAATTTCTCTACTTAATAAATTATTGAGATAGTTGCTTTTTCTTTTTTTCTTTTTGAATGATAAATCAAATATCCAAATCTATTATTAGTCAATTGGATTTTTTTTTATTTTTCTTCCTTCTTTCTTCTCCTTAAAAAAGAGGGAACCACATTTGGAGTGGGTTTTTACTTTTTTGCCCCATTGAAGGTATGGAAAAACAACAACAATATTTACTTATGGTCAAAGATAATAATTTGAAAGCAGATATGATGTCATGATCAAATATTTAAGGAGTGTACATATGGAATGTATTTGGAAGCTTGTTTTTGTGGCCTAAATAAAACATAGAAACAAGAAGATAAAAAGCAAAGCAACCACCTTTGAAATGAGTGGGAAGAGAAGCCATTAATATGCCTGATGACTCCCAACATTAAAAAGGCCCACGTTATGATATATGAACCAACGGCGTGGTTGGGGTGCGATTAAAAGGAACTTGGACCCTTAACACCCCGTTCACACTTCGCACCCCCCTTTTTCAAACCCTCTAAACACTGTATTTGGCACAGTTTCAGTGGTCTTAGTTGATAGAGTGCACAACTTCTCGAACGGATGTACTCGTTCAAATCTCCTTCTCTTAATTTGCCAGATAAAATAATGTATTTGTGCTCTGCAGAGAATATTGGTACGTTAAGAAAATATTGAGTTGTAAAACCAAGCGTTATAACATTTTCATAACGTGTATCACTGATTCTCCTCACCAACTAAGACGGATTAAGAGAGGATTTTAATCCCTTAACCACTATATTTGAATTTTAGAATGAGGGATTTGATAGACAAGAAGAGAATTTCATTAAAAAATAATAGTTGAATTTTGATCATTCCATATGTGAATTCTCAAGCTGTAATTAGATTCTTATGATTTTGGCTTAATTGGTAGAGTGAATAACCACGAGCGGGTATGCCGGTGTTCAAATCCCCCTCCCCTAATTTGCTAAAATATATATATATATATATATATCATTTGGGAATCCCTCTCTCTAAAATGGTAGCATGTAATATAATTCTATTCAAAATGAACACTTTTTTTTTATACTACCAATTTATCGTTTAATTTCATACAACCAAATATAGCATAAAGAAAAAATAATAAAGGATAAAAACTTTCATTATATGTTTTCCGAATACCTACTTCACTGATTTACCGTGCAACTATCAAGATCTATATACTTATAATATTTATAATTAATTGAAAAAATATTTATACCTTGCTTAGAAAAAATATATATATTTATAATTAATGATCTATCAAGTATTCAATATATATACTTATTGTTTCAAAATTTTAGTCCCTTTTTTAGAATTCTAACTCTTTAAAGAGATATGCATGAATTATTCTCCTTTGAAATTCCAAAACTACTAATTTTGAAATTTAAAGGTTATTATTGTTAGAAATATTTTTTTTAAAAGTTTAAAGGTATTTTTAGAAATTATAGAATCTTTTTACATAAATTTTTAAAAGGGACAATAAAACATAAATTTTACGACATCCAAATATGCTATTAGAAAAAAGAAAAAGAAAGGAAAGGGGGTATATATTACTTAATAATAATAAAGTGTGGTAGAATTTTAAGTATTGATGGTGAATGAGTCCATAATGGATGGTTAAATTTGTACTAGAGTTTTTAAGTATCGGAAATAACTATCTACCCTCTTTTGCCATCCAAAAATGTGGGTAGGGATTAATCAACACATGCTTAAAATAATATATATTTTTTTTTTTCAAAGCATCACTCAGTAGCAAATCTGTCACCAACTCACCAACCCCTCAAGATCCTAGAGAGAGAAATTACCCAACTTTTTGAACCAAAAAACAAAAAAAAAAACCTAAGAAATAGCATAATCCAAGACATAAAGGGGATATGAGAGTGAATTTGAGAGAGTGAGAGCGAATTCAAGAGAGGAACATAAAAGTGACAAAATTAAATTATAAGCAATGAAAATTTAAATAAGAGAGGGCAGAGAGTAGAAGGAAAGCACGTTCTGAAAACGACACCTATTAAAAAAAGATGGTATAACCTAGAACATAATCATACAAAATACGGAATATATAAATATGAATATATATACAAATTATACACAAGAGACATCTATATAAATCAAAAAAGTTTAAGAAGATGCATGTGATGCAAGGGTAAACAGGTGCTTGGCGTGAAGAAGAAAACGAGAGAGGGAGGGGGGCCTTCACCTCGCATTGGAAGATGGAATTTAATTTTAGAGAGAGAAAGTAGAGAGAGAAAGGAGTAGAGAGAGAGAGAAAAGGGGGCAGAGAGGAGAAGACCAGAGCCATTTGGTAAGCGGCCCAACAGGACACCTTTGTTTTATCATCAATTCTTTGTTTGGAAACTGCTATGCGCCTATTATGACTTTATAGCTCTTTCTCTCTCTCTCTTTCTCGCTCTATCTCTGGGTTATTTGGTAAATTTAAAGACTACTGTCCTCTTTAATCCACCGCACCTCTCTCTCTCTCTCTAATATACACAACATTTCATTCTATATCTCCTTCAAACTCCTCCTTCTCTCTCTCTTCCTTCCCTTGCTCGGTGAGTCGTTTTCTCTCATTCTCTCTCTTATCTTTCTTATCTCTAGAGAGAGAAAATTAGAAAAATTAAGAAAAAGATGCTGAAGGCCAAGAGAGATGTTGATTTATTTCTCATTTCTCAAAGTCTCTAATGCTATTTTATTTTTAAAATTTTTTTTTGCAGGTCTTCAGTGTAGATCCATCGGTCCATCTGCTATCATTTTGCTGGTGGGTTTTTAGATTCATGGTTATTTTTCTCCATTTTTTGACCGATTTATGGTGTTTGTTGTGTTTATCCCTTATTTTGTTTATTTTTTTTTTGGTAGATTCTTATTTTTATTATTTTATTTTGGGTTTCATCTGCAAAGATTTCATTTTTTTTCGAAGAGTGGTTCAAATCATTTTTATTGACATGTTTGAAAAAAAAAAAAAAAAGATTCTTGCTTTTTATTTATTTTTATTTTTTATAATCTGGGTTTTTACTCTTTTATTTGTTCTATATGTTTTCTGTTAGCTGTTTGACTAGTTCGATCCTTTGATACAAGGGTAATTTGAGAATGGAATGTGCTCCACAGCTTCACTAGTTTTACCGAAAATTGATGATCTTGCAAAGATGATCCTTATCTGAATGTATTTTCCTATTTATATGTGTTTCAACAGCTGATTGATTAAGTTTAGATTTGATATGCTAATGGGTGCCTGGTTCTTTTTTGCCATTAGGTGGGCCTTGAATTTCTATGTTGATGTGGTGTTGTTGTCTAGTTGTTGTGCTTCATTGTCTCTGTACTTGGGCCTAAAGATTATCATTGTAGGCATATATTTTTTCTTCTTGATGATTAAAGATGTGGCATTTATCAATGTAATTGTTGTTAGCAGAATAAGTTCAATACATTTTATTTTTTATTTTTGAAAAAATGTGATGGCAGTAAGCATCTTATGGAGAGAAATAGTGTCATTTAGAAAGTGAACTTTTTTGCAGAATGAGATGATAACAAGTTTGTGTTGAGATATGGTGTCACTGGTAGCTCTAGGAAGCTTACAATGATGTTATCGAAGGTTTTTTGTTGGAGGATGTGGTAAATGCATGTATTTCTTGTATGACACAAGACTATCACATTAGATAGACCTGATTGCAGAACTAAGATTCTTGCAGCCATCTCAAGTAGTTGGCTGTGCATCTTATTTGAGAGAAAATTTAATAGTTGGTTGAGTTGTCATATGCTTGATTAAAACTTGCTTTTGCTTTTATAGATTGTCATATTGTGGTATAGAGGTGGAGCACTTCTAGTTATTTCATTGCTATTCACTGGGCATATCATGTGTTATTGTCTCTCTACTCCTTTTCTTGAGAATCCATCGCCCTTTATTTGACTTCTCTGATCCTATTGCTTGTTATTTTATGCTCTTCTGCCATTCAGAGGACAATTGTTGTAAATTATCCTTTATATGATAGCAACTTTGAGGTTTGGGGATATAATGGCCTTCAGGCGAGATATTTTCTTGTACCAATTATTGACTTTAAAGCCTTCTTTAAAGTATGTATCTATATATATATATATATATATATATATATATATATATATTTTATGATAGCAACTTTGAGCTTTGGGGATATAATGGTCTTCAGGCCAGATATTTTTCATGTACCAATTATTGGCTTTATAGCCTTCTTAAAAGAAGATATATATATTTAGTTCTAAGAAATTGTTAAGCCTGTTATTTGTTGTTTATGCCTGAATAAATGGCTTAAATAATTGCAATTCTTTTTTCATTTCTTAGTTTCTCATGGTGATTTTATGTTACATGGTATTATTGTTTTGCTCAGATCTAAAATTATTGGTAATTACCATCTTTTTTGTGGTTTCAGATCTGACAAGAAGTCCTGTTCGTGACGTACTGTTTCTGTTGGAATATCTTTGGGATCTGTTCTGATTTTTTGAACGAAGTATATCACAGCCCTAATGCAAGGGCAGAGGAGTACTCTAGGTTCGCTGCCTGAGGCATTAAACTTTGATCATGGTTCTACATCAAGTCATGCAGATACAGATCAGCAGGTTTGCTGGAATAGTATTCAAAATTCTGTGCATAACCGGCTACCAGACTATGTAATGACACCCAATAACACAAGTATTACATATCTGAATGCTACTAATCGAGAAGGGCAGAACTTAAGTGGATGGAATTTAGGTGAGCCCAGTTCTAGAGTCACACAAAACCAGGCCATCTTTAATGAAAGGAAAATAGAGCATGGATTGTCATCTTCAATGAGTTCGTTCGCTGGACCTGGTCCAATCATGGAAGAACGACAATATGAACCAACCGATATGCTTTCACTGAACAATGTTAATTTAAACCTTAGTGGCCATCAGATTGCAAATGGGCCTTTGTTTGTGCAGAATTCTAGTTCTGATGCTATTCCTCAGGATCTTAACATTAATGCAGCATTTGTAGAACCTGATGTTGATGATTGTCAAATCATGGAATGTCCCAGTTTGGAGAAGTCTGTTGGATCAGAGAATGCACGAATTTCTTCTGCTAGTAGTTCTTCTTATCCTTTTGGGGTGCCTCCTGGAACTGCAGGATATTCGGTGGAAGAAAGTGATGGCAGGCCAGGCTGTTCATCGGAGGGTCGCCGCCTATCCTGTAAAAGAAAAGCTCTTGAAGGAAATGTTGGACAATCTTCTATAAGTGGAAGTCCGAGCTACTTTCAGTGTACAGAAAATAGTTCGTTGCATGCTGTTCCTGCTCGCTATAATGCCTTCAGCAGCTCAAGTATATCAACACCAGCAGAACATGATCTTCGCGTTCGTCCTTTGGAACAGGTGAACCCAAGACTTGGACTTGGTGTGGGAGGAGCTACTTCAGAAACCCCTTTTGCTTTAAATGTGGCAGGAAGTGCAGAAAGCTCTAGGAGAAATTTCCGTATGAGGATAAATCCTTCACATCAACATGATCCTGTACCCAACGATGTATTTTCATCAGGGAATGCAATTGGGCAAACTAATTTTATGTCATCCCAACACTCATCGAGGTTTCTTCCCCTTAATAATTCTTTGGACTTAAGGTCAGCACCATTAACAGACAATACAAGTCTTCAAAGGCAGTCTGCTGTTGTGCACGTTCCTCCTTCGCGACGAAATCTACAATCATCTAGGTGGAGTGGAGGTTCAAGCTCAAGACCTGGCAATTCATCAGGTTCTGAAGTAGAAGCGGCACCACATGAGGAACCCAACTCAACAAGTATGCCAAGAAACATTTCAGAACATCCTATGTTTGTACCTGCAACTCCAGCTAATTGGAGTTTAACTGGTGGAAATATAAGTATTGCCAGGAATGTTGCTTCTTCTTCTCGGATTGGGCCGAGTTCGGTTGTCCATCCGTCATCGACGCCCAATTGGATTCCTCGTCGCAATCCACAATATCCACGGAGATTATCAGAATTTGTTCGGCGCTCATTGCTGTCTTCTGCTGATTCTGAGTCTGGAGGGCAGAGCAGTAATAGTTCTCCAATACGTTCAGGTCATTCTGCCTCTGCACATGAAATGGCTTTTTCATCTGGTGCTGGTAGCCAGGGGCATCATCCGTCGCACCCAAGGTCAGCAATGCTGTTGGATAGACAACTTGATGGGACTTTTGGAATTCCATATTCATTACGAACTTTGGCTGTTGCCGGTGAAGGAAGAAGCAGGCTTGTATCTGAGGTTTGTTCTAGAATTTCTGGTCACTGGCTATTATAATCTCACTTCAATCTGAAATATGGTTTCTTACCATTTACAGTATCTATATAACATTGTTTTAGTGTTACTTTGTGTGGTTGAGGTTAGGGGATTCTAGGACATTGATCTCAATTGATTGTCTAGTCCTTATTATAAGCATGTTAGTATTACTTATTTCATTTTTATTATTCTTGTTGTTGTACACAAGTCACTTTGTCCAAAATATTACCGAATCTTTGGTCTATCTGCTGCAACCTTCTTAGGCAGGACCACTAGTGATTGACCTTTAGCTATAATTTTGGACTTCTCCAATGGTGGCAATTTATACCAACTTATTTGATTACCTTTCTCCAGAAATGTTATTTTCCAAATTCAGCCATAATCACCTTGTGATTTCTCTAATGGTGGCAATTTTGTATGCATCTTCTGTGTCAGGGCTGGAAAAGAAGGTTTTTTGAATCTTTCTTTCCGTGACTTATGTACTATCCATTTCTGAGGATTAGCTCACACAGCTACTTTTTGATAATGTTTTAGAAAGAGAATTAAAACACAAAGTTTAATAAAATCTCCCTCTTGATTATGTTGTACTTTGTAATCCGCCTTTTGCGGAAAATTTTGCAATAAGTCAGAAACATGAATCCTTCTTTTTTTAAAAAAATAAAAAATAAAAAATCTTGATATCATACTGAAATGTATATGCGGTAAAGGAATTATAATGTGGAGATACTGATCCTAAAAATGTTCTACAGTATATTTTGTTGTGAGGGGATCTTTATTCAATGATCTCTTTCTCACACACACACACGTTAATGTAAGAAAATCTGGTGCTGCAAAACACATAAAAAGAACTTTATAATTTTGTTTAATGAAATTTCTCTAGGGTGATAATATAGATTTTTTAGTCTGATATTAATTCAATATGGGGATTGTTTTCCATGATCACCTTAAATTCAGGTCATTGTTGAAATTGGCCATATAGCATTTATCATATAAAAGAAAATTTCAGGTCATTGATGGAATTGGCAGTTCTCATATAAAAGAAAGAAGATGGAATATGTCCATGCTTGCCATACCCAATTTTTCGTATAATAATTATTTTATTGCTGTCAATTGCTCACCTATTTGATTGCATAGAAATGCATTTAGGATTAAATGTTTATTTGGTTTCTTTATTAACGAGAGCCTTTTTTTACCTGGGATTAAAAAAATAAATAAATAGATAAATAAATAAATAAATAAATTTAAGATTCTAAGATTGCTTTGTAGTTGGTCTAATTTTTATATTTTTAATTGTGCTTTATAACATATTTAGTGGAAACTGGGAGGAAACCATGGAACTTTGTATGTAAAACTCATTGTGGATCATTGTTTTTACATATATAATGGCAAGATTTTGTGTTTTCATTTTCATTTTTGTAGTCATGAGTTCTGTTTGCAAGAAAAGGTGAGAATCTTGAGTGTATACATTTATATTACTACAAGAAAGAAAGACAATCGTAGGCTGCATCATGGGTGGGTTGAATCAGATCCAATCTGAGCTCATTTCAAACTTAAGCTGGCTTGGACAGTTTCTTCTGCTTAGAGTAGAGCTTTAGTTGAAAATTGTTAATCTGACCTCAATTCTGGTTGTTATCGGGTTGATGCTCTAGAAAAGCTAACTCAGTCTGAATCTGATCAATTGAATATAGCAGAAAGCATAAAGTTTGATCGCACACGCACACGCACACGCGCACGCGCACACGCACACATTTTGTCTGCACAGATACCATGGTTAGTCTGTCGTTTATCCCATCAATTTCCTCATAAAGCCTCAGTCTTCCCAAATTTCTAGTATCTCACTCCGCGACTCACCTTTGCCTCCGTGACCTAGCTTCCCGCCTTAATAATTTTAGCAATTGATCTTATCCAACCATGAATTTTTTTTTTTTGGCTTGCTTGTGGTTTAAAAATGTCAATTATGCATGCTAAAAGGCTGCTCAAATTTTTTAACTGAAGTACTTTATAGTATATATATTTCATAATAAAATGTAGTAGAAATTTCACAATAAGAAAATGTTGTGTTTGATGATATAAGGAATATCTAAGGTGTTTATGGGATAAAGTGAAAAAAGGTGGTGAAATTGGTTGTCAAGGTGTGTATTCAGTATTACATTCATGCTTTTCTTGCGGTCTACTTCTCGAATCTTTTGAATCTGCTTGATTTGTTAGATATACTATAAAGAATGGCATGTCTCGCTTGAATTATCTACTTCAGTAGACATTCATCTTGTGACCTCTGAAATGGGTTTGAGAGAAAGTGTTTTGCAGCTCATGAGAACCTAGTTCAACTTGTAAAATTTACAATGAACGTTATGCTATAATACTCCTTTTTTGAGAGAATTTTACTGTTTTTAAGCAATTAACTATTTAACTTGAGTTAACACTTTTTTCTTGTGGAGCAGATACGCAATGTCTTGGATCTTGTGCGTCGGGGCGAGGGCTTGCGGTTTGAGGTTAGGATCTTGGAGCGCATATTTACAAAGCTCACTAGAACTGATTAACTTTGGCATATAGAGACATAAGCACATGCACATTTTCCTTCTTTTTTTTCTTTGATTTATGTCCTTGTGGTGGTTGGTGAGAAAATAAAAAACTTTTCTTTTTTCCAAGAAGCCAATAGTGACTGATGCTAAACAGTAAGGGTCCAACCTCCAACCCAATCATTCCCCTAAAGATGCCATGCTAGCCACATACCATTCCATTTTGCCCCAGGATTGGTTCTTTTGCTAGAACTGCATCCAAGTGATACACAGGAATGAGAACTGAACCCTTGAGATAATGAGAATGAGAAAAAAAAAAAAAAAAAGGAAAGCTTACGTCGGATGATGGTAACACCTGCTAATTGTTTGTTACATGTGAAGTGGAAATTGACTATGGCCATCTCATGCCATGCACACTAAATCACTGGGTAGTGATATTTGTTAAGCATCATGGTCACTCATCAGGATCCTTATTCATAATCATATCACAGAAACATGCCTGTTGCTGTTGTTCAGTGTTGCGACTTGCGAGGAATTTTTGAAAACCAGTGTTAATCAAATCCTTGACGAATCATTGGAACATGGCTGGTGTCTATTCCAATAGAGTAGAGAAGAAGGCACTCCCATTCGTTCGACCATTCTCTACTATCTCTCTCTCTCTCTCTCTCTCTCTCTCTCTCTTTGTGATTAGCATATCTGAAAAAAGAATCAATGGCTCTTAGTATTGGTGTTCTACTAAGAATATGACCTCAAGAGGATAGAAGGAAAGAACAGAAATTTCTATGTATAATTGTTCAATCAACAGTTCTTTTTTAACCCATAAGTGGATTTTGTCTTCTGATTTAATTAATATCTGTAACTTGACTTGTGCTTCTGTGCTTTTGATAGGATGTTATGATTCTTGATCAGTCGGTCTTTGTTGGAATGGCTGATATTCATGATCGTCACAGAGATATGCGGCTTGACGTTGATAACATGTCATACGAGGTAGAAGATGCAAAAAGATTCTTAAAACTTCTGGCTCCACAGTTAGCTTTGAATATCGTTCCCTTATTTTTGCTCTATCGGGTTTATAGGAGTTACTGGCGCTGGAAGAGCGAATCGGTTATGTTAGCACTGGATTGGGTGAGGAAATAATTCAGAATCGTCTGAAGCAAAAGAAGCATTCATCCATTGCAATAGGAGCTCAGCAGGACGTGGAGCCGTGCTGTGTATGCCAGGTGCTGATTTTTTCTTCTCTTCATCTTGTCACTGTTAATTACACAGAAGTTACGCTTGTTTTTAATCCATTTTTTTTTTTTTTTTTTTTTTCCAACCATGGTTTCTTATCATTTCCAGGAGGAATATAACAATGGAGATGATCTTGGAACGCTAGAGTGTGGGCATGATTTCCATTCTGGTTGTATCAAACAATGGTTGATGCAAAAGAATTTGTGTCCCATATGTAAAACGACGGCCCTAGTTCCGTGAGACGAGACCAATTTTTCCAGGCCATTCCTTCCTGGATTTGATAGTGGTGGGGGTGGGATCTGAAAATGTATCTCACTCTGGCCACTATCTTTCATTGAATCCATCCACTATGTGGATATTATTGTCTTCCCTCTTAGCACAACTGCTTACAGCTTCATGGAAGATCCATTTTATTTTCTGTTTACTTAATTTTATTTGTAATCTCCTTTTCTGGGGTTGCTAATGATTAAAGAATCAAAGTAGAACTAGTTCAACTTTCCATTTATTTAAGAATTGAATTTGTTATTTGAAATTACATTTTCATCTCTTGAATAGTTTCTGATGTCCATTGGGATATTTAGTTCATTCACATTATTTAGATGCCTATTTATGTTTATAGCTTAGTCATTTTTTGAGATTTCAAAATATGGTTATGTATTGTTCTCAATTAATAATCTATGAAATAAATACCCTTCAATATTGAACAAGGTCGATGTTATATTTAGACTTGAATCTCTTATGTGGAATGGGGGTAGTCATGTTTCTAGCAGTTGGTGATATTGCAATAGTATTAAAACATTGTTAGCAAATAAATTTTTGGACGCGTAGAAAGTGCACCCTCTACACGGGTCGGATAAAGACCAAGCATTTTTTTTTTTTTTTTTAATTGGTATTCACACGCACTTGTCTTTTCTGATATTTGAATTTCTGACTTCCTTTTGAGAAGTAAGAGGTTGATACCGCTAAGCCAGGCTTTTATTTGCAAGTGTGGCTTTAAGAAATTGTATTAAGGGGAATTGAACCTTAGACCTTTATAAGTTATGAAGTAACAAGCCCTTAGACCTTTATAAGTTATGAAGTAACAAGCCCTTAGGTTATAAAATGGTTAACTTATTGTATGTAGAGTGTATGGTTTGCACTTACTGTATGTAGAGAGTATGGGTTGCAGTATCGTTTGTAATCACGATGTACAAGTTGCATATCGAACTTAAAAAGGTCATGTATAGGCCAATATATTACATATCAGATGATACGGCAAATCATAGCGGAGAAAGAAGTACCTTTTGGGAAGGGTTAAAGAGGTTGGCATGACCTTTTTTTAGGTGACCATTTGGGATGACCATTTTTTTTTTTTTTTTTGCCTGTGGAATTCAATTGGTGATGTATGTCTCTCTCTCTATATATATATAGCTTTAACCCAAAGCAATCAATGACATTTGAAGTTGGCTGGGAGCTTTCTAGTTTATAGGCATTGGTTAAAGCTATTGGCTTTTGGAGAAAACGTTTGCCCACACAGTACGCAATTTTTTAAATTTCAATGGGAAGGAAAAAGCAGATAGTGTGTCATAGGGGTAAGACATAAAAAATTTCACAAGGAACCGCAACCTAGAAGCCTAAAAGTGCCCTTGGGAATGGCACCTTGTCCCTTAATGATGTCTGTTTTGGTCCAACTTGACGTCTGGGAGGATAAGATGAGCAACTCTGACTTCTATTTTGGAGTAGCCGAAGCTCATCCTAATAAAGTCGAGCATCCAGATTAAATAATATCAACCACCTCTATCAAATCTTTTACGTACTCGAATGCGTATAGCTGGTTGCACAGCTGGTTTATAACTCTTTTTTTTTTTTTTTTTTTTTTTTTTTTTTTTTTTTTTTTTTGTATAAAATCGGTTGGTCCGATGAATTTATATTAATATTTATCTGAATCCGTATGCGAAAATAGGACTGCCAACTATACTTGTATATTATGTTCAAGAATGTAGGTAAAGGGTAACAAATAATGGCTTTGAATTTCTCCAGTTTTCGAACATTAATCTCTTTCATGGTCTAATTTCAGATCTAAAAAAAAAAAAAAAAAAAATTCGTTAATTTATGATCCCGTTCAAGATTCTTGGAATCGAAATTAAAACTAAATTGTAAACTATATATATATATATATATATATATATATATATATAAGACATAAGATAAGATTACATAGTTTAAACGTCTTCCTTGATTTTGAAAAATCTTTAGACTCTGTCGAAATATTTATTTTGACGTAAAATATTCTTTTTGAATTTTTTTTTTATTTAAGGTAAATATTCTTTTATTTTTACTTTATGTGTTTGGTAAAGACCTATGTCGAGATTGAGACCGAGTCCATCGGTCTAGACATATAAAATAACTTGCTGAAAATTAATGTATAAGTTATTTTTGTCAAATTTAAATATTTTTTCTCTTCATAAATATTTTACGACAACCAAACCCCAAAAAATAAAAAATATTTTCTAAAAAATATTTTACATTCAAACAAACGGAGCCTTAATATTATTTTTTTTCATTATTATTTTTTTTTAAATGTTTGTTAATTTCCACAACTATGATTCAAAATCAAAATGAATTGATCTTTCATAATTCACTTTGGTTTAATTTTCAAAGTCTAAGGGTTTTATTCGATTTTAATTTTTTTTTTTAAATTGCCGGAATTAGTTCGATTTCAATTACAGTTTGCACCCCTAGAAAAATTAAAAAATGATAGTCAGATTGTAACTTACTTGGAATGATTGACGCATGTGTATGGAACACATTTCCTCTCTAATTATTGACACTCCATATTTCCATTTTTGGTCATTTCTTTGTCTATGTCACACTTTTAGTGTGAATTGTCACAATCTCTAAAAACGTACGGAAAAAAATTTCTAAATAAAATACCTTTTTATTTTATTTTTTCATAAAAATATGAAGATTCACATAATTTCATTATTTATTTGGTTTAATCAATTATCAATTAATTTTTGATGTGGACAATCTAACCGAAAATACTTTAAGTTCTCAACGCAAAGAAAATTTTCATTTAGTAATTAAAAATTCTTAATGGTACTCCTTATGAGACTATGAGAGGCAATGAGGGATGCACTAGAATGCAAAAATGCTTTGAATTTGTTTTGTTTTGTATAATCGTGTTACCAAATAAAAGTATCTTCAATTTAAATAAAAATTTTGCTCAACAACTGTAAATTTAATAACCAAAAATATTATTAATCTATATTAATATTAAATTTTATATTTATTATTTTGTTCAAAAAATATATATATTCAATATTTTTTTTATTTTTTATTCTTCAACTACGTTTCCCTCAACTGAATTCATGACTCTACAGGGATGACAAATATTTAATATTTATAATGCTTTTTAAACGAACAATTTATTTGGATTTTAAAATAATAATAATAATAAATAAAAATCCTATTCACATGGGGGCATATGTTAGGTTTTTCCAAAAATTTGGGAGTCTATGGCATCATCATTGTCAAAAATAGGGCGCCTTGTCTGTAAGAAAAATAAAAGAAAACATGAGTACAAAAAATTAAAGAAAAGGAAAAAGAGTTGGTGAGTACTTGCTTTATTCATAACTTTAGTTTTTCTTATTTTTCCTTTTATACCCTTCAATAAAAAGGACAGTATCACATTTCCTTTCATTTTCCTCCCAAACGTTCAAATTGGGGGAATACCTCCCCCTCTTTTCTATCTTTCCTTCCGTAGGGAAAAAAATCTTCACCAGTTATTCTCTTACTGTATTGGTCTAGTGAGAGAATAAAAAAACTGATTTGACGATTGAGTTAAATTTATATTTACCAAACTTCTAATATATATATATTACATATAATTTTCGTATACAACATATCTATTATTTAATGAATTGACTTTCACCTCATGGGTCCAGTTGGTTGAAATTTTAATATCCTCAAAAGAAAGAATGAATGAAAACCCTAAAAAAGAATAAGAACCCATAAAACTACCCAAAACAAAAGAAGAACTGTATAGGAAAACAATGCTAGAGAAATATATACACACACACACACACATATATATATATATATTATATATTTGCTAATTTTGTTTTGATTGCCTTGATTTTCTTGGCACATATTTGTGTATATGTACGAAGGACCTGTATTCGTGTCGTGTCAGACACTGACATTCATTGGATATTCCTTTAATACGTGTCCGATACTTGCTATATGTGTTCATAAATAAAAATTAAATTTTGTCACTTCTTCAACACTTAAGTCGATACTTTTAAACATTTCTAACATAAGTTTACTCGATAATCTTTAAATAATATGAACACATCTGTGTTTAACATTTTTTCTTTATGAAAATTTGACATTCCACACATATGATTACAATTGAAGTATAAAATGATATTTGTTTATTTAAAATAAAAGCACTACTATGACAAAGTAGTAGAATTACTGTATATATGATATAAAAGGTAATACAATAATGATATAATTTCATTTTCTAAATTATTTTAAAGCAACTCTTAATATATAAATTATACAGAGTAAATGCATTGAAGTTTTATAATACTATTAATCAATAGATGTATATAATAAAATTGGACAAAGTATAGAAAATCCCCCTCGACTTTTAATATTTTTTAATAAACTATTGTCTATTTTTTTTACCAAAGAACCCCCCTTAACTATCTGAAGAAGGTAAAAGAGTTGATATTTAGACCAAACCACCCTTTTATTTAAATCTCAATTCTCCCAAACTTCAAAAATTCATATCTCACAAACCATACATTTAAAAATTGTAAATAATATATGCACAGAAAGCTTATAAAATAAGGTTTTCACAAATATAAGACTTGTATAACAAACATTCATAATTAGAGATAAATAGGCAATCTAAAAATCTACTCCAATAATCTTCTTTTATTTTTTAAAAATAAAATATTAGAGATATTTGCAAGAAAATTTTCAGAATTATTCATTTACATATGGAGCCAAATATATAAAAAAATTTAGCCCCAACAGATTTCATGAGATATTATATTTTGCGTCAAAGTGTTTTTATTCTTTTATAGACTCACCATTTAAAAATAAATAAAAATGAATATTTGGTCTCTATTGGGGCTAATTTTTTTTATATGTTATGCTGCATATGAAAATGAAGAATTCTGAAAATTTTCTTGCAAATAACTCGAGTATTTTCTAAAAAATAAAATAAAATAAGATTGTTACAGTAGAATTTTATATTGTTTATTTTTCTCTGGTTATGAAGTCTTGTTAAACAAATCTTATATTTCTGGAATCCTTGTTTTATAAATTTTCAGTATATATATTATTTGCAATATTTGGATATACAGTTTGTGAGATATGGATTTTTGAAATTCGAAAAAATTAATATTTAAATAAAGGGCATTTTGGTCCAAATATCAATTCTTTAACCCCATTAGATAGTCGAGGGGGGTTTTTTGGTAAAAAATTAGACGAGGGGTTTACTGGAAAAGACTAAAAGTCAAGGGGGTTTTTCTGTACTTTGCCCATTAAATTTTATATTTATACATAACAGTGTCCACATTCTACCCGTGTCCTAGTTTTTAAAAATTTGACATGTCAACGTATGTGTCTCGTGTCATTATCATTGTCTTATGTCATTGTCCGTGTCCATGTTATATAGCTTAACATGATGTCAAAATTTTTAGGATAAATTATACTGAACTTCCTTAAGGTATGTGCAAATTACACATAAGACCTTCCCTGAAATTTGGCACATTTGGTCAAGAGCACCCCTAATGTTTAATTTTTGACAGATTTATTGACCAAATTTTATAAAATGACAATCTTATGAAAATATTACCCTTCACTAGAATGAAAATTAGGGCATTATTGACTTTTCATACTCAGTCACATTTCGATAGCTGACGAATGGGTCTCGAGAAGGTCAAAATAATAAACGTCGGTAGCTGAAAGTTTCGGGAAGGTCAAAGTAATAAACATTGAATGATTTATCTGTGTATAATGTGTTCAAACTTTAAGAGAGGTCAGTGTAATTTATTCAAATTATTATTACATAAGAGTGAATGATAAAAAATAGTTGTCAATAAACATAATTAATATCAAAATATTAAAGGGTTAACTACTTAACTTCAGTAAAGACTTTTTAACCAATGATAAAAGGGTGTGATATATTTTAGAATATCTATTTTAATGATTTAATAAATATTTTATTAGGAGAGTAAGCTCTTTTAAATATTTTAGAAGAAGTTCACGAAATTTTTTTTCTCTATTCAATCGTTTTTCACTTTTAGATAAATGGAAAAAATTAATGAAACATTTTTCTCTATTCCAAACACTAATCAAAGATTCTTAAGGTGAGAGTTTCCAAGGGATAGTTTTTTCTTTTTCTTTTAATAATTCAATTTTTATGTGATATCAAAACTTTGATTATAGAAGGCCTCATCGTTTGGAAAATAGTTGTTAGATAAAGGGTTAAGTGCACTAAACTCCCCTGAACTTTATTCTCTTTCTCAAAAAACCCCCATAAACTATGAGAAAGACATTTAACCCCCTAATCTATCATATTTGTTGCAAAATCTCCAACTCTGTTAGTTAGCCATCTCATATTTAACGTTAGGCAAGGGCACGTGACCTATGTGCCTTAGCCAAAATTTAAAATCACATATATACCCTTTATCACTGTTCTAGACCATTATATATATCACTATATATATATATATATACACACGCACACACCTTGTATAAACATTCGAACCATCCCCAAATTGAAAAAACCCTAATATTTGATTCTCTATTAGCAGCAAATCCTCTCTCCTGAACTCTCCTGAACGGACTCCTCCATGCTGCCATTTGACGCTCATATCTCTGTCTCAATTTGGGTATCCAGGTTCTCTTCCTCCACCACAACTTTGCCATCCCCATCGTCCAACAATAGAAAACTTTGCACCAGCGAGTTGTCCATCTCCATCTCAAATTGGGTGTTCAAATTCTCCTCATCTGCCATAGCTTTGTCGTCCCTATCTTCCAAAGAAGCAACTAAGGACTCTGCACCAACAAATTTTACTTTTTTCTATCTCCTGAACAAAGCTCTCTATTGCTTTTTTTTGCCGTCGTCTCTACCTCCATTTCAAAGTCCACCATTAAATTCTTCTCCTCTGCCACAACTTTGTCATCCTCATTGTTTGTAAAACCAATTGAGGTATCTGCCCTAATAATTTCTACAATTTCAAGCTCCTGAACACACTTCTCTCTGCTATCTTTTGCGGTCTCGGTCTCCATTTCAAAGTCCGCCATCAGATTTTCTGGTTTTGTGTACGTTGATTTTCTGGTTTTTTGTTTTTGAGCTTTTCCTTTGCAGTAGCTCATGAACCCAACTAAACATGGCTTTGAGTGGGTTTAGCACGGCGAATTGGGAGAGAGATCGCTTCACGCATACAGGAGGGATTGTTTGGCACTGGTTAAGAGAGAGGGTTGGGTTTGCGGCCATATATCGATATAACCGAAGCAATTGTGATATAGTTAAAATTTATGATATGTTGGCGCTTTTTTATTGGAGATTGAAATTGCATTTTGCTACCTCAGCGGCTGAAGTTGCACATAATTAAAAACGACGTCGTTCAAAGTAAGGGCTAATAGGTAAATTGATTGTTCTGTTAACGGCTGGTTGACAAATTTTCCTTAACTGCAACATTTCTATAGTTTAGGGGGTTGTTTTTAGTTTAGGGAGTTTTTTTGCAATTAGCTCATAATTCAGGAGGGTTTAATACACTTTACCCTTAGATAAATAAAAATGCAGCCCTTTTTAAACAAAATAAAACATGACAGATGGATTAGCGCGGGAGAGTGATCAAACTTGATTAGAAGCTCTGTAACCTCTCTTAAAGCTTTTAAATCACTTCTAGAGAGAGAAATCAATACTTATAGAGAGAAACCCCAACAAAGAGGAGAGAGAGTGCATAAACGGACGGTTTTGCAGAGAAAAAGAGGTGCAAACAAAACCAGTAGTTGGAACTTGGAGCAATTCATCATCATCTTCTTGCACTCTTCTCAATATATATATATATATAGATATATAACTTTATATGTGCTCGTGTGTTTGTGTGTCTTTTGTGGTGATCTCTCAGATTAATTAAATGGCGGATCTGTACGGAACAAACTCTAAAACTCCCTCACCCGAATCCGAAGAAATGTCTTCGTTTCTTCACAATCTTCTTCAAAGTTCGTCTATGGCTTCTCCTCCTTTCGCGTCTTTCAAGCCCAAGCACTTGCCCTCTTCCTCCTCTCCGCCACCACCACAACCACCGCCTCCGCCGCCGCCGCCGCCGCCGGAGACTTCAACCTCCGCTGTACTTTGGAGAAGCAGTTCGGCGACTTTTATTTCTGATTCGGACAGAGTCAGAGGCGGAGCCTCAACCGATGGCTCGTCTGTGATGATTGACTCCGTTTCCGACTTCAATTTCTCCGATCCCGGCGGTTTCTTTCCGGCCGGTGCCAAGGGGAGCACAAGCAACACGCTTTCTTCGGCCGGCGTTGTTGTGGATTCTGACGCGATCACGTCTTTGATGAAGAACAAGAAGTTTCCGGCGGAGAACCACTTCACCGACCTGAGTTTCAGTTGCGAGGTATTTTTCTCTTCAGTAGAATCAGTACTTATTTCAGTTCAATTTTCAGTTTTGAACTCAGTGAATTTTGGTTTTTGGTGGAAAATTGCTGAAACTAGAGGGGACTTGAAGCTTCGGAGGTGCCAGGAAATCAGGTGCCACCACCACGGTCGGTGAAGCGGACTAGAGCAGCGGAGGTTCATAATTTGTCCGAAAAGGTTGGCTCTGATAGTCTTAATTTAAAATACAACTTTGAAGTTTTTAATTTTTGATTCTTGTGTGATGGTGTTGATATGGCTAATTTTAATGGACAGAGGAGGAGGAGTAGGATCAATGAGAAATTGAAAGCATTGCAGAATCTAATTCCGAACTCTAACAAGGTACTTATTGTTTTAGAACAATTGAACTAAGAGTAGGACTTTTTGAATGAATGTTTTGGTGGGTTTTTTTCGTATTGTAGACGGATAAGGCTTCGATGCTGGATGAAGCCATCGAGTATCTGAAGCAGCTTCAGCTACAAGTACAGGTGAGGGTCCTGCTTTAGTCAATCTGGCTTGTGTTTCAGCTCACTGTGTTTATCATGTATGGCATGTGTGTTACGTTTCTATCAATGCTTTCTGTCTCTTTGGTTGGTTGTTGGTACTAGCATGCCTTCTGTCTCTTTGGTTGGTTGTTGGTACTAGCATTCGTAGTTAAAAGCACATACTTGAATTATCAATCTTGCACCTTATAGGTGAAATGAGTATTTCCTTTGTCTCATACTATAAGTTCATATAACAAGTCACATGCTTTTCAAAAATTGACCTTGTGGGGCTCAAACTCTGAACTTCAACATGGAACTTTTTATTTGGAGGGTTACTTTGGCTAAGGCCCCATTGTTCTCTTACATTAACCGATTAGAAGGAAATGGAAAAATGGTACCATTTTGCAGTGTATTTTAGTTTCGTTGTGATAATTTAAAAGAATTTCCAAAATTGTTTCACTCTAGTTACATCCATGATGTACAAAGTAATAAATTAAGTGATAGAATTAGAAATTGATAGGCCATTATTGTGTTTCGTTGTGTGCTGTAATTGTTGCCAATTCCTATGAACACCAAAAAATAAAGAACATTGCATAAAAATACTTTTTAGTTGTCCCTGAGAATGGCTGCAAGATGAGATATGTAGCTGCCAATATAAAATTACAGATTTGACTGCAACAGACGAAAGGTGAATTTGGTGACTTCTTGTCACTACTGGTTTTTGGGGTTCTATAGTGTGGAGATATAACAGATAGGCTGATAATTTTGAATTGTGGTCGTTTATATGAAAATTTGTATTAAAGGAAGGTGATGTTTGAAGTGAGTTATAAGAATAGTTATTATTTTTTAACCCCAAACCAAGCTTCTTTTCACCTTTAGAACTTTCCCTGTTGAAAGTCCAAACAAAATGTTAAACCTAGCTCGATCCCCTATTTGTTATGGGTTCCCTCCTTCTACACATTCAGCTATACTTGTATCATCTGTCACACACACAGTAATGCCAGAAGACAATCACAAAGAATGAAGCATAGGGTGAATCATTTTGAAACATATATCCATAAAAAAATCAATAGCAGTTTTATCGGCTTTGAAATCTTAACAATTTGAATTGCAAATGCTACAAGGAGGATATAATTGTTTTTAGCAACAACAGCTACCTTATGTTACAATCGTTCCACATGGAAGTGTGGTGAAAATTTATGCAGCCTAGAATCTAATCTGGTATTCCTTTCTCTTGTACTTGGTTCCATTTTAGTGATAAAGAAATATTGTGAAACCTTCTTTTTTTGCTTTCTTAACTTTTTCTCCTGCAAGTGTATTGTGCTGCCTTGTATTGATTAAACCACACCCTAAATTTGCATTGACAGCCCGTTAAATTCAATTTGTTTTGTCTGTATGAACAGCTTACTTGTCTTCCAGTTCTCAATGAAGAATTTGGATGCATGTTTTAATTTCGGTTTTACAAAATATAAGAAATGTAGAAGGAATATCCAGCTGGAAGCATAAACATACTATATGTTGAACTCGTGATCATGCAGACTTGACAGACCATCTATTATATGTGGCAACTTATTTAGGTATAATTTCTTGAGTGTATCAGTAGATACAACAAATTAACCCCAAGTCGTAGAATTGCTTCAAATAGAATTTATATTTGCTCTGCTTGCTGCTTCATGGCAAATAAAATGAAAAATGACAGGGCTGATACTTTGCATATCATGATTTGAGCACCCTTTTGTTTCAATCTGGCCTCTTCTTCCTTCTGAGAAAGCAATATATATTTATATATGTCTTCCAGATTATGCGTCAACAATTTTGTTGTTCATGGAAGTCTCAAATTATTTCTGTATTCCTATTGAACATGTATAATCCAAACTAGTCCTCTATGATTAACTCATTTCGAGCTTATTGATCATCAGATGATGGGAATTACTCTAGAATTATTCGTATGAATTTTTTTTTATAAGTCTCAAGACTTGTGCTATTTGGATGATTTTAATATTATGTTGATGAAGAAAGAGAAAAATAAGTTCTTTAAACTCTATTCTTGGATTTTCTTCAAACTATTCTCAACAGTTCTGCAGTTAATAATCCAGTTAGAGCCTGTGGGCCCAACATAAAACCATAGTCTGGCAAAATGTTCAGGGTTCGTGTACCGATTTGTGGACAGACCAGTTTATGTTCCAAATGACACCATATGTAAAATTCCAAGTTCAAAAGTGTTTGTTCACTCAATTGCATTCAAATTATATGGAATGTCTTCTTGCATCACTTATCATTCACAATACCTTAAAAAAGATTATAGTGGCTTGGAAAATGAACTTATTTTTCTTTTTCTTTTCTTTTTTTAGTTATTTGCTTGTCATCATCTAGTGTTGTCTTCTATTCTACTTATACCATGAGCATTCATCAAACCAAGAATTTACTGGAAGTTGGATGGCTTACTTGTTTGATATTAAATTACCAATTTGTGGGGTGTAATGAACAGTTTAATTTCTTAATCTTTTCTTGAACTAAAACACTTTTTGGCATTTGAATATGCCATATGGAGCTGATATTCAAACTAATGGAATTTTTTATATCTAATGCTGTAAAGAATAAATTAGTTCTAGAACCCATATCTAAACAAATTTGTACGAATTTAGCCCTAAAAGGTTCTGGCATCCCTCTTCAATGAAATGATAGAGGCTCAAGGGCATAACCTGTTTTGTAGTCAAATAATGCTTTTACAAATTTCTTGGGAAGATTAGGCAATAAATAATTTTTATTTTTTTTTATTTTTTTTAGAGCCTTTAGTGGGACTATAGCTAAGTTAGGTTTCATTTTGTATGCTGTTTTTGAGATTGAAACTTCGACTCTTGTTCACCTCCTTTTTCCAAACACTGGAAAATGTTGAAGGGTGACCAAGATAGTATCTTTCTATCATTCTTCAGCGTGGTTGGTTTTGCAGATGTTGTCCATGAGAAATGGATTAAGTTTGCATCCAATTTACATACCAGGATCCCTACAATCACTGCAGCTGCCCGAGACTGGAGTTGGCTTTGACGAGGGAAATGGATTGATGAACACCAACAGGACAGCAGATACATTCTGTGGGAACCAAGAAATACCGACATTACCTGCATTTGATATTTCGAACCAATGCACTCCCTCAAATCAGCCAATTGGCAGACCCCCGACGATAAACTCCATCAACCCAGGAACTACTTTTGGTTTGGAATCATTGATTCAGAATCAGTATGGACCCATCACTCACTTGACTGCTTCAAAGGTAACTTTTATTTTTATTTTTATTTTTTAATTGAACAAACAGTCATGGATTTTGGTATTGACACCTGTTCGTCTCCAATGTGTAGGAAATCTGCCTGGAAGATACACAATCACAGCTGCAATTAGATACCGGGAAAAATTCGTTGTCTGGCGTGTCTTCTTAGCCAAGATGATAATAGTAAACACGAACTTGCTGAGGGATTGCTCAACTTGTTCAAACACCAAAGAAATTGCAAAAGATATTTGAAGCTACTGAGATATCCCAACTTTGACTATGTTAATTATATATTTTCAGTTGTGGGATTTGTAACTATTGAAACCCTTTAACTTGTATAATTATGGTCTTAAAGTTTATTGTAATTCTTACCTATTGGCTGAACTGTTGCTATATTTTGCATAATCTGGCATGAAATTTGGTTTTCTAAGGGAAAGGATTAGACTGAAATTGAAGAATTTTTGGAAAGCAAGTAAAATAAGTGAATCAAGTAAAGCACATGAAATGAAGAGTAAAGTGTTAATATTTGTGTTGCTGAAGGAGAATTCTTCAATCTTCAATTCTGCTACTTATTATAACCTTCGCAACAGCTATTTTTGGCCATAGGTACCACTCTTAAATGCTACCAAATGTCCTTCATAAACTATTCCATAACGCATGGCCTTCAATCATATCATTTTTATTCCAAATATATTATGAGCCAGAACCACTTGACAATTACTTTTCTTCTTGGCATTTTGTCATTTGTCATTTTGAAAAGGAAAGTTTTGGAGAAGACATTGGAAAAGGGTGTGCATGTGTAACCCTAAATTTGTGTTCCAAGCATGTGTAAAAATTTGAATTAAAAGGACTTACCTCCCACCTTTACCAATATTACTTCTACCCCTTCTGATTTGATTTTGTATCTTTTTCTTCAATGGAGAAGCCTCTTTTTGATGTTGGACTCTTCATGAATTAGAGCCATTTTGCTTGGATGCTTGGAAGGCTTGTGACTTGATTTTGGAGAGCTTTGGAAGGCTTGAAGCTTGCTGATTTTATGAATTTCAAGGGCTTGGAGGCTGTGTTTAGAGAAGTTGGAGGGTTCTCATTGCTTGGAGAGGTTCCTAACAGGAAGAGATCAAAGGTGCTGGAGGATGAGTTTAGACAGATTTTCACTTGCTGGGCACGAAGTTGTTGTTTATGAAAAGTTTTATGCTTGTTTCTAATTTTGCCAGGCGCGGAGTGGCACTTTTGTAAATAAAAATCCCCTATCACATGACCGCTGAAATAGGGCCTGAAGTCATCCTGTTGACGTCATGCCTTGTGAAAAGGGCATAATCCTGTGTAACTTTCCATAGACCTTCCCTGGTCCTCAAGTTGCGTGCAACCCCTTGATTTTGACTGTTTTATTCATATTCCAAAGTTTTTCGGATAATTTTAGTGCCATCAGCCATGGTAGGTTCCAATTTGTGATTCAACAGTCAAATTTTGTGCATGCGAAGGGGAGGCAAAAATGGGGTGTTTACTGTGTGAAGACACAAGCCCATCGTGAACAAATGTTGGGACAAGCTGAAGGGGTGACAATTTCCAAGATGGGCTGAGTGTGATAGTGTAAAACAAGAGTTACGCGGGGTGCAGAAACAGTTGATTTTAATTGTGATTAACTCTTTAATGACCTAGATCTGATTATTAGGTCAACTTGCTTAATTTATGATTAATTAAATTGCATGATCAATTAAACATCCACAATCATAAATATAAATACTAAAAAGTAAAGTAAGTTAAGTTTAGAGAGATTGTACTAGGATTTTTAGCGAGGAAACCCCAGTTGATAAAATACGTCAACTGTTATGGGAAAAACCTCGTGAACTATGCAGTCCAAAGTAAACCAATCCACTATGTTTGAAACAAAGTATACCGAACTTTGACTCTGGCTCACACCCTATCGTTCTACACCACACCAACCGCTGACGATCCTTTGGCTTTGCGAGTCCCTGTCCAACAGTAACTTGATCTCAGGCTTACACTTGATATTTGTAGAAGAGTAGCAGGTAGATCAGACAGCACTCCACGAATGCTCCAACCCTTTTAAAGTGTAATAGCGCTTACTTCTGTTCTTCAAGATCTGAACTCGATTGTAGAAGAATTAAATCCTGCTTCTCATCTGGAATATCTGAATCTTCAGTATAGCTCCAATTCCGATGAGATAGAGAACAACACCACTAAATCACTCATGAATATATGTGTATGCTCTCATAAATAAATTCAGAATAATCAGATTTGATTTTCTGAATTTTCTCTCTCTAGAAGGCTTTCTCAAAATATAAAATTAATTTTCCCTCAAGCCCTCATAAACCAATGTATATGACAAGGTTTATATAGAGTTTTGAAAGTTCTAATCCCTCAGAAAATATGATAAATTTCGTGCATAGGACTTAAAAGGAAGCTGGGATCAAAAAGGAAACATTAGAAGAATGAAACTGGAAACCTAATGCATCTAGGACTTCTTGAACCAGTTCAGCCATCTTGAACCGGTTCAAGATGGACAGTAAGGAATCCCACGGATTCTTGAACCAGTTCATCCCTTTTGAACCGGTTCAAGATGGTCAGTCTTGAAATTTTAACATTCTGATGTAGTTGAACTTGTTCGATTGATCTTGAACCAGTTCAAGATGGACAGAATGTAAAACCTTGTTCCGAACCTTTCAAAACCCTTCCTAAATGTTCTCACTACCTCTCAAAATTTCTTATAGCGTTGTTCTCATCATCTCGGAGTGTAGTATACCATGAACACTTGACCTTCTTCAAATCCGCATCCGATCTTTAATCTTTGAAATTTCGTACTGAAAAATTACAACTTGATCAGACTTGTTTTGACATCGAAATTAGCCAATTACAAAATATATCTCACATATAGTACTGATGGATTGAAGGGGTTTGCACTCTTAGCCTTAAAGAGCTAGTATGGAATGAAGGAAGGAAGAAGATGAGAGAGAACGTGCATGCTTGCTTGGTTTGGCGTGGAGGATCTTTAGTTAAGGTGAAGCTATGGAAGGGAACTTTAATTGATAGAATTTGAACGAAGGTGGAGATTGTTAGAGTGTAACCCAAATTTTATTAGATGTAGAATTTTGGAGGAGTTCAACTTGTCCAACTAAGTCCGACCGGGTTGCACTTATTGAGACAAAAGACTGAGGTATTGGAAAAGTTCAACTGGTCTCACTTTTTTGAGACCAGTCGCACGAGTCTAACAATGTGACATTTGTTTCCTTATTTCAAAATGTGCTTTCCTAAAGGTTGTAAACTTGTAGAACGAGTTGTTTCTTTATAATTAAGGAATTATAGATGTAAGGCATGAAGGCACAACGGAAGCATTTAATAAATTTTTTGGATTATGTCCACGTGATTTTTCATCAAATCAAGAAATACTGTAAAGAGATCTCATACCTTTGGACGATTGAATAATCGTCAAATAAGAGAACACAATTCTTTAGCTTTGAATACCAATGAGTCTTCACCTCTATGACCCCAATATAGGTTTTTGGAACCTTAACCTCCTCTTTTACTCTCTGTATATTGTATCGTGTAACGGAATAATAATTTTTTGTCGCAGCGTTACCAAATATATGACTTGAGAGAGTTGATTAAAAGTCTGGGGCTAGAGATGAGGATCCAAGAGCGCTTACTTATCCCAGCTCCAATTTGATAGTGGCTCATAACTCTATCCTATCTAATTAATTACAATAACCACCACAATAGTATTGTAATTGCACTCTAGGACTTAGAAATTATGGCAAGGCCCTGTCTACTAAATAATTACATATAAACCCATCCACTACCGAATATCCATAAATAGCCCTAGGAAAATATATACCATCCCACCTAAGGCTTACTTATATTTTATATTCCTTGAGTAACCAATTTAATCATTATGATCACTGACTTAAAATCTTTTAGAAAAGGATTTGTCAAAATAAATATTTTTCTAAATAAATAATAGAAAAATAATTTAGTAAACATTTTACTAAAATGCCCTGGCCAAGTTCTAGTGATCAAACTTATTAAATTGCATTAAGGGAATATTCTAACTTTTATAAAAAGTGTGGATTCCATGTTGAGTATTTGTGTTCTTAGAGCTCCAACATTAGCCACCCAAGATACCATGATATTGACCTTAAAAAGATCTCACACATTGGTAAGTCAAAGTGACTAGTACTAAAACTTGAGTTCACTAAATCCCTCAGGATTTAGAGCCTATGAATTTAGTAGATAAGAAACACACCAAAATAATGATAGTACATTGTATGGTGTGATCTTATGGTGATCCAGTTCAATGTACTCCAAGCACACTAACACACTACCTTAGAGCCAATTACCCCAATGGTCGAGACAAACCATCCTATCTTATAGAGGTCAAGTGTGTTATAGTCTTATAGATAAAGTGCTTAACTTTTATCACTGATAGCGAACAATGCCAAGGTGCAAGAAACCAGTAAGCCCAAATCTTCTGCGTGTAAATCTCACTTACACACTTAAGTCACATATAATGCAACTTGAGGACTATAATGCATCTCATACAAATATATGTAAAGCCCAATGCATGAATATCATATTTATTAATAAAATGTTGAATAAATAATAAATAATTAGATTGTAGGCATATGTTCCCAACAATCTCCCACTTGCACTCAAAACCAATTACCATTATATCTAACACCCATCCCTTTAACATGAGACTCAAAAACCCTAGTAGGTAGAGTTTTAGTGAAAGGATCTGCAAGGTTATTTGCAGATGCAATCTTAGTGACAACAATGTCCCCATGCTGAATTATATCTCTAATGAGATGATATTTGTGCTCAATATGCATTCCCTTCTTGAGGTTCCTCCGTTTCTTGGACTGAGCAATTGCCCCACTATTATCATAATATAAGATAATAGGAGATCGTGCCAGTGGTACCACTCCAAGCTCTAAGAGGAAATTCTTAAGCCATACAGCCTGTTTAGCTGCCTCTGAAACTGCTACGTACTCGTCCTCTATGGTGGAGTTTGCAATGCAAGATTGCTTCACACTCTTCCAACTAATGGCTCCTCCACCAAGTGTAAACACATATCCTGAGGTAGATTTCCTGTTATCCCTATTTGACTGGAAGTTAGAATCTGTGTAACCCACTGGAAGTAAATCATCATCCCCATAGATCAACATGTAATCTCTTTTCCTTCTCAAATATTTAAGGATGTGCTTCACTGCTATCCAATGTTATTATCTAGGGTTGGATTGATATCTGCTGACCATGCTGACTGCAAAATAGATATCTGGTCTAGTACAAAGCATAGCATACATGAGGCTTCCTACTGCTGAAGCATAAGGAAATACCTTCATACGTTCTTCCTCCTCTGGTATATTAGGACACTGTTGTTTAGAAAAAGCAATTCCATGTCTGAAAGGTAATAAACCCCCTTGGAATTTTGCATACCAAACTTGACCAGTATATTATCAATATAAGCAGTCTGAGATAAGCCCAACATTCTATTTTTACGATCTCGCAAAAGCTTAATCCCTAGAATGTAACTGGTTTCTCCCAAGTCCTTCATATCAAATTAATTGGATAGCCAAATTTTTACGGTTGATAACATTCCTACATCATTCCCAATTAGTAGTATGTCATCAACATATAAAAGTAAAAACACCACTATATTTCCTTCACTCTTCTTATATACACAAGATTCTTCCAGATTCTGATCAAACCGAATGTTCCAACTACAAGATGTTTGCTTAAGGCCATAAATAGACCTATGTAACTTGCATACCATATGCTTTTGGCCTTTTTCTATGAACCCATCTGGTTGCATCATATAGATGTCTTCCTCAAGATGACCATTTAAAAAGGCTGTCTTGACATCAATTTGCTAAATCTCGTAATCAAGATGAGCTGCAATGGATAAGAGAATACAAATAGACTTAAGCATGACTACTGGCGAAAAAGTCTCCTCATAATCGATACCCACTTTTTGAGTAAACCCTTTCGCAACAAGCCTTGCTTTAAAGGTTTCAACATTCCCATCTGATCTTCTTTTTCGCTTATAGACCCACTTGTATTGTATAGGTTTAATGTTTGCAAGTGGTTTTACGAGTTCCCAAACCTGATTGGAGTACATAGACTCCATCTCAGCTTTCAAAGCATCTTGCCAAAGTCCCGAGTCATAATCATTCATAGCCTCTTCATAGCTGGAGGGATCTTGCTCTTCTGGGATCATCTCGTAAGACTTTCCCAAGAGCGTTAACTTATCAGGTGGCCTGATAACCCTCCCACTACGCCGATGTTCCAGTATAGTAAGAGGTTCTGGATCTGTGGTATCCAGTGTCTCATTAGGCATATCTGTTATGTCCACTCCTTGATTGATTGGTGTATCTATCAACTCCTTTAAAACAATTCTGCTTTGAGAATGGTGATTCATTATATAATCTTCCTTGAGAAAAATAGTATTCGTGCTAACGAATACTTTTTGCTCCTTAGGATTATAAAATGAATAACCCTTTGTACCTATTGGGTAGCCTACAAAAAGATAAACATCTGATCTTGGTCCCATCTTCTCAAGCTTTCCTCTCCGCACATGTATATGACACCCCCATATACGTAAATGTTGTAAACTAGGCTTACGCCTGGTCCACAATTCCTTAGGAGTGTTAGGAACTGCTTTAGATGGAGCTAAGTTCAGAATATTAATCGCCCTTTCTAGAGCATATCCCCAAAAGAATACTGGTAGACTTGAATAACTGATCATCGATCTTACCATGTCAAGTAAGGTTCTATTCTTTCTTTCAGCAACACCATTTTGTTGTGGTGTGCCTGGTGCAGATATCTGGGATATAATCCTATTTTCTCGTAAATGATCCTCAAATCCTCTAGAGAGGTATTCCCCCCCTCGATTTGATCGAAGAGTTTTTAAGCTTTTACCTGTCTGCCTTTCACTTTCTGCCTGAAACTCTTTGAATTTATCAAAAGCCTCAGACTTGCGATGCATAAGGTAAATATAGCCATACCTAGAGTAGTCATCTGTGAAAGTGATGAAATACTCATGTCCTCCTCTAGCCCTGATGTTCATAGGACCACATACATCTGTATGCACCAACTCTAATACCTCTGTAGCTATATGCCCCTTGGCCGTAAATGGCCTTTTAGTCATTTTACCCTCCAAGTAGGATTCGTAAATTGGATATGGTTCAACCACTAAAAAGCCCAAAGGCCCATCCTTAACCAGTCTTTGGATCCTATTTAGATTAATATGACTTAACCGCAAATGCCAAAGATATGTAGAATTATTTGAAGGAATCTTCCTTTTTTGTGGTAAGATATTCGATGTATCAATCATTTCAATATCATATAAGGAGTGAGGTATAGGAGTAATTAGATATAGACCATCCACTAATGTACCAGAGCATATAAACTTTTCATTTTTCTTTATCAAAACTTTGAATCAAATAGTACTGAAAAACCAGATTTTGAAAGAGCCGAAATAGAAATCAAGTTTCTTCTGCTTTCTGGTACATAAAGACCATCTCCCAATAATAAAATCCTACTATTTATTTTTAAAATAACCACTCCTACTGATACTGCTACTACCCTTGCTTACGAAGCAAGTTAAAGATAAATCTCCCCATCACTCAGCTTTCTGGATTCCTGGAACTCTTGCAATGAATTGCAAACATGGTTAGTGGCTCCAGAATCTACACACCAGGTATCTGTAGATCCTGCCACATAACATGTATCAGCAACAAGTGAATGAAAAATATCTTCAGAGTGCTTCTTAGTAAGATATACCGGACAATTCATTTTCTTGTGTCCTTCCTTGCCACAATGGAAATAATTCCTTTTGGACTTATTCTCCTTCTTGCTCTTAACCTTGACAACCTTAGCACTAGAATGAATTTCTTTGTGCTCCTGGATGTCATAAGGGCTAAGTGCAGAAGGGCACTCTTGAGTGAGCACAGTGTGAAGATTTCTTTTCCAGTTAACATATTTCGACCTAGTTAATTTGTTATCCTTAAGTGTGGAAGCAAGCAGATGGATAATATTCGACATCTAAAATATAGACATTCATGCATAAATAAAAAGGCATACATTCAGAAACAATAATTAAACTTAGTTTTCATATAGTCTCTCAGTAGGCCTCTCTAAACCACTGATGTAATGAAAATATTGGTAATCATAATCCATGTAGGTATTCACTCGTTTCTCTCAGGGGGCAATAAGAACATGTCACTACCAAGAGATCATATCAGAGCTTGACCCAGCCGGAAGTGTGCCGACGGGGACGTCGGGCCTCTAAAAGGGGTGGATTGTGATAACCTTGTGGGCGGGTGTGCCGTTGGCGGGTGCGAGACATTGACAGGCTACCACATTGGCGAGCTACAGGTGCACAATCCCACATCGCCTGAAAAATGGAAAGGTGAAGTGCTTATATGTAGGTGTATCACTTCAATTGGTATGAGGCCGTTTGAGGTGAAGTCCAAGAGCAAAACCATGCGGGCTTAGGCCCAAAGAAGATAATATCATACCATGTGGTGGAGTGGGTCGTTACAATTGGTATCAGAGCAACCCATGTGATTTTCATTAAATCATAGTGATGATATTTATTTATGCATGTGAAGATGTTAAATTCATGGTTGGATTTTATTTATTTTTATCTCTTTTTAATCACATATAGACAGATATATTGACGGCCACCGGTTATATATGGAAAACACCCGTATTGTTTCTATATATATTATATATATTGGCCACCACTGGTTATCTCTGGAGAATGCCCAGTTTTGTTTCTTGTAATATAGAAATAAAAGAGAAATACCAAGTTTGGTTTTCTCAATAAATTTTCACCAAATGTTTCTTACTTAGAATCTGTCATGGTGGGTTTTAAATATATATATTTTATTTGACAAAGACCAAGTGGGTCGCATGAGAATTTCACCAAAAGTTTCTTACTTAGAATCTGTCTTGGTGGGTTCATAGTTATACACTGTTTATACCATATAAGTGCACTGTTTGAGGTTCTCATGCACCGTTCAAATATTTTTTTTTTTAATTTTGGATGCAATCAGTTTTATTATTTGCTTTACAAGGATATATGCATGTATTGTATGTATATTTATTGATTGCAGGTGCGGTTGAAATAAATTATTTCTCTCTCATGGCCCGGTTGAATTGAAATTTAATTTATTATTTAATTACATGTGATGTAATTATTTAATTAGTGGAGGTATTTTAAAGGGCTGATATAATAAAGATCGGTTTTCCCTAATCGAATAAGTTTATTTTATTTTATCTTGTTTAGAATTTTTGTAAGCCCTAAATTGGGTATAGGACAAAGCCTTGTACTATATTTATTAAATTTAGGGTTGAACTTCTTGAAGAGATCAAGAGAAAAAATAAAAAAATAAAAAAATAAAATTCAAACAAGATAAAGAGCGATCTTTTCCAATGGAGGACTTTTAAAAGCACAAGATGATCATGAGATGACTATCAACCGGCTATGAGAGGGGATTAGCACTATTTATGGTGCAACATGATTTTTAATTATGTGCTTATATTCATGTGATACTTATATGCTAGAATGTCATGCTTAAATCATGAATTGCTCTAGTTGTGTTTTAGTTAATTTTAAACTAAATAAAATTGGAATTTTTTATTTGGGTTGTTTTGAAAAAAATTAGCACTTTTCAAATTTTTTCAAAAATTAATTTTCTGAAAATTAAATATTTTATTTTAATTAAATTTTGTAGAAAGTGTAGGATTATCCCATAGTTAAGCTCAAGAAATTGAGCAAGATAACCCAAATGGATTAGGCTCATTGAGCCTAAAAGATATTTTAAAATAGATTCCAATATTATTTAGATTATAATTAATATTGTTTTATGATGACATTATGCATAGGATATATGGAATTTAAAACTCTCTAATTTCAAAAGTTAAGTGGGAATGGAATTTAATCTTAAATTCCACAGCCTTCCATTGTCGATCTATTGTAAGGTGGAACAAATACCTCGCCACCAATCTTGGGTGCTCCTCCGAAGGGTATTTGTTTCACTGGTTACTAGATATAGATTTCGCAAGATAGAACTAACGGCAGGCGGATGGAGACAATCACCATTACGAGACGGACCTCATTCAATTGCACTACTTCTAGACAATAGTATAAACTTGACTAAGTGGGAGTACGCTCCACCTCAGGGGGTATTTTCACTTAAAGGCTAAGGATAAATCGGTTGCCATATTTCATTTGGCATGAGATGCCTAGACAATAGGATATGGTGGAAATTGTTTCCGTCTAATCAAGGTAGTGACATGATCTCTTGGTAGTGGCATGTTCTTATTGTCCCCTGAGAGAAATGAGTGAATACCTACATGGATTATGATTACCGATATTTTCATTACATCAGTGGTTTAGAGAAGCCCATTGAGAGATTATATGAAAACTAAAGTTTCATTATTGTTTCTGAATGTATGCCCTTTTATTTATGCATGAATGTCTATATTTTAGATGTCGAATATTATCCATCCGCTTGCTTCCATACTTAAGAACAACAAATTAACTAGGTCGAACTATGTTAACTGGAAGAGAAATATTCATACTGTGCTCACTTAAGAGTGCCCTTCTGCACTTAGCCCTAATGTCTTCCAAGAGCACAAAAAAATTCATTCTAGTGCTGGGGTTGTCAAGGTTAAGGGCAAGAAGCAGGATAAGTCCAAAGGGAATTGTTTCCATTATGGCAAGGAAGGACACAAGAAAATGAATTGTCCGGTATATCTTATTAAGAAACACTCTGAAGATATTTTTCATTCACTTGTTGCTGAGACAAGTTATGTGGCAGGATCTACAGATACCTGGTGTGTAGATTCTGGAGCCACTAACCATGTTTGCAATTCATTGTAAGGGTTCCAGGAATCCAGAAAGCTGAGTGATGGGGAGATTTATCTTCAATTTGCTTCGCAAACAAGGGTAGTAGCAGTATCAGTAGGAGTGGTTATTTTAAAAATAAATGGTAGGAGTTTAATATTGAAAGATTGTCTTAATGTACCAGAAAGCAGAAGAAACTTAATTTCTATTTCGGCTCTTTCAAAATCTGGTTTTTCAGTACTATTTGATTCAAAAGTTTTGATAAAGAAAAATGGAAAGTTTATATGCTCTGGTACATTGGTGGACAGTCTATATCTAATTACTCCTGCACCTCACTCCTTATATGATACTAAAATGATTGATACATCGAGTGTCTTTCCACAAAAAAAGGAAGATTCCTTCAAATAATTCTACATATCTTTGGCATTTGCGGTTAGGTCATATTAATCTAAATATGATCCAAAGACTGGTTAAGGATGGGCCTTTGGGCTTTTTAGTAGTTGAACCATTTCCAGTTTGCGAATCCTGCTTGGAGGGTAAAATGACTAAAAGGCCATTTACGGCCAAGGGGCATAGAGCTAAAGATGTATTAGAGTTGGTGCATATAGATGTATGTGGTCTTATGAATATCAGTGCTAGAGGAGGATATGAGTAATTCATCATTTTCATAGAAGACTACTGTAGGTATGGCTATATTTACCTTATGCATCGCAAGTTTGAGGCTTTTGATAAATTCAAAGAGTTTCAGGCAGAAAGTGAAAGGTAGATGGGTAAAAGTTTAAAAACTCTTCGATCAGATCGAGGAGAGGAATACCTCTCTAGTGGATTTGAGGATCATTTATGAGAAAATGGGATTATATCCCAAACATCTGCACCAGGCACACCACAACAAAATGGTGTTGCTGAAAGAAGGAATAGAACCTTACTTGACATAGTAAGATCGATGATCAGTTATTCAAGTCTACCAGTATTCTTTTGGAGATATGCTCTGGAAACTACCCACAGGTCCCAGGATCAGAACCTGGCTCAGATACTAATTGAAGGCACAATGGAAGCATTTAATAAATTTTTTGGATCATATCCACGTGATTTTTCATCAAATCAAGAAATACTGTAAAGGGATCTCATACTTTTGGACGATTGAATAATCGTCAAATACAAGAACACAATTCTTTGGCTATGAATACCAATGAGTCTTCACCTCTATGACCCCAATATAGGTTTGTGGAACCCTAACCTTCTCTCTCACTCTCTGTATATTGTATCGTGTAACAAAATAATAATTTTTTATTGCAGCATTACCAAATCTATGACTTGAGAGAGTCGGTTAAAAGTCTGGGGCTAGAGATGAGGATCCAAGAGGGCTTCTTTATTCTAGCTCCAACTGGATAGGATAAAGTTATTAACTCTATCCTATCCAATTAATTACAATAAGTACCACAATAGTATTGTAATTGCACTCTAGGACTTAGAAATTATGACAAGGCCTTGTCTACTAAATAATTACATATAAACCCGTCTACTACAGAATATCCATAAGTAGCCCTAGGAAAATATATACCGTCCCACCTAAGGCTTACTTATATTTTATATTCATTGAGTAACCAATTCAATCATTATGATCACTGACTTAAAATCTTTTAGAAAAGGATTTTTCAAAATAAATATTTTTCTAAATAAATAATAGAAAAATAATTTAGTAAACATTTTACTAAAATGCCCTGGCCAGGTTCCAGTGATCAAACTTATTAAATTGCATCAAGGGAATATTCTAACTCTTATAAAGAGTGTGGATTCTATGTTGAGTATTTGTGTTCCCAGAGCTCCAACATTTGCCACCCAAGATACTGTAGTATTGACCTTAAAAAGATCTCACACATTGGTAAGTCAAAGTGACTAGTACTGAAACTTGAGTTCACTAAATCCCTCAGGATTTAGAGCCTATGAATTTAGTAGATAAGAAACAGACCAAAATAATGATAGTACATTGTATGGTGTGATCTTATGGTGATCCAGTTCAATGTACTCTAAGCACACTAACACACTACCTTAAAGTCAACTACCGCAATGGTCGAGACAAACCATCATATCTTATAGAGGTCAAGTGTGTTACAGTCTTACAGATAAAGTGCCTAACTTTTATCACTGACTGCGAACAATGCCAAAGTGCAAGAAACCGGTGAGCCCAAATCTCCTGCGTGTAAATCTCATTTACACACTTAAGTCACCTAAAATGCAACTTAAGGACTATAATGCATCTTATACAAATATATGTAAAGCCCAATGCATGAATATCATATTTATTAATAAAATATCGAATAAATAATAAATAATTGGATTGTAGGGCATATGATCCCAACAAGGCAAGTCTTGTCCACCAAGTTAATGCAATCCTTGTCCAGCAAGAAATGTGTTGAAGAATCTATAAATAAAGATGGAGTTAGGTGAAGAAGGTATGAAGAAAAAAAAGTTTTAGTGGGCGAGGAAAGGAGAAAGTGCGTGTGAATAAAAAGATTTAGCCTCATAGAAGAAGTAGTAGGTGAATGTTCATTCTATGCTATTATAATATTCCCTTCTTAATTCATAATAGTGCAATTTTTTCTCTACATGGATATAACCATAGAGGATTGGGTGCACCACATTAAATGTTGTGTTGTACTTGATTGGTGGATGATTGTTTTTTTTTTTATACATGCATGTTTGATGGTTTTGTGATGATATGCTTTTTTGTGCTTAAATGAAGGGGTTTTTAATTCCCAACAACTGGTATCAAAACTAGCTAGTTGGATGGAGTTAATATTTTCAACAAAGGCTACAAGTTGGGGTAAATCTTTCAACATCCCCAATTGTTTTTCCACTTTTCTTTAGCACTTTTATTTATAGAACTTGGGTTGGACACGGGGCTTGTGGTTTCTTATGGATGTTTTAATGTTTTATCTAGATGAGGATATATCTAATATCATTAATCGGTTGATGTTAAACAAACTTCAATAATTTAAGGTAATGCAGTTTTTTTTAAGATAGGCCATAAGAGAGCTCAATAAACATATTAGTAATTAAGCTAGCTAGCACTAATTAAAGGTTTCCTGAGGGTGCCAAAATGTAGTTTGAGTATTATGTCTTATTTCTCTAACAGAAATAAGACATAATACTCAAACTACATTTTGGAGAAATAACTCGAAAAATAGCCCTAACTTTGCGTGAAGGGGCGCCCCCTCATAAAGGGGTTCACATTGACCAGGCTCGGGTGACTGTTTTCTACAGTTGTAAGAATTTTATAGGGGTTGATGCCCCTATCCATTGCCAGAAGGTCAAGAAATTTAGTGATCTGACGATGAGGAGCCGACGACCGAAGCACCAGTGAACGGCGATCGTAACTAGTAACGGTCTAGATGTAGCGTAGTTCTTTGTCGAGTAAGTTTCTACCTATATGAAATGTGTAACGATTTAGGCGCTGTCTAGGAGAGAGGCTCGGTGAAATCATTTCTATGAATATGTGGACTCTTTATTTTGGAAGAGAACTTAATAAATATTTTAGTAATTAAGCTAGCTAGTACTAGTTATAGGTGTCATGATGCCATCAAAGTTGTGGTTTGAGTATAATGTATTCATTTTGTATATTTTATCACAGTTTTTAATAGCTTTGCAATAAAAAAGGCATATCAAGTAGTTTATATGCTTAAATGAATGTGTCTGAATTGAGTATTTTGTTAGATGTTGAATTTTATTTATTTTGGATATCTATGTGCACAAATTTATTTTTTACATGTATTGTTAAATATTTTAGTATATTTGTATAAGTTTCATGTTAAATATATGTAGATAATTATATAATTATTTATGTGTATATATAATTATATATATATATATATATATATATATATAAATAATTAGATATCATTGAGAAGAAATACACATAAATAAAAAAACAAAATATCGAAGTATTGTTCATTATATACTAAAATTGAGCAAGAATATTCACATATATTTTACATGAAACTTATACAAATATACTAAAATATTTAACAATACATACATAATTTTTTAAAAAATAAATAAATAAATATATGTATATTATCTATTCATTATAGAGTTTTAATTACTCACGTGCAATGCACGTGCATGCTTTAAAGAGTTTGAACTCGATGGCTATCTAGTGAGAAATCAGCGGCTATCTTCTTACTCCATGCTACCAATACATGTCAAGAGAGTTTGAATAAAAGAAGACTTTACATGCTACCGATGCATATTAATCGAGAGAGAGCTCTTACCTATAATTGATAGAGTGAGAAATCGACGGCTTTCTCAATTAAAAACTAAAATCCAGAAAGAATCAAGGGTCATAAGACTTTTGGCCGGCCTTTCGTCCCTGTGCTGATTAACGAAGACTATTGGAAGAAAGAGAGAGGGTAGAGTAGAGAGAAATGTTATGAAGGGGCTCTTCGATATAGGAAAGGGGGCTCGTTTGGTTTCTAATGAGGCCAACAGAAAAGCTCGGTTGTAGCTGAAACATACCAAGCTAGGTAAGAAAATGGAAAAGTGGAAAAGAAATTGCAAAACGATGTAGTTTTGTCAAAAAAATATCTTTCAGAAAATTTTCAACGGAAGGAAATATTGGCTATTACCAGCGTTTTTACGATGAAAGCTGGTTAAAATAGGGCTATACCAGTGGTTAAAATAGGGATATGCTAGCGTTCCTAATAGTACACTGGTAATTATTAAACAACACCAGCATTTGGAAAAAGAACGCTGGTGTATCCCAAATTTCTTGTAGTGTTTTATCTTGGTGTGTATGTATATATATATGGGTGAAGTACAAAAAATTCCCTTGTAGTTTCAAATGTGTGTAAATAACACCCTTTGCGTTCAAATTTCACCCTTGTAGTTTTAAAATTCTGCAAATAAGGGTTCCTGACCACTTAAAATGGCATGTGCTACCCTTTTGCATTACCTAAAGTACCCTTACTTATTTTTCTCTGATTTTCTATATATAATATATATAATATCCTTATTTAATTATTATTATTTTTATATAATAGAGATATTTTCTCTCCTCTTTAATGTCTCTTTCTCTCTCCTCTAATTATATATATATATATATATATATATATATATTCATTAACTCTCTGAGTCCCACCCTTATTCTGCATCACCAATAAACCACCATCCATCTCTGTTGCTGCCGGTCACACCACCACCCATACGACAATATATATAATACCCTACTGCTGAGTGAAAAAATGCTAGCAGAAACCCGACAAAAATATAAGCCAAACCTAGATCTCCAAAAATTACAGAAGTAACATAACCATATAAACAAATTAGTATAAATAAATGATGAAACGGAAATAAAGTAAGCAACATAAATAATAATCCTATCTTCATCGGCAACCTTTTGACTCTAGAGAAAGGCAATAATAGCAGCATGCCAATGTGAAGTAATGCTCTAAACTCCATCATTATTTCGGCTGATTTTTGAATATCAGTTCAAATATTCTTGCACCAAACCCTTAAAAACTAAAAATAACCATATTCAACATAAAACAATCAAAACCCAAATCTCCCAACATCAAATAAACAACGGCTAAATTATTATACAACCAAAAAAAAAAAATAACGATAATGAATTTTTTTGCATTCTTAAATTTTTTCACTACATATGCCTCTGGACTTGCGTGCTATCTGAAGTTCTTTGACATTTTCCACTTCCCAGTCATTCATGTGACCACATATGCCTATTTCCACCGATTAGAACCATAGCCATTAATCCCCAAAAGGTTGATAGCTATGAGGCAAACTGAGACACATTGAGACAAAAAGAACATATATAATAATGTGGAAAGTACTAAAAATTAAACATTATAACATACAAATCAATAGCCTTGGATCTTCCAGCGAAAAAAACCCATTTGAATTGGAATAAAACGAAACACGCATTTGAATAAACCACATCCTCTGCAAAATCAATCTAATACCACACCCAATCTTGCAAAATACGATTTTGGGATTTTGTACTTAAGAATCGTCAACACAACATGAACACAAAAGATCAAAGGTACAATTTTCAATTTCACTTGGGTGTTTTCTTTGAAGGTATTTAACAAAAGTGAATAAGTAAAGTAAATTAAGATTAGTTATGGTAATGACATCGAATTATTCAAATGGGTCAAGAGACCAAGTACAAGAAAGAAAAGGGAGGTGATCGCGATTACTTGTAATTGGAGAGCAACACTAATTTGATAGTTATTGTTGATGAGATTAGAGAGTTCAGGATGAAGAAGAAAAAGAACAGAGAGAGCGGTGAAGATTGTGAATGAAGATAATGACGCCGTTTTGGTTGATTTTGTTATTGTTCTTGCTAATGAGGAAGATGGGTGTGCTGAAATGGTGTTGGTTTGACTTTTAGGCTTTTAGAGAAAGAGATGTGAAATTTTAAGGCTAATCAGAATGAATCACGAAGGACAGAGTGTGTTGTCTGTTTGACCAAGTAATGGTGATGGTTTAATTAACCAATGAAGATAAAACGGTGTCATTATTAACATGTCCATTGATGTCATTTTAACTTTTAGATTTTTTTTAACATTTTTGTTATGATAATTGTGAAGGGCATTTTTGTATTTTTGCCTATCTAAATTTATTTACCTGACAATAAACCCTTATTTGCGTAATTTTGAAACTATAGGGGTAAAATTTGAACATGAGGGGTGTTATTTGCACACTTTTAAAACTACAAGGGGGGTTTTTTTTTTTCACTTCAACCATATATATATATAGAGTTTTATTCATGTGCAATGCACGTCCGTGCTTTTATTCTAATGTGTGTATGTGTGTGAGTGCGTGTTTGTATATATATATATATACACACACAGATATATATATATATATATATATATATATATATATATATAAGTTTACAAGTTCTCTCTGATCCCTTGTTCATATATAAGTTTAAAGGTTCTTTCTGATCCATTGTTCGACCCATTCGTGGAACCTCTTTGGTGCTCACTTTCATTATATATATATATATATATATATATATATATATGTATGGTAATACTTGTATTTTAATTTGTTAGACATCAATTAGGTCCGTACCTTTATTTAAGTATACAATATGTGATAGTGCTATTGATTAGAGAGTTCAACATGAAGAAGAAATATACAATATGTGATAGTGCTATTGATTAGAGAGTTCAACATGAAGAAGAAAAAGACATAGAATAGTGAAGATTATGAATGAAGATAACGACGCCGTTTTGGTTGATTTTGTTATCAGTCCTGCTGATTAGGAAGATGGGCGTGTTGGAAATGGTGTTGGTTTGACTTTAGGGTTTTCAAAGAAAGAGATGAGAAATTCCAAGGTTAATCAAAATGATTCACGAAGGACAGAGCATGTTGTCTGTGTGACCAAGCAATGATTATGGTTTAATTAACAAATAAAGAAAATAAAACGGTGTCGTTATTAACATGTCATTTGATGTAATTTCAACTTTTAGATATTTTTTAACATTTTTGTTATGAGAATTGTGGAAGGCATTTTTATATTTTCGTCAATTTAAATTTATTTACCTGACAATAAGTCCTTATTTGCACAATTTTGAAACTAGAGGGTTGAAATTTGAACACGAGGAGTGTTATTTGCACACTTTTAAAACTCCGGAGCGGTTTTTGCACTTCACCCGTATATATATATAAAGAGAGTTTTACTTACGTGCAATACACGTGCGTGATTTTATTCTAGAGTGTGTGTGTGTGCGCACACACACACACAGATATATATAAATATATATAAAATGAAAGTAGTGAGCACCAAAGAGGTTCCGCGAATGGGTCGAACAAAGGATCAGAGAAAACCTATAAACATTGATATGAATAAGGGATCAGAGAGAACTTGTAATATGTATGTACGGTAATACTGGTATTTTAATTTGTTAAACATCAATTGGGTCCGTGCACTTATTTATGTATATAATATTTGATAGTGATATTGATTAGAGAGTTCAGGATGAAGAAAAAAAGGAACAGAGAGCGGTGAAAATTATGAATGAAGATAACGACACTGTTTTGGTTGATTTTGTTGTTGTTCTTGTTGATGAAGAAGATGGGTATGCTAGGAACGGTGTTGGTTTGACTTTTAGGCTTTCAGAGAAAGAGATTATAAATTCCAAAACTAATAAGAATGAATCGGGAAGGATAAAGAGTGTTGTCTGCGTGACCAAGCAATAATGATGGTTCAATTAACCAATGAAGAGAAGAAAACTGTCGTTATTAACATGTCTTTTGATGTAATTTCAACTTTTAGATATATATACACAGTTAAGATAGAAAAACCATAGTTAAGATAGGAAAACTCACCAACTTGCCGATGAAGCCTGATTGCAAGAAGCTACTTTTCGTAATTAAGTTTGATTGCAATAAGCTGCCTTCGTATTTATGCCTGATTGCAAGAAACTGCCTTCATATTTATGCTTGAATAATAAATATTCAGTAAACTGAATAGTTATTAGTAGTTAGGCACCATTAACTTTTCATTTATACCCAACAACTTGAATAAGTAAACTTGTTTTACACAAATATCGTAGTTAATGCATTTGAATAGTCATCAGTAGTTGGCACCATTAGCTGCATCCCTCTTTTACCGAACAAATAGTTCAATGAAGCTGCATCTTTCTTTTGTCAAACAAATAATTCAATGCATTTATGTGTGGTCAGATATGGTAGTTAAATATCCATTCTATAAAGCCTAATTATCCACACAAACCCGAACCACAAGTATAACGAATATGGAAATGAAACCTAATCCATCTCCTCCACCACTAGTACCCCCACCTCAAACAACCACAGATGAGACTGATGAGTTGGATATGAACAATCCTAACTTTCCAAATACCGTTATGGGTAAGTCAACCCGTGTCATCAAGAAGATGCAGATGATGGAGAAAGAACTGTGATAGGTGGAATGTCGCTTAGCAGACCTGAAAAACGACTTCAAAGATACTCTCATTAACGAGCTCTTTCCTCCAACACCCATATCTTCTCTAAATGAAAGTCAGAACCCGGATGACGCGTAGAAGGGAGCTATCAATTTAAGTCTTTTGTTATGTGATATACAGATCCATGTATTTTGCAACCCTTTTGTAGTTCATATAAGGAACTTACTTTCATGCGTACTGCATGAAATATAAAATATGAAATATGAAATATGTACTTTTTGTATTACCTTATGTTTTATGTATTACATATATGTCATCTGTTACAAGTAACTAAGATAAACAAAATCTCACTGTAACTAACATCAGAAATATATTTCATATAATGTAGATGGAGGGCATTTTTGTATTTTCTCCTAACTAAATTTATTTACCTGACAGTAAGCTCTTATTTGCATAATTTTGAAACTACAAGGGTACAATTTGAACATGAAGGGTGTTTTTGCACACTTTTAAAACTACAAGGTTTTTTTTTTTTTTTTTGCATTTCACCCGTATATATATATATATATATATATATATATATATATATATATATATATATAAAGAGAGTTTTACTCACGCGCAATGCACATGCGTGCTTTTATCCTTATGTGTGTGTGTGTGTGTGTGTACACACACACACACACATATATATATAATGAAAGTGAGCACCAAAGAGGTTCCACGAATTGATCTAACAAGGGATCAGAGAGAACTTGTAATATGTATGTACGGTAACACTTATATATTAATTTGTTAAACATCAATTGGGTCCGTGCACTTATTTATGTATACAATATTTGATAGTGATATTAATTAACAGTTCAAGATGAAAAAGAAAAAGAACAGAGAGCGGTGAAAATTATGAATGAAGATAATGACACCGTTTTGGTTGATTTTGTTGTTGTTCTTGTTGATGAGGAAGATGGGTGTGTTGGGAATGGTGTTGGTTTGAATTTTAGGCTTTCAAAGAAAGAGATGAGAAATTCCAAGGCTAATAAGAATGAATCGCGAAGGATAAAGTGTGTTGTTTGCGTGACCAAGCAATAATGATAGTTCAATTAACCAATAAAGAAAATAAAACGGTGTCGTTATTAACATGTTTTTTTGATGTAATTTCAACTTTTAGATATATATACACAGTTAAGATAGAAAAACCATAGTTAAGATAGGAAAACTCACCAACTTCCCGATGAAGCCTGATTGCAAGAAGCTGCCTTCGTATTTAAGCCTGATTGCAATAATCTACCTTCGTATTTATGTCTGATTGCAAGAAGCTGCCTTCGTGTATATGCTTGAATAATAAGTATTCAGTAAACTGAATAGTCATATCAGTAGTTGGGCACCATTAACTTTTCATTTATACCCAACAACTTGAATAAGTAAACTTATTTTACACAAATATCATAGTTAATGCATTTGAATAGTCATCAGTAGTTGGGCACCTTAGCTACATCTCTCTTTTGTCGAATAAATAATTCAATGTAGCTGCATCTCTCTTTTGCTGAACAAATAATTCAATGCATTTATGTATGGTTAAATATGGTAGTTAGATATCCACTCTATAAAACCTAATTATCCACACAAACCTTAACCATAAGCATAATGAAGATGGAAATGAAACCTAACCTATCTCCTCCACCACCATTCCCTTCACCTCAAATAACCATATATGAGACTGATGAGTTGGATATGAACCATCCTAACTTTCTAAATACCGTCATGGGTATGTCGACCCGTGTCATCAAGAAGATGCAGATGATGGAGAAAGAACTGCGATGGGTGGAACGTTGCTTAACAAACCTGGAAAATGACCACGACGATGCCCTCATCAACGAGCTCTTTCCTCCAACACACATATCTTCTCCAAATGAAGATCAGAACCCAAATGATGCGTAGAAGGGAGCCATCAATTTAAGTCTTTTGTTATGTGATATATAGATCCATGTATTTTGCAACCCTTTTGTAGTTCCTATAAGGAACTTACTTTCATGCGTACTGCATGAAATATGAAATATGTACTCTTTTTTTTTTTTTTTCCTAAATGAAGGAAATTTTTTATAAATATAAACATTATATTACAAAGGATCCATGGGGCATACCCTACACCAAACAAGAAAAAACACCAGACAAAACAAGGCAAGCTTTCAACTAACCACCTCCTAGTGAAAAACAGAAATAACATCTTGGCGACAAACCCTCAAAATTTCTATAGTTTCCCACAAAATACAGTTAGCTAAATAATTTGGAGAAGTATATAATTCATTATGCAATCTAGCATTCTTCTGAAATATGTACTTTTTGTACTTCTTGTATTACCTTATATTTTATGTATTACATATATGTTATCTGTTACAAGTAACTGAGACAAAAAAAAATATCATACTGTAACTAACATCACAAATAGATTTCATATAATGTAGGTGGAGGGCATTTTTTTCTTTTCACCTAACTAAAGTTATTTACCTGACAATAAGCCCTTATTTGCACAATTTTGAAACTACGGGGGTGCAATTTGAACACGAAGGGTGTTACTTGCACACTTTTAAAACTGCAGGGGGGTTTTTTGCACTTCACCTGTATATATATAAATATATATAAAGAGAGTTTTACTCACGTGCAATGTATGTGTGTACTTTTATCCTTGTGCGTGTGTGTATACACACACACACACACACACACATATAATGAAAGTGAGTACCAAAGAGGTTTCACAAATTGGTCGAAGAAGGGATAAGAGAGAATCTATAAACTTGTAATATGTATGCATGGTAATACTTGTATTTTAATTTGTTAAACATCAATTGGGTCCGTGCACTTATTTATGTATACAATATTTGATAGTGATATTGATTAGAAAGTTCAAGATGAAGAAAAAAAACGAACAGAGAACGGTGAAAATTATGAATGAAGAAAACGACACTGTTTTGGTTGATTTTGTTGTTGTTCTTGTTGATGAGGAAGATGGGTGTGTTGGGAATGGTATTGGTTTGACTTTTAGGCTTTCAGAGAAAGAGATGAGAAATTCCAAGGCTAATAAGAATGAATCGCGGAGGATAGAGTGTGTTGTCTGCGTGACCAAACAATAATGATGGTTCAATTAACCAATAAAGAAAATGAAACGGTGTCGTTATTAACATGTCCTTTGATGTAATTTCAACTTTTAGATATATATACACAGTTAAGATATAAATTAAACCATAGTTAATATAGGAAAACTCACCAACTTCCCGATGAAGCCTGATTGCAAGAAGTTGCCTTCGTATTTAAGCTTGATTGCGAGAAGCTGCAAGAAGCTGTCTACGTATTTAAGTCTGATTGCAAGAAGCTGCCTTCGTATTTTTGCTTGAATAATAAATATTTAGTAAACTGAATAGTCATTAGTATTTGGACACCATTAACTTTTCATTTATACCCAACAACTTGAATAAGTAAACTTGTTTTACACAAATATCGTAGTTAATGCATTTGAATAGTCATCAGCAGTTGGGCACCATTAGCTACATCTCTCTTTTGCCGAACAAATAATTCAATGCAACTGCATCTCTCTTTTGCCGAACAAATAATTTAATGCATTTATTTATGGTCAGATATGGTAGTGAGATATCCACTCTATAAAACCTAATTATCCATATAAATCCTAACCACAACAAACAACGAAGATGGAAATGAAACCTAATACATCTCCTCCACCACTAGTCCCCCCACCTCAAACAACCACAAATGAGACTGATGAGTTGGATATGAACCATCCTAACTTTTTGAATACTGTCATAGGTAAGTTGACCCGTGTCATCAAGATGCAGATGATGGAGAAAGAAATGCGATGGGTGGATCGTCGCTTAGCAGACCTAGAAAATGACCACGACGATGCCCTCATCAACGAGCTTTTTCCTCCAACACCCATATCCTCTCTAAATGAAGGTCTGAACCCAGATAATGCATAGAAGGGAGCCATCAATTTAAGTCTTTTGTTATGTGATATATAGATCCATGTATTTTGCAACCCTTTTGTAGTTCCTATAAGGAACTTACTTTCATGCGTATTGCATGAAATATGTACTTTTTGTATTACCTTATGTTTTATGTATTATATATATGTCATTTGTTACTAGTAACTAAGATAAAAAAAACATCATACTGTAACTAACATCACAAATAGATTTCATATAATGTAGGTGGAGGGCATTTTTGTATTTTCGCCTAACTAAATTTATTTACTTGACAATAAGCCCTTATTTGCACAATTTTAAAACTACAGGGGTGTAATTTGAACACGAAGAGTGTTCTTTGCACACTTTTAAAACTACAGGGGCTTTTTTTGCATTTCACCCGTTTTACTCACGTGCAATGCACGTGCGTGCTTTTATCCTTGTGTGTGTGTGTGTACATACACACACATATATATGTAATGAAAGTGAGCACCAAAGAGATTCCACGAATTGGTTGAACAAGGATCAGAGAGAACTTATAAACTTATATATGAACAAGGGATCAGAGAGAACCTGTAAACTTACACACACACACATATATATGATAATACTTGTATTTTAATTTGTTACACATCAATTGGGTCCGTGCCTTTATTTATGTGTACAATTTATGATAGTGATATTGAGATTAATTGAAAAAATTGTTGCGCTCACCAGGCTAATGTTTAATTAAAAGGAAATTCCAAGGATAATTTTGAAGGCATTGTCATTTAGTTCATTCATTAAATAATATGAGAATGCAAGACCCACCGAATTTTTTTCAATTAAATTAACGTTTGGTTCTCCATGACTTACTGATGTTATGATATATAAGGGCAAATAATTAATTAATCAGGTACCACCATGAGTACTAGACTATTTATGTTTTTAGTTAAATTATTTATTTTTATGATTAAATTCTATCCATAATACTAGGTTATTTGTTAGCATGCCAATTTAAGTGAATATTGAAAGAGTTAGGCTACACATGCACCCTTAAACACCTTCAAGAATTGTAACGGTTAATTAGGCACAACATTATTTATTATTATTTTTTTTCATGTTTATAAATTAGGAACATATTATTTTATATACTTTTCTATTAGTTAAAAGGGAGTTCGGGATACGCATAGTATTAATGTTCACCATTTAAAGCAAGATCGAGAAATCAGTTCTTAGAAATTCAAGGTATGAATTGGAGTTGAATATATGATTTTATTTAATAAATTTAATCATCAACAGTTTCTAGAAGCGAGAAGTGCAAAACCTTCTCTAAACAAAATATTATCTGCGTTGTTAGCCAAATAAGTATGATATAGATGAAGTGATATTTGGAATTAGTTTTGAAACCCAGTTTCAATAAAATTAAAATCAAAATCAAGTTAACTTGGGCCTAAAATGTTATATATAATGTTCAAAGTAATTTCACTAATATATAAGGAAATAAATAAATAAATAAATAAATATATATATATATACTTAGACACTCATGTTAATCAAATGATCATTTGGATTTTATTATGTTGGTATGTGTTTATGTGTGTGTATATAAACATATATATAGAGAGATACCTGGATGATATGTGCAAGAAGTCTCCTTCTCGGGATGAATCGAATCCGAAAGCGAGAGAAGATAAATATCAAATCGATTAAATCATGATTTTGTTATAGATTTAGCAAAATCGAACGTAATCTAAATGTGATATACATGTAATATATATTTATATATATCTATATCTAAATATAATATTAATGTATGTGTTTGTGTATTTTGTTATTTAAAGTTAATTATTTTTGTTTGTTTTTATGTTTTTATTTATTTATTTATATTAAAGTTATTAGTAGATCTGCAACAGAGTAAAATGGATTTCAATTGAGTATTTTTTTTTGGATGTTGAATGTTTTTTATGCAATGTTTCTTTTGGATATTTATGTGCTCAATTTTTTTTTTTTGATATATTTTTCTTATTGATGTGTGTATCTTCTTAATGATTTTTATGCTTAACTTTTATCTATATTGAACGATACTCGGATATTTTTTTTTCTTATTTAGTTGTATTTCTTCTTAATCTTTTTGAAGAGTGATACTAGGTCATTTGTTGTCATGTCAATTTAAGTGAATGTTGAAAGAAGTACCCTTAAACATTATAAAGAAGCGAAATGCATAAGCTTTAATTAGGTACTATATAATAAAAAAATTTCGTCATGTTTACAAATTAGGAACATATTCTCTTATATATTTTTCTATTAGCTGAAAAGGAGGTCGTGATACACACAACATCGATGGTCATCATTTAAAGCAATATTGAGAAATAAGTTTTTTTTTTGGAAATTCAAGGTATGAATGGGAGTTGGATATAAGATTCTATTTAGTAGATTTGATCCTCAACAGTTTCTAGAAGCAAGAGCTGCAAAACCTTCTCTAAACAAAATTTCGTCTTAGCAGTTAGCCCAATTAGCATGATATGGATGAAGTGAGCTTTGTGCCTAGTTCTGAAACCCAGTTTCAATAAACAAAAATCAAAATCAAGTTGACTTGGACCTAAAATGTTATATGTAATGTTTAATGTAGTTTCACTAATATATCAATAAATACACACACAAATATTTACTTAGACACTCATATTAATCAAGTGATCATTTGAATTTCATTATACTGGTATGTGTTTGTGTGTGTATATAAATATATATATAGAGAGAAACCGGGATGATATGTGCAAACGCATGTATAATGAAATTTTATGGACTTTTGTTTTGATAAATTGACCTATCAAATATGGGTTTCATGTTTAATTAAATTATTTAATTGGCTCAAACTTAGTCCACTTAAATTATTTAATTAGTCCAGCCCAAATAATTAAATGAAAAGATAATTATTCTTAATAAAATATATTTGAAATAATTATTTTTAAGGATAATTATCATAATATAACCGGCACAACCCAATTATAATTTTATCCTTATTAGGGGAGGACACGTGTCATTATCTTATTAATCCAAGAAGCCTATAAATAGAGGCCTGGAGGAAGGAGGAAGAAAGTCCAGAATTTTAGAGACTCAGAAATCCAAAGGGCCAGAAATCCAGAGGGAGAGAAATTGAGAATTCCATAAATCTAGAATTCCAGAGAGAAATACAGAAACTCTGCCAATATTCATCTCCAACGCCCAAACCTAAAGGCGAAGAGCAATAAACACATCAAATCGTGCCGTTCTTCATCAAAATTCCACGCTAAAGAACACCAAGCACATCAAATCGTACCGTTTTTCATAAAATTCTACGGTGATCAACAATAAGCACATCCAAAGTCGTGTCGTTTTTCACCAAATTCAATAAATCCTCTCTGAAGACGAAGGACAACAAGCACATTCAAAGCCGTGCCATTCTTCCTCAAATTCAATAAAGAACAACAAGCACAGCAAAATCATGCCGTTCTTTTTCCGTGATTCAACAAGTTTAACGGATCACCACATAACACTGTCCGAAATCAAGCTTCGTCAGCCCTCGATTAGAAATCATCGGCAATCTTCTTCAACTACAAATACTTGAAGAGCATGGTCAACAACCTTATTCAAGATCAAGCTCTAAAAGCCCTTGAATCCAACCAATAAAGGAGATTGAATCAGATGATATTTTCTTTCTTTTGTAAAGAATATCTCAGAGGATTGTACTCAATTTTTATAAATTCTATTTGCTCCCTATTTTGTTCTTTATTTGCAGACTACGAAATTTGTGTGTACAAATTTTTAGCACGCCTGGTGGGACATCCTCTGCCTCTCATATCTTTCTCTTACATCAAATCTTCAACAAATTCTCATCGTTAGAATTTATGGCTTTCAACAAGTTTTAGACGAAGAGCAAGAATACCACCAAGGACATTGCAGTCGTGACAGACAACATCATTACCACCACAAAAGGTGGCAAGGAGGTTGCAACTTCGTCAAGTGGTACAAGCATCTCTGCAAGTTCAATGATGTGGAGCATGGTCAAAGCATCCGTTCTTGCCAAAAGACAACACAATGCGATGAGAGTCGATTCTGTCAAATTTGTCAAAGTAAAAACTTAAACTTATACCGCCTTCACCTCCTGGGCCAAGGAGGAAGGTTCCTATAACCTCACAGGTTGTCAATAGTTCAGTTTAAGGCTGGTCCACCCAAGGCCAAAGATTTTTTCTGGCTCCATCACTATGCCAGTCATGATGACGAGTACTACCTCGTACGAAGAGCAATTGATGAGTATGGCCTGTGCAATTGAAAGATTACAACACTCTCTCAAGGAGTAAGATTTGAAAATTGTCTCGCTTACAGAAAAGTTAAAATTATGTGATGACAATGCTGAGTCAAGCAAAAATCGAATTCCTCATTCTAATTCCATACTAGAGAACACTCCAATTGATGATCAAAATGATATGTCTACCAATCTATCAATTGAAGCTGCCTTCGTCACCTCACTTTCTATCCAATAACTTCAAGACATGATATTGAATTACATGAGAGAACAATACAGTGGCATCCCTCAACGCACTCGCATGTACTCAAAGCCTTACACAGGAAGAATTGACATCTTAAAAATGTCAGTTGGGTATCAACCTCCAAAGCTTTAACAGTTTGACAGAAAAGGCAAATCCCACGCAAAATATCGCACACTTTGTAGAAACTTGCGGCAATGCTGGTACAAACAAAGATCTCCTTGTTAAGAAATTCATTCGTTCCTTAAAAGGGAATGCATTTAATTGGTACATAGACCTCAAAGTTGGAGGTATTGATAGTTGGGAGCAGATGGAACGAGAATTTCTCAACCATTTTTATAGCACTCGTCGTACTGTAAGTATGTTGGAGCTTACAAACACAAAACAGATAAAGGGTGAACCCGTGCTTAACTACATCAACTGTTGGTGAGCTCTAAGTCTTGATTGCAAGGATCGTTTGTCTGAAATTTTTGCAGTTGAAGCATGTATGCAAGGCATGCATTGGGAGCTTCTTTATATCTTACAAGGGATTAAGCCTCGTACATTTGAAGAGCTTGTTACTCGAGCCCACGACATAGAGCTTAGCATGGAAAATAATGGCGTTAGAGAATATGTTCCTGATATATCCGACAAGCTTTAAGAAGATAAGGGAAGTGAGTCCGAAGAAGAAGACAATATACTTCCTAACTTGGATGACGAAATAGCTTCATCTTTCATTATAAGCATCACCTCGAGAGAGTTGCATCAAGAAACGCACCATGCTACAACAATGACTTCAACCGAAAATGCAAAATCACATAAGGCACTAAGTCAAGGAAACCAAGAAGAAAATCCTCCAAGTGACGATGAGATAGTCTGTGCCCTCCAGTATAAGCTTGGATTATCGTCTGATTTTTACAAAGTTGAAGAATAATTAAAGTTAAAATGCTCCCCGATACGAGCCTAAAGTCGATGACACTCCTTGATACGAGTATAAAATGTCTACTTGAAAAAGAAAAAAATATATATATCAAGAACTCCTTGGTATGAGTATAAACTATCTGGGGGAAAAAAAAAAAAAAAAAAAAAAAAAACCTCGTTGACACGAGTATAAACTGTTTGCCCAAAAACAAAATTTTGATAACACTCCTTGACATGACTATAAACTACTTGTCTGAAAAAAAATCAAGAACTCCTTGATACGAGTATAAAATGTCTACTTGAAAAAGAAAAAATATATATATCAAGAACTCCTTGGTATGAGTATAAACTATCTGGGGAAAAAAAAAAAAAAAACCTCGTTGACACGAGTATAAACTGTTTGCCCAAAAACAAAATTTTGATAACACTCCTTGACATGAGTATAAACTACTTGTCTGAAAAAAAATCAAGAACTCCTTGACACGAGTATAAAATGTCTACCTGAAAAAAAAATAAGAACTCCTTGATACGAGTTGAAACTGTCTCCCAAAAAAAAAAAATGACACTCCTTGACACGAATTTAAACTATCTACCTAAAAAAAAAAGTCAAATTAATAACTCTTTGATACGAGTATAAACTGTCTAAAAAAATAAAAAAAAAAAAAAAACTCTTTGACATGAGTATTAACTTTTAAAAAACAAAAATTTTGAACTACGTGATGACTTGATTCCTGTTCAGGGTACGTAGGCATTTTGGAGGTCTGTTCCAAGTTCAGTCCAAAAAAAAAAAATCCCTCTTTAGAGTTGCAAAGTGTGCTCATCACAAGATATCAAAATGACTAGTCGCAATTTGTCAACTTCACTTGCTGTCAAAATATTATTGTCACTCATCATGCAATATCAAAAGTGCTCATCGCACCCTGTCAACTTGGCACACCACATAATTGTAGCTGTAAAGGAAATTTTGGTCTGTCGCCAAATTGTAGCTGTAAGAAGGAAATTAGGCCCACCGCCAAAGTGTAGCTGCAAACAATAATTTTGGTTCGTCGCCAGAATTGTAGCTGCAAAGGAAAATTTGACCCGTCGGTAAAGTGTAATTGCAAAGAAAAATTTTGCTTTGTCACCAAAATGTCGTTGCAAAGGGAAAAAATTTCGGTTCGACATCAAGGTGTTGCTAAAAAATGACTTGCCGCCAAGACGTTGCTAAATAATCCGATTCGTCGTGATATCACTGGAAAGAAAAAAAATATTTGCTCACCACCAGAGTGTTGTTGCAGAGGTCAATTCGTTGTCGAGGTGTGGCTGGAAGAAATAAATAAATTTGACTTGTTGCCAAGGCGTCGCTGAAGAATCCGGTTCATCACCAAGGTATTGCTGCAAGAAAATTTTGACTCACCATCGAGGTGTCGTTGAAAGAAAAAACTTTGCTCGTTGCTGAGGTGTTGCTGAAAAAGAAATTTGGCTTTCCGTTAAGGTATTGCTAAAAAAAAAAATTTTGCTCGTCGCTGAGGTGATGCTGAAAAAGAAATTTGACTTTCCATTATGGTATTGCTGAAAAAGAAATTTGGTTTTCTGTGGAGGTATTGCTGAAAGAAAATAATTCTACTCGCCGCTGAGATATTACTGAAAGAAAAATTTTAGCTCTTTATCAAGATGTATCTTAGAAAAAAATTGTTGATCATGGGATGTAGACCGAAGTCACTGGAGGAGATGAAGTTTTGTGCACTTTGGGTCACATATGCCCACCGTTTTCTTCCGTCAATGTTGGTCTTGAAGATATCATCAACGTACTACTCGGATGAGTAAAATTCAGGCCTCACATGACTCCTTCGACTTCTCCGACAGGAAGTTGATGATGTTGATCGCCAATATATAACAAATATTCGGCTATATGAATCAAATCCTACTCCTGCACAAACTTAAAGATCTCAGTGGATAGGCATCAATTTGGATCACCAGGTCACATACAACTTTGACTGTCCAAGAGCTAGTACATGAGGTGTGCTTCAAAAAAAAAAAAAAAAAACATAGGGGCATCCCTTGATGAAGTGTGGGTAATTCAGAGCCACCGGCATGCAAAATCTCACATGTCCAACCTTGGAGATAGAGTGGGTGTCATCAAAGTCAAAAGTCAAAAACAAAAAAAAAATTATGGTATCCTACACGAAGTCTGGGTTACGCCTTCTGAAAGAAAAACTCTGTAGTGAAAGCAATACACAAGTGCATGGAGGTTTCCTTCTTGTACTCGGATTAGGTGGCGGTAAAAAAAAAAATCCAAGCCAAAAAAAAAAAAAGTATTGATCTATGATGGAATATTTCAAGCCCATACAAAACAAAGGTTATGAGTGCACAATGATCACAAGGAAGATGGTCTGGAAAGAAAGAAAGGTCAACTTGGTCTAGGTACATATGCTTGTTAAAGCCTGGCTGTAGCTTGTATTCATATATGTGTCATGGGAAATCATGTATTGTTTCTTGAGAATCATCATAAAAGAGCAGAATCTTGAATGGTGTGGTGAAATTACATACCAAATTCAAGAACATAGCAATGTGCCGAAGAAGGTAATGTGCGCATAAGGAAAAAAATAATAGAAGAAAAAAAATTGGGACGTTGGAGTAAATAGTGTAGAAAAAAAAAATTATCGAACCCGTGGTCAACATTGGCTCGTCTACTCTAGACGGCTTTCAAGTCTCGGCTATTTAATTCATGTCAGACCATATGACAAGGGTTGTCTATATAGCCAATAAATCACCTCATATTTGCAACAGGATTAGCAGGTTCAGTTTAACAAGGAAAGAAAAAATAAAAAATAAAGAAAGTTATGATTTGATTGGACAAGAAAAAAATCAACGCATCATAATTTGAAAAGGAAATCAAAGTTGTCTAATAAATTAAATACTTCAAGTCCCACTTGAAATAGGAGGCAAGTTCGGTCAAACGTGGGATTCGAAGTGGGAGCAATTTGTAGACATTAAAATTTTATAGACTTTTGTTTTGACAAATTGACCTATCAAATATGGGTCTCATGTTTAATTAAATTATTTAATTGGCCCAAGCTTGATCCACTTAAATTATTTAATTAACTCAGCCCAAATAATTAAATGAAAAGATAATTATTCCTAATAAAATATATTTGAAATAATTATTTTTAAGGATAATTATCATAATATAACCGGCCCAGCCCAATTATAATTTTGTCCTTATCAAGAGAGGACACGTGTCGTCATCCTATAAATCCAAGAAGCCTATAAATAGAGGCCTAGAGGAAGGAGGAAGAAGGTCCAGAATTTGAGAAACTCAAAAATCCAAAGGGCCAGAAATCCAGAGGGAGAGAAATTGAGAATTTTATAAATCTAGAATTTCAGAGAGAAATATAGAAACTCTGCCAACATTCATTCCCAACACCCAAACCTGAAGGCGAAGAGCTACAAGCACATCAAATCGTGCCGTTCTTCATCAAAATTTCACGGTGAAGAACACCAAGCACATCAAATCGTGCCGTTCTTCATAAAATTCTACGATGATCAACAAGAAGCACATTCAAAGGTGTGTCGTTCTTCACCAAATTCAACAAATCCTCTCTAAAGATGAAGAACAACAAGCACATCTAAAGCCGTGTCATTCTTCTTCAATGATGAGCGTTGAAAAGTGTGCATTTAAACCCTTTTAAACGTAGGTGTTCTGGAACCTTTATCTATCTTATTTTCCCGCTTTAGATTGATTTTGTATTAGTTCTATTTTCAGGTACTTATCCCCAAAATAAGCTAACTTAGCTAAATAAGAGCATAATTGAAGCAATCTTGAGATGAATCAAAGAAAGGAGCAAAGTGGGAGCAAAAGGAAGCAAGTGGTGGAAATTCAGCAAGTTCGATCGATCTCAGTAAATATTCGATCGATCGAGAGTTCATCGATCTCAGCATTTCAAGATGGATCCAAGCTCTTTTGTTCTTATCCAAAGATCCCACAAAGTTCGATCGATCCAACTTTCTTCCGATCGATCGAAAAGATTCCATCTTATCCACTTGTACCACTCTACCTACCACTTTTGTCTCTTTCTCAAAAATATCTTAGATTTGTTTTTATCCAAAAAGGCACCACCATAGAGGATCGATCCAGCTTAAATTCGATAGATCTCACCACAAGTTCGATCGATCGAACTCCCCAAATCCCGAGAAAATCCAAATTCCATTAAAAGTTATCTTATATCCAATCATTGGAAGGAATATTGGTGTACGAGCCCAGCTCATTTGGGGTGATATTTAACCTACCTATATAAAGAATATGAACCACTTTTTGAGAGATATACTTGACAGTAGATAGACACAATTTTCCATATTCTTAGGGAGGAAGAAAAGAAAAGAGGAGGCTAGAGACACAAGCTTGGAGTTCTTCCACCAATCAAGAAGAGGAACAATCTCTACCATGGAGTTAGCCCTTGAAGGTTGGAGGACATCATCCATGAGTGGCTAGACATCCTCTTGGGGCTAGAGTTAGCCCTAAGCATGCTTTTCATATCTTGATTTATGTATTTTTGAGGGGATTTGTATTGTGATACATGTTTTGACACTTTTATATATACAGATCTTGTTTATTCAATGATTTGTGTGGTTTAATGCTTTCAATTGATCATTTCATTTTATCCATATGTCTATGTATGCTAGAATAGATGTTCATGTGTTTGTCTCTATTTCTTGTGTTATTGATGCATGTTTATGTGTATTAATGTTATAAATCTAGAGATTGTCAAGACATAGTGCTTAATGGAATGCTCTTGTGGTTTATTTGATGGTTCATACTCATTTCTTGATGGATTGTGCCTCTCCCTTAGTTTACTTAGTTTAATTTCATGTCATTAGCTTAATTGTAGTGTAGTTGTAGTTTAGATATTAAATGGGAGGACAATCCATGCTTGTTATTTGATGTTCCATACTTATGAAAGCAAGTAGCACATATCTCTAACCTTATGATGTGTTTGGATTATGAGCTTAAAGAAATGATTAATGGCTTAGTTTGATATATTGTGCTATCCACCATGTTGCTTAGACAATATATGCTTAATTTGTCATCCATGCTTGTTGAAAGAACCACACACACACTATGTTGCAATACATGTTTTCCCCCTCATTAATCAATCATTAAGGGTGTAGAAAAGCTATGCTTAGTGGTGACCTCTAAATCCAAGATTTCTCTCTTATTTTCTCTCTATTACATTTAATAGTTTACTTTAGTTTAAATTGCATCTTAGTGTAATTCAACCACTGACCAATCTTTTGATCTCTCGACCTACTAACCCTAATCTCGATTCCACAACCTAGTATGACCTACTTGCCCTAACTATATTTTTAGTGAAAGGTAGTAGTGGCAATTTCTAAATATAAAACTTGGCCACATTCGTCATAGCTCTACACCATTATCTTTTGGTGCACAAACTTTGGGTTTGGCGTGCGACAACACCAAGTTTTCGGCACCGTTGCCAGGGATTGATTGAAGGCAACGTCATAGTTATGGAATCAATTAGGAATTAGTATTCCTTTGATCATGTCTTTACTTTGTTTTCATTTTCATTTTGGTTACTTATTGTGTTGGTTCTTGTTTGACTAGGTGCATTGAGTTAGAAGGTGAGCAAAGGAGCATTTCAAGCAAGGAGTTAAGCAAAAGCAAGGAAAAAGCTAAAATCTAAAAATTTTGCAAGGCTAAAATTGAAAATTGAATTGAAGTGCTAAAGGACCCTTTGTGAGCTCTTTCTTAACTCAATCTCTAGTTAAATCATCCGCCCGCATGGAGGCTTGTATTTCAATTCTTAGATAAATCATAAGCCCACGTGGAGGCAATTTACTTTTCTTTGCATATTGTTGATAGCATGAGAGTGTGGGATCATTGTATGTGGAGGAAGTTTGTTGATTGTTAATTTGTTGCAAATGTGAAGTGATTGTTTATTACTTGTTGCTTGTTGTGTTTTGTTGTGCATGCATGGTCGTAGATCATTGAAACCTACTCTTATCCCTTTAAATTTTCATCTTGAATCTGTTGTTCGAAACCCTAGAGGAAGAGGAAGTTCTAGTCAATCCATTTCATCAATGGAAGGATATAATGAGGACCATATGGAGGACCTTGGTCATATAGACCAACAAGGTATCTCCACCCCAATATGCATCATGATAACATGCAAGTACCATTAAGCATGCCGAGGCCATTCGTTCACCCACCGCAACAACAAGGCCAAGTTCCCTTGGGAATGCCAAGGCCAATTTATGCTCCACCACCTCCCATCATTCAAGGCAATCAAGGTGCCCATGTTGCACCTCCAATTGTTAATCCTCCCCTTGCTTTAAGAGATCACTATGTGCCTAATGAATACAATGCACCCACATGTATTCAATTGCCACCATTTAGGGCACACCACTATAAGATCAAACCACAAACAATTCAAATGCTTCCTAACTATCATAGACTTCCAAGTGAAGAACCTTACAAGCATTTGGATGAGTTTCTTGAAGTATGTTCCACCGTGAGATACACGGATATGCCCGAAGAGGTCTTAGGGCTTAAACTTTTTCCATTTACCCTTAAAGACAAGGAAAAATATTGGTTTAACAATCTTAGACCTTTTTCAATAACTTCTTGGGCAGAAATGCAACAAGAGTTCTTAAAGAAGTACTATCCGATTTCTAAGACCAATGCCATGAGAACCTAAATTCGAGAGTTTTCCCACGCGGATGGGGAAACGTTCCATGAGGTAAGGGAAAGATGCAATGAATTGTTTAGGAAGTGTCCACATCATGACATGCCCAAATGACAATTAGTTGAATATTTCTTTAAGAGCTTATCCGACAATTATAAGGGCATGGTTGATGCTTCCATGGGTGGATCTTCCATTGATAGGCATGAGGATGACGTGTGGCGTCTTTATGAGAGCATGAGTGAAAATTCTTTGCATCAAACTTTATCTTCCGAGAATGATAGGAATTCAAGTGGAAGGAAGAGTGTTGGCTTACATCAAGTTGACCATTCAAATGAAATAGCCGCCGAGATGAAGTCCTTATCTTAAAGGTTTGATCAATTATTGATCAACCAAAACTCGGCAAATCAAGTATCTTCCGTCCTTAACCATTCCCATCATGCATCCAATGAGACATGTATGACTTGTTTATGTGTTTTACATTCTATTTCTAATTGTCCCCATGGACATGTGCAAAGTGAGCATCATAAACAAGTCAATACAGCTTTTGTTAATCAAGGGAGCAATCCTTATGGCAATCATTATAATCTTAGTTGGAGGAATCACTCGAATTTCTCTTGGAGAAACCAAGGGGAAGGCTCAAACCCTCCCCAAGGTTGTTTCCAAGGGAAGTATGTTCCACCTCCGATGCAAAGCCAAGGTTCCCAAGGATATAGACCATTTCATTCACAAGGAAATCAATTTTCTAATTCTCATTTTCCTAATCAACCATCATATTCTCAAGGAAATGCTAGGAGTTCCGCTTTTGAAGAGAAAGTTTTGACTGCTCTAGGCACTCTAGAGGCAAATACTCAATTGCTTCATTTTCATTCTCAATCCATTGTTAAGCTAGAAACCCAAGTAGGGCAAATAGTTAGTACTTTAAATGCTAGAGAGAAAAGGAAAATGCCTTTGAATGCCCCACAAAAGGAACAATGTGTTGTGGAGACTCATTCCTCATCAGAAGGTCACACAATTGAGCATGTCAATGCGGTGACTACCTTGAGAAGTGGGAATATTGTGGACAACCAAGTGGGTATATCCAATGAAGAGAGTGAACTGGTGCAACCACAAGTTGACACCCGTCCCGTTTCTCATCCTATTCCTCCTTCATTGCATATGCATGATCTTTCAAATGAGAATATCTTGAAAAGTGATTTCAAAGGTGATTTTGAAAAGATAAATTTGCAAAATAATTTCAAAACTTCTTATGTTGAATAGAGTTCAAAGAAAATTTCTAAAAAGCTTTTTGAGCCAAGAGCTCCATTCTCGGATGCCTTAAAAGGATCCATTTCAATTGACAAGCAAAAGGCCAAAACAAATGAAATTATGGATGTGTTTAGGCAAGTGAAAATCAATCTTCCACTTTTGGATGCAATCAAGCAAATTCTGGCTTATGCCAAGTTTTTGAAAGACTGCACCCAAAAGAGGAAGAACAAAAGCCAAACACCTAGGAAAGTGGTCTTAACCGAGCAAGTAAGCTCAATTTGTAGTATAACACTCTTCCGAAGTTTAAGGACCCCGGTTCACCTACCACTGCATGCATCATTAGAAATCATATCATTAATCGGGCTCTTCTTGACTTAGGAGCAAGTGTTAATCTTCTTCCATACTCGGTATATGTCAAATTAGGCTTAGGAGACTTGAAACCGACGTCGGTGGTTTTGCAACTTGCCGACCGATCCATCAAAAAGCCTAGGGGTATCATTGAGGACGTATTGATTAAGATTGATAAATTCTTCTTCCCCATTGATTTCGTTGTCATTGACACGGAACTGGTTCCGAATCCTAAGAGCCAAATTCCCGTTATCCTTGGCAGTCCTTTCTTGGCAACCGCGAATGCCAACATTAATTGTAAGACGAGGATATTGAAGATCTCATTTGGCCACATGAAGTTGAAGTTGAATTTCTTCAATCCGACCCTAATTCATTTGACAAGCATGAAGAAGTGAATGTTGTAGAGAACTATCATAACCTTGAATGTGAAGGAATAGAGTCTTTGTGTGAAACCAAAATTTTAAAAAGTTTATCTTCAACCCTGAATTCCAATAAAGTTGTTTCAAAATCTTGTTTTGAAAGGGCATGGAAGCCCAAAGATCATTGTGACCAAGGACCAAAAATTTCTTTTGAGCCTAATCCAATAAGTTCTATAGGGAACCATTTGTTGGGTGGATTTCAAAACACTTATCACCCCATCAAGGATGGGATACACTACAAGATGTTTGATCCAGACTAAATGTAATACCCCTAATTTTTAAAGGATAGTCTCAGTATTTATTTATTTGTTTTAATTTTATTTTTTAATTATTTAATTAATTATTTGACTAATTGCTTATGTGTTTAATTGAATTAGGTATTACTTGATTATTTGATTATGTGTCTATGTATTATTTGTATTTGTCTATGTGTTAATTGTTTAATTAGATTATATGCTTAAATGGTGTTTTAATTAATTGTAAATTAAATGTTTTCTTTTCTTTTATTATTTTATTTTATTTTTCTTTTATGGTTATGGTTAGTAGTAATGGGCCAACCAATTGGGTTTCATGGACTACTTGGATAGGAGGTTGGATGTGTATGGATTATTACCCATGGATTATGTATGTATATATATAGATATATATTATATACATATATAAAAAGGAAAGTAATTTATTAATTATTTTTATGGTAACTTGGGTAGTAATATTTAATCTGATGTATATGTTTTATATTTAAATAATAAAAATATACATAGATTTGATACGTGTTTTGTTTTAAGTTACTTTATAATATTATGGTAACTTAAATATTATTGGATAATCCATTAATAAATAATAGAATGTGTATAATTTATTTATTTAATAAACATATACATAAATTATATACGTAACATATTTTACTTATCTTTTTAATATATATATAAAAGAGAAAGTAATTTATTAATTACTTTTATGGTAATTTGGGTAGTAATATTTAATCTGATGTATATGTTTATTTAAATAATAAAAATATACATAGATTTGATACGTGTTATATTTTAAGTTACTTTATAATATTATGGTAACTTAAATATTATTGGATAATCCATTAATAAATAATGGAATATGTATAATTTATTTATTTAATAAACATATACATAAATTATATACGTAACATATTTTGCTTACCTTTTTAATATTTTTATTTTCAATTTTTTTTTAGTTGACTTGGATTGGGAAAAGGGTTAGGGTTATTTTATTAAGCCTATAAATATATAGCTATAGGTTGTAAAAGGGGGTTAGAAATATTCACGTGATATATACTGGAGAGATCGTGTTAGAGAGGGAAGGAGGAAAAGGAAGAAATGAGGAGAAAAACCCTATTGAGAGAAGATCAAGGAAGAAGAAGTTTAACTTTCGATCCGAAAGTTTAAGGCAAGTTCTTCTTCTATCTCTTTCCCTTTGATTCGTATTTCTGTACATGCCTAGGAAATTCCAGAATTTATTAAACATATAAAATTAAATAATTATGCGTGTTTAATTGGGTTAGAACATAGGTTTTATGAAATTGGTTCATATGTGTTCTTGTGTTATGAATTGATAAAATGCATGATTTTGATTTGATTTCTTATGTGAATTTTTACATGTTTAAATTATGTATTTTTCATATCTGTGGAATGATGAAACGTAGAAACATGCCTAGGATTTCTAAACATTAAATAGGGACTAGGTTTGGGTTTTAATAAATTTAAATAGACTCAATCATAATGATGCTTGCTATTTGAATGTTTTAAACAAATGAATGGATTTAATCTTTTAAAATATTTTAGCAATTGAGATTAAATGTGTAGGATGAATTGGATATAGAGAATCCTTATTTAACGGTATAATAAAATATCATCATATATAAGATTCAGTTTGTGTAGGACATATGATATAGGAAGTTTAAAGAAATAATAAATCATACCTATTATGTGATAACTTGATATCATATTTATCATAGTTATTTATGGAATGTTTGATGTATTTTCTTAATTGTTACATCAATTGTTGGATTGTGTGGTTTAATGCACCGGTATGGGACGATGGCATTCTAGGGATGGATTAACTTATCAGTTAAGTCCTACCTATTTTATATAAGGGAATAGATTAACTAAAATGTTAAGTCTTACTTATATTTAAGTCAGGTCAGCTGAACAAGTTGAATGACTTATGGAGGATTAATTTATTATATAAGGGAATGGATTAACTAAAATGTTAAGTCCCACTAATATTCAAGTCAGGTCAGCTGAACAAGTTAAATGACTTATGGAGGATTAATTTATACTGGATAGGATGGTTACTAGATTATATATATATATAAGTATGGTGCCATGATATGAGCTTGAGTCTCAGGATCAATGGTTAAGGCGCGTATATCGCCAGGGATGTGTAGCTAGATATAGTGTAGTTGTGTACCCTGGTAGGTCTAGGTACTCATGCCCACTATATGTGCATTTTGCATGTTGCCTACTATTCAGGTTGAGACAACCCTATAGTCTAGTGAGGTTCCTTTAGTGTGTATATATATATATACGGACTACTAGTTACTGTTGGATTGACTAGGATGTATACGTGTATCGAATCTCTGCTTGGACTGTAGTAGAGTAGAACTTGTTTGTGGGCCTGACCTACCATTATTTTTCAGGTGTTCGTCACGAGTAGAGGTTGTTCGTGCTGAGCGGGGATCAGTCTACTTCATTCTTCCGATGCTATATAGGAGTTCCTTTATGATTCAGTTTCCTGTTTTAGATTACTGTCATTTGTTTAGTTTGGATTTTCTAGGAGTCCACACAGTATGGATTCCCGAGTTATATTTTGGAGGATCAGTTGTATCAGAAGAGTTTATTAATTAATGGAAATATATTATGAGGTTTATTATTAGATTATCATTTTAGTTTCTTGTCAGCATTTTATTTATTCTTCTTTACTCTTTTGTACTCTATGTTCGTTTATTATCAATTTGTTTTGATATCCTCGGGTATTCGGGCGTGGGCCTGGCCAACCCGCATTCGGAAATTCGGGGGTATCACACTAAAAGAGCCCAACGTCTTGCTAGAGACGTTAAAGACTAGTACATTTCGTAGGGTGTCACAACCTTATTCCTCCCTCATTTCTATTTTAAATTTCATTTCTTGTGAAGTCTAGATATTTGCTTTAGGATTGCATGCACTTTCATGTAGAAAATGAAGCATTTTGCATAAGTTCGATCGATCGAACCCCATACCTGCATCCACCTGCATCCAATCACCTCTCTGTCCAATCATTCGAAGAAAACCTGCATATTTCAGCTCTCTGTCCCATCGTTTGAACTTGTTCCTATATCGACCTTTAGCTCTTCGATCGATCCAACTTCATCTTGTATCGATCTGTAGTCTCAATATTTAGAAATTTTTTTGAACCTGCATCCAACCTGCATCAAAAGGCTCTCTGTCCCATCGATCGAACATGTCTGCAGATTTTTGCATGTTCGACCGATCGGAGTCATTCTTCGATTGATCTTGAAGAGATCAATCTCTGTTTTTTGAATTACTGTTTTGTTTTCAGTTTAATTTCTTTTTGTTTTGAATTTTAAATTTTAAATAATAAATTATATATATATTATTTCGTTTTATTTTTATTTTTGTTTTATTTTTTTTTTTCAAAAAAAAAAAAAATTTCAAAAGCTTTTAAAACAATTTGTCATTTAGTGAGGAGAGATCAATCACAGTTCGATCGATCTGAGATTTCAGTTCGATCGATCAAACTAGTAACGAAATGTTTTTAAAAATCAAATCTAGGGTTGTTAGATCGATACCACAGATCGATCTAACACCCTTTCCTTCGTCCCTCGCCGCTACAACTTACTTCTCCATCTCTGGTGACTCCATCTCACTTCGAATCTCTTTCCATCATCTAGGATCTCAAATCTTATCTTCATCTCATCTCATCTCTCAGTTTGAGGTAAGATCCGAACCCATCTATTTGATTTCAAGCTCTAATTTCATGAATCCATGCTTTAAATGTTAGATCTAAGGTGTTTTGAAGATGAATCTTGCCATTGATGAAGCTTGAAGCTATGTGTATATATGTATATATAGGTTTTATATTTTTTTCATTTTAATTTCGATTTTGGGGGTCACAGGCCAAGGAAAGTGACCATCTATATTGATTTGTTGTCTAGAGGGGCCCACAAGCTTGTTTGTGAGGCCCCCGTGCCATCCACGTCACAGATCTGTGACTTTTCGAGTTTCACCTCACAGTTTGATCGATCAAACTTTTTCTTGATTGATCGAACTTGCATCGATCTCACATTTTTGTGATCGATCGAATTTCACAGATATGCATCACACATTTCACACATCATCTCTTGTGTTTCATGCTATCTTATACATGCCCAATGTCTGTGTTTTCCATATTGGATGCATTCCATACTTATACTGTCTAGCATGCTTCACATCATGTCACTCATTCCTTGTTACTTGCATAGATTCATGTTCTTTATCTGTTTTGTCTATTTTATTTGACATACATGATTCTATCAATTGTGCTTTAATTCTTTATATCGGCACTGACTTCCTTCTTGCAAGTGTTCCTTTTATTTTACAGGCCATGGCTAGGGTAATGACTATTGCTCATGGACATTACCACCGCAGGGCCAGGCGGAGATTGGAAGATGAGGCAGGTCTATCTCACGCCCAGGACCCCATTCATGAGTTTGAGCCAGAGCCCTCTCACATTCAGGAAGAGCTAGTAGAGTCCACTCCACCTCAGTCTCCATTTGACAGTCAACTATAGTCTTCAGCCGAGGCATCCCCTTCACAGGCTGACGCTGAGGCTGAGCACATACCATCTCCATCACCACCGCCAGCTCAGCCAGCCCAGCACATAGACCGGCTATTGCCGAGATACTCATGCCTTCGAGTGGCGCACGAGTCGGTCATTGACATAGACTACTTCTCCCAGTCTGTTCTTACTAAAGCAGCATATGACGATATAGACCGGAGGGGCATCTCAGCCATACTAGCCCCTGTCACATACCCAGTATACCCGAGGTTCGTCCAGATGTTCTTCCAGAACCTTCGACCTGCCACGAGTAACCTAGCGGAGCTGCGGACTACCATTAACTACCACCCTATCAATATCATAGTGGACACTCTTTCTAGATCTTACCGTTATCCACACGTCTGTCCTCCCGATCTCCAGGATACCTATCCTATTCTATGGAGGCCCTCATATGCAGACATGGCTGTTGCACTTACAGGTCATTATGCCGGTAGCAAGACCTTCGCCACCTGGACTTATCTGCCAGACGACCTGTGGTTCTTCGATTCGGTGCTATACTGAAATGTTTTCATGGCCGGCCATAAGATACAGAGGCGCGGCGACTTTCTGACAGCCTTATATGCCTTTTATACAGGGCACTGGATATCCATTCCTGTGCTCACCTAAAGCGTTATGATGAAGCTGTATGTTGACCATATCAGTAAGGCCAAGCCCAAAAGGGTTAAGTATCTCCTATTTGGCCATCTCATCACACAGATTCTGAGAGACTAGCGCTATCCCTTCCAGCTACGGGAGCGTATTGAGTCTAGAGCCTGTTCATTCAAGAAGAAGGATTAGAGCTACTAGGCTCTTACCAAGAGCCTACAGGACGACGCTGTCGAGGCAGTTGAGGAGATAGAGAGAGAGGAGATGGAGCAGGCAGCGGCAGCAGGAGCAGAGCAGGAGGCGGATGATATACCAGTAGATCCGCCTGCCATGCACATGGATATTGAGTTAGAGCAGCCCGCAGAGGACCAGGAGCATCATTCTCCGGCTGGGTCGCCCATTCATGATGAGGAGCAGGCTCAGGATCATCATTCTCCTGTTCCAGCGGTACCTGAGGCTTCAGCACAGACACCCAGCTATGGAGAGTGTGATGACCCTGTTTATGAGCTTGAGTCTAAGGATCAGTGGTTAGGATGGAGGCGTATATTGCCGATTGAGATGGGTAGCTGGATTTAAGAATGTGTGGGCCCTGGTAGAAGGAGGACTCGTGACCACCTTTGTGTGCGTTTTACATGAGATACCCACTATCCGGTTGAGACTGCTTTAGTCCAGTGAGAGTCTCTAGTGTGTACTTATATTTATCAATTATAGAAATATGGAATTAGCTAATTACGAGATGTGTTTGCTAACTATGAATATGTGTGGATGGGTTAATTTTCACACGGATAAAATGTATAATGAAATTTGAAATTAAATAATCAAAGTTTTCATTTCATGGATTCGTGAATTCCGAGGACAGAATTCCTTTTGTTAGGGGGGAAGAATGTAATACCCCGATATTTTAAAGGATTTATTAATTAGAATTAATTACTTTTATTTTATTTTTAAATGATATATTTGATTTAATTTGAATTAATTGCGTTTATTTTAATTTTTAATTGATTTGTTTTAGTGAGTGCTTAGATTAATTGTTTTATTTTATTTATATTTCGTGAATTATTGATATGATGATTGTTGTGTGTGTGCTTAATTATTGATTGAATTGTTGGCGTGTTAATTTTATTGGTATGGTGTAACTTGGTTGTAATTTATTATTTTGTTTATGTGCTTAGTGTAATTAGTTTTTAGTTTTTATTATTTAAGTGTCTATTTAATTATTTGATTTATTTAAATTAATTGGATTTGGGATTAAGGGAAGTTGGAACAAAAGATGTGGTATTGGGCTTGTATGAAGCCTTATTGGGTTAATTAATAAAGGCTCATGATTATTTAATTATTTAAATGATCATTTTTGTATTAATTATAAATATATATAATTATATATAAATATAATTAATTAATAATTGTTATGGAAAGATATATATAAAGATATATATTTATGGATATATATAGGTCTATATGATTTAATTAACCCATGAATTAATTATGGAAGGTATATATATATATTTGTAATATAATATATGTTTATAGATATATATTATTTAAGAATTATTATTTTATTTGAAAGTCTTAGTAGGAATAGGATTTGGATTCTAATGTGTATAAATATACGCATAAAACTTTAGGGTTAAAAGTTTACACGTTAAAAAAAATAAGAGAGAGAGAAAAGGAGAAGGCCGACAAAGAGGAGGCCGGATTATAAAAAGAGGACATCGGATTTGGAAGAGGCAATCAAGGCTTGAAGCTTCGGTTTTGTTTTGAAACCTTCAGGCGAGTTTTCTCTATCTTTCCTCTTAGAACCCATAAGGATTTCACCTTGAGTATCAAGGCTTTAATTTAATTAAATTGTTAATTTAAACCATGGTTAGAAGGGAGTTAATAACAAAAAAATTAAGTTAATTTTATTTGGTTAAATCATGATTAAATTGGAGTATTAAAAGCATGAATGATTATTATTTTTATTTTTTTGGAATTGTAGGATTTTAATTATGTATATAGGTTGTACATATTTAATATCAACTGTTTATGCTTGATTTTTGACCCAAGAGAATTATTTAGGGTTTATAGAATTTTTTGAGAATTTTCTGTAATTTTTTTAAAAAAATTTAGGGTTGTTTTATATTTTTCTGGAATTATTTAGAATTATTTATATATATTCTGGGCAAATATATATATATATATATATATATATATATATATATATATATATATATATATATACAAACATGAGGTTCTGTAGCGGCGGCATAAAAAGAATAGGTTAGTAATCCGGTGTGATGCGGTGCATGCTATCACGGTGCACATGGAATCTGGGCCTCTGATGGGTCTTGATTAATGGGTAGTTGATCTGGTGTGGATGGGTACATATGAGCTCATGTGAGATAATCTGGTGTGGGTGTATACATGTGAGCTTCGGTGAGATAATTAGGTGTGGATGCATACATGTGAGCTCAAGTGAGCTAATCTGATGTGGTGCATTTGTGTGAGCTCAATGATATAATCCGGTGTGGGCGCGCTCACAGTAACCATTGAGCTCAACCTATTATTATTCTTGTTTTGTTACTCAAAATTTAAAAGGTCATAACTTAATTATTTTAAATCGAAATTGGGTCATTCTTGGGCTCAAATTCAAGGATTTTTCGTTCTCTTTCCAATGGTATCAATTTCATTATCAGATTCTCATCATAGTAGGAGATATTTATGTTTTAGTGAGACGATGTAAGAAAATTATTTACCGAGATGGAGTATTTATGGGAAACTTTATCTGACGATATTTCGTGGCTTTTAAATTGCATAAATATAATTCAATTAATATATTGTTATGGAAGGAAGTATATGTATATACATATATACATATATATATAAATAAAATAATCAAGAATTATTATGGATGGTATTATACATATTTATATATTATATAATATATGTGTATGTATATATATATCAATTAAGATGATTATTATTATTATTCTTATTTGATATATCTGGATTTGATGGTTAGTATTCGTGATATACTTATAATCTGTATGAGATGTTTATGTATGAATTAGCTATTATTGAGTCTAAAGTTGGTACATGGTTGAATTGTAGGCATGAATGAGTTGCCATAGGTGTAAATATAATGCCTAAATATTCGTATGAATAAAATACATACATAGGAAATATGGATGAGTTGTTAATTTAAAAATATAAATATATATGTTTGTGGAGGCATGGTTGAATTGCTAATCTATAAATATACATATATGGAGGCATGGTTGAATTGCCAATATATAAATAAATATACTTATGGAGGCATGGTTGAATTGCTAAAGTAGGCATGGCTGAGTTGCCAATATATGAATGAAAGTATTTATAATGGCATAGTTGATTTGCCAACGCATAATTAAATTGTTATGTGTTAGATGATCAAAATATCATCTATGGCTATTGTATGTATAGATTGGATTAAGATTAAATAGTCTTAAATTAGAATAGTCTACTGCTTACAAGTTAGTGTATTATTTTATACATACTAATAAAATAATACTGGTGAAGACATGGATGATTTGTCAAAGTTTAGATTTTGGAAATATGATTTAAATGATTTAAATTCACTATTGACTTTTGGAATAAATATAGTTTTCTTTGAATTATATTTTATTATTTAAATAATTATTTAAAATGGAGTGTAGGTTAAAGGGGTTTCTCTTTAATAAAGGAAGAGTTTTGAGTTGGTTTAGGTGTGATTATGTTTAACCATGATTTAATGTTTCAAAAATTAATAAAACTATTAATGGAAAGGAAGGTTATATTGTATATAATTATTTATATATATGTATATCATGCTATATTAAAGTTAAAACTTTATTAGGTTTGGTTTTGATCAGAGATGATCTGCTTATTAGTTTTAAGAGGTCTGGTAGAGTGAACTTGCTCGTAGGGTTTAACCCACGATTTATTTTCCAGGTTATTAGAAGTTCAAGTCTCAAGGTTGAGGATCCGCAACTGGAGGACTTATCTATTCTTTTTATTTTATTTCAAAATAGGATATTATCACTTCCGTAAGTATTAATGGATTAATAGATAGTGGATTTTGGTTTAGGGGTCCTTGAGTTACAAGATTCCCGAGTTGTAAATTTTGGAAAATTATTAATGAAACTTTTATTTAATAGATTCCCTTTAGCGAGTTATTTATTCTTTTTATTTCTTTTTTGTACTCTGTGCTTGTTAAATACTTAAATTGTTTTTTTGATATTCCTTGATTTTGTGCGCGGACTTGATCAACCCGTGTTCCGAAATTATGGGGTATTACAGAGAGTGCATCCAGGCTTTGGAAGATGCCGTAGTCTCTATTCGAGCAGACACTGTCTCTATTCGAGCTGACATTACTTCACTCCGTACGGATGTCATAACTGCATTATGTGATCTATCCAGAGACATCCGCGGAGCACGCCCTACTCGTCCTACCTCCTCTTCATGATTTCCATATCTTCTTACTCCTCTTATATATCTGTGCTATCTGTATAATTTTGATACTGCTATATTATTTTTGCGGCCAGTCTGATCTTTTGGATGTCATATTTTTCTATTGATATATCTGTCTATGACTGCCTCCATTAGGTGCATCCCAGTGACTTCAGTGAGAAAGAGTACTACCCAAAATTTTCAGGACCACCGTTATACCTCTCTCTATTTTCAGTTACTATCCCATTTACACTTGCATGTTCACTGTGCACTGTTATTATCCCTTTTGTTATCTGATGAGTTTTATCCAAGTGCTAAATTTTCAGGACCACAGTTAGTTCCAAGTTTGGGGGGGCTATGCCACCTACTTTGGATACTTCTGTCCCGGCTATTCTTTGCTATAGTCGCACTGGTATACTATTTCCTTTTGTTCTCTTTGCACATTGAGGACATTGTGCCGTTTAAGTTTGGGGGTAATAGTGTGATTTGCAGTATTTGCTCTCAATTTAAAAATTTTAGCATGACTTGTGTATTTGAGGAATTTTCTATGATTGGTCCATAACTAGTTATGATTTTGATCTTTTGAGGACTATATTACTTAAAATTTAAAAATTGCTTGACTTGAGAGTCCAATACTCCTTGTATGCCTTGTGGATGCCATTTAGGAGTAAATTTTTCGAAAGATTGATATCATGCTTGCACTTGTGGTCCACATCATCCTGATCTTGTGATTGTTTTGAGATTTACTCTAGTATTTTACACTAGCACAGATGCACATTATTATTCATTTGTGGGGTATATGCTTAGTTGATTATTAAATTGGTTATATCCCAATTGGGCTAGTAGTGCGTTGAAAACTTTCATTCTTAATAAAGGTGGATTACAACCCCTTTTTACTAAGTAGTCAGGATTCTAGTCTCATCAAGCACTGAATTTCTGGTGCCGAAAGGTAGAGGGCCCAAACTCTAGGTTAATAAATAAACTTATTCAAAAAAAAAGAAAAAAAAATGAAAAGTTGCAAAAGCAATAAAAAGTGAGGATTTCTCCCACAAGTGAGAAGTAGGAAATGATTAAATAGAGGTTGTTTTGATTTGTAACCTAGTTAATTTGAGCTTGTAAGTCCTTAGGGGTGTTTGAACACCTAGTGCCCTAAAGCCGTTTGGTTTGGGAGTCATTGACCTAACGCTCGACTTCATGAATCGCTAGAAAGCTTAATAGATCAACATATTGCACCATGCTTATGACGACCCTGAATTTTTCAACCCAGTGTGTCCTGTGATGACCCGAACCGGATCCAAGATGCGGAAGCAAAAGAAGCAAAATGGCCTGAAGAGATGGACGCAATCCTTAGGCACCACGATGACTCCCTGTGAAGTCATGGAATTCAAATGAATAAAGTACGGAAGTAAGACAAAGACAAGTTCTTAGAGATGTAAGTCATCCCTAGGGCCCAAGAATAGACTCTCAAAGAGTTTCGAGACTCAATGGAAACAAAATGTTGAGAAGGGCATCACAACCCTACAAGAGAAGAGTCAGGGGTAAAATGGTCATTTTACTCCAAGAGGAAGGAATTTAACTTTCAACAAGTCAAATTAGATCTAAAACATCCTAAAACAACCTTTGGTAACTTCACATGAAGTACCAAGGCCAAGGGAAGTGAAATCCCAGATGAACCCTATCCCGATTAAAACCAAATCCGACACCCTCTCACTAAAACAAGGATATCTTGAGCTAGGAGAAAGTTTTGAAACTAAAACTGGTACCATTGGAAAGAAAATAAAAAATTAATGAAGTTAGACTCAAGAATCACCTGATTCGGAGTCCGAACAGAAAAGATATCAAGTTCTGAAGTCGAAGGAAGGAAAACCCTATCCCGGTTCGAATTAAATTCTGACACTACCTTACTAAAACTAAAATATCTTTAGCTACAAGAGGAATCTGAAGCTCTAATTGGTATCATTGGAAATCTCATTTCGACGCGGTCAATTTAGACTCAGGAACGGACCAATTTGGAGTTAAAACGAGTAAGATATGACCCGTTGAAAAAAAATATCTGGAGCAGGAACAATGTTCGTGGGCGCCCGCCAAAGACCGGCGGGGGCCGGCCAAACAAGGCAGAGGGGTGGTCTGGAACCTCAAAAATTGCAGGAATAGTGTTTTTAGCAGATTTTTGAGTTCGGAGCGCGATTTTTGAGATGAAGATGACATTTTTCGGAAAAACACGAAAAGGAAACTCCCCCTAAAATCACATTTTCTATGTGACAAAGTTGAGAACGGAATTTATTTCCCAAAAGAAATTCCCAAATTGCCCTTAAATCAGTTTAGGCTCAAAACGGTAAAAATACAACTTTGCACCGAGCATACATTTGACCCCAAATGTACTTCTAAGCTGAAATGAATATGCACGCATACATAATAAGTGATTTTGAGCGTGCAGGAATGGTCCGCGGCTCCTGAAAATAGCTGAGTCAAAATCCGCCCCCCCCCCCCCAACGGCCAAAAAGGCGAAAATGAACTTAAAATGGAAATTTTGAAATCCAAAATCAACAAATGACTTCAAATGACTGTTTGGCCCTTGACCACACTTCATACATGACTAATGAGATCCTACGAAAGAATCAAAATGGAATTTCCTCACCCAATGCAAACATGGTGAAACAAAAACTCAATAATCTTCAATATTTTCATAATATTCCATGAAGTAAAAAATTACATAGTATACGAATTACATGTCATTGGCCTCCGGCCTTATCTCATACATGCCAACTACGTTGTAAAGAGTGTACTCATGTACACATTACATATATGGAATCAAATATATACATTTTGACGTAAAAGATTATAAGTGGCATTCCAAGCCAATCTTTACAAGAGTTAAAAACCTTTAAGTCTAGAATCATCCAAGCATAATGAGGGTCTCGAACCTTGATTCCTGTACCTGAAAAATGTCCCCACTACGTGGGTGAGTAACATAAAGCTACTCGAACATGCATCGACCTAACTTTTTACAATTTTATCACCTTAAGGTGAAACATGTTAAAGGGCTCATACACCTAACGTCTATGTTAAGGGTGACACTTAGGGAGCATCCTAAGCTACCCTAGATCATTTCTAGCATAATTCACACCGTCCATGTAATTCAAACCACATAAAAGCATGTTATACAAGGCAACAAGACATAAATTCTCAAAGCCATCAACTTGAAATCTAAAATAAGAATCAACTAAGATGGTTCATGCCACCTAGCATCTATGTTCCAAATGAGTCTATAAGATCATTCCTAAGCTACATTTGAACATAAGAACACAAATCACGATATCGATGCAATTTAACCAACATTAGAACTTTCCATACAATGCATAAAGCACAAATTCCCAAAATTAACATCTTAAAACTTAAGATGGAAAATCAAATGTGGAACAACAAGTTACAACATCATCTAGTTATCAAATTGGAATTGAAATAGGAAATCAAACAAGGTGGATACTTGGACATCACGTTGGATCAGACCGACACCAAAGTTACTTTAGGGTTACTAGCCCATAGGTAACTGCCCCATGTGCGCACTAGACTACATAGAGGGACTATCTCCCGTATTAGAACCATGTCTTAGCCGTAGCCAAACAACGACATCCCCAAGTTTCCAAAATCAACAAGTTGTGCAACAACGTATATATCAACATGTATATACAAGATAATCAACTATCAACCACGCACAACCAAATTTGTAAACACATACAATACATGCTCTAAGTTCACCACTATCATGGCATGGAAGATGTCAAAAATAAAGTGTGCAACTCATTACACAAGACAAGAATATATTCCACAAAGAAAACATGATCTTATGAATATAAATATAACAATAATGTTACTCAATGCTCCAAACATAACTAAGTGAATATACAACAAGTCTAATTCCATTATCCTAATATAGAAGCAACTTCTAATACATACTTGAATCCATGGAACAATAAGATATAGTTTAATTAAATGAAAATAATTAAACTCTCTAGATTTCAATGCATTTCCAAATGGCCTCAAAATAATATATGTTAAAAGACATATCATGGTCATTACATATATCAAATCAAAAGTGCAAAATGGGCAAGATACCGTCATGTAGAATTTGATTAATCCTAAATTAATTAAATCTCTAATTTTCAAAAGTCACTCAAATGATCCTAAATAAATATATAACAAACACTAAGTCATAGTCATACCATATATCAAGTCCAAAATGGGATACAGGCAATACACAATTTACTAGAATTTAAATCAATTTAAATTCATTAAATCTCTAGATTTGAAAACCTATTCAAATCATTCCAAATTAACATACAACAAAAATCAAGTCATGGCCATGCTATATACCATGTTAAAAGTGAGGTGTAAGCAAACTACCATCAATCATAATTTCTCAAAGTAATGCAACACAAGCATACAAGTCATATAAGCATCAAAAACATGCAAGATAACAAACATATAACCCTATAACATCCCCTACCTCACTAAAGAAGTGTCTCTCTAGAATCCAAGGCAAAATCAACACAAAATGGCAACCCTTCTAGGGTTATGAAAAGGAGGATGAAGAGAACAAAAAGTGTTCCAAGCTTTATGGTCTAAGGTGAGTGGAAGGCCCTCAAAAATCAAGGTTAAAGCTTAAGGCTTCAAGCTCCATCCATAGAGGCTAGGGTTTATGATGAGAAAGAAATGACATAAGGTGAAAAATGGGTGAGTGGAGGAAATAGAAATCCTCCACTCACTATGTGTTCCTACACCATGGTCAACACACACATCAATGGTCAATTGCACAAAAATCCTCCTTAAAAACCATAATTTCTAAGTGGCCCAAAAACAATTGCAAGACTTCATTTGGAGCATATACTTGTCACAAATCCAAGGCTCCATCCTAGGCTTAATCTCAAACCTACACTTGTCAACCATCCAAGCTAACAAGTGCACCAATCTTAGGCCAACAAGTGGTCAAATCTCCACCCTCCACATGTCCTTACCCAAAGTCTCAAAGTGTTCCCACACAAATGTCAACAAATGGACCAATGAGAGTGTGACACTTGTCACACTTTTCGAAAATTGCAAAAAGGTCCTTTTTGAAAATATCTTCTAAATAAAATTCCAAAATGGTCCCTAAGACGAAAAATAATTACTTTACAGTAATTACACAAAACCCCAAAAGTTTAGAAAATTACAAAAAGGTTATGCGTCTATACCTTTTACAAGAAAAGTAAGCACTTAGCATGCTTTTCTACAAAAGTGAAAATACACATAGCATGGAATTTAAATGTTGCGGATGCATGCAAAACCCGAATCAAATCCGAATATGAAAAGTGGGGTTATGCTAACAAAGTGACAACCGAGAAAAAGACGAAAGGTAAATAGTGCCGAAAAATGAAAATGAGGAAATGACTCGGTCCTCACAAGAAGGTTGTCAATTCAAAGGAAAGAGTCTTGGAAACCATTCCCGAGCACTCGAGACGACACCAAGAGACGAAAAACTGAACTCAGAAAAGGAAAAACAACGAAAAAAAAAATATCCGTAAAAATCTGAGAAAAGGAAAGGAAGGAAAATGACCGGGTCGTTACAATGCTTCCATCTTTAATCCTATAAAAAAAAAAAAAAAAAAAAAAAAAAAAATCGAGTGAAAAGAATAAACCCACCTAGAACAATAAAATTTTAATAAAAGGTCCACTCTTTGTCTTGATGATCGGTACTAGATTTGTGTGCTAGTTTGAGGGTAAGGATGTGATCATTTCTTTAGTTGGCTAAGATAGCAATATACTTAATACCGGTCCACTTAAAAAGGATTCTAGAGTTGTTTTGATTTGCATGATCATTTTCTTGGTGTGTGGAGGACCATACTTGCTTGTTTGATGTTGAAAATTTGGGAGATTGCTTGAAAATGTTTAAAAAATTGCATACTTGAGGTAGTTTTCTCCCAATGTTTGTTTGCAATATTGGTGCCTCTTTTGAAAGAATGAGCTAAATGTTTGTAAGTATCATTTCTGGAAACCCCAAGGAGACTTCACTCATTTACTGGGGGTAACCTAGGGGTTTAAAAGGCTTGTTGCATATGCTAAATGTAATCATGTTCCCTACGAAAGTGGCGTTATCCATTTATTATTTTCTAGTTTATAATTGTATAGTTGTTCATTTCATTCATTTACTTTCTAGTTCATTGCTAGGAACTAGCAATATTTAAGTTTGGGGGTGTGATGAGTGCTGAAAAGTGCGCATTTAAACTCCTTAAGCTTAGGTGTTCTGGAACCTTTATCTATCTTATTTTTCCGCTTTAGATTGATTTTGTATTATTTCTATTTTCAGGTACTTATCTCAAAAATAAGCTAACTCAGCTAAATTAGAGCATAATTGAAGCAATCTTGAGATGAATCAAAGAAAAGAGTAAAATGGGAGCAAAAGGAAGTAAGTGGTGGAAATTCAACAAGTTCGATCGATCTTAGCAAATATTTGATCGATCGAAAGTTCATCGATTTCAGCATTTAAAGATGGATCCAAGCTCTCTTGTCCTTATCCAAAGATCCCACAAAGTTTGATCGATCCAACTTTCTTCCGATCGATCGAAAAGATTCCATCTTATCCACTTGTATCACCCTACCTACCACATTTGTTTCTTTCCCAAAAATATCTTCAAAATATCTCAGATTTATTTTTATCTAAAAAGGCACCGCCATAGAGGATCGATCAAGCTTAAATTCGATAGATCTCAGCCATGTTCGATTGATCTCACCACAAGTTCGATCGATTGAACTTCCCAAATCCCGAGAAAATCTAAATTCCAGCTTATTAAAAGTTGTCTCATATCTAATCATTGGAATGAATATTGGTGTACGAGCCCAGCTCATTTGGGGTGATATTTAACCTACCTATATAAAGAATATGAGCCACTTTTTGAGAGATATACTTGATTGTAAATAGACACAATTTTCCATATTTTTAGGGATGAAGAAAAGAAAGGAGGAGGCTAGAGATATAAGCTTGGAGTTCTTCCACCAACCAAGAAGAGGAGCAATCTCTACCATGGAGTTAGCCCTGAGGGTTAGAGGACATCATCCATGAGTGGCTAGACATCCTCTTGGAGCAAGAGTTAGCCCCAAACATGCTTTCTATATCTTGATTTATGTATTTTTTAGGGGATTTGTATTATGATACATGTTTTGACACTTTTATATGTATATATCTTGTTTATTCAATGATTTGTGTAGTTTAATGCTTCCAATTGATCATTTCATTTTATCCATATTTCTATGTATGCTAGAATAGATGTTCATTTGTTTGTATTTATTTCTTGTGTTATTGATGCATGTCTGTGTATTAATGCTATAGATCTAGAGATTGTCAAGACATAGTGCTTAATGGAATGCTCTTGTGATTTATTTAATGGTTCATACTCATTTCTTGATGGATTGTGCCTCTCCCTTAGTTTACTTAGTTTAATTTCATGTCATTAACTTAATTGTAGTGTAGTTGTAGTTTAGATGTTAAATGGGAGGACAATCCATGCTTGTTGTTTGATATTCCATACTTATGAAAGCAAGTAACACATATCTCTAACCTTGTGATGTGTTTGAATTATGAGTTTAAAGAAATGATTAATGGCTTAGTTTGATATATTGTGCTATCCACTATGTTGCTTAGATAATATATGCTTAATTTGTCATCCATGTTTTTTGAAACAACTACACACACACACTATGTTGCAATACATGTTTTCCCCCTTATTAATCATTCATTAAGGGTGTAGAAAAGTTATGCTTAGTGGTGACCTTTAATAGTTTACTTTAGTTTAAATTGCATCTTAGTGTAATTCAACCATCAACCAATCTTTTGATCACTCGACCTACTAACCCTAATCTCAATTCCACAACCCAGTACGACCCACCAATCCCTTGGGATGATCCCTACTTGCCCTAACTATATTTTTAGTGAACGGTAGTAGTGGCAATTTCTAAATGTAAAACTTGGCCACATTCATCATAACTCTACACCATTATCTTTTGGTACATAAACTTTGGGTTTGGGGTGCGACAACACCACTCAAATTCAACAAAGAACAACAAACACATCAAAATCGTACCGTTCTTTCTCCATAATTCAACAAGTTTGATGGATCACCACACAACACTGTCCGAGATCAAGCTTTGTCAGCCCTCAATCATAAATCATCTACGATCTTCTTTAACTACAAATACTTGAAGAAGATGGTCAATAACCCGATTCAAGATCAAGTTTTAAAAGACCTTGAATCCAACCAATAAAAGAGATCGAATCAGAGGATATTTTCTTTCTTTTGTAAAGAATGTCTCAGAGGATTGTACTCAATTTTTATAAATTCTATTTGCTCCCTATTTTGTTCTTTATTTGCAGACTACAAAATTTGTGTGTACAAAAATAAAGATCAAATCGATCAAATCATGTTTTCGCTCTGGATTTACCAAAATTGAACGTAATCTAAATATGATATAGATGTAATATTTGTATTTATCTATATGATATCTACATATAATATTACTTTATAGAAATCTAAAATAGTATGATACTTAATGTGCGTGTTTGTGCAATTTTTTTTTTTTTTTTGTAAGTTAATTATTTTTTGTTTGTTTACATGTTTTTTTTAATTATTATTAAAGTTATTAGTATGTCTGTAATAAAAACTGGTTATCAAGTAGTTGCAGAGTAAAATGAGTTGGAATTGAGTATTTTATTAGATATTAAATGTTTTTTATACAATATTTCTTTTGGATATTATGTGATCAATTTTTTAAGGGAGACGATATTCGCACTCCATTTTTCTCCCATTGTACTACATTTACCTTTTTCTTTTAAGGAAATGACAAGAAGGTCCTTCAATTCATTAAATGCACGGATAATACTTAGGTCCTCACTAGTGAGGATAGGGATATTAACGGGGGCTGGTTTGGGTGGGTGTACCCTCCCCTACCCCCGTAACCGTTTAAAAACCCCGCCCCCGTCCCCGCCCAAAACTGCAAAAACGGGGAAACTTTCTATCCTATCCCCGTAACCGTTTAACATTTTTACAACCGCGGGTACCCGCCCCTCCCCGTTGAAGACCATAATTTATTTATTGTTGAAATAGATTTGCTCTTTTTTTCCCCCCTCATATTCAATTCTTCACCATTGCAACTTTCTTTTTAATCAAATTAATTTATTACTTTAATATTGTTATATATGGTACTTAATATATAGTGATAAATATATATACTATTGACATAAGGGTACTTAAGAAATTTGCTTATTTAAACGGGACGGGGTGACCTTCCCCCGTCCCTGCACCAAAATCGCGCAGGTTTTTATTACATGAAACCATCTCCGCCCATATAAGCAAAACGATCCCCCAAAACCGTAAAAAACGGGGCGGAGCAGGGCGGATAACCGCCCGGGGGTGTTAAATAGCCATCCCTAAGTGAGGATCTACAACATACTCACATGTGGACCAATAATAAATTGAAAAATCTTATTTTAATTACCGAATCATAGATGGTAATCAAATCACTATCTCTGATATAGTAAGTGAATATCTACCCACCATTTTTCATTTAGTAATTAAAGTTCATATGTCAATTTATTATTGGTCCACATTAGCGATGAGTATGTTGTAGATCCTAGTGAGAATCTAAGTATTGTCCTTAATGCACTATCCCTTAATTTATAATATCATAACTACCCTTTATAAAACTGTAACTTTTTTTTACCTTCTTTACTTAATTTACTATTTTTTTCCTTTTTTTTTTTTTTTTTTTTTTTTTTTCTCTGGAGGTCCTCTCAAAGAAAATAATTTATTCCATACTAATAATGTAATTTTTGACCGTCAAAAGAAATAATTTATTTCATAATTATTTTTTATTTATTTATTTATTTTTTGTACAATTGAAAGGGATATTTATTCAACAAAATTAACTATTTTTTTTTCGGCCAAAAGAGGTATTTTATTTTTTATAATTTTTATGGGTCCTGTGAAAAGAAATAATTTATTAACTAAAAATAATCTTTTTTTTTTGGGCCTATATGAGAAGAGATAATTTATTCAATATAGATTAAAAAAAAAAAAAATTAATCCTCTTCTTTTCATACTTTTTTTTTTTTTTTTGGGGGGGAGGGGTTCTTGACAAAAAAGAAATTTTCTTCAATAAATATTTTTTTTTTTTGGTTTTTTTTCCATGTCAAATGAGATAATTTTTTTAAGGGTTATTTTTATTTTTTTGGTATGGTCAAAAGAGTTAATTTATTTAACATAAATTTTTATTTCTTGGTCCCGTAAAAAAAAATATATATTCAATTATTCAATTCATTTTTTGTCTTGAAATAAATCTAAAAGACAATTTGTCATTTAAAAAGTAATAATTATTTACTTGTAAAGTTAAGGCTAGACTTGTTATTTCATTCAAGATTGTAGTACAAATATTTAAAAGTGAAGTGCGAAAATCGTCTCCCTTTTTTTATTACTTTAATTTATGCATATGTCAATCCATATTTCGTTGTATTTGTATAAGTTTTATGTGATATCTATGTGGATGCGCTTGTTTTGATTTAGGATATCGGGAACAATATTTGGATATTTTTCCTTATTTAGTTGTATTTCTTCTTAAACAATTTCAAGAATAATAGTAGGTCATTTTTTGGCATGTCAATTTAAGTAAATGTTAAAAGATATACCCTTAAACATTTAGACACGATATTAAATTTTTTTTTGCCATGTTTACAAATTAGGAACATACTCTATGTACATACTTTTCTATTAGTTGAAAAGGAATTCGTGATACACACAACATCAATGGTCATCATTTAAAGCAAGATTGAGAAATCAATTTCTTAGAATTTGAAGGTATGAATGGGAGCTGGACATGTGATTCTGTTTAGTATATTTTATCATCAACGGTCTCTAGAAGTGAGATTTGCAAAACCTTTTGTAAACAAAAATTTGTCTTCCCCATTAGGCCAATAAGTATGACATAATGAAGTAAGGTTTTGAGCTTATTTCTGAAATCCAATTTTAACAAAATTAAAATAAAAATCAAGTTGACTTGGGCCTAAAATTTTATATGTAATGTTCAAAGTAATTTTACTAATATATAAATAAATACACACACACACACATATATATATACTTATATATATACTTAGACACTCATGTTAATCAAATGATCATTCTGATTTCATTATGCTAGTATGTGTTTTCGTGTGTGTATATAAACATATATATAGAGGGATACCTGAATGATATGTGCAAGAAGCCTCCTCCTCGAGATGAATCAGATTCAAAGGTGAGAGAAGACAAAGATCAAATTGATCGAATCATGATTTTGCTATAGATTTAGCAAAACTCAGCCTAAGCTAAATGTGATATATATATATATATATATATATATATATATATATATATATATATATATATATTCTACAAGTGTAAAGATTTTTTTTTTTGAATATATATATATATATATATATTACATTTTCTAAAATAAATAAAAAATAAAAAAAGAATTTTGCTTTGATTCAAATTGAACTAAATTTTTTTCTAATACAATTATTATTTTATTGGCTATTAATTGCATTTTTATTTATCATATTAATTGTAATTCAATTGCTATTACAACTCTTTTTATTCATTCAACAGTTATAATCACTTCAGTTGCCCACTAATATAATAGTTATTGTTAAACATTTATCTCTTTTGAGTTTTCCATTAATATAATAGTTATTGGTAAGTATAATGGTGTATATTTATTGGTTATATTTACCTGTATGTGGTGAGAATGTTGCATGCTATGCAAATTCGATTTGTGAATTTTCCGCATATGTAGTTAGGTGTACCTATGGCGGCAATGGGCGTGTTTTTCTTGATATAGGTATCAATTTTATACATTTTTTGTTTTTAATATAATTTTAATTTTTAATTTACTTTTTTTAGTCACTAAAATATTTTAGCTCTCGAAAACCCCCACCCCCCCCCCGGCGGCGCGCGCCGGCGAAAGGAAGAACATTATGAAGTTGTTTATGTTCCACTAGATGGTAGTCAGGTTGGTTGCTTATCTCAAAAATTTGAGTATATATTCATACATAGTGATGTATTATTTTCTCTTTATCTATCTATATATCGCTGTATACATATGTATCTTTATTTTAAAATATTTGTATATTTATATAAGGATTTATATTTTTATGTAATTCTATTTATTATTTGACTAAAATTTTATCAAGTGTGATAGCTAATGTGTGTGTTTATGCTATTTTTTAGTTTCACTTAATTATTTTTGTTTGTTCACATGGTTCTTTAGGTCTAAATAGGCTGGGTCAACCCATCATGACTCACCAACCTGGTTTAGGATAAAGAAATGTTATTATTTTGGATAATCTCATTATTATAATTTTTTTTTAAATGGATAAAAGCTTGTAAAAATATGTATAGATAATTATAAATCTTCCAATTTATTTTGAAAATTCTTTAAATTTATATTATTTTATTTTATAACTAGACATGCGTGAAGGTAAGATATATATACAAGAAAAAAGTGCTTCTATGAGGGCCAAAAGCGTCGTGAAAGCCTATTCACGGCGCATTGTAGGCACTCGTGTATGAGGGTTTCGTAAATACTTAATTCTTTTTACGAGAAAAAATCAATCTCATAGAAAAATAATATTCACCGTAGAAAATAATTTTGTTTGTATATTAAATTTATTTACGATATGAATATTTTTCCATTAATAATTAATTTATGAGATTGTTAATGCATCTAAATATTCACAAGATACCGATGTATGCCGTAGAAAAGTTTTCTACCGTAGATTTTTACTATCATAAATAATATAAACCATTCTCACGAGGTGCCACGTATGCCATAGAAAAGGTTTTTACGAGGATTTTCACTACTCGTAAATAATATTAACCATTCACAGCATTTTATTTAAGGGGTTTGAAGCTCCTCGTAAATAATATATATATATATATATATATTTATAAATAAAGCACCCTTAAATTAATGCCAATTAATTAATCATCCACAACCTGTAATTGACACCACTTTAAGCTATCATTCAATTTAAAAAACATATCAACACATCCTATATGGTAATGCCAATTGCCATAACCAAAACAATCTTTTGAAATATTCCATTAAACATATCAAAAGAGTTAAAACATTTTTACAATTCATTATTTATCAATGTGCCAATACAATTCAATATTTATCAATGTTCCAAAATAGGAACTAAATTCATTTGTTAAGAAAATAACTTCTGTTGAAAATTTGATAAACTTTCTAGCACTTGAGTTTCAGTCTGCACTTGTCAAAAAACCACCTCACTATCCATAGTACAATATCCAAGCAAACAACTGCATCAAACAAGTCTCAAATTCAGAATGCTAATGACAAAAGAGAAAGAACAAGATTATCATTATGAATCAAACACAAACAAAATGCAACCAAGAAACTACTACCTGATGAGTGCTGAAAAGTACGTATTTAAACCCCTTAAGCTTAGATATTCTAGAACCTTTATCTATCTTATTTTCCCGCTTTAGATTGATTTCGTATTATTCTCATTTTCAGGTACTTATTCCCAAAATAAGCTAACTCAGCTAAATAAGAACATAATTGAAACAATCTTGAGATGAATCAAAGAAAGGAGTAAAGTGGGAGCAAAAGGAAGTAAGTGGTGGAATTCAGCCAGTTCGATCGATCTTAGAAAATCTTCGATCGATCGAAAGTTCATCGATCTCAGCATTCCAAGATGGATCCAAGCTTTCTTGTCCTTATCCAAAGATTCCACAAAGTTCGATCGATCCAACTTTCTTCTGATCGATCGAAAAGATTCCATCTTATCCACATGTACCACCCTACCTACCACATTTGTCTTTTTTCCAAAAATATCTTCAAAATATCTCAGATTTGTTTTTATCCAAAAAGGTGCCGCCATAGAGGATCGATCCAGCTTCAATTCGATAGATCTCAGCCATGTTCGATCGATCTCACCACAAGTTTGATCGATCGAACTTCCCAAATCCCGAGAAAATCTAAATTCCAGCTCATTAAAAATTGTCTCATATCTCATCATTGGACGAATATTGGTGTACGAGCCCAGCTTATTTGGGGTGTATTTGACCTACCTATATAAGGAATATGAGCCACTTTTTTAGAGAGACTTTTTAGACACTTGAGAGGCACAATTTTGATATTTTTAGTGAAGAAGAAAAGAAAAGAGGAGGCTAGAGACACAAGCTTGGAGTTCTTCCATCAACCAAGAAGAAGAGCAATCTCTACCATGGAGTTAGCCTTTGAGGGTTGGAGAACACCATCCATGAGTGGCTAGATATCCTTTTGAGGCTAGAGTTAGCCCTAAACATGCTTTCTACATCTTGATTTATGTATTTTTAAGGAGATTTGTATTGTGATACATGTTTTAACACTTATATATATATAGATCTTATTTATTCAATAATTTATATAGTTTAATGCTTCCAATTGATTATTTCATTTTATCCATATGTCTATGTATGCTAGAATAGATATTCATGTGTTTATCTCTATTTTTTATGTTATTGATGCATGTCTATGTGTGTTAATACTATAGATCTAGAGATTGTCAAGACATAGTGCTTAATGGAATGTTCTTGTGGTTTATTTGATGGTTCATACTCATTTCTTGATGGATTGTACCTCTCCCTTAGTTTAATTTCATGTCATTAGCTTAATTGTAGTTTAGTTATAGTTTAGGTGTTAAATGGGAGGACAATCCATGCTTGTTGTTTGATGTTCCATACTTATGAAAGCAAGTAACATATATCTCTAACTTTGTGATGTGTTTGGATTGTGAGCTTAAAGAAAGGATTAATGATTTAATTTGATATATTATGCTATCCACCATGTTGCTTAGACAATATATACTTAATTTGTCATCCATGCTTGTTGAAACAACAACACACACACATATTATGTTGCAATACATGTTTTTCCCCTCATTAATCATTTATTAAGGGTGTAGAAAAGTTATGCTTAGTGGTGATCTCTAAACCCCAAGATCTCTTTCTTATTTTCTCTCCATTACATTTAATTGCCTACTTTAGTTTAAATTACATCTTAGTGTAATTCAACCACTAACCAATCTTTTGATCACTCGACCTACTAACCCTAATCTTGATTCCTCAACTTAGTACAACCCACCAATCCCTTGGGACGATCCCTACTTGCCCTAATTATATTTTTAGTGAAAGGTAGTAGTGGCAACTTCTAAATGTAAAACTTGGCCACATTCATCATACCTCTACACCATTATCTTTTGGTGCACAAACTTTGGGTCGGGGTGTGACAATCACCAAGTTTTTGGCGCCGTTGCTGGGGATTGATTGAAGGTAACGTTGTATTTGTGGAATCAATTAGGAATTAGTACTCTTTTGATCGTGTCTTTACTTTGTTTTCATTTTGGTTACTTATTGTGTTAGTTCTTGTTTGACTAGGTGCATTGAAAAGAAGGTGAGCAAAGGAGTATTCCAAGCAAGGAGCTAAGCAAAAGCAAAGGAAAAAGGCAAAATTCTAAAAATTTGCAAGGGTAAAAACTAAAAATTGAATTGAAGTGCTAAAGGACCCTTTGTGAGCTATTTCTTAACTCAATCTCTAGTTAAATCGTCGGCCCGCGTGGAGGCTTGTATTTCAATTCTTAGACAAATCGTGAGCCCACGTGGAGGCAATTTACTTTTCTCGCATATTGTTGATAGCATGGGAGTATGGGAATATTGTATGTGGAGAAAGTTTGTTTATTGTTGATTTGTTGCGAAGGTGAAGTGTTTGTTCATTACTTGTTGCATTGTGCATGTATGGTCGTAGATCATTGAGACCCACTCTTGTCCCTCTAAATTTTTATCCTGAATCCATTGTTCGAAACCCTAGGGGAAGCGGAAGTTCTAGTCAATCCATTTCATCAATGAAAGGACATAATGAGGACCATGTGAAGGACCTTGGTCACATAGACCAACAAGGCATCCTTTACCCCAATGTGCATCATAATAATATGCATGTACCATTAGGCATGTCGAGGCCATTCATTCAACCACCACAACAACAAGGCCAAGTTCCGTTGGGAATGCCAAAGCCAATCTATGCTCTATCACTTCCTATCATTCAAGGTAATCAAGGTGCCCATGTTGCACTTCCAATTGCTAATCCTCCCCTTGCTTTAAGAGATCACTATATGCCTAATGAATACAATGCACCCACATGCATTCAATTGCCACCATTTAGAGCACACTACTATGAGATCAAACCACAAACCATTCAAATGCTTCCTAACTATCATGGACTTCAAAGTGAAGAACCTTACAAGCATTTGGATGAGTTTCTTGAAGTATGTTCCACCGTGAGATACACGGACATGCCAGAAGAGGTCTTAAGGTTTAAACTTTTTTCATTCACCCTTAAAGACAAGGCGAAATATTGGTTTAACAATCTTAGACATTTTTCAATAGCTTCTTGGGCAGAAATACAACAAGAGTTCTTGAAGAAGTACTATCCAGTTTCTAAGACCAATGCCATGAGAACCACAATTTGAGAGTTTTCACACGGGGATGGGGAAACGTTCCATGAGGCATGGGAAAGATTCAATGAATTGCTTAGGAAGTGTCCACATCATGACATGCCCAAATGGCAATTAGTTCAATATTTCTTTGAGAGCTTATCGGACAATTACATGGGCATGGTTGATGCTTCCATGGGTGGCTCTTACATTGATAGGCATGAGGATGACGTGTGGCGTTTTTATGAGAGAATGAGTGAAAATTCTTTGCATTGAACTTTATCTTCTAAGAATGATAGGAATTCAAGTGGAAGGAAAAGTGTTGGTTTACATCAAGTCGACCATTCCAATGAAATAGCCGCCGAGATGAAATCCTTATCTCAAAGGTTTGATCAATTCTTGATTAACCGAAACTCGGCAAATCAAGTATCTTCTGTCCCTAACCATTCCCATCATGCATCCAATGAGACATGTATGACTTGTTCAAGTGTTTTACATTCTACTTCCAATTGTCCCTATGGATATGTGCATAGTGAACATCATGAACAAGTCAATGCAGCTTTTGTTAATCAAGGGAATAACTGATCGATTGAGTCGATTACAATTATAAATCAACCTTCGCAATAGCACGAATCATTGTAAAATAGGGCTATTGGTCGGGTAAGTCGAACCACTGGGACTGCGCTAAGCTATGGCAACCTAAGTGTCTAGAGTCTTTTTAGAATGATAGAGGTGTTCATAGAGGATTTGTTGGTTGTCACTTAAGCTATGAAATTAAAATGCATTAAATAAAAAGTTTGCAAGAATTTAAAGGAGATGAAATACAAGTAAAGAAGACTAGGGAAGTGAATCTGCCTCTATCCCTATACACATGCTAGATTAGAGCTAAATTAGGGGAAAACAATATATATATATATGGTCATGATATATAGCACACTTGGTTGCTATAATATCCTCAAGAAGTTCATTAAATCTCAAGCAAGCATGATCCATCAAAGGTGAACATGTTTAGACTACCTAACTAAGGTGTAGCTTAACCACATTTACTTGAATGAAAGACTATCAAGCCCTAGATAAAATGATGAAGCACATGAAGGTAAGAAATAAGCATAAATCATCAAAGGTTTCACTTAAGCAATGATCTATCAAAGTCCTTATCAACATGCCATTAAACCATTTCATAACCTTGCTTCCATTCTCACCATGAAAACTTAAGCAATATGATTAATATAAGACATCATCTAAAACAAGATAATCAACTTAAAGAAATCATCCATACATATATCAACATTCATTACAAGAAATGAAGTGCTCTTGGTTATGAAAAGACCATAGAATAAACATTTTAATCCCCAAAATATAGCCTAAATTAGAACATGCTTACAAGTGAGGGGCCTCATCACCTCCCTAGATGGAGGTTTAGTTACCCATGGAAGCTTTAGAAGAAGGAAGAAGCTTGGTTGCAACCTCCATTTTCGAGCTCTCTTTCCTTGGCTTCAAGAACTCTATCTTCTCCTCCTCTTTCTCTCTCCAAAAATCTTGCAAAGATCAGCTATCCTCTTGTTTGTGTGGTTCCCTCCCTTTGTAGACATTTCTCTCCACCAAACAAGGCACAAAAAACCACCAAAAGACATCTCCAACCAACCCATAAAGATGGAAATCAGAGATGAGGGAAACAAGGTGCAAGTGGGCTGAAGTGATGGTTCCCGAAGAGGAAACTGCCCATAGTTCGAGCGCTCGAACTAAGCACTTCGAGCGCTCAAACTAGCACTTCAAGCACTCGAAGTTAGACCAGTGAACACCTTCCTCTTGACCTGCTTTGCACTACTTTGGTAGAACAGCCATAACTTTCTGCTCCGAACTCCAAATGATGAACCGTTTGAAGATTTGGAAAGTTAATTCGAAGCTATAAATATGTCATGTTTTAATAGAAGTCCAGTTCTCAAGTTTGATTGGTCAAAAATGGCGAGCAAAGTCAGATTCCACTGCTACCAGAACTTAGTCTTGAGCACATTGCTATTCAAAGATTGAATAAAACACCATTTTTGCTCCTTTTTGGCCAATGAACCTGAAAATATAAAAAAACGTGCAAATAAAGATACTTTATAAAGAATAATCAAATAATGGATTTAACTAATGCAGCTAAGGGCGCTTGAATATGCAATATTCGGCGCTTATCACACCCCTAAACTTATATTTTGCTAGTTCCTTAGCAAAACTAAAATGAAAAACTCAATGAAATAACAACAATGGGAATGCTATCACAAAATCAACTATGGCAAAATGAAATATATACATAGCTCGAATATAACTCGAAACAGACACAGGACTGGAGACGGGGTCATTGAGGAGACTACCATGTATATATGAAGCATTGATACAAAAAAAAAAAATTGGTTAAACACATTTCAATATACACGCATCAACATCCTAGTCTATATAAATAACTCAATTGTCATCTCTTGACTGGAAATCAACTCTAGCTTCAGTGAAAGTGGATTGGATTCACAACATGCGGCTTTTACTATCTTTTTCCAGTTTCAAGACACAAGTCTTCAAATCATTGAATTCCATTTTAAATGAAGTCCCTAAGGCATGAATTAATTTACAAACAACTTTGTTGCTTGTTGACAGTTTATTTTAACTCAAAAATGATACATAAAATGATTGTGCAATGCTGAAATCCTTTAAGCTTTCTAACTAACCCATATAGCAAGCGTTAGGCCAACAACTCCCAAACCAGATGGCTTTAAGGTGCTGAGTGTAGAGACACTCCTAGGGCTTAATAGCTCAAATTGGCAAGGCTACGAACTCCAACGAACCATGTTTATAAAAATATTTTTGAATGACCGTGCAATGTCTAAGTCTTTTAAGCTTTCTGACCAACCCATATAGCAAGCGTTAGGCCAACAACTCCCAAACCAGATGGTTTTAGGGTGCTGAGTGTAGAGACACTCCTAGGGCTTAATAACTCAAGTTGGAAATGCTACAAACTCAAACTGGTCAATTTTTTTATATTCTTTTTTTTTTTTTTTTTTTTTCACACCAAAGGCATCCATCTATTAGGTTCATCAATTCAGATTAACTAGGTCAAGATCATGGTTAATCAAGTTACATGCGTCACGGTTAAGTTTTCAATGTGCATCTGTGCATTGTGAAGCATAAAAGAGTGGAAAATCCAGCGAGAATCTAATTGAGACATTTATACAGACTAATTTGAATCCACATAATCACTTAAAATTCATATTTTTCTTTATTTTAAAAAATTCACAATTGTTTCTATATCCACGGTAGTACACATATGCTTTATCTTTGACAAGTTTCAAATTATACTATCATTGCTTAGCAAAAATATGGAACCAACAATGCAAGTTGCACCCCCAAACTGGAAGTACACATTGTCCTCAATGTGGGAGACAAAGATGGAAAAATAAAGGGCATAGTGGATAAAAGGAACAAAAATACCAAGTGGAGCGACGAAGGCAAAGGTTTCCAGCTATATAAAAGCGCAAAATACGTCCCCCAAACTTGAAATGTGCCACCTGTAATGAGACACAAAGAAAAGGCAGAACAACAACAAAAATAGTAACAAACAGTAAAATATGGACGGAAAATTTCTGAAAAGAAGATAACAGAAATGCTAAAGGATTTTTATTCATAATAACATGATGACAAAAGGAACTGAAAGTCAATCATGTTGAACCAGAGCAACTTGTGCATAGCATAATCCTAAAGTTGAAAAGTAAAATAAAAACAGAAAGGAAACATACACAAATACGAAACAAAAAGATAAAGTCCAACACTGGCAACTATCTACGGGGCCGGGGGAAAACGGGCGAAGATGGCATTGAGGAGGGATTGAGTCTCACGCCGGTCCTCCTGTGCCACGCGACGGTCTTCCGCCGCAACACGGCAGTCGTTTGCAGCAAGGCGACGGTCTTCTTCGGCACGGAAGTAGTCCTCACGCACAGTCCGAGTGTAGTCGGCCAAAGAAATCTCAAAACGATCCATCCACTCATGAAGACGGGCAAGACTAGCCCGGATGAAGGCTTGGTCAGGCGAAAAATCAACAGGAGGCTCATCCCTTTCAGCGTCCTCTGCCATGGGGTCATCCTCAGAAAAAGGAGGAGATGGAGAGTGGGGCAAAGGAGGACCAGCGAGCCGAGGGTTCCGAGAATGGCTTAGAACATTGGTCCACCGGCGGAGAGCAAAAGTTTGAATCTTTTTGCACCTTGGTTCATGAGGAGGAACAATGAAGCCCTTGTACTTCAAGAGCTTGATAACAAAGAATGGTAATGGCAAAGGCTGATTTTTAAGACGCTGCTGCTGTGCATTGATACACTCATCCCAAAACCGCATAAATGTGTCCCAAATGAGTTCTGGGACAGAGAACCATTTGCCTTGGTCTATGGCATACGAGGCTTACAACATCAGGCCTCGGGGTTCGGTGCTGTATGCCAAGGGGTAAACATTATGCTTGAGAACAGAGTCAAGGAACCAAACTCGTTCCGGAAGGGTGGATTTGAGGGTAAAGCTCCGAGGTCGATGAGGGTCATCCACGTTGCAAATGGCAGCGACAACCTGCTCCACAGTCAAAGTATCCGGCTCCTCATATAAAGGGAGATTCTCATGATTGACAATGTCATCGGGGCACTTCAGAGGACAGTCAGAGACCGCCACCATATCAGCAAGAGTGAAGGAAAAAGGGATGCCATCAATGGATGTGGTGAGAGTGACCGGTGGCTCTTCGGGGCAATTAAGATTCTGGAAGAAGAGTCGCACCACACGGGGGTAGGTGACCTTGGTAATGGGTTGGCAAATGTGCTGAAGACGCCGGTTAACTAGCTCCGCGACAGCCCATGAAATGGTGGGAAGAGTGTCAAAGACACCGGTGAGTGGGAAGAGAAGCTCATAATTGAGCTTTTTGTTGAGCCAAGGGGCTCGGGGCTGTTCATAAGGAACGACAGGAACATCCTCAGAGGATCTAGGACGACGGGAAGGGCCGGCACGAGACATTTGGAGAGGCGAACTTGGTTGGGGAATTTCAGCGAGTACCTGGTATGCATAAAGAAAGAAAGGATGTGAGAATTAGAGGAATCTATGAAGAAACCCAAAAAATTTCAGACACAATACTCTCTATGATAGAGCATAGCAACAAGCACAATTAAACTCCAAGGATTTGATGCCCATACTCCTCAAATGTAATATAAAAAACACAAAGATTGAAGAGAAAGAGGGAAGAGACATACCTTGGAAGAAGAGTAGAAAGAAGCACGGATGGAATGAGGAGGAATAGTGGGGGTGATGGTCATATATATAGGGATGGATAAAGAAGATGGAGAGGAGTGAAATGGGTGGATGAATTATGGAAAGAGAGTAGTGGAATATGGGTAAATGAAGGAGAGAAGTGGGATGTGGGTAGGAGTTAATGGAGGAAGAGAGGAAGGTGGAAAAGTTGAGGTTGTGGGTGATGGAAGGAGTGGGGGGGGGGGGGGGGGAAGAGAAGTAATGGGAGAGAGAGAAGTTAAAAATGGAGGGAGGAGGTCGTGGGTTGAGGAGCTGGAAAGTAGCGGGAGAGAGAGAGATCAGATTTAAAATATGGGGAAGGGGGATTCGAGCGCTCGAAGTTAGGCCTTCGAGCGCTCGAACTGGAGGCAGTGAGTTTCGAGCGCTCGAAGTTAAGGCACTGAGCTTCGATGGACTTTCGAGCGCTCGAAGTGTGTGCTTCGAGCACTCGAACTTAAGGCAGTAGGCTCTTAAATGAAAAATGGAAGTTTCAAGTGTTCGAAGCTTGGACTTTGAGTGCTCGAAATTTGACCAGTGAGCAAAACTTGGGTGAAATGACTGAAATTGCCAATTTGCCAACATCTCTTCAATGCATGACTGGAATTTGGAGAAAATTTTCCAATAATGCATTAAAAATTAGAGGTTACGCATATGTGAAGCATTCCAAAGATCCAATAAAATTGCCGGATGGAGCTGAAAATTTCCAAGTATGAAAACAAGGGTTGTAGAAGGCCTAAGAGAACCAGTTTGAATATTTGGACACAATTTAAGAGAATTCCAGATAAGGTTAAATTTTGGCTTTCCTTAGCAATTTCCCAGAAAATTTCAAAGCCCAGGCAATGAAAATGTAGAGAAGCCTGGAAATAGAAAGAAGTGCTTCTCATGCTGTGCTAAATTTAAAGTCGATAGCTAGACGAAGCTAGAACATGCATCAATCCTCGTAAATTGGGTCTGTCAAGAGGACTTCCTCAATTTTTTGGGTTGGGACTATGCCGTCAATGCAAGGCTTAAGCCGTTGGCCATTAACTTTAAAGAGCGATCCTCTTGCCGAATCTTGGAGTTCGATTGCTCCATGAGGGAAGACAGTAGTGACGATGTATAGACCATCCCATCTTGACCGGAGTTTACCGGGAAAGAGTTTCAAACGGGAATTGAAAAGCCAAACCTTTTGTCCCGGGGCGAAAGACTTGCTAACAATGTGCTTGTCATGAAAAGCTTTAGTCTTTGCCTTATAGATTTTGGGATTTTCGTATGCATCATTTTGGATTTCCTCAAGTTCATTCAGTTGCAAAGCACGATTAAAGCCGGCCTGTTTGAGATCAAAATTTAGCCTTTTGATGGCCCAAAAAGCTCAGTGCTCTAATTCTACTGGAAGATGACACGCTTTGCTAAAGATAAGTCGATATGGCGACATGCCAATGGGTGTCTTATAAGCCGTCCGGTAAGCCCAAAGTGCATCGTCTAGTCTTAGTGACCAATCTTTGCGGTCCGGTCGAACCGTTTTTTCCAAAATGTGCTTTATCTGCCGGTTAGAAACCTTTACTTAACCACTCGTTCGAGGATGGTAAGGTGTAGCAACCTTTTGGATGACGGAATACTTAGAAAGGACGGATTTAAGATAACGATTTCTGAAATGTGATCCGCCATCGCTGATGATTGCTCGGGGCGTACCAAAATGACTAAAGATGTTAGATTGAATGAACTCGATCACAACTTTATGATCACTGGTTCTGGTGGCCGCGGCTTCCACCCATTTGGAAACGTAATCCACCGCTACAAGGATATACTCGTAGCCATAAGAAGATGGAAATGGTCCCATGAAGTCGATTCCTCACACATCAAAAATTTCAATTATTAATATGGAATTGAGGGACATCATGTCTCTTTGGGACATGGATCTGAGCCTTTGGCATCTTTCACATGATTTACAGAAATTGTATGCATCTCGAAACAAGGAGGGCCAATAGAATCCACTTTGAAGAACTTTGTGAGTGGTCTTTTTGGCACTGAAATGGCCTCCACAAGCAAAAGTATGAGAGAAATTGAGAATGCTTGTGGTCTCAACTTCGGGAATACATCGTCGGATGATTTGGTCCAGGCAGTATTTGAATAGCTCCGGATCTTCCCAAAAGAAATGCTTGACTTGGGAAAAGAACCGGTCCTTCTCTTGTTTGGACCAATGAGTTGGAATTTTACCTACCGCAAGGTAGTTAACAATATCCGCAAACTATGGAAGATTTGCATGGGAAATCTGGAAGAGTTGCTCATCCAGAAAAGAATCACGGACAACAGCGAAATCGAATGATTTTTCAATAAGTAAGCGAGAGAGATGATCGGCGACAACATTGTCTGCCCCTTTTTTATCCCGAATTTCAATGTCGAACTCTTGAAGTAAGAGTATCCATCGAATCAAGCGGGGTTTGGTCTCTTTTTTTGATAGCAAATGCCGAAGGGCAGCATGATCCGAGAAAACTATGACCTTGGAACCTAGAAGATAGGAGCGGAATTTGTCCAAGGCATAAACTACAGCTAGCAACTCTTTTTCAGTAGTTGTGTAATTTAATTGAGCATCAGAAAGAGTTCGACTAGCATAATAAATGACGTATGGGAGCTTGTCCATACGTTGGCCCAAAACCGCGCCTAATGCATAGTCAGATGCATCACACATGATCTCAAAAGGAAGAAACCAATTAGGCGGTTTCATTATTGGGGCAGATGAGAGGAGAGTGGGAAGTTTAATGAAAGCTTCCATACAAGCTTCATCAAAATCGAATGGAACATCCTTGGCTAAGAGATTACACAAGGGTCGTGAGACTTTGCTAAAGTCTTTGATGAAGCGACGATAAAATCCGGTATGGCCAAGAAAAGAACGGATTTGACGGACGAAATTCGGAGGAGGAAGATTAGAAATTAACTCAACTTTTGCCTTGTCTACCTCGATTCCCCGTTTAGAGATGACATGACCTAGAACAATGCCTTCTTGGACCATGAAATGGCTTTTCTCCCAGCTTAGAATTAGATTTGTCTCCTTACATCTTTGGAGTACAAGCGATAAATTGTTGAGACAAGAATCAAAGGAGGAGCCGAAGACACAAAAATCGTCCATGAAAACTTCCAAGAATTTTTCAACCATATCGGAAAATATGGACATCATACATCTTTGAAACGTTGTAGGAGCATTGCATAGCCCAAAAGGCATGCGTCGATATGCAAAAGTTCCGAAGGGACATGTGAATGTTGTTTTCTCTTGATCTTAAGGGGCGATTGCCACTTGGTTATAGCCGGAATAACCGTCGAGAAAATAATAGTAACTTTGGCCGGCTAGCCTTTCTAGGATTTGATCAATAAATGCTAATGGAAAATGATCTTTCCTAGTTGATGAATTGAGCTTTCGGTAATCAATACACACACGCCACCCGGTGGTGGTTCGTTGTGGCATGAGCTCACCTGCTGAATTTTCAACAACGGTGAGACCGAATTTCTTGGGAACAACTTGTGTGGGGCTTACCCACTTGCTATTAGAGATAGGGTAGATGATTCCTGCATCTAGCAATTTTATTACTTCCTTCATTACCACTTCCTTCATGTTAGGATTTAACCGGCGCTGAACCTCTCTAGTAGGCTTTGCGTTATCCTTCATATGAATGCGGTGCATACAGATGGAGGGGTTAATTCCCTTCAAGTCAGCCACTGCCCAACCAATAGCTTCTTTGTGCTCTTGTAGCACCGCTAAAAGGTTGATTTCTTGGTCCTTTAGAAGATCCGATGCAATGATGACCGGGAGAGTTTGATTTAAACCAAGGAATACATACTTGAGATAGGCCGGGAGCGGCTTAAGCTCAAGTAGTGGTGGAGATTTCAAAGACGGAACCGGAGGAGTAGTGGAAAGCTGAGGAAGCGGCTCTCTTGGAATTTTCCAAGGGGGAATATCCATGATAGCGTCGACATCAAGTAGAGAATTAACTTCTTGGATGGATTGGTCAATATCAAAGTTTAAGAAGTCGAAATGAGACATGCAAGTTTCAAGGGGGTCCTTGCTTAGAATGAAGGGGAGAGATTCTTCAACCACTTCATCAATGACATCAACAAGAAAACAATTATCCTCATTGGAAGGATGTTGAGTTGCATGAAAGATATGGAGTTTGACTTGCATGTTTCCAAAAGCAATGTCCATCACCCCGGTTCGGCAATTAATTGATGCATTAGCGTAGCTAAGAATGGCCTACCAAGGATCACTGGAATATGCTTTTTTAGATCGTGGACCGGTTCTATGTGTAAAACCCCCAAAGTCTATCGGGAAGTAGAATTTGTCCACTTGGATGATAACATCCTCAAGAATGCCTCGTGGATGCTTGACCGATCTATCGGCAAGTTGCAAAACCACGGAAGTCAGCTTTAAATCTCCCAAGCCAAGCTGTAAGTAAACTGAGTATGGAATTAAATTCACACTAGCTCCTAAGTCAAGGAGGGCCCTCTCGATTTTGTTGTCACCAATGACACAAGAGATTGTGGGGGCACCCGGATCTTTATACTTTGAAGGAGTGCTGTGCTGAATGATAGCACTAACATTTTCAGTTAACCTCACTTTCTTTGGCAAATGACTTTTAGAAGTGCGCTTTTGAGTACACAAGTCTTTGAGAAATTTCGCATAGGGAGGGATTTGCTTGATAGCATCCAAGAGGGGCAAGTTGATCTTCACTTGCTTGAAAACTTCCCACATGTCTTGAATTTTACAATTCTTGTTCCCAATGTGTGTTGACTCTTGAAGACGTTACGGGAACGGAGCTTTTGGCTCATAAGTAGTTTCCACATTTGGGTTAACATGTGTGGGATTTCCTTGAATGGTATTTGGACGAGAAGAGCTTGGAATTTGATTGGAAGAGCTTGAATTTAGATTTCGCAAAGGAGGTTCTTTTCCATTTTTGTCTCCATCAACCTTGTTGTCAACCACTCTACCACTCCTAAGGGTGGTAATTGCTTGAACATGCTCATGACTCGTCCCACTCGATGGAGGGGTTTCATCAATTGCATGCATCCCTCTAGGATTTTCAAATGGTTGAGTGGGAAGCTTACCCTTGTCCTTTTGAAGCAATTGGTTCACAGAGTTAGCTATTTGGCCCACTCGATTTTCGAGCTTAGCTATGGATTGAGTATGAGAGTGAACTATTTGAAGAGTAGGTTACAAAGATGTCAAGAGTTGCTTGTTGGAATCCATGATTTGCTTGTTTAATGCCTCCATCATTTGCTTGTTTGCAGCCACAATTTCATCAGTTGGGTAGACCGGAGGTTGAATAGAGACATTTGGATTATACGGAAGACGGTAGCTTAAGGAGGCTGGAAATTGCCTATTTTGAAATTGAGGAGGGGGCTGATTCTAATGCCCTTGATTTTGGAATTGGGAATTTTGTGGGGCTTGTTGTCGCCACGAAAAATTTGGGTGATCTCGCCATCCCGGATTGTAGGTATTGGAATAGGGATTATTCCCGGATCTTGAGAACATAGCATTAGCTTGCTCTTCATTTGGATTGGAATATTGCTCCGGTGTGGGGCAATCTTCCGTGAGATGGAATGGACTAGTACATGATGAGCATACCGAACTTGCCGAATTTTAAGATAATGAAGGAGAGAGATGTGGTGCCATCAATTGATAGAATTTATGAGCTATGGCATTGACCGGTCCTTTACAAGGGTCGCGATACCAAGTCAAGCTTGAAGAGTTGTGAATTTAGGAGGTGGCCAAGTTTTACATTTATAGAAAGCCACTACTACCTTTCTCCATATAAAATATAGATAAGGCGAGTAGGGATCGTCCCAAGGGATTTGATGGTGTATCGAATTGTGAAACTATGGTAATTAGGGTTAGTAGGTCGAGTGATCACACAATTGATTGGTTGGTTGATTAAGCTAAATTGAATTCAACTAAATAAAATAATATGAAGTAAACAAGAGAGAGAGAGGTCTTGGGGTGTAGAGATCACCACCAAGCAATACTTTTCTATACTACTAACAAGTGATCAATTGAGGGTAATGGATGTGTTGCAATATGATAAGGGTGTGTGTGCATTAGGTTGATTCAATTGGCAAGGATGACAAATCAAGCAAGTATTGTCTAAACATCATGTGAAGAGCACAATATATCTAAACAATAGAGCATATATTGTCTAGACAACATGGGGATAGCACAATAGATCAAAACAAGTCATTAATCCTTCATTAAGCTCACAATCCACATACAACACAATATTAGAGGAATATGCCATTTGGACTCACAAGCATGGAACATCAAACATCAAGAGTAGATTGTCCTCCCATCTAACATTACACTACCACTACACTAAATCTACATTACTAACATGAAAATAAAGCTATCTAGACTAGGGGAGAGGCACAAAATAGGCATAAACCATCAAATGAACCAAAATAGCATTCATTAAGCATATCATCTTGATAATCTCTAGATCTATAGCATCAATACACATAGACATGCATCAAAAACACTAAATCTAGGGATAAGCACATGAATATCCTACTCTAGCATACATAGACATATGGATAGAATAGAATAGTCAATTGGAAGCATTAAACCATACAAACCATGAAATAATCAAGATTTATATATACATGAATATCAAGATGTATCGTACAACACTAATCCCTCAATAATACACAAGATTAGAGTATAGAAAGCATGCTTGGGGCTAACTCTAGCCCCAAGAGGATGTCTAGCCACTCATGGTAGTGATGATCCAACCCTCAAGGGCTAACTCCATGGCTGCTCCTTGTTGGTGAAGATCTCCTCCAATGGTGCTCTAGCTTCCCTCCTTCCTCCTCTCCAAGAATAGCCTCCAAGATGATTTTCAATGTGTGATAAGAGACTCCCTCAAAAAGTGTATCATATTCCTTATATAGGTAGGTCAAATACACCCCATGATGAGCTGTGGTCGTGCAAGGCATATTCTCTAATGATTGGATGAAGGACGGAATAAATGAGCTGGACTTTAACTTTTTCTCGCTGAAGGAAGTTCGATCGATCGAACCTTAACTTAGATCGATCGAAAATGGGTTCGATCGATCGAACTGCATCTTGGATCGATCGAACTGCATCTTGGATCGATCGAAGTGGTCTGACTCCTCCGGATAACGACAAGGCTGGGATATTTTCAAGATATTTATGGGGAAAAAGACAAAAGTGGTTGGTAGGCGTACAGCTGTGGATAAGATCAATCATTTGAATAGGACAAAATAGGGTTCGATCGATCGAAGGTGATGTTCGATCGATCGAACTTGGAATTTCAGCAAAGGCCAAGGTTGGATCTATCGAGAAGTACTGTGATCGATCATAGATGTTTAATCGATCGAACTCTAAGTTGGATCGATCGAACTTTTCAGCTGCACAACTTGATTCCTTTTTGCTCCTTTCTTTCTCCACTTTGATCCCTCCTTTGGTTTATCTCAGGATTGCTTCAATTAAGCTCTTATTTGGCTGAGTTAGCTAAATTTTGGGATTAGTGCCTGAAAATATAAATAACACGTAATAAGTTTAAAACGGCAAAGTAAGATAGATAAAGGTACTAGAATGCTTAAGCTTAACGGGTTTAAATGCGCACTTTTCAGTGCTCATCAGGCATCCACTTGGGATGATTCCTCCCTTATTAATTTTAGTTGACAAGGGTTGGTGTTCTTTGCATTGGTTGAGGTCGGAGCCCTACGAGAATTATGTTGAAGTGAATTTTTGCTTAAATTCTCTAGTAGGGTCCAAGCCTCATCTGCATTCTTGGACATGAACATCCCGCCACAAGAAGGTGAAGCATATGTAGTAAGAATGAAATGGTCACTGAGAGTCATTGGCTCTTCATTTGGAATTTCGGCCCTAATTCCCTCATTTCTAGCATCTCCTACATTTTCAACCATTGTGTTCAATTCAGTTTCAAGCTCTCTTACGCTAGAAGATTCCCTAAGGTTTCGTCTAAGCGTTCTTTCAAGTGAATTTATGTCAATTGGCGAGTCAAGAGTTGGTAAGGAGAGCGATCTATGGCCAAACATCAACAATATATAATGCTATCAATGCTACTATTCATCATTCCCAACTCCACATACGATGTTCCCATTCTCCTCAATTATCAAGACAGAATTTAAATGGCCACAATAAGGACCGATGCTTGTACAGGAAATTTAAACAAGATAATAGCCTCAACCAGGGCTTTAAAACTAAATTATCACTAAGGTTAACACATGCACAATATATTACAAATTCGAAACTAGAAGGTCAAGAAACTTACCTGGAGTTCCCTAGACTTACAAATTTGCTAGCGTTCCCTTAGTGAGCCCCGAGTTCCTAGAATCTCACACACTTACAACAACAGAGTTGTCAAAACCACACAAGGAAATATTCACAAAACACAATATTAACAATCAAACTAAAATTATCCCTAGAACTTCAGTTGCTAAACCGTTTGCAGTCCCCGGCAACGGCGCCAAAAATTGATCGGTTGAGTCGATTATAATTATAAATTAACCTTCGCAATAGCACGAATCATTGTAAAATAGGGCTATTGGTCGGGTAAGTCGAACCACTGGGACTGCGCTAATCTATGGCAACCTAAGTGTCTAGAGTCTTTTTAGAATGATAGAGGTGTTCATAGAGGATTTGTTGGTTGTCACTTAAGCTATGAAATTAAAGTGCATCAAATAAAAAGTTTGCAAGAATTTAAAGGAGATGAAATACAAGTAAAGAAGACTAGGGAAGTGAATCCGCCTCCATCCCTATACACATGCTAGATTAGAGCTAAATTGGGGGAAAACAATATATATATATGGTCATGATACATAGCACACTTGGTTGCTATAATATCCTCAAGAAGTTCATTAAATCTCAAGCAAGCATGATCCATCAAAGGTGAACATGTTTAGACTACCTAACTAAGGTGTAGCTTAACCACATTTACTTGAATGAAAGACTATTAAGCCCTAGATAAAATGATGAAGCACATGAAGGTAAGAAATAAGCATAAATCATCAAAGGTTTCACCTAAGCAATGATTTATCAAAATCCTTATCAACATGCCATTAAACCATTTCATAACCTTGCTTCCATTCTCACCATGAAAACTTAAGCAATATGATTAATATAAGACATCATCTAAAATAAGATAATCAACTTAAAGAAATCATCCATACATATATCAACATTCATTACAAGAAATGAAATGCTCTTGGTTATGAAAAGACCATAGAATATACATTTTAATCCCCAAAATATAGCCTAAATTAGAACATGCTTACAAGGGAGGGGCCTCATCACCTCCCTAGATGGAGGTTTAGTTACCCATGGAAGCTTTAAAAGAAGGAAGAAGCTTGGTTGCAACCTCCATTTTTGAGCTCCCTTTCCTTGGCTTCAAGAACTCTATCTTCTCCTCCTCTTTCTCTCTCCAAAAATCTTACAAAGATCAGCTATCCTCTTATTGGTGTGGTTCCCTCCCTTTGTAGACATTTCTCTCCACCAAACAAGGCACAAAAAACCACCAAAAGACATCTCCAACCAACCCATAAAGATGGAAATCAGAGATGAGGGAAACAAGGAGCAAGTGGGCTGAAATGATGGTTCCCAAAGAGGAAACTGCCCATAGTTCGAGCGCTCGAACTAAGCACTTCGAGTGCTCGAACTAGCACTTCGAGCACTCAAAGTTAGACCAGTGAACTCCTTCCTCTTGACCTGCTTTGCACTACTTTGGTAGAACAGCCATAACTTTCTGCTCCAAACTCCAAATAACGAACCGTTTGAAGATTTGGAAAGTTAATTCGAAGCTCTAAATATGTCATGTTTTAATAGAAGTCCAGTTCTCGAGTTTGATCGGTCAAAAATGGAGAGCAAAGTCTGATTCCACTGCTGCCAGAACTTAGCCTTGAGCACATTGCTATTCAAAGATTGAATAAAACACCATTTTTACTCCCTTTTGGCCAATGAACCTGAAAATATTAAAAAAACGTGGAAATAAAGATAATTTATAAAGAATAATCAAATAATGGATTTAACTAATGCAGCTAAGGGCGCTTGAATATGCAATATTCGGCGCTTATTAACAACCCTTATAGCAATCATTATAATCCTAGTTGGAGGAATCACCCAAATTTCTCTTGGAAAAACCAAGGGAAAGGCTTAAACCCTCCCCAAGGTGGTTTTCAAGGGAAGTATGTTCCACCTCCGATGCAAAGCCAAGGTTCCCAAGGATATAGACCATTTCAATCACAAGGAAGCCAATTCTTTAATTCTCATTTTCTTAATCAACCATCATATTCTCAAGGAAATGCTAGGAGTCCCGCTTTTGAAGAGAAAGTTTTGACCGCTCTAGGCACTCTAGAGGCTAACACTCAATTTCTTCATTCTCATTCTCAATCCATTGCTAAGCTAGAAACCCAAGTAGGGCAAATAGTTAGTACTTTAAATGCTAGAGAGAAAAGAAAAATGCCTTTGAATGCCCCACCAAAGCAACAATGTATTGTGGAGACTCATCCCTCATCGGAAGGTCACACAATAGAACATGTCAATGCGGTGACTACCTTGAGAAGTGGGAAGATTGTGGACAACCAAGTGGGTATGTTCAATGAAGAGAGTGAACCGGTGCAACCACAAGTTGACACCCATCCCGTTTCTCATCTTATTCCTCCTTCATTGCATATGCATGATTTTTCAAATGAGAATATCTTAAAAAGTGATTTCAAAAGTGATTTTGAAAAGAAAGATTTGCAACATAATTTCAAAACTTCTTGTGTTGAAGAGACTTCAAAGAAAATGTCTAAAAAGGTTTTTGAGCCAAGAGCTCTATTCCTAGATGCCTTAAAATGATCCATTTCAATTGACAAGCAAAAGGCCAAAACAAATGAAATTATGGATATGTTTAGGCAAGTGAAAGTCAATCTTCCACTTTTGGATGCAATTAAGTAAATTCCGGCTTATGCCAAGTTCTTGAAAGACTTATGCACCCAAAAGAGGAAGAATAAAAGCCAAGCACCTAGGAAAGTAGTCTTAACCAAGCAAGTAAGCTCAATTTTGTAGCATAACACTCTTCCGAAGTTTAAGGACCCCGGTTCACTACCAGTTCATGCATCATTGGAGATCATATCATTAATCGGGCTCTTCTTGACTTAGGAACAAGTGTTAATCTTCTTCCATACTCGGTATATGTCAAATTAGGCTTAGAAGACTTGAAACCGACGTCGGTGGTTTTACAACTTGCCGACCGATCCATCAAAAAGCCTAGGGGTATCATTGAGGACGTATTGATTGATATTGATAAATTCTTCTTCCACATTGATTTCGTTGTCATTGACACGGAACCAGTCCCAAATCCTAAGAGCCAAATTCCCGTTATCCTTGGCTGTCCTTTCTTGGCAACTGCAAATACCAACATTAATTATAGGATGGAGATAATGAAGATTTCATTTGGCCACATGAAGGTGAAGTTGAATATCTTTAATCTGACCCCCAATTCATTTGACAAGCATGAAGAAGTTAATGTTGTGGAGAAATGTCATGACCTTAAATGTGAAGGAATTGAGTTTTTGTGCGAGACCGAAGTTTCAAAAAGTCCATCTTTAACCCTGCATTCTAAGAAAATTGTTTCAAATTCTTGCTTTGAAAGGGCATGGAAGCCCAAAGATCATTGTGACCAAGGACCAAAATTTCTTTTGAGCTTAATCCAACAAGTTCCTTAAAGAACCATTTATTGGGTGGAGTTCAAAGCACTTATCACCGCATCAAGGAGGGGATGCACTACAAGATGTTTGATCTGGGCTAAAAGAGCCCAAAATCTTGCTAGAGACGTTAAAGACTAGCAAGGCATTTCGTAGGGTGTCAAAACCTTATTCCTCCCTCATTTCTATCTTTAATTTCATTTCTTGCGAAGTTTAGATATTAGCTTTGGGTTCATATGCATTGCTAGGAACTGTGATTAGGATTGCATGCACTCTTATGTTGAAAATGAGCATTTTGCATAAGTTCGATTGATCTCAAAATGAGTTCGATCGATCGAACTTCCCACCTACATCAAACCTGCATCCAAATCACCCTATATCCCATCGATCGAGAAAAACCTGCATATTTCAGCTCTTTGTCCCATCGTTCGAACTTGTTCCTAGATTGATCTTTAGTTCTTTAATCGATCTAACTTTATCTTGGATCGATCTGCAGTTCCAACACTTAGAAAAATTTTGAACCTGCATCCACCTGCATCCAAAAGCCTCCCTGTCTCATCGATCAAACATTTCTTCAAACTTTGCATTCTCGATCGATCGAAAGTATTCTGAGATCGATCTTGGAGAAATCGATCTTTCTTCTTTGATTTTCAATTTTGACTTTGTTTTAAATTCTTAATTTCAAAAATTCCAAAATAAAAAATTTTATTATTTAATTATTATTGTCATTTTTATTTTTATTTTCCATAAAAAAATAATAATAATAATAATATATATATATATATAATATAAATAAATAAATATTTTTCAAAAGTCCTAAAAATACTTTTACTTTTATTTATTTTATTTATTTTTATTTTTATTTTTCAAAAATCCCAAAAATATTTTGTCACTTAAGAGGAGAGATCGATTTCAGTTCGATCGATCTGAGGATTCAGTTTGATCGATCGAATTGGCAAGGGAATTTTTTTAAAAAAAATCGAGTTAGGGTCATTCGATCGATTTCACAAGAATCGATCTCAAACCCTCGTTTCACCCTTCGCCGCTGCATCCCAACTCTTCTCCATCTCCGGCGAAACTCCGGCAATCTTCATCTCATCCTGAATCTCTCTTTCTTCTCGGATCTAGGATTTCGTCTTCATCTCACCTTCTCTTTCGATTCCGGTAAGATCTGAGATCTCATCTGTGACTTCAAGCTTCGATTTGTTGAATCCATGCTTTAAATGTTAGATCTATGTTGTTTTGATGATGCCTATCGCCATTGTTGAAGCTTCAAACCTCTGTGTATATATATGTATATATGTTTTGAATAGTTCTTGATTTGATTTGATTTTGGGGGTCACGGGCCGAATCAAGTGACCAATGTTAATGCTTTATTGTGTAGATGGGCCCACGACCATGTTCGTGAAGGCCCCGTGCCATCCACGTCACAGATCTGTGACTTTTTGAGTTTCACCTCACAGTTCGATCGATTGAACTTTTTATTCGATCGATCTGTAACAAATCGATCTCACCTACTCTCGATTGATCGAACTTGCATCAATCTCACATTTTTGTGATCGATCGAACTTCATAGATTTTCTTTACACATTTCACACAACATCTCTTATGTTTCATGCTATCTCATACATGCCCAACGTCTATATTTTCCACATTGGATGCATTCCATACTTATACTGTCTAGTATGTTTCATATTATGTCACTCATTCCTTGTCACTTGCATAGATTCATGTTCCTTATCTGTTTTGTCTATCCTATTTGACATACATGATTCTATAAATTGTGCTTTAATTCTTTATATTGGCACTGACTCCCATTTTGCAAGTTTTCCTTTTATTTTGCAGGCCATGGCTAAGGTAAAGACTGTTACTCGCGAACACTATCACCGCAGGGCCAGGCGGAGTTTGGACGAGGAGGCAGGTTCATCTCACGCCCAGGACCTAATTCAGGAGGAGCCATGAGAGCCCACTCCACCTTAGTCTCCATTCGACAGTCGACTACAGTCTTCAGCCGAGGCATCTTCTTCACAGGCTAACGCTGAGGCTGAGCACATACCATCTCCATCACTACCGCCAGCTCAGCCAGCTCAGCACTTAGATCGGCCATTACCGAGATACTCACGCCTTCGAGTGGTGCACAAGTCAGTCTTTGACATAGACTACTTCTCCCGGTCTTTCTTACCAGAGCAGCATATGATGATATAAACCGAAGGGGCATCTTAGACATGCTAGCCCCTGTCATATACCCAGTATACCCGAGGTTGGTCCGGATGTTCTTCCAGAACCTCCGACCTGCCCTGAGTAACCTGGCGGAGCTGCGGACTACCATTGATGGCCACCCTATCAGTATTACGATGGACACTCTTTTCAGATCCTGCCATTGTCCACACGTCTGCCCTCCCGATCTCCAGGATACCTATCCTACTCTATAGAGGCCCACATATACAGACATGGCCGTTTTACTCACAGGTCACTATGCCGGTGGCGAGACTTTCGCCACCCGGACTTATCTGCCAAACGACCTGTGGTTCTTCGATTCGGTACTATACCGAAATGTTTTCATCGCCGGCCATAAGATACAGAGGCACGACGACTATCTTACAACTTTATATGCCTTCTATACAAGGCACTAGCTGTCCATTCCTGCGCTCATCTGGAGTGTTATGATGAAGTTATATGTTGACTATATCAGCAAGGCCAATCCCAAAAGGGCTAAGTATCTCCCATTCGGCCATCTCATCACACAGATTCTACAGCCACAGAAGCATACTGAGTCCGGGGCCTGTTCATTCAAGAAGAAGGATTGGGATAAGAGCTACAACGCTCTTATCAAGAGTCTGCATGACGACACTGTCGAGGCAGCTGAGGAGTTAGAGTAGATAGAGCAATCAGCGGCAGCAGTAGCAGTGTAGGCAGCGGACGATATACTAGTCGATCCACCAGCCATGCACATGGATATTGACTTGGAGCAGCCCGCAAAGGACTAGGAGCATCACTCTTCGGCTGGGTCGCCCATTCAGGATGAGGAGCAGGCTTAGGATCATCATTCTCCTGCTCCAGCGGTACCTGAGGCTCCAGCATAGACACTCGGCTTTGGAGAGTGACTCCAGGCTTTGGAGGATGCTGTAGTATCTATCCGCGCCGACACGGTCTCTATCGAAGAGGATGCTGTCTCTATTCGAGCTGACATTTCATCTCTTAGTACTAATGTCATGGCTGCATTGCGAGACTTATCTCGAGATATCCGCGGAGCACGCCCTGCCTGTCCTACCTCCTCTTCCTGATCTCTCAATCCTTTTACTCCTGTCATTTTATATATCTGTGATACATTATTACTGTTACACTATTTTTGCGGCCAGTCTGTTGGCCCTGATACTGTGCTATGATGTATATTATTTCTGTTTATACATGCTATATGTTGGATGTCATACCTTATATTGATATATCTATTTGTGATTGACTCCATCAGGTGCATCCCAGTGACTTCAATGAGAGAGAGTACTACCCAAAATTTTCAGGACCACCCTTATACCTCTCTTTATTTTCAGTTGCTATCCCATTTACACTTGCATGTCCACTGTGCACTGTTATTATCCCTCTTATAATCTGATAAGTTTTATCTAAGTGCCAAATTTTCAGGACCACAGTTAATCCCAAGTTTGGGGGGGCTATGCCACCTACTTTGGATACTTCTGTTTCGGCTATTCTTTGTTATAGATGCACTGGTATACTCTTTCCTTTTGTTCTCTTTGCACATTGAGGACATTGTGCCATTTAAGTTTGGGGGTAATAGTGTGATTTGCAATGTTTGCTTTAAATTCAAAATTTTGAGCATGACTTGTGTAATTGAGGAATTTTCTATGATTGGTTCATAACTAGCTATGATTTTGATCTTTTGAGTACTATATTGTTTAAAATTTAGAAATTGCTTGAATTGAGAGTCTAATACTCCTTGTATGCCTTGTGGATGCCATTTAGGGGTAAATTTTTTGAAAGATTGATATCATACTTGCACTTGTGGTCCACATCATCCTGATTTTGTGATTGTTTTGAGATTCACTCTAGTATTCTACACTAGCACAGACACACACTAGCATTTATTTATAGGGTACATGCTTTGTTGATTATTGAATTTGTTATATCCCAATTGGGCTAGTAGTGCATTGAAAACTTTCATTCTGATAAAGGTGGATAACAACACCTTTTCACTAAGTAGCTGTGATACCCCTCGATTCTAGAGCCACGGGTGATCAAGTCCGAGCACAGATCCAAAGGATATCAAACAATTAATATGTAACCGAACACAGAATACAAGATGAAATATGAAATAAAAATAATAATAAGTTGAAAGAATCTAGAATTACAATCCTTTATAATTAAATACTTAAAACCTGATAATCCAAAACTCCATAAGTTTACAACTCGGGAATCCATCCATTGGACCCCTTATTTAAATTCTCCAAACGATACTGAAATAATAAAAATAAAATCCAAAGCTATCATAGAGAAAATTCCTACATAATCGGAGGAGTGATTAGCTGTATCTGCTCTGCACATCTAAACTCTAACCCTGGAACTGACGAGCACCTGAAAAATAAAGAAGTGGGTCAGGCCCACATGCAAGTCCTGATCTACTGCAATCCAAACAGTAATCCGATACGCAAATACATCCTAGGAAGACTCAACAATATCTAGAGTAGTCTGTATATGTATATAGTACACACTATAGGACGCTCGCTAGTCCAGTAGGTTTGTCTCAGCCTGAATAGAAGGCAACATGCGAATACGCACCCTAGGGTGGGCATGAGTACCTAGACCTACCAGGGAACAACACCTATGTCCAGTTATCCATCCTAGGCGATATACGCGCCCTAACCATGGTCATGAGACTCAAGCTCATACCACGACACCATATAATATATATATAAAGTCCGTATTCCTCCTAATACATAATACCATCCATCTGTGTAGTGGTCTGATATATGTATAACAAATCCATCCTGAAACCATAGTGGATCATTCAATTCACAATTGATATGACATATGTTGGTGATGGACTTAATCTTTATGATTAATCCATACCTTAATCCATGTTAGATAGGACTTAGTATTTAATCTAGTCCATATCTAGTATGTCACCGTCCCATACTAGTACATACCATCCTCCAGTTAATACGGTTGATAATACAGTATTGAATAGTCATCAACCATTCCCAGAACAAGCACAAATACAGTTTAACATATATATAACCAATTTATGCATCCAATATAAGAATTTGAATCCCAATTACCGTCCATTAATATGGCAAAATAAAACTATACAAAACTCCTCCGAACAGTGTCATAATAGATACAATTTATAACAGATTTAATCATCAGTTAATCCCCACTAAGCATGCATATTATTAAACAACAGTATGCTTATAACATAGCTGCAAAACATGATTTATAATTCCAAGACATGCAGAGAAACCAACTTACTAAAACATTGAGTAATTACCAATTTATATCAAACCTTACCCCATACAGGTTTGTTTTGAAACCTAGGCTAATTCCATCCCAAATTCTTGGATATAAGCTTGTTTCTCAATTCATATATAAGTCTTAAACAGTGTATTACATCATTCAGTAGCCTTGAAACAGTTTCAGAAACTCAGTCTCAGCCAAACAGTCCATTAAAACTCAGTACGCGCAAAAACAAAAGAGAGAGAAGGCTCTGAAACTTGGAGAGCCTTCTCCATTCAAGGGGAGCCAGCTCCCCACCCTTGGGAGCCGGCTCTAGGCTATTGTGAGCCAGCTCTCAACCCTAGAGAGCCAGCTCTTGCTTTGTGGGAGGCGGCTTCCTCCTTTTGAGAGCCGTCTCTCACACCCTTAAAAGTCGTTTCCCCTGTATTGCTTGTCTTCTCTGACCCCGGTGGTTTCCAGACATTGAATACAGTTATATTACATGTATTAAGGTTCCATCCTCATCCCAGATTGATCACAAGGTAGAATTATACAACTTAGAATTTAATTAAACATCAACTTTTAATGCAACGATAACAAGATTCAACACTGAACTGTTAAAACAATTGAAACTAGATTTATTCAATGCTTCAATATTCTGATTAAACATGTTTAAAAGATGAAATTAAAACTTAGTTTAATCCCTGGAGTCTTCCTAAGCATGCACAGAACACAAATTAAAGGGATAGAGAAGAACAGAGACTCGCCTTTGAATTTCATATTTAAAATTCTAATTCACCATCTCTGTGTGATATGTTTGTGTCCTACACTGTAGTTCCCCACTACCACGCTCCTTCCTCCTTAAGTTGCTTTGCTAATCACCCAAGTTCACTCTGTGTTTCCAGTAGGTCTTTCTCTCTGTATTCCCCCTATCTCATTATATAAGTGAATATAGTGAATAGGGTTTTATTTGTAACCCTAAACCAACGTATAACAACATATATATAGACACTACAGAAACCCTAAGTCCATAAAGATATAACTCGGCCCATAGATAAACCTAGGTTATAATCACGTCAGCTACCCATGTAAATTTAAACCTAACTTATAAACCTAACTTACGATAAGCAAGTAAATTCAAAAATGAAAACAATTAATTAATAACAATTCTATCAGGTAATTAAATCAAATAATGCAATTTAAAGAAAATTAAAGCCAAATAAATAATTAAAACAATTAACTCAAATAATCACAATTAATGTAACTAATTCAAATAATTAATTAAATCAAAGAAAACAAGTAAACCAAATAATTAATTCAAATAATACAAATAAGTTAAGTAAGTCAAATAATTAAAAAGTCAATTAAAACATAAATTAAATACCAGGACTATCCTTTTGAAATTAGGGGTATTACAGTAGCCGGGATTCTAGCCTTATCAAGCATTGAACTTCTCGCGCCGAAAGGTGGAAGGCCCAAACTCTAGGTTAATAAATGTATTAAAAAAAAAAAAAAAAAAAAAGGTTGCAAAAGTAATAAAAAGTGAGGACTTCTCCCAAAAAGGTGAGAAGTGGGAAATATTTAGATGGAGTTTGTCTTGATTTGTAGCCTAGTTGATTTGAACTTGTAAGTCCTTAGGGGTGTTTAAACACCTAGTGCCCTAAAGTCATTTGGTTTGGGAGTCATTAACCTAACGCTCGACCTCATGGATCGCTAGAAAGCTTAATAAATCAATATATTGTACCATGCTTCCATCTTTGATCCTATAAAAAAAATATTAAAAAAAAAAAAAATCGAGTAAAAAGAATAAGCGCACCTAGAACAATAAAGCTTTAATTAAAGGTCCACTTTTTGTCTTGATGATCGGTACTAGATTTGTGTGCTAGTTTGAGGGTAAGGATGTGATCATTTCGTTAGTTGGCTAAGATAGCAACATACTTGATGCCGGTTCACTCAAAAAGGATTCTAGAGTTGTTTTGATTTTCATAATCATTTTCTTGATATGTGGAGGACCATACTTGCTTGCTTGATGTTGAAATTTTGGGAGATTGCTAGGAAATGTTTAAAAAATTGCATATTTGAGGTAGTTTTCTCCCAATGCTTGTTTGCAATATTGGTGTCTTTTTTGTGAGAATAAACTTAATGTTTGTGGGTATCATTTCTGGAAACTCTCACGAGACTTCACTCGTCCACTAGGGGTAACCTAGGGGTTTAAAATGCTTGTTGCATATGCTAAATGTAATTGTGTTCCCTACGAAAGTGGCGTTATCCATTTATTACTTTCTAGTTCATAGTTATATAGTTGTTCATTTCATTCCTTTACTTTCTAGTTCATTGCTAAGGACTAGCAATATTTAAGTTTGGGGGTGTGATGAGCGCTGAAAAGTGCGCATTTAAACCCCTTAAGCTTAGGTATTCTAGAACATTTATCTATCTTATTTTTCCGCTTTAGATTGGTTTCGTATTATTTCCATTTTCAGGTACTTATCCTCAAAATAAGCTAACTCAGCTGAATAAGAACATAATTGAAGCAATCTTGAGATGAATCAAATAAAGGAGCAAAGTGGGAGCAAAAGGAAGCAAGTGGTGGAAATTCAGCAAGTTTGATCGATCTCATAAAATCTTCGAACAATCGAAAGTTCATCGATCTCAGCATTCCAAGATGGATCCAAGCTTTGTTGTCCTTATCCAAAGATCCCACAAAGTTCGATCGATCTAACTTTCTTCTGATCGATCAAAAAGATTTCATCCTATCTCCTTGCACCACTCTACCTACCACATTTGTCTTTTTCCCAAAAATATCTTCAAAATATCTCAGATTTGTTTTATCCAAAAGGCGCCACCATAAAGGATCGATCCAGTTTCAATTCGATAGATCACGGCCATGTTCGATCAATCTCACCACAAGTTTGATCAATCGAACTTCTCAAATCCCGAGAAAATTCAAATTACAGCTCATTAAAAGTTGTCTCATATCCAATCATTGGAGGAATATTGGTGTGCTAGCCCAGCTCATTTGGGGTGATATTTGACCTACCTATATAAGAAATATGTGCCACTTTTTGAGAGAGACTTTTTAGACACTTGAAAGGTATAATTTTGATATTCTTAGTGAAAAAGAAAAGAAAGGAGGAGGCTAGAGACACAAGCTTAGAGTTCTTCCATCCACCAAAAAGAGGAGCAATCTCTACCATGAAGTTAGCCCTTGAGGGTTAGAGGACGCCATCCATGAGTAGCTAGACATCCTCTTGGGGCTAGAGTTAGCCCTAAACATGCTTTCTACATCTTAATTTATGTATTTTTTAGGGGATTTGTATTGTGATACATGTTTTGACACTTATATATATAGATCTTGTTTATTCAATGATTTATGTGGTTTAATGCTTACAATTGATCATTTCATTCTATACATATGTCTATGTATGCTAGAATAGATGTCTATGTGTTTATCTTTATTTCTTATGTTATTGATGCACGTCTTTGTGTGTTAATGCTATAGATCTAGAGATTGTCAAGACATAGTGCTTAATGGAATGTTCTTGTGGTTTATTTGATGGTTCATACTCATTTCTTGATGGATTATACCTCTCCCTTAGTTTAATTAGTTTAATTTCATGTCATTAACTTAATTGTAGTGTAGTTGTAGTTTAGGTGTTAAATGGGAGGACAATCCATGCTTATTGTTTGATGTTCCATACTTATAAAAGCAAGTAAAATATATCTCTAACTTTGTGATGTGTTTGGATTGTGAGTTTAAAGAAATGATTAATGGCTTAATTTGATATATTGTGCTATCCACCATGTTGCTTAGACAATATATGCTTAATTGTTCATCCATGCTTGTTGAAACAACCACACACACACATTATATTACAATACATATTTTTCCCCTCATTAATCATTTATTAAGGGTGTATAAAAGTTATGCTTAGTGGTGATCTTTAAACCCCAAGATCACTCTCTTATTTTCTCTCCATTACATTTAATTGCTTACTTTAGTTTAAATTGCATCTTAGTGTAATTCAACTACCTACCAATCTTTTGATCACTCGACCTACTAACCCTAATCTTGATTCCTCAACGTAGTATGACCCACCAATCCTTTGGGACAATCCCTACTTGCCCTAACTATATTTTTGGTGAAAGGTAGTAGTGGCAATTTCTAAATGTAAAACTTGGCCACATTCATCATACCTCTACACCATTATCTTTTGGTGCACAAACTTTGGGTCGGGGTGCGACAACCACCACTACCAAAAAGTACCAATAAAACAACATACAAAATAAACAAAACCAAGACAAAGAAACTATTACAAGGATCAACTGACCTGAAGATTAGATGTCAAAAAGCCCAGAAACAATTAATAGATATGAAAAAAGAGTAACAATATCATCAAAAATTTAATGGGAATAACATACATTATTTTTCGCGTGTGCGCATATATGTGTGTATGAAAGTGCAGATGTGTGGGTTATTCTAGGTGTTATTTTCATAAATTATTTTGATATGGTGTATGAGATTTGATTTGAAGCAAACTTATTCGAGTTGTTGAAGCTGGCAAACATGAATTTTTGAGAACCCAAACCCTTGCTTTAATTCGAAGCAAAGTGTAACACTTTATTGAGGAAGGCATCGAAGACTGCTTGGGCAAAGACTTCATTGAAAAGATTGAAGTAACTTTTCAGGTAATCTTGTACTTCTGTTATATCTTTGTCCATTATTAAGGATTCTTGCCTAATCTTATAATTGAAACTTTCGTTATACCCTTAATTACCGTGATGGCATCAATCTTGCAAGAGAGTGAGGAGAAAGTAATTGTGGAGGAATCCTTCCAACCTAGGACTATTCCTGATGCTGAAGGGAAGGAAAACAATGGGCAATCATCTAAGGGTTCATCCTCTAGTGTGTTGGAGAGATGGGTTATTAAGTTTGAACAATATATACATATCTTACTCACGGTAAGTACTTTCTTCTTTTGTTCTCTTTATTTAACAAATTCGATCAAGCTCTGGTGTCACTGCTTTCACTATAGTCTATTGGAGACCTATGGTTGCCGATCTTTCCCAATGTTAATTACTACAATTTTTTTTCCCTAGTGGTACTTTAAATAATACGTAGACTTTTTAGTTACAAATTTGTGATAAAGTAGGAAGATATGACTCAAAATTGAACCTATGATTTGATTTTTTTTTCTTCTGAGATATTTAGCAACAAAGCATATAATCTTCTGATAATGTCAATGTTAATTGTAATGGGAGTTGCCACACCCCTTATAAGTTACCTCTATGACCCACATTTGTTACCATCCAGTGCCTAGCCCACCTTGCAAATTTGCCATCCATGTAGTTAGCTTGGACCAGAGGGTTTTGGTTGTTGGGTGTGGGAATTCTGGTATGGAAGTTAGCTTTGACCTCTGTAGACACTTTGTAAGTCCTCATATAGTGGTTAGAAGCACTGTATGTTCTCTGTTTTTGTAACTTTTTCAGTACATTTTTTTTTTATTATAAATTTTGTCAATTCTCAATTTTGGGTATGTAACAAAAAACAATTTTTAGCGGTTCAAATCACTTACTAGTCATAAATTTGTTCATTTAGGTGTGTTCCTAATTGTAATTATTTTCATGTGGGTAACTATTGAATTTGATACTTTTAGGTAAAATTAATATTATTTATGTACAATTTTGTAGATTTCTTCACATGGGTATGTCTGGTTTTTTTATCCTAACTTTGTTGTTACTTGTTACAGTTGCATGTATTGCCTAGAGGGATGTTTGGCTTCTCAACTTTTGGAATAGCAATTGCACTTTTGGAAGGTGTAACAAAGATCACAAGAAATGGGGCTAAATTTGTGGATAGACAAGAGAGAGAGTATGCACAATGCCATTTCCATCCATTCCATCTATTAATCGTAAGCTGCTATAAATTATGATGGCGCCATTCCAAAGAAAAAACCTGATTTCTTGTAGTGTGATTAATTAATCGAAAAACAGTAAAAATGGTCACTTAAGGCACGTGACCCCCTCTACACCGTAATGTGCGATAAATGAAAACCAAACTCTATCCGCAACAATTTCCTAACCTCTATTTATGCATAATAATTAAAAAAAAAAAAAAAAAATGGCCACTTAAGTCATGTGACCCCCTAAAACAATAAATTTTTTAAGCATATAATGCATTGCCATGATGATAATGAAAATGAAGAAGCATAGTATTTGACCTTTGTTGTAAACTGGAATCATAGAAATGCTAATTCTTCTGCTCCTAATGAATTAGTGATAATCAATCCTGTCAGAAAAAATATTTAAAAAATATAATGCCAACAAATACATAAAAAATCAAATCGTATGACTAATTTTAAAAAAATAATAATGAGCTAGTAAAGGACTAATTGACCTCTATAATTTTCACATATTTCTTAGGCTATACAACCGAGCTTGTGATAGCATCACGAAGTTAAAATTTTCCATTTAGGCTTGCTTGGTACAAAGGACACTCGTTGAGCAAGATATCTTCAATCCATACTCACTCCACTACTTATAATAACCTGTAAGTCATGTGCATCCATTCTTTATCCATCACAATTTGCTTAATTATTTTGTCTAGTATTTTTTTTTTCCTAAATGGGTGGTTTTATAAACAAAAGAAAATATTTACAAAAAAGGAGGAATCTCTCCAAACAACCAATCTAGAAGTAGACAAGCCCACTTCTAGATCAAGCAAACCGAAACAAAAAATTGCAACAATCAAGCTAATTGAATAATTCAAGCAGCTCCGAAAGAGAGAAGCTATGAAGAAGAAGGATCTCCCAAATAACTTGCTTGACTAATTGATCCACATCTTCTTGGATACCTTGATGCAAAGATTTATTCCGAGCCTTCCAAATAATCCAAATGGTGACTGAAAACACAGTCCTAAGAATCTTAGATTTAGCTCTCTTTGTAGAAGCATTAAGCATAAACCAATCCACAATCTGATCTATAAAGATGAAGTCTTGCAACAGATATTTAAACAATTTGAACAGATCTTTCCAAACCTTATTAGCCAATGGACAAAAGCAGAACAAATGAGCATTAAAATCTGCATTAGCAAAATAATTGTGACACACTGAAGGCACCTATAAACCCCTCTTCTGCAAATTCACAAAGGAAAGATTTTTATTCAGCATAATAATATGAACAACCACAGCAGTCCGAGGTCTACAACCCTTCCAACAAAGCTTAAACCATTTCAGCTTCTGATCCTGCAATCTGGACACTTCCCACACTGCTTTCAAAGAAAAAACGCCATGTTGCCAAAGAATAGTGTCTTGACCAGCATATATCTACAATCTAGAAATAAAATCTCTAGCCAAGGAAGGAAAAAACTCTGGAAAACGCCATTGATTTCCATGAACAATGGACTCAACCTTAGCCATAGAATTAAAATTTCTAAAAAACACTACCCCAAATCTCTGAGCAATCGAAAGAGAAGCACACCAAGGATCATGAAGCAAATTGAAAGACTTCCCATTACCCACTTTAAACACAAGGTGAGGTAACAACTGATCTCGGACCTCCAAAATCTGTTTCCAAATAACTGAATCAGAACTTCTAGAATTAATTGTCCAGAAATTAGAATAATTCAAGTATCTAGCCTGCAACCACTTAATCCAGAGATTATCTTTCTTTCGAATAAATTCCCAACAGATCGAAAGCTTAGAAGTAACATTAATGTCACTGATCCGATGGAGATTAAAACCTCCTTCATCATGAGGGAGCGTAACCTGACTCTATTTAATCTGAGACATCTTAGTGCTCTCTGTTTTACCACTCCATAAAAATTTCTTGAACTTCTTTTCAAGAGTGATCCTACAGCCCCAAGGAATTTTAAAGCCAAATAACCAATGATAAAGAAAAGACTAAATGACTGATCTCAAAAGCTCAATCCTACCAGCCATAGAAAGATTAAGAATGTTCCAGTGATTCAACCGAGCATCAACTTTGTATATTAGAGGCTTGTAATCAGAACATCTCAAAGATCTATTAGCCAAAGGGATACCCAGATATTTGAAAGGGAAATTTTCTTCTCTGAACTTCAAAACTTGCAGAATTTGATTCTTACATCGAACCACTTTAGAAAAAATTACTGAGCTCTTATCATTATTTATAGAGAGACCAGTAGCACCTGTAAATTTCTCAAATACATCCACAATTGATCGAGCAGTACCTATTCCAGTCTTAACAACAATAAGCAAATCATCGGCATAAAGAGCATGAGAAATCGTCAAACCAGAATTGACAGCCGCGTTACAGAGCTTAATGCATCCATCATTAATACTAGCTACCATAAGGGAAGAGAAATGCTCAATAACTAAAGTAAAAATCAATGGGGAAAGAGGACATCCCTGTCTCAGGCCCCTAGAAGCTGAGAAGAAGCCGGCAGGTACTCCATTACAGAGCACAGAGAAATTAGCATTGGAGACACACTTCATACACCAAGAAATCGATTTGTCACTGAACCCATGAAGTGTCATAATATTTTAAAGAAAACTCCACTCAACCGAATCAAAAGCTTTTTTTAAGTCTACCTTCAGAGCCATAGATGGATCCCCCCTCTTGAGACCAAAACCTTTAATCATATCTGTCACAAGAATAATATTATCATAAATTCGACGCCCCTTTAACAAACGCAGATTGCTCTAAACCAACCAAAGTGGACAGCACACTTCTAAGCCTATTAGCTAAAATTTTAGCAATGATCTTATAGGTAAAATTACACAAAGAAATAGGCCTGTAGTTAGCAATATTATCACCATGACCCTCCTTTGGAATCAAAGCAAGGAAAATAGCTTTAATCCTAAGAGGCATAGAATTATTATGAAAGAAAAACATCACTGCAGCAAGAACATCAATCCCAACAATACTCCAATACCTTTGAAAAAACCTTGTTGGGAAACCATCTGGACCTAGTGATTTATTCGGATTAAAATTCATCACAACATTTTTTACTTCTTCAGCACTGATATCATAGTTCAAAGTGCTACCAGCCTCCTTAGAGAAAGACTTTATAAGCCTTTTAACCGAATTATCAATAGAGTTCGAAGTAGAAAACAATTTTTCATAGAATTTGGCCAGCCAATCCTTAATAACCTTTGGATCTTCCGAAATCTCCCCATCTATATTTTTCAAACAAGTAATAGCACTATTACATCTACGCTACTTGACCACATTATGAAAGAATGTTGAACATTTATCTCCCTCCTTAATCCAAGTGAGACGAGATTTCTGAGCCCAAACCACTTCCTTAAGATCACAAGAATGCTGAAGATCAAGGCTTAAAGCTCTCTCTTTATCAATCAAGTCTTAATTCAAATGATCATTCAGAAGCTGAAGCTGCACCACCTCAAGATCATGTCTAACTACCTTAACTTGCTCAGAGGTTGTGTTGTTTTTGAGATTCCAAACCTTAATAGTAGCTTTAACCTCTCTAAGCTTCCTTTGTAGCTGATGAAAAGGATTTCCAGAGACAGGACAACTCCAAGCTTGAGCTACAACATCCTCAACTTCATGCTGCAAGCACCAAATCTTCAGAAATTTAAAGAGCTTAGGACCTTCAGAACAGTCTATATGCCACTCAACTGCCAAACCATAATTTGCTCAGAGGTTGTCTAGTAACCTATCACAAAAGGTAAAAAAAATTGTCAAAATTCTAGCAAGAAGAATATATAACTATATTCATGATAATGTAAATAAATGTAGAAAAGGGTCTTTTCGAAGAGTAAGCTTACAGAAGGAACAACAATTTTCTTGTTAATTTGTGGTGGAATAAAATGCCAAACTACATACATTACATATTACCATCAAGTTTTCCAAACTCTCCCTCTTTATGTATGTGTGCACATATCATGGCAGCATTTTAATTCTAATACATTCATTTTGTTACATAGTTTAACTGCTTGATTATTTTAATTTATTACTTTATGAATATGAACACCCTCCAATCATAACAAAGAAGAGTAGAACTGAATTAGTTGATAAAAATAACAATGAAGCAACCAAGGTGCTCAAGCAAATCTGGTTTGATCTTAGCGACACCCAGTTGAAGTGAATTTTACTAGAATTTAATGTTATATTTTTGTTGCTTTCCTTATATTATTGGACATATAGACACCTATAAAACAATTGAGTAATGTTATATATTATTATTTAATGAAATGTTTCCTGTTATATGTGTGCTTTAGTTTGATGAACTTTTGGGACAATAAAATTATGGCCAGTGGACTTGGGTATTTATTAAATAAGTTTAAATTTATTCAACTATCGTTATTGTTTAATTTTAGATATGTAAGCAAAACTCTTAGTACTTTTTCCAGAAAAAAGAATTGTTTGTACTTGCGTCTACTTGGCAATTGCTTCAACATTATATAGTACAAAGTTATCTTGGAGCCTTCATTTATATTTTTCTCTACTGGTCCCTTCAGTTCTTAATGTTTAAGTTCTGTTTATAGTTCACTTTAATTTGATCTTGTTCTATGTTTTTTATTTTATTTTAAATCTGGATCAAAATTTATTGAATGGATAAGTCGCATTATTGGCAGTTTCTGGAGTACCGACAATTCTACAATTTACATTATGAAATTTTTTATATGATCAAGAAATTTGATTCATCTTTATGTGTACCTTATCTTTCTTCTCAATGAGACCATATTTATATAGCATCATTCTCTATTTGAATGGTAGCAGTTCATCATTTTTAAGTACTTCTTCGTACCATTTGACTATGGATCTAACAATTTTCACTTTCTCTCTCTATACACAACTATTCAATTTGTAATGAGGCTATATTGGTCTTTGCTCGTTAAGCACCAAAGCACAAGGACAGATGTTTTTATTCCTTAAGTGAATGAGATTGCTTACTGAAAGAGAAAAAGTGGATTTTAAGGCAAGATCCCTGCATTTGCATAGGTTTCTTTTCTCTCCCTCTTTCTCTGTCTATATATATATATATATATATATATATATATATAGATCTATATTGTGTTGTTTCTTGAATTTTTCTACTGGTTAATTCTTATACACAACTATTCAATTTGATTTGGTTCTTAAAAAATAGATAGAGGCAACAATCCCACATTTCAAGAGAAATTTGTGTTTACTCTGATTTGAGGACTTGGAGAGTTGAATATTGTGATCTAAAATAGCAATACTATGAGGGTTCTGTTGTTTTGCTTATTCTAAGGTCCAATTAAAAAAAGTCCTTTCTCAAGGCCATGATGACAACCTTCACCACTTCAGACTAAAACTGACACGTACATGTTCTTGACTAAAGATCATTACTTCATGATTAGCTTAGGTCTAGTGAATTACTTCTGTCAAATTCACAGGATCCTAAATTAAATGAATGATAAGGTTGTGCAATTAGTTGGGTTGAAGGGTTTTTTTAGTAAATTTAAGTGTCATTTATTGTATTTCTAATTCATGTTTACAATGTCAATCAGTGAAGCATGAGCCCTATTCTAGTAATGTTTGCCCAATGTTATTTACAAACTCCAAAAATCAAGGTGATTCAGGTTCTGGTGGATAGTTGCATATGTTGTCTACATCAATTCTTCATCTACCAGAGCGACCTGATCAACCTGAATGGCCATTTGACCCTACACCTTTTATCATATTTTAAATGTATGGTTTCTAAATCAAAACACAAACACGCACATAGATTTGTAAAAAAATAAAAAATAAAATAAAATAAAATTCATAATATTAAATATAATAAAAATTAAAAGCCAAATCTTTGCTAAATTTACTACGTGCAGAATATATGACTGCCTAAGAAGCTATTAATTGCTTGGTCTTTTTTAGTATTGAGTAACAAATTAAGACTTTTAAGTTGTAAGTATCTGAAACATCTTCAAAGGATATATATATTTTTTTTTCTTTCAAAATTGGTTACTAAACATCCAATGATAAGCAGGTTTATCTTTATATCACCAACAAACCCTTTCCCTTACAGATATGCAGCTTCTATTGAGCTATTATAAGTGTCAATTTAGAAAATAGTCCAGTAGATTCCTCAAACACGAAAGCAAGAAAACCCAACAAACAAGTAGCAAGTAGCAAGTTACAAGAGATAGGTGACACATTTTTTATATAAAGTGAATATCATCTGATGGGAAAATGTGTACCATCACAAATCCCTTACAAACCTAGATCATATCAAACCATACTAATTAAAATTTTATAAATATATCAGGAAAATTGAAAACCCTAACCTATTCTTTATCTACTCTGGCCAACCTCTAACCTCAAAATCGCATCAGATCAGTCTTGTATTCATCAAATGAAACAAATTAGGAATCAATTCATATTGATGCACAAAACATAAAGATATATATATATATATATATATACACACACACACACACACACACACACACACAAACATATGTGCATAAAAATGTATAGATATATGGAAAACTTGGCAAAATTTTAGAATGCTAGACCTAGGGTTTTAAATTCAAGATGCGTTATCCAAGGCAAGGCCCTGTTGAAGGGGAAGGGTTGCTAACTAGTGGATTGGTTGGACCAAGTACCGTATCCACATATTTGTTTTTCAAAAAGTTAGTACTTCTGCGATGCAAGTGGATATTGAGTGTAATATGTATATGAAGACCAGCCTATTGTTTGAATTTGAAGATATCGAATGTCACTTCCTTAAAAGAAATGTAGGCCGAAGATCCCTACATGGGAGGGAGCTCAACCCCCCGGCTAGTACAATTATATGGGAAAGGAGAAAAAGGACAACTAACGAGCCTGTAGTCGATCTATTGGTGGTGTTAGGTGAGAGATTCTTGGTTTTTGATTGGAAGGAAGGTCAGTAAGCTATGCTGGCCTGAACACACCACCTACTCAAAAACCTCGCTTTAATGGTGCCTAAATTAGTTTGGCGCGGAAGTGAAAATTTTGGGGGGAAATTTTATTACTTTTTCACTTGAAAAAAAATATGCCTTAAATGTGTAATTCGTTTGGCACAAACAGGGAAAGATTTTTAGGGAAATTTTATTGCTTTTTCACGAGACAAAAAATATGCCTTAAATGTGTAATTTAATCATTTTATCAACGAAGGAAATTTATCCTGTTAAAGCTGCAAAAATACATCGTTGACATATGTAAATATTCATTAGGACTTCAAAACACTGTACAAATGTTTTTCTACGAGTATCCTAATATTTCCCTGTGAAAGTATGACCATTTATGTAACAATTACGAGAATCCTCTTATGAACCCCGTAAAAAGTAGTAACCACGAGCAGAACAACAAAACCTCGTAATTATTGTGCCGTAAAAACTCACTTTTCTTATAGTGATAGTAAAAAGTAGTAACCACGAGCAAAACAAAAAAACTTCGTAAATATTGTGTCGTAAAAACCCACTTTTCTTATAGTGATATATATATATATATTATGAAATCATCTATTAAGCTTTTTATAGAATAAATAATTAAATGAATAAATCGGGTATTCCTACTTTGAAATACAAATGTAAACATAGGTTTGTTTCGAGTCGTAGTATTATATACACGAGGAGCCCATGATCTGGGAGATGTTTTAGTAGATTAACATTGTCCTCTATTAGAATTTGGGTTGAACAATCAACTGCTTGAGTTGCATAATTGACTTACAGTTACAGTTCTTGTCAATGTCAACGTATTTGTAAACCCATTGGGCAGAGAGAGAAAATGATTCCCTCAAGACAAAATGCTTTTGTTATTTTTGCAGTATTTAAAAAAATAAAAATAATAATAATAATAATAATAATAATAATAATAATAATAACGAAGATTGATGCAACTCTAACACGCCCTCCCATAGAATCCCTTAGGATCATTTTCAACCCTCCATCCTTCTCTAGACCATCGATGATATGAAGTACCTATATTCAATTTCAACATCCTATATATATATGTTTGCATGTGTATATGCACATGTAGAGAGAGAAGGAATTGAACCATTAGATATTGTCGCAGGAATTACCATAAGAAATAAAAGATATTGTTGGTAGGAAAGCAGAGCATATATAATTAATACACACAAATACATTCTATAAGTGTTGTGGATGTAGCATAGTAATACTATAATACTACAAAGAATTTTAGAGAGAGAAAGAGGATGATGTAAAGAGAATTTTAGAGAGAGAGTGGGAGAGAGAGAATTTAGGATCGTGTGAGAGAATTTTAAATAAGAAGTAGAAGTGAATTTGAGTCAAATAGAGGATGTGAAACTGTGTTTCTTATATAATAGGTGAAACATGGGTCAAAATAGGTAACCCATATTCAACCTTAGCTCTCTAAAAATGAGTTAAATATAGATCACCTATTTTGACTCATATTTTAAAACGGTTCATCCATATCCATTTTAAAACGGATATATATGGGCGGGTTGGTAGGTCATGACCTATTTTACCACTCCTTCTCCCTAACAAATTAGTCATTGATAAATGAACTTTCATGTTCCTTTTATTTATTTAAATTTTAAAAAATAAGATAAATAAAAACGGGACTCGAAAGAAGAGGAACCAAATATTGTGGAAGGAAGCGATAAATAAAAAATCAAAAAATTACTAGAAAAAACTTTACAAGGTTTGCGATGAAGAATGAGGGGATAGGAGATATCAAGAGAAAATTGAGACATTCTATTAAAGCTTAAACTAGCTAGATTTTTTATTTTTTTTTATTTATTTTTTTTTTTTTGACATTTTACTTTATTGAGAATAGTAATGACGCGAGTACTATTTTAAGACACCAATATCACTAGCCTTTAAAAAATAAAAAAATAAAAAATAAATAAATAAATAAATAAAAACTCTTCTATGTAAATAAGCAAGAATTTAATTATATTAAAAATAAATACTCAAAAATTAAATTACTGCAATTGAACTTATTCATATTATGGCTCCATTCTATACATAAGTAAGAATTAATTTCTTTAATTCAACTTATTCATATTAACTTACCATATATGCATTTAAAATGCTAGCAAGCCCCCACTGCCAAGCTGTTGTGGAGACGTAGCATTGTAGTATTTAGATAACCATCATTTAATTAGCTTTATATAAGAGCATGGTGTGTTAAAAATGGGAAGAATAATCCAATTTATTAAATTTGTAAAGAAAAATAGTGTATAAAAATGAGTCTTTGTCCACACCATCACAATCCTTATACGAGCCAGCCGGAATTAATATAGCAAACACAGTTTATTTCTAAAAGTATTAGTATATGGGTTTAAATGTACAATATAATCATAATGATAAACATTTATTTATTTATTTTTGACAAATAAGGAAGAGTAAATTATTTTAAGAGAAATGAAGATGCCAGTGTGATGCATTTACAATGCTAGCAAGACCCAAGCTGTTGGAGAGACGTAGCAATTTTAAAATAACCATCAAATTAATTAATTAGCTTTACATAAAAACATTGTGTGTTAACAAAATAGGTAGGATAATCCAATTTATTTTAGGATCACAAAGAGTTAACACAGGCCCATTGGAATTAATATAGCCAGCACAGTTGATCTATAAATTAGGTTTGTCTAATCTAATTGTGACACAAACAAGCAAAGATTCAAGTAATAAGAGTGCACAAATGGCCACAACCAATCCTTCTCCAAGAATCCAACTCTTTATGGCTATCTTATTAACCCTTTTGCTTCTGGGTTCAGGTAAAGTTCCATCTTGATTCTTAATTTGTGTAAGAAACATATATATATATATATATATATATATATATATATATATATATAACATAGTGATCTCTTAGTTATGGGTGACAGTTGAATGAATAAAAAGTAATCATAAAAAGAACATAGCAATCATATTCACCTGTCACTATGCATGGGATGGTGTACATAAGAAATATTGGTCATAAATACTTAGGCTTAATTCTTTTTTGTGTTTTTTTATTTTTATTTCCTTATCTTCTTATATTTTCCTAATTTTTGGTGGGCAAGCAGCAGCTAAAGAAGAAGGGGCTGGGTGTGTTCGTATAGGAGATTGTGTTCATATCAAGAACTGCAACGATACTTGCATTAACAGAGAATTTCGCAAGGGAGAATGCATCCCCGTTCCACAAAAAGCTCCTGCATGCTGCTGTTACTGGAATATAGTGGATTGAATGTGCCTTCTTGGCTTAGAGTACTACAACTCCAGCCTAAGTATAAAAATATTGAACTTCCTTTTTCTTCATCATTTCAAAAGGGGCTTTCAGTTGTAACCCTTTTACCTGAACTTGTTAGGAATAAAATGGTGTTGATGTATGTAGTTCAATTTTTTTAATTTATTTTGGTATCACAAACATTGAACAATTAGGGGTTGGTTTGTTAAGGACATCTTTTGATATGCTTGGCAAATAAGAAGCAAACACCATCTTATAGAATAGCAATAGTGTTCTTCCATGGATTATCACAATCACAAATAGAGAATAATATATATATGTAGATATATATATATATATATATATATATATATTGGGCAAGTAAGTTTGAAAATTATATAAAGAAAAAGGGAAATTTACAAAAAAAACACGGGGCATACCTCATGGCCCAACAAGAAGAAACTAATCATAGGTGGGCAGCCCATGATATGGTCCAACGAGAAATCCAGCAATGAGAGATCATATCTAACACAAAAAATCATTTGGTATCTGTAGGTCCCAAAAACTTCTCAGCTTGATCAAAAACTTAGTAGTCCATGAAATGAAGATGTGGATACATCCATGAACTCAATTTTTTATTTCCAAATCAGTAGGGACATAAATGAGACATTCCAATGCATCATCAGGTACAGTTTTTGAGATAAATTAAGTTGGAGAATCCGTACCTGGGTAGCAATGTGGATTGCTACCAATCAAATTATGGAAAAAGGAAGTGAAAGGGGATTTCATAGTTTCTGGATCCTGAGAGATAGTGCCATCCTCATCGTGAATACATGTAATCTTCTTCCTATTCAATATGTTTTGGACACTTTTACGGAAAAAAAAAAAAAAAAAAAGACACTTGTATTCCGATCCCCCAATGCAAGTCAGTTAACTCTTGATTTTTTTGGAACAAATGTTCCTCAACTTTGCTCAGACTTGTATAAGTTAATGTAAGAATTTTTTCCTAATAATCTCTTTGGTGGGGATTGCTAGGATCATTGTCAAGATGGTTTTGACAAGAAACTAGGTTTGCTCTTGCATGAATCACTCTGTTATTGATGTCCAGCATTATGGTTGAGACCTTTCAATACTTTTTAAAGTAACTTTAACTTTGTAACAATATTTATCTATATTGGATCCTTATCCCCATCTTTGTCCTGCTCTCTCCAGACTAAATCTAACCATTGATATTAAGACACGTGTTCACTTACCTATATTATCGTTTTGGCACCAAACAAATGTTTTGTGCTTCTTTTCTCTGTCCTCCTTCTCCTCTTACTTTCTCTCTCTACACCCCACCGCTGCCATCTCCCTCAGAAATTCGTGTCTTTATTGACTTATGTTTTAAATATAGATAAAATAGGGAAATTAAAAAGAAGAAGAAAAGAATCTGAGGAGTTCACTAATTAGAGGATAGAACTCAACAAACAATTTTTTTTTTTTTTTTTTTATCAACAAATTGAGTTTTAAGACTATATAAAGGCAAGAGTTTCCTATTACCCGTGTTCATAAACGTCTCTTGATAAATCTCATTTGATATAAAAATAATTCCAAAAAATAAATAAATAAAAAGAAGAAGAAATTAATATATATTCACATATGAGGCAACATGAACAGAAGAACAGAAGAAGAGGACAAAAGAACACCTAAACTTGCCGTCTTAAAATTATTATTTTCTCAAATCAAAAGATCACATAACAATGGAGTTGGAAATTGGTATTTACGCAGTTCCTCTCTCCCATAAAATTGATTCCATGCAATACGTTGAAATTATGAATGCCATTTTTTCACTGCCAAAAATGGGCACTCCCCCTAAATATTGGCTATTAACTATATATGTACGGGAGACGGAGTCGGAGGAGGTCGGGGCAGTCACCACTGGAGACAGAGTCGGAGAAATAGTCGCTACCGCCTACGACATAGAAAACGACATAGAGGCTGTGTTTTCCAAGGGAGACGGCGGCATTCGTTGGTGGGGGTGTAGAGAGAGAAAATAAGAGGAGAAGGGGAGAGAAAAGAAGCACAAAACGTCAGTTTGGTGCCAAAACAATGTAGTATAGATAAGTGAACATGTGTCTTAATATCAACCACTAGATTTAGTCAGGAGAGGATGGTTTATGGAGAGGATCCGTTTCCCTATTTCACTTGATGGATTTCTAGCATCTCCAATACAAAATGCTATATTTCCATACCAAATTTATATTTTGAAAGGAAGTACAGAGTCAAAATACTAAATTTTTGTAATTCTGTTCCAATGATACATTTCATCTAAAATACTATTTTTTTGACACAATAATCATTACATGTTTTATAACTACAACTTGTTGAATCCTCCATTGAGTAAATAATTTCAGAGAATATTCTCCGAGCACCAAGGCTTCAGCAGCGTCTGGACCATGAAGTGTGGGGGAAGAAGACAATTATTATTTCAGTTCAAAATTTGCGAATCAAAACTTTAGTTTTTACATTTATTATTTCAGTTCAAATTTTTTTATTAATATTATTATTTTTTCAGTAAAATATATATATATATATATATATATATCTTGTGTTGCAATTTAATTTTTTTTTAATTTGTTTTATTCATCCTTGTTAAATTTCGATTCCAAATTGCCCAACAATATCAACATTAGAAGATTGAGAATGATTGCTTGAGGCGGCAATACTATTTTAATTAGATAGTTATACTTGTATTGTATAATCTCTGTCGCAAGAGTAATGGCAGAAGACAATCACAGAGAATCAAGCATATGTTGGTACAATGTTGGTAGATAAGCGTTTTATTTGCAACCCAGATAGTTCAGGAGTATTTTTTACTTTCTTTCAAATATTGAATCTGTATACATTAAAATGGTCTAGTGACATGATGGGTACCTTGATTGAGGTATTTTCATTCAAAGATTCAATCTTAACTCCTTAAAACACCCTTCGAGATACTTCATGAGATTGTTTTTTCACTTTGCCTACTGTTTTAGACGAACTTGTATCCCTATCAATTTTAAATTTAAATTCGAAATTCAAATGCAAATGCAATTGAATTTTGAATGGGATTTGACATTAAATTCAATATCCACTTCGATTGATGATGATCATATCCATGTGAGGCCATCCAAAGAAGGGAAAAGAAGAGAGAGGAGTTACATGACTCGTGAGGGATGATGGGTTCTTAATAGGGGGAAGTGGGAAAAACGCGTGGGGACGCGAGGGACCAAAGCATTCCCATCAACAAAACCAAGACGTCACGTGTGTGTGTGTGTGTGTGTGTCACATAGAGACTAGAGTTTGGGTTCTGTCACATAGAGTTTGGTGGGGAAACGATAGGTTATGGGCCATATTACCCTAACCCAGACACCATGCTATGGTTGGGTTACGAGAACGTCAACATTTTAGGCCCGCTATTGGGAAGGTCGCTGGTTGTGTTGGTCCAGGAACAGAGTTTCAGACTTATCAGTATGGTCATCGATATCAGCCTATGACGCAGTTGTCAGTGCCGCCGTTCTCTACCAACTGCCATGGGTGGCGTGGGGACAGCTCTCTGGCGCCGTTTTCAGAATACTAATTTAAGTATTCTTGTTTGGAATTGTCAAGGGTTGGGTAACCCTGTGACTGTTTAACAGCTTAAATCTCTCCATCGGCTTCGGTCTCCGGATATTTTGGCGGAGTTGGAAACTAAGAAACGTAAAAATAGAATTGATAGTATTCAGAAAGTTCTTGGGTACAAGCACAAAAGAATGTCGGATCCGGTGGGCGTTTGGGGGGGATAGTGCTTTGGTGGAAGGAATCGGTTCAATTGCAAGTGCTGGAATCAAATGAATTTCATATTACTGCAATGATTCATTCTCCCCATCACCCTCCATGGACACTCATTGTTGTTTATGCCAGCCCTGTGGACCGTATTCGTGTTGTTCAATGGAATTATTTGGCGAATCAGGCACAGTACTGGTCTTCAAAATGGGTGCTCATCGGCGACTTTAATGATATTCTTCACCCTTCTGAAAAATATGGTGGGGTGGTTAAAGCTGGGTGGCGATTGCAGGCTTTTCGTTCTTTATTAGAGAACTATAATTTGTCAGATTTGGGTTATATGGGCTATCCTTTTGCATAGAATAATCACCGTTCTGGGTCTCATAATATTCAAGAAAGACTAGATCGAGCTTTGGGAACTACAGAGTGGACCTCGATGTTTCCATAGGCTGTTTTTTCCCATCTGACCGTGGCTGGGTCGGATCAACATGCGTTACTTTTAAATCTGGCTCCACTTGTTCCCAAGGGAAAGCGACAATTTTATTTTGACGCTCGATGGAATTTGGACGATCGTTGCTTGTCTATCATTCAAGATTCGTGGAAGAAATTTGTGTATGGATCTCGACAGTTTTGCAGGGCTGTTAAGTTGAAAGCCTGTAAAAAAGCTTTAGTGGATTGGGCGCGAAATCAGCCAAATTCTAAAAATAAGATTAGCCAGGCGGAATTGTATTTGAGATCTCTTAAAGAACAGACAGCGACGTATAATCATTCTATGGTACTTCAGGCGAAATCTGCTTTATCACACTGTTGGCTGGAAGAGGAGATTTATTGGAAACGGAATTCTAGGAATCAGTGGCTTCAACTCGGGGATAAAAATTCAAGCTATTTTTCTGTGTTATTTCCAGCAATTATTCCATACTCAACATCCTTACCAAGTTGACCAATTTCTGCGTTATGTTCCGTGTCGAATCTCACCAGAGCTGAATCAATCTTTATTGTTGCCACTAACAGAATTTGAAATAAAGGGAGCCGTTTTTTGAATGGCACCGTTGAAAGCTCCTGGACTCGATGGTATGACTCCTTTATTTTATCAAAAATATTGGGAGGTGATTAAGGATGATGTTGTTACTGCAGTAACTAGTTTCTTTCAGACCAGGTATATGTTTTCCTGCTTCAATCATACTAATATTATTCTTTATCGCTGTACCTATTCATTCTATGTGCAGAGGCGTTGTCTTTAGCTATTCAGCGTACTCAGCAAGCGAAGCTTCTCTTCGGGGTGACAATCTGTCGTAGGGCTCCATCTATTTCTCATTTGTTTTTTGCGGATGACTCTGTTGTTTTTTTTCAGGCCTCGGCGTTGGAGAAGTGTATTCTTTCAGCGTATGAGGTGGCTTCGGGACAGAAGGTGAACTTTGAGAAATTCGCTATTTTTTTTTTCTCTCTCTAAGAATGTGTCTTTGCAGTTACGCCAAGAATTGAGTCAGACATTGGGTCTATTTGAGGAAGGGTTTCAGTTTAAGTATCTTGGGATGCATGCGATAATTGGTTGATCTAAATATGATGTGTTTAAATTTTTGCTTCAACGAATGAAGGATCGCTTGGCCTCTTGGAAGCAAATTACACTCTCCGATGGTGGTAAGGAAGTCTTGATAAAGGTGGTATTGAATGCTCTTCCAACCTATACTATGTCTATTTTTCGCTTCCCTCATAATTTATGTATGGAATTATTGCAACAGATACGCTCTTTTTGGTGGAGGAAATTTGGTAAAGATAAAGCAATACATTGGGCTCTTTGGGATATTTTATGTAAAAGTAAGCAGGAGGGTGGATTGGGATTTCAAGACCTAGAAGCTTTTAATTTGGCATTATTGGCAAAACACGCTTGGAATTTCCAAGTTTCTAAGTGTGGAGTGGCGTATCAATTATTCAAAGCACGATATTTTCCATCATGTTCATTTGTGGATGCGGGTCTTGGATCGAATCCATCCTGGGTGTGGTGTAGTATTTGGTCGGCGCAAGAGTTGCTGAGGCATGGTTTACAATGGGTGGTAGGTAATGGGACATCTATTAATATTTGAAATGATAAACGCGTGCACGGTATTTCCGAGCCTTTCGGGGCAAGGATGGGTGGGTCGTCTTTTATGTGGGTTGCTGAGCTCATTAATGAGGATACTGATCAGTGGCGTATGGAGTTGTTTTAACAATTTTTTTCTAATGCTGAGATTAATCGTATATCTCAGATCTCTTTACGTAATGAGCCAGTGGAGGATGTTCAAATATGGAGTGGTGATGCCTCAGGTCGTTTTTCCGTTAAATCAGCCTACCAGTTGGTTGTATCTCTTTATTGTCCGAATTTGCAGGTAGAGCGGCGGTAGGAAGGGACAAGGGTGTCTAGCCAGTTTTGGAGTCAGTTGTGGAGCTTGTCTGTACCTTCTAAGGTTAATCATTTTATTTAGAAATGTTGCTATGGTGCTATCCCTGCAGGGCTGAGTTAGTTCGACGAAATTGCTTGCAATATCCGATGTGCCCGAGGTGTGGGTTGGAGATTGAGGATATTCATCACATTTTTTTCTGGTGCACTCACTCCATCCAAGTATATATGGAAACTCACGCCTCTTCGCTTGGATTTTTCTCAGCATTCTCCTTTGTCTTTTATTGGTTTGTGGGAGAGTATTTCGAGAGTTTCTTTGATTTCCATGGAAAATAAAAAGGTAGTGGGAGGGTGGCTGCATTTCGTGTGTGGGTGATTTGGAAAGCTAGAAATAAAATGGTGTTTGAAAAGGAAGTTTGGGATCCTTTGGTAGTGGCTAATCTAGTTACGGATCAGATGTGGAAATTTCTAAGTGTGCAGAACAAATGCCAAGTATTGGATTCTTCTATAAGTTGTTTTATGTCCCCTAACCGTTGGACACGCCTGCCGCCTGGTTTGATCAAATGTAATGTGGATGCTAGCTTTAAAAAGGAATCGTTGTTAGGCGGTGGAGGGGCGATTTTTAGGAGATCTGATGGTTCTGTGCTTCGCGCAGTAATTTTTAAACCGGTCTCTTCCTTTTCTGTCAGCGAAGTTGAGGCTTTTGCTCTTTCACGTGCTATGTATTGGGCCAAATCTCTTAACTTTCATGATGTTTATTTTGAGACGGATGCTAAGGTGGTGGTGGACGCTATTGTGGGAGTGCGATATGGTGATGGTGCGTTCTTACCTTTGGTGTCTGAGCTTCGGAATGAGTTGCACACTTACTCTTCGTTTACTTTTTCACACATTCGCAGATGAGGTAATAAGGTGGCCCATGCTCTAGCTGCTCTTTCGAGTGTTGACATGGAGGAGGATTTGGTGCTCCATTCGTTCCCTCCTTTCATAGTTCAGCTTTTGGCAGCTGATGCTGCTGGTTCAGTTTGAGAGCTAGGTTGTTTTGTGTAGTTGTTGCCAAAAATAAAATAAAATAAAATAAATCTAGTAGAGTAATGATTTGAAATCACATAAATCAATTGAAACTATCCCAACAATTTGAGCTTGGATTTTTTTAAAAAAAAAAAAAAAAACAAAAAATACTTTATTTTACTTAACTTTTGTTTAGAAATGAAGAAAACAAGTGGAATATATAACTCACAAGAATAGATGGTAACTACCATTTTACGTAGATCAAAGTATAACCATATCGAAAAGCTTATCTAATTTACCGATATGCACGAATAACTTACTTCTAAATATGTTAGTAAATAGGTTCTTAGGAACAATTAATTATAATCAAATAGGTAAGAGTATATAAATTAGGGTAAACCATGTTGACCTCCATTGAGTTTTAAAACAAATTGCATATTTATTACTTTGACCTCTCTTAAAATTATTATTTTTATTTAATTTAATAAAAGAAAATCTAATTAGAGAATTAAATACTAATACTAATAATATATTAATAGGAAATACTAAAATCTAATAAATAAAAATCTAATTAGAGAATGAAATGTATAATATTAAAAAATCTATTTAATAATATAATAGTAGAAAATAATAAAACTAATAATAATATAGTAGTAGGAAATCTAATTAGAGAAAAAAGAAATATTTAAAAACTGAAGTACTGAAATACAATAAAAGAAAATTTAATTAGAGAAAAAATATATATAATATTAAAAATTATTTATATAATATACTAAGAGGAAATCTAATTAGAGGAGAAATCCTTAAAATAATAATATAGTAATAGAAAATACTGAAATTCAATATAAGTAAATCGAATTAGGGAAGGAAATATATAATTTATTTTAATAAATATATAACAACATTTGTTTATCAAAATATTTAAATAAAATCATAAATTAAGAATTCAATATACAAAATTATTTGTATTTTTATTTTTATAATATTATTTATTTCAATAATTAATATATTTTTGATCCTTTACAATTTTTTTACTTTGTACTTTACACACATACTTTCACTTACTAATATATGTTTTGAAGTGAAGCATAGCAATTTAAAATTAAAAATATATATATATGTATAAAAATGAATTTGTGTCCACAAAATCAATTAATAACTATAAATTACAAATAAGTGGTGGTAGTAGCGGTGATGATTTGGGTTAACAAGGTATTAATAATGCATTTGGCCTTAGGCTAAATGCCTTAATGGCCAAACTATTTTTGGGAATAAGTAACAAATGTTACTACCACTTTGTCTTAAAAAAAGGTTGCACCTTTTCACGTGGTCTTCAATCATATAAATTTATTTTCCAAATATATTAGTATCAGTCAATTGTATTATTATCGTCGTTCGTAGTCAAGTCATGTTGATGTAAGGATATTATACTAAATAGGTAAATTTAAACCCAACCCATTTAATAATTGTGTCAAGAATCATCAACACTAACCTAACCCACCTGTTTAAATCTATTTATCAAAACGAGACATTTAATATTTAATCAAATACTAAATAATAATAAAAAATTGTCATAATTAATTCAAATATTCAAAATAAAAAGAAAAATCATGAGGCATAGATAAGATTTATGTTGAAATGACTTAACTATCTATAGTAATTGGGTTTAAACAGGTAACATATTATGTAAGTCATGTTTACGATTATAACATGTTGAGTTAAAGGGGTTATAAACGGATTACATGGATTGAACCGTACAACCCTAACCCGACACGGTTAAGTAAACGAATTAATCGTGTCGTCCCTTTTATGATATAAACATGTTTATGTTAAATTCAAACATTTTTAACTTATATCGTGTCGAAATTTATCACCCTTACATTGAGGTCATAATTTGATGTTCAAAAAAAAAAAAAAAAAAAAAAAAAATACCTTCTCATGCTTACTCCCATCATTGGAATCATCACAGTCACGAGAAGATATTTCTAAAAATGTATTGTTTTCAAAAAGGTCTGTTATGAGTTTTGTATTCAGAAAGTACATAATTGCATGCGCATATATAATATAATACAATACACCACGAAATTAATTAAAGATGCAAATGACAGACAAGATAAGAATGATTCAAATCATATGGGCCTGCTCTGATTTTTCATTATTTCAAAACTTCTTTACTCGTTTTAGGGCATAGTAACCTTGGTTTGCAGTAACACATGAAGTCCGATAAAATTAATATAAATTAATTGATTATATAAAAAAAATCAAAAACACATAAGTACACACAAATTTTAATTAATTTATTTAAAATTAAGATCAAGTTAAGGGTTATAGAAATTTTTACTATAACGATAAAAAATAATAATAAATGTAAAAAGTTTAAAATGAATAAATACATTCACATTAGAATAACATAATAAATATTAAAATTATTAAAATACTCTTCAAAACATTCAAATTAAATACACAGAATTAAAACTGGATACATACGATACTATACTGATAACAATAATTTAAACGAGGATGCTCATTTCTTCATTTTGAACCAACATCTTCACTTTTTTTTTAGGATAAAGTGCAATAAACCCCCCTAAATTTTACTCTCTCTCTCAAGAAACCCCCCTAAACTAAGTAGAGTCCCCTAAACTATTTAAATTGTGCAATTTGAGGACAAAATCCAAATTTGACAGTACCGGCTCACTGAAAATAGTAGATTACGAAATTGCCCTTATCATTTTAGCGCCAAACACCACCTTACCATACACAATTTTGTGCCAAATACCAACCAACCAGACCATAACCAATCAACTCTAAAAACTCCATCACACAAACTAAACCTCCTTCAGCCATTGAGCTCATCGTATTGACGATAAGAAAAACCAAAATTAAAACACATCTTTATAATCTTATAACCAACGCATCACATCTTATCATCTTCATCTCACCATTATTGGACCCGTTTGTAACATTGTTTCCTGCTCGTAACAGAAACATCGTTGCAATGCAACAGTAGCTTCATTGCTTCATCTCTATACTTGGTGCTAAAAAGATGCGGGGGAGAGGGGTTTCAACAAGTGATTGAATGCTGCGCCAAGTGTTTCAACTTTGCTTATGCCGAGCGCCCTCAGTTACTTAAGCCCTATCCAGAATGGATAAATGGTGCACCACTGCCAAGCTTCATTATATAAGGAATGTTACCAAGACAAGCAGAAATTAATATTATCTCTAAGGCGTACACTTTCCGCTCATAGCGAAGCCGGGCACTTACAGTTTTCTTTTGAAAAAATAAAAATGATTAAGTCTTCAACCCTGGTCTACAACTGGGTTTTCTTTAGATATGAGATTGAAGATCCCAAATGGCCCTCAGTGGACACATAAATTAACAATGGGGAAATTTGTGGGCCGATATTGTCTCAGGGTTTAAGCAATTGCAGCTTTGTTATTTTGCATGCTCACAAAAAAGATGAAATTGTGACAAAATTATTGATGAATGACTTGAACCAAACAACTAGTGCCATTAATTGGTTTATTTGTTATTTACTCCTCCATTGATGCCAAATAATTACTCTTCCACATCAGCCCTCCAATAAGAATCATATAGCATCAACGGCATGATAACGGTGACTACCCATGGCCGGAACAGAATTGAAGACCCATCAGTAGCCGGAACTCCTTCATTAAATCAGACCAGCAAAAACCAACGAGACCTATCATCAGGACCAGGAAGCGTGTTCATCGTGAATATCAGTGAGAGCTACAACTTCATTCATCAACGTGAACAAGTCCGGCCAACTTCACCTTCGTAGACCCACGAACTCCAGCGAATTTGCAGAGACAGAACTCCGGCGACAATGGCAGAACGGTGAAAGTCTCTCTTTCCAGCAACAACACCGGTGAGAAACTTGAGCTCTTGAAGGCTAACTGCAGTAACAAAATCAGTGAGACGCCGAGACCCAATTGCAGCAACAGTTCCGGAGATTCCTATGAATAGAGATAGAGCTTCAACAAACTAACAGAAAATGTTGTAATCAACACTTAGCTTCATCTCAACAACATAGATTCAACAAACCTTCGATTTGGTTTGTGAAACAAATAAAATTGACCCCTTCGTTTTCTTATGTAAATCACAGAAGGTTGCAGAGCATAGAGAAAGATTGTGATTTCCATTAGGGTTGATGGTTCGATTGGGCACAATTGGGTGTTTTATTGTGTTGTCATCAACACAGTAATAGTAAGGGTAGAATTGTCATTTTAATTTATCGGTATTACTTTACTGCCAAATACTGACCGGAATGGTGTCATTTGATTTTTTTTTTGGCAAAAATCTGAATAGTTTAGGAAGTTTTCTTTAAAAAATGGGTAAAGTGCAAAAAAAAAAAAATCCTGATCTATCAACTAATTGTACAAAACCCCCCTTATATTAACAACTGCCTCCTTGAACTAGGCAAAAAAGTGCATTTAAGGACAAAATGTGATGTTTCCATTAAGTACACAGTAAATTACCAAATTATCCTTAACAGAAGGAGACCATTTTATTGTTTCTTTACCTTCAGTTGCTGACGTGTCGTCCACAATCCTAATATCCAATGAAAATCAGACAGCGCATCAAACCTTATCACAATATCACTATCTTTCTTTTGTTATCCCGTTTTAGGGCCTAACACCATCAAGACTTGTGCCAGAAATCACTCTAACTCACCCACTGCAAGTTCTAAATCACTCATTGCAAGATGACAACTCTTGGAGGGTATGGCGTTGATGTGGTCCGAGATTAGGAATAGAGACTTTATGGTGCAAAGGGCTTTTTACTAATTTAGCTGGAGGTCTCTGCCGACGGTGAAAGAATCGGCGGTGGAGTGTTTGAGATTAGAGCGCAACCTACAACTTTGGCACCGACAAGCAACTGAAGAAACTGAGAGGAAATTGTAAGGTTACACTATCAAAATATCAAAATGGGTTCCAATTTAAATAGGTTATATATCGGGGTTGATTGAATTTGGTGCGCGGTAGGTCTCTCCATTGACGATGATGTTGGGGTTGATTGACAACGTCTCTTTCCATTGACGGATGCTACAATCGTGAGATAAACCAAAGATTGCAGAAGAGGACTTGGGTCTTGAGTATGGGGGTTGATTGGATTGGTGCGTGTCTTTCTCCATTAATGGTGATATAGAGGAAGAACAAGTAAGATGAAAAATATGATGAGGCTGATGAATGAGAGAGAGAGTCCAGTAGTTAAATAATTGATTTTCTCACAAATTCGAACGTCTTATATACGTTCATATATATGTGTGTAAATCGATTGCAGATCACAACAATTGAGAACGAATCGATTACAGAGAATGGAGCTGATTTTTTTTTTTTTTTTTTTTTTTTTTTTTTTTTTTTTTTTTTTGAAAAGATACCCTTATTGCTGCAGAAGCGACGGAGTGTGTCGCCGGAGAATGGACACATGGCGAGGTGAGATTGGCTGAGGAGGAGGAGGAGGTGGTGTTCGGCGAGAGGCAGTTCATCGTCTCTGTCCATTGATTTGGGGTTAAAAAATTAATTTATTAATTTTATTGTACTAAGGGTATCTTTGTCATTTTTAATTTTTGCTAGGTCACAGACCAATTCAGGTGGACAAACTAACGGAATATTGATGGTTGGGGGATTTTTACAAAAATTGTCATAGGTCAGGGGGTTTACTTAAAAAATAGAAATTTAGGGGGATTTCTTGGGAGAGGAGTAAAAATCAGGAGATTTTTTTGCTTTTTATTCTTAATGAAAAAATAGTAAGGGAGAATTTTTTGGAAGAAAGAGTAAAGTTTAATGGGGTTTAAAATGACAATATAAAATGATGTCGTCTACATATCTATTGATGTGACTAGACAACAAATGGACAGTCGGAAATGGACCACTGCATTAAATTATTACGGAATCACCTAAGAAATAAATGAGCTGGTTGGTGCCGTCCGAATTCGGCTCGGCTCATCTCTGCTGGTCCTTGTAATTATGCTTCCAATATTTTCCTCTCTATATAAACCAAGACAAACCTGTTCATATCCAATTCAATATTGGAACCTCCTCACTAGTGCCAATGTTCTCCTATTGATCATCTTTCTTTCTGCTACTTCTTTTCAATTCAATCTCGGGTTAGGGTCTTCAATTAGAGAGTTTAATTCTGTGGCTTCAATGGAACATGTGGTGTCGGACTTGGGGTTCGGGGAATTAGGGTTTCGGTAATTGCAGTTTTCGGTTTTGATGTTTTTGGACTGACGACGATAATGGCGGCGAATCCACAGCCACTTCAGGCTGGTCTGTACGAGGAGCGCGTGGCGATACAGATCATCGACGGCGACGGCGGTGGTGATGAGTTCGGTAAACGCTTCGGACTACGGAGGAGGTGTTGAGGTGGCGTCTGGGACCAGTGAGCTCACTCTTGCTTTCGAAGGAGAGGTTTATGTGTTCCCTGCTGTTACGCCCGAGAAGGTGCGGCTTTTACTTTGTTTTGATGGTCTTGTGGTTCAATAATTTGATAAATTTGATTGTCTTGGGCTTCAATAGTTTGATAAATTTGATTGTATCAGTATTGGAGAAGTCAATTTTATGGAGCTTTTGTTTGATGAAAGAGTTCAGTTCTCTATTATGAAGTTAATGAATTCTTATGGGTTTGTCATAATTTGCTCTGTTTTTGACGGTTTTTTATGGTGGTTTTGTTATCAATTTACTTTGATATCAATCTAATGACGTGGGTATCTTATAATTCATATTTAGATGTCTTTCTTTCTTTTTTCTTTTCTGGGTATGTGGCATTTATATCTATTATTTATTTGGTTAACTATTCATTTATTTTCTGCATACATCTCTTGTTTTTTTTCACTTATTTATTGTTTTCTGATAATGTATTATTCTACTAGGATGCACCATAAGAATGGTCAGTTTGCATCATTGAAAGGAGGTTCGGGGTCTTCTGGTTCGGATTATTATGCAAAGAGTTGCCTTCAAGGAGATGGCACACCTTGTCAAGAAATTGTGTGAGTTCCATCTTGATTTTGAGGTTGCTGCTTTCTGGTTGGGACTATGGCCGGCTTCAAATTAGTGTGGCCGGAGCTTCAATGACGATGGAATGACCAAAGTGCCCAAAAGATGGAAGGAGGTCGAGATTTCAATTCTTCGTTATGCAACTCCAAGCTCATTGGAGTTGGATACTTCAACAAGGGGGTCATGGCAGCAAATCCCATGGGTCTTGACCGTCGTTCTTTTGCCAGGACTGTGACTCTTGGTAATGGGCTAACCATCACTGGATGGACCATTTTTCCTGCAAGGGCCTTGGTTGATGATCTTCCTCTCATTTTGTTCGCGCGATTTTTGTTCCCTACGTCGGTCGATGGACTCTTTGCGGGCGTGCCAGAGTATTTGTACAAAATACCCAAAATATGTAATTGAACACCAGCCTATCCCTTTTTTCGATGGCTGACTCTCAGGCGATTGTGTGGGAGAGAGACTAGTAAGAACTCCCAGCAAGGTTCTTTTATGCCTTGTTTGTAGCAAGGACTTCTTAGAGTGTCTAAAGAAATGTAACGGCTGATGAATGTTTGAATGGATGGAATGGCCGAGTGAAGACAGGCGACAAGAACTTAATCGATCGCCGGCCGAACGTGATAGCGAGAACTTAATCAATCGCCATCAGCCAAACACAATGGCAAGAATTTAATCGATCGCCACTGAAACGTGATAGCAAGAATTTAATCAATTGCCATCAGCCAAGTAATGACAAGAATTTAATCAATTGTCACTACGATTCAATGGCAAGAATTTAATCAATTGCCATTGAATTAAAAGCCTAACTAAAATTGCGTAATTAAAATTGGCATAATTGAAATTGAAAGAAAGTAAATGGCTGAATTGAAATAGTTGACAATGATCTAATCAATTGCCATTAAATTGAAATAAAGAAATTGATAGGAAAAAAATGACGTAGAGTCAATTGAAAACATTTTTAGTTGAAATGCTTGTTTTGTGGTGGTGCTGGACGGATTAGAATGGAATACAATACTTCTATTTATAGAAGTTCTATCTCAACTTATTTTCCTAATTAATTGCTAGAAAATCTCTTTGCTCCTTGATTTTCTTCACTTTATTACTCAAACTAAACCACGTTCCAGTAGTCTTTTGCGTCTCTTCTCTTCTTGCTTCAATAGGAAAGTCCTTGCTGAAATCTCTCCTTGATCTAGTCAAATGCAAGTTGTCGAATTGTTGTTGAAAAGTTGCTAAAGAAGTTGCTGGAAAGTTGCTAATTTTTAGCAACTTCTTTCCTTATACTTGGTCACCGTTTCTTCCCTTAAATTGCCCAAAAGCCATTTATCGCTTTTATATTCATGACGCGGCTGCCTTTTGTATTTTTCCTTGTTCCATCCAACTAGAATTCCTATAAAATAGGAATTCAGTTGTCTGATTTCCTTAAAACTTTAGTCTTTCCTTTCCTGTTGATAACCCAACTTGAATAAAGTCAAATGTTTGTTGCTATATTTTAGCAACTGCCTTGTTAATTAAGTGGCTGAATAACTTTCTCCAATACTTGCTCCTGATATTTCTTAACTGGCTGATTCCCTTGACGCCATGTTAAAAATACTTATCAGCTTTTCATTGGTCCACGTCATCGCTGAGATGGCTGCCAAGTTTTGTTGCCAACAAATGCCCCCCAAATTTCAAATGTCTTATCGGCCACTCAGGCCGATAAGATTTTTGGAATTTTAAAATGTATTGAAAAGAAACTAGCAGCTTACGAGTTTCTAAACTTTTTTTCTTTCGGGCCACCTCAAGTTGGTCTTTATTTTGCGTCAGCCAGAACTGGCCGATCCTGGTTCTTTTATTATTCCCTTAAAGCTGGCTGATACCCCTCAAAATTTTGGTTATTTATAAACCCATGATAGACCTCACCATTGAAGTTTCCCAACTCTACTAGTAAGGCATGATCGTGATCGGCCGGGATCAAACAGTTATGTAATGTCATTTGGGCCGATCTAACTGGCTTTTGTTTTGAAATAACAAAATTCTGCCAGTATGGAGCTTTTCTGATGGCTGATCCTCTTGAATTTTTATACTCCCATGGAGCTTCTGAAAGTACGCCATCCCATGTTTTTGAATAGTCATTTTCTTTGATGACTTCAGCTATATCAGCCAAAAATACCAAGAATAGTATTTCTTTTGTGGTCGATTTTTATCTGCCGGGGTAAGCTTTTAGAATGCCAGCGGCTATGGCCTGTCTCGTCCTTGATTTTTTATTTGGCACCTCAACAGCTGGCCGATGAAACATTATTTTCAGCCAAAATACCTTTCTGACTAACCTTTTAGAGTTAATATCAGCTAGACTTCTTTTCATTATGGCCGATATTGGTCGCCCCATTTTATTTTTTTCATGTAGCACTGCATCGGCCATGCAAAATTTTGCATTAATTGGCCGATTCATTTTCTTCCGCGAATTTCTTCTCCATTTAACCCTTTTTAGTTTCCATCCCCGCTTTCTTTTCTTGAAATTCGGTTGAGAACGATAGGCTAAAAGAATTCTCTTAGCCAATGATGATTCTGGCTGAGGATTAGATACCACTCTCGGCCAAGTACTCTGGTAATCTAGCCGATTTAATTCTGAAATTCTTTTACCTTTCTCGTATTGTATGAGAGCCTTGACATTCGGAATGGCTGATGGTGTACTCTCGGTAACCTTAGGCTGATTCCCTTCATCAACCTTCCTTTTGGGAGCCTGGCCGATCACATTACTATCTGGTATGAAAATATCGTTGTCGACCTCCATGACTTCTTCATCTGCTCCGTTTTTGGCAGATATGGTAGATGTTTGAGTGTCGGATGTGGCTGATTTTGGCTTTTTGTACATTGGTCGACCTATTCGCTTAAGGCCATTATCATATTCTTGCTTAATAGGATCAACCAACTGAACCTTATCGACCGTCATTGGCTGATTAAGATAATCAATGACCGGTCGATCTTAATTTACCACCAGCGGCTGATTATAATTCGGCCAACCTTCTGGCTGATTATAATTCAGCCAGCCTTCTGGCTTATCTTTGATCATTTTTTCAATGATCTCTATTAAAATTTTGTTTGAAGATTCGTCCTGGCCATTTGCTTGAGCATAGTATGGCGTAGAGGCTGATATATGAATATTCATGTTGTGGCCGAATTGTAGTACATCAGTTGCCCTAAATACTGTTGCATTGTCTGAAACAAGTGTTTCTGGAATCCCAAATCTGTGGATGATGTTTTGTTCCATGAAATTAATCACTGTTTGCTGATCAACCGCTTTGCAAGCCTTGGCCTCAACCCATTTAGTAAAATAATCTGTGGCAACAATCACCCAGTGATGGCCTTCGCTTGATGGTGGATTAATTTTACCAATAAGGTCAAGGCCCCAACCTCTGAATGGCCAAAGTTTGATTATTGGCTGTAATTCTTTTGCTGGTACATTCTGAATCGGCCCGTGTCTTTGACAAGCTTGACAACCTTTTGAGTAATCTATGCAATCTTTTCTCATTCTCGGCCAATAATATCCATACCTGCGAATCAGCCATCTCATTTTAATCCCAGCTTGGTGAGCCCCACAACTGCCCTCATGTACCTCGGCCATAACCTGAAGTGATTCCTCCTTGCTTATGCATCGTAGTAGGAGCCCATCTTCTAACCCTTTTCTGTATAGATCCCCATCTAGAAGCACAAAGTTGATCGCTTTTCTTTTAATACTCCTATCAGCCTTGATGTTTGGATTTCGAAGAAACATTATAAATGGTATCCTCCAGTCATCGTCGGCCAAATCTTCTACATCAATTGTCCAAGTATCAAACATAGTATTTCTCAATTCGGCCGATGGCAAAGATCTTCGTGTTATCTTTATCAACTGATCTTCTATTCCGGCTGGTACTCTTATTCCAGAGGCTGCTTGAGCCATGCTGTTGGCCTCCTTATTCTGCCCTCTCGGCCAGAACTTAAGTTGAACATTATCAAATTGATTAATTAATGAAGTGGCCAGAGAATGAAACGGCCTTAATTGCCAACTTAGGCACTTAAAATCTTCAGAAATTTGGCTAAGGACTAAGTTTGAATCTCCCAAAATCTTTACATCTTTAACAGCCATTTCAATTAAAATCTCCAGGCCGATTATAAGTGCTTCATATTCGGCCTGATTATTTGAACATTTAAAATCTAAAAAGAAAGAGAATGAAACCTTTCTACCAGCTGGCGAAATAATAACAATACCTGCTCCTGCTCCATCAGCCGTGCTTGATCCATCAAACATCAAGATCCAAGGAGTTAAGAATATAGCTGATGACTCCAATTCATCGTAAACCCATGGATCAATATCAGTTGAAGGATGATCGGCCAAAAAATCAGCCAGACCCTTCCTTTTACTGATTTTTGTGAGACGTAGATAAAATTGAATTCCATCAAAGCCAAAACCCACTTACCTATTCGGCCAGTGATCAATGGCCTTGATAGCATATACTTGATTACGTTAGTCTGACAAAGAATGTAAACATCAACAGGCCGCATGTATACTCTCAACTTCATGGCCGAATAGTACAAAGATAAACAAAGCTTCTCAATTGAGGAATATCTGCATTCTACATCAGTTAGTACTCTACTCAGGTAGTAGACAGCCTGCTCCTTTCCATGTTCATTGTCTTGTGCGAGCATACTACCAATTGATTCTTCTGCGGCCGATAAATAAAGCTTTAACGGCCACTTCTTTCTTGGAGGCATTACAACCGGGGGGTTTGCCAAATACTCTTTTATTTTGTCAAAGGCCTTCTGATGGGATTCGTCCCAATGAAATTTCTCATGTGACTTTAATTTCACTAAAGTCGAAAAGACATGCACTCGGCCAGCATGGTTAAAAATAAATCTTCTAAGAAAACCTACCTGGCCAAGGAACCTTTGTACTTGTTTTTTGTTAGCTGGGGCCCTAGCATTTATAATAGCTTTGACCTTGTTCTGATCAACTTCAATACCTCGTTTATGTACCAAGAACCCCAAGAAATTCCCGGCTGAAACTCCAAATGCACACTTCAATGGGTTCATTTTCAATTTGTGAATCCTCATCCTTTCAAAGGCCCTTTTCAAGTGTTCCAAATGCTGTCTCTTGGCCGATGATTTCACAACCACATCATCTATATAAATTTCCATGAATCGGCCAATCATATCATGAAAGATAGAATTCATTGCCCTTTGATAAGTAGCCCCAGCATTTTTTAGGCCAAATGGCATCACAATCCACTCAAAAGTACCAATTGACCCAGGACATCTAAAAGCCGTTTTATGAACATCCTCCTCGGCTAAATAGATTTGATTATAACCTGAATGGCCGTCCATAAAAGACAATATTTCATGCTTAGCGGCCGAATCAATAAGTTGATCGGCCACAGGCATTGGATATTCATCTTTTGGAGTGGCATTATTTAAATTGCGAAAATCCACACAAACTCTAAGTTTGCCATTCTTCTTCATTACAGGAACAACATTAGACAACCATTCAACATACCTAACTGTTCGAATAAATCCTGCCTTAAGAAGTCTCTCAATTTCTTCTTTAATTTTGAGCATTACTTCCGAAGACATCCTTCTTGGTGGTTGTTTATATGGCTGAAAATCTTTCTTGATCGGTAATCTATGTTCTACCAATTTTCTAGACAGGCCAGGCATCTCTTCATAACTCCAAGCAAAGCAATCCTTATATTCATTTAATAATTTAATCAAATCGGCCTGAAATTTAGGCTCAAGCAAAGCACTAACAAATAATGGTCGATTATCTTTTTTAGTACCAACATTTATTTCCAATAAAGGATCTTACACCTCTGCTTTATTATCTTCCATCCTGGAAGGGGCTGACTCCAAATCTTCAAGTTGGATTGCATCCAGTTTTTCGAAACCTTCTTCAATTATATCGGCCGTGCTGGCCGATACCTCTTCATATAGTTGTTGTTCTTTGGCCAGTCTCTTCTCAGCCAGATATGCTTTCAGTCTGATGCAAGCGGCCCTGAAAGCTTGCCGCTTCTTGTCTTCATTGGTTTTGTGATCCATCAGTAACATCTTCAATGTCCTTGATGGTCGACCTGAAAATATCAATTTTTGGCCGAGCTGCTTCTGACAATAATTCTTTAATATCAGCATTAATTAAATTCTTCTTCATTGTTGCCACTGCTGGTCGTCCCATCCTGTTAATGCCAACAAATTTGATAGGTACAACAGTTTCATCATAAAGTGCAGCCTCAGCCGAATACACCCTAGCTATAAAGGGTTTGTTATCGGCCTCAACAATTTTTACCTCATTTTCGTCCCAAAAAATCAACATTTGATCCAAGGTTGATGGGATGCACATGTTAGGATGAATCCAATCTCGGCCTAAAAGGAGATTATAGGCCGCGGTTGAATCAATGATAAAGAAAGCCGTAAAGGATGTCTTACCGCCAATAGTAATTTCCAAAGGTAGAATACCTTTGGTGTTACTAGATCCTCCATTAAAACCACTGATGGCCACGTCGGTTGGAACTACATCATCCATGGTTTTACCCAATTTCTTCAAAGTAGTTGATGGAATGACATTCACCACCGAACCATTGTCAACCAAAACCCTATTGATTGGCTGACCCTCAACCCATACTTTAACATACAACGGCCTCAACTGCTGTGTCATAGACAAAGGTGGTTTTTCAAAAATGATTTTATCGGCCTTAGATGGCTAATCCTGAGAGATCAATCCTATCCCGGCCGATGAACTTGTCGAATCATCCTTAATTTCTGAAGATTCAGCCTTTTCTTCCTGCTTGGCTGACTCAACATCCCCGTTCATCGTTGGTTCTATCCTTGCTTCAAACATAGAAGGCAAAACAAATACCATGTTACAATTTACCTTGTCCGGGAGAGAACCAAAACGAATTCTGTACTTGGCCGCATGCTTTGGATCCTGGTCTGGCTGATCATCTTTTCCTTCATAAAAGCATGCCTTATTCTCAAAGGATGTAGCGACCTCCATGTCTTCAGCCACCACTGGTTCATTTTTCCTTTCTAGTTGATCATGGTCGATCTTGTCTTCTTTCCTTTTGAGTTCTGCATTTTTCCTTTGCATCCTCCTTTTTTGGGTACGTGTAGGAGGCTGCTTAGGAAACTTTGGGTGACTTACTCGAGTCCATCTGCCATGGTCAACCAAAGGAGGTCTAACCGTTCTTACACGGCTAGATTCTTCTCCTTTTTGAACCCATATTTCTGACTGAATTGTTGGTTTCCTTTTGAAACTAGGATAAAAATGTTGTTCTGGCAGGACTCTATCGGCCACTGATGACCGAATGATTCTCACTGCCCTCGGCCCATTTTCTCTAAATATTGATCGATTGATTTCTTCGTGATTCTGTCTAGGCTGATGGCCTAACCTTTCATGGACACTGTGCTTTCTGGTTGATTGGAAATAGCCCCTCTTGTCTGAGTCATTCCTTCGGCCTTTGCAATTTGGACAACAACCATGGTTGATGAGGGCAATTTGAGCTTCTCTTAACTGAATTTCCAAGTCCTTAACTTTCTGCTCATCATTACTGGCCGATGAACTACCAAGAACTTTTGGTAATCTTTCCTGTCTACCATTATCAGCGGCTTTTTCAGTTGCCAGGCTGATTACATTGGTACTGACAATATTAGGAAATGGATCACCATCGACCCCCATTACATCTGGCTTCTTTTCAGGGAATTTCAATACACCTTCATCGATAGATTTCTGCAATACATTTCTAAATACATAACAATTGTTAGTAGTATGATTCTATGAATTATGAAATTTGCAGAACTCTCTTCCTTTTAAATCATTGGTCGATGGTATATTGTGTCCTTTTGGCAAAATGATTTGTTTGTCGGCCAACAAATGATCAAAAATTTGTTCTATTTTGGCCAGATCAAACGTATAAACCTTACCAGTATCAGCCGTACCCTTCCTGGCCGATGAAGTCGATGGCTGAGTACCACTGATGGATACATTTGGTTTTGTTAAAGCGTCACATACATAAGGTTTCTTTAGAATGACTTCGGCTAAATTAGCTTCAAAATCTTCCTCTTCAACCACATCAGTTGAATAAACTTCATAGTCGGGGTCCCTATAGTACGTACCTTTAGAGGAATTTTTTCGTTCTTTCTCCTCTTTGAGAACCAACTCATACCTGGTAGCTTTCTCGGCCAGGTCATATATGTCACGAAATGGAACTCCTTCAAACCTCTTTCGAAGTTCAAAATCAAGGCCGTTCAAAGCCAAACGAATGTACTCCTGTTCTGGAAGAGGTACACGACATCTTAATCTTGCTCTCCTGAATCTTGCAATGAATGTTTCGATCGATTCGCTAGGCAATTGACTTAGCCTGGATAAATCGGCCAGAGTAGGTTCTGTCTCCGTACGGTAGAACTGATTGTGGAATAATTCCTCCATCTGTGGCCAATTAAAAACAGAGTTAGGAGGTAGACAAATATACCATGAAAAAGCTGCCCCTGTCAAAGAGTTAGGAAAAAGTCTCAATTTCAACCACGGGCTAACATTGGCCTCTCCACATTGAACTGTGAATCGGCCAATGTGTTCCACGGTCGATTGATTCCCCTCTCCACTAAAGGTTACAAAGTCAGGGACTTTATATCCTCTAGGGAACTCAACTTGGTCTACCACTTCTGGATAAGGAGTTCTATAAATTGGTCGGCCGGCACCTCTAAGTTCCAGGCCATATTCTTCTGTGAGTAAATCAGCTAATTGTCTTCTATCTAACATGACTTGAGGTGGCTGATTTAATATTGGTGGTACCTGATTAAAAACTGGCGGCTGATTAGCCGCTGGTTGATAGCAATTCGGCCAATCATGTGGCTGATTAGCCATATTCTGCCCCCCGAGCCCTACCTGTGGCGGCACATGAGTATACAGTGGGTTCGGTGGCCTCCACCTGATCTGATTGCCCCCCGAGTTCAAAGGCATCCGAGGAGGGTTTGGTAGAATTACCTGTGGCTGCGAACCTACTACTGGTGGCTGATTAGAACCTGCCAACGTAGGCTGAGGATAGCTTTCTGCCCAGGTGAGTAGCGTATGAACCGGCTGACTTGATGTTGCACCTGGTTGGAGTGTCACTACTGGCGGCCATGGCTGTGATGTTTCAATGGCCCTCTCTGGCCGAGCAGCTTGTGATAGATTCGGCTGAGAAGCCGATTCCTGATTGTTGGAGCTGCTAGCTTGAGTCGGCTTGTTCAAAATAAAGGCTGAGAGTTGGGACATATTTTCATGCAAGTCATTGTAGCGTGCTCCCATCCTTCCCATTGCATCTACTAAGGAGCTAACCTGTGCTTGAAGTACGGCTAACTCATCAGTAGGACCTGCTGCAGAGTTCTCAGCCTGTACTGGCTGATCGCCTTCCTCCAAATCTTTATCAGTAGCCACGGCCTTAGAATTTTTTGTGGGCCGCGGCATATTTGCCTCTTTTATAACACTCTAGTCGTGGTCCCACCGGGCGTGCCAAAACGTGTTCGCGAGGTTTTTGTTCCCTACGCCGGTCGATGGACTTTTCGCGGGCGTGCCAGAGTATTTGTACAAAATACCCAAAATATGTAATTGAACACCAGCCTATCCCTTTTTTCGATGGCTGACTCTCAGGCGATTGTGTGGGAGAGAGACTAGTAAGAACTCCCAGCAAGGTTCTTTTATGCCTTATTTGTAGCAAGGACTTTTTAGAGTGTCTAAAGAAATGTAACGGCTGATGAATGTTTGAATGGATGGAATGGCCGAGTGAAGACAGGCGGCAAGAACTTAATCGATCGCCGGCCGAACGTGATGGCGAGAACTTAATCAATCGCCATCAGCCAAACACAATGGCAAGAATTTAATCGATCGCCACTGAAACGTGATAGCAAGAATTTAATCAATTGCCATCAGCTAAGTAATGACAAGAATTTAATCAATTGTCACTACGATTCAATGGCAAGAATTTAATCAATTGCTATTGAATTAAAAGCCTAACTAAAATTGCGTAATTAAAATTGGCATAATTGAAATTGAAAGAAAGTAAATGGCTGAATTGAAATAGTTGACAATGATCTAATCAATTGCCATTAAATTGAAATAAAGAAATTGATAGGAAAAAAATGACGTAGAGTCAATTGAAAACATTTTTAGTTGAAATGCTTGTTTTGTGGTGGTGCTGGACGGATTAGAATGGAATACAATACTTCTATTTATAGAAGTTCTATCTCAACTTATTTTCCTAATTAATTGCTAGAAAATCTCTTTGCTCCTTGATTTTCTTCACTTTATTACTCAAACTAAACCACGTTCCAGTAGTCTTTTGCGTCTCTTCTCTTCTTGCTTCAATAGGAAAGTCCTTGCTGAAATCTCTCCTTGATCCAGTCAAATGCAAGTTGTCGAATTGTTGCTGAAAAGTTGCTAAAGAAGTAGCTGGAAAGTTGCTAATTTTTAGCAACTTCTTTCCTTATACTTGGTCACCGTTTCTTCCCTTAAATTGCCCAAAAGCCATTTATCGCTTTTATATTCATGACGCGGCTGCCTTTTGTATTTTTCCTTGTTCCATCCAACTAGAATTCCTATAAAATAGGAATTCAGTTGTCTGATTTTCTTAAAACTTTAGTCTTTCCTTTCCTGTTGATAACCCAACTTGGATAACCCAACTTGAATAAAGTCAAATGTTTGTTGCTATATTTTAGCAACTACCTTGTTAATAAAGTGGCTGAATAACTTTCTCCAATACTTGCTCCTGATATTTCTTAACTAGCTGATTCCCTTGACGCCATGTTAAAAATACTTATCAGCTTTTCATTGGTCCACGTCATCGCTGAGATGGCTGCCAAGTTTTGGTGCCAACACATTTACAATAAGACTTTGTCACATTGCAGTTCAACTGGTTTGTTGTCTAAAGCCCCTTATGGCATCCTCATATGTGATGGCACTGTTTCTCTCTTCACCCAATCGAGGCATATGACACTGTTGGTGGTGTGAAGAGTCACAGTTTTGGTAATGGGCTAACCATCACTGGATTGAGGGTGAGAAAAATAGAGGTGTGGGTGGTGTGAAGAGTCACAGTTTTGTCAGCATAAGCTGAGACAAAATCCGGATACTTTCTTAGGGAGTTGAGCTCATCTTGGGAGAGCAAAGCACTGAAGCCAGTGAAAGCAGTGTCATAGGCGTCGATAAGCTGATTTTGGGTGTGGTGGATTCACGGATGGCCTATATTGTCCATATAGACAAGTCGTCCATACCCAGCCACCAGGTACACGGCCATCCTTTACTCCACAACACCCAAAATCAGCATACACGGCCATGATATTTTCTTATTGCTATTCTGTTTGGGTCTCAATAGTAGTACCCTATCATCACAAATCTAAAGGTATTTGTTTCTTCCTGAACTAATCACATTTAAGGATATATAACACACTAATACAACATATTAACATGATTTATTCATATCAACCAATCAAGTAATAAGTATACAACTCCCCACCATTCTGCAAATCTAAAGGTATTTGTTTCTTCCTGAACTAATCACATTTAAGGATATATAACACACTAATACAACATATTAACATGATTTATTCATATCAACCAATCAAGTAATAAGTATACAACTCCCCACCATTCTGCAACCTTTAAAATTCATTGAAATGGTTTCATTCAAGTTCTAAAATATCTTTTCATATGATTTTTCAAAAAAAAATAAAAAATAAAAAATAAAAAAAAAAGGAAAAGGAAATGATCTAAAAATCTGATTTGTAAAATATCTTTCCCAATGCTTCATGAATTTCGAATGTTTTACCCTCACCCTCTTTACCTGCAAAACAATTATAATATACTGATTTCAACACCATATTTTACTTAAAATTTGGAAACATCAAAGTAGTAGTCTATCATGTCAATGATAATTGAAGAGCTAATTCTTGTGATGCATCTACTTTTGTCTCCAAAAGTACATATATTTTAAAGCCAAATTGATCAATAAGCTAAAATCCCATGTACTAATCTATGGTATTATAACTAGTTCTTGTGTTGTTTCTACTTTTGTCAGCCATAGCTAGTTTAAAGTAAACTGATCATGTGCTTGATATTTGAAGAATTCTTGATACCTCACAATTCTTCAAATATTCTGCTTTTATAAATTTTAAGTTCACTTTAAACTTTTGATTTTCAATTTCTACGTTTAGAAACCGTAGCCTCTCTTCAGGTATTTTTCTCTCTAAATTGGTGTATTTTCTTGTCACATTGCTAACGACGACGTAAGAGAGTAAAAAGTGATTTCACAATGGAGAGATATTTCGTGTCTCAAGTATGTAAATAACATTCCATCTTCAATAATTGATGAGCATGACAACAATGGAACCATAAACATAAGCTTCAGGAATTATGGATTTTCAGGAGTTCCATTGCTGCTCATCACATCCTCAAGGATTGGGATCTCCCTCCCTCTTGCTGTCGTCCGCCATGGCTGCTGGATTGAAGATTCGAAGCCAAGGAGCTTGGATTGCCGTCAAAGGCTTGTCGACCGGAATTGTGCCAGATTGCCACCAATAACGGCTCCATAACCGTTATTGTTGGTCTTTTGTTGTCTTGGACCTGGGCCTTGGGCCGCTAAATTGTTGTCTCATTTGTTTGGGCTTTTCTTGTTCCCCAACTTTGCTTGGGTTTGTTTGGGCCAAAGGCCTTCTCTGTACAGTTCTCTTTTTTAATTTATATATTAGCTTCACATTTCGAAAAAAATAAATAAATATATGAGACTGTTTCTCATATGTGATGGCACTGTTTCTCTCTTCACCTAATGGAGGCATATGACACTGTTGCTGTTGACAGTGTCATCACATATGAGGATGCCATAAGGGACTTTAGACAACAAACCAGTTGAATTGAGTCTGTGAGAACCTTCTGCCTACAAGGGTGTGCAGGAATTTTGGTATTTTTTATTTTTTCTCCTCAAAAGTTCAAGTAATATTTCTCTTAGCAGCACGCACACCTACAATATTGTCCCTAGCAGCTCTTCTACTCTATGATTGGGCTAATTTGAATTTGACGGAAAAAATAAAGAAGAAATATAATTCCTTTAATTTCAGTGCATTTCCTTTTGCATTTTTTTTTTTTTTTTTTTTTTTTTTTGTTTAGAGCACGTGTATCGATTCCACAATACATGCACCATTCAAGTCAAGAGTGCAATTCAAAAGCGAGACCCTTGTACTGATATATAACAATACCAGGCAGTTTGATACGGATTAATGCGAGACTCATAATTGAGTAAGGGGACCGTGGATCCATTTTAAACATTCCAAGTTCAATGTCTTGCAAATTTATTAAATGAGACCACGGCCCAAGATTTTAGCCTATCCTAAGCCCAAAGTAAAACAACGGCTTAAACCTACTAAAAGAGCAATCCGGCCCTACACTAACTCAAGGCAAACGGTGAGAGGTTGGCACTTGGCAGCCACTTAATTGTAGTCACAAGTCAATGAAGAACACAAAAGTTTCAATTAGTGTAATTAATGACGTGGGGGCTGGTTCGGGATGGGACACTCTTTCTCAAGTTCGTCTCATTAATAAAAATGTTTTTTTAAACTTGATTCGGATTGCCTTGCATCAGAGTCGGGACGGATTTGGAGTGCCCCCAATATATATATTATTAACAAAAAAAAAAATTTAAACTTTAATAAATTTAAGATAAATTTTATATTTTTATAATATAGTCAAACATTTAACAATCATAATAATAAAAATATTGTTAAAATTTAAAATTATTATATGAAATAAAGGAAAATTAAAAGTATAACTAATAAAAGAATATTTATTTATGTATTAATTATTAATCGGAGGGGGTGTTGGGTTGGGACTTTGTGGGATTTAAACGCTCTTCACAAACATGTTCCTAAACTGATTATAAAAGCTATGAATTTATTTTAAATCTTTTGCAAATGTTAAAATCAAGGGATAATTTCACTGACACCTCCAGTAGTTTGGCCAAATATCAATCTAAAATATCTTTCGAAAATAACTATCACTCACATTACAAACGTTTGTTCTGTTTTTCACTCATACCCCAAAGTTAGTTTACAGATGTGTCAGACCACTTTTTACATGTAAAAAGACATTTTTACCCTTTGACTTTAGTTTGACCCTGACTTTGGTATACCCTCATTTTTTTAATTTATTTTTTTTTATAAAATATCAGTATTAAAAGACAATATGGCCCCTCAAAAATTTGTAAATTTACAAATTATATTATATATACAGGCAGACATATTTATACTTCTATTTACACACACAGACATATATATATATATATACACACACATACACACAAGCACAACACCACCACCAAATACAGCAGCGGAGTCGTTGTCGAATCCGACAACGGCCGCTCATTCGCCATCAAAGTCGACTCTCCCACCTTCCAAACCGATGTCTCCCTCGCCGCGACCTCATCTGCAGGTCGCTCGGATCTTCCAATCCTCATCATCGGACCCTTTCCTCGACCTCTCCGACTACCTCTAAGACCCGGATCTGTCTCGCTGGATCTCCAAGACCCAGTCATCTCCCTCTTCGCAGAGCTCGTCTCTGCTGGATCTACTGCCACCAGATCTGTCTTGTCAGCGCCATCAACATTCTCACAGCCATCTTCACTCTCCATCTCCAAGCTCGTTGTTGCCGCTACTCCACCGCCGAGCCGAGCTCTTCACTGCCGAATTGGAGTTGTCATCTCTCTCGCTAATCCACTCGCTACCAAGTCCTGCGAATCCTCCTCCAGTCGCCCCTCGCCGGTTTTCTCAAACCTAGATAATCAGTATATATATAGTTCTCACTGCCAATTCAGTCCACTGAGCTCGGCTGTGGCCGACGAGCAAGGGTCTTCAGACGGTGGCCGACGAGCAAGGGTCTTCAGACGGCGACCGGCGAGCAAAAGAAGCTTAGCTCGCTTCCTCTCTCCCGGCGATAAGCACTCATCCTCGCCATCACCGCCCTAAACCATGTTGCCGCTTCTGTCGCCTGAAGTTTCCCACAGTCGTCGGCGGCACCACCACCACCATCACCCCATCATCACCGACCACCAAACACCAATCTCTCTATACACTTTCTCTCTCTTCTGCAACACACCACCCACCACCAAAAAAGCCTTAACTTTTGGAACCACCACCCACCACCACCACCACGACGGCCAACAGTTCCATCTACCCAATTGTTGGGATATAATTGTCTTTTAACTAATCTGATATTTTGAAATAAATGTTATTAAAAAAATAGGGGCAAAGTTGTCTTTTCACATGTTTTTAACGGAGGCTGTAACGGAAAATAAAAAATGAATCTAAGTGATAGTTATTTTCGAAAGATATTTTAAACTGATATTTGGCCAAATTATTGGGGGTGTCAGTGAAATTATCCCTAAAATCAAAAATTACATATTTGCCATCACTGGAGGAAAGAACAGTATGTGCCAGTATCCAAACAATTGGTGATACCATGTATTTAATCTATTTTAACTTTCTTTCGTTTATTACTTCATATGTTGAATCTCTTGCTTTCTTTGCTTGCAGATGAAGATGTCTTAGAAGAGAGCGAAGATGACGAGGGAGGTAATAAAGCCGTTAAATTACTAAACGAGGTTGAAGGTGTAGACGAAAGTAGTGATGTTAGCAATGACGATCTTATCAATATATGAAGAGGATGTTTCATTCCTTTTTTCCCTTCCCTCCAACCAAAAAATAAAAACTTCATATATCCATCATCTTGAAAAAAATTTAATTGTGTCGGTTGTATTAGTAACATGGTATCACCATTGGATACTGACACATATTGATAAGATCCACTAAAATAAAATACTTTTTCTTACTTAACATGATACAATTAGTTGAAGACATATATAACAAAGTATTAAAGGTGCATAAACATAGCATTAAAGTTAAATCTTTGTCTATAGATGGGTTAAGTTCGTATGAGATATTATCTCATAAGGGGTGATCAACTACTTTTGAATTTGAAGGATTTTTGACGGGGTGCCTAACATATTTCTCAAGCAGAATTAAACTCCGGCTGAACCTTTAATCTGGTTTATGTAATTTAAAATAGTTCCTCTCAAGTTCTTAAACATCCTAGGGTGACCCAATACGCCAAACCTTTTGTTAGGTGATGACTCCAAATAAATAATCACTCGCAAAAGCCGCTTGTTGCATTGAACTCCTTTATTCCCTAATTAAAGTTTACTATAACCTAGAGGGCGAAAAATTTGTAGCCCATGACAATACTTACGCATTTAATATTGGTCATCAAGAAAATGGGAAACGAAGAGAGCACATTTTTCTTTTAGATAAACATAGTTGATTATTTGAATTATAATTTTTTTTATATTAATTTTGTGATGAACTTAGGATGTCACATTTATTAATTAATTATATTTAATTGGTTTATTTCTTAAATGGATATTGTGATACGGTCAATTTGCATAAAATGAAAATTTATGTTATTTATAACATTATTTATTTATTTTATTATTTGTTACATTTTCTTTTAATGTGCTTACAATTGTATAATATATATATGTGTGTGTAGCCGAAGTTTTGGTCCCGAAATTTTAATCCATAAATCGTATTACAAGTGTATGTACCTGTAGTTGAATTTTTACTTTTCTGTTTTTTCAATCAAAATTTTATAATGTATTTTTTTAAAAAAAAATTAATCAAATTATACTTGTAAGTTTCTCAATCTGCTAACGTATTTTACTAACCATGCCAGCCAGAACTCTTGGTCAATTATTTATAAAAATAAACAGTATCTCATCTTATGTATTTATCTCTATATTTCTCTACATTAGTCGATCCAAATCCATATTTAATCCATTATTTCATTTTCCTATTAAAAAGGGATTATTTGGGAAACAGTTAAGTAAAAACTAATTGTGTAAGAATGGCAAGAGAAGATTTTGTTGTAACATATTTAATAATATTAAAAAAAATACTCGTCTCTTTCAATAGGCAATTATTAAATTATATTTTAAAAAATAATCCTCTCTATAAATAAGCAATAATTAATTACTTTATTTTATTTTCCTTTTAATTACTTTAATTGAACTTATTCATATTAAAGTACCATTTATGCATATAAAATGCTACCTAGACCCATTTCATTGCCAAGCTGTTGCGGAGACTTAGCAATTCGATTCCGTGACCCAAAAAAAAACTATTAATTAGCTAATCGTATTAACCCTTTTGTTTCTGGGAAATTAATTAAAAACTTCATCATTTTTATTTATTTATATACATTACTATTAATTAATTCTTTATTATTTTACTATTTTTATAAAATAAGGACAATTTAAATATCAAAATTATAATACGCAATTTTTTAGTAATATTATTGAATAAATTTTTATACTAACCAAATACATACTAAAAAATTAATTTTCTTTTCATTCATTTTTCTTTTTATTTTTCATTTCATTTCATTTTTTTACTATTTTCATCTAATCAAATGAGGCCTAAAGAATATAGATAATTAATATACGATATTAAATTTTGAAAAAACGGGTTTTTTGCACTCCACAAAGTCTAGTACACTTTACCATTCATTTTTTATAATAAAAACTAGGTCGACTACAACAAATGCAAAACAAAAATGAGCAATACGCCTAAATGAGAGAAGATTATGTGAACTTCACATTAATCACTTTGGTTTTTACATTAACTAGTATGCTTAATTTTCTGCTTAAATAGCAATAATTTTTTGTGATACAATACATATACTACTTGCACGGTGGGGAGTAAATTGATTTTTTTTTAGATTTTATAATATATTTTGTATTATAAAAATATATTATATATAAGGATATAATTAATTTTTTATAATATTAAGAGAGATCAGAATAATAAATTTCAAACGTTCCACCCATATGAAATTTACCCAAACATAAGAAAAATAAGTGTAATTTACCCTTTTAATAACTTACTTGTTTATTATCATAATAATCTTCTTCCCCTAATTTTTGTTGATTTGGTAACCGGGTAAGCAATTAAAGAAGAAGGGATTGAAATAAGCATGGGAGGCTGTGATCCTAATAGTGCCGAGCATTGCAACTATATTTGCCACACCTTAGTGATTATATATATATATATGTATGTATATATATATATGTCTGTATATATATGTCATGATATAATTAATAATATATTAAAATAATTAATTAAATATGCGACTCAATATTTAATTAAATATTTAAATTAAAAGAATAAAATAATAATTACTAAATAAAAAATCTGGATTGGATACTATGTCCTTAAGACAATTTACGTCCCGTATGATGGTGACAGACTCTATAGCAATATTTAATTAAATATTTAAATTAAAAGAATAAAATAATAATTACTAAATAAAGAATCTGGATTGGATACTATGTCCTTAAGACAATTTACGCCCCGCATGGTGGTGACGGACTCTATAGCATTTGTCTCCCAGAATACAACAGTCTACATTCAGTAATAACACTTCAAACTCATAGATATGGCGAACCTCCTCTGTGTAATACTCTCTTTGACTCAAAATGTATCTATATTATATAAATAATGAATTGGGTGTAATCCGAACCAAATGGCTCGGACCAATTTCAATATGGCCCATTCATATTATTATTGGGTCTAAGTGGCTCTGACCACTTGACCTATTGTTTAAATCCATTTGGGTTGGGTTCAAGTCTAGAGAGGGAGAGAGAAGAAAATGAATGAACATTTTAAGCGTGAATTTCAAAATAAAAATGATAGGTATTTATAGAGGACATAGTGTCTCTTGGGATCGGGTGTGTCAGTTCCCCAATCATTCACTACAAGAAAAATAATTTTTAATCACGGACTTTTTACTGCGGTTCCGCATAAACCTGTTGGGATTAATATGCCTTGGCATAGCAAATTTCTATTTAGATTATAGTGACATATGTTCCTGACATATCTGAAATATTTATGATTTATACAATTGGTGAATTCAATGTATTATATTTCAATTCATTATAAAATTGATAGTGTCCACTTGATTACAAAAGATATTTATATATGTATGTGATGGCGATCAATACATGAATATAAATAGTAATTATAAATTGTTCATAGTCAGCAATTATGGATGTACTAATAATTAATTAAAACTTGAACTGGATCCGTGTTAGATTGAGATATATTGCGAGAGCCGTCGTATGCAATTATTCCCTATTACCGTCATGGCATTTGACTCTTAAGCATGATAAAAGTATAAACTCTTTTGTTAATTAATAATTACTTTGATTTGTTCGGCGGATTCTTCGGGAACTTTAAACCAACACTTTGAGTAGTTATGTAATTAATAGTTAGATGGTTATTTTTTCGATATTTGCATCATTACTACTTATATTTATTTTGTTTTGATTATGGTTGATCACAAAGTAAATTCGAAGGCCTTCGTGTGCTTTTAGATAAAATGATTTATTATATATTTATTTATTTAAATTATTATTTTTGTCAAACAAATATTTTATTATAATTGAGCCAGAAATAATCAAAGGTACCAAAATAAATATATTAATTAAGTAGTCGGATTGATAGTTATATTTATCAGATAACTAATTATGCATAGAGAGTCAAAGTGCAACATTGACTTAGAGGTTATTTATTATTTAATTGGAGTTCAATTAATTTCTTTTAGTGGAGTAGAAATTAATTAATGAATTAATTGAATTGGGTCCATGGACCGGGCCAATTATTAATTCATTGTAGCCAATAAAATAATAAGCCCAAAGGATTCTCACTCATAGCCCAACTTGATATTAAAATTCTATTAGATTTGAGATATGTGAATTAGAGATTGAGAATGATTTATTATTTCCTTTTCTTTATTTTTTTGTTGCCTATATATGTACATGGTCTATGTGTATTTTAGGAGTGATTTTTTTGGAAGAAGGAAAAAGGAATATATTATCTCTCTCTAGAAAATTAGGGTTAGTGTTCTCATCTAATGGAGGCTCCCACAAGCCTAGTTTTCCAAGGTCAGTCATGGAGGCTTATGAGTGATTCCTAAAGTCAAAACAATTACCAAGAAGATGGAGATCCAAGGAGAAGACATCTTGCTAATGAATTTACAATAAGTGAGAACATTCACTTTAGAGAAAAGATTTAAAGTTTTACTCAAACCCTTGATGTAAGTATTCAATCTGTTAATTGAATAATACATCATATTTTATTTTATTTTTGCATAAAACTTGTCTCTATGTGATGAATCAAAATCCCTCCAAAAGTTTTAAAACTTGCATGTTTCCCAACAGTAGTATCAGAGCATTGTTTGATTCATTATTAGAGATCATATTTTTTTTTTTATCAAAATTCATCATTCATGGATCCAATTTTGAGATGCATATATTTATTTATTAATGTATGTTGATGCATGAATTAATATATTGATACATGATGATGTATGTATAATTGTGAATGGATGATGATGTGTGTTTGGGCCATGGATGAAGCTTATAAGATAATTGAATGTAATTTTATTTTTAGATGAATGTAATTAAGGCTTTGATTTAACCGTTTGAAAGTTCAATAATGTAATTTAATTTTTTCCATTGTATTTCAAATTGTAAATTTATTTAAAGCCATGTAATATTTATCAAAGGATGCTATGAAGCTTCAAAAGGGTCCGAAAGGTTTAAATTATGCTTCAGTAATTTTCTGGAATTTTTTTAGGCTTAATTTAATTTTCTGGGATTTTTTCATATTTTTTTTGAAATTTTTCGGTGTTTTTCCGGTGACCAGAGCATCGCCAGCGGCGAGAAGAGGCGTCGGAGGAGGCTTGAATCAAGTGTAGTGCAGGGAGGGTGAGCCTAGCGCGTGTGGAACACGCGTCAGGAGGTGAAGCTTGAGAACATATGTTGGCGCATGCATCTCACGCGCCAGCCAAGGCCATTTCTCCCCACGCACATGGGGGTGCGTGTCTTGCACTGCTGCATGCCCCAGGTGCATGCGAGCTCGTGTAGGGCCTTCCGGGCGCCTTCCAAGCGCTATTTTGCTTCTCCAAACGCGTACTAGCTTCCTACAGGTGTTTACAAGCCGTTAGAGGACGCCCGTATAATACTTCGAGCAATTAAATGTTAAAAGCTGAATCCATTGACCATTTAAATTGCTTCTGCCTGTTATTTATTTATTTATTCGATGCATGGAATAATTAATTTATTATTATTATTATTCATACATTGGATCCATAATATTTATTTAAATGGCTTGATTTATATTAATTAAGTTATGAAAATTAATTGGATTTGATTACAAATTAATTAGAAGGCACTTATTGGGAAATGAAAAATTATTTTTGTAAATTATTTTTAAAGTGTGCCTTCAATTAAATATTAGTGAATCATTTAAAAGTCTAGTTATTTTCTAAATTTAATTGAATTAAAATCAAGATGTTTTTCATGCATCATATCATGTAAATGAATAAATTTAAAACTCTAATTATGTATGATTAAAAATTGAGTGGGAGCGGAGATTTTTATACATTACCCCATGGCATTCGTTATTAAAACTATTATAATTAGATCTTCAAAAATAAGGCCTCACGCATGATTTGAAGAGTCTTAATATTACAAGAATATTTATCTCATGAAAGTAAAAATATTAAATATTCATTGTAATTAGATTTTTAAAAATAAGGCCCTACGCATGATTTCAAGAGTCTAGATTATAATGACAAGATATTTAATATTTTATTTTTCATTAGAGTTTTAATAACGCTATACGCTCAATCTAAAATAAATAGTGTTAACTCCCCAACGGAGTGGTCTACACTAGGTGATTTTAGAAAGGTTAAACAAAATCGGGAATTATTTCATATGATAGACAGGGCATTGTCTTAAGAGATATGAAAATGATGGGATTTGCCCGCCAATAGCAATAATGAATTTCGCTAACTGAATAAGTTATGAGCGTATTGGTTATCCAATTTTTCATGCAGTGGTTAAGGGACCCACATACTATTTTAATGGAAGTGCTCATCTAATAGCAAATGAATCTCAGCAATAGTAATAATGAACTCCTCCATCAGGATAAGTTATTGACATATTGATTGTGTGATTTATTATACTACGAAATTGAGAGACTCACATTAATTAAAAGGGATTGTTTACCAATAATGATAATGATCTCTTATTCTATTTGAGATTTATTATATTACGTGGTTAACAAACTCATTTTAATTTTAAATATGCATGATAGTATTAATAATTCACCTTGCATATTGTATGAATGCATTTATATTTAGATATTATGTCTAATCCATTTTATCTGCTTGCTTACATATTCAATGATACTGGACCTTATTAATATTGACTGGAAAAGGAACTTAGATATTTTATTCACAACGTAGTGGTATAAAATGTTTTTACTACTCCTATACTTAATCTTTTTATTTTAAGATACCGAAGAGAACATTAATGCTTTTAATAAGTGAAATAAGGCAAATGATATAACTTGGTGCAATATTCTAGAGTTTATCTCGAATACGCTCCAAAGCTAACATTTACATTATTTTATTTTCTTTAAGCATCATGTTATATGTTAATGAGATGTTTTGGTGAGATTAGATAGAGCAGATGCCTAAGTACTATGTCAAATTTAAATACCATCAAGATAGCCTAAGGATTTCCAGTAAAAGATCGAATTTTAGAAAATGATTGTTTATTATTTAAAAATTAGCTGGAGATCAATAGGGCTGACTTGGGTAGTAAATTTGAAGTTGACATAATTATTGCCTTGTTACCAAACTCGTTCGACTCTTCTAGAGTGAACTAAATAAGGAACTAGTTTGAGTTTACACTCGCTGATATTCTTATAGAGTTGGTAACATATGAAGGGATAATCAAAAGTATAGGCGTTCCTATCAATCTAACCTAGTCTATACCATCTTCTTCTAGGCCCAAGTGGAAGGGCAAAGTAAAGAAGAAAGATGGTAATAGGACTAGACTAGCACAAAACATAGGTATTAAAAAGGTTAAAGGGAATAAGACAGTGTATGTTGAGGGCGAAGGAAATTGTTTCTTTTATCGCTGACTAAGACACTAAAGGACAAACTGTCTAAGCAATGACGTGGCATAGGAAAATGTATATTTAATCATTGATCCATGTTATGTGGTTGTATCTATTAATTCCTGATGTATAGATTCTGGAGCCAATAAATATGTTTACAATTCGTTGCAAGGATTTCAGGAATCCAGAAGTCTCGATGATATGGATATATATTTGTACTTGACCTGATGCTAAGGTTGTAGCTAAGTCAGTGGGAGTATTTCATCTGAAATTAGAGAGTATGAGGATATTAGTATTAGAGAACTATGCTTATGCACAGATGTTAGACGCAATTTCGTTCTTGTTTCACTTTTGGTTTATAAAAACTGTATTGTTATTTTGTAAAACTGCTTTTATGAAATTCAATAGATGTGCGATTGCTTCTGGTGTATTGAAAGATGGTTAATATACTATAACCACAAGCTGTTAAAATTTGCAGTATGTAAATACTAATGTTGCATCTTCTAGATTGAATGTTAAGAGGAAATTTGTTATTCCTGACTTATTGTATTTTTAGTGTCTATTTTTGGGTTGTAATTAGTCAAAATAAGATTTAAAAATTGGTTAAAGAAGGTTTATAACCTAGTGAGGCAGGGGAGTCTAAACCAACTTGTGAATCTTGTATTGAATGATAGAGAACCCTAAGGGCTTTAATCAGCCAAATGAAATAGACATAAAGAACAATTGGAGTCGGTACACACTGACATATGTGATCTTATGAACATCCAAGCAAGATTACTCATGTTTTGGATAAATTTACCTGTTGCGACACAAGTCTTAAACTTTTGGTATATTCTGAGAGTGTCAAAACTGATGTGGAGCACAGATTATGTAAACTTATCAAAACACTTCGATCTGATCGTGGATATGAGTATTTCTTGGGATAGTGCAAAGACTATATGGTCAATGAGGGTGTTGTGTACCAATTTTTTCAGTAATTGATGCTCAATGAATTGAGGTGTCAAATAGGAATAATAACATTCTGCTTAACATGGTCAGATCTATGATTTGATATGTTTCATTATCTCTTTCATTCAAGAGTTTAGCATTAATGATATCGATGCGTATTATGAACTACATTCCATCTTAGTCTGTCTCAAGAATACCGTTTAAGCTGTGTTTTTGACAAAATTTTAGTTTGAATCACATGCACATATGGGATAGTGTTGCACATGTGCGCTTGATATGGACAAGTAAGTTGGAAGCAGATCATAGGCATACTTGATTTGATGGCTACTCTAAATGCACTAGGATGGATTATTTTATGATCTTAATGATAAAAATTGATTGTTTACACTCACTCTTTATCTATAAGATGATCATATTATGAATCATATACCTTGTAGCATAATGTTAGAGAATATGGTATGAGTACCAGATGTACCACAAGTGACCACACTTATTATAGAGATTGAGAATAATACATGAATTCCTGATTGATGCGTTAGCATCATCTAATACACAGATTCCTATATCGGTACATTATTGTAGTGGGAGGATTATCATCCAATCTGACAGAATCATGTTTTTAGGTGAGACCTTTATGGACATCTCTGTTAAACATGAGTTGGACACAGTAAGCTACACGGAAGCGTGAACCGATATGGATATAGATCATTTTGGCAATTGCTATAAAATCAAAGTTGGAATCTATGTATTCTAATTAAATCTGGGATCTTGTAGAACTTTCTAGTAGGGTGATATTTATGAAAGTCAAGTTAATCTACTAAAAGATACCAGAAGATTTCTTAGTGAATAAATCATGAGTGTACAAGGGAATGCCAATATATTTTTAATTCTATATAAATTGATGACATCCTACTCATTTAGAATGATATGGAAAGTTTTGTCATCAGTAAAGAGGTAGTTGTTCAATTATTTTGAAATGGTAGATTTGTAAGGTGTAAGCTATATTCCTAGGATCAAGCTTTTACAAGATCAGGTTAAAAGGAAAATAGGCTTATCTTAATAATCCTACATTGATAAAGTTTTGACCAGATTTGGTATGCAAAACTCAAAGAATGAGTTCATGCATTATTGACATGGATTGCTCTCTCTAGTAAGTAGTTTTTCAAGACTAGCAGAGGAGATTGAGCAAATGAGACTGGAACATATGCTTAGGCATATGGGAGTCTCATTTATGCCTTGGTCTATACCAAACAGGACATCCGCTACATGGTAGGGATAGTCAGTAAATATCAGTCCGAACTCAGACTTGATAACTAGTCTGTTGTGAAAAATATCATAAAGTACTTTAAAAGAACCAATGATCTCGTACTAATTTATGGATGTGATGATATGGTCCCAGTCAGGTATGCTAGTTCTGATTTTTAATCAGATGTAAATATTATGAGGTTTATGACATAGTGTATATTCACTCAATAGAAGGGAAATCAGTTGGTAGATTATTAAGCAGATTTCAACTGCTGACTCAAACCTAAAGGTGGAGTACATTGCAGCCTTCAAGGAAGCAAAAAAAGCCTTTTGGTTTGATCTCATTGATTTAGAGGTTGTGGAGTATACTAGACTGCCTATCGAACTATATTGCGACAATAGTGTAGACGTAGTCCAAACCAATAACCCAAGGTTCCATAAAGGAACAAGGTACATTGAAAGGAAGTATCATATCTTACATGATATTGTCCGCCTATAAAATGTACTCATGGCTAGGACATTGTATTGGAATACAACTTTGTTGATCCATTTACAAAGATGTCATCGACCAATAGTTTTGATCAACACCTAGATAACATTGGAGTTAGATGCAATTTGAATTGGCTATGAGGGTAAGTAGGAGCTGTTGGGATTAATATGTTCTGGCATAGCAAATTCCTATTTGGATTATAGTGACATATGTTCTTGACATATCTAAAATATTTATGATTTATACAATTGGTGAATTCAATGTATTAAGTTTCAATTCATTATAAAATTGATAGTGTCCACTTGATTATAAGAGATATTTATATATGTATGTGATGGCGATCAATACATGAATATAAATAGTAATCATAAATTGTTCATAGTCAGTAATTATGGATGGACTCATAATTAATTAAGACTTGAACTGGATCCGCGTTAGATTGAGATATATTGCGAGAGCCGTCTTATGCAATTGTTCCCTATTACCGTCATGGCATTTGACTCTTAAGTATGAGAAAAGTATAAACTCTTTTGTTAATTAATAATTACTTTGATTTGTTCGGCGGATTTTTTGGGGTCCTTAGACCGACACTTTGGGTAGTTATGTAATTAATAGTTAGAGGGTTATATTTTCGATATATGCATTATTGCTACATATATTTATTTTGTATTGATTATGGTTTATCACAAAGTAAATTCAAAGGTTTTCGTGTGTTTTTAGATAAAATAATTTATTATATATTTATTTATTTAAATTATTATTTTTGTCAAACAAATGTTTTATTATGATCGAGTCAGAAATAATCAAAGGTATCAAAATAAATATATTAATTAAGTAGTCGGATTGATGGCTATATTTATCCGATAACTAATTATGCACAGAAGGATCAAAGTGCAACATTGACTTAGAGGTTATTTATTATTTAATTAGAGATTAATTAATTTCTTTTAGTGGAGTAGAAATTAATTAATGAATTAATTAAATTGGATCCATGGACTGGGCCAATTATTAATTCATTATAGTCAATAAAATAATAAGCCCAAAGGATTCTCACTCATAGCCCAACTTGATATTGGAATCTTATTAGATTTGAGACATGTGAATTACAGATTGAGAAAGATTTATTATTTCATTTTCTTTATTTTTTTATTGCCTATATATATACATGATCTATGTATATTTTAGGGGTGATTTGTTTGGAAGAAGGAAAAAGGAATATATTTTTTCTCTCTAGAAAATTAAGATTAGTGTTCTCATATAATGGAGGCTCCCACAAACCTAATTTTCTAAGGTCATTCATGGAGGCTTATGAGTGATTCCTAAAGGCAAAACAATTACCAAGAAGATGGAAATATAAGGAAAATGCATCTTGCTAAGGGATTTACAATAAGTGAAAACATTCACTTTAGAGGAAAGATTTAAAGATTTACTCAGAACTTTGATGTAAGTATTCAATCTGTTAATTAAATGATACATCATATTTTATTTTATTTTTGTATAAAACTTATCTCTATGTAATGAATTAAGATTTATAAATCAAAATCCCTTGAAAAGTTTTAAAACTTATACGTTTCCCAACAAAATCGTGGTAGAAGTGCCTTTTCACCACGGTTTCTAAGAAACCATGGTAAAAAGTCATCTTTCTACCAGACTACCACGGTTTATTAAAAACCATAATAAAAATGATCTTCTACCATGGTTTATCCTTGTGGTAAAAATATAATTTTCTACCACGGTGCTGGCCTATGGTAAAAAGTGAAAAAAAAAAAAAAAAAAAAAAAAGAGGAAAAAAAGGAATCAAGCTTCAACACCCGCTGATATTTTCATTACATGCACTGTGAAAAAGATATATATAAAATAAAATATATATATTCAATAGACAAAACTACACACACCCAGACAAAAACCATACACCCATACAGAACACACACACGCTTCTGGCCTAATTGCTACTTTCAGTAACATTTATTCATTTAGCAATCAATATTTCAGGTATATATAATTCAGTGTATGATCTTCACATTACTTCTTTTAATGGCTTGATTTGGTGCTAATTAACCAACTTGCATGGTAAGGTGAGGCACATAAAAAGTATTAATTACTTAATAAAAATATAAGGTTAGCATAATCTAACAATGGCCTAATTGCTACTTTTAGTACTTAATCAATAAATGAATCAACTAATGGAAACTTAGTATGTACCTATCTGTATTAAAAATACATATGAACCCTTAGATGTAAAAAGATGGTAGCAGAGACTCAAATGGCATCCCAGTGATACAAACAAGCAAAGATATTCAAGTAATAAGAGTGCACATATGGCCACAACCAATCCTTCTCCAAGCATCCAACTCTTTATGGCAATCTTATTAACCCTTTTGCTTCTGGGTTCAGGTAAAGTTCCATCTTCAGTCTTAGTTTTTGTGTTTTTTTTTATATCTTCTTCTTCTTCTTATATTTCCCTAATTTTTTCTGGGCAAGCAGCCGGTAAGGAAGATGGGAGTGGTTGTGTTCTTATAGGAGATTGTGTTCATATCAAGAACTGCAACGATAGTTGCCATATTATAGAATATCGAAGGGGAGAATGCATCACTGTTCCACATAAAGCTCCTGCATGCTGCTGGTTCTTGGATTGAATGTGCCTTCTTGGCTTTAGAGTATGTAGGGGTTCGTTTTCTTAACACAATAAAATACATATAAATGGCGATATCATATACAAATCTGAGGGATCCAGACAACATAATAGAATCTGAGGTGGAATGAGAGAGGTGGAAGCACAAGAAAATTTGAGAGAGAGAGGGAAGATGGCAGTGTTATAGTAGACCATTGACTCCCTTAATGAAGGTGTATGGAGAAAGCATGAGAGGTTATCTCATCCTCCCTTTTTGCTTTACCCCTACTTGGTCTTGGAGCACATCCTTATATAGGCCAAGTGAGAGGTTGGGTGATATCATATGACATCATATGTGGGGCCCATTAATATTATAATGTTAATTAAGATGGGCCTAAAATGTATGGGAGTCAAAATGGTGTCTCTTTCTACGAGTCAGGTCGAGTGTCAACTCAACAAGCCCCGAACTTCATCCACCAAACCAAGAATCTCCTCGGATCCCAAATAATCTCGAGTCCTGCTCCCAACTCAGGTCTTCAAGTCTTCGATCTTCTATTCAAGGTATACTGACGTGGTAAGTGTCATGTAATTTTGATTATTTGACCGTTTGACTTGTGGGCCAACGTTTCTGATGTGGCGTCGCTTGTTGATCATTTGACCAAGCTTTGTGGGCCATTGTTGATGATGTGGCATAGTCTGTTAACCATTTGACCAATAAATGTGGGCCATTTGAAGTGAGAGATATTCAACACCTGCAGAGTACAATTCCTGTCTAATATAAAATATTGAACTTCTTATGAATAAAAGGCTTCCTTTTCTTCATCATTTCAAAAGGCTTAATTTCCAGTTGTAACCCTTTTACCCGAACTTAATTGTTATGAATAAAATATATGGTGTTGATGTATGCAGTTCAATATATTTTTTTTTTTGGTATCACAAACATAGAACAATTAGGGGTTCGTTTGTTAAGGACATATTTTGATATGCTTGGCAAATAAGAAGCAAATAGCATCTTATAGAATAGTAATAGTGCTGTTGTTATAAACAAAGAGAACATGATCATCATAAGAATGAATTTGGGAGATTCCACTCACTGGCAATAGTTTCGGCATAGAACATTTGTTTTGCTTGATCGAGAACACTCTTAATCGCACTGATTCAGTAATGGCCCTAACGTATGGAGAGGAGTAAGAGATTTGTTTGCAAACATTCTATTGTTTCTCTCTTGCCATATGTGATACACATAGCTTGCCAATGTCAGCTTCCGGATTAGAACTCTGTTTTTCTTCAATTTTTGTTTCCAATTTGAGGAAGCCCAAATGAGCAAAGCTTCCAGATTAGAACTCTGTTTTTCTTTAATGACCCTAATATGTTTGTTGATTAACCAGCCTTGTTTATGAGTAGAGTTAGGAGATAATACCTGATATAATGGGCCACAGGGTAGCCAATTGTCAAAATAAACCATTTGGTATTGCCATTGCTGATTTTGTTCTTGATGAGAGGTTGAGCAAGCGATCTGTTTTGCATTAATTTTCTCCAAAGCCAAGAGCAATCATTTGGCATCTTTAGGTCCCCAAAACTTCTCTGCTTGATCAAAAACTTGAGAACTCCTTAGAATTTTGATTTGGTATTCCTTTTGTTGTAGCCCACCATCACATGGAACCACATGGCTACTTGAGAAAAGCATATCAACCATGTAGTGCTCAGAATTTCCATTTTTAGATATAATAGCATTACTATGCAATAACTAAAAGCTAGCTAGGTTCTGAGCTGGTTTAACCATTTTTTGAACCACCATAGGTCTTCTGACATGACTTTGCCTTCAGTACAGTCTGCTCAAAGCAAACTCAACCATTCATATATGTGACATAGCAATTATTGTGTTGTTCGAGTGGTTGTATTAGGAATTCGTATTTGAGACCGGTACTCTTTTTATCCCCTCTAACAAGTAACCCTAACATTAGCTTTATCTTTTGCGAAAAATAGAAAGAAAGAAAAACCCTAACATTGCCTAGAAAAAAATATACTGTATATAGAGTGTGTGTATATATATATGTGTGCGTGAGTGGAATGTAAATATCTTGGGGCATTAATTTTACCCTAGGATGGTTTGTAATTTGAGAAGCTAGATCAATTATATTAGTCCAGAGGTTAGTTATTTCCTCGTGTGTTAGCTCCATAGACAAAAGTAACAAAGAACCTAGGAAGTGGTGGATTAATAAGTGCATAACAAGGCAATGTATAAGCTAGTTTTTCATCTTTACAGGTTGTAAAGACACAAAATTGGGGTTCCAAATGACCCAAATCCTACCTAATGGGGCATGTATAGTTAACAAGGGACCACTGAGAAACGGCATTGTGAACTTGAGTTTCATTATGGGCTCTAATTTATTTTTGTTTTAATCAGTCCAACAAACATTAAATGATGCCCATTCATGAACTTAATTCCTTACCTCACTTTGTCTGGAGGGATTGTTCATCTCTCTCACAGTCCATGCAACAAAGATCATCGTCTTGGTGGGGTTTGGAGGTCACTAAAAAACCTATCGTCGTCCTTCCTAGGAGCTTTTTGTGCTGCCCTAGCAGCTAGCCCTTCTTACCTCTTTCCTTTTCTTCTTTCTATCTTTTGAAGTAAGTCCTATATAAGTTCTGTGAGGGTAAGGATCAATAATATGCCCATTGGCCAAAACATTCACAATCATAGGATCCTGACATTCATCCTCTGGTAGGGAAAGAAATCAATTCGCTGATAAGAGAAGTCATATCATCACCCTCATCATAGGCAGGCACCACGAACCTATTGGATGATTGGGTACGTTGGTCCAGACTTAATGGATGTGGGGGTCTCAGAGTTGTTTTGTCTAAGTGGTGTTGTGTATGTGAGGATCATATCCTGGATAACGGGAGACAACGGTGAGGTGATTGAGATAGGGCAGGCAGTGGGTTCATTTGGTTGGATGGGGCTAGGTCAGTGAGGGGATGTCGTATGCAGGGGTTTGTAACTGTGGTCGATCCGTGGAATGGGTAAATCAGAGGTCACAACCTTATCAGACACTGGTGAAAGTGCACTGTCCTTTTCTAGTGATTTTTTGAACCCACTTCATCATGGGTTTACCCTTGCTCATTGGTGCACTAGGGATCACAGCTAAAAGGAAGTTTGGGCAGTTATGGTTTGAATGACCAAAAAAATTACATTTGAGGACAAGTTTGTGGTTTCCATTAACCTACATTGATAGTAATGAACTCATTGACAACTTTGAGTTAGAAAGAGTCAATGAGTTGTTGATTGGGACGTATCTCAACACAAACACCAGTATATGATAATCTCTTTTGGACTGAGTCATTTCAGGGACTCCCACAACACTAGCAATGCAACAAAGTCCTTTGCTATTCCAATACTCAAATCTGTTTTGTATTTCTTCTGAGTTCAGCTCCATGGTCCACATCAGGTTGAAGTTGCTTCAGCTTCGTGTTGAATATATAGCATATTATCCCTTTCTAGTATGTCAACTACCTTTTGGATCTGAATAAGCTCTCTTGTTTTCCTTAGCCCTAGGACATAGGGCATAGCTATCGCTCTTGGATTATGTCATTCAACTGATCCATATGGTGTGCTATCCCAATTCCATAGCGAAACCATCTGCTTCTTCCTTAATAGGAAGAATCTTCTGTGTAAGGTCGGCTAGTATTGGTACGGTTGTCAGACTCACTTTTGGCCTCCATAGCCACCGCCACCACTTGTTCTTTTTCTAAGACAAAGGTTGTGAAGCCGGCTCTGGCCTATGCTGCTGGTCATTTGAATGAGTTTTTCTTCTTGACGCTGATTTTGGAGTTCTTTCGACTTTCGAGTGATTGGAAAAGCACTTTGACTTTCCCGTTTGTTTAGTAGATCCCCAGTCTTGGCAATGAAATGATGATGGAGGAGACGACGGCTATGGTGTCATGGGGATGACGATGTGTCAGACTAGCCCTATACCGCATAGCTTCTCTAATTTACCGATAAGCAAGAATAACTAACTTCTAAATATGTTAGGGCCTGTTCGGAGGCCCATATCTGATATTGTTTTGGTGTTTTGATTTTAGTTTTGGGCCAATATCATGTTTGGAGTGGGCTGATATGGTATTTAACAGTGCCAAAACATTATCATTTTTGGGCCAAAACCCATATCAACATTTTGGTGATATATGGCACTGTCGGTGAATTGTTCTGAAACCAAAACCAAACCAATCCTCGTTTATACTGTAGCGGTGATATCATGTATATAAGGTCGCATATCAGATTTTAGGTCATTTTTCAGCATCGTTTCTCTCTCTTCGCGTAGCTCCCTGAAAGGCGACTTCAGTGGCGATCCAACCTTTTCCACCACCGATCTGGCAGAGCTCCTCCACCAGGTACGTCATTTTGTGTCTCTGTTTGTATCTATAGATCACATATATCTTCGCTTTCGAGATTTACATTTGGGAGGTCCTCGTGTTCACTTTCTCTCTCTAATATTGTGACAATCAGAGTCTATATTGCGTTTCCAAGTTCTGATCTTTATTCCAATCATGTTGTGAGTGTTGTAATTTAGGGCATTTGTGTCCAGATCTCAAGTTTCTCCACCACCGATCTGGCAGAGCTCCTCCACCAGGTACGTCATTTTGTGTCTCTGTTTGTATCTATAGATCACATATATCTTCGCTTTTGAGATTTACATTTGGGAGGTCCTCGTGTTCACTTTCTCTCTCTAATATTGTGACAATCAGAATCTTTATTGCGTTTCCAAGTTCTGATCTTTATTCGAATCATGTTGTGAGTGTTGTAATTTAGGGCATTTGTGTCCAGATCACAAGTTTCATGAGAGGGTTTGATTTTAGCCCTGTTTCTGGGTTGTTTCTTCTATCAACCATTGTTCTGATATAAGGGTTTATATGTCATCCATCGATTGTGTGTGTTGCAATGTGGAAGCAATTAGAATGTTGACTGAGTTAATTATAACTATCGATTTTAGCGATATTTTCAAGATCTGTTCTTGGTCCAAATTACAATTTTGCAAAGGATCTGTATTATGTATAAATCAACCTAACAGGCTCTTATATCATATCAGGCTTGATCGTACATTAAAAAGCAAAATTAAAATTGATACTAATTCTACATTTTTAGTTTCTATTAAAATTTGAATTAAAATTACAATTAAATTCGTGTCCTACTACTATTATCATTATTTTTATTTTTATTTTGAATACTAATTCTACATTTTTAGTTTCTATTAAAATTTGATATTTTTTTTATTCTAAATATGTTTTTTAAAAAATTTATTTTTAGAATCTTTCACGTTTGTGTGAAGATTGTGAAGTATAAAAGAATTAGAAAATGGTGAAATATTAGAGAGCTTGCAGTAATTGATAATGTTTTAAAAATAGATAGATGTAAATATGTAAGTAAAGAATGTGTAAACTTTTAAAATTGATCCCTAGGTCTCTTTGGACATTCCAGGTGACCTTTTCATTTTTTTTTTTTTTTAAAATTTTTCCCACAGTTAATACAGCAAGTGGCTTCTTTGTTCCTACAGTGTTCTCTATCCTTAGAATTGCCTTTCTTACTAGATTTTGAGTTGAATTTAGATTTCTACAGATTTTTTTTATTATTAATTTTTTTATAGTACTAAGCAGGGCAATATTGTCCTCTGTTTTACTTCTAGAACTATTACTTGGTAGACTCTTCCCTTGGAGCTTTCTGGTAATTGTAATAATATCCTTTGAACAAGGTACATATGGAACCATTTTTCTTAAGACCTTTCATTTTTTTTTATCATGATAAATTAGAGTGAGGGAGATTCAAAAGAGGGCAAAACCATTCAGATCGCTCTACCAACTAAATTGTTTGAATGATCAATTTGTTGTATTATATTATTTAAGGACAAATGGGAGGACAAAAGATTCGACAAAAGGATAAAATTTAAACATTCATCAACTTTTAAATTCTCAAACTTAGGATGATGAAATCTACAGCCAATATATATATATTTTTTTAATTTGTGCATTATATTGGCTAGGCCCCGCCAATATTTTAATGTATGCTTCACAGTTCTGTAAACATTCAAACCAGTATAATTTAGACGACTTGAAAAAGAAGAATAAATACAAGTAAATCCTAGAATAAAATTTAAACTAGGGAATTCAAATATCAACAGAAAATGGAGTTTCACTATTATCTTTCCACAAGACCATAACCAACAAAAACAGACCCTAAATGTAAAAAACAGAACAAGACTTGAGAATACAAGAATTAGAGTACTAATCTTGATAACAGAACAACTTCCAGCTACAGCACCAAGAAATCCAAACAAAAATATGATTGTTGCCATCCAGAGGTATGACTTCTGTGAAATGTACTTGCAATAATATTTCCCTGAAATTTCGTAAAGAGATAAAGACAGTACCTTGTGTGTTGTACTGCTATATACCACTTTCCTTCACCTTGCTCTTCGTGAGATGAAGTGTTTTATAGACAGTACATTTTTTACTTATCATTGACGTGTTGAATTATGAGTCAAAACACAATTCAATATACTAAACTGTTCAATTACTTAATAATAATCAGATGGACATGAACAATGACAATGTTGAGCAATACCCATCAAGAGACATTCATTCTCTTGATGGTGACAATGGTGAGGATGTTGTAGTTGTTGAACAGGCCGATGCCGCTGTTTGGTGTAATGCCCATCAAGAGAAATTCATGCTCTTGATGGAGGAAGAGGTTGGAAAAGGAAATCGTACAGGCACGACTTTTAATCCAAATGGGTGGACACATATTGTGGACGCAATGTTATTAGAAACTGGAAAGAAGTACACGAAGGACCAATGTAGACAAAAATTCAATAATATAAGAGCATTGTACAAAGATTGCAAACAAATATTATCTGAGACTGGTGTAGGGTACAACAGTGAAACTGGAATGATTAACTTGGAAGCTGAAAGATGGGTTCGATTGTGCAAGGTTAGTATTTCAATACGTGTCTATTTACCATACATACAGTAAGTAATTAGTGATTTAGTATTAAAATGGTTTGATGAACAATAATTGTAAGTTGATAACGTGTAGGTTCTCAAGCATGGAAAAAAAATAAAAAAACAGGGGTGTAAGAATTATGAGCAGATGGTAAGGATTTTTGGGAATACACATGCTACTGGCAAGCATGTTCATCCTTTTACAAAGCCACCCAGACCTCACCAAGTGCTAACAATGCCTCAAGTGGCAACACATGAAGCTCAAATTCATAACATTGAGGGCAATGTGGGCATGACTGATGTAGAACGACCTAATGTAGAAGGACCTATTGACCTCAGTCCTACTCCCAAACCTATAGCTAAGAAACAGAAGAAAGAAACTTTTTCAGAAACAATGTCTTTAGTGATGGAATGTTTGACTAATATTGGGAACGCAAAAGCTGAAAAAATTGCAAAAGCCATAGCAGAATCATCTTCTAGTTGTCAACCATCTCGATTTACCGAAATGCCTGAAGTGACATCTCCCAGTAAAAAAGAAAAAGAAATGGATCCCCAGCTTGAAGAGTGCGTCAAGATCGTCAACACATTAGTGGGGATTGATGATACCCATTATGCTAAGATCATAAGGATGTTTGGTGAGGACAAGGTGTGGAGGGATATATTTCTTCGCATTCCTGATGAAAGGAAGGTTGGGTGGGTGATGAATCAGCCTCTATGATTTCTTCGGTATCTTACTTTTATGTGCTTTTGGATGACTGTTTTATAACTGCTTTTACATTACTGTTGGATGACTGTAATGAATTTTTCTTATCTACTGCTTTTACATTATTGTTGGAAGACTATATTTAATTCCTCTATCTACTGCTTTTAAATTAATGCTGGAAAACTATTTATGTTCTACATCTATTGCTTTTACATTGTTGCTGGATAATTGTATGATTTGGTATGTCTTTTCCATTTTGCTTCATTTTTGTTACAATAACTGCTTCTGTTTATTCTTAAATAGGATAGTAGCTATGGATATAAGGACAATATTAACCATTTATGATGATGATGATGAGGAGGAAATTCTTGTATTGATCGCAGCCGTATATGAGTACTATTATAAACATTTTGATAAACAACGTTGTAGGGATTCCATGTTACAAGGGGAAGATTACATATTCGAGGTCTTAAATGGACATGAAGATAGGTGTTATGAAAATTTTCGGATGTACCCCAACACCTTTAGGGCATTGTGTCGTGAGTTGAAATTGTTAGGATTGAAAGATTCAACATTTCTAACGGTGGAAGAACAAGTTGCAATTTTCCTACTTACCGTGTCTCACAATGAAAGGAATCGTGTCGTTGCTGAAAGATTCCAACACTCTACATCCACAATTTCATATCACTTTCATACTGTATTAAAGTTAATTTGTGAGTTAGGGACTAAGATTATTGTTCCCCCGGATTTGAATGAAATTCCTAAAGAGATAAAGAACAATCCAAAGTTTTACCCATACTTTAAGAATTGTGTAGGAGCCATAGATGGTACTCATATCCATGCTGTAGTGCCAGTTGACCAACAAATACCCTTTCGTGGTCGAAAGGGTGATACGACTCAAAATGTCATGGCCGTGTGTTCATTTGATATGAAATTCACATACATTCTAGCAGGGTGGGAAGGGTCTGCTAATGATTCGAAGATTTTAAATGAGTGCATTCAGAATGAGGATTTCAATTTTCCATCACCACCCGAAGGTAAAAATATTAAGTTTTCATATTTGTGCATTTTACATTACAAATACGTTAAATTTAATACTTAACATACTTAATATGACAGGTAAGTTTTATTTAGTCGACTCTGGGTACGCCAATCAACCGGGGTTTTTGGCCCCTTACCGAGGTCAACGTTACCATATGCAGGAATATCGTAGACATACTAGAGGACCACATGGTAGAGAAGAGGTGTACAATTTTAGGCACTCGTCATTGAGGAATATCATAGAGCGATGTTTTGGGTTGGTAAAGATGAGATTCGCTATATTGAAGCAAATGCCCCCTTATCACTTTGACACTCAAGTTCTTATTGTCATTGCCTGTTGTACATTGCATAATTTCGTAAGATCCCAAGGTGAATCTGATGAAATTTTTGATTCTGAAACCCCTCAATCTTCACAAAATGAACTTGATGTGGATGACGATGTTCAGGTGGTCAGTGCTACTAATACACAGATACGACAGATGGATATTTATCGTGATGGTATTGCCAACCTAATTTGGGAGCACTGTAATCACTAATTATAAAACTGTCTAATAGTGTGTAGAATTAAAATATGGATGCCTATAATAACTAATTATATTACGTAAATTAAACTCAGATGCTCCTTATTTATGGATAACTGTAATAACTAATTATATTAGGATATCAAATATTAAATGCTTTAGTACTTGTAGGCGCACTTATGTATAGGCTTGAAGGTGAGCGACCACAATGTGCATGTGGTAGAGGTCCTATGCATCTGTATGGGGCTCGAACTCCAAAAAATGATGGTCGACAATTCTATAGGTGTCCGGCTCGGGAGGTATGGTCAATTACTTTTAGGTGCTATTTCTGTTACTGTTTCCTAATTGTATAATTTATATTTCTTGTAGTCACATATGAATGCATTTATGTGGGTGGATGAGTTGCACCAAGGTGCACAAGTTGAAGAACAGGTTCAATCTGACTTGGACAGAGTCATTGCAATGATTCAAAATGAACAATGTAGACAGAAGTACATGCTCTTCCTAGGTTGTGGATGTCTTGCTATCACAATCATATTTATTGTGATTGTCCTCTTGTTGCTCATTATCGTTGTTATTGAAAGATGAAGTTAGATAAACTTCCATCTTTTGTAATATATGACATGTAATATGTATTTAGTTAATTTCCTGTGTTTCATTTGGTATGTAATATATACTTAAATGGTATATTTTGAACTACGTATTAGTTGTTGTTGTGTTATCTTCTCTGTCATTTTGGGAGTGAGCTTTAGGGTATTTGTAAAATTTGCTACTGAGGTTATTTACACTCTATTTGCGACATTAGAGAAAAAAAAAGGTTAGATATATCTTGATTACTACTTCTAATTATTTCATTCCTACCGTGTGTTATTTTGTTTTTCTCTAATGTTGTTCATGTCTTTTGTTTTGCATGAGGTCATTTACACTTTAAATTTACAACTAAGCTTGAAAAAAGGTTAGATATATCTTATTTATTACTTCTAATTATTTCATTCCTACCGGGTGTTATTTTGTTTTTCTCTAATGTTGTTCATGTCTTTTGTTTTGCATGAGGTCATTTACACTTTAAATTTACAACTAAGCCTGAAAAAAGGTTAGATATATCTTATTTACTACTTCTAATTATTTCATTCCTACCGGGTGTTATTTTGTTTTTCTCTAATGTTGTTCATGTCTTTTGTTTTGCATGAGGTCATTTACACTTTAAATTTACAACTAAGCCTGAAAAAAGGTTAGATATATCTTATTTACTACTTCTAATTATTTCATTCCTACCGGGTGTTATTTTGTTTTTCTCTAATGTTGTTCATGTCTTTTGTTTTGCATGAGGTCATTTACACTTTAAATTTACAACTAAGCCTGAAAAAAGGTTAGATATATCTTATTTACTACTTCTAATTATTTCATTCCTACCGTGTGTTATTTTGTTTTTCTCTAATGTTATTCATGTGTTTGGTTTTGCATGATGTCATTTACACTTTAAATTTACAACTAAGCCTGAAAAAAGGTTAGATATATTTGTTTACTACTTCTGATTATTTCATTCCTACCGTGTGTTATTTTGTTTTTATCTAATGTTGTTCATGTGGTTTGTTTTGCATGAGGTCATTTACACTCCAAATTTGCAGTTTAGCCTGAAAAAAGGTTAGATATATCTTATTTACTACTTCTAATTATTTCATTCCTACCGTGTGTTATTTTGTTTTTCTCTAATGTTCTTCATGTGTTTTGTTTTGCATGAGGTCATTTACACTCCAAATTTGCAGCTTAGCCTGAAAGAAGGTTAGATATATCTTGCTTGAATTAAATTTGTGGACGGTGTCCCTTGTTAGTTGAATTTTGTGGGCGGTGTCCCTTATTGAAATAATTTTGTGGGCGGTGTCCCTTATTAAATGAATTTTGTGGGCGGTGTCCCTTATTGAATTAATTTTGTGGGCGGTGTCCCTTGTTAAATGAATTTTGTGGGCGGTGTCCCTTATTGAATTAATTTTGTGGGCGGTGTCCCTTGGGTTTATTGTGTTTTGAAATTTTGGAAATGTCCATTTTTAAGGGGAAGTCATGCCGGATTTTTTTTTAAAAAAATAATAAAAATTTAATTTAACTCTGCTTTATATTTTGCTACTATAGGTAATGTCTTGTTTTACATTCAAATTCATTTTTTGCTACTACATTGAAGGACATGGCAGTAAGTTGTAGGCAGTGGCACCAGCGGGATTGATAGGAAGCATTCTCTAGTTGCTGCAACTCCAGAAAGCTAGTGATCTCTAAGTTAATCAAATGGAGGCCTATGCAAGTATAAAAAAGTGGGTGTACATTTTATGGAATGAATATTAGTGATCTCCAATTATGTGTATATTTTTTGTAAGTGTAATGAAGTGTGTGTGTACTTTCAAATATTTTAAAGGAATGTCTAGCTTCTTATATGTGGAAGTATATATGTGAATGATGCAACACTCAAGTTCTTAAGATTGTGATGTATAAAGCAAAACTATACGTGGAAGTATATATGTGAATGTCGTTCAGTCTTGTAAGAGGGATCTTCCTTGATTGCTTACTTTTAATCTTTATTCATATTTATCAATTCTGCTTATGGTTGGATATTGTATGAAATATTCACAAGTCCGTTATCAAAATAAATACTCAACAAAAGGGGAAATGGTCTTATGACTAAACAAAAAAAAATATTACCAATTTGAAGGACCTCCACTGCAAAATTTCAAACTAATCTAAGTGAAGTAAAACTATTTACAAGCTTCAATGTTCACCAAATTTCAACTCTGACCAATTCAAGACGATTAACGTTTTGGCTTTGTTTCTTGTTAGTTTTAACTACAAGGATCTCTCTCTCTCTCACATTCTTCATGAATATATATATATATATATATATATATATATATGAAACAAAACAAAGTTAAATGGAATGCAAGCCAAAAGAAAAAGATAAATGGAGTGCAAAGATCTACTCTCATTAAAAGATTATTACAAAGTTAGATTTGTAATTTGGTTGCCATTAATCATGTTTATGCAGATTTATTCATTATTACAAAGTAGTTTGGTTGCCATTATACTTGTAAATTTAACAAAAAAAAAATTTCCCAACTCTAATGCAGATTTTTTTTTTTTTTTTTTTTTCCATAAATTATTTCAAATCATAAAGAAAAATGGACTATTTTACATATAAACTTATAATTGTATTCATATATATAATTTTTCAAAACAAAACAAAACAGTCTTTACCAAACAGGTATTCTGTTATTGATTCAGAATTTTTAATAACAAAACACTATTCTCAAACGTGTTTTGTTTTTGAATTTCTTAAAACGCATGACAATACCAAACGCGTTATCATGTTTCTGATATACAATTATTAAAAACAAAACAATCGTTACCAAACATGGATCCGATTTCTACTAAAAACATACCAATACCAAAACAGTTGTTTTCATATCGTACCAAACCATAACATATAACGTTATCGCCATCCAAACGGACCCTTAGTAAGTAGGTTTTTAGGAACAATTAATTGTAATCAAAATGACAACTTTAATTATTTTGTCATCAAATAGGTAAGAGTATATAAATTAGGGTAAACCATATTGACCTCCGTTGAGTTTTAAACAAATTACATACTTTTTACATTGATCTCCCCTAAAATTATTATTTTTATTTGATTCAAGAAAAAAAAATCTAATTAGATAATGAAATACTAATAATAATAATATATTAATAGAAAATACTAAAATTCAATAAATGAAAATCTAACCAGAGAATGAAATGTATAATATTAAAAAATCTATTTAATAATATAATAGTAGAAAATACTAAAACTAATAATAATATAGTAGTAGGAAATCTACTTAGAGAAAAAATAAATATTTAAAAATTAAAGCCCTGAAATACAATAAAAGAAAATCTAATTAGAGAAAAAAATATTAATATTAAAAACTTATTTATATAATTTACTATGAGTAAATCTAATTAGAGGAGAAATACTAATAATTATAATATAGTAATAGAAAATACAGGAAATCGAATTAGAGAAGAAAATATATAATTTATTTTAATAAATACATAACAACATTTGTTTATCAAAATGTTTAAATAAAATCATAAATTAAGAATTCTATATACAAAATTATTTGTATCTTTAATTTTTATAATGTTTTTTATTTCAATAATTAATAGATTCTTGATCCTTTACAATTTTTTTACTTTGTACTTTATACACATACTTTCACTTACTAATATATGTTTTGAAGCGTTTGCGAAGCATAGCAATTTAAAATTAAAAAACATATGTATAAAAATGAATTTGTGTCTACAATATCAATTAATAACTATAAATTACAAAATGTTGCTTCGGATTTATGGTGGTGGGGGAACTGAATCCGCCAAATTAGTGGTGGTAGCGGTGGTGATGATTTGGGTTAACAAGACATTAATAATGCATTTTTCAAATGCGGCCTTAGGCTAAATGCCTCAATGGCCAAGCTATAAAACCATCACTAAGAAAAATGATAGTATTTCTGTCCTATATTAGTAGTCCATTATTTCATTTTTAGATGTTCCAAATTAGCTGTCCACTTTGAAAAGTGAAAGCAAATAAGTTTTATCTTTCCATCATTACCCTTTATATTTTCAAAAAATTTAAAACTTGGTAACTATACATATTTAAAGTAAAAAGGAGAAGTTGGTAATTTAAAAAAAGGATAATGCACTAATGGCATGCCCCCTCAAAAACTCCAATTTCTAAAGATAGACATCTAATATAAGACGGAGGAAGTACTATTTGTTTGATGAAAAATGATATGATAACCGAATCAAACAACCAAATGAGAGACGAAATTTAATGTGGCTCGGCCACGTCAAATTATTTTCTAAAAACATAAACACCTAAGATGCTCCTACTTCTTCATTTCTCTCTCTACCTCTTCTTCTAATTCTCGATTTTTTTTCTCTATTCAATCTCATCTCCGATTCTGGTTTTGTCTCTCTCCTCTTGATTCTCGATTTTTTATGTTTTGCCAAGCACCAAACAAAACAAAAAGGAAAGAAAAAAAAAATCAACAACTGTTGTTTCTCTCCTTCAGATTTTCTATCCATATGAAGAGATGTGAAAGGGGCTTCTTACTTCCCAAACATATCCTCCTACATCTATATATAAATGTTGGTTTATCAAGAATACGCAAGAAAATCACTTCCAATTGTTGATTAATCGCCAAAGATGGCTTAGAACCGATAGTTCATTATCTAATATATCTTTCCGTTCTAATACTCTATCCGGGAGTTATCAGTATTCGAACTTTCGATTGATCCGAGCACTTGGGACCCTTTAGATGAAGACATGGTCTCTCTAGTTCCCATTAAATTTCATTTGGATGAGGAGCCTTATAAAAATCGTATCGATTCTTATCAAATAAAAATAGGGTTAACTGAGGCTGTTCAAATAGGCATCGGCCAACTAAACGTATTCCCATAGCAGAAAATCAAACAGAAACTTTGAAAAGATTCACCCATTTCAGTTGTTTTTCTTCTCTAATTAAATTTTCATTCGTTTAGAGATTAATGTGTCTTGTAATGGCAACTTTTGTGCATATTTATTTACAGAAAAAATAAAAAATAAAAAATTCTCGTTGGATAAGAAGGTATTTATATTCGTTGTCTCGTTGGAGGTATAATCTTACATGAATTTTGGGTTTTCTCTCTATAATACTCTGGATATGTGTATGCCTAAAAATCCAAATGATTTGACATAGAGAGGAGAGAGAAACGAAGAGGAAGAGACAGAATATCCAAGTGATGATAAGGAATAGTGTCTTACGAGCAATGAAATTGTCTAACATGCCCAAAGTCACGCCAGGTTCGGTGTTTTTTTTTTTCAGTAGAAACCTTCTTTTTTGATACTAACTGTAAATAGTAAAACTTATCGGGGAAAAAAAAAATAAACAAACAATTATGGATTTTGTGATTGACACACTAGTTCATTTCCAGTATGTATGAAATATACACAATCACCACATAAATTGCAAATGATATTTGAAGTTACTGAGGTATCCTCAACTTTGACTGTGCTAGTTTATGTAAAATTAGAACTAACTTTTATAAGAATGGTCTTAAGTTTTACTGTAATCCCTATTTATTGACGGGATTATTGCTATATTTTGCACAATCTGGCGTGAAATTTGTTTTTTCGTAGGGAAAGGGAAAAAGGTAAAAAAGAAATATATATATATCTAAGTAAATCAAGAAAAGCAATTGAAACAAAAAGTAGTATTTGTATTGTTGAAGGAGAGGAAAGTCTTCTTCAATATTCACTTATGCTACAATTAAAAATCTACCTTATAGTTATTTTTGAAAATAAGTAACATATGCTATCACCACTTTGTCCTAAAAAAAGATTGCTCCATATCACATGGCCTTCAATCTTATAATTTTTTTTTTTTTTTTTTTTTCCAAATATATTTAGTATCAGTCAATTGTATTCTAGCTCACTATCCAACAATTCTAACCAATTACATCCTCACCGAGACACAAGCAATCACGTGAAGGTATTTCTAAAAAGAGTACAGTACACTAACACCACTTGAGGTTTGACAAAACGACATAAATGAAACTTAGCCTATTTTTGGACAATGACACCCCCTTGAAAAAATTCCTTCCAAACAATGCCTTAAATCATATGAAAAAACAAAATTATCCCTTGATATTAAATTTAGATTTATGGTAAAAAAACAGACTTGTTAAAAGGACACAATTGCCCCTGAATGGTAAAAGGAGAGAGGGATTGCAAACAGAGCGATATAGAGAGAGAAAGATAATAGTTTTAGAGAGAGAAAGTGAGGGTTGCTGAAGAAAATAGAAGAGTTCATTCAAGAAAATAGAATTGAGTTAGGGAATTTTGTGGTACGTAAGACTCTAATCGATGAAGAATTTTGAGTGAGTTATATATATACATATATTCTAATGAGACATATTCTAAGCCATGAAATTTCTCAATATTTCTTATTTTCACAAATGACTCCAGCATTAGATAGAAGCTTTACTGTTATAAATCTAGCTTTTGGCTTGTTTGCAAGACCTGTTTAATATATTTTTAATCCAGTTTATGAGTTGGGATCTATATGTTCTAATTTTAGGTTGTGTTAATTGGAATTGGGGAGTATGATGTGTATGATTTTAGTAAAATTTTCTGTGTTTCTTATTTTTTTAATTTGTCCATTGATCATTTCTGTAACAAGTTTTTTCCCCATTTGTTTTATTATGTGCTGTTCTGCTTGATGCACTATAATATAGTGATGGAATGAATCATTGACACGGTGTTGATATATATATATATATATACGCGCATGCGCGTGTATTATATAAAAAAATAAAAATGGAAGGATACAAGAAGAGAAGGAAAGAAATGGGTTACTAAGGTTAGAAAGTTAATTTCAACATTTAAATGGGTTAATATAAAAGTCAAAGGACAAAAATGTCAATTCATTATTATTGGGTGTCTTTGGTAACTGTATGAAACTTGAGGGATGTCATTATCTAAAAATAGACTAAGTTTCATTTGTGTGTCATTTTATCAAATCTGAGGGGTGTTGGTGCACTTTATCCATAGTTGTTCCTAACTTAGGATAGACATGATACCCTACCCATTCATCTATAAGAAAGAGAGAACAAAGGCCCTGTTTGGTTGCTGTTATGTTTTAGGGTCAGTTTGGTGCAATGAAAAAGGGAGGAAGGGAAAGTGACGGAGGGTGATTAAAAATTTGTGTTTGACATAAATGATTGAAAGGAAAGGAAAGGAAAGGAAATGGATGGTTTTGGAGGGTTAGCGCAAGGCTCAAACAGTAACTTCCTTATCTTCCCAAAAAATAGGAGGAAATGGAAGAAAAGGGAATGAGAGCTTGATGTATTTTTAGTGATGCCAAATTTACCCTCAAGATTACTCAAGTTTGCACAATAAGAATTACAAATACATACAAGTTAGAAGTTACAGAGAGATCGAGAGATGGCGGACAGCGGCTGAAGCTTGCGAACAGCGAATCCGAACTGGAACAGCGGTGATGGAAACTAAAAGATATGGGTTTTGATTTTTTGAACAATTTGAAATGATATGCCGATATGGGTTTTGAACTTTTGATTCTTGCAGACAGATAGATAAATTGAATATATGGATTTTGAACTTCTGATTCTTGTAGTGTACAGAGAGAGAGAGTTAAGAACGTGAATAGAGATGGAGGCAGCGAGATAGGGAAGGTTGAAATGATTTGCCCTAAATTTTATTTTTTCTTTTCTTGGCCCATCATCCATGGGCTAATAAATGTATAGGAGACAAATATATATATATATACACACACACACACACACACATTTATCTTTTAAAATAGAAAATGGTATAATAGTAAAATTTTTAAAATAATTGTCTTTCCTATCTTTTCCGAAACATAATTATTATACTTCATTTTCTTTTTCTTCATTAATCAACCAAAGACGATTAAAGATTAAAATTATCCTTCCATAACTAATGTAATGTTGCCTTAGTGTTTTTGTTGCAATACTCTAGCGCTAGATTTGGTTACAACATGTTTGGCGTACATTGGAGTGTTTCCAACGGTCTAAAAACATTTCATAAAATGGGGCCAAAACCTGAAACAAGAAATAGGTGTTTTTGAATGGGTTAGCACTGTGCGGCTAGGACGAAACAAAAATAAGTGTTGTAATAAACTCGGCCATTTTACATTTCTCTGCACTCTGTCTTTTTTGAAGCGCTATCCTTTGGCGATTTGGAGGCGAGCAAACCCTATCCTCTGCTATTTGTGAACAAGAACCTCAAGAACAACAAAATCTCACTGTAAGTGTTATAGACCTTCCATTTTCAGGTTTGTAGGGTTTGTTTTTGTTCGATTTACTCTTGAAAACGCATGAAAAGAGTTTTTTGTGTACGATTTGTTCGATTTTCTCTTCCATTTTGTTCGATTTTTTGTTCAACTCGTTTGATCTGTTGCCGTATAGGCCATTTACATCAGAAACTTGTCTCTGTAAACTTTAATAATTCGTGTTAAGCCATTAATCACAAATTTACATGAATCCCATATCTTAGAACTTCATGATTTTCACATATCTATAATGCATAAATAAATGATTAGATATAAATACCTTGATACATGATATCAAATATTGTTGAGATTAAATCCAATGTCCAAATCCTTTAACCACGAATTAATCTGCAACTCTAATCAACAGGCAAAGGTGGAAACTGGTTTCTCTCTCTTGACCTTTTGCACACATAAAACTTTACGTGTTGTAGCATTAATCGTACATAATTGATGGAGTATAAGCACTTTTATAAAGGCAGAGAGATGACCAGTTTTCCTTTTAGTAACATAATTATACTTTCCATCGAAGTAAGGAATAAGAAAGGAAAACACTTCTCCAATAAGTAATTACCAAAAAGGTAATTATAAGTTGACCAAAAATAAATAATATTAATTGATATCTATTTACTTAGCCACCAAGTAATATGTCACATGTCCAAATCATGTGGGCCACAATTAAATAAATAATCTTACATTCTCCCACTTAGCACATATGATAATTTCTGTAGTGGTTTTGTGCACCATAAATCAGATTAAGGTATTAAGTTGGTCATCATAAATACCATGGTAAACAAACTACCAATGTGAGTCATGGCGGTTGTATGTCCCTAAATGACACAGTCCCTTCCATGTACCACAATACTAGTAACCTATTCAACATAGTCTATAAATGAGAAGTATCAATAATGATCTAACAATAATGTCTTTTCCAAGACTATTCCTATTACCACTTATTAAAGCAATACGTACATGTACATTAATTAATGGGAAATATCAGAAACACATTTTAATGAGCACAAAATGTCAAATATATATAAGTATTGTTAAACAATCCAGAATTAAAAAATAATCAATATTGACTACTTTCAAGACCCATTCTTTCAACATGTTCCATAAATGTCTTGGGCAGTAGTCCATTTGTTAATGGATTGTAATCATAAGTTGTGTGCTTATATATTCAATAGACATTCGTTATTTCTAAACATCTTCTTTAATGATAAAGTATTTCACCTTTAGAATACCTATCATTTTTCATACAAGAAGATCAACAATTGCAGCATAAATTTTCAGCAATCTAAAAATGGTACCCATAACTCCAAGTCCTGAAATAAATTCTGCAACCATAAATTATAGTCTCAAAGCATGTTACAAATTAAAAATTCATAATAGACAAAGTAATAATAAATTACTTTATATATATATATATATTTTTTCACAATATTGTTCCTCTAGCCAAAAGAAACAAATAACCAATTAAAAAAAAAAAAAAAATCTTCCTAAGTATGAGTATTTAATCTTTTATTCCATATAAATTTATATATACATCATATCCCACAATATATGCATAAGGAATATTTTTCGTTTCTTTACCTTCTAGCTAACTCATTCTTTGGGATTGTATTAGGCTGAATTTATCCCCTTTTCTATATGGAATTATACTAGTTGAACAATGTTCCATATCTAATCTTTCTAGAATTCATTCAATATATGCTTTCTGAGACAATCTTAAAAATCCATGTGATCTATCATGAAATATTTCTATTTCTATCACGTAGGATATCTCATCCATATATTTCATTTCAAAGTTCTTAGAGATAACTTTTAGTTTCATATAATAAACTAAGATCACTACTAGCAAATAAAATATCATTAATATATAGAATCAGAAATATAAACTTACTCCCACTAACCTTCTAGTATATACACTGATTAACAGTGTTTTCCTTAAAATCAAGAGAAATAATGGTATCATTAAACTTAATATACCATTGATAGAAAGCTTGTTTAAATCTATATATTGGTATCTTAAATTTACAGACCATGAATTATTTACCCTCTAATGTGAAGCCTTCAGGTTGTTCCATATAGACTTTCTCTTATAAACTCTCATTCATAAAAGTTGTATTCACATTCATTTAATGTAACTCTAAATCATAATAAGTTACTAATGCCATGATATTTTAAAAGATTCCTTCTTAGATATTGGAGAGAATGTTTCTTTATAATATCTTCATTCATGGCACTAATCCATTTAGTAAAATCATTACTGTTAATGGCTTGTGAATATGTAACCGGATCCGTATAAATCTCACTATATATCAAAATTAGATTCTTGTAGATATATCACATAGTTATTCGGAATAGCAGAGCTCCTTTCTCTTTGAGATCGTCTTAATGTTATTCCTTATGATTCTTTTACAATCTATTGATTGGTGATAATCTCATTATAGAGTTGTTGATCATTCAATTGTTCTTCGTTATTATACGGTTCAACAACTGAATGAACAATTATTTCCTTAGAAGTTATAGGTAAAGAGATTTGTACCCTAACTTCTAGAATGATCAAATTCTTATTTTTATCACTCCCACTGATTTCACCATTCTTAATGAATCTGTCATTACCGGTTTCAATAATTATCGTACTATGTTTAGGATAGTAAAACTTGTACCCTTTATATTACTTAACATCCACAACATTATGGGTAACGAGGAATTATTTAACATACTCCTAACCATATCCATAAGAGTACGATTATGCCTTTCAGCTACACGCTTCTGCTGTGGCATGCCTAGCATAGTGTATTGAGCACAAATGCCATATATTTCAAGAAATTTAGCAAACAGTTAAAGTTTTAACCCGTTTCATTATACTTTCCATAATATTCACCATCTCTATATGACCTTATGATTTTCACTTTTCTATCTAGTTTGCCTTTCAACCTCAATTATGTGTACTTCAAGAGTATCTACTACTTGAGATTTTTCATGCAACAAATAGATATATCCATAGCGTGAAAAAATTAACTATAAAGGCAATAAAATACTTTTCTCCACCAAAAGATGGAACATCAGAAGGTCTACAAATTTTCGTATAGATAATTTCAAGAAGCTCTATACTTATTGTGGCTCATTTCTTTATGTATTTGGTTTGTTTACCTTTAATATAATCTATACACATACCAAAATTAGTAAAGTTTAGATTCAGAAGAATCACATCCTTTACTAATTTTCCTAACATTTCACTAGATATTTGTGATACCCCTCGGATCCGAGACACGGGTTGATCAGGCCCAGGCCCAAACCCGAGGGAATATCAAACAATTAATATTTTATAACGAACACAGATTACAAAAACGAACTAAGGATAAATATTAAAAGCTGAAAAGAATACTAATGTAAAATCTTCAAACTGATAAAACTTAATAAAATCCAACTGCCAAAACCTCCATGATTACAACCCGGGAATCTATCTCTAGTGGATTCCTAATAATAATCCAAACTGAAAACTAAAATAACTAAAGCAAGATCCAAAGCAAATAAAGAAATAGTCCTACATAATCGGTTGAATGGAAGTCTGTATCTGCTCTGCATGACCAACATGACCAAGCTCTAACCTTGGAACTGGAGAGCATCTGAAAAATAAGAAAGTAGGTCAAGCCCACATGCAAGTCCTAATCTAACTACAATCCATACAGTGCCCGATACACAGATACACCCTAGATACCCTCAACATATCTATATAGTCCATAGATATACATATATATCCACACTAAGGACATTCACTGGACTACAGTAGAGGTCTCAACCTGAATAGAAGGCATCACGCGAAAACGCACCCAAAGGTAGGCATGAGTACCTAGACTTAACAGGGTACACCTACCTACTATATCCAGCTATGCATCCATTGCATATACGCACCCTAACCAACGACTCTGAGACTCAAGCTCATATCGTGGTACTATAATCATATATCTAAAATCCGTCCGAAACCATAGTATGTCATTCAATTATTTATTGAGAAGACATGCCAAACACCGTCCAGTTAAGCACTCAACTTATTCAGCTGATGTGGCTTAACTACAACCAATTAATCTAGGAAGTCATTCAACTTAGTCAGTTGATTTGACTTATACATAATTTAGGATTCAACAGTTTACAATCCATTCCATTAATCCGATAGGTTAGGTCTTAGCATTTTGAAGCCAAGCCGTCCCTAGTGTGCCACCGTCCCATACCGGTGCACACAATCCTCCATATCCATGTAAATCACAACAAATAAATCATACCGAGTAATTTACAGTCCAATCTAATATCCAAATATTTGCAGAGATAATTATTAAAATTCTAGCAATTAAGTTCCAACGACAATCCAATTAATTGCAGAAAAGTTTAATATTTCGTCAACTAATAATCCCAACACATGTATAGGTCAAAGTAAATCCGTATATGGTAATTTACAATTCAAACTAATATCCAAATAATTGCAGAGACGTTTATTAATGTTCTAGCAATTAAATTCCAACGGTAATCCAAGTAATTGCAGAGAAAGTTTATTATTTCGACAATTAACATCCCAATGCATGTATAGTTCAAAATAAATATACAGAGAACCCTACCATGCATATAAAATAGGTTTTATAAATATCACACATCCCATTATATTGCTAAAATTTAATTCAACAATTAATCCATCTTTCATCCGTTAATGGTATAGAAAATAGGTAAATTTATACCGTTTGTCCCGTTGACCAGAAGTAAGCTTTAACCAATTAAAGGTCTTAATAATATCTAAGATTCACCTTTTAATCATTCTGTGAAGTCCCAGACTTGGTCCAAACAGTCCCCAAATCCCACAGTCTCAAATTACTCGTAAAAAAAAAAAAATTCAGCAATTGTATTTGAGAAAGAGCCTACTCCTAATTGTGGGAGCAGGCTCTAAAATGCTTGGCGCCGGCTCCAAGGTCCTTGGAGCCGGTTCTACTTTTGTGGGAACCGGCTCCCACATCTATGGAGCCGGCTCTCACCCCTTTTTGAGAGCCTCCGACCTCCTGCTGCTCTGTTTTAGCTCATCCCCTCTGTCTCCGGCTACTTGAACCTTATTGTTCCTCCTCTACTTTGAGCTTATAGGTCTTATTTTACATCTAGTGATGATTAACTTCATGGTTTAGAGCAGAAGGATCAACAAGAGATTTAAAACTGTGATAATTCTAATTTTCAGCATTTTAGAATTTTCTGAAAATTCGTTAATGCAAGGGCATTTTCGTCTTTTCACTTTACCATCCGGGTTTGTGGTTGGATCCAGTTACATTTCCTACATTTTAATTTATGTGGTGATGTAGCATTTGTATGGTGCAATTGTGTATTTGTGGTGTAATTAGAGACAAAAAAAAAAAATAAAGAGAAAAGGAAAATAATTTCAAGTGGGGCCCACCACTAACTTATTTGGCCAAGAAATCTTCTTTTCTTTCTCATTTTCTTTCTCTTTCCCGTATGCTCTCTCTCCCTCTCGGTTCCTTCTCTTTTTCTTTCATTTTGGAGACAAAAACTTTGAGGTTTGATTACTCAATCATCTTTCATCAGATTTAGGAACCGTTTGAGGCGAAACGAAGCTTGTAGCGAGCTCTACGCATCCATACTATCAATTTCTAGATTTGAGTCTTCCTTGGAGCTCGAATTTGGAGGACCTATTCTAGGGATTTCGGCTTGGATTGTGAGGTAGGGACATCTTAAGCCATGGAATCTTGCTCTATAATGAATCATGCTCCTCTATGTGTGTTATAGCATGTTTAATTGTTGTTGATTTTGATTAAAATGATTTAATTGACAACATGCTAGTTATGTAAATGTGATAACATGGTTGAATGAAAAGTATGTCTATGTGATGGTTGTTTACATTTTTTTTTGAGGTTACTAACATGCTATAATGATGCCATGAGAACATGCTTATTTATTATTGTGCTAAGTTCCCATTTGTCATTATATTGAGATCATGACATGAGCCTACATCTCATTGGGTTGCATGAAAAAGGGAAGTGGTTGTCTTGAAATGAAAATGGGGATTTGGGAATGAATGTTTTGGAAAAAAAAAAAAAAAATTGGTTTTGACAAACCCGGTCGCTGCGGGGTTACCAACGGGCTGGAGGTTAATGTAGCCTAGGGAGGACTTGGGAGAGTACCCTAGCGTGGTTGAGCTATTCGGGCCCCTCGGCGGTGCCACGGGGTCACCAAGGGCCTAGGGACGGTAGCCAATCCTCCTCTCGTCGCGGCTGGGTTACCAAAGGGGGTTACATTAACTTTGAACGTGATGGTTTTGAGAATGAAAACGGGGAGTGACTTTAGCATGCATTGCATCTCACTCCATTTGCATTTGTGTGTGATTGAATTTGACTTGTACTTGTAATTATTTTTCCCTTTCAATGCATGTCCCCAATCTCCCATTGGCCTATGCTTTATTTGGATTCACTAGGACACAAGAATTGTGTCTTAAGTGTCACCTGCTGAGCTATATGCTCACCCCTATATCTATATATATTTTTTTCAGGTCTTGGAAAGGAACTGGTGGATGACAACCCACCTCAAGCTTGAACGGCGTTAGAAGTCCACTTTTATATCTTTGTATATTCCCCATTATTTTGTAAAACACTAGAAGTGCAAAGATGTATAATTATTTTATGGAACTTTGTCATGTAATATAACTAAAGTATTGATGATGTTTTGGATGGGGATTTGATAGTATGCAACTTGTTGATGAATGGATGGATAATCCTAGTTTAAAGCATTTTCTAGATTAGTTGGTTGTATCATTATCTTTTGTTGCCGTGAATTCAGAAACTGAGTCATGACTGGTTAAAAATGCAATTAAACAGGTTGTGATAGGCCTATTTTTAGGGGAGGTCATGCCGAATTTTTTTTGTTTAAAAAGTATTAGTTTTGAGTCATTACAAATTTGGTATTAGAGCAAAGGTTCGAAAACCTTTAGGATGACGGGTAGAGGCCTACTTAGGGTCACATGGAATGTTGTTTGTGTTGCTTACTTGACTACTTGCTACGTGATATTTTACTTAAATAAGCATGCTTAACTGCCTATGTGCTTACTTGTTTATGTTAAAATGTTTCTTGCATAGTCTTGCATGCTAAGTGTTGTACGGTATCAATTCTTGTTGAGTCGTCCACGGTCTTAGTGTCATGTTTCTGAATCGTTTTCTCGTTTTATAGCACGATGTCACAGCGTGAGGAACCTAGAGAAGTTGGCCCTAGGCCAACAAGGGGTGATGTTGGTGAGAGCTCCAGCTCCAATCCGAAGGAGCTAAATGATGAGAACATGCTTCTTAGGGACTTGATTCCCCCAAGAGCTGTTCCCCCAAGAAGAGAGAATGTTGAAACACCCGTGCCCGTAGAAGTGGGTGAAGGTTCTGTGGCACTGGAGTTTAATCGTTTGTTTCAAAATGTCGTGAGGGAAACGATTGCTGCTCAGTCGCAGTCGGCACCACAACCTACAGTTCAAGTTGAGGAGACGCCAGCTCAGAAGCGTCTCAAGATCATAAAAGGGTTTTCTCAGTTGATGCCGGTAGTGTTTGAGGGCAGTGCGGATCCAATGGTAGCAGATGACTACTTGGATCAAGTTGAAACCCAACTAACCTCAATGGATGTGACAGAGGATCACTTGAAGATCATCCTAGCAACTTACAAGTTTGCTATGGATGCCAAGGTTTGGTGGAAGTCGATCACCAACCAGTACAAGATTGAAGAGATGAGTTGGGACAGGTTCAAGGAGCTGTTTTATGAGAAGTCTTTTTCGCTTTCCAAAAGATGGGAGTTACAAGACCAGTTTCATAATCTTATTCAAGGGAACATGTCAGTGGTGGAGTATGAGAACAAGTTCACCTCACTCTCCCGTTTTGCTCCAGAAGTGGTGAGAGATGAAGCTAATAAGACTCGGAAGTTTGTTTCCGATCTTAATAATCGGATGAGGCCGTTGATCATGGCACAGTTCATTAAGGTTTATTCTGAAGCAGTGGAAAGGGCTTTGATGTTGGAGGCTGATAATAAAGAGAAAGATGCAAGAAGAGAACAATGGAAGCAAAAGAGGGGTGCAGGGCTATCTTCAGAGGGATCTTCTTGGAAGAAGAACAAGGGTGGTTCATCTCAGTTTCAGGGACAACAGTCTACAAGATCTGCTCCTACCACTCTTATGCCAGCTGGATCTGACAGGAGTGCAGTTGTTTGTTATCAGTGTCAGCAGCCTGGGCATTACAAGTCCAGTTGTCCGATGAGATAGTCTTCAGTTTCGTCAGCTTCGAAGGCTTGTTATGTGTGTGGCCAGCAGGGTCACTTGATTCGTGATTGTCTAGGCCAGGGAGCAGGCACAGGTAGTGGCAGGGGGTCACGACAGAGGCCGTCTCAGTCGGCTACAGTTCAATCAGGTTTCAGACCGCCACCACCATAGCTTGCCATGTCTTTACAGGGTTCACGGTCAGTTAGGAGGGATACTCTTACTATGTCAGTGCAGCAGTCAGGTGTTCAGGTTGGCAGTCCTCAGGCACAGGTACCACAGGGACGTGTTTTTGCACTGGCACAGATCGATGCATCTTCTGGACCGTTAGTTCTTCGAGGTATATTTCCAGTGTTTGGTTGTTGGGCCCGTGTTTTGTTTGACTCTGGTGCATCTCATTCTTTCATTTCATCATCATTTGCACTTGCATCGGGGTTGGAAGTTAGTTTCTTGGAACGGGCGTTGAGTGTTGATACGCCAGTTGGGGTTTCAGTGTCTTTGAGCCGAATTGTGCGGGAGTGTCCCATTGTGATAGTCGGGCGAACTTTCGTGTTTGACCTTATCCTCCTGGAGATGACTAGCTTTGATGTCATTCTCGGGATGGATTGGTTGGCTTCATTTCATACCACGATTGACTGTTTTAGAGGAAGGGTTACAGTTTGTACTCCCGAGGGAGACTGTTTCTTTTTCATGGGAGATCGGAGTGATTCTCACATTTCATCGTTTTATGGAATTCGTGGATGGAGTTGTGGTGATTACTTTTTGGCTACCCTTATAGCCGAAGAGGTGATAAGCGCCGAATATTACATATTCAAGCGCCCGTATTTGCATTAGTTAAGTCCATTAGTTGTTTATTTTATTTAGATTGCCTTCATTTGCATGTTCATATTTATTTTCAGGTTCATTGGCCAAAAAGGAGCAAGAATGAGTTTTTGTTGAAGCCTTAAATGTCATGGTGCTCATTAAGGAAGTTCTGGCAGCAGTGGGAAGTGAGTTTGATCGCCATTTTTGACCTAGCAAACTCGAGAACTGGACTTTCATCAAAACATATAACATGAAGAGCTATGAATCAGCTTTCCAAAGACATAAATTTTTCTTCATTTGGAGTTCAGAGCAAAGAGTTATGCTATTTTCACCAAAGGTGCGCAGAACAGCCTGGCAGCAATGGATTTCGACCTTGCTCCTCATTTTTGACCCTCCAACCTTCAGAACTGGACTTTCATTATAACATGGTTTATGTAGAGCTTTGAATTAGCTTTCCAAATCTTCAAACGGTTCGTCATTTGGAGTTCGGAGCGGGAAGTTATGGTCATTTTGCCAAAGTGGCTCAAGCTGGAAAGTAGCTTCGAGCGCTCGAAGAGCCACCTTCGAGCGCTCGAAAATTGGGCAGAATGCCCTCCGGAAGTCCTCATTTTCAGCCCACTTGTGCCTTGTCACCCTCATCTCTTATTTCCTCTTTTTGGAGTTGGTAGAAGATGTGTGGAGGGCCTTGTTTTGAGGGGTTTTGGTTGGTTTTCTTGCCTACAAAAGCTAAAGGAGCATTTCATTATCAAATATCTTGGAAGGGCAGAATTTCTAGAGAGAGCGAGGAGAGCAAGAGAAGGTTTTCTTGAAGCCACAAGAAGGGAGCTCGAAAATGGAGGGAAAAGGCATGGTTTTTCCTTCATCTAAAGCTTCTATGGGTAACTAACTCACCCTCTAGGGAGGTGATGAAGTCCCTCCCTTGTAAGCATGATCTAGTTTAGCTTTATTTTGGGGATTACAATGTATATGCTATGGTCTTTTCATAACCAAGAGCACTTCATTTGTTGTAATGAATGTTAATATTGCTATGAATGATTTATTTGAGTTGTTTATCTTGTTTTAGATGACCTCTTACATTAATCATGTTGCTTGAGTTTTCATGGTGAGAATGGAAACTAGGTTATGGAATGGTTTAATGACATGTTGATAGGTGACTTTGATAGATCATTGCTTAGGGAAGCCCTTTGATGGTGTATGCTTAATCCCTACCTTCATGTGCTTCATCATTGTGTCAAGGGCTTGATAGTCTTTCATTTAAGTATATGTGTTTAAGCTACACTCTAGTTTAGGTAGTCTAAACATATTCACCTTTGATGGATTATTCTTGTTTGTGATTCAATGTACTTCTTGTTAATTATATGGCAACCATGAGTTGCTATATAATTCTTGGCCATTATATATTGTTTTTCCCCAATTTAGCTCTAATCTAGCATGTGTATAGGGATGGAGACGGATTCACTCCCCTAGTTGTCTTTAATCGAATTTCATCTCATTTAAATTCTTGCAAGTTTTTAGTTCATGCATCTTAATTTCATAACTTAAGTGACAACCAACAAATCCTCTATGAACACTCCATATCACTCTAAAATGATTCTAGATACTTAGGTTGCCGTAGATTAGCGCAGTCCCAGTGGTTCGACTTACCCGACCAATAGCCCTATTTTACAATGATTCGTGCTATTGCGAAGGTTGATTAAATTTAGATCGAATTATCAACCGATCAAATTTTGGCGCCGTTGCCGGGGACTTGCAAACGGTTTAGCAACCAAAGTTCTAGGGTTAATTTTAGTTTGATTGTTAATATTGTGAATTGTGCATATTTCTTGTGTGGTTTTGACCATCTTTATGTTTTAAGTGATCTTGTGAGATTCTAGGAATTCGGGGCTCACTGAGGAAATGCTAGCAAATTTGTAAGTCTAGAGGACTCCAGGTAAGTCTCTTGACCTCCTAGTTTCAAACTTGTTAATATTTTGCATGTGTTTAATCTAGAGATTTTTAGCTTGTGAAGCCCTTGTCGAGGCTATTTCTGTTTTTCTGTTTTACAAAGCATCGGTCCTTGTCGAGGCCAATTTTTATATGTCTTGTGATAATTGAGGAGAAAGGGAACATCGTATGTGAAGTTGATGATAAAAATTTTTGTTATGATGATTGTGTTGTGAGTGTTGATGTTTGGCCGTAGATCGCTTTCCTTCCCAACTCTTGACTCGCCAGTTGACATAAATTCACTTGAAAGAACTCTTAGACGGAACCTTAGGGAATCTTCTAGCATAAGAGAACTTGAAACTGAATTTAACACAATGGCTGAAAATGTAGGAAATGTCGAAAATGAGGGAATTAATGGTGATAGGGCTGGAATTCCAAATGTAGAGCCAATGACCCTCAGAGACCATTTCATCCCTACCACCTATGCTTCACCTTCATGCATAGTGATGCCAAACATTGATGCAGCTCAGTATGAGATCAAATCTAGTACCATTCAAATGCTTCCATCTTTCCATGGCCTTGATAATGAAGATCCATATAAGCATCTTGATGAGTTCCTTGAGATTTGTTCAACCATCAGGTTGCGAGGTTTCCCTGAAAATGCCCTCCATTTGCATCTTTTTCCATTCTCCTTAAAAGATCGCGCAAAATATTGGTTGAGCTCCCTAGTGGCAAATTCCATCAATTCTTGGGCTCAATTGCAACAAGAATTTCTTAAGAAATATTATCCGGTGAGCAAAACCAACCAAATGAGGCGTTCCATTCTCAGCTTTTCTCAAATCGATGGAGAACAACTCCATGAGACTTGGGAAAGGTTGCAAGATCTTCTTAGGAAATGTCCGCATCATTTGATTCCAAAATGGCAATTGGTGCAAGCCTTCTATGATGGTTTAACTGAACCACATAGACTCATGGTTGACTCCTCTTGTGGAGGGATGTTCATGTCCAAGAGTGCGGATGAGGCTTGGACTCTACTTGAGAATTTAAGTGAAAATTCACTTCAACATACTTCTCGTAGGGCTCCAACCTCAATCGCTGCAAAGAACACCAATCCTTGTCAACCAAAGACGATGAGGGAAGAATCCTCTCAAGTGGATGCCATAGCTCACAAATTCTATCAATTGATGGCACCACATCTTTCTACCTCTTTGTCTCAAAATTCGGCAAGTACAGTATGTGCATCATGTACTAGTCCATTCCATCTCTCAGAAGATTGCCCCACACCGGAGCAATTTCCCAATCTAAATCAAGAGCAAGCAAATGCCATGTTCTCAAGGCCTGGGAATAATCCATATTCCAATACTTATAATCCAGGTTGGAGAGATCATCCAAATTTTTCGTGGAGGCAACAAGCCCCACAAAATTCTCAATTTCAAAGCCAAGGGCATCAAAATCCTCCCTCCTCTCAATTTCAAAATAGGCAATTTCCAGCCTCTTCAAGCTACCGTCCTCCGTATAATCCAAATGTCTCTAATCAACCTCCGGTGTACCCAACTGATGAAATTGTGGCTGCAAACAAGCAAATGATGGAATCCTTAAACAAGCAAATTATGGATTCTAACAAGCAACTCTTGACATCTCTGCAGCCTACCCTTCAAATGGTTCACTCTCATACTCAGTCCATAGCTAAGCTCGAAAATCAAGTGGGCCAAATAGCTAACTCTGTGAACCAATTGCTTCAAAAGGACAAGGGTAAGCTTCCCGCTCAACCCTTTGAAAATCCTAGAGGAATGCATGCGATTGATGAAACCCCTCCATCGAGTGGGCCGAGTCATGAGCATGTTCAAGCAATCACCACCCTTAGGAGTGGTAGAGTGGTTGACAACAAGGTTGATGGAGACAAAAATGAAAAAGAACCTCCCTTGAAAAATCCAAATCCAAGCTCTTCTCGTCCAAATACCATTTCTGGAAATCCCGCACATGTAAACCCAAATGTGGAAACTACTTATGAGCCAAAAGCTCCGTTTCCTCAACGTCTTCAAGAGTCGACACATATTGGGAACAAGAATTGTAAAATTCAAGACATGTGGGAAGTTTTCAAGCAAGTGAAGATCAACTTGCCCCTCTTGGATGCTATCAAGCAAATCCCTCCCTATGCAAAATTTCTCAAAGACTTGTGCACTCAAAAGCGCACTTCTAAAAATCATTTGCCAAAGAAAGTAATGTTAACTGAAAATGTGAGTGCAATCATTCAACATAGTGCTCCTCCAAAGTATAAGGATCCTGGCGCCCCCACAATCTCTTGTGTCATTGGTGACAACAAAATCGAGAGGGCCCTCCTTGACTTAGGAGCTAGTGTGAATTTAATTCCATATTCAGTTTACTTGCAGCTTGGTTTGGGAGATCTAAAGCCGACTTCCGTGGTTTTGCAACTTGCCGATAGATCGGTCAAGCATCCACGAGGCATTCTTGAGGATGTTATTATCAAAGTGGACAAATTCTACTTCCCGGTAGACTTTGTGGTTCTTGACACGGAACCGGTCCATGACCCAAAGAAGCATATCCCCGTGATCCTCGGTAGGCCATTCTTAGCTACGGCTAATGCATCAATTAATTGTCGGACCGGGGTGATGGACATTGCTTTTGGAAACATGCAAGTCAAACTCCACATCTTTCATGCAACTCAACATCCTTCCAATGAGGATGATTGTTTCCTTGTTGATGTCATTGATGACGTGGTTGAGGAATCTCTTCCCTTCGTTCTAAGCAAGGACCCCCTTGAAACTTGCATGTCTCATTTCGACTTCTCAAACTTTGATATTGACAAATCAATCCAAGAAGTTAATTCATTGCTCGACATTAATGCTATCATGGACACTCCTCCATGGAAAGTTCCAAAAGAACCACTTCCTCAACTCTCTTCTTCTCCTCCGGTCCCTTCTTTGGAGTCACCACCGCAACTTGAGCTTAAGCCGCTCCCGGCCCATCTCAAGTATGTATTCCTTGGTTCGAATCAAACTCTCCCGGTCATCATTGCATCGGACCTTCTAAAGGACCAAGAAACCAACCTTTTAGCAGTGCTACAAGAGCACAAAGAAGCTATTGGTTGGGCAGTGGCTGACTTGAAAGGAATTGACCCCTCTATTTGTATTCACCGCATTCATATGGAGGATGACGCAAAGCCTACTAGAAAGGCTCAGCGCCAGTTAAATCCTAACATGAAGGAAGTGGTAATGAAGGAAGTGATAAAATTGCTAGATGCGGGAATCATCTACCCCATCTCTGATAGCAAGTGGGTAAGCCCCACACAAGTTGTCCCCAAGAAATCCGGTCTCACCGTTGTTGAAAATTCAGCGGGTGAGCTCGTGCCGCAACGAACCACCACCGGGTGGCGTGTGTGCATTGACTACCGGAAGCTCAATTCGTCAACTAGGAAAGATCATTTCCCACTCCCATTTATTGATCAAATCCTAGAAAGGCTAGCCGGCCAAAGCTACTATTGTTTTCTTGACGGTTATTCCGGCTATAACCAAGTGGCAATCGCCCCTCAAGATCAAGAAAAAACAACATTCACGTGTCCCTTTGGAACCTTTGCATACCGACGCATGCCTTTTGGGCTATGCAACGCTCCGGCAACGTTTCAAAGGTGTATGATGTCCATATTTTTCGATATGGTTGAAAAATTCTTGGAAGTTTTCATGGACGATTTTTCCGTCTTTGGCTCCTCCTTTGATTCTTGTCTCAAAAATTTATCTCTTGTGCTCCAAAGATGCAAAGAGACAAATCTAATCTTAAGCTGGGAGAAAAGCCACTTCATGGTCCAAGAAGGCATTGTGTTGGGACATGTCATCTCTCAACAAGGAATCAAGGTAGACAAGGCAAAAGTTGAATTAATCTCTAATCTTCCTCCTCCGAATTCCGTCCGTCAAATCCGTTCTTTTCTTGGCCATGCCGGATTCTATCGTCGCTTCATCAAAGATTTTAGCAAAATCTCGCGACCCTTGTGTAATCTCTTAGCCAAGGATGTTCCATTCAAATTTGATGAGGCATGCATGGAAGCTTTCATTAAACTTCGCACTCTCCTCTCATCTGCCCCAATAATGAAACCACCTAATTGGTCTCTTCCTTTTGAGATCATGTGTGATGCATCCGATTATGCATTAGGTGCAGTTTTGGGCCAACGTGTGGACAAGCTCCCATACGTCATTTATTATGCTAGTCGAACTCTTTCTGATGCTCAATTAAATTACACCACTACTGAAAAAGAGCTGCTAGCCGTAGTCTTTGCCTTGGAAAAATTCCGCTCCTATCTTCTAGGTTCCAAGGTTGTAGTTTTCTCGGATCATGCCGCTCTTCGGCACCTGTTAGCAAAGAAAGAGACCAAACCCCGTTTGATTCGATGGATACTCTTGCTTCAAGAGTTCGACATTGAAATCCGAGACAAAAAAGGGGCAGACAATGTTGTCGCTGATCATCTCTCTCGCTTACTCATTGAAAAATCTTCAGATTTCGCTGCCGTCCGTGATTCCTTTCCGGATGAGCAACTCTTCCAGACTTCTCATACAAATCTTCCATGGTTTGCAGATATTGTCAACTTCCTCGCGGTCGGTAAAATCCCAACTCATTGGTCCAAACAAGAGAAGGACCGGTTCTTCTCCCAAGTCAAGCATTTCTTTTGGGAAGATCCAGAACTATTCAAATATTGCCCAGACCAAATTATCCGGCGATGCATTCCTGAAACTGAGACCACAAGCATCCTCAATTTCTGCCATACTCTTGCTTGTGGAGGCCATTTCAGTGCCAAAAAGACCGCTCACAAAGTTCTTCAAAGCGGATTCTTCTGGACCTCCTTGTTTCGAGATGCATATAATTTCTGTAAATTATGTGAAAGATGCCAAAGGCTCGGATCCATGTCCCGAAGAGACATGATGCCCCTCACTCCCATCTTAATAATTGAAATCTTTGATGTATGGGGAATTGACTTCATGGGACCATTTCCACCTTCTTTTGGCTATGAGTACATCCTTGTAGCGGTGGATTATGTTTCCAAATGGGTAGAAGCCGTGGCTACCAGAACAAATGATCATAAAGTCGTGATCGCGTTCATTCAATCTCACATCTTTAGTCGTTTTGGTACGCCCCGAGCAATCATCAGTGATGGCGGATCACATTTCAGAAATCGTTATCTTAAATCAGTCCTTTCTAAATATTCCGTCATTCATAAGGTTGCCACACCTTACCATCCTCAAACGAGTGGTCAAGTAGAGGTCTCTAACCGGGAGATTAAGCACATTCTGGAAAAAACGGTTCGGCCGGACCGCAAAGATTGGTCGCTAAGACTAAACGATGCACTTTGGGCTTACCGGACAGCTTACAAGACACCCATTGGCATGTCGCCATACCGACTTGTCTTTGGCAAAGCATGTCATCTCCCGGTAGAATTAGAGCACCGTGCTTTTTGGGCCATAAAAAGGCTCAATTTTGATCTCAAACAGGCCGGCTCTACTCGTGCATTACACCTAAATGAACTTGAGGAAATCCGAAATGCTGCATATGAAAGTGCAAAAATCTACAAGGCGAAGACTAAAGCCTTCCATGACAAACACATTGTCAACAAGTCTTTCGCCCCGGGACAAAAGGTCTGGCTTTTCAATTCCCGCTTGAAACTCTTTCCCGGTAAACTCCGGTCAAGATGGGATGGTCCTTACCTCATCAATACTGTTTTCCCTCATGGTGCAATCGAAATTCAGAATCCGACTGATGGATCCCTATTCAAGGTCAATGGCCACCGGCTTAAGCCTTGCATTGACGGCATAGTCCCAACTCGAAAAATTGAGAAAGTCCTCTTGACGGACCCAATTTATAAGGATTAATGCCTGCTCTAGCTTCGTCTAGCTATCGACTTTAAATTTAGCAAAGTAAGAGAAGCAATTCTTTCTACTGCCCAGCTTTTCTTCTTCTCAAATTGCTCGTGCCTTGCAATTTTCTGGAAAACGGTTGAGAAAGCCAAAAATTTAATTTTTCTTTGGGGACTAACTTGAATTGTGCTCCTGCAATTCCAAGTGGTTGTCTTAGTCATTTTAAGCCTTTGCTTTCATTCTCGGAGATTTTCAGCTCTATCCGGCAAATTCATCGGTCCTTCAACATGGTACTCTTGCGCATAACCTCCTTCTTTCAATACACCAAATGTTCAAGGTTTTCCAAGTCCATCCGAGTGTTTTAATCCCTACATTGACTCACCCGGGGACTTTGTTGTCACTACCATGTAGCAAAAAGTTCATTCCAAGCTTTTAGGGGACCTAGGAACATCAATGCCCTGAAGTTCAAGCCTTAAGGAGCCTACTGCCAGAAGTTCGAGCGCTCGAAAAAGGGCCTTCGAGCGCTCGAAGCTTTCAAGGAGCACACTGCCCAGATTTCGAGCGCTCGAGGAGCCTCCTTCGAGCGCTCGACGCTTCCCCTCGCAGCCACGCCACCCCACTGCCCAAATCTCGAGCGCTCGACGCCACCCTCGAGCGCTCGAGGCAACCTGCACCCCTCACTGCCCGAATCTCGAGCGCTCGAAGCGCCTCCTTCGAGCGCTCGACGCCTCCTGATGCCCCACTGCCCAATTCTCGAGCGCTCGAAGCGCCACCTTCGAGCGCTCGAAGCGCCCTCTCTCGACCACATTGCCAGAAGCTCGAGCGCTCGACGCCACCTTCGAGCGCTCGAGCAGCTTCAGTTTTTTTTTAAAAAAAACCCACCCTTTCCCTCTCCCAACTGCCTAACCTCTCCACTACCCCACCACCTCTCCCACTCCCTCCATGAACTTCCTCCATAACTCCCCACCACCTCTCCACTTCCCCCATTCCAGCACCCCCATTCATGTCTTCAACCCCTTTAAATACCCCTCTTCACCACCCTCCTCCCTCAATCCATCCATCATCTTGCTCCCAAGCTTCCTCTCACTGTAAGTATCCTCTTCTTTTTCTTTTTCAGTTCATTTCTATTGTGTCATTTTGAGGAGTGTGGGGATGATAATTTTGGAGGAGTGTTGGGTTTGTTGATGTTGCTCTAGGATAGAGAGCATAGGTTGTTAAAATTTTTTTGGGTTTTTCATCCATTGCCATCTCTTACACCTTCTTCTTCTTGTAGTGCACGCCAGGTGTTCGCTGAAATTCCCCATCCACGTCCGCCTCTCCAAATGTCTCGTGCCGGCCCTTCTCGTCATTCTAGACCATCTGTGGATGCCCCAATTGCTGCTCGTGAGCAGCCCCAATTGCTGCTCGTGAGCAGCCCCAGCCCCCTTGGCTCGACAGAAAGCTCAATTATGAGCTTCTCTTTCCGCTCACGGATGTCTTTGCCGCTCTTCCCACCACCTCTTGGGCAGTGTCCGACCTAGCCAACCGGCGCATTCAGCACATTTGCCGGCCCTTCGCTAGGACCACCTATCCTCGAGTGGTGCAACTCTTCTACCAGAATCTCACTTGTCCTGAAGAGTCGCCCATCATCTCTCTCGCCACATCTATTGATGGTGTTCCTTTTTCGTTCACTTTGGCCGACATTGTTGACATTTCCGGTTGTCCTCTGGAATGTCCCGATGACCTCTTAGACCCCACAGGCTGGCCATTGTATGAGCAAGTCGATGATTTAACTGTCGAGCAAGTGGTGGCTGCCATTTGCAATATTGATGACCCTCATCGACCCCGGAGCTTTACACTCAAATCCACTCTTCCGGAGCGCGTGTGGTTCCTTGACTCGGTTCTCAAGCACAATGTTTGCCCCTTGGTGCACAGCACCGAGCGTCGAGGCTTAATGTTGCAAGCTTTGTATGCCATGGACCAAGGCCAATGGTTCTCTATCCCGGAGCTCATTTGGGACACATTTATGCGGTTTTGGGACGAATGTATCAATGCGCGGCATCAGCGCGTTCAAAATCGGCCATTGCCATTGCCTTTCTTCATGATCCGGCTCTTGAAGCGTAAAGGTTTCATTGTTCCCCCTCATGAACCTAAAGGCAAAAAGATTCAGACTTTTTCTCTCCGCCGGTGGACCAATGTTCTTAGCCATTCTCGGCCACTTCAGCTTGCTGCCCTTCCAGTCCCCCGCTCTCCATCTCCTCCTCTTTCCGGGGATGATCCCATGGCTGAGGCTGCTGGCATGGAGGTGCCCCCTGTTGACCCTCCACCTGACTATGCTTTTCTACAAGCCAGCATTGCCGGCATCCACACCCGCCTGGACCATTTTGAGGCCACCCTTGCTGACTACAATCGGACCATGCGTGAGGACTACCACCGTGCAGAAGAAGACCGCCGTATTGCTACTGAAGAGCGTCGCATAGCTCAAGAAGAAAGGCGTGAAACCAACTCTCTCCTCAATGCTATCCTTGCCCGTCTTCCCCCTAGCTCGTAGTTTATTTTTATTTTTTTCAATTGTGTATGTTCGTTTTTATTTTGAACTTGGCAAGTTGTTTTTGTCTTTCTAGATCTGGTTTGGCATGCCCCCTTTTTAGTTCTTTTTGTTCTTTTGTCCACCTGCTTTTCAATACATATTTTCTTTTACTGTCTCATTATTTTTGTCATCTTTATTCCCATCTATCTTTTTAACTGTTTCTTGCAGCTTGCACAATTCAAGTTTGGGGGCTTGTTTTTGTGAGACGTCGCATGGGAGCTTTTTGTCACCCCGTCATGCTCTCTCCTCATTCTCATGGTATTGTTGTTCCTGTTTTTGTTTTTCACTTTTTGTTGACGTCACTTGTCTTCACACATTGAGGACAATGTGTCATTCAAGTTTGGGGGTGCAATTGCATTTTTGGTATTTCATTTTTGCCTGCATAATGTATTTTGATCCATGTAAAGCAATAAAGTCAACTTTTGTAAAACAATGATATGACAATTTGAAACTTGTCGGAGATGATGCTCATGTTTAATACCTTGTGTATAAAAGCAATTGTTAAGTCTGGAAAATAAAGAAAAAATTTTGAATTTGAAATGATCATGCGGATGCAATTCAATCTGTATAAATGCTTCAATTAGATTCTCGTTGGATCTTATACTCTTGTATGCTTCACAATGCACAGATGCACACCGGAAACTTGACTGTGAGGCATGTAACTGGATTGACCTTGTTCTTGACCTAGTTAATCTGAATTGATGAACCTAATGGATGGATACCTTTGGCATGTTAAAAAAAAAAAAAAAAAAAAAAAAAAAAAAAAAAAAAAAAAGAAAGAAAGAAAAAGGAAAATAGAAAGATAATGACTAGCTTAAGTTCGTAGCCTTGCTGACTCGAGTTATTAAGCCCTAGGAGTGTTCTCTCACTTAGCACCCTAAAACCGTCCGGTTTGGGAGTTGCTGGCCTAACGCTTGCTACATGGGTTGGTTAGAAAGCTTAAGGGACTTAGGCATTGCACGGTCATTCACAAAAATAAGAATAAATAACTGTGGTTCGTTGGAGTTCGTAGCCTTGCCAATTCGAGTTATTAAGCCCTAGGAGTGTCTTTTCACTTAGCACCCTAAAGCCGTCCGGTTTGGGAGTTGCTGGCCTAACGCTTGCTACATGGGTTGGTTAGAAAGCTTAAGGGACTTCAACATTGCACAACCATATTATGTATCGTTTTTTTTTTTGTTTTAATAAATTGTCAACAAGCAACAAAAGTTGTTTTGTGAATAAATTCGTGCCTTAGGGACTTCAAAAGTAAGGGAATTCAATGATTTGAAGACTTGTGTCTTGGAATTGGAAAAGAAAAGGTTAAAGCCACATGTTAGGAAATCCGGTTCACTTTCACTGAAGTTAGAGTTGATTTCCATTCAAGAGATGACAATTGAATTATTTATATTGACCACGATGTTGATGCATGTATTTGAAAATGTGTTTAGCAAATTTTTGTATCAATGCTTCGTATATGCAAGGTAGTCTACCTAATGATAGCATCTCTGACCTTTTGTCTGTTTCAAGTTGTAATTGAGCTATGCATGTTTCCTTTTCACCATGGTTGATGTCTATGGGAAGCATTTCATTGGTTGTCATTTCATTAAGTTTTTTTTTTTCATTCTAGTGTTGCTAAGGGACTAGCAAAATGTAAGTTTGGGGGTGTGATAAGCGCCGAATATTACATATTCAAGCGCCCGTATTTGCATTAGTTAAGTCCATTAGTTGTTTATTTTATTTAGATTGCCTTCATTTGCATGTTCATATTTATTTTCAGGTTCATTGGCCAAAAAGGAGCAAGAATGAGTTTTTGTTGAAGCCTTAAATGTCATGGTGCTCATTAAGGAAGTTCTGGCAGCAGTGGGAAGTGAGTTTGATCGCCATTTTTGACCTAGCAAACTCGAGAACTGGACTTTCATCAAAACATATAACATGAAGAGCTATGAATCAGCTTTCCAAAGACATAAAGTTTGCTTCATTTGGAGTTCAGAGCAAAGAGTTATGCTATTTTCACCAAAGGTGCGCAGAACAGCCTGGCAGCAATGGATTTCGACCTTGCTCCTCATTTTTGACCCTCCAACCTTCAGAACTGGACTTTCATTATAACATGGTTTATGTAGAGCTTTGAATTAGCTTTCCAAATCTTCAAACGGTTCATCATTTGGAGTTCGGAGCGGGAAGTTATGGTCATTTTGCCAAAGTGGCTCAAGCTGGAAAGTAGCTTCGAGCGCTCGAAGAGCCACCTTCGAGCGCTCGAAAATTGGGCAGAATGCCCTCCGGAAGTCCTCATTTTCAGCCCACTTGTGCCTTGTCACCCTCATCTCTTATTTCCTCTTTTTGGAGTTGGTAGAAGATGTGTGGAGGGCCTTGTTTTGAGGGGTTTTGGTTGGTTTTCTTGCCTACAAAAGCTAAAGGAGCATTTCATTATCAAATATCTTGGAAGGGCAGAATTTCTAGAGAGAGCGAGGAGAGCAAGAGAAGGTTTTCTTGAAGCCACAAGAAGGGAGCTCGAAAATGGAGGGAAAAGGCATGGTTTTTCCTTCATCTAAAGCTTCTATGGGTAACTAACTCACCCTCTAGGGAGGTGATGAAGTCCCTCCCTTGTAAGCATGATCTAGTTTAGCTTTATTTTGGGGATTACAATGTATATGCTATGGTCTTTTCATAACCAAGAGCACTTCATTTGTTGTAATGAATGTTAATATTGCTATGAATGATTTATTTGAGTTGTTTATCTTGTTTTAGATGACCTCTTACATTAATCATGTTGCTTGAGTTTTCATGGTGAGAATGGAAACTAGGTTATGGAATGGTTTAATGACATGTTGATAGGTGACTTTGATAGATCATTGCTTAGGGAAGCCCTTTGATGGTGTATGCTTAATCCCTACCTTCATGTGCTTCATCATTGTGTCAAGGGCTTGATAGTCTTTCATTTAAGTATATGTGTTTAAGCTACACTCTAGTTTAGGTAGTCTAAACATATTCACCTTTGATGGATTATTCTTGTTTGTGATTCAATGTACTTCTTGTTAATTATATGGCAACCATGAGTTGCTATATAATTCTTGGCCATTATATATTGTTTTTCCCCAATTTAGCTCTAATCTAGCATGTGTATAGGGATGGAGACGGATTCACTCCCCTAGTTGTCTTTAATCGAATTTCATCTCATTTAAATTCTTGCAAGTTTTTAGTTCATGCATCTTAATTTCATAACTTAAGTGACAACCAACAAATCCTCTATGAACACTCCATATCACTCTAAAATGATTCTAGATACTTAGGTTGCCGTAGATTAGCGCAGTCCCAGTGGTTCGACTTACCCGACCAATAGCCCTATTTTACAATGATTCGTGCTATTGCGAAGGTTGATTAAATTTAGGTCATATTATCAACTGATCAAGAGGATGATGTTGTGGAAGAATATTATCCTGCAGTTGTTCGTGATTTTCTGGATGTGTTTCCGGAGGATTTGACAGAGTTGCCTCCACACCGAGAAGTGGAGTTCTCTATTGAGTTAATGCCAGGTACCGCGCCGATTTCTATGGCACCGTATCGTATGGCACCAGTTGAATTGGAGGAATTAAAAAGACAGCTTGATGATTTGAGGATGAAAGGTTTCATCCGACCGAGTGTGTCACCATAGGGCGCACCGGTCTTGTTTGTTAAGAAGAAAGATGGTTCTTTGAGGTTGTGCATCGATTATCGGAAGTTGAATCATGCCACCATCAAGAACAAGTATCCTTTGCCAAGGATAGATGATTTATTTGATCAGTTGAGGGGAGTTAGTTGTTTCTCGAAGATTGACTTGAGGTCTGGCTATTATCAGTTGCGGGTTAGGGATGAGGATATCCCGAAGACAGCATTCCGTACACGGTATAGACACTATGAGTTCCTTGTTATGCCTTTTGGCTTGACTAATGCGCCAGCGGCATTCATGGACTTGATGAACCGCGTCTTTCACGATTACTTGGACCAGTTTGTGGTAGTTTTCGTGGATGACATTCTTGTGTACTCACGGACTCGGGAAGATCACGAGGTCCATTTGAGTATTGTTTTACAGATTTTGTGGGAGCACCGATTGTATGCCAAATACGAGAAATGTGAGTTTTGGCTACAAGAGGTGAAGTTTTTAGGGCATGTTGTTTCAAAAGGTGGAGTATCAGTTGATCCATCAAAGGTTGAAGCAATTTTGACGTGGGAGCGACCCAAGAATGTGTTTGAGATCCGCAGTTTTCTTGGTTTAGTGGGTTACTATCGGAGATTTATGAAGGATTTCTCCCGTTTGGCAGCTCCTATGACCCGTTTGACCCGGAAAGGGGTCAAGTTTGTCTAGAATGAGGCCTGTGATTCATCTTTTCAGGAGTTGAAGACGAGATTGACTACAGCGCCAGTGTTGGTGATACCTGAGCGTGGCTTGGGTTATGTGATCTATTGTGATGCTTCACGTGACGGGTTGGGATGTGTGTTGATGCAGGATGGTAGAGTAGTGGCTTATGGGTTTCGACAGTTGAAGACTCACGAGTATAACTACCCTACTCATGACCTGGAGTTAATGGCAGTTGTATTTGCCTTGAAATGTTGGAGACATTACTTGTATGGTGAGAGATTCGAGGTATTTTCAGATTACAAAAGTCTCAAGTACCTTTTTTCCCAAAAGGACTTAAACAACAGACAGAGACGATGGGTTGAGTACTTGGAAGATTACAACTTTGATTTGCAGTATCATCAGGGCAAGGCAAATGTTGTAGCTGATGCCTTAAGCCGAAAATCTCATGGAACTTTGGCCAGTTTAGCTATTCGGAAGTGGAAGATGCTTGAAGATCTGGCAGAGATGGGATTACAGTGTTTTGATGATGATGGTTATAGTGAGTTGGCATTCTTATTTAGTCTTGTGGCTCAGCCTACTCTTGTTGTACGAGTGATTGAGGTACAGAGACAGGACCCGGACTTAGATGCCATCCACGCTTTGATCTCTAGTGGTGAGACAGTGAAAGATTGGGCCTTGCATGCAGATGGGGGTCTACGGTTCAGGGGTTTGTTGGTGGTTCCCACAGTTTGTCGTGAGGATGTCGTACGGGAGTTTCACACTTCCCGTTTTTCAGTTCATCCAGGTGGTACTAAAATGTATCACAATTTGAGACGTCAGTATTGGTGGAGCGGGATGAAGAATGATGTTGCACAGTTTGTGGCTAGATACCTTACCTGTCAGCAGGTGAAGGCCGAGCATCAGAGGCCAGCAGGTTTGTTGCAACCATTACCTGTAGCGCAATGGAAATGGGAGCATATCGCTATGGATTTTGTGACAGGTTTTCCAAGGTCACGAAGGGGCAATGAATCCGTATGGGTCATCATTGACAGATTGACCAAGACAGCTCACTTTTTGCCTATTAAGGCAACAGACGATGCAGAGAAGCTTGGTGTATTTTATGTGAAAGAGATTGTAAGGTTACATGGAGTCCCTGTAACCATTGTGTCAGATAGGGATGCTAAGTTCACTTCGAAGTTCTGGGAAGCACTTCAAGCAGCGTTTGGTTCAGCGTTTGGTTCAGCGTTGCATCTTAGTACGGCATTCCATCCACAGACAGACGGTCAGTTAGAGCGTGCTATCCAGATTTTGGAGGATATGCTTCGGGCATGTGTACTTGATTTGGGAGGTAGTTGGGAGGATCACTTTCCACTTATTGAGTTTGCCTACAACAACAGTTATCAGGCGAGCATCCAGATGGCTCCATTTGAGGCGTTGTATGGCAGACTTTGTAGGTCTCCGATTTGTTGGACTGAGGTAGGCGAGACAGCCGCCTTAGGACCCGATATTGTACTCGAGACTACTGAGAAGATTAAGTTGATAAGACAGAGGTTACTTACAGCTCAGAGCCGACAGAAGAGCTATGCGGATAAGCGGAGACGACCGTTATCCTTTGAGGTGGGAGACCACGTTTTTCTACGGCTTTCTCCACGGAAGGGGTTGATGAGATTTGGGAAGAGTGGCAAGTTATTGCCACGATTTATTGGACCATTTGAGATTTTGGATCGGGTAGGAGAGGTTGCCTACAGACTTGCTTTACCACCACAGATGGACAGAGTTCACAATGTCTTTCATGTATCGATGTTACGAAAATACGAGCCGAATCCATCTCACATTTTGAGTTGGGTTGATGTGGATATTGATAAGGATGTTTCCTACGAGGAAGGACCAATTCAGATCCTTGACACTCAGCAGAAGGTGTTGAGGAACAAGACGATACCAATGGTGAAAGTCCTTTGGAGACACCACGGAGTCGAGGAAGCTACTTAGGAGCTCGAACAGGAGGTTCGGTCCAAGTACCCAGCGTTGTTTTCTTCCTCAGGTATGTCTTGATTTCGGGGACGAAATCCTTATAAGTTGGAGAGATTGTGATAATTCTAATTTTCAGCATTTTAGAATTTTCTAAAAATTCGTTAATGTAAGGGCATTTTCGTCTTTTCACTTTACCATCCGGGTTTGTGGTTGGGTCCAGTTACATTTCCTACATTTTAATTTATGTGGTGATGTAGCATTTGTATGGTGCAATTGTGTATTTGTGGTGTAATTAGAGACAAAAAAAAAAAACATAAAGAGAAAAGGAAAATAATTTCAAGTGGGGCCCACCACTAACTTATTTGGCCAAGAAATCTTCTTTTCTTTCTCATTTTCTTTCTCTTTCCCGTATGCTCTCTCTCCCTCTCGGTTCCTTCTCTTTTTCTTTCATTTTGGAGACAAAAACTTTGAGGTTTGATTACTCAATCATCTTTCATCGGATTTAGGAACCGTTTGAGGCGAAACGAAGCTTGTAGCGAGCTCTACGCATCCATACTATCAATTTCCAGATTTGAGTCTTCCTTGGAGCTCGAATTTGGAGGACCTATTCTAGGATTTCGGCTTGGATTGTGAGGTAGGGACATCTTAAGCCATGGAATCTTGCTCTATAATGAATCATGCTCCTCTATGTGTGTTATAGCATGTTTAATTGTTGTTGATTTTGATTAAAATGATTTAATTGACAACATGCTAGTTATGTAAATGTGTATAACATTGTTGAATGAAAAGTATGTCTATGTGATGGTTGTTTACATTTTTTTTTGAGGTTACTAACATGCTATAATGATGCCATGAGAACATGCTTATTTATTATTGTGCTAAGTTCCCATTTGTCATTATATTGAGCTCATGACATGAGCCTACATCTCATTGGGTTGCATGAAAAAGGGAAGCGGTTGTCTTGAAATGAAAATGGGGATTTGGGAATGAATGTTTTGGAAAAAAAAAAAAAATTGGTTTTGACAAACCCGGTCGCTGCGGGTTTACCAATGGGTCGGAGGTTAATGTAGCCTAGGGAGGATTAGGGAGAGTACCCTAGCTTGGTTAAGCTATTCGGGCCCCTCGACGGTGCCACGGGGTCACCAAGGGCCTAGGGACGGTAGCTAATCCTCCTCTCGTCGCGGCGGGGTTACCAAAGGGGGTTACATTAACTTTGAACGTGATGGTTTTGAGAATGAAAACGGGGAGTGACTTTAGCATGCATTGCATCTCACTCCATTTGCATTTGTGTGTGATTGAATTTGACTTGTACTTGTAATTATTTTTCCCCTTCAATGCATGTCCCCAATCTCCCATTGGCCTATGCTTTATTTGGATTCACTAGGACACAAGAATTGTGTCTTAAGTGTCACCTGCTGAGCTATATGCTCACCCCTATATCTATATATATTTTTTTCAGGTCTTGGAAAGGAACTGGTGGATGACAACCCACCTCAAGCTTGAACGGCGTTAGAAGTCCACTTTTGTATCTTTGTATATTCCCTATTATTTTGTAAAACACTAGAAGTGCAAAGATGTATAATTATTTTGTGGAACTTTGTCATGTAATATAACTAAAGTATTGATGATGTTTTTAATGGGGATTTGATAGTATGCAACTTGTTGATGAATGGATGGATAATCCTAGTTTGAAGCATTGTCTAGATTAGTTGGTTGTATCATTATCTTTTGTTGCCGTGAATTCGGAATTTGAGCCATGACAGGTTAAAAATGCAATTAAATAGGTTGTGATAGGCCTATTTTTAGGGGAGGTTATGTCGAATTTTTTTTTGTTTAAAAAGTATTAGTTTTGAATCGTTACAAAAACAGATGGATGTTTTTTTTATGTAGAAACAGAGACATACAAAACCATTCATGACAAAATAATTTCAGATTAATTTCAACGATAACAGGTAATCAAATATATCATACAACAATCATACATGGCTCAGTTATTGTCCAATTAATTTCCTAGAGGCTATCTAGGTGCACAGAACACAGGCAAAGGGAAAGAGGAAGAAAAGAACTTGCCTTTGAGTTTTAGACTTGAAACTCTAATTCCCAGTTTCGGTATTGTCCGTTCAACACCCACCTGCTGTTCCACAAACCACGTTCCTTCCTCTTTACTCTCACCTAGCCTTCCTCTCCTATCTCTCTCTGTTCTCCCTCTGTACCTCACAGTTTCTGTGTTTTCACAGAACTCAATTCACGTCTCCGAGTTAACTGCTATGAAACAAAAACCCTAAGCTTACCGCATGTGATATATTTATAAGCTTAACTTTGAACCCTAATCCTTGTAACCTTAAAGCCAGAGCCCATCTCCGCCTATAAACCAACCTAGGATATATTCCTACGCCGGCCACCCATGTGAATTGCAAACCTAAATTCACGTGTAAAACAGATAAACTAAATTCTATTAAATTTAAATTTTCATTAAATAAAATTGATTAAACAATTAACTAAACACAATTTAATAAAATAATTAAATAAACAAGTACCTAAATATAATTAAATAAAAACAACTACGCAAATAATTACATAACACGACTAATTAACCAAATAAAACTATGAAGCAAATAATTAAATAAAACAATTATGCAAATAATCAAATAAAAATGCAAATAAACAATAAACTAAATTCCAGGAATAGACTTTTAAAATTAGGGGTATTACAATATTGACCTAGTCTTTTATGCCACAAGAAAGATAAATTTTCTATTAATTGAGTTACACTTAATTCTAACATTATGATGCAAGATCAAAAGGTTTTTAATAAATAAACTATCAAATTTGTATTTGCAGAAATCATCAACAATAATACCATAACTCACAAATTAGAATTTCTTGAATAAACATCATTATCAAATTTAAATGAAAAAAAACATTAACAAAAAGTTTTGAAATAAAATCAAATTATATGAAATTGAATAAACATGAAAAGTTTAAAATAATTTAAATAAAATCCACTGTCTAACATTAAATATAATGTCACAATAATTTTTTTCAATTATCATAAATAAGAAATTCTTATTTGAATTTGTGGTTTAGGCCATAAAAAATTCTTGCATCTATTAGAAAAATAAACATTAGTACTTAAGTCAACCTTTCATGTATTAGAAAGAATTTCAATAAGTAATTCGAAATATACAAAAACCAAAAACTTAATATTCTTTTTCAAATCATCCAATCTTTCTAAAAGTGTTTAATACATTAATAATACTTTTTCATTATTACATTCCTTTCTTTTAGTAAATTGACATAAATCTTTTAATTTTGGATGTTGCTCACTTAGTGCCTTTTTCAGGCTTATTCCCAAAATTTATTTATAACTTCTTGAATCATCAGATGAACATAATGATTACCTTGCTACTTAAATCTTGTCTCCTCCTAAATTAACATAATGGTTAATTAAATCACTTTCCACTTGTCTTAATAATGTTAATTATCTAAATGACCGATACTGAATAGACAAGAAATTGAGAATAAATTGAATAAGAAAATTCTCATTCACAATCATCCATAAGGTTCTCAATTTTGTAGCAACATTAGTCATCTAAAAAAAAAACATATCCATACATGGTAAGAGTACCAACAAAATTGCATAATAGTGATATAAATTAATAATTTTTGTTTTAGATATTTATCTACAATACGAAAACATTCTTCTAGTCAAAATATTCCTTAACACTATCACTATGGGGAAACAATTATTCACATAACTATAATGCTTAATCTGTTCAATCTCTCCTAAACTTTATGGAGAATCTTTTCTCCCTCACTATCTTTATCAGAAATAATAGTAGGTTTCTCAATTTAAAATGTTAAATCAAGATTTAACACTTACTTATTCCATTATGAGAAGTTAGTCCTATTGAGAATCAGTACAGATGTAGCATGTGCATTAAGAGATATAATAAAACAAATATAATAAGATAAAATGCTCACAACAATAATACTTTGAATTAACAACACGTTTATATAACTTAAAAAATATAAATACAATGTATAACTATAGTACCCCTTTGGGTGGCAACAATAAAATACTAATAATGATGCTTATTTGTATTTATATGTATACCTTCATTGGTAATGTATTATTTAATTAAACAGATAAGTTACATTTGGATATCATATATCTACCTAATTAAAAAAATACATGCAATCCCTTAATTTTCATTTAATCACTTGAAAATTAATTCCCTTTGGAGAATTATTTATCATAATTAAATAAATTCAATATTCATGAATATCACAAAAAATAATAAGCATCATAATTCATGAAATATTGCAATTATATTTATTACTAAAATTAATATTCATCAACCATTATGGTTAGGCCACCTTGGTAGCTACCAACCTTTACATAATATGAATATTAAATTAAATAATAATTAATTTATGATTAATTATGTCTACTACAAAAATTAATATTCATCAATCATTATGATTGGGCCACTTTGGTAGCTACCAATCTTCACATAATATGAATATTAAATTAGACAGTGATTAGTTCATCATTAAGTTATATTTACTTCTAAAATTAATATTCATCGACCATTATGGTTAAGTCACTTTGGTAGCTACTAACCCTCACATAATATGAATATTAAATTAGCTAGTAACTAATTAATCATCAATTTACCCATCAATTTACCCATTTAACATTATACACACATACTTATAATTGTCGATTGAAGTTTAAGCAATTTCAATCTCAAAAACTTAATAGTCCGAAATTTTATAGAAAATATCTTTTTATTTTTATATACATAATAAAATATATTATTTTTATTTTCAGACTTGAAGATCATAATTGAATCAATAAAAAATTGATTCTCCAGCATGTATGTATGTATGGGTACAAAATAATTATTTATTATTTGCATGTCTATTAAAGTTAAATTAAATTTCTAAATTAACACATTATTCTAGAAATTTAAATTTTTAATAAAATAAATAAATATACGTATTTTGTGTAATCAATAATTTATTAAAATTTTCAAATAATTAATAAAATATAATCTGTGTAATCATCAAACTGTAATTGGTATAAAGATTGACTTCATTAAAAAAATAACAAACAAAACAAACACTTTTCAATTCATATCATATACGGAAATTGAGGCACTAATCAAAACTAAATTCCTTTACAATAATTTACATAAAAGATGTAAAAGCATATCAGTCAATCAATGGTGGACAAAACTTTATTAAATGAATCAACTACATCAGCACATTTGGATACATACATATATATTATACAATAATTTAATTTTACTTTTATTTATGTGACTTTAAAGGAAAATAATGAGTTCCTAAACATTAGCTCTGATACCACATGTAAACTTTGATAATTCGTATTAAGCCATTAATCACAAATTTACATGAATCCCATATCTTTAATAATCATGATTTTCACGTATTTATAATGCATAAGTAAATGATTAGATATAAATACCTTGATACATGATATAAAACCTTGTTGAGATTAAATCCAACGTCTAGATTCTTTAACCACGAACTAAATTGCAACTCTGATCAACAGACAAAGGTGGAAACTGGTTTCTTTCTCTTGACCTTTTGCACACATAAAACTTTTACGTGTTGTATCATTAATCGTACATAATTGATGGAGTATATGCACTTTTATAAAGGCAGAGAGAAGATCATTTTTCCTTTTAGTAATGTAATTCTACTTTCCATCAAAGTAAGGAATAAGAAAGGAAAACACTTCTCCAATAAGTAATTACCAAAAAGATAATTATAAGTTGACCAAAAATAAATAATATTAATTAATATCTATTTACTTAGCCACCAAGTAATATGTCACATGTCCAAATCATGTGGGCCACAATTAAATAAATAATCTTATAGTCTCTACATTCAAGCCTTAAATCTGTTTGGTCGGAACCCTAGCTCTACTAATTTTCTCTTCCATATGGTTCATCTTCAAAATTTGATTCCCTCATTCTTCTTGCCATGTGAGCTTTAAATAATTGATTTATTTAAATAACTAATTAATTCAATTAAGTTTAATTACATATCTCTCTCTAAATCATGACCTCAAAATCATCCAAAATAAGAACACCCAGCGATGGTAGTGGCATACCTGATTCTACTCAAAATAGTTTGGTAGGACATTTGCTCCTACACTTAACCTGTGTATTAAGTCTTGTGTGTGCTCAATTTCCTTCTGTTGCTTCTCCCATGCTGCATTTTGAGCTTCAATCCATGCTTCCTTTGCAATAATATTCTCAGAATAATTGCCCATGTATGTCTGGATACACCCATGTCAGTTTCAACAATTTTTGTGCACAGCTGGTCAAGGAAAGCCCTGTCATGAGATATGATGCCATTGGCACATTGACCTTATTAAGATAACCTTCAAGCCACTCAATGGTATCAATATCAAGGTGATTTGTCGGTTCATCTAATAATAGCAAATCTAGTCCTGCATGTAATCACATATATCAGTAATCAGTCATAGAGAAATTGCATTATTTTTCATAAATATAATCAACCACTATACAAAGTTAATGTATGAGGTAGTTGCCCAGATATTTATAGCATTTTTTTCTATTTAACAGGCTTTAACAATTTTCATTCAAATGGGTACATCCAACAAACTTGATTGCTACCATGGCTACAATGTTTAATCTCTACTAAGAAGGGAATTTTCATTAAGTTGAATAACAAGGGGATTAATCTCATTCGATTTCGCTTTGAAAACTTTGAAGACCTTTAAACCCTAACTCTCCATGTAGATTCAATCATTTGTCTGTATAGTTGCCTTTGAGATCGATTGATTTCGCCTCCGTCAATCGCCTTTATGTGTCGTCATCTTCTTCACGATTGCCTTCAATATGTTGTTCTTCATCATCATAATTTCAATACCTCCGCTTATGCGCCTCTCACAGTTCAAACCCCTCCAAAAAGGTATCGAACATTGAGGAAGTAGTTTGTAATGTATTTGATCTAAAAGCTTTTTGTGTTTTGTTGTATATGTTAGGGTTTATAGGGAGTTATGGAATTCTGTTTTTGCGTGTTTAGTGTCCTAGTTTTGTTTTGTAATATATATATTAGTTATATATAGGTGATTCTGAATGAGTGGCTGTACTAGTAATTCGTATTCAAGTTCAATAATACTGGATTCGAGTAATGACTGAACATTTGAGTAATGACTGAACACTGTTCTGGTGAACCTTAGGTGAGCTTAATCAAAAGTAAAGTTAAGGAATAGAACTGAATTTGAAGGAATTGCTTTTTATTTGCAAAATTTCAGGGGATTTTTATTGTACACTCTAATTTGAACTTATCTGAATAGCCCGATTCACTTATTATTTTGGACATGCATATGTTTTCAAGATTTAGAGTTAGTTTATCTTTCTCAAATTTCTATTTGACTTTCAGAATTTTCATTTGAACTTCAATTGAAATGATTAAAAGCGAGAATAATTACATTTGCTGATTCTATTCATAACAGTTTTCTATAATCAACCAAATTGAAATAGAAATTGTTGCTGAGGACCGGGTAGTGACATTTCTCAAATTGTGTCGAGTGATGGGGATTTTCATGTTCCAAAAAGTTGTCCGTTTTCTTTTACTACGTGCTATGTATATTATTTTAAATCCATACATTGTGTTGAGTGGTGGAGATTTTCATGTTCCAAGAAGTTGTCCCATGTTTTCTTTAGCAGACCATTTTAATTGACTCAACATTATAAATTTTTTTGTTTAGCAGTTGAAAGTGAATTAAGGAAATCAGAGACTATCTTTGGATCTACAAGATGGCAATGAACTAATTCTAATTGGTTTGAACCTTGGGACCGAAGTCACAACGACACTCTCGGACAGTATCTTGCTCTCCTCGATCAGCCTCCAGGTGAACTCGGAGTTCTCACTCTCACTCTATTTCTTTAATTTTGATTTGGTGTTTGATTTGGCTGTTTGTCTTGCTTTGGTGTTCATGTCTGTTTGTCTTTCGACTTTGTGTTAATTTTCCTGTTCAATCACCTCAATCAGCTAATTAATCCTCTCTCTATATATAATATATATATGTATATTATCACCATGAGTTCTTTAAATCATTCAGAAATTATGCCAGCTGCTGTAGACCTAAGTGGAATAAATTCTGCCTGTTATTAGGAACATTGAGACAGGAATCCGCCCTTCCTCTCTCTCTATCTATATAACCATATATAATATATAAATAGATTTTGGGTACGTACTAATATAAATAGAAAATTAGTATGTACCCACAGTATTGGACAATTTTAGGGCAAATGTGGCTGTGGATGGGAACATTGTTAACTTGGGACTATGAGACACTGCAAGTTTTATTCTTACTCTGTATACTAATTTTATGAGTTTTTTCAAACTGTGATTCTAATAAAATTGTTGTTGTTGTTGTTTTTTTTTTTTTTTTTTTTTTTTTTTTTTTTTTTTCAGATTTTCTAACTGGATTATGTCAATTTTGATATTTTTAAAGTAAGCTTACTGTTAAATGTGGTTTGCTGGTAGTGTGGCCTCTGACATCAATTAAGTTTTGTTGAGTTAAAGATAAAACTTGTCATGAATACCCCATCACATGCCTTTGAGCCTAAATTAAGCATTCTTGGTAGTGTTTGTTCCGTCATATATCTCTATTATGATGAAATTTAATAGGACATGTATGTTTTAACTTGTCAGGCAAGGTTTTGCTAAGGCACTTTCAAGTTTCGATGAGTTCAAAAGAGTTCTGCAGAAAACAAAAGGACTTTAATGGATCACTTTTAATTTATTGGATTGATCATTCATTTTAGGTTTTGGGTAAAGCGTATTATTTAAACAACAGTATTTCTTTTTTCAGTAAGTAACAATAGCATTTCTTCCCACACTGGTATAATGATTATTCTCAGTATGTCGAAATTGCCTTTTTTATTCTCAAAATCATAAATTGCTTTGATTGCTTGATTTTAAAAGCCACAAATACTCTGAAAATGTTAATTAAATATGCACTTAATATTGCTGTCATTTAGGTTTACTGTTATTTCTAAATCACTCGCTCTTTTTACCATTGAAGATTTAATCATTCTCAACTTTCCATATCTTTGGCAAGTAAGATAATACTACTAAGTTATAAATTCTGAGATGTTTTACTGTTGACATTCTATTTCTTTTTCTGATTGTTTTAATAATGTGATTTTCTCTGCTTTCTGTTTATTTTTCTGAATTACTTATCAAAAACTAAAAAGTTTATTATGCTCTCTCTTTTTATTCCTAGTTGATACTCACACACTCCCCTCAAGGAATTGTTTGCACCCAAGACTTGATGCTTCATTTTTTTGCTCTCTTTATTTTGGAATTCTTGTGAAAAAAGATGTTAGTTGTTTGGACTAGACATTTAATTCTCTATATAGCAGTTAGTAGTGTTTTAGACGCTAAAATTTAGGTGGCTGTTATAACTGCCTCTATAACCCAAAAAAAACTGTTGCAATGCATTTGTAATTTCATAGTGTTTATGTGCTTTTGCGTCCATTTCAATTGTTATATATCGATGATTCTAATTTCCCCTCCTGGTGCTCTTTCCCACTATTTGCTCTCAATTGGAACTTGCTACGTAAGTTTAAGGTGACGGGTAATGTGATGACCTATTTTAGTAGGTAGATTTTTTTAGTAACGTAATATTGAATATTAAAGATACTTTTTCAGTCACAAATGCTCAATTTGTTGTAGCTTACCAATAGAGTAAGAAAATTTTGTAATCATAGTATAGAGATGGTAAAATATTTAAGAGTTCTTGAGAAAAGCATGTATTTTAAACATGTCTTGTATTTTAACAGACAACACTACAAATACATTGCCTAGAATGTGATACTTTGGTTAACCACTTAAAATTTCAATCTAAATGGCCCGCACATTAACATCTGATGGACTAAAACAAATGATCATCAGATAGTGCTCAATGGTGAAACCACAATAGGACTCCTCACTCTGTGATTTCCATTCTCTTCAACCTAAACAAGCGAGCCATATTCGACTGTGCCATTCTTTTCCTTTATGTACTTGATTGTCATATTGTAGCTCTGCTTCTCATACTTCTTAACAAAACTGATTTCCTCCGGCCAGACAAAGATGGTGGAATGCTCGGATGTTGTAACCTCAGCCTTGTAAATTGTCGGTCCATCCCCAACACTTGTCACAGCCCTCTGAAATGTTCGAGAGATCATTGTTGTTTTGTTGGTGTACAAAACAATAAATGATGGATAATTCAGATCGTCAGAAGGGTTTGAGTAATTATAACTTCTTGATTTGACGATGGTTAAGATTTGTGTGCTTGTGAAATTCATGGAGCAGAGGAGATTCACATGTCCATGTGGAGTGGTATCATATATAAGATCAGAGTCAAGTGCCTTGTTTGGATTAACCTGCCCTGCCCTGCCCCCATTTGCTAGAGGTGAGGCTATTTGGAGGTGCTGACCAAGGTCTCAAATATGATTCAGAGTGTTATATAGTGGATTCGTCGTGGTTATCATGGCGGACCTTATAGCAGCCGGACTCCATTTTGGATGCACAACTTTGAGGAGAGCAGCTATGCCAGAAGCGTGAGGACAAGCCATGGATCTCCCTAAGCGAAAATTATAATCACTAGACAAATCGAAATTGAGACCAAGCCGCTAAGACTAGTGGCCTTGGCGCCATTAAATTCTGCTTTAGGATGCCCAGAGAGCTTTGTGCAGGACCCCCTGAAGTGTGGAAAGCAACAACAGGTGCAGGCTTTGTCCCCAAAATGGTTTATTGGAACTTTATGCTTGCCATAGGCTTCTTAGACCTCTTGGCATAGTTGATCACTACTTCTATAACCTTTGAGCCAATCACAACTCTTGGATAAGAAAATTCTTCCACCTCGGCTAATTGTGGATCATTGCAGATAAAGATGGCTGAGGTCGTCAAAGGCGCAATGTGACGGAAAGATTTTACAATTCCCACATCACATACTAGGATGCCATCATAAGGGGGATTAGACAACCACCCACTTGAATTGCAATGTGACAGTGTCTTGTTGTAAATGAGAAGCTGTTCATGAACCAAGGCACTTGCAGGGAACATAGTCCATCCAGTGATGGTTGACCCATTGCCAAGAGTCACAGTCCCAGCTAAAGAATGGTAAATTGAACTGGCACCGACGGTCAGGACCCAGGGGATTCTATTGTATAATGACCCAAGTGAGGGGCCGCTATTTCCTGCTGTAATAGACATACAGACACCCTTCTTCATGGCTGCATATGAAGATATGGCGAAAGGGTCCATTTCGATCGGTATTGAGGGTGTTCTTCCCTTTCGCCATATCTTCATATGGAGCCATGGAGAAGGGTGTGTGTGTATCTATTACAGCAGGAAATAGTGGCCCTTCACTTGGGTCATTATACAGTAGAATCCCCTGGGTCCTTACCGTCGGTGCCAGTTCAATTGACCATTCTTTAGCCGATACTGTGACTCTTGGCAATAGGCCAACCATCACTAGATGGACCATGCAAGTGCCTTGGTTAATGAACAGTCTCTCATTTACAACAAAACACTGTCACATTGCAATTCAAGTGGGTGGTGGTTTAATCCCCCTTATGATGGCATCCTAGTATGTGATGTGGACACTGCAAAATCTGTGTCACATTGCACCTTAGACGACCTCAGCCATCTTTATCTGCGATGATCCACGGTTAGCCGAGGTGGAAGAATTCTTATCCAGGAGTTGTGATTGGCTCAAAAGCTGCAGAGGTAGTGGTCAACCATGCTAAGAGGTCTAAGAAGCCTACGACAAGCATAAAGTTCCAACAAACTATTTTGGGGACAAAGCCTGTACCTGTTGTTGTTTCCTACACTTCAAGGGGTCCTACACAGAGCTGTCCAGGCATCTTACAGCCGGATTTAATGGCGCCAGGGCCACTAGTCGTAGCAGCTTGGCCTCCCAATAAAATTGCAGCCTCAATTGGTCTCAATTTCGATTTGTCTAGTGATTATAATTTTCGGTCTGGGACATCCATGACTTGTCCTCATGCTTCTGGTATGGCTAGTCTCCTCAAAGGTGCACATGCAAAATGGAGTCCGACTGCTATAAGGTCCGCCATGATAACCACGACGAATCCACTATATAACACTCTGAATCATATTCTTGGTTAGCACCTCCAAATAGCCTCACCTTTAGCAATGGGGGCAAGGCAGGTTGATCCAAACAAGGCACTTGACTCCAGTCTTATATATGATGCCACTCCACAAGAATATGTGAATCAACACTGCTCCATAAATTTCACAAGCACACAAATCTTAACCATTGTTAGATCAAGAAGTTACAATTGCTCCAACCCTTCTGACGATCGGAATTATCGATTATTTATTGTTTTGTACACCAACAAAACAACAATGATCACTCGAACATTTCAGAGGATTATGACAAATGTTGGGGATGGACCGACAATTTACAAGGTTGAGGTTACAGCACCCGAGCATTTCACCATCTTTGTCTGGACGGAGGAAATCAGTTTTGTTAAGAAGTATGAGTAGCAAAGCTACAAACTGACAATAAAGTACATGAAAGAAAAGAATGGCACAGTCGAACCACTTTTTTGGGTTGAAGAGAATGGAAATCACACAGTGAGGAGTCCTATTGTGGTTTCACCAATGACTCAATGAGTGTTTGATGATCATTTGTTTTAGCCCTTCAGATGTTAATGTGCGGGCCATTTAGATTGAAATTTTAAGTGGTTAACCGTAGTATCACATTCTAGGCAATGTATTTGTAGTGTTGTGTGTAAAAATACAAGACATATTTAAAGTACATGCTTTTCTCAAGTACTCTTATTTATTTTACCATCTCTATACTGTGATTACAGAATTTTTCCACTCTAATGGTACGCTACAACAAATTAGAGCATTTGTGACGGAAAAAGAGTCATTAATACTCAATATCACGTCACTAAAAAGTTCTACTTATGAAAATAGGTCATCACATGACCGTCACCTTAAATTGCATCGCGGATTCTATATTGTGAAGGATTAAAAAATTACCGTCACAAAATATATATATATATATATATATATATATATATATATATATATATATATATATATAGTTTTAGTGACAACTTTCTATTCCGTCACAATTAAAATAATCCATTTGTGACAATTTTCTTTAGTGTCATAAAATGCTCTTATTTGTGACAACAAATTTCCATTTCCTATAATGTATTACTTGTTCCCATGTTTGGGAGCACTGTATGGGTGCCTTAAATTTGGAATTGAAATTAATTTATACATTGAACTAAATTTTTTCTAATTTCAAATCTTTTCTGATTCTTTGCTCCAAAAGCTAACATATGTCTTTCTCTACCAATGCTATTTCCTCATTGTTATTCTGATTGGGTCTCATAGTACCCTATCATAACAAAAGCAACATATGTCATTTTTCCTCTCTACCAATGCTATTTCCTTATTGCTATTCTCTTTGGGAAACGTGCAAGTTTTTAAAACTTTTTGAGGGATTTGCAATCATAGATCTTGATTCATTACATAGAGACAAGTTTTATGCAAAGATAAATAAAAGATGATGTATAATTCAATAAACAGATTGAATACTTACATCAAAGGTCTGAGTAAACCTTTTGAACTTTCCTCTAAAGTGAATGTTCTCACTTATTGTAGATCCCTTTAGCAAGATCCTTTCTCCTTCTTTTTGATTATTATCTTCCCTTTAGGAATCACCAATATGCCTTGATGAATGACCTTGGAATCTAGGTTGATGGTAGCCTCCTTTAGAAGATAAAACAAAACCCTAAAATCTAGAGAGAGAAAGTGTATTCCTTTTTCTTGTTCTAAAAGTCACCCCTAAAATATACATGATCTCATGTATATATAGGCAAAATAAAAATAAGAATAAGGAATAATAAATCATTCTCTATCTCTAATTCAACTTTCTCAATTCTAACATGACTCCAATATCAACTTGGGCTATTGGTAAGAATCCTTTTGGGCTTACTATTTTCTTGGCTCCTATAAATTAATAATTGGTCCGGTCCATTAAACCATGGATCCAATTCAATTAATTCATAAATTAATTTCTACTCCACTAAAAGAAATTAATTGCACTCCAATTAAATAGTAAATAACCTCTACGTCAATGTTGCACTTTGACCCCTCTATGCTTAATTATTTATCGGATAATTAAAGCCAGTAATCCGACAACATAATTAATATAATTATTTTGTTACCTTTGATTATTTCCGGCTCGATCACAATAAAATATTTATTTGACAAAAAATAATAATAATTTATTAAATAAATATATATGGAAAACATTTGTCTAAAACATACGAAGGCCTTCGAATTTAATTTGTGATCAACCATAATCAAAACAAAATAAATACAAATAGCACTGATGCAAATATTGAGAATATAGACCTCTAATTATTAATTACATAACTACCCAAAGTGTCGATTTAAGGATCCCGAGGTATCCGCCGAACAAATCAAAGTAATTATTAATTAATAAAAGAGTCTATACTTCTCTCATACTTGAGAGTCAAAAGCCATGACTGTGATAGAGAGCAATTGCATACGACAGCTCTCGCAATATATCTCAATCTATCGTGGACTTGGTTTAAGTCTTAACTAATTAAATGTCCATCCATAATTACCGACTTTAAACCATTTATGATTACTAATTTATAACATAGCATTAATTTCCATTACATACATATATAAATATATTTTGTAATCAAGTGGACACAATCAATTCCATAATGAATCGAAAAATAATACATTTCATTCACCAATTGTATAATGCTTTAATAATAATATCCAGATAAGAAACCATGAGTTTTACAATCCAAAATTAGAATTTGCTATGCTAGGGCACACATATCCTAACAGCTCCCACTTGCACTTATAGCCAATTCGAATCACATCTAACTCCCATGTTCTCCATATGACGATCAAACATCTTGATCGGTAAAGCCTTTGTGAATGGATCAGCAAGGTTATGTTCTGATGCAATCTTGGCCACAAGTATATCTCCTCGCTTTACTATATCACGAACCACATGATGTTTCCTCTGAATATGTCTTGTTCCTTTATGAAATTTTGGGTCCTTGGTTTGTGCTATAGTTGCACTATTGTCGCAATGAAGCGTCATAGGCTGATCTATGTGCTCCACAACCTCCAGTTCAATTAGAAAGTTTCTCAACCAAATAGCTTCTTTTGCTGCCTCAAAGGCTGCAATGTATTCTGCTTCCATGGTTGAGTCAGCAGTACAACCCTGCTTGACACTCTTCCAACTAACTGCCCCTCCATTGAACTTAAACACATATCCAGATGTAGATCTCCTGGCATCTGGATCTGATTGAAAATCAGAATCCGTATATCCGACTGGAACCAGATCATCACCTCCATAAATGAGCATTAGATTCTTAGTTCTTCTAAGGTATTTTAAGATATACTTCACAGCTGACCAATGATCAAGTCCAGGATTGGACTGATATCTACTGACAATCCCTACAAAGTAGCAGATGTCCGGTCTGGTACAGACCATGGCATACATGAGACTACCAACTGCCGAAGCATATGGTACCCGCCTTATTTGCTTAATTTCCTTATCAGTCTTGGGAGACTGGTCATTAAAAAGAGCCAACCCATGTCTAAATGGCAAAAACCCTTTCTTAGAGTTTTCCATTCCAAACCTGATCAGAACTTTGTCAATGTAAGACTCTTGAGACAAGCCTATTTTCTTTTTAACCCGATCTCGCATAAGCTTGATCCCAAGAATATAACTTGCTTCTCTAAGATCTTTTATCTCAAATTTATTGAACAACCACCTTTTAACTGATGACAATGCTTCTACATCATTACCAATGAGTAAGATGTCCTCAACATATAAAACGAGAATCATGATGACATTACCCTATTTTTTCTTGTAAACACAAGTTCAAACACGTTTTGTTCAAAGCCAAATAATTTGACTGCCTGATCAAAACAAATGTTCCATGTGCGTGAAGCTTGCTTAAGTCCATAAATAGACCAATTCAACTTACATACACAGTCCTCACGACCTTTAACCACGAAACCGTCTGGTTGCCTCATGTAGATGTCTTGTTCAAGATGGCCATTTAAAAATGCCGTCTTAACATTCATCTGCCATATCTCATAGTCATAATAAGCACTAATGGCCAAAAGAATGCGAATAGATTTAAGTATTGCAACTGGTGAGAATGTATCCTCATAATCAATACCTTCACGTTGAGTGAAGCCTTTGGCAACCAGTCTAGCTTTGAATGTCTCAACATTCCCATCCATTCCTCTCTTTCGTTTGTAGATCCACTTACAACCAATAGGCTGAACCCCACTAGGAAGTTCTACAATATCCCAGACTTTGTTGGAATACATCGATTCCAACTCTGATTTCATGGCATCTTTCCAACGATTCGCATCTATATCGGTCAACGCTTCTGCATAGCTTACTGGGTTAGACTCATGCTTATCGGGGACGGCCTCATAGAGCTCACCCAAAAGTGTGAGTTTTTCGGGTTGGATGATAGTCCTCCCACTACGCCGAAGGACCGGTGCAGGAATCGATATACTAGATGATGGTAATTCAACAGGGACTTCTTGTGTCTCATCATTCTCAGTATTTATATTAGGTGTGTCCACAGGGAGTATATCTGACGTGCCAGCCATCTCCTCTAACACTATCTAGCTACTAGGTCTGTGGTTCATAATATAATCCTCCTCCAGGTAAACAGCATGAGTGCTGACAATAACCTTATTGTCCCTGGGATCATAAAATAATCCACCTCTAGTGCCCTTAGGATAGCCAACAAATAAGCATGCATCTGATCTTGCTTCCAACTTGTCTGCCTGTTTCTTTCGCACGTGAGCTGGACACCCCCATATATGCATGTGATTTAAACTAGGTTTATGTCCAAACCACAGCTCATATGGCGTTCCTGAAACAGACTTGGATGGAACACAGTTCAAAATATATATTGCTGATTCTAAAGCTAATCCCCAAACAGATAGAGGTAATGTAGCAAAACTCATCATAGATCTAACCATGTTAAGTAAAGTTCTGTTTCTCCTTTCTGCCACTCCATTCTGTTGAGGGCAGTCAGGTGCGGATAACTGGCGCACAATACCCTCATTGACCATATGATCCTTGAACTCCCCCAAGAGGTATTCACCTCCTCGATCAGATCGAAGTGTTTTGATAAGTTTACCTAATCTACGCTCCACTTCCGCTTGAAACTCACGGAATTTTCCATAAGCTTCTGACTTGTGTCGCATTAGGTAAATATATCCAAAATGTGAATAATCATCAATGAAAGTGATGAAGTACTCAAACCCTCATCTCGCTTGGGTGTTCATGGGACCACACACGTCTGTGTGCACCAACTCTAATTGTTCTTTGGCTCTATATCCTTTGGCTGAGTAAGCCCTTCGAGTCATTTTTCCTTCAATACAGGATTCACAAGTTGGCATAGGCTCCTCTGCCTCACAAGGTAATAAACATTCTTTAACCAACCTTTGAATCCTATTTTGATTGATGTGACCCAATCGTAGATGCCAATGATACAATGAGTTTGGAGAAACTGCTTTTCTTTTAACATTCAATCTAGATGAAGTTGCATTTAATTCATAATTTTGCATTTGATATGAGCTAGGAGTTAAAACATATAGATTATCTTTCAATGCACCAGAAGTTATAATACAACCATTTAATTTAATTAAAACATTTTTTCCAAAAGTAAAAATATAATTTTTGCAAACCAACAAAGAAACTGAAATTAAATTGCGCCTAATATTTGGCGCATAAAGACAATCTTCTAAAATAAAACTCCTCCCACTATCAAACTGCATATGAACCACTCCCACTGCTTTAGCTTCTACCTTGGCATTAGATCCCATATGCAAGTATATCTCTGTAACGACCCGCTCCACCACATGGTATGATATTGTCCGCTTTGGGCCTGAGCCCGCACGGTTTTGCTCTTGGGTTTCACCCCAAAAGGCCTCATACCAATTGGAGATGATGCACTTACATATAAGCACTTCACCTTTCCTCTACTCAGGCGATGTGGGACTTGTGCACCTGTAGCTCACCAGTGTGGTAGCCTGACAGTGTCTTTTGCACCTGCCTACGGCACACCCGCCCACAAGGTTATCACAATCCACCCCCTTGGAGGCCCGACGTCCTCGTCGGCACACTTCCGGCTAGGTCAGGCTCTGATACCATTTGTAACGACCCGCTCTACCACATGGTATGATATTGTCCGCTTTGGGCCTGAGCCCGCACAGTTTTGCTCTTAGGTTTCACCCCAAAAGGCCTCATACCAATTGGAGATAATGCACTTACATATAAGCACCTCACCTTTCCTCTACCCAGGCGATGTGGGACTTGTGCACCTGTAGCTCGCCAGTGTGGTAGCTTGACAGTGTCTCTTGCACCCGCCCACGGCACACCCGCCCACAAGGTTATCACAATCTCTCCTTCATTGAGGCTTCTGGACTCCTGGAATCCCTACAATGAATTGCAAACATGATTAGTGGCTCCAGAATCTATGCACCAGGAATCTATAGATTCAACCACATTACATGCCTCAACAATGAATATACCTTTTCCTTTGCCTTGTGTGCAAAGTGTTAGGCAGTTAGGTTTCCAGTGACCCGGTTGACTGCAATGGAAGCAGTTTCCTTCGCCTTCAACCCGCACTTTCTTCTTTCCCTTATCCTTTTGGATTACTTTGTTTGGCACAACCACAGTTTTGGCACCATCCTTCTTCTTTTTCTTGCCCCTCCTCTTGGGCCTAGAAGTGGATGGTCCAGCAGACTGAGTGTAGTTGATAGATGCACCCTTGCTTTTGATTATCCCTTCAAATGTTACCAACTCATTCAATAGTTCAGCGAGTGTGTACTCAAGCTTATTCATATAATAATTAACCCTAAAAGGGTTAAATGAGTCTGGCAATGAAGCGATAATCATGTCAACCTGAAGTTCACCATCCAAGTTGCATCCAAGGATCTCCAGTTCATTTAAAAAACCAATCATTTTTAAAGCATGTTCCCGAACTGAAGTACCTTGGACCATCTTAATGGTCATCAAATTTGTCATAGCATTTTGGTGTGCACTCTTACCAATTTGCCCAAACATTTCCTTAAGGTTAAGCATGATGTCTGCAGAAGTGAGATATTGAAGATGTTGACTTTGGAGTACATTCGAGAGTGAAGCAAGAATGTAGCACCTAGTCATCTCATCTGCTTTATTCCATTTCTTAAAAACTTCATGCTCCTCAGGAGGATCCTCAGGTAAAGGTGGAGAAGGTCTGGGAGTAGTAGGCACATAATTCAACCCCTCATATGTGAGTACAATATTTAGTTGCCTTTTCCAATCGATATAATTAGGTCCAGTTAATCGATTTTCTTTTAGTATGTTTGCAAGTGGACTGAATGGACTAGTTATGATAAATCTGAAAATAAAAGCATTCATACAATAAATAAAGTGAATAATAATAATCATGCAAGTATAAAATAATTATTTAATTGTGGGTCCCTTAACCACATTGCATGAAAAATTGGACAATCAATATGCCAATAACTTATCCTGTTGGCGGAATTCATTATTGCTTATTGACGAGAACAACTCATTATTTCCATATCTCTTTAGACAATGCCTTAACTATATATGAAATAATTCCCGATTAGATTTAGCCTTTCTAAAATCACCTAGTATAGACCACTCTGTTGGGGAGCTAATACTATTGATTTTAGATTGAGTATATAACATAATTAATACTCCAACGAAAAAACAAATATTAAATATATTGCCATTAATAGCTTAGACTCTTTAAATCATGCGTAGGGCCTTATTTTTAAAGACCTAACTATAATGGTTATTTAATAAACATATTTTCGTGAGACAACCATTCTTGTAATCTAGACTCTTTAAATCATGCGTGGAGCTTTATTTTTAAAGATCAAATCATAATGGTTATAATTACGAAGGCCATGTGGTAATGTATATAAAAAAAAAAATCCCCGCTCCCACTCAATTTTTAATAATATAAAACTAGGGTTTTCAATTCATTATTTAATGCATGCAAAACGCCTTAATTTTAATCCAATTAAATTTAGAAAATATATGGATTTTAAATGATTCACTAATATTTAATGTAAGGCAAAAAAAAATTAATTTACAAAAATAATTTTTCTGTTTCCCAATAAATGCCCTCAAATTAATTAGCAATCTAATCCAATTTATCTTCATAATTTAATTAATATAAATCAAGCCATTTAGTTAAAAATCATGGATCCAATGCATGAACAATTATAATAAGCATTAAATTATTCCATGCATCAAATAATAGACAGAAGCAATATAAATGGCCAATGGATTCAGCTTTTAACATTTAAAAACTATTCTTGCTGTACGGGCGTCCTTCAACTGTCTGTAAACACCCATAGGAAGCTTGTACGAGTCAGGAGAAGCAAAACGCCGCTTGGAACGAGCCCGGAGGACCCCACACGCCCTGGCATGCGCCTAGGGCAGGCTGCAAGACTCGGCAGGCGTTCCCACGCGCCCCCACGTGCCGGCACGCGCTTGGGGCGCGTGGGACGCGCTTCCACGCGCCTTCACGCGCGTGGAGGGCAAAACCTCATTGGCTGGAGCGTGCAATGCACGCGCCAGCGTGTGCCTTCTCCTGACGCGTGTGGAACACGCGCCAGGCTCACCAATTTGTGCCGCACCTGATCCGGGCCACCTCCGACGCCCCTTCTCGCCGCCGGCGAAGCTTCGGCCACCGGAAAAACGCCAAAAAAATTCAAAAAAATCAGAAAAATTCCAGAAAATTAAATTAAGCCTCAAAAAAATTCCAGAAAAATTTCAAAAATTTCAAAAAAATTTCAGAAAATTACTGAAGCATAATTTAACCCTTTCGAACCCTCTTGAAGCTTCATAGCATCTTTTGATGAATATTACATGGCTTTAATAAATACTTACAATTTGAAATACAATGAAAAAAATTAAATTACATCATTGAATTTTCAAACAGCTAAAACAAAGCCTTAATTACATTTATCCAAAAATAAAATTACATTCTATATACCTATAAGCTTCATCCATGGCCCAAACACACATCATCATCCATTCACAATTATACATACATCATCATGTATTAATATATATCAATATAATAAATCATACATCAACATATATCAATAATTATATATATATATATATATATATATATATAATTTGGATCCATGAATATGATTTTTATAAACACATGTACTCTAGTAACGAACAAACCATGTGCTCTGATACCACTGTTGGGAAACGTGCAAGTTTTTAAAACTTTTTAAGGGATTTGCAATCATAGATCTTGATTCATCACATAGAAACAAGTTTTATGCAAAGATAAAAAAAGGATGATGTATAATTCAATAAACAGATTGAATACTTACATCAAAGGTCTGAATAAACCTTTTGAACTTTTCTCTAAAGTGAATGTTCTCACTTATTGTAGATCCCTTTAGCAAGATCCTTTCTCCTTCTTTTTGATTATTATCTTCTCTTTAGGAATCACCAATATGCCTTGATGAATGACCTTGGAATCTAGGCTGGTGGTAGCCTCCTTTAGAAGAGAAAACAAAACCCTAAAATCTAGAGAGAGAAAGTCTATTCCTTTTTCTTGTTCTAAAAGTCACCCCTAAAATATACATGAACTCATGTATATATAGGCAAAATAAAAATAAGAATAAGGAATAATAAATCATTCTCCATCTCTAATTCAACTTTCTCAATTCTAACATTACTCCAATATCAACTTGGGCTATTGGTGAGAATCCTTTTGGGCTTACTATTTTCTTGGCTCTTATAAATTAATAATTGGTTTGGTCCATTAAACCATGGACCCAACTCAATTAATTCATAAATTAATTTCTACTCCACTAAAAGAAATTAATTGCACTTTAATTAAATAGTAAATAATCTCTAAGTCAATGTTGCACTTTGACCCCTCTATGCTTAATTATTTATCAGATAATTAAAGCCATCAATCCGACAACATAATTAATATAATTATTTTGTTACCTTTGATTATTTCTGGCTCAATCACAATAAAATATTTATTTGACAAAAAAATAATAATAATTTATTAAATAAATATATATAGAAAACATTTGTCTAAAACATACGAAGGCCTTCGAATTTAATTTGTGATCAACCATAATCAAAACAAAATAAATACAAATAGCACTGATGCAAATATTAAGAATATAGACCTATAATTATTAATTACATAACTACCCAAAGCGTCGATCTAAGGATCCCGAGGTATCCGCCGAACAAATCAAAGTAATTATTAATTAATAAAAGAGTCTATACTTTTCTCATGCTTGAGAGTCAAAAACCATGACTGTGATAGAGAGCAATTGTATACGACAGCTCTCGCAATATATCTCAATCTATCGTGGACTCGGTTTAAGTCTTAACTAATTAAATGTCCATCCATAATTACCGACTTTAAACCATTTATGATTACTAATTTATAACATATTATTAATTGCCATTACATACATATATAAATATATTTTGTAATCAAGTGGACACAATCAATTCCATAATGAATCGAAAAATAATACATTCCATTCACCAATTGTATAATGCTTTAATAATAATATCCAAATAAGAAACCATGAGTTTTATAATCCAAAATTAGAATTTGCTATGCTAGGGCACACATATCCTAACACTCTATACTGTGATTACAGAATTTTTCCACTCTAATGGTACGCTACAACAAATTAGAGCATTTGTGACAGAAAAAGAGTCATTAATACTCAATATCACGTCACTAAAAAGTTCTACTTATGAAAATAGGTCATCACATGACCATCACCTTAAATTGCATCGCGGATTCTATATGGTGAAGGATTAAAAAATTACCGTCACAAAAAAAAAAAATATATATATATATATAGTTTTAGTGACAACTTTCTATTCCGTCACAATCAAAATAATCCATTTGTGACAATTTTCTTTAGTGTCATAAAATGCTCTTATTTGTGACAACAAATTTCCATTTCCTATAATGTATTACTTGTTCCTATGTTTGGGAGCACTGTATCGGTGCCTTAAATTTGGAATTGAAATTAATTTATACATTGAACTAAATTTTTTTCAATTCCAAATCTTTTCTGATTCTTTGCTCCAAAAGCTAACATATGTCTTTCTCTACCAATGCTATTTCCTCATTGTTATTCTGATTGGGTCTCATAGTACCCTATCATCACAAAAGCAACATATGTCTTTTTCCTCTCTACCAATGCTATTTCCTTATTGCTATTCTCTTTGGGGGTCTCAATAGTAGTACCCTATCATCACAAATCTAAAGGTATTTGTTTCTTACTAAACTTATCTTCAGTTGCACACATTTAAGGATATATAGCACACTAATACAACATATTGCCATGATTTATTCATATCAACCAATCAAGTAATAAGCATACAACTCCCCACCATTCTACAACCTTTAAAATTCATGGAAATAGTTTTATTCAAGTTCTAAAATATCTTTTCATATGATTTTTTAAAAAAGAAAAAAAGAAAAGGAAATGATCTAAAAATCTGATTTGTAAAATATCTTTCCCAATGCATCATGAATTTGGAAAACCCCACCATTGTACAGCCTTTAAAATTCATGGAAATATTTTCATTCAAGTTCTAAAATATATTTTCATATGATTTTTCAAAAAAGAAAAAAAGAAAAGGAAATGATCTAAAAATCTGATTTGTAAAATATCTTTCCCAATGCATCACGAATTTGGAATGTTTTTCCCTCACCCTCGTTACCTGCAAAACAATTATGATATGCTGGTCTCAACACCATATTTTACTTAAAATTTGGAAACATGAAAGTAGTAGTCTATCTTGTCAATGAATTTAGCACCGCTTTCATAGCGTCCATGGGATCACAACAAAAGTTGAGGAAGATCAGTGCTACTCTTAGGGCTAGTTTGGTATAATAGAATGGGAATGGAATGGTCATTCCCATTCTCTCATTTAGTTATGCATGTCTTAAAAAGAAAAACTAATATATATATATATATATATATATATATATATATATATATGTGTGTGTGTGTGTGTGTAAATATATATTTTTGATGTATATTTGTAAATCGAGAAGGAAATTTCTAGAGAAGCATTTTTGCCTTTTATTGGATCAATGTGACCTTAAGAAAGACGGAGTGTATTTACCAAAAAATACAAAATGAAAAAACGATGAGAACATGTGTGCATGTGAGAACAAAATATAAATAGGTGATGCAAAACCAAAAATTGAAGCACCACAACCAAGCCACCTAGGTAATGCCCAAATATTTTATAAGCCCAAAGTACTTGAATAACATGATAATTGAAGAGCTAGTTCTTGTGATGCATCTACTTTTGTCTCCAAAAGTACATATATTTTAATGCCAAATTGATCAATAAGCTAAAATCCCATGTACTAATCTATGGTATTATCACTAGTTCTTGTGTTGTTTCTACTTTTGTCAGTCATAGTTTTTTAAAGTCAACTGATCATGTGCTTGATATTTGAAGAATTCTTGATACATCACAATTCTTCAAATATTCTGCTTTTATAATTTTTAAGTTAAATTTAAACTTTTAGTTCAATTTCTACGTTTGGAAACCCTAGCCTCTCTCATCAGGTATTTTTTTTCTTTTGTGAATTGGCATATTTCCTTTGCACATTGCCGACGACCTATAAAGATGTAAGAGAGTAAAAATTGATTTCACAATGGAGAGATATTCCATTTAACGAGTATGTAAATAACATTTCGTCTTCAATAATTGATGAGCACGACAACAATGGAAACCATAAACATAACCTATAGGAATTGTGGATTTTCAGGACTTCCATTGCTGCTCATAACATCCTCAAGGACTGGGATCTCCCTCCCTCTTGCTGTCGTCCTCCGCCGCGACAGCCGGACTGAAGATTCGAAGCCGAGGAGCTTGGATTGCCAGAACCATTATTGTTGGTCTTTTGTTGTCTTGAACCTCGGCCTTGGGCCGCCAAATTGTTGTTTCATTTGTTTGGGCTTTTCTTGTTCCCCAACTTTACTTGGGTTTGTTTGGGCCAAAGGCCTTATCTGTACAGTTCTCTGTTTAATTTTTATATTAGTTTCATATCTCGAAAAAACAAGAAAAAGAAAAAGACATAGGCCCTGTTTGGTAAGCATTGTGTTATATTAGTTCTCTTTTTAATTTATATATTAGTTTCACATCTCGGAAAAAAAAAGAAGAAAAAGACTTGTTTTTTCTGGAAACAAAACAAGTTTATTGTAGAGTGTTCTGGGTTGAAATTAGAAACATGTTTGGCAATGTCTTCCATTTCAAGAAATTTGAAAACAAAACATGTTTGACAGAATCCGACTGTTGTAAAAATTGCTGAAACAAAAACAAAAAACATATTTGACAAAGATTGTTTTTGATTTGTTCTTGAAAATTTAAAATATATTAATACAGTATTATTTATATATAATAGTACATTTATTTTCACGTCTTTTTTTTTTTTTTTTTTTTTTTTTTTTTTTTTTTATCCCTAAAACACTTGAATAAAATTAAAAATTTTGATCTAAAGTTAAAAATGTGAGTATAATTGAATATGTAGTTTAAGACTATAATTGTCATTATTATTTTAAAATTGAATGTTGAATAATGTGGTTTAATACTATCATTGTCAATGTTTATATCAATGTGGTTAATAGCATCAGTTGAAATTGAATTGGACATTAACAATACGTGAAAATTCAACGAAAAATGGAAGTTAAGAGCAACTAAAAAATTTGCTCATTCCAGAAATCTTAAATCCCATTGGAATTGGACATTACAAATCAGTACAAATATAGATCCTGTTTATAACAATGAGTGACAATATAAAATCATGTAATTCTATTAAAATTGATTCCATCCCTATATGAAACCTATAAATAATGATCAATATGGTTTCATTAAAAATCATTCTATTTGAAACTATAGAACTTGTATAAAATATTTCAATTAAAATTGAAAGCATTTATTATATTGAACTTGTATATAATGAACCATCTATCAATTGAAATTCATTTAACCACAATATACAAACTGTGTATAATGGAACAATCCAAACCTGTAACGTTTCTGATTTTCTGCCTTTTTCTTTTTTCCAGAATTTTGTCGCCGCAAGGGCATTTTCGTCTCTTCACGTTACATGATGGGATTGTGGTTAGGTCCATTTGCATTGTGTACATTTTAAATTATGTGGATTAAGTAGTATTTGCATGTGGTACACTTATGTGTCTATGTGGTGTAAAATTGGAGTAACAAGAAAATGGAAAATAAAATTGGAAGTGGTGGGACCCACCACTAAGGCTTAATGGTCTAGAGACCATATTCTCTCTCAATCTTTCTCACTCCTATAAGCTTCCCTCTCTCTTCCATTTCCCTTCATTTTTCTTTTGTTTTGGCTTCAAGCTTTGAATCTTGTTAACTCTCTCAATCCTTGGTGAATTTGAGAGCCGTTTGAGGCAAAACGGAGAGCATGACGAGCTCTATGCACTCATACCAACAATTTCAGCTTTGAGCCTTCCTTTGGAGTTCGAAAGTGAGACCCATCTTTAGGGTTTTGGTGCAAACTTGAGGTAGGGACCCTTCATTCATGATGTTCTTGCTCTTTTGTGAATCTTATTTTCTTTGTGTAATAAACATGCTTAAATTGAGAATTAATTGCTTTAATGTTGTGTAAGTGATGTCTAGAGAATTTCGCGATCTTGAATATGACTTGTTCTATGTGAAAAGTATGTCTAGATGATGCTTTGTTGTGTTTATTATGTTGATGACCTATCTAGAAATGTTGAACATGATATATGCTTGATTGGGTGTTGTAATTCTTTAAATGACATAATATTGAAAGTATGGAATATATGTGCATACATGTACCATTGGGTTGCATGAAACGGGAGAAATTTGTTTCGAAATGAAATTGGGAATTTCGGGGAAGTGTTTTGGATAAAATGGTTTTACGCAAACCCCGTCGCTGCGGGGTTACCAACGGGCCGGAGGTTAATATAGCCTAAAGGGGACTAGGGAGTCGCCCTAGCGTGGTTGAGCTAGCTGGGCCCCATAATGACGCCGCGGGGTTACCAAGGGTCAGGGACACTAGCCAGTCCTCTTCTCGTGTTGCGGCAGGGTCACCAAAGGGCGGGCTGTATTAACAGTTGAAAGTGATGATTTTGAGAATGATAATGGGGAGTGACATTGGCATGCATTACGTTACATTCTTTGTATTTGAATTTGGTTGGAATGTTGTATTAATCCCCTATGTTGCATGCTCCTTATTTCCCATTGGCCTATGCTTTGATTGGATTCATGGGGACCCAAGACGCATGTCTTAAGTGCCACCTACTGAGCATATACCTCACCCTATTATATATATATTTTTTCTGGTCTTGGAAAAGAACCGGCGGATGCCAATCCACCTCAAAACTGAAAGTTGTTAGAAGATGATTTTTCCTATTTTGTATTCGGTAATTTCATGTATAATCATAGTTTTTGGAGAATGTAAATAAGTTTGAAATGTTGGCCATTAGATAATGTAATTAAGTTTTATTCAATTATAAGCCTTTTGTGTATTTAAGTAACGTGTGGTGACTCATGTTGTTGATGGTTGTTGTAGTTTATTTGATGTTAAAAATGTAATTAACTTTTAATTACACTAAATCCTATAGTGTATTTTAGTGACGTGTGGTAAATTTCGTTAATAACGTGGTTGTTGTACTTGAATTTATTGTTGAAATGTATTAATTTTGCACGTAAGTGTAGTGATATGGGTGGTTGAACGACCAAAAGTTGGTGTGTAGGGGTTATACAGTGGAAAGTGGGAGTGAAGAACCGGTATCTTCACAGTGTATGTTTGAGTTGTTGACGTCCCAAACCAATCGATGTATGGTATCCCATACGTCGACCGGTATCCTGATCCCAAACCAGTCGACGTATGGCTCCCCATACGTCGACCGGTATCATGGCAGTGGGTTTTCCCATTATTCATAACCCAAACCAGTCGACGTATAAGGTGTATACGTCGACCAGTTCTGTCTTTTTATGTAATTGCCAATTTAAGTTCTTAAATTACACTTGGCACCCAATTGATGTTGCAAGTAATTACATTATGACCCAATAAAATAGGATAATTATTTTCTTTTTCCCCCGATAGGACTATATTGCCCTGAACCTTATTTTATTTACTATGTGATACAAGTTAATGACCATTGTACCCTTGAGTCTCAATTTATTAAGTTATGGTAAATTACCATCTTGCCCTTTTTGGACCTCGACGTTTAAATTTTAACGTGAAATTACCGTTTTACCCTTGGATGTTTTTGGGCCGGGTTAGGACCCGTTTAATGATCTGGATCCATGAGGAGCTGGGTCGTTATAGAATGGTATCAGAGCTGGCTTCGAAAACCTTTTGGGACGACGGGTAGAGGCGTACATAGAATTGCATGAGAAGTTGTTTGCATTGTTTACGTGACTACTTTCTACGTGTTTTATTTCTTGAACATGCATGCTTAATTACTTATGTGCTTAAATGTTACGTTAAAGTGTTTCTTATATAGTTGTGCATGCTAAGTGTTGGTACGTCATCATTTTATGTTGAGTCGTCCACGGTAGACTTTGGCGTCATGTTTTTGAACCGTTCTCTTGTTTTATAGCACGATGTCACGACGTGAAGAGTTAAGGGAAATTGGCCCTAGGCCAACAAGGGGTGACGTTGGCTAAAGCTTTAGCTCTAATCCGGAGGAGCTAAATGATGAGGACACACTTCTTAGGGACTTGATTCCCCCAAGAGTTGTCCCCCCGAGGAGGGATAATGTTGAAGCACCCGTAGAAGTAGGTGAAGGTTCTGTAGCACTGGAGTTGAATCGTTTGTTGCAAAGTGCCATGAGGGTAACGATTGCTGCTCAGTCGCAATCGGCACCACAACCTACAATTCAAGTTGATGAGACGCCTGTACAGAAGCGTCTCAAGATCATTAAGGGATTTTCTCAGTTGATGCCGGTTATGTTTGAGGGCGGTGCGGATCCAATGGTAGCAGACGACTACATAGATTAAGTTGAAACTCAGTTGACCTCAATGGATGTGACGGAGGATCACCTGAAGATCATCCTAGCAACTTATAAGTTTGCTAAGGATGCCAAACTATGGTGGAAGTCGGTTACGAGCCGGTACAAGGTAGAGGAGATGAGTTGGGATAAGTTTAAGGAATTGTTTTATGAGAAGTACTTTCTGCTTTCCAAAAGATGGGAGTTTCAAGACCAGTTTCATAACCTTATTCAAGGGAGCATGTCAGTGGCGGAATATGAGAATAAGTTCACCTCACTCTCCCATTTTGCTCCAGAAATGGTGAGAGATGAAGCTAACAGGACTCGGAAGTTTATTTCCGGTCTTAATGATCGGATGAGGCCGTCGATCACCGCACAGTTCATTAAGGTTTACTCTAAAGCAGTAGAAAGGGCTTTGATATTGGAGGCTGACAATAGGGAGAAGGGTGCAAAAAGTGAACAATTGAAGCAAAAGAGAGATGTGGGGCCATCCTCAGAGGGATCTTCTTCGAAGAGGAATAAAGGTGGTCCGTTTCAGTTTCAGGGGCAACAGTCTGCACGATCTGCTCCTACCACTCCTATGCCAGCTGGGTCTGACAAGAGTGGAGTCGTATGTTTTCAGTGTCAGCAGCCAGGGCATTACATGTCCAGTTGCCCTATGAGATCGTCTGTAGTTTCTCTAGCTCCAAGGGCTTGTTATGGGTATGGCCAACAGGGTCACTTGATTCGAGATTGTCAGAGTCAGGGAGGAGGCACCGGTAGTGGCAGAGGGTCATGGCAGAGATCGTCACAGTCAGCTACAGTTCAGTCAGGTTTTAGACCATCGCCACCACCACAACCTGCTATGTCTTCTCAAGGTTCTCGACCAACTAGGAGGGATACTCCTACTGTGTCGGCACAGCAGTCTAGTGTTCAGATTGGTGGTTCTCAAGCACAGGCACAACAGGGATGTGTCTTTGCACTTACACCGACTGATCCATCTCCTAGACCGTCAGTTCTCTGAGGTATATTTCCAGTGTTTGGTTCTTGGGCCCGTATTTTGTTTGACTCTGGTGCATCTCACTCTTTTATTTCATCATCATTTGCACTTGCATCGGGGTTAGAGGTTAGTTTCTTGGATCGGGCGTTGTGTGTTGATACACTGGTTGGGGTTTCAAAATTGAGACCCATCTTTAGGGTTTTGGTGCAAACTTGAGGTAGGGACCCTTAATTCATGATGTTCTTGCTCTTTTGTGAATCTTATCTTCTTTGTGTAATAAACATGCTTAAGTTGAGAATTAATTGCTTTAATGTTGTGTAAGTGATGTCTAGAGAATTTCACGATCTTGAATATGACTTGTTTTATGTGAAAAGTATGTTTAGATGATGCTTTGTTGTGTTTATTATGTTGATGACCTATCTAGAAATGTTGAACATGATATATGTTTGATTGGGTGTTGTAATTCTTTAAATGCCATAATATTGAAAGTATGGAATATATGTGCATACATGTACCATTGGGTTGCATGAAACGGAAGAAATTTGTTTCGAAATGAAATTGGGAATTTCGGGGAAGTATTTTGGATAAAATGGTTTTACGCAAACCCGGTCGCTGTGGGGTTACCAACGGGTCGGAGGTTAATATATCCTAGAGGGGACTAGGGAGTCGCCCTAGCGTGGTTGAGCTAGCTGGGCCCCATAATGACGGCGCAGGGTTACCAAGGGTTAGGGACACTAGCCAGTCCTCCTCTTGTGTCGCGGCGAGGTCACCAAAGGGCGGGCTGTATTAACAGTTGAAAGTGATGATTTTGAGAATGATAATGGGGAGTGACATTAGCATGCATTCGCATTCCACGGCATTACATTCTTTGTATTCGAATTTGGTTGGAATGTTGTATTAATCCCCTATGTTGCATGCTCCCTATTTCTCATTGGCCTTTGCTTTGATTGGATTCACAAGAACCCAAAACGCATGTCTTAAGTGTCACCTACTGAGCATATAGCTCACCTTACTATATTATATTTTTTCAGGTCTTGGAAAAGAACCGGCGGATGCCAATCCACCTCAAAACTGAAAGTTGTTAGAAGATGATTTTTGCTATTTTGTATTCGGCCATTTCATGTATAATCATAGTTTTTGGAGAATGTAAATAAGTTTGCAATGTTGGCCATTTAATAATGTAATTAAGTTTTATTCAATCATAAGCCTTTTGTGTATTTAAGTAACGTGTGGTGATTCATTTTGATGATGGTTGTTGTAGTTTTATTTGATGTTAAAATGTAATTAACTTTTAATTACACTAAATCTTCTAGTGTATTTTAGTGACGTGTGGTAAATTACGTTAATAACGTGGTTGTTAAATTTGAATTTATTATTGAAATGTATTAATTTTGCACGTAAGTATAGTGACGTGGGTGGTTGAATGACCAAAAGTTGGTGTGTAGGGGTTACACAGTGGAAAGTGGGAGTGAATATCCTCTAGAACCGGTCGACGTACAGTTTCCCAAACCAGTCGACCGGTATCTTCACAGTGTATGTTTGAGTTGTTGACGTCCCAAACCAGTCGACCGGTATCTTCACAGTGTATGTTTGAGTTGTTGACGTCCCAAACCAGTCGACGTATGGCATCCCATACGTCGACCGGTATCCTGATCCCAAACCAGTCGACATATGGCTCCCCATACGTCGACCGGTATCATGGCAGTGGGTTTTCCCACTATTCATAACCCAAACCAGTTGATGTATAAGGTGTATACATCGACCGGTTCTGTCTTTTTATGTAATTGTCAATTTAAGTTCTTAAATTACACTTGGCACCCAATTGATGTTGCAAGTAATTACATTATGACCCAATAAAATAGGATAATTATTTTCTTTTACCCCCGAAAGGACTATATTGCCCCGAACCTTATTTTATTTACTATGTGATACATGTTAATGACCATTGTACCCTTGAGTCTCAATTTATTAAGTTATGGTAAATTACCATCTTGCCCTTTTTGGACCTCGACGTTTAAATTTTAACATGAAATTACCGTTTTACCCTTGGATGTTTTTGGGCCGGGTTAGGACCCGTTTAATGATCCGGATCCATGAGGAGCTGGGTCGTTACAAAACCAATATTAAAAATGTACATAAAGTTATCCCATCTCTCTATACATAGATCTTGAATTAACTATTTCTTAGGAGAGACAAAATGAAAAAATATTCGTGACAAAGAGTGCATTATGGAATAGAATTGACACCATGAAAAGCAACCAAGGCCCAAGTGCAGTCCATTCAAACATTTGTCAGAGCAAGATGGTCAGTACTGGAAGACTTGTATGTAAAAACACAAGTGCCAGTCCACTCCAAACAGAAATAATGGACATGATCCAAAAAAATACTCGAATATTCCACTCGATTATAGTTTTTATGGCAGCTCTGCTACTTCCTTTCCTGCTCCCAACAATTTTTGGCTGCAATAATCACACAAAAATAACATTTAACAAGATGCACGATTCATCAAAGATAAAAGGAGCATCCTTTGAAAGTAGATTACATACAGGATAGGAAATTTTACTGAAATCTTTAATGAAGCGTCGATAGAACCCGACGTGCTCAAGAAATAATCGCACTCCCCTCACGGAGGTAGGAGGAGGCAATTTGGAGATCAAATCTACGTTAGCTCTATCAACTTCCATACCTCTCTTTGAAATGATATGTCCTAAAACAATACCCTCTTGAACCATAAAATGGCTCCTCTCCCAACTAAGAATAAGATTCATTTCCCTACAACACTGAAGCACTAAGGAAAGATTTTGAAGACAGTTTTCGAATGTGAACCCAAAACAGAGAAGTCATCCATAAAAACCTCGAGAAACTTCTCAACCATGTCCGAAAAGATAGACATTATACACCTCTAGAATGTTGCTGGAGCATTATATAATCTGAAAGGCATCCGTCTATATACAAGCGTACCGAATGGACAAGTGAAGGTAGTTTTCTCTTGATCCTTAGGATCAATGGCCACCTGATTATAGCCGGAATAACCATCTAAAAAGCAATAATAGCTCTGGCTAGCCAATCACTTTAGAATCTAATCAATGAATGGAAGTGAAAAATGATCTTTTCTAGCAGCAGAGTTGAGTTTTCGGTAATCAATACACACACGCCATCCAGTGGTGGTGTGCTATGGAACTAATTCACCCTTAGAATTCTCAACTACTGTAATACCTATCTTTTTAGGATTCAATCTTCGTTGGAGTTCCTGAGATGTTCGAGAATCCTCTTCCAAATGAATCTGATGCATGCAAATTCTGGGACTAATTCCTTTCAAATCAGCCACACTCTACTCAATAGCCTCTTTATTTTGCTCAAGAACTTTTAAGAGACTACTTTCTTGGGAACCTATAAGATTAGAAGCAATGATCAGCGGGAGGGTGTCGTTTAAACTCAAGAAAGCATACTTAAGCTTTTCCGGTAGTGGCTTAAACTCAAGATTAGGTGGAGACTCTAAAGAAGGAATAGGCGGAGTACTAAAAAGTGGTGGAAGTGGCTATAACCTAGATTTCCATAGAGGAAAATCTGTAATAGGAGTGGAATCTAGTAAAGAGTTCACTTCAGCTATTGAAGAATCAATATCAAAATCTTCATAATTGAAGTGATCCAGACAAGCTTCTAAAGGATCCTTGGATAAAATAGTTAGGAGTAATTCCTCAACCAACTCATCAATACATCAAGGAAGAAGCATTCACTATCATCGTGGGGATGATGAATAGCATTGAAGAAGTTTAGCTTAACTTTCATGTTTCCAAAAGATAGATCTATGGCTCCAGTCCTATAGCTAATGCGAGTATTTTTTGTGGCTAGAAAAGGCCGCCCAAGAATGACTGGAATATACTTTTTGGAATCGTGGACCGGTTTTGTATAAAGAACTAGAAAATCGACTGGAAAATAGAACTTGTCCACTTTTATGAGTACATGTTCAACAATAACTCGTGGTTGTCTAACAGAACGGTTAGCAAGTTGTAGAACAACCGACATTGGTTTCAACTCTCCTAAACCTAACTTCTCATATACCCAGTAAGGAATAAGATTAACACTTGCTCCAAGGTCAAAAAGTGATCACTTTATCACATTGTTTCCAATGGTGCAAGAAATTGTTAGAGCTCCAGGATCTTTAACCTTTAGAGGAGTGTTGTACTTAAGAATAGCACTAACATGCTCGGTGAGACAAACTTTCTTAGGAACTTGGGTTTTGGATTTTCTCTTTAGAGTGCACAAGTCCTTTAGAAATTTGGAATAGGCTGGAATTAGCTTTATAGCATCAAGCAGAGGAAGATTGATTTTTACTTGTTTAAAAATCTCCATCATATCTTGAATTTTCTCCCCTTATTTACCAAAGTGGGAGGGTTCCTTGAGACGTTCAAGATAAGGCACTTTTGGCTCATAAGCTGTCTCAGGGTCAAGAGCAGATAAAGAAGCGACTCCATCTTTTACTCCTTTTGTGGATTGTGGAATAACACTTGAGGAAACATCCTTGGGATGTGAATTATAAATGATAGGAATAATGGGAATCCTAAGCCTTTCTTTTTCCTCCTGTCCTTTCTCAACTTGGTTATCAACCACCCACTCCTTAATGTAGTGATAGCCTGAACCTGCTCATGATGAATACCTAAAGAATTGGTTCCATCAATCATGTAAGTCTGCCCTTTTGGGTTAGCTATTGGCTGACTAAGCAGCTTTCCATTATCTCTTCGAGATAAAGTAATCACTATTTGCCTAACTTGTGCCTCTAGCATGCTATCGCTTGAGAATGAGAATTAAGAAGTTGGGTGTTGGGTTTAATTTCACCAAGAGCATTGAGTACTTGTTCCTCAAAAGTAGAATTTCTAGGAAGAGGTGGAAGATTAGGAGCTTGAGTAGATTGATTCATAAATTGAGGTGGACGGTAAACTCCAGATTGGTTGAAAGAATTATTTTATGGCATAGGATTGGATGATTTTGATACTACCCCTGAGATTAGGAAAAAGTATTTCCTTGATTTGGATTACGTCATGATAAATTGGGATGATCTCTCCAGCCAGGATTATATGTAGAAGAATAAGGATTATAAGCTGGCCTAGAGAATGCAGCATTCACTTGCTCGTGTGGGATCTCAGATGATTGTCCTAGCATAGGGTAAGCATCAGCAAAATGGTTAGAATTAACACAGATGGAACAAACTTCCTTTAGTAAGGCAGTTTGCGGATAAACAATAGGAGCAAAGCCAGATGATGGGATTTGATCTAACCTACTGTTCAAGGCTTCTATTTGAGCGGCTAACTCACTAGATTTATCTACCTCATAAAGTTATTTAACCTTATGCATTCCAAGTGAAGACCTAGACCTAGAGGAAGAAGCATGTTGCACTGAGTTTTCACTTAGGGCCTCAAACAGTTCCCAAGCATCAGCCAAACTCTTACGCAGAAAAGCTCAATTGCTAGAAGCATCAACCATGTTTCTATACGAGTCTGTAAGACTATCATAGAAGATCTATATTAAGTGTCATTGAGTAATATCATGGTATGAACACTTTCTCAAAAGATCATTATATCTCTCCCATGTATCATGAAGCTGTTTTCCCGGGATTTGGGAAAATACCATGATTTCTCTCCTCATTTGTGTGGTTTTACCCACAGTATAGTATTTCTTCAAGAACTATTGTTACAACATGTCCCATGTAGATATGGAATTTGTTGGAAGGGATTGCAACCAGGTTTTTGCTTTATCTTTGAGAGAGAACTGGAAAAGACGTATTCTGAATGAATCAATGGATAGAGTGGTTAACTTGGTAGTTGAACACAATTCCAAAAACATATCCAAGTGGTTATAAGGATCCTCTATCACATACCCATGAAAGGTAGGAAGCATTTGGATTATAGCAGGCTTGATCTCAAAATAGGTTACATCAGCATCCGAAAAAATAAAGCACGAAGGGGGAAGTATACGTGGTAGGAATGAAATAATCCCTCAATTGTGGTTGTTATGGAGGAACAGGTGCTCCATTACCATTACCATTATTACCCGGTGCATTATGTTGCTCAGCCATGTTATTAGAGGAACTATTAATATTATTCAAATATTTTTTAAGCTTTCTCAATTGACTTAAAGTTCTCTCTATTTCAGGATCATGCACTAAAGGTTTTGACCTAGTTTGGTGAGTTAACATGCACTGGTTCCACTAATCCTATCAGTAACAAAAAGAAAATATTCTAAGTAATAGAAAAACAATAAGAACTCAAAAAAGGTTTAATAAATCAAAGCTTTTCTCCCTTAAGCGTCTTTATCCTCACCGCTAATTTGTACTTGAAAAGAAAAAGAAGTAAGATGAGATATCAGAAATTCAAAAAATCGGTAAACGAAAATAACTAATTAAAAACTAAATAAAAACAATCTCCCCAGCAATGGCGCCAAAAATTGATGTTTCTCTCGCAATCGTACGATATCGTGTAGGATAAAACTCTATGCAAAGAGGATGTCGAACCTAAAGGGAGAAGAGATTTGTACTTTAGTTTTTAACCTTTTTCTATGGTTTATAAGTAACTCAATTGGGAAGTTTGTTGGTTGTCACGATTTAACAAACTTAAACTATAAAATAATCAACTATAACAAATTAAACTAAATTAAACGATCAGAGAAAGAAAGTCTTAGGGCTTTGACTTCACCACAATCGTTATACTATGGTCAATTAAATCAACTCTGGGACTTTAACCAATTCTATTTTCAAATGAACTGAACTCAATAACATTCATTCAGTTCGGAGTTTAAAAAAAGATGTTTTATAAATTTAGCTAACTATAACCTATCTGCGATTAGCGTGGACTATTCACTTACCTACTCTACCTACTTTAACTACTGTGTGAATGAACCACCTTTCCTAAGCATAGATTATGAAAACATTCATTTGTAGAATTCATTGGAACACCATTATATGACCTCTATCCTTGTGTCCGGTAGGGCTCCGCCAGATACCGTACAATAAGGTAGGTTGAAAATAGAATATAAATTATTATATCTAAGACAAGGTAATAACAATTTATATTCTATTACAGCATGAAAAACAACTTGAGTTTTCTTAAGTGCTCATAGTTATATAATCAAGAAAATATAATATATTGAAATAAACCCAGAGTCAAAACAATCAAACCATAATATAACATTGGGTTACATCAATGCCCTAAGAAAGGGATTAGCTACTCATGACAAGGTTGGATAGTATATGTGTTGAGTTCATCTCTGTCGTCACGGACGACACCTCTCTTTTCAGGATCTGCACTTCCAAGGTTGTAGGAACCCTAAAAGCCATCACACCTTCAGCCTTCTGAATAGCACCGTAAAAGAGATTGGAATTTTGGACCTCTTCTATCAAGGCTTACGCCTTCTTTTATAGAAGAAAATATGTATTTGGTGGGCTTTTAGGTCTTCTGGCCCAACTGGGATGAGATACGGCTGGTAAAGAAAGGAATCTGCAGCTTTTAGTCTGGCATGTCATGCAATGCTCAAGCTTCAGGAATGGATGCTCGAGCTTTAAGGCTCATGCTCGAGCTTTAGGAACAAATGCTCGAGCAATACTAGATGGATGTTCGAGCTTCAGTGAATGGTGCTCGATTATCACATTGACACTTAGCCAATTTTCTTCAACTATTTTTTGAATGGTCTTTTTCTTTTAACATTGCTCTATCTAAGCTTCTTGGGCTCAATCACTAGGCTCCATGCTTGAGCATCTGCGGCTCAATGCTCGAGCATCAAGAGATGATGCTCGATCCTTTGTTAATAGTGCTCGATCATGGAAGTGATGCAGAGACCTGGGAGCATAGCCTTCAATTCAAAATCAACTCATTAATTTTCGATGCCTCATGCTCGAGCACCTTTGGTTAAGGCTCAAGCACCTTTACAATATGGCTTGAGCATCTTTACAGTAAGGCTCAACAATCAAGGTACTGATGCTCGAGCATTTGGCCTTGTTGACTTTTCTTCTTTTCTTTGTTGAAATGCGCGAGCCTCAAGACTTTGGCTCAAGCTCTGAGGCTTCAATTGCTTCCAACTTCACCAATTCAACTCTCGACTTGCTCTGAATGACCGGCAACGACTAGGTAAGCTTCGATATCAGCATAAAGTCCCGGTTTTAATTATTTATCTATGAAAGTACCTGAAACACACATTAAGCATAAATTAGTCTAATAATGGATAGAAGTATCACTTTAGGCCCTAACATATACGTACTTAAGGGTTTGAATATGCATATATTCAGCACTCATCACTTGTCTTTTGCTTTTCAAGAAAATTAGATCCTTTTAAGGCATCCGGAAATGGAGCTTTTAGCTCAAATCTTTTGCAAAATCCTTTTTAGAATCACTTTCAACACAAGAATTTTTCAAATTATTTTTTATAACTTTTTCTACAAAATGATCATACACATGCAATGAAGGAGGAATAGAATGTGAAACGGGACAGGTGTTAACTTTTGGTTGTACCAGTTCACTTTCTTCATTTTAGACACCAGCTTAATTACCAACAATTTTTTCACTTCTCATGGTTGTCACCGCATTAACATGTTCAATTGTGGGACTTTCCAATGAGGAATTGGCCTCCACAACAAATTGTTGCTTTGGTGGATTCGAAGGCATTTTCCCTTTTTCCTTAGCATTTAAGGTACTTGCTATTTGCCCAACTTGGGATTCTAGCTTAGTAATAGATTGAGAGTGAGAATGAAGCAATTGGGTATTGGCTTCTAAAGTACCTAAAGCGGTCAACACTTTTTCCTCAAAAGCGAGACTCCTAGAATTTCCTTAAGAAAATGAAGATTAATTAGGAAAATAAGAGTTAGAAAATTGGTTTCCATGTGATGATTGAAAAGATGATTTATAACCTTAGGAACCTTGGCTTTGCATTAGGAGCAGAACATACTTTCCTTAAAAACCACCTTAGGGAGGGTTTAAGTCTTCCCCTTGGCTTTTCTAAGAGAAGTTTAGATGGTTCCTCCATCCGGGATTGTAATGTGTGCCATAGGGATTATTCCCTTAGTGAACAAAAGTGGCATTCACTTGTTCTTGGTGCCACTTTGCACATGTCCATGGGAACAATTGGAAGTAGAATGTAAGATACTAGAATAAGTCATATAAGATTCATTTGAAACATGATGAGTATGACTAGGGGAGGAAGACACTTGATTCAGCGAATTTTGGTTGATAAAAAATTGATCAAACCTTTGAGATAAAGACTTGACTTCGGCGACTTTGTTATTGGAATTGTCAACTTTATACAAGCCAACATTCTTCCTTCCACCTAGATTTCTACTATTTTTAGAAGACAAGGATCGATGCATTGAATTCTCACTCATGCTTTCATAAAGACGCCAAACATCATTTTCATGCTTATTAAGATAATATCCACCTATAGATGCATCAATCATACCCTTGTGATTATCCGGCAAACTTTCACAGAAATATTGAACTAATTGCCACTTAGGCATGTCATGATCTAGACACTTCCTAAGCAAATCATTAAATCTTTCCCATGCCTCATGAAATAATTCCCCATCCCTTTGAGAAAATTCTCTAATTGAAGTTCTCATTGCATTGGTCTTTAAAACCAGATAGTACTTTTTCAAGAACTTTTGTTGCATTTCTGCCTAAGAAGTTATCGAAAAAGGCTTAAGATTGTCGAACCAATATTTTGCCTTATCTTTAAGGGTAAAAGGGAAGAGTTTTAATTGTAAAACATCTTTCAGCATGTCCGTGTATTTCACAGTGGAACACACTTCAAAAAACTGATCCAAATGTTTGTAAGGTTCTTCACTTGGAAGTCCATGATTGTTAGGAAGCATTTAAATAGTTTGCGGTTTAATTTCATAGTGAAGTGCTCTAAATGGGGGAAATTGAATGCATGTAGGTGCTTTATATTCATTTGGCACATAATGGTCACGCAAAGCAAGAGGAGGATTCACAACCGGTGGTGCTACATAAGCACCTTGATTGCCTTGAATAATGGGAGGTTGAGGAGCAAAAATTGGCTGTGGCATTCCTAATGGAATTTGGCTTTATTGTTGTCGTGGAATGAAAGGTCTTGGCATGCCTAATAATACTTGAATGTTGTCATGATGCACATTAGGGTGGAGGATGCCTTGTTGGTCTATATGACTAAGGTCCTCCACATGGTCCTCATTTTGGACTTCCATTGATGAAATGGAGTCGTTTAATTTACCTCTTTCCCTACGAATAATGGATTCAAGATTCAAATCAAGTGGGACAAGAGTAGGATTTAATGATCTACGACCATGCATGTACTAACAAAACAAACAACAAGTAATAAGCAAGTAACAGTCACTTCGCCCCCGCAATAAATCAATCAACAAATCTCCACATACGATGTTCCCATACTCCCATGCTTTCAACAAGATGCAAGAAAAATAAAAATTGCCTCTAATAGGTCTGCCACGCTACCATCAAGTTTGGAGAGTGTGCATTTAAGACGAGGGCCAAAAGTTTTATATTTATAAAAGCCACTACTACCTTTCACTATAAATATAGCTAGGGCGAGTAGGGATTGTCCCAAGGGATTATGAGGGTCAAACAAGGTCGTGGAATCACTATTAGGGCTAGTAGGTCAAGTGATCAAACTATTGGTTGGTTGATTGATTAAACTAGAGGGCAACTAAATTAAACTAAGTGATAACAAAAGAATGCAATTAAGAGTAAATAAGAGAGAGAAGAGTCTTGGGGTTTAGAGATCACCACCAAGCAATGCATTTCTATACCATTGACAAGTGACTAATGAGGGCAAATGGTGTGTTGCAATATTGGTGTGTGTGTGTGTGTGTGTGTGTGTTTGGTTGTTCAACAAGCAAGGATGACTAGTTAAGCATGTATTGTCTAAATATCACGTGAAAGTCACAATATATCTAAGCAATGAAGCATATATTATCTAAACAACATGTGAAAGGCACAATAGATCAAAACAAGTCATTAATCCTTTCATTAAACTCACAATCCAAATACAACACAAGGTTAGAGACATATGCTACTTGCATTCAAAAGCTTGGATCATCAAACAACAAGTATGGATTGTCCTCCCATTTAACACTACACTATAACTACACTACATCTACACTACTAGCATGAAAATAAATTAGGGGAGAGGCACAATCCATCAAGGAATAAGTATGAACCATCAAGAAAATCACAAGAGCATTCCATTAAGCACTATGTTTTGACAATCTCTAAATCTATAGCATCAATACACACAAACATGCATCAATAACACAAAATCTAGAGACGAGCACATGAACATCTATTCTAACATACATAGACATATGGATAGAATGAAATGATCAATTGAAAGCATTTAACCACATAAATCATTGAACAATCAAGATATATATCAAAGTGTCAAAACATTAATTACAACATTAATCCCTCAATAATACATAAGATTAAGATATAGAAAACATGCTTGGGGCTAACTCTAGCCCCAAGAGGATGTCTGGCCACTCATGGTGATGCTCTTCCAATCCTCAAGGGCTAACTCCATGGAAGAAATCTGCTCCTTGTTGATGAAGAACTCCAATGGTGTCTCTAGCCTCTTCCTCCTCTAAGCTTGCTCTCCAAGAGAATAATCCCTAGAATTGTCTATAGAATTGTATATGTCTCAAAAGGTGCATCATATTCCTTTTATAGGTAGGTCAAGTGACACACAAAAAGAGCTGGGGCCGTGCAAATATTATTCTCTAATGATTGGATAGAGGAAGGATTGAACAAGCTAGCTTTTTAACTTTTTCACACTCGAGGAAGTTCGATCGATCGAACCTTGGACTTGGATCGATCAAACTTGGCTGAGATCCATCGAACTTAGGCTGGATCGATCCAACTATTTGAGCTTTTTGGTAAAAGACAAATCTGAGATATTTTGGGAGATCTTTTTGGGAAAAGGAGAAAAGTGGTTAGTGGGTGGTACAACTGTGGATAAGATCAATCATTTGAATAAGGATAAAAGTGTTCGATCGATCGAAGAGTGGTGTTGGATCGATCGAACTTTGGAATTTTTGCTTTGGGTCAAGGTTTGGATCTATCTTGAAGTACTGAGATCGATCAGTGTTCGATCGATCGAACCTTGAAGTTGGATCGATCGAACTTTGCTGCTTCCCACCTTTGGCTTCATTTGCTTCTTTCTTTCTCCACTTTGCACCTTTCTTTGTTTAATCCCAGAATTGCTTCAATTAAGCTCTTATTTGGCTGAGTTAGCTTATTTTCGGGATAAGTGCCTGAAAATGGAAATAATACGAAATCAATCTAAAATGGTAAAGTAAGATAGATAAAGGTACTAGAATGCCTAAGCTTAAGGGGTTTAAATACGCACTTTTCAGTGTTCATCACACCCCTAAACTTAAATATTGCTAGTCCCTAGTAATGAACTAGAAAGTAAAGGAATGAAATGAACAACTGTACAAGTATGAACTAGAAAACAATAAATGGATAACGACACTTTCGTAGGGAACACGATTGCACTTAGCACATGCAACAAGCCTTTTAAACCCCTCGGTTACCCCTAGTGGACTAGTGAAGTCTCGTGAGGGTTTCCAGAAATGGTACCCACAAACATTAAGCTCATTATTTCAAAAGAGGTACCAATATTGCAAACAAGCATTGGAAGAAAACTACCTCAAGTATGCAATTTTTCAAACATTTCCAAGCAATCTCCCAAAATTTTAACATCAAGCAAGCAAGTATGGTCCTCCACAGATCAAGAAAATGATCATGCAAATCAAAACAACTCTAGAATTCTTTTGAGTGGACCGGCATCAAATGTGTTGCTATCTAAGCTAACTAAAGAATTAATCACATCCTTACTCTCAAATTAACACACAAATCTAGTACCAATCATCAAGACAAAAAGTGGACCTTTTATTAAAGCTTTATTATTTTAGGTGCGTTTATTCTTTTCACTCAATTTTATTTTTATTTTATTTTATTTTTTTACTAATCCTAAGGATCAAAGATGGAAGCATGGTGCAATATGTTGATCTATTAAGCTTTCTAGCAATCCATGAGGAGCGTTAGGTCAATGATTCCCAAACCAGACGGCTTTAGGGCATTAGGCATTCAAATAACCCTACGGACTTACAAGCTCAAATCAACTAGGCTACAAATCAAGACAACCTCCATCTAATCATTTCCCACTTCTCACCATTTGGGAGAAGTCCTCACTTTTTTATTACTTTTGCAATTTTTTTTTTTTTTACAATCAATTATTAACCTAAAGTTCGGGCCCTCCACCTTTTGGCGTGAGAAGTTCAGTGCTTGATGAGGCTAGAATCTCGGCTACTTAGTGAAAAGGGGTTGTTATCCACCTTTATCAAGAATGAAAGCAAGCAATTTACTCCTAAATGGCTTCCATAAGGCATATAAGGAGTATTGGACTCTTAGGTCAAGCAATTTTTAAATTTTAAGCAATATAGTCCTCAAAAGATCAAAATCATCGCTAGATATGGACCAATCATAGAAATATCCCTCAAATATACAAGTCATGCTCAAAATTTTGAATTTAAAACTAACACTGTAAAGCATCACTCCCCCCAAACTTAAATGGCACAATGTCCTCAATGTGCAAGAGAACAATGGAAAGAGTATACCAGTGCAACTAAGCAAGAATGATCAGGACTAAAGTATCCAAAGTGGTTGGCATGGTCCCCCCAAACTTGGGATGAACTGTGGTCCTGAAAATTGGCACTTGGATAAACTCATCAGATAACAAAATGGGATAATTAGTGCACAGTGGAGATGCAAGTGTAAATGGGATAAACAGATAAAGAAATGAGAGAGGTATAAGGGTGGTCCTGAAAATTGGGTAGCACTCTTTCACTGAAGTCACTGTGATGCACATGATGGAATCAAACATACAGATATGAGAATATAATCATATGACATCCACAATAAAAACATGTATAAATAAAACAGATAAAGTGCAGGTACAACAAAAATATCAAAGCCGACAGACCGACTGCAAAAATAATATTACTGTACAGTGACAAAGTTAGAGATCAGAGAGGGATCAAAAGATAGAAGGTTGGGAACTCAGGACGATAAGGAAGGACGGGTAGGTCGGGCTGCGTGGATATCTTTGGATAGATCTTGGAACATAGTCGCGACATCCGTGTAGAAGGCAGCAAAATCAGCTCTGTGGGCTGTAAGATGGGCTCGTATAGCAATAATAGCATCCTCAAGAGTCTGCAGGCGTACTCCAAAGCCGAGGGTCAGATCTGGAGCCTCAGGTATAGAAGAATTAGAAGAAAACTCCTGAATCTGCTCCTACTCGTGAATGGGCGACCAGCTAGAGAGTGTTGCTCTGTGTCATCTACGGGGCACTCTAAATCAATATCTATATACTCGGCAGCTGGATCAACTGGTGCGTCATCCGCTGCGAGATCTGCTGCTGCTGCCTCAGCTGCTGCCTGAGCTGCTGGCGTGGTGGAGATGGTACTGGTGAATGCTCAGCTCTAGTATGTGGTGGAGATGGTGATGGTGTAAATGCAGGATAAGCCGTAGAGGTGGATGGAATATGATCATCCTCAGCCTCATAAGCAGATGACTGAGGTGGAGTAGGCTGTAGTGGCTCCTCCTGTATATCGGTGGGTCCCGTATTGCCTGTTGGCAATGGTCTTCCTCTTAACCATGGCCTGCAAAAAGAAAAAGAAAAACTTGCAATAGGAGTTAGTGCCAGAATAAGAAATTTTGAAACACAATATAGAAATATGTATGTCAAGTAAAATAGACAAAACAGATATGACATGAATCTATGCAAGTGGTAGGATATGAAGCATGCTAAGTAGTGTGAGTATGAAATGCATCCAATGTGGAATATCACAGGCATTGAGCATATATAAGATAGCATGAACACAAGATATAAACAATAAAATGTGTGTGTGAGATCTGTAAAGTTCGATCGATCAGAAAAAGAAGTGAGATCGATTACAATAGTTGGATCAATCGAAAATAAGTGAGATCGATCTCACAACTTCGATCGATCTGAGATATGAGTTCGATCGATCTCTTAAGATCGATCTGAGATATAAGTTCGATTGATCGAACTGTATGATGAATGTAAATAGTCACAGATCTGTGACTTTGGAAGCACAAGGCCCACACGAACGTGTTCGTGGGCCCATCAACATAACACATCAACAAAAATCATCACCCAATCATGGCCCATCCTCCCAAAGATAGATCAAACACATATATATACATACGAAGCATATACACATATATATAAACATGTATACTCAGTGCTTTGAAGCTTCAAAAATGGAGATTGAATCATGTATAAAGCATGAATGTAACATATAAAGCATGTAATCATCATATCAAAGCTTAAATCATAGATTAGATCTCGGATTTTACCTTAAAGTGATGATAGAAGTGGAAAAGGTACGACGAAAGTGAAATCCGAGATGAGGGAGAAAGTGAAGCTTGGATCTTGCTGGAGATCTCGCCGGAGATGGAGGAGATAAGTAGATGTGGCGGCGACGAAAGGGGAAGCGAGGGTTTGGAGGGTTGGATCGATCTAAATGATCGATCTTGAGACCCTTCAGGTCTATTTTAAAAACATTCCCGACAGAGTTCGATCGATCGAACTGAGATTTCAGATCGATTGAACTTTGATGAACTCTCCTTAAAGTAATTTTTTTAAAAAAACTTTTGAAATTTTTGAAATTTTTTGAAAAATGCAAAACTAAAATAAAAAATTAGAATTAAAATAAAAAACTGTAAAATAAAATAAAATAGAATAAAATATTTTTGGACTTTTATTTTCATTTTTTTAAAAATGAATAATCAATAATAATTAAAACTAAATAAACTAAAATATTTTTGTATTTATTTATTTTTTTTTTTTTTGAAAACTTTTGAAAAATAAAATAAAATGAAATGAAATGAAAATAAAATAAAATGAAAATGAAAATATTTTTGGATTTTTTAAAATTTGAAAAGTCAAAATAAAGTCAAACAATGAAATGGAGAACTAAATCGGAACAAGAGTTCGATCGATTAGACATAGGGCAAAAATATGCAGGTTTTTAGCTCAGAAAATTGGCTAAATGGTGGAACTTGAAGATCGATCAAACTTGGAAGTTGGATCGATCAAAGAACTTCAGATCGATCTTGAAATGTTTTCCATCAATTAGACAGTGAGCAAAAATATGCAGGTTTATGCAGGCTCAAAAATTTTCCAAGTGTTGATGCATGAGATCGATCAAACCTTCAAGTTGGATTGATCGAAGGTTTCCTAATCGATCTAAGAATTAGTTCGAACGATGGGACAGAGAGGTGATTTGGATGCAGATGGATGCAGGTCAAAAATTTTTAAAAGTGTTGGATGCAGAATGGAGTTTGATCGATCGAACAATGAAGAATGCTCAATAATGACATGAAATCTCATGCAATCCTCACCAAAGTTCCTTTCAATGCATATGAGAACCAAAAATAAGTATCTAGACTTCGCAAGAAATGAAATGAAAGATAGAAATGAGGGAGGAATAGGGTTTTGACACCCTACGAAATGTTTTTGCTAGTCTTTAACATCTCTAGCAAGACATTGGGCTCTTTTAGCCTAGATCAAATATCTTATAATGCATCCCCTTCTTGTTGGGGTGATAGATGCTTTGAACTTCACCCAACAAATGGTTCTTTGAAGAACTTGTTAAATTAAGCTCAAAAGAAACTTTTCATCCTTTGTCTATACAATCACAACCTTTGGGCTTCCATGCCCTTTCAAAGCAAGAATTTGAAACAACACTTTGAGAATGCAAGGTTGAAGATGATTCCTTGGAAGTTTTGGTCTTACACAAAAGCTCACTTCCTTGACATTGAAGATCATGACATTTATCTACAACATTAACCTCTCCTTCATATTTGTCAAATGAATTGGGTGTGAGATTAAAGATATTCAACTTCACCTTCATGTGGCCAAATGAGATCTTCATTATCCCCGTCCTACAATTGATGTTGGCATTAGCTGTTGCTAAAAAAGGACGGCCAAGGATAACAGGCATTTAGCTCTTAGGATTGGGGACCGGTTCAGTTCCAATGACAACGAAATCAACGGGAAAGAAGAATTTGTCAATCTTTATCAATACATCCTCAATTATACCCCTAGGCTTCTTAATGGATCGGTTGGCAAGTTGTAAAACTACCGACGTCGTTTTCAGTTCACCAAGGCCCAATTTGACATAAACCGAGTATAGAAGAAGGTTAACACTTGCTCTTAAGTCAAGAAGCGCCCGATTAATGATATAATCACCAATAATGCATGATGTAGTGGGTGAACTGGGGTCCTTAAACTTTGGCAAAGTGTTATGTTGCAAAATTGAGCTTACTTGCTCGGTTCAAACTATTTTTCTTGGTGCTTGGCTCTTGTTCTTCCGCTTTTGGGTGCACAAGTCTTTCAAGAATTTGGCATAAGCCGGAATTTGCTTGATTACATTCAATAGCGGAAGATTAACTTTTACTTGCCTAAACATTTCCATAATTTCATTGGTTTTTGCCTTTTGCTTATCTTTTGAAATGGATCCTTTTAAGGCATCCGGAAATGGAACTTTTTGTTCAAACACTTTTTCAGAATTTTCTTTTGAACTCTCTCCAACATAAGAAGTTTTCAAATCATTGTGTTCCAAATCATTTTTCAGTAAAACATTTTCAACATCATTTTTCAAAACTTCTTTTTTAAACACATTTTTCAAGACTTTCTCATTCACAAGATCATGCATATGCAATGAATGAGGAATGGGATGTGAAACGGGACGGGTGACAACTTGAGGTTGCACCGGTTCACTCTCTTCATTGGACATTTCTACTTGATTTTTCACAATCCTACCACTCCGTAAGGTAGTTACAGCATTAACATGTTCAATGGTGTGGCCTTCCGATGAGGAATGGGTTTCCACAACACATTGTTGCTTAGGTGGGGCATTAATAGGCATCTTTCCCTTCTCTCTTGCATTGAGAGTGCTTGCTATTTGCCCTACTTGGGTTTCTAGCTTCACAATAGATTGAGAGTGAGAATGAAGCAATTGAGTATTAGCCTCTAAAGTGCCTAAAGCATTTAAAACTTTTTCTTCAAAGGCGGTACTTCTAGTATTTCCTTGGGAATAAGATTGGTTGGGAAAGTGAGAATTAGCAAATTGATTCCCTTGTGATTGATAAGGTCTATAACCTTGGGATCCTTAGTTTTGAAGTGGAGGTGGAATGCACTTCCCTTTAAAACCGCCTTGGGAAGGGTTTGAGCCCTCTCCTTGGTTTTTCTAAGAGAAATTCGGATGATTCCTCCAACTTGGTTTATAGTGAGTACCATAAGGATTATTCCCTTGGTTCACAAAAGCTGCATTGACTTGTTCATTAGGTTCATTTTGCACTTGTCTGTGAGGATAATGAGAAGTAGAATGAAGAACACTAGAACAAGTTATACATGTTTCATGTGATACACAATGAGAATGGTTAGGGAAGGAAGATACTTGGTTTACCAAGTTTTAGTTAATAAAAAATTGATCAAACCTTTGAGATAAAGACTTCATTTCGGCGGCTATTTCATTTGAATGGTCGACTTGATGTAAGCCAACACTCTTCCTACCTTGTGAATTTCTACCATTCTTAGATGATAATGTTCTATGCAAAGAATTTTCACTCATACTCTCATAAAGACTCCACACGTCATCCTCATGCCTATCAATGTATGAGCCACCCATGGAAGCATCAACCATGCCCTTATAATTATCTGATAAGCTCTCAAAGAAATATTGAACTAATTGTCATTTGGGCATGTCATGATGTGGACACATCCTAAGCAATTCATCGAAGCGTTCTAATGCCTCATAAAACGTTTCTCCATCCCCATGTGAAAATTTTCTAATTGAGGTTCTTATGACATTGGTCTTAGAAATCGGATAGTACTTCTTCATAAACTCTTGTTGCATTTCTACCCAAGAAGTGATTAAAAAAGGCCTAAGATTGTTAAACCAATACTTTGCCTTTGTTTTTTAAGGTGAATAGAAAAAGTTTGAGTCTTAAGACCTCTTCCGGCATGTCTGTATATTTTACGGTGGAACATACTTCAAGAAACTTATCCAAATGCTTGTAAGGTTCTTCACTTGGAAGTCCATGATAGTTAGGAAGCATTTGAATGGTTTGTGGCTTAATTTCATAATGATGTGCTCTAAATGGAGGCAATTGGATGCATGTAGGTGCATTATACTCATTAGGCACATAATGGTCTCTTAAAGCAAGAGGTGGATTAGCTACTTGAGGTGCAACATGAACACCTTGGTTTTAAATTCCTTGATTGATGATAGGAGGTTGTGGAGCATACATTAGCCTTGGCATTCCATATGGAACTTGGCCTTGTTGTTGTGGTAGTTGGTGAATGTATGGCCTAGGCATGCCTAATGGTACTTGTATGTTCTCATTGTGCACATTAGGATGAAGAATACCTTGTTGGTCTATGTGACCAAGGTCCTCAACATGATCATCATTATGGTCATCCATTGATAGATTGGCTCTATTTGAATTTCCTCTTACCCTAGGATTTCTAACGATGGATTCAAGATGCAAATCAAGAGGGACAAGAGTGGGTCTCAATAAACGACGTCCATGCATGCACAATGTGAAAACACATAAACACAATGAATGAATAAACACTTCAACTTCACAACAATGCAATTAGACTTCTTCCACAAACACTTAATTCGTACTCCTATGCTTTAACAATAATGATGTAAAGAACAATTAAGAACAAGCCTCCACGCGGGCCGACGATTTAATTAAGGGATTGAGTAAAGAAAGTCTCACAAAGGTCCTTTAGCACTTTAACTCCAAATTTAAAGCTCAGCTCAGCAAATTTTTTTTAAACTTTTAGCTTTTTACTTTCTTTTCTTTGCTTGAATGCTCATTTGCTTGCTTCCTCTCCAACAATGCACCAAGTCAAGTAAGAACAACACAATAAGTAACCAAAAATAAAAATAAAAGTAAAGTAAAGACATGATCGAAAGAGTACTAATCCTAATTGATTCCACAAATCTGACGTTACCAAATCAAATCAATCCCCGGCAACGGCGCCAAAAATTGAATGGTTTCGCCGCACTACCATCAAGTTTGGAGAGTGCATTTAAAGCGAGGGCCAAAAGTTTTACATTTATAAAAGCCACTACTACCTTTCATTATAAACATAGCTAGGGCGAGTAGGGATCATCCCAAGGGATTGTGAGGGTCGAACAAGGTCGTGGAATCGCTATTAGGGCTAGTAGGTCAAGTGATCAAACTATTGGTTGGTTGGTTGATTAAACTAGAGGGTAACTAAATTAAACTAAGTGATAACAAAAGAATGCAATTAAGAGTAAATAAAAAGAGAAAAGTCTTGGGGTTTAGAGATTACCAACAAGCAATGCATTTTTATACCATTGATAAGTGACTAATGAGGGCAAATAGTGTGTTGCAATATTGGTGTGTGTGTGTGTGTTTGGTTGATTCAACAAGAAAAGATGACTAGTTAAGCATTTATTGTCTAAACATCAAGTGAAAGGCACAATATATCTAAGCAATGAAGCATATATTGTCTAAACAACATGTGAAAGGCATAATAGATCAAAACAAGTCATTAATCCTTTCATTAAACTCACAACCCAAATATAACACAAGGTTAGAGACATATGTTATTTGCATTCAAAAGCTTGGATCATCAAACAACAAGCATGGATTATCCTCCAATTTAAAACTACACTACAACTATACTACATCTACACTACTAGCATAAAAATAAACTAGGAGAGAGGCACAATCCATAAAGGAATAAGTATGAACCATCAAGAAAATCATAGGAGCATTCCATCAAGCACTATGTTTTGACAATCTCTAAATCTATAGCATCAATACAGACAAACATGCATCAATAACACAAAATCTAAAGACAAGCACATGAACATCTATTCTAACATACATAGACATATGGATAGAATGAAATGATCAATTGAAAGCATTTAATCACATAAATCATTGAAAAATCAAGATCTATATATATCAAAGTGTTAAAACATTAATTACAACACTAATCCCTCAATAATACACAAGATTAAGATATAGAAAGCATGCTTGGGGCTAACTCTAGCCCCAAGAGGATGTCTAGCCACTTATGGTGATGCTTCTCCAACCCTCAAGGGCTAACTCTATGGAAGAAATCTACTCCTTGTTGATGAAGAACTCCAATGGTGTCTCTAGCCTCTTCCTCCTCTAAGCTTACTCTCCAAGAGAATAATCCCTAGAATTGTGTATAGAATTGTGTATGTCTCAAAAAATGCATCATATTCCTTTTATAGGTAGGTTAAGTGACACACAAAATGAGCTGGGGTCATGCAGAGAATATTCTCTAATGATTGGATAGAGGACGGATTGAACAAACTGGCTTTTTAACTTTTTCACACTGAAGGAAGTTCGATCGATCGAACCTTGGACTTGGATCGATCGAACTTGGCTGAGATTCATCGAACTTAGGCTGGATCGATCCAACTGTTTGAGATTTTTGGGAAAAGATAAATCTGAGATATTTTTGGGAAAAAGACAAAAGTGGTTAGTGGGTGATACAGTTATGGATAAGATCAATCATTTGAATAAGGACAAAAATGTTCGATCGATCAAAGAATGGTGTTGGATCGATCGAACTTTGGACTTTTTGCTTTGGGTCAAGGTTTGGATCTATCTTGAAGTACTGAGATCGATCAGTGTTCGATCGATCGAACCTTGAAGTTGGATCGATTGAACTTTACTGCTTCCCACCTTTGGCTTCATTTGCTTCTTTCGTTCTCCACTTTACTCCTTTCTTTGTTTAATCCCACAATTACTTCAATTAAGCTCTTATTTGGCTGAGTTAGCTTATTTTTAGGATAAGTGCCTGAAAATGGAAATAATACGAAATCAATTTAAAACAGTAAAGTAAGATAGATAAAGGTACTAGAATGCCTAAGCTTAAGGGGTTTAAATACGCACTTTTCAGCACTCATCAGCCTCCACACGGGCTCACGATTTATCTAGGAAAGTAAAGATTTGCCTCCACGCGGGCTCACGATTTAACTAGAGAGAGTTAGAAAAACTCACAAAGGGTCCTTAAGCAACTTCAGTTTATTTTTTTTTAAATTTTTTTCTTGCCTAGCTTGCTTTACAATTTTTTTTATTTTTGAGCTTTTTATGCTCTTACTTAGCTTCACTTGGCTTTTTCCTTTTGCTTGGATTCTTTTTGCCTCACTTCTCTTGGCTCAATTCACCTAGCCAATCAAGAACAAACATAATAAGTAACCAAAATAAAATAAAATAAAAACAAAATCAAAAGAGTACTAATTCCTAATTGTTTCCAAAGTACAGCATTGCCTAATCCCCGGCAATGGCACCAAAACTTGGTGTGTCGCTCATACCATGTTGCAAGAAAGTGTGTATTATGATAAGCTATGGCCAAGTTTACATTTGTAAAATGCCACTACCACTTCTAATTCAAATATAACAAGAGTGAGTAGGGATCGTGTAATGACCCACTCCATCACATGGTATGATATTTTTCGCTTTAGGTTTGAGCCCGCACGGTTTTGCTCTTGGGCTTCACCCTAAAAAGCCTCATACCAATTAGAGATGACACACTTACGTATAAGCACTTCGCCTTTCCTCTACCCAGGCGATATAGGACTGTGCACCCATAGCTCACCACCAGTGTGGTAGCCTATCAGTGTCTTTCGCACCCACCCATGTCACACCCACCCACAGTGTCATCACAATCCACTCCCTTTGGAGTCCCGACGTCCCCGTCGGCACACTTCCAGCTGGGTCAGGCTCTGATACCAACTGTGATAACCCCAAATTTCCATGTGTAGGTTGGCCAGGCCCACACCCGAAGACACGGGAATATCAAAACAATTTAGTATTTAAATAAACACAGAATACAAGAAGAATAAAAAGAATGAATAAATCACTGAATGAAATTCTATTAATAAAATAAAACCTCCTTTACAAAAATAAATTTCATGAATTTAAAATACTCAAATACAACTCGGGAATCCATAAGTCAAGGACCCCTAAATCATAAACTATTAATTCACTTGTAATGACTAGGTCATTTGCCTTCCTTTCCTTTTTCCTGAAATTTTACGAATGAATTTTTTTCGTTTAATTTTCCTTTCTGAGCTCTGTTTCGTGTCGCTTAGTATCATCTTGAGTGCTCGAAATTGGTTTTTGAGACTCTTTCATGTGAATTGACAACTTTCTTTGAGGACCGAGTCATTTTCACATTTTTTGTTTTTTGATACTATGCGTTATTTCGTCCTTTTCCCTATTTCGTCTTATCTCCATTTGTCAGTTTTTGGCACAACCTCACTTTTCAAGCTCAGAGTTGGTTTTTGACTTCACGTATCCTTATCGTGAGTGGTTTCCATGAAATATGTATCTTTACTTTTGTAAGAAAGTACTCTGGTTGCTCCCGATGCCCATAGGGGTATGGATACATAAATCTTTGGAATTAATTTCATTTCTTGGGGTGTTTTTCATAAATATCTTTTGAAGATATTTTATTTCAAGGGCATCTAAGAAAATATCTTTTGGAAGATATTTTCATTCTGGGGCAGTTTCGCAGTTAACCCTTTTTGTAGGGGCCATTGTGCAATTAACGAAGGTTATTGCAAAATGTCTTGTTTGGAGCCTGGATCCTCGTACGGGATTCATTTTCACTTTTTGTTGACTTGTAAATTCATAGAATTCTGTTCTGGTCATTTTTCTCCAGTTTCAGAGTTTCTAGACCCGGTTGCCGCCGAACTTGTTTGAGGCATAACTTTCTCCTCGGGACTCAGTTTTTGACACTGTTTCTTCTGTTGTTCATATTTTATCATTTTAAATCTTTTTCGTTCACAAAGTTTTTCCATTTGAGGGTGTCTGCTCAAATTTTACTTTTTCAGACCCGGCGGGGCCCTTTCGGGGCACTTTTTGATATTTCTATAAAAGGGGGGTGAAATATTTTATTTTTCATCTTCTCCCCTCTTCATGCACGACCTAGAGCTCCCATGGCAGCCCAAGGGGTGCTGCCATCTTCTCTCTCCTCTTTTGGTTCACTTTTCCTTGATGAAAAGTCTTCGGCCTTAACGTTTGTTGTTCCCCTCGCCGTGCTCTACCTTTCCCCCTTATTAGAATTCAGTTTTGACCATTTCTTGAGTTTGGTTTTGAGGTCAAGTTATGATTTTCATGGGGCTTCTTGCGGATTCTTGTTCACGGTGTTGTCCCCGACAAAACCTCGCGGTATCGTCGAATTCGAAGCACTTTTATTTTGGTGGGCCTTTAGGATTTTCATCTCAAATTGAGGTAGGGGATGTTTTAGGTTTAAATTCTTGTTATATAGCATGCTTGTGATGCTTCTACTAGTTTTTTGCATGATTAAATATAAAATCTAGAGATTTTATTATTTATTTTTCTTGTACGGGATCTAATTTTTCCGGTTGTTCATGACTTGGTTTAAACATGTAGCATGATTTTATATTGCCCCTTGATATGCTTATTATCGTGTATTAAAATTGGAACATTTGAATAAGTATTAAAGATTTTATTTAATATTTATCTTAGGTGAAAGATTAATTCACATGGCCTTAACTAGCTTAAAATCAATATGTGTTAGCATATTAAATTAGGCCTTAGCATGCTCTCCAACATAGTTGAATTTGAAAGTGATTGGAGGTGTTTTGAAAATTAGCAATTATTAATTAATTTGCCCCAAGTACACTATTCACTCTATTTAAATTCCGACTTGATATTCTTGATTTACATGCCATATAGCTTCACATATATTTGATTTAGAATATTCGGTTAGGTTTTGAAATCTTTTATTTAATCAAATTCCATGTTTAAGATTTAATCCTCATGGTGATATACAACTTGGAATTGTATTGTGGCATGCTAGACAATTAAGCTTTGGTGTGATTGTTCACATATATTAAATTGGGGTTAATTGCATGAGAATTGCAACTTTTAATTTATATTTAACTTTAGTGAAATGTTAAGTCACATGGTCTTAAATTGAATGAAATAAACTTGTAATGTGATATTACATTAGTCCTTGGCATATTCTCTAAGATATGTTAAATTGAGAGCATTTGGTTAAGTTTGAAAATCTAGAGATTTTAATTAAAAGAATTAATTAGAATCGATTTTGTGGTCCCAATAGCTTAATTAAAGTTTTAACTTGATATTTGTATTGGCCATGACTTGTTTACTAGTATATATTAAATTGGGACTATCTGAAGTTGTTTTAGAACCTTGGGATTTAAATTAGCATGATTTAATTAAAGTTCTACTTTGTTGTTCTAACAACCTAATTGAGTTTTAGAATGGATATAGGTGATGACCTTGCCATGCCCTTTAACATGTATTAAATTGAGGTTAATTGAAATTAAATTGGAATCTAGAGAATTTAATTGTGTTTATCTATTTAAATTCTATCAATTTGCTCCATGATCTAGTTGTGTTTTAGAAGTGGTTTCTATATTCAAATCATGGAATTAGATTTGTTGTATATTCATTTGGTTATGTTTTGAACATTGGATAACATAGTTGCTATGTTTGTATTCATGAGAATATGTTTTCCTTATTGAATATATTGTTACTTTGTGTAATGATTTGCACACTTCGTGTTTAACATCTTTCATGCATAGCGTGTAACGAATCGCACACTGAAGATTCGACATTCATCATATCATATTAGTTGTGGATTTAGAGCATGTATTGTATAGGTTTCCAAATTTGGTTGTGCTTAGTAGATAGTTGATTATCTTGCATATTCCTGTTAATATATGCATTGTTGCACAACTTGTTCATTTTGGAAACTTGAGGATGTCGTTGTTTGACTATAGCTAGGACGTGGTTCTAGTACAGGGGATAGTTCCTCTATATATAGTCTAGTGCACACATAGGGAGGTTACCCATGGGCTAGTAACCCTAAAGTAACTATGTTGTCGGTCTGATCCGGCGTGACGTCCGAGTATACACTTTGTTTGATTTCGCATTTTATTTTCAAGTTGATAACTAGATGATGTTGTAACTTGTTGTTTCTTATTTGTCGTTCCATTTTAAGTTATAGGATGTTAACTTTGCGAAATTATGCTTTATGCGTTGTATTGGAAGTTCCAATGTTGGTTAAATTGCATCGATATTGAAAATCATGTTTTAACGTTCTAATAAAGCTTAGGATTGATCCTATTGATTCATTTATAACATAGACGTTAGGTGGCATGAACCACTACTGTTATTTTGTGCTTTAGATTCTAAGTTGATGGTTTTGAGAACTTAAACCTTGTTGCATTGTATAATATGCTCTTTTGTTGTTGAATTGCATGGATAATGTGATTCTTGTTAACTTGTATTCAAATATGCTTTTTTCATGTTGTATGGATTACTCTAAACCTAGCTCAATTGTATTGAAAATGTAATTCATGTTAATCTATGCTCAAGTATTCTTCTTGTCGTGTTTTTTTTTTTTGGATTATCCCAACCATGATTCGTTTCATACACGTATATATATCATGATTCTTGTTGCTTAGACTCTAAGGTAGCTTAGGATGCTCCCCGAGTCTCACTTGGACATAGACGTTAGGTGGCATGAACCCCTTTAACATGTTTCACCTTAAGGTGATAAATTTGTAAAATGTTAGGTCGATGCATGCTCATCTCCTACAAGTAGCTTTATGTTACTCACCCCTACGATACTAGGGCATATTTCAGGTACGAAGACTTGGTTCATGAAGCCTAGCATTCCTTGGATGTCGTGTAGCTTTCAAGTTTCCATTTCATGCAAATGTTAGCATGAAATGTCATTTTGTAGACTTATATGTCAAAATATGTGTAGATAAATGACAGCCTTCCAATTGTAGATCCTCAACCTCGAGACTGGAACTTCTAATAACCTGAAAAATAAATCGTGGGTTAGACCCATAAGCAAGTTCCTTCTACTAAGCCTCTGAAAACCAATAAATAAAACATCTCTAACCAAAATCACCCTAATTAAAGTCTTAACCTTTAATATAAGATGATGCATATGTATTATATATATAAATATATAAAGAATATGTTCATTAATATATTCCTTGAAATCCAATACCATAACCAATGATAAGACTACTTCCATATTTAAACTAACCATCAAGTACATTCCACTTTTAAGAGAAAACTCTTTTAAACCTAAATTCCATATTTAAAAAGTTATTTAACCATTTAAATAATAAATAATAATCCAAGAAATAATTTCCTTCAATCCAAACCCCAATATCCACCAAGGTATGATTTTATTTATAAATATCGCCTAACAAAGATTTATATTTTGGCAACTCATCCATGCCTTCACTAATATTATTTTATCAATAATATAAAATAATATATTATCCTTTAAATATTAGTTTATTATAATATAAAAATATTTATCACCTCCAACCTATAAACACAATATCCATAGATGTATATTTAATCATCTAACTTACCTAGCAATTTATTTATAATTTAACAAATCATCCATGACTCCATAAATATTTATTTATATTTTGGCAAATCAATCATGCCTCTAGAAGTATGTTTATTTATACGATAGCAACTCAACCATGCCTCTACAAGTAATACATTTATACTTTGACAAATCAACCATGCCTATTAAATGACAATCCGTTTATATTTTGGCAACTCATCCATGCCTCTAATAGTATGTTTTTTATCCATACTATTAATTAGTAATTCATCCATACTTCCCATGTATGTATTTTATTCATACAATTAATAAGACAATTTATTTATGCCTTTAGCAACTCATCCATGCCTCTAATTTAACCATGTACCAAACTTTACAATTAACTATGAAATAAATCATACATAGGCACTCCATGCAAGTTATAAGCATATAATTAATTTAAATAAATAACCTATTATGATTTAATCAACACCACCATTATATATATAAACATGATAAATATCAATGAACAACTTATTAGTTGATTAGGTTATATTTATTTATTTATGTATGGCAGTATAACACGTAGACGTATATAACACGTAAGTTACACAATTTAGCAATGTCCAAATAACACGTTACACGTTAAATATAAATATTAAAAATTATTTGGTCAACACCCGACCAACACAAATTATACAAATTGGTTAAAACAATTATGGGATAAGATGTATATATATACAAAATTCGTAGTGTCTTCCAACCCAGTTTTGACAAGGTAAACATCCGTTTCACGAAATTTTCGTGAAATACAAAATTTTAGATAATCGAATTTCCATTTAACAAGGAAGAATTTGAGCTGTTTTGGCACTTGAGAAAAGAGATACAAACATAATACTAAAATGGGAATTGGAGAAAGTTTCTTAGTTGAAGAAGGATTCTACCTTTTCTTCTAATCAATTTCTTCACATGCATTTATCCTATGTCTAGGTGATTAACATGCCAATTTAATTTATAGATTTTGATACCCAAGGTGATAAACTTATGGGTTCTAAGAGGAGAGTTAGAAAAGAACTTGCTTGAAGGTTTCGAAACGAAATCGACGTTTCAACCTTGGTTGTCTCTTCTAAATACGACATCCTCTTTATCTGATCCGGCCTTCTCGTTGTCAACCTCCACTTCTTCTTTCTCTCTGCTTCTCTTATTTTTTTCTAACGTGAAAAACATTTTAACAATATAACCTTATGTGTATATTTATACACATTAATACCCTAATCATATTCCTAGTATGATTACCTAAATAAAAATAATAATAACCGTAAATGAAATATATACACATATATTATATTATATTATATTATATATATATATATATATATATATATATATATTCCTCACACAATAAAAATAAATATATATATTGCCGATTCAAATCCTCCTCCATGTAGGACTCTAGTTACATGACACATATAAAGATAAATAAATAAATAAATAATATATATTGCCAATTCAAATCCTCCTCCATGTAAGACTCCAACTATATTAATATACATTAAACATATAAATACAAATTTATATATTATGTAATATATATTTATAAATTATTTTTAACTATATTTAACATATATATGCATAAAGTCCTATACATATATACTTACTATAAATATATAATTCTCTATATAATTATATATATATAATCCATTAAATATGCATAATATATATATATATCACACTCATGCATAAATTCATGGGCCTTTAAACCATCCCAAATCCTTTAAAGCTTCATTTTCCAACCCAAGACCCAAATCCTTTGATCCAAATAATCCAAGCCCGGTCCATTAAACTTAAACAAATAGTTAAATAAATAAACACTTAATATTAAAACAACTAAATACATGATGCGCATTATCAAACAAGAATTAATAACCAAGTCATATCATACAAATAAAAATTAACACGCTAACAAATCAATCAACAATCAAGCACATCATCATACCAATAAATCAAATAAACAAGTAAACAAATAATTAATTTAAAATAAATAAATCTATTAAATTCATTTAAAGGAAATTAATTTAATTATAACTAAATCCATTAAATTCATTTAAAGGCAATTAATTTAATTAAATAATTCTTTAGAATATAGGTGTATTACATTCTTCCTCTCTAACAAAAGAAATTCCATCATCGGAATTCACGAATCCATAAAATGAAAACTTCGATTATTTATTCCACTTTTCATTTTTTCCTTTTTCTGTGTGGAAAATAACCCATCCACACTTACCCATAATTAGTAGACATATCTGATAATTTATTAAGAATATGCTAAGCTAATCCATGCTTGTTGCATTTTTTTGCAACCTAATTTCACCAATTTATATGCATTGGTAATCATCCCCATTGTTGTATTTTCTTGCAGCAAAATAAATGAAAACTCTTTTTTCTACACATGGTGCAAAATACATATTTATATCCTTACCAACTATAGGCTATTGCCTAGAAATAAATCATAAATATTTACATAGTGAGGTGATAACCTCCTTTCCTTTCTAATTAATATTACTCCTTTTATAGAAGATAATTTGGGTAAAGACTCATTTTTAAACTTCCAAACTCTAATATGCGAGAAGCCTACTCAGGTAGTGCACACAAAATCTCCAACAAAAGCAATCCCTTTGATTGTATCCTTTAATATATGTAGGTCCCAACAATCAATACTATCCCTCCAATTACATAATCACCATACAAATCCTTAAATTGTGCCATACTATTGGTATAAACAAACTCTGGAAATATTAACTACTATTCTCAATTGTCTATATTATTTAGGACTCCTTTTGACGCATGTAAATGCTATAACAAATAAACCATTTTGTCAACTTATCAATGATGACCCCAAATGGAAATAGATTTCCAACACCACCTTGGTACTCTCAAGTGTACCCCATTCTAAGGTATAGCATTCACTAAAAAAATTTCTTCTGAAATCAATCTTATAAAATTGATTCACATAATTTTCTTTCTTAGATTCGCAAGAAATCTTTCAATCTTGAATCATAACCCTTAAACATAAACAAAGAGCGGCTTCTGTTTACCTACCCGAATACCAAGAGCTTGACCCTTATCCTTCTTCTACCCTTATGGTAAAATATCCTACATGACTTTATAAAGTCAATCACGCTATAATACCAATGCTCTTATGGGTACGAAAAAATATATATCTAATCCAATGGTTCATTCTAATAAGAACTTCATCAAATCCCCAAACTCTTGAAGAATGCTCCACACACATCTCTTTTTGAGATATATATAAAGCTAACTATATGTAAGTCAAAAAGCTCTCATCCTTTTAATATTATTCGTTATACTTCTAGCAAATAATATCTTTTTTCACATGACCACTCATCTTTGAGACTCAGCATCTTCTTTTCTTTTTTTTTTTGGATACTACACAATCTCTTCTATTAGAATCTTTGATCTCTAATTCTAAATTCTAGATTCTTCCTTAATAGAGAAATCAAATACAACTTGAATATGAATCGAATAATTACTCTCTTACTTCCTCAGACCTCCTTCGTCGCTTTCACCTTAAACCTCCTTTATTTCCCAGTGTCAACCATTCTGTAATTACAGAATTTAATTAACATTAACTCGTTCTAACGAATTGTAGATAGAATACAACGAATCCTATTATGGGCTCTAAGTATCAAGAGACACAATGCGGAATTCACATAACGAAAGACACCCTAGGGACACTTGAACCTGGAGTGCTCTGATACCAACTGTAACGACCCACTCCACCACATGGTATGATATTGTCCGTTTTGGACCTGAGCCCACATGGTTTTGCTCTTGGGCTTCACCCCAAAAGGCCTCATTCCAATTGGAGATGACATACTTACATATAAGCACTTCACCTTTCCTCTACCTAGGCGATGTGGGACTGTACACCCGTAGCTCGCCACCAGTGTGGTAGCCTGTCAGTGTCTCTCGCACCCGCCCACGGCACACCCGCCCACATGGTCATCACAGATCGTCCCAAGGGAAAGGGGGTCGCGCTTTAGAATCAATTATAGAGTAGTAGGTCAAATGATCGAAAGAGAGATTGGATTTGATTACACTAAAGTTCAATTAAAGCATGCAATTAACAATCTAGAAATTAGAGGGAAAATAAATGTGAGAGAGGACTTGGGGTCTAGAGTTCACCACTAAGCTTCACTTCACCAAACACTAGTAATTGTACATTAATGGGGAAAATTAAGTTGTAACTTGTGTGTGTGTGACATTAATTGAAACTAAGCATGAAAGGTAAATTAGTATAGATTGTCTAGCCAATTTTAATGAATAGCACAGCCTATCAAATGAGACCAATATCCATTCAATTAAACCACAATTAATGCACACATAAATATCTAGAGATATACACTCTTTGCATTCACTAGTATGGAACATCAAGGAACAAGAATGGATTGTCCACTTATCTAAGAAATTAAAGCAATTACACTATAACTAGGCTAGAGATATGAAATTAAGCTAATTAAACTAAGGGCGTGGCATAATCCATCAAGAAACAAGTGTAAACCATCAACTAAATCACAAGAGTGTTCAATTAAGCACTATGTCTTGACCATCACTAGATTAACATCATCAACACACATAGACATGCATCAATTACTTTAAATCTAGAGAAAAACACATAAACATTCATTCTAGCATACACAGACATATGGATAGAACTAAATGATCAATTGAAAGCATTAATCCATACACATCAAGTAAAAACCACAAGATATATATTTATTCAAAATCAAAACATTTATTACAACTAAAATCCCCAAAAATACATAAAAGCTAAGTTTGAGAAGCAAGCCTAGGGGCCATCTCTAGCCCCAAGTGAAGGATGTAGCCACTCATTGTAGTGGTCATATAACCCTCAAGGTCTAGCTTGGAGGTTGGCATCATCATCTTCATCTTTGTTTTCTTCCCAAAAACCCTAGTTCTAGAGAGGAAAAATAATATTATATCTATCTCTACATTTTTCTCTGTCTTTTTCAAGTATACAATATGGTTCAATAAATCAATTACACACTCCTTTGAGTAAGGACCAAGTCAGAATTACAACCTCTGATTAGAAGAAATTCGCAGCTATGCAAGTTAGGTAGAAATCGGCGCGCTCAGGAATTAGACAACACACTGCCAGCAGGCATTTTGATCGATCAAACACTTAGCTTCGATCGATCAAAGCTAACGTGGCATCAAAATATCTTCCAGGCTTGATCCGATTGGCTGAGCTGGCACCGCCTTATTTTGATCGATTGAAGATTTCTTCGATCGATCAGGATTCCCTTTTGTTCGATCGAAGTTCCCCTATTGCATTTTTCTTGACTTTTTTTCAACTTTGCTCTTTAGCTCCAAAAGTGGTCTACATGGCTCTTGTTAGCCTATTTGAACTTTATTCACCTGAAATAGGAAATAACAGAAATAAGTGCTTAAGACATAAAAGTAAGATAGATGAATGGACTAAAAAACTCTAGCTTAGGTACTAAAATGCGTCACATTTGAGCACTCATCAGCTTCCTTCCTAATCCTTGATTGAAGCCATCAAGTAACTCTAGAAGAAAGGGTTGCATATTCTCCTTTTGGTACCCAAATTTTCTTGGGTTTATATAAGTTAGGCAATGGAACATAAGTTCCTTTTGGAACCCAAATCTTCTTTGACCTCAACTTCTTTCTAAATGGATAATCATGAATTTTGTGTCCTAGCTTCTTACAATAATTGCATTTAAAGGGTTGAACTTCACTTTTGATAAAGTGTTCATTCAATGAATTTATTTTTTTTCCATAAATATGCATCTTTAATATGAGGATCATACCCTATCTCATTTTTTAAAAAGACATTTCTTTGATTACCAAGCATAATGCTCAAGTTTTCTTTTTCTTTAATAAACTTTGCTAAAATGTCATTTTAATCATCAATGATTTTCTTTAAAAACTCATTTTTGGAAATAAGATTAATTGATGAAGACTCTTTAGAGAATACACATTTCATTTCATTTTTCAATGACTCATTTTCAATTTGAAACTTTTCTAATTTTTGCACAAGATAATGATTTTCCTTTTTCAAAGAGTCGTTTTCTACTTGAAATTTTTCATGTCTTTGAAATAGATCATTGTTTTCCTTTTTAAAGGAAACACATTTCACAAGCATGTTTTCTAACACACCTTGTAACTCTTAAAACGTATCATGTAAATCATTATGCTCATCAACTAATTCATTATAGGAAGTTTCTAAATCATAATATTCATGATTAGAATTTACTTCATCTTCATCGGCTATGAGACAAAGATTACTTGCTTCTTTGTTAGAAACATGGAGAGCTATACTCTTCTTTTGCATTGCGTCACTTTCTTCACTATAAGTGGATGAGTTAGTTCTACCAATAACATTCAAATGATTAGTAATGTTAGTAAAACCATAATGCATCTCATTTATACTAGAGGATTCATTTATATTTGACTCCTTATCATGACTTGATTCAACATAGGATAATTCAAGCAAGTCCCAAATTTCTTTAGCTGTTTTAGAAAAGATAATTTTATTGAACTCATTTTTGCTCAATGCATAATAAAGATAACATATGGCTAAAGCATTACATTAAATTAATCTATGATCATTTTCATCCCATTTACTTTTTGATTTAGGAATTTCATTCCCTTCAATAACTTTGGTTAAGATATGACCACCATTTTCTACAACTTTCCATAGATTAATATCAATACTTTTTAAGAAAGCCCTCATTCTAATTTTCCAATAGATATAATCATTTCCATCAAAATAAGGAGGTTTGTCATTGCATTGTCCTTCTAAGTATGTGATACTACCATTATTGGCCATGATCGTAATCTAAGACGATTAAGTCTTTTAAATACAGTTAGGCTCTGATACTAATTGTGTAATAACCCCGTTATTTTCCTTCCTTTCATTTTTCTCAGATTTTCACGGATATTTTTTTTCCGTTGATCTTTTCTTTTCTGAGTTCGGTTTCTCGTCACTTGGTGTCGTTTCGAGTGCTCTGGAATGATTTTCAAGACTCTTTCCTTTGGATTGACAACTTTCTTTGAGGATATCGTCATTTCCACATTTTTATTTTTCGGACACTATTCACTTTCGTCCTTTTCCCTATTTTGTCTTTTCCCCGTTTGTCACCTTGTTGGCACAACCTCACTTTTTATGCTCGGAGTTGGTTTTTAACTTCACGTACCTTCATTCTTGGTGGTTTCCATGAAATACATATCTTTACTTTTTGCAGTAAGGTACTCTGGTTGCTCCCGGTGTCCATAGGGGCATGGATGCATAGTTCTTCAGACACATTTTCTTTTCTTGGGGTGTTTTTCATAAATATCTTTTGAAGATATTTTATTTTAGGGGTTTTTAAGAAAATATTTTTGGAAGATATTTTCATTCTGGGGCAGTTGTGTAGTTTCCACTTTTTAGAGGGGCCATTATGCAATTAATGAAAGTTATTGCTAAATGCCTCATTTTGAGCCTGGTTCCTCGTATGGGATTCATTTTCACTTTTCGTCGAGTCATGTACTCTTAGAATTTCCTTCTAGTTGTTTTTCTCCAGTTTCAGGGTTTCTGGCACCAGTTGCTGCCGAACTTGTTCGGGACATATCTCTTTGCTCGGGACTCGATTTTCGACACCGTTTCTTTTGTTGTTCAGTTTTTCTCATCAATTCTTTTTTGTTCATGGAGTTTCGCAGTTTGAACGCGTCTGCTCAAATTCCACCTTTCCGGACCCGACGAGGCACATTCGGGGCACTTTTTGAGTTTTCTATAAATAGGGCCTTAGAAAGAAAAATCAGATTTTCTCCCTCTCTCACTCTCTCCCATGGCCGGCCCTAGCTCCTCCCATGGCTACCATCTTCTCTCTCCTCTTTTGAGCTTCTTCCCTTCAATGAAAAGTCACAGTGCCTTAGTGTTTTATATTCGCCTTGATGAGGCCTTCGATTCCACGATTGGGATCTCATTTTGGCCATTTCTTGAGTTCGGGTTTGAAGTCAAGTTGTGATTTTGATGGGGCTTCCTTGGGGGTTATGATTATCGTGTTGTCCCTGACAAAACCCCGAAGTTTCGTCGGATTTGGAGCGATTTCATCTTGGTGGGGATTTGAGATTTCATCTCAAATGGAGGTAGGGGATGTTTTAGGATTATGTATGTGTTGTATTGAGTGTTTTCCATGATTTTACTACTTGTATGCATGTTTTGGTTTAAGTCCTAGAATTTAATTTAATTAATTTTGATGATTAAGATTTAATTCTTATGTAGATAGATAACTTAGAATTAAATTGTGGCATGCTAGGAAATCATGTTTTGATATATTTGTTAACATATATTAAATTAGAATTATTTGAATAAGAATTGCATTTTTTATTTAATAATTATCTTTGGTAAAAGTTTAATTCTCATGGACGTACCTTGCATGAAATTAACTTGTAGCATGCTTTTAAATTAAGTCTTAGCATGTTGTTTAACATACTTTAATTTGAGAGCATTTGGATGAGTATGAAAATCTAGAGATTTTAATTAAAAGGGTTAATTAAAATCTATTTTAAAGGTTCCATTGGCTTAATCAAGTTTTGGATTTGATAATTATGATGACTAGGACTTGTACACTAGTATATGTTAAATTGGGACCATTTGATGTTGTTTTACAATCTAGGAATTTAATTATCATGATTTAATTAAATTCCATCATATTGTTTTAATGACCTAATTAAGTTTTTTATGTGGTATATGTAACAACCATGCTATGTTGTATAACATGTGTTAATTAGGGATTATTTAATTGAGATTTGAAACATAGAGAAATTAATTGTTTTACTTAATTAATTTTCGTTTCTATTGTATTATTGATTAAATTATGTGTTTAATATTGGTAGTATGTTTGAAACATGATTTTAGACTTGTAATGGATTTATGAGTTATACTTTCAATATTGAATTATATTGTTATAGCGTGTAACGAATCGCACACTGAAGGTTCGACATGTGACGTTGTTATAGCACGTAACAAATCGCGCTCTAAAGATTCGACATTTGTCATCCTATAGTAGTTGTGGATTTAGAGCATGTATTGTGTGGTTCCAACCTACTTATGCATGAAGGTAGTTTCGTGTACTATTTAATACGTATATAACTTGTTAACTTATTATTTTGGAACCGCTTGGGACATTGCTTGATGGTTAGGGTTCAGCTCTAGTACGGGGACAAGAGTCCTCTGAGTCAAAAGTACGCGTATTGGGTAGACTACCCAGGGCTTAGTAGCCTAAAAGAAGTCTTGTGTCGGTCTGATCCGAATGATGTCCAAGTATATCCGCTTTTGTTGATTTTGTACTTTTAGATTTCAAGTTGATAACTTGGAGAATCTATGTCTTGATGTGTGGTATTAGAAATTCTAATTATACTAAATTGCTATATTTTGTTGATTTTGCATTTTTAGATTTCAAGTTGATAACTTTGAGAATTTATGTCTTGATGTGTGGTATTAGAAATTCTAAGTATACTAGATTGCTATATTTAGTTGATTTCAAACTTTTAGATTTCAAATTGATAACTTAGAGAATCTATGTCTTGATATGTGGTATTAGAAATTCTAATTATACTAAATTGCTATATTTTGTTGATTTCGTATTTTAGATTTCAAGCTGATAACTTTGAGAATCTATATCTAGTTGCCTTGTATAGCATGTTTCTATGTTGGTCAAATTGCATAGATATTGTGATTCATGTTTTGTTGTTCAAATTTGGCTTAGGAATGATCCTATAGATTCATTTGGAATATAGACGTTAGGTGGCATGACCCACTTTGGTTGTTTTCGCATTTTAGATTTCAAATCGATGACTTTGAGAATCTATATCTTGTTGCCTTGTATATAGCATGCTTCTATATTGTTTGAATTGCATGAATGATGTGATTTACGCTAGAAATGATTTAGGGTAGCTTAGGATGCTCCCTGAGTCTCACCCTTGACATAGACATTAGGTGGCATGAGCCCTTTAACATGTTTCACCTTAAGGTGATAAAATGCTAGGTCGATGCATGCTCTTTTCCTACGAGTAGCTTTATGTTACTCACCCACGTAGTGGGAACATTTTTCAGGTACAGAAATCAGGGTTGAGTTTCTCGTTATACTCGGATGATTTGTGAACTTGAAGGTTCCATTTTGGTGAAGGTTGGCTAGAAATGCCACTTATAGCCTTATGTATAAAATGTGTATTTTTTATTCTAAATATATAATGTGTACACGAGTATACTCTTTTCAATATAATCGACATGTATGAGATGAGGCCAGAGGCGAATGACATGTATGTTGTATCCTATGTAATTTATGACTTCATGAAATATATGAGAATATTGAAAAATAATAAGTTATTGTTTCACTATGGGTGCATCGGGTGTGGGAATTCCATTTTCATTCTTTCATAGGGTCTCTTTAATCATGTATGAAGTATAGCTAAGGGCCAAATGGTGTTTTGAAACTATTTCATAATTTTGAGTTCCAAGTTAGCATTCCAAGCTTCATTTTTGTCATTTTGGCCGTTGGGGGGGTCATATTTTGCATTGGCGGTATTTTTAAGCCGTAGATCAATGAAGCGCATCTTAATAGGCAAGTTACGTCTACGTGCATGTTCATTTTTGGAAAAAAAACTCTTTCATTGGCGAAATGAGCCTCTATGGATTCATTTCACATTTTTGTTGAAAAATCTTGCTTAAGGGCATTTTGGGGATTTCCTTTAGGAAAGAAATTCCGTTCTTGACTCCATCACATAGAAAATGTGATTTTAGGGGGAGTTTCTTAACGATATTTTTTTGAGAAATGTCATCTTGATCTCGAAAACTGCACTTCAAACTCAATTTTCTGTTATTCTACTGTTTCTGCTGTTTAAGTTCAACTCTGGTCAAGTTGAACCAGTTCAAGAAGGTTGAACTGGTTTAAGATGTGTCTTTTGGTCTAGCATGGGCATACTACCCATGTTGAACTAGTTCAAGGAGGCTGAATCGGTTAAAGTCTTACAGTTACTGTTGTAGGTTCGACTTTGACCTTCCAAATTTGAATTGTTGTAACTTCTTCATTTCAACTCTAAATTGGTCTGTTCTTGACTCTAAATTGACCATGTTGAAATAAGCTTTCCAATGGTACCAATTTTAGATTCGGATGCTTCTCCTAGCTCAAGATATCCATTTTAGTGAGAAGGTGTTGGATTTAGTTCGAACCGGGATATGGTTCATCTGGGATTTCAGTTCCTTTGGACTTGGGACTTTAGGTGAAGTTACCAAAGGATGTTTTTGATCTCATTTGACTTGTTGAAAGTCAAATTCCTTCCTATTAGGGTTTTGATATCCTTGTCTTCGTTTTGCTTCCGCTGAGTCTTGAAATTCCTTGAAGGGTCATTCTTGTGTCTTAGGGATGATGTACATCTCTAAGGACTTGGTTTTGTTTTGCTTCCGCATTTTGGATCCGTTTCGGGTCATCACAGGACACACTGGGTTGAAAAATCAAGGGTCGTCACAGGTAGTATTAGAGCTCCTAGGTTTGAATACCTTAGACGACGGGTTTTGGGTACACATCATGGTTATGTTGCCATGCTCTATGTGCTTATATGCTTATGTGTTTAAAATCATCTTTGTTTGACATGTATGCTTATTTGCTTAAGTGCTTAACTATTTAGATAGTTTTCTTTGGTTACTTTAGCATAACTGTATGTTACAGACATTGACGTGCTACTTACTTGATGCATTCATAGTGTGAGTTGCATTCAATCATAATAACTCGTGTTATTATTGATTTCGTTTCCTTTTCACCCATATAGCATCACAATCTTGACTCAAGGAGAGTCTTCTCATTAAGGGTCAGGTGAGTGTAATGTTGTAGTCTCCGTCTGGTGAGATGAGACATAGGCTGTGAAGGCAAAGTTTCATCTCATTTTCTTTTGTCATTTTGTGATGTAGTCATGGTGGTGTTAAAGGTGTCGATGTTATCTCTTAGGACTTCGTAGTGGTCTTGACGTCATTGATGTTGTTGAAGTCTTTGTTTCTAACGTCATGGGACGAAGAGTCAAGAATGCTCGAATCCTTCCTTTGGGAGTTGAGAAGTTGCTTTGTGAGCTTCAGGGCGAGGTTCTTGTATCTTACCTTCTTAAGGAGATGGTTTCGGGATTTGGATAGGTGTGTTGACCTAGGATCCTTCTTGTATTGCGTTGGATAGCTCTTACAAGCTACGGTTGGAATGTGAGTGGTTTCATGTACTTAATTGTGCTGGTGTAATTAATTACTCTCCCTCGTTATTGGAGACTTGGGGGCATTGTGTTTGGGTTCTGGTAGAATCCTATAGAGTTCCTATAGAGCTCGTTGGTATCTTGGTTTGGGGATGATTCCTTTCCTCATGGTGAGAGATTAAACTCATCCAGGTGTGGTTGTACGTTTTTTGCATGGTGTCTTTTGAGAGGCATTCCATTCATTTTCCTTAATTTTGCGAACTTGCCATTTGTATGATCACTTTTACATGTTTACGAGCCCCATTGTTTTCGGGCATGCCTTAGAAACATGTTTAGGGTAAATGACTATGTGATAGGGGGTTTATTTGGTTTACCTTATGTGTACTATGTGTTTTGTACTAAGGTATTATTCGATTTATTTCATTTAATTTTGTGAGCATGTACTATGTGAGTATTTGGTTTATACTGTTCCATCTTTCCTGCTCTTATGTTGAGGTTTTTATGACCCTGGTTGACGGGATTGTCATGAGTGAGCTATGTGGTAGACTTGTGTTTTGAGATTCTTGTTGTCCAGTATATAGATTTTGACCCAGCATTTTGTCTTCTGTATGTAGCCTTACGATAGGCGTACTACAGATCTGTGCTTAAGTTTTCAGTTTTGGGGGTCCAATCCATTGGCTTGAGGGCACAGACCTATCAGGCTGTGGATTTGGGACTAGTGTCGTTGTTGTTGTGTTTTCAGATGTGGGGATCGTTATTACTTTAGCATTAGGGATTTAAGGCCTTAAGCGTAATAGTGCTAATGACATTGTTGTTAGAGTATTAGGATTAGCTACCCTAACTCTCATGGATGCTTGGTTTCCGTAGTGCTTTTGGTAATGTTCATTTTTGACATTGATGTCATTTGTATCGAAAAGTTCCTTTTTGGGTTGATTCGATAAGGATATGTTATGAACTAGTGCCTTGTACTGTCATGCTACCTTACTGACGAGTAAGTGTGGGCGGGTTTTGGTCATTGTTCTTACTGCCATATCATTCTTAACCATCTGTCATGATTTAACTTGTCATTGTCTTGGGGATTCTTTCAGTGATTGACCTTGAGTTGATATGCCGATTCGTTTGGGATGTGTCACTCAGTTTTTGGGTTTTGCGTTCCTTCGGATGATCTTCAGGCTTTTGAAGTTGTCCTTTAGCGCCTAATGGTGTGTCCTTTTGTTTGATCTTGCTTCGATCTTATCGGTTCTCTTTTGTCTGTTCTTGATTTCGGGGACGAAATCCCTTTAAGAAGGGTAGGTTGTAATGACCCTGTCATTTTTCTTCCTTTCCTTTTTCTCAGATTTTCACGGATATTTTTTTTCCGTTGATCTTTTCTTTTCTGAGTTCAGTTTCTCGTCACTTGGTGTCATTTCGAGTGCTCTGGAATGATTTCAAATACTCTTTCCTTTGGATTAACAACTTCCTTTGAGGACCGCGTCATTTCCACATTTTCATTTTTCAGACACTATTCACTTTCGTCCTTTTCCCTATTTTGTCTTTTTCCCATTTGTCACTTTGTTGGGACAACCTCACTTTTTGTGCTCGGAGTTGCTTTTTGACTTCACGTACCTTCATTCTTTATGGTTTCCCCAAAATACGTATCTTTACTTTTGTAGTGAGGTATTCAGGTTGCTTCCGGTGTCCATAGGGGCATGGATGTATAGTTGTTTAGAAACATTTTCTTTTCTTGGGATGTTTTTCATAAATATCTTTTGAAGATATTTTATTTCAGGAGTTTTTAAGAAAATATTTTTGGAAGATATTTTCATTTTGGGGCAGTTGTGCAATTCCACTTTTTGGAGGGGTCATTATGTAATTAATAAAAGTTATTACTAAATGCCTCGTTTTGAGCCTGGGTCCTCATACGGGATTTATTTTCACTTGTCGTCAAGTCGGGTACTGTTAGAATTTCCTTCTGGTTGTTTTTCTCCAGTTTCAGGGTTTCCAGCACTGGTTGCCGCCGAACTTGTTCGGGGCATGTCTCTCAGCTCAGGACTCGGTTTTCGACGTCGTTTCTTTCGTTGTTCATTTTTTCTCATTTTCATTCTTTTTTGTTCACGGAGTTTTTCCGTTTGAGCGCGTATGCTCATATTCCACTTGTCTGGACCCAACGGGGCCCGTTCGGGGCAATTATTGAGTTTTCTATGAATAGGGGGTCTTAGAAAGAAGAATCAGATTTTCTCCCTCTCTCTCTCTCTCCCATGAACAAAAATCATAGTGCCTTAGTGTTTTATGTTCGCCTTGATGAGGCCTTCGGTTCCACCAATTGGGATCTCATTTTGGCCATTTCTTGAGTTTAGGTTTGAAGTCAAGTTCTGATTTTAATGGGGCTTCCTTGGGGGTTATGATTATCGTGTTGTCCCCGAAAAAACCCCAAAGTTTCGTCAGATTCGGAGCTATTTCATTTTGGTGGGGATTTGAGATTTCATCTCAAATGGAGGTAGGGGATGTTTTAGGATTATGTATGTGTTGTATTGAGTGTTTTCCATGTTTTACAACTTGTATGCATGTTTTGGTTTAAGTCCTAGAATTTAATTTAATTAATTTCCATGATTAAGATTTAATTCTTATGTGGATAGATAACTTAGAATTAAATTGTGGCATGCTAGTAAATCATGTTTCGATATGTTAGTTAACATATATTAAATTGGAATTATTTGAATAAGAATTTCAGTTTTTATTTAATAATTATCTTTGGTAAAAGTTTAATTCTCATAGACGTGCCTTGCATGAAATTAACTTGTAGCATGCTTTTAAATTAATTCTTGGCATGTTGTTTAACATACTTTAATTTGAGAGCATTAGGATGAGTATGAAAATCTAAAGATTTAAATTAAAAGGATTAATTAAAATATATTTTAAAGGTTCCATTAGCTTAATCAAGTTTTGGATTTGATAATTGTGATGACTAGGACTTGTACACTAGCATATGTTAAATTGGGACTATTTGATGTTGTTTTACAATCTAGGAATTTAATTATCTTGATTTAATTAAATTCCATCATATTGTTTTAATAACTTAATTAAGTTTTTAATGTAGTATATGTAATAACCGTGCTATGTTGTATAACATGTGTTAATTAGGAATCATTTAATCGAGATTTGAAACATAGAGAAATTAATTATTTTACTTAATTAATTTCCATTTCTATTGAATTATTGATTAAATTATGTGTTTAACATTGGTAGTATGTTTGAAACATGATTTTAGACTTGTAATGAATTTATGAGTTATGCTTTCAATATTGAATTATATTGTTATAGCATATAACGAATCGCACACTGAAGATTTGACATGTGATGTTATAACGCGCAACGAATCGTGCTCTGAAGATTCGACATTTGTCATCCTATTATAGTTATGGATTTAAAGCATGTATTGTATGGTTCCAACCTACTTGTGCATGAAGGTAGTTTCGTGTACTATTTAATGCATGTATAAGTTGTTAACTTATTATTTTGGAACCGCTTGGGACATTACTTGATGGCTAGGATTCAGCTTTAGTACGAGGACAAGAGTCCTCTAAGTCAAAAGTACGCGCGTTGGGTAGACTGCCCAGGGGTTAGTAGCCCAAAAGAAATCATGTATCGGTCTGATCCGAATGATGTCCAAGTATATCCGCTTTTGTTGATTTTGCACTTTTAGATTTCAAGTTGATAACTTTGAGAATCTATGTCTTGATGTGTGGTATTAGAAATTCTAATTATACTAAATTGCTATATTTTGTTGATTTCCCACTTTTAGATTTCAAGTTGATAACTTTGAGAATCTATGTCTTGATGTGTGGTATTAGAAATTTTAATTATACTAGATTATTATATTTAGTTGATTTCGTACTTTTAGATTTCAAGTTGATAACTTAGAGAATCTATGTCTTGATGTGTGGTATTAGAAATTCGAATTATACGAAATTGCTATATTTTGTTGATTTCGCATTTTAGATTTCAAGATGAAAACTTTGAGAATCTATATCTAGTTGCCTTGTATAGATGTTTCTATGTTGGTCAAATTGCATAGATATTGTGATTCATGTTTTGTTATTCAAATATGGCTTAGGAATGATCCTATAGATTCATTTGGAACATAGACGTTAGGTGGCATGACCCACTTTAGTTGTTTTCGCATTTTAGATTTCAAGTCAATGACTTTGAGAATCTATATCTTGTTGCCTTGTATATAGCATGCTTCTATGTTGTTTGAATTGCATGAATGATGTGATTTATGCTAGAAATGATCTAGGGTAGCTTAGGATGCTCCTTGAGTCTCACCTTTGACATAGACGTTAGGTGGCATGAGCCCTTTAACATGTTTCACCTTAAGGTGATAAAATTGTAAAATGCTAAGTCGATGCATACTCATTTCCTACGTGTAGCTTTATGTTACTCACCCACGTAGTGGGGACATTTTTCAGGTACAGGAATCAAGGTTGAGTTTCTCGTTATGCTCTGATGATTTGTGGACTTGAAGGTTCCATTCTCGTAAAGGTTGGCTAGAAATGCCACTTGTAGCCTTATGTTTAAAATGTGTATTTTTTATTCTAAATATGTAATGTGTACACGAGTACACTCTTTTCAATGTAATCGACATGTATGAGATGAGGCCGGAGGCGAATGACATGTATTTTGTATCCTATGTAATTTGTGACTTCATGAAATATATGGGAATATTGAAAAATGATAAGTTATTGTTTCACCATGGGTGCATCAGGTGTGGGAATTCCATTTTCATTCCTTCATAGGGTCTCTTTAATCATGCATGAAGTGTGGCCAAGGGACAAACGGTGTTTTGAAACCATTTCATAATTTTGAGTTCCAAATTTTCATTCCAATCTTCATTTTTGTCATTTTGGCCGTTGGGGGTGTCGTATTTTGCATTGGCAGTATTTTTAAGCCGTGGATCATTGTAGCACATCCTAATAGGCAAGTTACATCTGTGTGCATGGTCGTTTTCGAAAAAAACTCTTTTGCTGGCGAAATGAGCCTCTTATGGATTCATTTCACACTTTTGTTGAAAAATCTTGCTTAAGGGCATTTTGGAAATTTTCTTTAGGAAATAAATTATGTTCTTAGCTTTGTCACATAGAAACTGTGATTTTAGGGTGAGTTTCTTCATAACGTTTTTTCGAAAAATGTCATCTTGATCTCGAAAATTGCGCTCCAAACTCAATTTTCTGTTTTCTACTGTTTAGGTTCAACTCTGGTGAAGTTGAACCGGATGTGTCTCTTGGTCCAGCATGGGTGTACTGCCCATGTTGAACCAGTTCAAGGAGGCTGAACCGGTTCAAGTCTTACAGTTACTGTTGCAAGTTCAACTTTGACCTTCCAACTTTGAATTGTTGTAACTTCTTCGTTTTAACTCCGAATTGGTCTATTCTTGAGTCTAAATTAACCGAGTTGAAATAAGCTTTCTAATGGTGCCAATGTTAGATTAGGATTTTTCTCCTAGCTCAAGATATCCGCATTTTAGTGAGAGGGTGTCGGATTTAGTTCGAGCCGGGATAGGGTTCATCTGGGATTTCAGTTCCTTTGGACTTAGGACTTCAGGTGAAGTTACCGAAGAATGTTTTTGGATGATTTTTTTTATCTCATTTGACTTGTTGAAAGTCAAATTCCTTCCTCTTGGGGTAAAATGGCCATTTTACCTTTAGTCCTTCTTTTATAGGGTTTTGATATCCTTGTCTTTGTTTTGCTTCCGTTGAGTCTTGAAATTCCTCGAAGGGCCATTCTTATGCCTTAGGGATGATGTACATCTCTAAGGACTTGGTTTTGTTTTGTTTCCACATGTTGGATCCGTTTCGGATCATCACAGGACACACTGGGTTGAAAAATCCAGGGTCATCACAAATTGTTACCCAAGAATTAACTCTAGAGGGGGGTGAATAGAGTCAATGGCCAATTTTTACAATTTATAGAATTAAAATTTATATTCAACAATTTAAACAATTATGCAATAATCAAGATATGAGATCAAGATATGAAAGTAAGCAATTTATAGCATATTGTAAAAGAGATAAAGGAAGAGAAATTGCAAACAATGACTCGACGATTTTAGCGAGGTTCAGAAACTCCTACTCCTCAGCTCAAGACCCCTCTTAAGACTTCCCAATCCACTATACCTTTTCCTTACGGGTGGAGAACAAACATTTACATGAAGCAACTCCTTTCTTCACTTTTCTAAGAGACAACCTCTCTTAGTCTTTCTTTAGGTCACACCAACCCTTACAAATTGAAGCTAGCTTGCTTCTTCTTCCTTGAGCCACACTACCCTTACAAATGAATATTAAATTTTTTGCATACAAATATATCTCTCAAAGATTGATATACAAATCAAGGCTCACAACTAGAGTGGATATGAATATAAATGAAACTTAATACTTTATAAAAAATATGAAAGAGAGAAGACGATTTAAATGAAGAACAAAAGTTCTTATGAACCCAATAAGCTCTCTCAAGTGTAGAATAGAGTAAAAGCTCGTTGAGGATTAGAAGTAGAGCAAAAGCCCTTTGAATTCTTAGTTTAATCTCTTTAAATTAATAGAAGAATGAAATGAGAGAGAATATGAGAAGATGAGAACAAAAGCTCTCTTTGCAATGTAATGTCTCTCAAAATGATGTGTATCTTATGCTTAGACATTCCCTTGGTATTTATAGAGGTTTTAGGAGCTAAATAATGATGCTAAAGGAGGACAATTCGAATTTTAAATAAAAGAGCCGTTGGACACAGATCACAAGAGCAGAGCATGCTCTATCTTGAAGGGAGTTAGCTCCCTTTGCTCTGAGAGCCGGCTCTCCATGGCATGGAGCCGGCTCCCAACCTATGAGAGCCTACTCTCCAACTTAGGAGCCTGCTCTTTTGCTAGAAGTTCAATTTTTCGTGGAATTTCGGCTACTGGAATGTTAAGAGCCAGCTCTACTTTGAATGGAGTCGGCTCCATTACTGTGCATGAATTCGAATGGACATAACTCAGTCCATTTAACTCCAAATGAGGTTAAATTTGAGTCTAAATTTATTGCCTTGAAGTCAGATTTTTAATGCCACTGGCCTTTCTCAATAATTCCAACCACAGAAATAGTTATGGCTATTTTAGTGCAACCTGGTCAGAAATTTTGCAGACCAGAAACATGCATTTTGTGATGCTCATATCTCACTCAATTTAAATCCAATTTAGGTGAAATTTGAGTCTAAAATTAAGGGCTTGAAGTCATCTTTCTAATGCCACTGGCCTTACTTAAAAATTCCAATTAAAAAAATAGTTATACCAGTTTTAGTATAGGCTGGTCTAGATATTTTCTAGGCTGAAAATTGCTTCTTATGAGATAGCCATCTTTCTAGCACCTAGGACTTTGATGTATGGTTCAATTTAGTTCAAGTCTAGTTTCTAAGAGTGTAGGGACATAAAATGACGATAAATATCAAGTGCATTATGTCCTATAGGCATTTACCAAATCATGGTAACAAAGGCTTTAAAGATGAAATATTAAGTTCAATGCCTTTACCTTTATTTTCTAGAGAACAAAATAAATCTTTTGATTAATGTGCATGGTCCTAGAATTTCTAGCTTAAATGTTGAGTCCTTTTAAAGCTTAAACAAGTTTAAACTAACTCATTCTTTAGCAATGACTTCATATGTCAATTAAATGAGAATGAAGTTTATAGTCTATTGCTAATGGTTATAGGAACTTATGAATAACGTAATGATGTGCATGATGAGCTTTAAATGTATTCATAAAGACTTTGACATTGAATCCTAAACACTCATCAAACTATCTACCCCTTTTTTTCATTCTTTGACCATGATCTGATAATCTTGATGAAAACTTAATTCCTTTATTTGAAATGAATATGCCTTTAATCTTTTACAGCTTTAAGACTTCCTTGAATAAGGCATCTGTGAATGTATTGCTTGAAATGCTTTGAATAGACTTTGTATCCCTTGCTTGTAATGCTTTGAATGTACTTTGTATCTCATCATTGAGGTTTGACCTTGAATATTGATTATCTATTCATCACTCAATTAAAACATTAGTACTTAAACATTATCAATGGTTTATAATCATCAAAACAATTAGATTGTCTTTTAGATAGGATCCTTAAGGCCAACAACATGTTCTAGTGTTTTACATTATACTTCCAATTGTTCCTATGGACATGTGTTTAATGAACACTTTAAACAAGTCAATACTATATTTGCTCACCCTCATTCAAATGTTTATGTTCCGGTGTGGAATGAAAATTCAAGTCCTTTTCAAGCTAAAATTTTTCAAAGTCAATATGTTCCTCCTCATAAAAGAAATGAAGGTTCTCAAGGATTTATTTCATCTTCTTTTTATCATCAAAGATTGAACCACTATTCTCATCCTTAAGTTTATGATTCTCAAAATTATTTTTATCATCCACAATCATTTTCTAGCAATTCTATATTTGAGGATAAGGTTTTGGTGGCTTTGGGTAGTTTGGAAATGAACACTAAATTGTTGCATTCTTATTCTCAATCGATATCAAAGTTTGAATCCCAAGTTGGGATGATAGCTAATTTATTGAATGCAAGAGAACTTGGTAAACTACCTAACCAACCCGAAAGGAACCCAAAAGCCAAATACTTTGTGGAAGCAAACCCTACATCGAGGTGCCCTTCCCAAGAGCAAGTGCAAGCAATTACCACTTTGAGAAGTGGTAGATAAATTGATAATAAAGTTGAAAAACCAAGTAAAGATAGTAAACCGGTGCAACCCAAAGTTAGCACCTGTCCCATTTCCAATCCTATTCCTACTTCCTTGGAAGAAAATATTCCCATTAAGAATTCTCAACCTTCTTCATCATCTCCTCAAGTTGCAAAATCTTATGAGCCAAAAGCTCTATTTCCATATGCTTTGAGAGAGACTTCACCGTTTGGGAGGCAAGAAGGAAAAATCCATGACATAATGGAGGTGTTTAAACAAGTTAACATAAATCTTCCTCTCTTGGATGCAATTAGGCAAATTCCACCTTATGTAAAAGTTTTGAAAGATCTTTACACAAAAAAGGGAAAGAATAAAGAACACGGCCCTAAAAAAGTGTTCCTTATGGAGCAAGTGAGTTCCATTATTCAACATAACACTCCACCTAAGTTCAAAGATCCCAGTGCTCCGACCATCTCATGTGTGATTGGAAACCATAAAGTTCGTAGAGCTCTTCTTGACTTAGGAGTGAGTGTTAATTTGATTCCTTGCTTCGTGTATATCCAGCTAGGTTTGAATGATTTGAAGCCAGCCTCGGTGCTACTTCAATTAGCCGATAGATCCATCAAAACACCTAAGGGCATGGTTGAGGACATACTCATCAAAGTTGACAAGTTCTATTAATCAAATTCTTGAGAGATTGGCCGGTCAACAATATTACTGCTTTCTTAATGGCTATTCGGGTTATAATCAAGTAACCTTGACCCCTTAAACCAAGAGAGAACCACTTTTACTTGTCCTTTTAGCACATTTGCCTATAAAAGGATGCCATTTGGTTTGTGCAATGCCCCCGCCACATTCCAAAGGTGTATGATGTCAATTTTCTCGAACATGGTGGAAGAGTATTTGGAAGTTTTCATAGATGATTTTTCGGTATTTGGGTCTTCTTTTGATGCATGCCTTAAAATTTTGTCTTTGGTGCTTAAAAGACATCGTGAAACAAACCTCGTTCTTAGTTAGGAAAATAGCCATTTCATGGTCAAAGAGGGGATCATTATGGCGTATGTCATCTCAAATAGAGGGATTAAGATTGATAAAGTGAAAGTTGAGTTTATTTATGAATTGCTTCCACCTTCTACGGTGAGAAAAATCCGCTCCTTTCTAGGTCATGCTGACTTTTATCGCCGTTTCATCAGAAATTTTAGCAAAATTGCTAGAGCCTTATGCAATCTTCTCGCCTAGGAAACCCCTTTTGTCTTTGATCAAGCATACTTAGATGCTTTTCATACACTTCGTGGTTTCTTGTCATTTGTTCCCATCATGCAACCCCCCCATTGGTTGTTACCATTTGAAATTATATATGATGTTTCTGACTATGCAATGGGAGCAGTTTTGGGATAAAGGGTAGGTAAACTTCCGTGTGCCATATATTATACAAGCAAGACTTTCTCGAAAGCCTAATTGAATTGCTCTACTACCAAGAAAGAACTACTTGTTATAGTGTATGCTCTTGATAAATTTTGGTCCTACCTCTTAGGGTCAAAAGTCATTGTCTATTCTGATCATGCCACTCTGAGGCATCTTTTGACCAAGAACGAAACAAAACCTCATTTGATAAGATGGATTTTGCTTCTTCAAGAATTTAATTTCGAGATCAAGGATAAGAAAGGCACAGAAAATGTGGTTGCCGATCATCTTTCAAGGTTAATGGTATAATCTTCCCCAAGCCCACCAATTCATGATTTTTTTCCGAATGAACAACTTTTCCAAATTTCTAATGGAAAAATGCCTTCGTTTGCCAACATTGTGAATTTTCTTGTAATTGGCAAGCTTTCAACTAATTGGTTAAGGCAAAAAAAGAACCGTTTCTTTGCCAGGAAATATTATTGGGAAGATCCCATTTTTTTTTTTTAACATTGCCCGAATCAAATTATGAGAAGATGCATTCCGGAGAGTGAAATTCCAAGTGTCCTTCTGTTTTGCCATACCCTTGCATGTGGTGGACATTTTAGTGCAAAGAAGACTGCCTTGAAGGTTCTTCAAAGTGGGATATTTTGGCCCACCATCCATAGAGATACCTATAATTTTTGTAAGGAGTGTGAACGATGTCAAAAGATGGGATCGATGTCACGAAGAGATATGATGCCCTTGACAAATATTCTTATTGTGGAAATCTTTGACTTATGGGGCATTGATTTCGTGGGTCCTTTTCCTATGTCCTATAGCTTTCAATATGTTTTACTTGCCATTGACTATGTCTCTAAGTAGGTGGAGACTTGTGCTACCAAAACAAATGACCACTCCATGGTTGTTTAATTAATTAAATCGAACATTTTCACTCATTTTGGTATGCCAAAAACAATGATTAGTAATGGAGGAAAACATTTTTGCAATAAATTCTTGAAGTAATTATTTCTTAAGTACTCTGTTACTCACAAAGTTGCCACCCCTTATCATCCTCAAACGAGTGGGCAAGTAGAAGTTTTAAACCGAGAAATTAAACAAATTCTTGAAAAAGCGGTGAACAAAACCAGGAAAGATTGGTCACGAAAATTGAATGATGCTTTGTGGACTTACCGAATGGCATATAAGACTCTCATTGGCATGTATTTTTATAGACTTATATATGAAAAGCCTTGTCACCTTCCGGTTGAGCTAGAACATAAAGCTATGTGGGCGGTTAAAAAGCTCAATCTTGACCTTGATAAAGCCGAAGAGAATCGTCTCCTTTAATTGAATGAGTTGGAAGAATTAAGACACAATGCTTATCATAATGCTAAGTTTTACAAAGAAAGGACCAAAACTTTTCATGATAAACATATTATGAAGAAATCCTTTAAACCCGGACAAAAAGCATAGCTCTTCAATTCTAGACTTAAGCACTTCCCCAAAAAATTGTGTACTAAATGGGAAGGTCGATACAAATCATTTCTGTTGCGCCCCATGGGGTGGTTGAGATAAAGAGATTTAAAGATGGCAATACATTCAAAGTGAATGGGCAAAGGTTAAAGCCCCACACTGAAAGGAAATTTTTTTAAAGACATATGGAAGCCGCCCTCTTGGTGGATCCTATCTATGAAAAGATTTAGTGATGCACTTGGCATCAACTAAGAATGTTAACCTATTTCTCCTAGAGTCTCATTCATTCTTTTTGTTTCCATCATTGTAAACTTGCTTGGATTAGTTGTGCTCTCATCTCAAAATGAAGGGTTATTCTTGCTTGTTCGATGGATCACAAGAGATATTTAATTAATCAAACCTCTCTATAGGTAGAAAAATAAGTCTTTGTCCCATCGTTTGAGATTCTCTGCATATTTTAGGTCTCTGTCTATCGTTCAAACTTTATGTACGATCGATCTAAGTACTCTTTAATCGATCTGGTTGACCTTCTGATCAATCTCAATCCCATACTTAGAAAAAAAATTTAACCTCTAAAAATTTTATCTCTCTGTCTATCATTCGAATGTGTCTATAGGTTTTAAAGGTTGGATTGATCGGGGTTGGATCGATCATTCTTCGATTGTTCAAAGTCTTTAAAAAAAACAAAACAAAAAAAAAAAAAAAAAAACAATCTTCCAAAGTGACATTCCGTCTTGTTAGAGACATTAAACTTAGCAATCATTATGCATATTTCTTGCATTTGTGTTTCTTTTCTTTCTTTCATTAAATGAAAAATATATAAAAAAAAATTACCATTGTGCCCTTATATGTAGTCATGCTACTTTCATATTTTCTATTGGGTTGGATCTCATATCTATTTTTCATTTTGTGCTATATTGTCTTAGAATGCTTGATTTGGTTATCTTTATCCCATTTGATATTTGATGTGAGTTTGCTAGTGTGGTTATTCAAGTAGGTTATTGATTCCAAATTTGGGGGTGCACTCTTTCCCTATGGATCACAACCGGGCTTCATTTCTTTGCCACCACGGTATATTTTTTCCATCTTTTCCATTATTCTCATTGCACATTGAGAACAATTTGGGTTTAAGTTTGGGGGTAAGGTGACTTTGTTACATTCTACTTAAGTAGGAGCTTTAATTAGATGATTAAGATGTGAAATCCTTGTTAACGATGATTTTGATCTTTTGAGTACCATGATACTTATAATTTAAAAATTGTTTGACTTGAGAGTCCAATACTCCTTGTATGCCTTGTGGATGCCATTTAGGAGTAAATTTTTCAAAAATTGATATCTGCTTGCATTTGTGGTCCACATCATCTTGATCTTGTGATTGTTTTGATATTCACTCTAGGATTCTACACTAGCACAGGCGTACACTAGCATTCATTTGTGGGGTACATGCTTTGTTAACTATTGATTTAGTTATATCCCTTTTCAATGATCTTGTGATTGTTTTGATATTCACTCTATGATTCTACACTAGCACAGGCGTACACTAGCATTCATTTGTGGGGTACATGCTTTGTCGACTATTGATTTGATGAGCTAGTAGTGCATTGAAAGTTTTTATTCTTGATAAAGGTGGATAATAATCCCTTTTCACTTAAATAGCTAGGATTCTAGCCTCATCAAATACTGAATTTCTCGCGCCGATAGGTGGAGGGCCCAAACTCTAGGTTATATATATATATATATATATATATATATATATATATATATATATATATATTGCAACAGCAAATAAATAAAAAATAAAAAAAAATAAAAAAAAAAAAGTGCGAACTTCTCCTAAAAAATGAGAAGTGGGAAATGATTAGATGGAGGTTATGTTGATTTATAGCCTGGTTAATTTGAGCTTATAAGTCCTTAGGGGTGTTTAAACACCTAATGCCCTAAAGTCGTCCGGTTTGGGAGTCATTGACCTAACGCTCAACCTTATGGATCGCTAGAAAGCTTAATACATCAACACATTGCACTATACTTCCATCTTTGATCCTTAGGATTAAAAAAAAAATATAGATAAAAATAAATAAAAATAAAAATAAAAAATCAAGTGAAGAATAAGTGCAGCTAGTTGAATAAAGCTTTAACAAAAGGTCTATTCTTTATCTTGATGATCGGTACTAGATTTGTGTGCTAACTTGAGACCAGATGTGATAATTTCTTTAGTTGGCTTAGACAACAACATATTTGATGTCGGTTCACTTAAAAAGGATTCTAGAATTGTTTTAATTTGCATGATCATTGTCTTGATGTATGGAGGACCATACTTACTTGCTTGATGTTGAAATTTTGGGAGATTGCTTGGAAATGGTTGAAAAATTGCATACTTGAGGTACTTTTCTCTCAATGCCTATTTGAAATGTTGATTCCTCTTTAGTGAGAAAGAGCTTATGTGACGGCCCTAGTTTTTCAAGCCAGTGCGTCCTGTAATGAACTGTAGTTTGACCTGATAACGGATCCGAAATGCGGAAGCGAAAATAGAAAATAAGTCTTTAGGGATATACAACACCCCTAGGACACCAAAGTGACCTTTCATAAGGCCATGGAACTCTATGAGAACCGACGCAGAAGAAAAGATCAGAAAAAGACCAAATTAGCCCCCAAGGGCAAAATAATCTTTTACATGGAAGCAACGTCTTTGGAAATGTACATCATTTCCAAGACACATCCGTGACTTCATAGGAAGTCACGAAACTCATAAGAAAGTGTAGCGGAACCAATTTAAAAAAAAAAAAAAAAGGAAAACTGGACAAGTTTAGTCCCAAGGGTAAAATAGTAATTTTTAGCAAGATCTGGGTGCTACCGAGCACACCATTGGAAAGACAGCGAAAAATTAATCAAGTTAGACTTAAGAATCACTTGATTCGGAATCCAGATGGAAGAGAAAAGTTAAAACAAAGTTTTGAAGTTGTCGAAGCCGTGAATAGTATTTTGACAGTAATGAATAGTAACCTAGGCAAAATGCTAAAGTTTGTGTGCCGTTTTGAGGTACTAAACGATATTTTATGGAAAAACTCGAAGAAGAAACCCCCCTTAAAATAATTTTTCCAAGCTGACCATTTTAAAATAAAAATTTATTTTTGACGTGAAATCGCCAAAATGCCATTACAACAGACTTTTTCAAATAGTGCAGGTACGCATAGGAAATCAGATTTGACGCGGGATTTTCGGGTCCGACACGACATTTTCTGGAAAAATGTTGGGAAGAAACCCCCCCTAAAATCACATTTTCTATGTGACCATGTTAAGACTGGAATTTAGTTTTCAAAGACAATTCCCAAAATGCCCCTAGATCAGTTTAGGCTAAGAGGGTTAAAAAGCTGCTACATGCATAGCAGAAAACTAAACTTTGTAAGAAATTTCTGGTGCCAAGACGACATTTTCTGGAAAAACACGAAGAAGAAACCTCCCCTAAAATCACATTTTCTACCCGACCATGTCAAAAAAAAAAAAAAAAAAAAAAAAAAAAAAAAAAAAAAAACGTTGTGAAATGCCCAGAACGCCCCGATTAGTCTAGGCCAAAATCGAGGAAAATGCAACTTTGCACCAAGTGTTCATTTGACCCTAAATGCATTTCTAGGCTAAAATGATTATACATGAAAACGTATTTAGTATTTTTAAGCGCGCGGGAATGGTTCACGACTCTCAAAAATGGCCGATACAAATATGACATATCAAAGCTAAAAACTGCCTAAAATGAACTTTAAATGAAAAACTTGAGGCCAATAAGCATTCATTTCATACAAATGTGATATTTTTGTACAAGGTGAGCATTCATGCAAACGTAATATACATATTTACATGCATTTCAATGGCCTACGGCCTCAATGGTCGCTAAATACAAAATATTCACCTACTAAACCTAAAATTTTGCCTGAAATGGCTTTTAAAAGAGAAACTTGAAACTAAAAATTATCAAATGATTTAAAAGGACCGTTTGGCCCTTGTCCATACTTCATGCATAAGTGAAGAGACCTTATGGAAGTGCTAAAGCCCACTTCCCACCACCCATGCAAATGTAATAGAGTTAAAACATTGCATTTTTCTATTTTTCAACAAAATAGGCTTGAAAGTAAAAGTACTTAGAATGAAAAAATAAAAGTCCACGGCCTATGGCCTCATCTCATACATGTCAAATACATCATAAATGGTGTACTTATGCACACATTACATATTTAGAATAAAAAATACAAGTTTTGACATATAAAGCTACAAATAGCATTTCATGCTAACATTTTCATGAAATAATGCTTCAAGTCTACAAGACATTCCAAAGCAAATACAAAGCCCCATGTCTTGAATCCTATACCTGAAAAATATCCCCACTACATAGGCGAGTAACATAAAGCTACTCGCAGGAGATGAGCATGCAAAGACCTAGTGTTTTACAAACTTATTAAGTTGATATAAATTAATTCATACGGTCATGCCACCTATCATCTATGTCAAAGGTGAGACTTAGAGAGCATCCTAATCTACCTTAGAGCATTTTTAGCATAAATCACATCATTCATGCAATTTAACAACATATGAGCATATAGTGCAACGCAAGTTATAACAATTTAGTGTTATTAACTTGTATTAAAAAGCAAGGCATGCAAGTATACTAAGCACATGTATACTACACCTAGTTGAAATGCCAAACACCATATCACAAGTTATAAATCAATCCATATTAAACAACTTGGAATTGAATACGAAATCAAGCAGTGGTGGAAAAACAAGGACATGTAGTCTCAATGACCAAGCAAGCTGATCTCGGGTTACTAGCCCGCAAGGTACTACCTAGTGCGCACTAAACCTAGAATCAAACCGTATATTGGTGTTTTAGGGTTACTAACCCTCAGGGAACCACCCAGTGTGCACCATATGTTGTAGGGGGAGCTCTCTCTCCCCGTACTAGAGCCATGCCCTAGCAGTAACATAATACAATGCCTTGTAAGCTTTCCTAAAAACAATAAATTGTGCATCAAGGTATAATACATAAACACAATGTAATAGCTAATTACTATGCATAAACAAGTCAAGTAATACACACAATATTCATTCTATGTCTTCAAGCTACCAGGGCATATGACATATCGAATATATAATGTGTATATAAGCAAGTTATACTGTAACTTTTACTCATGAAATACTATAATGTAATCATACAACAAGTTCCAAATTTACAAATTAAGCATGAAAACAACTTCAATACCTAACTACCTCAATGGAAGCATATAATGAAATTTAATTAAATTAAACAACTAAATTCTCAAGATTACATAGTCACTCCAAATATTCTAAAATTAATACAAATCAAATGTCATGACAAGGACTAGTTTAACAACACTTTACAAGTTATTTCTACCTATCTCACAACTAGGTAAATTAAACTTCACACAAGAAAATAATTAAATAATGTTCTCCACACTCATTTAAATATTCTCATTTTCATATGTGTTGATGAACATGTTAAGGCCTAATTTAATATTACATTATAAGTTCATTCCAAGCTAGGTACAACCATGTGAATTAAATTTCATACAAAGAAAATAATTAAATAAAAGTCTCAAAACCTACTTAATTATTCTCAATTTAATGTATATGATAGAATATGTCAAGCTCATCAACAATATCAAGTCAAAAATCCAATTAAGTGAATATGACACTTAAAATAAAATTAATTAATTTAATTAATTAATTTTCTCTAGATTTTAAAAAAATTCCAAATGTCCTCAAATTCACATATGTTAAAAAACATACTAAGGCCTAATTTAATATCACATTACAAGTTAATTCCATGCTAGTTACAACCATGTGAATTAAATTTTTATTCAAGTGAAAAATTAATTAAAAGTTGCAATACTTATTCAAATCCTCCCAATTTAATATATGTTAACAAGCATATCAAGGCTTAATTTAATAGCATGTCATAATTTAATTTCAAGCTATATACAACCATGAGAATTAAATTTTATCCATATAAAATAATTAAATTAAATTCTAGAATTAATACAAAGGCATGCTTACAAGTTGTATATGCTTATAAAACCATCAATACAACACATAATTAAACCTAAAACATCCCCTACCTCATTTTGTGATGAAATCACAAATCCCCACCGAAACGAAAACGCTTCGAATCCAACGATACTCCTAGGTTATGTTGGGGACAACGAGAGGAACAACTTTAACCTTTGAGGGACCATGAAAATCCAAACCCAAACTTGAAACCCAAACTCAAAAGTGGTTAGAAATGGATTCTAATAAGGGGGAAAGGTACGGGTCGTCAAGACCTTTGATAAATGTTAGGGCTCGAAGCAAAATACCTAAGGGAAGAAGGTTAAAATGAGAAAAGAAGAGTGGCAGCACCCCTTGGGCTGCCATGGCAGCTGCTGGTCGTCCATGAAGAGAGGAGAAGGTCAAAAATGAAATGTCTCACCCCCCCCTTTTATAGAAAAACCCTAAAAATGTCCCGGAAGGGCCTCGCCGGGTCTGGAAAAGTGGAATTTGAGCAAACATGTTCAAATAACAAAACTCTATGAATGAAAAAGAACCAAAATGAGAAAAATGAATAACAGAAGAAACAGTGTCGAAAATCGAGTCCCGAGCAGAGAGATATGCCCCAAACAAATTTGGCGCTAACTAGGGCCTAAAACTGTAGGGTTCGACCACAAGACAATTCTAAGAGTACACAACTCGATGAAATGTGAAAATGAATCCAGTATAAGGATCCGGGCTCAAAATGAGGTATTTTGCAATAATTTCATTTATTGCACAATGGCCTTACAAAAAGGGATAACTATAAAACTGCCCAGAATGAAAATATCTTCCAAAAGATATTTTTTAAAAAACCCCCGAAATAAAATATCTCTAAAATATATTTACAAAAAATACCCTATGAAACAAAAATGTTTCTGTAGAACTTTGCATCCATGCCCCTATGGACACCAAGAGCAATCAGAGTACTTTCCTATAAAAGTAAAGATACGTATTTCGTGGAAACCACTTAGGATGAAGGTACATAAAGTCAAAACTCAACTCTGAACATGAAAAGTGAGGTTATGCTAGCAAAGTGACAAAAAGGGAAAAGACGAAAAGTAATTAGTGTCGAAAAATGAAAAAATATGAAAATAACGTGGTCCTTTAAGGAAGTTCTCAATCCAAAGGAAAGAGTCTCGAAATCATTTTCAAGCACTCGAGATGACACTAAGTGACGAGTAACCGAACTTAGAAAAGAAAAATCAACAGAAAAAATTTATCTGTAAAAATCTGAGAAAAAGGAAAGGAAGGAAAATGACAAGGTCATTACAGCTTAATGTTTGTGGGTATCATTTCTGGAAACCCTCACGAGACTTCACTCGTCTACTAGGGCTAACCTAGGGGTTCAAAGTGGCGTTATCCATTTATTGCTTTCTAGTTCATAGTTGTATAGTTGTTCATTTCTTTATTTCCTTCATAGTTCATTGCTAAGGACTACCAATATTTAAGTTTGGGGGTGTGATAAGCACTGAAAAGTGCGCATTTAAACCCCTTAATCTTGAATGTTCTATGACCTTATTCTATCTTATTTTCCCGTTTTAGTCTGATTTCATGTTATTTCCCTTTTCAAACACTTATCTCCAAAATAAGTCAATTCAGCTGAATTAGAGCATTAAAAGAAGTAATTTCAAGCCTAGTGGAAGAAAGGAGCAAAGTGGAAGCAAAGTGGTGAAAGAAGCTTTCTATGATCGATCTAACCAAGCTACGATCGATCACATTGCGATCGTTCCAACCCTACCATGATGGATCGAGCCTTTTGTCCTTATCTTCAGGAAATTTTCTATTCGATTGATCCAACATTTCCTTCGATTGATCAAACCTTTTTGATCTCATCCTCACCTATCACTTTTGTCATTTTCCCAAAAATATCTCAACCTTGTCCTTGTCCTTATCTATAAAGTGTGCCGCCATGGTTCGATCGATCCGAGCAACCCTGTGATCGATCGAACTACCTTAAGTTGCGTAAAAAATAGATTTCAAGCCAAATTAAAGGTGTGCTCGTGGTGTAATCATTTGGAGGTCCTAGTGCACGAGGTCTGACCATTAGGTGTAACATTTGAGTTGCTTATATAAGGATTTTGGCCATTGTTAGTAAAGGAGGAGGATTAGAAAGAGAGACTTAGCTAGAGATTAGAAAGAAAAAACATACAATTTGGGAAAGTTCTTCTACTCATCTAGGGTTTCTACTAAGAACACAAGAAGAGCACGATGAATTCTACCATGGGCCCTTGAGGGTTGGATGACAACATCAATGAGTGGCTAAACCATTCTCTTAGGGCTAGAAATAGCCTAAAGCATGCCTCCTAGACTTTGATGTTTTATAATTAATAGGGATTTGTGTTGTAATTCTTGTCTTGACATCTTATATATATAAATCTTGTTTCTACAATGATTTGTGTAGTTTAATATACTTCCAATTGATCATTTAATTCTATACATATGTTTATGTATGCTAGAATGAATGTTCATGTGTTTATCTCTAGATTTTGTGACATTGATGCATATCTATGTATGTTGATATTACAAATCTGGTGATAGCCAAGGCATGGTGCTTGATTGGATTACTCTTGTAGTTTATTTAATAGTTCATACTTATTTCTTGATGGATTGTGCCACCTCCTTAGTTTAATGAGTTTAATTTTCGTGTCACTAGCTTAGTTGTAGTGTAATTGCCTTACTTTCTTAGATAGGTGGACAATCCATTTTTGTTGTTTGATGTTCCATGCTTATGAATGCAAGCAGTATATTTATCTAATTTAATGAGTGTGCATTAATTGTGGACTTATGGAAGGATTAATGGCTTAATTTGATATGTTGTGCTATTCATTAGATTAACTAGACAACATATGCTTACTTGGCCAACCATGCTTGATATTTCAATTAATGGCACACACTTTCATTTACAACACGCAATCCCCCTAATTCATCAAATATTAAATGTCTAGGAAGGTAATACTTAGTGGCGAACTCTATGACCCAAGACCCTTCTCTTATTTATTTTCTCTATTTCTAGCTTGTTGCTTACTTTCATTGTTTTAATTGAACCATTAGTTAAATCAATCAATTAAACCATCTTTTGATCATTCGACCTACTAATCCGTCATTAATTTCAAAGTGCCGTTCATTTCCCTTGGGACAATCCCTGCTTACTCTAGCTACAGTAATAGTTAATAGTGGTAGTGGCATTCTATAAATTCAAACTTGGTGGCCACACTACATTTCACCACACTTTGAGCTTCGGTGCACCCGATGACAACACCACTTATTATACATGGTATATATTTGAAATGTATTGTGTTGTAAGGTAAATGCTTGTTTGGAATGTAAATAATATTGCTATATGGACTCCCAATGCATGTCCCCAATTTCTTTTATCCCTTATGTATTATGTGGCTCAAGGGAGTCCAAAATTGATGCCTTAGGCGACATCTACTGAGCCGTTATGCTCACCCCTTTCCTTAAATAATTTCAGGACATGGGAAAGAAGTGGCGGACGATGTCTCCCACAAGCGTAGGTGGATTAGAGAGCCGTTTATATTTTGTATATGGGGTCTTGTTCTTTTGTAAAAGTCTTAATGTAATTCATTTGAATTGTAATTCATGGACTCCGATAATTTTCTATTAACCTTGTTTCATGGCCTTGTAACTGGTTTAGTATTGTTTTGTACCCTTTTGATGTAACCCATATCTAAATTCTTTTTTAATGGCCATTATAGTATGTGAAGAGTCATAATTCCAGGTTTAAATGAATGGATGAAAAGAATGTTGAAAGTATCATACTGCAGTGTGTTAGGACAGGGTAGAACAATTTTAAGGCCCTAAATGCGACCTATGCATTTTTCTTTGTTTTGCATATGTTAGTAGCATGTTCAGCAACTGAATTTGCTTCATAGGGTCATTTTGGACGACTGAAATGGAAGTCCAGACCGGTTGCATGGTGGCCATATATGAGTGCCCAACCCCATTTCAGGGTCACAACCGGACAACAGGTTGGACTACTTTGGAAGACTGAAGTGTCACTTTGGACGACCAGCTTAGGTTTCATCCTAAGACTTGTTTCTTCCCACCATGTGACCATTTTCAACCCATTTAATGATGCAATGGTATACCATGAAACTTGCAATGATGTAATGATGATGTAATGACATGGATATGACGGTAATGCCCTTAGATGACCTCGAGTACGGGTAAGAACCCAGATAGCGATTCGAACCATTGGGTTTGGGTCATTACATAATGACCCAAAGTTCATTATAATGGCATAAATCAAGGGTGGGTCCCACGGTCACAATAATATCAACCTCTGCTACACTATAATATACATATATATACCAAACATAATACCACAACACAATTAAATATATAACCATGTATATAAGAATCAAATAATAATGCATGAAATGTAATAGACCCAAAACACAACCCCCGTACACAACAGCCCCTATAGAGGGTACCACTTAGGACCTTCTGGCCTGAAAAATGAAAAAGTGCCGAAATGGCAACCAATGAATTTTCAAGAGTTCTGAACTCAAGGAAATGCCCCAACCGCCCTCAGGACACACTTGGCACACCCCACGGTATCCAACATGTAAAATGAGACGAGGCGAAAATGACCCCAAAAAATTAAAAAAATCCTAGAAATGAAAAATGAGAAAAATCGAAAACATTACACGACCGGCTCGAGTGTGGCCTGATCCACTTTCTGTTCCTTCACCTACCCCCTAATCTCTCTCTTATTTATGAGAGTGAGATTAGCGTGGGGATGCTATAATGATGTGACGGCTCAATGTAATGACGTGGGGATGCGGACGGTCAGCGTAAAGATCCATGCTTTGAAAACTGAAGCTTCATCATTGCTATGACGCTTAAGTCAATGTGACGACCCCTTTAAAACTGTTGTTCTGTGCTCTCAAACATCTCTTTTGTCCTCCTCACCTCTCCTTCAAGCACCCTGTTCTTCCATCCATCTCCGGCGACGAGGAAATCTTCTCCGGCAAGTCTTTCTTAGAGGTTCTTCGTCTGCAACTCTCGATAGTGACCGAATCATTATTCTCTAAATAAAAACAGGATAGAGTGCTTTTATTGGTAGAGCTTTCACATCTATGAATTGAAAAATGATGATCATAATAAATGAAAATAATAGTAAAAACATAATAAGAAAAGTGCTACGTTCAATTTCTTTGCTCAAATGGTTTTGAAAGAGTCTCATAAGTCTACAATACCTAATTTCGTATAAAACCATCACTCACTTAAGAGATAAACATAAAAACTCATAATTTCTTGTGTATTAAGATAAATTGAGAATATTCATTCATATTCATTAGATGTGAATTACCACCTACACAAACCCTAATTTATTGTAGACAATTCCCCCGCCCCCCCCCCCCCCCCCCCCCCCCCAACGAAGACCATAATTCATTGGAGTACTTCATTATAGTCTTTGTTTTATCTTTGCAATTTCATTCGTGTTTCTATATAGTTTTTGGCATGTTAATTTAGGAGTTGATGTTCAAAGGCTTGAACCGCACATGCATACATATTTGTCATAGTCTTTAACTCGGTACAATAATACTTGTAATTTCTCGTGTATTACGAACAAACCCTAATTTACTATAGATTTTTCTCCCACAAAGACCATAATTCAATGAAGAAATTCATTACTATCTTTGTTTTATCTTTGCAATTTCATTCATGTTTCTATATAGTTGTTGGCATGTCAACTTAGGAGTTGATGTTCAAAGACTAGGACCACCCATGCATGCATATTTGTCACTTTAGCTAGGTATTGACAAATTCCAACATATCTTCTCTACTTGATAGAGTGGCTGGACTCTTAGGCAGTTGCCTAAGTCCCCAGTAGGAGACCTCATTTTTTTTTTTTTCTTTATATATATATTATATCCTTCCTAAAATTTTAATTTCCTCCCTATTATCAGATTCCAGCTAATATAAAGGTCCCCAAAATTTTTATTTGCTTATATTATAACTTTCAATTTTTTTTATTTGTTTATATTATAACCTCCCTAAAAATGTTATTTCCTTCTTATTATTAAACTCTGCCCACTAGAAATGCCCTAATTTTTTTTTATTTTTTTTATTTATTTCTTATATTATAACCTCCTTGAAATTTTTATTTCTATCTATTATTGGACCCTAACTAATAGAGATTTAATAGGGACCAAAAGATTTATATCTTTATCTTACGTTCTTCTTCTTTTCTTTTCTTTTTTTTTTTTTTTTTCAGTAAAACTTTCCATATTAATTTTAATTTTTTTTAATTTTTTTATTATTATTTTTTTTTACAGCTTTCCACCAATAAATCAGTGAAGCAAATCTAGCAACCAAACCACAGTTGACAAGAAAAAATTAAGTGAGTTTTCCAAAAAAAAAATGGGGTTATGGAGGTCTAATGCCAAAATCATCGAGTCAAAGTCATAGTTTTTCCAAAATGATGGAATTTGTTTTGATTACCGAATTACCCCTCATCATCTTGTTTAACCTATGGCTGACACTTCTATTCCAATAGTTCCATTTCAACCTTTAGTATCATATATTTTCAGAATACCTATTTTTACCAAAACAAGGTTTTTCTATCTTTTACTGCCGCTACAGTACGAACAGGAGGGAACAGATTCTCCTGTTCCACAAGAGAGGATTCTGGTCCCTCCCTTTGGTGCAAGTTTCTAGTTATCTTCTTCATACCTCTCTTCTGCGTCAGTGGGATCAATCTTAAAATACCCATCCACAAATACATCATTTAATAAAATTTTAAGACACTAGACTTGGGTCCATTAAGGTAACTAAATAATATGTTAGCATAATGATTGGGCAGCTATTATTGTTAGAGAAATTAATTCTCTCCTCATTGCTATTAAGGAGAGAATTAATTTCTCTAACAATAATTTCTCTAACAATACCTGTTAGAGAAATTAATTCTCTCCTTTTCCCTCATTCATTGTTAGTAATGAAGTCTATTTCTCTAACAATAATAGCGGTGAAGTCTATTTCTCTAACAATAATAGCAGTGAGGGAAAAGGAGAGAATTAATTTCTCTAACAATAATAGCGGTGAGGGAAAAGGAGAGAATTAATTTCTCTAACAATAATCTGGCTATTATTGTTAGAGAAATTAATTTATAACAATAATCTGGCTATTATTGTGGCTATTATTGTTAGAAAAATTAATTTATTGTTAGAGAAATTAATTCTCTCCTTTTCCCTCACTGCTATTATTGTTAGAGAAATTAGTTCTCTCCTTTTCCCTCTTTTATTGTTAGTAATGAAGTTTATCTATATATATATATATATATGTTATGTACCAGTGTAAAAAAATGAGAATGTAGTGTAATTAAAAAAATTATTAGAGGTCCTGAATTTTTTAAAAAAATTTCATTTACTACTGTTTTTTTTTTTTCTTTTTTTTCCTTGGCAAGTGAAAATTCATTATTTATTCAAAATATATATAAGCACATACATTCCTCTGCAGCGCCCGGACTTTTGGTGTGAATATCACTATTCATATTTTAATTTCATATATATATTAAATTGAATTATAAAATATTTAGAATTGTGGAATTGAACTAGATCAAATCGCTTTTTCACGGATTAGTTCGGTTTTATTAGTTTTATGGTTCAGTTTCATTCTAATTTTTATAAAATTGTTAGGAATGATTTAGTCTCAAAATGTTCTCAAAGCGTTTCAATCCGAACAATGTGCACCCTAAATTCCACCTACTAACTACTTTGGGGTTGAAATCCAAAAAAATGATGTACTTTCTTTTGGATTAGTTTATATGGAAACCAAAATAGTAAGAGCCGAGCTTAGCATTCATCTTTGAAAAATACATTCTTGATCGAAAATCGGGGGAAAAAAAAAAAAATTAGTTTCACATAGCGTTTTGAAAAGCTAAATCTGGAAACACAAACAATCTTTCGCTAATGAAGATTCTTTCGTTTATGTGTTGATTTTTTTTATTGTAAAGAACAAAATATCTATATATATCTATATATCTATATATATATATATATATATAAGTGAATACAGGTTTTGTTAATATAATCTCCACTTTTTGCTACGATACGGAGCAAATTCAAGAATTTAGGTTTTTCAAATCAATTGAATTGGATGTGTCACGTCTCAAAAATTTTAACACAAGATCCTTATCTTATACTAAAATCTAAGTACTTGACTCACATCATACATCCACCATAATCCATGATTAAATCAATAAGGAAATCTATTACATCCCTAACTAATTTAAAATTCCACCAACTAAATCTTATTACAAAGTATTTGCTAAGAAACAATAATAAAATCAATATGTGGAAATCCGGAAAATCTCCTTCTCCCATTGAGCCTCCTTTGTAAGCTAAATCAATGTGCACCTGAAAGTAATAAAGGGGTGAGCTCACAAGCTCAGCAAGAAATAACTAAACACTATCATCGTTCAGCAAGTCAATCATTACTTAATCTGTATAAATACATATATAAGTGACCATGAAAATATCTATTAATTATCGTCATTCTGTAACATTAATTCAATTTGTGAACTTGTAACCCATCTAGAATTTAAATTAATAAAATTCCACTTACCTCACATGAGTCCCTGGCTCCCCTTAATCAGTTGGTGATCTAATGCCATTACCTCACATGAGCCCCTGGCTCCACTCTAAATAAATGGTGTGAATTGTATAGTCCCTGACTACCAAATACACACATGTGGCTGGATTGTACATCTACTCACCTAGATGGCCCCTGACCACGTCCACATACTAAGATCACATTTAGCCCAATGGTCATAACAAAAGAGTAATTCACTCCCGTAGACAGTCTCTGACTGTGCTCAACAAACTTATCATCGTATAAATCCCAGACTACTGCTCCAACTTGTTTAATCACATCAATTAAATACTAAATATACTTAATATAATTCTTATTCATAATATCACGAGTTTATCAAACGCCTTAATTAATAATTAATTAAATACTAACATACCAATACCAACTCAAAAATCCTAATTATAATAAATTGTAAACTTATATTCTAAATTTCAACCTCAATATTACTCCAATTGTTCTGCCATTAATTGTATATAATACTCCATAAATAAACAACCGGAACCAAATCCACGAATCCCACTCAAACATAACGACAACTGTAACAACCTATTTCTTATTGTTTTGTATTACTTTACTATTACTAATCGATTTCATTATTTTGAATCTTTTTCGTATTTCCAAAGAAGTCCCTACTTCGTAAGCCAGTTCTTTTGTTTTGATTTATGATTCCAGTCACCCTAGCCACAATTGCATCTGATTACCTAATAAAAACTCTCACGCAGCCAAAGCCAAAGGATTGGATTTTTTTGCTAAATTTTACTGGGTCCGGCACATCATCGTTACCATTATTTATTCCAATTTTTTTCTCTACCTTCCAGGCTTCTACAGATTCCTTGCCTTATTTTTTCATATTTCTTTTACTAAATTGACACTAAGAAAATAAAACTATCATTCACCCCAATTACTAAATATCTTTTATATAACCCCAAAATCAATCAATATAAATCTATGCTAATCTGCAACTCCAATTAAACAAAAAGAAATAATGAAATAAATATAATTTCTAATCAATCAATAACTCCTTGTATAATCTCTATATCTCTAATTAAAAATAATTAGAATGAGGTCTACAATTAAATCATATTTAATAATCTAACCATTAAAACATAAATATATACAGAGTTACAAGCAAGAATTAACTTGCCTGAATTACAATCACCACTTGAGCTTTTTCTCGCTTCACAACAACGAACGAACGCGTAATAATCCTCGGAATAGCAACGTAGGTAAAAACTGAATACACAACTAAGTCTAGATATATCCATATATATATCTAATGGTTGGGTTCAATAAGAACTCTTTTAATTTTAAAAATAACTAAATGATAACTCTGTTTTTCCCTTTTAAAAACAATTACCTATTTATCTTTTTTCTTTAAAAGATAATTCCTATATAACAATATGCATCCATAAATATATATATTTATATATATACTAATAATAAATTACAGGATATTACAATATGTTTCTTGTTAATGTTAACAACTGAGAAGAATTTTAAAGAATAAGAAAAAGACGAACATGACATAGGCGTGTCACTAGAAACTAAAAAGTTTATGTATACTTTAATTTCTGTCACATTATTTAATTTATTTTTGTATTTGTTTATAAAGGGACCATATAATAAACTGAAAAAATTATATACATCAATACTTAAATTTGTCATAAAGATTAAAGGGCATGTTAATATCACCTTTTGCAAGGTAGTTAGTAGGTGGAATTTAGGATGCAAACGGTTCGGATTGGACTGTTTTGAGAATATTTCAAAATCATTCCTAACGATTTCATAAAAATTACTTAGAATCAAACTGAACCATAAAGCCAAACCAATCCGTGAGAAAGCGATTTGATCTGGTTCAATTCTACAGTTCAAAATATTTTATAATTCAATCTAATATATATATATGAAATTAAAATGTAGGTAGTGATATTCACACCCTTATCAATGAGCATCAATATTATCTTTCTTTCTCTGGTTAATTGAGTCTTCGAGCTATACTAGGAGCAATATTGTAGGTGCGCAGATTTACTATTGTTTTTATTTTTTATATTTATTACAAAATTGCTTATTTTTTTTCTTAAAATCTTAACCCGGCCCCTCCCCAAACTCAATTTTTGGGAATTCTCCACTATATATATTGTTGTTGTTCGCGCCCCGCTCATACAATTTTCTGAGTGAGTCATTAATTACTATCTCAAGAAAATACAAGCAAACATGGGATTATAGAATCACCCCAACCAAGCTTCACCAGTAGCATAAGAATTAGAGAATCGGACCAGACATGAGAAAACAGTAATCTTCTGTTTATATTCTTAGCAACCAAACATGGACTTATAGAATCACATGGTGCGGGAAAATAATGTATATATTGATATCACAGTCGCTCTAATTTTCCTTCAACAAAGAGACTCCATTCAACATTCCTGCCAAATGTTATACTGTCTCCTTTATTGAGTTCGTAGGACCAAAACCTATCAGGACAAAAGTTGGAATATTATGGTCCATGGAAAATTATCAGTCCATTTTTTATTTAATATCTGAGCTAACTTGTCATATGTGGCATGGGCCACTCGAGAGGAACCCTTCTGTTTGGTTACCCGGAAAATTATTCCCCTTCAACTTCAGAAGATTTCCCGTCATCATTGCAAGAAAATTCTGCCACTCCACCAATTATAAGCATATAAAGATGGTAAATAACTCACAATAGTACTTGAGAAAGCATGCACGTTGCATGAATATGTTTTAATCTTGACTGACAATTGCAACACTGAAAATACACCGTCCTGAATGTGTTGACACCCATATTGGTAAATTACATGGGCAGTGACATGGCAGTAAGCTTGGGCTGAAAGTTGTTTGGTTTGGGCTAAACGTCATTACTGTTTGGGCTACAATTGGGACAATTTATTTGACAATCAATTCGGTGAAAGGTATACTAACGTGGGGAACAGTTTTGACGCAGAGTAATTGCATCATGCAAAGATGGAAAGAATATTTGAATAAAGTAGTGGACAAAGACCATTGTTTTTAAATTTATCTTTTACTTAGTATTAGTTGCATGATTATGTTTATCAATACGATTAGTATAGTTTGAAATTACATTTAGTTAGGTGATAGAGTGGTAATATAATTAGGATGTTTGTTTATAGGATTTTGTTCACGTACAATTCTATAAATAATTAAAAAGGCATGTTGTGCTAGAGGGTCCAGCACCCTCACAATCATTTTATTATTGTTATTACTTTATCAAGCCCTTTCCCTAAATAACATCCTTACTATTTTTCTCAATCTCTATCTATCTTATTCTCTCTATCTCGTTCCAATTCTCTCCCTCAATCTCCCTATCTCTATCTCTTTTTATATCTAGATTTTCTCTCATTTCTACTCTCAAATTGTTACTATAATTATTCATTATTAAAGTCCTTTTAAGGCAATACTGAACTCAAAAGAGGAGTTTTATTGTTCTCTTTCTTCTTACATCGCCTGAAAGTCAACTTTCTTAAAGAGACTACAGTTGACCATTTACACTAGAACCAATTGTTGGTCTTGGCATGCCCGTATTACATCAATTTAGAATCGGCTCTAACTAGCCGATTTTAGAGTCAACATTCTTGGCACGGCCAGTGGGACCCCACTAGGTGAATAATTTATAGCAAAGATGCCTTCCAAGAAGAATTCAAAGACAGCCAATACAAACGATGAAAAGGAGGAGGAAGTCCAGCCAAGTGGCCAAACTAGATCCAATGTAGCAGAATCATCCCTCCCATCAAATGTTCCAATCATGCAAATGTTTGAAGCTATCATGTACAGAATGGAATGCCAAGAGACTCGAATAGATGGATTGGTGTGGCAGATAGACTCCAAAGTGGGAGAAGTAAATTTGAAGGTGGACATAATAGCAAATCAAATGTCGGTTGTCCAAAGCTGATGTGATCAAGCCGAAGCTTCAAATACCCATGAGTCATTAGTTCAACATATTTCTTCATCAAAAGTGATCATTCCTGAAGAGCCAAAAATAATGGTGACAGGATTTGCTATGCCAAACCTAACTCTCGGCATGCCGATTGGCAATCCACCAATACTATTAGATCCACTAGCGATAACCATTATGCCGGTATATCAGCCGCAATAAATCACCAGCAGAATCAGAATCTGCAACGCCCATTGATGTAGTCGATTCCTCCTTTAAGAGATCAACAAGAGGGGGGCAATCAGAACCAAGGTAGAGTTAATCCATTAATACCACCGGCGGCTGCTGGGGGGCATGTAAATGCAAATCCACAACGAGAATGGGTTAACCCATATGTTCCACTTCACCCGAATGACCTTCTAGGCTAGAATACGGGAATTGACAGGGCTCAGATTTTAGCCCTAATTAGGCCGAGGTAGCACAGGGACGTAAACGTGCTCGGCCTGTGCACAGGAAACGCTATCATGACCATGTCAATGCCCATTAGTTACCTAGAAATTATTGGTATCCCAATTTTTCTATGTACAATGGTGAGGATATCTTTTTCTACAGTGCAGCATAATGCAAGGTTCACAGCACAATGTGGGGAAGCAAGTCCCAATCCTTGACTAAGAATGAGGTTATTTTTTAGTTTCCTCGCTGGGCAGCATTCGAATGGTATAACAATCTACCAGCCAACTCTATTCAAATGTGGGATAAAATGGAAGAAGCTTTTCATACCCAGTTTTATCAAATAGAAATAGAAACAGAAGTTACACTGGCAGACATATCTCAATTATCTCAGTTGTAGAGCGAATCGGTTAAAACTTTTGTGGCCAGGTTCAGAAAAGCCAAACTTAAGTGCCAAGTAAGTTTACCTGAACTAGAATATATCAAATTAGCATTGAATGGTTTAGACATTGAACATCGCAAAAGGTTTGATGGAGTTGAATTTCAAGATCTCTTCGATTTAGCAAACAGAGCCACTCAGTATGATGAGATACTTAAAGAAGAAAAGGAAAGAAAGAATTCCTCTAAGGTTACTTACTACAAAGATAATAATTATAGTTATTCTCGACAGAAGTTGGTGATGAATTGGAAGTTGACATTGTTGAGGTCAATATCAAGAAGCTTTATATCTGTGAGGCATTGATCAAACCTAAGCCAACCACGGGGGGCAATGCAACATCAACATCGGCAGCAATGAAATGAGTTGCCAATACGGGTAAAATTTATTCTTTCGATTTATCAAAAACAGATCAAATCTTTGATCACTTGATGGCCGATAAAATGATCAGTTTGCTTAAAGGGCATAAGATTCCATTAGCAAGTGATCTAAAAGGAAAAGAATATTGTAAGTATCATAACTCTTGGAACCATGCTACTAATGATTGTACTGTTCTACAAGGTATGTTGCAAAAAGCTATTGATGAAGGTACTTTAAAATTCCCGGAGAAAACTTTAGACACCATGAAGATGGATACCAATCCATTCCCTACAATCACATCGACTAATGTGATAAGCTTAGCTAAGCGAGAAAATCAGTAGGAGGCCGAAAAGATGTTAGGTGAGCTCCTTTCATCGAGTGTGACACCAGAAAAGATGGCAAAATTGCAGAGACAGCTAAGAGAGGCTCAATTAGCCTTGATAGACCATGGTTGTTGCCCAAATTGTAAAGGGCCACAAAAACCTAAGGAAGAAGAGCCAATACCAACCTAACCAAAGAGGAAAGGGATTCTTGAAAGGCTTACCTTCTCAAATAAGCCCAGTGAAGAGCTTCGGTAAGGTAATTCCAGCTGAAGTCACTTGAAGGCAAAGAAGCAGGATCGACAAGAATATATATCTAACTGATTCCATTTCTAGTATCGGCATCTAGTTTTAAACGACGCTTGCCAGTCTAATCAGAAATTTGGGTACAAAAGGGAGCCGATTCACATAAAGTACGAATTGTACGGCCAAAGATAGACATGGTCGAGGATAGATGGACTCAAGTCAATCATCCAAAATTCCCTAGTGTTCAACAACATCCGAGTTGAAGCCCTACTCGATCTTAGAAACACGGGGAATAAAAGAGAAGGGTCGAGGAAAAAAGGAAAGCAAAAAAGGTATGCCAAGAAAAGTTGGCTGAGCAGGTCAATATTCCAGAGAAAGATCAACTGGATGAGGTAGAAAAACATCTGCAGAAGTGGCCCATACGCAAAAATGAGTTTAGAATTCAATTTGGTAGTTTCCCAGATGAAATGTCTTGTAATATGGCATTCGTATTACCAGCAATGTTCCAGGCCCCATTGACATCAACTGCGGATACTGAAAAGAATGAGGAAACGGAAGTAAAAGGTAGCGCCAAGGAGAAAGAAACTCAGCCAATTCAGAAGTTATCAATTCTTTCTTCAGAATCAGCAAAGAAGGTAGTCTTTGAGAAACCTTTGTTAGCGATGACTCAACAATTAAGGCCTTTGTATGTGAAGGTATGGGTAAAAGGCCAACCTGTCAATTGAGTCTTGGCAGACAACGGCTCGGTTCTGAATGTTATCCCAGCTGGTACATTAAAGAAACTTAGCAAGAGTATGGAAGATGTTATTCCCATTGATGTAGTAAGCTGTGGATTCAATGGAGGTTCAACCAGTACTAAAGGAATTCTTCCTTTAGAAGTCAAAATTGGATGAACAACATCCTTCACGACATTTTTTATTAATGAGTCCACGGCCTCATATAATTTATTATTAGGCTGTGACTGGATTCATCCAAATATGTGCATTCCATCATCATTACACCAGATGTTAATTTTTTGGGATGGAGACAAGGTGAATTTGTGGCAAAAGTTTATTCGGCAAATACTATTTTGTATGACGAAGAATGTGTTCCTATTTGATTTGTGGGAACAGAAGCTGATAGAAGACTTATATCGGCACCTATGAGAAGAAGTCTTGCCAATCGGGAAATTAGCGAGTTGGAACAGAAAAACTCTAGGCTGAAGGTGGAATTCCCTCAGCTTACTACAAATGAAGAAAATGTTGTTAATGAAAGCCAAACTTGAAAAAGAAGCAGCTCGGTAGCAGGCCTTCAGGGATGCTTGCATTAAGTTACAAGCATACATAGTTGAAAAACGGCTAGAAAAGGAAGCAAAAAATACTACCAGGACTCTTAGCTAATATTGCTGAAGTTGGACAAATAGATAATGAAAAGTTAGATGCTATTCAACTAGAAGACTTGAAATTAGCACCTGCTAAACTTGATGATCTCAAAGCAGAAACTTAAGATCGATTAAGGGAGGTGAACTTAGGTACTGATACAGAACCTAGTCCAACCTACATCAATGCATTGTTAGAGCCAGAATTACAAGCCGAGTTGATCGGCATGTTAAGGGAATACAGTGACTATTTTTCTTGGAATTATGAGGAAATGCAAGGTTTATCCAGAGATTTTGTAGAACATCGACTGCCCATTAAAGATGGATACAAGCCATATAAATAGACGCCTTACCGAATGTCTCAAGAAGTGGTAGATAAAGTTAAGATGGAAATCGAACGATTGTTAAACACTGGTTTCATTTGAATTACAAAGTATGTCCAGTGGTTATCAAATGTAGTTCCTATTATTAAGAAAATGGCAAATTACGTATACGTGTTGATTTCTGAAACATAAACTCGGCAACCCCAAAAGATGAGTATCTTATGCCAACAGCTGATCAATTGATTGATGCGACTGCCAAACATGAAATCATGTCTTTTATGGATGGACACTCAGGCTATAACCAAATTTATATAGCCGAGGAGGATATCCTAAAGACAGCTTTTAGATGTCATCGATTGGAACTTTTAAGTGGGAAGTAATGTCTTTTGGATTGAAGAATGCTGGTGCTACATACCAGTGAGCTATGAATTCTATTGTCCATAATAGGCTCGGCAAGTTTATGGAAGTGCATATAGATGATGTGATAGTGAAATGAGCAACAAAAAAGGAACATTTGGTTCATCTCAAAGCATCTTTTGAGAGAATGAGGGCCTATAAGTTAAAGATGAATCCAATCAAGTGTGTTTTTGGAGTATTGGTAGGGAAATTTTTGGGTTTCTTGGTACACCAAAGGGGCATCGAGATTGATAGGAATAAAGCTAAGGCAATTATTGATGCTAGTGCACCAAGAATCAAGAAACAATTACAGAGGTTACTGGGTCACGTGAGCTATCTCAGACGATTTATTATCAATATAGCTGGTAAGTTACATGTGTTTTGTCCTTTACTAAAGTTGAAGCCAATGTAAGAGTTCAAATGGGATGACACACACTAGAGGGCATTTGAACAGTTTAAGAAGTACTTATCGAGTCCTCTTATCATGATGCTGCCAAGGAAGAAGTGACCGTTGAAGTTATATTTATCAGATTCTGAGGAATCCATCGGAAGTATGTTGGTATAAGAGAACGAAGTAGCAAGTGAACAAGCAATATATTATCTCAGCCGAGTCTTAACCCCAATCGAGTATAGATATACGCCGATTGAGAAATTACGCTTGGCGTTGTATTTTGCAGTGATGAAATTAAGAGTATATATGTTACCTGTGTTGGTATATATTATTTGTCAAATAGATCTTATAAAGTATATGCTATCAAGGCCATTAATCACAAGCTGGATCGGCAAATGGGATCTAGCATTAATGGAGTTGAACTTTGCCTATGTTACACAAAAAGCGATTAAAGGGAGGGCATTGGCAGATTTCCTTGCCGATCACCCCTCACCTGAAATCGAATCACAAGTGTTGGATGAACATGACTCAGCAGCTATATTCATGACCCCTTAGACTTTAATGTTCAATGGGTCCAGTGAAGTTCAAGAGCTGGTATAGCTATAATATCCCCAGTAGGGAATCAAATTTAATTTTCATTCTTTTTAGATTTTACGTGCTCAAATAATCAAGCTGAGTATGAAGCATTAATTATCTACTTGGAAATTCTACTGGAGTTGGCAGTCAAAGATGTCCACATTGTGGGAGATTCAAGTTTGGTGATTAATCAGATCTCAGAGGATTTTAGATGTTTAAATTGGCAATTAAGGCCATTTCATTCATTAGTAACTCAATTAGTCAACCAATTTCACAGTGTGACCTTAGAATACCAACCAAGAGCCATGAATAAAATAGCTAATGATCTAGCCCAAACCACTTCAGGAATTAGAGTGCCGAATGGTATGAATGAAAGGATAATGAAAATTACACATCGATCTCTTCCATCGGCTGAAACAAGAAATCAAGTTATAGAAGAAGTCTTTGCCACTGATGTTGCTGAGTTAGATGGTGATGATTGGTGGATTCCTTATATTTTGTTCCTACAATATCCAACTCTAATAGTGATCAAAAATTAAAAAGAAATGTAGTCGATTATGTATAGAGGCTCGTGAAGGGTTATGTTGAGCTCACCAAGCTGGCATAAAAATGAGATGGTTGATACGCCGATATAGATATTATTGGCCTAGAATGAGAAAAATATTATATGACCTATGCAAAGGGTTGTACAAATTGTCAAAAGCATGGCCCAATGCAATGGGTCCCAACAATAGAGATACAGTTGTTAGTCAAGCAATAGCCTTTCAAAGGTTGGGCCATAGACCTAATCGGCAAAGTTAATTCTCCTTTATCAAAGGGTCATCATTGGATTATCTTAGCTACCGATTATTTTACCAAGTGGGTAGAGGCCGAGGAGTATGTATCGGTAACTCAAAACACCGTCATACAGTTTCTAGAGTAACACATCTTCCACCGATTTGGTTTGCCAGAAATAATTGTGGCCGATAATGGATGTGTTCAGAGGAGGAGATCTATTACAACTTGGCCGCAATATGCAAGTATAAATTTTTACCTCAACTCCTTATTATGCTCAAGGAAACGATCAAGCAGAAGTCTCAAACAAAATTATCATTAAAATTATCAAAAAAAGGATCAAGGACAAGCCAAAAAAGATGGTATGAAACCCTTTCAGAAGCCTTATAGGCTTATAGAAATTCAAAATGGACAAGTACAGGAACTACTCCTTATAGACTAACATTTGGCCATGATGTCGTGTTACTAATGGAGTTAAACGTAAAACCAGCAAGGGTAGCTCTACAACACAATCTAATACATATCGATTACAACTAAGTTATGCTTGTCGAGTTGGAAGACTTGGATGAAGTTCAAAAACTTGCTTTAGACCACCTTATGGTCTATAAAGCAAATGTAATGAAAGCTTATAATAAAAGTGTGAAGTTCAAATCATTTGCGAAGAATGATATGGTTTGGCAAACAATTCTTTCACCTGGAAAAGTGGATAGAACTTATGGAAAATGGTCCCCTACTTGGAAAGGACCATATGTGGTTCACCAAGTTTTACATAGAGGTGTATACAAGCTTAAAGATTTGGATGGTCAAGTGTATGCATGAAAGGCCAATAAATGGAAGGTATCTGAAAAAGTATCAATCCACTATTTTTGAACTTGTGGAGGAAAAGAAAGCCTCTAATAAGTCAAATATAGAGGGTGAGTGTTCAGTTTAAGCCATTTATTCTAGCTATTTGCAAATGTGTTGTTGTTGGTTTCCTTGATGGAGTCGCCACAACCAACAAAGCTTGAAAGTTGTGTGAGAATTTAGGAGGTGGCCAAGTTTTACATTTATAGAAAGCCACTACTACCTTTCTCTATATAAAATATAGATAGGGCGAGTAGGGATCGTCCCAAGGGATTAGATGGTGTATCGAATTGTGAAACTATGATAATTAGGATTAGTAGGTCGAATGATCACACAATTGTTGATTGATTGGTTGATTATACTAAATGAGCTAAACTATAATAAAGCAATGCAATAAGATAAAGAGTAAGTAAGAAGGAAAGGTCTTGGGGTGTAGAGATCACCACCAAATAATACTATTCCAAACCATAATCAAGTGACTAATGAGGGAAATGAATGTGTTGCAACAATGTTGTGTGTGTAAAAGACATTCAATTGGTAAGGGTGACTCAACAAGTGCAAATTGTCTCAATCAACATGTGTGAGGCCACAATACATCTATTGGTATAGGAATATATTGTCTAAACATCATGTGAAGATAACAAAATAACAATTCAAGTCATTGAACTTTTCATTAAGCTCATAGTCCAAGCAATCCATAAGGATGACTTAGTTTAACATGCATTATCTAAACATCATGTGAGAGGTACAAAATATCTATTGGGAGAGGAATAAATTGTCTAAACACATGTGAAAGATACAACATATCATAACTAGTCATTAATCCTTCATTAAGCTCAAAATTCCATTACACCACAATATTAGAGCATATGCTTCTTGCATTCAAAAGCATGGAACATCAAAGAACAAGCATGAATTGTTTCCCCAACTAACACTACACTACTTAAAAGAGAAGCACAATCCATCAAGGAATAAGTATGAACCATCTAAAGACATAACAAGAGCATTACATTAAGAACTTCATATTTTGGCAATCTCAAGATTAAAGGCATTAATACACATAGACATGCATCAATAACATTAAATCTAGAGGTGAGCATCTACTCTAGCATACATAGACATATAGATACAGAAAATGATCAATTAGAAGCATTAATCCATAGAACTCAATGAATAATCAAGATCTTCATAAGTTCAAGAATCAAAATATGCATTACAACACAAATCCCTCAAAATTACACAAGATTAAGTAAAGAAAGCATGTTTGGGGCTAACTCTAGCCCCAAGAGGATGTCTAGCCACTCATGATGATAAAGCTCCAACCCTCAAGGGCTAAATCCATGGTGAAAATCTGCTCCTTGATGATGAAGGTCTCCTCCAAAGGTTGCTCTAGCTTCCTCCCTTCTTCCTCTCCAAGAATAGCCTCCAAGATGATTTTCAATGTGTGACAAGAGCCTCTAGAGAGCTTTTCCAAAAAGTGTATCATATTCCTTATATAGGTAGGTCAAATACACACTATGATGAGCTGTGGTCGTGCAAGGCATATTCTCCAATGATTGGATGAAGGACGGAATAAATGAGCTGGACTTTAACTTTTTCTCGCTGGAGGAAGTTCGATCGATCGAACCTTAACTTGGATCAATCGAAGATGGGTTCGATCGATCGAACTGCATCTTGGATCGATCGAAGTGGTCTGACTCCCCCGGATAAGGACAAGGCTGAGATATTTCGAAGATATTTATGGGGAAAAGGACAAAAGTGGTTGGTAGGCGTACAGTTGTGGATAAGATTAATCATTTGAATAGGACAAAATAGGGTTCGATCGATCGAAGGTGATGTTCGATCGATCGAACTTGGAATTTCAGCAAAGGCCAAGGTTGGATCTATCGAGAAGTACTGTGATCGATCATAGATGTTCGATCGATCGAACTCTAAGTTGGATCGATCGAACTTTTCAGCTGCACAACTTAATTCCTTTTTGCTCATTTCTTTCTCCACTTTGCTCCCTCCTTTGGTTTATCTTAGGATTGCTTCAATTAAGCTCTTATTTGGCTGAGTTAGCTCAATTTTGGGATTAGTGCCTGAAAATATAAATAACACGTAATAAGTCTAAAACGGCAAAGTAAGATAGATAAAGGTACTAGAATGCTTAAGCTTAACGAGTTTAAATGCGCACTTTTCGGTGCTCATCACACCCCCAAACTTAAATATTGCTAATCCCTAGCAATGAACTAAAAAGTAAAGGAATGAAATGAACAACTAAACAAGTATAAACTGGAAAGCAAGTAAAATGATAACACCATTTTCGTAGGGAACACGATTGCATTTAGCATATGCAACAAGCCTTTTAAACCCCTAGGTTACCCCTAGTGGACGAGTAAAGTCTCCCAAAATCTCCCAATTTTTCAACCGTTTCCAAGCAATCTCCCAAAATCTCAACATCAAACAAGCAAGCATGGTCCTCCACACATCAAGAAAATGATCATGAAAATCGAAACAAGTCTAGAATCTATGTGAGAGGTCCGGCATCAAGTGTGTTGCTATCTTAGCCAACTAGAGAAGTAATCACATCCTTACCCTCAAACTAGCACACAAATCTAGTACCGATCATCAAGATAAGAGAGTGGACCTTTTATTAAAGCTTTATTATTCTAGGTGTGCTTATTCTTTTCACTCTTTTTTTTATTTTTATTTTTTATTGAGGATCAAAGATGAAAATATTGTGCAATGTGTTGATCTCTTAAGCTTTCTAGAAGATTCATGTAGCGAGCTTTAGGTCAATGACTCCCAAACCAGATAGCTTTAGGGCATTAGGTGTTAAGACACCCCTACGGACTTACAAACTCAAATCAACTAGGCTACAAATCAAGACAACAACCATCTAATCATTTCCTACTTCTCACCTTTTGGGAGAAGTCCTCACTTTTATTACTTTTGCAACTTTTTTTTTTTTTTTTTTTAATAATCAATTATTAACCTAGAGTTTGGGCCCTCCACCTTTCGGCGCGAGAAGTTCACTGCTTAATGAGGCAAGAATCCCAGCTACTCAATGAAAAGGGATTGTTATCCACCTTTATCAAGAATGAAAGCTTTCAATGCACTACTAGCCCAATTGGGATATAACCAATTCAATAATCAACAAAGCATGTACCCCACAATTGAATGCTAGCGTGCACCGGTGCTAGTGTAGAATCCTAGAATGAATCTCAAAACAATCACAAATTCAGGATGATGTGGACCACAAATGCAAGCAAGATATCAATCTTTTGAAAAATTTACTCCTAAATGGCATCCTCAAGGCATACAAGGAGTATTGGACTCTCAAGTCAAGCAATTTTTAAATTTTTAAGCAATATAGTCCTCAAAAGATCAAAATCATAGCTAGAAATGGACCAAGTATAGAAATATCCCTCAAATACACAAGACATGCTCAAAATTTGAATTTTAAAGTAACACTGAAATATACACCAATACCCCCAAACTTAAACTGCACATTGTCCTCAATGTGTGAAGAGAACAAAGGAAAGAGTATACCAGTGCTTTAGACATGAATGATCGGGATAGAAGTATCCAAAGTGGGTGGCATGGCCCCCCCAAACTTGGGATAAACTGTGGTCCTGAAAAGTTTGCACTCGGATAAACTCATTAGATAACAAGATAGGATAATCAGTGCACAGTGGATATGCCAGTGTAAAATGGGATAAATAGAGAATAGAGAGAGAGGTGTAAGAATGGTCCTGAAAAATTAGGCAGCACTCTCTCACTGAAGTCACTGTGGTGTACCTAATGGAGTCAAACATACAAATATGAGATACTAAGAGACATCCATAATCAAAAAGCAATATATAGAGAATATAAAGTGCAGGTACATCAATAAAATAATAAAGCCGACAGACCGGCCGCAAAGTATAATACAGTAACAGTGACAGTATAATACAGATCCAGAATAAAAGAAATGAAAGCATAGAACAACTGGAAGTGGAGTCTCAGGAGGCCTGATCGTGAAGATCTGCAGTGGCTGGAGGTGCAGGTGCAGGGAGTCGGCTGGAGAGATCAGCAAAGCAAGCCATGACATCCGCCCTGAAAGAGGTGAACTTAGCTCGGTGGGCAGTGATGTCGACTCGCATGGCTGCTACGTCCTCCTCCAGTGTCTGCAAGCGTGCTCCGAATCCGGGAGTGGGAACTGGAGACTCAGGCAGAGATGCCTCTGAAGAAGACTCCCGAACTCGCTCCTGAGCAGCGGCTCGATCACTGGTATCATCGGCATCAGCATCATCTGCAGCATCTGCATACTCCTCCACAGGTCACTCCAGGTCAATGTCCATGCGATCGGTAGCCGGACCGACTGGTGCGTCGTCCGCTGCGATATCTGCTGCTACTGGAGGTGCCGGCTGTGCCTGGGCTGCCTCCTCCTCCTCTAGTTCAGCTGCTGCCTCTACAGCTGGCTCCTGAAGACTCCGAATAAGAGCATTGTAGCTCTTATTCCAGTCGCTCCTCCTATAGAAGCTGGACCGTGCAAAGGGCTCCTCATCTGGGGGCACTCTGTAGCGCTGGTCAAGAAGGATCTGCGTGATGAGGTGTCTGAAGGGCAAGACCTTGGACCGCTTAGGGTCCTTCCTGGAAATGAAAGAATCATACAGCAACCTCATCACACTCCAGATGAGGACTGGGATAGATACCCAGCAGCCCGTGTAAAAAGCGTAAAGAGCTGTCAAGTAGTCATGACGCCTCTAGATCTTGTGGCCCGCCATGTAAATGTTCTGGAAGAGAACTGTGTCGATGAACCAGAGGTCGTCAGGCAAGAAGGTCCTGGTGGCGAATATCTGACCACCGGCATGATGGCCTGTCAAGGAGACAGCCATGTCAGAAAATGAAGGCCTATGCAGCCTCGGGTATGTCTCTGCAAGCTCAGGTGGACACTGGTGTGGGCACCGGCAAGCACGGGCCAGAGTGTCAACTGTGATAACAATCTCGTGGCCGTCCAGTGTAGTGATCATCTCCGCAGTAGATCGTGGCGAGGGCCGGAGATGCTGAAAGAATAGCCGCACCAGTTGCGGGTATACAAGGTCGGTGATTGGGACAAGGATAGCTGAGAGGCCCCGCTGCATGATATCCTGATAGCCAGACCGGGTCAGGATAGATTCGGAGAAGTACTCAGTATCAAAGTACGACTCCTGAGCCACGGTTATGGCTGCATATCTCGGCAGCAACTGGTCACGGCGCTGAGCCGGTAGAGGTGGCTGCGGTGATGGCATGGCGGCTGCATCTGCCTGATGGCGCGCAGGAGAAGGTGATGGTGTGAAGGCTGGAGGAGCATGGGATGTAGATGGCATGTGGTCAGCTCCCTCCTCAGTCTCGTGGGATGGGGACTGAGGGGGAGTAGTGATAAGCGCTGAATACTGTATATTCAAGCGCCCTAAATTACATTAACAATGTCCATTAATTGATTATTTTATGTAGATTAACTCCATTTGCATGTTTTTATGCATTTTCAGGTTAAAGTGCAAAAAGGAAGCAAAAATGATGCCTTGTGGAATTTTGAACAAAAAGGATGCCATTTCTGAATTTCTGGCAGCAGTGATCCTGACTTTTGTCGCCATTTTCGACCTAGCAAACTCAAGAACTGGACTTCCATCATAACATGAAAGATTTATATCTCTGAATCAGATTTCCAAATCTTCAAGCGGTTCATCATTCGGAGTTTGTAGCAGAGAGTTATGATCTTCTTAACAGAGGTGCGCAGAACTGCCTGGCAGCACTGAAGTACTGTCTTTCTCCCCATTTTCGACCAACCATACTTGAGAATTGGGTCTTCATCAAAACATGAAGTTTTTAAAGCACTGAATCAGCTCCCCAAATCTTCAAACAGATCATCATTCGGAGTTCCGGGTACAAAGTTATAGTAGTTTTACCAAAGTAGGTCAGCGCTTAGCAGGAAGAGCATGTTGCACATTACACTAATTTAGAGTGCTCGAGACCACTTTTCGAGTGCTCAAAAATCAAGCAGATTGCACTCGGAAATGGCTCAATTTCAGCCACTTGCACATTGGTTTCTTCAATGCCATCTTCCTTCTTTATGAAGTGGTTGGAGGTGTTCCTTGGAGGAGAGAAAGGGTTTTGTTGGAGAATAAAAGGCTACCAAAGGCCACACATTTGCTATGCTTCATTTTGCAAGATAGAGGGAGAGAAGAGAGCAAGAAAAGAAGGTGTTCTTGAAGCTTAAAGGAGGGAGCTCGAAAATTGGAGATGGAGTTCAAGCTTCTTCTTCATTCTAAGGCTCCAATGGGTAACTAACTCTTCTTCTAGGGAGGTGTGAAGTCCCTCCCTTGTAAGCATGTTCTAGTGTAGATTTTATTTTGGGATTTCAATGTATAACCTATGGTCTTTTCATGGTCTAGAGCATTTTGCTTCTTGTAATGGATCTTCATGTATTTTAATGATTATTGTTGAATTAATTATCTATCTTAGATGGTTTATTCTTTTAATCATAGTGCTTGCACTCTCATGGTGACAATGGTAGTGAGATCATGGAATAGTTTTAATGGCATGAAGTTGGAGAACTTTGATAGTCCATTGCTTAGGTTCCCCCTTTGATGGTCTATTCTTGATTCCTAACTTTATGTGCTTTTATCATTCAATTAAGGGCTTGATAATCTTTGGCTTAGGGAGCATGTTGAAGACTACACCCTAGTTTAGGTAGTTTAAGCATGTATTTCTTTGATGGATTATTCTTGTTTTTGATTCAATGAACCTCTTGAGGATATTATAGCAACCAAGGGTTGTTATGTATCATGACCATCGTTTATGTTGATTTCCCGAATTTAAATTTAGCCTAGCATGTGTATAGGGATGGAGACGGATTCACTTCCTTAGTTTTTCTTACTCGTATCTTATCTCGCTTCAATTATTGCAAGTTTCTATTTCATGCACTTCACATATTCAATTTAGTGACAAACAAACAACTCCTTATTTCCCCTTCATCATTCTAAGAACGATTCTAGACATTTAGGTTGCCTTAGACTAATGTAGTCCCAGTGGTTCGACTTACCCGACCAATAGCCCTATTTTACAATGATTCGTGCTATTGCGAAGGTTGATGTATGATTGATCAACCGATCAATTTTTGGTGCCGTTGCCGGGGAGTGAGGGTGGTGGATGGTGGGTTGGTGAGGAGGTGGGTTGTGGTTTGCATGGATGGGGTTGGTGGTGTGAGGTTGAGGGGCATGGTGGAGAGTGGTGATGAGTTGGGTGAGAGAGCTGCGTGGGTTTGCATGCATGCATGCATGGAGCTTGCATGCATGCATGGATGTCTTGGGTGGTGAAGGAGAGGTGGTTGGGATGGTTGGATGAGAGAGATGAGGATGGTTTGGGTGGAGTTGGTGGGGAGAAGGTGGTGGTTTCGTGGATGGATTGAAGTTGAAGTTGCATGCATGTATGGAGCTTGCATGCATGCACGCAGCTTGGGGATGGGTTGGGAGAGAAAGAGAGATGAGGGAGGTAGGGGAAAGTTCGAGCACTCTAAAGAGGCTCGGCGAGTGCTTGAATTGAGAGCAGTGAGCTGGGTGCTTGGTGTGAGCAATGACGAGCACTCGAAATGGGCTAGGCGAGTGCTCGAACTGAGAGCAGTGAGCTGGGTGCTTGGTGTGAGAAATGTCGAGCACTCGAAATGGGCTAGGCGAGTGCTCGAATTCTTGGCAGAGGGCTTGGCATGTTTAATGCATGAAAATCGAGCACTCCAATAGGAAGGGAGAGTGCTCGAAAAGGAGGCAGTGGGTTGGAAGCTGCAAGCACTCCAAAGGGACTTTGGATTGCTCGAAATGAGCACAGAAAGCTGGAATTTTGAGCATCATGAAAGTTGAATCTTTCATCCAACATGGATGTATGCAAAAAAATTTCATTTTTATGCATGCATGAATGCAAAATTTTCATCATGGATGCATGCATGAATTTTTTATTCTTATGCATTATGAATGCATGCAAAAGTCCTATGCATGGATAAACTGTGTATACATGATGCGATTGGTATTTTGCCTGGATACATGGGCTTGAAAGTGGAAATGTTGCATAGATGAAAAAAAATTGAAATTTTTCATGGAAACTTTTTTTTTTTTTTCTTCTTTTGTTTCTTTTTTTTTTTTTTCTTTTTTGTTTTTTTTTTCATGAAATTTTTTTCTTTAATGATGCATGCATGAATTTCAATTGCATGGAAAAATTTCCCACTTGTACAACATCACACATAGCATGGATGAATGAAATTTCTGGAGCATGGATGAATGAAATTTCTGGAGAAATTTTTTTTAAAACTTTGCAATTTCATTCTAATGTAATGCATGGATGGAAAATTTTGAAAACTTTTCAACTTCTTTTTAATGCATGGACAATTTGGAAAAAATTTCAAAATGTAGCACCTTTCCAACGCATGGATGATTTTGAGAAACCATGATCCAACAACGCATTGAAGATAAGAGGCAATGCATGTGAGAGCCATGTCGAAAGTCCGAGAAAATTGCCTGATAGAGCCAAAAACTTCCGGGAATGAAAACAAGAATTAAGAAGGTCTAAGAAGCCAGTCTAAAAATGTGGAACACAACTTAAGATAGTTCCAGAGAAAGTTAAATTTTGGCATTTCTACACCGTTTCCCAGAAAATTTGCAAGGCACGAGCAATTTCAAAGAGAAGGAAGCTTGGAAATTGAAAGAATTGCTTCCCTTGCTTTGCTAAATTTACTGTCGATAGCTAGACAAAGCTAGAGCAGGCACTAATCCTCATAAATTGGATCCGTCAAGAGGACTTCCTCAACTTTTCGGGTTAGGATGGTGCCGTCAATGCAAGGCTTTAGCCTTTGGCCATTTACCTTGAAGAGTGATCCACTTGCAGGATCATGAAGTTCGATTGCTCCATGAGGAAAGACGGTAGTGATAATGTATGGACCATCCCATCTTGACCGGAGTTTACCGGGAAAGAGTTTCAAGCGGGAATTGAAAAGCCAGACCTTTTGTCTCGGGGCAAAAGACTTCTTGACGATGTGTTTGTCATGAAAAGCTTTAGTCTTTGCCTTGTAAATTTTTGCGCTTTCATACGCGTCATTACGCAATTCCTCAAGCACAATGTCTGCCCTTTGGTGCATAGCACCGAGCGTTAGGGCCTCCTTTTGCAAGCCTTATATGCCATGGACCAAGGCCAATGGTTCTCCATCCCAGAGCTCATTTGGACCACATTTATGAAGTTTTGGCATGATGCTTATAATGCACGGGTTCCGCGAGTTGAAAATCGAAAATTGCCTTTGCCGTTTTTCATCACTCGGCTCCTTCAGCACAAGGGTTTCATTGTTCCTCCCCATGAACCAAAAGGCAAAAAGATTAAAATTTTTACCCAGCGCCGGTGGATCAATGTTCTTAGCCATTCTAGTACCCCTCAGCCTGCTGCCCCCCTGTTCATCCACGCTCCACCTCCTCCTTGATAAGCGCCAAATATTACATATTCAAGCGCCCTTATTTGCATTAGTTAAGTCCATTAGTTGATTATTTTATATAGATTACCTTCATTTGCATGTTTATATTTATTTTCAGGTTCATTGGCCAAAAAGGAGCAAAAATGAGATTTTGTTGAAACTTTGAATATCATGGTGCTCATTAAGGAAGTTCTGGCAGCAGTGGGAAGTGAGTTTGATCGCCATTTTTGACCTAGCAAACTCGAGAACTGGACTTTCATCAAAACATATAACATGAAGAGCTATGAATCAGCTTTCCAAAGACATAAAGTTTGCTTCATTTGGAGTTCAGAGCAAAGAGTTATGCTATTTTCACCAAAGGTGCGCAGAACAGCCTGGCAGCAATGGATTTCGACCTTGCTCCTCATTTTTGACCCTCCAACCTTCAGAACTGGACTTTCATTATAACATGGTTTATGTAGAGCTTTGAATTAGCTTTCCAAATCTTCAAACGGTTCATCATTTGGAGTTCGGAGCGGGAAGTTATGGTCATTTTGCCAAAGTGGCTCAAGCTGGAAAGTAGCTTCGAGCGCTCGAAGAGCCACCTTCGAGCGCTCGAAAATTGGGTAGAATGCCCTCCGGAAGTCCTCATTTTCAGCCCACTTGTGCCTTGTCACCCTCATCTCTTATTTCCTCTTTTTGGAGTTGGTAGAAGATGTGTGGAGGGCCTTGTTTTGAGGGGTTTTGGTTGGTTTTCTTGCCTACAAAAGCTAAAGGAGCATTTCATTATCAAATATCTTGGAAGGGCAGAATTTCTAGAGAGAGGGAGGAGAGCAAGAGAAGGTTTTCTTGAAGCCACAAGAAGGGAGCTCGAAAATGGAGGGAAAAGGCATGGTTTTTCCTTCATCTAAAGCTTCTATGGGTAACTAACTCACCCTCTAGGGAGGTGATGAAGTCCCTCCCTTCTAAGCATGATCTAGTTTAGCTTTATTTTGGGGATTACAATGTATATGCTATGGTCTTTTCATAACCAAGAGCACTTCATTTGTTGTAATGAATGTTAATATTGCTATGAATGATTTATTTGAGTTGTTTATCTTGTTTTAGATGACCTCTTACATTAATCATGTTGCTTGAGTTTTCATGGTGAGAATGGAAACTAGGTTATGGAATGGTTTAATGACATGTTGATAGGTGACTTTGATAGATCATTGCTTAGGGAAGCCCTTTGATGGTGTATGCTTAATCCCTACCTTCATGTGCTTCATCATTGTGTCAAGGGCTTGATAGTCTTTCATTTAAGTATATGTGTTTAAGCTACACTCTAGTTTAGGTAGTCTAAACATATTCACCTTTGATGGATTATTCTTGTTTGTGATTCAATGTACTTCTTGTTAATTATATGGCAACCATGAGTTGCTATATAATTCTTGGCCATTATATATTGTTTTTCCCCAATTTAGCTCTAATCTAGCATGTGTATAGGGATGGAGACGGATTCACTCCCCTAGTTGTCTTTAATCGAATTTCATCTCATTTAAATTCTTGCAAGTTTTTAGTTCATGCATCTTAATTTCATAACTTAAGTGACAACCAACAAATCCTCTATGAACACTCCATATCACTCTAAAATGATTCTAGATACTTAGGTTGCCGTAGATTAGCGCAGTCCCAGTGGTTCGACTTACCCGACCAATAGCCCTATTTTACAATGATTCGTGCTATTGCGAAGGTTGATTAAATTTAGATCGAATTATCAACCGATCACTCCTCCTTCTGAGGATGCTTCCATCGCAGCAGCCGCTGCAAGGGTAGAGCCTCTGGTTGACTCTCACCAGGACCAGGCTTTCCTCCGGGCTAGCTTTGCCGGTATTCATGAGCGACTGGATCGTTTTGAGAATTCTTTGTCCGCGTACACTCGGACTCTGTGTGAGACTTCTTCACGCGCTGAAGACGATCGTCGTCTTGCTGCTGAAGACCGCCGTGTCGCCACTGAGGAACGTCGTTTGGCCTCCGCTGAACGGCGTAAGACTCAATCTCTCCTCCATTCCATCCTCGCCCGTTTACCCTCTGGACCGTAGCTTGTTGCGAGTGTTGGACCTTATCTTTTTGTTTCATATGTACCTATTTCTCTTGTATCTTTTGTTTTCCTTTTGAACTGTAAGAATTTGCTATGTATAGGTTGCTCTAGTAGACATGATCCCTGTACAGCTCTTTTTGTAATCATGTAAACTCTTTTTGCAATGCAAATTCTTTCTGTTCTGTTAACTTTTGGTACATTCTTTTTCTATATTTATGCTTGTGCTATTAATGCTGTTTGTGGTTGTTTCTTTTTGTTCTTCATGATGCTCTCCAGGTTGCGCAGTCCAATTCAAGTTTGGGGGTTTTTGTATCAAGATGCCGTTTCCTCCCCCTGGGTATTGTTGTTCCTTTTTATACTCTTTGTCATTTTTGTCTCTAACTTACATCCATGTCCCACATTGAGGACACTATGTAGTTTAAGTTTGGGGGTGCATCAAAGCATTCTTGGCATAGTTTTGGTATCATATTTTTGTAAAGCAATGATAGTGTAACTTGGAACTTGTCGGAGACAAAGCATATGTTTAATACCTTGTGTATAGAAGCAATTGAGAAATTTTTGAAAATAAAGAAATTTGAATTTGATGTGATCATGCAAATACAATGTAATCTGTATAAATGCCTCAATTAGATTCTTGCTGGATTTACACTCTTATAAGCTTCACAATGCACAGATGCACATTGGAAACTTAACTGTGAGGCATGCAACTTGATTGACCTTGACCTTGGCCTAGTTAATCTGATTTGATGAACCTGATAGATGGATACCTTTGGCATGTTTCTAAAAAAAAAAAAAAAAAAAAAAAAAATTTACCAGTTGACGTTCGTAGCCTTTCCAACTCGAGCTATTAAGCCCTAGGAGTGTCTCTACACTTAGCACCCTAAAGCCGTCTGGTTTGGGAGTTGTTGGCCTAACGCTTGCTACAAGGGTTGGTTAGAAAGCTTAAGGGACTTAAACATTGCACGGTCATTCAAAAAAAAAATTGTAATAAACATGGTTCGTTGGAGTTCGTAGCCTTTCCAACTTGAGCTATTAAGCCCTAGGAGTGTCTCTACACTTAACACCCTAAAGCCATCTGGTTTGGGAGCTGTTGGCCTAACGCTTGCTACATAGGTTGGTTAGAAAGCTTAAGGGACTTCAGCATTGCACAACCATTCTATGTTTCGCTTATGAGTTGCAATAAATTGTCAACAAGCAACAAAAGTTGTCTTGTAAATAAAATCATGCCTTAGGGACCTCATTTAAAGGGGAATTCAATGATTTGAAAACTTGTGCTGTGGAATTGGAAAAGAAAGTAAAAGCCGCATGTTGAGAATCCAATTCACTTTCACTGGAGTTTGAGTTATTTCCATTTAAGAGATGACAATTGAATTATTTATATGGACTATGATGTTGATGCATGCATGTTGAAATGGTTTTTCCCAATTTTTGTATCAATGCTTCATATATGCAAGGTAGTCTTCCCAATGATCCCGTCTCCAGCTCTTTATCTGTTTCAAGTTGTATTTGAGCTATGTTTATGTTTATCTTTGCCATGGTGAATATTTTTGTAATAGCATTCCCATGTTTTCATTCCATTGAGCTTTGCATTTTGGTTTTGCTAAGGGACTAGCAAAATGTAAGTTTGGGGGTGTGATAAGCGCTGAATACTGTATATTCAAGCGCCCTAAATTACATTAACAAAGTCCATTAATTGATTATTTTATGTAGATTAACTCCATTTGCATGTTTTTATGCATTTTCAGGTTAAAGTGCAAAAAGGAAGCAAAAATGATACCTTGTGGAATTTTGAACAAAAAGGATGCCATTTCTGAATTTCTGGCAGCAGTGATCCTGACTTTTGTCGCCATTTTCGACCTAGCAAACTCAAGAACTGGACTTCCATCATAACATGAAAGATTTAGATCTCTGAATTATCTTTCAAAATCTTCAAGTGGTTCATCATTCGAAGTTCGGAGCAGAGAGTTATGATCTTCTTAACAGAGGTGCGCAGAACTGCCTGGCAGCACTGAAGTACTGCCTTTCTCCCCATTTTCGACCAACCAGACTTGAGAATTGGGTCTTCATCAAAACATGAAGTTTTTAAAGCACTGAATCAGCTCTCCAAATCTTTAAACAGATCATCATTCGGAGTTCAGGGCACAAAGGTATAGCAGTTTTACCAAAGTAGGTCAGCGCTGAGCAAGAAGAGCATGTTGCACATTACACTAATTTAGAGTGCTCGAGACCACTTTCGAGTGCTCAAAAATCAGGTAGATTGCACTCAGAAATGGCTCAATTTCAGCCACTTGCACATTGGTTTCCTCAATGCCATCTTCCTTCTTTATGAAGTGGTTGGAGGTGTTCCTTGGAGGAGAGAGAGGGTTTTGTTAGAGAATAAAAGGCTACCAAAGGCCACACATTTGCTATGCTTCATTTTGCAAGATAGAGGGAGAGAAGAGAGCAAGAAAAGAAGGTGTTCTTGAAGCTTAAAGGAGGGAGCTCGAAAATTGGAGATGGAGTTCAAGCTTCTTCTTCATTCTAAGGCTCCAATGGGTAACTAACTCTTCTTCTAGGGAGGTGATGAAGTCCCTCCCTTGTAAGCATGTTCTAGTGTAGATTTTATTTTGGGATTTCAATGTATAACCTATGGTCTTTTCATGGTCTAGAGCATTTTGCTTCTTGTAATGGATCTTCATGTATTTTAATGATTATTGTTGAATTAATTATCTATCTTAGATGGTTTATTCTTTTAATCATAGTGCTTGCACTCTCATGGTGACAATGGTAGTGAGATCATGGAATAGTTTTAATGGCATGAAGTTGGAGAACTTTGATAGTCCATTGCTTAGGTTCCCCCTTTGATGGTCTATTCTTGATTCCTAACTTTATGTGCTTTTATCATTCAATTAAGGGCTTGATAATCTTTGGCTTAGGGAGCATGTTGAAGACTACACCCTAGTTTAGGTAGTTTAAGCATGTATTTCTTTGATGGATTATTCTTGTTTTTGATTCAATGAACCTCTTAAGGATATTATAGCAACCAAGGGTTGTTGTGTATCATGACCATCGTTTATGCTGATTTCCCGAATTTAAATTTAGCCTAGCATGTGTATAGGGATGGAGACGGATTCACTTCCTTAGTTTTTCTTACTCGTATCTTATCTCGCTTCAATTATTGCAAGTTTCTATTTCATGCACTTCACATATTCAATTTAGTGACAAACAAACAACTCCTTATTTCCCCTTCATCATTCTAAGAACGATTCTAGACATTTAGGTTGCCTTAGACTAGTGCAGTCCCAGTGGTTCGACTTACCCGACCAATAGCCCTATTTTACAATGATTCGTGCTATTGCAAAGGTTGATGTATGATTGATCAACCGATCAAGTAGCCTGTGCGGGCTCCTCTTGAGCATGAGATGGCTCTGCAACCATCTCTATCCTGGGCCGTATATGTCTGCGGGGTCGCTGTGGCCCCGAAGATCTCCTGGCTGTACTCTTGTACCGCGGAGGCATGATCTGTAAAAAGACAAGAAAATTTCAATATATAAGTCAGTGCCAGATATATAAGAATTTAAGTGCATAATATAAACATGTATGTCAAATAAGATAGACAAAATATGGATGACATGAATCTATGATAATAATGAAATGTGAGTCATGCTAAGCAATGTAGGTATGAAATGCATCCAATGTGGAATATCACAGGTATTGTGCATATAAAGATAGCATGAAGACGACACAAGATGAATGGAGTGTGTATGTATGATCTTTGAAAGTTCGATCGATCGAACTTTAAGTTCGATAGATCACAGAAATTTTTGATCGGTCGAAGTGAAAAATGTTCAAAAGTTGGATCGATCGAAGTGAATTGGATCAATCCAACACTTGGATTGATTGAAGCATGAAAGTGCACAAGATGGGATCGATCGAAGGTAGTGAAATGAAGTTCACTACTTCGATCGATCGAAGCACAAGTTCGATCGATCGAACTGTGCGAATGCCGAATCTGAAAAGTCGCAGATCTGTGAGATCTAGAGTACGGGGCCCACACAAACGTGTTTGTGGGACCATCTACACACCAAACATCCAATCCTCAACACCCAAACACTCCCCAAACTCCACAAATCACATCACAATCCCCAATTTGGTTCGGCCGAATGGATATGTATATGTATATCATGTAACAAGAAATTCAAGCTTCAATAATGGACGATTTACACATTTATAACATGATTCGACATAGAAAATCAATAACATGCATCAATTTAAGCTTAGAATCAAGAAAATTGCATTCGGTTTACCTCTAAATCGAGAGAGATGAGATGAGAGAAAGGGGGCGAAGCTTGAGTTGGCCGGAATTTGCTCGCCGAAGATGGGGAAGATGATTGGGAATTGGGTTTTTGCCGAATTAGGATGAGATTGAGAGAAGAGGGAGACTAGGTTTCGGTTTCCTTTTGAAGTTGGATCGATCTAAAGTGATCGATCCAACTCGGTTATATTTTAAAAACACGATATGCAGAGTTCGATCGATCGAAGATGTAGTTCGATCGATCGAACTTAGGTCTCCACTCTTAATGGCATTTTTTTTAAATTTTGGATTTTTTTTTTTTTTTTGACCAAAAATCAAAGGAAATTAAATTAATGAGATGCAAATTTCGATCGATCAAAGAAAGATTTCGATCGATCGAAGAGGATAAAGAATGTACAAGTTTAAGGGTTCAAGAGTTGACACGTGTTGGAACCTTGGATCGATTGAACTTGGAATTCAATCGATCGAACATAAAATTTTTTGAAAAGTCCCGAGAGCATGCATTTTGGAATTTGGATGCAGGTCCAAAAATTTTCTAAGTGTTGGCACTCATGATCGATCGAACCACATGTTGGATCGATCGAAATGGTTTACGATCAATCGAACTTTTGAAAATTTGGAGATCCCAAGAGCATGCATTTTGGAATTTGGATGCAGGTCCAAAATTTTTCTAAGTGTTGGGTGCAAAATGAGAGCTGGATCGATCGAGTCCATAGTTGGATCAATCGAACCAAAGTTCGATCGATCGAACCAAAACTTAGATCGATCGAAATTATGCCTAAATGCTCAAAATGACTTAAATGCTCATGCAATCCCTTACTCAGTTCCTTCCTATGTATACGAACCACAAAAACAGTATCTAGACTTCGCAAGAATCAAAATGCAAGATAGAAATGAGGGAGGAATAGGGTTTTGACATCCTACGAATTTCGGTGCTAGTCTTTAACGTCTCTAGCAAGACCTAGGGTTCTTTTAACCCGGATCAAAGATCTTGCAATGCATCCCCTCCTTTTTGGGGTGAGAAATGTTGTGAGTTCCACCCAACAAATGGTTCTTGGAAGAACTTGTTGGATTTAACTCAAAAGATGTTTTTAAGTTCTTATCAAAATCTTCATCAATATGTTCATACACCGAGTCAATAAGATTTGCAGCCTCTAAATGTCTTTGAAAGACTTGACCCTCTATGTATGGTTTCAATCTTTGCCCATTCACCTTGAAGATGTTCCCCTTCTTCAAGTCTTGTATCTCTACCGCTCCATGCGGTGCAACCGAGATAATTTCATAGGGACCTTCCCACTTGGTTCTCAATTTGCTAGGAAAGAGTTTTAACCTAGAGTTGAAAAGCCAAGCTTTTTGATCGGGTTCTAAGGACTTCTTCACAATATGCTTATCATGGAAGGCTTTGGTTCTTTCTTTGTAGAGCTTGGCATTATCATAAGCATTGTGCCTTAGCTCTTCCAATTCACTCAATTGAAGTAGCCTATTCTTTCCGGCTTTGGCTAGGTCAAAATTGAGCTTTTTAACTGCCCAAAAGGCTTTGTGTTCTAGCTCAACCGGAAGGTGGCAAGGCTTCCCATAAACAATTCTATAAGGGGACATGCCAATGGGAGTCTTATATGCCGTCCGGTAAGCCCACAAAGCATCATTTAGCTTTCTTGACCAATCTTTCCGGGTGGTGTTAACCGTTTTCTCAAGGATATGCATAATTTCCCGGTTAGACACTTCAACTTGTCCACTTGTTTGAGGATGGTAGGGAGTGGCTACTTTGTGAGTGATGGAGTACTTAAGAAATAATTGCCTCAAGAATTGATTGCAAAAATGCTTTCCTCCATCACTTATCATAGCCCTTGGCATACCAAAATGAGCAAAGATATTAGATTTAATGAATTGAATGACCACGGAGTGATCATTCGTTTTGGTAGCATAAGCCTCAACCCACCTAGAAACATAATCAACGGCAAGAAGAATGTATTGATAACTATATGACATAGGAAATGGACCCATGAAATCAATGCCCCAAATATCAAAAATTTCAGCAACCAATATATTGGTTAATGGCATCATATCTCTTTTAGACATTGTTCCCATCTTTGACACCTCTCACACGACTTGCAAAAGTTGTAGGCATCTCTATGAATAGTGGGCCAAAAGAGCCCACTTTGAAGAACCTTTAGGGCGGTCTTCTTTGCACTAAAATGCCCACCACATGCAAGTGTGTGGCAAAACACTAGGACACTTGGGATTTCATTCTCCGGAATGCATCTTCTCACAATTTGATCGGGATAATAGCGGTATAAAACAGGGTTTTCCCAATAGTAATTCCAGATGTTGGCAAAGAAACAATTTTTGTCGTTCTTTGACCAAGAGGTTGGAAGCTTGCCTATTGCCAAATAATTCACAATATCAGCGAACCAAGGCATTATTCCATTTGAGACTTGAAAAAGTTGTTCATCTGGGAAGGAATCATAAATTGGAGGACTAGGGAAAGGCTCTATTTGTAATCTGGAAAGATGATCAGCAACCACATTTTCGGTGCCCTTTTTGTCCTTGATTTCAAAATCGAATTCCTGGAGGAGTACAATCCATCTAATTAATCTAGGTTTTGTTTCCCTCTTTGTTCAAAGATGTCTCAATGCAGCATGATCAGAGTAAACAATAACCTTAGATCCTAGCAAATAAGAGCGGAACTTATCAAGAGCATATACTACAGCAAGTAATTCCTTCTCGGTAGTGGAGTAATTCAATTGAGCTCCTGCGAAGGTTTTGCTTGCATAGTATATGGCACAAGGGAGCTTACCTACTCGTTGGCCCAAAACTGCCCCCATGGCATAGTCAGAAGCATCACACATAATTTCAAAGGGCAAAGACCAATTAGGAGGTTGCATGATAGGAGCAGATGACAATGAAGTGCGCAATTTATGAAAGGCGTCTAGGCATGCTTGATCAAAGATGAAAGGAGTATCCTTGGCAAGAAGATTGCACAAAGGTCTAGCGATTTTGCTAAAGTCCTTGATGAAGCGGCGATAGAAGCCGACATGACCTAGAAAAGAGCGAACTTCCCTCACCGTTGAAGGTGGGGGTAGTTCAGAGATGAGTTCAACTTTCACGTTATCTACCTCAATTCCTCTTCTAGATATGACATGACCCAAAACAATTCCCTCTTGAACCATGAAATGGCTCTTTTCCCAACTAAGAACAAGGTTTGTTTCACGGCATCTTTTAAGCACTATGTCCAAATTTTTGAGGCAAGCATCAAAGGAAGACCCAAAAACAGAAAAATCATCCATGAAGACCTCAAGATACTCTTCCACCATATCTGAAAAGATAGACATCATACACCTTTGGAATGTAGCAGGAGCATTGCACAAACCAAAAGGCATCCGTCTATAAGCAAATGTGCCAAATGGACATGTAAAAGTGGTTTTCTCTTGGTCTAATGGGTCAAGGGCCACTTGGTTGTAACCGGAATATCCATCTAGGAAGCAATAGTATTGTTGCCCCGCCAATCTCTCTAAGATTTGATCAATGAAGGGTAAAGGGAAATGATCCTTTCTAGTGGCGGCATTCAATTTTCGGTAATCAATGCACACACGCCATGAGTTGGCGGTGGGCTTAGAGATTTCCTCACCTTTAGCATTTTCAACCACGGTAATTCCCGACTTTTTGGGAACTACTTGTGTAGGACTCACCCATTTGCTATCGGAGATTGGGTAGATGATTTCGGCATCCAAAAGCTTCACTACTTCTTTCTTAACTACCTCTTTCATGTTAGGATTCAATCTCCTTTGGGCATCCCTAAAGGGTTTTGTATCCTCTTCCATGAGTATACGATGCATACAAATGGAAGGATCAATTCCCTTAAGGTCCGCCACACTCCACCCTATAGCTTCTTTGTTTTCTTTAAGTACATTAAGTAGAGCATTTTCTTGGTCCTCATCTAGGCTTGAAGAGATGATAACCGGAAGAGTGTCGTGAGAACCTAGAAATGCATACTTAAGATTAGAAGGCAAAGTTTTTAGCTCAAGAGTTGGTGGAGATACCAAAGATGGAACCGGAGGAGTACTAGAAAGTGAAGGAAGAGGCTCAATTGGAGTTTTCCATGGTGGACAATTCAAACTTGCTACGGATTCCATTATATTGCTTACTTCATTGATTGAATTTTTATTATCAAACCCACAACTCTCATACATTTCAAGAAGACATGAGGCAAGAGGATCATCGGATAAAAGAGATGAGAGATCATCCTCAAGCGGTTGTTTCATGATCATTGTGGGAATTGATTCCTCAACAACCTCATCTAACACATCAATAACATAACACTCATCTTCATCTATGGGATGTCGACTTGCATCGAAAACATTGAGTTTGACCAACATGTTGCCAAAAGAAAGATCCATGATTCCGGACCTACAATTGATAGTGGCATTGGCGGTGGCAAGGAATGGTCTTCCCAAGATGATTGGGATTTGGGTAGTGGAATTAGCAACCGGTTCAGTGTCTAACACTACAAAATCAACCGGAAAGTAGAATTTATCTACTTTGACAAGGATGTCCTCAACTATACCCCTAGGTGTTTTGACGGATCTATCGGCCATTTGAAGCACCACCGAGGTTGGCTTTAACTCATTTAACCCCAATTGGACATACACAGAATAAGGAATCAGGTTAACACTTGAACCTAAGTCAAGAAGAGCTCTACGGATCTCGTGATTTCCAATTACACATGAAATGGTTGGAGCACCGGGGTCTTTGCATTTGAGTCGAGTATTTTGTTGAAGAATGGAGCTCACTTGCTCCGTGATGAACACTTTCTTAGGACCTTGTCCTTTGTTCCTCCTCTTTTGTGTGCAAAGATCTTTCAAGAATTTGGCATAAGGCGGCATTTGCCTAATTGCATCTAAGAGGGGAAGATTTATGTTCACTTGCTTGAAAACATCCATCATGTCAAGTATTTTCCCATCTTGCCTCTCTTGAGGTGAGGTTTCTCTCAAAGCATAAGGGGAAGGAGCTTTTGGCTCATGACATTTTGGCACTTGATAAGATGATGAAGATTGAGTATTCCGATTTGGAACATTCTCATCCAAAGAGATAGGTATGGAATTGGAATTTTGATGAGTGACAACATTTGGTTGCACCGATTCACTATCCTCCTTTGGCAACTCAACCTTATTGTCAACTTGCTTACCACTTCTCAAAGTAGTGATTGCTTGTGTTTGAACTTGTGAGGCATTCTCCGATGTAGAGTTTGCCTCCACACAAAATTGAGCTTTTGGGTTCCTCTCGGGTTGACTAGGTAACTTACCCACTTCCCTTGCATTCAATGCATTAGCTATGATCCCGATTTGGGACTCTAGCTTTGATATAGATTGAGAGTGTGAATGCAACAAATTTGTGTTCTTCTCTAGGCTATCCAAAGCCATTAAAACCTTATCTTTAAATGTAGAATTATTATGAAGTGCATGAGGAGAATGATGCTCCGTTTGGAATTCATACATTTGAGGATGTGAAGAATTATTCATTCTGTGATGATATGAAGGAGTGAACCCTTGAAAACTTTCATTTCTCTTGTGAGGTGGAATGTACTTGTTTTGAAAATTCTGAGCTTGAAAAGAATTTGGATGTTCATTCCACCTTGGAATATAAGCATTGGAATAGGGATGAGCAAATGTGGCATTGACTTGTTCATAGTGTTCATTATAAGCATGTCCATGGGGACAATCAAACTTGAACATGTCATACAAGGCTCATACATTTGAAAGGTATGATGATGAGGATATGAATTGTTAGCCGGTTTTTGATTTAACAAGAATTGGTCAAACTTTTGAGAAAGAGTTTTAATCTCGGCTACAATTCCCATTGAACTCTCTATTTGACAAACTTGAGAATTTTTCTTCTTCTCTTTTCTTTCATGGTCAATTTGAGAAGTATAAAATTTTTGTAAAGAGTTTTCGCTCATCTTCTCAAAGAGTTGCCAAATGTCATCCTCATGTTTCCCAAAATATGATCCTCCACATGATGTATCAACAATGTCTTTATGAATGTCGGATAGGCTCTCATAGAAGGATTGAACCACTTGCCATTTTGGAATGCCATGATGTGGGCATTTCCCTAGCAAGTCATTCAATCTTTCCCAAGCCTCATGTAATAACTCCCCTTCTTTTTGAGAAAAAGTTCTAATTAAAGTACGCATAGCATTGGTCAAACTCATGGGATAAAACTTTTTTAAAAATTCATTTTGCATTTGCATCCAAGAAGTTATAGAATTTGCTTCCAAAGTATTGAACCAATGCTTTGCCTTGCTTTTGAGTGTGAAAGGGAAAAGGAGTAGTCTAATCACTTCCTCCGGAACATTCATGTATCTAATGGTGGAACATATTTCAAAGAATTCATTTAGATGCTTATAAGGCTCCTCATCATTTAGACCATAGAAAAGTGGACACAATTGAATAGTTTCGGGCTTGATTTCATATTGATTTGTCTCGAAATTAGGCAACATGATACAAGAAGGTGCATGGTATGCATGGAGATCATACCATTGGAGGCATTGGAGCTTGAGCTCCGAGACCGCATTGATCGGGAGGGAGGTTTTGCATGGAATGCGGATCTAGGTAGCCAAGATTACCCTCTAGGTTTTCCATGTAAATGCCTAGAGTGAATGATCAAGTAATGACTATAAATCACAACAAAGCAATCAAATAAACACTTCTCTTCCACAACAAGTCAAATATCATCAACTTCCTCCATATACAATAATTCCCATACTCCCATGCTTTCAATGATATGCAATGCCACCACGTAGGCCCCTGATTTAACTAAGGAGATTGAGTAAGAAGGTCTCACAATGGTCCTTTAGCACTTCAACTCCAAATTTAAAAGCTTAGCTTAGCAAAAACTCTTCATTTTTATCATTTTTTTTTTTTTTTTTCTTTTTGCTTGCTTTGCTCCTTAGCTTTGAAGTTCTTTGCTAGCTCCTTGCTCAATGCACCTTGTTAATGAAGAACAAACTTAATAAGTAATCAAAAATAGAAAATAAAAAGAAAGTTAAAACACGATCAAAAGAGTACTAATCTTAATTGAATTTCACAATTCGACGTTGCCAATTTAAAATCCCCGGCAACGGCGCCAAAAACTTGTTGTTGGTTTCCTTGGTGGAGTCGCCACAACCAACAAAGCTTGAAAATTGTGTGAGAATTTAGGAGGTGGCCAAGTTTTACATTTGTAGAAAGCCACTACTACCTTTCTCTATATAAAATATAGATAGGGCGAGTAGGGATCGTCCTAAGGGATTAGATGGTGTATCGAATTGTGAAACTATGATAATTAGGGTTAGTAGGTCGAATGATCACACAATTGTTGATTGATTGGTTGATTATACTAAATGAGCTAAACTATAATAAAGCAATGCAATAAGATAAAGAGTAAGTAAGAAGGAAAGGTCTTGGGGTGTAGAGATCACCACCAAACAATACTATTCCAAACCATAATCAAGTGACTAATAAGGGAAATGAATGTGTTGCAACAATGTTGTGTGTGTAAAAGACATTCAATTGGTAAGGGTGACTCAACAAGTGCAAATTGTCTCAATCAACATGTGTGAGGCCACAATACATCTATTGGTATAGGAATATATTGTCTAAACATCATGTGAAGATAACAAAATAACAATTCAAGTCATTGAACCTTTCATTAAGCTCATAGTCCAAGCAATCCATAAAGATGACTTAGTTAAACATGCATTATCTAAACATCATGTGAGAGGTACGAAATATCTATTGGGAGAGGAATAAATTGTCTAAACACATGTGAAAGATACAACATATCATAACTAGTCATTAATCCTTCATTAAGCTCAAAATTCCATTACACCACAATATTAGAGCATATGCTTCTTGCATTCAAAAGCATGGAACATCAAAGAACAAGCATGAATTGTTTCCCCAACTAACACTACACTACTTAAAAGAGAAGCACAATCCATCAAGGAATAAGTATGAACCATCTAGAGACATAACAAGATCATTACATTAAGAACTTCATATTTTGGCAATCTCAAGATTAAAGGCATTAATACACATAGACATGCATCAATAACATTAAATCTAGAGGTGAGCATCTACTCTAGCATACATAGACATATAGATACAGAAAATGATCAATTAGAAGCATTAATCCATAGAACTCAATGAATAATCAAGATCTTCATAAGTTCAAGAATCAAAATATGCATTACAACACAAATCCCTCAAAATTACACAAGATTAGGTAAAGAAAGCATGTTTGAGGCTAACTCTAGCCCCAAGAGGATGTCTAACCACTTATGATGATAAAGCTCCAACCCTCAAGGGCTAAATCCATGGTGAAAATCTGCTCCTTGATGATGAAGGTCTCCTCCAAAGGTTGCTCTAGCTTCCTCCCTTCTTCCTCTCCAAGAATAGCCTCCAAGATGATTTTCAATGTGTGACAAGAGCCTCTAGAGAGCTTCTCCAAAAAGTGTATTATATTCCTTATATAGGTAGGTCAAATACACCCTATGATAAGCTGTGGTCGTGCAAGGCATATTCTCCAATGATTGGATGAAGGACGGAATAAATGAGCTAGACTTTAACTTTTTCTCGCTGGAGGAAGTTCGATCGATCGAACATTAACTTGGATCGATCGAAGATGGGTTCGATCGATCGAACTGCATCTTGGATCGATCGAAGTGGTCTGACTCCCCCGAATAAGGACAAGGCTGAGATATTTCGAAGATATTTATAGGGAAAAGGACAAAAGTGGTTGGTAGGCGTACAGCTGTGGATAAGATCAATCATTTGAATAGGACAAAATAGGGTTCGATCAATCGAAGGTGATGTTTGATCGATCGAACTTGGAATTTTAGCAAAGGCCAAGGTTGGATCTATCGAGAAGTACTGTGATCGATCATAGATGTTCGATCGATCGAACTCTAAGTTGGATCGATCGAACTTTTCAGCTGCACAACTTAATTCCTTTTTGCTCCTTTCTTTCTCCACTTTGCTCCCTCCTTTGGTTTATCTCAGGATTGCTTCAATTAAGCTCTTATTTGGCTGTGTTAGCTCAATTTTGTGATTAGTGCCTGAAAATATAAATAACACGTAATAAGTCTAAAACGGCAAAGTAAGATAGATAAAGGTACTAGAATGCTTAAGCTTAACGAGTTTAAATGTGCACTTTTCGGTGCTCATCATGTGTAACTTTAGTTAATTAGGAAAATAAAACCACCATGCAGTTTGAATTTCAAAACATAATTGTTTAAAAAACACCAAATTACATTTTTCGTTCAAAACCACAATTTTTCAAAAACCATTATGAATCAAGATTAGGTAAAATTCCTGTAAAATTCTTCAAACCTGCCCACAAAGCCCTAGTTTGGTTGAGTTTGATTTCTGCCTATTTTCTGGACTACTACAACCTTGGCATTTGAGCTTGTAGTGTCTTGAATTGAGGAGTAGTAATCTCTATCTGCACCTTTAACTTTGTTGCCTTCTTGCCGAGTTGGGTCTTCTCTAGATATAGCTGAGTAAGATCAGCCTGAAGTTTTTTCTCTTTGGTATCTAACTCGGCTGCTTCTTTCTTCAAAGAGATATGTAGCTCTTTTCCCATCTTCAAGGTTCAGGCAAGTTTTTCTTTTTCTTGCAATTAGGAAGAACAATGATTAATGGCTTGGGTGGATTCGATAAAAGAACGGATCATTGAAGGAGCTTGGTGTTGCAAAGCTTTAAAGAAAGTTTGGTCACTTAAAGTAAACCCTAGGTGGCTACTTAAGAAGGATAATGTTTGAGCTAAGTCATCTTTAAAAGCAGGGGTTAGAGAAACATCTTGTTCTAACATTTGAGATAGTAATTTCACTACAACTTGCATCACTTTAATAGGAGTTTCAGTAATATTCTCGGTTAGAGCCACAACTGGTTCAAAGTCTAGTGATTCAAACACAGAGTCGAATAAAGAGTCCAAGGTGGTGAAAGGAGAACTCAGGTTAGCATTGGCAAGAGTAGCTGGGGGAATAAAGTCCTTCAATACCTGAAATTTTCCAAATTAGTACTCTATAGAAATTTTCCAAATTAGTACTCTATAGTTCAAAGTAATAGGAGTTGTATAGCTTGAATTTCGCAACTTACTTCATTAGAATCCCCAATTTGTTCAGCCGTAGGGGATACTGCCCCTAGGTGCTAAGAGGAGGCAGGTGAAATGGTTCTTTCAGGAGAGAGTTGGTCTTGCTCTGCAGACAATTTAACTTTTTCTTTGGTACCACTTTTTGAGCTCAGTTGTTATTTTGATTAGGGTGTATTTTCATGCATAACAAAATTGGTTTTAGTTCAATTTTAATATCAAAGGGGTATTACAAGTTCAGTTGGTAAACAATTATACCTTAGGAGTATCAGTGGAGACTTTAACTTTTTAATCACTATTTGTTCTCCGTCCTCATCATCAATTAACACAAAGTCCATCTTCGCCCTTTGTTTCTTTATAGGTTTTCTCCCCACTATTTTGACTTTCTTTATTTTCTTTGATTCCTGGGGTAAGATTGTTAGAACTTTGACATAAAATCAGTAAAGTTAAAAGGAAGTTTGGATGACTTACGGGGGTAGTTGACATTGGGGGTATACTTTGAATAGGAACGTAAGGATCAAACTAGGCTTCTTCAGATATGGCAGGTGTTGATTTTTCTCGTACAGTGGAATGTACGCCTGAGCTTTAGTGTTAGTAGGTATCTAAACAAAATACAAGATTATAAAAGAAGAACAAGGGCATAAAACTTACTCTGCAGAGAATGAGATCTAGCCCTACCTGGAGGAGCTGTGGGCTGAGAATGAGTTATTGCTTTATCTGTGGTGTTTTCTGGTGCCAGAACAGAAGTAAGAACAACAGGGTCAATGGGATCTCCACCTTGAAAGTTGAGGGAAATGAATTTATATGACCCAAGGAGATTGGGCACAAGTTGGTTAGAATCTGTGGTCCTGGTAAAACTTATATATAACGCCCACCAGTACTCAAAGCTCAGATTAGTATAAGGTTCTTCAAGAAAGGGTTTGTATTAAAATTCCTGAAGGCGTTGAGTAAACTGATTGGTTAGATCCCTAATTTGATCACTATTTGAAAGTTTGACTAGCCGATGGTAGTTCTTGTTTTAAGAAAAGTGAGGAGGCAATGGAATCATTTGGGTTTACCCAAATTATCTTGCAAGTTGAGCGAGGTTATAGAATTCCACCCCAGTTCAGCTCTTAGCAATATAGGGAGCAACAGTATTACATGGAATATCTCTTCTAATTAAGCAATGGCCCCATGAAGTCTTATATAGTTCAATCTGCTCAGTTGAGGATTCGACAGTGGGAGAAAATAGTCAAGAGGGAGCTAGCCGACATTTTGTAAAGGGAAGGAATTAGGATTAAGTCCTAATCTTACATTGATGAAAGAAAAACTAAAAACAATCATTGAAGAAGTGATCTTTAGGCTTTACTTTGGCATTTCCAAATGATAGTAAAGGATCATCAGTAGCAAGCTGAATGGTATGAGCTAATTCAGGGAAGTAAGCATGTAACCAGATTTGGAAGAGCCAAAGTGGCCTTCCAGATCTTAAAAAATTGGAAGTAATAAGGTCTGACAAACCTTTATATAGTGAAGCTAAGAGGAATGGAGCTAAGGCCATGGGTTTTCCCTTGGATAATGCAATCGCTAACTGGGTAAGATCTTTGGTGATTTCAATAGCAGGGCCACACAGCAAATATCTACACAACTGCAATAGCAAAAATATGCACTTGCTCATCAACTTCAGTCCCATTTTTCCCTATCACTAATTTCTTTTAAAAATGGGCCGTGTGATTGCACATGGGGTTTGGCACCTTTTTGTTCTAGAAAATAAAAAGAGGTATCTTTATCCTGGAGGAGATAATTAATTTCATCTTCTCTAGGCTTAAAACCCGTTAGAAAACAAATGTCCCTCAATGTAGAGGCCATCATTCCATAATGCAAATGTAGTGAATTGGTAGTGGGAAACCAAAAATGCAAAGAAGTAAAGAATAACGGTCTGTCAAGGGTAAAAGGAATCTTACTAAGTTGAATGACATTGAAAATGCCCATCCATTTCCACAAGTCTCCTTTTTACTGCCAATATGCAATCCACCCAATCATTCTAATAGAGCATCGGTGGATGCCAATTTCTGATGGTAAGGGCTGGTCTTTTCCCTTCCGTTGTCAAGTAGATGGGCTTTGACAAAGGGAGATGCTTCTCTGCTTAATGATAGAACGAAGATAATATAGGAGGGACTCGATTGAGAAATACTGGGCCAAGTCCTTTAGCGTTTTCTGTGATATCGATTAACGTCGCAGTATCCAATTCAGTTTAAGTTAGGGTTGTAATCATAGATTTCGTCATTTGTGTGTGTGATGTTGTTTTTGGAAAAGGGGTTTCTAAATTCAAATCACTTTATTTCTGGGTTTTTGAGGTCAAGGTTACAAATAAGAAGGATTCACTTGTAGAGGAGTTTTAGAAGGGAAGAACTTTGGAGAAGATGAAGAGCCTGTGCAAAAAGCTTTGTTAGTGACTTAATGCGTGTTTAAGTGAAAGATAAAAGGCATGCGGCCAAGTAATGACTGATTGGATGGCGTTTCAGTTATTAATGTTTTTTGGAAACTGAAGTAATGATGGTAATAGTTGATTTAGGGTTTATATGCCGTCTCGATCCAATAGGTGTAGTTTGAATTTTGGAAGTCGAATTAAAATGGCAACCAAAATTGGGGGGCATTGTTAACTCACATTTTGGTAAATTACATGGGCAATGACATAGTAGTAGGCTTAGGCTGATAGTTGTTTAGTTTGGGCTGGTAGTTGGTTTGGGCTAAACGTCATTATTGTTTGGGCTACAATCAGGACAATTTATTTGGCAATCAATTCGGTGAAAGGTGATGAGCGCTGAAAAGTGCGCATTTAAACCCCTTAACCTCGAGTATTCTAGGACCGTTATCTATCGTACTTTCCCGTTTTAGACTAATTTCATGTTATTGGCCTTTTCAGGCGCTTATCCACAAAATAAGTCAATTTAGCCAAATTAAAGCATGAAAGAAGAAATCTCAAGCTAAATGAAAAAATGGAGCAAAGTGGAAGCAAAGTGATGGAAAACAGCAAGCTTCGATCGATCAGACATATTTTTGATTGATCTCACAGTGATCGATCCAGCCTCACCAAGATGGATCAAACCCCTTGTCCTTATCCTTAAGAATTTCCATCTTCGATTGATCCAACTTTCTTTAGATCGATCGAACTTCCTTGATATTATCCCCACCTACCACTTTTATCTTTTTCCCCAAAATATCCCAAAAATATCTTAGATCTATCATATTCCAAAAAGGCACCGCTAAGGATTTATCGATCTGGCCTTACTTCGATTGATCTAGCCAGAGTTCGATCGATCTCATTTGAATTCGATCAATCGAACCTCCTCAAGTCTGAAATAAAATAAAGTCCAGCTCATTAAAAGAGGGCTCATGGTGCAATCATTGGAGGGACCCTAGTGCATGAGACCTGACCATTGGGTGTGACACCTGAGCTACCTATATAAAGATTTTGAGCCATTTTTACATATGATTATCATTATCACATATTTTTAGATACAATCTTGGAGAGGAGGCTAGAGATTAGAGAAACATACACTATTTAGGAGTTCTTCCATTCATCTAGGGTTTCCATCAAGAAGAAGATCATTCCTACCATGAAGATGGCCCTTGAGGGTTGGATGACTACATCAATGAGTGGCTAAACATCTTTTTAGGGCTAGAGTTAGCCTTAAGCATACCTTCTAGACCTTGATGTTTTGTATTTTGAGGGGATTTGTGTTGTAATCTTGTCTTGACATTTGATTTATATAATCTTATTTTTACAATGATTTGTGTTGTTTAATACTTCCAATTGATCATTTCATTCTATTCATATGTCTATGTATGCTAGAATAGATGTTCATGTGTTTATCTCTTGGTGTTGTGATATTGATACATGTCATGTGTGTTGATGTTATGAATCTAGAGATTGTCAAGGCATAGTGCTTAACTAGAATACTCTTGTGATATGTTTGATGATTCATACTCATTTCTTAATGGATTGTGCCTCTACCTTAGTTTAATTAATTTAATTTTCATGCCTCTAGCTTAGTTGTAGTGTGGTTGCCTTATTTTCCTAGATAGGAGGATAATCCATGCTTGTTGTTTGATGTTCCATACTTATGAATGCAAGTAGTATAATTCTCTAACTTGTTAGTGTGTTGGTTATGAGCTTAAAGGAAGGAAAAATGGCTTAGTTTGACATATTGTGTTATTCACTAGGTTGTCTAGACAATGTATACTTAATTAGTCATTTATGCTTGTAGATTCAATCAATTACACCTCTTTGTATTGCAACACATATTTCCCCTCATTCATTACACATTGAGTATCTAGAATGGTGATGTTTAGTGGTGACTTCTAGATCCCAAGACCTCTCTCTCTTGTTCTCTACCCTTTATTTATTTTAATTGCCCTGTATTGAATTTATTTACATTATAGTTTAATTAACCAATCAAACCATCTTTTGATCACTCGACCTACTAATCCGACCTTGTTTCCATTTCAAGCACACAACTAATCCCATGGGACAATCCCTACTCACCCTAGCTATATTAGTAGTTAGAGGTAGTAGTGGCACTTTATAAATTTAAACTTGGCCACACTTTGTATGCAATTTGGGGTGTTACGACATGACCACCACCAAGTTTTGGCGCCGTTGTCGGGGATTTGGCAACGCCGTGTTTTGGAAACAATTAGGAATTAGTACTCTTTTGATCGTGTTCTTGCCTTATTTTATTTTTAGTATTTATTGTGTTTGTTCTTGATTGGCTAGGTGAATTGAGCAAGGAAGAGAAGCAACGGAGAATTGAAAAGCAAGGAGCTAAGCAAAGCATAAAAGGCTAAAATCTAAAAAAATTGCAAGCTAAGCGAAAATTGAAAAATGAATTGAAGTTATTTAAGGACCCTTTGTGAGATCTTCTTAACTTAATCTCTAGTTAAATCGTCAGCCCGCGTGGTGGCAAGTTCTTAAATTCTTAGATAGATCGTGAGCTCGCGTGGAGGCAATTTACTTTTCTTTGCATATTGTTCAAGCATGGGAGTATGGGATCAATGTATGTGGAGGATGTTCGTTGATTGATTTGTTGTGGGGGCGAAGTGATTGCTATTTGATTGATTACTTGTTATTTTTTTTGTTAGTTCATACATGGTCTTAGGTTATTAAATCCTACCCTTGTCCCACTTAATTTCCATCTTGAATCAGTTATTCATAATCCTAGGGGAAGAGGTAGTTCTAATTACTCCATTTCATCAATGGACGAGTAAAATGACGACCATGTGGAGGACCTTGGTCACATAGACCAATAAGGCATCCTCCACCCTAATATGCATCATGACAACATTCAAGTACCATTAGGCATGCCTAGATCATTCATTCCACCACAACAACAAGGCCAAATTCCATTGGGAATTCCTTGGCCAATTTTTGCTCCACAACCTCCTATGGTTCAAGTTAATCACGGTGTTCGTATAGCACCACCGGTTGGGAATCCTTCCATTGCTTTGTGTGATCATTATGTTCCAAATGAATATATTGCACTGACATGCATTCAGTTGCCCCTATTTAGAGCATATCATTATGAGATTAAACCGCAAACCATTTAAATGCTTCCTAACTATCATGGACTTCCAAGTGAAGAACCTTACAAGCATTTGGATGAGTTTCTTGAACTGTGTTCCACCGTGAAATACACGGACATGCCAGAAGAAGTGCTAAGACTCAAAATTTTTCCTTTTATCTGTAATGACCCGGTCATTTTCATTCCTTTCCCTTTTCTCAAATATTCACGGATATTTTTTTTTCCGTTGATCTTTTCCTTTCTGAGTTCAGTTCCTCGTCGCTTAGCGTCGTCTCGAGTGCTCTAGAGTGATTTCTAAGACTCATTTCTTTGGATTGACAACTTCCTTTGAGAACCGAGTTATTTTCACATTTTTCGTTTTTCGACACTATTCACTTTTCGTCCTTTTCCCTATTTCGTCTTTTTCCCTATTTTGTCTTTTCCCCCAGTTGTCACTTTGTTTGCAAAACCACACTTCTTGCATTTAGAGTTCATTTTTGACTTCATGTATCTTCATTCTAAGTGGTTTTCACAAAATGCGTATCTTTACTTTAGTAAGAGAGTACTCTGGTTGCTCCCGGTGTCCATAGAGGCATGAATGCATAGTTCTTTGGAATTATTTTCTTTTCTTGGGGCATTTTTCGTAAATATATTTTGAAGATATTTTATTTCAAAGGTTTTTAAGAAAATATTTTTGGAAGATATTTTCTTTTTGGGGCATTAGTGCAGTTTTCACTTTTTGGAGGGGCCATTGTGCAATTAACAAAAGTTATTGCAAAAATACCTCCTCTGAAGCCTGAATCCTTGTATGGGATTTATTTTCATATTTCATTGAGTCATGCAGTCTTAGAATTTCCTCCTGCCAATTATAGAATCTTTTTAACTAATAGACAATTAGCAGGGCCGCTTAATATAATTTGAAATCTTGGACAAAAAAAACATAAAAGTGGTCTTTTAATATCTAATATATAGTCAATTTAATTAATTTTTCTTGTCACATAATTGATCTTAGAGTTATACAACTTATACTTAATGGAAAAAGAAGAAAAATATGCAAGAAATAAGTTCTCTAATAGTCAGGGTCCAATAATAGATACAAATAAAAATTTTAAAGAGGTTATAATATAAGGAAATTAAAAAAAAAAAAAATTGGGGCCTTTCTATTGGGCAAACTTTAATAATAAGAAGGAAATAACATTTTTAGGTAGGTTATAACATAAACAAATAAAACAAAATTGAAAGTTATAATATAAGCAAATAAAAATTTTAGGGGCCTTGGCTAAAGTCTGATAATATGAAGGAAATAAAAAATTTAGGAAGGATATAATATATATAAAGAAATGAAAAAAAAAATTTTTTTGAGGTCTTCTTATTGACTGAGGACTTGGGCAATTGCCTAAGAGTCCAACTGTCGTGACAAGTAGAGAAGATATGTCAGAATTTGTCAATATGACAAACTTTATAATCGCACCTAGTTAAAGTGATCGACAAATATGCATGCATATGTGGTCCAAGTCTTTCAACGTCAACTCCTAAATTGACATGCCAATAACTATATAGAAAACTTGAATGAAATTGTGAAGAAAAAACAAACACTTTAATGAATTGCTTCAATGAATTATAGTCTTTGCAAGGGGGGAAATCTACATTAAATTAGGGTTTGTATAGGTGGTAACCCACATCTAATGAATATGTATGAAAACTTTCAATTTATCTTAATACATGAGAAATTATAAATATAATCATACCTAATTAAAGACTATGACAAATATGTACGCATTTGAGGTCCAAGTCTTTTAATGTCAACTACTAAATTGACATGCCAACAAATATATAGAAACATAAATGAAATTGCAAAGATAAAACAAAGACTATAATGAATTGCTCCAATGAATTATGGTCTTTACGGGAAAAAAAAAGTTTACAATAAATTAAGGTTTGCATAGGTGGTAACCCACATCTAATGAATATGTATGAAAACTCTCAATTTATCTAAATACACGAGAAATTTTGAATTTTTATGTTTTTCTTAAGTGAGTGAGGGTGCCATACGTAAGTAGGTATTGTAGACTTGAGATGATCGAGCCTCTTTCAAAACTATTTGGGCGAAGAAATTGAACGTAGCAACTTTCTTATTATGTTTTTACTGTTATTTTCATTTATTAAGGTCATTGTTTTTCTATTCATAGATGTGAAAGCTCTACCAAGAAAAGCATTCTATCTTGTTTTTATTTAGAGAATAATGATTCTCTCTTCTAGAACTAGCCTACGTATCCAAAAAAATAACATGAATCACAAATATGAAGGTGTATCACAATTATCTTTAATTAGCAATTCCTTTTTACTAAACATAATATCATATATGTATATACATATATATATATATATATATGTATGTTTATATATATATATAAACACAAACCCCATTGGTGTCTAACAAAAGTTCTAGCTAGTTGTGAAGGAAAAACAATGGGACTTGTTTCTAAAGTTCATCTTCTCCACTTTATCTTCCTTGCATGGTTTCTTTCTACTTCTCATGCTAGCTCAAAAGTAGTGGAGAGATTCACCTACATTGTCCACATGGACAAGTCCTATATGCCCAAGGCCTTTGCTAGCCATCACCATTGGTACACCTCCATTGTTGATTCCACAAACCCTGTAACATCAAATGACCATCAATCCACCCCAAAGCTCATCTATACTTACGATAATGGTTTCCATGGTTTCAGTGGAGTGTTCTCTCAAGATGAGCAAAAAACCCTAAAAAAATCTACAGGTTTTGTCTCAACTTATTCTGGCAAGATTATGACTCTTGACACCATTCACACCTTCGAGTTCCTCTCCCTTAATACTATTATCGGACTATGGCTAACTTCGGATTACTGTAAAGAAGTCATCGTTGGTGTCATTGATACCGCCTTGTGGACAGAAAGCTGGAGCTTCAATGACAATGGAATGACCAAAGTGCCTAAAAAATGGAAGGGGGAGTGCCAAAAAGGTCAATATTTTAATTCCTCGTTATGTAACTCGAAGCTCATTAAAGTTAAATACTTCAATAAGGGTGTCATAGAAGCTAATCCGAACATTACCATTAGTATGAACTCGGCGAGGGACACTGCCGGTCACGGGACACACACTTCCTCCACAACTGCCGGAAACTATGTCGAAGGTCCATCCTACTTTTGCTATGGTTCTAGGACTACAAGAGGGGTCGCGCAACGTGGTAGGGTGGCCATGTATAAGGTCATCTGGTACGAAGGGCGCTACGCCTCAGATATTCTAGTAGGTATGGACCACGCGGTGGCTGATGGCGTGGACGTGATATCGATTTTAATTGGTTTTGATACTATCCCTTCATATGAGGACCCTATTGCCATAGCTTCATTTGCAGCTATAGAAAAGGGGGTTCTTTTGTCTTCTTCAATAAGAAATGATGGCCCTTCTTTTGCTTACTTACATAATGGGATCCTATGGGTCTTGAGTGTAGCTACTGGCTCAATTGATCGTTCTTTTGGCAGGACTGTGACTCTTGGTAATGGGTTAACTATTACTAGATGGACCATGTTCCCTACAAGGGCCTTGGTTAATAACCTCCCACTCATTTATAATAAGAATTTGTCACATTGCAATTCAACTACTTTATTGTTTGAAGCTCCTTATGGCATCCTCATATGTGATGACACTCTTTCTCTCTTCACCCAATCGACGCATCTAACTATGTCAACCGTGGCTTCAGCCATCTTTATCTCCAATAATCTACTATTTGCCAGGCGGGAACGTTTTAGTTATCCTGAAGTTGTGATTGGCTCGAAAGATGCAGAGGAAGTGATCAACTATGCCAAAAGGGCTAAGAAGACTACGGCAACCATGAAGTTCCAAGAAACCATTTTGGGGACAAAGCCTGCACCTATTGTTGCTCCCTACACTTTAAGTGGTCCTGCACCATGCTATCCAAGAATCCTAAAGCCAGATTTAATGGCACCTGGGTCACGAGTCTTAGCTGCTTGGCCTCCCAATCAATATGCAGCCACTATTGGTTTCAATAAAGTTTTGGTTAGTGATTACTTATTTCTCTTTGGACCATCAATGGCATGTCCTCATGCTTTTGGCGTGGTTGCGCTCCTAAAAGAAACGCATCCAGAATGGAGTCAGGCTGCTATAAGGTCCGCCATGATGACTGATGTGTGTTTTATTTATTAATAATAAAATATCACTCGCAATAGAATGAATTCTTATAGGATAGGGCTATATTGAAGGTGTCGAACCTCAAGGACTGTGGTGGTTTATCAAGTTTTCAATTAATACTATTTTAATTTAGAAAGAGGATTTGATTTGTTTTATTGTGCTGCAATTCAATAACATAAAAGAAAATAAACAGGATAAAAGGATTGAGATCAAGAGAAAAAATACTTAGGGATTGACTTCACCACGAACCTCATACTATGGTCAACTGCTCAACCTTGGGATTTCAATAATTGTGTATCATATAGATTTAAACTCAACAACATTCGTTTAATTCAAATTTAAAAAAAGATGTTACATGAATTTCAATTAACTATAACATATCTTCGGTTGGCACGACTTATCTACCTATCTACTTCTAACTAATTTTGCAGTATAACTCGTCTTCCCTAGGCATAGACTATGAAAACATTTATTCATAAAAAATGTTTGAACACCCATTGCATGATCTCCATTCTTATGTTTGGTAGACCTCCACCAAATACTGTCCAATAAGAATGGGTTGAATATAATTTAAGAATAATTAAATCTAAGACAAGGTAATTAATCATGCAAAAATAATGTAATTATTAAAAACCAATTGAATTAAGTCAATTGCCCACAATTATGCAATCAAAATACATAATATATTAAATTCCCAAAGTACAGAACAATCAAACAATAGTATTCGGATTCAGTCTACATCAATGCCCTAAGAGACAAATTAGTTACTCATGATGACACAAGGTATCATCTGTGCTGTTATGGTCTTCATCGTTATAGATCGCCAAAACTTATTTTGGATCTTTTTCTTCAAAACCCTAAAAGCCACTGTGAGAGAGAGATTTATGGATGGATGGGTACTCCCCTTAATGTGTCTTCTCCTCTTCTTTTATAGTGGACAACAAGTCCTAATCCCCTTTGGATTGGTTTTTTAGTTTTTGGTAAAAATTGGGCCCATAAGGAAACAAAGAGGGATGATTTTAGGTAATTTTCGTATGTATTTTTAACGTCCAGGATGCCAGAGCTCGAGCTTAACTTGTCAACAACTTATTTTAACATTGTAATGTGATTTTGACACATTTAGAGTGCGAATCTTGAGATGATTATTAGAAACAAAAACATCGGGCTTCGATTCTTCTTTCCAAAGCCACTGAGTTTGCTTAATTTGGAGTTTTGAGTCAAAAGTTATGCCCAAATTACTGAAGTAAGGGTTAGAGTTTTTAGCAATGCTAGAGCCCTGAGTGGTTGTGCTCGAGCTTTCTGAGTTGGGCTCGAGCTTTGAAGCTTGTGCTCGAGCTTTCTGAGTTGGGCTCGAGCTTTGAAGCTTGGGCTTGAGCTCTGGAAGTAAAATTTGTCTGAAACGTCTTTTTATTGATGGTGCTCGATCCCAACGTGTTGGCCTCTAGCTCTCGGGCTGTGGGCTTGAGCTCTAGGTGTTAGTGCTCAGTCCCCGAGTCTTTGCATGAGGTCCTAAGTGCTTGGATCAACTTTTCAATTCCAAGGCATCATGTGCTCAAGCTCTTAGGCAAAGGCTCGAGCACCCTGTGATTGGGCTCGAGCTTTGGAGTTTAACCCTCGAGTTTTCTTGCCTTGGAGGTATTTCTTATTTTTATCTGTTGTGCTCGAGCCATAGAACCGAGGCTCGAGCTTTTAAACTTGAACTCTTCCAAAATTTACCATTTTGATTCCCAACTTGCTTCGGATGACTAGCAACGACACGGTAAACTTCATTATCATTCTTTTCATCATAAAAGCTTGGTTTTAACTGCTTCTTTGGGAAAACACCTAAAAATATGATATAAACATAAATTAGTGATAAATGTATTACTTTAGGTCTTAACATACGTATATTAAGGGACTCAAATATGTAATATTCAGCGCTCATCAAACCCCCAAACTTACATATTGCTAGTTGATGAACACTGAATATTGTATATTCAAACCTTAAATATACGTATGTTAAGGCCTAAAGTGATACTTCTATCCATTGTTAGACTAATTTATGTTTAATGTGTGTTTATAGGTACTTTCCCAAAGAAATGGTTAAAATTGGAATTTTATGATTAAAAGATTGATATCAAAGCTTATAGAGTCGTTGCCGGTCATCCGGAGCAAGCCGAGAGCTTAAATGGTGAAGTTTGGAAGAATTCAGGAACTAAAGCTCGAGCCCAAGTCTTGAGGCTCGAGTCCTACAAGAAAAAAGAAGAAAAATCAACAAGGCATTAAAGCTCGAGCCTTATACCACCAGAGCTCAATCCCTACTCAAGTGGTGCTCGAGCTAAACCTCAGGGTGCTCGAGCCTTGATCCTTAAGCTCGAGCACAAGTCGTCAAAATTTGAAGAGTTGATTTAATGGAAAACCAAGCTCCAAAGGACTCGTGCTATACCTCAAGGAACGAGAACCATCACCCAAAGCTCGAGCCTTGAGTACCTAAAGCTCGAGCCTGGTACCTAGTGCTCGAGCCTATGAAGCTTGGATCGAGCAATGTTAAAAGAGATAAATCCCAGAAATATTCTAAGTGTTGAAGGAAAAAATGCTTCGGAAAATAGTTAAAGAAATTTGGCTAAGTGTCCAAGTGAAGAACGAGCACCATTCCTTATAGCTCGAGCACCATTCAGTGAAGCTCGAGCCCTGTTCCCAAAGCTCGAGCTCTGCTTCCTAAAGATCGAGCTTTCCAAGACATATCAGATTTAGGTTACGGAATTATTTTTTTTACAAGTCGTATCTCATTCCAGATGGGCGAGATGACCTAAAAGCCTACCAAACCTTTATTTTCTTCTATAAAAGATGGCATAGGACTTGCTAGAAGGAGGTCCCTTTTTCTCATATTATTCAGAGAAGGAGGTCCCTTTTTCTCATACTATTCAGAAGGTTGATACTATGGTGGTGGCTTTTAGGGTTTCCATAACCTTAGAAAGTGAAGATCCTGAGAAGATGATAAGTGCTCAAATGTAACGCATTTTAGCACCTAAGTTAGGGTATTTTAATCCATTTATTTATCTTACTTTCATGTCTTAGATACTTATTTGTGTTATTGCCTATTTCAGGTTGATAAAGTTCAAATAGGCTAACAAAAGCCATTTAGCTTGATTTTGGAGTTAAGGAGCAAAGCTGGAAAGAAGCCAAGAAAATGCACCAGAGGAACTTCGATCGATCAAAGGGAATCCTGATCGATCAAAGTTGGCTACAATCGATCGAAATGAGGCAGTGCTAGCTCAGCCAAGTGGATAAGGCCAAAGAAGATATTTTTAAGCCACGTCACCTTCGATCGATCGGAGATAAGTGTTCAATCGATTGAACATCATTGATTATTCGAAGTGCTTATTGGCAGTGAGCTGTCTAATTCCCGAGCGCGCCGATTTCTATCTAACTTGCATAGCTGCGAATTTCCTTCAATCATTGGCTATATTTCTGACTTGGTGCCTACTCAAAGAGGAATGTAATGAAATAATTGAACAACAATTCATTTTTATCTTGTAATTTTTATAGAGTAGATATTTTTCTTCTCTAGAACTAGGGTTTTGGGAAGAAAGCAAGGATGAAAATGATGATGCTAACCTCCAAGCTAGCCTTTGAGGGTTCCATGACCACTACAATGAGTGGCTAAATCATTCACTTGGGGCTAGAGATAGCCCCTAGGCTTGCTTCCTAAACCTAGCTGTTGTATATTTTTAGGGATTTTAGTTGTAATAAATGTTTTGACCTTGAATAAAAATGGATCTTGTAATTTCTACTTGATTTGTATAGATTAATGTTTTCAATTGACTATTTGGTTCTATCCATATGTCTATGTATGCTAGAATGAATTGTCATATGTTTTCCTCTAGATTTAATGAAATTGATGCATGTCTATGTGTATTGATGTTGTTAATCTAGTGATAGACAAAGCATGGTGCTTAATTGAGTACTCTTATGATTTATTTGATGGTTCACACTTGTTTCTTGATGGATTGTGCCACACCCTTAATTTAATTGGCTTAATTTTCATGTCTCTAGCATAGATGTAATGTAATTACTTTAATTTCTTAGATAGGTGGATAATCCATTCTTATTTCTTGATGTTCCATACTTATGAGTGCAATGAGTACATTTCTCTAGATTATTGTGTGTGGTCTAATTGTGGTTTAATTGAATGGGTTATGGTCTCATTTGATGAGTTGTGCTATTCACTAGATTGACTAGACAATCCATGCTTATTTCCCATCCATGCTTAGTTTTAAATTAGACACACACACACACACATTTTATAACACAAATGTCCCTATTAATTTACAATTGGTAGTATTTGGTGAAGTGAAGCTTAGCGGTAAACTCTAAGCCCTAAGACCTCTATCTCATTTATTTCCCTCTAAATTCTAGATTGATAATTGCATTATTTTTAATTAAACTTTAGTTTATCAAATTCAATATATCATTTGATTATTCAACCTACTAATCCAATAATTGATTCCAAAGCACGACTCATTTCCCTTGGGATGATCCCTACTCACTCTTGTTATATTTTAGTTAGTAGTGGTAGTGGCATTTTATAAATTCAAACTTGGCCATTTTATCATACACTTTTGCAAGCTTTGGTCTCACGACACACCAAGTTTTAGCACCGTTGCCGGGGATAGGCAACACCATACTTTGTAAACAATTAAGGAATTAGTACTCTTTGATTGTGTCTTTATTTTATTTTATTTTGGTTACTTATTGTGTTTGTTCTTAATTGGATAGGTGAATTGAGTCAAGAGAAGTAAAACAAAAGGAGTCTAAATCAAAGAAGCAAGCAAGCCAAGCAAAAGCATAAAAAGCTCAAAAATAAATTTTTTTTTTTTTTGGCAAAGCAAAGCAAGGCAAAGAAAAATTTGAAAAACAATTTGAAGTTGCTTAAGGACCCTTTGTGAGCTTCTTTTTATCTCTATCTCTAATTAAATCGTGAACCCATGTGGAGGCAAGTTTTTATTTTTCTTAGAGAGATTGTGAGCCAGCATGGTGGCAATTTACTTTTCTTGCATATTGTTAAAAGCATGGGAATATGGGAACATCGTATGTGGTGGTTTGTTGATTGATTTGTTGCGAAGGAGAAGTGCTTATTTTTGTTGATTTTGTTGTTGTGTTGCTTGAAATTTTTGTGTGGTCCTAGCCAACCCTTCATCATATACACATCAATGGAAAATCTAGAAGGTCATTTTGGTTGTTTAAACCCAAATTTAATGGAACATCCTCCTTTTAACCAACTTCCTCTCGGAGTTCATGCTCCAATTCCTCCAATAATCCTTTGTGATCATTATAATCTCCATGAATACTATGCACTGACTTGTATCATGCTTCCTAATTTTGGGGCCGTTCAATATGAAATTAATCCTGACACTATTCAAATGTGTCCGCTTTTCTATGGCTTAGATGGTGAGGAACAATATAAATATCTTGATGAATTTTTTGAAATATGCTCTACTGTGAAGTACATGAATGTTCCGGAAGAAGTCCTTAGGTTACTTCTCTTCCCTTTCACTCTTAAAAATAAGGCAAAACATTGGTTCAACAACTTGGGGGCAAATTTAATAACTTCTTGGCTACAAATGCAAAATGAATTTTTGAAAAAACTTTACCCCGTGAGCTTGACCAATTCAATAAGAACCACCATTAGAGAATTTTCTCATGGGGAGTGATGAGCACTGAAAAGTGCGTATTTAAACCCCTTAAGCTTAGGCATTCTAGTACCCTTATCTATCTTACTTTACCGTCTTAGATTGATTTCGTGTTATTTCCATTTTCAGGCACTTATCCCGAAAATAAGCTAACTCAGCCAAATAAGAGCAGAAATGAAGCAATTCTGAGATGAATCAAAGAAATGAGCCAAGTGGAAGCAAAAGGAAGAAAAAGGTGGAATTCAACATCTTCGATCGATCTCAGATCAAGGTTCGATCGATCCAATATGATCGATCTCAGCACTTCAAAATGGATCAGAGCCATGATGACATTTTCAGAGATCTCAAAAGTTCGATCGATCCAACATCATTCTTCGATTGATCGAACTACCTTGTCCTTATCGAAATGATTGATCTTATCTAGTTGTACCACCCTACCAGCCACTTTTGTCTTTTTCCCAAAAATATCTTCGAAATATCTCAGATTTGTTTTTATCCAAAAAGCGCTGCCATTAAGGATCGATCCAACTTCAGTTCGATAGATCTTAGCCATATTCGATCGATCCAAGTCCAAGGTTCGATCGACCGAACTTCCTCCAGTGCGAAAAAGTTAAATTTCCAGCTCATTGAAAGCTGTCCTTATCCAATCATTGGGGAATATTTTGTGCACGACCCCAGCTCATTTTTGTATGTCACTTGACCTGCCTATATATAGAATATGATACACTTTTTGAGGAGGAGATGCTAGGAGACACTTAGATTGATTTATCACAATAGAGGCTATTCTTAGGGAGGAAGAAAGGAGGAGAAGGTTAGAAATACAAGCTTGGGAGCTCTTCATCAACCAAGGAGGAGATTTCTTCCATGGAGTTTGCCCTTGAGGGTTGGAGAAGTACTACCATAAGTGGCTAGACATCCTCTTGGGGCTAGAGTTAGCCCCATGCATACTTTCTACATCTTGATTTTGTGTATTATTGAGGGATTAGTGTTGTAATACATGCTTTGGCACTTTTATATATATAGATCTTGTTTATTCAATAATTTATGTAGTTTAATGCTTCCAATTGATCATTTTATTCTATCCATATGTCTATGTATGTTAGAATAGATGTTCATGTGTTTGTCTCTATTTCTTGTGTTATTAATGCATGTCTATGTGTATTAATGCCATAGATCTAGAGATTATCAAAACATTGTACTTAATGGAATGCTCTTGTAATTTTCTTAATGGTTCATGCTCATTTCTTGATGGATTATACCTCTCCCTTAGCTTAATTAGTCTAATTTCATGTCATTAGCTTAATTGTAGTGTAGTGGTAAAATAGTTGTTAGATGGGAGAACAATCCATGGTTGTTGTTTGATGTTCCATACTTTTGAATGCTAGTAGCATATGTCTCTAACCTTGTGATATATTTGGCTTGTGAGCTTAATGAAAGTATTAATGACTTGCTAGATATATTGTGTTTTTCATATGCTATTTAGACAATATATACTTAATTGTTAGATATATTGTACTTTTCACATGTTGCTTAGACAATATATGCTTAATTGGTCATCCTTGCTAGTTGAATCAACCAAACACACACACACATCAATATTGCAACACACATTTCCCTCATTGGTCACTTGTTAAGGGTGTAGAAAAGTATTATTTGGTGGTGACCTCTAAACCCCAAGATCTCTCTCTCTTACTTACTCTTTATTGCATTGAATTATTTAGTTTAATTTTCTCTCTAGTTTAATCAACCAACCAACTATTTGTTTGATCACTCGACCTACTAACCTTAATAGTTATTCCACAACTAAATTCGACTCCAATCCCTTGGAACGATCCCTACTCACCCTAACTATATTTTTAGTGAAGGTAGTAGTGGCTTTTATAAATGTAAAACTTGGCCCTCGCCTTAATGCACACTTTCTAGGCTTGTGGTGTAGCGACGACAAATCTACACCACCAAGTTTTTGGCGCCGTTACCAGGGATTCGGTAACATCGTATTTGTGGAATCAATTAGGAATTAATACTCTTTTGATCGTGTCTTTACTTTGTTTTTATTTTTCTTTTGATTACTTATTGTGTTTGTTAATCTTTGATAAGGAGCATTGAGCTAGGAAGCAAGCAAAAGAGCATTCAAGCAAAGAAGCTAAGCAAGCAAGGAAAAATGCTAAAAAAATTTTAAAAATTGCTAAGCTAAGCTATAAATTTGGAGTTGAAGTGCTAAAGGACCTTTGTGAGACTTTCTTTACTCAATCCCTTAGTTAAATCGTCAGCTCACGTGGAGGCTTATTTTTAAATTCTTAGATAAATCGTGAGCCCGCATAGAGGCATTCTTAATTGTTCTTTGCATCATTGTTGAAGCATAGGAGTATGGGTTAAGTGTTTATGGGGGAAGATTCATTGAATTGTTGTGAAGTCGAATTGTTTGTTCATTCATTGTGTTTGTGTGTTTTTACATTGTGCATGCATGGTCGTAGATCACTAAGACCAACTCTTGTCCCTCTTGATTTGCATCTTGAATCCGTAGTTAGAAATCCTAGGGGAAGAGGAAGTTCTAGTTCTACCCAATCCATTACATCAATGGAAGGCCATAATGAAGAGCATGTAGAGGACCTTGGTTACATAGACGAACAAGGTATCCTCCATCCAAATGTGCATCATGAGAACATTCAAGCACCATTAGACATACCTAGGCCATTCATTCACCAACCACAACAACAACAAGGCCAAGTTCCATTTGGAATGCCAAGGTCAATGTATGCTCCACAACCTCCCATCATTCAAGGAAATCAAAATCAAGGTGCCCATGTTGCACCTCAAATTATTAATCCTCCACTTACTTTAAGAGATCACTATGTGCCTAATGAATACAATGCATCCACATGTATTCAATTGCCACCATTTAGAGCACATCACTATGAAATTAAGCCACAAACCATTCAAATGCTTCCTAACTATCATGGACTTCCAAGTGAATAACCTTACAAGCATTTGGATGAGTTTCTAGAAGTATGTTTCACCGTAAAATATACGGACATGCCAGAAGAGGTCTTAAGACCCAAACTTTTTCCATTCACCTTAAAAGACAAGGCAAAGTATTGGTTTAACAATCTTAGGCCTTTTTCAACCACTTCCTGGGCAGAAATGCAATAAGAGTTCTTAAAGAAGTATTATCCGGTTTCTAAGACCAATGCCATGAGAACCTCAATTCAGGAATTTTCACATGGAGATGGAGAAACGTTTCATGAGGCATGGGAATGCTTTAATGAATTGCTTAGGAAGTGTCCACATCATGACATGCCCAAATGGAAATTAGTTCAATATTTCTTTGAGAGCATATCAGACAATTACAAAGGTATGGTTGATGCTTCCATGGGTGGCTCATACATTGATAGGCATGAGGATGACATATGGCATCTTTATGAGAGCATGAGTGAAAATTCTTTACAAAGAACATCATCATCCAAGAATGGTAGAAATTCACAAGGTAGGAAGAGTGTTGGCTTACATTAAGTCGACCATTCAAATGAAATAGCCACCGAAATGAAGTCTTTATCTCAAAGGTTTGATCAATTTTTGATTAACCAAAACTCAGCGAACCAAGTATCTTCCTTCCCTAACCATTCTCATCGTGCATCAAATGAAATATGTATGACTTACTCTAGTGTTCTTCATTCTACTTCTCGTTGTCTTCATTGATAAGTGCATAATGAACCTAATGAACAAGTCAATGCAGCCTTTGTGAACCAAGGGAACAATCCTAATGGTACTCATTATAATTCAAGTTGGAGAAATCATCCGAATTTCTCTTGGAAAAACCAAGGAGATGGCTCAAACCCTTCCCAAGGCAGTTTTCAAGGGAAGTACATTCCACCTCCACTTCAAAACCAAGGATCCCAAGGTTATAGACCTTATCAATCACAAGGGAATCAATTTGCTAACTCTCATTTTCCTAACCAATCTTATTCCCAAGGAAATGCTAAAAGTCCTGCCTTTGAAGAAAAAGTTTTGAATGCTTTGGGCACTCTTGAGGCAAACACACAATTGCTTCATTCCCACTCTCAATTTATTGCGAAGCTATAAACCCAAGTAGGGCAAATAACAAGCACTCTTAATGCAAGAGTGAAGGGAAAGATGCCTATGAATGCCCCACCAAAGCAACAATGTGTTGTGGAAACCCATTCCTCATCGGAAGGGCACACCATTGAGCATGTTAATGCGGTGACTACCTTACGGAGTGGTAGGATTGTGGACAATCAAGTCGAAAAGTTTAATGAAGAGAGTGAACCGGTGCAACCTCAAGTTGTCACCCGTCCCGTTTCACATTCCATTCCTCCTTCATTGCATATACATGATCTTGTGAATGAGAAAGCTTCAAAATGTGATTTGAAGAATGATTTTGAAAATGATTTGAAAAAAGATTTGCCAAAAAATGAATTTGAAAAGGTTTTATTGAAAAATGATTTGAAACAAAGTGATTTGAAAAATTCTTGTGTTGAAGAGTTTTCTAAAGAAAATGCTGAAAAAGTGTTTGAGCCCAAAGCTCCATTTTCAGATGCCTTAAAAGAATCCATTTCAAAAGACAAGTAAAAGGCAAAAACCAATGAAATCATGAAAATGTTTAGGCAAGTGAAAGTCAATCTTCCACTTTTGGATGCAATCAAGCAAATTCCGGCTTATGCCAAATTCTTAAAAGACTTGTGCACCCAAAAGTGGAAGAACAAGAGCCAAGCACCAAGAAAAGTGGTTTTAACCGAGCAAGTGAGCTCAATTTTGCAACATAACACTTTACCAAAGTTTAAGGACCCCAGTTCACCTATTACTTCATGCATTATTGGTGATCGTATCATTAATCAGGCACTTTTTGACTTAGGAGCAAGTGTTAATCTTCTTCCATACTCGGTTTATGTCAAATTGGGCCTAGGTGAATTGAAATTGACGTTGGTAGTTTTACAACTTGCCGACCAATCCATTAAGAAGCCTAGGGGTATAATTGAGGACGTTTTGATAAAGATTGACAAATTTTTCTTCCCTGTTGATTTCGTTGTCATTGACACGGAACCGGTCCCCAATCCTAAAAGCCAAATTCCCGTTATCCTTGGCCGTCCTTTTTTGGCAACTGCTAATGCCAACATCAATTGTAGGATGGGGATAATGAAGATCTCATTTGGCCACCTGAAGGTGAAGCTGAATATCTTCAATCCCACACCCAACTCATTTGACAAATATGAAGGAGAGGTTAATGTTGTAGATAAATGTTATGATCTTCAATGTCAAGGAAGTGAGATTTTGTGTAAGACCAAAACTTCAAAGGGATCATCTTTAACCTTGCATTCTCAAAGTCTTGTTTCAAATTCTTGCCTTGAAAGGGCATGGAAGCCTAAAGATTGTGATTGCATTGACAAGGGATCAAAAGTTTCTTTGAGCTTAATCCAACAAGTTCTTTAAAGAACCATTTATTGGGTGGAGTTTAAAGTATCTATCACCCCAACAAGGAGGGGATGCATTACAAGATCTTTGATCCGGTCTAAAAGAGCCCAATGTCTTGCTAGAGACGTTAAAGACTAGCACGACATTTCGTAGGGTGTCAAAACCCTATTCCTCCCCCATTTCTATCTTAAATTTCATTTCTTGCGAAGTCTAGATACTTATTTTTGGTTCATAAGCATTGCTAGGAATTGTGATTAGGATTGCATGAACTTTTATGTTGTGATTGAGCATTTTGCATAAGTTCGTTCGATCGATCTCAAATGAGAGTTCGATCGATCGAACTTCCACCTGCATCCAAATCACCTCTCTGTCCCATCGTTCGAACTTATTCTTAGATCGATCAGAAGACCTTATATCGATCCAACTTTAAAGTTTGATTGATCTTGAGTTCCAACACTTAACCAAATTTTTGAACCAAAAACCTGCATATTTTTTATCTCTGTCTGATCGATCGAACATTTTGTTCAGATCGATCTCAGTTCTTTATCTCACCATCTTTGACTTTGTTTGACTTTTTAATTTTAAAAATCCAAAAATATTTTTATTTTATTTTCTGTTTCAAAAATCCCAAAAAGATTTTATTTTATTTTTATTTTTATTTTTTTTTTAAAAAAAAGGATTTTACTTTATTTATTTCAAAAATCCAAAAAGATTTTATTTTTTTTAATTTTATTTTTACTCTTATTTTTCAAAAAAATATTTTCTATTTTTTAATTTTAATTTTAATTTTTTAATTTTAGTTTTTAATTTTTCAAAAATTACAAAAATTCCAAAAATACTTTGAAGAGAGATCATCACAGTTCGATCGATCTGAAATCTCAGTTCGATCGATCGAACTGAACGGGAAAAGTTTTTAAAAAATAGAACCTAAGGGTCTCAAGATCGATTCATTAGATCGATCCAACCCTCCAAACCCTTGTCCCTCATTCCCGTCACCACTGTGCACCCATCTTCATCATCTTCTCCGGCGAATCTCCGGCGAGATCCGATGAGCGTTGACTTCTCTCTTCTCTCGCATTCCATCACCCCCTTCGCATCTCATCCACTTCTCTTGTATTTTAGGTGAGATCCGAGATCCATTTTGTGATTTAAGCTTCTATTTTATGTATTCGTACTTTACATGCTAGATCCATGATATTTTGATGATAAAATCCACCATTGATGAAGCTTGAAACATTGTGTATATATGTGTATATATGTGTTTGTATATATTTGTATATATTTGAGTTTTGATTTGTTTTGTGGGAGTATGAGCTTTGTAAAGTGAGTAGAATTGAGGAATTGTTGTGTTGATGGGCCCACGACACTGTTCATGAAGTCCCCGTGCCATCCACGTCACAGATCTGTGACCTTTCAATTTTTATCTTCGCATAGTTTAATTGATTGAACTTCTATCTTAGATCGATCTTGAGAGATCAATCGAACTCATCTTTTTCAGTTTCTCAGATCGATCGAAGTTTTGAGATCGATCTCACATTTTTTGTGATCGATCGAACTTCACATATTTCATACACACATTCCATGTATCTTATCTTGTGTCCATGCTATCTCATTCATACCCAATGCCTGTGATATTCCACATTGGATGCATTTCATACTCATATTGCATTGCATGTTCACCTCCTGTCACTTGTATAGATTCATGTCATATATGTTTTGTCTATCTTATTTGACATGCATGTTTCTACTTTGTGCTTTCAATTCTTTATTCTGGCACTGACTCCCCTTGCAAGTTTTAAATTATTTTTCAGGCCATGACTAAATGCAAGACTGTTGCCAAGAGGCAACACGGGCCTTAGAGACGTATCAGGCCTAGGATAGAGGAGCCAGCAGAGCCCTCTCATATACAGGAGGAGCCATTAGAGCCTACTCCACCTCAGTCACCTTCTCATAAGGCTGAGGCTGATCATATTTCATCTATTTCTGAGGCTAAGCCTGCGTTTATACCATCTCCATCTCCATCATAGGCTGAGGCTGAGCATTCACCATTACCATCTCTACCACACCAGCCAGCTCGAGAGCGTGACAAGCCCACGCCTAGATATGCACATATGAAAATGGACCATGAGTCAGTTTTTGACACAAATTTCTTCTCCAGATCGGTGCTGACCCGATCAGCTTATGATGATATTATCCAGAGGGGCCTTGCAGCTATTCTTGCCCCAATTACTGCTTTATTTTCTTTCTAATAATGAGAATATTTTGCTTGCTGACTATATTGTGCAGCTTATGATAGCTCATTACAAGAAAAACTTGCGCAAGTATTCTTCTCTATTTCCAATGATCATCATGGAAATCCTTAAAAAGAAGAAGAATGTGCAGATTCCTCCAAAGGCTTACCATAAGCCTATCATGATTGAATTGGATTCTTGTACTTTGAACAAGTCAAAGACTGCTCGGGAGAATACTAGGAAAGCCAGGAAAACTGTTGATGAGGGGTCGTCATAGGTTTCAGAGATTACTCAGCTATTTCCTCCAAAAGGAACTTTCACGAGAGCATATGCCAACGTCATATATTCTCATCTACTTCAACATCAGAATTCGTTGTTTGATAGGATGATGGTTGAGATCCAAGATCTCAAACTACAGATGACTCAGCTGAGAGGATAGCTATCAGTGGTTCCGGATGAGGATGTATACAGGCCTGCACCTCCAGAACCATCTCTACGAGCTGAAAATGAGGAAGGGGATGAGTATACAGATGAGGATGAGGAGGTTGACGATGAGGAGGAGAGTGGTGGAGGCTAAAGATGATATTTATTTTCTCTGAGTGGTTGAGGAGACATGATGTTGCTTTTAATATTATTTTTTCATGCATCATGACATCATGTTTTGTTTGATTGTTGATCACCTTGTCATTATTTTTGGATATTCTTGGAATATGCTTTCAATGACTTCAATATGCTTTATTTAGAATATGTTTTTTCTGTTCTCTTGTTTATCTATTGTGCTTTGTCAATTTGTTACAAAAAGGGGGAGATAACACAGTAAGGTATTAAGGGGGAGAGACAGATAGATATTTTTTTTTGGATATATACTTAAGGGGGAGTTTTTATAAATTTTTATTTATTAAACTTCACTGATAGTTGTTGCTTGATAGTGTATAGGAATCAGGTCAAGCCTTATATCCTAGAAGAATGGTGGTCATATTTCATGTTTTTGCTTTTAATAATGAATGTAATTTACTTTTCTTGTCATGCCCCGGAAATCCTAACAAAATCCTCAATTTATACAAATCCAAATACATCAAAATACACCCAGGATCATAAAAAGAAAATGCCCTCTTTTATACAAAGTCAATTTCCTCAAATATACACAAAATTCTTCAAAATAAATAAATAAAATCATGCAACGCCGACTCTTCAACCTAAGCCCGAATCTAGCAATCCTCGTTCATCTTCAATGCCTGAAGACAAAAGTCCCAATAGGAAAAACCATAACAAGAATTTTATGGAGGTTTAACAAAACAGCTTCACAAAACATACATATTCATGTGAGTATATAGAGGAAATAAATATGCATTTAATCAAAACATTTAATAAAACCATTTGAAGCAAAACCACTCTATGCCATTCAAGGTATAGAGAACCCTACACTGAAACATAAATTATCTCCTCACTGGATCATCAAATCACCAAACTCCTGGCCTTCTCTACAACTCTTAGCCCTCTATCTGTTTCTCAAACTCTCGGCTCACTCTCTGCATTCTCTCATTTTTTCTCCTCTCTTTCTCTTGAATACCATTAAGTGCACACAATCACTCAAATATATAGACAATTTTGCACCGACACAATATATCTCACCGTACAAAAAAAAATCTTATTCCTTACTTTTTTATCTTTTCAATACTTTTTTCTTCATATACACCCCATCAAAACCCATGTGAAGCGCACACTTTTGGACAAACAAAAATCAAAAAGGATGTCAGACGATATCATCACTTTATGGCCCAAAATATCTGCCGGTCCCGCCACCATCTCTATCTTTAGTTTTCCTCCAATACAACTAATTCAATCCACACCATAAAACAAAGCCATGTGACTAAAACTAAAGCCCAAAGAATTCAAGCCAAACAATCTTTCTCTTTTTTCTCTCTAACCTCGGCTCCCTTCTCTTCTTATCACCATAAGATACAATATATATATATATATATATATATATATATATATATGCAACAAAAACCAATTCACACCTCTCTTTAAATGGGACCCGCCAAATCATTTACCTTTTTATTTCTTTCACATTTCCACAAAACAAAGGGGGAGATTGTCACGAAATTACCAAAGGGGGAGATTGTGAGATATTATTTTATTTTTGGCAATTATCATAGATAAAACAAGTCCAAGTCGAGTTGTAATTCACTTTACTAGTTGTGTAAGTTATCAAGTTCGACAGAGACTACAGAACTGAGAAGTTGTTCAAAGTTACCATGCTTGAAGATTTTTGAAGAAAAATGTAAGAACAACACTTTAGGAAGGATTATTATACTATTTCCATTTTGTTCGGAACAAGTTTTTACATTCTGTCTATCTTGAACTAGTTCAAGAATAATCGAACAAGTTCAACTTCACCAGAGTGGAAATTTTATATTCTGTTCATCTTGAACCGGTTCAAGATTTATGGAACAGGTTCAAAAAGTCATGTTCACTATACAACTTCAGTTTCCTTATCTTGGATTGTTTCCCAATTGGTCTAGAATTGTACCAAATCCTATGCACGAATTTTTCCTTATTTTTAGAGGGATTAGGTCATTCTATACTCTATATAAACTATGTCATATACATTGGTTTATTCATGGCTTTTGCATTATCAGATTGTTATTCTCAAAAAGCCTTAGGAAGATTTTTGTCTCAGAAATTCTTAGAGAATTTTCTGTGTGTCTTTCTAGAACATTTACACATAAACACTTGAGTTTAGAGTTGTGTTGTTCAAATCTTGATCATGATTATACAGTTGCATCTACATCGATCAGACAAAAGCAAATCTTCTTCTATATCAAATCCAGAAGTTGAATAGTGAAAACAATCACACTTTGAAAGGGTTGAAGCATTCGAGGAGTGTTGTCTGATCTACCTGCTACTCTTCTATAAAGATCAAGCATAAGCCTAAAGTCAAGTTGCTGTTGGACGGGGAGTCACAAAGTCAGAGGATTGTCAACAGTTGGTGTTTGATAGAACGATAGGGTATGAGCCAGAATCAAAGTTCAGTGTACTTTGTTTCAAGCATAGTGGATCGGTTTACTTTAGACTACACAGTCCACGAGGTTTTTCATATACAAACGGTTGACGTATACTTTTATCAACTGGAGTTTCCTCGCTAAAATCCTGGTGTCATCTCTAACTTTACTTTGCTTTATTTTATTGTATGGTATTAATTTGTTAATTGCTAAAATAAAGAAAGTTGGACAAACACAAAATTTGTTTTTAAATTAAACTTTCTAAGTACTTTTCGCTGCGTACAACTCACAGGCGCGTCAAGCAGGAGAAGATAATTCTAAGACTACTGGGATCTGGATGACTGTATTACAAATGCTATCAATGTACACATAACAGTCAACAGATAATATCTTGTACCCTTTTAGTTTTAACCATTAACAACATTTTCTCTTTCAATCAAATGCTAAAAGATAAAAGTTTTATAGGCGAACATACTGAGTTAAAGTTCCTAGTTGCCTCGAGTATAATCCTAAACAGCAGGTGGTTATCTGTTTGGTTACTCAAAAATTCATTCCTCAACCACAGGGGATTTCTAGTCACTAGTGTAGGAAAATTCTATCCCTCTACCACTTATGAGAGAAAAAAGATGATAAAATAAATCACAGTACTTAGAGAAAAAGCATGTATGTTGAAGATGTAGTATTTTTTTTTTTACAAACAACACTGCAAATACACTGCCTTGAATGCTATGCTCGCACTTATATTTTCAATCTAAACGGCATGGCATGTAAAATTTGAACTTCACATTATGTGTGCCATGGTGCAAGCCACTTGGGGGGAACCCATCTGTTCGGTTACTTGGAAATTCATTCCTCAATCACACGGGATTCCCTGTCATTAGAGTAGGAAAACTATGTAATGAGAGTGTAGAGATTGTAAAATAAATCACAGTACCTGAGAAAATCATGTATTTTAAAGATATGTTGTTTTTAACACACAACACTAACAAATACATTGCTTCAATCTAAATGGCCCGTGCATTAACATCTTAAGGACTAAACAAACGATCATTAAATGGTGAAACCACAATAGGACTCCTCACTGTATGATTTCCATCCTCCTCAACCCAAACAAGGGAACCAAATTTGACTGTGCCATTCTTTTCGTTCATGTACTTTATTGTCAAATTGTAGCTCTGTTTCTCATACTACTTAACAAAACGATTTTCTCCAGGCGGACAAAGATGGTGGAATGGACCGGCAATTTACAAGGCTGAGATTACACCACCCGAGCATTCCACCATCTTTGTCTCGCCGGAGAAAATCGTTTTTGTTAAAAAGTATGAAAAGAAGAGCTACAATTTGACAATAAAGTACACGAAGGAAAGAATGGCACAGTCAAATTTGGTTCGCTCGTTTGGGTTGAGGAGGATGGAAATCATACAGTACGGAGTGATCATTGTTGTTTTGTTAGTGTACAAAACAATAAACAATAAGCTGCTAAGACTAGTGATCCTGGCGCCATTAAATCCGGCTTCAGGATGCCCGGATAGCTCTGTGCAGGACCCCTTGAAGTGTAGGAAGCAACAACTGGTGCAGGTTTTGTCCCCAATATGGTTTGTTGTAACTTTATGCTTGCCTTAGTCTTGTTATAAATGAGAGGGATGTTATTAACCAAGGCACTTGCAGGGAACATGGTCTATCCAGTGATGGTTAGAAGTTAGCCCATTGCCAAGAGTCACAGTCCCGGCAAAAGAACGATCAATTGAACTGGCACCGACGGTTAAGACCCATGGGATTCCATCGTATAATGACCCAAGAGAGGGGCCATCATTTCCTGCTGAAACAGACACAAGCACACCCTTCTCCATGGCTCCAAATGAAGCTATTTGCAAAAGGGTTCTCATATAAATGGGACAAAATAACTAAAACCCATTCGTGTGAGAAGTAGCAGCAGAAAGAAAGATGATCAATTGGAGAAGATGAGAAAGAGTTGGAAGTCCCATTTTTACAGAGCTTTGAAAAAGGAGGAGGTGAACAAGAAGGGTTGAAGTCCCATTTTCACATAGAGATCCCTAACTAAGGACCGACTTTATTAGATGAGGAGGGTGCACCCTAAGTAAGTTAGGACCGACTTTATTTAAACATTGCATCACTATATGTCTTCATCTTCAGTAACTTTTTTTTTTTTTGGTTTAATACATCTTCAGTAACTTGCTATCAAGAAAAAGAAGTTTGTACAATTGTACCTATACTATTTTTAGAAATGACACTATCATTTATCTATGACGTTTTTCTACCTATGGCCAAGTTCTATCTTAAAAAATTACCTTCTAGTGTCCCCTTTCTTAGTTGGATGACAAGGGTATCAAGTGCGCCTTAATTTAGGGTCGACTTCATCCTCACATGAGATCACACTACCCTCTTCGTTTCTCTTACTTATTAGTAATGGGAATTTGTTTGTGGCCAAGGCTCATTCCTCGGATTGATTGGCTGTTAACCGCCATTAACGGATAAAAACAGTGTGTTAACAATGGTTATCAGTTATTGCTTTAGATTGGGTTGGGCTGCTCCCTTTGTTTGCCTTAATTGGGCTTCTTTGTCCTTTTAAGGGATTGGCCCACACTGTAATTATTACTTATTTTAATGTCAGTTGCTTAAAATTCCAAAAATAAAAAAATAAGATTGTCATTTAAGTCCCATGTAGCGGGAGTGAGAATGAATTTAGAGCGTAAAAATGCTAAAATTAAGTTATAAGTAGTGAGAATTTAGTGAGAATTTGAGCGAGAGCACGTTATGTATGAGAGAGAAAACGCACTCGGAGCGTGAGAGCGACACCTACTAAAAAAGATTGTATGACTTAAATTGTCATTATGATTAAATTGTACCTATAAACTCATTTACTAACATTTTTAAAAATAACATATCGTGCACGTGACCCATGATAGACTTAAAATCAAAAATTAATTTACTTAAAAAATTTATAGTAATTTATTACAGTATTATTTTGTTTTATAGTTCTAGTGTGCACACATATCAAAAGATGTACGTAATAATAAAGGGAACCTAATTGTTATATGTTTAATGTGAACCTAATTGTTGTATGTTTAAAATGAAGTTTGTCATTTTATTATATGAATATTTTTAAGTTGGCCCAGACAATCCAATCAGCGGTCGTAACAAAAGCATTGACTAGGTTTACTTCCAACAGTGATGCATTCTCCCCTCTTATATACCTCTGAAACTGTATAAAATTATCTTTTAATCCTTTGACTTACTGAACAACTCCATTTTAATCATTAAATTACAAATTTAACCTCCTAACTAAATCTACTGGACCAAACTAACATCTTCATCTCTTCTATACATATAGATATAGTTTATATATAACAACACTTACACCACCATAACTGCCATCACAACATAAAAATAAAAAATTACTATTTTTAAATAGTCAGATAACTGTACACCACCACACCCAAATACCACAATAGAAAAAATATATATATATTAAAAACAGTCATGGCCAACCCATACTTGTGCTTCCTAAACGCCACCAGAACCACCAAGATGTGATGTTTCTAATTTTCAGCATTTTTTCATTTTTCTAGAATTTTGTCGCCGCAAGGGCATTTTCATCTTTTACCGTTTTGCGTACCGGACACTACGGGACGTGCCGATCGTGTTTGGGAGTTGTTTGGGACATTTCATTGAGTCCAGGACTCTTTGAAATGTAAGGGTGATTATCTTTCCATTTTTTCTATTTTTCAGGCCGAACGGTCCCGGGTGGGACCCGCTGCCCGTACTGTTGCATCCGGGGATTTTGATTGGGTCCATTTACATTCCATGCATTTTTTTTTATGTGCCATGTGCATTTTATATAGTTGTGTATTTATATGTATTTGTGGTGTAAATTGAAGAAAAAAGAGAAAGGAAAAATAAAAAGAAAATAGGTGGGGCCCGCAAACCTTTAAAAATAGACCAAGACCACATTTTTGGTCTCTATTTTTCTTCTCTCTCCCGTCACTCTCTCTCCCCCTCTTCTCCTCCACTTTTTCTTTTTCTTTTCCTTCATATTTCAATCTTAGATCTCTATCTCAACTTTTGGAGATTTGAGGTGCCGTTTGCGGCAAATTGAAGAGCACGTCGAGGGCTTTGAGTTGATCGGAGCCAATCTCCATTTGACCACCAATTGAAGGATCTCTAAAATCCTAGGGTTTGAAGTAAATTGGGGGTTTTTAGCTTGAATTGAGGTAGGGGTCTCTAATTCACACTTTACTTACACGTTAGTGAGTTATTCTCTTGTATTTGTGGTTAAGCATGCTTAAGTTAAGTTGAATTGTTTGATTTAATGATTTAATTGTGCATATGAAGAATGTATCTATGTGTACTTGTTGATTTACATGGAGATCATGCTTAATTGTTGATTAATTGTGCCTATTATGTTTATTAAATGTGCTAGATAATGTTGTGAGTAAGCATGATAATTTTGTGATGTTAAATTCCCCATTTTATAGTATTTGTCAAAGCATGTATATGCATTCAAAGCATCGGGCATGAAAAATGGGTGAAGTAATTTTTGAAAGGAACAAAAATGGGGATTTTTGAGAAAACATTTTGAGAAAATGTTTTTGAGAAAACCCGGTCACCGCGGGGGTACCAAAGGGCCGAAGGGTTAATATAGCCTAGAGGGAACTAGGGAGATTGCCCTGGCGTGGTTAAGCTAGCTGGGCCCAAAATGACGCCACGGGGGTACCAAGGGTCAGGGACACTAGTCAATCCTTCTCTCGCGTCGCTGCGGGGTCACCAAAAGACGGATTATATTAACTGTTTGAAAATGATGGTTTTGAATGATGAAAATGGGAAGTGACATTGGCATGGCTTTACATTGCATTATATTGTGTATACTTGAGATTGATAGTTATGTGATATTATCCCGGCATCGCATAATCCCCACCTCCTATTGTTCCATTCTTTGTTTGAATTCACGGGGCTGCAAGGGGTGTGCCTTAGGCGCCACCTACTGAGCTTTACGCTCACCCCATTATTTTATATTTTTCAGGAACTAGAAAAGACATAGTAGATGCAGACCTTCCACAAGCGTGAGGATGACTAGAAGTTTACCTTATACCTTTTGTGTATTTTTCCCATTTTTTTGTAAGTCATGGCCATCTAATATAATTAAGACATTTAACCATATTTTAATGTATATAAGAATCATGTAATTGCTTGTAATGAATGGGAGAACAAAGTTTTATTGTTAGCAAATTCGATGATGGCTATCATTGTTTAATGATGGGTATTTGCCGTAAATTCGGAACTTGAGTCCATAATAGATTGAATGTGGGTTTTGTGTGCGTAGTGTACAGCCTGTATGCAATTCCAGAGAGTTTAATCCTAGGTTTACATGTTTCGGCCAGCTGATCCTCCTCATCAACCGACTGAAACCCCAGGTTCGGCCGACCGAAACACCTACACAGTGAAAGTCCCGAGAGCCATTTTCCTCACCATCGTTTCAGCCAACCAATCTTGCTTGTCAACCGACCGATTCTGCCTTGTCATCCTGCAACCATGGGTCAGCAGCTGGCTGACAGCCCCCCTTTAACCTATACTGTTTGGACCTCCTTGTAAGCTTAACTTCGGACATTTTGGAACCTTGAATTACTTTGTATAATGGTTAAGAACTTAAGAAAATTACTGGTTTGACTTTGTTGACCTCGGGTTTGGGTAAGAACCCCGGTAACTATCCGGATCCACGGATTCGGATCGTTACAAAGTTGGTATCAGAGCCTTAGGTTTGAAAACCTAGAGGACAGCGGGTAGAAGCCTACTTAGATTTGCATAGGATGTTGTTTGTGTTGTTTATTTGACTATTTGCTACTTGCTTAATACTTGAACAAGCATGCTTAACTGTCTATATGCTTACGTGCTTACGGGCTTAAATGTATATGTTAAAATGATCCTTGTGTAATATTGCATGCTAAGTATTGTCACGGTATCATTTCATGATTGAGTCATCCAAGGTAAACCTTAGTGTCATATTTTGAACCGTTTTTCTGGTTTTATAGCACGATGTCACGGCGTGAGGAACAAAGGGAAGTTGGCCCTAGGCCGACTAGGGGTGATGTTAGTGAAAGCTCCAGCTCCAATCCGGAGGAGCTAAATGATGAGGACACACTTCGTAGGGACTTGATTCCCCCAAGAGTTGTCCCCACAAAGAGGGAAAATGTTGAAGCACCCGTAGAAGTGGGTGAAGGTTCTATAGCGCTGGAATTGAATCGTTTGTTACAAAGTGCCATGAGGGCAACAATTGCGGCTCAGTCACAGTCGGCACCACAACCTACAGTCCAAGTTCAGGAGATGCCAGCCCAGAAGCGTCTTAAGATCATTAAGGGATTTTCTTAGTCAATACCAGTTATGTTCGAAGGCGATGCGGATCCAATGATAGTAGACGACTATATGGATCAAGTTGAGACTCAATTGACCTCAATGGATGTGACAGAGGACCATTTGAAGATCATCCTAGCAACTTACAAGTTTGCTAAGGATGATAAGCTCTGGTGGAAGACGGTTACGAATCGGCATAAAGTGGAAGAAATGAGTTAGGAAAAGTTTAAGGAATTGTTTTATGAGAAGTATTTTTCGCTTTTTAAAAGATGGGAGTTGAAGGACTAGTTTCTTGGCCTCATCCAAGGCAACATGTCAGTGGCAGAGTATGAGAACAAGTTCACTTCACTTTCATGCTTCGCTCCGGAAATGGTGAGAGATGAAGTTGATAAGACTCGGAAGTTTGTTTCCGGTCTTCATGGCAGAATAAGGCCGTTGATAATGGCACAGTTTATCAAGGTTTATTCTGAAGCAGTAGAGAGGGTTTTGATGCTTGAGGCCGATATCAAAGACAAGGATGCAAGGAGGGAACAGTGGAAACAGAAGAGAGGTGCAGGGCCATCTTCAGAAGGGTCTTCTTAGAAGAAGAACAAGGGTGGTTCATTTCAGTTTCAGGGGCAGCAGCCGGCACGATCTGCTCCTACCACTCCTTTACCAGCTGGGTCTGACAAGAGTGGAGTCGTATGTTTTCAGTGTCAGCAGCCTGGGCATTACAAGTCCAGTTGTCCCATGAAATCATCATCAGTTTCTTCAGCTCTAAGGGCTTGTTATGGCTGTGGCCAGCAGGGTCACTTGATTCGGGATTGTCCTAGTCAAGGAGCAGGTATAGGTAGTGGCAGAGGGTCACGACAGAGGCCGTCATAATCGGTTACAGTTCAATTAGGTTTTAGACCACCGCCACCACCACAGCCTGGTATGTCTTCTCAGGGTTCATGAACTGTTAGGAGGGATGCTCCTACTATGTCAGCACAGTAGTCTGGTGTTCAGATTGGTGGTTCTCAAGCACAGGCACCGCAGTGACGTGTCTTTGCACTCACACCAGCTGATGCATCTTCTGGACCGTCAGTTCTCCAAGGTATCTTTCCAATGTTTGGTTCTTGGGCTCGCATTCTTTTTGACTCTGGTTCATCTCATTCTTTCATTTCATTATCATTTGCACTTGCATCGGGGTTAGAGGTCAGTTTCATGGATCGGGCCTTGTGTGTTGATACGCCAGTTGGGGTTTTAGTATCTTTGAACAGAGTTGTGAGGGATTGTTCCATCATGATAGCCGGGCGGACTTTTGTGTTTGACCTTATCCTCCTGGAGATGACTAGCTTTGATGTCATCCTCGGGATGAATTGGTTAGTTTTCTTTCATGCCACAATAGACTGTTTCAGAGGAAGAGTTATTGTTTGTACTCCTGAGGGAGATTGTTTCTTTTTCATGGGAGATCAGAATGACTCCCAGCCTTCGTCATTGTATGGAATTCGAGAACGAAGTCGTGGAGATTATTTCTTGGCTAGTCTTCTAGCCGAAGAAGATGATATTATGGGAAAAGACTATCCGGAGGTAGTTCGTGATTTTCTGGACGTGTTTCCAGAGGATTTGACAGAGTTGCCTCCACACCGAGAAGTAGAGTTTACAATTGACTTGATGCCCGGTATCGTGCAGATTTCTATGGCACCAGTTGAGTTGGAAGAGCTGAAGAAGCAACTTGATGATTTAAGGATGAAAGGTTTCATCCAACCGAGTGTGTTGCCGGGGGGCTCACCGGTCTTGTTCGCTAAGAAGAAAGATGGTTCTTTGAGGTTGTGCATTGATTATCGGAAGTTGAATCACGCCACCATCAAGAACAAGTATCCTTTGCCAAGGATAGATGATCTATTTGATCAGCTGAGGGGAGCCAGTTGTTTCTTGAAGATTGATTTGAGGTCTAGCTACTATCAGTTGCAGGTTAAAGATGGGGATATTCCGAAAATAGCATTCCATACACGGTATGGACACTATGAGTTCCTTGTTATGCCTTTTGGTTTGACTAATGCACCAGTGGTGTTCATGGACTTGATGAACCGCGTCTTTCACGATTACTTGGACCAGTTTGTGGTAGTTTTCGTGGACAACATTCTTGTGTATTCACGGACTCGGGAAGAGCACGAGATCCATTTTAGTACTGTTCTACAGATTTTACGGGAGCACCGATTGTATGCCAAATATGAGAAGTGTGAGTTTTGGCTACAAGAGGTGAAGTTTTTGGGGCATGTTATTTCGGAAGGTGGAGTGTCAGTAGATCCATCAAAGATTGAGGTGGTTTTGAATTGGGAGCAACCCAAGAATGTTTTCGAGATCCGGAGTTTCCTTGGTCTAGCGGGCTATTATCATAGATTCGTGAAAGATTTCTCCCGTTTGGCAGCTTCTATGACCCGTTTGGCCTGAAAATGAATCAAGTTTGTGTGGAATGAAGCCTGTGAGTCATCTTTTCAAGAGCTAAAGACAAGATTGACTATAGCTCCAGTGTTGGTGATACCTGAGCGTGGCTTGGGTTATGTGATTTATTGTGATGCTTCACGTGATGGTTTGGGATGTGTGTTGATGCAAGATGGTAGAGTAGTGGCTTATAAGCCTCGACAGTTCAAGACTCATGAGTACAACTACCTTACTCATGATCTGGAGTTAGTGGCAGTCGTGTTTGCCTTGAAGTGTTGGAGACACTACTTGTATAGCGAAAGGTTTGAAGTGTTTTCAGACTACAAGAGTCTCAAGTACCTTTTCTCCCAAAAGGACTTGAACAATAGACAGAGAAGATGGGTTGAATTTCTGGAAGATTACAATTTTGATTTGCAGTATCATCCGGACAAGGCAAATATGGTGGTAGATGCCTTAAGCCGGAAATCTCGTGAAACTTTGGCCGGATTAGCTATTCGGAAGTGGAAGATGCTTAATGATCTGGCAGAGATGGGATTGTATTGCGTTGACGACGATGGTTGCGATGAATCGACATCCTTGTTTAGTCTTATGGCTCAGCCTACTCTTGTTGTGAGAGTGATTGAGTCACAACGACAGGACTCGGATTTAGATGCCATCTACGCTTTAATCTCCAGCGGTGAGATAGTGAAAGATTGGACCTTGCATACAGATGGGGGTCTACGGTTCAAGGGTTTGTTGGCGGTTCCCACGGTTTGTCGTGAGGACGTCTTACAGGAGTTTCACACTTCCCGCTTTGCAGTTTATCCAGGTGGTACTAAGATGTATCACAATTTGAGGCGTCAGTATTGGTAGAGTGGAATGAAGAAGGATGTTGCACAGTTTGTGGCTAAATGCCTTACCTGTCAACAGGTGAAGGCCGAGCATCAGAAACCGGCTGGGTTGTTGCAATCATTGCCTGTAGCGCAATGGAAATGGGAACATATTGCTATGGATTTTGTGATAGGACTTCCAAGGTCACGGAGAGGCAACGAGGCCGTATGGTTCATCATTGATAGACTGACCAAGACGGCTCACTTTTTGCATATAAAGGCAACAGATGATGCAGAGGCACTTGGTAATTTTTACGTGAAGGAGATTGTAAGGTTACATGGAGTCCCACTAACCATTGTCTCAGATAGGGATGCCAATTTCACTTCGAAGTTCTGGGAGGGACTTCAAGCAGCTTTTGGTTCAACATTGCATCTTAGTACGGCATTCCACACACAGACAGACGGCCAGTCGGAGCGTACTATCCAGATTTTGGGGATATGCTTTGGGCATGTGTGTTTGACTTGGGAGGTAGTTGGGAAGATCATCTATCGCTTATTGAATTTGCCTACAACAACAGTTATCAAGCAAGCATTGAGATGGCTCCATTTGAGGCGTTGTATGGCAGACCCTGTAGATCTCCAGTTTGTTGGACTGGGGTAGGTGAGACAGCTACCTTGGGACCCGATATCGTACTAGAGACTACGGAGAAGATTAAATTGATTAGATAGAGATTACTCACAGCTCAAAGCTGACAAAAGAGCTATGTAGATAGGTGGAGACGGCCGCTATCTTTTGAGGTGGGAGACCACGTTTTTCTACGAGTTTCTCCACGGAAAGGGTTGATGAGATTTGGGAAAAATGGCAAGTTGTCACCACGATTCATTGGACCGTTTGAAATTCTACACCGTGTAGGAGAAGTTGCCTACAGACTTGTTTTGCCACCACAGATGGACAAGATTCATAATGTTTTTCATGTGTTGATGTTACAGAAGTACGAACTGGATCCATCTCATGTGTTGGATTAGGTTAACGTGGACATTGATGAGGATGTCTCCTATGAAGAGGGACCAGTGCAGATCTTTGACACACGGCAGAAGGTGTTAAGGGACAAAACAATACAGTTAGTGAAAGTTCTTTGGAGACACCACGGAGTCAAGGAGGCTACTTGGGAGCTCGAACAGCAGGTTCGCTCTAGGTACCCAGAGTTGTTTCTACCCCCAGGTATGGCTTGATTTTGGGGACGAAATCCTTTTAAGTTGGGGAGATTGTGATGTTTCCAATTTTCAGCATTTTTTCATTTTTCTGGAATTTTGTCGCCACAAGGGCATTTTCGTCTTTTACCATTTTGTGTACTGGACACTACGGGGCGTATCGGTCGTGTCTGGGAGTTGTTTGGGCCATTTCATTGAGTCTAAGACTCTTTAAATGCAAGGGTGATTATCTTTCCATTTTTTCTATTTTTCGGGCCGAACGATCCCGGGTGGGACCCGCTGCCCATACTGTTGCATCCGAGGATTTTGATTGGGTCCATTTGAATTCCATGCATTTTTTTGATGTGCCATGTGCATTTTATATAGTTGTATATTTATATGTATTTGTGGTGTAAATTGAAGATAAAAGAGAAAGGAAAAATAAAAAGAAAATAGGTGGGGCCCGCAAACCTTTAGAAAATGGACCAAGACCACATTTTTGGTCTCCATTTTTCTTCTCTCTCCCCCTTTTTTCCTCCATTTTTTTTTTTTTCTTTTCCGTCATATTTCAAACTTAGATCTCTCTCTCAACTTTTAGAGATTTGAGGTGCCGTTTGCGGCAAATTGAAGAGCACGTTGAGGGCTTCAAGTTGATCGGAGCCAATCTCCATTTGACCACCAATTGAAGGATCTCTAAAATCCTAGGGTTTGAAGCAAATTGGGGTTTTTAGCTTGAATTAAGGTAGGGGTTTTTAGCTTGAATTAAGGTAGGGGTTTCTAATTCACACTTTTCTTGCACTTTAGTGAGTTATTCTCTTGTATTTGTGGCTAAGCATGCTTAAGTTAAGTTGAATTGTTTGATTTAATGATTTAATTATGCATATGAAGAATGTATCTATGTGTACTTGTTGATTTACATGGAGATCATGCTTAATTGTTGATTAATTGTGCCTATTATGTTTATTAAATGTGCTAGATAATGTTATGAGCAAGCATGATAATTTTGTGATGTTAAATCCCCATTTTATAGTATTTGTCAAAGCATGTATATGCATTCAAAGTATCGGGCATGAAAAATAGGTGAAGTAATTTTTGAAAGGAACAAAAAGGGGGATTTTTGGGAAAACATTTTGAGAAAACCCGGTCGCCGCAGGGGTACCAAAAGGCCAGAAGGTTAATACAGCCTAGAGGGAACTAGGGAGATTGCCCTAGCGTGGTTGAGCTAGCTGGGCCCAAAATGACGCCGCGGGGGTACCAAGGGTCAGGGACACTAGCCAATCCTTCTCTCTTGTAACTGCGGGGTAACCAAAAGGTGGGTTATATTAACCGTTTGAAAGTGATGGTTTTGAATAATGAAAATGGGGAGTGACATTGGCATGCATTGCTTTACATTGCATTATATTGTGTATACTTGAGATTGATAGTTATGTGATATTATCCCGACATCGCATGATCCCCACCTCCTATTGTTCCGTTCTTTGAATTCACAGGGTTGCAAGGGATGTGCCTTAGGCGCCACCTACTGAGCTTTACACTCATCCCATTATTTAATATTTTTCAGGAACCAGAAAAGACGTAGTAGATATAGACCTTCCACAAGCGTGAGGATGACTAGAAGTTTACCTTATACCTTTTGTGTATTTTTCCCATTTTTTTGTAAGTCATGGCCATGTAATATAATTAAGACATTTGACCATATTTTGATGTATATAAGAATCATTTAATTGCTTGTAATGAATGGGAGAACAAAGTTTTATTGTTGGCAAATTTGGTGATGGCTATCCTTATTTAATGATGGGAATTTGCCGTGAATTCGGAACTTGAGTCCATAATAGATTGAATGTGGGTTTTGTGTGCGTAGTGTACAGCCTATATGCAATTCCAGAGAGTTTAATCCCAGGTTTACATGTTTCAGCCGGCTGATCCTCCTTATCAACCGACCGAAACCCCAGGTTCGGCCGACCGAACCCCATCGTCAGCCGATCAAAACACTTGTACAATGAAAGTCCCGAGAGCCATTTTCCTCACCATCGTTTCGGCCGACCGATCTTACTTGTCAGTCAACTGATTCTGCCTTATCAGCCGGCTGACCATGTGCCATCAGCCAGCTGACAGCCCCTCTTTAACCTGTACTGTTTGGACCTCCTTGTAAGCTTAACTTGGGACATTTTGGAACCTTGAATTACTTTGTATAATGGTTAAGAACTCAAGAAAATTACTGGTGTGACCTTGTTGACCTCGGGTTCGAGTAAGGACCCGGGTAACGGTCCGGATCCACGGATTCGGGTTGTTACACAAGACAACATCACCACCACCACCACACCAAGACAACACCACCAACTAAGAAGAAAAAACAGCCTTGTCCAACTTAGCTAGACACCGCCACCACCACAATAGAATGGGGATAAAAAAAAATTAAAAACATCGATGGTTGTTTTCATCTCGCCATTCTCACCAATTTTCTTCCCTGCATTCACACCCACTTTCCTTCCCTTACTCATCTCAATCACAAATCCAACACCACCACACTGCAACAATTTTCCCCCAAATTCTACGAATTAATTTGCCCTAGCCGCCATCTCCTCTACCGCCAGTTACGTTTCCCTCCATCTGCCACCGGTAGCTCCTCTACTGGCGAGAAGATTGATGAGGGGTGTAATTTACCAAATAAAATAAATAACATAGTAAGAAAGAGGGGAATGAGAGAGATTGGGAAGTGAGAGAGGGAGTGTCAGTGACTAGATACTAAAATAAACCAAAAAAAAAAAAAAGAGTTACAGATTAGGGTAGAGAAGGAGAATTAATGATGAGGGGTAGTTCCGTTATTTAATAGGGCTGATATTTTGTAAATTAATTGAATTAGATAATTAGAGACAAATGGGGTATCATTGTTAACAAAGCCGTTGACCCACATATGAGTAACATTAACTGAAACATCAGAGGGTGTCAATGCAATTTACCCAAAAATATATATGTGAAAAACAATCATCTTTGAAAAATACGGAATTTCGTAATTGTTGTAAAAAGTACTCTTTGGTGTGGTTTTATAATCGTTTTCAACACTTGATTAGAAAATTTAAGCCCTTATTCAATTAAGTGCATTTGACTATGCAATTAGAATATTTAAGTCCTTGTCACTCAAAATATTCTATTCTTACAACACTTTTGAGAAATGACTTCTTTTTGTTTATATATATATATATATATATATATATATATATATATATATATATATTTTGACCTAGACAAGAAATTCATGTACCCAATTTATCACTGTGAGAACTCAAACCCTCGTCATTTTCCTCTAAAGACAAGGAAGTACCACTTTTAGTTTTTTTGTTTTTGTGTTTTTTTTTTAAAGGTATTAAATTATATTAATGTAAATATGATATACAGCCCAAAAGAGGGAAGCCCATATGAATGGGAGAACAAGGACCCAGCCCAATACTAACCAGAGGTTAGGCTTAAAGCACAACTATAACCCCAAACCAAAAAAGGCTTACTTATTTGATTATTGTACCTACAAACCCAATTACTACGGAGTACCATTCTTCAAATGTGTCGTTAAAACTCATCATCTTTTATGGGCAATAATAACGCTCGTCAAAAAATAAATATGCCCCGTAAAAGGGTATTTTTGTCTACATAATAAATGTATTTACGAGATGCCAATCCCTCGAATATAATTCATTTACATTAGACCTGACCCATTGTAATAAATTTATTTACAAAATGTCTAGTTGTAACAAGGGTCATTTTGTCCCACATCGGAATCGGATAGGAAAGAGATTGGGTATAAATGGGTGGGTATGCAGCCTTACCTAACAGTTCGAACTTTTGGATAAATAGGCAAGCGCCCACCCGTTACAGTTGGTATCAGAGCCAAACCCAATCCTTGATCCGGTGCCACGCCAAGCGCCCGGCCCGGAAGGCGTCCGGGTGAGTCCACCCGGGTAGGCAGGGTGGCCCAACCGCAACGAGGGCGTTGCGAGTTTGGGTGGGGGAGAATGTAACAAGGGTCATTTTGTCCCACATCGGAATCAGATGAGAAAGAGATTGGGTATAAATGAGTGGGTATGCAGCCTTACCTAACAGTTCGAGCTTTTGGGTAAATGGGCAAGTGCCCACCCGTTACACTAGTCCATTACAAAATGCCTAGTTCCCCGTTAAAAATTTATTTACGTCACGCATTGCCCGTTACAGGGTTTCTTAGCCCTTGTAAACCCTCGTAAATATAATAAAATTTCGTTTTTTTAAAAAAAGTAAAATAAAAGCACCCTCAAATGCTAACTAATCATCCACACATGACTTGTATTGCCAACAATTACAACCAAACACTATACAATGCAAACAAATCTCACATACAACGCCAATAAGTAAAGGAATCCATTGAAAATACACCATTGATATCAAAAGACTAAAGACATTTTTGCAATGTTCAATGTGCCAAAATAAAAATAAATAAATAAAAGGAATTCCATATATGAGAAAGACTTTCAATTTTTCCTAACACTCTAGTTGAACAATTCATCAATGTTCAATTATCATTCAATTCAAAAACCTAGCACTCCTACTCACTCCCATATGGATCTTCACATGTTCATTTTCTGGCACGAGTTGACATCCAATTTTTCATACACAGAAAGTGCCTTGTTGTCCATGATAGATATTAAGTGCTACAAAACCCAAGCAAGTATCTGCATCACACAAGTCTAATAATGTTAAGAACTTGAAGGGAAAAAAAAAAAATAGAGAGGAACACTAAGCAAATGACCAAGTAGAACTAACTCAAGTGGAGATAGAAACATAGTGAATAAAGCACACCAATAGAAGCAAAATACCACACACACACACACACACATATATATTTATTTATTTATTTATAGGAGTCAACGTCAGTAGAACCACAGGAGCCCCATCAAAACTATTAGCATCATAAATACATTGACCAGCATATTCATAGCAACATCATAAACTCAACCACAACTTCACCTCCAACTCAACAACAGTTTCATGATTCTTTTCTTTTTCCTTTTGTTGGATTAGAGAATTAATGAACACAATCAAATTGATCAAATTATAGTTACAGATCATACAAATATTCTAACACATCTTAACTTATTATTTATTAAAAAATTATTATTTCTCAAAGTTTAGAACCAAATATTTGCAAGACTAAGGGAGGTTCATTCTGCCTAAAATCATTTAAAATAGAACAATCACAAAATAAAAAGGCATCAATACAATATAATCACTACTATCAATTCTTTTTTTCCAATTTTGTTCCAAAGATATCAGGTTCTCTTTCATCCTGGAGTTTACTTAGGAGACTATAGCAGCAGTAACTCTACACTACATTGTAATGCAATACGTATATACAAACTACAAAGCATTTTATTTACAAATTAGTCAAAGTGTTTCCAACTATGGTCAGTTCCATCATATTATATAAGCTAGTTTATGTATGGGGATCGTAAAAGCATCATATATTCTCCTTCTGCAAAATTGAAACCAACCTGCTATTTAAAAGACTATCAGAACCTGAGTATTCCAATTTCCTATCAGAAAAATTCTTCTAAAACATCATCCTACCTAAAACATACTAAATAAAGGACAAACAAAACAGAAAAGCAGACTCAAAAAGCAAGAATAAATTGCCTTGACCACATAAGTTTTTAGTGAAAAATGAGGTCAACAAGTATCCTGCAAAATCATTCACTTACTCAGCAGTTAATAATTTATCATCTATTGGTACAACAGTATATTATTGAATTGTAGAACATGGTGAGAACAAGGGTTCGAAAATTCAGATCTAATAACAGTTAAATGCTGCGCACTTTGTACTTGTCATTAATCCTAATTAAGCTACGAAACAGAATTGAAGATGAGAAAAACAGGTTTGAAACTTTTGACTCTACCTTAGACTCACAATTGGACAGAAATTCATGAGCAATGACAATGTTGTTTATCTATTTTTTGCTTGATTCTTCATTTCAATAGATGCAATTGTTGGCTCTAATTATTCTCTATCGCTAATTCATTTTAAAAATTCTCATTTATGAAAACAATATATATATATATATATATACACCAATTGGAAATTGACCTGATACCTTGGATTGATTAGAAACCATGAAAATAAAATTAGGGAAATCAAATTGTACATATATTGAGCAATTAGGATAGGACCAAAATGTACCTATAGTGAAACAGAAATTTAGGTAACACACTATTGCATGTAATGTGGACATACTTTAAACATGGGCTTGAAATTAGATAAGGAGAGCCATGCAACAATCAAGGAAATGTTTTATTTTTCCTCATTTCAAAGATTACATGACCTTTAAAAACTTCAGGCAACTACATCTACAATCTTAGCACACTCTGGCCTCACATAAAAAGCCAAAGGTGTATTTTCCCCATCACGAACATAAAGGCCTAAGCAACTGACAGGGGTTTTGGCTTTTAACTTATTTTAAGAGCCACATTAGGATTTATCTCTATAATTAAGAAAACTACACAAATTACTTTACAAAAATTAGCACATGATCTAAACTCTGACCTTTTGAAGTAATCAAGAGAAATCCAATTATTAGATAACACCTATGGAAGAACACTAAAACTAAATATTTCTTAATTAGTTAGATGCCTAACTAATTAATTTCTTTCTTAATTTCTCAAAGAAGAATACAGCTTATGAGTAAATGTAAAGGATGCAATTTAGACTCTTAAACGTTGATAGTGTGTTTACTTATCCAATGACTCCTAACTAATTATGCTCAAAGTATAATACCTATACAAGAATACAATTTCGCATTTGAGTGAATGTAGAGAATATGCTGCAATTTGGAGTTTGAAGATCAGGATGAGTTGGAAAATTACAAGAAAAATTTTACTGGTTTTCCTTAAATAGTTGCTTCAAAAGGTTACCTAATTAAGAATAGCACTGAACAACATTATTAGTATGATTCCAATGTGTTCTCTACGAACAGGTCCTATTGTGAACTCTCAACAGAAAAGGTGAATAAATAAATCTAGATTGATGCATTTTCTTGCTTTGACTATCAGCATGTTAAGCTATAAGTTATAGAAATGAAGCAATTAGCAAAACAAAATAAGTTTTGGAACAACCCACAACTATAAAGTTGGAATGTGGACAAAATAATTTTTTTTTTATTTATTTTTTATTTCAATTTGCAAAAGATATATTTCACTTCATCTTAATCATGATTGTAGTGTTATTTAGTAGATATGTTAATATATAATTAATATTAATGATCTGGTATTATTGAGCATGGTTGCTGGGTAAGGAATAATTTCGAATAGGCATGGTAGTGCTGGGGGAAATGTTTCATCAAGTGCTTAGTCGAAGTGGTATTTTTTCAAGAGCTTAAGTGGTGTGTTTTATTTTCTTTCTTTGTTAAGTTGAATTTGCCTTCCTGGTCCTTGTCAACACTAGTAGCTAGCACAGAACCTTCAAGTGCTTATGTATATGTCTAGAAACAACAGCATACTACAATGAAGTTCCAACAAACCATTTTGGGGACAAAGGCTGCACCTGTTGTTGCTTCCTACACTTCAAGGGTTCCTGCACCTAAGCTATCCCGGAATCGTGAAGCCGGATATAATGGCACCCGGGTCAGTTGTCTTAGCAGCTTGGCCTCCCAATCAATATGCAGCCACAGTTGGTTTCAATACAGTTTTGGCTAGTGATTCCATTTCTCTCTGGGACATCAATGGCATGTTCTCATGCTTCTGGCGCGGCTGCGCTCCTAAAAGGCGCGCATCCAGAATGGAGTCCGGCTACTATAAGGTCCGCCATGATGACCACGGCAAACCCACGTTAGATAACACTCTTAACCCTATCCGAGACCTTGGTCTGGACCTCGAAATAGCCTTCACCTCTAGCTATGGGGGCAGGACAGGTTGATCAAAACCGGGCACTTGACCCGAGTCTTATATATGATGCAACTCCACAGGACTATGTGAATCTCCTCTACTCCATGAATTTCACAAAGGCACAAATCTAAACCATTACAAGATCAAACAGTTACACTTGCTCCAACCCTTCTGACGATCTAAATTATCCGTCACTTGTTGCTCTGTACACTAACAAAACAACAACAAGTCCCTCGAACATTTCAGAGGACAGTGACAAATGTTGGAGATGGCGCAACGACTTACAAGGCTGAGATTTAATGTCAGACTTGTAAATAATCAGTCCATCTCCAGCATTTGTCACTGTCCTCTGAAACGTTCGAGTGATCATTGTTATTTTGTTAGTGTACAGAGCATAAATGATGGGTAATTCAGATCGTCAGAAGGGTTGGAGCAAGTGTAACTGTTTGATCTTGTAATTGTTAAGATTTGTGCCTTTGTGAAATTCATGGAGCAGAGGAGATTTACATAGTCCTGTGGAGTTGCATCATATATAAGACCGGGGTCAAGCACCCAGTTTGGATCAACCTGTCCTACTCCTACCCCCATTGCTAGAGGTGAGGCTATTTCGAGGTGCAGACCAAGGTCTCAAATATGATTAAGAGTGTTATCTAGTGGGTTCGCCGTGGTCATCATGGCGGACCTTATAGCAGCCGGACTCCATTCTGGATGCACGCCTTTTAGGGATAGCAGCCATGCCAGAAGCGTGAGGACAAGCCATGGATGTCCCAGAGACAAAGTTATAATCACTAGACAAATTTATATTGAAACCAATTGAGGCTGCAATTTTATTGGGAGGACAAGCTGCTAAGATTAATGACCCTGGCGCCATTAAATCCAGCTTCAGGATGCCCGGATAGCTCTGTGCAGGACCCCTTGAAGTATAGGAAGCAACAACAGGTGCAGGCTTTGTCCCCAAAATGGTTTGTCGGAACTTTATGCTCGACTTAGGTGCTGTTTGATAAAACTGAAAATTATGCACTAAAAATCTTGAGTACTGAATTTTAAGCACTGAAATTTTAAGTGCTGAATGTATTAATTTGAATACCCGTTTGATAATGTTTTAGTTTTAAGTACTAAATTCATTAATATTATTTGTTATATACAAAAGCTGAAGTCTGAAAGTTGTACAGATTACATTTTTGCCCTCAATAGATGGTACTCATAACAATTTTATATTTATATATAAAAATATTAATAAAATAATCACATTAATTCACTCAATGAAATATATCAATTTAACAATGAATAATAATGTCAAATAATCATAAATAAATAAAAAATTTATCTAGAAATATGAATTTACAGAGAAGAGGAATGCAGCTAACATTTATTTGTCACAATTGTTATAAAGGAGATGATTCAAATGATCATCTGTTCTGTGTTTGTGAATTTGCCACGGCTGTTTGGAGGGATGTGTTTGATCTGCTGCATATTGAATTTCCAGGTTTTAAAGATGTGAATCAGGTGGTGGATTGGTTTTGTCAAAAGACTGCTATTAAGTCTATCAAATCCAAAATATTAAGTGGTGTGTTTGCAGTTACATTTTGGAAAATATGGTCTATCAGAAATAATGTTCTACATAAAGGGATGAGAGATCAGAGTATGCAGGCTGCATAAGCTATAGTTTGGGAAGTTATCACATACCTAAACTTTGGTCTGGAAGATTTGTTGATTATTTTTGGCCATTAAATGTGTTGTGATTTTTTGCAACTTCCAGATTTCAGGTTGTGTCAAGTTTGGTGTGACTTCTTAGTCTGGTTTGTCCGCAGCAGTGGATGAAGACCTTATTGAGTGGACTGGTTTTTGCACCTGATTAATCCTAGCAGAGCATTTATCAATTTTTGCGAGGATAGGTTGCTTTTTGGAAATGGACTATGTCTATTCCAAGATTTGTCAAAGAGATTTATCTCTTGTTGTAATTGTGCTTTAATGTTGATTTATAATATATCAAAAAAAAAAAAAAAAATCCTATTCAGGAAAAAAAAAAAAAGATTATCTAGAAATAGAATTATATTATATAAATAATTGATGAAAATTTAAAATATATAGATTGAATTACATAACATTTATGTATATCGAAAAAGGTGCTACAAAGATTAAAGAAAGTAAAATTTAAAATATATGGATTTTGGATTACATAATATTTGTTAAATTGTTATGTATGATATCAAAAAAGATGTTACAAAGATTAAAGAAAGTAAAAGATGTTATATATTGATTTTTTATTACATAATATTTATATATGGTATTGAAAAGGGTGTTACGAAAAAAGTACGTGAAAAAGAATTCTTATCCAGGAATAGAATTCTATTATATAAATAAGTGATAGAAAATTTAAATTATATGGGCTTTGGATTATATAATATTTATGTACGGTATCGAGAAGGATGTTAAAAATATTAAAGAAAGTAGGTGAAAAAGAATTCTTATCTACAAATAGAATTATATTACATAAATATTGGTGTTAAATCAATTTGAATAGGTAACCAAAGTGACGTGTTTATAATATAATACGTAGAATTATTATTATTATTATTTTGGGAATTTGGTAAAATTATATATTTTTTAAAGAATTTGTTCTATAATGTAAAAAAAAAAAAAGGGAGTAACAATCAACCAAATATATATATAGAAGAGTCACTCTATTTCCAGATGCAGAGAGAAATTGCAAAGAGAATTTTAAAGAAATTGCAAAGAGAAGTCTAGAGAGAGCGTGATTCGAGGGTAGAGTAGTCATTAAAAAAATAGTTTTAAAACCTAATCACTTACCGTCTTCTGCAACAAGCAATAAGCAACCCTTTCCTCGCTTAAAATTTTGGCCTCTTTTAAGCGGTACCTATCATATTAAGCGGTATCCTAAAATTTTATTAAACACTTATTTTAAAAAATCACTTACCGTTTTCTACATTCAGTGCTGAAGTAGGAAATCAAACAGACCCTTAGACTTCTTAGACCTTTTGGCATATTTGAAAACTACCTCTGCATCTTTTGAGCCAATCACAACTCCAAGATAGGTGAAACCTTCCACCTCGGCCAAGTGTGGATCATCACAGATAAAGATGGCTGAAGTTGCCATTGACAGACTTGCAACGATGTAGAGAGAATCAGTGTCCCCGACATCACATATGAGGATGCCATCATCAGGGGGTTTAGACAACAACCCAGTTGAATTGCAATGTGATGAAGTCTTGTTGTAAAAAAGAGGTTTGTCATTAACCAAAGCACTTGCAGGGAACATGGTCCATCCAGTGATGGTTAGCCCATTGCCGAGAGTCGTAGTCCCAGCAAAAGAACGGCCAATTGAACTGGCAGCGACCGTCAAGACCCATGGGATTCCACTGTATAATGACCCAAGAGAGGGGCCATCATTTCCTACTGCAGTAGACACAAGAACACCTTTCTCCATGGCTCAAAAGGAAGCTATGGCAAAAGGGTCCTCATACAAAGGGACAACACCATCAACACCCATCGAAATTGACATCACATGGACGCCATCAGCCATGGCATGGTCCACACCAATGAGATAATCAGAGGCATAGCAGTCCTCAAATTCGTTTGAGCAGACCTTGTCGATGCCACCCAAGCACGCAGGGCAACCCCTCTTGCAGTCCCAGAAGCATAGCCAAAGTAGGATGTGCCTTCGACATAGTTTCCCGCAACTATGGAGGAAGTGTGTGTCCCATGACCCTTTGTGTCCCTCGCCGAGTTCATGCTAATGGTAATGTTAGGATTTGCTGCCATGACGCCCTTGTAAGTATCCAACTCCAATGAGCTTGGAGTTACATAATGAAGAATTGAAATCTTGACCTTCTTGGCACATCCCCTTCTATCTTTTGAGCACTTTGGTCATTCCATCGTCGTTGAAGCTCCGGCTCTCAGGCCACACGCCGGAGTCAATGACACCAACGATGACATCTTGACCGTAATTTGAAGCCGGCCACAGGATTGAGGAAGAGGAATTCAAAGGTGTGAGTGGTGTGAAGAGTGACAATTTTGTCAGCAAAAGCCGAGACAAAACCGGGGGACTTTCTTAGGGTGTTCAGCTCATCTTGGGAGAACACAGCACTGAAACCAGTGAAAGCAGTGTCATAAGCATAGATAAGCTTTAGGGTGGATTGGTGGTCATTTGTTGGTGTGTGAGTGGCGGGTTTTGTGGAGTCAACGATGGCAGTGTACCAGTGTTGGTGGCTAGAAAAGACCTTGGGCATGTAGGACTTGTCCATGTGAACAATGTAGGTGAATCTCTCCATTGCTTTTGAGTGAGAAGCAGCAGAAAGAAAGATGACCAAGAGGAGAAAATGAGCACTAGTAAGAATTCCCATTGTTGCTTTCACTACTAGTACTAGAACTTTGGGTGTGTCATTGTTTATATAGAAATTGTTGGCCTGGATCACTAGGGTTATATCCACAAATCAGTACATGAACCCTAAAAACTTTGCCAGGCCATGGTTTTATGTTGGGCCCACAGCTCTAACCGGATTATTGAATACAGCTCTAACTGGATTATTGAATGCAGGACTGTTGAGAATAATATGTTGTGGACTGTTGAGAATAATATGTTGTTGTTGTTGTTGACTTTGCCAGGCCATGGTTTTATGTTGGGCCCACAGCTCTAACTGGATTATTGAATACAGCTCTAACTGGATTATTGAATGCAGGACTGTTGAGAATAATATGTTGTGGACTGTTGAGAATAATATGTTGTTGTTGTTGTTTCTTGTTCTTGTTCTTCTTCTTGTTCCCATTGTTGCTTTCACTACTAGTACTAGAACTTTAGGTGTGTCATTGTTTATATAGAAATTGTTGGCCTGGATCACTAGGGTTATACCCACAAATCAGTACATGAACCCTAAAAACTTTGCCAGGCCATGGTTTTATGTTGGGCCCACAGCTCTAACTGGATTATTGAATACAGCTCTAACTGGAGTTGTTGTTCTTGTTCTTCTTCTTCTTCTTCTTCTTCACACAGACGAAACAAATTGAGTTTATGATATTACTGTGTGTGTGACAGATGATACAATCCAAGTATATATAGCTGAATGTGTTCAATAGATACAATCCAAAAGCCTGTTGCGGCTCAAAATTGGTGGCGGCTTAGTTTCTCGTGGACCAGCTGCATGTTTACCAATTAATTGCTGAAACTTTTCCTAAACCTGACTCTCCTTCAATTCATCAGGTGAAACCATGAAAGATTATTACCAGAATCAAAATAAGGAATTGTCAGCTAGAATTGCAAAAAAATTATTCTGACATTCAAAAATGGGAAGAATTGATACTGTACAGAAGTCATTTTGCGATAGTCTTCTGAAGAACCAATTTCATGAACTACAAATCTTTCCTAAGCCCAGATGTATGTATCCTACTTCAACTCTTGGTTGAGTCTATTAAAAAAATCGATCCAACCCTGATTGCTGATTCCACTACCACTTTGCCTGTAACACCATCTAATTAGGACACTTGAAACTTAGATTAAAGAAACTAATCCTCCACAAACAAACGAAAACAAAAACAAAACAAAACCAAAAAAAAAGTTTTAGAAATAAGGATGATGATGAATATTTAAACAAAAAGATATGAAGTCATGCATCTCAGCAGTATATTGGACTATTACCCATAATTGTTCAGCATTTAAGAGTGACTTCAAATGAAAAACTAAGGCAAATCAAAACTTTTGGGTTCTAAAATTAACTTACGGATTGCTAAGAAAAACAGGAGAGAGTTAATTAAAGCCACTGACCTGAGGCAAAGCCTTGGCGGTAGGTAGGAAGCGAGGTGATGAACCAGAAGTAACAAAAACAAATCACTTTAGCATCTTAGAGTTAAAAGACAATAATGTAGGACAACTTACAGTTTTGAATGTTTTCGAGACAATAGCTTCCTCTGCTTGCTTCTGAGGCAACACTGTCTTCGATTTGCTCTAAAGAAGACATCTAAATTCAAGAAGATCTGAAACACAAAAAGACACTAAAGATTAAAAAGACCATTAGCCAGTACCAACCATAATTCATTCAATGAGTTTTATGGACTGCACCACACCTGGTAGCAAACGGCCTCAAGCCAAATGACCTGAAAACAAAGGACACGTGCATTGCTGATGTTATGTCCATCACATGGGCCAGGAATACAAAATCCGGTACCCTTCCATTTTTACCTGCATTAAAATCAATGTTAATTTTATTTCATTTGCATCTTCATACAACATAATATATATATATATATTATGTATTTTGATATATAGGTAATGGAGAATTAAGTCCTGCTTGTCATGAAGAAAACGGTGGCACCGGGTAACTAATTCAAGCATCAATGGTGATAATAAGACTAGATAGGACAATGACTTGCCACAACCGACCTCATTCCTCTAAAGGAATACTATGGATGTGGAAAAAAATAAAATAAAATGATTATATACAGCCAATTACCTGAAACCCGTAAGTGTGAATATTGTTTGTCCACGCTTTTACATTTTTTCACTGCATTAAATTGTATTTTTTTGCTCGAGTTCATTAACCAATGCATGCATTCTGTAAATGTACCTCAAGTACTTCTAATTTGATATAAAATTACAACTAACATTTTTATATCAAGATAATAGATAAGATATTGCATTCAAAAAATGTAGTGGCCCCTGTCAAAGTATAAAGGGCCAGAAGGGAGAGGGACTGGGGAGAAGGGTCTAACTTACCTAATACAGAGAAGAAAAATCATAAATCCAGCTGATATTTGAAAATAATACTCAAGGAAGTGACTTGTCAATTGGAGATAAGATGCCAAAAATGGTGTCAAGCTCATAGTTGTCAAAGGCGCCGAAGGCATGCGCCCGAGGCGCAAGGCGCATACAGGCGTGGTAATTGCACCTGTCGTACAGCCAGGCGAAGCCCTTTGATGAGGCGTGCGCCTTTAATGTACAGGCAAGGATCCCAAGGCGCAAGGCAGGCGCACCTGATTAAAGTTTCCTTTTAAATGTATTTTTACTTGCAGGTTATAAAAGGAAAAAGGTATATATACCTTATAAGAGTTAATACAGGCTGTGGAAGTCAATTTTTGACCAACTTGACCCAAAACAAAAAGGAAAGTGAATCAAAAAGAGAAAGAGAGTGAATGAAAAGAGAAAGAAGACTAGGGCTCGCTAGTTGCAACGGCGAAGTCTGCATCGCTGCGATTGAAGACCTCTTTGTCTCATAATCTCATCTGCTCAAATTGAAGACATCAGGTAAGCTCTCTTTATCTTCTCTCTTCTTTTCTCTCTCTTCTTCTCTCTCTCTTCTTCTTCATTTTTTTTTCATTTTTTTGGTTTGTTTCTCTTATCTTCTTCTCCTTTTTTCTGAAATCTTTGGTAATTTTGTTTTTTTCCTTCTATTTTTTTTTTGGTTGCGGTTCTTTTTGGCTGCTCTCAGTCTTCGACTGAACTCCCTATTTTTTTAAAAAAATCTGTTTCTCTGCACCTCTTACTTTTCTGAAATCTGTTGGTGTTACCCTTCTTCTTCTTCAGCTGGAAGTCTGGAACTGGAAGCTCTGTTTTTCTTTTTTAACAAATCTGTTTCTCTGAAGTCTGAACTTATTTTTTTTTTTTTTGGCTGCTACTCTTCTCCTTCTCAGTTTCCACAGTCGAGTCCAGAAGAGAGAAGAAGAAATCTCTGTTCTGATTATTTTGTTTTTCTGAAATCACAGCACTATTAGCATGTTTTTTTTTTCTTCTGAAATCTCTGCACTTGCCTTTTTCCCTGCAGGCTGTAGTTGAAGGTTAGGTCTTATGTGCATGACCAATTGCCAAAAACATAAACCCACACACACATTTTAAGTGATGATCAAAATTGTGATATGTTTACTGATGATGATGATGATGATGTTTAGATCCTTTGGTGTTGTCTTCTTAAGAATTTAGGAAGAAGTGAACATTTCTATGTTTGTTTTGGTTTTATTTAATTAGTTGACTTTTGCATCTTTATATTAGTATGTTTGTTACTATTGAACGTAGTTCCCTTTTGCATTTTTATGTTAGTATGTTGATTATTAAACTCAAGCTTTTGGTTTAAATGATTTTGCATCTTTATATTTACTATTGCCTCTTTATTAGATATCATTTTTAATTTTTTCTCAACTTGCGTCTCACTTCACTCGGGTGCGCGCCTAGCCTGCGCCTCAGGCTCCAGGGGACCTTGGCGCCTTGGTGCGCCTTGAACCTTTAACAACTATGGTCAAGCTTTAAAAACAAAAATATACATAGCAAAGAGATTGAAGGGCTAAACAAAGCAAGCAAATATCTAAGCTCACCAACTAATTTAATCATGCATACTTTAATCGCGAGGAAACTTAGTTTTGTGACTTTAAATCTTACTTTTAGAAATGGCCACCTCATGATTCATTCAATGAGTTTTATGGACTGCACCACACCTGGTAGGAAACAGCCTCGAGCCAAATGACCTGAAAACAAAGGACACGTGCATTGCTGATGTTATGTCCACCACATGGGCCAGGAATACAAAATCCGGTACCCTGCCATTTTTACCTGCATTAAAATCAATGTTCATTTTATTTCATTTGCATCTTCATACAACATAATATATATATTATGTATTTTGATATATAGGTGATGGAGAATTGAGTCCTGCTTGTCATGAAGAAAACGGTGGCACCGGGTAACTAATTCATGCATCAATGGTGATAATAAGACTAGATAGGACAATGACTTGCCACAACTGACCTCATTCCTCTAAAGGAATACTATGGATGTGGAAAAAAATAAAATAAAATGATTATATACAGCCAATTACCTAAAACCCGTAAGTGTGAATATTGTTTGTCCACGCTTTTACATTTTTTCATTGCATTGAATTGTATTTTTTTGCTTGAGTTCATTAACCAATGCATGCATTCTGTAAATGTACCTCAAGTACTTCTAATTTGATATAAAATTACAACTAACATTTTTATATCAAGATAATAGATAAGATATTGCATTCAAAAAATGTAGTGGCCCCTGTCAAAGTTTAAAGGGCCAGAAGGGAGAGGGACTGGGGAGAAGGGTCTAACTTACTTAATACATAGAAGAAAAATCATAAATCCAGCTGATATTTGAAAATAATACTCAAGGAAGTGACTTGTCAATTGGAGATAAGATGCCTAAAATGGTGTCAAGCTTTAAAAACAAAAATATACATAGCAAAGAGATTGAAGGGCTAAACAGAGCAAGCAAATATCTAAGTTCACCAACTAATTTAATCATGCATACTTTAATCAGCGAGGAAACTTAGTTTTGTGACTTTAAATCTTGCTTTTAGAATGGCCACCTCACAAGACCATTGTCATGGCCATTTTTCATTGTAAGTTACAATATTTGTACAAACACATGCAAACTGTGTGGATACTTCTGGAGTTTAAAAGTTTTTATCTATTAATGTATATAAGTAATATAGATTCAAATTAATTCAAACCATTAAAGTTGACCTCGCTGTAAAAGCACTTCCCAGAACTAACTGTCAAACAAGGAATTAAGGTCCTGAAATGTCAGGTCAATTACAACAATTACTACCATTATTTGCTCTGAAAACCCTAAACTTAGAACACAAACACAAGTGCGTACACACCCCTACACATACATATATATACAAACATATAATGGCATACAAAGAAAAACAATACAATGACACAGCAATAAATCAATTTGTGAGAACCACCAAAGAAGTTCAAGAAATCAATTTGAGTCCTTGAGATTAATGAAATTTTTATATACCTGGATGAGAGAACCACCAAAGAGTGAAGAGACAGAGCAACACAATGACAGGAATAGTGTGGATCGAACAATCCCGACTTCGATTTTTCCCTCTTGCCAATGCCAACGAGATTCGTTGATCGGAAAATAGGTGAATCTGCCCATCCTACTCCTCGGATTAGCCTAAGCCAGCTGCATTATGTCGACGATGTGGTGGTCGTCTGAATCTCGAGATGAGCTCGTAGCTCTCTGCATCATCGATTGACTCAGTGTATGTGCGTGTGTGTGAGAGAGAGAATTAGGGTTTATAGACTGAGAAGAGATTTAAGAGGGGACGGAACTGTGAGTATGTTACTTAGGAGAATTAGGGGGGTGGTTAGGACCATGTTAAGGATGAGTGTGGGTAATGGAATGCATACTTACTTCTGGGAGGATAATTGGCTTCAAGGAGGCCCTCTAGCTCTGAGAGCTTCATTATTCACCATCAGAGACTCATCAATCGCCCCTAGACAGGAACTTGTAACTCTTGTTACCAATGATGAACGGAATTTTCCTGCCCACATCTTGGGGCTTTTCCCTGAACTATTGATGCTTGCTCCTCCATCTGATGAAACTGATTCTGCCATTTGGGTTCCCTCACCCACCGGCTCATCTGGTATGGAACTCATTCTCAATTCCAAGATGCAAATTTACCTTATGGCTGGCAGTGCAAAATCGGCTCCCTACAATTGATAGGAACTTCGGGCAATCCACTCTGGGATCAACCTTTTGCCATCTATGCCAAAATGTCGATGAATCACATGCGCATCTGTTCTTCGATTGCTCCTTTGTCCGACCAATTTGGAGGATAAATGTGGAATCTGCCATCGGAAAGCTTCATGGATTGAACTGGTGGAATGGGCTTCACTTCATTGGACGTGTCGATCCTTACGAAGTTCGACCAATAAGCTTGTACTATCTACCGCAGTTAACCGAATCTGGATGGAACGGAACAATCGGGCCTTCAAATCGCTGCGTACCTCTCAATCCATGGCGTTGAAGCAAATCACGGATATGGTGAAACAACGACGGACTCCTCGTGGGCTAGAAGGATGATCTCTGAATAGGAACTCCCAGAGGCCTTCATTCGCCTTCCGGCGAGCCGCCGGACTGACCCAACAGGGGCCGGCTCTTCTCGCCTCTCTTTGCGCTGTCTCCGGAATTGTTCATTGTTGACGCGGACATACTTGTTTACATGTTTGTTGGGCTTCTAGACTACCAATGTCTTTGTTTTCATGTTGGCTGGGCTGGGCTTCTGCTTCGTCTGGGCTGTTTTGTCGGTGTTGAATGGGCTTTGGCCTTTGTTTGCATCTATTTCCGATGTGTGTAACTATTTTTCTTCAATACAATTTACCTTACCAAAAATAAATAAAAAAATCAAATGATAAACGAACTAAGCATAAATGTCATATTGCGAAGAATACTTGTACAAATTTTCACAAATTTACTAATAATTACTCTAAGTATCCGGTATTTAAAAAAATGGTCCTCTAAATAAATCAAAATAATTACATATTATTCTCTCATACTTAATTAAGAGTAATTAAGATATAACATAGATAAGATAAAATTAGAATGATGACTACAAAATTTCAAAAACTCATTGTCTATCCGATTCAATATATCTTACATATCAAAAACCAATCAATAAATAAAGAGCAATGATACTCACATCGAACATTTGCAATATGTCTTACATATCAAACGTCAATCAATAAATAAAGAGTAGTGATACTCATACCGAACACTTATAGTGAATTGCCTAAAAGGGTCCCACTTGTATAATTGACCAATTAAAAGAGTAAGGTGCTGTTTGATAAAACTGAAAATTAAGTACTGAAAATTTCAAGTACTGAATTTTAAGCGCTGAAACTTTAAGCACTGAATGTATTAATCTGAAAGCCTGTTTAATAACGTTTTAATTTTAACTGCTGAATTCATTAAGATTGTTTGTTATATACAAAAGCTGAAGTCTGAAAGTTGTACATATTACATTTTTGCCTTTAATATCTGACACTCATAGCAGTTTTATCTTTATAATACAAAAATATTAATAAAACAACCACATTCACTCAATGAAATATATCAATTTAACAATGAATATTAATGTCAAATATAATCATAAAAAAAATATAAATTCAAGATTGGAAAACAGGCCTTTAATACTCCAAATGTTCGCTCAATCACATTCCTCAGCTTGGTTAAATAGCTTTTCTTTTGTTCTAGGACAACCACCATTTCGAAAGTCGGCTAACCAATATCGTACATTACGATAAGGTACCATAAATCTTTGAGTGTGTGTGTATGCAGCATCACACAAATAATATTTATCTACAATGTAATATGTTTAAAATGGTTAATAAATTATATGATAAGTAAATTTTTTTTTTCCTGCATGATAAATAAATATTCAAAAATATTATTACTAAAGAAAGTAATTCTGTTATATTTGAAACATGATTCTTCTTTGAGAATAAAATTCTATTATATAAATAATTACATAATATTTATGTAAAGTATAAAAATGGTGTTAACAATATTAAACAAAATATGTGAAATTGAATAGAATTTTGTTATATAAATAATTATTTTCTATATATTGTGAATCAATATGAATATGAATGGTAACACTTTAAAATATAAATAATTACATAATATTTAAGTAGGGTATATAAATGATATTAACAATATTAAAGAAAGTATGTAAAATTGAATAAAATTCTTATATAAATAATTATTTTCTATATATAGTGAATCAATATGAATGGTAATAATTTAAAATATATTAGGTAGAATTATGTTTTTTATTTTTTTAGAATTTGTTCTATATAATTCATTTTCATTAGCAACAACAAGTAACTAAATATATATGATTATATGAGGGTAAAGTAGTCATTAGAAATTTATTTTTTAAACCCAACCACTTACCGTGTTCTGCGATAAGCTATAAGTAACCTTTCCAACGCTTAAAATTTGTAACACCCCCACATTTTACACGCATAAGTTGATCAGGCTTATACACGAAAAATGAGGAATATCAAAAACAATTGGTAATATACAAGCATGGAATACAAATTGATAATAGTAGAAGAACTTAGACAGGAAAGGAAAACTCGATAATAAAACATCCATCCATCCTTTATTAAATACAATACTCCGTTATACAACTTAGAAATCCTATGTCAAGAATCCCTATATATAAACTTGAAAGTTCAACATCGGAAGTAAATAAAACTAAAAGCAAAATAATACATGAAACTTCTACCCTGAACAAGATCGTGAGAGTAGATGAGTTCGGATGGTGCTCCCACACTGATAAGCCTCAACCTTGAAACGGGTACTGACCGTGTCCTGAAATAACAACAATGGTGGGTCAACCCCACGAGCAATTCCTCAATACTATGACCCAAATCAGAGAATCAAATAAATTAATCATTACTATTCGGAAGTATACTATATCTGTATACACCCTAATGAAACTACACAATGTCTAATATGACCTCAACCAGAATAGATGGTGATCACTTAGACTCACACGAGGTGGTTAAGTGTCTCCTTTCCCTACCTGAGAAATCAGCTATTAATACATGGTGCACGGTACTGACAACACAGACTATAAGTCCTACACAGTGGTAACGCATCTCAAGGTACTAATGAATATACTGAGCATATCACTTAGGCAACACATGCCAATAATATTAAACCACATACCCCGACAGCCACACATCTGTCTATGGCAACGAATGCATAAGGTATAAATGAGTCTCAACTTATTAGTCAGCTCACATGGTTCTATATGGCAACACATCCATATAATATAAATGCGACATAATTTATTAAGCAGACCATTTACTACCTGAAATGCACCTAGCAGAATAATAATGATTTACATATCAATAAACAACATAAATAATCCCATAATGTAGAATGGACAATTTATATGAAGAAAATCATGTAAACATTTAATTTAACATCAATGATTAGTACCATTTAAAATAATAACACAATTAATATTTAAGTATGTCATTAAATTAATAACATCCATTTAATACCGATCCGTACTGTAAACGATACAATTATTGTTTAGAAATATTAATTGGACATCATAATAATTAACAGGTAATAAAATAATAATTTAATGTCCCGTTAATTCCGAAAATACCAACCCGAGGCCCAAAAATGCAAGTTGAAGGTTCTAGAAATTACAAAACAGTCCCTAGGGGTATTCTGGACTTTTTCAGCAGCTGTAGGGGTCCCTCACGCGCCCCCACGCGCCTAGCAGAGCTTCCCACAAGTGCCGCCACTTTTCTCACACGCGTATGCGCTTACACGCGCCTTCACGCGCGTTTAGAACCAGTCACGCGCGTGCACGCGCTGCCACGCGCGCGCAATGGCCACCTGCTGACGTGGCGCTTCCTGGTTCGTTGGTTGCATCACAATTCTGTAGGCGCACTGCACTGGATTAAAATGATGATCCTAAAGTAATCATATGGCCACTGATTTGCGCGCACTATCATATGGTGTGCTATGCTACACCGAATTGATCTAAGATCAACAACCCATCTAACGGCCGCTGATCCATGCGCACACTAACCACCGTGCGCCGCATCACACCGGATTACTCCGGTCACCTTCCTCACCGCCGGTGGCCGGAAACCTCGCCGGAGGCTCGCCGGAATTTTCAAAAAAATCCTAGAAAATTCGAAAAAAATCCTTAAAGCCTTTAAATAATTATTTTTAGCTATATTTAATTACATAGGCTAATAAAATAATATCTAACACCTTAAAGAATTAATATTTCACTAATTTAATAAACTAAAAATAATAATTTATTAAAATCCTAGCATGCTCTCTATGCTCCAAAATAATCTAAATCCATTAAATAATTAATTTATTGATTCAAAGGGGAAAAGTAGATAATAACTTGCCTTATGGATTTGAAACAAATCCGCCGGTTGTGCGTAGTCGGGTAAAATTACCTACACCGGTCCAAGATTCTCTCTCTCTCTTTTCCTTTCACTTTTCTAGAATGATAACTCACTGGTATTATTTTTTTGCTCTTCTACTTACGTGAGTCTTCTCTTCAATTGGAAAGCTAAAAAGCTAATATAAATACTAACTTATATAATATAAATATTACAAATATCTAACTTATAATATTTATCCAAACATTCCCACCTATATGGCTTTAAGGCAATGCAATCTAAGTCCACCCATATGCCATAAATGAAATCCTATCCTAATATCTAATTTACATCATAACATTTGAAACATTATTATTATTATTATTATTATTATTATTATTAAATAATAATACATTACATTACAAATGTACAACTTTAATTAAGTAATATTAATTAATATAAAACATAATCAATAAAATATATAAACTAACATTATGGTATAGAGAGCATACAATCAATGATGCATGCACAAATAAATAAAATTAATTTAATAATTTAGCATACACAATTCAAAAGTGAATAAATCTACACATTAAATAATTAACCTAACACAAAATTAATTTAAATAAACTCTTTAAAAATACGGGTTATTACATTCTTCCCCCATAACAAAGGAATTTCGTCCCCGAAATTCACTATATACTGTATGAAAGAGTTCTGGATATTTGGCACGGATAATATCTTCTCGTTCCCAAGTAGACTCTGACTCACTATGATGACTCCACTGTACCCGTACCAATGGAATAGTCTTCGTGCACAGTATCTGATTCCTACGATCGAGAATACAGTAAGGTTGTTCTAAATAGGTTACATCGGGTTGCAACTCAATCTCACCCATATCAATGTGTTGATATCTGTCTTCTTCCCGTAGAAATTTTCGCAGCATGGATACATGAAAGACATTATGTACCCTATGAAGATTATCTGGTAGAGCCAGACGATAAGCTACTGCTCCAATCCGATCTGTAATCATAAAAGGACTCACAAACCGAGGCGATAACTTACCCTTTGACCCAAACCGCATTACTCCTTTCATAGGAGAAACCTTAAGTAAAACCTGATCACCAACCTTAAACTCCAAAACACGAGTTCGACGGTCGGCATAACTTTTCTATCTGCTTTGAGCTGTACGCATCCGATCCCTAATGATAGTGATCTTTTCTGACGTGTCCTTAATAAATTCAGGACCCAAAAAGCTCTTCTCGCCAACTCCAAGCCAACAAACAGGAGACCTACACGGTCTACCGTACAAAGCCTCAAATGGTGCCATACCAATAGTTTTCTGATAACTATTGTTATAAGCAAACTCTGAAAGCGGCAAATATTCCTCCCAATTGCCCTTAAAATCAAGAACACATGCCCGTAACATGTCTTCTAAAATCTGATTAACTCGCTCAGTCTGTCCATCTGTCTGAGGATGATAGGCAGTGCTAAGATAAAGTTCCATACCCAAAGCCTGCTGAAAGCTCTTCCAAAATCCTGATACAAAATTCGAATCTCTATCTGATACGATGAACAATGGTATGCCATGAAGTTTCACCATTTCTGCAATATAAAGCTTAGCATACTGTTCTGACGTAAAGTTTAAACGAACAGGCAGAAAATGAGCAGACTTGGTCAATCTATCAATAATGACCCAAATAGAATTGTGATTATGATGTGAAGTAGGTAATCCCTCTATGAAGTCCATAGAAATACTCTCCCATTTCCACTCTGGTATGGGAAGTGGCTGTAAAGATCCTGGCGGTCTCTGATGATCAATCTTAACCATCTAACAAGTGCTGCATTTAGAGACAAAGATAGCTATATCTCTCTTCATACCGACCCACCAAAACTGGCGTTTCATGTCCTGATACATCTTGTCTCCCCCTGGATGTACAGAGAACTGAGAAGTGTATGTCTCTCTCATCACAACATTTCTAAAATTGTCAGCTGAAGGAACAATTAAACGTCCCTTGTACCTCAATCCTCCATCGGTACCCATGGAATATAAAGGAACATCACCTGAAGCTAACTCCAAAACCCGATCAATACACTGTTGATCTGTGAGTTGAACTTTAATGACCTGGTGAATGATAGAAGGAGTTACTACCACACATGCCATAAAAGCGTCTGTTAACTCATCAGCAGCCTTCAAAGCATCCCACTCTGTTGCAAACAAAGCTGAAAGGCTGACATAGGGTCGGCGGCTGAGTGCATCTGCTACTACATTCGCTTTCCCTAGATGATATTGAATAGAGAAGTGATAATCTTTCACGAACTTTAACCATCTGCGCTGTCTCATATTTAGTTCCCTCTGTGTGAACAAATACTGTAAACTCTTATGATCACTAAACAATCAAAAAGTCTCCCCCAAAAGATAATGCCTCCATATACGTAAGGCAAAAACCACTGCTGCTAACTCCAAATCGTGAATTGGGTAATTAAGCTCATGAAGCTTAAGCTTCCGGGACCCATAAGAAACTGGTCGCTCTTCTTGCATCAACACACAACCCAAACCCTTCAGAGAAGCGTCGGTATATACTAAATACTCGATTCCACTCTGAGGTGTGGCTAAGACAGATACAGAAGTTAACTTACTCTTTAATTCAGTAAAAGTAGTCTGACAAGAATTATCCCACACAAATGGTACATTCTTCTTGGTCAGATGAGTAAGTGGACCCGCAATTTTAGAAAATCCCTGGATGAACCTGCGGTAATACCCTGCCAATCCTAGAAAACTGCGAACCTCTGTCGGTAAGGTAGGCTGTCCCCACTCTATAACTGCCGTAACCTTGGCTGGATCTACTGCTAACCCTTCTTCTGACACTACATGGCCCAGAAATTTGACCTCTTTCTGCCAAAATTCGTACTTCTTAAACTTTACAAACAACTGATGTTCTCGAAGTGTCTGCAAGACGGTGCGTAAATGTCTAGCACGGTCATTCTCCGACTTAGAGTAGACCAGAATATCATCGATGAACACAATGACAAATTAATCTAAGTACTCTCTGAATACTCTGTTCATCAGGTCCATAAAGACAGCTGGGGCATTAGTTAAGCCGAAAGGCATAACACGAAACTCATAAGATCCGTACCTTGTGAGAAATGCTGTTTGTGGAACATCTTATTCTCTGACTCTTAGCTGATGATAACCAGATCTCAAATCGATCTTCGAGAAGTAAGTAGCTCCCTTCAACTAATCAAACAGGTCATCAATTCTGGGCAACGGGTACTTATTATGAATAGTGACCTTGTTCAGTTCTCTGTAATCAATACAAAGACGAAGAGATCCATCCTTCTTCTTAACAAACAATACTGGTGCTCCCCATGGCGAAGTACTCCTGCGAATAAATCCCTGGTTGAGCAACTGTTGAATTTTATCTTTCAACTCTTGCATCTCCACTGGTGCCATTCTATATGGCGCTTTAGCAATAGGCGTAGTACCTGGAGCTAAATCAATGACGAAGTCTATCTCTCGACTTGGTGGCAAGTCTGGAATTTCCTGGAATACATCCTGAAATTCTTGCACTACCGAGATATTGTCAAGAGATACCGCAGTCTCTTCCTGTGAGTCCTCCTCAATAAAGAATAAATAAGTGCTAGGCCCTCTATCAGGTTGTGGTGCAACAAGAAGATACATCTCCTGTCCTGGTATAGCAAATACAATAGACTTTTCGTAACAGTTAACCTGAGCATGGTACTGAGATAACCAGTCCATCCCAAGTATAACATCATAAGAATGCATATCTAAAACTAACAAATTTGCAAGAAATCGAAGCCAGCCCATATCTATAAGAACATCATTGCAACACTCTCGTAAAATTACGCCAACTCCCAATAGTGTATAAATATTGAGAGGTTGGTCACAAAACTGAATCACCATACCAGATAAGATAACAAAAGATCTAGACACAAAAGAATGTGATGCACCAGTGTCAAACAGTATACGAGTAGATCTACTATGTATAGAAAACATACCCTCAATAGCCTGAGGAGACTGCACATTATATGGCATGAAGTTATATACCCTGCCATGGTGCAACTATTGTGGAGGTTGTCCCTGAGGAAGTGGTGGTGCTGGAAGTGCCAGAAAGTTCTGAACTTGGCCACGTGGTATCTGTGGGGCCGGTAAAGGTAAGGGTTGATTAGGTCTCGGCTGCCCATACTGTCCCTGCTTAGCTTTGGGACACATCTTGGCTGGATGCCCAATCTCCCTACAGTGATAACAACGTCCCTAAAAAGGACCTGTCTGCCTCCTCTGTTGATTTCCCGAAAACTGTTCTTGTCCAGTCTGAGGTACCCCAACTTGTCTACCCTGATTAGGAACCCCATCTCTCTGCACCTCTGTGTTTCCTTTGTTTTTCTTCCAAGGTTAATGTCCTTGAACTCTGCCCCGGTCATTAAACTTGGTACCACTACTGCTTCCACTCTCCACTATCTGGTGAGTGAAGTCTCGATTAGCCCATTTATCTCCCTTGGATTTCCGGTAATTATTCCTTATCTGGCAGTGCTGTAAAGTAGCATTAACCACCTGTATGTAAGTAGTATATGCAGGACTACCTATGATCACCATTTTAATTGGCCATATTAACCCCTTAACAAAATGGTCTCTCTTCTTTTCTTCAGTATCCACCTCCTCTGGTGCGAATAAAGACAAATTGATAAACCTCTGTTCATATTCGGCCACAGTCATATCCCCCTGTTGTAGATCCAGAAATTCGGTCTTCATCGTTGATCTTACTGACAAGGGAAAATACTTGCTATCAAAGCGAGTCTGAAATTCAGCATATGTCAACCTGGTCCTCTCTTCAATGGTAGTGATAGACTCCCACCACTGCAACACATTGCCTATCAGCATAAAAGTAGCTAACATCTGTTTCTGCACTTCGGTACAGACTACCATCTGAAGATGACGTTCGCTCTCTTGTTTCCACTGATATGCTAACATGACATCTGTGGACCCTGCAAATGATGGTGGATTCCCTCTGATGAACGAGTGATGAGTTTTGTCCCATGACATTGGCTGTGCTACTGGTTTAGGAACATGTGCTATCGGAGGAGGTTGCTGGTTTCGTAGAGCAGATGCTACTCCTGCTGCTACAGCTCGTGCAATGATATCAGCAACTTGAGGAGAAAATTCCTGATTCTCATCTTGATTTAGGGAAATACTTCAATTTCTGTTCGCACTCCTTGTCCCACGTCTAACCATCCTTCTGTCGAATTAGAAAATCTAACGTCAGTACATTATAATGGACCGACTAAAAGAGTACCAAGAACCCTAATACTTAGGCTCTAATTATCAGAATACACAACGCGGAAGTATAGTAACCACAGATCCCTAAGACACTCGAATCTGGAATGCTATGATACCAACTGTAACACCCCCACATTTTACACGCATAAGTTGATCAAGGCTTATACACGAAAAATGAGGAATATCAAAAACAATTGGTAATATACAAGCATAGAATACAAAATGATAATAGTAGAAGAACTTAGACAGGAAAGGAAAACTCGATAATAAAACATTCATCCATCCTTTATTAAATACAATACTTCGTTATACAACTTAGAAATCCTATGTCAAGGATCCCTATATATAAACTTAAAAGTTCAACGTCGGAAGTAAATAAAACTAAAAGCAAAATAATACATGAAACTTCTACCCTGAACAAGACCATGAGAGTAGATGAGTTCGGATGTTAGTCCCACACTGCTAAGCCTCAACCTTGAAACGGGTACTGACCGTGTCCTGAAATAACAACAATAGTGGGTCAACCCCACGAGCAAGTCCTCTCTACTATGACCTAAATCAGAGAATCAAATAAATTAATCATTACTATTCGGAAGTATACTATATCTGTATACACCCTAATGAAACTACACAATGTATAATATGACCTCAACCAGAATAGATGGTGATCACTTAGACTCACATGAGGTGGTTAAGTGTCTCCTTTCCCTACCTGGGAAATCAGCTATTAATACATGGTGCACGGTACTGACAACACAGACTATAAGTCCTACACAGTGGTAACGCATCTCAAGGTACTAATGAATATACTGAGCATATCACTTAGGCAACACATGCCAATAATATTAAACCACATACCCCGACAGCCACACATCTGTCTATGGCAACGAATGCATAAAGTATAAATGAGTCTCAACTTATTAGTCAGCTCACATGGTTCTATATGGTAACATATCCATATAATATAAATGCGATATAATTTATTAAGCAGTCCATTTACTACCTGAAATGCACCCAGCAAAATAATAATGATTTACATATCAATAAACAACATAAATAATCCCATAATGTATAATGGACAATTTATATGAAGAAAATCATGTAAACATTTAATTTAACATCAATGATTAGTACCATTTAAAATAATAACACAATTAATATTTAAGTATGTCATTAAATTAATTACATCCATTTAATAGTGATCCGTACTATAAACGATACAATTATTGTTTAGAAATATTAATTGGGCATCATAATAATTAACAGGTAACAAAATAATAATTTAATGTCCCGTTAATTCCGAAAATACCAACCCGGAACCAAAAATGCAAGTTGAAGGTTCTAGAAATTACAAAACAGTCCCTAGGGGTATTCTGGACTTTTTTAGCAGCTGTAGGGGTCCCTCACGCGCCCCCATGTGCCTAACAGAGCTTCCCACATACGCCGCCACTTTTCTCACATGTGCACGCGCTTACACACGCCTTCACGCGCGTTTAGAACCAGTCACGCGCGCGCACGCATTGCCACGCTTGCGCAATGGCCACCTGCTGACGTGGCGCTTCCTCGTTCGTTGGTTGCATTACAATTCTGTAGGCGCGCTGCACTGGATTAAAATGATGATCCTAACGTCATCGTACGGCCACTGATTCGCGCACACTATCAAATGGTGTGCTGCGCTACACTGAATTGATCTAAGATCAACAACCCATCTAACGGCCACTGATCCATGCGCACACTAACCACCATGCGCCGCATCACACCGGATTACTCCAGTCACCTTCCTCACTGCCGGTGGCCGGAAACCTAGCCGGAGGCTCGCCGGAATTTTCAAAAAAATCCCAGAAAATTCTAAAAAAATTCCTAAAGCCTTTAAATAATTATTTTTAGCTATATTTAATTACATAGGCTAATAAAATAATATCTAACACCTTAAAGAATTAATATTTCACTAATTTAATAAACTAAAAATAATAATTTATTAAAATCCTAGCATGCTCTTTATGCTCCAAAATAATCTAAATCCATTAAATAATTAATTTATTGATTCAAAGGGGAAAAGTAGATAATAACTTGCCTTATGGATTTGAAACAAATCCGCCGATTGCGCGTAGTCGGGTAAAATTACCTACACCGGTCCAAGCTTCTCTCTCTCTCTTTTCCTTTCACTTTTCTAGAATGATAACTTACTGATATTATTTTTTTGCTCTTCTACTTACGTGAGTCTTCTCTTCAATTGGAAAGCTAACAAGCTAATATTTTGGCTTCTTTTAAGCGGTACTTACCATGTTAAGCGGTGTCCTAAAATTTTATGAAACGCACTTATTTTTAAAAATTACTTATCGTGTTCTGCATTCAGTGCTTAATTGGGAAATCAAACAGGCCCTAAATCTAACAATTCACTCCAACTATTCTGTGCAATAATCATTTTTCATAAATAAATAGTTACACATTATACCTTATCATAATACAGTCAACTTAGATAGCAGACAACCTCTTTTATGACAAATTCATCTCTTCGACTTATAGTTCATATGCATTTATCTCCATAGTGGATGGACATAAATCATTTAGTATTTGTTAAAGTAGTTTTAACTCACCTCTTGAGTTAATAAATCTAAGCATTCACCACCAAATATGCATGTATACTATAAAATCAAATATTTAAAAATATATTGAATACATTTAGTAATTAGCTTGAAGAGCACTATTCCCAACAAAAATGAGAGAACAATTAGAAGTTCGGTTTTCTAAGGACATCTCGGTCATAATTACCATATATTAATAACAGTGCCTTTAATCAATCATAAAAAATAATCAAATATTATAAACATTGTGACGACCCTGGTTTTTAGGCCAGCGTGTCCTATGATGAACCATAAGGATGATCCGATAACGGATCCGAATGCGGAAGTAAAAACAGAAAACAAGACTCTAAGAAGTCAAAGTGACCTTCCATGAGGTCGTGGAACTCAACAAGAACTGATGCGGAAGCAAAAGATCAAAAATATGACAAATAAGCCCCCAGGGGCAAAATAGTCATTTCTAAAAATTATAGATTCGGGTGCCACCAAGCACATCGCTGGAAGGACAACGAAAAACTAATTAAGATGGACTCAAGAATCGCATGATTCGGAGTTCGAACGAAGGAGAAACAGCATGACGAAGACAAACGAGCACTTAAAGCAAAAAGGGTAAACTGGTAATTATGCAGGAAGAACCAGGTGCAACCGAGCACACCGTTGAAAAGACAGCGAAAAATTAGTCAAGTTCAACAAAAAATTCACTTGAATCGGAGTTTGGACGAAGGAGAAAAGCCCAAAAGAAGAATTGACGTCGCGGCGGCCCGACGAGGGGCCATGGCGCACACGGCGCTCATGCGCGAGCCCACCGGCATGCATGCCGGCGCCCAAGGACATGGCTGGTGGCAGCCCTTGGCTGCTGCTACATTTTTTTTGATCTGTCCAGAACTGAGGCTTGAAACGGAGGTCAAGACGAGTTTTTCTGGAAAAGCACGAAGAAGAACCCCCCCCTAAAATCGAGTTTTCTACCCGACATTACGAACGGAATCGAAAAAAACTCACTGTAAAATCTCCAAAATACCCCTAGATCAGAACTGAACAAGAGGGTCATAAAACTACTAAATGAAAACTGGAAGCTGAAACTTCACAAGGGATTTCCGGTACCAAGACGACCTTTTCTGGAAAAACACGAAAAAGAAACCCCCCCTAAAATCACGTTTTCTAAGTGACTATGTCAAAAGAAGAAAATAAAACTGAGGTGAAAGGTCCATAATGCCCCTAGATCAAAATATGCAAAAAAAATGCGAAATGAATTCACAAGAGGCTCAAAACACAAACGATGAGGTTTTGCCCGGAAACGACTATGCACACAAACGTAACTTACCTATTTAGACGCGCTACAATGGTCCATGGCTTAAAAATATAGCCGATGCAAAATTCGACCCCCCAACGGGCAAAAAGTCAAAAATGGACTTGGAATGGAAAACATGGAATCCAAAAATGCAAAACGGGATTAAATGACCGTTTGACCTTTGGCCACACTTCATACAAGATTAATAAGACCCTATAAAAGAATGAAAATGGAATTCCCACACCCGATGCAACCGTGGTGAAGGAATGACTTGCGATTTTTCAAGATTTTCATAATATTTCATGAAGTTAAAAAGTTGCATAAAATACAGTATACATGTCATTGGCCTCCGGCCTCATCTCATACATATCAAATACATTGAAAGGAGTGTACTTAAGTACACATTACATACATGGAATCAAATATACGTATTTTGACATATAAGTCTACAAAATGACATTTCATGCTATCATTTGCATTAAATGGAAACTTGAAAGCTACTCGACATCCAAGGAATGCTAGGCTTCACGAACCAAGTTTTCGTACCTGAAATATGCCCCAGTATCGTAGGGGTGAGTAACATAAAGCTACTCGTAGGAGATGAGCATGCATCGACCTAGCATTTTACAAATTTATCACCTTAAGGTGAAACATGTTAAAGGGCTCATGCCACCTAACGTCTATGTCCAAGTGAGACTCGGGGAGCATCCTAAGCTATCTTAGAGTCTAAGCAACAAGAATCATGATATACATACGTGTATGAAACGAATCATGGTTGGGATAATCTAAAGAACACGACAAGAAGAATGCTTGAGCATATATTAACATGAATTGCATTTTCAATACAATTGAACTAGGTCTAGAGTAATCCATACAACATAACAAAAGCAAGTTGAATACAAGTTAACAAGAATCACATTATCCATGCAATTCAATAACAAAAGAGCATGTTATACAATGCAACAAGGTTTAAGTTCTCAAAGCCATCAACTTAGAATCTAAAGCACAAAATAACAGTAGTGGTTTATGCCACCTAACGTTTATGTTATAAAAGAATCAATAGGATCAATCCTAAGCTTTATTAGAACGTCAAAACACGATTTTCAATATCGATGCAATTTAACCAACATTGGAACTTCCAATACAACGCATAAAGCATAATTTCGCAAAGTTAACATCCTGTAACTTAAAATGGAACGACAAATAAGAAATAACAAGTTACAACATCATCTAGTTATCAACTTGAAAATGAAATGCGAAATCAAACAAAGTGGATACTCGGACGTCACGCCGGATTAGACCGACAACATAGTTACTTTAGGGTTACTAGCCCATGGGTAACCTCCCTATGTGCGCACTAGACTATATATAGAGGGACTATCCCCCGTACTAGAACCACGTCCTAGCCATAGTCAGATAACGACATCCCCAAGTTTCCAAAATCAACAAGTTGTGCAACAACGCATATATCAACAAGAATATGCAAGATAATCAACTATCTACTAAGCACAACCAAATTTGGAAACCTATACAATACATGCTTTAAATCCATAACTAATATGATATGATGAATGTCGAATCTTCAGTGTGCGATTCGTTACACGCTATGCATGAAAGATGTTAAACACGAAGTGTGCAAATCATTACACAAGGCAATAATATATTCAATAAGGAAAACATATTCTCATGAATACAAACATAGCAACTATGTTATCCAATGTTCAAAACATAACCAAATGAATATACAACAAGTCCAAGTCCATGATTTTGATATAGAAACGACTTTCAAACACAATTAAATCCATGGCTCAATTTGATAGAATTTAATTAAATAAAAATAATTAAATCCCCTAGATTCTAATTCAATTCTAAATAACCTCAAATTAATACATATTAAAGAACATGGCATGGTCATCACCTATATCCACTCTAAAACTCAATTAGGTTATTGGAACAACAAAGTAGAACTCTAATTAAATCATGCTAATTTAATTACCAAGGTTCTAAAGCAACTTCAAATGGTCCACAATTAATATATACTAGTAAACAAGTCATGGTCAATACAAATATCAAGTTAAAATCTTAATTAAGCTAATGGGACCACAAAATAGATTTTAATTAATTCTTTTAATTAAAATCTCTAGATTTTCAAACTTAACCAAATGCTCTCAATTTAACATATCTTAGAGAATATGCCAAGGACTAATGTAATATCACATTACAAGTTTATTTCATTCAATTTAAGACCATGTGACTTAACCTTTCACTAAAGTTAAATATAAATTAAAAGTTGCAATTCTCATGCAATTAATCCCAATTTAATATATGTGAACAACCACACCAAAGCTTAATTTTCTAGCATGCCACAATTCAATTCCAAGTTGTATATCACCATGAGGATTAAATCTTAAACAAGGAATTTAATTAAATGAAAGGTTTGAAAACCTAACCGAATATTCTAAATCAAACATATGTGAAGCTATATGGTATGTAAGTCAAGAATATCAAGTCGGAATTTAAATGGAGTGAATAGTGCACTCGGAGCAAATTAATTAATCAAATTAATTAATAATTACTAATTTTCAAAACACCTCCAATTACTGTCAAATTCAACTATGTTGGAGAGCATGCAAAGGCCTAATTTAATATGCTAACACATATTGATTTTAAGCTAGTTAAGGCCATGTGAATTAATCTTTCACCTAAGATAAATATTAAATAAAATCTTTAATACTTATTCAAATGTTCCAATTTTAATACACGACAATGATATTAAGGGGCAATTTAAAATTATGCTACATGTTTAAACCAAGTCATGAGCAACTGGAAAAATTAGATCCCGTATAAGAAAAATAAATAATAAAATCTCTAGATTTTATATTTAATCATGCAAACAAGTAGTATAAGCATCACAAGCATGCTATATAACAAGAATTTAAACCTAAAACATCCCCTACCTCAATTTGAGATGAAAATCTCAAATGCCATCAAAATGGAATGGCTCCGAATCCGACGAAACTACTAGGTTTTGTCGGGGACAACGCCGTGAACATAACCCCCATGAAAGCCCCATCTAAATCATAACTTGACCTCAAAACCAAACTCAAGAAATGGTCAAAACCGAATTCTAATAAGGGAGAAAGGTAGAGCACGGCGAGGGGAACAACAAACGTTAAGGCCGAAGACTTTCCATCAAGAAAAAGTGAACCAAAAGAGGAGAGAAAAGATGGAAGCACCCCTTGGGCTGCCATGGGAGCTCCAGGTCGTGCATAAAGAGGGGAGAAGATGAAAAATAAAATATCTCACCCCCCTTTTATAGAAATCTCAAAAAGTAAAATTTGAGCAAACGTGCTCAAATGGCAAAACTTTGTGAATGAAAAAGATTCAAAATGATAAAATATGAATAACGGAAGAAACGGCGTCAAAAACCGAGTCCCGAACAGAAAGTTATGCCCAAAATAAGTTTGGCGAAAACCGGGGCCAGAAACCCTGAAACTGGAAAACATCGACCAGGAGGAAATTCTATGAATTTACAAGTCAACAAAAAGTGAAAATGAATCCCGTACGAGGATCCAGGTCCAAATAAGACATTTTGCAATAATTTTCGTTAATTGCACAATGGCCCCTACAAAAAGGGTTAACTGTGAAACTGCCCTAGAATGAAAATATCTTCCAAAAGATATTTTCTTAGATGCCCCTGAAATAAAATATCTTCAAAAGATATTTATGAAAAACACCCCAAGAAATGAAATTAATTCCAAAGATTTATGCATCCATGCCCCTATGGGCACCGGGAGCAACCAGAGTACTTTCTTGCAACAGTAAAGATACGTATTTCGTGGAAACCACTCACGATAAGGATACGTGAAGTCAAAAACCAACTCCGAGCTTGAAAAGTGAGGTTGTGCCAAAAACTGACAAACAGAGATAAGACGAAATAGGGAAAAGGACGAAATAGCGCATAGTGTCGAAAAACGAAAAATGTGAAAATGACTCGGTCCTCAAAGGAAGTTGTCAATCCACAGAAAAGAGTCTCAAGAACCAATTCTGAGCACTCGAGATGACACTAAGCGACACGAAACAGAGCTCAGAAAAGAAAATTAAACGAAAAAAAATTCATTCGTAAAATTTCAAGAAAAAGGAAAGGGAGGCAAATGACCGGGTCGTTACAAACATTGAAGCTTGTACATATGTTGAAAATTCAGATTGTAGTTTATGTATTAGTTTGTAAATCTGTAGAGTGGACAAACATTGGCCTGTTTAAGCCACTTGAAAATATAGGGTCCATAGAATTTGTGCATGCAACCTATGGCACTAGCTGTAAGTTTATTTATTAATTGTGTGACGCACATGATTTGGACATGTGATATATTTCATTAATTAGTGGTTAAGTAAATATATATTAGATTAATATTATATTATTCGGTCAACTTATAAATTACCTTTTAGATACTTAATTATTGGAGAAGTATTTTCCTATTTATTCATTACTTTGATGGAAAGTGGAATTAAGGTTACTAAAAGGAAAATCGGTCCTCTTTCTGCCATTATAAAGTGCATATCCCCATCAATTATATACGCTGATAAAAACAACACTTATAATGTTTTTATGTGTGCAAAAGGCCAAGAGAGAGAAATCAGTTTCCACACTTTGCCTATTGTTTGGAGTTACAGCTTAGCTCGTTGTTAAAGGATCTCGACGTTGGACTTGATCTCAATAAGGTTTGCTATTATGGATCGAGGTATGTATATCTAACTATATATATTAATGCTTTATAGGAATGTGAAAATAATGAAGTTCTAAGATTTGGGATTCATGTGTTGATTATAGCAGACGTAGGTTGGCAGACGTGAGTCAGACGTGAGTCTGCCACTCTCCCTTATTACCACATCTTATTATTGGCTCAAATTTGGTGTAGTGGTTTTGGATGGTTTGCCACTCTCCCTATTTTGGCAGACGTGGGTCTACGATGTGGGTCAGACGTGGGTCTGCCAGCATCCCTTATTATCAGCACTCCACTATTGGTATATCAGCTAAATTCATGCATCAGTTCTCCTATAAATAGAGAACATTGGAAGACTTTGTAAAATATCCAAGAATACGTTGAATGAGCTTCAGTGAGCATTGAGTGAGTAATAAGTGTTGTGAGCCTTTTGTAACCCTTTTGGGTTTTAATATTTCCAAACATTGATCTTGAGCTCCCGTGGACGTAGACACATTGCTGAACCACGTAAATCTTTGTCTTCCTTGTGTGTGTGTTTTGCTCTTATTTATCATTCGTTATTATTTGTTTCGTGCTTTTGCACAACAAATTAGTATCAGAGCACCAGGTTCATCATATGGCAATATGAAGTTTTGGATGTTCTGACTTAACAAGAGTTAGACAATGCTCTAGGGGCGGAGAAACCAAAAAAAATGGAGGAAGAAGATTGAAAAAAGATCAATCGTAAGGCTTGTGGTCAAATTCGACTTTATCTTGGGAAGGATCAGAAGTATCCTTTTATGCATAAAGTTTCAGTAAACAAGCTTTGGACACAACTGGAGGACAAGTATATGACAAAGAGCATTGAAAATCGGCTCTATTTGAAGAAAAAAGCTCTTTTGTTTGATTATAAAGAAGGTATGTCTATCTCTAAGCATATGGACAATTTTAACAAAATTTTTGCTGATTTACAAAATTTGAATGTTAAAATTGACGATGAGATAAAACATTACTATTATTGAATTCTCTTCCTGATTCATATGAACATCTTGTTACCACACTACTATATGGAAAATAAGAAATTATATATGTTGATATCTCTAATACTCTCATGAATAATGAGCTTCGCAAGAAGGATAAGGAGGTTCATAGAGACTCAACAGCTGAAGCTCTAATAGTACGTGGTAGAACATATCAAAAGAAGTCTAGTAGCCATGGAAGTTCTCAATCCAAATTAAGAGGAGCATCAACTTCGGGCAGAAAAAATCTTGCCAAAGATGAATGTGTCTTTTGTCACAATAAAGGGCATTGGAAGAAGGATTGTCCTAAGTTGAAAAACAGGGATGACAAGAAAATTACCACCAACATTGTAAGCAGTGACGATGAAACTGCAGAGTTTGCTTTGACTGTATCAATCGGATCCAGTTCTCATGAATGGATTTTGGATTCGGGTTGTTCCTATCACATGTGTCCCAACCTGGAGTGGTTCTTCAGTTTTTAGGAGCTAGATGGTGGAGCTATTTTCATGGGAAATGATTATGCCTATCAAACAAAGGGGATAGGAAAAATCCGTGTGAAGTTACACAATGGAACAGTCAGAGTTCTCGAAGATGTCTGGTATGTACAATATTTGAAGAAAAATCTCATCTTACTTGGATTATTGGCAGAAAAAGGCTATGTGTGGAGGGAAAAAATCCCCCCTCCAGTAAAAATCGTCCACGTCATCACACTACAAATTTACTCTAGGTACAGCAAGGGCCCAATCAATGCCGGGCCCAAATTGGACCAACCCAGCCCAGAGCAAGCCCAAACAAAGTCTTGGCTCCCACATAGATCACAGACCCAGTCCATCCGGCCCACCTTCCAAGCCCGGACATCAGCTGCCCGGAACACCAAGGGTGAACTCCAAGCTTATTAGTTGATTCGTCTGGGTCAGCCCACATTCAGCCCAATCTTGGTTAAGGGAAAACCAGTCCTGCTAGGCTAAGGAATCATAAAGAGAGCAAGTTCTATGCAAGGAAAATTCTGTAAGGAAAGAATTGTAAAAAGGAAAGAATTGTAATTGTAAAGAAAGTCATATATAGAATGGATTGGAGGCAAGCCATGCAAATCCTACCATAATTTCACCACCTTATTTCTTATAAATAGAGGGTTAGACCTCTAATAAAATCATTGAGCATTATATACTTATTCTGAATTTTATTTTTGCTTGTTCTGAGTGGGTTGTATTTTTTCTTTTTATTTGTTTCAATAGAGAGAAATTTTGCACCTACACTTTGGCGCCGTCTGTGGGAAGTGTATAGAAAGATACTCCCACTTTTTGTTTCAAATTGTTTTTGTTTCCATGATCTAGAATGTCGAACGGAGAATTAACGGTAGCAAACAGATGGAGTTGATGCAAAAGATGCGAGAAGAGTCCTTGCACCAATTCGAAGCGCTTCGTCAGGCGAATAAAGCCAGCGTAGCCCAGATTGCATTGCTTCAACAGCAAAACAACACCCTTCAAACAACCATGGTTCAGTTGACACCTCAGCCACCACCAGTTGACAGGGCTGCGCCACCTCCCAACCAAAACGAGCCTCAGGTCATTAGGGTTCAGCTTAATGAAGTTCGGCCACCACCAGTTGACGGGGTTGCGTCTCCTCCCAACCAAAACGAGCCTCAGGTCAATGGGGTTCGGCTTAGTGAAGTTCAGCCCACCGAAGTTCAATAAGACCAGAGGGTAAGGTCCGAGGTGGTAGCTTTGGACAATCTTCCTCGTCGCGCGCAGGATGAACAGGCTAAATCCAGCCGTAAACTTACGGTATGGTCTAATGGTGTTCCAGATAGTGTAGGAGTAAAGGAGGCCTTCAACGAGAAGAGACTCCTAAGAGTTCAAACGCCTGTAGAGATAGCCAGGAAACATAAGAACTCTCTCGTGAAGACTCCATTCACTGACGATGTGTACCTTATTGACAGACCTAAGAAATTCACTATGCTTTCTTTTACCCAGTTTGATGGTACGGGAGATCCTTCTCGGCACTTAGATCACTACGTGCAAAAGATGGCTTTGAACTATCACAATGACCCATAGATGTGCAAAGTTTCCCCTACCAGTCTAACAGGGGCTGTGTTGGGGTGGTTCAGGAATAGGCCACACAAATCTATTCCAGACTACGAAACTCTATGCATTATGTTCCTGGCGCAGTATTGCAGTAATAAGAAGCAAAAGAAGAATATTGCTAGCTTTTTCACTATAAGGCAAAAGAAGGGCAAAACATTACAAGACTTCTTGTCTAGATTTAATATAGAGGCTTCGAATTGGCAGATTACCTCACAACAAAGGAGTATGTGAAGCCTTGGGAAGTCAACCCTCAGAAGTCGAAGGTAATCAAGTGAAGGTCATCCATGTAATATATGGAAGATCGGAAGATGATTAGGAGTCAGAGGAGGCTTATAGGTCCCAACTGAGAAAAGCCCATAAGCTGAGGAGGCTATCCTCGGTAAACGCTATTACTTCAGGAAGCGTCAACATTGGGTTCGGCGATGGAGATCTGTCTAGAGTTCAACTCCCCCATGAGGATCCGTTGGTCATCAGTCTCTTGGTGGCAAATTGCATGATTAAGAGGGGGTTTTAATAGACCTAAGGAGCAGTGCCAACATCATCACAAAGGCAGTCTTTGAGCAGCTAGAGATTTCGTCATCATTAATTCGGCCCATCTCTAGCCCATTGATGGGGTTCGATGGTATAAAGGTGGACCCCCTTGGGGTAATTGACCTATTCGTAACCCTAGCAAAGAGGACACTAAAGGAAAACTTTGTCTTGATGGAGATCCACCCTTCTTATAATCTTATTATGGGAAGAGGTTGGATCCACCGAATGAACGGGGTTCCATCTACCCTTCATCAGGTGATGCGATGCTTGTCTCCGAACGGTATAGAGGCTATTGACCTCAGGGGAGATCAAGTAGCTGCCAAAGAATGTTACATGTTGACACAGAATGAGGTAAAGAAGGTAACAAAATAGTCCTAACCGATCACACCTCCAGAAAACATGTCTAAATAGCAATTACAGAATCCTCTGCCCAGGTATTTGAGAGCAGAGGATGAGGCTGAAGCTAAAAAGCCTACCGAGGAGTCTTAGGAAGCTATCGAAGTAATCCTCGGCGATCCTCAGAAAATCACCAACATAGGTTCTTCCCCACAGTCGAAGAAAAGGAAGCATTATTTGATGTCATTCGACGAAACGCAGATGCATTTGCTTGGGAGCATTCAGACATGGTGGGGATCAATCCTTCGGTCTAATGCCATCGCCTAAAGGTGGATCCGGTATACAAACCAGTCAAGTAGAAGCACAGAAGGTTCGCTCCAGAGCGCAACCAAATTATAGCTGAAGAGGTAAGCAAGTTACTTTAGGCAGGCTTCATCCGAGAGGTGTACTATCCACAATGGCTCTCTAATATAGTGGTAGTTCAAAAGAAGAATGGAAAATGGAGGGTGTGCATAGAATTTACCAATCTTAACAAAGCTTGCCCTAAAGACAGCTTTTCATTACCCAAGATTGATCAGATGGTTGATGCCACTATTGGTTTTAAGAGGCTCACGTTTCTTGATGCGTACTCCGGCTACAACCAAATTCCTATGAATCAGGAGGATGAAGAGAAGACTGTTTTCATAATAGAGAAGGGCACCTACTGTTACAGAGTTATGCCCTTCGGGCTCAAGAATGTTGGAGCAACTTACCAGCACCTTGTTAGCAAGATCTTCGACGAGATGTTGGGAAAAACGGTCGAGGCCTATATCGACGATATGGTGGTAAAAAGTGTGAAGAAGGAAGAACATCCTAGGCACCTCCAAGAGGTCTTTGACACTTTAAGAAAATATGGCATGAAGCTAAATCTTTCGAAGTGCTCCTTTGCAGTTTCTTCAGGACAGTTCCTCGACCATATTGTAAACAAAAGGGGAATTGAGGTGAGTCCAACTCAGGCTAAAGCCCTTATACAAAATCAAGAACCAAAGACCCGTAGGGAAGTACAAGTTCTGACCAGTCGAATCGCAGCTCTCAGTTGATTTATCTCTCGATTATTTAATATGTGCAAACCATTCTTTGATGTAATAAGGTCCAAAAACAAAGACATATGGGGAACTCAACACCAAGCTGCTCTCAATCAACTGAAATGCTACATGGCAAAACCCCTAATTCTGTTAGCTCCGAAGCCTGGTAAGATTCTTATCATGTACTTAGCCATCTCCAGCGTAGCCACGAGTGCAGTATTGATCAAAGAAGAAGGTAAGAATTAGTATCCAATCTTCTACACCAGCAAGACAATGACAGATGCAGAAACGCGGTACAACAAAACCGAAAAGATCATACTAGCATTGGTATATGCAAAAAGGAAACTTCGACACTACTTTGAGTCGCACAACATCAAAGTTCTTACCAACTACCTAATGCGAGTCATTCTTTCTAAACTGGATTTATCTAGAAGAATAACTAAATGGTCAATCGAGCTTAGTTCCTTTGACATATCATACGAACCGAAGGTGTCGCACAAAGGGCAAGCGCTAGCCGATTTCCTCTTGGAGTATGAATATAAGCCCGAGGAGCCAGGCCCTTCCGAGCCACAATGGGAGCTTCGGGTGGATGGTTCCTCGAACTTGATTAGTGTTGGGGTAGGAGTCGTTATCACAACTCCCGAGGGCACCAAGCTGTAACAATCAATCTGGCTGACTTTTCTTGCCACTAACAATGAGGCAGAATATGAGGCCCTGCTCGTAAGACTCCGGTTAGCAAACCAGCTTCAGGTAAGGTGTCTAAAAGTTTTTAGTGATTCTCAACTTATTGTGAATCAAGTAACAGGCCAGTACCAACCCAAGGAGGATAGAATGAAAGCCTATAGAGAGGCTGTGGAGAGCGCCTCACGAGGGTTCGACTAGATTGAATTCCATCAGATACCTCGCGAGGAGAATTTTGAAGCAGATCAGTTAGCTATAGCAGTATTTTCTTCGGATGAAGATCTAGTTCGGATCGTACCAATTGACATCCTGGACGAACCAAGTATAAGCCCTCGGCAGGAAATAATGGTGATCCCAGATGTCCTACGCGAACCATGCTGGATGGATCCATTGGAAGCTTACCTTAAGGAGGGGACTCTCTCGAACCAGAAGGCCGAGGCATGGAAACTCAGGCTCACCGTAGCCAAATATGCTATCATCAATAATCAATTATACCGAAAGTCATTCTCAGGTCCTTACCTGAAATGTTTAAGCCCTACCGAGGTTCTCACGATTCTGAAGCAGATTCATGATGGGGATTGTGGCAATCACTCTGGAGGAAAATCTTTGGCACATAAAGTTCTGACTCAAGGTTATTTCTGGCCTTAGTTGGCTCAGAATGCTGAAGAGTATGCCAGAAGGTGTGATAAGTGCCAGCGACATGGTCCAATGAAGCATCAACCTGTCGAAGATTTGCACGTGATGGTGAATCCATGGCCATTCACTCAATGGGGGATTGATATGGTCGGTCCTTTACCCAAAACTGTGGAAAAAAAAGGAATACGTGTTGCTAACCACCAATTACTTCACTAAATGGGTAGAAGCCGAAGCTTACTCAAGCATGACCTATGAATAAGTGAAGAGTTTTCTATGGAAAAACATAATCTGTCGATTTGGGGTGCCGAATGTTATCATGATGGATAATGGCCCAAATTTAGATAACCGAAGCACAAGAAAGTTTTTTACTGAGCATGGGATTAGGCAAAAGTTGGCTGTAGTGAGCCATCCTCAGGGAAATGGACAGGAATAAATAACTAACCGGACCATCTTCAGCCGCTTGCAGAAAAAGTTGGAAAAGCTCAAATCCAAACGGTATGAGAATCTACCTCACGTACTTTGGGCGTATCGAACCACCCCTCGAAGGCCAACGGGAGAAAGCCCGTTTGCCATGGCCTATGGGTCAGAGGCTGTCATACCCACATAATCAGTAGTTCCGACTATTCGGACATGATGAGCGCTGAAAAATGCACATTTAAACCCCTTAAGCTTGAGTGTTCTAGGACTTTTATCTATCTTATTTTTCCATTTTAGATTGATTTCGTGTTATTTCCATTTTCAGGTACTTATCCCCAAAATAAGCTAACTCAGCTAAATAAGAGCATAATTGAAGCAATCTTGAGATGAATCAAAGAAATGAGCAAAGTGGGAGCAAAAGGAAGCAAGTGGTGGAAATTTAGCAAGTTCGGTCAATCTCATAATATATTCGATCAATCGAAAGTTCATCGATCTCAGCATTCTAAGATGGATCCAAGCTCTTTTGTCCATATCCAAAAATCCCACAAAGTTCGATCCATCCAACTTTCTTCTGATCAATCGAAAAGATTCCATCTTATCCACTTGTACTACCCTACCTACCATATTTGTCTCTTTCCCAAAAATAGCTTCAAAATATCTCAAATTTGTTTTTATCCAAAAAGGCACCGCCATAGAGGATCGATCCAGCTTAAATTCGATAGATCTCAGCCATGTTCGATCTCGCCACAAGTTCGATCGATCAAACTTCCCAAATCCCAAGAAAATCCAAATTTCAGCTCATTAAAAGTTATCTCATATCCAATCATTGGGAGGAATATTGGTGTACGAGCCCAGCTCATTTGGGGTGATATTTTACCTACCTATATAAGGAATATGAGGCACTTTTTGAGGGGATATACATAATATGCTTAAGAGTAAATAGAGGCACAATATTGATTTCTTAGTGAAGAAGAAAAGAAAGGAGGAGGCTAGAGACACAAGCTTGGAGTTCTTCTATCAACCAAGAAAAGGAGCAATCTCTACCATGGAGTTAGCCCTTGAGGGTTGGAGGACACCATCCATGAGTGGCTAGACATCCTCTTGGGGGTAGAGTTAGCCCTAAGCATGCTTTTTACATCTTGATTTATGTATTCTTGAGGGGATTTGTATTGTGATACATGTTTTGACACTTTATTATATATAGATATTGTTTATTCAATGATTTGTATGGTTTAATGCTTCCAATTGATCATTTCATTCTATCCATATGTCTATGTATGCTAGAATAGATGTTCATGTGTTTGTCTCTATTTCTTATGTTGTTGATGCATGTCTATGTGTATTAATGGTATAAATCTATAAATTGTCAAGACACAGTGCTTAAAGGAATGCTCTTGTGTTTTGTTTAATGGTTCATACTCATTTCTTGATGGATTGTGCCTCTCCCTTAGTTTAATTAGTTTAATTTCATATTATTAGCTTAATTGTAGTGTAGTTGTAGTTTTGATGTTAAATGGGAGGACAATCCATGCATGTTGTTTGATGTTCCACACTTATGAAAGCAAGTAGCACATATCTCTAACCTTGTGATGTGTTTGGATTGTGAGTTTAAAGAAATGATTAATGGCTTAGTTTGATATATTGTGCTATCCACCATGTTACTTAGACAATATATGCTTAATTTGTCATCATGCTTGTTGAAACAACCACACACACAGACACTTTGTTGGAATACATGTTTTCCCCTTCATTAATCATTCATTAAGGGTGTAGAAAAGCTATGCTTAGTGGTGATCTCTAAACCCTAAGATCTCTCTCTTATTTTTTCTCCATTACATTTAATTGCCTACTTTAGTTTAAATTACATCTTAGTGTAATTCAACCACCAACCAATCTTTTGATCACTCGACCTACTAACCCTAATCTTGATTCCTCAACCTAGTATGATCCACCAATCCCTTGGGACGATCCTTACTTGCCCTAACTATATTTTTAGTGAAAGGTAGTAGTGGCAATTTCTAAATGTAAAACTTGGCCACATTCATCACAGCTCTACACCATTATCTTTTGGTGCACAAACCGTGGGGTTTGGGTTGACGCCCCGACCCACACCAAGTTTTTGGCACCGTTACCGGGGTTTGATTGAAGGCAACGTCGTATTTGTGGAATCAATTAGGAATTAATACTCTTTTGATCGTGTCTTTACTTTGTTTTCATTTTGGTTACTTATTGTGTTGGTTCTTGTTTGACTAGGTGCATTGAAAAGAAGGTGAGCAAATGAGCATTTTAAGAAGGGAGCTAAGCAAAAGCAAAGAAAGTGGCAAAAATCTAAAAAATTTGCAAGGCTAAAATTGAAAATTAAATTGAAGTGCTAAAGGACCCTTTGTAAGCTCTTTCTTAACTCAATCTCTAGTTAAATCGTCGGCTCTCGTGGAGGCTTATATTTCAATTCTTAGATAAATCGTGAGCCTGCGTGGAGGTAATTTACTTTTCTTTGCATGTTGTTGATAGCATGGGAGTATGGGATCATTGTATGTGGAGGAAGTTTGTTGATTGTTGATTTGTTACGAAGGTGAAGTGTTTGTTCATTACTTGTTGCTTGTTGTGCTCTGTTATGCATGCATGGTCGTAGATCATTGAGGCCCACTCTTGTCCCTCTAAATTTTCATCTTGAATCCGTTGTTCGAAACCCTAGGGGAAGAGGAAGTTCTAGTCAATCCATTTCATCAATGGAAAGACATAATGAGGACCATGTGGAGGACCTTGGTCACATAGACCAACAAGGCATCCTCCACCCCAATGTGCATCATGATAACATGCAAGTACCATTAGGCATGCCTAGGTCATTCGCTCATCCACCACAACAACAAGGCCAAGTTCCATTGGGAGTGCCAAGGCTAATCTATGCTCCACCACCTCCTATCATTCAAGACAATCAAGGTGCCCATGTTGCACCTCCAATTGCTAATCCTCCCCTTGCTTTAAGAGATCACTACGTGCCTAATGAATACAATGCACCCACATGCATTCAATTACCACCATTTAGAGCACACCACTATGAGATCAAACCACAAACCATTCAAATGCTTCCTAACTATCATGGACTTCCAAGTGAAGAACCTTACAAGCATTTGGATGAGTTTCTTGAAGTATGTTCCACCGTGAGATACACGGACATGCCGAAAGAGGTCTTAAGGCTTAAAATTTTTCCATTCACCCTTAAAGACAAAACAAAATATTGGTTTAACAATCTTAGACCTTTTTCAATAACTTATTGGGCAGAAATGCAACAAGAGTTCTTGAAAAAGTACTAGCCGGTTTTTAAGACCAATACCATGAGAACCTCAATTTTTCACACGGGGATGGGGAAACGTTCCATGAGGCATGAGAAAGATTCAATGAATTGCTTAGGAAGTATCCACATCATGTGACACCCCTCGGATCCGAGACATGGGTTGATCAGGCCCAGGCCCGAACTCGAGGGAATATCAAATAATTAATATTTAAAATCGAACACGGATTACAAATTGAAATAAGAATAAATAAATAACAGCTGGAAGGAACTAAAATAAAAACCTTTAACAATAAATACTTAAATTTGATAATCCAAAACCTTCAGTAGTTTAAATAACTTGGGAATCCATCTCTAGTGGACCCCTAATAAAAACCCAAACTGAAATAAAAACTAACCAACGAACATCCAGAGTAAACCATGGAGAGAAATCCTACGTCGTCGGAAGAGTGAGTAGTAGTCTCTGCTCGGCTCGATCAAGTCTAGTCTGGAACTGACGAGTACCTGAAAAATAGAAGTGGGTTAGGCCCACGAACAAGTTCTAACCTACTACAATCCAAGCAGAGACTCGATACCAATATACATCCTAAGCAACTCAACAATAGCTAATAGTCCGTACGTAAGTATATCCACACTACAAGACTCTCACTGGACTATGGAGAGGGTCTCAACCTAAATAGAAGGCAATATGTGAAAACACACCCAAAGGTGGGCATGAGTACCTAGACCTAACAGGGTATACCGCAACCTCTCATATCTAGCTACGCATCCTACTGCATATACGCTCCCTAACCGACGACTTTGAGACTCAAGCTTATATCGCTGTACCATAAAAATATATATAAAATTCTATCATATCCATCCATAAGAAATCCAGTTAGTCATTCAGCTTGTGCAGCTTCTTTGATGTAACATAGACAACAAGCAATCCAGTTAGTCATTCAGCTTGTTCAGCTTCTTTGACTCAAGTATAAGTAGGATTTATTCTAGAATTCATTCTCTTATTCCATGTAGTTAGGATTTAGTATTTTGAAACTAATCCACCTAAGCATGCCACCGTCCTATACCGGTGCCTGTGTCCAACATCCAGTAGTTGACAATACAAATGTATAAGTAAATACCAACTATTCCATACCATCCAGCAGTTGATATCACTAATAAAGAAAATAAATATCAACAAGTCCATAACAAATATAACCAGAATCCATCACAAGTATAATAGGAATATGTATACTACATGCTTATTCTGTTCTACCGATACATGATTCTCCAATAAGATTAAAATACGGAGAATATGTATAATCCATTCTGTAATCCACTATGAGCATAATAATAACATTATCAGAATTAACATGCTCACTTTAAACTATTCCAAGATATTCAGTAAGTTTATAAGACACAATTTAGTATATTTAGCAACTAGGTTCCCATTAAGCATAACAGAGTAACTATGTTCCAGTAATTGGCATGCTTACTTTTATAACACTGCGATATGATTCAAACCATAAATTCCCTAAGTCTATTGCTAATTTAAACATGAGTAACCTGAATCATCCGCATCCAAGCCAACACTTAGACTTTCTATAGAATTCCCTACTATTTTCTACATTAACTTCCTATGGTATTTTATGTATTACCATGTCTCCTGAAGCTTTAATAAGGGTTTAGACATCACTGTACTCCCTTAGAACAACTCCTAATTCAATCTGGAACCTTAAAATTCAACCACAGTAGCCCAGAAATCGCAGAAAACCAAGAAAAACTGAAAAACCTTGAAGGAGTCGACTCCAACCAAGTTGGAGCCACCTCCAAACAAGATGGAGCTGGCTCCAACCAAGTTGGAGCTGCCTCCAAACAAGATAGAGCCGTCTCCAAACCACTTGGAGCCACCTCCAAGTCACTTTGACCCGGCTCCATGTTTTCATAGAGCCGCCTCCTTTCTCCTCCCCTCCTATCTGCTAGTTTCCTTCAACTGCGTCTTCTCCAGTGACGTCCAATTTTATCAGTCCTTCACTTTAATGGTTTCTACTGATTAAAATTAAGTTTCCAATGCCCTAGATATTTTAAAACCATTAATCTTAAATCCACTCTAATTAGAACAGAAAAATTCAAGAAAGAAATAAAACAAGCAAATACGAAACAAGCAAACACATACAGTTGCAGATGAACCTAAACATACAAACCATATTCACATTCATACTTTCTAGTGTGTTACAAGCTAATTTAACTCTTTGCATATCAATTCACATGCATTATACATCCAGTTACGTGAATTATTTTATGAGTTGAACACGAAAAACCATAAAACAAACAGTATAACTCATGGCTACCTTCAGTGGAAAATAGCAGAGACATGTAATCCAATTTACTTTTAATTCTCATACATTCCTGGAGTTGCATTAGACATGCAAAGAACACGAGTAAAAGGAAAAGAGATGAGGCTAGAACTTGCCTTTAGGTCTCAGACCGTCGTTTTCCCTAAAGTCTTTGGCAAAAACCTACTGTAATCCTCCTCTGTTCCCTCTCTGCTTCCACAGTCGTGAATTCCTTTGTTCTAAAACCCTAAGCCCCTTTATTACTTATATTTATAGGTTTAAGCAAACACTAACCCTAATTCTACTATAAGATAAAGATGGCCTATAAGGTTACCCTAATTCTAGTCCTAATACTGGACAGAAATTAGAGGTCGGCTTAACCAAAACCCTAACCGAAGTCTTCTAACGTATTTACACACATAACATTCAATTTAATTAAAGAAAGGCAATTAATCAATTTAACAGTTCACCAAATAAAAATAAAAACAATTAAGTCAAAATTCACAATTACAATTTAGTCCATTAAATAATTAAAATCCAATAAAATAAACTCACAATTAATTCAAACACACAACAAACAAATAATCAATTAAATAAATTAAAAATGCAATTAAACAATTAAATAAATACCAGGACTATCCTTTTAAAATTAGGGGTATTACACATCATGACATGCCTAAATGGCAATTAGTTCAATATTTCTTCGAGAGCTTATCGGACAATTACAAGGGCATGGTTGATGCTTCCATGGGTGGCTCTTACATTGATAAGCATAAGGATGACGTGTGGCGTCTTTATGAGAGCATAAGTGAGAATTCTTTGCATCGAACTTTATCTTCTAAGAATGGTAGGAATTCAAGTGGAAGGAAGAGTGTTGGCTTACATCTAGTTGACCATTCTAATGAAATAGCCGCCGAGATGAAATCCTTATCTCAAAGGTTTAATCAATTCTTGATCAACCAAAACTCGGCAAATCAAGTATCTTTTGTCCCTAACCATTCCCATCATACATCCAATAAGACATTTATGACTTGTTTAAGTGTTTTACATTCTAATTCCAATTGTCCCCATGGACATGTACAAAATGAGCATCATGAACAAGTCAATGCAACTTTTGTTAATCAAGGGAACAACCCTTATGGCAATCATTATAATCCTAGTTGGAGGAATCACCCGAATTTCTCTTGGAAAAACCAAGGGGGAGGCTCAAACCCTCCCTAAGGTGGTTTCCAAGGGAAGTATGTTCCACCTCTGATCCAAAGCCAAGGTTCCCAAGGATATAGACCATTCCAATCACAAGGAGACCAATTTTCTAATTCTCATTTTCCTAATCAACCATCATATTCTCAAGGAAATGCTAGGAGTCCCGCTTTTGAAGAAAAAGTTTTGACCGCTCTAGGCATTCTAGAGGCTAACACTCAATTGCTTCATTCTCATTCTTAATCCATTGCTAAGCTAGAAACCCAAGTAGGGCAAATAGCTAGTACTTTAAATGCTAGAGAGAAAGGGAAAATGTCTTTGAATGCCCCACTAAAGTAACAATGTGTTGTGGAGACTCATTCCTCATTGGAAGGTCACATAATAGAGTATGTCAATGCGGTGACTACCTTGAGAAGTGGGAAGATTGTGGACAACCAAGTGGGTATATCCAATGAAGAGAGTGAACCGGTGCAACCACAAGTTGACACCCGTCCCGTTTCACATCCTATTCTTCGTTCATTGCATACGCATGATCTTTCAAATGAGAATGTGTTGAAAAGTGATTTTGAAAAGAAAGATTTGCAACATGATTTCAAAACTTCTTGTGTTGAAGAGACTTCAAAGAAAATTTCTAAAAAAGGTTTTTGAGCCAAGAGCTCTATTTCCGGATGCCTTAAAAGGATCCATTTCAAATGACAAGCAAAAGGCTAAAGCAAATGAAATTATCGATATATTTAGGCAAGTGAAAGTCAATCTTCTACTTTTGGATGCAATCAAGCAAATTCCAGCTTATACCAAGTTCTTGAAAGACTTATGCACCTAAAAGAGGAAGAACAAAAGCCAAGCACCTAGGAAAGTGGTCTTAACCGAGCAAGTAAGCTCAATTTTGTAGCATAACACTCTTCCAAAGTTTAAGGACCCCGGTTCACCTACCACTTCATGCATCATTGGAGATCATATCATTAATCGGGCTCTCCTTGATTTGGGAACAAGTGTTAATCTTCGTCCATACTCGGTATATATCATTAATCGGGCTCTCCTTGGTTTTGCAACTTGCCGACCGATCCATCAAAAAACCTAGGGGTATCATTGAGGACGTATTGATTAAGATTGATAAATTCTTTGTTCCTGTTGATTTCGTTGTCATTGACACGGAACCGGTTCCAAATCTTAAGAGCCAAATTCCCGTTATCCTTGGCCGTCCTTTCTTGACAACCGCAAATGCCAACATTAATTGTAAGACGGGGATAATGAAGATTTCATTTGGCTACATGAAGGTAAAGTTGAATATTTTTAATCCAACCCCCAATTCATTCGACAAGCATGAAGAAGTGAATGTTGTAGAGAAATGTCATAACCGTGAATGTGAAGGAATAGAGTCTTTGCTTGAAACCAAAATTCCAAAAAGCTCATCTTCAACCTTGAAACCAAAGAAAGTTGTTTCAAAGTCTTGTTTTAAAAGGGCATGGAAGCCCAAAGATTGCTTTGACTAAGGACCGAAAACTTCTTTTGAGCTTAATCCAACAAGTTCCTTAAAGAACCATTTGTTGGGTGGAGTTCAAAACACTTATCACCCCATCAAGGAGGGGATGCACTATAAGATGTTTGATCCAGGCTAAAAGAGCCCAACGTCTTGCTAGAGACGTTAAAGACTAGTACATTTCGTAGGGTGTCAAAACCCTATTCCTCCCTCATTTCTATCTTTAATTTCATTTCTTGCGAAATTTAGAGATTGGCTTTGGGTTCATATGCATTGCTAGGAACTGTGATTAGGATTGCATGCACGCTTATGTTGAAATTGAGCATTTTGCATAAGTTCGATCGATCTCAAAATGAGTTCGATCGATCGAACTTCCTACCTGCATCAAACCTGCATCCAAATCACTCTCTGTCCAATTGTTCGAACAAAACCTGCATATTTCAGCTCTCTGTCCTATCGTTCGAACTTGTTCCTAGATCGATATTTAGTTCTTCGATCGATCCATTTTTATCTTGGATCGATCTGCAGTTCTAACAGTTAGAAAAATTTTGAACCTGCATCCACCTACATCCAAAAGCCTCTCTGTCTCATCGATCGAACATTTCTTCAAATCTTTGCATTCTCGATCGATCGAAAGTATTCTAAGATCGATCTTGGAGAAATCGATCTTTGTTCTTTGATTTTCAATTTTGACTTTGTTTTAAATTCTTAATTTCAAAAATTCTAAAAAAATATTTTATTATTTAATTTTTATTGTCATTTTTTATTTTTATTTTCCATAAAAAAAATTATAATAATAATAATAAATAATAAAAATATAGTAATAATAATAAAAAAAAATAATAATAATAATAAATAAATAAATATTTTTCAAAAATCCTAAAAATACTTTTACTTTTATTTATTTTTATTTTTCAAAAATCCCAAAAATATTTTGTCACTTAAGAGGAGAGATCAATTTCAGTTTGATCGATCTGAGGATTCAGTTCGATCGATCGAACTGGCAAGGGAATGTTTTTAAAAATCGATTTAGGGTCATTCGATCGATGTCACAAAAATTGATCTCAAACCCTCGTTTCACCCTTCGTCACTGCATCCCAACTCTTCTCCATCTCTGGCGAAACTCTGACAATCTTCATCTCATCCTGAATCTCTCTATCTTCTCGTTTCTAGGATCTTATCTTCATCTCACCTTCTCTCTTGATTCCGGTAAGATCCGAGATCTCATTTATGACTTCAAGCTTTGATTTGATGAATCCATGCTTTAAATGTTAGATCTAAAGTGTTTTAAAGATGAATCTTGCCATTGACGACGTTTTGAAGCTTTGTATATATGTGTATATATATGTATATATGGTTTTATATGTTTTTGATATTCGATTTGATTTTGGGGGTCACGGGCCGAATCAAGTGACCAATGTTGATGCTTTGTTGTGTAGATGGGCCCACGACCATGTTTATGGAGGCCCCGTGCCATCCACGTCACAGATCTGTGATTTTTCGAGTTTCACCTCACAGTTCGATCGATCAAACTTTTTATTCGATCAATCTGTAACAGATCGATCTCTCTTATTCTCGATCGATCGAACCTACATCGAACTCACATGTTTGTGATCAATCGAATTTCACAGATATACTTCACACATTTCACACACCATCTCTTGTGTTTTATGCTGTCTCATGACGGCGGCCGTTCCAATACGCCAAACTAAATGTAGTGAATGTGTGGTTCAAGAAAAGCCTTTTATGTCAAATTTAAATTTATAAAAACCACTACCAACACCACTACTAACGTAGCAAGAGTAAGTAGGGATCGTCCCAAGGGATTATACGTGTTGGAATTTCAACTTCAACTCTAGCGTACCAAATGATTGCAAAAGAGAGTTGGGTTGGTTGATTACTTCTAGAAAAGAATTAATTAAAATGCAATAAAAATAAAACTAAGTAGACATAAGGATTTAAGAGATGAGAAGGAAAGGTCTTGGGGTGTAGAGATCACCACCAAACAATACTATTCCAAACCATAATCAAGTGGCTAATGAGGGAAATGAATGTGTTGCAACAATGTTGTATGTGTAAAAGACATTCAATTGGTAAGGGTGACTCAACAAGTGCAAATTGTCTCAATCAATATGTGTGAGGCCACAATACATCTATTGGTAGAGGAATATATTGTCTAAACATCATGTGAAGATAACAAAATAACAATGAAGTCATTGAACCTTTCATTAAGCTCATAGTCCAAGCAATCCATAAGGATGACTTAGTTAAACATGCATTATCTAAACATCATGTGAGAGGTACAAAATATCTATTGGGAGAGGAATAAATTGTCTAAACACATGTGAAAGATACAACATATCATCACTAGTCATTAATCCTTCATTAAGCTCAAAATTCCATTACACCACAATATTAGAGCATATGCTTCTTGCATTCAAAAGCATGGAACATCAAAGAACAAGCATGAATTGTCTCCCCCATCTAACACTACACTACAACTACACTACTAGCATGAAAATAAACTAAGGGAGAGGTACAATCCATCAAGGAATAAGTATGAACCATCAAAATACATAACAAGAGCATTCCATTAAGCATATCATCTTGATAATCTCTAGATCTATAGTATCAATACACATAGACATGCATCAAAAACACTAAATCTAGAGATAAGCACATGAATATCCTACTCTAGCATACATAGACATATAGATAGAATAGAATAGTCAATTGGAAGCATTAAACCATATAAACCATGAAATAATCAAGATTTATATATACATGAATATCAAGATGTATCATACAACACTAATCCCTCAATAATACACAAGATTAGAGTATAGAAAGCATGCTTGGGGCTAACTCTAGCCCCAAGAGGATGTCTAGCCACTCATGGTAGTGATGATCCAACCCTCAAGGGCTAACTCCATGGCTGCTCCTTGTTGGTGAAGATCTCCTCCAATGGTGCTCTAGCTTCCCTCCTTCCTCCTCTCCAAGAATAGCCTCCAAGATGATTTTCAATGTGTGACAAGAGACTCTAGAGACTCTCCCAAAAAGTGTATCATATTCCTTATATAGGTAGATCAAATACACCCCATGATGAGCTGTGGTCGTGCAAGGCATATTCTCCAATGATTGGATGAAGGATGGAATAAATGAGCTGGACTTTAACTTTTTCTCGCTGGAGGAAGTTCGATCGATCGAACCTTAACTTGGATCGATCGAAAATGGGTTTGATCGATCGAACTGCATCTTGGATCGATCGAAGTGGTCTGACTCCTCCGGATAAGGACAAGGCTGAGATATTTCGAAGATATTTATGGGGAAAAGGACAAAAGTGGTTGGTAGGCGTACAACTGTGGATAAGATCAATCATTTGAATAGGACAAAATAGGGTTCGATCGATCATAGATGATGTTCGATCGATCGAACTTGGAATTTCAGCAAAGGCCAAGGTTGGATCTATCGAGAAGTACTGTGATCGATCATAGATGTTCGATCGATCGAACTCTAAGTTAGATCGATCGAACTTTTCAGCTGCACAACTTGATTCCTTTTTGTTCATTTCTTTCTCCACTTTGCTCCCTCCTTTGGTTTATCTCAGGATTGCTTCAATTAAGCTCTTATTTGGCTGAGTTAGCTCAATTTTGGGATTAGTGCCTGAAAATATAGATAACACGTAATAAGTCTAAAACGACAAAGTAAGATAGATAAAGGTACTAGAATGCTTAAGCTTAACGGGTTTAAATGCGCACTTTTCAATGCTCATCACACCCCCAAACTTAAATATTGCTAGTCCCTAGCAATGAACTAAGAAGTAAAGGAATGAAATAAACAACTATACAAGTATAAACTGGAAAGCAAGTAAAATGATAACACCATTTTCGTAGGGAACACGGTTGCATTTAGCATATGCAACAAGCCTTTTAAACCCCTAGGTTACCCCTAGTGGACGAGTAAAGTCTCGTGAGGGTTTCCATAAATGGTACCCACAAACATTAAGCTCATTCTTTCAAAAGAGGCACCAATATTGCAAACAAGCATTGGGAGAAAACTACCTCAAGTATGCAATTTTTCAACCGTTTCTAAGCAATCTCCCAAAATTTCAATATCAAGCAAGCAAGTATGGTCCTCCACATATCAAGAAAATGATCATGAAAATCGAAACAAGTCTAGAATCCATGTGAGAGGTCTGGCATCAAGTGTGTTGCTATCTTAGCCAACTAGAGAAGTAATCACATCCTTACCCTCAAACTAGCACACAAATCTAGTACCGATCATCAAGATAAGAGAGTGGACCTTTTATTAAAGCTTTATTATTCTAGGTGTGCTTATTCTTTTCACTCTTTTTTTTATTTTTATTTTTTATTGAGGATCAAAGATGGAAATATTGTGCAATGTGTTGATCTCTTAAGCTTTCTAGAAGATTCATGTAGCGAGCGTTAGGTCAATGACTCCCAAACCAGATAGCTTTAGGGCATTAGGTGTTAAGACACCCCTACGGACTTACAAACTCAAATCAACTAGGCTACAAATCAAGACAACAACCATCTAATCATTTCCTACTTCTCACCTTTTGGGAGAAGTCCTCACTTTTATTGCTTTTTGCAACTTCTTTTTTCTTTTTCTTTTTTTTTTTTTTTTTTTTTTTTTTAATTATTAACCTAGAGTTTGGGCCCTCCACCTTTCGGCGCGAGAAGTTCACTGCTTAATGAGGCAAGAATCCCGGCCACCTTTATCAAGAATGAAAGCTTTCAATGCACTACTAGCCCAATTGGGATATAACCAATTCAATAATTAACAAAGCATGTACCCCACAAATGAATGCTAGTGTGCACCGGCGCTAGTGTAGAATCCTAAAATGAATTTCAAAACAATCACAAAATCAGGATTATGTGGACCACAAATGCAAGCAAGATATCAATCTTTTGAAAAATTTACTCCTAAATGGCATCCTCAAGGCATACAAGGAGTATTGGACTCTCAAGTCAAGTAATTTTTAAATTTTAAGCAATATAGTCCTCAAAAGATCAAAATCATAGCTAACATCAATCTCAAATCTCAATCATGCATTTAAAGCTCAAATCTTAAGTAGAATGCAACAAGACACCTTACCCCCAAACTTAAACCGCATATTGTCCTCAATGTGCAATGAGGACAATGGAAAAAAAAAGTGGAAAGAGTATACCGTGGTGGTGTAGACATGAAGCCCAGTCATGATCCAATTTGAAAGACGTCTCCCCCAAACTTGGAATCAACGACGTACTTGAATAACCACGCTAGCAAACTCACATCAAATATCCAATGGGATAAGAATAATCAAATCAAGCATTCTAAGGCAATGTAACACATGATGCAAGAGAGATATAAGATCAAGCCCTAACTAAAGCATAAAGTAAACATGACTACACATAAGGGCACAATGATGAATCTTTTTATATTTTTCATTTAATGAAAGCAAGTATATACAAAATGCAAGAAAAATAAAGAATAAAATGCATGAACAAAATATAAAAAGAAAATTAAATAAGGCAAAATGTAATGAAAGAATATGTTCAATGTAAGAAATGAAAAACAATATGTGCAATGCAAGAAATGAAAAGGAACATGTACAATGCAAAAAAAAAATGGAAAGAATATGTACAATGCAAGTATATACAAAATTTTCTTACTTTTTGTTTTTCATATATTTTTTTTTTAATATATATGTGAAAACATGCAAAGAAAAATGAAAAATGTAAGAAATATGCAAAATGGGTGCTAAGTTTAACGTCTCTAGGAAGACGGAATGCTTCTTTGAAAAACTGTATTTTTTTATTATTATTTTTTTAGACAAAACAAATATGTACACAAACAAAAATAAAAAGACAAGTGAATAAAAATAAAAGTAAAAATGCAAGAAGTAAAAATGTAAGGAAATAAAAAGTAATTTTTTTTTTTTTCGAAATTAAAAATTAAAGTTAAACAAAATATTTTTGGATTTTTGGAAATAAGATAAAAGGAAATAAAATAAAATAAAAGAAATATTATTATTACTATTATTTTTTATATATATATTTTATTTTTAATACCAAGATAGAAGTAACTAAATAAAATAAAAGAAAATAAAAAAATAAAATAAAATAAAATAAAAATAGAAATAGGAAAAAGTCAAAAAGTCAAAGGGGCAAAGGGGCAAAGTTGTGATCGATCGAAGATGAAGTTCGATCGATCGAACATAGCTGTGATCGATCCGAGATGAAATTCGATCGATCGAACATGTAAAATTTTGGAGATCTCGAGAGCATGCATTTTGGAATTTGGATGCAGGTCCAAATTTTTTTTTAAGTGTTGGGACTTATGATCGATCGAACCACATGTTGGATCGATCAAAAGGTAGTTCGATCGATCGAAATGGTTTACGATCGATCGAACTTTTGAAAATTTGGAGATCCCGAGAGCATGCATTTTGGAATTTGATGAAAGCTCAAAATTTTTTCTAAGTGTTAGGACTCAAGTGGAGTTCGATCGATCGAATCCATAGTTGGATCGATCGAAGAACAATTCGATCGATCGAAGGTGCTCTTGTGATCGATCGAACTGGCACCAAATGCCTAATTTTGAACTGAAAGTGCAGAAAATCCTATGCTAAGCCCCAATGATGGTAACAAGAATGAAAATTTGAAAAATAGATGGAAGAATGTACACAAGAATGAAAAATAAAAAGAAATGAGGGAGGAATAGAGTTGTGAAACTCTATGAATACTAGTGTTTAACATCTCTAACAAGACGTTAGGTCGACTCACTAATCAAATGAATCAAAAACTGGATATGAAACATCTTTATTGACCCTCTTTTCACTTTTCTCATTTAATGTCCCACTTATGACAATGAAATCATCCTCCAAAAGAATGACTTGAAAAGAAATGAAAGAGATGATATTGTTCCTTTCATCCACGGTCTTGAAAACAAAATCAATCATGGTTAGGCTTGCCTCTTTGTTGTGTTCTTGAAACACATTCAAATGATCATCCATATTGATAATTGGTGAGGCATTGTCTTTCAAAGACTCATTTGGATTAATAAGAAACACCCTCTCTTCATCCATCTTCTCCTCCTCATAAATTACCATTTCCTCACCTTCTAAGTTAGCTAAGGAGTCCATTAGAGAGTTTATTTCATTTTTAGAGCTTTTAAAGTCAAAACCACAATTTTTATACATTTCCAAAAGACATTCCTCAAGAGGGTCATTAGAGATAATAGAAGGAATGCTCTCTTCAACAAGTTCCTCCTCCTTCTCTCCTACCTCAAGTGTGGTCAACATCTCCTCACTCTCTAGAGTAGCCATCTCCGAGATAAAATCATAATCAAAACAAGGAAAGTCCTCATTAATCATGTTATGTTCTATTGGATTAGCCACTAACTCACTTGCCACTTCCTCCTCTATACAAGATAAAGTGCTAGGCATTAGCTCACTTGTTTCATTCTCCTCACTTTCATCATCCTCATCTATATTCATTGAAGTTCTTACCATTTTTTCATTTGCCTCTTCCTCCTTCTCTTGATGAGAAAGAGTACTTGCAATTTGCTTAACTTGAGCTTCTAAATTGGCTAAAGTTTGAGAATGAGAATTAATAAGTGAAGTGTGTGAAATATGCACATCAAGTAAAGCTAACACTTTTTATTCAAATCGAGTGAGTACTTAGAAGGTGGTGGAATTGATTCATCATAAAATGGTGGGGGAGGGTAATAGTCATAAGAAGGATTAAATGAGTGATCAAGTCCATAATAAGATGATGCATGAAATGAATTGGACTCAATCTCATAAGGATTAAAATGTGATAGAGGAGCATAAGGTGAAGGGATGTAATTCCCCCCCAAACTTGGATCAAACAATTCCTTCATTCACAATTAAAACCCAAATGCAAGAAAAAATTGGCCTCAACAAGGGCCTATGCTTGGACAAAAATTTAGCAATGAAATGAGCCTCAACAAGGGCTACCACAAGTATGCAAATAAGTGAAACAATTAAAATACAAGAGTTCCAAGAATTGCTCACAATGGTCCTTTAGCACTTCAACTCCAAATTTTAATATTAGCTTTAACCTCCAATTAGTGCTTCAAGTTCCAAAGTTTGCCTTCCTTGTAGTCAAGTACCTAATTGAACAAATAGTAATGAGAATCAAGAGAAAAGAATATACAATGGAAAATAAAATAAAAATAGAAGCAATCTAATGAACACTATTGTCTAGTTTAATTCCAACAAAACCGAAAATCCCCGGCAACGGCGCCAAAATCTGACGGCGGCTGTTCCAATACGCCAAACTAAATGTAGTGAATGTGTGGTTCAAGAAAAGCCTTTTATGTCAAATTTAAATTTATAAAAACCACTACCAACACCACTACTAACGTAGCAAGAGTGAGTAGGGATCGTCCCAAGGGATTATACGTGTTGGAATTTCAACTTCGACTCTAGCGTACCAAATGATTGCAAAAGAGAGTTGGGTTGGTTGATTACTTCTAGAAAAGAATTAATTAAAATACAATAAAAATAAAACTAAGTAGAGATAGGGATTTAAGAGATGAGAAGGAAAGGTCTTGGGGTGTAGAGATCACCACCAAACAATACTATTCCAAACCATAATCAATTGGCTAATGAGGGAAATGAATGTGTTGCAACAATGTTGTATGTGTAAAAGACATTCAATTGGTAAGGGTGACTCAACAAGTGCAAATTGTCTCAATCAATATGTGTGAGGCCACAATACATCTATTGGTAGAGGAATATATTGTCTAAACATCATGTGAAGATAACAAAATAACAATTCAAGTCATTGAACCTTTCATTAAGCTCATAGTCCAAGCAATCCATAAGGATGACTTAGTTAAACATGCATTATCTAAACATCATGTGAGAGGTACAAAATATCTATTGGGAGAGGAATAAATTGTCTAAACACATGTGAAAGATACAACATATCATCACTAGTCATTAATCCTTCATTAAGCTCAAAATTCCATTACACCACAATATTAGAGCATATGCTTCTTGCATTCAAAAGCATGGAACATCAAAGAACAAGCATGAATTGTCTCCCCCATCTAACACTACACTACAACTACACTACTAGCATGAAAATAAACTAAGGGAGAGGTACAATCCATCAAGGAATAAGTATGAACCATCAAAATACATAACAAGAGCATTCCATTAAGCATATCATCTTGATAATCTCTAGATCTATAGTATCAATACACATAGACATGCATCAAAAACACTAAATCTAGAGATAAGCACATGAATATCCTACTCTAGCATACATAGACATATAGATAGAATAGAATAGTCAATTGGAAGCATTAAACCATACAAACCATGAAATAATCAAGATTTATATATACATGAATATCAAGATGTATCATACAACACTAATCCCTCAATAATACACAAGATTAGAGTATAGAAAGCATGCTTGGGGCTAACTCTAGCCCCAAGAGGATGTCTAGCCACTCATGGTAGTGATGATCCAACCCTCAAGGGCTAACTCCATGGCTGCTCCTTGTTGGTGAAGATCTCCTCCAATGGTGCTCTAGCTTCCCTCCTTCCTCCTCTCCAAGAATAGCCTCCAAGATGATTTTCAATGTGTGACAAGAGACTCTAGAGACTCTCCCAAAAAGTGTATCATATTCCTTATATAGGTAGATCAAATACACCCCATGATGAGCTGTGGTCGTGCAAGGCATATTCTCCAATGATTGGATGAAGGATGGAATAAATGAGCTGGACTTTAACTTTTTCTCGCTGGAGGAAGTTCGATCGATCGAACCTTAACTTGGATCGATCGAAAATGGGTTTGATCGATCGAACTGCATCTTGGATCGATCGAAGTGGTCTGACTCCTCCGGATAAGGACAAGGCTGAGATATTTCGAAGATATTTATGGGGAAAAGGACAAAAGTGGTTGGTAGGTGTACAGCTGTGGATAAGATCAATCATTTGAATAGGACAAAATAGGGTTCGATCGATCATAGATGATGTTCGATCGATCGAACTTGGAATTTCAGCAAAAGCCAAGGTTGGATCTATCGAGAAGTACTGTGATCGATCATAAATGTTCGATCGATCGAACTCTAAGTTGGATCGATTGAACTTTTCAGCTGCACAACTTGATTCCTTTTTGCTCATTTCTTTCTCCACTTTGCTCCCTCCTTTGGTTTATCTCAGGATTGCTTCAATTAAGCTCTTATTTGGCTGAGTTAGCTCAATTTTGGGATTAGTGCCTGAAAATATAGATAACACGTAATAAGTCTAAAACGACAAAGTAAGATAGATAAATGTACTAGAATGCTTAAGCTTAATGGGTTTAAAGGCGCACTTTTCTGTGCTCATCATCTCATACATGCCCAATGCCTGTGTTTTCCACATTAGATGCATTCCATACTTATACTGTCTAGCATGTCTCACATCATGTCACTTATTAATTGTCACTTGCATAGATTCATGTTCCTTATCTGTTTTGTCTACCTTATTTGACATACATGATTCTATCAACTGTGCTTTAATTCTTTATACCGGCACTGACTTCTTTTTTGCAAGTTTTCCTTTTATTTTGCAGGCCATGGCTAGGGTTAAGACTGTTGCTTGCAGACATTATCACCGCAGGGCCAGGCGGAGTTTGGATGATGAGGCAGGTCCATCTCACGCCCAGGACCCCATTTAGGAGGAGCCAGTAGAGCCCATTCCACCTTAGTCTCCATCTGACAGTCGACTAGAGTTTTCAGCCGAGGCATCTTCTTCACAGGCTGACGCTGACGCTGAGGCTGAGCACATACCATCTCCACCACCACTGCCAGCTCAACCAGCCCAGCACTTAAATTGGCTATTGCCGAGATACTCATGCCTTCGAGTGGCGCATGAGTCTATCTTTGACATAGACTACTTCTCCCAGTCTGTTCTTACCAGAGCAGCATATGCCGATATAGACCAGAGGGGCATCTCAGCCATGTTAGCCCCTGTCACATACCCAGTATACCCGAGGTTGGTTTGGATGTTCTTCCAGAACCTCCGAACTGCCCCGAGTAACCTGGCGGAGCTGCGGACTACCATTGACGGCCACCCTATCAGTATCACGGTGGACACTCTTTCCAGATCCTGTCGTTGTCCACACGTTTGCCCTCCCGATCTCCAGGATACCTATCCTACTCTATAGAGGGCCACATATAGAGACATGGCCATTTTACTCATAGGTTACTATGCCGGTGGCGAGACTTTTGTCACTCGGACTTATTAGCCAGATGACCTGTGCTTCTTTGATTCGGTGCTATACCGAAATGTTTTTATGGTCGACCACAAGATATAGAGGCGCGGCGACTATCTTACAGCTTTAAACGCCATCTATACGGGGCACTGGCTATTCATTCCTACGCTTACCTAGAGCGTTATGATGAAGTTGTATGTTGACCATATCAGCAAGGCCAAGCCTAAAAGGGCTAAGTATATCCTATTTGGCCATCTCTTCACACAGATTCTAAGAAACCAGCACTATCCCTTCTAGCCACGGGAGCATATTGAGTCCGGGGCTTGTTAATTCAAGAAGAAGGATTAGGATAAGAGCTACAATGCTCTTATCAAGAGCCTACAGGACGATGCTGTTGAGGCAACTGATGAGCTAGAGAGAGAAGAGATGGAGCAGGCAGCAACAGCAGCAGCAGATTAGGCGGTGGACGATATACTAGTCGATCCGCCTACCATACACATGGATATTGACTTGGAGCAGCCCGCAGAGGACCAGGAGCATTACTCTCTAGCTGGGTCACCCATTCATGATGAAGAGCAGGCTCAGGATCATCATTCTCCCACTCTAGCGGTACCTGAGGCTCCAACACCGACACCCGGCTATGGAAAGCGACTCCAGGCTTTGGAGGATGCTATAGTATCTATCCGCGTCGACACGGTCTCTATCCGAGAGGATGCTGTCTCCATCCAAGCTGACATTTCATCTCTCCGTACCGAGGTCATGGCTGCATTACGAGACTTATCTCGAGATATCCGAGGAGCACACCCTGCCCGTCCTACCTCCTCTTCCTGATCTCTCTATCCCTTTACTCTTGTCGTTTTATATATCTGTGATACATTATTACTGTTACTCTATTTTTGCAGCCAGTCTGTTGGCTCTGATACTGTGCTATGATGTATATTATTTCTATTTATACATGCTATATGTTGGATGTCATACCTTGTATTGATATATCTGTTTGTGATTAACTCTATCAGGTGCATCCCAGTGACTTCAGTGAGAGAGAGTACTGCCCAAAATTTTCAGGACCACCCTTATACCTCTCTCTATTTTCATTTGCTATCCCATTTACACTTGCATGTCCACTGTGCACTGTTGTTATCCCTCTTATTATCTGATAAGTTTTATCTAAGTGCCAAATTTTCAGGACCACAGTTAATCCCAAGTTTGGGGGGGCTATGCCACTTACTTTAGATACTTCTGTTCCGGCTATTCTTTGCTATAGTTACACTGGTATACTCTTTCCTTTTGTTCTCTTTGCACATTGAGGACACTGTGCCATTTAAGTTTGGGGTAATAGTGTGATTTGCAGTGTTTACTTTAAATTCAAAATTTTGAGCATGACTTGTGTAATTAAGGAATTTTCTATGATTGGTCAATAACTAGCTATGATTTTGATCTTTTGAAGACTATATTGCTTAAAATTTAAAAAGTGCTTGACTTGAGAGTCTAATACTCCTTGTATGCCTTGTGGATGCCATTTAGGAGTAAATTTTTTTGAAAGATTGATATCTTACTTGCAGTTGTGGTCCATATCATCCTGATTTTGTGATTGTTTTGAGATTCACTCTAAGATTCTACACTAGCACAGGCGCACACTAGCATTCATTTATGGGGTACATGCTTTATTGATTATTGAATTGGTTATATCCTAATTGGGCTAGTAGTGCATTGAAAGCTTTCATTCTTGATAAAGGTGGATAACAATCCCTTTTCACTAAGTAGCCGAGATTCTAGCCTCATCAAGCACTGAACTTCTTACTCTGAAAGGTGGAGGGCCCAAACTCTAGGTTAATAATTGAATGCTAAAAAAAAAAAAATGGCAAAAGCAATAAAAAAGTGAGGACTTCTCCTAAAAGGCGAGAAGTGGGAAATGTTTAGATGGAGGTTGTTTTGATTTGTAGCCTAATTGATTTGAGCTTGTAAGTCCTTAGGGGTGTTTGAACACCTAGTGCCCTAAAACCATCCGGTTTGGGAGTCATTAACCTAACGCTCGACCTTATGGATCACTAGAAAGCTTAATAGATCAACATATTGCACCATACTTCCATCTTTGATCCTATAAAAATAAATAAATAAATAAATCATGTAAAAAGAATAAGCGCACCTAGAACAATAAAACTTTAATAAAAGGTCCACTTTTTGTCTTGATGATCGGTACTAGATTTGTGTGCTAGTTTGAGGGTAAGGATGTGATTAATTCTTTAATTGGCTTAGATAGCAACATACTTGATGCCGGTCCACTAAAAAAGGATTCTAGAGTTGTTTTGATTTTCATGATCATTTTCTTGAAGTGTGGAGGACCATACTTGCTTGCTTGATGTTGAAATTTTAGGAGATTGCTTGGAAAGGTTTGAAAAATTGCATACTTGAGGTAGTTTTCTCCCAATGCTTGTTTGCAAGATTGGTGCCTCTTTTGAAAGAATAAGCTTAATGTTTGTGAGTATCATTTCTGGAAACCCTCACGAGACTTCACTCGTCCATTAGGGGTAACCTAGGGGTTTAAAAGGCTTGTTGCATATGCTAAATGTAATCGTGTTCCCTACGAAAGTGGTGTTATCCATTTATTGCTTTCTAGTTCATAGTTGTATAGTTGTTTATTTCATTCCTTTACTTTCTAGTTCATTACTAGGGACTAGCAATATTTAAGTTTGGGGGTGTGATGAGCGCTGAAAAGTGTGCATTTAAACCCCTTAAGCTTGAGTGTTCTAGGACCTTTATCTATCTTATTTTCCCGTTTTAGATTAATTTCGTGTTATTGATCGGTTGGTCAATTAACATCAACCTTCGCAATAGCACGAATCATTGTAAAATAGGGCTATTGGTCGGGTAAGTCGAACCACTGGGACTGCGCTAGTCTTACGGCAACCTTAGTGTCTAGAATCTTTCTAGAATGATGAAGGGTTTATAAAGGTTTTGTTTTTTGTCACTTAAGCTAAGAATATTGAAATTGCATAAATTAGAAACTTGCAAGAATTAAAAAGAAATGAAATACAAGTAGAGAAAAACTAGGGAAATGAATCCGCTCCAACCCTATACAAATTCTAGATTGAGATTAAATTGGGAAAATCAACATAAATGATGGTCATGACACATAACAACCCTTGGTTGCTGTACTATCCTCAAGAGGTTCATTAAATCAAAAACAAGAATAATCCATCAAAGATTCACATGCTTGAACTACCTAAACTAGGGTGTAGTCTTCAACATGCTCCCTAAGCCAAAGATTATCAAGCCCTTAATTAAATGATGAGAGCACACAAAGTTAAGAATCAAGTATAAACCATCAAAGGGCATCCTAAGCAATGATTTATCAAAGTTCTCAAACTCCATGCCATTAAAACCATTCTATGATCTAACTTCCATTGTCACTATGGAAATGCAAGCAATATGATTAGGAAGAGAAACCATCTAAGACAAGATGAATAGCTCAAAATAATCATGTACAGACATTAGAATTCATTACAACACATATGATGCTTTAGATCATAAAATCACCAACAATAATACATTGAAATCCCAAAAGTAAAATCTACACTAGAACATGCTTACAAGGGAGGGGCTTCATCACCTCCCTAGAGAAGATTTAGTTACCCATAAGAGCAATGGAAGAAGGAAGAAGCTTGAAGACCTCCTCCATTTTCGTGCTCCCTTCTTCAAGCTTGAAGAACTCTATCTCCTTGCTCTCTTCTCTCTCCTCTAATCTTGTAGAATGAAGCTCCCCCTATTGTGTGGCTCATATCCCTCTTATCTACCACCAAAAGGCCACCAACCAACATCTCCAACCACTTCATTAAAGAGGAAAGAAAAATAAAGAAACCAAGGTGCAAGTGGGCTGAAATGAGCCATTTCCGAAGGGCATTCTGCCCAAAATTCGAGCACTCTAAGCAAGGCCTCGAGCACTCGAATTTAGTGTAAAAATGCCCATGCTTCACTTGCTCCGCCCAGACCTACTTTGGTTAAACAGCCATAACTTTACGGTCCAAACTCCGAATGATGAACCGTTTGAAGATTTAGAAAGCTAATTCATATATCTAAATATTTCATGTTTTAGTGGAGATCCAATTCTCAAGGATGGTTGGTCGAAAATGAAGATCAAGGCAGAATTTCATTGCTGCCAGGCAGTTCTGCGCACCTCTGGTAACAAGGCCATAACTCTCTGCTCCGAGCTCCGAATGACAAACCGTTTGAAGATTTAGAAAGATAATTCAGAGCTCTAATTCTTTCATGTTATGAGGGAAGTCCAGTTCTCGAGTTTGGAAGGTCAAAATGGCAAGCAAATTCCAGGTTCTACTGCTGCCAGAATTCAGCATTGGCACCTTTTGTTGCTCAAGATTCCACAAGGCCTTATTCTTGTTCCATTTTGGCCAATGAACCTGAAAATGCATAAAAACATAGAAATGAAGATAATCTACATAAATTAACATACAACGGACTTTACTAATGCAATTTAGGGCGCTTGAATATATAATATTCGGCGCTTATCACACCCCCAAACTTACATTTTGCTAGTCCCTTAGCAAAACTACAATGAATACTTCAATGAAAAGACAACCATGGGCATGCTACTACAAAAATATCATCCATGGTAAAATGAGATAGATACATAGCTCAAATACAACTTGAAACAGACAAAAACTGGAGATGGGGTCATTGGGAAAACTACCTTGCATATATGAAGCATTGATACAAAAATTGGCTAAATACATTTCCACATACATGCATCAACATCAAAGTCTATATAAATAACTCAATTATCATCTCTTGAATGGAAATCAACTCTAGCTTCAGTGAAAGTGAATTGGATTCTCAACATGCGGCTTTTACTTTCTTTTCCAATTCCAAAGCACAAGTTTTCAAATCATTGAATTCCCCTTTAAATGAGGTCCCTAAGGCATGATTTTATTTACAAGACAACTTTTATTGCTTGTTGACAATTTATTGCAACTCATAAGCGAAACATAGAATGGTTGTGCAATGCTGAAGTCCCTTAAGCTTTCTAACCAACCTATGTAGCAAGTGTTAGGCCAACAACTCCCAAACCAGATGGCTTTAGGGTGTTAAGTGTAGAGACACTCCATAGGGCTTAATAGCTCAAGTTGGAAAGGCTACGAACTCCAACGAACCATGTTTATTACCAGTTTATTTTTTTGAATGACCGTGCAATGTTTAAGTCCCTTAAGCTTTCTAACCAACCCCTGTAGCAAGCGTTAGGCCAACAACTCCCAAACCAGACGGTTTTAGGGTGCTAAGTGTAGAGACTCTCCTAGGGCTTAATAACTCAAGTTGGAAAGGCTACGAACGTCAACTGATCATTATTTTCTTTCTTTCTAAGTTTTTTTTTTTTTTTTTTTTTTTTTTTTAGATTCATGCCAAAAGTATTCATCCATTAGGTTCATCAAATCAGATTAACTAGGGCAAGGTCAAGGTCAATCAAGTTGCATGCCTCACAGTTAAGTTTCCAATGTGCATCTGTGCATTGTGAAGCTTAAAAGAGTGTCAAATCCAGCGAGAATTTAATTGAGACATTTATACAGACTAATTTGAATCTACATGATCATTTCAACTCAAATTTTCTTTATTTTCAAAAATATCAGCTGCTTCTATACACAAAGTTTTAAACATATGCTTTCATCTCCAACAGGTTTCAAATTCCATTATCATTGCTTAGCAAAAATGTAAAACCAAAAATACATAAATGCACCCCCAAACTTGAATGTCACATTGTCCTCAATGTGAGAAGACAAGTAAATCAAAAGAAGCGCAAAGAGGGTAAAAGAACAATAATACCAAGTGGAGTGACGGCGACGTAGATGTTCAGCCATGTGAGTGCGCAACGGCGTCCCCCAAACTTGGACATGAAGACCTATCAAAACAGAACTAATGTACACAGGTGAAAGCATAGGTCTCTTAAGAAAAAATCAAAACAGAAATGAAAACACTAAGACGAATGTTATTGCAAGGTAAAAATCCGTACAAAATACAAATTGGCACACATGAGTCATAAGTTTAAAATGGAAAACAAAAAAAAAGTGCCAAAAGCCGTGCATTTAGAGAGATGAAGTTGGCTTAGGCAATTCGTCAAACACGTGGTGTGCAAGACAAAAAGGAAGAGGGCCAAAGGTTGATTAGAGATGAGAAAATCCAAAAATTTGGCCCTGCAAATGCAATACACAACTCCCAAACAATCACAAATCCTTCACACAAGCAATCCTATCCTCCATTGATCAAAAATGGAAAGAAAAAGAGGGTTAGACACTTACCAAACAATGGAGAACACAAGGCCCATTATTTGTGGTTAATGGAAGATGTGGATGAGAGATTGATGGATGGGTGGGTAAGCATGCATAGGGAGTGGAAGGAAATGGATAAGCATATATGGAGAGGTGCATGCATGCATGCATGGTGGGAAATGTGGGGTGGAAGTGGTGGTGCATGCATGAATGCATTTCCTTGTGTGGTGGTTTGGTTATGGAGGGATGGAGTGGTTGAGTTGCAGAGAGGGAAAGATAGGTTATGTGTGGGTTGGTTGGTTTGTGTGGATGTTGGTGAGGCTCGGTTAAGAGGGATGAGTGGTTGGTGTTGAGGCTGAGGGTTTATAGCCATGAGGTGAGGTTGATGCGTTTGAGATGAAAGTTGTGCATGCATGGTTGAGGGTTGATGTGGGTTGGTGGAGGAGTTGCCGAGAGGGAGGAGGGTGGTGTGTGGGGTTGAGGTTGAGTTGGTGGTTTGCAGGTGAGGGAGATGGGGAAGATGGTTGATGCCGAGAGGTGGTAAGGGTGATGGTTTGGTGAGGTGAGTTGTGAGAGATGAGGGCTCGGGTGAGGGAGGAAGAGAAGTTGGTTCACACTTCGAGCACTCGAAATAGGACTTCGAGTGCGCTCGGGTGAGGGAGGAAGAGAAGTTGGTTCACACTTCGAGCACTCGAAATAGGACTTCGAGTGCTCGAAGTCTTGGCAGTGAGCTCGGGTGTGAGCTTCAAACAAGCTCGAGCACTCAAGAGAGAAGTGAGAGGGCTCGGGTGAGGGCTTCAAGCAAGCTCGGCAAATAGAGCAAGGAAACTTGAGCACTCGAATGGGGCTTGGGAGTGCTTGAAATTTGCAGCCAAGGTGAAGTTTTCAGCCAACTTGAATGCAGGGAGCTTGCATGGATGGATGGTTTGTTGTAGAGGGGTTGAGATGCTAGGGTGAGGTTTGGTGTGTGGATGAGTTGCAGGCATGGGGTTGAGTTATTGCTGCATGCTTGAGAGGATGAGGGATAGAGGCCGAGAGAGAGAGGGTTGGGGCATAGAGTTGGAGGCCTTGGATTGATGGTGGTAAGAAATTCGAGCACTCGAAATAGGTTCTTCGAGTGCTCGAAGGACATGCAGTGAGTGAGGGAGGGAAGCTGCATGGTGGAAACTTGGGTTGAGAGAGAGAGAAGGTTTAAGGTTGAGGGGTGGTGGTTTGGTGGAGGGATGCCGAGAGAGAGAAGTGTTCAGTGGTGAGGTTGGAGTTGGGTGGTGTGTTACATGGGGCTGATGGTGGAGGGTGAAGATGGATGCGTGGTGGTTGCTGGGTTTGTTGCATGGTGGGCATGTTGGCTAGGCTCGAGCACTCCAAATGGGAGCTAGAGTGCTCGAGCTTGGGGCAGAGAGATTGGCAAGATGTGGAGGAGGTTCGAGCACTCAAAATTGGGATTCGAGGGCTCGAAATAGAGGCAGTAGCTGCGAATGATGGGCTGAAATTGGTGTGCAGCTACGAGCATTCTAACTTGGATCTTGAATGCTCGAAATCAGGACAGTGGTGCATGCAAGATTGGAGGCAGCAACGAGCACTCGACAGGGAAGGTAGATTGCTCGAAATTGGATCAGTAAGCTCGGGAAAATGAAGAGGCTTATGAGATGAAATGCTGAGCACTCGGAATGGGTGCTAGAGCCCTCGAACTGGAGGCAGTGAGCATGCTAGGCGGATGAAATCACTGGGAAGGATTTTTGAACAATTGCAACATTATGCCAATGGAAAATTTTCCAAGCTTGATATATTGTAACATGATGCAAAATGGATGAATTTCTCAAAAATGAAATTTTCAAGCTTGGCATGCATGGGAAGAAATGGAGACTTTGTATTGGAAAATCATTGGAAACTTTGCATGCCATTCCATGCATCGAAAATTTTTCATGTCATTCCCATGCATTGAAAAATCATTGCAAGCAGCAGCTTCAATTCAAGCCATGCATGGAAAATTTCTGGAAATTTTTTTTAAATTGCTTAACCTCTCTTCTAATGCCTGGATGAAATTAAGAAAATTTTTTAAATTGCATACAATCTCTCCAATACATGGATGATTTTGAGAAAATTCTCAAAGTTTGCAAGAATCATGTTAATGCATTAAGATAGAAACTTCCAGGAATGAAAGTGAGAATTGAGATAATCTAAGAGGCCAGTCTAAAATTGTGGAACACAACTAAAAATATTTCCAGAAAAATTAAACTTTTGGCTTTTCTAAACCGTTTCCCAGAAAATTTCAAGGCACGAGCAATTGAAGATAAGGGAAGCATGGAAATTGGAAGAATTGCTTCCAATGAGTGCTAAATTTAACGTCGATAGCTAGACGCACCGAGATCAAGTTGGTCCTCATCACCCTATACCATGTCTCTCAAGAGATTCAAGCTTCCCTAAATAAGAAAGTTCTTTTGGAAGCGGAAGAAAAAGAGCTTGAAGACAAAAGTTGGAAAGAGGTAATGGAAAGACCTCAATCCACTCTTCATCCTCAATGAAGAACTTTGGATTATGGGGCTTATTTGGATTATAGGAAGATGGAGTAGGTGAGAGTGCACCTAGCAAAGGCTTTTGAAGGGTCATATTGAGCATGGAAATGCTCGACAACTTATCCTTCAAAATTTCAACATCCTCCTCACACTTATCTGGCGGTTCGGGCTCAACAACTTGAGACAACTCAAGTGAGGGAATGGGATGAGATGCAAGCTCCCAAGAAAGAGATACATTTGATGTTAACCAAGGAAGAGAATGAATAGGTGGATGAATATTAAGCAAAGAATTCACCTCCGAAATGGAATTGTCAACATTAAAATCCTCACAATTGAAATGAGCCAAACAAGCTTTTAGAGGATCCTCCATTGAAGGAGGTGTATCAAGCAAAGGATTATGTAGGGGCTGTTTTGGAGTAGGGTAGACAATCTCTACATCATTATTTTTCCCATTTTGAGCCACAATTGCTTCATTTTGATGTGGGGCAACAATTTGATCTTCAACCACCATTTTATCATTTTCACATGTAATAACCACTTGATCATTCTCATGATGAAAGTTACTAGGAGTAATCTCATCATTCATAGAATTTTCTTTTGGATTGGCCATAAATTCAAATGAAAATGTTTCCTCCTCTTCATGATTTTTAGCATTAATCCTTTGTTGAATTTGAGATATTTGGTCATCTGTCATTGCACTAACTTGGGACTGGTGATATGGTACCACTTGATTGATAGACTCTACTGTGGATTGCATGCTAGCAAGGGAAGCCAATAGTTGATTGTTGGAGTCCATCATTTGCGTGTGCATAGACTCCATCATTTGTTTGTTAGCAACAATTAGCTCATCTAATGGAGACGGTGGAAAAGGAGAAGAGGGCGGGAAAGAATGATCATTGGGTTGAAAAGGTTGCATATGAGATTGTGGGGTTGAATTTCCTATGTCATGCCACAAGAAGTTTTGTTGGTCTCCCCAACCCGAGTTGTAACCATTGAAGTATGGATTACTACCCGGTTCAAAGAAATTTTCATTTGGTTGCTCTAGATAAAAATCCGAGAATTGTCTCGTTGGAAGACAATCTCTTGTATAATGTGAATTACTAGAGCAAAAAGCACAAAACGCATGTGGTGTGTAGAATTGAGTTGGGAGATAATTATCCTCCATCTAGGAGTAATTCAACAACACACAAAGCAATCAATACAACACTTCATCACCATAACCTCCACATATGATATTCCCTTTCTCCTCAATTATTAAGACAAAAATTAAATTGGCCACGACAAGGACCGATGCTTGAACACGAAATTTAAACAGGATAAGAGCCTCAACAAGGGCTTCACAACTAAACTAAAACTAAATTTAACACATGCACAATATTCACAACTCGAAACTAGAAGTCACGAGACTTACCTGGGGTCCTCTAGACTTACAATTTGCTAGCATTCCCACGGCGAGCTCGAGTCCCTAGAATCTTACAACACTTAAAACACAAAGATGGTCAAAACACACAAGGAATATTCACAAGACACAATATTCACAATCAAACTAAAATTAACCCTAGAACTTTGGTCGCTAAACAGTTTGCAGTCCCCGGCAACGGCGCCAAAAATTGATCGGTTGGTCAATTAACATCAACCTTCGCAATAGCACGAATCATTGTAAAATAGGGCTATTGGTCGGGTAAGTCGAACCACTGGGACTGCGCTAGTCTTACGGCAACCTTAGTGTCTAGAATCTTTCTAGAATGATGAAGGGTTTATAAAGGTTTTGTTGTTTGTCACTTAAGCTAAGAATATTGAAATTGCATAAATTAGAAACTTGCAAGAATTAAAAAGAAATGAAATACAAGTAGAGAAAAACTAGGGAAATGAATCCGCTCCAACCCTATACAAATTCTAGATTGAGATTAAATTGGGAAAATCAACATAAATGATGGTCATGACACATAACAACCCTTGGTTGCTATACTATCCTCAAGAGGTTCATTAAATCAAAAACAAGAATAATCCATCAAAGATTCACATGCTTGAACTACCTAAACTAGGGTGTAGTCTTCAACATGCTCCCTAAGCCAAAGATTATCAAGCCCTTAATTAAATGATGAGAGCACACAAAGTTAAGAATCAAGTATAAACCATCAAAGGGCATCCTAAGCAATGATTTATCAAAGTTCTCAAACTCCATGCCATTAAAACGATTCTATGATCTAACTTCCATTGTCACTATGGAAATGCAAGCAATATGATTAGGAAGAGAAACCATCTAAGACAAGATGAATAGCTCAAAATAATCATGTATAGACATTAGAATTCATTACAACACATATGATGCTCTAGATCATAAAATCACCAACAATAATACATTGAAATCCCAAAAGTAAAATCTACACTAGAACATGTTACAAGGGAGGGGCTTCATCACCTCCCTAGAGAAGATTTAGTTACCCATAGGAGCAATGGAAGAAGGAAGAAGCTTGAAGACCTCCTCTATTTTCGTGCTCCCTTCTTCAAGCTTGAAGAACTCTATCTCCTTGTTCTCTTCTCTCTCCTCTAATCTTGTAGAATGAAGCTCCCCCTATTGTGTGGCTCATATCCCTCTTATCTACCACCAAAAGGCCACCAACCAACATCTCCAACCACTTCATTAAAGAGGAAAGCAAAATGAAGAAACCAAGGTGCAAGTGGGCTAAAATGAGCCATTTCCGAAGGGCATTCTGCCCAAAATTCGAGCACTCTAAGCAAGGCCTCGAGCACTCGAATTTAGTGTAAAAATGCCCATGCTTCACTTGCTCTGCCCAGACCTACTTTGGTTAAACAGCCATAACTTTGCACTCCGAACTCCGAATGATGAACCGTTTGAAGATTTAGAAAGCTAATTCAGAGATCTAAATATTTCATGTTTTAGTGGAGATTCAATTCGCAAGGATGGTTGGTCGAAAATGAAGATCAAGCCAGAATTTCATTGCTGCCAGGCAGTTCTGCGCACCTCTGGTAACAAGGCCATAACTCTCTGCTCCGAGCTCCAAATGACAAACCATTTGAAGATTTAGGAAGATAATTCAGAGCTCTAAATCTTTCATGTTATGAGGCAAGTCCAGTTCTCGAGTTTGGAAGGTCAAAATGGCAAGCAAAGTCCAGGTTCTACTGCTGCCAGAATTCAGCATTGGCACCTTTTGTTGCTCAAGATTCCACAAGGCCTTATTCTTGTTCCATTTTGGCCAATGAACCTGAAAATGCATAAAAACATAGAAATGAAGATAATCTACATAAATTAACATACAACGGACTTTACTAATGCAATTTAGGGCGCTTGAATATATAATATTCGGCGCTTATCAGTTATTTCCATTTTCAGGCACTTATCCCTAAAATAAGCTAACTCAGCTAAATAAAAGCATAATTGAAGCAATCTTGAGATGAATGAAAGTGGGAGCAAAAGGAAGCAAGTGGTGGAAATTCAGCAAGTTCGATCGATCTCAGAATATATTCAATCGATCGAAAGTTCATCGATCTCAGCATTCCAAGATTGATCCAAGCTCTTTTGTCCTTATCCAAAGATTCCACATAGTTCGATCCATCCAACTTTCTTCCGATCGATCAAAAATATTCTATCTTATCCACTTGTACCACCCTACCTACCATATTTGTCTCTTTCCCAAAAATATCTTCAAAATATCTCAGATTTGTTTTTATCCAAAAAGACGTCGCCATAGAGGATCGATCCAGCTTAAATTCGATAGATCTCAGCCATGTTCGATCGATCTCACCATAAGTTTGGTCGATCAAACTTCCCAAATCCCGAGAAAATCCAAATTCCACCTCATTAAAAGTTGTCTCATATCCAATCATTAGGAGGAATATTGGTGTACAAGCCTAGCTCATTTGGGGTGATATTTGACCTACCTATATAAGGAATATGAGCCACTTTTTGAGGGGATATACATGATATGCTTAAGAGTAGATAGAGGCACAATATTGATATTCTTAGTGAAGAAGAAAAGAAAGGAGGAAGCTAGAGACACAAGCTTGGAGTTCTTCCATCAACCAAGAAGAGGAGCAATCTCTACCATGGAGTTAGCCCTTGAGGGTTGGAGGACGCCATCCATGAGTGGCTAGACATCCTCTTGGGGTTAGAGTTAGCCCGAAGCATGCTTTTTACATGTTGATTTATGTATTCTTGAGGGGATTTGTATTGTGATACATGTTTTGATACTTTATTATATATAGATCTTGTTTATTCAATGATTTGTATGGTTTAATGTTTCCAATTGATCATTTCATTCTATCCATATGTCTATGTATGCTAGAATAGATATTCATGTGTTTGTCTCTATTTCTTGTGTTGTTGATGCATGTCTATGTGTATTAATGCTATAGATCTAGAGATTGTCAAGACATAGTGCTTAAAGGAATGCTTTTGTGTTTTGTTTGATAGTTCATACTCATTTCTTGATGGATTATGCCTCTCTCTTAGTTTAATTAGTTTAATTTCATGTCATTAGCTTAATTGTAGTGTAGTTGTAGTTTAGATGTTAAATGGGAGGACATTCCATGCTTGTTGTTTGATGTTCTACACTTATGAAAGCAAGTAGCACATATCTCTAACCTTGTGATGTGTTTGGATTGTGAGCTTAAAGAAAGGATTAATGGCTTAGTTTTATATATTGTGCTATCCACCATGTTGCTTAGACAATATATACTTAATTTGTAATCGATGCTTGTTAAAACAACCACACACACACACTTTGTTGCAATACATGTTTTCCCCCTCATTAATCATTCATTAAGGGTGTAGAAAAGCTATGCTTAGTGGTGATCTCTAAACCCCAAGATCTCTCTCTTATTTTCTCTCCATTACATTTAATTGCCTACTTTAGTTTAAATTGCATCTTAGTGTATTCAACTACCAACCAATCTTTTGATCACTCGACCTACTAACCCTAATCTTGATTCCTCAACCTAGTACGACCCACCAATGCCTTGGGATAATCCCTACTTGCTCTAACTATATTTTTAGTGAAAGGTAGTAGTGGCAATTTCTAAATGTAAAACTTGGCACATTCATCATAGCTCTACACCATTATCTTTTGGTGTACAAACCGTGGGGTTTGGGTTGACGCCCCGAGCCACACTAGGACCCACTTGGTACTCGAAGGTAACAATGATCAGCAGCTCGAACATAGCCTCGATCTCTTGGAAGAAAAGAGGGATGCCGCGATAATTAGGCTCGCTTCATACCAGTAACAGTTGCGTAATAGTTACAACAAGCGAGTTAGGTTCAGACGTTTTGTGGAAGGAGATTGGGTGCTGAAACAGGAAACAGCCCATGTAAAAAAGTTGCAACCCAATTGGATCAGACCTTACAGAGTCATCGAAATAGTAGGGAAAGGAGCTCACCGATTGGCCGAAGCTGATGGGCGTCCAATTGCACGTCCATAGAATGCAATACACTTGAAAAGGTACTATCATTAGATGATATAGTTTGTTTACTTTCTATTCACAAACAGTGTACGTATGTTTTTTTTATCCAAGTATGGCTGTTTCTAGGCCTATATAATAAAATTTTCTTGAGTTATGCACATCTTTGCACATCTTTACTCCTTTAGTAGAGTGGAGTATTACTTCTTTTTTCGTAATAGGGGGCAATATATGCACCCTACTATTGATATTGCAACAAAAGTATGTACCATACACCCTACTGTTGATATTACAACAAAAGAAGGTTATCAACACAAAGCAAACAAAACAAATAATTTTGGCTTTTTGGTGGTACTTACAAGTCCATTTTTCATACAAAAGCACAAAAATACAAGTATGTACCCTACTATTGGTATTACAAGTCCTTCTTTAATGAACATTCAGGCTCTACCTAAATCATGAGCCCAAAGTTGCTTTACAGTTTTTTCATTTTTGGACACAAACCACAAATATGTGTAGCTTAGAGCACTTATCTACTATGGTCCCACATCGGGAAAAAACTATTTATATACTACCTTTATATAGAGAAATATTAAAGTATTTGGGTGCATTGCAAAGAGGGCCCGTTGGTAACAGTAACGACCTAGCCCAAGTTGTGTTCAAAGCCCTAGTACCAACGGGCATTCTTTGCAATAATTTTTGTTCTTTCTAAATAAACCAGATTTATGGCTTATATATCCTTTGTCCCACATCGAATAGGAGTACAAAAGGTATGTAGTAAATATAGAGTTAGCAAGTCACATTTAGTTGCCACGAAGAAAGTCTCTGTGAAGGAAAGTCTTCCAAAACAAATGTATGGGGCATTTCCCAGTCACAGTTACTCTCGTTCTTGGCATCATATCATTTTTGAATTTTCGGCCAGCCTGGCATACTTGATGATTTTTCCAGATTAGGCTCACAATCGAGGAACACCTCGATTCGGACCCTAAGAGTCTAGCTCAATAAAGTTCCTCTCGGGCTCACAGCCGAGGAATATTTCCCTTCGGACCCCAAGAGTCCAGCTCAATAAAGTTCCTCTTGGGCTCACAACCGAGGAACACTTCTCTTCGGACCCTAAGAGTCTAGCTTAATAAAGTTCCTTTTGGGCTCGCAGCTGAGGAACACTTCCCTTCGGACCCTAAGAGTCCAGTCCAGCTCAGTAAAGTTCCTTTCGGGCTCACAGCCGAGGAACACTTCACTTCGGACCTCAAGAGTTCAGCTTAGTAAAGTTCCTCTCGGGCTCACAGCCGAGGAACACTTCACCTCGGACCCTAAGAGTTCAGCTCAGCACAGTTCCTCTCGGCTTATAGCCGAGGAACGTAACTCCTCGGACCCCAAGTGTCCAACACAATATAATTCTTCTCAAGTTGATTGCCAAGGAACGCAACGCTCGGACCTAAGGACTCCGGCGCAGCACAGCTCCTACCAAGCTCATGACTGAGGAGCATGTTGCTTCGGACGATACAAATCTAGTGCAATACAACTCTTTTCAGGTTCCTAGCCAAATAGTATACACCTCCGGCGATTCAAGTTCGAGGCTGAGCCAAAAAGTGCCACTTCGAACGATCTAAGTCTAAAGCTACGTTAGTAAGGTATAAGATCAATCAGGTTTAAAAATTCTCTATGGCAACACATCCACAGATCCTTATTTAATGGGCTAATAGTGCATAATCCGTGGAAAATTTCATCCCACATCGAAATAATACAAGGAAAACAAGTATTAATATATCTATTCCTTATAAATCAGTGGCAAGAAGGGTTCCCTTGACAGTTGGAATGCTAGATGAATAAGCCTTCCTTAGGTATTAGTTAAACAGTCAAAGGGATTCCTTTCTTATCATCTGTCCTATTTTTGCTTCGGACCACAAAAGATCCAAAGCTCTCAGGCAACAAGCCTTCCTCCCAGAGGATAGGAGCATATTATTATAATATAATTGTATAAAAACCAGAGGCATTCATAAACATGAAGAAGACTTTAGAGTAAATGTAATCATTGCATTACAAAAATTATGGTTTCTACATTCGTTCTTCCAAAACAAGGAAAAGAAAAGATAATTACACAACTCTATTTCTTTTTTGGATCAAAGGGAGTAGAGTCAAAGGCATCCACCACATTTAGACTGGTGGGTAAAGGAGTCAATAGGTGAGAAGATGGAGGAGCTGGCAAGCTTGAAGCTGGAAGAACCTTTAGATGAGCCTTCATGATTTCAACAAAGAGCACCTCAACTTCTTGGGCCTTTGGACCCTTAGCATAAGGGAAGGACACTTCCATGTCAGCATCGAAGGTTTCTGGATCCTTTGCTTTGTCACCAGAGCCCTGGCTAAAGCCAAACCTAAAAGCCTTTGAACTAGATAAGCGCACGATGGTGGAGTAGCATCCTTGTATTTGCCTCCCAGCAGTAATGCAGGTACCAATAGCATCATTCAAGTGCTGGACTTCAGCCTCCAGAGTTTCCACCTTCACCTTAAAAGCTGCCAGGTGATTCTTATAAACATCCCTCGCATCAAAAGCAATCTTCGTACTTATAGCCCAGTGTGAAGACTTCTTCTCAGCATTACCTAAGTCCTTTTCTAATTTCTTAATGGAAAGGGACTGAGCTTCAGCAGTGGCACACAGTGCCATAGTGTGGTATAGACTCTCTTAATGGAAAGGGACTGAGCTTCAGCAGTGGCACACAGTGCCATAGTATGGTACAGACTCTGCAGGATCAACAATAACAATGTCAGTAGATATGTGGTGAAAAGAAATTTGAAGAATTAAACAAGTAGATGGAAAAGAGTAAACCTTCACAGCATCAACCAGAGCAGATGGTAGCAGCTGGTCCAACCCCAGATTCCCAATGATCCCTTCATCCTTGGGAAGCCATATCCCTCAAGCAACTGCCAAGGCAGCAGAGGGATCAAACACTATGGAATCCCCGAAATGAAGAACTGACTTGTCAGACCTTGAGAAGACAGGTCTCCAAGGTTCTCCAGACTCAGCCTGAATGTAAGCCCAGACTTCCTCCTCCAGGTCAGTTTCACCAGCTTCCTTCCCCTTACTTTTGGGGATGGTCTTGCTCCTACTGTTGGAGGGAGGGTTTGATCTTGTCTTTTTGAGAGGGGGTTTATCCACCTCCTTCTCGTGCTCAGTTGATCTGATGACCAACAAAGGTTGTTCCTCAGCAGCTTTCTTTTTCAAGGCTTCAGCTCTCAGTTTTTCCTCCTCAGTTAGGGGGAAGCTATCGAAAGATGGAAGTGCCAAGTCTATGATGTCTGCATCTGAAGCACTAGAAGCAATCTCCTGAAGGTTGGATGAGGTGAGTAGCTCATCAACCGAAGGGGGCTCGTTCCAAACTTGTGCTTCGAGAAAGGTAAGCCTCTTCTTAGCTACGGAAGAAGGAAAGGTTGCTGAAAGAAGACCAAGAAATTCATAAGTATGGCGAAATAATAAAACTTGACATGGGAAACAACCAGAGCATTTTTCATGAAATGAGGGAAGGTACTTCCCAAATTTGCGAGGAATGGGAAGGGAATTCAATTTATCCACAAACCAGTTTCCCTTCACGACTATCATCCTCTCCTTCCACTTCTTCTCAGAGGAAGGGAGGTTCGTGCATATCCTCTGCTGAAGAGGAGAAGTGAGATAAAAGCGGCCAGGCTCAGTCCTATACCTGGCAATGGTGTAGGTAGTAAGTAAATTAGCAAGAGTCAAGTCAAGACTTTCTAGCCTTCAGCGAACTAGAAGTGCCAAAACCACTGGAATGAAGTTAGGGTTCACTTAGAGAGGGGCAATCCCTAACTTATTAAAAACTAGATGATAGAAGGGGTGAAGAGGGAAATGAAGAGCGTTGCGATGTCCAACAGATAGAAGCAATTCATTGTCTCCTACGCCTCCACCAGAACTGAAATCAGCTCCTTTTGGGTATTCGACAATGTCAACTCCATCAGGAATCTCATAATCTTTTAGTACAGACTTGATCGAGAACTTGATGCGTTGAATAGACAGAATCAACTCTCTCTTTCTCCCTTAGTAAACACACAATCTAACCCTGAAGTGGATGCTTTAGCTTGTGAAGGGGAGACATCCATCTGAACAACTGAATCATTCGTGATTTCAACGAGGTCAGAAACCCCAGGGGGAGGGATCCTGATGAGATTGGGAGAAGAAGAAGGGGTGGAATCCAAATCTACCAGGTCTATACGGTCATGAGTGGATGAGAAGCTCATGATGCGAGAGAAATTAGACTAATGAATGAGGAACTAACCTGAGATCATGCTGAAGCAAAGAGCAAAGTGAACGTCGCAGGGTCAGGAACGAACTATGAAGAGGTCTTTTTGTCCAAAAGGCAACAGACACATCTCGAACCGTCTTTTGAAGAGTTGGCAACCATATAACTTCAATTCCCTTTTAATTAGGAGCCATAGTCCAATTAAAAAGGGAATTGGGGGCAAAGTGTGGAGGGAAAAAAATCCTCCCTCTAGTAAGAATCGTTCACATCATCACACTACAAAATTACTCTAGGTACAACAAAGGCCCAATCGGTGCTGAGCCCAAATTGGACCAACCCAGCCCAAAGCAAGCCCAAACAAAGTCTTTGCTCCCATATAGATCACAGACCCAGGCCATCCGGCCCACCTTCCAAGCCTAGACATCAGTAGCCCGGAACACCAAGGGTGAACTCCAAGCCCATTAGCTGATTCGTCTGGGTCAATCCATATTCAGTAAAATCTTGGTTAAGGGAAGACCAGTCTTGCTAGGCCAAGGAATCACAAAGAGAGCAAGTTCTGTGCAAGGAAAATTCTGCAAGGAAAGAATTGTAAAAAGGAAAGAATTGTAATTGTAAAGAAAGTCATATATGAAATGGATTGGAGGATAAGCCATGCAAATCCTACTATAATTCCACCACTTTATTTCTTATAAATAGAGCCTTAGACCTCCAATAAAATCATCGAGCATTATATATTTATTCTGAGTTTTATTTTTGCTTGTTCTGAGTGAGTTGTATTTTTTCTTTTTATTTGTTTCAATAGAGAGAAATTTTGCACCTACACTATGAGATCACACTAAAAGGCGATGGTTTAAAGGTTACTTATGGAGCTCTAGTTGTGATGAAGGGTACGAGGAAGAGTAACTTATATTTTCTCCTTGGAAATACAGTTACAGGCACAACAGCTATTGCAGACAGTTCAAAGACAAATGCATCAGATACTACCAAATTGTGGCATGCACGTTTGGGACATGCAGGTGAAAAAGCTTTGCAGGGACTAGTGAAATAGGGTCAATTGAAAGGTGCCAATACCTGCAAGTTTGGATTTTGTGAATATTGTGTTTTGGGCAAGCAAATGAGAGTTGTGATACCCCTCGGATCCGAGACACGGGTTGATCAGGCCCAGGCCCAAACCCGAGGGAATATCAAATAATTAATGTTTAATGAACACAGAAAACAAATTGAAATAAGAAATAAATAATAAATGGCTGAAAAGAATTCTAATTAAAAATCCTCAAAATATAATTGTTCAAATCCATTAATCCAAAACCTCTAAAATTATTTAACAACTTGGGAATCCATCTAGTGGACCCCTAATAAAATCCCAACTGTAAAATAAAATAACTGTAATTAAAATCCAAGCTAATAAGGAAGCAGTCCTATGTAGTCGGTGGAATGGAAGTCTGTATCTGCTCTGCACGACCAAGCTCTAACCCTAGAACTGACGAGCACCTGAAAAAAAAAAGAGTGGGTCAGGCCCACATGCAAGTCATAATCTACTACGATCCAAACAGGAATCCGATATGCAGATACATCCTAGATAGACTCAACAATATCTAGAGTAGTCCATATATGTATAAGTACACAATATAGGACGCTCACTAGTCCAAAAGGTTTGTCTCAACCTGAGTAGAGATACCATGCAAATCGCACATAATGTGGTCATGTATACCTAGACCTACCAGGGAACAGCAACTACTGTCCAACTATCCATCCTAGGCAATATATACACCCTAACCATGGTCCTGAGACTCAAGCTTATACCATGGCACCATATCATAAATATATAACATCCGTATACTCCTAATACAAAATATCATCCATCTGTATAGTGGTCTAATATATGTAGAACAAATCCTCCAGAAACTACTAGGTCATTCAATTATTTTATTGACATGACTAAAATATGAGGTAGACTTAACCTTTTTGGTTAATCCATACCTCAATCCAGTTTAGGTAGGACTTAGTATTTGAACTAGCCTATCCCTAGTATGCCCCCGTCCCATACCGGTGCATATAATCCTCCAAATAGCATAATTAATAGAACAACACTGAATATTCAACAACCAACCTCCAAAATATGCATCAATATAAATTAATACATATATATCAACATTAGGCATTCATTATAGAGCCTAAAAATAATGTAAACTGCTAAAACAAATATAAGCATTCACATCCTCCAAATTGTCCATAAACTGATGCAGTTGAATAACAAGGTGAATATTAATTTGATCCGACACAAGCATGGTTAAATTCAAGTAATCCATGTTACTTATAATCCTATTTAAATATGATTAATCAAAATTAAATCACATATAAACAATCCTCCAAGTTCCAAAGTGTAAGCTAATTAACATTCAAAATGCAATATGTAGGATATTTCCCTAACTGTAGACTGTCCATTCCTTAATCCATTTATGACTTATTATTTACCTATATTCTTATTATTTACACATCATTTAAAACAATTTAAACGAAGTATAAAAACTCTGTACAGCCCAAAAAAAATACGACATTCTGGGTGAGAGCAAGCTCTCTCTAGTTGAGAGCCTGCACTTTTGAAGTGAGAGCTGGCTCCCTAACTTAGGGAGCCAGATCATTGTAGCATGGAGCCGGCTCCATGCTCCTTGGAGCCGGTTCCTTTGGTGAGGGAGCTGGCCTCTTCCTTTTGGGAGCCTGCTCTTTCCCTTTTTGAAGCTTTCTGCATTTTTCTACTTCATCTTCCTCGCCTCCGGCGATATCCAGGCCTCTGTAATTCTTTTAATACTTGTTCTAGGGTTCAATAAATGTTCTAGATAAATCCTAAATCATTGGTATATAACTACAACATGAATTGAACACAACGTTTGAAAATAACGGCAACAGGTTTTCAGTTAGAAATTCTTAAGCAACACAACACAGATAATTCAATAAAATTAAATACTATTTAAGCATGCATAATTGATGTGTTATAACATTTGTTTAATTTTTTTTAACATTTATTCAATCCCTGGAGTCCACCTAGGCATGCATAGAACACAGATTAAAAGGAAAGAGTAGAACAGAGACTTGCCTTGTGTTTTAGCTTTGAAACTCCAAATTACCGTCTTTAAATGTTTCTTCAACGTCCTAAACTACAGTTCTACACCTCCAGTGCTTTGGTTCAACCAGAAGTAACCCCGTTCCTTCCTCCTTGAACTGCTTTGTTAATCACCCAAGTTCATTCTTTGTTTGTCTCTGTAACTCTCTGTCTCTCTATTTTACAGAATTACGCTTACTGTTCCCCAACCATAAACCACTGTAATGTTTATATTTATAGTTTTATAATAATAACCCTAGTCCATGTATAATTGGAGACTAAGCCTTAATTCATATCCTAGTCGCCCCATCCGTGTAGTCTAAAATTTATCTATGTCGACTACACACACTGACTTCCTAGAGACCCTAGCTAATTAATGTAATTTAAAACTCATTTAACGTATTGGACATTAAATTTAATAATTACTAAATTACTCTAACTAAAGAAAACAAAAACCAATTAAATACAAAATTCAAATAAATACAACAATTAAATAAAACAACAATTAAATAAAACAATAACTGAAATTAACTCAATTAATTAACAATAAATAAAACAAATAAGCAAATAGCCAAACAAACATATATCAATGCACAAATTACAATAAAACCATCAAATAGACTATCGAGACTATCCTTTTAAAATTAGGGGTATTACATTCTTCCCCCCTAACAAAAGGAATTCCATCCTCGGAATTCGCTCTTACTTTCTTCCAATATTTCAGGAAACTGCGAGCGAATGACATCCTCCCGTTCCCAAGTGGACTCAATCTCGTTGTGATGACTCCACTGAACACGTACTAAAGGAATAACCTTATTACGAAGGATTTGATCCTGACGGTCGACAATACGACACGGTGGCTCCAAATAAGTTACATCTGACTGCAACTCAATCTCCCCAACATTGAAACATGGAATACGTTGTGTACGAGATCCAAATTATCCGAAAGTGCCAACTGGTAAGCAACAGCTCCAATGCGATCCATAATCATAAATGGACCAATAAATCGGGGAGACAACTTCCCTTTCTTCCCAAAGCGCATTACACCCTTCATAGGCGACACTTTGAGTAGCACCTTATCCCCAATCTGAAACTCCAGCGCATGTGTGCGACGATTCTTATAACTCGTCTGCCTATTCTGGGCAGTGCGCATGCGATTTCTAATAAGAGCTATCTTCTCAGAAGTATCCTTGATGATCTCAGGACCCAAGAATCTGTTCTCTCTAACCTTTATCCAACTAATAGGCGATCGACACGGTCGGCCCTATAACGCCTCAAATGGTGCCATCCTAATGGTTTTCTAGAAACTATTATTATAAGCAAACTCCACAAGCAGTAAATAATCCTCCCAGTGGCCCTTGAAATCAAGAACACACGACTGAAGTATATCCTCCATGATCTGATTCACCCTCTCAGTCTGTCTATCAGTCTGAGGATGATAAGCAGTACTAAGGTGTAATTCTGTACCCAAAGCCTGCTGAAAACTCTTCTAAAATCCTGACACAAAGCTCGAATCCCTGTCCAATATAATAGACAATGGAATGCCATACAACTTTACAATCTCTGTAATGTAAAGTCTCGTCAACTGCTCCGAAGTGAAGTCAGTGCGAATAGGCAAGAAATGAGCTGATTTAGTCAACCGATCCACGATGACCCAAATGGAATTATGATCCTTGAAAGAATTAGACAATCCCTCCACAAAATCCATAGAAATGCTCTCCCATTTCTACTTCAGTATCGGTAGTGGCTGTAGAGCTCCTGGCGGCCGCTGATGACCAATCTTGACCATATGACAAGTACTACACCAAGACACAAATATAGCAATGTCCTTATTCATACCTGCCCACCAAAACTACCGCTTCATATCCTGATACATCTTGTCTCCTCCTGGATGAACAAAAAACTCAGAATGATAAGTCTCAGTCATCACATCCTTCCTCAAATCGTTAGCAGAATGTACCACTAACTGTCCCTTGTACCTCAAACCTCTATCAGTCCCAACATAGTAAAATGGAACCTCCCCAAAAGCTATCTCTGTAACTTTGTCAATGCACTACTGATCCGTGAGTTGCGCCTTCAAAACCTAATGAATGATAGAAGTGTAACTACCATGCAAGCCATGAAAACATCCGACAACTCATCCACCGTCCTCAAAGCATTCCACTCAATAGTGAATAGAATAGAAAGACTACCAACAGGTCGGCGACTGAGTGCATTTGCCACCACATTCGCTTTCCCTGGATGATACTATATAAAGAAGTGATAGTCTTTTATAAACTCCAACCATCTGCACTGTCTCATATTTAGCTCCCGCTGAGTGAACAAATACTGCAGACTCTTGTGATCGCTGAATAATCTAAAGGACTCACCCAACAGACAATGCCTCCAAATACATAAGGCAAAGACCACAGTTGCCAACTCCAAGTCATGTGTTAGATAATTAAGCTCGTGAGGCTTAAGCTTCCGATATCCATACGAAATCGGTCGCTCCTCCTGCATCAAAACACAGCCAAGTCCCTGCAAAGAAGCATCTATGTAGACAAGATACTCTATCTTGCTCTGTGGGGTAGACAAAACCGGTGCAGAGGTCAACTTAGTCTTCAGCTCATCAAAAACTTTCTGACAATGCTCATCCCACACGAACCGTACACCCTTTTTAGTCAAATAAGTGAGTGGTCCTGCTACCTTGGAGAACTCTTGGATGAACCTATGATAATATCCAGCAAAACTGAGGAAACTTCGAATCTCGGTAGGTGAAGTAGGCTGTCCTCACTCAACTACTGCTGAAACTTTGGCCGGATCCACCGCTATTCCCCTTTCTGACACCACGTGACCCAAAAATTTCATCTCCCGCTGCCAAAATTCACATTTCTCAAACTTGGCATACAACTTGTGCTCACGAAGTGTCTGCAAGACTATCTGAATATGTCTAGCATGATCGTCCTCTGACCTCGAGTAAATCAAAATGTCATCTATGAAGACAATGACAAATTGATCCAAGTAAGCCCTGAAGACTCTGTTCATTAATTCCATGAAAACCGCTGGTGCATTAGTCAACCCGAACGGCACCACCCGAAACTCATAAGATCCATATCTAGTGAGAAACGCCGTCCTCAGAACATCCTGCTCCCGAACTCGAAGTTGATGATATCCAAACCGTAGATCAATCTTAGAGAAGTACGTAGCTCCTTTCAACTGATCAAAAAGATCATCAATCCTGGGTAATGAATACTTGTTACGAATAGTAACCTTGTTCAACTCCCTGTAATCTATACACAGTCGAAGTGAACCGTCATTCTTCTCCAAAAATAAAACCGGTGCCCTCCAGGGTGAAGTACTCCTGCGAATAAAACCTGGCTGAGTAGCTACTGAATCTGATCCCTCAGCTCTCGCATCTCCACTGGTGCCATCTTATACGGTGCCCTAGTAATAGGCGATTACAAAGCCGATCTCGCGACTAGGCGGCAACCCTGGAATCTCCTAAAATACATCAGGGAAATCCTGTACAATTTGTATATTATCCAATGATACAATAGTCCCCTCTTCCGTATCCGCTTCTATACGAAACAAATAAGTGCTAGTGTCCCCGTTAAAACGTGACATGACAACAACGTAAATATCCTGACCCAGTATGGTGAACACAATAGACCTTTCCAAAATAAATAACTTTAGCATGGCAGTGATAACCAGTCCATCCCAAGTATCACGTCATAAGTGTGCATGTCCAGGACCAAAAGATTTGCTAGAAATCTGAGTCTACCAATATCTAGTGTCACGGCCCATCACTCTCCTGAAAAATATGGCAGTAATTCCTAATGGTGTAAAAATATCCTAAAGTCTATTGTATCAGTGTGTCACCCACCAATCCATGAAAATTCCCTGTTTCTGAATACTCCGTAGAGCAAAACACATAAGGTAAAACGAAATGTTCCGCAATCGTCCCATTTTTAGATTATTGTTCTATCCTGGGAATTCCTCCTTCTAAACTAAACCTACCATATTGATTTATATAAGTTCTCTTATAAACTTCTTGGTAATCAACCTGTTTCCACACCATGTATTTACAAGCAACTATTTGTTTGCCTGTTCCACGAACCCCAATCACTCCACTATGATAATCATCTATTATCGCAACATACACATTCCAATATAGTCTAATAAAACCATATGTGTATATATCACTAAAAGAATGCTATCACAAGACACAATTCAAAGATAGCCAAACCGCCAGTTCACTCTATTAAGAACTTTTCCAAACCATAAACTGTTAAACGAATAATCGTAAAATATCCTTTAACATAATCCTAGTGTACGTGATTAAATCTGTACTACACTTACTAATACCTCCTCCATTACTAGTAATTAAAGGTACTCTAAACAGAGCAGTCATCCTTGAACTCCGGTGCCCTCCATCTTGGATGCTCCGATATCTCCTCTATCTTGATCTTCTCCGGGGTCTTCCTCTCCGCTTGGTTCAGCTTTGAGCACCACCAAAGTTGTATTAGGTCCACAGTATGGCGGCCAATCTCGCACCACAGAAACCTTCCTTGACTCGTACTCTAAAGCAACGCCTATTGGAAACAATTCTTTAGTCTCCAATTCTACCTTCTTGGTCAGCGTTCGCAGGGGAATCATCAGAGTAACCTTCTTCTTCTATGGTTCCTTCCTTGCTTTTATTGCAGACCACATCTTTTTCCTAGTGCCAAACATTCTGCAATTACAGAATAAGATTGACATCAGTACCTTCTAAACGAACCATAAAGGAATACTATGAATCCTAAACTTAAGCTCTAAACAATAGAGTACGCTACGTGAAAGTCTTATCCGATATAATCCCAGAGACACTGAACCTAGAGTGCTCTGATACCAACTGTTATATCCCTCGGATCCGAGAGATGGGTTGATCAAGCCCAGGCCCAAACTTGAGGGAATATCAAACAATTAATATTTAATGAACATAGAAAACAAATTGAAATAAGAAATAAATAATAAATGGCTTAAAAGAATTATAATTGAAAATTCTCAAAATATAATTATTCAAATCCATTAATCCAAAACCTTCAAAATTATTTAACAACTTGGGAATCCATCTAGTGGACCCTTAATAAAAATCTCAACTGTAAAATAAAATAACTGTAATCAAAATCAAAGCTAATAAGGAATTAGTCCTACCTTGTCGGTGGAATGGAAGACTGTATCTACTCTGCACGACCAAGCTCTAACCCTGGAATTGATGAGCACCTGAAAAATAAGAGAGTGGGTTAGGCCCACATGCAAGTCCTATTCTACTACGATCCAAACAGGAATCCGATACGCAGATACATCCTAGATAGACTCAACAATATCTGGAGTAGTCCATATATGTATAAGTATGCACTATAGGAGGCTCACTAGTCCAATAGGTCTGTCTCAGCTTGAGTAGAGATACCATGTAAATCGCACATACTATAGTCATGTGTACCAAGACCTACCAGGGAACAGCAACTACTGTCCAGCTATCCATCCTAGGCGATATACGCACCCTAACCATGGTCCTGAGACTCAAGCTTATACCATGGCACCATATCATAAATATATAACATTCGTATACTCCTAATACAAAATATCATCCATTTGTATAGTGGTCTGATATATGTATAACAAATCCTCTAGAAACTACTAGGTCATTCAATTATTTTATTGACATGACTAAAATATCAGGTAGACTTAACCTTTTTGGTTAATCCATACCTCAATCCAGTTTAGGTAGGACTTAGTATTTGAACTAGCCCATCCCTAGTATGCCACCGTCCCATACCGATGCATATAATCCTCCAAATAGCATAATTAATAGAACAACACTGAATATTCAACAACCAACCTCCAAAATATGCATCAATATAAATTAATACATATATATCAACATTAGGCATTCATTATAGAGCCTAAAAATAATATAAACTGCTAAAACAAATATAAGCATTCACATCCTCCAAATTGTCTATAAGCTGATGCAGTTGAATAACAAGGTGAATATTAATTTGATCCAGCACAAGCATGGTTAAATTCAAGTAATCCATGTTACTTATAATCCTATTTAAATATGATTAATCAAAATTAGATCACATATAAACAATCCTCCAAGTTCCAAAGTGTAAGCTGATTAACATTCAAAGTGCAATATGTAGGATCTTTCCCTAAATGTACACTGTCCATTCCTTTATCCATTTATGAATTATTGTTTACCTAAATTCTTACAGGTCTAAGACAATAATATACATCATTTAAAACAATTTAAACGAAGTATAAAAACTCTGTACAGCCCAAATCCAGTCTAAAAACCAAAAAAAATACAACATTCTGGGTGAGAGCAAGCTCTCTCAAGTTGAGAGCCTGCTCTTTTGAAGTGAGAGCCGGCTCCTTAACTTAGGGAGCCTCTCTTTATAGCATGGAGCCAGCTCCATGCTCCTTGGAGCCGTCTCCTTTGATAAGGGAGTTGGCTCCCTCCTTTTGGGAGCCTGCTTTCTCCCTTTCTGGAACTTTCTGCGTTTTTCTACTTCGTCTTCCTTGCCTCCGGCGATACCCAGGCCTCTATAATTCTTTTAATACTTGTTCTAAGGTTCAGTTAATGATCCATATAAATCATAAATCATTGGTATACAACCACGACATGAATTGAACACAACGTTTAAAAACAACGGCAACAGGTTTTCAGTTAGAAATTCTTAAGCAACACAACACAAATAATTCAATAAAATTGAATACTATTTAAGCATGCATAATTGATGTGTTATAATATTCGTTTAATCTGTTTTAACATTTATTCAATCCCTGGAGTCTACCTAGGCATGCACAGAACACAGATTAAAGGGAAAGAGTATAACAGAGACTTGCCTTGAGTTTCAGCTTTGAAACTCCAAATCACCGTCTCTGAATGTTCCGTCAATGTCTTAGACAGCAGTTCTACACCTCCGGTGCTTTGGTTCAACATAGAAGCAACCCCGTTCCTTCTTCCTTGAACTGCTTTGTTAATCACCCAAGTTCACTCTCTGTTTCTCTCTGTAACTCTTTGTCTCTCTGTTTTATAGAATTACGCTTACTGTTCTCCAACCCTAAACCACCATAATGTTTATATTTATAGGTTTATAACAATAACCCTAGTCCATGTATAATTGGAGACTAAGCCCTAATTCCAATCCTAGTTTCCCCATCCGTGTAGTCTAAAATTTATCCATGCCGGCTGCACACACTGACTTCCTAGAGACCGTAGCTAACTAACGTAATTTAAAAATCATTTAATGTATTTGACATTAAAGTTAATAATTACTAAATTACTCCAACTAAAGAAAACAAAAACCAATTAAATACAACCATTCAAATAAATACAACAATTAAATAAAACAATAACTAAAATTAACTCAATTAATTAACAATAAATAAAACAAATAAGCAAATAGCCAAATAAACATATATCAATGCACAAATTACAATAAAACCATCAAATAGACTACCGAGATTGAACAGTGACTTGCCTTGAGTTTCAGCTTTGAAACTCCAAATCACTGTCTCTGAATGTTCCTTCAATGTCTTGGACTGCAGTCCTACACCTCCGGTGCTTTTGTTCAACCTAGAAGCAACCCCATTCCTTCCTTCTTGAACTGATTTGTTAATCACCCAAGGTCACTCTCTGTTTATATCTGTAACTCTCTGTCTCTCTGTTTTACAGAATTACGCTTACTGTTCTCCAACCTTAAACCACCGTAATGTTTATATTTATAGGTTTATAACAATAACCCTAGTCCATGTATAATTGAAGACTAAGCCCTAATTCCAATCCTGGTCGCCCCATCCGTGTAGTCTAAAATTTATCTATGTCGACTACACACACTGATTTCCTAGAGACCCTCGCTAATTAACGTAATTTAAAACTCATTTAACGTATTTGACATTAAAGTTAATAATTACTAAATTACTCCAACTAAAGAAATCAAAAACCAATTAAATACAACAATTAAATAAAACAACAATTAAATAAAATAATAACTGAAATTAACTCAATTAATTAACAATAAATAAAACAAATAAGCATATAGCCAAATAAACATATATCAATTCACAAATTACAATAAAACAATCAAATAGACTACCAAAACTATCCTTTTAAAATTACGGGTATTACATTCTTCCCCCCTAACAAAAGGAATTCCGTCTTCGAAATTCGCTCTTACCTTCTTCCAATATTTCAGGAAATTGCGAGCAAATGACATCCTTCCGTTCCCAAGTGGACTTAGCCTCGTTGTGATGACTCCACTGAACACGTACCGAAGGAATAACCTTATTACGAAGGATTTGATCCCGACGGTCGACAATACGACACGGTGGCTCCAAATAAGTTGTATCCGACTGCAACTCAATCTCCCCAACATCGATATGCTAATATCGATCCTCATCTCGCAGAAATTTCCACAACACGGAAACATGGAATACGTTGTGTATGAGATCCAAATTATCCGAAAGTGCCAATCGATATGCAACAGCTCCAACGCGATCCGTAATCATAAATGGACCGATAAATCATAGAGAGAACTTCGCTTTCTTCCCACAGCGCATTACACCCTTTATAGGCGACACTTTGAGTAGCTCCTGATCCCCAACCTGAAACTCCAGCGCACGTGTGTGACGATCCGCATAACTTTTCTGCTACTCTGGGCAGTGTGCATGCGATCCCTAATAAGAGCTATCTTCTCAAAAGTATCCTTGATGAACTCAAAACCCAAGAATCTGCTCTCTCCAACCTCCATCCAACTAATAGGCGATCGACACGGTCAACTGTATAACGCCTCAAATGGTGCCATCCCAATAGTTTTCTGGAAACTATTATTATAAGCAAACTCCACAAGCGGTAAATAATCCTCCCAGCAGCCCTTGAAATCAAGAACATACGATTGAAGCATATCCTCCATGATCTGATTCACCCTCTCAGTCTGTCCATCAGTCTAAGGATGATAAGCAGTACTAAGGTGTAATTCTGTACCCAAAGCATGCTAAAAACTCTTCCAAAATCCTGACACAAAGCTCGAATCCCTGTCCGATATAATAGACAATGGAATGCCATGCAGCTTTACAATCTCTGTAATGTAAAGTCTCGCCAACTGCTCCGAAGTGAAGTCAGTGCGAATAGGCAAAAATTGAGCTGATTTAGTCAACCGATCCACGATGACCCAAATGGAATTGTGATCCTTGAAAGAATTAGGCAATCCCTCCACAAAATCCATAGAAATGCTCTCCCATTTCCACTTCGGTATCGGTAGTGACTATAGAGCTCCTGGCGGCCTCAGATGACCAATCTTGACCATCTGACAAGTACTACACCAAGAGACAAATATAGCAATGTCCTTTTTCATACCTGCCCACAAAACTGCCGCTTCATGTCCTAATACATCTTGTCTCCTCCTAGATGAACAAAAAACTCAGAATGATGAGTCTCAGTCATCACATCCTTCCTCAAATCGTCAGTAAAAGGTACCACTAACAGTCCATTGTACCTTAAACCTTCATCAGTCCCAACATAGTAAAATGGAACCTCCCCGAAAGCTAACTTTGCAACTTTGTCAATGCACTGCTAATCCTTGAATTGCACCTTCAAAACCTTGTGAATGATAGAAGGTGTAACTACCATGCAAGCCATGAAAGCATCCGACAAGTCATCCATCGTCCTTAAAGCGTTCCACTCAGTAGTGAATAGAATAGAAAGACTACTAACAGGTCGGCGACTGAGTGCATCTACCACCATATTCGCTTTCCCTGGATGATACTGTATAGAGAAGTGATAGTCTTTTACAAACTCCAACCATCTATGCTGTCACATATTCAGCTCCCGCTGAGTAAATAAATACTGCAGACTCTTGTGATCGTTAAATAATCTGAAGGACTCACCCAACAGATAATACCTCCAAATACGTAAGGTAAAAACCACAACTGCCAACTCCAAGTCATGTGTTAGATAATTAAGCTTGTGAGGTTTAAGCTTTTGAGATCCATACGAAATCGGTCGCTCCTCTTGCATCAAAACACAACCAAGTCCCTACAAAGAAGCATCTGTGTAGATATGATACTCTATCCTGCTCTGTAGGGTAGACAAAACCGGTGCAGAGGTTAACTTAATCTTCAGCTCATCAAAAGCTTTCTGACAATGCTCATCCCACACGAACCGTATACCCTTTTTAGTCAAATGAGTGAGTGGTCCTGCTATCTTGGAGAACCTCTAGATGAACCTACGATAATATCCAGCCAAATTGAGGAAACTTCAAATCTCGGTAGGTGAAGTAGGCTGTCTCCACTTAACCACTGCTAAAACTTTGGCTGGATCCACCGCTATTCCCCTTTCTGACAACACGTTACCCAGAAATTTCACCTCCCACTGCCAAAATTCACATTTCTCGAACTTGGCATACAACTGGTGCTTACGAAGCGTCTGCAAGACTATCCGAAAATGTCTAGCATGATCGTCCTCTAAGCTCGAGTAAATCAAAATGTCATCTATGAAGACAATGACAAATTGATCCAAGTAAGCCCTGAAGACTCTGTTCATTAAATCCATGAAAACCGCTGGTGCATTAGTCAACCCGAACGGCAACACCCGAAACTCATAAGATCCATATCTAGTGAGAAACGCCATCCTCGGAGCATCCTGCTCCCGAACTCGAAGTTGATGATATCCAAACCGTAGATCAATCTTAGAGAAATACGTAGCTCCCTTCAACTGGTCAACAAGATTATCAATCCTGGGCAATGGATACTTGTTATGAATAGTAACCTTGTTCAACTCCCTGTAATCTATACACAGCCGAAGTGAACCGTCATTCTTCTTCACAAATAAAATCGGTGCTCCCCAGGGTGAAGTACTCCTGTGAATAAAACCCTGGCTAAGTAGCTACTGAGTCTGATCCCTCAGCTCTCGTATCTCAACTGGTGCCATCCTATACGGTGCCCTAGCGATAGTCGTAGTGCTTGGAGCTAAGTCTATCACAAAGCTGATCTCGCGACTAGGCGGCAACTCTGGAATCTTCTGAAATACATCTGGGAAATCCTGTACAATTGGTATGTTATCCAATGATACAGTAGTCTCCTCCTCTGTATCCGCCTCTATACGAAACAAATAGGTGCTAGTGTCCCCGTTAAAACGTGATATAGCAATAACGTAAATATCCTGACCTATGGTGAACACAGTAGACCTTTCCAAAACAAATAACTTGAGCATGGCAGTGATAACCAATCCATCCCAAGTATCACGTCATAAGTGTGCATGTCCAGGACCAAAAGATTTGCCAGAAATCTGAGTCTACCAATATCTAGTGTCACAGGCCCATCACTCTCCTGAAAAAAATGGCAGTATTGCCTAACAGTGTAAAAATATCCTAAGGTTTATTGTATCAGTGTGTCACCCACCAATCCATGAAAATCCCCTGTTTCTGAATACTCCATAGAGCAAAACACATAAAGTAAAACAAAATGCTCCGCAATCGTCCCATTTTTAAATTATTGTTCTATCCTGGGAATTCCTCCTTCTAAACCAAACCTACCATATTGTTTTGCATAAGTTCTCTTATAAACTCCTTGGTAATCAACCTGTCTCCACACCATGTATTTACAAGTAACTATTTGTTTGCCTGTTCCACAAACCCCAATCACTCCATTGTGATAATCATCTATTATCGCAACATACACATTCCAATATAGTTTAATAAAACCATATGTGTATAAATCACCAAAAGAATGATATCACAAGACACAATTCAAAGATAGCCAAACTGCTAGTTCACTTTATTAAAAACTTTTCCAAACCATAAACTGTTAAATGAATAATCGTAAAATATTCTTTAACATAATCCTAGTGTACGTGATTAAATCCGTACTACACTTACTAATACCTCCTCCATTACTAGTAATTAAAAGTACTCTTAACAGAGCAATCATCCTTGAACTTCGGTGCCCTCCATCTTGGATGCTCCGATATCTCCTCCATCCTGATCTTCTTCGGGGTCTTCTTCTCCGCTTGGTTAAGCTTTGAGCACCACCGAAGTTATGTTAGGTCCACAATATGGTGGCCAATCTCACACCACTGAAACCTTCCTTGACTTGTACTCCGAAGCAACGCCTATTGGAAACAATTCTTTAGTCTCCAATTCTACCTTCTTGGTCGGCTTTCGTAGGGGAATTGTCGGAGTAACCTTCTTCTTCCGTGGGTCCTTCCTTGCTTTTATTGCGAACCACATCTTTTTCCTAGTGCTAAACATTCTGCAATTATAGAATAAGATTGACATCACTACCTTCTAAACGAACCATAAAGGAATACTATAAATCCTAAACTTAAGCTCTAAACAATAGAGTACGTTACGCGGAAGTCTTATACGATAGAATCCTAGAGACACTGAACCTGGAGTGCTCTGATACCAACTGTGATACCCCTCGGATCCGAGACACGGGTTGATCAGGCACAGGCCCAAACCTGAGGGAATATCAAACAATTAATATTTAATGAACATAGAAAACAAATTGAAATAAGAAATAAATAATAAATGGCTGAAAAGAATTCTAATTAAAAATTCTCAAAATATAATTGTTCAAATCCATTAATCCAAAACCTCCAAAATTTTTAACAGCTCGGGAATCCATCTAGTAGACCCCTAATAAAAATCCCAACTGTAAAATAAAATAACTGTAATCAAAATCCAAGCAAATAAGGAAGTAGTCCTACGGAGTTGGTGGAATGGAAGTTTGTATCTGCTCTGCATGACCAAGCTCTAACCTTGGAACAAACAAGCACCTAAAAACTAAGAGAGTGGGTCAGGCCCACATACAAGTCCTATTCTACTACGATCCAAATAGGAATCCGATACGCAGATACATCCTAGATAGACTCAACAATATCTGGAATAGTCCATATATATATAAGTACACACTATAGGACGCTCACTAGTCTAATAGGTCTGTCTCAGTCTGAGTAGAGATACCATGCAAATCGCACATAATGTGGTCATGTGTACCTAGATGTACCAGGGAACATCAATTACTGTCCAGCTATCCATCCTAGGCCATATACGTACCCTAACCATGGTCCTGAGACTCAAGCTCATACCATGGAACCATATCATAAATATATAACATTCGTATACTCCTAATACAAAATATCATCCATCTATATAGTGGTCTGATATATGTATAACAAATCCTCCAGAAACTACTAGGTCATTCAATTATTTTATTGACATGACTAAAATATGAGGTGGACTTAACCTTTTTGGTTAATCCATACCTAAATCCAGTTTAGGTAGGACTTAGTATTTGAACTAGTCCATCCTTAGTATGCCACCGTCCCATACTGGTGCATATAATCCTCCAAATAGCATAGTTAATAGAACAACACTGAATATTCGACAACCAACCTCCAAAATATGCATCAATATAAATTAATACAAATATTTCAACATTAAGCATTCATTATAGAGCCTAAAAATAATGTAAACTGCTAAAACAAATATAAGCAGTCACATCCTCCAAATTGTCCATAAACTGATGCAGTTGAATAGCAAGGTGAATATTAATTTGATCCAACACAAGCATAGTTAAATTCAAGTAATCCATGTTACTTATAATCCTATTTAAATATAATTAACCAAAATTAAATCACATATAAACAATCCTCCAAGTTCAAAAGTGTAAGCTGATTAACATTCAAAGTGCAACATGTAGGATCTTCCCCTAACTATACACTGTCCATTCCTTAATCCATTTATGAATTATTGTTTACCTATATTCTTATAGGTCTAAAACAATAATATACATCATTTAAAACAATTTAAACGAAGTATAAAAACTCTGTACTGCCCAAATCCAGTCTAAAAACCAAAAAAAATACCACATTCTGGGTGAGAGCAGGCTTTCTTAAGTTGAGAGCCTGCTCTTTTGAAGTGAGAGCCGGCTCCCTAACACAGGGAGCCTGCTCCTTGCAGCATGGAGCCAACTCCATGCTCCTTGGAGCCAGCTCCTTTGATGAGGGAGCTGGCTCCCTCCTTTTGGGAGCCTGCTCTCTTCTTTTCCGAAGCTTTCTGCGTTTTTTACTTCGTCTTCCTCGCCTCCGGCGATACCCAGGCCTTTGAAATTATTTTAATACTTATTCTAAGGTTCAATTAATGTTCCAAATAAATCCTAAATCATTGGTGTACAACCACGACATTAATTGAACACAACGTTTGAAAACAACGGCAACAGGTTTTCAGTTAGAAATTCTTAAGCAACACAACACAGATAATTTAATAAAATTAAATACTGTTTAAGCATGCATAATTGATGTTTTATAATATTCATTTAATCCGTTTTAACATTTATTCAATCCCTAGAGTCTACCTAGGCATGCACAGAACACAAATTAAAGGGAAAGAGTATAACAAAGACTTGCCTTGAGTTTCAGCTTTGAAAGTCCAAATCACTGTCTCTGAATGTTCCGTCAATGTCCTAGACTACAGTTCTACACCTCCAGTGCTTTGGTTCAACCCAGAAGTAACCCCCTTCCTTCCTCTTTGAACTACTTTGCTAATCACCCAAGTTCACTCTCTGTTTCTCTCTGTTACTCTCTGTCTCTCTGTTTTACAGAATTACGCTTGCTGTTCTCCAACCCTAAACCACCGTAATGTTTATATTTATAGGTTTATAACAATAACCCTAGTCCATGTATAATTAGAGACTAAGACCTAATTCCAATCCTAGTCGCCCCATCCATGTAGTCTAAAATTTATCTATGTCGGCTACACACACTGACTTCCTAGAGACCCTAGCTAATTAACGTAATTTAAAACTCATTTAACGTATTTGGCATTAAAGTTAATAATTACTAAATTACTCCAACTAAAGAAAACAAAAACCAATTAAATACAACAATTCAAATAAATACAATAATTAAATAAAACAATAAATGAAATTAACTCAATTAATTAACAATAAATAAAACAAATAAGTAAATAGCCAAATAAACATATATCAATGCACAAATTACAATAAAACCATCAAATAGACTTCCGAGACTGAACAGACACTTGCCTTGAGTTTCAGCTTTGAAACTTCAAATCACCGTCTCTGAATGTTCTGTCAACGTCCTGGACTGCAGTTTTACACCTCTGGTGCTTTGGTTCAGCCCAGAAGCAACCCCGTTCCTTCCTCCTTGAACTGCTTTGTTAATCACCCAAGTTCACTCTCTGTTTCTCTCTGTAACTCTGTCTCTCTGTTTTGCAGAATTACGTTTACTGTTCTCCAACCCTAAACCACCGTAATGTTTATATTTATAGGTTTATAACAATAACCCTAGTCCATGTATAATTGGAGACTAAGCCCTAATTCCAATCCTAGTAGGCCCATCCGGCTACACACATTGACTTCTTAGAGACCCCAGCTAATTAACGTAATTTAAAACTCATTTAACGTATTTGACATTAAAGTTAATAATTACTAAATTACTCCAACTAAAGAAAACAAAAACCAATTAAATACAACAATTCAAATAAATACGACAATTAAATAAAACAACAATTAAATGAAACAATAACTGAAATTAACTCACCTAATTAATAATAAATAAAATAAATAAGCAAATAGCCAAATAAACATATATCAATGCACAAATTACAATAAAACCATCAAATAAACTGCCGAGACTATCCTTTTAAAATTAGGGGTATTACAAGAGTCAAGTTTGGCACTGCAGTACACCGCACAACGGGAATACTTAACTATGTTCACACAGATGTTTGGGGACCTACTAGAGTTACATATTTGGGAGGTAAGCATTGGTTTGTCTCATATATTGATAACTTCTCTAGACGAGTATGGGTGTACTCTATGAAACATAAAGATGAACTCTTAAAAGTGTTCTTGAAGTGGACGAAGATGATGGAGACCCAGATTGGCAGAAAAATCAAAAGACTCAGATCCGATAATGGAGTAGAATAAACATCGGACCCATTCTTGCAAGTATGCCAGAACAAGGGTATTATTCAACACTTTACAGTCAGAGACACGCCACAACATAATGGGGTGGCAGAACGCATGAATCAAACCTTGTTAGAAAAGGTTAGATATATGTTGTCCAATATTGGATTGGGTACAGTATTTTGGGCTGAGGTTGTGATATATGCATGCCATCTTATCAATAGGTTGCCTGCAGCTGCAAATAAGGGCAAAACACCCATAGAGGTATGGTCTGGGAAACCTACTACAGATTATGATTTTCTGCGAATATTTGGTTGCATTGCCTACTTTCATATTAAAGAGAGTAAGTTGGATCCTAGAGCCAAGAAAGCTATATTCTTGGGCTATAATGAAGGTGTAAAGGGGTATACACTTTGATGCCCTGAGTTGAAGAAAATCATTAATAGCAGGGATGTTCGATGAGTCTTCGATGCTGAAAAGTTCTCCTACTGAGAACAAGACCAAAGAAGTTTCGCAGCAGCTGGAGCTTGAGGCTTCAATTGTTCCAGCTAGACCTGTAAGTAATACATATAATGAGGAAACAGGTATAGATGAGGATGAGGCTTCTACCCAAGAGACTCCATAACAACCATATTCTATTGCAGTTGGTAGATCAAGAAGAGAAATAAAGAAACCTGCATGGTTTACTGACATGGTGGCATACGCACTACCCATAGTTGATGATGACATTCCATCTAAATATAGATAAGCTGTCAGAAGTTCAGAAAGTGTAGATTGGAATAAAGTAATGGATGAGGAGATGTAGTCTCTTCATACGAATCAGACTTGGGAATTAGTCCAGCTTCCAAAGGAGAAGAAGGCTTTAGGGTGCAAGTGGGTATACACCAATAAGGAAGGCTTTTTAGGGCAAGACAGTATGAGATTCAAAGCTAGATTGGTGGCGAAAGGCTATGCGCAAAAAGAAGGGATTGACTATAATGAGGTATTCTGTGACGACCCTGGTTTTTAAGCCAGTGTGTCCTGTGACGACCCGAACTGGATCCAAGATGTGGAAGCAAAAGAAACAAGACAACGGTCTTCCAAGGCACAACACACCTCTAAGACACTTTGATGACCTTCCATGGGGTCATAGAACACAATGAACCAAGAAATGAAGCAAGAATGCCTAACTCAAAAAGAAATAAACCAAGGGCAAAATGGTTATTTCACACTGAAATGGGTGCCACCGTGCACACCATTGGGAAGGCAATGAAAAATGAATAAAGATAGACTCAAGAATAGCCTGATTCTGAGTTTGAACGGACAAGATATGAATTTAAAACAATGTGGCCTTCGCCGTTTAAGAATTTCCATGAACCTATCTTACTAAAATTGGAATAACTCTCATCATGGATAGAGTTATCATGTGTGATTGGTACCATTGGATAGCTAACTCCGAGCTCTCGAATTTAGAGTTAAGAATGACCCAAATTGGACTCGAAATGAAAGAGATATGATCTCCAAAAGTTGGAACTACAAAGCTGTCCAATAGATGCTGAGAGGGAGAGGGTTCCAGGGAAGATCGGTCGACTGAAATGCAATGGTCAGCCGGCCAAAACTTAACCATCGGTCAGCCGAACCCCAAGCATCAGCCAGTTAAAACAAGGTTTTTCCTAAAAAGCCTACTGGAATGGTCTCGAGGGAATCGTCAGCCGACCGATGGAGCTCCATCAGCCGACTGATACCTCTGCTGCTGCCAGGAAAAGCTGCTGTAAGGTGTATGCAAGGTGCTTGGTCAATTTCTAAGGTTCTACATGCATCCTAGATGATCTGAACATGATTAAAAACATTTTCTAGCCCCGTTCAAGCACCTAAGACATGCCAAGGCAAGGAGGAACTTCAAATGACACTCCAAGGAGGAATTTTCCATGAAAATTCATAAAATCGCCCAAAAATTAGTCAAAAGTTGAAACTCAAGGGTTTTGTGCAGCGTGGACATGCACGTAAACGTTGAAAGACATTTAAGATGCGTTCCAATGGTCCGCGGCTTCAAAATGCCAAGAATGCAAAATATGACCTCTCAATGGCCAAAAATGCCTAAAAATGCTATAAATGAAACCATAATGCGAAACTTAGAATGAAATGGTGTTTGGCCCTTGGCCACACCCCATACATGATCATAGAAACCCTATGAAAAAGAAAGAATGGGATTCCCATACCCAATGCAAAAGTTATGAGGCAAAGACTTATGAATTTCTCAACATTTTCATAATGAACTTTGAAACGAAAGTGCATAGAATACATGTTACATGTCATTGGCCTCCGGCCTCATTTGATACATGTTGAATACAATGAAAAGAGTGTGCTTATGCACACTTTACATAATTAAAATCAAAGAATACAAGTTTTATACAATAGGCTACGAAATGATATTTCATGCTAACATTTGCATGAAATGGAAACTAAAAAACTAGAAGCCATCCCACTGAACAGCAAGCATCATGAACCATGTCATCATACCTGATCAAATCCCCTAGTAACTTTGGAGTGAGTAAACAAGTTTACTCGTAGAGAATGAGTATGCATCGACTCAATTTCTTTAGAGGTTTTTAGGACTAACATGATATAGTTCAAAAGGGAATCATGCCACCTAACGTCTATGTCAAAGATTAGACTCAGAGATCATCCTAAGCTACCATGGAGTATAAGCAACAAGAATCATGATATATATACATATATGAAGCAAGTCAAGATTGGGATAATCCAAAGAACACGACAAGAATAACGCATGAATCAAGAATAAGGCATAATGTTTATGCAAGTAAACAAGATTGGGATATTCCAATTAACACGACGTGAAGTATACTTGAAATCAAGGACAAGGCATATGATCAAACAAGGATGGGACATTCCATGAAACACGAAAAGAGATTATACATGAAGTCAAGAACAAGGCATAATATCTATGTAATTATACAAGGATGAAATATTTCATATAACACGAAAAGAGGCTATACAAGAAATCAAGAACAAGGCATAATATCTATACAATTTAACATGATTGGAACATTCCAAGTAACACGATAAAGAAAACACGTGAATCCAAGAACAAGGCACAATATCTATGCAGTTTAGCAAGATTGGAGCATTTCACATACACAACAAGTTTAAATCTTCAAGGAATAGCAACTTGAAATTTAAAGAGTGAAATCAACCAATGTGGAAACTCGGATATCGCCCGGATTAAAACCGTACTCTTGAGATCACTTTAGGGCTACTAACCCATGGGTACCTTTCCCCTAGTGTGCACTATAGTGTAGGAGGACATTCCCCTGTACTAGAACCAAGTCCTAGCCATGTCAATTCTTGATTGATATCCCAAGTCCCAAAATCAACAAGTTGTGCAAGTCAAGATTGTACCAAAATACAAGAAATGCATTAACCACGTTTCATGCACAACCAAGATTTTGGAACACATAAGTCATGCCCTAAGTTCATCAACTATCATGGCATGTGAAATGTCAAGAAATCATTGTGTGCAACTATATAGACAACAACCAAGATATATAGCACATGGAGTTCATTGAAGTAAATATACCACAAGTATAAGATACATGATATAATCACTTTCTAAGCAACACGTATATAATTAAATCATTCCAAGACAAATGTACATGTTCATTAAGTACATTAATGAAACCTAGATACAAGGGCTCACGATGCTTGATAAAAAGGTACAAGTTCATAAAGTACAAGTACAATTCACAAGTTTAACAAGAATTCATATCAAGGCATGATTAACTCGATGGAAGCATACAAAGGAATTTAATCTACTTAAGGATTAAATTATTAAGATTTCACGGTGAGTCAAAATGTTCTACAAACAAGTTATTCCTAGGATCATGTCAAGGCCAAGTTCACTGTCAAGTTACAAGTCCATTACATACTAAATGCAATCATGTGAATTAAATTCCATACAAAGGAATTACTTAAATATAAGTTTCAAAACTTATCCGATTATTCTTGATTTGTTACACGTGAAGGAACTTGTTAAGGAAAGCATGAATACAAGGTTAAAAACTTAATCTAGCTCATGGAACCATTAAATGGAATTTAATTAATTCATTTAATTAAAATCTCTAGATTTTAAAAGTCATCCAAATGACCTCAAATTAATGTATGTTATACAGCATGTCAAGACTTGTTTTAAAACCATGATACAATGAATTCTAAGCAAGATACTACCATGAGTGTTAAACTTTAATACTAGAAAAATAATAATTGAAAGGTTTCAAAACCTAATCAAATATTCTAGATTTAATATATGTGAAACCATATGCCATGCACATCAAGAAATTCAAGTCGAAAATCCAACAGGATGAATAGTACACTTGGAGCAATTTAATTAATCTAATTAATTAAATATTACTAGATTTCAAAACACTTCCAATTTCTCTTAAATTCACCTATGTTGAAGAGTATGTTAAGGCTTAATATAATATGCTAACACATATTGATTTCAAGCTAGTTAAGGCCACATGATTTAATATTTTATTCAAGATAAATATTAAATAAAATCTTCAATACTTGTCCAAATGATCTAGATTTAATATATGTCAATCAACATATCAAGGGGTAATATTCTATCATGCCACATGATTAAACGAAGCTATGGATAATCGGGAAAATTAAATCCTTCACAAGAAAAATAAATAATAAAATCTCTAGATTTTATATCCAAGCATGTAATCAAGTTATATAAGCATCACAAGCATGTAATATAGAAATAAAATAAATTATAACACCCCCTACCTTAATTTGAGATGAAAACCTCAAACGCCCACCGAAAAAAAAGTGTTTCGAATCCGCCGAAACCGAAGGGTTTTCTCGGGGACAACACGATCTACATGAATCCGAAGGAAGCCCCCTGAAAATCACAACTTGACCTCAAACCCAAACTCAAGAAATGGTCAGAAATGAATTCTAATAAGGGGGAATGGTAAAACATGTCGAGGGGAACAAAAAATGTGAAGGCCGAAGACTTTTTACTTAGGAAAAGTAAATCAAAGGAGGAGAGAGATGGTGGCAGCTCCATGGACATCCATGGCTGCTTTAGGTCGTGCAAGGGGAGTGGGGAAGATAAAAAATGAAATATCTCAAGCAGAGAGTTATGCCCCGAACAAGTTCAGAAAAGTGGATTTTGAGCAAATGCACTCAAACGGAAAAACTCCATGAACAAAAAAGATTCAAAATGAGAAAATATGAACAACAGAAGAAACGGCATAAAATACTGAGTCTCGAGCAGAGAGTTATGCCCCGAACAAGTTCAGCGGCAACTAGGTCCAGAAACTCTGAAACTGGAGAAAAATGACTAGAAGGAAATTTTATGAATTTACGAGTCAAAAAAAAGTGAAAATGAATCCCATACGAGGATCTACGCTCCAGACGAGGTATTTTTTCAATAACTTTCGTTAATTGCACAATGGCCCCTACAAAAAGGGTTAACTGCGAAACTGCCTCAGAACGAAAATATTTTCCAAAAGATATTTTCTTAGATGCCCCTGAAATAAAATATCTTCAAAATATATTTACGAAAAACACACCAAGAAAAGAAAAAGATTCTAAAGAATTGTGCATCCATGCCCCTATAGACACCGAGAGCAACCAGAGTACTTTCTTGAAAAAGTAAAGATACGTATTTCGAGAAAATCACTGAAGATGAAGGCACATGAAAGTCAAAAACCAACTCCGAGCATGAAAAGTGAGGGTTTGCCAAAAAAACTGACAAACGAGGAAAAGACAGAATAAGGAAAAGGACGACATAGGGAAAATGACAAAAGTGAATAGTGTCACGAAAAGTGAAAATGCGGAAATGACTCGGTCCTCAAAGGAAGTTGTCAATCCACACGAAAGAGTCTCAGAAGCCAATTCTGAGCACTCAAGATGAAACTAAACGACGAGAAACAGATCTCAGAAAAGAGAATTAAACGGAAAAAATTCATCCGTAAAATTTTAAGAAAAAGGAAAGGAAGGTAAATGACCAGGTCATTACATATTCTCACCTGTTGTGAAACACTCTTCCATTCGTATATATTTTGATAGCTTTGGTTGCACAATTTGATCTTGAGTTAGCTCAACTCGATGTCAAAACTACTTTCTTACATGGTGATTTGGAGGAGAAAATTTATATGTCTCAACCAGATGGATTCAAGGTTATTGGAAAGGAAAATTGGGTTTGCAAACTGAAAAAGTCGTTGTATGGGTTGAAATAAAGTCCAAGGCAATGGTACAAATGATTTGATCAGTTTATGAAAGGGCAATAGTACACAAGAAGCCATTTTGAGTAAGCTTCGTGATGGATCATTTGTATATTTTCTCTTATATGTTGATGATATGTTAATTGCATCTAAGAGCAAAGTTGAAATTGATAAGTTGAAGATTCAGTTAAGTATTGAGTTTGAGATGAAGGATCTTGGTGAAGCTAAAAAGATACTTGGAATGGAGATTAGCAGAGATAAAATGAAGAGCACTGTTTGTTTATCTTAAAAGCAATATTTGAAGAAGGTGCTACATCATTTTGGTATGGACTTAAATACTAAACCTGTAAGTACCCCTTTGGCCCCTCATTTCAAGATTAATGCTTCATTATCCCCAAGCACAGATGAAGAACGTGCGCACATGGCTTATGTTCCGTATGCAAGCGCAGTTGGAAGTTTGATGTATGCAACAGTGTGTACGAGACTTGACATTTTACAGGCCGTTAGTATGGTAAGCAAGTATATGTATGACTCATGAAAAGGTCATTGGCAGGCAGTGAAGTGGATTCTACGGTACATCCAAGGTACTGTGGATGTTGGTTTAAAGTTTGAACGGGATGATAGACTTGGTCAACATTTGGTTGGTTATATGGATTCGGACTACGCTGGTGATTTGGATAAATGTCGATTAACTACAGGTTATGTGTTCACACTTGCTAGAGGACAGGTGAGTTGGAGGTCGACATTACAGCCTACAGTTGCTTTGTCTACTACAGAGGCAGAGTACATGGCAGTGACAGAGGCTATTAAGGGAGCCATATGGCTACATGGGTTGATAGAGGACTTATGTGACACCCCTCGAATCTGAGACATGGGTTGATTAGGCCCAAGCCTAAACCCGAGGGAAATATCAAACAATTAAGTAATAAACAAGCATTGAGTACAAAAGAAATAAGAATAAATACAGAAGCTGAAAAGAAACTAAATAATAATCCATTAAATAAAACCTCCATTAAAATAATCTAATAATAAAATCATCCAATAATCCAAAACCTCTAATACCAGTAACCATCTAGATTATAACTCGGGAATCCAAAATGTGGACCCTTAATAAACCCAAGTGAAATAAATGAAATAAAATCCAAATCCGAAACTGAAACGTACATAAAGTAAAAATTCTACGTAGACTCGAAGGAGTGAATAGACTGTCTTTGCTTAGCACGAACAATCTTTAAGTCTAGAACTGACGAATACCTGAAAAATAATAGTAGGTCAGGCCCACAAGCAAGTCCTTTTTAGGATAACCTATACAGAGACTAGAGAAAACTATACATATATAGCTAACTCAACAATAGCTAAGTAATCCGTATATATATATATAGAAACACACTATAGGACGTTCGCTCTGGACTATAGGTCTGCCTCAACCTGAATAGTAGGTAACATGCAAATCGCACATAAAGTGGGCATGAGTACCTAGACCTATTTGGGCACATAGCTATCAACTATATCTAGTTACCCATCCTAGGCAATAAACGCACCCTAACTACTGATCCTGAAACTCAAGCTCATATCATGGCATATACTCATACATATATAGAATTCATCATATCCAAAGCACAAAATAAAATAGGTAGGACTTAACTTATTTGTTAATCTGTCCCTAAAATGCTCCCATCCCATAATGGTGCATCAATTCATAAATCTATAAATAAAGCCATATCCTAACAATGGCATCCATAAAACCAAATTCTGACATTGGTTCTCAAAAAAATCCCAACACACACACACACACATATATATCATGTTTCAAGATTATCCAATATAGATATCCAATTGATTATAATCATATCATATTTTAACAACATATAACATAATTTCATGTTATCAAATCGTAAGAAGAACATATGATTTATTTAAGCTTCCTACATAATTTATCTCACATAAACTAAATCTTAAACATACTAATAATTTATTTTACAACCAAGTAAGTATTCTCCAAATACATCTTATACTAATCATTTAATCTTAATTATTAAAACAAATTACAAGATTAAATTCATCAAATCTTTAAATAATTCAAATAGCATACATCATGGTGTTAAACTTATTTAAAATTTATTTAAATTCATCCCTAGTCCCTATTTAATGTTTGTGACCCTTCATAATCAATTTAGGATCGATTTAAGCATTTTTATAAAAATTTCCCAGGTTGGGCTCAAGCCTTGTAACATTAGGCTCGAGCCTTTGAGCGAGTCTTAACTACGGGCGAGTGAGCATTTGAGCGAGCGAGCCTTTCGATGAGCCTTAACTAGGCTCGAGCCCTGTAACAGTGGGCTCAAGCACTGTTACGCGAAAACAAGCCAGAAAAATTAATTTTAAGCCCCAATCTTCATTGTTAAAGGTTCTAAACATGTTATCAAGTCCCAACAACTTACAATTATGAAAATTCATCATTATAATAGGAAGAAATCCATAGAACAATTAAATCTAAGCCATGAATTTATCAATTCATACAACAAAAACAACCATGAACATAATTCATAAAACCTATATTCTAGATCAATTAAAACATGGATTCCAATTTTAATTATCCTTTAAACATCCTTAAAGTTATACTAGAGTTGTATAGATTACAGATCTAAGGGAGAAGTGTAGAACACAGAATTTGCCTTAAACTTTCGGATCGAAAGTTAAACTCCTTCTTTCTTAATCTTTTTCTCTAATGGTCTTTCTTCTTCTTCCTCTTTCTCTCTTAAGCTTTCTCTCTCTAGATTTTCTCCCTGGGCTTACTCTCTAGGTCAATATATATAGATAAAATATGTTACCTATTCTTCTAAACCTATCATACGTCTGACAATTCACAAACTAGGTAATTAATTTAATAAAATATTATTTTTAATAACAAATATATAGATATATATTTATATACACCTCAATATATATATATATATATATATATATATATATATATATATATATATATATATATATAACTACTAATCCCCCATAGGTCACTATCCAACCCAATAGGATCCCACTCAAATAGTCTAAGACCCATCTAGGTGGTCCATGGGCTATAACCCAAATCCTTAAAATAAAATTAAAATTAAAATAAAATCATTTAACTAGCACAATTAAACATATAAAACAATTCAATCATACCAACACATCACATGGAAACAATTAAAATGTACATACAATTTGTCAACATATATTAATTTAATTAACTCAAATAAAATAATTAAATAAAATTATAAATTAATTAAACACATAATCAATTAGCCAAATAATCAAATAATTAATTTAAAATGCAATAAAAATAAATAAATAAATCCTGAACTATCTTTTTAAAATAAGGGGTATTACAACTTGGGGATTATTTGGGAGCATGTTGATATCTATTGCAACAGTCAAAGTGATATTTGTTTAGCAAACAATCAGGTTCATCATTCACGTACAAAACACATCGATGTCCATTTCCATTTTGTTCATGACATTTTGGATGAAGGCGATATTCTCCTTCAGAAGATTGGGACAGCAGATAATCCCGCAGATATACTGACGAAGGTTGTAACGAAGGTCAAGTTTGAGCATTGCTTAGACTTGATTAACATCCCACGAGTTTGAGCGCCTTTTGGGTGCATTTAGAGGCAGTTCAAGATCATGTTTGGAAACACTTCACTTCGGAAGATGTACATATTTTTCACCAAGGTGGAGATTGTTGATTATGGCAGACGTGGGTTGGCAGACGTGAGTCAGACGTAGGTCTACCACTCTCCCTTATTAATTATCCCGTCTTATTATTGGCTCAAATTTGGTATAGTGGTTTTGGATGGTCTGCTACTCTCCCTGTTTTGGCAGACGTGGGTCTGCGACGTGGGTCTGCCACCATTCTTTATTATCAGCACTCCACTATCGGCATATCAGCTAAACTCATACATCAATTCTCTTATAAATAGAAACTGTTGGAAGACTTTGTAAAATATCCAACAATACGTTGAATGAGCTTTAGTGAGCGTTGAGTGAGCCTCTTGTAAACCTTTTGGGTTTTGATATTTCCAAACATTGATCTTGAGCTCCCATGGACGTAGGCACATTGCTGAACCACGTAAATCATTGTCTTCATTGTGTGTGTGTGTTTGCTCTTATTTATCATTTTTTATTATTTGTTTCACGCTTCTGCACAATATCATGTTTATTTGTGATTAATACTTGACACGAAGTAATAAAGTTTACACTAGCTTCTTCCCCGACCTCCATCTCATCCTGACAAACCCCGCAAATGTGCCCTTCTTCCTCCACCACTACCTGCATCAAGCACTTGAGCACCGGATCGACCGTGTCTGCCAAAATCTTCACTAGTACGTTCTGTTGGGATTTATATGCCCTGGCATAGCAAATTCCTATCTGGATTAAAGTGACATAAGTTCCTGACATTTCTGAAATATATATGCTTGATACAATTGGTGAATTCAATGTATTATGTTTCAATTCATTATAGAATTGATAGTGTCCATTTTATTACAAGAGATATTTATATATATGTATGTGATGGCAATCAATGCATGATATATAAATAGTAATCATAAATGGTTCATAATCGGTAATTATGGATGGACTCATAATTAATTAAGATTTGAACTGGATCCACGTTAGGTTGAGATATATTGCGAGAGCCATCGTATGCAATTACTCCCTATCACTGTCATCGCATTTGACTTTTAAGCATGAGAAAAATATAAACTCTTTTATTAATTAATAATTACTTTGATTTGTTCAGCGGATACTTCGGGATCCTTAAACCGACATTTTGGGTAGTTATGTAATTAATAGTTAGAGGATTATATTTTCAATATTTGCATCATTGCTACTTGTATTTATTTTGTATTGATTATGGTTGATCACAAAGTAAATTCGAAGGCCTTCGTATGTTTTTAGACAAAATGATTTATTATATATCTATTTATTTAAATTATTATTTTTGTCAAACAAATGCTTTATTGTGATCGAGCCAGAAATAATCAAAGGTACCAAAATAAATATATTAATTAAGTAGTCGGATTGATGGCTTTATTTATCCGATAACTAATTATGTATAGAGGGGTCAAAGTGTAATATTGACTTAGAGGTTATTTATTATTTAATTGGAGTTCAATTAATTTCTTTTAGTGGAGTAGAAATTCATTTATGAATTAATTGAATTGGGTCCATAGACCGGGCTAATTATTAATTCATTGTAACTAATAAAATAATAGGCCCAATGGATTCTCACTCATAGCCCAACTTAATATTGGAATCATATTAGATTTGAGACATGTGAATTAGAGATTGAGAAGGATTTGTTGTTTCCTTTTCTTTACCTTTATGTTGCCTATAAATATACATGGTCTATGTATATTTTGGGGCTAATTTTTTGAAGAAGAAAAAAGGAATAAATTTTCTCTCTAGAAAATTAGTGTTAGTGTTCTCATCTAATGGAGGCTCCCACAAGCCTAGTTTTGTAAGGTCATTTATGGAGGCTTATGAGTGATTCCTAAAGGCAAGACCATTACCAATAAAATGGAAATCCATGGAAAAGGTGTCTAGCAAAAGGGATCTACAATAAGTGAGAACATTCACTTTAGAGGAGAGATCTAAGGTTTACTCAAACCTTGATGTAAGTATTCAATCTTTTAATTGAATGATACATCATGTTTTATTTTTGCATAAAACTTATCTCTATGTGATGAATCAAGATCTATGAATTTAAATCCCTCAAAAAGTTTTTTAAATATTGCACGTTTCCCAATAGTGGTATCAGAGCATGGTTTGATTCATTACTAGAAATCATGTTTGTATCAAAATCATCATTCATGGATCCAAAATTATATTCATATATATTTTTTATTGATGTATATTGATGTATGATTTAATATGTTGATATATATTGATATATGATTATGTATGTATAATTGTGAATGAATGATGATGTCAGTTTGGGCCATGGATGAAGCTTACAGGTTATTGAATGAAATTTTATCTTTGGATGAATGTAATTAAGGCTTTGATTTAGTTGTTTGAAAATTCAATGATGTAATTTAATTTTTTCCATTGTATTTCAAATTGTAAATTTAATTAAAGTCATGTAATCTTCATCAAAGGATGCTATGAAGCTTCAAAAAGGTCTAGGAGGGTTTAATTTGGCTTCAGGAATTTTTCGGATTTTTTTTGAATTTTTTTGGAATTTTTCCGGAATTTTTAAGGCCAAATAATTATTCCTGGGAATTTTTAAAAATTTTCTAGAATTTCTGGAATTTTCCGGTGGCCGGAGTGTTGCCGCCAGCAAGGGCAACGTCGGAGAAGGTGGCCGAGGGATCCGGTGCGGCGCAATACGCGTGCACCCGCATCAGCCACCCTTAGATCATATGATGCAGCTGAAGATGATACTGTGAGGCGCAACTGCGTTGTGCGCCATGCACACCCAAGGGAAACACGCGTGAACCGCATGCGCTGACCAACCCAGCATCAATAAGGCGCGTGCAACGCGCAGCTATAGAGCACACGCGCGTGGAAGCGCGTCATAGCGCGTGGGCATGAGTCAGGGCGCGTGCTGGGCGCGTGGGACTATTTTGTTGCCTCTTGCTTATGCACCATAGCCTATGGTGGACCCTCAAGCTTGATTAAATGCAGAATAGTGCTATTCTCACTCATGATAGAGTATATTATTGCCCCTAAGTAGATTTTAAAATTATTTTCCACTATTTAAAGATAGTGGGAGTTGAATGGGGTGCAATAATTATAGCAGTTGATTATTATTTAGGTTTTAATGTTAAAAGCTGAATCCATTGGCCATTTTTATTTGCTTTATCTGTCATTTATTGATGTATGTGTTGCATATAATAGATAATTGTTGATTAATTATTATTCATGCATTGGATCCACGATATTTAATTAAATGACTTGATTTATATTAATTAAATTATGAAAATTAAGTGGATTTAATTACTAATTAATTTGAGGGCACTTATTGGGAAACGAAAAATTATTTTTTGTAAATTATTTTTAAAGTGTGCCTCAAATTAAATATTAGTGAATCATTTAAAGTCCAAATATTTTCTAAATTTAATTGGATTAAAATTAAGATGTTTTGCATGCATCATATCATGTAGATGAATAAATTAGAAAACTCTAATTATGAATGATTAAAAAATAAGTGGGAGCAGGATTTTTTATACATTGCCCCATGACCTTTGTTATTAAAACCATTGTAATTAGATCTTCAAAAATAAGGCCCCACGCATGATTTGAAGAGTCTTAATATTACAAGAATGGTTGTCTCATGAAAATAAAAATATTAAATGTTCATTGTAATTAGATCTTTAAAAATAAGGCCCTACGCATAATTTAAAGAGTCTAGATTATAATGGCAAGATATTTAATGTTTTATTTTTCATTAGAGCTTTAATAACGTTATACACTCAATCTAAAATCAATAGTGTTTGCTCCCTAACGGAGTGGTTTACACTAGGTGATTTTAGAAAGGCTAAACAAAATCAGGAATCATTTCATATCATAGACAAGGCATTGTTTTAAGAGATATGGAAATGATGGGATTTGCCCGCCAGTAGCAATAATGAACTTCGCCAACCGAATAAGTTATTGGCGTATTGGTTATCTAATTTTTCATGCACTGGTTAAGGGACCCACATATTATTATTTTAATGGAAGTGTTCGCCTACTAGCAAATGAATCCCAACAATAGTAATAATGAACTCCTCTATCAGGATAAGTTATTGACATATTGATTGTGTGATTTATGTTACTACGGAGTTGAGGGACCCGCATTAATTAAAAGGGATTGTTCACCAATAGTGATAATGAAATCTTATTAAATTGAGATTTATTATATTATGTGGTTAACAAACTCATTTTAATTTTAAATATGCATGACAGTATTAATAATTCACCTTGCATATTGTATGAATGCATTTATATTCAGATTAATTATGTCTAATCTAGTTTATCTACTTGCTTACATATTAAATGTAACTGGACCTTATTAAGATTGACTGGGAAAGGAACTTAGATATTTTATTCACAACGTAAGGGTACAAATGTATTTACTACTCCTAAACCTAATCTTTTTACTTTAAGATACCCAAGAGAACATTGATGCTTTAAATAAGTGAAATAAGGCAAATGAGATGACTTGGTGCAATATTCTAGAGTTTACCTCGAATACGCTTCACAACTAACATTTACATTATTTTATTTTCTTCAAGCATCATGTTAAATGTCAATAAGATGTTTTGGTGAGATTGGATAAAGAGTATGCCAAAGTACTATGTCAGACTTGAATAGCATTAAGATAGCCTAAGGAACTCCAGTATGAAATCGAATTTTGGAAAATGATTGTTTATTATTTAAAAATTAGCTGGAGATCAATAGGGCTGACTTGGGTGGTAAGTTTCAAGTTGACATGATTATTGCCTTATTACCAAACTCGTTCGACTCTGTTAGAGTGAACTAGATAAGGAATCAGTTTGAGTTCACACTAGCTGATATTCTTATAGAATTGGTAACAGATGAAGGGATAATCAAGAGTATGGGTGTTTCTATCAATCTAACCTAGTCTATACCATCTTCTTCTAGGCCCAAGTGGACGGGCAAAACAAATAAGAAGGATGATAATAGGACTAGGCTAGCACAAAACATGGGTATCCCAAAAGGTTAAAGGGAATAAGGCTATGTATGTTGAGGGCAAATTAAATTGTTTCTTTTGCCGCTAACTAAAACACTAAATGACGAACTGTCTAAGCAATGACGTGGCATAGGAAAATATATACTTAATCATTGAGCCATGTTATGTGGTTGCATCTATTAATTCCTGATGGATAGATTCTGGAGCCACTAAACATGTTTGCAATTCATTGTAAGGATTTCAGGAATCTAAAAGCCTTGATGATATAGATATATATTTATCTTTTGACCTGATGCTAAGGTTGTAGTTAAGTCAGTGGGAGTATTACATCTGAAATTAGAGAGTATGAGGATATTAGTATTAGAGAGCTATCTTTATGCACAGAAGTTAGACGCAATCTAGTTCGTGTTTCACTTGTGGTTTGTAAAACTGTATTGTTATTTTGTAAAACTGGTTTTATAAAATTGAATAGATATGCGATTGCTTTTGGTGCATTAAAAGATGGTTAATATACTATAATCACAAGCTCTTAAGATTTGCAGGATGTGGAAACTAATGTTGCATCTTCTAGATTGAATGTTAAGAGAAAATTTGTTATTCCTGACTCATTGTATTTTTAATGTCTATTTTTGGGTTGTTATCAATCAAAATGAGATTCAAAGATTGGTCAAAGAAGGTTTATTACCTAGTGAGGCAGAGGAGCCTAAACCAAACTTGTGAATCTTATTTTGAAGGATAGATAACTCTAAGGGCTTAATCAGTCAAATGAAATAGACATAAAGGACAATTGGAGTCGGTACATACTGACACGTGTGGTCTTATGAACATCCAAGCAAGATTACTCACGTTTTGGATAGATTTATCTGATGCGACACAAGTCTTAGATTTTTGGTATATTCTGAAAGTTTTAAGACTGATGTGGAGCACAGATTAGGTAAACTTATCAAAACACTTCGATCTGATCGTGGATATGAGTATTTCTTGGGATAGTGCAAAGACTATGTGGTCAATGAGGATGTTGTGTACCAGTTTTCCGCAATTGACGCTAAATGCATTTAGGTGTCAAATAGGAATAACAGAATTCCACTTAACATGGTTAGATCTATGATCAGTTATGCCACATTATCTCTTTCATTTAAGAGTTTAGTGTTAATGACATCGATGCGCATTATGAACTGCAGTCTATCTTAGTCTGTCTCAAGGATACCATTGAGCTGTGTTTTTGACTAAATCTTAGTTTGAATCACATGCACATATGGGGTAGTCTTGCACATGTGCGCTTGATATGGACGTAAGTTGGAAGCAGATCATAGGCATACTAGATTTGATAGCTACTCTAAAGTCACTAGGATGGATTATTTTATGATCTCAAAGATAAAAGTTGATTGTTTACACTCATTGTTTATCTATAGGAGAATCATATTATGAATCACATACCTAGTAACATAATGTTAGAGAATATGGTATGAGTACCAGATGTACCACATGTGAACACACTTATTATAGAGATTGAGAATAATATATGAATTCCCTATTGATGCATCAGCATCATCTAGTACACAGATTCCTGCATCGGTACATTGATGTAGTGGGAGGATTATCATCCAATCCGACAGAATCATATTTTTAGGTGAGACCATTATGGACATCCCTGTTAAACATGAGTTGGACCCAGTAAGCTACACGGAAGCGTGAACCGATATGGATACAGATCGTTTTGGCGAGTTACTATGAAATCAGAGTTGGAATCTATGTATTCTAATAAATTCTGGGATCTTATAGAACTTTCTAGTAGGGTAATACCTATGGAAGGCAAGTTAATCTACAAAAGGATACTAGAAGATTTCTTAGTGAATAAATCATGAGTGTACAAGGGAATATCATTATTTTTCTGATTCTATATATATTAATGACATCATACTCATTTAAAATGACCTGAAAGTTTAGTCATCAGTAAAGAGGTAGTTGTTCAATTACTTTTAAATGAAAGATTTTCAAAATGTAAGCTATATTCCTAGGATCAAGCTTTTGCAAGATTAGGTTAAAAGGAAAATAGGCTTATCTTAATAATCCTACATTGATAAAGTTTTGATCAAGTTTGGTATGCATAACTCAAAGAATGAGTTCTTGTTTTATTGATATGGATTGCTCTCTCTAGTAAGTAGTTTTCCAAGACTAGTAGAGGAGATTGAGCAAATGAGACTGGAACTATATGCTTTGGCATATGGGAGTCTCATATATGCCATGGTCTATACCAAACAGGACATCCGCTACATTATAGGGATAGTCAGATGATATCAGTCCAATCCTGGACTTGATAACTGGTCTGTTGTGAAAAATATCATTAAGTACCTAAGGAGAATTAATGATATCATACTCATTTATGGATATGATGATATGGTCCTAGTCAAGTATACTAGTTCTGATTTTCAATCAGAAGTAGATACTATGAGGTTCATGACTTAGTGTATGTTCACTCAATGGAAGGGAAATCAGTTAGTAGATTGTTAATCAGATTTCAACTGCTGACTTAAACCTGCAGGTGGAGTACATTACAGCCTTAAAGGCGGCAATGGAAGCCTTTTTGGTTTAATCTCACTGATTTAGAGGTTGTGGAGCATACTAGCCTGCCTATCGAGCTATATTGCGACAATAGTGCAAAAGTAGTCCAAATCAATGACCCAAGGTTCCATAGAGGAACAAGATACACTGAGAGGAAGTATCATGTTCTACATGATATTGTCCGGCAAGAAAATGTACTTGTGGCTAGAACATTGCATGGGAACACAACTTTGTTGATCTATTAACAAATGTGTCATTGATCAATAATTTTAATCGTCATCTGGATAACATTGGAGTTAGATGCAATTTGAATTAGTTATGAGGGCAAGTGGGAGCTGTTGGGATTTATATGCCCTGACATAGCAAATTCCTATCTGGATTAAAGTGACATAAGTTCCTGACATTTCTGAAATATATATGCTTGATATAATTGGTGAATTCAATATATTACGTTTCGATTCATTATAGAATTGATAGTGTCCATTTTATTACAAGAGATATTTATATATATATGTATGTGATAGCAATCAATGCATGACATATAAATAGTAATCATAAATGGTTCATAATCGGGAATTATAGATGGACTCATAATTAATTAAGACTTGAACTGGATCCACGTTAGGTTGAGATATATTGCGAGAGTCGTCGTATGCAATTACTCCCTATCACTGTCATCGCATTTGACTCTTAAGCATAAGAGAAATATAAACTCTTTTATTAATTAATAATTACTTTGATTTGTTCCACGGATACTTCGGGATCCTTAGACCAACACTTTGGGTAGTTATGTAATTAATAGTTAGAGGGTTATATTTTCAATATTTGCATCATTGCTACTTGTATTTATTTTGTATTGATTATGGTTGATCACAAAGTAAATTCGAAGGCCTTCGTATGTTTTTAGACAAAATGATATATTATATATCTATTTATTTAAATTATTATTTTTGTCAAACAAATGCTTTATTGTGATCGAGCCAGAAATAATCAAAGGTACCAAAATAAATATATTAATTAAGTAGTCGGATTGATGGCTTTATTTATCCGATAACTAATTATGCATAGAGGGGTCAAAGTGTAACATTGACTTAGAGGTTATATATTATTTAATTGGAGTTCAATTAATTTCTTTTAGTGGAGTAGAAATTAATTTATCAATTAATTGAATTGGATTTATGGACCGGGCCAATTATCAATTCATTGTAGGCAATAAAATAATAGGCCCAATGGATTCTCACTCATAGCCCAACTTAATATTGGAATCATATTAGATTTGAGACATGTGAATTAGAGATTGAGAAGGATTTGTTGTTTCCTTTTCTTTACCTTTATGTTGCCTATAAATATACATGGTCTATGTATATTTTGGGGTTGATTTTTGGAAGAAGAAAAAAGGAATAAATTTTCTCTCTCTAGAAAATTAGGGTTAGTGTTCTCATCTAATGGAGGCTCCCACAAGCCTAGTTTTCCAAGGTCATTCATGGAGGCTTATGAGTGATTCCTAAAGGCAAGACCATTACCAAGAAAATGAAGATCCATAGAAAAGGTGTCTAGCAAAAGGGATCTACAATAAGTGAGAACATTCACTTTAGAGGAGAGATCTAAGGTTTACTCAAACCTTGATGTAAGTATTCAATCTTTTAATTGAATGATACATCATGTTTTATTTTTGCATAAACCTTGTCTCTATGTGATGAATCAAGATCTATGAATTTAAATCTCTGGAAAAGTTTTTTAAATATTGCATGTTTCCCAACACGTTCAGTTGCAACTTTATCGTTAGTCTCTGTCAACACCTCATTGAAGTCTCAAGCCGTCACCTTGGCTCAAAACATGGCCAACTCAAATTTCTTGCGCTCCAAGCTTAGTAGTTGTAGTTGTTCGTCACGTAGCTTCGGCTCTGAGTTTTGCCAACAGTGATCAAGAATATGTCTGTTGCCGAAGCTTTCACTGTTGCCAGAGTCAGCCAGTCCGTTGATAATATCAGCCCAATTTCTTGCTATATCAATTTCCTCCATGGGACACCAAGAATTGCAAATCCCGGACTAATGATATATATATATAGAGAGAGAGAGAGAGAGATTTAGAGAGATAAGTTGAGCAAAAAACGAAGAAGATTAGGCCTTGCTTGGATTGCATTTTTAAAACAGTTCTCAAGAACAGTTTTTAGAGAATCGGAACAGAAAACAGTTTTTAGTTTTTTCAGTTTTTCAACCTGCTTGGTTAGGAAAATTATGAAATAGTTTTCGGAGAACAAAAACTCATAAAACTGATTGGTAAAATAGTTTTATGAATTTAAAGAATATTACTCTTTATTTTTTATTTATTTCTTAGATTTATTATAAAAATTAGATGTGGATTACTCTTATTTCTTAGATTTATTATAAAAATTAGATGTGGATTACTCTTAAATATTTTCAAATTAACAAAAAATGCATTAAAAATTAAAAAAGACTTGTATTATGGGGCTTCTTTCATTCATAATATTACATGAATTCAATGTCTACATACATAAACCATCTCATCATAAGAATTGTGTAGCAAAGAATTGCTCTTGTATTCCGGGTTTCTTTCATTCATAACATTACATGAATTCAATGTCTACATACATAAACCATCTCACTTCTCATCTAAACTTTCATTATCACCGGAGTGCGCCAGCCCGTTGATAATATCAGCCCAATTTCTTGCTGTATCAATTTCTTCCATGGGACACCAAGAATTACAAATCCCAGACTAATGATATATATATATGTATATATATATGTATGTATGTATATATCTATGTATATGTGTATATATATATATATGTGTGTGTGTATATATATGTAAAGAGAGATTTAGAGAGAGAGGTTGAGCAAAAAAACGAAGAAGATTAGTTTCTAAAATTGAGAAGCAAAGAATGGGTTTTATAGATTGAAAGCTCGGTGACTGGAGACATGAGGAGTTTGAATATATTCAGAAAATGGCAAAGTACAGAAAACCCGTCGACTTGTAGCCCTTTTCAATAAATCCTCGTTATCTAGTATTTTAGCAAAGAACCCCCCTCAACTATCTAAGGGAGTTAAAAGAGTTGATATTTGAACCAAAATGGCCTTTTATTTAAATTTTAATTTTTTTGAATTTCAAAAATTAATATCTCACAAACCGTACATTGAAATATTACAAATAATATATGAACGGAAAGCTTATAAAACAAGGATTTCAGAAATATAAGATTTGTTTAACAAAATTTTATAACCAGAGAGAAATAGACAATCTAAAAATCTATTGCAACAATCTTATTTTATTTTATTTTTATAAAATATTCGGTTTATTTGCAAGAAAATTTTCAAAATTATTCATTTTCATACGGAGCATAACATATAAAAAAATTAGCCCTAGTAGAGACCGAATATTCATTTTTATTTATTTTTAAATGGTGAGTTTATAAAAGAATGAAAATTTTTTGACGCAAAATATGATATCTCATGAAATCGATCTCTGTTGGGGCTAAATTTTGTATATTCGGCTCCATATGTAAATGAATGATTCTAAAAATTTTCTTGCAAATATCTCTAATATTTTATTTTTTAAAAATAAAATAAGATTGTTGGAGTAGATTTTTAGATTACCTATTTTTTTCTAGTTATGAAGGTTTATTATACAAATCTTATATTTTTGGAATCCTTATTTCATAAGCTTTTCGTGCATATATTTTTTATAATTTTCAAATGTACAATTTGTGGGATATGAATTTTTGAAATTCGAGAGAATTAAAATTTAAATAAAAGGGCATTTTGGTCCAAATATCAACTCTTTTACTCCCTTCAGATAGTTGAGGGGGTTATTTGGTAAAAACTTAGACAATGGGGATTTATTGGAAAAATGTTATAAGTCGAGGGAGATTTTTTGGTAAAAAAATAGATAAGAGGGATTTGCTGAAAAATGCTATAAGTCGAGGGGGGTTTTCTGTACTTTGCCCTTTAGAAAATTAGTAGTCGGCATAATTGAAAAATGCGTTAGAAAAGGGTCTTGGGAAGGTCTTACGAAGTGGGCTAGCCTGGGCTGAGCTTGGTCTGTGGGCTTATATTTTCTGGGCTTGTCTGTGGGCCTATAACAAGTTATGTATTGGCGCTCGAACAACTTATTAATTATTGGTGGACTTTCAGGGAGCTCTCAACTAAATTAAAAAATAAAAAAATGTTATGTTTGGAAGTGTCTTATTGGGGGTTTGGATTTTCAGAATTGGAAAAAAAAAAAAAAAATTATTTAAAATTTTAAACTAAATTTTCTCAAATTTAAATTTCAAACAACTGATTCAATGCTCAAATGTAACAACTCATTTTTTGACAAATTGCAATTCTTGAGAATCCAAATCAAGTAACACCGAAGGGGAAAAAACACAGTTAAAATATTAGAACAATTGATTATAAATCCGAACAACTAAAACTAAAAGGGGTAAAAATAATTGAACTAAAATCCTAGAACAATGGGGAAAATAATTGAACTAACACCCTAGCTAGAGGGTTTGATCACAAATCTGAAAGGAACCATGAACAACTTTGAATTCATAAAGTTAAGAGATAAATTCACAAAGAAAATTTAAAATTTTATTAATAATTGAATAGGTGATTCTACTATGTGCATTACATGTATTTATGATGAAAGAATCTCAAAAGGAAACAGCCCTCAAAACTAAGCCTAAATTTATCTAAAAATTGTAAAAATATATATATATATATAGAATAAGAAAAGTATTCAATATAAACTACTAAATATATATAAAAATTGATAGAATTCATAATTTTCCTAAAACAATGTCAGCATGCCTATTATTTTCATTCTAATACTTGCAAAATAATAAAAATAAATAAATAAAGTATTATGAAATAGCCATTCAATCATCTACAACAATACAATATCATAAACCAAGAATATATTTCAAGAATATATTTATATGTATTGAAGATTCATTTATATATCTTGAAAATCAATATAATAGTTGTTGTTTTAGTTACCTTCTACATCTGCAGAGTGGACAAACATTGGCTTCAATAATCAATAAGCCACTTGACAATACAGTATCCATGGAACTGGTGCATGCAACTCATAGCTATAGCTTTATCACCGACCTCCATCTCATCCCGACAAACCCCACAAACATGCCCTTCTTCCTCCTACCAACACCTTTTCCAACCCCTTCGCGTCCGCCATAATCGTCACCATCTGAACTTAACCTCAAGCTGAGTCTCTGTCAACACGTCCCAGAAGTACCGCCCGTCCCTTTGGTTCGGGACATGGCCAACTCGAATGTCATGCTCTCCAACCTTACTAACATAGCAAGAATCACAGAGAAGCAAATCACTCAGAACGTACAAAAGATTCCAAGACCATGGAAATACAGTAAGCACATCACCCCTAAAGCAGATCACTCAAATTTATGTATAGATATATGACACTGAATTGAATCATAAGTATAGGTTGTATAACTATAAATACTTATGGTGAAAAAGGACTTACAGTGTTTAAGTAGCAGGGTTTGTTGATTAAGATACATTTCAAAGGTGATATATGATTGCTAAAGTTATGAGCTAAACCATCACATCACACCATTTTTTTTTTCTTTTTTCGAACGCCTAATTTTAAATAAATTTTAATCAGAGAAAATAAGTTATAAATTTATAATAGAGAACTTATTAATTACACTACAATAAATATGGCTTCTAGAGGTGGTGTCAACCGCTAAAAGTAGGACAAACAGCCGCTATAGCCTTTGGTCGCAGCATGGTGGCGATCTTTTTGGTACCTAACAATACAAATAGGGTTTCAACGTTTTGGGTGGTTAGCAGCCCACCAGGTCCAAAACAGAACCGAAATTTCTTAGCCGAGCGCTCGGACCTTGCCGAGACACGCGCGCATGGTTCACCTAGCTTGGCACTCAACGTGCGCATGACACTGCTCGAGCGCCATACAAGCACTTGCAGGTGCCTCACTGTGTCCACTTTGGACGCTTGCGAATGAGATTCAATACATTTAAACCATATGACCAAGGGCATTTGCGGAGGATTAATGGACCTAGCTATAACAAACTCATTAACCGACATCATGACCTTTAAATGACCATTCTACCCTTGTGACCTTAGGACTCTAACTTGAAACCGAAGGTATGGTATCATGTTCTGAACCAACATATAATTGACCAATTGGGCACCATCATGATTCTTAACTCATCGGATGACGTGAAATAATTCATTTGTTCTTAAATGGATCTCAGGTTTAGAACGTTACAAATACAAATAGAACTCAACATTTTTAGATTAAACAAGAAGTTATAAATTTAAATCCAAATTATATCAATTTACCCCTCAACAATGGGAACAATTTGAAATTTTCAAATGAAAAAGCATAATATCATGTCACATATAGTAGGGGTGGGAGAACATCAAATTTAAATAACTTTGCATATTATTTGCAAGTTTTATTAATATAATTAGTATGTAAAATCATTGCATCATAGTTACTCATAAAGTAGAGTAAAGTTATACACATGAAATGGGGAATTAGAAATTCATGAATTACTAATAGCTAGTGACATATATAGTAATACGAATTAGATGTGTTATAATTATATATGTGTGTATATTCACCTGATTGAAACCTCTAAGTATAAAAGAAGAGTAAATAGCACAGAAAGGCTTGAGACCTTCAATAGCAAGACCAGTAGCAAAGGTGACATCATGTTGTTCTGCCAAAATGCTACTATATTGAATTCAAAGACAAATGCAACCCCTTTTCCCCAGCCATGGAATGGTAAGGATGTGTCATTAGTTGGTTTATTAAATTGATACATTCTTACCATGACCGGCATAGAAAGCTGGTTCTTTAAAAGAGTTCTCCGCAGAAAGAAAGCAATGTAATTTAATCACTATTTCCTCCCCATTATTCTTGATTTCCTTGTTGATTGAAAACTTTAGCTCATTTTGTCACCGGAACCTGAAAAATTGACCATAGAAAAGCCAAAAATAGATCAAGAATAAAGAAAATTGGGAGAAAAAAAAAAAAAACACTATAATGCTCCTCTCAACAGTTTCTGCTACTTAATAAAAAGATATGTCAGGGATGAATTGGTCATTTTATCACTCGTGCTGATTAAATGTAGGACAATAATGCAGGTTTTCATATTAGTTGTGAGTTTGGAAATCAAAAAAATAATACAATACAAAATCACAATAAATTAAATCAGGTACTTGGCTTTAGAGAAATGAGAACTGCCAAGTTAATTTTAAAATTGTCAAGTTAATCAAATTATCTTTTTTAATTTAAATACACATATTATTATGTGGAGAGTTTTTAAAAAGGTTAAAAGACAATTATGAAAAGATGAAATTTTTTTACTTTAATTTTTCAAAAGGGACAATTAATTTAGAACATCTTTATAAAAACTAAAAAATAAAAAAATAAAAAATAAAAAGAAGAGGAAAATGAACTAGAGCGGGATAGAAGGAGTACAAGCCAACTTGACTAAATTGTTTAAATTCCAAGAATTTCACACCTCTAAATCTGAGAAGTCTTGTCTATTTTAATGGACCAACTTATTGCTTCTTCAATATTTTTCAAGCACATATCTCAGCACTACACTTGTACACATGCACACAACTAAAGCATGAGTGAAATGACCAAAAGGGACATAAAATTAAACACAAAGACAGAACTAAAACCGGGCATATATTACAAATTTTAACAAATACTAGTTATTACGTAGTTAATGTCTAATAAATTAGGTTTGAGTAGAAGAGCAGAAAAAAAAAAAATTACATTATGATATTTGATAAGATTTGAAACTGAATAAATGATAAATATTTCAGAAAGGAACCATGGGATAGAGAAATAGAGAATGTAAAATCTCACCCAAAACTTTAATAATCGGATGCAACGGTAGAGGTGAGAAGATAAAAATGGAGAAGATATACAATATTTTAGGGGTACTTATTATTGGGAAACATGTAAGTTTTTAAAAACTTTTGAAGGATTTGCAATCATAGATCTTGATTCATCACATAGAGACAAGTTTTATGCAAAAATAAATAAAAGATGATGTATTATTTAATAAACAGATTGAATACTTACATCAAAAGTCTGAGTAAACTTTTTTAATCTTTCCTCTAAAGTGAATGGTCTCACTTATTGGAGATCCCTTTAGCAAGATCCTTTCTCCTTCTTCTTGATTATGATCTTCCCTTTGGGTATCACCAATATGCCTTGATGAACGACATTGGAATCAAGGCTTGTGGTAGCCTCCTTTAGAAGAGAAAACAAACCCTAAAATATAGAAAGTGAAAGTGTATTCCTTTTTCTTGTTCTCAAAGTCACCCTAAAATATACACGAACCCATGTATATATAGGCAAAATAAAAATAAGAATAAGGAAACAATAAATCATTCTCCATCTCTAAATCAACTTTTTCAATTTTAATAAGACTCCAATATCAACTTGGGCTATTGGTGGGAATCTTTTTGGGCTTACTATTTTCTTAGCTCCTATAAATTAACAATTGGTCCGGTCCATTAAACCATGGACCCAATTCAATTAATTCATAAATTAATTTCTACTCCACTAAAAGAAATTAATTGCACTCGAATTAAATAGTAAATAACCTCTAAGTCAATGTTGCACTTTGACCCCTCTATGCATAATTATTTATCGGATAATTAAAGCCATTAATCCGACAATATAATTAATATAATTATTTTGTTACCTTTGATTATTTCCGGCTCGATCACAATAAAATATTTATTTGACAAAAATAATAATTTACTAAATAAATATATATATAGAATACATTTGTCTAAAACATACGAAGGTCTTCGAATTTAATTTGTGATCAACCATAATCAAAACAAAATAAATACAAATAGTACTGATGCAAATATTGAGGATATAGACCTCTAACTATTAATTACATAACTACCCAAAGTGTCGATCTAAGGTATCCGCCGAACAAATCAAAGTAATTATTAATTAATAAAAGAGTCTATACTTCTCTCATACTTGAGAGTCAAAAGCCATGACTGTGATAGAGAGCAATTGTATATGACAGCTCTCGCAATATATCTCAATCTATCGTGGACTCGGTTCAAGTCTTAACTAATTAAATGTCCATCCATAATTACCGGCTTTGAACCATTTATGATTACTAATTTATATCTCAGTATTAACTGCAATTACATACATATATAAATATATCTTGTAATTAAGTGGACACATCAATTCCATAATGAAACGAACAATAATACATTCCATTCACCAATTGTATAATGCTTTAATAATAATATTCAGATAAGAAATCATGACTTTTACAATCCAAAATAAGAATTTGCTATGCTAGGGCACACATATCCTAACACTTATATGTGGTACCCCCATCTAATGCAGTCATAAAAATTCTTAATTTACATTAGTATACAAAAAATGAGGATTTTTGAAGAAAAATTATGTGTATGCATTGAGCGTGTAAAATACCCTCAGGTGATTGTATACCTTCTCGTAAAATGGGACGAAAGTAAAATGATTTATTCTATTTTTTAACAAAACGGACATGCAATGGTAGAAAAACTAAGTAAGAGTGAATAATGTGATTAAAAAATGATCTACTAGCTTAAACTTTTTACCATTATGATTATGACAAGATAAAAATGAATGGAAAAGAAAAAAGAACTTAATCCTTTAACTTAAGTATATTATAATTACCGAAAAAAAAACTTAAGTATATTATATATAAGAATGTTTTTCTGTATTTGTGATTGTGATAAGTCTAAAACATGCTGCATCATTTGCTTTTAGTCTGCCGACATTTCTTTTTTTTTTTTTCTTTTCCTTCCGACATATCAAAAGATATCTTTAACAAAGGGAATCCCTAATTGTTCAAATGTTTCTGATGTAAAAAATAAAAAGTGAACTACATACATCAACACCATTTTATTCATAACAAGTTTAATATTTTTATTTCTAATAAAAGGGTTACATCTGGAAGTAGGTGAAACAACAGAAGAAGATGAAGAAAGATTATAATAAATAGTACATAAGTGAATGAAGACGTTAATGTGAAAACAAATTGATTAATGTGAAGTTCACATAATGTTATTTCATTTTTATAATAATAATAAAAAATGAATGGTGAAGTTTACTAGTCTTTATGGAATGCAAAAATCCCCTCATTACAAATTATTATGGTGTATAATTTTTTCCTCGGATAAGTTGATGCATTAATTAAGGAACTGTACAAAAAGCCAGAAAAGTGGGGAAGCAAGCCCACACAACAAGCCCAAAATAGGCACCCAATGACAAGCCCACCTAACCGTTGGTTGTTACATCAACAATTGAACGAAAGCTCCGACTAGATAACTGAGCTCAGAAGGCTCCAATTAGCTGCCACAGACCTCAAACTGGCAGATAGTAGCTTTAACATGATATAATCTTCAATCTGTTTGCAAATCCCTTCAACAAAATGTCTGATTATAATTTTTTATGTTTATGAATTTTAAAATAAATTATTGTTACTTAGGCCCCGTTTGATAACCGCTTTTTGTTTATTATTTAAGCTTACAATTTACAACTGTATCAACAAGTACCATCATTTTTGTCACTAATGACTTTATAACTTTGCCATTGAGGCCTTATCATGACTCTCCATTGGACGAGATGCCACGTATACTCTACCATTAAGGTACTGTACACTTTCTCATTAAAATGGGACGAAAGTAGATTGATTTATCTACTAGCTTGACTGTTTTACTACTTTGACCATGCAAGGATGAAAATGAATAGAAAGTCCCCACGGGTTTGATGATGGTTAACGGTGGCCGTTCCTATATGCCAAAATAATATAGTGAATGTTGGTTCAAGAAAAACCTTTTAGGTCAAGTTTAAATTTATAAAAATCACTATTACCGCTACTACTAACGTAGCAAGGGTGAGTAGGGATCATCCCAAGGGATTAGAGGGCTACTAGTAATGAAAACAATGCTTAGGGTTAGTAGGTCGAGTGATCAAAGGTAGATTGTTTGGTTGATTAAACTACAATTAAGATTAAGCAAGCTCAATATAAAACAAGTAAGTAAAGGATAGAGAAAATAAGAGAGAGAGGTCTTGAGACTTAGAGATCACCATTAAGCATCACCTTTCTATACACTCAATTCACAATTAATGAGGGGGAAAACATATGTTGCAACAATAGTGAGTGTGTGTGGTTGTTTTAATAAGTAGAGATGACCAAATAAGTATATATTATCTAAACAACATAATGAATAGCACAATACATCAAATTAAGTCATTAATCATTCTTTAAGCTCACAATCCAAACACATCACATAATTAGATAAATATACTACTTGTATTCATAAGTATGGAACATCAAACAATAAGCATGGATTGTCCTCCCATTTAATAACTAAGGTAGCTACACTACATCTAAGCTAATGACATGGAAATTAAACTAATTAAATTAAGGGAGAGGCATAATCTATCAAGAAATGAGTATGAACCATCAAATAAACCACAATAGCATTCTATTAAGCACTATGTCTTGACAATCTCTAGATCTATAACATCAACACCCATAGACATGCATCAACAACACAAGAGATAAAGATAAACACATGAACATCTAATCTAGCATACATAAACATATGGATAGAATGAAATGATCAATTGGAAGAATTAAACCATATAAATCATTGAATAAATAAGATCTATGTATATAAATATGTCAAAACAAGTATTACAACACAAATCCTCTCAAAAATACATAAATCAAGGTAAAGAAAGCATGCTTAGGGCTAACTCTAGCCCAAGAAGATGTATAGCCACTCATAAATGGTCTCCTCCAACCCTCAAGTGCTATCTCCATGGTAGAAGTGCTCTTCTTCTTGAGGAAGATGGAAAACCTCTCAAGAATGTGTCTCTAACATCCTTTTCTCTTTTCTTCCTCTCTAAGAATTGTATCTCTCTCCTCTAAAAAGTATATCCAAGACTATGTGTAAAAGTGGCTTATATTCCTTATATAGGTAGCTCAAATGTCACACCCAATGGTCTAGGCTCGTACACAAGGGCTCCTCCAATGATTGCACAATGAGACAACTTTTAATGAGCTAGAAATATATTTTTTTCGGACTTGAGGAAGTTCGTCGAACTGTGTTGAAATCGATCAAACATAGCTGAAATCTATCAAACTTTGGCTGGATCGATCCTCCTATGGTGGTGCCTTTTTGGATAAGGACAGATCTGAGATATTTTGGGGAAAGAGACAAAAATGGTAGGTAGGGTGGTACAACAGGATAAGATGGAATCTTTTTGATCGATATAAGAATTGTTAGATCGATCGAACTTTATGGGATCTTTGGATAAGGACAACAGGGCTTGGATCCATCTTGGAGAGTCTAGATCGATGAACTTTCGATCGATCGAAGTATTCTTGAGATCGATCGAACATGCTGAATTTCTACACTTTGCTTTAATCTGCTTCCACTTTGGTTCTTTCTTCCATCCAGCTTGAGTTAGCTTATTTTAAGCTCTTATTTAGCTGAATTAGCTTATTTTGGGGATAAGCACCTAAAAAGGGCAATAATACGAAATTAGTCTAAAACGGGGAAGTAAAATAGATAAAGGTCCTAGAATACCTAAGTTTAAGGAGTTTAAATGCGCACTTTTTAGCGCTCATCACACCCCCAAACTTAAATATTGTTAGTCCCTAACAATGAACTACAAAGTAAAGGAATGAAATGAACAACTATACAACTATGAATTAGAAAGCAGTAAATGGATAACACCATTTTCGTAGGGAACACGATTGCAATTAGCATATGCAACAAGCCTTTTAAACCCCTAGGTTACCCCTAGTGGATAAGTGAAGTCTCGTGAGGGTTTCCAGAAATGATACCCACAAACATTAAACTCATTAGTCACTAAAGAGGCATCAATATTGCGAACAAGCATTGGGAGAAAACTACTTCAAGTATGCAATTTTTCAACCCTTTCCAAGCAATCTCCCAAAATCTCAATATCAAACAAACAAGTATGGTCCTCCACATATCAAGAAAATGATCATGCAAATCAAAACAACTCTAGAATTCTTTTTGAGTGGACCGGCATTAAATATGTTGCTATCTAAGCCAACTAAAGAAATGATCACATCCTTAGCCTCAAACTAGTATACAAAAGTAGTCCTGATCATCAAGATAAAGAGTGGACCTTTTTATTAAAGTTTTATTGTTCTAGGTGCGCTTATTCTTTTCACTCGATTTTTTTTTTTTTTTTTTTTAATCCTAAGGATTAAAGATGGAAGCATAGTGTAATATGTTGATCTATTAAGCTTTCTAGCGATCCATGAGGTCAATGACTCCCAAACCAGACGGCTTTAGGGCACTAGGTGTTGAAACACCCCTAAGAACTTACAAGCTCAATCAACTAGGTTACAAATCAAAACAACTTCTATCTAATCATTTCGCACTTCTTACCTTTTGGGAGAAGTCCTCACTTTTTTATTTGCTTTTGCAACTTCTTCTTCTTCTTCTTCTTCTTTTTTTTTTTAAATTAAGTTCAATTATTAACCTAGAGTTTGGGCCCTCTACCTTTCGGCATGAGAAGTTCAGTGCTTGATGAGGCTAGAATCCCGGCTACTTAATGGGAAGGGATTGTTATCCACTTTTATCATGATGAAAGCTTTCAATGCACTACTATCCCAATTGGGATATAACCAATTCAATAATCAACAAAGCATGTACCCCACAAATGAATGCTAGTGTGCGTCTGTGCTAGTGTAGAATCTTAGAGTGAATTTCAAAATAATCACAAAATCAGGATGATGTGGACCACAAGTTCAAGCAAGATATCAATCTTCGAAAAATTTACTCCTAAATGGCATCCACAAGGCATACAAGGAGTATTGGACTCTCAAGTCAAGCAATTTTTAAATTTTAAGCAATATAGTCCTCAAAAGATCAAAATCATAGCTAATTATGGACCAATCATAGACAATCCCTTAAATATACAAGTCATGCTTAAAATTTGAATTGAAAGGAAATACTGCAATTAACACTATTACCCCCAAACTTAAATGACACAATGTCCTCAATGTGCAGAGAGAACAAAGGAAAGAGTATACCCGTGTAGCTATAATAAAGAATGGCCGTGACACAAGTATTCAAAGTAGGTGGTATAACCCCCTCAAACTTGGGATTAACTGTGGTCCTGAAAAGATGGCACTGGATAAAAGCTCATTAGATAACAAAGGGGAATAATAACAGTGCACAGTGGACACGTAACTGTAAATGGGACAAGAATTGAAGTAAAGAGAGAGTAAAAAGGGTGGCCTTGAAAAGTTGGGCAGCACTTTTTCTTACTGAAGTCACTGGGATACACCTGATGGAGTCAATCAAATACAGATATATCAATACAAGGATATGACATCCAAACTATAGCATGTATAGAAAAATAGAAATAATGTACATCACAATGTCTGGCCAACAGACTGGCTGTAAAAATAATATAATAGTATCAAAATAACAGGAATGTATTGCAGATATATAACATGATAAAAGAGAGGAATAGAGATCAGGCAAATGAAGTAGGGCGAGTGGGGCCTGATCCCCTGATATATCTGGATATGCCCTGTAGCGCAGCTAAGATATCGGAGTGGAGAGATGCCACATCTAACTGAAGAGAGACAACTGCGTCCTGTAAGGCCTGGATACGCTCTCCAAAGCCGGGTGTCGGTGCTGGAGCCTCAGGTATAACTGGATTAGGAAAATGATGTCCGTCTTGAACCTACTCCGGGAAATGTAATGGTAACCCCGCTGGAGAGTGATGTGGGATCTCCTCTACTAGAGGCTCCTGCTCCAAGTCTATGTGCATATGTATGGCAGCCAGATCGACTACTGGGTTATCCGCTACTGCTGCCATCTTCTCCTCCTCAGCTTCCTCTACTGCTATCACTGCGTCCTCCAGAAGACTCTTGATAAGAGCATTGGAGCTTTTATTCCAGTCTTTCTTGCCAAAATGGCAAGCTCCTGTCTCTGGGCGCTCATCGGGACGGAATGGATAGCGCTGATCTTGGAGGATCTAAGTGATAAGATGGCCAAATGAAAGATACTTAGCCTACTTGGGCTTGGCCTTGCTGATGTAGTCTGCGTAGAGCTTCATCATCATGGTCCAGTATAAGGCTGGAATAGAAACCCAGCACCCTGTATAGAAAGCATACAGGGCAGTCAAATAATCGCCGCGCCTCTGGATCTTGTGGCCAGCCAAGAACACATTTTAGTACAGGACCAAATCAAAGAACCACAGGTCATCGGGCAGATAGGTCCGAGTAGCAAATGTGTCGCCCTCACTATAGTGGCCTGTAAGTGCCTTGGCCATAAATGCATAAGAAGGCCTCCTCTCCAAGATAGGATAATCGAGCTCAAGCTCAGGAGGGCAGGCATGCGGGCAGTGACAGGATCTAGCTAGAGTCTCCACTGTGATGCAGATAGGATGGCCATCCACGGTAGTGCGTAACTCCGCCAGATTACTCGGGGCAGGTAGAAAGTTCTGGAAGAACATCCAAACAAGCCTCAGGTAAACTGGGTATGTGACAGGGGCTAGAATGGCTGAAATGCCCCTGCGGTCAATGTCCTTATAGGCTGTCCAGGTCAGGATATACCAGGATAAGAAGGAAATGTCGAAAACTGACTCATACGCCACTGTAAGGCTTGAGTATCTCGGCAGAGGTCTGTTTAAGGCCTGGTCTGGCTGTGCATGAGGCGGAGATGAAGAAGGTGATGGTGTATACTCAGCCTCATCATGAGATGATGAAGATACAGAAGCAGAAGACTATAGTCTAGAATCGGCTGATGGGGACTGAGCTGGATCGGCCTCTATAAAATCCTCCAGTTGCTCAGGGTCCGAGACCTGAGAAGGTCCTGCCTGATGCTCGGGCTACCCCAAACATGAGAGGGCTCACCTAGCCCCTCTAATCTGGGCCTGACTCGGCGATGATAATGTCCACGGGCAATAATCTTGACCCTAGCCATGGCCTGCAAAACAGAAAGAAAAACACTTGCAATATAAGTTAGTATTGGCATTAAGAATTGAAGCACAATATATAGAAACATGTATGTCAAATAAGATAGATAACACAAGACATAAATCTATGCAAGTGATGATGGGGTTAAATAAACAGTAACAGTAAGTGAGGCATGCTAAACAATATAAGTATGGAATGTATCTAATGTGGAAAACATAGGCATTGGGCATGTATGAGATACCATAGAATCACAAAAGAGAATGTGTGAAGTGTGGGATGCAAATCTGTGAAGTTTGATCGATTACAATAATGTGAGATCGATTTGAGATAAGTTCGATCGATCTTTTAGTGATCAATTGAAGAAAACTTTGATCGATCGAACTGGTACGGGAAATTCAAAAAGTCGCAGATCTGTGACGTGGAAGGCACAAGGGCACCTAAGCAAGCTTGTAGGGCCCTCTCACACATCAACAACACAGTATGGGTCACTTATTTGGCCCGTGACCCCAAAAAATCGATTCAAAAAATGAAGTATATACAAAACTATATATATATATATATACACACGTATATACACAAGCTTCAAAACTTCAAATATGGCAAGGATTAAGCATGAAAACTCTAGATCTAACATGTAAAGCTTAGATTCATGAGGATTGAAGGTCGAAACTTAAAAAGAAAATGTAAAACTTACCAAATTAGAGAGAGAAGTGGAGACAGAAGGGAGATGATGAAATCTGAGATGAGGAAGAGAGATTCGAGGCTCGGGATGGTCGCGGGAGGGCTTTTCGGAGATGGGAGATGTGTGGTTTGCAGTGGCGAGGGATAAGAGGGTCCTTAGATCGATCTTTGAACTGATATTTTTAAAAATATTTCCCAACAAGATTGATCGATCAGGGACAATTTTCGATCGATCGAACATAGATCGATCTAAAAAATGTTGAAATCGATCTCCCCTCACTAAATGACAATTTTTTATTATTTTTTTTTTTTTGAATTTTTGAAATTAAAAATTAAAAATTAAAAAATAAAAATAAAATTAAAAGTATATATATATTTTTTTGAATTTTTTGGAAATAAAACAAAAGAAAATTGTTTTTGGGATTTTTGAAAATTTTAAAATAAAAATAAAATAAGTAATTGAAAATAAAAGTGAAAAATAGAATGAGAATTTTTTGGAGTTTTTGAAAATAAAATAAAATAAAATAAATACTAAAAATAAAAATAAAAATAAAAATAAACTTGTAATCAAAGTCAAAGTCAAGGTCAACAAAGGGTAGAGATCGATCAAGATGAGATCGATCGAGAAGATGGTTCGATCGATCGAACAGGTAAAAACCTACAGAGAAGTTCGAACGATGCACAGAGAGACCTTTTTTCATAGATCTCAAAAATTTTCTAAGTGTGGAGTGAAGATCGATCCAAGAAAAATTTGGATCGATCTACGAACTTTCAGATCGATCAAAAGAAATTCTCGAACGATACACAGAGGGTTGATTTATGCAGGAAATTTCAGATCGATGGAACAGAGCAATGATTGGATGCAAGGATGGGTGTTCGATCAATCGAACCTCTTTTGAGATCGATCGAATAAGGACAAAATGCCTATTTTCAGAATGAAAGTGCACGCATACTCAATCAAAATTCCTAGCCATATGTATGAATTCCAAAACATATCTAGACGACGCAAGAAATGAAAGATAAAATAGAAATGAGGGAGGAATAGGGTTGCAAACCCTACGAAGCCTTTACTAGTCTTTAACGTCTCTAGTAAGATGTTGGGCTCTTTTAGCCCGGATCAAACATCTTGTAATGCATCCCCTCCTTAATGGGGTGATGAGTACTTTGAATTCCACCCAATAGACGGTTCCCTAAATAACTTGTTGGGTTAAGTTCAAAAAAACTTGTTGATACTTTGTCAATGTGAGCTTTGGGCTTCCATGCCCTCTCAAAGCAAGATTTTGAAACATCATTCTTTAGTTTCAAGGTCGAAGATGAACTTTATGAAGTTTTGGTTTCAAGCAAAGATTCCATTCTTTCACATTCATTGTCTAGACATTTTTCTACAACATTTACTTCTTTATGCTTGTCAAATGAATTTGGGTTCGGATTAAAGATATTCAATTTCACTTTCATATGCCCAAATGAGATTTTCATTACCCCCGTCCTAAAATTGATGTTGGCATTTGCGGTTGCCAAGAAAGGAAAACCAAGGATAACGGGAATTTGGCTTTTGGGATTTAGAACCGGTTCCGTGTCAATGACAACGAAATTGATTGGGAAGAAGAATTTATCAATTTTAATCAAGACATCCTTAATGATACCCCTAGGCTTTTTGATGGATCGGTCGGCAAGTTGTAAAACCACCGACGTCGGTTTCAAGTCTCCTAAGCCCAATTTAACATATACCGAGTATAGAAGAAGATTAACACTTGCTCCTAAGTCTAAAAGAGCCCGATTAATGACATGGTCACCAATGATGCAAGAAGTAGTAGGTGAACCGGGGTCCTTAAACTTTGGAGGGTGTTATGTTGCAAGATTGAGCTCACTTGCTCGGTCAAGACCACTTTCCTAGGTGCTTGGCTCTTGTTCTTCCTCTTTTGGGTGCAAAGATCTTTCAAGAACTTGGCATAAGTCGGAATTTGCTTAATTGCATCCAAAAGTGGAAGATTAATCTCTTTTGGAAGATTAATCTTCACTTGCCTAAACATTTCAATAATTTTATTGGTCTTGGTCTTTTGTTTATCAAGATAAATGGATCCTTTCAAGGCATCCGGAAATGGAGCTCTTGGCTCAAAAACTTTTTCAAAACTTTTCTTTGAAACATCATCAACACAAGAATTTTTAAAATCCTTTTTCAAATCTTTGTTCCATTCTTCCTTCAAATCAATTTTGGACTCACTTTTCAAATCACTTTCTAACACTTTCTCATTTGAATGATCATGTATATGCAATGAAGGAGGAATATGATAAGAAATGGGATGGGTGTCAACTTTTGGTTGTACAGGTTCACTCTTTTCATTGGACACACCTACTTTGTTGTCCACAATCTTCCCACTTCTCAAGGTTCTCACCGCATTGACATGCTCAATTGTGTACCCTTCCGATGAGGAATGAGTCTCCACAACGCATTATTGCTTTGGTGGGGCATTCAAAGGCATCTTCCCCTTTTCTCTAGCATTGAAGGTATTAGCTATTTGCCCTACTTGGGTTTCTAGCTTAACAATGGATTGAGAATGAGAATGAAGTAATTGAGTGTTCACCTCTAGAGTGCCTAGAGCGGTCAAAACTTTCTCTTCAAAGGCGGGACTCCTAGAGTTTCCTTTAGAATATGATGGTTGATTAGGGAAATAAGAATTAGAAAATTGATTGCCATGTGATTGAAATGATGATAATTTAAAACCTTGGGAACTTTGGCCTTGCATTGGTGGCGGAACATACTTCCCTTGAAAACCAACTTGGGGAGGGTTTGAGCCTTCCCCTTGGCTTTTCCAAGAAAAGTTTGGATAGTTCATCCAACTTGAATTGTAATGAGTTCCATAGGGATTATTCCCTTGGTTAACAAATGTAGCATTGACTTGCTCATGGGGCTCACTTTGCACATGTCTATGTGGACAATTGGAAGTAGAATGCAAGACACTTGAACAAGTCATACAAGATTCATTAGATGCACGATGATGAATATGAGTAGGAGAGGAACATACTTGATTCGCCGAATTTTGGTTGATAAAAAATTGATCAAACCTTTGAGACAAGGATTTCATCACGGCGGCTATGTCATTGGAGTTGTCAACTTGATACAAGCTGACATTCTTCCTTCCACCTAGGTTTCTACCATTTTTAGAAGATAATGACCTATGCATAGAATTTTCACTCATACTTTCATACAATTGCCATACATTATTTTCATGCTTATCAAGATAAGAACCACCCATGGATGCATTAACCATAACCTTGTAATTATCCGGTAAACTTTCAAAGAAATATTGAACTAGTTGTCACTTTGGTATGTCATGATGAGGGCACTTTCTAAGAAAATCATTAAATCTTTCCCATGCCTCATGAAATATTTCCCCATCCCCTTAAGAAAATTCTCTAATTGAAGTTCTCATGGCATTGGTTTTTGATACAGGGTAGTACTTTTTCAAGAACTCTTGTTGCATTTCTGCTCAAGAGGTTATCGAAAAAGGCCTAAGATTGTTGAACCAATATTTTGCCTTGTCTTTAAGGGTGAAAGGAAAAATTTTAAGTCTTCAAACTTCTTCTGGCATGTCCATGTATTTCACGATGGAACACACTTCAAGAAACTCATCCAAATGCTTATAAGGTTCTTCACTAGGAAGTCCATGATAGTTTGGAAGCATTTGAATAGTTTGTGGTTTAATTTCATAGTGATGTGCTCTAAATGGAGATAATTGAATGCAAGTGGGAGCGTTATATTCATTAGGCACATAATGATCTCTTAATGCAATGGGAGAATTCGTAATTGGTGGTGCTACACGAACTCCTTGATTAGCTTGAATTATGGGGGGTTGTGGAGCAAATATTGGCCGAGGCATTCCCAATGAAACTTGGCTTTGTTGTTGTGGGTGAATGAATGGTCTAGGCATGCCTAATGGTACTTGAATATTTTCATGATGCACATTAGGGTGGAGGTTGCCTTGTTGGTCTATGTGACCAAGGTCCTCCATATGGTCGTGATGAAAACTACCTCTCCCCCTAGGATTACAAACAGTCGATTCAAGATGCAAATTAAGAGGGATAAGACTAGGATTCAATGACCTACGACCATGCATACACTAGCAAAACAAATAACAAGCAAGTAACAATCACTTCACCCTCACAACAATTCAATCAACAAATCTCCACATACAATAATCCCATGCTCCCATGCTTAAACAACATGCAAAGAAAAGTAAATAGCCTCCACGCAGGCTCACGATTTATCTAAGAAATGAAAAACAAGCCTCCATACGGGCCGACAATTTAACTAGAGCTTGAGTTAGAAAGATCTCACAAAGGGTCCTTAACCAACTTCAATTCATTTTCAACTTCCAAGCTTTGCTATGCTTTGCATTTTTCAAATTCCTAGTACTTTTTGTGCTTAGCTTAGCTCTTCACTTCTCAATTCTCCTTTGCTTAACCTCCTTGCTCAATTTCACCTAGCCAAATAAGAATAAACACAATAAGTAACCAAAAATAAAAATAAAGTAAAAACACGATCAAAAGAGTACTAATCCCTAATTGTTTCCAAAACACGGCGTTGCCAATTCAATCCCCGGCAACGGCGCCAAAATTTGATGGTGGCCATTCCTATACTCCAAAATAATGTAGTGAATGTAGGTTCAAGAAAAGCCTTTTAGGTCAAGTTTAAATTTATAAAAACCACTACTACCACTACTACTAATATAGCAAGAGTGAGTTAGGATCGTCCCAAGGGATTAGAAGGCTACTAGTAACGGAAACAATGCTTAGGGTTAGTAGGTCGAGTGATCAAAGGTAGATTGTTTGGTTGATTAAACTACAATTAAGATTAAGCAAGCTCAATATAAAACAAGTAATTAAAGGATAGAGAAAACAAGAGAGAGAGGTCTTGAGATTTAGAGATCACCACTAAACATCACCTTTCTATACACTCAATTCACAATTAATGAGGGGGACAACATATGTTATAACAATAGTGAGTGTGTGTGATTATTTTAACAAGCATGAATGACCAATTAAGTATATATTGCCTAAACAACACAATGAATAGCACAATACATCAAATTAAGTCATTAATCCTTCTTTAAGCTCATAATCCAAACATATCACATAATTAGAGAAATATACTACTTGCATTCATAAGTATGGAACATCAAACAAAAAGCATGGATTGTCCTCCCATTTAACAACTAAGGTAGCTACACTACATCTAAGCTAATGACATGGAAATTAAACTAATTAAACTAAAGGAGAGGTACAATCCATCAAGAAATGAGTATAAACCAACAAATAAACCACAAGAGCATTCTATTAAGCACTATGTCTTGATAATCTCTAGATCTATAGCATCAACACATATAAACATGCATCAACAATACAAGAGATAGAGATAAACACATGGACATCTAATTTAGCACATAAATCATTGAATAAACAAGATTTATGTATATAAATATGTCAAAACATGTATTTTAACACAAATCCCCTCAAAAATACATAAATCAAGGTAAAGAAAGCATGCTTAGGGCTAACTCTAGCCCCAAGAAGATGTCTAGCCACTTATGAATGGTGTCCTCCAACCCTCAAAGGCTATCTCCATGGTAGAAGTGATCTTCTTCTTGAGGAAGATAGAAAACCTCTCAAGAATGTGTCTCTAGCCTCCTCTTCTCTTTTCTTCCTCTCTAAGAATTGTATCTCTCTCCTCTAAAAAGTATATCCAAGACTATGTGTAAAAGTGGCTTATATTCCTTATATAGGTAGCTCAAATATCACACCCAATGGTCTAGGCTCGTACACAAGGGCTCCTCCAATGATTGCACAGTGAGACAACTTTTAATGAGCTAGAAATATATTTTTTTCGGACTTGAGGAAGTTCGATCAATCGAATTGTGTTGAGATCAATCAAACATGGCTAAAATCTAACAAACTTTAGCTGGATCAATCCTCCCATGGTGGCGCCTTTTTGGATAAGGACAGATCTGAGATATTTTGGGGAAAGAGACAAAAGTGGTAGGTAGGGTGGTACAACAGGATAAGATGGAATCTTTTCGATCGATCTGAGAATTATTGGATCGATCGAACTTTGTGGGATCTTTAGATAAGGACAACAGGGCTTGGATCATCTTGGAGAGTCTAGATCGATGAACTTTCGATCGATCGAAGTATTCTTAAGATCGATCGAACATGCTGAATTTCCACACTTTGCTTTAATCTACTTCCACTGTGCTCCTTTCTTCCATTCAGCTTGAGTTAGCTTCTTTTAAGCTCTTATTTGGCTGAATTAGCTTATTTTAAGGATAAACACCTAAAAAGGGCAATAACACAAAATTAGTCTAAAATGGGGAAGTAAGATAGATAAAGGTCCTACAATACCTAAGCTTAAGGGGTTTAAATGCGCACTTTTCAGCGCTCATCAATGGTGGTAAGATAAGGGGCTGATTATAATATATTCCGATTTCAAACTCCAACACCCCATTTATAACTCCTGACTTAACTGGTACTGTCGATGTGGAGCCGGTTGCAATACCCTTGTTTTGTTGCTTGGGGTGGGTACGAAGGACTGTCCAAGGGAGTTCCGAGTTCCAAAAAAAAAATGAATAGAAAATGAAAAAGAACTTAATTTGCCTTTAACTTAAGTATTTTATATATAAAGAATATTATTCTCTCTTTATGATAATCCATAGGAAGGCACTCCTCCATAACATGTTGCATAATGTGCTGAGTTTTCGGATAATGCCAAAAGAGGTCCTTAACAAACAGAATCCCTATTTGTTCAATGTTTATATACGATACCCAAAATAAAACTCCAAGTTTTTCGAAATAATGAAGAAAATGGAAGCATTTTATGTTAAGAATTTTAAAGGTTTGTAAAACTTATTTGTAAGAGTTTGTATTTTCCGTTTCTAGAATTTTATGAGTTTAAAATTCTTTTATTTTGTTGTTACAATCTTTCAATTATTGATTTTAGTCACATCTAGTAGTCTAATTCCTTCACAACCTATTTCTAATCACATCTAGCCTTCCCACCCAAATTCCTAAATAATAGCAACACATCACAATTTAATCTACTGAGTTAAGGTAACTAAATTACATGTAAAGCATAAATTACAAAACCTACCTAAATAACTAGCAGTCCATATATATAGCTATCCTTAACCAAAGTCTTTCTGAATACTCTGCTTGTATATATATACATATGAGACTATATATATATCTAATCATGAAATCAAATAATCTATATAAATCAATTAAAATAAATTCAACTATCCATGGTTAAATCCAGAGATTTAATTAGCGAGACTATATATACATCTAATCATGAAATCAAATAATCCATATAAATCAATTAAAATAAATTCAACTATCTATGGATATCCAGAAATTTAATTAACCCAAAACTCCGTCATTAATTTCTAATAAACATGATATACTAACACACAATCTCATGAATCATTACTAACTCACAATTAAAATAAAACTAGAATACCGTACAATTGGAAATAAAATATAGCAGAGATTTACTTGCCTTCTAACTCTTCTGAGACATAACTCTTTCCAAATGATTTCCTTTCCAATATCTACTCTCCTCCCTGAATAATCACGTTGAAACTTCCTTCTCCTTCTCTACTTGGTACTCTTCTTAGATTTTTCTTCTTATTTTCGAACAACTCCTATATAGAAGACATTACCCTCAGATCTCAGCTTAAAAGAAGAAAATCCTTATGCGACTAATGACGGTTTATAATGGTCTATATCGTGGTTAGTTAGAGATATTTCTGCCATCGTGAGAGAGGATCTCGATATATGATTCACAATCTTTTTTTTTTAAAAAAAATAAAATAAAATATGCATTTTCCTTCCATAAATCCTTATTTATCCATATATATATGTATATATCGTGTGCATGCGTATATATATATATGCTGATATATATATATATATATATTTATAAATAAAAAAAAATAGTGGATTTTACATTCTAACCCACTTATAAAAAATTTTGACCTTGAAATTGCATCCCTTCGTGGAACAAATGTGGGTAATTCTCTTTCATCTCTGACTCCAACTCCCATGTAACTTCATCTCCTCTATGGTGACTCTACTGTACCTTCACCAATGTTATATCCTTACGTAGTAGGTGTTTAATTGTCCGATCAATAATATTCTACATACGAAGTATTAGGTCGCATTTCCACAGTTTGACACTCGATAGCTTGTGTATCATCTCGTAAACACTTCTTCAACATTGACGTAGGGAACACATCATGTACTGCTGCCAAACTAGGAGGTAAAGACAATCTATAAGCCACCTCACCTATTTTCTCTACAATCTCAAAAGGCCTAATATATCTCGGTGAAAGCTTCCCTTTTGTCCGTCTGAATCTCACAACCCCTTTCGTAGGTGAGACTTTCAAAAAAACATAATCTCCCACCTCAAATTCCAATGCTCTCCTACATTTGTCTGCATAACTCTTTTGGCGACTCTAGGTTATACGCAATCTGTCTTGAATAATCTTCACTTTCTCTATAGTATCATGTACCAACTCTGACCCTAACAAGTTAGTATCCCTAACTTCAGCCCAAGAAGTAGGAGAACGGCATGGTCGACCATATGACGCCTCATAAGGAGCCATCTGAATGCTATCCTGATAACTATTATTATATGTAAACTCCACTAAAAGCAAATGATCCTCTCAACTGCCCTTAAAGTTTAATACACATGCTCGTATCATATCCTCCAACACCTGGATAACTCTCTCTGACTGTCTACCAGTCTGAGGGTGATAATCAGTACTCAGATGTAAAGAAGTCCTATATAACTCTTGAAAACTTCTCCAAAAACGTGAGGTAAATTTGGGGTCCCGATCAGAAATAATGGAGATAGGGACTTCATGTAGCTTTACTATCTCTACAATATAAAGCTTAGCTAACTCCCTCGGAGTGTGGCTGGCTCTAATAGGGAGGAAATGGGCAGACTTAGTTAGACGATCCACAATCACCCATATCGTGTCATGACTCTCCTTATACCTCAGTAAACCAACAACAAAATCTATTGTCACATGGTCCCACTTCCACTTTAATACTTTCAGTGGCTGTAGAAGTCCAGCAGGTTTCTGATGTTCGACCTTCACTTGCTGGCATACCATACATTTTGACACATACTCCGCTATATCACATTTCATGCCATCCCACCAAAACTGTCTATGAAGATCACGATACATCTTAGTACCTCCTGGATGCATTGTGTATTTAGAATGATGCGCCTCTACTAAGATCTCCCTCCTCGGATCTGGCATATCAAGAACACATAATCTCCCACGGTACCTTACTCCATTATCTATACCTGGAGTCCAATTTGAACAATCATTACTCTCCGAAAGTCTAGACTGTAATCGAGTGTCTAACCCCTGTGCCTGAATGATCCTACTAATCAAAGTCGGTTGTACAGTCAGGCTACAAAGAAGACTCTCGGTGACCTCTGGAGTAGATGTAACAGAAAACTCTGCCAAAGCCTCTAACATCTTCCATTCCTCAATCATCATGAAAGCAATCAAACCCCTCGGCTTCCGACTTAGAGCATCAGCTACTATATTAGCCTTTCCAGGGTGATACTGAATAGTCATCTTAAAGTCTTTCAACCATTCCATCCATCTACATTGTCTCATGTTCAGTTTATCTTGTGAGAACAAGTACTTAAGAGTCTTACGATCTAAAAACACGTCAAACTTCTCACCATATAAATAATGCCTCCACATCTTTAATGCAAGAACAATGGCTGCTAACGCCAAATTATGTGTAGGATAGTTATGCTCATATATCTTAAGCTGTCGGGATGCATAAGCCACAACTTTACCCTTTTGCATTAATACACAACCCAAACCCTAGTATGATGCGTAGAATAGTAAGTATTGGAACTGTGGTCAACCTAGTCTTGAGCTCACCAAAAGCTTGCTCACATCTGTCATCCCATACAAACTTCACCTCTTTTCGAGTCAACTGAGTCAATGACGCTGCAATCTTTGAGAAACCCTCAATAAAACGTCGATAATATCCTACTAATCCCAAGAAACTTCAGATCTTAGTGATTGTCTTCAGCTATTCCCAACTCAACACAGCTTCTACCTTGGCAAGATCCATAGCTGCTCCACTACTAGAGATCACATGTCCCAAAAATTGAACCTGTTCCTGCCAGAACTCACATTTCTCATATTTAGCGTAAAACTGATTGTCACGCAACGTCTGTAATGCTATCTCCAAGTGTCATTTATGCTCCTCTTGAGTCTTAGAGTATATCAGGATGTCATCTACAAAGCCTACCACAAACTGATCTGAAAATGGTTGGAACACCTTATTCATCATATCCATAAATGCAGCTGGGGCATTTTTCAGACCAAAAGGCATAACTATGAACTCGTATAAAACATAACGAGTCCTAAAGGCCATCTTAGGAATATCCTCCTCTCAAACCCTCAACTGGTGATACCCTATTCTCAAATCAACCTTGGAAAAATATCGAGCTCCATAAAGCTGGTCAAATAAATCATCAATGCTAGGCAAGGGATACCTATTCCTGATGGTCACCTTATTCAATCCATGGTAATCAATGCACAATCGAAATGACCCATCCTTCTTCTTTACAAATAGGACTGGTGCACCCCAAGGTGATGTACTTGCCCTAATGAAACCCCGATCTGATAAATCTTGAAGTTGTTTCTTTAGTTCCGTCAACTCCATATAGGAGCCATTTTATATGGTGCTCTCAAAATCGGTGCAGTACCAGGTATAAGATCAATGCAAAAGTCAAGTGCCCTTATCGGAGGTAATATTGATATCTCCTGAAACACATCTGTATATCGAGACACAATAGGCAGTTGCTCAACTGAAGTCCTTTGCTCAACAGTCTCAATATGAGCAAGAAACCACATAGTTAAAGTACCCTTAAACTCACCACATAAGAACTTAGATGGTGACTTTCTAGGCATTTAGAAAGTAGTAGTCTTCTCAAAACAGTTGAGTCAGCGTGATGCTTCATTAGCCAATCCATCCCTAGAATAACATCTAACTCACTCATAGCAAGTAATATCAAGTTAGCTGACAACTCAAGCTCTCTAAAATATATTGGAGAAGCTCTACATATCTAATCTAATGATATTGCCCCACCAAGAGGTATGACAATCGTTACAAGATCATCAAGATCTATGCTACCAAAAATAGTAAGAGTACCTTTTACCATTGGGTTTGGTGTCTGTTCTTCCTATTTGGTTGGCACGAGGGCAAATATTCTAGCCTTTCCCTGCTCCTGCTGCGGATTCTGACTATGGGTCTGGTCTATCTTGCAGGGCTTACGACAATCTATAGACTTGTGTCCTCTTCCTCTACAGTTATAACAGTGTCCTAAAAATCGGATAGGCTCTGCCTGCTAGGCTTGTCCACCCGACACCATGGATGTAGTCTGCTCTGAGTCACCCTATCGCTGTCGTTTATCTGGCCTTTGATAATTAGTTCCTCCATTCTTGTGTTGATCCTACCGGCCTTGATAGCTCCTCTATCCCTGATAGTTTCCCTAGCCTGCTAGCTCATTTGACCGTAATAATTTCCATAGCCCTACTGGCTTCTCTGACCGTAATAATTCCCATGGCCTCGATAACCGCCCTGACCTTGCTAAAATTGCCCCAACTAGGACTGACTTCCCTGTTTTGTCTGATGAGTCTCAGTAGTGATCTTTCCTTTTCCCTTTTGGAGTATCCTTTGTTCTTTTTGTTGCTAGTAAGTTATATTCTCCCTCTCAATCACTAGTGCTCGCTCCACAACTGCTGCATAAGTAGAGAGGCATTATGCTATAATAGATTATCGTATAGAGGAAAATAAACCCTGCTCAAACTTTTATGCCTTCTTTTGCTCATCTGGAATGATATGAAGGGCAAAACGGAAGAGTTGAGCAAACCTTGCCTCGTACTCCCAAATTGTCATTATTCCATGCTCTAATGCTAGGAGTTCTGCTGCCTTTTGTTGTATAACCATCGGGGGAAAATATTTCTCATAGAACTTCTTTATAGTTTTAAAAAACATGCTTACTTGCTTCCTTGCTTATTTGCTTATGTGATCACATGTTTATGTGTTTACAGTTTTAAAAGACATGCTTTCTCGATAAATATTCACATGCTTATGTGTTTAAATGCCAGTAAATATAAATGAAGTGTACAAGTTATATGAAAGCATGTTAATTATGATAAGATGATGAGTATAAGGAATGTGGTGACGGCAAGTGGTAGGCACGGTGTGTGCAGTTTCGTTTTAATGATAATATGGCATGTAGTGAGCACGGTAAGTGCGAACATGTTTCGTATGGTATTGTGGGTTTCATTCATTTTGTATAAGTATATATATATATATATCTCTATTCTTATGTGTTTATGCGGTCGAGCATGGGGTGGTTGCTAGTACGGTAGAGTACTTATTGCAGCATTGATGGTTGTACAAGTTTTGACCTGAGTAGGGGAGGAGCTCTGTTGCTCTAGGGTTGTTTGGGTGCCAGTTCTTCTTGAACGAATGATGTAGGTCTTTAGCTTGTGGATCGAGCTATTCGATGTAGGGTTACTTCAGTTTTCTCATTATTTTTAGAGCGTAGTGCTTGGGGCACGACTTTTGAATAATTGCGTATGGCATAGTGCAATGTCTAGGGTGAGACGTGTGGGTTTCATGTGTTAGTGCATGGGTTTTGCAACCAAAAAGATCAGGTGTACGGAGTGAGGGTTTCTAGGGAGAAAGGTGTTACCTTAGGAGGTTAGTGGTCATAATTTGGTGCAGAGGTTTTTTTCGAATTGGTCGTGGTAGCTGTGACAGAAGTTTTTGAGTCACGAATGTAGTCTATGGGTTATAGATTTGTGTTGTGAGTGTTCTGGTGCGGTCTAAGAAAGTGTGTTGGTTACGGTTGGTTGAGGGGTAATTTTTTTTTTTTCATTTCAAAAATTTATGGGAGTGTGTTACAGGTAATCGATTTTCGGTGGGTCGATTGCATGGCTCAGTCGATGAACGGGGTTCTGGGTTGGCACGATTATCTGAGAGTCTCAAGGTGGAGTATAATGGTTAGTTTTAGTTGTGTAGTATAGGATTGCACGATAAGGTAGGTAGTATGCGGTCATTGTTATATTTAGTTGTTGTAGATGAAGTGATTGATGGTAGGCATTGTGTTACTAAATGGATTGTGTATAAGAATTTGAAAGCTATGGACTGGAGTTGAATTTCATGTTGCGTCTGGGGTAGGAGGAAGTAGTGCTTGTCGAATTTGAAAGCTATGGACTGACGATTGGAATGTTTGGGATGAGGGTGACCTCATAGGTTTAGCTGGTAGCCCCATTTGACTTTTGTCGGGGCCAAGGGTGTTTTGAGGAACGGTAAAGAATAAGAGTGATGGTGTTGGTGCTAGGGCGTAAGGCTTCTTTGACTGAGTGTGTAGGGTGTTTTGGGAAGAATGGTCAGAAAAGCCGATTAAGTGTTGGTGACTGATTGTGTTGTAGATGGTTTTAAGGAGACAGTTGGGTATTAAGCATTCTAGTTTTTGTGCTCATTCATTTTCTTTGGGATCCGTCGGCATGGCATTGTAGTGCAAGGGTTCTATCCTAGTGGTATGTAGTGGTTACTGTGGGGAGTATCAAGAGTGAGGCATACTCTCTTGTTATGATGGTGTTATCCTAGGGATAATCGAGGAGAGATCGCTTGGCGGTAGCCTATTGAGTCGGTGAGCCGAGAGTTTGAGTAGTCATTCAAGGATGATGGTAGTAGAAGCGTTATGGCATGATGTTTAGTACTGATGAGCAGAATGGTTTCAGGTATGATCCGAGGATAAGTTAGAGATTGTGAGTTATTTGTTATGTGTTATTAGGTAGGTGATGGGATTGTGCGCTAGTCAAGGCTATTGTGGATTATTTAGCCTTTTAAAGCTAGTGAGGATCTAGCACCTTTTTCTTTTGACAAGTTAATGGGTTGTTGCGATTGAGGTCACGAGTCTTGTGTGTACGGTGATCGAGGTAGTATCATCTAGAAGGAAGAGATGTAATGGGTGGTAAAGTGTCATTTTATGGCATATGGGTTGTCATTTGGGAGTGACGGGACGCGATGTCCGAAGGGCTGTGATTATTTCTAGTGTTGTATCTTTGTACTTGACGACAAGGGGTGGTGTGGACTTGATTGGTTTGGGTTAGCATGGGTGTTGCAGAGTACTGTATGCGAGGTTTTCGTGTTGATAGTGTGTGACGGTTCATTACTGGCGAGATTGCCTAGAATTAAGGTCATAGTCCTGTATGTGTTTCCAGCTGGTTCTCCTTCTTATGCGTAGGAAGTTAGTCTCATCTCAGGTGAGATTGGGTGTCTAGGGTTGGACGATTGGTGGGTAGTGTGTGATAGGGTGTCTGGTTTATTCAGGTGCGAGTTGTTCGTCCTTGTCTCTTGTGAGAGTGGGGTTCATTACCCTTCCCATTTATTCTAGTCCTGGCAAGGACGTCGTTTGTCGTATATCTTGTCCTCCATCTAGGTGTTGTGTGCGTCCGCGGATGGACGGACCTGGGTATAGTTTATTGCACTGTTAAAATTCATTGGTAAGGTTTGGTTGAATAGGTCAACTCACTTCCATACAGGAAGGTGGAGCCTTTGGTTTTGGTGGTGCTTGTTCTGAGAGTGTTTTTGACAGGTGGTGTGTGAGACGTGGGTTACCGAATAGGGATTGTATGTTTTCGGTGTTTGGTACTAGCGGTGATGGCTACGGATGTGCCGTGAATTGTAAGTTTGAGGATGGTTAGGTAATGTGATGCGAATCATGTCCCGGATGTTTTTATAGGCGTCTAATTCGAGCAGTGTCTTGAGGACAAGTGTTGGTATTGTTTGAGTGCTAAGTAACTAGAGAGAGAGAATGTATGATTTCATTGAGGAATAATAGGAGTGATTGACTTTAGTTTTGAGGTTTCAGGCATGAGACGGGTGTATTGTGTGTTTTGAAGAGGTAAGAATTGAATCGAATGATGCTGTGAAGTCGATTATCTGGTGTGGGTGTTATGAGGAAATTAGAAATCTTTTGTATGGGTTAATGGTTGTGATGTTTAGTGTCGTATCGCTTTTAACTTGTTATAATTATGTGATTAAGGCATGATTGAGATTCTTAAAGCTGGTAGGTGATTTCTTGGTTGTTGAGGTTACGTATAGCGATGGATGGATAGTGAGTAGATCTCATTATTGTTTTGTGGACTGTGTAAGATTGTATTTGAGGTTTAGACCTGAGGACAGGAACGACGTCTGTGTTGAGATCGGATCGATGATGAGAATGGCCTGGCCAACCATTTCTCCTGAGTCCGTCCATCTTTACCACGATGTCGGGTCAAAGGTCCATGATTCTTTTAGTTTATCAGGAACAGTGAGAGTACAGTATTGCGTAATGTGTCGGTGTGGTGGTTTGGATTCAGGTGGTTTATCTCGGGTGACAAGGTGTGCTAGGTAAGACTAAGTGTCTGATAAAAAGGGGTTTGTGGTACAATAATTGATTATTGAAGATCTTGTTATGAGGAATTGTGTCTTGAGTACGGGATAATGCACTTTATTGTTTCGGTGACTAATGTTTATGCCATCATTGGGAGATTCATTGTTTAATCATTATGAAGTTGTTAAGAGTAATGATTATCATATAGTGTGATTAGTAGTCATTGGTACGGTTATGTGGTGGTGTGGCTACGTATTAGATAGCAAGTGTTTGGTCTGTCAAGGATGTGTAGATTAGAATTGAGATTGATTAAGTGATGGACAGGATTCCTTGTTTAGGGTTCAGTGTGTCTTTTAAAGGATGTGTTGAGGTTAAATATTGTCTTCTTGGTGGCCTGGTGACTGTTCTTGTCTCGGGCTTTGAAGCCTTTTTTAACTGTGTGAAGTAGACTGATATTCCTTTTGAGTCGGGCGTAGAGCTTAGTTGGTCTTATGTTATGATGAAATGAGAGAGGAGTACCCGTATTGGGATTTTGTGGCAATGGTGTGTGATTGCTTGGTGACTGTTGGTCCTTATGTTGTAGGTTGCGGTGACCACAAGCTTGGAGAAGCATGCAATTTAGGCGAGGGCCAAGTTTTACATTTATAAAGCCACTACTACCTTTACTAAAAATATAGCTAGGGCGAGTAGGGATCATCCCAAGGGATTGGAGTTGTACTTGAATGTGAAAATGCAACTAGGGTCAGTAGGTCGAGTGATCAAACAAGTGGTTGGTTGGTTATTTAAACTAGAGAGCAACTAAATTAAATTAAGTAAGAATGTAATGCTAGAGAGAGTAAGTAAGGGAGAAAGAGATCTTGAGGTTTAGAGATCACCACCAAGCAATGCATTTCTATATCATTGACAAATGATTAATGAGGGCAATTAGGGTGTTGTAATATTGGAGTGTGTGTATTTGGTTGATTCAACAAGCAAGGATGACTAGTTAAGCATGTATTGTCTAAACATCATGTGAAAGGCACAATATATCTAAGCTATGAAGCATATATTGTCTAAACAACATGTGAAAGGCACAATAAATCAAAACAAGTTATTAATCCTTTCATTAAGCTCACAATCCAAATACAACACAAGGATAGAAACATATGCTAATTGCATTCACAAGCTTGGATCATCAAACAACAAGTATAGATTGTCCTCCCATTTAACACTATACTACAACTACACTACATCTACACTACTAGCATGAAAATAAACTGAGGGAGAGGCACAATCCATTAAGAGGTAAGCATGAACCATCATGAGAATCACAAAAGCATTCCTTTAAGCACTATGTTTTGACAACCTCTAAATATATGGCATCAATACATATAGACATGCATCAATAACATAAAATTTAGAGACAAGAACATGAACATCAATTCTAGCATACATAGACATATGGATAAAATGAAATGATCAATTGAAAGCATTAAACCACATAAATTATTGAATAAACAAGATCTATATATATCAAAGTGTCAAAACATCAATTACAACACTAATCCCTCAATAATACACAAGATTAAGTTATAGAAAGCATGCTTGGGGCTAACTCTAGCCCCAAGAGGATGTCTAGCCACTCATGGTGAGGATGCTCCAACCCTCAAGGGCTAACTCCATGGAAGAGGTTTGCTTCTTGTTGATGAAGATCTTCAATGGTGTCTCTAGCCTCCTCCTCCTCTAAACTTCCTCTCCAAGAGATGATATCAAAAATAATGTTGGCTCCCCTTTGAAAAAGCAATCCTTATCCTAACATAGGTAGGTCAAAATGACACCCAAAATGAGATGGGGTCGTGCACACAATATTCCCCAACGATTGGATAAAGGAAAACTTTCAATGAGATGGAATTTTAACTTTTTCGTACTGGAGGAAGTTTGATCGATCGAAAGTAAGTGAGATCGATCGAACTTAGGCTGGATCGATCCAATTGGTTGAGCTTTTTGGAAAAAGACAAATCCGAGATATTTATAGGAGATATTTATGGGAAAAGGACAAAAGTGGTTGGTGGGTGGTACAGCTGTGGATAGGATCAATCATTTGGATAAGGACAAAGGTGTTCGATCAATCGAAGAATGATGTTGGATCGATCGAACTTTTGGACTTAAGTGCTTTGGGTCAAGGCTTGGATCTATCTTGAAGTGCTGAGATCAATCAATGTTTGATCGATCGAACCTTGGACTTGGATCGATCGAACTTGCTGCTTTGCTTTATTTTGCTTCTTTCTTTCTCCACTTTGCTCATTTCTTTATTTAATCCCAGAATTGTTTCAATTAAGCTCTTATTTGGCTCAGTTAGCTTATTTTCGGGATAAGTGCCTGAAAATGGAAATAAAACGAAATCAATCTAAAATGGTAAAGTAAGATAGATAAAGGTACTAGACTGCCTAAGCTTAAGGGGTTTAAATACGCACTTTTCAGTGCTCATCAGTGACGTTCGGTGTCAAAGGCAATAATGTTGGTGAGTTTATGGTTTTTGGGTTTTGTGAGGCGTTCTTGGAAAGTGTGTAGCTGTGGGCTCTCTTCATAAGGAGCGTAGATTTCGAGGACGAAATCTCTTTAAGGAGGGTAGATTGTGATCTTTAAGGAGGGTAGATGTTGCATCTGGGGATTTTAGTTGGGTCTATTTGCATCATATTCATTTGATTTTATGTGTTTTAAGTGATTGTGAATTAAATGTGTATATGTATGTGGGTGGTGCAAAAAGAAATAAAGATAAAACAAAAAGAAAATTAAAATTTTAGTGGTGGGTCCCACCACCACCTTAAAGGGGCAAAGAGACCATAAAAGGTCTCAAATCTCTCTTTCTCACGCAGCTCTCTCTCTCCTCTCATTTTCTTTTCATTTTTCTTTTTCTTGAGACTTCAATTTTCTCTTCCATTTTTCTACTAAATGGTCGGGTTTCCAGTCTAGGTTCCCTAACGGAAAACGTTCCTCTCATCGTTCTCTATCACATAGTCAAAGGGTTTATTGTTTAGAGGAATGATGATTATTTTATGAATTTTTGAAATTTGTGGATCTAAGGCTTTGGATGGGGTTTTGGGCCACTTAGAGTCGGATTCTGGAGCTCACCCTTTAGAATAGTAGAATCACTTCGTCGACGGCTACGTTCCCACCGAACAGTTTTCCGTTCCGCCGCCGTTGACCGGCGTTGACTTTTGTTGACCGGCGTTGACTTTTATTGATCGGCGTTGACCGCGTTAACCGGCGTTCACTTTTTCGGCCGGGGATGTATTTTAGCTAATTTTGATGTAGGGGTCTCTAATCCATACAATCTTGCACCTTAGTGAGTTAATTTTACTTGAATTATGTTCTAACATGCTAAATAGTGTTGATTGTATTTTAAAGTAACTTGATTTGTGTAGATGAAATATATGAACATGTGAAATAATCAAAACTGTATGACAAACATGTTTTATTTAAATTGATTTCCTTGCGAATGATATGATTGTTGTGTTAGAAAATCTATGCCTATGTGTGTTGATGATATTATGAGAAGCATGTCTATGTGTAATGAAATTTGTATTTTGTATGCCTAATTAACTTGAATTCTTGCAAGTTGCTTATGTGTTGTATATATGTTAAAGGGAAGCATGATTACCTATTTTAGAGATTTGAATTGCAAAGTACGTGTGAAAGTTGTATAGTTGAATTAGCGAATTGAAGCATGACGCATTTATGCATCCATTGGGAAAGGAAAATGGAAAAATGTTTTGAAAGCAAATGAAATGATTTTGGGTAAAGGTTTTGAAAAGTGTTTGTGAAAACCGGACGCCTAGGAGGCGCCTAGTGGTCCGTGGTGTTAGTGTAGTTTAGAGGGGAGTATAGTTGAGATAAGTAGGTTGGATACGACGCCTTGGAGGTGCCTTGTGGTGGTGGATAGTTAGCCCACCCTCTCCTCATGACGCCATAGAGGTGCTATGGGTCGGATAACGCTAATGGTTTAGATATTGAAATGGAAATGTTTCAGAAAATGGGGAGTGACATGAGCATGGCATTGCACTTCATTGGCATACATGACGTGATTGTGACTTGGATGGTATATGTATTTATATTAGATACTGTGGTTATGGTATACGTTCCCGGTATAGTATGATCCCGTTATCTTATTTTCTATTCTATATGTGGATTTACAGGGTTATAAGAAGTGTGTCTTAGCCATTTCTTACTGAGCTTATGCTCACCCCTTTATTATTAACATTTTTCAGGATACGGAAGGGAAGTGGTGGACGACGCTCCTCCACAGGGTTCAATGGGTCAGTGGACTGTTTTGACATATTTCATAACTATGATCTCATTTTATTATTATTGCTATTGCTATTTTTTTTTTAAAACCCTGTGACGACATGTATATTATATATATTGACGTAGGAAAGGATGGTAGTGTCTTTAGTTGATCTCGGGTTCGGATAAGGACACGGTTAGCGATTCGGACCCTCGGGTTTGGGTCGTTACATGATTCTTCTCATCTTCTCTCTTTCTCTCTTTGATTTGATTAGGGTTTATATTTGAAATCAAGAGAAAGCCAAAATTAAAGAGAGGGAAACCAACAAGAGGAGGAATTTTAATGCTTTGTATTTCTGGAATCTACGGCTGCCCGATAGCATGTGTGACCAGTAACGGACTGAACTTCAAGCAAGGAGTATGGCAGCAGCGGCAAGGAGGAGCTGCACCTGCGACGCAAGGAGGAAATGTAATTCCGACATCACTATTATAATTTTAATAAAATAATAATTTTAAATAATATTATTAATATTATTTGTAAAATATTTACAAATAGTAAGCCTGTCAAGTAAATATTATAACAAAATATTATAATTTTGTAAAAATATTAATATTTTTAATATTATTTTATAATTAGGATAAAATATAGAATTAAAATAAGATATTATTATTTTAGATATTATTATTATAATTTTATAATTAATTAAGGTGGTGTATAACCAACCAATATATAAATAACAAGATAAATAACTGAATATTAAACTGATATTAAAATCAAAAAGTAATTACAAAAGGTTACTGAAATAAACTTACAAATTAATGTAACTGATAGAGGTCTGAAGAATACATCATATTGGTAAACTATTACACTCAGAAAGGGTAAATAAACAAGAACTGAATATTACAAATAGAATTGGATATTGAAGCCTGAATTCTCTCTCTTTCTCAAAGTCTGGAAGAGTAGCTTGAGTGAAGCCTGAATTACAATGGGACTGACCACTGCATTTATAGGCGAGGCTGGAGACATCTGAGGCGTGATTCCCGGCTTTCAAAAAGTAACTTTTGACTTTTCTGACTGCTTGTAACTGTTGGTGAATAGTGAGTTACTGTTCCTGTCGTTTGTGCCGACGGTTACTGTAGATGAATAGTTTTTTGTCGGGAGCACTGTTGAAATAGTGATTCTTCCGACAGTTACTGTAGAAATTTTTGACTTGTTACTGTAGCATTGTTGACTTTTCCTGAAAATCCTTAGTAAGGATCATCATAGGGATTTTGACTATCTTGGAAGACTGAGTCATCATATAGATTAACTGGGTGACTAGGCTCAGCTTCAGAAGATGCATCATCAGCTTCTTCCTCTTCTTGGGAGAGCTCTTGGAGGCAATCAGTTAAGGAAGCAGCCATTTTCTTGAGCTCTTCAATCTCCGATTTGGGAGTTTTCTTGGATTTGGAGGTAGTTGCAGAAGAGGAGGTCTGTTTGTGTTAAGTTACTGGTTGTGGTTGTGAAACCACTGTGATTGGTGTTGTGACTAGTGTTGGTGACTGCTGGGGAAATTCTCCCTCAATGTAACCAATGATTCTGTCTATTTGGAATGCGTCCCACCATTTAACGTAGTGACGACGGATAACTCTGGTGCCTTGGATATCATATTGCCATTTGAAAATCCATGGAATTTTGCATTTGCAGGAGAACAGGAGGAGGATAGGGAACTGAGAATTGTGTTTACTAACTTTGTACACAGTGTGGAAATATTTAATTTGGTTGGCAAGTGTTAGGGGCAAGATTTCCGGAATGGAGCCATACTGAGACCACCATTTCAAAAACCAGGTAGGGAGTGAAGATTTGTAATTGAATTGATTATCAAAATTGAGAAACCAAGAATGTGTAAATGACTCATTTTGGTGAAGCAGGATGATGAACCAGGCATTCATGTAGTCATGGTAATTAAACACATAATCATTATTAGGTAAGGGTTTGCATTGAGCAGGATGACCACCCCATTCTTCTAAGGACATTATTTTTTGTATATAGAGAGAATGGTAGAGAACCTTTGTCTTATCAATTTTATCAAAAATTTTGTTAATACGGATGGATTTGGTGGAATACAGAATATTTCTGTAATATAGAAGTGACTTGAAGGGATGACTAGAAAGGTAATGAATATTAGGAGAAAAGAAGGACCGGGCTAGTTCAATGGGGTCCTGTATGTGACTAAGAGAGGGCTCAATGTAAAATAAGCCATGAACTGGTTTTTCAATGTAGTCACTACGTGCTTTTGAGGTAGGCCTTGTGGCAAATGACTGGGGGTAGCGTGTAGGAGTGACTTCGAAGGGATCAGGGGCAGGGTTAATTAGAGCAGACTTGAAGGTTGGTAACTGAGAAGTAAGTGGTTGAAATCTATTGGTGACTGCTAGGGCAGAAGATTGTGACTGGGATTGTGATATGGTAACTGGGGTGTTGCCGGAGCAAATATCAAAAGGTTTAACTCGGGGCCTCTGGGGAGGCTGTCTTTCTGCCATCAGTTTTCTGCAAGAATTCTCTGGTAAGAAAATCTGGAATAGAATTGTTACTGCCTTTGATATATTCTATATCAAAATCGAATATACTTAATATAGCTTACTACCGGGCAAAAATTTGTTTAGAAGCAATATTTTCAACATCTTTTTCTAAAACATATTTTGCACTTTGACAATCAACTCTGAGTAAAAACTTTTGATTCAAAATATCATCTTGAAATTTACTAATACACAAAACAATAGATAAAATTTCTTTCTTAATAGTACTATAGTTACTTTGTGCTTTTGTCCAAACACCAGAATGGAATCGAACTAATTGTTCAGGTGTATTTGGACTGACTCGCTGCTTGAGGATGCCACCATAGCCAATGTCAGAGGCATCAGTTTCAATTATTTTAAAAGAATTAGTAGTTGGAATGCCAAGAGAAGGCAAAGACTTGACATAATGCTTAATAGATTTGACGATATCAGTATGGACAGAAGTCCATAGAGGGGGGTTATTCTGAAGTCGATCAAATAGAGGTTCATAATGTTTGCGAAGATCTTTGTAAAAATCAGCAATGTAATTTAGAGACCCTAAGAATCTCTGTAACTGTGATTTCTCTAAAATTTGATCTGGAAATTTATCAGCAAATTGAAGAGACCTATTAATGGGACGAATTTGACCTTGATAGATATGGTAACCAAGAAACTTGATGTTAGTTTAGAATAACTTGATTTTTGTAGCAGAAACAACAAGACCATTTTTTTGAATTGCGGCTAGAAACGATTTCAAATGTTTCCAGTGTTCATCAATGGACTTGGAATAGATAAGAACATCATCAATATAAACAATGGAAAAGTGACTATAAGGATTGAAAATATCATTCATGATATTTTGAAATTCACTAGGAGCATTTTTTAATCTAAAGGGCATTACTTTCCATTCATAATGACCAAAAGGAATAGTGAAGGCAGTTTTGTATCTATCTTTTTTGCGGAGACGAATCTGCCAAAAGCCTGATTTCATATCAAATTTGAAAAAAATAGCTGCTTGACTAAGGTGACTAATAAGATCTTTTTTATTGGGAATAGGATACCTAATCCACTCTAAGACCTTATTTAGTGGTTTATAATTGATGACTAAGCGAGGAACACCTCTTTCTAGTTCAGAATTTTTCTGAACATAAAAAGCTGGACATGACCAAGGTGACTTGCTTTTCTTAATAATCTTCTTATGTAGAAGATCATTAATTTCTTTTTTGCAGAATTTCATGACTTCATGACTCATTTGTATTGGTCTGGCTTTAGTAGGAATATGCCTTCTCTTGAATCCTTTAATATAAGGTAACTTCACAGAATGTCTTTTTCTGTGCCAAAAAGCTGTGGGTAGATCAAAACAAATTGTATTTTTAATTTGTTATTCAAAATCTTGAATTTTTGTTTGGAGAACTGGTTCAGTTAACTGAACGTCAATTCTCTTGTAATTTACTTCTTTCTTCAAAAAACTCAACTGTTGAGTTTTACTTTGAAGTAAGTTGATTGATTTAGACATAGAGGAATCAATTACTGATTTCAATTCGTTCTTGGAAGGGGGACTAAGAAATTTGAATTGAACTTTCTGTCCGAAAGGGCGAGTGACTAATCCTTCATTGTCAGTGATAAATGGGTAGAGGAGGTAAATGAATGGAATACCTAATATGAGCTTATCAGTCATATTTTTGACCAGGACAAATGATGTCTTAAAACATACATTGTTCTGGCAAATATGAGCTTTAGAAAGCTAGTTTTTTATGTCCATTTTACTACCATTAGCTGAGCTTAGCCTTTCGGAGGTTTTCTCATAGTATTTAGTTGGTATGAGACCTTCCTGAATGCAATTAAGATCAGCTCCTGTATCAACCAAAGCAACGACTTCAAGTTTGAAATCTTTGTTGATGATAAGAGTAACTTTAGTATACCATTTTTGAAACAAAATGTGACTCAAAGTTTGGAGTTTGTTAGAAGATTCAGAACCAAAGGAATTTGAATGTTTTGATTCTGAATGAGTAGAAGTTCCTTCATCAAAGGACTCGGAAGAGTCTTTTCCTGTAAAGGAAAAAGTAGAATGTTGTTTTAGTTCTTGTATATCATTTTTTATAACTTGGTGATCTGTTTTGAGATTCTTAATCTCATTTTTTACTATGTTAATTTCTGGTTGCAAGTCTTGAATAGTGACTTCTTTTGGCTTGTTATTAAATCTTTCTAGAGTTTTATATAGACTAAAATTAGGTTTACTAATTGTTGGAGTTTCTGGTTCTGAGTTACTTAATGATGCCTTAAGTTTTTTAAGATATAAGGTTTTTAACTCAGGGTCATCTACTTTACTAATTAAATCAATAAGCAAATGTTCTTATTTATCATTTTTTGTGAGAACATTAAGTGACTTATTAGGATTGTAACAACTATCTTTACATCCTAGTGTAATATTGGGTGAACTAGGAGAAGCATCAGATGACTGTGAGGAGGAGCCAATTTCTGGACCACTACTACTGTCATCAGTGTCTTTTAACTGAAAAATTTGGTATATAGATTCTTTAATGTCATTAGGGATTTGTAACTGGTTAATCTTTGTCTTTGCATAACAATCTTTTGCAAAGTGACCTTGACAACCACACTTGTGGCATTTATCTTTATTGATATTTGGGTTACTAGGGGTTTTCTTTCTAAAGCTCTTTTTCCTAAATTTCTTTTTAGGTTTAGGCTTTTGAGAATAATATTCATTTTTAGGAAAGACTGGTTTCCTATTCTTGTAATTTCTACGGTGACCTTTGTAATTTTGCCTATGTGATTTAGGGTTTTGTCTGGAAGGAGCTATGGGTGGAAGACCATATTGTTTGCAAAAGGTTCCCATTTCATACTTAGCTCTTTTCTTATCATCTTGTACTTGGTTACTAATTTTTATGTCAATACACATCCTTAATCCTTCCTTTTGGATTAAGCTGATGATATTGCCATATGTGAGGTTATCATAATTAATGTTACATGTGGCTTTACTAAGAGTATCTCGAATTTTATGAGCAAAAAGGTTGGGTAAACCATTAATGAATTTTTCTTTCCAAAATGGTTTGTTACTATCGTCTCTTAGCATAACTCTGGACAGGAATACATCTTTATACCACCTGAAATCACTCATGGTTGGACAAGAGAGATTGGTTAGCTGGTCATGTATTCTAGAGGTGATGTTACTAGGAGTACCTATAAAATGGTCTACTATGGTGTAAACCAAGGTATTGACTCCATCAGGAATGGCTCAACCTATGGTTTCATCAAAAATAGGAATACCATCATTATTTTTTTGAATAGCATTTTTGATTCCTGTTCGAGAATCTTCAGTCAGCTGTTTTTCCCACCAAAATTTTAACATTCCTGAAAATCCTGAAGCAAAAAGATCAATTATTTCGGGTTGACTAAGATTATGTGTGGTAACATAATTATTAGCCACCATGGAAATATGACTGAGTTTATTAAGGATTTCCTGTTCTGATAAACCATCAATATTCCATTCATAGAGTTTATCAGAGGAAACAGAAAATTGATTTTGAATATTTCTTTCTTCATATTGAAGATCAGGAGGTGTCGGTCGAGGGTACCAATTTTTGGTAAGACTAGTAGGATTAACCCATTTGTTGACTAATCGATTAATTTCTAAATTAGAAAAAACATGTTCTAGTTGTTGAATATCAGAGGGGTAACTAGAGGAAGAAGAAGAGCTATCAGAATCATCAGTATTATTGATGACAGTGAGTGTTTTATCTTCTTTAATGGCTTTGCCTTTCTCCATGGTTTTGAGAAGAGTCTCAATCTGGAGAATGACAGAAGGATCAGGAAGGGCTTTGGGAAGGCCTTTTCTCTGTGTAGGCATATAAATAATTGGTGACTCAAGGGGGTGGAAATGAAAGGAGGAATAGAATGAGTGAGGGAAAGCTCAATTTTATCAAGTTGAGTCCCAATAGTATGTAAATATTAATTAGTAAAATTATTTTGTTCAATGATTTTTCTTGTGTCATTATCAGTAACTGTGGTAGTAACTTTTAAAGGTGAGGCAGGAATTTCGGTTCCCATATAATCGAGAACTACAGAGTCTAGAGGAGGATGGGAAGAGGAAATTACTGATTTGTTTGATTTTTTCCATTTGACTTTAGTTAGCACATTGACTTGATTGTAACAGTTTTCTAGATAATAAAAAAATTTGATTTCTAGCTGGTGCTTTGTCATAAATCTTTGCCAATGACGGAGGATTTTTTGTTGTTCCTTCTCAGTATGATTTTTTCGAAAAGTTTTTCTTTTTTCTTTGTTTTGTTGAGAGGAATATTCTTCATGTAACTTAGGGAGATTATATTTAAAAGGTTTACTAATGGTGTTTAGCGAGGGATCAACTGGGTTAATGTTACCAATGAAATCTGAAGGGGTAGGTGAATTAGGTGCAGATTGAGCCTTGGCCGGAGGAGTTTGTTCATAACAAGGATGACTAATTTGTTCTTCAATGTGAACACTTTTTAACTTGAGATCTTTGAACTGTGGGTTAAGTCTTGAATTTTTTCTTTCAAGAGGAGGAACTGAGTTACTTTCTTTATCCTGATCTAGTCTAGAGGAAGTAGAAGGACGGGAACGGGTCAGAAGGCGTTGTTCATCAAAGCTTATTCTAACTGTTCCATCAATATATTCCTGGACTCTATCAAGACTACATATATCATTTTGTATTTTTAATGGATGATTTTCATTCTCAAGGAACCATTCATTTGGTAAAGAAATATCTTTCCAAGTAATAGTTTTCTTGAGTTGAATATTAGCATCAGCAGAACTCCTTTCAATTAGTAGAGTACGACCCTTAGCATCCTTTTTGATGGCTTTAATGTTAAGATTCGTTCCTCTTGTCTTATAATAAATTCGGTAGATAAGACCTAGAGGTTGTGAACCAGGGAGCATTTTGTAACCAGAAGTTTTAATATTAAGGGTTAAGGCTTTTAATAAATGAGGATCAGTTAAGCTGAGGGTTAGATCAGGGTAGCAAGTAAAATGAACTAGACCATTACAAAGACTGGTTTCAACTATTCCTAGGAGACTATCATCATATTCTAGGAACCTAGCATCATGAAGAGCTAAGAGTACTGAGGCATTGAGACCAGTACCACCAAAGGGGTTAATAGCCACTTGGACTAATCCTATGTGAATAAAATTGGATCCACAATCTTTGTGTTTTTTAATTGCTTTACTAGTTAGTAACTGACATCGTTCATGTTCTTTGGATAAGGAGTAGATTTGTTTTACTGTTTTAACTGTGTAGTCACTAAGAAAGGTTGACTTGAAGAAACTAGTTTTGTAGATTTCTCTGGTTGGAATACGAGGAATACTCCAATCACTAAAATCTAAACTAATGTCTTCAACTTGGTATTCTTCTTCGTTAACTATGTTTGGAATAGAGGGTAGGCTGGTTCTGGATCTAGAACTCATTGAAGAGGAAGACCTGAATAACCTATTCATGGTTACTTATCTCAGACTACCTGTGGTTGAATGACTGAATAAAACATACTCTTTTTATGACTCTCTCAAAGCGATATCTAATTCCTTCCTATAAGTCCAGATCCAAACAATAAGACTCGAGCCAAACAGTAAGACCCAAGAGAGGCCTGAGCGGGACGGCATAAGCGGCATGAGCGGGGCGTCCCATTGATAGGTCTCTTTAATATCTTTATATTTACAAATTTTAATACAAAATCTTATAAATCTTTATGTTTTTATAGATGCATTTATAATAAATTAGTTTATAGTAGTTTTTATAGTAGTTCATAAATTTAATATAATTTATGATAGGAATAAAACATTGCTCAGTTATTAATTCTTATTTTTATCATATGGTATCATGCATTCCATCTGGGGTTTCTAATTAAATTGCTTATAAATGTTTAGTCGTGTAGTTAAATGTTTAAATTTATTTGATTTTATTTTTTATTTTTAAGGAGATAGATTTGGGTTTATAGTATTTGGACCAACTGGATGGGTCTTGGATTACTTAGAAGGGATCCTAAATGGGTTTGGATTTTGGCCCATGGGGATGAGTTTATATATATATTATATGTTTTAATATAATAATTATAATTATTATTACTAGTTTTATATTTTGTCAAACATGTGGTAGGACTAGGGTTATATATAGTGTGTGTGTTTGTATATATATATACATATATGTTGGTCTGGGAAAAGAAAAAGAAAAAGAGCAGAGGGGTGAGAGAAAGAAAGAGGCGTGAAGAGAGACAGAGAGAGAGAAAGCTAGAGGAGGAAGAAGAAGAACAAGAGAGGATCTGTTCGTGGGGTAGATCAGATTAGTGGAGTAGATAGCGATAACCCGAAGGTTGCCGGCATTAGAGAAGAAGAATAAGAAAGAAGAAGTTTAACTTTCGATCAAAAGTTTAAGGCACTTGAAACATAGAAGATAAAGAACAATTATAGTATTAAAAAAAAAAAATTAAGAACAAAGCATTGTGTTTAGGAATTTTATGTAATTGATTTTAGAAGAAAACAATAGTGAAGCGTACTTTGTTGGACCGCTAATACCAGCAGCTTAAAAAGAAGAGCATAAGTTGCCAATATTAGTATTATCCAAATAGCAATAGTCTTGTGACTTACAAAAACAAATATAAATTCTATTTAAATTGGCAGAGCTGGCAAGAGGGTGAAAACTAAGCTTTACCCAATTCGTGTAGAGGGGGTGCTCGGTGTTTGGTGGATTAGTCTCTGAGTAAGGCCGAGATACCACGGTTATCGAAAAAAAATTAATGGATAAGGAAAAAGAACATTATTCTCTCTTTATGATAACATACGGCATCATTTGCTTCTAGTTTGCATACATATCAAAAGATGTCCTCAACAAAAGGAATCCTTAATTATTCTATGTTTGTGATACTAAAAATAAAAAAATTAAACGTACTCCATGCATCAGCACCATTTTTTGCATAAGAAGTTCAACATTTTTATTACAGGTAGGGATACAACGTGAAGCCTTTTGAAATGATGAAGAAAAGAGAAGCATTTTTTTTTTTTTTTTATTATAAAAAGTTTAATATTTTTAGGCTAGAGTTGTACTCTAAGCCAAGGTATATCCAATCCAATCCAATCAACTAGTGTAACAACAGCATTGATATAACGACCCTGGATTTTTCAACCCAGTGTGTCCTGTGATGACGCGAACTAGATCCAAGATGTGGAAGCAAAAGAAGCAAAATGGCCTCAAGAGATGTGTACGCCATCCCTAGACACCATGCTGACTCCCTATAAAGCCACGGAATTCAAATGAATAAAGTGTGGAAACAAAACAAAGACAAGTCCTTAGAGATGTACGTCATCCCTAGAGCATAAGAATGGACTCTCAAAGAGTTTCAAGGCTCAACGGAAACAAAATGAAGAGAAGGGCATCAAAAACCTACAATAAAAGAGCCAGGGGTAAAATGGTTATTTTACCCTAAGAGGAAGGATTTTAACTTTCAACAAGTTAAATTAGATCTAAAGATCCTAAAACATCCTTTGGTAACTTCACACGAAGCCCCAAGGCCAAAGAAAGAGAAATCCCAGATGAACCCTATCCCGGTTCAAACCAAAACTGACACCATCTCACTAAAACAAGGATATCCTGAGCTAGGAGAAAAATCTACAACTGAAACTGGTACCATTGGAAAGACAACAAAAAATTAATGAAGTTAGACTTAAGAATGACCTGGTTCGGAGTCCAGACGGAAAAGATATCAAGTCCCGAAGTCGAAAGAAGGAAAAACCCTATCCCGGTTCAAACCAAATCCTGACACTACTTCACTAAAACATAAATAACTTGAGCTAAAAATAGAATATGAAGCTCTAATTAGTACCATTGGAAATCTTATTTTGACTTGGTCAGTTTAGACTCAAGAACGGACCAATTCAGAGTTAAAACGAGTGAGATATGGCCCGTTGAAAAAAAGTAGCTGAAGTAGGAACAGTACCTGAGGGGGCCCACCAAAAACCTGCGGGGGCCCACCAAATGCGTCAGTAAGCCGCAGGTGCCCACCAAATGGCTGTGGGGGCCTGCCAAATGGGGCAGTGGCATGGGCTGGAACCTCAAAAAATGCAGGAACAGTGTTTTTAGCAGCAAATTAAACTTGGAGCGCGGTTTATGAGGTCAAGATGACATTTTTCAGAAAAACACGAAAAGGAAATTCCCCCTAAAATCACATTTTCTATGTGACAAAATTGAGAACGGAATTTATTTCCCAAAAGAAATTCCCTAAAAGCTCTTAGATCAGTTTAGGCTCAAAACGGCAAAAATGTAACTTCGCACCAAGCATACATTTGACCCCAAATGCACTTCTAAGCTGAAACAAATATGCATGCACACGTAATAAGTGATTTTGAGCATGCAGGAATGGTCCGTGGCTCCCGAAAATGGCCGAGTCAAAATTCGACCACCCAACGGCCAAAAAGACGAAAATGAACTTGAAATGGAAATTTTGAAATCCAAAATTATAAAATGGTTTCAAATGACCATTTGGCCCTTGGCCACACTTCATACACGACTAATGAGATCCTATAGAAGAATCAAAATGGAAATCCCACACCTAATGCAAACATGGTGAAACAATAACTCAAAATTTTTCAAAGTTTTCATAATATTCCATAAAGTCAAAAATTACATAGGGTACAAAATACATGTCATTGGCCTTAAGCCTCATCTCATACATGTCAAATACATTGTAAAGGGTGTACTTACGTACACATTACATATATCGAATCAAAAATACACATTTTGACAATTAAGGCTACAAATGGCATTTCAAGCCAACCTTTATAAAAATTAAAGCTTTCAAGTCAACTACCATCCAAACAATGATAAACATCACGCACCAAGTCTTCATACCTGAAACAGCCCCCAGTAACTTCGGGGTGAGTAAACAAGTTTACTCGTAGAGGATGAGCATGCATCGACTCGATTTCTTTAGAGATTTTTAGGACTAACATGATACAATTCAAAAGGGTCATGCCACCTAATGTCTATGTCAAGGTGAGACTCAGGGAGCATCCAAAGCTACTCATGTAGTTGAGATAAACTACAGCATACAAGTATACATGCTCAAGTATACTAAGCAATGTTAAAACATGTTATACAACGTACAAGCATATATTTCCAAGTATACTAAACCATATTAAGACAAGTCATGCAATGTCTAAGCATATTTACACAATATTGCATTTTATATGAAAATCTCTTAAATCAAGTATACTAACACAAGTGTACTAAGCTAATAGGATTGCACATATGACAAGTATACATAGCACAAGTATACTAAATGCAATTTACACTCGTGGAGCAAGTATACAAGTTCAAGTATACTGAATAAGATTCAAATATCCAAGTAAGCTTTAATTCTCAAGCTACAAGTAATCCATGATTAACAACTTGAAATTAAATGCAAAATCAAATAGTGGAAAGACTAGGATCCTTGGCTGCAGACCAATCGAGTTATTCTGGGTTACTAGCCCGCAAGGTACTACCTAGTGCGCAGGTGTATAAGTTATTCCGGGTAATTACGACCCACAAGGTACTACCTATTGCGCACTTTATATGACTTAGGAGACTCACGAATCCGTACTAGGGCCAAACCCTAACCATCACATGAATATGATCCTTTCAAGCCTCCAAAAATAATAAGTTCAAACTTATACAAAATCAATAAGTTAAACCAAAGTTATACATCTCAAATAATGTCTAGGAATCAATTTACATGCACAAGTAAGGTTGAATTCACACAAACCATGTCCTAAAGTTCAAGTCTAAATTGCATATGACATGTCATGTTCTTAATATGCAATTTACATACAAAGTAAGAATATTTTACAACAATTGAGCCGCATTACCATCCTAAGCCACAAGTACTAAATAAGCTTCAATTTAGTAACTAACTTCCAAGGTAAACAATTATAATATTCTAACAAGTTATATACCTACACAAGATATATGTAAATAAGCCATTCAAGTCAATGATATTCCATATAATGCTAAGTCCAATTACCATGTTAAGGAGCCATAAGTACTAATTCTACATCAAATTAGTAGCATGCGCACAAGGTAATTAAAATGCCACATTTTAAGAGATTTTCAACCTAATCATGGAAAGTCTCTAGATTTCAAATCTATTCCAAATAATTTCAAATTAATATATGTTAAGCAACATATCATGGTCTTTACATATGTCAAATCAAAAGTGCAAGATGAGCAAGATATCATCAAATAGAATTTAATTAATTTAAATCAATTAAATCTCTAGATTTCAAAAGTTGTTCAAATGATCTCAAATTAATATATATCAAGCACTAAGTCATGGTCATACTTATATCAAGTCTAAAATGGAATACAAGCCAAACACAATTTACTAGAATTTAAATCAAATTAAATCCATTTAATCTCTAGATTTGAAACCTCATTTAAATCTTCCCAATTTAATATATAACAAAGATCAACTCATGGCCATGCCATTTACCAAGTCTAAAATGAGTTATATGCAAGCTATGATAAATCTCTAATTTATCAATTTAACAAAAGTTATGCATACAACTTATATTTCATACAAGAGCAAGTAATACAACTTGGAAAATAAATTATAACACCCCCTACCTCACTAGAGAAGAGTCTCTCTAGAATCCAAGGCAAATCAACACAAAATGGCAAACCCTTCAAGGGTTATGTAAAGGAGGATGAAGGGAACAAAAAGTGTTCCAAACTTCATGGTCTAAGGTGAGTGGAAGGCCATCAAAAATCAAGGTCAAGGCCAAAGGTTTCAAGCTTCATCCATGGAGGCTAGGGTTTGTGGTGAGGAAGGAATGAAAAAAAGTGAAAATGTGTGAGTGGAAAAAATAGAAATTCTCCACTCACTATGTGCTCTTACACCATGGTCAACACACATATCTATAGTCAATTGCACAAAAACCCTCCTTTAAAACCATAATCTCTAAGTGGCCCAAAAACAATTTGCAAGACTTAATTTGGAGCATACACTTGTCACAAATCTAAGGCTCCATCCTAGGCTTAATCTTAAACCTACACTTGTCAACCATCCAAGCCAACAAGTGTACCAATCCTAGGCCAACAAGTAGTTAAATCTCCACCCTCCACATGTCCTCATCCAAGGCCTCAAAGTGTTTACACACACAAATGTCAACAAGTGGACTAATGAGAGTGTGACACTTGTCACACTTTTCAGAAATTGCAAAAAGGTCCTTTTTGAAAATATCTTCCAAATTAAATTGCAAAATGGTCCCTAAGACGAAAAATAATTACTTCACAGTAATTACACAAAAACCTCAAAAGTTTAGAATATTACAAAAAGGTTATGCATCTATACCATTTACAAGAAAAGTAAACACTTAGCATGCTTTTCTATAAAAGTGAAAATACACATAGCATGAAATATAAATATCGTGGATGCATACAAAACCGGAATTAAATCCGAACACGAAAAGTGAGGTTATGCTAACAACTGACAACAGAGAAAAAGACTAAAGTAAATAGTGTTACAAAAGTGAAAATGTGAAAATGACTCGGTCCTTAAAGGAAGTCATCAATTCAAGGAAAAGAGTTTCAGAAACCATTCGCGAGTACTCAAGATGACACTAAGTGACGAGAAACCAAACTCAGAAAGGAAAAAATCGACGGAAAAAAAAAATATCCGTGAAAATCTGAGAAAATGAGAGGAATGAAAATGACCGGGTCATTACAATTGATTTGGCTTATGTTCAGCATAGGTGCATTCTCCCCTATGTTATGCTAGGGCTCGGCAATAATTGTTGGAACTCTTCATATTTTCACAATCTCCTTTTGGATAACAGCGTCCCATTTTAATGTCAATCCCATCTACTTTAGCTGCTTGCCCTCTTACTAAATCAGCAAAAAAAAAAAAAAAAAAAAAAATTGGAAAGAAGAAAAAGAAGATGAAGTTCACATAATATTTTTTCATCTATGTCTATTTCTCATCTTTGCTTTGCATTTGTTAGTCGACCTAGTCTTTTATTTAAAAAAATGAATGGTGAAATGTTTGTCCTTTCACTTGCAATGCTCTAAAACCTAGCTGTAGGAGAAGAAGAAACTTAAGCTTAAAGCCTTAAACTAATGACCAATAATTTTTACATAAACTAAGATATATATATATCTGTTGACCATCAACTCTGTTATACTCATAGGGGCTTCCTTTGACAAGGAGAACAGGAACTTAGAGGTCTGTAGTCCTCCCATAAAGGCTGTGAGGGCAACCTCGTCGTCCTCCTCTTCTACCTACAGTATTTCAGTGTTAAAACGACTTATGTAATCATGAAGAGGCTTTCCCTTCTACTGATTCACATTCAATAAATGCGTTGTTGGTCTCCCGTGCCTCTGCCCAACGATAAAGTGTCTTATGAAAGTGATTCTACAGGCACCAGTGTGTTATCGGTGGAGTAGGCTCTGACGAACAAGTTAGTGTGCGAAATAATCTTTCTCTGGAGAAATTAAGAAATTGAGTTAGGTTATCTCTTATACCTTAAAACGTCGATTAGCCCTTTTCTTTATAGGGCTTATGTCAGGATGTAACACCGAGTTACCGTCGTAAACTATGAGAGTAGTTAGTCTTATTTTTATCGTAATCTGTAGAGCCTATCTCAATCTTATGAGATAATGCGTTAATTTAACAGCCTTCCCTTATCCTCGGGTATTTAAATTATTCATTTATCAGTTGCGCCCCGTTTCGGAGGATTGCTTGTCAAACCACCGGAACGTTAATTCCCAAATATTACATAATAGTAGATATTTAGAATTATAGATCCGTTCACCCCGTATTTCTATAATAAGTTGGTTTGATTATTTGATAGTAAAGCCTTATCCATTAGCTTGACTCATATTGCCATTTCACGAACACTGGTCAGGGGTTGAGCTGCCATGTTGGCAGCTTACTTTTCGGTACATAGACGACTCATGTGGGGCTGCCAGTGTGTTTGTCCTATTCGAGGATTGACTCTTAATCCTCTTCTATAACTAACTTGTCATCTGCGATTCCACCTTGTAGAAGTAAATTTTTACACAAAATAGCCCGTTGGGAGCTGATTGTCCCTCACGAAGCAAATTTCTATTAGAACGCTACCATAAATCTCTTCCTTATCTTTCGACGTTCTTCTCCTATAAATCGAGATGGTTTGAGTAGAATTTATTCAAATTATTTCGATCTTCCAGAAAGCCAAGTAGAGCCAGTTGTGGTGATGTGTTAAGTTTTATGCTCTTGTTTTATTCCTTCTTCTATTTAATTCGTTGTTGCTTCTTTCCCTGACTCAGTATACTAAGACCAAAGTTAGAAAATTTTATAGGTCACTATAAGGCTAGGTTCGTGCATACAGCAGCGTGTGTTACTGCCAACATATTTCACCTAGAATCTAACACTATGTCAGATGAGGAACACCACTAGTCTGATTCGTCTCCATCAAAGACACATCCGGTACAGGATATAGTAGGCTCCCTTACCCCCACACGATCTGGATCAGATCCAGCGAACTTATTCAATTCCAGATAGTATTGCTATCAGAATTCTTGCACTTGATGATACATCATTCTCCTTTTACCCAACTGAGATTTATTTTTATGAGTCTACTTTCATTACTGGATTGCGTTTTCCAATTCCCCTTTTTATTAGGGAACTGCTTTGTCACCTTAATCTTGCCCCAACTCAACTCTCGCCGACCACCTGGAGAACAATGATGGGCTGCTTAGTTCTATGGCGAGCTTGTTGCAATACCTCGCTAACTATCTAGGAATTTCTTCATTACTACATTCCTAAAAGGGGTGACTGGTTGTACTTCTCCCCACGGGATGGTATTCTTATCTCTGGAAATCCCCTTAAGCGTAAACCGTGGGAAGGCCATTTCTTTTTTGTTTTTAGTGATGGCTGGGAGTTTTTTCCTGATAAGAGTGCTTTCCTTCGAATATGGACTTTTATTCCTCATGCGTGGTGTAGTCAGAATTCCACTGGTGAGTTGTCCATAATAATACCCTCATTGTTTTTTTAAAAAATTTGAGTTATTAACAGAGTTGTTGTCCTCTCAGGCTTTAAAGAGATTACCATTTCATTTGATGATCTCCAGTAAATAAAAGAAGCCTTTAATCACTCAGTGAAGGAATTGTCTTCACTCGTGACGCCTCAAACTTTGTTTACCCATGGTCGTGTTCCTCAGCCTATTAGCAAGTCCGCTGTAACTATATCCTAAAAACTTAATAAGAGGCTTTTAGCTTAGTTCAAAAAAGGCTCAACTAACCTCCCATCTACTCCCCCCGCCAAGAGGAAAAAAGAGAAGCCCATTATTATAGCACAAGGAGTCTTACCTATTCCAGTTGTTTCTCCACATGTATCCAACTCGCAACTCCCTCATGAGCTTGTGGATGAGACTAGGCCACTTCTTACTGAAGCAGAGGTACTCTCCTTAGACCCTACTCTTCAGCAGCATCGGTTCTAGGCAATGCTCAACTTGCATTTAAGAAGATAAGTGAGTTTTTGTTGAAGGAGGATATGATGTATCTGAACTCTCGCCCTCCAACTGAGATTGTAGACCAGCTCATGCATAATCTCACACGGGTTAAATCTCTCACCATCCTCTTTTTTTATTTAGCTTTTTTTTTCCTCTTCATTTTAACTTCTTGTTCCCATGTGCGTACAGGTTAATACACACGTTTATTACTTATCATGTCTAGCTGCGAAAGGAGGGGAGCATTACACTAATATCTTGGCTTTTATTCGCTCCTAACACCAAGCCGATTTACAGGTGGAGTGTGATAAATATGAGGCCGCTTTACAAGTAGAGTGTGTTAAGTTAGAGGCAGAGCGAGCCTGTCGTGCATCCTATGTGCAAGAGCTCAACAAAGAGATATCCTAAAAACTGATGGTAGAGAGATCCAATGCAGTTGATGAGTTTAAAGCCTCACTAACGTTCAAGGATATTATGTCAACGGCCTACTTTGATGGCTTCAAAGATTTTCAGAATCATGTTACTTTTGAATTTTCAGACCAAGACTTCTCTATCATTCAACTGGATGAAGCGAGTGACTCCAAGTAGGATAAATGTGTAGCTATTCATTTATTTGCTCCCATTTTTCTCTTTGTGGTTGAGACTTCTCTTTCTTTGCAATTAGTTTCCAGGGTTGATGAGTAGGATGGACAGTTATGTTTTGCCATTGTGATTATCGCATTATGTTATTTTATACTTAATTTTATTGATATCTTTAGTTGGCTCATCCCTTTAATAAGGGAAGTAGATTAATATGAGTTTCACTCAACTCACCCTTTAATAAGGGAAGTAGATTACTATAAGCTTCACTCAGCTCACCCATTAATATGGGAAGTAGATTACTGTGAGCTTCACTTAACTCATCCATTTAACATGAATATCTTAACATATCAAAATGGTAATAAATTATTTGAAACAATTGATCCAAGTAAGGAATACTTTATTAAAAGTAAAGTTGATAACAAGGCTATTGAAGACACTCATTTGTAGAGAATGAAACAATTATTAAAAGTAGAGACATTAGCAAAGACAAATAATAAATTGCGATTAAATTGAAATTGTTTACTGATAATATTTCTTCAGATGCTTAACATTCCACAGGTGAGCCAGTGGCTTTCCCTCTAAGTCCCCTCCAACTAGTATATTCTTAGTCTCTAACATCGCATAACTTTGTAAGGCTCTTCCCATTTGGGACCCAGTTTCCCCATGGTTGAATTCTTGGTTATTTGAGTAACTTTGTGGAGTACTAAATCTCTTACTGAGGACCTTATAGGCTTGACCCGAGCATTGTAATACTTGGAGACCATCTGTTGATAGGCAGCCAACCTAATCTGGGCTTGGTCTCTCCTTTCTTCGATCAAGTCCAAGCTTACTTCCAACTCCCTTTCGTTCTGCTTGGGCTCGTAGTGCTAAGTCCTAAAGCTTATTAGGCCAATCTCTACAAGGACTACTGCCTCACTTCCAAAAGCTAAAAGAAAAGGGGTTTCCCCTATAGGAGTCCTTACAATAGTATGGTAAGCCCATAATACACTTGGCAGCTACTCAGGCCACAGTCCCTTTGAAGCTTTAAGTCAAGTCTTGATTATCTGAAGGATTATTTTGTTAGTGACTTCGGCTTGTCCATTTGCCTGGGGATGTCCTGGCGATGAGAAATGAATTTGAATCCTGAGCTCGGAACAAAAATTTTTGAAGTGAGAGTTGTCGAACTATTTTGCATTACCTGTGACAATCACTCTAAGAATCCCAAATCTGCAAATAATTAACTTCCACACTAAGTTCCTTATATTGTTCTCTATGATCTTGGCCAGAAGCTCAGTTTCTACCCATTTAATGAAATAATTAACCATAACAATGGCATACTTAGTCTGCCCTTTGCCTTTGGGGAGAGGGCCTATCAAGTCCATTCCCCATTGAGCAAATGACCATGGTCCTTGTGAAGTTTACGATTTTTGGCATTTTTCATTTTTTTTAGAATTTTGTTAATGCAAGGGTATTTTTATCATTTCCCGTTTTTGTGTACCGGACACCGTGGGGTGTGTCGGGTGGTTGGTTGGGACATTCCATTGAGTTTAAGACTCTTGGAAATGCAAGGTTAGGCATTTTCGCATTTTTTCCATTTTTCGGGCCGGACGGTCCCGTGTGGGACCCGCTACCGGTATTATCATGTATTGGGATTTTGGTTGGGTCCATTTACATTTTATGCATTTTATTTTATGTGACTTATGTGACATTTATATGGTGGTGCATTATATATGTATGTGGTGTAGAATTAAAGATAAAAGAAAAAGGGAAAATAAAATATAATATGTGGGACCCACCATTATCACATAAATGGGTTAGAGACCACACTTTGGTCTCACTTTCTTAATTCTCTTTCCTGCTCCCGTAACTCTCTCTCTCTTCCTTTGCTTTGCTCTTTCTTTTCTTTTCAATCAAAATTTTAGAGCTTGATTACTCCTTCAATACTTGGAGTTTTTAGAAGTAGTTTACAGCAAATCAAAGTCCACGACGAGGCATTCGAATCTATACTAGCAATTTCAGCTTTGAGTCTCCTTAGGGATTTCAAAATTGGAGACCCATTTTAAGGGTTTTGCATTAATTTGAGGTAGGGGTTCTTAATCCATGCAATCCTGTGCTTTAGTGAGTTAATTCTTCATGAATTGTTGTTTAGCATGATTAAATTGTATAGAACCTAGCAAATTGTTTGGTTATTGTGTATACATGAATGTTACTTGTATGACTATATGTATTAAATGATCTATGTGAAGAGCATGCCTATGTGTTGATTTTCGTATGCCTAAAATGTTAGATTCTATTATATGAAGGCATGTTGTAAATTCCTTAGCAATTCTTGTGAACCATGCTTTGTTAGTCAAACTTGAGCTAATTGTGAAATGATGAACATGGACATGACATTGATGCATCTATGCACTAGCATTGGGCATGAATGAGAGAAATCGTTTTGAAATGAAAAAGGGAATTTTGGGAAAGTGTTTTGATGAATTGGTTTTATGAAAACCCGGTCATCGCGGAGTCACCAAAGGGCCGGTAGGTTAATGTAACTGAGAGGGAACTAGGGAGATTGCCCTAGCATGGTTGAGCTATCTGGGCCCCAAAATGACGCTGCGGAGGTACCAACGGTCAGGGACAATAGCTAATCCTTCTCTTGGTGCTGAGGGGGTACCAAAGGGGGTTACATTAACGGTTTGAAAAGTGACGGATTTGAATATTGAAAATGGGGGGTGACATTAGCATGCATAGCATTCCATTACATTACAATGTTTATATTGAGATTAGTGGTTGTATTGTATTATCCCGACATGGTATGATCCCCATCCCCATTGCTCTATTCTTTGTATGGATTCACGGGGACACAAGAAGCGTATCTTAAGTGCCATCTGCTGAGCTTTTGCTCACCCCATTATACTTAACATTTTTCGAGTCATGGCAAGGAATCGGCGGATGATAATCCACCACAGATTTGAGGGAACTTGAAAAGCATTTTGAATGTATTTTGTAGAATTTGAACTTATTTTGCAAAGCACATGATATGAAATGTATTAAGTTCATTTGGTATGTAAAGGATAATGTAACTAGAAGCTTGAATCCATTTTGATGTAAGTTGTCCATGATGTAAAGCATAAGTTTAAAACTCCATGTAATTAATTTCAATGATGTTTTATGTGATCACGTGTTAGTACCCTAGTCTGCGGCTGTTAAGTAACTCATTTTTGGGGACTTATTTCGAGTTAGTATCATTGTAAAGTTTTCATTTTAGTTTCCCTTTCATTTCCAAAGTGCAACAAGTCAGTTTCAGGTTCTGGGCTCGAGGAAGCCATTTCTGTCGACCGAAATGGTGTAACGGTCGACCGAACCAGCTAGTTGCTCTCGGGATCTCTTATTTCGGATGACCGAAGTTAAGGGCTCATTTCGGACTACTAAAGCTCCACTTCGGTCGACCGAAATGGAGTTGTATGGCCAAGCTTCATCTTTCATTCTGGAATCCGTCACCTTGAGTATTTCAATATCTATGGAATAGTCTTCAAGTATGTTTCTAGTGTAATGATGATGTTTTGATACTAGAAGAGTCGAGTTTGATGTAGATGACCTCGGGTTTGAGTAAGGACCAGGCTAACGGTTCAGACCCCTGGGCACGGGTCATTACAGTCCTGACATGGGAGTCATCTCCTCTGACGATTGTCTCGGGAAGTTGGCAAATCGTTAACACTTGTCGTACTTTTTAACGAATTTAAGTGCATCTTTCTACATGGTGGGCCAATAGTATCCTTGTCAGATGGCCTCGTTGGCAAGTGACCTACCCCCAGCATGGTTTCCACAAACTCCTAGGTAGATCTCCCTCAAGATGTAGTCAGCTTCCTCGCTAGAAATGCATTGTAAATACGGCAGGGAGAAGCTTCTCTTATATAGCATCCCTTTGATAAGCGTATACCTAGCTGCTCGCATCTTGACCTTTCGAGCTTCTGCTCGGTCTATTGGTAGCACCCTATCCTTGATATATCTGATGATAGGATCTGCCCATTCCACACTCAATACTGTTTGTTGCACTTTAATTTGTCTTTCTAGAGATATAGATGGTTCGTTCAAATATTCCAGTGTATAGTCTTATTGATCTCAGGTTCTAATGCAGTAGCTAGTCGGGCTAAGGCGTCTGCATTCCCATTCTCTTCTTGTGGTATTTGATGAATTAAGAATCTCTAGAAGTGATTCTTTAATTCCTTCATCTTCTGTAGGTAACTCTTCATCTTTTTATCCCTTGCCTCATATTCTGCTCAAACCTATCCAGCGACCAACTGGGAGTCGGTGTACACCTTTAATTGCTCAACCCCTAAGGCATTTACCACATTTAATCCTACTATCAAGGCGTCATACTCTGCCTCGTTGTTAGTTGCTTTGAAACCAAATCGAAGTGCGTACTGTATACTTTCTCCCTCTGGGGAGACAAGAACAAGCCCAGTTTCACTAGCCTGAGCATTATATGACCCATCCACGAACAAGTTCCAGACTACTTCTGGGTCCATCTGCTCATTTGAACCTAGTTCTATCGGTACTTGGGGTTGTTTCTCCTCTGCTGGAGGGGTAAACTCAGCTAAGAAATCAGCCAACACCTGGGCCTTTATTGCTGTTCTTGGCTTATACTGAATGTCAAACTTTCCTAACTCTACTGACACTTCATCAGTTAACTAGAGCTTTTTGGCTTATGTGCGACCTATCCGAGGGGTTGATCTGTTAACACCACTATCGTATGCGCTTGGAAGTATGGTCTCAGTTTCCTAGCGGACAGAATTAAAGCTAAGGCCAACTGTTCAATCCTTGGATATTTTTCCTCTGCACCCCGTGCTCTGCTCATGAAGTACACTTGCCTTTGGACCCCTTCTTCTTCTCATATCAGAGCTGAACTGACAACTGTCGTGGATACTGTAAGGTATATGTATAGTTCCTCTCCCAGTATGGTTCGAGACAGTAGTGGGGGAGAACTAAGGTATTGTTTTAGTTCTTTGACTGCTGCTCACACTTTGGGGTCCATTTAAAAGCCTTCCTTAGCACACAAAAGAAAGGCAGGCATCTGTCAGTTGATCGAGAGATTAGCTTACTCAAGGTAGTAATCTTCCTTGTTAGTCATTGTAGATCCTTGGTTGATCTTGTCGATTTCATGTCAATGATTACTTGGATCTTCTCTGGATTGGCCTCAATACCCCTTCTGCTTACTATATATCCCAAGAACTTTCTTGAAGAAACCCCAAAGGCACACTTGCTGGGGTTGAGTTTCATCTATGCCTCCTAAGCACCTCAAAGGTCTCCTATAGGTCAGTCAAGTGGTTTTCAGCTTTTAAGCTGTTCACCAACATGTCATCAACATATACCTCCATGTTTTTACCAATTTGATGCTTAAACGTTGCATTCACCAGCCTCTGGTATGTTGCACCAGCGTTCTTGAGCCCGAAAGGCATTACTTTGTAACAGTACAAACCTCTATTAGTGATGAAAGCCATTTTTTCTCTATCTGAGGTGTACATAGATATCTTGTTGTATCTAGAATATACATCCATGAAATTTAGTAGTTCGTGTCTAGCCATTCCCTCAATGAGTATATCGATTCTTGGGAGAGGAAAGCTGTCCTTCGGAGCAAGCTTTGTTAAGGTCGGTGAAATCCATACATAGCCTCCACTTTTTATTTGCCTTCTTCTCTAGGACCATGTTTGCCAGCCAGTCGGGGTAGTACACCTTTTAAATAAAATTGGCTTTTAAGAGCTTTTCCACCTCTTCTAATATAGCCTGATTCTTCTTTGGAGTGAAAGTCCTTCTCTTTTGTCTACAGGTTTGAAGTTAAGATTTACATTTAAGTGGTGCTCTATGATAGTTGGGTCTATACCCGACATGTCTTCATGTACCCATACAAATACGTCTCGATTCTTCCTGAGAAATTGAGTAAGTTCATCTTTGATACCTAAGGGGAGTAAAGACCCTATACTCAGTTTCTTCTTAGGCTCATCATCACCAAGGCTGACCTTTTTTAGCTCCTCTGTAGGTTATGCTCTATGAAAGTCTTGCCTATCTCTCCTTTCCAGCCCTTCAATCATAAGTGCCTCTTGTGATTTTGGTTTTTTTGAGAGAGGCATTGTAACATTCTCGAGCCATTGTTTTGTCCCCTCTTAGCTCTCCCAGACCATATTCAGTTGTGAAACACATCAAAAGATGGTAAGTGGAAGTGATTGCTTTCATGGAACATCCCCAGGATAAAGTTATATAATGATGAGCAGTCCACCATCACAGTGACCTGCTTTGGATTGGCTCCTACAGTGACTGGAAGGGTAACTACCCCCAGTAGATATACTTTGTCGCCTGAAAATCCCAGTAGTGGTGACTTCATGGGTCAGAGCTTCTCTCAGCCGATTTTCAATTTGTCGAACACCCTAAGAAATAGTATGTCAGTCGAGCTTCCATTGTCAATTAGTATTCGTCAAATAGTGAAATTAGTGACAACCATGGAAACTACCAGAGGGTCATCATGGGGCTGGTCAATTCCCTTGTCATCTTCTTCAAAAAAGGTTATGATCGGCTCTTCAACTCGCGGTAATTTTGTTAGAGGAATTGTCACTCCAACTTCATTCACCTCTGAAAAACTCTGAATTCTCTTGGCATGAGCCCTTCGAGCCGAACTCGTCTCACCACCACTAATGAAGCCACCCGATATAACCTTGATCTCACTTATTGGTTGGTGTTGAGGAAACGATTATCTCGGCCCTCTTGGGTTGGGTTGGAGCCTCCTTTTCAATTCCAGTCGTGAATCTGAATAAATGACCCTTACAAATAAGGTTCTTAATCTAGTTTTTGAGGTCGAAACAATCTTCTGTGTGATGTCCATAGTTCCAGTGGAACCTACGGCATTTATCTTGAGACCTCTTTGTTGGATCATCTTTTAACATTGGCGACCATTTTAATGATGCATCATCTTGAATCTGTAAAAAGACCTGCTCTACAGATGTGTTTAGGGGGGTGTAGTTATTATACCTGCCTGGGCTCATTGGATGGCAAGACAATCTGTCATATATGATTCTTGTGATGAATGTTCTTCTTGTGAGTTACAGTGTAGAAATTTGCATAATGTGTGGAATGCAAAGCAATGAGCTTACTACACTTGAGTGGTTGCTTTAACAAATGAATTATTTTTAGCTTCAATGCATTTAATTTCAATTAACCATTTAGAACTAGCATTCTCACAATATTGATGTGAGTAATATTCAAGGTGCAAATGTCACGAAACACATTATCATAGAGTTTATAACAAATTTATTAAACACTTAGTATGCATATAAACTTTAAATATGAAGGATGTGTTGAATATGCATTTTGTCAAACACTTGGTAAGCAACATAATTTTAGCTATATAAAAGGCTAGTAGAGAATATATACTCTAAGCTAAAATCAATCAATCAATTAATCTACTCCAAGCATTCATCCCATCTTCCTCATATATTCAAAATAACATGTCCATCTTATAGCATTCATAAATAAAGTATTAAGATTATGAAATGGAAAATGTCAAGGAAATAAAGAGAAGAGTTAGAGAAATTGCAAACCAAAGGACACGCGATGTATATGGTTTGGTTTAACCTCGGCCTACATCCATACCTTGAGAAAACCTCTCAAGGATTCCACTATGGCTCCTCCTTGTGGTTGGAGAGCAAACCTTTACATGTTCTTGCTTGCGGGTGAAGAACCGACCTTATAATGAAGCCATATCGCTTCTCCTTTTTTTGACAGCTAAGAAGAAACCATTGTTCACTCTTACGGGTGGAGAGCTCTACCAAATCCTCTCATTAGAGAGACACTTTTTTTATTTTACAGGTTGAGAAAGAGCACCTTACCAAGAGCACCTCTTGGTCTTTTTCTCTCAAGAATGGATATATAATGAAGCTTACAATGAATGTCTCTTAAATAGACAAATATACAAATTAAAGCTCTCATTCTTAGAGTTATAAATACAATAATCAAATGAAAGCTCAACTCTAAGTTTGCAAGATGAATCACATGGATGATATGAAACGAATGCTTCAATGGTGATTCCTAGAAGATATTTCTATAAAAAATAATAGACAATTTCCATCCCCAAAGGGAGGTCTCTTTATAGCTCTTTTGCATACACATAATGTCCAAACATTAATATTTATAACCCCATTTCAGAATATAGCCGTTTAGGGGGCATAATGGTAAAGTCCTATGAAGTCAAAGGGTTAAAGAGCCGTTAGATTCAAATTTGGGCACATGGAGGCGACTCTGTTTTGAAGGGAGTCGGCTCCCTTTACTTTGAGAGCCTACTCCATTTAAATAGAGTCGGCTCTATTGTTGGGAGTTGGAATTTTTGTGGAAAAATGGCTACTGGAATGAAAGGAGTCGGTTCTGCTCTTCATGGAGATGGCTCTACTCTAGTGAAGGCGGCTCTACTTCTAGTAGAGCATGTTCTACTTTCAATGGAGGCGGCTCCATTGTTGTGCACGACTTTAAATAGATATAACTCAGTCTATTTAACTCCAAATGAGGTGAAATTTGAGTCTAGATTTATTGCCTTGAAGTCAAATTTCTAATGCCACCGGCATTACTCAAAAACTCCAACCATAGAAATAGTTATGGTTATTTTAGTACAACCTAATTAGAAATTTTACAGTCCAAAAACATGCATTTTACGATTCTTATATCTCAGTCAATTCAAATCCAATTCAGGTGAAATTTGAGTCTAAAATAAAGGGCTTAAAATCAACTTTCTAATGCCACTGGCCTTACTTAAATACTCTAACTGTAAAAATAGTTATAGCAGTTTTAGTACAGGCTGGTCTGAAAATTTTCTGGGTTGAAAATTACTCATTATGAGATAGCCATCTTTCTAGCACTTAGGACTTTGATGTGTGGTTCATATAAGGATGATAAATGTCAAGTACATTGTGTCCTAGAGTCATTTACCAAATCATGGTAACAATGGCATTAGTGATGAAATATTAAGTTCAATGCCTTTACCTTTACTTTCTAGAGACCAAAATAAATTATATAATTGATGTGCATGGTCCTATCATTTGTAGCTTAAGTGATGACTTCTTTCAAAGCTTATTAAACTTGAATTAACTCATTCTATAACAAAGATTCCATATATCAATTATATATGAATGAAGTACATATTCTATTGCTAATGGATATAGGAACATATGAATGATGATGATATGCATGGATCCTATAGAGATGAGCTTTCAAATGAAGTTACTTTAAAAATAACTTTACAATTTAAGCCAGCACTCACCAAGCTATCTACCCCTTTTTTCAAGCTTTGTTCATGATCTTTTAGGCTTTGAGGTATTCTTACTTTCTTCCTTTCTTTGAGTTGTTTTCTTACTCATTTTTGTCCAAGCTGTCTTTGGATGGACTTTGCATTTGGTTCCTTGCAACTTCATGTCTTCTTCATGTCCTTTGTTTTCCATAGATGTGATCTTGAGTAATGGAATTGTTGGAATGGTCTTTATGATCTTCATTGAGGTTCTTCTTTGAATGTAAATCATCTATAACACTCAATGTGAACATTAGCCTTTAAACACCATTAATGGTTTATTATCATCAAAACAACTTGATTATCCTTTGATGAAATCCTTAACGTCAACAATCTCCCCCTTTTTGATGGTGACAAAACATTGATGTGTTCATAAGCAAATGGAGTAGCATTTGAAAAATGCTCACCCTATCAAAGTGCATATATTGAACATAATGTCATAAAATAGAATGCTTGTACATTTTACATTCATTTTAGATATTAAATGCATTTTAGATCATACATAGTGAATCACATCACACATATTTCTCCACCTTTGTCATCTTAAAAAGGTGGGAGGCCATGACAACTTCATTAAACATAGTGAAATGTCATTGTGAAACAATGATAATCAAGAAATGGCAATTAAGTGGTAATGACTGTAATATGCTTTAGTGTTCAACATATAACCAATTATATCATAAGATACCAATTTTATTGATACCATGAGTTCAAATCATCATTTAAGGTTCATGCCATATACAAAAGTATATATATAATGAAACATGAAACAAAAATAAAACATAAACTAGAATAAGCCTAAAGGCAAATAACCTTTTAAAGGCAAATCTTAGAATTCTAGACTACTTCGACCCTAATATTTTTCTCCCCATTTGATATCTTCAAGAAGGAGGGAAAAATCATCAAAATCATAAAAGCTCATGAGTGTGAATACAACGACCAAAAAGTTATTTTAAGGCATGTTTGACAATATACAAGATAACTCAATTAAGCTAAACAAATCATGCAATATTCCTTAATAAGAGATTATCAATAATCTCCCCCCTATTAACATGCTTCCATTTGCATCATATATCATTCAATGATTATGCAACTGATGGAACAATGAAGCAATGATAGGTAAAGTATGCTTAAGATATATCATGAAGAAGCCATACTTAAAAACCCTTAATTCATTAATGGAAATGGTAAGATGCAACATTTGAAGTTCATGGGTTTCCCAAAGATATGTGGATAATATATCATATGATACAAACACATCTCATTTTTCTTATCTCCAAAAATATATATATATTTAACACACTCAAGGAGTAATCATCTTAAGTTATATGCCATTTAAGTTAAAAGATGATTAAATAGGGATTGGTGCATGAGGAGTTAGATAGAGTGAAATTAAATTATAACACATAGGAGCAAGTATGGCCAAAATAATCAGCAATAAGGCCTTAATACCAAAACATCTTCTTTTATAAAGATATGCAAATTAATATATGATAGAGTGATCAAAATGATTTTAAAAACATATATGACATGAAAAGCATATATCATATGTAAGTAATGGCACCATTCCTAGTCATATGAAATGAACTCTTAATTATGCAAAAGTATATATTCTTTGATATATATATATATATATATATATATATATATATATATATATATATATATGATTAGAGATAATTGGCTACATGATTTTCAATGTGGATGAGTTCAATATTTCTCTTATTCAAATTTCTCAAGAAGTGATGTCAAAACATCTCATGAAGTTCTAAAGTGTTATAAATGATAAATATAATATGGCCTTGATACCAAAATATCTTCTTAAAGGGATGTGGTGAGAGATTGGCTACATGATTTTTCATGTGGAGGAGCTAACTATCTCTTCTAGACACATTCTTTAAGAAGTGATGTAGAAACATCACATAAAGCTCTAAAGTGTTACAAATGGATACATCAAAATGGAATAGCACTTGATATCATATTAGTCATCTAAGTTAGAACAAAATGTTCTTTGAATGACATATTCCCAAGACTAGGGTGTCAAATAGATATATGAAAATTAATTTCCATGACACTTGAGGAGATTGAAACCTTAGAAGATTTCAAGTTTACTTATCATGCTAATTTAAATTCATTTTGTATGCTAGAGGTAAGGTTCTTTGCACAAATCATAAATGTTGATTCAAGTATATAAGTGCAATCAACATATTTTCATGAATGGTTTTGAAAACACATATATATCAATTTTGTCAAAAACCATCAATCATGAGAAAATCACTAACATTTCAAATCTGAGTGATTTTTCTTCAAAATCTTTAAAAATGAAGTCAAGTAAAAATACATGCAAAAACATACAGAGTTTTTATTGCTTCAATTCAAATAATATGTGCAAGGTCATTCATTTAAATCCTTCTTCATAGTTGAAAACTTGGGGATGTATTCTAGCTTAGTTACTAATGATGAGACATGGTTCCTATCATGATGTGATTGTAAAGGAGCAAAAAGTATAACAACTTTAAGAAAGAATTAGTTATTTTATCTAGCACATATAGAATGTTCACCAATGAATGATCAATTGGAGTGTGGTGAACAACTCTTAGGAAGGCAATATAAATTCTCATTTTTCATTTTCATGAGATGGCTCTTCCAATGAGTTTCACTTCTTGAGGTTTTCAAGTGAGGACTCATTTGATTTTTCATTATCTAAAGTCCAACAAAAAAATTTCAAGATTAATAACCTTATTTTCTATATGCATGAAATTGACACAATAAAATGGATAAAGCATTTAAGATCATAAAAGCATATAGATTATGTTTTAGACATTGCTACTTTGATAGATTTGATAAGGTTCAAATGAAATAACATTAATGGTCTTCATGAGATAGTGTGTGCTTTCCTTTGATGGCATATCTTCCAAAAAGTAAATCTTTGACAAAGATTGGATATAGTTAATCTAAAGATTATTTGAAAGATACAGAATCATTTTGTGTTCGCATGTTGATAACTCATATATCAAAACAAACTGCTTTCATGCAAAATTATCAAATCTATAACATAGACATTTTTACATCTATTAGCAACAAGTAGCATATTAAGAATGCCACGCTTAGAATTTCATGATTGAATTCTTCATATAAAAGCACATTAATGAGAAAGGAATTCTTTACCCATGGCACTAACTTCATTAGCTTGGGAGTTGTTTCTCAATGTGACGCATCCTTTCCATTTTGTGAGTGAGAGGAATTCTTGGCATGATATTTCTTTTGTGCTCTAGCCACCAACTTGAGAATCCACTTGTCCTTGAGTGAAAATCATTTCTATACCTACAAAGCACATTCAAGTAGCATTCTTTGGTACCCGATTTCTTATGGGTCCATATAGGTTAGCATATATTGATATGGTTCCTTTTGGAACTAAATTTAATAAAATGCATAAGTGAGTTACTCCATACAATCAACATGCTTTAGTTTAAATTGAATCTTTAAGTGGTCATAGCATGCTAACACATTTGTCGATTCAAAGAATAGATATGCTTATGGTTACGTATAACTCAATGAACCAAAATAAAATTAATAAGAGACATAATTTCATTTATTGGTTATAATAAAAAGTACCATGTGCATTATCCATGATAAAATCCAGAATTGACAAAATAAGCAAGATTCTTCCTAAATGGGCAAGGACAAATAAAGTGCCCAAATTTGAAATCCTTTAAAAATTCATTAATTATAAGGAAGATACATTGCTTTACATAATCAAATTTACATTTCAAAGAATAATAGCATATTGGAAAGTAATGCTCTCTTGAGACTTACACTTTTTAAAGCAATTTTATCAAATTCAAAGTGTAGCAATCCAAATGCAATTTCAAGAAAATAATGTATGAAAGAAACTATTTTCAATCAATAAAGCATGCATTAAAAACAAAATTGCATGATTAATGAAAAATTGTACCAAGTAACAAAGACAATACAAGAATACCATAATATATTAATATAGCACATCATGATTTAGAGTGTATATCGTTTGTGGTCTTTCGGGTATAATGAATTCATTTATAAAGACTCTCCATGTATAATGATCTAATTTTCGCCTTAATTGGCTTAGAGTTGATCCATGGCAAACTCTTTAAGAACTAGTCTTAGCTATTCTAAGCTTCTTTTACTTGTCATTTTAGTTTGGAGCCATTTATGATTCTTTGTGATGAATGCTCTTCTAGTAAATTGTAGCGTAGAAATTGCATAATGTGTGGAATGCTACACTTAAGTGGTTGCTTTAACAAATGAATTCTTTTTAGCTTCAATGCATTCAATTTCAATTAACCATTTAGAACTAGCATTTGCACAATATTGATGTGAGTAATATTCAAGGTGCAAATGTCACGAAACACATTATCATAGAGTTTACAACAAATTTATCAAACACTTGGTATGCATATAAACTTTGAATGTGAAGGATGTGTTGAATATGCATTTTGTCAAACACTTGGTGGGCAACATAATTTTAGCTATATAAAAGGCTAGTAAAGAACATTTGCTCTATGCTAAAATCAATCAATCAATTAATTTACTCCGAGCATTCATCCCATCTTCCTCATATATTCAAATTAACATGTCCATCTTATAGCATTCATAAATAAAGTATTAAGATTATGAAATGGAAAATGTTAAGGAAATAAAGAGAGTAAGAGTTAGAGAAATTGCAAACCAAAGGACACGCGATGTACATTGTTCGGCACAACCTTGGCCAATGTCCATGCCTTGAGAAAACCTCTCAAGGATTCCACTATGGCTTCTCCATATGGGTAGAGAGAAAACCTTTACATATTCTTGCTTGCGGGTGAAGAACTGAGCTTATAATGAAGTCATCTCGCTTCTCCTTCTTTTGACGGCTAAGAAAAAACTATTGCTCACTCTTACGGGTGGAGAGCTCTACCAAATCCTTTCATTAGAGAGACACTTTCTTTCTTTTACGGGTTGAGAAAGAGAACCCTTACAATAACTTAAACAAGTTTTCCCTTGCCAGGAGCACCTCTTGGTCTTCTTCTCTCAAGAATAGATATATAATGAAGCTTACAATAAATGTCTCTCAAATAGATAAATATACAAATTAAAGCTCTCATACTTAGAGTTACAAATGAAATAATCTAATGAAAGCTCAACTCTAAGTTTGCTAGATGAATCACATGAATGATATGAAATGAATGCTTCAATGGTGATTCCTAGAAGATATTTATATAAAAAATGATAGACAATTTTTATCCCCAAAGGGAGGTCTCTCTATAGCTCTCTTACATACATAAAATGTCCAAACATTGTGTATTTATAGCCCCATTTCAGAATATAGCCATTTGGGGGGCATAATGGTAAAGTCCCATGAAGTCAAAGGGTTAAAGAGTCGTTAGATTCAAATCTAGGCACATGGAGGTGGCTTTGTTTTGATGGGAGTCGGCTCCCTTTGCTCTATTTAAAAGGAGTCGGCTCTATTGCTGGGAGTTGGATTTTTCGTAGAAAAATGGCTACTGGAATGAAAGGAGGCGATTCTACTCTAGTAGAGGCGGCTCTACTTCTAGTAGAGCATGCTCAACTTTCAATGGAGGCAGCTCCATTGCTGTGCATGACTTCAAATGGACATAACTCAATCCATTTAACTCCAAATGAGGTGAAATTTGAGTCTAAATTTATTACCTTGAAGTCAACTTTCTAATGCCACCTGTATTACTCAAAAACTCCAACCACAGAAATAGTTATGGCTATTTTAGTGCAACCTAATTAGAAATTTTGCAGTCCAGAAATATGAATTTTGCGATACTCATATCTCAGTCAATTCAAATCCAATTCAAGTGAAATTTGAGTCTAAAATCAAGGGCTCGAAATCAAATTTCTAATGCCACTGGTCTTACTTAAAAACTCCAACTATAAAAATAGGTATAGTAATTTTAGTACAGGATGGTTTGAAAATTTTCTGGGTTGAAAATTACTTCTTATGAGATAGCTATCTTTCTAGCACTTAGGACTTTGATGTATGGTTCAATTTAGTTCAAGTCCAGTTTCTAAGGGTCTTGGGACATATAAGATAATAAATATCTAGTACACTATTGATGGTTGTCGTCCCACTATATCAAGTTTGGAGTGTGTGGTTTTTAAGGCGAGGGCCAAGAGTTTTACATTTATAAAAGGCATTACTACCTTCACTAAAAATATAGCAAGGGTGAGTAGGGATCGTTCCAAGGGATTGTGAGGATCGAACAAGGTCGTGGAATCACTATTAGGGCTAGTAGGTCGAGTGATCAAACAAATGGTTGGTTGATTGATTAGAGAACAACTAAATTGAACTAAGTGATAACAAAAGAATGCAATTAAGAGTAAGTAAGAGAGAGAGATCTTGGGGTTTAGAGATCACCACCAAGCAATGCATTTCTATATCATTGACAAGTGATTAATGAGGGCAAATAGTGTGTTGTAATATTGGTGTGTGTATGTGTTCAGTTAATTCAACAAGCAAGGATGACTAGTTAAGCATGTATTCTCTAAACATCATGTGAAAGGCACAATATATCTAAGCAATGAAGTATATATTGTCTAAACAACATGTGAGAGGCACAATAGATCAAAACAAGTCATTAATCCTTTCATTAAGCTCACAATCCAAATACAATACAAGGTTAGAGATATAAACTTCTTGTATTCAAAAGCTTGGATCATCAAACAACAAGCATAGATTGTCCCCCCATTTAACACTACACTACAACTACACTACATCTACACTACTAGCATGAAAATAAGTTAGGGGAGAGGCACAATTCATCAAGGAATAAGTATGAACCATCAAGAAAATCACAAGAACATTCTTTTAAGCACTATGTGATAAGTGCTTAAATGCTGCACATTTCAGCACCTAAGCTAGGGTATTTCAGTCTTTGCATCTATCTTAATTTCATGTTTTAGTCTTAATTTATGTTTATATGTATTTCAGGGCAATAAAGTTAAAATGAGCTAAGAACGGTCCATTAAAGTCTTTTTGGAGTCAAGCAAAGATATTCAGAAAAAGTTCAGAAAATGACAAAAGAGGTCGTAGCCCATTGCTCGTATAGTGTGTTTATTCTTCGAAAGCGGTCAATCTCGGGCCTTTGATGATGTTCCCAAAGATGAAGAAGCAAACCAATTAGCCCGAAGCCAAAATGGAGCTAAATAAGGCTTAAAGGAAATTTCCAACTCTAGGGGGGATTGATCCCCCAGAGTGGGGGATCGACCCCCCAGGACTTGGCAACATTACAGATTTTTTTTATTGTTTGGGCTTATTTTGTGAACTATTGGGCTTTAATAGGGTTGTTACTTAAGGCCCAGTGAGCCATTAGATTAGGGTTAGTATTTATTTTATTTAGGTGAATATTATTATTATTATGAAGTTTTTAGTATTCTGTATCGATATTTTTTTTTCTCTTTGGAAAACACGAAGAGGAAAAAGCTAGGGTTCTTGAGAAAAGCTCAGAGAAGAAGAAGAGGAGCCAGATGAATCAAAGGATGGGGCTTGTTGACATCTTGCATCCATCAACCATGAGTGGCTGATTCTTCAACTTAGGGTTGGATAAACCCTAAGCATGTAACCTAATTCTTAACTCTTGACTTTTGGGAATTAATTTGTGTAATTTATGTTATAGCCTTGATATATATATATATATATATATATATATATATATATATATTAATTCTTTCATTTGATAGTCTATGTCAATTTCATATTGTCTTTTATGTTTTTGAATGATAATCAATTTCTACACTTGATTTCTTTGTGACTTGAATCTTGTGATGGCCATACATTGTATTAATTAAATGTAATTGTGTTTTGATTTGATGGAAATTGCTTTTATTAGATGGGTTGTACTACAAAATTAGGTTAATGTCTTGTCTAAATAGTTTAATTTAAAGTTAATTAATTTTATTGCAATTTAATTCCTAGGTAAGTAGACAATCCATACTAGTGCTTGAAATCCATACTTATTGTCACAATTGCATTACCCTCTAGATTAATGTGTGTTGAAATTGTAACTTAAATTGATGAATCATGCTTTGAATTGGTGAATTACACTACACTTAGTTTAATTGTCATTAGGTAGTTGATTCATGCTTGAAATTGATGGTTTATACTTTTTATTTCAATTATTAGCCACATTCTAGATTACACATTTTTATTCTCCAATTAGTTAAAAGTTAATGAGTTAGGGAATGTGCTTAGTGGTGAATCCTACACCCTAAGTCTCTTTCCAATCTTTTATACTCTACTCTTTATTTGCATTATTAAGTTTAAAATTAGTCTAATCACAAAACCAAACCTTTTTAGCAATCACATAAGCACTAAAGTAGAATTCAATTCTGGTAAACCTATAATTGTTTAGATCTCTTGGGACAATCCCTGCTCACTTCATACTCCATAGTATAAGTGTTTAGTGGTTTTATAAATTTTAAAATATGGTGCCCACTTGACATTATTTCTAAACCTAAAGTGTTGTGTATTATTTTGTGCACACGCTTGGGTCGCACCACTATGTCTTGACAATCTCCAAATCTATAGCATCAATACACATGGACATACATCAATAACACAAAATCTAGAGGCAAACACATGAACATCTATTCTAGCATACATAGACATATAGATAAAATGAAATGATTAATTGGAAGCATTAAATCACATAAATCATTGAATAAACAAGATGTATATATATCAAAGTGTCAAAACATCAATTACAACACTAATCCCTCAATAATACACAAGATTAAGATATAGAAAGCATGCTTGGGGCTAACTCTAGCCTTAAGAGGATGTCTAGCCACTCATGGTTATGTTGCTCCAACCCTCAAGGGCTAACTCCATGGTTGAAATCTACTCCTTGTTGATGAAGAACCTCCAATGGTGTCTCTAGCCTCTTCCTCCTGTAAGCTTGCTCTCTAAGAGAATTAAAACCCTAGAATTGTATATTGGCTCCCCCTTGTAAAAAGCAATCCTTATCCTTATATAGGTATGTCAAAATGACACCCAAAATGAGCTGGGGTCGTGCACACAATATTCCCTAATGATCGGATAAAGGACAACTTTCAATGAGATGGAAATTTAACTTTTTCGCACTGGAGGAAGTTCGAACGATCGAACCTTGGACTTGGATCGATCGAACTGGCTGAGATCCATCGAACTTAGGCTAGATCGATCCAACTGGTTGAGCTTTTTGGAAAAAGACAAATCCGAGATATTTTGGGGAGATATTTTTGGGAAAAGGACAAAAGTGGTTAGTGGGTGGTACAGTTGTGGATAGGATCAATCATTTGAATAAGGATAAAAGTGTTCGATTGATCGAAGGGTGGTGTTGGATCGATTGAACTTTCTGCTTTTCTTACGTGGAGTCTCTGAAATGTCTTGTTGTCTATTTTGTGAATCGAAGGTTGAGACGGTTGATCACCTTCTCTGCACCTGTCCCTTTGCTTGCATGGTTTGGAAACTTAGCCCATTTAGAATTAATTTCAGTTCTGATTTTCCTTCTTTTTGGCCAAAAAGGTGGTTAGATCTTTGTTCGAACTGGAACGTAACTGAGGCTCCGGATGATTGTTTAAGCTTAGCTGCCTTTCTCTGTTAGACCATTTGGAAATGCAGAAATTATCTCATTTTTAAGCAAAAATGATGGCATCCTTTTGATGGTACTCAAAAAGCTCATATTCCTATTCAAGAGTTCTAAGATTTTTTATTTTTTATTTTATTTTTTATTTTTTTTTTTTGAAAATTGAGTTCTAAGAGATTTGTCGGCAGAAGCAACTGTTGTCACCTCCATTCTCTCCTTCTATTTTTTTGCCTCAGCTTTGGACGGCGCCGGTGGATGGATATTTCAAACGTAACTTTGATGTGGCCTTCAACTCGGTTAAAAAGACTTGTGGGGAAGGTATGATTCTCAGAAACCACCTCGGACATCCCATTAAGGTGGCTTTAGTTTTTCTTGAGAATGTTAGTTGCCTTCCTCTAGCTGAAGGACTTGTACTTCGTGAATCTTTACTTTTTGTTAAAAATTGGGGGTATAAAGATGTGATTGTGGAGGGTGATTGCCAACCAGTTATAAACTTTCATGCATCTATTGAGGCCTTAATAGTTATTTTTAATGATATTAAATCTCTTCATAAGGTTTGTGAGGGTTCTTCCCTTGCTTGGGTTTCTCGTCAAGGAAATGTTGTAACTCATATTTTGAGCAATAAAACTCTTTTAGCCGAATGTAGCGATTTGAGTGGAGCGTTTGGCTCTAGTGGCTGTTAGATGCTCTCCTTCCTTGAAATGGCTTGTATTTGTGATTTTAATAGTGATATAATGTATATATATATATATATATATATATATATATAGTGTGTGTGTGGGGGGGGGGGGGTGTGGTGGGTGGTATTAAGAAATTAGGTTATTGAATTTTCAGCTAACTATAAGGATAAAAAATAAATAAAAGGAAAGGAAAGGAAAATAAAAAGAATAGGGCGAATTGCAAAAAAATGAATATTTTTGGTAAAAAAATCTCCCTCAACTATCCCAAGGTGGTATTTTTAACTGATGTCCGTTTAAGTGATTGTCTGAGGACATTTTTTTGAACAAAATTACCCCTTAACAGATTATTTTTCAGACAATTTATTTATTTTTTCTTTCTTTTTCTGCGTCAAGCAAGCCTTCTTCTCATTCATTCAAAAACAAAGCTAATAGCAGATTGAGAAACACAATTGTTGAAAATTTATCTTTCAACACTGTTGGACAACATGACATGTAAACAATAGTTGAGGCCCCAAGAATACTCAGTTTTATTTATTTAATTTATGACTTGTTTTTATTTATATACTTTTTTTTTTCTTCATATAATTGAACAAATCATTTGCATATAAAAAGTGTTATGCTAGATCAAGCTCACACACCATCCTGACAACCAAGGTCATACAACCCCAAGCACAGTACAAGAATGATAAAAGAAATGAGCTAAATAAGACAATTAGTCATAAAATATATATATATATATATACATACAAGTATACATTCATAAGTATACTAAGTAGTACTAAATCCATGGCATACAAGTATACAAGCTTAAGTATACTAAACCAAAACGAAATGAAATAAATAATGCGCAAGCATACTAGGTACAAGTATACTAAACGTAAATGAAATTCCACGCACAAAATCACATAAACCATATCGCACCTTACAACTAAACACATAGTGTACAAAGGCAATCAAATATGCTACCTATCACATAGGGGTAATGTATCAGAGACACGCTGCACATCACCTATGACACTAACATGGTAAACAGATACAGTAAAGGGTAAACGTATCATTCATATCGTCACATGACTACCAAATAGTCACATCCAAAATTATATTCCTAAGGCATGCTCAAAACAACAAAACATATAAACATGTAAAAGTGACTATGCAAATAACAATCCCAACAAAATAAAAGCAAGAAGGGATGAAATGCCTCTCAAAAGGACAATCTCACCGAAAGTAAATCCCAAAAACCCGGATGAGTCTAATCTCTCACCGTGAGGAAATGAATCATCTCCCAAAATGAACACTAAGGTACTCGAAACACCCAAACCAATAAAACAGACAAGAAGGTTCCTGTTGTGGAGACCTTACAGAATGAATTTCTCCTACCCAAGGAAGAAACTTCGCAAGACAAGAACGTATCTAAGGAATACGTCGGACTCCAAGAGACAATGCCCTAGCATCGATCTCTACCACCCAAGCTGGGATAACATGTAATGTCAAAACAAAACATAAAAATAAATAGTTACCAAGTAACATAGCAACAGACTACATACATACAAAAGTAGCAAAGAATCACATAAGGCATGTCAATGCATACAGGAGAAGGGCATATAATATGACGATATGCTACATACTATCATGTTAAGATGAACAAGCGTATATAGCACACTAAAATAGACAAGTATATACAACATGCTAAGCAGACAAGTGTAAATAACGTACTAACATCAACAAGCATATATAGCATGCTAAGGCACACAAGTACATATAACATGCTAAGGCAGTTAAAGTAAATTTCTAAACATACATCCACATAAGTATGTAGACATGCGATCACATCCAACATGTTATCAAGAAGTAACATAAACACATAGAGCATGGCAATACAAGCATGATATGCACCCAAAACCCATCGTCTTAAGGTTTTCGAACCCCGATGCTCTGATGCAACCTGAGATAAACCTGGATTTTACAAACCCAGTGCATCCTATGATGACCCAAAATGAATCCAAAATGCGAAAGTTAGAACATAAACAAGGTCTCTAGAGATATACGTCATCCTTAAGACACAAAAGTGAGTTCCTAAGGAAACCGAGACTCAATAAAAGTAAAATGGAGGCAAGGGTATCAAAGTCCTATAAGAGAAGGACTAAAGGTAAAATGGTTATTTTACCCTAAGTGGAGTGAATTTAACTTACAACAAGTCCAAGGAGATCAAAAACATCCTTTGGTAATCTCACATGATGTTCTAAGGTTAAAAGAAAAGAAAACCCAAAAGAACCCTAGCCCGGTTCGAACTAAATTATGACACCATCTCACTAAAATGATGTTATCTTGAGTTAGTAGAAGAATCTAAAACTAAAATTGGTACCATTGGAAATCTTACTCTGACACGGTCTTTTTAGACTCAAGAACGGACTAATTCGGAGTTAAAACAAAAAGGTTATGATAGTTTGAAGTTAGAAGGCCAAAACTGATCCTGCAGAAAAAAGTCTTGGGGAACTTAAACTAGTTCAGCACCCCTAAACTGGTTTAACATGACCAGAATGCCCATGTTGGACCCAAGAGTGCACCTGGAACCAGTTCAGCCCCTCTGAATGGTTCAACAACCTAGATTATGAACAAAACAACTGGAAAAAAAATAGAACCGACGCGGGGTTCTTGAGACCAAGACGACATTTTTTGGAAAAATGCCGTGAAGATACTCCCCCTAAAATCACATTTTCCAAGCGACCATATTAAGGTTGGAATCTATTTTCCAAAGGAAAACCCTAAAATGCCACTAAACTAGATTTTTCAACAAAAATGCAAAATGAGTCCATGGGAGGCTCATTTCACCAAGAAAGAGGTTTTGCCCGGAAATGATCATGCACACAGACGTAATATACCTATTAGGTTGCGCTAAAATGATCCATGACTTGAAAAGACCGCCGATGGAAAATATAACCTATCAAACCTCAAATCGTGAAAAATGCCCCTCAAAGGCAAAAAATGCAACAATCGGACCTAAATAAAATCAAAAGACAGTTTGGCCCTTGGTGATACTTCAGGCATACTAAATGAGTCCTAATGAGTGTGCTCGTGCACACTTTGCACCGCCCAATTTGAAAATGGACCGCTAAAACTTTGCGTTTTCCTATTTTTGCCTAAAAATGCAATATATGAAACCAAAATACAAAAATGAGGACAAAGTGGTGTTTGGCCCTTGGCCACACCTCATACATGGTAAATGAATGCCAAAGAGAAAAATTGCATACACAAAGCATACTCTGATGCAAAAATGACATGTCAAAACCCTAGTTTTCATATTATTTCCATTAAAGGCAAAATTCCACATTTAATACATACATATGATTCCAAATGAATTTTGCCCCTTGGCTACATATCATACATATAAAATGAATGTCAAAAAGTGTGTTTAGGCACACATTACAAGTTTTAAGACAAAAATGACATTTTAGCCTAACTATGTATTACAACTTAAAAAGGTAAAACGATACATGCTAACACTTGTATGCTCGTTAAAATGCATCATATTATATCAAAATGAGCAAAGTGACCTAGGGATTTTGTGCATCCATACCAAGGTATCCGTATCTGAAAAATAACCCAGCAACTAGGGTGAGCAAACAAGTTACTCGTAAGAAGAAGTGCATATGTATACCTTAAAGTTTCAAATGCCATGCAAGTTCAATATAGACCAATATAAGGGAGCATTCCTCCTAACGTCTGTATTCCAAGGCGAACTAGAGGATCATCTCAAGCTACACAAGCAATTGAAATGAAAGACAACATACAAGTATACATGCTCAAGTATACAAAATAATGTTGAAACACGATATACGACATACAAGCATACAATTACAGGTACACTGAGTCATGTTAAACAAGATAAGCAATATCTAGCATACATACACAAGTATATGATATATATAGAGGTCCTTGATCGGTTGGTCAATTAACATCAACCTTCGCAATAGCACGAATCATTGTAAAATAGGGCTATTGGTCGGGTAAGTCGAACCACAGGGACTACGCTAGTCTAATACAACCTAAATGTCTAGAATCATTCTTAGAATGATGAAGGGTGTATAGAGGTTTTGTTGGATGTCACTTAAGCTAGGAAATTAAAAGTGCATAAAACAATAAATTGCAAGAATTTAAGGGAGTGAAGTACAAGTAAAGAAGGCTAGGGAAATGAATCCACCTCCATCCCTATACACATGCTAGGTTAAGATTAATTTAAGGGGAAAACAACATGTATGATAGTCATGATACATAACAATACTAGGTTGCTATAATATCCTTAAGAAGTTCATTTAATTAGAAAGGCAAGAATAAACCATCAAAGGTTCACATGATCAACTACCTAAACTAAAATGTAGCTTAGAACATGCTTACTAAGCCAAGGATTATCAAGCCCTAATTTAAATGGTGAATGCACATAAAGCTAAGAATCAAGTATAGCCCATCAAAGGGAAACCCTAAGCCATGAACTATCTAGGTTCTCCAACTCCATACCATTAAAACCATTCCATGATCTAACTTCCATTGTCACCATGGAAGTGCAAGCAATATGATTAAGAAAAGCAACCATCCAAGACAAGATGAATAACTCACAATAATCATTTAAAACATTCAACATTCATTACAACAAAAATGAGGCTCTTGACCATGGAAAGACTATCAAAAATACATTGTAATCCCCAAAAATAAACTATACTAACACATGCTTACAAGGGAGGGGTTTCATCACCTCCCTAGATGAGGTTTAGTTACCCATTGGTGAACTAGAAGAAGGAAGAAGCATCATCCTCATCTCCATTTTCGAGCTCCTACTGTAGCACTCAAGAACACCCTTCTCCTTGCTCTCTTCTCTCTCCTTTCTCTTGCTCAAGATAAAGCTTAATCATATATGTGGCCTTTGGGTAGCCTTTTATGCTCCAACAATACCCTCTCTCCTCCAAGGAACACCTCCAACCACTTCATAAAGAAGGAAGATGGCATTGAGGAAACCAATGTGCAAGTGGGCTGAAATGAGCCATTTCCGAAGGGCATTCTGCCTGATTTTCGAGCACACGCTTGGTGACTTCGAGCACTCTAACTTAGTGCAATGTGCAACATGCTCCTCTTGCTCAGTGCTGACCTATTTTGGGAAAACTGCTATAACTTTGTGCCCCGAACTCCGAATGACGATCTGTTTGAAGCTTTGGAGAGCTGATTCAGTGCTTTAAAAACTTCATGTTTTGATGAAGATCCAAATCTCAAGTCTGGTTGGTCGAAAATGGGGAGAAAGGAAGTACATCAGTGCTGCTAGGCAGTTCTGCGCACCTCTGTTGTGAAGATCATAACTCTCTGTTCCGAACTCCGAATGATGAACCACTTGAAGATTTAGAAAGCTGATTCAGAGCTCTAAATCTTTTATGTTATGAGGGAAGTCCAGTTCTCGAGTTTGGAAGGTCAAAATGGCAAGCAAAGTCCAGGCTCTACTGCTGCCAGAATTCAGCATTGGCACCTTTTGTTGCTCAAGATTCCACAAGGCCTTATTCTTGTTCCATTTTGGCCAATGAACCTGAAAATGCATAAAAACATAGAATTGGAGTTAATCTACATAAAATAATCAATAACTGGACTTTGTTAATGTAATTTAGGGCGCTTGAATATACATTATTCGGCGCTTATCACACCCCCAAACTTACATTTTGCTAGTCCCTTAGCAAAACTACAATGAAAAACATAAAGAAAAGACAACCATGGGCATGCTACTACAAAAATATCTTCCATGGTAAAATGAGATAGAAACATAGCTCAAATACAACTTGAAACAGACAAAAACTGGAGATGGGGTCATTGGGAAAACTACCTTGCATATATGAAGCATTGATACAAAAATTGGCTAAATACATTTCTACATACATGCATCAACATCAAAGTCTATATAAATAACTCAATTATCATCTCTTGAATGGAAATCAACTCTAGCTTCAGTGAAAGTGAATTGGATTCTCAACATGCGGCTTTTACTTTCTTTTCCAATTCCAAGGCACAAGTTTTCAAGTCAATGAATTCCCTTTTACATGAAGTCCCTAAGGCATGATTTTATTTTCAAGACAACTTTTGTTGCTTGTTAATAATTTATTTCAACACATAAGCGAAACATAGAATGGTTGTGCAATGCTGAAGTCCCTTAAGCTTTCTAACCAACCCTTGTAGCAAGCGTTAGGCCAACAACTCCCAAACCAGATGGCTTTAGGGTGCTAAGTGTAGAGACACTCCATAGGGCTTAATAGCTCAAGTTGGAAAGGCTACGAACTCCAACGAACCATGTTTATTACTAGTTTAATTTTTTTTTGAATGACCGTGCAATGTTTAAGTCCCTTAAGCTTTCTAACCAACCCTTGTAGCAAGCGTTAGGCCAACAACTCCCAAACCAGATGGCTTTAGGGTGCTAAGTGTAGAGACACTCCTAGGGCTTAATAGCTCGAGTTGGAAAGGCTACGAACGTCAACTGGTCATCATTTTTTTTTTTTTTTTTTTTTTTTTTTTTTTTTTTTTTTTGAATAAAAGATACATGCCAAAGGTATCCATCTATCAGGTTCATCAAATCAGATTAACTAGGCCAAGGTCAAGGTCAATCAAGTTGCATGCCTCACAATTAAGTTTCCAATGTGCATCTGTGCATTGTGAAGCTTATAAGAGTGTAAATCCAGCAAGAATCTAATTGAGGCATTTATACAGACTACATTGTAATTACATGATCATTTCAACTCAAATTTTTCTTTATTTTCAAAATTTTTCAATTGCTTCTATACACAAGGTATTAAACATATGTTTCATCTCCGACAAGTGTCAAGTTATACTATCATTGCTTAGCAAAAATTATGGAACCAAAAATATGCCAAGAATGCTTGATGCACCCCCAAACTTAAACGACATAGTGTCCTCAATGTGGACATGGATGCAAGTGAGAGACAAAAATGACAACGAGTATAAAAGGAACAACAATACCCAGGGGGAGGGAACGACATTTTGAGACAAAAACCCCCAAACTTGAACTGGACTGCGCAACCTGGAAAGCAACATGAAGAACCAAAAGAAACAACCACAAACAGCATTAATAGCACAAGCATAAAGACAGAAAACGAATGTATCGAAAGTTAACAGAACATAAAGAATTTGCATTGCAAAAAGAGTTTACATGATGACAAAAAGAGCTGTACAGGGATCATGTCGACCAGAGCAACCTATACATAGCAAATTCTTACAGTGTAAAAGGAAAACAAAATATACAAGAGAAATAGTTAAAGAGGAAACAAAAGAGAAGGTCCACACGCGCAACAAGCTACTGGCCAGAAGGTAAACGGGCGAGGATGGAATGGAGGAGAGATTGAGTCTTACGCCGTTCAGCGGAAGCCAAACGACGGTCCTCAGCAGCAACACGGCGATCTTCAGCAGCAAGACGACGATCTTCTTCAGCACGGGAAGAAGACTCACACAGAGCCTGAGTGCACGCGGACAAAGAATGCTCAAAACGATCGAGTCGCGCATGAATACCGGCAATGGAAGCCCGGATGAAAGCCTGGTCCTGGTGAGAGTCGACCGAAGGCTCTACCTGCGCAGTGGCTGCGGCGGTGAAAACTGCCTCAGAAGGAGGAGGAGGTGGAGCGTGGATGAACAGGGGGGCCGGAGGCGGAGGGGTACTAGAATGGCTCAGAACATTGATCCACCGGCGCTGGGTAAAAATTTTAATTTTGTCGCCTTTTGGTTCGTGGGGAGGAACAACGAAACCCTTGTGCTGAAGGAGTCGAGTGATGAAAAACGGCAAAGGCAATTTCCGATTTTCAACGCGCGGAGCCCGTGCATTATGAGCATCATGCCAAAACTTCATAAAGGTGGACCAAATGAGCTCTGGGATGGAGAACCATTGGCCTTGGTCCATGGCATATAAGGCTTGCAGAAAGAGGCCCCGACGCTCGGTGCTGTGCACCAAAGGGCAAACATTGTGCTTGAAGACAGTGTCAATGAACCATAGGCGTTCCGGAAGATTGGTCTTGCGGATAAAAGACCGGGGCCGAGTAGGATCGTCAATAGGGCAAATGGCAGCGGCAATCTGCGCCACAGTTAATGTATCCGGCTCCTCATATAAAGGGAGATTCTCACGATTGACAATGTCATCGGGGCACTCAATGGGGCAACCAGAAACCTGAATGATGTCGGTCATAGTGAAAGGATAGGCGGTGCCATCAATGGATGTAGTGAGAGAAATGGGTGGCTCTTCAGGGCACTGGAGATTCTGGTAGAAGAGGCGCACTACACGGGGGTAGGCAACCCTGGCAAGGGGTGCGCAAATGTGTTGCAGACGCCGGTTAGTCAATTCGGCGACAGCCCACGAAGTTGTGGGTAGAATGTCAAAGGCATCCGTGAGCGGAAATGAGAGTTCGTAGTTGAGTTGTTTGCGATCCCAAGGATCACGTGGTCGCTCACGAGTGACAGCACGGGCACCTGAAGAGGGTCGAGAAGGGCGAGAAGGACCGGCACGAGACATTTAGAGAGGTGGACTTGGTTGAGGAATTTCAGCGAACACCTGGCGTGCACCACAAAAAGGAGAAGATGGAAGTGAGTGGGATGGAGGAGCAAACCCAAAAAATTTGGCAAGATAACAAGCTCTAGCATAGAGCAACATCAACAACAAGCAACCCAAGCATCAACAAAATCACCGACATGCAATCCCATCCTCCTTATGATGAAATAAAGACAAGGAAAGGAGAAAAAAAAGGAAGCTCACATACCTTGGGACAGAATATGAAAGGGGAACTGCAGAGATGTAGGGGTGGTGGCAATGTGGGTGGGCTGGTGGTGGATGAGAGATGGATTGGGTGTTGTGGGTAGAGAGAGGAGATGGTGGCATGCATTTGGTGCATGGAGGGGTTGGTGGGTGGTGTGCCGAGAGAAAGGTGGTGTGAGGGGGTGAGGGTGTGGGAGTTTGATGGGTTGAGAGGGAGGTGGAGTGGGGAGGTTGGTTGGTTGGTGTGGGGAAAGGGAGGAGCCGAGAGATAGGAAGGTTGGTTGTGAGGTGGAAGAGGGGTTGGTGGTGGTTTTGTGGGTTGAGAGGGAGATGGAGCTGCGAGGGAGAGAATGGGTTTTAAAAGAGAGAAAAGAGAGCTTGGTTCGAGCACTCGAAGGCCCACTTCGAGTGCTCGAAATGGGGGCAGAGAGTTGGGTTTGGCATAGGGTGTGGGCAGGAGGAGTTCGAGCACTCGAAGGCCCACTTCGAGTGCTCGAAATGGGGGCAGTGGGTTGTAGGGAAGGGTGAGGGGTGCCGAGAGCTGGGTGGTGTGAGGGGGTGAGGTTTGGCATGCATGCATGGGCGTGCATGCATGTGGATGCAGGAAGGTTGATGGTGTTGGAGGGGTGATGAGGTGAGAGGGGTGGTGAGGGTGGTGTTTGGCATGGTTGGGGAGGGATGAGGGTTGGAGGCCGAGAGGTGGTAGTGTTGCATGGTGTTGGATGGTGGGTTGTTGTTGGGGAGGAAATGGTGTTTTGTGAGGAAGCCGAGAGTAGTGAGGGTGTGAGGGGTGGCATGCATGCATGGACGTGCATGCATGCATGCAGGGTGGTGATGTATGGTTTGGTTTGGGAAGAGAGAGAGAGGAAGGTTGGTGTGCATGGTGTGAGGTTGAATGGTTTGAAGTTTTTGTGAGGTTGTTTGCTGGGCTCGAGATTGAGTGAGTTGGGGTGATTGGATGATGTTGCCGAGAGGGGCATGCAGGGTGGCTTGCATGGATTGTGGGTGGGTTGTGGCGTGGGAAGGGTAAGGTGGTGATGGTGTGTTGGGCTCGAGTTGCCGACTGCATGGAGATGAGTGAGTGGATTGGGAGGTTGAGAGAGAGAAGGTGGAGTTTGGGTGGTGAGAGAGAGTTGAGGGTTTGCATGCATGCATGGGTGTTCATGCATGCATGGGAGGAGGGTTGATAGGAGGTGGAGTGATGAGAAGTTTGGAGGTTTGGCATGCATGCATGGGCGTGCATGCATGCATGCAGTGTGGTGAGCTGGGTGGTGAGGGAGGTGGGTTTGCTGTGTGGATGGGGAGTTGGCTGCGAGGATGGGAGTTGGAGCACTCGAAATGGCCTTTTCGAGTGCTCGATATTGTGGCAGAGAGTGAGGGTTGGCTGGGGCATGGAATTCGAGCACTCATACCAGAATTGAGAGTGCTCGAAATGAGGGCAGTAGGTTCGGCAGTAGGGATGGAAGAATTTGGAGCACTCAAATTGGAAGCTAGAGTGCTCCAAAAATGGGCAGTGAGCTTGGGATTGATGGTGAAGACATCTGGAGCAATCCAAATAGAATTTAGAGTGCTCCAAAATGGGTAGTAGCTCATGGAATTTTGATTAGATCATTTGAGCACTAGAATCTTGGCCCAGTGAGCATTTTGAATGGATGCAAGTGCTGAAACAAATGTGTCAAACTTTGCAACATCTTGCTAATGCATGAATATAATTGGAAATTTTTTTTTTTTTTTTTTTTTTTTTTTTTTTTTTTTTTTTTTTTTAAATGTAACACATTTCCAATGTATGGATGAATAAATTTTTAAATTTGGCATGCCATTCCCATGCATGGAAAGATTTTTGAAGCTTTGCATCGCAGTTGGAAAAAATATTTGAAAACTTTGCATGCCATTCCATGCATTGAAAATTTTTCATGTCATTCCCATGCATCGAAAAATCATTGCAAGCAGCAGCTTCAATTCAAGCCATGCATGGAAAATTTTAAAACGTTGCACATTATTCCAATCTAATGCATGGATGGATTTTTGAAGCTTTGCATGCATGGAAAGAAATTGAAATTTTGCATGGGACAATGCATGGGGAATTTTGAAAAATTTTCAAACATTGCAAATGCATGGCAAAAATTTTAAACAGTGCAAGAATTTCAATGCATGGATGATTTTGCGAAAATTTTCAAGAATGTATTACAAATGAGACATTATGCACATGAGTAGCATTCCCAAGATCCGATGAAATTGCTAGGAAGCGATGGAAATTTCCGGGAATGAAAATTAGAGTTGAGAAGGTCTAAGAAAAATCAAATTTTTGGCTTTTCTAAACCATTTCCCAGAAAATTTTTGCAAGGCACGAGCAATTTCAAAAAGAAGGAAGCTTGGAAATTGAAAGAATTGCTTCCTTTGCTTTGCTAAATTTAATGTCGATAGCTAGACCAAGCTAGAGCAGGCACTACTCCTCATAAATGGGGTCCGTCAAGGGGACTTCCTCAACTTTTCGGGTTAGAATTGTGCTGTCAATGTAAGGCTTAAGCCTTTGGCCATTTACCTTGAAGAGTGATCCACTTGCAGGATCATGAAGTTCGATTGCTCCATGAGGACGGTAGTGACAATGTATGGACCATCCCATCTTGACCGGAGTTTACCGGGAAAGAGTTTCAAGCGGGAATTGAAAAGCCAGACCTTTTGTCCCGGGGCAAAAGACTTTTTGACGATGTGTTTGTCATGGAAAGCTTTAGTCTTTGCCTTGTAAATTTTTGCATTTTCATACGCGTCATTACGCAATTCCTCAAGTTCATTTAATTGCAACGCACGATTAGAGCCGGCTTGTTTGAGATCAAAATTGAACCTTTTTACGGCCCAATAAGCACGGTGCTCTAATTCTACCGGGAGATGACATGCTTTGCCAAAGACAAGTCGATATGGTGAAATGCCAATGGGTGTCTTATAAGCTGTCCGGTAAGCCCAAAGTGCATCGTTTAGCCGTAATGACCAATCTTTGCGGTCCGGTCTAACCATTTTTTCTAAAATGTGCTTAATCTCCCGGTTAGAAATCTCTACTTGACCACTCGTTTGAGTGTGGTAAGGTGTAGCAACCTTATGAATGACTGAATACTTAGCAAGGACGGATTTGAGATAACGATTTCGGAAATGAGATCCGCCATCACTAATGATTGCTCGGGGTGTACCAAAACGACTAAAGATGTGAGATTGAATGAAATGGATCACGACTTTATGATCATCGGTTTTGGTAGCCGCGGCTTCAACCCATTTAGACACATAATCCACCGCTACAAGGATGTACTCATAGCCATAAGAAGATGGAAATGGTCCCATGAAGTCAATCCCCCACACATCAAAAATTTCAACAATTAAAATGTTGGTGAGGGGCATCATGTCTCTTCGGGACATGGATCCAAGTTTTTGACATCGTTCACACGATTTGCAAAAATTGTATGCATCCCGGAACAAGGTAGGCCAAAAGAATCCGCTTTGAAGGATTTTGTTAGCGGTCTTTTTGGCACTGAAATGGCCTCCACAAGCAAGAGTATGGCAAAAATTTAAAATGCTTGTGGCCTCGGTTTCAGGAATACATCGCCGGATGATTTGGTCCGGGCAATACTTGAATAATTCCGGATCTTCCCAAAAGAAATGCTTGACTTGGGAGAAAAACCGGTCCCTCTCTTGTTTGGACCAATGAGCTGGAATTTTGCCAACCGCAAGATAATTGACAATATCCGCAAACCACGGAAGAGTAGAATGTGAAATTTGAAGAAGTTGCTCATCCGGAAAGGAATCACGGATGGCTGCAAATTCTGAAGATTTCTCAATAAGTAAGCGAGAGAGATGATCGGCGACAACATTGTCGGTCCCTTTTTTGTCCCGGATGTCAATGTCAAACTCTTGAAGTAAGAGGATCCATCGAATTAAACGGGGTTTTGTCTCTTTTTTCGCTAACAAATGCCTAAGAGCGGCATGATCTGAAAAGACGATGACCTTGGAGCCAAGAAGATAGGAGCGAAATTTATCCAAGGCGTATACCACAGCTAGCAATTCTTTTTCAGTGGTGGTGTAGTTCAATTGGGCATCGCAGAGAGTTTTGCAAGCATAATAAATGACATGCGGAAGTTTATCCACACGTTGGCCCAAAACCGCCCCTAATGCATAATCGGATGCATCACACATGATCTCAAAGGGAAGAGACCAATTAGGGGGTTTCATGATCGGGGCAGAGGAGAGGAGAATGCGAAGTTTGATGAAAGCTTCCATGCAAGCATCATCAAAATTGAACGGAACATCCTTGGCTAAGAGATTACACAAGGGCCGTGAGATTTTGCTAAAATCTTTGATGAAGCGACGATAGAATCCGGCATGGCCAAGAAAAGAACGGATTTGACGGACGGAATTCGGAGGAGGAAGATTAGAGATTAACTCAACTTTTGCCTTGTCTACCTCGATTCCCCGCTTAGAAATGACATGTCCTAAAACAATGCCTTCTTGGACCATAAAGTGGCTTTTCTCCCAACTTAGAATGAGATTCGTCTCTTTGCATCTTTGGAGCACAAGAGATAAATTTTTGAGACACGAGTCAAAGGAGGAGCCAAATACGGAAAAGTCATCCATGAAAACTTCCAAGAACCTTTCAACCATATCGGAGAATATGGACATCATGCACCTTTGGAACGTTGCCGGTGCATTGCATAGACCAAAAGGCATGCGTCGATAGGCAAAAGTACCAAAGGGACATGTGAATGTTGTTTTCTCTTGATCTTGGGGGGCGATGGCCACTTGGTTATAGCCGGAATAACCATCAAGAAAACAATAGAAGCTTTGTCCGGCTAACCTTTCTAGGATTTGATCAATAAATGGGAGTGGGAAATGATCCTTCCTAGTTAATGAGTTGAGTTTACGATAGTCAATGCACACACGCCACCCGGTGGTGGTTCGTTGTGGCACGAGCTCGCCCGCTGAATTTTTAACAACGGTGAGCCCGGATTTCTTGGGGACAACTTGTGTGGGGCTCACCCACTTGCTATCAGAGATAGGATAGATGATTCCCGCATCTAGCAATTTGATCACCTCTTTCATGACCACTTCCTTCATGTTTGGATTTAACCGGCGCTGGACCTCTCTAGTAGGCTTTGCGTCATCCTCCATATGAATGCGGTGCATACAAATGGAGGGGTCAATTCCTTTCAAATCTGCCACTGTCCAACCAATAGCTTCTTTATACTCTTGGAGCACCGCTAAAAGGTTGGTCTCTTGGTCTTTTTGAAGGTCCGAGGCAATAATGACCGGAAGGGTTTGCTTTGGACCAAGGAACACATACTTGAGATGGGCCGGGAGCGGCTTAAGCTCAAGTTGTGGCGGAGATAACAATGATGGGACCGGAGGAGTGGTGGAAAGTTGGGGAAGTGGTTCTTTTGGAATTTTCCAAGGAGGTACATCCATGATAGCATTAATATCAAGCAAGGAATTGACTTCTTGAATGGCTTGATCAACATCAAAGTTTGAGAAGTCAAAATGAGACATGCAAGTTTCAAGGGGATCTTTGCTTAGGATGAAGGGGAGAGATTCTTCGACCACTTCATCAATGACATCCACAAGAAAACAATCATCCTCATTGGAGGGATGTTGAGTTGCATGAAAGATGTGGAGTTTGACTTGCATGTTTCCAAAAGCAATGTCCATCACCCCGGTTCGGCAATTAATTGATGCATTAGCCGTAGCTAAAAATGGTCTACCAAGGATCACGGGAATGTGCTTTTTTGGGTCATGGACTGGTTCCGTATCAAGAACCACAAAATCTACCGGGAAGTAGAATTTGTCCACTTTGATGATGACGTCCTCAAGAATACCTCGTGGATGCTTGACCGATCTATCGGCAAGTTGCAAAACCACGGAAGTCGGCTTAAGATCGCCCAAACCAAGTTGTAGGTAGACCGAGTATGGAATTAAATTCACACTAGCTCCTAAGTCAAGGAGGGCCCTCTCGATTTTGCTGTCACCAATGACGCACGAGATTGTGGGGGCACCCGGATCCTTATACTTCGGGGGAGTGCTGTGCTGAATAATAGCACTAACATTTTCAGTCAACCTCACTTTTTTTGGCAAATGATTTTTAGAAGTGCGCTTTTGAGTGCACAAATCTTTGAGAAATTTTGCATAGGGGGGGATTTGCTTGATAGCATCCAACAGGGGCAAGTTAATCTTCACTTGCTTGAAGACTTCCCACATGTCTTGAATTTTACAATTCTTGTTCCCAAAGTGTGTCGACTCTTGAAGACGTTGAGGAAACGGAGCTTTTGGCTCATAAGTAGTTTCCACATTTGGGGAGACATGTGTGGGATATCCGTGAATGGTATTGGGACAAGAATTTGGATTAGAAGAGCTTGAATTTGGATTTTTCAACGGCGAAACTTCTTCACTTTTGTCTCCATCGACCTTGTTGTCCACCACTCTACCACTCCGAAGGGTGGTGATAGCTTGAACTTGTTCATGAGTCGGCCCACTCGGAGGAGGGGTTTCGTCAATCACATGCATTCCTCTAGGATTTTCAAAAGGTTGAGAGGGAAGCTTGCCCTTGTCCTTTTGAAGCAATTGATTCACCGAGTTAGCTATTTGGCCCACTTGATTTTCGAGATTAGCTATGGATTGAGTATGAGAGTGAACCATTTAGAGAGTAGGCTGCAAGGATGTCAAGAGTTGCTTGTTGGCATCCATTATTTGCTTATTTAATGATTCCATCATTTGCTTGTTTGCAGCTACTATCTCGTCAGTTGGACACACAGGAGGTTGATTGGAGACATTTGGATTGTAAGGAGGACGGTAGCTTGAAGAGGCTTGGAAAGGTCTACCTTGATATTGAGAAGAGGGCTGATTTTGCCGCCCTTGGTTTTGGAATTGGGAATTCTGTGGGGCTTGTTGCCGCCATGAGAAATTCGGATGATCTCGCCAACCCGGATTGTAGGTGTTGGAATATGGATTGTTCCCGGGCCGCGAGAACATGGCATTAGCTTGCTCTTAGTTGGGACTAGGAAATTGCTCCGTTGTGGGGCAATCTTCCGAGAGATGGAATGGACTAGTACATGAAGCACAAACTGAACTTGCCGAATTTGAGACAATGAAGGAGGAAGATGTGGTGCCATCAATTGATAGAATTTATGAGCGATGGCATCCACTTGAGATGATTCCTCCCTTATTGACTTTGGTTGACAAGGGTTGGTGTTGTTTGGAGTGGTTGCGGTCGGAGCCCTACGAGAATTGTGTTGAAGTGAATTTTCACTCAAATTCTCAAGTAAGGTCCAAGCCTCATCCGCATTCTTGGACATGAACATCCCACCACAAGAAGAATCAACCATGAATCTATGGGTTTCGGTCAAGCCGGCATAGAAAGCTTGCACTAATTGCCATTTTGGGATCAAATGATGAGGACACTTCCGAAGAAGATCTTGTAACCTTTCCCAAGTCTCGTGGAGTTGTTCTCCATCAACTTGAGAAAAGCTTAGAATGGAACGCCTCATTTGGTTGGTTTTACTCACCGGATAATACTTCTTAAGAAATTCTTGTTGCAATTGAGCCCAAGAAGTAATAGAGTTGGGAGCGAGGGAGTTCAACCAATATTTTGCCCTATCCTTTAGGGAGAATGGGAAGAGATGGAGATGAAGTGCATTGTCCGGAAAACCTCTCAACCGGATGGTTGAACAGATTTCAAGGAACTCATCAAGATGCTTGTATGGATCTTCATTATCAAAGCCATGAAATGATGGAAGCATTTGAATGGTACTAGACTTGATCTCATATTGAGCTGCATCGATGTTTGGCATCACTATGCAAGATGGAGAAGCATAGGTGGTAGGGATGAATGATCTCTAAGAGTCATTGGCTCGATATTAGGAATTTCAGCCCTTTCATTCCCCGGATTTCCTACGTTATCCCCCATTATATTGAATTCAGTTTCAAGGTCCCTTGTAAGAGTGGGTTCCCTAAGGTTCCGTCTAAGAGTTCTTTCAAGAGAATTGATATCAATGGGCGAATCGATTGTGGGTAAGGAAAGTGACCTACGACCGAACATCAACAATAAAGCATATACTCAACAAAGCAATTCATCAACCACAACTCCACATACGATGTACCCTTTCTCCTCAATTATCAAGACAGAAAATGTAAATGGCCACGACAAGGACCGATGCTTTAACACAAAATTTAAACAGGATAAGAGCCTCAACAAGGGCTTCACAACTAAACTAAAACTAAATTTAACACATGCACAATATTCACAACTCGAAACTAGAAGTCACGAGACTTACCTGGGGTCCTCTAGACTTACAATTTGCTAGCATTCCCACGGCGAGCTTCGAGTCCCTAGAATCTTACAACACTTAAAACACAAAGGTGGTCGAAACACACAAGGAATATTCACAAGACACAATATTCACAATCAAACTAAATTTAACCCTAGAAACTTCGGTTGCTAAACCGTTTGCAGTCCCCGGCAACGGCGCCAAAAATTGATCGGTTGGTCAATTAACATCAACCTTCGCAATAGCACGAATCATTGTAAAATAGGGCTATTGGTCGGGTAAGTCGAACCACAGGGACTACGCTAGTCTAATACAACCTAAATGTCTAGAATCATTCTTAGAATGATGAAGGGTGTATAGAGGTTTTGTTGGATGTCACTTAAGCTAGGAAATTAAAAGTGCATAAAACAATAAATTGCAAGAATTCAAGGGAGTGAAGTACAAGTAAAGAAGGCTAGGGAAATGAATCCACCTCCATCCCTATACACATGCTAGGTTAAGATTAATTTAAGGGGAAAACAACATGTATGATAGTCATGATACATAACAATACTAGGTTGCTATAATATCCTTAAGAAGTTCATTTAATTAGAAAGGCAAGAATAAACCATCAAAGGTTCACATGATCAACTACCTAAACTAAAATGTAGCTTAGAACATGCTTACTAAGCCAAGGATTATCAAGCCCTAATTTAAATGGTGAATGCACATAAAGCTAAGAATCAAGTATAGCCCATCAAAGGGAAACCCTAAGCCATGAACTATCTAGGTTCTCCAACTCCATACCATTAAAACCATTCCATGATCTAACTTCCATTGTCACCATGGAAGTGCAAGCAATATGATTAAGAAAAGCAACCATCCAAGACAAGATGAATAACTCACAATAATCATTTAAAACATTCAACATTCATTACAACAAAAATGAGGCTCTTGACCATGGAAAGACTATCAAAAATACATTGTAATCCCCAAAAATAAACTATACTAACACATGCTTACAAGGGAGGGGTTTCATCACCTCCCTAGATGAGGTTTAGTTACCCATTGGTGAACTAGAAGAAGGAAGAAGCATCATCCTCATCTCCATTTTCGAGCTCCTACTGTAGCACTCAAGAACACCCTTCTCCTTGCTCTCTTCTCTCTCCTTTCTCTTGCTCAAGATAAAGCTTAATCATATATGTGGCCTTTGGGTAGCCTTTTATGCTCCAACAATACCCTCTCTCCTCCAAGGAACACCTCCAACCACTTCATAAAGAAGGAAGATGGCATTGAGGAAACCAATGTGCAAGTGGGCTGAAATGAGCCATTTCCGAAGGGCATTCTGCCTGATTTTCGAGCACACGCTTGGTGACTTCGAGCACTCTAACTTAGTGCAATGTGCAACATGCTCCTCTTGCTCAGTGCTGACCTATTTTGGGAAAACTGCTATAACTTTGTGCCCCGAACTCCGAATGACGATCTGTTTGAAGCTTTGGAGAGCTGATTCAGTGCTTTAAAAACTTCATGTTTTGATGAAGATCCAAATCTCAAGTCTGGTTGGTCGAAAATGGGGAGAAAGGAAGTACATCAGTGCTGCTAGGCAGTTCTGCGCACCTCTGTTGTGAAGATCATAACTCTCTGTTCCGAACTCCGAATGATGAACCACTTGAAGATTTGGAAAGCTGATTCAGAGCTCTAAATCTTTCATGTTATGAGGGAAGTCCAGTTCTCGAGTTTGGAAGGTCAAAATGGCAAGCAAAGTCCAGGCTCTACTGCTGCCAGAATTCAGCATTGGCACCTTTTGTTGCTCAAGATTCCACAAGGCCTTATTCTTGTTCCATTTTGGCCAATGAACCTGAAAATGCATAAAAACATAGAATTGGAGTTAATCTACATAAAATAATCAATAACTGGACTTTGTTAATGTAATTTAGGGCGCTTGAATATACATTATTCGGCGCTTATCAGTCCTCATAAATCAAGTAAATAAGCACAAGTATACTAAGCTAAACGAAATACGCATAAAACAAGTATACACGGCACAAGTATATTAAATAAAATTTAAACTCACGGAGCAAGTATACAAGTTCAAGTATACAAAATGAGGTTTAAATAAGGAGCAAGTATACAATTTCAAGTATACTAAACGCAATTTAAACACAAGACGCACGTATACAATTTCAAGTAAACAAAATAATGTTTAAATGAACAAAGCAAGTATACAAGTTCAAGTATAATAAATGGGATTTAAATACATAAGCAAGTATACAAGTTCAGGTATACTAAATGAGATTTAAAAACCCAACGCAATCACCAAATCACAAGCTACAAGTAATCCATGATTAACAATTTGAAATTGAATGCAAAATCAAGTAGTGGAAGACAAGGACACGTGGTCACTAGACCAAGCAAATGTTTCTGGATATTTACGATCCACAAGGCACTACCTAGTATGCATATGTATAAGTTATTCTGGGTAATTCCGACCCACAAGGTACTACCTTATGCAAACTTTATATGACTTAGGAGACTCTTGTCCCCGTACTAGAGCCGAACCCTATCCATCACATATAATATGTCCTCGCAAGCTTTTCAAAATCAATAAGTTAAAAACTTTATAAAATCGATAATGCAAGTAACCACATTCCATGCACAAGTAAGGTTGAATCCACACAAATCATGTCCTAAAATTTAAGTCTAAATGGCATATGACATGTCAAGTCCTCAATATGCAATTTATATACAGAATAAGAATATTTTACAATAATTGAACCAAATTACCATCCTAAGCCACAAGCACTAAATGAGTTACAATTTAGTAACAAGTTTTCAAGGTAATCAATTGTAATAATCTAAATAAGATATATACCTATGCAAGATATATTTAAATAAGCAATGAAAGACAAAGATATCCTATATCATGTTAGGTGCAATTACCATTTTAAGAGGCCTCAAGTACTAATTCTACATCCAATTAGTAACATGCTCACAGGGTAATGAAATGTATTACTTTCTAAGAGATTATCATCTAAACATGAAATGTCTCTAAATTAGGTAATCTAGTAAATGAAACAATTTACTCATAGCAAGATAAACATGCTCCCAAGGCTTTGAATTATGAAACAAGCTATACTATACATATAAGCTATAACCTCAAGGCCACTAACTGTCATGTTATCTCTACACATTATATATATATAAGCTAGACATGCTTCAAATTATGAATTAAGCTATACAATATATTTATATATAAACAACAATTTGGCAAACTACATATATATATACACTAAACATGTGTGGAGGAAAAAATCCCCACCAATCATTATACACCATATGGCAACAAAAGAGTAGCCCATTACTAAACTAAAAACACCCAGAAGCCCACCATCAATTGGGGCCCTAACAACAGAAACCATACACATATGTCAACCCAACCTAATTAAATAAAGGAAGCTCCATTTGACATAAAAATCGATGGATAGCCCAATCTCGGTAGGCCTATAAGTCTCTAACGCATGCCATAAAAATATATACACGATCAGTAAGCATAAATACCCACGTCTGGGAGTAAAGCCAGAAAACGGGTCCATGTAATTCTCTGAACAAAGTCTATAAATAGAGCATGAATGAGAATGAAAGATCGTTGAATTCTTATCATTGTTCTTCTTTTTTAAAATTGTTTGTCGTCTCATCTATATTTCATGTATTTCTTCTTGATTTATTTCTTTAAGTGTTCGGGTGTGAGAAATTACACCTACACTTTGGCACCGTCTGTGGGAATTCGATACAAAAAATTTGCTTTCTATCTCTTGCATATGACATTGCACCAGAATGGCAACAGGACCTGACGCCGCACAACCATAACTACCTGAAACCATGCAAAAATACATGAAGAGATGCAAGTACAACTTGACGTCTTTCGATAAGCCAACGAAGCCAGTATTGAACAGATCAACACGATGAGACAAGCTCAAGAAGCCAACGTGGTGCAAATCAACACCCTGCGAGAGGAAAATGAAAGACTTTGGGGTGACACTCGATGGAATGATCCACCGATCGACCCTCAGCCTGAACAACAGAATGAAAATCCTCCTCTGGAGCCAAGTCCCGATAACCCTCCTCTCTAATAGAAGGTTCCACGACAACAGCTCAATGGAATACTGGATTATGCCAATGATACAACGAGCCAATCCCGTATCCTAGGGAATTCTGCTATGGGAGGACCTCGAACCACCAAGGTCCAGATGATGTTGATTCAGGTAGAAAGGAAGCATGGGTCTCGATAGTTAATCAATTGTTTTCAGGGATGGTGCGACCGAGCGTGTGAACAAAATAATGTACAACACTTTAGGTTTAGAAAAATATCAAGTGGGCACCATATTTTATAATTTATAAAACTACTAAACACTTATACTATGGAGTATGAAACGAACAGGGATCATCCAAAGAGATCTAAAATATGTTGGTTTTTAGAATTGAGTTTTACTTTAGTACTTATGTGGTTGCTGAAAAGAGGTTTGTTTTGCGATTAGAACTAATTTTAATCTAAATGATTGCAATAAAATAATAGAGTTTAAGAGATTGGAAAGAAACTTAGGGTGTAGGATTCACCACTAAGCACATTCCCTAACTCACTCACTTTTAACTAATTGGGAAAATAATTAAACGTAATTCTAATATAGCTAATACTTGCAAAGAAAAGTATAAAGCATCAATTTTAAGCTTAAATTGCCTACCTAATGACAAATAAACTAAGTGCAGTGCAATTCACCAATCCAAAAAATGATCCATCAATTCAAGTTACAATTCTAGCCTACATTAATCTAGAGGACAATGTATTTGTGACAATAAGTATAGAATTCAAACACAGGCATGGATGGTCTACTTACCTAGGAATTAAGTGTAATTAAACTAATTAAATTTAAATTGAACTAAGTAAATATGAAATTAAACTAATTAGAAAATGAATTAACCTAATTGTGCAATACCATCCATCTAGTAAAAGCTATATCCATCAAATTGGAATACAAATACAACTAATTAGCCACATGCATAGACATCACAAGAATCAATTTACAAGGAATTCAAGTGTAAAGTTTGTTTATTCATCAACAACGCATAAGACAACATGAGATTAACATGAATAAATAATTGAAAGAATTAAATCACATTATTCAAGCCTATACATTAATTACATAAATAAATCCCCAAAATGTATGAACAAAGAGAAAGTTTAGGTTACATTCATAGGGTTTATCCAACCCTAAGTAGAAGAATCAGCCACTCATGGTTGATGGAGTCGAAGACAAGACAATCCCCATCATCTGCTTCCTAATCTCTAAGCTTCTTCTTCCAAACCCTAGTCTATTTTTTAGTTTCTCCTCTTTCGTGTGTTTTCCAGAGAGCCTAATAATATATCAATTACAAAATAGTATATAACTTAATAATAAAATAATAAAAACTCCCTCTTAAAATAATGAAAACTAACCCTAAAAATAATGGGCTTATTTTACCTTTAATACAAAACCTAATAAAGCCCATACGTTACAAAAATCAGCCCAAAAGGTTAAAACCCATAGCCATAAAAATAAGTCAATCCCGTAACTAGTTTGCTACCAACAGCTTTTGGCGTCTGGACGTAGCTGTATTAAAGACGCACATCCGAACGCAAGAAATGGCGTCCAGACGCAACTGTATTGAAGACTCACGTCCGGACGCTAGGAATAGCGTCCGGACGCAGCATTTGGCTGCATCCTTGCATTCTTCTAGAATTTGTCCCGATGCTTTGGCTTGACTCCAAAAGGCCACCTGAAATATACATAAACATAAATTATAACTAAAATATAAAAGTAAGATAGATGCAAGGACTGAAATACCTTAGTTTAGGTGCTGAAATGTGCAACATTTAAGCACTTATCACGCCCCCAAACTTAGATATTGCTAGTCCCTAGCAATGAACTATAGTATGAAAATGAATCAACATATATACAACTATAAACTAATAAAGCAAATAAAGATAACACCACTTTCGTAGGGATCACGGTTGCATTTAGCATATGCAACAAGCCTTTTCAACCCCTAGGTTACCCCTAGTGGACGAGTGAAGTCTCGTGAGGGTTTCCAGAAATGGTACCCACAAACATCAACAGCTCTTCTTACTTAAGAAGTAACAACACATATTAAATAAGTGTTGAAAGTAGACTACTTCAAGTATGCAAATTTTTGCCATTTCTAAGCTATTCTCAACATTTCAACATCATATAAGCAAGAATGGTCCTCCACACATCAAGCAATTAATTATGCAAATTGAATTAATTCTATCATTCTTTTTGAGTGAACCGGCATTAATTGATTTCATTTTTTTCTTTCTTTCTTTCACCTTTGGTGAATGCCTTTTTTATTTTTTTGGTTCCTATTTCTATTTCCATTTCTCACCTTTGGCGAGTGATTTTGCTTAGCTTTGGTGAGTGCATTTAGTTCTTTTCTTTACAAGGTCATTTTATCAAAAATGAAAGCTTTCAAAGCATACTAGCTCAATCGGGATAAACCAAGACAATAATCAACTAAGCATATACCCCACAAATTGAATGATAGTGTGCACAAGTGTAAGTGTAGAATTCTAAGACCAATTCTCAAAGCATTTTTAACCAACAAGAGGATGTGTACCACAAAAGCAAACATGATGTCAAAAATTGAAATTTACCCCTAAATGGCATCCTAGAGCATACAAGAAGTATTAGACTCTAACAACTTGCCTTTCAAAGGCACTATGCTTCAAAAATTCGAAATCAATTCTAAACACATCTCACATCTCATCATACATTTAAAACTCAACTTAAAATAGAATGAAATCATAATGACCTTACCCCCAAACTTAAACTACACATTGTCCTTAATGTGTAATGAGAACAATGAAAGAAATGGAAAGAGTATACCACAATAGCAAAAGTCGATGAAGTCCGATAATAATCCATTAGGAAAGATGTCTCCCCCAAACTTGGATGCAAAAACTAACTAGAATAGCTACACTAGCAACTCATATCAAATATCAAATAGGATAAAAATCATACATTCTAAACAATATAGAACATGATGTAAAGAGATATGAGATGAAGCCCTTTGTAAAAGATGAAAACATGCATAACCATGCAGAAGGGCATGATGGAACAACATTTTTTTTTTTTTTTTTAATATTCAAAGAAAAAGGCTACTGTATGTACAACCTACAAAATCAAAAATTAAATTGGCTAAGTTTAGCTTCTCTAGCAAGACGGAATTCTACTTTAAAAATTTTGTATTTTTAAAAAAAAAAATTTTTATTATTATTTTTTTATGAATGCGTAAATGTACAAAAGGAAAAGAAAATAAAATAATAACAAAATGCAAATTAACATGCAATGAATGAGGAACTCGATACAACTAGTGTTTAACGTCGCTAGAAAGACATGAAATACTCCCAATCTTCAAAGTAAATGGGGTCCACCAAGAGAACGGATTCCACATTTCTTTGAAGAGCTTGTCCATCAATGTATGGTTTAAGCCTTTGAGCATTAACTTTGAAGGTCCCTTCATCTTTTAGATTTTAGTTCAACTGCCCTATGAGGTAAGACGGAGATGATTAGATAAGGGCCTTCCCATTTAGTTCGAAGCTTTCTAGGGAAGAATTTGAGCCTAGAGTTGAATAACCAAGCCTTTTGCCCGGTCTCAAAGGGCTTTTTCACAATATGTTTATCATGAATGCTTTAGTCCTTGCCTTGTAGAGTTTTAAACTATCATAGGCATCATTTCGCAATTCCTCTAGCTCATTAAGTTGAAGCAAACGGTCCTTTCTAGCCTTATCAAGATCAAAGTTAAGCCTTTTTATTTCCCAAAGTGCTTTATGTTCTAGCTCAACCAGAAGGTGACAAGGCTTCCCATAAACAAGTTTATATGGAAACATACCTATTGAAGTCTTGTAAGCCGTCCAATAAGCCCACAAAGCATCATTCAGTTTCCTTGACCAATCTTTTCTAATTGGATTAACAGTTTTCTCAAGAATATGCTTTATTTCCCTATTAGATACCTCAACTTGCCCACTTGTTTAGGGATGGTAAGGAGTGGCCACTTTATGTGTGATGGAGTATTTTAAGAAGAGTTGCTTTAAGAATTGATTACAGAAATGTTTTCCTCCATCACTTATTATGGCCCTTGGCATACCAAAATGAGCAAAGATATTTGATTTGACGAATGCAATTATGACAGAGTGGTCATTCATTTTGGTAGCACAAGCCTCGACCCACTTTGACACATAGCCAACAGCAACGAGAATGTATTGAAAGCCATAAGACATTAGGAATGGTCCTATAAAATCTATGCCCCATACATCGAAGATTTCAACCATGAAGACTGAAGTTAAGGGCATCATGTCTCTCTTTGACATTGATCCTAACTTTTCGCACCGAACACACACCTTACAAAAGTTATAGGCATTTCGGTGGATAGTGGGCCAAAAGAGCCCACTTTGAAGAACCTTCAAAGTGGTCTTTTTTCCACTAAAATGCCCACCACAAGCGTGTGACAAAACACAAGGACGCTCAGAACTTCACTTTCCGGCACACATCTCCTTATGATTTGATCCAGGCAATAATGGAATAAAATGGGATTTTCCCAATAGTATTTTCGGATGTTAGCAAAGAATCGGTCCTTTTTCTTGTTTTGATAAATTAATGGGAAGTTTGTCGGTTGCAAGATAGTTAACAATGTCGGAAAACCAAGGCAAAGTCCCATTTGAGATTTGAAAAAGTTTTTCATCTAGAAATGATTCATGAATTGGAATATTTTGAGAAGATTCAACCATTAATCTAGAAAGATGATCGGCAACGACATTGTCAGAGTCCTTTTTGTCCTTGATTTCAAAGTCAAATTCTTGAAGAAATAGGATTCATCTTATCAAGCAAGGTTTAGTTTTCTTTTTCATTAAAAGATGCCTAAGAGTGGCATGATCAGAAAACACAATAACCTTGGATCTTAAAAGATATGACCAAAATTTATCAAAGGCATACACTACATCAAGTAATTCTTTCTCGATGGTAGAATAATTCAATTGGGCACTTGAGAAATTCTTACTCGCATAGTATATAGCATAAGGTAGCTTACCTGCCCTTTGGCCCAAAATATCACCCATTGTGAAGTCAGAAGCATCACACATAATCTCAAATAGTAAGGACCAGTTTGGAGGTTGCATGATGGGAGTGGATGATAGAAGAGTGCGAAGTTGATGAAAAACATTTAGGCATGCTTCATTAAAGACAAATGGAGTCTCCTTGGCAAGAAGGTTACACAAGGGTTTAGCAATTTTGCTAAAGTCTTTGATGAACCGGCGATAAAAATTGGCATGTCCTAGAAATGAACGGATTTCTCTCACCGTAATAGGTGGAGACAATTCTGAAATTAGTTTAACTTTTGTTATATCTACTTCTATTCATCTTTTAGAAATGTCATGTCCAAGCACGATTCCTTCTTGAACAATGAAATGGCTCTTTTCCCAACTTAACACAAGATTAGTCTCACGACATCTTAGAAGCACTTTTTTGAGATTTTGGAGACACGAATCAAATGAGGACCCAAAAATCGAGAAGTCATCCATGAAGACTTCTAAATACTTCTCCACCATGTCTAAAAAAATTGACATCATATACCTTTGGAAAGTGGCAGGAGCATTGCACAATCCAAAAGGCATCCATTGATAAGCAAATGTACCGAAGGGACATGTGAAGTTGGTCTTTTCTTAGTCCAATGGATCTAAAGCCACTTGATTGTACCTCGAGTAACCATCTAGGAAGTAATCATATTGTTGCCCAACCAATCTTTCTAAGATTTGGTCAATGAAAGGCAATGGAAAATGGTCCTTCCTAGTGGCATAATTCAGCTTTCAGTAATCTACGCAAACATGCCACGAAGTGGCGGTGCGTTTCGAAATGAGATCACCCTTAGCATTTTCAACAACTGTGATTCCCAACTTTTTGGGAATCACTTGAGTTGGACTAACCCACTAGGAATCAGAGATAAAATATATGATTTTCGCATCTAGAAGTTTCGCAACCTCCTTTATGACAACTTCTTTCATATTTGGGTTCAATCTCCTTTGAGCATCCCTATAGGTCCTTTCATCCTCTTCCATATGTATGCAATGCATATAAATAGAAGGGTCAATGCCTTTAAGGTCAGCCACACTCCATCTAATGGCTTCTTTGTTAGCTTTAAGCACTTTCAAAAGATCATTCTCTTGGTCATTTTCAAGATTTAAAGCAATAATGACCGGAATAATCTCTTTTGGGCTAAGAAGGCATATTTGAGATTGGAGGGAAGAGACTTAAGCTTAAGAGTAGGAGGAGAGATGAGAGAAGGAACTAGTGGAGTACGAGAGAGTAAAGGAAGAGGTTCTTTCTTGCTTTTCCAAGGTGGGAAATCCAAAGTGGCCACAGAGTCCATCAAAGCATTCACCTCACTTATGGATCCTTCTATGTTAAAACTGTAACTTTCAAACATTTCATAAAGGCATGCCTCAAGAGGGTCCTTAGATAGAATAGAGGGAATAGTCTCCTCTATGGTTTCATCCAAAATATCCACTAAGAAACACTCATCTTCATCTATGGGATGTTGACTAACACATTAAGCTTAACCATCATGTTGCCAAAAGAGATGTCCATAGTGTCAGATCTACAATTAATGGTGGCATTGGCAGTGGCAAGAAATATCCTTCCTAGGATGACTGGAATGTGATTGGTAAGATTAGGGACTAGCTCAGTATCAAGTACCACAAAATTAACCGGGAAATAAAATTTATCAACCTTAATTAAGATGTCCTCAACAATTCCCCTTGATTTTTTAATTGATCTATCAGCTAGTTGGATGACTACCGATGTTGGCTTCAAGTCCCCTAATCCTAATTGCAAGTAAACAGAGTAAAGAATGAGATTAATACTTGCACCTAAATCAAGGAGAGCTCTATGAACCTCTTAGATTCCAATAACACAAGAAATGGTCAGAGCACCCGGATCCTTGAACTTAGGAGGAGTATCATGAACAAGAATGGAACTCACTTGCTCAGTTAAAAGCACTTTCTTAAGGTCCTTTCCTTTACTCTTCCTCTTTTAAGTGCACAAGTCCTTCAAGAACTTTGCATATGGTGGAATTTTCCTAATTGCATCCAAAAGAGGAAGTTTATTTTTCACTTGTTTAAACAATTCCATCATATCATGAATTTTTCCTTCATGTCTCCCAAATGATGAAGTCTCTCTCAAAGCTTGATGAAATAGAGCTTTTGGCTAATAAGGCTTCTTTAATTGGGGATATGATGATGAAGACGATGGAATGTTCTTTTTGGAACCATTAGTGTGACGGCCCTGGATTTTCAAGCTAGTGCGTCCTGTGATGAATCGAAGATTGACCCGATAACGGATCCGAATGCGGAAGCGAAAATAAAAAGCAAGACTCTAAGAAGTCAAAGTGACCTTCTATGAGGTTGTGGAACTCAATGAGAACTGATGCGGGAACGAATGATCAGAAAAAGACTGAATATGCCCCCAAGGGCAAAATGGTCATTTAAAAAAATATAAAATCGGGTGCTACTGAGCACACCACTAGAAAGACAACAAAAATTTAATCAAATTAGACCCAAGAATCACTTGATTCGGAGTCTAGATGAAGAAGATATGAAACTCCAAAGTTTCATAAAAATCACATTTTTGGGTTTGAAATGAATGCAGCAAGGGTATTTTACAAGGGGTAAAATGGTATTTTCTGACAAAACTGGATGAAACTGAGTATACCGTTAGATAAAGCAGAAAAAATTAATGAATTTAGACTCAAGAATCACTTGATTCGGAGTCCGGACGAAGAAGATATGAAATGTCAAAGTTTCATAAAAACTAATTTTTAGGTTTAAAATCAGTGCGGCAAGGGTACTTTACAAGGGGTAAAATGGTCTTTTCAGATATAATTTGATGCAACCATGCATACCGTTATATAGGGCAGCAAAAAACTAATAAACTTAGACTTAAAAATCACTTGATTTGGAGTCCGGATGATGAAGATATGAAGCCTCGAAGTTTCAAAAAATTAGACTTTCTGGGTTTCAAGTATGAGTGGGGCCTGCACACATTTTCCAAATTCAAATGGGATTTTGAAGGCTTAAATGACATTTTTTGGCAAAAAGTTGTGAACAAACCCCCCCAAAAATCATGTTTTCTACGTGACCATGTCAAGACAAGATTTTATTTTACAAGTTAAATACCCGAAATACCCCTTAGATCAGCATTTTTTTCTAAAAAACCTGGAACGACCATATTTTCCAAAATCTGCGAGTTGTTTTTGGCATCAAGATGATTTTTTTTTGTAAAAACATGAAGAAGAAACCCCCCTAAAATCACGTTTTCTACCCAAATGGTGATGAAAATGAAAAACAAGCACTATGAAGTACCCAGAATGCCCCTAGATCAGGAAAAGGCAAGAAGTTAGAAAAAAGCAGCTATAGCATAGCAGAAAGACCAAACTTTGCACGGGATTTCCGGTGCCAAGACGACATTTTATGGAAAAACACAAAGAAAAAACCCGCTCCTAAAATCACGTTTTCTAAGTGACCATGTCAAGAACAAAATTTATTTCCCGAAGGAAAACCCCACAGTGCCCTAAAATCAGATTATGCAACAAAACTTCAAAATGAGTACATAGGAAGCTCAAAACACAAATGATAAGGTTTTGCCCGGAAACGACCATGCACACAAACATAACTTACCTATTTGGACGTGCTACAATGGTCCATGACTTAAAAATACCACCAATACAAAATCCGACCCCCCAACGGGCAAAAAGGCAAAAATGGAACTTAGAATTAAAACTCGGAATCCAAAAATACAAAATGGGGTCAAATAACCATTTGGCCCTTGGCCACACTTCAAACATGATTTATAAGACCACATGAAAGAATGAAAACGGAATTCCCACACCCGATGCAACCATGGTGAGACAATGACTTGGTATTTTTCAATATTTTCAAGAAGTTAGAAGTTACAACAAATTCAATATACAAGTCAATAGCCTCCGGCCTCATCTCATACATGTTGAATACATTGAAAGGAGTGCACTTAAGTACACATTACTTACATGGAATCAAATTTACACATTTTGACATATAAAGCTATAAATGGCATTTCAAGCCAACATTTACATGAAATGAGAACTTCAAGTTTACAAATAATCCAAGCATGATGTGAATCCCAAATTTTGATCCCGTTACCTGAAAAATGTCCCCACTACGTGGGTGAGTAACATAAAGCTACTCGTAGGAGATGAGCATGTATCGACCTAACATTCTACAATTCTATCACCTTAAGGTGGAACATGTCAAAGGGGCTCATGCCACCTAACATCTATGTCAAGTGAGACTCATGGATCATCCTAAGCTACCCATGCAATTTAAAGTGAACAACGGCACACAAAGATACATGCTTAAGTATACTAAACAATGTTAAACACATTATACAACATACAAGCATACATTTTCAAGTATACTAAACCACATTAAGACAAATCATGCAATGTCTAAGCCTATTTACACAAGTATGCATTTTATATGAAAATCTCATAAATCAAGTATACAAACACAAGTATACTAAGCTAAAAGAGATATGCCTAAAACAAGTATACACGGCACAAGTATACTAAATGAAATCTAAACTCACAAAGCAAGTATACAAGTTCAAGTACACTATATGAGATCTAAATGCACAAAATAAGTATACAGTTTCAAGTATACTAAGTAAGACTCAAATATCCAAAGCAAGCATTAATTCTCAAGCTACAAGTAATCTATGATTAACAACTTGAAATTGAATGCGAAATCAAAGTAGAAAGACTAGGACATGTGGTCACTAGACCAAACAAATGTTTTCGGGTAATAACGACCCACAAGGCACTACCTAGTGCGCACATGCATAAGTTATTCCGGGCAATTACGACCCATAAGGTACTACCTAGTGCGCACTTATGACTTAGAAGACTTTTATCTCCGTACTAGAGCCAAACCCTAGCCATCATGTGAAATATGTCCTTACAAGCTTTCCAAAATCAGTAAGTCCAAAACTTATACAAAAATCAATAAGTTAGACCAAACTTATACCAAATCTACTAATGCATAAAACCATCTTCCATGCACAAATAAGGTTGAATCCACACAAACCATGTCCTATAATTCAAGTCTAGATAGCATATGACATGTCAAGCCTCCAATATGCAATTTATACACCAGAACAAGAATATTTTACAACAATTGAACCACATTACCACACTAAGCCACAAGTACTAAAAAAGTCCGAATTTAGTAACTAGCTTCCAAGTTAAACAATTGTCATATTCTAACAAGCAATACACTTACACAAGATATATCTAAACAAGCTATGCAAGTCAATGATATTCTATATCATGCTAAGTCCAATTACCATTTCAAGATGTCTCAAGTACTAATTTTACATCAAATTATTAACATGCTCACATGGTGATTAAATGGACTACATTTCATGGGATTATCAACCTATTACATCCAACAACAATTTAAGTGGCCAATACACTTAAAATAAAATTAATTAAGCTCATTAATTATTTTTTTTTCTAGATTTTCAATCAATTTCAAATGTTCCTAATTTAATATATGTTAGAGAGCATGCCAAGACATATCCAAATATCACATCATAACCTGATTTCATGCTTGCTAAGACCATGTGAATTAAACTTTCACCAAAGATAATTATTAAATAAGTTTTGCAATTCTTAATCAAATGCTCCAAATTTAATATATGTTATTCAACATACCAAGGCCTAATTTACTAGTAAGCCATAATTTAATTCCAAGTTATATACACTCACATATGAATTAAATCCCAAATATAGAAATTAATTAAATTAAATTCTAAATCTTAAACAAAGGCATGCTCACAAGTTGTATATGCTTATATATCAATCAATAGAACATAAATATAATCCTAAGACACCCCCTACCTCAATTTGAGATGAAAATCTCAAAAGCCATCAAAATGAAATGGCTCTGAATCCGACAATACTTCGGGGTTTTGTCGGGGACAACGCAGTGCACGATAAACTCCAAATAGCACCCATGAAAAACACAACTTGATCTCAAACCCAAACTCCAAAATTTGGCCAGAAATGGGTTTAATAAGGGTGCAAGAAGCGCGTAGTCAATACGAACACAAAACGTAAAGGCACTTCAACTTTTTAACAAAGAAATGAAGTTCAAAAGAGGAGAGAGGATATGGTAGCCTCCCTTGGGCTTCCATGGGAGTTCTGGTCATGCAAGATGAGTGGGGAAGATGAAAATCAAAATATCTCATCCCCCTTTTATAGGAAAATCCAAAAAATGCCCCGAACGAACCCCGCCGGGTTCGAAAAAGTGAAATTCAAGCAGACGTGCTCCAATAGCAAAAATCTATGAAGTAAAAAGATTCAAAATGAGAAAATAAGAATAACAGAAGAAACGGCGTCAAAAACCGAGTCCCGAGCAGAAAGTTATGCCCCAAACAAGTTTGGCGCAAACCGGGGTCAAAAACCCTGAAACTGGAAAACATCATCCAGAAGGGACTTCTAAGAGTTTATGACTTGATGAAAAGTGAAAATGAATCCCGTACGAGGATCCAGGCTCAAAACAAGATAATTTGCAATAACTTTCATTAATTGCACAATGGCCCACACAAAAAGGGTTAACTGCAAAATTGCCCCAGAATGAAAATATCTTCCAAAAGATATTTTCTTAGATACACCTGAAATAAAATATCTTCAAAAGATATTTGCGAAAAACACCCCAAGAAAAGAAATTAATTTAAAAGAATTATGCATCCATGCCCCTATGGACACTGGGAGCAAGCATAGTACTTTCCTGCAAAAGTAAAGATATGTATTTCGTGAAAACCACTCACGATTAAGATACGTGAAGTGAAAAACCAACTTTGAGCACAAGAAGTGAGGTTTTGCCAACAAAGTGACAAATGGGGAAAAGACAAAATAGGGAAAAGGACGAAATAGGAATAAGGAAAAAAAGTGAATAGTGTCGAAAAACGAAAATTGTGGAATTGACTCGGTCCTCAAAGGAAGTTGTCAATCCAAAGGAAAGAGTCTCAGAAACCATTTCTGAGCACTCGAGACGACATTAAGTGACTAGAAACTGAACTCAGAAAAGAAATTTCAACGAAAAAAATTCATCCGTAAAATTCTAAGGAAAAAAGAAAGGAATGAAATGACCGGGTCATTACAACCTACCCTCCTTAAAGAGATTTCATCCCCGAAATCAAGAACATTCCCAGAAGAACCGAAGAAGGACCGTACACAAGGTCACATGAAAGAACAGATCATAAAGTACCTAAGGACAACTCCAAAGGTCTCAAAATCAACGAAGAGACACGAAACCGCGAATAGTGAGACACCTCTCTAACGAATTGACATACTAACCCAATGTCAACCACCCAAAAGAGATCAAGGCAACTATATAACTAAATAAGGAACACAACCAGAAGGAACATGGCAGCATGAATACTGACTAGAACCCGCACAAAACGTACCCAAGGTGTGGTAGCATCCACAGTGTCAAGTGCCCGCCCACACTCACATTATTAGCTAGGTAATGAAAGGTAGCATCGACGATAACTAGCACTTGCCCACACACAACCTATACAGTAGCATGACAGTATAAAGCCTTAATTCATCACCTGCCCCCAACAATCTCACCCGTGAAACCTATCGATACAAATGACATCAATGTCAAACAATCATTACCAAAAGCACCACGGACACCAGACATTCTGTGAGAGTTGCAATATGGTTCAAAATATCCGGTCGGACCATTCTGTCCAATCCAAAACCCAGACAACAATGTCATAGGCACCGCTATGCTTAAGGTCTTAAATCCTTATACTGAAAAAACTGACAACCACAAGTCTTAAAACACTGTTGTCAACCACACCAGTCACGAATCCAAAGCCTGACAAGTCTATGCCTTCAAGTCAATGGATCAAACTTTACAAATCAAACAACATCATCATCGCCTTAGTCACAACGACTCCTAACAAAACAATGCACCCAAAATCTTCCACATCATCCTAAAGCTAACCTACTATAAGGCTACGCTTAGGAATCAAGACATTGGATCAAGCTCATATACACAATCCCGACAACCAAGGTCATACAACCCCAAGCACATTGCGGAATGATAAAAAGGAATAAACTAATAAAGCAATTAGTTATGAAACATATATATATATATATATGCAAGTATACACTCACAAGTATACTAAGAAATATCGAAATGGAAATACTATATATATATATATGTACAAGTATACATTCGCAAGTATACTAAGCAGTATTAAATCCATGCTAGACAAATATACAGGCTCAAGTATACTAAACCCAAATGGAATGAAATAAATAACGTTCAAGTATACTAGGTACAAGTATACTAAACATAACTGAAATTCTATGCACCGAACAACTAAACACATAGTGTACAAGGGTAATCAAATATGCTACCTATCACATAGGGTTCAAGCATCAAAGACATACTACACATCACCTATTACGCTAGCATGACAAACAGATATAGTAAATGGAAAACACACCATCTATACCAGCACATAGCCATCAAATAGTCACATCCCCTAACATGTTTCTAAGGCATGCTCAAAACAACAAGGTATATAAACATGTAGGAATGACTATGCAAATACCAATCCTATAAAATCATAAGCAAGAAGGGATGAAATGCCTCTCGAAAGTACAAACTCACCGAAAGTGAATCCCCAAAACCTGGATGAGTCAAATCCCCCACCGCGAGGAAATGAATCATCTCCTAGAATAAACACTAAGATTCCTGAAACAAAGAGCCTACAAGTCTTTCCTAAGACTGACTCAACCTCAAGGTGGAGTCCTAACGCCACACAAGATAAAACCACCATTCTCAGAAGAAAAGGCATAAGAACCTCGCTGTTGAGGCCCACGAAGACAAAACTTCCAATCCCCGAGGAAGGACTTGGGTCAATCCGACTCATTGCCCCATAACGCTAGAAACAAGACCTCAATGACATCACCACATCAAGGTCACCACAAAACCCCAAGAGATGATGCCCTAGCATCAGTCTCAACCAACCAAGCTGTAACAACCCACAATACCTAAATAAGACATAAAAGTAAGCAGTTGTCACGTAACACAACAATAGACTACGTACTCACACAAGTAGAAAAGAATCACATAAAGCATGTCAATGTAAGCATCATACGATCATGCTAAGAATAACAAGCACATGCAATATGCTAAGGCAAATAAGCATAACCCACATGCTAAGCAGACAAGTGTAAATTAACATGCTGAAACAGACAAGGATATATAATGTACCTAGACAACAAGCACATAAAACATGCTAAGACCCACAAATATATACTATATACTAAAGCAACAAGTATATATATATCATGTTAAGACAGTTAAGTAAACTTTTAAACATACGTCCACATAAGCACGTAAACATGTTACCAAGAAGCCATTGAACACATAGAGCATGGCAACACAAGTATGATATGCACCCAAAGCCCATCATCCTAAGGTTTTCAAACCTAGGAGCTCTGATACCACCTGTGACGGCCCTGGTTTTTCAAGCTAGTACGTCCTGTGATGAACCGAAGATTGACCCGATAACGAATCTGAATGCGGAAGCAAAAATAGAAAGCAAGACTCTAAGAATTCAAAGTGACCTTCTATGAGGTCGTGGAACTCAATGAGAACTGATGCGGGAACGAATGATCAGAAAAAGACCGAACAAGCCCCCAAGGGCAAAATGGTCATTTCAGAAAATATAAAATCGGGTGCTACCGAGCACACCACTAGAAAGATAACAAAAATTTAATCAAATTAGACCCAAGAATCACTTGATTCGGAGTCCGGATGAAGAAGATATGAAACTCCAAAGTTTCATAAAAATCACATTTTTGGGTTTGAAATCAATGCAACAAGGGTACTTTACAAGGGGTAAAATGATCTTTTCTAACAAAACTGGATGCAACTGAGCATACCGTTAGATAGACCAGGAAAAATTAATGAATTTAGACTCAAGAATCACTTGATTCGGAGTCCGGATAAAGAAGATATGAAACGTCAAAGTTTCATAAAAACCAACGTTTGGGTTTAAAATCAGTGCGGCAAGAGTACTTTACAAGGGGTAAATTTATCTTTTCAGATATAATTTGATGCAACTGTGCATACCATTATATAGACCAGCAAAAAGCTAATAAACTTAGACACAAAAATCACTTGATTTGGAGTCCGGATGATGAAGATATGAAGCCTCAAAGTTTCAAAAAAATTAGACTTTCTGGGTTTCAAGTATGAGCAGGGCCTGCACATATTTTTCGAATTCAAATGGGATTTTGAGGGCTTAAATGACATTTTTTGGCAAAAAGTTGTGAACAAACCCCCCCCCCCCCCCCCCCCAAAATCATGTTTTCTACATGACTATGTCAAGAGAAGATTTTATTTTACAAGTGAAATACCCGAAATGCCCCTTAGATCAACACTTTTTTCGGAAAAACCTGGAACGACCAGATTTTCCAGATCTGCGAGTAGTTTTCAGCATCAAAATGATTTTTTTTTATAAAAACACGAAGAAGAAACCTCCCCTAAAATCACGTTTTCTACCCGGATTGCGACCGAAAAGGAAAAAGAAACACTATGAAGTACCCAGAATGCCCCTAGATTAGGAAAGGGCAAGAAGTTGAAAAAAAGCTGCTATAGCATAGCAGAAAAACCAAACTTTGCACGGGATTTCTGGTACCAAGACGACATTTTTTGGAAAAACACAAAGAAGAAACCCCCCCTAAAATCACGTTTTCTAAGTGACATGATAAGAACGGAATTTATACCATAAGGAAAACCCCAAAGTGCCCTAAAATCAGATTATGCAACAAAACTTTAAAATGAGTCCATAGGAAGCTCAAAACACAAACGATAAGGTTTTGCCCGGAAACGACCATGCATGCAAACGTAACTTACCTATTTGGACGTGCTACAATGGTCCATGACTTAAAAATACCACCAATACAAAATTCGACCCCCTAATGGGCAAAAAGGCAAAAATGGAACTTAGAATGAAAACTCGGAATCCAAAAATACAAAACGGGGTCAAATAACCGTTTAGCCCTTGGCCACACTTCAAACATGATTTATAAGACCTTATAAAAGAATGAAAAAGGAATTCCCACACCCGATGCAACCATGGTGAGACAATGACTTGGCGTTTTTCAATATTTTCCTAATATTTCAAGAAGTTAGAAGTTACAAAAAATTCAATATACATGTCAATGGCCTCCGGCCTCATCTCATACATGTTGAATACATTGAAAGGAGTGCACTTAAGTACACATTACTTACATGGAATCAAATTTACACATTTTGACATATAAAGCTATAAATGGCATTTCAAGCTAACATTTACATGAAATAAGAAATTCAAGTCTACAAATCATCCAAGCATGATGTGAATCCCAAATCTTGATCCCGGTACCTGAAAAATGTCCCCACTACGTGGGTGAGTAACATAAAGCTACTCGTAGGAGATGAGCATGCGTCGACCTAGCATTTTACAATTCTATCACCTTAAGGTGAAACATGTCCAAAGGGCTCATGCCACCTAACGTCTATGTCAAGTGAGACTCAGGGATCATCCTAAGCTACTCATGCAATTTAAAGGGAACAACAGCACACAAGGATACATGCTCAAGTATACTAAACAATGTTAAACACGTTATACAACATACAAGCATACATTTCCAAGTATACAAAACCACATTAAGACAAGTCATGCAATGTCTAAGCCTATTTACACAAGTATGCATTTTATATGAAAATCTCATAAATCAAGTATACGAACACAATTATACTAAGCTCAAAAAGATACGCCTAAAACAAGTATACATGGTACAAGCATACTAAATGAAATCTAAACTCACAGAGCAAGCATACAAGTTCAAGTACACTATATGAGATCTAAGTGCACAAAACAAGTATACAGTTTCAAGTATACTAAGTAAGATTCAAATATCCAAAGCAAGCATTAATTCTCAAGCTACAAGTAATCTATGATTAACAACTTGAAATTGAATGCAAAATCAAAGTAGAAACACTAGGACATGTGGTCACTAGACCAAGCAAGTGTTTTCAGGTAATTATGACCCACAAGGCACTACCTAGTGCGCACATGCATAAGTTATTCCGGACAATTACGACCCATAAGGTACTACCTAGTGTGCACTTATGACTTAGAAGACTCTTGTCTCCGTACTAGAGCTAAACTCTAGGCATCACGTGAAATATGTCCTTACAAGCTCTCCAAAATCAATAAGTCCAAAACTTATACTTAAATCAATAAGTTAGACCAAACTTATACCAAATCTACTAATGCATAAAACCATCTTCCATGCACAAATAAGGTTGAATCCACACAAACCATGTCCTATAATTCAAGTCTAGATAGCATATGATATGTCAAGCCTCAAATATGCAATTTATACACCAAAACAAGAATATTTTATAACAATTGAACCACATTACCACGCTAAGCCACAAGTACAAAATAAGTCCCAATTTAGTAACTAGCTTCCAACGTAAACAATTGTAATATTCTAACAAGCTATACACCTGCACAAGATATATCTAAACAAACTATGCAAGTCAATGATATTCTATATCATGTTAAGTCCAATTACCATTTCAAGATGTCTCAAGTACTGATTCTACATCAAATTAGTAACATGCTAAAAAAGTGATTAAATGGACTACATTTCATGGGATTATCAACCTATTACATCCAATAACAATTTAAGTGGCCAATACACTTAAAATAAAATTAATTAAGCTCATTAATTTATTTTTCTCTAGATTTTCAATCAATTTCAAATGTTCTTAATTTAATATATGTTAGAGAGCATGCCAAGACATATCCAAATATCACATCATAACCTGATTTCATGCTTGCTAAGACCATGTGAATTAAACTTTCACCAAAGATAAATATTAAATAAATTTTGCAATTCTTAATCAAATGCTTCAAATTTAATATATGTTATTCAACATACCAAGGCCTAATTTACTAGTAAGCCACAATTTAATTCCAAGTTATATACACTAACATATGAATTAAATCCCAAATATAGAAATTAATTAAATTAAATTCTAAATCTTAAACAAAGGCATGCTCACAAGTTGTATATGCTTATATATCAATTAATAGAACCTAAATATAATCCTAAGACACCCCCTACCTCAATTTGAGATGAAAATCTCAAAAGCCATCAAAATGAAACGGTTCCGAATCCGACGATACTTCGGGGTTTTGTCGGGGATAACGCCGCGCACGATAAACTCCAAAGTGGACCCCTGAAAAACAAAACTTGACCTCAAACCCAAACTCCAAAATTTGGCCAAAAATGGGTTCTAATAAGGGTGAAAGAAGCACGTAGTCAACACGAACCCAAAACGTAAAGGCACTTCAACTTTTTAACAAAGAAATGAAGTTCAAAAGAGGAGAGAGGATATGGCAGCCTCCCTTGGGCTTCCATGGGAGTTCTGGTCATGGAAGATGAGTGGGGAAGATGAAAATCAAAATATCTCATCCCCCTTTTATAGGAAAGTCCAAAAAATGCCCCGAACGGACCCGCCGGGTCTGAAAAAGTGAAATTCGAGTAGACGTGCTCAAATGGCAAAACTCTATGAATGAAAAAGATTCAAAATGAGAAAATAAGAATAACGGAAGAAACGGCGTCAAAAACCGAGTCCCGAGCAGAAAGTTATGCCCTAAACAAGTTTGGCGCAAATTGGGGCCAAAAACCCTGAAACTGGAAAACATTGACCAAAAGGGACTTCTAAGAGTTTACGACTTGGCAAAAAGTGAAAATGAATCCTGTACAAGGATCTAGGCTCAAAACAAAATAATTTGCAACAACTTTCATTAATTGCACATTGGCCCCCACAAAAAGGGTTAACTGCAAAACTGCCCCAAAATGAAAATATCTTCCAAAAGATATTTTCTTAGATACCCTTGAAATAAAATGTCTTCAAAATATATTTACGAAAAACACCCCAAGAAAAGAAATTAACTTCAAAGAATTATGCATCCATGCCCCTGTGGACACCAAAAGCAACTAGAGTATTTTCCTACAAAAGTAAAGATACATATTTCATGGAAACCACTCACAATAAAGATACGTGAAGTCAAAAACCAACTCTGAGCACAAGAAGTGAAGTTTTGCCAACAAAGTGACAAACAGGGAAAAGACGAAATAGGGAAAAGGACGAAATAGGAATAAGGACAAAAAGTGAATAGTGTCGAAAAACGAAAATTATGAAAATGACTCGGTCCTCAAAGGAAGTTGTCAATCCAAAGGAAAGAGTCTCAGAAACCATTTCCGAGCACTCGAGACAACATTAAGCGACGAGAAACTGAACTCATAAAAGAAATTTCAACGAAAAAAATTCATCCGTAAAATTCTGAGGAAAAAGGAAAGGAAGGAAATGACCGGGTCATTAAAACTAGCATCCAAGAAAGTAGGAATAGGATTTAGAATGGGATGGATGCAACCACTTAATTGTTTCAATTCATTATCCTCCTTAGGTACCTTTACCTTATTGTCCACTTTCTTACCACTCTTCAAAGTAGTAATTGCTTGAACTTGCTCATTTCTACAAAATCCCGATGAAAGACTTGCTTATGCCATAAATTTCCCTTTAGGATTGGTCTCAGTTTAACTAGGTAACTTACCTTTCTCTCTCACATTTAAAGAATTAGCTATTTGCCCAATTTAAGCTTCAAGCTTTGTAATTGATTAAGAGCGAGAATAAAACAATTGATTATCCTTTCGAAGATCTCCTAAGGCTTCCAAGACCTTGTCCTAAAAAACGAGACTCTTAGGAGGTGCTTGATTTAGATTAGAGTAAGATTGAGAATTTGATGCTTGAGGATGAGAGTATTGATTCACATTCTGAGGATAGAATGAAGAATCGTAACCTTGAGAATTCTGATTTTAATTTTGGAGATGTGGGGGAACATACTTTACTTGGTAACCTTGAGTTTAAGGAGGGTTTGTACCGTCTCCTTGATTTCTTCATGCAAAGTTTGGATGATTTTTCCACCCCGGATTATAAGTATTGGAATAAGGGTTGTTCCCTTGATGAATGAAAACTGCATTTGCTTGCTCTTGAGACTTACTTGGTATGATTTGTCCAAGAAGACAATTTGAAGTATGGTGAGCATAACTAGAACAAGTCATGCACATTTCACTAGAATGATGAGGATAAGATTGAATTGCCAGTCCTTAATTCAAAAGGAATATGTTAAACCTTTGAGTAAGATTTTTGACCTCGGCGGTAATTTTCATAGAAGTGTCTATTTGACATAGAGCTTTCTTTTCTCCCATATTTGTTAAGTGACCCACCCTAGAAGATGAAGACCTATGCATTGAGTTTTCACTCATATTTTCAAAGAGATGCCAAATTTCATCTTCATTTCTTTCTATATAGCTTCTACCACAGGAAGCATCAACAATGCCCTTATTAGCATCGGATAAACTTGAAAAGAAACATTGAACTAATTGCCAGTTAGAAATGTCTTCATGTAGACACTTCCGTATCAAGTCATTCAAACATTCCCATGCTTCATGAAGGGGTTCTCCTTCTTTTGGTACATTTCACAAATGAAAGTTCTCATTGAATCGGTTCGAGTTGCGGGGTAATACTTCTTTAGGAACTCTTGTTGAAATTGTGCCCAAGAGGTGATTGTATTTGACCACAAGTTGTTAAACCAATATTTAGTTTTATCTCGAAGAGTGAAAGGGAAAAGCTTCATTTTTAGGACTTCTTTCAGAACATTCGTGATTTTCACGGTGAAATAAACTTCCAAGAATTCATCTAAATGTTTATAAGGTCCTTCATTGCTCAACCCATAGAAAAGGGGGCACATGTTAATAGTGGAAGCCTTAATCTCATAATGATGAGCACGGAAATTTGGCAATTGAATGCAAGTGGGTGCATTATATTGATTTCGAGTATAACGATCCCTAAGGACCATTGGAGGATTGAGAGGATGGTACCTTGTTGAGTGACAAGTCTCTTTCTATATGATAGAAAACTGACTTTTTACTGCGAGAGGTCACTTCGCAAGGTCAAAATATGAATGTGGTTTCGGAAGCCTTTAAAAGTCAAATTTACATTTATAAAACCACTACTACAACTAATGAAGTATAGTGAGTAAGGATTGTCTACAGAGATTATACATATTAGAATTTAATTTCGACTTTAATATATCAATTGATTGCAAGGAAAGATTAGTTGATTACTTTAGAAAATAATTAATTAAAATGCAATTAAAATAAACTAAGTTGAGATAGGGATTTAAGATATGAGAAGTGAGGTCTTGGGGTCTATTGGAGTTGTCACCAAGCTTGTTCACCAAACCACACAATTTCAACTAATTTGGGAAAAACCTTCTTGTGAACAAAATGCGACTACCAATTGCAATATTTAGCATGAACCATCAAATTCATGTATGAATTGTCTACTTAACTGACAAATAAACTAAGTGTAGCACAACCCATCAATTCTAAGCATGACCCATCAAATTAGTAACAATTGTAGCACACATCAATCTAGAGAATCATAGAATTTGCAATAATAAGCCATGGAATATCAAATCAAGTATATATTGTCTACCTACCTACAAGCATGAATTAAATTGCAGAACAACCCATCAAGTATAAGAATAATCCATCAAATTAATTGACAAACCCATCTAACAAAAACTATGTCTAGCCATCACTAGATTCTCAATCAACCACACATAAACATGCAATTAATATAGAAAAACTAGTGTAAAGATCAATTCCCGAATAATCACACATAAGACAACATGTAATCATATAGAGAATTAGTAGAAAGAATTAATACATAGAAATTTAAGGAGAACCCAAGATTTATTAAATTCACAAGGCTAAAACACTAATCACAAGATATTATTCCCCAAAAAGTATGAAAAGATAGAGGTTTAGATTACAAACTTGGGGCTCATTCAAGCCCCAAGGAGAAGTCTAGCCAATCATGGAGGAGGTGGGTGTGATCTTGGAAGCCTCAAGAGAAATCCCCAAACATGGCTCCATCTTCTTCCTCTTCTTCTTTGTTGGATTTTAGAGAGAGTGTGTGTGTTGATCTTAAGATATGTTTTTAGAGCCTCCACTCTTCTCTTTTCTTCTAACCTTAATCTCTAACTTTTCTAAAGAGAGAAAATAAAATTATAATAAAATAAAATTGAAGACAAAAGATATTTTACAAGATGAAAAGATATATTACATGATGGTTCAATTCCCCTTTTATAAAAGGTCCTTGGAATAATGAACAAGTCAGAAAATAAGCCCTCAAAATATCTAATCCTGTAACTATGAGGTAGGTAGAGTTCGGGCGCGCTGGAATAAAATAGCTCCCTTCCAGCACATTTTCGATCGATCAAAGAAATCTTTGATCATCGAAACTTCAATCAATCCAAAATATATTTGATCGATCGAAGAAATCTTCGATCCATCCAAATTTTCAGCATTTTTGACCTTTTTTTGGATTTTTCTGAAATCTTCTAGGAACTTTTGTTTAACTCCAAAAAGGTTGTAATAGACCATATTTACCCCATTTGAACCTTATTGACCTGAAATAGGTAATAACACAAATAAGTACATAAGATATAAAAATAAGATAGATGATTGGACTAGAATACCCTAATTTGAGCACTCATCACACCCCCAAACTTAAATATTGCTAGTCCCTAGCAATGAACTACAAGGAAAAGAAAGACAAAAACAACTATAAACTAGAAAGCAATAAAAGGATAACGCTACTTTTGTAGCGAACACGATTGCATTTAGCGGATGCAACAAGCCTGTTAAACCCTTAAGTTCCCCCAAGTAGACGAGTGAAGTCTCGTGAGGGTTTCCAAAAATGATACCCATAAACATTGAGCTCTTTCTCACAAGAGAGGAACCAATATACAAAATAAGCATTGAAAGAAAACTACCTTAAGTATGCAATTTTTCAACCTTTTCCAAGCAATCTCTCAAAATTTCAACATCAAGCAACCAAATATGGTCCTCCACACATCAAGGCAATGATTATGCAAATCAAAACAACACTAGAATCCTTTTTGAGCGAACCGGCATCAAATATGTTGCTATCTAAGTGAACTAAAGAAATGATCACATCCTTACCCTCAAATTAGCACACAAATCTAGTATTGATTATCAAAACAAAGAGTGGACCTTTTATTAAAGCTTTATTGTTCTAGGTGTGCTTATTTATTTTTTTATTTTTAATTTTTAACTATCCTAGAGGATCAAAGATGGAAGCATGGTGCAATGTAATAATTTATTAAGCTTTCTAGCGATCTATGAGGTTGAGTGTTAGGTCAATGACTCTCAAACTAGACGGCTTTAGGACATTAGGTGTTTAAACACCCCTAAGGACTTACAAGCTCAAATCGACTAGACTACAAATCAAAACAACCTCTATCTAATCATTTCTCACTTCTCACCTTTTTGGGAGCAGTCCTCACTTTTTTATTTGCTTTTGCAACTTTTTTTTTATATATTTTTTTCAAGTTATTAATCTAGAGTTTGGGCCCTCCACCTTTTGCCGCGAGAAATTCAGTGCTTAATGAGGCTAGAATCCCGGCTACTCAATGAAAAGAGTTTGTTATCCACTTTTGTCAAAATGAAAGCTTTCAATGCATTACTAACTCAATTCGGATATAACCAATTGAATAATCAACAAATCATGTACCCCACAAATGAATGCTAGTGTACGCCTGTGCTAGTGTAAAATCCTAGAGTGAATCTCAAAACAATCACAAAATCAAAATGATATGGACCACAAATGCAAGCAAGATATCAATCTTTCAAAAAATTTACTCCTAAATGACATCCATGAAGTATACAAGGAGTATTGGACTCTCAAGTCAAGCAATTTTTAAATTCTAAGTATCATGGTCCTCAAAAGATCAAAATCATAGCTCAAATGGATCCCAAATCTCAATCTTGCAATTTAGTCTCAAACTTAAGTAGAATGCAACAAAGTCACCTTACCCTCAAACTTAAACCGCACATTGTCCTCAATGTGCAATGAGAACAATGGAAAAGATGGAAAGAATATACCATGGTGGCAAAGACATGAAGCTCAGTAATGATCCATTGGGAAAGAGTGCACTTCCAAACTTGGAATCAACAACCTATTTGAATAACCACACTAGCAAACTCACATCAAATATCAAATGGGATAAAGATAACCAAATCAAACATTCTAAGGCAATATAGCACAAAAGGAAACATAGATATGAGATCCAGCCAAAAAGAAAATATGAAAGTAGCATGACTACACATAAAGGCACAACGGTAAAAAAAAATAATAATAATATTTTTCATTTAATGAAAGCAAGTATATACAAAATGCAAGAAAATCAAAGGATAAAATGAATGAATAAAATACAAAAAGAAAAATAAAGAAGGTAAAAAGTAATGAAAAAATATGTACAATGCAAGAAATGAAAAACAAAAAAGTAAGAAAGAATGCAAGAACAAAATAAAGAAAAATGAAATTAAAAACTCTTTCTTTTTTTTTTTTTTAGACATAACAAGTATGTACACACACACAAAAATAAAACAAATAAACATGCAAGGAATGAAAATGCAAGGTAATAAAGAATGCAAAATTTCTTTTTCTTCTTCTTCTTCTTCTTTTTTTTTTTTTTTTTTTTTTTTTTTCCCCGCTTTGATTGATCGAAATTTACTTTAATCGATCAAGCTGGGCCATGTTCGATCGAAAACATGAACATTTTTGCCTTGGGATCAAAAATTTCCGATGCAATTCCAATCGATCGAAATTATTTTCGATCAATTGAGGCCATTTTCGATCGGTCAGAATAAGCGTTGATCGATCGAAAAAGTCTTCGATCGATCGAACTGCTTGGGCACAAATTGCTGAATTTCGAAAACATTTCTAAGGCCCCAAAATGCATGAATATGGTCTAGAAACCTGATTTTTGATAATGAAGTGTAATGGAAAATATCTAGACGCAGCAAGAAATGAAAAATAAAAAGAAATAGGGAAGGAATAAAGTTGTGAAACTCTACAAATACTAGTCTTTAATGTCTCTAGCAATACGTTGGGTCGACTCACTAGTCGAAAGTATCAAAGATTGGATATGAAACATCCTTATTGACTTCTTTTTCATTTTCTCATTTAATACCTCACTTACAACAATATACACATCCTCCAAAAGAATGACTTGAAAAGAAATTATAAAAGATGCAATTTGTTTCCTTTCAACCACGGTCTTGAAACTAAAATCAATGATGAGCGGCCTTGCACTTGGCAAGGCAAAGTGTTTCAAAGACTCAATTGGGTTAATAGGAAACACCCTCTCTTCATCCTTTTTCTCTTCCTAAAAAATCACCACTTCTTTACCTTCCAAGTTAGCTAGGGAGTCCATTAGAGAGTTCACTTCATTTTTGGAGCTCAAGGTTAAAACCACAATTTTTATACATTTCAAAAAGGCATGTCTCAAGAGGGTCATTGGAGATAATAGAAGGAAGGCCCTCTTCAACAAGTTCCTCCTCCTCCTCTCCTACCTCTATAGTGGTCAACATCTCCTTACTCTCTAAAGTAGCAATGGTCGGGATAAAATCATAATCAAAACAAGGAAAGTCCTCATTAATCATATTGTGCTCTATTGGATTAGCCATTAACTCATTTTCCACTTCCTCCTTTATACAAGATAGAGTGCTAGGCATTAGTTCACTTGTCTCATCCTCCTCTTCACTCTCATCATCTTCATCAATATAAATTGAAGTACTTGCCATTTTTTCATTTGCCTTTTCCTCCTCCTCTTGACGAGAAAAAGTACTTGCAATTTGCTCAACTTGAGCTTCAAGCTTGGCTAAGATTTGAGAATGTGAATTAATTCTTGAGTTTGTGAATTAAGCCCATCAAGTAGAGCTAACACTTTTTCTTGAAACTCAGGTGAATAAGGTGATGGAGGTGGTTCTTTATAAAATGGTGGGGGAGGGTAATAGTTACAAGGAGGATTAAAAGAGTGATTAAGTCCATGATAAAATGATACATGTTGAACATTAGTCTCAATCTCATAAGAATTAAAATATGATGGAGGAGCATAAGGTGAAGGGATGTAATTTCCCTCCAAACTTGGATCAAACAATGGCTCCATTCACATTAAAAATCCAAATGCAAGAAAAAATTTTGGCCTCCACACGGGCCGATGCTTGGACAAAAATTTAAGCAATATAATGAGCCTCAACAAGGGCTATCACAAGCATGCAAAGAGGTGCACAATTAAAATACAAGAGTTCCAAGAATTGCTCACAAAGGTCCTTAAGCAACTTTAAATTTTAATATTAGCTTTAATGTAATGACCCGGTCATTTTTCTTCCTTTTTTTTTCTCAGATTTTAACGGATATTTTTTTTCCGTTGTCTTTTCCTTTTTGGGTTCAGTTTTTCATCACTTGATGTCGTCTCGAGTGCTCTAGAATGATTTCCGAGACTATTTTCCTTGGATTGACAACTTCCTTTGGGGATTGTGTCCTTTCCATATTTTATTTTTCCGAACATTATTCACATTTTGTCTTTTTCTCGTTTATCCTTTTTCCTTGCACAACCTCACTTTTTGTGCTCGGATTTGATTCCGGTTTTGCATGCATTTATGATATTTGATTTACATGATAGAGGTATTTTTACTTTTCTAGAAAAACATGTTGATTGCTTACTTCTTTCATAAAGGGGCATTAATGCATACTTTAGTGTAATTATTCTTAACTTGTGGGGTTTTAGTGTAATTAAATAAAGTAATTATTTTTCATCTTGGGACCATTTGGTAATTAAATTTGGAAGATATTTTCAAAAATGACCTTTTTGTAATTTTTGAAAAGTGTGACAAGTGTCACACTCTCATTGGTCCACTTGTTGACATTTGTATGGAAACACTTTAATGCATTGGATGATGACATTTGGAGGGTGAGGATTCACCCACTTGTTGGCCTAGGATTAATGCACTTGTTGGCTTGGATGGTTGACAAGTGTGGGTGTGGGATTAAGTCTAGGAAGGAGTCATGGATTGGTGACAAGTGTAGGTTCACAATTTAGTCTTGCAAATATCTTTGGGCCACTTTGGGATTATGGTTTTAAAGGAGGGTTTTTGTGCAATTGACCATAGATGTGTGTGTTGACCATTGTGTAAGAGCACATAGTGAGTGGAGGATTTCTATTTCCTCCACTTACGCTTAACCACATTATTTCATTCTCTTCCTTACAAGAAAACCCTAGCCTCCATGGATGGAGCTTGAAGCCTTAGGCATTGACCGTGATCTTTGAGGCCCTTCCACTTACTTTAGACCATAAAGCTTGGAATACTTTTTATTCCCCTCATCCTCCTCTTCAAAACCCTTGAAGGATCTAGCCTAACTCCTAGTTTTGCTTTGGTATCTAGTGATTCAATTCTCTAGTGAGGTATTGATCTATTATTTTGAAGTATTTTTATGTCATTATTGAGTGTTTTACATGCATGGAAGAGGACTTGTATTTTGCCTTTAAACTGTTTTAACTTAAAATTAATCTTGTCAAATTAAGTATAGAATATGAAAATATACTCAATTAGCTTTCATTTAGTTTTCATTTCATGTAATTTGGATTTAAAATGAATTAGTTATGAATTTTTGAAGTTGGCAATTTAAAGTTTTTCCTTTTTGGTTTGGAAATGAATTTTTATGTGGAGTTGTGTTGCTTCAATTGCCTTGAAATTTTTACTGGAACTTCCCCCATGGGTTTTACACTGCTCAGAATTTTTTCACGATTTTAGAGTATTTCTAATTTTTTTTAAAAATCCGAAACTATCTGCTGTCCATGTTTTTATTACAGCAGGAAAATATATTTTTAGATGATTTATTTCACTAACCTTTTGACATTCGATCATGGCTTAAATTTTCAATTTTAAACTCTCATATGTTTACTTCCAAAATAAATTAGGTTTGCCCAATTTGGATATCAATTGAATTTTTCATGAATTTTCAAAGTTGGAAGCTACAGACTGAAAATGTGTTTTCTGGGCAGAATTTGTTTCAAAGTTGTGGGTCAAAACTGTTTCAATTGGGAAAATATTTTATTAAACTAAATTAATATTATTAAATTACAGTATTTAAGCTTTCATTGGGCTTTGGATTCATTCAATTTGGGTTAGAATTGAATTTTATATGAATTTTACAAGTTGAAGGTAGCAAGCTGAAAAATCTGTTTTACAGACCGAAAATTTGGGGCAATTTCATTTCGGTGGTAATTGGGATTTTCATTCCAATTTAGGTAGGGAATTGTGGAGGGAAAAAAAACTCCCTCCAATAAAAAGCGCACACGTCACCACTACCCATATCTACATTCCAAGGACATATAAGGCCCATCATGCTCAAGCCCAAATTGAGGGTATTTACAGCCCAAGACCATTGTTATTTGTCCTCCAACTTCCATCAAGGCCGAATCAAGAAGTCATCAGCCCAGCTTATGAATATTTAACATCCGGCCTGTTACTCAAGCCCAGCCGGATCAAAATATATTCAGCCCAGTTATTCAAGAATGCACAAGTCCTACCAGTTGAAGGATTTACTGTAGAAGGAAAACTCTGAGATAGGAAGTTCTGTACAAGGCAAATTCTATGTATGGAAAATTCGACAATAGAAAGAACTCTATTAGAAAAGAATGTTTATATAAAAAGAATTGGAGGGCAAGCAACGCGAGTCCTACCATAATTTTGCAATCTTTTGTATATAAATAGAGGCTAAGACCTCCAATAAAGCGATCAAGCAATTCTACGCTTCTCGATATACTGTTCTTGTTTATTTTCATTATTTGTTGAGTGAGTTGTTTTATTTTTCTCAATCATTATTGGTTGAGCGAAATTCTGCACCTACACTTTGGCGCCGTCTGTGGGAAATGTATAAAAATATACTCCCACTTGTTCTTCAAATCAAATCCTTAGTCGTGTCTGGAATGTCAAACGGAGAGTCAGCAATGAATCAACAGATAGAATTGATGCAAAAGATGTGAGAAGAGTTTTTGCACCAATTTGAGACACTCCGGCAAGCAAACAATACGAGTGTCGCCCAGATAGCTGCGCTTCAGCAGCAGACTCATACGTTGCACACGGCCATGGCCAGGCTAACGCCACAACCACCACCAGGCGATGCTGCAGCACCACCCCCCACCCAGAATTTACCTCCGGTTCACGAGCCTCCAGCCAACGGGACACCACCCAACGGGGCTCGACTTAACGAGGTTCAGCAAAAGCAAGGGACGAGGTCCGAGGCGATTGCTTCGGATAATCTCCCGCATCGCACACAGGACGAACAGGCCGAGTCCAGCCATAGGCTTACGGTATGGTCCAATGGCGTTCCAGATGGTGCACGCGTACAAGATGCCTTCGACGAAAAGAAGCTCTTAAGAGTTCAGACACCAGCCGAGATGGCTAGAGAGCACAAAAACTCCTTGGTCAAGACCCCCTTTACTGACGAGGTGTACCTTGTGGAGAGACCAAAGAAGTTCACTATGCCATCCTTCACCCAGTTCGATGGGGCAGGAGACCCCTCTCGGCATCTCGATCATTATGCGCAAAAGATGGCACTCGATGATCATAACGATCCGTGGATGTGTAAGGTTTTTCCTACCAGTTTAACCGGAGCAGCGTTAGAATGGTTCAGGAATAGGCCACACAAGTCTATCCCTGATTATGAGACCTTGTGCACTATGTTCTTAGCCCAGTATTGCGGAAATAAGAAGCAGAAGAAAAGTATCGCCAGCCTTTTCACCATAAGGCAAAGGAAGGGAGAAACTCTGCAAGATTTTTTATCCAGGTTTAACATGGAGGCCTCAGAGATAGCAGATTGCCACCCTGCCACGGCAATCGAAACATTTAAGTTGGCAATGATCCAGGGAACCAAGTTTCACACATCCTTGGTCAAATATTCCCCCCCGGATATGCAGACTTTGAACGCTAGGACACAAATCTACATTCGGTTGGAGGAAAACGTAGCCCACCGTGCACAGCACGCTACCCTCGTCACAGTGGAGAACAAGTCTCAAGAGAAAGCTGCGAGCATAAGGATGCAGAAGGTTCCTCATACCGCCACGCAAGTCACCCAAGCGTCTGAGAAGAGGCGAAGGACAGAGGATAGGCTTACCCCTCTTCGTACTACCTTGGCGCGCCTATTCCAAGAGAATAAGACTAGGTTCGCAACTCGTCAGCCCATGAAACAACCCTTGGAGCAGAGGGACAAAAGCAAACATTGTGCCTACCATAGAGACTATGGGCATACCACCAATGACTGTAGGTCCCTACAGCGACAGGTAGAAAGCATGATAGCGAGAGAGAGTTGGTGGAGTATCTCACCACGAAGGAGCACGTAAAACCTCGGGAGGTTAATCCTCGACGGGTAGAGGGCGGTCAGGTAAAGGTTATCCGTGCTATATACGGAAGGTCAGAGGATGATGAAGAGTCTGAAGAGTTGTACAGATCCAGGCTAAGAGAGGCTCATAAGTTACGAAGATTGTCTTCGGTAAACATGGTTGCACCAGGCAGCATCAATATTGGATTCGGTAACAATGATCTTTCTAGAGTCCAGCGCCCGCATGAGGACCCCTTGGTCATCAGCCTCCTGGTAGCGAATTATATAATCAGAAGAGTGCTGATAGATCTTGGAAGTAGCGCCAACATCATTACAAAAACAGCTTTTGATCAGTTGGGGGTTTCACCATCGTCCATCAGGCCAACTTCCAGCCCCCTAATGGGATTTGATGGTACTAAGGTGAATCTGCTTGGGGTGATCGATCTATCCGTTACTGCAGCAAAGAGGACTCTGAAGGAGAACTTTGTCGTGACGGAGATTCATCCATCTTATAACCTCATTATGGGGAGAGGTTGGATCCATCGTATGAACGGAGTCCCCTCTACCCTTCATCAAGTAATGAGGTGTTTATCCCCAGATGGCAGGGAAGTCATCGACCTCTGGGGAGACCAGGTGGCTGCAAAAGAATGTTACATGCTAACGCTACATGAGCAAAAAAGGCATCGAAATCACCTCAATTAGAGGCGAATCCCAAAGGCGCAATCAAATAGCAGTTACAATATCCTCTGCCCAAGTATCTCAAGGCAGAGGAAGAAGCCGAGGCTGAAGCACCTACCGAGGAGTCCCTCGAAGCTATAGAGGTAGTCCTTGGAGACCCTCAGAAGATCACCTACATTGGCTCATCTTGTACAGCCGAAGAGAAGGAAGCAGTGATCAGGGTCATTCGGGGCAATTAAGATGTCTTTGCCTGGGATCACTCGGACATGGTGGGGATCGATCCTATGGTCTCATGCCATAGTTTGAGGGTTAACCCAGAATTCAGGCCTGTCAAGCAGAGGCACCGACGGTTCGCATCTGAACGGAATCGCATAATAGCCGAGGAAGTAAATAAGCTATTACAAGCAGGATTCATTCGAGAGGTGCAGTACCCACAGTGGCTCTCAAATGTGGTAGTCGTTCAAAAGAAGAATGGGAAATGGAGGGTATGCGTAAATTATACCAACCTTAACAAAGCTTGCCCGAAAGATAGCTTCCCTCTGCCTAAAATTGATCAAATGGTGGATGCTACGACAGGTTATGAGAGGGTCACATTCCTCGATGCATACTTCGGCTACAATCAGATTCCCATGAATCCTGAAGATGAGGAGAAAACCGCTTTCATTACAGAGACGGGCACTTACTGCTACAGAGTGATGCCTTTCGGCCTAAAGAATGCCGGAGCCACCTACCAGCGACTTGTCAATAAAATTTTCAATAATCTGCTGGGGAACACAGTTGAAGCCTATATCGATGATATGGTGGTCAAGAGTATACGGAAAGAGGACCACCCGAAGCACCTCCAGGAGGTCTTTGATACTCTCAAAAGGTACAGTATAAAGCTGAACCCCACCAAGTGCTCCTTCGCCGTCTCATCAAGACAGTTCCTCGGGCACGTCGTAAATAAAAGAGGAATAGAAGTAAGCCCAGCTCAGGCAAAGGCTCTCATACAGAACCAGGAGCCAAAAACCCGCAGGGAAGTGCAAGTTCTAACCGGCCGAATTGCGGCTCTTAGCCGGTTCATATCCCAATTATCTGATAAGTATAAACCTTTCTTTGATGCTATTCGATCCAAAAGCAAAGATATGTGGGGACCTCAGCAGCAGGAAGCTCTCAATCAATTGAAAAGCTACATGACGAAACCCCCGATCCTTTCTGCTCCAACGCCCGAAGACACTCTCATCCTGTACTTAGCAGTATCAGCTGTAGCAACGAGCGCTGTGTTGATCAAAGAAGGAGGCAAGTTTCAGCACCCAATCTTTTACACAAGCAAAATGATGAAGGATGCCGAGACACGGTACAGCAAGACGGAAAAGGTAATCCTGGCGTTAATTTATGCCAAGAGGAAACTTCGACATTACTTCGAGTCTCACAGCATAGTGGTACTCACAAATCACCCTATACGAGCTATCCTAGCTAAACCAGACCTGTCTGGTCGAATTACAAAATGGGCTATTGAACTTAGCTCTTTTGACATCACCTATGCACCGAAGGTATCTCACAAGGGGCAGTCAGTAGCGGATTTCCTACTAGAGTACGAAGATCAACCTAAGGAACCGACACTTTAAGAGCCATACTGGAAGTTACGGGTTGATGGCTCTTCCAACCAGAAAAGGGCAGGGGCCGGGATTGACATCACAACACCCGAGGGTACCAAGCTGCAGCAGTCAATTTTGCTAGATTTCCTATCTACTAATAACGAGGCCGAGTATGAGGCGTTGCTCGCCAGACTTCGGTTAGCTAAACAGCTACAGGTACGGTGTTTAAAAGTTTTTAGTGACTCACAGCTTGTGATCAATCAAGTGACAGGGCAATATTCTCCCAAGGAGGAACGTATGAAGTCGTACAAAGATGCTGTAGAGAGTGTTATCCGGGAGTTCGATCAAATCGAGTTCCATCAGGTACCACTAGATGAAAATGCCGAAGCAGATCGATTGGCCGCAGCCGCATCATCTTCAGATGACGAGTTGATTCGGCTTGTTCCAATCGATGTTCTCGAAGAACCCAGCATTAATCCCCGGCAAGAGGTGATGGTGATCCCGAAAGTACCGCGCGAGCCTTGCTGGATTGATCCAATCGAGGCCTACCTCAAGGAAGGAGTTCTCCTGAATCAGAAAGCTGAGGCAAGGAAGCTTAGGCTTACCGCGCTAAGTACGCAATCATCAATAACCAGTTGTACCGAAGGTCATTCTTCGGTCCCTATCTCAAGTGTTTAACCCCTACTGAGGCTCTCACAATTCTAAAACAAGTTCATGAAGGAGATTGTGGAAACCACTCCGGAGGAAGATCCCTTGCACACAAAATTCTAACCCAAGGTTATTTCTGGCCATACTTAGCTCGGAATGCCGAGGAATACTCAAGAAGATGTGACAAGTGTCAGCGCCATGGTCCAATAAAGCACCAACCTGCTGAAGATTTGCACACCATGGCTAATCCATGGCCGTTCGCCCAATGGGGGATTGATATAGTAGGACCATTACCCAAAACCATGGAAAAAAAAGGAGCATGTGCTTCTGGCTACGGATTACTTCACCAAGTGGGTGGAAGCTGAAGCCTTCTCTAGCGTCACCCACGAAGAAGTAAAGCATTTCATTTGGAGCAACATTATTTGCCGGTTTGGGGTACCAAAAGTCATCGTAATGGACAATGGTAAGAACCTCGATAACAGAAGTACAAGGAAGTTCTTTAGCGAACATGGAATCCTGCAAAAATTGGCTGCAGTTAGTCATCCATAGGGCAATAGGCAAGCTGAAATAACTAATCGCACGATATTCGGGTGCTTAAAGAAAAAATTGGAGAAATTGAAGACAAAGTGGTACGAGAATCTCACTCAAGTGCTCTGGGCCTATCGAACCACTCCAAGACGACCCACGGGAGAAAGCCCATTTGCTATGGCATATGGATCCAAAGCTGTCATTCCTACCGAGTCCATAATCCCAACCCTTCGGACATCCTTGGTACTGGAGGGGAACAATGAGCAACAACTCGAACATAGCCTTGATCTGGTGGACGAAGGGAGAGATGCAACAGCAATTCGTCTCGCGGCATACCAACAGCAGGTGTGTAACAGTTATAACAAACCCGTCAGATTCAGGAGCTTTGTGGTAGGCGATTGGGTTTTGAAGCAGGAGACAGCTCATGTAAAGAAACTGGAACCTAATTGGACCGGACCCTACAGGGTTACCGAAGTAGTGGGGAAAGGAGCATATCGTTTGGCCGAAGCTGGCGGACGTCCCATTGCGCGTCCTTGGAACGCAATACACCTGAAAAGGTATTTCCATTAGTTAAGTTTGTCCATTTTGCTATAACTTCTTCACAAATAAAGCTGCGTATGTCCACAGTCAGCCAAACTTCTCTTTATTTTGCTTTTATATTCAGTACAACTTTCCTCTATTTTTGTTTCTTTTTATAAAAATAGGGGGCCATACTACTCTATGATTATGCGATTTTTATGCGTGCATGGCATTCGTCTGATTTTTTCAAACAAAAACAAAAAACAACAAAAAAAACAACAAAACATGAGTTATGGCCTGTGCTTAAACCTTTCTATCCCACATCGACAAAAAAGTATGTGCCACATTCTGTTATATATGGAAATATTCAAATAGTTAATCACGGTGTAATGAGGGCTCACTGGTATTGAAGGCTGTCAAGCTCAATACCAGAGGCATTCCTTACACCAACCTTTTTAACAAAATTCAGTCTATGTCCCACATCGGATAGAAATAGAAAAGAAATGTGGTTCATATATGCGTGGTCCACAACATTTGGTTGCTAAGAAGGGAGTATCAGTGGAGGAGGCAGGTCTCCAAAGTCAACAAATGGAAAACTTCACAGCCACTGTTACTCGCTTTCTTGGCCTCTTATCATTTTTGAATCCTCGGCCTCATGATAAGTGGTTTGAGGAAAAATATAAAACAAACCTCCCCGCAGGCTCAACGCCGGGGAGTAATTCATTTAACCTCCCCTCAGGCTCAGCGCCGGGGAGTAGTTCATTCGCCTCGGACCTTGAGTGTCCGGTTCGGCAAAACCTCCCCTCAGGCTCAGCGCCGGGGAGTGATTCATTTAAACCTCCCCTCAGGCTCAGCGCAGGAGAGTAGGTCATTCGCCTCAGACCCTAGGTGTCTGGCTCGGCAAAAATCTCGCCTCGGACCCTAGGTGTCTGGCTCGGCGAAAATCTCGCCTCGGACCCTAAGTGCCTGGCTCGGCAAAAATCTCGCCTCGGACCCTAGGTGTCTGGCTCGGCGAAGATCTCGCCTCGGACCCTAAGTGTCTGGCTCGGCGAAAATCTTGCCTCGGACCCTAAGTGTTCGGCTCGGCGAAAGTCTCGCCTCGGACCCTAAGTGTCCGGCTCGACAAAACCTCCCCTCCGGCTCCACGCCAGGGAATGTATAATTCGCCTCGGATCCTAAGTGTTCGGGACAGCTTCGGACCATAAGTATCCTATTCAGCACTAGTCCTCCACGATTCAGTGCCGAGGGATAATTCGCCTCGAATCCTAAGTGTCCGAGACAGATTTGGACCCTAAGTGTCCTATTCAGCAATATTCCTCCACACTCAGTGCCGAGGAATAATTCGCTTTAGACCTCTGGTGCCCGGATCAGAACTCTTTCCTCCGGACTCCAAGTGTTTAATACCCTGTGGATGCGGATATATTATAAGTTCATCATGATCCACCCCACATCAGGAACACACGAGAAGGAAAGAGTATGTATACGTCTACTGCAGGCAAGTAAAAGGCAAAGAGGGTTCATTTAACAGTTAAATCATTGTCCATATGAATCATCCTGCGATATCAACTAAACTGTTAAAAGGATCTCCTTCTTCCCACCATCCTTGCGTTTTCGTGGATAGCATAAATCCGAAGCATAAAGACAATGTTTATTGTTTAAACACATTACCAGTCAGAGAAATATGAACAGTATCAAGAGCATACAGCATAAACAAGTCAGGTAAGCCTGAAACAAAAAGTTATATTCATTATCCCAAACAGGCTGTCCATAAAAACAAAATACATGGTTCTACTTCCTCTTCGGATCGAAGGGAGTAGATTCAAAAGCATCCACTACATTAGGACTTGGGGTAAGAGGAATTGAAGCCGCAGGAGCAGACGAGCTAGTAGTACCCTTCAGGTGCGCCTTCACCATCTCGGCAAAGCGGATTTCAGCTTCCAAAGCCTCTGGCCCTTCATCATATGGGAAGTGCACCCCCACCTGCTTGTCAAAAGCTTCCGGATCCATCGTCTTAGGGCCTGAGCCCTGATTATAGCCAGACCGGAACGCTTTAGCACTAGCCAGGTGTGCCAGACAGGAGTAGCGCCCCTGCATTTGCTTCCCCGCCTTGAAGCAAGTAGTAAGAGCCTCGGTCAGGCGTTGAACTTCGGCCTGAAGAGAATCCACCTTAGCCTCGGAGGCTGACAACTGCCTCTTATACGCATCCTTGGCTTCAGAAGCTATCTTCAGATTAGTAGAGGCAGTAGTGGCTCTCTTCTTTGCATTGTCAAGATCCTTTTCCAGCTTCTTGATGGAGAGGGATTGAGCTTCAGCAGTGGCGCAGAGGGCCATGGTGTGTTATAGACTCTGTTTAACAGGAGAGTAAATATAAGCATAAGTAGAAACATAAGCAAGCAAGAGTAACATAATTATGAAGGAGCAATGCAAACCTTTATGGCCCGGACCGGGGCAGAGGGGAGTAGTTGTTCCAACCCCATTTGGCTGATGGCTTCCTCGTCCTTTGGGAGCCACATTCCTCGAGCCACCGCCAGTGCAGCCGAAGGGTCTGTAATCACAGAATCCCCTGAGTGCAGGACTGACCTGTCAACCCTGGTGAGGAAGGAGTCCAAGGAGCCCCAGTCTCAGCCAGAACAAAGGCCCTGACTTCATCTTCAGGTTCGGCCTCTCCAGCTTTTTTCCCTCTACTCTTAGAGGGGACTTTGCCCTTGCCAAAGGATGAGGGGTTGAGGCGAGATTTCTTCATTGGTGGTTCCTCAACCTCCACCTCATCCTCAGTTGATCTAATAACAACCAAGGGTTGGGCATCTTCGGCTTTCTTTTTTAAAGCCTCAGCCCTCCGTACCTCCTCCTCAGTCATGGGGAAACTGTCAAAGGATGGTAGAGACAGATCCATGAGGTCTGCAGCAACAACACTGGAGGCAATATCCTTGAGGTTTGAAGAAGTTAGTAGGTCCTCAATAGGCGAGGGGTCACACCAGACTCGTTCCTCAAGAAAAGAAAGTCTGTTCCTTGCTGCGGAGGATGGGAATGTAGCTGAAAAAACACCAAGAAACTCATAAGTACGGCGAAACATTAAGACTTGGCAAGGAAAACAGCCAGAACACTTGGTATGAAGGGAGGTTAAGTATTCTATACCTAATTTCCTGAACTTGCGCGGGATGGGGAGCGTAATTGATTGGGGCACGAACCATTTTCCTTTAACTATAACCATCCTTTTTTTCCACTTCTTTTCGGATGAAGGAAGGTTCGTGCATATCCTTTGATGAAGGGGAGAGGTAAAAAAGAAGGGACCAGGCTCGGTCCCATGCTTAGATATATTGTAAGTAAGCAGAAGGTCGGCAAGGGTCAAATCCAGAGCCTCTAATTTCCGGCGCACCAACAGTGCCGAAAGGATGCGAAAGAAATTAGGGTTTAGCTGAAGGGGGGCAAGACCCAGCTTATTGAAAACTAAATGATAGAAGGGATGAAGAGGGAATCGGAGGGCGTTAAGATGCCCCACCGAAAGAAGCAACTCATCCTCCTCAATTCCCTCGCCGGAGGTAAATTCGGCACCCTTGGGATATTCTGCAATTTCTACTCCCTCAGGAATATCAAATTCTTCCATTACCGAAGCAGTAGAGAACTTGATGTGGCAAATAGAGATGATTGCTTTCTTCTCTTCATGAGTAAGAACATAATCAGAGCCTGAGGTGGATGTCTCAGTTAGAAGAGGGGAAGTACCTAATGGATTCAACAAAGGGTGATCTGTAGAAACCCTAGGAGGGGGAGCCCTAATGCAAACGGGGGAAGATGAAGGTGTGGATTCAGAATCCCCAAGGTCTATACGTTCGGGAGTAGATGAAGTACTCATAATGAAAGATTGAAGAGAAAGATGCGAGACTAACCTGACAAAGCGATGGAATGAAGAACGCAGAAGTGCAGCAAGGGCAAATGTAACTCTTACAAAATCTTATATGATGAAGTAATAATGAAAGACCTCGAACCGTTTCTGAAGCAAAGTAAAAAACCGGTTTCAATTCCCTCTTTAATAGGAGCCGTCACTCAATTAAAAACGAAATTTGGGGCAAAGTGTGGAGGGAAAAAAAACTCCCTCCAATAAAAAGCGCACACGTCACCACTACCCATATCTACATTCCAAGGACATATAAGGCCCATCATGCTCAAGCCCAAATTGAGGGTATTTACAGCCTAAGACCATTGTTATTTGTCCTCCAACTTCCATCAAGGCCGAATTAAGAAGTCATCAGCCCAGCTTATGAATATTTAACATCCGGCCTGTTACTCAAGCCCAGCCGGATCAAAATATATTCAGCCCAGTTATTCAAGAATGCACAAGTCCTACCAGTTGAAGGATTTACTATAGAAGGAAAACTCTAAGATAGGAAGTTCTGTACAAGGCAAGTTCTATGTATGGAAAATTCGACAATGGAAAGAACTCTATTAGAAAAGAATGTTTATATAGAAAGAATTGGAGGGCAAGTAACGCGAGTCCTACCATAATTTTGCAATCTTTTGTATATAAATAGAGGCTAAGACCTCCAATAAAGCGATCAAGCAATTCTACGCTTCTCGATATACTGTTCTTGTTTATTTTCATTATTTGTTGAGTGAGTTGTTTTATTTTTCTCAATCATTATTGGATGACCGAAATTCTGCACCTACAGGAATGTTTTAGGATTTTTTGTGTGTTGCATTGTGTGTTTGCCATGGGTATACAACATATATGTAAGCCTTGTATCAAATCTAGAAAGTTAGTAATTTTTATTTCTTTGTATAAGATTTAAAATTTATGATGATGTATAACTTTGATTTGAATTATAACATGCTAGGAAATTATACTTAGATATGTTGGTTAACATATATTAAATTTGGATCATTTGATTAAAAATTACAACTTTTATTTAATATTTATCTTTAGTGAAAGTTTAATTTACATGGTTGTATCAATCATTAAATCAAGTTGAAATGTGGTATTTAAATAGGCCTTGGCATGTTCTCTAACATAGATTAAATTGAGGGCATTTGGAATTGTTTAAAATCTAGAGAAAATTAATTAATTAGCTTGATTAATTTTGTTTTAAGTGTTTTAATCACTTAACTTGTCATTTGATGTTATATATATGATGACCATGACACGTCTTTCAATATATATTAAATTGAGGTTATTTGGATTAACTTGGAATTTAGAGAATTTAACTATTTATATTTAATTAAATTCTACTTTATTACTCCATGGATTTAATTGCATTTTGGAAGTTGTTTCTATATTTAAATCATGGATTTGGATTTGATGTATGTTCACTTGATTACTTTTGAGCATTGGATAACATAGTTGTTACTTTTATATTCATGAGAATATGTTTTTCCTTATTGAATATATTGTTGCTATGTGTAAGGAATTGCACACTTTGTATTTGACATCTTACATACCATAGTAGTTGTGAATTTTGAGCATGTATTGTATAAGTTTCCAAAATTTGGATTGTGCTTGGTAAATAGTTGATATCTTGTATATACATGTTGATATATTTACATTGTTGCACAATTTGTTGATTTTGGAAACTTGAGGATGTCGTTGTTTGGCTACGGCTAAGACTTGGTTCTAGTACGGGGGATTGTCCCTCTATACAGTCTAGTGCGCACATAGGGAGGTTACCCATGGGCTAGTAACCCTAAAGTAACTATGTTATCGGTCTGATCCGGCGTGACGTCCGAGTATCCACTTTGTTTGATTTTGTATTTCATTTCAAGTTGATAAATAGATGATATCGTAACTTGTTGTTCCTTATTTGATTTCCTCTATTGAGCTTAAGATGTAGCTTTGTGAAAGCATGCTTCATGCGTTGTATTGGAAGTTCCATTGTTGGTTACATTGCATCGATATCATAATTTGTGTTTTGATGTTCAAATGTAGTTTAGAAATGACCTTATAGATTCATTTTGAACATAGACATTAGGTGGCATGACCCACACTTGTTGTTTTCACATTTTGGATTTCAAGTTGAAGACTTTGAGAATCTATATCTTGTTGCCTTGTATAACATGTTTCCATGTTGTTTGAATTTCATGAACAATGTGATTATGATAGAAATGATCTAGGTAGCTTAGGATACTCCCTGGGTCTCATCTTGACATAGACGTTAGATGGCATGAGCCCCTTTAACATGTTTCACCATAAAGTGATAAAATTGTAAAATGCTAGGTCGATGCATGCTCATCTCCTACGAATAGCTTTATATTACTCACCCCTACGATACTGGGGCATATTTCAGGTACAGGACTCAGGATTTGAAGATTGCGTTGCTCCTTGGATGGCTTACAGTTTCTAAGTTTCTATTTTATGCAAGTGTTAGCATAAGATGCCTCTTTGTAGCCCTATTTGTTTAAACTTGTATTCGTTGATTCATATATGTAAAGTGTACGTAAGTGCACTATTTTGAATGTATTTAACATGTATGAGATGAGGCCGGAGGCCAATGACATGTATCTCGTTTTCTATGCACTTTTGTTTTCAAAGTTTATTATGAAAATATTGAAAATGTTAAGTCATTGCTTCATAACTTTCGCATCGGGTGTTGGAATTTCATATCTTTTCTGCCCAAACTCAGAATCAAATGAGTCTTGAGTCTAATTTTGTTCATTTTTCATTGTCCTTCCAATGGTGTGTACGGTGGCACCCTTTTCAGTGAGAAATGACCATTTTGCCCTTAGTTCATCTCTTTTCGGGTTAGGCATTCTTGTTTCATTTGCTTGGCTCATTTGAGTTCCGTGGCTTCATGGAGAGTCATTTTGGGACCTTAGCGATGACGTACATCTCTTGAGGTCATTTGGCTTCTTTCGCTTCCGCATTTCGGGTCCGTTATCAGGTCAACTTCCGATTCATCACTAACGCACCGAGTTGAGAAATCCGGGTCGTTACAGGTGGTATCAGAGCTCCTAGGTTTGAATACCTTGGACGACGGGTTTTGGGTGCATATAATGCTTATGTTGCCATGCTCTATGTGTTTATATGCTTCATGATAACATGTTTTGGTTTGATAACATGTTTATATGCTTACGTACTATATGTTATATGCCGTTTGTTTAACATGATTTAATTATTATATAAAGAGCATGACATATGATGTATTCTAGATCAGATTTGTATATGCATAACTGTGTTGCATATTTGGCATGACACGAGATTGGTCATTGAGGCTCGAGTTGAGGTTGATGGTGATTATAGTCACGGTTGTATTATAGTTTAGGTTGTTGTTGACCTAGAGTTGGTTTTGAGGTAGGTGGAGAGACACCTTTTGTTTAGGCTCTCGTGGGGTGAGCCATTAGGCACAACCGTAGTACTGGATTTGTTGATTTTAGGCCATGGATAGGTTTTGGACCTTTTCGAATCCTTGGTTGTTTTGGAAGGTTCCTCTGAGATTGTAATTTTCGTGGGTGGGTACGTTTTGGGCGGGTGCATGGCATTGTCATGCTATCGTACTGGCAAGCTACGAGCGCAGTTCGGATGGAATCAGCGTTGGGTTTTGTTCCGACAGGTGTAGTCTTTTTGATCAATAATGATGATGGTTGTTTTGGAGATCAGTCGTAGTGATCGATTTGGTTATCTGATTGTATGGCTAGAGTTGTCATTTTCTTTGAGTTCTCCTTGCATGATGATGCTTTTGGGGTCAAGTCGATTGATAGATGCTTCGGGTAAAGAGAACATTGCATTGTTAGTGTCACTTGTAGTGTCACCCTTAGATTCAGAGATGGATTGTAAGAGTCTTACCATTGTGGTAAGGGCTCACGTTTGTTTTGAGACAGGTTGTTGTTGCATTGGTTTTTGGAGTCAGTGTATGGCTAGGACTGGTCCTTCCTTTTTACCTAGGCACTCTAGGACACGATGTCCATAGGGTTTATTGTTGCATCACTTTTGTTTTTTGTAGTTTCATTTACTACCATGTTAATAGTATGATTTATGATATTGTGATGCATGAGTAGGTGGAGGTCTATCCACGTTTGCCTTCTTGTTGTGTGGCAATAACATGCCTTTCTTATATGCTTCGGGATGCCATGTTGTTACTGCGCTTTAAGGACATGCTTTTGTGTTTATGTGGAGATGTACAGCATGTACTTTTGATTTTCATCTATGTAAGTAGATTTTCTTTCTGGTAGTTGCATTCCTTGTCATATGCATAACTTTTAGGTTTGGTTTTCCCATTTGTTTCCCTTGGTCACACGTAGTCTGTATGTGGGTTTCCACAATAATTTTGTGCTGGTTCATGTTAGGGACTTCACAAGGAGTGAGTCTCTTCCCTCCATTGCGTTGTGCACTGTTTTGGGGTTGGTTGGTCCATGAGGATCATCGTTGTTGTCTTGAGTCCTTGGTGAGGATTTGATAGATTTTGGTCGACTTACTTCCATGTAGGGGGTGAAGTCGTTGACTTTGTTGTCTTTTATTTCAAAGATGGAGTTGTGGTGTTGTCCTTTTTAGGACTGGTGGTCCCCTTTTTTTCGTGTCTTCCCTTGGGGAGTTCCTGCCGTGGTTGTTGACGTTGTGGTGCTCAAGTGAGTTGATTGGTGTGAGATTATTTTACGGAGACTTATGTCCATATCTTTAAGGATTGTTTGATTCGTGAGGTGAGCTCGATACTCTTTTAAGAATGTCTTTTGGAGACTTGTTCCAGTTTTGGAGGCCTGGATGTGGTTGACTCTTAGGAGGAGTTTTGGAGGATCGTTGTTGGATATGGCTTGCTTGTGGAGTTTTCTCGTCCTAGTTATGACTATGAATGGCCTTGAGGAATCGTAGTTCCAGTAGTTGTTTATAAATGGATCGAAATTGAGGAATTTTGATTTAGCTTGTTGTTGTCAAGTACGATTTTGAGAAACTCATTCTATGACCTTGGTTGTCAAGATTTTGATGTGTGTGCCACTTCGTGGACTTGTATTTCAAGGATCTAGTTATCCGTGATAGGAATTTTGATCCGATGTTTGATTATGGTGAGTAGTCTTATAGTTGATCTATTTTAGGATGATATCTAGGATTTTGGAGATGTTGTTTTGCTTGTCAGACTTTGGATTCGTAATTGATGTTGTTGATAGTAGTGTTTTGAGATGTTAAAATTGTTGGTCTTTTTGTATTGAGCATTTAAGGCCTTAAGCGTAGCGGTACCTATGGCATTGTTGTTAGAGTTTTGGGAATGGCCAGGATGGTCCGGCCGGACATCTTTGGACCATATCTCAACTCTTACAAAATGTTGGTTTCCGTAGTGCTTTTGGTAATGATCATTTTTGACATTGAAGTCATTTGTATCGAGAGGTTTCATAGGTCGACCTAGTGGGGGCAGGTTATGAATTGGTGCTTTATACTGTCATGCTACCGTACAAGTTGTATGCTGTGGGTGGGTGTTAGTTGCCGTCGATGCTACCTTACTGACGAGTAAGTGTGGGCAGACACTAGGAATTGTCATTGCTACCACACATTTGAGTACGTCGTGGGCGGGTTCTGGTCGCTTTCATACATTGCTACCACACATTTGAGTACGTCGTGGGCGGGTTCTGGTCGCTTTCATACTGCCATGTTGTCTTTGTTTAGTACTTTGATTTGATTCATGGATATCTTGGAGTTCTGTTGGTGGTTGTTTTTGGTTCCTTATGATGGTTCGTCAGGAAGGGTGCTTTCGATTGTTATCTTCTGTTCCCTCATCCGGCCTTAAGTTCTATGTGTGAGTTTCGACTTGTGGTGTGGCCATGTGATCACTTTTCTTTTGAAGGGTTGTCCTGTCGTGAGCACGTGGGTGCAAATGACATGGGGTTGTACGTTGTCTTCAGTTTTGGGATTGCTTTCGCAGCATGTTGTGAGGGATACTCAGAGATGTACTCCGTAGTTATTCTGGTTTCGCCTTTTTGTTTTGTTGGGGCTAGATTTCTGGGATGAAATCCCTTTAAGGTGGGAAGGTTGTAATGACCCGGTCATTTTTCTTCCTTTTCTTTTTCTCAGATTTTAACGGATATTTTTTTTCCGTTGTATTTTCCTTTTTGGGTTCGGTTTTTCATCACTTGATGTCATCTCGAGTGCTCTGGAATGATTTCCAAGACTCTTTTCCTTGGATTGACAACTTCCTTTGGGGATTCTGTCATTTCCATATTTTATTTTTCTGAACACTATTCACATTTTGTCTTTTTCTCGTTTATCCTTTTTCCTTGCACAACCTCACTTTTTGGCTCGGATTTGATTTCGGTTTTGCATGCATTCATGATATTTGATTTCCATGATAGTGGTATTTTTACTTTTCTAGAAAAGCATGTTGATTGCTTACTTCTTTCATAAAGGGGCATTAATGGATACTTTAGTGTAAGTATTCTTAACTTGTGGGGTTTTAGTGTAATTAAATAAAGTAATTATTTTTCATCTTGGGGACCATTTTGCAATCAAATTTGGAAGATATTTTCAAAAATGACCTTTTTGCAATTTTAAAAAAGTGTGACAAGTGTCACACGCTCATTGGTCCACTTGTTGACATTTGTGTGGAAACACTTTAATACATTGGATGATGACATTTGAAGGGTGAGGATTCACCCACTTGTTGGGCTAGGATTGGTGCACTTGTTGGCTTGGATGGTTGACAAGTGTAGGTGTGGGATTAAGCCTAGGAAGGAGCCATGGATTGGTGACAAGTGTAGGTTCACAATTTAGTTTTGCAAATATCTTTGGGCCACTTTGGGATTATGGTTTTAAAAGAGGGTTTTTGTGCAATTTACCATAGATGTGTGTGTTGACCATAGTGTAAGAGCACATAGTGAGTGGAGGATTTCTATTTCCTCCACTCACACTTAACCACATTACTTCATTCTTTTCCTTACAAGAAAACCCTAGCCTTCATGATGGAGCTTGAAGCCTTAGGCATTGACCTTGATCTTTGAGGCCTTTCCACTTACTTTAGACCATAAAGTTTGGAATACTTTTTGTTTCCCTCATCCTCCTCTTCAAAATCCTTGAAGGATCTAGCCTAACTCCAAGTTTTGCTTTGGTATCTAGAGATTCAATTCTCTAGTGAGGTATTGATCTATTATTTTGAAGTATTTTTATGTCATTATTGAGTGTTTTACATGCATAGAAGAGAAGGACTTGTATTTTTCCCTTAAACTATTTTAACTTGAAATTAATCTTGTCAAATTAAATATAGAATATGAAACTATACTCAATTAGCTTTTATTTAGTTTTCATTTCATGTAATTTGGATTTAAAATGAATTAGTTATGAATTTTTGAAGTTGGAAAGTTAAAGCTTTTCCTTTTTGGTCTGGAAATGAATTTTTATATGGAGCTGTATTGCTTCAATTGCCTTAAAATTTCTACTGGAACTTCCCCCATGGGTTTTACACTACTCGGAATTTTTTCATGATTTTAGAGAATTTTTAAATTTTTTTAAAAATCCGAAACTATCTGCTGTCCATGTTTTTATTACAGCTGGAAAATATATTTTTAGATGATTTATTTCACTAACCTTTTGACATTGGATCATGGCTTAAATTTCCAGTTTTATACTCTCATATGTTTACTTCCAAAATAAATTAGGATTGCCCAATTTGGATGTCAAATGAATTTTTCATGAATTTTCAAAGTTGGAAGCTACAGGCTGAAAATGTGTTTTCTGGGCAGAATTTGTTTCAAAGTTGTGGGTCAAAACTATTTCAATTGGGAAAATATTTTGTTAAACTAAATTGATATTATCAAATTACAGTGTTTAAGCTTTCATTGGGCTTTGGATTCATTCAATTTGGGTTAGAATTAAATTTTTTATGAATTTTACAAGTTGAAGGTAGCAAGCTGAAAAATCTGTCTTGCGAACCGAAAATTTGGGACGATTTCATTTCGGTGGTAATTGGGATTTTCATTCCAATTGAGGTAGGGAATGTTTTAGGATTATTTGTGTATTGTATTGTGTGTTTGCCATGATTATACATATGTATGCCTTGTATCAAATCTAGAAAGTTAGTAATTTTTATTTCTTTGTATAAGATTTAAAATTTATGATGATGTATAACTTTGATTTGAATTGTAACATGCTAGGAAATTATGCTTAGATATGTTGGTTAACATATATTAAATTTGGATCATTTGATTAAAAATTACAACTTTTATATAATATTTATCTTTAGTGAAAGTTTAATTTACATAGTTGTATCAGTCATTAAGTCAAGTTGTAATGTGGTATTTAAATAAGCCTTGGCATGTTCTCTAACATAGATTAAATTGAGGGCATTTGGAATTATTTAAAAATCTAGAGGACATTAATTAATTAGCTTGATTAATTTTGTTTTAAGTGTTTTAATCACTTAACTTGTCATTTGATGTTATATATATGATGACCATGACATGTCTTTCAATATATATTAAATTGAGGTTATTTGAATTAACTTGGAATTTAGAGAATTTAACTATTTATGTTTAATTAAATTCTACTTTATTACTCTATGGATTTAATTGCATTTTGGAAGTTGTTTCTATATTTAAATCATGGATTTGGATTTGATGTATATTTACTTGATTACTTTTGAGCATTGGATAACATAGTTGTTACTTTTATATTCATGAGAATATGTTTTTCCTTATTGAATATATTGTTACTATGTATAAGGAATTGCACACTTTGTATTTGACATCTTACATGCCAATAGTAGTTGTGAATTTTGAGCATGTATTGTATAAGTTTCCAAAATTTGGATTGTGCTTGGTAAATAGTTGATATCTTGTATATACATGTTGATATATATACGTTGTTGCACAATTTGTTGATTTTGGAAACTTGGGGATGTCGTTGTTTGGCTACGGCTAGGACTTGGTTCTAGTACGGGGGATTATCCCTCTATACAGTCTAGTGCACACATAGGGAGGTTACCCATAGGCTAGTAACCCTAAAGTAACTATGTTGTCGGTCTGATCCGGCGTGACGTCCGAGTATCCACTTTGTTTGATTTCGTATTTCATTTCAAGTTGATAAATAGATGATATCGTAACTTGTTGTTCCTTATTTGATTTCTTATTTTGAGCTTAAGATGTAGCTTTGTGAAAGCATGTTTCATACGTTGTATTGGAAGTTCCATTGTTGGTTAAATTGCATCGATATCATAATTTGTGTTTTGATGTTCAAATGTAGTTTAGGAATGACCTTATAGATTCATTTTGAATATAGACGTTAGGTGGCATGACCCACACTTGTTGTTTTCGCATTTTGGATTTCAAGTTGAAGACTTTGAGAATCTATACCTTGTTGCCTTGTATAACATGTTTCCATGTTGTTTGAATTGCATGAACAATGTGATTATGATAGAAATGATCTAGGTAGCTTAGGATGCTCCCTATACCTTATCTTGACATAGACGGTAGGTGGCATGAGCCCCTTTAACATGTTTCACCATAAGGTGATAAAATTGTAAAATGTTAGGTCGATGCATGCTCATCTCCTACGAGTAGCTGTATGTTACTCACCCCTATGATACTGGGGCATATTTCAGGTATAAGACTCAGGATTTGAAGATTACATTGCTCCTTGGATGGCTTACAGTTTCTAAGTTACCATTTTATTCAAGTGGTAGCATAAGATGCCTCTTTGTAGCCCTATTTGTTTAAACTTGTATTCGTTGATTTATTTATGTAAAGTGTACATAAGTGCACTCTTTTTAATGTATTTAATATGTTTGAGATGAGGCCGGAGGCCAATGACATGTATCTCGTTTTCTATGCACTTTTGTTTTCAAAGTTTATTATGAAAATATTGGAAAAAGTTAAGTCATTGCTTCATAACTTTCGCATCGGATGTTGGAATTTCATATCCTTTCTGCCCGGACTCAGAATTAGACGATTCTTGAGTCTAATTTTGTTCATTTTTCATTGTCCTACCAATGGTGTGCACGGTGGCACCCTTTTCAGTGAGAAATGACCATTTTGCCCTTAGTTCATCTCTTTTCGGGTTAGGCATTGTTGCTTCATTTGCTTGGCTCATTTGAGTTCCGTGGCTTCATGGAGAGTCATTTTGGGACCTTAGGGATAACGTACATCTCTTGAGGTCATTTGGCTTCTTTCGCTTCCGCATTTCGGGTCCGTTATCGGGTCAACTTCCGGTTCATCACTAACGCACCGGGTTGAGAAATTCGGGTCGTTACATTTAAGCTCTAATGATTGCTTTAAAATCCAATGATTGCCTCCCTTGCAGTCAAGTACCTAATTGAACAAATAATATCAAGAGTAAGAATAGAATATACAATAGAAAATAAAATAAAAATAGAGGCAATTAAATGAACACTATTGTCTAATGTAATTCCAACAAAACCGTTAATCCCAGGCAACAGCGCAAAAATTTAACGAGCCTCTTTTTATATGATAGAAAACCGACTTTTTAATGCGAGAGCTCGCTTCGCAAGGTTAAAATATGAATGTAGTTTCGGAAGCCTTTAAAAGTCAAATTTACATTTATAAAACCATTACTACAACTAATGAAGTATAGTGAGTAGGAATCGTCCACAGAGATTATGCATGTTGGAATTTAATTTCGACTTTAATGTATCAATTGATTGCAAGGAAAGATTAGTTGATTACTTTAGAAAATAATTAATTAAAATACAATTAAAATAAACTAAGTTGAGATAGAGATTTAAGAGATGAGAAGTGAGACGTTTATTGGAATTGCCCCCAAGCTTGTTCACCAAACCACACACTTTCAACTAATTTGGGAAAAACCTTCTTGTGAACAAAATGCGACTACCAATTGCAATATTAAGCATGGACCATCAAATTTATGTATGAATTATCTACCTAACCGACAAATAAACTAAGTGTAGCATAACCTATCAATTCTAAGCATGACCCATCAAATTAGTAACAATTGTAGCACACATCAATCTACAGAATCATGAAATTTTCAATAATAAGTCATGGAATATCAAATCAAGTATATAGTGTCTACCTACCTACAAGCATGAATTAAAATGTAGAACAACCCATCAAGTATAAGAATAATCCATCAAATTAGTTGATAAACCCATCTAACAAAAATCATATCTAGCCATCAATAGATTCTTAATTAACCACACATAGACATGCAATTTAATTAACCACACATAGACATGCAATTAATATAGAAAAATTAGTGTAAAGATAAATTCCCAAATAATCACACAAAAAAACAACATGTAATCATATAGAGAATCAATAGAAAGAATTAATACATAGAATCAAAGGAGAACCCAAGATTCATTACATTCACAAGGCTAAAACATTAATCACAAGATATTATTCCCCAAAAAGTATGAAAAGATAGAGGTTTAGATTACAAACTTGGGGATCATCTAAGCCCCAAAGAGAAGTCTAGCCAATCATGGAGGAGGTAGGTGTGATCTTGGAACCCTCAAGGGCAATCCCCAAACATGGCTCCATCTTCTTCCTCTTCTTCTTTGTCGAATTTTAGAGAGAGAGTGTGTGTAGATCATGAGATGTGTTCTTAGAGCCTCCACTCTTCTCTTTTCTTCTAACCCTAATCTCTAACTTTTCTAGAGAGAGAAAATAAAATTATAATAAAATAAAATTGAAGACAAAAGATATTTTACAAGATGAAAAGATATATTATAAGATGGTTCAATTCCCCCTTTATAAAAGTTTTTTGGAGTAATGAACAAGTCAGAAAAAAAGCCCTTAAAATATCTAATCCTACAACTATGTGGTAGGTGGAGTTTGGGCGCGCGGGAATAAAACAGCTCGCTGCCAGCACATTTTCAGTCAATCGAAGAAATCTTCGATTGATCGAAACTTCGATCGATCCAAAATATCTTCGATCAATCGAAGAAATCTTCGATCCATCCAAATTTTCAGCATTTTTGACCTTTTTTCGGATTTTTCTAAAATCTTTTAGGAACTTTTGTTTAACTCCAAAAAGGCTGTAATAGACCATTTTTAGCCCGTTTGAACCTTATTTACCTAAAATAGGCAATAACACAAATAAGTACTTAAGACATGAAAATAAGATAGATGACTGGACTAGAATACCCTAGCTTAGGTGCTAAAATATGTCACATTTGAGCACTCATCATTGAGGGTATGCCATTTGACCTTCCTGAGGATATACCATTTGAACATATTGTTGTTGTTGCTCACCAATTGGGGGAACCACATTTGGCCTTGGTATCCCTAGATTTGGTTATTGCACCACGGGATTAATTGGTTGTGGCATTCCCAGGGGTGGATGCACACCTTGACGATCCATAATATGAACTTGTGGTGAGTAGTGCACACTGTTATAATCCACATGACCAAGATTTTCAATGGAATCTTCAATTGGATTTATTAGGTCTTCTATTAAAGGTGATGGAAGATCAAAATTTGGACGATTAGAATGACTATCCCTAGTACTACCTCTTAAGCACCGAAGGAAAACTTTGAGATTTTGATTTACTGGAGCAAGAGGATGATTAAATGATTTAAGACCATGCATGTACTAGAATAAGTCAACACACCAGCACTTCAATTTTCAACCTCCACATATAATGTTCCCAAACTCCACAATAATATCAATGCACAAACAAATAAAAGCCTCCACACGGGCCAATGACTTCTACAAGAAGGTATGCTTGGACCTAAAAATAAAAAAATTCAATTTAAGCATCCACTTGGGCTGTCCAAAGCATGCAAATTGGTAAAAAATTAAAGTACTAAAATTAAAGAGAACTAATAGATGGTTATTAAGCAACCTAAAAAAAAAAAAAATTTTTTTTTTTTTTTAATTGTTTTTAAGTCCAACGTGTGCTCCACTTTGCTTTAAGTACCTAATTGACAAATGAAATGAGAAAATAAAAATTAAAATGACTTAAAAGTAAACAATCAACAAGGAATTAATGTCTAATTCAATTCTTTTAAAAACCTTTTGATCCCCGGAAACGGAGCCAAAACTATGGTGCAACTGAGCGTGTGCACAAAATAATGCACAACACTTTAGGTTTAGAAATAATGTCAAGTAGGCACCATATTTTATAATTTATAAAACCACTAAACACTTATCCTATGGAGTATAAAGTGAGCAGGGATTGTCCCAAGAGATCTAAAATATGTTGGTTTTTAGAATTGAATTTTACTTTAGTACTTATGTGGTTGCTGAAAAGAGGTTTGTTTTGTGATTAGAACTAATTTTAATCTAAATGATTGCAATAAAAGAATAGAGTTTAAGAGATTAGAAAGAGACTTAGGGTGTAGGATTCACCACTAAGCACATTTCCTAACTCACTCACTTTCAACTAATTGGGGAAATAATTAAAAGTAATTCTAATGTAACTAATACTTGCAAAGAAAAGTATGAAGCATCAATTTCAAACTTAAATTGCCTACCTAATGACTAATAAACTAAGTGTAGTGCAATTCACCAATCCGAAGAATGGTCCACCAATTCAAGTTACAATTCTAGCCTACATTAATCTAGAGGATAATGTATTTATTATAATAAGCATGGAATTCAAACACAGGCATGGATGGTCTACTTACCTAGGAATTAAGTGCAATTAAACTAATTAAATTTAAATTGAACTAATTAAGCATGAAATTAAACTAATTAGAAAATGAATTAACCTAATTGTGTAATACCATCCATCTAGTAAAAGTAATATCCATAAAATTGGAATACAAATACAATTAATTAGCCATATGCATAGACATCACAAGAATCAATTTACAAGGAATTCAAGTGTAAAGTTTGTTTATTCATCAACAACACATAAGATAACATGAGATTAATACGAATAAACAATTGATAGAATTAAATTATGCTATTCAAGCCTATACATCAATTACATAAATAAATCCCCAAAAAGTATGAACAGAGATAAAGTTTACGTTACATGCTTAAGGTTTATCCAACCCTAAGTAGAAGAATCTACCATTCATGGTTGATGGAATCGAAGACAGGACAATCCCCATCATTTGCTTCTTCATCTCTAAGCTTTTTCTTCTAAACCCTAATCTGTTCTTCAATTTCTTCTCTTTCGCGTGTTTTCCAAAGAGCCTAATAATATATCCATTACAGAATAATAAATAACTTAATAATAAAAACTCCCTCTTAAAATAATGAAAACTAACCCTAAAAATAATGGGCTTATTTTCCCTTTAATACAAAACCTAATAAAGCCCATAGGTTACAAAAATCAGCCCAAAAGATTAAAACTCGTAGCCATAAAAGTAAGTCAATCCCGTAATTGGTTTGTTGCCAGTAGCATGGCGTCCTGATGTAGCTTTTGGCGTCCGGACACAGCTGTATTGAAGACGCGCGTCCAGATGTGAGAAATGGCGTCCGAACGCAGCTATATTGAGGATTCGAGTCCGGACGCGAGGAATGGCATCCGGACGCGGCATTTGGCTGCATCCTTAATTTCTTCTAGAAATTGTCCCTATGCCTTTGCTTGACTCCAAAAGGCCATAATGGACCATTTTTAGCTCATTTTAACTTTATTGCCCTAAAATACACATAAACATAAATTAGTACTAAAACATGAAAGTAAGATAGATGTAAGGACTGAAATACCCTAGTTTAGGTGCTGAAATGTGCAACATTTAAGCACTTATCAAGGGAATGACTTCATCGCCAGGCTCCGAAAGGAAATGGATGAGCGAATTAAAGGGCTAAAGGCCTAGACACCCGAAGACATGGTAAAGGAATTCTCTGCATCAATAATGAAGACTGCTTTTACAGATGAGATAGAACGGGTTGCGAGACCCAAGAAATTCATAATGCCAAAGTTCATCAAATTCATTGGAACTAGAGACCCTCTCTAGCACCTAAACCATTACACTCAGGAAATGACACTAGAGGTGCATAACGATCCATTCATGTGTAAAATATTTCTAACCAGTCTGACGGGTTGGCCTTGGAATGGTTCAAAAATTGCCCGTGCAAGTCAATCCCAAACTTAGAATCATTGTGTGTCACGTTTCTTGCCCAATACTACAGAAACAAGAAATAGAAAAAAAACCATTGCCAGTCTCTTCACGATTCAGCAGATGAAATGAGAGAGCCTGCAAGCCTTCTTCACTTGATTCAACATAAAATCCTCTAGTATTCTAGATTGTAATCAAGATACCGCATAGAAGCATTCAAGATAGCCATGATGCAAGGTTCTCGTTTCCATTCTTCTCTGGTGAAGAAAACTACAACTTACATGTCAGAGTTGAATTCACGAGCACAAAACTATATCAAACTCGAAGAAAATGAAGTAACCAGGCAGTAAAGAGTAACTCTGGTCACTATAGAGAGCCGACCAAAAGAGTGACCGAGCACGTCAAGGGTCCAGCGGGAACCCTCTAGCATCGAAGGAAGAGCCTCCGAGAAAAAATCTTGAACGGCCGAAAAGGTCACACCTCTTAAAATGATATTGGCCAGACTATATCAAGAGACTAAGGTTAGAAACATCTTTTAGATCCCACCACCGATCAGACAACTAAAGGAATAGAGAGACCAAAGTAAGCATTGTGCATTCTATAGTGATTTTGGCCACTTAACCAATGATTACAGGAGCTTGAGAAGGTAAGTGGAGGCGCTAGTAGCCAAAGGCAAATTGGCAGACTACCTAATTAACTCAGGACAACAAAGGCAACACGAGCGAACCGGGACGACTCCAAAGGCTATGGCAGAAAACCATCCTGTTCGGGTAATCAATACGATTTATGGCCATCCGAAGGAGGACGAGCAACAAGAAAATTCTTATGGGATTCAACTCAAGTAAGCCCATAAGTTACGAAGAATTGGCAAAATCAACACTGTTAGCTGTAAACCCAATCCTGCACAGGTTTCTTTTCATGAGGGAGATCTCAAAAGGGTACAACATCCACACGAAGACCCATTAGTAATCAGCCTGCTAGTGGCCAATTACTTGATCAGACGAGTACTGAGTGATCTCGGCAGTAGTGCCAACATTATAACGAAGTGGACTTTCGATCAGCTGAAATTGGCCACAGATCAAATTTGCCCCACCAGAAACCCCTTGGTAGGTTCGATGGAAGAAAAGTGGAGCCCATAGGTGTAATCACACTATCAGTCACTGCAGCTAAAAGATCTTTAAAAGAGAACTTTATGATTGTGGACATTCATCCAACCTATAATTTATTAATGAGCCGAGGGTGGATCCACCGCATGGAAGGAGTCCCATCAACTCTACATCAAGTCATGAGGTACATTGGCCCAAACGGTCAAGAGGTCATCGATATTTGGGGAGATGAAGTGACGGCAAAGGAGTGCTACCACACAACAATTTGTCCAAGTGATAAGGGCAAGCAATTACTAAAATATCAATTATCGGGCTCTTCCTCTCCTGAAGAGAGAGAGGAGCCAGAAGAGGAACATCCAATCGAAGAGACCCTAGAGGCCGTGTAGATAGTTAGGGGTTAAGCACAAGCTAACCAATATAGGGACACTTTAGTCACCCATGAAAAGGAGGAACTGACAAAAATCTTAAGGCAAAATGCCGATATCTTTACTTGGAATCCCTGAGACATGCCAAGAATTGACCCATAGACAGCCTGTCAAAGCCTAAACGTGGACCTGAGCCACCACCCAGTGAAATAAAAACAGAGAAAATTCACCCCCGAAAGGAACAAAATCATTACTGAGGAGATCAACTGACTTTTAAAAGCAGGATTCATCAGGGAGGTCGAGTACCCTCAATTGTTGTCGAACGTAGTGGTTGTCAAGAAAAACAATGGCAAATGGAGAGTATGCATCGACTTCACCAACCTGAACAAAGCTTACCCAAAAGATAGCATTCCACTTCCCAAAATTGATCAGATGGTAGACGCTACGACTGGGTATGAGAAACTAACTTTCCTTGACGCTTATTCAGGTTACAACCAAATCCCGATGAACCCTTCGGATAAAGACAAGACTTCTTTCATTACCGAACATGTAACTTACTGTTATAAAGTGATGCCCTTCGGACTAAAAAATACAGGGGCAACTTATCAATGGCTAATTAATAAAATGTTCAAAAAGGAGATCGGCCGAACAATTGAAGCTTAGATAGATGATATAGTTGTAAAAAGCAAGGACAAGAAAGATTATCAACAACATCTGCAAGATGTATTTGATACTCTCAGAGAAAATAAAATAATGTTAAATCCAGCAAAGTGTTCATTCGGGGAATCCTCGGGCCAGTTCCTCAGTCACCTGGTGAACAAGAGGGGAATAAAGGCAAGTCCCACTCAGTTGGCAAAATTGTTACCAAACAAGGAGCCCCGAACCATGAAGGAAGTCTAAATCCTCATCGGAAGAACAACAACTCTCAAATGTTTTATATCCAGGTTGTCAGACAAATGTAAACCATTCTTCAATGCAATCAAAGCAAGAAAGGGAGATATTTGGGGGGCAGAACAATGAGAAGCTCTCACAAAACTCAAAGAGTACATGACAAACCCCCCAATTTTATATGCCCCAGAACTCGAAGAACAATTGTACCTCTATCTACCAGTGTCCCAATCAGTAACCAGTTCGGCTCTAGTAAAAGAAGTGGGAAAAAAGTAACACCCAGTCTTCTACTCCAACAAGGCCATGACTGACGCAGAAAGCAAGTACTCAATGGTAGAAAAAATCATCCTTGCTCTAGTCCAGGCCAAAAGAAAACTTCGGCATTACTTCAAGGCTCATCGGATAATAGTCCCCACGACACATCCGATCAGAGCGATTCTCAGTATACTAGATCTTTCAGGTTGGATTACCAAATAGGCAATTGATTTAAGCTCCTTTGACATTCGGTATGAATCACACACTGCGAAAAAGGGACAGGTGGTTGCAAATTTTCTCTTGGATACTGATCCAAGAAAAGAGCAACAAATCACAGAAAACCCTTGCTGGGAGTTATACATCGATGGTTCCTTGAGCCAGAACAGAGCTGGGGCAGGTTTGGAAATAAGAACTCCCGAGGGGACCAAACTCTAGCAGTCGATCCGACTAGAATTCCCAGCCATGAATAATGCAGCAGAATATGAAGCACTGTTGGCAAGGCTCAGACTGGCTAAGGAACTCCAAGTAAAATATCTTAGAGCTCATAGTGACTTGCAGCTCATCACCAGACAGGTGACATGAGAGTATATCTCCAAAGGAGAAAGAATGTGTGCATTTCAAGAAGACGTTGAAAAACTAGCGAAGTACTTTGACACAATTGAGTTTCGGCAAATCCTAAGGGAAGAAAACTTGATAGCCGATCGCCTGGCTTGTGTAGCGTCTATAGCAGATGAATCACTAACCAAAGTCAGCCCCCTTGATGTCCTGGATACACTGAGCATCACAAGAGGAGTACAAGTACTAGTCATTTCATAGGAACCAAGCTGGATAGATCCTATACTAGCTTACCTTGAAAGAGGAGAACTCCCTAACTCCAAGGTAGCAACCCGAAAATTAAGAATAAAGGTTGCCAAATACTCAGTTGTAGAAAGACAGCTCTTTAGGTGATCGCATTCTGGACCCTACCTCAAATGTCTGACCCCTATGGAGTCTAAAAAAATTTTAAAACAACTGTACGAAAGGGAATGTGAGAATCGCTCTGGAGGAAGATCATTAGCTCACAAAGCACTGACTCGAGGCCACTTCTGGCCCTATATGGTAAGGGAAGCAGAAGAATATTTTAGAAGGTGCGACAAGTGCCAAAGGTATGCCTCCCTTGTCCATCAACCCCCAGAAGAGATTCACACCATGAGCAGCCCATGGCCATTCACCCAATGGGGAATGAACGTAGTAGGACCTCTACCGCTAGCTCCATCACAAAAAAGGTACACCCTATTAGCCACTGATTATTTCACCAAATGGGTAAAGGCAGAAGCATACGTAAGTGTGACTAATGTCCAAGTGAAAAAGTTCATTTGAAACAATCTAATATGCAGATTCGAAATCCCAAAATCCATCATTATGGATAATGGTTCAAATCTGAATAATCAGTACACTTAGCGCTTCTTCGACAAATACGAGATTAATCAAAAGATGTTGGCTATATAGCACCCACAAGGCAATGGGCAAGCAGAAATAACTAACGAAACAATCTTTGCCTATATCAAAAAGAAGCTTAAAGATAAGAAGGAAAAATGGTTGGACGAACTGCCAAATGTCCTATGGGCATACAGAACTACTCCGAGACGCCCCACCAGCGAAACTCCTTTCTCTTTAGCTTACGGTACCGAAGCCGTAATCCCCACCGAAATGGTAGCACCTACCATCCGAAGCTTAGCTTGAGAGTAGAGATCAAATAATCAACTTCTGGAGCACAATCTAGATCTCTTGGAAGAAAAAAGAGAAGCAGCTACCATTCGACTAGTAGCCTATCAATAGAAGATAGCAAATAGCTACAACAAAAGAGTTAGAGGAAGAAGTTTTAATCCAGGAGACCTAGTGCTCCTGAAATTAGAAAAGTACGTAGGCAAATTGGAACCCAACTGGGAAGGCCCATACTGAATCTCAGATGTGATTCGAAAAAAAGCTTACTGACTCCAACACTTGGATGGCATCGATATAGCCAAACCAAGAAATGCAATGAATTTGAAAAGGTACTTTCAATAAAGTAATCGTATACTGTTTTCCAGTACTTTACTTTTACGAACGAATAAAGTTGCCATTTGTCTTTTTCAGAAGTCCCACATCGGATAAAAAAAAAAAAATTAGTTGTTATTTAAGATAAAATAACACAAAATCTAAACAGTAGAGTCGACCCCCTGATAGTAGACAACCCAAAATAGGACTGCACTTTACACTTTTTAATTATATTATAGAAAGATAAAACTTCTTCACCCACAAGAAGCAATGTCCACATTGCTTGAGAGATATACTTCTAAGCTTTTCTTATAAAATTACTCGATATACTTACATATCAGTGAGTGGGACCCGTTAACAATGGGAACCCATTTACCACATCGAAATGCCCCATTGTAAGAGGTCTCCACACACTCCCCACACCTTTTTCAAACGAAAGATGTTTCCTTGTCCTTAGAACTCAGGGTCCCACATCGACTAAAAAGGAAAAGATTTCTTTATTATTAAAATATGATCCATTGGGTATAAAATCAGCGGGTGGGGGCCCTGAATTATAAGACCCATGGATAGTCACAGCCTATTATCGGAGGGTCCGTAATTTAGAGCATTCCCCGCTTTCTTTTGGGATAAATAATTTTCATTCAAATCAGTATCCCACTCTGAATAGGAAAGAAATATGTTCTCTATTGATAAAGCAAAATCATTTGGTTTCAGTATTAGCGGGTCAGCTCCCTTAAAAATGGAGACTCATTATGACCCATTGTTAATGGATGACCCATTTTGACCACGAAAGCCCAATAAAAAGGGGCCAACCCTAATCAAAACACTCTTATCGGACCTTCAAAAGGCCTATCATTAAAAAAAATATATATATATACATATATGTGTGTGTGTGTGTGTGTGTGTGTAAATATACACACAGGCGAAGGCCCCAAGAGCTGAACACCCGATCAGATTTGATCAGAAAGTTAATCAAGTCCAAAAAGCCGAACGGTCACAAGAACTGATCGCAAAAAATAGGTAAAGGCCCCAAAAGCCAAAAGCCTGATCAGATTTGATTAGAATGTTGATTAAGTCCAAAAAAGCCAAACGATCACAAGAACCGATCGTAAAAAATAGGCGAAGGCCCCAAGAGCCGAATGCCCGATCAGATTTGATAAAATATTTGATCAAGTCCAAAAGGCCTAACGGTCACAAGAACCGATCACAAAAAACAGACGAAGGCCCCAAGAGCCGAACGCCAGATCAAATTTGATCAGAAAGTTGATAAAGTCCAAAAAAGCCAGACGGTCATAAGAACCGAACGCAAAAAACAGGCAAAGGCCCTGATCAAGTCCAAAAAAGCTTAATAGTCATAAGAACTAATCGAAAAAATAGGTGAAAGCCCTAAGAGCCGAATGCCCGATCAGATTTGATCAGAAAGTTAATCAAGTCCAAAAAGCCGAACGATCATAAGAACTGATCGTAAAAACAGGTGAAAGCCCCGAGAGCTGAACACCCGATCAGATTTGATCAGAAAATTGATCAAGTCCAAAAAGCCGAACGGTCACAAGAACCGATGGCAAAAATAAGCGAAGCCCCCAAGAGCCGAATGCCAAAAAAGCCAAACGGTCATAAGAACTAGTCGCAAAAATAGGTGAAGGCCCCAAGAGCCAAATGCCCGATCAAATTTGATCAAAAAATTGATCAAGTCCAAAAAAGCCGAAACGGTCACAAGAACCGATCGCAAAAAATAGGCGAAGGCCCCAAGAGCCGAACGCCCGATTAGATTTCATTGACCAAGTCCTAAAAAAGTTGAACGGTCACAAGAACCAATCGCAAAAATAGGCGAAGGCCCCAATAGCTGAATGCCTGATCAGATTTGATCAGAAAATTGATTAAGTCCAAAAAAGTCAAAATAGTCACAAGAACAGATCGCAAAAAAAGAGGCAAAGGCCCCAAGAGTCGAGCCCCCAATCAGATTTGATCAAAAAATTAATCAAGTCTAAAAAAGCCGAACGGTCATAAGAACCGATGGCAAAAACAGGCGAAGGCCTCAAGAGCCAAACGCCCGATCAGATTTGATCAGAAAATTGATCAAGTGCAAAAAGTCGAACGGTCACAAGAATTGATCGCAAAAATAGGCAAAAGCCTCAAGAGCCAAACGCCGGATCAGATTTGATCAGAAAGTTGATCAATTCTAAAAAAGCTAAATGGTCACAAGAATTGATCGCAAAAACAGACGAAGGCCTCAAGATCTGAACACCCGATCATGTTTAATCAAAAAGTTGATCAATTCTAAAAAAGTTGAATGGCCACAAAAGCCGATCACAAAAATAGACAAATGCATCAAGATCAAACCATAAGCAAAAGTGACCTCAAAGATTGGAAAAGAAACTTTCATATCTTAAAAAGAAGGGGGAGTTTCTACAAAAGAGGTAGGATATACCCTACACCTCCAAAAAATAAGAGATAAAAAATAAAAAGCAAAATAAAAAAGCAAAAAAACACATGAATAAAAAACTATTCATGTACAGGATCATTCTTTGGTTTAGCCCCACCTTTTGCATTGAACCTCTGAGTAAAAGCATCAACCAACTCCATCCTAGCTGGAATAGAAGGCGTAGTAGTTGTAGAAGAAGGCAACCCTTGAGAACTCAAATGATACTGGAGAGGGGGCAAAACCTCAATGGCCACCTAACCCTTCAGCAGGGCAACAAACTCAATCTTCCTAGGGCTAGTAGAGGGCTCAACATATTCAGTAGAGGGCTCAGCATATTCACCAGTAACCAAGAGCCCCTACTCGGTATCATGCTCATTAGCATCACCATAATCTCTCTCCTCAAAGGGAAGCTACCCTTAAGCAAATCCAAGCCTAAAACCTTTGGCATAACAGAGATTGGCAATTTGGGAGAAATGATTGATTATATCCAAACCCCCATTCTTACAGGTTTGGATCAAGGAGTTTGCCTTCCTAAGCTGAAAGTAGAGAACAGCCGCTTTATTCTCAAGTTTTTTGGCCCTCTTATCAAAGTATTAAATTGATTTGAGCTGTTGGATCTTTTCCTTTTTCTCTTCGACAAAAGAAACCTCCAAATGATCTATCCTCTTATAAAGGCTGACAGTTTCCTCATGAAAGTAAACATCAAGAAACAGCTCTATAAAAGAATAACAAAGTGTCATCAAATAGATAAGCAACAAGAAAAAAAAAAAAAAAAAAAAAAAAAGGAGAAATCAAAAGAAGTTACCTCCATTAGAGACTTAGGAGCAAGAGAAAGCAGATCATCAATGCTCATCTATTGTTGTAAAATCTCATCCCTGGGTGGCCATATCCCTCAAGCTAAACCAATCAATGTCTCCATATCCTAAGCTCCAGAATCCCTTATAGTAATAGGGGAGCCATCAGCCTTTAACATCTCAGGGAACCACCTCTCGACTGAACCCACAAAATCGCCCCCAGCGACATTTGTAGAACCTTGGACTAAGGCACTTCTGCCACCAAAGGCCCCATCCATAAGCTTGGAACGCTTGGAGGGAGGATCATCCCTCACAGGAGGACACTTATTCCCCTGCCCAATTTGAATCCCCTTCTGTTTTTGAGAAGGGGAAAATTTATTAGCATCAGCTAAGGCATTCTTCCTTTCCTGCAGAAGCTTAGAAGAGGAAGTTCCATTGCAGACTAAGAAAGAAGAAGAGGGGCAGGCGAAGCAAGATCAGCCTTAGTATCAGAAACCTCGAGGTCGATAGGTTCCTCGGGATTCTGAATAAATACAGGAATGTCCCTAGAAATCACCTCAAGAAGAGAATAAGAGAGCAAGACCCGAGTCGAGGGAACGTCACCCCAGACATGCAATCGCAAGTACTCGAATCCGAAATCTGCAAATTTCAAAGGAAAAAAGTCAATATTATGGCTTAAAAAGACATAAATATAACAAAAATGTTTTACGGCATAGGCAAAACAAGAAGACTCGCCCGAATCATCAAAAGCAGGAATAGATGTGGCATAAAAGCTCGCTCGGATAGGAAAATCCTAAGTAGAAGAGGAGCGCCTCGCCCCTCCGACCTTAACAATTTTATCTTTCCATTCTTTATCAAAAGTGTTAAGATGAGTAACAAGAGCTCTACCCATCCTAGAATGGAAATGAAACTGGCCCTCCTCACCTTTAATTCTATTAAGGGTATAGCAGAAGAAAAGATTAGTGAGATTTAGGGTCAAACCCCTAACCCTATTCAGGGCAAGAAGGTAAGAAAGAATACAAAAAAAGTTAGGGTAAACCTGAAGGGAGCCAAATCCAACACCGACAAAACCCAAAGATAGAAAAGATTAAGGGGAAATCGAAAGGTAGGGAAGTGTAAAGACAAAAAAAGCATCTCGCCCTCTTCTAAATCCTTGCTGATGCTAAAATTCAGATTGTGATCATATTCCTTAAGGGTAACATTTGAAGGGACACGATTCTTCTTTCTCAACTGTGTAATAAAGAAAGATTTCCTCTCTACAATATCAGGAGGAAGTTCAATCGGCCCCTCAACGTCACCACTTAAACTCACCGTCGGCGTCACCGACTCGGAATTAGACGCACGAGCACTATGGGATCGCTCACTACTCCCTTGACTCATAATGACAGAAAGAGAATAAGAAAGTGACTAACCTTAGCAAACGAGAGGAAGGTTATGCAGCGGCAAAAAAAACTCTTTCTTAGAATCAAGAACGAAACTACAGAGGTAGATACCCAAGTAATAAGGTCATAATATATATGGGCAGGATGAAGCAGATGACGAAGAGGCAAACACGAGACCCCAAAAAATGGGGGCATGAATGGCAATGATAAGCAGTAATAGCCGCAAAAACTTCTCCACTTCCCGAAACAGTTACAATTCCATATATGAATTGGATTAATAAAAGGAATCGGGGGCAAAGTGTGGAGGGAAAAATCCCCACCAATCATAATACACCACATGGCAACAAAAGAGCAGCACATTACTAAACTACAAACACCCAGAAGCCGCCATCAATTAGGGGCCCAACAACAGAAACCATGCACACATGTTAACCCAGCCCGATTAAATAAAGGAAGCTCCATTTGACATAAAAAATGATGGATAGCCTAATCTCGGTAATAATGCATGCCATAAAAATATGCACCCGATCATTAAAGCATAAATACCCACGTCTAAGAGTAAAGCCAGAAAATGGCTCCATGTAATTCTCTAAATAAAGCCTATAAATAGAGCATGAATGAGAATAAAAGATCATCGAATTCCCATTATTGTTCTTGTCTTCAAAAATTGTTTGTCGTTTCATCTATATTTCATGTATTTCTTCTTAATTTATTTCTTTAAGTGTTCGGGTGTGAGAAATTGCACCAACAACATGTTTTCAAATTATAAAACCTTAATTCATTTCAAAGGATTTCCATCTATATACTAGACTATGATTATACAGGCATGCAAACAATATATATTAAGTGCCAAAAACACCAAAACACTTAGAGGATAAACATACAACAACCCCCTACCTCAATTTGAGATGAAATCTCAAAACCACCAAAACAGAACCTTTCCCAATGCGACGCCACTTTGGGGTTTTGTGAGGGACAACAAGGTGAATGATAAACCCTCAAGCGGCAACACCTAAATTGCGACGGCCCAAGTTTTTTTCAACCCGGTGCGTCAGTGATGAACCGAAAGATGACTCAATAACGAATCCGAAATGAGAAAGCAAAAGACAAAAAAACAATCTCTAGAGATACAACATGGCTCTAAGACACCATTATGACCCTCAACGAGGTCACGGAACCCAAAGGAATCAAATGCGGAAGCAACGTTTCAAAAATGAACAAGAATGAACCTAGGGGAAAAATCATCATTTCTAGCTTAAAAGTGGGTACCACCGAGCACACCACTGGAAAGACAATGAAAAATTAATGAATTTAGACTCAAGAATCACTTGATTTGGAGTCCGGATGAAGAAGATATGGCTAACAGAAGAAGAAGGGGCAAAACGGTCCAAAAGAGGCAACCCATGAACATCTAACTGGTTGGGAGACCTTCCTAACTGGTTAGGAGGCCAAAATTTATGACCAAAACACTGCCCATGCACATGTAACCGGTTACGAAACCCCTCGTAACCATTTACATGTGAAGAGGGCAGTAAAGTGCAACCCAAAAACCTGGCAATAGGGGTTTTCCCGGGATAAATGGAAATTTAAGGGCCAAGATGACATTTTCTGGAAAAACTCAAAGAAGAAACCCCCCTCAAAATCTAGTTTTCTACATGACTCTTGAGAAAATTAAAAAAAAAACTCACTGTAAAATGCCCAAAATTCCCTCCCAATAAAACTGGTCCAGAGGGTCCAAAAAGCTGCTAAATTTAAAAACTGAGAGCTGAATTTCGGATACGATTTTCGATGCCAAGATGGAATTTTCTGGAAAAACACGAAGAAGAAACCCCCCCTAAAATCACATTTTCTAAGTGGCCATATGAAGAATGGAATTTATTTCCCAAATTAAATTTCCAAAATACCCTTAGGTCAAAATATGCAACAAAAGTGTAAAATGAGTCCGTAGGAGGCTCATTTCACCAAAGAAGAAGCTTTGCCCGGAAACAACCATGCACGCAAACGTAACTTACCTAGTAAGATGTGCTACAATGGTCCATGGCCCAAAAATATGGCCAATACAAAATATGACCCCCCAACGGCCAAAATGCCCAAAACGAAGTTTGGAACGAAAACTTGGAATTTAAAATTGTGAGATGGTTTCAAAATGCCATTTGGCCCTTGGCCACACTTCATACATGGTGAATGAATGCTAATGGAAGAATCAAAATGGAATTCCCACACCCAATGCAAACATGGTGAAGCAAAAACTTAATATTTTTCAATACTTTCATAACATTCCATGAAGTCAAAAATTACATAGGATACAAATTACATGTCATTGGTCTCCGGCCTCATCTCATACATGTCAAATACATCGTAAAGAGTTTACTCATGTACACATTACATACAAGAAATCAAATGTACATATGTTGACATATAAGACTGTAATTGGCATTCCAAGCCAACCTTTATAAAAATGGAAGTCTCCAAGTCCACAAACCATCCAAGCATAATAAAGACCTCAACTTTGATTCTTGTACCTGAAATATGCCCCAGTATCGTAGGGGTGAGTAACATAAAGCTACTCGTAGGAAATGAATATGTATCGACCTACGTTTTACAAGTTTGCATGATTTAATTATTGTGGTTCATTCCACCTAACGTTTATATGAAAGGTGAAACTCAAGGAGCATCCTAGCTACCTAAGATCATTTCTAGCATCAATCACCTCATTCATGCAATTTTAGCAATATAGGGTCATGCTTACACAAAGCAACAACATATGCGCATGCTTACATAAAGTAACAACATATAGATTCTCAAAGTTATCAACTTGAAGTCTAAAATGCAACATCAACTAAATATAACAATTTAGCATAATAGAATATCTAATACCAAACATCAAGACATAGATTCTCTAAGTTATCAACTAGAAATCTAAAAGTGTGAAATCAACTAAATATAGCAATTTAGTATGGATGTACTTAACAACATCAAAATTGCCAACAGCCAAAACCACAAGTCAACAAGGTAAACAAGTTGTCAACTTGGAATTTAATATGAAAACAAAAATTAGAAGACTTGGACATCACGCTCAGAATTCTGCCAAGACCTCAATGGTTATTCCGGGCACTAACCCGCAGGGAAGACCACCCTAAGTGCGCACTATCTCAATGACTTAGAGGACTCAACTCAATCCCCGTACTAGAGCCAAACCCTAGCCATCTCAACTCAACAATGTTCCAAGATTCCAAAATAAGCCAAATAAGTTCATAACTTATACATATTACTACTACATAGTAACAAGTTAGCAATATAACTCTCAATTGTGCATAATAAGCATTTCATATCCATAATGCTATGAAATCACAAGCCAATAATATATTCATATTAGAAACATACTCTCATGAATATAAATTTAACAACAATGCCCTTCAATGCATATAACACAATCAAGTGAATACTTCACAAGTCTAAATCCATGATCTTAAAATATAAGCATCTTCTAAAACATAATTAAATCCATAGATAAACAAGATAGAATCTAATTACATTAAAATAATTAAACTCTCTAGATTTCAAATCATTTCCAGTTGGCCCCAATTTAATATATGCTAATAGACATATCATGGTCATTACATATATTCATACAAAAGCTTAATTAGGCCCATGAAACCACAAAATTAGATTTTAATTAATTCTCTTAATTAAAGTATCTAAATTTTCAAACTCAACCAAATGCTCTCAAATTAAAGTATGTTAACAAACATACCAAAACTTAATTTAGAAGCATAATACAACTCAATTTCATGCAAGGTACGGCCATGAACTTTAATCTTTCACAAAAGATAAATATTAATTAAAAAGAGCAATTCTTATTTAATTAATTCAAATTTAATATATGTTAACCGATATATTAAAACAAGATTTTCTACCATGCCACAATTCAAATCAAAGTTATATATCATCATGAATTTTAAATCTTATACAAAGAATTAAAAATTACTAACTTTCTAGATTTGATACAAGGCACATATATAAGTTTTATAATCATGCTAAACACTCAATACAATACACACAAAAGCCTAAAACATTCCTTACCTCCATTTGAGATGAAATCTCAAATCCCCACCAAAATAAATCGACTCCGAATCCGACGAAACTCCTAGGTTTTGTCGGGGACAACACCACAAACATGAATCTCAAGGAAGCCCCATCAAAAACACAACTTCACTTCAAACTCGAACTCAAGAAATGGCCAAAACGAGATTCCAATCGGTTGGAATCGAAGGCCTCGCCAAGGGGAACAATAAACACTAAGGCATTAAAGTATTTCATTGAAGGGAAGAAGCTCAAAAGAAGAAAGAGAAGATGGCAGCCATGGATGCCTATAGATCCGGCCAAGAGAGAGGAGAGAGAGAGAGAGCAAATCTGATTTTTCACTTAAAGAGCCCCTATTTATAGAAAAACTCAAAAAGTGCCCCGAACGGGCCCCATTGGGTCCGAAAAAGTGAAATTCGAGCAGACGTGCTCAAACGGCAAAACTCCATGAACAAAAAAGATTTCAAATGAGAAAATATGAACAACAGAAGAAACGGCGTCAAAAACCAAATCCCGAGCAGAGAGTTATGCCCAAAACAAGTTTGGCGCAAACTGGAGCCAAAAACCCTGAAATTGGAAAATATCGTCCAGGAGAAAATTCTAAGAGTCCACGACTTGACGAAATGTGAAAATGAATCCCATACGAGGATCCAGGCTCAAAACAAGGCATTGAGCAATAACTTTCATTAATTGCACAATAGCCCCTCTAAAAAGTGAAAACTGCGAAACTGCCTCAGAATAAAAATATCTTCCAAACGATATTTTCTTAGATACCCCTAAAATAAAATATCTTCAAAAGATATTTATGAAAAACACCCCAAGAAAAGAAAAAGTTTCCAAAGAACTTTGCACTTATGCCCCTATGGGCACCGGGGGCAACCAGAGTACTTTCTCACGAAAGTAAAGATATGTATCTCATAGAAATCATTGAGAATGAAGATACGTGAAGTCAGAAACCAACTCCAAACACAAGAAGTGTGGTTACGCAAACAGAGTGACAAACGAGGAAAGGACGAAATAAGGAAAAAGACAAAATAGGGAAAAGACAAAAAGTGAATAGTGTCAAAAAATGTAAAATGCGGAATTGACTCGGTCGTCAAAAGAAGTTGTCAATCCACAGAAAAGAGTCTTGTAAATCACTCCAGAGCACTCGAGACGACACTAATCGACAAGAAACCAAACTCAGAAGGGAAAAGACAACGGAAAAAATTTATCCGAAAAATTCGGGTCATTACATAAATCCAAACCCGAGCCAAATCACGAACACGAAAAATAGCCAAAATGATATTCCAATTGGTTGAAATCGAAGAACTCGTCAAGGCCAACATTAAAGCCTTAATCGTCGACGGAAAAATCCAAGGGGAAAAGGCTAAAAAGGGAGGAAGAGGATGGTAACCCTAGGGGAGCTATAGTGGCCGGCTAAGGAAGAGAGAGAGGAGAGGTTTGACTTTTCTCTCTCTCACCCTTTATTTATAGGAATCCAAAAAGTGCCCCGAACGGGTCTTGCCCAGCTCGGAAAAGTGGAATTTGCACAGACGCACTCAAATAGCAAAACACCGTGAATAAAAAAGAACTATCATGAATAAAAATGAACAACGGAAGAAATAGCGTCGAAACCGAGTCCCGTGCAGAAAGATATACCCCGACCAAGTTCGGCGGCAACTGGGGTCAAAACCCGAAAACTGGGGTAAACGACTAGAAGATAATTCTAAGAGTACACGACTCGACAAAATGTGAAAATGAATCCCGTACGAGGATTGAACACTTAAAGAGACACTTTACAATTAACTTTCGTTAATTGCACAAAGGCCCCGACACAAAATGATAACTGCACAAGTGACTCCAAATGTTAAAAACCCTCAAATCAAAATATCTTCAAAAGATATTTATGAAAAACACCCCAAGAAACAAAAATAATTCTGAAGAATCTCTTTATCCATACCCCTACGGGAAAAAGAAACAACCAGCGAGCTTTCTCCAAAAGTAAAGCTACGCACTTCGAGAAAACCAACTAGGATGAAAGCACGTGAAGTCAAAAATGAACTCCTACCACGAAAAGTGAGGTTATGCAAAAGAAAATTACAACGGAAAAAGAAAATTCGTAAAAAGGGGAAAAATAAAAAGAAGAAAAATGACCGAGTCATTACAATATATGAAATGCATTTCACTAACTAAATGATTACCTCCATTCTGAGTCAAAACATTCATAATCATCATATTCAAAGGTCAATGAATTAAACAGAGAAGGGACTGAGCCATCTTCGGCTGTGCCATCATCGCCTCTGTTGGTACTACATGTCTTCGCCTTAAGAGGCACCAACTATTCACATTCCATATTAAAATACATAAGCCAGTCATTACATTATCATATAACAAAATAAATTACCTATCCACAACCACAACCTCTATTACCTATCCTTGACCAAAACCTCATTCACCCAATTCCCATCTTACGCGTGAATGAAAAATTTCTGAGGTCTAAAATTCAATGGCTTTGATATCTCCCTCTGGGTAACCTCCATATTCTGTCTCACAACGCATCATATAAAGTAGCTATCTTTAATTGGAACAAATAAAGTATACATGCCTTATTTTTAAATTTTTACCTTACATAATATAAAGGAAATCTCAAGAAAATAAAACCAATGAAAACAATGATACCTGCAAGAACATAAAAAACCACCATATCTTTCTATTTGTACGTGGTTTCATGGTTCTCAACAAACAATCACGGACATAGCCGCACCAGTTGTAAGTACTGATAGCATTAACATCATCCACACTTTTCAAAAAGCCCTAGTGGCATATATTTATGCCAGTAGGACTTAGTAAAGTGGAGCAAGCAAAAAGGACAAATGCTCTCTTGAATTGATCACTTGCCTTTAAGTTTATAACCTGGTCAAACAATAACTCATCATGCATTCCACCTTTCTCACTGTAACCAGCTTCATCTATCCACTCGGCATTATAAAAGTAGATATGTATGGGTACATTGGGAACTCCAAATGGTATGCCAATGATGGAGTGGACATCAGCTGAATGTATGGACATATACCCTACGTCCTCAACTCTTATGCGACAATTATTGGCCTCATAATTGTTTACTAAATACGTGTATAAGTCACGAGACAAATATGCACATTTCAGCTTCAACAAATTTCCAAAACCAATCTTCTGAACAGCTTTTCTCTTTTCTTCATCGAGATGTGCAATTGCTTCAACAAACTTTAAAATCGCACATCTGTGCCACGCACCTGGGTGAGCAAATTTTTTTTTCTTTTTTCTTCTGCATCAAAGCCGTACCATTACAAAACAAACATCATGTATAGCTTATGTAATGGATTAGGTTATAAAAATAAATCATTTCAATTAAATATAATTACCTTCTCTTTTATGGGAGTTTTTTTTTCTTGAGGAAGGTTGTTATACTCTTCCTTTAATCATTTCCTTTCCCTTAGCTAGGTTCTTTCTCATTAGCAGACATAGCATTCCATGTGATTATGGCACCATTGTACTTTGAATTCATCAAAGGCTTAGATAACCTTCCCGATTTTTGGTTTGATTTCCGATACTTCGCTATATAGTCAGACCTTTTATCATAATAAATAAAGTATTACTCAATAGTTATTAAATGAATGTACATTGCATCAACAAACTCAATAGTTTTTTTTTTTTTTTTTTACAAAGCAAAAAACAATATAGAAAAAAATAACTTATATAGAACAATGGTGCCAATGATGCATCTAATAGACCTTAATCTCCAAAACCCTTTCAACTACTAGCTTGCAAATTTGGGCATCATTTAGAACCTCAAAACCTTCTGCCTAATGCCCATGAACATTTCAATAGCACCATTACTTCCAATTGAACAGCTTAATTTTTCATTTCATATTTCTATAAAAATAAGAATCACAAATTCTTTTAACATGTGTATACTATGAATTGCATAGTACATCAACAAACCTTTCTAACATGTGTATGTGTATTATAATTCTTATTTCAATAAATAAGATATAATTTAATTTGCATTAGGAAATATCCCTAACTAACTAACACAATGTGAATTTACAGTTCTACAACAAAAATTAAAAACACTATTTTAATGAATCAATTTTTATAAAAACAATCAATTTTTATAAAACCTAAATACTAAAATAAGTGTAATTGTGGATATAAATTAATTTGAAAAGCTTAAGGAATATTTACCTATACATGAAAAAACACTGAGGGAGGCGGTTTCACCAATTCCTACTCACCATCAGCTTTCTTCATTGTTTTAGATACCGATTTCTTTCCCAATTTCTTCTTTGCTATATTGTTTATCCTTGCCATTATATTTCCCAAATGTGTAAAACCCTAGCAAAATCACAAGAACTGCTATTGACGGAATAAGATGCAACAATAGCATGAACTGGTATTAAAAAAAACAAAGGGAAGACACCGAAAGGAAAATACGATACTGGAAGATGAAGCCTCTGAACTAGAGAAAAGGGAGAATACGAACCAGAGAGAAGGGAGGAGATGAAGACAAGAGAAGAGACGAGAAGAAAAGAGAAGGATGAAAAGTAAAAAAGAAGTAAAATACGATACCAAAAGACGGAGCCTCTAAACTAGAGAGAAGGGAGAAGACGAACCAGAGAAAAGGAAGGAGACGAACTAGAAAAGAGAATGGAAGAGAAGATAAGATGAAAAGTAAAAAGTAATATATGGGTCCCACACATAAGTTAATTTTGTATTTTAATTTTGTATATCGTATTCGTATATGGTAAATAAAAGTATCAATTTTGTTTGCAGTATTCATAGATGATAAAAGAAAGTAAGTTTCAAACTTCAGTGCTGAGTTGGCGTTTCATCATCAGTGACAAGGCAATAACAAAGCAAGTGTGGTTGACGTGTCTTCATCCCAGCCATTGGATCTTCCATGGATACCCTCTAGTAAGAGGTGCCATTGAGAGGATTTCTGCCCTATATTTTTGCCCATCGGGGTTTGAAGGATATAAAAAGGAAAACCAATAAAAAGATATATACACATCTATATATATTTGTAAAACGTATGTGCTTTAAAATTAATATTCATTAAAGTAATTAAATAATTAAAATATAAATTATTTCTACTAAGAAGTATATATATTTTTTTTATATATTTTCTTGTCTGATAAGAGAGACTAAATTATTTTATTTTATTTATATATTTTCTTGTCTAATTAGATTTTATTTTATTGAAAAATTCATAATAAATAAGTAATTTGAGTTTTTTAGAAACTCTTCTAAACACCTTATATTAATTGAAAAAAATAAAAATTCATAATAAATAGGTAATTTATTGCCACGTCAAAGTCGGGTTTTTATCAATTTTTTTGTTGTCTGTAGTCATTTTCTATTTAATTATATTAGAGAAATACTAGTCTATATAAATAAGAAATAATTTAATTATATTAAAAAAATACAAAAAAAATACTCATCTCTATAAATAAGCAAGAATTAATTACTTTAATTGAGCCTATTAATATTGTCGCTAGCTAGTAAGACCTTATTTAGGGATAGCAATGGGGCGGTTTGGGGCATGGGATTTCATTCCTCATCCTCATTCCAATTTAATTTTTTCACCCCATAACCGCCTCAAAGCCCGTCGGGTTTTTCAAAGCAACCCCCTGTTTCTGTCCCCATTTACATAATCACATCCAAATGGGGCGGAGCCCCACCAAAATGGAGATTTTTTTCATTTCTAATATTTATACTTAACCTATTTTAGTAATATATCATAATATATAAGGGTAATTTAATAAATTTATAATATATTCGGGTCGAGTCGAGTGGGGTGGGGTGGGGTGGCGCGGGGCGGGACAACCATCCCCCGAAACCGCCCCAAAACTGCAAGTTTTTCAAAGTAGCCTCCATCCTTGTCCCCATTTACATAATTTTATTTTATGATATTATATATATATATATATATACACACATGCGAGCCATTGGATCAAACTCCCAAACATCCGTTGCACTAATGACAATTACAACTACTAATTTCTCACTGAGAAAATGTAGCAATTTGATTGGGCGTTACATAATTGGTTCCCCAAAACCGCCCCAAACGGGGTGAAAATTTTTGCTATCCCTAACCCCATTGCCAAGATATTGCGTAGACATAGCAATTTGATTGGTCCTTGCAAAAATGTTAAAATATCCTTCAATTAATTAGCTTTAAATAATATGTTAACAAATAGCTTTATATAATAGAATTGTATGTTAAAAAAATATAAAAAAATAAAAAAATAAAAAAATAAAAAATAAAATAAAAAATCTACTAATTGCTGTTGCGAAGACTAGCAATTTGATTGGTTGTTGCAAAAATGTTAGAATATTCTTCAATTAATTAGCTTTAAATAATAGCCATGTGTTTTAACAAATAGGTAGAATAATATCCTTCAATTAATTTGCTTTATATAATAGCATTGTGTGTTAACAGATATGTAGAATAATCCAATTTATTATAGGACCACAAAGAATTAACAATAACTATAATATACTGGCACAGTAGAATAATCCAATTTATTATAGGACCACAAAGAATTAACAATAATTAATATACTAGCACAGTTCATCTATAAATTAGGCTTGTCTAATCTAGGTCTGACACAAACAAGCAAAATTTCAAGTAAGAAGAGCAGACAGATGGCCACAAGAAATCCTTCTCCAAGCATCCAACTCTTTATGACAATCTTATTAACCCTTTTGCTTATGGGTTCAGGTAAAGTTCTATCTTAATTCTTACAACATATATATATATATATGGGTAAAGTGTAAAAAATCCCTCTCAACTATGTCTAAATTTGCAAATAACCCCTTTCAACTATGTTTTGTGCATAAAACCTCCTAAACTATCATATTTAGTTGCAAAATGGCACATTGGTTTACCTATTTTTCATTAAATGATTATAATACCCTTCTTATTGAATTACACTTGATATATTTTTTTTGTTGAAATAAATTATGAAAAAAAGTCATACTAATTTGATGAAATATTCTCCATTAAATTTGCATAAGTTTGCCTTTAATTTTTTTAATTAATTATTTAAATAAAAATCTTAAATAGAAAATTTTGAAATAATTTAAGTAATTTCTTAATTTTCATGAATATATTGCATTAAAAAGAAAATATTTTTATTTATGAAATTTATTAATTTTTCATGAATATTGTTTGAAAAAGAAGATATATTTTTATACTAAATTTTTTTAAAGTTAGTATAATAAGTTTTATTATAATAAGTTAATCATTTTAGAAAATGATAGCTACAAATCTATTTAATATTTTCTATTTTTATAATAAATTGATACTAATTATAAAGTTAAGGTAAATGGAATAATTAATATTTAAATAAGAGAAAATATAATAAAAAATAATTCAATAAGAAATGACAAATTTAATAAGAAAGGGTAAAATAGTCTTTTGTGATGGGTTTGTCTTTAATTACAACAAATTAATAGTTTGAGGATGTTTAGTTCAAGGGAGTTAGTTACAAAAAGTCAATAATTTAGAGAAATTTTTTGTACTTTACTCTCTCTCTCTCTCTCTATGTATATATATATATATATATATATATATATATATCTTAATCTATATAAGAAACACTTATTATCTTTCTTAAATTTTGCTGATATTTCTTAATTTTTGCTGATTAAGTAGCAGCGCAAGCAGCAAAAGGAGATCGGATTGTTGAAATGGGCATAGGACGTTGTGATGATGTGGGAGACTGTCGTGATGCCAAGCACTGCAATGATTATTGCCGATCTCTGCTATATAATAGGGGAGAATGCACCAATGCTGAACATAAACCAAATCAATGTTGTTGTTACTCCATTTGATTGGATTAGATGTTCCTTGGCTCAGAGTATTAAAAAAATTTGAACTTCTTATCATTAAAATGCTTCCATTTTCTTCATCATTTCAAAACGCTTCGAGTTGTAACTCTGCAACTTAAAATAAAAATATTAAACTTCTTTTGAATAAAATGATATTGATGTACGTAGTTTTATTTTTTTTATTTTTGGTATCATGCATAAACATTCAATAATTAGGAATTTTGTTTGTTAAGGACATCTTTTGGCATGCACCAATGCCTTAACTATATTTCATTAAATGATCATAATAACATTTCTGATTGAAATACACTTAATATATTTTTCTTATTTAAATAAATTATGAAAAATAAAAAATACTAATTTGATGACACGTTCTACATTAAATTTGCATAAATGTACAGTTAATTTTTGAAATTAATTGTTTAAATACATAATCTAAGTAGAAAATTTTAAAATAATTTAAGTAATTTCTTAATTTTTCATGAATATATTACATAAAAAATAAGGTATTTTTTATGTAAGTAATTTATTAATTTTTCAATAATATATTATATGAAAAGATGGTACTTTTATGGTAAAAAATTTCAAAGTGAGCATGATAAGTTTTATTATAAATAATAAAATTTTAATAATAAGTTAATTATTTTAAAAATGGTACTTACAAATCTTTTAATATTTATTTTTTATTTTTATGATAAATTGATACTACTAATAAAATTAAGATAAATGATATAATTAATATTTTGATAAGAGAAAAGATAGTAAATATAATTTAATAAGAAATGACAAATTTAATGAGACATTATAATGACCCGGTCATTTTTCTTCTTTATCTTTTTCTCAAATTTTACGGATAAATTTTTTTCATTGAATTTTCTTTTCTGAGTTCGGTTTTTCATCACTTGGTGTCGTCACGAGTGCTCGAAAATAGTTTCTTAGACTCTTTCCTTTGGATTGACAACTTCCTTAAAGGACCGCATCATTTTCACATTTTCAATTTTTGTACACTATTCACTTTTCGTCTTTTTCCCCGTTTGTCACCTTTTTGGCACAACCTCACTTTTCATGCTTGGAGTTGGTTTTTGACTTCACGCACCCTCATTCTAAGTGGTTTCTATGAAATACGTATCTTTACTTTTGTAGAAAAGTACTTTGGTTGCTTTTGGTGTCCATAGGGGCACGGATGCAAAATTTCTTAGGAAACATTTTCTTTTCTTGGGGTGTTTTTCATAAATTTTTTGGAGATATTTTATTTCGGGGGTTTTTAAGAAAATATTTTTAAAAGATATTTTCTTTCTAGGCTAGTTTTACAGTTACCCTTTCTTGGAGGAGCCATTGTATAATTAACGAAACTTATTCCAAAATACCTCGTTTTGAGCCTGGATCCTTGTACGGAATTCGTTTTCATATTTCATTAAGTCGTCTTAGAATTTCCTTCTGGATGTTTTTTTCCCAGTTTTAAGGTTTCCAACCGCGGTTAGTGCCAAACTTGTTTGAAGCATATCTCTCTGCTCGGACTCGGTTTTCGATGTTGTTTCTTCTGTTATTCATTTTTTCTTATTTTGGTTCTTTTTCATTCACGGAGTTTTCCGTTTGAGCGTGTCTGCTTAAATTCCACTTTTTCGGACTCGGTAGGGCCCGTTCGGGACACTTTTCGAGTTTTTCTATAAATAGGGGGTCTTAAATGAAAAAATCAGATTTCTCCATCTCTCTCCCCTCTCTTGGCTGTATTCCATGGCAGCCAAGGGGCTGCCACCTTCTCTCTCCTCCTTTGAACCTCCTCCCTTTAGTAAAAGGTGGTGAAGCCTTAGTGTTTAATGTCAACCTTGGCGAGGCTTTTGATTCCAACCAATTGAAATCTCATTTTAGCCATTTTTCGAGTTCGGGTTTGAAACCAAGTTAGGATTTTGGTATGACTCCCTTGGAGTTTAATGTTCACCGTGTTATCCTCGACAAAACCCAGAAGTTTCAAAGGATTTGGAGTGGTTTCATTTCAGTGGAAAATTTGGGATTTCATCTCAAAGTGAGGTGGGGATAACTTAGGTTCATTTAAATGGTGTATTGATGATTTTAGAAGTTTATACAACTTGTATGCATGTCTTTATATTAATCCTAGAATTTAATTTAATTATTTTCCTTGTATAGGATTTAATTATAATGAATGTGTGTAGCTTATAATAGAATTGTGGCATGCTAGTAATTTAGGCCTTGGTATGTTTATTAACATATATTAAATTGGGATTATTTGAATAAGAATTGCAAATTTTATTTAATAATTTTCCTTTATAAAAGTTTAACTCATATGGTTGTAACTTGCATGAAATCAACTTATAATGTGATAATAAAATAGGCCTTAGCATGTTCTCTAACCTATGTTAATTTGAGAGTATTTGGATGATTTTAAAAATCTGGAGATTTGATTAAAAGAATTAATTAAAATCTATTTAATGGTTCCATTGGCTTAATTAAGTTTTTAACTTGATATTTGTAATGACTAGGACTTGTTTACTAGCATATATTAACTCGGGACCATTTGGAGTTGCTTTAGAATCCAGAGATTTAATTATCATGATTTAATTAAATTCTACTTTATTGTTCCAATGACCTAATTAAGTTTTTGAATGGATATATATAATGACCATTATATGTTGTTTGATATGTATTAATTAGGGATTATTTGGTTGAGATTTGAAACCTAGAGAAATTAATTAGTTTATTTAATTAATTTCCGTTTCTATTGCATTAATGATTTAATCATGAATTTGACGTTGGTTGTATGTTTAAATCATAATTTTGGACTTGTATTAGATTCATGAGTTCATGTTTTCAATATTGAGTGATATTGTTATAGCGTGTAACGAATCGCACACTGAAGATTTGATATGTGATGTTATTATAGTGTGTAACGAATCGCACTTTGAAGATTCGACATTTGTCATGCCATAGTAGTTGTGGACTTAGAGCATATATTGTATGTGTTTCTAAATTCGGTTGTGCATGATAGATAGTTGATTATCTTGTATATACATGTTAATATATATGTTATTGCACAACTTTTTGATTTTGGAAACTTGGGACGTCATTGTATGACTACGGCTAGGGTATGGTTCTAGTACGAGGGATTGTCCCCCTACAGTCTAGTGCGCACATAGGGAGGTTTCCTGGGGCTAGTAACCTTAAAGTAACCACGTTGTCGGTCTGATCCGGCGTGATGTCCGAGTATTCACCTTGTCTGATTTCGCATTTTATTTCAAGTTGATAACTAGATGATGTTGTAACTTGTTTTTCCTTATTTGATTTCCCATTTTAAGTTCCAGGATGTTAACTTTGAGAAATCATACTTATGCGTTATATTGGAAGTTCCAATGTTGGTTAAATTGCATCGATATTGTGATTTGTATTTTATTATTCTAATGTAGCCTAGAACGATTCCTTATACTCATTTGGAACATAGACGTTAGGTGACATGAACCATTTTAGTTGATTTCGCATTTCAGATTTTAAGTTGATAGCTTCGATTACCTATATCTTGTTGCGTTGTATAGTATGCTTTTATATTGTTTAATTGTATAAATATTGTAGTTTATGCTTAAAATGATTTAAAGTAGCTTAGGATGATTCTTGAGTCTCACTTATGACATAAACATTAGGTGGCATGATTCTTTTGAATTGTTTCATCTTAATGTAATAACTTTGTAGAAAGTTAGGTCTTTGTATGCTCATTCCCTACAAGTAACTTGTTTACTCACCCCAAAGTTATCGGGTTATTTTTCAGGTACGGATACCTCGATATGAGATGCACAATGTCCCTAGATCGTTTTGATGGATTGAAGTTCTTTTAAGTGTATTCTTGTTCACATGTAAGTGTTAGTATGTTAATTTTACTCTTAAAGTTGTAATGTATAGTTAGGACAAAAATGTCATTTTTGCCTTGAACTTATATTGTGTGCCTAAGTACACTTTTTGACACTTATCTCATGTATATGATATGTGGCCAGGGGCCAAATTTTATTTGAAATCTATGTATATTTATAAATACTAAAATTTGTCTTTAATGAGAATAATATGAAAACTAGGGTTTAATATGTCATTTTTGCACCGGTGCATGCATTGTGTATGTAATCCATCCTTTGGCATTCATTTACCATATATGATGTAATGACCCGGTCATTTTTCTTCCCTTCCTTTTTCTTAGATTTTCACGAATATTTTTTTCCGTTGATCTTTTCTTTTCTGAATTCGATTTCTCGTCACTTAGTGTCGTCTCGAGTGCTCTGGAATGGTTTCTGAAATTCTTTTCCTTGAATTGATAACTTACTTTGAAGACCGTGTCAATTCCACATTTTTATTTTTTCGACAGTATTCACTTTTTGTCTTTTTCCCTATTTCATCTTTTTCCCGTTTATCGTTTTTCTTTGCATAACCTCACTTTTTGTACTCGAATTTGATTCTGGCTTTGCATGCATCCACGATAATTGATTCCATAACATTTGTATTTTTACTTTTGTAGAAAATACATTTTAGTTGCTTACTTTTTCGTAAAGGGTATGGATGCATACTTTCTTGTAAATATTTTTAATTTTTGGGGTTTTAGTGTAATTATGTAAAATAATTATTTTTCGTCTTAGGGACCATTTTGTAATTTAATTTGTAAGATATTTTCAAAGAGGACCTTTTTGTAAATTTTGAAAAGTGTGACAAGTGTCACACTCTCATGGTGCCACTTGTTGGCATTGGGGTGGAGTGACTTGGATGCATCATCTTGTGACACTTGGAGGGTGGAGATTCACCCACTTGTTGGCTTATGATTGGTGCATTTGTTAGCTTAGATGGTTGATAAGTGTAGGTTTAGGATTAAGCCTAGGAAGGAGCCTTGGATTTGTGACAAGTGTAGGCTCACAAATTAGTCTTGCATTGTGTGTGTGAGAGAGGTAGTGTAAGAGCACACAGTGAGTGAAGGAATACTAGATCCTCCACTCACCATTTTTCACTTCATCTTTTTCATTTCCTTGTTCTTCAAAACCCTAACCTAGCCACCATTGAAGGAAAAGCTTGGTTTAGAGTTTTGACTTCGTTTTTAGCCTCCTTCCATTCACCTTAGAGCATAAACCTTGGGAGATAAAAGTTTCGTCTCACTCTCCTCTTCAAAACCCTTGTTTTGTTTTCCATTTTTGAGTTTGGTTGCTTAGGATTATAGAAATTCAATTCTCTATTGAGGTAGGGGGTGTTATAGTTTATATTTTTGTTGTCTTGCATACTATTAATGCTTATACAACTTATATGCATACTTTTGTTCAAGTTCTAGAAATTAATTTAATTTGATATAAATTCTACTGAATTGTACCTTGCTTGTATTCCACTTTTAATTTGATATATGACATGGTCATGACTTAGTTCTTGTTATATATTAATTAGGGGTCATTTGAATAACTTTTGAAATCTAGAGATTTAATTAATTTAAAATAATTAAATTCTACATGATGGTATCTTGCTCATTTTGCACTTTTAATTTGATATATGTAATGACCATGATATGTTGTTTAACATATATTAATTTGAGGACCTTTGGAATTGATTAGAAATCTAGAAAATTTAATTATTTTTATTTAATTAAATTCTATCTACTTGTTCCATGGATTTAATTGTGTTTTAGGAGTAGTTTCTATGTATAAATCATGGATTTAGACTTGTTGTGTATTCACTTATTATGTTTTAAGCATTGAATAATATGGTTGTTATGTTTATATTCATGAAAATATGCTTCTAATATTGAATATATTGTTGACTTGTGATTTCATAGTATTGTGAATGTGGAATGCTTACTGTGCATTATTGGAAGTCAAATTACTAACTTGTTACTATGTAGTAGTAATATGAGATTCTTGTGAATTATTGATATTATTAGTCTTGTAAACTTCTTACTACAATGTCATAGAATTAGTGTTTAAAGTTGACTATGGAAGCATGATTTAAATTGTTAAGTAGATGATATTGTATTGTACATGATATCAAAGTAAAGACTTAACATTATATATGCCATTTTAGAATTGAAACTTGGTGTCTTTGCTCGGTGGTCACACAAAACAATGCACAAAACTTTAAATTTGGAAATTAGTGTCAAGTGGGCACCATAATTTAAATTTATAAACCGCTTAACACCTATACTATGTAGTATGAGTGAGAAGGGATCATTCCAAGGGATTGAGTTGTCGTACTAGCTTGAGGAATCAAAATTAGGATTAGTAGGTCGAGTGATCAAAATAGTGGTTAGTTGGTTGAATTAAACTAGATTTAAATTAAACTAAAGTAAGTAATAATGCAATAGAGAGAATAAAAGATAGAGAGAGATCTTGGGGTTTAGAGATCACCACTAAGCATAGCTTTTCTACACCTTCAATGAATGATTAATGAGGGAAAAAATATGTATTGCAATAAAGTTTGTGTGTGTGGTTGTTCCAATAAGTATAGATGACAAATTAAGCATATATTGTCTAAACAACATGGTGGATAACACAACATATCAAATTAAGCCATTAATCCTTTCTTTAAGCTCACAATCCAAACACAACACAAGATTAGAGATACATGTTACTTGTTTTTCATAAGTATGGAACATCAACAACAAGCATGGATTATCCTCCCATTTAACAACTACACTACAACTAAGCTAATGGCATGAAATTAAACTAATTAAACTAAGGGAGAGGCACAATCCATCAAGTAATAAGTATGAATCATCAAATAAACCACAAGAAAATGACATTAAGCACTATGTCTTGACAATCTCTAGATTTAAAACATCAACACACATAGACATGCATCAATAACACAAGAAATAGAGACAAACACATGAACATCTATTCTAGCATACATAGACATATGGATAGAATGAAATGATCAATTGGAAGCATTAAATCACATAAATCATTGAAGAAACAAGATCTATATATATATAAGTGTCAAGACATGAATTACAATACAAATCCCCTCAAAAATACATAAATCAAGAAATGGAAAGCATGCTTAGGGCTAACTTTAGCCCCAAGAGGATGTCTAGCCACTCATGGATGATGTCCTCCAACCCTGAAGGGCAAGCTCCATGGAAGAAATCTGTTCCTTGGTTGATGAAGAGTCTCCAATGGTGTCTCAAGCCTCCTCCTCTTCTTTTCTTTCTCCTTAAGAGTTCTTTAAGTATGATAACAATTCTCTTAAAAAGTGTATCATATTCTTTATATAGGTAGGTCAAGTGACACACAAAATAAGCTGGGGTCATGCAGCAAATATTCCCCAATAATTGGATAAGGACAGCTTTCAATGAGCTGGAAATTTAACTTTTTCAGACTACAGGAAGTTCAGTCGATCGAACCTTGGACTTGGATCGATTGAACATGGCTGAGATCTATTGAACTGGAGTTGGATCGATCCTCAATGGCGGCGCCTTTTTGGATAAAAACAAATCTGAGATATTTTGAAGATATTTTTGGGAAAAGGACAAAAGTGGTTGGTAGGGTGGTACAACTAGATAAGATCAATTATTTGGATAAGGACACGACTGTTCGATCGATCGAAGAAGGAAGTTGGATTGATCGAACTTTTGAGATCTTTAAACAAGGACAAACATGGATTAAATCTATCTTGAACTGCTGAGATCGATGAAAGTTGGATCGATCAACCTTTTCTTGAAATCGATCGAAGTTGCTGAAATTCCACCATTTGCTTCCTTTTGCTCTACTTTGCTTCTTTCTTTGATTAATCCCAGAATTACTTCAATTATGCTTTTATTTGGCTGAGTTAGCTTATTTTGGGGATAAGTACCTGAAAATGGAAATAACACGAAATTAATACAAAACAGTAAAATAAAATAGATAAAGGTTCTAGAATACCTAAGCTTAAAGGGTTTAAATACGCACTTTTCAGCGCTCATTACACCCCCAAACTTAAATATTGCTAGTCCCTAGCAATGAACTACAAAGTAAAGGAATGAAATGAACAACTAAACAACTATAAACTAGAAAGCAATAAATGGATAACGCCACTTTCGTAGGGAACACGATTTCACTTAGCATATGCAACAAGCCTTTTAAACCCCTAGGTTACCCTTAGTGAACGAGTGAACTCTCGTGAGGGTTTTCAGAAATGATACCCACAAACATTAAGCTCATTTTTTCTAAAGAGGCACCAATATTGCAAATAAGTATTGGGAGAAAACTACCTCAAGTATGTAATTTTTCAAACATTTCCAAGCAATCTTCCAAAATCTCAACATCAAGCAAGCAAGAATGGTCCTCCACACATCAAGAAAATGATCATGCAAATCAAAACAACACTAGAATCCTTTTTGAGTGGACCGGCATCAAATATGTTGTTATCTAAGCCAATTAAAGAATTAATCACATTATTACCCTCAAACTAGCACACAAATCTAGTACCGATCATCAAGACAAAAAGTGAACCTTTTATTAAAGCTTTATTATTCTAGGTGCGCTTATTATTTTCACTTGATTTATTATTATTATTTTTTATAGGAGCAAAGATGGAAGCATAGTGCAATGTGTTGATCTATTAAGCTTTCAGCTATTCATAAGGTCGAGCGTTAGGTCAATGATACCCAAACCAGACGGCTTTAGGGCATTAGGCGTTCAAACACCCTTGCGGATTTATAAGCTCAAATCAACTAGGCTACAAATCAAGACAGCATCCATCTAATCATTTCCCACTTCTAACCATTTGGGAGAAGTCCTCACTTTTTTATTTCTTTTGCAACTTTTCTTTTTCTTTTCTTTTTTTTTTTTCTCTTTTTTTTTTTTTCAAGTTCAATTATTAATCTAGGGTTTGGGCCCTCCACCTTTCGGCGCGAGAAATTCAGTGCTTGATGAGGCAAGAATCCCAGTTACTTAGTGAAAAGGGGCTGTTATCCACCTTTATCAAGAATGAAAGCTTTCAATGCAATAATCAACAAAGCATGTACCCCACAAATGAATGCTAGTGTGCGCCTGTGCTAGTAGTGAATCTCAAAACAATCAAAAGATCAAGATGATGTGGACCACAAGTGCAAGCAAAATATCAATCTTTTAAAACATTTACTCCTAAATGGCATCCACAAAGCATATAAGGAGTATTGGACTCTCAAGTCAAGCAATTTTTAAATTCTAAGCAATATAGTCCTCAAAAGATCAAAATTATCGCTAACATCAATCTCAATTCTCAATCATATACTTAAAGTTCAACTTTAAGTAGAATGCAACAAGACACCTTACCCCCAAACTTAAGCTGCACATTGTCCTCAATGTGCAATGAGAACAATGGAAAAGATGGAAAGAGTATACCGTGGTGGCAAAAGCATGAAGCCTGGTAGTGATCCACTTCGAAAGATGTCTCCCCCAAACTTGGAATCAACAACCTACTTGAATAACCACACTAGCAAACTCACATCGAACATCAAATGGGATAAGAATAATCAAATTAAAGAATGCATTCTAAGGCAATGTAGCATGAGATGAAAGATAGATATGAGATCAAGACCGATAGAAAAGTAGCACGACTACACATAAGGACACAAGAGAAATATATATATATATATTTGGAATAAACAAGATGGAATTCAAAAAAGTATGAACAATGATTGCTAAGTTTAATGTCTCTAGCTAGATGCAATGCTGCTTTAAATAAATAAGTTCAAAATCCAAAAAGGGAAGAAAAAGGTCAAACCCAAGATGCTCAGATCGATCAAGGCAGATCGATCTCAAAATATGTTCAATCGATCGAATATACATGAACCTGTAGAAAAGTTCAAACGATGAGATAGAGAGGTCTTTCGATACAGGTGGATGCAGACTCAAAATTTTTCTAAGTGTTGGAACTTAAGATCGATTAAACTTGAAGGTTGGATCGATCTAAGAACTTATGATCGATCTGAGAACAAATTCGATCGATGGGACAAAGAGATGATTTGGATGCAGGCCGAAAATTTTTCTAAGTGTTGGATATAAGTCGAAGTTCGATCAATCGAACTTTTATTGAGATTAATCGAACAGACAAAAATTCTTGCTTTTGCATTACATCCCTAGATATCTTCATATACAGGGTCTATTAGATGTGCAACTTCCAAATGTCTTTGGAAGACTTGTCCCTCAATGTAGGGTTTTAGTCTCTATCCATTAACCTTGAAAATGTTCCCCTTTTTTAAATTTTGAATTTCAACCGCCCCATGCGGTGCAACAGAGATGACTTCATAAGGACCCACCCATTTGGTTCTCAACTTCCCCGGAAAGAGCTTCAGTCTAGAGTTGAAGAGCCAAACTTTTTGACCGGGTTTGAAAGACTTCTTCACAATATGTTTATCATAAAAGGCTTTAGTTCTTTCTTTGTAGAGTTTGGTATTGTCATAAGCATTATGTCTCAACTCCTCCAACTCACTCAATTGTAACGACTGGTTCTCTCCGGCCTTATCAATGCTTTATGTTCCAACTCAACCGGAAGATGGCAAGGCTTTCCATATACAAGTCTATAGGGAGATATGCCAATGGGAGTCTTATATGCCGTCCAGTAAGCCCACAAAGCGTCATTTAACTTTCATGACCAATCTTTCCTGGTGGTGTTAACCGTCTTCTCAAGAATATGCTTAATTTCCCGGTTAGACACTTCTACTTGCCCACTTATTTGAGCATGGTAAGGAGTTGCCACTTTATAAGTAACGGAGTACTTAAGAAATAAATGCCTTAGGAATTGATTACAAAAATACTTTCCTCTGTCACTTATCATAGCCCTAGGCATGCCAAAACGAGCAAAGATATTGAACTTGATGAATTGAATAACCACGGAGTGATCATTTGTTTTGGTAGCACATGCTTCTACCCACTTAGAGACATAATCAATGGCAAGAAGAATGTATTGAAAACCATAGGACATAGGAAATGGACCCATAAAATCAATGCCCCATATGTCAAAAATTTCTACAAGAATAATGTTGGTCAAAGGCATCATATCTCTTTTCGACATTGAACCCATCTTTTGACATCTTTCACATGACTTGCAAAAATTGCAGGCATCTCTATGGATAGTGGGCCAAAAGAGCCCACTTTGAAGAACCTTCAAGGCGGTCTTCTTTGTATTAAAATGCCCACCACATGCAAGTGTATGACAAAACACAAGGACACTTGGAATTTCGCTCTCCGGAATGCATCTCCTCACAATTTGATCCGGACAATAATGGTACAAGACAGGATCTTCCCAATAGTAATTCCGGATGTTGGCAAAGAAATGATTCTTTTCGTTCTTTGACCAAGAAGTTGGAAGTTTGCCAATTGCCAAAGAATTCACAATGTCGGCAAACCAAGGCATTTGTCCATTAGAAACTTGGAAAAGTTGTTCATCCGGAAAAGAATCACGAATTGGTGGACTAGGGAAAGGTTCTATTGATAACCTAGAGAGATGATCGGCAACCACATTCTTAGTGCCTTTCTTGTCTTTGATTTCAAAATCGAATTCTTGAAGAAGCAAAATCCATCTAATCAGTCTAGGTTTTGTTTCTCTCTTTGTCAAAAGATGTCTCAAGGCAGCATGATCGGAGTAAACAACCACCTTAGAGCCTAAAAGATAGGATCAAAATTTATCAAGAGCATACACTACGGCAAGTAATTCTTTCTCTGTAGTGGAGTAATTCAATTTAGCTCCCAAGAAAGTTTTACTTGCATAGTAGATGGCACAAGGAAGCTTTCCTACTCTTTGTCCCAAAACCGCTCCCATGGCATAATCAGAAGCATCACACATAATTTCGAATGGCAATGACCAATTGGGAGGTTGCATGATAGGAGCAAAAGACAATAAATCACGCAATTTATGAAAAGCGTCTAGGCATGCTTGATTAAAAACAAAAGGAGTTTCCTTGGCAAGAAGATTGCACAAGGGTCGAGCAATTTTGCTGAAGTCTTTTATGAATCGGCGATAAAAGCTGACATGACCTAGAAAAGAGCGAACCTCTCTCACCGTTAAAGGTGGTGGCAATTCAGCAATAAGCTCCACTTTCGCTTTATCTACCTCCATCCCCCTCTTTGAGATGACGTGACCCAAAACAATACCCTCTTGAACCATAAAATGGCTCTTTTCCCAACTAAGACCAAGGTTTGTTTCACAACATCTCTTAAGCACTAGATCCAAATTTTTGAGGCATACATCAAATGAAGACCCAAAGACAGAAAAACCATCCATGAACACTTCTAGATACTCTTCCACCATATCCGAGAAAATTGACATTATACACCTTTGGAATGTGGCGGGGGCATTGCACAAACCAAAAGGCATCCATCTATAAGCAAATGTGCCGAATGGACAAGTAAATGTGGTTTTCTCTTGGTCCAATGGGTCAAGGGCTACTTGGTTGCACCCCGAATAGCCATCAAGAAAGCAATAGTACTGTTGTCTGACCAATCTTTCAAGAATTTGATCAATGAATGGCAAAGGGAAGTGATCTTTTCTAGTAGCAGCATTTAATTTGTGGTAATTAATGCATACACACCATGAATTGGTGGTACGCTTAGAGATTTCCTCACCATTTGTATTCTCAACCACGGTAATCCCCGATTTCTTGGGAACTACTTGAGTTGGACTCACCCATTTACTATCAGAGATTGGGTAAATGATTCCGGCATCTAAGAGTTTGACAACTTCCTTTTTGACTACCTCCTTCATGTTGGGGTTAAGTCTCCTTTGGGCATCTCTAAAGGGTTTTGCATCCTCTTCCATAAGTATGCGATGCATACAAATAAAAGGGTCAATTCCCTTAAGATCCGCCACACTCTATCTTATGGCTTCCTTATTTTCTTTAAGCACATTTAAGAGAGCGTCTTCTTGGTCTTTTTCAAGACTTGAAGAAATGATAACCAGAAGAGTCTCTTTTGGTCCTGAGAATGCATACTTGAGATTGAAAGGTAGATTTTTAAGCTCAAGAGTTGGTGGAAAAACTAAAGATGAGACCGGTGGAGTGCTAAAGAGTGGAGGAAGAGGTTCTATTAGAGTTTTCCAGGACGGGAAATCTAAGCTTGCAACAGATTCCATGAGATTGCTTACTTCATCCATTGATTTTTCATCATTAAACCCACAATTTCCATACATTTCAAGAAGACAAGAAGCAAGAGGATCATCGGATAGAAGAGATGAAAGGTTATCCTCAATTGGTTGTTTCATGACCATGGTAGGAATTGATCCCTTAACAATCTCATCCAACACATGTACAAGACAACACTCATCTTCATTCACGGGATGTCGACTTGCGTTGAAAACATTAAGCTTGACCATCATGTTTCCAAATGAAAAGTCCATAACCTCGGATCTACAATTGATGGTTACATTTGCGGTGGTAAGGAATGGCCTTCCCAAGATGATTGGGATGTGATTGGTGGGGTTGGCAACCGGTTCGGTATCAAGAACTACAAAATCAACCGGGAAGTAGAACTTATCAACTTTGATGAGGATGTCCTCAACCATGCCCCGAGGTGTTTTGACGGATCTATCTGCCAATTGAAGTACCACTAAGGTTGGCTTTAACTCATTCAAACCTAGTTGGACATACACGGAGTAAGGAATCAAATTAACACTTGCACCTAAGTCAAGAAAAGCTCTACGAACTTCATGGTTCCCAATCACACATGAGATGGTCAGAGTACCAGGATCTTTGAACTTAGGTGGAGTGTTTTGTTGAATAATGGAGCTCATTTGCTCCGTGAGGAACACTTTTTTAGGGCTTGGTCCCTTGCTTTTCCTCTTTTGTGTGTAAAGATCTTTCAAGAATTTTGCATAAGGTGGAATTTGCTTAATGGCATCCAAAAAAGCTAGATTGATGTTTACTTGCTTAAAAACATCCATCATATCATGTATTTTCCCTTCTTGCCTCCCATAAGGCGAAGTTTCTTTTAGAGCATAAGGGAACGGAGCTTTTGGCTCATGAGACTTTGCAATTTGGGGAGATGATGGAGATGATTGAGAATTCCGATTAAGAACATTTTCATTCAAGGAAATAGGAGTGGAATTGGGAATTGGATGGGTGACAACTTAAGGTTGCACCAATTCACTATCTTCCCTTGGTAGTTCAACCCTATTGTCCACTTGCTTACCACTTCTCGAGGTGGTGATGGCTTGCACTTGAGCTTGGGAAGAACACCCCGATGTAGGGTTTGCTTCCAATCAAAATTGGGCTTTTGGATTCCTCTCAGGTTGACTAGGTAATTTCCCAATTTCTCTTGCATTCAATGCATTAGCTATGGTCCTAATTTGGGATTCTAGCTTTGATATGGATTGAGAGTGGGAATGCAACAAATTGGTATTCCTTTCTAAACTACCCAAGGCCACCAAAACCTTATCTTCAAATGTAGAATTGCTAGAAAGCGCATGAGGATAATGAGAGCAAATTTGTGAATTATACATTTGAGGATGTGAAAAGTAATTGGTTCTTTGATGAGATGAAGAAGAAACAAATCCTTGGGAACCTCCTTCCCTTTTATGAGGTGGAATGTATTTGCCTTGAAATTTTTTAGCTTGATCGAAATTTGGATTTTCATTCCACATTGGAACATATGCCCTTGAGTAAGGGTGAGCGAACATAGCATTTACTTGTTCAAAGTGCTCATTGAATGCATGTCCATGGGGACAATCGAAAGTGGTATGTAAAACACTTGAACATGTCATGCATGGCTCACTAAGATGAGAAGTATGATGAAAAGAAGGTGACTTAATAACCGATTTTTGACTCAACAAGAATTAATCAAGTTTTTAAGAGAGAGCCTTAACCTCGGCTACAATCTCTAATGGATTCTCTATTTGACATACTTGCAAGTCTTTCTTCTTTTCCTTTGAATTATGGTCAAACCGAGAAGTATAATATTTTTACAAAGAGTTTTCGCTCATTTTCTCGAAGAGGTGCCATATGCCATCCTCATGTTTTCCAAAATATGATCCTCCACATGATGTATCGACTATGTCTTTATGAATGTCGAATAGACTCTCATAGAAATATTGAACCACTTGCCATTTCGGAATGCCATGATGTGGACATTTGCTTAGCAAGTCATTCAATCTTTCCCAAGCCTTATGCAACCACTCCCCTTCCCTTTGAGAAAATTATCTAATTGAAGCACGCATTACATTAGTCAAACTTATGGGGTAAAATTTTTTCAAAAATTCATTTTGCATTTGTGCCCAAGATGTTATTGAATTTGCCCCCAAAGTATTGAACCAATGTTTTGCTTTATTTTTTAGTGTAAAAAGGAAAAGACGTAGCCTAAGAACTTCCTCTGGGACATCCATATATCTTACGGTGGAACATATTTCAAAGAATTCATTTAGATGTTTATAGGGTTCCTCATCATCTAAGCCATAAAAGAGTGAACACATTTGAATAGTCTCAGTCTTGATTTCATATTGATTTGCTTCAAAATTAGGCAACACAATACAAGTAGGTGCATGATACGCATGAAGATTGTAATGATCATGAAGGACCATTGGAGCTTGAACTCCGGGGCCACGTTGATTAAAAGGGGGGTTTTGTATGAAACGTGGGTCTAAGTAACCAAGATCACCCTCTAGATTTTCCATGTGAAAACCTAGGACGAATAATAGAACAATGACTAACCAAGACTTCTAGCGATACGCGAAACACAACAAAACAAGTAAGCACTTTTCCTTCACAACAAATCAACAATCAACAAACTTCCTCTACATATAATGCTGCTGTACTCCCATGCTTTAACAATATGCAAGAAAAGTAAATTGCCTCCACGCGAGCTCACGATTTATCTAAGAATTGAATTATAAGCCTCCACGCGGGCCGACGATTTAACTAAGGGCTTGAGTAAAGAAAAGCTCACAAAGGTCCTTTAGCACTTCAACTCCAAATTTATAGCTTAGCTTAGCAATTTTTTTTTTTTTTTTTTTAGCCTTTTTCCTTGCTTGCTTAGCTCATTTGCTTGAATGCTCCTTTACTTGCTTCCTAGCTCAATGCTCCTTGTCAATAAAGAACAAACATAATAAGTAGCAAAAATTGAAAACAAAGTAAAGACACAATCAAAAGAGTACTAATTCCTAATTGATTCCACAAATACGACGTTGCCAATCAATCAATCCCAAGCAACGGTGCCAAAAACTATGGTGTCTTTACTTGGTGGTCGCACAAAACAATACACAAAACTTTGAATTTGGAAATTAGTGTCAAGTGGGCACCATAATTTAAATTTATAAACCGATTAACACCTATACTATGTAGTATGAGTGAGAAGGGATCATCCCAAGGGATTGAGTTGTCGTACTAGCTTGAGGAATCAAAATTAGGGTTAGTAGGTCGAATGATCAAAATAGTGGTTGGTTGGTTGAATTAAACTAGATGAAAATTAAACTAAAGTAAGTAATAATGCAATAGAGAGAATAAAAGATAGAGAGAGATCTTGGGGTTTAGAGATCACCACTAAGCATAGCTTTTCTACACCTTCAATGAATGATTAATGAGGGAAAAAATATGTATTGCAATAAAGTGTGTGTGTGTGGTTGTTCCAACAAGCACGGATGACAAATTAAGCTTATATTGTCTAAACAACATGGTGGATAGCACAACATATCAAACTAAGCCATTAATCATTTCTTTAAGCTCACAATCCAAACATATCACAAGGTTATAGATACATGTTATTTGCTTTTCATAAGTATGGAACATCAACAACAAGTATGGATTGTCCTCTCATTTAACAACTACACTACAACTAAGCTAATGGCGTGAAATTAAACTAATTTAACTAAGGGAGAGGCATAATCCATTAAGTAATGAGTATGAACCATCAAATAAACCACAAGAAGATGACATTAAGCATTATGTCTTGACAATCTCTAGATCTATAACATCAACACACATTGACATGCATCAATAACACAAGAAATAGAGATAAACATATGAGCATCTATTCTAGCATACATAGACATATGGATAGAATGAAATGATCAATTGGAAGCATTAAATCACATAAATCATTGAAGAAACAAGATCTATATATATAAAAGTGTCAAGACATGAATTACAATACAAATTCCCTCAAAAATACATAAATCAAGAAGTATAAAGTATGCTTAGGGCTAACTCTAGCCCCAAGAGGATGTCTAGCCACTCATGGATGATGTCCTCCAACCCTCAAGGGCAAGCTCCATGGAAGAAATCTGCTCCTTGGTTGATGAATAGTCTCCAATGGTGTCTCTAGCCTCCTCCTCTTCTTTTCTTTCTCCCTAAGAGTTCTCTAAGTATGCTAACAATTATGTCAAAAAGTGTATCATATTCTTTATATATGTAGGTCAAGTGACACACAAAATGAGCTGGGGTCGTGCAACAAATATTCCCCAATGATTGACAGCTTTCAATGAGCTGGAAATTTAATTTTTTTGCACTGGAGGAAGTTCGATCGATCTAACCTTGGACTTGGATCGATCGAACATAGCTGAGATCTATCGAACTGAAGTTGGATCGATCCTCAATGGCGGTGCCTTTTTGGATAAAAACAAATCTGAGATATTTTGAAGATATTTTTGGGAAAAGGACAAAAGTGGTTGGTAGGGTGGTACAACTAGATAAGATCAATTATTTGGATAAGGACAAGATTGTTCGATCGATCGAACTTTTGAGATCTTTGAACAGGGACAAACATGGCTCAGATCTATCTTGAAGTGCTGAGATCGATGAAAGTTGGATCGATCGAACTTTTCTTGAGATCGATCGAAGTTGCTGAAATTCCACCATTTGCTTCCTTTTGCTCTACTTTGCTCCTTTCTTTGATTAATCCCAGAATTGTTTTAATTATGCTCTTATTTGGCTGAGTTAGCTTATTTTGGGGATAAGTACTTGAAAGTGGAAATAACACGAAATTAATACAAAACGGTAAAATAAAGTAGATAAAGGTTCTAAAATACCTAAGCTTAAGGGGTTTAAATACGCACTTTTCAGCGCTCATCAAAACTTTAAGGCATGGATTGTATGGGTTCAACCTACTTATGCATGGAAGGTGATTTTGTGCATTATATAAATTATGTATAAGTTGAGAACTTATTTGGTTTATTTTGGAGTCTTGGGACATTGTTACAAGTGATATGGTTAGAGTTTGGCTCTAGTGCAGGAGGTATGAGTTCTCCCCAATTGAGATAATGCGCACTAGGGTAGTCTTCCCACTGGGTTAATACCTGGAATAACCATTTTGATCTTGGTTCAGTCCGAGACGTGATGTCCAAGTCTTCCACTATTTGATTTTGCATTCAATTCCAAGTTAACAATCATGTTTAATTGTGATTTGTGGTTTTGGTTATTGGTGATTTAATGTTGTTAAGTACGTTTATGCATTATGATTTTGAATGAATCATAATATGCTTTTAATGTTGTTAAGTACATTTATGTTTTATGATTTTTAATGAATCATTGCAAACTTGATGTTGTTAAGTACATTATACTTTAAATGTTCAAATATAGTTTAGGAATGATCCTATAGATTCATTTGGAACATAGATGCTAGGTGGCATGACCCACTTTAGTTGTTATCACATTCTAGATTTCAAGTTGATAACTCTGAGAATCTTTGTCTTGATGTGTGTATTAGAAATTCTAATTATACTACATTGTCATATTTAGTTGTATTCGTACTTTTAGATTTCAAGTTGATAACTTTGAGAATCTATGTCTTGATGTGTGGTATTAGAAACTCTAATTATACTAAATTGTTATATTTAGTTATTTTTGTACTTTAGATTTCAAGTTGATAACCTTGAGAATCTATATCTTGTTGCTTTATATAGCATGCTTCTATGTTGTTTTAATTGCATGAATGATGTGATTTATGCTGAAAATATTTTAGGGTAGCTTAGGATGCTCCTTAAGTCTCACCTTTGACATAGACATTAGGTGTCATAACCCTTTTGAATTGTTTCACATTAATGTGATAAACTTGTAAAATGTTAGGTCTATGCATGCTCATTTCCTACGAGTAGCTTTATGTTACTCACCCCGAAGTTACTGGGGATTTGTTTCAGGTACGAAGACTTGGAGATCTTATTTGCCTTGGGTGATTTGTAGCTCTTTATGATAAAACATGTACTTTTGTTTTAAATATGTAATGTGTACATAAGTACACTTTTTGTAATTCATTTGATATCTATGACATGAGGCCAAAGGCCAAGCATGTTTAATTTAGCACTTGTACTCAATTGGCGCCATATTTTGTTTAAAGGTGTATTTTTACTAACTTTAGAGGTTTGGCATATGAAATTCTTGTAATTGACATGTATGAGGCCATGAGCCATTGTTTCACATTCAATTATTCATATTAAGGTTGTTGACATGTCCACATATTCACATCTCCTTGAAAATCAACTTTTAACCATTGTTTTTGAACCAATGCATGATGGGAATTGAGGCTTGGGTTAAGCCTCAACACTTTTGGTGTATAGCAGGTCCTTTAGCAGCTTTTCAAGTCATTTCGGTCATCAGAAATGCTAGTTTGGTTGACTGATGGCTTTTGGGAACTTCATTGCACAGTAAAACTCATTTCTAGTAGCCCTTTTCACTGTTTAGGGTCATTTTGGTCGACCGATGGCTTATTTCGATCTACCTAAACAACCTCCCCTCAAAAATATGGTTTTAGAAAAGTTTCCGTGCAGTTCAGTCATCCGAAACTCCATTTTGGTAGACCGAAATAGCCTTCACTCATCAGCCTTCCAGATTTTATTTCAGCTTTGATATTCCAATTTCAAAGGGTTATAACTTCTTCATTTCTAATCCAAATGGGGTGATTCTTGAGCCTAAACTCAAGGATTTTGAGTCAGATTTACAATGATATCAATGTCATTCTCAGATTCAAATCACAGTGAGAGTTATTCAGCTTTTAGTGAGATAGTGTCAATTTTCGCTTTTAGTGAGACAGTGTCAATTTTCGCTTTTAGTGAGACAGTGTCAATTTTCGCTTAAACCGGGAATGGGCGTTTTATGGGATTCTTGGCTAAAGTTCTTAGAATCTCTTAGAATGTTATGAAATGATTAGATTAGGTTGTATTCACCTTTTTTGACTTGTTTTGAGTCAAGTTTCTCTTTTTATTTGGGAATTGACCATTTTGCCCCTTGGTTAATGGATTTTGCCCGCCTTGACCTTTGTTTTCACTTTCATTTTCTTTGAATTCTGTGACTTCATAAAAAGTCACATTGGTGTCATGGGAATGATTTATATCTCTATAGACTTTGGTTTTATCTTTTGTTTCCGCATTTCGGATCCGTTATCAGATAAACTTTCGGTTCATCACTGATGCACCGGGTTGAAAAACTTGGGCCGTCACATATGAGGCGTGGCCAAGGGCTAAACACCATTTTGTTTTAGGTTTTGCATTCTAGTTTCATATATTGCATTTTTAGGCTAAAATAGGAAAATCTGAGCCTTTAAAGGTTCATTTCCAAATCAGGTGATGTAAAGTATGTTCCGGCACATCCACTAACACTCATTTATTACGCATAAAGTGTGGCCAAGGGCCAAACGGTCTTTTGATTGCATTAAAGTACGGTTCTTGCAATTTTTGCCTTTGAAGGACATTTTTCACGCATTAGGGTTTGGATAGGTCAAATTTTGTATAAGCGGTATTTTTTTAAGCCATGGATTATTGTAGCACATTCCAATAGGTAAGTTATGTCTACGTGCATGATCGTTTCCAGGACAAACTCTTTCGTTGGTGAAAAGAGCCTCCTATGGACTCATTTCACATTTTTCTTGCATAATCTGGTTTATTAGGATTTCTTTCAGGAAATAAATTCTGGTCTTGAATCCATCACATAGAAAATGTGATTTTAGGGGGAGTTTTTTCACAGCATTTTTCCAAAAAATGTCATTTTAGTCTCGAAAACCCCGTGTTGGTTCCATTTTTCTATTGTTTGATTCAATTCAGGTTGGGTTGAATCAGTTTAGAGGGGCTGAACCGATTTAAGGTGTATTTTGGGTCCAACATGGATGTTCGGTCCATGTTAAACTGATTCAGGGGTGCTAAACCGATTCAAGTCCTCCATAACCTCTTTTGTAGGTTCAGTTTTGGTCTTCCAACTTTGAACTGTCATATCTTTTTTTTTTTTAACTCTGAATTAGTCCATTCTTGAGTCTAAATAGACCGTGTCGAAGTAAGCTTTCCAATTCTACCAATTTTAGTCTCAGATTCTTCTTTTACCTCAATATATCCTTATTTTAGTGAGAGGGCGTTAGATTTGGGTTCGAACTGGGATAGGGTTCATTCGGGATTTCTCTTCCTTTGGCCTCGAGACTTCATACGAAGTTACCAAAGGATGTTTTTGGGTGTTTTTAATCTTATTTGATTTGCTAGAAGTCAAATTCCTTCCTCTTAGGGTAAAATGACCATTCTACCCTTGGCCCTTCTCTAGTAGGGTTTTGATACCCTTGGCTCCGTTTTACTTCTATTGAGTCTCAAAACTCCTTGGAAGGCCATTCTTGTATCTTAAGGCTGTACATTTCTAAAGGCTTGTTTATGTTTTTGCTTCTGCATTTTGGATCCGTTTCAGGTTATCACAGGACACACTAGGTTTAAAAAATCCAGGGTCAACACAGAAATGATAAAATAGTCTTTTTGATGGGGTTGCCTTTAATTGCAACATATCAATAGTTCAAGGGGAGCAATTTGTATTTAAGGGATTACTTGCAAAAGGAAAATAGTCCAAGGGGATTTTTTGCACTTTACCCTATTCTTGTATATAAGATACTTAAGTTAAAGGCAAATTAAGTTCTTTTTCTTTTTCCATTCATTTTCATTTGTTCATAATCAAAGTAGTCAAACAGTTGTACTAATAGATGAATAATTCTACTTTAGTCCATTTTCATGTGAAAGTATACAATACCCTAATGGTAGATCACACGTGGTATCTCTCCTAATGTACAGTAAGCCTCAATGGGACAAAGTTCTAAAGTCATTGATGTAGGACAAAATTCTAAATAGTTCGATAACCAGTTTTACAAGTTTGTTTTTGACCCAATATGAGTTTTTTTTGGGTGAAAATAACGCATTGAGAAAAACCCACTAGCTTTTGCTTATGAGCCATGTTGGTTTTTAGTTTAGAACTTTCGTTTAGGGCTCCAAAATCACATTTTATTGTGTTACTAAAGGTCTGCCGATTATTTCAAGATTTTTATTTAAGACTGTGATACCCCCAAATTTTCGAAGTGCGGGTTGGTCAGGCCCATGCCCGGAGACCCAGGGATACCAAAAATAATATGGTAATAAACGAATATAGAATACAAGATGGAATAAAAGAAATAAATAATAATGCTGAACAGAAAATTAAATAATAATTAATTAATAAATCCTTTTATACTAATACTTCAAATTAATCCAATAATCCATAAACCTCCAAAATACAACTCAAGAATCCATATATCAAGGACCCCTAATAAAATCCCAGATTAAAACAAATGAATAACTACTAAGTCTGAGAAATAAAAGAATATTTGAAATAATATACCACATCGATGATATAGAAGAGTGAAGATAAATGATCTCTGATTTACACAAACAACTCTAAGACTGGTAATGCTGGGGACCTGAAAAATAAATGGTGGGTCAGGCCCACAAACAAGTTCCCTTTACTACGACCCGATCAGAGAACCGATAATTAATACACCCCTAACTAAACTCATGCTATAGCTACATAGTTAATACATACATATACACACTAAGACTCTCACTAAAAAATAAGGTAGTCTCAACCGCGTAGTGGGTTATCTCTTGGAAAAATCGCACATAAAGTGATCCAAAGTCCCCCTTCTACCAGGGTACACACATCTCTTATTCCAGTTACCCATCAAATCCAGCAATATACGCCTCAGTCGTAACCATAGATCCTGAGACCTCAAGCTCGTATCATAGCTCCTATATATATATATATATATATATATATATATACACACACAATATCAATAAATAAATGCCATATCTAACAATGGAATTTACTATTAGGTTTGAAAATTTAAAATCTCACTACTTAAATTTACTTTTTTTTTAAAAATGCTAACTTTTTCAAACTATGAGGTTTGACTACCAATTTTTTGAAACTAATTGCAAAAGTATACAAAAACACTTTTTACATTTTGTCATGGTCCAAAATGCCCCCTCTACATTATATTCTCTCTCCTCTATTTCTCTTTCTAACTTGCAGACCCATATCCTTCTCCTTCATCACCACACCTTTGCAGCTCAGCGGCTATCTAGCGTTGTCTAATTCATCAAATTTGCTCATCGTTGAATACTTTGACGGTGGTGGCGGCACCATCTTGGATTCTTTTTGCATGAATAATCTAAAACTCGATTGAGTACCAAAATCATATATGGACTTGTCCTCTTCTTCTTTATTAGAGGATCTAGTTGTGATGTATTGGTTGCTGTAACGATGTGGTGGAGAGGAAAAAGAGAACTGAATGATGCATTTATCAGTAGCTAACTATGTTTATTTGTAACGAACCGAACCAGGGGGTCCGGATCGCTAACCGAGTCCTTACCCGAACCCAAGGTCATCTAGGGTATTACGGTTATTTCCAATGTGAGAATATAATTAATTACATTTAACTGTAAAAGTCCAGTCCAATATATATACATGTCCCAAAAACATATTTAAACATGCCAAAAAGAATAAGGTTACATTGTTGAAGTTACAACTATAAGGCCATTACATAAAAATTATCTAAACTTTATAAAATACATCATCCAATGCAAAATGGAAAATAGAAATCCTTTCTAATCCCGTCCATGCATGTGGAGGATCAATATCCACCAACTCTTCCCCATAACCTGAAAAATGTAGAGGAGTGAACACAATGGCTCAGTAGAGATTGCTTAAGTGGTATCTCCTCAAGTAAGGTAAATAATTACATGCCTTACATACAATGAATGGGAAAAAGAATAAGGGATCATGTTGGGGATTCACGTACAACACTTCTATTTTCAATTAATTATCATCACCATCCACATACAATGCAATGCATGAAATACCCAATGGAACCACACTTCACACCCACACCCATACGAGTCCACACATCACATCCACATCCTCGTATATCCACACATCACATCCATTCCCTCGTGTATTCACACATCACATCCACACACTCTTTTACTTGTGAACATCATCATGCTATGCATATAAAAAAAAAAAAAAAAAAACTTTGAATTAAATTATTCATTAATCATCATGCTTTCACAATACAATTGACATTTTCATAGCCACAACAACATCAATTAACAATATAGTATGCTTTAAGCTTTTTAATATCATTTAACAAGTAAATAACCAATAACCTCACAACAACTATGTAAAGAGAATTATATAGTCCATCATATAACAACTCAATAAATTGTCATTTTTGCAATTTTTACACAAGCTACACATATAATCACATTGAACATATCAATTAGACAAAACTCATATACAAACCAAAACCCTAGAACCAAATCATCCAATTAAACATCAAATTGACATGTTAGAGGAGGGGAAAAACATCAAATTAACTACCAAAATCAAGGACTTTGACAATTAGACAACTATACCTTGATTTGAAGAAAAAGCCCCAACTTTGAAATGCACCAAAATCACCAAAATCCAACTTTGTTGTGATCAAATTGAAGCTCTCGTCGTGTTTGTTAACTTTGCCTTCAGTGACAAAGTCAAATTCCCAAAGGTATTGTGTAGATCTTGCCTTGAAGTGATGGAAAATATATATATATATATATATATATATATATATATATATATAGAGAGAGAGAGAGAGAGAGAGAGAGAAAAGAAATTGGCATGAAGAGAAGAAAGGAAATGAAGCCTGGTAATATGGTTATTATAATGACTAAAGTCCAAGGTGGGACCAATAAAAAAATATATATCTTCATTAATCACTATTATAAATAAATAAATATATATATATATATATATATATATGCACTAAACAAATTTCAACCACATATCCAATATATAGCCACATAAATATACATCAAATAATAATGTATGAAATGCAATGGCCTAGAAAAATAATTCCCATACACAACAAATCAGGTTACGGGTCTCGCCCGGGACCTCCTGGCTTGAAAAATGGGAAAATACCGAAATGGCCAACAATGCATTTCTAAGAGTCTTGAACTCAAAGAAATGTTCTAACCAACTCTCGGAACTCACCCGACACACCCCACGGTGTCCGGCACGCAAAATAAGGTGAAAAGAAAATAAATTGAAAAAGTCAAAAATCTCCGAAAAAATGTAAAGTAGGAAAAATGAGAAATATTACATTATCAGAAGATACATATGATGGAGGAGAAAAAAAAAACATCAAGAATTACTAATTCAGTACTCTTACCTTCTCTCTACAATCTATATATATAAATTATGTTTATATATAAATAAATACATAATGTCCCGAATTTTTCTGAATTTTTTTGAATTTTTATTTTAATTATTTTTTGTGCCTCATTTTGCATGCCATGCGGGTCCCGAGGGTTGTTTTAGTCATTTTCATGAGCTGAGGGTTTTAAAAGTTCATTTTTTATTATTTGAAGTCAGTTAGAGGTAACATGATTGATTTTAGAATTTTTTGGAAGTCGGGATGATTTTCGAGGGCGTTGTGATCATTTAGCACACATATACATATATATGTAAGTATGCATTAGAGGGAGATATTTTGGGATGCTTACTGGTATTGAAGTAAAAAGGGAGGGCTAAAAGGTAACTTGGCATATGTGTGTCCACCAAAATGTGACACTTGGCATGTCTATGGCCACACCAACAAAATGAAGACTAAAACCCCATTTTCCTTTTCATTTTCGTAAGTCCCTTTCTTTATCTTTATTCTTCTCCTTCTCTCCCTATATTCTTATATATCTATATACACATATATGTCTATTATGTTTAAAGCCTTGATTTGGAAAGGTTAAGGTGAGATTTTGAGCATGAGCAAGAAAGAGAAGTTGGAGAGCTTGGCAAGAGCTTCAAATTGAGACCAATATTGCAAGGGCTAAAAGAATTTCGAAATTGGGGGCTAGTTAAGGGCTTGTTTGTTTGCACTACTTTGAGGTAGGGGTTTTTAAAGCACTCTTTCTTTGATTTTGGTGAATTACCTTTATGAAATTTTGCCCAAGCATGCTTAATGTATAAAATCTTGTCTATGGTAATTAGGGTTCATATGTATGAGATGTGATAGTTGTGTTTTATGTGGTGAATGAGTTGATATACATGCCTACTTGAATTGTATGAAGGAGCATGCTTGATTTGAATTGTTATATGCCTAACATGTTTATATGCTATGAATGTGAAGTTGATTATATAAGAGTTAATGTGTTAATTATATCTCAAATGTGCAAGCATGATCAAGTTTTAATGTATGAGATTGCATGTTGGCATAGTAATGGCATTATTGAGGCATTCATGCATGGACATTGGGTATGAATGGGGAATTGATTTTGAAAAGAAAGGAAACTTGATTTGGTAAAGGTTTTGAAAAAAGGTTTGCGAAAACCCGGTTGCCTAGGAATTGCCTAGGGTCCGTGGCGTTAATGGGACCTAGAGGGAACTAGGGAGACTGCCCTAACTTGGTTGACATACCTAGACCCCAAATGATGCATTGGAATTGCAATGTGGTCAGAGATAGTTAGCCAATCCTTCTATCGTGGCACCATGGAGATGTCATTGGTCGAGTTACATTAACAAATGGAAAAAGGTTATATGAATGGAAAAAGGTTTTGGAAATGGTAAGTGACATTAGCATCGCATTGGCATGCATTGCGTAGTGTAGATTAGTTGAATCAAAGTGTTGATTTATTTTCTCTAAATAAGCACCCATTCTCTATTTTCTATGCTTTGTTTGGATTCACGAGGTCATCAAGAGGTGTGTTTTAGAAACCTCCTATTGAGCCGTTGTGCTCAACCCACTATTACCATTTTTTCAGGTCACGGCAAGGAAGTGGCGGATAACAATCCTTCACAAGTTTAGACGGATTGGAAGGAACTTGGACCCCTTTTGTAATTAATGTACATGCTTCCATTTTTGCTGTAAATTTGTATTAGGAGATGACATATAATTATCTCATGGGTAGAAATGGTTTTGAGACCATTCTTTTGCATTTGCGGTCTCATTAGAATTTCTAAATCCATGCAAGGCCTTATGGCCATGTTTTGATGTAACCGAACTCATTTTGACTTAAATGGGTGTATCAAACACATTTGTGGTTTAAATCAATGCATGGATGTCTATTCATGTTTTACATTATTAAATACATGATTCGGGACAGGTTTAGACCTTATACGAGGTCACAAAGGGACCAAAGAGGTGTCAATGTACATAAACACACAATTTAGGCTTTTCTGGGCTAATTTTCAGCATTCTTGTCATGGGTTGAACTGATTCCGGGGTGAATTTGGTTCCCAATGTGGCATACTGCTCATGTTGAACCGGTTCAAGAATTCCTGAACTAGTTCAGGTCTTCCAGGAATTATTTTGCCTTGGTGATTTGTTAACTTTGGATCTCTAACTTCGAGCAGTCATAACTTCTTTGTTTTAAACCCAAATGGGGTCATTATTGAGCCCAATTTCAAGGTTTTTGAGTCAGATTTCCAATGATACCAACTTCATCTTCAGATTCCAATCATGTTGAGAGATATGTCTATTTTAGTGAGACAGTGTCAAAATTTCCCTTAAAATGAGCAGGGGCACTTTTGGGCAATCATGACTAATGCCCGTAGAACCTCCTCGAATGTTATGGAATGACTAAGATTAATGTTATAAACCTTGTTTGAGTAGCTTAGGGTCAGATTATCCATACTTATTATAAAATGACCATTTTACCCTTAGCGTGTCCTTGGATTCGGGTAAGGACCCGGTTAGCGATTCGGACCCCCGGGTTCAGGTTGTTACAATATATATACCCCGGGTTCGGGTTGTTACAATATATATATATATATATATATATATATATATATAGAGAGAGAGAGATAGGCAGGTTGGTTGATTATTTACCTAGAACTGCAATTTTGTTGAAGTGTTTATATATTTATTTATAAACTAATTCCCATATGTTTTCCAGGTGGCTACCGATAAAGCTAAGTCAACTATGTTTACCAGAAGATGAATATGAAGGAGGAGAGGAAGCCAGGGGAGTGATTGATGGAGTGAATGCTATGGTGGATTGTTGTGATATGTTTGATTCTGGGAAAGAAACTGTTTTAATGGACCAAATGCAAAGACACTATAGCAGAGTTGATATAGAATGGGTCCACAGGTTATAGAGAGAGAGATGAGATAAAGTATAATGTAGAGAACAACATTTTGGACCATGAAAAAAATGTAAAAAGTGTTTTTGTATACTTTTGCAATTAGTTTCAAAAAATTGGTAGTTAAACTTAATAGATTGAAAAAGTTAGCATTTTTTAAAATATGTAAATTTAAGTAGTGAGATTTTAAAGTTTCCTAGAACTTATAAGCAGGCACGGACCCAATGTGGGACCAATGCCCCCATTGGATTTTTTATATTTTCATTTTATGCCTTAATTTTTTTAGAATTTATGAATATGTCCCCACTAAAATTATAATTTGCCCTACTCAAATTTTTATTTATTTATTTATTTTATTATTATTATTTTTTTTGCATTTTATACTTTAAATTTTTAAGAATTTATGAAAATTCCCACCCTAAAATTACAATTCGACCCCACTAATTTTTTTATTTTTTTTTATACTTTACATTTTTAAAAATTTATGAAAAAATCCAATTGAAATTATAAAAATAGACCCAGTATATAAGTTTGCTCCCACAAATTAAAAGTCCACCCCCCCCCCCCTCCCCCTCACAAATTTTCGAGGTCCATCACTACTTATAACCTCATTACATCGATAATATATACAGGTGACACCTTACAAATTTATTGCCATGCGTGTATACTATATATATATACACACACGGAAGGGAGAGAAATGTAGGAGACGGAAGAGAGAGAGAAAATGTAGGACAGAGAAATAAGGGAGAAAAGAGAGAAACAAGGGTTTTGTTTGAGTGGGTTAATGGATATTCATTTTAATTCGTAATGGATACCCACTTTTGCCTCATTAAAGACTTACTCACTTAAATTAATCACTCAAATAATCTAATTTATTGAACGAGTTTGAACGGTTTAATGAGTTTATGCATAAATTGCCATGCCTTTCAATTGTTTTGAGACCCATCAAAAGAAATGTTGATGCATCAAAATAATTGGCAAGGAAGAGTACAAGTTCAATACTAAATTCATTGTCAATGGAAACCAAGTCCTTGGTTGAGCAGTTGAATGAGTGTTCTACCATGAGGTGAACTCTCAATTTTAGATATTTCTCAAGCAAAAGTGTTGCCTGCCAATCCTTTCCCAGCAAATTCTCAGAGAGGTTTAGTGCTGACCATATATATACGGCCGCAACTTGGGCGGGCTAACCCAGTCCAACCCAAAAATTTGAAATTTGGGCTTTAAGTTTACAAATCGAGTTTAATTTTTTTTTTCCTCCTTTCTCTCTCCTCTCTCTTCTTTCTCTCTCTCTCTACTGCCGTACCCATACATTTAAGTTAGTAGTTGCAGAGAGAGAGAGAGGGGGGCAAGCTTGAGAGTTGAGAGATAACAGTTGAAGCTTGCGAACGGCAAATCCGAATTGGAACAGCGGGTGATGGAAACTGAAAGATCTGGGTTTTGATTTTTGATTCTTGTAGTTGAACTTTTGATTCTTGCAGATCGGGGTTTTGATTCTTACAGCGGGCGATATGGGTTTTGATTCTTGTAGTTGGGTTTTGATTTTTGCAGATCTGGGTTTTGAAAGATCTGGGTTTTGATTCTTGCAACGGGCAATATGGGTTTGGATTCTTGCAGTTGGGTATTGATTCTTGCAGATCTGGGTTTTGATTCTTGTAGCGGGCAATATGGGATTTGAACTTTTGATTCTTGCAGACAGATAGATAAAACTGAAATATATGGGTTTTGAAGTTCTGATTCTTGTAGATTTTGTAGTTTGTAGTTGCGCAGAGAGAGAGAGAGAGAGAGAGCGAGAAAGAGAGAGAGAGAAGGGGGGCAAGTTCAGAGAGAATAAAGATGGAGGCGATTGGGGAGGCTAAAATAATTTGCCCTAAATAAAATATATATACATATATATATATATATAATTTGTTTTTAATAATAATATAATCAAATATAATATATATATATATATATATATATATATATATATATATAAGTTTCCGAAAAAAAAAAAAAAAAAAAACTCAACCCGTCAACTAGACCCAACCCGTCCGAAAATATTCGGGCTGGGTTATGACCATAACCCATATTGGGTATAATTCGGGCTGACCCAACCCAACCCGATTCGGGTTAAGGTTGGGTTGGGACTGAGCTAGGTTGGGCCAGACTAACTTGCAACCCTACATATATATATATATATATAAAGATTCTTCTGTTGTCATTAGTTTTCAATGGCATAAAATTGAGTTTGACACTTGAAATAGTTAGAACTTTGAAGGTTTGCTTTTTTCTTTTTCTTTTTATTTATTTATTTTTATATAAGTTCACTCTTTAAATTTTGCAGGACTCCTAATGCAGCGGTAGAGTTGCCTCACTTAATATCAGGATTGTTTACTTCAAAAAGGAAACATAGTTCATTCCAGTTATCTCTCACCTATTCAATTCCATGGTACACATTTTATCTCCGCAAATAATATGAATTTTATTAGTGATGTATGCATTAGTAATTTGTTTGATACATTATTGATTGACTATAAGTTTTGAAAAAAATCCGAGCCCAACTTAAAACAAAGTAACAATAAATTGCTTCAACTAGTTTAAGTAAATTATTTTTTAATTTTTGATTTTCAGTCAGTCATGTGCATCGCACATGCTAGTCATTTCTAAAAATGTTAGTAAATGAGTTTATAGGTACAATTTAAATGTCAATCTTTATTTTATTTTATTTTATTTTTATTTTTATTTTGACTAATAAGTAAGAGAAACGAAGAGGATGGTGTATTATTGTGACATCGTGTGTGGATGAAACCCATCCTAAATTGAGGTGCACATGTGACCCTTGTCATCCAACTAAGAAGAACATAGAATTCTTTGAAATTTTATTCAAACTAAGGAGACACTAGAGGGTATTTTTTGAAAATAGAACTATGACCATAGGGGAAAAAAGGTCTCTATTTGACAAATTCAAACCATGGCCACAGAACCATTTTTTGAAACCAAGGTCTCTAGTGGGAAAGGGATTCTGCAAGGTATTTTTTGAACACAGAACCATGACGATAGGGAGAAAAACGTCTCTCTTGTGACAGATAATCATTTCTAAAAATAGTATTAAGTTTACAGCTACAATTGTAATGAAGAGGACATTGTGATGCTATAATTGAATAAAGTCGGTCCCCTCCTCACACACACATCGAGTTGAGATTGACACAGGTTTCTTCACCAGGTAGGCCCACTGTATACACAGAATCAGCCAATTTATATGCCCTCTATGAGATTGGACTTGCAACTCATGTTGTTCACCTCCTCCTTTTTCAAAGCTCTGTAAAAATGGCACTCCCAACTCTTGCTCATCTTCTCCAACTGATCATCATTCTTTCTGCTGCTACTTCTCACACAAATGCAATCGACAGATCCACCTACATTGTCCATATGGACAAGTCCTACATGCCCAAGGCCTTTCCTACCCACCACCACTGGTACACCTCCGTCCTTGACTCCACAACACCAAAATCCACCCAAAATCTTATCTATGTCTACGACACTGCTTTAACGGGTTTCAGTGCTTTGCTCTCTGAAGCTGAACTGAACTCCCTTAGAAAGTACCCCGGTTTTGTTTCAGCTTATGCTGACAAAATTGTCACTCTTCACACCACTCACACCTTTGAGTTCCTCTCCCTCAATCCTGTGGCAGGACTATGGCCGGCTTCGAATTACGGTCAAGATGTCATCGTTGGTGTCATTGACACCGGGGTGTGGCCAGAGAGCAGGAGCTTCAATGATGATGGAATGACCAAAGTGCCCAAAAGATGGAAGGGGAGGTGCCAAGGAGGTCAAGATTTCAATTCTTCCTTATTTAACTCCAAGCTCATTGGAGTTAGATACTTCAACAAGGGCGTCATGGCAGCAAATCCTAACACTACCACTACCATGATCAACTCGGCCAGGGATACTGCTGGGCATGGGACACACACTTCCTCCACAGTTGCCGGAAACTATGTTGAAGGCGCATCCTACTTTGGCTATGCTTCCGGGACTGCAAGAGGGGTTGCACCACGTGCTTGGGTGGCCATGTACAAGGTCTGCACGAGCAATTACGAAGAATGCTACACCTCCGATTACCTTTCTGGTATGGACCGTGCCGTTGCTGATGGGGTCGACACGATGTCGATTTCGATGGGTTTTAGTATTGTTGTCCCTTTATATGAGAATCCTTTTGCCATAGCTTCATTTGGAGCCATGGAGAAAGGTGTGTTTGTGTCTACTGGAGCGGGAAATGATGGCCCCTCTCTTGGGTCATTATACAATGGAATCCCATGGGTCTTAACCGTCGTTGCCAGTTCAATTGACCGTTCTTTTGCCGGGACTGTGACTCTTGGCAATGGGCTAACCATCAATGGATGGACCATGTTCCCTGCAAGTGCCTTGGTTAATGACCTCCCTCTCATTTACAACAAGACGCTGTCACATTGCAATTCAACTGGGTTATTGTCTAATCCCCCTTATGATGGCATCATCATATGTGATATCGACACTGTAGATTCTCTCTACGACGTTGAGACTCGGTCAAAAGCGACCTCAGCCATCTTCATCTGCGATGATCCACTATTAGCCGAGTTTCAAGAATTTTTTTATCCGGGAGTTGTGATTGGCTCAAAAGATGCAGAGGTAGTGATCATATATGCCAAAAGGTCTAAGAAGCCTAAGGCAAGCATAAAATTCCAACAAACCATTTTGGGGACAAAGCCTGCACCTGTTGTTGCTTCCTACACTTCAAGGGGTCCTGCACAGAGCTATCCCGGCATCCTGAAACCGGATTTAATGGCGCCAGGGTCACTAGTCTTAGCAGCTTGGCCTCCCAATAGACTTGCAACCTATATTGGTTCGAATATAGATTTGTCTAGTGATTATAATCTTCACTCTGGGACATCCATGGCGTGTCCTCACGCTTCTGGCGTGGCTGCTCTCCTAAAAGGCGCTCATCCAGAATGGAGTCCAGCTGCTATAAGGTCCGCCATGATGACCACGGCGAACCCACTGGATAACACTCTGAATCATATTCGAGACCTTGGTTTGGACCTCGAAAATGCCTCACCTCTAGCTATGGGGGCAGGACAGGTTGATCCAAACAGGGCACTTGACCCCGGTCTTATATATGATGTGAGTCCACATGACTATGTGAATCTCCTCTGCTCGATGAATCTCACCAAGGCACAAATCCTAACCATTACAAGATCAAACAATTACACTTGCTCCAGCCCTTCTGAGGATCTGAATTATCCATCATTTATTGTTTTGTACACTAACAAAACAACAATGATCACTCGAACATTTCAGAGAACAGTGACAAATGTTGGGGATGGACCGAGAATTTACAAGGCTGAGGTCACAGCACCCGAGCATTCCACCATCTTTGTCTGGCCGGAGAAAATCCTTTTTGTTAAGAAGTACGAGAAGCAGAGCTACAATTTGACAATAAAGTACATGAAGGAAAAGAATGGCACAGTCAAATTTGGTTCGCTTGTTTGGGTTGAGGAGAATGGAAATCATACAGTGAGGAGTCCTATTGTGGTATCACCATTTGATGATGATTTGTTGTAGTCCAAGCTTTAGAAGTAATCGAAGTATCACATTCTAGGCAATGAATTTGTAGTGTTGTCTGTTAAAAAAACACATCTTTAAAATACATGATTTTCTCAATTACTACGATTTATTTTACCCTCTCTACACTCTCAATACAGAATTTTCATACTCTAATGACAGGAAATCCTGTGTGGTTGAGGATGAATTTTCGAGTAACCAAACAGTCAGGTTGCCCCCAAGTGGCTGTGCCATGGCACACATAATGTGAAGTTCAAGGCAGTTTATTTGCATATCATTCAAAATTTAGATTGAAAATTTAAGTGTTTAACCAGAGCATAACATTCAACGCAGTGTATTTGCAGTAAAAAATAATACAGTACTACATCTTCAACATACATGCTTTTTTTCTAAGTACAGTGATTTATTTTATCATCTTTTTACTCTCATAAGTGGTAGTGGGATAGAATTTTCCTACACTAGTGACAGGAAATCCCGTGGTTGAGGAATGAATTTCTGAGTAACCAAACAGATAAACACATTAGCTCGGATGTTTAATTGAACCGTTCAATAGTTCATTGTATATGGGTCAAGTGCAAAAAACACCCCTATAGTATGCATATAGTGCATATTGCACCCCTCCCGTGCAAAAAACACCCCTAAACTATGACATTTGTGCAAATAGGTCATATTTATAAAAATTGGACTAAGATACCCTTAGCAACACATTTTATAATATATATAAAAATATATATTTTGTGAAATGACTAAAAAGGGCTTGGCCCTTCTTCTTCTTCATCTTGGTGGTTGCCAGGGAAGCTAAGACTGGAGAAGATACATATATACACAGACATATATATACAGATATATATACACATATACACACGCATAAATATACCAATATATATATATATATATATATATATATATTTATTTATTTATTTATTTGTTGTAAATTTACATATTACACATATATACATAGACTGATATATGCATATGCACGTCGCCGGGGAGGGAGTGAGAGGTTGATGTCACCGGGAGGGGATAAAGACGGAGGCGTCTCCGGGGAGGGAGATAAAGACGGAGGTGTCACATGCTCACGGCCGAACCCAGTTGTCACCGGCGGTGAAGGATAGACCGGATTGTGACTGCGAGGGGGTCCGAGGAGTCCTCTGCTTCTGGGTTCACCGTCGGTGATCTTCAACCTAGCCACCTATCCAGCCGCTGCGTTAATTAGACTCCAAGCGTCGTCAGCGGCGACGATACCTGAGAAGGACCGTTTGGGCTTCCATTGCTAGACCAGCTTCCGATTCCACTGAGAGTCGATTGAGGCGATCCGGATAAGACCTATGTCTTCTGAGTTAACACAAACACCGAATCTGAACACATTCTCATGAAATTCATGACAAAAAACAAGCAAAATCAAAGATTATAGCATCATACCTCGATATTTTGGGGACAAGGAGTGTTTTTCTGAGTTTCTTGCAGAGTGGCCCAAGTTAACTGGTGAGTCAGCGCGGCGAGGAAGTCCTCGTTACTCTCAGTCTCCGTCGAGCTAACCACAGACTAATTGGCGGACAGCAACGACGAGTCAGGATTCCTGTATGGCGAACGACGGCGGTAGACTATGGTGATGTGGGGTTTGCGAATGGGTCTTGCAGCTTTTGGTGGTTGGCTCTGTAGGCTAGATTTTGGTGTTTGAGGAATTTGGTTTGGTTGGCAATGGCTATGGTTGGCAGTGGCTATGTGTATATATATAATTTGTAAATTTACAATAAATACATACATCTATCCGTATATTTATGTCTATGTATATATGTATATATATGTCTGTGTATATATATATATATATATATATATATATATATATATATGTATCTTCTCTGGCCTTCCCTTCCCTCGGCGACCACTAAGATGAAGAAGAAGAAGGGCAGAGCCCTTTTTAGTCATTTCACAATATATATATATATTATAAAATGTGTTGCTAAGGGCATTTTAGTCCAATTTTTATGAATAGGACCTATTTGCACAAATGTCATAGTTTAGGGGTGTTTTTTGTACACCTTTTTAAATAAGGGGTAAAAGTGTTATAAAAAGTATACTTTAGGGGTGTTTCTTGCACTTTCCCCCATTGTATATATGTTATCTATCTCTTGTGTCAATATTTTTGATTGTGACCCTTTCATACATGGTAACTGGCATCACAAGCTGAAGAAAATTGATATACAAACTGGAACATATAACTTACCTCCAAAAAGAAAAAGAAAAATATGATTGTTAATTTAGCATTCTGTGTAGAGGAAACAGAGATTAAAGGTATTAAAAATGAAATACACAATTTAATTCTGTATCTGCTAGTTCTATAATATTAATCTAATGTAACACAGTAGTCCTGTTATAGGATTATACACCAGGCAACTAGGAACTATAACTCAGAATGTTCGGCTTAAAACTTTTATCTTTTAGCATTTGATTGAGAGAGAGAATGTTGCTAATGGTTAAAACTAACGGGGTAAAAAATATTATCTACTGACTGTTATGTAAACTTTGATAGAGCCATTTGTAATACATGATGATACCATTTACAGTCACCCAGATCCCAGTAGTCTTAGAATTATCTTCTTCTGCTGAATGCGTCGTGATTATTACCACTCTTTTTGTCTCTGTTGTGTTCTTGCTATTGTACTTCTTCTACCAGGTCTTCCATTTAAGCTTTTATCTCTGTCCGGTATTTTGTTGCTATGTTCCATAAAACATACCACACAAAACTTAAAATGGAACCGAATGCACATCAATGGCAATGAGGCCTAAATACTTCTTGTCAAATAATTTTCCTATATTTCTGCATAGTAGCATTTCAAGGTCGCTTTCTTTCAGTCCCTTTCCAAGTTTTCTAAGTAATAATTTTGTCTCTGTAATGTTGCAGTTTAAAGTTTGCTTTTCAATGTTCAAATAAAAGAAAGTTGATCTAGATCATAAATAGGGAAAAGGATTGAAATTGACTGTGTGTTTATCAATATTAAGTTTTTTGAGATCACCATTACATCTTTCCTTGATTTGTCAAGATGCATGGCTGCTTTAAGAGATGCATTTCTACCTTCATATGATTTTGAGACTGCCATATAATTTATTCATATGATTTTGAGACTGCCATATAATTTATTCATATGAAATACTGCTTTAATTTTATTTTCCCATTTCAGTGTATTCTTATTATGTTGGTTCTAGTATATCTTAAGTACATAATCCTAAAAGATTTAATTTTCACTCACTATATAATATATATCCTTCCCTAAATTTTTTTGCTATTTTTCCTTGCATTCTCATGGAGGAAGTCATGCAATTCTATTTTTTCTGGAGTCCTTTTCAAGATTAACTTTGCAGCTCTCGTTTCTCTTAAGGTAACATCATAATACCCTATCATTCAGCGCAGCACAGTGCCTGCTTTAATTTATCATGATTTTGCATTGTATTAACTCTTTGATTTCCAAATTTAACTAATATGAAAACCTGCATGATTGTCCTACATTTAATCAGCATGAGGGATAAAAATGACCAATTCATCCCTGACTTTTATCTTTTATTAACTAGCAGAAACCGTTGAGAGGAGCATTATAGTTTTTTTCCCCCCAATTTTCTTTATTCTTGATCTAATTTTGGATTTTCTATGGTCAATTTTTGAGGTTCCGGCGACAAAATGTATTAAGGTTTTCAATCAACAAGGAGATCAAGATAGCCTAATTTCCAACTGTAATGACCCTAAACTGAATACCGAAAATCATAAAAATTTAAAAAAAAAAAAATTTCGGCATGACCTCCGCTAAAAATAGTCCTACAACAACCTGTTCAAATGAAGAAAAAAAAACAACCTTTCAAGACCTATCCAACCTGCCCCAACAAACAATATAAAAGAAATATAATGCATTCCCCAATACCACAACATCAACGACCTTCCCAAATTAGCCCATCAACGTCATCCCCTTCAGCTTAAGCATTTACATGATCTCAGTTTACAACAAAAATAATCAAGTATCTTAGTTACGTTATAGGGCCATTATTTGCAAAAATAAATACTCTTTTACATAGTTGAGACAATACAAAAAAAGAAATGGGCTAAGATACAAAAGATAAGAAAATACAACTCCTAATCTTCTTCAAGCTTGCGGGGGATTGTCATCCGCTACTTCTTTTTTGAGCCCTAAAAAATGTTAAAAAATAAGGGTGAGCAAAATTGCTCAGTAGGTAGTGTCTAAGGCACACCACTTAAGATCCCGTGAATCCACACAATGAATAGGAATAAGGAAATTGGGATCATACCATGCCGGGAGTAAAAGTATAACTACGATACCACATCATTAATCCAACACCACAAATAAATATGCCATGCACTGAAATGTCGTGTCATGCAATGTCACTCCCTATTTTCCCAAAACCATTTCCATCATCATTTTCAAACCGTTAGTGAACCCGTCCCATGGCAACTCCATGGCAGCACGGGAGGAGGATTGGCCACTGTCCCTGCCCATGGCAACTCCATGGCGTCATTTGGGGCCCAAGTAACTCAACCACACTAGGGCGGTCTCCCTAATCCCCTCTAGGCCTCACTAACGCCGCAGTCCCTAGGCAACTCCTAGGCGGCCGGGTTTTTCACAAAAAAATCATTTTCTTTCAAAACTTTTCCCCAAAAGTATTTTCATTTCCGTTTTCAAATCAATTTTTCCATTTCATTGCCCAATGTCATGTTTGAATGTCCCATATATTTCAATGTTGTGCAAATAGGGAAATTTCATGCATTTCAAGTAAATAATCAACAATGAACATATTATACAAAAATTCCCTAAGTATAATTCATACTTTTTATTCACAAAATTCAACACTAAAGGCAACATGGGCATAAAATTATCATCAATTAGACATGATTCACCATCATTTACTAAATAACACATAATTACATGCTTGCACAACATATATAAAGAACATTGTATGAAAAGTTCACAAATTAAGCATGAAAAATCACAAATTTGAGGGAAATGACTCATATAAACCGAAGAAATTGTGAATTAGGAACTCTTACCTCAAAGGAGGAGAAAACCCCTAAATTTTCACCACAAACCCTCAAAATGGGTCTCAATTTCGAAAGTCCTAGGGAGCACCAAAACTGAAATTGCTGGTATGGATTCGAAGGCCGTGTCGTGGGCTTCGATTTGCCGCAAACGGCTTCAAAAAACTCCAAGTATTGTGGGAGAAATCTAGACTTGAAAAAACTCCAAGTATTGAGGGAGAAAAAACTCTGGATACTTAGAGCGAATCTCCCGTTCGAGCTGCCAAGTAGTCTCCTTCACTCCGTGGTGTCTCCAAAGAACTTTCATCATTGGTATCGTCTTGTTCCTCAATACCTTCTGCTGTGTGTCAAGGATCTGAACTGGTCCTTCCTCATAGGAAACATCCTCATCAATGTTCACATCAACCCAACTCAAAATGTGAAATGGATCCGGCTCGTACTTCCGTAACATCAATACATGAAAGACACTGTGAACCCTGTCCAACTGTGGTGGCAACGTAAGTCTGTAGGCAACCTCTCTTACTTGGTCCAAAATCTCAAACGGTCCAATGAATCGTGGCGACAACTTGCCACTTTTCCCAAATCTCATTAATCCTTTCCGTGTAGAAAACCGTAGAAAAACATGGTCTCCCACCTCAAAAGATAACGGCCGTCTCCACTTATCTATATAGATTTTCTGTCGGCTCTGAGCTATAAGTAACCTCTGTCTGATCAACTTAATCTTCTCAGTAGTCTTGAGTACTATGTCGGGTCCTAAGGCGGCGGTCTCACCCACCTCAGTCTAATAAATAGGAGACCTACAAGGTCTACCATACAACGCCTTAAATGGAGCCATCTGGATACTCATTTGATAACTGTTGTTGTAGGCAAACTCAATAAGTGGTAGATGATCTTCCTAACTACCATCCAAGTCAAGAACACATACCCGAAGCATATCCTCCAAGATCTGGATAGTACGCTCCGAATGGCCATCTGTCTGTGGATGGAATGCTGTACTAAGATACAACACTGAACTAAACGCTGCTTGAAGTCCTTCCCAGAACTTCGAAGTGAACTTGGTATCCCTATCTGAAACAATGGTTACTGGAACTCCATGTAACCTTACAATCTCCTTCACATAAAGTACACCAAGCTTCTCTACATCATCTATTGCCTTAATAGGCAAAAAGTGAGCCGTCTTGGTCAACCTATCAATGATGACCCATACGGCTTCATTGCCCCTCCGTGACCTTAGAAGACCTGTCACAAAATCCATAAAAATATGTTCCCATTTCCACTATGGTACAGGTAATGGTTGTAACAAACCAGCTGGTCTCTGATGCTCGGCCTTCACCTGCTGACAGGTAAAGCACTTAGCCACAAACTGAGCAACATCTTTCTTCATCCCGTTCCACCAATACTGACGTCTCAAATTGTGATACATCTTGGTACCACCTGGATGAACTGCAAAGCGGGAAGTGTGAAACTCCCGTAAGACGTCCTCACGACAAACTTTGGGAACCACCAACAAACTCCTAAACCACAGACCCCCATCTGCATGCAAGGCCCAATCTTTCACTGTCTCACCACTGGAGATCAAAGCGGGAATGGCATCTAAATTCAGGTCCTGTCTCTGTGACTCAATCACTTGTACAACAAGAGTAGCCTGAGCTACAAGACTGAACAAGAATGCTAGCTCACTGTCAACATCATCATCAAAACAATACAATTCCAATTCTGCCAAATCCTTAAGCATCTTCCATTTTCGAATGGCCAAACTAGCCAAAGTTCCACGAGATTTCTGGCTTAAGGCATCTGCTACCACATTTGCCTTGCTCGTGAGTCTGTTGTTCACGTCCTTTTGAGAGAAAAGGTATTTGAGACTTTTATGATCCGAGTACACCTCGAATCTCTCACCATACAAGTAATGTCTTTAACACTTCAAGGCAAATACAACTGCCGCTAACTCTAAATCATGAGTAGGGTAGTCAAGCTCGTGAGTCTTCAACTGTTGAGAACCATAAGCCACTACTCTACCAACCTGCATAAACACACATCCCAAACCATCACGTGAAGCGTCACAATAAATCACATAACCCAAGCCACGCTCAGGTATCACCAACACCGGAGCCATAGTCAACCTTGTCTTTAATTCCTGAAAGGATGACTCACAGGCTTCATTCCATGCAAACTTAGTCCCTTCCCGGATCAAACGGGTCATAGGCACTACCAAGCGAGAAAAATCCTTCACAAATCTTTGGTAGTAACCCGCTAAACCAATAAAACTCTGAATCTCAAAAACATTATTGGGTTGCTCCCAAGTCAAAACTGCTTCAACCTTTGATGGATCCACTAACACTCTACCTTTTGAAACAACATGCCCCAAAAATTTTACCTCATGTAGCCAAAACTCACATTTCTCATATTTGGTATACAATTAGTGCTCCAGCAAAATCTGTAAAACAATACTCAAATGGACCTCATGCTCCTCCCGAGATCGTGAATACACAAGAATGCCATCTACGAAAACTACCACAAACTAGTCCAAGTAATCGTGAAAGACGCGGTTCATCAAGTCCATGAATGCCGCTGGTACATTAGTCAAGCCAAAAGGCATAACAAGGAACTTAAAGTGTCCATACCGTGTACGGAACGTTATCTTTGGGATATCCTCATCCCTAACCCGTAACTGATAGTAGCCTGACCTTAAGTCAATCTTCGAAAAACAACTGGATCCTCTCAACTGATCAAGCAAATCATCCATCCTTGGCAAAGGATACTTATTCTTGATGGTGGCACGATTCAACTTTCGGTAATCAATACACAACCTCAAAGAACCATCTTTCTTCTTAGTAAACAAGACCGGTGCGCCCCACGGTGGCACACTCTGTCGGATGAAACCTTTCATCCTCAAATCATCAAGCTGCCTCTTTAATTCTTCTAATTCAACTGGTGCTATACGATATGGTGCCAAAGAAATCGGCGCGGTACCTGGCATCAAATCAATAGAGAACTTCACTTCTCGGTGTGAAGGCAACTCTGTCAAATCCTCCGGAAACACTTCCAGAAAATTACGAACAACCGCAGGATAATCCTCTTTCATAACATCATCTTCTTTAGCTATAAGGCTAGCCAAGAAGTAATCACCACGACTCCGTCCACGAACCCCATAAAACGATGAAATGTGGGAATCACTCCGATCTCCCACGAAAAAGAAACAGTCTCCCTCAGGAGTGCAACCTATGACTCTACCTCTAAAACAGTCGATCGTGGCACGAAAGGAAGCCAACCAATCCATCCCGAGAATGACATCAAAGCTAGTCATCTCCAGGAGGATAAGGTCAAACACGAAAGTCCGTCCAGCTATCACAATGGAATAATCCTGCACAACTCAGCTCAATGACACTGAAACCCTAATTGGCGTATCAACACACAACACCCGATCCATGAAACTAACCTCTAACCCCGATGCAAGTGCAAATGATGATGAAATGAAAGAATGGGATGCACCAGAGTCAAACAAAACACGGGCCTAAGAACCAAACACTGGAAATAGACCTCGGAGAACTGACGATCCAGGAGATGCATCAGTCAGTGCAAGTGCAAAGACACGTCCCTGTGGTGCCTGTGCATGAGAACTGCCAACCTAAACACCTGACTGTTGTACTAACATAGTAGGAGTATCCCTCCTAACTGGCCGTGAACCCTGAGAGGATATGGTAGGCTGTGATGGTGGTTTGAAACCTGACTAAACTGTAGCCGACTGTGACGGTCTTGGCTATGACCCCCTGCCACTACCGATGCCTGCTCCCTGATTAGGACAATTCTTAACCTTATGGCCCTGCTGACCACAACCAAAACAAGACCCAGAATCAATCAATGTCTGTGGACACTCTGACATGTACTGACCCGGCTGATTATAACGATAACAAATGACACCACTTCTAGCAGACCTTGCTGGCATAGGAGTGGTAGGAGTGGATCATGCTAACTACTACCCCTAAAACTGAGATGAACCACCCATGTTCCTTTTCCCTGAAGGTCCTTCTGAAAATGTCCCTGCATTCCTATTTTGCTTCCACTACTCCCTTCTTGCATCTTTATCTTTAATATCAGCCTCAAGCATCAAGGCCCTCTCTACTGTCTTAAAATAAACTTTGATAAACTGTGCCATTATCAATGGCCTCATTCTATCATTAAGAACGAAAACAAATTTCTGAGTCTTGTCAACTTCATCTCCTACCATTTCCGGAGCAAAGCGAGAAAGTGAAGTGAACTTGTTCTCATACTCCGCCACTGATGTATTACCTTGAATAAGGCCAAGAAACTGGTCTTTTAACTCCCATCTTTTAGAAAGCGAAAAATACTTCTCGTAAAATAGTTCTTTGAACTTGTCCCAACTCATCTCTTCCACCTTATGCCGATTCGTAACCGTCTTCCACCAAAGTTTGGCATCCTTAGCAAACTTATAAGTTGCTAGGATGATTTTCAGGTGATCCTCTGTTACATCCATTGAGGTCAACCATGTCTCAACTTGATCCATATAGTCGTCTGCTACCATTGGATCCGCACCGCCCTCAAACATAACCGGCATCAGCTAAGAAAACCCCTTAATGATCTTGAGACGCTTCTGAGCTGGCGTCTCCTCAACTTGAACTGTAGGTTATGGTGCCGACTGCGACTGAACAGCAATCGTTACCCTCATGGCATTTTGCAACAAACGATTCAACTCCAGTGCCACAGAACCTTCACCCACTTCTACGGGTGCTTCAACATTATCCCTCCTTGTGGGGACAACTCTCGGGGGAATCAAGTCCCTAAGAAGTGTGTCCTCATCATTTAGCTCCTCTGGATTAGAGCTGAGCTCCCGCCAACATCACATCTAGTCGGTCTAGGGCCAACTTCCCTGGTTTCCTCAGGCCATGACATCGTGCTAAAAAACAAATAAAACGATTCAATAACGATAACACTAAGGTCTAACCGTGAACAACTTAACATAAAAGGATGCTATACTAACACTTAGCATGCAAGACTAGGCAATGAACACATTAATATACGAATATAACCACGTAAGCATGTAAACAAGTAAATAGTTAAGCATGCTTTTGCACATAGCAACGCTTTACCAATTAATCACATAAACTATACGAATGACTTCCCATGCAACCCCTATGTAGGCCTCTACCCGTTGTCCTAATGGTTTTCGAACCAAGGCTCTGATACCAAATTTGTAATGACCCTAAACTGAATACCGAAAATAATAAAAATTTAAAAAAAAAAATTTCGGCATGACCTCCGTTAAAAATGGTCCTACAACAACCTGTTCAAATGAAAAAAAATAACGACCTTTCAAGACCAATCCAACCTGCCCTAACACACAATACAAAAGAAATATAATGCATTCCCCAATACCACAACATCAACGACCTTCCCAAATTAGCCCATCAACGTCATCCCTTTCAGCTTAAGCATTTACATGATCTCAGTTTACAACAAAAATAATCAAGTATCTTAGTTATGTTACAGGGCCATGATTTGCAAAAATAAATACTCTTTTACATAGTTGAGACAATACAAAAAAAGAAATGGGCTAAGATACAAAAGATAAGAAAATACAACTCCTAATCTTCTTCAAGCTTGCGGGGGATTGTCATCCGCCACTTCTTTTTCGAGCCCTGAAAAATATTAAATAATAGGGGTGAGTAAAATTGCTCACTAGGTAGTGCCTAAGGCACACCTCTTGAGATCCCGTGAATCCACACAATGAATAGGAATAAGGAAATTGGGATTATACCATGCGGGGAGTAAAAGTATAACTACGATACCATATCATTAATCCAACACCACAAATAAATATGCCATGCACAGAAATGTTGTGCCATGCAATGTCACTCCCCATTTTCCCAAAATCATTTCCATTATCATTTCCAAACCGTTAGTGAACCCGTCCTATGGCAACTCCATGGCGGCACGAGAGGAGGATTGGTCACTATCCCTGACCCATGGCAACTCCATGGCGTAATTTGGGGACCAGGTAACTCAACCACATTAGGGCGGTCTCCCTAGTCCCCTCAAGGCCTCACTAACGCCGCAGTCCCTAGGTAACTCCTAGGCGGCCGGGTTTTTCACAAAAAATCATTTTCTTTCAAAACTTTTCCCCAAAAGTATTTTCATTTCCATTTTCAAATCAATTTTTCCATTTCATTGCCCAATGTCATGGTTGAATGTCCCATATATTTCAATGTTGTGCAAATAGGAAAATTTCAAGCATTTGAAGTAAATAATCAACAATGAACATATTATACAAAAATTCCCTAAGTATAATTCATACTTTTTATTCACAAAATTTAACACTAAAGGCAACATGGGCATAAAATTATCATCAATTAGACATGATTCACCATCATTTATTAAATAACACATAATCACATGCTTGCACAACATATATAAAGAACATTGTATGAAAAGTTCACAAATTAAGCATGAAAAATCACAAATTTGAGGGAAATAACTCATATAAACCCAATAAATTGTGGATCAGGAACTCTTACCTCAAAAGAGGAGAAAACCCCTAAATTTTCACCACAAACTCTCAAAATGGGTCTCAATTTCGAAAGTCCTTTGGAGTACCAAAATTGAAATTGTTGGTATGGATTCGAAGGCCTCGTCGTGGGCTTCGATTTGCCGCAAACGACCTCAAAAAACTCCAAGTATTGTGGGAGAAATCTAAACTTGAAGTTTGGTACAAAATGAAAAAAAGAAAATGCAGAAGAAGGGCAAGCAGAGAGTTATGGGAGAGTGAAAGAGATTTTGAGGGACCAAGTGGTCTCTAGACCACAATTGTATATAGGTGGTGGGTCCCACCACCATTTTTAACATTTCCTTTTTCTTTGACTAACAAAATATACACATATTTGAAACATTACACCAACAATCAATGGGCCATTCCTCCTCACCTGCAACATATACCTGATCGGTTGATCAACTATACATCAACCTTCGCAATAGCACGAATCATTGTAAAATAGGGCTACTGGTCGGGTAAGTCGAACCATTGGGACTACGCTAGTCTAAGGCAACCTAAATGTCTAGAATCATTCTAGAGTGATGAGGGGTTTATAAAGGGTTTGTGTGTTTGTCACTAAACTAAGAAATTAAAATGCATAAAACAATAGATTGCAATGAAATTGAAGAAGTGAGATACAAGTAGAAAAGACTAGGGAGATGAATCCACACTACACCCTAAGTACATGCTAGATTAGGTCTAAATTTTGGGGATAAATAGCATATATGCAATGGTCAAGAAATATGAAGCAACTCCGTTGCTTAATAATCATCAAGAAGTTCACTTAATCAAAACAAGAATGATCCATCAAAAGCTACCATAGTTGAACTACTTAAACTAAGGTGTAGAATCAAATACACTATCTCAAGCAAAAGACCATCAAGCTTTCAATCCAATGGTGAAGCACATGAAGGTAGGAATCAAGTATAAACCATCAAAGGAGGTAACTAAGCAATGGAATATCAAGTTTCAAAATCAACATGCCTTGAAAAACATTCATAGTCTATATTTTCATTGTCACTATGAAAATAAAAGCAATAAGATTGATCCAAGAATCATCAAAGATATGACAATGAACTTACATCAACCATTTACACATTAAAATTCATTACAAGAGGGAATATGCTCTTAGACTATGAAACTACCATACATTATACATTATAGTCCCCAAAAGTATAGCCTAATCTAGAACATGATCAAAAGAGGAGGCTTCATCACCTCCCTAGAGAAGATTTAGTTACCCATAGGAGAAATGGAAGAAGGAAGAAGCTTGAAGACCTCCTCCATTTTCGTGCTCCTTTCTTCAAGCTTGAAGAACTCTCCCTCCTTGCTCTCTTCTCTCTCCTCTAATCTTGTAGAATGAAGCTTATGAAATGTGTGGCTCTTATCCCTCTTATCTACCACCAAACTAGGCTCTCTCTCTCCTCCAAAAACATCCCCAACCACCTCATTAATAGGGAAATCCAAAGTTGGAAATTTCAGAGCACAAGTGGGCTGTCTCGTGGAGCAAACTGCCCAAATTTTGAGTGCTCGAAATAGGGCCTCGAGCACTCGAATTTAGTGTAAAAAGCTCCATGCTTCACTTGCTCCGCCCAAACCTACTTTGATGAAATGGCCATAACTTTGCGCTCCGAACTATGAATGACAAACCGTTTAAAGATTTGGAGAGCTGATTCAGAGCTTTAAAAACTTCATGTTTTGATAAAGACCCAAATCTCAAGTCTGGTTGGTCGAAAATGGGGAGAAAGGCAGTACTTCAGTGCTGCCAGGCAGTTTTGCGCACCTCTGGTAACAAGGCCATAACTCTCTGCTCCGAGCTCCGAATGATGAACTGTTTAAAGATTTAGAAAGCTAATTCAGAGCTCTAAATCTTTCATGTTATGATGGAAGTCCAATTCTAGAGCTTTCTGGGTCAAAATGGCGAGCAAAGTTCTGACTCCACTGCTGATCTCGTGAAGCAATCTGCCCTAATTTCGAGCACTCGAAATAAGGCCTCGAGCACTCGAAAATTGGCCAGAATGCCTTATGCTTGGTTTGCTCCACCCGGACCTACTTTGGTAAAACGGCCATTACTTTGCACTCTGAACTCCAAATGATGAACTGTTTGAAGATTTAGAAAGCTAATTCAGAGATCTAAAAACTTCATGTTTTGGTGGAGATCCAATTCTCAAGGATAGTTGGTCAAAATTGAAGAGCAAGGCAGAAATTCATTGCTGCCAGGCAGTTCTGAGCACCTATGATAAGAAGATCATAACTCTCTGCTCCAAACTCTGAATGATGAACCGCTTAAAGATTTGGAAATCTGATTCAGAGCTCTAAATATGTCATGTTATGAGGGAAGTCCAGTTCTCGAGTTTTGAAGGTCAAAATGGCGAGCAAAGTCCAGGTTCCACTGTTGCCAGAAATTCAGCATTGTGACCTTTGATGTTCAAAACTCCACAAAGCATCCTTCTTGCTTCTTTTTGGCCAATGAACCTGAAAATATGCAAAAACGTGCATATGAAGGTAATCTACATAATTAAACAAACAATGGACTTAAATAATGCAATTAAGGGCGCTTGAATATGCAATATTCGGCGCTTATCACACCCCCAAACTTACATTTTGCTAGTCCCTTAGCAAAACCAAAATGAATACTTCAATGAAAATACAACCATGGGCATGCTACCACAAAAATATCATCCATGGTGAAATGAAGTGCAAACATAGCTCAAATACAATTTGAAACAACAAAGAACTGGAGATGGGGTCATTGGGAAGACTACCTTGCATATATGAAGCATTGATACTAAAATTGGCTAAATACATTTTCACATACATGCATCAACATCATCGTCCATATAAATAACTCAATTGTCATCTCTTAAATGGAAATCAACTCTACTTCAGTGAAAGTGAATTGGATTCTCAACATGCGGCTTTTACTTTCTTTTCCAATTCCAAGGCACAAGTTTTCAAATCAATGAATTCCCCTTTATATGAAGTCCCTAAGGCATGATTTTATTTTTAAGACAACTTTTGTTGCCTGTTAACAATTTATTGTAACTCATAAGCGAAACATAGAATGGTTGTGCAATGCTAAAGTCCCTTAAGCTTTCTAACCAACCTATGTAGCAAGCGTTAGGCCAACAACTCCCAAACCAGATGGCTTTAGGGTGTTAAGTGTAGAGACACTCCAAAGGGCTTAATAGCTCAAGTTGGAAAGGCTACGAACTCTAGCGAACCATGTTTATTACAATTTTTTTGAATGACCGTGCAATGTTTAAGTCCTTTATGCTTTCTAACCAACCCTTGTAGCAAGCGTTAGGCCAACAACTCCCAAACCAGACGGCTTTAGGGTGCTAAGTGTAGAGACACTCCTAGGGCTTATTAGCTCGAGTTGGAAAGGCTACAAACGTCAACTGGTCATTTTTTTCTTTCTTTCTCAGTTTTTTTTTTTTTTTTTTTTTTCAACTTAAATCATGCCAAAGATATTCATCTATCAGGTTCATCAAATTAGATTAACTAGGCCAAGGTCAAGGTTGATCAAGTTGCATGCCTCACAATTAAGTTTCCAATGTGCATCTGTGCATTGTGAAGCTTAAAAGAGTGTCAAATCCAGCGAGAATTTAATTGAGACATTTATACAGACTAATTTGAATCTACATGATCATTTCAACTAAAATTTTTCTTTATTTTTAAAAATTTCAATTGCTTCTATACACAAGGTATTAAACATATGTTTCATCTCCGACAAGTGTCAAGTTATACTATCATTGCTTAGCAAAAATTATGAAACCAAAAATGCATAAATGCACCCCCAAACTTGAATGACACATTGTCCTCAAGGTGTGAAGACAAGCATACCAAAATAAGAGCAAAAAAGGGGGGAAAAGAACAATAGTACCAAGTGGAGTGACGACGACGTAGATGTTCAGCTATGTGAGTGCGCAAAAGCGTCCCCCAAACTTGGACAGGAAGACCTGTCAAAACACAACTAATATACACATGTAAAAGCATAGGCTCTTAAGAAAAATCAAAACAGAATTAAAAACACCAACCTGAATTGTAGTACAAGATAAAAATCCAAACAAAACACAAATGCAGACATTAGCCACAAGTGTAAAATGGATAGCAAAAGAATGCCAAAAGTGTGCCATTATTTTTTTTTATTTTTTTTTTGAATGGCATGCATGAGGGTGTTGTGGAGGAATTGAGGATGGGGTTGATTGAGTGTGAAGGGTGGTGGGTGGTTAGGGAGTGAAGGTGCCATGAGAGAGAAGGCTTGTGTGAGGGTTGGTTAGTGAATGAGAGGGGTGAAGGTTGGGGTGGTGGTCGGTTTGGTTGGTGTGTGCATGGTGTTGATGTGAATGGTTAGGATTGTGTTGGGAGGGTGGCCGTGGAAGGCATGCATGGTTGAGGATGATGAGGGGTTGCTGAGAGGTTAGTTTGTGGGTGATGAGAGGGTGGCCGAGAGGTGTGGCTTGGAGTGTGGGATGAGTTAAGAGGGACGGGTTAGTGGAGATTGCATGGTAGTGAGGGTGAAGCTGCCGGGTGGTGAAGAGTGGATGGGGAGGTGTGTGTGATGTTGGTTGAGAGAGAGAGAAGAGCATGCATGATGGGCACGCATGAGGGGATGGTGGTGAGGTGAGAGAGAGAAGGAGTTGTATGATGAGTGTTGGGATGGTTGGGGAGAGAGAGAGAGAATGTTGTGTGTGCGAGGTTATGGGGTTAGGGAGGGTTGGTTGGTTTTGCCGAAGGGTGGCATGCATGATGTGTGGGGTTACTTGGGTTGAGAAAAATGAGAAAGAAAGTTGGGTTGATGAGAGGGTGGTTTTGGTTGTGGGAGCTTTGGTTGGAGATGAGAGGAATGGCAATTTTCGAGCACTCCACAGGGGATCTAGAGTGCTCGACAATTACGCAGCGAGCAGGCTAATGAAATGGTGAAGCTTCGAGCACTCGAAGCTTGGCCTACGAGTGCTCGATTCTGAGGCAGTAGCTGCGGAAGTTGGGCTGAAAATTTAGAGCACTCCAAATGGAATTTAGAGTGCTCTAAAATTGGGCAGTGAGTGCATGCAAGATTGGTTCTCATTTAGAGCACTCCAAATGGGAGCTAGAGTGCTCTAAATGAAGGCAGTAGGCTCGTGATTTTGGTGTTGAACCTTGATTGCAGCTGCAAGGAATTTCGAGCACTCCACATGGAAATTGGATTGCTCTAAAGTGAGGCAGTGAGCTAGGATTGATGCTTTGAAAGCTGCGAGCACTCAAATGGGAAATGGGATTGCTCAAAAATTGCAGCCAAATTAAAGTGAAGCTTGAAAACTAAAACACTCGACATGGAGCTTGAATGTTGTTGCATGGCCATGCATGAGCTTGCATAGATGGTTCAAGGAATGAGATTATTAATACATGGAAGCATAAAGAATTTAAGCAGTGGGCTCGGATAGGAAGGAATGCATGCATCAGAGAAATGTATGCAACCATGCATGAAATATAGAAATGCATGCAAGCAAGGAACTTTGTGGATCATGATAAAATTTTTGAGAAGCATGAAATTCCTATGCATGCAATGTTAATGGATTCAAGCCAATGTATGGGAACAATTTAAACGTTGCAACATCCTCTCATTCAAATGGATGGAAAATTTGAAAAGAACTCTCTCTTTTTTTTTTTTTTTTTTTTTTACTTTTCAAACTTTGCAATTTCTAATGCATGGAAAAATTGCCAACTTTCAGAACATCACACAAAGCATGGGTGGATGTAAGAAAATTTTCAAACCTTTGCAACATCACACAATGCATGAATGAAATTTCTGGAGAAAATTTTAAACTTGCAAATTCATTCCATTCCAATGCATGGGAAATTTTGAAAGTTTTGTTTTGAAACCTTGTAATTTTTCAACTTTTTAATCATCTCAAATGCATGAAGAATTTTGAGAAAATTTTCAAAATTTTCATTAAAAATGAGAAAATATGCACATGAGTCGCATTTGAAAAATCTAATGAAATTGCTAGAAAGCAATGGAGACTTTCGGGAATGAAAATTAGAGTTGAGAAGGTCTAAGAAAAATCAAATTTTTTGGCTTTTCTAAACCGTTTCCCAGAAAATTTTGCAAGGCACGAGCAATTTCAAAGAGAAGGAAGCTTGGAAATTGAAAGAATTGCTTCCCTTGAGTTGCTAAATTTAATGTCGATAGCTAGACGAAGTTAGAGCAGGCGCTAATCCTCAAAAATCTCGATAGCTAGACACACCGAGATCAAGTTAGTCCTCCTTACCCTATACCATGTTTCTCTAGAGATTCAAGCTTCCCTAAGTAAGAAAGTTCTTTTGGAAGCGAAAGGAAAAGAGCTTGATGACAAAAGTTGGAAAGAGGTAATGGAAAGACCTCAATCCACTTTTCATCCTCAATGAAGAACTTTGGACTATGGGGCTGATTTGGATTATAGGAAGATGAAGTAGGTGAGAGTGCACCTAGCAAAGGCTTTTGAAGGGTCATATTGAGCACGTGAATGCTCGACAACTTATCCTTCAAAATTTCAACATCCTCCTCACACTTATCCGGCGGTTCGGGCTCAACAACTTGAGACAACTCAAATTAGGGAATGGGATGAGATGCAAGCTCCCAAGAAAGAGATACATTTGATGTTGACCAAGGAAGAGAATGAATAGGTGGATGAATATTAAGCAAAGAATTCACCTCCGAAATGGAATTGTCAACATTAAAATCCTCACAATTGAAATGAGCCAAACAAGCTTTTAGAGGATCCTCCATTGAAGGAGGTGCATCAAGCAAAGGATTATGTAGGGGTTGTTCTGGAGTTTTAAAGGATGCAATCTCATCATCTTTTTCCTCATTTTTAACCACAAATTCTTTCATTTTATGAGTGGCAACAATTTGATCTTCAACCACCATTTCATCATTTTCACATGTAATAACCACTTGATCATTCTCATGATGAAAGTTACTAGGAGTAATCTCATCATTCATAGAATTTTCTTTTGGATTGGCCATAAATTCAAATGAAAATGTTTCCTCCTCTTCATGATTTTTAGCATTAATCCTTTTTTGAATTTGAGATATTTGGTCATCTATCATTGCACTAACTTGGGACTGGTGATATGGTACCACTTGATTGATAGACTCTATTGTGGATTGCATGCTAGCAAGGGAGGCCAATAGTTGATTGTTGGAGTCCATCATTTGTGTGTGCATAGACTCCATCATTTGTTTGTTAGCAACAATTAGCTCATCCAAAGGAGACGGTGGAAAAGGAGAAGAGGGCTAGAAATAATGATCATTGGGTTGAAAATTGGAGTGAAAATGTTGCCCAAGAGATTGTGGGGCTGAATTTCCTATGTCATGCCACAAGAAGTTTTGATGATCTCCTGAACCCGAGTTATAACCATTGAAGTATGGATCACTACCCGGTTCAGAGAAATTTGCATTTGGTTGCTCTAGATAAAAATCCGAGAATTGTCTCGTTGGAAGACAATCTCTTGTATGATGTGTATTACTAGAGCAAAAAGCACAAAACGCATGTGGTGTGTAGAATTGAGTTGGAAGATAGTTATCCTCCATCTAAGAGTAATTCAACAACACACAAAGCAATCAACACAACACTTCATCACCATAACCTCCACATATGATATTCCCTTTCTCCTCAATTATCAAGACAAAAATTAAATTGGCTACGACAAGGACCGATGCTTGGAATTGAAAATACATAATAAAGATTAGCCTCGACAAGGGCTTGCAATTTATCTACTTCTAAGCTTAACACATGCACGATATTCACAATTCGAAACTAGAAGGTCAAGAGTCTTACCCGAGGTCCTCTAGACTTACAATTTGCTAGCATTCCCATGGCAAGCTTCGAGTTCCTAGAATCTCACTTACAACTTAAAGATGATTAAAACACACAAGGAATATTCACAAAACACGATATTCACAATCAAACTAAAATTTAACCCTAGAACTTTGGTCGCTAAACCGTTTGCAATCCCCGGCAACGGCGCCAAAAATTGATCGGTTGATCAACTATACATCAACCTTCGCAATAGCACGAATCATTGTAAAATAGGGCTATTGGTCGGGTAAGTCGAACCACTGGGACTGCGCTAGTCTAAGGCAACCTAAATGTCTAGAATCATTCTAGAGTGATGAGGGGTTTATAAAGGGTTTGTGTGTTTGTCACTAAACTAAGAAATTAAAATGCATAAAACAATAGATTGCAATGAAATTGAAGAAGTGAGATACAAGTAGAAAAGACTAGGGAGATGAATCCACACTACACCCTAAGTACATGCTAGATTAGGTCTAAATTTTGGGGATAAATAGCATATATGCAATGGTCAAGAAATATGAAGCAACTCCGTTGCTTAATAATCATCAAGAAGTTCACTTAATCAAAACAAGAATGATCCATCAAAAGCTACCATAGTTGAACTACTTAAACTAAGGTGTAGAATCAAATACACTATCTCAAGCAAAAGACCATCAAGCTTTCAATCAAATGGTGAAGCACATGAAGGTACGAATCAAGTATAAACCATCAAAGGAGGTACCTAAGCAATGGAATATCAAGTTTCAAAATCAACATGCCCTGAAAAACATTCATAGTCTATATTTTCATTGTCACTATGAAAATAAAAGCAATAAGATTGATCCAAGAATCATCAAATATATGACAATGAACTTACATCAACCATTTACACATTAAAATTCATTACAAGAGGGAATATGCTCTTAGACTATGAAACTACCATATATTATACATTATAGTCCCCAAAAGTATAGCCTAATCTAAAACATGATCAAAAGAAGAGGCTTCATCACCTCCCTAGAGAAGATTTAGTTACCCATAGGAGCAATGGAAGAAGGAAGAAGCTTGAAGACCTCCTTCATTTTCGTGCTCCCTTCTTCAAGCTTGAAGAACTCTCCCTCCTTGCTCTCTTCTCTCTCCTCTAATCTTGTAGAATGAAGCTTATGAAATGTGTGGCTCTTATCCCTCTTATCTACCACCAAACTAGGCTCTCTCTCTCCTCCAAAAACATCCCCAACCACCTCATTAATAGGGAAATCCAAAGTTGGAAATTTCAGAGCACAAGTGGGCTGTCTCGTGGAGCAAACTGCCCAAATTTCGAGTGCTCGAAATAGGGCCTCGAGCACTCGAATTTAGTGTAAAAAGCTCCATGCTTCACTTGCTCCGCCCAGACCTACTTTGATGAAATGGCCATAACTTTGCGCTCCGAACTCCGAATGACAAACTGTTTAAAGATTTGGAGAGCTGATTCAGAGTTTTAAAAACTTCATGTTTTGATGAAGACCCAAATCTCAAGTTTGTTTGGTCAAAAATGGGGAGAAAGGCAGTACTTCAGTGCTGCCAGGCAGTTCTGCGCACCTCTGGTAACAAGGCCATAACTCTCTGTTCCAAGCTCCGAATGATGAACCGTTTGAAGATTTAGAAAGCTAATTCAGATCTCTAAATCTTTCATGTTATGATGGAAGTCCAGTTCTCGAGCTTTCTGGGTCAAAATGGTGAGTAAAGTCCTGACTCCACTGCTGATCTCGTGAAGCAATCTGCCCTAATTTCGAGCACTCGAAATAAGGCCTCCAGCACTCGAAAATTGGCCAGAATGCCTTATGCTTGGTTTGCTCCACCCGGACCTACTTTGGTAAAATGGCCATAACTTTGCGGTCTGAACTCCAAATGATGAACCGTTTGAAGATTTGGAAAGCTAATTCAGAGCTCTAAAAACTTCACGTTTTGGTGGAGATCAAATTCTCAAGGATGGTTGGTCGAAATTGAAGAGCAAGGCAGAAATTCATTGCTGCCAGGCAGTTCTGAGCACCTATGATAAGAAGATCACAACTCTCTGCTCCAAACTCCGAATGAAGAACCTCTTGAAGATTTGGAAAACTGATTCAGAGCTCTAAATATGTCATGTTATGAGGGAAGTCCAATTCTCGAGTTTTCAAGGTCAAAATGGCGAGCAAAGTCCAGGTTCCACTGCTGCCAGAAATTCAGCATTGTGACCTTTGATGTTCAAAACTCCACAAAGCATCCTTCTTGCTTCTTTTTGGCCAATGAACCTGAAAATATGCAAAAACGTGCATATGAAGGTAATCTACATAATTAAACAAACAATGGACTTAAATAATGCAATTAAGGGCGCTTGAATATGCAATATTCGGCGCTTATCAATACCTTTCCTACATTCCCAGTCCTTTTCCACTCAGTTACAATCCCTTCCATCTCCATCATCAACTCCTGACTTGGTTGAGTGGCTGCCATGTCCTGCAAAAGGCTTCACTTAGAAACACACCATGGATTATTTCAACCCTTCCTCCATAGCCTTTCCCTGGCACCACCTAATTTGGTTTAAACACCATATCCCAATGTATAGCCACATAGCATGGTTGGCTATGAGAAAAAGGTTGTACATTTCAGACACCAAGCCTATGTTGAACAAGCATTATACAAATGCTTGTTACCTTTGCCTCTCTGAATGGGAATCATTTGACCATCTCTTTTTTAAGTGCACATATAGTTCTGCTATCTGGGACTTCATTTAGCGTGCAGCTGGTTTCTAAATTCAACCCAATAGCTGGTATGACCTTATTACCTATTGTAGTAGCACTTGGAGCCCAAAGGCACTTCATAACGCACAAGTTCTTGCTTAATGTTACAATTTACTTCATCTAGCAGGAGAGAAATGCAAGAGCATTCAGAAACACTTCTTCATCCCCACGGCAATTTACTTCATCTGGCAGGAGAGAATGTACAAGAAACCCTTATCAAGAGTAGAATTAGAGCTAGATTTGCCTCTACCATGCTGAAGACTGGTAATGAACTAAGGAAGATGGATTCTTTGGCAGATCTTCATCAATTATTTTTGCAGGGATGCTCTATTGCAGGGGCGACAATCATGGTGTATCATGGATTAACAACTACTTTCTAACTCAAGACTGGGATGGTTGAATGCTAGTTAGTGCAGGGGTTCTATAGATTGCTCCTGGTTGTGTATTTACTAGTTCAACAATGATCTCTTGTCTAGCTGTTTGCTTGTTATAATGGATCAATACATATAATTATCTTCATGGATCAAGTGATGTTAAATGCCATTCTTGGTCTTATTCCTCTTGGATTGCTCAGTGGTTCATTATTACATTGCTGGTGCAACACTGATTTCTGTTGCTCTCTATTATATAGAGAAGCTACATGCTGATTGGGGGAGTTTTTTGAAGATTAGGTGCCTGATAGAAAACTCTATAGTTTAGGTGTTTGTAATGGTTGTTGCTGTTAACGGTTCTATTGGTTGATCACTTCTGTGTTCTTGTGATAGCCTTGGTTGTCTTGTTTGGCCTTGGCCTGGCTAGACCTTATTTGGATATCTTATACATTCTCTTTTTATTTATCAAAGCTTACCCATTCAACTAAAAGAGGAAAAAAAAAAAAAAAAAAAAACAAGGAGATCAAGAGCAATGGGGGGAGGGAACAGTGATTAAATTACATTACTTTCTTTCTACAGAGAACTATTCTAAAGAACCAGTTTCCTATGCTAGTCATTTTGCTATTGACAAAATAAACCAATTAATGACACATTCTTACCATTCCATGGCTGGGGAAAAGGGGTTACATTTATCTATGAATTCAATGTAGGAACATTTTGGCTAATTAATTCCCCTGAGCTCACTGTTCTCTGGAAAAAGGCTAATAACTGGACTACATTCTTTTGGATGGACAAAGTCTGGAATGTTGAACTTAACAAGTCTTAATCCAAGTACTTGACAACTAATTTTCGAGTACTTTTCTTAGTCTCGAGTATTTTTTAAATGACATTGATTGATTAAATATAACAAGAATTGTTCTTGGGTAGAGGTTGTGGTATTGCTGGAAATATCAGCCCTGGTGAGTTTTTTCTCAGTCCTATAGTTAGTTTACCAAAAAAACATATGAGGGAAATTTCCTAAAAATTAATCAGACTCAACAAAACCACAACATGTGGCACTAAAAATAAAAAATTGAAGGTACTCCATGCATTAACACCATTTTTTTCATAAGAAGTTCAACGTCTTTATTACAGGTAGGGATACAACTCGAAGCCTTTCGAAATGACGAAGAAAAGAGAAGCATTTTATTTATAAGATCGAAGTTCAATATTTTTAGGCTGGAGTTGTACTCTAAGCCAAGGCACATCCAATCCAATCCAATCAGCTAGTGTAACAGCAGCATTGATTTGGCTTATGTTCAGCATAGGTGCATTCTTTGCTATGATAAAGCAGGGCTCGACAATAATCGTTGCAGCTCTTCTTATTTTCACAATCTCCTTTTGGATAGCAGAGTCCCATTTTAATGTCAATCCCATCTATTTTAGCTGCTTGCCCTCCTACTCAATCAGCAAAAACAAATTAGGAAAAAAGAAAAAGATCGATGAAGTTCACATAATCTTATTGCATTTCTTAGTCGACCTAGTCTTTTATTTTAAAAATGAATGGTGAAATGTTTGTCCTTTCACTTCCCATTGCTCTAAAAGCTATAGGAGAAGAAGAAACTTAATCTTAAAGCCTAAACCAATGACCAATAATTTTTACATTATAAACTAAGATATGCATATATATATATATATATATATATATATATATATATATATATATATATATATATCAATGTTTACCTGAACCCAGGGTTAATAAGATTGCCATTAAGAGTTGGATACTTGGAGATAGATTGCTTCTGGCCATCTATGCGCTCTTGTTACTTAATAGGTGATACTATGCTTGTTTGTGAACTGTGTCAAACCTAAATTAGACAAATCTAATTTATAGATGAAGTGTGTTAGCTATATTACTTTGAGTGGGACTGTCTTAATTCATTTTTTAAACTTATTTTTCTTTATAAATTTAATAAATTTGATCAACCTATTTTTTAAAACACAATGCTGTTATTGTTACGACCCAATATTCGTGGATCCGGACCGTTACCCGGGTCCTTACCCGAACCCGAGGGCAACTAGTTCATACACTCCCTTTCCTATGTTCAAACCTGTCACTTGACTCACTTTGAGGCTCAAAGATACTCAAGGAAGCAAGCTTACAATGGTGAACAAACATTACAGGTCAACAAGAAACAGTCAGCCGGCAGATGAGCTTTCATCAGCCGACTGACAAGGCATGGTCGGCTGGCTGACCTACATGGTCGATCGGCCAAAATGATAAGAAGGATTGAGTGCTCTCGGGACTTTCACTGTGCAAGTCGTAGGTCGGCTGACGATGAGGGTTCGGTCGGCTGAACCTGGGGTTTCGGTCGGCTGATAGAGAGGATAAGCCGGCCGAAACATGCAAACCTGGGATTAAACTCACTAGAATGTATACTATCCATATGTAGTGCATGCTAAACCCATGATGGACCTGTTATGAATTAAAATCCGAATTCACAGCAACAATACATGATGAAACACCATTAAATGACTTCAATAATAGATTAAAATTTGATCACCATTCCCATTCATCATTAAGTGTTTACATCCTATCCAATTTACATCTAAAAGATCATCAAGCCTCAAAAATTGTACTACTTGACCATGGTTTAAAAAATGAGCATACTTTTCTAAAACATAGGACTTTACAAAAGAATGGGAATACACAAAAAAAGTAACAAAATGGACTACTAGCCATCACCATGCTTGTGGAAGGTCGGCATCTAATACATCTTTTCTGGTTCCTGAAAAAAACTTAAATGATTGGGTGAGCATAAAGCTCAGTAGGTGGCACCTAAGGCACCTAAGGCACACATCTTGAGTCCCCGTGAATCCAAACAAAGAATAGACCAACGGGAATCGGGGTCGTACAAAGTTAGGAAGAAATCAACATAGTTTTCCAATCTCAACATAAGTAATATGATGTAATGAGGATATAATGCATGTTGATGTCGCTCCCCATTTTCATATGTAAAACTTTTCATTTAAACTGTTAATGTAACCCCCTTTGGTAACCCCTTAGCGCCGAGAGAAGGATTGGCTGCTGTCCCTAGACCGTTGGTAACCCCGCAGCGTCATCGAGAGGCCCAGACAGCTCAACCACGCTAGGGCGATACTCTAGTTCTCTCTAGGCTACATTAACCTACTAGCCCTTTGGTAACCTCGCGGCGACCGGGTTTTCTCAGAACTGATTCAAAACAAAGTCTTCCCAAAAATTCCCTTTTCTTTATTTCAAAGCACTTTCCATCATGCAACCCAATGTTTGACATGTATGCCTCATGCTTTTGATGCAATAACAATTGAAGATTTTCACATAATACACTAGAGCATGCTTTCATACATCATTCATGGCATATAACCAATATAAAATACATAAAATTTACCACATAAGCATGTTTTTCACCTCACAAATCAAGTCAAGTCCACATATACTCACATATATACAATCAAGACATTTTAAGCAACAATTAACATAATTAAGCATGCTTTAACACAATATAAGTAGATTAACTCACAAAGGAGCAAGAATAAGCGAATTAGGAAGCCTCTACCTCAAAATGAACAAAACCCTAGAATTAGAGATTCTTCAATTGGTAGCCAAAAAGATATTGGCTCCGATCAATTCGAAGCCCTCGATGCGCTCTTTAATTTGCTGCAAACGACACTTGAAAATACCAAGAGATGAAGGAGAGATCTAGGATTGAAGTTGAACTCAAAAGAAAAAGAAAAATCAAGAAAGACAGGGGAGAGAGAGAGCTAGCGGAAGAGTGAGAAATGAGACCCAAAAAGTGGTCTCTAACTCACTAAAATGGGTAAAGTGGGTCCCACCCATTTCTTTTTATTTTCCCTTTCTCTTTTCTCTTTAATTCCTCACCACAAACACATATAATTGCACTAACTATAAAATAGTCACATGTACCACATTAAATTAAATACATGTATGCAAATGGACCCAACCACAATCCCGTACGCAAAACATGAAAAGACAGAAATGCCCTTACGGGGATAAAAATTCCAGAAAAATAAATAAAAAAAATGCTGAAAATCAGAAACGTCACACTCTCCCCAACTTAAAATGATTTCGTCCCCGAAATTAAGCCATACCTGGGGAAGGAAACAACTCTAGGTACCTGGAGCGAACCTGTTGTTCAAGCTCCCAAGTAGCCTCCTCGACTCCATGGTGTCTCCAAAGAACTTTCACTAGCTGTACTGTTTTGCCCCTCAACACCTTCTGTCGTGTGTCAAGGATCTACACTGGTCCCTCTTCATAGGAGACATCCTCATCAATGTCCACATCAACCCAATCCAACACATGAGATGGATCCGGTTCGTACTTCCGGAGCATCGACACATGAAAACATTGTGAACCTTGTCCATCTATGGAGGCAAAGCAAGTCTGTAGGCAACTTCTCCTACACGGTCCAAAATCTCAAACGGCCCAATGAATCGTGGCGACAACTTTCCACTCTTCCCAAATCTCATCAAACCCTTCCGTGGAGAAACCCGTAGAAAAACATGGTCTTCCACCTCAAAAAATAGCGGTCGTCTCCGCTTATCTGCATAGCTCTTCTGTCGGCTCTGAGCTGTGAGCATTCTCTGTCTAATCAATTTAACCTTCTTGGTAGTTTTAAGTACAATGTCAGGTCCTAAGGCAGCTATCTTGCCCACCTCAGTCTAACAAACTAGAAACCTATAAGGTCTACCATACAACACCTCAAATGGAGCCATCTCGATGCTCGCCTGATAACTATTGTTGTAGGCAAACTCAATAAGTGGTAGATGGTCTTCCCAACTACCTCCCAAGTCAAGCACACATGCCCGAAGCATGTCCTTCAAAATCTGGATAGTACGCTCCGATTGGCCGTCTGTCTGTGGATGGAATGCAATACTAAGATGCAATACTGAACCAAATGTTGTTTGAAGTCCCTCCCAGAACTTCAAAGTGAACTTGGCATCCCTATCTGAGACAATGGTTACTGGGACTCCATGTAACCTTACAATCTCCTTCACGTAAAGGTTACCAAGTGCCTCTGCATCATCTGGTGCCTTAATAGGCAAAAAATGAGCCATCTTGGTCAGTCTATCAATGATGACCCATACGGCCTTGTTGCCTCTCTGTGACCTTGGAAAACCAGTGACAAAATCCATAGCGATATGTTCCTATTTCCATTGCATTACAAGCAATGGTTGCAACAACCCAGCCGGTTTCTGATGTTCGACCTTCACCTGTTGACAGATAAGACATCTAGCTACAAACTGTGTGACATCTTTCTTCATCTCGTTCCACCAATACTGACGTCTCAAATTGTGATACATCTTGGTACCACCTGGATGAACTACAAAGCGGGAAATGTGAAACTCCCCTAAAAAGTCTTCACGACAAACTGTGGGAACCACCAGCAAACCCCTAAACCATAGACCTCCATCTGTATGTAAGGTCTAATCTTTCACTGCCTTACCATTGGAGATTAAAGCGTGGATGGCATCTAATTCTGAGTCCTATCTCAGTAACTCAATCACTCTTACAACAAGAGTAGGCTGAGCCACAGGACTAAACAAGAATGCCGATTCACCGCAATCATCATCGTCAACACAATACAACCCCATCTCTGCCAGATCATTAAGCATCTTCCACTTTCGAATAGCTAATCCGGCCAAAGTTCCACAAGATTTTCTGCTTAAGGCATTTGCCACCACATTTGCCCTGCCCGGATGATACTGCAAGTCAAAATTGTAATCTTCTAAAAATTCAACCCATCACCTCTATCTGTTGTTCAAGTCTTTTTGGGACAAAAAGTACTTGAGACTTTTATAATCCGAGTACACCTCGAATCTCTCGCCATACAAGTAATGTCTCCAACACTTAAGGCAAATACAACTGCTACTAACTCCAAATCATGAGTAGGGTAGTTGTACTCGTGAGTCTTCAACTGCCGAAACCCATAAGCCACTACTCTACCATCCTGCATCAACACACATCCCAAACCATCACGTGAGACGTCACAATAGATCACATAACCCAAGCCACGCTCAGGTATCACCAACACTGGAGCCATAGTCAACCTTGTCTTCAATTCCTGAAAGGATGACTCACAGGCTTCATTCCATGCAAACTTAATCCCTTTCCGAGTCAAACGGGTCATAGATGCTACCAAACGGAAGAAATCTTTCACAAATCTCTGGTAGTAACCCGCTAGACCAAGAAAACTACGGATCTCGAAAACATTCTTGGGTTGCTCCCAATTTAAAACAGCTTCAATCTTTAATGGATCAACTAACACTCCACCTTCCGAAACAACATGCTCCAAAAATTTCACCTCTTGTAGCCAAAACTCACACTTTTCATATTTGGCATACAATCGATGCTCTCACAAAATCTATAGAACAGTACTTAAATGGATCTTGTGTTCCTCCCGAGTCCGTGAATACACAAGAATGTCGTCCACGAAAACTACCACGAACTGGTCCAAGTAGTCATGAAAGACATGGTTCATCAAGTCCATGAATGCCACTGGCTCATTAGTCAAGCCAAAAGGCATAACAAGGAACTCATAGTGTCCATACCGTGTACAGAACACTGTCTTTGGGATATCCTCATCCCTAACCCGCAACTGATAGTAGCCAGACCTCAAATTAATCTTCGAGAAATAACTGGCTCCCCTCAATTGGTCAAACAAATCATCTATCCTTGGCAAAGGATACTTATTCTTGATGGTGGCATGATTCCACTTCCGATAATCAATGTACAACCTCAAAGAACCATCTTTTTTCTTAGCAAACAAGACCGGTACGCCCCACGGTGACACACTCGGCCGAATGAAACCTTTCATCCTCAAATCATTAAGTTGCTTCTTTAACTCTTCCAACTCAACTGGTGCCATACGATACGGTGCCAAAAAAATTGACGCAGTACCAGGCATCAAATCAATCATAAACTCCATTTCTCGGTGTGGAGGCAACTCTATCAAATCCTCCGGATACACATCTAGAAAATCACGAAACACCTCTGGATAGTCTTCTCTTACAACATCATCCTCTTCGGATAGAAGACTAGCCAAGAAATAGTCTCCACGACTCCGTTCTCAAATTCCATACAATGATGAAGGCTGGGAATCACTCCGATCTCTCATAAAAAAGAAACAATCTCCCTCAGGAGTGCAAACTGTGACTTTTCCTCTGAAACAATCAATTGTGGCACGAAAGGGATCTAACCAATCTATCCCAAGAATGACATCAAAGCCAGTCATCTCCAAAAGGATAAGGTCAAACACAAAATTCCACCCAGCTATCACGATGGAACAATCTCTCACAACTCTGTTCAAAAACACTGAAACCCCAACTGGCGTATCAACACATAACGCCTGATCCATGAAACTAACCTCTAACCCTGATGCAAGTGCAAATGATGATGAAATGAAAGAATGAGATGCACCAGAGTCAAAAAGAATACGAACCCAAGAACTAAACACTAGAAAGATACCTCAGAGAACTGACGGTCGAGAAAAGGTATCAGCCGGTGCAAGTGCAAAGGCACGCCCCTGTGGTGCCTATGCCTGAGAACTGCCACCCTGAACACCTGACTGCTACACTAACATAATAGGAGTATCCCTCCTGACTGCTCTTGAACCTTGAGAAGACATAGCAAGCTGTGGTGGTGGTGGTGGCTTAAAACCAGACTGAACTGTAACCGACTATGACGGCCTCTGTCGTAACCCTCTGCCATTACAGGTGACTGCTCCTTGACTAGGACAATCCCGAATCAAGTGACCCTGCTGGCCACAGCCATAACAAGCCCTTGAAGCCGAAGAAACTGAAGACGATCTCATAGGACAACTAGACTTGTAGTGTCCAGGCTACTGACATTGATAACAAAGGACTCCGCTCATGTCAGATCCAGCTGGCATAGGAGTGGTAGGAGCGGATCTTGCAGACTATTGCCCCTAAAATTGAAATGAACCACTCTTGTTGTTCTTCCAAAAAGATCCTTCCGAAGATGGTCCTGCACCTCTCTTTTGCTTCCACTGCTCTCTCTTTAGATCCTTATCCTTATTATCAGCTTCCAGCATCAATGCCCTTTCTACTGCTTCAGAATAAACTTTGATGAACTGCACCATTATCAACGGCCTCATTCGATCATTAAGACCGGAAACAAACTTCCGAGTCTTTTCGATTTCATCTCTCACCACTTCCGAAGCAAAGCGAGAAAGTGAAAGGAATTTGTTCTCATACTCTGCCACTGACATACTGCCCTGAATAAGGTTATGAAATTGGTCCCTTAACTCCCATCTTTTAGAAAGCGATAAACACTTTTCATAAAATAGCTCTTTAAACTTATCCCAACTCATCTCCTTTATCTCGTACCGGCTCGTAACCTACTTCCACCAGAGCTTAGCATCCTTAGCAAACTTGTAAGTTGCCAGCATGATCTTCAGATGATCCTCTGTCACATCCATTGTGGTCAATTGAGTCTCAACTTGATCTAGGTAGTCATCTACTACCATTGGATTCGCATCGCCCTCAAACATAACCGGCATCAGCTGAGAAAACCCCTTAATGATCTTGAGACGCTTTTGAGCTAGCGTCTCCTTAACTTGAACTATAGGTTATTGTGATGACCCGAATTTTTTTAGATTTTAATTTATAATTTTATTTTAGTATTATTATTATTATTATTATTATTATTGGTTTTAATGAAGAAGGCAACTTACAGCCGAAGGTGAGAAAGAAAGGATGTAATGGTGAATTGTTTTGGCGGGTCTCACTTAAATTGTAAAGATGAGTTTTGATTTGATATTATTATTATTTTTGTATATATATTATATATATATATATATATATATATATATATATATATATATTGTAACTTGCCAAGAGAGAGGCACCTGGCCGAAGAGAGAAAGGAGAATGGAAATGTAATGGTGATGATGCTTTTTTCGAGGCCCACAGGAAATGGTTTAATGAGCTTGACTTTTGTCACATGATTTATGTATATATATATATATAGATATAGATATATTGTTTATTGAAGCATAAAAGTGGGCAGCAAGGCAAAACGTAATGTGGAAGAAAAATTATAATGATGTAGTGTGGGTCCTACGAGTTGATTTTCTGCCAAAAAGTTCTTTGACGTTGGTTTTGTTCGCGTGGGTTGTAATTAATGTAAGGACGAATTGTGATATTGTCTGATATCCTTTGAGGGTGTGGTGAGCAGTATTGACGCGTGTATGGAGTTGGTGAGTGGAGTCGGTGCATTCTCCTATATATGTATCTATCTTGTGCCTTGAATAAGCAGTGAGAGCCAAGACATGGAAAGAGAGAGAGAAAATTAGAGGAAAAATAGACTGAAGACAGAGTGAGTGAGTCGAGAGTTGCAGAGGGCGCAACAGAAGCTTGGAGACTTGATGATCCAGTGAGAAAATTCTATTTCAATGTAGGGTTCTCTGTACCTTTAATGGCTTGGAGTGGTTTTGCTTCAATGGTTTTTATTAACTGTTTTTATTAAATGCATATGTATTTTGCTTATATACTCACATGGATATATATATTTTTGTGAAGTTGTTTTGATAAACCTCCATGAAATTCTTGTTATGGTTTTTTCCCACTGGGACTTTAAGTCTCACCACCCTCTAGTTTCAGGTACCGAAGATGAACGAGGATTGCTAGATACGGGCTTAGGATGAAGAGTTGGCGTTGCGAGTTTTATTTTTATTATTTGGAGAATTTTGTATATTTTTTTTGAGGAAATTAACTTTGTATAAAAGAGGGCATTTTTTTGTTATCCTGGGTGTATTTTGATGTATTTGGATCTGTTTAAATAGAGGATTTTATTGGGATTTCTGGGTCTTAACAATTGTGGTGCCGACTGTGACTGAGCAGTAATCATTGCCCTCACGGCATTTTGCAACAAACGGTTCAATTCTAATGCCACAGAACCTTCACCCACTTCTACGAGTGCTTCAACATTTTCCCTCCTTGTGGGGACAACTCTCGGGGGAATTAAGTCCCTAAGAAGTGTGTCCTCATCATTCAGCTCCTCCGGATTGAAGCTGGAGTTCTCACCAACATCACCCCTTATTGGCCTAGGGCCAACTTCTCTTAGTTATTCACGCCGTGACATCGTACTATAAAATGAGAAAATGGTTCAATGGCAAGTTACTATGGTCCACGGTAAATGACTTAACATGTAACGACGCTATACCAACACTTAACATACAAAACCAAGTAAGAAACATTTAGCATAAACATTTAAGCACGTACACACATAAGTAAGTAAGCAGTTAAACATGCTCCTTCAAGTAATAAAACAAGTAGCAAGAAATCACGTAAGCCATACAAACAACTTCCCATGCAACCCTAGGTAGGCTACTACCCGTCGTCCTAATGGTTTTTCGAACCGAGACTCTGATACCAACTTTGAAACGACCTAATATCCGTGGATCCGGACTGTTACCTGGGTCCTTACCTGAACCTGAGGGCAACTAGTTCATACACTCCCTTTCCTATGTTCAAACCTGTCACTTGACTCACTTTGGGGCTCAAAGATACTCAAGGAAGCAAAAGCTTACAATGGTGAACAAATATTACAGGTCAAAAAGAAACAGTCAGTCGATTAATGAGCCTTCATTAGCCGACTGACAAGGCATGGTCGGTCGGCTGACCTACATGGTCGGTCAACCAAAACGATGAGAAGGATTGAGTGCTCTCGGGACTTTCACTGTGCAAGCCACCGGTCAGCTGACGATGAGGGTTCGGTCGGCCGAACCTGGGGTTTCGGTCGGCTGATAGAGAGGATCAGCCGGCCGAAACATGCAAACCTGGGATTAGACTCACTGGAATGTATACAGTCTGTGTCTAGTGCATGTTAAACCCATGATGGACCTGTTATGAATTAAAAATCTGAATTCACAGTAGCAATACATGATGAAACACCATTAAATGACAAAAATAATAGATTAAAATTTGATCACCATTCCCATTCATCATTAAGTGTTTACATCCTATCCAATTTACATCTAAAAGATCATCAAGCCTCAAAAATTATACTACTTGACCATGGTTTATAAAATGAACATACTTTTCTAAAACATAGGACTTTACAAAAGAATAGGAATACACAAAAAAAGTAACAAATGACTACTAGCCATTATCATGCTTGTGGAAGGTCGGCATCTAATACATCTTTTCCGGTTCCTGCAAAAAAGTTAAATGATAGGGTGAGCATAAAGCTCAGTAGGTGGCGCCTAAGGCACACCTCTTGAGTCCCCGTGAATCCAAACAAAGAATAGACCAATGGGAATGGGGGTCATACAAAGTCGGGAAGAAATCAACATAGTTTTCCAATCTAAACATAAGTAACATGATGTAATGAGGATGTAATGCATGTCGATGTCGCTCCCCATTTTCATATGTAAAACTTTTCATTCAAACTGTTAATGTAACCCCCTTTGGTAACCCCTCAGCACCGAGAGAAGGATTGGTTGTTGTCCCTAGACTATTGGTAACCTCGCATCGTCATCGAGGGGCCCAGACAGCTCAACCACGCTAAGGCGACTCCCTAGTTCTCTCTAGGCTACATTAACCTACCGGACCTTTGGTAACCCCGCGGCAACCGGGTTTTCTCAAAACTGATTCAAAACAAAGTCTTCCTGAAAATTCCCTTTTCTTTATTTCAAAGCACTTTCCATCATGAAACCCAATGTTTGACATGTATGCCTCATGCTTTTGATGCATTAACAATAGAGGATTTTCACATAATACACTAGAGCATGCTTTCATACATCATTCATGGCATATAACCAATATAAAATACATAAAATTTACCACATAAGCATGTTTTTCACCTCACAAATCAAGTCAAGTCCACATATACTCACTTATATACAATCAAGACATTTTAAGCTACAATTAACACAATTAAGCATGCTTTAACACAATACAAGTAGATTAACTCACAAAGGAGCAAGAATAAGTGAATTAGGAAGCCCCTACCTCAAAATGAGCAAAACCCTAGAATTAGAGATTCTTCAATTGGTGGCCAAAAAGAGATTGGCTCCGATCAATTCGAACGGCACTTGAAAATACCAAGATATGAAGGAGAGATCTAGGATTGAAGTTGAACTCAAAAGAAAAAGAAAAATCAAGAAAGAGAGGGGAGAGAGAGAGCCAACGGGTGAGTGAGAAATGAGACCCAAAAAGTGGTCTCTAACTCACTAAAATGGGTAAAGTGGGTCCCACCAATTTATTTTTATTTTCCCTTTTTCTTTTCTCTTTAATTCCTCACCACAAACACATATAATTGCACTAACTATAAAATAGTCACATGTACCACATTAAATTAACTACATGTATGCAAATGGACCCAACCACAATCTCGTACGCAAAACATGAAAAGACATAAATGCCCTTGCGGCGACAAAAATTCTAGAAAAATAAATTTAAAAAAAATGCTGAAAATCGGAAACGTCACAGTTATATATACCTAATTTATTGAATTTATTTTATTATATATTTTTTTTTGTGACTGAATCAAAATGCAACGCCTCCGCAAAAGCTTGGCAATGGGGTTAAGGCATTTTAAAGGCATATAATGCTAAGTAATTAATTATTGATGGTTATAGAGAGGAGCGTTAATATGAATAAGTTCAATTAAGGTACTTATTTATTATTTATTCATAGAGATGAATATTTTTTTCAATATATTTAAATTATTGCAAATTATAAGAGAGGAGTATTTTCTTTATATAATTAAATATGTTACAACACAATCTTTTATTAATTAGTTCTTACTTATTTGTAAAGCAGATAATCCTTTTGTAATAGGAAAAGGAAATAAACGTGAATGGATTAAATATGGATCAGTATGCATTAATACAGCGGATATAGGGATGCTTTAGAGCATCTCCAATCATACTGTATATATTTTTGTGTAAATCTGACGTGTCGTAGATTTACACAAAAATTGTGTACTACCTATTTTTAGTTTTAGTGATTGTTTTATACATTTTGTATAAAAAAAACATCCCCTAATAAAGACCAACTGCGTGTCATACCCAAGACCCTACATAACTTTTACAAACCTACTTGATTCACTTTACTTTTTTTGCGATTAAACCTCAAATCCCAATCCTCCTCAATTAGGAAAAAAATAATAATTTCCCCCTACATTTCACTTTCCCATCCTAACAATATCAAACCTTTCCCGCCGCTTAAAAAACCCTAGAATCTACTACAATGATTGCAGAAGATAAGATCAAACGAAAGTGATCAATCAAACTATGTTTATTAAAAATAAATAAATAAATAATGGTTGAGCAATTCTTACCTTGCCGCTAATTGCAAATTCTTCTTTATGCCGTTCTAGAAAAGGAATGAGAGAGAAGATAGAGAACCGCGAGGGGGAAAGGTGGAGGAGGGAGAAAATATGTTTACGTGATTGTGTAAAAGAGTTGTGTATTTTGTACAACCTTTTTACACATTGATAATGTGACACTGTATCTTAACAGACTCTTGGAGATGAAAAAAAATTACAAATCATATGTGACCATGTTATTTTACACAAAAAAATTTTTTAACAGATCGCTAGAGATGCTCTTACCATCTTTGTAGAAAACAAGGCAAACTTGAAAAATACCTTATTTATCTTTCTTAAAGTGGAACCCATTTCAATTTTTTATTATGTCATGTACCTACTCATTTTTTTTTTAATCCATATAAAAAGAGTAATTGTTTGTTTTTTATTTATTTTATTTTATATATATATATATTTTTTATGACAAGAAACATACACACCCACTCACAACACATTCACTTATTTTTTTCATGATGGTAATTGTAACGACCCTAAACTGAAACCAATTATAAAAAAAATTTCAGCATGACCTCTGTCAAAAGGGGTCCTACGCCAACCTGCTTCAATGCATAAAAATACAATGGCCTCTCATGGACCTTCAAAATTTATCTAACCTATCCCAGCTCGTGATGCTCTCCCCTTGGTGTGCACAAAATAATGCACAATACCTTGAGTTTGGAAATTAGTGTCAAGTGGGCATCATAGTTAAATTTATAAACCGCTTAACACCTATACTATGTAGTATGAGTAAGAAGGGGTCGTCCCAAGGGATTGGAGTCGTACTTGAATGTGAAAATGCAACTAGGGTCAGTAGGTCGAGTGATCAATAATGGTTGGTTGGTTAAGTAAACTAGAGAGCAACTAAATTAAACTAAGTGATTGAATGTAACAAGAGTAAGCAAGAGAGAGAGAGAGAGATCTTGGGGTTTAGAGGTCACCACTAAGCAATGCTTTTCTACACTTCCAACTAGTGACTAATGAGGGTAAAGTGTGTTGCAATATTTTTGTGTATGTGCTTGGTTGATTCAATTAGCAGGGGTGACCAATTTAAGCATACATTGTCTAATCATGATGTGAAAAGCACAATACATCTAGCAATTAAGTATATATTGTCTAAATGGCATATGAGAAACACAACATATCTAGCAAGTCATTAATCTTTTCATTAAGTTCACAAGCGAAACACACCACAAGGTTAGAGAAATATGCTACTTGCATTCAAAAGTATGGAAAATCAAACAACTAGCATAGATTGTCCTCTCATCTAACAATTATGCTATCACTACACTATAATTAAACTAGTGGCATGAAATTAAACTAACTAAGCTAAGGGAGAGGCATAATCCATCAAGAAGTAAGCATGGACCATCTAGAAAATCACAAGAGCAATCTTTTAAGCACAATGTTTTGACAATCCCTAAATCCATAGGATTAATACACATAGACATGCATTAATTACACAAGAAATAGAGTAAACACGTGAACATCTATTCTAGCATACATAGACATATGGATAGAATGAAATGATTGATTGGAAGCATTAAACCACATAAATCATTGAATAAACAAGATCTATATGTATAAAAGTGTCAAAACATTAATTACAACACTAATCCCTCAATAATACACAAGATTAAGATATAGAAAGCATGCTTAGGGCTAACTCTAGCCCCAAGAGGATATCTAGCCACTCATGGTGATAATGCTCCAACCCTCAAGAGCTAACTCTATGGTTGAAATCTAATCCTTGTTGATGAAGAGTCTCCAATGGTGTCTCTAGCCTCTTCCTCCTCTAAGCTTCTTCTCTAAGAGATGATATATAAAATAATGTTGGCTCCCCTATTTATCTATATCCTCACTAAAAAGCAATCCTTATCCTTATATAGGTAGGTTAAAATCACTCCCCAAATGAGCTAGGGTCGTGCACACAATATTCTCCAATGATTGGATAAAGGACAACTTTCAATGAGCTGGAATTTTAAGTTTTTGCACTTGGAGGGAGTTTGATCGATCGAACCTTGGACTTAGATCGATCGAACTGGCTGAGATCGATTAAACTAAGGCTGGATCGATCCAACTGGCTAAGTTTTTTGGGAAAAGACAAATCCGAGATATTTTGGGAGATATTTTTGGGAAAAGAACAAAAGGTGGTTAGTGGGTGGACAGCTATGGATAAGATCAATCATTTGGATAAGGACAAAGGTGTTCGATCGATCGAAGAATGATGTTGGATCGATCGAACTTTTGGACTTAAGTGCTTTTGGGTCAAGGCTTGGATCTATCTTGAAGTGCTGAGATTGATCATTGTTCAATCGATCGAACTTTGCTGCTTACCACCTTTGGCTTCATTTGCTTCCTTGTTTCTCTATTTTGCTCCTTTCTTTGATTAATCCCAAAATTGCTTCAATTAAGCTCTTATTTGGCTAAGTTAGCTTATTTTCGGGATAAGTGCCTGAAAATGGAAATAATATGAAATCAATCTAAAACGGTAAAGTAAGATAGATAAAGGTACTAGAATGCCTAAGCTTAAGGGGTTTAAATACGCACTTTTCAGTACTCATCACCAGCACACAATGCAAATAATATAAAACATTCCCAAAACAACAACATCCTCAAAATAGCCCATCATCATCATCACATTCATCCAGAATAAAGGAGTACTTGTCTTATACATAGTCCCATGCTCACATATTAGAATTTTACTCCAATTACATCTACTTACAGTCCATGAATATAATTACAATAAAAAGAGTCCATAAGTCTCCGTACAGAATACAATATACTAAGTTTTACAAAAATAGTGAGACTTAGATACAAAAATAACAAAATGATCTTCTAATCCAAATTAGGAATGTGGTGGAACATCATCTGCCACTTATTTCCCATGTCCTGAAAAATGTTAAAATAATAGGGTGAGCATAAAGCTCAATAGGTGGTGCCTAAGACACACCTCTTGTGACCCCGTGAATCTAAACAATGAATAGGGCAATAGGGAGCGGGATCATACCAAGCCGGGGAAAACACAAAATTAATTTTCAAGTTCAAAGCAAGAAAATGTCGTGCCATAGATGCAATGCCATGTATATCATTCCCTATTTTTAAATTCATCCATCACTTTTCAAACTGTTAATATAACCCGTCCGTTGGTGACTCTGCAACGACACGAGAAAAGGATTGGCTATTATCCCTAACCCTTGGTACCTCCGCGGCGTCACTTGGGGCCTAGCTAGGTCAACCACGCTGCGGTAATTTCCCCAGTTCCCTCTAGTTTATATTAACACCGTGGCTCTTTGGTAACTTCGCAGCGACCGAGTTTTCTCAAAAACCATTTTATCAAAATTCCTTCCCAAAAATCCCTTTCACTTTCATTTCAAAACACTTTCCCCTTTTCTTTCATGCCCAATGCTATGGATGCATGCCATGCATTTTTCCAATAATATGAAAATAGAGGAAATTTACACTTCACAATTTAATATGCTTCTTCATAGAAATTTCTAGGAAAATAATAAATACCATGACATGGAAATTAACATTTAGGCATGCTTCTCACATAATACCATTAACACATATAAGCATAAACTTTCTATTACAACAATTATATCATTTTCAAGGCAAACAATTTAAATAAGGCATGCTTCACAAGAAATTCTAAAATTTTTTACATGTTTACATACATCATTCTAGCAATTAGACAATAGGCATAGGAAATCAACACTTAAGCATGTTTTTCATACACATCAATTAATACATAATATCAAGAGCTTTGTACACCATAATTAAATCATTTAGAGATAATCAACACCAATTAAACATGCTAACAACAATTATCAAGAGATCAACTCACATAGGTACAAGAAAACATGAATTAGAGACCCCTACCTCAAGGAGGATGAAAAACCTCCAAAATAGGTCTCAAAACCGGAATCCTTAAAGTGCACTAGAACTAAAATTGCATATATAGATGTGAAGATCTCGTTGTGCTCTTCGAATTGCTGCAACGGCTTCCAAAAATTCCAAGTAATGAAGGAGGAATCTATGTTTAAAGTTTGAAGTAAAAAGAAAAAAGAAAAAGGAAAGTGAGAGAGTGAGAGAGAGGAACCAGCAGGAGAGAGAATGTGAAGAAGAGAAATGTGAGATCAATGTGATCTCTTGACCACTTAAAGTGGTAGTGGGCCCCACCTCAAAATAATTTATTTTCCTTTCTTTCTTTTATTTTCGTTTTACACCACACGCATACATCTATACACATTTAATTCACAATCACTTTAGACACAATAAATAAAATAAATATAATGTAAATGGACCCAACTAAAATTCCCATGTGCAACAATTCTGGTAGCGGATCCCATATAGGACCATCCGGCCCAAAAAGCGAAAAAAATGCAAAAATGACAACCTTGCATTTCAAAGAGTCCTGAACTCAATGAAATACCCCAATAAAATCTCAGACACAACCGGCACACTTCACAGTGTCTGATACGCAAAACGGTAAAAGACGAAAATGCCCTCGCAACGAAAAAAATTTCAAAAAATGGAAAAATGGCAAAAAATGGAAACATCATAATCTACCCTCTTTAAGAAAAAGGCCCACAGCCATACACTCTCCAAGAACACCTTACAAAACTCCGAGATTATGAACCCATCGACATTATTGCCTTCGACATCGAATAGACCTTGAGTCTGGCTCAGAATGGACATCAACCTACTTGACACATTCACGAAAAGCTCCAAGGCCCGAGAAAAGAACAGTCATCAAACCACAGAATAAGACAACATCCAACCTCAACTCATTCTTCAAAGGACACACAAAATTCCAATACTATACATCCCCGTCAAACCAAGCACTCAGTATATAACATGTAGCTACATCATCACACAATCGCACAAACAACTACTAATCGTACTATACGATAACCATTACACCCACAACTTCAAAACGATTAAACAATGAATCCCCCAATAACTACATAAGCATTAGTCACCAAATCAGTAAAACGCACTACACTGCACCCAGGGCACAAATCCTCAAAATAAGATCTTTAATTATCAAACAGATTGGACACTTAGTCCCACCTAACACACCTCGTCATCTGAGACAACCCACCTGAATCCATTCCACCACACTGACACATGCCCAATATCATACTCTAACTATTCGTGACAATTTAAAACAATCATTGACCTATGACCCGACATCGTGCTAAAGAGGGATTGATTCAAGAGAAATGGTTGGCCAGGCAAGGCCATCCTCATCCTCGATCTGGCCTCAGCACTAACGTCGTTCTTGTCCTCAGGTCCATACCTCAATTACAATTTCACATAGTCCACAAAACAACAATGAGATCCACTCACTATCAATCCATCATTCTACGTAACCTCAACAACTATATAGTCATATACCTATTCTCATAATCCCAATCATATCTCAATCACATAACCATAACAAACAAAAACGATAAAGCACCAAATGTCTCAATCATCGATCAGCATCAAAGCTTTCTAATCTTCTCATAATACCCATACGAGGTAAACAACTCCATAACATCATTCGATTCAATTCTGACCGCATCAAAACACACAATACAACCATCCCATGCTTGAAACCTCAAAACCAAAATCAATCATTCCTATTATTCTTCAACGAAATTCCACATTCACTTTCTCTAATCACGTAGTTCTAGGGCAACATCAACACTTGTCCTCAAGACATTGCCCGAATCAAACGTCTATAGAAACACCCGAGTACATGACTCACATCACATCACCTAATCGCCCTCAATCTATCATTTATGACACATTCCCAAGCCATCACCACTAGCACAAAACACCGAAAACGCAACCCCTATTCAGCAACCCGTGCCTTACATTCCACCGATCAAGACCACTCCCACAACAAGCACCACAAAATCCAAATACTCCACCTCCCTCCGTAGAAGTAAGTCGACCCCTTTAACCAGGACCTTTACCGACGAACTCTAACAACGCAATAAACCACACACAAGTCTGTCCATCCACGGACGCACGCAACTCTTAAATGGAGAACAAGACTCATGACAAACGACACCCTTGCAAGGACTAGAACAAACAGAGAGGGTAACGAACTCCACTCTCACAAGAGACTGACGACTCGCACCTGAATGCCCCCAACACCCTATCACACACTACTTACTAATCGTCTAACCATGGACACCTGATCTCACTTGAGATGAAATGAACTCCTTACACATAAGGAGGAGAACCAACTGGAAACACATACGGAACTACGGATACAAATCTAGGTGACCTTGCCACCAATGAACCGTCAAATACTACTAACACGGAACCTTGCATACGCTACACCGCGATACTCATGCCAACCAAAACCAACCAGACAAGAGTACCAATGCTCACAACACATAAACACTAGAAATAAACACAGCCCTTCGGACACCGCATCCCATTCCATCTGGAAACCGTCACTCCCAAATAACAACCTCTAAGCCGTAAAATGACATTTTACCACCCATTCCACTTTCACCTTTCAAGGCGACACTACCTTGAACACTATGCACACAGGACCCGTGACCTTAGTCACAACAACCCACTACTCGCCACAAGAAAATGGTGTCTATATGGCAACATCGTCTTTACTGACTCTAAAGACTAAGCCGACTACAATCGCCTCAACTGGTGCACAACTCCATCACCTACCTGACAACATACAACAAATAATTCATAATCCCCAAACCACATTCGGTTCATACCTTAAACCGTCCTACTCATCAACACTAAACATCTCACTATAACACCTCTATTACCCTTCTTCCCGAAGGACAACTCGTACCTCTCATCTCACTAGACCATCAAGCCACTACCAAGTGGTTCTTCCTCAAATGTCCATTAACGCTTAACCGATAACTCAATCCACTCTTTCTAAGGCGATCTACGTGCCTAAATGTAAAAAAATAAATAAATAAATAAAAATAAAAAATCTCCACACCCTAGGTTTAACATCATTACCTCTTCCTCCATACTGTTCCTCATAATACCCTTGGCCCTGACAAAAGTCAAATGGCCTACCAAATAAACCTACAAGATCAACCTCGTTCCAATCATTCTTATCATCAGTCTACCTTTTCGGATCCTCAATCACCAAGCACTATCTCCTAATATGTCAGATACAACTTGAAATATAACTCCAGCCCACAACTTTCAACTTCTAAAACACAATGCACCCAGTAACACAATATTTACCAACAATCACTTTATCCGCAAATGACCGAGCACTTCAATGACCTCATGCAACTGCCTTATTGTGCAATCCTGCACTATACAGCTAAAACATACCACTATACACCACCTTAAGACTTTCTAGACAGCCGCGCCAACCTAGAACCCCGCTCATCAACCGAGCCATGCAACCGACTCACCGAGAGTCGATTACCCATAGCACACTCCTGTAACTCTCTGAAATGAGAATCACTCCTTGACAAACCAGTCTCTAAAATAAACTCCTACAAGACCATGAAATGATCTACATTCAGTAACCGGTCCTAAATCAACATAGACCTACAGGATCCAACAAGTTCCTATGATCATCAAAACCAATGCACTTCCTTAAGCCATTCTAAAATGCTCGAAATACACATTTACAATCCATTGACTACATTTGTGACTTAAACAACCCTCGTCACACCTACCATGACCAGTTCGAAAAGAACCTCTACACCAAACCATGACCTAAGTCGCAAAAACTGACCTCCACGGTCACTAGAACCCATACACCAATACATGAAACTCACACATAATAAGGCCACCTTGCCATGAAATATGAACCCGTCCTAAAGCTATGCTTTAAGCACCACAAAAAAAAAAAAAAAAAAAAAAAAAAAAAAAAAAAAACTTAAGTGACTACACAACAAGTAGCTCAATCCACGAGCTAAAAGACCAAGCCCTTTGTTCAATAAGAACTGACACCCAACAACACTGGAGCAACCGAGACCCTTGCCTACTCAAGTCAAAACTTACACAACCCTCAATGCCGTAACAAGTACCCACCGTACTAGCAACCATCCCAATGCTTATTCGCATAACCACATAAAGATATAGACATATATGTATACAAAATAAATGAAGCCCACAACACTTCACGAAACATGTTTACATATACCATGCACATTACTTGTCACATTAGCATTTAAATTAGAACTGCACACACCGTGCCTACCACTTCTCGTCACCATACTCCTCATACACAATCAATATGCTTTTTGCAACTTTAAATCCCAAAATTTTGCTAGCTTAAATCCCAACATTTTGCTCTTGTAAATCCCAATATTTTGCTAATTTAATTCACAACAATTTGGTACTTCAAATCCCAATATTTTGCTACATTAAATCCTAACAATTTGCTAATTTAAATCCCAATATTTTGCTACTACAAATCCCAACATCTTGCTACTTTAAATCCCAAATTTTTCTGCTTTAAATCCCAATATTTTGCTATCTTAAATACCAACAATTTCCAACTTTAAATCATAATATTTTCATATTTGAAATCCCTACATTTTGTTATTTTAAATCCCAACATTTTCGTATTTTAAATCCCAACATTTAAGTATGTAAATTTCCAATATTCTTATATTCATTGTAGCCCAAACTATTGGTAGGAAAAATTAGAACATTTTCCTGTTATAAATCCCAAAAATTTCCTTATTAACATCTAAAAATGTTTATATATTAAATCCCAACATATTCAAACAATAAATCGCATAATTTTTCTATTTTAAATCCCAATATTTTTCTAATTAATATCGCAATAATTAAGTAATATGAATCCAAACATTTGGTACTATAGATCCGAACATTATACTCACTACACATCCAAACATTTGGTACTGTAAATCCAAACATTATCATCATTACATAAACACCTAACCATGCGGATATGAAATTTGCAGTGTTTCAAGAAGCATAAGACAAAAGTTGGTTCATAACTACAAAGACGGATCAGACCTTAGAACTGAAACCTTACATACGAAGTAAAATAGATACAATTAACAAAAAGCATAAGATAATCATAACTAGGGTTGACATTGCCAGCAACTTAACCAATGCATTACTTGCTTGGATGAGTCTCACAGTTGAAGCAAGGTCGCCTGTTTCAGCTTTAAGTTCCTCAACTTCATCCACCAAATTAATGCGATCTCCCATGGACTGGTCGGATGGTACGTGTTGTGGTTCACTAGCAAATAAAGTTGAAAATTGACCAAATCTGGTAGAAGAAATATGATGGTACCATTCCCAGAATCCGCAACGTTCATGTTGTGCTTTTGAACATACATAATATAACTTTCCTTTGTTAGCATTTTGTTTTTCTGCAATTTTGACATCTGCCGTCTCTTGACACCAACAAAGTGTATTCATATACCTTATGTCAGGTAAGTCGATTGCCCTGTGCCTGATGCAAATGTAGGCTGAATAAAGGGAAATGAACATATTAATACGGCTTCACTAAATCTTCTTCCAAGAAATACTTGCAATAATCCAATTTTATCATGGTGGAAGTAAAAATTATTTGAATTAAGTAAATATATTTCATAAATGAAGAGAGGGAATCCCTTACTGTGTTCTGAACATTAGGTGACTGGACTGATCTGCGAGTTCCACGACTGTTGGTGTAGGTGGCCATTGACGAACTTCAGTTATGGGAATTTAAAGAACACCTGCTGATCGGTTGGTCAATTAACATCAACCTTCGCAATAGCACGAATCATTGTAAAATAGGGCTATTGGTCGGGTAAGTCGAACCACAGGGACTGCGCTAGTCTAATACAACCTAAATGTCTAGAATCATTCTTAGAATGATGAAGGGTGTATAGAGGTTTTGTTGGATGTCACTTAAGCTAGGAAATTAAAAATGCATAAAACAATAAATTGCAAGAATTCAAGGGAGTGAAGTACAAGTAAAGAAGGCTAGGGAAATGAATCCACCTCCATCCCTACACACATGCTAGGTTAAGATTAATTTAAGGGGAAAACAACATATATGATAGTCATGATACATAACAATACTAGGTTGCTATAATATCCTTAAGAAGTTCATTTAATTAGAAAGGCAAGAATAAACCATCAAAGGTTCACATGATCAACTACCTAAACTAAAATGTAGCTTAGAACAAGCTTACTAAGCCAAGGATTATCAAGCCCTAATTTAAATGGTGAATGCACATAAAGCTAAGAATCAAGTATAGCCCATCAAAGGGGAAACCCTAAGCCATGAACTATCTAGGTTCTCCAACTCCATGCCATTAAAACCATTCCATGATCTAACTTCCATTGTCACCATGGAAGTGCAAGCAATATGATTAAGAAATGCAACCATCCAAGACAAGATGAATAACTCACAATAATCATTTAAAACATTCAACATTCATTACAACAAAAATGAGGCTCTTGACCATGGAAAGACTATCAAAAATACATTGTAATCCCCAAAAATAAACTATACTAACACATGCTTACAAGGGAGGGGTTTCATCACCTCCCTAGATGAGGTTTAGTTGCCCATTGGTGAGCTAGAAGAAGGAAGAAGCATCATCCTCATCTCCATTTTCGAGCTCCTACTGTAGCACTCAAGAACACCCTTCTCCTTGCTCTCTTCTCTCTCCTCTCTCTTGCTAAAGATATGGGATCATGATATGTGTGGCCTTCCTTGCCTTATCTCCTTCAACAAAGCTCTCTCTCTCCTCCAAAAAACATCCCCAACCACCTCATAAAGAAGTAAGTAGAAAATGAGGAAACCAATGCACAAGTGGCTGCCAAAATGAGAATTCCCGAAGGCAATTCTGCCCCAAATTCGAGCACTCTAAGCAAGGCCTCGAGCGCTCGAATTTAGTGTAAAAATGCCCATGCTTCACTTGCTCCGCCCAGACCTACTTTGGTTAAACAGCCATAACTTTACGCTCCGAACTCCGAATGACGAACCGTTTAAAGATTTGGAGAGCCAATTCAGAGCTTTAAAAACTTCATGTTTTGATGAAGACCCAAATCTCAAGTCTGGTTGGTCGAAAATGGGGAGAAAGGCAGTACTTCAGTGCTGTCAGGCAGTTCTGCGCACCTCTGGTAACAAGGCCATAACTCTCTGTTCCGAGCTCCGAATGATGAACCGTTTGAAGATTTAGAAAGCTAATTCAGAGCTCTAAATCTTTCATGTTATGATGGAAGTCCAGTTCTCGAGCTTTCTGGGTCAAAATGGCGAGCAAAGTCCTAACTCCACTGCTGATCTCGTGAAGCAATCTGCCCTAATTTCGAGCACTCGAAATTAGGCCTCGAGCACTCGAAAATTGGCCAGAATGCCCTATGCTTGGTTTGCTCATCCCGGACCTACTTTGGTAAAACGGCCATAACTTTGTACTCTAAACTCCAAATGATGAACCGTTTGAAGATTTGGAAAGCTAATTCAGAGCTCTAAAAACTTCATGTTTTGGTGGAGATCCAATTCTCAAGGATGATTGGTCGAAAATGAAGATCAAGGCAGAATTTCATTGCTGCCAGGCAGTTCTGCGCACCTCTGGTAACAAGGCCATAACTCTCTGGTCTGAGCTCCGAATGATGAACTGCTTGAAGATTTGGAAAGCTGATTCAGAGCTCTAAATATGCCATTTTATAATGGAAGTCCATTTCTCGAGTTTGCAAGGTCAAAATGGTGAGCAAAGTCCTGACTCCACTGCTGCCAGAAATTCAGAATTGTGCCTTTTGATGGCCAAAACTCCACAAAGCCTTGATTTTGCTCCTTTTTTGGCAAATGGACCTGAAAATATATACATACACACAAATGAAGATAATCTACTTAAATAATCAAACGATGGACTTAACTAATGCAATTTAGGGCGCTTGAATATACAATATTCGGCGCTTATCACCTGCTGGTTTACCAAACATAGGAGTCCATCTCCAAATAGGAGAGGAATAGGATCCTAATTTATATGAAGTAAATTTGGGAAGTCATGATTTATAGGACTCTATAAATAGTATTGCCAATCAAAGTACAGAAACGGTAAGTTTTTCAAATTTTGAAATTCAAAAATTTTACTCTAATATTGTCCAATAAAATATGTAGGAAACAAATATGAAAGAAAAATTATCGACATAATTCGTATATATTATCCCAACATTTACCTACATTAAATCCCATAATATTCGTATCCTAAACCCCAATACTTAAGTACATAAAAGTACAATCTTTACGTAAAAAACATCCCAACCATTACGTACATAACATGACATTTAAAATAAGCCTGCAATGTAATTTGTTGAAAGTTTTTCTTATAACAACATGACTTTTAAATCACACCAACAACGATGGCAACTTATGACATCCTCGTTCAAAATCCAGCATCGCCAGTTAATGTGGTTCCCTTGCGGACAATATTGAGGAACATATTCAAAAAATCTAGCATTCCCACAGTCTTGTTTCTGAATTAATGTCAGTATTTTTTTTTGGGCAGTCTTCAATGTTGTCCGTAAATGCTCATGTCTCCATAACAAAGTTAATAACTCAATTCTAGCCTCCTTGTCATCATCATCACAAAAGAGTAATGCAATGCACATGGCATATAGCGACTCAAACCCATATTGTGGCAGGAATGCCATGCCTGTACGTTTGTTGAAGACAATCCAATCCACCTGTGATATAGTCTTAATTAAAGTTGGCAAGATATTATTGTACAGAAGTTTGATTTATAAATATATAAATAATAAAATCTTATGACACGTATCACTCCTCTTATAAACCTTGCATCATAATTCATGCATTGAAAGCTATGTTGTATGTACGTACACCTATCTTTGATTACATATTCTGGCCCATCACTTCCAAGTACATGCTCTGCTACACCGTAACCTTCCCATGTCAGCGTCCACGGCGCATTTCCAAGTTGTTCCATTTCCCTTTAGCATGATATGTAAATTTGAGTCCAAACCTTTATTGAAATACATATTATGTCATGCATGGGTACTAAAAAATAAGAACTAACCACTCATGCTTGTCCTTCAAATGGTTGAAGCATAAAGCATCAACTCTGCGAATGACATCGTCAATCCAATATTGCGTTTCTTTATCCATTGAATCACTGCTCTGTAAACTTAAAAGTTTGCAATTTTTTTTTTGTAATTGTGGGTGGGTTGTTATTAATACAACACCTATTTAAATATATTTGTAAACAACGTTTCATACCTTCATCAATCGGCAATTACAAAATTAACTGCTACTGCATGGCTTCTGAAGAAGTCAAACTACGCGGTGGTTCCTTATTAATAGGACATCTATTGAAATAGGTTTTAAAACAACGTTTCATATAATATTATTATTTTTTTATATTCACTACTACTACTACTACACACACACACACACACATATATATATATATGGTATATTATTCTAATAAAGAAAGAAGTCAAAGTATTTCATAATACTGAAAAGTGCATATACAATATTAACTACTATATATTGTGGCAAGTGTACGAAAGAAGTGAAAGTAGTTGAAAGGGATTAAGACTTTAATAAATTCTGAATGACCCACGGCTAATCAACCAATCGAAACGTACAAAAGTGGGCATGTCCAAAATTCATTGCTACGATACATAATGCGATATGTACTAAAGAAGTAAAGGTAGTTGAAAAGAATTAAAAGTTCAATAAGTTCTAAATAAGCCACACCTAAACATAAAGTTCCAAACCTACCAAACTCGGCATATCCATATTTCAGTGCTATATGTATTGCTATATGTACTAAAGAAATGAAAGTATATCTTGGAATTCATAGTTCAATAAACCCAACGTGATCCAGACCTAACCAATGAATGCAGTAAAGAAGTAAATGGTTTATCAAGTGCTATATATATTGTAAGCGCGTGCTATATATATAGTACCCTAGGGCCAATCCAACGAAACCCATACACCAAGTTTGTCCACATCAATGGCTGGACGTCGATATTACGCTGTTTTTGTAAATAGGAAAGTAGGGATATACACGAACCGGGCCAAAGCCATAGCATAGACGCGAGGGTTTCCTAAGGGCAAGTATTATCCTTACCATAGCCATGCAGAGGCCGTTGAAGCAGTTCATGGATGGCACATGCACGAGCTTGGGTCCACGTCAAACTCTCAAGTCAAAGCAGTAAACGTCAATCAACCAGTTCAACCTCAACAACGTATCAGGTATAAGGAGTTAGTGGGTGCAAGGACTGTGATTGTGGCAGAGTGCAGATGACTCGGGGTTACCATTCTTAGAGCACGACATCTTGAAATACAAGAGTCGAATGCCGCAGATATGGAATCTGTTATTGTCCAACTTAAACGTGAGATTCGTCACTTAAATGTAAGATGGCATAAGACGAAGGAACTGATAAAGGCGATGAACATATACGAGGATCCGGATGAAGGGGTTGAGCAAATTATGATTGACCCGGAGCTAAAATTGGATTCCGATTTGTCAGATTTTTTCGACTCCGGAGATGATGACTTTGAAATTCCACAAAAAGGAGTAGTGCTTCTAAAAGGAAGTGAAATGTTGTTGGGGTTGTTGGGAATTATGATGTATTAAGCAGACTACTATATGTCTACAGTTTTCATTACAGACGGATCTATATATGTTGCAAATTTTTGTTGGTTACCTTCAAGGGATTTGGCCTAGGATTTTGTTGGGATACTTACTATGAATTATATTAATAAATGTACGTATTTATTAGGATGTAATGCACAATATATATGTGTGAGCCAGATTTATATACTTGTCTTGTTGGTGTCATATGTCATAAATATATAGTCTAAATTATATATGATTTAATAATTTCAATCTATATTTGAAACACATAATTTCCCAGATACTTATACAAAGTTGGACAATGAACTTATATTCTTGCCTTTAATTTACCAAACACAATAAAAATAACCGACTTAGATATATTGTTTATGAATCATATTTATTGCTTATCATAGTTAATAGGAATTAATAGTCCAAATAAAGACCCGGACCTCATCAATCAATCCACAAAAGATTACCTAATTAGTAGTAATCCTAATTAATACTTCAATAAATTGTCAAATGTCCTTCTGAACTGTTGTACCCTAATGGGCCGGGATTTGGGGTCACTGTGAATTGACACTCATTTTGGATCCATTTAAGTCGGAAGTAGTCGTCATTTAACACCCCATTTATGGTAGTTTCGTCACAATTTAAGGCATCTGGTACTGATTACATATTTCTTTCCTTTTTCCTCTTGGACGACAGAACACTGCCCCCATGCATATATATCTATTTTTACGTCAACTTTAAAATATATATGGCTTCATATTTCATTGAACATCACACATCATACACATATATTTCTTACACACAAAAGAAAACACCATAATAGAAACAAACATACAAGGTCCAAACCCAACCCAGCAACACAGGTTGTAAACCTTCCAAAAACTACGTGACACCTAACTTCTGCACATACAAAAGGACACCCACCCTCCTCCAAAACATTCCTTCACAACCAGGCAGAAAAGGTGCTATGAAATCCTTCGTCATTCCTCAAGTTCCATCGTCACTTGTGGCATCAGAAGAGTTGAGAACTTTGATGACCATGTCGTCGTCAGACTCGTCATTCCACAGCGCTTCAAGCCTCCTCAAGCGCCGTTCCACCCTCATCACCAAGCTCCAAAGGCAAGTGAGGTCAGTTCCATAATTGTCAATTCGCATGATCAGGTATTACAGCGTAGGGGGAGGATCTGAACCAGTGGGTGCTTAACTGAGGAGGCCCGAGATGACATGGGCCGGATATGACTTGCAAACATGACATCCGGTCCGTATAGATGGGTCAGGCCCATAAAAAGACACTGCCATATGGGCCGAACGCGAATAAGCCCATCAAAGGTGACCAGGACTTATGGAGGAACAGGCCCAGATCCAGCAGTCCGTCAACATTTGTAAATATCTATAAATAGGAGAAGTAATGGAAAGAAAAGGGGAGATATTTTTTGGTTGAAATGTAAGAATTCTAGAGAGAGAAAGGGAGTATGAATTTCTTGCATCTTTAATTGGCGCCGTCTATGGGAAGCATTGAAGATTGATTGATCACTGATCAATATCGTGTGGATTCAGACCAATTCGTGGAAACGAAACTCAATCTTTGGGAGTTGGATCTAGATCTGAGCAATTGTGACCTACTCTGGAAGAATCTTAGTTCCTGCTGCTTTGGCGGAAGTGGCTTCAGAACAACGCAACAACGATTTGCTCGATTGTGGCAGGATCTGACGGATTTAGAATTCGGACAATTCAGATCTCGTCAACCGTAAGCATAATTCGGAGAATTCGAAACCAGATCTGAAAAATTCGCACTCACGAAGCTCAGATCTACTCACGAATCTGAGATTAATGCCTTTACTCCGTTCAGGAATAATGATAGGTGAAAGCTCCAATCCGATGGAGGCTATCCAGCAAACGAAGCTTGAGGAGTTGATGAACTTGATCGAAGCTCTCAAAAAAGAGAATGCAGAATTGAAGGCTGGAATGCAACATCAGCAAATACCTGCGGTTTCGCATCCACTTCCGGTCGGTGAAGGAGGTGTTCAATCTAATATCACGCATCAAGGCGAGCAGGACGAGAACAATCAGTTAGCTCACCACCGTGATGAAAGGATGATGGACAATTTGCCGCCAAATGTTCGTCGATTTGAGGATCACGAAGGATCGACTCACGTTGATCCGCGACATGAGCAGATTAGACAGAATGAAGCCATGACCTTCGATCCGCATCGGGAAAGGTTCAACCGAGAGGAAGTGATAGAGGTTGATCGCCGCCGAGTAGTGTCGCCTTGGCAAAGAGAGTTTATAGAGGAACGGTCATTCGATCCATCTTACCGGCCCTCCATGGCTACAATCACTCATCGCAGTTCGGAGGGCAGAACCGTAGCTCACAGAGCTACCGCTGGACTCCAGAGAGAGAATGAAGCTCTCCGATCCGCAGCTCGGACGGTTGATTCACCATTCACCGACGAGATCCTGAATGCCCCGCATCCAAGGAAGTTTGCTATGCCAGTCTTTATTCTATTTGATGGAACAACCGATCCGATCGATCATGTGTACCATATCCAGTTGAAAATGGCCCTGAATACGGAAAACGACTCTTTAATGTGCAAATGTTTCCCTACAAGCCTAGCTGGACCGGCGCTCAGCTGGTTCAAGAACTTGCCTAGGAGCTCCATTGGTAGCTTTAGAAACCTGTGCGATCGGTTCATAAGCAAGTACTATGGGAACAAGCGTCCGCCGAAGGACATCTCGAGCCTATTCACAATGAGACAGCACAAAGATGAACGTCTCCAGGCTTTTCTCACCAGGTTTAATCTCACTAAGAGTATGGTGATCGAATGCCACCCTTCTACAGCAGTTCAAGCCTTCAAGTTAGCCATGACACGTGGAACTCCGTTTCACACCAGTCTGGTAGTGAACACGCCGACGACTATGGATGAACTCAATGAAAGAGCCGATGGCTTTGTGCGCCTAGAAGAAGAGGAGGCAGCCAATGCTCGGACAGCGTCGCTCGTGTCGACCGAGGAAAAGTCCAAGGCAAAGATCAGGCAGAAGCAGGCTCAGCCACAACGTCAGACCTCCTGGAAGGCAGAAAAGAGGTCCAGGGAGGAAGAGCTGATTACTCCGCTGAAGGTCACTCTGGCGAGGCTATATCAGAAGAACAAAGATAAGTTTCATCCACCACTGCCAATTAGGCAACCCCTCGAACAGAAGGATCAGACTAAACATTGTGCTTTCCATTCTGATTTCGGTCATCAGACTAACGAATGCAGGAATTTGAGAAGGCAAGTGGAGATGTTGATAGCTAGAGGGGAGTTCGCGAGTTATGTTCAAGGCTCGGCAATAGAGCAGAATCGACCGGTGGAACAAATAAAAAGGAGTCATAAACAAAGCTCCCATAATTCACAACCAGTTCGTATAATCAATGCTATCCACGGTCGACCCGAGCCTAGCGAAGAGTCAGATGAGCTACTCCGAGCGCGCCTACGGCAGGCGCAGATGAAGAAAAGGGTCAGCAGCACTAGCATATCACGTCGATGCAGATAAAGTTCGACAGGACAGACCTACAGCGTGTTCAAGTCCCCCATGAAGACCCGTTGGTAGTCAATTTGACAGTGGCGGACTGCTTGGTGCGCAGAGTTCTGATCGATCCCGGGAGCAGTGCGAATGTCATGCCGAGGGACACATTTGATCGGCTCGAGATTAAACCAGAGAGGCTCAAGCCCACTGGAAATCCCCTGTTAGGGTTCGATGGCAAGAGGGTGGAGCCCGTCGGAATGGTGGAAGTAGAAGTTCAAGCTGCAGAACAAGCTCTTATGGAAACTTTTGTGGTTGTAGAAATTCACCCCTCGTATAATCTCCTGATGGGAAGAGGATGGATTCACAGAGTCCAAGGTGTACCCTCAACTCTGCATCAGGTCATGAGGTGCCTCGGACCCGATGGAGATAAAGTGATAGACATTCGGGGGGATCAGGTTGCAGCCAAAGAGTGTTATTTCGTCACACTAAAGTATGCTGGGAAAGGGAAGGCGTCCGTCCGACCGGCAAGCCCCAGATAGCAATTACAGAAACCTCCGCCCAAGCAGAACAGGGTGGAGGAGTCAGTTGACTTGACCGAAGAGCCCCTTCTGGATGTGCAGATCGATCAGTCCAAGCCAGAACGAACTACCAGAGTAGGAATAAGACTGACCAGAGAAGAGCAGCAAGAGCTAGTGGACTTCTTGTCTCACAATGCCGATGTATTTGCATGGAGTCACCTAGACATGCCTGGAATTAATCCCTCCGTATCCTGTCATTCCCTGAATGTCAATCCCAATTTCAAACCAGTGAAACATAAGCAACGAAGATTTACTCCAGAACGCAATCAAATCATAGCGGAAGAAGTTGATAGGCTGCTTGATGCGGGATTTATCAGAGAAGTACACTACCCTGATTGGTTGTCCAACGTCGTTGTCGTGCAGAAAAAGAATGGGAAATGGCGAGTATGCATTGATTTCACCAATTTGAACAAAGCTTGTCCGAAGGATAGCTTCCCGCTGCCTAAGATTGATCAAATGGTGGATGCCACCACCGGGTATGAGCGTTTAACCTTTCTGGATGCTTATTCAGGTTATAATCAGATCCCTATGGACCCCGCAGATGAAGAAAAAACTTTTTTTGTAACCGAGCGAGGAACATACTGCTACAAAGTTATGCCTTTCGGACTAAAGAATACGGGAGCAACTTATCAAAGACTTGTTAGCAAAATTTTCAAGGATCAAATAGGAAAGATTGTGGAAGCCTATATTGATGATATGGTGGTAAAGAGTAGGAAGAAGGATGATCATCTGAAACATCTGCAAGATGTATTTGATGTACTGAGGCGATATGGGATAAGGCTCAATCCAACCAAGTGCTCGTTCGGTGTGAGTTCCGGTCAGTTTTTGGGACACGTGGTCAACCGCAGAGGCATCGAAGTTAGCCCCGCTCAAGCAGAGGCTTTGATTAAGAATGCCGAGCCAAAGATGATCAGAGAGGTGCAAGCCCTCACAGGACGAATAGCTGCAATAAGTCGATTCATTTCAAAATTGTCAGATCGCTGCAAGCCGTTCTTTGACACGATTCGGAGTCATGGAAGACAGGTCTGGGGGGATGAGCAACGACAAGCATTGACCCATTTGAAGGAATATATGCAGAATCCACCAGTCCTGTCAGCCCCGGATCCAAAAGAAAAGTTATTTCTATATCTTGGAGTATCTGGTGTCGCGACAAGTGCCGTTCTGATTCGTTGTAAGGAAGGGGTGCAACACCCGGTATTTTATGTAAGCAAAACAATGACAGAGGCAGAACAAAGATACTCAAAGGCCGAACGGGTGATACTTGCACTTGTAAATGCAAAAAGAAAGTTGAGGCATTATTTCGAATCCCACCCTATAGCTGTTCTAACAACTTTTCCAATCAGAATGCTTATGCACAAGCCAGAGCTCTCAGGCAGAATGACAAAGTGGGCCATAGAGTTAAGTTCATTTGACATAACGTATGAGCCGAGAACAGCTGTCAAAGGGCAAGCGGTAGCCGATTTCCTGCTAGAATGTGATTCCGAGGATACGGAAGAAGACCTTAGATGCGGCTCTTGGAAACTTTATGTGGATGGCTCCTCTAACCAGATGGGGGCTGGAATTGGGGTTAAACTGCAAACCCCAGAGGGTACTTCTTTGAGTCAAGCACTCAGCCTTAAGTTCCGAGCCACCAATAATGAAGCGGAATACGAGGCGTTGCTGAATGGGTTAAAGTTGGCCAGAGAGCTACAGGTCAAAAGTTTGACTGTTTATAGTGACTCGCAGTTGATTGTGCGGCAAGTAAGTGGTGAGTACGCGACCAAGGATGACACGATGGAGGCATATCGTTCTGCCGTTCTGCATAAAGCCAAGGACTTTGCAAAGATTGAATTCATACAGTTACCGAGGGAACAGAACGCAGATGCGGACCGGTTAGCGTGTAGTGCTTCGAGTTCTGGCGAGATGTTGGCGAGGGTGATTCCAATAGGAATATTGACCCAGCCATCTATTTTCGAAGAACCTCTGGACTCTGACCCTTGGCAAGTCAATGTCATACCGTATGAACCAAGTTGGATTGACCCCATCATCACTTATATTCGAGATGGTGTTTTGCCTATGCAAAGGGATGAAGCTAGGAAAATCAAGAAGAATGCTGCAAAATACGCCATCGTGCATAACCAGCTGTATAGAAGGTCCTACTCTGGCCCATACTTGAAGTGTGTCACCCCCGCAGAGTCGCAGCAGGTGCTGCGAGCTATTCATGAAGGTGTATGTGGCAATCATTCTGGGGGAAGATCGTTAGCGCATAAAGCAATGACCCAAGGGTATTTTTGGCCGAACATGTCAAGAGATGCGGAGGAGTTCTCTCGAAGGTGCGATAAATGCCAACGATATGGGCCATTGATCCACCAACCACCTAAGGAATTGCACGTAATGGCCTCACCATGGCCTTTCGCGCAATGGGGGATGGATGTGGTCGGTCCTCTGCCAACGGCAAGAGCTCAGAACAAGTATGTGCTACTGGCCACGGATTACTTCACTAAGTGGGTGGAAGCAGAACCATATCCAAGCGTGACTCAGACTCATATGAGACGATTTATTTGGAGCAATATTATCTACCGTTTTGGCATTCCGAGGTCGATAGTCATGGATAATGGCACGAACCTCGACAGCAAGCAAGTAAGAGAGCTGCTGGAGGAATATGGAATTAATCAGAAGTTAGCTGCAGTAAGTCATCCCCAGGCCAATGGACAAGCAGAAATTACAAACAGAACAATTTTCGCCTGCATTAAGAAGAAGCTGGAGGACCATAAAGGGAAGTGGTTGGATGAGCTCCCGAACGTTCTATGGGCTTACAGAACCACCCCGAGGCGGCCGACTGGGGAAAGCCCGTTTGCAATGGCGTATGGTACCGAGGCGGTTATACCGGTTGAGCACTTGGTCCCAACTAGCAGAAGCTTAGCATGGAGTCGAAACCAGAACGACAGAATGTTAAGATTGAACCTCGATATGATAGACGAAAAGAGGGACGCTGCAGCAATAAAGTTAGCATCATACCAGCAAGTGTTGGCGAATAGTCACAACAAAAAAGTGAAACACAGAGATTTTGCCCCTGGTGATCTGGTTCTGAAAAGAAAGGTGGGGATAGTCAAAAAAATGATGCCACCCTGGGAAGGCCCATACAGAATTGCAGAAGTCATAGGGAAGGGGGTATATACATTAGAGACTATGGCGGGAAGGTTGGTCAACAAGCCCTGGAATGCAACATCTTTGAAGAGGTACTATCAATAAAAGCTAAGTTTCAGCTTTATTGGGTGTCGTATGTTTTCAATCAAGTACGTGTGAATGTGCAAATTCCTGAAATTTATAAAAATAAGCTTTCCTTTTTAAAAAGGGTTTTTTTTTTTTTAAAAAAAAAAGGCACTTAAGCAAGATAAGTGGCAGCTGGCACCATAAGTCGAACGCCAGACACTTGCTAAAAAATGGAAAGCCAAGTGGCAAGTGGCATTCTAGCCGAGCGCCAGGCACTTAAGCAAGATAAGTGGCAGCTGGCACCATAAGCCGAACGCCAGACACTTGCTAAAAATTGGAAAGCCAAGTGGCAAGTGGCATTCTAGCCGAGCGCCAGGCACTTAAGCAAGATAAGTGGCAGCTGGCACCATAAGCCGAACGCCAGACACTTGCTAAAAAATGAAAAGCCAAGTGGCAAGTGGCATGCTAGCCGAGCGCCAGGCACTTAAGCAAGATAAGTGGCAGCTAGTACCATAAGCCGAACGCCAGACACTTGCTAAAAAATGGAAAGCCAAGTGGCAAGTGGCATTCTAGCCGAGCGCCAGGCACTTAAGCAAGATAAGTGGCAGCTGGCACCATAAGCCGAACGCCAGACACTTGCTAAAAAATGAAAAGCCAAGTGGCAAGTGGCATTCTAGCCGAGCGCCAGGCACTTAAGCAAGATAAGTGGCAGCTGGCACCATAAGCCGAACGCCAGACACTTGCTAAAAAATGAAAAGCCAAGTGGCAAGTGGCATTCTAGCCGAGTGCCAGGCACTTAAGCAAGATAAGTGGCAGCTGGCACCATAAGCCGAACGCCAGACACTTGCTAAAAAATGGAAAGCCAAGTGCCAAGTGGCATTCTAGCCGAGCGCCAGGCACTTAAGCAAGATAAGTGGCAGCTGGCACCATAAGCCGAACGCCAGACACTTGCTCAAAAATGGAAAGCCAAGTGGCAAGTGGCATTCTAGCCGAGCACCAGGCACTTAAACAAGATAAGTGGCAGCTGGCACCATAAACCGAACGCCAGACACTTGCTAAAAAATAAAAAGCCAAGTGGCAAGTGGCATTCTAGCTGAGCGCCAGGCACTTGAGCACGATAAGTGGCAGCTGGCACTGCTAGCCGAACGCCAAGCACTTGCCATAAACAAGCACACGACAAAGTTAATAAAGAAAAAAAAGAGAGAAAAGGTATATATATATTGAAAAGGGGTTTGAACAGAGCGCAACACAAAGGAAAAAGAGAAAAAGAGTTCTGTCATCTCATTCATAATAAGCATTGGGTTTACAAAAAATGAAATATTGAAGTTACATTGTTACAAAAAAGTATGGAATCGAAGAGTCCCGAAGAGTCCTAGCTAGCTGCCTCAGTACCGACAGCCTCCTGATTGTGCCGACCCGCCTCCTCGGTCCCATCAACCATCTCACCCTCACGAGGTGGGGAATCAAGGTGAATAACAGAGTCATTCTGCTGGGGGCCAACGTCAGCAGTGGCTATGGGAGGTACCACAGTTGACGATTGAGGAGCGGTTAGAGGCAGAGCGGTAGGAGGAGCTGTAGAGATCCTAGAGGAAGCAATGTCCTAGAACTCATCAAATATGTGCTCCGCTTCGGTGGGTTCTGGGTCAACATAGACCCCCAGAGGGTCAATCCCTAAATCCTTATCGACCTCATCTGGAGTTGAGCTGGTCTGTCCCTCATCCGGAACTCGGTCGGAAAAACCTTCTCGGAATCCTTGAGCATATCTAAGAGCGCCGACCCTTGAGAACCGAGCATAAAGAGCCAGCATCCTACCGTTCACTCCGCTGATGGTATCAATCAGAGCAGTACGATCGTCCAGAGCTCTCTTCTCAAAAGCCATCCGAGCAGACTGTTCATCAGCCAGAAGGCGCTGAAGCTCTGCCTTTTCGTCTCTGATTGAATCACGCTCAGTCTGCCAGACACTCTTTTCAAGCTGGAGGGCATCCTTCTCATCCTGAAGAGAGTCGTTTTCTTTCTTCAAGACATCTCTTTCTTGTTCGGTTTTTTCAAGCCGAGCCAACACCTCGGTATTCTTGCTGGCGAGAAGGTCGTTTTCCTTATTGGCCACCTCCAGGCTATCAGAAAACTTACGAGCCCTGGCGTTCCCCATTTCAACCTGCTTCTGCATAGCCATCATTCTGAACAAAGTCTGCATAGATATACATTAATAATGGTTAAACCGATAGTCTGGTCGGACGAAGGTAAGACCAAATAATATGAGAGGGTTCATGAGTTGGAAAATAAAAGTCACCTCCATGGCAGACTGGGGAAAGCGGCTGAACACATCCTTCTGGGATAGACCTTTCGCCGCCTCAAGGTCTTTCGGAGTCCACATGCTCCTATAATACGCCATGGCGGTCTGGCCATCCTTTAGCATGGTCTCGTTCGGCTTCACGAACGTCCCATCCGTTCGGGTGTACCGAGGAGCCCATGGTAGTAAAGTGGGAAGAGAAGGGGAGCCTGAAGTAGAAGCAGAGGCACCAGCTGCAACAGGCCCGGAGGGGGCAGGAGCTCTGACTGGGCGGTGCAAGAGAGCACCCGGCCCAGAGACCCGGGTCCTTCTTATAAGAGGTTCCTCCTCAGGGTCGACTCCACTGTCAGGATGAGGCCTTTTGCCTCGTTCTTTGTCCCGAGCGCCCCCAGCGGCAGCAGGGGCTGTAGTGATTTGTGGAGATGCGCTCGGGATGGTAGCAGGGGTGCTGACAACAGAGTCAATAGCCACCGTGCTCGGGATGGTGTCAGAAATGGTGGCTGAGGAAGAGGCTGATGCAGGAGAGGAGGTTGCCCCAGCAGCAGAAGTGGCTGGGGGAGTATTTTTCTTCCTGCCAAAAGATGGAATCTGAAGCCTGCTCATGGTATAGCCGAGGGTTGAGAGCGCTAGAAGGTTGTCTGAAGTGAGGAGGTCTGAGCAGGAAGGAATATCGTTCAGAACGTATTTCTTCAAGTAATTACTCCTATCCCTACAAACACTGTAGCTCAAGTCATCACAAGGTATTCCTAAGGAGCGGCATAAGAAAGTACAAAAGCGAGGAACACATGTTTCGCAGGGACAATCATTTTTGTGAGATTTGAATTTCTTATATGAGGAAACAGAACAGACGCCAAAGGCGCTTGTGATTGGATAATCCTCTGCAGCAGGCGAAGACCAAGCCCCACTAATACCCATAATGTTATCCCTCCAACCCTTTTTAGATTTGATTGTGTCCGTGCATATGGACATCTTCTCGATCAGGTAGAGGTGGTAGAAGGGCTCGTTAATTCGGATCTTACTGACCTTATAACATAGAAGAAGATCTATGAGGTCAAGTTCTAGACTTCTGTCACGAATCAACAGTAGCATAACGGATATGATTCTAAAGAAATTGGGGTTTACCTGCAGGGGGGATATCCCTAGTCTATTGAAGACATAATTAAAGAAAGGATGCAGAGGGAACCTAACGACATTCAGTTGAAGGTTTGAAAATAAAACTTCGTCGGGGAGGAGGCCGGCACCGGTCATAATATTAACATCCTTAGGGCAAACCCTAATTTGGATGTTGTCAGGAAGTCTAAGTCTCATACGAAGAACATCTAGATCTACAACCATGGTGGAAGTGATTGAAGGATCTAAAAGGGTAAAAAGAAGCCTGCCGAAAGTAAAAAGGAACAAAACTAACCTCTGAGGTAGAGAGCAACAAAGAGCACTGCAAGATCGCTGGAAGAATGACTCTTGAAGGATTTCACCAGAAAAAGCTTAGCACTGTTCTAAAAAGAGAGAGATTTGACTGATGATGGAGACGGTAAAAAGGCATAAAGTGGTATTCTAGAGCCTTATAAAGGCGAGGGGGACCCGAGGGCCGAAGCGTCAGGAAGGCGAGAAATTCATCGAGCCCCGGAACATTGATTCTGGATCTGACTGTCCGTTCCCCCATGTGGGTTTCTCGAGCCGTCAATGTCATGATGAGACGCCATCAATAATTACCCCCTTATTAAATAAGGGGTAATTATGGGGGCAGTTGAGGAGGCCCGAGATGACATGGGCCGGATATGACTTGCAAACACGACATCCGGTCCGTATAGATGGGTCAGGCCCATAAAAAGACACTGCCATATGGGCTGAACGCGAATAAGCCCATCAAAGGTGACCAGGACTTATGGAGGAACAGGCCCAGATCCAGCAGTCCGTCAACATTTGTAAATATCTATAAATAGGAGAAGTAATGGAAAGAAAAGGGGAGATATTTTTTGGTTGAAATGTAAGAATTCTAGAGAGAGAAAGGGAGTATGAATTTCTTGCATCTTCATTAACGAACAGAGAAAGGAGTGAAAGTGTGGTAATTGGGGCTGGGTCTGCTTGGTCTGTGGTTTGGTAGTGTACCATTGTTACTTGGCCTAGAGGAAGACATGATGTTCATGGGTGCTTCGAACACTACTCAGCACATATATTTATAGAACAAGTCGTAGCACTGTGGGTGGGACTGGTGGTTGAACCGATTTATGTTTATAAGCCAATCCATGAATAAATATTCAACTACCCAGTTCTTGGGATTGATATTACAAATTAAATTGATTTTATGTTTGTAGTAGTTGAGATTTTATGTATGTACTTATTCTATTTTGTTACGTACTTATTGGGATGTTGTGTACAATACATATGTATAATTTCATGCAGAATGAAGTAGTTGCCTTGTTAGTTAATTTTTCTTAAATATATATACTCTTTATTTTATATTTCATAACATTTTATATCTAAATTTGAAGAAAATAATTTCGGATATATTTTTTTAAATTGATATGAGTTATATAAGTTTATGAACTTATATCTTTGCCTTTCATTAACCAAAAAAATTCAACAAGAAGGACGTATTTTATAATACCTCTTTTTAGAGGTTGGCAGCCAAGGACAGAGAGACTGGAACCCAGGGCAAAGGTTCAGTGATTCATGTCTTTGATCCATGTAGGTAAAACAATGTAGGAATGTTTTCTACACATTGGTTTATTTTTGGGGTGAAAATCACCTCTAGTCAAATAGTGTGCCATTTCTACCATTTTGGAATAAGTGGAGGAGAATTGGCCACATGAATTAAAAATAGGCTATGGTGGGACTAGAGGTGATCCTGGTTCATATTTTTGTCCTACCTAAGTATGAAAATTTTACCTGCCCACGTGGTTACCCGGCCCGCACCGTACCATTTTAGGCGGTTTTGGGTAAGGATGATTTCAACTAATCAAAACCATAGGCAAATTACTTAAGTACTTTTATTTCAATAGTATATATATTTACCACTATATATTAAGTACCCTATATAACAATATTAAAGTAACAAATGAATTTGATTAAAAGGAAAGTTGCAATGGTGAAGAATTGAAGAAGAGAGAACAAACAGTATTGCAATATATTTCAACAATAAATAAATTGTGGTCTTAAACGGGGCGGGCCGGGTACCCGCGGGGGTAAAAATGTTAAACGGTTACAGGGATGGGGTGAAAAATTCCCCCTTTTTTGCGGTTTGGGACGGGGACGAGGGCGGGGGCGGGGTTTTTAATCGGGGGCGGGGGAGGGTACACTCGCTTAAACCCGCCCCCGTTGCCATCCCTAGTCCTAAACCAATAGTCTATTGTTGGTCTCAGTATTCGATTGGTACATTTTTTATCATTTAAGTACCATACAGACTCTTGTGCAAAGGTGAGTGTTTAAATTTGGTCGATCATATATCTGCCTTGATATTTATGGCTTAACTAGTCTGTCATGTTCACCCTACGCCCCCATGCATATATATACCTTCATATTTATAGCTTAATGAGAGAGACTACAATTATGACGGGTTTAATGAGAGATATTTTGGAGTTACTACAAATGGACAACCATTTCCTATCAATTTAACTATCAAATTGTCACCATTTAACTCCCCATTTATGGTAGTTTAGTGACAATTTAAGCCATCATACATATGTAATTTTTCTTTCCTTTTTCCTCATCACTTGTCTAATATTATTCTTATTCATCATTTTTTTTTCACACTGCCCCTATGCATATATATAGTAACATGAATTTATACATATATATGGCTTCATATTAAAATGGCTTCATATAGTAATGTTCACATTGCATAACAAGTAATGTTCATTCCTAAATATATATGGCTTCATATATCATTTAATATCATACATCATACACATAATTCTTACACCAAAAACATACAAAAAACACACCATCATATATACATACATAGAAGGTCCAAACCCAACACAGCAAAATAGAGAACCTTCCAAATACTCCTTCATAGCAAACTTTCGCATATTGATAAGGGGTCCTTTACAACCAGCCGCCTCCAAACACAGTCGTCCTTCCTCAGGTTCTGTCATCGCTTTTGGCGTCAGAGGAGTTGAGAACTTCCAAGACCTGGTTGTCATACCCATCATTCCATAGTGCTTCAAGCCTCTTCATGCGCCGATCCAGTCTCTTCACAATACTCGACTAGCGAGTCAAGTCACTCCCGAACTTATCTAAACGCATAATAAGGTATTACAGGGTAGGGGGAGGATCTACAATAGAGGGTGGTTGACGCACAAAAATGTGTCCGAAGGTGGGGTAATTGGGGCTGACTGTGCGTCTTCTATGGTTTGGTAGCACACCATTGGTTGGCCTAGAGGAAGACATTTTCTTGTGGGTGCTTCTAACACTTCTATTGACATATATTTATAGTACAAGTGGTGGCGCTGTGGGTGGGAGTGGTTGTTGAAGCTATTTGTGATTCTAATCCATAGTTCAATTAATATTCAACTACCCCAGTACACATTTATTATTCTGTTGGGATTCTATTTACATATTATATTGATTTTATGTACGTATGTGTTGTGATTTTATGTACTATAAGTATTGGGATTTTATATATGTATGTATTGCGATTTAATGTACAAATTTCTTGAGGTATTATGTACGTACGTGTGTGGATGGTACATTTTTTTATCCTTCCAAGTTGCATAGTGAAACTTGTGCAAAGTTGAGTGTTAAAATTGGACTGAACTTTTGTACAATCATTTGTTATTGTCCACTTATAATTGCCAACATAAATGATTCAACATTTGTTTAATCCATGTAAGTAAAACAATGTAGGAATGTTTTCTACATATTACTTTATTTTTGTCCTACCTTGTAATGTTTTGTATAAAAATAAATTTTTTTCAAAAAAACAGAAAAATGAGGTATTTTGAAATACCTCTTATTGTACAGAACTCGATGATAATGGGACTCGAAGTTTCATTGGTATATTTTTTATGCTTTAAGTAGCTTGAGTTACATTAATATTTCTGATCCATGAATTAATATTCAACTACCCCACTACACATTTATTATTGTGTTGGGATTATATTTACATATTATATTGATTGATGTCTTTGATCCGTGTAGGTCAAACAATATAAGAATATTTTCTACACATTATTTTATTGTTTTCCTACCTTGTAATGTTTTGTAGAACAGGCCATCAAAAAAATTCATTACATGAAAAAGGAGGTATTTTAGAATACCTCTTTTCTAAACTTGCCACTCATTTATACTGAGACTCGAACCCAGGACAAAGGGTCAACATATTCCAACACCTAAGCCATCCATTTTTGGTCTCAGTGTTCCATTGGTACATTTTTTATACTTTAAATAGCTTGGGTTACATTAATATTTCTGAACGAACACTCTATCCAATTTGGCAGTGAACCTCCTTTGTATTTCTGCCTTCCAAGACATAGTCACACCCAAAATAAGACATACATTTTGTAATGTTCAAACAGTGAATTTACAAAAGACGGTGATACTTAACATATGAAAAATGTTACAAGCATGCAAACAATGAATACAAGATAAATTACATGATAGCTAAAGGTAACAAGGGCAACTGAAGTAGGCCATAAACTTTGTACAAGAAGTCCAAAAGGTTACAAGGATACACACAATCAATGATAAGTCAATTACATGACAAGTTTCTTCTCAATATTCAAAGAGTCGATGTTGAATTGGATGATTCATCCCCGACGTCATTGCCATTCGAGATGTTAGCGTCACATTTGCTTGCCCAGGTGTCTTTAATTAACCACAAGGACAACAAATGTAATCCAAATAATTTTTGTAAACAGTTATCTATCATCACATTTATAATGAGAACAATGACAAAAACATTAGTGGAGAAGGAATAAATGATTACCTCATCACCTCCCAAACGTGGAGCACTTGATTCATCATATGAAGAGGGCGTATTGAACAGTTGACATGACAACATGGCTGGATCGCCAATATCAGCCTGAACCAATTATATTGTTGACAATACATATTAAGGTAAGACGAAAGGAGGCATTAGGCAACCCCTATAATTCATTGCTATATGATTTTAACCACAGCATTCATCAGCTTTGTTTATCTGATATTCTAGTGGATAATGGATAATTTACATGAGGCACTAAAAGGTTTAGTCAGACAAGAGTTTATACAACACTGGATCAAGGTCTTATGAACCAAGATTAGGATAATGTATTTCCAAGTTCACATATTATTCTTACTCCACAACATTCATTTCAGATCATAAGGGACTTAAAGTGAAAATTCCTTTGCACATTGGTGATGGTCTAAAGCCTTTCGTTGGTTTAGAATAAACAAGCACTGGTTGGCAACATTATCTCTGATTCATAGTCATGGGTGGGAATCTAATCCAAAAGGTGCTATACTATTTTACATTGGTTACAAGGGTGTACAAAATTGCCTGATTTGTAAAGTTTAGGTCTGTTTTTAAGAAGGTTATTTGTATTAACAAGTCTCTTGATCAACTATAATTAACTTTAGCCGAGAATCCTATAAATGATGTTTTCATTGAGGAGTAGGATATTAGACACAAATTTGAATGTGCTAGCTCTAATGAAGCAATTCTTCTGTCTCACAAGAGAAGAATTAGATGGATGAAGGACCAAGATAGGTACAGAAAGTTTTTGCATCAGCAAATTAAAGAGCATACGGCTAGAACCAATATCACTGTCATTCAGGATGCAGAAGGGAATTTTATACATCATTATGGGCATATGAAAAACAATGTGGAACTTCATTTTGGGGCACAATAAAGATATTATGAAGATAAGAGGAATTTTAAATGGACGAAGCTTGCTGCTCCTCAACAAGAAAGTGGTTTGGGGGTGAAAAGAAGAATTTTAGATATTGATTTATCTGAAAACTGTGTATTAGCTTCGGATTATTTACTGTCCAACGATAGGAATTCGATGGTTGGGTTGTTCATGTTACCTAAGGAATACATCTTTTTGGCAAGTCATTCCAAAGGTTTCAGATACTTCTACATGGAAGACTATAGTTGCTATTTGGGGGACTTTATAAAGATCAACTGTAAGTATGTTATTGGAAAAGGAACTAACATCAACATTTTTCTTCGTCCTTGGTGTGATGGTAAAATGATGTCAATTTTTTTATCACATACAGTTTTCGATCAAGAGTTTTGGGGAATTTATTGTTGCAGGTCAACGAAAAATGGATAATATTCTAACTAATCTACATTAGTGTTTTGCATTAGGTTTTAGTGTGACTTTTGCTGATGTTGCCTGGTCTGGGCAGAGTTTGGTGTAGGATATGTCCCATGTGACTTTTTCTGATGTTGCCTAGTCTGGGCAGAGTTTGATGTAGATCAGTTGTAATATATTGTTTAGATGTATACCTGAAATTGGTCCATTTGGACAAATAGAGAAAATAATGCATCTTAATTAACACACTTACATGGTTATTTGATGAAGTACATGGTTCACCAATATTAAGCTGTTTGTTGTGGAATATAGCTGGTGGTGTTACGTAAGATTCTTCATTCAAAAATTCGACGGGAATTTCTACACCCTAAAATATTTTATATAAACACTGTCAATGTAATTTTAAACATAATGAACATGTTAACCAACTATCATGAATAGTGACTGCTTATATATAATATACTTGCAATAATACTCACATTCACTAACACGTAGGTCGGGGTTGACGGACTATTGCTACCACCGACGTCTCCCAAAATAATGGCTTCATTTGATATCTAAAACATAAAAAAATTTACTTTCCTCCACTCACGAGTGTTTTATAATGAAGGATATAATGTTATCAAATCAAATTTATTTTGTTCGCATGTTCAAATAGTTAAACAATGAAATAGTAGTGCGTGCGACAGTAACGTATACTTGCCCTGTTGCTTTCGTTGACTTCTTCCTTTTCCCATTATTTAACTCTATGGCTGGTTTCAGCCTCTTAAATCGTCCTTTAGAGGTATCTTTAACTTTCAAGGACATGGAAATTATTCCACTGTTGCTTTTCACCCTTATTTTTCCCTTACCCCTTAAAATTTTCTCTGCAAACCTAAGACAACAAGTTATTTGTATTGTTCTTTTCCAGTCTAACGCCTTTTCTAATAGTTCATTATATCCTTCGGGATCGTGCGATGCAATAAAAGATATTTTAGTCAGTATACGACAAAGCGTCCTATGCCATCGCCTTATCTCAAATTGAGGATCCAGATTCACGTCGGTGGAAACAATTTCCTCCATCCTACCATCTCTAGCATTTCTAGTCCACCTTTTTATTATATATCGGGAAGGCAACTCATTCACAAACATGCACTCTTTAAGGATTTTCAGACTGTGCCTACACAAATAACCATCTCTTTCAAATTTACAACATGAGCATGACAATTCATCTTTAAATGTCTTGCACACACGACGTTGCACCACATCCTCACTTGCAACTTTATAAACACGGTGTCCATTGTTATCCAAGTCACTGCAACTAATAACAGACTGACTTGCAAGAGCAGCTAAAAACTCCTCCTGAAAAAGCTTAAATATTGCCTTGGTGTACACCTTCCCCGCTTGACGTAATATGTGGCACTTTATTTTTAGTTCTGGTTGCCTCTCCACCAAGCCATACTCAGCTTCATACTCCTTGTACCGCTTGTCCGACAACAATCTGTCAAAGTGTGTAAAGAATTCTGGTAGAATGAGTTGTCTGGAAAGGTAATACTTCCATTGACCATTGAAGCTTTCACTCAATTGTGTGCTACTCATTCTTACAGACCAATCGTGCTTGACAAATGCCAAGGCCCATTTATGTCTCAAATCTAACAAAGTGGAAAGCCATTTATTACCAACAACACTATACTCTGCAATCATTAAATCCCATTCCTGATAAAATCATCCTCCTCCTCAATTTCAAACATTAATTTTGAGATGACCTTCTTTATTCCTTCAACGCATTTAAACAAAAATAGTAAGTTCTTCTGCACATTATTCATTAAGTGCCAAACACATAAATGATGCTTCGTCACCGGTATGACCTGCACGATTAATTAACTTAATACCCGTGTTGCAATACTGTAAATCCTAAAAATACGACTAAAATAATACGATTGTTTCAGCATGAAAGTGACAAGAATGGAGATGCATGAAAGTTATTCACCTACTTTAATGCCTTCGCCATTGCAGCGTCTTGATCCGTAATAATCGTCTTTGGCGCTTTTCCGCCCATCGCTTTTAAGAACGTTTCAAATAACCAGACAAACGAATCCGCTGTCTCATCATACATTAAGGCTACTCCAAACATAGCGGTCTCCCGGTGATGATTCATACCCAAGAAAATTACAAATCGTCTGTTGCCATGTACCACTTTGTATGTTGTGTCGAAACTGATAACATCTCCAAACTGGCCATAATCAATGATCATTCTACAATCTGACCAGAATATATTCGTAATCATTTGCTCAGTATCTAGTTGCAAGGAATAAAAGAATGAAGGATCTTCACAACCACGCGTCTCAAAATAATCCACAAGCCATGCCGCCTCTCCACAAAGAAGCTCCTTTTGTTTTCGCGTCCTTAAATAATTTTTAAGATCCACTTTCAAGTACCCAACTGATTTTTTGCCACCGGACTGTGTTCCCATCAACTCATATGCATTATAAGCTGGAACTCCTGAATCCGAAGCCAACTCAACATCGATGGCCTGGACTGAGGAAATTCGTCGCTGGGACGGCATCATGTGGCTACATTTAGCAATTATGAATGGATGGTTGTGACTTTCTACAAATTTAGAAACTAAGTACTTTGCCTTTGTCTTGTCATATCTAATAACCATACGTGCACTGCAATTGGTTCGTGTTTCACCCGGGAAGTCTTTCTAAATACATCTCGTTTGTCAGTCCCCTTCACACCTTCTTTGCTACAAACTAACGCCCTTGATGTAATTCTTCCATTAACTTTATTGTCATACTCCTTCCGAATGCTAAAACCAATTCGACCACCATATGCATTGTCAAAAATTTATGCCTCTTCCTCACTATCAAACTCCATTTTATACCTTGGTTTCCATTTAATCACTTCCGGTTCTACAACAGGAACTTTTCGTCTGTTTGTTGTGTCTTCAATATTATTTACTTCACCTTCCATTTGAACGCCTCAAATACAAAACCTTTTCTCACATATGCACAAAATATTGAATTAACAAAAAATAATTTTACTTCTACATCCCAAGTATGCTCCATCTCAATGGCTCAAATACAAAACCTTTTCACATGTATGCCCAATCAAATAAAAAAAACCTTTTCACATGTATGAGAAATGAAATTTGACATATATCTCATTCTGATAGGGTTCTGAACCGTATTAGGTTCCTAACACATTCATTTCATTTCAAGTATATCCCAGACAAACAACGATAAAAATCATTGTTGCCACAATAGAACTTATATGTCCAACCAACTGATGCTAATTTCACATACACTTTCTGAAAATGTTGGGATTAATGTTACGCAAAATTTGGGATTTACGTTACCAAACAGTTGGGATTCACCTTACGAAATAGTTGGGAATCACCTTAGGAAAAATTTGGGATGAACGTTTTCAAGAAGTTGGGATGTGATTTATGAAACCTTTGGAATTCACATAAGGAAAAATTTGGGATATACTTTACAAATAGTTTGGGATTTATATTACGAAAATTTTCGGATGTACGTTAGGAAAATGTTGTGATTTACTATACAAATATTTTGGAATGTACATAAGGAAGAATTTGAGATGCTTAATAGCAAAAACTTGGGATGAAACTTAGGAAAATGTTGCGATGCAACCCCAATGACCAAACATTTTCTTAACATTGTAACACTCTGAAACACTTTTTTTCGGCCACTCATGTACCCTACAAATCCTCTCATTTTTTATCCTCACAAACAAACACTCATACCCCTAATAACTGCATAATGAAAAAGCCATTAATTCAAATCCATCTCTAATTTTCTATTTCTGGGTTTTTTACCAAAATTGTGTCTATATATATTTGTTTCTGCCATTCAGTTCTTATAGAAATAAGATGATTTCCTTCAAAATCAAATCTCAAAATTATGAATCGTACCTGTTTAAGGTTGGAAATAAGACGATCTCCTACTTCGATTTGGAAATACACTCCTGCTTAGCTTTCGAAATACACTGCTGCTTCTTTTTTGAAGGAAATCTGCAATTTTATTGCCACTAACAGAAGCGCTGCTTCTATTTGGAAACAATTTGTAGCATCCATATTTTAGGTTAATTCACACAACAATCGCTACTTTCGGATTCTATTTGGAAAGAAATAAATTTTTAAAATGACTTCATTCATATTTTGGGACAGAAGAAGTGTAGGGCGGTATTTTATTTCTATTTCAAATGACGCCTGAAATGAGGGAGGGAAGAGGAAGAAGAAATGAGGGAGGGAAGAGGAAGAAGAAGTGAGGGAGGGAACAAAAAGGGTATTCTTCAACAGTATATATATATATTATTTATATATATATACACACACCAAATTCTGTATTCCAAAAATATATTTTTTTACCCAAACATGGTTAACACTGTTCATTGACCCAAAATGGAGGAAATGGGGTACTGTGGGACTTGAGCTGATCCTGGTCCCCATAAACATACACTTCACCTACTTTATTATTTTTTATTTTTTATGAAGTGACAATCACATTTAAAAACACCCCAACTCCACAAGTGTTGTTATATAATCTTTTTCAGTAGTTAATTATGAAAATTAAGTGTCTATTCAATTATCAAGGTTGAATAATCTATTGGTACGTTCTCGCCTTCAAAAGTAGACGATCGAGAGGGTTTAAGTTTTTGTAGAAGCAAAAGTAAGTGTATGGTATGGGTATGTTTCTTGCCTTGGAAAAAAAAAAAAAAAAAATTTATTCAATTAAGTGCATTTGACAATGCAATTAGAATATCACTAAAAAAATACATGTGTGAAAAACAATCGTCTTTACAAAATATGGAATTCCACAACTGTTGTAAAAAATACTCTTATGCTTTGTTTGGAATAAATTATTTTAGGATTTGGAAAAGGAATCTGAATTAGAATAGGAATTGGAATTAAAATGAAATTCTATTTATATGTTTGGAACAAATTGGATTTAAAATGGGATTTTGAATAAAAATAATATAACACAAATTGGATTTATTTTATTGTAAAATATACTCCAAAGTTAAAGACAAATAACAGGAATGATTACGTGATAAAACTCTGTAACATGAAATTTATTTATATATATATATATATACAAAACAATTATTGGTGTGACCAAGCGTGTGCACAAAATAATGCACAACACTTTAGGTTTTGAAATAATGTCAAGTAGACACCATATTTTATAATTTATAAAATCACTAAACACTTATACTATGGAGTATGAAGCGAGCAGGATCGTCCCAAGAGATCTAAACAAACTTGGTTTTTGGAATTGAATTCTACTTTAGTACCTATATGATTGCTGAAAAGAGATTTTGTTTTGTGATTAGAACTAATTTAAAGCTAAATGATTGCAATAAAATAATAGATTTTAAAAGATTGGAAAGAGACTTAGGGTGTAGGATTCACCACTAAGCACATTCCCTAACTCACTTACTTTCAACTAATTGTAGAAAGAATTAAATGTAATTCTAATGTAGCTAATACTTACAAAGAAAAGTATGAAGTATCAGTTTCAACCTTGAATTGCCTACCTAATAACAAATAAACTAAAAGTAGTGCAATTCACCAATCCAAAGAATGATCCATCAATTCAAGTTACAATTCTAGCCTACATTAATCTAAAAGATAATGTATTTGTGACAATAAGCATGGAATTCAAACACAGGCATGGATGGTCTACTTACCTAGGAATTAATTGCAATTAAACTAATTAAATTTAAATTGAACTAACTAAGTAAGAAATTAAACTAATTAGAAAATGAATTGACCTATTTGTGTAGTACCATCCATCTAGTAAAAGCAATTTCCATCAAATTGGAATACAAATACAACTAATTAGCCATATGTATAGACATCACAAGAATCAACGTACAAGGAATTCAAGTATAAAACTTATTTATTCATCAACAACACTATTGCCCTGAAATAGACATAAACATAAATTAGGAATAAAACATAAAAATAAGATAAATGCAAAGACTAAAATACCCTAACTTAGGTGCTGAAATGTGCAACATTTAAGCACTTATCAATTATTAAAGATAATATTGGCAATATTAGCTTTTATATATATAAATGACTTATCTATGAATTCTGAAGAATTGGATAATATGACTTTTGGTTATAAAATTCTGCTTCTATGACTTTTTGTTATAAGTAAATTTTAACAGACTTTTAGTTATAAAATTTTGTATTGTAGATTTTTCAAATTCAAGAATACTGGTGGTAAATCAATCTCAATCTGTTAAACGTAGTTACGTAATTTAAGATATTAAAGTATACTAAACAAAAAAAAAAAAAAAAAATTGGTGTGAACTATGGAGGATTGGAGCAATTCTGTATTTTATATAGATTTTTCAAATACAAAAGTGGTGTGAATTATGAAAGATTGAAGTATGACTTTTGGTTATAAAATTCTGTAGTGTACATCTTTGAAGTACAAGAATACAAAAGTGGTGGTAGATCAATCTGTGAAACATCGACCTTTGGTAATTTTGAGAAATCCATTTCTCAACACTCAAAGGAAAAATATATATATATATATATACACACACACACACACACACATTAAAATAATGGTATTATTATAGAGAATGAGATATGGTAGTAGATATTTAATAGGATAGAGTTTAATAGGAAGAAGGGTTTAATAACAAGAAGATGTTGGAGGGTTAATTAAGGAAATATATAATTAATGAATATTTATACCATCAAATCCTGGCCTTTTAGACTGGATTTGAAACGCAATTAAAAAGGTATTTGAAATCCTATAATTATCAAATTCCATTTGTAATTTTGTAGTTCCAAACAAGGCAAATCCTGTTTCCAAATCCAAATTCCATCAAATCCAGCATTCCAAACAAAGCGTTAGGTGTTGTTTTATATTCGTTTTCTACACTTAATTATAAAAATTTAAGTCCTTATTTAATTAAGTGTATTTGACTATGCAATTAGTAAATCATTTGAAAGAACTTGTCACTCAAAATGGTATAAATTTTTAAGCAGTAGTTCAGCACTTAAAATTCTATTCTTACAACACTTTTGAGAAATGACTTTTTTCTTTCCTAGTTGGTACTCACACACACGTCTCTTCTGAGACTTAAACTCCTGACCTCCCTTTGGGAAGTAAGAAACTGATACCGCTAGGCCACTGGCATGTTGGTAATGATATATATATATATATATATATATATATATATATATATATATATATATATATTTTTCATTCAATGCTCTTACTTTTTTTAACTTGATAAGAAACTCACATACCTAATTTGTCTCTACGAGGACCGGAAAGCGAGGAAATACCATTAGGTTACAATGTTTTTTTTTGTTTTTTTTTTTTTTTTTTTCTTAAGGGTAAATGTTAATTCTATTAATGTAAATATGATTTTCAGCCCAAAAGATGGAAGTCCATGTGAATGGGAGAACAAGTAAGGACCCAACCCAATACTAACCAAAGGTTAGGCTTAAACCACAACTATAAACCCATACCAAAAAAGGCCCCAAATTAAAAGAGCCCTTGACTAATTACAGTCACAATTCCGGTGGAGAACCCATCGTAGCTGAAGCTACATGAGTCTGGAGGTCGTGGAGGGGCTCTAAGTATGCAGCTTGGTCGTAGAGGAAGTGTGTGTCCCATGACCCATAGTGCCCCTTGCCGAGTTCATGCTATTGGTAGCATTAGGATGTGATGCTATGAAGCCCTTTTCGAAGTATCTAACTCTAATAAACTTGGTGTTACATAATGAAGAATTGAAATCTCGACCTCCTTGGCACGTCCCCTTTCGTCTTTTGGGCACTTTGGTCATTCCATCGTCATTGAAGCTCCGGCTCTCAAGCCACACGCCGAGTCAATGACACCAACGATGACATCTTGACCATAACTCGAAGCTGGCAATAGTTCGGCCACAGGATTGAGGGGAGAGGAAACAACGGTGTGGGAGGTGTGAAGAGTCAGTTTTGTCAGCATAATGTCACGGACTTGAACCTTTTCAAGCTACCGTGCGGCCTTAGACACTTTCAAGCCCCCCTGAAGCGCTAAGTCAGCCTACCCGAGTGTGCTAGCTTAGTGAAGACTAAGGCTAGACAAGTGTTTTGCTTACTTTGGTGTGTAGGAAGAGGTTAGGCAAGTGAGCAAGAGAGTTTGGAAATGTATAGAACTTGTATTGCTTGAGAGGAGAGATTACAACTTGGTTGCTTGGTGAAGAGCAAATGAACTCCCACCTCCTATTTATAGGCCTTTGGCCTTACAAGAACATTCTAGATGTGTACAAATGTGTGGCCTAGATTTAGTGTCTAGAATCCTCCAGAAATATCTACACAACTCTAGAACTATCTACTATGTACAAGACAAGTCTAGAGAATTCTAGAGAATTCTATACAACTCTAGACAAGTCTAGAAAAGGCTAGACAACTCCACACTAATCTAGAGAATTCTGGAAAGTTCCATACTTGTGTAGAGAAGTCTAGAAAGCTCCAGTCCATACAGGCTCCATATCATCGTCTGCTGGGCGTCTGCGTGGCGCCTACGTGGCATAGCCTCTTGGTTGCGGGGTGTAACATTCTCCCCCACCTAAGCTCGCGACGCCCTCGTCGCGTCTTCTTGCTTGAACCGCTGGATATGCTCCGCGAACTGCCATAGTGTATCCTCATGCTCCCAGCTCGCCTCACTATCTGGCAGGTTCTTCCACTTCACTAAATACTCTGTATATTTGGGCACGCCTCTCCTGCTCATCACATGATCTGCAAGGATACAATTAACTTCCTTGTCAAAAGATGTAACAACGGCCATGGGTGCCCTATGCGATATGCCCCGAGTAAGGTCTTCCGTGTCTTCATGATAAGGCTTGAGCATGCTGACATGGAAGACTGGAAAGTTCCATACTTGTGTAGAGAGGTCTAGAAAGCTCCAGTCCATGCAGGCTCCATGTCATCGTCTGCTGGGCGTCTGCGTGGCGCCTGCGTGGCATAGCCTCTTGGTTGCGGGGTGTGACAATAAGCTGAGACAAAACCAGGAAACTTTCTTAGGGAATTAAGTCACCTTGGGAGAGCAAAGCACTGAAACCGGTGAAAACAGTGTTATAGGCGGAGATAAGCTTATTTTAGGTGGATTTTGGTGCTGTGGAGTCAAGGATGGACGTGTATCAGTGGTGGTGGCTAGGAAAGAGTTTAGGCATGTACAACTTGTCCATATGGACAATATAGGTCGATTTATCTATTGCATTTGAGTGAAAAGAAGTAGCAAAAAGAAAGAAGATCAAGTGGAGAAGATGAGCACTAGTGAGGAGATGAATAAGAGCTGGAAATCCCATTCTTACAGTGCTTGGAAGAAGGAGGTGAACAAGAGTTGGAAGACCAATCTTAGAAATGACATACAAAATGCACTCTTAGCTGTATATATAGTCCAAACAATTGGCTGTAATCGTATCGAGCCAAGCCGAGCTCAGACAGCTCGATTGAGCGCGTTTACTTCTCTGATTATGTGTATAAAGTGTGTTTTTGTGTGTCCACGGGTTAAAACAGTCGCAAATCACTCCAGAAATATAGTATTTTAAGGGTTTTTTTTTACTTCTCTGATTATAGCTTCTTCTTTTTTTTCTTTTTTTCAATTATGGTAATAGTTTTACCTTCAAAAAATATGGTTTAATGTCCTATAGTTGTATTTCACTTTCTCTTATTTTATTTATTTTATTAAATTTTTTTTTTTTTTTTTGAGGATTTCAACTATTGTAAAACTTTTAAAGCTTGGTAGTTAGAATTGTTGGATAGTGTGTGAGCTGGAATAGAATTGGCAGAATACTAAGAGAGAGTTATTGCCAACTAGTTATGGTTGATAATATATTTTGAAAAAAATTACTTATATAATTGAAGGCCGTGTTCTATGGCTTTTGTTACTTATTCCAAAAAATAGCTGCTGCCAAGGTAGATTTTTAATTGTAGCACAAGTTCACAACTGAAGATTGAAGAAGACTCTCTCCTTCAACAACCCCCTCTGAGAGAGTCTTCTTCAATCTTCAGTAATTAATTTGATTTTCCTTTTTTTAACATCAAAAGTTAATAGGGGGTTGTTGAAGGAGAGTCTTCTTCAATCTACAGTTGTGATACAATTAAAAATCTACCTTGACAGCAGCTATTTTAGGGAATAAGTAACAAATGCTACTACTACTACTGTCCTAAAAAAAAGTTGCTGCATAGCACATGGCCTTCAATTATATAAGTAATTTTTTTCGAAATATATTATCAGCCTTGACAATAACTTTTTCTCTTAGTATTGTGTCAAGCTCACTATCCATCAATTCTAACTACCAAGTTTTATAATATTTGAAATCCTTGAAAAAAAAAAATAATAAATAAAGAGAGAGTAAAATACAATTGTACAGAAACGGACATTAAAACATATTTTTTGAAGGTAAAACTATAACCATAATAATAAATAAATAAATATTATAATCAGAGAAGTAAAAGTAACCCTTGAAATACTATAATATATCTGGAGTGATTTGTGACTGTTTTAACCTGTGGACACACACTTTATATAGAGAAGTAAACAAGCTCAATCAAGTTGTCTGAGCTCAGCTCCGCTCGATACGATTACAGCCAATTGTTGGGACTATATATACAGCTAAATAGGAGTGCATTTTGTATGCCATTACTGCGATTGGTCTTCCAACTCTTGTTCACCTCCTTCCAAGCAGTGTAAGAATGGGATTTCCAGCTCTTGTTCATCTCCTCAATAGTGCTCATCTTCTCCACTTCATCTTCGTTCTTTCTGCTACTTCTTTTCACTCAAATGCAATAGAGAGATCGACTTATATTGTCCATGTGTCCATCGTCTATGCCGAAGGTCTTTCCTAGCCACACCACTGGTACACGGCCAACACCCAAAATCAGCTTATCTGTGCCTCTGCGCCTATGACACTGCTTTCACCGGCTTCAGTGCTTTGCTCTCCCAGATGAGCTCAACTCCCTAAGAAAGTATCCCGGTTTTGTCTCAGCTTTTGCTGACAAAACTGTGACTCTTCACACCACTCACACCTCTGTTTTCCTCTCCCTCGATCCTGTGGTCGAACTATGGCCGGCTTCAAGTTATGGTTAAGATGTCATTGACTCTGGCGTGTGGCCTGAGAGCCGGAGCTTCAATGACGATGGAATGACCAAAGGGCCCAAAAGATGGAAGGGGATGTGCCAAGGAGGTCGAGATTTCAATTCTTCATTATGCGACTCCAAGCTTATTGGAGTTAGATACTTCAACAAGGGCTTCATGGCATCACATCCTAACGCTACCAATAGCATGAACTCGACAAGGGACACTATGGTCATGGGACACACTTCCTCTATAGTTGCCGGAAACTATGTCGAAGGCGTATCCTACTTTGGTTATGCTTCGGGGACTGCAAGAGGGATTGCACCACGTGCTTGGGTGGACATGTACAAGGTTGGTTTGAACGAAATTGAAGACTGCTACACTTCCGATTACCTCGCTGGTATGGACCATGTTGTGGTTGATGGGGTTGACCGTGATGTCCATTTCGATAGGCGTTGAGGGTGTTCTTCCGTTATGTGAGGACCCTTTCGCCATATCTTCATATGGAGCCATTGTCTGATCAAGAAGTTACAATTGCTCCAACCCTTCTGAGGATTTGAATTATCCATCATTTATTGTTTTGTACACCAGCAAAACAACAATGATCACTCGAACATTCTAGAGGACTGTGACAAATGTTGGGGATGGACCGACAACTTACAAGGCTAAGGTTACAGCACCCGAGCATTCCACCATCTTTGTCTAGCCAGAGGAAATTAGTTTTGTTAAGAAGTATGAAAAGCAGAGCTACAATCAAGTACATGAAGGAAAAGAATGGCACAGTCGAATTTGGTTCGCTTGTTTGGGTAGAAGAGAATGGAAATCACACAATGAGGAGTCCTATTGTGGATTCACCAATGAGCACTGTTTGATGATCATTTGTTTTAGTCTCTCAGATGTTAATGTGCAGGGCATTTAGATTGAAATTTAAGTGGTTAACCAAAGTATCACATTCTAGGCAATGTATTTGTAGTGCTATCTAATAAAATACAAGACATATTTAAAGTACATGCTTTTCTCAAGTACTCTTATTTATTTTATCATCTCTGTACTGTGATTACAGAATTTTCCTACTCTAATGATACGCTACAACAAATTAGAGCAATTGTAACGAAAAAAGTGTTATTAATACTCAATATTATGTCACTAAAAAGTTCTACCTATGAAAATAGGTCATCACACTACCCGTCACCTTAAACTGCGTTGCGGATTCTATATTGTGACAATCCATTAGCACCTTAAACTGCGTTGCAGATTCTATATTACGACAATCCATTAGCAACAGTACCGTCACCTTAAACTGCATCTCAGATTATATATTGTGACAATCCATTTGTTAATTGTGACAGAGAAAAATTACCTTAATCGATTTCATCATCCATTCCTTCGTTCTTCTTTTAAACCCGTTAATGCTTGAATTCAATACCTAAATCGCTTATCAATGGACAAATTAACCCATCCCTGCACTACCGTGACTCCATCAATTCCTCACTCCTCCGATTCGTACGCCGCGGACGACGGCGGTGTTGATCCAAACAGGCACGCCTTCACCGATGAGTAGTGGACCATTGTTGGTTTGACAACGCTTGAAGCTTTTCCCATTTGGGTTTGACTGAAGTCTCTATGTTGCTTTGTCGTTTTTGAGTTGTTGATGCTCTCTTGCTGGTCTTCAATGGAGATTTGGCATGGTGGAGACCTAGAGCATTTGTCTGTATATTTCAGCGAGCATCGAGTTGAGAGGGTGATGTTGACAGTGACCAAGGTTGATTGGTATAACCGGCAATGAGTTTGTTCCGACAACTGATTACGTCGGCGTTTCTGTGATGATTCCAGAGGTGGATGAGAATAAAATGAAGGCAACGACTGTAATTTGCAGACAATGGCCGGAAATTTCTGCAACAACAAATCACAGCAGCCAAACCCAATCGTAAAATTCATACCCATAAACCCGATTGTTCGCAGCCACCGTGCCTTTTGCTATTCTGTTGTGTTCGTCAAAGGACAAGGCAGGTTTGAGCAATTTTGGCCTCGTTTGTTACACTATTTTTTTTTTTTTTTCATTTTTTTCTGAAAAATGACCACGAACTCCAGTTTTCGTTCGATTTGGTCCATAGCTGTGATTGATTTTTTGGTGATTTCTGTGCCAGACCCGTTTTCTTATTGAAAAGAGAATTAAAGTGATTTTGAAAAATGGGTTGTGATTGTTGATTGTTTTTAATGATCTTTTTTATTTCAGCGATTTTTGTCCATAGATGGTTACCGGACTCGAGGAACTTGAAGAAATCGGTGCCAGCTTTGTCTTCAATGGGTGGCTTTGGCTTCTGGGATTTTTGGGATCTGGACAAAGTTTTATACTAGAAAAGGTGGGGTTGTGACTAATTTTTACAGTCTGCAGTCAATGGATGGGTTTCCTTGTTTGGCTTTCAGGTTAACTTCTTATTAATTCCCAAATTAATTAATCATATTGTTGTTTGTCTTCTCAGATCATAGATCAGTTTCAGATAATATAATATTTTTTTACAAGCAACATAATAATGTGATGATGCCATTGTGTCCCTCCGCATTATTATACACAACTACATTATCCACATATATACATACACACACGCACACCAACAGAAACACTCTTAGATACATATTGTTATTAATGCTAGGTCAATCTAGTTGTCACGAGCTCTCCTTTAAATTACCACATTTTGGATAAAAATAATAATGCACACATTATTTTGTTATCTCATGATGTATAATAATGTTACTGTGTGCAGAATCATGTGAAAAGTCAGGTTTATTTCCAATCTTTCTTGCCAGCATGATGTGCTACTTAGGCAGGACATAGTAAGGTAGAATATGTTTGTAAGGTGAAAGAATAAGTTAATTTTACCCCCTTCATTACTCTATGTTTGTCTTTGACGATGCAATTGTTGGATTGAATTTAAATTTTTTTTTTTTTCGTCAGTTTGCTTCGAGTCTCAAGCGCAATGCTACTTATTCTAATCCTATGCCTAGATGGATAAGCAATGTTATTATTATTGGTTGTATTCTCTAAGATTATCAATAAATTCATATATATCATGATACTTAGAGTTGCCTCATTTATTAAAGCTATAAATTAGAATTTTATTTTAATATTTTTATCAACAGAAACATAATGTATGTGTGGCCCTCCCCTTCATCTCCCTCTTGTGGGACTTGAACAATGCACATTTGTGTAGCAGGAGATATAATCTAAAGCTTGGGAGCTAGTGATATGCTGTAACGACTCGAAAAGATACTAAAATAATAATAAAATCTATAAAAAAAAATTTCGGCATGACTTCCGCAGAAAATATCCCTCAACAACCTATAGAAATACAAAAATAAATGCAATGGCCTCACTGGGCCTTAAATCTAACTTATCATGTCCCAACGCATAATTCAAATATTATACTACATTCCCAAAATAGTTACATACATACAAAAGTCTCGTTCCTCCATCTCATCCAAACATGGAACCACTTAAGTTACATCAAATTACAGTCCATAAAATGTAGCTAGAATTAAAAGTCCATAACTTACAACATTATACTAATTAAACTAAAGTGTCACAAGGTAGTTAATATTACATTTACAAAATATTAGAGCCTAATACAAAAGATAACAAAATAGAATGGGTCTTCAAACTCATCTAAACCTGTGGTGGACCGTCGTCCTCCACCTCTTTTCCATATCCTGAAAAAATGTTAAAAATAAGGGGGTGAGCATAAGCTCAGTAGGAAGTGTCTAAAACACACTTCTTATGTCCCCGTGAATCCATACAATGAATAGATAAAAAGTGAACAGGATCATGCCATCGGAAAACACCCATTCTCAACCACAATAACAAGTATATAACAAATATCAACCAATCACAAATTTACCACGATGTCATAAAGTGCAATGTTATGCAAATGTCACTCCCCATTTCCAAAACAATTCCGTTTCAACAACCAAACCGTTAGTGTAGTCCGACCCAAGGCACCTCCACGGCGTCACGAAAGGAAGGTTGGTTAACTATTCACGACCACAAGGCACCTCCAAGGCGTCCCACCCGACCTAGTTAACTCAACTACATTCCCTTCTAGACTACACCAACATCACGGACCACTAGGCGCCTCCTAGGCGTCCGATTTTCACAACACTTTTAGAAAATATTTTTCCCAAAACAATTTTTATTTGTTCTAACAATTATTTTTTCCCCTTTCTCTTTCCCAATGGATGTATGAATACTTCATACTTCAAATCATTAATTTAACTATATATTTTCACACATTTCCATTTACATTATCATCACAATTTAATGAAAATTTCTAAACATTCCTTTCTTTTATTTATTTATAACCATAGCATCTATTTTTCTTCAAGACAATAAATAAATAAATAATTATGGAAACATACAATACATTAAACACTAAGCATGCTCATTTATATGAACTCAAATAACACAAGGAGCACAATTATCATTATAATTATAAGGAACTACAACAATAACAAGCTAAGTAATTAAAATTTAGCATGCTTAGAATCAAATTTAAGGGAAAAAATTCACCAAAGGCCAAGAAATTGTAAATTAGAACACCCCTACCTCAAATTGATGAAAACCCCCAATTTGAGCCCAAGAACCCAAGAATTTTGAACTCCCTAGAGTGCACCAAATGATGATTGGCTCCTATCAAATTGACGGCCTCGACGAGCTCAACAACTTTGCTTCATAATGTTCTACCAAAATCCAAAAGATTAAAGCTAGATCAAGCTTATGAGATTGCAAAAAGGAAAAAAACAAAGTGAGATGCTGAGAGGGGAAAGGATGCAGCAGAGAGAGAGAAAGGAAACAGTTGACTCATGAAATGGCCTTATGGCCTTTTGGTGTGTTAATATGTTGATGGGGCCCACCAACTTTTGAGAAAAAGGAATAACTTTATAACTTTAATATATATATATATATATATATATATATATATATATTTATCTCACAAACAAACATTACATTCTCCCCTACTTTAAAAGATTTCGTCCCCAAAATTAGGCCATACCTGAGGGAGAAAACAACTCTAGATACTTGGAGCGAATCTCCTGTTTAAGCTCCCAAGTAGCCTTCTCAACTCCATGATGCTTCCAAAGAACCTTTACCAACGATATCGTCTTTTTCCTCAACACCTTCTGTTGTGTGTCAAGAATCTGAACTGGTCCCTCTTCGTAGGAAACATCCTCATCAATGTCCACAACAACCCAGCTCAAAATATGAGACAGATCTGGCTCGTACTTCCGTAGCATCGACATATGAAAGACATTATGAACCCTGTCCATCTGTGGTGGCAATGCTAGTCTGTAGGCAACCTCTCCTACGCGGTCCAAGATCTCAAAAGGTCCAATAAATCGTGGCGACAACTTGCCACTCTTCCCGAACCTCATCAACCCCTTCCTTGGAGAAACCCGAAGAAAAACATGGTCTCCCACCTCAAAAGATAGCGGTCGTCTCCGCGTATCTGCATAACTCTTCTGTCGGCTCTGAGCTGTAAGCAATCTCTGTCTGATCAGCTTAATCTTCTCGGTAGTCTCGAGTACAATGTCGGGTCCTAAGGCGGTTGTCTCGCCCACCTCAGTCCAACAGACAGGAGACCTACAAGGTCTACCATACAACGCCTCAAATGGAGCCATCTGAATACTCGCCTGATAACTATTGTTGTAGGCAAACTCAATAAGTGGAAGGTGATCCTCCCAACTACCACCCAAGTCAAGTACACAGGCTCGAAGCATATCCTCCAAGATCTGGATGGTACGCTCCGACTGGCCATCCGTCTGTGGATGAAATGCAGTACTAAGGTGCAGCGCTGAGCCAAACGCTGCTTGAAGTCCTTCCCAGAACTTCGAGGTGAACTTAGCATCCCTATCCGACACAATAGCCACTAGAACTCCATGCAATCTCACAATCTCTTTCACATAAAGTACACCGAGTGTCTCTGCGTCATCTGTTGCCTTGATAGGCAAAAAGTGAGCCGTCTTAGTCAATCTATCGATAATGACCCATAGGGCTTCATTTCCCCTCCGTGACCTTGGAAGACCTGTCACAAAATCCATTGCAATCTCCTCCCATTTCCACTGCGCTACCGGCAACGGCTGCAATAAACCAGCTGGTCTCTGGTACTCGGCCTTCACCTGCTGACAGGTAAGGCACTTAGCTACAAACTATGCAACATCATTCTTCATTCCATTCCATCAATACTGACGTCTCAAATTGTGATATATTTTGGTACCACCCGGATGAACTGGAAAGCGGGAAGTATGAAACTCCCGTAAGACGTCCTCACGACAAACTGTAGGAACAACCAACAAACCCCTAAACCGTAGACCTCCATCTGCATGTAATGTCCAATCCTTCACGATCTCGCCATTGGAGATCAAAGTGTAAATGGCATCCAAATCTGAATCCTGTCTCTGTGACTCAATCACCCATCTAACAAGAGTGGGTTGAGCCACGAGACTAAACAAGAATGCTGACTCACTGCCATCATCATCATCATCAAAACAATATAATCCCATTTCAGCCAAATTTTCCAGTATCTTCCATTTCCGAATGGCTAAACTAGCCAAAGTCCCACGAGATTTCCGGCTTAAAGCATCAGCTACCACATTTGCCTTGCCAGGATGATACTGCAAATCAAAGTTATAATCTTCTAAGAATTCAACCCATCGCCTCTGTCTGTTATTCAAGTCCTTTTGGGAGAAAAGGTACTTGAGACTCTTGTGGTCCGAGAACACCTCAAATCTCTCACCATACAAATAGCGTCTCCAACACTTCAAAGCAAATATAACTGCCGCTAACTCTAAGTCATGAGTAGGGTAGTTAAGCTCGTGAGTCTTCAACTGTCGAGACCCATAAGCTACTACTCTATCATCTTGCATCAGTACACAACCCAAACCATCACGTGAGGCGTCACAATAGATCACATAACCCAAGCCACGCTCAGGTATCACCAACACCGGAGCCGTAGTCAACCTTGTTTTCAACTCTTGAAAAGATGACTCACATGCCTCATTCCATGCAAACTTGATCCATTTCCTGGTCAATCTGGTCATAGGAGCTGCCAAATGGGAAAAATCCTTCACAAATCTCTGATAATAACCCGCTAGGCCAAGGAAACTCCAGATCTCAAAGACATTCTTGGGTTGCTCCCAACTCAAAACTGCCTCTATTTTTGAAGGATCAACTGAAACCCCACCTTCCGAGACAACATGTCCCAAAAATTTCACCTCTTGTAGCCAAAACTCACACTTTTCATACTTGGCGTACAAACGGTGCTCCCGTAGAATCTGCAACACTATACCCAAATGGACCTCGTGCTCTTCCCGAGTCCGTGAATACACAAGAATATCATCCACAAAAACTACCACAAACTGATCCAAGTAATCGTGGAAGACACGGTTCATTAAATCCATGAATGCCGCCGGCACATTGGTTAAACCAAAAGGCATAACAAGAAACTCATAATGTCCATACCGTGTACGGAACGCGGTCTTTGGAATATCCTCCTCTCTAACCCGTAACTGATAATAGCCTGACCTCAAGTCAATCTTCGAAAAACAACTGGCTCCCTCAACTCATCAAATAAATCATCTATCCTTGGTAAAGGATACTTGTTCTTGATGGTGGCATGATTCAACTTTCGGTAATCAATGCACAACCTCAAAGAATCATCTTTCTTCTTAGCGAACAAGACCGGTGCACCCCATGGTGACACACTCGGTCGGATAAAGCCTTTCATCCTTAAATCATCAAGTTGTTTCTTCAATTCTTCTAATTCAATCGGTGCCATACGATACGGTGCCATAGAGATTGGCGCGGTACCAGGCATCAATTCAATAGCAAATTCCACTTCTCGGTATGGAGGCAACTCAGTCAAGTCCTCCGAAAACACATCCAGAAAATCACGCACAACTGCTGGATAATCAACCCCATAAAACTCAACGTCATTATCGGCGAAAAGACTAGCCAAGAAGAATGTCTGCCGATCTCAACCCCTAACACCATAAAATGAATGAGTGAGAGGATCACACCGATCTCCCACAAAGCAGAAACAATCCTTATCCGGGGTACACACTGAAACTCTGCCCCTGAAACAATCAATGACAGCTCTGAAGGATGACAACCAGTCCATCCCAAGAATGACGTCAAATCCCGTCATCTCGAGAAGGATGAGATCGAACTCAAGAACACGTCCAGCAATTGTGATGGAACAACTCCTACAAACTCTACTAAGAGCAACTAAACCCCCGATAGGCGTGTCAACACAAAGCGGTCTGTCTAACTGACTGACCTCTAAACCCAATGCCCGTGCAAATGATGAAGCAATGAATGAATAAGAAGCACCAGAATCAACCAATACACGAGCCCAAGAATGGGACACAAGAAACATACCCCTGACAACTGAGGGACTGGATGGTGACTCGGCTGGAGTGAATGCAAACACGCGACCCTGGGTCCTCTGCCCCTGAGAACTGCCTACCTGATAGCCAGACTGCTGAGTACGTGCACTCGAAGAAGCTCCCCTACCAGGTCAAGAACTCTGGGCTGACAAAGTTGGCTGAGACGGCTGAGGTGGTGGTGGTGGTCGAAAACTGAATTGTGGCAGATTGCATCTGCCTCTGCTGTGAACCTCCACCTCTGCCCAAACTACTGCCCCGCTGTGGACAATCTTTCACCCTATGGCCCTGCTGGCCACACCTGAAACATCCACCAGACGCCACCTGAATCTGAGTACACTCGGACTTGTGATGCCCTGGCTGCCCACACTTGAAACAAATCATCTGAGCTACTTGTGTCTGAGTGCATTGGGACTTGTAATGTCCCAACTGCCCGCATCTGAAATAAGTAACATTCGGTCTAGAAGACCCCATGGACACTAAAGCTGTGGGTGCAGATCTGACTGGCTGCTGTCCTCTGAACCCTGACTGCTCATGCTTCTACTTCTTACTTGATTGACCTTCGGAGAAAGTACTCATACCCCTGTTGTGCTTGTAGGACTCCCTGATAGCCTTGTTATCCTTACTCTCAGCCTCAACTACTAAAGCCTTTCGCACTGCTTTTGCATACTCTGTCAGTTCTGAAGCAGCTACAATTGGCCTAATGGAAAGATCAAGGCCATCAACAAATTTCTCTATCTTTCCTTCTTCATCATTAGCAATTCCCGGTGCAAACCTCAAAAGTGATGTAAACTTGTTTTCATACTCTGTAACTGTCATACTTCCTTGCTTTAACCCATCAAACTCCTTCTTTAGTTCCCTCTGCTTAGGCGCTGGAAAGTACTTCTCATAATACAACTTCTTGAATGTAGCATATGTCATAGTATCCAGATTATGGGTGTGAGAAACGGTCTTCCACCAAATCTCAGCATCGCCCACAAAATTGTAAGTAGCCAATGTAATCTTTAACTTGTCCGTTGCCAAATTCATAGCATTAATATGCTTCTCCACCCTATCCATGAATCTATCCGCAACAAGCGGATCTGGACCGCCCTCAAACAGAGTTGGCATCAATTTCACAAACTTTGCAATGTGGTAAAGAGTATCATCTAACTCATTTTTCTTTGGAGGTGGTGGTGGTGGTGCCGGTGGTGGCACAAACTGTGACGATGACGTACCTGTCGATCGATATGCATCAAAAATAGCCTCCTGAACGGCTAACCTCAACTGCTCCCTATTTATCTAAAAAGGTGGGTCAATGGTCCCCCTCGCTTGTCCCTCTCTTGGTGGGACCAAATCACGCAATAAGATATCTTCCTCAACTTGCTCCTGATCCCTTTCCACGGGATTGGAGCTAGAACTTTCCCCGGGATCCCTTTGTGTTGCCATGAAGCTATAAGAAAAGGAAACGGATCAATTACGATGACACTAAAATACGCACGAGAACGGAGTCCTCACACGAATGATTTGACAAGAATGGAAACACATAAACACTTTCCATACTTCCAAAATACCCAACTAAGGATAAACATAATCATAATAATATACAACAACATTAACCACTTAACACGTAATGATATAAGCATTTAAACAATTAAGCATGCCTTTCAAATAATTAAACACCTTAACACATAAACATATAAACATGCAATTACGTAAGCAATTAAACAAGTAAGCAAATAACTTAACTCCCCATGCAATCCTAGGTAGGCCTCTACCCGTCGTCCTATTGGTATTCGAACCATCACTCTGATACCAAATTTGTAACGACTCGAAAAGATACTAAAATAATAATAAAATCTATAAAAATTTCGGCATGACTTCCGCAGAAATGTCCCTCAACAACCTGTAGAAATATAAAAAATAAATGCAATGGCCTCACTGGGCCTTAAATCTAACTTATCCTGTCCCAACGCACAATTCAAATATTATACTACATTCCCAAAATAGTTACATACATACAAAAGTCCCGTTCCTCCATCTCATCCAAACATGGAACCCACTTAAGTTACATCAAATTACAGTCCATAAAATGTAGCTAGAATTAAAAGTCCATAGCTTACAACATTATACTAATTAAACTAAAGTGTCACAAGGTAGTTAATATTACATTTACAAAATATTAGAGTCTAATACAAAAGATAACAAAATAGAATGGGTCTTCAAGCTCATCTAAACCTATGGTGGACCGTCGTCCGCCACCTTTTTTCCATATCCTGAAAAAATGTTAAAAATAAGGGGGTGAGCATAAGCTCAGTAGGAAGTGTCTAAGACACACTTCTTATGTCCCCGTGAATCCATACAATGAATAGATAAAAAGTGAACAGGATCATGCCATCGGAAAACACCCATTCTCAACCACAATAACAAGTATATAACAAATATCAACCAATCACAAATTTACCACGATGTCATGATGTGCAATGTTATGCAAATGTCACTCCCCATTTCCGAAACAATTCTGTTTCAACAACCAAACCGTTAGTGTAGTCCGACCCAAGGCACCTCCATGGCGTCACGAAAGGAAAGTTGATTAACTATCCACGACCACAAGGCACCTCCAAGGCGTCGCACCCGGCCTAGTTAACTCAACTACATTTCCTTCTAGACTACACCAACATCACGGACCACTAGGTGCCTCCTAGGCGTCCGGTTTTCACAACACTTTTAGAAGATATTTTCCCCAAAACAATTTTTATTTGTTTTAACAATTATTTTTCCTCCTTTCTCTTTCCCAATGGATGCATGAATACTTCATGCTTCAAATCATTAATTTAACTATATATTTTCACACATTTCCATTTACATTATCGTCACAATTTAATGAAAATTTCTAAACATTCCTTTCCTTTATTTATTTATAACCATAGCATTAATTTTTTTTCAAGACAATAAATAAATAAATAATCATGGAAACATACAACACATTAAACACTAAGCATGCTCATTTATATGAACTCAAATAACACAAGGAGCACAATTATCATTATAATTACAAGGAACTACAACAATAACAAGCTAAGTAATTAAAATTTAGCATGTTTAGAATCAAATTTAAGGGGAAAAATTCACCAAAGGCCAAGAAATTGTAAATTAGAACACCCCTACCTCAAATTGATGAAAACCCCCAATTTGAGCCCAAGAACCCTAGAATTTTGAACTCTCTAGAGTGCACCAAATAATGATTGGCTCCTATCAAATTGACGGCCTCGACGAGCTCAACAACTTTGCTTCACAATGTTCTACCAAAATACAAAAGATTAAAGCTAGATCAAGCTTTTGAGATTGCAAAAAGAAAAAAAAAAACAAAGTGAGATGCCGAGAGGGGAAAGGATGCAGCAGAGAGAGAGAAAGGAAACAGTTGACTCATGAAATGGCCTTATGGGTTTTTGTGTGTTAATATGTTGGTGGGGCTCACCAACTTTTGAGAAAAAGGAATAACTTTATAACTTTAATATATATATATATATATATATATATATATATATATATATATTTATCTCACAAACAAACATTACATATGCCAACATTTCAAACCCTTCCACATGTTGCTATTAATTTTCAATCAATTAGAAACATCATAAATTTTTATTTTCATTTCTCTGTTGAATATAGACACCTTAATTATTGTGCCGAGGTATTTTTTCATTTCAATAACATCATGAAGACATGTTTTGGATTATTTGTTAGTTAGGAAGCACATATTCAAACTTTTCTGTTGCCATAACTTCCGAGAAAGAAAAAAAACTAAATTATAGAGCAATAATTCAAAGCAAGGATTTGAAGAAAGCCCAATGGGCTTTAAAGGTTTTTTGTGTTTGTTTATGTCTTCGTTGTCTTGTGGACCTGATGGGTCATGACTAATAATGCTCAAAATTTTAACATCCTCTTTCCCCCTCCCTCCCAACCTCCACCAATAACAAATAAAAAAAAGAGAGGAAAACAATCTTTACATGCGAGGTTACTGTATAATTATATATTATACTACTTTACCAGGAGATTCTCTAATAATAATTGAAAATTCTAAACTATTCAGAATGAAAAAATAATTTTGAGATAATTTATACTTTTATAAACTTGTGATAATAATTATGATGATGATGATGATAGAAAGGGTAAATTAAACTGATTTCGGCTTAGGTTTTTCTTTTTTTGGCAGATTGTTGTTTGGTTTTGTTAGAGGGAAACTTTCCAGCTGTTTGGTTGTTTAATTGAAGAGAAAATGCTTTCTTGTCATCTATCCCCAATATGACAACAAATCTGGTAAGAAAAGCAATTGGCCAAAAGTACTCATATTTCTGAAATCGCTTAATTCTCATATAATGCTCATAGATTAGAGTCCATGTGTTTCTCGTGGTTTCATTCTTCAAATGCAACGCAGATAATGGCAAATAGCTATTAGATTAATTAGATTGTTGCATGCCATTGGTATGAAAGATAGGTTCAGGCTCAATACATTAAAAGATCAATATAGAGCTTATTAATATATTGTTAAATGTTATTTTTGTGTGATTATTGCAGCCAAAAATTGTTGGGAGCAAGAAGGGAAGTAGCAGAGCTGCCATAAAAACTATGATCGAGTGGAATATTCGAGCATTTTTTTGGATCATATCCATTATTGCTGTTTGGAGTGGACTGCACTTGTGTTTTTACATACAAGTGTTCCAGTACTGACCATCTTGCTCTGACAAATGTTGGAATGGACTGGACTTGGGCCTTGGTTGCTTTTCATGGTGTCAATTCTATTCCATAAAGCACTCTTTGTTATGAATATTTTTTCATTTTGTCTCCCGTGAGAAATAGAAAATTCAAGATCTATGTATAGAGGGATGGGACAACTTTATGTACACTTTTAATATTGGTTTGGATTGTTCCATTATACACAGTTTGTATATTGTGGTTAAATGAATTTCAATTGATAGATGGTTCATTACACACAGGTTCAATATAATAAATGCTTTCAATTTTAATTGAATTATTATATACAAGTTCTATAGTTTCAAATAGAATGATTTTTAATGAAACCATATTGATCATTATTTATAGGTTTCATATAGGGATGGAATCAATTTTAATAGAATTACATGATTTTATATTGTCACTCATTGTTATAAACAGGATCTATATTTGTACTGATTTGTAATGTCCAATTCCAATGGGATTTAAGATTTCAGGAATAAGCAAATTTTTTAGTTGCCCTTAACTTCCATTTTTGGTCGAATTTTCACGTATTGTTAATGTCCAATTCAATTTCAACTGATGCTATTAACCACATTGATATAAACATTGACAATGATAGTATTAAACCACATTATTCAACATTCAATTTTAAAATAATAATGACAATTATAGTCTTAAACCACATATTCAATTATACTCACATTTTTAACTTTAGATCAAATTTTTTAATTTTATTCAAGTGTTTTAGGGATAAAAAAAAAAAAAAGAAGACATGGAAATAAATGTACTATTATATATAAATAATAATGTATTAATATATTTTAAATTTTCAAAAACAAATCAAAAACAATCTTTGTCAAACACGTCTTTTGTTTTTGTTTCAGCAATTTTTGCAACAGTCGAACTCTGCCAAACATGTTTTGTTTTCAAATTTCTTGAAATGGAAGACATTGCCAAACATGTTTCTGATTTCAACTCAGAACACTCTACAACAAACTTGTTTTGTTTCCAGAAAAAACAAAAGAGTTTTTTTTTTAAGATGTGAAACTAATGTATAAATTAAAAAGAGAACTAATATAACACAACACTTACCAAATAGGGCTTATGTCTTTTTCTTTTTCTTGTTTTTTCGAGATGTGAAACTAATATATAAATTAAAAAGAGAACTGTACAGATAAGGCCTTTGGCCCAAACAAACCCAAGCAAAGTTGGGGAACAACAATTTGGCGGCCCAAGGCCGAGGTTCAAGACAACAAAAGACCAACAATAACGGTTATGGCAATCCAAGCTCCTTGGCTTCGAATCTTCAGTCCGGCTGCCGCGGCAGAGGATGATAGCAAGAGGGAGGGAGATCCCAGTCCTTGAGGATGTTATGAGCAGCAATGGAAGACCTGAAAATCCACAATTCCTGCAGGTTATGTTTATGGTTCCATTGTTGTCGTGCTCATCAATTATTGAAGACGAAATGTTATTTACATATTCATTAAACGGAATCTCTCCATTGTGAAATCAATTTTTACTCTCTTACATCTCTATAGGTCGTCGGCAATGTGAAAAGGAAATATGCCAATTCACAGAAGAAAAAAAAATACCCGATGAGAGGGCTAGGGTTTCCAAACATAGAAATTGAATTAAAAGTTTAAATTTAACTTAAAAATTATAAAAGCAGAATATTTGAAGAATTGTGACATACCAAGAATTCTTCAAATAGCAAGCACATGATCAGTTAACTTTAAACTAGCTATGACTGACAAAAGTAGAAACAACACAAGAACTAGTGATAATACCATAGATTAGTACATGGGATTTTAGCTTATTGATCAATTTGGCATTAAAATATATGTACTTTTGGAGACAAAAGTAGATGCATCATAAGAACTAGCTCTTCAATTATCATGTTCTTCAAGTACTTTGGGCTTATAAAATATTTGGGCATTACCTAGGTGGCTTGGTTGTGGTGCTTCAATTTTTGGTTTTGGATCACCTATTTATATTTTGTTCTCACATGCACACATGTTCTCATGGTTTTTTCGTTTTTTCATTTTGTATTTTTTGGTAAATACACTCCGTCTTTCTTAAGGTCACCTTGATCCAATAAAAGGCAAAAATACTTCTCTAGATATTTCCTCCTCGGTTTCCAAATATACATCAAAAATATATAATTACGCATAACCATTCCATTCCCATTCTATTGAACCAAACTAGCCCTAAGAGTAGCACTGATCTTCCCCAACTTTTGTTGTGATCCCATGGACGCTATGAAAGCGGTGCTAAATTCATTGCCATGATAGACTACTACTTTCATGTTTCCAAATTTTAAGTAAAATATGGTGTTGAAATCAGCATATCATAATTGTTTTGCAGGTAACGAGGGTGAGGGAAAAACATTCCAAATTCATGATGCATTGGGAAAGATATTTTACAAATCAGATTTTTTGATCATTTCCTTTTCTTTTTTTCTTTTTTGAAAAATCATATGAAAAGATATTTTAGAACTTGAATGAAACTATTTCCATGAATTTTAAAGGCTGTAGAATGGTGGGGTTTTCCAAATTCATGATGCATTGGGAAAGATATTTTACAAATCAGATTTTTAGATCATTTCCTTTTCTTTTTTTCTTTTTTGAAAAATCATATGAAAAGATATTTTAGAACTTGAATGAAACTATTTCCATGAATTTTAAAGGCTGTAGAATGGTGGGGAGTTGTATGCTTATTACTTGATTGGTTGATATGAATAAATCATGTTAATATGTTGTATTACTGTGTTATATATCCTTAAATGTGGGCAACTGATGATGAGTTTAGTAAGAAACAAATACCTTTAGATTTGTGATGATAGGGTACTACTATTGAGACCCCCAAAGAGAATAGCAATAAGGAAATAGCATTGGTAGAGAGGAAAAAGACATGTTGCTTTTGTGATGATAGGGTACTATTGAGACCCAATCAGAATAACAATAGGAAAATAGCATTGGTAGAGAAAGACATATGTTAGCTTTTGGAGCACAGAATCAGAAAAGATTTGGAATTAGAAAAAATTTAGTTCAATGTATAAATTAATTTCAATTCCAAATTTAATATATTGAGTATTAATGACTCTTTTTCCGTCACAAATGCTCTAATTTGTTGTAGCGTACCATTAGAGTGGAAAAATTCTGTAATCACAGTATAGAGATGGTAAAATAAATAAGAGTACTTGAGAAAAGCATGTACTTTAAATATGTCTTGTATTTTTACACACAACACTACAAATCCATTGCCTAGAATGTGATACCACGGTTAACCACTTAAAATTTCAATCTAAATGGCCCGCACACTAACATCTAAAGGACTAAAACAAATGATCATCAAACACTCATTGGTGAAACCACAATAGGACTCCTCACTGTGTGATTTCCATTCTCTTCAACCCAAACAAGTGGTTCGACTGTGCCATTCTTTTCTTTCATGTACTTGATTGTCAGATTGTAGCGCTGCTACTCATACTTCTTAACAAAACTGATTTCCTCCATCTAGATGGTGAAATGCTCGGGTGCTGTAACCTCAGCCTTGTAAACTGTCGGTCCATCCCCAACATTTATCACAGTCCTCCGAAATGTTCGAGTGATCATTGTTGTTTTGTTGGTGTATAAAACAGTAAATGATGGATAATTCAGATCGTCAGAAGGGTTGGAGCAATTGTAACTTCTTGATCTAACAATGGTTAAGATTTGTGTGCTTGTGAAATTCATGGAGTAGTGTTGATTCACATATTCTTGTGGAGTGGCATCATATATAAGACTGGAGTCAAGTGCCTTGTTTGGATCAACCTGCCCTGCCCCCATTGCTAGAGGTGAGGCTATTTGGAGGTGCTGACCAAGAATATGATTCAGAGTGTTATATAGTGGATTCGTCGTGGTTATCGTGGCGGACCTTATAGCAATCAGACTCCATTTTGGATGCGCACCTTTGAGGAGACCAGCCATACCAGAAGCACGAGGACAAGCCATGGATGTCCCAGATCGAAAATTATAATCACTAGACAAATCGAAATTGAGACCAATTGGGGCTGCAATTTTATTAGGAGGCCAATCTGCTAAGACTAGTGGCCCTAGCGCCATTAAATCCGGCTTTAAGATTCCTGGACAGCTCTGTGCAGAACCCCTTGAAGTGTAGGAAGCAACAAAAGGAACAGGTTTTGTCCACAAAATAGTTTGTTGGAACTTTATGCTTGTCGTAGGCTTCTTAGACCTCTAAGCATCGTCGATCACTACCTCTGCAGCTTTTGAGCCAATCACAACTCCTGGACAAGAATTCTTCCACCTCGGCTAACCGTGGATCATCGCAGATAAAGATGGCTGAGGTCGTCTAAGGTGCAATGTGACAGAGAGATTTTGCAGTGTCCACATCACATACTAGGATGCCATCATAAGGGGGATTAAACCACCACCCACTTGAATTGCAATGTGACAGTGTCTTGTTGTAAATGAGAAGCTGTTCATTACCCAAGGCACTTGCATGGTCCATCCAGTGATGGTTGGCCCATTGCCAAGAGTCACAGTCTCGGCTAAAGAATGGTCAATTGAATTGGCACCAACGGTAAGGACCAAGGGGATTCTACTGTATAATGACCCAGGTGAAGGGCCGCTATTTTCAATTGCAATAGATACACAGACACCCTTCTCCATGGCTCCATATGAAGATATGGCGAAAGGGTCCTCATATAAAGGAAGAACACCCTCAACACCGATCGAAATGGACCCTTTCGCCATATCTTCATATGGAGCCATGAAGAAGGGTGTCTGTGTGTCTATTACAGCAGGAAATAGCGGCCCCTCACTTGGGTCATTATACAATAGAATCCCCTGGGTCCTGACCGTCGGTGCCAGTTCAATTTACCATTCTTTAGCCGGGACTGTGACTCTTGGCAATGGGTCAACCATCACTGGATGGACTATGTTCCCTGCAAGTGCCTTGGTTCATGAACAGCCTCTCATTTACAACAAGACACTGTCACATTGCAATTCAAGTGGGTGGTTGTCTAATCCCCCTTATGACGGCATCCTAGTATGTGATGTGGGAATTGCAAAATCTCTCCGTCACATTGCGCCTTTGACGACCTCAGCCATCTTTATCTGCAATGATCCACAATTAGCCGAGGTGGAAGAATTTTCTTATCCAAGAGTTGTGATTGGCTCAAAAGCTATAGAGATAGTGATCAACTATGCCAAGAGGTCTAAGAAGCTTACGGCAAGCATAAAGTTCCAATAAACCATTTTGGGGACAAAGCCTGCACCTGTTGTTGCTTCCTACACTTCAGGGGGTCCTGCACAAAGCTCTCTGGGCATCCTAAAACCGAATTTAATGGCACCAAGGCCACTAGTCTTAGCGGCTTGGTCTCAATTTCGATTTGTCTAGTGATTATAATTTTCGCTTAGGGAGATCCATGGCTTGTCCTCACACTTCTGGCATGGCTGCTCTCCTCAAAGGTGCGCATCCAAAACGTAGTCCGGCTGCTATAAGGTTCGCCATGATAACCACGACGAATCCACCATATAACACTCTGAATCATATTCGAGACCTTGGTCAGCACCTCCAAATAGCCTCACCTCTAACAAATGGGGGCAGGGCAGGGCAGGTTGATCCAGACAAGGCACTTGACTCCGATATTATATTTGATACCACTCCACATGAATATGTGAATCTCCTCTGCTCCATGAATTTCACAAGCACACAAATCTTAACCATCGTCAAATCAAGAAGTTACAATTGCTCAAACCCTTCTGACGATCTGAATTATCCATCATTTATTGTTTTGTACACCAACAAAACAACAATGATCACTCGAACATTTCAGAGGGCTGTGACAAATGTTGGGGATGGACCGACAATTTACAAGGCTGAGGTTACAACATCCGAGCATGCCACCATCTTTGTCTGGCCGGAGGAAATCAGTTTTGTTAAGAAGTATGAGAAGCAGAGCTACAATATGACAATCAAGTACATAAAGGAAAAGAATGGCACAGTCGAATTTGGCTCGCTTGTTTAGGTTGAAGAGAATGGAAATCACACAGTGAGGAGTCCTATTGTGGTTTCACCATTGAGCACTATCTGATGATCATTTGTTTTAGTCCATCAGATGTTAATGGGCGGGCCATTTAGATTGAAATTTTAAGTGGTTAACCAAAGTATCACATTCTAGGCAATGTATTTGTAGTATTGTCTGTTAAAATACAAGACATGTTTAAAATACATGCTTTTCTTAAGAACTCTTATTTATTTTACTATCTCTATACTATGATTACAAATTTTTCTTACTCTATTGGTAAGCTACAACAAATTGAGCATTTGTGACTGAAAAAGTATCATTAATATTCAATATTACGTCACTAAAAAAATCTACCTACTAAAATAGGTCATCACATTACCCGTCACCTTAAACTTACGTAGCAAGTCCCAATTGAGAGCAAATAGTGGGAAAGAGCACCAGGAGGGGAAATTAGAATCATCGATATATAACAATTGAAATGGACGCAAAAGCACATGAACACTATGAAATTACAAATGCATTGCAACAGTTTTTTTTGGGTTATAGAGGCAGTTATAACAGCCACCTAAATTTTAGCGTCTAAAACACTACTAACTGCTATATAGAGAATTAAATGTCTAGTCCAAACAACTAACATCTTTTTTCACAAGAATTCCAAAATAAAGAGAGCAAAAAAATGAAGCATCAAGTCTAAGGTTCGAATCCTCTTGGGTGCAAACAATTCCTTGAGGGGAGTGTGTGAGTATCAACTAGGAATAAAAAGAGAGAGCATAATAAACTTTTTAGTTTTTGATAAGTAATTCAGAAAAATAAACAGAAAGCAGAGAAAATCACATTATTAAAACAATCAGAAAAAGAAATAGAATGTCAACAGTAAAACATCTCAGAATTTATAACTTAGTAGTATTATCTTACTTGCCAAGAATTTATAACTTAGTAGTATTATCTTACTTGCCAAAGATATGGAAAGTTGAGAATGATTAAATCTTCAATGGTAAAAGAGCGAGTGATTTAGAAATAACAGTAAACCTAAATGACAGCAATATTAAGTGCATGTTTAATTAACATTTTCAGAGTATTTGTGGCTTTTAAAATCAAGCAATCAAAGCAATTTATGATTTTGAGAATAAAAAAAGCAATTTCGACATACTGAGAATAATCATTATACCAGTGTGGGAAGAAATGCTATTGTTACTTACTGAAAAAAGAAATACTGTTGTTTAAATAATACGCTTTACCCAAAACCTAAAATGAATGATCAATCCAATAAATTAAAAGTGATCCATTAAAGTCCTTTTGTTTTCTGCAGAACTCTTTTGAACTCATTGAAACTTGAAAGTGCCTTAGCAAAACCTTGCTTGACAAGTTAAAACATACATGTCCTATTAAATTTCATCATAATAGAGATATATGACGGAACAAACACTACCAAGAATGCTTAATATAGGCTCAAAGGCATGTGATGGGGTATTCATGACAAGTTTTATCTTTAACTCAACAAAACTTAATTGATGTCAGAGGCCACACTACCAGCAAACCACATTTAACAGTAAGCTTACTTTAAAAATATCAAAATTGACATAATCCAGTTAGAAAATCTGAAAAAAAAAAAAAAAAAAACAACAACAACAACAACAACAACAATTTTATTAGAATCATAGTTTGAAAAAACTCATAAAATTAGTATACAGAGTAAGAATAAAACTTGCAGTGTCTCATAGTCCCAAGTTAACAATGTTCCCATCCACAGCCACATTTGCCCTAAAATTGTCCAATACTGTGGGTACATACTAATTTTCTATTTATATTAGTATGTACCCAAAATCTATTTATATATTATATACTTACGGTTATATAGATAGAGAGAGAGGAAGGGCGGATTCCTGTCTCAATGTTCCTAATAACAGGCAGAATTTATTCCACTTAGGTCTACAGCAGCTGGCATAATTTCTGAATGATTTAAAGAACTCATGGTGATAATATACATATATATATTATATATAGAGAGAGGATTAATTAGCTGATTGAGGTGATTGAACAGGAAAATTAACACAAAGTCGAAAGACAAACAGACATGAACACCAAAGCAAGACAAACAGCCAAATCTAACACCAAATCAAAATTAAAGAAATAGAGTGAGAGTGTGAACTCCGAGTTCACCTGGAGGCTGATCGAGGAGAGCAAGATACTGTCCGAGAGTGTCGTTGTGACTTTGGTCCCAAGTTTCAAACCAATTAGAATTAGTTCATTGCCATCTTGTAGATCCAAAGATAGTCTCTGATTTCCTTAATTCACTTTCAACTGCTAAACAAAAAAATTTATAATGTTGAGTCAATTAAAATGGTCTGCTAAAGAAAACATGGGACAACTTCTTGGAACATGAAAATCTCCACCACTCAACACAATGTATGGATTTAAAATAATATACATAGCACGTAGTGAAAGAAAACGGACAACTTTTTGGAACATGAAAATCCCCACCACTCGACACAATTTGAGAAATGTCACTACCCGTCCTCAGCAACAATTTCTATTTCAATTTGGTTGATTATAGAAAACTATTATGAATAGAATCAGCAAATGTAATTATTCTCGCTTTTAATCAATTCAATTGAAGTTCAAATGAAAATTCTGAAAGTCAAATAGAAATTTGAGAAAGATAAACTAACTCTAAATCTTGAAAACATATGCATGTCCAAAATAATAAGTGAATCGGGCTATTCAGATAAGTTCAAATTAGAGTGTACAATAAAAATCCCCTGAAATTTTGCAAATAAAAAGCAATTCCTTCAAATTCAGTTCTATTCCTTAACTTTACTTTTGATTAAGCTCACCTAAGGTTCACCAGAACAATGTTCAGTCATTACTTGAATCTAGTATTATTGAACTTGAATACGAATTACTAGTACAGCCACTCATTCAGAATCACCTATATATAACTAATATACATATATATATTACAAAACAAAACTAGGACACTAAACACGCAAAAACAGAATTCCATAACTCCCTATAAACCCTAATATATACAACAAAACACAAAAAGCTTTTAGATCAAATACATTACAAACTACTTCCTCAATGTTCGACACCTTTTTGGAGGGGTTCGAACTGTGAGAGGCGCATAAGCGGAGGTATTGAAATTATGATGACGAAGAACAACATATTGAAGGCAATCATGAAGAAGATGACGACACATAGAGGCGATTGACGGAGGCGAAATCAATCGATCTCGAAGGCAACTATACAGACAAATGATTGAATCTACATGGAGAGTTAGGGTTTAAAGGTCTTCAAAGTTTTCAAAGCAAAATCGAATGAGATTAATCCCCTTGTCATTTAACTTAATGCAAATTCCCTTCTTAGTAGAGATTAAACATTGTAGCCATGGTAGCAATCAAGTTTGTTGGATGTACCCATTTGAATGAAAATTGTTAAAGGCTGTTAATGTAACGACCCTAAACTGAAACCATTTACACAAAAATTTCGACATGACCTCCCCTAAAAATGGTCCTTCAACAACCTGTCCCAATACACAAAACAAATAATATACTCCAGCATCCCATTCATCCGTTCATTATATCTCAAGATAGTTCCTCTTATGGTGGAACATCCACACACTAATTAATCCAAATTATCATGATTACAGTCCCAAAATACATGGTTAAGATCTAAGGTCCATGTCTTGCAACGTTACATAATACAATTGCGTGGAAATATATACCATGATTCCATTAGTTTCATTTACATCAAACAAAAGATAAGTTCGTGTCCATTTATCAAAGGAAATTCACTTAGTCCCAATTTACATTATTTGAAATTCATCGTCATGATCCAAAGTACATTTCCTTAGTTAACAAAATAGGTATACTTTGCTAGAACTCAAAGTTTTACAAAAATAGAGAGTATACAAAAGTGTAGTCTAGTACAAAAGTAACAAAATGTTCCTCTAGCAACATTCATGGTTGAGGTGGGTTGTTGTCCACCGGTTCTTTTCCAAGACCTGAAAAAAAGATATATATGATAGGGTGAGCGTAAAGCTCAGTAAGTGACACTTAAGACACAATTCTTGTGTCCTAGTGAATTCAAACAAAGTATAGGCCAATAGGAAATGGGGGTCATGCAACGTAGGGAATCAATACAACATACTAGTCAACTCCAAACACAATCAATGCAATGCAATGAAGTGCAATACATGCTAATGCCACTCCCCATTTTCTTTCTCAAAACCATCACTTTCCAAATGTTAATGTAACCCCCTTTGGTAACTCCGCCGCGACGAGAGAAGGATTGGCTACCGTCCCTAGGCCTTTGGTGACTCCACAGCGCCGTCGAGGGGCCCGAATAGCTCAACCACGCTAAGGTACTCTCCCTAGTTCCCTCTAGGCTACATTAACCTCCGGCCCGTTGGTAACTCCGCAGCGACCAGGTTTATCAAAACCATTTCACAAAAACTATCATCTCCCAAATCCCCCATTTTCATTTCAAGACCAATTCTTCCCTTTTCATGCATCCCAATAACATGTGCATGAATGTATAAATGATTAAAATATTATGATAAAGGGAAAATTTGGCACCATTTAAATAAGCATGCTCTCATACATCATATCTAGCATTTTAACACAAAGTAGACATAAAAATTCAACATTTTAACATTTAGAAACTTTCCAATACATCAAAACTACACATTTAGGCATTTATCATGTTCAAAATCCTGAATTAAATCATCAACACATTTAACACAACAAGGTCATCATCTAAACATGTTATTCACATGATACAAGTTATAATCAAAGTAATGAAATTCTCTAGACATAATTTATATATTATGGAAGCAAGTATTTTCTCAAATTAAGCATATTATCACACAATAGGGTCATAATTCACAATAGAACAAGAAAGGAGTGGATTAACATGCCCCTACCTCAAAATTGCACCAAAACCCTAGAAAATGGGTCTCAAATTCGAACTACAAGGAGAGCTCAAAGCTGGAAATTGTTGGTACTAGTACGTAGAGCTTGTCGCACTCGTCGTTTTGCCTCAAACGGCACCTGATTCCGACAAACAATGAGTGAGATACCTTGATTCAAAGGTTGGTCTCTAAAAGAAATGGAAAATGAAGAAAATTAGAGAGCAGAGAGAGTTCAGCGGGGAGAGAGAAAGAAAATGAGAGAGAAAAAAAAGAGTCTAGGCTATTATTTTGAGTTAGTGGTGGGCTCCACTTGAAATTCTTTTCTTTTCACTTTATCTTTATTCCATTGTCTACACTACACACATAAAATTACACCATAATTTAAATGTTACACTCCCATGAAAATTAAGATGCACAGACTACACTTGGACCCAACCACAATCCCGTCGATAAGTGAAAAGATGAAAATACCCTTATGGTAACAAAATTTCAAAAAATTCAAACATCCTGAAATTTGGAAACTTCACAGTTAAATAGAAAATAATGCTATAAATATTTGGGCAACTACCTCATACATTAACTTTGTATATTGGTTGATTATATTTATGAAAAATAATGCAATTTCTCTATGACTGATTACTGATATATGTGATTACATGCAGGACCTAGATTTGCTATTATTAGATGAACCGACAAATCACCTTTATATTGATACCATTGAGTGGCTTGAAGGTTATCTTAATAAGGTCAATGTGCCAATGGCATCATATCTCATGACAAGGCTTTCCTTGACCAGCTGTGCACAAAAATTGTTGAAACTAACATGGGTGTATCCAGGACATACATGGGCAATTATTCTGAGAATATTATTGCACAGGAAGCATGGATTGAAGCTCAAAATGCAGCATGGGAGAAGCAATAAAAGGAAATTGAGCACACACAAGACTTAATACACAGGTTAAGTGTAGGAGCAAATGTCCTACCAAACTATTTTGAGCAAAATCAGATATGCCACTACCATCGCTGGGTGTTCTTATTTTGGATGATTTTGAGGTCATGATTTAGAGAGAGATATGTAATTGAACTTGATTGAATTAATTAGTTATTTAAATAAATCAATTATTTAAAGCTCACATGGCAAGAAGAATGAGAGAATCAAATTTTGAAGATGAACCATATGGAAGAGAAAATCAGTAGAGCTAGGGTCCTGACCAAACAAATTTAGGGCTTGAATGTAGAGACTTTAAGATTATTTATTTAATTGTGGCCCACATGATTTGGACATGTGACATATTACTTAGTGGCTAAGTAAATGGATATTAATTAATATTATTTATTTTTGGTCAACTTATAATTACCTTTTTTGTAATTACTTATTGGAGAAGTGTTTTCCTTTCCTATTCCTTACTACCCTTTTTTTTTTTTTTTTTTTTTTTGATTAAAATTATTCCTTATTTTGATGGAAAGTAGAATTATGTTACTAAAAGGAAAACTGGTCCTCTCTCTACCTTTATAAAAGTGCATATACTCCATCAATTATATACGATTAATAATACAACACGTAAAAGTTTTATGTGTGCAAAAGGTCAAGAGAGAGAAACCAGTTTCCATCTTTGCCTGTTGATCAGAGTTGCAGATTAGTTCGTGGTTAAAGAATCTAGACGTTGGATTTAATCTCAACAAGGTTTGATATCATGTATCAAGGTATTTATATCTAATCATTTATTTATGCATTATAGATACGTGAAAATCATAAAGTTCTAAGATATGGGATTCATGTAAATTTGTGATTAATGGCTTAACACGAATTATCATGGTTTACATGTAGTATCAGAGCTAATGCTTAGGAATCATTATTTTCCTTTAAAGTCGCATAAATAAAATTAAATTAAATTATTGTATAATATATATGTATGTATCCAAATGTGCTGATGTAGTTGATTCCTTTAATACAGTTTTGTCCACCATTGATTGACTGATATGCTTTTACATCTTTTCTGTAAATTATTGTAAAGGAATTTAGTTTTGCTTAATGCCTCAATTTCCGTACATGATATGAATTGAAAAGTGTTTGTTTTGTTTGTTATTTTTTTAATGAAATCAAACTTTATATCAATTACAGTTTGATGATTACATAGATTATATTTTATTAATTATTTGAAAATTTTAATAAATTATTGATTACACAAAATACGTGTATTTATTTATTTTATTAAAAATTTAAATTTCTAGAATAATGTGTTAATTTAGAAATTTAATTTAACTTTAATGGACATGCAAATAATAAATAATTATTTTGTACCCATACATACATGATGGAGAATCAATTTTATATTGATTCAGTTATGATCTTCAAGTCTGAAAATAAAAATAATATATTTTATTATGTATATAAAAACAAAAAGATATTTTCTATAAAATTTCGGACTATTAAGTTTTTGAGATTGAAGTTGCTTAAACTTCAATCAACAATTATAAGTATGTGTGTATAATGTTAAATGGGTAAATTGATGATTAATTAGTTACTAGCTAATTTAATATTCATATTATGTGAGAGTTAGTAGCTACCAAAGTGGCCTAACCATAATGGTCGATGAATATTAATTTTAGTAGTAAATATAACTTAATGATGAATTAATCACTGTCTAATTTAATATTCAAATTATGTGAAGATTGGTAGCTACGAAAGTGGCCCAATCATAATGATTGATGAATATTAATTTTTGTAGTATTCATAATTAATCATAAATTAGTTATTATTTAATTTAATATTCATATTATGTAAAGGTTGGTAGCTACCAAAGTGGTCTAACCATAATGGTTGATGAATATTAATTTTAGTAATAAACATAATTGCAATATTTCATGAATTATGATGCTTATTATTTTTGTGATATTCATGAATATTGAATTTATTTAATTATGAGAAATAATTCTCCAAAGGGAATTGATTTTCAAGTGATTAAATGAAAATTAAGGGATTGCATGTATTATTTTAATTAGGTAGATATATGATATCCAAAGGTAACTTATCTGTTTAATTAAATAATATATCACCGAAGGTATACATATAAATACAAATAAACATCATTATTAGTATTTTATAGTTGCCACCCAAAGGGATACTATAGTCATACATTGTATTTATATTTTTAAGTTATATAAACGTGTTGTTAAGTCAAAGTATTATTGTTGTCAACATTTTATCTTATTATATTTATTTTATTATATTTCTTAATGCACATGCTACATCTGTTCTGATTCTCAATATGACTAACTTCTCATAATGGATTGAGTAAGTTAAGTTTAAAATTTAGATGTGTTAAATCTTGATTTAAAATTTTAAATTGAGAAACCTACTATTATTTCTGATAAAGACAGTGAGGGAGAAAAGATTCTCCATAAAGTTTAGAAGAGATCGAACAGATTAAGCATTATAATTATATGAATAATTGTTTTCCCATAGTGATAGTGCTAAGGAATATTTTGACTAGAAGAATGTTTAATTTAAAACGAAAATTATTAATTTATATCACTACTATGCAATTTTGTTGGTATTCTTATCATGTATGGGTATGTTTTTTTTTTTAGATGACTAATGTTGCTGCAAAATTGAGAACCTTATGGATGATTGTGAATGAGAATTTTCTTATTCAATTTATTCTCAATTTCTTGTCTATTCAGTATGGGTCATTTAGATAGTTAACATTATTAAGACAAGTGGAAAGTAATTTAATTGACCATTATGTTAATTTAGAAGGAGACAAGATTTAAGTAGCAAGGTAATCATTATGTTCTTCTGATGACTCAAGAAGTTATAAATAAATTTTGGGAATAAGCCTGAAAAAGGCATTAAGTGAGTAACATCCAAAATTAAAAGATTTAGGTCAATTTACTAAAAGAAATGAATGTAATAATGAAAAAGTATTATTAATGTATTAAATACTTTTAGAAAGATTACATGAAATATAAAGAATGATTTGAAAAAGAATAGTAAGTTTTTGGTTTTTGTATATTTCGAATTACTTATTGAAATTCTTTCTAATACATGATAGGTTGACTTAAATACTAATATTTATTTTTCTAATAGATGCAAGAATTTCTTATGGCCTAAACCATAAATTCAAATAAGAATTTCTTATTTATGATAATTGAAAAAAAGTTTTGTTGAAACCATTGTGACATTATGTTTAATGTTAGACAGTGAATTTTATTTAAATTATTTTAAACTTTTTATGTTTATTCAATTTCATATAATTTGATTTTATTTCAAAACTTTTTGTTAATGCTTTTTTTCATTTAAATTTGATAATAATGTTTATTCAAGAAATTCTAATTTGTGAGCTATGGTATTATTGTTGATGATTTCTGCAGATACAAATTTGATAGTTTATTTATTAAAAACTTTTTGATCTTGCATCATAATGTTAGAATTAAGTGTAACTCAATTAATAGAAAATTTATCTTTCTTGTGGCATAAAAGAGTAGGTCAATATCTAGTGAAATGTTAGGAAAATTAGTAAATGATGTAATTCTTCTGAATCTAAACTTTACTAATTTTGGTGTGTGTGTAAATTATATTAAAGGTAAACAAACCAAACACATAAAGAAATGAGCCACAATAAGTATAGAGCTTCTTGAAATTATTTATACAGACATTTGTAGACCTTCTGATGTTCCATTTTTTGGTGGAGAAAAGTATTTTATTGCCTTTATAGTTAATTTTTTTACGCTATGGATATATCTATTTGTTGCATGAAAAATCTCAAGTAGTAGATACTCTTGAAGTACACATAATTAAGGTTGAAAGGTAACTAGATAAACAAGTGAAAATCATAAGGTCATATAGAGGTGGTGAATATTATGGAAACTATAATGAAACGGGTTAAAACTTTAACCGTTTGCTAAATTTCTTGAAATGTATGGCATTTGTGCTCAATACACTATGTTAGGCATGCCACAGCAGAAGCGTGTAGCTGAAAGGCATAATCGTACTCTTTTGGATATGGTTAGGAGTATGTTAAGTAATTCTTCGTTATCCATAATGTTGTGGATGTTAAGTAATCTAAAGGGTACAAGTTTTACTATCCTAAACATAGTACGATAATTATTGAAACCGATAATGACAGATTCATTAAGAATGGTGAAATCAGTGGGAGTGATAAAAATAAGAATTTGATCATTCCAGAAGTTAGGGAACAAATCTCTTTACCCATAACTTCTAAGGAAATAATTGTTCATTTAGTTGTTGAACCGTATAATAACGAAAAACAATTGAATGATCAACAACTCTATAATGAGATTATCACCAATGAATAGATTGTAGAAGAATCATAAGGAATAACATTAAGACGATCTCAAAGAGAAAGGAGATCTGCTATTCCGAATGACTATGTGATATATCTGCAAGAATCTGATTTTGATATATAGTGAGATATATACGGATCCGGTTACATATTCACAAGCCATTAACAGTAATGATTTTACTAAATGGATTAGTGCCATGAAAGAAGATATTATAAAGAAACATTCTCTCCAAGATCTAAGAAGGAATCTTTTAAAATATCATGGCATCAGTAACTTATTATGATTTAGAGTTACATTAAATGAATGTGAATATAACTTTTATGAATGGGAGTTTATAAGAGAAAGTCCATATGGAACAACCTGAAGGCTACACATTAGAGGGTAAAGAATTCATGATCTGTAAATTTAAGATGCCAATATATAGATTTAAACAAGCTTTCTATCAATGGTATATTAAGTTTAATAATACCATTATTTATCTTGATTTTAAGGAAAATACTGTTAATCAGTGTATATACTAGAAGGTTAGTGGGAGTAAGTTTATATTTCTGATTCTATATATTGATGATATTTTATTTGCTAGTAGTGATCTTAGTTTATTATATGAAACTAAAAGTTATCTTTAAGAACTTTGAAATGAAATATATGGATGAGATATCCTACGTGATAGAAATAGAAATATTTCATGATAGATCACATGGATTTTTAAAATTGTCTCAGAAAGCATATATTGAAAGAGTTCTAGAAAGATTTGATATAGAACATTATTCAACTAGTATAGTTCCATGTAGAAAAGGGGATAAATTCAGCCTAATGCAATCCCAAAGAATGAGTTAGTTAGAAGGTAAAGAAACGAAAAATATTCCTTATGCATATATTGTGGAGTATGATGTATATATAAATTTGTATGGAATAAAAGATTATATGCTCATACTTACGAAAACAAATTTTTTTTTTTAATTGGTTATTTGTTTCTTTTGGCTAGAGGAACAATATTATGGAAAAAAAAAAAATGTAAAGTATTTTATTATTACTTTGTCTATTATGAATTTTTAATTTGTAACATGCTTTGAGACTATAATTTATTGTTGCAGAATTTATTTCAAGACTTGCAGTTATGGGGACCATTTCAGATTGCTGGAAATTTATACTGTAACTGTTGATCTTCTTGTATGAAAAATAATAGGTATTCTAAAGTTGAAATACTTTATCATTAAAAAAGATGTTTAGAAACAACAAATGTCTATTGAATATATAAGCACACAACTTATGATTGCAATCCATTAACGAACGCCCAAGACATTTATGGAACATGTTGAAAGAATGGGTCTTGAATGTAGTCAATATTGATTATTTTTTAATTCTGGATTGCTTAACAATGCTTATATATATTTGACATTTTGCGCTCATTAAATGTGTTTCTGATATTTCCTATTAATAAATGTACATGTACGTATTGCTTTAATAAGTGGTAATAGGAATAGTCTTGGAAAAGACATTATTGTTAGATCATTATTGATACTTCTCATTTATAGACTATGTTGAATATGTTACTAGTGTTGTGCTACATGGAAGGGACTGTGTCATTTAGGGACATATAACCGCCATGAGTCACATTGGTAGTTTGTTTACCATGGTATTTATGATGACCAACTTAATACCTTAATCTGATTTATGGTGCACACTAATGACTATTTTACTAAACCACTACAGAAATTATGCCAAGTGAGATAATGTAAGATTATTTATTTAATTGTGATCCACATAATTTGGACATGTGACATATTACTTGGTGGCTAAGTAAATAGATATCAATTAATATTATTAATTTTTTGGTCAACTTATAATTACCTTTTTGGTAATTACTTATTGGAGAAGTGTTTTCCTTTCTTATTCCTTACTTCGATGGAAAGTAGAATTATGTTACTAAAAGGAAAACTGGTCCTCTATCTGCCTTTATAAAAGTGCATATACTCCATTAATTATGTACGATTAATGATACAACACGTAAAAGTTTTATGTGTGTAAAAGGTCAAGAGAGAGAAACCAGTTTCCACATTTGCCTGTTGATCAGAGTTACAGATTAGTTCGTGACTAAAGGATCTAAACGTTGGATTTAATCTCAATAAGGTTTGATATCATGTATCAAGGTATTTATATCTAATCATTTATTTATGCATTATAGATATGTGAAAATCATGAAGTTCTAAGATATGTGATTCATGTAAATTTGTGATTAATGGCTTAACACGAATTATTAAAGTTACAGAGACAAGTTTCTGATGTAAATGGCCTGTACGGCAACCGATCAAACGAGTTGAACAAAAAATCGAACAAAATGGAAGAGAAAATCGAACAAATCGTACACAAAAAACTCTTTTCATGCGTTTTCAAGAGTAATTTGAACAAAAACAAACCCTACAAACCTAAAAATGGAAGGTCTACAACACTTACAGTGAGATTTTGTTGTTCTTGAGGTTCTTGTTCACAAATAGCAGAGGATAGGGTTTGCTCGCCTCCAAATCGCCAGAGGATAGCGCTTCATAAAAGACAGAGTGCAGAGAAATGTAAAATGGCCGAGTTTATTGCAACACTTATTTTTGTTTTGTCCTAGCCACACAATGCTAACCCATTCAAAAACACCTATTTCTTATTTCAGGTTTTGGCCCCATTTTATGAAATGTTTTTAGACCATTGGAAACACTCCAACGTACGCCTAACATGTTGCAACCAAATCTAGCGCTAGAGTATTGTAACAAAAACACCAAGGCAACATTACATTAGTTATGGAAGGATAATTTTAATCTTTAATCATATTTGGTTGATTAATGAAGAAAAAGAAAAGGAAGTATAATAATTATGTTTCGGAAAAGAAAGGAAAGACAATTATTTTAAAAATTTTACTATTATACCCTTTTCTATTTTAAAAGATAAATGTGTGTGTGTGTGTATATATATATATATATATATATATATATATATATATTGTCTCCTATACATTTATCAATCCATGGATGATGGGCCAAGAAAAGAAAAAATAAAATTTAAGGCAAATCATTTTAACCTCCCCAATCTCGCCGCCTCTATCTCTATTCTCGTTCTCAACTCTCTCTCTCTCTGTGCACTACAAGAATCAGAAGTTCAAAACCCATATATTCAGTTTATCTATCTGTCTGCAAGAATCAAAAGTTCAAAACCCATATCGGCATATCATTTTAGATTGTTCAAAAAATCAAAACCCATATCTTTCAGTTTCCATCACCGCTGTTCCAGTTCGGATTCGCTGTTTGCAAGCTTCAGCCGCTATCCGCCATCTCTCGATCTCTCCGCAACTCCTAACTTGTATGTATCTGTAATTCTTATTGTGCAAACTTGAGTAATCTTGAGGGTAAATTTGGCATCACTAAAAATACATCAAGCTCTCCTTCCCTTTTCTTCCATTTCCTCCCATTTTTGGGAGGATAAGGAAGTTACTGTTTGAGCCTTGTGCTAACCCTCCAAAACCATCCTTTCCTTTCCTTTCCTTTCAATCATTTATGCCAAATACAAATTTTTAATCACCCTCCATCACTTTCCCTTCCTCCCTTTTTCATTACACCAAACTGACTCTAAAACATAATAGCAACCAAACAGGGCTTTTGTTCTCTCTTTTTTATATATGAATGGGTAGGGTATCATGTCCATCCTAAGTTAGGAACAACTGTGGATAAAGTGCACTAACACCCCTCAGATTTGATAAAATGACACACAAATGAAACTTAGTCTATTTTTAGACAATGACATCCCTTAAGTTTCATACAGTTACCAAAGACACCCAATAATAATGAATTGACATTTTTGTCCTTTGACTTTTATATTAACCCATTTAAATGTTGAAATTACCTTTCTAACCTTAGTAACCCATTTCTTTCTTTCTCTTCCTTTATCCTTCCATTTTTATTTTTTTATATAATACACGTGTGCGCGCGCTCGTGTGTGTGTATATATATATATATATATATATATATCAACACCATGTCAATGATTCATTCCATCACTATATTATAGTGCATGAAGCAGAACAGCTACATAATAAAACAAATGGGGAAAAAACTTGTTACTAAAATGATCATTGGACAAGTTAAGAAAATAAGAAACACAAAAAATTTTACTAAAATCATAAACATCATACTCCCCAAATCCAATTAACACAACCTAAAATTAGAACATGTAGATCAAACTCATAAACTGAATTAAAAATATATTAAACAAGTCTTACAAACAAGCCAAAAGCTAGATTAATAACAGTAAAGCCTCTATCTAATGCTGGAGTCATTTGTGAAAATAAGAAATATTGAGAAATTTCATGGCTTAGAATATGTCTCATAAGAATATATATATATATATATATATATATATATATATATATATATATATATATAACTCACTCAAAATTCTTCATCGATTAGAGTCTTACGTGCCACAAAATTCCCTAACTCAATTCTATTTTCTTGAATGAACTCTTCTATTTTCTTCAGCAACCCTCACTTTCTCTCTCTAAAACTATTATCTTTCTCTCTCTATATCGCTCTGTTTGCAATCCCTCTCTCCTTTTCCCATTCAGGGGCAATTGTGTCCTTTAAACAAGTCTGCTTTTTTTTTTTTTTACCATAAATCTAAATTTAATATCAAGGGGTAATTTTGTTTTTTCATATGATTTAAGGCTTTGTTTGGAAGGAATTTTTTCAAGGGGGTGTCATTGTCCAAAAATAGACTAAGTTTCATTTATGTCGTTTTGTCAAACCTCAAGTGGTGTTAGTGTACTGTACCCTTTTTAGAAATACCTTCACATGATTGCTTGTGTCTCGGTGAAGATGTAGCTGGTTAGAATTGTTGAATAGTGAGCTAGAATACAATTGACTGATACTAAATGTATTTGGAAAAAAAAATTTATAAGATTGAAGGCCATGTGATATGGAGCAATCTTTTTTTAAGACAAAGTGGTGATAACATTTGTTACTTATTTTCAAAAATAACTATAAGGTAGATTTTTAATTGTAGCATAAGTGAATATTGAAGAAGACTTTCCTCTCCTTCAACAATACAAATATTACTTTTTGTTTCAATTGCTTTACTTGATTTACTTATATATATATGCAATTGCTTTAATGTGCCATTACAAGACACATTAAAGTTGCTCTCTAGTTTAATCAACCAACCAACTATTTGTTTGATCACTTGACTTACTTACCCTAATAGTGATTCCATAAGCTAGTACGACAACTCAATCCCTTGGGACGATCCCTACTCACCCTAACTATATTTTTAGTAAAGGTAGTAGTGGCTTTTATAAATGTAAAACTTGGCCCTCGCCTTAAGGCACACTCTTAAGCTTATGGTGTAGTGCGACAACAACGACCCACCATGATCCTTGACATGCCTTGTTTGTAGAACACTTGGACTTACCCTGAAATCTTGATAACTTGATCCCTTGAGTAGATTAAGTTCCCTTTTTATGCTTCCATCGATTTAATCATGACCCCTTGTATCTTGACTTCATTAATGTGTTTAATAAACTAGCACAATTGTCTTGGAACAATTTAATTATTCATGTATTGTTTAGTAAATAATTAAATCATGTATCCTATACTTGTAGTATTTTTCCTTCAATGGATTCCATATGCTATATATATCTTGGTTCTAATCTATATAGATGCATACTCTGATTTCTTGACATTTCACATGCCATTATAGTTGATGAACTTAGGGCATGACTTGTTTGTTCCAAAATCTTGGTTGTGCATGAAACGTGGTTAATGCATTTCTTGTATTTTGATATTATCTTGATTTGCACAACTTGTTGATTTTGGGACTTGGGATATCAATCAAGAATTGACATGGCTAAGACTTGGTTCTAGTATGGGGGAATGTCCCTCTACACTATAGTGCACACTAGGGGAAAGGTACCCATGGGTTAGTAACCCTAAAGTGATCTCAAGAGTACGGTTTTAATCTGGGCAATATTCGAGTTTCCACATTGGTTGATTTCACTCTTTAAATTTCAAGTTGCTATTCCTTGAAGATTTAAACTTGTCATGTATGTGAAATGCTCCAATCTTGTTTACTTGCATAGATATTATGCCTTGTTCTTGATTCATGTATAACTCTTTTCATGTTTCATGGAATGTTCCATTCTTGTTTAATTGCATAGATATTATGCCTTGCTCTTGATTTCGTGTATTGCTTCTATCGCGTTAATTGGAATGCTCCAATCATGTTAATTGCATTGATAATGTAATTCGTGTTAACTTGTATTTGAGTATACTTCTTGTCGTGTTAATTGGTATGTTCCAAACCTTGTTCAATTCCATTAATAATGTGATACTTATATTCTAGTACTTGCTTGTCGTGTTGTACGAATTATTCCAAACCTTGTTTAATTGTATTAAAAATGCAATTTATGTTGATCTGTACTCAAGCATCCTTCTTGTCGTGTTCTTTGGATTATCCCAATCTTGACTTGCTTCATATATGTATAATGTAGATATATCATGATTCTTGTTGCTTTTACTTTATGGTAACTTAGGATGCTCCCTGAGTCTCAACTTAACGTAGACGTTAGGTGGCATGACCTTTTTTAACTATTGCATGTCAGTCTAAAAATCTCTAAAGAAATCGAGTCGATATATGCTCACTCTCTATGAGTAAACTTGTTTACTCACCCTGAAGTTGTTGGGGGATTTGTTCAGGTACGAAGACTTGGTTCGTGATGCTTGTCGTTCATTGGGATGGCTTGTAGCTTCGAGTTTCCATTTTATGCAAGTGTTAACATGAAAAATCATTTGGTAGCCTTATGTAACAAACTTGTATTCTTTGATTCCATTTATGTAATGTGTACTTAAGTACACTATTTGAAACTTATTTCATATGTATGACTTGAGGCCAAGGGCCACAAACTTTAAAGTTTAAGTGTATGTATTTAAATTTCAAGTTTTACATTGGAAATGTAATTTTTCCAACTTTGGAGGTTTGGCATGTCAAATCTTGTAAATGGAATGTAATGAGGCCGTAGGCCATTGTAGCATGTTTAAAATGTCATATTATACTTGCGTGTATGTTCACATCATCACACAAAAGCATATAATGTAAATTAATCATGCCATGGGGGATTCCAAATATACTTTCAGCTTTGGGTGCATAACAGGTGGTTTTTGCACATTCTCGAGCCATTTCGGTCGACCGAAATGCCAGTTCGGTCGACCGATTCTCCTTTGGTTTCAATTGTTTAGCAAAGTTCCAATTCCAGTACCTTTTTTCACGATTTGGACCCAGTTCGGTCGACCGGTTCTCTGTTTCGGTCGACCAAAACACCTCCCATTTTTTCCTTCTTTTCTTAGCCCATTTCGGCAGACTGATGCTCCATTTTGGTCGACCGAAATAGAGTTGCCTTGTGGGTTTTGTTTGGTTTGTTGCCTAGACAGGTTAACCTTGTTTCATTCGTTCTCATCTGACCTTGTTCATCTTGTTTAAGCTATTTAATGGCATACGTGATCTAGTTTGAACTGGATATTGTCCTCTTGGGTGTCATTGGTGCCATAAGGTATCATTTAACCTTTTTATCCTAGTTTCTACTTCCGGCTATTTCTTTGGGTTCCGTGACTTCATGGAAGGTCACATTTGCGTCTGAGAAATGATCTATATCTCGTGAGACTTGGTTTATCTTTTGCTTCCGCACCTACTTTCTTTGAGTTCCTTGACCTCATGGAAGGTCATCAAAGTGTCTTAAAGGTGTGTTGTGCCTTGGGAGACCATTGTTTTGTTTCTTGCTTCCGCATCTGGATCCATTATCGGGTCAATCTTCGGTTCATTTGTGTGTGTGTGCGCAATCCAACTTCATCAAAATATAATCAAATCCCACTAATTTATTGTCTAAAACATATTAGCTAAAAAACATCACGATAAAATCACTTGAGTAGAAGTTTCTAAGTAATGCGGCATTCACTCAAAAGAGGAGACATCAATTCCCTATTGTGACTTATCTCTGGCTTTCTTTTAACTCAAATTTCTCTATTTCCAAACCATGGGAGCTTCCGAACTAGTTTCAATAGGTAGCCTTTTTCTTAGCAAAGATTTTCAGCAAATTTGATTTTTCGTTTATTTTCATGTTGAAATTTCATCATTTTTTTTTTATTATTTTAAATATAGTCTCTTTTCTTTAAAATATAATTTCATCATTGTAATTAATGGTGATTTTGCATAAGAAAATTAAAGCTAGCTTCCTCAAATTTTTAAAACTTTCCATTTATGACACTAATTTATTAAGTTATGGTTATTGAAGGTGGTTTGAAAAAATAAATTGTTAGTCCTTCAAAGTCCAATGAATCTTTTTATTCTTACTTTAAAAAATATCAAATATAATTAAAAAAAAAAGAGTGTTAGCTCTTATTATAATCCTTCTTACAACATATTAATACTCTATTTATATTCATAAACATTATTTTTAAAGATTTTGAAGAAAGAAAAAGAAAGCTTGACACTTTCACAATTTTATTTAAAGTTTGTCAATGTCCTCTGTATTAATTTTTTCTTTTCATATAATTTATAGACATGATCTAAATGTATACAATAAAAATGCATAGAAAGAATAATAGTTATATTAAGAATTAATTACACTCACATCCCCTGAGATTTGCCCTATTGAATAACAACACCCCTTCAAGTTTAGTAAAGTTAACAAAGACCCCATAACACACGATAAAATGACTTAAATAACCTTTGACTTGTCAACAACCACAGTTGAATAATGAAATGACTTAAATACCCTTTTGAACTAATTACAATCACTTCTCCGCACACAATGAACCATCAGCCTCCATTGATTCTATTGTAATTGGTAAAGCTTCGCCAACCCAAATTTTCTCCAATCCCCAACTCCTAGTATCTCTTTGTATACACATACATATATGTGTATTTATAACCCGTAATCCATCTTTTTCCCAAAATTCACTTCCCCCAATTTCCTGTAACCTATCTTCTTCCTATATATGTGTGTATGAATATATAAATTGTGATTAATCAAACCACCACCGCCATCATCACTTTCACTATAAGACAAATCACATCATTGTTCTTCTCACCAGAGCCTCAACATTGGGTCATTGTCAGGAAATTCCTTAGCCACCACCGTTGTTTGGTATAATGGTCGCCTCCGTCGAAGCTTCCACTGGTCATCCCCATCGTTGGGAATGTGAGTCGTACGTAGCGGAAAAATACTTAGAAAGTTTTAATTATTTTAAAAATAGATCTTGTATTTTTCTAACTTACTTTATTTTAGCAATTAATAAATTAATATCATGCAATCTAAAATAAAGCAAAATAAAGTTAGAGATAACACCAGGATTTTAACGAGGAAACCCCAATTGATAAAATACGTCAACTGTTTGCGTGGGAAAAACCTCATAGACTGTGCAGTCTAACATAAACTGATCCACTATGCTTAAAAGAAAGTATACTGAACTTTGACTCTGGCTTACACCCTATCCATGATTTTTCTTCATCAGTGCTCGAGCACTAAAGAAGTGTGCTTGAGCCCTAAATGCTGAATTCGATTAAATCTTCTCTGTTTAAGTTTCGAATTGATCCGGAAGGCCCTGAACATGTCTCTAAGCATCGGAAACATTGCAATAATATCTAAATACATGGAATTGATTGTTTCTTTATGTAAAAACCTTCAAAAACCAAATAAACAAAAATAAGCATAAGAACCGAGTAAATGTATCATTAAGGCATTAACGTACACATATTTAAGGGCTCGAATATACAATATTCATCGCTTATCACACCCCAAACTTACATACTGTAAGTCCCTTAGCAATACACAACTAAACAAAAATCAAAATAAAATAAAAGAAAAACATAAAGTCTTCTTTCGTGGGAATCGCGATTACATTTAGCACATGCACAAGCCTTTGAATCCCTAGGTTACCCCTAGTTGATGAGTTATAGTCTTATGTGGGTTTCGAGAGATGGTACCCACAAACATTCAAAATTCATTCCTAAATCACAGCATCCCGACAATGATTAAATAGAAAATTACAAGTAGTAAGTAGTTTTTGACTATCCAGAGACAATTTTGAACCTCCAACATCATGCACAACAACAATGGTCCCCACATAAAGTTTAAATACACAAATTAAATATGGTAAACTTCAGAGGGATGAATTTTTTTTTGTTTCTCTACCGGGATAAGAATGTTAGGTGATGGTAGTTAGTTGTTAGAGGAATGAAAACCCAATTGACTTATTGTCTATACCATCTAATGTACTCATATTATACAATCAAATTTGACATTCTATGCCTCTGTAGAAACCTTTACTGTCCACCCACGTGTTTGAACAGAATAATTTAACATCGGATTCCCAAAGATAAATAAGGGTTGTTTGTATTACTTCTTTCTTGCTAGATAATCTATAAATAGATAACCAACTTTATATTTTTGAATAAAAAATACAAACAAGCTAGCAAGCTTTCTCTCAATATAATAGCCATCATCAATTTCAAGCATTTCTTGAACACTTATTAATCTATATACGTACGTATACCGTATACACTTCAAAATGGCTGGAAGTACTCTCAAGACTCTGACCATGTTCCTTCTTCTTTTGGTCGTCAGCCCTTTATTTTCCACCATGGAAGCTCGTTCTCTCCTTGCAGAAACATCTGGTAAAGCTACGGACAAACCAAATGAGAGTGCCATTGATTGGATTCTCTTTGGAGAAAGTATTACTTACAACCGTCCAAGGCTCGTGGGAAAGGGACATGGTTCACCAACTCTTAAACTCTAGGTGTCAATCCCGACTCTGGTCTGAGCCCTGGTTAGCTTGACAATGGTACTGAACGTTATATATGGTCCCAAAATAAGTATACAACTTCTTATTTTTATCTCTCCCAAAATAGGTGTATCATTTGACAAGTCAATGTATTCGTACTACATTTATAATATTTCTAATTTAACCTTCTTGTATTATAGACTATTAAGCACATACAATTCAACGAAGAGCTGCACCCTTTTCGTGTTCATGTTGTACACCAACACTCGTCGGACACGTGTTTCACACTTTATATATGTGTTCGTTAAATTAAATAAATTTTTTTTATTCTTTTCGACACATTTCCGGACACTTCGCCATCACTTTTTGGACACTTTGGCCGACACTTTTAAACATTTCTAACACTAGCCTACCGGTAATCTCGAAAATAATATGAATACATTCTAAAGTTTTAAACTTTTTTCTTCAAGAAAAATTGACATTATACATATATGATCACAAACAAAGCATTAAATGATATTTCCTCACTTAAAATAAAAACAACATTATGATGATTTAGTGAAATAACTGTAACTTTAGTATACAAATTAGAAATGAATTAAAATTTTAAAATATTATTACCCAATACATGTATATAATTAAAAATTCATATCTATATATAGTTGTATCCAAGCCATACTTGTGTCCAATTTTTTCAAAATTTGACGTGTTAACGTATCTGTGTAGTGTTGTATCTGTGTCCAGTATTTGTGTCAATGCTTAGTAGATTCTACATAAAAAAAAGTAAATCATTACATCATTGTGGATCCACTTGAAATAAATTTAACAATTTACTCACTACTAAAATAATAATAAAATAATTCTATTAAAAAGTTAGATTCCCAAAAAGGAGGATACTTATATTGAAACAGACAAGTATTTTGCTTAATATTTAAATTTTGAATTTTGTTTTGAGGTCATATCACAAACTATTTATTCTTTTGAAGATGCGTACAACGTAGAGCCTCAAGTACTGATTATTTCAATGTGGCTAAAATAATGTCATTTGTGTTAACTGATATAAGAATTTATGTAATAGAGCCTCAAGTATTGATTGGAATATGGAGAATAGTTCTTTTTCTTCTTGAAGTATTCTGAATTACTCCGTAAATCCTAATAAAATCTGCATGATTTACGGGAAAATCCATGCACGTGTCCCAATGGGAAGTCCATCCAATGTGGAGCAGTAATAATCAAAGTATTTCACATATAAATGTCTTAATTAAGAGAAATTAGTATATGGTTCTGACCAATCAAGTATAGTTACGCACCTTGAATTATTTTAATTATAGTAGTGGTCTTGAATTTGTTATGTTGATTAATGTCTTCTATTTTAATACATATTACATTTATTTATTTATTTATTTTTTTATGCATATGTTTTATATTCTAGAAACTAAACGAATTGGAAATTAAAGGAAAAAGAAAGAACGAACAATTACACTAAGTTTCTCTTTATCTCTAATTTGATTTTCTCTACTAAATTTTTCATTATATATATAAGTATATACTTATATATATTATGTTCTACATTATCTCAACTTCTTTGTATCTTTGTTTGGTATGTTTTAAAATTTAAGCATAATCAGAAAATACCAAATCAAAGAACAATTATAAAAAGCTTTAAGTGAATTATTTAAATTATGATTCTTATTCAAGAGAAAAAGGTCATTCATTTATCGTAAAGAAATTATAACTTATAGCTTTAATTATTTGAAAATTTAATACAAAGGGTCTCCCAAACCAAGTTATATACTTGCAGAATTTTAGGTTAGTAGAAAATCTAGTAAAGTGTTGTCTTCTTCATTTTTCACACCTAAGCCACCATTGTTGATATAGAACCCTAGCCTTCATTGCTCACTTTTAAGTCTCTTCCCTTTGGCTGTTGGTCTTCCACCTTGAAGACAAAAACTTCCTCACATCCTTGTCTACCACACGTTTACTTGGTTTCACATTTTGCTTCCATTTCTTTGGGGTTTCTAGAGATACAATTCTCTAGTGAGGTAGGGGTTGCCTTATGTTTATATTCTTTGTGTATCTAGTGTTCTTTGTAGTTAATATACATTGTATGCATGTATATAAAATTCTAGGGTTGTATATAGATGAATCTTGAATATATCTAACCTAAGGTTTCATTTTGTGAAAGACTTGTATATGATTAATCTCTTTTGTAGTTGTTGGTTCATTTAGTAGATAATTAAATTCTAATATTATTTTGTTGTTGTAACTATAATATTCTAGAATTATTCTTGTCATTGATTATGTGTGAAATTAAACTATGTTGTTGTAAAAAATTAGGGATTTAAGCTTACTTTGATAGCATGAATAAATTGCCTATGTTGACAACCTTGTAGTAGTGTAGTTGTATTTACATTGTAAACTTTACATTGTAAATGTCATTGTAGTTTTGAGGACTTAGAGTAGGGATTGTGTAGTTGCATGTTTTAGGTTCACAATCCTACCATGATTAAATTCTTTATATTAATAGCATAATGTTAGTATAAGTGTGTACAAATTAAGGACTTGATTGTGTGGCTATTGAGTAGTCTAAATTGTTTTAGTATTGTGACATTATTGGTATATTCTCAATGTGAGTGAATCTTGGTGTGTGTGTGCCACTTTGGCCTAGGGAGCATAGTGGTCATGATTTTGTTCATAATGTTATAAGTCATGTGTGCATGGCATGCATAACATAATTGAAGGATAGACGCTATCCGAACATTGAAAAAGAGGACATCGAGTCCATAGGGTTGAAAATCCCTAGGAACACTGGGCAATAGGGTGCAGAAGTGTACCATTCATTTCATTATATAAGATATCTAGCAAAACAACGCATTCCATCATGGAGTCATATGCGTGAGTTACATTATAGCGGAGTCTATGTGTGTGTTGGGTTATAGTCTTTGGAATGGTGTAAACTTTGTTATCCTACTAGCTTTGTGGTGGTTGTTCTTGCAAGTACATTGCTATTGTTTGATTTCACATTTTATTTCAAGTTGACAATCCTAAGTAATCGTAACTTGTTGTTGGCATTGGTGTTTCTAATATTGTTTACTTGCGTTACTTGTTGAGGATTGCTTTCAAAATGTTTCAAAGATAGCTTTACGATGATCCCTTAGCTTCCCATTTAAACTAAACGTTAGGGAGTATGATCCACATTTGTTTGATTTATATTACACTTGCAAAAACCATTAAAACTTTAGGGTATACGCATATGCTTCATCTTACTGAGTAACGCGTTTACTCACCCGAGTTGATATTTATTTTTTAGGCAAGGAGACTCTCTTTTTGGATGCACAACATCTCTAGCTTGGCTTGAGTTTCGTTTGGATACCTTTTGTATATTTTTAGATGCAAGTGTTGGAATGATTTTGCTCTTTTGAAATTGTTAATGTATAACTTGTTTAGAAGCATGCCTTGTTTCCTTTTGGATGTGTAACATGAAATTAAGTAATCTATTTTGATGCTAATTTAACTCATATGTAATGAGGCCAAGGGCCAAGAACTTTAAATGTATTAAACATATGTCATTTTTTTTCAGCATGTTTTTAACTCTTGACGTAGTTTAATCTTGGGGGCATTTTGGCAAATTTTCATTGCATTTCATAATTGGTTTAGGCCATGGTTGATTAGAGGACTCATTTTTAAGGGGGTGAGGGGATTTACTTCACTAATGTTTTCCAAAAAGTCCCGTTTTAGCCCTGAAAATCAAGCGTTTTTTAAAAATGCCTGCTCACAGCAAATTACTTTTTCTTCTTGACATACCTTTCACCCGGGGTCATTTTAGTCATTTTATGTTGCATTTTATTTTTTGTTTGGATCATGGTTGATCAGAGAACTCATTTTTAAGGGGGGTATCTTCATAGACTTTTTCCAAAAAAAACCCGTTTTAGCCTTGAAAATCACGTGTTTTTTAAAATCAAACTGCTCGCAGTTTATCGATCTTATCAGGCACATTTTGGCAAATTTTTTGTAAAAGTTTAGAAATTCATATCTTCTTCGTTCTAACTCCAAATCAAGTGATTTTTAAGGAAAAGTTTATTAATTTTTCATTTTCTATCCAATGGAATACACGGTTGCATCCATTTCTATTTGAATTGCCCATTTTACCCATAGTGGCATTCTTGTATGTTTTAAACCCTAGCTTCCGCAATTGTTTCCTTTTGAGTCTCGTGACTTCTCGGAAAGTCACTTTGGTGTCTTAAAGGTGGTTTTCATCTCTAGAGACTTCTTCTTTTTCATTACTTCTGCATTTGGGATCTGTTATTGGGTAATTTTTTGGTTTACTCGCTTACACACCGAGTTCTTTGAAATTTGGGCCGTCACAAGTGGTATCAAAGCTCCTAGGTTTGAATACCTTTGGACGACGAGTTTTAAGTTCATTTCATACTTCTTGTTGACATGCTTTGATGTGTTCACATGTTTACGTGCTTATGTGCTTAAGTGTTTAAAACTTTTACTGCATGACTTAATATGATTAAAGTGCTTATGTGTTTTGCGATGTGGGGTTTTGTCAGTGCATTCATTGTTGGGTTGCATTAGGTTATATTTTTTATAAACACTAAAAAGTGTGCATTTGAACCCTTAATCTTGATCCTATTAAGACCTTTTTCTATTTTATTTTCCCGTTTTAGTCTTATTTTACGTTTTTCCCCGTTTCAGGGGGTTATGGTTGAAATGAGCTAAATTAGCTGAGTTAGAGCTTTGGGAAGAAAATCCAGAGTCTAGTGGCAAGATGGAGAAAAGTGGAAGCAAAAAGATGAAAATTTTCCCTCTTTGATCGATTGAACCTTGCTGTGATCGATCACACTTTGATCCTTCTAAACCTGCCATGGTGGATCGAAACCTTGCCCTTATCTTTAGAAATTCCATTTCTTTGATTGATCCAACATCTTTTCGATCCATTGAACCTTTTGATCTTATCCTCATAAATACTTTTGTCCTTATTTTTATAAAGATCTCAGCCTTTATCCTTACCCAAATTAATGCGCCGCCATGCTTCAATTGATCGAAGCAACAATGTGATCAATTGAACTGCCTCGAAAATCATGAAGAACATAATTCAAGCCTGATCGAAGGTGTGCTTGTGGTGCAATCATTTGGAGGTCCTAGTGCACGAGGTCTGACCATATTTGGGTGTCATTTGAGCTACTTATAGAAGGGAATTAACCATTTTTGGCAAAAAAGGTTGATTAGTTGGATAATTTAGCAAGTGATTAAAGAGTATTAGATATATTTTGGGGACATTCTCTCTCTAGGGTTTCAAGTAAGAAAAAAGAGAAGAAGAAGAAGAAGAAGCCTAATGTGTGTTTTTATTTATCAATAACAAAATACCACTTGCAATAGAACGAATCCTTGTAGGATAGGGCTATGTTGAGGGTGTCAAACCTCAAGGACTGTGGTGGTTTATCGAATCTTCAATTAATAATATTTTAATTTAGAAAGAGGATTTGATTTATTGTGTTGTGATAACATAAACAGAAAATAAATAAAATAAAGGGAATGAGATCAAGAGAAAAAATTCTTAGGGATTAACTTCACTACGATCCGCCTACTATGGTCAACTGTTCAACCTTAGGATTTCAACAATTTACATACCATATGAATTAAACTCAATAACATTTATTTAATTCGGTTTTAAAGAAAATTTTTATTGAACTTAGTTTAACCTATCAAAAGTTGGCATGAATTATGTGCCTACATACTTCTAACCAATGTTGCTGTATAACTCGTCTTTCCTAAGCATAGATTATGAAAGAGTTCATTTAAGAAAAACGTTTGAACACCATTACATGATATCCATTCTTATGTCCGACAGGACTCTACCAGATATCGTCCAATAAGAATAGGTTGAGAATAATTTATGAGCAGTTATATCTAAGCCAAGGTAATAACTATTCAAAAACTATTAATTCATTTAAACACTAATTGAGTTGGCTCAATTGCTCAAAATCATGCAATCAAAGTAAGTAAATTATTAAATTCCCAAAGTATAAACAATCAAACCATAATACTTTGATTGGGTTACATCAATGCCCTAAGAGAGGAATTAGCTATTGTGGTCTTCATCACCATGGACCGCCAAAACTCCTTTTGGATCTTCTTCTTCAAAACCCTAAAAGCTGCTATGAGAGAGAGTAAGATATGAGATGATGGCGTTATGCCTCCTTTTATAGAAGAATTAACTTATAATAAGGATTGGATGAGCTTTTAGGTCTTCTGGGTAATCTGGGCCAATCTGGGATGAATTATGACTGAATTAGAACAAATCCTGCAACTTGTAAATTTGACTTAACAGCAAAGCTTAAGCTTTCAGATCAGAGCTCGAGCTTTCAGGCCAGAGCTCAAGCTTTGGAGTCAGGGCTTGAGCTTTCAGGCACCAGGCTCGAGCTTTTTGGAATAGTGCTCGATCCCTATTTCTATACCTATCCAAATTTCTTCCAATCTTTTTTGAAAATTCTTTTTTATCAACACTTAGAATATTTTTGGGTTTTGTCTTCAACAGTGATTGATCCCCCTTTCATGGTACTCAATCTTTGACTTGGGCTCGAGCTTTGAAGCTAAGGCTCGAGCTTTAAAGCTAAAGCTCGAGCTTTCGTGCCTTAGTCTATTTTCTATGAGCATCTTATTCTGAAGTTGTAATGAAATTTTAACATATTTGAGTGCAAATCTTGAAATTGCTATTAGAGACAAAAAATCGGGCTTCGAGTCTTTTTTCCATAGCCACTAAGTTTACCTGGATTTTTAAGCCAAAAGTTATGCCTAAAATACTGAAGCAGGTCTAGAATTTTCATCATTTTGACTCCAAGCTTTCTTCAGATGATCGGCAACGGCTCTACAAGCTTCAATATCAGTCTTTTCATCTTAAAATCTCAGTTTTAATCATTTTGATAAGTGCTCAAATGTGACGTATTTTAGCACCTAAGCTATGATATTTTAGTCTGTTGATCTATCTTACTTTCATATCTTAATACTTATTTGTATTTTTGCCTATTTCAGGTCAATAAAGTTCAAACAGGCTGCTAAGAGCCATTTAGCTCAATTTTAGAGCTAAGGAGCAAAGTTGAAAAGAAGTCAAGAAATCCGCACAGAGGGACTTCGATCGATCGAAGGAAGTCTCGATCAATTGAAATCAGGCCACAATCGATCGAGATGAGCCGATGCTACCTTAGCAAAGTGGATAAGACCCAAAAGATATTTTTGATGCCACGTTAGCTTCCATCGATCAAAGCTAAGTGTTTGATTGATCGAAAATCTTCGATCGATAAGATGCTTGCTGGCAGTGTGCTGTCTAATTCCCGCGAGCTCATTTCCACCTACCACATAGTTGTGGGATTAGATATTTTAAGAGCTTATTTCTGACTTGTTCACTACCCCAAGGACCATGTATAAAGGGGGAATTGAACCATTTTGTAATCTATCTTTTGTCTTTAATTTTATTTCATTGTAATTTTTATTTTTTCTCTCTAAAAAAGTTAGAGATTAGGGTTAAAAGAAAAGAGAAGAGTGGAGGCACCAAGAACACATCTCAAAATATACACACTCTCTCTCTAGAATTCAACAAAGAAGAAAAGAGAGAAGATGGAGCCATATTTAGGGATTGCCCTTGAGGGTTCCAAGATCACATCCACCTCCTCTATGATTGGCTAGACTTCTCTTTAAGGCTTGGATGAGCCCCAAGTTTGTAATCTAAACCTCTATCTCTTTCATACTTTTTGGGGAATAATATATTATGATTAGTATTTTGGCCTTGCGAATTTAATGTATCTTGGGTTCTCCTTTGATTTCTATGGATTAATTCTTTCTATTGATTCTCTATGTGATTACATGTTGTCTTATGTGTAATTATTTGAGAATTGATCTTTACACTAGTTTTTCTATATTAATTGTATGTCTATGTGTGGTTGATTGAGAATCTAGTGATGACTAGACATGGTTTGTATTAAATGGGTTTGTCAATTAATTTAATGGATTATACTTATGCTTGATGTGTTGTTCTACAATTTAATTCATGCTTGTAAGTAGGTAGACAATCTATTCTTGATTTGATATTTTATGGCTTATTATTGCAAATTCCATGATTCTCTAGATTGATGTGTGCTATAATTGTGATTAATTTGATGGGTCAAGCTTAGAATTGATGGGTTATGCTACACTTAGTTTATTTGTTGGTTAGGTAGGCAATTTATTATTAAATTTGATGGTCCATGCTTAATATTGCAATTGGTAGTCACATTTTGTTCACAAGAAGGTTTTCTCCAAATAGTTGAAAGTGTGTTGTTTAGTGAATAAGCTTGGTGGCAATTCCAATGGACCCCAAGACCTCATTTCCCATCTCTTAAATCCCTAACTCAACTTAGTTATTTTAATTTCATTTTAATTTCCTTGCATCTTAGTTTAATTAATCAATCTCTCTCTTTGCAATCAATTGGTACATTAGAGTCAAAATTAAATTCCAACACGTATAATCCCTGCGGACGATCCCTATTCGTTATGCTTCATTAGTTGTAGTAGTGGTTTTTATAAATGAAAATTTGACTAGAAAGGCTTCCTAAACCACATTCATATTTTGACCTTACAAAGCGACCTCTCGCATTACAAAGTTCATTTTTTAAACATATAGAAAGGGGCTGTCAAATTTTGGCGTTGTTGTCAGGGATTAATGGTTTTGCTGGTATTAGACTAGACAATAGTGTTCGTTTAATTTCTTTTATTTTTATTTTATTTTCCATTATATATTCGTTTCTTATTCTTGATATTATTTGTTCAATTAGGTACTTGACTACAAGGAAGGAAAAACATTTGATCTTAAAGTAATCATTGGAGTTTAAAGCTAACATTATAATTTGAAGTTACTTAAGGACTCTTGTGAGCATTTCTTGAAAATCTTGTAGTTTAATTGTTTCACTTCTTTGCATGCTTGTGATAGCCCTTATTGAGGTTCATTATATTGATTAAATTTTTGTCCAAGCATCGGCCCATGTGGAGGCCAATATTTTCTTGCATTTGGATTTTAATTGTGAATGGAGGAATTGTTTGATCCAAGTTTGGGTGAAAATTACATTCCTTCACCTTATGCTCTTCCATCATTTTTTAATCCTTATGAGATTAAATCCAATTCATTTCATGCATCATCTTATTATGGATTTAATCACTCTTTTAATCCTTCTTATCACTATTGCCCTCCCCCACCATTTTATGAAGAACCACATCCATCACCTTATTCACCCGATTTTCAAGAAAAAGTGTTAGCTTTAGTTGATGTACATATTTCACAAACTCAACTTATTCTTTCACATTGTCAAATCTTAGCCAAGCTTGAAGCTCAAGTTGAGCAAATTGCAAGCACTCTTTCTCGTTAAGAGGAGGAGGAAGAGGCAAATGAAAAAATAGAAAGAACTTATATTTATCTAGATGAGGATGATGAGAGTGAAGAGGAAAAAGTAGCAAGTGAGCAATTTAAGGAGTTAATGAGTCCACTAATGGCTAATTCATTAGAGCACAACATGATTAATGAGGACTTTCCTCGTTTTAATCATGATTTTATCCCGGCCTTTGCTACTTTAGAGAGTTCGGAGATGTTGACCACTATAGAGGTAGGAGAAGAGGAGGAAGAACTTGTTGAAGAGAACCTTCCTTCTATTATCTCTAAAGACCCTCTTGAGACATGCTTTTTTGAAATGTATAAAAATTGTGGTTTTGACCTTAAAAGCTCTAAAAATGAAGTGAACTCTTTAATGGACTTGGTGTGACTGTCGCGTGTGCAACCAAATTTGTGCAAAATAGTGTGGCCAAGTTTTACATTTATAAATGTCACTACTACCAGTAACTAAAAATATAGCAAGGGTGAGTAGGGGTCGTCCTAAGGGATTAAGGGTGCACTAGTAGTGGAAACAAGGCTTAGGGTTAGTAGGTCGAGTGATCAAAGGTAGGTTGTTTAGTTGATTAAACTACAATTAAAACTAAACAAGATCAATATCAAGCAAGTAATTAAAGGATATAGAAAATAAGAGAGAGAGGTCTTAAAACTTAGAGATCACCACTAAGCATCACCTTTCTTTATACTTGATTCACAATTAATGAGGGGAAGGCATATGTTGCAACAACAGTGAGTGTGTGTGGTTGTTTCAACAAACATGGATGACCAATTAAGTGTATAACTATGAATAGCACAATATATCAAAGTAAGCCATTAATCCTTCTTTAAGCTCACAATCCAAACACATCATAAAATTAGAGAAATATACTACTTGCATTCATAAGTATGGAAGATCAAACAACAAGCATGGATTGTCCTCCCATTTAACAACTAAGGTAATTACACTACATCTAAGCTAATGACATGAAAATTAAACTAATTAAACTAAGAGAAAGGTACAATCCGTCAAGTAATGAGTATAAACCATCAAATAAACCATAAGAGCATTATATTAAGCACTATGTCTTAACAATCTCTATATCTATAGCATTAATATAAATAAACATGCTGATGAGTACTGAAAAGTGCGCATTTAAACCCGTTAAGCTTAAGCATTCTAGTACCTTTATCTATCTTACTTTGCCGTTTTAAACTTATTACGTGTTATTTATATTTTCAGGCACTAATCCCAAAATTGAGCTAACTCAGCCAAATAAGAGCTTAATTGAAGCAATCCTGAGATAAACCAAAGGAGGGAGCAAAGTGGAGAAAGAAAGGAGCAAAAAGGAATCAAAGTTGTACAGCTGAAAAGTTCGATCGATCCAACTTAGAGTTCGATCGATCAAACATCTATGATCGATCACAATACTTCTTGATAGATCCAACCTTGGCCTTTGTTGAAATTCCAAGTTCGATCGATCTAACATCACCTTCGACCGATCGAACCCTATTTTGTCCTATTCAAATGATTGATCTTATCAACAGCTGTACGCCTACCAACCACTTTTGTCCTTTTCCCCATAAATATCTTTGAAATATCTCAGCCTTGTCCTTATCCGGAGGAGTCAGACCACTTCGATCGATCCAAGATGCAGTTCGATCGATCGAACCCATCTTCGATCGATCCAAGTTAAGGTTCGATCGATCGAACTTCCTCTAGCGAGAAAAAGTTAAAGTCCAGCTCATTTATTCCGTCCTTCATCCAATCATTGGAGAATATGCCTTGCACGACCACAGCTCATCATAGGGTGTATTTAACCTACCTATATAAGGAATATGATACATTTTTTGGAGAGGAGTCTAGAGTCTCTTGTCACACATTGAAAATCATCTTGGAGGCTATTATTGGAGAGAAAGAAGGGAAGAAGCTAGAGCAACCATTGGAGGAGATCTTCATCAATAAGGAGTAACCATGGAGTTAGCCCTTGAGGGTTGGATCATCACTACCATGAGTGGCTAGACATCTTCTTGGGGCTAGAGTTAGCCCCAAGCATGCTTTCTATGATACATCTTGATATTCATGTATATATAAATCTTGATTATTTCATGGTTTGTATGGTTTAATGCTTCCAGTTGACTATTCTATTCTACCCATATGTCTATGTATGCTAAAGTAGGATATTCATGTGCTTATCTCTAGATTTAGTGTTTTTTATGCATGTCTATGTGTATTGATGCTATAGATCTAGAGATTATCAAGATGATATGCTTAATGAATGCCATTTTGGTTCATTTGATGGTTTATGCCTATTCTTGATGGTTTGTGCCTCTCCCCTAGTCTAGATAGCTTTATTTTCATGCTAGTAGTGTAGATTTAGTGTAGTGGTAGTATAATGTTAGATTGGAGGACAATCTACTCTTGATGTTTGATGTTCCATGCTTGTGAGTCCAAATGGCATATTCCTCTAACATTGTGTTGCATGTGGATTGTGAGCTTAATGAAGGATTAATGACTTGTTTTGATCTATTGTGCTATCCCCATGTTGTCTAGACAATATATACTCTATTGTTTAGATATATTGTGCTCTTCACATGATGTTTAGACAATACTTGCTTGATTTGTCATCCTTGCCAATTGAATCAACCTAATGCACACACACCATTATCATATTGCAACACATCCATTACCCTCAATTGATCACTTGTTAGTAGTATAGAAAAGTATTGCTTGGTGGTGATCTCTACACCCCAAGACCTCTCTCTCTCTCTTGTTTACCTCATATTATTTTATTTAGTTGAATTCAATTTAGCTTAATCAACCAACCAACCAATTGTGTGATCACTCGACCTACTAACCCTAATTACCATAGTTTCACAATTCGATACACCATCAAATCCCTTGGGACGATCCCTACTCGCCCTATCTATATTTTATATAGAGAAAGGTAGTAGTGGCTTTCTATAAATGTAAAACTTGGCCACCTCCTAAATTCACACACAACTCTTCAAGCTTGACTTGGTATCGCGACCCTTGTAAAAGAGGACCGGTCACATGCATCAACAACACAAGAAATAGAGATAAACACATGAACATCTATTCTAGCATACATAGACATATGGATATAATGAAATGGTCACTTGGAAGAATTAAACCATACAAATCATTGAATAAACAATATCTTTGTATATAAATATGTCAAAACATGTATTACAACGCAAATCTCCTCAAAAATACATGAATCAAGATAAAGAAAGCATGCTTAGGGCTAACTCTAGCCCCAAGGGAATGTCTAGCCACTCATGGATGGTGTCCTTTAACCGTCAAAGGCTATCTCCATAGTAGAAATGCTCATCTTCCTGAAGTAGATGGAAAACCTCTCAAGAATGTCTCTAGCCTCCTCTTCTCTTTTCTTCCTCTCTAAGAATTGTCTCTAAAAACTATCTACCAAAAGTATGTCTCTAAGTATATGTGTAAAAGTGGCTCATATTCCTTATATAGGTAGCTCAAATGTCATACCCAATGGTATAGGTTCGTACACAAGGGCTCCTTCAATGATTGCACAATGAGACAACTTTTAATGAACTGGAAATATATTTTTTTAGGATTTGAGAAGGTTCGATCGATTGAACTTATGCTGTGATCGATCGAACATGGCTAAGATCTATCAAACTTTGGCTGGATCGATCCTCCCATGGCGGCGCCTTTTTGGATAAGGACAGATTTGAGATATTTTGGGGAAAGAGACAAAAGTGGTAAATGGGCTGGTATAACAGAATAAGATGGAATCTTTTTGATCGATCTGAGAATTGTTGGATCGATCGAACTTTGTGGGATCTTTGGATAAGGACAAAGAGCTTGGATCCATTTTGAAATGTCTAGATTGATGAACTTTCGATCGATCGAAATATACTTGTGATCGATCGAACCTGTTGAATTCCATACTTTGCTTCAATCTGCTTCCACTTTGCTCATTTCTTCCATCCAGCTTGAGTTAGCTTCTTTTAAGCTCTTATTTGGTTGAATTAGCTTATTTTGGGGATAAACACCTAAAAAGGGTAATAACACGAAATTAGTCTAAAACGGGAAAGTAAGATAGATAAAGGTCCTAAAATACCTAAGCTTAAGGAGTTTAAATGTGCACTTTTCAGTGCTCATCACTCCCCCAAACTTAAATATTGCTAGTCCCTAGCAATGAACTACAAACTAAAGGAATGAAATGAACAACTGTACAACTATGAACTAGAAAGCAATAAATGGATAATGCCACTTTCGTAGGGAACACGATTACATTTAGCATATGTAATAAGCCTTTTAAACCCCTACGTTACCCCTAGTGGATGAGTGAAGTCTCGTGAGGGTTTTCAGAAATGATACTGTAATGACCCGTTCATTTTCTTTCTTTTCCCTTTTTCCTCAAATTTTGCGAATAAATTTTTTCTGTTGTCTTTTCTTTTTTGTGGATGGTTTTTCGTCGCTTAGTGTCATCTCGAGTGCTCAGAATTGGTTTCTGAGACTCTTTCATGTGAATTGACAACTTCCTTTGAGGACCGAGTCATTTTCGCATTTTTCATTTTTGGACACTATGCGCTATTTCGTCTTTTCCCTATTCTGTCATTTTCCCTATTTTGTCTTATCTCCATTTGTCAATTTTTGGCACAATCTCAATTCTTGTGCTCGGAGTTAGTTTTTGACTTCACGTATCCTTATTGTGAGTGGTTTCCACGAAATACGTATATTTACTTTTGCAAAAAAGTACTCTAGTTGTTCCTGGTGCCCATAGGGGCATGGATGCATAAATCTTTGGAATTAATTTCATTTCTTGGGGTGTATTTCATAAATATCTTTTGAAGATATTTTATTTCAGGGGCATCTAATATATTTTATTGATTGATGTTTAGGGTTGGTGAGAGCATTGCACTGTTAGTGTCACTTATAGTGTCACCTTTAGACTGGAAATGGATTGTTAGAGTCTTACCATCGTGGTAAGGGTTCATATTTGTTTTGAGACAAGTTATTGTCACATTGGTTTTGGAGTCAGATGGTGGCTAGGATTGGTCCTTTTTATTTATTTATTTATTTATTTATTTATTTTTTTATCTAAATACTCTAGGACACGATGTCCATAGGGTTCATTGTTGCATTATGTTATCTTCTGTAATTTCGTTTACTACCATGTTAGTAGTATGATTTATGTTATTGAGATGCGTGAGTAGGTGGAGGTCTATCCACATTTGTCTTCTTGTTGTGTGACATTAGCATGCCCTGCATATATGCTAAGAGATGTCATGTTGTTGTTGTGCTTTAATGACATGCTTTTGTGTTTACATGGAGGCGTACCGCATGTACCTTTGATTTTATCTATGAGAGTAGATTTATTTATTTTGTAGTTGTATTCCTTGTCATATGCATGACTTCTGTGTTTAATTCTCCTTTTTGTTTCCCTCAGTCGTACGTAGTGTGTACGATTTTGTTGTGAGATTCCTTATAGAGGAGTTGTCACATTTGTTTGGTCTTAAGCTGTCCATTTCTTCAAGGTGGGAAGAATGCTTCCTTTTCGTGTTCGTTGTGTTGACCCTTGTAGGAGAATGGGATTCCTCTTTTTTCTTGGTTCGTGGTTGGGACTTCACAAGGAGTGAGTCTTTTTTCTTCGTCGCCTTATGCGTAGATTGGGGTTGGTTGGTCCATGAGGATCATCGTTATCGTTTTGAGTCTTTAGTGAGGATTTGATGGATTTTGGTCAACTTACTTCCATAAAGGGGGTGAAGTCTTTGACCTTATTGTCATTCGTTTCAGAGGTGGAGTTGTGGTGTTATCCTTCTTAAGACTGGTGGTTTCCTTTCCTTCATGTCTTTCCTTGGGGCAGTTTTGCCATGGTTGTTGAAGGAGTTATGATACTCAGAGTGAGTTGATTGGTGTGAGATCATTTTATGGGGAATTGTGTCCGTATCATTGAGGATTTGTTTGATTTATGAGGTAAGCTTGATGCTCTTTTGAGAATGTCTTTTGGAGACTTGCATTAGTTTTTGGAGACCTGGATATGGTTGACCCTTAGGAGAAGTTTTGAAAGATCGCCGTTGGATTTGGCTTGTTTATGGAGTTTTCTCATCCTAGTTATGGCTAGGCATAGTTTTGAGGAATTGTAGTTCCAGTGATTGATTGTGAATTGAAATTAAAGGATTTTGATTTAGCTTGGTGATGCCAACCACGGTTTTGAGGGATTCGTTTTGTGACTTTGGTTGTCAGGACTTGATATGTGTACCACTTAGTGGACTTGTATTTCGAGGATTTGGTCACCCATAGTAGGGATTTTGATCCGATGTTTGATTTCAGTGTGGTTTCGTAGTTGATCTGTTTCAAGATGATATCTGGGATTTTGGAGATGATGTTTTGTTTGTTAGGCTTTGGATTCGTGATTTAGGTTGTAAACAGGAGTATTTTCATGATGTGAATGAAAAGAAACATAGATAAAACATTTAAGATCATAAAAGCATATAGATGACTTTTTATACATTGCCACTTTAATACATTTGATAAGGTTCACATGAAACAGCATTGATGGTCTACATTAGATAATGTATGCTTTCATTTGATGGCATATCTTCCAATAAATCTTTCACAAAGATTTGGCAAAGTTAATCTAAAGATCATTTGAAAGATGGAGAATCATTTTATGTTAGCATGTTCATAACTCATATGCCAAAATAAACTACTTTTATGCAAAATATCAATACATAGACATTTTTGTATCTATTAGGAACAAGTAGCATATCAAGAGCATCATGCTTAGAATTTCATGATTGAATTCTTCATATAAAAGCATATTAATGAGAAAGGAATTAGTTACCCATGATACTAACTTCATTAGCTTGGTGGTAGTTTCTCAGAGTGATGCATCCTTTCCATTTTGTGATTGAGAAATTCTTGGCATGATATTTCTTTTGTGCTCTAGGCACCAACTTGAGAATCCACTTATCCTTGCCCTTGAAGTTGTTCCCAAGAGTGATGCTTCCTTCATAATCCTTAAATGATGCCCTTAAGTAACCCTATAAGAAAGGGTTGCATATTCTTCTTTTGGTACCCAAAGTTTCTTGGGTCCATATGAGTTAGGCAATGGAACATAAGTTCCTTTTGGAACCCAAATCTTCTTTGACCTTAACTTCTTTCTAAATGGACAATCATGAATCTTATGTCCTAATCTTTTACAATAATTGCATTTAGAGGATTGGGTACCATTCTTGACAAAGTGATCATTCAAAGGCTTTTTTATTCTTAACAAACATGCATCTTTAGTGTGAGGATCATATTGTATCTCATTTTTTAAAAAGACATCTCTTTGATTTCTAAGTATAGTACTCAAATTCTCTTTTTCTTTGGTAAGCTTTGCTAACATGTCATTTTGATCATGAATTATTTTCTTTAAAGACTCATTTTCGGGAAAAAGATCAATTGATGAAGATTCTTTAGAAAATACACATTTCATTTCATTTTTCAATGACTCATTTTCAATTTGAATCTTTTCTAAATTTTGCACAAGATGATGATTTTCCTTTTTCAAAAAGTCATTTTCTATTTGAACTTTTTCATGTCTTTGAATGATATCATGGTTTTCCTTTTCAAAGGAAGCACATTTTACAAGCATATTTTCTAGCACACCTTGTAACTCTTTAAACGCATCAAGTAATTCATTGTGCTCATCAACTAATTCATTATAGGAAGTTTCTAAATCAAAGGATTCATGATTAGAATTTACCTCATCTTCATTGGCCATGAGACAATGATTAACCAACTCTTTGATGTTACTTGCTTCTTTGGTAGAAGCTTGGAGAGCTATACTCTTCTTTTGCATTTCATCACTTTCTTCACTATAGGTGGATGAGTTAGTTCTACCAATAACATTCAAATGATTAGTAATGTTAGTAAAACTACAATACATCTCATTTATGCAAGAGGGTTCGTTTATATTTGATTCATTATCATGACTTGATCCAACATAGGCTAATTCAAGTAAGTCCCAAATTTCTTTAGCCGTTTTACAAAAGATAACTTTATTGAATTCATTTTTGCTTAATGCACAATAAAGATAACATATGGCTAAATCATTACATTTAACTAATCTATGGTCATTTTCATCCCATTCCTCTTTCGATTTAGGAATTTTGATCCCTTCAATAATTTTGGTTGGGATATGACTACCATATTCTATAACTTTCCATAAATCAATATCAATACTTTTTAGAAATGCCCTCATTCTAATTTTCCAATAGATATAATCATTTTCATCAAAACAAGGAGGTTTATCATTGGGTTGTCCTTCTAAGTGGGTGATACTACCATTGTTGGCCATGATCGTACTCTAAGACGATTAAGTCCTTTAATTAGAGTTAGGCTCTGATACCAATTGTTGCCCAAGAATTGACTCTAGAGAGGGGGGGGGGGGGGGGTGAATAGAGTCAATGCCAAACAATGGATAATTTTCGCAATATATAGAAATACAATTTCTATTCAACAATTTAAGTAATTATGCAATAATCAAGATATGAGATCAAGATATGGAATAAGCAATTAAAGCATAATTATAAGAGAGATAAGGGAAGAGAAATTTGCAAACAACAACACGGCGATTTTTGCGAGGTTCGGAAACTCCTACTCCTCGGCTCAAGATCCCTCTTGAGACTTCCCAAACCAATATAGCTTCTCCTTGCGGGTGGAGAGCAAACCTTTACATGAAGCAAGACCTTGCTTCTTTTCCTTGCTAGGAGAACACCCTTCTCCTAGGCTTCTTTTGGGTCACACCAACCCTTACAAGTTTGTAGAAAAGATTGTAATTGAAATACAAGATTGAGTCTCTCTCAAGATAGATATACAAGTGCAAGCTCACAAGAAATATCTCTCAAAGATTGATGTACAAACTTTAGCTCTTAACTAGAGTATATATGAATATAAGTGAAGCTCAAACTCTATAAATGATATGAATGAGAGAAGATGATATAAGTGAAGAATGTAAGCTTTTATAATCTCTCAAGTGAATAATAGAGCAAAAAACTCTATGAAGATTAAAGCAAGAGCAAAAGCCCTTTTAATCTCTGCTAGAATCTCTCAAGATAGAATAAGAGTGAATGAGAGAGATGAGAAGATGAGAGAACAAAAGCTCTCTTGAAATGTAATATTATGTCTCTCAAAATGGTGGTCTGTCTGCTTCAGCAAAATGAGCCTTCCTTAAATAGACAGCCGTAGCTTAATATGTCTGTTAGAAGTAATTGGAAGACTTAAATGCAGAAAAGTGCCGTTGTAGATTCAAATAACTTAAAAGAGCCGGCTCTACAAAAAATTGGAGGAGGCTCCAATAAATGGGAGGCGGCTCCAATAACTGGGAGGCGGCTCCAATTCACAAAATGCATTCTACGACACACAATTTGGCTACTGGAGTGCAAAGAGGCGGCTCCTATAATTGGGAGGCGGCTCCAATAAAAATGGGAGGCGGCTCCAATTGATAAAATGTGCTTGCTTTAGTTTTCATGGAGGCAACACCTTGTTTTAGATTTTGACAGAAAATGACATGACTTCAAATGGACATAACTCAGTCCATGAAACTCCAAATGAGGTGAAATTTAAGTCTAAATTTATTGGCTTGAAGTCAGCTTTCTAAATCCACTGGCCTTGCTCAAAAATACAAAACACAGAAGAAGTTATGGCTATTTAAGTGCAACCTGGTCAGAATTTTTGCAAAGCAGAATCATGTATTTTGTGAAGTTCATATCTCAGTCATTTTTAATCCAATTTAGGTGAAATTTGAGTCTAAACTTAAGGGCTCGAAGTCAGATTTCTAATTCCACTGGCCTTATGTAAAAATTCCAACTACACAAATAGTTATAGCATTTTGAGTACAAGCTGGTCTGGAAATTTTCTAGGCTGAAAATTGCTTCTTTTGAGATATTCATTTTTCTAGCACCTAGGACTTTGATGAATGATTCAATTTAGTTCAAGGCCTGTTTCTAGGAGTCTAGGGACATATGAAGATGTTAAATTTCAAGTTCATTGTGTCCTAGAGTCGTTTACTAAATTATGGCAACAAAGGCTTTAAAGATGAAATATTAAGTTCAATGCCTTTTCCTTTTCTTTCTAGACACCAAAGTAAATCTTATGATTAATGTGCATGGTCCTAGCATTTCTAGCTCAAGTTGCGAGTTCTTTCAAAGCTTATGCAAGCTTGAACTAACCCTTTCTTAGCAAAGACTTCATATGACAATATCTATGAATGAAGTGCAAAGTCTATTACTAAGGATATAAGAAAATGTGAATGATGATAATATGCATGATCCTATAGAGATGAGCTTCAAATGGATTCATAAATACTTTGACATTGAATCCAAAACACTCACCATCCTATCTACCCCTTTTCTTCATGCGTTGTCTATGATCGTTTAGGCTTGAGGTAGTATTGCTTTTTTTCTTCCTTTGAGTTGCTTTCTTGCTCATTGAAGTCCAAGCTACCTTTGGACATTGCATTTTGTTCCTTGCAACTTCATGTCTTCATTGTATCCATTTCTCTCCTTTATGTGATCTTGAGTAATGGAATACTTTGAATGATCTTTGGTGCTTTATTGAGGTTATTCTTTGAATGTGAATAATCTATATAACACTCAATGTAAACATTAGTCCTTCAACACCATTAATGGTTTGTTATCATCAAAACACCTAGATTGACATTAGATGAAATCCTTAAGGTCAACAATCTCCCCCTTTTTGATGATGACAAAACATTGATGTGTTCATAAGCAAATGGAGTAGCATTTGAAAAATGCTCCCCCTATCAAAGTGCATTCATTGAACATGGCATGCTTGATATATCATAAATCATTTTAGATCATTTAACACATCACATTTCTCTCCCCCTTTGGCATCTCATAAAGGTGGGAGGTCAAAACATCTTCTTTTAGTATTGATCATTTAGCATAGAGAATTGACATGGTGACGTAATGATAATCAAGAATTGGCAGTAGTAGTTGTTACTATAATATGTTTTAGGATGACACATATAAACAATTATATCATAAGAGGCCAATTTCATTGACAACATGAGTTCGAATCATCATTTAAGGTTCATGTCATATACAAAAGTATACATAATCAAACATGAAACAAAAATGAAGCATAAACTAGAATAAGCCTAAAGGCAAACAACCTTTTAGAGGCAAATTTTAGAACTCAAGACTACTTCTACCCTAATATATTTCTTCACATTTGATATCCTCAAGAAAGAGGGAAATATCATCAAAATCATGAAAGTTCATAGGAATGAATATAATGACCAATAAGTCATTTTAAGACATGTTTAACAAAATACACGATAAGTCCTTTAAGCTTAGTATAACATGTAATATTCATTCACAAGAGATTACTAATAATCTCCCCCTATCAATATGCTTCCCTTTACATCATATATTATTCAAAGATTATGCAACTAATTGAACAATGAAGCAATGTATTTCAAAATAAGTGCACAATAGCCTTTTCTTCTTCAAAACCCTCAACTTCACCTCTCAAGGGTAAGTTTGTAATTTAGCCTCTAGGACCACCCAAACACTGCTCCCCCAGTCTTCAATATGCCAAATACACTTGCTTATAAATTCAGAACAAATTATATAGCAAGGTATGATATATATTAAGCTCACAGCAGCACTATTAGAACCAAAAACCACAAATCTTAGTTTTATCAAGCACTGCCTTAGAAGAAACAAACACTTCAACAACCAAGGACTCCCTCAGCTTGAAAATAATGAATTAAAATTTTTCTATAGCCAAGACAAATTATATCAACAAGGGCTTAACACTGCAGCTAATAAAATAACAAAATAATAACTCATAGCAGGTGCAATTTGCTACACCTGTAACTTTATGGTTTGAGGGGTAAAATAGTCAACTTCTCTTTAGTCAAAGGTTCCCTCAGCTTGACATAGATGAAATACACTTATACTGAAGCTTGGACATAATTTAGGATCAATGAATCAAACAATTTATAGCACAAAAAGGGCAGCAAACAACATCTTGCAGCAGGTGAATTTGCTGCATCTGTTTCCTTTAGGTTTTAGAGGGCAAATCTATAATTTCGTGGCTGGTCCTTCTTGAATTTAGCTCCCACAGCTGAATTTCAACATATAACACTTGCTCACATCATTGCCTCTCAGATTATAGCAAGGTTTCATCACTATAAAGCCCAAAATCAGCATATATAGTAGATTTTTGCTGCAGCACTGTTATAAGGGTATTTTTGGCTTTTCACCACTTCAAAATTTTGGATTATGGTTCTCTCAAGTGTATATTAACTATATATTCATGCTCAAATGAGTAGCACAACAATCACAGTAATATAATGCATTTTCAACATCCAAACCAGCCTTGCAAAACTACTACAAGCTAAAACATGTGTGGTTCAAGGTACAAAACTAGTGTAGGTCACTCCTTAGTTCAAAACTCAACATTGATAGCCTTCAAACAACATTTTAATCATGCTCAGATGTTTAAAAATCATAGCATAGCAAGATTATGACAATATATACTCAGCTCCAGAAACTTAAACCAGAAAATAACCAAAGCTTGAGGTTTGAGATATAGAAAATACCAGCTGCAATATGTAGTCCTAAGCCCCTCCAACAGTTGTATATCACCAAGTTATGTGTGCTCAGATTTTGTTCAACCTTTAGAAGTGTCCACAGCAAAATTTGAATCACCTCAGCCTCTCTTTTCACAAGAAAATCAGCACCAATCAGCATTACTATTCATCTTCAAACTGTACACGCATGCTAGAGCTATACGCAGATCAAATTCATCTCTCTTGGCAGATTAAACACTCAGAAAAATATCTTTCTTTGGTCCCTCGAGTGTTCTTCATGTCAACTCACTTTCAATTGAAATGCTCAAAACAAGATGAAGCCCCAAGTCAGTTTTGCTCTATAGAATTTCAGGTGAGAACTCACATGATGAAGTGCCGAGAGTAATAAAAAGAGATTTAGTTGATTGGAGCCGGCTCAAGGAAAATTGGAGCCGGCTCTTTTGAGCTTTTGAGAGATCCCGAGACGTAATATTTGTATGCAGGTTTGGGGAGCCGGCTCATGAATTTTGTTGATCCGGCTCTAGAGATACCGAGAGTTAGGATTTGTGATTTTCTTAGATGCAGGTTGGAGAGGCGGCTCTTGAATGAGATGATCCGGCTCTTGTTTTCTATAGAGGCGGCTCTTATTTAGATTGGAGCCAGCTCTGCAGCTGCTACTTCACTGCATGACATTCTGCTCTATGATCATTCCAATTTCTCTTCTGAGTAGACAGAATCTCTCCTCTTGGAGTGGTTTTGTGAAGATGTCAGCTAATTGCTTTTCAGTAGTCACAAATATAAGATCAATATTGCCCTATGAAACATGATCCCTAAGAAAATGGTATCTAATTTCTATATGCTTTGTCCTTGAATGCTGAATAGGATTTTTAGAAAAGCATATTACACTTGAATTATTACATTAGTCATTTAAGCTAGAACAAATTGTTATTTGAATAACTTATTCCCAAGACTAAATTGTCAAATAGATATATGAATTTTATTTTTATGATACTTAAGGAGTTTTAATCCTTAGAAGAATTCATGTTTACTCAACATGCTAAGTTAAATCATTTTGCATGCTAGTGGTAAACATCTTTGCGTAAAGCATGAATGTTGATTCAAGGATAAAATTTAAGTGCAATCAACATATTTTCAGCAATGGTTTTGAAAGCTATAATATACGAAGATATTAAGTTTGTTTCAAAAGCCATCATTCTTTAGAAAACCACAAAGCCTTTTGAAAGGAGCTCTAGGAGCTTATTTTTAAACACATAGGCTAGAGATCCTTTTAAACATGTAGTGCAATTTTAAATCCGTGTGGTTTATTTTTAGAGACCTTTGAATTTAAAGTTACTTAAAAATGCATTTGATAAAAATCATTTCATGTAAAAACATATAGCATTTTTTTCCCTTTAATCATAGTCACATGTGCACAAAGTCATTCATTCAATTCCTTCTTCAAGGTTGAAGACTTGGAGAGATACTCTACCCTAGTTGCCAATGATGACACATGTTAACTATCATGATGTGAATGAAAAGAAACATAGATAAAACATTTAAGATCATAAAAGCATATAGATGACTTTTTATACATTGCCACTTTAATACATTTGATAAGGTTCACATGAAATAGCATTGATGGTCTACATTAGATAATGTATGCTTTCATTTGATGGCATATCTTCCAATAAATCTTTCACAAAGATTTGGCAAAGTTAATCTAAAGATCGTTTGAAAGATGGAGAATCATTTTATGTTAGCATGTTCATAACTCATATGCCAAAACAAACTACTTTTATGCAAAATATCAATACATAGACATTTTTTGTATCTATTAGGAACAAGTAGCATATCAAGAGCATCATGCTTAGAATTTCATGATTGAATTCTTCATATAAAAGCATATTAATGAGAAAGGAATTAGTTACCCATGATACTAACTTCATTAGCTTGGTGGTAGTTTCTCAGAGTGATGCATCCTTTCCATTTTGTGATTGAGAAATTCTTGGCATGATATTTCTTTTGTGCTCTAGGCACCAACTTGAGAATCCACTTGTCCTTGCCCTTGAAGTTGTTTCCAAGAGTGATGCTTCCTTCATAATCGTTAAATAATGCCCTTAAGTAACCCCATAAGAAAGGGTTGCATATTCTTCTTTTGGTACCCAAAGTTTCTTGGGTCCATATGAGTTAGGCAATGGAACATAAGTTCCTTTTGGAACCCAAATCTTCTTTGACCTCAACTTCTTTCTAAATGGACAATCATGAATCTTATGTCCTAATCTTTTACAATAATTGCATTTAGAGGATTGGGTACCATTCTTGACAAAGTGATCATTCAAAGGCCTCTTTATTCTTAACAAACATGCATCTTTAGTGTGAGGATCATATTGTATCTCATTTTTTAAAAAGACATCTCTTTGATTTCTAAGTATAGTACTCAAATTCTCTTTTTCTTTGGTAAGCTTTGTTAACATGTCATTTTGATCATGAATTATTTTCTTTAAAGACTCATTTTCGGGAAAAAGATCAATTGATGAAGATTCTTTAGAAAATAAACATTTCATTTCATTTTTCAATGACTCATTTTCAATTTGAATCTTTTCTAATTTTTGCACAAGATGATGATTTTCCTTTTTCAAAAAGTCATTTTCTATTTGAACTTTTTCATGTCTTTGAATGATATCATGGTTTTCCTTTTTAATGGAAGCACATTTTACAAGCATATTTTCTAGCACACCGTGTAACTCTTTAAATGCATCAAGTAATTCATTGTGCTCATCAACTAATTCATATAAGGAAGTTTCTAAATCAAAGGATTCATGATTAGAATTTACCTCATCTTCATTGGCCATGAGACAATGATTAACCAACTCTTTGATGTTACTTGCTTCTTTGGTAGAAGCTTGGAGAGCTATACTCTTGTTTTGCATTTCATCACTTTCTTCACTATAGGTGGATGATTTAGTTCTACCAATAACATTCAAATGATTAGTAATGTTACTAAAACTACAATGCATCTCATTTATGCAAGAGGGTTCATTTATATTTGATTCATTATCATGACTTGATCCAACATAGGCTAATTCAAGTAAGTCCCAAATTTCTTTAGCCGTTTTACAAAAGATAACTTTATTGAATTCATTTTTGCTTAATGCACAATAAAGATAACATATGGCTAAATCATTACATTTAACTAATCTATGGTCATTTTCATCCCATTCCTCTTTCGATTTAGGGAATTTTGATCCCTTCAATAATTTTGGTTGGGATATGACTACCATATTCTATAACTTTCCATAAATCAATATCAATACTTTTTAGAAATGCCCTCATTCTAATTTTCCAATAGATATAATCATTTTCATCAAAACAAGGAGGTTTATCATTGGGTTGTCCTTCTAAGTGGGTGATACTACCATTGTTGGCCATGATCGTACTCTAAGACGATTAAGTCCTTTAATTAGAGTTAGGCTCTGATACCAATTGTTGCCCAAGAATTGACTCTAGAGGGGGGGTGAATAGAGTCAATGCCAAACAATGGATAATTTTCGCAATATATAGAAATACAATTTCTATTCAACAATTTAAGTAATTATGTAATAATCAAGATATGAGATCAAGATATGGAATAAGCAATTAAAGCATAATTATAAGAGAGATAAGGGAAGAGAAATTTGCAAACAACAACACGGCGATTTTTGCGAGGTTCGGAAACTCCTACTCCTCGGCTCAAGATCCCTCTTGAGACTTCCCAAACCAATATAGCTTCTCCTTGCGGGTGGAGAGCAAACCTTTACATGAAGCAAGACCTTGCTTCTTTTCCTTGCTAGGAGAACACCCTTCTCCTAGGCTTCTTTTGGGTCACACCAACCCTTACAAGTTTGTAGAAAAGATTGTAATTGAAATACAAGATTGAGTCTCTCTCAAGATAGATATACAAGTGCAAGCTCACAAGAAATATCTCTCAAAGATTAATGTACAAACTTTAGCTCTTAACTAGAGTATATATGAATATAAGTGAAGCTCAAACTCTATAAATGATATGAATGAGAGAAGATGATATAAGTGAAGAATGTAAGCTTTTATAATCTCTCAAGTGAATAATAGAGCAAAAAACTCTATGAAGATTAAAGCAAGAGCAAAAGCCCTTTTAATCTCTGCCAGAATCTCTCAAGATAGAATAAGAGTGAATGAGAGAGATGAGAAGATGAGAGAACAAAAGCTCTCTTGAAATGTAATATTATGTCTCTCAAAATGGTGGTCTGTCTACTTCAGCAAAATGAGCCTTCCTTAAATAGACAGCCGTAGCTTAATATGTCTGTTAGAAGTAGTTGGAAGACTTAAATGCAGAAAAGTGCCGTTGTAGATTCAAATAACTTAGAAGAGCCGGCTCTACAAAAAATTGGAGGAGGCTCCAATAAATGGGAGGCGGCTCCAATAACTGGGAGGCGGCTCCAATTCACAAAATGCATTCTACGACACACAATTTGGCTACTGGAGTGCAAAGAGGCGGCTCCTATAATTGGGAGGCGGCTCCAATAAAAATGGGAGGCGGCTTCAATTGATAAAATGTGCTTGCTTTAGTTTTCATGGAGGCAACACCTTGTTTTGGATTTTGACAGAAAATGGCATGACTTCAAATGGACATAACTCAGTCCATGAAACTCCAAATGAGGTGAAATTTAAGTCTAAATTTATTGCCTTGAAGTCAGCTTTCTAAATCCACTGGCCTTGGTCAAAAATTGAAAACACAGAAGAAGTTATGGCTATTTAAGTGCAACCTGGTCAGAATTTTCGCAGAGCAGAATCATGTATTTTGTGAAGCTCATATCTCAGTCATTTTTAATCCAATTTAGGTGAAATTTGAGTCTAAACTTAAGGGATAGAAGTCAGCTTTCTAATTCCACTGGCCTTATGTAAAAATTCCAACTACACAAATAGTTATAGCATTTTGAGTACAAGCTGGTCTGGAAATTTTCTAGGCTGAAAATTGCTTCTTTTGAGATATTCATTTTTCTAGCACCTAGGACTTTGATGAATGATTCAATTTAGTTCAAGGCCTGTTTCTAGGAGTCTAGGGACATATGAAGATGTTAAATTTCAAGTTCATTGTGTCCTAGAGTCGTTTACTAAATTATGGCAACAAAGGCTTTAAAGATGAAATATTAAGTTCAATGCCTTTTCCTTTTCTTTCTAGACACCAAAGTAAATCTTATGATTAATGTGCATGGTCCTAGCATTTCTAGCTCAAGTTGCGAGTTCTTTCAAAGCTTATGCAAGCTTGAACTAACCCTTTCTTAGCAAAGACTTCATATGACAATATCTATGAATGAAGTGCAAAGTCTATTACTAAGGATATAAGAAAATGTGAATGATGATAATATGCATGATCCTATAGAGATGAGCTTCAAATGGATTCATAAATACTTTGACATTGAATCCAAAACACTCACCATCCTATCTACCCCTTTTCTTCATGCGTTGTCTATGATCGTTTAGGCTTGAGGTAGTATTGCTTTTTTTCTTCCTTTGAGTTGCTTTCTTGCTCATTGAAGTCCAAGCTACCTTTGGACATTGCATTTTGTTCCTTGCAACTTCATGTCTTCATTGTATCCATTTCTCTCCTTTATGTGATCTTGAGTAATGGAATACTTTGAATGATCTTTGGTGCTTTATTGAGGTTATTCTTTGAATGTGAATAATCTATATAACACTCAATGTAAACATTAGTCCTTGAACACCATTAATGGTTTGTTATCATCAAAACACCTAGATTGTCATTGGATGAAATCCTTAAGGTCAACAATCTCCCCCTTTTTGATGATGACAAAACATTGATGTGTTCATAAGCAAATGGAGTAGCATTTGAAAAATGCTCCCCCTATCAAAGTGCATTCATTGAACATGGCATGCTTGATATATCATAAATCATTTTAGATCATTTAACACATCACATTTCTCTCCCCCTTTGGCATCTCATAAAGGTGGGAGGTCAAAACATCTTCTTTTAGTATTGATCATTTAGCATAGAGAATTGACATGGTGACGTAATGATAATCAAGAATTGGCAGTAGTAGTTGTTACTATAATATGTTTTAGGATGACACATATAAACAATTATATCATAAGAGGCCAATTTCATTGACAACATGAGTTCGAATCATCATTTAAGGTTCATGTCATATACAAAAGTATACATAATCAAACATGAAACAAAAATGAAGCATAAACTAGAATAAGCCTAAAGGCAAACAACCTTTTAGAGGCAAATTTTAGAACTCAAGACTACTTCTACCCTAATATATTTCTTCACATTTGATATCCTCAAGAAAGAGGGAAATATCATCAAAATCATGAAAGTTCATAGGAATGAATATAATGACCAATAAGTCATTTTAAGACATGTTTAACAAAATACACGATAAGTCCTTTAAGCTTAGTATAACATGTAATATTCATTCACAAGAGATTACTAATAATCTCCCCCTATCAATATGCTTCCCTTTACATCATATATTATTCAAAGATTATGCAACTAATTGAACAATGAAGCAATGTATTTCAAAATAAGTGCACAATAGCCTTTTCTTCTTCAAAACCCTCAACTTCACCTCTCAAGGGTAAGTTTGTAATTTAGCCTCTAGGACCACCCAAACACTGCTCCCCCAGTCTTCAATATGCCAAATACACTTGCTTATAAATTCAGAACAAATTATATAGCAAGGTATGATATATATTAAGCTCACAGCAGCACTATTAGAACCAAAAACCACAAATCTTAGTTTTATCAAGCACTGCCTTAGAAGACACAAACACTTCAACAACCAAGGACTCCCTCAGCTTGAAAATAATGAATTAAAATTTTTCTATAGCTAAGACAAATTATATCAACAAGGGCTTAACACTGCAGCTAATAAAATAACAAAATAATAACTCACAGCAGGTGCAATTTGCTACACCTGTAACTTTACGGTTTGAGGGGTAAAATAGTCAACTTCTCTTTTGTCAAAGGTTCCCTCAGCTTGACATAGATGAAATACACTTATACTGAAGCTTGGACATAATTTAGGATCAATGAATCAAACAATTTATAGCACAAAAAGGGCAGCAAACAACAGCTTGCAGCAGGTGAATTTGCTGCACCTGTTTCCTTTAGGTTTTAGATGGCAAATCTATAATTTCGTGGCTGGTCCTTCTTGAATTTAGCTCCCACAGCTGAATTTCATCATATAACACTTGCTCACATCATTGCCTCTCAGATTATAGCAAGGTTTCATCACTATAAAGCCCAAAATCAGCATATATACCAGATTTTTGCTGCAGCACTGTTATAAGGGTATTTTTGGCTTTTCACCACTTCAAAATCTTGGATTATGGTTATCTCAAGTGTATATTAACTATATATTCATGCTCAAATGAGTAGCGCAACAATCACAGTAATATAATGCATTTTCAACATCCAAACCAGCCTTGCAAAACTACTACAAGCTAAAACATGTGTGGTTCAAGGTACAAAACTAGTGTAGGTTACTCCTTAGTTCAAAACTCAACATTGATAGCCGTCAAACAACATTTTAATCATGCTCAGATGTTTAAAAATCATAGCATAGCAAGATTAGGACAATATATACTCAGCTCCAGAAACTTAAACCAGAAAATAACCAAAGCTTGAGGTTTGAGATATAGAAAATACCAGCTGCAATATGTAGTCCTAAGCCCCTCCAACAGTTGTATATCACCAAGTTATGTGTGCTCAGATTTTGTTCAACCTTTAGAAGTGTCCACAGTAAAATTTGAATCACCTCAGCCTCTCTTTTCACAAGAAAATCAGCACCAATCAGCATTACTATTCATCTTCAAACTGTACACGCATGCTAGAGCTATACGCAGATCAAATTCATCTCTCTTGGCAGATTAAACACTCAGAAAAATATCTTTCTTTGGTCCCTCGAGTGTTCTTCATGTCAGCTCACTTTCAATTGAAATGCTCAAAACAAGATGAAGCCCCAAGTCAGTTTTGCTCTCTAGAATTTCAGGTGAGAACTCACATGATGAAGTGCCGAGAGTAATAAAAAGAGATTTAGTTGATTGGAGCCGGCTCAAGGAAAATTGGAGCCGGCTCTTTGGAGCTTTTGAGAGATCCCGAGACGTAATGTTTGTATGCAGGTTTGGGGAGCCGGCTCATGAATTTTGTTGATCTGGCTCTAGAGATACCGAGAGTTAGGATTTGTGATTTTCTTGGATGCAGGTTGGAGAGGCGGCTCTTGAATGAGATGATCCGGCTCTTGTTTTCTATAAAGGCGGCTCTTATTTAGATTGGAGCCAGCTCTGAAGCTGCTACTTCACTGCATGACATTCTGCTCTGTGATCATTCCAATTTCTCTTCTGAGTAGACAGAATCTCTCCTCTTGGAGTGGTTTTGTGAAGATGTCAGCTAATTGCTTTTCAGTAGTCACAAATATAAGATCAATATTGCCCTTAGAAACAAGATCCCTAAGAAAATGGTATCTAATTTCTATATGCTTTGTCCTTGAATGCTGAATAAGATTTTTAGAAAAGCATATTACACTTGAATTATTACATTAGTCATTTAAGCTAGAACAAATTGTTATTTGAATAACTTATTCCCAAGACTAAATTGTCAAATAGATATATGAATTTTATTTTTATGATACTTAAGGAGTTTTAATCCTTAGAAGAATTCATGTTTACTCAACATGCTAAGTTAAATCATTTTGCATGCTAGTGGTAAACATCTTTGCGTAAATCATGAATGTTGATTCAAGGATAAAATTTAAGTGCAATCAACATATTTTCAGCAATGGTTTTGAAAGCTATAATATACGAAGATATTAAGTTTGTTTCAAAAGCCATCATTCTTTAGAAAACAACAAAGCCTTTTGAAAGGAGCTCTAGGAGCTTAATTTTAAACACATAGGCTAGAGATCCTTTTAAACATGTAGTGCAATTTAAATCCGTGTGGTTTATTTTTAGAGACCTTTGAATTTAAAGTTACTTAAAAATGCATTTGATAAAAATCATTTCATGCAAAAACATATAGCATTTTTTTTCCTTTAATCATAGTCACATGTGCACAAAGTCATTCATTCAATTCCTTCTTCAAGGTTGAAGACTTGGAGAGATACTCTAGCCTAGTTGCCAATGATGACACACGTTAACTATCATGATGTGAATGAAAAGAAACATAGATAAAACATTTAAGATCATAAAAGCATATAGATGACTTTTTATACATTGCCACTTTAATACATTTGATAAGGTTCACATGAAATAGTATTGATGGTCTACATTAGATAATGTATGCTTTCATTTGATGGCATATCTTCTAATAAATCTTTCACAAAGATTTGGCAAAGTTAATCTAAAGATCATTTGAAAGATGGAGAATCATTTTATGTTAGCATGTTCATAACTCATATGCCAAAACAAACTACTTTTATGCAAAATATCAATACATAGACATTTTTTGTATCTATTAGGAACAAGTAGCATATCAAGAGCATCATGCTTAGAATTTCATGATTGAATTCTTCATATAAAAGCATATTAATGAGAAAGGAATTAGTTACCCATGATACTAACTTCATTAGCTTGGTGGTAGTTTCTCAGAGTGATGCATCCTTTCCATTTTGTGATTGAGAAATTCTTGGCATGATATTTCTTTTGTGCTCTAGGCACCAACTTGAGAATCCACTTACCCTTGCCCTTGAAGGTGTTCGCAAGAGTGATGCTTCCTTCATAATCCTTAAATGATGCCCTTAAGTAACCCTATAAGAAAGGGATGCATATTCTTCTTTTGGTACCCAAAGTTTCTTGGGTCCATATGAGTTAGGCAATGGAACATAAGTTCCTTTTGGAACCCAAATCTTCTTTGACCTCAACTTCTTTCTAAATGGACAATCATGAATCTTATGTCCTAATCTTTTACAATAATTGCATTTAGAGGATTGGGTACCATTCTTGACAAAGTGATCATTCAAAGGCCTTTTTATTCTTAACAAACATGCATCTTTAGTGTGAGGATCATATTGTATCTCATTTTTTAAAAAGACATCTCTTTGATTTCTAAGTATAGTACTCAAATTCTCTTTTTCTTTGGTAAGCTTTGCTAACATGTCATTTTGATCATGAATTATTTTCTTTAAAGACTCATTTTCGGGAAAAAGATCAATTGATGAAGATTCTTTAGAAAATACACATTTCATTTCATTTTTCAATGACTCATTTTCAATTTGAATCTTTTCTAATTTTTGCACAAGATGATGATTTTCCTTTTTCAAAAAGTCCTTTTCTATTTGAACTTTTTCATGTCTTTGTATGATATCATGGTTTTCCTTTTTAAAGGAAGCACATTTTACAAGCATATTTTCTAGCACACCTTGTAACTCTTTAAACGCATCAAGTAATTCATTGTGCTCATCAACTAATTCATTATAGGAAGTTTCTAAATCAAAGGATTCATGATTAGAATTTACCTCATCTTCATTGGCCATGAGACAATGATTAACCAACTCTTTGATGTTACTTGCTTCTTTGGTAGAAGCTTGGAGAGCTATACTCTTCTTTTGCATTTCATCACTTTCTTCACTATATGTGGATGAGTTAGTTCTACCAATAACATTCAAATGATTAGTAATGTTAGTAAAACTACAATGCATCTCATTTATGCAAGAGGGTTCATTTATATTTGATTCATTATCATGACTTGATCCAACATAGGCTAATTCAAGTAAGTCCCAAATTTCTTTAGCCCTTTTACAAAAGATAACTTTATTGAATTCATTTTTGCTTAATGCACAATAAAGATAACATATGGCTAAATCATTACATTTAACTAATCTATGGTCATTTTCATCCCATTCCTCTTTCGATTTAGGAATTTTGATCCCTTCAATAATTTTGGTTGGGATATGACTACCATATTCTATAACTTTCCATAAATCAATATCAATACTTTTTAGAAATGCCCTCATTCTAATTTTCCAATAGATATAATCATTTTCATCAAAACAAGGAGGTTTATCATTGGGTTGTCCTTCTAAGTGGGTGATACTACCATTGTTGGCCATGATCGTACTCTAAGACGATTAAGTCCTTTAATTAGAGTTAGGCTCTGATACCAATTGTTGCCCAAGAATTGACTCTAGAGGGGGGGTGAATAGAGTCAATGCCAAACAATGGATAATTTTCGCAATATATAAAAATACAATTTCTATTCAACAATTTAAGTAATTATGCAATAATCAAGATATGAGATCAAGATATGGAATAAGCAATTAAAGCATAATTATAAGAGAGATAAGGGAAGAGAAATTTGCAAACAACAACACGGCGACTTTTGCGAGGTTCGGAAACTCCTACTCCTCGGCTCAAGATCCCTCTTGAGACTTCCCCAACCAATATAGCTTCTCCTTGCGGGTGGAGAGCAAACCTTTACATGAAGCAAGAACTTGCTTCTTTTCCTTGCTAGGAGAACACCCTTCTCCTAGGCTTCTTTTGGGTCACACCAACCCTTACAAGTTTGTAGAAAAGATTGTAATTGAAATACAAGATTGAGTCTCTCTCAAGATAGATATACAAGTGCAAGCTCACAAGAAATATCTCTCAAAGATTGATGTACAAACTTTAGCTCTTAACTAGAGTATATATGAATATAAGTGAAGCTCAAACTCTATAAATGATATGAATGAGAGAAGATGATATAAGTGAAGAATGTAAGCTTTTATAATCTCTCAAGTGAATAATAGAGCAAAAAACTCTATGAAGATTAAAGCAAGAGCAAAAGCCCTTTTAATCTTTGCTAGAATCTCTCAAGATAGAATAAGAGTGAATGAGAGAGATGAGAAGATGAGAGAACAAAAGCTCTCTTGAAATGTAATATTATGTCTCTCAAAATGGTGGTCTGTCTGCTTCAGCAAAATGAGCCTTCCTTAAATAGACAGTCGTAGCTTAATATGTCTGTTAGAAGTAGTTGGAAGACTTAAATGCAGAAAAGTGCCGTTGTAGATTCAAATAACTTAGAAGTGCCGGCTCTACAAAAAATTGGAGGAGGCTCCAATAAATGGGAGGCGGCTCCAATAACTAGCAGGCGGCTCCAATTCACAAAATGCATTCTACGACACACAATTTGGCTACTGGAGTGCAAAGAGGCGGCTCCTATAATTGGGAGGCGGCTCCAATAAAAATGGGAGGCGGCTCCAATTGATAAAATGTGCTTGCTTTAGTTTTCATGGAGGCAACACCTTATTTTGGATTTTGACAGAAAATAGCATGACTTCAAATGGACATAACTCAGTCCATGAAACTCCAAATGAGGTGAAATTTAAGTCTAAATTTATTGCCTTGAAGTCAGCTTTCTAAATCCACTGGCCTTGCTCAAAAATTCCAAACACAGAAGAAGTTATGGCTATTTAAGTCCAACCTGGTCAGAATTTTCGCAGAGCAGAATCATGTATTTTGTGAAGCTCATATCTCAGTCATTTTTAATCCAATTTAGGTGAAATTTGAGTCTAAACTTAAGGGCTCGAAGTCAGCTTTCTAATTCCACTGGCCTTATGTAAAAATTCCAACTACACAAATAGTTATAGCATTTTGAGTGCAAGCTGATCTGGAAATTTTCTAGGCCGAAAATTGCTTCTTTTGAGATATTCATTTTTCTAGCACCTAGGACTTTGATGAATGATTCAATTTAGTTCAAGGCCTATTTCTAGGAGTCTAGGGACATATGAAGATGTTAAATTTCAAGTTCATTGTGTCCTAGAGTCGTTTACTAAATTATGGCAACAAAGGCTTTAAAGATGAAATATTAAGTTCAATGCCTGTTCCTTTTCTTTCTAGACACCAAAGTAAATCTTATGATTAATGTGCATGGTCCTAGCATTTCTAGCTCAAGTTGCGAGTTCTTTCAAAGCTTATGCAAGCTTGAACTAACCCTTTCTTAGCAAAGACTTCATATGACAATATCTATGAATGAAGTGCAAAGTCTATTACTAAGGATATAAGAAAATGTGAATGATGATAATATGCATGATCCTATAGAGATGAGCTTCAAATGGATTCATAAATACTTTGACATTGAATCCAAAACACTCACCATCCTATCTACCCCTTTTCTTCATGCGTTGTCTATGATCGTTTAGGCTTGAGGTAGTATTGCTTTCTTTCTTCCTTTCAGTTGCTTTCTTGCTCATTGAAGTCCAAGCTACCTTTGGACATTGCATTTTGTTCCTTGCAACTTCATGTCTTCATTGTATCCATTTCTCTCCTTTATGTGATCTTGAGTAATGGAATACTTTGAATGATCTTTGGTGCTTTATTGAGGTTATTCTTTGAATGTGAATAATCTATATAACACTCAATGTAAACATTAGTCCTTGAACACCATTAATGGTTTGTTATCATCAAAACACCTAGATTGTCATTAGATGAAATCCTTAAGGTCAACAATCTCCCCCTTTTTGATGATGACAAAACATTGATGTGTTCATAAGCAAATGGAGTAGCATTTGAAAAATGCTCCCCCTATCAAAGTGCATTCATTGAACATGGCATGCTTGATATATCATAAATCATTTTAGATCATTTAACACATCACATTTCTCTCCCCCTTTGGCATCTCAAAAAGGTGGGAGGTCAAAACATCTTCTTTTAGTATTGATCATTTAGCATAGAGAATTGACATGGTGACGTAATGATAATCAAGAATTGGCAGTAGTAGTTGTTACTATAATATGTTTTAGGATGAAACATATAAACAATTATATCAGAAGAGGCCAATTTCATTGACAACATGAGTTCGAATCATCATTTAAGGTTCATGTCATATACAAAAGTATACATAATCAAACATGAAACAAAAATGAAGCATAAACTAGAATAAGCCTAAAGGCAAACAACCTTTTAGAGGCAAATTTTAGAACTCAAGACTACTTCTACCCTAATATATTTCTTCACATTTGATATCCTCAAGAAAGAGGGAAATATCATCAAAATCATGAAAGTTCATAGGAATGAATATAATGACCAATAAGTTATTTTAAGACATGTTTAACAAAATACACGATAAGTCCTTTAAACTTAGTATAACATGTAATATTCATTCACAAGAGATTACTAATAATCTCCCCCTATCAATATGCTTCCATTTACATCATATATTATTCAAAGATTATGCAACTAATTGAACAATGAAGCAATGTATTTCAAAATAAGTGCATAATAGCCTTTTCTTCTTCAAAACCCTCAACTTCACCTCTCAAGGGTAAGTTTGTAATTTAGCCTCTAGGACCACCCAAACACTGCTCCCCCAGTCTTCAATATGCCAAATACACTTGCTTATAAATTCAGAACAAATTATATAGCAAGGTATGATATATATTAAGCTCACAGCAGCACTATTAGAACCAAAAACCACAAATCTTAGTTTTATCAAGCACTGCCTTAGAAGACACAAACACTTCAACAACCAAGGACTCCCTCAGCTTGAAAATAATGAATTAAAATTTTTTTATAGCTAAGACAAATTATATCAACAAGGGTTTAACACTGCAGCTAATAAAATAACAAAATAATAACTCACAGCAGGTGCAATTTGCTACACCTGTAACTTTATGGTTTGAGGGGTAAAATAGTCAACTTCTCTTTTGTCAAAGGTTCCCTCAGCTTGACATAGATGAAATACACTTATACTGAAGCTTGGACATAATTTAGGATCAATGAATCAAACAATTTATAGCACAAAAAGGGCAGCAAACAACAGCTTGCAGCAGGTGAATTTACTGCACCTGTTTCCTTTAGGTTTTAGAGGGCAAATCTATAATTTCGTGGTTGGTCCTTCTTGAATTTAGCTCCCACAGCTGAATTTCATCATATAGCACTTGCTCACATCATTGCCTCTTAGATTATAGCAAGGTTTCATCACTATAAAGCCCAAAATCAGCATATATACCAGATTTTTGCTGCAGCACTGTTATAAGGGTATTTTTGGCTTTTCACCACTTCAAAATTTTGGATTATGGTTCTCTCAAGTGTATATTAACTATATATTCATGCTCAAATGAGTAGCACAACAATCACAGTAATATAATGCATTTTCAACATCCAAACCAGCCTTGCAAAACTACTACAAGCTAAAACATGTGTGGTTCAAGGTACAAAACTAGTGTAGGTCACTCCTTAGTTCAAAACTCAACATTGATAGCCTTAAAACAACATTTTAATCATGCTCAGATGTTTAAAAATCATAGCATGGCAAGATTATGACAATATATACTCAGCTCCAGAAACTTAAACCAGAAAATAACCAAAGCTTGAGGTTTGAGATATAGAAAATACCAGCTGCAATATGTAGTCCTAAGCCCCTCCAACAGTTGTATATCACCAATTTATGTGTGCTCAGATTTTGTTCAACCTTTAGAAGTGTCCACAGCAAAATTTGAATCACCTCAGCCTCTCTTTTCACAAGAAAATCAGCACCAATCAGCATTACTATTCATCTTCAAACTGTACACGCATGCTAGAGCTATACGCAGATCAAATTCATCTCTCTTGGCAGATTAAACACTCAGAAAAATATCTTTCTTTGGTCCCTCGAGTGTTCTTCATGTCAGCTCACTTTCAATTGAAATGCTCAAAACAAGATGAAGCCCCAAGTCAGTTTTGCTCTCTAGAATTTCAGGTGAGAACTCACATGATGAAGTGCCGAGAGTAATAAAAAGAGATTTAGTTGATTGGAGCCGGCTCAAGGAAAATTGGAGCCGGCTCTTTTGAGCTTTTGAGAGATCCCGAGACGTAATGTTTGTATGCAGGTTTGGGGAGCCGGCTCATGAATTTTGTTGATCCGGCTCTAGAGATACCGAGAGTTAGGATTTGTGATTTTCTTGGATGCAGGTTGGAGAGGCGGCTCTTGAATGAGATGATCCGGCTCTTGTTTTCTATAGAGGCGGCTCTTATTTAAATTGGAGCCGGCTCTGTAGCTGCTACTTCACTGCATGACATTCTGCTATGTGATCATTCCAATTTCTCTTCTGAGTAGACAGAATCTCTCCTCTTGGAGTGGTTTTGTGAAGATGTCAACTAATTGCTTTTCAGTAATCACAAATATAAGATCAATATTGCCCTTAGAAACATGATCCCTAAGAAAATGGTATCTAATTTCTATATGCTTTGTCCTTTAATGCTGAATAGGATTTTTAGAAAAGCATATTACACTTGAATTATTACATTAGTCATTTAAGCTAGAACAAATTGTTATTTGAATAACTTATTCCCAAGACTAAATTGTCAAATAGATATTTGAATTTTATTTTTATGATACTTAAGGAGTTTTAATCCTTAGAAGAATTCATGTTTACTCAACATGCTAAGTTAAATCATTTTGCATGCTAGTGGTAAACATCTTTGTGTAAATCATGAATGTTGATTCAAGGATAAAATTTAAGTGCAATCAACATATTTTCAGCAATGGTTTTGAAAGCTATAATATACGAAGATATTAAGTTTGTTTCAAAATCCATCATTCTTTAGAAAACCACAAAGCCTTTTGAAAGGAGCTCTAGAAGCTTATTTTTAAACACATAGGCTAGAGATCCTTTTAAACATGTAGTGCAATTTAAATCCGTGTGGTTTATTTTTAGAGACCTTTGAATTTAAAGTTACTTAAAAATGCATTTGATAAAAATCATTTCATGCAAAAACATATAGCATTTTTTTTCCTTTAATCATAGTCACATGTGCACAAAGTCATTCATTCAATTCCTTCTTCAAGGTTGAAGACTTGGAGAGATATTCTAGCCTAGTTGCCAATGATGACACACGTTAACTATCATGATGTGAATGAAAAGAAACATAGATAAAACATTTAAGATCATAAAAGCATATAGATGACTTTTTATACATTGCCACTTTAATACATTTGATAAGGTTCACATGAAATAGCATTGATGGTCTACATTAGATAATGTATGCTTTCATTTGATGGCATATCTTCCAATAAATCTTTCACAAAGATTTGGCAAAGTTAATCTAAAGATCATTTGAAAGATGGAGAATCATTTTATGTTAGCATGTTCATAACTCATATGCCAAAACAAACTACTTTTATGCAAAATATCAATACATAGACATTTTTGTATCTATTAGGAACAAGTAGCATATCAAGAGCATCATGCTTAGAATTTCATGATTGAATTCTTCATATAAAAGCATATTAATGAGAAAGGAATTAGTTACCCATGATACTAACTTCATTAGCTTGGTGGTAGTTTCTCAGAGTGATGCATCCTTTCCATTTTGTGATTGAGAAATTCTTGGCATGATATTTCTTTTGTGCTCTAGGCACCAACTTGAGAATCCACTTGTCTTTGCCCTTGAAGTTGTTCCCAAGAGTGATGCTTCCTTCATAATCCTTAAATAATGCCCTTAAGTAACCCTATAAGAAAGGGTTGTATATTCTTCTTTTGGTACCCAAAGTTTCTTGGGTCCATATGAGTTAGGCAATGGAACATAAGTTCCTTTTGGAACCCAAATCTTCTTTGACCTCAACTTCTTTCTAAATGGACAATCATGAATCTTATGTCCTAATCTTTTACAATAATTGCATTTAGAGGATTGGGTACCATTCTTGACAAAGTGATCATTCAAAGGCCTTTTTATTCTTAACAAACATGCATCTTTAGTGTGAGGATCATATTGTATCTCATTTTTTAAAAAGACATCTCTTTGATTTCTAAGTATAGTACTCAAATTCTCTTTTTCTTTGGTAAGCTTTGTTAACATGTCATTTTGATCATGAATTATTTTCTTTAAAGACTCATTTTCGGGAAAAAGATCAATTGATGAAGATTCTTTAGAAAATACACATTTCATTTCATTTTTCAATGACTCATTTTCAATTTGAATCTTTTCTAATTTTTGCACAAGATGATGATTTTCCTTTTTTAAAAAGTCATTTTCTATTTGAACTTTTTCATGTCTTTGAATGATATCATGGTTTTCCTTTTTAACGGAAGCACATTTTACAAGCATATTTTCTAGCACACCTTGTAACTCTTTAAACGCATCAAGTAATTCATTATGCTCATCAACTAATTCATATAAGGAAGTTTCTAAATCAAAGGATTCATGATTAGAATTTACCTCATCTTCATTGGCCATGAGACAATGATTAACCAACTCTTTGATGTTACTTGCTTCTTTGGTAGAAGCTTGGAGAGCTATACTCTTGTTTTGCATTTCATCACTTTCTTCACTATAGGTGGATGATTTAGTTCTACCAATAACATTCAAATGATTAGTAATGTTAGTAAAACTACAATGCATCTCATTTATGTAAGAGGGTTCATTTATATTTGATTCATTATCATGACTTGATCCAACATAGGCTAATTCAAGTAAGTCCCAAATTTCTTTAGCCGTTTTACAAAAGATAACTTTATTGAATTCATTTTTGCTTAATGCACAATAAAGATAACATATGGCTAAATCATTACATTTAACTAATCTATGGTCATTTTCATCCCATTCCTCTTTCGATTTAGGAATTTTGATCCCTTCAATAATTTTGGTTGGGATATGACTACCATATTCTTTAACTTTCCATAAATCAATATCAATACTTTTTAGAAATGCCCTCATTCTAATTTTCCAATAGATATAATCATTTTCATCAAAACAAGGAGGTTTATCATTGGGTTGTCCTTCTAAGTGGGTGATACTACCATTGTTGGCCATGATCGTACTCTAAGACGATTAACTCCTACTCCTCGGCTCAAGATCCCTCTTGAGACTTCCCAAACCAATTTAGCTTCTCCTTGCGGGTGGAGAGCAAACCTTTACATGAAGCAAGAACTTGCTTCTTTTCCTTGCTAGGAGAACACCCTTCTCCTAGGCTTCTTTTGGGTCACACCAACCCTTACAAGTTTGTAGAAAAGGTTGTAATTGAAATACAAGATTGAGTCTCTCTCAAGATAGATATACAAGTGCAAGCTCACAAGAAATATCTCTCAAAGATTGATGTACAAACTTTAGCTCTTAACTAGAGTATATATGAATATAAGTGAAGCTCAAACTCTATAAATGATATGAATGAGAGAAGATGATATAAGTGAAGAATGTAAGCTTTTATAATCTCTCAAGTGAATAATAGAGCAAAAAACTCTATGAAGATTAAAGCAAGAGCAAAAGCCCTTTTAATCTTTGCTAGAATCTCTCAAGATAGAATAAGAGTGAATGAGAGAGATGAGAAGATGAGAGAACAAAAGCTCTCTTGAAATGTAATATTATGTCTCTCAAAATGGTGGTCTGTCTGCTTCAGCAAAATGAGCCTTCCTTAAATAGACAGCCGTAGTTTAATATGTCTGTTAGAAGTAGTTGGAAGACTTAAATGCAGAAAAGTGCCGTTGTAGATTCAAATAACGTAGAAGAGCCGGCTTTACGAAAAATTGGAGGAGGCTCCAATAAATGGAGGCGGCTCCAATAACTGGGAGGCGGCTCCAATTCACAAAATGCATTCTACGACACACAATTTGGCTACTGGAGTGCAAAGAGGCGGCTCCTATAATTGGGAGGCGGCTCCAATAAAAATGGGAGGCGGCTCCAATTGATAAAATGTGCTTGCTTTAGTTTTCATGGAGGCAACACCTTGTTTTGGATTTTGACAGAAAATGGCATGACTTCAAATGGACATAACTCAGTCCATGAAACTCCAAATGAGGTGAAATTTAAGTCTAAATTTATTGCCTTGAAGTCAGCTTTCTAAATCCACTGGCCTTGCTCAAAAATTCCAAACACAGAAGAAGTTATGGCTATTTAAGTGCAACCTGGTCAGAATTTTCGCAGAGCAGAATCATGTATTTTGTGAAGCTCATATCTCAGTCATTTTTAATCCAATTTAGGTGAAATTTGAGTCTAAACTTAAGGGCTCGAAGTCAGCTTTCTAATTCCACTGGCCTTATGTAAAAATTCCAACTACACAAATAGTTATAGCATTTTGAGTGCAAGCTGGTCTGGAAATTTTCTAGGCTAAAAATTGCTTCTTTTGAGATATTCATTTTTCTAGCACCTAGGACTTTGATGAATGATTCAATTTAGTTCAAGGCCTGTTTCTAGGAGTCTAGGGACATATGAAGATGTTAAATTTCAAGTTTATTGTGTCCTAGTGTCGTTTACTAAATTATGGCAACAAAGGCTTTAAAGATGAAATATTAAGTTCAATGCCTTTTCCTTTTCTTTCTAGACACCAAAGTAAATCTTATGATTAATGTGCATGGTCCTAGCATTTCTAGCTCAAGTTGCGAGTTCTTTCAAAGCTTATGCAAGCTTGAACTAACCCTTTCTTAGCAAAGACTTCATATGACAATATCTATGAATGAAGTGCAAAGTCTATTACTAAGGATATAAGAAAATGTGAATGATGATAATATGCATGATCCTATAGAGATGAGCTTCAAATGGATTCATAAATACTTTGACATTGAATCCGAAACACTCACCATCCTATCTACCCCTTTTCTTCATGCATTGTCTATGATCGTTTAGGCTTGAGGTAGTATTGCTTTCTTTCTTCCTTTGAGTTGCTTTCTTGCTCATTGAAGTCCAAGCTACCTTTGGACATTGCATTTTGTTCCTTGCAACTTCATGTCTTCATTGTATCCATTTCTTTCCTTTATGTGATCTTGAGTAATGGAATACTTTGAATGATCTTTGGTGCTTTATTGAGGTCATTCTTTGAATGTGACTAATCTATATAACACTCAATGTAAACATTAGTCCTTAAACACCATTAATGGTTTGTTATCATCAAAACACCTAGATTGTCATTGGATGAAATCCTTAAGGTCAACAAGGACTTAGGAACTTAAGCTTAGCGGTGCCTATGACATTGTTGTCAGAGTTTTGGGACTAACTACCCCAACTCTCACAAGATGCCTGGTTCCCGTAGTGCTTTTGGTGATGATGATTCACGACATTAATGTCATTTGTATCGAGAGGTTTCATGGGTAGACCTAGTGGGGGGCAAGTTATGAATTAGTGCCTTATACTATCTTGCTACCTTACTGACGAGTAAGTGTGGGAGGGTTCTGGTCGCTATTCGTACTGCCACGTTGTCCTTGTTTTGTACTTTAATTTAATTTATGATGATCTTGGAGTTCTTTCTGGGTTGTTTTTGGATCGGCATGATGGTTCATCAGGAGAAATGCTTACGGTTGTTGTCTTCCTTTCCTTTGTCTGGCGTTGGGTTCTGTGAGTGACCTTTGACTTGTCGTGTGGCCGTGTGGTCATTTTTCTTTTGAGAAGTTGTCCAGTCGTAAGCATGTGGGTGCAAATATCATTGGCTTGAGCGTTATCTTTCAGCCTTGGGGTTGTTTTCGTTGCATGTTGTTTGGGGTACTCAGAGATGTACTCTGTAGTTATCCTAGTTTTACCTTTTATTTCATTGGGGCTGGATTTTGGGGACGAAATCCGTTTAAGGTAGGAAGGTTGTAATGACTCGTTCATTTTCTTCCTTTTCCCTTTTTTTTCAAATTTTGCGGATAAATTTTTTCTGTTGTCTTTTTTTTCTGTGGATGGTTTTTTGTCGCTTAGTGTTATCTCGAGTGCTCAGAATTAGTTTCTGAGACTCTTTCATATGAATTGACAACTTCTTTTGAGGACCGAGTCATTTTCGCATTTTTCGTTTTTGGACACTATGCGTTATTTCGTCTTTTCCCTATTCTGTCATTTTCCCTATTTCGTCTTATCTTCGTTTGTCAGTTTTTGGCACAACCTCATTTCTTATGCTCGGAGTTGGTTTTTGACTTCACGTATCCTTATCGTGAGTGGTTTCCACGAAATATATATCTTTACTTTTGCAAGAAAGTACTCTAGTTGCTCCCGGTGCCCATAGGGGCATGGATGCATAAATCTTTGGAATTAATTTCATTTCTTGGGGTGTATTTCATGAATATCTTTTGAAGATATTTTATTTCAGGGGCATTTAAGAAAATATCTTTTGGAAGATATTTTCATTCTGGGGCAATTTCGCAGTTAACCCTTTTTGTAGGGGCCATTGTGCAATTAACGAAAGTTATTGCAAAATGTCTCATCTGGAGCCTGGATCCTCGTATGGGATTCATTTTCAATTTTTGTTGACTCGTAAATTCATAGAATTCCGTTCTGGTCATTTTTCTCTAGTTTCGGAGTTTCTGGACCTAGTTGCCGCTGAACTTGTTCGGGGCATAACTTTCTGCTCGGGACTCAATTTTTAATGTCGTTTCTTCTGTTGTTCATATTTTCTCATTTTGAATCTTTTTTGTTCATAGAGTTTTGCCATTTGAGTGCGTTTGCTCAAAATCCACTTTTCCAAATCCGACAGGGCCCTTTCGGGGCACTTTTTGTGATTTACTATAAATAGGTGCCTTAAAGAAGAAAAATCAGATTTTCTTCTTCTTCCTCCTCTCCTTGCATGACCAAAGGCAGCCATGGATGCCCATGGAGCTATCATCTTCTCTCTCCTTCTTTAACCTACTTTTCCTAAGTGAAAATCCTTCGGCCTTTGCATTTGTTGCTCGCCTCGTCGTGCTTTACCATTACCCTTTATTAGAAACCATTTCTAACCAAATTTTGAGTTTTGGATTTAGGCCAAGTTTGGATTTTCATGGGGCTTCTTGGAGATTCATATTGATCGTGTTGTCCCCGACAAAACCTAGGAGTTTCGTCGGATTCGGAGCCATTTCGTTTTGATGGCTTTTGAGATTTTCATCTCAAATTGAGGTAGTGGGTGTCTTGGGATTATATTTGTGTTGTATTGATGATTATATATGCTTATACAACTTGTATGCATGTTTTGTATAAATCTTGGAATTTAATTTTAATTAATTTATTTGTAAAGGATTTAATGCTTAAGGATATGTATGACTTGGAATTGAATTGTAACATACTAGGAAATTATGCTTGGATATGTTGGTTAACATATATTAAATTTGGCTCATTTGATTAAGAATTACAACTTTTATTTAATATTTATCTTTAGTGAAAGTTTAATTCGCATAGTTGTATCAACCATGAAATCAAGTTGTAATGTGGTATTTAAATAGGCCTTGGTATGTTCTCTAACATAGATTAAATTGAGGGCATTTGGAATTGCTTAAAAATCTAGAGGAAATTAATTAATTAGCTTGATTAATTTTGTTTTAAGTGCTTTAATCACTTAAATTATCATTTGATGTTATATATGTGTTGACCATGACATGTCCTTCAATATATATTAAATTGAGGTTATTTGGGATTAACTTGGAATTTAGAGAATTTAACTATTTATGTCTAATTAAATTCTATTTTATTACTCCATGAATTTAATTGCATTTTGGAAGTTGTTTTTATATTTAAATCATGGATTTGGATTTAGTGTATGTTCACTTGATTACTTTTGAGCATTGGATAACATAGTTGTTACTTTTATATTCATGAGAATATGTTTTTTCTTATTGAATATATTGTTGCTATGTGTAAGGAATTGCACACCTTGTATTTGACATCTTTCATGCCATAGTAGTTGTAGACTTTGAGCATGTATTGTATAAGTTTCCAAAATTGAGTTGTGCTTGGGAAATAGTTGATATCTTGTATATACATGTTGATATATATATAAATACGTTGTTGCACAATTTGTTGATTTTGGAAACTTGGGGATGTTGTTGTTTGACTACGACTAGGACTTGGTTCTAGTACGGGGGATTGTCCCTCTATATAGTCTAGTGCGCACATAGGGAGGTTATGTTTAGGGCTAGTAACCCTAAAGTAATTATGTTGTCGGTCTGATCCGGCGTGACATCCGAGTATCCACTTTATTTGATTTCGTATTTCATTTCAAGTTGATAACTAGATGATATCGTAACTTGTTGTTCTTTGTTTGATTTCCCATTTTAAGTTGTAAGATGTTAACTTTGAGAAATCATGCTTTAAGCGTTGTCTTGGAAGTTCCAATGTTGGTTAAATTGCATCGATATCATAATTTGTGTTTTGATGTTCAAATGTAGTTTAGGAATGATCCTATAGATTCACTTTGAACATAGACGTTAGGTGGCATGACTCACTCTTGTCGTTTTCGTATCTTGGATTTCAAGTTGAAGACTTTGAGAATCTATATCTTTTTGCTTTGTATAACATGTTTCCATGTTGTTTGAATTGCATGAACAATGTGATTATGCTAGAAATGTTTTAAGGTAGCTTAGGATGCTTCTTGAGTCTCATTTTGACATAGACGTTAGGTGGCATGAACCCCTTTAATATGTTTCACCTTAAGGTGATAAAATTGTAAAATGCTAGGTCGATACATGCTCATCTCCTACGAGTAACTTTATGTTACTCACCCCTACGATACTGGGGCATATTTCAGGTACAGGACTCAAGACTTGAAGATTTCATTGCCTTGGATCGTTTGGTAGCTTTATGTATCAAACTTGTATTCTTTGATTCTACGTATGTAAAGTGTACATAAGTACACTCCTTTTAATGCATTTTACATGTATGACATGAGGCCAAAGGCCATTAACTTGAAAGGTTACAAATATGTTTTCTCTTAAACTCAAGTATTGCCATTGTAGCTTATTTGTGAGAAATGGAGGCTTTGTATGCTAAAACTTGTTAATGGAATGTAAAGATGCTTTAGGCCATGTTGGTACATCTATTTTACAATATTGCATGCACTTGCATACTCACTTTAGCAAACAACACCATCCCTGATGAAACAAAAACTCTAAGTAGCATTTTTAGGGAGTTTTACCCTATTCTGTTCCAGGGGCATTTTGGGTATTTCACAGTGCATTTTTTTCATTTTTCCTAGAGAGTCACATAGAAAACTCAATTTTGAGGGGGGTTTCTTCTTTGTGTTTTTCTAGAAAATGCCATCTTGGCCCTCAAAAATCCATATTTGTCCGAAAAATCCTTGCTGCTAGGTTTTACAGATTTTTAGTGTAAATATACTAGGTACTATTTATCGACTTTTTTTTTGAAAAGTGTGACTACCGATCCGAAACTTCCGGAGGTCTTGTGGGTGTATTTTAAGATTGCATTTTCAATTTAGACAATTTAAAAACCTCCCGAAGCCCTATTTCCTTTCTTTGGGCAGCAGCTCGGAGAAATTTTTACCCCCTTGACCAGATTTTCTTGGGGGCATTCTGGGCATTTTACAATACATTTTTTTTGTTTCCATGTATGATTGGGGTAGGAAACTTGATTTTAGGGGGGGTTTCTTCTTTGAGTTTTTCCAGAAAAGTCCGTTTAGATGCCCATTTTTTACTCTCAGTTGCAACAGTAGTGGGTTGACAGCACTGTAGCTGTCACGGCCTTCGTCGGGCCTCTGCGACGTCAATTTTGTTTTTGACCTTTCTCCCTCATCCGGACTCCAAATCAAATGAATTTTTTTTTTGAAATTGATTAATTTTTCATTGTCTATCCAACAGTGTGCTTGGTTGCACCCAGATATTTCTGGATAATTACCAGTTTACCTCTTTTAGCTTTATTACTCGTTTTTCTTTGTTTGTCGTTTCTCCTTCGTCCGGAATCCAAATAATGAAATTCTTGAGTCCATCATGATTAGTTTTTCATTGGCTTCCCAGTGGTGTGCTCGATAGCACTGAATCCACTTTTTTTGCAAAATGACCATTTTGCCCCTAGGTTCTTTTTTGTCCGTTTTTGAAACGACACTTCCGCAATTATTTTCTTTTGGATTCCATGACCTCATTGAGGGTCACATTGGTGTCTTAGAGACGCATTGTATCTCTAGATACCGTTGTTTCACCTGTCATTTCGGCATTTTGGATCCGTTATCGGGTCATCTTTTGGTCATCACTGACGCACCAGGTTTTCAAAACTTGGGCCATCACAGATACCCACAAACATTAAGCTCATTCTCACAAAAGAGACACTAATATTGCAATTAAGTATTGGGAGAAAACTACCTCAAGTATGCAATTTTTCAACCCTTTCCAAGCAATCTCTCAAAATTTCAACATCAAGTAAGCAAGTATGGTCCTTCACACATTAAGAAAATGATCATGCAAATCAAAACAACTCTAAAATCCTTTTTGAGTGGACCGGCATCAAATATGTTGCTATCTAAGCCAACTAAAGAAATGATCACATCCTTACCCTTAAACTAGCACACAAATCTAGTACCGATTATCAAGACAAAGAGTGGACCTTTTATTAAAGCTATATTCATCTAGGTGCGCTTATTCTTTTCACTCAATTTTTTTTATTTAATTTTTTTTATCCTAAGGATCAAAGATGGAAGCATAGTGCAATCTGTTGATCTATTAAGCTTTCTATCGATCCATGAGGTCGAGCGTTAGGTCAATGACTCCCAAACCGGACAGCTTTAGAGCACTAGATGTTCAAACACCCTTAAGGACTTACAAGCTTAAATCAACTAGGCTAAAAATCAAAACAACCTCCATCTAATCATTTCCCACTTCTCACCTTTTGGGAGAAGTCTTCACTTTTTTATTGTTTTTGCAACTTTTTTTTTTTAGTTCAATTATTAACCTAGAGTTTGGGCCCTCCACCTTTTGGCGCGAGAAATTCAGTGCTTGATGAGGCTAGAATCCCAGCTACTTAGTGAAAAAGGGTTTGTTATCCACATTGTCAAGAATGAAAGCTTTCAATGCACTACTAGCCCAATTGGGAGATAACCAATTCAATAATTAATAAAGCATGTACCCCATAAATGAATGCTAGTGTGTGTCTGTGCTAGTGCAGAATCCTAGAGTGAAAAATCAAATCCCTGCCTATGCTAAATTTCTGAAAGACTTATGTACCCAAAAGAGAAAATTAAAAAGCCAAGTCTTAAGGAAAATCTATCTCACTGAGAAAGTCAGTGCAATCATTCAGCACAACACTCTTCGTAAGTTCAAAGATCTTGGTGCTCCTACCATATCTTGCATCATTAGAAACAATGTGATAAATCGCTCACTTCTTGATCTTGGAATGAGTGTTAATCTTCTTCCTTACTCGGTGTATGAACAATTAAGCTTGGGAGAGCTTAAACCCACGTCAATGGTGTTGTAACTTGCTGATCAATCTATGAAGCAACCACATGGGATAATTGAAGATGGTCTTATTAAAGTGGATAAGTTCTATTTTCCAGTTAACTTTCTTGTCCTAGATACAGAACCTGTCCACGATCCCAGTAGATATATTCCTATGATCCTTGGTCGTCCATTCTTAGCTACAACAAATGTTAACATTAACTGTATGACTGGGTCAATGGATATTTCTTTTGGAAACATAAAGCACGAATTAAACATCTTCAATGCCACTCCATATTCCTCAGAGAAAGATGAGTACTCCTTTATTGATGTCATTGATGATGATTCAATCACCTTCTTTCTAACAAAAGATCCTCCTCCTTCGATTTTGAGTCCTCCTTGTCCTTCTTGTGAGTCTTCTCATAAGCTTAAGCCTAAGCCACCACCAGATAAGCTCGAGTATTATTTCTTGGGTTTTGATGGAACCACATTGGTTCCTTCGGTTTCGAATTTCATAATCACCCATATGAATAATTTTGGGATGAGGAAGGTGCTTGAATTGTTGGATACAAGCTAAGCAGTGGTGTACAATCGAGCTAGTGACGTTAAACTTAGTATGTTGTCGAGCTATCGACGTTAAACTTAGCATTTATATGTTTGTACCATATTTATTTTATTTTATTTTAATTTTTCTTTTTAGTTTTTCTAGGTTTTTAGTTTATTTGTGTATTTTTCTTTTATTTTTAGATTAGGTTAGTTTAGGTTAGTTTTGTTTAAAATAAAAAAATTGACTTGTGCATGATATATATATTTGTTTTACTTCATATGCTTGATACTCTGATGTGTGCTATGGGGTGTGATAATTTTGTCAGGTACAAAGGACTAAGTTTGGGGGTGAGGTGACGATTTCATTCCTCTGAGCTATCAATTCATGATCTTTGCTTGTTCGGCGTATTTGGTAATATCTTTCTAACTCTACATCTATTTTTACACATTGAGGACAATGTGTATCTTAAGTTTGGGGGTAAGGCAGTGCTTTTAAAAATTTTGTTGCTGATATATTGTGCACAAGAGGATGCAATTTTACTGTTTAAGCATGATTTTGAGTCTGTTAATTGTTGTGATGTCTCTATTCAGTCTGATGTTGGTTAAAGATGGCTTGTATGTCAAATTTATGTTGAAAAGGAATTTTTGAAGATTTTTTAAATCAGTTGGTGGCCTGTGGTCCACTTTGTCAAGATGATTATTGTTTGATGATTGAGATCTCTGAAATACTTCACTTTGCATATATTCACACTTGCATGAATTATGTGGGGTATAAACTGGAAGTCTTGTTATGTTTTGTGTTAAACTGAGATGAGCAAGTTAATTTGATGATTTTGATAACCAAGGTTTAAAAAAATATATATAAAGAAAGAAAGAATTGGTATGTATGTAATAAATGAAAAAAATTCTTCACCAATGTGAATGAAAGAAAAAAAAAATGAAGAAAAGAAGTAGAAAAGGGTCAAGTTCAGGTCCGTACCTAGATTGCTTGAGTAATTAAGTCCTTAGGAATGTGTTCTAACACCTAATGCCCTAAGACCATCTGGTTTGGGAGTCATTGGCTAAAAGCTCGTTACATAAGAAGTTAAGGTTGCCTAGATTACTTGAGCAATTAGGTCTGTAGGGTGTTTTGGCACTTAATGCCCTAAAATCGTCTGGTTTGGGAGTCACTGGCCGAAAGTTCGTTACATGGGTGATTTTGAAAGCTTAATAGACCTGAGCATTGCACAGTATCCTTTTTGAAAAATACATACCTGAAGAAAAAAAAAATACCTTGGGAATTGGAATTTGAAAAGTTTTCCTGTAAATTGAGGGATAGTATGGAATGAATATAAATATGGATAGTAAGCCACATGTTTAAAATTGTGAGTTCACTATAAAAAGGATTTTGGGGATTGAGATTGTTAAATAAATGATTAAATTGACATGTGAGGACCATGGTTACTAAATTGAGATTGAAGGTTTGAAATTTTTCTTGATTAATATAACTTGTTATACTTATTGTAGTTGACTGATTGACGCATTGCTAAGGCATCTTGAGATGAAAATAGGTTTGAATGAGCTTAACATGCAATTAAGGCACTGATTTGGGAAGTTTGTGGGTATCTTCACTTGAAACCTTCATGAAACTACAACTCGTCCACTACGGGTAACCTAGGGGTTTAAAGGCTTGTTGCATAGGCTAAATGCAACCGTGATTCCCACAAAAGCGGCTTTGTAGTTCTGTATTGCTAAGGGACTAGCAATATGTAAGTTTGGGGGTATGATGAGCGTAGAATATTGCATATTCGAGCCCCTAAATATACGTATGTTAAGACCTAAAGTGATACTTCTATCCATTGTTAGACTAATTTCTATGTATTTCGTGTTTGTAGGTGTTTTCCCAAAAAACAGCTAAAATTGGGGTTTTATGATGAAAAGAATGATAATGAAGTTTACCACGTCATTGCCGGTCATTCAGAGCAAGCCGAGAGTCAAAATGGTGAATTTTGGGAAGAGTTTAAGTTCAGAAGCTCGAGCCTTGCACCTTGAGGCTTGAGCCTTAACTAAGGGTGCTCGAGCCTTAACCCTCAAACTCGAGCATGAGGCGTCGGAAATTAAAGAGTTGATTTTAATTGAAAGGCAAAGCTCCCAGGTCTCGTGCCTTACCTCTAGGATTGAGCACCATCTATTGATGCTCAAGCCTTGAGCTCCAAATGCTCGAGCTTAGAACCTAGTGCTCGAGCCCATAAAGCTTGGACCGAGCAATGTTAAAAGAGTTCAACCCCAAAAATATCCAAAAATATTCTAAGTGTTGGATAAAAAGACGCTACGGAAAATAAATGAAGAAAAGTAGCTAAATGTCAGAGAAAGGATTGAACACCAATTCTTAAAGCTCGAGCATCAATCCAGAGAAGCTCGAGCATTGTTCCTTATACTCGAGCATGGCTGAAAACTCTAAATGGAGTAACTTTTGACTCAGAACTCTAAATGGAGTAAACTTAGCGGCTCTAGAAAGAAAACTCAAAGCCTCACATTTTTGTGTCTAATAGCCATCTCCAAATTTGCACTCTAAATGGGTCAAAATTGCGTTACAAAGTCGAAACAATTTGCTGACAGGTGATGCTCGAGCCTGAACCCAAATGCTCGAGCCTTAATCTCAATGCTCGAGCTTGGGATTCTGAGGCTTGATCCTAGACATCCTGGAAGTCGTAAAAACATGTGAAAATGATCAAAAATCATATTTCCTTATATCCTTATGTGCCTAATTGTTACCAAAAGCCGTAAAACCAATCCAAAAGGGATTGGGACTTGTTCTCCATTATAAAAGAAGAGGAGAAGGCCATAGAAAGGGGATCCATCTCTCATCGATTGCTCTCTCTCATATCTCTCTCTCACGGCGGCTTTTAGGGTTCTAAAGAAGAAGATCCGAAAGGAGTTTTAATGGGCCATGGCAATGAAGACCACAATAACACAGATAATATCTTGCGACGTCATGTGGTGTGCTTTTGTTTTTTCTAGGTCGTAACACCCAAAGTTGCAATGAAAATGTGGCTAAGTTTAAATTTATAAAGAGCCACTACTATCTCTAACTACTAATATAGCTAGGGTGAGTAGGGATCGTCCCAAGGGATTGGGGGCTATGTTAATATGGAAACAAAGTCGGATTAGTAGGTCGAGTGATCAAAAGGTGTTTCAATTTGTTAATTAAACTACAATGTAATTACATTTAATACAAGGCAATTAAAATACATAAAGGGTAGAGTAACAAGAGAGAGAGGTCTTGGGATCAAGAGGTCACCACTAAACATCACCATTCTAGACACTCAATGTATAATGAATGAGGGGGAACATGTGTTGTAATACAAAGAGGTATGATTGATTGAATCAACAAGCATAGATTGACTAATTAAGTATACATTGTCTAGACAACCTAGTGAATAACACAATATATCAAACTAAATCATTATTCCTTCCTTTAAGCTCACAATCAACACAGTACCAAGTTAGAGAATTATACTACTTGCATTCATAAGCATGGAACATCAAATAACAAGCATGGATTGTCCTCATATCTAAGAAAGTAAAGCAACTACACTACATCTAAGCTAAGGACATGAAAATTAAACTAATTAAGCTAAGGTAGAGGCACAATCTATCAAGAAATGAGTATGAACCATCAAATAAGCCATAGAGTATTCTATTTAAGCATTATGCCTTGACAATCTCTAGATTCATAGTATCAATACACATAGACATGCATCAATATCACAAAACCAAGAAATAAAGACATGAACATTTATTCTAGCATATATAGACATATGGATAGAATGAAATGATCAATTGGAAGTATTAATCAACACAAATCAATGTAAAAACAAGATTCATATATAAATCAAGTGTCAAGACAAGATTACAACACAAATCCCCTCAAAATACAGAACATCAAGGTCTAAAAGGCATGCTTAGGGCTAACTCTAGCCCCAAGAAGATGTTTAACCACTTATTGATGTAGTCATCCAACCCTCAAGGGCCATCTCTATGGTAGAAATGCTCTTCTTCTTGATGGAAACCCTAGAAGAATGGAAGAACTCCCAAAATAGTGTATGTCTCTCTAAGCTCTAGCCTTCTTTCCAAGATGGTATATGATATTCTATGTTGAGATATCTAAGTTATGATGTAAAAATGGCTCAAAATTCTTATATAGGTAGCTCAAGTGTCACATCCAATGGTCAGGTCTCGTGCACTAGGGTCCCTTCAATGATTGCACCATGAGCAATCTTTTAATGAGCTGGACTCTGTTTTATTTCGGACTTGAAGAGATTGGATCGATCGAATTCAGATGAGATTGATTGAACTGTGGCCAGATCCATCGAAGTAAGGCCAGATTGATCAATCCTTGGTGGCACCTTTTTGGGATAAGACAAATCTGAGATATTTTAAGGATATTTTGGGAAAAAGACAAAAGTGGTAGGTAGGGATAAGATCAAGGAAGTTTGATCGATCTGAATAAAGTTGGATCGATTGAAGATAGAGATTCTTTGAGGATAAGGACAAGGGGTTTGATCCATCTTAATGAGGCTGGATCGATCAATGTGAGATCGATCAAAAGTATTCCTGATCGATCGAAGATTGCTGATTTCCACCACTTTGCTTCCACTTTGCTCCATTCTTCCATTTAGCTTGAGATTGCTTATTTTATGCTCTAATTTAGCTGAATTGACTTATTTTGTGGATAAGCACCTGAAAAGGGTAATAACATGAAATTAATCTAAAACGAAAAAATAAGATAGATAAAGGTTCTAGAATACTCAAGCTTAAGGGGTTTAAATGCGCACTTTTCAGCGCTCATCACACCCCCAAACTTAAATATTGCTAGTCCCTAGTAATGAACTACAAAGTAAAGGAATGAAATGAACAACTAAACAACTATGCACTAGAAAGCAATAAATGGATAATGCCATTTTCGTAGGGAACACGATTACATGTAGCATATGCAACAAGCCTTTTAAATCCCTAGGTTACCCCTAGTGGACGAGTGAAGTCTCGTGAGGGTTTCTAGAAATGATACCCACAAATATTAAGCTCATTCTCACAAAAGAGGCACTAATATTACAAACTAGCATTGGAAGAAAACTATCTCAAGTATGCAATTTTTTAACCCTTTCAAAGCAATCTCTCAAAATTTTGACATCAAGTAAGCAAGTATGGTCCTCTACACATCAAGAAAATGGTCATGCAAATCAAAACAACTCTAGAATGCTTTTTGAGTGAACCGGCATCAAATATTGCTATCTAAGCCAACTAAAGAAATGATCACATCCTTACCCTCAAACTAGCACACATATCTAGTACCGATCATCAAGACAAAGAGTGGACCTTTTATTAAAGCTTTATTTATCTATGTGTGCTTATTTATTTATTTATTTTTTATTTTTTTGTTTATTTATTTTTTTAACTATCTTAAGGATCAAAGATGGAAGCATAGTGTAATGTGTTGATCTATTAAGCTTTCTAGCGATCCATGAGGTCGAGCGTTAAGTCAATGACTCCCAAACCAGATAGCTTTAGGGCACTAGATGTTTAAACACCCCTAAGGACTTTCAAGCTCAAATCAACTAGGCTACAAATCAAGACAACCTCCATCTAATCATTTCCCATTTTTCACCTTTTGGGAGAAGTCCTCACTTTTTTATTTTCTTTTGCAACTTTTATTTATTATTATTTTTTTTAATAGTAAGTTCAATTATTAACCTAGAGTTTGAGCCCTCCACCTTTCGACGCGAGAAATTCAGTGCTTGATGAGACTAGAATCCCGGTTACTCAATGAAAAGGGTTTGTTATTCTTTTTTATCAAGAATGAAAGCTTTCAATACACTACTAGCTTAATTGGGATATAACCAAATCAATAATCAACAAAGCATGTACCTCACAAATGAATGCTAGTGTGCGCCTGTGCTAGTGTAGAATCTTAGAGTGAATCTCAAAACAATCACAAAATCAGGATGATGCGGACCGCAAGTGCAAGTAAGATATCAATTTTTCAAAAAATTTACTCCTAAATGGCATCCACAAGGCATACAAGGAGTATTGGACTCTCAAGTTAAGTAATTTTTAAAATTTAAGCAATATAGTCCTCAAAAGATCAAAATCAAAGCTAGTCATGGACCAATCATAAAAATCCCTCAAATACACAAGTTATGCTCAAAATTTTGAATTAAAAACAAATACTGCATATAACACCCCATTACCCCCAAACTTAAACGGCACAGTGTCCTCAATGTGCAAAGAGAACAAAGGAAAGAGTATACCAGTGCAGCTAAGGCAAAGAGTGGTCGGGACACAAGTATCCCCCAAACTTGGGATTGATTGTGGTCTTGAAAAGATGGCACTTGGAGAAAAGCTAATCAGATAACAAAGGGGATAATAACAGCGCATAGTGGACATGTATGTGTAAATAGGATAATAAATGAACTAAGAAGAGAGAAATAAGGATGGTCCTGGAAATTTTTGGGTAGCACTCTCTCACTGAAGCCACTGGAAGGTACTTGATAATGGAGTCAATCACATATAAATATATTAATATAAGAACTGGATATCCAAAAATATCATGCATATAATATAAAAAATAAAAACACTATAAGGTACAACACAGTGTCTGGGCCAATAGACTGGCTGCAAAAATAATAGTATCAATGTCAAAGTAACAGTCAAATATCACAGATATATAAAATGAAGGTAGTGAGATAGAGATATAGATCAAGCAGATGAGGTCGGTTTGGAGGGGCGGGATCCTTGGATATCTCTGGATAAGTCCTGCAACATAGCCAAGACGTCAGAGCGGAGAGTAGTCATATCTGCTCGGAGAGAGACAACCGCATCCTCCAAGGTCTGGATATGCTCTCCTAGGCGAGGTGCCGAAACTGGAGCATCAGGGATGACTCGATCATGAAACTGAGGTACATCCTGACTCGGCTTCTGAGAGTGTAATGGCGACCCTGCCGGAGAGTGATGTGGTGACTTTTCTAGAGGGTCTCGCTTCAAATCTATATCTATATGTGCGTCTGCAGCCACCGATGGGTCTGCTGGATCGTCTGCCGCTGCTGCTGCTGCCTGCTCTACTAACTCTGCCTCTGTAGCCTTCTCTACTGCCAAGATAGCCTCCTGCTTTAAGCTCTTGATAAGAGTATTGTAGCTTTTGTTCCGATCCTTCTAGCCATAATGGCATGCCTCTGACTCAGTATGCTCGTCCGGGTGAAAAGGGTAATGTTTGTCCCAAAAAATCTGAGTGATAAGATGTTCGAAGGGGTGGAAAGTGGCTCGCCTAGGCTTGGCCTTGCTGATGTAGCTCACGTATAGCCTCATCATAACACTCCAATAGAGTGCAGGAATAGAAAACCAATGGCCAGTGTAGAAGGCATAGAGGGCCACAAGAAAGTCAGAATGCCTCTGGATCTTATGGCCCACCATAAATACATTCCGGTACAAAACTGAATCAAAGAACCATAAATCGTTAGGCAGATAAGTTTGAGTGGCAGTGTCTTGCCATCACTGTAATGGCCGGTCAGAGCGATGGCCATATCTACGTCAGATGGCCTCTGGAGAATACGATAATGAGGACTGAGAGGGTAGACGTATGGGTTTCGGGAAGATGTGGCCAATGACTCAACAGTAATGCGGATGAGATGGCCATTAATAGTAGTCTGCAGCTCTGATAGGTTACTCGGGGCGGGTCGGAGGTTCTGGTAGAACAACAGGACGAGCCTCGGGTAAACCAGGTAGGTGACTGGAGCAAAAATGGCTAAAATACCGCGTTGATGAATTTCATCAAAGGCTGCTCGGGTTAGAATCGAACGGGAAAAGATAGCAATGTTGAAGATAGACTCATGCGCCACCTGAAGGCGTGAATATCTCCTGCTAGGTCTATCTCGGACTTGGTCGGGCAGTGCTGGTAGGGGTGAAGGAGGTGGTATATGTTCAGCCTTATCCGCTGATGAAGAAGATGAAGAGGTTGAAGCAGAAGAAGAAGAACGCTTAGACTGAGTTGGAGCTGCCTCCTCATACTTCTCTGGCTCCTCTACCCGCTGTCACACTCGGCACTGATATTGCCGGTTGGCAACAGTCTTTACTCGAGACATGGCCTACAAAAGAAAAGAAACATTGGCAACTGAAGTCAGTGACAGAAATAATATATGAATTATAGAATTTAAAGCACACAGGTAGAAACATGTTTGTCAAGTAAGATAGACAACTCAGAATAATCGACACGAATCTATGCAAATGGTAATGCAGCTAGGCATGGACAGTGAATGTTTAAATAAGTGAAGCATGCTGAACCATTTTAGTATGAAATGCATCCAATGTGGAAAACACAGGCATTGGGTATAAATAAACTAGCATGAACATTATAGAGGCTGCAGAGATATGAAAATGCAAAGTGATAAAATTCGATTGATCAGGAAAAGATGAGATCGATCCAAGTTAGATTGATCTGGACCTGGTGAGATTGATCTTTCTCTGATCGATTAGAGAAAAATGTGATCGATTGAACTCTGCAAAAATATGAAAAAGTCACAGATCTGTGACATGGACAACACGGGGGGCACTCGAGCCAGTTTGTGGGTCCCTTTATGCCTCAACACATTAAGATTGCTCACTGAACTAGGCACGTGACTCCCAAAATCAAAATCAGAATCAAAGATATATATAAAAATATATATACATATATATATACACATGCTCAACAACTCAAATATGGAAACAAGTAAACATGGAGGTTGTAAATCTAAGGATGGCAACATGCAAACTCAAGATGGAAGCTTAAAATAAAAAATATAACTCAAAACTTACTAAATCTAGAGGAGAGAAGTGGAAACCGAGAGAGGAAGGATGAGATCTGAAGCGAAGAAGAGATTGAGAGCATGTGGAAGGTCGCCGGAGACTCGCCAGAGGTAGGAGAGATGATGAACAGTGAGGGAAGAGAGATGGGGTCTTGGATCGATCTTGAAATCAATCCAAATGACCCTTAGGTTATATTTTTAAAAACTGGTTCCGACATGTTCGATCAATCACTAAGAAATCAGATCGATCGAACTTAGATCGATCATGAAGGAACTTAGATCGATCGAGTCCACAAAATGACACAATATTTTTGAATTTTTGAAAATGAAACAAATTTCAAAATTAAAAATATTTTTGGAGTTTTTGGAAATTAAAATAAAATGTTTTTGGATTTTTAGAAAATAAATAAAAATAAAATGTATATGTATTTTTATAAAAAAATAATTTAATTAAATTTAAAACAAAATTAAAAAAGAAGTTAAAGTTAACAGGAGGCATTCAGATCGATCAAAGTTCGATTGATCCAATAGGTGAAAACCTGTAGATAAGTTCGATCGATGCACAGAGAGGTGATTTTTCATGGGTTCAAAATTTTTTTCTAAGTATGGAATGAAGATCGATCTGAGGAAAATCTTGATCGATCTTAGAACACTCAGATCGATCAAAAATGAAGTTCGCACGATACACAGAGAGCTGAAATATGCAGGAAAATTATGCTCGATGAGATAGAGAGATGATTGGAAGCAGGGTTGATGTTCGATTGATCGAACCTCTCTCGAGATCGATCGAACAGACACAAAATGCTTAATTTGCAAATGACAGTGCATGCATTCTCAACCAAAGTCCCTAGTAATGTGTATGAACCCAGAATATATCTAGACAACGCAAGAAATGAAAGGTAAAATAGAAATGAGGGAGGAATAGGGTTGTAAACCCTACGAAGCACTAGTCTTTAAAGTCTCTAGCATGACGTTGGGCTCTTTTTAGCCCAGATCAAAAATCTTGTTGTGAATCCCCTCCTTGACAGGGTGAAAAAGACTTTGAATCCCACCCAACAAATGGTTCCCTAAAGAACTTGTTGGATTTGACTCAAAAGAGATTGATTGTCCTTGGTCTATGCAATTTTTGGGCTTCCATGCCCTTTCACCACTAGCTTTGCACACATTTTTCTTTGAACTCTTTTTGGTAAGTAAACCATGGGAATGTTCAATATCAAGCAAAGACTTAACCTTATCATGTTCATTTTCAACACATTTTTCAACAACAAAAACTTCGTCATATTTATTCATTGAATTTGGGGTTGGGTTGAAAAGGTTTAACTTCACCTTCATATGCCCAAATGATATTTTCATTATCCCCGTCCTACAATTTATGTTGGCTTTTGCGGTTGCCAAGAAAGGACGGCCAAGGATAATAGGAATTTGGCTTTTGGGATTCGGAATCGGTTCCGTGTCAATGACGTGACGGGGAAAAAGAACTTATCAATCTTAATCAACACATCCTCAATAATACCCCAGGGCTTTTTGATGGATTGGACGGCAAGTTGCAAAACTAGCAACGTCGGTTTCAAGTCTCCTAAGCCCAATTTAATATATACAGAGTATGAAAGAAGGTTAACACTTGCTCCTAAATCTAAAAGAGCCCGATTAATGACATGGTCACCAATGATGCAAGAAGTTGTAGGTGAACCAGGGTCCTTAAACTTTGGGAGAGTGCTGTGTTGCAAAATGGAGCTTACTTGCTCGGTTAAGACCACTTTCTTTGGTGCTTGGCTTTTATTCTTCCTCTTTTGGGTGCAATGATCTTTTAAGAACTTGGTATAAGCCGAAATTTGTTTAATTGCATCCAAAAGCAGAAGATTGATCTTCACTTGCCTAAACACTTAGATGATTTCATTCACTTTGGTCTTTTGTTTTTCAGGAGAAATTGACCCTTTTAAAGCGTCCGGAAATGGAGTTTCTGGCTCAAAAACTTTTTCAAAATCTTTCTTTGGATCACTTTCAACATAAGAAGTTTTCAAATAATTTTTCAAATCTTTGTTCAATTCATCTTTCAAATCATTTTTCACAATTTTCTCACAAAGATGATCATGCACATGTAATGAAGGAGGAATAAAATATGAAACGGGACAAGTGTTAACTTTTGGTTGCACCGGTTCACTCTCTTCATTACGAACTCCAACTTGGTTATCAACAATTCTCCCACTTGTTAAGGTTGTCACTGCATTAACATGCTCAATTGTGTGACCTTCATTGGTTTCTACAACAAATTGTTGCTTTGGTGGGGCATTTAGAGGCGTCTTCCCTTTCTCTTTAGCATTTAAAGTACTAGCTATTTGCTTGACTTGGGTTTCTAGCTTAACAATGGATTGAGAATGGGAATGGAACAATTGAGTGTTTGCCTCTAGATTACCCAAATTAGTCAACACTTTCTCCTCAAAAGAGGGACTCCTTGAGTTTCCTTGAGAATATGACGATTGATTAGGAAAATACAAGTTAGTAAATTTATTTCCATGTGATGATTGAAACGAAGATCTATAACCTTGGCAACCTTGGCCTTGCATTAGAGGTGGAACATATTTTCTTTGAAAACCACCTTGGGGAGGGTTTGAGCCTTCCCTATGGCTTTTCTAAGAGAAGTTTGGATGGTTCCTCCATCCGGGATTGTAGTGTGAGCCACAGGGATTATTCCTTTGGGTGACAAATACAGCATTAACTTGTTCATGATACTCACTTTGCACATGTCCATGGGGATAATTGGAAGTAGTATGTAAGATACTAGAACAAGTCATACAAGATTCATTAGATGCATGATGAACATGATTAGTGGAGGAAGACATTTGATTTGCCGAATTTTGGTTGACCAAAAATTGATCAAACCTTTGAGTTAAGGATTTCACCTCGACGGCTATGTCGTTGAATTGTCAAGTTGATATAAGCCAACATTCTTCGTTCCACCTAGAATTCTACCATTTTTTAGAAGACAAGGATTTATGCATGAAATTTTCACTCATACTTCCATACAATTGCCAAATATCATTTTCATGTTTATCAACATAAGAACCACCCATAGATGCGTCTATCATTCCTTTTTTATTATCTGACAAACTTTTAAAGAAGTATTGGACTAATTGCCACTTAGGAATGTCATGATGTGGACACTTCCTAAGCAAATCATTAAATCTTTCCCATGCCTCATGAAACAATTCCCCATCCCCTTGAGAAAATTCACGAATGAAAGTTCTCATAGCATTGGTCTTGGATACTGGTTAGTACTTCTTTAAGAACTATTGTTGCATTTCTGCCTAAGAAGTTATCGAAAAAGGCCTAAGATTGTTGAACCAATATTTTGCTTTGTCCTTAAGGGTAAAAAGAAAAAGTTTGAGTCTTAACACTTCTTCTGGCATGTCCATGTATTTCACAGTGGAACACACTTTAGGAAACTCATCCAAATGCTTTTAAGGTTCTTCACTTGGAAGTCCATGATAGTTATGAAGCATTTGAATGGTTTGTGGTTTAATCTCATAGTGATGTGCTCTAAATGGGGGCAATTGAGTGCAAGTTGGTGCATTACATTCATTTGGAACATAATGATCACACAAAGCAATGGGAGGATTCACAATCGGCGGTGCTAAATGAACACCGTGATTAACTTGAACCATGGGAGGTTGTGGAGCAAAAATTGGCCGAGGCATTCCCAATGGAATATGGCCTTATTGTTGTGGTGGAATGAATGGTCTAGGCATGCCTAATGGTACTTGAATGTTGTCATGATGTACATTAGGGTGGAGGATGCCTTGTTGGTCTATATGACCAAGGTTGTGATACCCCTTGATTCCGAGACACGGGTTGATCAGGCCCAAGCCCGAACCCCTAATACGAAAATCCAAATTGAAAGAATACGAAATAAATAATTAAAAGCTGAAAGAATTCTAAAATATAATCCTTCAAAATTAAATACTTAAAATCCAAAACCTTTAACAGTTAAATAACTCAGAAATCCATCCATTGGACCGCTAATATGAAAATCCAAACTGAAATGAAAATAACTAAAAAAACATCCAACAATAAACCATGGAGAGAAGTCCTACGTCGTCGGAAGAGTGAGTAATAGTCTCTGCTCAACACGATCAGGTCTAAGATTGGAACTAGCGAATACCTGAAAAAATAGAAGTGAGTTAGGCCGACGAACAAGTTCTATCCTGCTATAATCCAAGTAGAGACTCGATACACATATACATTCTAACCAACTGAACAATAGCTATATAATCCATATATATATATATATATATATATCCACACTACAGGACTCTCAATGGACTATGCAAGGGGTCTCAACCTGAATAGAAGGCAACATGCAAAGCGCACTTGAGTGGGCATGAGTACCTAAGCCTAACAAGGTATACCTCAACCTATCATATCCAGCTATGCATGTTACTGCATATATGCTCCTTACCCGCTGACTCTGAGACTCAAGCCCAGATCGTGGTACCATAAATATATACCTAAAGTCTATCATATCCATCCATAATAAATTCAGTTAGTCGTTCAGCTTGTTCAGCCGCACAGGCTTACATATAAGTAGGATTTTATTTTTATAATCCGTTCCCTTATTCCAATATAGGTAGAACTTAGTGTTTTGAGCTAATCCAAATGTAGTATACCACCGTCCCATACCGGTGCATATAATTTAAACATCCAGCAGTTGATAAAACACATAATCAATGCACATATCAACTGATCCATAATAAACATAAATAGGAATATATAAATTAACATGCTTACTCTAGTAACTGATAAATCTAAGTAATGAGATACATCAATTAATTCCATGATGAACATAGAATAAATAGATAAACTATCATGCTCATCCTAAATCACCGATACAGAATTATCCAACACCTGAGAAAACAGATAATCCATCTCCTTGTCCATTATTCCATGACAAGTATAATAAAAATTATATTAATTATCATACTAGTCTACTATTAATAGTACAAGATTAATCAATTTCCATTCACAGAGAAAGATTAAACCAAGGTTTGGTAATTTTAGAATCCTCCACAACTGAAGTAGTAACAGTTTTATCGAGACCTAACTACTGTTTAAGCTATAAACATCTATTGGTTTATTATGCATTAACCCACTCTCTGAAGTTTTAACAAGGCTTAAAACATCTCTAAACACCCCAATGCAGCTTCTACCTGAACTTGAAAACCCCAAAATCCAAGCATCGTAGCCAAAACAGTCACTGAAAAGCTAAAAAAAAATTTAAAAACTCAAGGGAGCCTGCTCCCTCAAAAAGGGAGCCGCCTCCCTAATGCATGGAGCCGGCTCCCTTCTAGAGGGAGCCTACTCTTTGCCTAGGGGAGCCTGCTCCCCTCCAACAAGAGCCGTCTCTCCTTTCGATTCCTCTTCGTCTTCAAGTCCGGCGACTTCCCAGACGACTGTCCTCCATTCCTAAAGTTCATAGATGTCTGAACTAGGTTATAGTGTGATCAAGAGGCAATTAAATTATTTATTCATTCATCGACATCCATCGAAACACGAATTATGCAATAAGAACTTAGAACGAGCAATTACTCATTCATGAACACTCACCGTTTAAAGCATTCAACCCTGTAATCTAGATTACTCCTAGTGTTTCCTAATGTGTTCCAGACTAATTAAAATCTTTATACATTAGTTTACATGAATTCAATTATGTGTTACACAAGAAAGCATCTAAAACAAGCAGTACACAATTTATGAATACATTCAGTTTAAAACATCTAAGACATGAAATCCAGTTTAATATTAATCTTTATTTATTCCTGGAGTTGTATTAGACATGCAAAGAACACGAGCCAAAGGAAGAGAGTTAGGATTAGAACTTGCCTTTAGGTATCAGTCTGAAACCTTGCACCGTCGTCTTCCTAAATTCTTCGGCGAACTACTATAATCCCACCTCTGTTCTCTCTATACCTCCACAGTCGTGAATAGGGTTCTAAAACCCTAGGCAGAACCTTAATACATATATTTATAGGCACAAAAGGTTACCCTAATTCTAGTCTTAATACTAGATGGGAAAACTAAGTCGGCTATAACGTGAAGAAAAATAACAAAACCCTACATTAATCCCATTAACTAATTTACACAATTAAACAATTGTAAGAAATCAATTAATTCAACTAATTCAGATAATTAAGTAAATAAATAATAATTAAGCAAATATATAATTAAATAAATAAAAATGCAATTTAAACAATTAATTAAAATACCAAGGCTATTCTTGTAAAATTAGGGGTATTACATTCTTCCCCCCAAACAAAAGGAATTCCGTCCTCGAAATTCGCTCTTACCTTCTTCCAATATTCCAGGAAACTATGAGCGAATGACATCCTCCCGTTCCCAAGTAGATTCAACCTCATTGTGATGACTCCACTGAACACGCACCAAAGGAATAACCTTTATTACAAAGGATTTGATCCCAACAGTTGACAATACGACACGGTGGCTGCAAATAAGTTGTATCTAGCTGCAATTCAATCTCCTCAACATCGATATGCTGATACCGATCCTTATCTCACAGAAATTTCCATAATATGGAAACATGAAACACATTGTGCACTGATCGGTTGGTCAATTAAACATCAACCTTCGCAATAGCACGAATCATTGTAAAATAGGGCTATTGGTCGGGTAAGTCGAACCACTGGGACTGCGCTACTCTTAAGGCAACCTAAGTATCTAGAGTCATTTTAGAATGATAAGGTGTAATAAGGAGTTGTTGATTGGGTTGTCACTAAGCTAGTAATTGAAGTGTGCATAAAACAAGAATGCTAGTAAATGAGAGTTAGAGATAATAAAAGGGGAAATTAGGGAAGTGAATCCACCTACGCCCTAAATACATGCTAAATCAAGACTAAATTGGGGATAAACACTATATAAGTAATGATCAAGAATTATATAGCAACACATAGTTGCTTCATAACCAATAAAAAGTTCATGAAATTAAAACAAGAATGGTCTATCAAAAGACAACACATTTGAACTACCTAGACTAGGGTGTAGTATCAAATACATTAACTTAAGCAAAAGACCATCAAGCATTCAATCAAATGATGAAGCACATGAAGGTAAGAATCAAGCATAGTCCATCAAAGGAGGTACCTAAGCAATGGAATATCAAGTTTCAAAATCAACATGCCTTGAAAACCATTCATAGTTAATATCTTCATTGTCACTATGAAAATAAAAGCAATAACTCACATCAATCATTTAAACATGAATATTCATTACAAGAAGTAATAAGCTCTTAAACTATGAAAAGACCAAAGTTTATACATTATAATCCCCAAAATAGAACCTAATCTAGAACATGAACAAAAGGGAAGGCTTCATCACCTCCCTAGATGGAGGTTTAGCTCTCCATTGATACAAAAATAGAAGAAGAAGAAGAATAATCCATCTCCATTTTCGAGCTCCTACTGTAGCACTCAAGAACACCACCCTCTTTGCTCTCTTCTCTCTCCTCTAATCTTCTCCAAAATGAAGGATAGGATATGTGTGGCCTTTGGTTGCCTAATATCCTTCAACAAAGTCCTCTCTCTCCCCTCCAAAAACATTGCCAACCACTTCATAAAAGAGGGAGATTCAAATTGAGGAAACCAATGAAGCAAGTGGCTGAAAATAAGGAGTCCCGAGCTGCATTCTACCTGAATCTCGAGTGCTCGAAATAGGGCCTCGAGCACTCAAAAATGGAGCAGATTGCTCCATGCTTGCTTTGCTTTGCCCGGACCTACTTTGGTAAAACGGCTATAACTTCGTGCTCCGAACTCCGAATGACAAACCGTTTGAAGATTTGGAATCTGATTTAGAGCTCTAAAAAATTTATGTTTTGGTGAAGATCCAATTCTCAAGTCTAGTTGGTCGAAATTGAAGAGCAAGGCAGAAACTCATTGCTGCCAGGCAGTTCTGAGCACCTCTAATAAGAAGATTATAACTCTCTACTCCGAACTCCAAATGATGAACCGCTTGAAGATTTAGAAAGCTAATTCAGAGCTCTAAATCTTTCATGTTATGAGGGAAGTCTAGTTCTTGAGTTTGGTAGGTAAAAAATGGTGAGCAAATCCGGATTTCACTGCTGCCAGAATTCAGCATTGCACCTTCCTATGTTCAAAACTCCACAAAGCATTATTTTTGCTTGCTTTTTGCAATTTAACCTAAAAATGTGCAAAAACATACAATTGGAGATAATCTATATAAAATACACAAATAAAGAACTTAACTAATGCAATTTAGGGCGCTTGAATATACAATATTCGGCGCTTATCACACCCCCAAACTTACATTTTGCTAGTCCCTTAGCAAAACCAAAATGCAAAACTCAATGGAATGATAAACATGGGACTACTACTACTAAAATATCTACCATGGTAAAATAAAATAGATACATAGCTCAAATACAACTTGAAACAGACAAAAACTAGAGATGAGGTCATTGGGAAAACTACCTTGCATATATGAAGCATTGATACAAAAATTGGCTAAATACATTTCCACATACATGCATCAACATCAAAGTCTATATAAATAACTCAATTATCATCTCTTGAATGGAAATCAACTCTAGCTTCAGTGAAAGTGAATTGGATTCTCAACATGCGGCTTTTACTTTCTTTTCCAATTCCAAAGCACAAGTTTTCAAATCATTGAATTCCCCTTTAAATGAGGTTCCTAAGGCATGGTTTTATTTACAAGACAACTTTTGTTGCTTGTTGACAATTTATTGTAACTCATAAGCGAAACATAGAATGGTTGTGCAATGCTGAAGTCCCTGAAGCTTTCTAACCAACCCTTGTAGCAAGCGTTAGGCCAATAACTCCCAAACCAGATGGCTTTAGGGTGTTAAGTGTAGAGACACTCCATAGGGCTTAATAGCTCAAGTTGGAAAGGCTACGAACTCCAACGAACCATGTTTATTACCAATTTATTTTTTGAATGACCGTACAATGTTTAAGTCCTTTAAGCTTTCTAACCAACCCCTGTAGCAAGCGTTAGGCCAACAACTCCCAAACCAGATGGCTTTAGGGTGTTAAGTGTAGAAACACTCCAAAGGGCTTAATAGCTCGAGTTGGAAAGGCTACGAACGTCAACTGGTCATTATTTTCTTTCTTTCTCAGTTTTTTTCTTTTTTTCTTTTTTTTTTTTTTTTTTCTTTTTTTTTTTTTTTTTTTTGCTTGTTTGTTTTAGATAACTTAAATCATGCCAAAGATATTCATTTATCAGGTTCATCAAATCAGATTAACTAGGCCAAGGTCAAGGTCAATTAAGTTGCATGCCTCACAGTTAAGTTTCCAATGTGCATCTGTGCATTGTGAGGCTTAAAAGAGTGTCAAATCCAACAAGAATTTAATTGAGACATTTATACAGACTAATTTGAATCTACATGATCATTTCAACTCAAATTTTCTTTATTTTCAAAAATATCAGCTACTTCTATACACAAAGTTTTAAATATATGCTTTCATCTCCAACAGGTTTCAAATTCCATTATCATTGCTTAGCAAAAATTATGAACCCAAAAATATGCCAAAAATGCAATATTGCACCGTGTCCTCAATGTGGGATATGGAGTAAAATTGATGACAAAAATGACAGAGAATAAAAAGGAACAAAAATACCCAGGGGAAGGAAATGGCATGGTGAAACAAAACCCCCAAACTTGAAATGAACTGCGCCACCTGGATAGTATGACGAAGAACAAAAAGAAACAACCACAAAGGGCATTAATAGCACAAGCGCATATACAGAAAAAAAAATAATGAACAAAAAGTTAACAGAAAAGAGAGAATTTACATTCAAAAGGAAGTTTACATGATTACAAAAGAGCTGTACATAGATCATATCTACTAGAGCAACCTATACATAGCAAATTCTGAAAGTTCAAAAGTAAAACAAAAGATACAAGAGAAATATTTACATATGAACAAAAAGATAAGGTCCAACACTCGCAACAAGCTACGGGCCAAAGGGTAAACTGGCGAGGATGGAATGGAGGAGAGATTGAGTCCTACGCCGTTCGGCGGAAGCCAAACGACGTTCCTCAGCTGCGACATGGCGGTCTTCAGCAACAAGACGATGATCTTCTTCGGCACGTAAAGAAGTCTCACACATAGTCCGAGTGTACGCGGACAAAGAATTCTCAAAACAATCCATCTGCTCATGAATACCAGCAATGCTAGCCCGGATGAAAGCCTGGTCTTGCTGAGAGTCGACCGGAGGCTCTACCCTTGCAGCGGCTGCTGCCAAGGAAGCATCCTCAGAAAGAGGAGGAGGTGGAGCTTGGATGAACAGGGGGGCAGCAGGCTGAGGGGTACTAGAATGGCTAAGAACATTGATCCACCGGCGCTTGGTAAAATTTTTAATCTTTTCACCTTTTGGTTCATGGGGAGGAACAATGAAGCCTTTGTGCTTTAGGAGCCGAGTGATGAAAAACGGCAAAGGCAATTTTTGATTTTCAACTCACGGAGCCCGTGCATTATGAGCGTCATGCCAAAACTTCATAAATGTGGTCCAAATGAGCTCTGGGATGGAGAACCATTGGCCTTAGTCCATGGCATATAAGGCTTGCAAAAGGAGGCCCCTACGCTCGGTGCTATGCGCCAAAGGGCAGACATTGTGCTTGAAAACAGTGTCAATGAACCAGAGGCATTCCGGAAGATTGGTTTTGCGGATAAAAGACCGGGGCCTATTAGGATTGTCGACATTGCCGATGGCGGCCACTACCTGCTCGACAGTCATATCATCGACCTGCTCATACAACGTATGGCCAGTAGGGTCCAAATGGTCAGCGGGGCACTCAATGGGGCAACCAGAAACCTGAATGATGTCAGTCATAGTGAAAGCATAGGTGGTGCCATTAATGGATGTAGTGAGAGAAATGGGTGGCTCTTCAGGGCATTGGAGATTCTGGTAGAAGAGGCGCATTACACGGGGGTAGGCAACCCTGGCAAGGGGCGCGCAAATGTGCTGCAGACATCGGTTAGTCAATTCGGCTATAGCCTACGAAGTAGTGGGTAGAATGTCAAAGGCATCCGTGAGCGGAAAAGAAAGCTCATAGTTGAGTTGTTTGCCAACCTAAGGATCACGTGGTCGCTCACGATTGACAGCACGGACACCCACAGAGGGTCTAGGAGGGCGAGAGGGACCGGCACGAGACATTTAGAGAGTTGGACTTGGTTGAGGAATTTCAGCGAACACCTGGCGTGCACCACAAAAAGGAGAAGGTGAAAATGAGTGGGATGGATGATGAAACCCAAAAATTTTTGGCCCTGCAATTGCAATAACTACTCCCAAACAATCACAAATCTCCATTGCATGCAAGCCCATCCTCCATTTATACCAAAAATGTGAAAGAGAAAGAGAAAGAAGAAGCTTACCCCACAATGGAGAACCAAAGGCCCTTTGTGCGTGGGATAAGTGATGGGGATGGGTAGAAGGTGGGTGGTGGTGCTTGGGTTGGAGGAGAGTGGGGAATAAGGTAAGGTGGGGGGTGGTGTGGTTTGAGGTGGTGGGTGTTGGTGGTTGAATGGGATGGTGGTAAGGAGGGTTGGGGTGTTAGAGCCGAGAGGGTGGAATGAGGGTGGCATGGGGTGGTTTGGGTTGGGTTTAAAAGAGAGGTGGCTTGGTTTGAGCACTCGAAGTGTGGCTTCAAGTGCTCTAAAATGTGGCAGTGGGCTCAGTTGTGATGCATGAAGTGTTCGAGCACTCGAAAATGGACTTCGAGTGCGCGAAATGGAGACAATATCCTCAGGATGATGTGCTGACATTGGTGTGCAGCTGCGAGCACTCTAACTTGGATCTTGAATGCTCGAAATTAGGACAGTAGGCTAGAAATGAGCACAGAAAGCTAGAATTTTGAGCATCATAGAAGTTGAATTTTTCATCTGACATGGATGCATGGATGCATGCAAATTTTTTTATATTTTTATGCATGCATGAATGCAAAATTTAAACCTTACATTATGAGTGACCAACCGAGCACTTATGCATACATATCTTATGCATACATATTGTAGAATGCAAACATTTTTTTCATTCTCATACATGCATGCATGCAAAATTTTAACCTTAAAAATTTATTTATTTTTTTTATTCTTATGCATGAAGGAATCCATTCTTATGCATTGAATGCAAAATTTTTCATCATCGATGTATGCATGAATTTTTTATTCTTATGCATTATGAATGCATGCAAAATTACTATGCATAGATAGACTATGTATACATGATGCAATTTACAATTTGCCTGGATGCATTGGCTTGAAAGTTGAAATGTTGCATGGATGGAAAAATTGAAATTTTTCATGGAAATTTTTCATGGAAATTTTTTTCCTTTAATGATGCATGCATGAATTTCAATTGCATGGAAAAATTTCCAACTTGTACAACATCACACATAGCATGGATGAATGAAATTTCTGGAGAAAATTTTTGGAAAAAATGTCAAATTGCTCAACATTTCTAAGGCCTGGATGAAAAATTGTCAAACTTTTCATTTCATCTCCAATGCATGGAAAATTTTAGGGAACCATGATCCAACAATGCATTGAAAGGGAGAGGTTATGCACATGAGTTGCATGCCAAAGATCCTATGAAATTGCTAGAAAGTGATGGAAATTTTCGGGAATGAAAATTAGAGCTGAGAAGGTCTAAGAAGCCGGTCTAAAATTGTGGAACACAACTGAAGAGCATTCCAAAAAAAAAATCAAATTTTTGGCTTTTCGAAACCATTTCCCAGAAAATTGCAAGGCTCGGGCAATGGAAAGGAGGTAGGGAAGCTTGGAACATCGAAAGAATTTATTCCCTTGCTTTGCTAAATTTAATGTCGATAGCTAGACGAAGTTAGAGTTGGCACTAATCCTCATAAATTGGGTCCGTCAAGAGGACTTCCTCAACTTTTCGGGTTGGGATTGTGCCATCAATGCAAGGCTTAAGCCGTTGGCCATTAACCTTGAAGAATGATTCTTTTGCAGGATCATGAAGTTCGATTGCTCCATGAGGAAAGACAGTAGTGACAATGTATGGACCATCCCATCTTGACCAGAGTTTACCGGGAAAGAGTTTCAAGCGGGAATTGAAAAGCCAAACCTTTTGTCCGGGGGCAAAAGACTTCTTGACGATGTGTTTGTCATGAAAAGCTTTAGTCTTTGCCTTGTAGATTTTTGCACTTTCATACGCGTCATTACGCAATTCCTCAAGTTCATTTAATTGCAACGCACGATTAGAGCCGGCTTGTTTGAGATCAAAATTAAACCTTTTTATAGCCTAATAAGCACGGTGCTCTAATTCTACCGGGAGATGACATGCTTTGCCAAAGACAAGTCGGTATGGTGACATGCCAATGGGTGTCTTATAAGCTGTCCGGTAAGCCCAAAGCGCATCGTTTAGCCTTAATGACCAATCTTTGCGGTCCGGTCTAACCGTTTTTTCCAAAATATGCTTAATCTCCCGGTTAGAAATCTATACTTGACCACTCGTTTGAGGGTGGTAAGGTGTAGCAACCTTATGAATGACGGAATACTTGGTAAGGACGGATTTGAGATAATGATTTCGAAAATGAGATCCGCCATCACTAATGATTGCTCGGGGCGTACCAAAACGACTAAAGATATGGGACTGAATGAATTAGATCACGACTTTATGATCATCGGTTTTGGTAGCCTCAGCTTCAACCCATTTAGACACATAATCCACCGCTACAAGGATGTACTCATAGCCATAAGAAGATGGAAATGGTCACATGAAGTCAATCCCCCACACATCAAAAATTTCAACAATTAAAATGTTGGTGAGGGGCATCATGTCTCTTCGGGACATGGATCCAAGTTTTTGACATCGTTCACACGATTTGCAAAAATTGTATGCATCCCAAAACAAGGTAGGCCAAAAGAATCCGCTTTGAAGAACTTTGTTAGCGGTCTTTTTAGCACTGAAATGGCCTCCACAAGCAAGAGTATGGCAAAAATTTAGAATGCTTGTGGTCTCGGTTTCAGGAATGCATCGCCGGATGATTTGGTCCGGGCAATACTTGAATAGTTCCGGATTTCCCAAATGAAATGCTTGACTTGGGAGAAAAACCGGTCCTTCTCTTGTTTGGACCAATGAGTTGGAATTTTGCCAACCACAAGATAGTTGACAGTATCTGCAAACCATGGAAGATTGAAATGTGAAACTTGAAGAAGTTGCTCATCCGAAAAGGAATCACGGATGGCTGCGAATTCGGAAGATTTTTCAATAAGTAAGCGAGAGAGATGATCGGCGACAACATTGTCGATCCCTTTTTTGTCCTGGATGTCAATGTCAAACTCTTGAAGTAAGAGGATCCATCGAATTAAACGGGGTTTTGTCTCTTTTTTCGCTAACAAATGCCTAAGAGCGGCATGATCCGAAAAGACGATGACCTTGGAACCAAGAAGATAAGAGCGAAATTTATCCAAGGCGTACACCATAGCTAGCAATTCTTTTTCAGTGGTGGTGTAGTTCAATTGGGCATCGTAGAGAGTCTTGCTGGCATAATAAATGACATGCGGAAGTTTATCCACACGTTGGCCCAAAACCGCCCCTAATGCATAGTCGAATGCATCACACATGATCTCAAAGGGAAGAGACCAATTAGGCGGTTTCATGATTGGGGCGGATGAGAGAAGAGTGCAAAGTTTAATGAAAGCTTCCATGCAAGCGTCATCAAAATTAAACGGAACATCCTTGGCTAAGAGATTACACAATGGCCGTGAGAATTTGCTAAAATCTTTGATGAAGCGACGATAGAATCCGGCATGGCCAAGAAAATAACGGATTTGACGAACGGAATTCGGAGGAGGAAGATTAGAGATCAACTCAACTTTTGCCTTGTCTACCTTGATTCCCCGTTTAGAAATGACATGTCCTAAAACAATGCCTTCTTGGACCATGAAGTGGCTTTTCTCCCAACTTAGAATGAGATTCGTCTCTTTGCATCTTTAGAGCACAAGAGATAAATTTTTGAGACACGAGTCAAAGGAGGAGCCAAATACGGAAAAATCGTCCATGAAAACTTCCAAGAACTTTTCAACCATATCGGAGAATATGGACATCATGCACCTTTGGAACGTTGCCAGCGCATTGCATAGACCAAAAGGCATGCGTCGATAGGCAAAAGTACCAAAGGGACATGTGAATGTTGTTTTCTCTTGATCTTGGGGGGTGATTGCCACTTGGTTATAGCCGGAATAACCATCAAGAAAACAATAGAAGCTTTGGCCGGCTAACCTTTCTAGGATTTGATCAATAAATGAGAGTGGGAAATGATCCTTCCTTGTTGATGAATTGAGTTTCCGGTAGTCAATGCACACATGCCACCCAGTGGTGGTTCGTTGTGGCACGAGCTCACCCGCTGAATTTTTAACAACGGTGAGACCGGATTTCTTGGGGACAACTTGTGTGGGGCTCACCCACTTGCTATCAGAGATAGGGTAGATGATTCCCGCATCTAGCAATTTGATCACCTCTTTCATGACCACTTCCTTCATATTTGGATTTAACCGGCGCTGGACCTCTCTAGTAGGCTTTGCGTCATCCTCCATATGAATGCGGTGCATACAAATGGAGGGGTCAATTCCTTTCAAATCTGCCACTATCCAACTAATAGCTTCTTTATGCTCTTGGAGCACCGCTAAAAGTTTAGTCTCTTGGTCTTTTTGAAGGTCCGAGGCAATTATGACCGGAAGAGTTTGCTTTGGACCAAGGAACTCATACTTGAGATGGGCCGGGAGCGGCTTAAGCTCAAGTTGAGGCGGGGATATCAATGATGGGACCGGAGGAGTAGTGAAAAGTTGGGGAAGCGATTTTTTTGGAATTTTCCAAGGAGGAATGTTCATGATAGCACTAACATCAAGCAAAGAATTGACTTCTTGAATGGATTGATCAATGTCAAAGTTTGAGAAGTTGAAATGGGACATGCAAGTGTCAAGGGGGTCCTTGCTTAGAATGAAGGGGAGAGATTCTTTAACCACTTCATCAATGACATCCACAAGAAAACAATCATCCTCATTGGAGGGATGTTGAGTTGCATGAAAGATGTGGAGTTTGACTTGCATGTTTCTGAAAGCAATGTCCATCACCCCGGTTTGGCAATTAATTGATGCATTAGCCGTGGCTAAAAATGGCCTACCAAGGATCACAGGAATGTGCTTTTTTGGGTCATGGACCGGTTTCGTATCAAGAACCACAAAGTCTACTGGGAAGTAGAATTTGTCCACTTTGATGATAACATCCTCAAGAATGCCTCGTGGATGCTTGACCGATCTATCAGCAAGTTTCAAAGCCACGGATGTCGGCTTAAGATCTCCCAACCCAAGTTGTAGGTAAACCGAGTATGGAATCAAATTGACACTAGCACCCAAGTCAATGAGGGCCCTTTCTATCTTGTTGTTACCAATGATACACGAGATAGTTGGGGCGCCCGGATCCTTATACTTTGGAGGAGCACTGTATTGAATGATTGCACTCATATTCTCAGTTAGTCTCACTTTCTTTGGCAAATGATTTTTAAAAGTGCGCTTTTGAGTGCACAAATCCTTGAGAAATTTTGCATAGGGAGGGATTTGCTTGATAGCATCCAAGAGGGGCAAGTTGATCTTTACTTGCTTGAAAACTTCCCATATGTCTTGAATTTTGCAATTCTTATTCCCAAAATGTGTCGACTCTTGGAGACGTTGAGGAAACGGAGCTTTTGGCTCATAAAAAGTTTCCACATTTGGGGTGACATGAGTGGGCTTTCCGTGAATGGTATTTGGACAAGAAGAGCTTGGATTTGGACTTGAAGAGCTTGAATTTGGATTTTTCAAAGGAGGGTTTTTCTCACTTGTGTCTCCATCAACCTTGTTGTCAACCACTCTACCACTCCGAAGGGTGGTGATAGCTTGAACTTGTTCATGAGTTGGCCCACTCGGAGGAGGGGTTTCATCAATCACATGTATTCCTCTAGCATTTTCAAAAGGTTGAGAGGGAAGCTTGCCCTTGTCCTTTTGAAGCAATTGATTCACCGAGTTAGCTATTTGGCCCACTTGATTTTCGAGATTAGCTATGGATTGAGTATGAGAGTGAACCATTTGGAGAGTAGGCTGCAAGGATGTCAAGAGTTACTTGTTGGAATCCATTATTTGCTTATTTAATGATTCCATCATTTGCTTTTTTGCAGCTACTATCTCGTCAGTTGGACACACAGGAGGTTAATTGGAAACATTTGGATTGTAAGGAGGACGGTAGCTTGAAGAGGCTTGGAAAGACCTACCTTGATATTGAGAAGAGGGCTGATTTTGAGGCCCTTGATTTTGCAATTGGGAATTTTGTGGGGCTTGTTGCCTCCACGAAAAATTCGGATGGTCACTCCAACCTGGATTATATGTATTGGAATACGGGTTATGCCCGGGCCTTGGGAACATGGCATTAGCTTGCTCTTGGTTGGGATTGGGAAATTGCTCCGGTATGGGGCAATCTTCCGAGAGATGGAATGGACTAGTACATGAAGCACAAACTGAACTTATCGAATTTTGAGACAATGAAGGAGGAAGATGTGGTGCCATCAATTGGTAGAATTTATGAGCGATGGCATCCACTTGAGATGATTCCTCCTTTATTGATTTTGGTTGACAAGGGTTGGTGTTCTTTGTAATGGTTGAGGTCGGAGCCCTACGAGAATTATGTTGAAGTGAATTTTCGCTTAAATTCTCAAATAGGGTCCAAGCCTCATCCGCATTCTTGGACATGAACATCCCACCACAAGAAGAATCAACCATGAATCTATGGGTTTCGGTTAAGCCAGCATAGAAAGCTTGCACTAATTGCCATTTTGGGATCAAATGATGAGGACATTTCCGAAGAAGATCTTGTAGCCTTTCCCAAGTCTCATGGAGTTGTTCTCCATCAATTTGAGAAAAGCTCAGAATGGAACGCCTCATTTGGTTGGTTTTACTCACCGGATAATACTTTTTAAGGAATTCTTGTTGCAATTGAGCCAAAGAAGTAATGAAATTGGGAGCGAGGGAGTTCAACCAATATTTTGCCCTATCCTTTAGGGAGAATGGGAAAAGATGGAGATGGAGTGCATTGTCCGGAAAACCTCTCAACCGGATGGTCGAACAAATTTCAAGGAACTGATCAAGATGCTTATATGGATCTTCATTATCAAAGCCATGAAATGATGGAAGCATTTGGATGGTGCTTGATTTGATCTCATATTGAGCTGCATCGATGTTTGGCATTACTATGCAAGAAGGAGAAGCATAGGTGGTAGGGATGAAATGATCTCTAAGAGTCATTGGCTCGATATTAGGAATTTCAGCCCTTTCATTCCCCAGATTTCCTATATTATCTCCCATTGTATTAAATTCAGTTTCAAGATCCCTTGTAAGAGTAGATTCACTAAGGTTTCTTCTAAGAGTTCTTTCAAGAGAATTGATATCAATGGGCGAATCGATTGTGGGTAGAGAGAGTGACCTACGACCGAACATCAACAGCACAGCATATAATCAACAAAGCAATTCATTATCCACAACTCCACATACGATGTTCCCTTTCTCCTCAATTATCAAGACAGAAAATAAATGGCCACGACAAGGATCGATGCTTATACACAGAATTAAAACAATAATATAGCCTCAACAAGGGCTTGCAAATAAATTAACTACTTCTAAGCTTAACACATGCACGATATCTTACAATGTGAAACTAAAAGGTCAAGAAACTTACCTGGGGTCCTCTAGACTTACGCTTTGCTAGCGTTCCCACGGCGAGATTCGAGTCCCTAGAATCTTACAACACAAAAATGGTTAAACCACACAAAAAATATGCACAAAACACAATATTCACAATCGAACTAAAATTAACCCTAGAACCTTGGTCGCTAAACCGTATGCAAGTCCCCGGCAACGGCGCCAAAAATTGATCGGTTGGTCAATTAAACATCAACCTTCGCAATAGCACGAATCATTGTAAAATAAGGCTATTGGTCAGGTAAGTCGAACCACTGGGACTGCGCTAGTCTTAAGGCAACCTAAGTATCTAGAGTCATTTTAGAATGATAAGGTGTAATAAGGAGTTGTTGATTGGTTTGTCACTAAGCTAGTAATTGAAGTGTGCATAAAACAAGAATGCTAGTAAATGAGAGTTAGAGATAATAAAAGGGGAAACTAGGGAAGTGAATCCACCTACGCCCTAAATACATGCTAAATCAAGACTAAATTGGGGATAAACACTATATAAGTAATGATCAAGAATTATGTAGCAACACATAGTTGCTTCATAACCAATAAAAAGTTCATGAAATTAAAATAAGAATGGTCTATCAAAAGACAACACATTTGAACTACCTAGACTAGGGTGTAGTATCAAATACATTAACTTAAGCAAAAGACCATCAAGCATTCAATCAAATGATGAAGCACATGAAGGTAAGAATCAAGCATAGTCCATCAAAAGAGGTACCTAAGCAATGGAATATCAAGTTTCAAAATCAACATGCCTTGAAAACCATTCATAGTTAATATCTTCATTGTCACTATGAAAATAAAAACAATAAGACTAATGTAAGAATCATCAAGACAAGCTAAATAACTCACATCAATCATTTAAACATGAATATTCATTATAAGAAGTAATAAGCTCTTAAACTATGAAAAGACCAAAGTTTATACATTATAATCCCCAAAATAGAATCTAATCTAGAACATGAACAAAAGGGGAGGCTTCATCACCTCCCTAGATGGAGGTTTAGCTCTCCATTGATACAAAAATAGAAGAAGAAGAAGAATAATCCATCTCCATTTTCGAGCTCCTACTGTAGCACTCAAGAACACCACCCTCTTTGCTCTCTTCTCTCTCCTCTAATCTTCTCCAAAATGAAGGATAGGATATGTGTGGCCTTTGGTTGCCTAATATCCTTCAACAAAGTCCTCTCTCTCCCCTCCAAAAACATTGCCAACCACTTCATAAAAGAGGGAGATTCAAATTGAGGAAACCAATGAAGCAAGTGGCTAAAAATGAGGAGTCCTGAGCTGCATTCTGCCTGAATCTCGAGTGCTCGAAATAGGGCCTCGAGCACTCAAAAATGGAGCAGATTGCTCCATGCTTGCTTTACTTCGCCTGGACCTACTTTGGTAAAATGGCTATAACTTTATGGTCCAAACTCTGAATGACAAACTGTTTGAAGATTTAGAAAGCTAATTCAGAGCTCTAAAAACTTTATGTTTTGGTGGAGATCCAATTCTCAAGTTTGGTTGGTCGAAATTGAAGAGCAAGGCAGAAACTCATTGCTGCCAGGCAGTTCTGAGCACCTCTAATAAGAAGATCATAACTCTCTGATCCAAACTCCGAATTACAAGCCGCTTGAAGATTTGGAAAGATAATTCAGAGCTATAAATCTTTCATGTTATGAGGGAAGTCCAGTCCTCGAGTTTGGTAGGTCAAAAATCGTGAGCAAATCCGGATTTCACTGCTGCCAGAATTCAGCATTGCACCTTCCTATGTTCAAAACTCCACAAAGCATCATTTTTGCAATTTAACCTGAAAATGTGCAAAAACATACAATTGGAGATAATCTATATAAAATACACAAATAAAGAACTTAACTAATGCAATTTAGGGCGCTTGAATATACAATATTCGGCGCTTACCATGCACATGATCTAGATGATCCGAAAGTGCTAACCGGTAAGCTACAGCTCCAACTCAGTCTGTAATCATGAATGGACCGAAAAATCATGGACACAACTTCCCTTTCTTCCCAAAGTGCATTACTCATTTCATAGGCGACACTTTGAGTAGAACCTGATCCCCAACCTAAAACTCCAAAGCACGAGTGTGACGATCGGCATAACTCTTCTGCCTACTCTGGGCAGTACGCATGCGATCCCTAATAAGAGTGATCTTCTCAGAAGTATCCGTAATAAACTGAGGACCTAAGAATCTGCTCTCGCCAACCTCCATCTAACAAACAGGCGATCGACATGGTCGACCGTATAAAGCCTCAAATGGTGCTATACCAATAGTCTTATGGAAACTATTGTTATATGCAAACTCCACTAGTGGCAAGTAATCATCCAATGGCCTTTGAAATCAAGAATACACGACCGAAGCATATCTTGCATGATCTGATTAACTCTCTCAGTCTGTCCATCAGTCTGAGGATGATAAGCAGTGCTAAGATGCAACTTTGTACCCAAAGCCTGCTGAAAACTCTTCCAAAATCTTGACACAAAGCTCGAATCCTTGTCCGATATAATAGACAATGGAATGCCATACAACTTCATAATTTTTGTAATGCAAAGTCTCGCCAACTGCTCCGAAGTGAAGTCAGTGCGAATAAGCAAGAAATGAGCTGACTTAGTTAATCAATCCACGATGACCCAAATAGAATTGTAATCCTTAAAGGAATTAGGCAATCCTTCCATGAAATCCATAGAAATGCTCTCCCACTTCCACTCCGATATAAGTAGTGGTTGTAGAGCTCCTGGCGGCCTCTGATGATCAATCTTGACCATCTGACAAGTACTACATTGAGAGACAAAAATAGCAATATGCTTTTTCGTACCTGCCCACCAAAACTGCCGCTTCATATCCTGATATATCTTGTCTCCTCCTAGATGAACAGAAAACTCAGAGTGGTGAGTCTCAGTCATCACATCCTTCCTCAAATCATCCGGAGAAGGTACCACCAACTGTCCCTTGTACCTCAAACCTCCATCTGTCCCAACATTGAAAAATGGAACCTCCCTGGAACCTATCTCTGCAATTCTGTCAATGCACTACTGATCCGTGAGTTGTGCATTCAAAACCTTGTGAATGATAGAAGGTATAACTACCATACAAGCCATGAAAGCATCTGACAACTCATCCACTGTCTTCAACGCATTCCACTCAGTAGTTAAAAGAGCAGAAAGACTAGCAACGTGTCGGCGACTGAGTGCATCCGCCAGCACATTCGCTTTCCCTGGATGGTACTGTATAGAGAAATGATAATCTTTCACAAACTCTAACTATCGACGTTGTCTCATATTTAGCACTCGCTGAGTGAACAAATACTACAGACTCTTGTGATTGCTAAATAATCTGAAGGACTCACCCAACAAATAATGCCTCCAAATATATAAGGCAAAGACCACATCTGCCAACTCCAAATCATGTGTTGGATAATTAAGCTCATGAGGCTTAAGCTTACGAGATCCATACGAAATCGGTCACTCCTCCAGCATCAAAACACATCCAAGACCCTGCAAAGAAGCATCTGTGTAGACAAGATACTCTATCCCGCTCTATGGGGTGGACAAAATCAGTGCAGAAGTCAACTTAGTCTTCAGCTCATCAAAAGCTTTCTGACAGTGCTCATCCCACACAAACCGTACACCCTTTTTAGTTAAATGAGTGAGTAGTCCCGCTATCTTCGAGAACCCAAGGATGAACCTACGATAATATCCGGCTAATTCGAGAAAACTCCGAATCTCGGTAGGTGAAGTAGGCTGTCCCCACTCAACCACTGCTGAAACCTTGGCTGGATCTACCACTATTTCTCTTTTTGACACCACGTGACCCAGAAACTTCACTTCCCGCTGCCAAAATTCACACTTCTCGAACTTGGCATATAACTGGTGCTCACAAAACGTCTACAAAACTTTGCGAAGATGTCTAGCATAATCATCCTCTGACTTAGAATAGATCAAGATATCATCAATGAAGACAATGACAAATTGATCCAAATAAGCCCTGAAGACTGTTCATTAAGTCCATGAAAACCGTAGTTGCATTAGTCAGTCCGGAAGGCATGACACAAAACTCATAAGACCCATATCTAGTGAGAAATGTTGTCCTCGGAACATCCTACTCCCTAACCCATAATTGATGATATCCAGAACGCAGATCAATCTTAGAGAACTATGTAGCTTACTTCAATTGATCAAAAAGATCATCAATCCTAGGCAAATGGTACTTGTTACGAAAGTAACCTTGTTCAACTCTCTGTAATCTATGCACAGGCGAAGTGAACCATCCTTCTTCTTCACAAACAAAATCGGTGCTCCCTAGGGTGAAGTACTCCTGCAAATAAAACCCTGCTGAATCTGATCCCTCAGCTCTCGCATTTCTACTGGTGCCATCCTGTACGGTGCCATAGTAATAGGCATAGTGCTTGGAGCTAAGTCAATCACAAAATCAATCTCTCGACTAAGTGGCAACCCTGGAATCTCCTAAAACACATCCAAAAAATCCTGTACGATTGGTATGCTATCCAATGACACAGTAATCTCCTCATCCGTTTCCTCCTTTATATGGAACAAATATATGCTAGTGGCCCGGTGGCATAGCGACGGCGTATATATCCTGACCAGGTATGGTGAAAACAACAGACCTATCACAACAATTAACTTAGGCATGGTAGTGAGTTAACCAATCCATCCCAAGTATCACATCATAAGTGTGCATGTCCAAGACCAAAAGATTAGCTAGAAATCTGAGTTTACCAATATCTAGTGTCATAAGCCCATCACTCTCATGTAGAATAGCAGTACTACCTAACGGCGTAGAAATACCCTGAGGTCTACTGCAGACCCGTGTCGTCATCCTAGATAAAGCAACAAAAGATCTAGCTACAAATGAGTGTGTAGCACCTGTATCAAATAAAACATGTCCTTTTGAACCATGAATAAGAAATATACCCTCAATAGCCTGAGGTGCCTGAACATCCGGTGGCATGGGGTTGTAAACCCTACCGTAGTGCAACTGCTGTGGTGCATATCCCTGAGACTGCAGTGGTGCCGGTAATGTTAAATATGTTTATCCCTGAATCCGTTAAACCTATGGAGCGGGTAAAGGTACTGGCGCCCTCTGCCCCTGCTACACATACTGTCCCTGTCCCTGTCCTGTTTTAGGACACTGCCTGAAAGTATGACCATACTCTCCATAAGTGTAACAACTACCCTGGAAAGTACCAAATGGCCTCCTCTGTCGGTTAGCCTATGGCTGACCCTGTCCTACCTGTGGTCTCCCATTCTACTGTCTCTGAATAGGTTCCCCATTCCTATGAGCATCTGAACCACTCTTGTGCTTCTTTTAAGGCTGTTATCCCTAGAATTTGCCCTTATCATTCTGTCAATGTCCATTGCCATTCCCTTTCTTAGCTGACTGATTAGTAGAGTCTCTGTCACCCCGCTTCTCACCCTTAGCCTCTCTGAAGTCCACTTAACTGATACTGCTGTAAAGCGGCGTCCACCAGCTGAGCATAGGTAGTATAGGCTGGATTACCTGTAATAGCTCGCTTAATAGACCACATCAGTCCCTTTACAAAACTATTCCACTTCTTTTCCTCTGTATCCATCTCCTCTGGAGCAAAAAGTGATAAGTGCGTGAATTATTGCTCATACTCTGCCACTGTCATGTTTCCCTACTGCAGATTTAGGAACTCTATCTTCATAGCTACCCTGACTGCATAAGGAAAATACTTCTCATCAAAGCGTGCATTGAACTAATCATAAGTCAATGCAATCCTCTCCTCTGCGGTGGTAACTGACTTCTACCACTATAGTGCATCTCCCACTAGCTTGAAGGTAGCAAGTATTTGCTTCTAAACCTCCGTGCAGTGAACCAAATGAAGATGTCACTTAATATCCGTTTTCCACTAATGAGCTGCTTTCGCATCAGTGGAGACTGAGAACTCAGGTGGGCTCCCCTTTGTGAAAGAACTCCTAGCCTTCTCCCAACTATTAGTCGATACAACCGATGCTGGTATCGGTGCCTGCTGAACCTGTGGTTGATTCTAAAGTGCAGCAGTTACCCCTATTTCTATAGCCCGAGCAATGAGATCATTGAGATGAAGAGGATACTCTGGATCTCCTCCCTGATCCCAAGTCTGGTGAACTTCCTCCTACTCCCCCTGAAACTGACCATCATCATCCTGAAACCCAGGCATTTGCTGCTCTTCTTCCATTAGCTGACGCTGTAAGCGTTCTTGCTGCCTACGTGCCGCTCTCCTTTGCCTCATATTTCCTTGTATGTTCTGTCATCTTCTAGCATTAACCATCTGTTAACATGAAAAGACAAACATCAGTACAGTTTCTAAACGGACTGTAAAGGAATATAATGAATCCTAAACTTAAGCTCTAATCAAGAGAAAACGCTACGCGGAAGTCTTATACAATAGAATCCTAGAGACACTGAACCTGGAATGCTCTGATACCAACTGTGATACCCCTCGATTCTGACACACAGGTTGATCAGGCCCAAGCCCGAACCCGAGGGAATATCAAACAATTAATATTTTAAGTGAACACAGATTACAAAATGAATTAAGAAATAAATAATTAAAAGTTGAAAGAATTCTAATATATAATCCTTCAAAATTAAATACTTAAAATCCAAAACCTCCAACAGTTAAATAACTCAGGAATCCATCCATTGGACCCCTAATACTAAAATCGAAACTGAAATGAAAATAACAAAAGGAACATCTGTGATAACCCTCGATTCTAGAGTCACGGGTGATCAAGTCGGAGCACAGATCTGAGGGATACCAGACAATTAATATGTAAACAAGCAAGAATACAAAAGAATTAAAAATAAAATAATAAGTTGAATAGAATTCTGAACATAAAAATCATCCAAAAATAAAACTTTAATATAATTTACTCCTATCAATCCGTACAACTCGGGAATCCATCCAGTAGACCCCTAATAATTCCAAATGAAAATAATTACAGAACCAAAATCCAAAACTAAAACAAGAACTGAAATCCTATGTAGTCGGAAGAGTGAGTGACTGTATCTGCTTCATCATGATCAAGCTCTAAGCCTGGTACAGACGAACCCCTAAAAAATAGGAGTGGGTCAGGCCCACATGCAAGTTTCATCCTACTACAATCTATAGATAAACCTGATACGCAGATACACCCTAAACAACTCGGCAATAACTAAAATAGTCCATATAGATATAGATACACACTATAGGATGCTCGCTAGCCTATAGTGTAGTTCAGCCTGCACAGAAGGAAACATGTAAGTCACATTTCCAGTGGCCATGTACATCTCCTGTCAAGGAACATCAGCATTACCTAGTTACCCATCCTTTGCGATATACGCACCCTAACCATAATCCTGAGACTCAAGCTCATATCACAATACCATAAGTATATATATAAATCCTCCCTAATACAAAAAAATAAAACAAACATCCGTTATGCCGTTCAACTGTTTTAGTTGACAGATCATGCATCAATGTAGGATTTAACTGTTTTAGTTAATCCATTCCATATGTATGAATAGGTAAGGATTAGTATTTTGATCTAATTCCTTCCTTATATGCCACCGTCCCATACCGGTGCATATAATGCAAATGATCCATAAATGATGCACACCCAATTGAATATCAAATACATCCAGAGACCACCATAATAGCAATCGAATATAGTCATGATCCTATTATTCATCCAGTATATGATTATAATCATAGATCCTCCTTTTAAATTGTTCAAATAATAATAAACAATTTAAACCATCCATTTCCATATAATTGACAGAACATAAATTATAACAGTTCAACAATTAACATCCATAGCATGATATAATGATTATCAGAATTATAAATTGAGCAACATTATACTAGAATTCCCAACCAATACTTCCATACAAGTTAATTTACATTGTTAAAACGAAGACTAGCATTTAAAACCTTCTCAATCCTTGAAGGCATGTAAATTAATCTTTAAATCTTATGACATCCATTTAATTCCCAATTATAAATCCCGCATCCAATATAATGACACTCAGAAGTCTAAACAGAGTACACTATATGAATTCCCAATAATAGTTTCATACTAGTCCATTTTGTTTGCTAACACACAACTAGCAAGTAAAACTTCTAAAACTCCCGACGGCATGCAATTTACTAGTTAAAATTACATGACGTCCATAACCACAGCATAACCAACCTTCCTGGAACTAAAATATGTTATATATATCATTGATATAAAATCCTAAAAATAACTTTCATATCAGTCCATTTAAGTTGCTAAAACAACCTAGCAATTTAAACCTTCCTCTCTCCTTGACAGCATACCTATTATATGTTTATGTTTCATGTTGCTCCTCAGGATTAGCACCCTAGCATAAACCAACTATTTAAAGGTTTTAATAGGTTAATTTTTAAACATTTAAAACCCCCTTTACTTTCTAGTAATTACATTTAAGCCCCTATAATTAGAAAAATATCCGAAAACACCCCGTAGAGGTATTTTGGCAAGGAAGCCGGCTCCCCCATCATGGGAGTCAGCTCTTAGGCTTCTAGAGCTAGCTCTCCCTCATGGAGAGCTAGCTCTCTCATCATAGGAGCTGGCTCCATCCCTTAGGGAGTCAGCTCTCTCTCCTTGAGAGCCTGCTCCTCCGCCTCTGTTCTTCTTCTTCGCTTCCGGCGAAGTTTACTGTCCTATCCCAATTTTTAAACATTCCTAGGGTTCAACCTAAGTCGATTCATTCCTAGAAACCCCTCAATTTCCATTACGAATTGCTCTACAATAGTTTAAATCTTAATCGAAATAGTTTATGAACAAAACACTTACCGTTGAAAACACAGGCTTACAACGGATTACAGTTTAATTTATCATGCATAATACATTCATTTTAAAGTTTAATTAACTTTTTGGAGACTATAAAGAATGCACAGAACACAAGTTTATAGGAAGGAGGTAGAATGAAACTTGCCTTTAGGTTTAGGTTTGAAACCTAAACCACCGTCTCTGAGTTCTGGCAACCCCAAGACTGTTCCCCTTCTCTGACCACTGTTCTTTTCCTGTGTTACTTCTTGGTTCTACCCATGAGTAACTCCCTTAATTAATATCTCAAGAGCCTCTCTATTTATCTCTCAAAACTATTCTATGTGCCTCTATTTTCCCTCTCAAGACTATTACATGAACAAGGTTTTCAACCCTAGCAGACTATACTGTTATATATATATAGACTGTTATCTTAAGTCAACAACCAAAACCTCATAACATAGAACCCTAAACCTAAACTATAATTACGACCATATCAACTAAACCCATTAAGTCACACAAGCCATTTAACTAAAACACGTAACTAAAAATACCAATTAATCAAATAAATAAATTAAATCACAATTACACAATTAAACAATTAATTTAGAATAATTACAATTAAAAAACATAGCCAGGTAATCACATTTAAATGCACATAAAACAAATAATCAATTAAAATGCACCTAAAACAAATAATAAAATTTCAATTATATCCTTTTGAGAAATAGGGGTATTACATTCTTCCCCCCTAACAAAAGGAATTTCATTCTTAGAATTCACAAAATTCTGAATTCTTTTTATTGGAAATTCATTTCCATTCCATTGTGGACTTTGCCTCCTTGATGAGCTACATGGAATTCCAAAACACAAAAAAAACTACACGTAGGTTGTCTTGCACAACCATTCCTCCTTACCCAATACCTATACTAGGATACAAATCCACAGTCCTCCAAATGCCATATAATATACGCACAAAATTCCTATGCATGCAGCGCTTACCAAGTTGGTAACGCTAAACGATAGGCTACTACCTAAATCGATAAACAAAATCCTTGAAAAGTTAATGCAATACATAAAACTAACCTTCCTCTAAAAAAAATACCTTGCTTCCTATACAGAAGACATCCCGAACAACTATTTCCTGATAGAAAACTCGGATACACGAGTTCAACCATTTACAAAATTCGACTACCGCCTACAAACCGTGCGCAATCCTTTACAAAAGAGAATAGTTCTCTCCGAGGTATCCATAAATAAAGGCAAGGTCTTGTTATATAACCCTCACTTCCATGTCAAACCAACTAGTGAGAGATTTGCACTACGTAATATCCAAAACCCCAAACATTGTCACACGAACCTCCTTGTGCCAACAATAGCACAGATAATTTCTGAAAAGTGAAGTAACACTTTCAATTACCCATGCAAACTTAGGATATAGATCCTAAGCATATCCACCATGATCAAATATTATGTCTCGATCAAATCTCCCGTCTAGAAATGCGAATCAAAGATATTGCTCCAACATTTCAAAAAATTCCCTTGATATAGCACTTTGTATATACTATAATGAATAACCACATGTTATAACTCTGTTATCAATGCCGTGTAGAACTGAGAAGAAACTCCCAAGTAAACACTACTAAAAGTGATGTCCACAAGCGAACTTGCTCTATCCACTACTCTTAATCCATAGGGAATGAAAATTCCAACCAATGTTGATAATTTCTACCAACCATCCACTCCTGATTAGTCCTACTCCCACTTTGATATAGGAAGTGGCTAAAACCTCCAATGATACCCAAGTATTAATTTTCAACCTTGCTAATAAGTGATACACTTGGAGACAGTTATATATATGTCCCCATCCGTACCGCTCACTAACATAGTATGTCGTGATGCAACTTATAACCATTTGACTGCATCGTAAAATTTATGAATTTTACACCTCAGTCACTCCAACCTTCCCAGCAGCATTAAGACAAACTATTAATCCTCCTTCAGTACCCTAAGCTCATCTGAGTACAGTACCACCTCCTCCAGGGTCAGCTCCAATATTCTAAGTTGACCTCGTCAATTTCCTTGGTAACAACAAGTGTTATTATTATTATTTTTTTACATATGCTAAAACCCAACTGACTGCGCAATAACCACCGAAGGTTTAATTACCAAAGCGGTTGATTAGACCATCCTCCTCCCAATTACTTCCACCAGATGAAACTTAATACAAAGTGTGAACTACCACATCTATCCATCTAAGTCGTCTCGTGATCCGTGCTATTCATATGAACTGATAGCTTACTAGTTCTAAATAGACACAATGAAGCCGATTTAATTTTATCATCCAGTACTAACCCAACCAGAATCCTGACCCTCATGTAAAATCAGCAAGCTTGCATCTAAATCCGTAGGAACTACTCTGTTATTCCCACTCGAGTATGAGATATGGCTGCAATCATCTAATAATCTCTGATGGTCCATCCGAATTATCTAATACATTTCAAATGTTGAGACAAAATCACTGTGTCCCTCCTCTTGCCTGTCCTGTGAAGCATCATGTTTCCTCTAGGATCAATAAAGAACTAAGAGTGGTGAACCTCAGTCCTTACATCATCCTTCCAATCCGTCTACAGAAAGTACCGTTAGTCTGGTACCACCAGCTTCCATCTGCACCCATTGTGTAATTTGGAGCATCATCAAAAGCTAACTCTGCAACTAAATCCATACATTCCGATCTGTGATAAACTTACCAATGTAGAAAGTCAATTGATAACTCTATTTATCAAAAGTCAATTAACTACAACTTTTCTACATACACTGTGCACTTCTTCTTTATTTAGGTGTTCGGCCTCACCTTTATGTCTTTGACATCCCACTTCTCTAACACAAGTATGTGTCTATTAGACTTCCTGTCTAACTTCAAAAAAATATGGAATCTTTCCATCCTCCAAATGGTCAGCAATTTCCTAGCAACAACTATTTGTTACGAACTGTGGCCTAAAAAATAAAATAAAATAAAATTTTCCCCATATTATTGGTGCAAATGAAGAGACTTTGCTTCCTCTTTGATATGCCATCCCTGGCAACTCCTTCCAATGACACGTCTTCTTGAGTAAAATTCTTGACTAAAAATAGACTAATGATTAGTTAGTCCGTCGACTATCCTGAATCGGTGTCAATCCAATAAGTACTTAAATTAGTACAAAATTCTCCTGCCGACTTAGGAACAACTTTAAAAATTTCTAAGAAGATGTTCAGTAAATTTAGTACCTCTGATAAATCATCGTGGCGTTATGGTATATCCAACTAATCGTACTAGATTATTTGACTCGTATTGCTAATTCTAATTATCCCATCCTAAAAACATACCATAATTATGCATGTCTAGGTTCAATAGATTGGCTAGAATTACGTATATCTACCAAATCCTAGGACCACATGCTCACAATTCTAGCGTAATTAACGCTATTCCTCCAAAACGAGAGTTGGTTGATCACATACTTGTGTCCCCAACTAAACCACCTTCCCAATCCTGAATAATTGACGAAAATGAAACATATAATACACATACAATAAAACAAAATATAATCCTACCTAAAACATCGGCCTTTCTAGAAAAGAAAGTCTCTTTTGGAATCAACCTTACTAAATTGGTTCACAATTTCCTTTTATAGTTTCGTAGGTAATCATCCAACCTCGAAACATAGCCAAAAAAATAAACTTCCATTTCCCTAAGCAACTTCCAAAGGCTTAACCCTCATCCTTCTTATATGCGGAATACAAACCGTCTAATGTAGCTTTATAAAGCAACTTAGAACGCCACAACCTAATCCCCATACTCTCCGGAACGTGATATAAAATTATTGCTTCGTTCTGATAAGAACTCCATCTGATTCCTGAACCCTTGAAGAGTTCTTTTATCTACCTCTTTTAAAGGTAAAACAAAAATTTAACTATATATAGGTTGATCCAGACCAACTCTACTAGTATCATTCACTATCTCACTAGCAAATAAGATCACCATCGTGTGATCCTTCATCTTCATAATTTAGTACCCTCTTTCTTGGATACGTTGAAATCTCCCTCACTAGAATCTTCTTCAGACTCCTATTCCTCGTTTGTCTCCTTTATGAGAACAACTGAAATCATGTTAATCCCATTAGGCGGTGACCTAAAACACACTCCTAAATCCTTCATTGGCTTATAGTTGTAAAAGTAGCACCAACTGGAACTAAACCTTTGATTCCAAGTTCTATTTCTGGCAAAGAACTCAATAACGTACTCCTTTACTCCTTTGGGTCTGGATTGCTTTCGCCTTAGACCCTATCCTCCTCATAGTGTTAACCATTCCATAACCATGGAATATAATTGACATCTGCTCCTCCTAACGAACCGTAAATAGAGTACAACGAATCCTAATATGGCTTTAAGTTTTAAGAAATGTAACGCAGAAGTCATATAACGAAAGACACTCCTAAGGGCACTAGAACCTGAAGTACTCTGATACCAACTGTGATATCCCTCGATTCTAGAGCCACGGGTGATCAAGTCCGAGCATAGATCCAAGGGATACCAGACAATTAATATGTAAACAAGTAAGAGTACAAAAGAATTAAAAATAAAATAATACACTGAACAGAATTCTAAATACAAAAATCCTCCAAAAATAAAACTTTAATATAATTTAATCCTTTTAATCAGTATAACTCGGGAATTCATCCAGTGGACACCTAATAATTCCAAATGAAAATAATTACAAAACCAAAATCCAAAACTAAAACAAGAACTGAAATCCTATGTAGTCGGAAGAGTAAGTGACTGTATCTGCTTCATCACGATCAAGCTCTAAGCTTGGTACTGACGAACCCCCGAAAAATAAGAGTGGGTCAGGCCCACATGCAAGTTTCATCCTACTAGAATCCATACATAAACCCGATACGCAGATACATCCTAGGTAGCTCGGTAATAACCAAAATAGTCCGTATAGATATAGATACACACTATAGAATGCTCACTAGCATATAGTGTAGTTCAGCCTGTAAAGAAGGAAACATGTAAATCACACTTTCCAGTGGTCATGTACATCTCCTGTCAGGGAACATCAGCAATACCCAGTTACCTATCCTTTGCGATATACGTACCCTAACCATAATCCTGAGACTTAAGCTCATATCATAGTACTATAAGAATATATATAAATCCTTCCTAATATAGAAAAATAAAACAAACATCCGTTATGTCGTTCAACTGTTTTAGTTGACAGGACTGATAAGCGCCGAATATTGTATATTCAAGCGCCCTAAATTGCATTAGTTAAGTCCGTTGTTTGTTTAATTAAGTAGATTATCTTCATTTGTGTATTTTTATGCATTTTCAGGTTTAATTGCAAAAAGGGAGCAAAAATAAGCCCTTGTGGATTTTTGATCAACAATGTGCTCAAAAGCTGAATTTTTGGCAACAGTGAAGCCCGAACTTTGTTTGCCATTTTGACCTACCCAACTCAAGAAATGGACTTCTATCATAACATGAAAGATTTAGAGCTCTGAATCAGCTTTCCAAATCTTCAAACGGTTTGTCATTCAGAGCTCGGAGCAGAGAGTTATGGCCTTGTTACATGAGGTGCGCAGAACTGCCTGGCAGCAATGAAATTCTGCCTTGATCTTCAATTTCGACCAACCAGACTTGAGAATTGGATCTCCACCAAAACATGAAGTTTTTAGAGCTCTGAATCATCTTTCTAAATCTTCAACCATTTTATCATTCAGAGTTCGGAACGTAAAGTTATGGCCATTTTACCAAAGTAGGTCCGGGCGGAGCAAACCAAGCATAGGGCATTCTGCCCAATTTTTGAGTGCTCGAGGCCCTATTTCGAGCACTCAAAATTAGGGCAGAATTCTACATGACTCAGCCCACTTGTGCTCAGATTTTACCTACTTTGGAAGCTCTCCTTTATGAGTTGGTTGGGGATGTTTCTTGGAGGAGAGAGAGGGCTTTTTGGGTGGATTTCTTATCTAGATAAAGAGGGGAGAGCCACACATTTTCATTATCCTACATTTCTACAAGATTAGAGGAGAGAAGAGAGCAAGAAAGGTGTTCTTGAAGCTCCAAGGAGGTTGCACGAAAATGGCCATGAAGATGGAGCTTCTTCCTTCTTCTAGCTTGGCAATGGGTAACTAACTCCCTTCTAGGGAGGTGATGAAACTCCTTCTTGTAAGCATGTCTTGTTTTTGATTTACATTTGGGGATGTAATGTGTATATATGACCTTTCCATGAACTAGAGCTTTATTTGATGTGAAGAGCTTCAATGTCTATTAATGATCATTTTGAGTTTAAGATCTTGTCTTAAGATTGTTTCCTCTTATGATTATTTTGCTTCAATTTTCATAGTGACAATGAAGATGAGTTTATGGAAATGTTTTTATTGGCATGATGCTTGGGAAATTTGATAGTCTATAGCTTAGGGTTCTCTTTTGATAGATTATTCTTGATTCCTAATGTCATGTGCTTCTACTATGTGATTAAGGGCTTGATAACTCTATGCTAAGTGAGTATGTCTAAGGTTGCAACCTAGTTTAGGTAACCAAAACATGCAATACTTTGATAAGTTATTCTTGCCTATTGATTTCATAAAAATTCTTGAAGGTAATGTAGCAATTTTATGTTGTTGCATTTCATGGTTATGTGTATATATTATTCCCCAAGTAAATCATGTATTAACATGCTTATGGATAGGTAGTGGATTCACTTCCCTAGCCCTCTCTACCTAGATCTCCTTCCTTTACATTTACTAGCATTCTTGTTTTATACACACTTCAATTACTAGCTTAGTGACAAACCAATCAACAACTCCTTATTACACCTTATCATTCTTAAATAACTCTAGATACTTAGGTTGCCTTAAGACTAGCACAGTCCCAGTGGTTCGACTTACCCGACCAATAGCCCTATTTTACAATGATTCGTGCTATTGCGAAGGTTGATGTTAATTGACCAACCGATCAATTTTTGGCGCCGTTGCCGGGGACTTTAAACGGTTTAGCGACCAAAGTTCTAGGGTTAAATTTTAGTTTGATTGTGAATATCGTGTTTTGTGAATATTCCTTGTGTGTTTTAATCATCTTTAAGTGTAAGTGAGATTCTAGGAACTCGAAGCTCGCCGTGGGAATGCTAGCAAATTGTAAGTCTAGAGGCCCCCAGGTAAGTCTCGTGACTTCTAGTTTCGCATTGTGAATATTGTGTATGTGTTTAATTTAGCTTGTGAAGCCCTTGTCGAGGCTATTTTTTTTTTACTATATTGCAATGCATCGGTCCTTGTCGTGGCCATTTATTTCCTATCTTGTTGATAATTGAGGAGAAAGGGATCATTGTATGTAGAGTTGATGATAAAGAATTGTTATGTTGATTATGTTGTGTGTTGTTGATGTTTAAGTCCTAGATGGAGGGTAGTTATCTTCCAACTCAATTCTACACACCACATGAGTTTTGTGCATTTTGCTCTAGTCATACATATCATACAAGAGAATGTTTTCCAACGAGACAATTCTCGGACTTCTATCTACAGCAACCAAATGAAAATTTCTTTGAACCTGGTAGTGATCCATACTTCAATGGTTATAACTCGGGTTGGAGAGACCAACAAAACTTCTTGTGGCATGACATAGGAAATTCAACCCCACAATCTCATATTCAACCTTTTCAACCCAATGATCATTCTTTCCCGCCCTCTTCTCCTTTTCCACTGTCTCCATTGGATGAGTTAATTGTTGCTAACAAGCAAATGATGGAGTCTATGCATACGCAAATGATGGAGTCCAACAAGCAAATGTTGGATGACATTGTTAGCATGCAATCCACCGCCTATTCTCATTCCCAATTTAGAGTTGATTTAGATGACCAAATAGCCCAAATTCAACAAATGGTTGATGTTCTAAATCAGGAAAAGGAAGAAGAATTTCCAATTGAACTTGTGGTCAATCCAAAAGAGAATTCTATGAATGATGAGTTTACTTCTAGTAATTTTCATCACGAGAATGTTCAAGTGGTTACCACATGTGAACATGAAGAAATAGTGGGTGAAGATCAAATTGTAGCCACACAAAAAATTGAAGAATTTGTGGTTCAAAATGAGGAAATTAATGATGATGAGATTGTATCCTATAAAAATCCAGCACAGCCCCTACATAATCCCTTGCTTGATGCACCTCCTTTAATGGAGGATCCTCTAAAAGCTTGCTTAGCTCATTTCAATTATGAGGATTTTGATGTTGATAATTCTATTCTGGAGGTAAATTCTTTGTTTGAAATTCCTCCACCTATTCATTCTCTTCCTTGGGCAACATCAAATGCATCCCTCTCTTGGGAGCTTGTATCTCATCCCATTCCCTCACTTGAGTTATCTCAGGCTGTTGAGCCCGAACCGCCGGATAAGTGTAAGGAGGATGTTGAAAGTCTGAAGGATAACTTGTCAAGCATTCCCGTGCTCAATATGACACTTCATCAGTCTTTGCTTTGTGCACCCTCACCCACTCCATCTTCTCATAATCCAAAGCAGCCCCATAATCCAAAGTTCTTCATTGAGGATGAAGAGTGGATTGAGGTATTTCCATTACCTCTTTTCAACTTTTGTCTTTTCAACTTTTGTCTTCAAGATCTTTTTCTTCCGCTTCCAAAAGAACTTTCTTATTTAGGGAAGCTTGAATCTCTTGAGAGACATGGCATAGGGTGATGAGGACTAACCTGATCTCGATGCGTCTAGCTATCGATGTTAAAGTTAGCACTCAAGGGAAGTAATTCTTTCAATTTCCAAGCTTCCCTCTCCTAAATTTGCTCGTGCCTTGAAATTTTCTGGGATCTGGTTTATAAAAGCCAAAAATTTGATTCTTCTGGAAGGCTCTTCAGTTGTGTTCCATCATCTTAGACCGGCTTCTTAGACCTTCTCAACTCTAATTTTCATTCCTGAAAGTTTCCATCTCTTTCTAGCAATTTCATAGGATCTTTGGCATGCAACTCATGTGCACAACCTCTCATTTTCAATGCATTGTTGGATCATGGTTCCCCAAAATTTTTCATCCATTAGAGAGAAGCTGCAAGGTTTGAAAATTTTCTCAAAATTTTCCATGCATTGGAGATGAAATGCAAAGTTTGAAAAATTTTCATCCAGGCCTTAGAAATGTTGAGCAATTTGACATTTTTTCCAAAAATTTTCCACCCATGCATTGGAATGGACTGAATTTGCAAATTTTAAAAATTTTCCATGCTTTAGAGATGAAGTGCAAAGTTTAAATTTTTCCAAGCATTTGAGATGATTGCAAAGTTTAAAAACAAAATTTTCCATGGAATGGAATGAAATTCAAAAGTTGAGAATGTTTCCTTGCATTAGAAAACAATTGCAAAGTTTGAAAAATTTTCAAAAATTTTTATGCATTGCATTGAAGCTTTGAGCTTGGCAATTTTTCCATCCATGCTAAGTTTAAAAATTTTCCATCCATGCATTTGTCCATGCATGGGAATGGCATGCAAATTGCATCCAAGCATTATTTGGGAATCATGTTGCCAAGTTTCAATTTCTTTCTAGGGAATTCATCCAAAAATTCAACTTCAATGTTACTATGTTGCATAATGTTGCTTCCATTGCAATAAATTCAACTTCCATGGTGCTCACTGTCTTGCATGTTTTCCCTTTCACTCCTTGCTTCAGTCCTCACAGCCGAGCTCACCCCCTAGCCTACTGACCCATTTTCGAGCACTCTAAATTCTAGTTTGAGTGCTCGAATTTCATGCACCAACCCACCCAACTCACTGCTCTCAGTTCGAGCACTCGCCGAGCCTATTTGGAGTGCTCGAACTCTACCTTCTTTCTCTCTCAATAGCCAACCCCAACATACCGAACATGCTGGCTCCATTTCGAGCACTCGAGCTCCCCCTAGCGAGTGCTCGAACACCTCATGCCAATGCCCCGAGCACTCGTTGCCTCACCTTCATCGCCTGCTCGAAATCCTAACCAATCTCATCATCTCCAGCAACCATGCATCCTTCTACACCCCAACACCATCCCAACTCTCTGCAACCCACTTCTCAACTCACCTATACTTGCACCACCTCACCACCTCGCACACATAGAACCATGCAACCATGCATGCATCAACTCAAACCTCAACTCCTATCTCTCTCCTCAACCCAACACACCAAACCAACCAACCCAACTCTCGGCTTCTTTCTCTCTCACAAACCCAACCACCAAGCCACCCTCAAAGACCCTCATCAACCTCACCGCCACAACACCTCCATGCATGCATGCATGCACCAACCTTCCTTCCTCTCTCTCTCTCAACCCAACTTCCACCACCAACAACCCACACCTCCTCACGACCAAACCACCACAACCTCTTCCAGCTGAGCACCACCCTCCAACTCATGCTCACCACAACCCAAACCAACAACCTTCCCAATCTCGGCATCTCTGCAGACACCCCACCAACCTTCCCAATCTCAGCTTCTCTCTCTTCAACTTCAACCCTACCATGCATGAACCACCTTAAACCATCCTCCACGACCACACCTACTGCAACACACAACCTCACCTTGCATCCACACCATGCAAATCATGCCAACCATAAACCTCACAAACCCGAGCCATACCACACACCAACCCTCCATTTCCACTCTCTGCTGGTTTCTCGAGCACTCGAAGAAGCATTTCGAGTGCTCGAGCTTACTCGACCTTCCTCACACCAAACATCCCGAGCTCACTGCCCTCCATTCGAGCTCTCTCACTCCCCTGCCAAGTGCTCGAAACACCACCCCACCATCTAACCCTCCCTCTCTCGGCATGCATTCCATTCCCATCACACCCATCCTCCCAAGTTGTAGGTGCCATGCATGACACCAACCACCTCACATCCTACCCACAACCATCAACCTCTACTCCTCTCGGCAACTTCAAGCCCCATCAACCAAACCCAACACCATGCACCTCAACCCCACACAACCAACCTCATCCCTCTCGGCATCTCACCAAACCAACCCTCACCCTTCTCCTTCAACCAACATCCCACCCCAAACCAACCTCTCAATATATATATATATACATAATAATAATAATACTAAATAAATAAATAAATAAATAAAAAGTTAATTTTTTTTTTTTTTAAAAAAAAATATATATATATACATATATATTTATATCTATATAGATATAATACTAATAATAATAATACTACATCAATAAATAAATACATAAATTTTTGGGTTTTGTTTAGATTTTTATCTTGCCATATAATTCATGTGACTGTTTTTATTTTTGTTTTGATTTTCCTTAAAAGCCTATGCTTTTACTTGTGTATAGTAGTTATGTTTTGACAGGTCTTCCTGTCCAAGTTTGGGGGACGCGTTTGCGCATTCACATCGATGGATATTTTTGCATTCGTCACTCCACTTGGTAATATTGTTCTTTTACCTTCTTTGCTCTTATTTTGTTTCACTTGTCTTCACACATTGAGGACAATGTGTTCTTCAAGTTTGGGGGTGCATTTATGCATTTTTGGTTTCATAAATTTTGCTAAGCAATGATAGTATAACTTGACACTTGTCGGAGATGAAACATATGTTTAATACCTTGTGTATAGAAGCAATTGAAATTTTTGAAAATAAAGAAAAATTTGAGTTGAAATGATCATGTAGATTCAAATTAGTCTATATAAATGTCTCAGTTAAATTCTTGCTAGATTTGACACTCTTTTAAGCTTCACAATGCACAGATGCACATTGGAAACTTAACTGTGAGGCATGCAACTTGATTGACCTTGACCTTAGCTTAGTTAATCTGATTTGATGAACCTAATGAATGAATACCTGTGGCATGAATAATAATAATAAAATAAAAAAAAAAGCCTGAGAAAGAAAGAAAATAATGACCAGTTGACGTTCGTAGCCTTTCCAACTTGAGCTATTAAGCCCTAGGAGTGTCTCTACACTTAGCACCCTAAAGCCGTCTGGTTTGGGAGTTGTTGGCCTAACGCTTGCTACAGGGATTGGTTAGAAAGCTTAAAGGACTTAAACATTGCACGGTCATTCAAAAAAAAAATTGTAATAAGCATGGTTCGTTGGAGTTCGTAGCCTTTCCAACTTGAGCTATTAAGCCCTAGGAGTGTCTCTACACTTAACACCCTAAAGCCATCTGGTTTGGGAGTTGTTGGCCTAACGCTTGCTACAAGGGTTGGTTAGAAAGCTTAAGGGACTTCAACATTGCACAACCATTCTATGTTTCGCTTATGAGTTGCAATAAATTGTCAACAAGCAACAAAAGTTGTCTTGTAAATAAAATCACGCCTTAGGGACCTCATTTAAAAGGGAATTCAATGATTTGAAAACTTGTGCTTGGGAATTGGAAAAGAAAGTAAAAGCCGCATGTTGAGAATCTAATTCACTTTCACTGAAGCTAGAGTTGATTTCCATTCAAGAGATGATAATTGAGTTATTTATATAGACTTTGATGTTGATGCATGTATGTGGAAATGTATTTAGCCAATTTTTGTATCAATGCTTCATATATGTAAGGTAGTTTTCCCAATGACCCCATCTCCAGCTATTTTTCTGTTTCAAGTTATTTTTGAGCTATGTATATATCTCATTTTACCATGGATGATATTTTTGTAGTAGCATGCCTATGGTTGTCTTTTCATTAAGTTTTTCATTGTAATTTTGCTAAGGGACTAGCAAAATGTAAGTTTGGGGGTGTGATAAGCGCCGAATACTGTATATTCAAGCGCCCTAAATTGCATTAGTTAAGTCCGTTGTTTGTTTAATTAAGTAGATTATCTTCATTTGTGTGTTTTTATGCATTTTCAGGTTTAATTGCAAAAAGGGAGCAAAAATAAGCCCTTGTGGATTTTTGATCAACAATGTGCTCAAAAGCTGAATTTCTGGCAGCAGTGAAGCCCGAACTTTGTTTGCCATTTTGACCTACCAAAGTCAAGAACTGGACTTCCATCATAACATGAAAGATTTAGAACTCTGAATCAGCGTTCTAAATCCTTAAATGGTTTGTCATTCAGAGCTCAGAGCAGAGAGTTATGGCCTTGTTACCAAAGGTGCGCAGAACTGCCTGGCAGCAATGAAATTCTGCCTTGATCTTCAATTTCGACAAACCAGACTTGAGAATTGGATCTCCACCAAAACATGAAGTTTTTACAACTATGAATCAGTTTTCCAAATCTTCAAACAGTTCATCATTCGGAGTTCAGAGTACAAAGTTATGGCCATTTTACCAAAGTAGGTCTGGGTAGAGCAAACCAAGCATAGGGCATTCTGCCCAATTTTCGAGTGCTCGAGGCCCTATTTCGAGCACTCGAAATTAGGGCAGAATTCTACATGACTCAGCCCACTTGTGCTCAGATTTTACCTACTTTGGAAGCTCTCCTTTATGAGTTGGTTAGGGATGTTTCTTGGAGGAGAGAGAGGGCTTTTTGGGTGGATTTCTTATCTAGATAAAGAGGGGAGAGCCACACATTTTCATTATCCTACATTTCTACAAGATTAGAGGAAAGAAGAGAGCAAGAAAGGTGTTCTTGAAGCTCCAAGGAGGTTGCACGAAAATGGCCATGAAGATGGAGCTTCTTCCTTTTTCTAACTTGGCAATGGGTAACTAACTCCCTTCTAGGGAGGTGATGAAACTCCTTCTTGTACGCATGTCTTGTTTTTGATTTACATTTGGGGATGTAATGTATATATATGACCTTTCCATGAACTAGAGCTTTATTTGATGTGAAGAGCTTCAATGTCTATTAATGATCATTTTGAGTTTAAGATCTTGTCTTAAGATTGTTTCCTCTTATGATTATTTTGCTTCCATTTTCATAGTGACAATGAAGATGAGTTTATGGAAATGTTTTTATTGGCATGATGCTTGGGAAATTTGATAGTCTATAGCTTAGGGTTCTCTTTTGATAGATTATTCTTGATTCCTAATGTCATGTGCTTCTACTATGTGATTAAGGGCTTGATAACTCTATGCTTAGTGAGTATGTCTAAGGTTGCAACCTAGTTTAGGTAACCAAAACATGCAATACTTTGATAAGTTATTCTTGCCTAGTGATTTCATAAAAATTCTTGAAGGTAATGCAGCAATTTTATGTTGTTGCATTTCATGGTTATGTGTATATATTATTCCCCAAGTAAATCATGTATTAACATGCTTATGGATAGGTAGTGGATTCACTTCCCTAGCCCTCTCTACCTAGATCTCCTTCCTTTACATTTACTAGCATTCTTGTTTTATGCACACTTCAATTACTAGCTTAGTGACAAACCAATCAACAACTCCTTATTGCACCTTATCATTCTTAAATAACTCTAGATACTTAGGTTGCCTTAAGACTAGCACAGTCCCAGTGGTTCGACTTACTTGACCAATAGCCCTATTTTACAATGATTCGTGCTATTGCGAAGGTTAATGTTAATTGACCAACCGATCAAGGACATGCATCTATATAGGATTTAACTATTTTAGTTAATCCATTTCGTATGTATGAATAGGTAAGGATTAGTATTTTGATCTAATTCCTTCCTCATATGCCACCGTCCCATACAGGTGCATATAATGCAAATGATCCATAAATGATGCACACCCAATTGAACATTAAATACATCCAGAGACCAACATAATACCAATCAAATATAGCCAAGATCTTATTATGCATCCAGTATATGATTATAATCATAGATCCTCCTTTTAAATTGTTAAAATAATAATAAGCAATTTAAACCTTCCATTTCCATATAATTGACAGAACAGAAATAATAACAGTTCAACAATTAACATCCATAGCATGATATAATGATTATCAGAATTGTAAACTGAGCAACATTATACTAGAATTCCCAACCAATACTTCCATACTAGTTCATTTACATTGTTAAAATGAAGACTAGCATTTAAAACCTTCTTAATCCTTGACGGCATGTAAATTAATCTTTAAATCTCATGACATCCATTTAATTCCCAATTATAAATCCCGCATCCAATATAATGACACTCAAAAGTCTAGATAGAGTACACTATATGAATTCCCAATAATAGTTTCATACTAGTCCATTTAGTTCGCCAACACACAACTAGCAACTAAAATTTCTACAACTCCCGATAGTATGCAACTTACTAGTTAAAATTACATGATGTCCATAACCACAGCATCACCAACATTCCTCGAACTAAAATATGTTATAAATATCATTGATATAAAATCCTAACAATAACTTTCATATCAGTCCATTTAAGTTGCTAAAACAACCTAGCAATTTAAACCTTCCTCCCTCCTTGACAGCATGCCAATTATATGTTTATGTTCCATGTTGCCCCTTAGGATTAGCACCCTAGCATAAACCAACTATTTTAAGGTTTTAATAGGTTAATTTTTAAACATTTAAAACCCCCTTTACTTTATAGTAATTACATTTAAGCCCCTGTAATTAGAAAAATATCGAAAACACCCCGTAGGGGTATTTTGGCAAGGGAGCCGGCTCCCCTATCATGGGAGCCGGCTCTTAGGCTTCTAGAGCCGGCTCTCCCTCATGGAGAACTGGCTCTCTCATCATGGGAGCCGGCCACCTCCCTTAGGGAGTCAGCTTTCTCTCCCTGAGAGCCTACTCCTCCGCCTCTGTTCTTCTTCTTCGCTTCCGACAAAGTTTACTGTCGTCCATTCAGTGCTAGAAACCCCTCAATTTCCATTACAAATTGCTTTACAACAGTTTAAATCTTAATCGAAACAGTTTATGAACAAAACACTTACCATTTAAAGCACAGGCATACAACGGATTACAATTTAATTTATCATGCATAATACATTTGTTTTGAAAGTTTAATTAACTTCCTGGAGACTATAAAGAATGCACAAAACACAAGATTACAAGAAGGAGATAGAATGAAACTTGCCTTTAGGTTTCGGTTTGAAACCTAAACCATCGTCTCTGAGCTCTGGCAACCCAAGACTGTTCCCCTTCTCTGACCACTGTTCTCTTCATGTGTTACTTATTTGTTCTACCCACGAGCAACTCCCTTAATTAATCTCTCAGGACCCTCTCTATTTATCTCTCAAAACCATTATGTGTGCCTCTGTTTTCCCTCTCAAGACTATTACTTGAACAAGGTTTTCAACACTGGCAGACTATACTGTTATATATATATAGACTGTTATCTTAAGTCGGCGATTAAAATCTCATAACATAAAACCCTAAACCTAAACTATAATTACGACCATATGAATTAAACGCACTAAGTCGCATAAGACATTTAACTAAAACACGTAACTAAAGATACCAATTAATCAAATAAAAAAATTAAATCATAATTACACAATTAAATAACAATTAAACAAATAATTTAGAATAATTACAATTGAAACACATAGCCAGATAATCACATTTAAATGCACATAAAACAAATAATTAATTAATCAATTAAAATGCATATAAAATAAATAATAAAATTTCAATTATATCCTTTTGAGAACTAGGGGTATTAGAACATCTAACAATAAACCATGGAAAGAAGTCCTACGTCGTCGGAAGAGTGAGTGATAGTCTCTTCTCAGCACGATCAGGTCTAAGACTGGAACTGGCGAATACCTAAAAAAATAGAGGTGGGTCAGGCCCACGAACAAGTTCTATCCTACTACAATCCAAGCAGAGACTCGATACACATATACATTCTAACCAACTCAATAATAGCTATATAATCTGTATATATATATATATCCACACTATAAGACTATCACTGGACTATGCAGGGGGTCTCAACTTGAATAGAAGGTAACATGCAAAGCGCACTTGAGTGGGCATGAGTACCTAAGCCTAACAGGGTATACCTAACCTATCATATCCAACTACGCATCCTACTGCATATACGCTCCCTACCCGTAGACTCTGAGACTTAAGCTCAGATCCCGGTACCATAAATATATACCTAAAGTCTATCCTATCCATCCATAATAAATCCAGTTAGCCCTTCAGCTTATTCAGCTGCACAGGCTTACATATAAGTATGATTTTATTTTTATAATCTATTCCCTTATTCCGATATAGGTAGGACTTAGCGTTTCAAGCTAATCCAAACCTAGTATGCCACCATCCCATACTGGTGCATACAATCTAAACATCCAGCAGTTGATAAAACACATAATGGATGCACATATCAATTGATCCATAATAAGCATAAATAGGAATATATAAATTAACATGCTTACTCTAGTAACTGATAAATTTAAGTAATGAGATACATCAATTAATTCCATAATGAACATAAAATAAATAGATAAACTATCATGCTTATCCTAAATCACTGGTACATAATTATCCAACACCTGAGAATGCAGATAATCCATCTCCTCGTCCGTTATTCCATAACAAGTATAATAAAAATTATATTAATTATCATGCTTGTCTATTATTAATAGTATAAGATTAATCAAATTTCCATTCACAGAGAAACACTAAATCGAGGTTCGATAATTTTAAAATCCTCCACAACTGAAGTAGTAACAGTTTTATCGAGACTTAACTACTGTTCAAGCTATAAACATCTATTGGTTTATTATGCATTAACCCACTCTCTAAACTTTTAACAAGGCTTGGGACATCGCTAAACACCCCAATACAGCTTCTACCTGAACCTGAAAACCACAAAATCCAAGCATCGTAGCCAAAACAGTCGCCGAAAAGCTAGGGAACCTGCTCCTTCAAAAAAGGAGCCGCCTCCCTAATGCATGGAGCCGGCTCCCTCCTTGAGGGAGCCTCCTCCATGAGCCCTAGATCTGGCTCCCTCCTTGAGGGAGACTGGTCTTTGCCTAAGGGAGCCTACTACCCTCCAACGGGAGCCGGCTCTCCTTCCGATTCCTCTTTATCTTCAAGTTCGACGACTTCCCAGACGACTGTCATCAATTTCTAGGGTTCCTAGGTGTCTGAACTAGGTTCTAGTGTGATCAAGAGGAAATTAAATTCTTTATTCATTCACTGACATCGATCAAAACACGAATTATGCACAAGAACTTAGAACGAGCAATTACTCATTCTTAAACACTCACCGTTTAAAGCATTCAACTCTGTAATCCAGATTACTTCTAGTGTTTCCCAACATGTTTAGACTAATTAAAATCTTTATACATCAATTTACATGAATTCAATTATGTGTTACACAAGAAAGCATCTAAAACAAGTAGTACACAATTTATGAATACATTTAGTTTAAAACATCTAAGACATAAAATCCAGTTTAATTTTAATCTTTATTTATTCTTGGAGTTGTATTAGACATGCAAAGAACACAAGCCAAAGGAAGAGAGTTAGGATTAGAACTTACCTTTAGGTCTCAATCTGAAACCTTGCACCGTTATTTTCCTAAATTCTCCGGTGAACTACTGTAATCCCTTCTCTGTTCCCTCTCTGCCTCCACAGTCCTGAATAGGGTTCTAAAACCCTAGGTAGAACCTTAATACATATATTTATAGGCACATAAGGTTACCCTAATTCTAGACCTAATACTAGACGGGAAAACTAAGTTGGCTATAACATGAAGAAAAATAACAAAACCCTACATTAATCCCATTAACTAATTTACACAATTAAACAATTATAAGAAAACAATTAATTCAACGAATTCAGATAATTAAGCAAATAAACAATAATTAAGCAAATATACAATAATTAAGCAAATAAACAATCCAATAAATAAAAATGCAATTTAAATAATTAATTAAAATACCAGAACTATCCTTATAAAATTAGGGGTATTCCATTCTTCCCCCCTAACAAAAGGAATTCCGTTCTCAGAATTCGCTCTTACCTTCTTCCAATATTCCAGGAAACTGCGAGTGAATGACATCCTCCCATTCCCAAGTAGACTCAACCTCATTGTGATGACTCCAGTGAACACAAACCAAAGGAATAAACTTATTACGAAGGATTTGATCTCGACGGTCGACAATACGACATGGTGGCTCAAAAGAAGTTGCATCCGACTACAATTCAATCTCCCTAACATTGATATGCTGATACCGATCCTCATCTCGCAGAACTTTTCGTAACATGGAAACATGAAACACATTGTGCACACGATCTAAGTGATCCGGAAGTGCCAACAGGTAAGCAACATCTCCAACTCGGTCCGTAATCAGGAATGGACCGAAAAATCATGGAGATAACTTCCTTTTCTTCCCAAAGGGCATTACTCCATTCATAGGAGACACTTTGCGCAGAACCTGATCCCCAACCTGAAACACCAAAGCACGAGTGCAACGATCGGCATAACTCTTTTGCCTACTCTGGGCAGTACACATGCAATCCCTAATAAAAGCGATCTTTTCAGAAGTATCCTAAATAAACTTAGGACCTAAGAATCTGCTCTCGCCAACCTGCATCTAACAAACAGGCAATCAAAATGGTCGACCGTACAAAGCCTCAAATGGTGCCATACCAATAATCTTCTGGAAACTATTATTATATGCAAACTTCACCACTGGCAAATAATCCTCCTAATTGCCTTTGAAATCAAGAACACGCGACCGAAGCATATCCTGTATGATCTAATTAACTCTCTCAGTCTGTCCATCAGTCTGAGGATGATAAGCAGTGCTAAGATTGTAATGACCCGGTCTTTTTCCTCCTTTTCCATTTTCGGCGATTTTCTTTTTTTGTCTTTTCCTTATTTTGTCTTTTGGTCATTTTTCATTTTTCCTTGCATAACCTCACTTGTTGTACTCGGATTTGATTCCTATTTTGCATGCATTCATGATATTTGATTTCCATAACATTGGTATTTTTACTTTTCTTGAAAAGCATGCTAGATTAGTACTTTTCTTATAAAGGGCATGAATGCATACTTTAGTGTAATTATTTATAACTTTTGGGGTTTTAGTGTAATTATGTAAAATAATTATTTTTTGTTTTAGGAACCTTTTTGCAATTCATTTTAGAGGATATTTTGAAAAAGGACCATTTTGCAATTTTTGGAAAGTGTGACAAATGTCACACTCTTATGGAGCCATTTGTTGGCATTTAGGTGAAGAGACTTGGCACCATGACTTCTTGACATTTGGTGGGCGGAGATTCATCCATGTGTTGGCCTTAGATTGGTGCACATGTAACCATTGATTGTTGACAAGTGTGGGTCTAGGATTAAGTCTTGGAAGGGGCATTGGATTAGTGACAAGTGTAGGTTCACCATTTAGTCTTGCATTGTGTGTGTGAGAGAGGTAGTGCAAGAGCACATAGTGAGTGGAGGATTTATAGCCCTTCCACTCACCATTTTTACACTTTGAGCCCTAGCAAAGACTCCATTAGAGGAAAGCTTAGTATAGAGCTTTGACTTCACATTTGGCACTCTTCCACTCACCTTAGACCTTTGACCTTGGGAGAGAAAAGATTCCTATCACTCTCCTCTTCAAGAATCCTAACCTTGTTTTCCATTTTGTGCTCGGTAGCTTGGATTATAGAGATTCAATTCTCTATTGAGGTAGGGGTGGTAGTATGTTTATATTCTAAGTGTTTTATAGTCCTTGTGGTTTAATATATATTGTGTACATGCTTTTGATATGATAATATTGCATATTATAGGAGACCCTCACTTCTTGACGTAGGGTTTATTGATTTAAGCATGTATAATATGTGTAAACCATGTGTAGGAAGATTATATAATTTAGTAGCATGCTAAATTCTAGAAATTTCACATGTGTTAGTGATGTGGGACACTTATAGAATTATTGATGTTATATGCAATCTCTATTGATATGAATTGCTATATTTGTTGTTACAATAATTCTATGCCCTTGTGAATTGCTAATTGTAATTATTTAGGAGCTTATTGCTATGATGTTGATAATTAGTATATAGAGCTTGTTATTGAGGCATGACTTGAATTGATAAATTTGTGACATTGTATTGTGCATAATATCATGATGTGAATTTGTCATTTCACATGCCATTCTAGATTTGGAACCCTAAGACATGATTTGTATGGTTTCAAAATACTTGTGCATGGAAGGTGGTTTGTATGCCTTATTATATATATATAAGTTTTGAACTTGATATATATTTTGGAATCTCTTGGGACATTGTTACATGTGACATGGCTAAAGTTTGGCTTTAGTGCGGGAGGTATGAGTTCTCTCTAATTGAGATAGTGTGCACTAGGGTGGTCTTCCCAGCGGGTTAATGCCCGGAATAACCGTATTGTTCTTGGTTAAGTCCGAGATGTGATGTCCAAGTCTTCCATTACTTGTTTTCGCATTAAATTTCAAGTTAACAACCAATGCTTAATTGTAGCTTGAAGTTCTTGTTATTGGCGAATTGATGTTGTTAAGAACATTGATATTGATTTGTATTGCTAAAGAATCATTAAAGTTAGCTTAAGATGATCCCTTAGCACACCATGAACATAGACGTTAAGTGGAATGATCCCTTGTATTCGTCTATATTGATCTTGTAATGATATTGAAACTTTAGGGTATACGTATATGCTTCTCTTACGAGTAACTTGATTACTCACCCTAGTGGTTTGGGTTATTTTTCAGGTAAGGAGACCATGTTCATGGATGCTCATCATCCTTAGAAGTTTTTAAGCTATTTGAAGCATTTTGTATATTAACATGCAAGTGTTTAGCATGACTTGACTTTTGATATCATATTTTGAATGCCATGGGTGTATGGTACTTTTGGAGCTTGGTAGCTTTCTTGATATGTAATAACACTCAAATATTTGCTTTTGACATTTTAAGTATGTATATAAAGAGGCCAAGGGCCAAGCATGTTTATTTTTGTACTTAGACACTTTTGGCATCAACCTTTGCAACAAAAGTGTATTTAAACTAAAGTTTGAGGTTTGACATATGAAAATCATGTAAATAAAGTATATGAGGCCATGAAAACTTGTTGACATTTTTCATTTCGATCGACCGAACCTTTATTTCGGTCTACCGAAGCAATTGGAACCTTTTCTTCATGAATTCAGGTCTCAACACTTTCATTTCGGTAGTCCAAAAGTCCATTTCGGTCGACCGAAATAGCCTGAATCCGAGCCTTGCCTCTGTTGAGTTTCAGCACTAATCATTTAACTTCAACGGGTCATAACTTCTTTGTTTCTAATCCAAATAGGGTGATCCTTGAGCCTATACTCAAGAATTTTGAGTCAGCTTTCCAATGGTACCAATTCCATTTGTAAATTCCAAACACAGTGGGAGTTATGTATGTTTTAGTGAAGCAGTGTCAGTTTTTGCTTCAACCGAGACGGGGCATTTTGTGGGATTCTTAGCCAAAGTCTATGAAACCTCTTGGAATGTTTCAAAATGATTATATTAGGTTGTATTAACCTTGTTTGACTTGTTTAGAGTCAAGTTTCTCCTTTTTATAGTGAATTGACCTTTTTGCCCCTTGGATAACAAATTTTGTCCTTTTTAACCTTTGTTTCTGTTTTTGTCCTCTTCGAGTTCTGTGACCTCATGGAGTCACATTTTTGTCTTAGGAGTGACTCCTATCTTTTGAGACCTTGGTTTTCCTTTAGCTTCCGCAATTCGGATTCGTTATCGGATCACTTTCGGTTCATCACTGACACACCGAGTTGGAAAAACTTGGGTTGTCACAAAGATGCAACTCTGTACCTAGAGCCTGCTGAAAAATCTTCCAAAATCCGAACACAAAGCTCAAATCCGTATTCGATATAATAGATAGTGGAATGGCATGTAATTTCATAATTTCTGTAATGTAAAGTCTCGCCAATTACTCCGAAGTGAAGTCAGTGCGAATAGGCAAGAAATGAGCTAACTTAGTTAATTGATCCATGATAACCCAAATGGAATTGTGATCCTTAAAGGAATTAGGCAATCCCTCCATGAAATCCATAGAAATGCCCTCCCACTTCCACTCCAATATAGGTAGTGGTTGTAGAGCTCCTGACGGCCTCTGATGATCAATCTTGACCATTTGAAATGTACTACATCGAGAGACAAAAATAGAAATGTCCTTTTTCATACTTGCCCACCAAAACTACCGCTTCATGTCCTGATACATCTTGTCTCCTCCTAAATGAGTAGAAAACTTAGAGTGGTGAGTCTCAGTCATCACATCCTTCCTCAAATCATTAGCAGAAGGTACCACCAAATGTCCCTTGTACCTCAAACCTCCATCTGTCCTAACATAGTAAAATGGACCCTACTTGGAAACTATCTCTGCAATCCTATTAATACACTGTTGATCCGTGAGTTATGCCTTCAAAACCTTGTGAATGATAAAAGGTGTAACTACCATGCAAGCCATAAAAGAATCCGATAACTCATCCACCGTCTTCAATGCATTCCACTCAGTAGTGAAAAGAGCAGAAAGGCTAGCAACGGGTCAGCGACTGAGTGCATCCGCCACCACATTTGCTTTCCCTGGATGGTACTGTATAGAGAAATGATAATCTGTCATAAACTCTAACCATCGGCGTTGTCTCATATTCAGCTCCCGCTGAGTGAACAAATACTATAGACTCTTGTGATTACTAAATAATCTGAAGGACCCACCCAACAGATAATGCCTCCAAATACGTAAGGCAAACCACAGCTGGCAACTCTAAATCATGTGTTGGATAATTAAGCTCATGAGGCTTAAGCTTACGAGATCCATACGAAATCGTTCGCTCCTCCTATATCAAAACATATCCAAGACCCTGCAAAGAAGTATCTGTGTAGACAAGATACTCTATCCTGCTCTGTGGGGTGGACAAAATAAGTACAGAAGTCAACTTAGTCTTCAGCTCATCAAAAGCTTTCTGACAGTGCTCATCCCACATGAAAGGTACATCCTTCTTAGTCAAATGAGTGAGTGGTCCCGCTATCTTCGAGAACCCCTGGATGAACCTGCAATAATATCCGGCCAATCCGAGAAAACACCGAATCTCGGTAGGTGAAGTAGGCTATCCCCACTCAACCACTGTTGAAACCTTGGCTGGATCTACCGCTATTCCCCTTTCTAACACCACGTGACCTAGAAACTTCACTTCCTCCTGCCAAAATTCACACTTCTCGAACTTGGCATATAATTGGTGCTCACGAAGCGTCTATAAAACTATGCGAAGATATCTAGTATGATTATCCTCTGACTTAGAATAGATCAAGATATCATCAATGAACACAATGACAAAGTGATCCAAATAAGCCCTGAAGACTCTGTTCATTAAGTCCATGAAAATCGTAGGTGCGTTAGTCAGTCCGAAAGGCATGACACGAAACTCATAAGACCCACATCTAGTGAGAAACGCTGTCCTCAGAACATCCTGCTCCCTAACTCACAATTGATGATATCCATAATGTAGATCAATCTTAGAGAAGTATGTAGCTCATTTCAATTGATCAAAAAGATCATCAATCTTGGGTAAAGGGTATTTGTTATGAATGGTAACCTTATTCAACACTCTGTAATCTATACACAGGCGAAGTGAACCATCATTCTTCTTCAAAAACAAAACCGGTGCTCCATAGGGTGAAGTATTCATGCGAATAAAACCCTGGATGAGTAATTGCTGAATCTGATCCCTCAGTTCTTGCATCTCCACTGGTGCCATCCTGTACGGTGCCCTAGCAATAGGCATAGTGCCTAGAGCTAAGTCAATCACAAAATTGATCTCTCGACTAGGTGGCAACCCTGGAATCTCCTGAAACACATCCGAAAAATCATGTACGATTGTTATGCTATCCAATGACACAGTAATCTCCTCTTCCGTTTCCTCTTCCATATAAAACAAATATGTGCTAGTGACCCCGTTAACATAGCGATGACGTACATATCCTAACCAGGTATAGTGAAAATAACAGACCTATCATAACAATTAACTTGGGCATGGTAGTGAGTTAACCAATCCATCCCAAGTATCACATCATAAGTGTGTATGTCCTAGACCAAAAGATTAGCTAGAAATCTGAGTCTACCAATATCTAGTGTCATAGGCCCATCACTCTCATGTAGAATGGCAGTATTACCTAACGGTGTAGAAATACCCTAAGGTCTATTGCAGACCCGCGTCGTCATCCCAGATAAAGTAACAAAAGATCTAGCTACAAATGAGTGTGTAGCACCCGTATTAAATAAAACATGACCTTTTGAATCATGAATAAGAAATATACCCTCAATAGCCTGAGGTGCCTGAATATCTTATGGCATAGGGTTGTAAACCCTACCATAGTGCAACTACTACGGTGCCTGTCCCTGTGACTGCGGTGGTGCCGGTAATGTCGGATATGTCTGTCCCTAAATCCGTAGGACTTGTGGAGTGGGTAAAGGTATTGGCGCCCTTTGCCCCTACTATACATACTATCCTTGTCCCTGTCTTACTTTAGGACATTGCCTAAAAGAATGACCATACTCTCCACAAGTGTAGCAACTACCTTGGAAAGTACCAAATGGCCTCCTCTATCGGTTAGCCTGTGGCTGACCCTGTCCTGCCTGTGGTCCCTCATTCTGCTGCCTCTGAATAGGTGCCCCATTCCTGTGAGCATTTGAACCACCCTTGTGCTTCTTCTAAGGCAGCTGTCCCTGGAATTTGCCCTTATCATTCTGTCGGTGTCCATTTGCATTCTTTTTCTCAGCTGACTAATTAACAGAGTCTCTGTCACCTCACTTCTCACCCTTAGCCTGGTTCAAGTCACTGATACTGTTACAAAATGGCGTCCACCACCTGAGCATAGGTAGTGTAGGCTGGACTACCTGTAGTAGCTCGCTTAATAGACCACATCAGTCCCTTTACAAAACTATTCTGCTTCTTCTCCTCTGTATCTACCTCCTCTAGAGCAAAAAGAGATAAGCGCGTGAACTATTGCTCATACTCTGCCACTGTCATGTTTCCCTGCTGCAGATTTAGGAACTCTGTCTTCAAAGCTACCTTGATTACATAAGGACAGTACTTCTCATCAAACTATGCACTGAACTGATCATAAGTCAATGCCATCCTCTCCTCTGCAGTGGTAACTAATTCTCACCACTGTAGTGCATCTGCAACTAGCTTGAAGGTAGCAAGTATCTGCTTCCAAACCACCGTGCACGGAACCAGACGAAGATGTCGCTCAATATCCTTCTTCCACTAATAAGCTATTTTTGCATCGGTAGAGCCTGAGAACTCAGGTGGGTTCCCCTTTGTGAAAGAACTCTTAACCTTCTCCCAACTATCAGTCGGTACAACCGGTTCTGGTATCGGTGCCTGCTGAACCTGTGGTTGATTCCAAAGTGCAGCAGTTACCCCTGCTTCTATAGTCTGAGCAATGAGATCATTAAGATGAGGAGGATACTTTGGATCTCCTCCCTGATCCAAAGTCTGCTGAACTTCCTCCTGCTCCCCCTAAAACTGACCATCATCCTGAAACCCAGGAATTTGCTGCTCTTCTTCCATTACCTGACACTCTAGGCGTTCTTGCTGCCTACGTACTGCTCTCCTTTGCCTCCTATTTCCTTGCATGTTCTGTCCTCCTCTAGCGTTAACCATCTGTTAACATGAAAAGACAGACATCAGTGCAATTTCTAAACGGACCCTAAAGGAATACAATGAATCCTAAACTTAAGCTCTAATCAAGAGAACACACTACACGAAAGTCTTATACGATAGAATCCTAGAGACACTGAACTTGGAGTGCTCTGATACCAACTGTGATACCCTTTCATTCCGAGACACGGGTTGATCAGGCCCAAGCCCAAACCTGAGGGAATATCAAACAATTAATATTTTAAGTGAATACAGATTACAAAATTAATTAAGAAATAAATAATTAAAAGCTGAAAGAATTTTAAAATATAATCCTTCAAAATTAAATACTTAAAATCCAAAACCTCCAAAAGTTAAACAACTCGGGAATCCAACCATTGGATCCCTAATACAAAAATCCAAACTGAAATGAAAATAACTAAAAGAATATCCAACAATAAACCATGGAGAGAAATCCTACGTCATCGAAAGAGTGAGTGATAGTCTCTGCTCAGCACGATCAGGTCTAAGACTGGAACTGGCGAATACCTAAAAAAATAGAAGTGGGTCAGGCCCACGAACAAGTTCTATCATACTACAATCCAAGTAGAGACTCGATACACATATACATTCTAACCAACTCAATAATAGCTATATAATCCCGTATATATATATATTTATATCCATACTATAGTACTCTCACTCGACTATGTAGGGGGTCTTAACCTGAATAGAAGGTAATATGCAAAGCGCACCTGAGCGGGCATGAGTACCTAAGCCTAACAGGGTATACCTCAACCTATTATATCCAGCTACACATCCTACTGCATATACGCTCCCTACCCGCCGACTCTAAGACTCAAGCTCAGATCGTGGTACCATAAATATATACCTAAAGTCCATCATATCCATCCATAATAAATCTAGTTAGCCATTCAGCTTGTTCAGCCGCACAGGCTTACATATAAGTAGGATTTTATTTTTATAATCCATTCCCTTATTCCAATATAGGTAGGACTTAGCGTTTCAAGCTAATCCAAACCTAGTATACCACCGTCCCATACCGGTGCATACAATCTAAACATCCAGCAGTTGATAAAACACATAATCAATGCACATATCAACTTATCCATAATAAGCATAAATAGGAATATATAAATTAACATGATTACTTTAGTAACTGATAAATCTAAGTAATGAGATACATCAATAAATTCCATGACGAACATAAAATAAATAGATAAACTATCATGCTCATCCTAAATCACCGATACAGAATTATCTAACACTTGAGAATACAGATAATCCATCTCCTCATCCATTATTCCATGACAAGTATAATAAAAATTATATTAATTAGCATTTTTGTCTACTATTAAAAGTATAAGATTAATCAAATTTCCATTCACAGAGAAAGATTAAACCAAGGTTCAGTAATTTTAAAATCCTCTACAACTGAAGTAGTAACAGTTTTATCGAGACTTAACTACTGTTCAAGCTATAAACATCTTTTGGTTTATTATGCATTAACCCACTCTCTGAACTTTTAACAAGGCTTCGAACATCTCTAAACACCCCAATACAGCTTCTACCTGAACCTAAAAATCCCAAGATCCAAGCATCGTAGCCAAAACAGTCGCCAAAAAGCTAAAAAAGATTAAAAATTCAAGGGAGCCGCCTAATGAGCACTGAAAAGTGTGCATTGAACCCCTTAAGCTTAGGTATTTTATGACCTTTATCTATCTTACTTTCCCGTTTTAGACTAATTTCATGTTATTGTCCTTTTTAAGTGCTTATCCCCAAAATAAGTTAATTCAGCCAAATAAGAGCTTAAAAGAATCTAACTCAAGCTGGATTGAAGAAAGGAGCAAAGTGGAAGCAGAATGAAGTAAAGTATGGAAATCAGCATATTCGATCGATCTCAAGAATACTTAGATCGATCGAAAGTTCATCGATCTAGACTCTCCAAGATGGATCTAAGCTCTTTTGTCCTTATCCAAAGATCCCACAAAATTTGATCGATCCAAAAATTCTCAGATCGATTGAAAGGATTCCATCTTATCCTGTTGCACCACCCTACCTACCACTTTCGTCTCTTTCCCCAAAATATCTCAGATCTGTCCTTATCCAAAAAGGCGCCGCCATGGGAAGATCGATCCAACTAAAGTTTGATAGATTTCAGCCAAGTTCGATCGATATTAGCATAGGTTCGATCGATCGAACCCTCTTAAGTGTGAATCAAATTAATTTCTAACTCATTCAAAGTTGTCTCATTGTGCAATCATTAGAGGAGCCATTGTGTATGAGCCTAGACCATTAGGTGTGACATTTGAGCTACCTATATAAGGATTATGAGCCACTTTTACAGATATGCTTTTAGGAGTTGATAAATAAAATTTTTGATTGTTCTTAGAGAGGAAGAAAAGAGTATTTTTACCATGGAGATAGCCCTTGAGGGTTGGAGGACACCATTCATGAGTGGCTAGACATCCTCTTGGGGCTACAATTAGCCCTAAGCATGCTTTTTTTACCTTGATTTATGTATTTTTGAGGGGATTTGTGTTGTAATACATGTTTTGACATATTTATATACATAGATCTTGTTTATTCAATGATTTGTGTGGTTTAATTCTTCTAATTGATCATTTCATTCTATCCATATGTTTATGTATGCTAGAATAGATATTCGTGTGTTTATCTTTATCTCTTGTGTTGTTGATGCATGTTTATGTGTGTTGATGCTATAGATCTAGAGATTGTCAAGACATAGTGCTTAATAGAATACTCTTGTGATTTATTTGATGGTTCATACTCATTTCTTGATGGATTGTGCCTCTCACTTAGTTTAATTTTCTTGTCATTAGCTTAGATGTAGTGTAGTTACCTTAGTTGTTAAATGGGAGGACAATCCATGCTTGTTGTTTGATGTTCCATACTTATGAATGCAAGGAATATATTTCTCTAATTATGTGATGTGTTTGGGATTGTGAGCTTAAAGGAAGGATTAATGACTTAGTTTGATATATTGTGTTATTCATTGTGTGGTTTAGACAATATATACTTTATTAGTCATCCATGCTTATTGAAACAACAACACACACTCACTATTGTTGCAACATATGTTTTTCTGCTCATTAATTATGAATTGAGTGTATAGAAAAGTGATGCTTAGTGGTGATCTCTAAGTCCCAAGACCTCTCTCTCTTGTTTTCTCTATCCTTTAATTACTTGTTTTATATTGAGCTTGCTTAATCTTAATTGTAGTTTAATCAATCAGACAATCTACCTTTGATCACTCAACCTACTAACCCTAAGTATTGTTTCCATTACTAGTAGCCCTCCAATCCCTTGGGACAATCCCTACTCACTTTTACTACGTTAGTAGTAGTGGTGGTAGTGATTTTTACAAATTTAAACTTAACCAAAAAGGCTTTTCTTGAACCGCACATTCATTACATTATTTTGGTGTATAGGAACAGCCCCGTCAGAATTTTGGCACTATTGTCGGGGATTGAATTGGTAATGCCGTGTTTTGGAAACAATTAGGGATTAGTACTCTTTTGATCGTGTCTTTACTTTATTTTTATTTTTGGTTGTATTTGTTCTTATTTGGCTAGGTGAATTGAGCAAGGAGGTTGAGCAAAGGAGAATTAAGAAGCCAAGACGAGCTAAACTAAACACAAAAGGACTAAAAATTCAAAAAAATGCAAAGCTTGGAAGTTGAAAATGAATTGAAGTTGTTTAAAAACCCTTTGTGAGATCTTTCTACCTCAAGCTCTGGTTAAATCGTTGGCCCGCGTGGGGGCTTGTTTTTTATTTCTTAGATAAATCGTGAGCCCGTGTGGAGGCTATTTACTTTTCTTTGCGTATTGTTCAAGCATGGGAACATGGGATCATTGTGTGTGGAGATTTGTTGATTGATTTGTTATGGGGGCGAAGTGTTTGTTACTTGCTTATTTGCTTGTTATCTGTCTTTCTTAGTGCATGCATGGTCGTAGGTCATTAAATCCTACTCTTGTCCCTTTTAATTTTCATCTTGAATCAATTATTCGTAATCATAGGGGAAAAGGTAGTTCTCATCACTCCATTTCACCAATGGACAATTTGAATGACGACCAGGTGGAGGACCTTGGTCACATAGACCAACAAGGTATCCTCCACCCTAATGTGCATCATGAAAATATCCAAGTACCATTAGGCGTGCCTAGACCATTCATTCCACCACAACAACAAGGCCAAATTCCATTGGGAATGCCTCAACCAATCTTTGCTCCACAACCTCCCGTGGTTTAAGCTAATCAAGGTGTTCGTGTAGCACCACCAATTGTGAATCCTCCCATTGCTTTAAGAGACCATTATGTGCCTAATGAATATAATGCACCCACTTGCATTCAATTGCATCCATTTAGAGCACATCACTATGAAATCAAATCACAAACCATTCAAATGCTTCCTAACTATCATGGAATTCCTAGTGAAGAACCTTATAAGCATTTGAATGAGTTTCTTGAAGTGTGTTCCACCGTGAAATACACGGACATGCCGGAAGAAGTTTTAAGGTTTAAACTTTTTCCTTTCACCCTTAAAGACAAGACAAAATATAGGTTCAACAATCTTAGGCCTTTTTCAATAACCTCTTAGGCAGAAATGCAATAAAAGTTATTGAAAAAGTACTATCCGGTTTCTAAGACCAATGCCATAAGAACTTTAATTAGAGAATTTTCTCAAGGGGATGGGGAAATGTTTCATGAGGCATGGGAAAGGTTTAATGATTTGCTTAGAAAGTGCCCTCATCATGACATACCTAAGTGGCAACTAGTTTAATATTTCTTTGAAAGTTTACTGGATAATCACAAGGGTATGGTTGATGTATCTATGGGTGGTTCTTATCTTGACAAGCATGAAAATGATGTGTGGCAATTGTATGAAAGTATGAGTGAAAATTCCATGCATAGGTCCTTATCTTCTAAAAATGGTAGAAACCTAGGTGGAAGGAAGAATGTCGGCTTATATCAAGTTGACAACTTCAATGACATAGCTGCCAAAATGAAATCCTTATCTCAAAGGTTTGATCAATTTTTGATTAACCAAAATTCGGTGAATCAAGTATCTTCCTCCCCTACTCATATTCATCATCATACATCTAATGAATCTTACATGACTTGTTCAAGTGTCTTGCATTCTACTTCCAATTGTCCCCATGGACATGTGCAAAGTAAGCCCCATGAACAAATCAATGATACATTTGTTAATCAAGGGAATAATCCCTATGGCACTCATTACAATTCAAGTTAGAGGAACCATCCGAACTTTTCTTGGAAAAGCCAAAGGGAAGCCTTAAACCCTCCCCAAGGTGGTTTTCAAGGGAAGTATGTTCCGCCACCATTGTAAGGCCAAGGTTCCCAAGGTTTTAAATCATCATCATTTCAATCACATGGCAATCAATTTTGTAATTCTCATTTCCCTAATCAACCATCATATTCTCAAGGAAATTCTAGGAGTCAAGCTTTTAAAGAGAAAGTTTTGACCGCTTTAGGCAATCTAGAGGCGAACACTCAATTGCTTCATTCTCACTCTAAATCCATTGCTAAGCTAGAAACCCAAGTAGGGCAAATAACTAGTATCTTAAATGCTAGAGAGAAGGGGAAAATGCCTTTAAATGCTCTACTAAAGCAACAATGTGTTGTGGAGACTCATTCCTCATCTGAAGGTCCCACAATTGAGTATGTCAATGGGGTGACAACCTTGAGAAGTGGGAAGATTGTGGACAACAAGATAGGTATGTCAAATGAAGAAAGTGAACCGGTACAACCAAAAGCTGACACCCGTCCCGTTTCACATCATATTCCTCCTTCATTGCATATGCATGATCATTCAATGAGAAACTGTTATAAAGTGATTTGAAAAGTGAGTCTAAAATTGATTTGAAGGATGAATTGAACAAAGCTTTGAAAAAGGATTTTAAAAATTCTTGTGTTGATGATGTTTCAAAGAAAAGTTTTGAAAAAGTTTTTAAGCCAAGAGCTCCATTTCCAGATGCCTTGAAAGGATCCATTTATTTTGATAAACAACAGACCAAGACCAATGAAATCATTGAAATGTTTAGGCAAGTGAAGATTAATCTTCCACTTTTGGATGCAATTAAGCAAATTTTGGCTTATGCCAAGTTCTTGAAAGATCTTTGCACCCAAAAGAGGAAGAACAAGAGCCAAGCACCTAGGAAAGTGGTCTTGACCAAGCAAGTGAGCTCAATCTTGCAATATAACACCCTCCCAAAGTTTAAGAACCCCGGTTCACCTACTACTTCTTGCATCATTGGTGACCATGTCATTAATTGGGCTCTTCTAGACTTTGGAGCAAGTGTTAATCTTCTTCCATACTCAGTATATATTAAATTAGGCTTAGGAGACTTGAAACCGACGTCGGTAGTTTTAAACTTACCGACCGATCCATCAAAAAGCCTCGGGGTATCATTGAGGAAATCTTGATTAGAATTGATAAATTCTTCTTCCTGGTCGATCTCTTTGTCATTGACATGGAACCGGTTCCAAATCCCAAGAGCCAAATTCCCGTTATCCTTGGCCGTCCTTTCTTGGCAACCGCAAATGCCAACATCAATTGTAGGACGGGGGTAATGAAAATCTCATTTGGGCATATGAAAGTGAAGTTGAATATCTTTAATCCGACCCCAAATTCATTTGACAAGCATGAAGAAGTCAATGTTGTAGAAAAATGTCTAAACAATGAATGTGAAAGAATGGAATATTTGCTTGAAACCAAAACTTTAAAAAGTTCATCTTCGACCTTGAGTTTAAAGAATGATGTTTCAAAATCTTGCTTTGAGAGGGCATGGAAGCCCAAAGATCACAATGGCAAAGGACCAACAAATTCCTTTGAACATAATCCAACAAGTTCTTTAGCGAACCGTTTGTTGGGTGGAATTCAAAATACCTATTACCCCATTAAGGAGGGGATGCATTATAAGATGTTTGATCTGAGCTAAAAGAGCCCAACGTCTTGTTAGAGACGTTAAAGACTAGTAAATGCTTCGTAGGGTTTACAACCCTATTCCTTCCTCATTTCTATTTTATCTTTCACTTTTTGAGTCGTCTAGATATATTTTGGAATTCATGCACATGGCTAGGATTTTGATTAAGTATGCATGCACATTTATTCTGAAAATAGGCATTTTGTCCCTGTTCGATCAATCTCGAAAGAGGTTCGATCGATTGAACACCCATCCCTGTATCCAATCATTGCCCTGTTCCATCGATCTGAAATTTCTTGCATAAATCAGCTCTCTGTGTATCATTCGAAAATTTCTTTGGATCGATCTGAAAGTTCCTAGATCGATCCAACTTTTTCTTAGATCGATCTTCACTCCACACTTAGAAATTTCATTTAAGATCCATGAAAAAGGCCTCTCTATGCATCGTTCGAACTTATCTGCAGGTTTTTACCTGTTCGATCGATCCATCCATTTTCTCGATCGATCTCAGATTGATCGATCTGTACCCTTTGTTAACCTTGACTTTGACTTTGATTGCAATTTTATTTTAATTTTAATTTTTTTTAGTGTTTATTTTATTTTATTTTATTTTATCTTCAAACACTCTAATTTTATTTTCATTTTAACATTTTCAAAAATCCTAAAAACAATTTTCTTTTGTTTTATTTCCAAAATTTTTTTTTAAAAAAATACTTTTAATTTTAATTTTAATTTTTAATTTCCAAAAATTCAAAATATTTCAAAAAATAAATAAATAAATATTTTGTTGTTTAGTGAGGGGAGATCGATCTCAACATTTTTCAGATTGATCTATTTTCGATCGATCAAAAATTTTCCCTAATCGATCAAACTTGTCGGGACTAGTTTTTAAAAATAAAACCCTAGGGTCATTAGATCGATTTCAAGATCGATCTAAGCCCTCATCTCCCTCGCCGTTGCAAACCCTACCTCTCCCATCTCCGGCGAACCCTTTGAAGACCATCCCAAGCTTCCATATCATCCCTCATCTCTGATTTCATCATCTCTCTCGATTTCCACCTCTCTCTCTCTAAGATTTGGTAAGTCCCGAGTTTTTTTCTTTTGATTTTGAGTTTTAATCTTCATGAATCTGAGCTTTACATGTTAGATCTAGAGTTGCCATGCTTAATCCTTACTATATTTGAAGATTCCATGTTTGTGTATATATGTATATATATATGTATATAGATTTCTATACATTTTAATTCAAATCATGTATTTGGGGGTCACGGGCCAAACAAGTGACCAATCTTGTTGTGTTGTTGTGTGAGAGGGCCCCATCCCACACTTCACATACTCTCTTTTGTGACTCCATGTTATCTCACACATGCCCAATGCCTGTGTTTTTCACATTGGATGCATTCCATACTTATTTCATTTAGCATGCTTCACTTAATGTCATTGTTTATTTAGCTCCATCATCACTTGCGTAGATTCATGTTATGTGTTGTCTATCTTATTTGACATATATGTTTTTATATATTGTGCTTCACTTCTTTATGCCTGTACTGACTTCTTCTGCAAGTGTTTTTCTTTCTATTTTGTAGGCCATGGCTAGGGTAAAGACTGTTGCCCGTAGGCATCATCCACGCCGAGTCAGGCCCAGGATAGAGGAGCCAGGCGAGCCCTCCCATATTCAAGAGCAGCCCAAGCATCAGTCAGGACCATCTCATATCCAGGATTTAGAGCAGCCTGTTGAGACTGAGCAGCCGGAGCAGTTAAAGGTTTATATCGAGGCAGATCCAGTTCAGTCCCCCTCAGCTGACTCTAGACTACAGTCTTTAGCATTTGCATCTTCATCATCCTATGATGAGGCTGAGCATACACCATCGCCTTCTCCATCTCCACCTTATGCACAGCCAGGCCAGGCCTTAGACAGACCTTTGCCAAGATACTCACACCTTACAGTGGCGCATGAGTCAGTTTTCGACATCTCTTTCTTCTCCCGGTACATTCTAACCCGGGCAACCTACGAGGATATAAACCGAAGGGGCATTTCAGCAATTCTAGCCCCTGTTATATATTCAGTTTACCCTAGGCTTGTTCGGATGTTCTTCCAGAACCTCTGACCTGCCCTGAGTAATCTAGCAGAGCTGCGCACTACTGTCGATGGCCATCCTATCCGCATTACAGTGGAGACTCTGGCCAGATCTTGCCGATGCCCACATGCTTGCCCTCCTAATATTGAGCTCAATTATCCCATTCTGGAGAGGAGGCCTTCTTATGCAGACATAGCTGTAGCACTTACAGGCCGTTACAGTGAGGGCGAGACATTTGCTACTCAGACCTATTTGCCCGATGATCTGTGGTTCTTTGATTCGGTCTTGTACCGAAACGTGTTTATGGCCGGCTACAAGATCTAGAAGCGAGGCGACTATTTGACTGCCCTATATGCTTTCTACACAGGGTACTGGGTTTCTATTCTAGCCTTATATTGGAGCATCATGATGAAGCTCTACGCGGACTACATCAGTAAGAGGCCCAAGCGGGCTAAGTAGCTTCCTTTTGGCCACCTTATCACTCAGATCATGTGAGATCAATGCTATCCATTCCATCTAGATAAGCGCCCAGAGATAGGAGCTTGCCACTTTGGTAAAAAGGACTGGAATAAGAGCTACAATGCTCTTATCAATAGTCTTGTGGAGGACACTGTGATAGCAGCTGAGGAGGCTAAGGAGGAGCCATTAGCAGCAGCAGCAGATGATCCAGCAGTTACACCGGTGGCTACCGTACATATAGATATAGACTTAGAGCAGGAGCCTCTAGCAGAGGATCTACAGCATCACTCTCCAGTAGGGTCACCATTACATTTCCCAGAGCAGGCTCAGGATGCACATCATTTTCCTGATCCAGTGGTACCTAAGGCTCTAGCACGGACACCAGGCTTTGGAGAGCGTATCCAGGCTTTGGAGGACGCAGTTGTCTCTCTTCGGTCAGATGTGGCATCTCTTCGCTCCGATGTCTTAGCTGCACTACAGGGCATATCCAGAGATATCAGGGGATCACGCCTCACTCGCCCTACTTCATTTGCCTGATCTCTATTCCTCTCTTTTATTATGTTATATATTTGTGATACATTCCTGCAATTTTGATACAATTATATTATTTTTGCGGCCAGTCTATCGACCATATTACTTTGATGTACCATATACTGTTTTTATTTTCCTATTTTATACATGATCTTTTGGATTTCATATTCTACTATTGATATATCTGTCTGTGACTGACTCCATTATCAGGTGCATCTCAGTGACTTCAGTGAGAGAGTGCTGCCCGAATTTTTCAAGACCACCCTTTTCTCTCTCATTAGTTCATTTGTTATCCAATTTACACTTGCATGTCCACTATGCACCATTATTATCCCCTTTGTTATCTGATCATCTTTTCTCCCAGTGCCATATTTTCAGGACCACGTTCATCCCAAGTTTGGGGGGGGGGGGGGTTATACTACCCACTTTGGATACTTGTGTCCCAGCCATTCTTCGCCATAGCCACACTGGTATACTCTTTCCTTTGTTCTCTTTGCACATTGAGGACATTGTACCATTTAAGTTTGGGGGTAATGGTATTAATTGCAGTATTTGCTTTCAATTCAAATTTTAAGCATGACTTATGTATTTGAGGGATTGTTTATGATTGGTCCATAACTAGCTATGATTTTGATCTTTTGAGGACTATATTACTTAAAATTTAAAAATTTGCTTGACTTGAGAGTCCAAAACTCCTTGTATGCTTTGTGGATACAATTTAGGATTAAATTTTTCGAAAGATTGATATCTTGCTTGCATTTGTGGTCCACATCATCCTGATTTTGTGATTGTTTCGAGATTCACTCTAGGATTCTACACTAGCACAGGTGCATACTAGCATTCATTTGTGGGGTACATGGAAGTTACTTTGATTTGTAGCCTAGTTGATTTGAGCTTGTAAGTCCTTAGGGTATTTGAACACCTAGTGCCCTAAAGCCATCTGGTTTGGGAGTTATTGACTTAACTTTACCTCATAGATCACTAGAAAGCTTAATAGATCAACACATTGCACCATGCTTCAATCTTTGATCCTTAGGATAGTAAAAAAAAAAAATATCGACTGAAAAGAATAAGCGCACCTAGATCAATAATGCTTTAATAAAAAGTCCACTCTTTGTTTTGATGATCGGGACTAGATTTGTGTGCTAGTTTGAGGGTAAAGATGTGATCATTTCTTTAGTTGGCTTAGATAGCAACACATTTGATGCCGGTCCACTCAAAAGGGATTCTAGTGTTGTTTTGATTTGCATGATCATTTTCTTGATGTGTGGAGGACCATACTTGTTTGCTTGATGTTGATATTTTGGGAGATTGCTTGGAAAGAGTTGAAAAATTGCATACTTGAGGTAGTTTTCTCCCAATGCTTGTTTACAATATTGGTATCTCTTTGGTGAGAATGAGCTTAATATTTGTGGATATCATTTCTGGAAACCCTCATGAGACTTCACTCGTCCCTAGGGGTAACCTAGGGGTTTAAAAGGCTTGTTGCATACGCTAAATGCAATCGTGTTCCCTACGAAAGTGGTATTATCCATTTATTGCTTTATACATTCATAGTTGTATAGTTGTTCATTTCATTCCTTTACTTTGTAGTTCATTGATAGGGACTAGCAATAATTAAGTTTGGGGGTGTGATGAGCGCTGAAAAGTGCGCATTTAAACCCATTAAGCTTAGGTATTTTAAGACCTTTATCTATCTTACTTTCCCGTTTTAGACTAATTTTGTGTTATTGTCATTTTTAGGTGCTTATCCCTAAAATAAGTTAATTTAGCCAAATAAGAGCTTAAAAGAAGCTAACTCAAGCTGGATGGAAGAAAGAAGCAAAGTGGAAGCACAATGAAGCAAAGTGTGGAAATTAGCATGTTCGATCGATCTCAAGAATACTTAGATCGATCGAAAGTTCATCGATCTAGACTCTCCAAGATGGATTCAAGCATTTTTGTCCTTATCTAAAGATCCCACAAAGTTCAATCGATCCAAAAATTCTCAAATCGATCGAAAAGATTCCATCTTATCCTATTGTACCACCCTACCCACCACTTTGGAGGATTGATCCAGCCAAAGTTTGATAGATCTCAGCCAAGTTCGATCGATCGAACCCTCTCAAGTGCAAATTAAATTAATTTCTAGCTCATTAAAAGTTGTCTCATTGTGCAATCATTAGAGGAGCCCTTGCGTATGAGCCTTGTCGATACTAAAATTTAGTGGGCTTTGGTTTTAACGAATGGACCCATTAAATATAGGCCTAATGTTTAAATAAATTATTTATTTTACCAGGCTTGGTCCACTTAAATTATTTAATTAGCCCAGCCCAGATAATTAAATGAAACGATAATTATTCCTAATAAAATATATTTTGAATAATTATCTTTAAGGATAATTATCACAATATAACCGGCCCAGCCCAGTTATAGTTTTATCCTTATCAGGAGATGACACGTGTCATCATCCTATTAATCCAAGAAGCCTATAAATAGAGGCTTGGAGGAAGAAAAAAGGGGAGAGGATTCAGAATTCAGAAATCTACAAATTCAGAATTCAGAAGTTCAGAGACTCAGAAATCCAAAGACTCAGAATTCAGACACAAATTCAGAATCAAAACCCAAAAGCGAAGAACATCAAGCACATCCAACAACGTGCCATTCTTCATCAAATTCTACAGTGATTCAAGAATAAGCTCGTGCAGCCCTTGGATCCAACCAACCAAAAACAAGGAGATCGAATCAGAGGACCATTCTTTTTTTGTAAAAGATATTACAAAGGACTGTACTCCACATTCATAAATTAATAAAATTCTATTTTGCTCCATATTTTGTTTCTATTGCAGACTTACAAAATTTGTGTGTACAAATTTGTGGCACGCCCGGTGGGACAACCTTTGCCTCTCATCTCTTTCTCCTACCATCAACTTTCTTCTCTATCAGATTCTATGGCTCCCCCTAAGATTCAGACAAATAAGAAAGCCCAAAAGAACATCGCTATTGCAAAAGTCAATGCTAAAGCCACCATGAAAAGTGGCACGAAGACCAAATTAAGCGATGGAAGTACCTTGACGGGCCCTGGGACACGTAGCAAGTCCCAGGCGATGGCGTCATTCAAACTTCAGCAAGATGTGGTGAAAACTAATCCTGCAACACCGGCGAACGTGAAAACTCAACATGTCAAAAACCTTGACATTGTTCCAGAGGAGGCTCCACCACCAGATTCACTTCGTTCTATCTATGATGTTCACTCTAGTGTCGGTTCACCCCCAGAGTCACCACATCAGACTTCGGAGCAATCAATCACTTCAAGGAACGTGGATTCTCAAGGCCTATCATACTCAGATGTGGTTGCTGCTATGATGACTAGAGCTGCTACGGTGGAGGAACAACTAGCAACTATGGCTCATTCCATTGAGAATCTCACAAAGACTATTGAAGAAAAGGACTTGCAAATCGCTACACTAATGAATAAATTGGAAGTTCAGACCTTCGGTGAAACACCAATGCCATCCGGGAATCATGCAACTTTCACACCACCACCGTCTGGGAAACCTATATCTTCCATAGCAATACTAACGGAGAATCCTAATTCTACAGCACAAGGTACTCACAGGGAGAATCCCAAACAGACGCCGGTGACAGAACAAGCGACCAGTCAAAACCAGACGCCGGGGATAGAATAGGCGACTGGTCAAACCAATCATACCTCTTCTTCAGTCTCTTCATTATCTGTCGAACAATTGCAAGATATGATAACGAATACAATCCGAGCTCAATATGGTGGTGTCTCACAGAGCACTCTCATGTACTCAAAGCCCTATACTAGTATGAGAATGCATGTAGGATACCAACCTCCGAAGATTCAGCAATTTAACGGAAAAGGTAACCTGATCGGTTGGTCAATTAAACATCAACCTTCGCAATAGCACGAATCATTGAAAAATAGGGCTATTGGTTGGGTAAGTCGAACCACTGGGACTGCGCTAGTCTAAGGCAACCTAAGTGTCTAGAGTCATTCTTAGGATGATGAAGGGGTATAGAGTGTTTGTTTGTCACTAAAGATAGGAATGTAAAGATGCATAAATTAAGAACTTGCAAGAATTTAAAAGAGATAAAATGTGGGTAAAAGAGACTAGGGAAGTAACTTCACCACCTACAATATAAACATGCTAGAATATGATTCATTCGGGGAAAAACAACATAAATATGTGGCTATGATAAGTAGTTACTCATAGTTACTACATTACCTTCAAAGGATTCATGGAATCAATAGGCAAGAATAATTTATCAAAGATTTTACATGCTCAATTACCTAAACTAAAGTGTAATTTAAGACATGTTCACTAAGCTAGAAATTGTCAAACCATCAATCACATGAGAAGAGCACATGAAGCTAAGAATTAAGAATAAGCCATCAAAGGAAGAACCTAAGCTATGGCCTATCAAATCTCTCAACAACATGCCATTAAATCCATTCCAAAAATCTCATCTTCATTGTCACCATGAAAATGTAAACCATACAACCATGAAAACATACATTCTAAGACAAGAAAGTAGGTCCAACTTGATCATTAAATCAAAATCAATTCATTACATCAAGTAAGAGTTCTAGATTATGGAATCACCACAAAAATACATTATTTTCCCCAAACTAGAATCAAAAGTAAAGCATGCTTACAATAAGGGGTTCCATTACCTCCCTAGAGGAGGAGTTAGTTACACATGGGAGCCTTAGAATGAAGAAGAACCATGGATCCTCCTTCCATTTTCGAGCTCCCCTTTCTTGCTCCAAGAACTCTCCTTCCTTTTCTCTATCCTCCTCCCTATCTTCTCAAAATGAAGCTTAAGAGATATTGAGTGGCTTTGCTTCCCTTATCTAGATCACTTATCCACCCCAAAAGCTACCAACCAACATCTCCAACCACTTCATAAAGGAGGCAATCCAAAAGGGCTAAAATCTTAGCACAAGTGGGCTGAGTTGTGTAGAATTCTACCCTAATTTCGAGTGCTCGAAATAGGGCCTCGAGCACTCGAAAATTGGGCAGAATGCCCTATGCTTGGTTTGCTCCGCCCGGACCTACTTTGGTAAAACGGACATAACTTTGTACTCCAAACTCCAAATGTCAAACTGTTTGAATATTTGGGAAGATAATTCAGAGCTATAAAAACTTTATGTTTTGATTGAGATCCAATTCTCAGGTCTGGTTGGTCAAAATTGAAGAACAAGGCAGACTTTCATTGCTGCCAGGCAGTTCTGAGCACCTCTAATAAGAAGATCATAACTCTCTGTTCCAAACTCCGAATGATGAAACGCTTGAAGATTTAGAAAGCTGATTCAGAGATCTAAATCTTTCATGTTATGATGGAAGTCCAGTTCCTGAGTTTGCTAGGTCGAAAATGGTGACAAAATTCAGGTTCTACTGCTGGCAGAATTTCAGAATTGGCACCCTTTTTGTTCAAAATTCCACAAGGCATCATTTTTGCTTCCTTTTTGCAATTTAACCTGAAAATGTACAAAAACATGTAAATGGAGATAATCTACATAAAATAATCAATTAATGGACTTTGTTAATGTAATTTAGGGCGCTTGAATATGCAGTATTCGGCGCTTATCACACCCCCAAACTTACATTTTGTTAGTCCCTTAGCAAAACCAAAATGCAAAGCTCAATGGAATGAAAAACATGGGACTGCTACTACTAAAATATCTACCATGGTAAAATAAAATAGATACATAGCTCAAATACAACTTGAAACAGACAAAAACTGGAGATGGGGTCATTGGGAAAACTACCTTGCATATATGAAGCATTGATACAAAAATTGGCTAAATACATTTCCACATATATGCATCAACATCAAAGTCTATATAAATAACTCAATTATCATCTCTTGAATGGAAATCAACTCTAGCTTCAATGAAAGTGAATTGCATTCTCAACATGCGGCTTTTACTTTCTTTTCCAATTCCCAAGCACAAGTTTTCAAATCATTGAATTCCCCTTTAAATGAGGTCCCTAAGGCATGATTTTATTTACAAGACAACTTTTATTGCTTGTTGACAATTTATTGTAACTCATAAGTGAAACATAGAATGGTTGTGCAATGCTGAAGTCCCTTAAGCTTTCTAACCAACCTATGTAGCAAGCGTTAGGCCAATAGCTCCCAAACCAGATGGCTTTAGGTTGTTAAGTGTAGAGACACTCCAACGGGCTTAATAGCTCAAGTTGGAAAGGCTACGAACTCCAGCAAACCATGCTTATTACAAGTTTTTTTTTTAATGACCGTGCAATGTTTAAGTCCTTTAAGCTTTCTAGCCAACCCTTGTAGCAAGCGTTAGGCCAACAACTCCCAAACCAGACGGCTTTAGGGTGCTAAGTGTAGAGACACTTCTAGTGCTTAATAGCTCGAGTTGAAAAGGCTACGAACGTCAACTGGTCATTTTTTTCTTTCTTTCTCAGTTTTTTTTTTAGACAACTTAAATCATGCCAAAGATATTCATCTATTAGGTTCATCAAATTAGATTAACTAGGCCAAGGTCAAGGTCGATTAAGTTGCATGCCTCACAGTTAAGTTTCCAATGTGCATCTGTGCATTGTGAAGCTTAAAAGAGTGTTAAATCCAGCGAGAATTTAATTGAGACAATTATACAGACTAATTTGAATCTACATGATCATTTCAACTCAACTTTTTCTTTATTTTCAAAAATTTCAATTGCTTCTATACACAAGGTATTAAACATATGCTTCATCCCCGACAAGTTCAAATCATACTATCATTGCTTGGCAAAAATGTGAAACCAAAAATGTCCTATTGCACCCCCAAACTTGAATATCACATTGTCCTCAATGTGTGAAGACAAGTGAAACAAAATAAGAGCAAAGAAGGTAAAAGAACAATATTACCAAGTAGAGTGACGAATGCAAAAATATCCATCGATGTAAATGCGTAAACGCGTCCCCCAAACTTGGACAGGAGGACCTATCGAAACAGAACCAATGTACACAGGTAAAAGCATAGGTCTCATAAGAAAAACCAAAATAGAAATAAAAATACTAACCTGAATTTTAGTACAAGATAAAAATCTAATTTTTTTTTTTTTTTAATTTAGTATAGTTATTATTGTTATTATTATTTTATTTATTTATTTATTTATTTTATTATTTTTTATAATAATATTATATATATATATATAAAGTATTATGTATTTTTTTTTTTTTGAACTTACATGCCAAAGGTGGGGGGGTGGTGCATGCTTGCATGCAAGGTGGGGTGAGATGAGGGTGGTTGGGTGGAGGGGTTGCCGAGAGGTGGGGTGGGTGTTGGAGTAGGTTGGTTGAGATGAGGGTGAGAGGTGGTTGCATGGTGGAGAGGTGGAGAGAAGGTGAGTTGGTTTGGCTTGAGTTGCCGAGAGTGAGGGAGAAAGGTGGTTACATGGTGGTTGATTGGTGGAGGTTTGGGAGGTTAAAGGGGGTTGAGGGGTGAATGGTGGTGGGTTTGTGGGTTGATGAGAGTTAGGTGGTTTGTTTTTGGTTGTGAGGTGGAGAGATGGGTTATGTGTGGTGAGGAGTTGAGGAAGATGGTGAGGCATGGAAGTGGGTTGCATGGAAGTGGGTTGATCGGGTTGATGTTATGGAGAGAGAGAGGAGGGAGGTGTGTGTGCCGAGGGGTTGAGGGTGGTGTTGTGATGGCAGCGGCGAGCCCTCGAAATGGGAGTGTGGGGGTTTAAAAGAGGGATTAGGTGGTTTCGAGTGCTTGAAGCTTCACTTTGAGCACTCGAAATGGTGGTAGTGAGTGAGGGATGGATGGTGGGGATGATGGATAGTGAGGTTGGTTGGTGGTTGATGGGGGTGATGGATAGTGAGTTGGTGTGGTGGTGCGTTGGTGTTGGAGAGTGGTGAGGATAGAGGGATGGTGGGTGTTTGGGGTTTGCTAAGAGGTGATGGTTTGGAGTTGATTGGGTTGGGAAGGTGGGTTGTGGAAGTGGGTTGTTGTCGGTTTGAGAGGGGTGAAGGTTGGGATGGTTGGAGAGATGCCGATGGTGTGAGGAGTGTGTAGAGAGAGAAATGAGAGGAGGAAAGTTGAGGTTGGTGAGGGTGGATGGTGAGCCGAGGTTTGTTTGGTGAAGAAGGGTGGGTTTGGTTTTTCGAGCACTCAAAATTTGGCTTCGAGTGCTCCAAAAACAAGCAGAAGCCTCGGAATTTTTTTTTTTTTTTTTGTAGAAGTTTCGAACATGCTGAAATTTTGGGTTGGAAGCTCGAGCACTCGAAATGCATGGTTCGAGTGCTCGAGAAACAAACAGAGAGGTGCCCAAATTTGGATGAGGAAATTCGAAATGGCACCTGGAATTTAGAGCACTCCAAATGGGTGCTAGAGAGCTCGAAGTGAGGGCAGTGAGCTTGGGATGAGATTGGTTCACATTTCGAGCACTCTAAAATGGAATTAGAGTGCTCGAAATACAAGCAGTAGCCTCAGAATGATGGTGAGGAAGTTGGAGCATTCCAAATGAGAGTTGGATTGCTCCAATTTTTGGCAGTAGGCTTATGGAATTTTGGTTAGATCATTCGAGCACTAGAATCTTGGCCCAGTGAGCATTTTGAATGGATGCAATTGTTGAAACAAATGTGTCAAACTTTGCAACATCTTGCTAATGCATGGATATAATTGGAAAATTTTTCAAAATGTAACACATTTCTAATGTATGGATGAATTTTGAACTTTGCAACTTCATTCCACTCGAATGCATGGATGGAAAATTTTTAAACTTGGCATGCCATTCCTATGCATGGAAAGATTTTTATAGCTTTGCATGGCAGTTGGAAAAATATTTGAAAACTTTGCATGCCATTCCATGCATCGAAAATTTTTCATGTCATTCCCATGCATTGAAAAATCATTGCAAGCAGCAGCTTCAATTCAAGCCATGCATGGAAAATTTTAAAACTTTGCACATTATTCCAATCTAATGCATGGATGGATTTTTGAAGCTTTGCATGCATGGAAAGAAATTGAAATTTTGCATGGGACAATGCATGGGGAATTTTGAAAAATTTTCAAACATTGTAAATGCATGGAAAAATTTTAAACAGTGCAAGAATTTCAATGCATGGATGATTTTGTTAAAATTTTCAAGAATGTATTACAAATGAGACATTATGCACATGAGTAGCTTTCCCAAGATCCGGTGAAATTGCTAGGAAACGATGGAAATTTCCGGGAATGAAAATTAGAGTTAAGAACGTCTAAGAATCCAGTCTAAAAATGTGGAACACAACTTAAGATAGTTCCAGAGAAAGTTAAATTTTGGCATTTCTTAACCATTTCCCAGAAAATTTCATGGCTCAGACAATTGAACATTAGGGAGGCATTGAAGTAGAACGAATTGCTCCCCATGGGTGCTAAATTTAACGTCGATAGCTAGACGCACCGAGATCAGGTTAGTCCTCCTTACCCTATACCATGTCTCTCTAGAGAGTCATGGGTCCCCAAATAGGATAGTTCTTTTAAAAGTGGAGGAGGAAGACTTTGAAGACAAAAGTGGAAAAGAGGTAACGGAAAGACCTCAACCCACTCTTCTTCCTCAATGAAGAACTTTAGACTATGGGGCTGATTTGGATTATAGGAAGATGGATTAGGTGAGGGTGCACCAAGCAACGACTTATGAAGGGTCATATTGAGCACGGGAATGCTCAACAAGTTATCCTTCAGAATTTCAACATCCTCCCCATACTTATCTGGTGGTTCGGGCTCAACAGTTTGAGATAACTCAGGAGAAGGAATGAGAGGAGGTGCAAGCTCCCTTGAAAGAGATACATTTGATGTTTTCCAATGAGGAGAGTGAATGAGTGGAGGAATATCAAGCAAAGAATTGACCTCACAAACAGAATTGGCAACATCAAAATCCTTATAATTAAAATGAGCTAAGCATGTTTTTAGAGGATCCTACATTAAAGGAGGTGCATCAAGCAAGGGATTATGTAGGGGCTGTGCCGGATTTTTATAGGATACAATCTCATCATCAGTAATTTCCTCATTTTGAACCACAAATTCTTCAATTTTTTGTGTGGCTACAATTTGATCTTCACCCACTATTTCTTCATTTTCACATGCGGTAACCACTTGAACATTCTCATGATGAAAATTACTAGAATTAAACTCATCATTCATAGAATTCTCTTTTGGATTGACCACAAGTTCAATTGGAAATTCTTCTTCCTTTTCCTGATTTAGAACATCAACCATTTGTTGAATTTGGGCTATTTGGTCATCTAAATCAACTCTAGATTGGGAATGAGAATAGGCGGTGGATTGCATGCTAACAATGTCATCCAACATTTGCTTGTTGGACTCCATCATTTGCGTATGCATAGACTCTATCATTTGTTCGTTGGCAGCTATTAACTCATCCAATGGAGACGGTAGAAAAGGAGAAGAAGAAGGCTGGAAATAATGATCATTGGGTTGAAAATTGGAGTGAAAATGTTGCCCAAGAGATTGTGGGGCAGAATTTCCTATGTCATGCCACAAGAAGTTTTGATGGTCTCCTGAACCCGAGTTATAACCATTGAAGTATGGATCACTACCCGGTTCAGAGAAATTTGCATTTGGTTGCTCTAGATAAAAATCCGAGAATTGTCTCGTTGGAAGACAATCTCTTGTATAATGTGAATTACTAGAGCAAAAAGCACAAAACGCATGTGGTGTGTAGAATTGAGTTGGGAGATAATTATTCTCCATCTAGGAGTTAAACATCAACAACACACAACATAATCAACACAACAATTCTTTATCATCAACTCCACATACAATGATATTCCCTTTCTCCTCAATTATCAAGACAAAAATTAAAATGGCCACGACAAGGACCGATGCTTAGAATTGAAAATACATAATTGAAATAGCCTCGACAAGGGCTTGCAATTTAACTACTTCTAAGCTTAACACATGCACAATATCCACAATTCGAAACTAGAAGTCACGAGACTTACCTGGGGTCCTCTAGACTCACAATTTACTAGCATTCCCACGGCAAGCTTCGAGTCCCTAGGATCTCACTTACAGCACAAGGATGGTTAAAACACACAAGAAATATTCACAAAACACAGTATTCACAATCAAACTAAATTTAACCCTAGAACTATGGTCGCTAAATTGTTTGCAGTCCCCGGCAACGGCACCAAAAATTGATCGGTTAGTCAATTAAACATCAACCTTCGTAATAGCAAGAATCATTGTAAAATAGGGCTATTGGTTGGGTAAGTCGAACCACTGGGACTGCGCTAGTCTAAGGCAACCTAAGTGTCTAGAGTCATTCTTAGGATGATGAAGGGGTATAGAGTGTTTATTTGTCACTAAAGATAGGAATGTAAAGATGCATAAATTAAGAACTTGCAAGAACTTAAAAGAGATAAAATGTGGGTAAAAGAGACTAGGGAAGTAACTTCACCACCTACAATATAAACATGCTAGAATATGATTCATTCGGGGAAAAACAATATAAATATGTGGCTATGATAAGTAGTTACTCATGGTTACTACATTACCTTCAAAGGATTCATGGAATCAATAGGCAAGAATAATTTATCAAAGATTTTACATGCTCAATTACCTAAACTAAAGTGTAATTTAAGACATGTTCACTAAGCTAGAAATTGTCAAACCATCAATTACATGATAAGAGCACATGAAGCTAAGAATTAAGAATAAGCCATCAAAGGAAGAACCTAAGCTATGGCCTATCAAATCTCTCAAAAACATGCCATTAAAACCATTCCAAAAATCTCATCTTCATTGTCACCATGAAAATGTAAACCATACAACCATGAAAACATACATTCTAAGACAAGAAAGTAGGTCCAACATGATCATTAAATCAAAATCAATTCATTACATCAAGTAAGAGTTCTAGATTATGGAATCACCACAAAAATACATTATTTTCCCCAAACTAGAATCAAAAGTAAAGCATGCTTACAATAAGGGGTTCCATTACCTCCCTAGAGGAGGAGTTAGTTACACATGGGAGCCTTAGAATGAAGAAGAACCATGGATCCTCCTTCCATTTTCAAGCTCCCCTTTCTTGCTCCAAGAACTCTCCTTCCTTTGCTCTATCCTCCTCCCCTATCTTCTCAAAATGAAGCTTAAGAGATAATGAGTGGCTTTGCTTCCCTTATCTAGATCACTTATCCACCCCAAAAGCTACCAACCAACATCTCCAACCACTTCATAAAGGAGGCAATCCAAAAGGGCTAAAATCTGAGCACAAGTGGGCTGAGTCGTGTAGAATTCTGCCCTAAATTCGAGTGCTCGAAATAGGGCCTCGAGCACTCAAAAATTGGGCAGAATGCCCTATGCTTGGTTTGCTCTACCCGTACCTACTCTGGTAAAACGGCCATAACTTGGTGCTCCAAACTCTGAATGACAAACTGTTTGAAGATTCAGAAAGGTAATTCAGTGCTATAAGAACTTTATGTTTTGGTTGAGATCCAATTCTCAGGTCTGGTTGGCTGAAATTGTAGAATAAGGCAGACTTTCATTGCTGCCTGGCAGTTCTGAGCACCTCTAATAAAAAGATCATAACTCTCTGCTCCAAACTCCGAATGATGAAATGCTTGAAGATTTGGAAAGCTGATTCAGAGCTCTAAATCTTTCATGTGATGATGGAAGTCCAGTTCTTGATTTTGCTAGGTCGAAAATGGTGACAAAAGTCAGGTTCTACTGCTGCCAGAATTTCAGAATTGGCACCCTTTTTGTTCAAAATTTCACAAGGCATCATTTTTGCTTCCTTTTTGCAATTTAACCTGAAAATGTACAAAAACATGTAAATGGAGATAATCTACATAAAATAATCAATTAATAGACTTTGTTAATGTAATTTAGGGCGCTTGAATATACAGTATTCGGCGCTTATCACACCCCCAAACTTACATTTTGCTAGTCCCTTAGCAAAACCAAAATGCAAAGCTCAATGGAATGAAAAACATGGGATTGCTACTACTAAAATATCTACCATGGTAAAATAAAATAGATACATAGCTCAAATACAACTTGAAACAGACAAAAACTGGAGATGGGGTCATTGGGAAAACTACCTTGCATATATGAAGCATTGATACAAAAATTGGCTAAATACATTTCCACATACATGCATCAACATCAAAGTCTATATAAATAACTCAATTATCATCTCTTGAATGGAAATCAACTCTAGCTTCAGTGAATGTGAATTGGATTCTCAACATGCGGCTTTTACTTTCTTTTCCAATTCCCAAGCACAAGTTTTCAAATCATTGAATTCCCCTTTAAATGAGGTCCCTAAGGCATGATTTTATTTACAAGACAACTTTTGTTGCTTGTTGACAATTTATTGTAACTCATAAGCGAAACATAGAATGGTTGTGCAATGCTGAAGTCCCTTAAGCTTTCTAACCAACCTATGTACCAAGCGTTAGGCCAACAGCTCCCAAACCAGATGGCTTTAGGTTGTTAAGTGTAGAGACACTCCAAAGGGCTTAATAGCTCAAGTTGGAAAGGCTACGAACTCCAGCAAACCATGCTTATTACAAGTTTTTTTTTGAATGACCGTGCAATGTTTAAGTCCTTTAAGCTTTCTAGCCAACCCTTGTAGCAAGCATTTGGCCAACAACTCCCAAACCAGACGGCTTTAGGGTGCTAAGTGTAGAGACACTCCTAGGGCTTAATAGCTCGAGTTGAAAAGGCTACGAACGTCAACTGGTCATTTTTTTCTTTCTTTCTCAGTTTTTTTTTTTTTTTTTTTTTTTAGACAACTTAAATCATGCCAAAGATATTCATCTATTAGGTTCATCAAATTAGATTAACTAGGCCAAGGTCAAGGTTGATTAAGTTGCATGCCTCACAATTAAGTTTCCAATGTGCATCTGTGCATTGTGAAGCTTAAAAGAGTGTTAAATCCAGCGAGAATTTAATTGAGACAATTATACAGACTAATTTGAATCTACATGATCATTTTAACTCAACTTTTTCTTTATTTTCAAAAATTTCAATTGCTTCTATACACGAGGTATTAAACATATGCTTCATCCCCGACAAGTACAAATCATACTATCATTGCTTAGCAAAAATGTGAAACCAAAAATGTCCTATTGCACCCCCAAACTTGAATATCACATTGTCCTCAATGTGTGAAGACAAGTGAAACAAAATAAGAGCAAAGAAGGTAAAAGAACAATATTACCAAGTAGAGTGACGAATGCAAAAATATCCATCGATGTAAATGCACAAACGCGTCCCCCAAACTTGGACAGGAAGACCTATCGAAACAGAACCAATGTTCACAGGTTAAAGCATAGGTCTCATAAGAAAAACCAAAACAGAAATAAAAATACTAACCTGAATTTTAGTACAAGATAAAAATCTAATTTTTTTTTTTTTTTAATTTAGTATAGTTATTATTGTTATTATTATTTTATTTATTTATTTATTTATTTTATTATTTTTTTATAATAATATTATATATATATATATATAAAGTATTATGTATTTTTTATTTTTTTGAACTTACATGCCAAAGGTGGGGGGGTGGTGCATGCTTGCATGCAAGGTAGGGTGAGATGAGGGTGGTTGGGTGGAGGGGTTGCCGAGAGGTGGGGTGGGTGTTGGAGTAGGTTGGTTGAGATGAGGGTGAGAGGTGGTTGCATGGTGGAGAGATGGAGAGAAGGTGAGTTGGTTTGGTTTGAGTTGCCGAGAGTGAGGAAGAAAGGTGGTTACATGGTGGTTGATTGGTGGAGGTTTGGGAGGTTAAAGGTGGTTGAGGGGTCAATGGTGGTGGGTTTGTAGGTTGATGAGAGTTGGGTGGTTTGTTTTTGGTTGTGAGGTGGAGAGATGGGTTATGTGTGGTGAGGAGTTGAGGAAGATGGTGAGGCATGGAAGTGGGTTGCATGGAAGTGGGTTGATCGGGTTGATGTTATGGAGAGAGAGAGAAGGGAGGTGTGTGTGCCGAGGGTTTGAGGGTGGTGTTGTGATGGCAGCGGCGAGCCCTCGAAATGGGAGTGTGGGGGTTTAAAAGAGGGATTAGGTGGTTTCGAGTGCTCGGAGCTTCACTTTGAGCACTCGAAATGGTGGTAGTGAGTGAGGGATGGATGGTGGGGATGATGGATAGTGAGGTTGGTTGGTGGTTGATGGGGGTGATGGATAGTGAGTTGGTGTGGTGGTGCGTTGGTGTTGGAGAGTGGTGAGGATAGAGGGATGGTGGGTGTTTGGGGTTTGCTAAGAGGTGATGGTTCGGAGTTGATTGGGTTGGGAAGGTGGGTTGTGGAAGTGGGTTGTTGTCGGTTTGAGAGGGGTGAAGGTTGGGATGGTTGGAGAGATGCCGATGGTGTGAAGAGTGTGTAGAAGGAGAAATGAGAGGAGGAAAGTTGAGGTTGGTGAGGGTGGATGGTGAGCCGAGGTTTGTTTGGTGAAGAAGGGTGGGTTTGGTTTTTCGAGCACTCAAAATTTGGCTTCGAGTGCTCCAAAAACAAGCAGAAGCCTCGGAATTTTTTTTTTTTTTTTTTGTAGAAGTTTCGAGCATGCTGAAATTTTGGGTTGGAAGCTCGAGCACTCGAAATACATGGTTCGAGTGCTCGAGAAATAAACAGAGAGGTGCCCAAATTTGGATGAGGAAATTCGAAATGGCACCTGGAATTTAGAGCACTCCAAATGGGTTCTAGAGAGCTCGAAGTGAGGGCAGTGAGCTTGGGATGAGATTGGTTCACATTTCGAGCACTCTAAAATGGAATTAGAGTGCTCGAAATACAAGCAGTAGCCTCGAAATGATGGTGAGGAAGTTGGAGCATTCCAAATGAGAGTTAGATTGCTCCAATTTTTGGCAGTAGGCTTATGGAATTTTGGTTAGATCATTCGAGCACTAGAATCTTGGCCCAGTGAGCATTTTGAATGGATGCAATAGTTGAAACAAAGGTGTCAAACTTTGTAACATCTTGCTAATGCATGGATATAATTGGAAAATTTTTCAAAATGTATCACATTTCCAATGTATGGATGAATTTTGAACTTTGCAAATTCATTCCATTCCAATGCATGGATGGAAAATTTTTAAACTTGGCATGCCATTCCCATGCATGGAAAGATTTTTAAAGCTTTGCATGGCAGTTGAAAAAATATTTGAAAAATTTGTATGCCATTCCATGCATCGAAAATTTTTCATGTCATTCCCATGCATTGAAAAATCATTGCAAGCAGCAGCTTCAATTCAAGCCATGCATGGAAAATTTTAAAACTTTGCACATTATTCCAATCTAATGCATGGATGGATTTTTGAAGCTTTGCATGCATGGAAAGAAATTGAAATTTTGCATGGGACAATGCATGGGGAATTTTGAAAAATTTTCAAACATTGTAATTGCATGGAAAAATTTTAAACAGTGGAAGAATTTCAATGCATGGATGATTTTGTGAAAATTTTCAAGAATGTATTACAAATGAGACATTATGCACATGTGTAGCATTCCCAAGATCCGGTGAAATTGCTAGGAAACGATGGAAATTTCCGGGAATGAAAATTAGAGTTAAGAAGGTCTAAAAAGCCAGTCTAAAAATGTGGAACACAACTTAAGATAGTTCCAGAGAAAGTTAAATTTTGGCATTTCTTAACCATTTCCCAGAAAATTTCATGGCTCAGACAATTGAACATTAGGGAGGTATTGAAGTAGAAAGAATTGCTCCCCATGGGTGCTAAATTTAACGTCGATAGCTAGACGCACCGAGATCAGGTTAGTCCTCCTTACCTTATACCATGTCTCTCTAGAGAGTCATAGGTCCCCAAATAAGATAGTTCTTTTAAAAGTGGAGGAGGAAGACTTTGAAGACAAAAGTGGAAAAGAGGTAACGGAAACACCTCAACCCACTCTTCTTCCTCAATGAAGAACTTTAGACTATGGGGCTAATTTGGATTATAGGAAGATGGATTAGGTGAGGGTGCACCAAGCAACGACTTATGAAGGGTCATATTGAGCACGGGAATGCTCAACAAGTTATCCTTCAGAATTTCAACATCCTCCCCACACTTATCCGGTGGTTCAGGCTCAACAATTTGAGATAACTCAGGAGAAGGAATGAGAAGAGGTGCAAGCTCCCATGAAAGAGATACATTTGATGTTTTCCAATGAGGAGAGTGAATGAGTGGAGGAATATCAAGCAAAGAATTGACCTCGCAAACAGAATTGGCAACATCAAAATCCTCATAATTAAAATGAGCTAAGCATGTTTTTAGAGGATCATCCATTAAAGGAGGTGCATCAAGCAAGGGATTATGTAGGGGCTGTGCTGGATTTTTATAGGATACAATCTCTTCGTCATTAATTTCCTCATTTTGAACCACAAATTCTTCAATTTTTTGTGTGGCTACAATTTGATCTTCACCCACTATTTCTTCATTTTCACATGCGGTAACCACTTGAACATTCTCGTGATGAAAATTACTAGAAGTAAACTCATCATTCATAGAATTCTCTTTTGGATTGACCACAAGTTCAATTGGAAATTCTTCTTCCTTTTCCTGATTTAGAACATCAACCATTTGTTGAATTTGGGCTATTTGGTCATCTAAATCAACTCTAGATTGGGAATGAGAATAGGCGGTGGATTGCATGCTAACAATGTCATCCAACATTTGCTTGTTGGACTCCATCATTTGCGTATGCATAGACTCTATCAATTGTTCGTTGGCAGCTCTTAACTCATCCAATGGAGACGGTAGAAAATGAGAAGAAGAGGGCTGGAAATAATGATCATTGGGTTGAAAATTGGAGTGAAAATGTTGCCCAAGAGATTGTGGGGCTGAATTTCCTATGTCATGCCACAAGAAGTTTTGATGGTCTCCTGAACCCGAGTTATAACCATTGAAGTATGGATCACTACCCGGTTCAGAGAAATTTGCATTTGGTTGCTCTAGATAAAAATCCGAGAATTGTCTCGTTGGAAGACAATCTCTTGTATAATGTGAATTACTAGAGCAAAAAGCACAAAACGCATGTGGTGTGTAGAATTGAGTTAGGAGATAATTATTCTCCATCTAGGAGTTAAACATCAACAACACACAACATAATCAACACAACAATTCTTTATCATCAACTCCACATACAATGATATTCCCTATCTCCTCAATTATCAAGACAAAAATTAAAATGGCCACGACAAGGACCGATGCTTGGAATTGAAAATACATAATTGAAATAGCCTCGACAAGGGCTTGCAATTTAACTACTTCTAAGCTTAATATATGCACAATATCCACAATTCGAAACTAGAAGTCACGAGACATACCTGGGGTCCTCTAGACTCACAATTTGCTAGCATTCCCACGGCAAGCTTTGAGTCCCTAGGATCTCACTTACAACACAAAGATGGTTAAAACACACAAGAAATATTCACAAAACACAGTATTCACAATCAAACTAAATTTAACCCTAGAACTATGGTCGCTAACTTGTTTGCAGTCCCCGGCAACGGCACCAAAAATTGATCGGTTGGTCAATTAAACATCAACCTTCGTAATAGCACGAATCATTGTAAAATAGGGCTATTGGTCGGGTAAGTCAAACCACTGGGACTGCGCTAGTCTAAGGCATAAATTAAGAACTTGCAAGAATTTAAAAGAGATAAAATGTGGGTAAAAGAGACTAGGGAAGTAACTTCACCACCTACAATATAAACATGCTAGAATATGATTCATTCGGGGAAAAACAACATAAATATGTGGCTATGATAAGTAGTTACTCATGGTTACTACACTACCTTCAAAGGATTCATGGAATCAATAGGCAAGAATAATTTATCAAAGATTTTACATGCTCAATTACCTAAACTAAAGTGTAATTTAAGACATGTTCACTAAGCTAGAAATTGTCAAACCATCAATCACATGATAAGAGCACATGAAGCTAAGAATTAAGAATAAGCCATCAAAGGAAGAACTTAAGCTATGGCCTATCAAATCTCTCAAAAACATGCCATTAAAACCATTCCAAAAATCTCATCTTCATTGTCACCATGAAAATGTAAACCATACAACCATGAAAACATACATTCTAAGACAAGAAAGTAGGTCCAACATGATCATTAAATCAAAATCAATTCATTACATCAAGTAAGAGTTCTAGATTATGGAATCACCACAAAAATACATTATTTTCCCCAAACTAGAATCAAAAGTAAAGCATGCTTACAATAAGGGGTTCCATTACCTCCCTAGAGGAGGAGTTAGTTACACATGGGAGCCTTAGAATAAAGAAGAACCATGGATCCTCCTTCCATTTTCGAGCTCCCCTTTCTTGCTCCAAGAACTCTCCTTCCTTTGCTCTATCCTCCTCCCCTATCTTCTCAAAATGAAGCTTAAGAGATAATGAGTGGCTTTGCTTCCCTTATCTAGATCACTTATCCACCCCAAAAGCTACCAACCAACATCTCCAACCACTTCATAAAAGAAGCAATCCAAAAGGGCTAAAATCTGAGCACAAGTGGGCTGAGTCGTATAGAATTCTGCCCTAATTTCGAGTGCTTGAAATAGGGCCTCGAGCACTCGAAAATTGGGCAGAATGCCCTATGCTTGGTTTGCTCTGCCCGGACCTACTTTGGTAAAATGCCCATAACTTTGCGCTCCAAACTCTGAATGACATAATGTTTGAAGATTTAGAAAGCTAATTCAGAGCTATAAAAACTTTATGTTTTGGTGGAGATCCAATTCTCAGGTCTGCTTGGTCGAAATTGAAGAACAAGGCAGACTTTCATTGCTGCCAGGCAGTTCTGAGCACCTCTAATAAGAAGATCATAGCTCTCTGCTCCAAACTCCGAATGATGAACCGCTTGAAGATTTGGAAAGCTGATTCAGAGCTCTAAATCTTTAATGTTATGATGGAAGTCCAGTTCTTGAGTTTTCTAGGACGAAAATGGCGACAAAAGTCAGGTTCTACTGCTGCCAGAATTTCAGAATTGGAACCCTTTTTGTTCGAAATTCCACAAGGCATCATTTTTGCTTCCTTTTTGCAATTTAACCTGAAAATGTACAAAAACATGTAAATGGAGATAATCTACCTAAAATAATCAATTAACGGACTTTGTTAATGTAATTTAGGGCGCTTGAATATACAGTATTCGGCGCTTATCACACCCCCAAACTTACATTTTGCTAGTCCTTAGCAAAACCAAAATGCAAAGCTCAATGGAATGAAAAACATGGGACTGCTACTACTAAAATATCTACCATGGTAAAATAAAATAGATACATAGCTCAAATACAACTTGAAACAGACAAAAACTGGAGATGGGGTCATTGGGAAAACTACCTTGCATATATGAAGCATTGATACAAAAATTGGCTAAATACATTTCCACATACATACATCAACATCAAAGTCTATATAAATAACTCAATTATCATCTCTTGAATGGAAATCAACTCTAGCTTCAGTGAAAGTGAATTGGATTCTCAACATGTGGCTTTTACTTTCTTTTCCAATTCCCAAGCACAAGTTTTCAAATCATTGAATTCCCCTTTAAATGAGGTCCCTAAGGCATGATTTTATTTACAAGACAACTTTTGTTGCTTGTTGACAATTTATTGTAACTCATAAGCGAAACATAGAATGGTTGTGCAATGCTGAAGTCCCTTAAGCTTTCTAACCAACCTATGTAGCAAGCGTTAGGCCAACAGCTCCCAAACCAAATGGCTTTAGGTTGTTAAGTGTAGAGACACTCCAACGGGCTTAATAGCTCAAGTTGGAAAGGCTACGAACTCCAGCAAACCATGCTTATTACAAGTTTTTTTTTTGAATGACCGTGTAATGTTTAAGTCCTTTAAGCTTTCTAGCCAACCCTTGTAGCAAGCGTTAGGCTAACAACTCCCAAACCAGACGGCTTTAGGGTGCTAAGTGTAGAGACACTCCTAGGGCTTAATAGCTCGAGTTGAAAAGGCTACGAACGTCAACTGGTCATTTCTTTCTTTCTTTCTCAGGATTCTTTTTTTTTTTTTTTAGACAACTGAAATCATGCCAAAGATATTCATCTATTAGGTTCATCAAATTAGATTAACTAGGCCAAGGTCAAGGTCGATTAAGTTGCATGCCTCACAGTTAAGTTTTCAATGTGCATCTGTGCACTGTGAAGCTTAAAAGAGTGTTAAATCCAGCGAGAATTTAATTGAGACATTTATACAGACTAATTTGAATCTACATGATCATTTCAACTCAACTTTTTCTTTATTTTCAAAATTTTCAATTGCTTCTATACACAAGGTATTAAACATATGCTTCATCCCCGACAAGTTCAAATCATACTATCATTGCTTAGAAAAAATGTGAAACCAAAAATGTCCTATTGCACCCCCAAACATGAATATCACATTGTCCTCAATGTGTGAAGACAAGTGAAACAAAATAAGAGCAAAGAAGGTAAAAGAACAATATTACCAAGTAGAGTGACGAATGCAAAAATATCCATCGATGTACATGTGCAAACGCGTCCCCCAATCTTGGACAGGAAGACCTATCGAAACAGAACCAATGTACACAGGTAAAAGCATAGGTCTCATAAGAAAAACCAAAACAGAAATAAAAATACTAACCTGAATTTTAGTACAAGATAAAAATCTAATTTTTTTTTTTTAATTTAGTATAGTTATTATTGTTATTATTATTTTATTTATTTATTTATTTATTTTATTAATTTTTTATAATAATATTATATATATATATATATATATAAAGTATTATGTATTTTTTTTTTTGAACTTACATGCCAAAGGTGGGTGGTGGTGCATGCTTGCATGCAAGGTGGGGTGAGATGAGGGTGGTTGGGTGGAGGGGTTGCCGAGAGGTGGGGTGGGTGTTGGAGTAGGTTGGTTGAGATGAGGGTGAGAGGTGGTTGCATGGTGGAGAGGTGGAGAGAAGGTGAGTTGGTTTGGTTTGAGTTGCCGAGAGTGAGGGCGAAAGGTGGTTACATGGTGGTTGATTGGTGGAGGTTTGGGAGGTTAAAGGTGGTTGAGGGGTGAATGGTGGTGGCTTTGTGGGTTGATGAGAGTTGGGTGGTTTGTTTTTGGTTGTGAGGTGGAGAGATGGGTTATGTATGGTGAGGAGTTGAGGAAGATGGTGAGGCATGGAAGTGGGTTGCATGGAAGTGGGTTAATCGGGTTGATGTTATGGAGAGAGAGAGGAGGGAGGTGTGTGTGCCGAGGGGTTGAGGGTGGTGTTGTGATGGCAGCGGCGAGCCCTCGAAATGGGAGTGTGGGGGTTTAAAAGAGGGATTAGGTGGTTTCGAGTGCTCGAAGCTTCACTTTGAGCACTCGAAATGGTGGTAGTGAGTGAGGAATGGATGGTGGGGATGATGGATAGTGAGGTTGGTTGGTGGTTGATGGGGGTGATGGATAGTGAGTTGGTGTGGTGGTGCGTTGGTGTTGGAGAGTGGTGAGGATAGAGGGATGGTGGGTGTTTGGGGTTTGCTAAGAGGTGATGGTTTAGAGTTGATTGGGTTGGGAAGGTGGGTCGTGGAAGTGGGTTGTTGTCGGTTTGAGAGGGGTGAAGGTTGGGATGGTTGGAGAGATGCCGATGGTGTGAGGAGTGTGTAGAGAGAGAAATCAGAGGAGGAAAGTTGAGGTTGGTGAGGGTGGATGGTGAGCCAAGGTTTGTTTGGTGAAGAAGGGTGGGTTTGGTTTTTCGAGCACTCAAAATTTGGCTTCGAGTGCTCCAAGAACAAGCAGAAGCCTCGGAATTTTTTTTTTTTTGTAGAAGTTTCAAGCATACTGAAATTTTGGGTTAGAAGCTCGAGCACTCGGAATGCATGGTTCGAGTGCTCGAGAAACAAACAGAGAGGTGCCCAAATTTGGATGAGGAAATTCGTAATGGCACCTGGAATTTAGAGCACTCCAAATGGGTGCTAGAGAGCTCGAAGTGAGGGCAGTGAGCTTGGGATGAGATTGGTTCACATTTTGAGCACTCTAAAATGGAATTAGAGTGCTCGAAATACAAGCAGTAGCCTCGGAATGATGGTGAGGAAGTTGGAGCATTCCAAATGAGAGTTGGATTGCTCCAATTTTTGGCAGTAGGCTTATGGAATTTTGGTTAGATCATTCGAGCACTAGAATCTTGGCCCATTGAGCATTTTGAATGGATGCAATTGTTGAAACAAATGTGTCAAACTTTGCGACATCTTGCTAATGCGTGGATATAATTGGAAAATTTTTCAAAATGTAACACATTTCCAATGTATGGATGAATTTTGAACTTTGCAAATTCATTCCATTCCAATGCATGGATGGAAAATTTTTAAACTTGGAATGCCATTCCCATGCATGGAAAGATTTTTAATGCTTCGCATGGCAGTTGGAAAAATATTTGAAAACTTTGCATGCCATTCCATGCATCGAAAATTTTTCATGTCATTCCCATGCATTGAAAAATCATTGCAAGCAGCAGCTTCAATTCAAGCCATGCATGGAAAATTTTATAACTTTGCACATTATTCCAATCTAATGCATGGATGGATTTTTGAAGCTTTGCATGCATGGAAAGAAATTGAAATTTTGCATTGGACAATGCATGGGGAATTTTGAAAAATTTTCAAACATTGTAAATGCATGGAAAAATTTTAAACAGTGCAAGAATTTCAATGCATGGATGATTTTGCTAAAATTTTCAAGAATGTATTACAAATGAGACATTATGCACATGAGTAGCATTCCCAAGATCCGGTGAAATTACTAGGAAACGATGGAAATTTCCGGGAATGAAAATTAGAGTTAAGAAGGTCTAAGAAGCCAGTCTAAAAATGTGGAACACAACTTAAGATAGTTCCAGAGAAAGTTAAATTTTGGCATTTCTTAACCATTTCCCAGAAAATTTCATGGCTCAGACAATTGAACATTAGAGAGGTATTGAAGTAGAAAGAATTGCTCCCCATGGGTGCTAAATTTAACGTCGATAGCTAGACGCATCGAGATCAGGTTAGTCCTCCTTACCCTATACCATGTCTCTCTAGAGAGTCATAGGTCCCCAGATAGGATAGTTGTTTTAAAAGTGGAGGAGGAAGACTTTGAAGACAAAAGTGGAAAAGAGGTAACGGAAAGACCTCAACCCACTCTTCTTCCTCAATGAAGAACTTTGGACTATGGGGCTGATTTGGATTATAGGAAGATGGATTAGGTGAGGGTGCACCAAGCAACGACTTATGAAGGGTCATATTGAGCACGGGAATGCTCAACAAGTTATCCTTCAGAATTTCAACATCCTCCCCACACTTATCCGGTGGTTCGGGCTCAACAGTTTGAGATAACTCAGGAGAAGGAATGAGAGGAGGTGCAAGCTCCCATGAAAGAGATACATTTGATGTTTTCCAATGAGGAGAGTGAATGAGTGGAGGAATATCAAGCAAAGAATTGACCTCGCAAACAGAATTGGCAACATCAAAATCCTCATAATTAAAATGAGCTAAGCATGTTTTTAGAGGATCCTCCATTAAAGGAGGTGCATTAAGCAAGGGATTATGTAGGGGCTGTGCTGGATTTTTATAGGATACAATCTCATCATCATTAATTTCCTCATTTTGAACCACAAATTCTTCAATTTTTTGTGTGGCTACAATTTGATCTTCACCCACTATTTCTTCATTTTCACATGTGGTAACCACTTGAACATTCTCGTGATGAAAATTACTAGAAGTAAACTCATCATTCATAGAATTCTCTTTTGGATTGACCACAAGTTCAATTGGAAATTCTTCTTCCTTTTCCTGATTTAGAACATCAACCATTTGTTGAATTTGGGCTATTTGGTCATCTAAATCAACTCTAGATTGGGAATGAGAATAGGCGGTGGATTGCATGCTAACAATGTCATCCAACATTTGCTTGTTGTACTCCATCATTTGCGTATGCATAGACTCTATCATTTGTTCGTTGGCAGCTATTAACTCATCCAATGGAGACGGTAGAAAAGGAGAAGAAGATGGCTGGAAATAATGATCATTAGGTTGAAAATTGGAGTGAAAATGTTGCCCAAGAGATTGTGGGGCTGAATTTCCTATGTCATGCCACAAGAAGTTTTGATGGTCTCCTGAACCCGAGTTATAACCATTGAAGTATGGATCACTACCCGGTTCAGAGAAATTTGCATTTGTTTGCTCTAGATAAAAATCCGAGAATTGTCTCGTTGGAAGACAATCTCTTGTATGATGTGAATTACTAGAGCAAAAAGCACAAAACGCATGTGGTGTGTAGAATTGAGTTGGGAGATAATTATTCTCCATCTAGGAGTTAAACATCAACAACACACAACATAATCAACACAACAATTCTTTATCATCAACTCCACATACAATGATATTCCCTTTCTCCTCAATTATCAAGACAAAAATTAAAATGACCACGACAAGGACCGATGCTTGGAATTGAAAATACATAATTGAAATAGCCTCGACAAGGGCTTGCAATTTAACTACTTCTAAGCTTAACACATGCACAATATCCACAATTCGAAACTAGAAGTCACGAGATTTACCTGGCGTCCTCTAGACTCACAATTTGCTAGCATTCCCACGGCAAGCTTCGAGTCCCTAGGATCTCACTTACAACACAAAGATGGTTAAAACACACAAGAAATATTCACAAAACACAGTATTCACAATCAAACTAAATTTAACCCTAGAACTATGGTCGCTAAATTGTTTACAGTCCCCGGCAACGGCACCAAAAATTGATCGGTTGGTCAATTAAACATCAACCTTCGTAATAGCACGAATCATTGTAAAATAAGGCTATTGGTCGGGTAAGTCGAACCACTGGGATTGCGCTAGTCTAAGGCAACCTAAGTGTCTAGAGTCATTCTTAGGATGATGAAGGGGTATAGAGTGTTTGTTTGTCACTAAAGATAGGAATGTAAAGATGCATAAATTAAGAACTTGCAAGAACTTAAAAGAGATAAAATGTGGGTAAAAGAGACTTGGGAAGTAACTTCACCACCTACAATATAAACATGCTAGAATATGATTCATTCGGGGAAAAACAACATAAATATGTGGCGATGATTAGTAGTTACTCATGGTTACTACATTACCTTCAAAGGATTCATGGAATCAATAGGCAAGAATAATTTATCAAAGATTTTACATGCTCAATTACCTAAACTAAAGTGTAATTTAAGACATGTTCACTAAGCTAGAAATTGTCAAACCATCAATCACATGATAAGAGCACATGAAGCTAAGCATTAAGAATAAGCCATCAAATGAAGAACCTAAGCTATGGCCTATCAAATCTCTCAACAACATGCCATTAAAACCATTCCAAAAATCTCATCTTCATTGTCACCATGAAAATGTAAACCATACAACCATGAAAACATACATTCTAAGACAAGAAAGTAGGTCCAACATGATCATTAAATGAAAATCAATTCATTACATCAAGTAAGAGTTCTAGATTATGGAATCACCACAAAAATACATTATTTTCCCCAAACTAGAATCAAAAGTAAAGCATGCTTTCAATAAGGGGTTCCATTACCTCCCTAGAGGAGGAGTTAGTTACACATGGGAGCCTTAGAATGAAGAAGAACCATGGATCCTCCTTCCATTTTTGAGCTCCCCTTTCTTGCTCCAAGAACTCTCCTTCCTTTACTCTATCCTCCTCCCCTATCTTCTCAAAATGAAGCTTAAGAGATAATGAGTGGCTTTGCTTCCCTTATCTAGATCACTTATCCACCCCAAAAGCTACCAACCAACATCTCCAACCACTTCATAAAGGAGGCAATCCAAAAGGGCTAAAATCTGAGCACAAGTGGGCTGAGTCGTGTAGAATTCTGCCCTAATTTCGAGTGCTCGAAATAGGGCCTCGAGCACTCGAAAATTGGGCCGAATGCCCTATGCTTGGTTTGCTCCGCCCGGACCTACTTTGGTAAAACGGCCATAACTTTGTGCTCTGAACTCCGAATGATAACCTGTTTGAAGATTTGGAAATTTAATTCAGAGCTCTAAAAACTTTATGTTTTGGTGGAGATCCAATTCTCAGGTCTGGTTGGTCGAAATTGAAGAACAAGGCAGACTTTCATTGCTGCCAGGCAGTTCTGAGCACCTCTAATAAGAAGATCATAACTCTCTGCTCCAAACTCCGAATGACAAACCACTTGAAGATTTGGAAAGCTGATTCAGAGGTCTAAATCTTTCATGTTATGATGGAAGTCCAGTTCTTGAGTTTACTAGGTCGAAAATGGCAACAAAAGTCAGGTTCTACTGCTGCCAGAATTTCAGAATTGGCACCCTTTTTGTTCAAAATTCCACAAGGCATCATTTTTACTTCCTTTTTGCAATTTAACCTGAAAATGTACAAAAACATGTAAATGGAGATAATCTACATAAAATAATCAATTAATGGACTTGTTAATGTAATTTAGGGCACTTGAATATACAGTATTCGGCGCTTATCATAACCCCAAGCAACACATTGCCCATTTTGTCGAGACTTGTAACAATGCCGGAATAGAGGGGGACTTACTAGTCAAACAGTTTGTCTGGTCCCTTAAAGGAAACGCGTTCGAGTGGTACACTGACCTAAAGTCAGAATCAATTGATAGTTGGGACCAAATGGAACGAGAATTCTTGAACAGGTTCTATAGCACTCGTCGTATTGTTAGTATGATAGAGTTGACTAACACGAAGCAATGGAAGGATGAGCCTGTAATCGACTACATTAATCGGTGGAGAGCCCTCAGTCTTGACTGCAAGGACCGTTTGTCAGAAGTATCTGCTGTGGAGATGTGTATGCAGGGAATGCATTGGGGCCTGCTCTACATTCTGCAAGGCATAAAACCTCGCACATTTGAAGAATTGGCTACGCGTGCCCATGACATGGAGATCAGTATGAAATCCCATGACGGCAAAAGTCCCGTGACTATAGAACCACGCAAAGATAAGAAGGACTGGAAGAAGGGCGACAAGTCATCAAAAAATGCGGCTAAAGATTCAATGGCTATCTCAACCACCCCAATCAAGATATCTATTAAAGATGACAAGAAGGATGATAAAAAGCCTCGCCAGTTTCAAGAGAGGGAAAGACAACGTCCTACGCTAAAGGAGTTAGAGAAGAAAGAATACCCCTTCCCCAATTCCGATGTTCCTGGCATCTTGGAATGTTTACTTGAAAGTAAAGTTATAGAACTCCCTGAATGCGAACGTCCTCCAGAGATGGGATGTATCAACGATCCAAAATACTGCAAATATCATCACATTATCAGTCATCCAATTGAGAAGTGTTTTATCTTCAAGGAGGTGGTGATGAATCTGGCAAAACAAGGAAAAATCTTGTTGGATACAGACGAAGTTGTAACTTCAAATCATACTACTGCTACTTTGACAACCTCTGTCATGGGGAGTGCTCGTTCTCAACCTTTAACTTCGGAGGTATCTTGCACAACTATCCAGTTTGGTTCATTGGAACCAATCCCAATCTATATTGGCCAAGGGAGTGTACGTGACATTTCAACATTTGGAAGGGTTTTTCCTCAGGATGATGAAGAAGGATGGACTCTGGTGACAAGAAAGAAACCACGGAAGCAACAAGCTGATATTTTTCAGACTAATTATTCTGACAGAGGGCAAAGGAAGAAGAAACCCCAATATCACCATAAACAGTCTGGCCATAACAGAAAATGGGTCAAGAAGACACAGTCAACTAAACACACCTCTATAAGCAAAAAGAGTCAGAAGCCTATTACTTTGCAAGAGTTCTTTCCAAAAGGATACCTAAATGATGAAGTTGTAATAACTTACATGGTTTCAACTAAGAAAACAAGCCTTAATGATGAGAAGAACGAGGATCAAGATGAAGTCCAGACTGTAGAGAACCATAATACAGCCATCATTGAAAAATCTGATGATGATGAAGTGGTCAGAGGTACGTTTGAGTCATGTTGTGCACCAATTGTTTTCACGGACGAGGATCTTCAGTTGGGTTCGAAGCCGCACAATTGTCCTCTCTTCGTCTCCGGTTACATAAAAGAACGAAGAGTTACTCGTATTCTTGTTAATGGTGGCTCGGCGGTGAATCTAATGCCAAAATTTACGATGAAAAATCTTGGCATCACAATTGACGAGTTATCGCGTAGCCGTCTTATTATTCAAGGTTTTAACCAAGGAGGACAGAGAGCTATCGGCATGATTTGGGCAAAGCTAACTATTGGCGAGCTCCAAGCAGAAACCTTATTCCATGTGATTGATGCAAAGACGTCCTACAATTTGTTGTTGGGAAGGCCTTGGATACATAGTAATGGCGTCATTCCATCGACTCTTCATCAGTGCTTCAAATTCTACAAAAATGGCGTACAAATGGTTGTGGCGGATCATAAGCCATTTACAGAGGCAGAATCTCATTTTGCTGATACCAAGTTCTATATCGATCATGATACACCTTCGGAAGTGCCCATCCCAAGCCTTCCGTCTACACAAGAGATTCAATCTACAAAAGCAAAAGAAGCATTAAGTGATCCACTAGACGTTTCAGTGACAGACATTGTAAAGATAGCTAAAACGCGAGGGGTCTCGATAAAAGCACATCGGACGAAACCTATTTTAAAGTATGTTCCAAAATCTCAGCGACAAGAAGGGCAGGCACCTGTTATCGAGATAATTGAAACTAAGGAATTTAAATTAAAGATGTCACAAACCAAGGAAAAAAAAGATATGCAAAAGCTTAAAGGAGAGTTAACTCTTCCTCTCCCTAAGATTCAAAAGTCTTCTCATTCCAAGTCTCGGTTAAAAGGGTTCGTGCGGCCTTCTCAATCTATGGTTGATCATTTATCACTTCCAAAATAAAGGACCGACGAAGGATTCGATCCTAAAGCATACCAACTCTTGGCTAAGTCGGGGTATGATTTTACAAATCCTGCAAGCCTTGGAAAACTGAATGCTGAGGTCACCAGTGAGAAGGTGCACGGCCTCAATGAGACACAGAAGAAGTTGAAAGATCAAGGGCATAAAATCATTTCACCTAAGTCTGGTCTCGGTTTCGTAGCTTCTGAGCCACTTCGAATTCAAATCACAAAGAGGGATAAGAAGTCAAGCACCTCATACATTGGGTTTGAAGAAGTTAAGGATGAACAAGATCAGCAGACTGGGCATCAAAAATCAGTCTTTGACCGTATAAGAGCTCCATGCGATCGAACATCTGTATTCAACAGGCTGTCAAGCCGAGAATCAAATATTTCAAGTTCTCATATCAACAATTTGCCTCGTAACTCTGTTTTTAACAGAATAAGCTTTCATGACCAAGGAAGAAAATCTGCACAACCTCAATCTCGAAAGTCTGTATTTTCTCGAATTGGTACTATCCATGATGCACCACTAAAAAACAGCAAGATTGTGAAGTCAGAAGAAGCTAACATCGACGTGGTGAATAATAGTGAGGTTCAAAGCCTAGTGCCTTCGCGAATGAAACGTAAAACAGAGATAGATGTCACTAATGATGTTACATTAAAAGCTCGAAGGCGAACCATTGTATTTACTAATCAATCAGCAGAAGTGGATAGAATAGAAGGCACTGGCGAATCGTCTTGTGTTACTTCATATCACATCATTGTTAAAGAGGAACCTGACTGTGAATAACCAGATGATATCGAGAAAGCTCCACCAACACTAGAAGACGGGGGGCAGGCTACTGTTGATCAACTCAAAGAAATCAACTTAGGAACTGACAATCAACCCAAACCAGTTTTTGTTAGTGCATTCCTAAACCCCTTAGAAGAAAATGATTGCTTTCAATTATTGTCTGAGTACAAGGATGTCTTTACTTGGACATAGAAAGAGATGCCCGGTCTTGATCCTAAAATTACAGTGCACAATCTCGCTGTCAAACGTGGGACACGTCCGATTAAGCAGTCTCAATGTTTCTTCCGTCCAGAGCTAGTTCCAAGGATAGAGGAAGAACTCAACAAATTGATTGAAGTAGGGTTTGTCCGTGAGGTCAAATATCCAACATGGATTTCGAGCATTGTTCTAGTGAAGAAGAAAAATGGACAGATTTGAATCTGTGTGGACTTTCGTGATTTGAATGAGGTATGCCCAAAAGATGATTTTCCTCTTCCCATCCCTGAGCTCACTGTACATGCAACCACTGGACATAAAGCTCTCTCTTTTATGGATTGTTACTCTGGGTACAATAAGATAAGAATGACTCCGAGGGACGAGGAGTTAACTGCCTTTCGCACTCCTAAAGGCATATATTGTTACAAAGTTATGCCCTTTGGACTAAAAAATGCGGGAGCAACATACCAGCGCGCTATGCAAAGGATCTTCGACGACATACTCCACAAGATTGTTGAATGTTATGTTGATGACTTGGTGGTTAAGACAAAAGAATGAAGAAATCATTTACAGGATTTACGTACTGTCTTTAATCGCCTTCGAAAATATCAACTTAAGATGAATCCCCTTAAATGCGCGTTTGGTGTGACTTCAGGGAAATTCCTGGGATACGTCATACGTCATCGTGGTATTGAGATTGATCCTAATAAAATTGGGGCCATTCAAAAGATGCCGCCACCAAAGAATTTACGTGAACTTAGAAGTTTACAAGGTCAACTTGCGTTCATTCGTCGGTTCATCTCAAATTTAGCGGGTCGTTGTCAGCCTTTTAACCAACTCCTAAAAAAAGATGTTCCATTTAATTGGGACCAATCATGCCAAAATGCTTTTTATAGCATCAAAAAGTACCTTCTCAATTCTTCCGTATTGGGAGCACTGGTACCTGGAAAGCCACTCATACTTTACATTGTTGTGCAAGAAAAATCGCTGGGTGCCTTACTTGCTCAGAATAATGAAGAACATAGGCATTGTATTATTTAAGTCGCAGACTCACCCCGACGGAGCGAAATTATCCTCCAATTGAAAAAACATGCCTCGCACTTGTCTTCGCTTCTAAGAAATTGAGGCATTATTTCTTGGCTCATATGATACATCTTGTTGCAAGGGTAGATCCTCTCAAATATGTCATGTCTAAGCTGGTCCTTTCCGGATGATTGGCGAGGTGGTCAATTTTGTTCAACGAATTTGAAATTATTTATGTGCCACGAAAAGCAGTAAAAGGACAAGTCTTAGCTGATTTCTTAGCTGACCATCCTATTCCAGCCGATTGGGAAATTTCTGAAGATTTTCCTGATGAAGAAGTCTTCCTTGTGGACATCCTCCCTCCATGGATGATGTTTTTTGATGGGGCAGCACGATCAGATGGGGCTGGAGCAGGTGTAGTTTTTGTTTCTCCAAAGAGACATGTCATTCCATACTCTTTTGCACTTGCTGAAAACTGCTCAAATAATGTAGCTGAGTATCAAGCCTTGATTATCGGCCTTCAAATGGCGAATGAGATGAACATCACGGACCTCGAAATATATGTGGACTCTAAGTTGGTGATCAACCAACTTCTTAAAGAATATGAGGTTAAGAAAGATGATCTAGTACCGTACCATCGTTACGCCTCTCATTTGTTGGAACGGTTTGATAGCGTCATACTAAAGCACATTCCAAGAAAAGAAAATCGGATAGCTGATGCTTTGGCAAATTTGGCTACAACATTGGCGTTAATTGATGAAAACCTGGTTGATGTTCCTGTATGTCAAAGATGGGTCTTGCCACAAGTCTTGGAGGATAAATTTGAAGAAAGTAATGTGGTTTCTTGTTGGACATAAGAGGAAGAAGACTGGAGAATCCCTATCATTGATTATCTGGAACATGGAAAGCTTCCTGAAGACCTATGCCATAAGACTGAAATACGAAGGCGAGCACCTCGTTTCATCTATTACAATGATATATTGTATAGGCATTCCTATGAGGGCCTTTTCCTTCGCTGCCTTGGAAATGATGAAGCAACGCATGCAATGAAGGAGGCACATTCTGGGATTTGTGGAGCTCATCAATCTGGTCCAAAGCTGCACTTTCGCGTCAAAAGAATGGGTTATTATTGGCCCACTATGGTCAAAGATTGCTTGGAGTATGCAAAAAGGTGTCAAGCCTGTCAATTCTATGCCAGCTTCATACACCAACCACCGGAACCATTACACCCTACTGTGACGTTATGGCCGTTCGATGCATGGGGATTAGATGTAGTTGGTCCTTTAGAAAAGTATTCAAAAGGCCACTTGTATATCTTGGCTGCAACTAATTATTTTTTAAAATGGGCGGAAGCTGCACCCTATAAACATGTGAAAAAGGAAACAGTGGTTGACTTCATCAAGTCCAACATTATTTATTGATATGGTGTCCCTCGATACATCATCACCGATAACGGGATGAATTTTAAAAATAGTTGGGTAACTGACCTTTGTGAGAAATTTGGATTCAAACAACGTAAATCCTCCATGTACAATGCCCCTGCAAATGGTCTCGCAGAAGCATTCAATAAGACTCTATGCGAGCTATTGAAAAAAGTAGTCAACCAAACAAAGCGAGATTGGCATAAGCGAATGGAAGAAGCATTATGGGCATACCGCACTACGCATCGGACACCTACTCAAGCAACTCCATATTCTCTGGTTTATGGCGTAGAAGCAATTCTCCCATTGGAACAACAAATCCCATCATTAAGGATAGCCATACAAGAAGGTCTTACAAGTGAAGAAAATGCCATCTTATGTCTTCAAGAACTGGAAGCATTGGATGGAAAGAGATTAGAAGCTCAACAACAGCTAGAGTGTTATCAAGCTCGACTTTCTAAAGCGTTCAATAAGAGAGTTCGACCTCGGTCATTTCAAGTTCGAGACTTAGTATTAGCTGTTCGTAGACCGATTGTCATAAATCGCAAGGGAAATAAATTTGTATCTACATGGGATGGACCGTATGTTGTTCGCGAAGTTTATACTAACGGCGCATATCTCATTATTGATGAAGACGGAGTAAGAGTGGGGCCCATTAATGGCAAATTCCTGAAGCACTACTACCCATGAAGGCAATGCTCCTGATCGTACGAGCTTAAACTGCACTATGCTCCTGGCCTACATGAGTTAAAACTGTGATTAAAAAAAAAACCTTATTTCTATTGAACTACATGATGACTTGATCCCTCTTTTGAGGGTACGTAGGCAGCTTAGACTTTTATTCTAAGTTAAGTGCGCCCCAAAAAAAAAAAAAAAAATTCTTTATAAACTCCTGGCCCGCAAGAGTATAAACTGTGAATGATGAAACAAATAAATAATGATAACATCTTTGTAAATAAAATGGAGATAATAAATCATTTGTTTTATTACTAAAATTCAAAGTTACAACTTTTTTTGGAAAAAAATGATGATCAATACTAAAATTCCATAGCGATAATTTCGTCACGTTCCTGCCATAATATCTCTTCCAGTTGCTTCACTACTTCAAGATCGCGATTCGAGATGACGTTAGCTTCTTCTATTGATTTTCGATCTTCCCAAAGTTTGGTGATGGCTTCCTTCTTCTGAGATAACTGTGCATCCGTTATCGATATGAGGACTTTAAGCCCTTGAGTCTCTTCCCTAGATTCTTGCAATTCTTTCACTAATCTAGCTTCTTTAAATTCAGTTTCACTCAAACTAGATTGAAGTGATTCTATACGCTTAGCACCATCATCTTCTATAGACCTAGCGTTGGTGAGCTATGCATCAATACTGGCCAATCGTTGGGATTGAGAGTCTGAAGTCATCATACAGGCATATGAAGAAGATGTAGCAATATAATTGGCCGCATTATTGGTATATGAGTCAATTCACCTCTTCAAAGCTGAATGGTCTCCAGGGAGTTTTGCGAGTCCTTCATAAAGTGTTTGAAGTTTAGGTGCTCGAGACGGTATTTTATCGGTAGGAGTATCGCGTATGATATTCTTTATGAAATCAATAAAGAATAAAGCAGCACGACGATGAACATCAAGAACGATCTCTTCCGCATTGAAAATTGACATTTCAGAAGGGGCAACTCGATGCAAGGGTGGACCCTGTTCTCTTAAAATCAAAGAAGGGATAACTACATGATTTTTACCAATATTTTCAACCACCTCCATAGCTTAACTAGCCACTTCAGCAACCCCCAAAACATCCGAGTGTTGACTAACTCTGCTTCTTCGTAGTGAAATCTCTGTACCTTTTCCTATCGCAGTGGCCAACTCTAAGGCAGACGGTCTTTTATCTATTAAAAAAAATAATAGTAAATAATGGTAATTTGCAGTACAAAATATATATATATATATATATATATATATATAAAATAACAGTTACCTGTATAGGTTGTGAACTGTTAGGTACCCCAGTAAAAAATTGATCAAGAGAAGTGGCAACACATTCCTGTACTGAATCAAGTCTCACTTTGTCAGTGACATGCTTGCAGTTACGATCCTCATCATAAGCTTTCACATCCTCATCTAACTCCATTGACAACTGACGATGGCGATGGTTATTGATTAGTGGTGGGACATCTTCTGCTGTTTGGTGATGGCTACTATATCCTCCAACAACGTCACAATCATTATGAGATTTGATGGTTAACTTTGGCACTGGCTTAGATGGGAGATTTGACTTCAGCCCCTTAATTAAAACCTTCCTGATTTTAGTTGGTTTCTCTGGTGGGGAAATCGTGTGTTTAGATTGCTTTGAGGTAGTTTCTTTCTGTGTAAATGGATCAATATATACGCTGGACCACCATTTGGCATATGCTCTGGTAACTGAGGATTTTTGGTGGCTGAAGCTTGAAGGAAGCAATGCATCACAACCAGAAGAATAATGAACGGATGAGTTCCAATGCTTTAAAAATTCCTTTAAGGTGCAAGTACGAAAGTCATTTTTTAATTTTCCAGGAATATCTTGATGGTACCCAAATTGTCGGCTAAATCTGTGTGGACTATACGGCTCAATGATAAGACGGTCATTTTGGCACAATGTCAAATAACATGATCGAAGATTGATTAGGGTGTCAAAGTCAGCCTTTTTCATCTCGCCATTATCTACAATAAGTCGTTCTTTTGAAGATCTTTTAGCCATTCGAGTTAAGTTTATTCCTTTACATGATCTGAATAAATTTTGGGCTTCAAAATGGTCAAAGTATCTTGCTCCTCCTTCGCCTGCATATAATGTCATTCTAGGCCAATAGTTGGTATTAGGAATGGTGAAATTAGTTCTGAAATATTCACTCAACCATCCGAATATATAGTGAATAGGAAATATCGCAGAGCAGCTTCCAGGATCTAGTGAGGAAACAATCTCGTTCAAGCCTCTGTAAATACTGGCCAGAACCGGGATGGAAAGACAAATGTTGCAGCCATCTGCTAACATGCTTGCGACCTTGAAAGTCCCAAAACGAATTATGTTGCCAGGGTGTGCAGGTAAGGCAAATTTGCAGAGCCAACATGCTAAAAAAGCAGCTAGATAAGTGGTGTCTCTCGATGTTTCATCTACACCAAGGTTGATAAATACTTCTTTCTCTTTGGTAGACATCGACCAGACAGGAGGGATCACACCAGACGGATTTTGAGTCCTCATAGGGCGGTGAACTTTATTTTTTGTTGATTTCTTTGAAGGTTTGGCATGTCTTGATGCACCTTTAAACCATAAATTAATCCAGTCAGATATCTTCACATTCTGATCTCCTTTATACTTCTTGGAAAGTCTGTGGAAGGCCAAAAATAGGTGTTGACAACTCAAAGGGATAGAATTTTTGTTGTTGCTAGCTCTTGATAGTTCATCTGCACAAGGAATAACTTCATCATAAATTGTTCCTTGGTGAGGGAGACCACCTAGCATATATAGATCTCGAAGAGAAATTGATAGCTCGCCAATAGAACAATGAAGTGTATTAGTGGCTAGGCACCAACATTCAAGGAATGCTTTGAATACATCTTCATGACAATCATAGGAAAATAGGGAGGCGAATAAAGCACCATATAGTTGTTGTTTTGATATAAAGTCATGGAAACGCGCCAAGACATCTTCTAACCACTCCCAATATAGTTCGGTGTATAGCAATTCAGCAGGAAGTTTATAGGGAATACTCCATGATATTTCCTTCGCCTGAACATTAAGACCCAATAGTGAAAACTGGTTTTCTTCAAGAACTCTCTCACGAAGTGAAGAATTTAGTATCAAGGCTTTAGAGACAATAGATTCTTCATTAATCTGATCAGGACCAAAGTCGGTGAGTTCGCATGTGGCCGTGCATGTCCAATGAGATGAACAATGGTTATTGTTAGAATCAGGCACTTGAATAGCATTGCGACCAAAAAGTGAGTCATATACACTTAATGTCGTTCCTTGGACTCGTTGACTATTTTCGCTCTCTAAGATAGTCAGCTTTTGCTTTGCGAAACACTTGAACACCACCATGATGGATAACAAAGCTCAAATCGGTGTTGTCTAGAAGGAGGACTCAATTTCTGCTACGGTTGACACAAATCAAGTTGTTATACCCAATCAAGCCCTGCAAAGAAAAAAAAAAAGGGGGTTAGAAAAAAAAAAAAAAAAAAAAATTTTTGCTCCTACATGCGTGGAGAGAAGAAAAAAAAAAAAAAAAAAAAAAAAAAAAAAAAAAAAAATTGTTCTCCTACATGCGTGGAGAGAGAAAATAAAAATAAAAATAAATTTTCCTACATGCGTGGAGAGAGAGAGAAAAAAAAAAAAAAAAAGAAGAAGAAGAAAAAGAAACACATGTACCAATTATTTGTGATCTGACAAGTTTTCAGAGATTTTTGGAATTGATATCAAACCTTACAATATTGAGGGTATATATAGGCAACAAGATACCTCCAAGTTGTATTGGGATTTGGACAATTTAATTTAAATAGGAAAGTACAATTAAGATGAAAAAAAAAAAAAAAAAAAAAAAAAAAGGAAACTTCAAGTCCCACTTGGAAAAAGAGACAAGTCTTGTCAAAATTGGGACTTGAAGTGGGGGCAATTTGTAGATACTAAAATTTAGTGGGCTTTGGTTTTAACGAATGGACCCATTAAATATAGGCCTAATGTTTAAATAAATTATTTAATTTACCAGGCTTGGTCCACTTAAATTATTTAATTAGCCCAGCCCAGATAATTAAATGAAACGATAATTATTCCTAATAAAATATATTTTGAATAATTATCTTTAAGGATAATTATCACAATATAACCGGCCCGGCCCAGTTCTAGTTTTATCCTTATCAGGATATGACACGTGTCATCATCTTATTAATCCAAGAAGCCTATAAACAAAGGCTTGGAGGAAGAAAAAAGGGGAGAGGATTTAGAATTCAGAAGTCTACAAATTCAGACACAAATTCAGAATTCAGAAGTTCAGAGACTCAGAAATCCAGAGACTCAGAATTCAGACACAAATTCAGAATCGAAACCCAAAAGCGAAGAACATCAAGCACATCCAACAACGTGCCGTTCTTCATCAAATTCTACAGTGATTCAAGAACAAGCTCGTGCAGCCCTTGGATCCAACCAACCAAAAACAAGGAGATCGAATCAGAGGACCATTCTTTTTTTGTAAAAGATATTACAGAGGACTGTACTCCACATTCATAAATTAATAAAATTCTATTTTGCTCCATATTTTGTTTCTATTGCAGACTTACAAAATTTGTGTGTACAAGCCTAGACCATTGGGTGTGACATTTGAGCTATCTATATAAGGATTATGAGCCACTTTCACAGATATGCTTTTAGGAGTTGATAGATAAAATTTTTGATTATTCTTAGAAGGGAAGAAAAGAGAAGAGGAGGCTAGAGAGACATTCTTGGGAGATCTTCCATCTACTTTAAGAAGAATAGTTTTTTTACCATGAAGATAGCCCTTGAGGGTTGGAGGACACCATTCATGAGTGGCTAGACATCCTTTTGGGGCTAAAGTTAGCCCTAAACATGCTTTCTTTACCATGATTTATGTATTTTTGAGGGGATTTCTGTTGTAATACAAGTTTGACATATTTATACACATAGATCTTGTTTATTTAATGATTTGTGTGGTTTAATTCTTCCAATTGATCATTTCATTCTATCCATATGTCTATGTATGATAGATGTTCGTGTGTTTATCTCTATCTCTTGTGTTGTTGATGCATGTCTATGTGTGTTGATGCTATAGATCTAGAGATTGTCAAGACATACTGCTTAATAGAATGCTCTTGTGGTTTATTTGATGGTTCATACTCATTTCTTGATGGATTGTGCCTCTCCCTTAGGTTAATTAGTTTAATTTTCATGTCATTACGTTAGATGTAGTGTAGTTACCTTAGTTGTTAAATGGGAAGACAATCCATGCTTGTTGTTTGATGTTCCGTACTTATGAATGCAAGTAGTATATTTCTCTAATTATGTGATGTGTTTGGGATTGTGAGCTTAAAGGAAGGATTAATGGCTTAGTTTGATCTATTGTGCTATTCATTGTGTTGTTTAGACAATATACACTTAATTGGTCATCCATGCTTGTTGAAACAACCACACACACTCACTATTGTTACAATATATGTTTTTTCCCTCATTAATTATGAATTAAGTGTATAGAAAAGTGATGCTTAGTGGTGATCTCTAAGTCCCAAGACCTTTCTCTTGTTTTCTCAATCCTTTAATTACTTGTTTTATATTGAGCTTGCTTAATCTTAATTGTAGTTTAATCAACCAAATAATCTACCTTTGATCACTCGACCTACTAAACCTAAGTATTGTTTCCATTACTAATAGCCCTCCAATCCCTTGGGATGATCCCTACTCACTCTTGCTACATTAGTAGTAGTGGTGGTAGTGGTTTTTATAAATTTAAACTTGACCAAAAAGACTTTTCTTGAACCGCACATTCACTACATTATTTTGGCACATAGGAACGGCCCTGTCACCTCCTCCCAAATGCATGGGGCCAGCTCCCTCCTTGAGGGAGCCTGTTCCATGAGCCCTAGAGCCGGCTCCTTCCTTAAGGGAGCCTCCTTTTTGCCTAGGGGAGCCTGCTCCCCTCCAACGGGAGCCGGCTCTCCTTCTGATTCCTCTTCGTCTTCAAGTCTGGCGACTTCCCAGATGACTGTCCTCCATTCCTAGGGTTCCTAGGTGTCTGAACTAGGTTCCAATGTGATCAAGAGGCAATTAAATTCTTTATTCATTCACTGACATCCATCAAAACACGAATTATGCAACAAGAACTTAGAATGAGCAATTACTCATTCATGAACACTCACCGTTTAAAGCATTTAACCCTGTAATCCAAATTACTTCTAGTGTTTCCCAACGTGTTCCAGACTAATTAAAATCTCTATACATCAATTTACATGAATTTAATTATGTGTTACACAAGAAAACATCTAAAACAAGCAGTACACAATTTATGAATACATTCAGTTTAAAACATCTAAGACATGAAATCCAGTTTAATTTTAATCTTTATTTATTCCTGGAGTCGTATTAGACATGCAAAGAACATGACCCAAAGGAAGAGAGTTAGGATTTGAACTTGCCTTTAGGTCTCAGTCTGAAACCTTGCACCGTCGTCTTCCTAAATTCTCCGTCAAACTACAAAGAGTTATGTCATTTTTACCCCAGGTGTGCAATGTTAAAATTTACAGCCTAACAGCAGTAAAGTTTGACTTTGTTCTTCATTTTTGGCCTACCAAACTTGATAATTGGACTTCCATTAAAACATGACATACTTAGAGATTTAAGTTAGCTTTCCAAATCATTAAACGGTTCATCATTTGGAGTTTGAAGCAAAGAGTTATGGCCTTTTTACCAAAGATACACAAAGTTGAGGAGAACCTGCGGGCGCTTGTAAGAAACCCATGGGCGCCCACCAAAATGGGCAAGAAAGAACCCGCGGGCGCCCGCCCTACGCCTGCATGTGCCCACCAATTTGCAGACAAACAAGCATAGGCTCCCTTTTTTCCCACCAAATGTTATCCACTTAATTAGGGGATTGCTTTGATATTGTCTAAGGCTTATGGACCACAAATTTGGGGGTAGTTAGGAGGATAAGGTGGATATAATAAGGCATGGATGGTAAGAAATGGATATCTCATTTTTTTGGCAAAGTCTAGAGAGAGAATTTTAGGGTGTAGAGAAAAGGAGGGCTAAGGAGAAGAGGGAGAGGGGGTGCACAAAAATGGAAGCTCTTCAACTCCTTTGGGGGATGCAACTGCAACCATGAGAGGCTAACTCTCTTCTTAGGGAGTTGATGTAACCATTGTCAAGTAAATATGTTTTGATTGTATTTATATTTGGGGAACTTTGCATATATGTGATAAGTTGTATAATCTAGAGATACACTTTGATGTGTTTGTGTGAGACTCTTATCTTGTCTTAGAAATTGTTTCTTCATGATTAAGCTACTTACATCTTTATAGTGAGAATGAAGATGAGATTATACAATGGTTTTATTGACATGTTGTATAGAAATTTTGATAGTCCATGGCTTAGACCTTTAATGGATTATCGCTTAGTTTTTGACTTCATGTGCACTTACCACACAAATTGAGAACTTTGATAATTCATAGCTTAGAAAGGATATTTCATATATTACCCTAGTTTAGAAAGATGAATTATACCAACCTTTGATGGATTATACTTAATTCTTGAATGTGTGAACTTCTTAAAGATATTGTAACTGTCTTGAATTTCTACATATCATGGTTACATGTATATTTTGTTCCCCAAGTTAATTGCAATTAGGCAAGTTTATATGGCTTGTGGTGAAGTCAATTCCCTAGCCTTTCCCACACTCTCCTTACTTGAAATTTAAATTATATATTTTTAGTTAATTTCAGTTTATGTATGTGACAAACAAACCAATCCAAAAACTATCTTCCATAAATCAAACCGTAAAATAATCTTACAAGCTTGATTGCCATAAGCAAGCATTCCTTGTAGTTCGACTTACCTGTCCAATAGCCCTATTTTACAATGATTTGTGCTATTGCAAAGGGTTAATTATTATTATAGATCGAATCTTAACCGATCACTATACTTTCAGAATTTAACATATTATGTATTTTGATTGCATGATTTTGGGCAATTGCTTAATTCAATTGTTTCAATGAATTAATAGTTTCTGAATAGTTATTACATTATCTTAGATATAACTGTTTATAAACTATTCTCAACCCATTCTTATTGGACGATATCTAGCGGAGCCTTGTCGGACATAAGAATGGAGATCATGTAATGGTATTCAAACATTTTTCATGAATGAATATTTTCATAGTCTATGCCTAGAGAGGACGAGTTATACTGCAACATTAGTTAGAAGTAGATAGGTAGATAATTCGTGCCAACCAAAGATATGTTATTATTAACTGAAATTCATGAAACATCTTTCTTTAATCTGAATTAAATGAATGTTATTGAGTTTAATTCCATATAATATATAATTGTTGAAATCCCAAGGTTGAACAATTGACCATAGTATGAGGTTCGTGGTAAAGTCAATCCCTAAGTATTTCTTCTCTTGATCTGAATCCTTTTATTCCGTTTATTTTCTTTTACTTTATTTATTTTCTTTTATGTTATTGAATTGCAACATAACAAATCAAATCCTCTTTCTAAATTAAAATAGTATTAATTGAAGACTTGATAAACCACCATAGACCTTGAGGTTCGACACCCTCAACATAGCCCTATCCTACAAGAATTCGTTCTATTACAAGTGGTATTTTATTATTGATAAATAAAAACACATATCACATGGTTGGACGAATGATGAGTAGCATGTGATAGGGTGTCTGGTTCATTCAGGTGTAAGTTGTCAGTCCCTTGTGAGAGCGGGGTTCGTTACCCTTTCCGTTTATTCTGGTCCTGGCGAGGACGTCATTGTCGTAAACCTTGTTCTCCCTTTAGGAATTATGCACGTCCGCGGATGGACGGACCTGTGTGTGGTTTGTTGCTCTGTTAGAGTTCACCAGTAAGGTTTGGTTGGCTAGGTCGACTCACTTCCACGGAGGGAGGTGGAGTCTTTGATTTCTATAGTGTTTGTTTTGAGAGTGGTTTTAACTAGTAGATTATGAGGCACGAGTTGCCGAATAGGAATTGTATCTCCGGTGTTTGACACCGGTAGTGATGGCGAGGGAATGTGTCATGAATGATAGATTGACGATGATTAGGTGATGTGATGTGATTCATGTAATCGGATGTTTTCATAGGTGATTGATTCTAGCAGTGTCTTGAGGACAAGTGTTGGTATTGTTTGAAGATTTTGCAGCTAGAGCGTGATTATAAGATGATTGACTTTGGTTTTGAGGTTTTAGGCATGAGATAGTCATAGTGTTTTTTGATGAGGTAAGACTTGGATCAAGTAATATTATGAGTTGTTTACCTGCTATGGGTGTTATGAGGAAATTAGAGATCTCTCGTGCTGGTTGAGGATTGTGACGTTTGGTGCCGTGTTATTTTTTAGCTCGTTACGAGTTGTATGATTGAGATTTTTAGTGCTAGTATGTGATTGTATAATTGTTGAGGTTACGTATAGCGATGGATGGATAGTAAGTAGATCTCATGGTTGATTTGTGGACTATGTGAGACTGTGTTTGAGGTTTGGACCTAAGGACAGGAATAATGTCTGTGTCGAGGTCGGATTGAGGATGAGAATGGCCTGGCCAACCATTTCTCCTGAATCAATCCCTCTTTAGCACGATGTCAGGTCAAAGGTCAATGATTATTTCAATTTGTCAGGGATAGTGAAAGCACAGTATTGCGTACTGTGTCGGTGTGATAGTGTTGATTTGGATGGTTTGTTTTGGATGACGAAATGTATTAGGTAGTACCAAGTGTCTAATGTAGGGTTTGCGATTCGATCATTAATTATTGAAGACATCGTGGGGTGTGCCGGGTGTGTTTGAGAGTCGGTGGGGCATTTCTTTGAGTTCAGGACTCTTTGAAATGCAAGGGTTGTCATTTTGGTATTTTTCAGTTTTTCGGACCGAAAAGTCCCATGTGGGACCCGCTACCGGAATTGTTGCGTACAGGAGTTTTGTTTGGGTCCAGTTGCACCTCATTTATTTTATTTTATGGTGGTGTGTATGAATGGGTGGTTGGGATTTATTGGATTATATACGCACACACACACACACACACACACACATATATATATATATTGAAAAAGGTGGATATTTTTATGTTTGTGGGGCGCACCCCCATTTTTCATCATCTTGTGGCCGAAAGACCATTATTTGGTCTCTTGTTTTCTCTCTCCCGACCAACCTCTCTCCCTTTCTCTCTTCATTCTCTTGTTTTTTCTTTTCTTTTTTACTTTAAGCTTCAAAATTTGATTTCTTTCTCACCTTTGAGAGATTTTTTATGCCATTTGTGGCAAATTGAAGAGCATGATGAGATCTTGATTGGAGCAAAGCCCCATTCGGTGCACCTTGGAATTTCAAATTTGGGGCTAGGAATTGGTTAATTTGGGGCTTTTCTCTCATTTGAGGTAGGGGTTCCTAATCCACAAAATTTCTTATTTCTTAGTGAATTTCCTCAGTTAATTGTTGCCTAGTATGCTTATTTTGTGTTGATTACCTCTAAAATGATTTATTTGATGTGTACAAAGTTCATAAATATGTGTTCAAGTTGATTTATATAAGAAGCATGCTTAAATGTTAATTTTCTATGCTTATTATATTGTCAACTTGCTACAATTGCTATATGAAAGCATGTTGTAATTTCCTTGGAATTTCTTGTAAAGAATGATATTCAGTTTAAGTTGAATTAATTGTGGAATGGTGATTATTGACATAATATGATGCATTTTGCATAAACATTGGGAAGAAAAAGGGGGAAATTGTTTTAAAATGAAAAAGGAGAATTCTTGGGACATAGTTTTGAGAAAATCCGGACGCTGCAGAGGCAGCAACGGTCCGTGGAGTATAATGTAACCTAGAGAGAACTAGGGAAATCACTCTAGCGTGGTTGAGCTATCTGGGCCTAAATGTCACCGCGAAGGTACCAAAGGTCAGGGACAGTAGCCAATCCATCTCTCATGTCACCGCAGAGTGTAATACCCATAATTTTAGGAAGGATAGTCTTGGTATTTTAATTAATGATTTTAGTTCTTATGGCATTTTTATTGAATTAGGTGCTTATTTGCTTAATTGACTAATTGCATATTTATTTAAATCAATTGTTTAATTGTAATTGTTATTTGTTTTAAATTAATTGTTTAATTTTAATTGTTTATTTGTTTTAAATTAATTGTTTTATTATTTTTTAAAAAAAATTAATTATTTGATTAATTGGTGTTTTAAATGATGTGTGTTGTTTAATTGGCTTGTAACTGAAATTACTTTTCTTGCATAAACTGTTTCGATTAGGTTTTGAACTTTGGTAAATCAATTCGTAATGGAATTTGAGGGGTTTCTAGGACTGTTTGGACTTCGATTAAACCCTGGGAACTTTAAAAAAATTGGAACAGAGATTTGGAACTTTGCTGGAAGCGAAGAAGACAAACGGACGAAATAGAGAGGGGCTCTCAGGGAGAGAGCTGGCTCCCTAGTGGAGGGAGCCGGCTCCCATGATGAGAGAGCTGGGTCTCCATAAGTGAGAGCCGGCTCTAATGATATGAAAGCCTCCCCCCGTGATGGGGGAGCCGGCTCCCTTGGTTGGTGCACTTCTACGAGTGTTTTTCTGAAGGTTTTTGGTTCCAGGGGCTTGAATGTGATTTCTGGAAATGAAGGGGGGTTTTAAATGTTTAAAATTAACCTGTTTAAACCTTAAAATAGTTAGTATATGCTAGTGTGCTAATATTAAGGGACATCATGAATTTTTTAAGATAAATATGCATGCTGTCAAGTAAGGAGGAAGGCTTAGTTTCTAGTTCGTTGAGCAAACTAAATGGACTGGTATGAGAGTTATGTTTTGGAATTTATATAAATGATATATATATAATTTGATGAAGGCCAGGAATGTTGGTTTATACTGTGTTAATGGACTCCATGAAATTTAATAATAATTTACATGTTGTCACGGAATATGGAAGTTTTATTACTAGTGGTTGTTTTAGCAAATTGAACGAACTGATGGGAATGTATTTTTAGGATTGGAGTATATGGGCTCAGTTTATACTTCTAAGTGTTATTATACCATGTTTTGGATTCATAATTAAGGATTAAATGGACATCATGAAATTAATAAAATAATTTGCATGTTGTTAAGGATTGTGGAAGGTTTAAATTGCTAGTCTTGTTTAGTAAATTTAATGGACTAGTATGAAAGGATTTTTGGAATTTTGGTATAATGTGCTCAGTTAATACTTCTGATTATCGTTATAACATGCTATGGATTTTAAATTGATGTACGATTATAATTTATGTTTTGTCAATTGGATAGATATGGATAGTTTAAATTGTGTATCTTTACTCTAGCAATTTAAACGGAGGTTCTATGATTTTAATCATATACTGGATGCATGATAGGATCTTGTCTATATCTAATTTCTATTATGTTTATTTCTGGATGTACTTGATGTTCAAATGAGTGTGCATCATTTATAGATCATATGCATTATATGCACCGGTATGGGACGGTGGCATATGTTGGATGGATTAGATCAAAATGTTAAATCCTACCTACTCATACTTACGGAATGGATTAACTAAAACAGTTAAATCCTATATGGATGCATGTCCTGTCAACTAAAACAATTGAACGACATTTCGGATGTTTATTTATTTTTTCTGTATTAGGAATGACTTATATATACTTTTATGGTACCGTGATATAAGCTTGAGTTTCAGGATCATCGTTAGGGTGCGTATATCGCAAAGGATGAGTAACTAGATATTGTTGATGTTCCCTGATAGGTCTAGGGCACATGCACACCGTAATGTGTGATTTACATGTTATCTTCTATTCAGGCTGAACTGCACTATAGGCTAGTGAGCGTCCTATAGTGTGTATTTATATCTATATGGACTATTTTAGTTATTGCCAAGCTATCTAGGATGTATCTGCGTATCGGGTTTATGTATGGATTGTTGTAGGATGGAACTTGTATGTGGGCCTGACTCACTCTCATTTTTCAGGTGTACGTCAGTACCAGGCTTAGAGCTAGATCATTATGAAGCAGATATAGTCACTCACTCTTCCAACTATGTAGGATTTTCTTTCATATTTTAGTTTTGGATTTTGGTTTTATAATTTATGTTCATTTGGAATTATTAGGGGTCCACTGGATGGATTCCTGAGTTGTACGGATTTGAAAGATTAAATTATATTAATCTATTATTTTGGAGGATTTTTATATTTAGAATTCTTTCAACTATTAATTTTATTCTTATTTCATTTTTGTATTCCGTGCTTATTTACATATTAATTGTTTGGTATCCCTCGGATCTGTGCTCGGACTTGATCACCCGTGGCTCTAGAGTCGAGGGGTATCATAGTTGGTATTAGAGCATTCCAGGTTCCAGTGTCCTTAGGAGTGTCTTTCATTATATGACTTTCGCGTTGCGTTTCTTAAAACATAGAGCCATATTAAGATTCGTTTTACTCTATTTACGGTTCGTTAGGAGGAGCGGATGTCAATTACATTCCATAGTTATGGAATGATTGACACTAGGAGGAGGATAGGGTCCAAGGCAAAAATGATATAGACCCAAAAGAGTAAAGGAGTACGTTATCGAGTTCGTTGCCAAAAGCAGAACTTGAGATCAAAGGTTTAGTTTCGGATGATGCTACTTTTCAAGGTATAAGCCAATAAAGGATTTAGATGTGTGTGATACGTCATCGCATCTTGGGCCTATACGATTTCAGTTTTCTCAAAAAGGAGAAAATCGAAGGGGATAAGCCTAAAAGAGATTCTAATAGAGGAGATTTCAACGTATCCAAGGAAGAGGATACTGAATCTTGAAGGTAGAAGATCGCACGAGGGTGATCTTATTCGCTAATAGTATAGTGAATGATACTACTAGAGTTGGTGTGGATCAACCTAAATATAGTTAGACCTCCGTTTTACCTTTAAAATAGGCGGATAAAAAAAAAAAAAAATGGATGAAGTTCTTATCGGAACGAAGCAATGATTTTATATCATGTTCCGGAGAGTATGGGGATTAGGTTGTGACATTCTAAGTTGCTTTATAAAGCTACATTAGACGGTTTCCATTCAGCGTATAAGGAGGATGAGGGTTAAGCCTTTGGAATTTGCTAAGGCAAATGGATTTTGTTTTGAGCTATGGTTTCGAGGTTGGATGATTACCTACAAAACTATAAAAGGAAATTGTGAACCAATCTAGTAAGGTTGATTTCAAAAGAGATTTTCTTTTCTAGAAAGAATGATGTTTTGAGTCTGATTTTTTTTTTTTTTTTTTTTTTAATTGTATGTATCTTATGTGTTTCATTTTCGTCAATTATTCGGGATTGGGAATGTGGTTTAGTGGAGGGACACAAGTGTGTGATCAGCCAACTATGGTTTTGGAGGAATAGCATTATTTACGCTAGGATTATGAGCATGTGGTCATAAGATTTGGTAGATATACATAATTCTAGCCAATTTATTGAACCTAAACATGCGTACTTATGGTATGTTTTTATGATAAGACAATTAAACCAGCAGTATGAGTCAAATAATCTAGATTAGTTTGATATATTTTAATACCACGATGATTTATCGGAGGTACCAACTTTGCTAAACATCTTCTTGGAAATTTCAACAGTTGTTCCCAAGTCGGCAGGAGGATTTTATACTGATTTAAGTACTTATTGGAATGACACAGACTGAGGATAGTAGACGGACTAACTAGTCATCAGTCAATTCTTAATCAAGAATTTTATGCATGAAGGTGTGTCATTAGGAGGAGTTGCCGGGGATTGTATATCGAGGAAGAAGAAAAGTCTCTTCATTTGCACAAATAATATGGAAAAAAAAATTTAGTCACAGTTCGTAACAAATAGTTGTTGCTAGGAAATTTCTGACTATTTGGAGGATAGAAAGAATCCGTATTCTTTTAAAGTTAGACATGAAGTCTAATAGAGACTTACTTATGTTAGAGAAGTAGGATATCAAAGACATAAAGGTGAGACTGAACACCTAAATAAAAAAGAGGTGCATGATGTATGTTAAAAGTTGTAGTTAGTTGATTTTTTTTTTTTTTTTTTTGATAAATAGAATTATTGATTGACTTTCTATATTGGTAAGTTTGTCACAGATCATAATATATAGATTTTGTTGCAGAGTTAGCTTAGACGATGCTCCAAATTAAACAATGGGTGCAGATGAAAGCTGGTGGTACCAGACTAACAGTACTTTCTATAGACAAATTAGACTGAGGATGTAAGAACTGAGGTTCACAACTCTTAGTTCTTTATTTATTCTGGTAGACACATGATGCTTCACGGAATGAAGCAGATGTTTGGAGGACAGGCAGGAAGAGGGACACAGTGATTTTGTCTCAAAGTCTGATATCTATTAGATAATCCAGATGGATCATCAGAGATCGCTAGATCCTTGCAACCATTTCTCATACTAGAGTGGGAATGATAGAGTAGTTTTCGCGGATTTAGTTGAGAGATTGTTAATTTTACACAAGGGTCAGGATTTTTGGTTGGGATATTGCTTAATTGATAAAATTAAATCAGCTTCGTTTTGTCTATTTGGAACTGGTAAGATATCAGTTCATACGAATAGCACGGATCACGAGATGGCTTAGATGGATAGATGTGGTGATTCACACTTTGTATTAAGTTTTGTCTAGTGGAAGTAGTAGGGAGGAGGATGATTTTATCAACCGATATGGTAATTAAACCTTTAGTGGTTTTTACGTAATCAGTTGAGTTTTAGCATATAAAAAAAATAACACTTGTTGTTACCAAGGAAATTGAAGAGGTCAACTTAGAATATTGGAGCTGACTCCGGAGGATGTAGTACCTTACTCAGATGAGCTTAAGGTACTGAAGGAGGATTAGTGGTTTGTCTTAATGATGCTAGGATGGTCAATTTGATGGAGATATAAAATTCATAAATTTTATGGTGCAGTCAAATAGTTATGAGTTGCATCATGACATACCATGTTAGTTTTGGTGAGCAGTACGGATAGGAAAATTATACTTGGATATTATTGGAGGTTTAGCCACTTCTTATGTCCAAATGGGTGTAGGACTCACAAGGAGTCGATGGTTGGTCGAAATTACCTACATTGGTTGGAATTTTAATTCTATATGGATTAAGTGTGGTGGATAGAGCAAGTTTGCTTGTGGACATTACTTCTAGTCATATTTACTTGGGAGTTCTTATCAGTTCTACACTGCACTGATAACAGAGTTATAGCATGTGGTTATTCATTATAGTGAATACAAGGTGCTATATCAAAAGAATTTTCTGAAGGTGGTGGAGCAACAACTATCAGGAAAGTACTCTCTTTTGTAGAGGATTGCGCGCGGTTTGGGGGCGGCAGTCGGATTTTGTAAATGGTTGAACTCGTGTCTCCGAGTTTTCTATCAAGAAATGGTTGGTTGGGATGCCTTCCGTATAATAAGCAATGTGCTTTTTGGAGGAAGGTCAGTTTTACATATTAAATTGAATTTTCACGGATTTTGGTTTATCAGTTTAGGCAGTAGCCTATAGTTTAGCGTTATAAACTTGTTAAGCACTACATGCCTAGGAATTTTATGCATCTTTGGAGGACTATGGATTTGTACCCTGGTATAGATACCGGATGCAACATAATTGGAGGCCCCGGGTCGTTTTGTCGACCGTCAGGATTAAATTCTTCAAAATAGGGTTATCCCTTTAGTGCGTGTGCTGTAGGGTCATCATAATGAGGTTGAGTCTACTTGGCAATAGGAGGATGACATTTGCTCGTAGTTTCCTAAAATCGAGGAAGAAGGTAAGAGTGAATTCTGAGGACGGAATTCCTTTTGTTAAAGAGGAAGAATATAATACCCCTAATTTTAGAAAGGATAGTCTTGGTATTTTAATTAATGATTTTAGTTTCTATTGCATTTTTATTGAATTAGGTGCTTATTTGCTTAATAAACTAATTGTGTATTTATTTAAATTAATTGTTTAATTATAATTGTTATTTGTTTTAAATTAATTGTTTAATTTTAATTGTTTATTTATTTTAAATTAATTGTTTAATTATTTTTTTAATTTAATTATTTGATTAATTGGTGTTTTAAATGATGTGTGTTGTTTAACTGGCTTGTATGACTTAATTGGTATATATTTTTATGGTCGTATATATAGTTTAGGTTTAGGGTTTTTCTTTTATGAAGATAGATTAGCCGACTTATAATTTAGTTGGAATTAGAAGTATGTTTAATAAAGGCCTATATATAAAATAGTATACGTCTGCTAGGGTTGAAAACCCTATTCATGTAATAGTTCTTGAGAGGAAACACAGAGGCACGTAATGGTTCTTGAGGGGAAAAACAAAGGGGAGCTTGAGAGGAAACTGTAAGAACCATCAGTTAGGATTTTAGCCATGGACTGAAGGTCGTACCTAGGAGGAAGGAGGGGATGGCTTGTGGGATTCAAACTGAGCAGTAGGAGGTTTACCGGTAGTCGGCAGTCGTCGAAGAATTTAGAAACGACGTTGAAAGGTTTCAAACCGAAACCTAAAGGCAAGTTTCATTCTATCTCCTTCCTATAAACTTGTGTTCTATGCATTTTATATAGTCTTTAGGAATCTAATTTAAATTTTAAAATGGATGTTTGTGCATGATAGATTAGGCTGAAAATTAGTTTTACGTTTTTGTAACTGAAATTGCTTTTCTTGCACAAACTGTTTCGATTAGGTTTTGAACTTTGGTAAATCAACTCGTAATGGAATTTAAGGGGTTTCTAGGACTGTTTGGACTTAGATTGAACCCTAGGAACTTTAAAAATATTGGAACAGAGGTCTGGAACTTTGCCGGAAGTGAAGAAGACAAACGGACGAAGTAGAGAGGGGCTCTCAAGGAGAGAGCCGGCTCCCTAGTGGAGGGAGCAGGCTCCTATGATGAGAGAGCCGGCTTTCCATGAGGGAGACCCAGCTCCGATGATGTGAGAGCCGGCTCCCATGATGGGGGAGCCGGCTCCCTTGGTTGGTGCACTCCTACGGGTGTTTTTCTGAAGGTTTTTGGTTTCAGGGGCTTAAATGTGATTTTTGGAAAGTGAAGGGGGTTTTAAATGTTTAAAATTAACCTGTTTAAACCTTAAAATAGTTATTATATGCTAGTGTGCTAATATTATGGGACATCATGAATTTTTAGTGATAAATACGCATGTTGTCAACTAAGGAGGAAGGCTTAGTTTCTAGTTCGTTGAGCAAACTAAATAGACTGGTGTGAGAGTTATGTTTTGGAATTTATATAAATGATATATATAATTTGATGAAGGCCAGGAATGTTGGTTTATACTGTGTTAATGGACTCCATGAAATTTAATAATAATTTACATGTTATCACGGAATATGAAAGTTTTATTGCTAGTGGTTGTTTTAGCAAATTGAATGGACTGATGGTAATGTATTTTTAGGATTGGAGTGTATGTGCTCAGTTTATACTTCTGAGTGTTATTATATCATGTTTTGGAGTCATAATTAAGGATTAAATGGACATCATGAAATTTATATAATAATTTGCATGCTGTTAAGGATTGTGTAAGGTTTAAATTGCTAGTTTTGTTTAGTAAATTTAATGGACTAGTATGAAAGAATTTTTGGAATTTTGGTATAATGTGCTCAGTTAATATTTCTGATTATCATTATAACATGCTATGGATTTTAAATTGATGAACGATTATAATTTCTGTTTTGTCAATTGGATGGATATGGATAGTTTAAATTGTGTATCGTTACTCTAGCAATTTAACGGAGGTTCTATGATTATAATCATATACTGGATGCATGATAGGATCTTATCTATATTTGATTTCTATTATGTTTGTTTCTGGATGTACTTGATGTTCAAATGAGTGTGCATCATTTATGGATCATATGCATTATATGCACCGGTATGGGACGGTGGCATATTGGGGATGGATTAAATCAAAACACTAAGTCCTACCTACTCATACATACGGAATGGATTAACTAAAGCAATTAAATCCTACATGGATGCATGTCCTGTCAACTAAAATAGTTGAGTGACATATCGGATGTTTGTTTTATTTTTCTGTATTAGGAATGGTTTATATATATACTTATGGTACCGTGATATAAGCTTGAGTCTCAAAATCATGGTTAGGGTGCGTATATCGCAAAGGATAAATAACTAGATATCGTTGATGTTCCTTGATAGGTCTAGGGCACATGCACACCGTAATGTGTGATTTACATGTTACCTTTTATTCAGGCTGAACTACACTATAGGCTAGTGAGCGTCCTATAGTGTGTATTTATATCTATATGAATTATTTTAGCTATTGCCAAGCTATCTAGGATGTATCTGCGTATCGGGTTTATGTATGGATTGTTGTAGGATGGAACTTGCATGTGGGCCTGACCCACTCTCATTTTTCAGGTGTACGTCAGTACCAGGCTTAGAGCTGTATCATGATGAAGCAGATACAGTCACTCACTCTTCCAACTATGTAGGATTTCCTTTCATATTTTAGTTTTGGATTTTGGTTTTGTAATTTATGTTCATTTGGAATTATTAGGGGCCCACTGGATGGATTCTTGAGTTGTACGGATTGGAAAGATTAAATTATATTAATTTCTTATTTTGGAGGATTTTTATTATTTAGAATTCTATCAGCTAATTATTTTATTCTTATTTTATTTTTGTATTCCATGCTTATTTACATATTAATTGTTTGGTATCCCTCGGATCTGTGCTCGGACTTGATCACCCGTGGCTTTGGAATCGAGGGGTATCACACGGAGTCACCAACAGATGGGTTATATTAACAATTTGAAAAATTATGGGTGATTTTGAAAATAGAGAGCGACATAGCACGACATTGCATTTCATAACACCATATTGTTCATTTGGAATTGAAATGGATGTTGTATTTTCTCCTAGCATAGCATGATCCCGTTCCCTATTAGGCTATTCATTGTTGGATTCATGAGGCCACAAAAGGTGTGTCTTAGGCACCACCTACTGAGCAAATTTGCTCACCTCTTATTATTAACATTTTTCAGGGCATGGCAAAGAAGTGGCAGACGACAATCCACCACCTGTTTAGTCGGTTTGACGGACTTGGACCCTTTTGTGCTCAAAGTGTATTTCACCCCTTTTTGTTGTAAGTAGTATTAGGGATCCTTTTGTATCTTCTACATGGGTGGAAATGGTCTTGAGACCATTCATTTGTATTTTGTGATCTTATTGTGATTTCAATATCTATATAATGCCTTAGGCCATATTTTGATGCATGACGGACTTGTATAATTTAATGGTGTATCGGACTTATGTATAGCCTTGTTTGATTTTATTACCACCTAATTGTGTTAGTTTTATCATTAAATGGAATAATCAAGACAGGTTTGGGCCTTGAGTAAGGTCACCAAAGGACCAAAGTAGTGCCAACGAACATAAGATTTCAATTTTAGGTTGTCAGGGGCGAATTTGAGGTTCTGGGCATCTTGAACCTGTTCAGCCCCATTGAACCGGTTCAAGGGGGGTCCTTGGGTTTAAGAATGAGCATTCTGTACTTCTTGAACCGGTTCATCCTCCAGTGTGCCATTTTGCCTTGTCAGTTTGACAGCTTTGATCACCAGAGTTCGGACGGTCATAACTTCTTCATTTGGAACCCAAATAGGGTCATTCTTGAGTCCATTTTCAAGAATTTTAAGTTAGCTTTCCAATGAGACCAACATTATCCCCAAATTCCATTCATGTTGAGAGTTATGATTGTTTTAGTGGAGTAGTGTTAGAAATTACCTTGAACCGGTAAGGGTACTTTTGGGAAATCACATCCAATGACCACAGAACCTCTTCAAGTGTCATGAAATGATTAAGAATGATTATTTCAAACCTCATTTGATTATTTTAATGATGGATTACCCTCTCATAATGTAAAATAACCAATTTTCCCTTAGTGTGTCCTCGGGTTTGGTTACGAACCTGGTTAGCGATCCGGACCCTCGGTTTGGGTCGTTACATTATAACCCGAAGAGATATCAAGTCCATCTTAAACTGAGCTTGACCATCAATTAGGCATACTCTGGATCATTTGTGGAGACTCTCGACCCTAGTTGGTCGAAAAAATTTCTTAGTCATAATGACTTAGAGATAAATGCCCAAGATTCCTGATCATGACCATATAGACTAAGAGTCTTAGTCATTGCCTAATGACTGAGAGTCTTGGTTGAGACTCATAATCATCACCATTGACTTTGAGAGATAATGGTCGAGACTCTTAATCATGGCCGTAGAGACTAAGAGTCTTGGTCATGGTCTAATGACTGAGAGTCTTAATCATGGCCATAGTGACTGAGAGAATCTTGATCATGATTGGTTATGAGACTTTGGATCATAACCATAGTGACTTTGAGAGTCTTAATCATGGCCTTAGTGACTGAGAGAATCTTGATCATGATTGGTTATGAGACTTTGGATCATGACCATAGTAACTCTGAGGGTCTTAATCATGCCCATAGTGACTGAGAGTCTTGATCATGGCCATAGAGACTAAGAATCCTGGTCATGGCCATTGTGACTGAGAGAATCTTGATCATGACTGGTTATGAGACTTTGCATCATGACCATAGTGACTCTGAGAGTCTTGATCATGGCCATTCTTCTTAATTCCTGACCTTAATTCTGATCATCGTGATTAGAAATTAATCTTTCGCCCCGATGATCATGGGTTGACCCAGATTTCAGACATCGGGATTTTTGACCACGTGGCATGATTACTTTGCATTATATTTTAGGTGTTAACAGGAAGTTCATACTCAGACCCTTATTTTCTCCATCAACTCTAGTGAGCTCAGAACTGGGTTCGACGTTGAGAATTGATATGTTGTGTAACGACCCGGTCATTTGCTTTCCTTTCCTTTCCTTTTTCCTGAAATTTTACGAATGAATTTTTTTCGTTTAATTATTTTCATGTCGCTTAGTATCATCTCGAGTGCTCAGAATTGGTTTATGAGACTCTTTCATGTGAATTGACAACTTCCTTTGAGGACCGAGTCATTTTCACATTTCGGACACTATGCACCTTTCGTCATTTTCCCTGTTTCGTCTTTTTCCTATTCTGTCTTTTCTCTGTTTGCCACATTGTTGGCATAACCTCACTTCTCATGCTTGGATTTGGTTTTTGACTTCACGTGTCTTCATCGTGAGTGGTTTACTCGAAATACTAATCTTTACTTTTGCAAGAAAGTACTCTAGTTGCTCCCGGTGTCCATAGAGGCATGGTTGCACAATTCTTTAGAATTATTTTCCTTTCTTGGGTGTTTTTCGTAAATATATTTTGAAGATACTTTATTTTAGAGGTATCTAAGAAAATATCTTTTGGAAGATATTTTCATTCTGGGGCAGTTTCGCAATTAACCCTTTTTGTAGGGGCCATTGTGCAATTAACGAAAGTTACTACAAAATACCTCGTCTGGAACCTAGATCCTCATACGAGATTCATTTTCACTTTTCATTTACTCGTAAATTCATAGAATTTCCTTCTGGTCGTTTTTCTCCAATTTCAGAGTTTCTGGACCCGATTGTCGCCGAACTTGTTCAGGCATAACTTTCTGCTCGGGACTCGATTTTTGACGCTGTTTCTTTCGTTATTCATATTTTCTCATATTGAATCTTTTTTGTTCATGTAGTTTTGCCGTTTGAGTATGTTTGCTCAAAATCCACTTTTCCGGACCTGGCGGGGCCCGTTCGGGGCACATTTTGAGATTTCTATAAAAGGGAGATGAGATATTTCATTCTTCATCTTCCCCACTCCCCTTGCATGACCTGAAACAGCCATGGATGCCCATGGAGCTGTCACGTTCACTTTCCTCCTCTGATCTACTTTTCCTAAGTGAAAAGTCTTCGGCCTTCTCATTTTTTGTTCCCCTCGACGTGTTCTACCATTCCCCCTTATTAGAATTCATTTTTAACCATTTTTTGAGTTTGGGTTTGAGGTCAAGTTGTGATTTTCATGGGGCTTTCTTTGGATTCATGTAGATCGTGTTGTCCCTGACAAAACCCTTCGGTTTCGGCGGATTCGGAACACTCTTTTTTTTGTGGGCCATTGAGGTTTTCATCTCAAATTGAGGTAGGGGATGTTATAATTTAATTTCTAGCTCTATTACATGCTTGTAATGCTTATTCAACTCAATTGCATGCTTGGATATTAAATCTAGAATTTTTTCTTATTTATTTTCTAGTATGAAATTTAATTTTCCCGGTGAGTTATAACATGTTTTAAACTTGTGGCTTGACATTATATTACACCTGATATGTTGATTAACATATATTAAAATTGGGGCATTTGGATAACAAATGAAGATTTTATTTAATATTTATCTTGAATAAAATATTAATTCATGTGGCCTTAACTAGCTTGAAATCAATGTGTGATAGCATATTATATTTGGCCTTAGCATGCTCTTCAACATAATTGAATTTGTAAGTAATTGGAGGCGTTTTGAAAATTAGTAATTATTAATTAACTTGATTAATTAATTTGCCCCGAGTGCACTATTCACTCCATTTGAATTCTGACTTGATATTCTTGATCTACATGCCATATAGCTTAACATATATTTGATTTAGAATATTCAGTGAGGTTTTGAAACCTTTCATTTAATTAATTTCCTTATTTAAGATTTAATCCTCATGGTGATATACAACTTGGAATTGAATTGTGGCATGCTAGAAAATTAAACTTTGGTATGGTTATTCATATATATTAAATTGGGATTAATTGCATGAGAATTGCAACTTTTATTTTATATTTAACTTTAGTGAAAATTTAATTCTCATAGTCGTAAATTGAATAAAATAAGCTTGTAATGTGATATTACATTAGTCCTTGACATATTCTCTAAGATATGTTAAATTGAGAGCATTTGGTTAAGTTTGAAAATCTAGAGATTTTTATTAAAAGAATTAATTTAAAATTTATTTTGTGGTCCCATTAGCTTAATTAAGATTTTAACTTGATATTTGTATTGGCCATGACTTGTTTAATAGTATATATTAATTGTGGACCATTTGAAGTTGCTTTAAAACCTTGGTAATTAAATTAGCAAGATTTAATTAGAGTTCTACTTTGTTGTTCCAATAACCTAATTGATTTTGGAAACTTGGGTATGTCGTTGTTTGGCTACGGCTAGGACGTTGTTCTAGTACGGGGGATAGTCCCTCTATATGGTCTAGTGCGCACATAGGGAGGTTTACCATGGGCTAGTAACCCTAAAGTAACTAAGGTGTCAGCCTTATCCGACTGATGTCTAAGTATCCACTTTATTTGATTTCGCATTTCATTTCAAGTTGATAACTAGATGATGTTATGACTTGTTGTTTCTTACTTGTTTTCTCGTTTTAAGTTTCAGGATGTTTACTTTGAGACACCATGCTTTACGCGTTGTATTAGAAGTTCTAATGTTGGTTAGATTGCATTGAAATTGTAATTTGTGTTTTGATTGTTCATCATAGCCTAGGATGATTCCTTAGACTTATTTGGAACATACACATTAGGTGGCATGATCATTTTAGGTGTTTTTGTATTCTAGATTGCAAGTTGATACCTTTAAGAACCTTTATCTTGTTGCCTTGTATAACGTGCTTCCATATTGTTTAAATTGCATAGATGATGTGCTTTATGCTATAAATAATCTAAGATAGCTTAGGGTTATTCCTGAGTCTAATCTTTGACATAGACGTTAGGTGGCATGATCCCTTTTGAGCTATATCATATTAGTCCTAAAAATCTCTAAAGAAATCGAGTTGATGCACGCTCATCCCCTATGAATAAACTCGTTAGTCTTGTTTATTCACCCTGAAGTTACTGGGTGTTTTGCAAGTGAAGAAGCTTTGTTATAGGATACACAACACTCTTAAATAGGCTAGAAGTCTTGAAGTATTTTTGATGATATTGAATATGCACATGTTAGCATATCATGTTTACTTTTGTTTATTTTGATAAAACTTGTATTCTTCAATCCCACATATATAAAGCGTACATAAGTACACTCCTTTTTATTGTATTCAACATGTATAAGATGAGGCCGGAGGCCAATATCATGTATCTCATATTCTATACACTTGTGCTTTCAAAGTTCATATGGAAATATTGAAAATTCATGTGTTGTTATGTCATAACTTTTGCATCGGGCTTGGGAATTCCATTCTGATTCTTTTATAGGGTCCCATAAATCATGTATGAAGTGTGGCCAAGGGCCAAACAATAATTTGAAATCATTCGTCAATTTTGGTTTTCATGTTTTCCATTTCAAGTCCATTTTTGCCTTTTCGGCCGTTGGGGGGTCGGATTTTGCATCGGTGGTATGTTTAAGTCATGGACCATTGTAGCACATCCTAATAGGTAAGTTACGTTTGTGTGCATTGTCGTTTCTGGGCAAATCTTCTCCTTTAGTGAAATGAGCCTCCTATGGACTCATTTTGAGGTTTTGTTGCATAATCTGATCTAGGGGTATTCTATATCTTTCACATCAGTTTTATTTTCGACTTTCAACATGGTCAATCAGAAAACGTGATTTTAGGGGGGGGTTTCTTCTTTATGTTTTTCCAGAAAACATCTTCTTGGTACCGGAAATCCTTCGTCAAGTTTCAGCTTACAGTTTTCATTTTAGCAGCTTTTTAGCTCTTTTGACCAGATTTCTTGGGAGGGCATTTTGGCCATTTCGTAGTGAGTTTTTTTTAATTCTCTCATTAGTTATATAGAAAACTCAATTTTGAGGGGGGTTTCTTCTTTGTGTTTTTGCAAAAAAAATCATTTAGGCCTCCAAATTCAGCCTCTGTTCTGGATTTTTCTGGAAAAAAAAACCACACAACAGGTTTTTGGGCTTCTACCAGCCATGTGTGCACCCAGCGCGCGCGGCTTGCATGGGCACACACATGGGCATGCGCATGGGGCTGCCATGGCCCCTTGTCAGGCCGCCACGATGTCAATTCTTCTTTTGGGCTTTTCTCCTTCTTCCGGACTCCGATTCAAGTGAATTTTTTTTTTTACTTGATTAATGACGCCGCGGGGTTACCAAGGGTCAGGGACACTAGCCAATCCTCCTTTCGTGTTGCGGCGGGGTTACCAAAGGGCGGGCTGTATTAACGTTTGAAAGTGATGATTTTGATAATGAAAATGGGGAGTGTCATTGACATGCATTGCATGTCATTTCATTGCATTGCATTGTTTATACTTGGAATTGACTTGTATGTTGTATTTGATCCCCTACGTTGTATGATCCCTATCTCCCATTGGCCTATGCTTTGCTTGAATTCACAAGGACACAAGATTTGTGCCTTAAGTGTCACCTACTGAGCATATAGCTCACCCTACTATTTATACATTTTTTTTCAGGTCTTGGAAAAGAATCGGTGGACGACAACCCACCTTAAGCTTGAGCGATACTAGAAGCTCACTTTTGTGTCTTTTGTATATTTCCCATTATTTTTGCAAAGCACTAAAAGTATAAAGGTATATATGTATATTTTGCAAAACTTTGTCATGTAACCTTGTTGATGAATGGGAAGGATAATTTTAGTTAAAGTAATTATCGGTGTTATTTGATTGTGTATGATCATATACTGTTGCCGTGAATTCGGAATTTGAGCCATGATAAGTTAAAAAATGAATTTAAACAGGGTATGGTAGGCCTATTTTTAGGGGAGGTTATGCCGAATTTTTTGTAAAATTCTTGGCATCAGCTAGGGTCGTTACAAATTTGGTATCAGAGCAAAGGTTCGAAAACCCTTAGGACAACGGGTAGAGGCCTACATAGAGTCGCATGGAATGTTGTTTGTGTTGCTTACTTGACTACTTGCTACGTGGTATCTTATTTAAATGAGCATGCTTAACTGCCTATGTGCTTACTTGCTTACTTGTTTATGTTAAAATATTTCTTGCATAGTCTTGCATGCTAAGTGTTGTACGGTATTAATTCTTGTTGAGTCGTCTACAGTGGACCTTATTGTCATGTTTCTGAATCGTTTTCTCGTTTTATAGCACGATGTCACGGCGTGAGGAACCTAGAGAAGTTGGCCCTAGGCCAACAAGGGGCGATGTTGGTGAGAACTCTAGCTCCAATCCGGCGGAGCCAGTTGATGAGAACATGCTTCTTAGGGACTTGATTCCCCCAAGAGCTGTTCCCCCAAGAAGAGAGAATGTTGAAACACCCGTACCCGTAGAAGTGGGTGAAGGTTCTGTGGCACTGGAGTTTAATCGTTTATTGCAAAATGGCGTGAGGGCAACGATTGTTGCTCAGCCGCAGTTGGTACCACAACCTACAGTTCGAGTTGAGGAGACTCCAGCTCAGAAGCGTCTCAAGATCATTAAGGGGTTTTCTCAGCTGATGCCGGTTATGTTTGAAGGCGGTGCGGATCCAATGGTAGCCGACAACTACATAGATCAAGTCGAAACTCAGTTGACCTCAATGGATGTGACAGAGGATCACTTGAAGATCATCCTAGCAACTTACAAGTTTACTATGGATGCCAAGGTTTGGTGGAAGTCGATCACTAACCAGTATAAGATTGACGAGATGAGTTGGGACAGGTTCAAGGAACTGTTCTATGAAAAGTACTTTCCGCTTTCCAAAAGATGGGAGTTACAAGACTAGTTTCATAATCTTATTCAAGGGAACATGTCAGTGGCGGAGTATGAGAACAAGTTCACCTCACTCTCCCGTTTTGCTCCAGAAGTGGTGAGAGATGAAGCTAACAAGACTCGGAAGTTTGTCTCGGGTCTTAATGATCGAATGAGGCCGTTGATCACGGCACAGTTTATTAAGGTTTACTCTGAAGCAATGGAAAGGGCTTTGATGCTGGAGGCTGATAATAGAGAGAAGGATGCAAGAAGAGAGCAATTGAAGCAAAAGAGGGGTGCAGGGCCATCCTCAGAGGGATCTTCTTGGAAAAGGTACAGGGGCAGTCCATCTCAGTTTCAGGGGCAACAGTCTACAAGATCTGCTCCTACCACTCTTATGCCAGCTGGATCTGACAGGAGTGCAGTTGTTTGTTATCAGTGTCAGTAGCCCGGACATTACAAGTCCAGTTGTCCAATGAGATCGTCTTCAGTTTCGTCAGCTCCGAAGGCTTGTTATGGGTGTGGCCAGCAGGGTCACTTGATTCATGATTGTTCAAGTCAGAGAGCAGGCACCATTAGTGGCAGAAGGTCACAGCAGAGGCCGTCACAATCGGCTACAGTTCAGTCAGGTTTCAGACCACCACCACCACAGCCTACTATGTCTTCACAGGGTTCACGATCAGTTAGGAGGGATACTCCTACTATGTCAGTGCAGCAGTCAGGTGTTCAGGTTGGCAGTCCTCAGGCACAGGTACTACAGGGACGTGTTTTTGCACTGGCACAGACTGATGCATCTTCTGGACCGTCAGTCCTTCGAGGTATATTTCCAGTGTTTGGTTATTGGGCCCGTGTTTTATTTGACTCTGGTGCATCTCATTCTTTCATTTCATCATCATTTGCACTTGCATCGGGGTTGGAAGTTAGTTTCTTGGAACGGGCGTTGAGTGTTGATACGCCAGTTGGGGTTTCAGTGTCGTTGAGCCGAATTGTGCGGGAGTGTCCCATTGTGATAGTCGGGCGGACTTTCGTGTTTGACCTTATCCTCCTGGAGATGACTAGCTTTGATGTCATTCTCAGGATGGATTGGTTGGCTTCATTTCATGCCACGATCGACTGTTACAGAGGAAGGGTTACAGTTTGCACTTCCGAGGGAGACTGTTTCTTTTTCGTGGGAGATCGGAGTGATTCCCACATTTCATCATTTTATGGAGTTCGTGGACGAAGTCATGGTGATTATTTCTTAGCTAGTCTTCTAGCCGAAGAAGATGATGTCGTGGGAGAAGTTTATCCGGCGATTGTTTGTGACTTCTTGGATGTTTTTCCAGAAGATTTGACAGAGTTGCCTCCACACCGAGAAGTGGAGTTCTCTATTGAGTTAATTCCAGGTACCGCGCCGATTTCTATGGCACCGTATCGTATGACACCAGTTGAACTGACATCCGACCAAGTGTGTTACCGTGGGGCGCACCGGTCTTGTTTGCTAAGAAGAAAGATGGTTCGTTGAGGTTGTGCATTGATTATCGGAAGTTGAATCATGCCACCATCAAGAACAAGTATCCTTTGCCAAGGATAGATGATTTATTTGATCAGTTGAGGGGAGCCAGTTGTTTCTCGAAGATTGACTTGAGGTCTGGCTATTATCAGTTGCGGGTTAGGGATGAGGATATCCCGAAGACAGCATTTCGTACACGGTATGGACACTATGAGTTCCTTGTTATGCCTTTTGGCTTGACTAATGCGCCAGCGGCATTCATGGACTTGATGAACCGCGTCTTTCACGATTACTTGGACCAGTTTGTGGTAGTTTTCGTGGATGACATTCTTGTGTACTCACGGACTCGGGAAGATCACGAGGTCCATTTGAGTATTGTTTTACAGATTTTGCGGGAACACCGATTGTATGCCAAATACGATAAATGTGAGTTTTGGCTACAGGAGGTGAAGTTTTTAGGGCATGTTGTTTCAGAAGGTGGAGTATCAGTTGATCCATCAAAGGTTGAAGCAGTTTTGACTTTGGAGCAACCCAAGAATGTGTTTGAGATCCGCAGTTTTCTTGGTTTAACGGGTTACTATCGGAGATTTGTGAAGGATTTCTCCTGTTTGGCAGCTCCTATGACCCGTTTGACCCGGAAAGGGGTCAAGTTTGTCTGGAATGAGGCCTGTGATTCATCTTTTCAGGAGTTGAAGACGAGATTGACTACAGCTCCAGTGTTGGTGATACCTGAGCGTGGCTTGGGTTATGTGATCTATTGTGATGCTTCACGTGACGGGTTGGGATGTGTGTTGATGCAGGATGGTAGAGTAGTGGCTTATGGGTTTCGATAGTTGAAGACTAACGAGCTTAACTACCCTACTCATGATCTGGAGTTAGCGGCAGTTGTGTTTGCCTTGAAGTGTTGGAGACACTACTTGTATGGTGAGAGATTCGAGGTATTTTCAGATCACAAAAGTCTCAAGTACCTTTTCTCCCAAAAGGACTTGAACAACAGACAGAGACGATGGGTTGAGTACTTGGAAGATTACAACTTTGATTTGCAGTATCATCCGGGCAAGGCAAATGTTGTAGCTGATGCCTTAAGCCGAAAATCTCGTGGAACTTTGGCCAGTTTAGCTATTCGGAAATGGAAGATGCTTGAAGATCTGGCAGAGATAGGATTACAGTGTTGTGATGATGATGGTTGCAGTGAGTCGGCATTCTTATTTAGTCTTGTGGCTCAACCTACTCTTGTTGTACGAGTGATTGAGTCACAGAGACAGGACCCGGACTTAGATGCCATCCACGCTTTGATCTCTAGTGGTGAGACAGTGAATGATTGGGCCTTGCATGCAGATGGGGGTCTACGGTTCAGGGGTTTGTTGGTGGTTCCCACAGTTTGTCGTGAGGATGTCCTACGGGAGTTTCACACTTCCCGTTTTGCAGTTCATCCAGGTGGTACTAAAATGTATCACAATTTGAGACGTCAGTATTGGTGGAGCGGGATGAAGAATGATGTTGCACAGTTTGTGGCTAGATGCCTTACCTGTCAGCAGGTGAAGGCCGAGCATCAGAGGCCAGCTGGTTTGTTGCAACCATTACCTGTAGCGCAATGGAAATGGGAGCATATTGCTATGGATTTTGTGACAGGTTTTCTAAGGTCACGGAGGGGCAATGAGGCCGTATGGGTCATCATTGACAGATTGACCAAGACGGCTCACTTTTTGCCTATTAAGGCAACAGATGATGCAGAGAAGCTTGGTGTTCTTTATGTGAAGGAGATTGTAAGGTTGCATGGAGTTCCTGTAACCATTGTGTCAGATAGGGATGCTAAGTTCACTTCGAAGTTCTGGGAAGGACTTCAAGTAGTGTTTGGTTCAGCGTTGCATCTTAGTACGGCATTCCATCCACAGACGGACGGTTAGTCAGAGCGTACTATCCAGATTTTGGAGGATATGCTTCGGGCATATGTACTTGATTTGGGAGGTAGTTGGGAGGATCACCTTCCACTTATTGAGTTTGCCTACAACAACAGTTATCAGGCGAGCATCCAGATGGCTCCATTTGAGGCGTTGTATGGTAGACCTTGTAGGTCTCCTGTTTGTTGGACTGAGGTAGGTGAGACAGCCGCCTTAGGACCCGACATTGTACTCGAGACTACTGAGAAGATTAAGTTGATAAGACAGAGGTTACTTACAGCTCAGAGCCGACAGAAGAGCTATGCAGATAAGCGGAGACGACCGTTATCCTTTGAGGTGAGAGACCATGTTTTTCTACGGGTTTCTCCACGGAAGGGATTGATGAGATTCGGGAAAAGTGGCAAGTTGTCGCCACGATTTATTGGACCGTTTGAGATTTTGGACCGAGTAGGAGAGGTTGCCTATAGGCTTGCTTTACCACCACAGTTGGATAGGGTCCACAATGTTTTCTATGTATCGATGTTACGGAAGTACGAGCCAGATCCATCTCACATTTTGAGTTGGGTTGATGTGGACATTGATGAGGATGTTTCCTACGAGGAAGGACCAGTTCAGATTCTTAACGCACAACAGAAAGTGTTGAGGAACAAGACGATACCAATGGTGAAAGTCCTTTAGAGACACCACGGAGTCGAGGAGGCTACTTGGGAGCTCGAACAGGAGGTTCGGTCCAAGTACCTAGCGTTGTTTTCTTCTCCAGGTATGTCTTGATTTCGGGGACGAAATCTTTTTTAAAGTTGGGGAGAATGTAAAGTTTTTGACTTTTCAACTGTGGGGCCCACTTGAGTTATAAGGGTCATTGCAGACCCATTTAATTCCAAATTGTTTTCTCTCTCGGCATCTCATATCTCTCTCTCTCGCTGCTTCTGCTTTTTTCTTTTCTTTTTTCTTTTTCAACTTCAATCCTTGATTCCATCTTCATTGCTTGCCGGATTTAGGTGCCGTTTGAGGCAAAACGACGAGTGTGACGAGCTCTACGCGTTGATGCAAGCAATTTCCAGTTTTGAGCCTTCTTTGGAACTCAAAATTTTAAACCCATTTCTAGGGTTTTGCCTATTTTGAGGTAGGGGCATCTTAATCCACTCTAGTGTTGTTCTATTGTGAATTTTACCTCCATGTTGTATTAAATATGCTTAATTTAGAGTTAATTATATCTATGATGGTATTAATGATGTCTAGAGGGTTTTCACGATCTTGAATATGGTTGGTTCATGTGCAAATTATATTTAGTTGTTGATTTCCTATGTTTACTATGTGCTAGCATGCTGAAATTGATGTATGAGAGTATGCTTATTTAAATTGCGCCAAATTTCCCAATTCATGATGTTGAGCTCATATATATATATACATGCACATCCTTAAATGTATTTTGTTGTATCTTAATGTGTTAATAATTACTTGGGAGATGTTGAACATGTTGAATGTTTAATTTTATGATAGAAAATTTTAAATGCCATGACATTGAATGTATGGAACATATATACATGCACATACCATTGGGTTTGCATGAAATGGGAGAAATTATTCTCGAAATAAATATGGGGAATTTCAGGGAAGTGTTTTTGATAAAATGGTTTTATGCGAAACCCGGTCGCTGCGGGGTTACCAACGGGCCGAAGGTTAATATAGCCTAGAGGGGACTAGGGAGTCGCCCTAGCGTGGTTGAGCTAGCTGGGCCCCGTAATGACGCCGCGGGGTTACCAAGGGTCAGGGACACTAGCCAATCCTCCTTTCGTGTCGCGGCGGGGTTACCAAAGGGCGGGCTGTATTAACGTTTGAAAGTGATGATTTTGAGAATGAAAATGGGGAGTATCATTGACATGCATTGCATGTCATTTCATTGCATTGCATTGTTTATACTTGGAATTGACTTGTATGTTGTATTTGATCCCCTACGTTGTATGATCCCTATCTCCCATTGGCCTATGCTTTGCTTGAATTCACAAGGACACAAGATTTGTGTCTTAAGTGTCACCTACTGAGCATATAGCTCACCCTACTATTTATACATTTTTTTTCAGGTCTTGGAAAAGAATCGGTGGACGACAACCCACCTCAAGCTTGAGCGATACTAGAAGCTCACTTTTGTGTCTTTTGTATATTTCCTATTATTTTTGCAAAGCACTAAAAGTATAAAGGTATATATGTATATTTTGCAAAACTTTGTCATGAAACCTTGTTGATGAATGGGAAGGATAATTTTAGTTAAAATAATTATCGGTGTTATTTGATTGTGTATGATCATATACTGTTGCCGTGAATTCGGAATTTGAGCCATGATAGGTAAAAAAATGAATTTAAACAGGGTATGGTAGGCCTATTTTTAGGGGAGGTTATGCCGAATTTTTTGTAAAATTCTTGGCATCAACTAGGGTCGTTACATATAAGTTGTATAACTCTAAGATCAATTATATGACAAGAAAGATTAATTAGATTGACTATATATTAGATATTAAAAAACCACTTTTATATTATATTGAGCAGCCTGCTGTCCAATAGTTGAAAATGAGTCTAGTCAATGCTCATCATTTAAAAACAAAATGTAGAAAATACAATCATTTTCTTGCCAACTAGATATTTCACTTTGCTAATGGAGTATGAATTGTATCATGCATTTGAAGACAAATTTGCGTTTGGAGTCAGGTTTAAAAATAAAAAATAAAAAAGCAAAAAAAAGAAGAGGAGGGGGGGGGGGGGGGGGGGGGTGTTAGTGATTGGCCATTCTAGATATTTCTCTTTGCTAAGGCCATTCTAGATATTTCTCTTTGCTAATAGAGTATGAATTGTATCATACATTTGAAGACAAGTTTGAGAATGATGCTCATGAGATCATTCGTCAAATGGAAAACACATCCCCTAGAGGGATCTTGTGTATGGAAACAATGGTGTTTTGGTGCACAGCGCAAACATGCACTACAATAAATTGGGGTTTAGGAGTGCTGGTATAGGTGAAATAGCACCAACGCACTTTTTAGGAACGCTGGTAATAGTACCGGCGCTCTTTTAAGAACGCTGGTAATAGTACCGGCGCTATTTTAAGAACGCTGGTAATAGCCCTTTCATTCCTTTTTCCCTTCCCTCTTTTTTTGTTTTTTTCTCCCTTCCCTCCATTTTTTCTCTCGTTGATTTTAGGCCCTAAACTACGTCGTTTCGGGGGCAATTAACACTGTATCCCACTTTCCCAATTCATTTTGCAAGAGCCCTAACTCCTTCAGCCACTCTCTCTCCTTCCATCACTGGTCTGGCTCTTTCGTCACCGGTCATCACAGCTCTCTCTCCTTCCATCACCGGTCATTATAACAATCTTGTAATTCATTTTGTTTTCCATCACAGCTCTCTCTCCTTCCATCACCGGTCATCACAACTCTCTCTCCTTCCATCACCGGTTAGCGTTCCAAAACCAGAATTTTAATCAGAAACCAAGGCTCTAAAACTGGTGGCTTGGTTGAGAGAGACAAAGTCATTGCTACTGCACACATAGAGAGAGAAAGAGTCGTTGTTAGGGGTTTCCAAAACCTCGTCTACACTAATAGATCAGACGAGAATTTTTTTAGGTTAGTAACTGTTCGCCTTCTAATTTTGATTACCTGTGTATATTTTTTTTAATTTAAATTATGAATTTACCATATTTGTCAACGTCCACTAGTAGGAAACACTATATAACAAAGTTACAAAGCCCTAGCTTTGTTTGTGCAGAGTCGGCAGACGACTCTCTTCACGAAAGCCCTAGCTCCTTGCCCCCGACCACTGGACATCGCGAAAGCCTTGGATAGCTCCTTGCCTCCTCCTTACAGCTTTTTGAAGTCTAAACAAGGTGTGCTCCTAACTTCCTATGTTTGATTGTTTGAACTTTTTTGTTTTGGACTTTAAAATTTTTCTTTACTTTTCTCTTCTTCTTTTTTTTTCTGTTTTTTTTTTTTTGGGGGGGGGGGGGGGACTTCTCATGCCCTGATTTGGAACACATCCTTTGGTACTACCCATAATATCACAAGTGTCTGTAATCTGTATACCAATCTGACTGACTATAAGTATAATCATATATCTATAGAGTCTATAGACCTCAGTTCACAACCTTAGCAAGCAATGTGGATATAAGTATATATGTCTGCGTATTTATATGTAATTATATATCATTTCAGATTCTTCACAAAATCAAAACCCATATCTTTCAGTTTTCATCGCCCGTTGTTCCAGTTTGGGTTTGCCTTTCGCAAGCTTCAGTCCCCCCCTCTCTGCAACTGCTTTTGTTTTAATTAATTAATTAATTTATTATATTTTTTTTTCCTAAATCAACTAATCAAGCTCTGTAATTCTTGTTTTACAAACTAAATCCTATTTGGTGCAATTTTTTATCATCTTATATATATATATATATATATATATATATATATATTACAATATAAAGTAACAAAATTTGCATTGCATTTTGAGGTAATTGCCGTATTCTACATTTTATTTCAGCAAAACAAATATATATTTTTTATTTCTATAACTTCTATTTCTTTTTCTTTTCTTTTTTTTTCTTTTTTTTTGTCAATTATGTCTACAAGAAAATTTGAATCTGGGCATGAAAAAAGAAAGAAAAAAAAAAATTTTGAATTGGATTAGAAATCTGCCAAGCTTAGGACCCTACTTTAATACAATTTATATTGAGTGATTGATGCACAACTTTTAGTTGAGTGATTGATTTACAACTTGAATGTGTGTAATTCATCTTTTATGTTGTGTTGCCAGTGTATGTAGTGTCGGTGTCAAATGCATGGGAATGCTGTGTTGTACCTGCTTGAAGAACTGGTCTGTGTCATCTTGGATTTTTGGAAGATACATCTTCTTATTATTTATTTTGTTTAACTAACTGATTATTAATTATATAAAATTTGACTACCCTTTTATCCCCCTAAAACGCACCCTGACATTAATATGAAAATCAGTTGGATACGAAAAATTAATGACGGCTTACATTTGCTTTCCTTTTTGCCAAAGAAGTGCTCCAAATAACAAAGACGACATGGTCATAAATGTTAATCGCACCAAGTTTTTTTTATTTTCTTCTATATATATGTATATGTATATTAAAAAAAAAAACTATGTGAACAAAGGGTCTAACATTACAGACAACTAGATTTAGGGCACATGAGATGACCGGTGTCCTCATAGAAAGTTGCCAAATTACAGTGCAATGTTCATCAAGAAAATGAGATGGTTAAAACTAATTTTGAAGATAACAGCCATAAGATTGTTAGAAATACTCCATTTTCTAGTTCAACAATTCAAAATGAATGAACCAATTTTCTCTAGTGATGTTACTGATTCAAATATTCCCCCACATATTCTATTTTATTACCTTAATCTAATAAAAATAATTGCAAACTGTTTGTTCTTCCTACTTAGGCAAGCTCCATTCCATTTAATTCCACATATCGGCATAAACCTTTCAAACACTCGCAAGCAACTTCTTTGTTAAGAAATTCAGAAAACAAATCCTCGGCCATTAAATTCTCAATCTGCAAGTCCCAAAGACACGAGAAAGTAAAAGGCACTATCAAGTTGGCATATTATTAGTTGTATATAAAATCCTTTCAGTCTTTAATACTTCTATGTGTTCTTTACATTTTGGTAGCTAGAATTAAAGCATACCCAGCAAGAAGCATGCTGAAGGGACCAAGAAAGAATCACTAAAAATTATCTATCATGACACTGGTCTGCCTACAGGCAAAAACAACCAAATAATTAATCTGGAATTTCTACTTGCAAGGAGAGAACAAAAATATAGCTAATGCTTCACAAAACACCACAAACAATAAATGCAAAGGCACCTAAACCGATTTGATATATATATATATATATAAAGAAAGAAAATAATTAACAGCTTTACACAATTTCAATTGAAGGAACTACTTTCACATTTCATTACTCAGTTAAACAACAAGACTTTAATTGTTGCCAGACACGACTATTTCACTTTGTTAAACAACAAGCTTATCGGTACCATATTATTGTTATGTTTTAGTTTCCTCCGTTTTTCTCATAAATTCATTTCAATTGCCAAATAGAAGACGCACTAAATTATATGATGTGCCTCCATTAATTACTTCCCTTTATATATAGTTAATTGTACTAAATTGTATTGACTTGAATTTGCTTACCCTATTCCTTTTCTGCTCGAGTGTTGCTAGAAACCTATTTCGCTAGCTATGGTTGAACGGACAAGGATGACATCCAGTTACACAGTAGTCTATTTCCTCCATTTTTTTAAGTAAAAGTACATCCCAACATTTTCGTAAGGTGTATCCCAACATTTTCCGACTATGCATCCCAATATTTTCCTACTATGCATCCCAAATATGGGTGACGTGGCTATTTCTGAACCACTCATTTCAAAATGGAGTAAATGACACACTATTTCACTTGAGGTGATTTTCCCCCATGGTTGAACTTTATATGCATGTACAGTTTTATTGTTAAATGCACTGGATTTTCACTATTTTAATATATTTCCTTTTTTTTTTTTTTTGTAGGAAAGCATAAAAGATCTTCAAAAAAGTTACTTTGACTCGACTATTGGCAGTTCCAATGATTTGTTCTCTGTTGTGAGGGGAGAAGAGAACTGGTTGTGTGCAGATGCTTGGTTTGGGGCCTACACGAAGCGATGTTTAGGGCCCTCTCATAGTAAAGCTGAACTGATTAATAATGTCAAAAAATCTGATGAGGAGGCACGTGCTACACGTGTAGAGTTGCAGGAGACCATTTCAAAAATGTAAGCTGACTATGACGACAAGTTGGAAAATTTACAAGCCAACTATATGACAAGTTGGAAAATTTATAACAACAAGTGGCTATGCGAATATAGATGCAACAACAAAATTGTAGTGGACATGTATATTTATTATTAGTTTTACTCTTTATTAAATATACGTTTACTTATGCCAAGATTTTATGTATTTTGTTTTGTTATTTTGAAGGGTTTTGATTCTTTAAATGCTCCTAAAGTATCTCCAAATTCATTTTCTAGTCATGATGCCAATTTAGTTAAGGTTATGAACTTTTAATTTCTCTTATATGTTAAATTTTCATTTATTATAATGTGCGCTTAATGAATTTATAAAAAATATAGGGTAATTCAATTCAAATGGGCAAGAAGAGTTGTTGAAGTTGAAGTGGAAGATGGGGTCGTGGCTGTGCTTTCTAAATTTCCTTCGCCTTGGATGGGTTCTTTTTGAAAATCTTGTACTACATTTGTCAAAAATTCTTAATTCTTTTTGTGTGACATTTAGTAGTTTTATCTAGACAATTTGGATAGTATTTTCACATTGGCAAGTTAACTTATGGTTGTATTAGTAGACATTTTGCCTTTTTGGTTGACATTTACCAGCTTTATCTATTAGTAGACAATTTCGATGGTATTTTTCATATTGGCTGTATTATGTAAAAACAATTTGGATGGTACTTTCATATTGCCAACTTGTGTTATATTGGATGACATTTAGCAGCCGTAAAGATATTTTTCCAAAAACAATAAAGGGAAAAGAAAAAAAAAAAAAAAAAAACATAAAATAACACTTTAGCAGCGCTTTTTTAAGAAGTGCTAGTATAAGGTTTTTACCAGCGCTCTAGTGCTTTTGAAAAAGCACTGGTAAAGGCCTACCGACTTTGGAATCACTAGCGCTTTTTCAAAGACGCTGGTAAAACGCCGGTAATTGAATTACCATCGTTTTTTTAGACTTTCACCAACGTTTTTGAACGCTAGTGAAAGCCATAACTGTTGTAGTGAAAGTTCAACACCGCATTAAAACGGTGCCGTTTTGAAGCGCAAAACCCTGCAATCTTGTGTTGATGGTGGGGGCTTGGACGTCATAGTGACTTGCTGTAGAATTAAATCCTCTCACCTTTTCCTTTTGGTTTCCAAAATTCATCAACTTCAACCTTTTCTTCTTTTTAACTTTCCCTTGCAAGAACAAATTTACTCCATATTTTGCAAAATATAGCAACAGTCCAGCCAATGGGTAGGAACTACAATAAAAACTAAACACCATTCTTATACAATTTGAAGATTTTTTATTTTTTATTTTTTATATAACAAAGTTGAAGAATTTCAATAGTTACAAATCCCACACTTTTGTTTCTACTTTATAAAACATAATTTACCTGGTCAAAGTTCGGATATTTGCGTACGTTCAAATATCATTTGCAATTTATATGGTGTCTGAACAAGTTGAGCTATATATGATAAACATAACAGTGTAATTGCCCCATAATTTCAGCCTGAGAGTAACTCTTCTTGATTAAGCAAATCATTAAGATTTGTAACTGATTTATTTTTGAATTTTGATTCTTTGTAACAGCTCCTTAGATGTGGAGATTTGTTTACTATTTCACATTGATTCATATTGTATATATATATATGATCATCATATCAATGAAAGGCAATTCACCTAATTATTTCATGGTATCAGAGCCCAACGTCCACTGACTTTGGGATTATTTTTTTTTTTTTTTCTTCTCATGGCTTCTACATTATCCATCTCTAATATCTCTCATCTGGTTTCAATCAAGCTAGATAGAACCAACTATACTCTATGGTTGGCTCAATTTTTACCAGTTCTTAGAAGTCTCAATTTACTTGGCTATGTTGATGGAACAAAGCCTTTTCCAGAAAAGTTTCTTGTTGATGCAAATGGGAATGAAACTCTCAATCCCAAATATACTTTGTGGCAGCAACAAGACAATCTGATTCTTAGTTGTATCAATGCCACCTTGACACCCACAGTTCTTTCTGCTGTGGCAAGGTTTGGTACCTCCAACGATGTATAGAAATCGCTTGAAAAATGATATGCTTCGCACTCGAAGACACGGATCTTACAATTGAAAAATCTATTACAAACCACAAAGAGAGGGAACTCGTCTATTATGGAGTACGTCGATAAGATGACCAGTATTTATGATAATCTCGCACTCACGGGAAACTAGCTGACGAGGATGATTTTCTTACTCTCATTATGAATGGTGTTGGATCGGCTTATGAATTTACGGTTAACTCTGCTCAAGCCAGAGAAACACGCATTTCTTTGGATGATCTTGTTGGACTTCTTTTGAGTGCGGAAATGCGACTTGAGGAACAAAATGTTCTTCCTATTGAGCAAATAGCCACAACATTTTACACAATTTGCAAAGGCAAGAATGGTGGTTCTTCTACTCAAACTCTTACCGGTAGTTTTTCTCCTCAAATCGTAATGGTGGTAGTTCACCACAAGTGAAGAACTCAAATTCACCATATCATATAGGCTCTTCTTGGTCATCTACAAATGTCTCATCTTCTACTCCTAATCAAACACGGCCTACTTGCCAAATCTGTGGCCGAATGGGACATTCAGCAATTAATTGCTACCATAGAATAGACCACTCATATGAAGGGCATGTTCCAACAAAGCAACTTGTACCAATGGCAGCTTCAACTTTTTCTCCATCAAATAATCAAACTTGGATTACTAATAGTAGAGCTTCTACTCAAATCACATCTGATCTTGCCAATCTCTCCATACATGATGAGTTCCAAGGATCAGAGCATGTTGCAGTTGGTAATGAGGTTTGAAAATAAATCACATTGGTTTTACTACATTTAACCATAGTTCCTCTCAGTTTTATCTCAATAATATCTTACATTGTCCATCCATTTCACAAAATTTGCTATTCGTTCATCAATTTTCTTCGGATAATGATTGTTCCTTTGTTTCTAATGCTGATGGTGTTTTTGTGTAAAGGACACCAAAACGGGGAAGATGCTTTTATGCGGCAAGAGTGAAAATGGTTTTATCCCTCTTCAACTTCCTTGTGGTACTCCAAATAAAAGAGCTTTTGTAGTTGTAGGGGAAATAGTATCAACTCCAATTTGGCATCAATGTTTGGGTCATCCAGCATCTCCAATACTGTATCATTTGTTATCTACTAATTCCTTACTTGTGTAAGATTCAACGAAGAATAAAGCATTGTGTGATTCGTGTCCCTTAGGTAAAAGTGCCCGCTTGCCTTTTTCATTTTCTACTTTAGTTTCTTCTATGCCTTTGGAATTAGTTCATTCTGATGTATGGACTTCTCCATCTTATTCTCTTCAAGGATCCAATTATTATATTCTCTTTGTTGATGACTGATAAACACAGAATATTGTATATTCAAACGCCCTTAATTACATTAGTTAAGTCCATTATTTGGTCTTTGTATATAGATTATCTTCATTTTTGTGTTCTTGTCTATTTTCAGGTATACTCTCCAAAAAAAAATAAAAAGAAGACTTTAAGAGTTTTTGAAGATCAAATGCATTCCGGGTTTTAACATCTACGGCTAGTCAAGAAAAGAGGTTCCAATGTACCTATGGAAACTCTTAGCAATGCATTTGGATGAAGAAGGACTCAATGGTCCAAAGCTGAAGAAATGCAAAACAGTTGCATTTGGGCTAAGACATTTAATCACCTCGCGTTCGGATGCCAAATCCTGAGTTCAGACGCCATGCACTTCACCTCGCATTTGGACGCCAAATCATGCGTCCGGACGCCAGCCTACGGGTCCCCACTTTGATTTGGTCAAAGTTTGTTCCCTTCTACTAGGGAATTTGAATTTCAACGGGTTGGGGTTGTTTGGCAGCCCATTTTGGGATTAAGAGGGGGCAAAAGGCTTGTATTAGAATCATTATTATTATTATTATTGAAAAATATTTTGCGGAGAGAAGGGATTTTCTTAGGTTTTATGTTAAGTTTTGCAACAATGGGGTTGTAGAGGAAATCTTCTTATTCTTTAATCCTTGAAGCTGCTGCCATGTCCATGAGAAACTAACTTCCTTCCTAGGGAGTTGATGTAACCTAAACCAAGTAAACATGTTATAATTGTCTTTTCAATTTGGGAATTCATCTTATATATATGTGATTTCATAAATTAGAAGTTGTTTACATTGAATTGTTTTGTTCACTAAAAAAAAAAATGACTTTTTACTACGGTGGAAAAGGCTTTCTACCACGGTTTTGAACAACCGTGGTAAAAAGTTGAGACTTTCTACCACGGTTTTGCACCGTGGTAGAAAGTCGACTTTCTATCACAGTTTTGAACCGTGGTAGAAATTTTATTTTCTACCACGGTGGGGAACCGCGGTAGAAAGAAAGACTTTCTATCACGGTGCAAAACCATGGTAGAAAGTGTTATATAATTTTTAAAAAAACATAATAGTTTAGCCCTTATGAAGCCTTTTTTTACTACTAGCCTTGCAAGAACCCCGGAAGCAAACCCTAAATAAATAAAAAATAAATCAAAACCAAAATAATTTACAACTGACCAATAATATCATATATATATATATAACCAAATCCAAGTCATTGTTTTAGACAAAAATTAATCATATACAAATTTCAAAGAAGTACATGATCCACACCTTATATATTTACTTAACTAAAATAAAATAAAAATTCTTCATATGTTCTTGAAACTTCTACATGAGCCAAACAAAAAATATAGCGGCAACAAAAAAAGTAACGTCAACCGTGACCCGCAATCCTAACTTTGACCTACAAAGATGTAATAGTTGAAGTAAGAGAATTAATATAAAACAAGTTATTTAGGAAAAAAAATATATATAAAGCAAGTTGTAAAGTTGCCAAAATTAAACCAAGCAAAACAAGTTTGTAAAGTTGAAATTAAACAAAGCAAAGCAAGTATTATAATAAAGGTACTTTGAATGATCTACTCTTCGTATTAACTCAAGTAAAGCAAGTATTAACATGGTCTTAACTCAAGCAAAGCAAGTTCAGTGTGTCAAGGAAATAGTCACAGGATTAAAGCTTAAGCATGGCTTATTTAATAGGTGATTGAAAGTACTCGAAGACAGAGTGAAATTCCATCATATGATATGTTCAGATTAAAAAAAAAAAAATGGTCACTTAAGGCACGTGACCCCCTATACACCGCAAAATTGGTCACTTAAAGGCACGTGACCCCCCTGAGGTTGCTAAATTTTTTATTAGGTTTGTCTAGGGTTTGCCCTTATATGTGCTTCGATGTCTTTAGGATTTATCACACTAGTATTAAGGTTTCTCCCTAAAAATCTCTATTTGTTGTTCTTCTTCTTCTCACTTCTCCTGTTATTCTGATCGGCCTTCTCTTCCAGTTCATTTAGATTACTGTTATTGCCTCTGTGTATGATTATGTTTTATCTTATAATAATTCATTCAATGAGGTTTGATCAACCCTAGAGTTTAACCTTTTTACACTGCTATTATTATGTTAACTTCTTGTGTATGCTGAGAAGTGAACCACTGAATGTTTCAGTCTGATGAGAAGAATATAAGACGACGAGTATATGATGCATTGAATGTCCTTATGGCACTGGATATTATTGCGAAAGACAAAAAGGCAATTTGGTGGAAGGGACTTCAGAATACAGATGTGAAGGATTTGGAACAGCTTAAGGTTGGGATAAGAGTTCATTATTTGTCATATCATAAGTTCTTATCAATTGCTTCACAATTTTATTAGTCTATCCTCTATATTTGTAAGCTGGGTTTTCGTAACTTCCATAGAGGATGGGACCTGTTCTTGTCCCATTTTTCTTATCACCATCCTACTCAATCCTTTTCATCACCCATTCATACCTTGACTGATTTGGCATGATTTTTAAGTGTCACTCTATAGAGAATGACTAGTTTTCTTTGTTTATCCTTGCAGGCATTGCATGTTAAGCTGATTAATGGGATTGGAAATAAATCAGCCTATTTGAAAGAATTAGAAGAACAAGTAATGCTGTCTTATCATTTTCTTTTTTTGCCCCTTCAATAAACAACAATGTAAATTATTTTTTGGGAGTTTTGAGAAATTTTAGTTATGCTATGGATATGAAAATCAGATTTTTATAAGTTTACAGTTGAAATTGGAGTTAGACAAATGCCCACTCTTGAGACTTCTTGAACTTTTATGCATCACTTTTCTGTTTTCCTTGCGTTTATTTAGTTTAAGTGAAGTAGGGAGTTCTACTTATTTACAATCAACTTAGTAGCTTAAAAATATTAAATAAGTAGGAATGCCTTTCTTGCTCTAGGTCTTGATATGCCCAATGCAAAAAGGCCATTATGTAGTGCTGGTCCAGTTACTTAGAAATCTGGGGTTGAATGGAGACAGATTTAACCTTTGACGTTATTTTTCTTAAAGCTGCTGCTATCAAACTCGAATCCATGTCTACACTTGTTAGCCTGAGTTTTTACCAGTCCCAAGCAATAGCCACAACATATATAATTTTACATTTGGTTGCAACTATCCAGTAAATAAAATTGATTCGTGGACATAGTTTTAGATTCATGCAACTATGAAAGTTAGAAATAGCTTGAATGGGTATATGTTTCTTTAGAAAATTTTAATTATTTAACAAGGGATATCTTTGGTTCATAGTTTATAAGCATGAACAAATTCAACTCCTAAGTTCAAAGTTGTGGTTCACAGTTTGAGAAGTGATCATCGGGATTCAACATTGAACAGAAATTCAAAGGTAGAAGACTTTATTTTTAAGAAATCTTCAAAAAGTTGGAATTAAATTGCCGTTCACACACTGAAAGGAAAAAAATGAAATACCAATACCAGTGACAGAATAAATTGCATAACACAATTATCCACTTACCCAGTGCATTGCCATGTAGATTGCCATTGCCTTTGCTCTAATTCGGTTAGGGAATGTTTCTGATAGGAGGAGACTAGGGACTGGTCCAGCACCTAGGGCAAATGTGAAGACAAACCTGCATAAACAACTTCAATAAGAAAAATATACCACCATAACCTCAAGATAAGAAACTATATGTAAAAGTTTGTCTACCTTAGCTCTCTTCCACAGTTACAGTCACAAATGTGGTTTAAGCAATGAGATACAGTAGCCTACCTTGGTTTATTTCCACAATACAAGAAATAGATAATCCTCCTAAGAGGTGAACAATTACTTGCTCTATTTGACATAGAAATTCATCATTTTTCCATTTTGAAATACCCGATTCATCCGATTTTATTTTTAGAACTCCTGATTTTCCAGGTATTTCAGAAAGACAAAGAATGATGATAAGAAGAGAATCACCTAATGGATCATGTTTTTTATCTGCTCTATATGATCAGTTACCCCTGGCTCTTCTGTAGGAGGAAGGCACTGAATTTGTTTCATGTTACCATGATACTCATTGATGTACCTGTCACTTACTTTTTTTGGTCCCACCCCAATTTTATTTGCTTTTCCTATGATCTACAAAAGCCAGATATAAATCAACAGTTAAGTATTTTTTACAATCAAATTATCAAAAAATAGACTTGAAATAGTCAAAAAGTCGTGAACATAAATAATTCTAAAAACTACAACATACATTCCTCTTTATGAGCTAAAAAGTATTCAGAACTATAATTTCAATAACAGCCCATGAGAATTTGATTGAAAGTTTGAACACCAAATCATGGTGAAAATTTACAAAATGAAGGGAAAAACAGAAGATGTGAATATTGAATAGTTCCTATAGGAATCATATGGAGGAATACAGTTATGAGAAACCATCACCAATTGTAGAATTGAAGAAATGGATGGCCTTAACTGGGCTGGATGGACAGCTTAGGGGGTTTAGTTTTCTCATGAACAAGTAGACCGGCCCGCATTCCTAAAGACGGGAGAGGCAAGAAATAGCTTAAGGGAAAGATTTTTTTAATTACTTACGTGTATATATTAAATTTTTGTAAGAAAATTTCATGCAATTAGAGGTCAATAGTTAGATATACAACCACTAAAAGCAGTTAACGTCAGCAACTAGTGCAACAACAAGAAGAAGACTACACAGGCATTCGAACAGTATTTGCACAAAATGTCAATATATTTTTCAGAGCATTCGAACAATATTTGCACAAAATATGAAGAATTGAACAAATGTAAGATACCAGCGCCACTATATTGCTAATGGAGGAAAAATTGAACTTTCTGCTTCATCTAGCTAAAATAAACCTTAGATTTCGAGAGAAAAAAAAATATAATAAATGTTTCTAAGAAAATCCTAAGATTATGGGGAAAATGAAAATAAAAATGATTAACCATAAAATAAAATTTATTGCTCGGCCTCACAACCTGTCCGCACCATGCAAAACATCAAATCCCCAAATAAAGGAGATCATTCCTTAAGTCATAAGGAGGGGGATTAGGATGATTGAGGTACAGGAGGGGCAATTCCCCAATTTTACACAAGTAGTGGCTATCATGAACGAGTCAAAGTCTGTCAAATTTAAAAATCTTCTTTACAATTGGTTTGTCATCTAGAATGTATGTGACATAGCTAATGAAATCAAGACTGTGTGTGCAAGGGAAGATATTACATACCTAATATTTTTTACTGAGAGCGAAATTAAAAAACCCAATCTCCGGATTTAGTGACTTCTTTCTGAGCAGTGTGTTATCATTTAGGGTTTAGGGGTCCCTTCTATGGTGACCGGATACAGAGATGACGACGGTCACCGGAGAGAGATGACGATGGCGACCGGAGACAGAGACGATGATGGCGACCGGAGAGACAGAGATCTAGACGACGATGGTGACCGGAGACAGAGATCTAGACGACGATGGAAAGCCCCTTTACTGCGAGATGTACAGATCAAAGAAGATTTTTGTGTAAGGGCTTTTTTTCGAAGACAGATATTTGAGTTAGGTCTGTTGAGTCGTAAATTTGTGTTATATGTTGGTTTTTAATTTTTAATTTTTTCATTTTGTTTTCGTCAATTACTGGAGGGAATAATACCCACGCGGTGAGCGGGGAAAATTTTTACTTTCTACCATGGTTTATGCGAAACCGTGATAGACGGGGCATTCTTCTTACCACGATTCATGCATAATCGTGGTAGAAAGACAATTTTTTATCACGGTTATCTCTCAATTGTGGTAGAAGATTTTTTCTACCACAATTTTAAAATAATTGTGATAAAAAATATACTTTCTGCTACGGTTATTCTAAAACCGTAATAGAAAAGATTAACCGTAGAAGAAAAGATCTTCTACTATGATTTTTTTAAAACTGTGGTAAAAAGTACGTGGTAAAAAGCTGTTTTTCTTTTAGTGGTTTTTACATTGAATTAATGTATGTGATCTTCATTTGAATATATGATTATGTTGATATGTTTATCTTGTCTTAGAAATCATATTGACACAATTATGCACTTGATATTCCTATTGTGACAATGGAAATGAATTAATGAAATGGTTATATTAGCATGTTAATTTGAATCAGCTTCTGGTTTGGCTATTAATGGTGATAAGTCTGAGGTTTTTTTTTACAAGATCAGTGAGAAGAAAATCTATGATCCTTAGAATTCTTGGATGTAAACAAGGAAATATTCCTTTCACTTATTTAGGTGTTCCTATTTCTGATAGAGGTTTGAAGAGATTGGATTGTAAACCTTTGATTGAAAAGGTTGAAGCAGCTACCACAAGATGGGCTGGTATGAATCTATCGATGGCTGGGAGAGTGGAATTGATTAGATCTGTTATTACTCCTATGGTATTGTACTGGACTTCTACTATTCTATTCCAGCAGCTGTTGTTAATATTTTAGAGAGAAGAATGCAAAATTTTGTTTGGGGTCACAATACTCAATCTTATAAACTCCATGGTTTATGTTGGAAGAAGCTATCTACTCCAAAATCTAAAGGTGGTCTAGGCATACAAAAGCTGATTGACATTGATATAGCTGCTAAATGCATTTTGGCATGGGAATTTATACTATCAAAGGATAGATTATAGGTGGCTTGGTATAAACAGAGGAATTTGAAGAAAGCTACTTATTGGTCTGTTGTTCCTAGAGCAACTCATTCTATTATTTGGAAGAGCATTGTGGCTTTAAGGGAGATTTTGAAGACAAATTGCAGATTCCGTATTGGTGATGGTGAGACGATCAAGTTGTTTCTCGATCCATGGTGTGATGGTAAATTTCTTTCTAAAGAATTCAGTTTTAGATCTCTCAGAGCTTTGGCTACTGATAAGAGTACGGCTTTAAGTAAATTTCTGCTACAAGGTCAGTGGCAGTTTGTTGATATTCCTTTACAAATTCAGAATTACATCCAACAATTCAAAATTTATAGAGGGGAAGATACTATTCTCTGGCAGCACAATGTGTTTACATACAAAGTAGCATGGGAGGCCTGTAGGTTATCTAAACCGGAGGTGTTCTGGTTGTCTTTAATATGGACTAGTGGTCGGCCGAGGTGGGCTGTTTTAGGTGTTCTTATTTTACAAAACTCAGTTCTAACTGCTTCAAATGTTCAAAGAAGGGGTATCTCACTTGCTTCTAGATGTTGTTTATGCTATAATCATAAAGAATCTGTGGATCATTTGTTTGTGGAATGTGAGTATGCTTGGTAGATTTGGTGTGATGTTGCTGATATGTTTAAGTGGAGTGTTCGAAGGGAGCATACTGTTCGTGGTTTTGCTTTGGATTTGGCATAGCAATTTCCAGTCAATTCATGAAGGAATAAATTAAGTAGGATGATTTTTTCTGCAACTTTGTATTTTATATGGAGTGAAAGAAACGGCAGGACACATAATGATGTTATTAGACATACTCGAGTACTTTTTAAAAGCATTGTTTGGGAGGTTTTGGATGTCGTAGTGGTCTGTCTTCAAGATGTCTTAGCCTTGTTTTAGTTTTTCTTTTTGGATAGGGTTTTTCTATTCTTAAGGTATCATCCTTTTTTAAGGATTGTGTTTAGTGAGAGTATGCCCTCACTGTTTGATTTGTACTTTTTGTTCATTTTATAAAATTTTCTCTTCAATTAGGAAAAAAAATATATTGGCATGTTAATTGAGAATTTGTATAAATTATACTTAAGGAAGATGGATCATGCTACACCTTTAAGTTAATTTATGTTAGGTAGATGGTCCATACCTACTGAAAATAATTCATGATAAATAATTGAATTTCATATGCTTCAACATACAATTGAAGGACCTTGATAGGCCATGCCTAGGGAAGATGGTTCATACCACAGCTTAGTTTAGGTAGATGAACCATTCCAACCAAAGATGGGTTATGCTTAGTTCTGAAATGTATGAATTTCTGGAAGATGTTATGGTTGTTTTATACTTCTACACATCGTTTTATATACATAGTTGTTTATCCCCAAGTTGAATGTAAGTTAGCATGTTGATGAGGTTTTGGTGAAGTCAATTCCATAGTCTTTATCTCTATAAGTTTAATTCATTTAAATCCATTTTATTTACTAATTTTATGCAATTTCAATTCGTAGTTTAAAGTGACATCTCAATCAAATTATCATCTCTTTTATCAAACTAAAAAGTGATTTTACAACTTTGGTTACCAAAAACTAGCAATCCTTCTGGTCCGACAAACCCTTATAATAGCCCTTTTATACATTGATATATGTGCTATTGCAAGTGGTGATTTTAAGTGATAACAAATTATTGCCATCAATGACTTTTCCAAATACACATGGATTTATCCTATGCATTTTAAACATGAGGCGTTTGGTTATTTTGTTAAATACAAAGCATTTGTTGAAAATCTTTTCTCATGTAAAATTAAATCGCTACAAACTGATGGTGGAGGTGAGTATTGTAAGGGTACATTTCAGGATTTTCTTTCTCTTCATAGAGTTCTTCATCGTTTTTCTTGTCCTTCTACTCCAGAACAAAATGGTGTTTCAGAACGAAAAATTCGTCATATAACAGAGATATGTCTAACAATGTTAGTTTAAGCCGATATACCATCTCAAACTATTCATTTCTTCGTGTATTTAGTTGTGCATGTTTTCCATATCTTCATCTTTATAATAAAAATAACCTTCAATTCCAATCCAAAGTGTTTTCTTGGGATACTCTCATAATCATCAAGGCTATAAATGTTATGACAAGGACACTGGATGGATTTATTTGTCTCAACATGTTATTTTTAATGAGTGTCAATTTCCTTTTAAACTTGAATAGGTTTTGCCTATTTCACAATGGCCAAAGGAAGCATCTTCATCGGTTCTTTTATTTCCACCACCTTCTGTTACACCAATTTCACCTCATACTATTCAACCTTCCATTATAACATCAACTACAACACCTTTACTTTCACATCTTGAATCAATTTCTTCACCTATGTCAACCTGTCCTATTAAATCTCCACAATTATCTATCAGTCATTCTTCTCCAATTCATGATCCACTTTTACCATCCGAGCCTTCTCCCTCACATCAAATGGTAACAAGAGGTTAAGCTGGAATTCGAAAGCCTAATCCAAAGTGTGCATTGCTAGTTACTTTTTCTGATAATCACCTTGGGCTATTATGTTTCAGTCAAGCTATCAAAGACCCTCAATGGCGAATGGCAATGTGCACTGAATTTAATGCTTTACAACAAGTTGGTACTTGGAGTTTAGTGTTTCCTACACCATCCATGCATATTATTCCAAATAAATGGGTGTTTAAAGTAAAGCGTAAATTAGATGGATCGATTGAACAATATAAGGCTCGACTTGTTGCAAATGGTTTTCATCAGCAAAAGGGAATTGATTATACTGAAATTTTTAGTCCAGTTGTGAAACATGCTACCATTCGCATAGTTTTGGCATTAGCTATGCATCATAATTAGCACATTCAGCAACTTGATGTACAAAATGTAGTTTTACATAGCTATCTAAATGAAGAAGTTTACATGCGTCAACCAAAAGGATTTGAAGACCTTACTTTTCCTAATCATGTATGTCGCCTTCGCAAATCAATATATGGCTTGAAACAGGCTCTTCGTGTATGGTTTCAACGACTTTCTGACTATCTTGAAGAATTTGGTTTTGTCACTTCCAAAGCAAATTGTTCACTATTTGTTTATCAACAAAAAGGCATGGTCGGTTGAAATATTTACCAATAATAATCAATACTTGTAACAGCACAAATCATTGTAAAATAGGGCTATCGTAAGAGTAAGTCGAACCATAGGGATTGCTAGTTTATGGCAACCAAGGTTGTCAAATCACTTTGTTTGATGAAAGAGGTGTAAGGTTTGTTTTGTTTGTCATTTAGAACTTGGAAATGAAATTTGCGTAAAACAGTAAATGGAAGGAATTGAAAATGAATTAAACTTATGTACAGTGGGCTAAGGAAGTGAATCCACTACCAACCATATAAACATGCTTGCTTATGATTAACTTGGAAAACAACTTAGGTATATGTCCATGATATGTAGCAATACATGATTGCTAAATTATATTCAATAAGCTCATAAAATTAAGAAGTAAGTATAATCCATCAAAGTTTTACATGCTTGAACTACCTAAACTAAGGTGTAGGTTTTGACATGCTCACTAAGCTAGGGACTATCAAACTCCTCAAAAAAGAATATGATAATAGCACATGAAGTCAAAAACCAAAAATAATCCATTAAAGGGAGGCCCTAAGCTATGGACTATCAAACTTCTCATACAACATGCCATTAAAAGCCATTTCATAATCTTATCTCCATTCTCACTATGAAGATGCAAGCCATATGATCATGAGAAAATACAATCTAAGATAAGATAACCAATTCAACATAATCATTTATAGAAAGGAAAAACCATTACAACATGTGTAAGTCTCTAGATTACGAAACTACCATATACAAACTTCATTCCCTAAATTAAAACCAAAACTAGAGCATGCTTACAAAGAAAGGCTTCATCACGTCCCTAGAAAGGGAGTTAGTTAGACATAGAAACAAGGGAGGAAAAGGTTGAAGCCCTCCTTCTTTCCATTTTCGCACCCTCAGCCAAAAATGCAACCAAAGAACTCAAGAGCACAATATTTCTCTCTAGAAAATAATCCTCTAACCACCCAATAATGTGTTTTACAATCATCAACCCTTCTCATATAGACAAGATGTCTACCAAACCTCCTCAAAACCAAGGTCCATGTCCCTTAAAAGTATTTTACCAACAACCCAATTAAGGAGGGAATCCAATTAAAAAGTTCAAAAAGCTAGCTGATTCTGTAATGCCTGGACGAGCGCTCGTCCACGCCTTAGAATTATTCTCATTGGTTCGGAGCTGCATAGACGAGGGCTCGTAATTGAAGGGACGAGCGCTCGTAAGTGCATTTTTTCTCTCTGCCTTGAATTGGAGCGCTCGTACGAGGGACGAGTGCTCGTGTGACATGGGACGCGCGCCAGATGCTCATGAATACCGGACGAGTGCTCATAAGGCTTTGGATGAGCGCTCGTCCATGCCTTAGAATTTATTCTCCTTTCTCCTGCTTTGAACTTCTTTCACTACTTTCAATTCTTCAAGCTTTTGATCCTCTATCACCTTGATCTTGGTTTTAAGTCATTGAGTCCATCCTCCGCCCTTTTGTTTTGTAGAGAGTCCCTATGAGCACAATTTGGCAAATTCCTCTTGGAAATCATAGGATGCAAAGGCCTAGAATGCCTTGATCTTCAAAAAGCCTTTAAAACTTCCATTTTATTTCTTTTTGGGAAACAAACCTGAAAATACATAAAAACACGAAACTGAAAATAATCTATTCAAAAAGATCAAATAATGGACTTAACTAATGTAAATAAGAGCGCTTGAATATGCAATATTCGGCGTTTATCAAGGAATTCTTCTCATTTTATTAATCTATGTTGATGACATTCTCATCACCGGCAATAGTACTTCTTAGATTGATAATTTGATTTCATCTCTTGGGAAAATTTTTACAATGCAAAATTTAGGGCATTTGCATTATTTTCTTGGATTTGAAGCTGACTACACCAAGGAGGGTCTCTTATCTTACACAAAGAAAATATGCAATTGATTTGTTGAAACGTGTTCAAATGGAGAATGCAAAGCCATATAGCAATCAGGCCATCTGTTAGTGGCAAGAAGTTAGAGCCATATAATGGTGAGTTTCTGGATGATCCAACAGAATTTCGGAGTGTTATTGGTGTATTGCAATATCTCACAATCACTCGTCCTGATTTAGCATATGCAGTGAATCAAGTTTGCCAATTTATGCATCGTCCGATTGTTGTTCATTAGACCGCTGTTAAATGAATTCTCGATATATCAAAGGCACAATCAATGATGGATTACTCTTCACACCAAGTGATTTACAATTAAAAGCCTATTTAGATGCTGATTATGTGGGTTGTCTTACTGATAGAAGATCTACTAGAGGATATTGTCTATATCTTAGGCGTAACCTTATTTCATGGAGTTTTAAGAAGCAACCAACTGTATCTCGATCTAGCACTAAAGCTGAATATCAACAACTTGCCCACACAGCTGCAAAAATTTCTTAGTTAAGGCAACTCTTATGAGATCTTCACATCTTTCTACCTAAAGCTCCACTTATTTGGTGTGACAATGTCAATTTAATTTCTCTCACCTCTAATCCAATATTTCATGCTAGAACAAAACATTTAGAAGTTGATTACCATTATGTGTATGAAAAAGTGGTTCGAAATGAGCTTCTTGTCTCATATATTACCTCGGTTGATCAAGTTACAGATATTTTCACAAAAGGCCTTTCATCAGCTCGGTTTCAAACATTGAAATTCAAGCTCATGGTCCGATCTCGACCCATTAGCTTGTGGGGGTGTGATAAACATAACAATGTAACTGCCCCATAATTTCAGCCATGACAATAAATCTCCTTGATTGAGCAAATCATTAATATTTGTAACTGATTTATTTTTGAATTTTAATTCTTTATAACAACTCCTTGGATGTAGAGATTTGTTTACTATTTTACATTGATTCATATTGTACATATATTTGATCATCATATCAATGAAAGGCAATTCACCTAATTATTTCAATATATCCCTCAACAATTTTATGTTTACTACCTCTTTTATGTGCATTATCATCTTGGCTACGAAGACGTGCCCAACAATTAATTTTGTTAAGGAAATTTTTTGATAATTTTACAACTTTCCACTGATAAATCTGTGAAAGAAATCTAGCAACCAAAACACAGTCGACAAGAAAAATTAAGGGATTATTCCAAAAACAAAAATGAGGTTATGTTGGTCAAATGCCAAAATCATGGAGTCAAAGTCAATTTTTCCAAAATGATGGAATTTGTCTTGATTACCAAATTGCCCCTCATCATCTTCTTTAACCTCTGGCTGACCCTTCTCTTCCAATAGTTCCATTTCAACCTATCTCTTCTAATAGTTCCATTTCAACCTATCCCTTTAATGCAAGTTCCAAGTCATCTTCTTCATACCTCTCTTCTGCCTCTACCTCAGTGGGATCAATCTTAAAATACCCATCTACAAATACATCATTCCGTAAAGCAGTCAAGTTATTGAATTGCAATGGACACAAAATATCTACTCCACCCAGTTTGTGAATTAGTCTGGAGAGGTGGGATATATAATTAGCTGACCAATGCTTGAAGTTTCTCACAAACCCATCAAAATTTTCTTTTACAAAGACCACAATTTCAGATAGATCATAGGGCAGAGAGAAGCTATAATCATTGAAGACAAACGAACCAATTGTAAGATGTATATTTTGTAATTGGTTAATTTTGGTGTCGAAACAAGTTCGATCAAGTTGTATTTTCAAGTTTAAAATTCAAGATCAAGATCGGTTATGGAATTGAAGAGTTATTTTTGTTTGATAGCTTGAAGTGTAACGACCCGAACCCAAAGGTTCGAATTACTAGCCAGGTCCTTGCCCGAACCCGAGGTCATCTAAGGGCATTACCGTCATATCCATTATCGATACATCTTTAATAAATTGTATAGGAGTTCATAGCCTTAAATAACACCATTATGTGGCTTGAGAATAGAAGTCGAGGAAAGAAAAATAAGCAATCAGCACAGCAGCTACTTTGGCCGTCCGAAGTAGCTAACCAATCATCCGAAGTGGTTACTTCAACCGTCTAAAGTGGCTCAACCGGTCAACCGGTTGTGACCCTGAAATGGCATTGGCTACTAGAAAATGACTACAAAGCAACCGGTCATCCGGAATGACCCTGCGAGGTAAAATCCTACTATTAAAATGCTTAAGGAACTCAATGACCACACTTGGCCTTAAAATTGTTCTAACCTGTCCTAACACATTGTCACAAGATAATTATAACATTCATTCATCACATTCATCCAAAACATAGAATTGCAAGTCTTTTACATTGTCCCATGATCATTTACAAGAAATAAACTTTAAATACAACAAATTACAGCCTATGAATATAGTTATAATTACAAGTTCCTTAGTTACAATATCATACAAAATATACCAAGGCTTTATAAAAGAACATAGTTCATGGTTCTGCACAAAGGATAACAAAATATAGATTCCAACCCCGTCTAAAACTGTGGTGGATCATCATCCGCCACTTTCTTCCCATGTCCTGAAATAATGCTAAAAATAAAGGGTGAGTACTAGGCTCAGTAGAAGTCATCTAAGGCATCAGTTTTAGACTCCCTTGAGCCACGCAACACATAATAGGAAAAATGATATCAGGAGCATACATTGGGAGTCCATGTAACATTTACATCACAACAAGCATTATCCTCAAACACACAATAAAATGCTACACAATGCTGTGTACGATATGAAATGTAATGCATCCTGTTCCATACTTGGTCCCTACCGACCCACTTCCCATTTTTGAAAACTACTAACTGACTTTACCAAGGCGAGATTGATAGTTATCCTCAGTTCCAAATCCGGCAATCTTTTCGGGCCTAGTATTAACTTTTTCACGCCCTACACTAGGCCGCGTTCCCTCTAGGTCAAGCTAGCCCTAAACTCACGAAATCCGGTTCATTTTTAAAAAAAAATTCCCATTTTTAATAAACCTTTCCCTTTAAGAAAAACTTCCTTCCTCAAAACCCCTTTCAAATTCCCCTTTTCATGCCATATCATGCAAGACAATGCACCATGTTACAACCCCTTAACAATAACTCATCATAGCAACAATGATGTTCACAAGGCATTCACAATTTAAAGAGTTTAAACAAAGCATAATATAGCAATCAATCAAGACATGATGTACATTAAAAATTCTATAATACAAGAACATTCTTCACATCATTATTTCAAAGAAAACATTCACAATAATTATTCATAAAACCACAATTTCATATCAAAGCTTAAAATTCTAAAAATATAACAAGGAAAATAGAAATTACTCAAATAAAAGGCAAAAGTTGATGCATTAGAGAGACCCATACCTCAATGGGAGAACAAACCAAGAAAAATCCAAAGAAACCTCAAAACAACCCCAAATTTTGAAATATCAAAGGTGCTCTAAACTGAAATTTGCTCCGATTAAAATGAGCTCTCGTCATGCTCGTCGACTTTGACTTCAATGGCAAAGTCTAAATCTCCAAGGATAAAGTGGGATCTAAGCTTGTAATTGGCAAAAAGAAAAAGAGAGATAACGTGACTGAGAGGAGAGGAAAAAATGGTTTAGTTATGACCATAAGGTCATATGCAATATCGTAACATCATGCTGGGTCCCACCCAATGAATATCTCATCTTTATCAATGTAACACATATATATGCACTAATCAAATTATAACCACAAGATAAACATATATCCACATAAAATGCATCAACTAAATATGTATGGAATGTAATGGACCTAAAACACAATCCCCATACACAACAACCCTAGTAGTGGGTCCCACTTGGGACCTCCTGGCTCGAAAAATGGAAAAATGCCGAAATGACAACCAATGAATTTTCAAGAGTCCTAAACTTAAGGAAATGCCCCAACCAACTCTCAAACACACCCAGAACACCCCATAGTATCTGGTACGCAAAACGAGACAAGACGAAAATAACCCCAAAAAATCAAAAAAAATCCTAGAAAATGAAAAACACGGAAAATCAGAAACATTACATGAACTTTATGAAAAGGTAAGAACAACACTTTAGGAAGTTCAGCTAGAAGGTTAGGACACTTGCATACATTGTATGTTTTTCAAAATTATATATTTTTGTGATTTTTCTAAGTTTTTAATTCTTCTGTTCAAGTCTGGCCAACTTGAACTGGTTCCATTTAGTTGAACTGGTTCAAGATTTATAATTCGAATTCTACAATTCATTGGCCAACTTGAACCGGTTCAAGGACTCTAAACCGGTTAAAGGTCTTTAGCAGATTTTGGTAAATTTGTTTCTTGTTCTATTTAAACTTCATATTTGATATAGATTTCTTTCCAAAAGACATATGCACGAAATTAACTTCTTCTTCTTCTTCTTCTTCTTTTTTTTTTTTTTTGTTTTTTTGTTTTTTTGTTTTTTTTTTTAATCATATCTAGATTTTTCTAATCATATCTAGTTTTTGAAAGTCTATATAATTAAGGATATTGTTTTGAGCAAACTTTTTTGAAAGTCTATATAATTAAACATTTTCTCATCTAGGTTTGTGTAGCTTTTTGCATTAAAAATTTTGATTTCTTTGATTTTTGCATTAAGTTCAGGACTCTTGGAAATTTTAGCATTAAGCTACACAAACCTGAACTTAATGAAAAGCATCAAGATAAGATTGTTTTGAGCAAACCTTTCTAAGCAAGGCGGCTTTCAGTCTAAAGAGTAGACAGAAATTCCCTATTTTGACTTGTCTCCTCTTTTCTTTTTACTCAATTAGCTCCTCTTCAAAGTCTAGTAGGAGCTTGCGAACTAGTCTTAATAGGTAGCCTTTTCCTTAACAAAGATTTTCAGCATTCTTTGATTTTTTTTTTTTTTTTTTTTTTTTCATGCTGAAATTTTATCAATTTTTTTTCAAACACATGCTCTTTTTTTTTATTTATTTAAAAAACAATAACCTTTATAGCTTTTATGAGCAATATGACGTAGTCAACTTCACAGTGATTTCTAATTAAATTTCTTAGACTTGGACTAGTGCACATGAAAAATATGAAATCAAGAGACTCATCTCTAAAAAGAAATAAACAAAGCAAATTATCTTTCAACATTTATATTACATATCAAGAATCTTTTCATCAAATAATCATGTGTCCCCAATTTGCATTCAAAAATAATTACTTCAAGAAAAATAATTATCACTCATGCATTGCTAAGAAAAATATGATCATCACTTTCTTATGAAAACAAACAACCTAAATTCTAAACTACAAGATATGGTCCAATGGAAACATGATATTCATCAAAGAATAGTCCATGACCATAAAACTTCTTTAGGAATTAGTTAGGGGGGTTTGCACCGATAGACCTAATAGGAACAAGTCCCATAGCATCAACAGGCACATAATTAACCAAGTTTTCCTTTTTGATCCACACAGTCTTTACATTCAACTTTTGAAATGACTTTTTGTTGATTCATGGTTGATTAAGTGTTTTGCACTTTAAATGTGTTATAATTTGTGTCTTGTTAATGAAATGGTTCAGCACATGGTTCAGCACTAACTGGGTAATAAAGCTCATGGTTCAGCAGCACTTAATGGTTCAGCACTTAAGGGTTCAGCACTTAAAGGTTCAACACATAAGGGTTCAGCACTGAAAGGTTCAGCACTATACAAGCTGCACTATATGGTTCAGCACTATATGGTTCAGCATTATATAGTTTAGCACTATATGGTTCGGCTCTATACAAGCTACAGCAAAGTTATCTTATATGTCTATTAAAGGTGCAGTGTGTTAAATGGTCTTCGTTTATGTGATAAAGCTTTGCATTTTCTTGTGCATTGCATGTGATAGCTAAAGGGGCATTTGTGGAAGGCTTGTATACAAAATGTGCTGTGAATGTACTTAGAATATACCTATGACACGTGGCTGTGGTCCATAAAAATATTGTCCTCCAATGATGTTGCAGAACTTAGAGGCTAAGCAAAAACAAAATTCATTGTGGTCTCACCTATATGAACTAATTTTACTGATGCACAAGGTGTCATTATATGGTGAGAATATTGGCAAAACAACTGAGGTGGCAGGCCAGTATTGGTGCATTGCTCTAAAAAATATCTAAATCATTCTTGTCAATGATTGGTAGAAGGTGACAGGTGTATTGGAGCTGCTGTAATAGGGCTGCTATGTGTGTACTTATATATATATGTTGTTATAAGGCCTTTTAGGGTGTGCCTCCTAGAGTGGAAAAAAAAAGTAAGGCTACAACAGAGAGAGAGAGAGTCCTACTCGAGAACTAAGAATGAACAACAATTTCAAAGATATTGTATGATGTTTGAGCTTAAATGAATCTCTAAAATTTGCCTAAAGGGAGCACAGTTAAAGTGAAGATGATTAAGGCTATCAAGAGCTAATATTCTGGTGCAAGAGGTGGCTAAAGCAGCTCAAAACTTCAGTGGACATTTCTGAAGCTTGAATAAAGTTTGAGCATACTTAACTTAGTGATTTACAACAGCTGAAGGTGCCTGAGACTACATATTGAAGCTGGTATTGAATTTCATATCTCGAACCTATAGTTTTATTTGATTTAATGGTCTAAATATGTGGAACTGAGCTTAATATGTTTAACCATGCTATACTATGATTGTTTATCATCTAAGCATGCCTAGACTATTGATTTGAGGCTGTCCAAGTTAAGGTTCGGTTTAAGGAATGACCTGTTATATGTTAGTACTGTGAACCACCTTAGCTTCAGCAAAAAGTGGTTCTTTCGTGGCTGGTTTGAGTACTTGAATTGCAATATTTTGGATGTGCTTGTTGTATTACTCTATTGATCATATCTATACAGTCAATATACATTTGAGAAAACTAAAATCTAGAATTTTGTTGTTGTGAAATACCAGATATACCCTAAAATCAGTGCTGCTGCAGAAACAGGCTTCTGAAGCTTTCTTTGAACTGAAAATTGATATTAACTTGCTTCAAAATGAGAAATGATGATTTGAGCAAGTGTATTATGATGAAAAAAATTTATGGGAACTACACTCAAGAAGGTCCAGCCTCGGACTGACTCTTTTACCCTTCAGAACGGAAAGCTTCAGGTGCACCTAAACACATCTACTATGAGTTGTTGTTTTGCTACTGTTTGTGCTGTATTATTGATTCTTTCTACTAAACATTTAGCTGAAGACTATCACTGAGCAAGTTTATATTGCTGAAAGAAGACTGAGGTTATTCAGCTTGAGGTTTATTTGAAGCTGCATTGAATGAAGCCTTTCTATTCTTTAAGGCTCGGGCTTTAAGTGAAAACAAGCCTGTTCTGCACTATATTTGTCATACCTTGCTTTATAATTTGTTATAATCAACTGAGCAAGTTTATTTGGCCTATTAAAGAATAGGGGAGTGAAGTTTGAGCAGGTTCTGAAGCGTGGGAGTAGAGATTGCATAGGTTTGTACTAGACAAAGGGACTACATTGTTACTGAGTCTATTTGTTATTGGTTTATATTGAAATGTCCTAATCTTGCCGAGCCTACTGAAGACATTGTTTGTGCAAGTGTGCTATGATTATATGAAGACATTGAAAAGGGGTTCTTAAAGAAGATATTTTGTGAGTTGACTGATTTACCTATTGAAAAGGGTTTAAAGTCTAATTTAGCTGAATTATTAAAAGAACTTGCTAATCATTGTCCAATACATAATTAAGCAAGTTTGCTTAGCTGAATCAAAACTGTGGGATCCTAGTATGAGTATCAGTTGAAGCTGCATTGTGCTGAGGGAGATTTATCCTATTGATCGCAGAAGAGAGAAGCTAGGATTACACTATGTTCTTTATTCTAGGCTGAGTTCTACATTCTTATCTTGTGGTGCAGCCGAAGTAAATTGTATTTAGTGTGTTTACACTTCATTGTAAATGGTAGTGAGGCTTTACATCCTCACCCCATTGTTGATTAAGTTATTGAGAACTTTGTATGTCAAAGCATAGGGGCTGTAGACTAGGGGAATGCCAGTGTGCACATTGTTTGATCTTATGTGTGTGTAGGTGGAGTGAAATTCAATGTCTTAGTGAGTCCAAGGTGGTGGGAAAGTGGGGCAGCTGAGTGAGTAACTACTTACATGCAATAAGTGAAGATAGTGAACTAGTGAGTGTGAATTGGTTATGAAAGCTAGTGTCAATTCTGGTGCCTGGGTGTGTACAGAGAGTGAGACAGATGAGTATGTAACAAGATTCATACTACTAGTGGAGGCATTTATTGGCTGAGGCCAAGAACCAAGGTTTTTCCCTATTGATAGGGTTTCCTTGTCTATGTGATTTGCTTAATTGTATTGGTTTATATCTTCTATGGTAAGTATGTTTATACTCAAGTGAAAAAGAAGAATCTACCTATGACCAATTCAACCCACCCTTCTTAGTCTAACAATTGGTATTAGAGCCTTGGTCTGCTCAACCAAGGAATTAACAAGCCTGCAGTAAAGATTCCTTGAACATAATGGAAGGTCTATGCATTGATAATGCTCTATGTCTTGATAACACATACTTTGAAGATTGAAAAATCAGAATGGAGGTTTATCTGATAGCTCAGTCATATGAGGTGTGGTATGCTACCATCAATGGATTATCAGTGTTCAATGAAGATGATATATTTAATGATTCAAGGGCAAAACAATCTATACTCAGTGGTCTTACTCATCAAGATCTTATGAAGGTTAAGGGTTGTAAATCATCCAAGGAAGTGTGAGACTTGCTTGGGATAGAATACACAATACAAGAAGAAAAAGCTGAAGAAGGTACTTATGTTGAAGACTTCAAGTCTAAGCTCTCAGTCTTAATCTTTTTTTTTTTCTATTTGTTGTTTGTAACATAGTGAAGCTCAGATCAAAGAAAGTATTGTGGAAAAATAGCATTGTTAAAGCGAGGGCTACAACCTTTTTGACAGATAAAAGCAAGGCTGAACATGGTTTTATTTCAAGGTTGGTTACATTGCAAAAGATCTCTTTAGTCTCAGGCTCAAGAAGGAAAGTCAAGCTGGGAATGAGATCTATTATAGATTTAGAAGATAGATCTTTGAAAGGAGTTGGTTACAGAAGTTTAACAATAAGAAAAGGGGCTCCATATTACAGAGGGTCAAGAAAAAGAAAGGTCGTAAAGGACTATCTAGTGCTCTTAGTATATTTGCTCACAGTATGACTAAATATGAGAAGCTTGATAACTTTGCTCAGATTGTTTATGTGAACTTGCAATGAAACTCTAGTCTGAGTTGTCTAAAGAGAGCTCTAATCCCTAAATGGAAATCTAATCGTGAAAAATCATTGAAGCAACGAGCTGAAATGAAGAGTGAAGATGTATCCACAGCAGAGAGTGTTACACTTGAAGATGTTGGTGACGAACAGAATTTATATTGGCAGCTTTCAAGAAGTATATCTCTTGATCAATTCAAAGCCAGTCTATCTATCATGAACTCTTTCTCGTTGGCAACTTACTATTCAACAGATTTCAGATCAAAAGTCTCAATTGGAAGACTTAGAAAATGTAGAAAATTGCATCTGTGGTGTCCTACGTCTTATGCTTCTGAAGAAGACCTATTGAAACCTCAAGAAAATTGGAAGAATGTTCCTAAATTAACTTAAGAAGCTGTCCTTGTTCACAAAGATCTTCAAACTGTTCTAAACCGTGTTTACTTAGTCTTTAAGGCTCTAAAGCGAAGACCACCAGATGTTAATTTCATAAAAGTTCACAGTCGCTCTTCTATTAATCTCTTTAGCAAATCAAAGCAGCCATGTTCAGTGAGAAAGTCCAAGCATTCAAGTCTCAGGATTAACACACTTCCTTCAGGATCAAGAACTGGTTATTATATCAAAGCACGTGGATTCCAAGCCTCAGAAATGATTGCTATCACAACTATAAGAATTTCAAGAAAATAACGTCTTGCAGAATTCTCAAAAGCTCATGATCTCAAAGTCTCTTTAAGTCTATCAAAGCTGAAATCCAGAAATAAGGTGAATCCAAGGTCCCTTGAAGAAGAAATGGATGAGGAAGACAATCACTCTATAATACAACTCTAAAATGAATCAAAAATTCAGTGTGAAACTAAGGGTGTTGCAAACTATTTTGAATTAAGGGTCTCTTCAACAATCAAGATTTCTGGTTCTTTACAAGCTTGTTCTCAGCATTGTTGGATGAAGCTGAAAATTTTAGACATAGGTTCTCTATCTCAAAGCTTTTTAAATTCATTTATCTCTTTCAAACTGACGAGGCTGCATGTATACGCCAAAATAATGTAGTGAATATACGGTTTAAGAAAAACCTTTTAGGTCAAGTTTAAATTTATAAAAACCACTATCACCACTACTACTAACGTAGCAAGAGTGAGTAGGGATCGTCCCAAGGGATTATACATGTTGGAATTTAATTTCTACTCTAGTGGATCATAAGATTGCAATAGAGAGATTGATTATTTGATTGCACTAAAATTCAATTAATTAAAATGCAATTAAAATAAACTAAGTTGAGATAGGGATTTAAGAGATGAGAAGTGAGGTCTTGGGGTGCATTGGAATCACCACCAAGCTCATTCACCAAACCACGCATTTTCAATTAATATAGGGAAAACATTCTTGTGAAAAAAATGCGACTACCAATTACAATATTAAGTATGGCCCATCAAATTCAATAATGAATCATCTACCTAACTAACAATTAAACTAGCTACAACCCATCAATTCTAAGCATAACTCATCAAACTAGTCATAATTGTAGCACACATCAATCTAGAGAATCATAGAATTTGTAATAATAAGACATGGAATAAGAAATCAAGTAAAGATTGTCTACCTATCTACAAGCATGAATTAAATTGTAGAACAACCCATCAAGTATAAGAATAATCCATTAAATTAATTGACAAACCCACATAATGAATACCATGGATAGCCATCACTAGATCCTTAATTAAGCACACATAGACATGTAACCAACATAGAGAAAGTAATGTAGAGATCAATTCCCAAATAATCACACATAAGACAACATGTAAGCACAAAGAGAATTAATAGGAAGAATTAAACCATATGAATCACGTAAGACATAATTCCCAATTTAATCACACAGACATGTAAATAAACTAGAGAATTAATAGGAAGAATTAAACCATAGAAATCATATAAATATTCCAAGATTCATTTTATTCACAAGATTATAACACTAATCACAAGATAAATTTCCAAAAAAGTCAAGAGAAAGGATTTAATTTACAAGCTTGGGGTTCATCCAAACCCCAAGGAGAAGCCTAGCCAATCATGAAGGAGGTGGGTGTGATCTTGGAACCCTTAAGGGAAATCCCCAAACATGACTCAATCTTCTTCCTCTTTTTCTTTTTTAAATTCTAGAGAGAGAGAGTGTGTAGATCTAGAGATGTATTCTTGGTGCCTCCACTCTTCTCTTTTCTTCTAACCCTAATCTCTAACTTTTCTAGAGAGAGAAAATAAAATTACAATCAAAATAAAATTAAAGACAAAAAGATTTATCACAAAATGGTTCAATTCCCCCTTTATAAAAGGTCCTTGAAGTAGTGAACAAGTTAGAAAATAAGCCCTCAAAATATCTAATCCCGCAACTATGTGGTAGGTAGAGTTCGGGCACGCAGGAATAAAACAGCTCGTTGCCAGCATATTTTCGAAAAAATCTTCGATCAATTGAATCTTCGATCAATTGAAACTTCGATCGATCTAGATATCTTCGATCGATCGAAGAAATCTTCGATCCATCCAAAAATTTAGCTTTTTTGATCTTTTTCAGGATTTTTCTGAAATCTTCTATGAACTTTTATTTGATTCCAAAAAGGCTATAAAAGACCATTTTTAACCTGTTTGAACCTTATTGACCTGAAATAGACAAAAAACATAAATAAGTATTAAAATGGGAAAATAAAGATAGAATGGACTAAAATACCCTTGCTAAGGTACTAAAATGAGTCACATTTAAGCACTCATCACACCCCCAAACTGTGACGGCCCAAGTTTTTCAACCCGGTGCGTCAGTGATGAACTGAAAGATGATCCGATAACGAATCCGAAATGCGGAAGCAAAAGACAAACAATGGTCTCTAGAGATACAACATGACTCTAAGACACCATTGTGACCCTCAACGAGGTCACGGGACCTAAAGGAATCAAATGCGGAAACAACATTTCAAAAACGGACAAGAATGCACCTAGGGGCAAAATCATCATTTTTAGCCTAAAAGTAGGTGCCACCGAGCACATCATTGGAAAGACAATAAAAAATTAATGAACTTAGACTCAAAAATCGCTTGATTCGGAGTTCAGATGAAGAAGATATGGCTAACGGAAGAAGAAGGGGCAAAACGGTCAAAAAGATGGCAACCAAGAACATCTAACCGGTTAGGAGACCTTCCTAACCGGCTAGGAAGCCAAAAATCACGAGAAACACACTGCCCATGCACATATAACCAGTTACGAAACCCCTCGTAACCGTTTACATGTGAAGGAGGCAGAATGGGCAGCCCAAAAAACCTAGCAGTAGGGGTTTTTCCGGGAAAAATGAAAATTTGAGGGCCAAGATGACATTTTCTGGAAAAACTCAAAGAAGAAACCCCCCTCAAAATCGAGTTTTCTATGTGACTCTTGAGAAAAATAAAAAAATACACAATGTGAAATGCCCAGAATGCCCTCCCAAGGAAACTGGTCCAGAGGGTCCAAAAAGCTGCTAAATTTAAAAACTGAGAGCTGAACTTGGATGCGATTTCCGATGCCAAGATGGCATTTTCTGGAAAAATATGAAAAAGAAAGCCCCCCTAAAATAATATTTTGTATTCAACCATGTGAAGAACGGAATTTATTTCCCAAAGAAAATTCCCAAAATACCCTTAGGTCAGAAAATGCAACAAAAGTGTAAAATGAGTCCGTAGGAGGCTCATTTCACCAAAGAAGAAGCTTTGCCCAGAAACGACTATGCACACAAACGTAACTTACCTAGGAAGATGTGCTACAATGGTCCATGGCCCAAAAATATGGCCGATGCAAAATATGACCCCCCAACGGCCAAAATGCCAAAAATGAAGTTTGGAACAAAAACTTGAAATTCAAAACTATGAAATGGTTTCAAAATGCCGCTTGGCCTTTGGCCACACTTCATACATGGTGAATGAATGCTAATGGAAGAATCAAAATGGAATTCCCACACCCAATGCAAACATGGTGAATTAAAAACTCAATATTTTACGATACTTTCATAATATTCCATGAAGTCAAAATTTACATAGGATACAATTTACATGTCATTGGCCTCCGGCCTCATCTTATACATGTCAAATACATCATAAAGAGTGTACTCATGTACACATTACATATAAGGAATCAAATGTACACATGTTGACATATAAGACTACAATTGGCATTCCAAGCCAACCTTCACAAAAGTGGAAGTCTCCAAGTCCACAAACCATCTAAGCATAATGAAGACCTCAACTTTGATTCTTGCACCTGAAATATGCCCCATATCATAGGGGTGAGTAACATAAAGCTACTCGTAGGAAATGAGCATGCATCGACCTACGTTTTACAAGTTGCATGATTTAATCATTGTGGTTCATTCCACCTAACGTCTATGTCAAAAGTGAGACTCAAGGAGCATCCTAGCTACCTAAGATCATTTCTAGCATCAATCACCTCATTCATGCAATTTTAGCAACATAGGTTCATACTTACACAAAGCAACAATATAGGAGCATGCTTACACAAAGTAACAACATAGGAGCATGCTTACACAAAGCAACAACATATAGATTCTCAAGGTTATCAACTTGAAGTCTAAAATGCAACATCAACTAAATATAACAATTTAGCATAATTAGAATATCTAATACCACACATTAAGACATAGATTCTCTAGGTTATCAACTAGAAATCTAAAAGTGTGAAATCAACTAAATATATCAATTTAGTATGGATGTATTTAACAACATCAAAATCGCCAATAGCCAAAATCACAAGTTAACAAGGTAAACATGACTGTCAACTTGGAATTGAATGCAAAAACAAACAGTGGAATACTTGGACATCACGCTCGGAATTCTGCCGAGACCTCAATGGTTATTCCGGGCACTAACCAGCAGGGAAGACCACCCTAAGTGCGCACTATCTCAATGACTTAAAGGACTCACGTCCCCGTACTAGAGCCAAACCCTAGCCATCTTAACTCAACAATATTCCAAGATTCCAAAATAAGCCAAATAAGTTCATAACTTATACATATTACTATTACATAGTAACAAGTTAGCAATATAACTCTTAATTGCATAATAAGCATTTCATATCCATAATGCTATGAAATCACAAGCCAATAATATATTCATATTAGAAACATACTCTCATGAATATAAACTTAACAACAATGCTCTTCAATGCATATAACACAATCTAGTGAATAAATCACAAGTCTAAATCCATGCTCTTAAAATAGAAACAACTTCTAAAACATGATTAGATCCATGGATACACAAGATAGAATTTAATTACATCAAAATAATTAAACTCTCTAGATTTCAAATCATTTCCAATTGGTCCCAATTTAATATATGTTAATAGACATATCATGGTCATTACATATATTCACACACAAGCTTAATTAGGCCTATGAAACCACCAAAATAGATTTGAATTAATTCCCTTAATTAAAGTCTCTAGATTTCCAAACTCAACTAAATGCTCTCAAATTAAAGTATGTTAACAAACATGCCAAAACTTAATTTAGAAGCATAATACAACTCAATTCCATGCAAGGTATGGCCATGAACTTAAATATTTCACAAAAGATAAATATTAATTAAAAGAGCAATTCTTATTTAATTAATCCAAATTTAATATATGTTAACCAACATGTTATAACAAGATTTTCTACCATGCCACAATTCAAATCAAAGTCATATATCATCATGAATTTTAAATCTTATACAAAGAATTAAAAATTACCAACTTTCTAGATTTGATTTAAGGCACATATATAAGTTGTATAATCATACTAAACACTTAATACGACACACACAAAAGCCTAAAACATTCCCTACCTCCATTTGAGATGAAATCTCAAATCCCCACCAAAATAAATCAGCTCCAAATCCGACGAAACTCCTAGGTTTTGTCGGGGACAATACCACGAACATGAAGCTCAAGGAAGCCCCATCAAAAACACAACTTGACTTCAAACCCAAACTCAAGAAATGGCTAAAACGAGATTCCAATCGGTTGGAATCAAAGGCCTCGCCGAGGGGAACAATAAACACAAGTGCATCACCACTTTTTAATGAAGGGAAGAAGTCCAAAAGAGGAGAGAGAAGATGGCAGCCATGGATGGAGCTTGGACCAGCCATGAGAGAGGAGAGAGAGAGAAAAATGTGATTTTTCTTTCTAAGACCTCCTATTTATAGAAAAACTCAAAAAGTGCCCTGAACGGGCCCCGCCAGGTCCGGAAAAGTGGAAATCATGCAGATGCGCTCAAATGGCAAAACTCTACGAACGAAAAAGATTCAAAATGAGATAATATGAACAATGGAAGAAACAACATCAAAAACTGAGTCCCGAGCAGAGAGTTATGTCCAAAACAAGTTTGGCACAAACTAGGTCAGAAACCCTGAAACTGGAAAACATCATCCAGGAGGAAATTCTAAGAGTCCATGACTCGACGAAATGTGAAAATGAGTCTCGTATGAGGATCCAGGCTCAAAACAAGGCATTGAGTAATAACTTTCATTAATTGCACAATGACCCCTCCAAAAAGTGAAAACTGCGAAACTGCCTCAGAATGAAAATATCTTCCAAAAGATATTTTCTTAGATACCCCTAAAATAAAATATCTTCAAAAGATATTTATGAAAAACACACGAAGAAAAGAAAAAGTTTCCAAAGAACTTTGCATTTATGCCCCTATGGACATCGGGAGCAACCAGAGTACTTTCTCACGAAAGTAAAGATACGTATCTCATAGAAATCATTGAGAATGAAGATACGCGAAGTCAGAAACCAACTCCGAACACAAGAAGTGTGGTTACGCAAACAGAGTGACAAACGAGGAAAAGACGAAATAGGGAAAAAGACAAAAAGTGAATAGTATCGAAAAACGAAAAGTGCGGAACTGACTCGGTCCTCAAAGGAAGTTATCAATCCACAGAAAAGAGTCCTGGAAATCATTCCAGAGCACTCGTGACGACACTAATCAACAAGAAACCAAACTCAGAAGGGAAAAGACAACGGAAAAAAATTTATCCGAAAAATCCGGGTCATTACACAAACTTAGATATTACTAGTCCCTAGCAATGAACTATAAGGAAAAAAAGAAATAAACAACTAAGTAACTATGAGCTAGAAAGCAATAAAAGGATAGCGCCACTTTCGTAGGGAACACGATTGCATTTAGCGTATGCAACAAGCCTTTTAAACCCTTAGGTTACCCCTAATGGATGAGTGAAGTCTTGTGAGGGTTTCTAGAAATGATATCCACAAACATTGAGCTCTTTCTCACAAGAGAGGAACCAATATACAAAACAAGTATTGGGAGAAAACTACCTCAAGTATGTAATTTTTCAACCCTTCCCAAGCAATCTCCCAAAATCTCAACATCAAGCAAACAAGTATGGTCCTCCACACATCAAGAAAAAGATCATACAAATTAAAACAACTCTAGAATTCTTTTTAAGTGAACCGGCATAAAAAATGTTGCTATCTAAGCCAACTAAAGAAATAATCGCATCCTTACCCTCAAACTAGCACACAAATCTAGTACCCATCATTAAAACAAAGAGTGGACCTTTTATTAAAGCTTTATTCATCTAGGTGCGCTTATTCTTTTCACTCAAATATTTTTTTTTTTTTTTTGACTAACCTAGAGGATCAAAGATGGAAGCATGATGCAATGCAGTGATCTATTAAGCTTTCTAGCGATTCATGAGGTTGAGTATTAGGTCAATGACTCCCAAACCAGACGGCTTTAGGGCATTAGGTGTTTAAACACCCCTAAGGACTTACAAGCTCAAATCAACTAGGTTACAAATCAAAATAACCTCCATCTAATCATTTTCCACTTTTCACCTTTTGGGAGAAGTCCTCACTTTTTTATTTGCTTTTGCAACTTCTTTCTTTTTTTTTTTTTTTTTTTTTTTTTTTTTTTTTTTTTTTTTTTTTTTTTCAAGTTATTAACCTAATGTTTGGGCCCTCCACCTTTCGGCATGAGAAATTCAATGCTTGATGAGGCTAGAATCCCGGCTACTTAGTGAAAAGGGTTTGTTATCCACCTTTATCAAGAATGAAAGCTTTCAATGCACTACTAGCTCAACTGGGATATAATCTTTTTTTTTTCTTGAATGGGGGATTCTTTTTTTTTTATTTATTTATTTTTTAAGATAAAATCAAAATAGTACAATTACAAATGGAGGTAAATCTCCATTACATATCAAGGAATGGACATCTTCACTTCCAAAGGGCATCTAATTCAAAACATAAAACAATAAAGATCAAAAACAATCAAAAGACTTGCTAATGCATGTGAGCTTTGTTCTTGAATTCCATAATGTAAATTAGTGTTTCTGATTGACAAAACCAATCCACAATGTGATTAACTCCATTAAACCTTGGAACCTGTATCTACAAAATCTTAAAAATCCCTCCCTAGACCGCTTCAACAAATCAAAAGTTACAAAATAAATGATCATTGGAGTCGTCTCCCTCAAAACAATTATGAAAAATTGATGTAAGAGGCATTCCTCTTTTCTGTAAATTCACAAAGCTCAAATTTTATTATGAAGTATGATAACTACACAAATACTGACCAGAGGCCTGCAATTTTTCCAACATAGTCTAGGTCATTTCATCTTGTGTCCAGTAACTTTATAACTATTCCATGCTGCTTTTAAAGAAAAATTCCCGTGCTTCCATTTAATCTGATCCTATCCAGCATGTATAGTCACTTGCTGAATGATAATCTTCATGTTATCAGAAAATACAGCAGGTATATTCCAATCCCCATTATGTAAAATAGCAACTAAATTTGTTTGCCTATCAATGTCTCAGAATCTAGAAGCTCCAAACATTTGAATTAAAGACTTTGTTTGGCACCAAGGCTCTGTCGAAAATTTAAACTGTCTACCATCCCCAACCTGAAAATTCACATTCTTAAGAATCAGTTCTCCATCCCCCAAAACATGCTTCCGAACAAAAGAATCTTTCATCTTTGGAACCACCATCCAAAAATTTATCTTGTGTAAGTACACAGCTGTCAACCATTTTATCCACAACTTATTCTTCTGCTGAATAAAATCCCAACACATAGTAATCTTTGCTGCAATATCAATATCCCTTATCTTTCTCATGTTAAAACCACCTTCTATTGTAGGTAAAGTTACTTGACTCCACTTTATTTGAGCCATTTTCTTAAGATTTTGCTTGCCACTCCATAGAAAGTGTTTACACCTTCTTTCTAATGCATTTTTAACTTCCCAAGAACCTTAAACCCAAAAATCTAGTGATACAACTAAGAGAACAACACAGATTTAATCAACTCCAGCCTTCCAGCTAAAGATAAATTAATTGTGTTCCAGTGACCAAGTCTTTCATCCACTTTATCAATTAAAGGCTTATAGGCTCCAGTTCTTATAACATTATTTGATAAAGGTAAGCCCAAATATATGAAAGGAAAATTCTCAATAGGAAAATGTAGAATTCTAGAAAGTCTTCTTCTACCTCTCACAGCCTTAGAAAAAAAAATGGAACTTTTCTCCTTATTAACCTGTAACCCAAAAGTCGCCTTAAATAATCCCATAATATTTTCTATAGCTTGAATAGAAGACATATCAGCTTTAACAACCATAACTAGATCATCAGTATAAAATGAATGTGAAATATTCAGACCTTATTTAATCACCCTTTTAGATTTCTTGATTCTTCCATCTTCAATAGCTTTATCAATAAGATTTGAGAAATATTCTGTAACAAAAGAGAACAAGAGAGGAGACAATGGACAGCATTGTCTAAGACCTTTAAAAGCTGAGAAAAAACCTGCTGGGACACCATTACATAAGACCGAGAAATTTATTGTAGTCACACATCTCATAACCCAGCTAATCCATTTCTCGCTGAACGCATGACTATGTAATATTTTTTGAATGAACTCCCACTCCACAGAATCATAAGCTTTCTTGAGATCAATTTTGAGAGCCATGGAAGAATTTCCATTTTTTCTGCCAAACTCTTTAACAAAATCAGAAACTAACAAGAAATTGTCATGCAATCTCCTATTTTTGATGAATGCTGATTGTTCGGGCCCTATCAAAGTTGGAAGCACACTACTCAATCTATTAGCAAGCAACTTAGAGATGATCTTATATATGCTATTACATAGAGCAATAGGTCTGTAATTACTTATTTTATCTCCATGATTACTCTTTGTAATAAGAGTAAGAAAAGTGGCATTTACTCCCTTAGGTAGATTACCATTGTTGAAGAAATACTGCACACCATCCACAACTTGTTGTCCAACAATTCCCTAAAATTTCTGGAAAAATCTAGCAGGGAATCCATCAGGTCCCAGTGCCTTATCTGGATTAAATTGCATTACCACATTCTTAATTTCATCTGTAGAAAAATTATGGTCCAGAATGCTGCAATCATCCTGAGATAATCTCTGTCTGGGATTAACAATCTCTCTGTTACCTATTCCAGTAGCATTATATAACTCATTGTAATATTGCTCTAACCAACTTTTAATTACCTTAGGATTAGAAGAAATTTCACCCGAGGTATTCTCCAAAATAGTAATAGCATTACAGCTTCTCCTTTGTTTCACCACATTATGAAAGAAAGCAGTACATTTGTCTCCCTCTTTAAGCCACTTGATTCTAGACTTTTGAGCCCATGAAATTTCTTCAAGATCTAAAGAATTCTGAAGCCTAACACTAGCAGCCTTCTCTTATTCAATCAAGTCAGTATTTATAGGATCCTGTAGAATCTCCATTTAAACTTTGAATAAATCATCTCTAGCTGCAGAAACCTATTATGTTAAAACCCTCTTCTTGTTATTCCATTCCTTGACAGCATCTTTCATTACTCTCAGCTTTTTCTGCAAGACATGTAAAGGATTCCCTGTAACCACTGATTTCCAAGCTGTAGACACCACCCCCTCCACTTCTTCTTGTAAACACCAAATTTTGAAAAATTTAAAAGGTTTAGGGCCTGCTGAACAACCAAAATTTAAATGAACTGCCATTCCATAATGGTTAGAAAGAGAGGCTGGAGTAAGGGACACTTTAGCATCAGTAAATCTATGTAACCAATCAGAATTAATTAAAACTCTATCGAGTTTAGCATTAATTCTAGCATGGGTCTTCTGTTTGTTGCACCATGACCACTTTCCATTTTTAATAGGCAATTCCTCCATTCTAATATCAAAGATAACCCCATTAAACTCATCAATCAACTTTTGAGAAACCCTCAAACCACCCTTCTTCTCATGGTTAGCCCTAACCATATTCCAGTCACCCAAAGCAATCCAAGGCCCAGCAACTTTAGTTTCATGACACTTGAGAGAATTCCACAATTCTCTTCTTTGTACCACCCTATTAGCAGCATAAACTGTAGAAATAAACACACAATTACTAGAAATTATATGTTTAACTTGCAACAACATTGTTTGAGAATCCTCCTGAAGTAAAACCACATCAAACATGACAGGATTCCATCCAAACCAGATTTTTCCTAAGTAATGTGATCTGTAATTAGCCACCCAAGACCAAGAAGCACAAACTTTTTCTAAATTTTCTTAGCCTTACCCTTATTCACTCTAGTTTCTACCAAGATAGTTAAAGCAAATTTATTATCAAAGATCCATTGCTTAACTTCCTTTCACATTGGAGGTCTATTTAGACCTCTAACATTCCAAGTACCTAACATTGAGAGGAAAAATGCAGTGATCCACTGGTATTTTGCATACCCCTAGTCACTCTGTCAGAAAGAGGGACCTGTAACTTTTTCCTTTGTCAAGATAACTTTCCATTACTATCCAAAATTTTTATACCGCTATCCCCCTTGGTCCTCTCTAAACCATCCACATCTTGTAGCCCCACTGAAGCACCTTGAAGACCCTCTTCTACATCTGCACTATATTTTATAACCTTGGCTATATCATTCTCTTGAGTTTCAACCACTATAACATTAGCCTCTTGAACATTTTCACCTTCTGCTTCTATATCTACACTGTATTGTATAACCGTGGCTGGATCATTCATTTCAACCACTATAAAATTAGCCTCTTGAACATTTTCACCTTTTGCTTCAGCTGCACTTGTATCATTTATTGCAGCCATTTGTAAAACACCCTTCTGTTTTTGGTCTTCCACATCTAATTCCACAAGAGTTTTTGCTATCAACGCTGTATCGTGCATATTCTCTTTAGTAACCACAACTTGAAACAATCATGTCCTTCATTGGTTTGTCCTGTACGACTCTCTCAGAAATTTTTTCAACCACTTGGTTGGCACTATCCAAGTCAATCATTTTTCCCTTTTGGTTGACTACCCACCTTTCCATCTTCTTTTGTGGCTTAGCCTGTATTACCTTTTGAGGACACTGCGCTTCCATGTGATCCACTCTCTTGCGTAAACTACGCAATATGGGTTTCCACTCATATTCCAAACTAATTGTACAATCACATCCATGAATATCAACAACCGTAGTATCAAGCAAGTCTTCCTTAACATCCACTTCCACCATAACCCGTACAAATTGTCCTTTATCACGATGATTCTCCGGGTCATCCATGTAAATTGGAGTAGCAAAAGAAGAACAAATTTTAGAATTTCATTACCACAATGCACCGAGAGATCATAAATCCGTAGCCACACTGGTACTGTCTCTAGCATTTATTTCACCAAATTCACATTTTTTGTCCCACTTTTTCAGTATGATTTGACGACCCTCAAACGTATGAACTCGAGATAACAGAGTCTGTATATCACACACATTCTTAAATCTCACTATAAAGAAACCCTCCTACAGATAAACCAGAGTAAAATCCTTAGACCAGTATTTCGCCACAAATGCTTTGAAAGATGGATAATAAGGTTTTTTTTTCCCATAACATAACCTACCACCGATGTTTTCCAAAACTTAACTTCTTCAGCAATATTTGTATCAGTAATGGTAACCTTCACTCCTCGGCATTCTTTGTGATATGTCAAATTTTCAAAAGGCGATGATGAAGAATTTTTGAAGAAACTACTATATGTAGGTCGTGGGGGATATAATCAAATCTATAGTCAACAAAGCATGTACTCCACAAATGAATGCTAGTGTGTGCCTGTGCTAGTGTAGAATCCTAGAGTGAATCTCAAAACAATCATAAAATCAAGATGATGTGGACCAGAAATGCAAGCAAGATATCAATTTTTTGAAAAATGTACTCCTAAATGGCATCCACAAGGCATACAAGGAGTATTGGACTCTTAAGTCAAGCAATTTTTAAATTCTAAGTATCATGGTCCTCAAAAGATCAAAATCATAGCTCAAATGGATCCCAAATCTTAATCATACAATTAAGTCTCAAACTTAAGTAAAATGCAACAAAGTCACCTAACCCCCAAACTTAGACTACACATTGTCCTCAATGTGCAATAAAAATAATGAAAAACATAGAAAGAATATACCATGGTGGAAAAGACATGAAGCCCGGTAGTGATCTATTGGGGAAAAGTGCACCCCCAAACTTGGAATTGACAACCTACTTGAATAACCACATAAGCAAACTCACATCAAATATCAAATGGGATAAGATAAGTAACTCAAGCATTCTAAGGCAATATAGCACAAGATGAAAGAGAGATATGAGATCAAGCCCAAAAATATAAAAGTAGCATGACTACACATAATGGCACAATGGTGAAACAATTTTTGTATTTTTCATTTTATGAAAGCAAGTATAGACAAAATGCAAGAAATAAAATGCAAAGATGTATAAAAAAAAATGAAAAAGAAAAATAAAGAAGGTAAAATATAATGAAAGAATATGTACAATGCAAGAAATGAAAAACAAAAAGAAAAAAAAAAAGGATACAAGAATAAAATAATGAAAAATAAAAACTCCCTTTTTTTTTTTTTTTTTTTCAATTCTTTTAGACATAACAAGTATGTACACACACAAAAAAATAAAACAAATAAGCATACAAGGAATGAAGATGCAAGGAAATAAAGAATACAAAATTCTTTTATTTTATTTATTTATTTTTTTTAGACATAACAAGTATATACACACACACAAAAATAAAAAAAATAAACATGCAAGGAATGAAAATGCAAGGAAATAAGGAATGCAAAGAATATCTATTTATTTTTTTCTTTATTATTATTATTTTTTTGAAATAGTGCTCGATTGATCAAAATTTACTTCAATTGATCTAGATGGGCCATGATCGATCGAAAACATGAACATTATTGCTCTGGGATCAAAAAATTTCCGACGCAATTCCGATCGATCAAAATTATTTTCAATTGATTGAGACTATTTTCAATTGATCGGAATAAGCGTTGATCGATCGAGAAAGTCTTCAATTGATCAAACTTCCTAGGCACAAAATGTTGAATTTCAAAAAATTTTCAAAGGTAGAAATTTTCTAAGGCCCCAAAATGCTTGAATATGGTCTAAAAACGTGATTTTTGACAATGAAGTGCAATGGAACATATCTAGATGCTGCAAGAAGTAAAAAATAGAAAGAAATGGGAGAAGAATAAAGTTGAAAACTCTACGAATGCTAGTGTTTAACGTCTCTAGCAAGATGTTGGGTTAACTTACTAGTCGAACGAATCAAAAACTGGATATGAAACATCTTTGTTGACCATCTTTTCCATTTTCTCATTTAATGCCTCACTTACAACAAGGAAATCATCCTCCAAACTAATGACTTGAAAAGAAATGAAGGAGAGGATTTTGTTCCTTTCATCCACGGTCTTAAAAATAAAATCAATGATGAGCGGTCTTGCACTTGGCAAGGCAAAGTCTTTCAAAGACTCAATTGGATTAATAAGAAATGCGCTCTCTTCATCCCTTTTTCCTTCCTCAATAATCACTATCTCCTCACCTTCCAAGTTAGCTAAGGAGTCCATTAGAGAGTTCACTTCATTTTTGGAGCTTTCAAGGTCAAAACCACAATCTTTATACATTTCAAAAAGGCATGTCTCAAGAGGGTCTTTGGAAATAATAGAAGGAAGGTTCTCTTCAACAAGTTCCTCCTCCTCCTCTCCTACATCTATAGTGGTCAACATCTCCTCACTTTCTAAAGTAGCAATGGCCAGAATTAAATCATGATCAAAATAAGGAAAGTCCTCATTAATCATGTTGTGCTCTATTGGATTAGCCACTAACTCACTTGCCACTTCTTCCTCTTCATTCTCATCATCCTCATCTATATAAATTGAAGTTTTTGCCATTTTTTCATTTCCATCTTCCTCCTCCTTTTGATGAGAAAGAGTATTTACAATTTGCTCAACTTGAGCTTCGAGCTTAGCTAAGATTTGAGAATGAGAATTAATATCTTGAATTTGTGAATTAAGCCCACCAAGTAGAGCTAACACTTTTTCTTGAAACTTGGGTGAATAAGGTGATGGAGGTGGTTCTTCATAAAATGTTGGGGTAGGGTAATAGTCACAAGGAGGTTTAAAAGAGTGATTAAGTCCATAATAAGATGATGCATGAAATGAATTAGACTCAATCTCATAAGGATTAAAATATGATGGAGGAGCATAAGGTGAAGGGAAGAAATTCCCCCCTAAACCTGGATCAAACAATTCCCCTATTCACAATTAAAATCCAAATGCAAGAAAATATTGGCCTTCACACGGGCCGATGCTTGGACTTAAAATAAAGCAATGAAATTAGCCTCAGCAACAGCTATCACAAGCATACAAAGAAGTGCACAATTAAAATACAAGAGTACCAAGAATTGCTCACAATGGTCCTCAAGCAACCTCAAATTTTAATGTTAGCTTTAAGCTCTAATGATTGCTTCAAGTTCCAAAGTTTACCTTTCTTGTAGTCAAGTACCTAATTGACAAATAATATCTAGAGTAAGAAAAGAATATACAATAGAAAATAAAATAAAAATAGAAGCAATCCAATAAACACTATTGTCTAGTTTAACTCTAACAAAACTGTTAATCCCCAAAAACGGCGCCAAAATTTGACGAGGCCGCTTGTATACGCCAAAATAATGTAGTGAATATGCGGTTCAAGAAAAGCCTTTTAGGTCAAGTTTAAATTTATAAAAACCACTATCACCACTACTACTAATGTAACAAAAGTGATTAGGGATCGTCCCAAGGAATTATACGTGTCGGAATTTAATTTCGATTTTAGTAGATCACAAGATTGCAAAGGAGAGATTGATTGTTTGATTACACTAAAATTTAATTAATTAAAATGCAATTAAAATAAAATAATTTGAGATAGGGATTTAAGAGATGAGAAGTGAGGTCTTGGGGAGCATTGGAATCGCCACCAAGCTCATTCACTAAACCACACACTTTCAACTAATTTGGGTAAAACATTCTTGTGAACAAAATGCAACTACCAATTGCAATATTAAGCATGGCCCATCAAATTCAATAATGAATCGTCTACCTAACTGATAATTAAACTAAGTGTAGCACAACCCATCAATTCTAAGCATGACCCATCAAACTAGTCATAATTGTAGCACACATCAATCTAGAGAATCATGGAATATCAAATCAAGTAAAGATTGTCTACCTACCTACAAACATGAATTAAATTGTAGAACAACCCATCAAGCATAAGAATAATCCATCAAATTAATTGACAAACCCTTTCAATGAATACCATGCATAGCCATTACTAGATCCTTAATTAATCACACATAGACATGCAACCAACATAGAGAAACTAATGTAGAGATCAATTACTAAATAATCACACATAAGACAACATGTAATCACAAAGAGAATCAATAGGAAGAATTAAACCATATGAATCATGTAAGACATAATTCCCAATTTAATCACACATAGACATGTAAATAAACTAGAGAATTAATAGGAAGAATTAAACCATAGAAATCATAGAAATATACCAAGATTCATTTTATTCACAAGGCTATAGCACGAATCACAAGATAAATTCCCCAAAAAGTCAAGAGAAAGGGTTTAATTTACAAGCTTGGGGTTCATCCAAACCCCAACGAGAAACCTAGCCAATCATAGAGGAGGTGGGTGTGACCTTGGAACCTTCAAGGGTAATCCCTAAACATGGATCCATCTTCTTCCTCTTCTTTTTTATTGAATTCTAGAGAGAGAAATTGTGTAGATCTAAAGATGTGTTCTTGGTGCCTCCACTCTTATCTTTTCTTCTAACTCTAATCTCTAACTTTTCTAAAGAAAGAAAATAAAATTACAATCAAAATAAAATTGAAGACAAAAAGATTTATCACAAAATGGTTCAATTCCCCCTTTATAAAAGGTTCTTGGAGTAGTGAACAAGTTAGAAAATAAGCCCTCAAAATATCTAATCCCGTAACTATGTGGTAGGTAGAGTTTGGGCATGTGGGAATAAAACAGCTCGCTGCTAGCACATTTTCGATCAATCGAAGAAATCTTCGATCCATCCAAAATTTCAGTATTTTTGACATTTTTTCGGATTTTTCTGAAATCTTCTAGGAACTTTTGTTTGACTCTAAAAAGGTTGCAATAGACCATTTTTAGCCCGTTTGAACCTTATTGACCTAAAATAGACAAAAACACAAATAAGTACTAAAATGGGAAAATAAAGATAGATGAATGGACTAAAATACCCTTGCTTAGGTGGTAAAATACGTCACATTTGAGCACTCATCAAAAACCTTCACCTCTCAGAGATAAACCTATGCATTATTCAGATGAAGAAAGTAGAGAAATATTACAATGCAATCTCAAATCCTCTGAAGTTAATACTTCTGGTCCTTTAAACTCTGGTCTACTCTCAGATTTTATTCACTCACTTGTTGAAGGCTCAAGGCCTCCTCCACTCAGAGACAAAAACTTGCAAATTCATACTATAGGTGTGGTGATCAATGTAGTAGCTAAATTAATCCATTGTATCTTTTCGAAAGACTTATTCAGCTGGGTTTCAAAAGTTCAGCAACTATGTCCTTCAAAGTTCTTAGATATCACTCTATATATTCACCAATCTCAAGGATGGACAATCTCAGGCCTCCTCCACTAAGAGACAAGGATTTGCAAATTAATACAATAGGTATGGTGTTCAATTTAGCAGCTCCTTGTTCAGAATTCTTTTATATCTTGCTTCAAAGTTTGTTCCTCATCTCCTCTGATACTTCCTAATTGAAAAGTTTCTGGCCTTCAGTTCTTCATTGATATATCTATTCACCTTTTGACTTCTAATGTCAAAAAGGGAGAGAAATGGACTAATAGGTTTTTAACATTTGAAAGTGCAAAAGGGGGCGATTGTTGATTCATGGTTAATCAAGTGTTTTGCACTTTAAATGTGTTATAACATGTGTCTTGTTGATGAGATGGTTCAACACTTACTGGGTAATAAAGCTCATGGTTCTGCAGCACTTAAAGGTTCAGCCCTTAAGGTTTCAGCATTTAAAGGTTCAGCACATAAGGGTTCAGCACTTAAAAGTTCAGCACTTAAAGGTTCAGCACCATACAAGCTGCACTATATGGTTCAGCACTATGTGGTTTAGCATTATATGGTTCAACACTATATGGTTCAGCACTATTTGGTTCGGCACTATATGGTTCAGCTCAACACTATATGGTTCGACACTATATGGTTCGACTCTATACAAGCTGCAACAAAGTTATCTTATATGTCTATTAAAGGTGCAGTGTGTTAAATAGTCATCGTTTATGTGATAAAGCTTTGCATTTTCTGGTGTATTGCATGTGACAGCTAAAAGGGCATTTGTAGAAGGCTTGTATACAAAATGTGCTGTGAAAGTGCTTAGAATATACCTGTGACACGTGGCTATGGTCCATGAAAATATTGTCCTCCAATGATGTTGCAGAACTTAGAGGCTAAGAAAAGACAAAAGTCATTGTGGTCTCACCTGTATGAATTGATTTTACTGATGCACAATGTATCATTATATGGTGAGAATGGTGACAAAATAGCTGAGGTGGTAGACCAGCATTGGTGCATTGCTCTAAAAAATATCTGAATCATTCTTGTTAATGATTGGTGGAAGATGATCAGTGTATTGGAGCTGCTATAATAGGGCTGCTATGTGTGTACTTATATATATGCTGTTATAAGGCCTTTTAGGGTGTGCCTCCCAAAGTGAAAAAAAAATAGTAAGGCTGCAACAGAGAGAGAGAGAGTCCTACTCGAGAGCTGAGAATGAACAACAATTTCAGAGATATTGTATGATGTTTGAGCTTAAATGAATCTCTGAAATTTGCCTAAAGGGAGCACAGTTGAAGTTAAGATGAGTAAGGCTATTAAGAGCTAATATTTTGGTGCAAGAGGTGGCTGAAGCAGCTCAAAACTGCAATGGACATTTCTGAAGCTTGAACAAAATTTGATCACACTTAACTTAGTGATTTACAATAGCTGAAGGTGCCTGAGACTACATATTGAAGCTGGTATTGAATTTCATATCTCGAACCTCTAGTTTTATTTGATTTAATGGTCTAAATCTGTGGAACTGAGCTTAATATGTTTAACCATGCTATACCATGATTGTTTATCATCTGAGCATGCCTAGACTGTTGATTTGAGGCTATCCAAGTTAAGGTTCGGTTTGAGGAATGAGCTGTTCTATGTTAGTACTGTGAACCACCTTAGCTTCAGCATAAAGTAGTTCTTTCAAGGCTGGTTTGAGTACTGAAATTATAATATTTGGTTGTGCTTGTTTTATTATTCTATTGATTATATCTATACAATCAATATACACTTGAGAGAACCAAAATCTAGATTTAGTTGCTGTGAAATACTAGATATACCCTAAAATCAGTGCTGCTGCGGAAACAAACTTCTGAAGTATTCTTTGAATTGAATATTGATATTAACTTGCTTCAAAATGAGAAATGATGATTTGAGCAAGTGTATTATGATGAAATAAATCTGTGGGAACTATACTCAAGAAGGTCCAGCCTCGGACTGACTCTTTTACCTTTCAGAACGGAAAGCTTCAGGTGCAGCTAAACACACCTGCTATGAGTTGTTGTTTTACTGCTGTTTGTGTTGTATTGTTGATTCCTTTTGTTGAACGCTGAGCTAAAGACTATCACTGAGCATGTTTATATTGCTGAAAGAACACCGAGGTTATTCAGTTTGAGGTTTATTTGAAGCGGCATTGAAGGAAGCCTTTCTATTCTTTAAGGCTTGGGCTTTAAGTGAAAACAAGCCTGCTTTGCACTATATTTGTCATACCTTGCTTTATAATTTGTTCTAATGAACTGAGCAATTTTATTTGGCCTATTGAAGAATGGGGTAGTGAGGTTTGAGCAGGTTCTGAAGCGTGGGAGTAGAGATTGCAGAGGTTTGTACTGAACGAAGGGACTACATTGTTGCTGAGTCTATTTATTATTGGTTTATTATGAAATGTCCTAATCTTGCCGAGCCTATTGAAGACATTGTTTTTGCAAGTGTGCTATGATTATATGAAGACATTGGAAAGGGGTTCTTGAAAAAGATATTCTATGAGTTGACTAATTTACCCATTGAAGAGGGTTTAAAGTCTAATTTAGCTGAATTATTGAAGGAACATGCTAATCATTGTCCAATACTTAATTGAGCAAGTTTGCTAAGTTAAATCAAGACTGTGGGATCCTAGTATGAGTATCAGTTGAAGCTGCATTGTGATGAGGGAGATTTATCCTATTGATTGCAAAAGAGAGAAGCTAGGATTGCACTGTGTTCTTTATTCTAGGCTGAGTTCTACATTCTTATCTTGTGGTGCAGCCGAAGTAAATTGTATTTAGTGTGTTTACACTTCATTGTAAATGGTAGTGAGGCTTTACATCCTTACCCCATTTTTTATTAAGTTATTGAGAGCTTTGTGTGTCCAAGCATAGGGGCTGTGGACTGGGGGAGTGCCAGTGTGCACATTGTTTGATCTTATGTGTGTGTAGGTGGAGTGAAATTCAGTGTCTTAGTGAGTACAAGGTGGTTAGAAAGTGGGGCAGCGGAGTGAGTAACTACTTGCATGCCGCAAGTAAAGATGGTGAACTAGTGAGTGTGAATTGGTTGTGAAAGCTAGTGTCAAGTCTGGTGCCTGGATGTGTGCAGAGAGTAGGACAACTGAGTATGTAACAAGATTCATACTACTAGTGAAGGCATTTATAGGCTGAGGCCAAGAACCAAGGGTTTCCCCTATTGATAGGGTTTCCTTGTATATTTTGTGTCCATGTGATTTTCTTGATTGTATTGGTTTATATCTTCTATGTTAAGTATGTTTATACTCAAGTGAAAAAGAAGAATCTACCTAGGACCAATTCAACCCTCCCTTCTTGGTCCAACACTTTTCAATTTCAACCTTTTTCTTGTTTAAGTAATTCTTAGCATTAGAATTTTTTGGTTGATTCACAAAATTTTTCTTTATAATATGAACTCTATTCTTAGCATAAGAACTATAAGCATGAAATTCAGAAAAAGATTCTCTTCTCTTCCTATAGCAAAAATATTGGCTATGCCCATTGCTACCAAAATAAGTGCAATGAATAACAGTAGGTACATAAGGCATATTAGCATGTGATGAATCAACAATCTTAGATTTATTTTCAGGCACATTCAAGTTATTGGGTTTCATAAAAATAGTTTTACCCTTACTACTAGATAAAGTGTAACGACCCTGGATTTTTCAACCTAGTGTGTCACCTATGATGACCCAAAACAGGTCCAAGATGCGGAAGTAGAAGAAGAAAAATGGCCTCAAGGAATATATGTTATCCCTAAGACATCAAGATGACTCTCCGTTAACCCACGGAACTCAAATGAGCCAAGCAAATGAAACAAGAATGCCTAACCCGAAAGGAAATGAACCAAGTGTAAAATGGTCACTTCATACTGAAATGGGTGTTGCCGTGTACAACATTGGAAAGACAACAAAAAATGAACAAAGTTAGACTCAAGAATCGCCTGATTCTGAGTGCAAACGGAAAAGATATGAATGAAAACAAATGGCTTTCTCCGTTTAAGGATTACCACGACCCTATTTCACTAGAACTGGAATAACTCCCACTATAGGTGGAGTTTTGATGAATGGTTGGCACCATTGGAAAGCTAACTTCAAGCTCTTGAACTTAAAATCAAGAATGACCAAATTTGGATCTGAAATGAAAGAGTTATGACCTTCTGAAGTAGAAGTAACAAAACTGACAAAGAAAACCGGAAGGAGAAGGTCCCAGGGGGAATCAGTCGACCGAAATGCAACCATCAGCAGGCCAAAACTCAACCGTCAGTCGGCCGAACCCCAATCATCAGCCGGCTGAAACAAGGTTTTTCCTAAAAAGCCTACTGGAATGGAGTCTCGAGACTCGTCGGTCAACCGATAGGCTCCATCAGCCGGCCGACACATCTGCTGTAGCTATAAAAAGCTACTGCAATGTGTGAAAATGGTGCTAGGTTCATCTCTATGGTTTTATGTGCATCCAACATGATTTGAACAAGTTTTAAAACACTTTCTAGGCCCGTTCAAACATCTAAAACAAGCCAAAGCGAGGAGGAACTCAAAATGACACCCCATAGATGAATTTTTCATGAAAATTCAAAAAATCACCCAAAAATAGGTCAAAAGTTGAAACTCAAGAGTTTTGTGCAATGTGGACATGCACGAAAACGTAAAAAGACATTGAGGATGCGTTCCGATTGTCTACGGCCTCAAAATGTCAAGAATGCAAAACATAACCTCTCAACGGCCAAAAATGCTATAAATGAAACCACAGTGAAACCTAGAATGAAATGGTGTTTGGCCCTTGGCCACACCTCATACATGATCATGGAAACCCTATGAAAGAAAAAGAATGGAATTCCCACACCCGATGCAAAAGTTATGAAGCAAAGACTAGTGATTTTTCAATATTTTCATAGTTAACCTTGAAAATAAAAGTGCATAGAGTACAAGATACATGTCATTGGCCTCTGGTCTCATCTTATACATGTTGAATACAATGAAAAGAGTGTACTTACGCATACTTTACATAAATGGAATCAAAGAATACAAGTTTGAACATGTAGTGCTACAAAAAGGCATTTCATGCTAACATTTCCATGAAATGGAAACTTCAAGCTAGAAGCCATCCCAATGTACGACAAGCATCACGAACTAAGTCTTCGTACCTGAAACAGCCCCCCAGTAACTTTGGGGTGAGTAAACAAGTTTACTCGTGGAGAATGAGCATGTATCGACTCGATTTCTTTCAGATTTTTAGACTTACATGATACAGTTCAAAAGGGTCATACCACCTAACGTCTACGTCAAGATGAGACTCAGGGAGCTAAGCTACCATAGGGTAAAAGCAACAAGAATCATGATATATCTACATATATGAAGCAAGTCAAGATTGGGATAATCCAAAGAACATGACAAGAAGGATGCTTGAGTACAGATCAACTTGAATTGTATTTTTAATACAATTAAACAAGGTTTGGAATAATCCATACAACACGACAAAAAAGTACTAGAATACAAGTATCACATTATTAATAGAATTGAACAAGGTTTGGAACATACCAATTAACACAATAAGAAGTATACTCGAATACAAGTTAACACGAATTACATTATCAATGCAATTAACATGGTTGGAGCATTCCAATTAATGCGATAGAAGCAATACACGAAATCAAGAACAAGACATAATATCTGTGCAATTAAACAAGAATGGAACATTCCATGAAACACGAAAGAGTTATACATGAATCAAGAACAAGACATAATATCTTTGCAAGGAAACAAGATTGGAGCATTTCACATACACGACAAGTTTAAATCTTCAAGGAATAGCAACTTGAAATTTAAAGAGTGAAATAAACCAATGTGGAAACTCGGATATCGTCCGGATTAAAATCGTACTCTTGAGATCACTTTAGGGCTACTAACCCATGGGTACCTTTCCCCTAGTGTGCACTATAGTGTAGAAGGACATTCCCCCGTACTAGAACCAAGTCCTAGCCATGTCAATTCTTGATTGATATCCCAAGTCCTAAAATTAACAAGTTGTGCAAGTCAAGATTATATCAAAATACAAGAAATACATTAACCACGTTTCATACACAAACAAGATTTTGGAACACACAAGTCATGCCCTAAGTTCATCAACTATAATGGCATGTGAAAAGTCAAGAAATCATAATATACATCTATATAGACTATAACCAAGATATATAACACATGAAAACTATTGAAGTAAATATACCACAAGTATAAGATACATGATTCAATTACTCACTAAACAATACATGTGTAATTAAACCATTCCAAGACAAAGATGCATGTTCATTAAGTACATTAATAAAACCTAGATACAAGGAGTCACGATGCTTGATAAAAGATGAAAGTACATGAAATACAAGTCCAATTCATGAGTTTAACTCGAGTTCAATCAAAGCATAATTAACGCGATGGAAGCATATAAGGTAATTTAATCTACTTAAGGGATTAAATTGTCAAGATTACAAGGCAATTCAAGGGTCATGTCAAAGGCAAGTTCAATGTCAAGTTGCAAGTTCATTTCATACATGACACGACCATGTGAATTTAATTCCATACAAAGGAAATAAATAAATACAAGTTTCAAAACTTATCCGGTTATTCTCAAATTGATACACGTGAGGGATCTTGTCAAGGAAAGCATGATTACCAAGTTAGAAACTTAATCAAGACCAAGAAGCTATTGAATGGATTTTAATTATTTCATTTAATTAAAATCTCTAGGTTTTGAAATTCATCTAAATGATCTCAAATTTATATATGTTATACAACATGTCAAGACTTGATTCAAAAACATGATACAAGTGAATTCTAAGCAAGACACGGCCATGAGTATTAAACTTTAATACTAGAAAAATAATAAATGAGAAATTTCAAAACTTAATCAAATATTCTAGATTTAATATATGTGAAACTATATGACATACATATCAAGAATATCAAGTCGGAATTCAAACGGAGTGAATAGTACGCATGGAATAAATTAATTAATCAATTAATTAAATATTCTCTAGATTTTAAAATACCTCCGATTACTCTCAAATTCACCAATGTTGAAGAGCATGCTAGGGCCTAATATAATATGCTAACACACATTGATTTCAAGCTAGTTAAGGCCACATGATTCAATATTTTATTCAAGATAAATATTAAATAAAATCTTCATTACTTGTCCAAATGATCTAGATTTAATATATGTCAATCAACATATCAAGGGGTAATATTCTATTATGCCACATGTTTAAACAAAACTATGAGCAACCGGGAAAATCAAATCTCATACTAGAAAATAAATAATCAAAAGTTCTAGATTTAATATCCTAGCATGTAAATAAGTTGTATATCCATCATAAACACGCAATATAACAAGAAAATAAATTATAACACCCCCTACCTCGATTTGAGATGAAAATCTCAAAAGCTTACCGAAAGAAAAGTACTCTGAATCCGACGACACCGAAGGGTTTTGTCAGGGACAACACGATGAACAAGAATCCCAAGGAAGCCCCATGAAAATCATAACTTAACTTCAAACCCAAACTCAAGAAATGGTCAGAAATGGATTCTAATAAGGGGGAAAGGTGCGCAACATCAAGACAAACACAAAATGCGAAGACACTATGACTTTTTAACAAAGGGAATGAGGTTTACTTGAGAGAAGAAGGGTGGCAGCCCCCTTGGGCAGCCATGGATGCTTCTGGTCGTGCTTGAAGAGAGGAGGAGATAGCTTTTTAATTTTATAACCTCCTATTTATAGAAAATATCAAAAAGTGCCCCGAAAGGGCCCTACCAGGTCCAGAAAAGTGGAATTTGAGCAAACGCACTCAAACGGCAAAACTTTGTGAACAAAAAAGATTTAAAATGATAAAATATGAACAACGGAAGAAACGGCATTGAAAAATGAGTCCCGAGTAGAGAGATATGCCCCGAAAAAGTTCGGCTGCAACTAAGTCCAAAAACTCTGAAACTGGAGAAGAATGGCCAGAACGGAATTCTAAGAGTACACGACTCAACGAAATGTGAAAATGAATCCCGTACGAGGATCCAGGCTCTAGATGAGGTATTTTTGCAATAACTTTCTTTAATTGCACAATGGCCCTTACAAAAAGGGTTAACTGCGAAACTGCCCTAGAATGAAAATATCTTCCAAAAGATATTTTCTTAGATGCCCCAAAAATAAAATATCTTCAAAGATATTTACGAAAAACACCCCAAGAAAAGAAAAATATTTTGAAGAATTGTGCATTCATGCCTCTATGGACACCGGGAGCAACCAGAGTACTTTCTTGCAAAAGTAAATATATATATTTTGAGGAAACCACTGAAGATGAAGACACATGAAGTCAAAAACCAACTATGAGCACGAAAAGTGAGGTTGTGCCAAAAACTAACAAATGGAGAAAAGACCGAATAGGGAAAAAGACGAAGCAGGGAAAAGGACGAAAAGTATATAGTGTCTGAAAAGTGAAAATGTGGAAATGACTCGGTCCTCAAAGAAAGTTGTCAATCTAAACGAAAGAGTCTCAGAAACCATTTTTGAGCACTCGAGATGACACTAAACGGCGAGAAACAGGACTCAGAAAGGAAAATTAAACAGAAAAAATTTATCCGTAAAATTTCAGGAAAAAGAAAAGGAAGGAAAATGACCGGGTCATTACATAAAGTCTCATTAAAACCTAAGCTAGTTTTGTCATTCACATTTTTACCAACATTAATCATCTCATCAAGTTTAATCTGCCCAGAAGTAAATCCAATCAATTTTTTCTTATGACTTTTTCAATTCAATTTCAAGAAATTTCAATTTAGAAACAAGAGATTCTTTTGCTAAATTAACTTGATTTACCTCACCTTCTAGGAATCTTACCTTTCTATGAATATCTTGAAGCTCCTTTTTTTTTTGTTCACTTTCCTTTTTTAGAGCATCTCTTCGCTTCTCAAATTCTTTTAATTCTCTACCATGATTATTGAAGCCTTTCTTTGTTTGAACATATGCAACATACAATTCATTAAAGGCTTTATCATAATTCTCCTTTGTTGCTTCCTTGTAACAATTTTTATCATTAGGTTTTGCAATGTCCTCAAAATCCAAGTCATCTGTATCAGACAAAGAAAATCTTTTAGAAGTATCATTATTCACAATAGTAGCAAAAGCAAAAGGATTATCAATATCACAAGAAGAATCATCATAAAAAAAAGAAGCATAATTATCCTTAGAAACTGAAACTTTTATTGCGTTACCCTTCTTTTTGTCTTTGGACTCTTTCCTAACAACAAAGCTATTTTTAGGACTAGGACAAACTGTTGATGTATGACCTATACTACCACATGTCCAACATTTAATCTTAGTTCCTTTAGACTCATCTTCTCTCCTTTTATCTTGTCTCTCACTTCCCTTAGATGAAAACTCTCTATTCCTAAACCTTGACTCTCCCCCTTTTTTATATGCATTCATCATTTCAGATTTGATCAAATTTCTGAATTTCCTAGTGATGAGAGCAATTTCTTCATCAGACTCACTATCATACCTAACCTCAAACTTGGAAGATTCAGACTTTGAAGCTTTTAGGGCTAAGTCTGTAGGTTTTTGGGAATTTTGATAGTACTTCATCTCATAGTTCTTAATATAACCTACAACCTCATCAACTTACATGGTAGTGATGTTTTCAGTTGCTTGCAGTGTTTCAACTTTGATTCTGAACCTTTTAGGCAAAGACCTAAGAATTCTCTTGCTAATCTTCTTATCAGTCACTTTCTTGCCTTGGTTTCAAAGGCCAGACACAATATGATTAAGTTTCATGTAAAACTCATAAAATGTTTCATCTTTTTACATCTTACAATTTTCAAATTGAAACACAAGCATCACAATCTTTTAAGATTTGACTTCATCTATACCCTCATGGGTAAGTTGAAGTATATCCCATGACTTCTTTATAATTTTACAATGAGCAACACGAGCTAACTCAGATTGGACAACAGATTTGAATAAAGAAAACAAAGCTTTGGTGTTTCCTTCTTTCTGACTGTAGGTTTTTTATAACCTTTTTCAATTACAGCCCAAAAATATTTACCTTGAGCCATACGGAAAGCTGTCATGTTAGGTTTCCAAAAATCATAGTTATCACCATCAAACAAAGGAGTACGTTGAATAGGTCCACCTTCCTTAAGAACACTATCTATACCAAATTTTGTAAACAAAAATAGAGATTTTTTTTATTAAAAAAAACATTCCACAAGGAACAACTCAATGTATAGAGGACGGCTCTAATACCACTTGTGGAGAGTTTGTACGCAGCGGAATGATTGTGGAATAATATGGATAAATAATCTGGAGAAGATAGCAAATAGATTTAATTGCTCCTTTATCCAATTTTTACTTATTTTAATTTTATCGAAATAAAAGTAAAATTAAATCACAAAGAAAAAATAAAGTGTAATGACCCGATCATTTTCATTCCTTTTCTTTTTGCTCAAATTTTACGGATAAATTTTTTTCCGTTGTCTTTTCACTTCTGTGTTTGGTTTTCCGTCACTTAGTGTCATATCGAGTGCTCGAAAATGATTTTTGAGACTTTTTTCTTGGGATTGATAACTTCCTTTAAGGATCGATTCATTTCTGCATTTTTCATTTTTCATCACTATCAGTTTTTGTCTTTTCTCGGTTTCCTTTTTCGTTGCATAACCTTACTTTTTGCCCTCGGATTTGACTCCAGCTTTGCATGCATCCATGATATTTAATTTCTATGATATCTACATTTTTACTTTTGTATAAAAGCATGCTAAATGTTTACTTTTCTTGTAAAGGGCATGGATGTATAACTTTTGGTAATTTTCTTAAACTTTTAGGGTTTTAGTGTAATTATGAAAAATAATTATTTTTCATCTTAGGGAACTTTTTGCAATTAAATTTGAAAGATATTTTCAAAAAGGACCTTTTTGTAATTTTTGAAAAGTGTGACAAGTGTCACACTCGTATGGAACCACTTATTGACATTTTAGTGGTACCATTTGGAAGCTTAATCTCTTGACAAATGGAGGGTGGAGATTCACCCATTTGTTGACCTAGGATTGGACCACTTGTTGGCTTGGATGAGTGATAAGTGTATGCTCCAAATTAAGTCTTGCAATTATTTTTGGGCCACTTTGGGATTATGGTTTTAAAGAAGGGTTTTTGTGCAATTGACCAAGACTTGTGTGTGTTGACTATGGTGTAGGATCACATAGTGAGTGGAGGATTTCTATTTCCTCCACTCACACTTTATCGTATTGTATCATCATCTTCCTCACCACAAAACCTAGCCACCATTAGAGAAGCTTGATGCTTAGGCTTTGAAGGTGATTTTTGAGGCCCTTCCACTCACCTTAGACCATAAAGCTTGGAATACTTTTTGTTCCCCTCATCCTCCTCTACATAACCCTTGAAGGGTTTGCCATTTTATGTTGATTTGCCTTGGATTCCAGAGAGACACTTCTTTAGTGAGGTAGGGAATGATTTATTATTATTATTTTTGATGTGTATACCATGTTTTGTATGAAATCGAGGATTTAATTTAATTATTCATTAGTTAAAAATTAATTCACATGGTTGTATATGATGAAGAATTAATTAAGGATTTGATATTTGATTAGGCCTTATCTTAATCTATGTTATATATTAATTTGAGAAATTTTGGAGTTGTTTTGAAATCTAGAGATTTATTTAAATTTTACGTAATTAAATTCTATTTAATTACTCCATTGATGTAATTAAGTTTTGACTTGATATTAGTGATGATCATGATTTAATCTTTGTTATATATTAAATTGGAAGGATTTGAAGATGTCTTGAAATCTAGAGATTTGATTATTTTTATTTAATTAAATTCTATTCAACTATTCCAATGATGTAATTAAACTTTTAAGTTGATATTAGTGATTATCTTGACATGCTGTTTAACATATATTAAATTTGGAATATTTGGATGAATGTTGAAATATAGAGAATTTAATTATTTGTATTTAATTAAATTATGTTTTTTCTACTCATGGCTTAAATTAAAGTATTGATATGATATATGTAATGACCACGATATGATTTTTGACATGTATTAATTTGAAGCCATTTGGAATTGATTTGGAATCTAGAGAATTTAATTGTTTTTATTTAATTAAATTCTATTTAATTGCTCCATAGATTTAATTGTGTTTTGGAAATTGTTTCTATGTTTAAATCATGGACTTGGACTTGTTTTATATTCACTTGGTTACATTTTGAGCATTGGATAACATAGTTGTTATATTTATATTCATGAGAATATGTTTTCCTTATTGAATATATCATTGTCTTGTGTAATGAGTTGCACATTTTGTATTTGACATCTTTCATGCCATAATAGTTGTGGACTTAGAGAATGTATTGTATGCGTTTCCAAATTTGATTATGCATGGTAGATAGTTGATTATCTTGTATATACGTGTTGATATATATGTTATTGTACAACTTGTTGATTTTGGAAACTTGGGAATGTCGTTGGTTGACTAAGGCTATAACATAGTTCTAGTATGGGGGATTGTCCCTCTACAAGTCTAGTGCGCATATAGGGAGGTTACCCGTGGGCTAGTAACCCTAAAGTAACTATGGTGTCAGTCTGATCTGGCGTGACGTTCAAGTATTCACTTTGTTTGATTTCATTCTTTATTTCAAGTTGATGGCTGTGAGAATCTATATCTTGTTGTTTCGTTTAACATGCTTCTACGTTGTTTGAATTACATGTATAACATGATTTATGCTAGGAATGATTTAAGGTAGCTTAGGATGCTCCCTGAGTCTAACCTTGACATAGACATTAAGTGGCATGACCCTTTTGAGTTGCTTCATGTAAATGTAAAAATCTACAAGAAATCGGGTCGATGCATGCTTATTCCCTACGAGTAAACTTGTCTACTCACCCCAAAGTTACTAGGAGTTTTGTTCAGGTACTAAGACAAGGTTCGTGATGTTAATCATTGCTTGGATAATTGTAGACTTGAAGATTTTAATTCTTGTAAAGGTTGGCTTGAAATGCCACTTGTAGCTTTATTTGTTAAAATGTGTGTATTTGATTCCATTTATGTAATGTGTACATATGTACGCTTTATGCAATGTATTTGACTTGTATGTAATGAGGCCAAGGGCCAAAGACACTTATGTGATATGTATGCAAATTTTTAACTTCATTGTTGTTTATGGAAGTTAGGAGATTTCATGCATTGAAGGGTCATATTTTACATACAATATGCCATGAGGCTGTAGCCCATTGTAGTACGTCTACTTTATCATATTACGTATGCTTGCATGTTCACTTTGGCACACAATACCCTTTTTGATGAAACAAAAACTTAAGGTTGCATTTTTTTGAGTTTTTATCCTATTCTATTCCAGGGGCATTTCGGGTATTTGACAATGTGTTTTTTTCATTTTTCCTCACTTCATTGGGTAGAAAACTCGATTTCGGAGGGGGTTTCTTCTTTGTGTTTTTCCAGAAAACGTCATCTTGGCCCTCAAAAACCCATTTTTTTTTCAAAAAATCCTTGCCGCCAAGTTTTTGCTGATTTTTAATACAAGTGTACTTGGTACTATTCATCGACTTTTTTTTTGAAAAGTGTGACGATCGATCCGAAACTTCCAGGGGTCTTGTGGGTGTATTTTAAGATTGCATTATCAATTTAGGCAATTTAAAAACCTCTCGAAGCCCCATTTCCTTTCCTTGGGCAGCAACTCAGAAGGATTTTTACCCTCTTGACCTGATTTTCTTGGGGGCATTTTGGGCATTTTACAATGCATTTTTTTTGTTTCTTTCATATTTCCAGGTAGAAAACTTGATTTTAGGGGGTTTTCTTCTTTAGTTTTTCCAAAAAAAGTCCGTTTAGATGCCCTTTTTACTCTCAGTTGCAGCAGTAATGGCTCGGCAGCATTGTAGCTGTCATGACCCTCTTTTTGTTTTTAACCTTTCTCCCTCGTCTGGACTCCAAATCGAGTAAAATTTTTTTTGAACTTGACTATTTTTTTGCTGTCTTTCCAACGGTGTGCTTGGTTACACCCGAATCATCTTGGATAATTACCAGTTTATCCTTTTTGCTTTGTATGTCCGTTTTTCGTTGTTTTATCGTTTTTCCTTCGTCCGAACTCCGAATCATGCGATTCTTAAGTCCATCTTGATTAATCTTTCGTTATATTTCCATTGGTGTGCTCAGTAGTACCCGAATCTATATTTTCATAAATGACCATTTTGCCCTTGGGGCTATTTTTGTTCGATTTTCTTGTAATTCGCTTCCGCTACTTTCTTTTGAGTTCCGTGACTTCACGGGAAGTCATGGATGTGTCTCGAGAATAATATACATTCTAGGGACATCATTTTCATGTAAAATGACTATTTTGCCCCTGCGGGCTTATTTGTCATATTTTAGATCTTTTACTTCTGCGTCGGTTCTCATTGAGTTCCACAACCTCATGGAAGGTCATCAAAGTGTCTTAGAGGTATGTTGTACCTTGGGAGACCATTGTCTTGTTTCTTGCTTCCGCATTCTAGATTCGTTATCGGATCTACGTTCAGTTCATCACAAGACGCGCTGGCCTAAAAACTAGGGTCGTCACATAAAGTGCAAGTAAAGTAAATAGAGTTTGAGATATGACACTAGGATTTTAGCGATGAAACCCCAATTGGTAGAATAAACCAATTGTAACAGGAAAAACCTCGTTGGACTTTGCAATTCTGAGATAAACAATCCACTATGTTTGAAGCAAAGTATAGCAAACTTGGACTCAATCTTACACCCTATCGTTCTATCAAAAACTAATTGCTGACAATCCCTGGCTTTGTGATTCCCTGTCCAACAGCTCTCAACCTCTGGCTTACTCTCGATCTCTGTAGAAGAGTTACAGGTAAATCAGACAACACTCCATGAATGCTCTGACCCCTTTAAAGTGTGATTGTTTCACCCCTTTTCTTCTAGATTTGAATTTGACGAAGAACAAATGAACTCTACTTTTCAAAATTTCTAAATCTTTAATTATGCTCCAATTCCGATGCGATAGCAATTCCGATGAGATAGAGAACAACACTCCTAAATCACTCTTGTGTTTATGTGTGTGCACTTAAAAATAAAATTAGAAAAATCAGATTGATTTTCTGAATGAATAAAAATATTTCTCAAAGATGGCTTTCTAATAAGATCTGAATTTTGTATGCAAAAGTCGTGTATAAAAATATCTTTCTAAAGGGTTTCTCAAAATATAGAATTGCTGGTCCTTAAAGCCATGAATAAACCTATGTGTAAGACAATGTGATGACCCTGGTTTTTAGGCCAGCGTGTCCTGTGATGAACCGTAAGGATGATCCGAAAACGGATCCGAATGCGGAAGCAAAAACAGAAAACAAGATTTTAAGAAGTCAAAGTGATCTTCCATGAGGTCGTGGAACTCAATGAGAACTGATGCAGAAGTAAAAGGTCAGAAATATGAAAAATAAGCCCTTACAAAGGGTAAAATAGTCCTTTCAGATATAATTAGATGTAACCGTGAATACCGTTGGATAGACAAGCAAAAACTAATAAACTTAGACTCAAAAATCACTTGATTTGGAGTCGTGACGAAGAAGATATGAAGCCTCAAAGTTTCAAAAAATTAGACTTATTTTTCGGGTTCAAAAATCTGGGTAGGAATAGTGTTTTGACAGAAAGCTCCAATTAAATTTTTTTTTCCAGAACCGAGGCTAAAAACGGACCCCTAAACAAGTTTTTCTGGAAAAATACAAAGAAGAAACCCCCTTAAAATCACGTTTTCTACCCGACTACGCAGAAGAAAAAAAAAAAAAAACGATGTAAAGTCCCTAAAATGCCCCTTGAACAGCCTAGGTCAAGATGGATCCAAAAAGCTGCTACAAACATTTTTTCCAGAAACAGCCAGAACAGAGAGTAAAAACGGGCTAGTAGATGAATTTTTCTGGAAAAACACAAAGAAGAAACCCCCCTCAAAATTGAATTTTCTACGTGGCTTGCGAGAGAATTCAAAAAATATGCAATGTAGAATTCCTGAAATGCCCCTCCATGAAATCTGGTCATGGAGGTCCAAAAAGCTGCTAAAAAAAAACAGAAAAGCTGAACTTTGCGATCGATTTTCGGCACCAAGACGACTTTTTCTGGAAAAACACAAAAAAACCCCCTCCCCCTAAAATCACGTTTTCTATTCAACCATGTTGAAAGAAGGAAATAAAACTGATGTGAAAGGTCCAGAACGCCCATAGATCAGATTATGCAAAAAAAGTGCGAAATGAATTCACAAGAGGCTCAAAACACAAACGATAAGGTTTTGCCCGGAAACGACCATGCACGCAAACGTAACTTACCTATTTGGACGTGCTACAATGGTCCACGACATAAAAACATAGCCGATGCAAAATCCAACCCCCCAACGGGCAAAAAGGCAAAAATGGACTTATAATGGAAAACATGGAATCCAAAAATGTAAAATGGAGTCAAATGACAGTTTGGCCCTTGGCCATTCTTCATACAAGATTAATAAGACCCTATGAAAGAATGAAAATGGAATTCCCACACCCGATGCAACCATGGTGAAGCAATGACTTGCGATTTTTCAAAATTTTCACAATATTTCATGAAGTTAAAAAGTTATATAGAATACAATACACATGTCATTGGCCTCCGGCCTCATCTCATACATGTCAAATACATTGAAAGGAGTGCACTTATGTACACATTACATACACGGAATCAAATATACATATTTTGACATACGTCAACAAAATGACATTTCATGCTAACATTTGCATGAAATAGAAACTTGAAAGCTACACGACATCCAAGGAATGCTAGGCTTCACGAACCAAGTCTTCGTACCTGAAATATGCCCCAGTATCGTAGGAGTGAGTAACATAAAGCTACTCTTATGAGATGAGCATGCATCGACCAAGCATTTTACAAATTTATCACCTTATGGTGAAACATGTTAAATGGGCTCATGCCACCTAACGTCTATGTCCAAGTGAGACTCGGGGAGTATCCTAAGCGACCTTAGAGTCTAAGCAACAAGAATCATGATATACATACGTGTATGAAACGAATCATGGTTGGGATAATCCAAAGAACACGACAAGAAGAATGCTTGAGCATAGATTAACATGAATTGCATTTTCAATACAATTGAACTAGGTCTAGAGTAATCCATACAACAAGACAAAAGCATATTTGAATATAAGTTAACAAGAATCACATTATCTATGTAATTCAACAACAAAAGAGCATGTTATACAATGCGACAAGGTTTAAGTTCTCAAAGCCATCAACTTAGAATCTAAAACACAAAATAACAGTAGTGGTTCATGCCACCTAACGTCTATGTTATAAATGAATCAATAGGATCAATCCTAAGCTTTATTAGAACGTCAAAACACGATTTTCAATATCGATGCAATTTTACCAACAATGGAACTTCCAATACAACGCATAAAGCACAATTTCGCAAAGTTAACATCCTGTAACATAAAATGGAACGACAAATAAGAAACAACAAGTTACAACATCATCTAGTTATCAACTTGTAAATGAAATGCGAAATCAAACAAAGTGGATACTCGGACATCATGCCGGATCAGACCAACGACATAGTTATTTTAGGGTTACTAGCCCATGGGTAACCACCCTATGTGCGCATTAGACCATATAGAGGGACTATTCCCCGTACTAGAACCACGTCCTAGCCATAGTCAAACAACGACATCCCCAAGTTTCCAAAATCAACAAGTTGTGCAACAACGCATATATCAACATGAATATGCAAGATAATCAACTATCTACCAAGCACAACCAAATTTTGAAACATATACAGTACATGCATTAAGTCCACAACTAATATGATGTGATGAATGTCGAATCTTCAGTGTGCGATTCGTTACACGCTATGCATGAATGATGTTAAATACAAAATGTACAAATCATTACACAAGGCAATAGTATATTCAATAAGGAAAACATATTCTCATGAGTATAAACATAGCAACTATGTTATCCAATGCTCAAAACATAACCAAATGAATATACAACAAGTCCATGTCCAGGATTTTGATATAGAAACGACTTTCAAACACAATTAAATCCATGGCTCAATTCGATAGAATTTAATTAAATAAAAATAATTAAATTCCCTAGATTCTAATTCAATTCCAAATAACCTCAAATTAATACATACTAAAGAACATGGCAAAGTCATCACCTTTATCCATTCTAAAACTCAATTAGGTTATTGGAACAATAAAGCAGAACTCTAATTAAATCATACTAATTTAATTACCAAGGTTCTAAAGCAACTTCAAATGGTCCACAATTAATAAATACTAGTAAACAAGTCATGGCCAATATAAACATCAAGTTAAAACCTTAAGCTAATGGGACCACAAAATAGATTTTAATTAATTCTTTTAATTAAAATCTCTAGATTTTCAAACTTAACCAAATGCTCTCAAATTAATCTATGTTGGAAAGCATGCCAAAAACTAATGTAATATCACATTACAAGTTTATTTCATTCAATTTAAGACCATGTGAATTAAACTTTCACTAAAGTTAAATATAAATTAAAAGTTACAATTCTCATGCAATTAATCCCAATTTAATATATGTGAACAACTATACCTAAGTTTAATTTTCTAGCATGCCACAATTCAATTCCAAGTTGTATATCACCATGAGGATTAAATCTTAAACAAGGAAATTAATTAAAACCTTTCACCGAATATTCTAAATCAAATATATGTGAAGCTATATGGCATGTAGATTAAGAATATCAAGTTGAAATTCAAATGGAGTGAATAGTGCACTCGGGGCAAATTAATTAATCAAATTAATTAATAATTACAAATTTTCAAAACACCTCCAATTACTTTCAAATTCAACTATGTTGAAGAGCATGCTAAGGCCTAATATAATATGCTAACACATATTAATTTCAAGCTAGTTAAGGCCATGTGAATTAATCTTTCACCTAAGATAAATATTAAATAAAATCTTTAATATCTATTCAAATGTTCCAATTTTAATACACGACAATGAGCATATCAAGGGGCAATATAAAATCATGCTACATGTTTAAACCAAGTCATGAGCAACTGAAAAAATTAGATCCCGTACAAGAAAAATAAATAATAAAATCTCTAGATTTTATATTTAATCATGCAAACAAGTAGTATAAGCATGACAAACATGCTATATAACAAGAATTTTAACCTAGAGCATCCCCTACCTCAATTTGAGATGAAAATCCCGAAGGCCCACCAAAATAAAAGTGCTCCGAATTCGACGATACCGAGAGGTTTTGTCGGGGACAACACCGTGAACAAGAATCCGCAAGAAGCCCCATGAGAATCTCAACTTGACTCCAAACCCGAACTCAAAAAATCGTCAGAAATGGATTCTAAGAAGGGCAAAAGATAGAGCACGTCGAGGGAAGTAACGAATGCTAAGGCCGAAGGATTTCTACAAAGGAAATCAAGTGGAGGAGAAGAAAGAGTGAAGGCTGCCCCTTGGGCTCCCATGGCTTCCAGCCAAGAGGAGGAAGAAGGTCTGAAAATCTGATTTTAAAAATTAGGGCAACCTATTTATAGAAATCTCAAAAAATGCCCCGAAAGGTCCCCGCCAGGTTCGGAAAAGTGAATTTTGAGCAAACGCGCTCAAACGGCAAAACTCTTTGAACAAAAAAGATTTAAAATAAGAAAATATTAACAATGGAAGAAACGGCGTCGTAAACCGAGTCTCGAGTAGAAAGTTATGCCCTGAACAAGTTCGGCGGCAACCGGGTCCAAAAACTTTGAAACTGGAGAAAAATGACCAGAATGGAATTCTATGAATTTACTAGTCAACAAAAAGTGAAAATGAATCTTGTATAAGGATCCAGGCTCTAGACGAGACATTTTGCAATAACTTTCGTTAATTGCACAATGGCCCCTACAAAAAGGGTTAACTGCGAAACTGCCCCAAAATGAAAATATCTTCCAAAAGATATTTTCTTAGATGCCCCTGAAATAAAATATCTTCAAAAGATATTTATGAAAAACACCCCAAGAAATGAAATTAATTCCAAAGATTTATGCATCCATGCCCCTATAGGCACCGGGAGCAACAAGAGTACTTTCTTGCAAAAGTAAAGATACGTATTTCGTGGAAACCACTCACGATAAGGATATGTGAAGTCAAAAACCAACTCTGAGCTTGAAAAGTGAGGTTGTGCCAAAAACTAACAAACAAAGATAAGACGAAATAGGGAAAAGGACGAAATAGCGCATAGTGTCGAAAAACGAAAAATATGAAAATGACTCGGTACTCAAAGGAAGTTGTCAATCCACGGAAAAGAGTCTCAGGAATCAATTCCGAGCACTCGAGATGACACTAAGCGACATGAAACAGAGCTCAGAAAAGAAAATTAAACGAAAAAAATTTATTCGTAAAATTTCAGGAAAAAGGAAAGGAAGGCAAATGATCGGTTCGTTACAACCTACCCTCCTTAAAGAAATTTCGTCCCCGAAATTAGGAACATACCTGAGAGAACAGAATAATTACCGAACAGAAGGTCAAATCAAAGGACAGCTTACAACGCACTAAAGGACAAATCCTGAAGTCTAAAGATCAACTGAAGGAACGTGAAACCATGAACTGAGACAACACCTCATACGAATCGGCACGTTAACTCAACGTCAACCACCGAGAGAATCCCAAGAAAACAAAATGTCAAACGCAGTGAAAGAAGAAAGTGGCAAGGAAGTACGAATAGTGACCAGAACCCGCCCACGCTTACTCGTCAGCAAGGTAGCATGACGGTATAAGGCACTAGTTCATAACATGCCCCAGAAGGGAACTTTACAATACCAATGACATCAATATCAAAAATGATCATCACCAAAGGCATTACGGAAACCAGGCATCTGCGAGAGTTGGGGTAGCTAATCCCAAAACTCTGACAACAATGACACTGGAACCATTACGCTTAAGGCCTTAGATCTAGAAGCCACAATAAAAGGGAATGAAACGGTACCTCCCTAGCCCAAGTTTCACCCCACCAGAAAATGACTTCAATTCTAAGCTCACATGAGCCTCACTCGCATCAACCGATAAAACAGACAAGAAGATTCCCGACATGGGTCCTTACAGAATGAATTTCTCCTATCCGAGGAAGAAACTCGAGAAACAAGAATGCATCCAAGGGATATGACAGATCCTACAAGACGATACCAAAACCAGACATAAAAGTAAACAGTTAGCATGCATCATAGCAATGTACTATCTACTCAAGGTGCCACATAAGCAAACAGACATGTTATCAAATCAAAACATGTTATCAAGGGCATATATACATATAAAGTATGCGTAACAAATAATACATGTCTCAAAACACCTAAGCATGTAAACATGTTATCATACAAGACATGTTATCAAACAAAGCATGTTATCAAGATATAAATGACACATCAAGGCAAAACAATGTGAGCATGATATGCACCCAAAACCCGTCGTCCAAGGTATTCAAACCTGGACGCTCTGATACCACCTGTGATGACCCTGGTTTTTAGGCCAGCGTGTCCTATGATGAGCTGTAAGGATAATCCGATAACGGATCCGAATGCGGAAACAAAAACAGAAAACAAGACTTTAAGAAGTCAAAGTGATCTTCCATGAGGTCGTGGAACTCAATGAGAACTGATGCGGAAGCAAAAGGTCAGAAATATGACAAATAAGCCCCCAGGGGCAAAATAGTTATTTTTGAAAAGTGTGGATTCGGTGCCACCGAGCACACCGCTGGAAAGACAGCGACAAATTAACAAATCTAGACTCAAGAATCACCTAATTCAGAGTCCGGATGAAGAAGATATGAAACTCCAAAGTTTCATAAAAACCAACTTTCGGGTTTCAAAACAGTGTAACAAGGGTAATTGACAAGGGGTAAAATGGTCGTTTTAGACAAAATTGGATGCAACTGAGCATACCGATGGATACACTAGGAAAAATTAATGAATCTAGACTCAAGAATCACTTGATTCAGAGTCTGGATGAAGAAGATATGAAACGTCAAAGTTTCAAAAAAACCAACCTTTGAGTTTAAAATCAGTGCGGCAAGGGTACTTTACAAAGGGTAAAATAGTCCTTTCAGATATAATTAAATGTAACCGTGAATACCGTTGGATAGACAAGCAAAAACTAATAAACTTAGACTCAAAAATCACTTAATTTGGAGTCGGGACGAAGAAGATATGAAGCCTCAAAGTTTCAAAAAATTAGACTCATTTTCCAGGTTCAAAAATCTGGGCAGGAATAGTGTTTTGACAGAAAGCTCCAATTAAATTTTTTTTTCCAGAACCGAGGCAAAAAACGGACCCTTAAACGAGTTTTTCTGGAAAAACTCGAAGAAGAAACCCCCTTAAAATCACGTTTTCTACCCAACTACGCAGAAGAAATAAAAAAAAATACGATGTAAAGTCCCTAAAATGCCCCTTGAACAGCCTAAGTCAAGATGGACCCAAAAAGCGGCTACAAATATTTTTTCCAGAAACAGCCAGAACAGAGAGTAAAAACGGGCTAGTAAATGAATTTTTCTGGAAAAACACAAAGAAGAAACCCCCCTCAAAATTGAATTTTCTACGTGGCCCATGAAGAATTCAAAAAAAATGCAATGTAGAATGCCCGAAATGCCCCTCCATGAAATCTGGTCATGGAGGTCGAAAAAGCTGCTAAAAAAAAAACAGAAAAGCTGAACTTTGCGATCGATTTCGGGCACTAAGAAGACTTTTACTGGAAAAACACAAAAAAGAAACCCCCCCCTAAAATCACGTTTTCTATTCAACCATGTTGAAAGAAGGAAATAAAACTAATGTGAAAGGTTCAGAACGCCCCTAGATCAGATTATGCAAAAAAAGTGCGAAATAAATTCACAAGAGGCTCAAAACACAAACGATAAGGTTTTGCTCGGAAACGACCACGCACGCAAACGTAACTTACCTATTTGCACGTGCTACAATGGTTCACGACTTGAAAACATAGCTGATGCAAAATCCGACCCCCCAACGGGCAAAAAGGCAAAAATGGACTTAGAATGGAAAACATGGAATCCAAAAATGTAAAATGGAGTCAAATGACCGTTTGGCCCTTGGCCACACTTCATACAAGATTAATAAGACCCTATGAAAGAATGAAAATGGAATTTCCACACCCGATGCAACTATGGTGAAGCAATGACTTGCGATTTTTTAAGGTTTTCATAATATTTCATGAAGTTAAAAAGTTGTATAGAATACAATACACATGTCATTGGCCTCCGGCCTCATCTCATACATGTCAAATACATTGAAAGGAGTGTACTTAAGTACACATTACATACATGGAATTAAATATACATATTTTGACATATACGTCTACAAAATGACATTTCATGATAACATTTGCATGAAATGGAAACTTGAAAGCTACACGACATCCAAGGAATGCTAGGCTTCACGAACCAAGTCTTCGTACCTGAAATATGCCCCAGTATCGTAGGGGTGAGTAATATAAAGCTACTCGTAGGAGATGAGCATGCATCGACCTAGCATTTTACAAATTTATCACCTTATGGTGAAACATGTTAAAGGGGCTCATGCCACCTAATGTCTATGTCCAAGTGAGACTCGGGGAGCATCCTAAGCGACCTTAGAGTCTAAGCAACAAGAATCATGATATACATACGTGTATGAAACGAATCATGGTTGGGATAATCCAAAGAACACGACAAGAAGAATGCTTGAGCATAGATTAACATGAATTGCATTTTCAATACAATTGAACTAGATCTAGAGTAATCCATACAACATGACAAAAGCATATTTGAATACAAGTTAACAAGAATCACATTATCCATGCAATTCAACAATAAAAGAGCATGTTATACAATGAAACAAGGTTTAAGTTCTCAAAGCCATCAACTTAGAATCTAAAGCACAAAATAACAGTAGTGGTTCATGCCACCTAACATCTATGTTATAAATGAATCAATAGGATCAATCCTAAGCTTTATTAGAACGTCAAAATACGATTTTCAAAATCGGTGCAATTTAACCAACATTGAAACTTCCAATACATCGCATAAAGCACAATTTCGCAAAGTTAACTTCTTGTAACTTAAAATGGAACGACAAATAAGAAACAACAAGTTACAACATCATCTAGTTATCAACTTGAAAATGAAATGCGAAATCAAACAAAGTGGATACTCGGACGTCACGCAGGATCAGACCAACAACATAGTTACTTTAGGGTTACTAGCCCATGGGTAACCTCCCTATGTGCGCACTAGACCATATAAAGGGACTATTCCCCGTACTAGAACCACGTCCTAGCCATAGTCAAACAACGACATCCCAAAGTTTTCAAAATCAACAAGTTATGCAACAGCGCATATATCAACAGGAATATGCAAGATAATCAACTATCTACCAAGCACAACCAAATTTTGAAACCTATACAGTAAATGCTCTAAGTCCACAACTAATATGATGTGATGAATGTCGAATCTTCAGTGTGCGATTCGTTACACGCTATGCATGAATGATGTTAAATACAAAATGTGCAAATCATTACACAAGGCAACAGTATATTCAATAAGGAAAACATATTCTCATGAGTATAAACATAGCAACTATGTTATCCAATGCTCAAAACATAACCAAATGAATATACAACAAGTCCATGTCTAGGATTTTGATATAGAAACGACTTTCAAACACAATTAAATCCATGGCTCAATTCAATAGAATTTAATTAAATAAAAATAATTAAATTCCCTAGATTCTAATTCAATTCCAAATAACCTCAAATTAATACATATTAAAGAACATGGCATGGCCATCACCTATATCCATTCTAAAACTCAATTAGGTTATTAGAACAACAAAGTATAACTCTAATTAAATCATGCTAATTTAATTACCAAGGTTCTAAAGCAACTTCAAATGGTCCACAATTAATAAATACTAGTAAACAAGTCATGGCCAATACAAACATCAAGTTAAAACCTTAAGCTAATGGGACCACAAAATAGATTTTAATCAATTCTTTTAATTAAAATCTCTAGATTTTCAAACTTAACCAAATGCTCTCAAATTAACCTATGTTGGAAAGCATGCCAAAAACTGATGTAATATCACATTACAAGTTTATTTCATTCAATTTAAGACCATGTGAATTAAACTTTCACTAAAGTTAAATATAAATTAAAAGTTGCAATTCTCATGCAATTAATCCCAATTTAATATATGTGAACAACTATACCTAAGCTTAATTTTCTAGCATGCCACAATTCAATTCCAAGTTGTATATCACCATGAGGATTAAATCTTAAACAAGGAAAATAATTAAATGAAAGGTTTTAAAACCTCACCGAATATTCTAAATCAAATATATGTGAAGCTATATGGCATGTAGATCAAGAATATCAAGCCAAAATTCAAATGGAGTGAATAGTGCACTCGGGCCAAATTAATTAATCAAAATAATTAATAATTACTAATTTTCAAAACACCTCCAATTACTTTCAAATTCAACTATGTTGAAGAGCATGCTAAGGCCTAATATAATATGTTAACACATATTAATTTCAAGCTAGTTAAGGCCATGTGAATTAATCTTTCACCTAAGATAAATATTAAATAAAATCTTTAATATTTATTCAATTGTTTCAATTTTAATACACGACAATGAGCATATCAAGGGGTAATATAAAATCATGCCACATGTTTAAACCAAGTCATGAGCAACCGGGAAAATTAGATCCCGTATAAGAAAAATAAATAATAACATCTCTAGATTTTATATTTAATCATGCAAACAAGTAGTATAAGCGTCACAAGCATGCTATATAACAAGAATTTAAACCTAGAGCATCCCCTACCTCAATTTGAGATGAAAATCCAAAAGGCCCACCAAAATAAAAGTGCTCCGAATTCGACGATACTGAGAGGTTTTGTCGGGGACAACACCGTGAAAAAGAATCCGCAAGAAGCCCCATGAAATCCCAACCTGACTCCAAACCCGAACTCAAAAAATCGTCGGAAATGGATTCTAATAAGGGCAAAAGATAGAGCACGTCGAGGGAAGCAACAAATGCTAAGGCCGAAGGATTTCTACCAAGGAAATCAAGTGGAGGAGAAAAAAGAGTGAAGGCAGCCCCTTGGGCTCCCTTGGCTGCCAGCAAAGAGGAGGAAGAAGGTCTGAAAATCTGATTTTAAAAATTAGGGCAACCTATTTATAGAAATCTCAAAAAATGTCCCGAAAGGGCCCCGCCGGGTCCGGAAAAGTGGATTTTGAGCAAACGCGCTCTAACGGCAAAACACTATGAACAAAAAAGATTTAAAATAAGAAAATATGAATAACGGAAGAAACGGCGTCACAAACCGAGTCCCGAGCAGAAAGTTTTGCCCCGAACAAGTTTGGCGACAACCGGGTCCAAAAACTCTGAAACTGGAGAAAAATGACCAGAACGGAATTCTATGAATTTACAAGTCAACAAAATGTGAAAATGAATCCCGTACAAGGATCCAGGCTCCAGACGAGACATTTTGCAATAACTTTCGTTAATTGCACAATGGCCCCTACAAAAAGGGTTAACTACGAAACTACCCCAGAATGAAAATATCTTCCGAAAGATATTTTCTTAGATGCCCCTGAAATAAAATATTTTCAAAAGATATTTATGAAAAACACCCCAAGAAATGAAATTAATTCCAAAGATTTATGCATCCATGCCCCTATAGGCACCGGGAGCAACTAGAGTACTTTCTTGCAAAAGTAAAGATACGTATTTCGTGGAAAGCACTAACGAAAAAGATACGTGAAGTCAAAAACCAACTCCAAGCTTGAAAAGTGAGGTTGTGCCAAAAACTAACAAATGAAGATAAGACGAAATAGGGAAAAGGACGAAATAACGCATAGTGTCGAAAAACGAAAAATATGAAAATGACTCGGTCCTCAAAGGAAGTTGTCAATCCACAGAAAAGAGTCTCAGGAATCAATTCCGAGCAGTCGAGATGACACTAAGCGACACGAAACAGAGCTCAGAAAAGAAAATTAAACGAAAAAAATTCATTCGTAAAATTTCAAGAAAAAGGAAAGGAAGATAAATGATCGGGTCGTTACAGATAAGGTTTATATAGAGTTTAGAATGTCGTAGTCCATTTAAAAATATGGAAAATTTTGTGCATAGGACTTGTTACAGTTCTAAACCAAATAGGAAAGAAATCAGAAACATGAAACTAGAATTTTAACCTGAACAGGACTTTTTGAACCGGTTCAAGGGTGATGAACCTGTTCGAGATTGGTAGTGAGAATTCGAAGCCAATCTTGAAGGCTTTGAACCGGTTTAATGATGTTGAACTAGTTCAAGTCTAGCAGACTTGAATTTTTAGGCTAAACTTGGTAAAAACGTTATTTTGAAAATATCTGAAAATATTACAAGCATGGAATGTGTCCTAACCTTTTTAGATTCCTTCTTAAAGTATAATTCTTACCTTTCTCGAATGATCTCAGTCATGGTATGTAATGACCCAGATTTTCACGGATATTTTTTTTCCGTTGTCTTTCCTTTCTGAGTTCAGTTCGTCTTCGCTTAGTATCGTCTCGAGTGCTCTGGAGTGATTTCTGAGACTCTTTTCTGTGGATTGACAACTTCCTTTGCGGACCGAGTCGTTTCCACATTTTTCGTTTTTCGACACTATTCACTTTTCGTCATTTTCCCTATTTCGTCCTTTTCCCTATTTTGTCTTTTCCCCGTTTGACACTTTGTTGGCGTAACCACACTTCTTGTGTTCAGAGTTGGTTTTTGACTTCATGTATCTCCATCTTGAGTGGTTTCCACAAAATACGTATCTTTACTTTTGCAAGAAAGTACTCTGGTTGCTCTAGGTATCCATAGGGCATTGATGCAAAGTTCTTTGAAATTATTTTCTTTTCTTGGGGTATTTTTCGTCAATATATTTTGAAGATATTTTATTTCAGGGGTTTTTAAGAAAATATTTTTGGAAGATATTTTCATTCTGTGCCATAAGTGCAGTTTTCACTTTTTGGAGGGGCCATTGTGCAATTAATGAAAGTTATTGCAAAATGTCTTGTTTTGAGCCTGGATACTCGTACGAGATTCATTTTCATATTTCGTAGAGCTGTGTACTCTTGGAATTTCCTCCTGGTCAATGTTTTCCAATTTCAGGGTTTCTGGCCCTAGTTTGCGCCAAACTTGTTTTGGGCATAACTTTCTGCTCGGGACTCAGTTTTCAACGCCGTTTCTTCCATTATTCATATTTTATCATTTTAAATCTTTTTTTGTTCACAAAGTTTTGCCATTTGAGCGCATCTGCTCAAATTTTACTTTTTCGGATCCGGCGGGGCCCGTTCTGGGCAGTTTTTGAGATTTCTATGAAAGGGGGGTGAGATATTTCAATTTTCATCTTCTCCCCTCTTCATGCACGACCTGGAGCTCCCATGGCAGCCCAAGGGGTGCTGCCATCTTCTCTTTCCTCTTTTGGTTCACTTTTCCTTGATGGAAAGTCTTCAGCCTTAACGTTTGTTGTTCCCCTCGCCGTACTCTACCTTTCCCCCTTAATAGAATTCAGTTTTGACCATCTCTTGAGTTTGGTTTTGAGGTCAAGTTATGAGTTTGATGGGGCTTTCATGGGGGTTATGTTCACGGCGTTGTCCCCGACAAAACCTAGTAGTTTCGTCAGATTCGGAGCCGTTCCATTTTGATGGCTTTTGAGATTTTCATCTGAAATTGAGGTAGGGAATATTTTAGGCTTTTGTGTGTGTTGTATTGAGTGTTTAGCATGATTATACAACTTAATTGCATGCCTTGTATCAATTCTAGAAAATTTGTATTAATTATTTCTTTGTATGAAATTTAATTCACAAGGATGTGTATAACTTAGAATGGAACTATGGCATGCTAGAAAATCATGTTTTAATATGTTTGTTAACATATATTAAATTGGGATTAATTGAATAAGAGTTGCACTTTTTATTTAATATTTATCTTTGGTGAAAGATTAAATTCCATGGCCATACTTTTTATGAAATGAACTAGTAGTATGCTTTTAAATTAAGTCTTAGCATGTTTGTTAACATACTTTAATTTGAGAGTATTTGGACAAGTATGAAAATCTAGAGATTTTAAATTAAATGATTAATTAAAATCTATTTAATGGTTCCCTTGGCCCAATTTAGTTTTTTACTTGATAATCATGATGACTAGGACTTGTGTACTAGTATATATTAAATTGGGACCATTTGAAGTTGCTTTGAAACTTAGAAGTTTAATTATCATGATATCATTAAATTCTACCTTGTTATGCCATTGGCCTAATTGAGATTTTAGTGAATGTATGTATATACTATGCTATATTGTATACTATGCATTGATTAGGAGGCCATTTGATTGAGATTTGAAACCTAGGGAATTTAATTAGTTTATAGATTAAGTTCCGTTTCTATGGTATTATTGATTAACTCATGTATTTGACATTGATAGTATGTTTAAAGCATGACTTTTGACTTATAATGAATTTATGAGTTTATGTTTTCAATATTGGATTATATTGTTATAGCGTGTAACGAGTCGCACTTTGAAGATTCGACATTGTCATCCTATAGTAGTTGTGGATTTAGAGCATGTGTTGTGTGGATACAATCTACTTGTGCATGGAAGGTGACTTAGTGCATTATACAAATTGCGTATAAGTTGTGAACTTATTTGATTATTTTGGAGTCTTGGGACATTGTTACTGTGATATGGCTAAAGTTCGGCTTTAATGCGGGAGGTATGAGTTCTCCCCAATTGAGATAGTGTGCATTAGGGTGGTCTTCCTAGTGGGTTAATGCCCGGAAGAACCAATTTGTTCTTGGTTTAGTCCGAGACGTGATGTCCAAGTCTTCCACTATTTGTTTTCGCATTCAATTCCAATTTATCAATCATGTTTATATTGTGACTGTGGTTTTGGCTATTGGCGATTTGATGTTGTTAAGTACATCCATACTAAATTGCTATATTTAATTGATTTAGCATTTAGATTTGAAGTTGATAACTTTGAGAATCTATATCTAGTTGCTTTGTGTAAGCATGTTTCTATCTGGTTGCTTTGTGTAACCATGTTTCTAACTAGTTTATTTGTGTAAGCATGTTACATCTTGTTGCTATGTGTAGCATGCTCTTGTGTTGTTGAAATTGCATAAAGGATGTGTTTTATGCTAGAAATGATCTTAGGTAGCTAGGATGCTCCCTGAGTCTCACCTTTGACATAGACGTTAGGTGGAATGAACCATAATGATTAAATCATGTACACTTGTAAAACGTAGGTCGATGCATGCTCATTTCCTACGAGTAGCTTTATGTTACTCACCCCTACGATACTGGGGCATATTTCAAGTACAGGATATAAGATTGGAGATTGCAATTACTTGGGTGATTTGCTGAGTTGAGCTTCTTTAGAAGCATTCTTGTTCACATGCAAGTGTTAGCATGTTCATGATTTGTCTATGCAATGTAATTTTTCTAACTTGGAGGTTTGACATGTCAAATGTTGTAAATGTATTGTAATGAGGCCATAGGCCATTGTAGCACATCTATTTTATCATATTACATACACTTGCACGCTCACTTTGGTAAACAATACCTTTCTTGATGAAACAAAAACCTAAAGTTGCATATTTTTTAGTTTGACTATTCTGTTACAGGGGCATTTCGGGTATTTCACAATGAGTTTTTTTTTTTCATTTTTCCACACAAGTCACATAGAAAACTTGATTTTGAAGGGGGTTTCTTTTTTGTGTTTTTCCAGAAAACATCATCTTGGCCCTTAAAAATCCATATTTTTCCAGAAAATCCTTGCTGCCATGTTTTGCAAATTTTTAGTACAAATGTAGTTGGTACTATTCATCGACTTTTTTTTGGAAATCGTCATGACCGATCCGAAACTTCCGAAGGTCTTATGGGTGCATTTTAAGATTTCATTTTCAATTTAGGCAATTTAAAAACCTCCCGAAGCCCTATTTCCAAAACATGGGCAGTAGCTCGGATTAGTTTTTTTCCTTTTGACCTGATTTTCTTGGGGGCATTCTGGGCATTTTACTATGCATCTTTTTTGTTTCCTTTCTTGATTGGGGTAGGAAACTTGATTTTAGGGGGGGTTTCTTCTTTGAATTTTTCCAAAAAAGTCCGTTTAGATGCCCGTTTTTACTCTCAGTTGCAGTAGTGGTGGGTTGTCCTCGTCGGGCCGCCACGACATAATTTTTGTTTTTGACCTTTCTCCCCCGTCCGGACTCCAAATTGAGTAAAAAAATTTTTAAACTTGACTAATATGTCATTTTCTTTCTAGCGGTGTGCTCGATAGCACCTGAATCCACTTTTTACAAAATTACCATTTTGCCTCTAGGTTCTTTTTGTCCGTTTTTGAAACGACACTTCTCCATTTGTTTCCTTTGGGTTCTGTGATCTCATTGAGGGTCACATTGGTGTCTTAGAGACGCATTGTATCTCTAGAGACCGTTATTTTAACTTTCGCTTCCGCATTTCGGATCCATCATCGGGTCATCTTTTGGTCATCACTGACGTACCGGGTTTACAAAACTTGGGCCGTCACATGGTAACTTTGAACAACCTTCCAATTCTGCAATCGCTGTCGATCCCGATATGGTAACTTGAATTACAACTCGACTAAGACTTGTTTTGACAATGAAATTAGTCAATATACAATATATATATTTTTTACAATCTCCCCAAATTATATATTTCACACATACATTTCATCATCAATAGGCAATTACAATTTGAACCATAGGCATGCTTTTGTCCATTATTCATCAAGAAGTTCATATAAACAATCAAACCACATACCATTCAAATTCATTTCAAGAGATAAACTCATATAAGAAAGTTATCATATAACTAGCATGGTAGACATAGTTTAGATCATAACACTTAACATTTGCCCCAATTAATCACATACAATACCCAATATACATACAAGATATACAATCTTCCAAAATTAGTATTTTTTACACGTAATAATCATGCCTAACATATAAAATTGTGTAGATTTCAATTCAAGCAACAATTAAATAATTTATTATCATGCTTGAAACCCTAGAACAAAAATTCCTCAAATTAAACCATACTACGCATGCTTTCAAAGGGAAACAATAAATTGATTACCACAACCTAGAATTACACAAGTTAGACAACCCCTACCTCAAGAATTAAGCAAAAGCCCCAATTTTCCCCCAAATTCAAAAATACAATGCCACCCAAATGAAGATACACTCCGATCAAATAGTAGCCCTCGTCGAGCTCATTAACTTTGCCTTCAATGGCAAAGTTCAAATCTTAATGGAAAATGATGAAATTATGGCTTGAAAGTTTGAGATTTAGAGAGAGAAATAGTTTAGAGAGAGGAAGATTAGGTCTTGGCTGATGGTGAAGAAATGGGCAAAAAATATCAGATTTTGTGATTATATATTCCTTGGTCAAAAGGGTGTAGTCCCCACGCTGACCAAACAAAAGTCCAAAATGCCCCTTCCATGCAATATATATACTGACATGCTACAAATATGCATTTAATCACATACCCACATAGATACTGGTGTTGCTGTCGGTGGAGCACCCAAATTAGCACAAAAGTGGTAAAATAATGTAATGTGGCCAAGTTTGAATTCATAGAATGCCACTACCACTACTAACTATTAATGTAAATAGAGTAAGTAGGGATTGTCCCAAGGGAAAGGAAGCATATTTTTCGTTTGGAATCAATGTTGGATTAGTAGGTCGAATGATCAAAAGATGGTTTGTTGGTTAGATTAGACTACAATTTAAACAAAATTAATGCAATGTAAAACAATTAAAACAATATGAGAAGGGAGTCTTGGGACATAGAGTTCACCACTAAACATTATCTACCTAGACATTCAATATTTGATGGATTAGGGAAATTGTGTGTCGTAAATAAAAGTGTGTGCCATTAATTGAAATGTCAAGCATGGATGGCCAAGTAAGCATACATTGTCTAGTCAATCTAGTGAATAGCGCAACATATCAAATTAAGCTATTAACCCTTCTATACGTCCACAATTAATCCACACTTATCAAATTAGAAAAATATACTACTTACATTCATAAGCATGGAACATCAAACAAGAAGCATGGATTGTCCACCTATATAAGAAAGTAAGGCAATTACACTACAGCTAAGCTACTGACATGAAAATTAAACTAATTAAACTAAGGAGGTGGCACAATCCATCAAAAAATAAGTATAACCCATCAAATAAACCACAAGAGTAATCTATTTAAGCACCATGCCTTGACCATCACTAGATTCATAATATCAACACACATAGACATGTATCAATGTCACAAAATCTAGAGGTAAACACACGAACATTAATTCTAGCATACATAGACATACGGAAAATAATTAAATGATCAATTGGAAGAATTAAACTACACAAATCATTGTAAAAATAAGATTTATATATATAAGATGTCAAGTCAAGAATTACAACACAAATCCCCATTAATTACAAAACATCAAATTCTAGGAGGCATGCTTAGGGCTATCTCTAGCCCCAAGAGAATGGTTTAGTCACTCATTGATGTTGTCATCCAACCTTCAAGGGCTATCTCCATGGTATAAATCATCTTCCTCCTTGTTTTCTTTGTAGAAACTCCTAGATAAGTGGAAGAACTTTCCCAAATGGTGTATTTTCTCTCTCTAATCTCTAGCCTCTTATCAAAATCTAATCAAACTTCTTTACTCAAAATAGCCAAAATCCTTATATAGGTAGCTCAAATGTCACACCCAATGGTCACACCCCGTGCACTAGGACCTTCAAATGATTGCACCATGATCACACCTGTTATTTGGCTAGAACTCTGTTTTTCATGCACTTGATGAAGTTCAATCGATCACATGGTTGCTCGGATCGATCGAACTATGGCGGCGCACTTTTTGGATAAGGACAAGGCTGAGATATTTTTGGGAAAAGGACAAAAGTGGTAGGTGAGGATAAGATCAAAAGGGTTCGATCGATCGAAGGAAAGGTTTGATCGATCAAAACGGAAATTTTCCTAAAGATAAGGACAAAAGGCTCGATCCATCATGGCATGGTTGGACCGATCACATTATGATCCATCGGAGCTTGGTTTGATCGATCGAAGAAGTCTTCTTCACCACTTTGCTTCCACTTTGCTCCTTTCTTCCACTAGGCTTGAGATTACTTCTTTTAGTGCTCTAATTCAGCTAAATTGACTTATTTTAGGGTAAGTGCCTGAAAAGGGAAATAACATGAAATTAGACTAAAATAAGAAAATAGAATAGAATAAGGTCCTAGAACATTCAAGCTTAAGGGGTTTAAATACGCCCTTTTCAATGCTTATCACACCTCCAAACTTAAATATTGCTAGTCCCTAGCAATGAGCTACAAAGAAAATGAAGAAATGAATAACTATACAACTATAAACTAGAAAGCAATAAATGGATTACGCCACTTTTGTAAGGAACACGATTGCATTTAGCACATGCAACAAGCTTTTTAAACCCTTAGGTTACCGCTAGTGGATGAGTGAAGTCTCGTGAGGATTTCCAGAAATGATACCTATAAACATTAAGCTTTTTCTCACTAAAGAGGCAACAATATTCTAAACAAGCATTGGGAGAAAATTACCTCAAGTATGCAATTTTTCAACTATTTCCAAACAATCTCCCAAAATTTCAATATCAAGCAAGCAAATATGGTCCTCCACACATCAAGACAATGATCATCAAAATCAAAACAACTCTAGAATCCTTTTTAAGTGAACTGGCGTCAAATATGTTGTTATCTAAGCCAACTAAAGAAATGATCACATCCGGCCTCAAACTAGCATACAAATCTAGTACCGATCATCAAGACAAAGAATGGACCTTTTATTAAAGTTTTATTAAACTAGATGCGCTTATTGTTTTCACTCAATTTTTTTTTTGTTCTAATTCTAAGGATCAAAGATGGAAGCAAAGTGCAATGTGTTAATTTATTAAGCTTTCTAACGATCCATGAGGTCGAGCGTTAGGTCAATGACTCCCAAACCGGATAGCTTTAGGGCATTAGGTATTTAAACACCCCTAAGGACTTACAAGCTCAAATCAACTAGGCTACAAATTAAGACAACCTCCATCTAATCATTTCCTACTTCTCACATTTTGGGAGAAATCCTCCATTTTTTTTATTTTTTTATTTACTTTTGCAAATTTTATTTTATTATTTATTTATTTATTTTTTTGTCAAGTTATTAACCTAGAGTTTGGGCCTTCCACCTTTCGGCGCAAGAAATTCAGTGCTTGATGAGGCTAGAATCCCGGCTACTTAGTGAAAAGGGGTTGTTATCCACCTTTATCAAGAATGAAAGCTTTCAATGCACTATTTGCTCAATTAGGATATAACCAAATCAATAATCAACAAAGCATGTACCCCACAAATGAATGCTAGTGTGCGCCTGTGCTAGTGTAGAATCCTAGAGTGAATCTCAAAATAATCACAAAATCAAGATGATGTGGACCACAAATGCAAGCGTAATATCAATCTTTCGAAAAATTTACTCCTAAATGGTATCCACAAAGCATACAAGGAGTATTGGACTCTCAAGTCAAGTAATTTTTAAATTCTAAGCAATATAGTCTTCAAAAGATCAAAATCATAGCTAGTCATGGACCAATCGTAGAAAATCCCTCAAATACACAAGTTATGCTCAAAATCTTTGAATTGAATGCAAAGAACACACATTACCCCCAAACTTAAATGGCACAATGTCCTCAATATGCAAAGAGAACAAAAGAAAGAGGAAAGAGTATACCAGTGTAGCTATGGCAATGAATGGTCGGGAGACAAGTATCCGAAGTGGGTGGTATAACCCCCTAAACTTGGGATAAACTGTGGTCCTAAAAAGATGGCACTAGAATAAAACCTCATCAAATAACAAATGGGATAATAATGGTACACAATGGGCATGCAAGTGCAAGTGGGAAAGTAAATGAAATAGAGAGAGAGTAAAGATGGTCCTGAAAAAGTATAAGCAACACTCTCTCACTGAACTTACTGGGATCCAGTCATTCCTGACATATTACCCCTAAACTTAAATGACACAATGTCATCAATAGATATATCAATAGAAGATCAAAACATCTATAATATCTTAAAAAATAAAAATAATATAATGTACATCACAGTAGTTGGGCTAATAGACTGGCCACAAAAATGGAATAACAGTATCAAAGTATCAGTCCAAGAAAATAGGTATAAATATGATAAAGAGAGAGAGAGAGAGGAGTCAGGCAGATGAAGACGGTTTGGTAGGGTGTGAACCCCTGATATATCTAGAAATGTCCTACAATGCTGTCATGACATCCGTGCAGAGATTGGTCATATTTGCTCTAGGGGAGAGGACTGCATCTTCTAGTGTCTGGATACACTCCCCTAAGTTATGTGTTTGAGTCTGAGTGTCAAGAATGACTGGATCATCCTAATGTGGCAATCTGGATTCATCAGGAGACTGATACTCGTCCTGGTTTTGCAAATGATGGCTGTACTTTAGATAGTGATATGGTGACCCTATTAGAGGCTCCTGCTCCAGGTCAATATCCATTTTAACTCTCTCTGCCGCCGGTGCCTCTGTTGCTGCCTCTACTGCTATTTCCTCCTCCTTTGCCTCAAGATCCTCCACAGGCCTAAGCTGCCTCTACCTCTAGAATCTTAATAAGAGCGTTATAGCTCTTATTCTAGTCCTTTTTCCTGTAATGGCAGGCCTCAGTCTCACTGTCCTCCTTCGGGTCAAAAGGATAGAGCTGGTCCCGGAGGAGTTGTGTAATCAAATGGGCATAGGGAAGGAACTTGGGTCGCTTTAGGTTACTTTTGCTGATAAAATCAATATATAGCTTCATCATGACACTCCAGTAGAGTGTAGGAACTAAGAACCAATGCCCTGAATAGATGGCATATAAAGCTGCTAGGAAATCTGCCCACTTTTAGATCTTATGCCCAGCCATAAAAATATTTTGGTATAAAACCGAATCAAAGAACCACATGTTGTCAGGCAAGTAAGTACGAGTGGTATAAGGGTCGATAACAGTAATAGTACCATAAAGAGTTGTGGCCATATCTGCAAATGAAGGCCGCAGTAAAATTGAATAATCAATGCCCAAAGGGCAGACTTATGGGTACTGAGAAGCTGTCGCTAATGTCTCGACCGTAATGCGGATGAGATGCCCATCGATGGTAGTCCACAACTCAGCCAAGTTACTCAGAGCTGGCCAGAGTTTTGTGGTAGAACAGCCGAACAAGCCTCGGGTAAACTGGATTGGCAACTAGGGCCAATATGGGAGAAAGATGGCGGCAGTAGATCTCATCATACGACTACTTGGTCGTGATCGACCGAGCAAGGAAATCCTCATCAAAAATAGACTCATGCACCATTGAAAGGCGCACATACCTCCGAGCCACCCTGTATCGGGCAATGCTAGGTTATGCTGGTGGTGGCACTGGAGCAAATGAGGTAGGTGGCATGGGCTCACCCTCATGAGATGATGATGATGATAATGAAGAAGAAAAAGAAGAAGGCTCAGACTAAGCAGGAGTTGGCTCCTTTATCCGCGGCCTCACTCGGCGGTCATAAGTCCGGTTGGCCGTGGTCTTGAACCTAGTCATGGCCTGTAAAAAGAAAGAACACATGTAATTATAGTCAGTAACAGGAAACAGTATATAAGATATAGAAATGAAAGCACAACAGATTGAAACATGTTTGTTAAATTAAGATAGTTAACACAGAATAGAACACATGAACCTATCTATGCAAGTAGTAATGCAGCTAAGTATAAACAGTGAATGATCAAAATAATGTGAAACACGCTAGACATGAGAAGTACATAATGCAACCAATGTGGAAAACACAGGCATTGGGCAAATATATGATAGCATGAAACACAGGAGAGGGTATAGGAGCATTAATATGCAAAACAGTGAAGTTTGAATGATCATGGAAAAATGTGATCGATCCAAGTTGGATCGATCATGATATGAATCGGATCGATCGTGCCCTGATCGATTGAACCTGCTGAGAAATGAAAAGTCACCCGTTCGTGACGTGGAAGACACGGGGCGCATCCTAATGGCCACTTCAAGGCTCGTGACCCCCTATACACCTCAACAATACACAAATGGTCACTTAAAACGGCATGTGACCCCCGAACCAAATTTAGAAATAAAAATGATATATACACATATATACATATATATAATCATGCTTACAAACCTAAAAATGGCAACAACATGAACATAGAAAGATTGAATCTAAGCATGGCAACATGAGAACACATGAATCAACATCAAAATCAAAAAAGGAAACTTGAACTTACCTGAATCTGAGAAGAGAGATAAAGAGAGAAGATAGATGAGATCGGAGATGGAGGAAATGAAGCTTTAGGGTTGCCGAAGACGAGGAAGACAAAGGAAAACGTCGGGAGAGGGAGATAGGGCATTGGATCGATGAAATGAACGATCCAAATGACCCTTGGGTCAATTTTTAAAAAACTGGTCCCGACATGTGTGATCGATCACATGGTTCAGTGGATCAATCGAACCTGGATCAATCATGAAGGTGCTCAGATCGATCGAACCTATAAAACGACAAAATATTTTTGAATTTTTTTTTTCTTTTTAAATTTTGAAAATTTAAAATCTTTTTGGATTTTTTGAAATTATTATTATTTTTTTAAAATTGAATTTTAAAATTTGAATTTTAAAAGGTCAAAGTCAACGGAAGGAAAACAAGAAACTCTGATCGATCGGAGGATGATCGATCGAAACTCGATCGATCCAAGATGTGAAAACCTGCATACACATTCGAACGATAGAGAGAGAGATGATATTTTCAGAGATTAAAAAATTTTCTAAGTATAGAACTGAGATCAATCAAAGGGATAACTAGATCGATCAAGGGAACTTGGATCGATTCAAGAAAAAGTTCGAACGATACACAAAGACCTAAAATATGCAAAGAATCTTTGAACGATGAAACAGAGAGATGAGAATATGTAGAGATGATGTTCGATCAATGGAATATGCTCTTGCGATCGGTCGAACAGGCACTAAATGCCTAATTTGGAGATGAAAGAGCATGCATTCTTTATCAAAATCTTAAACAACATTTACAATCCCAGATTATATTGTTCGTGTATCTCGCAATAATAAATTAACCACTCGCAATAGAACGATATCATGTAGGATAGCTCTATGTAAAGAGGATGTCGAACCCATAAGGAGATGAGATTTGCATTAGTCTTTAATTTCGTTTTATGGTTTACAGGTAACCTGGTTAGAAAGTTTGTTCGTTGTCACGATTTAACAAACTAAAATTATAAAAAAATATTTAACTAGAGTGAATTAAACTAATTTAAATGATCAGAGAGAGAGTCTTAGGGCTTTGACTTCACCACAACCATCATATTATGGTTAATTATACTAACTTTGGGAATTTAGCAATGATATTTTCCAAAAGAATTGAACTCAATAACATTCGTTCAATTCAGGTTTTAAAGAAAGATGTTTTACAAGATTAGCTAACTATAACCTATCTGTGGTTAGCGTGGACTATCCGCCTACCTACTTTACATACTTTAACTATTTTGCAAATGAACCACCTTTCCTAAGCATAGATTATGAAAACATTCTTTTGCAAAAAAACATAAAAGTACCATTATATGAACTCTATTCTTGTGTCCGGCAAGGCTCCGCCAGATACCGCACAACAAGATAGGTTAAGAATAGAGAATAAACTATCACATCTAAGACAAGGGAATAACAGTTTATAATCTATCAAAGCGTGAAAACCACTTGAGTTGTCTCAAGTGCTCATAGTCATATAATCAAGAAAATAATCATATATTAAAATAAATTCCAGAGTTAAAACAATCAAACCATAATAGTACGTTGGGTTACATTAGTGCCCTAAGAGAGGAATTAGCTACTCATGACGAGGCTGCATATCATCAATGTTGAGTTCATCTCTATCGTCACGGACGGCACTTCTCTTCTGAGGATCTTCACTTCTAAGGTTGTAGGAACCCTAAAAGCCACCATACCTTCAGCCTTCTGAATAATACCGTTAAAAGAGATTGAAATTTTAGCCTTCTTCTATCAAGGCTTACGCCTTCTTTTATAGAAGAAAATAAGTATTTGGTGAGCTTTTAGGTCTTCTGGCCCAACTGGAATGAGATACGACTGGTAAAGAGAGCAATCCTGCAACTTTTAATCTGACATGTCATGGAAGGCTCGAGCTTCAGGAAAAGATGCTTGAGCTTTAGGGTTCATGCTCAAGCATAAGGAACAAGGCTTGAGACTCTATGAATGGATGCTTGAGCTTCAATAAAGGTGCTCGATCTTCACTTTGACACTTAGCTAATTTTCTTCAACTATTTTTCAAATCATCTTTTTCTTCAACACTTAGAATATTTTTGAGGTTGAACTCTTTTAACATTGCTCGATCCAAGCTTCATGGGCTCCAACACTAAATAACAAGCTCGAGCATCAGTGAATAATGCTCGATCCTTAATGGATGGTGCTCGATCTTGGAGGTGAGGTACGAGACCTGGGAGCATTGCCTTCAATTAAAATCAACTTTTTAATTTCTGACACCTCATGCTCGAGCTTGAGGGTCAAGGCTCAAGCACCCTTGGTTAAGGCTCAAGCACCCTATGGTAAGGCTCGAGCACCAAGTTACAAGGCTCGAGCATTTGGGCCTTGTTGACTTTTCTTTTTTTCTTTGTTGTGATGTTTGAGCCTTAACACTTGGGCTTGAGCTCGGGGGCTTGAATTGCTTCAAAATTCACCATTTAAGCTCTCGACTTGCTCTGAATGGCTGGTAATGACTCTGTAAGCTTTGATATCATTATAAAGTCCCGGTTTTAACCATTTATCTGGAAAAGTACCTACAAACACACATTAAACATAAATTAGTCTAATTATGGATAAAAGTATCACTTTAGGCCTTAACATATACTTATTTAGAGGCTCGAATATGCATATATTCAGCGCTCATCATACCCCCAAACTTACATATTGCTAGTCCCTTAGCAATACAGAACTAAAAAGCCATTTTCGTGGGAATCATGGTTGCATTTAGTTTATGCAACAAGCCTTTAAACCGCTAGGTTACCCCTAATCGACGAGTTATTGTCTCGTGAGGGTTTCTAGTGAAGATACCCATAAACTTCTCAAATCAGTGCCTTAAATGCACAGCAAGCTTATTTAAGCCTATTTTCAAATCATATCATCCCTGCAGTTCATTAATTAATCAAGTATAGCAAGTATACCAATCATGTAATCAGAAAAACATTCAACTTCCAATTTCAATTAAGTAACCACAGTCTCCACATATTAGTTTAATCATTCATTCAACAATTTTAATCTCTAAAGATACTTTGAAAGTAATCCTACATTTCAACGTGTGGCTTATAGTCCATACTTTCATTTATTCCTTGCTATTCCTTAATTTACAGGCAGACTTTTCAAACTCCAACTCCCAAGGCATTTTTTTTTTTTTTTGATATGCATTTTTCAAAAAGGATACTATGCAATGTTCAGGTTTATTAAGCTTTCTAAATCACCCCTGTAGCGAACTTTTAGCCAATGACTCCCAAACCAGATGGTCTTAGGGTATTAAGTGTTAAAACACCCCTTAGGACTTAATTGTTCAAGTAATCTAGGCAACCTAAATCCCTTATGTAACAAGCTTTCAGCCAATTGCTCCCAGACCAGACGATCTTAGGGCATTAGGTATCATAACACACCCCTAAGGACTTAATCACTTAAGTAAGCTAAGTACAAACCTGAAAGTAGGGGTAGCAATTCGGGTTCGCGTGTTATAATCGTGTCGTGTTAGACTAGGGGTATAACACTAAACATGTCAACCCGAACACGACACGATTAATAATCGTGTCACATATCCTAAACCGAAGCACGACTCATTTATTAAACGGGTAACACGACACGACATGTGTAACCCGTTTAATAAACGAGTCGTGTTAGACACACCAAACACGACCTGTTTAAAGACCCGTTTAACATATTTATCTGTTTAACATGTTTATCCACTTAACCTATTTAACCTGTTTAACTGTTTAACCTGTTTAATGTGTTTATCCACTTAACCTGTTTAAGATGGCCAATGATTAAAATACTAGCAAACATTACTAGAAATTTTGTACTGTAGTCCAAAAGAGAGATTAAAAGCCAAAGATAAAAATTAAGTCACAATCATAAGTTACAGACCAAAACAGAGATAAGTCATAAGTCATAAGTTGCAGGCCGAAATAAAGATAAGTCATAAGTTATTGCAGTCCGAAATAAAAATGTTTAATAGAAATGTCAGGGTAGTATGCAATCTTCTTGAAAGCCAAAGATCCACAACTTAAAAACTTCCTTATGCAATCTACATGCACTCTTTTCTGAAACACCCAAAAGTACAAATTCCTACAAAAACAAGTAAGTGTAAAATAAGTTTAGATAAAATAAAATTAAAAAAAGATAAAAAAAAAAAAAAATAGATTGAAATATAAAAGAATGCATGTAATGGAAAGTTGGAAACGGAGGGGATCCATAAAAGTTTGTTTTGTTTTTTTCTTCATTTTTTTCTATTTTGTATTTAGTCGTGTCGTTTTAAGTCATCACATTCAATCACTCTAATTCAATGATTTTTTCTCCATCTATGTTGTTGTTACAGCTTTAAATAGTTTCTTAGCAATTCTGGAAAATGCACATTTAATTGGTGTTGAAGGTACTGTATGTACCTCTTGGAAATTGGAAGTTATTTCTAGTCATGTTTTGGAATTGCATATGAAAAACTGGTGGCATCTTAGAGTGTAATAGGATAATGTAAACTTTATACCACATAAACCACCTGTGCATCGATTTTATAGAACTACATTTAATCTATATACAGCAACATAAAAGAATTTAAAAAATGCATCCTAGCTGGCTGTCAACCATGATCACTTTTTGTTTGTCATTAAGCTTTCTTCAAACAAGATAAATAGTCAGACCATGCTTCGTCATGACATTAACGTTTCCTTGGAATTTATTGGAGAGTTCCCAATCCCAATTCCCAACTTGAATAATGAATACCCAAGACTCTGCACATGTTATTTTACTATATATTAATCAAAATATGTATCTTCAAAGAGTGGAAAATTCACGGCCGCAAGATCACTACAATTTCCACATGTCAAAATCTCAACAAAGTCCTTCATCAAAATCCATTCGACACACACAAAACATATAGAATCCATCTAAATATTTTTTTCTTAAATTTATGGAAAAAAAAATAACAAAATAGAAACAAATAAAATCAACTAAATCAAACAGAAAATGAGCTTAAATAAAATCATAATAGAAAGATATTGACGAGCTTACAGGAGATTAGATCTCAAGATCTACAGAAAATGAAAGAGGAAAGACAAAAAAAATTAGAGAAAACTTGTTTCAAAGTAGATCTGAAAGAAAAAAATGAAAGAAAACTTGTTTTAAAGTAGATTTGAAAGAGGAAAGACAAAAAAATTAAAGAAAAGTAGAAAACTTACTTCGATTGTTCAAGGTTTGTGTTCTTCGCTGGTCGCTCGAAGTGTAGACTGTAGTGATTTTGGTCGCTCAAAGTGTGGTGTGGATTTGAGAGAGAGAGGGAATTGTTTGGCTTATTGACTTACTGGTTAAGGATTTACCAATTCAGAGAGAGAGAGAGAAGAAAGAGGAGAGAGACTGAAGTCATTGAAGAGAAAAAGTCATGCGTAATGAGTCTAATGAGTAAATGCTAAAGCTTATGATATATATTTGTGTAATAGGGTTTCTTATGTAACCATGAAATGACCAAAATGTCCCCTACTAAACAGGTCAAAACAGGTAACGGGTTAGACGGGTTCACGGGTGACACATTTAATTAAACGGGTATAAACGGGTTGAGTCCCAAAACCCGAACATGACACGTCTAACTAAACGGGTTATTCGTGTCAACCCATTTATGATACGAACCCGTTTATGGTAAACCCATTGCCCATTTAACTCGTGTCGTGTACGTGTTGTGTTGGTGGGTCGTGTCGAAATTTGCCACCCCTACCTAAAAGTGATCATTTTCTGCTTTTCTTTTCCTTTTTTTTTTTCATCATGTTTTTTCATTTTTCATTCACATTGGTAAAGAATTTTTTCTTTGTTGCGTTCCATACATACCAAATTTTTCTATATTTTTTATTTTATTTTATTTATTTATTTATTAAATATGCCTTGGTCATCAAAATTATCATATCTACTTGATCATCCCAGTCTAACTTTAAATAAAACAAGACTTCTGATTTATACCTCACAGAATTCATACAAGTGTGAATATATGCAAAGTGTAGCATCTCAGAGATCAACATCACTAAACAACAAACATCCTAATAGAGTGAACCACAAACCACCAACTGATTTTAAAAAATTTTAAGTAATCACTTTCACAGTAATTTAGCATACAAACCAGTTCTAACCAACATCAGACTACAAACAAAGTATATAACCATCAACAGACTCAAACATATGCTTATATCATCACATATTAAATCATATCCTTATGTAAGCAGATTAAAATAAATTTTCACAACCAACCTTACCCCCAAACTTATTGTGCCCATTGTCCTCAATGTGTGAGAACAAAGGAGAGTGAGAAAGATATTACCATACAAGTAAACCAGCAAAGATATGACAAAATACTGCACAGATGGGTAAAAATGAGTTTCCAGCATCATCTCCTTCAACATAGTGGCTCCTCTCAAAATCACCCCCAAACTTAATCTGTTGTATCTGGCAAAATCAATAATCTCCAACACACATCAAAGGATCAAGTATATGGAGTAAGCATAGAGAAATATAGACACAAGGAGAATATAACCAAAAAGCATGTATATATATCAGAAATCAGTACAATGCTTTTGAAAGAAAGACTTAGGGCAGGTATACATCATATGAAATAAACATAGTAAAAAGATTACCCTAGTCAACAAAAATATAGAAAAGTCCTAAAAACTAATCCATATGTAGTGGTGGTGGATCGGAAGAAGTGGATGGAGCGGATAGAGTGCGGCGAAGTAACTCATCTAATATGCTCTACTGCGCAGTCAGCATCTGCTGCAGCACCATCTGACCACCCTACAACTCGGCCACCCTGGCCTATAAAGCTCTAATCTTAGCCTGAGAAGAACTCGCTGGCTGAGCTGTAGGAACGGGTTTCCTCCTCACCTGGGGCCTAGAATCAGAGAGATATATCTCTTTATCCGTATCTTCATTATCGTCCTCGTCCTCATCCTCATCCACCACTGCCATAACCACATCAGCAGGGTCAGTAGAAAGAATAGTAGGCGGGGGTGGATAAGGTGGAAAGTGCAGCACATAAGGCACAGCCCGCGCCTCGACGTCCCTACGCCATCGATCCTCTCGGATCTCATCGTCAACACCCCACTCTAGCTTCCTCGTCTTGAGCATATGCCCAAAGACGTTATTCCACTGTGTGAAATGATACTGGGTGAAGATGGTCATAGAGGGCTTATTCAGGGGTATCTGAACCCCTAATATCTCCATCAGGGAGGTGATAAGCTTAGGAAAGTGAATATAGTGGTTGGGAGGGCGTCGGGCCTCTCCCATCTCATCGTATAGCCGGCAGAGCTACACAAAAACTAACTGGGGAATAGACACCCAGTAGCCAGCATGGAATGCGTAGGTCGCATCCACCATCTCAAGACATCGCACTATCTTATGTCTGGTAAGGCGAGTGTTAGCCACAAGGACAGTATCTAAGAACCAGAAACGTCATGGAAGCTGTGAGTTCCAGATTGTCTCTAAGGTGGTGGACCGTCGCCCCTGGTCCAAAACACTAACCATCGCCGCCCGGGGGAATCTGTGGAAACCTCCCCTCAAGAGCGGCTGGGCACCTATGATGGCAACCCATAGCCTGAGTAATAGTATCACTGTCAGCTGTACGCCCTCGACAGTGGCTGGGAAGTGATCCTCCTCATCTTCCTCCTCATCTCGTGCATGAAACTGCAAAGAGTAGTAAAAAACTCGAACCAGCCTAGGGTAGGCAATCTGGGCTGCACGCCATAAGAATCCTGAAAGCTGGTGAGCCTGCAGGGCCTCCACTACTCAGAATGTATCACGGCGGCGCTGAAAATCCTCTAAAACAAAATCTGTCTCATGGCAAATCTTGCTATATCGCCAAGAATCATCTAACGTATTCGTCGGTGTCTTACCAACTCTCTGCCTCGGTCGTCTCGGCATCACTGTAATCCAAAAACAATATCCAAGCAAAAATCCCAACTCTGTGCTCCAATGCTCGAGCCTAGAGGCTAAAGGCTCGAGCTTAATACTGTATAAGGCTCGAGCTTAGGAATCTGGTGCTCGAGCTTAATGCAAGCAAAGGCTCGAGCCTCATTCTGAAGGCTTGAGCTTCTTGGTTTCAATAGAAGCAAATCTCCCTCAAATCCCCCAATAACTATCCCAAATTACTCCAAGTACACCCCAAACTTCTCCTTAATCACTCAATAGTCCCCAAACTCTAACAACTTCGTCCAAAAACACTTCAAATCACCCCCACCCGTGTTTTTCAAATCCAAAGTAGATTCAGGATTTCTTTTTGATGCAGATTAAAGCCTGAAACGATGCAAAATAGGCACTTGAAGAGATTGGAGAGATTTGGAATGAAGAGGAGGCAACAATGGGTAAAGGCACGAGGGTTTGTGTTTGTGGCTCGAGGGTTTCTTTTATTTTAAAGTACAGAGGCTCGAGCCTCAAGTGTAAGGCTTGAGCATGGCCACTGAAAACCCTAGATTTAATGATGATGGAAAGCTCGAGCTTGAGGTACCGATGCTCGAGCCTTTAGTAACCGATGCTCGAGCCCCAAAGGTTAGGCTCTAGCATTGGGACAAATTTTTGGATTTTTTGAATATTTTTGAATATTTTTTATTTTCTTTTCCTTTTTCAACCGAAAACTAAACTTTAAACAAAATAAAATAAACCTAAAAATTACTAAAACCTAGAAAAATAATTAAATCACAAATGAAAATAAAAGAAAATAAGAATGCAATAAAACTACGGTACAACATACAAATGCTAAGTTTAATGTCGACAGCTCGATAGTATGCTAAGTTTAATGTCGATAGCTTGACGAAAACCTGACATCTACCACTGCCTCAACTGTGCCTCTCTGCACACTCCCCTCTATGTAGGGTTCAAGTCTCTGTCCATTGACGTTGGACAGTTGTCCAGCTTTGCAATCTTGTATCTCTATTGCAACATAAGGTGTAACCAAAATAACCATGTATGGACCTTCCCAATGCGACTTTAACTTTTTAGGAAAAAGTTTCAGTCGTGTATTAAACAATCAAGCCTTCTTCTTAGGCTCAAAAGTCTTACGCAAGATATGCTTGTCATGAAATGCCTTAGTCTTTGCTTTGTAAACCTTAGCACTCTCATAAGCATCATTACGTAATTCTTCTAGCTCAGTTAATTGAAGCTTCTTGCTAGAACCAGCTGATGTCATATCAAAATTGAGCTTTTTTATGGCCTAGAAAGCTCTGTGTTCTAACTCTATAGTAAGATGGCACCCTTTACCGTAAACAAGGTGGTAAGGTGACATACCAATCGAAGTCTTAAAAGTAGTACGGTAAGCCCACAAAGCATCATTCAGTCTATAAGACCAATCTTTATGATCTGGCTTAACCGTTTTCTCAAGAATTCTCTTAATTTCACGATTGGATATTTCTACTTGGCCACTTGTTTGGGGATGATAGGTAGAAGCAACTTTATGAGTGATGGAGTATCTTTGGACCAAGGTACGAAAGTACCTATTACAGAAGTGAGCACCCCCATCACTAGTAATAGCTCGTCGCATACCAACTCGACTAAAAATGTTCGTTTGAATGAATTTAACCACGACTGTGTGATCGGCGATTTTAGTAGCCACTACTTCAATCCATTTAGAAACATAGTCAACTGCCACAAGAATGTACTCATTTTTATGGGCCAGAACAAAAGGACCCATGAAATCAATACCCCAAACATCAAAAACCTCAATAACTAAAATTGGAGTTAAGGGCATCATATTCCTTCTAGAAATCGATCCTAGCAGCTAACATCTAAGGCATGACCTACAGAATAAATATGCATCTCGAAAGAGCGAAGGCCGAAAGAAACCACATTGAAGAATTTTAGCTGCAGTTTTCTTTGCACTGAAATGACCTCCACATACCAAACTTTGACAGAAGGTCAGAATACTATGAAATTCACTCTCAGGAACGCATCTACGAATGATTTGATCAGCATAGTCTTTGAATAGTTGAGGATCTTCCCAATAGTACATCCTAATTTGGGAGAAGAATCGATCATATTTCTTGTTTTGACCAAGTCGAAGGAATTTTGCCTATTGCAAGGTATTTCACAATATCAACAAACCAAGGCAAATCCTTATGAGAGACCTCAAATAGTTGTTCATCCGGGAAGGAATCACAGACTGGAAGTGAAGTTGAGATATCCTCAATTAGAATTCTAGAAAGATGGTTAGCTACAACATTCTCTGACCCTTTCTTATCCCGGATTTCATAATCAAACTCTTGAAGCAAGATGATCCATTGAATCAAATAGGGTTTGGTTTCCTTTTTGGAAAGAAGATGTTTCAAAGCAGAATGATTAGAATAAATTATGACTTTGGAACACAATAGATATGATCTGAATTCGTCCAAAGCAAAGACAACTGCAAGTAACTTTTTTGCAGTAGTAGTATAATTCAATTGTACATCTAAAAAAGTTTTACTAGCATAGTAGATGACATGAGGAAGTTTATCTACTCGTTGTCCCAAGACAGCACCAATAGCATAATCAGATGCGTCACACATAATCTCAAATGGAATAGCCCAATTCGGAGGATTAATGATAGGAGCTGAAAAATGAAGAGAGCGAAGCTTTTGAAAAGCTTCAAGGCACAATTTATCAAAGACAAAAAGAGCATCCTTTGCAAGTAGATTACACAAAGGACGGGAAATTTTGCTAAAATCTTTAATGAAGCGTCGATAGAACTCGGCATACCCAAGAAATGATCACACTCCCCTTACGGAGGTAGGAGGAGGTAATTTGAAGATCAAATCTACTTTAGCTCTATCAACTTTAATACCTCTCTCTAAAATGATATGTCCTAAAACAATACCCTCTTGAACCATAAAATAGCTCTTCTCCCAACTAAGAATAATATTTATTTCCCTACAATGCTAAAGCACTAGGGAAAGATTTTGAAGACAGTTTTCGAATGTAGATCCAAAAATAGAGAAGTCATCCATAAAGATTTCGAGAAACTTTTCAACCATGTCCGAAAAGATAGACATCATACACCTCTGGAATGTTACTGGCGCATTACATAATTCGAAAGGCATCCGTCTATATGCAAATGTACCAAATGGACAAGTGAAAATAGTTTTCTCTTGATCCTTAGGATCAATGACCACCTGATTATAGCCAAAATATCCGTCTAAAAAGCAATAATAGCTCTGGCCAGCAAATCGCTCTAGAATCTGATCAATGAATGGAAGTGGAAAATGATCTTTTCTAGTAGCAGAGTTAAGTTTTCGGTAATCAATACATACACGCCTTCCAGTGGTGGTGCATTGTGGAACTAGTTCACCCTCAGAATTCTCAACTATTGTAATACTTGTCTTTTTAGCTACTACCTGAGTAGGACTCACTCACTTACTATCTGAGATGGGGTAGATTATTCCCGCATCTAGTAACTTCACAACTTCCTTCAAAATTACCTCCTTCATATTAGGATTTAATCTTCGTTGGAGTTCCCGAGATGTTCAAGAATCCTTCTCCAAATGAATCTGATGCATGTGGGATTAATTCCTTTTAAATCAGCCACACTCCACCCAATAGCCTCTTTATTTTTCTAAAAAACTTTTAAGAGACTACTTTCTCAGGAACTCGTAAGATTGGAAGCAATGATCACCAAAAGGATGTCATTTAAACCCAAGAAAGCATACTTGAGCTTTTCCGGTAGTGGCTTAAGCTCAAACTTAGGTGGAGACTCTAAAGAAGGAATAGACGGAGTACTAAAAAGTGGTGGAAGAGGTTTTAACCTAGATTTCCATGGAGGAAAATCTGTGATAGAAGAGGACTTGAGTAAAGAATTCACTTCAGCTATTGAAGAATCAATATCAAAATTTTCATAATTGAAGTGATTCAGACAAGCTTCTAAAGGATCATTGGATAAAATAGTTGGGAGTGATTCCTCAACCAACTCATCAATAACATCAACGAAGAAGCATTCACTATCATCGTAGGGATGAATAGCATTGAAGATGTTTAACTTGACTTTTATATTTCCAAAAGATAAATCCATGGCTCCAGTCCTACAGTTAAAACAAGCATTTGCTGTAGCTAGAAGAGGTCGCCCAAGAATGACTGGAATATACATTTTGGAATCGTAGACTGGTTCTGTATCAAGAATTAGAAAATTGACCGAAAAATAGAACTTGTCCACTTTTATGAGTACATCCTCAACAATACCTCGTAGTTGTTTGATAGAATGGTCGGCAAGCTGTAGAACAACCGACGTAAGGTTCAACTCTCCCAAACCTAACTTCTTATACACCGAGTAAGGAATAAGATTCACACTTGCTCCAAGGTCAAGAAGTGCTCGCTCTATCATATTGTTTCTAATGATGCAAGAAATTGTAGGAGCACCAGGATCTTTAACCTTAAGAGGAGTGTTGTACTTAAGAATAGCACTGACCTGCTCGGTGAGACAAACTTTCTTAGGAACTTGGCTTCTGGATTTTCTCTTAAGGGTGCACAAGTCTTTTAAAAATTTAGAGTAGGCTAGGATTTGCTTTATAGCATCAAGCAGAGGAAGACTGATCTTGACCTGTTTAAAGACCTCCATCATATCTTAAATTTTCTCCCCTTGTTTACCAAAGTGGGAGGGTTCCTTAAGATGCTCAGGATAAAAAGCTTTTGGTTCATAAGTTGTCTCAGGGTTAGGAGTAGATAAAGAAGTGACTCCACCTTCAATTCCTTTTGTGGATTGTGGAATAGAACTTGAGGAAACATCCTTGGGATGTTGATGATGAATGATAGGAATAATGGGAATCCTAAGCCTTTCTTTTTCCTCCTGTTCTTTTTCAACTTGGTTATCAACCACTCTATCACTCCTCAATGTACTGATAGCCTGAACTTGTTCATGATGACTACCTAAGGACTTGGTTTTACCAATCATGTAATTCTGCCCTTTCGGGTTGGCTATTGGCTGACTAGGCAGCTTTCTATCCTCTCTTCGAGATAGAGTACTCGCTATTTGCCCAACTTGTGCCTCTAGCTTTACTATGGCCTGAGAATGAGAATTAAGAAGTTGGCTATTGGCTTTAAGATCAACAAGAGCATTGAGTACTTGTTCCTTAAAAGCAGAATTTCTAGGAGAAGATGGAAGATTAGGAACTTGAGTGGGTTGATTCCTAAACTGAGGTGGACGATAAATACCAGATTGATTAATAGAATTATTTTGTGGCATAGGATTAGATGAATTTTGGTACCGCCCCTAAGATTGGGGAGCAGTGTTCCCTTGATTTTGGTTACGCCAAGACAGATTAGGATGATCTCTCCAACTAGGATTATATGTAGAAGAATATAAATTATAACCTGGCCTAGAGAATGCAGCATTCACTTGCTCCTATGGGATCTTAGATGATTGTCCCAGCATAGGGCAAGCATCAGCAAAATGGTTTGGATTAACACAGATGGAACAAACTTTCTTTGGCAAGACAGTTTGTGGATTAACAATAGGAGCAATGCTAGATGATAAGATTTGATTCAACCTACGATTCAAGGATTCTATTTGAGTGGCTAACTCACTAAATTTATCTACCTCGTAAAGTTTTTTAACCTTATGCACTCTAGGTGAAGACCTAGACCTAGAGGAAGAAGCGTGTTGCACTGAGTTTTCACTTGGGGCCTCAAACAGTTCCCAAGCTTCAACCGGACTCTTACGCAGAAAAGCTCCATTACTGGAAGCATCGACCATATTTCTATAAGAATCTGTAAGACTATCATAGAAGATCTGTATTAAGTTCCATTGAGAAATATCATGGTGTGGACACTTTCTTAGAAGATCGTTATACCTCTCCCATGCATCATGGAGCTGTTCTCCCGGGATTTGGGAAAATGCCATGATTTTTCTTCTCATTTGGGTGGTTTTACCCACAGTGTAATATATCTTCAATAACTCTTGTTGCAACATGTCCCATGTAGATATGGAATTTGTTGGAAGGGACTGCTGATGACCGCTGAAAAGTGTGCATTTAAACCCCTTAAGCTTAGGTATTTTAAAACCTTTATCTATCTTACTTTCCCATTTTAGACTAATTTCATGTTATTGTCCTTTTTAGGTGCTTATCCCCAAAATAAGCTAATTCAGCCAAATAAGAGCTTAAAAGAAGCTAACTCAAGCTGGATGGAAGAAAGGAGTAAAGTGGAAGCAAAATGAAGTAAAGTGTGGAAATCAGCATGTTCGATCGATCTCAAGAATACTTCGATCGATCGAAAGTTCATCGATCTAGACTCTCCAAGATGGATCCAAGCTCTTTTGTCCTTATCCAAAGATCCTACAAAGTTCGATCGATCTAGCAATTCTCAAATCGATCGAAAAGATTCCATCTTATCCTGTTATACCACCCTACCTACCAATTTTGTCTCTTTCCCCAAAATATCTCAGATCTGTCCTTATCCAAAAAGGCGCCGCCATAGGAGGATCGATCCAGCCAAAGTTTAAGAGATCTCAGCCAAGTTTGATTGATCTCAAAATAGGTTCGATCAATCGAACCTTCTCAAGTGCAAATTAAATTAATTTCCAGCTCATTAAAAGTTGTCTCATGGTGCAATTATTGGAGGAGCCCTTGTGTACGAGCCTAGACCATTGGGTGTGACATTTGAGCTACCTATATAAGGATTATAAGCCACTTTTACATAGATGCTTTTAGGAGTTGATAGATAAAATTTTTGATTATTCTTAGAGAGGAAGAAAAGAGAAGAGGAGGCTAGAGACACATTCTTGGGAGATCTTCCATATACTTCAAGAAGAAGAGCATTTCCACCATGGAGATAGCCCTTGAGAGTTGAAGGACACCATTCATGAGTGGCTAGACATCCTCTTGGGGCTAGAGTTTGCCCTAAGCATGCTTTCTTTACCTTGATTTATGTATTTTTTTAGGGAATTTGTGTTCTAATACATGTTTTGACATATTTATATACATAGATCTTGTTTATTCAATGATTTGTGTGGTTTAATTCTTCCAATTGATCATCTCATTCTATCCATATGTCTATGTATTCTAAAATAGATGTTCAGGTGTTTATCTCTATCTCTTGTGTTGTTGAAGCATGTCTATGTGTGTTGATGTTATAGATCTAGAGATTGTCAAGACATAGTGCTTAATAGAATGCTCTTGTGGTTTATTTGATGGTTCATACTCATTTCTTGATGCATTATGCCTCTCCTTTAGTTTAATTAGTTTAATTTTCATGTCATTAGCTTAGATGTAGTGTAGTTAACTTAGTAGTTAAATGGGAGGACAATCCATGCTTGTTGTTTGATGTTCTATACTTATGAATGCAAGTAGTATATTTCTCTAATTATGTGATGTGTTGGGGATTGTGAGCTTAAAGGAAGGATTAATGGCTTAGTTTGATATATTGTGCTATTCATTGTGTTGTTTAGACAATATACACTTAATTGGTCATCCATTGTTACAACATATGTTTTTCCCCTCATTAATTATGAATTGAGTGTATAGAAAAGTGATGCTTAGTGGTGATCTCTAAGTCCCAAGCCTCTCTCTCTTGTTTTCTCTAACCTTTAATTACTTGTTTTATATTGAGCTTGCTTAATCTTAATTGTAGTTTAATCAACCAAATAATCTACCTTCTCACTCGACCTACTAACCCTAAGTATTGTTTCCATTACTAGTAGCCCTCTAATCCCTTGGGACAATCCCTACTCACTCTTGCTACGTTAGTGTTAGTGGTGGTAGTGGTTTTTATAAATTTAAACTTGACCAAAAAGGCTTTTCTTGAACCGCACATTCACTACATTATTTTGGCATATAGAAACGGCCCCGCCAATTTTTGGCGCCGTTGCTGGGGATTGAATTGGTAACGCCGTGTTTTGGAAACATTTAGGAATTAGTACTCTTTTGATCGTGGCTTTACTTTATTTTTATTTTTGGTTACTTATTGTGTTTGTTCTTATTTGGTTACTTTATTTTTATTTTTGGTTACTTATTGTGTTTGTTCTTATTCGGTGCCGTTGCCGGGAATTGAATTGGTAACACCGCGTGGAGGCTTGTTTTTCATTTCTTAGATAAATCATGAACCCGCGTGAAGGCTATTTACTTTTCTTGATTTATTGTGGAGGCGAAGTGTTTGTTACTTGCTTATTTGCTTATTATTTGTCTTTGCTAGTGCATGCATGGTCGTAAGTCAATAAATCCTACTCTCGTCCCTCTTAATTTTCATATTAAATCAGTTATTCTTAATCCTAGGGGAAGAGGTAGTTCTCATCACTCCATTTCACCAATAAAGAATTTGAATGACGACCATGTGAAGGACCTTGGTCACACAGACCAATAAGGCATCCTCCACCCTAATGTGTATCATGAAAATGTCAAAGTACCATTAGGCATGCCTAGACCATTCATTCCACCATAACAGCAAGGCTAAATTCCATAAGGAATGCCTCAACCAATCTTTGCTCTACAACCTCCCATGGTTCAAGCTAATCAAGGTGTTCGTGTAGCATCACTAATTGTGAATCCTCCCATTGCTTTAAAAGACCATTACGTGCCTAATGAATATAATGCACCCATTTGCATTCAATTGCCTCCATTTAGAGCACATCACTATGAAATCAAACCATAAACCATTCAAATGCTTCCTAACTATCATGGACTTCGTAGTGAATAACCTTATAAGCATTTGGATGAGTTTCTTGAAGCGTGTTTCACCATGAAATACATGGACATACCGGAAGAAGTTTTAAGACTTAAACTTTTTCCTTTCACCCTTAAAGACAAGGCAAAATATTGGTTCAACAATCTTAGGCCTTTTTCAGTAACGTCTTGGGCGGAAATGCAACAAGAGTTCTTGAAAAAGTACTATCTAGTTTCTAAGACCAATGCCATGAGAACTTCAATTAGAGAATTTTCTCAAAAGGATAGGGAAATGTTTCATGAGGCATGGGAAAGGTTTAATGATTTGCTTAGAAAGTGCCCTCATCATGACATACCTAAGTGGCAACTAGTTCAATATTTCTTTGAAAGTTTACCGTATAATCACAAGGGTATGGTTGATACATCTATGGGTGGTTCTTATCTTGACAAGCATGAAAATGATATGTGGCAATTGTATGAAAGTATGAGTGAAATTCCATGCATATGTCCTTATCTTCTAAAAATGGTAAGGAAGAATGTCGGCTTATATCAAGTTGACAACTCCAATGACGTAGCAGCTGAAATGAAATCGTTATCTCAAATGTTTGATTAACCAAAATTTGGTGAATCAAGTATCTTCCTCCCCTACTCATATTCATCATCGTGCATCTAATGAATCTTGCATGACTTGTTCAAGTGTCTTGGATTCTACTTCCAATTGTCCCCATGGACATGTGCAAAGTGAGCCCCATAAGCAAGTCAATGCTACATTTGTTAATTAAGGGAATAATCCCTATGGTACTCATTACAATTCAAGTTGGAGGAACCATCCGAACTTTTCTTGGAAAGCCAAGGGGAAGGCTTAAACCCTCCCCAAGGTGGTTTTCAAGGGAAGTATGTTTCGCCACCAATGCAAGGCCAAGGTCCCCAAGGTTTTAAATCATCATCATTTCAATCACATGGCAATCAATTTTCTAATTCTCAGTTCCCTAATCAACCATCATATTCTCAAGGAAATTCTAGGAGTCCCGCTTTTGAAGAGAAAGTTTTGACCACTTTAGGCACTCTAGAGGCGAACACTCAATTGCTTCATTCTCACTCTCAATCCATTGCTAAGTTAGAAACCTAAGTAGGGTAAATAGCTAGTACCTTAATTACTAGAGAGAAGGGGAAAATGCCTTTAAATGCCCTACCAAAGCAACAATGTGTTGTGGAGACTCATTCCTTATCGAAAAGTCCCATAATTGAGCATGTCAATGCGGTAACAACCTTGAGAAGTGGGAAGATTGTGGACAACAAGGTAGGTATGTCAAATGAATAGAATGAACCGGTGCAACCAAAAGTTGACACCCTTCCCGTTTCACATCATATTCCTCCTTCATTGCATATGCATGATCATTCAAATGAGAAACTGTTAGAAAGTGATTTGAAAAGTGAGTCCAAAATTGATTTGAAGGATGAATTGAATAAAGCTTTGAAAAAGGATTTGAAAAATTCTTGTGTTGATAATGTTTCAAAGAAAAGTTTTGAAATTTCTTCGAGCCAAGAGCTCCATTTCTGGATGCCTTGAAAGGATTCATTTATCTTGATAAACAAAAGACCAAGACCAATAAAATCATTGAAATCGGTAGTTTTACAACTTGCCGACCGATCCATCAAAAAGTCTCGAGGTATCATTGAGGATGTCTTGATTAAAATTGATAAATTCTTCTTCCCGGTCGATTTCGTTGTCATTGACATGAAACTGGTTCCAAATCCCAAGAGCCAAATTCCTGTTATCCTTGGCCGTCCTTTCTTAGCAACCGCAAATGCCAACATCAATTGTAGGACGGGGGTAATGAAAATCTCATTTGGGTATATGAAAGTGAAGTTGAATATCTTCAATCCGACCCCAAATTCATTTGACAAGCATGAAGAAGTAAATGTTGTAGAAAAATGTCTAGACAATAAATGTGAAAGAATGGAGTCTTTGCTTGAAAGCAAAACTTCAAAAAATTCATCTTCGACCTTGAGTCTAAAGAATGATGTTTCAAAATCTTGCTTTGAGAGGGCATGGAAGCCTAAAGATCACAATGACAAAGGACTAACAAATTCCTTTGAACCTAATCCAACAAGTTCTTTAGGAAACTGTTTGTTGGGTGGAATTCAAAGTACCTATCACCCCATTAAGGAGGGGAAGCATTATAAGATCTTTGATCCGGGCTAAAAGAGCCCAATGTCTTGTTAGAAATGTTAAAGACTAGTAAATGCTTCGTAGGGTTTACAACCTTATTCCTCCCTTATTTCTATTTTATCTTTCATTTCTTACATCATCTAAATATGTTTTGGAATTCATGCACATGGCTAGGATTTTGATTGAGTATGCATGAACTTTCATTCTGAAAATAGGCATTTTGTCCCTATTCGATCGATCTCGAAAGAGGTTCGATCGATCGAACACCACCCATCCCTGCATCCAATTATTGCTCTGTTCCATCGATCAGAAATTTCTTGCATAAATCAGCCCTCTGTGTATCGTTCGAAAATTTCTTCAGAATGATCTGAAAGTTCCTAGATCGATTCAACTTTTTCTTAGATCGATCTTCACTCCACACTGAGAAAATTTTTTGAGATCTATGAAAAAGGCTTCTCTGTGCATCGTTCGAACTTGTCTGTAGGTTTTTACCTGTTCAATCGGTGGAACCATTTTCTCGATCGATCTCAGCTTGATCAATCGGTACCCTTTGTTGACCTTGACTTTGACTTTGACTGCAATTTTATTTTTATTTTTAGTGTTTATTTTATTTTATTTTATCTTCAAAAACTCCAATTTTATTTTCATTTTAAAATTTTCAAAAATCCCAAATCTTTTGTTTTATTTCCAAAAATTCAAAAAAAAAAAAAATATACTTTCATTTTTACTTTAATTTTTAATTTCCAAAAATTTAAAATATTTCAAAAAAAAAAAAATTTGTCATTTAGTGAGGGGAGATCGATTTCAACATGTTTCAGATTGATCTATTTTCGATCGATTGGAAATTTTCCTTGATCGATCAAACTTGTCAGGACCAATTTTTAAAAATAAAACCCTAGGGTCATTAGATCGATTTCAAGATCGATCTAAGCCCTCATCTCCCTCACCGCTGCAAACCCTACCTCTCCCATCTCTAGCGAACCCTCTGGCGACCATCCCAAGCTTCCACATCATCTCTCATCTTCGATTTCATCATCTCTCTCGATTTCCACCTCTTTCTCTCTCGGATTTGGTAAGTCCTGAGTTTTTCTTTTGATTTCGAGTTTTAATCTTCACGAATCTGAGCTTTACATGTTAGATCTAGAGTTGCCATACTTAATCCTTGCCATATTTGAAGATTCCATGTTTGTGTATACATGTGTATATATATGTATATAGATTTCTATACATTTTGATTCAAATCATGTATTTGGGGGTCACGGGCCAAACAAGTGACCAATCTTGGTGTGTTGTTGTGTGATAGGGCCCCACAAGCTTGCTTGGGTGCCCCCGTGCCATCTACGTCACATATCTGTGACTTTTTGAATTTCCCGTACCAGTTCGATCAATCGAAGTTTTTTTCGATCGATCATTCAAAAATCGATCGAACTTATCTCAGATCGATCTCGATCTCTCACATTTTTGTGACCGATCAAACTTCACAGATTTACATCCCACACTTCACACACTCTCTTTTGTGATTCCATGCTATCTCTTACATGCCCAATGCCTGTGTTTTCCACATTAGATGCATTCCATACTTATATTGTTCAGCATGCTTCACTTAATGTCACTGTTTATTTAGCTCCATTATCCCTTGCATAGATTCATGTTCTGTGGTGTCTATCTTATTTGACATACATGTTTCTATATACTGTGATTCACTTCTTTATGCCTATACTAACTTCTTCTACAAGTGTTTTTATTTCTGTTTTGCAGGTCATGGCTAAGGTAAAGACTGTTGCCCGTAGGCATCATCCACGCCGAGTCAGGCCTAGGATAGAGGAGCCAGGGGAGCCCTCCCATATTCAGGAGTAGCCCAAGCATCAGGAAGGACCATCTCGTGTCTAGGATTCAGAGCAGCCTGTTGAGGCTGAGCAGCCAGAGCAATTAGAGGTTTATATCGAGGCAGATCCAGCTCAGTCCCCCTCAGCTGACTCTAGACTATAGTCTTCAGCCTCCTCATCTTTATCATCCCATGATGAGGCTGAGCATACACCATCGCCTTCTCCATCTCTGCCTCATGCACAGCTAGGCCAGGCCTTAGACAGACCTCTGCCGAGATACTCATATCTTATAGTGGTGAATGAGTCAGTTTTTGATATCTCTTTCTTCTCCCGATACATTCTGATCCGGGAAGCCTACGAGAATATAGACCGGAGGGGCATTTCAACCATTCTAGCCGAGGCTTGTTCGGATGTTCTTCCAGAACCTCCGACCTGCCTCGAGTAATCTGGTGGAGCTGCGCACTACTGTTGATGGCCATCTTATCTACATTACAGTGGAGACTCTGGCCAGATCTTGCCGATGCCTACATGCTTGCCCTCTTGATCTTGAGCTAGATTATCCCATTTTGAGAGGAGGCCTTCTTATACAGACATGGTTGTAGCACTTACAGGCCATTATAGTGAGGGCGAGACATTTGCTACTCGGACCTATTTGCCCGATGATCTGTGGTTCTTTGATTCGGTCTTGTACCGAAACATGTTTATGACTTGCCACAAGATCCAGAGGCGAGGCGACTATTTGACTGCCTTGTATGCTTTTTACAAAGGGTACTGGGTTTCTATTCTGGCATTATATTGGAGCGTCATGATGAAGCTCTACGCGGACTACATCAGCAAGGCCAAGCCTAAGCGAGCTAAGTACCTTCCTTTTAGCCACCTTATCACTCATATCTTGCGAGATCAGCGCTATCCATTCCGTCTAGATAAGTGCCCAGAGACAGGAGCTTGCCACTTTGGTAAGAAAGACTGGAATAATAGCTACAATGCTCTTATCAAGAGTCTTATGGAAGACATTGTGATAGCAGCTGAGGAGGCTGAGGAGGAGGAGATAACAGCAGCAGCCGCAGCAACAGCAGACGATCCAGTAGTCGCACCGGCGGCTGCCATACGTATGAATATAGACTTAGAGCAGGAGCCTCCAGCAGAGGATTTACAGCATCACTCTCTAGCGGGGTCACCATTACATTTCCTAGAGTAGGCTCAAGATGCACAACATTTTACTGATACAGTAGTACCTGAGGCTCCAGCATAGACACCCAGATTTAGAGAGTGTACCTAGGCCTTGGAGGACGGAGTTGTCTCTCTTCGGTCAGATGTGGCATCTATCGGCTCTAATGTCTTAGCTACACTGCAGAGCACATCCAGAGATATCAGGGGATCACGCCCCACTCACCCTACTTTATCTACCTGATCTCTATTCCTCTCTTTTATCATGTTATATATATGTGATACATTCCTGCTATTTTGATATAGTTATATTATTTTCGCAGCCAGTCTATCGGCCCTATTGCTGTGATGTACCATATACTATTTTTATTTTCCTATTTTATGCATGATCTTAGGGACCATTTTGCAAATTAAATTAGAAGATATTTTCAAAAAGGACCTTTTTGCAATTTTCAGAAAATGTGACAAGTGTCACATTCCTATGGTGCCACTTGTTGATTTTGTGGTGGAACCACTTGGAGGCTTAATCTCATGACACATTGAGGTTGGAGATTCACCCACTTATTGTCCTAGGATTGGTGCACTTGTTGGCATGGATGGTTGACAAGTGTAGGGTTAATATTTAATCTTGGAAGCTTACTTGGATTCATGACAAGTGTAGGACTCACCTTTAGTCTTGCATTAGTGTGTGTGTGAGAGGTAGTGCAAGAGCACCTAGTGAGTGGAGAAGCCCACCAATTTAGCTTAGGGTTTACACATTTTAATTCATTCATCACTTTCCTCTCAAGAACCCTAAGGAAGCCACCATTGGAGAAAAGCTTGACTAGTAGCTTTGACTTCATTTTTGGTGCCCTTTCACTCACCTTAGAACTTTGAACTTGGAATGCTTTTTGTTCCCCTCATCCTCCTCTTCAAAACCCTTGAAGGATCTAGCCTAACTCCTAGTTTTGCTTTGGTGTCTAAAGATTCAATTCTCTAGTGAGGTATTGATCTATTATTTTGAAGTATTTTTATGTCATTATTGAGTGTTTTACATGCATGGAAGAGAAGGACTTGTATTTTGCCCTTAAACTATTTTAACTTGAAATTAATCTTGTTAAATTCAATATAGAATATGAAAATATACTCAATTAGCTTTCATTTAGTTTTGGTTTCATGTAATTTGGATTTAAAATGAATTAGTTATGAATTTTTGAAGTTGCAAGCTAGTTGTTGGAAATTTGAAGCTTTTCCTTTTTGGTCTGGAAATGAATTTTTTATATGGATTTGTGGTGCTTCAATTGCCTTGAAATTTTTACTGGAACTTCCCCCATGAGTTTTACACTACTCAGAATTTTTTCATGATTTTAAAGCATTTCTAAATTTTTTTAAAAATCCGAAACTATCTGCTGTCCATGTTTTTATTGTAGCTGGAAAACATATTTTTAGATGATTTATTTCACTAACCTTTTGACATTGGATCATGGCTTAAATTTTCAATTTTACACTCTCATATGTTTACTTCCAAAGTAAATTAGGTTTGCCCAATTTGGATGTCAAATGAAGTTTTCATGAATTTTCAAAGTTGGAAGCTACAGGCTGAAAATGTGTTTTCCGGGCAGAATTTGTTTCAAAGTTGTGGGGCAAAAATGTTTCAATTGGGAAAATATTTTGTTAAACTAAATTGATACTATCAAATTAAAGTGTTTAAGCTTTCATTGGGCTTTGGATTCATTCAATTTGGGTTACAATTGAATTTTTTATGAATTTTACAAGTTGAAGGTAGCAAGCTGAAAAATCTGTTTTGCGGACCAAAAATTTGGGGCAATTTCATTTTGGTGGTAATTGGGATTTTCATTCCAATTGAGGTAGGGAATGTTTTAGGATTATTTGTGTGTTGTATTGTGTGTTTGCCATGATTATATAACATATATGTATGCCTTGTATCAAATCTAGAAAGTTAGTAATTTTTATTTCTTTGTATAAGATTTAAAATTTATGATGATGTATAACTTTGATTTGAATTGTAACATGCTAGGAAATTATGCTTAGATATGTTGGTTAACAAATATTAAATTTGGATCATTTGATTAAGAATTACAACTTTTATTTAATATTTATATTTAGTGAAAGTTTAATTCACATGGTTGTATCAAGCATTAAATCAAGTTGTAATGTGGTATTTAAATAGGCCTTAGCATGTTCTCTAGTATAGATTAAATTGGGGGCATTTGGAATTGTTTAAAAATCTAGAGGAAATTAATTAATTAGCTTGATTAATTTTGTTTTAAGTGTTTTAATCACTTAACTTGTCATTTGATGTTATATATATGATGACAATGACATATCTTTCAATATATATTAAATTGAGGTTATATGGATTAACTTGGAATTTAGAGAATTTAACTATTTATGTTTAATTAAATTCTACTTTATTACTCTATGGATTTAATTGCATTTTGGAAGTTGTTTCTATATTTAAATCATGGATTTGGATTTGATGTATGTTCACTTGATTACTTTTGAATATTGGATAACATAGTTGTTACTTTTATATTCATGAGAATATGTTTTTCCTTATTGAATATATTGTTGCTATGTGTAAGGATTTGCACACTTTGTATTTGACATCTTACATGCCATAGTAGTTGTGAATTTTGAGCATGTATTGTATAAGTTTCCAAAATTTGGATTGTGCTTGGTAAATAGTTGATATCTTGTATATACATGTTGATATATATACGTTGTTGCACAATTTGTTGATTTTGGAAACTTGGGGATGTCGTTGTTTGGCTACGGCTAGGACTTGGTTCTAGTACGGGGGATTGTCCCCCTATATAGTCTAATGCGCACATAGGGAGGTTACCCATGGGCTAGTAACCCTAAAGTAACTATGTTGTCGGTCTGATCTGGCATAACGTCCGAATATCCATTTTGTTTGATTTCGTATTTCATTTCAAGTTGATAACTAGATGATATCGTAACTTCTTATTCCTTATTTGATTTCCTATTTTGAGCTTAAGATGTAGCTTTGTGAAAGCATGCTTCATGCGTTGTATTGGAAGTTCCATTGTTGGTTAAATTGTATCGATATCATAATTTGTGTTTTGATGTTCAAATGTAGTTTAGGAATGACCTTATAGATTCATTTTGAACATAGACGTTCGGTAGCATGACCCACACTTGTTGTTTTTGTATTTTGGATTTCAAATTGAAGACTTTGAGAATCTATATCTTGTTGCCTTGTATAACATGTTTCCAGGTTGTTTGAATTGCATGAACAATGTGATTATGATATAAATGATCTAGGTAGCTTATGATGCTCCCTGGGTCTCATCTTGACATAGACGTTAGGTGGCATGAGCCCCTTTAACATGTTTCACCATAAGGTAATAAAATTGTAAAATGCTAGGTCGATGCATGCTCATCTCCTACGAGTAGCTTTATGTTACTCACCCCTACGATACTGGGGTATATTTCAGGTACAGGACTCAGGATTTGAAGATTCCATTGCTCCTTGGATGGCTTACAGTTTCTAAGTTTCTATTTTATGCAAGTGTTAGCATAAGATGCCTCTTTGTAGCCTTATTTGTTTAAACTTGCATTCGTTGATTCGTATATGTAAAGTGTACGTAAGTGCACTCTTTTCAATGTATTTAATATGTATGAGATGAGGCCGGAGGCCAATGATATGTATCTCGTTTTCTATGCACTTTTGTTTTTAAAGTTTATTATGAAAATACTGGAAAATGTTAAGTCATTGCTTCATAACTTTCGCATCGGGTGTTGGAATTTCATATCTTTTTTGCCCGGACTCAGAATCAGACGATTCTTGAGTCTAATTTTGTTCATTTTTCATTGTCCTTCCAATGGTGTGCACGGTGGCACCCTTTTCAGTAAGAAATGACCATTTTGCCCTTAGTTCATCTCTTTTCGGGTTAGGCATTCTTGCTTCATTTGTTTGGCTCATTTGAGTTCCGTGGCTTTATGGAGAGTCATTTTGGGGCCTTAGGGATAACGTACATCTCTTGAGGTTATTTGGCTTCTTTCGCTTCTGCATTTCGGGTCCGTTATCGGGTTAACTTCCGGTTCATCACTAACGCACCGGGTTGAGAAATCCAGGTCGTTACATGACATGTCAAACCTCCAAGTTAGAAAAATTACATTTCATAGACAAATCATGAACATGCTAACACTTGCATGTGAACAAGAATGCTTCTAAAGAAGCTCAACTCAGCAAATCACCCAAGCAATTGCAATCTCTAATCTTATATCCTGTACCTGAAATATGCCCCAGTATCGTAGGGGTGAGTAACATAAAGCTACTCGTAGGAAATCAGCATGCATCGACCTACGTTTTACAAGTGTACATGATTTAATCATTGTGCTTCATTCCACCTAACGTCTATGTCAAAGGTGAGACTCAAGGAGCATCCTAGCTACCTAAGATCATTTCTAGCATAAAACACATCCTTTATGCAATTTCAACAACACAAGAGCATGCTACACATAGCAACAAGATATAACATGCTTACACAAAGCAACTAGTTAGAAACATGCTTACACAAAGCAACCAGATAGAAACATGCTTACACAAAGCAACTAGATATAGATTCTCAAAGTTATCAACTTGAAATCTAAATGCTAAATCAACTAAATATAGTAATTTAGTATGGATGTACTTAACAACATCAAATCGCCAATAGCCAAAACCACAGTCACAATATAAACATGATTGATAACTTGGAATTGAATGCGAAAACAAATAGTGGAAGACTTGGACATCAGTCGGATGAAACCGATACAGGGCTAATTTGGAGCTACTAACCCCCAGGTAGCCTACCCAACGCGCGAACTTTTTTGGGCTAATTTGGAGCAACTAACCCCAGGCAGCCTACCCAACGCACGAACTTTTGACTTAAAGGACTCTTGTCCCCGTACTAGAGCTAAACCCTAACCATCATGCAATGTCCTAAGTGGTTCCAAAATAAATAGATAAGTTTACAACTTATATACGTATTGAATAGTAAACGAAACTACCTTCATGCATAAGTAGGCTGAAACCACACAACACATGCTCTAAATCCACAACTACTATAGGATGACAATGTCGAATCTTCAGAGCGCGATTTGTTATGCACTATAATAACATCACATGTCGAATCTTCAGAGCGCGATTCGTTACGCGCTATAACAATATAATGCAATATTGAAACATAACTCATAAACTCATTATAAGTCAAAAGTCATGCTTTAAACATACTATCAATGTCAAATACATGAGTTAAACAATAATACAATAGAAACGGAATTTAATCAATAAACTAATTAAATTCCCTAGGTTTCAAATCTCAATCAAATAGCCTCTAATTAGTACATGATAAACAATATAACATGGTTATTTCATACACCACATCAAAACTCGATTAGGCCATAAGAACAATAAAGTGAAATTTAATTAAATCATGATAATCAAATCCCTAACTTCTAAAACAACATCAAATGGTTCCAAATTAACATATGCTAGAACATAAGTCATAGTTATCACAAATATCATGTTAAACACTTAATTAGGCCAATGGAACCCTTAATTAGATTTTAATTAATCATTTTAATTAAAATCTCTAGATTTTCATACTTGTTCAAATGCTCTCAAATTAAAGTATGTTAAACAACATACCAAGGCAAAATTCAAAAGCATATCACAAGTCAATTTTATGCTAGGTACGGCCATGGGATTTAATCTTTCACAAAAAATAAATATTAAATAAAATATGCAATTCTTATTCAATTAATCCCAATTTAATATATGTTAACAAACATATTAAAACATGATTTTCTAGCATGCCACAATTCCATTCTAAGTTATACACATCCTTGTGAATTAAATTTCATACGAAGAAATAATTAATACTAATTTTCTAAAATCGATACAAGGCATGCAATTAAGTTATATAGTCATGCCAAACACTCAATACAACACACACAAAAGCCTAGAACATCCCCTACCTCAATTTGAGATAAAAATCTCAAAAGCCACTAAATGGAAACCACTCCGAATCCGACGAAACTTCTAGGTTTTGTCAGGGACTACACCGTGCACATAACCCCCAAGGAAGCTCCATCAAAATCACAACTTTACTTCAAACCCAAACTCAAAGAATGGTCATAAATGGGTTCTAATAAGGGTGAAAGAAGCGCGTAGTCAACACGAACACTAAACGCAAAGGCCCTTCTATGTTCTGACAAAGGAGTGAAGCTCAAAAGAGGAGAGAGAAAGTGGAAGCCTCCCTTGGGCTGCCATGGAAGCTTCAGGTCATGCAAGAGAGTGGGGAAGATGAAAAAATAAAATATCTCACCCCTCTTTTATAGAAATCTCAAAAAGTGCTCCGAACGGGCCCTGTCGGGTCCGAAAAAGTGAAATTTGAGCAGACACACTCAAATGGCAAAACCCTATGAACAAAAAAGATTTAAAATGAGAAAATATGAATAATAGAAGAAATGGCGTCAAAAACCGAGTCCCGAGCAGAAAGTTATGCCCCAAACAAGTTTAGCGCTAACTTGGGCCAAAAACTGAAACTGGAAAACAATGACCAGAAGGAATTTCTAAGAGTTCACAACTCGACAAAAAGTGAAAATGAATCCCGTACGAGGATGCAGGTTCAAAACAAGGCATTTAACAATAACTTTCATTAATTACACAATGGCCCCTCCAAAAAGTAAAAACTGCACTAATGGCCCAGAATGAAAATATCTTCCAAAAATATTTTCTTAAAAACCCCTGAAATAAAATATCTTCAAAAGATATTTACAAAAAATATCCCAAGAAAAGAAAATAATTTCAAAGAACTTTGCATCCATGCCCCTATGGACACCGGGAGCAACCAGAGTACTTTCTTGCAAAAGTAAAGATACGTATTTCATGGAAACCACTCAAGATGGAGATACATGAAGTCAAAAACCAACTTCAAATACAAGTGTGGTTATGCCAACAAAATGTCAAACGGGGAAAAGACAAAATAGGGAAAAGGACGAAAAGTGAATAGTATCAAAAAATGAAAAATGTGGAAATGACTCAGTCCTCAAAGGAAGTTGTCAATCCACAGAAAAGAGTCTTAAAAATCACTCCAGAGCACTCGAGACGACACTAAGCGAAGAGGAACTGAACTCAGAAAGGAAAGACAACGGAAAAAAAAAATATCCGTGAAAATCCGGGTCATTACATAATGGGTACAATTAATACCCATGGATGGTTATACATATATTTATAGGTATATATGTATATAGGGTAAATCTAATTAATATGATTTTAAGGTTTTATATAAATATGAATATAATATTACGTCTACTTAGGGTTTAGAAGCAACAAAACCCTATTCACGAACAGTGAGGTCTGAGAGGAAAAACAGAGAGAGGAAGCTAGGGTTTTGGCCAAAGGTTGAAAGGCTGGACCAAGGAGGAATGAAGAGGGTCTATTTATGGAATAGAACCAGAGCAGTAGAATGCTTTACAACAATTAGAGGTCGCCAGAAAGTCTAGGCAGAGGATGGTTAAAGGTTTCAAATCGAAATCTAGAGGCAAGTTCTATTCTTTGCTCCTTCTCTTTGATCTGTGTTCTGTGCATGCTTAGATGATCTCCAAGACTAATACAGACTTTAAAATGGAACTTATATGTTTTTAATTCAATGTTTTAATGTATTCTCTATTTTGAATCAAAATTTGTTATCACATAAATTGATATATTCTTTGTTACTCTGAATTGTGGTAAATAAAGCATACTATGTTTAAGTGTTCTGTAATAAATTTGGGCATATATTGAACTCCTAGGAACTATACTAAAACTTACAGAAGTGTTTATACATGCCGGAGATGGGGACGAAGAAGTAGAACAGGAAGAACGGGTGACAGGGCTCTCAGAGGGGGAGAGAGCTGGCTCCATGGAAGTAGGAGCCGGCTCCCCTTTGTGTAGAGCCGGCTCCAGGTGATGGGGAGCTGGATCCCCCTTGTATAGAGCTGGCTCCAAGGTTTAGGGAGCCAGCTCCATGTGTGTTGTGAGCCTGTTCTCCAGTTTTGAGACCAGGCTCTCTTGTTTTAGTGCGTTATGGAGTTATTTGGGTGCTGTTTGGACAAGTTCAGGTTCCCAAATTGTTTTTAGAGATTAAAATGGTTCTAAATATTAATTCATGATGTATTAAAACCTAAGGATTCATAATTTCAGTTATATGCTAAAGAGTTTGAACAATATGGAAGTTTAAAACAAGTTGCATGCTGTTAACGGATAGAGAGAATTTAATTGCCTAATTTGATGTAGCAATTTAAATGACTGATATATGATTTTTAAATCTATATTGGATGCATAATAGGGTCATGTATCTGTTAAACTTTACTTGTGCTTAGGTTGGATTTTAATTAATGAACTATTAAATTCAGTTCTGTTAATTAAATGGATGTTGTTCTGGATTTTAATATACATACATATTTATATATATATATATATATGATCTCTCCATCTCTCTCCCCTTTCCTCCCTCTTTCTTCTCCTTATTTTTGATTACCATTGACATCGTCTTTCATAAGAAAGAGTTGGATTTAACTTTTTTAATCTGATAGTAAATTACTGCCTCTTTAGAATCATTCTTTTATGTTCTTGTTGATAATTTATAGGGTGCTATTGAATTTGTATCTGTTGGTGAAATCAGACTCAGCTTACGGCAGTCCTTGGTTAAACTTGGGGTTGGCTTTATTTCTAGGGACCCAAAATTACAGGTGTTAATATGTGATTTAGAAGTTGTAATGAGGCCTTCAAATAAAAGCACAAAAAAGAGTAGATCTCGTAGATCTCGCACTTCCAGCAGAGGAAAGTGGATGGTTGTGGCTAACATGGCAAGGTTTTTGTCTGTGTCCGTCATTAATCCTTCCTTTAAGCTCACAATCCAAACACATCACATGGTTAGAGAATAATAATACTTGCATTCATAAGCATGGAACATCAAACAACAAACATGGATTATCCTCCCATCTAACAACTAAGGCAACTACATTACAACTAAGATAAGTGCATGTAAATTAAACTAAATAAACTAAGAGAGAGGCACAATCCATCAAGACATGAGTACGAACCATCAAATAAGCCACAACACTATGCCTTGACAATCTATAGATCCATAGCATTAACACAAATAGACATGCATCAATAACACAAAAACTAGCGATAAACACATGAACATCTATTCTAGCATACATAGACATATGGATAGAATGAAATGATCAATTGGAAGTATTAAACCACAAAAATCATTGAATAAACAAGATTCATATATAAAATAAGTGTCAAGACAAGATTACAACACAAATCCCCTCAAAATACAAAGCATTAAAGTCTATAAGGCATTTTTAGGGGCTAACTCTAGCCCTAAGAAGATGTTTAGCCACTTATTGAAGTAGTCATCCAACCCTTAAGGGCTATCTCCATGGTAGGAATGACCTCCTTCATTTTGGAAACCCTAAAAGAATGGAAGAACTCCTAAGAATGTGTCTTTAGCCTCCCCTCCTCTCTTTTCTTCCTCTCTAAGAATGTATCTAAGCCTTTTTCTAAGCCTTTCAAAAACTATGTGTAAAAAGTAACTCAAATCTTTATATAGGTAGCTCAAGTGTCAAACCCAATGGTCTGGACTCGTGCAAAAGGGCTCCTCCAATGATTGCACCATGAGACAACTTTTAATGAGTTGGAATTTGATTTAATTCGGACTTGAAAGGGTTTGATCGATCGAGCTGTGTTGAGATCGATCGAACATTGGTCAGATCCATCGAATGCTGCAGAGATCAATCATCCTTGGTGGTGCATTTTTGAATAAAGACAAATCTCTGAGATATTTTGGGATATTTTTGGGAAAAAGACAGAGTCATAGGTAGGGTAGTAGGTGTGGATAAGATCGAATCTTTTCGATCGATCTGAGAAATGTTGGATCGATCGAAGATGATGAGATCTTTGGATAAGGACAAAAGCTTGGATCCATCGTGATGAGGCCAGATCGATCTTGCTCTGATCAATCGAAGGAATGTTGAGATCGATTGAAGATGCTGACTTTCCACACTTTGCTTTATTTTGCTTCCACTTTGCTCCTTTCTTCCATTCAACTCAAGATTGCTTCTTTAATGCTCTTAGTTGGCTGAATTAACTTGTTTTGGGGATAAGTACCTAAAAATGGCAATAACATGAAATTAGTCTAAAACGGGAAAATAAGATAGATAAATGTCCTAGAATACCTAAGCTTAAGGGGTTTAAATGCGCACTTTTCAGTGCTCATCACAACCCCAAACTTAAATATTGGTAGTCCCTAGCAATTAACTATGTAGTAAAGGAATGAAATGAATAACTATACAACTATGAACTAGAAAGCAATAAAAGGATAACGCCACTTTCATAGGGAACACGATTACATTTAGCATATGCAACAAGCCTTTTAAACCCCTAGGTTACCCCTAGTGGATGAGTGAAGTCTCATGAGGGTTTCCAGAAATGATACCCACAAACATTAAGCTCATTCTCACAAAAGAGGTACCAATATTCCAAACAAGCATTGGGAGAAAACTACCTCAAGTATGCAATTTCTTAACTATTTCCAAGGAATCTCCTAAAATCTCAACATCAAGCAAATAAGTATGGTCCTCCACATCAAGAAAATGATCATGCAAATCAAAACAACTCTAGAATCCTTTTTTAGTGGACCGGCATTAAATATGTTGCTATCTTAGCCAACTAAAGAAATGATCACATCCTTACCCTCAAACTAGCACACAAATCTAGTACCGATTATCAAGACAAATAGTGAACCTTTTATTAAAGCTTTATTGATCTAGGTGTGCTTATTCTTTTTGCTCAAATTTTATTTATTTTTTCTATCCCTAACGATCAAAGATGGAAGCATGGTGCAATGTGTTAATCTATTAAACTTTCTAGTGATCCATGAGGTCGAGCGTTAGGTCAATGACTCCCAAATCGGACGGCTTTAAGGCACTACATATTCAAACACCCCTAAGGACTTAAAAGCTCAAATCAACTAGGCTACAAATCAAAACAACCTCCATTTAATCATTTCCCACTTCTCACCTTTTGGGAGAAGTCCTCACTTTTTATTGCTTTTGTAACCTTTTTTTTTTTTATCAAGTTATTAACCTAGAGTTTAGGCCCTCCACCTTTTGACGCGAGAAATTCAGTGCTTGATGAGGCTAGAATCCCGGCTACTTAATGAAAAGGGTTTATTATCCACTTTTATCAAGATGAAAGCTTTCAATGCACTACTAGCCCAATTAGGATATAACAATTCAATAATCAACAAAGCATGTACCCCACAAATGAATGCCAGTGTGTGCCTGTGCTAGTGTAGAATCTTAGAGTGAATCTCAAAATAATCACAAAATCAGGATGATGTGGACCACAAGTGCAAGCATGATATCAATCTTTCGAAAAATTTACTCCTAAATGGCATCCACAAGGCATACAAGGAGTATTGAACTCTCAAGCAAAGTATTTTTAAATTTTAAGTAATATAGTCCTCAAAAGATCAAAATCATCACTAGTTATGAACCAATCATAAAAAAATCTCTCAAATACACAAGGCATGCTTAAAATTTTGAATTGAAAGTAAGCGCTGCAATCAACACCCATTACCCCCAAACTTTAATGGCACAGTATCCTCAATGTGCAAAGAGAACAAAAGGAAATAGTATAACAACGCAACTAAGGCAAAGAATGGCTGAGACACAAATATCCAAAGTGGGTGGTATAACCCCTCCCACCCCCCCCCCCCCCCCAAACTTGGAATTGACTGGAGTCCTAAAAAGATGTCACTTGGATAAAACTCATCAGATAACAAAGGGATAATAACTGTGCATAGTGGACATGCAAACGTAAATGGGATAGTAAATGAAGTAAAGAGAGAGGAATAAGGGTGTAACTGAAAAAAAAATTGGGCAGCACTCTCTCTCACTGAAGTCACTGGGATGTACCTGATAAATGGAGTCAATTACAGATAAATGTATCAAAATAAAATCCAAACATCCAAAAATATCATGCATAGAAAAAGAGAAATAATGTACAGCACATCACAGTATCAGAGCCAACAGACTGGCCGCAAAAATATCATAACAGTAGCAATGTAACAGTAATATCTCACAGATATATCAAATGAGGAGAGTAAAGAGATAGAGAAATCAGGCAGAGGAGGTAGGGCGAGCGGGGCATGATCCTCAGATATCTCTGGATATGTCACGCAGCACAGCTAAGACATCCGCACGGAGAGTAGAAATGTCTGCTCTGAGAGAGACTACTGCATCCTCTAATAACTGGACAAGCTCTCCTAGGCCGGGTGTCTGTGCTAGAGCGTCAGGTATGACTATCTCAATGGACTGATGTACATCGTGACTGTGCTCCTGAGAATGAACTGGTAACCCTGCCGGAGAGTGATGATGTAGCTCCTCTAAAGGCCGCTACTCCAGTTCTATCTCCATATGTGTTGCAGCCACTAGTGCATCTACTGGATCGTCCGCTGCTGTTACTACTGCCATCTCTGCCTCCTCAGCTTCTGCAGCCTCTTCTGTTGCCAAGATAGCGTCCTCCTCCAAGCTCTTGATAAGAGCATTGTAGCTCTTGTTCCAGTCCTTCTTGCCGTAATGGCAAGCACCTGACTCAGAACACTCCTGTGGATGGAAATGGTAGCGTTGGTCCTACAAGATCTGAGTAATAAGATAAGCAAAGGGGAGATACTTAGCCAGCTTAGGCCTGGCCTTGCTAATATAATCTGCATATAACTTCATCGTGACACTCTAGTAGAGTGTAGGAATGGAGAACCACTGCCTAGTGTAAAACGCATAAAGAGCTGCCAGAAAGTTTGAATGTCTCTGGATCTTATGGCTCGCTATTAATACATTTCGGTCCAGGACCGAATCAAAGAACCAGAGATCGTCGGGTAGATAAGTCCTAGTAGTGAAAGTTTCACCATCTGCGTAATGGCCAGTAAGGGCAACAGTCATGTTTACATCAGAAGGCCGCTGGAGAATAGGATAATCAAGACCTAGAGGGCAGATATGGAGGCACCGAGAAGATGTGGCCAATGTATCAACAGTGATGCGGATGGGATAGCCATCAATGGTAGTCTGCAGCTTTGATAGATTACTCGAGGCTGGCCAGAGGTTCTAGAAGAATATCCAAACAAGCCATGGATAAATAGGATAAATAACAGGCGCCAGAATGGCTAAAATACCGCGCTGCTCAATATTGTCAAAAGTTGCCCGAGTTAAGACTGACCGGGAGAAAAAAAAAAAAAAAACTATGTCAAATACGGACTCATGTGATACTATGATCCGTTGAGTCGATTACATTTATAAATCAACCTTCGCAATAGCACGAATCATTGTAAAATAAGGCTATTGGTCGGGTAAGTCGAACCACTAGGACTGCGCTAATCCATGGCAACCTAAGTGTCAAGAGTCTTGTTAGAATGATAGGGGTGTTCATAGAGAATTTGTTGGTTGTCACTTAAGCTATGAAATTAAGGTGCATAAATTAAAAGTTTGCAAGAATTTAAAGGAGATGAAATACAAGTAAAGAAGACTAAGGAAGTGAATCCGCCTCCATCCCTATACACATGCTAGATTAGAGCTAAATTGGGGGAAAAACAATATATGTTATGGTCATGATACATAGTAACACTTGGTCGCTATAATATCCTCAAGAAGTTTATTAAATCTGAAGCAAGCATAATCTATCAAAGGTTAACAGGTTTAGACTACCTAACTAAGGTGTAGCTTAACCACATTTACTTGAATGAAAGACTATCAAGCCCTAGATAAAATGATGAAGCACATGAAGGTAAGAAATAAGCATAAATCATCAAAGATTTCACCTAAGCAATGATCTATCAAAGTCCTTATCAACATGCCATTAAACCATTTCATGATCTCACTACCATTGTCACCATGAGAGTGCAAGCAACATGATTAAAAGAATAAACCATCAAAGAAAGATAATTGACTCAACATTAATCATTTAAATACATGAAGATCCATTACAAAAGGCAAAATGCTCTAGACCATGAAAACCCCAAAGAATATACATTGTAATCCCCAAAATATAGCCTAAATTAGATCATGCTTACAAGGGAGGGGCCTCATCGCCTCCCTAGATGGAGGATTAGTTACCCATGGAAGCTTTAGAAGAAGGAAGAAGCTTGGTTGCAACCTCCATTTTTGAGCTCCCTTTCCTTGGCTTCAAGAACTCTATCTTTTTCCTCCTCTTTCTCTCTCCACAAATCTTGCAAAGATCAGATATCCCCTTGTTTATGTGGTTCCCCTCCTTTGTAGATATTCCTCTCCACCAAAGAAGGCACAAAAAACCACCAAAAGACATCTCTAACCAACCCATAAAGATGGAAATCAGAGATGAGGGAAACAAGGTGCAAGTGGGATGAAGTGATGGTTCCCGGAGAGGAATCTGCCCATAGTTCGAGCGCTCGAACTAAGCACTTCGAGCGCTCGAACTAGCACTTCGAGCGCTCGAACTAGCACTTCGAGCACTCGAAGTTAGATCAGTGAACTCCTTCCTCTTGACCTGCTTTGCACTACTTTGGTAGAACAGCCATAACTTTCTGCTACAAACTATAAATGACGAACCGTTTGAAGATTTGGAAATCAAATTCGAAGCTCTAAATATGTCATGTTTTAATGGAAGTCCAGTTCTCGAGTTTGATAGTCAAAAATGGTGAGCAAAGTCAGATTCCACTGCTGCCAAAACTTAGCCTTGAGCACATTGCTATTCAAAGATTGAATAAAACACCATTTTTGCTCCTTTTTGGCCAATGAACCTGAAAATATATAAAAACGTGCAAATAAAGATAATTTATAAAGAATAATCAAATAATGGATTTAACTAATGCAGCTAAGGGCGCTTGAATATGCAATATTCGGCGCTTATCACACCCCCAAACTTACATTTTGCTAGTCCCTTAGCAAAACTAAAATGAAAAGCTCAATGAAATGACAACAATGGGAATGTTATCACAAAATCAACTATGGCAAAATGAAATATATACATAGCTCGAATATAACTCGAAACAGACACAGGACTGGAGACGGGGTCATTGAGGAGACTACCATGCATATATGAAGTATTGATACAAAAAAAAATTGGTTAAACACATTTCAATATACACGCATCAACATCCTAGTCTATATAAATAACTCAATTGTCATCTCTTGACTGAAAATCAACTCTAGCTTCAGTGAAAGTGGATTGGATTCACAACATGCGGCTTTTACTTTCTTTTTCCAGTTTCAAGACACAAGTCTTCAAATCATTGAATTCCATTTTAAATGGAGTCCCTAAGGCATGAATTAATTTACAAACAACTTTGTTGCTTGTTGACAGTTTATTTTAACTCAAAAATGATACATAAAATGGTTGTGCAATGCTGAAATCCTTTAAGCTTTCTAACCAACCCATATAGCAAGCGTTAGGCCAACAACTCCCAAACCAGATGGCTTTAGGGTGCTGAGTGTAGAGACACTCCTAGGGCTTAATAACTCAATTAAGCAACGGCGCCAAAAATTGATCGGTTGAGTCGATTACAATTATAAATCAAACTTCGTAATAGCATAAATCATTGTAAAATAGGACTATTGGTCGGGTAAGTCGAACCACTGGGACTGTGCTAATCCATGGCAACCTAAGTGTCTAGAGTCTTGTTAGAATGATAGGGGTGTTCATAGAGGATTTGTTGGTTGTCACTTAAGCTATCAAATTAAGGTGCATAAATTAAAAGTTTGCAAGAATTTAAAGGAGATGAAATACAAGTAAAGAAGACTAGGGAAGTGAATCCGCCTCCATCCCTATACACATGCTAGATTAGAGCTAAATTGGGGGAAAAACAAAATATATTATGGTCATGATACATAGTAACACTTGGTCGCTATAAAATCCTCAAGAAGTTCATTAAATCTGAAGCAAGCATAATCCATCAAAGCTTAACATGTTTAGACTACCTAACTAAGGTGTAGCTTAACCACATTTACTTGAATGAAAGATTATCAAGCCCTAGATAAAATGATGAAGCACATGAAGGTAAGAAATAAGCATAAATCATTAAAGGTTTCACCTAAGCAATGATCTATCAAAGTCCTTATCAACATGCCATTAAACCATTTCATGATCTCACTACCATTGTCACCATGAGAGTGCAAGCAACATGATTAAAAGAATAAACCATCAAAGATAGATAATTGACTCAACATTAATCATTTAAATACATGAAGATCCATTACAAAAGGCAAAATGCTCTAGACCATGAAAAGACCAAAGAATATACATTGTAATCCCCAAAATATAGCCTAAATTAGAACATGCTTACAAGGGAGGGGCCTCATCGCCTCCCTAGATGGAGGATTAGTTACCCATGGAAGCTTTAGAAGAAGGAAGAAGCTTGGTTGCAACCTCCATTTTCGAGCTCCCTTTCCTTGGCTTCAAGAACTCTATCTTTTTCCTCCTCTTTCTCTCTCCACAAAATTTTGCAAAGATCAGATATCCTCTTGTTCGTGTGGTTCCCCTCCTTTGTAGATATTCCTCTCCACTAAACAAGGCACAAAAAACCACCAAATGACATCTCCAACCAACCCATAAAGATGGAAATCAGAGATGAGGGAAATAAGGTGCAAGTGGGATGAAGTGATGGTTCCCGGAGAGGAATCATCCCATAGTTCGAGTGCTAGAACTAAGCACTTCGAGAGCTCGAACTAGCACTTCGAGCACTCGAAGTTAGACCAGTGAACTCCTTCCTCTTGACCTGCTTTGCACTACTTTGGTAGAACAGCCATAACTTTCTACTCCAAACTCCAAATAACGAACCGTTTGAAGATTTGGAAAGTTAATTTGAAGTTCTAAATATGTCATGTTTTAATGGAAGTCCAGTTGTCTAGTTTGATCTGTCAAAAATGGCAAGCAAAGTCAGATTCCACTGCTGCCAGAACTTAGCCTTGAACACATTGCTATTCAAAGATTGAATAAAACACCATTTTTGCTCCTTTTTGGCCAATGAACCTGAAAAATATATAAAAATGTGCAAATAAAGATAATTTATAAAGAACAATCAAATAATGGATTTAACTAATGCAGCTAAGGGCGCTTGAATATGCAATATTCGGTGCTTATCACACCCCCAAACTTACATTTTGCTAGTCCCTTAGCAAAACTAAAATGAAAAACTCAATGAAATGACAACAATGGGAATGCTATCACAAAATCAACTATGGCAAAATGAAATATATACATAGCTCGAATATAACTCGAAACAGACAAAGGACTGGAGACGGGGTCATTGAGGAGACTACCATGCATATATGAAGCATTGATACAAAAAAAAAAATTGGTTAAACACATTTCAATATACACGCATCAATATCCTAGTCTATATAAATAACTCAATTGTCATCTCTTGACTGGAAATCAACTCTAGCTTCAGTGAAAGTGGATTGGATTCACAACATGCAGCTTTTACTTTCTTTTTCCAGTTTCAAGACACAAGTCTTCAAATCATTGAATTCCATTTTAAATGAAGTCCCTAAGGCATGAATTAATTTACAAACAACTTTGTTGCTTGTTGACAGTTTATTTTAACTCAAAAATGATACATAAAATGGTTGTGCAATGCTGAAATCCTTTAAGCTTTCTAACCAACCCATATAGCAAGCGTTAGGCCAACAACTCCCAAACCAGATGGCTTTAGGGTGCTGAGTGTAGAGACACTCCTAGGGCTTAATAACTCAATTAAGCAATGGCACCAAAAATTGATCGGTTGAGTCGATTACAATTATAAATCAAACTTCGCAATAGCACGAATCATTGTAAAATAGGGCTATTGGTCGGGTAAGTCGAACCACTAGGACTGTGCTAATCCATGGCAACCTAAGTGTCTAGAGTCTTGTTAGAATGATAGGGGTGTTCATAGAGGATTTGTTGGTTGTCACTTAAGCTATCAAATTAAGGTGCATAAATTAAAAGTTTGCAAGAATTTAAAGGAGATGAAATACAAGTAAAGAAGACTAGGGAAGTGAATCCGCCTCCATCCCTATACACATGCTAGATTAGAGCTAAATTGGGGGAAAAAACAATATATATTATGTTCATGATACATAGTAACACTTGGTTGCTATAATATCCTCAAGAAGTTCATTAAATCTGAAGCAAGCATAATCCATCAAAGCTTAACATGTTTAGACTACCTAACTAAGGTGTAGCTTAACCACATTTACTTGAATGAAAGACTATCAAGCCCTAGATAAAATGATGAAGCACATGAAGGTAAGAAATAAGCATAAATCATCAAAGGTTTCACCTAAGCAATGATCTATCAAAGTCCTTATCAACATGCCATTAAACCATTTCATAATCTCACTACCATTGTCACCATGAGAGTGCAAGCAACATGATTAAAAGAATAAACCATCAAAAATAGATAATTAACTCAAAATTAATCATTTAAATACATGAAGATCCATTACAAAAGGCAAAATGCTCTAGACCATGAAAAGACCAAAGAATATACATTGTAATCCCCAAAATATAGCCTAAATTAGAACATGCTTACAAGGGAGGGGCCTCATCGCCTCCCTAGATGGAGGATTAGTTACCCATGGAAGCTTTAGAAGAAGGAAGAAGCTTGGTTGCAACCTCCATTTTTGATCTCCCTTTCCTTGGCTTCAAGAACTCTATCTTTTTCCTCCTCTTTCTCTCTCCACAAATCTTGCAAAGCAGATATTCTCTTGTTTGTGTGGTTCCCCTCCTTTGTGGATATTCCTCTCCACCAAATAAGGCACAAAAAACCACCAAAAGACATCTCCAACCAACCCACAAAGATGGAAATCAGAGATGAGAGAAACAAGGTGCAAGTGGGATGAAGTGATGGTTCCCGGAGAGGAATCTGCCCATAGTTCGAGCGCTCGAACTAAGCACTTCGAGCACTCGAAGTTAGACCAGTGAACTCCTTCCTCTTGACCTGCTTTGCACTACTTTGGTAGAATAGCCATAACTTTCTGCTCCGAACTCCAAATAATGAACCATTTAAAGATTTAGAAAGTTAATTCGAAGCTCTAAATATGTCCTGTTTTAATGGAAGTTTAGTTCTCAAGTTTGATTGGTCGAAAATGGTGAGCAATGTCAGATTCCACTGCTGCCAGAACTTAGCCTTGAGCACATTGCTATTCAAAGATTGAATAAAACGCCATTTTTGCTCCTTTTTGGCCACTGAACCTGAAAAATATATAAAAACGTGCAACTAAAGATAATTTATAAAGAATAATCAAATAATGGATTTAACTAATGCAGCTAAGGGCACTTGAATATACAATATTCGGCGCTTATCACACCCCCAAACTTACATTTTGCTAGTCCCTTAGCAAAACTAAAATGAAAAACTCAATGATATGACAACAATGGGAATGTTATCACAAAATCAACTATGGCAAAATGAAATATATGCATAGCTCGAATATTACTCGAAACAGACACAGGACTGGAGACGGGGTCATTGAGGAGACTACCATGCATATATGAAGCATTGATACAAAAAAAAATTGGTTAAACACATTTCAATATACACGCATCAACATTCTAGTCTATATAAATAACTCAATTGTCATCTCTTGACTGGAAATCAACTCTAGCTTTAGTGAAAGTGGATTGGATTCACAACATGCGGCTTTTACTTTCTTTTTCTAGTTTCAAGATACAAGTCTTCAAATCATTGAATTCCATTTTAAATGAAGTCCCTAAGGCATGAATTAATTTACAAACAACTTTGTTGCTTGTTGACAGTTTATTTTAACTCAAAAATGATAAATAAAATGGTTGTGCAATGCTGAAATCCTTTAAGCTTTCTAACCAACCCATATAGCAAGCGTTAGGCCAACAACTCCCAAACCAGATGGCTTTAGGGTGCTAAGTGTAGAGACACTCCTAGGGCTTAATAACTCAAGTTGGAAAGGTTACAAACTCAAACTGGTCAAATTTTTTATATATTTTTTTTTATTTTTTATTTTTTCACACCAAAGGTATCCATCTATTTGGTTCATCAATTCAGATTAACTAGGTCACGATTACGGTTAATCAATGGTTAAGTTTCCAATATGCATCTGTGTATTGTGAAGCATAAAAGAGTGAAAAATCCAGCGAGAATCTAATTGAGACATTTATATAGACTATTTTGAATCCACATGATCACTTTAAATTCATATTTTTCTTTATTTTCAAAAATTCACAATTGCTTCTATATCCACGGTGTGAAACATATGCTTTATCTCTGACAAGTTTCAAATTATACTATCTTTGCTTAGCAAAAATATGGAACCAACAATGCAAGTTGCACCCCCAAACTGGAAGTACACATTGTCCTCAATGTGGGAGACAAAGATGGAAAAATAAAGGGCATAGTGTATAAAAGGAACAAAAATACCAAGTGGAGCAACGAAGGCAAAGGTTTCCAACTATATAAAAGTGCAAAATGCGTCCCCCAAACTTGAAATGTGCCACCTGTAATGGGACACGAAGAAAAGGCAGAACAACGACAAAAATAGTAACAAACAGTAAAATATGGACGGAAAATTTTTGAAAAGAAGATAACAGAAATGCTAAAGGATTTTTATTCATAATAACATGATTACAAAAGGAACCGAAAGTCAATCATGTTGAACCAGAGCAACTTATGCATAGCATAATCCTAAAGTTGAAAAGTAAAAGAAAAACAGAAAGGAAACATACACAAATACGAAACAAAATGATAAAGTCCAACACTGGCAACTATCTACGGGGCCGGGGGAAAACGGGCGAAGATGGCATTGAGGAGGGATTGAGTCTTACGCCGGTCCTCCTGTGCCACGCGACGGTCCTCCGCCGCAACACGGCGGTCGTCTGTAGTAAGGCGACGGTCTTCTTCGGCACGGAAGTAGTCCTCACGCACAGTTCGAGTGTAGTCGGCCAAAGAAATCTCAAAACGATCCATCCGCTCATAAAGACGGGCAAGACTACCCCGGATGAAGGCTTGGTCTGGCGGAAGATCAACAGGAGGCTCGTCCCGTTCAGCGTCCTCCGCGATGGCGTCATCCTCAGAAAAAGGAGGAGATGGAAAGTGGGGCAAAGGAGGAGTAGCGAGCCGAGGGTTCTGAGAATGGCTTAGAGCATTGGTCTACCGGCGGAGAGTAAAAGCTTGAATCTTTTTACCCCTTGGTTCATGAGGAGGAACAATGAAGCCCTTGTACTTCAAGAGCTTGATAACAAAGAATGGTAATGGCAAAGGCCGATTTTTAAGACGCTGCTGCCGTGCATTGATACACTCGTCCCAAAATCGCATAAATGTGTCCCAAATGAGTTCTGGGACAGAGAACCATTTGCCTTGGTCCATGGCATACAAGGCTTGCAACATCAGGCCTCGGCGTTCAGTGCTGTGCGCCAAAGGGTAAACATTATGCTTGAGAACGGAGTCAAGGAACCAAACTCGCTCCGGAAGGGTGGATTTGAGGGTAAAGGTCCGAGGTCGATGAGGGTCATCCACGTTGCAAATGGCAGCGACAACCTGCTCCACAGTTAAAGTATCCGGCTCCTCATATAAAGGGAGATTCTCACGATTGATAATGTCATCGGGGCACTCCAGAGGATAGCCAGAGACCTCCACCATGTCAGCAAGAGTGAAGGAAAAAGGGATGCCATCAATGGATGTGGTGAGAGTGACCGGCGGCTCTTTGGGGCAATTAAGATTCTGGAAGAAAAGCCGGACCACACGGAGGTAGGTGACCTTGGCAATGGGTTGGCAAATGTGCTGAAGACGCCGGTTAACTAGCTCCGCGACAGCCCATGAAGTGGTGGGAAGAGTGTCAAAGACACCCGTGAGCGGGAAGAGAAGCTTATAATTGAGCTTTTTGTCGAGCCAAGGGGCTCGGGGCTATTCATAAGGAACGACGGGAACATCCTCAGAGGGTCTAGGATGACGGGAAGGGCCGGCATAAGACATTTGGAGAGGCGAACTGGGTTGGGGAATTTCAGCGAGCACCTGGTATGCATAAGAAAGAAAGGATGTGAGAATGAGAGGAATCTATGAAGAAACCCAAAAAATTTCAGACTCAATGCTCTCTATGATAGAGCATAGCAACAAGCACAATTAAACTCCAAGGATTTAATGCCTATACTCCTCAAATGTAATATAAAAAGCACAAAGATTGAAGAGAAAGAGGGAAGAGACATACCTTGGAAGAAGAGTGGAGAGAAGCACGGATGGAATGAGGAGGAATAGTGGAGGTGATGGTCATATATATAGGGATGGATGAAGAAGAAGGAGAGGAGTGAAATAGGTGGATGAATTATGGAAAGAGAGTAGTGGGATGTGGGTAAATGAAGGAGAGAAGAGAAGTGGGATGTGGGCAGGAGTTAATGGAGGAAGAGAGGAAGGTGGAAAGGTTGAGGTTGTGGGTTGATGGAGGGAGTGGGGGGGGGGGTAGAAGAGAGTTCAAATTTAAAAAGTGGGGAAGGAGGGTTCGAGCGCTCGAAGTTAGGCCTTCGACCGCTCGAACTGGAGGCAGTGAGTTTCGAGCGCTCGAAGTGTGCACTTCGAGCGCTCGAAGTTGAGGCAATGAGCTTCGATGGACTTTCGAGCGCTTAAAGTGTGTACTTCGAGCGCTCGAACTTGAGGCAGTAGGCTCTTAAATGAAAATTGGAAGTTTTAAGTGTTCGAAGCTTGGACTTTGAGTGCTCGAAATTTGACCAGTGAGCAAAGCTTGGGTGAAATGACTGAAATTGCCAATTTGCCAACATCCCTTCAATGCATGAATGAAATTTAGAGAAAATTTTCCAATAATGCATTAAAAATTAGAGGTTACACACATGTCAAGCATTCCAAAGATCCAAAAAAATTGCCGGATGGAGCTGAAAATTTCCAAGTATGAAAACAAGGGTTGTATAAGGCCTAAGAGAACCAGTTTGAATTTTGGACACAATTTAAGATAATTCCAGATAAGGTTAAATTTTGGCTTTCTTAGCAATTTCCCAGAAAATTTCAAAGCCCAGGCAATGAAAATGTAGAGAAGCCTGGAAATAGAAAGAAGTGCTTCTCATGTTGTGCTAAATTTAAAATCGATAGCTAGACGAAGCTAGAGCAGGCATCAATCCTCGTAAATTGGGTCTGTCAAGAGGACTTTCTCAATTTTTCGGGTTGGGACTATGCCATCAATGCAAGGCTTAAGCCGTTGGCCATTAACTTTAAAGAGCGATCCTCTTGCCAGATCTTGGAGTTCGATTGCTCCATGAGGGAAGACAGTAGTGACGATGTATGGACCATCCCATCTTGACCAGAGTTTACCGGGAAAGAGTTTCAAGCGGGAATTAAAAAGCCAAACCTTTTGTCCCGTGGCGAAAGACTTGCTAACAATGTGCTTGTCATGAAACGCTTTAGTCTTTACCTTATAGATTTTGGCATTTTCGTATGCATCATTTCGGATTTCCTCATGTTCATTCAGTTGCAAAGCACGATTAAAGCCGGCCTGTTTGAGATCAAAATTTAGCCTTTTTATGGCCCAAAAAGCACGGTGCTCTAATTCTACTGGAAGATGACACACTTTGCCAAAGATAAGTCGATATGGCGACTTGCCAATGGGTGTCTTATAAGTCGTCCGGTAAGCCCAAAGTGCATCGTCTAGTCTTAGTGACCAATCTTTGCGGTCCGATCGAACCGTTTTTTCCAAAATATGCTTTATCTACCGGTTAGAATCCTCCACTTAACCACTCGTTTGAGGATGGTAAGGTGTAGCAACCTATGGATGACGGAATACTTAGAAAGGACGGATTTAAGATAACGATTTCTGAAATGTGATCCGCCATCGCTGATGATTGCTCGGGGCGTACCAAAACAACTAAAGATGTTAGATTGAATGAACTCGATCACAACTTTATGATCACTGGTTCTGGTGGCCGCGGCTTCCACCCATTTGGAAACGTAATCCACCGCTACAAGGATGTACTCGTAGCCATAAGAAGATGGAAATGGTCCCATGAAGTCGATTCCCCACACATCAAAAATTTCAATTATTAATATGGAATTGAGGGGCATCATGTCTCTTTGGGACATGGATCCGAGCCTTTGGCATCTTTCACATGATTTACAGAAATTGTATGCATCTCGAAACAAGGAGGGCCAATAGAATCCGCTTTGAAGAACTTTGTGAGCGGTCTTTTTGGCACTGAAATGGCCTCCATAAGCAAGAGTATGAGAGAAATTGAGAATGCTTGTGGTCTCAACTTCGGGAATACATCCCCGGATGATTTGGTCCGGGCAGTATTTGAATAGCTCCGGATTTTCCCAAAAGAAATGCTTGACTTGGGAAAAGAACCGGTCCTTCTCTTGTTTGGACCAATTAGTTGGAATTTTACCTACCGCAAGGTAGTTAACAATATCCGCAAACCATGGAAGATTTGCATAGGAAATCTGGAAGAGTTGCTCATCCGGAAAAGAATCACGGGCAACAATGAAATCGGACGATTTTTCAATGAGTAAGCGAGAGAGATGATCGGCGACAACATTGTTTGCCCCTTTTTTATCCCAAATTTCAATGTCAAACTCTTGAAGTAAGAGTATCCATCAAATCAAGCGGGGTTTGGTCTCTTTTTTTGATAGCAAATGCCAAAGGGCGGTATGATCCGAGAAAACTATGACCTTGGAACCTAGAAAATAGGAGCGGAATTTGTCCAAGGCATAAACTACAGCTAGCAACTCTTTTTCAGTAGTTGTGTAATTTAATTGAGCATCAGAAAGAGTTCGACTAGCGTAACAAATGACGTATGGGAGCTTGTCCATACGTTGGCCCAAAACCGCGCCTAATGCATAGTCGGATGCATCACACATGATCTCAAAAGGAAGAGACCAATTAGGCGGTTTCATTATTGGGGCAGATGAGAGGAGAGTGCGAAGTTTAATGAAAGCTTCCATACAAGCTTCATCAAAATTGAATGGAACATCCTTGGCTAAGAGATAACACAAGGGCCGTGAGACTTTGCTAAAATCTTTGATGAAGCGACGATAAAATCTGGCATGGCCAAGAAAAGAACGGATTTGACGGACGGAATTCGGAGGAGGAAGATTAGAAATTAACTCAACTTTGGCCTTGTCTACCTCGATTCCCCGTTTAGAGATGACATGTCCTAGAACAATGCCTTCTTGGACCATGAAATGGCTTTTCTCCCAGCTTAGAATTAGATTTGTCTCCTTACATCTTTGGAGTACAAGAGATAAATTGTTGAGAAATGAATCAAAGAAGGAGCCAAAGACAGAAAAATCGTCCATGAAAACTTCCAAGAATTTTTCAACCATATCGGAAAATATGGACATCATACACCTTTGAAACGTTGCAGGAGCATTGCATAGCCCAAAAGGCATGCGTCGATATGCAAAAGTTCCAAAGGGACATGTGAATGTTGTTTTCTCTTGATCTTGAGGGGCGATTGCCACTTGGTTATAGCCGGAATAACCATCGAGAAAATAATAGTAACTTTGGCCGGCTAGCCTTTCTAGGATTTGATCAATAAATGGTAATGGAAAATGATCTTTCCTAGTTAACGAATTGAGCTTCCGGTAATCAATACACACACGCCACCCGGTGGTGGTTCGTTGTGGCATGAGCTCACCCGCTGAATTTTCTACAACGGTGAGACCGGATTTCTTGGGAACAACTTGTGTGGGGCTTACCCACTTGCTATCAGAGATGGGGTAGATGATTCCCGCATCTAGCAATTTTATTACTTCCTTCATTACCACTTCCTTCATGTTAGGATTTAACCGGTGCTGAACCTCTCTAGTAGGCTTTGCGTCATCCTCCATATGAATGCGGTGCATACAGATGGAGGGGTCAATTCCCTTCAAGTCAGCCACTGCCCAACCAATAGCTTCTTTGTGCTCTTGTAACACCGCTAAAAGGTTAGTTTCTTGGTCCTTTAGAAGATCCGATGCAATGATGACCTGGAAAGTTTGATTTGAACCAAGGAATACATACTTGAAATAGGCCGGGAGTGGCTTAAGCTCAAGTAGTGGTGGAGATTTCAAAGACGGAACTGGAGGAGTAGTGGAAAGCTGAGGAAGCGGCTCTCTTGGAATTTTCTAAGGGGGAATATCCATGATAGCGTCGACATCAAGCAGAGAATTAACTTCTTGGATGGATTGGTCAATATCAAAGTTTAAGAAGTCGAAATGAGACATGCAAGTTTCAAGGGGGTCATTGCTTAGAATGAAGGGGAGAGATTCTTCAACCACTTCATCAATGACATCAACAAGAAAACAATCATCCTCATTGGAAGGATGTTGAGTTACATGAAAGATATGGAGTTTGACTTGCATATTTCCAAAAGCAATGTCCATCACCCCGGTTCGGCAATTAATTGATGCATTAGCCGTATCTAAGAATGGCCTACCAAGGATCACTGGAATATGCTTTTTTGGATCGTGGACCTGTTCCGTGTCAAGAACCACAAAGTCTACCGGAAAGTAGAATTTGTCCACTTGGATGATAACATCCTCAAGAATGCCTCGTGGATGCTTGACCGATCTATCGGTAAGTTACAAAACCATGGAAGTCGGCTTTAAATCTCCCAGGCCAAGCTGTAAATAAACTGAGTATGGAATTAAATTCACACTAGCTCCTAAGTCAAGGAGGGCCCTCTCGATTTTGTTGTCACCAATGACACAAGAGATTGTGGGGCCACTCGGATCCTTATACTTTGGAGGAGTGCTGTACTGAATGATAGCACTAACATTTTCAGTTAACCTCACTTTCTTTGGCAAATGACTTTTAGAAGTGCGCTTTTGAGTGCACAAGTCTTTGAGAAATTTCGCATAGGGAGGGATTTGCTTGATAGTATCCAAGAGGGGCAAGTTGATCTTCACTTGCTTGAAAACTTCCCACATGTCTTGAATTTTACAATTCTTGTTCCCAATGTGTGTTGACTCTTGAAGACGTTGCAGAAACGGAGCTTTTGGCTCATAAGTAGTTTCCACATTTGGGTTAACATGTGTGGGATTTTCGTGAATGGTATTTGGATGAGAAGAGCTTGGAATTTGATTGGAAGAGCTTGAATTTGGATTTCTCAAAAGAGGTTCTTTTCCATTTTTGTCTCCATCAACCTTGTTGTCAACCACTCTACCACTCCTAAGGGTGGTAATTGCTTGAACATGCTCATGACTCGGCCCACTCGATGGAGGGGTTTCATCAATCGTATGCATCCCTCTAGGATTTTCAAATGGTTGAACGGGAAGCTTACCCTTGTCCTTTTGAAGCAATTGGTTCACAGAGTTAGCTATTTGGCCCACTTGATTTTCGAGCTTAGCTATGGATTGAGTATGAGAGTGAACCATTTGAAGAGTAGGCTGCAAAGATGTCAAGAGTTGCTTGTTGGAGTCCATGATTTGCTTGTTTAATGACTCCATCATTTGCTTGTTTGCAACCACAATTTCATCAGTTGGGTAGACCGAAGGTTGATTAGAGACATTTGGATTATACGGAGGACGGTAGCTTGAGGAGGCTAGAAATTGCCTCTTTTGAAATTGAGGAGGGGGTTGATTTTGATGCCCTTGATTTTGGAATTGGGAATTTTGTGGGGCTTGTTGTCGCCACAAAAAATTAGGGTGATCTCGCCATCTCGGATTGTAGGTATTGGAATAGGGATTATTCCTGGATCTTGAGAACATGGCATTAGCTTAGTCTTCATTTGGATTGGAATATTGCTTTGGTATGGGGCAACCCTCCGTGAGATGGAATGGACTAGTATATGATGAGCATACCGAACTTGCCGAATTTTGAGATAACGAAGGAGAGAGATGTGGTGCCATCAATTGATAGAATTTATGAGCTATGGCATCCACTTGGGATGATTCCTCCCTTATTGATTTTAGTTGACACGAGTTGGTGTTCTTTGCATTGGTTGAGGTCGGAGCCCTACGAGAATTATGTTGAAGTGAATTTTCGCTTAAATTCTCTAGTAGGGTCCAAGCCTCATCTACATTCTTGGACATGAACATCCCGCCACAAGAAGAGTCAACCATGAATCTATGGGGTTCGGTTAAGCCAGCATAGAAAGCTTGCACTAATTGCCATTTTGGAATCAAATGATGCGGACATTTTCTAAGAAGGTCTTGTAGCCTTTCCCAAGTCTCGTTGAGTTGTTCTCCATCCGTTTGAGAAAAGCTAAGAATGGAACACCTCATTTGGTTGGTTTTACTCATCGGATAATACTTCTTAAGGAATTCTTGCTGTAATTGAGCCCAAGAAGTGATGGAATTTGGAGTGAGTGAGTTTAACCAATACTTTGCCCTATCTTTTAAAGAAAATGGGAAAAGATGCAGATGGAGTGCATTCTCAGGAAAACCTCTCAACCGGATGGTCGAACAGATTTCAAAGAATTCATCAAGATGCTTATACGGATCTTCATTATCAAGGCCATGGAAAGATGGAAGTATTTGAATGGTACTTGATTTGATCTCACATTGAGCCGCATCAATGTTTGGCATCACTATGCATGAAGGTGAAGCATATGTAGTAGGGATGAAATGGTCCCTGAGAGTCATTGGCTCTTCATTTGGAAGTTCGGCCCTAATTCCCTCATTTCTAACATCTCCTACATTTTCAGCCATTGTGTTAAATTCAGTTTCAAGCTCTCTTACGCTAGAAGATTCCCTAAGGTTTCGTCTAAGCGTTCTTTCAAGTGAATTTATGTCAACTGGCGAGTCAAGAGTTGGTAGGGAGAGCGATCTACGGCCAAACATCAACAATATATAATGCTATCAATGCTACTATTCATCATTCCCAACTCCACATACGATGTTCCCATTCTCCTCAATTATCAAGACAGAATTTAAATGGCCACGACAAGGACCGATGCTTGTACAGGAAATTTAAACAAGATAATAGCCTCAACCAGGGCTTTAAAACTGAATTATCACTAAGGTTAACACATGCACAATATATTACAAATTCGAAACTAGAAGGTCAAGAAACTTACCTAGAGTCCCCTAGACTTACAAATTTGCTAGCGTTCCCTCAGTGAGCCCCGAGTTCCTAGAATCTCACACACTTACAACAACAGAGTTATCAAAACCACACAAGGAAATATTCACAAAACACAATATTAACAATCAAACTAAAATTATCCCTAGAACTTCGGTTGCTAAACCGTTTGCAGTCCCCGACAACGGCGCCAAAAATTGATCGGTTGAGTCGATTACAATTATAAATCAACCTTCGCAATAGCACGAATCATTGTAAAATAGGGCTATTGGTCGGGTAAGTCGAACCACTGGGACTGCGCTAATCCATGGCAACCTAAGTGTCTAGAGTCTTGTTAGAATGATAGGGGTGTTCATAGAGGATTTGTTGGTTGTCACTTAAGCTACGAAATTAAGGTGCATAAATTAAAAGTTTACAAGAATTTAAAGGAGATGAAATACAAGTAAAGAAGACTAGGGAAATGAATCCGCCTCCATCCCTATACACATGCTAGATTAGAGCTAAATTGGGGGAAAAACAATATATATTATGGTCATGATACATAGTAACACTTGGTTGTTATAATATCCTCAAGAAGTTCATTAAATCTGAAGCAAGCATAATCCATCAAAGGTTAACATGTTTAGACTACCTAACTAAGGTGTAGCTTAACCACATTTACTTGAATGAAAGACTATCAAGCCCTAGATAAAGTGATGAAGCACATGAAGGTAAGAAATAAGCATAAATCATCAAAGGTTTCACCTAAGCAATGATCTATCAAAGTCCTTATCAACATGCCATTAAACCATTTCATGATCTCACTACCATTGTCACCATGAGAGTGCAAGCAACATGATTAAAAGAATAAACCATCAAAGATAGATAATTTACTCAGCATTAATCATTTAAATACATGAAGATCCATTACAAAAGGCAAAATGCTCTAGACCATGAAAAGACCAAAGAATATACATTGTAATCCCCAAAATATAGCCTAAATTAGAACATGCTTACAAGGGAGGGGCCTCATCGCCTCCCTAGATGGAGGATTAGTTACCCATGGAAGCTTTAGAAGAAGGAAGAAGCTTGGTTGCAACCTCCATTTTCGAGCTCCCTTTCCTTGGCTTCAAGAACTCTATCTTTTTCCTCCTCTTTCTCTCTCCACAAATCTTGCAAAGATCAGATATCCTCTTGTTTGTGTGGTTCCCCTCCTTTGTAGACATTCCTCTCCACCAAACAAGGCATAAAAAACCACTAAAAGACATCTCCAACCAACCCATAAAGATGGAAATCAGAGATGAGGGAAACAAGGTGCAAGTGGGATGAAGTGATGGTTCTCGGAGAGGAATTTGCCCATAGTTCGAGCGCTCGAACTAAGCACTTCGAGCGCACTTCGAGCACTCGAAGTTAAACCAGTGAACTCCTTCCTCTTGACCTGCTTTGCACTACTTTGGTAGAATAGCCATAACTTTCTACTCCGAACTCCAAATGACAAACCATTTGAAGATTTGGAAATTTAATTCAAAGCTCTAAATATGTCATGTTTTAATGGAAGTCCAGTTCTCGAGTTTGATAAGTCAAAAATGGCAAGCAAAGTTAAATTCCACTGCTGCCAGAACTTAGCCTTGAGCACATTGCTATTTAAAGATTGAATAAAACACCATTTTTGCTCCTTTTTGGCCAATGAACCTGAAAATATATAAAAGCGTGCAAATAAAGATAATTTATAAAGAATAATCAAATAATGGATTTAACTAATGCAGCTAAGGGCGCTTGAATATGCAATATTCGGCGCTTATCATACTAAAAGGCGTCTGAACTTCTAGATAGGTCTATCTCGAACCTGGCCAGGCTATGCCAGTGGTGGAGAAGGAGAAGATATATGCTCAGCCTCAACTGCTGAAGATGAAGATGCAAAAGTGGCAGAGGCAGAGCGGTCAGACTGAGCCAGAGCTGGCTCCTCATACTTTTTTAACTGCTCAAGCCACTCAGCCTGATCAACCTGGGCATGAGAAGGCTCTGCGGGCTCCTCTACACGCTGTCATACTCTCCTCTGGTACTATCGACGGGCAACTATCTTAACCCATGGCCTGTAAAACAGAAAAGAAACACTTGCAAAATAAGTTAGTAACAGATAATAGAGAATTGAAGCACAGTATATAGAAACTTATATTTCAAGTAAGATAGACAACTCAGAATAAAGGACATGAATCTATGCAAGTGATAACGCAGCCAAGTAAACAGTGACTAAGTGAAGCATGCTGAATAGTGTAAGTATGGAATGCATCCAATATGGAAAACACAGGCATTGGGCATCAAGAAACTAGCATGAACACTATGGATGGTGTGTGAAGTGTGCATATGCAAATCTGTGAAGTTTGATCGATCATGACTTGAGTGAGATCGATCTCTCTTAAATTGATCAGGACTAAGTTCGATCGATCTTTCTCTGATAGATTAGAGAAAACTTCGATCGATTGAACTGCTGTGAGAGATTTGAAAAGTCACATATCTGTGACGTAGATGACACGGGGGGTACCCAAGCAAGCTTGTGGGTCCCTCTACACCTCAACAACACAAAAATGGTCACTTGAATAGGCACATGACCCCCAAAATTGAATTCGGAATCAAATATATACAAAAATACATAGATATATATACATATATATACATGTACTTCAAAATGTCATATATGGAAATAATCAATCATGGAAACTTAAGATTTAAGCGTGGAAAGCATCTAAAACATATGATTGAAGCTCAAAATCCAAAAATACAACTCAAACTTACCAAATCGGGGAGAGAAGTGGATCAAGAGAGAGAGAGATGAGATCAAAGATGAGGAAGAGAGATTCGAAGCTCTAGAAGCTCGCCAGAGGTTCACTGGAGGTTGGGAAGAAGGTGGGCAGCGGTGAAAGGGAGCTAGGGTTTGAGATCGATATGTAAATCGATCAAAATGACCCTTGACTTCTATTTTTAAAAACTGCTTCCGACATATTCGATCGATCTGGAAAAATCTCAAATCGATCGAACATAGATCGATCTAAGCTTTAAAACGACACAGTATTTTTTTGAATTTTTTTTTTTTATAAATAAATAAATTCAAAATTCAAAAAGGAAAATCAAAGTCAAAGTCAACAAAGGGCCACAGATCGATCAATTCAAGATCGATCTGGAAGAGACTTTGATCGATCCAACATATGAAAACCTGCAAACAAGTTCGTACGATGCATAGAGAGGCCTTTTTCATGGGTTTCAAAAAAATTTCTAAGTATAGAATGAAAATTGATTTGAGGAAAATCTCGATCGATCTTAGAGCACTCAGATCGATCTGAACTGAAGTTCACTCAATACACAGAGAGCTGAAATATGCAAGAAATTCTCGATCGATGGAACTGAAAGATGATTGGATGCATAGATTCATGTTTGATCAATCGAACCTCTTTTGAGATCGATCGAATAAGTGCAAATTGCTTAATTTGAACATAATAGGGCATGCATTCTCAATTACAGTTCCTAGCAATGTGTATCTAAACCCAGAATATATCTAAACAACGCAAAAAATGAAAGATAAAATAGAAATGAGGGAGGAATAGGGTTGTAAGCCCTACGAAACGCACTTGTCTTTAACGTCTCTAGCAAGACATTGGGCTCTTTTAGCCCGGATCAAATATCTTGTTATACATCCCCTCCTTAACGGGGTGAAAAGTACTTTAAACCCCACCCAACAAATGGTTCTCTAAAGAACTTGTTGGATATGATTCAAAAGGAATTGACGGTCCTTGGTCTATGCAACTCTTGGGCTTCCATGCCCTTGGAACACTTGGTTTCATAACTTTTTTCCTTGAATTCTTTTTGGTAGGCAAACCATGGAAGCGTTCATTGTCAAGTAAAGACTCAACTTCATCAAATTCATTATCTAAACACTCTTCTACAACACACACTTCTTCATGCTTGTCTATTGAATTTGGGGTTGGATTAAAGATGTTCAACTTCACTTCATGTGGCCAAATGAGATTTTCATTATCCCCATCCTACAATTGATGTTGGCATTTGCAGTTGCCAAGAAGGGACGGCCAAGGATAACGGGAATTTGGCTCTTGGGATTCGGAAACGGTTCCGTGTCTATGACAATGAAATCAACGGGGAAGAAGAATTTATCAATCTTAATCAACACATCCTCAATGATACCCCGAGGCTTTTTGATGGGCTGGTCGGCAAGTTGTAAAACCACCGACGTCGGTTTCAAGTCTCCTAAGCCTAATTTAACATACACTAAATATAGAAGAAGGTTAACTCTTGCTCCTAAATCTAAGAGAGCCCGATTAATGACATGGTCACCGATGATGCAAGATGTAGTAGGTGAACCGGGGTACTTAAACTTTGGGAGAGTGTTATGTTGCAAAATGGAGCTCCCTTGCTCGGTCAAGACCACTTTTCTTGGTGCTTGGCTCTTGTTCTTCCTCTTTTGGCTGCAAAGATTTTTTAAGAACTTGGCATAAGCCGGAATTTGTTTGATTGCATCCAAAAGTGAAAGATTAATCTTCACTTGCCTAAACATTTCAATGATTTCATTGGTCTTAGTCTTTTGTTTGTCAAGAGAAATGGATCTTTTCAAGGCATCCGAAAATGGAGCTCTAGGTTCAAAAGCTTTTTCAATATTTTTCTTTAAAGAATCTTCAACACAAGAATTCTTAGAATCATTTTCCAAATCATTGTTCAATTCATCTTTTAAATCATTTTTGACAACTTTCTCAACAAGATGATCATGCACATGCAATGAAGGAGGAATAAAATGTGAAATGAGACGGGTGTCAACTCTTGGTTGCACCGGTTCACTCTCTTCATTGGGCATACCTACTTGGTTATCAACAATTCTCCTACTTCTCAAAGTTGTCACCACATTGACATGTTCAATTGTGTGACCTTTCGATAAGGAATAAGTCTCCACAACATATTGATGCTTTGGTGGTGCATTCAAAGGCATCTTCCCTTTCTCTCTAGCATTCAAAGTACTAGCTATTTACCCTACTTGGGTTTCTAGCTTAGCAATAGATTGAGAATAAGAATGAAGCAACTGAGTGTTCACCTCTAGAGTGCCTAGAGCGGTCAACACTTTCTCCTCAAAAGCAGGACTCTTTGAGTTTCCTTAAGAATACGATGATTGGTTAGGGAAGTGAGAATTTGAAAATTGATTGCCATGTGATGATTGAAAAGAAGATCTATAACCTTGGGAACCTTGGCTTTGCATTGGAGCTGGAACATACTTGTTTTGAAAACCACCTTGGGGAGGGTTTAAGCCTTCCCCTTGGCTTTTCCAAGAGAAGTTTGGATGGTTCCTCCACCCTGGATTATAATGAGCGCCATAGGGATTATTCTGTTGGTTAACAAATATAGCATTGATTTGTTCATGGTTTTCACTTAGCACATGTCCATGGGGACAATTGGAAGTAGAATGTAGAACACTAGAGCAAGTTATACAAGATTCATTAGATGCATGATGATGAACATGATTAGGGGAGGAAGACACTTGGTTTGCCAAGTTTTGGTTGATCAAAAATTAATCAAACCTTTAAGACAAAGATTTCATCTCGGCGGCTATGTCATTAGAGTTATCAACTTGACATAGGCCAGCATTCTTCCTTCCACCTAGATTTCTACCATTTTTAGAAGATAAAGATATATGCATTGAATTCTCACTTATGTTTTCATACAATTGCCACACATCATTTTCATGCTTGTCAAGATAAGAACCACCCATAGATGCATTAACCATACCCTTATGATTATCCAGTAAACTTTCAAAGAAATATTGAAATAGTTGCCACTTAGGTATATCATGATGTGGGCATTTCCTAAGCAAATCATTAAACCTTTCCCATGCCTCATGAAATATTTTCCCATCCCCTTGAGAAAATTCACGAATGGAAGTTCTCATAACATTGATCTTTGAAACCGGATAGTACTTCTTCAAGAACTCTTGCTGCATTTCTGCCCAAGAAGTTATCAAAAAAGGCCTAAGATTGTTGAACTAATATTTTACCTTTTCTTTAAGGGTAAAAGGAAAGAGTTTGAGTCTTAAAACTTCTTCCGGCATGTTCGTGTATTTCATATTGGAACACACTTCAAGAAACTCATCCAAATACTTGTAGGGTTCTTCACTTGGAAGTCCATGATAGTTAGGAAGCATTTGAATGGTTTGCGGTTTAATCTCATTATGATGTGCTCTAAATGGGAGCAATGACTGCATATAGGTACATTGTATTCATTAGGAACATGATGGTCTCTTAAAGCGATAGGAGGATTCACAATTGGTGGTGCTACACGAACACCGTGATTAGCTTGAACCATAGGAGGTTGTGGAGCAAAAATTAGCCAAGGCATTCCCAATGGAATTTGGCCTTGTTGTTGTGGGGGGATGAATGGTCTAGGCATACCTAATGGTACTTGGATGTTTTCATGATGCACATTAGGGTGGAGGATGCCTTGTTGGTCTATGTGACCAAGGTCCTCCATATGGTCGTCATTCAATTCCTCCATTAAAGAAATGGAGTGATGAGAACTACCTTTTCCCCTAACATTACGAACAATGGATTCAAGATGAAAATCAAGAGGGACAATAGTATGATTCAATGACCTACGACCATGCATGCACTGGCAAAATAAACAACAAGCAATTAATCAAATAACAATCACTTCGTCCCCACAACAAATCAATCAACAAATCTCCACATACAATGATCATACTCCCATGCTTGAACAATATGCAAAGAAAAGTAAATTGCCTCCATGTAGGCTCATGATTTATCTAAGAATGTAAATATAAGCCTGCACGCGGACCGACGATTTAACTAGAGATTGAATTAGAAAGATCTCACAAAGGGTCCTTAAGTAACTTCAATTTATTTTCAATTTTCAAGCATTGCTATGCTTTGTAAATTTTTTAGATTTTAGCCCTTTTTGTTTAGCTTACCTCCTTACTTTAAATTCTCCTTTGCTCACTTCCTTTTGCTCAATTCACCTAGCCAAATAAGAACAAATACAATAAGTAACTAAAAAGAAAATAAAGTAAAAACACAATCAAAAGAGTACTAATTCCTATTTTCTTCCAAAGAAATACGACGTTGCCACACTACAACAGATCTGGCTTTTACTAGCGCTCAAAAGCACTAGTAAAAGTCCTAAAAAGCCCTGGTAATTCAATTACCAGCGCTTTACCAGCGCTTTTGAAAAAGCACTGGTAAAACCTGCGTCGGTAAGGCTTTACCAGTGCTTTTCGAGAAGCGCTGGTAAAGGCCTTTTACCAGCGCTTTTCCAAAAAGCGTTGGTATAGAGTATTTACCAGCGCCTTCTAGAAAAGCATTGGTAAAAGGACTTTACCAGCGCTTTTGCAAAAAGCGCTGGTAGAATGTATTTACCAGCGCTTTTTGGTAAAGCGCTGGTAAAGGGTAATTTGAATTTTTTTTTAATTTTTTTTCCCTCCCTCCCTATGCCAGCACTTCTTAAAAGAGCGCTGGTAAAGGGGTTATTTTTTTTTTTTTTTTTTTTTTTATTACCCTTATAGTTTTTGGAAAAAACATATCAATACTACCAACTACTAAATGTCATCTAATATAACACAAGTTAATACAAAAATACCATCCAAATTGTTTTTACATAATACAACCACAAGTTAACCCTGCCAATATGAAAATTACAATCAAAATTGGCTACTAATACAACTACAAGTTAAGCTGGTAAATGTTAACCAAAAAGCAAAAATGTATACTAATAGAACCACAAGTTAACCTGCCAATATACCATCCAAATTGTCTAAATAAAGCTACTAAATGTCAAACAAAAAGAATTAACAATTTTTGACAAATGTAGTACAAGTTTTTCAAAAAGAACCCATCTAAGGCGAAGGAAATTCAAAAAGCACAGCCACGAGCCTATCTTCAACTTCAACAAGTCTTCTTGCCCAGTTGATTTGAATTACCCTACATTTTTTATAAATTCATTACGTACACATTATAATAAATGAAAATTTAACATATATATAAGAGAAATTAAAAGTTCATAACCTTAACTGAATTGGCATCACGACTAGATAATGAATTTGGGAATACTATAGGAGAAGCATTTAACGAATCAGAACCCTTCAAAATAAGAAAACAAAATACATAAAATCTTGGCACAAGTAAACATATATTTAGTAAAGAATAGAACTAATAATAAATATACCTGTCCACTACAATTTTGTTGTTGCATCTGCATTAGCATAGCCACCTGTTGTTGTAAATTTTCCAACTTGTCATCATAGTTGGCTCGTAAATTTTCTAACTTATTGTCATAGTCGGCTTGCATTTTTGAAATGGTCTCCTGCAACTTTACGCGTGCAGTACGTGCCTCCTCATCAGATTTTTTTTGCATTATTAATCAGTTCAGCTTTACTAGGAGAGGGCCCCCAAACATCGCTTGGTGTAGGCCCGAAGCTAAGCATCCGCACAAGACCAGTTCTCTCTTCTCCCCTCACAATGGACAACAAATCATTGGAACTACCAATAGGCGAGTCAGAGTAACTTTTTTGAAGTTCTTCTATCTTTTCCTGCCAAAAAAGTGAAATGTCACTTTCTTGAATGGCCACAACATTAATGACAAATTGTTGTGATTATGTATAGTAGTACTATTAGATAATGCAAAATTTCAAATCATTCCCAAATTTGAAGCTATACTTAGACAAAAAAAAAAAAAAAAAAAAAAAAAAAAAAAAAAATTTGCCATTAGGGCCCTGCGATAGGTATTAATATGATTCTTGGACAACAACCGTCACCTCCCTTTTTAAAAGTAGGTATTGGTTGTGTTCGATGTACTGTACATTTGACACATTAAAATGGTTCGTGTATAACATGCGCAAAAATAAACAACTTTAATCGTCCAATGTACAGAATGCATTGCGCATACTGAATATATATTTTTTTAAAGAAAGGAAAAGTTACATCACTTAACTGAATGTTCACTTAACTGTGAATCTTAATTGAAACTTACTTGGTTACAGAATAAAATTTTGAAGCATGTTATGATGGAAACAAAAATGTGAAACATGTTGTGATGGAAACAAAAATAGTAAGTTTGATCTAACTAACGACCACTTAGCAAAAAAATTATAAAAAGATTCCAAGTCAATAATGGTGACCGACATGTGATCGAATTGAATGGCTTAAGATTTAGTGTCAAAGCTTGTGTACTTACATTATAGACCCATTAATTATCATCATTCAATGAAAATTAAAACAACAATTTATAATCAAGTACACATAACAATTAGAGTATCATATTTTGTACACGCTGAAGACTACTAGATTGCATCTGTTACATAATATAGTTGAACTTTATTTTGGCCATCTCATAATTAATATCAACCACAAAATCTGAGCTCAATAATTAGCATCAACTTAAATGGCGATTAACATTTCCATATTCTTGTTCCCCTGGTATGGTGATAGAATAAAGCACCTCCTATCAAATCAGAGGTTATTGCTGAGAAATATTTGTTCACGTTCCCAAGTAAAAGTTTAAAGGTTCAACTTCTCGCATGTTATTTGTCGCGGAAAAAAAGAAAGAAAGAAGAAACTATGACACATGCGAACATAATTAGGTTACTGCATCACAGATTGCATTGCTTCAAACGCTACATAAAATAGTACATTCTAAAACTTTGAAAACTAAACAGAGGTGTGCCTTTGAAAGATGTTTTTCTATTTTGTTTTAGGACTTCGATGATTGGGGTTGAGAGGAACACATTAAATTGAAGAATTCAGGGCACTAATCAGCAACATGTTGACAATGGGAGAATTTTACAAACAACTGAAGGATAAATTAAGGCTAATGATATTCGTGTTCCACTAACCTCCTCTTTACATCCCTAAAACTTCTCTTCAAATATATATATATATATATATATATATATATATACACATACACTTCAAAACCTCAAACTTATCAAATCACCAACATCATTTCTTTTCCAAAGAAAAAAATAAAAAATCACCAGCATCACATCTTGTCACTTCTAAATTCCAAAAAAATTGTAGGTCTTCTATCTACTAGCTCTCTTGAACCACGCAGCTTCTAGCACAAGAAGAATCCAGGCAAACTTAACGAAGTGTTTGAGGTTCAAATTAAAGGATATATTATTATTATTCCACTTTAGTCTCCATCTTGATTTCTTTCATTTGATTTTCTATCCGAATTTTTCCTCCATTCTTATTATTGCAATATCTTGTAATTAGATTTGAGATTCCAGATGGAGTTTTAGAATCAGAACATACTTTATTAATTTTCTCTCCTCCCTTTATCTACCTTTCCATTATTGGCCTTCATAAAATCTTCAAAAACTTGAATCTCAAGAAATCAACAAAAGGAAGAAAAAAACGTAAAATCAATGAATGTCTCCTTGGTGTGTTTCTATCTTGTATGAATGATTTAATTTCCCAAGAATTAAATGGTGAAGTGTATTTTCTTTTCCTCCTACCCTAACTTGATTGTGATTTTTGAGTTATCAATCAGTTCTCAACCAACAATTTTGGGTTTCAACAAATGTGTTTAACATATTCAAGGACAAGCACGGGATATTCAAAGAAGAACCCAATGACAATCCCAATATAGCAGTAACAGTACACACCAGCAAGGTCATACAATAGAAGTAGAATTTTAGAAAATGAACTCAATATCAATATAATAGAATTTAATAAACTGAACACAACTTCAACAGAACCAGAAATCTAAAAATGTAAACAACTTCACGTTGTGTCCATAATTTCCTAAGAATTACTAGGTGTAGAACAAGGATGAAGCAATAAAACTTAGAAACGAAGAAAAGATGAGAGAACAAATAGAGTACAAGTGTTAATGGAAATTAAATACATGTTGGGGAGAATATGATTGACACATTGACACAAACAACAAATAGCAAATACTTCTCCATAACACAAATCAATCAACAAGAAGCCTCCACATACAATGATCCCATACTCCCATGCTTTTCAACAAATACAAGAAAGTAAATTTCCTCCACACGGGCCGATGATAAACAATGAAATTAAAATGCCTCCACATGAGCCAATGATTTGAAAATTGGTCACTTCAAGGCATGTAACCCCCTAATACACCGCAAAGAGTTTAAAAATTGGTCACTTCAAGGCACGTGACCCCCTTTTTGCAAAATGAAAGTATGAAAACTTACAATCATCTCCGAAGCAGCAGCATCAGTAGCTTTGTCATCCTTATTTACATGTGTGCAAATGAATAAATCTACACGAGAAAGCTGAATACCTTCGTCTTCCTCAATCTATAAAAGAAACATAGACATTGTGATATATATTATTATTTACCACTAACATTTATAATCATTCAATGACATAAGAACTGAAATAATTTATATTGCCAAAACTTCAACTAACCTCGGCAGAAACACGTGCAAAGCTTTTTGTCCCTGTAGTATGCATCATTGTCTGATTCCCACGACGTTCTTTGTTTTTTTTACTGACCTCCTACAAAAAGTGAGAAAAATTAAACGTTCTAACATTCCACCTAAAATAATGACTGAAAGCAGGTAAATAATAAATTCAACTCATTGACTTTAAACAAAATTGGTAGATGGAGGATTACCTTCGCAATAGGTGTACCCCAATGCCTAACCAAAAATTCCCAATGCTCCTTTTCAACATCAAGTGGTGGGTTTGCTAATCTTTCTGCATCTGTATCCCTAACCGAGTAATATTCACTTTTTAATTCACACTTCTAGCCCCTCCATTTTTTTCTGATGGAGGATATTGTCCAATGTTTTGACAAGATTCCCACATCATACTTTCCCTAAAAATGTGATAATTGTTGCATGTTAATCCACTTTTTCCATAAAAATTATTTTAATATCATTGAAGGGTTTTACCTTTACAACGTTCCACATATCCTCCTTCAGCCGTTTAGGCATCTCCCACCAAGTTTTATAGCACAAATGAGCCAATTTAGCATTCCGGGCAAGTGTTCCCAAATAATTACTATATGTACCACTTCCAGGGCCGATCGGCTGTCCAAACTTATTAACCCTAAACAAAAATTAACAATTGTAGATGTTTAGTACAAAAATAAAGATAGAAATCATTTTTTCTCCTTCATATTGAATATAGTCTAATTATGTAAACTATATAAGATGATCTATATATATATGTACCTTAATGGTAATAAGTTTGTCGCGTTTATGACATTCTTGCATCGTGTCGGGCCCCGTCTCTTCTTCGGCGGTGGTTAGGATGATTTTGAAGTTGAAGCTTCAGTATTTTGTTCACTCACTTTTTCCACTTCACTAACCATTCATTTCATTGTCAGCTTATTATTTATCCTTCCTGGAAAAGAAAACAAAAAAGTGAGAATTCATATAAGAGAATGCAATCAAATTGTTTTAAAAAGGCAGTGCACAATCCAGGAAAAATCAATAAAAAGAAATAAAAAATACCTCAAAACTTTAGGGTATTTTTGGTTGTCCAATGGAAATTATATAAAACCATTCTGTTTTGGTAAAATCATTGATTGCACTTATACAATAATGTGCCAAGAATAGATCAAAACATATTAAAAATATATAAGCACACAAAAAAACTAAATCATTATTCATGGGAAGCGTACATGTGCATGCTACAAAATATGATACTGCAATATTATTGTCAAGTTTGCATATATATATATATATAGAGAGAGTGAATCAGAGCTTATAATATCCAAAAAAGACATTTGACATCCAAAAAAGACATTTCACATCCATTGAGTAGTAGATATAGAATCATTCTAAATCTCATCTTCATCAAGGTCATCATCAACATCATTATCTTCTTCTATAGTTGTTCCAAGCAAATCAGCTCTTGTCCAAAACGTGCTATCATCAGGCACATCCAAGTCGTTATCCACATGTTGTGCATGAAATGGCTCATGAACTTGATAAGATTCAATATCATGCTCTGGCATATCATAAAGGTCTTGCGGTTTTGCGCCAATAACCACTTTCCACTCATTGTCAATGGGATCATCAACATAGAATACTTGTTCAGCTTGAGATGCTAGAATGAAAGGCTCATCTGTTCCCAACGATCATGACGAATTAACAAGCTTAAATCGAAAATCATCCTCCTTTATTCCTCTACCCTTGGACAAGACATCAAACCAATCACACTTAAACAATACCACCTTCCTATTTACATTGTAATTTAACTCAATGATATCAGTCAGCACACCATAGTACTGAATATCTCCTGTGATGGGATTTTGATCGCTGGCTCTTACATAACTAGATGTCACTGCCTTTATAGTAACTCCACTGTTCTGAGTCTTTCTCCGTCTCTCAACATCTCTAACATGAAACTTCAAACCATTGATCACAAACTTCTTAAACCGTTTCGCGACAGGGTTTGGACCTTATGCTAGCCACCTCAGCTCATTAGGAATTGGATCCTCACTATCTCGCAATTGTATTCATAAAGATATAACTTATACAATAAGGTAATTTTTCATAAACCTATAATACACCAACACATACACAAAAGTCAAATACTTACACGTTCATTAAACCATTTGTGAAATAAATCATGAGACATCTTCTCTAATTGTCTTGGTTTTAAATAGTGCTGCCTCATCTTAAGAAATCTCTTATGTTTTCTGCATTGTGAAAATATAATGTTAAACATATTGCCTATTAAACTAAATGAAGTTTGACACGAATATAATCATGTAATATATTGGGGAACTTAATGTTACTCAATGAATGGTTCTGCTCCATGATAATTGAACAAAACATACCGATGAGCTTGCACCAAAGTCATCTCATCTAGATTAATGAACTCTTATTTTCCCAAGGCATGACCTTGTGCACCAAAATCATTCACTTCCTCCCCATCAAGCACATTATCGGAATTCCTTTGGGGCCTATCGAATCTCATCTCAATATTCGTCAAACAACGTGAACAAAAATTCAAGCATTCTTCCGCTAAATAACCTTCTACTATTGACCCCTCAGGATGACTTCTATTTCGCACGTAATTTTTCAAAGTCATAAGGTACCTAAATATAAAGAATGAAATTTAATAATATCAGAATTTTTAAAAAATAAACAAACAATAAATGAAAATTCATTAAAAATCTTGACCTCTTAATTGGATACATCCAACGGTATTGCACTGGTCCTGCAATCCTTGCCTCGTGAGCCAAGTGAACAAATAAATGTACCATTATGGTAAAGAAGCCAGGTGGGAATATCATTTCCAATTAACATAGTATTAAAACAATCCGGTGTTCCAATTTATCCAAGTCTTCAGGCCGAAGAGTCTTTGAACATAACTCTCGATAAAAGTTACTGAGCTCGACAAGTACTAAGCAAACATTCTTAGGCAATATCCTACGAATGGCTATGGCTAAAAGTTGTTGCAGCAAGATATGACAATTATGACTCTTCAACCCACTAATTGTACGCTCTTTCAATTTCACACAACGTGAAATGTTAGATGCATACCCATCTAGAACTTTAACATTTTTCAACACTCGACATAATGTGCTCTTTTCAAGTGAAGATAGCGTGACACTTGTAGGGGGCAAATAAAATTTTTTTGAACCACGTTCTTGTGGGTGAAGTGAAGGCCTTACTCCCATATCCTGTAGGTCAAGTCTTGCTTTTAATCCATCCTTCCCTTTCTGATCATTCATCAATGTGTGAAGTATATTGTCACATATATTTTTTTCAATATGCATCACATGTAGATTATGACGCAGAAGATTATACTTCCAATATGGTAATTGAAAGAATATACTCTTCTTTCTCCAATTATGCGGCAGACGCGTCCGATCTTCATGCTTCCGATCTTTATTCATTGTATGTACACTCTTTCCAAATGGTGAAAATTTAAGGCCCTCTAATTCATGTAACAATTGTGGTCTAGATAACATAGGCGGTGCACAACTTACCTCTTTAGTGCCGTCAAATGCTGATTTACAACACCTATATTTATGATCTTTTTCAAGAAAACAACGATGCCCATCATAACATATTTTCTTGCTATGATCTAAGAAATGAGAGCAAGTGTCTTTGTTACAAGTAGGACAAGCCAAATACCCTTTTGTACTCCAATTGGATACCATTGCATAACCAGGAAAGTCAGAAAGAGTCCAAAACAATGCTGCATGCATATGGAACATCTCATTTCTTGAAGCATTATAAGTTTCCACCCCATCAATCCACAACTCTTTTAATTCCTCTATCAAAGGCTACAAATAGACATCAATATCATTTCTAGGTCCCTTAGGGCCAAGTATCAAGGTTGATAGAATAAAATAAGGCTGTTTCATGGACATCCATGAGGGTAAGTTATACACGAGTATCAAAACAGGCCATGTACTGTGTGCAACACTCATGGTCTTGAATAGGTTGAACCCATCAGTTGCTAATACAAGCCTGACATTCCGAGGATCACTAGAAAATGTTGGGTATCTTTTATCAAAGCTATCCCATGCTGGGGAGTCAGCAGGATGTCTCATCAATCCATCCTTGATTCGCTCTTCGGCATGCCATCTCATAAAAGAAGCTGTCTTACTTGACATAAACAATCTTTGGAGTCTTGGCTTCAAAGGAAAATATCGTATAACTTTAGTAGGAATTTTTTAATTTGTTAATGAGGATGATGTACTTGCATTGCCCTCAGTTTCTAAATCAAAAACTTTCCACCTTGACTTGCCACAATTATGACACATTTCATCATTAGAGTGCTCCTTCCAATACAACATACAATCAGAGGGACATGCATGAATCTTATCATATTTAAGACCCAGGTCACCAATCATCTTCTTTGTTTCATTGAAGGTTTTTGGTAATGTCTCGCCATCTGGTAATCCATCTTTTATCGCTTTTAACAGATCAGTGAATGATTTGTCACTCCAATTATATTTAGTCTTCACTAAATATAGCTTCACTACATAGGATAACTTTGAAAACTTTTTACACCCAGGATATAACTCTAGGTTTGCATCTTCCAATAGCCTATAAAATTTATCTAACTCTTCATTTGACACCCTTTGGTGCTGATCATTTCTCCGTTGGTCTCTTCCCTCCCTTCAGTTGGAACACCAAAACCCTCGTGTAAAAGTCCATGCATATCATCATTTTTGTTTGCATTGATATCCTCGTGTGTTGTGTGTACATCAGTTTGCCGAGAAGATGACGGCACTTCTTCCCCGTGATAAAACGAAGTTGTGTATGACTGAATAAACTTATTGCATACCAAATCATCTCTCACCTCAGAACATGTTTGTTTTTATACAATTGCCACAATAAATACAAGGACAATATATACGTCCATCCTTCCCAACTCACTCAAATGAGATATCTAGAAACTCTTCAACTCCACGCAAGTATGCTGAACTTAACCTATTTGCATAGTAATGCATATAAAAAATCAAATTTCTTAAATTGTTGTTATTAGATTAAGTAACCTAATCAAACTACAATCTGAAGTACCTTGACTGAGTTATCCAACTTGTATCTATGATATTACAACAAGCAACCTAAATAAAAAATATGGACAAGAAATATATTATTGGTAAACATGATAACAATTTAGTCAAGGTATTTGAAAAGAATAAAAAAGTAACATGTACAAAAAAAAAAAATCATGACTACTCCATTAAAACAAATTCCTCAACAAAATGTAGCTAGGGTTCCTAAGAATGATCGTAAATTTTTAGTAAAATATCATTATGCAAGATGGGTCCATTGTGTACAGCAAGAAAGTAACAGGTAATAGTTCAAATCTCCAAAAGTTCCACATGAACATAAATAAATTATTTGCATTAATCAAAATAAAAACATATTACAACACGATTATTTGTAAGAGCTGACAATTCAACAAGATGATATACCAAAGTTAATTTACCTATCATGCAACAAGTAGAATATATATATTGATGAACTAATGAAACTCATAAGGAATAATTTTAAATGAATAGATAAAAAATTAAAAAGTAGGAAAAGCAATCATCAATACCTTCAAAGAATATTAGCTAATCAAATGCGAGTTATCCCTTCTTGATTGCTAATGTGAAGGAAACCGAGACAAATGTTGAATTATAGTGGTCACATTGTTAGCAATAGCAAGAACATAGCAAGCTCAGTGTCTTGTAGCATACAAAAACATAATTTTTTGTTCAAGTAGAAGGCAAACAAGAGAACAAAATTGTATTTGACAAAAAAAGAAACCGAATATTATATAAAAACACTAATCTGACCAAGATTCAACTCTCAGGGTTTTAGAATCAACAAGATGTAAAACATAAAGACTCAGTCAAGATTTCTCTCTAAGATATTATCCCTAAGGTTTCGTAGGACTTGTAAAGTTTTATTCTCAGATTATTGCTTGTTGGTGGGATCTGATTTTTCACCTCATTCTTCACATTTTTTTTTTTTTTTGATAAGTAAAATTCATTAAAGGCACTCAAAAGGGGAGCACTCCCAAGAGAACAAAAAGCCACTACCAGCGACATTCTTCACAACTTTATTAATATTATTTGATTCAATTTCAGATCCATTAGTAAATTTTTCTTCAAAGCTTCAGCATTTTGAATCAAATCTTTGATTCTTCATTAATCTTCATTTTTTACAAAAAGATTTTTTGAGAATATATCTTTTTCAAGAGCCATTTTTTAATGATAGAAAGAATACTTTCAGCAACCACTTCTTTTGCAACAAGACCAATGCCTATTGACAAATCTTAAATCTTATTAGATTTAATCCTTGTTATCTCACTTACTAGAAGACATCCACCATTCATGTCTAGAGCACATACATGATACATCCAGCATTCATGTCTAGAGCACATACATCATCGTGTATAAACTATATTACTCATTAATGCCAAGACTTTTATATTTAATTTCACCTTAAATAATTTCATCTTAGGATCGTATCTCTCATTGAGTTATATTATTTAAACCATTATTTAAGGTCCAAACTTTAAATTTGTCTTATTAGTGCTGCTCAATTTAAGAATTGTCAATTGAATTATTCTACATTAGTCTCCCTGGCCATAATTCCCTACAAACTATAAGTCGTGTAAGTCTAAAAATTTATGGCAGTTACATTATCAAACCCCTCTCATTTACTTGTGTCAAAAGTTTATATACTTTGTATTACTAATTCATTAATACAAGTCTCTCTTTTCTATTTCTAATTTTCTTTAGGCTTATGTTCAGTTAGATGGAAATGGTTGGAGTCTAGAGAGAGGTTTTCTTTTTTCTTTTTTTTAACATTTTACAAGTTTGGAAGGCAAGAAAAGAATAATTTTGAGGGAAGTAATTTTCCTTAACTGCTTAACTTTTCCACAAATTCGTCCTCTAGAAAACATAAGAAAATTACCATTCAAAAAAAAAAACATAAGAAAACTTACTTTCTTGGAAACTGATATGAACCAACAGCTTGCCCATAAATTCTCTCTAAAATAAAATGTTTTTATAAATCAATTTTGAAAGAAAGGTCTAATGGTTCATATCTCTCTCTAAATAAACTATAAAAAAAAAATTATTTAGATTCTCCAATAATTTTTACTTTTTGAGATCAGATAAAAATATTTATTTGAGACAAGTTTATTTAGATATGTTTTCTTGTTCAACAAAAAAGAGAAAAAAAAAAAAAAAAAAAAAAAAAAAAAAAAAAGGTAAACAATAATATTTTCTTGCAAATTTTAAGCTACCAAACTATTAAATCAAATTTCTAACAAAATTTTCATTCTAACCAAATACATGTTGAAAAAATTATTTTCCTTATTCCACTTCAATTTCTATTACTTCCACCTTGTAGTGGCTATTTCATTCTAACTAAACAGAGCCTTAAGATTGCAACTTCATTTATTTTATCTTTTACTTATTTATTTATTATCCTTATTACCTTTTTCCTAGAAACTTTTTAGTAGGATTTTATCTCAACGTTGAATAATGTACTCTTTTTTTTTTCTTTTCAAAAAACGTAATGATACAAGCCCTTCTACAACGATCATCTTCTCTCTCCTTTTTATACAATCTTTCTATAGGGAATTAATGAATTCACAATATATTGTAGGTTGAATGGAGTATGGGAAGTGAGTGTGACAATGTGAATGTGATTGGACAGATTGACAGGAAAACATGGTTTATACAAAGATCGTTAGTTTCTCTTATCTTTTTCTCAACACCAAAGGCTTCACAACACACTGGAGAGCTTTTCAATCCCACCCTAAAACGCCAATTCTCCTAGAGTGCCAAAGTCATCCTTATTGTCGATGCAACATTATTAAGTCAAAAGAAAGCCAGGAAAGAATCCAACTTTTGCGAAGGCAGAATCCTCTTGTTCCTTCAGAAGGTAGACAGCAAATCTAACTAAACAAAACACTATCACTATTACCTGAATTCAATTGAATTTCATAATAAACATTACATATTATAATACGTTACTGGGTAATAGTTGTCGAGGATGTATAAACCACATGAGAAATCAGAAGGCTTTTAATGGCATACTTTATTTATTAACAATGGCACTACTAGAACAACTATAAAGTGCCCTTTGGTAAAACTAAAAATTTCAAGCACTAAATTTTAAGAGTTGAATGTATTACTTTGAAAACCTATTTGATATTGTCTTAATTTTAACTTTTTAAGCATTGAATTCATTAAGATTGTAGAATACAAAAGCTGAAATCTGAATGTTGTACCGATTAAATTTTTACCCTCAATATGCATATATGCAAAACAAAATATATTGTCTAACTATGGAGTAAGAAAATCTTGATTCATTTTTCTAGACAAATGACATGTCAAAATATGTGTACAAATTATCTAAAAAGTAGAAAATACTGCATATTGTAATTCTAGATAATCAACTGCTACATGCAATAAATAAATTTTCTTTCTTCTACCAAGTGTTCTTGTTCTTCCATACAACTATTCACCTTCTATAAAATATCCTACTATCTTCAATTGTTACCTACCATCTAAATTCCATAATCCACCAACCATTCTACCCATCCCACCTAAATTCCAACAACAATGATACTATCCAGCTTTTATAAAATATCCTACCATCTTCAAGTGTTATCTACTATCTAAAGAGTTTCACTCTATCAACCAAACACTCTAACCATCCTACAACAATGAAGAGCTGTCACACCCGCATTTACACCCCTTTTGGATTGGAGCTCCCCTAAAGCTAGACATGTATTTCCCCATATGGAGGTGAGCTGTCGGAATCCATGGGGTAAAATCATGAACCTAATGCGAGGGTGGGAAAATTACTACGTATCAAGGTGTTTCCGACCCATTTAATAACCCATTTCTCTCTCTCTCTCTCTCTAGACAGCATTTCCTGAAGTTGGTTGAGCTCCTCAACCAAACACCCATTCCACGTCACATTTGAAATTAAACATACAGTTAGCCAAAAACTTAAAAAAAAAATTTTAAAACAACAATCTTAAGAAATTCTTAGGAAATATTTTTTTTTCTTTGTTTCAAAAAGGATGTCTTTTTTAATAAACTTTTAACCCTTAAAGAAGAACGTTTCTTTTAGGAAATTCTTACTACATTCTTCTTCAGTCCCAAAAAAAGATTACTCTTTTAGAAAATTGTACAGAAAAAGTATACAGTAAGAGAATTTTTAAGCCCCATATTTTTGTATCCTTAATTGTCTTAGAGGATCCAATTTCGATTCCCAACTAATCATATTGAGATTTGTTTGAATTTTAATTGATATTTATATACAGTATTATTTTAACCACCAAACATTAAAAAATAGTAAAAATATTATTATTATTAATTTTAATTAACGACAAATTGTATATTATTTATATACAGTTTTCTCAATGTTGGAACACAAAAAAAAAAAAAGAAAGAAATTACCTGAAAAATGAAATCAGACTAATCAACGACAAAACTTGTTCCAACAATCCAAGCTACGATCGATTATTTCCTCTCGTACAAAGAAAAAAAAATTGAAAACAACAATCTTAGGTACAGAATGAGATCAAATAGTGGTTGCAGAATCATTGAAATTGGGAGGATGCGTTGTCGCTTGAACTAAATTCCAAATCAAACCGACCTGATCTTGTTTACACTGTGATTTTTTGATCAATTGTGATTAAACTGATTTTGTGCGTATAAGTTATTTAGTTACACGGCACTTATAAACAACTTTTGTTTCATCAATAGAACTATAATTTTATGAGAACGACCTCTTTTGAGATCTCCGTGCTATGGACAATGACCCCAACCTAAATAATGGTAGGTTTGGTTTTTTCATCATTTTTACATTGAGAAAATTATTACACTGGAACACTATGCAATGATCATAGTTGCTCTTCCAAATTCTCCGGTCGCTAAGTTGTTAACAAATTTCATTCCTCATCAACTCGAAATTATGGTTTCATGATTCATACTTGGAGAATTATAAACACGGGAAAAGAAAATCAATGAAAATGGGGGAGACTAATAATTTTCATTGTTTATCAAATTAGAGTCAAAATAAATGCTTATCGTTGAAAGTTCATATAATACTTGATAAATAAATAGAAGTGCCTTTAAGCAATATTTGTTCTAGATTTTTAAGAATTTTATTCATACGCAATGATATAAATATAAGAATTCGCATTCTATAAATTGACATGGTATAATAATACTCCGTATTATAAAAATCTCAAATCAAACCCACCTAATCTTGTTTACTGTTTTGGCTATTTCCGTATTCCCAGCTTGATAATGGCACTTCTTCCCCTACGCACTCGAAGCCGAATTGCTTCAAAATCTACTTAGATGATGTCTAGAATAGGAATGGTTGGGTTGGGAATAGGAAGATAGAGAGAGTGATGGTTCAAGCTTTCACTTGAAGAAGTTCGAATCGTTGACCGGTGATGGAAGGGCGCGACCAGTGATGGAAGGGCGAGACCACGAGAGAACTATGATGGAAGGCGAGAGAACAGCTGAGATGGAAGGCAAGAGAACGGCATGATGAGAGAGCTATGATGGAAGGCGCGACCGGTGATGGAAGGGTGAGACCGTGATGAGAGAGCTGTGATGGAAGGCGAGAGAATGGCTGAGAGAGCTGCGATGGAAGGCGTGATAAGAGAGCTGTGATGGAAGGCACGACTAGTGATGAGAGAGCTGTGATGGAAGGCGTGATGAGAGAGCTGTGATGGAAGGCGCGACCGTGATGAGAAGGTAAGAGAACGGCTGATGGATTAGGGCTATTGCAAAATGAAATGGGAAAGTGGAGAATACAATGTTAATTCCCCACAAAACGACGTAGTTTTAGGGACCAAATATTCTATATATAAATCAATGGAGGGAAAAAATAGAGGGAAAAAATGAAGGGAAGGGAAAAAAAATGAAGGGAAGTGGGAAAATGGGGACACCTATACTAGCACTCCTACAAAAAGCACTGGTACTATTACACCTATACCAGCCCTTTTAAAAAAAGCGTTGGTATATACGATTACACCTATACCAGCTCTCCTACAAAGAGCGCTGGTACGATTACACCTATACCAGCGCTTTTAAAAAAAGCGCTGGTACGATTACACCTATACCAGCGCTCCCAGGAAAAGCGCTAGTACCATTACACCTATACCAGCGCTTTTAAAAAAAGCGCTGGTAATATTAGACCTATACCAGCGCTTTTTCTAGAAGCGCTGGTAAAAACCTAATATGTTGTAGTGCAAATTCAATCCCCGGCAACGGTGCCAAAAACTTGGTGTGTCGTCGAACCAACGCATAAAAATGTGTTAAGAGTGTGAGTGTGCAATGTGGCCAAGTTTTGAATTTATAAAAGCCACTACTACCTCTAACTAAAAATATAGCTAGGGTGAGTAGGGATCGTCCTAAGGGATTGTGGGCATGCTTGCAATGGAAATAATATATAGAGTTAGTAGGTCGAGTGATCAAAAGGTGGTTTGATTGGCTAATTAAACTACAAACTAAAATAAACAAGTTCAATATAAGATAAGCAATTTAAATGAAATTTAGAGAAAACAAGATAGTGAGGTCTCGGGGTCTAAACGTCACCACTAAACATCACCATTCTGGACATTCAATGTATAATTAATAAGAGGAAACATGTGTTGCAATTTGAGAATGTGTGATTAATTGTTTCAACAAGCATGGATGACCAATTAAGCATATATTGTCTAAGCAACCTAGTGAATAGCACAATACATCAAACTAAACCATTAATCTTTCCTTTAAGCTCACAATCCAAACACATCACATGGTTAGAGAATAATACTACTTGCATTCATAAGCATGGAACATCAAACAACAAGCATAAATTGTCCTCCCATCTAACAACTAAGGCAACTACACTACAACTAAGCTAAGGGCATGAAAATTAAACTAAATAAACTAAAAGAAAGGCACAATCCATCAAGACATGAGTATGAACCATCAAATAAACCACAATAGTATTCTATTAAGCACTATGCCTTGACAATCACTAGATCCATAGCATCAACACACATAAATATGCATCAATAACACAAAAATTAGAGATAAACACATGAACATTTATTCTAGTATACATAGACATATGGATAAAATGAAATGATCAATTGGAAGTATTAAACCACACAAATTATTGAATAAACAAGATTCATATATAAAATAAGTGTCAAGACAAGATTACAACACAAATCCCCTCAAAATACAAAGTATTAAAGTCTAGAAGGCATGTTTAGGGCTAACTCTAGCCCCAAGAAGATGTTTAGCCACTCATTGAAGTAGTCATTCAACCCTCAAGGGCTATCTCCATGGTAAGAATGACCTCTTTCTTGATGGAAACCCTAGAAGAATGGAAGAACTCCCAAGAATATATCTCTAGCCTCCCCTGCTCTCTTTTCTTCCTCTCTAAGAATGTATCTAAGCCCTTTTCTAAGCCTTTTAAAAACTATGTGTAAAAAGTAGCTCAAATCTTTATATAGGTAGCTCAAGTGTCACACCCAATGGTCTGGACTCGTGCACAAGGGCTCCTCCAATGATTGCACCATGAGATAACTTTTAATAAGCTGGAATTTGATTTAATTCGGACTTGAGAGGGTTCGATCGATCGAACATTAGTGAGATCCATCGAATGCTGCAGAGATAGATCATCCTTGGCAGCGCCTTTTTGAATAAAGACAAATCTCTAAGATATTTTGGGATATTTTTGGGATAAAGACAAGAGTGGTAGGTGGGGTGGTAGGTGTAGATAAGATGGAATCTTTTCGATTGATCTGAGAAATGTTGGATTGATCGAAGATGGTGAGATCTTTGGATAAGGACAAAAGCTTGATCCATCTTGATGAGGCCAGATCAATCTTGCTCTGATCGATCGAAGGAATGTTAAGATCGATCGAAAATGTTGACTTTCCACACTTTGCTTCATTTTGCTTCCACTTTGCTCCTTTCTTCCATTCAACTCAAGATTGCTTTTTTAATGCTCTTATTTGGCTGAATTAACTTGTTTTGGGGATAAGCACCTAAAAATGGTAATAACATGAAATTAGTTTAAAACGGGAAAATAAGATAAATAAAGGTCTTAGAATATCTAAGCTTAAGGGGTTTAAATGTGTACTTTTCAGTGCTCATCATTCTTAATCTCCTTGTTAATCGAAAACAATAGCTTATTTTGTCACTGGAACCTGACCATAGAAAAGCCAAAAATGGATCAGGAATAAAGAAAATTGAAAGGAAAAAAAAACTATAATGCTCCTTTCAACAGTTTCTGCTACTTAATAAAAGGTATAAGTCAGGACAATAATGCAAGTTTTCATATTAGATGAGTTCGGAAATCAAAGAAAAAATACAATGTGTTGACCTTAAGGATTTTATTCAAGGACAATCTAGGTGTTTTGATGATAACAAACCATGAATGGTGTTTAAGGACTAAAGTTTACATTGAGTGTTATATAGATTATTCATATTCAAAGAATAACCTCAATGAAGCTATAAAGATCATTCCAAGTATTCCATTATTCAAGATCACATCAATGAAAGAAATGGATACAAAGAAGACTTGAAGTTACAAGGAACCAAATGTAAAGTCCATCCAAAGATAGCTTGGACTACAACGAGCAAAGAAAACAACTCAAAGAAAGGAAGAAAGCGAATCCACCTGAAAGCCTACACAATCATGAACAAAACGTGAAGAAGGGGTAGATAGGATGGTGAGTGTTTAGGATTCAATGTCAAAGTATCTATGAATCCATTTGAAGCTCATCTCTACAGGACCATGCATATCATATCATCATTCGTATGCTCCTATATCTATTAGCAATTAACTATGCACTTCATTCATATACAATTGACATATGAAGTCATTGCTAAAGAGTGAGTTAGTTCAAGCTTGCATAAGCTTTGAAAGAACTCATCATTTGTGCTAGAAATGTTAAGACCATGCACATCAATCATATAATTCATATTGGTAAATAATTAAGACATGAAAAGCCTTCATTACCATGAGTTGGTAACGGACATTAGGACCCCAGAATGCGCGTCATGAAACACTATATTTTTGGCTAAGTGTGAAAAATGAATTTTTGAAATAATGATTATTTCAAAATAATTTTTCCCGATAATAACTCTTTATACTTAAACTAGCCTAAACTGATTTTATCATAATTTTTGACCAAGTCTACATTGGTCTACATAAGGATTCATTTTTACTAAAACTGTCGAAAATCCAAATTTGTACTAAAATTGAATTTCTACATTTTGATTTAGTTGGATTTCAATTTTTTAGTATTTTTTATTGAATCCAAATGGGGGGTACTTCCTTATTTACATTGTAAACTTAAAGTAAATGGACATTTACTTAAATGTTTTCAATGGAAATAACCTATGTGCACATGTCCTGTACTGAAAGTCCTATGCATAAGTTGTCTGTCAAAACTGTTAATACACATGTCGACTGGTTTGATGCACATGTCAACCGGTATCTAGGCAGTGGCAAAAATCTAAGTTGAAGCTCACACATGTCGACCGGTTTAACACAAATGTCGACCGGTATCTAGGCAGTAGCATATGTCCAAATGGAACTCAGTAGATGTTGACTGGTTTGCAATACACATCAACCGGTTCAAGCCAAGATGTCAACCGGTTTAGCCATATGTCGACCGGTTTGGTCGCAGATCTGTAGATTTCAAACTGTAACATCTATTTTCTTCTCGACCCTCATGCATTCCACTCCTAACAGCTATATTGAGCTTGGAAACTCTATAAATAGAGTGGGGAATGTCTTAATAACTAAGAGACATTATTTGAAAGACTTCATAATGCATTAAAGAGAGCTTTTGTTCTCAAATCTTCTTTTTATCTCTCTCATTCACTCTTATTCAATCTTGAGAGATTCTAGCAAAGATTAAAAGGGCTTTTGCTCTTGTTTTAATCTTCATAGAGTTTTGCTCTATTATACACTTGAGAGATTCTATTGAATTCATAAAATCTTATATTCTTCACATATTTCATCTTCTCTCATTCATTTCATTTATAGAGTTTGAGCTTTATTGATATTCATATATACTCTAGTTGAGAGCTAAAGTTTGTACATCAATCTTTGAGAGATATTTCTTGTGAGCTTGCACTTGTATATTTATCTTGAGAGAGATTCAATCTTGTACTTCAATTACAATCTTTTCTACAAACTTGTAAGGGTTGGTGTGACCCAAAAGAAGCCTAGGAGAAGGGTGTTCTCTTAGCAAGGAAAAGAAGCAAAGTCTTGCTTCATGTAAAGGTTTGCTCTCCACCCGTAAGGAGAAGCTATAGTGGATTGGGAAGTCTCAAGAGGAGTCTTGAGCTGAGGAGTAGGAGTTTCCGAACCTCGCTAAAATCACCGAGTCAATGTTTGCAATTTCTATTCCCTTATCTCTCTTATAATTGTGCTATTTAATTGCTTATTTCATATCTTTATAATTGCACAATTGTGTTAAGTACTTTGCTTGAAATTGTTTTTCTATATTGCAAAAATTATCCATTATTTGTAATTGACTCTATTCACCCCCCCTCTAGAGTCAATACTTGGGCAACACAATGCAAAATCACAATAAATTAAAGTTAGTTACTGTGCTGTGCTGAATGACATGGTATTGTGATGTTACCTTAAGAGCTAGAAATGAGAGCTGCCAAGTTAATCTTAAAAAGGACTCCAGAAAAACTAGAAATGAGAATGCAAGGAAAAAATGCAAAAAAATTTAGGGAAGGATATATATTATACTTGAGAAATACTAGAAACAACATAATAAGAATACTTTGAAAATGGGAAAATAAAATTAAAACAGTATGTCATTTGAATGGCAGACTCAAAATCATATGAATGTAGAAAGGCATCTCTTAAAGCAGCCATGCATCTTGACAAAAATCAAGGAAAGATGTAATGGTGATCTCAAAAAACTTAATACTGATAAACACACAGTCAATTTCAATCCTTTTCCCTTTTTATGATCTGGAGCAACTTTCTTTTATTTGAACATTGAAAAGCAAATTTTAAACTGCAACATTTCAGAGACAAAATTATTACTATGAAAACTTGAAAGAAAGCAACCTTGAAATACTACTGTACAGAAATATAGGAAAACTATTTGACAAGAAGTATTTAGGCCTCATTGCCATTGATATGCATTCGGTTCCATTTTAAGTTTTGTGTGGTATGTTTTATGGAACATACCAACAAAATACCGGTAAGCGATAAAAGCTTATATGGAATACCTGGTAGAAGAAGTACAACAGCAAGAACACAACAAAGACAACAAGAGTGGTAATAATCACGACGCGTCCAGCAGGAGAAGATAATGCTAAGACTACTGGGATCTGGATGACAGTAAATGGTATCAACATGTATTACAAATGGCTCTATCAAAGTATACATAACAGTCAACAGATAATATCTTGTACCCTTTTAGTTTCAATTATTAAATTAAACAACATTCTCTCTCTCAATCAAATGCTAAAAGATAAAAATTTTAAAGGCGAACGTACTGAGTTATAGTTCCTAGTTGCCTCGTGTATAATCCTAAACAGCAGGTGCAGGATTAAACTATGTATTTCATTTTTAATACCTTTAATCTTTTTTTCCTCTACACAATAATAACAGAATGCTAAATTAGCTATCTTTTTTTTTTTCTTCTTTCTTTTTGGAGGTAAGTTATAGGTTCCTGCAGTTTGTATATCAATTTTCTTCAGCTTGTGATGCCAGTTCACATGTATGAAAGGGTCACAATCAAAAAATATTGACAAAAGAGACAGATAACATATATACAATGCACTATTGAACGGATCAATTAAACATCCAAGCTAATGAGTTTATCTGTTTGGTTACTCAGAAATTCATTCCTCAACCACGGGGGATATCCTGTCACTAGTGTAGGAAAATTCTATCCCCCTACCACTTATGAGAGTAAAAAGATGATAAAATAAATCACAGTACTTAGAAAAAAAGCATGTATGTTGAAGATGTAGTATTATTTTTTACTGCAAATACACTGCCTTGAATGTTATGCTCTGGTTAAACACTTAAATTTTCAATCTAAAATTTGAATTATATGCAAATAAACTGCCTTGAACTTCACATTATGTGTGCCATGGCACAGGCCACTTGGGGGCAACCTGACTGTTTGATACTCAAAAATTCATCCTCAACCACACGGGATTTCCTGTCATTAGAGTATAAAAATTATGTAATGAGAGTGTAGAGATGGTAATATAAATCATAGTATTTTAAAGATGTGTTTTTTTAACAGACAACACTACAAATTCATTGCCTAGAATGTGATACTTTGATTACTTCCAAGCTTGGACTGCAACAAATCATCATCAAATGGTGAAACCACAATAGGACTCCTCACTGTATGATTTCCATTCTCCTCAACCCAAACAAGCGAACCAAATTTGACTGTGCCATACTATTCCTTCATGTACTTTATTGTCAAATTGTAGCTCTGCTTATCATACTTCTTAACAAAAAGGATTTTCTCCGGCCAAACAAAGATGGTGGGTGCTGTAACCTCAGCCTTGTAAATTGTCGGTCCATCCCCAACATTTGTCATTGTCCTCTGAAATGTTCGAGTGATCATTGTTGTTTTGTTAGTGTACAAAACAATAAATGATGGATAATTCAGATCGTCAGAAGGGTTGGAGCAAGTGTAACTGTTTGATCTTGCAATGGTTAAAATTTGTGCCTTGGTGAGATTCATCGAGCAGAAGAGATTTACAAGTCCTGTGGACTCACATCATATATAAGACCGGGATCAAGTGCCCTGTTTGGATCAACCTGTCCTGCCCCCATAGCTAGAGGTGAGGCTTTTTCGAGGTCCAAACTAAGGTCTCGAATATGATTAAGTGGGTTTGCCGTGGTCATCATGGCAGACCTTATAGCAACTGGACTCCATTCTAGATGAGCGCCTTTTAGGAAAGCAGCCACACCAGAAGCGTGAGGACACGCCATGGATGTCCCAGAGTGAAGATTATAATCACTAGACAAATCTATATTCGAACCAATAAAGGCTGCAAGTCTATTGGGAGGCCAAGCTGCTAAGACTAGTGATCCTGGCGCCATTAAATCCCGCTTCAGGATGCCCAGATAGCTCTGTGCAGGACCCCTTGAAGTGTAGGAAGCAACAGCAGGTGCAGGCTTTGTCCCCAAAATGGTTTGTTGGAACTTTATGCTTGCCTTAGGCGCCTTCTTTAGACCTTTTGGCATATTTGAACACTACCTCTGCATCTTTTGAGCCAATCACAACTCCAGGATAAGAAAATTCTTCCACCTCGGCTAATAGTAGATCATCGCAGATAAAGATGGCTGAGGTCGCCTTTGACAGACTTGCAACGTTGTAGAGAGAATCAGTGTCGCCGATATCACATATGAGGATGCCATCATAAGGGGGATTGGACAACAAGTCAGTTGAATTGTAATGTGACATAGTCTTGTTGTAAATGAGAGGGAGGTCATTAACCAAGGCACTTGCAGGGAACATGGTCCATCCAGTGATGGTTAACCCATTGCCAAGTGTCACAGTCCCGGCAAAAGAACGGTCAATTGAACTGGCACCCACAGTTAAGACCCATGGGATTCCATTGTATACTGACCCAAGAGAGGGGCCATCATTTCCTGCTGCAATAGACACAAGCACACCCTTCTCCATGGCTCCAAATGAAGCTATGGCAAATGGGTTCTCATATAGAAGGACAACAAAACTAAAACCCATCGAAATTGACATCACATCGACCCCATCAGCCACAGCATGGTCCATACCAGCGAGGTAATCGGAGGTGTAGCATTCTACAAAGTTGCTCGAGCAGACCCTGTACATGGCCACCCAAGCACGCGGCGCAACCCCTCTTGCAGTCCCCGAGGCATAGCCAAAGTAGGATACGCCTTCAACATAGTTTCCGGCAACTGTGGAGGAAGTGTGTGTCCCATGACCATCAGTGTCTCTCGCAGAGTTCATGGTAATGGTAGTGTTAGGATTTGCCATGAAGCCCTTGTTGAAATATCTAACTCCAATGAGCTTGGAGTTACATAATGAAGAATTGAAATCTTCACCTCCTTGGCACGCCCCCTTCCATCTTTTGGGCACTTTCGTCATTCCATAGTCGTTGAAGCTCCGGCTCTCTGGCCACACGCCGGTGTCAATGACACCCACAATGACACCTTGACCGTAATTCGAAGCTGGCCATAGTCCGGCCACGGGATTGAGGGAGAGGAACTCAAAGGTGTGAGTGGTGTGAAGAGTGACAATTTTGTCAGCATAAGCTGAGACAAAACCGGGACACCTTCTGAGGGTGTTTAGCTCATCTGGGGAGAACACTGCACTGAAACCAGTTAAAGTAGTGTCATAAGCATAGATAAGCTTTGGGGTGGATCGATGGTCATTTGGTGTTGTGGAGTCAAGGATGGAAGTGTACCAGTGATGGTGGGTAGGAAAGACTTTGGGCATGTTGGACTTGTCCATGTGGACAATATAGGTGGACCTCTCCATTGCATTTGAGTGAGAAGTAGCAGAAAGAAACAAGATCAATTGGAAAACAAGAGTTGGAGGAACAAGTAACCTGTTTGCAACAAGAAGTTGTGGAGGAATTCGATGGTGATCGTCCATGGAAGATTTTGAGTTTCAGGACGGCGAGTAGGGTTGTTGAGAAAGTTAACCCTAACTTGGGGTTTGAAACTGTTCATTTTGCTCTAAAATGTTGAGAACTTTGTTTTCTTTGAAGATTTTGAGTTTCAGGACGGCGAGTAGGGTTGTTGAGAAAGTGAACCCTAACTTAGGGTTTGAAACTGTTCATTTTGCTCTAAAATGTTGAGAACTTTGTTTTCTAACTTAGGGTCGTCACGTCTACTACACCCTAACTTAGGACCAACTTTATCACGGATAGCAGCACAATGTCCCCTTCATTTTTCTCCAAAAAAAGGGAAGTTTGTCATTATCATCACAGCTGTACCTCTTCATAGTTCCGTCTCCAAGAAATACCTTCTAGCGTCCCAATAACATCACACAATGGTCAACATCACACAATGGTCATGGTTTGAATGAAACCAATGAAATTGAGTAGAGTTTGTTGAATGGCCTTGTGTGTGTTCCTACGTGTCAAAATAATTTTATAATATTTTTAAAATTATAATTACACTCTACTTTATATACAAATATGATTGGTCTGAGTTTTTTCTGAAAAATTTATTTACATTATATATGCAAGTGTAAATAATTTTGATAATTCATTATAATCATTTTTTTCAACATTGTACACCCAATTTAGGACCTTGTGTGCACCAAACTTTGGACCCGCCATATTCACACAAAGCATCACATTATCCTCTTCATTTCTTATTTATTCGTCAAATAATAATAATAATAATAATTGTCATTATGATTAAATTGTACCTGTAAATTCATTTACTAACATTTTTAGAAATAATTTATTATTTCTTATTTTTAAACTAGTGAAGTTTTTTTATTATAGTCACAGTTTTGCCTTCAAAAATTTATACCATTTTGAGTGACAAGTTTTTTCTAAACTATTTAATTTGTATATTCAAATGCACTTAATTGAATAAACACTTAAAATTTCATAATTAAGTGTTAAAAATGATTTTAAAACAATATCAAAGAGCACTTTTCACGACAATTGTGTTGTTCCTTGTTTTTGAAAGAATATTGTTTTTCATACATATTTTAAAATGATATTTCAATTGCATTGTTAAATGCAAACTTAATTGAAAAACACTTAATTTTCATAATTAACTGCTGAAAATTAATGATTGTAAAACAACACTTCGGAGTACTTTTTAGGATAGTTAGAAGTTGTGTTTTTAAAAGACAGATTGCATATAACTTCATTTAAGGAATAAATAAATAAATAAATAAATAGCTAGTGAAGTGTGTATGTTATGACTTTATGGTGTGAATATCATTTCTATTTCAAGAAATGATTGTAAATGTTTTGTTATGGAGTGGGTCTATTTTTTTAGGATAATTATATCGTTTAATATATAAAAAAGATAATTGGGGTGAAAGTGAAAATATTGGGACAACAAATATCAAATTTTTGAAAGTGGAGCTATAATCATAAAGATAAACTTGTCTTTTTTTTTTTAATTTATGAATAACCAATATCAAAAAACTGAGAGAAGTGGTTAAAATATTTTTTGGTTTGGTCTCTTACCATCACGAAAGAAATTATCCTTTTTACAAATAAATAGTAACGAATTATTTAAAAAAAAAAAAATTAGAAATGATTTAATACAACTTGATGCCCAAAGCTAAAAGAATAAAAATAAAATTTGAATGAGGCATTTTTTATTGTTAGTACAGGTAAAAACTTCTCTAGTAGAATAGCACTTTTTATTGTTTGATGTGTAAAAGTAAAAAATTCAAAATTTTGAAATGTATATGGGCATAGGACATGTTGAGAACTTTGTTTTCTTTCTTAATTGGCTGAGGAGGGTCACATCTATACCCTAAGTTAGGACCAACTTTATCACAATGTCCTTTCATTTTTTTCCAAAAACGGAAGTTTGTCATTATCATCACAACTGTACCTCTTCATAGTTCCATCTTCAAAAAATGCCTTCTAGTGTCCCCTTTCACACAGTGGTCATGGTGTGAATGAAACCAATAAAATTGAGTAAAGTTTGTTGAAGGGTCTTGTGTGTGTTCAGACGTTTCAAAATAATTTTATAATGTTTTTAAAATTATAATTATATTCTAATTATATACAAATATGATTGGTCCGAGTTTTTCTTGAAAATTTTATTTATGTTATGTATGCAAGTAATTTTCGTAATTTATTAGAATCATTTTTTTTCAACATTGTACACCCAATTTAGGACCTTGTGTAAACCAAACTTAAGACCGACCTTATTCACACAAAGCATCACATTATCCTCTTCATTTCTCTTACCTATTAGTAAATAATAATAATAATAATAATAATAATTGTCATTATGATTAAATTGTACCTATAAACTAATTTACTAACATTTTTAGCAATAATTTATTATTTCTTATTTGTAAACTAGAGAAGCTTTTTCATTATAGTCACCGTTTTGCCTTCAAAAATTACGTTCTAATGTCAGAAATGGCATACAAAATGCAACCTTACTTTCCTACATAGTCCCACTAGAGGCTAGTTAAAAAATTGTAGTATTCATTATATGTTCCCAATAATTATGTAAAAACATCATTTGACTGCATTTTCATAGAATAGGGATGTTTGGATTGTCCATCATTTCAATGTAGAGGGATGTCTAAACTCTTCATATATCCCTTTTAGGTAAATTGGTACAAATTATGATCGACTTTATCCAAATATGACATAAGACGGTCTTGTTTATTTATCTTAAAATAATATCTTCTTACTTATTTGTCCCAAAAAAGGAAAAAATATTATGTCTTTATGACTATAAGTGTACCTAAAATGTTGACACATAGGAAAAAGTATTATGTCTTTATATCTTAAAATAACAATTTGATTGGGTGTTACAAAAATATTAAAATATCCATCAATTAATTAGCTTTATATAGCAGCATCGTGTGTTGACACATAGGTGGAATAATCCAATTTATTATGAATTGAACTTCTTATGAATAAAATGTTGGGAATATAGATTAAAGGAGTTTGAAGAATTAATGGAGTTTAGTTCTAAAAACAGTATGCTGTGAACTGTGAAGATAAACAAAGTGATATATATGTGTATTTATGTGATATATATATATATATATATAAAGGAGTTTGAAGAATTAATGAAGTTTAGTTCTAAAAACAGTATACTGTGAACTGTGAAGATAAACAAAGTGATATATATGTGTACTTATGTGAGATATATATATATATATATATATATATATTGAGAAGATTGTGAGATATATATATATATATTTTGTAATTGGCTAATTTTGTTGTCAAAACAAGTCCGATCGAGTTGTAAAATTTCGGTTCAAAATTTCAAGATTGAAGATCAGATGCGGATTTGAAGAAATTCAAGTGTTTATGTTTTAATACACTTGGGATGATGAGAACAATGCTTTAAAAGGTTTGTGAGTGTGTGAGAGCACTTAGGAATTTTGAAGAATTAAGGAACAGGTTCAACATTGTGGACATTCAAGACTGGTCATCTTGAACCGGTAGGAAATTCCTGAACTGGTTCAAGAATCACGAAGGATTCTTCATTGGCCATCTTAAACCTGTAGGCAATTCCTGAATCGGTTCAAGGCCTCAGATTAACTTTGGTAACTTTAGTTTCCTAGTCTGTTTTGATTCATTTTTGGTCTAGATTTCCTTCCAAAAGCCTATGCACGAATGTCACTTGTTTTACAAGTATTCTCAGGTCTTCCAAAACTTCTATATAATGTCTCTTTCATTTAATGTTGAGATATGGCTTTTAGGAACAAAAATTAATTATTTTGAGAAAGTCTTGTGAGAGATATTTTTCAGAAAATCAAATCTAATTTTTCTGATTCTATTTTGAGAGCACACACATATATACATGAATGATTTAGTTATGTTGTTCTTTATCTCATCGAAATTGGAGCATGGTTAAATATTCAAAGATTCCGAAAAGTAGATCTATTTCTTCTACATCAAATTCAGATCTTGAAGAAAATGCGACGTCACAAAGCTAGAAGATTGTCAGCAATTCGTTTTTGGTAGAATGACAGGATGTGAGCCTGAGTTAAAGTCCATTGTACTTTGTTTCAGATATAGTGAATCGTTTTGTTTTGGACTACATAGTCCACGAGGTTTTTCTCACAACAATTGATTTATTCTACCCATTGGAGTTTCTTCACTAAAAATTCTGGTGCCATCTCTCTAACTCTATTTGTTTTACTTTTCAGTAATTAGTTTTGTGATTATAGATATTTAATTGATCATATTGCTTAGGTAATTTAATCAATCACAAAAATTGGGCAAGTTGACCTATTAATCTCATCTAGGTCATTTAAGTAGTTAATCACAGTTAAATCAACTAACAGCTTCCACACTGCATAACTCACAATATATATTTAGTTAAAACAATGAACACTTAAAAAAGGATTATAAAAGGTTTGTAATAAATAAATAAATATATATATATATATATATATAATTTTGTGATTAAACAACTATAATGAGATGACAAAATAAAACAGCCGCACAAAGTATGTAAGAAAATGTATTATAGAAAGTTAGAAAGAGCTGACCTGAAAGATGATGAGGTTCGCTAGGCACTGTTCTAAAGTCACAAAGGCTTCCCTATCGTGCAGGTACAGATGGTCCAATGCGATTTCAAAATACAATACAAGCTTTTCAAGCCGATAGTCTTCTATGTGCATGTCACAAGAGACTTGATACCAAGTCTATAAATGTCAAGTTGCCCCAAAAATATGGAAAGATTATGACATTATAAACTTGAGAAATATAGCAAAAATAAAAGTATATAATGTAAGACAGAGATCTAGCCTTTATTCACCAAATAAATTCACATAAAACTCAAACGTCTTAGGCTATTAAAAGCCTAATCTTCTAAAACATAAATCTGTCATTAAAATCAATAATGAAAAGATTTGTAACAACAAAATAAAAAAATAAAAAAGAAATTTCAACTCATAAAATTCTAGAAACGGAAAATACAAACTCTTACAAATAAATAGTTTTACAAACCTTTAAAATTCTCAACATAAAATGCTTCCATTTTCTACATTATTTTGAAAGGTTTCGAGTTTTATTTTCGGTATCATATATAAATATTGAACAATTGAGGATTCTGTTTGTTAAGGACATCTTTTGGCATTGTCCGTAAACCACATGATGCAGCATGTTATGGAGGAGTGTCCTTTCATGGATTATCCTAAAGAGAGAATAATATTCTTGTATATAAAATACTTAAGTTAAAGCCAAATTAAATTTTTTTTCAACATATATATATATATATATATATTTTAGAACTTGGAACTCTCTTGGACAGGACCCTTTAGACCCACCCCAAGCTACAAATCCAGAGTGTTATAATCGGCCCCACAACAACAACACCGATTAAATCATGATGGGTTATAAAAAGAGTGTTAGGGTTCGAAACCGGGACATATTAGAACCCAGCCACTTACCTTACCATCATCACCAAACCCTAAGGGACTTTCTATTCATTTTCATCTTTACATAATCAAAGTAGTAAAACAATCAAGCTAGTAGATAAATCAATCTACTTCCACCCCATTTTAATGAAAAAGTATACAATACCTTAATGACAAAGTACGCGTATCTCGTCTAATGCGTAGTCATGATAAGGTGTGAATATCATTTCTATTTGAAGAAAGGGTTGTAAATGTTTTGTTATGGAGTGAGTCTATTTTTTAGGATAATTATATCATTTAATATACAAAAAAGATAATTGGGGTGCAAGTGAAAATATTGGGACAACAAATATCAAATTTTTGAATGTGGAGCCATAATTATAAAGATAAACTTGTCTCTTTTTTTTTTATTTATTTATGAATAACCAATATCAAAAAATTGAGATGAGTGGTTAAAATGTTTTTTGGTTTGGGTTCTTACCATCATGAATTTTTTTTTTTCCTTTTTGCAAATAAACAGTAACGAATTATTTTTTATAAAAAAAAGTTAGAACTGATTCAATACAACTCGAGACCCAAGGCTAAAAAAACATAAAAATAAAAATTTGAATAAGGCATTTTTTATTGTTAGTATAAGTAAAAACTTCTCTATTAAAATGATGAGCGCTGAAAAGTGCGTATTTAAACCCCTTAAGCTTAGGTATTCTAATACATTTATCTATCTTACTTTACCGTTTTAGATTGATTTCGTATTATTTCCATTTTCAGGCACTTATCCCGAAAATAAGCTAACTCAGCCAAATAAGAGCAGAAATGAAGCAATTCTAGGATGAATCAAAGAAAGGAGTCAAGTGGAAGCAAAAGGTGGAATTCAACATCTTCGATCGATCTCAGATCAAAGTTCGATCGATCCAACATGATCGATCTCAGCACTTCAAGATGGATCTGAGCCATGATGACATTTTCAGAGATCTCAAAGTTCGATCGATCCAACATCATTCTTTGATCGATCGAACTACCTTGTCCTTATCCAAATGATTAATCTTATCTAGTTGTACCACCCTACTAACCACTTTTGTCTTTTTCCCAAAAATATCTTCGAAATATCTCAGATTTGTTTTGATCTAAAAAAGCACTGCCATTGAGGATCGATCCAACTTCAGTTCGATAAATCTCAGCTATGTTCGATCGATCCAAGTCCAAGGTTCGATTGATCGAACTTCCTCCAGTGCGAAAAAGTTAAATTTTCAGCTCATTGAAAGCTGTCCTTATCCAATCATTGGGTAATATTTTGTGCACGACCCCAGCTCATTTTGTATGTCACTTAACCTACTTATATATAGATTATGATACACTTTTTGAGAGATATACACTTAGATTGATTTATCACAATAAAGGCTATTCTTAGGGAGGAAGAAAGGAGAAAAAGGCTAAAGACACAAGCTTGGGAGCTCTTCATCAACCAAGGAGTAGATTTCTTCCATGGAGTTTGCCCTTGACGGTTGGAAAAGCATTACCATGAGTGGCTAGACATCCTCTTGGGGCTACAGTTAGCCCCAAGCATGCTTTCTACATCTTGATTTTGTGTATTATTGAGGCATTAGTGTTGTAATACATGCTTTGTCACTTTTATATATATAGATCTTGTTTATTCAATGATTTATGTGGTTTAATGCTTTCAATTAATCATTTCATTCTATTCATATGTCTATGTATGCTAGAATAGATGTTCATGTGTTTGTCTATATTTCTTGTGTTATTGATGCATGTCTATATGTATTAATGCCATAGATCTAGAGATTGTCAAAACATAGTGCTTAATGGAATGCTCTTGTAATTTTCTTGATGGTTCATGCTCATTTCTTGATGGATTGTGCCTCTCCCTTAGCTTAATTAGTTTAATTTCATGTCATTAGCTTAATTGTAGTGTAGTGGTAGTATAGTTGTTAGATGGGAGGACAATCCATGCTTGTTGTTTGATGTTCCATACTTTTGAATGCAAGTAGTATATGTCTCTAACCATGTGGTGTATTTGGCTTGTGAGCTTAATGAAATGATTAATGACTTGCTAGATATATTGTGCTTTTCAAATGCTACTTAAACAATATATACTTAATTGCTAGATATATTGTGCTTTTCACATGTTGCTTAGACAATATATACTTAATTAGTCATCCTTGCTAATTAAATCAACCAAACACACACACACATCAATATTGCAACACACATTTCCCTCATTAGTCACTTGTTAAGGGTGTAGAAAAGTATTGTTTGGTGGTAACCTCTAAACCCCAAGATCTCTCTCTCTTACTTACTCTTTATTCCATTCAATTATTTAGTTTAATTTGCTCTCTAGTTTAATCAACCAACCAACTATTTGTTTGATCACTCGACCTACTAACCCTAATAGTGATTTGTTGGTCCTTATTTTATAGGTCACGGTGACCACAAGCTTGGAGAAGCATGCAATTTAGGCGAGGGCCAAGTTTTACATTTGTCAAAGCCACTACTACCTTTCACAATAAATATAGCTAGGGCAAGTACGGATCGTCCCAAGGGATTGGAGTCGGAGTTGATTGTGAAATCGCTATTAGGGTTAGTAGGTCGAGTGATCAAATTGGTTGGTTGATTAAAAAGCAACTAAATTAAACTAAGTAATTGAATACAATGGAGAGTAAGTAAGAGAGAGAGAGAGAGAGAGAAGAGTCTTGGGGTTTAGAGATCACCACCAAGCAATGCATTTCTATATTATTGACAAGTGATTAATGAGGGCAATTAGGGTGTTGCTATATTGGTGTGTGTGTGTATTTGGTTGATTCAACAAGCGAGGATGACTAATTAAGTATACATTGTCTAACCAACATGTAAAAAGCACAACATATCTAGCAATTAAGTATATATTGTCTAAATAGCATGTGAAAAGCACAACATATCTAGCAAATCATTGATCATTTTCATTAGGCTCACAATCCAAATACAACACAAGATTAGAGACATATGCTACTTGCATTCAAAAGTATGGAGTATCAAACAACTAGCATGGATTGTCTTCCCATTTAATATTATACTATCACTAAACTACAATTAAGCAATTGAAATTAAACTAATTTAGCTAAGAAGGAGACACAATCCATCAAGATATGAGCATGAACCTTCTAGAGAATCACAAGAACATTCCTTTAAGCACTATGTTTTGACAACCTCTAAATTTATGGCATTAATACATATAGACATGTATCAACAACACAAAATCTAGAAACAAGAACATGAACATCAATTCTAGCATACATAGACATATGAATAGAATGAAATGATTAATTGGAAGCATTAAACCACACAAATCATTGATTAAACAAGATCTATATATATCAAAGTGTCAAAATATTAATTACAACACTAATCCCTTAATAATACACAAGATTAAGATATAGAAAGCATGCATAGGACTAACTCTAGCCCTAAGAGGATGTCTAGCCACTCATGGTGAGGATGCTCTAACCCTCAAGGGCTAACTCCATGGAAGAGGTTTGCTCCTTGTTGATGAAGATCTCCAATGGTGTCTCTAGCCTCCTCCTCCTCTGAACTTCCTCTCCAAGAGATGATATCAAAAATAATATTGGATCCCCTTGAAAAAGCAATCCTTATCCTTATATAGGTAGGTCAAAATGACACCCAAAATGAGCTGGGGTCGTGCACACAATATTCCCTAATGATTGGATAAAGGACAACTTTAAATGGGATGGAATTTTAACTTTTTCACAATGGAGGAAGTTCGATCGATCGAAGGAAGTGAGATCAATCGAAAGTAAATAAGATCGATCGAAATTAAGCTGGATCGATCCAACTGGCTGAGCTTTTTGGAAAAAGACAAATCTGAGATATTTATGGGAGATATTTATGGGAAAAGGACAAAAGTGGTTGGTGGGTGGTACAGCCGTGGATACGATCAATCATTTGGACTTAAGTGCTTTGGGTCAAGGCTTGGATCTATCTTAAAGTGTTGAGATCGATCAATGTTCAATCGATCGAACCTTGGACTTGGATCGATCGAACTTGCTGCTTTGCTTCATTTTGCTTCTTTCTTTCTCCACTTTGCTCCTTTCTTTGTTTAATCTCAGAATTGCTTCAATTAAGCTCTTATTTGGCTGAGTTAGCTTATTTTCGGGATAAGTGCCTGAAAATGGAAATAATACGAAATCAATCCACAACGGTAAAGTAAGATAGATAAAGATACTAGAATGCCTAAGCTTAAGGGGTTTAAATACGCACTTTTCAGTGCTCATCACACCCCCAAACTTAAATATTGCTAGTCCTTAGCAATGAACTAGAATGTAAAGGAATGAAATGAACAACTATACAACTATAACTAGAAAATAATAAATGGATAACGCCACTTTCGTAGGGAATGCAATTGCACTTAGCACATGCTACAAGCCTTTTAAACCCCCAGGTTACCCCCAATGGACGAGTGAAGTCTCATGAGGGTTTCCAGAAATGGTACCTACAAACATTAAGCTCATTTTTTTCAAAAGAGGTACCAATATTGCAAACAAGCATTGAGAGAAAACTACCTCAAGTATGTAATTTTTCAACCCTTTCCAAGCAATCTCTCAAAATTTCAACATCAAGCAAGCAAGTATGGTCCTCCACACATCAAGAAAATGATCATGCAAGTCAAAACAACTCTAGAATCCTTTTTGAGTGGATCGACATCAAATGTGTTGCTATCTTAGCCAACTAGAGAATTAATCACATCCTTACCCTTAAACTAGCATACAAATCTAGTACCGATCATCAAGACAAAAAGTGGACCTTTTATTAAAGCTTATTGTTCTAGGTGCGCTTATTCTTTTCACTCAATTTTTTTTTTTTTTGTTTTTTTTAGAGGATCAAAGATGGAAGCATAGTGCAATGTATTGATCTATTAGGCTTTCTAGTGATTCATGAGATCGAGCGTTAGGTCAATGACTCCCAAACCAGACAGCTTTAGGGCACTAGGTGTTCAAACACCCCTACGGACTTACAAGCTTAAATCAACTAGGCTACAAATCAAGACAACCTCCATCTAATCATTTCCTACTTCTCACCTTTTGGGAGAAGTCCTCACTTTTTTATTGCTTTTGCAACTTCTTCTTCTTCTTTTTTTTTTTTTTTTTTTTTTTTTTTTTTTTTGTAAGCAAGTTCAATTATTAACCTAAAGTTTGGGCCCTCCATCTTTCGGCGCGAGAAGTTCAGTGCTTGATGAGGCCAGAATCCAGGCTACTTAGTGAAAAGGGGTTGTTATCTACCTTTATCAAGAATGAAAGCTTTCAATGCACTACTAGCTCAATTGGGATATAACCAATTCAATAATCAACAAAGTATGTACCCCATAAATGAATGCTAGTGTGCGCCTGTGCTAGTGTAGAATCCTAGAATGAATCTCAAAATAATCACAAAATCAGGATGATGTGGACCACAAGTGCAAGCAAGATATCAATCTTTCGAAAAATTTACTCCTAAATGGCTTTCATAAGGCATACAAGGAGTATTAGACTCTCAAGTCATGCAATTTTTAAATTCTAAGCAATATAGTCCTCATAAGATCAAAATCATAGCTAGGTATGGACCAATCATAGAAATATCCCTCAAATACACGAGTCATGCTAAAAGTTTGAATTTAAAACTATCACTGTAGAGCACCATTCCCCCCAAACTTAAATTGCACAATGTCCTCAATGTGTAAGAGAATAAAGGAAAGAGTATACTAGTGCAACTAAGTAAGAATGATCGGGACTAAAGTATCCGAAGTGGGTGGCATAGCCCCCCCAAACTTGGAATGAACTGTGGTCCTGAAAATTGGCACTTGGATAAACTTATCAGATAACAAAATGGGATAATGTAATGACTCGGTCATTTGCCTCCCTTTCCTTTTTCTTGAAATTTTACGAATGAAATTTTTTCGTTTAATTTTCTTTTCTGAGCTCTGTTTCGTGTCGCTTAGTGTCATCTCGAGTACTCAGAATTGGTTTCTGAGACTTTTTCATGTGAATTGACAACTTCCTTTGAGGACCGAGTCATTTTCGTATTTTTCGTTTTTCAAACACTATGCGTTATTTCGTCTTTTCTATATTCTGTCATTTTCCCTATTTCGTCTTATCTCTGTTTGTCAGTTTTTGGCACAACCTCATTTCTCATGCTCGGAGTTGGTTTTTGACTTCACGTGCCTTCATCTTAAGTGGTTTCCTCGAAATACGTATCTTTACTTTTGTAAGAAAGTACTCTGGTTGCTCCCGGTGTCCATAGGGGCATGGATGCAAAGTTCGTTGAAATTATTTTCTTTTCTTGGGGTGTTTTTCGTAAATACCTTTTGAAGATATTTTATTTCAGGGGTTTTTAAGAAAATATTTTTGGAAGATATTTTCATTCTGGGCCATAAATGTAGTTTTCATTTTTTGGAGGGGCCATTGTGCAATTAATGAAAGTTATTGCAAAATGTCTTGTTTTGAGCCTGGATCCTCGTACATGATTCATTTTCACATTTCGTCGAGTTGTGTACTCTTGGAATTTCTTCCTGGTCGATGTTTATCAGTTTCAGGGTTTCTGACCCCGGTTTTTGCCAAACTTGTTTTGGGCATAACTTTCTGCTCGGGACTCGGTTTTTGACGTCGTTTCTTCCGTTGTTCATATTTTATCATTTTGAATCTTTTTTGTTCACAAATTTTTGCCATTTGAGTGCGTTTGCTCAAATTTTACTTTTTAGACCCGACGGGGCCCGTTCGGGGCACTTTTTGAGATTTCTATAAAAGGGGGGTGAGATATTTCATTTTTCATCTTCTCCCCTCTTCATGCACGACCTGGAGCTCCCATGGCAGCCCAAGGGGTGCTACCATCTTCTCTCTCCTCTTTTGGTTCACTTTTCCTTGATGGAAAGTCTTCGGCCTTAACGTTTGTTGTTCCACTCGCTGTGTTCTACCTTTCCCCCTTATTAGAATTCAGTTTTGACCATTTCTTGAGTTTGGTTTTGAGGTCAAGTTATGATTTTGATGGGGCTTTCATGGGGGTTATGTTCACGGCGTTGTCCCCGACAAAACCTATTAGTTTCGTTGGATTCGTAGCCGTTCCATTTTGGTGGGCCTTTGAGATTTTCATCTCAAATTGAGGTAGGAGATGTTCTAGGTTTAAATTTTTGTTATATAGCATGCTTGTGATGCTTATACTACTTGTTTGCATGATTAAATACAAAATCTAGAGATTTTATTATTTATTTTTCTTGTACGGGATCTAATTTTTCCGATTACTCATGACTTGGTTTAAACATGTAGCATGATTTTATATTGCCCCTTGATATGCTCATTGTCGTGTATTAAAATTGGAACATTTGAATAAGTATTAAAGATTTTATTTAATATTTATCTTAGGTAAAAGATTAATTCACATGGCCTTAACTAGCTTAAAATCAATATGTGTTAGCATATTAAATTAGGCATTTGCATGCTCTCCAACATAGTTGAATTTGAAAGTAATTGGAGGTGTTTTGAAAATTAGTAATTATTAATTAATTTGCCCCGAGTGCACTATTCACTCTATTTAAATTCCGACTTGATATTCTTGACTTACATGCCATATAGCTTCACATATGTTTGATTTAGAATATTCAGTTAGGTTTCAAACCCTTCATTTAATTAAATTCCTTGTTTAAGATTTAATCCTCATGGTGATATACAACTTGGAATTGAATTGTGGCATGCTAGAAAATTAAGCTCAGGTATTGTTGTTCACATATATTAAATTGGGATTAATTGCATGAGAATTGCAACTTTTAATTTATATTTAACTTTAGTGAAAGGTTAAGTCACATGGTCTTAAATTGAATGAAATAAACTTGTAATGTGTTATTACATTAGTCTTTGGCATATTCTCTAAGATATGTTAAATTGAGAGCATTTGGTTAAGTTTGAAAATCTAGAGATTTTAATTAAAAGAATTAATTAAAATCTGTTTTGTGGTCCCATTAGCTTAATTAAGGTTTTAACTTGATATTTGTATTGGCCATGACTTGTTTACTAGTATATATTAATTTGGGACCATTAGAAGTTGTTTTAGAACCTTGGTAATTAAATTAACATGATTTAATTAAAGTTCTACTTTGTTGTTCCAACAACCTAATTGAGTTTTAGAATGGGTATAGGTGATAACCATGCCATGTCCTTTAACATGTATTAAATTGAGGTTATTTGGAATTGAATCGGAATCTAGAGAATTTAATTATGTTTATCTATTTAAATTTTATCAATTTGCTCCATGATCTAGTTGTGTTTTCGAAGTGGTTTCTATATTCAAATCATGGACTTAGACTTGTTGTATATTCATTTGGTTATGCTTTGAACATTGGATAACATAGTTGCTATGTTTGTATTCGTAATAATATGTTTTCCTTATTGAATATATTATTGCCTTGTGTAATGATTTGCACACTTCGTATTTAACATCGTTCATGCATAGCGTGTAACGAATCGCACACTGAAGATTCGACATTCATCATATCATATTAGTTGTGGATTTAGAGCATATATTGTATAGGTTTCCAAATTTGGTTGTGCTTAGTAGATAGTTGATTATCTTACATATTCCTGTTGATATATGCGTTGTTGCACAACTTGTTGATTTTGGAAACTTGAGGATGTCGTTGTTTGACTATGGCTAGGACGTGGTTCTAGTACGGGGGATAGTCCCTTTATGTGGTCTAGTGCGTACATAGGGAGGTTACCCATGGGCTAGTAACCCTAAAGTAACTATGTTGTCGGTTTGATCCAGCGTGACGTCCGGGTATCCACTTTGTTTGATTTCGTATTTCATTTTCAAGTTGATAACTAGATGATGTTGTAACTTGTTGTTTTTTATTTGTCGTTCCATTTTAAGTTACAGGATGTTAACTTTGCGAAATTGTGCTTTATGCGTTGTATTGGAAGTTCCAATGTTGGTTAAATTGCATCGATTTTGAAAATCGTGTTTTGACGTTCTAATAAAGCTTAGGATTGATCCTATTGATTCTTTTATAACATAGACGTTAGGTGGCATGAACCACTACTGTTATTTTGTGCTTTAAATTCTAAGTTGATGGCTTTGAGAACTTAAACCTTGTTGTATTGTATAATATGCTCTTTTGTTGTTGAATTGCATGGATAATGTGATTCTTGTTAACTTGTATTCAAATATGCTTTTGTCATATTGTATGGATTACTCTAGACCTAGTTCAATTGTATTAAAAATGCAGTTCATGTTAATTTATGCTCAAGCATTCTTCTTGTTGTGTTCTTTGGATTATCCCAACCATGATTCATTTCATACACGTATGTATATCATGATTCTTGTTGCTTAGACTCTAAGGTAGCTTAGGATGCTCCCCGAGTCTCACTTGGACATAGACGTTAGGTGGCATGAGCCCCTTTAACATGTTTCACCTTAAGGTGATAAATATGTAAAATGCTAGGTCGATGCATGCTCATCTCCTACGAGTAGCTTTATGTTACTCACCCCTACGATACTAGGGCATATTTCAGGTACGAAGACTTGGTTCGTGAAGCCTAGCATTCCTTGGATGTCGTGTAGCTTTCAAGTTTCCATTTCATGCAAATGTTAGCATGAAATGTCATTTTGTAGACTTATATGTCAAAATATGTGTATTTGATTCCATGTATGTAATGTGTACTTAAGTACACTCCTTTCAATGTATATGATATGTATGAGATGAGGCCGGAGGCCAATGACATGTATATTGTATTCTATGCAACTTTTTAACTTCATGAAATGTTATGAAAAACTTAAAAAATCGCAAGTCATTGCTTCACCGCGGTTGCATCGGGTGTGCGAATTCCATTTTCATTCTTTCATAGGGTCTTATTAATCTTGTATGAAGTGTGTCCAAGGGCCAAATGGTCATTTGATCCCGTTTTGCATTTTTGGATTCCATGTTTTCCATTCCAAGTCCATTTTTGCCTTTTTGCCCGTTGGGGGGTCGGATTTTGCATCGGCTATATTTTTAAGCCATGGACCATTATAGCGCATCTAAATAGGTAAGTTACGTTTGTGTGCATAGTCGTTTCCGGGCAAAACCTCATCATTTGTGTTTTGAGCCTCTTGTGAATTCATTTCACATTTTTTTTGCATATTCTGATCTAGGGGCATTATGGACCTTTCACATCAGTTTTATTTCTTCTTTTGACATGGTTGAATAGAAAACATGATTTTAAGGGGGGTTTCTTCTTCGTTTTTTTTCCAGAAAATGTTATCTTGGTACCGGAAATCCCTCGTGAAGTTTCAGCTTCCAGTTTTGATGTAGCAACTTTATGACCCTCTTGTTCAGTTCTGCTCTAGGGGCATTTTGGGGATTTCACAGTGAGGTTTTTTCGATTCCGTCCACGATGTCGGGTAGAAAACTCGATTTTAGAGGGGGTTTCTTCTTCGTGTTTTTCTAGAAAAACTCGTCTTGACCTCCGTTTCAAGCCTCAGTTCTGGGCAGATAAAAAAAAATGTAGCAGCAGCCAAGGGCTACCACCAGCCATGTCTTTGGGCGCTGGCATGCACGCCATGGCCCCTCATCGGGCCGCCACCACGTTAATTCTTCTTTTGGGCTTTTCTCCTTCGTTCGGACTCCGATTCAAGTGAAATTTTTTTTGAACTTGACTAATTTTTCACTGTTTTTCCAACGATGTGCTCGGTTGCACCCAGTTCTTCCTAAATAATTATCGGTTTACCCTTTTTGCTTTAAGTGCTCGTTTTTCTTCGTCATGCCGTTTCTCCTTCGTCCGGACTCCGAATCATGCGATTCTTGAGTCCATCTTGATTAGTTTTTCATTGTCCTTCCAGGGGTGTGCTCGGTGGCACCCGAATCTACAGTTTTTAGAAATGACTATTTTACCCCCGGGGGCTTATCTTTCATGTTTTCGATCTTTTGCTTCCGCATCAGTTCTTGTTGAGTTCCACGACCTCATGGAAGGTCACTTTGACTTTTTAGAGTCTTGTTTTCTGTTTTCACTTCCGCATTTGGATCCATTATCGGATCATCCTTACGGTTCATCATAGGACACGCTGGCCTAAAAACCAGGGTCGTCACAGTTAATCAGTGTATAGTGGTCATGCAAGTGTAAATGGGATAAACAGATAACGAAATGAGAGAGGTATAAAGGTGGTCCTGGAAATTGGGTAGCACTCTCTCACTGAAGTCACTATGATGCACTTGATGGAGTTAAAAGGATAGTTGTATCAATAAAAGCATTCGACATCCATCATAGATAAAAATAAAAATAAAATGCAATATATCCAATGTCAAAGTCGACAGACCCGGCTGCAAAAATAATAGTATCACAAGTGTAGCAGACACACAACATATATAGAGAGCATAAAGAGATAAAGAGACTGGAAGTCTTAGGCAGAGGGAGCTCCACGGGTCTCCCTGGCTAAGTCATCAATGGCAGTCAAGATCTCCGTACGAAGGCGAGAAATGTCAGCTCTAATGGCAGCCACCATATTTAGACGAAGGGTAGCAAGGTCGGCTCTAAGGGCAACTAGCATATCCTCCAAACTCCGAAGGTGCTCTTCTAAGTAACATGTTTGATCATGAGCCTCTGGTGTGGCTGAAGTGGAAGAGCTGTCATTCTTAGTCATGATCTGCAAAAGGAAATCTTGTAATGGGAGTGAATGCTAGAATAAATAATTAAAAGCACAATAGAAACATGTATGTCAAATTAGATAGACAAAATAGAGATGACATGAATCTATGCAGGTGATGGGATGTGAAGCATGCTAAGCAATATAAGTATGAATTGCTTCCAATGTTGAATATCACAAGCATTGATATGATAACATGAAGTGAATATCAGATGAATGAAGTGTGTATGTGAAATTCGATCGATCAGAAAAGAAGTGAGATCGATCTCATAGATTCGATCGATCTAAAACACAAGTTCGATCGATCAAATTGTGTTCTAGGAAAAACAAGGAGTCACAGATCTGTGGTTGTGGAAGCAAGGGACCCACATGAACATGTTCGAGGGCCCAAGTACACAACAAACATCAATTCCAATCACCTGGAATGGTTTACACTCCCAAAAATCAGAAAAACTCATGACAATGGACCTGGCATAAAGATGGATATAGATTTATGTACACGAAAGACTTAAAGCTTCATCCATGGCCACTAATCTTCATGAAAATTTGAACAAATCAGACACTGAAAGCATATTCTTAGCAAAACAAGGTGTGAAGACAGCTCTAGGGTCTTGGATCTTACCTTGAATCGAAGAGAAGAGGGATGGACTGCGGAAAGGAGGAAGATCCAAGAAGAGAATGAAATAGTATCATTAATTCTGTTTAAAGACTATTGCTCATTAGTTAGATCGATCAAAAGGTAGTGTTGGATTGATCGAACTTTCTCTCTCTCAAAATAGAGTCAAAATAAAGTCAAAATAATGAAATGCAAAACCGAGATCGATCGAAACAATAATTCGATCGATCCAGCAAAGGCAAGAGTATGTAGGTTTTTGGTTCAGAAATTGGCTAAGTGCTGGAACTTGAGATCAATCTAACCTTAAAGTTGGATCGATCGAAGATTTTTTAGATCGATCATGAAATGAATTCGAACGATGAGATCGAGAGCTGATTTTGTATGCAGGTGAATTTTTCTAAGTGTTGAGTCCTGAGATCGATCGAACTTAAAAGTTGGATCGATCGAAGGTTTCTTGATAAATCTTGGAGTTGGTTCAACGATGGAACAGAGAGGTGATTTGGATGTAGGTTTCTGCAGGTCGAAAATTTTTCTAAGTGTTGAGTGCAATCCACAGTTCGATCGATCGAACTCCAATGTGAGATCGATCGAACTTTGCCAAATGCTCAATTATGACATAAAAGCTTATGCAATCCTCACCAAAGTTCCTTGCAATGCATGTGAGAACCAAAAATAGGTATCTAAACTTCACAAGGAATAGAATGAAAGATAGAAATGGGGGAGGAATAGGGTTTTGACATCCTATGAATGCTTTTGCTAGTCTTTAACGTCTCTAGCAAAACATTGGGCTCTTTTAGCCCGGATCAAAGATCTTATAATGCATCCCCTCCTTGTTGGGGTGATAGATGCTTTGAACTCCGCCCAATAAATGGTTCTTTGAAGAACTTGTTGGATCAAGCTCAAAAGGAGTCTTTGGTTCCTTGTCAATGCAATGTTCTATGTGCTCATACACCGGGTTAACTAAATGTGCAGCTTCAAAATGTCTTTGAAAGACTTGACCCTCGATGTAAGGTTTCAACCTCTACCTATTAACCTTAAAAATGTTTCCCTTTTTCAAATTTTTGATTTCAACCGCCCCATGAGGTGCAACAGAGATGATTTCATAAGGACCTTCCCATTTAGTTCTCAATTTCCCCAGAAAGAGTTTAAGTCTAAAGTTGAAAAGCCAAGCTTTTTGACCGGGTTCCAAAGTCTTTTTCACAATATGCTTGTCATGAAAGGTTTTGGTTCTCTCTTTGTAGAGTTTGGCATTGTCATAGGCATTGTGTCTCAATTCTTTTAACTCACTCAATTGAAGAAGCCTATTCTCTCCGGCTTTATCAAGGTCAAAATTGAGCTTTTTAACTGCCCAAAAGGCTTTGTGTTCTAACTTAACTGGGAGATGACAAGGCTTTCCATAGGCAAGCCTATAAGGAGATATGCCAATGGGGGTCTTATATGCCGTCCGATAAGCCCACAAAGCATCATTTAACTTCCTTGACCAATCCTTTCGGGTAGTGTTAACCGTTTTCTCAAGAATATGCTTAATGTCCCGATTAGACACTTCAACTTGCCTACTTGTTTGAGGATGGTAGGGAATGGCTACCTTATGAGTGATGGAGTACTTAAGGAATAAGTGCTTCAAGAATTGATTGCAGAAATGTTTTCCTCCATCACTTATTATAGCCCTTGGCATACTAAAACGAGCAAATATATTGGATTTAATGAATTGAATGACCACAAAGTGGTCATTTGTTTTGGTAGCACATGCTTCCACCCATTTGGAAACATAATCAACGGCAAGAAGAATGTATTGAAAACCATATGACATAGGAAATAGACCCATAAAATCAATGCCCCATATATCAAAGATCTCAACAACAAGTATATTGGTTAAGGGTATCATATCTCTTCTAGACATTGTTCCCATCTTTTGACATCTCTCACATGATTTGCAAAAATTGTAGGCATCTTTATGAATAGTGGGCCAAAAGAGCCCACTTTGAAGAACCTTCAAGACGGTCTTCTTTACACTAAAATGCCCACCACATGTGAGAGTGTGACAAAACACTAGGACACTTGGAATTTCACTCTCTGAAATGCATCTTCTCACAATTTGATCCGGACAATATTAGTATAGGATAGGGTCCTCCCAATAATAATTTTGGATATTGGCGAAGAAATGATTCTTTTCGTTCTTCGACCAAGAAGTTGATAGCTTGCCTACTGCCAAATAATTCACAATGTCAGCAAACCAAAGCATTTTCCCATTGGAAATTTGGAAGAGTTGTTCATCCGGAAATGAGTCACAAATTGGTAGACTAGGGAAAGGCTCTATCGATAACCTAGAAAGATGATCGGCAACCACATTCTCGGTGCCTTTCTTGTCCTTGATTTCAAAATCAAATTCTTGAAGAAGCAAAATCCATCTAATCAACCTAGGTTTTGTTTCTCTTTTTGTCAAAAGATGCCTCAAAGTAGCATGATCAGAATAAACAACAACTTTTGACCCTATGAGGTAGGAACGAAATTTATCAAGAGCATATACTACGGTAAGTAATTCCTTCTCGGTAGTGGAGTAATTCAATTGAGCTCCCGAGAAAGTTTTACTTGCATAGTATATAGCACAAGGAAGCTTACCCACTCTTTGTCCCAAAACTGCCCCTATGGCATAATCAGAAGCATCACACATGATTTCAAATGGCAATGACCAATTGGGAGGTTGCATGATAGGAGCAGATGATAATAATTCACGCAATTTATGAAAAGCGTCTAGGCATGCTTAATCAAAGACGAAAGGAGTTTCCTTGGTAAGAAGATTGCACAAGGGTCGAGCAATTTTGCTAAAGTCCTTGATGAAACGGCGATAGAAGCCAGCATGACCTAGAAAGGAGCGAACTTCTCTCACCGTTGAAGGTGGAGGTAATTCAGAAATGAGCTAAACTTCGCCTTATCTACCTCAATCACCCTCTCAGAGATGACATGACCTAAAACAATGCCTTCTTGAACCATGAAATGGCTCTTTTCCCAACTAAGAACAAGGTTTATCTGTCGACATCTTTTAAGCACCAAATCTAGATTTTTAAGGCATGCATCAAATGAGGACCCAAAAATAAAAAAAATCATCCATGAAGACCTCTAGATACACTTCCACCATGTCCGAGAAAATTGACATCAAACACCTTTGGAATGTGGCAGGTGCATTGCACAAACCAAAAGGCATCCATCTATAAGCAAATTTGCTGAATGGACATGTAAATGTGGTTTTCTCTTGGTCTAATGAGTCAAGGGCTAATTGATTGTACCCCAAATAGCCATCAAGGAAGCAATAATATTGTTGCCCGGCCAATCTTTCTAGAATTTGACCAATGAATGGCAAAGGAAAGTGATCCTTTCTAGTGGCGGCATTCAATTTATGGTAATCAATGCATACACGCTATGAATTGGCGGTACGCTTAGAGATTTCCTCACCTTTTGCATTCTCAACCACTGTAATCCCTGATTTTTTGGGAACTTCTTGAGTTGGACTCACCCACTTGCTTTCGGAGATTGGATAAATGATTCCGGCATCTAAGAGTTTGACTACTTCCTTCTTGACTACCTCCTTCATGTTTGGATTAAGTCTCCTTTGGGCATCCCTAAAGGATTTTGTAATACCCCTAATTTTCAAAAGGATAGTCTCGGTATTTGGTTTAATTGTTTTCTTTTCATTAATTTTTTATTTATTTAATGTTTTAATTGGTTTAATTGTAATTAGTTGTTTTCTTTTCATTAATTGTTTTATTTAATGTTTTAATTGGTTTAATTGTGTTCTTTAATTCTTTGATTATTGTTTTAGTTAGTTTTTGGTTAATTGGTAATTAAAATAAATTAAAGTTACTTGTTTTCCTAAATTCACGTTACTGTAGGATTGGTGGTAGGTAGCAGACATGCTTATTCACTTAGATGGTGTTATGGGCCGAATAGGTTTCACATTAGGGTTTCAGTGAGCTTTAGGTTTTGTGTAACCTTATAAATAGACGTAATAAGGCTACCTAGGATTTACATATAAACAAATAAAAAACACAAAGAAAAGAAAACCAACACACGTCTGTGGAAGTAGCAGAGAGAGAAACAGAGGAGGTTTACAGCAACTGTATTCGCCGGAGGTCTTAGAAGACAGCGTAGAGATTTTGAACAAAGATCTCAAAGGCAAGTTCTATCCTTACTCTCTCCCTTAGGTTTCAAGTTCTTTGCATTCTTAAATAGTTCTAAGATTAACTAAATCAACTAAACACATGCTCTGTTCGTGCTTAAACTAGAAACTGATCTGTGTGTCTTGTATGCTTAAAATTCTGTTAAAACGTGATAGTTGCTTGCATATCTCTCTGTTTAAACATATGTATGTAATGTAATAAAGACTTAAACAGGACTGGGAATATGCTGAGATTGGGTTACAGCCTCTAGAAATCGTGACGGTGAAGTAACAGAGGCGTAAAACGAAGATAGAGGGCGAAGAAACGAGACAAAGAGGGAGAGAGCCGGCTCTCCCTTGGAGAGAGCTGGCTCCCTTTTTATGTGGAGGCGGCTCCAAAAAGTGGAGCCGGCTCCAAGGTCTAAAGGAGGCGGCTCCACTTTTTGGAGACGTCTCCTTTGGTGCATTTTTTTTTTTTTTTTCTTCGTTCCAGTCAGTTTTACATGCGATGGTTGATTCTGAAGTTTCCAGTTGAGTTCAGGATTTAATATGAAAGGTCTAATGGATGTATATGGTTAGACTAAGGCTCCAGATGTGGTATTAATTAAGTCTATGTGCTTAGAACAGTTTGGACCGTGAGGAATTAATCAGACAGTTTCACTATGTTTAGGAATTGGAAAGTTAGTAATGTTTAACTCTCTGAATTAGTAGTCTTTTGAGATGAACAATATAATTGTAACATGCTGAACTGTATATCATGATCATGTATCTGAATGATAACTGTTCTGAATGAATTTATGTGGAATAGTACTAAGAATTAAACCAACTTGGAATAATATTAAGAATTAAACCAACTTAGTATTACTGGATTTTGGGGAAATGCTATAGATTAAATATGTCTACATGCTTACAGTATTTCTGTCCTTGATGTTTTCATGATTTCAGTTGTATCAATTACTGGAGTTATGAACTTAGTTGATAGTTACTTTGAGATCTGTAATATCAACTGCTGGCTGTTGAATGTTATTAAGATTTAAACTTAATAGTATGCTGGATTTTATGGAACTGTATGTATTGAGCATGTTTATGTATATACTTGTACTCTACTTATCGATGCTTACATTACTACTATTGGTATCAAGTGTGGGATGTATGGATTTAGTTGATGTTTACTATAATTGTTGATATTTATCAACTGTTGGATGATTGGATAGTATACACCGGTATGTGACGGTGGTATACTAAGGGCGGTTTGGATTCAAAATATCAAAACCTACCTATTCTGGATTAAAAATTGGATTAACTAAAAGTTAAGTCCTATTGATTATGGTGTCATGGCAATAACTAGTTGAGCGGCACTACTAGGATTTGGGATGGACTTTAAATATATTGTTATGGTACCTTGATATGAGCTTGAGTCTCAGGATCGACGGTTAGGGAGAGTATATGCATTAGGATGTATAGCTGGATACGATGGTTAGAGGTGTACCCTGTTTAGGTTTAGGTACACATGCCCACTTTGTGTGCATTTAGGCATGTTACCTCTATTGAGGTTGAGACCGGCCTGTAGTCCAGTGAGAGTCCTTTAGTGTGACTATATATATACTTACGGACTATTAGCTATTGCTGAATTGTTTAGGATGTACATGCGTATCGGGCCTCTGTTTGGATTGTAGAAGTATAGAACTTGCGCGTGGGCCTGACCCACTTCTATTTTTCAGGTACACGACAATTCCAGGCTTAGACGTGTTCGTGCTGAGTAGAGGTCTCTATTCACTCTTCCGACGATGTAGGATTCTCTCCCTAGTTTATTTTTGGATGTTCTTACAATTGTTTTGTTTCAGTCTAGATGTTTATTAGGGGTCCACTAAAGATGGATTCCCGAGTTGTAAACTGATGGAGTTTTGGAGTTTGGGTTTGATGGATTTCAATAATTATATTATTTTTGTGACTTCTATTTTTAGTTCCTTTCAGCTTAAACTTTATTTCTTATTTCAATTAGTAATCTTTGTTCATTATTACATATTAATTGTTTGATATCCCTCGAGTTTGGGCCTAGGCCTGATCAACCTGTGTCTCGGATCCGAGGGGTATCACAGTTGGTATCAGAGCACTCCAGGTTCAAGTGTCTCTAGGGTGTTTCATATTAAGTCTTCCGCGTAGCGTTTTCTCTTGTTTAGAGCTTAAGTTTAGGATTCATTGAATTCCTTCACAGTTCGTATAGAAATGGTACTGATGTCTGTCTTTTTGTGTTAACAGATGGTTAATGCTAGAAACGGACAGAACATGCAAGGAACTAGGAAAGAAAGGAGAGCGGCACGTAGGCAACAATATCTCCTACGGCGTCAGCAAATGGAGGAAGAGCAGCAAAGGCTTGGGTTTTAGGATAGCATGGGTCAGTTTTAGGAGGAACAAGAGGAAGTTCAATAGGCTCAGGATCAGGTCAGGGATCCAAAGATTCCTCCACACCCCAATGACCTTGTTGCTCGGGCTATAGAAGCTGGGGTAATAGCTGTACTTCGGAATCAGACTCAGGTACAGCCGACACCGCTACCAGCACCGGTTGTTCAGACGGATTCTTAGGAAAAGGCTAGGAGCTCTTTCACAAAGGGGAGTCCACCTGAGTTTACAGGCTCCACCGATGCGAAAGCAGCTCACCAGTGGAAACAGGACATCGAGCGACATCTTCGCTTGGTTCAGTGCACGGAGCTTCAGAAGCAGATGCTTGCTACCTTCAAGCTAGTCGGGGATGCACTACAGTGGTGGGAGTCAATTACCACCGCAGATGAGAGGATGGCATTGACTTATGATCAGTTCAGTGCACGTTTTGATGAAAAGTACTTCCCTTATGCAGTCAGGGTAGCTATGAAGACTGAGTTTCTAAATCTGCAGTAGGGGAACATGACAGTGGCGGAGTATGAGCAACAGTTCACACGCTTATTTCTCTTTGCACCGGAAGAGGTGGATATAGAAGAGAAGAAATGCAACAGTTTCGTCAAGGGACTGATGTGGTCTATCAAGAGAGCTATTACAGGTAGTCTCGCCTATACTACCTATGCTCAGGTGGTAGACGCCGCTCTACAGCAGTATCAGTTGACCGTGGACATTAGACAGGCCAAGGGTGAGAAGCGGGGTGACAGAGACTCTGTTAACCAGTCAGCTGAGAAGGGGAATGGAAATGGACACCGATAGAATGACAAGGGCAGATTCCAGGGACAGCAGCCTTGGAAGAAGCACAAGGGTGGTTTGGATGCTCCCAAGGATGTGGCACCTATTCAGCGTCAACAGAATAGGGGACCACAGGCAGGACAGGGTCAGCCACAGGCTAACCGACAGAAAAGGCCATTCGGTACTTGCCAGGGTAGTTGTTACACTTGTGAGGAGTATGGTCACACTTCCAGGCAGTGTCCTATAGTCAGACAGGGACAAGGACAGAGACAGGGACAGGGACAGGGATAGTATGTGCAGTAGGGACAGAGGGCGTCAGTGCCTTTACCAGCTCCATAGGTTCCTCGGATTCAGGGACAGACACATCTGGCTTTACCAGCATCGCCGCATCCTCAGGGACAGGCACCGCAGCAGTTACATTATGGCAGGGTGTACAACCCTAAACCACAGGATATGCAGGCACCTTAGGCTGTTGAAGGTATGTTTCCTATTCATGGTTTTCATAGACGTGTTTTATTTGATACGGGTGCTACACATTCATTTGTAGCTAGGACATTTGTTATTTTATCTGGGATGAGGACGAGGGTATGCACTAGACCTCAGGGTATTTCTACACCATTGGGCAATACAGGGATTATACATGAGAGTGATGGGCCTGTGACACTAGATATTGGCAGACTCAGATTTCTAGCCAACTTATTGGTCCTAGACATGCACACGTATGACGTGATACTTGGGATTGATTGGTTGTCTCACTACCATGCCCAAGTTAATTATTTTGATGGGTCTATTATATTTACCGTACCTGGTCAAGATATGTATGTAGTAGCTATGCCACGTTCTAAAAGGGGCAGTAGCACCTATTTGTTCCATGTAGAGGAGGAAAAGGAGGAGGGGATTACTGTGTCATTGGGTCATATACTGATTGTACAGGATTTCCCGGATGTATTTCAGGAGATTACAGGGTTGCCACCTAGTCGCGAGATCGATTTTGTGATAGACTTAGCTCCAGGCACTGCGCCTATTGCTAGGGCACCCTATAGGATGGCACCAGTGGAGATGAGAGAGCTGAGGGATCAGATTCAGTAGTTACTCAGTATTCATAGGAGTACATCACCTTGGGGAGCACCGGTTCTATTTGTAAAGAAGAAAGATGGTTCACTTCGCCAGTGTATAGATTACAGGGAGTTGAACAAGGTTACTATTCGTAACAAGTACCCTTTACCCAGGATCAATGATTTATTTGATCAATTACAGGGAGCCACATACTTCTCCAAGATTGATCTACGTTCTGGGTATCATCAACTGAGGGTTAGGGAGCAGAATGTTCCTAAGACAGCGTTTCTCACGAGATATGGTTCTTATGAATTCTGTGTCATGCCGTTTGGGACGACTAATGCACCTGTAGTGTTCATGGATTTAATGAACAGAGTCTTTCGGGTTTATTTGGATCAGTTTTTCATTGTCTTTATTGATGATATTTTGATCTATTCTAGGTCTGAGGACAACCATGCAAGACATCTTTGCATAGTCTTGCAAACGCTTCGTGAGCACCAGTTATATGCCAAGTTCGAGAAGTGTGAGTTTTGGCAGCAGGAGGTGAAGTTTCTGGGTCACGTGGTGTCAGAAAGGGGGATAGCTGTTGATCCAGCTAAGGTTTCAGCTGTGGTAGAGTGGGGACAGCCTACTTCACCTACCGAGATTCAGAGTTTTCTCGGTTTGGCAGGATATTATCGTCGGTTCATCCAAGGGTTCTCTAAGATAGCGAAACCACTCACTCATCTGACCAAGAAGGGTGTATAGTTCGTGTGGGATGAGCACTGTCAGCGAGCTTTCGATGAGCTGAAAAGGAAGTTGACCTCTGCACCGGTTCTGGCTACTCCTTATAGCGGGATCGAGTATCTTGTATGCATGGATGCTTCATTGCAGGGTCTTGGATGTGTTTTAATGCAAGAGGAGTGACCAATTTCTTATGGATCTCAGAAGCTTAAGCCTCATGAGCTTAATTATCCAACGCATGATTTGGAGCTGGCAGTTGTGGTCTTTGCCTTACGTATTTGGAGGCATTATCTATTCGGTAAGTCCTTCAGGTTATTTAGTGATCACAAGAGTCTGCAGTACTTGTTCACTCAGCGGGAGCTGAATATGAGACAGCGCAGGTGGTTGGTGTTTGTAAAAGACTATCATTTTTCTATACAGTACTATCCAGGGAAAGCGAATGTGGTGGCAGATACACTCAGTCGCCGACCTGTTGGTAGTCTTTCTGCCCTATTCACTACTTAGTGGAATGCATTGAGGAAAATGGATGAATTGTCGGATGCTTTCATGGCTTATATGGTAGTTACACCTTCTATCATTCACAAGGTTTTGATGGCACAACTCATGGACCAGCAGTGCATTGATAAGGTTGCAGAGGTAGCTTTCGGAGAGGTTCCATTCTACTATGTTGGGGCTGATGGAGGTTTAAGGTACAAGGGACGGTTAGTAGTACCTTCTGCTGATAATTTGAGGAAGGATGTGATGACTGAGACTCACCACTCTGAGTTTTCTATTTATCCAGGAGGCGACAAGATGTATCAAGATATGAAGAGGCAGTTTTGGTAGGCAGGTATGAAGAGGGATATTGCTCTATTTGTCTCGCGATGTAGTACTTGTCAGATGGTCAAGATTGATCATCAGAGGCCATCAAGAGCTTTACAGCCACTACCAATACCGGAGTGGAAATGGGAGAGCATTTCTATGGATTTTGTGGAAGGATTGCCAAATTCTTTCAAGGGGCATAATTCCATATGGGTCATTGTGGATAGGTTAACCAAGTCAGCTCATTTCTTGCCTATTTGCACTGACTACAATTCGGAGCAATTGGCACGGCTTTACATTTCAGAGATTATGAAGTTGCACGGTATTCCATTGTCTATCATATCGGACAGGGATTTGAGCTTTGTGTCTGGATTCTGGAAGAGTTTTCAGCAGGCTTTGGGTACAGAGTTGCACCTTAGTACTGCTTATCATCCTCAGACTGATGGACAGACTGAGCGGGTGAATAAGATCATGGAGGATATGCTTCGGTCGTGTGTTCTGGATTTCAAGGGCCACTGGGAGGATTATCTACCGCTTATGGAGTTTGCTTATAACAATAGCTTCCAGAAGACTATTAGGATGGCACCATTTGAGGCGTTATACGGCCGACCATGTTTATCACCTGTTTGTTAGTTGGAGGTTGGTGAGAGTAGATTCTTGGGTCCTGAGTTCATCAAGGATACTTTTGAGAAGATTGCTCTTATTCAAGATCGCATGCGTACTACTCAAAGTAGGCAGAAGAGCTATGCAGATCGTCGCACTCGTGCTTTGGAATTTCGGGTTGGGGATCAGGTGCTACTCAAAGTGTCGTCTCTGAAGGGTGTAATGCGCTTTGGGAAGAAAGGGAAGTTGTCTCTGCGATTTGTCGGTCCATTCATGATTACGGATCGCGTTGGAGCTGTTGCTTATCGGTTGGCACTTCCAGATAATTTGGATCGCGTACACAACGTGTTCCACGTTTCCATGTTGTGGAAATTTCTGCGAGATGAGGATCGGTATCAGCATATCGATGTTGGGGAGATTGAGTTGCAGCCGGATGCAACTTATTTGGAGCCACCGTGTTGTATTGTTGACCGTCGGGATCAAATCCTTTGTAACAAGGTCATTCCTTTGGTTCGTGTCCAGTGCAGTTATCACAATGAGGCTGAGTCTAGTTGGGAACAGGAGGATGTCATTCGCTCGCAATTTCCTGAAATTTTGGAAGAAGATAAGAGCGAATTCTGAGGATGGAATTCTTTTTGTTAGGGGGGAAGAATGTAATACCCCTAATTTTCAAAAGGATAGTCTTGGTATTTTGTTTAATTGTTTTCTTTTCATTAATTTTTTTTTTTGTTTAATGTTTTAATTGGTTTAATTGTAATTAGTTGTTTTCTTTTCATTAATTGTTTTATTTAATGTTTTAATTGGTTTAATTGTGTTCTTTAATTCTTTGATTATTGTTTTACTTAGTTTTCGGTTAATTGGTGATTAAAATAAATTAAAGTTACTTGTTTTCCTAAATTCACGTTATTGTAGGATTGGTGGTAGGTAGCAGATGTTATGGGCCGAATAGGTTTCACATTAAGGCTTCAGTAAGCTTTAGGTTTTGTGTAACCTTATAAATAGACGTAATAAGGCTACCTAGGGTTTTACATACAAATAAATAAAAAACACAAAGAAAAGAAAACCAACACACGTCTGTGGAAGTAGCAGAGAGAGAAACAGAGGAGGTTTACAGCAACTGTGTTCGCCGGAGGTCTTAGAAGACAGCGTAGAGATTTTGAACAAAGATCTCAAAGGCAAGTTCTATCCTTACTCTCTCCCTTAGGTTTCAAGTTCTTTGCATTCTTAAATAGTTCTAAGATTAACTAAATCAACTAAACACATGCTCTGTTCGTGCTTAAACTAGAAACTGATCTGTGTGTCTTGTATGCTTAAAATTCTGTTAAAACGTGATAGTTGCTTGCATATCTCTCTGTTTAAACATATGTATGTAATGTAATAAAGACTTAAACAGGACTGGGAATATGCTGAGATTGGGTTACAGCCTCTGGAAATTGTGACGGTGAAGTAACAGAGGCGTAAAACGAAGATAGAGGGCGAAGAAACGAGACAGAGAGGGAGAGAGCCGGCTCTCCCTTGGAGAGAGCCGGCTCCCTTTTTATGTGGAGGTGGCTCCAAAAAGTGGAGCCGACTCCAAGGTCTAAAAGAGGTGGCTCCGCTTTTTGGAGACATCTCCTTTGGTGCATTTTTATTTTTTTTTTTCTTCGTTCCAGTCAGTTTTGCATGTGATGGTTGATTCTGAAGTTTCCAGTTGAGTTCAGGATTTAATATGAAAGGTCTAATGGATGTATATGGTTAGATTAAGGCTCTAGATGTGGTATTAATTAAGTCTATGTGCTTAGCACAGTTTGGACCGTGAGGAATTAATAAGACAGTTTCACTATGTTTAGGAATTGGAAAGTTAGTAATGTTTAACTCTCTGAATTATTAGTCTTCTGAGACGAACGATATAATTGTAACATGCTTAACTGTATATCATGATCATGTATCTGAATGATAACTATTCTGAATGAATTGGTGTGGAATGGTACTAAGAATTAAACCAACTTGGAATAATATTAAGAATTAAACCAACTTAGTATTACTGGATTTTAGGGAAATGCTATAGATTCAATATGTCTATATGTTTATAGTATTTCTGTTCTTGATGTTTTTATGATTTCAGTTGTATCAATTACTGGAGTTATAAACTTAGTTGATAGTTACTTTGAGATCTGTAATATCAATTGCTGGCTGTTGAATGTTATTAAGATTTAAACTTAATAGTATGCCGGATTTTATGGAATTGTATGTACTAAGCATATTTATGTATATACTTGTACTCTACTTATCGATGCTTACATTACTACTGTTGGTATCAAGTGTGGGATGTATGGATTTAGTTGATGTTCACTGTAATTGTTGATATTTATCAACTGTTGGATGATTGGATAGTATACATCGGTATGGGACGGTGGTAGACTAAGGGCGGTTTGGATTCAAAATACCAAAACCTACCTATTCTGGATTAAGAATTGGATTAACTAAAAGTTAAGTCCTATTGATTGTAGTGTCATGGCAACAACTAGTTGAGCAGCACTATTAGGATTCGGGATGGACTTTAAATATATTGTTATGGTACCTCGATATGAGCTTGAGTCTCAGGATCGACGGTTAGGGAGCGTATATGCATTAAGATGCATAGCTGGATACGATGGTTAGAGGTGTACCCTGTTTAGGTTTAGGTACACATGCCCACTTTGTGTGCATTTAGGCATGTTACCTCTATTCAGGTTGAGACCGGCCTGTAGTCCAGTGAGAGTCCTTTAGTGTGACTATATATATACTTATGGATTATTAGCTATTGTTGAATTGTTTATGATGTACATGGGTATCGGCCTCTGTTTGGATTGTAGAAGTATAGAACTTATGCGTGGGCCTAACCCACTTCTATTTTTCAGGTACACGACAGTTCCAGGCTTAGACATGTTCGTGCTGAGCAGAGGTCTCTATTCACTCTTCCGACGATATAGGATTCTCTCCCTAGTTTATTTTTGGATGTTATTACAATTGTTTTATTTCAGTCTGGATGTTTATTAGGGGTCCACTAGAGATGGATTCCCGAGTTGTAAACTGATGGATTTTTGGAGTTTGGGTTTAATGGATTTCAGTAATTATATTATTTTTGTGACTTCTATTTTAGTTCCTTTCAGCTTAAACTTTATTTCTTATTTCAATTAGTAATCTGTGTTCGTTATTACATATTAATTGTTTGATATCCCTCGGGTTTGGGCCTGGGCCTGATCAACCCGTGTCTTGGATCCGAGGGGTATCACAGGTTTTGTCTCATCCTCTATAAGTATGCGATGCATACAAATAGAAGGGTCAATTACCTTAATATCCACCACACTCCATCCTATGGCTACTTTGTTTTCTTTAAGCACACTTAAGAGAGCATCTTCTTGGTCTTTTCCAAGACTTGAAGAAATGATAACCAGAAGAGTCTCTTTTGGACCTAAGAATGCATACTTGAGATTGGAAGGTAGAGTTTTAAGCTCAAGAGTTGGTGGAGAGATTAAAGATGAGACCGGTGGAGTGCTAGAGAGTGGAGGAATGGGTTCTATTGGAGTTTTCCAAGATGGACAATCTAAGCTTGCAACCGATTCCATGAGAATGCTTACTTCATTCATTGATTTTTCATCATCAAATCCACAATTTCCATACATTTCAAGAAGACAAGAAGTAAGAGGATCATCGGATAAAAGAGATGAAAGACTATCCTCAATTGGTTGCTTTATAATCATTGTTGGAATTAACTCCGCAACAACCTTATCTAACACATCAACAAAACAGCACTCTTCTTCATCCGTGGGATGTCGACTTGCATGGAAAACATTAAGTTTGACCATCATATTGCCAAAAGAAAGATCCATGATCCCGGATCTACAATTAATTATTGCATTTGTGGTGGCATGGAATGGTCTTCCCAAGATGATTGGGATGTGGGTGGAAGGATTGGCAACCGGCTCGGTATCAAGAACTACAAAATCAACCGGAAAGTAGAATTTATCCACTTTTACAAGGATGTCCTCTACCATGCCCCTAGGTGTTTTGACAGATCTATCGGCCATTTGAAGTACCACCGAGGTTTCAAATCATTCAACCCTAATTGGACATATACAGAGTAAGGAATCAAGTTGACACTTGCATCTAAGTCAAGAAGAGCTCTACAAATTTCATGTGTTCCAATTACACAAGAAATAGTCAGAGCACCGGGATCTTTGAACTTAAATGGAGTGTTTTGTTGAAGAATGGAGCTCACTTGCTCCATGAGGAACACTTTTTTAGGGCTTGGACCCTTGCTCTTCCTCTTTTGTGTGCAAAGATCCTTCAAGAATTTTGTATAAGGTGGGATTTGCTTAATGGCATCCAAAAGAGGAAGATTGATGTTGACTTGCTTAAAAACTTCCATCATGTCATGTGTTTTCCCTTCTTGCCTCCCTAAAGGTGAAGTTTCTTTTAAAGCATAAAGGAATGGAGCTTTTGGCTTACAAGACTTTGTAATTTGAGAGGATGATAGAGAAGATTGAAAATTCTGGTTAGGAACAGTTTCATTCAAGGAAGTATGAGTGAGATTGGGAATTTGATGGGTGACAACTTTAGGTTGCACCGATTCACTATCTTCCTTTGGTAATTCAACCCTATTATCCACTTGCTTGCCACCTCTTAAAGTGGTGATGGCTTGTGCTTGAGCTTGGGAAGAACACCCTAATGTAGGGTTTGCTTCCGCACAAAATTGGGCCTTTGGATTCCTCTCGGGTTGACTAGGTAATTTCCCAACCTCTCTTGCATTCAATGCATTAGCTATGGTCCCGATTTGGGATTCAAGCTTTGAAATTGATTGAGAATGGGAATGAAACAAGTTGGTATTCATTTCTAAGCTATCCAAAGCCACCAAAACCTTATCTTCAAATGTTGAATTGCTAGAGAATGCATGAGGATAATGAGTGTCAACTTGGGAGTCATACATTTGAGGATGTGAAAAGTGGTTCATTCCTTGGTGATGAGAAGAAGAAACAATTCCTTGGGAGCCTCCATTCCTCTTATGAGGTGGAATGTATTTGTTTTGAAAATTTTTGATTGGGTAAGGACTAGGACTGGGACTCTCATTCCACTTTGGAACATATGCACTTGAATAAGGTTGAGCAAATGTAGCATTGGCTTGTTCAAAATGTTCATTAAACACATGTCCATGGGGACAATTGGAAGTAGTATGTAAAACACTTGAACATGTCATGCAAGGCTCACAAGATTGAGAAAAATGATGAAGATGGAATGAATTGGTAGCCGGTCTTTGACTTAGCAATAATTGATCAAGTTTTTGAGAAAGATTTTTAACTTCGGCTACAATTTCCTTTGAACTTTCAATTTGGAAAACTTTTTCACTTTCCTCCTTAGAATGATGATCGAACAGAGAAATGTAATGTTTGTGCAAAGAATTCTCACTCATTTTCTCAAAGAGGTGCAAATGTCGTCTTCATGTTTCCCAAAATATGAGCCTTTACATGAGGTATCAACAATGTCCTTTTGCATATCGGATAGGCTTTCATAGAAGTATTGGACCACTTGCCATTTTGGAATGCCATGATGTGGACACTATCTTAGCAAGTCATGCAATCTCTCCCAAGCCTCATGCAACAACTCTCATTACCTTTGAGAAAATTCTCTAATTGAAGCACACATTACATTGGTCAAACTTACGGGGTAAATTTTTTTTAAAAACTCATTTTGCATTTGTGCCCAAGATGTGATTGAATTTACCCTTAAAGTATTGAACCAATGCTTTGTTTTGTTTTCAAGTGTGAAAGGGAAGATGAGTAGTTTAAGAACTTCCTCCGGGACATTCATGTACCTCACGGTGGAACATAGTTCAAGAAATTCATTAAGATGCCTATATAGTTCCTCTTCATCTAAGCCATAAAAGAGTGGACACATTTGAATGGTCTTGGGCTTGATTTCATATTGATTAGCCTCAAAATTAGGCAACACAATGCAAGTAGGTGTATGGTATGCATGAAGATTATAATGATCACGAAGGACCATTAGAGGAATTGGAGCTTGGACTCTGGGGCCATGTTGATTAAGTGGTGGGTTTTGCATGAAACGTGGGTCTAAGTAGCCACGATTACCCTCTAGATTTTCCATGTGAATGCCTAGCATGAATGGTATGGCGAGGTTTACACAAGATTACAAATGACACACAAATCACCATAAATCAAGTAAGCACTCCCCCTTTGCAACAAATCAACCATCAAAAAACTTCCTCCACATACATTGTACCCACACTCCATGCTTGAACAACATGCAAAGAAAAGTAAATTGCCTCCACGCGGGCCGACGATTTAACTAAGGGATTAAGTAAAGAAAGTCTCACAAAGGTCCTTTAGCACTTCAACTCCAAATTTAAAGCTTGGCTTAGCAATTTTTAACTTTTTAGCATTTTTCTTTTCTTTGCTTGAATGTTCCTTTGCTTGCCTTCTTGCTCAATGCTCCTTGTCAAATATGAACAAATAGAATAAGTAACCAAAAGAAAAATGAAACAAGTAAAGACACGATCAAAAGAGTACTAATTCCTAATTGATTCCACAACTACGACGTTGCCTAATCCCCGGCAATGGCGCTAAAAACTTGTTGGTCCTTATTTTGTAGGTCGCGGTGACCACAAGCTTGGAGAAGCATACAATTTAGGCGAGGGCCAAGTTTTACATTTGTAAAAGCCACTACTACCTTTCACTATAAATATAGCTAGGGCGAGTAGGGATCGTCCCAAGGGATTGGAGTCGGAGTTGATTGTGGAATCGCTATTAGGGTTAGTAGGTCGAGTGATCAAATTGGTTGGTTGATTAAAGAGAAACTAAATTAAACTAAGTAATTGAATGCAATGGAGAGTAAGTAAGAGAGAGAGAAGAGTCTTGGGGTTTAGAGATCACCACCAAGCAATGCATTTCTATATTATTGACAAGTGATTAATGAGGGCAATTAGGGTGTTGCTATATTATTGTGTGTGTGTATTTGGTTGATTCAACAAGCAAGGATGACTAATTAAGTATACATTGTCTAACCAACATGTGAAAAGTACAATATATCTAGCAATTAAGTATATATTGTCTAAATAGCATGTGAAAAGCACAACATATCTAGCAAATCATTGATCCTTTTCATTAGGCTCACAATCCAAATACAACACAAGATTAGAGACATATGCTACTTGAATTCAAAAGTATGGAGTATCAAACAACTAGCATGGATTGTCTTCCCATCTAATATTATATTATTACTAAACTACAATTAAGCCATTGAAATTAAACTAATTTAGCTAAGAATGAGACACAATCCATCAAGATATGAGCATAAACCATCTAGAGAATCACAAGAACATTCCTTTAAGCACTATGTCTTGACAACCTCTAAATTTATGGCATCAATACACATAGACATGCATCAACAACACAAAATCTAGAAACAAGAACATGAACATCAATTCTAGCATACATAGACATATGAATAGAATGAAATGATCAATTGAAAGCATTAAACCACACAAATCATTGATTAAACAAGATCTATATATATCAAAGTGTCAAAACATTAATTACAACACTAATCCCTCAATAATACATAAGATTAAGATATAGAAAGCATGCTTAGGACTAACTCTAGCCCCAAGAGGATGTCTAGCCACTCATGGTGAGGATGCTCCAACCCTCAAGGGCTAACTCCATGGAAGAGGTTTGCTCCTTGTTGATGAAGATCTCTAATGGTGTCTCTAGCCTCCTGCTCCTCTAAACTTCCTCTCCAAGAGATGATATCAAAAATAATGTTGTCTCCCCTTGAAAAAGCAATCCTTATCCTTATATAGGTAGGTCAAAATGACACCCAAAATGAGCTGGGGTCGTGCACACAATATTCCTTAATGATTGGATAAAGGACAACTTTCAATGGGATGGAATTTTAACTTTTTCGCACTGGAGGAAGTTCGATCAATCGAAGGAAGTGAAATCGATCGAAGTAAATAAGATAGATCAAACTTAGGCTGGATCGATCCAACTGGCTGAGCTTTTGGAAAGAGACAAATCCGAGATATTTATGGGAGATATTTATAGGAAAAGGACAAAAGTGGTTGGTGGGTGGTACAGCCGTGGATAGGATCAATCATTTGGATAAGGACAAAAGTGTTCGATCGATCGAAGAATGATGTTGGATCGATTGAACTTTTGGACTTAAGTGCTTTGGGTCAAGGCTTAGATCTATCTTGAAGTGTTGAGATCGATCAATGTTCGATCGATCGAACCTTGGACTTGGATCGATCGAACTTGCTGCTTTGCTTCATTTTGCTTCTTTCTTTCTCCACTTTGCTCATTTCTTTGTTTAATCTCAGAATTGCTTCAATTAAGCTCTTATTTGGCTGAGTTAGCTTATTTTCGGGATAAGTGCCTGAAAATAGAAATAATACGAAATCAATCCAAAACGGTAAAGTAAGATAGATAAAGGTACTAGAATGCCTAAACTTAAGGGGTTTAAATACGCACTTTTCAGTGCTCTTCATGATTCCACAACCAAATTCGACTCCAATCCCTTGGGACGATCCCTACTCACCCTAACTATATTTTTAGTGAAGGTAGTAGTGGCTTTTATAAATGTAAAACTTGACCCTAACCTTAATGCACACTTTTTAAGCTTGTGGTGTAGCGACCGTTCGACCACCAAGTTTTTGGCGCCGTTGCTAGGGATTAGGCAACGTCGTATTTGTGGAATCAATTAGGAATTAGTACTCTTTTGATCGTGTCTTTACTTTGTTTTTATTTTTCTTTTTAATTACTTATTGTGTTTGTTCATCTTTGACAAGGTGCATTGAGCTAGGAGGCAAGCTAAGGAGCTACCAAGCAAAGCAGAGCTAAGCAAGCAAAGAAAAAGGCTAAAAATTAAAAAAAAAAAAAAAACAAAATTTGCTAAGCTAAGCTATAAATTTGGAGTTAAAGTGCTAAAGGACCTTTGTAAGACTTTCTTTACTCAATCCCTTAGTTAAATCGTCGGCCCGCGTGGAGGCTTATTTTTAAATTCTTAGATAAATCGTGAGCCCGCGTGGAGGCATTCTTAATTGTTCTTTGCATCATTGTTGTTAAAGAATAGGAGTATGGGTTAAGTGTTTATGGAGGAAGTTTCACTGAATTGTTGTGAAGTCAAAGTGTTTGTTCATTCATTGTGTTTGTGTGTTTTACATTGTGCATGCATGGTCATAGATCACTAAGACCAACTCTTGTCCCTCTTGATTTGCATCTTGAATCCGTAGTTAGAAATCCTAGGGGAAGAGGAAGTTCTAGTTCTACCCAATCCATTACATCAATGGAAGGCCATAATGAAGAGCATGTAGAGGACCTTGGTCATATAGACCAACAAGGTATCCTCCATCCAAATGTGTATTATGATTACATGCAAGTACCATTAGACATGCCAAGGCCATATGTTCATCCACAACAACAACAAGGCCAAGTTCCATTTGGAATGCCAAGGCCAACATATGCTCCACAACCTCCCATAATTCAAGGAAATCAAAATCAAGGTGTCCATGTTGCATCTCAAATTGCTAATCCTCCATTTGCTTTAAGAGATCACTATGTGCCTAATGAATACAATGCACCTATATGCATTCAATTGCCACCATTTAGAGCACATCACTATGAAATTAAGCCACAAACCATTCAAATGCTTCCTAACTATCATGGACTTCCAAGTGAAGAACCTTACAAGCATTTGGATGAGTTTCTTGAAGTATGTTCCACCGTCAAATATACGGACATACCAGAAGAGATCTTAAGGCTCAAACTTTTTCCATTCACTTTAAAGGACAAGGCAAAATATTGGTTTAACAATCTTAGGCCTTTTTCAATCACTTCTTAGCCAGAAATGCAACAAGAGTTCTTAAAGAAGTACTATCCGGTTTCTAAGACCAATGCTATGAAAACCTCAATTCGTGGAGAAACGTTTTATGAGGCATACGAACGCTTTAATGAATTACTTAGGAAGTGTCCACATCATGACATGCCCAAATGGAAATTAGTTCAATATTTCTTTGAGAGCTTATCGGACAATTACAAAGGCATGGTTGATGCTTCCATGGGTGGCTCTTACATTGATAGGCATGAAATGACGTGTGGTGACTTTATGAGAGCATAAGTGAAAATTCTTTGCATAGAACATTATCATCCAAGAATGGTAGAAATTCACAAGGTAGGAAAAGTGTTGGCTTACATCAAGTTGACCACTCAAATGAAATAGCCACCGAAATGAAGTCTTTAACTCAAAGGTTTAATCAATTTTTGATTAACCAAAACTCGGCGAACCAAGTATCTTCCTTCCCTAACCATTCTCATCATGCATCAAATGAAACATATATGACTTGTTCTAGTGTTCTTCATTCTACTTCTCATTGTCCTCATGGACAAGTACAAAATGAACCTATTGAATAAGTCAATGCAGCTTTTGTGAACCAAGGGAACAATCCTTATGGTACGCATTATAATCCAAGTTGGAGAAATCATCTAAACTTTTCTTGCAAAAACCAAGAAGAGGGCTCAAACCCTTCCCAAGGCGGTTTTCAAGGGAAGTACATTCCACCTCTACTTCAAAGCCAAGGATCCCAAGGTTATAGACCTTATCAATCACAAGGGGATCAATTTGCTAACTCTCATTTTCCCAACCAATCTTATTCCCAAGGAAATGCTAGAAGTCCCACCATTGAAGAAAAAGTTTTGAATGCTTTGGGCACTCTTGAGGCAAACACACAATTGCTTCATTTCCACTCTCAATCTATTACGAAGCTAGAAACCCAAGTAGGGCAAATAGCAAACACTCTTAATACAAGAGAGAAAGGAAAGATGCCTATGAATGCCCCACCTAAGCAACAATGTGTTGTGGAAACCCATTCCTCATCGGAAGGCCACACCATTGAGCATGTTAATGCGGTGACTACCTTACGGAGTGGTAGGATTATGGACAATCAAGTGAAATCTCCAATGAAGAGAGTGAATCGGTGCAACCTCAAGTTGTCACCCGTCCCGTTTTACATCTCATTCCTCCTTCATTGCATATACATGATCTTGTGAATGATAAAGCTTCAAAATGTGATTTGAATAATGATTTCAAAAATGATTTGAAGAAAGATTTGCCGAAAAATGAATTTAAAAAGGTTTTGTTAAAAAATAATTTGAAACAAAGTGATTTGAAAAATTCTTGTGTTGAAGAGTTTTCAAAAGAAAATGCTGAAAAAGTGTTTGAGCCAAAAGCTCCATTTCCGGATGCCTTAAAATGATCCATTTCAAAAGATAAGCAAAAGGCAAAAACCAATGAAATCATGGAAATGTTTAGGCAAGTGAAAGTCAATCTTCCACTTTTGGATGCAATCAAGCAAATTTCGGCTTATGCCAAATTCTTGAAAGACTTGTGCACCCAAAAGCGGAAGAACAAGAGCCAAGCACCAAGAAAAGTGGTTTTAACCGAGCAAGTATGCTCAATTTTGCAACATAACACTTTACCAAAGTTTAAGGACCCCGGTTCACCTACCACATCATGCATCATTGGTGATCATATCATTAATCGAGCGCTTCTTGACTTAGGAGCATTTGTTAACCTTCTTCCATACTCGGTTTATGTCAAATTGGGCCTAGGTGAATTGAAACCGACGTTGGTAGTTTTACAACTTGCCGACCGATCCATTAAGAAGCCTAGGGGTATCATTGAGGATGTTTTGATAAAGATTGACAAATTTTTCTTCCCCGTTGATTTCATTGTCATTGACACGGGACCGGTCCCCAATCCTAAAAGCCAAATTCCCGTTATCCTTGGCCGTCCTTTCTTGGCTACCGCTAATGCCAACATCAATTGTAGGACGGGGATAATGAAGATCTCATTTGGCCACATGAAGGTGAAGTTGAATATCTTCAATCCCACACCCAATTCATTTGACAAATATGAAGGAGAGGTTAATGTTGTAGATAAATGTCATGATCATCAATGTCAAGGAAGTGCGCTTTTGTGTAATACCAAAACCTCAAAAGGATCATCTTCAACCTTGCATTCTCAAAGTGTTGTTTCAAATTCTTGCTTTGAAAGGGCATGGAAGCCCAAAGATTGTGATTGCATTGACAAGGGATCAAAAGTTTCTTTTGAGCTAAATTCAACAAGTTCTTCAAAGAACCATTTGTTGGGTGGAGTTCAAAGCATCTATCACCCCAACAAGGAGGGGATGCATTACAAGATCTTTGATTCGGGCTAAAAGAGCCCAATGTCTTGCTAGAGACGTTAAAGACTAGCACGACATTTCGTAAGGTGTCAAAACCCTATTCCTCCCTCATTTCTATCTTAAATTTCTTTTCTTGCGAAGTCTAGATACTTATTTTTGGTTCATATGCATTGCTAGGAACTGTGGTTAGGATTGTATAAGCTTTGATGTTGGAGTTGAGCATTTTGCAGAAGTTCCATCGATCTCAAATGAGAGTTCGATCGATCGAACTTCTATCTGCATCCAACACTTAGAAAAAATTTTGACCTGCATCCAAATCACCTCTCTGTCCCATTGTTCGAACTTGTTCTCAGATCGATCATAACTTTTTTGATCGATCTAAACCTCAAGTTCGATCAATCTTGAGTTCTAACACTTAACCAAATTTTTGAACCAAAAACCTGCATATTTTTGCTCTCTGTCTGATCGATCGAACATTTTGTTCAGAGCGATCTCAGTTCTTCATCTCACCATCTCAAATTAACTAGGCCAAGGTCAAGGTCGATCAAGTTGCATGCCTCACAGTTAAGTTTCCAATGTGCATGTGTGCATTGTGAAGCTTATAAGAGTGTAAATCTAGCAAGAATCTAATTGAGGCATTTATACAGACTACATTGTATTTGCATGATCACTTCAATTTTAAATTTCTTTATTTTCAAAATTTTCTCAACTGCTTCTATACACAAGGTATTAAACATGTGCTTTGTCTCCGACAAGTTCCAAGTTACACTATCATTGCTTTACAAAAATATGATACCAAAACTATGCCAAGAATGCTTTGATGCACCCCCAAACTTAAACTACACAGTGTCCTCAATGTGGGACATGGATGTAAGTTAGAGACAAAAATGAGAAAGAGTATAAAAAGGAACAACAATACCAAGGGGGAGGAAACGGCATGGTGATACAAAAACCCCCAAACTTGAATTGGACTGCGCAACCTGGAGAGCACCATGAAGAACAAAAAGAAACAACCACAAACAGCATTAATAGCACAAGCATAAATACAGAAAAAGAATGTACCGAAAGTTAACAGAACAGAAAGAATTTGCATTTCAAAAAGAGTTTACATGATTACAAAAAGAGCTGGACAGGGATCATGTCTACTAGAGCAACCTATACATAGCAAATTCTTACTGTTCAAAAGGAAAACAAAAGATACAAGAGAAATAGTTACATATGAAACAAAAAGATAAGGGCCAACACTCGCAACAAGCTACGGTCCAGAGGGTAAACGGGCGAGGATGGAATGGAGGAGAGATTGAGTCTTACGCCGTTCAGCGGAAGCTAAACGACGTTCCTCAACTGCGACACGACGGTCTTCAGCAGCAAGACGAGGATCTTCTTCAGCACGTGAACCTTCACAATAGCACGAATCATTGTAAAATAGGGCTATTGGTCGGGTAAGTCGAACCACTGGGACTGCGCTAGTCTAAGGCAACCTAAATATCTAGAATCATTATAGAGTGATGAGGGGTTTATAAAGGGTTTGTGTGTTTGTCACTAAACTAAGAAATTAAAATGCATAAAACAATAGATTGCAATGAAATTGAAGAAGTGAGATACAAGTAGAAAAGACTAGGGAGATGAATCCACACTACACCCTAAGTACATGCTAGATTAGGTCTAAATTTTGGGGATAAATAGCATATATGCAATGGTCAAGAAATATGAAGCAACTCCGTTGCTTAATAATCATCAAGAAGTTCACTTAATCAAAACAAGAATGATCTATCAAAAGCTACCATAGTTGAACTACTTAAACTAAGGTGTAGAATCAAATACACTATCTCAAGCAAAAGACCATCAAGCTTTCAATCAAATGGTGAAGCACATGAAGGTAGGAATCAAGTATAAACCATCAAAGGGGGTACCTAAGCAATGGAATATCAAGTTTCAAAATCAACATGCCTTGAAAAACATTCATAGTCTATATTTTCATTGTCACTATGAAAATAAAAGCAATAAAATTGATCCAAGAATCATCAAAGATATGACAATGAACTTACATCAACCATTTACACATTAAAATTCATTACAAGAGGGAATATGCTCTTAGACTATGAAACTACCATACATTATACATTATAGTCCCCAAAAGTATAGCCTAATCTAGAACATGATCAAAAGAGGAGGCTTCATCACCTCCCTAGAGAAGATTTAGTTACCCATAGGAGCAATGGAAGAAGGAAGAAGCTTGAAGACCTCCTCCATTTTCGTGCTCCCGTCTTCAAGCTTGAAGAACTCTCCCTCCTTGCTCTCTTCTCTCTCCTCTAATCTTGTAGAAATTCAAGGATAGGATGCATGTGGCCCTTAGTTGCCCTATATCCTTCAACTAAGCTCTCTCTCTCCTCCAAAGACATTCCCAACCACTCCATAAAGAAGGAGGGTGGAAATGTGGAAACCAATGCACAAGTGGGCTGAAGAGGGGTTCATTTCCGAGCTGCAATCTGGCTGATTTTCGAGCACTCGAAGAGTGGTCTCGAGCACTCTAAATTAGTGCAATGTGCAACATGCTCTTCTTGCTCAGCACTGACCTACTTTGGTAAAACTGCTATAACTTTGTGCCCCAAACTCCGAATGATGATCTGTTTGAATATTTGGAGAGCTGATTCAGTGCTTCAAAAACTTCATGTTTTGATGAAAACCCAATTCTCAAGTCTGGTTGGTCGAAAATGGGGAGAAAGGCAGTACTTCAGTGCTGCCAGGCAGTTCTGCGCACCTCTGTTAAGAAGATTATAACTCTCTGTTCCGAACTCCGAATGATGAACTGCTTGAAGATTTGGAAAGCTGATTCAGAGCTATAAATCTTTCATATTATGATGGAAGTCCAGTTCTTGAGTTTGCTAGGTCGAAAATGGCGACAAAAGTCAGGTTCTACCGCTGCCAGAAATTCAGAATTGGCACCCTTTTTGTTCATAATTCCACAAGGCATCATTTTTGCTTCCTTTTTGCACTTTAACCTGAAAATGCACAAAAACATGCAAATGGAGTTAATCTACATAAAATAATCAATTAATGGACTTTGTTAATGTAATTTAGGGCGCCTGAATATACAGTATTCAGCGCTTATCACATCACCCCCTTCGCATCTCATCTTCTCTCCTCGATTTTGGATAAGATCCGAACCCCATTTTTTATTTCAAGCTTCAAGTTGTTAAATACATGTTTTAAATGTTGAATCCATGATATATTGTTGATGATTTGCTCCATTGATGAAGCTTGAAGCACTATGTATATATGTGTATATATATTTATATGTTTTGTATATTTTTTATTTTTGATTCGATTTGTGGGAGTATGGGCTTTATAAAGTGAGTAGGATTGATTAAATGTTGTGTTAATGGGCCCACGATACTGTTCGTGAAGGCCCCGTGCCATCCACGTCATAGATCTGTGACCTTTCGATTTTCATCTTTGCACAGTTCTATCGATCGAACTCCTATCTCAGATCGATCTGGTGAGATCGATCGAACTCATTTTTTTTCAGTTTCTCAGATTGATCGAAGTTCTCAGATCGATCTCACAATTTTTGTGATCGATTGAACTTCACAAATTTCATACACACATTCCATGCATCTTATCTTGTGTCCATGCTATCTCATTCATGCCCAATGCTTGTGATTTTCCACATTGGATGCATTTTACACTTATACTGCTTAGCATGTTCACCTCCTATCACTTGTATAGATTCATGTCATATATGTTTTGTCTATCTTATTTGATATGCATGTTTCTATTTTGTGCTTTCAATTCTTTATTCTTGCACTGACTCCCCTTACAAGTTTTAAATTAATTTTCAGGCCATGCCTAAGTGCAAGACTATAACCCGCAATCACTATCATCGCCGGGGCAGGCACACTTTCGATACCGAGGCCAGTCTTTCTCATGTACAGGACCTTGCACAGGAGGAGCCATTAGAGCCTACTCCACCTCAGTCTCCTTCTCATGAGGCTAAGGCTGATCATATTCCATCTACTTCTAAGGCTCAGCCTACGTTTACACCATCTCCATCTCAATCACAGGATGAGGCTGAGGCTGAGCATTCACCATTACCATCTCCACCACACCAGTCACTTCAGCCAGCTCGAAAGTGTGACAGGCCCGCGCCTAGATATGCACAGATGTCAGTGGCCCATGAGTTAGTTTTCGACACAGATTTCTTCTCCAGATTGGTGCTGACCCGATCAGCTTATGATGATATTATCCGGAGGGGCCTTGCAGCTATTCTTGCCCCAGTTACTGAGCTAGTCTACTCGCGGCTCGTACGGATGTTCTTCCAGAACCTCCGACTGTCCCCGCGTACCACGGCAGAGCTGGTCACTACCATAGATGGCCACCAGATTTCTATTACTGTGGACACGCTAGCTAGATCATGCCATTGTCCACACCGATGCCCTCCGGAGCTACAGGAGCTATATTTGAGGCTATACAGGCCTTCTTATGCCGATATGGCAGTTTTCTTGACAGGTCACCATGCTGATGGCGAGACTTTCGCCACCCGCACTTATCTTCCAGATGACCTATGGCTCTTTGATTCCGTTCTCTTTCGAAACATATATATGGCCGGGCACAAGATTCAGCGGCAAGGAGACTATCTGACAACCCTCTACGCATTCTATACAGGCCACTGGGTATCTATCCCCGCTCTCATCTGGAGCGTGATGAGGAAGCTCTACGATGAGCATATCAGTAAGGAGAAGCCCAGAAGGGCTAAGTCTTTCCTACTTGGCAACTTCATCACCCAGATCCTGATTGACTAGCAATATCCTTTCCATCCTCGGGAGCACCCTAAGAGAGGTTCCTATCACTTCTTGAAGAAGGACTGGGATAAGAGCTATAATGCTATTATTACCCGATTACAGGAGGCTGCAGCTCAGGCGACAGAGGACTTAGATTTAGACGATTTAGAGGCTGCGGGGCCAACAGTAGCAGTAAACCCGGCAGCAGACGACACACCAATTGATCCGGCTGTTAAGCGTATGGACATTGATTTAGAGCGACCTGCAGATGATGCAAAGCAACACTCTCCAGCTAGATCACCCATTCATACAGAGAAGCAGACTCTGGATCTTTCTTCTAATTCATCCGTACTTGAGGCTCCTAGTCAGATCCCCAACTTTGGAGAGCGTCTTCAGGCTCTTGAGGATGCAGTGGTTGCTATCAGAGCTGATATTGCTGCCATTCGAGCCGATGCTATGGCCCACCGAGCTGATTTTGCTACATTCCACATGGATGTCACAACTGCACTCCGAGACTTATCTCACGATATCCGCGGAGCTCACCCTGCCCGTCTTGCCCCGTCCACCTGAGATTCTCAGTTTCTTCTATCTTTTCATACTACACCTCTGTGATCTATATTTCATTTTTGTCACTATATATTATTTGTAGCCGAATATGTCGGCTTTGCTCTTTTGATGTACTCTATACTTTATTTTCTTTATATATATGTTTTTGCTATGGATGTCATTTATCATATTTTTATATCTGTCTGTTTGACTCCATCAGGTGCATCATAGTGACTACAGTGAGACATAATGTTACACAATTTTCAAAACCACCCTTATATCTCTCTCCTTACTTTATCTACTTTATCCCATTTACACTTGCATGTCCACTGTGCACTGATTCTCCCCTTTTGTTATCTGATGAGTTTATCGGAGTGCCAAATTTTAAGACTACAGTTAATCCCAAGGTTGGGGGCGCCATGCCACCCACTTTGGATACTTCTGTCCCAGCCATTCTTTGCCTTAATTGCACCGGTATACTCTTTCCTTTTGTTCTCTTTACACATTGAGGACACTGTGCCGTTTAAGTTTGGGGGTAATAGTGTATGTTACAGTGTTTGCTTTTAAATTCAAAATTTTGAGCATGACTTGTGTATTTGAGAGATTTTATTAGCGATGATTTTGATCTTTTGAGAACTATATTGCTTAGAATTTAAAAATTACATGACTTGAGAGTCCAATACTCCTTGTATGCCTTGTGAAAGCCATTTAGGAATAAATTTTTTAAAAGATTGATATCTTGCTTGCACTTGTGGTCCACGTCATCTTGACCTTGTGATTGTTTTGAGATTCACTTTAGGATTCTACACTAGCACAGGCGCACGCTAGCATTCATTTATGGGGTACATGCTTTGTTGATTATTTAATTGGTTATATCCCAATTGAGCTATTAGTGCATTGAAAGCTTTCATTCTTGATAAAGGTGGATAACAACCCCTTTTCACTAAGTAGCTGGGATTCTAGCCTCATCAAGTATTGAATTTCTCGCGCCGAAAGGTGGAGGGCCCAAACTCTAGGTTAATAATTGAAAAAAAAAAAAAAAAGCAAAAGCAATAAAAAGTGAGGACTTTTCCTAAAAAAAGTGAGAAGTGGGAAATGATTAGATGGAGGTTGTCTTGATTTGTAATCTAGTTGATTTGATCTTGTAAGTCCGTAGGTGTGTTTGAACGCCTAATGCCCTAAAGCCCTCTGGTTTGGGAGTCATTGACCTAACGTTCGACCTTATGAATCGCTAGAAAGCTTAATAGATCAACACATTGCACCATGTTTCCATCTTTGATCCAAAAAAAAAAATTGAGTGAAAAGAATAAGCGCACCTAGAACAATAAAGATTTAATAAAAGGCCACTTTTTGTCTTGATAATCGGTACTAGATTTGTGTGCTAGTTTGAGGGTAAGGATGTGATTAATTCTTTAGTTGGCTTAGATAGCAACACATTTGATGCTGGTCCACTCAAAAAGGATTCTAGAGTTGTCTTGATTTGCATGATCATTTTCTTGATGTGTGGAGGACCATACTTGCTTGCTTGATGTTGAGATTTTAGGAGATTACTTGGAAATGTTTGAAACATTGCATACTTGAGGTAGTTTTTCCCAATGCTTGTTTGCAATATTGGTGTCTCTTTTGAAAGAATGACCTTAATGTTTGTGGGTATCATTTCTGAAAACCCTCACGAGACTTCACTCGTCCACTAGGGGTAACCTAGGGGTTTAAAATGCTTGTTGCATATGCTAAGTGCAATCGTGTTCCCTACGAAAGTGGCGTTATCTATTTATTGCTTTCTATTTCATAGTTGTTCATTCATTTCTTTACTTTCTAGTTCATTGCTAGGGACTATCAATATTTAAGTTTGGGGGTGTGATGAGCGCTGAAAAATGCGTATTTAAACCCCTTAAGCTTAGGTATTCTAATACCTTTATCTATCTTACTTTACCATTTTAGATTGATTTCGTATTATTTTCATTTTCAGGCACTTATCCCGAAAATAAGCTAACTCGGCCAAATAAGAGCAGAAATGAAGCAATTCTGGGATGAATCATAGAAAGGAGCCAAGTGGAAGCAAAATGAAGCAAAAGGTGGAATTCAACATCTTCGATCGATCTTAAATCAAAGTTCGATCAATCCAACATGATCGATCTCAGCACTTCAAGATGGATCTGAGCCATGATGGCATTTTCAGAGATCTCAAAGTTTGATCGATCTAACATCATTCTTCGATCGATCGAACTACCTTATCCTTATCCAAATGATTGATCTTATCTAGTTGTACCACCCTACCAACCACTTTTGTCCTTTTCCCAAAAATATCTTCGAAATATCTCAGATTTGTTTTGATCCAAAAAGGCACCGCCATTGAGGATGGATCCAACTTCAGTTCGATAGATCTCAGTTATGTTCGATCGATCCAAGTCCAAGGTTCGATCGATCGAACTTCCTCCATTGCGAAAAAGTTAAATTTCCAGCTCATTGAAAGTTGTCCTTAACCAATCATTGGGGAATATTTTGTGCACGACCCCAGCTCATTTTGTGTGTCACTTAACCTACTTATATATAGAATATGATACACTTTTTGAGAGATATACACTTAGATTGATTTATCACAATAGAGGCTATTCTTAGGGAGGAAGAAATGAGGAGAAGGCTAGAGATACAAGCTTGGGAGCTTTTCATCAACCAAGGAGTAGATTTCTTCCATAGAGTTTGCCCTTGAGGGTTGGAGAAGTATTACCATGAGTGGCTAGACATCCTCTTGGGGCTAGAGTTAGCCCCAAGCATGCTTTTTACATCTTGATTTTGTGTATTATTGAGGGATTAATGTTGTAATACATGTTTTGGCACTTATATATATATAGATCTTGTTTATTCAATGATTTATATGGTTTAATGCTTCCAATTGATCATTTCATTCTATCCATATGCCTATGTATGCTAGAATAGATGTTCATGTGTTTGTGTCTATTTCTTATGTTATTAATGCATGTCTATGTGTATTAATGCCATAGATCTAGAGATTGTCAAAACAAAGTGCTTAATAGAAAGCTCTTATAATTTTCTTGATGGTTCATGCTCATTTCTTGATGGATTGTGCCTCTCCCTTAGCTTAATTAGTTTAATTTCATGTCATTAGCTTAATTGTAGTGTAGTGGTAGTATAGTTGTTAGATGGGAGGACAATTCATGCTTGTTATTTGACGTTCCATACTTTTGAATGCAAGTAGCATATATCTCTAACCTTGTGGTGCATTTGGCTTGTGAGCTTAATGAAAGGATTAATGACTTGCTAGATATATTGTGTTTTTCACATGCTACTTAGACAATATATACTTAATTGCTAGATATATTGTGATTTTCACATGTTGCTTAGACAATATATACTTAATTGGTCATCCTTACTAATTAAATCAACCAAACACACACACACATCAATATTGCAACACACATTTCCTTCATTAGTCACTTGTTAAAGGTGTAGAAAAGTATTGTTTGGTGGTGACCTCTAAATCCCAAGATCTCTCTCTTTTACTTACTCTTTATTGCATTCAATTATTTAGTTTAATTTGCTCTCTAGTTTAATCAACCAATCAACTATTTGTTTGATCACTCGACCTACTAACCCTAATAGTGATTCCACAACCAAATTCGACTCCAATCCCTTGGGATGATCCCTACTCACCCTAACTATATTTTTAGTGAATGTAGTAGTGGCTTTTAAAAATGTAAAACTTGGTCCTCGCCTTAATGCACACTTTTTAAGCTTGTGGTGTAGCGACCGTTCGACCACCATAGAATCATTTTTTATTGTTTGGTATGTAAAAGTAAAAAATTCAAAATTTTGAAATGTATATGGCATAGGACATGTTGAGAACTTTGTTTTCTTTCTTAATTGGCTGAAGAGGGTCACATCTATACCCTAACTTAGGACCAACTTCATCACATATAGTATCACAATGTCCTCTTCATTTTTCTCCAAAAAAAGGAATTTTGTCATTATCATCACAACCATACCTCTTCATAGTTCCATTTTCAAAAAATACCCTTTCACACAATGGTCATGGTTTGAATGAAACCAATAAATTTGAGTAGAGTTTGTTGAATGGTCTAGCGTGTGTTCCTACATTTCAAAATAATTTTATAATATTTTTTTAAAAAGAGAGGTGATATTCGTACTCTACTTTTCTAAAACTGCACTATAATGTTATTTTATCTTTAAGTAAATGACAAAAAAAGTTCCTAAACTAATTAATGCATCATCTCTTCTTATTTTATTATATCCTAACTACCCTTTGCATTGTAAACTTTCTTTTATTTTCCTTTTGGAAAATTATACTTAATTATTTGAAGTTATTTTAAGAACTTAAAATACCCTAATAAATCATTAAAAGGAAGGGACCATTACTGTTCCATTTTTTCTTAAATCCTAGTATTAAATTTGGTATTATTTATAGTTTTTACTTTTCATGTATGGGATAATAATCAAACACGGATTTATGAATCATAAAGAAAAAGGGATAATAATCAAACACGGATTTATGAATCATAAAGAAAAAGGGATAATAATCAAACATGGACTCATGATTCAAAAAGAAAAGAAGAGAGATTTGTGATGGATTACTCTTAGTTGGTTTTAGACACCATAAAAAAAAAAAATAAAAAAAAAATAGTCAATTAAGTATAATTTTTCCAAAATAAATAAAAATAAAAATAAAGTTCTATCCCGTACTAATATGATCAATTAGAATGCTTCACATACTAACAAGATCAATTACTTTATTCAACTCTACCAATCACCATGTCTTCATGTGTACAACTTTTCATAAGTTTTATTATTAGTTACAAATATCAACACTAAACCTAAGCAAAGATAGAGAGAGAAAGATGAGAGATATTTAATAGAAAGAATTGAGAGAGATGCTGGAAGTGACCCAAAAGGTTAATTAGGGAGGGAGAGGCTGAAAGGGTATTTGTGGTATTTGAAAGGAAATAATTATTTATTTATAAAATTAAGGATAGAAGTGTCATTTCTTTTAAAGATGTAGTGTAATTATAGAAAAGTTGAGTACGAATATCGCATCCCTTTTAAAAATTATAATTATACTCTACTTGTATACAAATATGATTGGTCTGAGTTTTCTTGAAAATTTTATTTACATTATATATGCAAAAGTAAATAATTTTTGTAATTTATCATATTCATTTTTTTCAATGGTACATCCAATTTAGGACCTTGTGTGCACCAAACTTAGGACCAACCTTATTCACACAAAGCATCACATTGTCCTCTTCATTTCTCTTATTTATTTGCCAAATAATAATAATAATAATTATTATTATCATTATGATTAAATTGTACCTATAAACTCATTTACTTACATTTTTAGAAATAATTTATTATTTCTTATTTTTAAACTAGAGAAGCTTTTTCATTATAGTTACAGTTTTGCCTTTAAAATTTACGTTTAAATGTCAAAAATGACATACAAAATGCGACCTTACTTGGTGACATAGTTTCACTAGAGGCTAGTAAAAAAATAAAAGTATTCATTATATGTTCCCAAGAATTCTGTAAAAGCATCATTTGACTGCATTTTCATGAAATAGGGATGCCTGGACTGTCCATCATTTCAATGTGGAGGGCTCCAGATAACCCTTTTAAGTAAATTCGTACAAATTATAATAGACCCTAGATTTATTATTAACGATAAAACTGTTCAGATAATAGAGTTTCAATAAAAATTCAAAATAAAGATTCACAACTTTTTTTTATTCTTAGTTGGATAAGGAGTATAATTATATATTCTTATTTATTTGTCCCAAAAAAGAAAAAGTATGTCTTTATGATTATAATTGTACCATGTGTATTTATTAACATTTTTATAACAAACGCTACTGTATCATTTAATCGGGGTGACTTTATTGTTTGGCCATTGAGGCCTTATTCTAAGGCCCATGTAGAAACATGACCACATGTGAAAAATGTTTTAATATTCGCAATAAAACGTTTGGTGCAATTTTTTCTCATTTTAAAAAACAAAAAATAAACATAAAAAATTATGATAAAACAAATAGATGATTTTATTTTATTTATCTTGGTGGCACCCCAATTGAACTTCTTATTCATAAAATGTTGGGAATATAGATTAAAGGAGTTTGAAGAATTAATGGAGTTTAGTTATAAAAACAGTATACTGAGTGAAGATAAACAAAGTTAGATATATGTGTATATATATATATATATTTAGTAAAAACAGTGAACACTTAAAAAATGATTATAAAAGGTTTGTAATACATAGATATATATATATATATATATAATTTTCTGATTAAACAACTATAACGAAATGACAAATAAAACAGCCATACAAAGTAAGCAGGATAAAGTTTTATAGAAAGTTAGAAAGAGTTGGCTCGAAAGATAATGAGGTGTGCTAGGCACTTTCCTAAAGTTGTAAAGGCCTCCCTATCATGCAAGTACATATAATCCAATGCGATTCCAAGATATAGCACAAGCTTCTCAAGATGATAGTCTTCTATGTACACGTCCACATGAGACTTAATACCAAGTTTATGAATGTCAAGTTGCCCCAAAAATATGAAAAAATTATGACAATAGAAACTAGAGAAATATGACAAGAATACAAGTATAAAATGTGAGATAGAGATCTAGCCTTTATTCACCAAATAAATTCACATAAAATTTCACATAAAACTTCAACGTTTTAGGCTATTAAAAGCCTAACCTTCTAAAACATAAATCTATCAATAAAATCAATAATGGAAAGATTTGTAACAACAAAATAAAAGAATTTTAAACTCATAAAATTCTAGAAACGAAAAATACAAACTCTTACAAATAAGAAGTTTTACGAACCTTTAAAATTCTCAACAATAAAATGCTTCCATTTTCTTCATTATTTCGGAAGGCTTCTAGTTTTATTTTCACTGTCATATATAAACATTGAACAATTAGGGATTCTGGACAACTTTTGGCATTGTCCGCAAACTAGAAGCACATGATGTAGCATGTTATGGAGGAGTGTCCTTCCATGAATTATCATAAAGAGAATAGTATTCTTATATATATAATAGTTAAGTTAAAGGCAAATTTAGTTCTTTTTCATTTTCTATTTATTTTCATCCCTGCATAATCAAAGTAGTAAAACATTCAAGTTATCTTAGATAAATTAATCTACTTTCGTCCCTTTTTAATAAGGTATATGATACCCAAATGGTAGAGTATATGTGGTATCCATCTAATCCATATATCTAACCTATATAAACTCTTCACTTTTTCATTCACATTTGATAATATGGGACAAACTCTCTCTTGTTATAACGAGTCAATACGTACGAAAGTAATCATGTGCTGACATGATTCTTAGCCATGGTATCGGTCGAAATCCCAGTGCAACGGATTCAGGCGAATATAGGTATAAGCCAACCGAACCAGCCACTTATGAAAATGTGTAATGGTATCGAACCCTTGAAAAATAATTATGAACCGACTGATACAGAACGAACAATGGTGTGCTAATTTATGTCAATTTCAATTTACTTTTTGTTATTTGTGTCAATACGTGATTGGCCTAGATCAATGATCCTAAAATTATGTAATAATTTATCAGTTTTATGTGGAACTGATGTTAGATCGACTTTATCCAAAGATGGCATAAGATAGTCTTGTTTATTTTATCTTAAAATAATTTATTCTTATTTATTCTCCCCAAAAGTATGTCATTATAGTAACATTTTTATAAATGATAAATTATCATCACCTATCCGATAAAATAGGGAAGCCTTTTTTTTACTATGGTCACAATGTTACCTTCAAAAAATACCTTTTACTGTCTGTTTCTATACAAATTGTAATCCACTTGCCTTTTTTTTTTTTTTTTTTAATCAAGTGGAGTAAATCTCCAATATCGAACATTGTCCCAAAATGTCTCATTATAATTTTTCTAATAATTTATTGTTTAACAAATCATTTTCTCAGGGATGACTTTATTGTTTGGCCATTGAGGCCTTAGTCTAAGGCCCATGTAGAAACAAGACCACATGTGAAAAGTCTAAGGCCCATGTAGAAGCATGACCCACATGTGAAAAATGCCTTAATATTCGCAATAAAAGGTGAATGGGTAGTCCAGTGGTCTAGGAAGTCCGGCTCCAAGCCTTCCTACCTCCTAACTTTTAATTTAATATTTTTGTTTAAAAAAAAATGGTTATGATAAAACAAATGGATGATTTTATTTTATTTTGTTTTAGTCCATTGATTTTATTATATATATATATATATATATATATATATATATATATATACATGGAAGCTGTTGGATTAAACCCACGCATCCGTTGCACCAACAACAATTGACACTTATAATTTCTCGCGTAACAATTTGATTAGGCGTTACAAAAATATTAAAATCTCCATCAATTAATTAACTTTATATAGCAACATTGTGTGTTAAGAAATAGGTAGAATAATTCAATTTAGAATGAATTGAACTTCTTATGAATGAAATGTTGGTAATATAGATTAAAAGAGTTTGAAGAATTAATGGAGTTTAGTTATAAAAATAGTATACTGTGAAGATAATCAAAGTAAGATATATGTGTGTATATATTTAGTTAGAACAGTGAACACTTTAAAAAAGGGATTATAAAAAGTTTGTAATAAAAATATATAAAAATAATTTCCTGATTAAGCAATTAAAACAACTACACAAAGTAAGTAAGATAAAGTATTATAGAAAGTTAGAAAGAGCTGGCTTGGAAGATGACGAGGTGCACATTGTCCTAAATTCGCAAAGGCCTCCCTATGGTGCAAGTACAGATAGTCTGATTCGGAGATACAACCCAAGCTATACAACCCAAGCTTCTCAAGCCTTCAAGGTGACTTGATGTAACATCCACTATTTTTTTTTTATATATATAAATAGACGCACACGATATATATACATATGGATAAATAAGGATTTATGGAAGAATAAATGCATATTTTATTATTTTTTTTTTAAAAAAAAGATTGTGAATCATATTTCGAGGTCCTCTCTCACGATGGCAGAAATAACTCTAACTGACCACGATATAGACCATTATAAACCGTCATTAGTCAAGTAACGATTTTCTTCTTTTAAGCTGAGGTCTGAGGGTAATGTCTTCTATATAGGAGTAGTTCCAAAATAGTGAGGAAAATCTAAGAAGAGTACCAAGTAGAGAAGGAGAAGGAGAAGGAAGTTTCAATGTGATTATTCAGGGAGGAGAGTAGATATTGGAAAGGAAATCATTTGAAAAAAGTTACGTCTCAGAAGAGTTAGAACTTAGAAGGCAAGTAAATCTCTGCTATATTTTATTTCTAATTGTACGGTATTATAGTTTTATTTTAATTGTGAGTTAGTAATGATGCAAGAGATTGTGTGTTAGTATATCATGTTCATTAGGAATTATTGACGAGTTTTGGGCTAATTAAGTCTCTGGATATCCATGGATACTTGAATTTATTTTAATTGGTTTATATGGATTATTTGATTTCATGATTAGATATATATATATATAGTCTTACTAATTAAATCTCTGGATATGCCCATGATAGTTGAATTTATTTTAATTGATTTATATGGATTATTTCATTTCATGATTAGATATATATATAGTCTCGTATGTATGTATATACACGCAGAGTATTCAAAAAGACTTTGGTTAAGGATAGCTATATATATGGACTGCTAGTGATTTAGGTAGGTTTTGTAATTTCTGCTTTCTATGTATTTAGTTAACTTAACTCAGTAGATTAAATTGTGATGAGTTGCTAATATTTAGGAATTTGGGTGAGTGGGTTGGATGTGATTAGAAAAAGGTTGTGAAGGAATTAGACTCCTGGATATTTGTTTAGATCGAGATGAGCATTAAACTTGTGAACCTTAATATTTCATACTCGAGGTCAATCTTTAAATTAAGGCCATGTTTAGGGGAGCGTCGTGGGGGCCTTGAAACGGGTTTCCCAGCCTAGAAAGCCCTTTTCCCAAAATTGGGAGTGTTTGGTGTAACATGAAAAAAGGACTTTAAATGAACGCCAAAGTCCAAAAAAGCCCGTTCCGGACAAGCTACGAAAACATGCTTCCCGAACTCACTTCTGGCGTTCACTTAAGTAAAAAATTTTATGGACATTTTTGTCCCTTTTTCTATCCCTAAAACTATTTCATCATCTCTGTTTCGAAGAACAGCAGAGCTTGGAGGTAACTCTATTACTTCCATTGGAGTTCAAATACTACACACTAACTCCAAGTTATCTGCAAGCATCGAATAACAGGGTTATCTGATATGTGTCTAGTTCTTTAACTTCCTCTATATCTCTAAAAATCAGTATGTGTTTATATATATATATATATATATACATACATACATACATACTTGTTTATGTGTTTCTTGTATGTAAAATATTATTTTTGCAATTATAGAGATCGATTAAATTGATGGCGGAAAGAATTTATGTTGTGGGCGACCACCATTAGAGAGAACGATAGTAGTGGTGGTGGTTTTCTCCCAAGTAAATTTTCTTCAACCGACAAAATCAATGGCCTTAATCACTAGACACAAAATATAAATATACATATATGAATAGAGAGAGGAGAGTAGAAGGGGGCTTCAAAGTGAACCTTTACTTGGTGATGAATTGCCAGTGTTTTTAGAGACATGCTGATTTTAAGTTGAAATTTATGATACAACTGATGTCGAGGGTTGCTTTAAGGAGTGAAATGGGTATGATTTTTAATTTTCTTTGAGAAGTTAATGGCTGTGTTCTTCATTCTCATTTTGGTGATTGGGCTACAAATTTTCACTTTGTATTTTGTCTAATGATCTTTCATGTTGTTTTGAACAGACCATTTATTATTTATATTTTTATTGGAAATGGTAGAATACTGTAAATGATCTGAATGGATATATATACACATGTATATATATTATATTTTTCTTTTTTTATCAGATCTGGATGTACCAAAGAGCACGAAGGAAACGGGTAATTTTGTCAGACAAAAATTATTTTAATAATTAAAAGGCCTTTAAAAAATCGCGCACCAAACAACTTTTTTTCCCTGAATTCCTTTAGACAAAATTCCTTATAAGAATGCATTATCAAAGAAAGGACTTCTGAGACTGAGAAGCTCCCCCAAACAGGGCCTAAATCTATTAGGCTTGAATTGAGGAGTGGAGAGTTAACCATATATATGTTCGGATATAGATTAGAGGTTGATGAACTTGGAAATTGTAATGGTAATTTAACTTGAATTTTGGGTGTGCTTACATCAGAAAGGAAGGTATATGAAATTAAATGATAGCAAAATCTATAGAGATTAAATTAGTACTCGGTTGACTGGGCTACCCGAATTTAGATTAGTACTTAATAGTTGTGTATATTGTTTTACCTATGAGAAATAAGATAAATATAGCTATATATTCGGGCAATCTCCTAATAACTACCTGTAGTTTAATATGGGTTGTGATTATTCATATAGAAACTGGAATTTAAATATTAGATGGGTTTTGGGTCTATTTGATTGATCAGTTTCAAAAGTATTACATTAGATCTTAGTGGGAGAATTAAGAATCATTGTTAATTAATTAATTATTAATTATGTTAGATTATAAGGGGTATACGGAATTATAATTAAAGAATTATATAAGTAGATGTACTTATTTCACAATTGAAAGTGATGGTGGGAATCATTCCTTACCTATTATTGGTTGGCTGAATTCGTTCCTTACTACTTATTAAAAGGTTGGATTCGTTCCTTACCTATTATTGGTTGGTTGGATTCGTTCCTTACAACATACTAGCAAGTTGGATTCGTTCCTTGCCTATGGGTTGGATTCGTTCCTTATCCGAATTATCGAAATTCAAGCAAGTACTTGTAAAAGTAATTGATTAATTATTAGAAGGTCAATGGTACCTTAATTATTTAAGCTGGGAAGCTAATTACTTCATATAATAAAACTAAGGGGGGAGAAGGTTTATAAGTATTACTTGCTACGATATATTGCACAACTGTTTGTAAGGTGTAGTAAGACTTTACTTGTTGAGCTGTGAACTCGCCCTTTATTTAAACATTTCAGGTAAGGCGCCTATGGAGCAGAATTGATAATGTTATGATGAGCTTACTTGATAATTGTTTTAGTTGATTTCTATTTTATGCAAGACATTTTTGAGTGGAATAATGTAACTATTGGAATTTGTTCCTTCTTGTTCATATGGAACACCTTATCTTTTACTTATATGTAGGTTACTTATTTCTAGTAAAAAAGTCCGTTATTATTTTTTATTATTATTATTATTTAAAAATAATGAGATTTAAGTTTTAGTCATGCCATGTAATATTTTTCGGTGAGAGAACCCTTTATTGAAATTGGGGCGTGACAATTTGGTATCAGAGCATTAGGTTTAAGAAATACCTGGCTAGATTGAAAACATGGAAATGGAAATCTAGTGTTAGTCTAATTAAAGTAACAATGATGATTATTTGTAATGTCTTGATATTGTGGCTAACACTGCTGTTATCCCTAATTAAAGGAAAATGTCCGGCAAAGGCAGAGGTAGAGGTAAAGGTAGAGGGGGAGGTCACCATAGACTCACTACAATAGAGTTATTTGATATGGTTACAGCTTTGAATGACTTTGTGAGGAACTTAGAGCATATGATTCAGAATAGAGGAGCGGGGGTGAATGCTCCAGCTCATCAAGAGGGAGTAGTAGTAGAAGATCCAGGATAACAGGAAGAAGCTAGAAAGGATATCCCAGCACCATAGGAGGAACAGGATTCAGAGGTTCCAGTTCAGCCAGAAGAAGCTAGAGTGAAAGCTCCAGTTCAACATATGGATGTACCCGCACAGGGTCTACAAATAAAGTCCCTTTCAAGCCTGATCAAGTAAGCTAGGAAACTTGGCGTGGTACCATTTGGTGGGGCAATGGATCTTATGGATGTTGATCGTGTTAGGAATTATGTCTCGAATTCCGATTATTATTAGTTTCTATTTTAGAGTGTATTTCTATGGTAATTTCTTATAGAAACGTGAATTGGGCTCTAAGAAATTATAATTCTTGTTCACAAAAGAATTGGATATGTGACTCTATAAATAGACACTTAGGCTATTGTTGAGAGTTATGAGTTGAGAGTCATGTAGCCTCATGAGGGAGTACGATGATGGTAGGGGTGAGTTACAGGTTTGGTAGAGTGAACACTGATGGCGAGAGGGAGTCTCGTGGCATACACAGATAACTCGGTTAAGAGTTTGTGGGTATGGTTTGGTGTTGAAATTCTCTACTATTATAATATCTCTACATATATAGTGACTCTCTTCTCATCCGTGGATGTAACCATGATTTTGGGTGAACCACGTATATATCATGTGTTGTGGTTTGAATTATTATTTTCTTTCTTTCTTTTGCTTCCGCTGTGCCCCAACAACTGGTATCAGAGCCAAAGGTGAAGGAGATCTAGAAAACACAAGAAGTCTCAACATATGCTACAACGGGCTTCAGTTGTAGGTAGAGTCAATCGGCTTGGTTACATGGCATGAAGCTTGAGTAGTCAAGGTAGAGCCTTGGGGTTTTGACTGATTGAGCAACGTATAGTGGGGATAATCTGAGTTTTGCAACAAGATCGAGAAGATTGAAGTCGCAGAGAATTGTCCAGATTTAATTGCCATGAGAAGCGATGATTGACGTAATGGAATTTGAGCCAAGGTGGAGATTGTTAGGAATTATCTCTCAAATTCCCATTATTATTAGTTTCTATTTTAGAGTGTATTTTTTTAATGGTAATTTCTTGTAGAGACATGTATTGGGCTCTAAGAAATTGTAATCCTTGTCCACCAAGGAATTGGGTATGTGACTCTATAAATAGACACTTAGGCTATTGTTGAGAGTTATGAGTTAAGAAAGATGTAGCCTCATGAGAGAGTACGATGATGGTAGGGGTGAGTTACGAGTTTGGTAGAGTGAACATTGATGGTGAGAGGGAGTCTCGGGGCGTACACAGATAACTCGGTCAAGAGTTTGTGTACATGGTTTGGTGTTGAAATTCTCTACTATTGTAATATCTCTACATATATATTGTTAAGTTTGATGATAATATACAAAGGTTATGGTTGCTTGGTTCATTACCGGACTCATAGGAGACGCTTAGAACTTCATTGTCTAACTCCGCTTCAGAAGGTGTAATCACAATGGATATGGCTAAGAGTTGTTTGCTAAATAAAGAGATGAGAAGAAAAACACAGGGATCCTCTTCACAGTCAAAGATCTTGGTTACAGAAAAGAGGGGGAGAAGTAAGAGCAGAGTTCCGAAGAACAGAGATAATAATAGAAGCAAGTCCAACAAGTTTGCAAATGTTGAGTGTTATCATTACGGGAAAAAGGGACATATCAAAAAATATTGCAGGCAATTGAAGAAAGAAAACAAGAATGAGAAAGGGAAGGGAACAAAAAATGGAGATAACAAAGATGGTGATGACAGAGTTGCTACCACTACTCCTGCAGACTTCCTCATTGTTTATAATGATGAGACGATAAATGTTGCATACACTGAGACCAGTTGGGTGATTGACAGTGGTGCCTGCATTCATGCTACATCTCGGAAGAATTTCTTTACATCTTATAAATCTGGTGATTTTGGAACAGTAAAGATGGGCAACAATCGCTTGGTTAAAGCCATTGGAATTAGGGATGTGTATCTGAAGACGAATAATGGCACGAAGTTAGTTCTCAGAGATGTGAAGCATGTTCCTGACATTCGTTTGAATTTGATTTCTGCAGGTAAACTTGATGATGAAGGGTATTGCATCACTTTCAGTGATGGTTAGTGTAAGCTCACTAAGGGTGCTATAGTTGTGGCTCGAGGCATAAAGCACTCTACACTGTACGTTCTGCAAGCAAAGATCTCCAATGACATTGTTAATGCGATGGAGGATAATGATACACAGAGTTGTGGCACAAGAGACTGGCTCACATAAGTGAGAAATGATTAGCTCTACTAGGGAAGAAAAGTCTACTATGTGGACTGAAAAGTACACTTCTGAAAAGGTGTACTCATTGTTTATCAGGGAAGCAGAGCAGAATCTCCTTCAAGAATTCCCCTCGTTCGAGAAAGTCAGAGATACTGGATTTGGTACATTCAGATGTGTGTGGCCCTATGAAGACGAGAACACTTGGTGGCTCTAGATACTTTGTGACCTTCATAGATGATCATTCAAGGAAGTTGTGGTTATATACCTTGAATTCAAAAGACCAAGTGTTAGCAGTGTTCAAGCAATTTCAAGCCCCAGTTGAGAGACAGACTGGGAAGAAACTGAGATGCATTCGTACTGATAACGGTGGAGAGTATTATGGTCCTTTTGATGAGTATTGTAGACAGTAGGGTATCCGACATCAAAAGACAACTCCTAAAACTCCTCAGTTGAATGGCGTAGCAGAAAGGATAATCCGAGTTCTGCAATAAGATCGAGAAGATTGAAGTTGCAAATAATTGTCCAGACTCAATTACCATGAGAAACGATAATTACCGTAATGGAATTTGAGTCAAGGTGGAGATTGTTAGGAATTATGTCTCGAATTCCGATTATTATTAGTTTCTATTTTAGAGTGTATTTTTATGGTAATTTCTTATAGAGACGTGAATTGGGCTCTAAGAAATTGTAATCCTTGTCCACAAAAGAATTGGGTATGTGATTCTATAAATAGACACTTAGGCTATTATTGAGAGTTATGAGTTGCGAGAGATGTAGCCTCGTGATGGAGTACGATGATGGTAGGGGTGAGTTACGGGTTTAGTAGAGTGAACACTGATGGCGAGAGGGAGTTTCGTGGTGTACACAGAGAACTCGGTCAAGAGTTTGTATACATGGTTTGGTGTTGAAATTCTCTACTATTGTAATATCTCTACATATATAGTGAATCTCTTCTCATCTGTGGATGTAACCCTGATTTTGGATGAATCACGTATATATCTTGTGTTGTGGTTTGAATTATTGTTTTCTTTCTTTCTTTTGCTTCCACTGTGCCCCAACAAATCGATGGATACTGGACTTAGAGAAGGATTTTGGAGTGATGGATTGCACAAAGATCCAGATGCAGAGACTAGTGACTTTCTTTCTAACTGGGGATGCTTATCATTGGTGGAATTCGATTACTCATGTTGAGGAGAGGATTGATATAACATGACAGGTCTTTAAGGAGATGTTCTATGAGAAATATTTTCCCCCGACGGTCATACAACAAAAGGCAGCAGAATTCCTAGCATTAGAGCATGGAACAATGACAACTGGGGAGTACGAGGCAAGGTTTGCTCAACTCTCTCATTTTGCCCCTCATATCATTCCAGATGAGCAAAGGAAGGCATGAAAGTTTGAGCAGGGTCTATTTTCCTCTGTACGATGATCTGTTATAGCACAGTGCCTCTCTACTTATGCAGCAGTTGTGGAGCGAGCACTAGTGATTGAGAGGGAGAACATGACTTACCAGCAACAGAAGAAACAAAGGATACTCCAAAAGGGAAAAGGCAAGATCACTACCGAGACTCATTAGACAAAACAGGGAAGTCAATCCTAGCCAGGGCAGTTTCAGCAATGTCAGGGCGGTTACCGAGGCCATGGGAATTATTACAGTTAGAGGAGTTAGCAGGGCTATGGAAATTATTACGGTCAGAGGAGCTAGCAGGGCAGGGAAACTATTAGGGACAGAGGAGTTATCAGGGCAGTAGGATTAACACAGGAATGGAGGAACTAATTATCACAGGCCAAAGAAACGACAGCGACAGGGTGACTCGGAGCAGACTGCATCCATGGTGTCGAGTGGACAAGCCTAGCAAGCAGAGCCTATCCGATTTTTAGGATACTGTTATAACTGTAGAGGAAGAGGACACAAGTCTATAGATTGCCGTAAGCCCCACAAGATGGACTAGCCATATAGTCAGAATCTGTAGCAAGAGCAGGGAAAGGCTAGAGTATTTGCCCTCATGCCAACTAAACAGGAGGAACATACACCAAACCCAACGGTAAAAGGCACTCTTACTATTTTTGGCAGTATAGCTAAGGTTTTATTTAATTCTGGAGTAACATATTCCCTCATTTCTATGACATTTATGGATGCACTTGGGGTTAAACCTGATGTTCTTGATGATCTTGTAACGATTATCACACCTCTTGGTGGGACAATATCATTAGATCACATATGTAGAGCTTGTCCAATCCATTTTGGAGAGCTTGAGTAGTCAGCTGACTTGATATTACTTGCTATGAGTGAGTTAGATGTTATTCTAGGGATGGATTGGCTAACGAAGCATCACGCTAGACTCAACTGTTTTGAGAAGACTACTACTTTCTCAATGCCTAGAGAGTCACCATCTGAGTTCTTATGTGGTGAGTTTGAGGGTACTTTAACTATGAGGTTTCTTGCTCATATTGATACTATTGAGCAAAGGACTTCAGTTGAGTAACTGCCTATTGTGTCTCGATATATAGATGTGTTTTAGGAGATATCAAGATTACCTGCGATAAGGGCACTTGACTTTTGTATTGATCTTATACCTGGTACTACATTGATTTTGAGAACACCATATAGAATGGCTCGTATGTGGAGTTGACGGAACTAAAGAAACAACTTTAAGATTTATCAGATTGGGGTTTCATTAGGGCAAGTACATCGCCTTGGGGTACACCAGTCCTATTTATGAAGAAGAAGGATGGGTCATTTTGATTGTACATTGACTACCTTGGATTGAATAAGGTGACCATCAGGAATAGGTATCCCTTGCCTACCATTGATGATTTATTTGACCAGCTTTGTGGAGCTCGATATTTTTCCAAGGTTGATTTGAGAACAGGGTATCACCAGTTGAGGGTTAGAGATGAGGATATTCCTAAGATGGCCTTTAGGACTCGTTATGGTTTATATGAGTTCATAGTTATGCCTTTTGGTTTGACAAATGCCCCAGCTGCGTTTATGGATATGATGAATAAGGTGTTGCAACCATTTTCAGATCAGTTTGTGGTAGTCTTTGTAGATGACATCTTAATATACTCCAAGACTCAAGAGGAGCATGAACGACACTTGGAGATGGCATTATAGACGTTGCGTGACAATTAGTCTTACGCTAAATATGAGAAATGTGAGTTCTGGCAGGAACAGGTTCAGTTTTTGGGACATGTGATCTCCAGTAGTGGAGTAGCTATGGATCTTACCAAGGTAGAAGTTGTGTGGAGTTGGGAACAGCCGAAGACAATCACTAAGATCCGAAGTTTCTTGGTATTAGCAGGATATTATCGACGTATTATTGAGGGTTTCTCAAAGATTGCAGCGTCATTGACTCAATTGACTTGGAAAGAGGTGAAGTTTGTATAGGATGATAGATGTGAGCGAGCTTTTGGTGAGCTCAAGACTAGGTTGACCACAGCTCCAGTACTCACTATTCCAGTCAGTGGTAGGAGCTTTGTTATTTATACTGACGCATTATACTAGGGTCTGGGTTGTGTATTAATGCAAAAGGGTAAAGTTGTGGCTTATGCATCCCTACAGCTTAAGATACATGAGCATAACTATCCTACACATGATTTGGAGTTAGCAGCCATTGTTCTTGCATTAAAGATGTAGAGGCATTATTTATATGGTGAGAAGTTTGACGTGTTTTTAGATCATAAGACTCTTAAGTACTTGTTCTCACAAGATGAACTCAACATAAGACAATGTAGATGGATGGAACAGTTGAAAGACTTCGAGATAACTATTCAGTATCACCCTAGAAAGGCTAATGTAGTAGCTGATGCTCTAAGTCAGAAGTTGAAGGGTTTGATTGCTTTCATGATGATTGAGGAATGGAAGATGTTAGAGGTTTTGGCAGAGTTTTCTGTTACATATACTCCAAAGGTTACCAGGAGTTTTCTTTGTAGCTTGACTATACAACCGACCTTGATTAGTAAGATCATTCAGGCACAGGGGTTAGACACTCGATTACAGTCTAGACTTTCAGAGAGTGATGATTGTTCAGATTGGACGTGAGGTATAGATGATAGAGTAAGGTACCGCGGGAGATTATGTGTTCCTGATATGCCAGATCCGAGGAGGGAGATCTTAATGGAGGCGCATCGTTCTAGATACACAGTGTATCCAGGAGGTACTAAGATATATTGTGATCTTCGTAGACAGTCTTGGTGGGATGGTATGAAACATGATATAGCGGAGTATGTGTCGAAATGTATGGTGTGCCAACAAGTGAAGGTCGAACATCAGAAACCTACTAGACTTCTGTAGCTACTGAAAGTATCAAAATGGAAGTGGGACCATGTGACTATAGATTTTGTTGTTGGTTTACCGAGGTATAAGGAGAGTCATGACACGACATGGGTGATTGTGGATCGTCTGACTAAGTCTGCCCATTTCCTCCCTATTAGAGCCAGCCACACTCCGAGGGAGTTAACTAAGCTTTATATTGCAGAGATAGTAAAGCTACATAGAGTCCCTGTCTCCATTATTTTCGATCGGGACCCCAAATTTACCTCACATTTTTGGGAAGTTTTCAGGAATTATATAGGACTTCCTTACATCTGAGTACTGCTTATTACCCTCAGATTGATAGACAGTCAGAGAGAGATATCCAGGTGTTGGAGGATATGATACGAGCATGTGTATTAAACTTTAAGGGCGGTTGAGAGGATCATTTGCCTTTAGTACTGGAGTTTACGTATAATAATAGTTATCAGGCTAGCATTGGGATGGCTCCTTATGAGGCGTTATATGGTCGACCATGCCGTTCTCTTACTTGTTGGGTTGAAGTTGGGGATAGTAACTTGTTAGGGTCAGAGTTGGTACATGATATTTTAGAGAAAGTGAAGATTATTCAAGACAGATTGCGTACAACCTAGAGTCGCTAAAAGAGTTATGCAGACAAACGCAGGAGAACATTGGAATTTGAGGTGCGAGATTTTGTTTTTTTGAAAGTCTCACCTACGAAAGGGGTTGTGAGGTTCAGATGGACAAAAAGGAAGCTTTCACCGAGATATATTGGGCCTTTTGAGATTGTAGAGAGGATAGGTGAGGTAACTTATAGATTGTCTTTACCTCCTAGTTTGGCAGGAGTACATGATGTGTTCTTTATGTTGATGTTGAAGAGGTGTTTATGAGATGATACACAAGCTATTGAGTGTCAGACTGTGGAAATGCGACCTGATACTTCATATGTAGAATATTATTGATCAGACAATTAAACACCTACTACGTAAGGATATAACATTGGTGAAGGTACAGTAGAGTCACCATAGAGCAGATGAAGCTATATGGGAGTTGGAGTCAGAGATGAAAGAGAATTACCCGCATTTGTTCCACGAAGGGATGCAATTTCGAGGTTAAAATTTTTTATAAGTGGGTTAGAATGTAAAATTCACTATTTTTTTTTTAATTTATAAATATATATATATATATATATCAGCATATATATATACACACACGCACACGATATATATATATATATATATATATATATATATATGGATAAATAAGGATTTATGGAAGGAAAATGCATATTTTATTTTTATTTTTTTATTTTTTAAAAAAAGATTGTGAATCATATATCGAGATCCTCTCTCACGATGGCAGAAATATCTCTAACTGACCACGATAGACCACTATAAACATGGTTATCAAAATCGCAATTCTGAGTCATAGAATCGCATGATTCTATGATTCAAAATCCAAAATCGATCCAAATCGTAACAAAATCGTTCAATTGATAGAATCGGGTGCAGAATCAGTAGAATCGGGGATAGAATCATAGAATCGTACGATTCAATTGATTCTACAAATTTCATAATACATTGTCAAAAACTAACCCTAATTTGTCAAAGACTAACCCCAATTTCATAATACACGCCAAAGATTGTTATTCAATTATGAATCCTAAAGATTTCATCATTCTGACTATACAATAGGTGAAGAGAAGATGAGAATTCACTAGACAGTCACAGAAATCAGATTAAAATCACATAAATAGGCAAAACATGGTACCATCATCCTTGCTCGCTCGCTGGTAGAACTATTCGCTGGTCTCGCTGATCGCCAGCTGCTGCTCGCCAGTCGCTGCTTCGTCGGTCGCTGGTCTTCGTCGTTCACTGATCACTCCCCTCTGGTCGCCGCTCGTGTCGTTGATCCCCTTTTCTTCGTCGATGCTCCCCTCTTCTTTATCGCTGAGGCCATAATTGGAAGTGACAACTGACGCCCGAAAGGGAAAGCTCTAGTGTTAGTTCGTGATCTCAGTAAGAAAAGGGGATTCCGTCTCTCGGGGTTGCCGTCCATATTTTCCAAATAAAAAAGAAATTAATGGGCCTTTAGCTGATTGGGTGTAAGAAATTAATGGGCCTTTAGCTGATTGTGTTTAAGGTTTTTTATTTTTTATTTATTTATATATTTTTTGCTCCCCTAATAATGAAATTTTTCATAATATAAATGTGAATGAGGTTTTTTATTTATTATTTATCTATATAATATTTTTTTAAGTGTAATTTTAATTGTGCCTATTTTGGGGGAGGTTAAAAAATTTTGGGGGAAGTCATTTTACTTATTTACAGGGCAAAAAATATCTATTAAATGTCAAATTTTATTTCTTGATAGGCTATGTTGAGGTTAGATATATTTGATTCTGTGTTTTGGCCTTATTTTTATTATATTTTTCATATTTTATTATTTAAGAAGTTAGTTTTAATTATTTTTTCACAATTTGGTAGAATCTTACTATTCACGATCCGATTCTACGATTCTAATTCTACGGAAACCAAAACGATTCTACAATCCTGATTTTAACAACCATGATTATAAACCATCATTAGTCGCGTAAGGATTTTCTTCTTTTAAGCTGAGATCTGAGGGTAATGTCTTCGATATCGGAGTTGTTCGAAAATAAGAATGAAAGTCTCAGAAGAGTACCAAGTAGAGAAGGAGAAGGAAGTTTCAACGTGATTATTCAGGGAGGAGAGTAGATATTGGAAAGGAAATCATTTGGAAAGAGTTACATCTCAGAAGAGTTAGAAGGCAAGTAAATCTCTGCTATATTTTATTTCCAATTGTACGGTATTCTAGTTTTATTTTAATTGTGAGTTAGTAATGATGCATGAGATTGTGTGTTAGTATATCATGTTTATTAGAAATTAATGATGGAGTTTTGGGCTAATTAAATCTCTGAATATCCATGGAGAGTTGAATTTATTTTAATTGATTTATACGGATTATTTAATTTCATGATTAGATGTATATATAGTCTCGCTAATTAAATCTCTGGATATGACCATGGATAGTTGAATTTATTTTAATTGATTTATATGGATTATTTGATTTCATGATTAGATATATATATAGTCTCGTATGTATGTACAAGCAGAGTATTCAGAAAGACTTTGGTTAAGGATAGCTATATATATGGACTGCTAGTGATTTAGTTAGGTTTTGTAATTTATGCTTTATATGTATTTAGTTACCTTAACTCAGTAGATTAAATTGTGACGAGTTGCTATTATTTTGGAATTTGGGTGGGTAGGCTGGATGTGATTAGAGATGAGCATTAAACTTGTGAACCTTAGTATTTCATACTCGAGGTTAATCTCTAGATTAAATCTATTAGGCTTGAATTGAGGAGTGGAAAGTTAACCATATATATGTTCGGATATAGATTAAAAGTTGATGAACTTGGAAATTGTAATGGTAATTTAACTTGAATTTTGGGTGTGCTGACATCAGAGGGGAAGGTATATGAAATTAAATGGTAGCAAAAGCAATGGAGATTAAATTAGTATTCGGTTGACTGGGCTACCCGAATTTAGATTAGTACTTAATAGTTGTGTATATTGTTTTACCTTTGAGAAATAAGATAAATATAGCTTTATATTCAGGCAATCTCCTAATAACTACCTGCTATTTAATATGGGTTGTGATTATTCATATAGAAACTAGAATTCAAATATTAGATGGGTTTTGGGTCTATTTGATTAATCAGTTTCAAAAGTATTAGATCTTAGTGGGAGAATTAAGAATCATTGTTAATTAATTATATATTAATTATGTTAGATTATAAGGGATATACGGAATTATAATTAAAGAATTATATAAGTAGATGTACTTATTTAATAATTGGAAGCGGGATTCATTTCTTACCTATTCTTGGTTGGCTGGATTCGTTCTTTACTACTTACTGAAAGGTTGGATTCGTTCTTTACCTATTATTGGTTGGTTGGATTCGTTTCTTACAACATACTAGTAGGTTGGATTCGTTACTTAGCTATGGTTTGGATTTGTTCTTTACCCGAATTATCATAATTCAAGCAAGTACTTGTGAAAGTAATTGATTAATTATCGGAAGGTTAATGGTACCTTAATTATTTAAGCTGGGAAATAAAACTAAGGGGGGAGAAGGTTTATAAGTATTACTTGCTATGATATATTGTACAAATGTTTTTAAGGTGTACATAGTAAGAGTTTACTTGTTAAGGTGTGAGCTCGCCCTTTATTTAAACATTTCAGGTAAGGCGTCTATGGAGCAGAATTGATGATGTTATGACGACCTTACTTGATAATTGTTTTAGTTTATTTCTATTTTATGCAAAACATTTTTGAGTGGAATAATGTAAGAATTGGAATTTGTTCCTTCTTGTTCATATGGAACATCTTATCTTTTGCTTATATGTAGGTTACTTATTTCTAGTAAAAAAATCAGTTAATTTATTTTTATTTTATTTTATTTTTTTAAATGATGAGATTTAAGTTATAGTCATGCCATGTAATGTTTTTGGGTGAGAGAACCCTGTATTGAAATTGAGGCGCGACACTTGATACCTTTGAACCACGGACACTTCTATGAAGGAGCCGTACCCGTATCGTGTCCTCGGTGAAAGTGTCCAAAATAATAATAATGTATTTTTATTTTCGGATACGTATATGAAGTGTCGGACAAGTGTTCGAGGAGTGTCTGATGAGTGTCGGTGTACGACACAGTCCGACACTTCTTGTATACTTTGACCGACACTTTAAAACATTTCTAATACAAGTCTATCCGGTAATATTTAAAATAATATAAACACATTATTAAGTGTTCAATTTTTTTCTTTAAGAAAAATTGATAATATACACGTATGATCACAAGCGAAGCATTAAATGATATTTATTCATTTAAAATAAAAAAAATATTATGATAAAGTAGTAGAATATTGTATATATGATATAAAAGTCATTACAACTCTTAATATAAAAATTAAAAATGAATTAAAGTTTTATAGTACTATAACTCCAATACATGTATATAAACAAAAATTATTATTTATATAGTCGTGTCCAAGTCGTACCTGTATCCTACTTTTTTAAAATTTGACGTGTCGACGTATCTGTGTCTTGTCGTATTCCCGTGTCCCTGTCCATACTGCATAGCTTGATACCAAGTCTGTGAATGTCAGGTTGCCCCAAAAATATGGAAAGAATATGACAATAAAAACTAGAAAAATATGACAAGAATAAAAGTACATAATGTGAGACAGAGATCTAGCCTTTATTCACCAAATAAATTCACATAAAACTTGAACGTTTTAGGCTATTAAAAGCCTAACGTTCTAAAACATAAATCTGTCAATAAAATCAATAATCGAAAGATTGTAACAACAAAATAAAAGAATTTTAAACTCATAAAATTCTAGAAACGGAAAATACAAACTCTACAAATAAGAAGTTTTACAAACCTTTAAAATTCTTAACAGAAAATGCTTCCATTTTCTTCATTATTTCGAAAGACTTGGAGTTTTATTTTGGGTATCATATATAAACATTGAACAATTAGGGATTCTGTTTGTTAAGGACCTCTTTTGGCATTGTCCGAAAACTTAGCACATTATGCAGTATGTTATGGAGGAGTGTCTTCCTATGGATTATCATAAAGAAAGAATAATATTCTTTATATATAAAATACTTAGGTTAAAGGCAAATTAAGTTCTTTTTCATTTTCTATTCATTTTTTTTTTTTTTTTTTGTTTGGAACTCGGAACTCCCTTGGACAGTCCTTTGTACCCACCCCAAGCAACAAACCGAGGGTATTTCAACCGGCTACACATCGACAGTACCGGTTAAGTTAGGAGTTATAAATGGGGTGTTGGAGTTAGAAATTGGAATATATTAGAATTCAGCCCCTTATCTTACCACCATCATCATTTCATTTTCATCCTTGCTTGATTAAAGTAGTAAAACAGTCAAGCTAGTAGATAAATCAATCTACTTTCATCCCATTTTAATGAGAAAGTATACAATACCTTAATGGTAGAGTATACGTGGTATCTTGTCCAATGGAGAGTCATGATAAGGCCTCAATGACAAAGTTATAAAGTCATTAGTGACAAAAATGATGGTACTTGTTGATACATTTGTAAATTGTAAGCTTAAATAATAAACAAAAAACGGTTATCAAACAGGGCTTAAGTAATAATAATTTATTTTAAAATTCATAAACATAAAAATTATAATCAGACATTTTGTTGAAGGAATTTGCAAACAGATTGAAGATTGTATCATGTTAAAGCTATTGTCTGGCCAGTTCGAGGTCTGTGGCAGTTAATTGGAGCCTTCTGAGCTCAGTTATCTAGTCGAAGCTTTTGTTCAATTGTTGATGTAGCAACCAACGATTAGGTGGGCTTGTAATTGGGTGCCTGTTTTGGGCTTGTTGTGTGGGCTTGCTTCCCCACTTTTTGGATTTTTGTACAGTTCCTTAATTAATGCATCAACTTATTCGGGAAAAAAAATATACATCATAATAATTTGTAATGAGGGGATTTTTGCATTCCATAAAGACTCGTAAACTTCACCATTCATTTTTTTATTATTATAAAATTGAAATAATATTATGTGAATGATAGTGGCCGTTCCTATACGCCAAAATAATGTAGTGAATGTATGGTTCAAGAAAAGCCTTTTGGGTCAAGTTTAAATTTATAAAAACCACTACTACTGACGTAGCAAGAGTGAGTAGGGATCGTCCTAAGGGATTGGAGGGGTACTAGTAATGGAAACAATGCTTAGGGTTAGTAGGTCGAGTGATCAAAGTTAGATTGTTTGGTTGATTAAACTATAATTAAAATTAAGCAAGCTCAATATAAAATAAGTAATTAAAGGATAGATAAAATAAGAGAGAGAGGTCTTGGGACTTAGAAATCACCACTTGATGAGCGCTGAAAAGTGAGTTTTTAAACCCCTTAAGCTCGAGTATTCTAGGACCTTTATCTATTTTATTTTTCCGTTTTAGACTAATTTCGTGTTATTTCCATTTTTAGGTCAATAATGTTAAAACGAGCTAAAAATGGCTTCTTAAGGCCTTTTTGGAGTCAAACTAAGTCTTTGTGAGAATTTGGAGCAAAAAGAGGCTGCAAAAGGAGGCTGATGTTGAAAAACTGCCAAGTTGGATAGATCTGAGAAAAGTCTGATAGATCTGAGAAAAGTGAGATTGATCAAAGTTGGATCGATTGAACTCAGATCGATCAAAAGTTGGATCGATCGAACAAACTCTGATCGATCGAAGAAAAGTCTGATTGATCGCAAATGTGCTGGCAGTGAGCTATCTAATTCCTGAGTGCGCTGATTTCTACCAACCACATAGTACGGGATTAGATATTTTTTGGGCTATATTTCTGACTTAATGGCTAAGAAAAGTACCTTCTATATAAAGGGAAGTGACCCATTTTGTAAAAGAGCTTTTTATTATTTTACTTTTACATTGTAATTTTAATTTCTCCCTCTAGAATAGTTAGAAATTAGGGTTAGAAGAAAAGAGGGAAGTGGAGGCACATCTCAAGAACCCATCTTTAGATCCATATACTCTCTATCTCTAGAGCTTCAAAGAAGATGAAGAAGAAGAGGAAGAAGAAGATGGAGCCATGTTTGGAGCTTGCCCTTGAGGGTTTCATGACCACATCCACCTCCCCCATGATTGGCTAGATCTACACTTATGGCTTGGATGAGCCCTAAGTCTTGTGTAATCTAAACCCTTGTATTTCTATTTTTGGGGATTTATATATATTGTTGTGATTAGTGTTCTAGCCTTGTAAATTTAATGAATCTTGGTATATTTCTATGATTTCTATGGTTTAATTCTTTTTATTAATTCTCTAGTTTATTTACATGTCTATGTGTGATTAAATTAGGAATTATTTCTTATATGATTCATACGAATTAATTCTTTCTATTGATTCTTTATTTGATTACATGTTGTCTTATGTGTGATCATTTGGGAATTGATCTCTACACTAATTTCTCTATGTTGGTTGCATCTCTATGTGTAATTAATTAAGGATTTAGTGAAGGCTAAGCATGGGTTTTCATTGAATGGGTTTGTCAATTAATTTGATGGATTATACTTATGCTTGATGGGTTGTTCTACAATTTAATTCATGTTTGTAGGTAGGTAAACAATCTATACTTGGTTTGATATTCCATAGCTTATTATTGCAAATTCTATTATTCTCTAGATTGATGTGTGCTACAATTATGACTAGTTTGATGGGTCATGCTTAGATTTGATGGGTTGTTCTACACTTAGTTTATTTTTCGGTTAGGTAGACAATTTATACATGAATCTAATGGTCCATGCTTAATATTGCAATTGGTAGTCACATTTTATTCATAACAATGTATTCCCTATTAATAGAAAGAAAGTGATTAATTATATGAGCTTAGTGGTGATTCCAACACCCTAAGATCTCTCTTCATATATATTAAATCCCTATCTCAACTTAGTTTTATTTTAATTGCATTTTCATTAATTGAAGTAGCTTAATCATCTCATCAAATCTCTTTGCAATCTTGTGATACATTAGAGTCAAAGTTAAATTTCAACACGTATAATCCCTTGGGACAATCACTACTCACTCTTGCTACGTTAGTAGTAGTGGTGGTAGTGGTTTTTATAAATTTAAATTTGACCAAAAAGGCTTTTCTTGAACTGCACATTCACTACATTATTTTTGGCGTATAGGAACGCCCTCATCAAATTTTAGCGCCGTTGCTGGGGATTAACGGTTTTGTTGGAATTAAACAAGACAATAATGTTCATTTGATTGCTTCTATTTTTATTTTATTTTCCATTATATATTCTTTTCTTACTCTTGATATTATTTGTTCAACTAGGTACTTGACTACAGGAAAGGCAAACATTGGATTTTAAAGAAATCATTTGAGCTTAAAGCTAGCATTGGAGTTTGAAGTTGCTTAAGGACCTTTGTGAGCATTTCTTGAAAATCTCGTAGTTTAATTGTTTCACTTCTTTGCATGCTTGTGATAGCCCTTGTTGAGGCTCATTATATAGCTTAATTTTTTGTCCAAGCATCGGCCCGTCTGGAGGCCAATATTTTCTTGCATTTGGATTTTAATTATAAATGGAGGAATTGTTTGATCCAAGTTTGGGGGGAAATTACATCCCTTCATCTTATGCTCCTCCATCATATTTTAATCCTTATGAGATTGAGTCCAATTCATTTCGTGGATCATCTTATTATGGGTTTGATCACTCTTTTAATCCTCCTTGTGACTATTACCCTCCCCCACCATTTTATGAAGAATCAAATCCACCACCTTCAAGGTACTCGCCCAGATTTGAAGAAAAGTTTTAGCTTTACTTGATATGCATATTTCACAAACTCCACTTATTAATTCACATTCTCAAATTTTAGCCAAGTTAGAAGCTCAAATTGAGCAAATTGCAAGTACTCTTTCTCATCAAGAGGAGGAGGAAGGGGCAAATGAAAAAATGGCAAGAACTTCAATTTATATAGATGAGTACGATGAGAGTGAAGAGGAGGATGAGACAAGTGAGCTAATGCCTAGGACTCTATTTTGTATAGAGGAGGAAGTGGCAAGTGAGTTGGTGGCTAATCCAATAGAGCATAATATGATTAATGAGGACTTTCCTTGTTTTGATTATGATTTTATTTCCACCATTGCTACTTTAGAGAGTGAGGGGATATTGACCACTATAGAGGTAGGAGAGGAGGAGGAGGAACTTGTTGAAGAGGGCCTTCCTTCTATTATCTCCAATGACCCTCTTGAGACATGCTTTTTTGAAATGTATAAAAATTGTGGTTTTGACATAGAAAGCTCCAAAAATGAAATAAACTCTCTAATGGACTCCTTAGCTAACTTGGAAGGTGAGGAGATGGTGATTTTTGAGAAAGAGAAGAGGGATGAATAGAGGGTGTTTCTTGGTATTCCAAATAAGTCTTTGAAAGATAATGTCTCACCAATTATTAAAGTAGATGATCATTTGAATGTGTTTCAAGAACACAACAAAGTGGCAAGCCTAACCATAATTGATTTTGTTTTCAAGACTGTGGATGAAAGGAACCATATCATCTCTTTCATTTCTTTTCAAGTCATTCTTTTGGAGGATGATTTCATTGTCATAAGTGGGACATTAAATGAGAAAAGTGAAAAGAGGATCAATAAGGATGTTTCATATTTGGTTTTTGATATGTTTGACTAATGAGTCGACCCAACGTCTTGTTATAGACGTTAAACACTAGTATTCGTATAGTTTCACAAATCTATTCCTCCCTCATTTCTTTTTATTTTTCGTTCTTATGTACATTATTCCATCCATTTTTCAATCTTCATTCTTGTTACCATCATTGGGGCTTAGCATAAGATTTTTTTGCACTTTCATCTCAAAATGAGGCATTTGGTGCCAATTCGATTGATCACAAGAGATTTTCGATCGATCGAACACCATCTCAGCATATTCTCATCTCTCTGTTCCATCGTTTGAAGATATCCTACATATTTTATCTCTCTATGTATCGAGCGAACTTCATTTCAGATCGATCTGAGTGTTCTAGATCGATTGAGATTTTCTTTAGATCGATCCAATTATTTCTCGATCGATCCAGTTATCCCTTCGATCGATCTCAGTTCTATACTTAGAAAATTTTTGAATCTCTACATATTTCAGATCTCCGTGTATCATTCGAAATTGTATGCAAGTTTTCACATCTTAGATCGATCGAGTTTCAATCGATCATCCTTAGATCGATCACAACTTTACCCCTTTGACTTTTTGACTTTTTCTTCTTTTTATTTTTATTTTATTTTATTTTACTTTTGTTATTTTCTTTTATTTAGTTACTTTTCTCTTTGAAAAAAAATATATATATATATTTTGCATTCTTTATTTATTTATATTTTTACTTCTTACATTTTTAATTACTTGCCTTTTTATTTTTGTTTGCGTATATATACCTTTTGTCTAAAAAAAAAATAAAAAAAAAATTTAATAAAAAAAATGACGGTTTTTCAAAATAGCATTCCGTCTTGCTAGAGAGGTTAAACTTAGCACCCACATGGCACATTGTGTCTTTTATCTCTTGTATCATACATGTTCATGTTCATTCTTATTTTTTTATTTTTCTTACATTTTGTTTCAGTGTACATACTTTAAAAAAAAAAAAAAAAAAATTGCATTCTTTATTTCATTGCATTTTCATTTATTGCATTTTTATTTCTTTGCATTTTATTGTGTGTGTACATACTTGTTATGTCATAAAAAATAAAAAAAAAATAAAAAAAGAGTTTTTATTTTTCAGTATTTTGTTCTTGCATCCTTTCTTAGTTTTTTATTTTCATTTTCTTGCATTGTACATATTCTTTCATTGCATTTTACCTTCTTTACTTTTCTTTTTGTATTTTATTCATGCATCATATTCTTTGTTTTTCTTGCATTTTGTCTATACATACTTTCATAAAATGAAAAATACAAAATTTGTTTCACCATTGTGCCTTTATGTGTAGTCATACACACTTTCTGCTTTAGTTAGGGTTAGATCTCATATCTCTCTTTCATCTTGTGCTATATTGCCTTAGATTGTATGCCTTGGTTATTCTTATCCCATTTGATATTTGATGTGAGTTTGCTAGTATGGTTATTCAAATAGGTTGTTGATTCCAAGTTTGGGGGAGACCCTTTTCATATTGGATCACTACCGGGCTTTATGTCTTTGCCACTACGATATACTCTTTCCATCTTTTCCATTGTTCTCATTGCGCATTGTGGACAATGTGTGGTTTAAGTTGAGGGGTAAGGTGTTTTGTTGCATTCTACTTAAAGTTGAACTTTAAATGCATAATTGAGATTTGAGATTGATGTTAGCTATGATTTTGATCTTTTAAGGACTATATTACTTAAAATTTAAAAATTACTTGACTTGAGAGTCCAATACTCCTTGTATGCCATGTGGATGTCATTTAGGAGTAAATTTTTCGAAAGAATGACATCCTACTTGCACTTGTGGTCCACATCATCTTAATTTTGTGATTATTTTAAGATTCACTCTAGGATTCTACACTAGCACAAGCGCACACTAGCATTCATTTGTGGGGTACATGCTTTGTTGATTATTGAATTGGTTATATCCCAATTGGGCTAGTAGTGCATTGAAAGCTTTCATCTTGATAAAAGTGGATAACAATCCCTTTTCATTGAGTAGCCGGGATTCTAGCCTCATCAAGCACTGAACTTCTCGCGCCGAAAGGTGGAGGGCCCAAACTCTAGGTTAATAAATGAACTTGTTTATTTCAAAAAAAAAAAAAAAAAAAGAAAAAAGAAAAAAAGTTACAAAAGCAATAAAAAAGTGAGGACTTCTCCCAAAAGGTGAGAAGTGGGAAATGATTAGATGGAGGTTGTCTTGATTTGTAACCTAGTTGATTTGAGCTTGTAAGTCTTTAAGGGTCTTTAAACACCTAGTGTCCTAAAGCAGTTTGGTTTGGGAGTTATTGACCTAATGCTCGACCTCATAGATCGCTAGAAAGCTTAATAGATCAACACATTGCACCATGCTTTCATCTTTGATCCTTAGGGAAAAAAAAAAAAAAATCGAGTGAAAAGAATAAGCGCACCTAGAACAATAAAGCTTTAATAAAATGTTCACTATTTATCTTGATGATCGGTACTAGATTTGTGTGCTAGTTTGAGGGTAAGGATGTGATCATTTCTTTGGTTGGCTTAGATAGCAACATATTTAATGCCGGTCCACTCAAAAAGAATTCTAGAGTTGTTTTGATTTGCATGATCATTTTCTTGATGTGTGGAGGACTATACTTGCTTGCTTGATGTTGAAATTTTGGGAGATTGCTTGGAAAGGGTTGAAAAATTGCATACTTGAGGTAGTTTTCTCCCAATGCTTGTTTGCAATATTAGTGCCTCTTTTGTGAGAATGAGCTTAATGTTTGTGGGTATAATTTCTGGAAACCCTCACGAGACTTCACTCGTTCACTAACCTAGGGGTTTAAAAGGCTTGTTGCATACGCTAAATGCAATCGTGTTCTCTACGAAAGTGGCGTTATCCATTTATTGCTTTCTAGATTCATAGTTGTATAGTTATTCATTTCATTCCTTTACTTTGTAGTTCATTGCTAAGGACTAGCAATATTTTAGTTTGGGGGTGTGATGAGCGCTGAAAAGTGTGCTTTTAAACCCCTTAAGCTCGAGTATTCTAGGACCTTTATTTATCTTATTTTCTCGTTTTAGACTAATTTCGTATTATTTCCCTTTTTAGGTCAATAATGTTAAAACGGGCTAAAAATGGCTTTTTAAGGCCTTTTTGGAGTCAAACTTAGTCTTTGTGAGAATTTGGAGCAAAAGGAGGCTGATTTGGAGCAAAAGGAGGCTGATATTGAAAAACTGCCAAGTTGGATAGATCTGAGAAAAGTCTGATAGATCTGAGAAAAGTGAGATCGATCAGAGTTGGATCGATCGAACCCAGATCGATCAAAAGTTGGATCGATCGAACAAACTCTGATCGATCGAAGAAAAGTCTGATCGATCGAAAATATGCTGGTAGTGAGCTGTCTATTTCCCGAGCGCGCTGATTTCCACCTATCACATAGTACGGGATTATATATTTTTGGAGCTATATTTCTGACTTAATGGCTAAGAAAAGGACCTTCTATATAATGGGAAGTGACCCATTTTGTAAAAGAGCTTTTTATTATTTTACTTTTACATTGTAATTTTAATTTCTCTCTCTAGAAAAGTTAGAGATTAAGGTTAGAAGATGATGAGCGCTGAAAAGTGCGTATTTAAACCCCTTAAGCTTAGATATTCTAGAACCTTTATCTATCTTATTTTACCGTTTTGTATTGATTTTGTGTTATTTCTATTTTTAGGTACTTATTCCAAAAATAAGCTAACTCAGCTAAATAAGAGCATAATTGAAGCAATTCTGGGATGAATCAAAGAAAGGAGCAAAGTAGAGTAAAAGGTGGAATTTCAGCAACTTCGATATATCTCAAGAAAAGTTTGATCGATCAAACTTTCATCGATCTCAGCACTCCAAGATAGATCTAGACCATGATGTCATCTTTAGAGATCCCAAAAGTTCGATCGATCCAACATCATTCTCTGATCGATTAAACTTTCTTGCCCTTATCCACATGCCAGATCTTATCCAGCTATACCACCCTACCAACCAATTTTGTCCTTTTCCCAAAAATATCTTCAAAATATCTCAGATTTGTTTTTATCCAAAAAGGCTCCGCCATTAAGGATCGATCCAGCTTCAATTCGATAGATTTCAGCCATGTTTGATTGATCTCACCTTAAGTTCGATCGATCGAACTCCCCAAATCCCGAGAAAAATCCAAATTCTAGCTCATTAAAAGTTGTCTCATATCCAATCATTAGAGGATTATTGGTGTACTAGTCTAGCTCATTTGGAATGATTTTTGACCTACCTATATAAGGAATATGAGCCACTTTTACACACATACACATACTTAGAGAAGATAATACTTAGTGAGGAAGCAAAGGAGAGGAGGAGGCTAGAGACACCATTGGAGACTCTTTATTAACCAAGGAGCAGATTTCTTCCATGGAGCTTGCCCTTGAGGGTTGGAGGACATCATCCATGAGTGGCTAAACATCCTCTTGGGGCTAAAGTTAGCCCTAAGCATGTTTTCTACTTCTTGATTTATGTATTTTTGAGGGGATTTGTATTGTAATTCATGTCTTAACACTTTTATGTATATAGATCTTGTTTATTCAATGATTTATGTGGTGTAATGCTTCCAATTGATCATTTTATTCTATCTATATGTCTATGTATGCTAGAATAGATGTTCATGTGTTTGCCTCTATTTTTTGTGTTATTGATGCATGTTTATGTGTATTGATGCTATAGATCTAGAGATTGTCAAGACATAGTGCTTAATGGCATACTCATTTCTTGATGGATTGTACCTCTCCCTTAGTTTAATTAGTTTAATTTCATGTCATTAGCTTAGTTGTAGTGTAGTTGTTAAATGGGAGGATAATCCATGCTTGTTGTTGATGTTCATTACTTATGAAAGCAAGTAATATATTTGTCTAACCTTGTGATGTGTTTGGATTGTAAGCTTAAAGAAAGGATTAATGGCTTAGTTTGATATGTTGTGCTATCCACCATTTTGTTTAGACAATATATGCTTAATTTGTCATCCATGCTTGTTGGAACAACCACACACACACACACTTTGTTACAATGCATGTTCTTCCCCTCATTAATTATTCATTAAAGGTGTAGAAAAGCTATGCTTAGTGGTGATCTCTAAACCCCAAGATCTCTCTCTCTTTTTATTCTCTCTATTGCATTATTGTTTACTTTAGTTTAAATTGCATCTAGTTTAATTCAACCAAACAACCACTACTTTGATCACTTGACCTACTAACCCTAATTTTGATTCTTCAACCTAGTACGACCCCTTAATCCCTTGGGACGATCCCTTCTTACTCATACTACATAGTATGGGTGTTAAGCGGTTTATAAATTTAAATTATGGTGCCCACTTGACACTAATTTCCAAACTCAAAGTTTTGTGCATTGTTTTGTGCAACGCCCGAGAAGACACCAAAAGAAAAGAGGGAAGTGGAGGCACATCTCAAGAACCCATCTCTAGATCCACATACTCTCTATCTCTAGAGCTTCAAAGAAGAAGAAGATGGAGCCATGTTTGGAGCTTATCCTTGAGGGTTTCATGACCACATCCACCTCCCCCATGATTGGCTAGATCTACACTTAGGGCTTGGATGAGCCCTAAGTCTTGTGTAATCTAAACCCTTGTATTTCTATTTTTGGGGATTTATATATATTGTTGTGATTAGTGTTCTAGCCTTATGAATTTAATGAATCTTAGTATATTTCTATGATTTCTATGGTTTAATTCTTTCTATTAATTCTCTAGTTTATTTACATGTCTATGTGTGATTAAATTATGAATTATTTCTTACATGATTCATATGGATTAATTCCTTCTGACTGATTCTCTATTTGATTACATGTTGTCTTATGTGTGATCATTTAGGAATTGATCTCTTCACTAGTTTCTCTATGTTGGTTGCATGTCTATATGTAATTAATTAAAGATTTAGTGATGGCTAAGTATGGGTTTTCATTGAATGGGTTTGTCAATTAATTTGATGGATTATACTTATGCTTGATGGGTTGTTCTACAATTTAATTCATGTTTGTAGGTAGGTAGACAATCTATACTTGGTTTGATATTTTATGGCTTATTAGTGCAAATTTCGTGATTCTCTAGATTGATGTGTCTACAATTGTGACTAGTTTGATGGGTCATGCTTAGATTTGATGGGTTGTTCTACACTTAGTTTATTTGTTGGTTAGGTAAATAATTCATAAAGGAATTTGATGGTCCATGCTTGATATTGCAATTGGTAGTCGCATTTTGTTCACAACAATGTATTCCCCATTAATAGAAAGCAAGTGGTTAATTACATGAGCTTAGTGGTAATTCCAACACCCTTAGACCTCTCTTCATATATCTTAAATCCCTATCTCAACTTAGTTTAATTTTAATTGCATTTTCATTAATTGAAGTAGTTTAATCATCTCATCAAATCTCTTTGCAATCTTGTGATACATTGGAGTCAAAGTTAAATTCCAACACATATAATCCCTTGGGACGATCCCTACTCTTTCTTGCTACATTTTGTAGTGGTGGTAGTGGTTTTTATAAATTTAAACTTGACTAAAAAGGCTTTTCTTTAACCGTACATTCACTACATTATTTTGGCGTATAGGAACGCCCACGTCACCACTAAGCATCACCTTTCTATACACTCAATTCATAATTAATGAAGGGGAAAACAGATGTTGCAACAATAGTAAGTGTGTGTGGTTGTTTTAACAAGCATAGATGACCAATTAAGTATATATTGTTTAAACAACACAATGAATAGCACAATACATCAAACTAAGTCATTAATCCTTCTTTAAGCTCATAATCCAAACACATCACATAATTAGAGAAATATACTACTTGTATTCATAAGTATGGAATATCAAACAACAAGCATGGATTGTCCTCCCATTTAATAACTAAGGTAACTGCACTACATCTAAGCTAATGACATGGAAATTAAACTAATTAAACTAAGGGAGAGGCACAATCCATTAAGAAATGAGTATGAACCATCAAATAAACCACAAGAGCATTCTATTAAGCACTATGTCTTGACAACCTCTAGATCTATAGTATCAACACACATAAACATGCATATACAACACAAGAGATAGAGATAAACACATGAACATCTATTCTAGCATACATAGACATATGGATAGAATGAAATGTTCAATTGGAAGAATTAAACCACACAAATTATTGAATAAATAAGATCTATGTATATAAATATGTCAAAACATGTATTACAACACAAATCCCCTCAAAAATACATAAATCAAGGTAAAGAAAGCATGCTTAGGGCTACCTCTAGCCCCAAGAGGATGTCTAGCCACTCATGAATGGCGTCCTCCAACCCTCAAGGGCTATCTCTATGGTAGAAATGTTATCCTTCTTGAAGTAGAAGGAAAACCTTCCAAGAATGTGTCTCTAGCCTCCTTTTCTCTTTTCTTCCTCTCTAAGAATACTCAAAAATTGTATCTATCTACTCCTAAAAGCATATCAAAATAACTATGTGTAAAAGTGGCTTATAATCCTTATATAGGTAGCTCACATGTCACACCCAATGGTCTATGCTCGTACACAAGGGCTCTGATGAGCGTTGAAAAGTGCGCACTTAAACCCCTTAAGCTTAGGTATACTAAGACCTTTATCTATCTTACTTTCCCGTTTTAAACTAATTTCGTGTTACTGCCCTTTTTAGATGCTTATCCCCAAAATAAGCTAATTCAGCCAAATAAGAGCTTAAAAGAAGCTAACTCAAGATGGATGGAAGAAAGGAGTAAAGTGGAAGCAGATTGAAGCAAAGTATGGAAATTCAGCAGGTTCGATCGATCATAAGGATACTTCGATCGATTGAAAGTTCATCGATCTAGACTCTCCAAGATGGATCCAAGCTCTTTTGTCCTTATCCAAAGATCCCACAAAGTTTGATCGATCCAACAATTCTCAAATCAATAAAAAAGATTCCATCTTATCCTGTTGTACCACCCCACCTACCACTTTTGTCTCTTTCCCCAAAATATCTCAGATCTATCCTTATCCAAAAAGGCGCCGCCATGGGAGGATCGATCCAGCCAAAGTTTGATAGATCTCAGCCTTGTTCGATCGATCTCACCACAAGTTCGATCGATCGAACCCTCTCAAATCTGAAAAAAATATATTTCCAGCTCATTAAAAGTTATCTCATTGTGCAATCATTGGAGGAATATTGATGTGCGAGCCCAGACTATTGGGTGTGATATTTTAACCTACCTATATAAGGAATATGAGTTACTTTTACATATATGCTTAGATATGCTTAGAAACATATTTTTTGGTAGATAGTTTTTAAAGACAATTCTTAGAGAGGAAGAAGAGAGAAGAGGAGGCTAGAGACATTCTTGAGAGGTTTTCTATCTACTTCAAGAAGAGGAGCATTTCTACCATGGAGATAGCCCTTGAGGGTTGGAGGACACCATCCATGAGTGGCTAGACATTCTCTTGGGGCTAGAGTTAGCCCTAAGCATGCTTTCTTTATCTTGATTCATGTATTTTTGAGGGGATTTGTGTTATAATACATGTTTTGACATATTTATATACATAGATCTTATTTATTCAATGATTTGTGTGGTTTAATTTTTCCAAAGTGACCATTTCATTCTATCCATATGTCTATGTATGCTAGAATAGATGTTCATATGTTTATCTCTATTTATTGTGTTATTGATGCATGTCTATGTGTATTAATGCTATAGATCTAGAGATTGTCAAGACATAGTGCTTAATATAATGCTCTTGTGGTTCATTTGATGGTTCATTCTCATTTCTTGATGGATTGTGCCTCTCCCTTAGTCTAATTAGTTTAATTTTCATGTCATTGACTTAGATGTAGTGTAGTTACCTTGATTGTTAAATGGAAGGACAATCCATGCTTGTTTTTTAATGTTCCATACTTATGAATGCAAGCAGTATATTTCTCTAATTTTGTGATGTGTTTGGATTGTGAGCTTAAAGAAAGATTAATGGCTTACTTTGATATATTGTGCTATTCATTGTGTTGTCTAGACAATATAGACTTAATTAGTCATCTATGCTTGTTAAAACAACCGCACACACTCACTTTTGTTGTAACATATGTCTTCCCCTCATTAATTATGAATTGAGTATAGAGAAAAATGATACTTAGTGGTGATCTCTAAGTTCCAAGACCCCTCTCTTTTGTTTTCTCTATCCTTTAATTACTTGCTTGATATTGATCTTGTTTAGTTTTAATTATAGTTTAATCAACCAAACAACCTATCTTTGATCACTCGACCTACTAACCTTAAGCCTTGTTTCCACTACTAGTGCACCCTTAATCCCTTGGGACGATCCCTACTCACCCTTGCTATATTTTTAGTTAGTGGTAGTAGTGGCATTTATAAATGTAAAACTTGGCCACACTATTTTGCACAAATTTGGTTGCACACGCGACGGGCACACTAAGTTTTTGGCGCCGTTGCCGGGGATTTAATTGGCAACGCCGTGTTTTGGAAACAATTAGGGATTAGTACTCTTTTGATCATGTCTTTACTTTATTTTTATTTTTGGTTACTTATTGTGTTTGTTCTTATTTGGCTAGGTGAAATTGAGTAAGGAGGTTAAACAAAGGAGACTTCAAAGCAAGGAGCTAAGCTAAGCACAAAAAGAACTAAAAATCTAAAAAAATGCAAAGCGTAGTAAAGTTTGGAAGTTGAAAACAATTGAAGTTGCTTAAGGACCCTTTGTGAGATCTTTCTAACTCAAGCTCTAGTTAAACCATCGGCCCGCGTGGAGGCTTGTTTTCCATTTCTTAGATAAATCGTGAGCCTGCGTGGAGGCAATTTACTTTTCTTTGTATGTTGTTTAAACATGGGAGTAAGGGAAAATTGAATGTAGAGATTTGTTGATTTATTTGTTGCAGGGGCGAAATGATTGTTACTTGCTTGTTATTTACTTTTCTAGTGTATGCATGGTCGTAGGTCTTTAAATCCTACTCTTGTCCCTCCTAATTTGCATCTTGAATCGATTGTTCTTAATCCTAGGGGAAGGGGTAGTTCTCATCACTCCATTTCACCAATGGAGGATTTGAATGATGACCATATGGAGGACCTTGGTCACATAGACCAACAAGGCAACCTCCACCCTAATGTGCATCATGAAAATGTTCAAGTACTATTAGGCATGCCTAGATCATTCATTCACCCACAACAACAAGGCCAAGTTCCATTGGGAATGCCTAGGCCAATATTTGCTCCATAACCCCCCATAGTTCAAGCTAATCAAGGTGTTCGTCTAGCACCACCAATTGTGAATCCTCCCATTGCATTAAGAGACCATTATGTGCCTAATGAATATAATGCACCCACTTGCATTCAATTGACTCCATTTAGAGCACATCACTATGAAATTAAACCACAAACTATTCAAATGCTTCCAAACTACCAAGGACTTCCTAGTGAAGAACCTTATAAGCATTTAGATGAGTTTTTTGAAGTGTGATCCACTGTAAAATACACGGACATGCCGGAGGAAGTGTTAAGGCTTACATTTTTTTTTCTTTTACCCTTAAAGACAAGGCAAAATATTGGTTCAACAATCTTAGGCCTTTTTCGATAACTTTTTGGGCAGAAATGCAACAAGAGTTCTTGAAAAAGTACTATCCGATTTCTAAGACCAATGCCATGAGAACTTCAATTAGAGAATTTTCTTAAGGGGATAGGGAAATGTTTCATGAGGCATGGAAAAGATTTAATAATTTGCTAAGAAAATGCCCACATCATGACATACCTAAGTGGCAACTAGTTCAATATTTCTTTGAAAGTTTACCGGATAATCATAAGGGTATGGTTGATGCATCAATGGGTGGTTCTTATCTTGATAAGCATGAAAATGATGTGTGGTAATTGTATGAAAGTATGAGTGAAAATTTCATGCATAGGTCCTTATCTTCTAAAAATGGTAGAAATCTAGGAGGAAGGAAAAATGTTGGCTTGTATCAAGTTGACAACTCCAATGATATAGCCGTCGAGATGAAATCCTTATCTCAAAGGTTTGATCAATTCTTAATTAACCAAAACTCAGCGGATCAAATGTCTTCTGCCCCTAATCATGTTCATCATCGTGCATCTAATGAATCATGTATGACTTGTTCTAGTGTCTTACATTCTACTTCCAATTGTCCCCATGGACATGTGCAAAATGACAACCATGAGCAAGCCAATGTTGTTTTTGCAAACCAAGGGAATAATCCCTATGACAATCATTACAATCCTAGTTGGAGGAACCATCCGAACTTTTCTTAGAAAAGCCAAGGGGAAGGCTCAAACCCTCCCCAAAGTGGTTTTCAAGGGAAGCATGTTCCACATCCGATGCAAAGCCAACGTTCCCAAGGTTTTAGATCATCATTTCAATCCCATGGTAATCAATTTTCTAATTCTCATTTTCCTAATCAACCATCTTATTCTCAAGGAAATTCTAGGAGTCCCGTTTTTGAAGAGAAAGTTTTGACCTCTCTAGGCACTCTAGAGGCGAACACTCAATTGTTTCATTCTCATTCTTAATCCATTGCTAAGCTAGAAACCCAAGTAGGGCAAATAGCTAGTACTTTAAATGCTAGAGAGAAAGGGAAAATGCCTTTGAATGCCCCACCAAAGCAACAATGTATTGTGGAGACTCATTCCTTATCAGAAAGTCCTATAATAGAGCATGTCAATGCGGTGACAACCTTAAGAAGTGGGAGAATCATTGAAAACCAAGTAGGTATGTCTAATGAAGAGAGTGAACCGGTGTAACCAAAAGTTGACACCCGTCCCGTTTCTTATCATATTCCTCCTTCATTGCATATGCATGATCATTTAAATGAGAAAGTGTCAAAAAGTTATTTGAAAAGTGAGTTCAAAAATGATTTGAAAAATGAATCAAAGCATGATTTGAAAAATGATTTGAAAAATTCTTGTGTTGATGATGTTTCAAAGAAGAATTTTGAAAAAGTTTTTTAGCCGAGAGCTCCATTTCCGGATGCCTTTAAAGGATCCATTTATCTTGACAAGCAAAAGACAAAGGCAAATGAAATCATTGATCTGTATGGGCAAGTGAAGGTTAACCTTCCGCTTTTGGATGCAATCAAGCAAATTTTGGCTTATGCCTAGTTTTTAAAAGATCTTTGCACCCAAAAGAGGAAGAACAAAATCCAAGCACCTAGGAAAGTGGTCTTGACCGAGCAAGTGAGCTCTATTTTGCAACATAACAATCTTCCAAAGTTCAAAGACCCTGGTTCACCTACTACATCTTGTGTCATTGGTGACCATATCATTAATCGGGCTCTTCTAGACTTAGGAGCAAGTGTTAATCTTTTTTCATACTTGGTATATGTCAAATTAGGCTTAGGAGACTTGAAACCGACGTCGGTGGTTTTACAACTTGCCGACCGATCAATCAAAAAGCCTAGGGGTATCACAGAGAATGTTTTGATTAAGATTGATAAGTTCTTCTTCCCCGTCGATTTCATTGGCATTGACACGGAACCAGTCCCAAATCCCAAGAGCCAAATTCCCGTTATCATTGGCCGTTCTTTCTTGGCAACCGCAAATACCAACATCAATTGTAGGACTGAGATAATGAAAATCTCTTTTGGCCACATGAAGGTGAAGTTGAATATTTTCAATCCAACCCCAAATTCAATGGATAAGTATAAAGATATTTGTGTTGTAGAGAAATGTCTTGATAATGAATATGGAAGAATAGAATCTTTACTTGATATTGAGTATTTCCATGGTTTGTCTACCAAAGTGAATTCAAAGAAAGTCGTTTCAAAGATAAATTTTCCAAGGGCATGGAAGCCTAAGAGTTGTTTTAACTAAGGACTATCAACGTCGCTTGAATCAAATCCAATGAGTTCTTGAAGGAACCAGTCGTTGGGTGGGATTTAAAGTGATTTTCACCCCGTCAAGGAGGAGATGCATTATAAGATCTTTGATCTGAGCTAAAAGAGCCCAACGTCTTGCTAGAGACGTTAAAGACTAGTAAATGCTTCGTCGAGTTTACAACCCTATTCCTCCCTCATTTCTATTTTCCCTTTCATTTCTTACGTCGTCTAGATATGTTCTGGAATTCATACACATGGCTAGGATTTTGATTGAGTATGCATGCACTTTTGTTCTAAAAATAGGCATTTTGTCCAAGTTCAATTGATCTCAAAAGAGGTTCGATCGATCGAACATCCATTCCTGCATCCAATCATCTATCTGTTCCATCGATCGAGAATTTCCTGTATAAATTAGCCCTCTATGTATCATTCAAAAGTTTATTTCGATCGATCTAAAACTCCAAGATCGATCAAAATTGTTTTTGGATCGATCTTCACTCCCCACTTAGAAATTTTTTGAGATTTATGAAAATAGGCCTCTTTGTGCATCGTTCGAACATCTCTGTAGGTTTTCCCCTGTCCAATCGATCGTAGTACCTTTTCGATCAATCTCAGTTTGATCGATCTGTGCCTCTTGTTGACCTTGATTTTGACTTTGATTTCATTTTATTTTATTTTATTTTATTTTATCCTCAAAACTCAAAAAGATTTAAAAATAAAAATAATAATAATAATAATAATAATAATAATAATAATAATAATAATAATAATAAAATTTATCGTTTAGTGCACAAAGATCGATCTCAGCATTTTCAAGATCGATCTTGTTCAATCGATTGAAAATTTTTCTTGATCGATCGAACCTGTTGGGAAATGTTTTTAAAAACAAAACCCTAGGGTCATTAAATTGATTCACAGATCAATCTAACAACCCTCTCACCCTCGCCGCTGCAACCCATCTCTTTCCTATCTCCGGCGAGCCCTCCGGCGACCTTCCCGAGGCTTGAAACTCTCTCCTTCATCTTAGATCTCATTTCTCTCCTTCGCACCACTTCTCTCTCTCTCGGATTTGGTAAGTTGTACACCCTCTCTCTTGATTTCCATCTTCAATCACATGTTAAAGATACTTCACATGTTAGATCTAGGGTTGTTAGGCTTAAATCTTGCCATATTTGAAGTTTCCATGATTGTATATATATATATGTGTGTGTGTGTGTGTGTGTGTGTGTATAGTTTTATTTATTTTTTATTTTTAAATCGATTTTGATGTTGATGTGGCCAAACAAGTGACCCATATCATGTTGATGATGTGTGAGAGGGCCTCACAAGTTTGCTTGGGTGCCCCCATGCCTTCCATATCACAGATATGTAACTTTTCGAATTTCCCGTCCCAGTTTGATCGATCAAACTTTTCTCAGATCGATCATATAAAGATGGATCGAACTTTTCTCAAACTGATCTCACTAAAATTGATCTCACATTTTTGTAATCGATCGAACTTCACAGATTTGTATCCCACACTTCACACACCCTCTTATGTGATTCCATGCTATCTCATACATGCCCAATGCCTGTATTTTTCCCATTGGATGCGTTTTATACTTATATTGTTTAGCATGCTTCACTTACGATCACTGTTTATTTAGCCCCGTCATCACTTGCATAGATTCATGTCCTTTATTCTATTTTGTCTATCTTATTTGACATACATGTTTCTATATGCTATACCTTATTCCTTTATTCAGCTACTGACTTGTTCTGCAAGTTTTCCTTTTATTTTGTAAGCTATGGCTAGGGTCAAGAGTGTTGCCCATGGACATTATCATCGCAGAGTCAAGCGGAGATTAGATGACTAGGCAGGTCCATCTCACGTCCAGGACCCCATTCCAGAGCCAGACCCAGAGCCAGAGTAGGAGGATGAGGCTGAGCAGCCAGAGCAGATACAGGACCAGTCAGAGGCTGGTCCCGCTCAGTCCCCATCAGCCAATTCTAGACTTTAGTTTTTGGCATCTGCATCCTCATCATCCCACGATGAGGCTGAGCGTACTCCATCACCTTCTCCATCTTCGCCCCATCCACAGCCGGGCTAGGCACTTTACAGATCGCTACCGAGATACTCACGCCTTAAAGTGGCACATGAGTCAGTCTTTGATATTTCATTCTTCTCTCGGTACATCTTGACTCGGGCTGCTTGCGAGGATATTAACCGCAGGGGCATTTTAACCATTCTAGCCCCGATCACTTACCCAGTTTACGCAAGGCTTGTTCGGATGTTCTTCCAGAACCTTCGACCTGCCTTGAGTAACCTGGAGGAGCTGCGCACTACAGTTGATGGCCATCCTATCCGCATTACCATGGAGTCTCTAGCCCGATCATGCCGATGCCCGCATGCTTGCCCTCCTGAGCTTGAGCTCGATTATCCTATCTTGGAGAGGCGGCCTTCCTATGCATTTATGGCAGAGGCAGTTATAGGCCATTACAGTGAGGGTGACATTTTTGCTACTCACACCTATCTGCCCGATGATCTGTGGTTCTTTGATTCGGTCCTGTACCGAAATGTGTTCATGGCCGGCCACAAGATTTAGAGGCGCGGCGATTATTTGACAGCTTTATATACTCTTTACACAGGGTGTTGGATTTTTATTCCAGCCCTCTACTGGACCGTGATGATGAAGCTTTATGCTGACTACATCAGCAAGGCCAAGCCCAAGCGGGCTAAGTACCTTCCATTTGGCAATCTGATCACTCAGATCCTCCGGGATCAGCGCTATCCATTCCGTCCTGATGAGCGCTTAGAAACAGGAGCTTGCCATTTTGGTAAGAAGGACTGAAATAAGAGCTACAATGCTCTTATTAAGAGTCTTTTAGAGGACGCCGTGACAGCAGCAGAGGAGGCAGAGGAGGAGGAGATAGCAGTCGCAGCAGCAGTAGAGGCAGACGCACCAGCAGCGGATGATCCAGCAGTCGATCCGGCTACCATGCGCATGGATATCGATTTGGAGCAGTATCCTGTAGTAGAGTTGCCAGTTCATTCTCCGGAGCAGGCTCAGGATGTACCATAGTTTCTCGATCCAATAGTACTTAAGGCTTCAATTCAGCCACCCGGCTTTGGAGAGCGTCTCCAGGCTTTGGAGGATGCTGTAGTCTCTATCCGTGCAGACATTGTCTCCATCCGAGCTGACATTCCTTCTCTGCATATAGATGTCATGACTGCGCTGCGAGACACATCCCGAGATATCTGCGGAGCGCAGCTAGCCCGTCTTACCTCCTCAGCATGATCTTCATATCTCTCCATTACCTGCTTTTCATATCTATCATGTTTGCAATATTTGATACTGTTGTGATATTTTTACGGCCAGTCTGTTGGCCCAGACATTCTAATGTACATTATTTTTATCATTATTCTTATCTTTTGGTGTACATGCCATATTTTGTTATATTTTGGATGTCATACCTTGTATTGATATATCTGTTTATGATTGACTCCATTAGGTGCATCCCGGTGGCTTCAGTGAGAGAGAGTGTTGCCCAAATTTTTAGGACCACCCTTTTTCCTCTCTTTACTTCAATTTCTTATCCCATTTACACATGCATGTCCACTGTGCATTGTTATTATTCCCCTTTGTTATCTAATGAGCTTTTATCCAGTGCCATCTTTTCAGGACCACAGTTAATACCAAGTTTTTTTTGGGGGGGGAGGGGGGGTATACCACCCTGATAAGCGCCGAATATTGCATATTCAAGCGCCCTTAGTTGCATTAGTTAAGTCCATTATTTGATTATTTTTATATAGATTATCTTCATTTGCATGTTTTTATATATTTTCAGGTTTGTTTCCCAAAAAGGAATAAAAATGATGTTTTGATGAGTTCTTGAATATCAAAGTGTGTAATGCTGAAGTTTACAGCCTGGCAGTAGTGGAGTTCAACTTTGATCGTCATTTTTGACCCAGAGAACTTGAGAAATGGACTTCCATTAAAATATGGAGTACTTAGAGCTTTAAATTAGCTTTCCAAATCATCAAATGGTTCTTCATTTGGAGTTTGGAGCAGAGAGTTATGGCTTTTTTACCAAAGGTGCGCAGAACAGCCTAGCAGCAGTGAAGTTCAACTTTGCTCTTAATTTTCACCAAACTTGAGAACTGGACTTCTATTAAAATATGGTGTACTTAGATCTTTGAGTTAGCTTTCCAAATCATCAAACGGTTCGTCATTTAGAGTTCGGAGCAGAGTGTTATGGCCTTTTTACCAAAGTAGCTCAATGCAGAACAAGTTGAAGAATGTAGAAAGTTGCACCTTTGAGCGCTCGAAGAAGGACCTTCAAGTGTTCAAAATTCGAGTAGAATGGTCCATGACCATCTTTGAGAGCTCGAAGCCTCTTCTTCGAGCGCTCGAAGGAACATTTCAGCCCACTTGCACCTTGAATCCCTCAATTCTGATTTCCATCTTTGATGAGTGGTTGAAGTTGTTCTTTGGTTGAGGGTTAGAGCCTTGTTTGGTGGAGGTTTGATAGACAATATGTCTATAAAAGAAGAGGGGAGAACCACATATAATATATATCATTTTGCAAGATTTGTGGAGGGAGAAGATAGAGTTTTTGTGGCTACAAAGAGGGAGCTTGAAAATGGAGGTTGAAGGCAAGCTTCTTCCTTCCTCTAGGGTATTCATGGGTAACTAATTCTTCCTCTAGGGAGGTGATGAAGCCCCTCCCCCTTGCAAGCATGTTCTAGTATAGTTCTATTTTGGGGATTGCAATATATTTTCTATGGTCTTTTCATGACCAAGAGCACTTCATTGGTTGTAATGGATGTTGATATTTATATGAATGATTTTTCTAAGTTGATTATCTTGCTCTAGGTAATGTCTTACATTAATCATATTGCTTATGTTTTCATGGTGACAATGGAAATAAGGTTATGAAATGGTTTAATGGCATGTTGATAGGTGACTTTGATAGATCATTGCTTTGGAAAATCCTTTGATTGTGTATGCTTAATCTCTACCTTCATGTGCTTCATCATTTTTGTCAAGAACTTGATAATCTTTCATCCAAGTAAGTGTGTTTAAGTTGCATCCCAGTTTAAGTAGTTTAAATACATTCACCTTTGATGGATTATGCTTGTTTAAGGCTAAATGTACTTCTTGTTAATTATATGGCAACTATGTGTCGCTATATAATTCTTGACCATTATATATTGTTTATCCCCTAAATTAGTTCTATATCTAGCATGTGTAGAGGGATGGAGGTAGACTCACTTCCCTAGTTGTCTTTACTCGTATTTTATCTCACTTTAATTCTCGCAAGCTTTATTTTATGAACCTCACATTTTAGTTTTAGTTATAATCCAACAAATCCTTTATAAACCCCCTTATCATTCTAAAAGATGATCCTAGATATAAGTTGCCATAAACTAGCAGTCCCAGTGTTTCGACTTACCCGACCAATAACCCTATTTTACAGTGATTTGTACTATTGCAAAACGGGTTGATTTATAATTGGTAATCGATTCGTCGATCACACCCACTTTGGATACTTGTGTCCCGGCCATTCTTTGCTATAGCTACACTTGTATACTCTTTCCTTTGTTCTTTTGACACATTGAGGACATTGTGCCATTTAAGTTTGGGGGGCTAATAGTGTTAATTGTAGTATTTGCTTTCAATTCAAAATTTTAAGCATGACTTGTGTATTTGAGGGATTGCCTATGATTGGTCTACAATTAGCTATGATTTTGATCTTTTGAGGACTATATTGCTTAAAATTTAAAAATTGCTTGACTTGAGAGTCCAATACTCCTTATATGCCCTATGGATGCCATTTAGGAGTAAATTTTTTGAAAGATTAATATCATGCTTGCATTTGTGGTCCATATCATCCTGATTTTGTGATTATTTTGAGATTCACTCTAGGATTCTACACTAGCACAGGCACACACTAGCATTCATTTGTGGGGTACATGCTTTATTTATTATTGAATTGGTTATATCCTAATTGGGCTAGTAGTGCATTGAAAGCTTTTATTTTGATAAAGGTGGATAACAAACCCTTTTCATTGAGTAGCCGGGATTCTAGCCTCATCAGGCATGATAAGCGCCGAATATTACATATTCAAGCGCCCTTTCTTGCATTAGTTAAGTCCATTATTAGAGGATATTGTACAATTTTAATTCAGTTGTGTATTTCTTTCTGATTTCAGGTATTTTTCCCGAGAATGATCAAAGAAGCAGTTTTGATAACTTTCTGTTAAAATACGTGCGCCATGTAGAGTTCATAGTGGAAGTGTGTCTTCGCTCCAGCCTGAAGAAGCTTGCATAAAAATTAAGCTTGGAGGAAGTGCAGCTGCAAGGCCCCGCGGGCGCCCGCTGCGCCACTGCGGACGCCCGCCAATCCCCCTCACTCTCTGCCAACTTTCACGTGCCCTTAATCAGCGCACGTAGTAGCCCCCGCGAGCCACTGTGGGCACCCGCCGTGCCATCATCGTGGGAGCCTACCAAACACGCCAATGCCATCTTCGATTTTGCAAGCCCCCACGGCTGCCCGCCAGCCCCTCGCGGGCACCCACAGATCTACAGTAGGCAGTTCAACTGCCCCTGAATTTCAGCATCTTGGTCCCCTTATCCTTCTTTTGTGTGGTCTAGCTTCATGCAGAAGGGAGAGCTTGGGATTTTGGGTATAGGGAGTTGGTTTTGAGTGTATATAGAGAGTGGAAGCTCATGATTTTGAATATATCTCACATTTGGCTAAGTTCTAAAGAGAGAAAGAGTAAGTTTAGAGGGTCTTGGGTGTTCTTGAGCTTAAGGTGTGAAAATGGAGAGGGATTCTTCATCTTCTCCTTCATTCTTTGTCTTCATGGGTAACTAACTCCCTATCTAGGGAGGTGATGAAGCCCCATTTTGTAAGCATTGCTATGTTTTGATTTATATTTGGGGTATAATGTATATATGTAACTTTTCCATGAACTAGAGCACTTCATATGATGTAATGAATTTCATTATCTATAAATGATCATTTTGAGTCAACTATCTTGTCTAAGATTGTTTTTCTCTCATGATTATATTTCTACATTTTCATAGTGACAATGGAGATGAGTTCATGGAAGTGATTTTATTATGAAATTAAGGGTTTGATAATCTATGGCTTGGTGATCATGTTTAAGGTTGCATCATAGTTTAGGTAACCAAAACATGTAATGCTTTGATAGATTATTCTTGTATCTTGATTTTATATATTTCTTGAAGGTAATGTATCAATGTTGTGTTGTTGCATTCCACGGTTATATATATATATATTTCCCCAAGTAAATCATTTACTATCATACTTATTAATGGGTAGTGGATTCTTAGCATTAATGTTTTATACACTTTTCAATTCATAATCTTAGTGACAATCCAACAAATCCTCTATAACCTCCTTTATCATTCTAAAAATGACTCTAGACACCTAAGTTGCCATAAACTAGCAGTCTCAGTGGTTCGACTTACCTGACCAATAGCCCTATTTTACAATGATTTGTGCTATTGCAAAGGTTGATGTTTAATTGACAACCAATCAATTTTTGGTGCCATTGCCGGGGACTTGAACACGGTTTAGCAACCGAAGTTCTAGGGTTAATTTTGGTTTGATTGTCAATATTATGATTTGTGAATATTTCTTGTGCGGTTTTGAGCATCTTGGTGTTGAAAGTTGTTTGTGAGATTCTAGGGACTTGATGCTTGCCAAGGGAACGCTAACAAATTTGTAAGTCTAGAGGACTCCAGGTAAGTCTCTTGGCCTTTTAGTTTCGAAATTGTTAATATTGTGTATGTGTAAATTTGGTGATAGTTAAGTTGTGAAGCCCTTGTTGAGGCTATTTTCTTGTTTATTTTCAATTGCGAAGCATCGGTCCTTGTTGTGGCCATTTAATTTCTGTCTTGATAATTGAGGAGAAAGGGAACATCGTATGTGGAGTTGATGGTGATGATTTATTGTATTAATTGTGTGGTGTGTTGTTGATGTTTGGCCGTAGATCATTCTCCTTACCATCTCTAGAATCGCCAGTTGATATAAATTATCTTAAAAGAACTCTTAGACGAACCCTTAGGGAATCTTCTCATATAAGAGAGCTTGAAACTGAATTTAACACAATGGATAAAAATGTAGGAAATGTCAGAAATGAGGGGATTAATAATGATAGGGTCGAAATTCCAAATGTGATTCCTATGACTCTTAGGGACCATTTCATCCCTACCACTTATGCTTCTCCCTCTTACATAGTGATGCCAAATGTTGAGGCCGCTCAATATGAAATCAAATCTAGCACCATCCAAATGCTTCCATCTTTTCATGGCTTTGAAAATGAGGACCCTTATAAGCACCTTGATGAATTCCTTGAAATATGCTCTACCATCAAGCTGAGGGGCTTTCCTGATAATGCTCTCCAATTGCATCTCTTCCCATTCTCATCAAAAGAACGGGCAAAATATTGGTTGAACTCCCTTGCTGCTAATTCCATCACCACATGGGCTCAATTGCAGCAAGAATTCTTAAAGAAATATTATCCAGTGAGTAAAACCAATTTAATGAGGCATTCCATTCTTAGCTTTTCACAAAGCGAGGGGGAACAACTCCATGAGACTTGGGACCGATTTCAAGACCTCTTAAGGAAATGTCCGCACCACTTAATTCCAAAATGGCAATTGGTGCAAGCCTTCTATGCTGGGTTAACCAACCCACATAGATTTATGGTTGACTCATCTTATGGAGGGATGTTTATGTCTAAAAGTGCGGATGAGGTATAGACCTTACTTGAAAATTTGAGTGAAAACTCATTGCAGCATAACTCTCGTAGTGGTCCAACCTCAACCAATACAAAGAACACCAACCCTTGTCAACCAAAAACACTGAGGGAGGAATCCTCCGAGGTGGATGCCATAGCTCATAAATTCTATCAATTGATGGTACCACGTCTCTCCCCCTCTTTGTCGCAAAACTCGGCAAGTGCGGTTTGTGCATCATGTACTAATCCATTCCATCTCTCAGAAGATTGTCCCACACCGGAACAATTTCCTAATTTAAATCAAGAGCAAGCAAATGCAATGTTCTTAAGGCCCAGAAATAATCCATATTCCAATACTTACAATCCCGGATGGAGAGATCATCCGAATTTCTCGTGGAGGCAACAAGCCCCACAAAATTCAAAATTTCAAAATTAAGGGCAACAAAATCAACCCTCTTCTCAATTTCAAAATAGGCAATTTTAGGCCTCCTCAAGCTACCGTCCTCCATACAATCCAAATGTCTCCAATCAACCCCATGTGTTCCCAACTGATGAGATCGTGGCTGCAAACAAGTAAATGATGGAATCATTAAATAAGCAAATGATGGATTCCAACAAACAACTCTTGACATCTTTGCAACCCACTCTCCAACTGGTTCATTCTCATACTCAGTCCATAGCTATGCTTGAGAATCAAGTGGGCCAAATAGCTTACTCCATGAATCAATTGCTCCAAAAAGATAAGGGTAAGCTTCTCGCTCAACCATTTGAAAATCCTAGAGGGATGCATGTGATTGACGAAACCCCTCATCCGAGTGGGCCAATTCATGAACAAGTCTAAGAAATCACCACCCTTAGGAGTGGTCGTGTTGTTGACGAAAAGGTTGATGGGAACAAGGATGAGAAAAATTCTCCTTCGAAAAATCCAAATCCAAGTCCCAGCTCTTCTAATCCAATTTTTACTCATGAAAATCCCAAGCTTGTCACCCCAAATGTGGAAACTTCTTATGAGCCTAAAGCTCCGTTTCCTCAACGTCTCCAAGAGTCGACACATATTGGGAATAAGAATTACAAAATTCAAGACATGTGGGAGGTTTTCAAGCAAGTAAAAATCAACTTGCCTCTCTTGGATTTGTGCACTCAAAAGCGCACTTCCAAAAATCATTTGCCAAAGAAGATAAGATTAACTGAAAATGTGAGTGCAATCATTCAACACAGTGCTCCTCCAAAGTATAAGAATCTGGGCGCTCCAACTATCTTGTGTGTCATTGGCGACAACAAGATAGAAAGGGCCCTCCTTGACTCAAGAGCTAGTGTAAATTTGATTCCATATTCAGTTTACTTACAGCTTGGGTTAGGAGATTTAAAGCCAACCTCTATGGTCTTGCAGCTTGCCGATAGATCGGTCAAGCACCCACGAGGCATTCTTGAGGATGTCATTATCAAAGTGGACAAATTCTACTTTCTGGTAGACTTCGTGGTTCTTGACACGGAACAGGTCTATGACCCAAAGAAACATATTCCAGTGATCCTCAGTAGGCCATTTTTAGCTACGGCTAACGCTTTAATTAATTGCCGAACCGGGGTGATGGATACCGCCTTTGGAAATATACAAGTCAAACTCCACATCTTCCATGCAACTCAACATCCTTCCGATGAGGATAATTATTTCCTTATCGATGTGATAGATGAAGTGGTCGAAGAATCTCTCCCCTTCATTCTAAGCAAAGATCCTTTGGAAACTTGCATGTCTCATTTTGATTTCTCAAACTTTAACATTGACCAATCAATCCAAGAAGTAAATTCCTTACTTGACATTAATGCTGTCATGGATACTCCTCCTTGGAAAATTCCAAAAGAACCGCTTACTCAACTTTCTTCTAATCCTCCAGTCCCTTCCTTGGAGTCTCCTCCACAACTTGAACTAAAGCCGCTCCCGGTTCACCTTAAGTATGTGTTTCTTGGTGCAAATCAAACTCTTCCAGTCATCATTGCTTCTGACCTTTTAAAGGATTAAGAAACTAGCCTTTTAGCGGTGCTACAAGAGCATAAAGAAGCTATTAGCTGGGCAGTGGCTGATTTGAAAGGAATCGACCCTCCTATTTGCATGCATTGTATCTATTTGGAGGAGGACGCTAAACCTTCTAAAGAGGTGCAGTGCCGGTTGAATCCCAACATGAAGGAAGTGGTCATAAAAGAAGTAATCAAGCTATTGGATGCAGGAATCATCTACCCTATCTTTGATAGCAAATGGGTGAGTCCCACTCAAGTTGTTCCTAAGAAATCCAGCCTCACCGTGGTTGAAAATTCCGCGGGAGAGCTCGTGCCACAACGCACCACCACCGGGTGGCGTATGCGCATTGACTACCGGAAACTTAACTCTACCACTAGGAAGGATCATTTTCCACTCCCATTCATTGATCAAATCCTAGAGAGGTTAGTCGGCCAAAGCTTCTATTATTTCCTTGATGGTTATTCCGGCTATAACTAAATGGCAATTGATCCGTAAGATCAAGAGAAGACCACATTCACATGCCCCTTCGGAACCTTTGCTTATTGACGCATGCCTTTTGGGCTATGTAATGCACCGGCCATGTTCCAAAGATGCATGATGTCCATATTTTCGGATATGGTTGAAAAATTCTTAGAGGTATTCATGGATGATTTCTCCGTCTTTGGATCCTCCTTTGACTCGTGTCTCCAAAATCTATCTCTTCTACTTCAAAGGTACAAGGAAACAAATCTCATTCTAAGTTGGGAGAAAAGTCACTTTATAGTCCAAGAAGGCATTGTTTTAGGACATGTCGTTTCAAAAAGGGGAATTGAGGTTGATAAAGCCAAAGTGGAGTTAATCTCTAATCTCGTTCCTCCAAATTTGGTCTATCAAATCCGTTCCTTCCTTGGACATGCCAGTTTCTATCGTCGCTTCATCAAAGATTTTAGCAAAATCTCTCAACCCTTGTGTAATCGTCTTGCCAAGGACGTTCCATTTAATTTTGATGAAGCTTGTATGGAAGCTTTCGTGAAACTACGCACTCTTCTCTCATCCGCCCCAATCATGAAACCGCCTAATTGGTCTCTTCCATTTAAGATCATGTGTGATGCATCTGATTATGCATTAGGTGCGGTTTTGGGCCAACGTATGGAAAAACTTCCATACGTCATCTATTATGCTAGCAAGACTCTCTCCGATGCTTAGTTAAATTACACCACCACTGAGAAAGAATTGCTAGCTGTGGTGTATGCCTTGGATAAATTCCGTTCCTATCTTCTTAGATCCAAGGTTATTGTCTTCTCGGATCATGCCGTTCTTAGGCATTTGCTAGCTAAGAAAGAGACCAAACCCTATCTAATTCGATGGATACTCTTACTTCAAGAGTTTGACATTAAAATCCGGGACGAAAAAGGGACCGACAATGTTGTCGCAGAGCATCTCTCTCATTTACTCATTGAAAAATCTTCTGAATTTGCTGCAGTCCGTGATTCCTTTCCGGATGAGCAACTTTTTCAGATTTCCCATTCCAGTCTCCCTTGGTATTTGGATGTTGTCAACTATCTAGCGATAGGCAAAATTCTATCCAATTGGTCCAAACAAGAAAAGACCGGTTCTTCTCCCAAGTTAAGCATTTCTTTTGGGAAGATCCAGAGTTGTTCAAATATCTCTCAGATCAAATCATCTGGAGATGCATTCCCGACAATGAAACCACAAGTGTCCTAAATTTTTGCCACACTCTTGCTTGTGGGGGACATTTCAGTGCCAAAAAGACCGCCGACAAAGTCCTTCAAAGCGGATTTTATTGGCCATCCTTGTTTCAGGATGCATACAATTTCTGTAAATCTTATAAGCGATGTCAATAGCTCGGATCCATGTCCCGGAGGGACATGATGCCCCTCACTCCCATCTTAATCATAGAAATTTTTGATGTGCAGGGGATCGACTTCATGGGACCATTTCCATCTTCTTATGGCTATGAGTACATCCTTATAGCGGTGGATTATGTTTCCAAGTGGGTTGAAGCCGAAGCTACCAAAACCAGTGATCATAAAGTAGTGATCAACTTCATTTAGTCCAACATTTTTAGTCGTTTTGGTACGCCCCGAGCAATCATTAGTGACGGTGGAACTCATTTATGAAATCGTTACCTTAAATCTGTCCTCTCCAAGTACTCCGTCCTTCTTAAGGTTGCCACACCTTACCATCCTCAAACGAGTGGTCAAGTGGAAGTATCTAATCAGGAGATTAAGCACATCTTGGAAAAAACGATTCGACCGGACCGCAAAGATTGGTCATTAAGACTAAATAATGCGCTCTGGGCTTACCGGACAGCTTATAAGACACCCATTGGCATGTCGCCATATCGACTTGTCTTTGGCAAGGCGTGTCATCTCCCCATTGAACTAAAGCACTGTGCTTATTGGGCCATAAAAAGGCTCAACTTTGATCTCAGACAAGCCGGCTCTACTCATAAATTGCAACTCAATGAACTTGAGGAACTTCGAAATGATGTGTATGAAAGCGCCAAAATCTATAAGGTAAAGACTAAAGATTTTCATGACAAGCACATTGTCAAAAAGTCTTTTACCCTTGGACAAAAAGTTTGGCTTTTCAATTCTAGATTGAGACTCTTTCCCGGTAAACTCCGTTCATAGTGGGATGGTCCATATGTCATCATCGCCATCTTTCCTCATGGTGCAGTCGAACTCCAAGATCCTAACAATGGATCTCTCTTCAAGGTTAATGGCCAACGGCTTAAGCCGTACATCGATGGCATAATCCCTTTTCAAAAAGTTGAGAAAGTCCTATTGACGGACCCAATCTACGAGGATTAGTGCGCTATGAAATGCCTAGTTCGTCTAGCTATCGACAATAAATTTAGTATCCACGGAAGAAATTCTTCCATTTTTCGAGCTCTCTTCTTCCAAGTGCCTCGTTCCACAAATATTCCGGGAATTCGCTAAGTTTAGCCAAAATGTGACCTCTTACAGAATTGTCTCGAATTCCATTCCAAAAGTCACATGCAGTTTTCTTAGTCATTTTAAGGTCTCGGTGCAATTTTCGGACCTTTGCACGATCATTCCAGCAATTTTCTCGACGGATCCAAAGATAATAGGAGATTCGGACCTCAAGTCTAGCGTTTTTGAAAATACGCTTCAATTCCTGTTCCGCAGGTTCTACGAGGTGTCATGTGGTATTCTTTAACCCTGGCCCGGCCTTGCAAGACCATCTTAAGCTGCACAAGGTAGTTGCAGAGAGGCCCCGCGGGCGCCTGCCGCTCCACTGCAGGTGCCCGCCAAATGAGGCAGAACCAAGCCAGCTTCTGTGGGGCCCCGCCAAGCCGCACGGGCCCCCGCCATCCATTCCGCGGGCACCCGCCGTCTTCGCTTGTGGGGTTTTAAATGGGCTTTCAAGCCCATTTTTCCCTCTTTTATTTCCTGTGATACCTCTCGATTCTAGATCCACAGGTGATCAAGTCCGAGCACAGATCCGAGGGATACCAAACAATCAATATGTAAACAAGCAGGAAAAAACTGAATTAAGATTAAAATAATAATAAACAGAAAGAAATATGAAAATCCTCAAACATTAAATAATAAATTAATATAATTTAAATCCGTACAACTCGGGAATCCACCTAGTGGACCCCTAACTCTAAATCTTTAAATAAATTTACAGAATTAAAATCCAAAATCAAAATAGAAAAGAAACCCTATGTAACCGGAAGAGCGAGTGTCTGTATCTGCATCAACACGAACAAACTCTAAGCCTGGTACTGGCAAATACCTGAAAAATAGGAGTGGGTCAAGCCCACATGCAAGTTGCAATCTATTACAATCCGTACATAAACCCGATACGCAGATACATCCTAGATAGCTCGGCAATATCTACAATAGTCCATATATATATATATATACACACACTATAGGATGCTCACTAGCCTATAACATAGTTTAGCCTGGGTAGAAAGTGACATATAAAACATGCTTTTCAACGGCCAAGTACCTAGACCTACTAGGGAACATTAGCTATATCTAGCTACTCAACCTTTGCAATATACACACCTTAACTGTGATCAGAAGACTCAAGCTCGTATCACGGTACCATAAATATATATATAAATTCTTTCCTAGTGCAGAAAGATAAAACAAATATCCATTATGTCGTTCAACTGTTTTAGTTAACAGGACATGCATCTATGTAGGATTTAACTATTTTAGTTAATCCATTCCTTATGTATGAAAGGGTAGGACTTAGCCTTTTGATCTAATCCATCCCTGATATGTCACCGTCCCATACCGGTACATATAATGCAAATGATCCTTGAATGATGCAACATTTTATGCAGTTCATCAAATCATATCCACGTAATCCAAATAGTTGATATACAAAATTTAAATAGTTCATCAACTTGAAAATTCAGAATCCATCCATATAATTAACGAGACAAAGTTTAATAGTTCATCAGGTTAAGATCCAGTATCCATCCATGTCATTGAAAATTTAATTCATTTAATTAAATTTCAACTAACCCATAGTACAGTCCAGCAGTTGACAATATTAACAATAGTAAGAGTCAATTATAAAGCTGAGAATGACAAACTATAACTCAGAAAATCCACACTACTAACCAATAGTTGCTGAAACATATAGAACAGTTTAACCATTAAAATAACAATCTCAATTTAATTATTGAAACCTAATTTATTAGATCCTTAATTAAAATCCAACCTATGCACAAATAAGGTCCAAAAGATACATAACCCTATTCTATATCTAACATAGATTTCAAAACCATCCTCCAGTCATCTAAGTTGCTAAATTAAATTCACACAATTAGATACTTTACAATCCCCAACAAAGTGCGTCATTACTTAAAACTCCTACACTATGAAAACCCTTAGCATATTAGGATAAATTATGCATTGTGGGTCCTAATATAGCATAATATCATGTTTAGATTCTATGCAACAGTCCGTTAAATTTTTAAAACAAAACTTAGTGCACTAGTCCTTCCTATCCGCTAGCGGCGTACAAAGTCGCTTATTTTTACACTGTTTATTCTATTTGCCCTACGGACAAAAATATAAAATTAGAGGAACTAAAATCCCTTGAAATTACTTTTAGAATCCTCATTCCAGTCCCTGAAACCATTTAGAATTTCAAACATGGCCCAAACAGCACCCAAACAGCTCAAGAATGCATCTAAACGTGACTTAACCAAGGGAGCCTGCTCTAAAATCAAAGAGCAGGTTCTTTCTCACTTAGAGCCAGCTCCCTAACCCCTTGGAGCCGGGTCTTTGAAAGTGGAGACGGCTCCCACAAATCTGGAGCCTTCTCCTCCCACTTTGAGCCTTCTCCACTCCTCTACTTCACCTTCTTCTTCCACGGTGATCTTCAACCTTCTGTTCCCAGTTTTTTTCTAAAGTTTTAGAGTTCAAACAAGGTCTAAATAGCCCTAGAAATTCTTTGAATTCCATTATAAATTGATTTACAGAGGTTTAAATCCAAATCAAAGTAGTCTATACAAAGAAGCAAACAAAGTTATACACAAAACGTAGAACAGATTTCAATTTGATTCATTACGCATAAACACTTGTTTTACAGTTTATTACATCCCTGGAGTCTATTTAGAATGCACAGAACACAAGTTTATAGGAAAGGAATAGACTGAAACTTGCCTCACGATTCCAGTTTGAAACCTTAAGCGTCGTCTCTAAGTTTCAGAATTCTCCAAGTCTGTTTCCCTTCTGCTCTGCTCACAGTTCCCTTCCTCTATTGCTTCTTGGTTCCATCCAGAAGCAACCCCTCTGTTCTTCCTCCAGTCTTCCTCCTTTAGCCTCACAGAAAATCACCCGAGACCCTCTATATTTCTCTCAAGACCAGTCTAGAGCCTCTGTCTTCCTTCTCATAAATATTACGTGAGTAGGATTGTTCCCAACCCTAGCAGACTTAAAAGAAAAATATATATAGACGTCCCAAACCCTAATCTACATAACTCTATATTTACCGGGTTTAATTTAAAACCTAATATAAGTCTGTGTCCATACTATATAAAAAATATAACCCTAATGCTATATCATATACAAGACCAAATAAAACAATTAATTTAGACAACTAAATAATTAAAATTAAACAATTACTTTAAAACAAATACACTATTAAAATTAAACAATTACTTTAAAACAAATAAACAAGTAATTTAGAATCAAGAACAAATACACAATTAATTTAAAATAAAGAAACAATTAAACAATTACGCAAATGAGCACATAAATCACATAATGAAATAAAAGTGCAATAAAATCAAATTTAAATTCCCATTGTATCCTTTTAAAAACTGAGGGTATTACATTTCCCTTTAATCCTTCTCCCTCTCTACTCTCGCCCCCATCCCTCTTAAACCCTTAAACCATCCCACTCTCTCTCCCAATTCCTCCATAATCCTCATTCATTCATCTCACCCATCATCATCTTCCAATCTCCATCCTCATCATCCATCATTCAAGCTTGAGGGGATTGAGTCCTCCACTTTGGGTAAGTGTTTCTACCTTTCATTTTCTTTAAATTTTTGCACTACCAAGGATGGGATTCATGTGCTGAGGGATTGGTGATTGTTAGGTTGTGATTGAATGTCCATTACAGGTTAAAATTTTAGGGTTTTTGCATTTCTAACTTTATTTTTGCTCTCTTCCCAATTTTGTTGCACGCCAGGTGTTTATCGAAATTCTCAAAAAAGTTTTCTTCATTTTAATGGCTCCTAGGGTTATTTCCAAGCATACTCGTTCATCTGAGGGCCCTTCTAATGCTCCTCCGACCTCAAATTGGGCTGAATGGCCAATTAAAACCGAAGCTCGATTCGACATTGCAAATACTTTTGAGAATAATTTCGAGACCACATGGTCTGTCTGCAAATTGAGGGCCCATGGCCTCGCCTTTTATTTCAAACCGCTCGCTCATTCTTACTACCCGTGTGTGGTCCGTCTATTCTATGCCAACATGTTCCACTCATGTGAGGAACCAGACAAACTCAAAACCACCATTGATGGCTATAACTATGAATTTGACTTGGATGACCTTGCCATGGCTATGGCTTGCCCCTTGGTTTCGCCGGTGGATGAGGCGAGCCTCGCCCTTTATGTTGAAGGTCCCGATCAGCTTACCTTAGCGGACATTGTGGGAGAAATTTATCATGGTCAATTCATCAGAAACAGAACCACAACCACCAATAAATCTTTCTTACCATGCCGGCTATGGTTTCTTGATTCGGTCCTGGCCAAGAACATCCTACCCGTGCCAAGCCATTCCGAGTGCAAGGGGGATTTTCTGAAAACCCTCTACTATACTGAAAAGGAGTGTTGGTTTTGTGTCCTACAGCTTGTCTGGGACCAATTGCTAAAAATCTACAATGAATTAATCTTAGTTTGGTCGCGCACCACCACCACCTGGGCATTCCCATTTCCGTACCTTATTACAAGGTTGCTAAAAAATGCGAGGTTCCGAGCTCCCCGTGGTGAGCAGAAAGAGAAAGATGTGTTGAACTTCAACCTTAGGGTATAGAAGTCTAGCACAGCTCAACTTTAGATGTCTTGTCAGGCCTGCATTGGTGACGAGTTGGATTGGGGTGCTCCGGTCCCCCCTATGGCTCCTGCTCCTGATGCCCCCACTTCTCCAGCTGCCCCTTTTGTCCCGCCGCCGGATGTCATGACTTATGCTGACTATCTCACCTTGGATGCTCATCTCAATGCCTTTTTCTTGCACTTTGATGCCATAGAGGGTGCCATCCAGAAGACTCAGGAGAATCAAGAGATTCTGCAGGCTATACTCCAGTCATTGATTGACCGTGCACCTGGCCCAGCTGGAGCTTCCTCCTCTACTCCAATGGTGAAGTGATTTCATGTTTTTGTGATGACCCTGGATTTTTTAACTCAGTGTGTCCTGTGATGACCCGAACCAGATCCAAGATGCTGAAGCAAAAGAAGCAAAATAGCCTCAAGAGATGTACATCATCCCTAGGCACTACGATGACTCCCTATGAAGTCACGGAATTCAAATGAATAAAGTACAGAAGCAAGACAAAGACAAGTCCTTAGAGATGTACGTCATCCCTAGGGCATAAGAATGGACTCTCAAAGAGTTTCGAGACTCAATGGAAATAAAATGTTAAGAAGGGCATGAAAACCCTACAAGAGAAGAGCTAGGGGTAAAATGGTCATTTTACCCCAAGAGGAAGGAATTTAATTTTCAACAAGTCAAATTAGATCTAAAACATCCTAAAACATCCTTTGGTAACTTCACATGAAGTACCAAGGCCAAAGGAAGTGAAATCCCAGATGAACCTTATCCCGGTTCAAACCAAATCCGACACCCTCTCACTAAAACAAGGATATCTTGAGCTATGAGAAAATTCTAAAGCTAAAACTAGTACCATTGGAAAGACAACAAAAAATTAATGAAGTTAGACTCAAGAATCACCTGATTTGGAGTCCGGGTGGAAAAGATATCAAGTCTTGAAGTCGAAGGAAGGGAAACCCTATCCCGGTTCGAACTAAATTCTGACACTATCTTACTAAAACTTGAATATCTTGAGATAAAAGAGGAATCTGAAGCTCTAATTGGTACCATTGGAAATCTCTTTTCGACGCGATCAATTTAGACTTAAGAACGGACCAATTCGGAGTTAAAACGAGTGAGATATGACCCGCTAAAAAAAAAATGTCTGGAGCAGGAACAGTGTTCGCGGGCACCGGCCAAAGACCTGTGGGGGCCCACCAAACACGGCAGATTCTCGCGGGTGCCTACCAGAACACTACGAGGGCCCGCCAAATGAGGCAAAGGGGTGGTCTGGAACCTCAAAAATTGCAGGAACAGTGCTTTTAGCAGCAAAATGAACTTAGAGCGCGGTTTATGAGGTCAAGATGACATTTTTAGGAAACTCTCCCTAAAATCACATTTTCTATATGACAGAGTCAAGAATAGAATTTATTTCCCAAAGAAAATACCCAAAATGCCCTTAAGCAAGATTTTTCAACAAAAAGGGGAAATGAATCCGTAGGAGGCTCAAAACGCAAACGAAAGGATTTTTCCCAAAAACGGTCATGCACACAGACGTAACTTATCTATTTGGACGCGCTACAATGATCCACGGCTTAAAAATACCGCCGATGCAAAATCCGACCCCCTAACGACCAAAATGACAAAAATAGAACTTAGAATGAAAACTCGAAATTCAAAATTAACAAATGACGTCAAATGACCGTTTGGCCCTTGGCCACACTTCATACATGACTAATGAGATCCTACGGAAGAATCAAAATGGAATTCCCACACCCTATGCAAACATGGGGAGGCAATAATTTAACATTTTGCAATAATTTCATAATATTTCACTAAGTCATAAATTACATAGGATACGAAATACATGTCATTGGCCTTCAGCCTCATCTCATACATGTCAAATACATTGTAAAGAGTGTACTCATGTACACATTACATATATGGAGTCAAATATATACATTTTGACATAAAAGACTATAAGTAGCATTCCAAGCCAACCTTTACAAGAGTCAAAAACCTTCAAGTCTAGAATTATCCAAGCATAATGAGAATCTTGAACCTTGATTCCTGTACCTGAAAAATGTCCCCAATACATGGGTGAGTAACATAAAGCTACTCGTAGGAAATGAACATGCATCGACCTAACTTTTTACAATTTTATCACCTTAAGGTGAAACATGTTAAAGGGCCCATGCCACCTAACATCTATGTTAAGGGTGAGACTCAGGGAGCATCTTAAGCTACCCTAGATCATTTCTAGCATAATTCACACCGTCCATGCAATTCAAACAACATAAAAGCATGCTATACAAGGCAACAAGACATAGATTCTCAAAGCCATCAACTTGAAATCTAAAATACGAATCAACTAAGATGGTTCATGCCACCTAGCATCTATATTCCAAATGAGTCTATAAGATCATTCCCAAGCTACATTTGAACATAAGAACACAAATCGCGATATCAATGCAATTTAACCAACATTGGAACTTCCAATACAATGCATAAAGCACGAATTCCCAAAATTAACATCTTAAAACTTAAGATAGAAAATCAAATGTGGAACAACAAGTTACAACATCATCTAGATATCAACTTGGAATTGAAATGCGAAATCAAATAAGGAGGATAATTGGACATCACGCCGGATCAAACCGACACCAAAGTTACTTTAGGGTTACTAGCCCATGGGTAACTGCCCTACATAGAGGGACTATCCCCTGTACTAGAACCACGTCCTAGCCGTAGCCAAACAACGACATCCCCAAGTTTTTCAAATTAACAAGTTGTGCAACAACGTATATATCAACATGTATATACAAGATAACCAACTATCAACCACGCACAACCAAATTTGTAAACACATACAATACATGCTCTAAGTCCACCACTATTATGGCATGGAAGATGTCAAAAATAAAGTGTGCAACTCATTGCACAAGACAAGAATATATTCCATAAAGAAAACATGATCTTATGAATATAAATATAACAATAATGTTACTCAATGCTCCAAATATAACCAAGTTAATATACAACAAGTCTAAGTCCATAATCCTAATATAGAAGCAACTTCTAAAACATGCTTGAATCCATGGAACAATAGGATATAGTTTAATTAAATGAAAATAATTAAACTCTCTAGATTTCAATTCATTTCCAAATGGCCTCAAAATAATATATGTTAAAAGACATATCATGGTCGTTACATATATCAAATCAAAAGTGCAAAATGGGTAAGATACCATCATGTAGAATTTAATTAATCCTAAATTAATTAAATCTCTAATTTTCAAAAGTCACTCAAATGTTCCCAAATAAATATATAAGAAGCACCAGTCATACCACATATCAAGTCCAAAATGGGATACAAGCAATACACAATTTACTAGAATTTAAATCAATTTAAATTCATTAAATCTCTAGATTTGAAAACCTATTCAAATCATTCCAAATTAACATACAACAAAGATCAAGTCATGGCCATGCCATATACCAAGTCAAAAGTGAGTTTTAAGCAAACTACCATTAATTATAATTTCTCAAATTAATACAACACAAGCATACAAGTCATATAAGCATAAAAAACATGTAAGATAATAAACACATAACCCTATAAAATCCCCTACCTCACTAGAGAAGTGTCTCTCTAGAATCTAAGGCAAAATCAACACAAAATGGTAAACCCTTCTAGGGTTATGAAGAGGAGGATAAGGAGAACAAAAAGTATTCTAAGTTTCATGGTCTAAGGTGAGTAGAAAGCCATTAAAAATCAAGGTCAAGGCCAAGGGTTTCAAGCTCCATCCATGGAGGCTAGGGTTTGTGATGAGAAAGAAATGACATAAGGTGAAAAATAGGTGAGTGGAGGAAATAGAAATCCTCTACTCACTATGTGTTCCTACACCATGGTCAACACACACAACTATAGTCAATTACACAAAAACCTCTCCTTAAAACCATTATCCCAAAGTGTCCCAAAAGTAATTTGCAAGACTAAATTGTGAGCCTACACTTATCACAAATCCAAGGCTCCATCCTAGGCTTAATCTCAAGCCTGCACTTGTCAACCATCTAAGCCAACAAGTGCACCAATCCTAAGCCAACAAGTGCTTGAATCTCCACCCTCCACATGTCATCATCCAAGGCATCAAAGTGTTTCCACACAAATGTCAACAAGTGGACCAATGAGAGTGTGACACTTGTCACACTTTCCGAAAATTGCAAAAAGGTCCTTTCTGAAAATATCTTCCAAATTAAATTACAAAATGGTACCTAAGACGAAAAATAATTACTTTACAGTAATTACACAAAACCCCAAAAGTTTTAAAAATTACAAAAAGGTTATGCACTTATACCCTTTACAAGAAAAGTAAACACTTAGCATGTTTTTCTACAAAAGTGAAAATAAACATAGCATGGAATTTAAATATCGTGGATGCATGCAAAACCGGAATGAAATCCGAACTCGAAAAGTAGGGTTATGCCAACAAAGTGACAACCGAGAAAAAGACGAAAGGTGAATAGTACTGAAAAATGAAAATGAGGAAATGACTCGGTCCTCACAAGAAAGTTGTTAATCCAAAGGAAAGAGTCTTGGAAACCATTCCCGAGCACTCGAGACAATACCAAGAGACGAAAAACCAAACTCAGAAAAGGAAAAACGACGAAAAAAAAATATCCGTAAAATCTGAGAAAAGAAAAGGAAGGAAAATGACCGGGTCGTTACAGTTTTTCTTCTTATTTCCCTTTTTAGTAGTACTTTTTAGACTTATTTTGGGCTGCGTTTGGCATTTGCTTTTCAGTTTTTCTTTGGCACTTATAACTGCATCACTTTTGCTACTTTGCATAGCTTATAGATTTTAGTCAAATAAATTACAGTTATTTTCATTGAATTTGGATTCATATGATTCTTGCCTTGTATAGATATCTTTTGACAGGTTTTTGAAACCAAGTTTGGGGGTATGCTCTTGGAATTTACAAGCTGGCCTATATTTGCACCGCCACTCTAATCCTATCAACTTGGTACTATTGTTCCTTTCCCCCTTTGTTCATTCTCTTTGCTTGTCCTTTGTTTTCTCACATTGGGGACAATGTAACATTCAAGTTTGGGGGTGCATGTGCATGCTATTACATTTTTGGTGCATGAGCATGTTATTGCAGTTTTGATATTTTTTGCTCATTTGATATTTTTGCTCATTTTTTATGCTCATAAGTTAATAAAATCATATTGTTTAAAGAGAACTTTTTGAAGGTTGAAGCATGTGCTTAATACTTTGTGTATAGAAGTCAAGACAAATTTTTTGAAAATAAAGAAACTTTTGAATTAAACATGTTGATTCATAATCAGTTTGTATAAAAACTTCAATTAAATTTTCGTTGGATTTCATACTCTGTTATGCTTCACATTGCACATTTGCACACCAGAAACCTAATTGCGAGGTATGCAACCCAAATTGACCCTGATCAGGACTCAGTGATCTGAATTGATGACCTTAATGAATGGATATCCTTGGCATAAGTTACAAAAAAAAAAAAATAAATAAAAAATTTAATCGATGACCAGTCGAAGTTCGTAGCCTTTCCAACTCGAGTTATTAAGCCCTAGGAATGTTTCTACATTTAGCACCCTAAAGTCATCTGGCTTGGGAGTTGTTGGTCTAACACTTGCTACATGGGTTGGTTAGAAAGCTTAAAGAACTTAGACATTGCACGGTTGTTCAAAAATAAATAAAAATGGTTCATTAAAATTCGTAGCCTTTCCAATTCGAGTTATTAAGCCCTAGGAGTGTATTTACACTTAGCGCCCTAAAGCCATCTAGCTTGGGAGTTGTTGGCCCAACACTTGCTACAAGGGTTGGTTAGAAAGCTTAATGAATTCTCAACATTGTACGACCATAGTAGGTGATCTTTTGAGTTGATCAATAAAATTGTTAATAAGCAACAAAAGTTGTTCAGTTAATAAAGTTATGGCTTGGAGACCTCATTTAGAAGGAGATTTAAGGATGTGAAAAATGTGTTCTTGAGATTGGAAAAAAAAGGGTAAAAGCCACATATTAGGAAGCCAGCTCACTTTCACTAAAGTCAGGGTTCATGCTATTCAAGAGATGACAATTGAAGTGTTTATATAGACATTGATGATTGATGCATTTAAGTTGAACTTATTTTGTTATTTTATGTTAAGGCTTCATATATGCAAGGTAGTCGGCCTAATGTCTATCTTCAAAATTTTCTGTGTACCAAATCATAGTTGAGCTTCGTCGACATTTTTGTTTCATGATTGATGCATGTGTTAGTATTTCATTGGTCATCATTTGCATTAGCTCTTTGTCTTGTTTTGCTAAGGGACAAGCAAAATGTAAGTTTGGGGGTATGATAAGCGCCGAATATAACATATTCAAGCGCCCTTTCTTGCATTAGTTAAGTTCATTATTAGAGGATATTGTACAATTTTAATTCAGTTGTGTATTTCTTTCTGAATTTAAGTATTTTTCCCGAGAATGATCAAAGAAGTGGTTCTGACAACTTTCTGCTGAAGTACGTGCGCCGTGTCGGGGAGTCATCTTCGGGACCTAACCTCTTCAATCGCCGTTTTTGTGAAGTTCGTGGCTTAGAGTTCATAGTGGAAGTGTGTCTTCGCTCCAGTCTGAAGAAGCTTACATAAAAATTAAGCTTAGAGGAAGTGCAGCTACAAGGCCCAGTGGGCGCCCGCTGCGCCACCGCGGGCGACCGCTAATCCCCCTCACTCTTTGCCAACTTTCGCGAGCCCTTGATCAGCGCCCGCGGGAGCCCCCGTGAGCCACCACGGGTGCCCGCCGCACCATCGCGGGCGTCCGCCGCACCATAGCGGGTGCCCGCCAAACACGCCAGTGCCATCTTCGATTTTACAAGCCCCCGCGGGCACCTGCCAATCTGCAGTAGGTAGTTCAACTGCCCTTTTATTTCAGCATCTTGGTCCCCTTATCTTTCTTTTGTGTGGTCTAGCTTCATGTAGAGGGGAGAGCTCGAGATTTTGGGTATAGGGAGTTGGTTTTGAGTGTATATAGAGAGTGGAAGCTTATGATTTTGAATATATCTCACATTTGGCTAAGTTCTAGAAAGAGAAAGAGTGAGTTTAGAGGGTCTTGGGTGTTCTTGAGCTTAAGGTGTGAAAATGGAGAAGGATTCTTCATCTTCTCCTTCATTCTTTGTCTTCATGGGTAACTAACTCCTTATCGAGGGAGGTGATAAAGCCCCGTTTTGTAAGCATTGCTATGTTTTGATTTATATTTGGGGTATAATGTATATATGTAACTTTTCCATGAACTAGAGCACTTCATATGATGTAATGAATTTCATTATCAATAAATGATCATTTTGAGCCAAATATCTTGTCTAAGATTATTTTTCTCTCATGATTATATTGCTACATTTTCATAGTGACAATAGAGATGAGTTCATGGAAGTGATTTTATTGGCATGATATTTAGGAATTTTGATAATCTATTGCTTAAGGCTTTCCTTTGATAGATTTTTCTTGATTTCTATTTCATGTGCTTTTATTATGAAATTAAGGGTTTGATAATCTATGGCTTGGTGATCATGTTTAAGGTTGCATCATAGTTTAGGTAACCAAAACATGTAATGCTTTGATAGATTATTCTTGTATCTTGATTTTATATATTTCTTGAAGGTAATGTATCAATGTTGTGTTGTTGCATTCCACGGTTATATATATATATATTTCCCCAAGTAAATCATTTACTAGCATACTTATTAATGGGTAGCGGATTCACTTCCCTAGTCCCTTTTTAAGTGTCTTTGCCTCTTTACTTCTTAGCACTAATGTTTTATGCACTTTTCAATTCATAATCTTAGTGACAATCCAACAAATCCTCTATAACCTCCTTTATCATTCTAAAAATGACTCTAGACACCTAAGTTGTCATAAACTAGCAGTCCCAGTGGTTCGACTTACCCGACCAATAGCCCTATTTTACAATGATTTGTGCTATTACAAAGGTTGATGTATAATTGACAACAGATCAAACCACTGAATTTCTCGCGCCTAAAAGTGGAGGGCCTAAACTCTAGGTTAATAATTAAACTAGTTAAAAGAAAAAAAAGTTACAAAAGCAATAAAAAAAAGTGAGGACTTCTCCCAAAAGGTGAGAAGTGGGAAATGATTAGATAGAGGTTATTTTGATTTGTAGCCTAGTTGATTTGAGCTTGTTAGTCCTTATGGGTGTTTGAACGCCTAATGCCCTAAAGTCGTCTGGTTTGGGAGTCATTAACCTAACGCTCGACCTCATGGATCACTAGAAAGCTTAATAGATCAACACATTGCCCTATGTTTCCATCTTTGATCCTTAAAAAAAATATTCAAAAAAAAAAAAAAAATTCGAGTGAAAAGAATAAGCGCACCAAGATCAATGAAGCTTTAATAAAAGGTCAACTCTTTGTCTTGATGATCGGTACTAGATTTGTGTGCTAGTTTGAAGGTAAGGATGTGATTATTTCTCTAGTTGGCTTAGATGGCAACATATTTGATGCCGGTCCACTAAAAAAGGATTCTAGTGTTGTTTTGATTTGCACGATCATTTTCTCGATGTGTGGAGGACCATACTTGCTTGCCTGATGTTGAGATTTTGGGAGATTGCTTGGAAAGGGTTGAAAAATTGCATATTTGATGTAGTTTTCTCCCAATGCTTGTTTACAATATTGGTGTCTCTTTCATGAGAATGAGCTTAATGTTTGTGGGTATCATTTTTGGAAACCCTCACGAGACTTCACTCGTCCACTAGGGGTAACCTATGGGTTTAAAAGGCTTGTTGCATATGTTAAATGTAAAAGTGGCGTTATCCACTTGTTGTTTTCTAGTTCATAGTTGTATAGTTGTTCATTTCATTACTTTACTTTGTAGTTCATTGCTAGGGACTAGCAATATTTAAGTTTGGGGGTGTGATGAGCGATGAAAAGTGCGCACTTAAACCTCTTAAGCTTAGGCATTCTAGGACCTTTATTTATCTTACTTTCCCATTTTAAACTAATTTTGTGTTATTGCCCTTTTTAGGTGTTTATTCCCAAAATAAGCTAATTCAGCCAAATAAGAGCTTAAAAGAAGCTAACTCAAGCTGGATGGAAGAAATGAGCAAAGTGGAAGCAGATTGAAGCAAAGTATGGAAATTCAGCAGGTTCGATCGATCACAAGGATACTTCGATTGATCGAAAGTTTATCAATCTAGACTCTCTAAGATGGATCCAAGCTCTTTTGTCCTTATCCAAAGATCCCACAAAGTTCGATCAATCTAACAATTCTCTGATCGATCGAAAAGATTCCATCTTATCCTGTTGTACCACCCCACCTACCACTTTTGTCTCTTTCCCCAAAATATCTTAGATCTGTCCGTATCCAAAAAGGCGCCGCCATGGGAAGATCGATCCAGCCAAAGTTTGATAGATCTCAGCCATGTTCGATCGATCTCACCACAAGTTCGATTGATCGAACCCTCTCAAATCCGAAAAAAATATATTTCTAGCTCATTAAAAGTTGTCTCATTGTGCAATCATTAGCGGAATATTGATGTGCGAGCCCAGACTATTGGGTGTGATATTTTAACCTACCTGTATAAGGAATATGAGTCACTTTTACATATATGCTTAGAGACATATTTTTTGGTACATAGTTTTTAGAGACAATTCTTAGAGAGGAAAAAAAGAGAAGAGGAGGCTAGAGACATTCTTGAGAGGTTTTCCATCTACTTCAAGAAGATGAGCATTTCTATCATAGAGATAGCCTTTGAGGGTTGGAGGACACCATCCCTGAGTGGTTAGACATTCTCTTGGGGCTAGAGTTAGCCCTAAGCATGCTTTCTTTGTCTTAATTCATATATTTTTGAGGGGATTTGTGTTGTAATACATGTTTTGACATATTTATATACATAGATCTTGTTTATTCAATAATTTGTATGGTTTAATTCTTCTAAGTGACCATTTCATTCTATCCATATGTCTATGTATGCTAGAATAGATTTTCATGTGTTTATCTCTATTTCTTGTGTTGTTGATGCATGTCTATGTGTATTAATGCTATAGATCAAGAGATTATCAAGACATAGTGCTTAATATAATGCTCTTGTGGTTTATTTGATGGTTCATACTCATTTTTTAATGGATTGTGCCTCTCCCTTAGTCTAATTAGTTTAATTTTCATGTCATTAGCTTAGAGGTAGTGTAGTTACCTTAATTGTTAAATGGGAGGACAATCTATGCTTGTTGTTTGATGTTCTATACTTATAAATGCAAGTAGTATATTTCTCTAATTTTATGATGTGTTTGGATTATGAGCTTAAAGAAGGATTAATGGCTTACTTTGATATATTGTGCTATTTATTGTGTTGTCTGGACAATATACACTTAAATAGTCATCCATGCTTGTTGAAACAACCACACACACTCACTTTTGTTGCAACATATGTCTTCCCCTCAGTAATTGTGAATTGAGTATAGAGAAAAGTGATGCTTAGTGGTGATCTGTAACGACCCAGACCTAGAAACCCGAACCGTTAGCCGGGTCCTTACTCGAACCCGAGGTTATCTACGTCAAACACATCATTTCTAGCGTCAAACATCATCATAAGGATCATCATTGAGTTTTCATAAGGCTCAAAACAATTCCCCACGAGTTGAGAGAGAATAACAAGAAGGAACAACAAAATAACCAAAACAGGCGCACTCCGGTTGACCGAAGTGGAGCTTCGGTAGGCCAAAGCAGACCCTCAAGAACCGGTCAACCAAAACCCTCCATCGGTCGACCGAAATGAGAGATCCCGAGAGTATGAAGATGGTTCGGTCGACCTAACCCCATTTCGGTCGACCGAAACAGGAGATCCTGAGAGCACCCATCTAGTTCGGTCGACTGATACACCATTTCGGTCTACCGAAATAGCTCCCTCGAGCCCTGAAGCTAGAACTTGACATTCTGCCTTATGAAAATGAAAGGGGATCTGAAATAGAGACTTTACAATGATTCAAACTTGAATTAAATCAATAGATATGAGTTACTTAACGATCATAGACTAGAGTACTAACACGTGATCAAGTAAAACATCATTTAAATCAGTTACATGATTTTTAAACTTAAGCTTTACATCATGAACAATTCACATCAAAATAGAGCTATGACTCATAGTTAAATTTCCAAGGCTTTACTAAACACTATCATTATACGTTGAAGTGCTAATTTACAAAATGAAGGCCCAAGTCTACAAAATGTGCTTAAACACACTCCAAGTTTCCTTATCATGCTTGTGGAGCAATGTCCTTCGCCACTTCCTCCCCGAGACTTGAAAAATGTTAAATATGATGGGATGAGTAATTTACTCAGTAGGTGGTACCTAAGACACACCTCTTGTGTCCTCGTGAGTCTAAACAAAGAATGGAATAATAGGGATCGGGATCACAATATGTTGGGAATGTACAACCTCATATCAAATCTCAATATAAATGATATAATGCAATGAAATGTAATGTTTGCTGATGTCACTCCCTATTTTCACATTCAAATCCTTCCATTCATTCACTTTTCAAATTGTTAATGTAACCCCCTTTGGTACCCCCTCAGTGCCAAGAGAAGGATTGACTATTGTCCCTGATCGTTGGTACCCCCGCAGCGTTATTTAGGGCCTAGATAGCTCAACCACGCTAGGGCAATCTCCCTAGTTCCCTCTAGGTTACATTAACCTACCAGCCCTTTGGTGACTCTGCAATGACCGGGTTTTCTAAAAACTAATTCATCAAAAACATTTCCCCACAATTCCCCTTTTTCATTTCAAAACAATTTCTCCCATTTCATGCCCAATGCCAGTGCATGGATGCATCAATGCCATGTACGTGTTCATCATCCCATAAACTAGTTCGAATTTAATCAACAAGGCATAATTCACAAGGATTTCCAAGGAGATCACAACATACTTTTATACAACAAAAATCTAGCATGATGAACATATAAAAATCAACACTTAGGCATGCTCTTCACACAGCTCATTTAATACACATAATTACACAATTAACATATATATATACACAACAACCAACAATTCACTAAACTCTAAGCAATTTAGTCATGCTAAACAATAATTTAAGAGGAGTTAACTCACTAAAGCACAAGATTGCATGGATTAAGAACCCCTACCTCTAAATTGAGCAAAATCCTTGAAATGGGTCTCCAAATTCGAATGCACAAGGAAGCACCAAAATTGAAATTGTTGGTACTAACGCGTAGAGCTCGTCATGGGCTTCGTTTTGCCGCAAACGGCTTCCAAAAACCCCAAGTAATGAAGAAGTAATCAAGCTTCAAAGATTTGAAGTAAAGAAAAAAGAAAAAAAGAAGTTTGAGAGAATAAGAGAGAAACTAGCAGAGACAGAGAAAAATGAGAGACCAAAAATGGTTTCTAGCCACATATATACACTAGTGGTAGGTCCCGCCACCTCTTTTTATTTTCTCTTTTTCTTTATACTTACATTTACACCTTATACACATATAAATGTACATTTACCATGCGATTACTAAATAAAATATTTATGATACAAATGGACCCAACTAAAATCCCACACGCATAATGTGAAAAGGCGAAAATACCCCTACATCAATGCATTTCCAGAAAATGAAAAATGCTGAAAATTGGAAACATCACATGATCTCTAAGGTCCAAAACCTCTGTTGACCTTGAATCTAAGGCTTTTGATGATCATAATTCATTAATGATGTTCTTTGTGTACTAATATCTACTTTGAGCAAATTACAAATTAAAAGCACTCATCAACACAAGTCAGTACACATTTAATCTCAAAAGAGAAAGCACGGTCAAGACATGACAAGGAGGATTTAAGATTCAAAGAAGTTATCTAGATGTTATCAATGGGGATGGTGAGCTACTTAGGAATCTTTGTTAAAGTTTATATGAACACTTTGAAGCTCATAATTCTCAAATCATGCATAATCAACTCACTCATAATCCCTATAGACCAAAAGACCAAAGGACCAAACTTGTCATATCATCATAACAAGTTTCTTAAAACATAAACCAATTCGGTCGACCGAATTAGAAGAGCACATTAAATCAGTCAACCGATATAAATAGAGACTTTGGATCAAAACCCATAAGCTATTTCAATCTACCAAACCTTAGGATCTTGCTAAATCGGTCGGCCGAACCTAAGCTATTTCAATTTATTCATACACACTCTAGAGTGAGCTATATCTTGTACTTCAGATCTAAGAGAGATCATATTGTACTTCTTCAATCCTATTCAAAACTTGTAAGGGCTGGTGTGGCCTAAGAAAGACTAAGAGAAGTTATTTTTCTTAGCACCTAGAAGCAAGGAAGAGCTTCTTCTAAAAGGTTTGCTCTCCACCCGTAAGGAGAAGCCATAGTGAATTGGGAAGTCTCAAGAGGGGTGTTGAGCCGAGGAGTAGAAGTTTCTGAACCTCACTAAAAATCGCTAAGTATATGTTTACAATTTCTATCTCTATCTCTTACTTTTATTGTTTTATATCTTGTTTGATAAATAGTTTCTTTTAAGCTATAAAATTTAGTTTGCTTTCTTTAATATTTGTCAAGTAAGTTAAGTCTTGTTACAGTTAATGAGTTAAAATAAAAAATTGACCATAGTTTGCATAGACTCTATTCACCCCCCCCCCCTCTAGAGTCTATACTTGGGCAACAATTGGTATCAGAGCTAGAACTCTATTGAAAAAGCTTAAGTGTATTAGAGAACGATTATGACAAACTTAAATGATTATCTTCATTAAGAAGGCCAATCTAATACTAAACCTCCTTGGTTCGATGGAACAAACTACGGTTATTGGAAAAACAGAATGATAGACTTTCTTTAATCCGTAGACTATCAAATTTGGCTAGTTATAGTTAATGGACCTTTTGTTCCAATGAAAATTGTTTACACCGGAATAATCCCTAAAACTGAAGCTGAATGGGACACCGAGGATTATAGACTTATCTCTTTAAATGCTAAAGCCAAAGTTAGTCTAAATTGTGCTATAAGTCTGAATGAATATAATAGAGTCTTTATATGCAGCACATCTAAAGAAATCTGGGATAAACTTTAGGTTACTTATGAAAAAATTCACAAGTCAAGGAATCCAAAATTGGCATTCTTATACATCAATATGAATTGTTTCATATGAATGAAAATAAGTCTATTAGTGCAATGTTTGTGAGATTTACTAACATTATTAACAGGTTGAAGCATCTTGGCAGAACTATGACTAACTCTGATCTTGCAAGGAAAATTCTAAGAAGCTTACCTGAGAAATGGGATGCAAAAGCAACGGCAATTAAGGAAGCTCACAATCTCAACACACTTGAGTTAGATGAACTTCTCGGCTCTCTTCTCACATGGGAGATCACTATAAGAGATAGAGAAGGAGATTATCATCGGAAGAAAGAAATTGCTCTCAAAGTCTCTCAAATAGAAAAGGAAGTTACTGGTAACGAAAGTGAAGATGATGACTTGGCTCTTATCACTCAATCCTTCAAAAGATTTCTTCATAGGAAGAAATTCAACAAGGAAGGTTCAAAAAAGGTGAATCATCTAATGAACAGAGCAAACGAGACACCTCTACCTATTTTTATTGTGGAAAGTCGGGACACTTCAAAGCTGATTGTCATGTTTACAAAGAAGAAAAGAAAAAGAGAAGAGCAATGCAAGCCACTTAGGAAGATAATGACTCAAATGGTTCCGAAAGCGATAATGAAAAGGCAATACTCTGTCTCATGGCAAATAGGGATGAGGTAAACTCCAATTATGATTCTTCCTCTGAATGGGAAATGTCATATAATGATTTAGTTGATGCATATAATGGATTACTTGATGGTTTTAAAGAATTGCATGATGAACTAGGAAAAATAGTCAAAAAATGTGCCTCTCAAAGAAGAGAAAAACTTATCATTGAAAGCAAATTTCAAACTCTTCTAAATGAAAATGAGGGCTTGAAAAAGGAATACACTTTGCTCAAAGAAATAGGATCACCTGAACTCATCTCCGAAAATGCTTCCTTGAAGTTAATCATTGAAGACCAAATTGATGGTCTAACAAAGTTTACTCAAGGCACCAAAAATCTAGAACTCATGCCAGGTGCTCAAAGAAGTGTCTTTTATAAAAATGGATTAGGATATGACCCTTTTGACAAGAAGGCATGCTTATTGAAAAAGAGAAAGTCTTTGGCTAACTACTTTGTTAAAAGTAAGAACAAAAATTCTAGATGCAATTATTATAAAAGGAAAGGTCATCTTATTCAAGAATGTTCAAAGAGAAAGCCTAAGTTCATAAAGAAGTGGGTTCTTAAAGGAACATATGTGCTCTTAGCTAACTCCCATGGATCCAACAAGATTTGGGTACTAAGTGAAAAAACTTGAAATCTCTTTTGTAGGATGGTTTCAAAATCTCCACATCTTCCAAGGACAAATGGTTTCTAGATAGCGGATGTTCAAGACACATGACGGGTGACTACACAAATTTCTCCTCTTTAGAAGCACACAAAGGAGGAAGCATAACATTTGGAGACAACTCTAAAGGCAAGGTAATTGGCATTGGGATCATAGATATTTCTCCTTCTTTATCAATTGAACATATCTTACTTGTTGAAGGTTTAAAGCATAATCTATTTAGTGTTAGTCAACTTTGTGATAATAGATTTGATGTAATTTTTAAATTGGATAAATGCATTGTTAAAAGAAATGAATCTCAAATATTTTGTGCTCCTAGACATGGTAATGTATACACCTTACTCTTAGGTGAACTTCAAGAACAAGATGTTAAGTGTTTCATGTCATCTAATGAACATAGTTGGTTGTGGCATAGGAGGTTAGGTCATGCTAGCATGGATTTAATCTCAAGATTGTCTAAAAATGAACTTGTCAAAGGTCTCCCCAACACAAAATTTTCAAAAGACAAACCGTGGAGTGCTTGCCAAATTGGTAAGCAAATTAAGTCCTCCTTCAAAAGGAAAAAGGATATAACCACTTCAAAACCACTTGAATTGATTCACATGGATCTTTTTGGTCTGGAGAAAATTGCTAGTCTTGGTGGTAAACTATATGCCTTTGTAATCGTAGATGACTACTCTAGATTCACTTGGGTATTCTTCCTTGCACGCAAAAATGAGGCTCATTCAATTCTTTCAAAATTTTGCAAAAGAGTCAAAAATGAAAAGGAATGTAAAATTAAAACCATTAGAAGTGATAGGGGTAGAGAGTTTGACAATCAAGACGTTGAAAGATTTTGCGATGAAAATGGCTACAATCACAATCTTTCGGCACCTAGGACTCCCCAACAAAACGGTGTTGTTGAAAGGAAAAATTGATCTCTTCAAGAAATGGCTAGAACCATGCTAAATGAGCACAATTCACCTAGATCTCTATGGGCCGAAGCCGTAAATACCTTATGCTATGTTATAAATAGAGTTCTTATTAAAAAGATTCTTAATAAAACACCCTCTGAGTTATGGAACAAAACAAAACCTAATATAGGCTATTTCAAAGTTTTTGGGTGCAAATGCTTTGTCCTCAATGACAAGGATAATCTAGGAAAGTTTGATGCTAAATCCGATGAAGGCATTTTTCTTGGATATTCCTCTAGAAGTAAAGCATATAGAGTTTATAACAAGAGGACCTTAGTTGTGGTTGAATCCATACATGTTGTGTTTAATGAATCCCCAACCTCTCCCACAAAAAGTGTGATGGACAATGATGAAGAAGTTGAACTTGAAAAGGGTACCAATGAACTTAATACAAATAGGTGCCCTATAGAGCTTGAGAAAAGTATCAATGATCTCAACATAAATGAGTCTCCTATTGATATCTATCAAATTTCTAACTCAAGTGATGATACCTCTCAACATAAAACTACTCCAAATGAATGGAAGTTAGTTCATAACCATCCCATTGACCAAGTTATTGGTGATCCATCCAAAGGTGTCTGTACACGGTCTCAATTAAGAAATATATGCAATTTTGTGGCATTTGTTTCTCAATTTGAACCTAAAAATATACATGAGGCTGAAAATGATGAATCTTGGCTCTTGGCAATGCAAGAAGAACTCATTCAATTCAAAAGAAACAAGGTTTGGCATCTTGTCCCAAGGCCTCAAAATAAAACAATTATTGGTACGAAATGGGTTTTTAGAAACAAAAAGGATGAGTCGGGAACTATTGTTAGGAACAAGGCTAGACTTGTTGCAAAAGGGTATAACCAAGAAGAAGGGATAGATTATGAAGAGACTTTTGCTCCCGTTGCTAGATTTGAGGCTATAAGAATGTTACTTGCATTTGCATCTCACAAAAATTTTAAATTATTTCAAATGGATGTAAAAAGCGCCTTTTTAAATGGTTTTATAGATGAAGAAGTATTTGTAGAACAACCACCGGGCTTTGAAAGCTATGACAATCCAAACCATGTTTATAAATTGACCAAAGCTTTATATGGTTTGAAACAAGCCCCTAGAGCTTGGTACGAAAGACTTAGTGGGTTTCTACTTTCAAATGGTTTTAGTAGAGGAAAAATTGATAATACATTGTTTACCAAAACCATTGGTGGCAATTTGCTGATCATTCAAATTTATGTTGATGACATCATTTTTGGATCAACAAATGACTCTCTAAGTAAAGAGTTTGCTACCGCCATGCAAACAAGTTTGAAATAAGCATGATAGGCGAACTCAACTTCTTCTTAGGCTTGCAAATCAAACAAACACTTGATGGAATTTTCATTTCCCAATCAAAGTATACAAAAGATTTGCTAAAGAAATTTGGCTCGGATGACGCCAAACATACTTAAACTCCTATGAGTCCTTCCTTAAAGCTTGATAAGGATGAGAAGGGCAAGGATTGATAAGCGCTGAAAAGTGCGTATTTAAACTCCTTAAGCTTAGGTATTCTAGAACCTTTATCTATCTTATTTTACCATTTTGTATTGATTTCGTGTTATTTCCATTTTTAGGTACTTATCCCTAAAATAAGCTAACTCAGCCAAATAAGAGCATAATTGAAGCAATCCTGGGATGAATCAAAGAAAGGAGAAAAATAGAGCAAAAGGAAGCAAATGGTGGAATTTTAGCAACTTCGATCGATCTCAACAAAAGTTCGATCGATCCAACTTTCATCAATCTCAGCACTTCAAGATAGATCTGAGCCATGTTTATCCCTGTTCAAAGATCTCAAAAGTTTGATCGATCCAACTTCCTTCTTTGATCAATCGAACATTCTTGTCCTTATCCAAATGATTGCTCTTATCCAGTTGTGCCACCCTACCAACCACTTTTGTCCTTTTCCCAAAAATATCTTCAAAATATCTCAGATTTGTTTTTATCCAAAAAAGCACCGCCATTGAGGATCGATCCAACTTCAGTTCGATAGATCTCAACCATGTTTGATCAATCCAAGTCCAAGGTTCGATCGATCGAACTTCCTCCAGTGCGAAAAATTTAAATTTCCAGCTCACAAAAAGTTATCCCTTATCCAATCATTGGGGAATATTTGCTGTATAACCCCAGCTCATTTTGGGTGTTATTTGACCTACCTATATAAGGATAAGGATTACATTTTGTAGAAAGGGGAGAACATCATATTGTATCACATCATATCATATCATACTTAGAGAACTCTTAGGGAGAAAGCAAAGAAGATAAGGAGGCTAGAGACACCATTGGAGACTCTTCATCAACTAAGGAGCAGATTTCTTTTATGGAGCTTGCCCTTGAGGGTTGGAGGACATCATCCATGAGTGGCTAGACATCCTCTTGGGGCTAGAGTTAGCCCTAAGCATGTTTTCTACTTCTTGATTTATGTATTTTTTAGGGGATTTGTATTGTGATTCATGTCTTGACACTTTTATATATATATATCTTATTTATTCAATGATTTATGAGGTTTAATGCCTCCAATTGATCATTTCATTCTATCCATATGTCTATGTATGCTAGAATAGATGTTCATGTGTTTGTCTCTATTTCTTGTGTTATTGATGCATGTCAATGTGTGTTAATGCTATAGGTCTAGAGACTGTCAAGACATAGTGCTTAATGTCATGTTCTTGTGGTTTATTTGATGGTTCATACTCATTTGCTTGATGGATTGTGCCTCTCCCTTAGTTAATTAGTTTAATTTCATGCCATCAGCTTTGTTGTAATGTAGTTGTTAAATGGGAGGACAATCTATGCTTGTTGTTGATGTTCTATACTTATGAAAAGCAAGTAACATGTATCTCTAACCTTGTGATGTGTTTGGATTGTGAGCTTAAAGAAAGGATTAATGGCTTAATTTGATATGTTGTGCTATCCACCAAGTTGTTTAGACAATATATGCTTAATTTGTCATCCATGCTTGTTGAAACAACCACACACACACTCTATATTGCAATACATGTTCTTCCCCTCATTAATCATTCATTAAAGGTGTAGAAAAGCTATGCTTAGTGGTGATCTCTAAACCCCAAGATCTCTCTCTCTCTTTTATTCTCTCTATTGCATTATTGCTTACTTTAGTTTAATTTGCATCTAGTTTAATTCAACCAACTGATCGGTTGGTCAATTAAACATCAACCTTCGCAATAGCACGAATCATTGTAAAATAGGGCTATTGGTCGGGTAAGTCGAACCACAGGGACTGCGCTAGTCTAATACAACCTAAATGTCTAGAATCATTCTTAGAATGATGAAGGGTTTATAGAGGTTTTGTTGGATGTCACTTAAGCTAGGAAATTAAAAGTGCATAAAACAATAAATTGCAAGAATTCAAGGGAGTGAAGTACAAGTAAAGAAGGCTAGGGAAATGAATCCACCTCCATCCCTATACACATGCTAGGTTAAGATTAATTTAAGGGAAAAACAACATATATGATAGTCATGATACATAACAATACTAGGTTGCTATAATATCCTTAAGAAGTTCATTTAAATAGAAAGGCAAGAATAAACCATCAAAGGTTCACATGATCAACTACCTAAACTAAAATGTAGCTTAGAACATGCTTACTAAGCCAAGGATTATCAAGCCCTAATTTAAATGGTGAATGCACATAAAGCTAAGAATCAAGTATAGCCCATCAAAGGGAAACCCTAAGCCATGAACTATCTAGGTTCTCCAACTCCATGCCATTAAAACCATTCCATGATCTAACTTCCATTGTCACCATGGAAGTGCAAGCAATATGATTAAGAAAAGCAACCATCCAAGACAAGATGAATAACTCACAATAATCATTTAAAACATTCAACATTCATTACAACAAAAATGAGGCTCTTGATCATGGAAAGACTATCAAAAATACATTGTAATCCCCAAAAATAAACTATACTAACACATGCTTACAAGGGAGGGGTTTCATCACCTCCCTAGATGAGGTTTAGTTGCCCATTGGTGAGCTAGAAGAAGGAAGAAGCTTGAAGACCTCCTCCATTTTCGTGCTCCCTTCTTCAAGCTTGAAGAACTCTATCCCTTTGCTCTCTTCTCTCTCTTCTTAGCTTGTAGAATATGGGATAATGATATGTGTGGCCTTCCTTGCCTTATCTACCACCAAAAGGTCACCAACCAACATCTCCAACCACTTCATTAAAGAGGAAAGCAAAGTGAAGAAACCAAGGTGCAAGTGGGCTGAAATGAGCCATTTCCGAAGGGCATTCTGCCCAAAATTCGAGCACTCTAAGCAAGGCCTCGAGCACTCGAATTTAGTGTAAAAATGCCCATGCTTCACTTGCTCCGCCCAGACCTACTTTGGTTAAACAGCCATAACTTTGCACTCCGAACTCCGAATGATGAACCGTTTGAAGATTTAGAAAGCTAATTCAGAGCTCTAAATATTTCATGTTTTGGTGGAGATCCAATTCTCAAGGATGGTTGGTCGAAAATGAAGATCAAGGCAGAATTTCATTGCTGCCAGGCAGTTCTGCGCGCCTCTGGTAACAAGGCCATAACTCTCTGCTCCGAGCTCCGAATGACAAACCGTTTGAAGATTTGGAAAGCTGATTCAGAGCTCTAAATCTTTCATGTTATGAGGGAAGTCCAGTTCTCGATTTTGGAAGGTCAAAATGGCAAGCAAAGCCCAGGTTCTACTGCTGCCAGAATTCAGCATTGGCACCTTTTGTTGCTCAAGATTCCACAAGGCCTTATTCTTGTTCCATTTTGGCCAATGAACCTGAAAATGCATAAAAACATAGAAATGAAGATAATCTACATAAATTAACATACAACGGACTTTACTAATGCAATTTAGGGCGCTTGAATATATAATATTCGGCGCCTATCACCAACGAACCACTATTTTGGTCACTCGACCTAGTAACCCTAATTTTGATTCCTCAACCTAGTACGACACTCAATCCCTTGGGTCGATCCCTACTCAACTTAGCTATATTTTAGTGAAAGGGGTAGTAGTGGCAATTTATAAATGTAAAACTTGGCCACACAAGTATAAACTTTGGGTTTGAATTAACGGCTACACCAAGGATGTTGACATTAAGAAATATAGGGGGATGATTGGAAGTCTTCTATATTTAACGGCTAGTAGGCTGGACATTATGTTTAGTGTATGTCTATGTGCTAGGTTTCAATCGTGTCCCAAAGAATCTCACTTAAATGTTGTCAAGTGAATTTTTAAGTATTTAAATGGCACTATCAACTTAGGATTATGGTACCCTAGGCACACATCATTTGAACTTGTTGGATTCACGGATGTTGATTTTGCCGATTGTAAAGTTGATAGAAAAAGTACAAGCGGCGCATGTCACTTTATTGGTCAATCTCTTGTATCTTGGTCTTGCAAGAAACAAAACTCAGTAGCTCTCTCCACTGCTGAAGCTGAATATGTTGCTGCTGGAAGTTGTTGTGCACAAATCTTGTATATCAAACAGCAACTTGAAAACTTTAGTTTATTCTTCGACAAAATCCCTATTAAATGTGACAAAACTAGCGCCATATGCATATCAAAGAACCCCATTCAGCATTCCAAAACAAAGCATATTGAAATCAGGTATCACTTCCTAAAGAATTAGGTTTCAAAAGGAGATATTGAACTAATGTTTATCAACACCGAGAACCAATTGGCTGACATTCTCACAAAGCTACTTCAAGAATAGGTTTTGCACACTTCGTCGAGAAATCAGAATGGCTATAGAAAGAGAGATTCATAACCACTAATGTACCCCTTAAGAAATGAAAGATGTGGTTCTATTCCCTGTTTGGCAGACCGAAACTATGTTTTGGTCGACCGATTTAAATTTCAGCAGACTGAAACTAAAGTCCCATCTAGTTTGGTAGACCGATTTCAGGAAATCACTTTTTCCTCAAAAAGCCATTTCGGTCGACCGATGTAAACATTCGGTTGACCGATTCTCCAGGGCCTAGGTACGAACAAGATCAAATCAAATTTAGATGACCCGTGAACCGTTCTTTTCTCACAAAACACTTTTCTCTCTTTCTCTCTCTTTCCATCAAGAGGCGATCGCAAACCCTGATAGCACATCTCTTCTCCTCGTTTTCAAGGTAAGTTTTACATCTCTCTTCTCGAGTAAATCCCTTTAACGTCAATTCTTTTGAGTTCTTTGAGTTCCTTAATCCTTGTTGCATCATACTAAGTTAGATTTATTGCACTCATCATCATTTTGCCATCTATCTCACCAAATCTCCAATCTTAAAAACGAAATCATGGCTTCGCGAAAGAATCCCTCTAGAACTGATAAGCAAGTAGATAAACGCACCAAGATTTCCCATGACTTAGATGCCGGAGGGTTTAACCCCCAAACCCTGAGCAATTGGATCCCTATCCCGCTCCCAATATACATCTCTTCTGTAAACCTGAGTTCAAAGAAGCCTATGAAACAAGATTTCTCCACAAGGTAGTTGAAAAAGGAAAAATTTTCTATAATCATGAAAATGATGAATTGATTCAACATACCTTCTCATTGTTTGATGCTATAGGCTAAGGTGACTTTGTATCGCTCAAAGTCCCTTTTTATCCCAAACTTGTTATGCTATTTTACACCCATCTCGAGAAAGAACTAGGGAACACCGCTTACAATTCCTTTATGGTAGGCACTAACATTCACCTTACCGAGTCCAGTTTGTGACGTATTCTCAAACTTCCTCATGGTGATATCACTTACTTTACCTCTTACAAATGGTACCATGGAGAAGAATTTGATCCTCTCCAAGCAGTCCAACAAATGAGTCAATTCCCTACTGAAAAGACTGACAAGATTTTTGCAAGTCAGTTAACCGTCCAAGCCCGTCTCATCTATCATGTCATCATCTATACCATTCTTCCAAAATCCGGTGAACGTTCGGATGTGTCGTTCATGGAAGCCTTTCTCATATGGTGTGTCCTAAATGAAAAGCGATTTGATCTCTCATTCATTAGCTTTCACCATATGCAAGATTGCATTAAAAATGAGAAAACACACCTCTTCTATACCATGCCTCTTACTATCATCTTCAGAGCATACAAGGTTCGCATAGAAGGAGAGGACAAAAAGGAACTTACAAATCTCTACAGATTTGACAGTAACCTACTAATTCGGATGGGTTTAAAAAAATCCAAAGCCAACGTCTGGTACGACCCTAAATTTGGGGTTCCTCAAAATAAAGACCAAGACTTGGTCATGGATGAGCAACAAGTGGAAGCTGCTGAAGAGGGTGGTAATGGAAATAGAGGAGAGGATGCAGAGGCTGACGAGGAAGTAGAGGTAGAAGGTGAAAAAGATGAAGAACAACACCTAGCCCCTACTATTCATCCCTCTGAAGAGCAATCTCTACGTGCACTACTCTTAGAAAGTATTGCTCTCTCTAAAGAGAAAATCGCCCTTGGCAAGGAAAACAAGGATCACATTCTTGAAATGCGTGAACGACTTGAAGAAGTCACCAATGAAGTCGATCTTGTGAAGCGCGATCTTACTGACCTCCGAGTCACGGGACTTCCTCACTTCTAATGCTTTCACACCCCTCCTTTACCTTTTTGATGTATGATAAAGGGGGAGAAATTGATGATGTTGATGTTGATGTAGTGGATGTAGATGATGTTGATGTTGACTAATGTTGATGTAGGTCTAAGTTAGTTGTTGGTTGATATAGGTTGATGAAAATAAAAATGTGCAGGTTGTTAACTGTAGTGGTCAAAATGTAGTTCAAATATGAAGTTGAATGTGTTTTGAAACTTTGAAACTCTTGAAATGGAAATACATTTTTGGTTACACTATCTTAATTTTTGTTATGCAGATTTTTCTTAAAAATATCTTGCTAACAATGTTTAGATAAATGCACATAGAAAGGGGGAGCTTTGTATATCTCTTATGTTTTTCCCCGTTTCTTTAATCTGTGCACATTGATAGGGGGAGAAATTCACACATTTTGCTTTATACAATTATTCTCATTTGTCGAACACATCAATGAATTGTCATCATCAAAAAGGGGGAGATTGTTGACCTTGAATCTAAGGCTTTTGATGATCATAATTCATTAATGATGTTCTTTGTGTACTAATATCTACCTTGAGCAAATTACAGATTAAAAGCACTCATCAACACAAGTCAGTACACATTTAAGCTCAAAGGAGAAAGCATGGTCAAGACATGACAAGGAGGATTCAAGATTCAAAGAAGTTATCTAGATGTTATCAATGGGGTAGCTAGGATGGTGAGCTACTTAGGAATCTTTCTTAAAGTTTGTATGAACACTTTGAAGCTCATAATTCCCAAATCATGCATAATCAACTCACTCATAATCCCTATGGACCAAAGGACCAAACTTGTTATATCATCAAAACAAGTTTCCTGAAACATAAACCAATTCGGTTGATCGAATTGGAAGAGCACATTAAATCAGTCGACCGATATAAATAGAGACTTTGGATCAAAACCCCTAAGCTATTTCAATCTACCAAACCTCATGATCTTGATAAATCGGTCGACCGAACCTGGCATATTGAAAGTCTCACTTAAAGTTTCAAGCGACCGAATCTAAAGAGGTGTATAAGTCAGTAGAACCGATTCTCACAGAAGGTTTTAGAGCTTTTGAGAATGGAGTTTCGGTCGACCGAAATAGATGAAAGTTTTCATCGGTCTACCAAAACATGATGAGTAATCAACCTCAAATCAAATCGGTCGACCGAACCAAAGAGGACTTTTTCATCGATCTACCGAACCAAGGCTGATGGCCATCCTTTGACTGAATCGGCCGACCGATCCTAAAGAGCAATTTATTTCGGTCTACCGAACCTACGAGAATTCAAAATTCAAACAGGCTTTATTCCTCGAAATGTGTGTCCAATAGCTAGAATTTATATCAGACAGCTCTGAAAGTCTATATAATGATTGTTAGCCTTTATAAAAGCTTGTTGCATTTGTTGAGAAAGATCTTCTAGTAATCAAAAAGCTTTTCATCATCATTTACACACATTTCATATCATAAAAGAGAGTTGAGCTTCAATTTATTCATACACACTCTAGAGTGAGCTATATCTTGTACTTCAGATCTAAGAGAGATCATATTGAACTTCTTCAATCCTATTCAAAAGTTGTAAGGGCTGGTGTGGCCCAAGAAAGACTAAGAGAAGTTATTTCTCTTAGCACCTAGAAGCAAGGAAGAGCTTCTTGTAAAAGGTTTGCTCTCCACCCGTAAGGAGAAGCCATAGTGAATTGGGAAGTCTCAAGAGGGGTCTTGAGCTTAGGAGTAGGAGTTTCCTAACCTCGCTAAAAATCGCTGAGTATATATTTGCAATTTCTATCTCTATCTCTTACTTTTATTATTTCATGTCTTGTTTGATAAATAGTTTCTTTTGAAATCTAAAATTCAGTTTGCTTTCTTCAATATTTGTCAAGTAAGTTAAGTCTTGTTATAGTTAGTGAGTTAAAATAAAAAAATGACCATAGTTTGCATAGACTCTATTCACCCCCCCCCCCTTTAGAGTCTATACATGGGCAACAATTGGTATCAGAGCTAGAACATTGAAAAGCTTAAGTGTATTAGAGAATGATCATGGCAAACTTAAATGGTCATCTTCATCCAGAAGGCCAATCTAATACTAGACCTCCTTGGTTCGATGGAACAAACTACGGTTATTGGAAAAATAGAATGATAGACTTTCTTCAATCTGTAGACTATCAAATTTGGCTAGTTATAGTTAATGGACCTTTTATTCCAATGAAAATTGTTGACACCGGAAGAATCCCTTAAACTGAAGCTGAATAGGACACCGAGGATTATAGACTTATCTCTTTAAATGCTAAAGCCAAAGTTAATCTAAATTGTGCTATAAGTCCGAATGAATATAATAGAGTCTCTACATGCACCATAGCTAAAGAAATCTGGGATAAACTTTAGGTTACTTCTGAAGGAACTTCACAAGTCAGGGAATCCAAAATTGACAACTGCGTCCTCTAAGACTTGGATACGCTCTCCAAAGCCGGGTGTTGGTGTTGGAGCCTTAGGTATGACTGGATCAAGAAAATGATGTGCATCTTGAGCCTGCTCCGGGAAATGTAATGGTGACCCCGCCGGAGATTGATGTGGGATCTCCTCTGCTGGGGGCTCCTGCTCCAAGTCTATGTCCATATGTATGGCAGCCGGATCGACTGCTGGGTCATCCGCTGCTACTGCTGCTACTACTGCTCCCATCTTTTCTTCCTTAGCCTCCTCAGTTGCTATCACAGCATCCTCCAGAAAACTCTTAATAAGAGCATTATAGCTCTTATTCCAGTCCTTCTTGCTAAACTGGCAAGCTCCTGTCTTTGGGCGCTCATCTGGATGAAATGGATAGCACTGATCTCGCAAGATCTAAGTGATAAGGTGGCCAAAAGGAAGGTACTTAGCCCGCTTGGGCTTGGCCTTGCTGATATAGTCTGAGTAGAGCTTTATCATGACACTCCAATATAAGGCTGAAATAAAAATCCAATACCCTATGTAGAAAGCATACAGGGCAGTCAAATAGTCGCCTCGCCTCTGGACCTTATAGCCCGTCATACATATATTTCAGTACAAGACTGAATCAAAGAACCACAGATCACCAGGCAAATAGGTCTGAGTAGTAAATGCCTCACCCTCACTGTAATGGCCTGTAAGTCCCATAGCCATGTCTACATAAGAAGGCCTCCTCTCCAGAATGGGATAATCGAGCTCAAGATCAGGAGGGCAAATATGTGGGCATCGATAAGATCTGGCCAGAGTCTCCACTGTCATGCTGATAAGATGGCCATCAATGGTAGTACGCAGGTCCGTCAGATTACTCGGGGCAGGTCGGAGGTTCTGAAAGAACATCCGAACAAGCCTCAGGTAAACTGGGGATGTGATAGGGGCTAGAATGGCTAAAATACCCCTCCGGTCTATGTCCTCGTAGGCTGTCAGGGTCAGAATGTACCGGGAGAAGAATGAGATGTCGAAAACTGACTCATGCGCCACTGTAAGATGTGAGTATCTCGGCAGAGGTCTATCTATATATGAGGCGGAGATGAAGAAGGTGATGGTGTATGCTCAGCCTTATCATGAGATGATGAAGATGCAGAAGCAAAAGACTATAGTCTGCTGTCTGATGAGGATTGGGCTGGAGCTGGTGTTGCAGGTTACTCAGGCTCAACAGGCTGCTCGGGATCCTGGACGTGAGATGGTCCGCCCTGCTCCTCTAATCTAGGCCTTACTCGGTGATGATAATGTCCACGAGTAACAGTCTTGACCCTAGCCATGGCCTGCAAAAGAAAAAGTAAAACACTTACAATATAAGTTAGTACCGGCATAAAGAAATGAAGCACAGTATATAGAAACATATATGCCAAATAAGATAGACAACACAAACTATGAATCTATGCAAGTGATGATGGGGCTAAATAAACAATGACATTTAGTGAAGCATGGTAAACAATATAAGTATGGAATGCATCCAATATGGAAAACACAAGCATTGGGCATGTATGAGATAGCATGGAATCATAAAAGAGAGAGTGTGAAGTGTGGGATGCAAATCTGTGAAGTTCGATCGATCACAAAAATGTGAGATCGATCTGAGATAAGTTCGATCGATCTTTTAGTGATCGATCCAAGAAAACTTGGATCGATCCAACTAGTACGGGAAATTCAAAAAGTCACAGATCAGTGACGTGGATGTCAGGGGGGGCACCCAAGCAAGCTTGTGGGGCCCTCTCACACAACAACACAACAAGATGGTTCACTTGTTTAGCCTGGGACCCCCAAAATCAAGTCAAAAATGAAATATATACATAAACCTATACATGTATATATACAAAAGCTTGAAAACTTCAAATATAGCAAGGATTAAGCATAGAAACTCTAGATCTAACATGGAAACATCACAAATATGTAGATTGAAACTCAAAATCAAAAGGAAAAACTCAGGACTTTCCAAATCCGAGAGGGAGAGAGGTGGAAATCGAGAGAGATCGACGAGATCTGAGATGAGAGATGATGTGGAAGCTTGGGATGCAGGGATAGGTGTTCGATAGATCGAACCTCTTTTAAGATCTATCGAATAGGGACAAATGCCTATTTTCAGAATGAAAGTGCATGCATACTCAATCAAAATTCCTAGCCATGTGTATGAATTGCAAAACATATCTAGACGACGTAAGAAATGAAAGATAAAATATAAATGAGGGAGGAATAGGGTTGTAAACCCTACGAAGCCTTTACTAGTCTTTAACATCTCTAGCAAGACGTTGGGCTCTTTTAGCCCAGATCAAACATCTTGTAATGCATCCCCTCCTTAATGGGGTGATAAGTACTTTGAATTCCACCCAATAAACGGTTCCCTAAAGAACTTGTTGGATTAGGTTCAAAGGAATTTGTTGGTCCTTTGTCAATGTGAGCTTTGGGCTTCCGTGCCCTCTCAAAGTAAGATTTTGAAACATCATTCTTTAGTTTCAAAGTCAAAGATGAACTTTTTGAAGTTTTGGTTTTAAGCAAAGACTCCATTCTTTCACATTCATTGTCTAGACATTTTTCTATAACATTTACTTTTTTATGCTTGTCAAATGAATTTGGGGTCGGATTGAAGATATTCAACTTCACTTTCATATGCCCAAATGAGATTTTCATTACCCCCGTCCTACAATTGATGTTGGCATTTGCGGTTGCCAAGAAAGGAAGGCCAAGGATAACGGGAATTTGGCTCTTGGCATTTGGAACCGGTTTCGTGTCAATGACAACGAAATCGACCGGGAAGAAGAATTTATCAATTTTAATCAAGACATCCTCAATGATACCTCTAAGCTTTTTGATGGATCGGCCGACAAGTTATAAAACCCCCGACGTCGGTTTCAAGTCTCCTAAGCCTAATTTGGCATATACCGAGTATGGAAGAAGATTAACACTTGTTCCTAAGTCTAGAAGAGCCCGATTAATGACATGGTTATCAATGATGCAAGAAGTAGTAGGTGAACCGGGGTCCTTAAACTTTAGAAGGGTGTTATGTTGCAAGATTGAGCTCACTTGCTCGGTCAAGACCACTTTCCTTGGTGCTTGGCTCTTGTTCTTCCTCTTTTGGGTGCAAAGATCTTTTAAGAACTTGGCATAAGCCGGAATTTGGTTAATTACATCCAAAAGTGGAAGATTAATCTTCACTTGCCTAAACATTTCAATGATTTCATTGGTCTTGGTCTTTTGTTTATCAAGATAAATGGATCCTTTCAAGGCATCCGGAAATGGAGCTCTTGGATCAAAAAAATTTCCAAAACTTTTCTTTGAAACATCATCAACACAAGAATTTTTAAAATCCTTTTTCAAAGCTTTGTTCAATTCATCCTTCAGATCAATTTTGGACTCACTTTTCAAATCACTTTCTAACACTTTCTCAATTGAATGATCATGCACATGCAATGAAGGAGGAATATGATAAGAAATGGGATGGGTGTCAACTTTTGGTTGCACCGGTTCATTCTCTTCATTGGACACACCTACTTGGTTGTCCACAATCTTCCCATTTCTCAAGGTTGTCACCGCATTGACATTCTCAATTGTGTGTCATTCCGATGAGGAATGAGTCGCCGCAACACATTGTTGATTTGGCGGGGCATTCAAAGGCATTTTCCCCTTCTCTCTAGCATTTAAGGTACTGGCTATTTGCCCTACTTGGGTTTTTAACTTAGCAATGGATTGAGAATGAGAATAAAGCAATTGCGTGTTCGCCTCTAGAGTGCCTAGAACGGTCAAAACTTTCTCTTCAAAAGCAGGACTCCTAGAGTTTCTTTGGGAATAAGATGATTGGTTAGGGAAATGAGAAATAGAAAATTGATTGCCATGTGATTGAAATGATGATGATTTAAAACCTTGGGAACCTTGGCCTTACATAGGTGGCGGAACATACTTCCCTTAAAAAACACCTTGGGGAGGGTTTGAGCCTTCCCCTTGGCTTTTCCAAGAAAAGTTTGGATGGTTCCTCCAACTTGAATTAAAATGAATACTATAGGGATTATTCCCTTGATTAACAAATGTAGCATTGACTTGCTCATGGGGCTCACTTTGCATATTTCCACGTGGACAATTGGAAGTAGAATGCAAGACACTTGAACAAGTTATGCAAGATTCATTAGATGCACGATGATGAATATGAGTAGGGGAGGAAGATACTTGATTCGCCGAATTTTGGTTGATCAAAAATTGATCAAGCCTTTGAGATAATGATTTCATCTCGGCAGCTATGTCATTGGAATTGTCAACTTGATATAAGCCAATATTCTTCCTTCCACCTAGGTTTCTACCATTTTTAGAAGATAAGGACTTATGCATGGAATTTTCACTCATACTTTCATATAATTGCCACACATCATTTTCATGCTTGTCAAGATAAGAACCACCCATAGATGCATCAACCATACCCTTGTGATTATCCGGTAAACTTTCAAAGAAATATTAAACTAGTTGCCACTTAGGTATGTCATGATGAGGGCACTTCCTAAGCAAATCATTAAACCTTTCCCATGCCTCATGAAACATTTCCCCATCCCATTGAGAAAATTCTCTAATTAAAGTTCTCATGGCATTGGTCTTTGATACCGGATAGTCTTTTTGAAGAACTCTTGTTGCATTTCCACCCAAGAAGTTATCAAAAAAGGCCTAAGATTGTTGAACCAATATTTTGCCTTGTCTTTAAGGGTGAAAGGAAAAAGTTTAAGTCTTAAAACTTCTTTTTCCATGTCCATGTATTTCATGGTGGAACACACTTCAAGAAACTCATCCAAATGCTTATAAGGTTCTTCACTTGGAAGTCCATGATAGTTAGGAAGCATTTGAATGGTTTGTGGTTTGGTTTCATAGTAATGTGCTCTAAATAGAGGCAATTAAATGCAAGTGGGCACATTATATTCATTAGGCACATAATGGTCTCTTAATGTAATAGGGGGATTCACAATTGGTGGTTATACACGAACACCTTGATTAGCTTGAACCGTGGGAGGTTGTGGAGCAAAGATTGGTTGAGGCATTCCCAATGGAATTTAGCCTTGTTGTTGTGGTGGGATGAATTGTCTAGGCATGCTTAATGGTATTTGAACATTTTCATGATGCACATTAGGGTGAAGGATGCCTTGTTGGTCTATGTGACCAAGGTCCTCTACATGGTCGTCATTCAAATTCTCCATTGGTGAAATGGAGTGATAAGAACTACCTCTTCCCCTAGGGTTACGAACAACTGATTGAAGAAGAAAATTAAGAGGGACAAGAGTAGGATTTAATGACCTACGACCATGCATGCACTAGAAAAGATAAATAACAAGTAAATAAGCAAGTAACAAACACTTCGCCCCCACAACAAATCAATAAATCTTCACAAACAATGATCCCATGCTCCCATGCTTGAACAATATGCAAAGAAAAGTAAATAGCCTCCACGAGGGCTCACGATTTATATAAGAAATGAAAAACAAGCCTCCAAGCAGGCCGACGATTTAACTAGAGCTTGAGTTAGAAAGATCTCACAAAGGGTCCTTAAGCAACTTCAATTCATTTTCAACTTCCAAGCTTTACTATGCTTTGCATTTTTTTAGATTTTTAGTCCTTTTTGTGCTTAGCTTAGCTCCTTGCTTTGAATTCTCCTTTGCTCAACTTCCTTCACTCCATTCACCTAGTCAAATAAGAATAAACACAATAAGTAACCAAAAAAAAAATAAAAATAAAGTAAAAACACGATCAAAAGAGTACTAATCCTTAATTGTTTCCAAAACATGGTGTTGCCAATTCAAATCCCGGGCAACGGCGCCAAAATTTGACGGTGGCCGTTCCTATACGCTAAAATAATGTAGTAAATGCACGGTTCAAGAAAAGCCTTTTGAGTTAAGTTTAAATTTATAAAAACCACTACTACTAACATAGCAAGAGTGAGTAGGGATCATCCTAAGGGATTGGAGGGCTAGTAGTAATGGAAACAATGCTTAGGGTTAGTAGGTCGAGTGATCAAAGATAGATTGTTTGGTTAATTAAACTACAATTAAGATTAAGCAAGCTCAATATAAAACAAGTAATTAAAGGATAGAGAAAACAAGAGAGAGAGGTCTTAGGACTTAGAGATCACCACTAAGCATTACCTTTCTATACACTTAATTCACAATTAATGAGGGGGAAAACATATGTTACAACAATAGTGAGTGTGTGTGGTTGTTTTAACAAGCATGGATGACCAATTAAGTATATATTGTCTAAACAACACAATGAATAACACAATACATCAAACTAAGTCATTAATCCTTCTTTAAGCTCACAATCCAAACACATCACATAATTAGAGAAATATACTACTTGCATTCATAAGTATGGAACATCAAACAACAAGCATGGATTGTCCTCCCATTTAACAACTAAGGTAACTACACTACATCTAAGCTAATGACATGGAAATTAAACTAATTAAACTAAGGGAGAGGTACAATCCATCAATAAATGAGTATGAACCATCAAATAAACCACAAGAGCATTCTATTAAGCACTATATTTTAACAACCTCTAGATTTATAGCATCAACACACATAGACATGCATCAACAACACAAGAGATAGAGATAAACACATGAACATCTATTCTACATTACATAGACATATGGTAGAATGAAATGATCAATTGGAAGAATTACACCACACAAATTATTGAATAAATAAGATCTACGTATATAAATAAGTCAAAACATGTATTATAACACAAATCTCCTCAAAAATACATAAATCAAGGTAAAGAAAACATGCTTAGGGCTAACTCTAGCCCCAAGAGGATGTCAAGCCACTCATGAATGGTGTCCTCCAACTTTTAAGGGCTATCTCCATGGTAGAATGCTCTTCTTTTTGAAGTAGATGGAAAACCTCCCAAAAATGTGTCTCTAGCCTGCTCTTCTCTTTTCTTCCTTTCTAAGAATACTCAAAAATTATATCTATCTACTCCTAAAAGCATATCAAAAAAACTATGTGTAAAAGTGGCTCATAATCCTTATATAGGTAGCTCACATGTCACACCCAATGGTCTAGGCTCGTACACAAGGGCTACTCCAATGATTGCACAATAAGACAACTTTTAATGAGCTGGAAATTAATTTAATTCGCACTTGAGAGGGTTCAATTGATCGAACCTATGCTGAGATTGATCGAACTTGGCTGAAATCTATTAAACTTTGGCTGGATAAATCCTCCCATGGTGGCGCCTTTTTGGATAAGGACATATCTTAGATATTTTGGGGAAAAAGATAAAAATGGAAGGTAGGGTGGTACAACAGGATAAGATGGAATCTTTTCGATCGATCTGAGAATTGTTGGATCGATCAAACTTTGTGGGATCTTTGAATAAGGACAAAAGAGCTTGGATCCATCTTGGAAAGTCTAGATCGATGAACTTTCGATCGATCAGAGTATTCTTGAGATCGATCGAACATGCTAATTTCCACACTTTGCTTCATTCTGCTTCCACTCTGCTCCTTTCTTCTATCCAACTTGAGTTAGCTTCTTTGAAGCTCTTATTTAGCTGAATTAGCTTATTTTAGGGATAAGCACCTAAAAAGGACAATAACATGAAATTAGTGTAAGACAGAAAAGTAAGATAAATAAAGGTCCTAAAATACCTAAGCTTAAGGGGTTTAAATACGCACTTTTCAGCGTTCATCAGTGAACTTCACATTAATCAATTTGTTTTCACATTAATGTCTTTATGTTGGAGTTGCACTGCACAATGAACCGAATTTGATTCCAGTTGTTGCGGAGGAAACGTAAAATAACAGCGCACGCTGTTCGAGGAATAATCAAGCAATCACAAAGAAAAAAAAATCACACACAAGAACATAAGATATACATGGTTTACCCAAATCTTAAGGCTACGTCCATGGAGCACACTGAATAAATTCACTATGAAAAAGATGAAGAATTACAAGGAGAATTCTCTCTCACTTGCTCTCTCTTGTATTGGCACAAATTTATCTCTAATTTTCACACCCTCTAAAATCTGATTAGAGCTGATATTTATAGAGTCCCTAAACTTGTTCTACAAGAACTTGCCTTCTGTAGAATCCAAAACCAATAAGGAAGTTAAATCAGATCAGGAAACTGAATTTTTCCTAAAATTCAGCAGTGTTGAAGTTTCTATACAATTAAACATTCCTAAAAATTAATCAGACTCCACAAAACCATAACAATCTCCTACTTGGAGGCTGGAGCACTTATAAACCCCTCTATCTTCTTCTCATGCATGTCCCTTGCATGTCGGTGCGCTTCTCTCTGTCTTCAAGCTAAAAGACCAACTGAAATTGCACACAACTTCAGTTTCTCTATGGTCACTGTCTTGGTTAACATAACAGTCGGATTCTTGGTGCCAAGTATTTTCTCAAGTGTCAATACCCCATCTTCTAACAAAGATCTGATGAAGTGATACCGAAGTCCTATATACTTGGTCCTTGAATGAAATGTTGAATTCTTTGCCAGATGTATCGCACTCTGACTATCACTGTGTAAAACATTCTTCATCTATTTGAATCCCAACTCTATCAACAAACCTTGTAACCAAATCATCTCTTTACTAGCCTCTGTCATCGCCACATACTCTGCCTCTATAGCAGATAACGCTACAATCCTCTGTATTTGCAAAACCCAACTAACTGTAGTTGTACCCACCATGAAAACATACCCGGTAGTACTTATTTTGTGGTCCACCTCACCAGCAAAGTCTGAATCTACATAACCATGTAGCTTCACTTCACCCCTTTTGAAATATAGGCATCTGTCTGTGATACCCCGTAGATATCTCAATATCCACTAAACTACTTCCCAGTGTAGCTTGCCTAGATCCTTCATGAACCTGCTTACTGCTCCCACTACATATGCAATGTCTGGTCTTGTACACAACATAGCATACATCAAACTTCCAATGGCTAAGGCATATGGAATTTTAGCCATAAAGTTTTTCTCATCCTTTGTCTTCGGACACTGATCTTGAGATAATCGGAAGTGATTAGCTAAGGGAGTACTCACCGCCTTAGCATTATTCATATTGAACCTCTTCAGAATCCGTTCAATGTACTCAGCCTGAGATAACTGTAAAGTGCCTTTCTGTTTATCTCTGTTAATCCTCATCCCAAGAATCTACTTCGCTGCACCAAGATCCTTCATCTCGAATTCACTAGACAACTGCTTCTTTAATTTGCTGATTTCTTCAAAATCAAAATCTGCCACTAACATATTATCAACATAAAGTAGAAGGATAATGAAACTTGACTTAAACCTCTTGAAGTAGCAGCAATGGTCAGCGTTGCACTTGTTGTAGTCATGTTAATTCTTAAAACCATCAAACTTCTTGTACCTCTACCTTGGGGCTTGTTTCAAACCATACAAGTTTTTCTTCAACTTGCACACTAGTTTCTTTTTCCCTTTGACTGAGAAACCCTCCGGTTGTTACATGTAAATCTCCTCCTCAATGTCACCATGGAGGAAAGCAGTTTTGACATCTAACTGCTCAAAGTGCAACCCCTCTGCTACAACAATGCTAAGAACTAAGTGAATGGTACTCAGTTTCACAACCGGGGAAAAAATATATGTGTAGTCAATGCCTTGCTTTTGCTGAAAGTCTTTGACCACCATTCTCGCCTTATATCTCTTGGAACCATCATATTCCTCTTTCACCCTGTACACCCATTTGTTGTGAAGAGCTTTCTTTCCCATGGGCAACTTGGCTAGTTCCCATGTTTTGTTAAAGATAAGGGACTTCATCTCATCTTCTATTGCAAACTCCCATTTGCTAGCATCTTCAACTTAATATGCTTCATCATAGCATTCAGGCTCACCATTATTTGTGAGCAACATATAATCCAAATATTTTTGACTCGGTACATAAGGTCGCATAGACCTTTTGGGTGCAGGCATAGGAGTTGGAATCTGCGGTGAACTATGCTCGGTGAGTTCTGGCCAAGAACCCTCATCTATCTGCTCCGCGTCAATGCTCTCTGGACTATCATCCAACTCAACAAACTCAGGCTTACTCTGTACAGGACTAGTTAACTGTGCTGCATCTCTATCCTTGTACATCACCTTCTCATTGAAAATCACATATCTACTTCTGATGATTTTCTTATTCTGATTATCCCAGAGTCGATAACCAAACTCATCTCTGCCATACCCAACGAAGATGCATTTTAGTGACTTGGGGTCGAGCTTTCCCCTAGCATGGCCACTAATATGCGCATGTGCAATACAACCAAAAACTTTCAACCATGAAAGATTTACCTCTTTGCCACTCCATACCTCTTCTGGTATTCGATGCTCTAAAGGCACCGATGGTCCACGATTAATTAGGTAGGAAGCTATATTGACTGCTTCTGTCCAAAACTGTTTTGGTAAACCCGAATGTATGCGTATGCTTGTGGCTCTCTCTGTCAATGTTCGGTTCATCCGTTCTGTCACCCCATTCTGCTATGGGGTTCTTGCACAGTCCTCTCTAATCTGATCCCATTATCAAAATAGAACTTCTTGAACCAGTGTCTTCATACTCACCACCATTATCTAACCTCAACCTCTTGATCTTCAAACCCGTCTCATTCTCCACCATGGACTTCCACTTCTTGAACACATCAAATACCTAAGATTTGTGCTTTAAAAAATAATCCCATACCTTCCTCGTGTGATCATCAATGAAAGTCACGAAGTAGGATTTTTTGCCAATGGATGAGACAGTGGCTAGCCCCCAAACATCTGTGTGTACTAGCTTAAGTTTCTCCTTTCTGAGATCTCTGCTGCTCTTCTTGAAACTGACCCTCTTTTGCTTGCCCATTACACAACTCTCACAGAAGTCAATATCAATTGCCCGTATGCTTGGTAGTTTCCCCTTTGAGTGCATAATCTTGAGCCCCCTTTCACTCATGTGACTTAATCTCTGGTGCCAAAGGTTGTGATCTTCTCTGTTTTCTGTAACTACTATAGACCCACTGTTATACTCCTAATTTTAATAGGATAGTCTCGGCATTTTAATTATTGTTTTATTGTATTTTGTGTGACTATTTGGCTTATTGTTTAATTGTTTTAATTAGTTATTTGATTTAATTGTTTAATTATGTGTTTAAATTGCATTTATTTTGTTTAATTGTTTATTTATGTGCTTAAATTGCATTAATTGATTTCTTGTTTTCAGTAATTGAATGGTTTTATTTGATTGTCTTTTGTATTTTCTTTAATTGTATTAATTTAGTAATTATTAATTCTAATGTAAAATAAGTTAAAGGAGTTTTTTAAATTACGTTAATTAACTAGGGTTCTCTAGGAAGTCAGTATGTGTAGCCGACATGGATTAACTTAGGTTGCTCTATGGGACAACTAAGATTGACATTAGGGCTCTATCTCTAATCATATAGGGAATAGGGTTTTATTTAATTCTCTCTATATATAGAACAGTATGTCGACTTAGGGTTTTAGAATACACAACCTCTGTTCACATATCAAGGTTACAGAGAAAAACAGAGAGGGGTTTTGAGCAAACGGAGTATGTTCGGTGAGGGTTTCGACTGCAACTTCATGGTCGGACCTAGGAGAAGGGGCGAGCAGAAGTAATAGAAGGCTAGATAGTATTTCAGTGTTGCCAGAAACATGGACACGACGTTGAGATTTCATAACTGAAATCACAGGCAAGTTCTTTTCTTCCTCTTTCCCGTTGGCTTGTGTTCTGTGCACCTAGATAGCCTTTAGGAGATTAATTGGACATTAATTGAACCATACATGATTACTATATGTTATATTTGATTATCTGTTATCTGTGAAATTTATCTAAAATAATTCTATCATATAGGGGTTTTTTTATCGTCTCTGTTTTAGCATAAAGAGTCGCCACAGTTTTAATCTTGTGTTGTATTTTACTGTATTAAATCAAGGTTTGAATTAATACTAGATGAGATTAAAGACCTTTAAGTTCAATTGAGAGGAAGAACAGTAAGGTTGGAATGGCCGGAGACGGAGCAGATGGGCTGAAACGGAGCAAAACGGGACTAGAAGCTCTCAGAGTAGGTGAGAGCCGGCTCCATGGAAGTGGGAGCCGGCTCCCACGCTCACAAAGCCGACTCCAAGGTCCTTGGATCTGAATACCAAGCATAAAGAGCCTGCTCCCAAAGTCTTGGAGCAGGCTCTCTTCAATTTACACTTTCTGATTTTTTTTTTTACGCACTGTTGGTACTGTATAAGCATGGGAATTATTCTGATGGTTCTGGGTTTTCACAGAGGGATTAGAAAGTTGATTTTGGGTGTTATTAAGACCTTAAATTGATTAAAGTTGACCTCTAAGTCAATAGGACAAACAGTATAAAATTAATGCGCTTTTTATGCTGTTAACGGATGGAAGACAGATTAATTGCTTAATTAAATTTTAGTAATTTAATGGGGTTTGGAATGTTTATAAAACTTACTTTAAATGCATGATAGGGTCATTTGTTTATTAGTTTTGATCTATGCATGCTCTGGATGCTAATTGTTGAAATATTAAACCCTTTCTGCACTTACATGGATTAACGCTTGGATTTTAGTTGCTGAAATATTAAATACCTTTCTGCAATTATTTGGATAATGGTTTTGGACTGTAAATTACTAAACTATCATTTATGTGTTGTAATTTACATGGATATGGAGGATTGTATGCACCGGTATAGGACGATGGCATACTAGGGATGGTTTAGCTTAAAACGCTAAGACCTAACCTATCGGGTTAAAGGAATGGATCAGATTAAAGGAATGGATTGTAAAATATTAAATCCTAATTGTATTTAGGTTAGATCAACTGAGTAAGTTGAATGACTTCCTGGATTAGTTGGTTGTAGTTAAGTCATATCAACTGAATAAGTTGAGTAACTAACTGGATTGTGTATTATATGTCAGCTCAATAAACAATTGAATGACATACTCTGGTTATTGGACGGACTTTAAATATATGGTTATGGTACCACAAGATGAGCTTAAGTCTCAGGCTCGTTGGTTAGGATGCGTATATGCCGTGGATGTGTAGCTGGCTATGGTAGGTCGAGGTGTACCCTATTAGGTCTAGGTACTCATGCCCACCTTTGGGATCGTTTTCGCATGCTGCCTTCTATTCAGGTTGAGACCCCTACAGTAGTCCAATGAATGTCCTTAGTGTGGATATACATATATATATACTTATGGACTAGATAGCTATTGTGAGGTATCTAGAGTGTATCTGCATATCGGGTCACTGTATGGATTGTAATTAGATTAGAACTTGTTAGTGGGCCTGACCCACTCTTTTATTCTTTTCAGGTATAGGACGGTTCCAGCCTTAGAGTTTGATCATGCTTGTCAAGGACAGTCTCTCATTCATCTGCTTACGTAGGGCTTCTCTAGATGTTCTAGTTTGATTTATTTTCAGTTATTTAGTTCAGCTGGGATTTTTGTTTAGGGGTCTACTAGATGGATTCCCAAGTTGTACTCTTAGAGATTTTGGAGATTTGGAGTTTTATTATTCAGTATTGTTTGGAGGATTTTATATTTCATAATTCTTTCAGCTTGGTTATTTAGATTTTTAATTATTTTTATATTCTGTGTTCATTTTAAAATACTTTAATTGTTTGATATTCCCTCGGGTTTGGGCCTGGGCCTAATCAACCCGTGTCTCGGATCCGAGGGGTATCACAGCTGGTATCAGAGCACTCCAGGTTCAAATGTCTTTAGGATGTTTCATATTAAGACTTCTACATAGCATTTTCTCTTGATTAGAGCTTAAGTTTAGGATTCATTGTATTCCTTTACGGTTCATTTAAACTCGTACTGATGTCTGTTTTTCTATGTTAACAGTATGGTTAACGCTAGAAGAGGACAGAACATGGACAGTCGACAGAGGAGGGCAGCACGTAGGCAGCAGAAATGCCTGCGACATCTGCAAATGGAGGAAGAGCAGCAAATGCCTGGGTTTCAGTACGATGATGGTCAATTTCAAAAGGAGCAGGAGGAGGTTTAGCAGACTCGGGATCAGGGAGGAGATCCAGAGTATCCTCCTCACCTCAATAACCTCATTGCTCGGGCTATAGAAACAGGGGTAAAAGCTGCACTTTGGAATCAGACTCAAGTGCAGCTGGCACCGATACCAGTACCGGTTGTTTAAACTGATACTTGGGAGAAGGCCATGAGTTCTTTCACAAAGGGGAGTCCACCTAAGTTTACAGGCTCCACCGATGCGAAAGCAGCTCACCAGTGGAAACAGGACATCAAGTGACATCTTCGCTTGGTTTATTGCACGAAGGTTCAGAAACAGATGCTTGCTACCTTCAAGCTAGTTGGGGATGCACTACAGTGGTGGGAGTTAGTTTGGCATTGACTTATGATCAATTCAATACTCGTTTTGATGAGAAGTACTTTCCTTATGCAGTCAGGGCCACTATAAAAGACAGAGTTTCTAAATCCGCAACAAGGGAATATGACACTGGCAGAGTATGAGCACCAGTTCACGCGCTTATCTCTTTTTTACACCAGAGGAGGTGGATACAGAAGAGAAGAAGCGCAATTGTTTCGTTAAGGGACTGATGTGGTCTATCAAGAGAGCTATTACAGGTAGTCCAGCCTATACTACCTATGCTCAGGTGTTAGATGCCATTCTATAGCAGTATCAGTTGACCGTGGACTTCAGACAGGCCAAGGGTGAGAAGCGGGGTGACAGAGATTCTGCTAATCAGTCAGCTGAGAAAGGGAATGGGAACAGACACCGACAGAATGATAAGGGCAAATTCCAGGGACAGTAGCCTTGGAAGAAGCACAAGGGTGGTTCGGATACTCACAGGGATAGGGCACCTATTCAGCGATAGCAGAATAGGGGACCACAGGCAGGATAGGGTCAGCCACAGGCTAATCGACAGAGGAGGCCATCTGGGACTTTCTAGGGTAGTTGCTATACTTGTGGAGAATATGGTCACACTTTCAGGCAGTGTCCTAAAGCAAGACAGGGACAGGGATAAAGACAGCATGTGCAGCAGGGGCAGAGGGCGCCAGTGCCTCTACTAGCTCCACAGGTTCCATGGATTCAGGGACAGACATATCCAACTTTACCGGCACCGCCGCAGCCTCAAGGACAGGCACCGCAGCAGCTACATTATGGCAGGGTGTACAACCCTATGCCACAGGATATGCAGGCACCTCAGGCTGTTGAGGGTAATTTTCCTATTCATGGTTTACATGAACGTGTATTATTTGATACGGGTGCTACACACTCATTTATAACTAGATCTTTGTTGTTTTATCTGGGATGGTGACGCGGATTTGTGATAAACCTCAGGGTATTTCTACACCGTTGGGCAATACAGTCATTTTACATGAGAGTGATGGGCCTGTGACTTTAGATATTGGTAGACTCAAATTTCTAGCCAATCTATTGGTCCTGGACATGCACACTTATGATGTGATACTTGGGATGGATTAGTTATCTCACTACCATGCCCAAGTTAATTGTTTTGATAGGTCTATTGTGTTCACCATACCTGGTCAGGATATCTACATAGTCGTTATGCCACATTTTAATGGGGTCACTAACACCTATTTGTTTCATAAGAAGGAGGAAACGGAGGAGGGGACTACTGTATCATTGGATAACATACCAATTGTACAGGATTTCCCTGATGTATTTCAGGAGATTATAGGGTTGCCGCTTAGTCGCGAGATCGACTTTGTGATAGACTTAGCTCCAGGCACTACGCCTATTGCTAGGGCACCGTATAGGATGGCACTAGTGGAGATACGAGAGCTGAGGGATCAGATTCAGCAACTATTCAGCCAGGGTTTTATTCACAGTAGTACTTCACCCTGGGGAGCACCGGTTTTATTTGTGAAGAAGAAGGATGGTTTACTTCGGCTGTGTATAGATTACAGGGAGTTGAACAAGGTTACTATTCGTAACAAGTACCCTTTACCCAGGATTGATGATCTTTTTGATCAATTGAAGGGAGCTATATATTTCTCTAAGATTGATCTACGGTCTAGATATCATTAACTTCGGGTTAGGGAGTAGGATGTTCCGAGGGCAGCGTTTCTCACTACATATGGATCTTATGAGTTTCAGGTGATGTCGTTCGGGTTAACTAATGTACCTGCGATCTTCGTGGATTTAATGAACAAAGTCTTCAGGGCTTATTTGGATTAGTTTGTCATTGTTTTCATTGATGATATCTTGATCTATTCTAGGTCAGAGGATGATCATGCTAGACATCTTCGGATAATCTTGTAGACGCTGCGTGAGCACCAATTATATGCTAAGTTCGACAAATGTGAATTTTGGCAGCAGGAGGTGAAGTTTCTGGGTCACGTGGTGTCAAAAAGGGGAATAGCGGTGGATCCAGTCAACGTTTCAGCAGTGGTTGAGTGGGGACAGCCTACTTCACCTACCGAGATTCGGAGTTGACTCTAAGGTGATTGTGTGGGAGAGAGACTAGTAAGAACTCCCAATAAGGTTCTTTTATGCCTTGTTTGCAGTAAGGACTTTTTATCTAAGGTGTTTAAAAGAAGTAAAAAATGCAATGAAAAGTAAATGAAAATTTAAATGAACTGGCTGAATTTAAATTGACTTTAAATTAAAGATGGTTGAAATGAAATGGACTGAAAAGTAATGGTGCAATGGAATAGAGTAGGCCGAATTAAATTGACATGAATTTGATTAAAGATTTGTCATTTGAATTCGTTGTATAAGACAAAGATTAAATTTGTCAATAGCATAATTAAGCATTGCAAAAGAAGAATAAGTTACTGGAACTTAGTTTCTTTGAATGAAATTTACCATTTGGACAAATGAATTGAAGATAAAGATGACATTGAGATATTTGATGAATTTTTTATTCATGTTGATTTATGATTGGTGCTGGACAAATTGAAATGAATTACAATACTTCTACTTATAGAAATTTTATTTCAACCAATCTATCTTTATTTCTTGCTAAAATATCTCTCTACCCTTGATTCCTTCATTTCGTAATCAAACTGAGTCAAACCCAGTGTACTTTGCCTTCAATATCAATGCTTTTAGTTTCCTCAACCGAATACCCTTCTCTGTTATCTACGAATTCCTTCAATTTGGTCAATTCTTAATGCTATAAAGTTTGCTAATTTTTAGCAACTTCCACATTCTGATAGCCGTAGTATTCCCTTTTAAACCCATTATTAAATACTCGTAAATACCACTTGCCTTGTTTAGCTTTGTCCACATCACGACTGCCATCTTCTACTACCTTCCTTCTTCAACTAATATTCCTGCTTCATAGGGATTTAGTTATTTATTGCAACTAAATCTCCAAGTTTTACTTCTTAAATCAATAACCATCTTTGAATTGATTTAATTCTCCGTAAATATATTAGCAACAACCTTATCAATAAGGTGGCTAAAATATATTTTCCTAGATTTTCTCCTTTTGTCTCTCTATTGGCCGACTCTCCTTTGAATAATATTTCACACTTGTCAACTCTTCATTGGTTCATATCACAACTGAGGTGGCTGCCAAGTTTTGGTGCCAACACTTCTTTAGAGCAAATCGAAGACAATGTTGCCTCAGAAACAAGCAGAGGAAGCTATTGTCTCGAAAACATTCAAAACTGTAAGTTATCCTACATTATTTTCTTTTAACTCTAAGATGCTAAAGCGATTTGTTTTTGTTACGTTTGGTTCATCACCTCGCTTCCTACCACCAAGGCTTTTCCTCCGGTCAGTGGCTTTAATTAACTCCCTCCTATTTTTCTTAGCAATTCGTTAGTTAATTTTAGAACCCAAAAGTTTTGATTTGCCTTAGTTTTTCATTTAAAGTCACTCTTAAATGCTGAACAATTATGGGTAATAGTCCAATATACTACTGAGATGCATGACTTCATATCTTTTTTTTTAAAATATTCATCATCATCCTTATTTCTAAAACTTTTTTTTTTTTTTTTTTTTTTGTTTTGTTTTTGTTTTTGTTTGTTTGTGGAGGATTAGTGATCGGTTGATCAACTATATATCAACCTTCGCAATAGCACGAATCATTGTAAAATAGGGCTATTGGTCGGGTAAGTCGAACCACTGGGACTGCGCTAATCTATGGCAACCTAAGTGTCTAGAGTCATTTTAGAGTGATAAGGGGTGTTCATAGAGGGTTTGTTTTGTTTGTCACTAAACTACAAATTCAGAATGCATAAAACAATAAATTGAAGGAGATTAAAAGAGAAATTTTAGAGAAGGAAGTCTAGGGAAGTGAGTCCACTCCAAACCTCTACACAAGCTAATTATATGATTAATTTGGGGAATTAATGTAGAAATGACCTTGATATATAATAATACATGACTACTATAATATCTTCAAGAAATTCAATTAATTAAAGAGTAAGAACAACCTATCAAAGCTTCACATGGTTGAGTTACCTAAACTAAGATGCAACCCTAGACATGCTCACTAAGCTAGAGATTGTCAAATAATTAATCAATTGGTGGAAGCACATGATATCAAGTCACAAGATTAACTCATCAAAAGAAATTCTTAAGCTATGGATTAACAAGCTACTCAAAACAATGCCATTAAAACCGTTCCATAATCTTAGTTCCATTGTCACTATGAAACTATAAGCCATACAACTATGAGATTAAATAATCTAAGACAAGAGTATGTAAATCAACATAGTCATTCAAACATTCAAAATCTTCATTACAATTTGTAACATGCTCTAGACCATGGAACTAGCCAAATATACATTTCATTCCCCAAAATAAATCAAAAACTAGACATGCTTACAAGGTAGAGCTTCATCACCTCCCTAGATGGAGGTTTAGTTACCCATTGATGCACTAGAGGAAGGAGGAATCAAAGCCTTGACCTCCATTTTCGAGCTCCCCTCTTCTAGCTCCAAGAACACACATTTCTTACTCTCTTCTCTCTCCTCTATCTTGCAAAAATTCAAGGATAATGATATGTGTGGCCTTCCTTGCCTTATCTCCTTCAACAAAGCTCTCTCTCTCCTCCAAAAAAAACATCCCCAACCACCTCATAAAGAAGTAAGTAGAAAATGAGGAAACCAATGCACAAGTGGCTGCCAAAATGAGAATTCCCGAAGGCATTCTGCCCCAAATTCGAGCACTCTAAGCAAGGCCTCGAGCACTCGAAAATGGAGCAGATTGCTCCATGCTTGCTTTGATTCGCCCGGACCTACTTTGGTAAAACAGACATAACTTTGCACTCCGAATGATGAACCGTTTAAAGATTTGGAGAGCTGATTCAAAGCTTTAAAAACTTCATGTTTTGATGAAGACCCAAATCTCAAGTCTGGTTGGTCGAAAATGGGGAGAAAGGCAGTACTTCAGTGCTGCCAGGCAGTTCTGCACACCTCTGGTAACAAGGCCATAACTCTCTGCTCCAAGCTCCGAATGATGAACCGTTTGAAGATTTAGAAAGCTAATTCAGATCTCTAAATCTTTCATGTTATGATGGAAGTCCAGTTCTCGAGCTTTCTGGGTCAAAATGGCGAGCAAAGTCCTAACTCCACTGTTGATCTCGTGAAGCAATCTGCCCTAATTTCGAGCACTCGAAATAAGGCCTCGAGCACTCAAAAATTGGCCAGAATGCCCTATGCTTGGTTTGCTCCGCCCGGACCTACTTTGGTAAAATGGCCATAACTTTGTGCTATAAACTCCAAATAATGAACCGTTTGAAGATTTGGAAAGCTAATTCAGAGCTCTAAAAACTTCATGTTTTGGTGGAGATCCAATTCTCAAGGATAGTTGGTCGAAAATGAAGATCAAGGCAGAATTTCATTGCTGCCAGGCAGTTCTGCGCACCTCTGGTAACAAGGCTATAACTCTCTGCTCCGAGCTCCGAATGACGAACTACTTGAATATTTGGAAAGCTGATTCAGAGCTCTAAATATGCCATTTTATAATGGAAGTCCAGTTCTCGAGTTTACAAGGTCAAAATGGTGAGCAAAGTCCTAACTCCACTGCTGCCAGAAATTCAGAATTGTGCCTTTTGATGGCCAAAACTCCACAAAGCCTTGATTTTGCTCCTTTTTTGGCAAATGGACCTGAAAATATATACATACACACAAATGAAGATAATCTACTTAAATAATCAAACGATGGACTTAACTAATGCAATTTAGGGCGCTTGAATATACAATATTCGGTGCTTATCAATTAGTTTCTTTAATCGAAGTGTCAAGTGTCCTAATTAGATGGTGTTAGAGGCAAAGTGTTGGAAATAGTGGCCTAGTTACACACACAACACTATACTATTTAAAAGAGAATAAAAATGGAGGAAAACATTTTTTATTTCACTTGATTGAAAATGAGTACAATGCATGGGTTTATATAGGCTTCAAAACATAAATGTAAATGAAAATTAACACCTCACTAACATATCATTTAGTAGGCAAAACTCCCACTAACCCACAAACATGATCATTACTAGTTGTAACTCTCATGCCCTCCACTAACTCCAATAAAAAAACTCACATAAATATAAAACACCAAATAAAAAAAAAACACCCATGACCTTCAAAGACATTTTAAAATAAAATAAATTTTAATTTCTAACCCCCCCCCCCCCCCTTTAAACTTGATTTTTTTCAACTCCAAACAAACTCCTTAACTTGTGAAAATCTGCAAAATTGAGGGGCTTGGTGAAAATATCCGCAACTTGATCTTGTGACTTGATGAACTTGAGCTCCACCTCCTTCTTGGTTATGCATTCTCTAATGAAATGAAATCTTGTATCAATATGCTTGCTTCGTTCATGAAACACCGGATTCTTGGCCAAAGCAATTGCTGATTTGTTGTCCACAAAAATCTCCATTGACTCTTCTTGTAACATGTGTAATTCCTTCAACAAATTCCTCAACCAAATTGCTTGACAAACACATGAAGTGGCTGCAACATATTCTGCTTCACAAGTTGAGAGGGTGACAATGGGTTGTTTCTTTGAACACCATGTAAAAGCAACATTTCCCATGAAAAAACAATAGCCAGAAGTACTTTTTCTATCATCCAAATCTCTGGCCCAATCACTATCAGAATAACCCACAAGCTTGAAATCATTAGAAAATGAATAAAATAACCTAAAATCAAGGGTACCTTTGATGTAATGAAGGATCCTTTTAGCCGCCTTGAAATGAGTTATAGTGGGTCTTTCCATAAGCCGATTAACAAGCCCAACCGCAAATAATATGTCCAGCCTTGTGCATGTTAAGTATCTCAAGCTCCAAACAAGACTTTTGAAAAATGTTGGATCCACCGTCTCTCCATCTTCATCTCTTGACAATTTAATTCCAACTTTCATGGGCGTGTTCACTAATTTACAATCTTCCATCTTAAATTTCTTGAGAATTTCCTTAGCATAGCCTTCTAGGTGAATGAAAATTCCATCCTTCATTTGCTTGACCTCAATGCCAAGATAATAAGCCATGATGTCAATATCTGTTATCTCGAACTCTCGAGTCATAACCGTCTTGAAATCTTCAAACATTTTTGGATTGCTACCTGTGAAGATTAAATCATCCACATACAAGCAAAAAAAATACATCTCCATTCTTACTTACTTTGGAGTAAAGAGCATGTTCATATGGGCACTTTGAAAAATTATTGTCTTGAAAATATTCGTCAATTCGCTTATTCCACGCCCTTGGTGCTTGCTTCAAGCCATATAAAGCCTTCTTCAATTTCAAGACTCTGTTTTCTAGCCCCTTTACAACATAGCCCATGGGTTGCTGAACAAATACCTCTTCTTCAAGAAACCCATTCAAGAAAGCCAATTTCACATCCATTTGGTGGATTCTCCAATTATTCTGGGCTGCCAAAGAAATTAACAATCTAATTGTTTCTAAACGAGCTACGGGTGCAAATACCTCATCATAGTCAATCCCGGGCTTTTGGTTGTACCCCTTGGCGACCAATCTTGCTTTATATTTTTTAACTTCACCATTTGCATTCTTCTTTGCTTTATACACCCATTTGACACCAATTGTCTATTGCTTTTTTGGAAGTGTAGCAAGCTCCCATGTGTCATTCTTCTCTATGGATTTAATTTCTTCATCCATAGCCTTTCTCCATTTTTTATCTTATGCCGCCTCTTTAAATCCTACGGGTTCACAATCCACAAAGAGACAAAAAAGTGTTAGATCACCTAACCTTTCCATTACCTCATCTATTTTGTCATATATGTCACGAAGACTCCTCATGTAAAGTGGTGGTGTGTCACTTGAACTTGATGATGATGGAGTTAATTGATCTTGAATTAATGGTGGTGGAGAAATGGGCTGCTCCATGCCTTCATTTTCTTGCTCCCCATCAGAAATTGGAAAAATATTATAATCTTCATTTAAAGTATTCCAATCCCATGTGGCTCCCTCTTCGAATTCAACATCTCTACTAATGACAATCTTCCCATTGCTTGGATTGTATAACTTGTAACCTTTGGAATTTACATCATAGCCAATGAACACCATTTTTTCACTTTTGTTGTCTAACTTGGTCCTCTTTTCATCCGGCACGTGCACATTGGCAATGCTTCCAAAAACCCACAAATGAGAGACACTTGGCTTTCTTCCGCTCCATGTTTCTTGTGGTGTTTTGTTTTACACACTTCTAGTAGGACACTTGTTGGACAAGTACACTACACAATCAACCACTTCAGCCCAAAATTCTTTAGGCATTTCCTTGCTTTTCAACATGCTTTGAGCCATATTAAGAATGGTTCTGTTCTTCCTTGCTGCAACTCCATTTTGTTGGAGTGATCTCGGAACCGTTAAAGGATAGTGAATTCCATTTTCTTCACAAAATTTTTTGAAATTATTTAATGTGAATTCACCACCTCTATCGGATCGAAGAGCCTTTACATCATAGCCACTTTGTTTTTCAACAAGTGCTTTAAATTTCTTAAAAATTTCATACACCTTCGATTTTTGTTTAAGAAAATACACCCATGTTTTTCGGCTAAAATCATCAATGAATAATAAAAAATAATTATTCTTACCAAATGATGATGGAGAAATTGGACCACAAACATCCAAATAGATAAGTTGTAGTGCTGCCGTAGCTCTTGTGGTAGCTTCTTTAAGAAAACTTTTCCTCGATTGCTTTCTAACAAGACATCCTTCACATAATTGATTTGGATTGCTAATGAAAGGTAATCCCTTCACCATCTTCTTTTTGGCCAGCAACTCTAATCCTCTAAAATTCAAGTGCCCAAGTCTCAAGTGCCAAAGCCAAGTTAAATCATTAACACAAGCCTTCAAACATTTAGCCTCATCGACTTGAATATTTAGCAAAAACATCCAGTTCTTTGTCATTGGAACCTTGGCAATCAAATTATCTAATGGGTCTCTTATCGAAAGACTGCAATCCTTCATGGAAATATTGTAGCCTTTTTCTAAGAGTTGTCCCAAACTTAAAATATTATTCTTCATATTAGGCACATAATAAACATTAGAGATAAATTGATGATGCCCATTCCTCAAACGAATCAATATTTTACCTTTTCCTCTTACCGAAATTTGTGATAAGTTTCCAAATGTCACCTTGCCATTTATTGATTCATTAATATCAACGAACTTCTCTTTGCTACCACACATATGGTTGCTAGCATCGGTGTCAAGATACCACACATCTTCTTGATCACTCCTTTCACCTTTGTATGCCAACAACAAAGTAGGCTCCACTTCTTCATCAGCAAAATTAGCCTTTTCTTCAACATCGTTAGCAACATTTTTACATTCTGAAGCATAATAACCGTACTTTTGACAATTGTAACATTGAATTTGAGACTTATCATACCTCCTTCCATATGACCTTGAGTAATTTCCTCTACCACAACCTCTTATTTGTTGTGAGTCATGGACTTTTTCTTCATTGTTGGTTGCGTATTAACCGCTTCTAGCTTTCTCCTCTTCCACGGCCTCTTCCTCTTCCTCGGCCATGTGCATTTCCACGTCCTCGGCCCCTTTGATTTACTCCATGTTTTTCATCTCTTTCGTTCAACGAAAACTTTGTTTGTAGCACTTGCTCCAAAGCTTCTTGTTTCTTCACCACCTTTTCTTCATGAGCTTGCAACGAACCCATGAGTTGATCAACAGTCATAAATCCAAATCCTTTGACTCTTCAATGGCTACAACAATGTAGTTGAATTTGGAATCCAACGACCGAAGGATCTTTTCAACGACCCTTGTATTAGTCATGGTGGTTTCGCCATATCTCCGTAGTTGATTTACAATAGCCAGAACCCTCGAAAAATAATCTAAAATTGATTCAGATTCCTTCATATGCAATGCTTTAAATTCACCCCGTAACATTTGGAGGCGAACCTTCTTCACTTATTCAACTCCTTGGAAGGAATTTTGAAGAATCTCCCATAGTTGCTTTGCATTTTCTGCACTAGCAACTCTTTGTAGCATTCCATCATCCAAACATTGATGGATGGTCATCACCGCCTTTTGGTCCTTCTTTCTCATGGCTTGTAAAACATCTTTTTCGGCTTGAGACAAAGTTGTCTCATCTTCTGGCTCATCATAACCTTTGGAAACAACTTCCCACACATCTTGTGCTCCCAAAATTGCCTTCATATGGATACAACAATTTTCTTAGTTATCTTTGGTGAATCGAGGCATTTGAAATGGAACCGAATTGTTTGCCATTTCTTCTCTCTCTCACAAACTAGCTCTGATACCACTTTGTTGGAAATAGTGGCCTAGTTACACACACAACACTATACTATTTGGAAGAGAATAAAAATGGAGGAAAACATTTTTTATTTCACTTGATTGAAAATGAGTACAATGCATGGGTTTATACAGGCTTCAAAACATAAATGTAAATGAAAATTAACCCCCCCCCCCTAACATATCATTTAGTAGGCAAAACTCCCACTAACCCACTAACATGACCATTTAGTAGGCAAAACTCTCACTAACTCACTAATATGACCATTACTAGTTGTAACTCTCATGCCCCCCACTAACTCCAATAAAAAAAAGTCAAATAAATATAAAACACCAAATAAAAAAATAAAAAAAACACCCATGACCTTCAAAGACATTTTAAAATAAAATAAAGTTTAATTTCTAACAACAAAGTGGTTGTGGAATCAGCAATCAGGGTTGGTTCGATTTTTTTAATAGACTCAACCAAGTGTTGTAGTAGGATACATACATCTGGGCTTTAGGAAAGATTTGTAGTTCATGAAATTGGTTCTTCAGTAGACTATCGCAAAATGACTTCTGTACAGTATCAATTCTTTCCATTTATAAATGCCAGAATAATTTTTTTGCAATTTTAGCTGACAATTCCTTATTTTGATTCTGGTAATAATCTTTCGTGGTTTCACCTGAATCGAAGGAGAGTCAGGTTTAGGAAAAGTTTCAGCAATTAATTGGTAAACATGCAGCTGGTCCATGAGAAACTAAGCCGCCACCAATTTTGAGCCGCAACAGGCTTTTGGATTGTATCTATTGAACACATTCAACTATATATACTTGGATTGTATCATCTGTCACACACACAGTAATATCATAAACTCAATTTGTTTCGTCTGTGTGAAGTGTGAACAGATTACTTGTCTTCCATTCGTTGAACGCGTGATCATGCAGACTTGACAGACCATCAACTTAGGTATAATTTCTTGAGTTTATCACCATGTGTATTTTTATCGTATTTTATGTGTTGAAAAGATCCCCAAACTCTTGCTATTTGGATAATTCTGATATTAGCCACCAAAACAGAAAAGAAAATAATAATAATAATAATAAATAAATAAATAAATAAGAAGAAAAGAAATTTCTCTGAACTGTATTCTTGGATTTTACTCAAATTATTCTCAACAGTCCTGCAGTCAATAATCCAGTTAGCGCTGTGGGCCCAACAGAAAACCATGGCCTGGCAAAGTTTTCAGGGTTCATGTACTGATTTGTGGATATAACCCTAGTGATCCAGGCCAACAATTTCTATATAAACAATGACACGCCCAAAGTTCTAGTACTAGTAGTGAAAGAAACAATGGGAATTCTAACTAGTGCTCATCTTCTCCACTTGGTCTTCTTTCTTTCTGCTACTTCTCACTCAAAAGCAATGGAGAGATTCACCTACATTGTTCACATGGACAACTTCTACGTGCCCAAGGTCTTTTCTAGCCACCAACACTGGTACACCGCCATCGTTGACTCCACAAAACCTGCCACTCACACACCAACAAATGACCACCAATCCACCCTAAAATTTATCTATGCTTATGACACTGCTTTCACTGGTTTCAGTGCTGTGTTCTCCCAAGATGAGCTAAACACCCAAAGAAAGTCCCCCGGTTTTGTCTCGGCTTATGCTAACAAAATTGTCACTCTTCACACCACTCAATCCTGTGGCCGGCTTCAAATTATGGTCAAGATGTCATCGTTGGTGTCATTGACTCCGGCGTTTGGCCTAAGAGCCGGAGCTTCAACGACGATGGAATGACCAAAGTCCTAAAAGATAGAAGGGGACGTGCCAAAAGGTCAAGATTTCAATTCTTCATTATGTAACTCCAAGCTCATTGGAGTTAGATACTTACAAGGGCGTCATGGCAGCAAATCCTAACATTACCATTAGCATGAACTCGGCGAGGGACACAAAGGGTCATGGGACACACACTTCCTCCATAGTTGCGGGAAACTTGTCGAAGGCGCATCCTACTTTGACTATGCTTCTAGGACTGCAAGAGGGGTTGCGTTGCGTGCTTGGGTGGCATGTACAAGGTCTGCTCAAACGAATTTGAGGACTGTTATGCCTCTGATTATCTCATTGGTGTGGACCATGCCATGGCTGATGGCGTCGATGTGATGTCAATTTCGATGGGTGTTGATGGTGTTGTCCCTTTATATTAGGACCCTTTTGCCATAGCTTCATTTCGAGCCATGGAGAAAGGTGTTTTTGTGTCTACTGCAGTATGAAATGATGGCCCTTAGTCGCTGCCAGTTGAATTGGCCGTTCTTTTGCCGGGACTACCACTCTCAGCAATGGGCTAACCATCACTGGAAGGACCATGTTCCTGTTGGGTTTGTGGCTCAAAATTTGTATGCAGAAAATTAGTTTCCTTTTTTGTTTTGGAAGCTACGAGAAACAGTATCCTGATTGGTTTTAAAATCCAGAAGACTTAGGGAAAAAGGCTAAAGATTTGGGAAAGAAGTTGTACCTACTATTTTAGAGTTGAAGATGGATATGATAACTCCTTATAGGTAAGTTAATCCTTGTCCAACAAGGAATTGGATTTGAGGAATACTTGTCCAACAAGGAATTGGGTTTTGAAGACTCTATAAATAAAGATGGGTATGAGGGGTTTAGAAAGAGAGAGAGAGAGAAGAGATAAAAGATGTAAGGGATTTAAGGGTGAGTGTTTTGAGGAGGGGAGAGTATATGTAATTCCCGAGTGTATACATGTAGCCTCAAAAGAAATGATGAATGAGTGAGTGGGGGTTTTGACGTGTGATTGTATATTCTCTTCCTTAAATCATAATAGTGAAATATCTCTCTCCCATGGATGTAACCCTAGAGTTGGGTGAACCATGTAAAATATTGTGTTATATGTGTATGTATGTGATTGTTATCTCCATATATGTTTGTGTTGATGTGATGTGATAATGCTTCCGCTGTGTGTGCTGAAGGAGGGATTTAACTCTTAACAACAGTCGACCGTTGAGTTGGTTAGAGGGAGTTAATTATCCCCAACAACTGGTATCAGAGCCAGATTGGTCAGAGCCTGTGATTGGTCCTGAAGATCAGTAGAAAAAGATTGTTGCGAAGCTTGTCAGAGCAGAAGATGATCGTGAGGTGCTATGTAGATTCAATCAAAGTTGATGATGAGACGAAGGTATGAAGAAGGTGATGACGTGAAACCCATGAGGAACAAGTCTTGTGACAAGCCAAAAGATGCTCGTTTTCAAGATGAGGCAAAGGTGATAGAGGTGAAGCCCACGAGGAACAAGTTTTGAGGACAACTCAAGAGTAGGTGCTAGTTCTTAAGATGGGGCAAGGGGTGTGAAGAATGAAGGGGTTTGCTCTAAGCCTGATAAAGAGCAAAGGGGAGTATGAAGAGTGAAGAGGTTTGTTGCTTTGGCCAGAAAAGCAATTGATGAAGATGAGTTGAAGATTGGTGGGTTACCATGCGTGAGCAATTGAACACCAATGGGGTGGATAGAGAAGATAGAAGAAAAAATGAAGAATGATGAATTTGAGAAAAGGTGGAGATTGTTAAAGTGTTTCTCAAGTTCATCATAGTGCTTTATTTGAGGTGGAGAAATTTTCAGTTGAGGTAGAGTTATGAAGAGATCCTTGTTCAAGGTGGAACTATGAAGAAGCACGTAAAGATTAAATTTTGAGCCAAGGTGGAGATTGTTGGGTTTGTGGCTCAAAATTTGTGCACAGAAAATTAGTTTCCTTTTTCATTTTGGAAGCTGCGAGAAACAGTTTTCTGATTGGTTTTGGAATCCAAAAGACTTAGGGAAAAAGGCTAAAGATTTAGGAAATAAGTTATACCTACTATTTTAGAATTGAAGATGGATATGGTAACTCCTTGTAGATAAGTTGATCCTTGTCCAACAAGGAATTGGATTTGAAGAATACTTGTCCAACAAGGAATTGGGTTTTGAAAACTCTATAAATAGAGATGGGTATGACTGGTTTAGAGAGAGAAAGAGAGAGAAGAGATAAAAGATGTAAGGGGTTTAAGGATGAGTGTTTTGAGGAAGGGAGAGTATATATAATTCCCGAGTGTATACATGTAGCCTCAAAAGAGATGATGAGTGAGTGAGTGAGAGTTTTGACATGTGATTGTATATTCTCTTCCTTGATTCATAATAGTGAAATCTCTCTCTCCCATGGACGTAACCTTAGAGTTGGGTGAACCATGTAAAATATTGTATTGTACGTGTATGTGTGTGATTGTTATCTCCATATATGCTTGTGTTGATGTGATGTGATAATGCTTCCACTGTGTGTGATAAAGGAGGGATTTAACTCTCAACAACAGCCAACCGTTGAGTGGGTTGAAGGGAGTCAATTATCCCCAACAGTTCCCTGCAAGTGCTTTGGTTAATGACAAACCTCTCTTTTACAACAAGACTTCATCACATTGCAATTCAACTGGGTTGTTGTCTAAACCCCCTTACGATGGCATCCTCATATGTGATGTCGGGGACATTGATTCTCTCTACACCGTTGCAAATCTCTCAGTGGCAACTTCAACCATCTTTATCTGTGATGATCCACACTTGGCAGAGGTGGAAGATTTCACCTATCCTAGAGTTGTGATTGGCTCAAAAGATGCAGAGGTAGTTTTCAAATATGCCAAAAGGTCTAAGAAGCCTAAGGGTCTATTTGATTTCCTACTTCAGCACTGAATGTAGAAAACGGTAAGTGATTTTTTAAAATAAGTGTGTTTGATAAAATTTTAGGATACCGCTTAATATGGTAGGTACCGCTTAAAAGAGGCTAAAATTCTAAGCGAGGAAAGGGTTGCTTATTGCTTATTGCTTATTGCAGAAGAGGGTAAGTGATTAGGTTTTAAAACTATTTTTTTAATGACTACTCTACCCTCAAAGAATCACGCTCTCTCTAGTCTTCTCTTTGCAATTTCTTTAAAATTCTCTTTGCGATTTCTCTCTGCATCTGGAAATAGAGTGGCTCTTCTATATATATATATATTTGGTTGGCTGTTACTTCTTTTTTTTCTTTTTCTTTTTTTTACAATATAGAACAAATTCTTTAAAAAATATATAATTTTACCAAATTCCCAAAATAATAATAATAATAATAATTCTACGTATTATATTATAAACATGTCACTTTGGTTACCTATTTCAATTGATTTAATGCCAATATTTATATAATATAATTCTATTTCTAGATAAGAATTCTTTTTCACCTATTTTCTTTAATATTTTTAACATCCTTTTTGATACCGTTCATAAATTTTATATAATCCAAAGCCCATATAATTTAAATTTTCTATTACTTATTTAGATAATATAATTCTATTCTTGGATAAGAATTCTATCTTTTTCACGTACTTTCTTCGTAACACCCTTTTTAATACCATACATAAATATTATGTAATCAAAAATCAATATATTTTAAATTTTACTTTCTTTAATCTTTGTAACATCTTTTTCAATATCATACATAACAATTTAACAAAGATTATGTAATCATACATAACAATTTAACAAATATTATGTAATCCAAAACCCATATATTTTAAATTTTACTTTCTTTAATCTTTGTAGCACCTTTTTCGATATACATAAATGTTTTGTAATTCAAAATCTATATATTTTAAATTTTCATCAATTATTTATATAACATAATTCTATTTCTAGATAATTTTTTTTTTTTATTTATATATTGTAAATCAATATTAAAGTACAATTACAACAAGTGATAAATCTCCATGACAAATCTTGGAATAGGCATAGTCAATTTCCAAAAAGCAACCTATCCTCACAGAAATTGATAAATGCTCTGCTAGGATTAATCAGGTGCAAAAACCAGTCCATTCAATAAGGTCTTCATCCACTGCTACGGACAAACCAGACTAAGAAGTCACACCAAACTTGACACAATCTGAAATCTGGAAGTTGCAAAAAATAACAACATATTTAATGGCCAAAAATAATCAACAAATCTTCTAGACCAAAGTTTAGGTATGTGATAACTTCCCAAACTATAGCCTATGCAGCCTGCATACCCTGATCTCTCATCCCTTTATATACAACATTATTTCTGATAGACCATATTTTCCAAAACGTAACTGCAAACACACCACTTAATATTCTGGATTTGATAGACTTAATAGCAGCCTTTTGACAAAACCAATCCACCACCTGATTCACATCTTTAAAACCTGGAAATTCAATATGCAGCAGATCAAATACGTCCCTCCAAATAGCTGTGGCAAATTCACAAACACAGAACAGATGATCATTTGAATCATCTCCTTTATAACAATTGTGACAAATAGATGTTAGCTGCATTCCTCTTCTCTGTAAATTCATATTTCTAGATAAATTTTTTATTTATTTATGATTATTTGACATTATTATTCATTGTTAAATTGATATATTTCATTGAGTGAATTAATGTGATTATTTTATTAATATTTTTATATATAAATATAAAATTGTTATGAGTACCATATATTGAGGGCAAAAATGTAATCTATACAACTTTCAGACTTCAGCTTTTGTATATAACAAACAAAATTAATGAATTCAGTACTTAAAAACTTAAACATTATCAAATGGGTATTCAAATTAATACATTCAGCACTCAAAATTTCAGCGCTTCAGTGCATAATTTTCAGTTTTATCAAACAACACCTAAGTCAAGCATAAAGTTCCAACAAACCATTTTGGGGACAAAGCCTGCACCTGTTGTTGCTTCCTATACTTCAAGGGGTCCTGCATAAAGCTATCCGGGCATCCTGAAGCTGGATTTAATGGCGCCAGGGTCATTAGTCTTAGCAGCTTGGCCTCCCAATAAAATTGCCGCCTCAATTGGTTTCAATATAAATTTGTCTAGTGATTATAACTTTATCTCTGGGACATCCATGGCTTGTCCTCACGCTTTTGGCATGGCTGCTCTCCTAAAAGGCGTGCATCCAGAATGGAGTCTGGCTGCTATAAGGTCCACCATGATGACCACGGCGAACCCACTAGATAACACTCTTAATCATATTTAAGACCTTGGTCTGCACCTCAAAATAGCCTCACCTCTAGCAATGGGGGTAAGAGTAGGACAGGTTGATCCAAACCGGGCGCTTGACCCCGGTCTTATATATGATGCAACTCCATAGGACTATGTAAATCTCCTCTGCTCCATGAATTTCACAAAGGCACAAATCTTAACAATTACAAGATCAAACAGTTACACTCGCTCCAACCCTTCTGATGTTCTGAATTACCCATCATTTATTGCTTTGTACACTAACAAAACAACAATGATCACTCGAACGTTTCAGAGGACAGTGACAAATGTTGGAGATGGATTGATTATTTACAAGGCTGACATTAAATCTCAGCCTTGTAAGTCGTCGTTCCATCTCCAACATTTGTCACTGTCCTATGAAATGTTCGAGGGACTTGTTGTTGTTTTGTTAGTGTACAGAGCAATAAGTGACGGATAATTTAGATCGTCAGAAGGGTTGGAGCAAGTGTAACTGTTTGATCTTGTAATGGTTAAGATTTGTGCTTGTGAAATTCATGGAGCAGCGGAGATTTACATAGTCCTGTGGAGTTGCATCATATATAAAACTGGGGTCAAGTCCCCGGTTTTGATCAACCTGTCCTGCCCCCATAGCTAGAGGTGAAGGCTATTTCGAGGTCCAGACCAAGGTCTCGGATAGGTTTAAGAGTGTTATCTAATGTGGGTTTGCCGTGGTCATCATGGCGGACCTTATAGTAGCCAGACTCCATTCTGGATGCATGCCTTTTAGGAGCGTAGCCACGCCAGAAGCATGAGAACATGCCATTGATGTCCCAAAGAGAAATGGAATCACTAGCCAAAACTGTATTGAAACCAACTGTGGCTGCATATTGATTGGGAGGCCAAGCTGCTAAGACAACTGACCTGGGTGCCATTATATCCGGCTTCAGAATTCCGGGATAACGGGTGCAGCCTTTGTCCCCAAAATGGTTTGTTGGAACTTCATTGTAGTATGCTGTTGTTTCTAGACATATACATAAGCACTTGAAGGTTCTGTGCTAGCTACTAGTGTTGACCAGGACCAGGAAGGCAAATTCAACTTAACAAAAAAGAAAATAAAACACACTACTTAGACTAAAGCTCTTGAAAAAATACCACTTCGACTAAGCACTTAATGAAACATTTCCCCCAGCTCTACCATGCCTATTTGAAATTATTCCTTACCCAGCAACCATGCTCAACAATACCAGATCATTAATATTAATTATATATTAACATATCTACTAAATAATACTACAATCATGATTAAGATGAAGTGAAATATATCTTTTGCAAATTGAAAAAAAAAAAAAAATTATTTTAGTCCACATTCCAACTTTTATAGCTGTGGGTTGTTCCAAAACTTATTTTGTTTTGCTAATTGCAACATTTCTATAACTTATAGCTTAACATGCTGATAGTCAAAGCAAGAAAATGCATCAATCTAGATTTATTTATTCACCTTTTCTGTTGAGAGTTCATTGCAATAGGACCCGTTCGTAGAGATTAGAGAACACATTGGAATCACACTAATAATGTTGTTCAGTGCTAATCTTAATTAGGTAACCTTTTGAAGCAACTATTTAAGGAAAACCAGTAAAAGTTTTCTTGTAATTTTCTAACCCATCCTGATCTTCAAACTCCAAATTGCAGCATATTCTTTACATTCACTCAAATGCGAAATTGTATTCTTGTATAGGTATTATACTTTGAGCATAACTAGTTAGGAGTCATTGGATAAGTAAACACACTATCAACGTTTAAGAGTCTAAATTGCATCTTTTACATTTACTCATAAGCTGTATTCTTCTTTGAGTAATTAAGAAAGAAATTAATTAGTTAGGCATCTAACTAATTAAGAAATATTTAGTTTTAGTGTTCTTCCATAGGTGTTATCTAATAATTGGATTTCTCTTGATTACTTCATAAGGTCAGAGTTTAGATCATGTGCTATTTTTTGTAAAGTAATTTGTGTAGTTTTCTTAATTATAGAGATAAATCCTAATGTGGCTCTTAAAATAAGTTAAAAGCCAAAACCCCTGTCAGTTGCTTAGGCTTTTGTATTCATGAAGGGAAAATACACCTTTGGCTTTTTATGTGAGGCCAGAGTGTGCTAAGATTGTAGATGTAGTTGCCTGAAGTTTTTAAAGGTCATTTAATCTTTGAAATGAGGAAAAATAAAACATTTTCTTGATTGTTACATGGCTCTCCTTATCTAATTTCAAGCCCATGTTTAAAGTATGTCCACATTACATGCAATAGTGTGTTACCTAAATTTTTGTTTCACTATAGGTACATTTTGGTCCTATCCTAATTGCTCAATGTATGTACAATTTGATTTCCCTAATTTTATTTTCATGGTTTCTAATCAATCCAAGGTATCAGGTCAATTTCCAATTGGTGTGTGTATATATATATATATATATTGTTTTCATATATGAGAATTTTTAAAATGAATTAGTGATAGAGAATAATTAGAGCCAACAATTGCATGTATTGAAATGAAGAATCAAGCAAAAAATAGATAAACAACATTGTCATTGCCCATGAATTTCTGTCCAATTGTGAGTCTATGGTAGAGTCAAAAGTTTCAAACCTGTTTTTCTCATCTTCAATTCTGTTTGGTAGCTTAATTAGGATTAATGACAAGTACAAAGTGTGCATCATTTAACTGTTATTAGATCTGAATTTTCGAACCCTTGTTCTCACCATGTTCTGCAATTCAATAATATACTGTTGTACCAATAGATGATAAACTATTAACTGCTGAGTAAGTGAATGATTTTGCAGTATACTTGTTGACCTCATTTTTCACAAAAAACTTATGTGGTCAAGGAAATCTATTCTTGCTTTTTGAGTATGCTTTTCTATTTTGTTTTTCCTTTATTTAGTATGTTTTAGGTAGGATGATGTTTTAGAAGAATATTTCTGATAGGAAATTGGAATACTCAGGTTCTAATAGTCTTTTAAATAGCAGGTTGGTTTCAATTTTGCAGAAGGAGAATATATGATGCTTTTACAATCCCCATACATAAACTAGCTTATATAATGTGATGGAACTTACCATAGTTGGAAACAGTTTGAATAATTTGTAAATAAAATGCTTTGTAGTTTGTATATACGTATTGCATTGCAATGTAGTGTAGAGTTACTGCTGCTATAGTCTCCTAAGTAAACTCCAGGATGAAAGAGAACCTGATATCTTGGAACAAAATTGGAAAAAAAGAATTGATAGTAGTGATTGTGTTGTATTGATGCCTTTTTATTTTGTGATTGTTCTATTTTAAATGATTTTAGGCAGAATGAACCTCCCTTAGTCTTGCAAATATTTGGTTCTAAACTTTGAGAAATAATAATTTTTTAATAAATAATAAGTTAAGATGTGTTAGAATATTTGTATGATCTGTTACTATAATTTGATCAATTTGATTGTGTTCATTAATTCTCTAATCCAACAAAAGGAAAAAGAAAAGAATCATGAAACTGTTATTGAGTTGGAGGTGAAGTTGTGGTTGAGTTTATGATGTTGCTATGAATATGCTAGTGAATGTATTTATGATGTTAATAGTTTTGATGGGGCTCCTGTGGTTCTACTGATGTTGACTCCTATAAATAAATATTTGTGTGTGTGTGTGTGTGTGTGTGTGTGTGGTATTTTGCTTCTATTGGTGTGCTTTGTTCACTACTTTGTTTCTATCTCCACTTGAGTTAGTTCTACTTGGTCATTTGCTTAGTGTTCCTCTCTTCTTCTTTTTTCCTTTTTTTTATCCCTTCAAGTTCTTAACATTATTAGACTTGTGTGATGCAGCTACTTACTTGGGTTTTGTAGCACTTAATATCTATCATGGACAACAAGGCACTTTCTGTGTATGAAAAATTGGATGTCAACTCGTACCAGAAAATGAACATGTGAAGATCCATATTGGAGTGAGTAAGAGTGCTAGGTTTTTGAATTAAATGATAATTGAACATTGGTGAATTGTTCAACTAGAGTGCTAGGAAAAATTGAAAGTCTTTCTCATATATGGAATTCCTTTTGTTTATTTATTTTTATTTTGGCACATTGAACATTGCAAAAATGTCTTTAGTCTTTTGACATCAATGGTGTATTTTCAATGGATTCCTTTACTTATGGGCATTGTATGTGAGATTTGTTTGCATTGTATAGTGTTTGGTTGTAATTATTGGTGATACAGGTCATGTGTGGATGATTACTTAGCATTTGAGGGTGCTTTTATTTTACTTTTTTAAAAAATACGAAATTTTATGTTATTTACGAGGGCTAAGAAACCCTGGAATGGGCAATGCCTGACATAAATAAATTATTGACGAGGGACTAGACACTTTGTAATGGACTATACATTTTGTAAATAAATTTATTACGATGGGTCAGGTCTAATGTAAATGAATTATATTCGAAGGATTGGCATCTCGTAAATACATTTATTATGTAGACAAAATACCCTTTTACGGGGCATATTATTTTTTGAATAATGATAAGGAGACCGATAAATTAACTCCAAATAAGTATCGAATCTGACGTATTTTTGTTCATCTCATCTACTTAAATAGTTTCCAAAAATAATTGTTTAACACGTGATAAGAATGACCAACCACGTCAAATTCGATACTAATTCGATGATTCTTTTTCGGTTCCCCTACCAATACTCTTATTTTTCTACGAGCGTTTTTATTGCCCATTAAAGATGATGAGTTTTAACGGACACTTTTGAAAAATGGTACTCCATAGTAAATGGGTTTGTAGGTACAATAATCAAATAAGTAAGCCTTTTTTGGTCTGGGGTTATAGTTTTGCTTTAAGCCTAACCTCTGGTTAGTGTTGGGCTGGGTCCTTGTTCACCCATTCATATGGGCTTCCCTCTTGTGGGTTGTATATCATATTTACATTAATATAATTAATACCTTTAAAAAAAAAACAAAAACAAAAAAACAAAAAGTGGTACTTCCTTGTCTTTAGAGGAAAATGATGAAGGTTTGAGTTCTCGTAGAGATAAATTGGGTACGTGTTACAGCAATGAAAAAAAAAAAAAAAAAAAAAAAAAAAAAAAGAGGTCATTTCTCAAAAGTGTTGTAAGAATAGAATATTTTGAGTGACAAGGACTTAAATATTCTAATTGCATAGTCAAATGCACTTAATTGAATAAGGATTTAAATTTTCTAATCAAGTGTTGAAAACGATTATAAAACAACACCAAAGAGTACTTTTTACAACAATTGTGGAGTTCCATATTTTTGAAACATGATTGTTTTTCACATATATATTTTTGGGTAAATTGCATTGGCACCCTTTGAGGTTTCGATCAATGTCACTCATATGTGGGTCAACGACTTTGTTAACAATGACATCCCTGAGGTTTCAAATGTCATATTTGTCTCTAATTATTTAATTCAATTAATTTACAAAATATTAGCCCTGTTAAATAACGAAACTATCCCTCATCATTAATTCTCCTTCTCTACCCTAATCTCTAACTCTCTTTTTTTTTTGTTTATTTTAGTATCTAGTCACTGGCACTTTCTCTCTCTCTTCCCAATCTCTCTCATTCCCCTCTTTCTAACTATGTTATTTATTTTATTTATTTATTTGATAAATTACACCCTCATCATTCTTCTCGCCTGTAGAGGAGCTACCGGTGGACGATAGAGGGAAACGTAACTGGCGGTAGATGAGATGGCGGCTAGGGCAAATTAATTCGTAGAATTTGGGTGAAAAATGTTACAGTGTGGTGGTGCTGGATTTGTGATTGAGATGAGTAAGGGAAGGAAAGTGGGTGTGAGAGTAGGGAAGGAAAGTGGGTGTGAGTGTAGAGAAGATGTGAGAATGGCAAGATGAAAACAACCATCGATGTTTTTAATTTTTTTTTTTCCCCATTCTATTGTGGTGGTGGCGGTGTCTAGCTAGGTTGGACAAGGCTGCTTCTTCCTCTTCGTTGGTGGTGTTGTCTTGGTGTGGTGGTGGTGGTGATGTTGTCATGGTGGTTCTGATGCGTTTAGGAAGCATAAGTATGGGTTGGCCATGAAAGTTTTTAATATATATATATATATATTTTCTATTATGGTGTTTGGGTATGGTGGTGTACAGTTATCTGACTATTTAAAAATAATAATTTTTTTATTTTTAAGGTAAAGTACAGCCACACCCCCTGAGGTTTGGCAAAAGGAAACTCAGAGGAAACTTACCTATTTTTTGGACAAAGACACCCCCTGGAGGTTCAAAAATGGACAAAGATACCCATTTACATAAAAAATTGACCAAATTACCCTTTGACCATTTAGGAGACTTTTTTAACTTTACAATTTAATAAATTGGACCAATCTACCCTCATGAATAATATATGCATAAAAAAAAAGTAGAAAAAAAAAAACTTTATATTGTTCACTTTTTTTTTTTTGTTATTTACTTTATAAATGTCCCAACTTCTTAAAAGTGTAGACGTCTAAAATGAATTTTTGATTCAATACATATATTTTAAATAAATTATATTTTGTTATTACTTCTTTTCTTTTTCTTTTTCTTTTTTATTTTTAAATTAAGATATTTAATCCTCTATCTAAAAAAATTAAACCAATCTCTTTTCCTTAAAAGTAAAAAATATGGTACAAGTGTAACTATAAGCATCTGAAATTATATATCAAATATTATACATTTTCCAATATAAAAGAAAATATGTACCAGTATAACTTTATGCATCTTAACTTTATGCATGCCTTTTTTTTTTTTTTCCCTTTTGTTTTATTATTATTTTTTTCCTTTGTTTTATTTTTTTTCCCCTTTGTTTTATTATTATTATTTTTCCTTTTTATGTTGGGAAATGCATAATATTTGATATATAATTTAAAATGCATAAAATTATACTGATACCATATTTTTTATTTTTAAGGAAAAGAGATTGATTTCATTTTTTTAGATGAAATGATTAAACATCTTAATTTAAAAATAAAAAGGAAAAAGAAAAGAAGTAATAGCAAAATATAATTTATTTAAAATATATGTATTGAATCAAAAAATCATTTTAGACGTCTACATTTTGAAGAAATTAGGACATTTATAAAGTAAATAACAAAAACAAAAAAAAAAAGTAAACAATATAAAGTTTTTTTTTTTTTTTTACTGTTTTTTTATGCATAAATTATTCATGAGGGTAGATTGGTCCAGTTTATTATATTGTAAAGTTTAAAAAGTCTCCTAAACAGTCAAAGGATAATTTGGTCAATTTTTTTTATGTAAAGGGATGTCTTTGTCCATTTTTGAACCTTTAGGGGATGTCTTTGTCAAAAAAACAGGTAAGTTTACTCTGTGTGTCCTTTTACCAAACCTCAGGAGGTGTGGCTGTACTTTACCCTTATTTTTATGTTGTGATGGTAGTTATGGTGGTATAAGTATTGTTATATATAAACTATATCTATATGTATAGAAGAGATGAAGATGTTAGTTTGGTCCAATAGATTTAGTTAGGAGTATCGCCACAAGCTATTTCGTAGCTAAATAACAATACTTTCGTGGCAATTAGCAATCTCAATATAGAAATTAATCGTGGCTAATTTAATAGTTTTGCAACGAAAATATATATCGTGGCTAATTCAATAGTTTTGCAACGAAAATATATATCGTGGCTAATTTAACCCTTTTCCCACGGAGTTCATTCGTGGCTATAAATCTAATTACCCACAAATATACGTCGTGGCAAATATCCAAAAAGGCTACGGAGTTCATTCGTGGCTATAAATCTAATTGCCCACGAATATACGTCGTGGCAAATATCCAAAAAGGCTACGGAGTTCATTCGTGACTATAAATCTAATTGCCCATGAATATACATCGTGACAAATATCTAAAAAAGGCTACAGAATTCATTCGTGGCAATAAATCTAATTACCTATGAATATACATCGTGGCAAATATCCAAAAAAGGCCATGGAGTTCATTCGTGGCTATAATTCTAATTGCTCACGAATATGTCGTGGCAAATATCCAGAAAAGGTTACGGAGTTGATTCGTGGCTATAATTCTAATTGCCCACGAATATATGCTGTGGCCACTACCCAAAATAGGCCACGGAATTTATTCGTGACTATAATTCTAATTGTCCACCAATATATGTCGTAGCAAATATCCAAAATACGCTATAAAATTTATTTGTGGAAAATATTACCATTTTTTCAATATATTAATTTTTTTTTGAATTTATATATTAATAACATATTAATATGACACCAATTATAATTTTATAACCCATAAAGTATTAACTTTATAAACAATATCAAAAGTAAAATTTAATCACACATCAAAATAATTATGGAAATAAATAAATACTTGATATTATATACCACACTAACCAAAAAGTATTGTTTACAACTTATACAATAAAGCCAATCGCGCAAAAAAAAAAATAATAATAAAAAAAAAATAAATTAAAAAAAAAAAAAAAAAAACGTCTTAGCATCTAAACAAAAACAAGCTAATATCCTTATCTGAGATCTTAGACAAAAATGAGATATAGAATCCTAAACAACGGATTCAAAGATTTGGACATAAACTACTTAAACAAAAAGAGCTTGAATTCTTATAGCATGAGCCCATCCAACAATCTACAAAACCAACATTGAATAAATACAATTAGTGCTTATGTTAAAAAAAAAAAAAAAAAAAAAAAAAAAAAAAAAAAAAAAAAAAGAAGGCTAAGTTTTCAAAATATACTACATGAAAGAAAAAAATATATAAATAACAAATAAGAACACCAATAGAAAAGATTTATCAACTCATTAAAGATAAGAAAAAGTATAAATTAAATAAATAAATAAATAATAATAAATTAAAAATTAAAAATTAAAAAACATAATATTATTAAAATTTATCGTTGACAGTTACACTTTGAAAATTCAATATGCAAGAATATTTACTTTGTGAAACAAAACTAATCATATTACTTTTTATGTTATTCCTTCCTTGCTACACTATAACAAAAATGATTATTAACAACGTGGCATTTACAAAATACATAGTCTAAGTGTTGTTAATTAGTTACCTTTTGTAAGATGCTCATTATTTTAGTTTACAACACTTTTAGCTTGTTAATGTTTTATTAAATTTTAGCGCTCAAATTCTCACTTTTCAGTATTCTGTAACAAAAAGAATAACCTCTATTACATGCACTCTCCCATATCTTATGCAAAAATGAATTCTTGTAACATGGATCAATCGAGAATCTAAAAACTAATGATGTACAATTAGTACCTATGTCAATTAGAAAAATGAATCCAAAGATGAACTCTAAAAATAGTACCATCATAAAGAAAAAAAGTTCCATTAAGAAGCACTAAAAATTGAATCTTTCATTTAAGCATATAAGTGTGATCTCATACAACACTAATATATATTGTGTCCATGTAACATTAAGCATAGAAAATTCAACATAAAATTGGTTTTGGTTAAACTGTATATCCACTAAGTGATCATAAATTAAATCACTGCAAGCAATTGACCAGGGGCTTTTTACCATTCTGCCAACATATTTCATACACATTATATTTTAAAACTATTTTGGTGAAATTGCAAGATTTTGAGGAGAACTATTTATTTGAGGATCACAAAATTAACTAAATGGTAAAATCCATGGCTTAAGTTGCACACTACATTGAACAAAACAATAAATACAGAAAATATAATTAAAATTGCTTTATTCAATAGAAGTGTCATGTTTAGCCAATGTTATACGATGCAAAATTTGATTCCATGTGGTAGAACTACGTTAATGTTGTTCCAGTAATGCTTATTTGTTCCGAGTGTCATCTAATTCTTCATCAAAATTTACATTTAAAAATCTGGAGGTAATGACCAATATTTTAATAGTGGTGACTTAAGTTTATAGCAGTTTTGAAGTGGGGAAAAATTAGGGTGTTGGATGAGGTTGTCAAGATTCTACAACACTTTGGAACTAGTTGTGCTTGATTCAAATCAACTTTTTTTTGCTGGCTACATAAATTGTCATAAAAATAAATAGGTAAATAGGTAGGATTGCTAACCTAATCAATTTTTTGCAAACATCCAGACAGGCCAAAAACAGCAACCCTAACCAAAAGTAAACTAAACTAAACAAATGAACTAAAACCAAGGAAAAAATCAAACACTGAGAATGCATTGGAAAAACTCTATCACCAAAAATGGAGCATTGAACCAGCAAGAAAGCCATTTCTACCAGAACCAATCATTCTGAAAAGAAACCAAACATATCTCGAAAAAAAAAATTGAATAAAAAAAAAACCCAAACAAAAGAACCCACAATAGACACACATATATAACCATACACAACACACCCATACATGATCAATCTGAATCAAACTTGTGTTCCAATCAATTAGAATCATGTTAGACCAGCAAATAATTATTAATGCAACCAAAATCAACCAACAATTTGATATTAAAAAAAAAAAAAAAATTTAATAACTCCAAAAAACCCTAAAAATTTGAAACTCAAAGCCCAATGATACCTATATATATAGAATAAAATATACACAATTTATACATGATTCAAGTTCATGATTCTTGAATAGAAATCAATAATAAATGCAAATGATTAATAACTCGGGAGTATAAAACACAAAAATTAACAAAAAGTTCTCTAAAAAATCAACTAACAATTTGACACATTTAGATATCATAAAAATCTGTTGCTTGCTATTCTGCAGAAGATTTGCCTTTCAAAGTTTTTCTTTTAACTTGATAGGTATTCTATTTAAGAATTTTTCTAACAATTTTATTTTCTTCCTAAAAGAATGAGACTAAATTTCATTCTCATTGACCAAGAAAATTCTAGGTGGTTAAATGACTCAAATAAATTTTTGAATGAGGTAAAAAATTAATATAACTAGCTCTATTAACAAGGAGTAACTTAACCATAAATGACGATTGTTTTGGGGTGATATAAATTGAGCAATCATTGCTGTCAGATCACAAAGCTTAGACTCCAAAGAGTTAATTGCCTGTTGTTGTTGTTGTTGGGCATTGCGCTCCTGCTCCACCTAATGTCAGTAAACAAGAGCAGAAAGTCTCAAACTTAAGCATAAGTCTTCCAAAAGATTTTATACAGTCCAGTAAACAACTCCATGTGAAAAGATTAAAAAGAATAGATATGAAGATTTTAAACAATAGTTAATTACAATAAACTTGCAAAGGCTGCAATCCGGTACATACAAAGAATCAAATAAATATTCTGAAGCTATACATTCATATGTTCTACCCTTGATCCTCCTAAACAGCCTCCAAATTCAAAATTTTAAACCGAATCAGCATACATAATTTTAGGGAAAATAACATAGAAGCCTTTTAATTTTATAAGACCATAAAGTCCTATCAATGAATAAACCTCCTATATTTTAATTTAGTAATAGGACTTAATGATTTTATAAAAAGAAATTAAAGTACGACTTCTTTGTATTTTGTACAGCTATTGGCCAATTTTTTTAGACACTCAATATACAGGATGACTCCTCAGAAAACTCGATCAACTTATTGTTTATAAAATTACGAATTGCTAAAACCTCTGGCAAAGGAAAGAAAACTAAGATACTTTTGTTATTGAGAAATAGAGGAAAAACTATAAAATTTGGAATCCTAAAACCATCTTGGGATGGAAAGAATGTTGCGAGATTGCAAAATTAACCGAGTTTCCTCGGTTTGCTACGTACTTAAACAGAGGTAAGGTGAAGGAACAATAGTGTCTGTTAAGGGTCGCAACAACTTAATGCCATACAAATTTTATTGCGATATCCCAAATCTTATTGATATTTAATCTTCCACAGCTTTATTTTTTTCTCCCAACTTGTTTTGAAGCTAAGACAAAGGGAAAATCAGATGAAATTACGCCCTTCAATTATATGCAGGGAGTCGAGGATAACAAATCCATTTTTCTGATTGTTCTAAAGCTTTATGGATGGGACAATCATTTTAATACTACCATGGTTGCTGTTTTAAAACTAATTATGACTTCTGTAAAGATAATATTATGATTACAGTATTTAAACAAATCATGACTTCTTGATAGCACTTACTAGTTGAAACTACACTATTTCCATGAACCTTATATTTAGTAGCTACTTTTATACATTTTGTTCATGCAAAGATTATTTATCTAACAAAATGCTTGAGTGCACAAAATGTTACAAATCGATTCACTTTCAGAAAAAATTGTTTCTATTCTACACAGGTTCACTTTCACATAGAAAGTTGTTGTAGTTTGGTGTTTATAACCAACTCTATGAATGACATTTTCCATCTCATCCACTTCAAATGCATCTATTTTTCATAATGTATGTAAAATTGTTCAAAGATCAAAAGAACCAAATCAAATCAAATCAAATATATGAGTGTATCTATGTGCGAGAAAAGAAAACGAAAAGTAATTTGGTATACCTTCACAGTAACCTTTACTTTGTAAGGCCGGCTGGCACCCCATATAATCACGCAAAACATAGTAAACAGGACAATAAAGCTAAAGAGAGCCAGCATGGCCTGAAACCTCCAAGAAAAACCCTTGTCCTCATCAAGTTCATCATACTTCCCCTCTTCTACGATCACATTACACTCCGGCCACCCCTTTTCATTCCTTTTCCGGCCCCATTTCCTCCCCGAAGAAGACCTAAAAATACCGGAAAATCGGCTAGCCGAAGAATTCCAAGAGTGACGCCCAAAAGAGGGGTGTGAAGGCGACTCCATTGGACTATTGTAATTGGGAGTCGCCTGCAAAGAGGAGGACTTGTCCCAATCATGAGAGTCCCTTGAAGGGCTCTGTGTTGGGAAACGTGCTAGTTTTAAAAACTTTTTGAGGGATTTTGATTCATAAATCTTGATTCATCACATAGAGACAAGTTTTATGCAAAAAATAAAATATGATATATCATTCAATTAATGGATTGAATACTTACATCAAAGGTCTGAGTAAACCTTTAAATCTTTCCTCTAAAGTGAATGTTCTCACTTATTGTAGATCCCTTAGCAAGATGCCTTCTCCTTGGATCTCCATCTTCTTGATAATTATTTTGCCTTTAAGAATCACTCATATGCCTCCATGAATGACTTTGGAAAACTAGGCTTGTGGGAGCTTCCATTAGATAAGAACATAAACCCTAATTTTCTAGAGAGAGAAAATAAATTCCTTTTTCCTTCTTCTAAAATTCACCCCAAAATATACATAGACCATGTATATTTATAGGCAACATAAAGGTAAAGAAAAGGAAACAACGAATCATTCTCAATCTCGAATTTACATGTCTCAAATCTAATATGATTCCAATATCAAGTTGGGCTATGAGTGAGAATCCATTGGGCCTATTATTTTATTAGCTACAATGAATTAATAATTGGCCTGGTCCATGGACCCAATTCAATTAATTCATAAATTAATTTCTACTCCACTAAAAGAAATTAATTGAACTCCAATTAAATAATAAATAATATCTAAGTCAATATTACACTTTGACCCCTTTATGTATAATTAGTTATCGGATAAATAAAGCCATCAATCCAACTACTTAATTAATATATTTATTTTGGTACCTTTGATTATTTCTGACTTGATCATAATAAAACATTTGTTTGACAAAAATAATAATTTAAATAAATAAATATATAATAAATCATTTTGTCTAAAAATACATGAAGGCCTTCGAATTTACTTTGTGATCAACCATAATCAATTCAAAATAAATACAAGTAGCAATGATGCAAATATTAAAAATATAACTCTCTAATTATTAATTACATAACTACCCAAAGTGTCGGTCTAAGGATCCCGAAAAATCCGCCGAACAAATCAAAGTAATTATTAATTAATAAAAGAGTTTATAATTTTCTCATGCTTAAGAGTCAAATGCTATGACGGTGATAGGGAGCAATTGCATACGACGGCTCTCGCAATATATCTCAACCTAACGCGGATCCAGTTCAAGTCTTAATTAATTATGAGTCCATCCATAATTACCGACTATGAACAATTTATAATTACTATTTATATATCATGCATTGATTGCTATCACATATATATATATAAATATTTCTCGTAATCATAGCGACACTATCAATTTCATAGTGAATCGAAACATAATATATTGAATTCACCAATTTTATAAATCATAAATATTTCAGATATGTCAAGAACATATGTCACTATAATCCAGATAGGAATTTGCTATGCCATGGCATATAAATTGCAACAGCTCCCACTTGCCATCATAGCCAATTCAAATTGCATCTAACTCCAATGTTATCCAGGTGTTAATCAAAACTATTGATCGACGACACCTTTGTTAATGGATCAACAAAGTTGTGTTCCAATGCAATGTTCTAGCCACAAGTACATTTTCCTCATAGCCAATTCAAATTGCATCTAACTCCAATGTTATCCAGGTGTTGATCAAAACTATTGATCGATGACACCTTTGTTAATGGATCAACAAAGTTGTGTTCCAATGCAATGTTCTAGCCACAAGTACATTTTCTTGCCGGACAATATCATGTAGAATATGATACTTCCTATCAGTATATTTTGTTCATCTATGGAACCTTGGGTCATTGGTTTGGACTACTTCTGCACTATTGTCGCAATATAGCTCGATAGGCAGGCTAGTATGCTCCACAACCTCTAAATCAGTGAGATCAAACCAATAGGCTTCTTTTGCCGCCTTTAAGGCTACAATATATTCCATCTACAGTTTGAGTTAGCAGTTGAAATCTGCTTAACAATCTACCAACTGATTTCCCTTCCATTAAGTGAACATACACTAAGTCATGAACCTCATAGTATCTACTTCTGATTGAAAATCAGAACTAGCATACCTGACTAGGACCATATCATCACATCCATAAATGAGTATGATATCATTGATTCTCCTTAGGTACTTAATGATATTTTTCACAACAGACCAGTTGTCAAGTCCAGTATTGGACTGATCTTTACTGACTATCCCTACTATATAGCGGATGTCCTGTTTGGTATAGACCATGGCATATATGAGACTCTCATATGCCGAAGCATATTGTTCCAGTCTCATTTGCTCAATCTCCTTTGATAGTCTTGAAAAACTACTTACTAGAGAGAGCAATCCATATCAATAATGCAAGAACTCATTCTTTGAGTTATGAATACCAAACCTGGTCAAAACTTTATCAATGTAGGATTATTAAGATAAGCCTATTTTCCTTTTAACCTGATCTTGCAAAAGCTTGATCCTAGGAATATAGCTTACATCTTGAAAATCCTTCATTTAAAAGTAATTGAACAACTACCTTTTTATTGATGAAAAAACTTCCACGTCATTATAAATGAGTAGGATGTTATCAATATATAGAATTAAGAAAAATAATGACATTCCCTTGTACACTCATGATTTATTCACTAAGAAATCTTCTTGTATCTTTTTGTAGATTAACTTGTCTTCCATAGGTATCACCCTACTAGAAAGTTCTACAAGATCCCAGAATTTATTAGAATACATAGATTCCAACTCTGATTTCATAGTAACTCGCCAAAACGATCTGTATCCATATCGGTTCACGCTTCCGTGTAGCTTACTGGGTCCAACTCATGTTTAACAGGGATGTCCATAATGGTCTCACCTAAAAACATGATTCTGTCGGTTGGATGATAATCCTCCCACTACATTAATGTACCGATGCAGGAATCTGTGTACTAGATGATGCTGACGCATCAATAGGGAATTCATATATTATTCTCAATCTCTATAATAAGTGTGTTCACATGTGGTACATCTGGTACTCATACCATATTCTCTAACATTATGCTACTAGGTGTGTGATCCATAATATGATTCTCCTATAGATAAACAGTGAGTGTAAACAATCAACTTTTATCTTTGAGATCATAAAATAATCCATCCTAGTGACTTAAGAGTAGCTATCAAATCTAGCATGCCTATGATCTGCTTCCAACTTACTTGTCCATATCAAACGCACATGTGCAAGACTACCCCATACGTGCATGTGATTCAAACTAAGATTTAGTCAAAAACATAGCTCAACGGTATCCTTGAGACAGACTAAGATGGAATGCAGTTCATAATGCTCAACGATGTCATTAACGCTAAACTCTTAAATGAAAGATATAATGTGGCATAACTGATCATAGATCTAACCATGTTAAGTGGAATTCTGTTATTCCTATTTGACACTTAAATGCATTTAGCGTCAATTGCGGAAAACTGGTACATAATACCCTCATTGACCATATAGTCTTTGTACTATCCCAAGAAATACTCATATCCTCGATCAGATCGAAGTGTCTTGATAAGTTTACCTAATATGTGCTCCACATCAGTCTTGACCCTCTCGGAATATACCAAAAGTATAAGATTTGTGCCACAACAGGTAAATTTATCCAAAACGTGAGTAATCTTGCTTGGATGTTCACAAGACCACACGTGTCTGTGTGTACCGACTCCAATTGTCCTTTATGTCTATTTCATTTGGCTGATTAAGCCCTTAGAGTTATCTATCCTTCAAAACAGGATTCACAAGTTTGGTTTAGGCTCCTCTGCCTCATTAGGTAATAAACCTTCTTTGACCAATTTTTGAATCTCATTTTGATTGATAACAACCCAAAAATAGACATTAAAAATACAATGAGTCAGAAATAACAAATTTTCTCTTAACCTTCAATCTAGAAGATGCAACATTAGTTTCTACATCCTGCAAATCTTAAGAGCTTGTAGTTATAGTATATTAACTATCTTTCAATGCACCAGAAGTAATGGCATATCTATTCGATTTTATAAAACCAGTTTTACAAAATAACAACACAGTTTTTATAAACCAAAAGTGAAACAAGAATTAGATTGCGTTTAACATCTATACATAAAGATAGTTCTTTAATACTAATATCCTCATACTCTCTAATTTCAGATTTAATACTCCCACTGACTTAACTACAACCTTGACATCAGGTTAAAAGACAAATATATATCCATATCATCGAGGCTTCTGAATTCCTAAAATCCTTGTAACGAAATGCAAACATGTTTAGTGGCTCCAGAATCTATCCATCAGGAATTAATAGATACAACTACATAACATGGCTCAATAATTAAATATATATTTTCCTATGCCACGTCATTGCTTAGACAGTTCGTCCTTGAGTGTCATAGTTAGCGGCAAAAGAAACAATTTAATTTGCCCTCAACATACACTGCCTTATTCCCTTTAACCTTTTGGATACCCATGTTTTGTGCTAGCCTAGTCCTATTATCATCCTTCTTCTTTGCTTTGCCTATCCACTTGGGCCTAGAAGAAGATGGTATAGACTAGGTTAGATTGATAGGAATGCCCATACTCTTGATTATCCCTTCATCTGTTACCAATTCTATAAGAATATCAGCGAGTATGAACTCAAACTAATTCCTTATTTAGTTCACTCTAACAGAGTCGAACGAGTTTAGTAACAAGGCAATAATCATGTCAACTTGAAACTTACCACCCAAGTCAGCCCTATTGATCTCCAGCTAATTTTAAATAATAAACAATCATTTTCCAAAATTCGATTTCATACTGGAGTTCCTTAGGCTATCTTGATGCAATTCAAGTCTGACATAGTACTTTGGCATACTTTCTATCTAATCTCACCAAAGCATCTTATTGACATTTAACATGATGCTTGAAGAAAATAAAATAATGTAAATGTTAGCTTTGGAGCGTATTCGAGGTAAACTCTAGAATATTGCACCAAGTCATCTCATTTGCCTTATTTCACTTATTAAAAGCATTAATATTCTCTTGAGTATCTTAAAGTAAAAGGATTAGGTTTAGGAGTAATTAATACATTTGTACCCTTACGTTGTGAATAAAATATTTAAATTCCTTTCTCAGTCAATATTAATGAGGTCCAGTTACATTGAATATGTAAGCAAGCAGATAAACTGGATTAGACATAATTAATCTGAATATAAATGCATTCATACAATATGCAAGATGAATTATTAATACTGTCATGCATATTTAAAATTAAAATGAGTTTGTTAACCACATAATATAATAAATCTCAATCGAACAAGAGATCATTATCATTATTGGTGAACAATCCCTTTTAATTAATGCGGGTCCCTCAACTTTGTAGCATAATAAATCAACCAATCAATATGTCAATAACTTATCCTGTTGGAGGAGTTCATTATTATTATTATTGAGATTCATTTACTATTAGGTGAGCACTTCCATTAAAATAGTATGTGGGTCCCTTAATGTAACAAGGGTCATTTTGTCCCACATCGGAATCGGATGGGAAAGAGATTGGGTATAAATGGGTGGGTATGCAGCCTTACCTAACAGTTCGAGCTTTTGGGTAAATGGGCAAGCGCCCACCCGTTACAGTTGGTATCAGAGCCAAACTCAGTCCTTGATCCGGTGCTATGCCAAGTGCCCGGCCCGGAAGGCGTCTGGGTGAGTCCACCCGAGTAAGCAAGGTGGCCCAATCGCAACGAGGGCGTTGCGAGTTTGGGTGGGGGAGAATGTAACAAGGGTCATTTTGTCCCACATCGGAATCGGATGGGAAAGAGATTGGGTATAAATGGGTGGGTATGCAGCCTTACCTAACAGTTCGAGCTTTTGGGTAAATGGGCAAGCGCCCACCCGTTACACTTAACCACTGCATGAAAAACCAGATAACCAATACGCCAATAATTTATTCGGTTGGCGAAGTTCATTATTGCTATTGGCGGGCAAATCCTATCATCTCCATATCTCTTAAGACAATGCCTTGTCTATCTATATGAAATGATTCCTGATTATGTTTAACCTTTCTAAAATCACCTAGTGTAGACCGCTCCGTTGGGGAGCTAACACTATTGATTTTAGATTGAGTGTATAACGTTATTAAAGCTCTAATGAAAAATAAAACATTAAATATCTTGTCATTATAATCTAGACTCTTTAAATCATGCGTAGGGCCTTATTTTTAAAGATCTAATTACAATGAACATTTAATATTTTTATTTTAATGAGACAACCATTCTTGTAATATTAAGACTCTTCAAATCATGCGTGAGGCCTTATTTTTGAAGATCTAATTACAATGATTTTAATAACGAAGGCCATGGGGCAATGTATAAAAATCCCCGCTCCCACTCAATTTTTAATCATTAATAATTAGGGTTTTGAATTTATTCATTTACATGATATAATGCATGCAAAACGTCTTGATTTTAATGCAATTAAATTTAGAAAATATTTGGACATTTAAATGATTCACTAATGTTTAATTTGAATCACACTTTTAAAAAATAATTTACAAAAATAATTTTTTGTTTCCCAATAAGTGTCCTCAAATTAATTAGTAATCAAATCCAATTAATTTTCATAATTTAATTAATATAAATCAAGTCATTTAATTAAATATCATGGATCCAATGCATGAATAATAATTAATCAACAATTATCTATTCCATGGATCACATAAATAAATAAATGACAGATAAAGCAAATAAAAACGGCCAATGAAATCAGCTTTTAACATTTATGTGCTCTAATTATTGCGCGAGGGTCCTTCATCAGCTTGCAAACACCTGTAGGAGACAAGAACGTGCCTGGGGAAGCAAAACGGTGCTTGGAACGCACCTGGAAGGACTTACACGAGCTAGCACACACCCCTGAAAGGTCCTAGCACGTGTCACGCGCTACCACACACTTACACGCGCTAGAGTGTTAATGTTGCGTGTGCCACGCGCTGGCACGCGCGCGTGGAAGGTTGCCAGCGCGTTTCACGCGCTGGCACACGCCAGATCTGCCTGGCTTTGTAAGCGCGTGAGCTTCACGCGCGTTTCCATTTGTGGTGCATTGCGCATCATGTTGCTGCACCTCACTATATCATCTTCAGCCGCATGATCTGCATCAAACGGTCCCTTGCTGCGGTTGCACCAAATGATGGTGCATCGCAAAGCATGGGATTACCATCCTACATTCCGATGTTCCTGTCACTGCCGGCGGCACTCCGGTCACCGGAATTTCACCGGAAAACCGCCGAAAATAATAATAAAAATCCAGAAAAACTAAATTTAGGCCCTAAAAAAACCAGAAAAATTTCGAAAAATTTCTGAAAAATCCCAGAAAATTCCTAAAGCCTAATTTAACCCTCATAGACCTTTTTGAAGCTTCATAGCATCCTTTGACGAAGATTACATGGCTTTAAAAATATTTACAATTTGAAATACAATGGAAAAAATTAAATTACATCTTTAACTTTCAAACGGCTAAATCAAAGCCTTAATTACATTCACCCGAAGATAAAATTACATTCCAATAACCTATAAGCTTCATCCATGGCCCAAACATACATCATCATCCATTTACAATTATACATATATTATCATGTATCAATATATATCAATATATTAATTCATACATCAATAAATATATGCATATCAAAATTGGATCCATGAATGATGAATTTTGATAAAAACATGATCTCCAGTAATGAATCAAACCATACTCTGATACCACTGTTGGGAAACGTGCTAGTTTTAAAAACTCTTTGAGGGATTTTGATTCATAGATCTTGATTCATCACATAGAGACAAGTTTTATGCAAAAAATAAAATATGATGTATCATTCAATTAATGGATTGAATACTTACATCAAAGGTCTGAGTAAACCTTTAAATCTTTCCTCTAAAGTGAATGTTCTCACTTATTGTAGATCCCTTAGCAAGATGCCTTCTCCTTGGATCTCCATTTTCTTGGTAATTATTTTGCCTTTAGGAATCACTCATATGCCTCCATGAATGACTTTGGAAAACTAGGCTTGTGGGAGCCTCCATTAGATAAGAACATAAACCCTAATTTTCTAGAGAGAGAAAATAAATTCATTTTTCCTTCTTCTAAAATCCACCCCAAAATATACATAGACCATGTATATTTATAGGCAACATAAAGGTAAAGAAAAGCAAACAACAAATCCTTCTCAATCTCTGATTTACATGTCTCAAATCTAATATGATTCCAATATCAAGTTGGGCTATGAGTGAGAATCCATTGGGCCTATTATTTTATTGGTTACAATGAATTAATAATTGGCCCGGTCCATGGACCCAATTCAATTAATTCTTAAATTAATTTCTACTCCACTAAAAGAAATTAATTGAACTCCAATTAAATAATAAATAACCTCTAAGTCAATATTACACTTTGACCCCTCTATGCATAATTAGTTATCGGATAAATAAAGCCATCAATCCGACTACTTAATTAATATATTTATTTTGATACCTTTGATTATTTCTGACTCGATCACAATAAAACATTTGTTTGACAAAAATAATAATTTAAATAAATAAATATATAATAAATCATTTTGTCTAAAAATACACGAAGGCCTTCGAATTTACTTTGTGATCAACTATAATCAATACAAAATAAATACAAGTAGCAATGATGCAAATATTGAAAATATAACTCTCTAATTATTAATTACATAACTACCCAAAGTGTCGGTCTAAGGATCCCGAAAAATCCGCTAAACAAATCAAAGTAATTATTAATTAATAAAAGAGTCTATAATTTTCTCATGCTTAAGAGTCAAATGTTATGACGGTGATAGGGAGCAATTGCATACGACGGCTCTCGCAATATATCTCAACCTAACTCGGATCCAGTTCAAGTCTTAAATAATTATGAGTCCATCCATAATTACTGACTATGAACAATTTATAATTACTATTTATATATCATGCATTGATTGCCATCACATACATATATATAAATATTTCTCGTAATCACAGGGACACTATCAATTTCATAGTGAATCGAAACATAATACATTGAATTCACCAATTATATAAATCATAAATATTTCAGATATATCAGGAACATATGTCACTATAATCTAGATAGGAATTTGTTATGCCACGGCATATAAATCCCAACACTCTGTACATAGTACACTGGCCGTTTCAGAGACCTCAAAGGTGATGATGGGGCTAAACTAGTTATATCAGACTCAGACTTTCTATGCAACATATTTCAAAACCTAAAAAAAAAAAAACACACAGCTATTTTCATAATAGAAGTGATAATTTCACTTCATATACAAGAAATAATAAAGAAAATGGCCAAATTTTCACAAGGGAAGTGAGAATTTCACTTGATATGACAAATTTTTCAACACCCAAAAGATTTTTAATTGGGATTGAGGAGTTGAAGAACTTGAAACACTAAAATTTAGATAATAAAGAACAGAAAACTAACAAATTGTGATCAAAGTGGCTAAACAGAGACAATGAATAAAACAATATGGAATAATACTGGGTTTCTTTCCACAGAATTTAGAAAAATCAGTAAAGAAACGAGGGTGCAGATTGTTCAACAAAACAGAGATAGATATATGTGTGTGGGTGTGTGGAGACAGAGAGAGATACTACCTTGATTGTTGCCGGCGAGAGGAGAGAGTTGAGAGGTGAAGTTGGCCGCTAGCCCTCTTTAAAAAAAAAAAAAAATAGAAGGTTAAATCTCAACATTTTCCTTTAACAATTCATCATTATTATGTATTCTTCTAACAAATACACAAACATAAAGAAGAAAAAAAATAGCATATATGGAAACAAAAAGTAAAATAAGGCTTTGAATCGAACCAGGTGAGGGCCACCAATCAAACTGGGGTATGTTAGGGCTTCAATCGAACCACTGAATGCCCCATGGACCCATGTGCTTTACATTGAGATTGAGATTGAGATTGAGATTGAGATGGAGAAAGACATAGAGAGAGAAAGAGGTGTATAAGTATTTGTTTTTGCACTATCTGCGTTGTCGGAATAATCTGGACTGTGAAGGGAGAGAGATTAGATGCGCCACAAGAGAGAGAGGGGAAAAAGATAAAGAGATGAGAAAGAGTAAAGTTAAGTGGAGTGTTATTGCACCTGTTTGGTTCTCCTCTATCAATAAGTGCTGGCGCCAAAGTTGGGCAGGAGTTTGAATTTTTTTAGAATTTTAGCACAAAATAGTTAGAAAACTAATATAATTAGGCAAAAAGTTAAATTTATATTTAGGGAAGAGAAGAGTTAGAAAGAGAATAAAATAGAAAACGTAAATTTATATTATTAATAATGTATTATAAATAAAAAAATATATTATTAAAAAATAATAGAAAAAAGAAATAAATTTAGAGAAATCATGAATTATTATTTAGGAAAGAGTTGGAAATATAATAAAATAAAATTAAAAGGGTAAATTATTATTTAGGGAATAGACAGAAAGAGAATAAAATTAGGGGAAAAGGTAAATTTATAGTTCTAAAATAGTTAGAAAGAGAATATAATAGGAAAAAGTAAATTTCTATTATTAAAAATATTTTATGAATAAAAAATAAATAAACAATGTACTAAAACTCTAATAATGTGACACTCTAATGTATTGGAATTCTTTGTAATCGTATAAATTTTTAGAGCTTTTAAAATAATTTTAATTAATTAGAGTTTGAAAATTTTAATTATTTTTGAATTATTGATTACTGTATATAATTAATATATAGTTTATGTTTTCAATTTGGTCATTATCCAAAAAATAAGAAAATTAATTTTGAAAATATCTAGAGGAAAAATATTTTGTTGGAAAACTTTTAAATATTTAAATCGCACTCAAAAAACAAAATTTTTAGTCTTGGACATTAAATTCAATGACACAAAGTAATTTTGTTTCTAAAATAAAGATTTGTTTGACAACTAATATGAGTGGGACTTGGGCGGGTCAAAGGATTAGCCCAAGCCAAACTCAATGTTCTAGCACCTTAGTATATGCCAAGCCCAAGTCCTAAGAAACCCATTACGTCTTATCCCTTGGGGTGGCAATTTGTATTCGTGGGCTGTAATCATGTGATGTCGATCTAAGAGTATTCTACTAAACAGCTTAACCCAAACACGACCCGTTTAATAATCGTATCAGGAACTCTTAACACTAACCCCACCTGTTTATTAAACGGGCTACACGTGTAACTTGTTTAATGACCTGTTTAATAAAATCAAATATTTATTATTTAAATTATTAATAATAAAAATAAAAATCATGTTTAAAATTATTTAAATTATTAATAATAAAAATAACAAATCATGTTTAAAATTTTTTGAAGTATCAATAAGTATGTGTATACTATACACACTAATTGATAAATAAATTAAGAATACATCAAACATAAGTAATGAATTACATAACAAGAATTAATCAATAGATAGATAGATGATATTTTACTAAAAGGTTCACAGCCTTATACACGAAAGTATCACACTACGTTTTTATAATATACCTAAAAGTCATTCTCTAGATACTTTATATATAGGATAATGCTTCAGTCCTGCCCATAAAGACAAATTGTGTCATGCTCACAAACGTGTCCCAATAAGATGTTAACACCTCTTTTAAACTTAGAAAGATACAAAACATGGGTCATACCAATTTTTTAAGGTTAAACCCGACATCTATTTTTTTTTCCTCTCTTTGCTCCCATCTATGTATCTCGCTTCGTCTACATCTTTCTGCGGCTCAAGATCCCTCTTAAGACTTTCTCAATCCCACTATGGCACCTCATTTTGGTGGAGAGCAAACCGGTCTAAGAAGCACACCGCTTCTAATTCTTCTTGCTAAGAGAACAATCATCTCTTGGACTTCTGCTTGATCACACCGATCCTTACAATTGATTGTAGATAGAAATTTGTTGCGCAAGAATATATCTCTCAAATATTGATATGCAAATCAAAGCTCACAACTATAGTATAAATGAATACAAATGAAGCTCAATACTTTATGAATGATATGTATAAGAGGATGAAGAAGATGAAGAATAAAAGCTTTTTGATACTCAATCAGGTTTCTCTATTTCTCTCCAACGCATCTTCACAATGTCCAAAACATTGTGTATTTATAATCCCTTGAAAAATATAGCCGTTTGGGGTAAATTCATTTTCCAAATCTGAAATTTTAGTCCATCTGATCGGTCACATGAGTTATCTATGCGATCACTTGGTCTGAAGTGATCGGATATATGCTATATTTGTTCGGACAGTTGGAGCATCAGATCGACTAGATTATGGAAGTGATCGGTAGGATCAGATCCCATTTCATAAAATTGATCCATCTGATCGGTTACATAAAGCATCTGATCGACCACTGGGACATATCTGATTGGTTACATTGGTGAACTGATCGATCAGTTGATAAACCACAAAAGATCTGAGTTCACTGGTTTTGGCATCCTATAGATAGTATGACTGATCTGATCGGTCAGCTGAAAAATAAATAAATTGTCTGTTTTAATCATCTGATAGACGACATGGTCTGTTACTCTACATGATTTTTTTCCATTGAAGACATTAGTTTATAATGTAAATAAGGAAGTACCCCCAATTTGGATTCAATAAAAAATACAATAAAATTAAAATCCAACTAAATCAAAATGTAAAAATTCAGTTTTAGTACAAATTAGGGTTCCTGACAGTTTTGGTAAAACTTGATCCTCCGTGTAGGCCTATGTAGAATTGATGAAAAATCTCATAAAATCAGTTTAGGTTATTTGAAGTGTAAGGAGTAATTATCAGAAAAAAATTATTTTGAAAATATTTTTATTTCAAAAAATCATATTTTCCATACTCAGCCAAAAAACCGAGAAACGGTTTTTCATGAGAAATGCCTAGATCGTAAAGTCATTTACCAAGTCATGGTAATAAAGGCTTTGTGGATGAAAAAGTAAGTTCAATGCCTTAGACTCTACTTTCTAGAGACCAAAATAAAACATATGATTGATGTGCATGGTCTTACCATTTGTAGCTTAAGTATTGAGTTTTTTCAAAGCTTATACAAGCTTGAACTAACTTATTCTTTTAGCAATGACCTCATGTATCTATTGCTAGTGGATATAGGAATATGCATGTGAATGATGATATGATATGCATGGTCATATAGAGATGAACTTTAAATGGATTTATAAATACTTTGACATTGAATCCTAAACACTCATCATACTATCTACCCCATACTTCAAGCTTTGTCCATATATGATCGTTTAGGCTTTGAGGTATTATTGCTTTCGTCCTTTCTTTGAGTTACTTATTTGCTCATTGTAGTCCAAGCTATCTTTGGATGGACTTGAATTTGGTTCCTTGCAACTTCATGTCTCTTTGTATCCATTCTTTTCCATTGATGTGATCTTTATTGCTTCATTAGGGTAATTTTTTTAAGATGAATCATCTATAACACTCAATGTAATTAAACATTAATCCATAAACACCATTAATGGTTTGTAATCATAAAAATCACTAGATTGTCCTTAGTTAAAGGCTTTGTGCCAACAAAATTTTACGTACTTTTAAGATCTTTTTATTCCATTTAATTCTTAAATCACTAAATCTTTTATATATTTATAACCTTACTAAATAGAAGTAAAACTTTGTAGTATGTTGTAAATTTATTCAATATTTGATATATGATTTATATTTTTTTTATTATATCTTTAATTTTTAATAACTTAAAAATATTCCATTTTGGATATATATATATATATATATATATATATATATATATATATATAATGATTAATTTAAATTCAATATAAGAATGTTTGGTACGTTTTTTTTATTTTTTTATTTTTTCTGTATAACAAGGAGGGGTATTTAAAAGGGGTCAAATTTAAAGAAAATGCCATTTTGAAGTTTTATTAACAATTAATTAATTTGCTTAGGGATTTCGGTGTTCTAGGCCCCTTTTTTAAGAATTACAAAAACTAAATAAATAATAATAGTCAACAAATATGGCAAAATAGTTCCTAATTGTCACGAAAACAAATTTGTTACAAAAATGGCATTTTGCCACAAGGATTGAAAATTCGTGGTAAAATAGTTCCTAATTGCCACGAAAACAAATTTGTTGCAAAAATGGAATTTTGCCACAAAGATTGAAAATTCGTGGCAAAAGGCACTATTTGCCACGAATAAAGCATCGTTATGAATTACTAATAGATTTGGCACGAAAAATTGTTACGTGGCAATAAAGCATATCATAGCCACAACTAATAATTTGTGGCAGGATCCATCTTTTAGCCACGAGAAAAAAACTTCGTGCCAAAAAATCATATTTGCCATGAGAATAACATCATGGCAAATCGTAAAGTGATTTGCCACGAAAATAGATACGTGGCAAAAGAAACATACATTTGCCATGAATAAAATTTCATGGCACAAATAGCATTTTGCCACAACTTTATATGTCGTCCCTAATTTGTCGTGGCAAAATTGGCATTTTACCACAAATTTTTAGGTCGTCCCTAATATTCGTGGCAACAACCTAGTATTTGCCACAAAAAATTGACTCCGTGGCAAATACTGATATTTAGCCACAAGAAATTAATTTAGTGGCCAAAAGATACTTTTTGCCTCAAAATTTTATTCGTGGCGAAAAATTTCGTGGCAACAACCCGAATTTGTTGCAGTGGAGGTTAAATTTGTAATTTAATGATTTAAATGGAGTTGTTCAGTAAGTCAAAGGATTAAAAGATAATTTCATATGGTTTCAGAGGTATGGAAGGGTGTCAATGCACATTTTTGAAACCTCAGGAGGTGTCAATGTAAAAAAGCCATTGACTGTTTGCTTAGTGGCGTTGACAAAACCTCAGGAGGTGTCGGTGCAATTTACCTTATATTTTTGTTTGATGATATTCTAATTGCAGTGTCAAATGTATTTAATTGAATAAACATTTTTTTTTTTCAAAGCAAGAAACATACCCACACCCCTACTTTTGCTCTTGCGAAGACTTGAACTCTCTGGACCTTCTGCTTTTGAAAGGCGAGGAGGTATCGCTAAGCTACATAGCATATTGGTAATTGAATTATCACTTAATTATCACAATTAAGTTCTGAAAATGATTATAAAACAACACTAGAGAGTATTTTTCATGATACTTTTGCATTTTTTATTGTTAGTACAATAAAAAAAAAAAATCTCTAATTTAAGGTAGAATAGTGGTTTTTATTGTTTCATATATAAATTCTTTTTAAAATGTAGCTCACAGAGGACCTTTTAAGAACAATTATCATTTTATATGGATTAAAAATAATTGTTAGGTACATCATATATAAACACTTTAAACACTTCGCTTTATGCCTTTTTTGACTTGGCTTTATGCCTTTGTACTTCCATCTTGACTTTTGACATTTGTGCCTTTGAATGACAAAAAAATATATAAACACTTTAAGAAAAATAATAAAGCGTTTTTCAAGTTTGTCATGGTTTCTACAAAAAAGATAGCAAGGCATCTCTATATTCGCAATACCAATCCATATTTAATCCATTCACATTTATTTCATTTTCAATTTAAAAAGGATTATCTGCTTCTTCTTTTTTCAGAAATTTAGGATTATCTGCTTTACAGATGAGTAAGAACTAATTATGGAAGGATGATAATAAAAGATTTTGTTGTAACATATTTAATTATATAATAAAGAAAATACTCCTCTCTTATAATAATTGAAATATATTAAAAAAATACTCATCTCTATAAATAAGAAATAATTAATTACTTTAATTGAACTTATTCATATTAATGCTCATCTCCACAAGTAAACAAGAATTAATTACTTTTTTTTTTTAACTAAGAATGAATTACTTTAATTGAACTTATTCATATCAACATACCATATATTTATAACCATCGATTAATTAGCTTTATATAATAGCATTGTGTTTCGAAAAATAGGTTTATTAATAATGCAATTATTAAATTTATACAGAAAAACAAGGTATAAAAATGAATTAAGACAGGCCCACTCGAATTAATATAACTAGCACAGTTCATCTATAAATTAGGTTTGACACAACAATTCACGAACAAGCAAAGTTTCAAGTAATAACAAGAGCGCATAGATGGCCAGAAGCAATCTATCTCCAAGCATCCAACTCTTAATGGCAATCTTATTAACTATTTTGCTTCTGGGTTCAGGTAAACATTGATATATATATATATATATATATATATTATAATCTATCGTTATTAATTATGTATTTATCATAATTTATGTTTATTTTTTGCTGATTTAGTAGGGGGCAAGCAGCTAAAGAAGATGGTCATGAATTTTGTAATCCTGTGGGAGAATGTCGTGACGCCAAGCATTGCGACGATTATTGCAAAGTCTTTTTAATAAGAGGGGAGAATGCAACGCTGTTGGAAGTAAACCTAATCAGTGTTGTTGTTACGACCGTTGATTGGATTGGATGTGCTTTGTGACGACCCTGGTTTTTAGGCCAGTGTGTCCTGTGATGATCCGATAACGGATCCGAATGCGGAAGCAAAAACAGAAAATAAGACTCTAAAAAGTCAAAGTGACCTTCCATGAGGTCATGGAACTCAACAAGAACTGATGCGGAAGCAAAAGATCGAAAATATGACAAATAAGCACCCAGGGGCAAAATAGTCATTTCTGAAAATTGTAGATTCGGGTGCCACCGAGCACACCGCTGGAAGGACAACGAAAAACTAATCAAGATGGACTCAAGAATCGCATGATTCGGAGTCCGAACGAAGGAGAAAAGGCATGACGAAGAAAAACGAGCACTTAAAGCAAAAAGGGTAAACTGGTAATTATCCAGGAAGAACTGGGTGCAACTGAGTACACCGTTGGAAAGACAGTGAAAAATTAGTCAAGTTTAAAAAAAAATTCACTTGAATCGGAGTCCAGACGAAGGAGAAAGCCCAAAAGAAGAATTGACGTCGCGGCTGCCCGACGGGGGACCATGGCACACACGGCGCCCATGCGCGAGCCCACCGGCGTGCACGCCGGTGCCTAAAGACATGGCTGGTGGCAGCCCTTGGCTGCTGGTACATTTTTTTTGATCTGCCCATAACTGAGGCTTGAAACGGAGGTTAATACGAGTTTTTCTGGAAAAACACGAAGAAGAAACCCCCCTAAAATCGAGTTTTCTACCCGATACGGCGGACGGAATCGAAAAAAACTCACTGTGAAATCCCCAAAATGCCCCTAGATCAGAACTGAACAAGAGGGTCATAAAGCTGCTAAATGAAAACTAGAAGCTGAAACTTCACGAGGGATTTCCGGTACCAAGACGACATTTTCTGGAAAAACACGAAGAAGAAACCCCCCCTAAAATCATGTTTTCTATTCAACCATGCCAAAAGAAGAAAACAAAACTGATGTGAAAGGTCCATAATGCCCCTAGATCAGAATATGCAAAAAAAATGCGAAATGAATTCACAAGAGGCTCAAAACACAAACGATAAGGTTTTGCCCGGAAACGACCATGCATGCAAACGTAACTTACCTACTTAGACGCGCTACAATGGTCCATGGCTTAAAAATATAGCCGATGCAAAATCCGACCCCCCAACGGGAAAAAAGGCAAAAATGGACTTGGAATGGAAAACATGGAATCCAAAAATGCAAAACGGGATCAAACGACCGTTTGGCCCTTGGCCACACTTCAAACATGATTAATAAGACCCTATGAAAGAATGAAAATGGAATTCCCACACCCGATGCAACCATGGTGAAGCAATGAGTTGCGATTTTTCAAGGTTTTCATAATATTTCATGAAATTAAAAAGTTGTCTAGAATACAATACACATGTCATTAGCCTCCGGCCTCATCTCATACATGTCAAATACATTGAAAGGAGTGCACTTATGTACACATTACATACATGGAATCAAATATACATATTTTGACATATAAGTCTACAAAATGACATTTCATGCTAACATTTGCATGAAATGGAAACTTAAAAGCTACACGACATCCAAGGAATGCTAGGCTTCACGAACCAAGTCTTCGTACCTGAAATATACCCCAGTATCGTAGGGGTGAGTAACATAAATCTACTCGTAGGAGATGAGCATGCATCGACCTAGCATTTTACAATTTTATCACCTTAAGGTGAAACATGTTAAAGGGGCTCATGCCACCTAACGTCTATGTCCAAGTGAGACTCGGGGAGCATCCTAAACTACCTTAAAGTCTATGTAACAAGAATCATGATATACATACGTGTATGAAACGAATCATAGTTGGGATAATCCAAAAAAAACATGACAAGAAGAATGCTTGAGCATAGATTAACATGAATTACATTTTCAATACAATTGAACTAGGTCTAGAGTAATCCATACAACATGACAAAAGCATATTTGAATACAAGTTAACAAGAATCACATTATCCATGCAATTCAACAACAAAAGAGTATGTTATACAATGCAACAAGGGTTAAGTTCTCAAAGCCATCAACTTAGAATCTAAAGCACAAAATAACAGTAGTGGTTCATGCCACCTAACATCTATATTATAAATGAATCAATAGGATCAATCCTAAGCTTTATTAGAACGTTAAAACACGATTTTCAATATCGATGCAATTTAACCAACATTGAAACTTCCAATACAATGCATAAAGCATAATTTCGCAAAGTTAACATCCTGTAACTTAAAATGGAACGACAAATAAGAAACAACAAGTTACAACATCATCTAGTTATCAACTTGAAAATGAAATGCGAAATCAAACAAAGTGGATACTCAGACGTCACGCCGGATCAGACCGACAACATAGTTACTTTAGGGTTACTAGCCCATGGGTAACCTCCCTATGTGCGTACTAGACCATATAGAGGGACTATCCCCCGTACTAGAACCACGTCCTAGCCATAGTTTAACAACGACATCCCCAAGTTTCCAAAATCAACAAGTTGTGCAATAACGCATATATCAACAGGAATATGCAAGATAATCAACTATCTACTAAGCACAACCAAATTTGGAAACCTATACAATACATGCTCTAAATCCACAACTAATTTGATATGATGAATGTCGAATCTTCAGTGTGCGATTCGTTACACGCTATGCATGAAAGATGTTAAACACGAAGTGTGCAAATCATTACACAAGGCAACAATATATTCAATAAGGAAAACATATTATCACGAATACAAACATAGCAACTATGTTATCCAATGTTCAAAACATAACCAAATGAATATACAACAAGTCTAAGTCCATGATTTGAATATAGAAACCACTTCTAAAACACAACTAGATCATGAAGCAAATTGATAGAATTTAAATAGATAAACACAATTAAATTTTCTAGATTCCAATCCAATTTCAAATAACCTCAATTTAATACATGTTAAAGGACATGGCATGGTCATCACCTATATCCATTCTAAAACTCAATTAGGTTGTTGGAACAACAAAGTAGAACTTTAATTAAATCATGCTAATTTAATTACCAAGGTTCTAAAACAACTTCTAATAGTCCCAAATTAGTATATACTAGTAAACAAGTCATGACCAATACAAATATCAAGTTAAAACCTTAATTAAGCTAATGGGACCACGAAATAGATTTCAATTAATTCTTTTAATTAAAATCTCTAAATTTTTCAAACTTAACCAAATGCTTTCAATTTAACATATCTTAGAGAACATGCCAAGGACTAATGTAATATCACATTTCAAGCTTATTTCATGCAAGTTACACTTATGTAAATTAAACTTTCACTAAAGTTAAATATAAAATAAAGGTTGCAATTCTCATGCAATTAATCCCAATTTAATACTTGTGAACAACCACACCAAAGCTTAATTTTCTAGCATGCCACAATTCAATTCCAAGTTGTATATCACCATGAGGATTAAATCTTAAACAAGGAAATTAATTAAATGAAAGGTTTCAAAACCTTACCGAATATTCTAAATCAAATATATGTGAAGGTATATGGCATGTAGATCAAGAATATCAAGTTGGAATTCGAATGGAGTGAATAGGGCACTCGGGGCAAATTAATTAATCAAATTAATTAATAATTACTAATTTTCAAAACACCTCCAATTACTTTCAAATTCAACTATGTTGAAGAGCATGCTAAGGCCTAATATAATATGCTAACACATATTAATTTCAAGCTAGTTAAGGCCATGTGAATTAATCTTTCACCTAAGATAAATATTAAATAAAATCTTTAATACTTATTCAAACGTTTCAATTTTAATACACGACAATGAGCATATTAAGGGGCAATATAAAATCATGCTATATATTTAAACCAAGTCATGAGCAACTGGGAAAATTAGATCCCGTATAAGAAAAATAAATAATAAAATCTCTAGATTTTATATTTAATCATGCAAACAAGTAGTATAAGTATCACAAGCATGCTATATAATAAAAATTTAAACCTAGAACATCTCGTACCTCAATTTGAGATGAAAATCCCAAAGGCCCACCAAAATGGAACGGTTCCGAATCTGACGAAACTACTAGGTTTTGTCAGGGACAACGCCGTGAACATAACCCCCATGAAAGCCCCATCAAAATCATAACTTGAACTCAAAACCAAACTCAAGAAATGATTAAAACTGAATTCTAATAAGGGGGAAAGGTAGAGCATGGCGAGGGAAACAACAAACGTTAAGGCTAAAGACTTTCCATCAAGGAAAAGTGAACCAAAAGAGGAGAGAGAAGATGGCAGCACCCCTTGGGCTGCCATGGGAGCTCCAGGTCATGCATGAAGAAGGGAGAAGATGAAAAATGAAATATCTCACCTCGCTTTTATAGAAATCTCAAAAAGTGCCCCGAACGGGCCCCATCGGGTCTGAAAAAGTAAAATTTGAGTAGACGAGCTCAAATGGCAAAACTTTGTGAACAAAAAAGATTTAAAACGATAAAATATGAACAATGGAAGAAACGGCGTCAAAAACTGAGTCCCGAGCAGAAAGTTATGCCTAAAATAAGTTTGGCAAAAACCGGTGCCAGAAACCCTGAAACTGGAAAACATCGACCAGGAGGAAATTTCAAGAGTACACAACTCGACGAAATGTGAAAATGAATCCTGTATGAGGATCCAGGCACCAAACAAGACATTTTGCAATAACTTTCGTTAATTGCACAATGACCCCTACAAAAAGGGTTAACTGCGAAACTACCCCAAAATGAAAATATCTTCCAAAAGATATTTTCTTAGATACCCCTGAAATAAAATATCTTCAAAGATATTTATGAAAAATACTCCAAGAAATGAAATTAATTCCAAAGATTTGTGCATCCATGCCCCTATGGGCATCGGGAGCAAGCAGAGTACTTTCTTGCAAAAGTAAAGATATATATTTCATGGAAACCACTCACGATAAGGATACATGAAGTCAAAAACCAACTCCGAGCTTGAAAAGTGAGGTTGTGCCAAAAACTGACAAACGGAGATAAGACGAAATAGGGAAAATGACGAAATAGCGCATAGCATCAAAAAACGAAAAATGTGAAAATGACTCGGTCCTCAAAGGAAGTTGTCAATTTACATGAAAGAGTCTCAGAAACCAATTCCGAGCACTCGAGATGACACTAAGAGACATGAAACAGGGCTCAGAAAGGAAAATTAAATGAAAAAAATTCATTCGTAAAATTTCAGGAAAAAGGAAAGGAAGGCAAATGACCGGGTCGTTACATGCTTATTACTCCAACCTAAAAATATTGAACTACTTATGAATAAAATGCTTTCTTTTTCTTCATCATTTCAAAAGGTTAGGAGTTGTAATAAAAATGATGAACTTCTTATAAATAAAATGTAGTAGATGTATGTAGTTTAATTTTTTTTATTTTCGGTATCAAACATAGAACAATTAGATTCCGTTTCTCAAGGACATCTTTTGATATGTGTGCACACTTGAAGCAAAAGATGCTGCATTTTATCACAAAGGTAGAATAATGGTTTTTTTTTTTTATTTCATTTATTTATTTTTTTTAACTGGGTATCAGTGGTTTCACTCCGACTAATTCACAGGACATCATCAGCCCCTTTACACGGGTTGGGTAAAGTTAGGTAGTGACAAATGAGTGGGTTTGAGCGAGTTTTGGGTGGGTTGGTTATAAATGGGCAAGTCAGTAATAGGTCAACAATCGTTATCAACCCATTTATAGTAGGTCATAAATGACTTGTGTATTAAATGGGCGAGTTGACTACCACCCAACCAAATGGGCCAAATATTTTTAGACATAAATTGTTTTTTGGTAAATAATGAGTTACAATTTGACCTCTTCTCAACTTCTCAACGCATACATTTATTATAATGTACATACATAAACACACAATTATGTTTTCATTTTTTTTTTTTTTTGGATAATGAAGTATATTTGCATATATATATAATATGACAATATGTTGTTGAATATGGCCAATATATATATATATATATATATATATATATATATATATATGGCTACACATATTAATAAATATATAAATATATATATAAATACATATACTTATCATAATTTATCTTTATTTTTTTGTGATTTAGTAGTGGGGCAAGCAGCTAAAGAAGATGGTCATTAATTTGGGAGCATGTCGAGACGCCAAGCACTGCGACGATTATTGCAAAGTCTTTTTATATAAGAGGGGAGAATGCATCACTGTTCGAAGTAAACCTAATCAATGCTGTTGTTACGACCGTTGATTGGATTGGATGTGCCAACTTAAAAAATATTCATATAATAAAATGATAAACTTCATTTTAAACATATAACAATTAGGTTCACATTAAACATATAACAATTAGGTTCCCTTTATTATAAAGGACATCTTTTGATATGTGTGCACACTAGAACTATAAAACAAAATAATCCTGTAATAAATTACTATAAATTGTTTAAGTAAATTAATTTTTAATTTTTTTTTTCAGTCAATCATGTGTCACGTGTCACGTGCACGATATGTTATTTTTAAAAATGTTAGTAAATGAGTTTATAGGTACAATTTAATCATAATGATAATCTAAGTGTTGACCCTAAAATCGGCCGGTTAGAGCCGATCTTAATTTGATGTAAAACGGGTGTGCCAGAATCACTTGTGTGGTTCGATTGTAAATAGTTAACGTCAGTCCCTTTGAGAAGGTTGACTTTCAGACGATGCGAGGAAAAAGGGAACAATAAAATTCCTCTTTTGAGTTCAATAATGCCTTAGTTAAAAGGACTTTCCAGTAAATAATTTATAAAAACATATCAAGAGAATAGAAAGGGGAAGAAAATAGATATAGCAAGAAGAGAGAGAGAGAAAGAGAGATAGAAGGAAAGAAAGAAATAGATAGAACGATAGATTGAGAAATATAGATAGAAAGAGAGAAGAAATAGTAAGGATGCTATTCTTGGAAAAGATTAAGAAAGTAAACAAATAATAATAATAATTCTGAGGGTGCTGGACCCCTTACAAAGCATGCCTATAACATTATTTATAAAAAACTACGTAAAACAAACTCTTATATGCAAGTATTTTACTTGCATTACAACTCTATCACTTAATCAACTATTCATTCAAAATAAACTAATCTTATAGATAATATAATTATGCAACTAAAACTAACTAAAAGATAAGTCTTAAAACAATGATCTTTATCCACAACTTATTTAAAAATACTTTTCCCATCTTTGTATGCAATTTCAACTTCAATCTATGTGGAATATCACTATTCTCTACTGCCACGCCGTCAATACAAAATTTACCAAAATGGGTGTCAACAATGCCCCCCATTTTAAATGTCTTATCGGCTGTCGGCCGCCCAAGCTGATAAGATATTTGAAATTTTAAAATACATTGGAAGGAAATTTTAAGTTAATCAATTGGAATAAGATTGCAAATCAGTGAGCTCCAAAGCTTTATTTTTTCTGAATCACCCCTAAGATGATCTTTATTTAGCTAAATCTGCCGATTTAGGCTTTTTCCTAAATTCTCAGAAAGTTTGCCGATATCACTTGCCCATAAAACACAGGAAGGACTTACCCCCCATGTAATTTCTAACTCTATTAGCAAATCATGATCATGATTGACAGGAATTAAATTATTGTGAAGCGTCATTCTAGTCGATCTGCCTATTATCTCTACGACATTATGCCAGGAAGGAGTTTTCTTAGCTGATTTCATTTTCACCGATTTTCTTTCAGCCGATTTTGCCTCAGCTGATTTTGCATCAGCTAATTTTCTCAACCAAGCTCTAAGAAACCTTTTAAAATTAACATCGGCAAGTCTTTTTTTCATTTTCTTGAAATTGGGCTAAGGATAGTGATTTAAAACAATTCTTTCAGTTGATGATTGCTTTTGCAGATTATTAGATGTCACAATCGGTAAGGAATGTTGATGCATAGGCCGTTTTGCTTTCAGCCGAATTTCTGGGAAAATTTCCTGCCAAAATCGGCAAGGCTGGACAATTTCAGTACCAAGCTGATAGTTTGTCCAACTTTGTTGTTGATAAGTTACCTGTTGTGACTGATTTACCACTTGCCGATAATCGGCTGCTGGAACTTGCCGATAATCTAATGCTGGTGACTGAAATTTTGCTGGTGTCGGATAATAATTATGCCGATCATATGGCTGATATTTTCTGCTGTTAAGAATCGCAAAATCATTGTTAGGCTGAAGTGGAACATATGGGTCAACCCATTCCCATTGTGGATTTGTAATCACATGCCCCCCGCAGCCACTGGTGGTACTAATGGAGCTTGTGAGTTATTCTTCCCTCGGTTCTAATTTCCCCCTATCTCTTGGCGTTTTCTCTGAGGCAAAATTGGCAATGCTTGCGAGTGTTGTTGATTCAGATTTTGCTGACATAGTACCGGTGGTTGAGGATGTTTATGCCCTTGAGCTATCTCGGCTTGGATTAGGGTTGAAACCTGAGCCAACATTGCTTTAATCTCCTGATTCACCTGTTGATAATCGGCAAATTCCTCATTAAATTAGGATCTTATTTCTCCCATTTGTTGATTTACCACTTGTTGATAATCGGCTGAAACTTGCCGATTATCAGTGACTGTTGGCGTCTACCGATAATCGACTGCTGGAACATGCCAATAATCGGCGGCTGCTAGAACATGTTGTGATCAGTTGCTAGAATATGCCGATAATCGGCAGCTGTTAGAACATGCTGATAATCGACTGTTGTTGGAACATGCCGATAATCAATTGTTGTTGGCGTCTGCCGATAATCATATAGCCAACTATATAGCTGATTAGAATACTGGTACATCGGCTGAGAAGCCGACTGCATATTTTTTACTATAAATCACTCATCTAGTGGGGTCCCACCGGGCGTGCCAAAAATGTTGACCCTAAAATCGGCCGATTAGAGCCGATCTTAATTTGATGTACAACGGGTATGCCAAAACCACTTGTGTGGTTCGATTATAAATAATCAACGTTAGTCCCTTTGAGAAGGTCGACTTTCAGACGATGCGAGGAAAAATGGAACAATAAAATTCCTCTTTTGAGTTCAATAATGCCTTAGTTAAAAGGATTTTCCATTAAATAATTTATATAAACGTATCAAGAGAATAGAAAGGGGAAGAAAATAGATATAGCAAGAAGAGAGAGAGAAAGAGAGATAGAAGGAAAGAAAGAAATAGATAGAATGAGAGATTGAGAAATATAGATAGAAAGAGAGAAGAAATAGCAAGGATGCTATTCTTGGAAAAGATTAAGAAAACAAACAAATAATAATAATCATTCTGAGGGTGCTATACCCCTTACAAAGCATGCCTATAGCACTATTTATAGAAAATTACGTAAAACAAACTCTTATATGCAAGTATTTTACTTGCATTACAACTCTATCACTTAATCAACTATTAATTCAAAATAAACTAATCCTATAGATAACATAATTATGCAACTAAAACTAACTAAAAGATAAGTCTTAAAATAATGATCTTTATCCACAACTTATTTAAAATACTTTTCCCATCTTTGTATGCAATTTAAACTTCAATCTACCTGAAATATCACCATTCTCTACTGCCACGCCATCAATACAAATGTTACCAAAATGGGTGTCAACACCAAGTCATACGATCCTTTTCAACAGGTGTCGCTTTCACGCTCCAAGCGCGCTCTCGCTCTTACACACCGCATGCGCTCTCGCTCAAATTCTCACTACTTATAACTTAATTCGCTCAAATTATCACTGCTTATAACTTAATTCTACCATTTTCACGCTCTCGAATTCGTTCTCACTCTCGCTCCCGTTCTATAGGACTTAAATGGCAATCTTATTATTATTTTTTTTTTTTGGAATTTTAAGCAACTGACATTAAAATAAGTAATAATTACAATGTGGGTCAATCCCTTAAAAGGGAAAAGAGGCCCAATTGAGGCAAACAAAGGGAGCAGGCCTAACCCACTCTAAAGCAATAAGTGATAACCATTGTTAACAGAGTGATTTTATCCGTTAATGGCAGTTAACAGCCAATTAATCTGATGAATGAGCCTTGGCCACAAACAAATTCCCTTTACCAATAAGTAAGAGAAACGAAGAGGGTAAGGTGATCTCATGTGTGGATGAAGTCGACCCTAAATTGAGGTGCACATGATACCTTGTCATCTAACTAAGAAAGGGGACACTAGAAGGTATTTTTTGAAGATAGAACTTGACCATAGGTAGAAAACGTCACAGATAAATAATAATGTCATTTCTAAAAATAGTAGTACAGGTTCAATTGTACAAACTTCCTTTTTCTTGATAGCAAGTTACTGAAGATGAAGACATATTGTGATGCTATGTTTAAATAAAATTGGTTCTAACTTAGTTAGGGTGCATCCTCCTCATCTAATAAAGTCGGTCCTTAGTTAGGGATCTCTCTATAAAAATGGGACTTCCAACTCTTCTTGCTTACCTCCTCATTTTTCAAAGCTCTGTAAAAAATAGGACTTCCAACTCTTGCTCATCTTCTCCAATTAATCATCTTTCTTTCTACTGTTACCTCTCACACGAATGGTTTTTAGTTATTTTGTCCCTCTATATGAGAACCCTTTTGCAAATAGCTTCATTTGGAGCCATAGAGAAGGGTGTGCTTGTGTCTGTTTTAGCAGGAAATGATGGCCCCTCTCTGTTGGGTTTATTTCCTTCTATATGGAGGAAAGCCTAAGTGGGTTTTATTAAAACCCAAAGCCCAGCCCTTTAGGGTGAATAACACTAACGAAGTCAAGAAAATTAAAAGTAGGTGAGATCAGCCGTAGCTTTCCTAAGAAAGAGAGGAAAAACGAAGCTTTTTCATATACTGCCCAGATTTCATCAAAACTTCAATTTCGCTTCGTCCGTGGTCCGATCGAGCTGAAATTTGGAGGTGAGGTTCATAACTTAATGAGCTACAATCTGAACGGTGGAGATCAGATTTTGAGCTTGAAAGTTGGGGTTCGTGCCCATGAACAGTAACCGGATTTTTTGGTATATTCTCTCCAATTCTCTTTGTTTTTGCCAAGATTGGTGATATCTTGATGAGATGTATTGTAATCTCTAATTACAATTAGAGAAGATTTTGTGTACCCATTATTTGGTTGATAGTGGAAATTTCAACTGGACTAGGTCCCGTGGTTTTTCTTCCTCACACTGGGGAAATTTTCACGTAAAAATTACTTGTGTTCCTGTGGCTTGGTGTAATTGATTATTTCTCTATTATTTTCAGCACATATAAAAGTAGAGATACACTATATTTGGTTGCATATAGGGAGAAAAGTTATTCCGATGTGTTTGTTTATTGTTATCTCTCCCAACAAAGTGGTATCAGAGTGCTAGGTTGACAGATTGCCAGGTTAACAGTTTGAGTTATGGAAGCAAACACGAGTAGAATGATTAATCTCAATGGTTCAAATTATCACATATGGAAAGGAAAAATGGAGGATCGTCTTTATGTGAAAGATTATTACCTACCGATGTTTAGTGCTGAAAAACCAAAAAACAAGTCTGATGTGGAATGGACTTTGTTACATCGACAAGTGTGTGGGTATATCTGGCAGTGGGTAGATGATAATGTTTTGAACCATATTAGTGGAGAGACAAATGCACGTTCTTTATGGAGTAAGCTTGAATAGCTATATGCTAGAAAGACTTGAAATAATAAATTGTTTCTGATTAAACAGATGATGGCTTTGAGATACCAAGACGGGACTCCTTTATTTGATCACCTGAATACATTCCAAGGAATTATTATTCAGCTGGCTGGAATGGGTATTAAGTTTGATGATGAGATACAAGGGTTATGGTTGCTTGGTTCATTGCCGGACTCGTGTCGCGGGAGACGCTCAAAACTTCATTATCTAACTCTGCTCTAGAAGGTGTAATCACAATGGATATGGCCAAGAGTTGTTTGCTAAATGAAGAGATGAGAAATAAAACACAGGGATTCTCTTCACAGTTAGAGATCTTGGTTACAGAAAAGAGGGGGAGAAGTAAGAGCGGAGGTCCAAAGAACAGAGATAACAACAGAAGCAAGTCCAACAAGTTTGCAAATGTTAAGTGTTATCATTGCAGGAAAAAAGGACACATCAAGAAATATTACAGGCAATTGAAGAAAGAAAATAAGAATGAGAAAGGGAAGGGAACGAAGAATGAAGATGACAAAGATGGTGATGATAGAGTTGCTACCACCACTCCTGCAGACTTCCTCATTGTTTATGATGATGAGATGATAAATGTTGCATACCATGAGACCAGTTAGGTGATTGACAGTGGTGCCTCCATTCATGCTACATCTCGGAAGGATTTCTTTATATCCTATAAATCTGGTGATTTTGGAACAGTAAAGATGGGTAACGGTGGCTTGGTTAAAGTCATTAGAATTAAGGATGTGTATCTGAAGACGAATAATGGCATGAGGTTAGTTCTCAGAGATGTGAAGCATATTCCTGACATTCGTTTGAATTTGATTTCTACATGTAAACTTGATGATGAAGGGTATTACAGCACTTTCAGTGATGGCCAGTGGAAGTTCACTAGGGGTGCTATGGTAGTGGCTCGAGGCATGAAGCACTCTACATTGTACGTTCTGCAAACAAAGATCTCCAATGACGTTGTTAATGCGATGGAGGATAATGCTACAACAGAGTTGTAGCACAAGAGACTGGCTCACATAAGTGAGAAATGATTAGCTCTACTAGGGAAGAAAAGTCTACTATGTGGACTGAAAAGTACACTTCTGAAAAGGTGTACTCATTATTGGTCAGGGAAGCAGAGCAGAGTCTCCTCCAAGAATTCCCCTAATTCGAGAAAGTCAGAGATACTGGATTTGGTACATTCAGATGTGTGTGGCCCTATGAAGACGAGAACACTTGGTGGCTCCAGATACTTTGTGACCTTCATAGATGACCATTCAAGGAAGTTGTGGGTATATACCTTGAATTCAAAAGACCAAGTGTTGGCAGTGTTCAAGCAATTCCAAGCCCTAGTTGAGAGACAAACTGGGAAGAAACTAAGATGCATTCGTACTGATAACGGCAGAGAGTATTCTGGTCCTTTTGATGAGTATTGTAGACAGTAGGGTATCTGGCATCAAAAGACAACTCCAAAAACTCCTCAGTTGAATGGCGTAACAGAAAAGATAAATAGGACACTAGTTAAGAGAGTGAGATGTTTGTTTTCACAAGCCTAGTTGCCAAAATCATTTTGAGGAGAGGCATTGAGCACAGTTGTTCATGTGTTCCTCTACAGTTTGATGTACTAGACCGAGTTTGGACACGTAAGGATGTTTCCTATAATCATTTGCGTGTTTTTGGGTGCAAAGCATTTGTGCATATTCTGTAATACCTCTAATTTTAAAAAGGATATTCCTGGTATTTAATGGTATTTAATTTATTATTTAAGTGCATTTTATTTGATTATGTGTCATTATTTTTTTATTAGGTGCTTAATTGTTTTCTTTTGTGGTGATTTAATTTATTTCTTTTGTGGTGATTTAATTTATTTAAATGATATTTATTTTTAGTTATTTGATTGGAATTACTTGTTAGTGTTTTAATTATTTAAGTGGCATTAATGGTTTAAGTGTAATTGGTTTAGTTATTTGATTGGAATTACTTGTTAGTGTTTTAATTATTTAATTGGCATTAATGGTTTAAGTGTAATTGGTTTAATTATTCTATGTGTGTCTTATTTTATGTGTGTCTTATTTGGTTTAATTGGGTTTATTAATTATTATTTTGTTCAATTAGATTATTTGTTAAGTATTTAATGGTGAATAGGGTAATTAGGTAAATACATCTAACTAGGGTTTTAATTACAGTATAAATTAGGGTTTTATATTATAGCCGTCGTAGGTTTCTACATTAATTGGATAGGCCGGTTAGGATTGTGAGTTGGACTTAAATGAACCTAGGGTTTAGGAAAACTCTATAAGTATAAGGTAGACGTCTGTGTAGGGTTTTTTTTAAACAAAGTACACGTTTTGTGGAAGATGAGAAGGAAAAACGTAGTTTTTCACATTCTGCCAAGGTTTGATCAAAGCTCCGATTCCGCTTCGTCCGTAGTCCGATCGAACTGAATTTTGGAGGAGAGGTTCATGACTCAGTGACGCACAATCTGAATGGTGGAGATCAGAGTTTGACCTCGGGAACAGTGATTCGTACTCGTGAACAGTAACTGGGTCGCATAGGTTTTTTTCCATTCTACCCAGATTTCATCAAACATCCGATCCTGCTTCGTCCGTGGTCCGATCGAGCTGAATTTTGGAGGAAAGGTTCATGACTCAGTGACGCACAATCTGAACGGTTGAGATCAGAGTTTGACCTCGGGAACAGTGATTCGTACTCGTGAACAGTAACTGGGTCGGACAGGTTTTTTTCCATTCTGCCTAGATTTCATCAAACATCCGATCCCACTTCGTCCGTGGTCCGATCGAGCTAAAATTTGGAGGATAGGTTCATGACTCAGTGTCGCACAATCTGAATGGTAAGATTTTGAGTTCGGGAATAGTGTTTTGTATCCGTGAACAGTAACCGGGTTTTGGAACTCGCCGGGATTTTTTAAGAAGACGACATTGAAACTTTGAACAAAAGTTTCTGAGGTAAGATTCTATCCTTACTCTTTCCCTTAGGCTTCATACTCTTTGCACTCTTAAATGATTCCAGGATTAATGAAGATTAAACCAAACTAAAATGATATCTGTTTTGCTATGAAACTGGTAGTTACAGTAGTGTTGTATGCTTGTTCAACCTAGACTAAGCATGTTTGTGGATGCATTGTGGTTCTGTGGTTCACGTTTTTCCTTACCACTGCTAGTATAAATTATTGGAAGGATGGGTCTAGATGATAGCTATCTTAACTTCTGTAATAGCAACTGTTGGAACTTAAATACTAGGAGGATTTGAGTTTAACACTAGATTGGTTTTGTGGAACACTATAATTTGAGCATGTGTACATACATACTGTAAATATTGTTTTGATGCTTACATTATCACAGTTAGTATCAACTATGGAGGTTAGGATTTTGTGATACATACCCTACATATCTGTTTGTCATTTGTAAGGTGTTAAATGGAAGTTTTAATTAATTCTGTCTTTATATCAGACTAAAGGGAACAACTTAAATTGGGCATGTATATGTTGTTGTTGTGACCCTGTTTATCAATGCTTATTTTATCACTGCTAACATTGAATGTTGGATGTTGGAATTTAGTTGATATGTATTTGATTTATTGGTATTATTGACTACTGGAGGATTGGAAAGTAGGCATCGGTATGGGACGGTGGCATACTAAGGATGGGTTTGGTTTTTAAAACAATACCATTACCCACCTACTTGGAATAAGGATGGGATTAACTAAAAGTTAAGTCCCGTGGATTTGTATTATCATGGCAACTACTTGTTGAGCGGCAATACCAGGGATTTTGGATGGATTTTATATATGTACTGTTATGGTGCCTTGGTATGAGCTTGAGCCTCAGGACCGATGGCTAGGGAGCGTATATGCATCGGGATGTGTAGCTGGCTACGATGGTTGGAGGTGTACCCTGTAGAGGTATAGGTACATATGCCCACTTCGTGTGCGTTTTAGCATGTTACCTCTATTCAGGTTGAGACCGGCCTGTAGTCCAGTGAGAGTCCTTTAGTGTGACTAGATATATATATATTTATGGACTATTAGCTATTGTTGAATTGTTTAGGATGTACATGCGTATCGGGCCTCTGTTTGGATTGTAGTAGTATAGAACTTGCGCGTAGGCCTGACCCACTTCTATTTTTCAAGTACACGACAGTTCCAGGCTTAGACGTATTTGTGCTGAGCAGAGGTCTCTATTCACTCTTCCGACGATATAGGGCTCTCTCTATAGTTTTATTTCTGGACGTTTATTACAGATGTTCTATCTTCCGTTTGGATGTTTAATAGGGGTCCACTAGAGATGGATTCCCAAGTTGGAAACTGATGGAGTTTTGGAGTTTGGGTTTGATGGATTTTAATAATTATAATATTTTGCAGATTCTATTTTTAGTTCCTTCCAGCTTTAATTTCATTTTTTAATTTATTTTGTATTCCGTGTTCATTATAAAATATTAATTGTTTGATATTCCCTCGGGTTTGGGCCTGGGCTTGATCAACCCGTGTCTCGGATCCGAGGGGTATCTCATATTCCAAAAGATGAAAGGTCCAAACTTGGTATGAAAACGCGACAGTGTATATTCCTTGGCTATGGCCAAGATGAGTTTGGGTACAAGCTTTATGATCCAGTTGAGAAGAAAATTGTGAGAAGCAGAGATGTCGTGTTTGTAGAAGATCAGACGATTCAGGATATTGAGAAAGCAGGGAAATCTATGCCTCAGCAAGGTGATATCTTGACTGATGTGGATCCAGCTCCTCTGAAGAATCTGCCATCTCAAGTTGAGAATGATGTTCAGGATAACCACCAGTGTACAGGTGATGTGGATGTTCCCCTACAGGTTTAGGGAGATGTTGAGACTGATGAGCAGTTGACAGCGCCAGAGATTCCACCAAAGATTCCATCCAGGAAGTCCTCCAGAGACTGACATCCTTCTACTTGGTATTCAGCAGAGCAGTATGTGTTATTGACTGATGGGAGAGAGCCCTAGTGTTTAGCAAAAGCCATAGAAGATGAACACAAGATAGAGTGGGTTGAGGCCATGCAAGATGAGATGCAGTCATTACATGATAACCACACAGTTAAGTTAGTAAAGCTACCTAAAGGAAAAAGTGCTTTAGAAAACAAGTGGATTTACAAGAAGAAGCCAAATGGGTTCTCTTCACGGCCACGGTACAAAGCTAGATTGGTTGTCAAAGGGTTCAGTTAGAGAAAAGGTATTGACTTTGATGAGATCTTATCCTCAGTCGTAAAGATGTCATCGATCCGTATAGCACTCGGCCTAGCACCTAGTCTTGACTTGGAAGTTGAGCAGATAGATGTGAAAACTGCCTTCCTTCATGGTGATTTAGAGGAAGAGATTTATATGAAGCAACCAGAGGGTTTCAAAGTGAAAGGGAAAGAGGATTATGTGTGCAAGCTGCAGAAAAACCTATATGGTTTGAAACAAGCACCAAGACAGTGGTATAAGAAGTTTGAGTCTGTTATGGGAGAGCAAGGCTATAAGAAGACAACTTCTGATCACTGTGTATTTGTTCAAAAATTCTCTGATGATGATTTTATTATTCTACTGCTTTATGTGGATGACATGTTAATTGTTGGCAGGAATGCTTCAAGGATTGACCAGTTGAAGAAACAATTGAGTAAGTCATTTGATATGAAGGATTTGGGGACAGCAAAGAAAATTCTTGGCATAAGAATTAGTTATGACAGGAGTGCTAAGAAGTTATATTTGTCACAGGAGGATAACATTGAAAAAGTGCTTCAGAGGTTTAATATGGACAATGCTAAAGTGGTTAGCTCTCCTCTTGCTACCCACTTCAAATTGAGTACAAAACAATGTCTTTTGACAGATAAAGAAAAGGAAGACATGGAAAACGCCTCAGCAGTAGGAAGTTTGATGTATGTAATGATTTGCATAAGACCAGATATAACCCATACAGTTGGTGTAGTTAACCGATTCTTGTCAAATCCGGGAAGAGAGCATTGGAATGCAGTGAAGTGGATCATGAGATATCTCCGAGGCACTTCCCATTTGTGACTTGGTTTGGGAAACGGACAACCATTGTTAGTTGGCTACATAGATGCAGATATGGTAGGGGATGTGGATACTCATAAGTCTACTTTGGGTTATTTGATCACTTTTGCAGGTGGGGATGTAGGTTGGCAATTGAGACTTCAGAAGTGTATTGCTCTTTCTACGATAGAGGCAGAGTTTATTGCAGCAACGGAAGCGACTAAAGAGTTGCAATGGGCAAAGAAGTTCTTGAGAGAACTTGGTTTCAAGTAGCAAAGGTATGTGTTGTTTTGTGATAGCCAGAGTGTTATTTATCTTGCTAACAATTCTAGTTTTCATGCAAGATCTAAGCACATTGATGTACGATACCATTGGATTAGAGATGCGTTGAACAATAAGTTACTTGAACTTGAGAAGGTTCACACTGATGATAATGGTTCTGATATGTTAACAAAGACCCTACCAAGAGAGAAGCTTGAAGTTTGTTGTTTGATCGCTGGGATGGCGATTCCCTCCACATAGTCGGAAATGGGGAGATTTGTTGGGTTTATTTCCTTCTATATGGAGGAAAGCCCAAGTGGGTTTTATTAAAGCCCAAAGTCTTTAGGGTGAATAACCCTAAGGAAGTCAAGAAAATTAAAAGTAGGTGAGATTAGCCGTAACTTTCCTAAGAAAGAGAGGAAAAATGCAGCTTTTTCATATATTGCCAGATTTCATCGAAACTCCGATTCTGCTTCGTCCATGGTCCGATCGAGCTGAAATTTGGAGGAGAGATTCACGACTCAATGAGCTACAATCTGAACGGTGGAGATTGGATTTTGAGCTCAGGAGTTGGGGTTCGTGCCCATGAACAGTAACCAGGTTTTTTGGTATATTCTTTCCAATTCTCTTTGTTTTTGCCAAGATTGGTGATATCTTGATGAGATGTATTGTAGCCTCTAATTGCGATTAGAAAAGATTTTGTGTACCCATTATTTGGTTGATAGTGGAGATTTCAACTGGACTAGGTCCCGTGGTTTTTCTTCCTCATAGTGGGGAAATTTTCCACGTAAAAAGTTGCTTGTGTTCTTGTGGCTTGTTGTGATTGATTAGTTCTTTATTATTTTCAGCATATATAAAAGTAGAGATACACTATATTTGCTTGCATATAGGGAGAAAATTTATTCCGCTATGTTTGTTTATTGTTATCTCTCCCAACACTCTCTTGGGTCATTATACAATGGAATCCCATGGGTCTTAACTGTCAGTGCTAGTTCAATTGAGCGTTCTTTTACCGGGACTGTGACTCTTGGCAATGGGCTAACCATCACTGGATGGACCATGTTCCCTGCAAGTGCCTTGGTTAATAACATCCCTCTCATTTACAACAAGACTAAGGCAAGCATAAAGTTACAACAAACCATTTTGGGGATAAAGCCTGCACCAGTTGTTGTTTCCTACACTTCAAGGGGTCCTGCACAGAGCTATCCGGGCATTCTGAAGCTGGATTTAATTGCACTAGGATCACTAGTCTTAGCAGCTTATTGTTTATTGTTTTGTACACTGACAAAACAACAATGATCACTCGACCATCCTCATTGTATGATTTCCATCCTTCTGAACCCAAACGAGCGAACCAAATTTGACTGTGTCAATTCTATCCTTTGTATAATTTATTGTCAAATTGTAGCTCTTCTTTTTCATACTTCTTAACAAAAACGATTTTCTTCGGCGAGACAAAGATGGTGGAATGCTCGAGTGCTGTAATCTCAGCCTTGTAAATTACCGGTCCATTCCACCATCTTTGTCTGGCCGGAGAAAATCATTTCTGTTAAGAAGTATGAGAAATAGAGCTATAATTTGACAATAAAGTACATAAAGGAAAAGAATGGCATAGTCAAATTTGGTTCCCTTGTTTGGGTTGAGGAGGATGGAAATCATACAGTGAGGAGTCCAATTATAGTTTCACTATTTAATGACCGTTTGTTTAGTCCTTAAGATGTTAATGCATGGACCATTTAGATTGAAGCATTGTATTTGTTAGTGTTGTGTGTTAAAAACAACATATCTTTAAAATACATGATTTTCTCAGGTATTGTGATTTATTTTACAATCTTTACACTCTCATTACATAATTTTCCTACTCTAATGATAGGGAATCCCGTTTGATTGAGGAATGAATTTTCGAGTAACCAAATAGATGGGTTGCCCCCAAGTGGCTTGCGCAATGGCACATATAATGTGAAGTTCAAATTTTACATGCCATGCTGTTTAGATTGAAAATATAAGTGCTTAACCAGAGCATAGCATTCAAGGCAATGTATTTATAGTGGCGTTGGTAAAAAAAAAATATTACATCTTCAACAGACATGCTTTTTCTCTAAGTACTGTGATTTATTTTATCATCTTTTTTTCTCTCATAAGTGATAGAGGGATAGAATTTTCCTACACTAGTGACTAGAAATCCCCTGTGGTTGAAGAATGAATTTTGAGTAACCAAACAGATAACCACCTGCTGTTTAGGATTATACTCGAGGCAACTAGGAACTTTAACTCAGTATGTTCGCTTATAAAACTTTTATCTTTTAGCATTTGATTGAGAGAGAAAATGTTGTTAATGGTTAAAACTAAAAGGGTACAAGATATTATCTGTTGATTGTTATGTATACATTGATAGCATTTGTAATATAGTCATCCAGATCCAAGCAGTCTTAGAATTATCTTCTCCTGCTGGCTGTGTCGTGAGTCGTACGCAGTGAAAAGTACTTAGAAAGTTTTGTTTAATTTAAAAACAAATCTTGTGTTTGTCTAACTTTCTTTATTTTAGGAATTAACAGATTAATATCATGCAATAAAATAAAGCAAAGTAAAGTTAGAGATGACACTAGGATTTTAGCGAGGAAACTCCAATTGATAAAAATATACGTCAACTATTTGTATATGAAAAACCTCGTGAACTGTGTAGTCCAAAGTAAACCGATCCATTATGTTTGAAACAAAGTACACTGAACTTTGACTCTGACTCATACCCTATCATTCTACCAAACACCAACTGCTGACAATCCTCTGGCTTTGCGACTTCCCGTCCAATAGCAACTTGATCTCAGGCTTATGCTTGATCTTTGAGTAGTAGGTAGATCACACAACACTACTCGAATGCTTCAACCCTTTCAAAGTGTGATTGCTTTTACTTCTATTCAACTTCTAGATTTGATATAGAAGAAGATCTGCTTTTGTTTGATTGATGTAGATACAACTGTATAATCATGATCAGGGTTTGAACAACACAACTCTAAACTCAAGTGTTTATGTGTAGATGTTCTAGAAAGACACACAGAAAATTTTCTAAGAATTTCTGAGACAAAAATCTCCCTAAGGGTTTTTGAGAATAACAATCTGATAATGCAAAAGCCGTGAATAAACCAATGTATATGACATGGCTTATATAGAGTATAAAATGACCTAATCCCTTTGAAAATAAGGAAAAATTCGCGCATAGGATTTGGTATAATTCTAGACCAACTGGGAAACAATCCAAGATAAGGAAATTGAAGTTGTATAGTGAACAAGACTTCTTGAACCTATTCCATAAGTCTTGAACCGGTTCAAGATGAACAGAATGTAAAATTTCCACTTTTGCTAAAGTTGAACCTGTTCAATTATTATTGAACCAGTTCAAGATGGACAGAATGTGTGATACCCCTGGATTTTCGGATACGGGTTGGCTAGGCCCATGCCAGAATACCCGAGGATATCAAAACAAATGGCAATAATCAACATAGAATACAAATATAATAAATAGGAATAAATACAATTTTTGGAAGAAAACTAAAACGATAATTCATTAATAAAATTTCAGAATAAATTTTCATTAATGAATTCTTCTGATATAAATAATCCTCCAACTTATACAACTCAAGAATCCATACTATGTGGACCCCTGGAAAACCAAACTAACCAAATGACAGCAAAACTGTTTACATCAGAAAAACTGAAACCTAAAGAAACTCCTAAGTAACACAATCCAGAAAAGTGAAGTAGATGATCCCTGCTCAGTACGAACAATCCCTACTCCTAATGAATACCTGAAAAATGATGGTGGGTCAGACCCACAAACAAGTTATACTCTATTACAGTCCAAACAGAGACCCGATATGCAGATACATCCTAAATAACCTCAACAATAGCTATATAATCCATAACTATATATATATTTCCACACTAAAGGACTTTCACTGAACTACAAATGGGGTCTCAACCTGAATAGAAGGCAACATGCAAAACGCACCTGAAGTGGGCATGTGTACCTAAGCCTAACAGGGTATACCTCTACCATCATAGCTAGCTATACATCCTAATGCATACACACTCCCTGACCATCGATCCTGAGACTTAAGCTCATATCGCGGTACCATAATATATATTTAAAATCCTTCATTTTTCAAGGTAGTGCCGCTCAACTATTCATTGCCATGACACGAAATATAAATAGGATTTAAATGTTATAGTTAAATTCATTTCTTTAATCCAGAATAGGTAGGAGTTAGTGTTTTGATCTAATCCGTACCTAACATGCCACTGTCCTATTTCGGTGCATATAATCCACAAAACAAACCAATAATTGATAAAATAGAATAAGAAGTTCATCAATTAAAATCCAGAATAGGTAGGAGGTAACGTTTTGATATAATCCGTACCTAATATGCCACCATCCCACACCGATGCATATAATCCACAATCAATCCAATAATTGATAAAACAGATAAAGCAGTTCATCAATTTAAAATCCAGAATAACATCCATGTAATTGACAGAACAAAATTTAATGGTTCATCAATTAAAATCCAAAATAACATCCATGTAATTGATTAAGACAGAATTTAATGGTTCATCAATTAAAATCTAAAATAATCATAATAAAATCTAATACATAAATGACCCTATTATGCATCCAAAACAAGGTTTAAAAATCATGTTACAATCCATTAAATTGTTAAAATAAAATTAAGCAATTAAATCCCCCTATCCGTTAACAGTATGCAAAATTGTTCAAGCTTTCATACTGTTAAATCCATTAACATATAGACATTAATTATGCAATATAAGGTTTTATATTACTTGAATTAATGTTTAGAATCCTCAATATTAAACCATAACAGTCCAGGAACCCCAAAAATATCAAAACAGTACTAAAAACCACGTCCAGTACACATTTAGGCATGAGAGCAAGCTCTCAAAAGTTAAGAACCAACTTTCATCCAACGGGAGCCGGCTCCCGTACCTTAGGATCTAGTTCTATGACTTAGGGAGCTAGCTCCCTCAATCCAGGGAGCTGGCTCTCTCAATCCATGGAGCTGGCTCTCTCTCTTATAGAGAGCCGTGGCCAAAAAAAAACTTAGGGAGCCGGCTCCATTCCCTTGGTAGCCGATTCTGTCCTTGCTTCCTGTCATCGTCTTCATCTCCGACGATGTTAAAAACCCTCTGTAATATCTTAGTTTAAGTTCCTAGAGGTCCAACTATGTTCCAAATCATCCAAAAAAATTATTAAACCCAGTACGCATCGTTACAAGAAATTTAAAACAGAATTGAAACAAGTTATACAGAAAAACAATTTCAATCATTCTACACATATATTACAGTTTAAAATCTGAATTAACATGCATACTTAATCAATTTTAATATTTGTTTAGTTCCTGGAGACTACCTAGGCATGCATAGAACACAGGTCAAAGGAAAAGAGCAAGAAGTAGAACTTGTCTCTGATTTCAGTTTTGAAACCTTAACGTCGTCTTCCTAATTTTTTCGGCAATCCGAGACTGTTCTCAACTCCTTTATTGCTCCTGGTTCAACCCATAGCAAGCGTCCAATACCCCTCCTCGGCTTAGCCCTTGTTCTTGGCCAAACACTAACTCGTTCTCTCTGTTTTTCTCAAACCTCAGTGTTCGTGAATAGGGTTTGTGTTTTAAACCCTAAGCAAACCTAATACGATCTATATATAGGCAAAATAGTTTTAACCTAATTCTATTCATGTGAGGAGTCGGCAAAGAAAACACAGAAATAAAATATAAAATACATATATGTATATAAGTCGGCAATTTTAATCAATATATCTAAAACCCTAAAACTTGATATTACATATATATAATAATAATAATAATAATAATAATAATAGTAATAATAATAATGAAGCTAATATAATTATTAACAATTACCAATAATTAAACTAACCTAAAATACATATATACCCATATACACATATATATCCATCCATGGGTAAAAACTATGCCCATTTACACTATCCAAATAGTCCATTGATCCTATCCAAGTCCAACTTCGTTTAAAAATAGAAATAATATAAACATTTACTTTCAATTAAACAATTTAAACAATTTAAACAATTATACAAAATTACAATTAAACAATTAATATAATAATTAAACATTTATAACTAGCCAAATAATCAATTAAACAATTAATTCAATTAAACACATACCATCAAGCCACATAACCACATAGCCACATAAACCATTAAAATACATAAGAAAATAAAAATTAAATTCCAATTATATCATTTTGAAAATTAGGGGTATTACATTCTTCCCCCCTAACAAAAGGAATTCCGTCCTCGGAATTAACGAAACTTTGAATTCTTTTCATTTTCGTTCCGTTGTGGACGCTACCTCTGTGTATGGGTTCCACTGAATCCCAACTCCTCCTAGAAACTTAATGGTTCCTATATTTAAGAAACACAAAAATATATGACACATAGGTTGTAAGTAACAATAACTCATCCGTACCCAAAATTTATATCAGGGTACAAATCCATATTCCTCCAAATTCGATAACATAGATTCGTAAAACTTTACACCCAACACTAATGTTTTGGTAACGCTAAATTATAGGCTGCTACCCAAAATTATAAACACCTTCCGTGAAAGGGCAATTTAAGATATAAGACTTTCTTTTCTCCAAAAACTCCTTGCTTCCAATATAGAAGACATCCAAAACAACCGTTTCTTGATAGAAACTCTAGTGGACGAGTTCACTATTTACAAAATCCTACTGCTACCACCAAACTGCGCGCAATTCATTACAAAGGAGAGTATTTTTCTCCGCCGTATCCTTAAATGAAGTTAAGGTCTGATTGTATAACCCTTACTTTCATTTAAAACCAACAAATGAGAGGTCTGCACTATAAAATACAAAACCTCAATCGTTGTCACACCAACCTCCTTATGCCAACAACATGACAGACAAAAATCTGAAAAGCGAATTAAACACTTCCAATTATCCATGAAAACCTAGGGCATATATCCTAAGCATATCCTCTATGGTCAAATTTACGTTCTCGATCAAATCCTCTGTCTAGAGATATGAAGCAAAACTACTGCTCCAAAATCCTCCTAAAACTCCTTCTAAATAGCACTTTTCATCCATTATAATGGACATCCACATGCTATAACATTACTATCAGTGCGATATAGAACTGATATGAAGCTCCAAAATGAACACTATTCGAACAATGTCAGTAAGAGAACCTATTTAATCCAGCATTTTTGATCCTATATAGAATTAAAATTCCAATTCAATATTGATAATTCTTACCGTCCATCCATTCCTGATTATTCCTACTCCTATTTTAATATTGGAAGGGCAAAAACCTCCAAGGATATCCAGTTACCAATTTTTATTTTTTTTATTTTTATTTTTTTTAACAAGTTTTTCACTTAAAGACAGTTATGTACATGTCCATATCCGTACCGATTCACCTCTACTAACATTAGATGTCTCAATGTAACACATAACCATCTTAGTGCACCATGAGAAATTTTCAAATTTTACATCTCAATCACTTCGACATCATTCACAAAATCTACTAATCCTTCTCCAGTACCTTAAGCTCTATCTGAGTAAGGTAACACTGCCTCCAGGGTCAGCTCCGATATTTGAAGTTGACCTCTTTAATTTCCTTGGTAATAGCAAGTGTTATTATTACACAAGCTAAAAACTTGAACTAGTAACTCAACAACTAATCGAAAGATTTAAATATCATATCGGTTGTTGAGAGCGTCCACTTCCATATTCTCGTCCACCAGACAAAACTTAATGCAAAGTGTGAATCACCACTTCTATCCATCTAAGTTGTCTCGTGATCTGTTCTATTTGTATGAACTGATATTTTACCAGTTCTAAATAGACAAAATAAAACTGATTTAATTTATTAGTCCACCAATGTTCTAACCAGAATCCTGACCCTTGTATAAAATCAGCAATCTCTCAACTAAATCCATGGAAAATACTCTGTCATTTCGACTTCATTATAGAAAATGACTGCAAGGATCTAGTGATCTCTGATGGTCCATTTGGAGTATTTAATAGATATTAGACTTGGATACAAAATCACTATGTGCCTCCTCCTGCCTGTCCTCCAAACATCTGTTTCATACTGTGAAATATCATATTTCCACCAGGATAAATAAAGTACTAAATGTTGTGAACCTCAGTCCTTACATCCTCCTTCCAATTTGTCTACAGAAAGTATCGTTAGTCTGGTACCACCAGCTTTCGTCTGCACCCATTGTTTAAATTGGAGCATCTTCAAAAGCTCACTCTGCAACTAAATTCTTACATACTGATTCATGATAAACTGACCGCTATGGAAAATCAATCGGTAAATCCATTTATTAAAAGTCAACTAACTACATCTTTTCCATATACACCATGCACCTCTTCTTTATTTAGGTGTTCGGTCTCACCTTCATGTCTTTGGCACATCCTACTTCTCTAACACAAGTAAGTGTCAATCTGACTTCTTGTCTAACTTTAAAAGAATATGGAACCTTTCCATCATTCAAACAAGTCATCAATTTTGTAGCAACAACTAATTGTTGCGAATTAATACCTTAAATTTTTTTTTTTTTTTTTTTTTTCCATATTTTATATAGTGTAGATACTTTGGTTCCTCCTCCAAGTGCAACACCGGCAACTCCTCCAAATGACACACTCATGAATAGTGTCTTGGTTAAGAATAGACTGATGAAGATTTAGTCAGTCCACTATCCTCTCTTAGCATCATTATAATAAGTACCAAAACCAGCACGAAATCCTCCTTCCGTCTTGGTGACAACTTTTGGAATGTCTAAGAAGATGTTCAGCAATTCCAGCACCTCTAATAAATCAACGTGGCGTTACAGTGATCTTTATTTACCACAACCTTACGAATACCGAAATATTAACAACCACCATTATCATGGCGTCGTAATATTATACGAATCCATACCTAGGGTAGAGTATATCAACTAATCATTCCAGATTATTTGACTCGTACTAATGGTTTAACTATCCTATCCTAATTAATGTACCATATTTACGCATGTCCAGGTCCATTAGATTGGCTAGATTTACGTATATCTCCTAAATCCTATGACCTCATGCTCACAATCTTAGCGTAAATACCGCTATTACTCTATGTTATTACAACCAATAGTTGGCTGATCACATACTTGTGTCCCCAACTAAACCATATTCTCAATCCTGAATAATTGCAAAAAAACACGTATGATATACACAATAAAACAAAATATAATCCTACTTAAGACATCGTTCTTTCTAGAGCAGAAAGTCTCCGTTGGAATCAACCTTACCAGATTGGTTCACAATTTCCTTTTTTATAGTTTTGTAGGTAACTATCCAACCTCTAAACATAAACTTTAAACATAGCTTAATAGCAACATCCATTTGCCTAAGCAAATACCAAAGGCTTAACCCTCATCCTCCTTATACGCGGAATGCAAACCGTCTAATGTGGCTTTATAAAGCAACTTAGAACGTCACAACCTAATCCTCATTCTCTCCAGATTATGATATAAAATCATTGCTTCGTTCTGATAAGAACTCCATCCGATTCCTAAACTCCTAAAGAGTATTTTTTTATCTACCTCTTTTAAAGATTATACGAAAGTTTAACTATATGTAGATTGATCCATACCAACTCTACTAGTATCATTCACTATACTACTAGCGAATAAGATTACCCTCCTGTGATCATTATTTAGTACCCTCTTTCTTGGACACGTTGAAATCCCCTCGTTTAGGATTCTCTTCGGACTCCTACTCTTCACTTGTCTCCTTTTTGAGATCAACTAAAGTCGTGCTGGCCCTGATATGCGGTGACCTAACACATACACCTAAATCCTTCCTTGGCTTATACTTTTAAAAGTAGCGCCAACCGGAACTAAACCTTCGATTCCTAATTCTGCCTTTTGGATAAGAAATCGATAACATACTCCTTTACTCCTTTGGGTCTTTAGCACTTTCGCCTTAGACCTAATCTTCCTCCTAGTGTCAACCGTTCTGCGATACAGAATCTAATTGATATCCGCTCCTCCTAATGAACCATAGATAGAGTACAACAAATCCTAATATGGGCTCTAAGTTTTAAGAGACGTAATGCGGAAGTCATATAACGAAAGACACTCCTAAGGACACGTGAACCTGAAGTGCTCTGATACCAACTGTGATACCCTCGGATTTCCAGATGCGGGTTGGCCAGGCCTACCCCCAAATACCCGAGTATATCAAAACAAATGGCAATAATCGAACACAGAATACAACAATGATAAATAGGAATAAATAAAATTTCTGAAAGAAAACTAAAACAATAATTTATTAATAAAACCCCAGAATAAATTTTCATTAATGAATTCTTCTAATACAAATAATCCTCTAACTTATACAACTCAGGAATCCATACTATGTGGACCCTAGGAAAACCAAACTAACCAAATGACAGCAAAACTGCCTACATCAGAAAAACTAAAACATAAAGAAACTCCTAAGTAACACAATCCGGAATAGTGAAGTAGATGATCCCTGCTCAGCACGAATAATCCCTACTCTTGACGACTACCTGAAAAATGATGGTGGGTCAGGCACACAAACAAGTTCTACTCTACCATAGTCCAAGCATAGACCCGATACGTAGATACATCCTAGATAACCTCAACAATAGCTATATAATCCATAACTATATATATATCCACACTAAAGGTCTCTCATTGGACTACAAAGGAGGTTACAACCTGAATAGAAGGTAACATACAAAATGCACCTGAAATGGGCATGTGTACCTAAGCCTAACAGCGTATACCTTTACCATCATAGCCAGCTATGCATCCCAATGCATACACACTCCCTAACCATCGATCCTGAGACTTAAGCTCATATCGCGGTACCATAATATATATTTAAAATCTTTCATTTTTTAAGGTAGTGCCGCTCAACTGTTCGTTTCCATAACATGAAATATAAATAGGATTTAAATGTTATAATTAAATCCATTTCTTTAATCCAGAATATGTAGGAGTTAGCGTTTTGATCTAATCCGTACCTAACATGTCACTGTTCTATACCGGTGCATATAATCCACAAAACAAACCAATAATTGATAAAATAGAATAAGAAGTTCATCAATTAAAATCTAGAATAGGTAGGAGTTAGCGTTTTGATTTAATCCGTACCTAATATGCCATCGTCCCATACCGGTGCATATAATCCATAATCAATCCAATAATTGATAAAACAGATAAAACAATTTATCAATTTAAAATCCAGAATAACATCCATGTAATTAACAGAACAGAATTTAATAGTTCATCAATTAAAATCCAAAATAACATCCATGTAATTGATAGAACATAATTTAATGGTTCATCAGTTAAAATCCAGAATAATCATAATAAAATCTAATACATAAATGGCCCTATTATGCATCCAAAACATTGTTTAAAAATCATGTTACAGTTCGTTAAATTGCTAAAATAAAATTAAGCAATTAAATCCCCCTATCCGTTAATAGTATGTAAAATTGTTCAAGCTTTCATACTGCTAAATCTATTAACATATAGACATTAATTATGCAATATAGGGTTTTATATTACTTGAAATAATGTTTACAATCCTTAATATTAATCCAGAATAGTCCAGGAACCCCAAAAATATCAAAACAATACTAAAAACCACGTCCAGTACACATTTAGGCATGAGAGCTAACTCTCAAAAGTTTAGAGCTCGCTCTGAACCAATGGGAGCAGGCTCCTTACCTTGGGAGCCGACTCTGTGACTTTGGGAGTAGGCTCCCTCAGTCCATGGAGCTGGTTCTCTCTCTCACAAAGAGTCGTAGCCAAAAAAAACTCAGGGAGCCGGCTCCATTCCCTTGGGAGCCAGTGCTGTCCCTGCTTCCTGTCATCGTCTTTGTCTCCGACGATGTTAAAAACCCTCTGTAATGTCTTAGTTTAAGTTCCTAGAGGTCCAACTATGTTCCAAATCATCCAGAAAAATTATAAAACCCTGTATGCATCGTTACAAGAAATTTAAAACAAAATTGAAACAAAGTTATACAGGAAAAAAATTTCAATCATTTAACACATATATTACAGTTTAAAATCCGAATTAACATGCATACTTAATCATTTTTAATATCCGTTTAGTTCCTGGAGACTACCTAGGCATGCACAGAACACAGGTCAAAGGAAACGAGCAAGAAGTAAAACTTGCCTCTGATTTTAGTTTTGAAACCATAACGTCGTCTTCCTAATTTTTCCGGTAATCCGAGACTATTCTCAACTCCTTTATTGCTCCTGGTTCAACCCACAAGCAAGCATCCAATACCCCTCCTCGGTTTAGCCCTTGTTCTTGGCCAAACCTTAACTCGTTCTCTCTGTTTTCTCTTAAACCTCACTGTTCATGAATAGGGTTTGTGTTTTAAACCCTAAGCAAACATAATACGATATATATATATAGGCAAAATAGTTTTAACCTAATTCTATTCATGTGAGGAGTCGGCGAAGAAAACACAGAAATAAAATATAAAATACATATATGTATATAAGTCGGTAATTTTAATGAATATATCTAAAACCCTAAAACTTGATATTACATATATATATATGAAGCTAATTTAATTATTAACAATTACCAATAACTAAACTATCCCAAAATACATATATACCGATATATACATATATATCCATCCATAGGTAAAAGTTGTACCCATTTACACTATCCAAATAGTCCATTGATCCTATCCAAGTCCAACTCCGTTTAAAAATAAAAATAATATAAACATTTACTGTCAATTAAACAAGTAAAGCAATTTAAACAATTAATCAAAATAACAATTAAACAATTAATATTAAACAATTAAGCAATTACAACTAGCCAAATAATCAATTAAACAATTAATTTAATTAAACTCATATCATCAAGCCACATAGCCACATAAACCATTAAAATACACAAGAAAATAAAAATTAAATTCCAATTATATCCTTTTGAAAACTAGGGGTATTACAGAATGTAAAAACTTGTTCCAAACAAAATGGAAAGAGTATAATGTGTCCAACCTTGTTTAGAATCCTTCCTAAAGTGTAGTTCTAACCTTTTTATTCAAAAATCTTTAAGCATGGTAACTTTGAACAACTTCTCAGTTCTATAGTCCCTGTCGAACTTGATAACTTACACAACAAGTAAAGTGAATTACAACTCGACTTGGACTTGTTTAGTCTATGATAATTGCCAAAAATAAAATAATATCTCACAATCTCCCCCTTTGGCAATTTCATGACAAAACCCTAAAAACAATTTTTGCAATTTACCCAAAGTAGAAAAGTAAATTACATACATTATTAAAAGGAAAAACACGAAATATGACCACCATTCTTCTGGGATACAAGGCTTGACCTGATTCTTGCACACTATCAACCAACAACTACCAATGAAGTTTAATAAATAAAAATTTGTAAAAACTCCTCCTTAAGTATATATCCAGAAAAAAATATATATCTGTCTCTCCCCCTTAATACCTTACTATTTTATCTCCCCCTTTTTGTAACAAATTGACAAAGCACAGCAGATAAATAAGAGAACAGAAAAAACATATTCCAAATAAAGCATATTGAAGTCATTGAAAACATATTCCAAGAATATCCAAAAATAATGACAAGGTGATCAACAATTAAATAAAACATGATGTCATGATGCATGAAAAAACAATATTGAAAGCAACATCATGTCTTCTCAATCACTCAGAGAAAACAAACATCATCTTTAGTCTCCACCACTCTCCTCCTCATCGTCAACCTCCTCATCCTCATCTGTATACTCATCCCCTTCCTCATCTTTTTCCTCATCTTCAGCTCGTAGAGATAGATCTGGAGGTGCAGGCCTATATAAATCCTCATCCGGAACCATTGATGGTTGTCCTCTCAGCTGAGTCATCTATAGTTTGAGATCTCAGATCTCAACCATCATCCTATCAAACAACGAATTCTGATGTTGAAGTAGACGAGAATATATGACGTTGGCATATGCTCTCGTGAAAGTTCTTTTTGGAGGAAATAGCTGAGTAATCTCTGAAACCTGTGACGACCCCTCATCAACAAATTTCCTAGCTTTCCTAGTATTCTCCCGAGCAGTCTTTAACTTGTTCCAAGCATAAGAATCCAATTCATTCATGATAGGCTTATGGTAAGCCCTCAGAGGAATCTGCACATTCTTTTTCTTTTTAAGGATTTCCATGATGATCATTAGAAACGAAGAAGAATACTTGCGCGAGTTTTTCTTGTAATGAGCTATCATAAGCTGCACAATAGAGTCGGGCAAGCAAAATATTCTCATTATTAGCAAGAAAATAAAGCACTTGAGCTCACTCAAGAGTTAGTTTATCCTTCTTTTCAAAGTAACCCAGATTAGCCATAGCAAATAAGTTGAAGAAGGCCACTTCATTTGTTGAAAATCATGCTGGAATACTATCTTGGTTCAAAGAAGAGTTCGGCACACATATACTTGCGCGAGTTTTACCCATAATTGTCAAAGGCAGACAATGTCCACACAACTGACGATTGTCCTGAAGGCCAAGGATTGACTCAATATCCTGATCATCAACAGTATAATCAACTCCAAATAAAGAGACAATGAAGTAGGAGTCATGAACTTCATGGATATTAGCATAGAAATAGCTAATCATATATGGACAATAAACGCCTTTGCCAAGCTTAGTGAAGAAAAGCTAATTACGCAACTTGATGAAGTTCACTAGCTCGCGTCCTGCAGTGTCTTGAAGTTTTTGAATATTGACATTCCTCTCTATCTTTATTGGACCATCCTGATAAACAGAGAGATACACTTTCCAAGCTTTTTCTTTGTAAAAATGTGACTTTGTAAATTCAATCTTGACAGTGCTAGAAACTGATGGAAATCTCATTGGAGCTGTTCTTGGTGCTTGTGAACCACTTTGAGATTCTTAGATAGTGATGCCGGTTCGGGACCTTTTTGGAGGTCTTGGATTTGCAATTCTTTTCCATTTTGTTTCCTTAGTCAATTTAGGAGCCATGTTCTTTAGAAAAGATTTCACTTTGAAGCTTGTAACTCTTTTAGGAATTTTATCAAACACTTGGTGTGCAACCCCAAAAGTGTTTATAAAATAACTTGATTCAATTTTCAATCCTCCCAAAAATCAAACAACAATTGCAAAAATGTATCCCCCAAGCACAATTAAGCTTCAATCTCTTCAATCAACTCATCAACTTAACCAATCCTCTAAGTTTTAATCCCAAACTCCACAAAACTTATTGAAACCCATTTTTTTTTTTTTAACTCTTCACACAACGCCTTCAATTCTTGTCTTCAGTCCAAATTTATCATGTAATGATCATTTGTATATTATGGATGAATGACAAAAAAATATGATATGATGCATATGAATATATATATGTGAGTTGTGAAGTATGATGGAACGCGGGAAAGTAAGAGAATTAGTGAGATGTTGTAAACAAATGAGACCTGAAGCATTTTTAAAACACTAAAACTCGAGCTATTGAACTGGTTCAGCCTTCTTGAACCAGTTCAAGAAGGACAGTGTGCAATATCCACAAAACCTTCAACCGGTTCAACTATCTTGAACCAGTTCAAGATGGACAGTCACTTGAGACTTAGCCAAATAACATTCTTGAACCGGTTCTCCCCAATTGAATCGGTTCAAGACCCCTAGTCTTGAATCTATAGTGTATTTTTGAAACAAAACTTTTCCAATGAATTTCCAGAATATTTTAACACATTGCTGATAAAAAAAATTAACAAAAAATAAACTAAAAACCTAAAAAACAAAATCTTTTTGAATTTTACAAATTTTTCATTTTATTTAAATTTTTTTTATAAGAAATAAAATCTAAATCACTAATCATTTATAAGAAATAAAATCTAAATCACTAATCATTAAAATCATCCAGTCAACACATGATTCAAAACCCTTTAAGAGAATTTTAAAATTATCTCAGAGAACAAATATTTGACTCCACAGACTTTTTAAATAATTTCAAATCTCAGAAAGTAATCACAACATGAAATAAAACTTGCAAATTTTACTTGAAAAATTTAGAAATTAATCTAGCAAGTTCATGTGTGTGTGTGAAATCCAATCTAATCCATCTTCAGTTGAATTTCAATTGATCATTGTTTAAACCTTATTCATCGAAAGGCATCATAATAAAATTGTTTTAAGCAATTTTTCAAAGCAATGTGGCTTTCACTCTAAAGAGTAGTTAGCAATTCCCTAACTCAACTTATCTCCACTTTTAGCTTCAATTCACAGTTTAATGGTAGCTTTTAATCAAATCTCAATGGGTAGCCTTTTCCTCAGCAAAGTATTCAGCAAATTTTTTCCTATTTTTTTTCAAGTGAATATTTTTCATTTTTTTTAAGCTCCTATTTTTTTTTTTTAGACAATAACCTTTATAACTTTTGTGAACAATAAACCTTAGTTAATAAATCAAAAGATTTTCAACCAAATTTGTCAGAGATGGAATCGTGCACAAAAGTTTATGAACTTAAGAGATTCAAATATAAAAATCCCCTAATCAATGCAAATCATCTTTTATTGTATAGATTCCAAACTAAGAATCTATATTTATCCAAATTATTATGTGTCTCAATTTGCATTCAAAGATGGATCATAAATTCTTCAAAAGAATTTTCACATGTATATTAAGAAAATTATGATAAGAAATTCAAAACCCTGACTATACCTTAACAAGTGATCCAATGGCAACAAAATTGTCTTTTAAGCACACGCCATGATCACTGAATTTTGTAGGACTCAGTTTGAAGGTAAAGTCCTTTTGGAATCTAGTTCCAAGGACTCAACAGTCACATAATTGATCAAATCAGACTTTTTTGATCCAAACAGTCTTTACTCTTACTTCTTGAAATTCTCTCTCATTCTTTGCCTATTTCTTAGGCAAATTTACAGCTTTAGAAACCTTAGGTGGTACAAAATTTTTCTTTTTAGTAAACACCTTGTTCTTAGCTTGAATATTCTTAAAATGAATTTCTAAAGACTTTTTTCTTTTTTCTTTGAAAACATGAGTGATACCTATGCCCAATCTTACCATAGAAAGTGAAATACAACAGTTTAGGCACATAAGACATATCAGAATGTGATGCATCAAGTAAACATAGTTTAGGCATAGCAGCAGGTTTAACAAAAATTGTTTTACCTTGACTACTTGAAGAGCCTTTAACATATCCTAACCCAGTCTTATCTTTTACATCCTTACCCATGTTTGTTATCTTATTTAAACTGTTTTGACTCATATTGAACCCTTTTAGTTTATCTTTTTCAGATTTTAACTCAATTTCAAGATAATCATTTTTTAAAACAAGACATTCCTTCAATGAGTTAGCAATACTTACCTTATCCTCAAGAATAATAATCTACTTCTCAAGCTCAGTGATGACAGAATTGTTTTCAAAAGCTTTCATTTTACCTTCATCAATCTGTTTCTTTAGATCTTTATTCTCTCCTTTTGCTTGGATAAGCTCATTTGCTAGCTTATTGATCGCCTGTTTTACTTCCATGGTTTCTTTGACCATCTTTTTCAATCTTTCATCATCCTTTTCAGCCTCTTGCACCTGTGCATCATGAATTTCATTGTCTTCATTATCTGAAATATCAAAGTTAGATAAAGACATAACATGAGGACCTCTATCAAGAAAAGTGACATAAGAAAAATCATTAATATTATCCTGAGGAGAATCACTATCACTTAAAGTAGAATTTTCAGACATAGAAACTTTCATTGCTTTTTCTTTATTTTTATTCTTTTGTTCTTTCCTAGGACTAGGACAAACATTGGATTGCTGACCTTTGCCACCATAATTCCAGCAAATAAATTCAGTTTCTTTTGATTCTTCTACTTTCTTTTCATTAAACCTAAACATTTGACGTCTTGTCAAAATTTTGAGGATTAGCCATGTTGCTATTCCTTCTCCTTTGCTGTCTTTGCAAAATCTGACTGAATTACCTTGACAAAAATGTAAGATCATTATCAGAGTCGTCATCCACAAAATTCTCAACATGTGTAGTGATGAGTGCTGAAAAGTGCGCATTTAAACCCCTTAAGTTCGAGGATTCTAAGACCTTTATCTATCTATCTTTCCCGTTTTAGACTAATTTCATGTTATTGCCTTTTTCAGGTGCTTATCCTCTAAATAAGTCAATTCAACCAAATTAGAGTATAAAAGAAGCAATCTCAAGCTGAATGGAAGAATAGAGCAAAGTGGAAGCAAAGTGGTGGAAATCAGCAATCTTCAATCGATCAGGAATATTTTCGATCGATCTCACATTGATCGATCTCACTTCACCAAATGGATCAAGCCCCTTGTCTTTATCCTCAAAGATTTTTCATCTTTGATTGATCCAACTTTCTTCAGATTGATCGAACTTCCTTGTCTTATCCCCACCTACCACTTTTGTCTTTTGTCCCAAAATATCCCAAAAATATCTCAGATTTGTCTTATTCCAAAAAGGCGCCGCCAAGGATTGATCGATCTGGCCTAACTTCGATGGATCTGGCCACAGTTTGATCGATCTCACCTGAACTCGATTGATCGAACCTTCTCAAGTCCAAATTAAAATAGAGTGAAGCTTATTAAAAGATGGCTCATGGTAAAATCATTGAAAGGACCCTAGTGCACGAGTCCAGACCATTGGGTGTGACACTTGAGCTACCTATAAAAGGATTTTGAGCCATTTTTACATCATAGCTTAATATCATTATAAGATTCATTTTTACATATATACTTAGAGACTAAGAAAAGAGAGGAGGAGAGGCTAGAGCTTAGAGAGATATACATCATTTTTGGGGAGTTCTTCCATTCTTCTAGGGTTTTCATCAAGGAGGAGAGCATTTCTACCATGGAGATGGCCCTTGAGGGTTGGATAACTACACCAATGAGTGGCTAAACATCTTCTTGGGGCTAGAGTTAGCCCTAAGCATGCCTTCTAGACCTTAATGCTTTGTATTTTGAGGGGATTTGTGTTGTAATGTTGTTTTGACACTTATTTTATATATGAATCTTGTTCTTACAATGATTTGTGTTCATTAATACTTCCAATTGATCATTTCATTCTATCCATATGTCTATGTATGCTAGAATAGATGTTCATGTGTTTATCTCTTGGTTTTGTGATATTAATGCAAGTCTATGTGTATTGATGCTATGAATCTAGAGATTGTCAAGGCATAGTGCTTGAATAGAATACTCTTGTGGTTTGTTTGATGGTTCATACTCATTTTTTGATGGATTGTGCCTCTACCTCAGTTTAATTAGTTTAATTTTCATGTCCTTAGCTTAAAAGTAATGTAGTTGCTTTACTTTCCTAGATGTGAGGACAATCCATGCTTGTTGTTTGATGTTCCATACTTTTGAATGCAAGTAGTATAATTCTCTAACTTATTAGTGTGTTGATTATGAGCTTAAATGAAGGATTAATGGCTTAGTTTGATATATTGTGCTATCACTAGGTTGTCTAGACAATGTATGCTTAATTAGTCAATCCATGCTTGTTGATTCAATTAATCATACCTCTTTGAATTGCAACACATGTTTCCCCTCATTCTTTACACATTAAATGTCTAGAATGGTGATGTTTAGTGGTGACCTCTAGATCCCAAGACCTCTCTCTCTTGTTCTCTACCCTTTTATTTACTTCAGTTGTTTAGTATTGAATTCATTTACATTATAGTTTAATTAACCAAACAAACAATCTTTTGATCATTTGACCTACTAATCCGACTTTGTTTCCATATTAACATAGCCCTCAATCCCTTGGGACGATCCCTACTCACCCTAGCTACATTAGTAGTTAGAGGTAGTAGTGGCACTTTATAGATTTAAACTTGGCTATACTTTTATTGCAACTTCGGTTGATCGATACGACTAGGGTCACACCATGTAGATTTTAAAACAAGATTTTTCTCCTTCTGAATTAAATCAAAATTCTACATCTCAAAAGTTTTTAATGAACCTACCATTTCATCAACTTTACAGGTAGTCAAATCCCAATGTTCAGTGATGGTTTTAACTCTAATCTGAAATCTTTTAGGTAAAAACCTTGAGATTTTTCGACAGAATTTCTTATCACTAACTTTTTTTACCTAAGTGACACAGTTCAGAAATTATTTCAAGAAGACGAGAATAAAAATCAGAAAATGATTCATCTTCTTTCACCACGATGTTCCCAAATTTATGAGAAAGCAACTGAATTTTGGCCAACTTCATTTTTGAAGTTCCTTCATGCGTAACCTACAAAATATCCCAAGCTTCTTTAACAGTTATAAAATAAGAAATTCTAGCATATTCAGATGGAACAACAGAATTAATCGTTGAATATAAAGCTTTGCCATTAGCATCATTACACTCAGTTTCAATAGCAGTAAAAGAAAAAAATACCTTTTAACTCTTTGACTATTACCATCCACAGTTGTATCTACTGTAGGAAGTGTATAGCCAGATTCAACTATTGCCCAAGTTTTACCACCAGAATTTTGTAAATAGGCTTTCATCTTTGATTTCCAAAAATTATAATTATCTCCTTCAAATAAAGGACCACGTTGATTAGAACCGCCTTCTTTCAATGCATAAGACATGATTTTGAAAACAATTTTTGAAAAACAAAACAAAACTTTCCAGCAAGGATCAACTCAATGTGTAGAGATTGGTTTTGATACCAATTTGTGAGTCGTACGCAACGGAAAGTACTTAGAAAGTCTTATTTAATTTAAAAATAAATCTTGTGTTTGTCTAACTATCTTTATTTTAGCAATTAACAAAATAATATCATGCAATAAAATAAAGCAAAGTAAATTTAGAGATGACACCAAGATTTTAGCTAGGAAACCCCAGTTGATAAAATACGTCAACTGTTTGTATGAGAAAACCTCGTGGACTGTGCAGTCCAAAGTAAATCGATCCATTATGCTTAAAACAAAGTACACTGATCTTTGACTCTAGCTCACACCCTATTTCTCTACTAAACACCAACTGCTGACAATCCTTTAGCTTTGCGACTCCCTATCCAACAGTAACTTGACCTCAGGCTTATGCTTGATCTTTGTAGAAGAGTAGCAGGTAGATCAAACAACACTCCTTGAATACTCCAACCCTTTTAAAGTGTGATCGCTTTTACTTCTATTCAATTTCTAGATTTGATATAGAAGAAGATATGTTTTTGTTTGATCGATGTAGATGCAGCTGTATAATCACGATCAGGGTTTGAACAGCACAACTCTAAACTCAAGTGTTTATGTGTAGATGTTCTAGAAAGACACACATAAAATTCTCTAAGAATTTCTGAGACAAAAATCTTTCTGAGGCTTTTTGAGAATACCAATCTGATAATACAAAAGCTGTGAATAAACCAATCTATATGACATGGTTTATATAGAATATAGAATAACCTAGTCGCTCTGAAAATAAGGAAAAATTCGTGCATAGGATTTGGTATAATTCTATACCAACTGGGAAACAATTCAAGATAAGGAAACTGAAGTTGTATAGTGAACAGAACTTATTGAACCTGTTCGATAAATCTATGTAAAAATATCCATCAATTAATTAGCTTTATGTAATAGCATCATGTGTGAACAAATAGGTAGAATAATCCAACTTATTATAAGACCACAAAGAATTAACATAGAATGATAAAACAACTAACACAGATCCATAGGAATTAATATATATAGCTAGCACAGTGCATCTACAAATTAGGTTTGTTTAATCTTGTGACACAATCAAGCATCATTTTAAGTAATAAGAGCACACAGATGGTGTAATAGATGGACGCTTGACCATTTATTTAAAAGGATAAGTGTAACAGGTGAGCGCTTGTCCATTTATCAAGAAACCTAAGTTGTTGGGTAGTGCTGCATATCCATCCTCTTATACACACTTTAAGGTTCATCTAAATCCGATGTCCTACTTGTAACATTCTTCCCCACCCGAACCTGACACCGGATTAAGGATTGGGTCTGATTCTGATACCAACTATAATAGGTGGATGCTCATCCATTTACCCAAAAACTCAAGCTATCAGGTAATGTTGCATACTCACTTACTTCTACACACTTCAACCCCAACCAATCTGATATGGGACAAGCCCCACTTGTAATAATAAGCTATTAGATAGTGTGGCATACCCACCCATTTTACTACCCATCTGGATTCGATATGGGACAAATAATTGTAACGGGTGAACACTTATCCATTTACCCAAAAGTTTAAGCTATTAGGTAGTGTTGCATACCCATCAATTTATACTCATTTCACTTCTCATCCAGATTCGATGTGCGACAAGTACCCCTTGTAACAGATGGCCACAACCAAGCCTTCTCCAAACATTCAAATCTTTGTTGATCCTTGCTATATAATAGGGGAGAATGCACCTATGCTGAACATAAACCAAATCAATGTTGTTGTTATTTCCATTGATTGGATAGGAGCCTCATAGTATTAAAAAAATTAAACTTTTTATCAATAAAATTCTTCCATTTTCTTCATCATTTCAAAAGGCTTCGAGTTGTAACTCTTTAACTTAAAATAAAAATATTGAACTTCTTTTGAATAAAATGGTGTTGTTGATGTATGTAGTTATATTTTTTATTTTCGGTATCGTAAACATCGAACAATTACGGATTTCGTTTGTTAAGGACATCCTTTGTCATCCCTAATATATATACTTAACCTATTTTAGTAATATATTGGTGTGGCTTGTCGCGTGTGCACCCCAAAGTTTAGCAAAAGAGAGATGAGATGTTGAACTAAGATGAGTGTGGCCAAGTTTTCCATTTATAATTTGCCACTACTACCTTTCACTAAAAATATAGTTAGGGGAGTAGGGATAGTCCCAAGGGATTAGTGGGTTGTATTAGGTTGTGGAATCGAGATTAGGGTTAGTAGGTCGAGTGATCAAAAGATTGGTTGGTGATTGAATTATACTAAGATGCAATTTAAACTAAAGCAAACAATTAAATGCAATAGAGAGAAAATAAGAGCGAGAGATCTTGGGGTTTAGAGATTACCACTAGGCATAGCTTTTCTATACCCTTAATGAATGATTAATGAGGGGGAAAACATGTATTGCAACATTAGTGTGTGTGTGTGGTTATTTCAACAAGTATGGATGACTAATTAAGTATATATTATCTAAGCAATATGGTGGATAGCACAATATATCAAACTAAGCCATTAATCCTTTCTTTAAGCTCATCACAAGGTTAGAGACATACGCTACTTGTTTTCATAAGTATGGAACATCAAACAAAAACCAAGGATTGTCCTCCCATTTAACATCTAAACTACAACTACACTACAATTAAGCTAATGACATGAAATTAGACTAATTAAACTAAGGGAGAGGCACAATCCATCAAGAAATGAGTATGAACCATCAAATAAATCACAAGAGCATTTTATTTAGCACTATGTCTTGACAATCTCTAGATTTATAGCATCAATACACATAGACATGCATCAATAACACAAAATCTAGAGACAAACACATGAACATCTATTCTAGCATACATAGATATATGGATAGAATGAAATGATCAATTGGAAGCATTAAACCATATAAATTATTGAATAAACAAGATCTATATATATAAAAGTATCAAAACATATATCACAATGATTGGATGTATGTATGTCTATATGAAGGCTGATATTCCCTATATAGGTAGGTTAAAATGTCACCCCCAATGACCTGGGCTCGTACACCAATATTCCTTCTAATGATTGGATATGAGACAACTTTTAATGAGCTAGAAATTGAATTTTCTCGCACTTGGGGAAGTTCGATCGATTGAAATTGTGGTAAGATCGATCGAACATGGCTGAGATCTATCAAACTTAAGCTGGATCGATCCTCTATGGTGGTACCTTTTTGGATAAAGAAAAATCTGAGATATTTTGGGGAACGAGACAAAAGTGGTAGGTATGGTGGTACAACTGGATAAGATGGAATCTTTTCGATCGGTCTGAAGAAAGTTGGATTGATCGAACTTTGTGGGATCTTTGGATAAGGACAAAAGGGCTTGGATCCATCTTAAAATGTCTAGATCGATGAACTTTCGATTGATCGAATATTTCCTGAGATCGATCAAACTTGCTGAATTTCCACCACTTGCTTCTTTTTGCTCCCATTTTGCTCCTTTCTTTGATTCATTTCAAGATTGCTTCAATTATGCTCTTTTTTGGTGGAGTTAGCTTATTTTGGGGTTAAGTACCTGAAAATGGAAATAATACAAATTCAATCTAGAGCGGGAAAGTAAGATAGATAAAGGTTCTAGAATACCTAAGCTTAAGGGGTTTAAATGCGCATTTTTCAGCGCTCATCATACCCCTAAACTTAAATATTGCTAGTCCCTAGCAATGAACTAGAAAGTAAAGAAATGAAATGAACAACTATATAACTATGAACTCGAAAGCAATAAATGGATATAGGGAACACGATTACATTTAGCGTATGCAACAAGCCTTTTAAATCCCTAGGTTACCCCTAGTGGGCAAGTGAAGTCTCGTGATAGTTTCTAAAAATGGTACCTACAAACATTAAGCTCGTTCTTTCAAAAGAGGCACCAATATTGCAAACAAGCATTGGGAGAAAACTACCTCAAGTATGTAATTTTTCAACCCTTTCCAAGCAATCTCCCAAAATTTCAACATCAAATAAGCAAGTATGGTCCTCCACACATCAAGAAATTGATCATGCAAATCAATACAACTCTAGAATCCTTTTGAGTGGACCGGCATCAACTATATTGCTATCTTAGCCAACTAAAGAAATGATCACATCCTTACCCTCAAACTAGCATACAAATCTAGTACCGATCATCAAGACAAAAAGTGGACCTTTTATTAAAGTTTTATTCATCTAGGTGCGCTTATTCTTTTCACTCGATTTTTTTTTTTTTTTTTTTTTTTTTTTTTTTTTTTTTTTCTATCCCTAAGGATCAAAGATGGAAGCATGGTGCAATGTAGTGATCTATTAAGCTTTATAGCGATTCATGAGGTTGAACGTTAAGTCAATGACTGCCAAACTAGACGGCTTTAAGGCACTAGGTGTTCAAACACCCCTAAGGACTTACAAGCTCAAATCAACTAGGCTACAAATCAAGACAACCTCCATCTAATCACTTCCCACTTCTCACCTTTTGGAAGAAGTCCTCACTTTTTTATTGCTTTTCCAACTTTAGAGTTTGGGCCCTCCACCTTTCGGCGCAAGAAGTTCAGTACTTGATGAGGCTAGAATCCTGGCTACTTAGTGAAAAGGGGTTGTTATCCACCTTTATCAAGAATGAAAGCTTTCAATGCACTACTAGCTTAATTGAGATATAACCAATTCAATAATCAATAAAGCATGTACCCCACAAATGAATGCTAGTATGCGCTTGTGCTAGTGTAGAATACTAGAGTGAATCTCAAAACAATCACAAAATCAAGATGATGTGGACCACAAGTGCAAGCAAGATATCAATCTTTCGAAAAATTTATTCCTAAATGGCATCCACAAGGCATACAAGGAGTATTGGACTCTCAAGTCAAGTAATTTTTAAATTTTAAGCAATATAGTCCTTAAAAGATCAAAATCATAGCTAGTTATGGACCAATAATAAACAATCCCTCAAATACACAAGTAATGCTCAAAATTTTGAAATTAAACCAAATACTGTAATTAACACCATTACCTCCCAAACTTAAATGGCACAATGTCCTCAATGTGCAAAGAGAACAAAGGAAAGAGTATACCAGTGCAGCTAAGCAAAGAATGGCCGGGACATAAGTATCCAAAGTAGGTGGCATAGCCCCCCCAAACTTGGGATTAACTGTGGTCCTGAAAAGATGGCACTAGATAAAACTTATTCGATAACAAAAGGGATAATAATAGTGCACAGTGGACATGCAAGTGTAAATGGGATAAGAAATTGAAGAAAGGAGAGAGGAAAAAGGGTGGTCTTGAAAAATTCGGGCAATACTCTCTCTCACTGAAGTCACTGGGATGCACCTGATGGACTCAATCACAGACAGATATATCAATACGCATATATGATGATCGGTATGACAATTATACATCAACCTTTGCAATAACACAAATTATTATAAAATAGGGCTATTGGTCGGGTAAGTCGAACCACTGGGACTACAAGGTTATGGACAACTAAGATATTTAGAACCACTTTTAAAATGATGAAAGGGGTGTAAAGAGGTTTGTTGGTTTGTCACGAAAACTAAGAATTGAATAATGCATAAAACAATATTGTGCTAGGAAGTAAGAGATAGAAAAATAAAGAGAGAGGACTAGGGAAGTGAATCCACTACCTATCAATAATCATGCTGGGACATGATTTACTTGGGGAAATAACATATATATGTATGACCATGGAATGCAACACGCAAAATTGCTACATTACCTTCAAGAAATTTATGAAATCAATTGGTAAGAATAACCTATCAAAGCATTACATGTCTTGGTTACCTAAACTAAGATGCAACCTTGGACATGATCACTAAACCAAAGATTATCAAACCATTAATCTCATAATAAAAGCACATGTAAAAGAAATCAAGAATAATCTATCAAAGGAAAGCCCTAAACAATAGATTATCAAATTTCATAAATGTCATGCCAATAAAAACACTTCCATAAACTCATCTCCATTGTTACTATGAAAATGTAGCAATATAATCATACGAGAAAGACAATCTAAGACAAGATATTTAACCCAAAATGATCATTAATAGACATTGAAGTTCTTTACATCAAATAAAGTGCTCTAATTCATGGAAAGGTCACATATATACATTAAACCCCCAAATATAAATCAAAACAAAGCAAAGCTTACAAAATAGAGCTTTATCACCTCCCTAGATAGGGAGTTAGTTACCCATGAAGACAAAGAATGAAGTAGAAGATGAAGAATCCCTTTCCATTTTCTCACCTTAAGCTCAAGAACACCCAAGACCCTCCAAACTCACTATTTCTCTCTCTAGAACTTAGCCAAAAGTGAGATATGGATCCATACAAGCCTTCCCCCTCTTATCTAGGCAAAAACCTACTTCTATCCACTCCATCATGAGCTTCAACCACCCTAGAGGTCATTTGGACCACACAAAATGCAGAGGGAACAAGGAGAAGCACAAAAGCAAGAGTAGGTAAGCTGCTCTCTACAAATCGGCGCTACTGTGATGATTGGCAGGCGCTCGCAGTGGCGCGGCGGGCGCCCGCAGAGGTTTAACTTCCAAAAGCTCTCAGCCTTCTCTTTAGCCTCCTTGGATGGTCAAGTGATGCAGTCATCATTTTGAATACAATGCCGTAACATTCATACACATGATGGCTCAAGGAACTTGGCTTAAGTAACAGTCCCCAGCAACGGCTTACTTTGATTCTTCAAAAGATTGTCAAAACTGTTCCTTTAGCTACATTCGGGGGAACCAACCAGAAAATAACGAAAACAAACAAATAAAGCTAAACTATACATCATTATCAACTAATAGACTTAACTAATGCAAATAAGGGCGCTTGAATATGCAATATTCGGCGCTTATCATATGACATCCAAAAACAAAATATGCATAAAAAAGAAATAAAGTATAGTACAGTACATCTAGTGTCTAGACCAACAGACTGGCCGCAAGTATATAACAATAGCAAAAATATGGCAGATATCACAGATATATAATAGGAGAAGAAAATATGAAAATCATGAAGAGAAGGTAGGACGGGCAGGGCGCGCTCCGCGGATGTCTCTAGATAGATCTCGTAATGCGGCTATGACATCCGTACGGAGTGAAGTAATATTAGCCCGAATGGAAACCATACCATCCTCCAGAGTCTAAAGGCGCTCTACAAAGCTGGGTATCGGAATTGGAGCCTCAGGTGTTGCTGGAGCGGGAGAATGATGATCCTGAGCCTGTTCCTCATCATGAATGGGCGACCCAACCGGAGAGTGATGCTCTGGGTCCTCTGCGGGCTACTCTAAATCAATGTCCATATGCATGGCAGCCGGATCGACTGGTACATCATCCGCCACTTGCTCTGCTGCTGCTTACTCTAAGTCCTCTCTCTCAAGCTCCTCAGCTGCCTTTATAGTGTCCTCTTGTAGACTCTTGATAAGAACCTTGTAGCTCTTATTCCAGTCCTTCTTTTGGAACAAGCAGGCCCCAGACTCAGTACTCTCCCGTGGTTGGAACGGATATCGCTGTTATCTCAGAATCTATGTGATAAGATGGCCAAATGGGAAATACTTAGCCCGTTTGGGCTTGGCCTTGCTGATGTGACCAACATATAGCTTCATCATAACGTTCTAGATGAGCGCTGAAATGGATAACCAATACCCTCTATAGAAGGCGTATCAAGCTATCAGATAGTCGCCGCGCCTCTGTATCGTGTGGCCGGCCATGAAAACATTTTGGAATAGCACCGAATCAAAGAACCAAAGGTCGTCTAGCAGATAAGTTCGAGTGGCGAAAGTCTCGCCACCTGCATAGTGACCTGTGAGTGCCACTGCCATATCTACATAAGAAGGCCTCCACAGAGTAGGATATATAGTCTGGAGATCGGGAGGGTAGACATGTGGACATCGGCATGATCTGGATAGAGTGTCCATAGTAATACTGATGGGGTAGCCGTCAATGGTAGTCCGCAGCTCCACCAGGTTACTCGGGGCAGGTCGGAGGTTCTGGAAGAACATTCGAACCAACCTCGGGTACACTGGATATGTAATAGGGGCTAATATGGCTGAAATGCCTATTGTCGAGCATATAGACATTGATTTGGAGCGACCTGCAGATGACGCAGAGCAGCACTCTCCAGCCAGGTTGCCAGTACATGAGGAGGAGCAGACTCAAAAGCTTTCTTCTAATTCATCTATACCTGAGGCTCCTAGTCAGACCCCCGGCTTTGGAGAGCGTCTTCAGGCTCTTGAGGATGCAGTGGTTGCTATCCGAGCTGATACTGCTACCATTCGAGCCGATGTTGTAGCCTACTAAGCTGATTTTACTACATTCCACATGGATGTCATGACTGCACTCCGAGACTTATCTCGCGATATCCGCGGAGCTCGCCCTGCCCGACCTGCCTCCTCCACCTGAGATTGCCAGTTCTTCTATCTTTTCATATTACACCTCTGTGCTCAATACTTCATTTTTATCACTGTATATTATATTTGCAGCCGGTCTGTCAGTTTTGATCTTTTGATGTACTCTATACTTTATTTTCCTTATATATGCTTTTGTTATGGATGTCATGTGTTATATTCTTATCTCTATATGTTTGACTCCATCAGGTGCACCACAGTAACTTCAGTTAGAGAGTGCTACCCGATTATCAGGACCACCCTTATACCCCTCTCACTGTTTTATTTTATTTACACTTGCATGTCCAATGTGCACTAATTATCCCTTTTTATTATCTGATGAGTTTATCCGAGTGCCAAATTTCAGGATCACAGTTAATCCCAAGTTTGGGGGGGCTATGCCACCTACTTTGGATACTTCAGTCCCAGCCATTCTTTGCCTTAATTGTTTTCTTTGCACATTGAGGACATTATGCCATTTAAGTTTGGGGGTAATGGTGTATGTTACAGTGTTTGTTTTTAAATTCAAAATTTTGAACATGACTTGTGTATTTGAGAGATTTTCTATGATTGGTCCATATCTAGCTATGATTTTAATGTTTTGAGGTAGTATTGCTTAAAATTTAAAAATTAATTGACTTGAGAGTCCAATACTCCTTGTATGCCTTATGGATGTCATTTAGGAGTAAATTTTTTGAAAGATTGATATCATGATTGCACTTGTAGTCCACATCATCTTGATTTTGTGATTATTTTGAGATTCACTTTAGAATTCTATACAAGCACTGGCGCACATTAACATTCATTTATGGGGTACATGCTTTGTTGATTATTGAATTGGTTATATCCTAATTGGGCTAGTAGTGCATTAAAAGCTTTCATTCTTGATAAAGGTGGATAACAACCCCTTATCACTAAGTAGCCGGGATTCTAGCTTCATCAAGCATTGAACTTCTCGCGCCGAAAGGTGGAGGGCCCAAACTCTAGGTTAATAAATGAATTCAAAAAAAAATTTAAAATAAAGAAAAAAAAAAAAAAGGAAAAGTTGCAAAAGCAATAAAAAAAGAGTGAGGACTTCTCCCAAAGAGGGAGAAGTGGGAAATGATTAGATGGAGGTTGTCTTGATTTGTAGCCTAGTTGATTTGAGCTTGTAAGTCCGTAGGGGTGTTTGAACGCCTAATGCCCTAAAGCCGTCTGGTTTGGGAGTCATTGACCTAACGCTCGACCTCATGAATCACTAGAAAGCTTAAGAGATCAATACATTGCATTATGCTTCCATCTTTGATCCTTAAAAAAAAAAAAAAAATTTGAGTGAAAAGAATAAGCGCACCTAGAACAATAAATCTTTAATAAAAGGTCTACTTTTTGTCTTGATGATCGGTACTAGATTTGTGTGCTAGTTTGAGGGTAATGATGTGATTAATTCTTTAGCTGGCTAAGATAGTAACATACTTGATGTCGGTCCACTCAAAAAGGATTCTAGAGTTGTTTTGATTTGCATGATCATTTTCTTGATATGTGGAGGACCATACTTGCTTGCTTGATGTTGAAATTTTGGGAGATTCCTTAGAAATGTTTGAAAAATTGCATACTTGAGGTAATTTTCTCCCAATGCTTGTTTGCAATATTAATGCCTCTTTTGAAAGAATGAGCTTAATGCTTGTGGGTACCATTTCTGGAAACCCTCACGAGACTTCACTTGTCCACTAGAGGTAACCTAGGGGTTTAAAAGGCTTGTTGCATATACTAAATGCAATCGTGTTCGCTACGAAAGTGGCGTTATACATTTATTGCTTTCTAGTTCATAATTAATTAGTTGTTCATTTCATTTCTTTACTTCGTAGTTCATTACTAGGGACTAGCAATATTTAAGTTTGGGGGTGTGATGAGCGCTGAAAAGTGCTTATTTAAACCCCTTAAGCTTAGGCATTCTAGTACCTTTATCTATCTTACTTTACCGTTTTAGATTAATTTCGTATTATTTCCATTTTCAGGCACTTAACTCGGAAATAAGCTAACTTAGCCAAATAAGAGCAGAAATGAAGCAATTTTGGGATGAATCAAAGAAAGGAGCGAAGTGGAATCAAAAGAAAGAAAAAAGTGGAAATCAATATCTTCGATCAATCTCAGATCAAAGTTTGATCGATCTAACATGATCGATCTCAGCACTTCAAGATGGATCAAAGCCATGATGACATTTTCGAGATCTCAAAAGCTCGATCAATCCAACATCATTCTTCGATCGATCGAATAACTTTGTCCTTATCCAAATGATTGATCTTATCTAGTTGTACCACCCTACCAACCACTTTTGTCCTTTTCCCAAAAATATCTTCAAAATATCTCAGATTTGTCTTTATCCAAAAAGCGCCACCAATGAAGATCGATCTAGCCTAAGTTCGATAGATCTCAGCCATGTTCGATCGATCCAAGTCCAAGGTTCGATCGATCGAACTTCCTCTAGTGCGAAAAAGTTAAATCTCCAGCTCACCAAAAGTTGTCCTTTATCCAATCATTGGGGAATATTTTGTGCACGACCCCAGCTCATTTTGTGTGCCATTTTGACTTACCTATATAAGGATAAGGATTACTTTTTAGAGAATATCACCTAATATCATATCATATCATTTCTTGGAGAGCAAGCTTAGAGGAGGAGGAGGCTAGAGACACCATTGGAGATTCTTCATCAACCAAGGAGCAAATCTCTACCATGGAGTTAGCCCTTGAGAGTTGGAGAAGCACTACCATGAGTGACTAGACATCCTCTTGGGGCTAGAGTTAGCCCCAAGCATGCTTTCTACATCTTGATTTTGTGTATTATTGAGGGATTAGTGTTGCAATACATGTTTTGGCACTTTTATATATACAGATCTTGTTTATTCAATGATTTATGTGGTTTAATGCTTCCAATTGATCATTTCATTCTATCCATATGTCTATGTATGCTAGAATAGATGTTCATGTGTTTGTCTCTATTTCTTGTGCTATTGATGCATGTCTATATGTATTAATGCTATAGATCTAGAGATTGTCAAAACATAGTGCTTAAAGGAATGCTCTTCCGATTTTCTAGATGGTCCATGCTCATTTCTTGATGGATTGTGCCTCTCCCTTAGCTTAATTAGTTTAATTTCATGTCATTAGCTTAATTATAGTATAGTGGTAGCATAGTTGTTAGATGGGAGGACAATCTATACTTGTTGTTTGATGTTCCATACTTTTGAATGCAAGTAGCATATGTCTCTAACCTTGTGGTGTATTTGGCTTGTGAGCTTAATAAAAGGATTAATGACTTGCTAGATATATTGTACTTTTCACATGCTATTTAGACAATATATCCTTAATTGCTAGATATATTGTGCTTTTCACATGTTGATTAGACAATGTATACTTAATTGGTCACTCTTGCTAATTAAATCAACCAAAAACACACACACACAACAATATTGCAACACACATTTCCCTCATTAGTCACTAGTTAAGGGTGTATAAAAGCATTGTTTGGTGGTGACCTCTAAACCCCAAGATCTCTCTCTCTTACTTACTCCTTATTGCATTCAATTATTTAGTTTAATTTGTTCTCTAGTTTAATCAACCAACCAACCATTTGTTTGATCACTCGACCTACTAACCCTAATAGTGATTCCACAAGCTAGTACGACTCCAATCCCTTGGGACGATCCCTATTCACCTTTGCTACGTTAGTAGTAGTGGTGGTAGTGGTTTCATAAATTTAAATTTGACCTAAAAGGCTTTTCTTGAACAACACATTCACTACATTATTTTGGCGTATATTGTTCCCGACGTCTGTTTGGGGTCCTCCATGCGAGTACCTTGTGTGGTAGAATTAGGATTCTCCGTCGGCATTGCTGTGGAAGATGTAGGATTCCCAGACGGTGGTGGTGTGAAAGTTGCACGATTCCCAGTTAGCGGTGCTGTGGAAGACGTAGGATGCCTAGATTGTACTGGTGATTCACCGAAGGTCTGAACTTCCAATTTGTTCATCAGTTTAGTGATTTGCAAGTCCTTCTCTTCAACAGTCTTTGTGAGGTTCTCAATGGCACGAGACATAGTTGCTAGTTGTTCCTCCATCGTAGCAGCTCCAGTCATCATAGCAATAACCACATCTAAGTATGATAGGCCTTGAGAGTCAATGTTCCTTGAAGTGATTGATTGCTCTGAAGTTTGACGTGGTGATTCTGGGGGTGAACCGACACAAGAGTGAGTATCATAGACAGAATGAGGTAAATTTGGTGGCGGAATCTCCTCTGGAACAACGTCAGGGTTTTTGACATGTTGAGTTTTCACATTCGCCGGCTTTGCAGGATCGGTTTTCACCGAGTCTTGCTGATGTTTGAAGGACGCGATTGCTTGGGACTTGCTATGTGTCATAGGGTCCGCAAACTTTTCATGGTGGCTTTGGCGTCGACCTTTGTAGCACTGATATTTTTTTGGGCTTTCTTGTCTGTCTGAGTCTTAGGGGGAGCCATAGAATCTAATAAAGAATAAACTTGATGATAGGAGAAAGAGATGAGAGGCAAAGGATGTCCTACCAGGTGTGCCAGAATTTGTACACACAAATTTTGTAAGTCTACAATAGAAGCAAAATATGAAGCAAATAATATAGTATTTTATTAATTTGGATAAATGGGGTACAATCCTCTATAATATTCTTTACAAAAGAAATATGATACGGTGCTCTGATTTGATCTCCTGTTTGGTTGGTTGGATTCAAGGGTTGCACAAGTTTGATATTGAATCACTAGGGAATTTAGATGAAGAACGACACATCTTTGGATGTGCTTGTTGTTGATCACCGTGGAATTTGATGAAGAACGGCACGATTTGATGTGCTTGGTGTTCTTCGCTTTTGGATTTGGATGTTGGGGATGAGAGTTTCTGTATTTCTCTCTGAAATTCTAGATTTCTGAATTCTGAATTTTGCACCCTCTGGATTTCTGGCCCTCTAGATTTCTGGACTCTAAATTTGTGCCCCCTTCTTCCTTCCTCCAGGCCTCTATTTATAGGCTTCTTGGATCCATAGGATGATGACACGTGTCCTCTCTGATAAGGAAAATATCATAACTGGGCCGGGCCGGGCTGGTTATATTATGATAATTATCCTTAAAAATAATTTGAAATATATTTTATTAGGAATAATTACCTTTATATTTAACCATCTAGGCTGGGCTAATTAAATAATTTAAGTAGACCAAACTTGGGCCAATTAAATAACTTAATTAAACATTAGGCCCATATTTAATGGGTCCAATTGTCAAAATCATAGCCCATTAAAATTTTAGTGTCTACAAGGACACTTTTAGCATGCCGGCAAACTAGAAGCAGATAATGCAGCATCTTATGGATGAGTGTCCTTCCATCGATTATCAATAATATTCTTGTATGTAAGATAATTAAGTTAAAGGCAAATTAAGTTCTTTTACTTTTTCCACTCGTTTTTATCTGTTCATAATCAAAGTCGTAAATAGTTAAGCTAGTAGATAAATAATTATACTTTGGTCCCTTTTTCATGTGAAATTATACAATACCCTAATGGGAGAGTACACTTGGTATCTCTCCCAATGCAAAGTAGGCCACAATGGGACAAAGTTATAAAGTCATTGATGTAAGATAGAATTCCGAATAGTTCGACAATAAATTTTATAAGTCCGTTTTTAACCCGAGAGAACTGTTTTTTTTTGGTGGAAGCAATGCATTGAGAACGACCCATTAGCTTGAGCTTGTGGGCCATGTTGGTTTTCTGCAGAAAACTTTCGTTTAGAACTTCGAAATCTCTTTTTATTGTGTTACTAGAGGTTTGCCAATGCTATGAGATTTTATATTTAGTAGTTTTATTTTTTAATTATTTTTTAAATTAATTCAGGGTGTCTGAGATGGCATGAACTCTTAGGGTCCCTCAATAACCCGACTAATCCCCGAGAACCCGGAAGGGCACCTCCCCACCCGGGCCGGGTAAATCATTGCAGGGGCAACGAAGGCTAGCTACAAAGAACACCCAATGGGATTTGAACTCCAGACCTCGAGTTTACTAAGCTCCAAAGTCAAGCGAGTAAACTGTTGGGCCATATCCGAAGTGGATTAGTGGTTTTATTTGATTAGTTTTCTTTCTCTATTTTTCTACAATTTTTAGACATAATTTATTTTTAGGCTTATTTATAGGATTAGATATATTACTTATGTTTTTAGTTTCTTCTAGTATTAGGTTTTCTTTCATTATAAATATTTTCATTATAAATATATGTAATGGAGAGGGAAGAATCATTCAACATTTTTATTTCAGAATTCTTTATGAATTTATTCTCATTTTGTGAATTCAAAACATTTACTTTGTAAATTTAAAGTAAACTATTCATTGTGAACGATTTTATTGCTTATGCTACGTCACTCATCGATGAGAAGAATGATGGTATTTGTTGATACAAGTATAAATTGTAATTATGAAAAAATATACTTTATGAACCGCGAAAACTAGAGAAAGTGAGAAAATATTAAAGAGAGAATGGAGAGAGATTTGTAAAGAGAAATAGATACGGATAAGAATGAGCATAAATGTTGTTGAGAGAGAGAAAAAATAGTTATTGTGAAAATAATAGCATCCAAACATGATACAACTTTGTGGGGGGTATTATGGTCCATTGAAAAGGATATTTTGGGGTTTTAAAAGTATTTTCCGTCAAAATTGATCATAGGGGCAATTTGTTTCAAATATATATATATTTTTTTAAAATAAGAGTATTTCTTGCACATTTTTTTTTTTTTTTGGGTATAATGAGGGCGTTTTTTTTTTACAGTTAACCCTTATAAATAAGAATAAACTCATGTCATGGGCTGGTGGTGGGGATCTCTAATTAGAAGACCTATTTAAAATTTTTATTTTTTATTTTTTAAAAAAGCCTCATCTTATGTGTTTATGTCTATAATCGGTACATTTGCGAATACCAATTCACATTTAACCCATCTACATTTTCCTATTACGAAAGGATTATCTGTTTTACACATAAAAAAAAAAACTAATTATGCGAGGATGGCAATAAAAGAAACTCCTCTCTTTCAATTGGCAAAAAATTAATTATATTAAAAAAGGGTAAATTATACCTAGACCTCCTGAGGTTAGGTCATTTTTCGCGCAGATGAAGATTTGGATTTTAACTTTCACTTACACCCCAATTTGCTTTTTGGATTCTGACACATGTGAATTGACCCTTTTACCCTTAATTTTTTTTCATACAATTTAATTCAAAAAATTCTGTTACTATAAAAGACAAAACTACCCCTTTCATTATATACTAACACACACTAAATGACACACACCAAACAAACACCCAACACCCCTCTCTGCATCTCTCTCCAAACCAAATACAGACCTAGCCACGGACCGACACACGAAGAGACGAAAAAGAAGCAACTGGATTGGGAAGATCAAAATAGAATGTGTTCTGACGAGGGAGAAAGCATTGCATACAACTGACTCAACTGCTAAAAGATGCTCGGGTAAGGATCTCAAACCGGATCAACTCACTCAATTGCTAATACTTGCTCGGAGAATCGGACTAATCCACTTCTTTCTTTTCAGGGACGCTGTCGAATCATCTTCCTGGATCTTGCTTTCCCATATGAAAAAGACTGAATCCTGGACGGTTGAAGAACCCTAATTTCAGGTACGATCAGACCCTAAATGTTTATGTTTGCATGTCATTTCTTATTAACCCTAATTTGTTGGGGGTATACTTAAATTAAGGTTTATTAACCGTAATTTAATGAAATTTCTAGTTCTCATTTTAGACAATTATTATTATTATTTTTTTTTTATTTTTTTTTTATTTTTTGTGTAAAATATGCCATTTTTATTTCTGAAAATCTGGTAGACCAGTTATAATTTTTATGTTCATACCAAATTGAATTGATGAATTTTGAGTGTATTGAATATATATGTATTTTTTGTATTATACGATTGCAATTAGTCTTTGTGTTTTTTTTTTGGTTCCTTTTTTATTTCTATCAATTTATCCTCTGATTTAATTGTTTCCTTTTCATTTATTTGTTTTTTTTTTTTTTTTCCTTCTCACCGTGTAAAATATGCCATTTTTATTTTTGGTTATAATTTTTATGTTTAGTTGATCTCATACTGAATTGAATTAATGAATTTTGAGTGTATTGAGTATATATACACAAGGCTCTTAGGTGTCCAGTTCATTTTTTAATCCTAATAACAACAAAAAAACAAAGCTCTCAGGTATATAATTGTATTATAATAAATATTTTTGGTTTCATTTCAGGCTTCATGTTGCACCAGGAAGCAGAAGAAGAAAAGCAACAAGGACCATTGAGATGGGATTTTTTGGTGTTTGGTATTTATGATATTTTGAGACTTTAAGTTGGAAATGTATTAATATATTTTGAGACTTTAAGTTGGAAATTTTTTTATGTATTTTGAGACTTTAAGTTGTTGTAACAGGTTTTCAAAATTGGGTTACTGACATAACATATATTTTGGCTTATCAATTGCTGTAACAATAGGGTTTAAAACAGGTTATGATTTTAGAGGTTTAAAAAAAAATTACAATTGTTTTACAGGTTTTCAATTAAAATTAAAATTTGTTGGCCAATTGTGTTACAGGATTGTAACTAGGTTTTTTTTTCAAAAAAAAAAAAAAAAAAAAAAAAAAAATCCCATTGTGCAAGATGCAAGAATGCTACTATGATTATGATAGCTGTTTTACATTCTAATATGCAAGCAATTAAGAAAGAAATAAGATACGCAAGCAATTAAGAACAAAATAAGTCTTTCTTAATTAAGCAATTAAATAATTATAATAGCTAACGTCAATGTTAGGAAAATAATAATAGCAAAAGGCAACAGCTATATGAAGCGAACAACTGCTGCTTGTAAGGTCATTGGGATATTTTTGTCATGAAAAATTTGAAACACACTTTTTTTAAGTCAACAAATGGTCAAAAGGGTAGAATAGTCATTTTATACCTAAAAAGTATTTCACTTATATAGAGGTATTTTGAGACTTTAAGTTGTTGTAACAGGTTTTCAAAATTGGGTTACTGACATAACATATATTTTGGCTTATCAATTGTTGTAACAATAGGGTTTAAAACAGGTTATGATTTTAGAGGTTTAAAAAAAAATTACAATTGTTTTACAGGTTTTCAATTAAAATTAAAATTTGTTGGCCAATTTTGTTACAGGATTGTAACTAGGTTTTTTTTTCAAAAAAAAAAAAAAAAAAAATCCCATTGTGCAAGATGCAAGAATGCTACTATGATTATGATAGCTGTTTTACATTCTAATATGCAAGCAATTAAGAAAGAAATAAGATACGCAAGCAATTAAGAACAAAATAAGTCTTTCTTAATTAAGCAATTAAATAATTATAATAGCTAACGTCAATGTTAGGAAAATAATAATAGCAAAAGGCAACAGCTATATGAAGCGAACAGCTGCTGCTTGTAAGGTCATTGGGATATTTTTGTCATGAAAAATTTGAAACACACTTTTTTTAAGTCAACAAATGGTCAAAAGGGTAGAATAGTCATTTTATACCTAAAAAGTATTTCACTTATATAGAGGTATTTTTAGGGTAAATTACACCTAGACCCCTTGAGGTTAGGTCATTTCTCACCTAGACCTAGGTGTATTTTTAGGTTCATGAGGGTGTTTTAATGAATTGATATTGTCTTGTTCGTAATATTTTTTTAAGGAATTGATACCGTTAAACACCCTCATGAACCGGCCAATTTACATTAATTTTAGTCCGAGTCCGTTACGATAACGCGATTGTGAACTATGAGTGTGACACAAACAAAGGAAGTTTCAAGTAATTAATAAGAGCGCACAGATGGCCCCAAGCAATCCTTCTCCAAGCATCCAACTCTTTAGACTTTATGGTAATCTTATTAACCCTTTTGCTTGTGTGTTCAGGTGAAGTTCTATCATAATTTGTGTAAGAGACATTGATATATATATATATATATATATATATATATATATATATATATAAATCTTTATCTATAAAAGAAATATTGGTCATAAGTACTTAATTAAGCTTAAGTACTTTTTTATTTTTGATATCACAAACATAAAACATTGGAGGGGTTCCCTTTGGTAAGAACATCTTTTTGATATGTGCGCAAGCTAGAAGCAAATGATGCAGCATGTTACATACCAATGTCTCCCATGGTTTATCACAATCACAAATAGAGAACAGTATTCTTATATATAATATACTTTAACTAAATTAAGTTCTTTTTCCTTTTTCATTCGTTTTCAAATGTTCATAATCACAGTAGTAAAATGGTTAAGCTAGTATATTCTTTTTTAATCACATTATCCACTCTCAAGAAGTTTTTCTACCGTTGCAAGTTTGTTTTGTTAAAAAAATAGAATAAATCAATCTACTTTCGTCCCATTTTCACGAGTAGGTATACCATTCCCTAAGGCTATTCTTCACATGGTATCCCACCCAATATATGCACAAATTTTATTAAAAATTCTCCATTTCTTGTGTATCTACGTAAATTAAGAGTTTTTATGCACGTGCATTGGTATCGAGTATAAGTACTACTGATGTATTCTATATCTTCTTCATTTTTATCTTCTCGCCTCTGCCGTTGCATCCCCACCATTACCAACAACTGTTTCGCTGTTTTTTATTTTATTTTATTTTATTATTATTATTATTATTTTTATGGGTGTGCTAGGATCTGTTTCAATCCGAAGAGTTGAATTGATAGCAAAAACTACCCTTGAAGGCGACTGAATCAGCAAATCAGTCTCTAAATGGAATCCGGCGATTCTTGGAAGGCAATGATGACCTCTTCCTTCAGGTTCTTCGATGCCTCAATGAAGAGGTCTCTGACAAGAAGGGTGGAAGTGGAAAAAGGGAACAACACGAACTGTTCAAGCGTTCTTCAATTCCGGATTTTGGAATAAATGGAGGAGACAAAGTGAACATGGATTGACATTTGAGTGAAACTTGAGGATGGGAGGGAGTTCTCTTTCTTTTCTAGGATTGAGGTTGATACGTGAATTCCTCTTTTCACTTGTCTAAGTGTCCCTCTAATCCAATAACAACTTACAAAACAAAATGGAGGAGACACAAGATCCAAGCGTCTATTTTATTTAATAAGAAGTAGTCTTCTACAAAAGTACAAGAACAAGAGTTGTATTCTAACACTGTTCCTATGGAAAAAGAGAAATACAAGTAAAACTTCATTGTAAGAAAATGCAGTAAAATGAAGAACTACAGCAACTCAGTTTTTGTGTTAGTCGGGAACCTCTTGCAATATCTTCTCAAACGTCTTTTATAGCCAAACTTCAAGGTAGTTAAGGTGGTTACTCCACAGCTGGAACCAACCATTTGATTCAGATTCAAATTCAAATTCTAGTATTTAAATTTAAATGCAGGCACATCGATTTGTAGCTATCTCTTTTCTTTAGTTCCATCACAATGCCCCCCAGAAATAAATTTTTAGGTCCAGCCACATAGTGCAAATTAATTGGAGAAATAGAATTGTTTAATTTCTCCAAAAGAGAAGTAATTGGTGAATCATCCAGAGCTTTTGATTGTATCGATTAACTTGATCTTATGAAGACATATGGCCCAAGATGATTGGAAAGAGAAAAGTTCTTCCTTGTCCAAGAAAGTGACGACAAGTGATAGTGTTTTTAAAGCCCAATTCAAAGACATGAATATATGATGATTGTCAAGCTTTTTAAAAATGAGATCAGGTAGAATTTTTGAAGGGCTGAAACTGATTGATCACAATTTAAATTGATCACTACGAATCGACCGTTCTAAATCAGCCACTGAAAATTAATCGTTCTAAGATTCAACAACACATCAACACTTACACATTTTATTCAAGAACATTTTTAAATGGCTGAACCTCTATGTAGTCTTCTTTTAATTATTCAACACCTTTTATAGCTTCTTTTTACTGCTCTATATTTGCTTTCAACCACTCCAGAATTGCTTTTGACTAATGCTGAGTTCCAATGGATCCTCTAAGATCGAATAGGAATAGACTATTTAGCTTTCTTGGGGCCGAATGGGTTGCCCCCCATGGCCAAGTAGTCTATCTCCCATAGGGTGTTGATTTTGTTGTTCTTTCCTTGTTGGAGAAGGAAACTTAGTGATGCAAGCACACTTCATTCTAGGGTTCGATCTTTTGTCCCCTTCATATTTGTCTTCTTCCATTACTTTTATGGCTTGCTCTTGTTCGGCCGCTATAACTAGCCATTTTTCTTCTAACCCCTTGACCTTATTCTCTTCAAAGTCAAATTTCTTTAGTGGTTGGCTATGTGTTGTAACGATTCCAAAACTGATACTTTTTAAACAAAAAAAAAAAAAAAAAAAAAAAAATCGGCATGACCTCCCCTAAAAATAGGCTTATCACAACCTGTTTAAATTCATTTTTAACCTATCATGGCTCAAATTCCGAATTCACGGTAATAGTAGATGATAATATACAATCAAATGACCTCAATAATACTTCAAACTAGTATTACTCTCCCCATTCATCAATAAGGTTTACATGTTATCAAATTCACATCCAAAATATCATCTAATAATATAATTATATTACCTAACCATGGTTTTGAAAAATAAATACACATTACTACACTTTTGGGGCCTTACAAAAATGGGAGATACACAAAAGATACAAAATGAGCTCCAAGTCATCCTTAAGCTTGTGGAAGATCAGCATCCACTACCTCCTTACCGGTTCCTGAAAAATGTTAAATAAAATGGGGTGAGCATAAAGCTCAGTAGAGAGTGCCTAAGACGCACCTCTTGTAGCCCCGTGAATCCAAACAAAGCATAGGCCAATAGGAAGAGGGGTCATGCAAAATGAGGGAAACACATATTAAATTCCAATTCCAAACAATCATATATAAAATGCCATGAATGCTATGATATGCGTGTCACTCCCCATTTCTCAGAAAACAACCATACTTTTCAAACTGTTAATATAACCCGCCCTTTGGTGACCCCGCAGCGACACGAGAGGAGGATTGGCTAGTGTCCCTGACCGTTGGTAACCCCGCGGCATCATTATGGGGCCCAGCTAGCTCAACCACGCTAGGGCGACTCCCTAGTCCCCTCTAGGCTATATTAACCTCCGGCTCTTTGGTACCCCTGCGGCGACCGGGTTTCTCAAAAAAAAAACTTTTTCAACAAAGCTTTCCCGAAAATCTCCATTCTTTCATTTTTCAAAAGTCATTTCCATACGTGCAATCCCCAATGATGAATTCATGAATGCCACATACTTTCAATGTTGTAATATAAGGGATTTCTAACATTTGTCATGCCGTGACAATATCATAAAATGGGGAATTTAATACCACAATTTACCACACATGCTCACAACAATCAACTAGATATTTAGCATTATAATAAGCATGATAAATCAACCATTTATCACAATTTCCATACAATCCAACAAATACACATAGATACATGTTTCACATACACAATTAAATCATTTAAGGAGTAATCCATCTAAACTAAGCATGCTTATCACATAAGTCAACAAACACACATATATAAAATCTTTATATGCACCATTAAATCATTTTTAAAGCAATCAACCTTAAATCAAGCATGTTTGGCGAAAATTTTAAAGGAATAACTCACTAAGGTACAAGAAAAGTGTGAATTAGACACATTTACCTCTAATTGAGCAAAAACTCCAATTTTCTTCACAAACCCTAGAAATGGGTCCTAAGATTCGAACTCCAAGGAGTGCACTAAATCTGAAATCGCTTGTATGGATGTGTAGAGCTTGACACGAGCTTCATTTTGCCTCAAACGGCACTCAATTTCGATAAGAAATGAGATCAAGATCTTGTTTCAAAGTTTTGGAAATTAAAATAAAAAGAAAAACAGAGAGGAAGAGGGGAAGAGAGAGGCGCACGGGAGAGAAGGAGAGAAATGAGACCATTTGTGGTCTCTTGGCCCTTAGTTGGTTTAATGGTAGGTCCCACCACCTTTTATTTTCTTTTTCCTTTAACTTTTTGCTTAAATTTGAGTCATAACACAACATAATACACATATTATATATACACCTATGCACATAAATACACAGACATTACATTTTCCCCAACTTAAAAGGATTTCTTCCCCGAAATCAAGACATACCTGAGGAAGAAAACAACGCTGGGTACTTGGACCGAACCTCCTGTTCGAGCTCCCAAGTAGCTTCCTCGACTCCGTGGTGTCTCCAAAGGACTTTCACCATTGGTATCGTCTTGTTCCTCAACACCTTCTGTTGTGTGTCAAGGATCTGAACTGGTCCTTCCTCGTAGGAAACATCCTCATCAATGTCTACATCTACCCAACTCAAAATGTGAGATGGATCCAGTTCATACTTCCGTAACATCGATACATGGAAAACATTGTGGACCCTATCCAACTGTGGTGGCAAAGCAAGCCTGTAGGCAACCTCTCCTACTCGGTCCAAAATCTCGAATGGTCCAATAAATTGTGGTGATAACTTGCCACTCTTCCCAAATCTCATCAATCCCTTCCGTGGAGAAACCCGTAGAAAAACGTGGTCTCCCACCTCAAAGGATAACGGTCGTCTCCGCTTATCCGCATAGCTCTTCTGTCGGCTCTGAGCTGTAAGTAACCTCTGTCTTATCAACTTAATCTTCTCAGTAGTCTCGAGTACAATGTCGGGTCCTAAGGCGGCTGTCTCGCCTACCTCAGTCCAACAAACAGGAGACCTACAAGGTTTACCATACAACGCCTCAAATGGAGCCATCTGGATGCTCGCCTGATAACTGTTGTTATAGGCAAACTCAATAAGTGGAAGGTGATCCTCCCAACTACCTCCCAAATCAAGTACACATGCCCGAAGCATATCCTCCAAAATCTGGATAGTACGCTCCGACTGACCGTCTGTCTGTGGATGGAATGCCGTACTAAGATGCAACGCTGAACCAAACGCTGCTTGAAGTCCCTCCCAGAACTTCGAAGTGAACTTGGCATCCCTATCTGACACAATGGTTACAGGGACTCTATGTAACCTTACAATCTTTTTCACATAAAGAACACCAAGCTTCTCTGCATCATCTGTTGCCTTAATAGGCAAAAAGTGAGCCATCTTGATCAATCTGTCAATGATGACCCATACGGCCTCATTGCCCTTCCTTGACCTTAGAAAACCTGTCACAAAATCCATAGCAATATGCTCCCATTTCCATTGCGCTACAGGTAACGGTTACAACAAACCTGCTGGCCTCTGATGCTCGGCCTTCACCTGCTGACAGGTAAGGCATCTAGCCACAAACTGTGCAACATCATTCTTCATCCCGCTCCACCAATACTGACGCCTCAAATTGTGATACATTTTAGTACCACCTGGATGAACTACAAAGCGGGAAGTGTGAAACTCCCGTAGGACATCCTCACGACAAACTGTGGGAACCACCAACAAGCCCCTGAACCGTAGACCCCCATCTGCATGCAAGGCCCAATCTTTCACTGTCTCACCACTAGAGATCAAAGCGTAGATGGCATCTAAGTCCAGGTCCTGTCTTTGTGACTCAATCACTCGTACAACAAGAGTAGGCTGAGCCACAAGACTAAATAAGAATGCCGACTCACTGCAAGCATCATCATCACAACACTGTAATCCCATCTCTGCCAGATCTTCAAGCATCTTCCACTTCCGAATAGCTAAACTGGCCAAAGTTCCACGAGATTTCCGGCTTAAGGCATCCGCTACCACATTCGCCTTGCCCGGATGATATTGCAAGTCAAAATTGTAGTCCTCCAAGAATTCGACCCATCGCCTCTGTCTGTTGTTCAAGTCCTTTTGGGAGAAAAGGTACTTGAGACTTTTGTGATCTGAAAATACCTCGAATCTCTCACCATACAAGTAATGTCTCCAACACTTCAAAGCAAATACAACTGCCGCTAACTCCAGGTCATGAGTAAGGTAGTTGTACTCATGAGTCTTCAACTGTCGAGACCCATAAGCCACTACTCTACCATCCTGCATCAACACACATCCCAACCCGTCACGTGAAGCATCACAATAGATCACATAACCTAAGCCACGCTCAGGTATCACCAACACTGGAGCTGTAGTCAATCTCGTCTTCAACTCCTGAAAAGATGAATCACAGGCCTCATTCCAGACAAACTTGACCCCTTTCCGGGTCAAACGGGTCATAGGAGCTGCCAAACGGGAGAAATCCTTCACAAATCTCTGATAGTAACCTGCTAAACCAAGGAAACTGCGGATCTCAAACACATTCTTGGGTCGCTCCCAAGTCAAAACTGCTTCAACCTTTGATGGATCAACTGATACTCCACCTTCTGAAACAACATGCCCCAAAAACTTCACCTCCTGTAGCCAAAACTCACATTTCTCGTATTTGGCATACAATCGGTGTTCCCGCAAAATCTGTAAAACAATACTCAAATGGACCTCGTGATCTTCCCGAGTCCGTGAGTACACAAGAATGTCATCCACGAAAACTACCACAAACTGGTCCAAGTAATCATGAAAGACGCGGTTCATCAAGTCCATGAATGCCGCTGGCGCATTAGTCAAGCCAAAAGGCATAACAAGGAACTCATAGTGTCCATACCGTGTACGGAATGCTGTCTTCGGGATATCCTCATCCCTAACCCGCAACTGATAATAGCCAGACCTCAAGTCAATCTTCGAGAAACAACTGGCTCCCATCAACTGATCAAATAAATCATCTATCCTTGGCAAAGGATACTTATTTGATGGTGGCACGATTCAACTTCCTGTAATCAATGCACAACCTCAAAGAACCATCTTTCTTCTTAGCAAACAAGACCGGTGCGCCCCACGGTGACACACTCGGTCGGATGAAACCTTTCATCCTCAAATCATCAAGTTGTCTTTTTAATTCCTCCAATTCAACTGGTGCCATACAATACGGTGCCATAGAAATCGGCGCGGTACCTGGCATTAAATCAATAGAGAACTTCACTCCTCGGTGTGGAGGCAACTCTGTCAAATCATCTGGAAATATGTCCAGAAAATCACAAACAACCGCAGGATAATCCTCTTTCCCAACATCATCTTCTTCGGCTATAAGGCTAGCCAAGAAGTAATCACCATGACTTCGTCCACGAACTCCATAAAACGATAAAAAGTGGGAATCACTCCGATCTCCCATGAAAAAGAAACAGTCTCCCTCGGGAGTGCAAACTGTAACACTTCTTCTGTAACAGTCGATCGTGGCATGAAATGAAGCCAACCAATCCATCCCGAGAATGACATCAAAGCTAGTCATCTCCAAGAGGATAAGGTCAAACACGAAAGTCCGCCCGACTATCACAATAGGACACTCCCGCACAATTCGGCTCAAAGACACTAAAACCCCAACTGGCGTATCAACACTCAACGCCCGTTCCAAGAAACTAACTTCCAACCCCGATGCAAGTGCAAATGATGATGAAATGAAAGAATGAGATGCACCAGAGTCAAACAAAACACGGGCCCAACAACCAAACACTGGAAATATACCTCGAAGAACTGACGGTCCAGAAGATGCATCGGTCTGTGCCAGTGCAAAAACACGTCCATGTGGTACCTGTGCCTGAGGACTGCCAACCTGAACACCTGACTGTTGCACTAACATAGTAGGAGTATCCCTCCTAACTGACCGTGAACCCTGTGAAGACATGGCAGGCTGTGGTGGTGGCGGTCTGAAACCTGACTGAACTATAGCCGACTGAGATGGCCTCTATCGTGACCCCCTGCCACTACCTGTGCCTGCTCCCTGCCCTGGACAATCACGAATCGAGTGACCCTGCTGGCCACACCCATAACAAGCCTTCAGAGCTGACGAAACTGAAGACGATCTCATCGGACAACTGGACTTGTAATGTCCGGGCTGCTGACATTGAAAGCAAACAACTGCATTCCTATCAAACCCAGCTGGCAACAGAGTGGTAGGAGCAGATCGTACAGACTGCTGTCCCTGAAACTGAGATGGACTGCCCCTGTTCCTTTTCCAAGAAGATCCCTCTGAGGATGGCCCTGCACCCCTCTTTTGCTTCAATTGCTCTCTTCTTGCATCCTTCTCTCTATTGTCAGCCTCCAGCATCAAAGCCCTTTCCACTGCTTCAGAGTAAACCTTAATAAACTGTGCCGTGATCAACGGCCTCATTCGATCATTAAGACCCGAGACAAACTTCCGAGTCTTGTTAGCTTCATCTCTCACCACTTCTGGAGCAAAACGGGAGAGTGAGGTGAACTTGTTCTCATACTCCGCCACTGACATGTTCCCTTGAATAAGATTATGAAACTGGTCTTGTAAGTCCCATCTTTTGGAAAGCGGAAAATACTTCTCATAAAACAGTTCCTTGAACCTGTCCCAGCTCATCTCTTCAATCTTGTACTGGTTGGTGACTGACTTCTACCAAACCTTAGTATCCTTAGCAAACTTATACATAGCTAGGATGATCTTTAGATGATCCTCTGTCACATCCATTGAAGTTAGTTGGGTTTCAACTTGATCCAAGTAGTCATCTGCTACCATTGGATCCGCACTGCCCTCAAACATAACCGGTATCAGCTGAGAAAACCCCTTAATGATCTTGAGACGCTTCTGAGCTGGAGTCTCCTCAACTTGAACTGTAGGTTGTGGTACCAACTGCGGCTGAGCAACAATAGTTGCTCTCACGACATTTTGCAACAAACGATTAAACTCCAGTGCCACAGAACCTTCACCCACTTCTACGGGTACGGGTGTTTCAACATTCTCTCTTCTTGGGGGAACATCTCTTGGGGGAATCAAGTCCCTAAGAAGCATGTTCTCATCAACTGGCTCCGCCGGATTGGAGCTAGAGCTCTCACCAACATTGCCCCTTGTTGGCCTAGGGCCAACTTCTCTAGGTTCCTCACGCCATGACATCGTGCTATAACATAAGAAAACGATTCAGAAACATGACACTAAGGTCCACTGTGGACGACTCAACAAGAATTAATACCGTACAACACTTAGCATGCAAGACTATGCAAGAAACATTTTAACATAAACAAGTAAGCAAGTAAGCACATAGGCAGTTAAGCATGCTCATTTAAATAAGATACCACGTAGCAAGTAGTCAAGTAAACAATATAAACAACATCCCATGCGACTCTATATAGGCCTCTACCCATCGTCCTAAAGGTTTTCGAACCTTTGCTCTGATACCACATTTGTAACGATTCCAAAACTGATACTTTTTAAACAAAAAATAAAAATAAAAAAATTCGGCATGACCTCCCCTAAAAATAGGCCTATCACAACCTGTTTAAATTCATTTTTAACCTATCATGGCTCAAATTCCGAATTCACGGCAATAGTAGATGATAATACACAATCAGATGACCTCAATAATACTTCAAACTAGTATTACTCTCCCCATTCATCAATAAGGTTTACATGTTATCAAATTCACATCCAAAATATCATCTAATAACATAATTATATTACCTAACCATGGTTTTGAAAAATAAATACACATTACTACACTTTTGGGGCCTTACAAAAATGGGAGATATACAAAAGATACAAAATGAGCTCCAAGTCATCCTTAAGCTTGTGGAAGATCGGCATCCACTACCTCCTTATCGGTTCCTAGAAAATGTTAAATAAAATGGGGTGAGCATAAAGCTCAGTAGAGAGTGCCTAAGACGCACCTCTTGTAGCCCCGTGAATCCAAACAAAGCATAGGCCAATAGGAAGAGGGGTCATGCAAAATGAGGGAAACACATATTAAATTCCAATTCCAAACAATCATATGTAAAATGCCATGAATGCTATGATATGCGTGTCACTCCCCATTTCTCAGAAAACAACCATACTTTTCAAACTGTTAATATAACCCGCCCTTTGGTGACCCCGCAGCGACACGAGAGGAGGATTGGCTAATGTCCTTGACCCTTGGTAACCCCGCGGCGTCATTATGGGCCCCAACTAGCTCAACCACGCTAAGGCGACTCCCTAGTCCCCTCTAGGCTATATTAACCTTCGGCCCTTTAGTACCCCCGCGGCGACTGGGTTTCTCAAAAAAAAACTTTTTCAACAAAGCTTTCCCGAAAATCTCCATTCTTTCATTTTTCAAAAGTCATTTCCATACGTGCAATCCCCAATGATGAATTCATGAATGCCACATACTTTCAATGTTGTAATATAAGGGATTTCTAACATTTGTCATGCCGTGACAATATCATAAAATGGGGAATTTAATACCACAATTTACCACACATGCTCACAACAATCAACTAGATATTTAGCATTATAATAAGCATGATAAATCAACCATTTATCACAATTTCCATACAATCCAACAAATACACATAGATACATGTTTCACATACACAATTAAATCATTTAAGGAGTAATCCATCTAAACTAAGCATGCTTATCACATAAGTCAACAAACACACATATATAAAATCTTTATATGCACCATTAAATCATTTTTAAAGCAATCAAACTTAAATCAAGCATGTTTGGCGAAAATTTTAAAGGAATAACTCACTAAGGTACAAGAAAAGTGTGAATTAGACACCTTTACCTCTAATTAAGCAAAAACTCCAATTTTCTTCACAAACCCTAGAAATGGGTCCTAAGATTCGAACTCCAAGGAGTGCACTAAATCTGAAATCGCTTGTATGGATGTGTAGAGCTTGACACGAGCTTCGTTTTGCCTCAAACGGCACTCAATTTCGATAAGAAATGAGATCAAGATCTTGTTTCAAAGTTTTGGAAATTAAAATGAAAAGAAAAACAGAGAGGAAGAGGGGAAGAGAGAGGCGCACGGGAGAGAAGGAGAGAAATGAGACCATTTGTGGTCTCTTGGCCCTTAGTTGGTTTAATGGTAGGTCCCACCACCTTTTATTTTCTTTTTCCTTTAACTTTTTACTTAAATTTGAGCCATAACACAACATAATACACATATTATATATACACCTATGCACATAAATACATAGACATTACATGTGTAGAAACATAATTCATGTTGTTTGCAACAACCATAGGAAATGGGTTATTAGCCATCACTTCTCACTTCTTCCTTGGGAACTTCAACAGCCTTTCCTCAAGCGTATTATGAGGATTTGGTTTAAACATTGGGTTGAAAGATGTCCAATAGATTGTCAGTTTCCCACTTTAACTTGCCGCTGATTAATGTTTTATTCAATTGACTCCTAAGCGGGTTGAGGCACCAACGTCTTTTGGGGAAACAGAAATTTTTAAAACTTTATGAGGGATTTTCAAATAAAGATCTTGATTCATGTGTAAAGATAAGTTTTATGCATGAAGAATATGATGATTCGTTCAATTTAAGAATAAAAAACTTACATTAAAGTTTGAGTAAACCTTAAATCTCTCTTCTAAAATAAATGTTCTCACTTATTGTAAATCACTTTTGCTAGATACCTCTTTCATGGATCACCATCTTGTTGGTAATGATGTTGCCTTTAGAAATCATCTATAAGCTTTCATGAATGACCTTAGAATGCTTAGCTTGTGGGAGCCTTCATTTGATGAGAACATGAACCCTAAAATTCTAGAGAGAATTATTTTCGTATCTTCTAAAAATTATTGTACAAAGGCGTAGCCTAAGATATACATGGACCCATATATATATAGGCAAAATAAAAATGATAATTAAAGACATTATATTTTTCTCAATCTCTAAAAGTAACGTAATATCTCAAATCTAATGGGTCTCCAATATCAAGTTGGGTTATGAGTGAGAATCCTTTGGGCTTATTATTTTATTGGTTACAATGAATTAATAATTGGTCTGGTCCATCGACCTAATTCAATTAATTCATACTTTAATTTCTACTCCACTAAAAAGAATTAATTGAACTCCAATTAAATAATAAATAACCTTTAAGTTAATGTTACATTTTGACCCTTCTATTCATAATTAGTTATCGGATAAATAAAGCCATCAATTCGATTACTAAATTAATATATTTATTTTGGTACCTTTAATTATTTTCGGTTTGATCACAATAAAACATTTGTTTGACAAAAATAATAATTTAAATAAATAAATATATAATAAATTATTTTGTCTAAAAACACACGAAGGCTTTCGAATTTAGTTTATGATCAACCATAATCAATACAAAAGAAATACAAGTAGCAATGATACGAATATTGAAAATCTAACCCTCTAACTATTAATTACATAATTATCTAAAATGCTGGTCTAAGGATTCCAAAGGATCCGCCAAACAAATCAAAGTAATTACTAATTAATAAAAGAGTCTATACTTCTCTCATGCTTAAGAGTCAAATGCCATAACAGTGATAGGGAGCAATTGCATACGACGGCTCTCGCAATATATCTCAACCTAATGCGGATCCAGTTCAAGTCTTAGTTAATAAATGAGTTCATCCATAATTAGCGACTATGAACTATTTATGATTACTATTTATATTCATGTATTGATCGTCATCACATATATATATATAAATATCTCTTGTAATCAAGTGGACACTATCAATTCCATAATAAATCAAAACATAATACATTCAATTCACTAATTGTATAAATCATAAATATTTTAGATATGTCAGGAACATATGTCACTTTAATTAATCCAAATAGGAATTTGTTATGCCAAGGCATATAAATCTAAATAGTAGCGGCCAAAGGTAAATCTGTTGCTAAAGCGATTGATATATTTGTTGGCCGTGCGACTGATAATAATAATTTTTTGACTGAAATACCTTTTGGTTGTGTTGATAAACCAGATTGAGGGGTTGCCAATTGATGTTCTGATCAACCTCTCCGATCGGTTGACACTCCGCTGGTAATTGTTGTTGTGGATGATTAGCTTGCAATTGATTGGCCTGGGATTGACACTGGTCATACAACTACTGCTAAAGCAGTTGAAACCCTTGTTGCCATTGTCACTGATGGTAATAATTATGTTGATACCTAATAGGCCCTCGAACCTGTTGTTGTGCATGCAACAACAATTCACTTGCATTTGGTTATACCATAACATGATTAAATCTTGTTGACTAAACAACTAGTGAATCATTCAAATTTGCCAATGTATTTTGTATTGGCTTGATTGCATTACGGAAATTACAGTTAGTAATCTCTACACTTTTTGCCAAATTTTTAACGCTTTTAGCCAATACTTTATCACTTGGTTGCTGATTCACTATGAGTTTAGCCTTCCGTTCTTGATGAGAAGGTTGTTGATTAGGCATATTTCGAAAACTTAAATAGATAATCACCATGAATTTGATTTTTTCAAATTCCAACGCTTCTGATTTCCCGCGCTTCTAATTTTCTAATTTTTAGCACTTCTATTTTTTTGATATGATTTTGACACATCTGGGGAAGTCCCACTGGTCGTGTCAAATTGTTTGGCTATGTTTTTTTTATAGGCGTGCCAGGGTCAGTTTCGACCCAAAGTGTTGAATAGATAGCCAAACTGTCCTTGAATGTGCCTGAATTAATAAATTAATCTCTAAATGGAATCAGGCGATTGTTGAAAAGCAGTGACGACCCCTTCCTTCAAGCTATTCGACACCTTAATGAAGAGGATTTCTGACAGTAAGGACTGGAACTGGAAGAAGAGAACAGCATAAATTGTTCAAGCGTTCCTCAATTCTGAATTTTGGAATAAACAGAGTAGACGAATCGAACTGTCCAAGCATCCATATAATCCAAGAACAATTTATCAAACAAAATGGAGGAGACACAAGATCCAAACGTCCCCTTTATTTAATAAGTAGTAGTCTTATACGAAACTACAAGAACGAGAGTTATATTCTAACACTATTCCTATGAAGAAAAAAAAAGAAATACAAGTAAAACTACATTGTAAGAAAATGTAGTAAAATGGAGAACTACATTGTATGAAAGTGGACCTCTCATCTTCTCCAGCATCTTTTATAGCTAAACTTCAAGGTAGTAAAGGTGGTTACTCAACATTTGGAACCGACCATTTGATTCAAATTCAAATTCTAATATTTAAATTTAAACGCAGTCACATCAATGTGTAGCAATCTCTTTTCTTCAATGCATGTATCATGTATATCAAAATATAATCAACGACTATTGCTGACTTGGCAATCATCATATTTCATGTCTTTGAATTGGGTTTTAAAAGCACTAATCACCAATTGTAGTCTCTTTCTTGAACAAACAAGAACTTTTCTCTTTCCAATCATCTTATGCCATGTGTCTTCACCAATTACTTCTCTTTTAAAGAAATTACACAATTCTATTTATTTAATTAATATGCACTGTGCAAACAACATGTTTTGTCTTGTTTTTGTTTTTTTGTTTTTTACCTGAATCAACATGTTTTGCTGTAATCGTCTATTTAGGAATTTTGCCTTGCATTCCCTTTTTGTTTCTCCCTCTGCTTGCTATTCGGTTAGTAATACTTTAGGCGAGATTTTGCATTCTATTTCTCCTTTTTTTTCGTGATTCATTTCTGAAATATTTATGATTTATTTAATTTCAAATCTTGTTTTTTTTTTTTTTTTTCTCTCTCTTTTATTTATTTATTTTTTCTTCCCTTCTACTCAAAACTAATTTATTAGACGTTAATAGGAAGTTAGTTATTTGTTAAAAATTTGTAATGCCCGGTTTTTGTTCTGTCCGCGTGTTTAATTTTATGTCTGTTTGGTCATTTCACTCATGCTTTAGTTGTGTGCATGTGTGACAAGTGTAGAGTTAAGATATTAGTTGTGTGCATGTGTGACAAGTGTAGAGCTAAGATATGTGCTTGAAAAATATAAGTATAATTTGGAAAAGCTCAATAGACAAGTTAGCCCATTGAATAGACAAGACTTCCCAAGAATTTTTTTTTTTTTAGCGAGACTTCTCAGATTTAGAGGTGTGAAATTCTTGGAATTTAAAAGAATTAAGTCAAGACAATTCTAATTAAATAATTATCATTATTTTCAGCTAAAGTGTCTAATATATATATATTTGTGATGTTCTAAATTAATTGTCCCATTTTAAAAAAAAAAAAATTAAAGTAAAAATTTATAATTGCCTTTTAACCTTTTAAAAATCTCTCCACATAATAATATGTGTATTTAAATAAAAATGGACAAATTAATAATTTTAAAATAGACACTATCCTTTTAAAAAGTTATAATAACAAAGGAAAAAAATTTGTTCTCCCTCTCGTATTGTACATGATGTGAACACATTAAGCAATATACACTTGGATTGTATCATCTGTCACTGTCAGACACACAGTAATATTACAAACTCAATTTGTTTTGTCTGTGTGAAGTGTGAACAGATTACTTGCCTTCCACGCGTTGAACTCGTGATCACAAAACTCTTGCTATTTGGATAATTATGATATTAGCCAGCAAAACATAAAAGAAACAGTAATAATAATAATAAATAAATAAAAAAGAAAACAAATTTCTCTGAACGGTGTACTTGGTTTTACTCAAATTATTCTCAAACAGTCCTGCAGTCAACAATCCAGTTAGAGCCTGTGGGCCCAGCATAAAACCATAGCCTGGCAAAGTTTTCAGGTTCATGTACTGATTTGTGGACATAAACCCTAGGGATGGAGGCCAACAATTTCTATATAAACAAAGACACACCCAAAGTTCTAGTACTAGTAGTGTGAGAAACAATGGGACTTCTTACTAGTGCTCATTTTCTGCACTTGATCTTCTTTCTTTCTGCTACTTCTCACTCAAAAGCAATGGAGAGATTCACCTACATTGTCCACATGGACAAGTCCTACATGCCCAAGTTCTTTTCTAGCCACCACCACTGGTACACCGCCATTGTTGACGCCACAAAACCAGCCACTCCCACAACACAAAATGACCACCAATCCACCCCAAAGCTTGTCTATGCTTATGACACTGCTTTCACAGGTTTCAGTGCAGTGTTCTCCCAGGATGAGCTAAACACCCTCAGAAAGTTTCCCGGTTTTGTCTCAGCTTATGCTGACAAAATTGTCACTCTTCACACCACTCACACCTTTGAGTTCCTCTCCCTCAATCCTGTGGCCGGACTATGGCCAGCTTCGAATTACGGTCAAGGTGTCATTGTGGGTGTCATTGACACCGGCGTGTGGCCAGAAAGCCGGAGCTTCAACGACGATGGAATGACCAAAGTGCCCAAAAGATGGAAGGGGACGTGCCAAGGAGGTCGAGATTTCAATTCTTCTTTATGTAACTCCAAGCTCATTGGAGTTAGATACTTCAACAAGGGCTTCATGGCAGCAAATCCTAACACTACCATTACCATGAACTCCGCGAGGGACACAAAGGGTCATGGGACACACACTTCCTCCATAGTTGCCGGAAACTATGTCGAGGGCGCATCCTATTTTGGCTATGCTTCAGGGACTGCAAGAGGGGTTGCACCGCGTGCTTGGGTGGCCATGTACAAGGTCTGCTCAAACGAATTTGAAGACTGCTACGCCTCCGATTATCTCGCTGGTATGGACAATGCCGTGGCTGATGGCGTCGACGTGATGTCGATTTCGATGGGTGTTGATGGTGTTGTCCCTTTGTATGAGGACCCTTTTGCCATCGCTTCATTTGGAGCCATGGAGAAGGGTGTGCTTGTGTCTACTGCAGCAGGAAATGAAGGCCCCGCTCTTGGGTCATTACACAGTGGAATCCCATGGGTCTTGACAGTCGCTGCCAGTTCAATTGGCCGTTCTTTTGCCGGGACTGTGATTCTCGGCAATGGGCTAACCATCACTGGATGGACCATGTTCCCTGCAAGTGCCTTGGTTAATGACAAACCTCTCATTTACAACAAGACTTCATCACATTGCAATTCAACTGGGTTGTTGTCTGAAACCCCTTATGATGGCATCCTCATCTGTGATGCCGGGGACACTAATTCTCTCTACACCGTTGCAAGTCTGTCAATGGCAACTTCAGCCATCTTTATCTGTGATGATCCACACTTAGCCGAGGTGGAAGGTTTCACTTATCCTGGAGTTGTGATTGGCTCAAAAGACGCAGAGGTGGTGATCAAATATGCCAAAAGGTCTAAGAAGCCCAAGGCAAGCATAAAGTTCCAACAAACCATTTTGGGGACAAAGCCTGCACCTGTTGTTGCTTCCTACACTTCAAGGGGTCCTGCACAGAGCTATCAGGGCATCCTAAAGCCTGATTTAATGGCGCCAGGGTCACTAGTCTTAGCAGCTTGGCCGCCCAATAAAATTGCAGCCTCAATTGGTTTCAATATAGATTTGTCTAGTGACTATAAATTTGTCTCTGGGACATCCATGGCTTGTCCTCACGCTTCTGGCGTGGCTGCTCTCCTAAAAGGCGCGCATCCAGAATGGAGTCCGGCTTCTATAAGGTCCGCCATGATGACCACCGCGAACCCATTAGATATTACTCTTAATCCTATTCGAGACCTTGGTCTGGACCTCAAAATAGCCTCACCTCTAGCTATGGGGGCAGGACAGGTTGATCCAAACCGGGCGCTTGATCCCGGTCTTATATATGATGCAACTCCACGGGACTATGTAAATCTCCTCTGCTCCATGAATTTCACAAAGGCACAAATCTTAACCATTACAAGATCAAACAGTTACACTTGCTCCAACCCTTCTGATGATCTGAATTATCCATCATTTATTGCTTTGTACACTAACAAAACAACAATGATCACTCGAACATTTCAGAGGACAGTGACAAATGTTGGAGATGGACTGGCAATTTACAAGGCTGACATTAAAGCGCCCAGGCATTCCACCGTCTTTGTCTGGCCAGAGAAAATTGTTTTTGTTAAGAAGTATGAGAAGCAGAGCTATAATTTGACTATAAAGTACATGAAGGAAAAGAATGGCACAGCCACATTTGGTTCGCTTGTTTGGGTTGAAGAGAATGGAAATCATGCAGTGAGGAGTCCTATTGTGGTTTCACCAATGATCACTGTTTGATGATCATTTCTTTTAGTCCTTAAGATGTTAATGCACCTGCCATTTAGATTATAATCCCATCTTTGATTGCTATGAAAATAAACAGAAGCTTACAATGACATAATTTGTTGATCTCTCTTTTTCCTCTGCATCAACTCCTTAAGTGTCAATTGTAAAACAAAAAAGACAAAAAGGACTTTTGGACATTTCATGGGCACTCTCATTTATCAATATGCTCTTTAACTCATTGTATATGAAGGGGCATGATCATGGACCCAGTATTCTAGTATGACTTTCTCTTATTCAAATTAATAAAAAAATTAGGCCTTCAAAAAACAGAAGGGGAAACATATATATACACATGAAGGCTCTCATGCTCTCATGCGGTTCAAAACAAAGGACTTTTTAATAACCAAAAGTCAATTAGGAAAATTAAACCTTATTACTTTATCAACATAAAGATAGTTAATTTACCATAATTAGTCAATATCTTTATTCAATCTTTTTCTCCTTAATTTCTTCCATCTTCCTTGCAATCTTAATCACTACCACCATATTCACACAATCACAGCCAACATCTTTACCACTACCGCCACAACGCAACTATCATATGCATTCTCCAAAATCGGATCCACGTCACTATTTCTTTCTCTCTTCTTTTTGCACTTTGATTTATTTATTTATTTATTTTTTGCTCTCTTTATTATTATTTTTTTTTACTTTGATGGTCTGACTGTTGCTCTTTTATTTATTTTTTATTTTTTATTTTTTTCGCCGACCCATTATTCCACACTTCGTGAATATACTTTTTTTTTTTTTTTTTTTTGGTTCAAAGGATACCAAATTTTTAGGGTTCATGAATAAGCACAACCTCCATTAATGGAATCTCAAACTGAAAGCATATATTGTTTAATCCTGCCATGGAAACAATAAAAGGTCTCCAAATTTGGGTTTTCTAGAACTCCAAGTATTAGCTAATTATGGTAAATTAACTATGGTTAAGTCTGATAAAGTAATAAGGTGTAATTTTCCTAATTGACTTTTGATCTGTTGAAAAGTCCGTTATTTTAGACCGCATGAGAGCCCTATATATATATTGTGATAGCTCATAACTTTAGCTATCATTTTTTGGGGGTGATTGATGAAATCGCCTTTCAAATGTATCTTAATCAATCACTGCTTGCTTAAAACACTAGAATGTGATGCTTTGGTTAAGCATTTAGATTTTCAATCTAAACGGCACATGCATTTACATCTTATGGACTAAAAGAAATGATCGCCAAACAGTAATCATTGGTAAAGCTCTTGTAAAAATACCCCTTGGACTATGCACTTAATGAAACATTTCCCCCGGCACTGCCAGTCTACCATGCATATTCGAAAATATTCCTTACCCAGGAACAATGCTCAACAATACCAGATCATTAATATTAATTATATATTAACATATCAACCAAATAACACTACAACCATGATTAAGATGAAGTGAAATATATCTTTTGCAAATTGAAAAAAAGAATTCATAAATTTATTTTAGTCCACATTCCAACTGCTGTTTGCAAACCAGAATTCATGGTAGATTTGCTAGTTCAAGGGAAATCACGTGTACTATTTAAATTAAGGAAAAACAAGACAGCAAAGATTGGCGCTTTGGACTTCCCAATTGGAATTCTTATTCAAAACTTCCTTTTGATTCTGTCTACTTCTTGGTAGTTCTATTCGGTACATGACGAATAGAACCTGCAAATAGCCCGTCAAAGTGATTCAAAAATATGATTTAATTCAAGCATGTCTTCTACCTAGAAATATATAATTTAATTCAAACCTTATTTCAAAATGCATTTGAATCACTTTATTTACCTACCATGACCTTAGTCATGTAACAAGCTCTAATGTAATATTAACAGAAAACTAAGTGGAGATAAAAATAATAATTAAAAAAAAAGTCAAAAAGCGCAAGGAAAAACTGTGGACAGAGCATATAATTTTTTAGTAATCTCAAAGAAGAACATTATTAGTTTTCCTTTCTATTTCTTATTTCCATAATTTAGACAAATTGTTCTCCTAATTGAATTATGATTTATTTATGAATGCAGTTGAAATGGAAACATGCAGGGCATATCCAAATAAATGGATCAAAGTATGAACTCATCTTTATGGTCACTAGGCAACTTAACTAGGGCAACTTAACTGTGGAATTTGATGAAGAACGGCACGTTGTTGGATGTGCTTGATGTTCTTCGCTTTTGGGTTTCGATTCTGAATTTGTGTTTGAATTCTGAGTCTCTGGATTTCTGAGTCTCTGAACTTCTGAATTCTGAATTTGTGTCTGAATTTGTGGACTTCTGAATTCTGAATCTTCTCCCCTTTTTTCTTCCTCCAAGCCTCTATTTATAGGCTTCTTGGATTAATAGGATGATGACACGTGTCATCTCCTGATAAGGATAAAACTATAACTGGGCCGGGCCGGTTATATTGTGATAATTATCCTTAAAGATAATTATTCAAAATATATTTTATTAGGAATAATTATCGTTTCATTTAATTATCTGGGCTGGGCTAATTAAATAATTTAAGTGGACTAAGCCTGGTAAATTAAATAATTTATTTAAACATTAGGCCTATATTTAATGGGTCCATTCGTTAAAACCAAAGCCCACTAAATTTTAGTGTCTACATGAAGCAACGCATGCAATGAAGGAGGCACATTCTGGGATTTGTGGAGCTCATCAATCTGGTCCAAAGCTGCACTTTCGCATCAAAAGAATGGATTATTATTGGCCCACCATGGTCAAAAATTGCTTGGAGTATGCAAAAAGGTGTCAAGCCTGTCAATTCTATGCCAACTTCATACACTAACCACCGGAACCATTACACCCTACTGTGACGTCATGGCCATTCGATGCATGGGGATTAGATGTAGTTGGTCCTTTAGAAAAGTCTTCAAAAGGCCACTTGTATATCTTGGCTGCAACTGATTATTTTTCCAAATGGGCGGAAACTACACCCTATAAACATGTGAAAAATGAAACAGTGGTTGACTTCATCAAGTCCAACATTATTTATCGATATGGTGTCCCTCGATACATCATCACTGATAACGGGACGAATTTTAAGAACAGTTGGGTAATTGACCTTTGTGAGAAATTTGGATTCAAACAACGTAAATCCTCCATGTACAATGCCCCTGCAAATGGTCTCGCAGAAGCATTCAATAAGACTCTATGTGAGCTATTGAAGAAAGTAGTCAACCAAACAAAGCGAGATTGGCATGAGCGAATGGAAGAAGCATTATGGTCATACCGCACTACGCATCGGACACCTACTCAAGCAACTCCATATTCTTTAGTCTATGGCGTAGAAGCAGTTCTTCCATTGGAACAACAAATCCCTTCATTAAGGATAGCCATACAAGAAGGTCTTACAAGTGAAGAAAACGCCATCTTACGTCTTCAAGAACTGGAAGCATTGGATGGAAAGAGATTAGAAGCTCAACAACAGCTAGAGTGTTATCAAGCTTGACTTTCTAAAGCGTTCAATAAGAGAGTTCGACCTCGGTCATTTCAAGTTCGAGACTTAGTATTAGCTGTTCGTAGACCGATTGTCATAAATCGCAAGGGAAATAAATTTGTATCCAAATGGGATGGACCGTATGTTGTTCGCAAAGTTTATACTAACGGCGCATATCTCATTATTGATGAAGACGGAGTAAGAGTGGGGCCCATTAATGGCAAATTCCTGAAGCGCTATTACCCATGAAGGCAATGCTCCTGATTGTACGAGCTTAAACTGCACTATGCTCCTGGCCTACATGAGTTAAAACTGTGATTGAAAAAAAAAAAAAAAAAATTCTTTATAAACTCCTGACCCGCAAGAGTATAAACTGTGAACGGTGAAACAAATAAATAATGATAACATCTTTGTAAATAAAATGGAGATAATAAATCATTTGTTTTATTGCTAAAATTCAAAGTTACAACTTTTTTTGAAAAAAAAATGAGGATCAATACTAAAATTCCATAGCGATAATTTCGTCACGTTCTTGCCATAATATCTCTTCCAGTTGCTTCACTACTTCAAGATCGCGATTCGAGATGACGTTAGCTTCTTCTATTGATTTTCGATCTTCCCAAAGTTTGGTGATGGCTTCCTTCTTCTAAGATAACTGTGCATCCGTTGTCGATATGAGGACTTTAAGCCCTTGAGTCTCTTCCCTGACTTCTTGCAATTCTTTCACTAATCTAGCTTCTTTAAATTCAGCTTCACTTAAACTAGATTGAAGTGATTCTATACGCTTAGCACCATCATCTTCTATAGACCTAGCGTTGGTGAGCTGTGCATCAATACTGGCCAATCGTTGGAATTGAGAGTCTGAAGTCATCATACAGGCATATGAAGAAGATGTAGCAATATAATTGGCCGCATTATTGGTATATGAGTCAATTCGCCTTTTCAAAGCTGAATGGTGTCTAGGGAGTTTTGCGATTCCTTCATAAAGTGTTTGAAGTTTAGGTGCTCGAGACGGTATTTTATCGGTAGGAGTATCGCGTATGATATTCTTTATGAAATCAATAAAGAATAAAGTAGCACGACGATGAACATCAAGAACGATCTCTTCCGCATTGAAAATTGACATTTCAGAAGGGGCAACACGATGCAAAGGTGGACCCTGTTCTCTTAAAATCAAAGAAGGGATAACTACATGATCTTTACCAATATTTTCAACCACCTCCATAGCTTGACTAGTCACTTCAGCAACCCCCAAAACATCCGAGTGTTGACTAACTCTGCTTCTTTGTAGTGAAATCTCTGTACCTTTTCCTATCGCAGTGGCCAACTCTAAGGCAGACGGTCCATAAATAGATTCTTCACTACATGTTGGGTTAGCAACAATGACGACATCTTCCCCAAGAAATCCCTTGCTGTCTTTTATCTATTAAAAAAATAATAATAAATAATGGTAATTTGCAGTACAAAAAAAAAAAAAAAAAAAAATATATATATATATATATATATATATATATATAATAACAGTTACCTGTATAGGTTGTGAACTGCTAGGTACCCCAGTAAAAAATTGATCAAGAGAAGTGGCAACACATTCCTGTACTGAATCAAGTCTCACTTTGTCGGTGACATGCTTCCAGTTACGATCCTCATCATAAGCTTTCACATCCTCATCTAACTCCATTGACAACTAACGACGGCGACGGTTATTGATTAGTGGTGGGACATCTTCTACTGTTTGGTGATGGCTACTAGATCCTCCAACAACGTCACAATCATTATGAGATTTGATGGTTAACTTTGGCACTGGCTTAGATGGGAGATTTGACTTCAGCCCCTTAATTAAAACCTTCCTGATTTTAGTTGGTTTCTCTGGTGGGGAAATCGTGCGTTTAGATTGCTTTGAAGTAGTTTCTTTCTGTGTAAATGGATCAATATATACGCTGGACCACCATTTGGCATATGCTCTGGTAACTGAGGATTTTTGGTGGCTGAAGGTTGAAGGAAGCAACGCATCACAACCAGAAGAATAATGAACGGATGAGTTCCAATGCTTTAAAAATTCCTCTAAGGTGCAAGTACGAAAGTCATTTTTTAATTTTCCAGGAATATCTTGATGGTACCCAAATTGTCGGCTAAATCTGTGTGGACTATACGGCTCAATGATAAGACGGTCATTTTGGCACAATGTCAAATAACATGATCGAAGATTGATTAGGGTGTCAAAGTCAGCCTTTTTCATCTCGCCATTATCTACAATAAGTCGCTCCTTTGAAGATCTTTTAGCCATTCGAGTTAAGTTTATTCCTTTACATGATCTGGATAAATTTTGCGCTTCAAAATGGTCAAAGTATCTTGCTCCTCCTTCGCCTGCATATAATGTCATTCTAGGCCAATAGTCGGTATTAGGAATGGTGAAATTAGTTCTGAAATATTCACTCAACCATCCGAATACATAGTGAATAGGAAATATCGCAGAGCAGCTTCCAGGATCTGGTGAGGAAACAATCTCGTTCAAGCCTCTGTAAATACTGGCCAGAACCGGGATGGAAAGACAAATGTTGCAGCCATCTGCTAACATGCCCAGGACGAATTATGTTGCCAGGGTGTGCAGGTAAGGCAAATTTGCAGAGCCAACATGCTAAAAAAGCAGCTAGATAAGTGGTGTCTCTCGATGTTTCATCTACACCAAGGTTGATAAATACTTCTTTCTCTTTGGTGGACATCGACCGGACAGGAGGGATCACACCAGACGGATTTTGAGTCCTCATAGGGCGGTGAACTTTATTTTTTGTTTATTTCTTTGAAGGTTTGGCATGTCGTGATGCACATTTAAACCAGAAATTAATCCAGTCAGATATCTTCACATTCTGATCTCCTTTATACTTTTTGGAAAGTCTGTGGAAGGCCAAAAATAGGTGTTGACAACTCAAAGGGATAGAATTTTTGTTGTTGCCAGCTCTTGATAGTTCATCTGCACAAGGAATAACTTCATCATAAATTGTTCCTTGGTGAGGGAGACCACCTAGCATATATAGATCTCGAAGAGAAATTGATAGCTTGCCAATAGAACAATGAAGTGTATTAGTGGCTGGGCACCAACATTCAAGGAATGCTTTGAATACATCTTCATGACGATCATAGGAAAATAGAGAGGCGAATAAAGCACCATATAGTTGTTGTTTTGATAGAAAGTCGTGGAAACGCGCCAAGACATCTTCTAACCACTCCCAATATAGTTCGGTGTATAGCAATTCAGCAGGAAGTTTATAGGGAATACTCCATGATATTTCTCCTACATGCGTGGAGAAAAAAAAAAAAAAAAAAATTGTTCTCCTACATGCGTGAAAAAAAAAAAAAAAAAAAAAGAAGAAGAAGAAGAAGAAACACGCGTACCAATTATTTGTGATCTGACAAGTCTTTAGAGATTTTTGGAATTGATATCAAACCTTACAATATTGAGGGTATATATAGGCAACAAGATACCTCCAAGTTGTATTGGGATTTGGACAATTCAATTTAAATAGGAAAGTACAATTAAGATGGAAAAAAAAAAAAAAAAAAAAAAAAAAAAAAAAAAAAAAAAACCTTCAAGTCCCACTTGGAAAAAAAGACAAGTCTTGGGACTTGAAGTGGGGGCAATTTGTAGACACTAAAATTTAGTGGGCTTTGGTTTTAACGAATGGACCCATTAAATATAGGCCTAATGTTTAAATAAATTATTTAATTTACTAGGCTTGGTCCACTTAAATTATTTAATTAGCCCAGCCCATATAATTAAATGAAACGATAATTATTCCTAATAAAATATATTTTGAATAATTATCTTTAAGGATAATTATCACAATATAACCGGCCCGGCCCAGTTATAGTTTTATCCTTATCAGGAGATGACACGTGTCATCATCCTATTAATCCAAGAAGCCTATAAATAGAGGCTTGGAGGAAGAAAAAAGGGGAGAGGATTCAGAATTCAGAAGTCTACAAATTCAGACGCAAATTCAGAATTCAGAAGTTCAGAGACTCAGAAATCCAGAGACTCAGAATTCAGACACAAATTCAGAATCGAAACCCAAAAGCGAAGAACATCAAACACGTCCAACAACGTGCCGTTCTTCATCAAATTCCACAGTGATTCAAGAACAAGCTCGTGCAGCCCTTGGACCAACCAACCAAAAACAAGGAGATCGAATCAGAGGACCATTCTTTTTTTGTAAAAGATATTACAAAGGACTGTACTCCACATTCATAAATTAATAAAATTCTATTTTGCTCCATATTTTGTTTCTGTTGCAGACTTACAAAATTTGTGTGTACACTTCATCATTTCCAAGGCAGCGAAGGAAAAGGCCCTCATAGGAACGCCTATACAATGTATCATTGTAATAGATGAAACGAGGTGCTCGCCTTCATATTTCAGTCTTATGGCGTAGGTTTTCGGGAAGCTTTCCATGTTCCAGATAATCAATGATAGGGATTCTCCAGTCTTCTTCCTTTTGTGTCCAACAAGAAACCACATTACTTTCTTCAAATTTATCTTCTAAGACTTGTGGCAAGACCCATCTTTGACATAGAGGAACATCATCCAGGTCTTCATCAGTTAACGCAAATGTTGTAGCCAAATTTGCCAAAGCATCAGCTATCCGATTTTCTTTTCTTGGAATGTGCTCTAGTATGACGCTATCAAACCGTTCCAACAAATGAGAGGCGTAACGATGGTACGGTACTAGATCATCTTTCTTAACCTCATATTCTTTAAGAAGTTGGTTGATCACCAACTTAGAGTCTCCATATATTTCGAGGTCCGTGATGTTCATCTCATTCGCCATTTGAAGGCCGATAATCAAGGCTTGATACTCAGCTACATTATTTGAGCAGTTTTCAGCAAGTGCAAAAGAGTATGGAATGACATGTCTCTTTGGAGAAACAAAAACTACACCTGCTCCAGCCCCATCTGATCGTGCTGCCCCATCGAAAAACATCATCCATGGAGGGAGGATGTCCACAAGGAAGACTTCTTCATCGGGAAAATCTTCAGAAATTTCCCAATCGGCTGGAATAGGATGGTCAGCTAAGAAATCAGCTAAGACTTGTCCTTTTACTGCTTTTCGTGGCACATAAATAATTTCAAATTCATTGAACAAAATTGACCACCTCGCCAATCGTCCAAAAAGGACCGGCTTGGACATGACATATTTGAGAGGATCTGCCCTTGCAACAAGATGTATCGTATGAGCCAAGAAATAATGCCTCAATTTCTTAGAAGCGAAGACAAGTGCGAGGCATGTTTTTTCAATTGGAGGATAATTTCGCTCCGTCGGGGTGAGTCTGCGACTTAAATAATACAATGCCTTCTCTTTATGTTCTTCATTATTCTGAGCAAGTAAGGCACCCAGCGATTCCTCTTGCGCAGTAATGTAAAGTATGAGTGGCTTTCCAGGTACCGGTGCTCCCAATACCGGAGAATTGAGAATGTACTTTTTGATGCTATCAAAAGCATTTTGGCATGAATGGTCCCAATTAAATGGAACATCTTTTTTTAGGAGTCGGTTAAAAGGCTGACAACGACCCACTAAATTTGAGATGAACCGACGAATGAACGCAAGTTGACCTTGTAAACTTCTAAGTTCACGTAAATTCTTTAGTGGCGGCATCTTTTGAATGGCCTCAATTTTATTAGGATTAATCTCAATACCACGATGACGTACGACGTATCCCAGGAATTTCCCTGAAGTCACACCAAATGCACATTTAAGGGGATTCATCTTAAGTTGATATTTTCGAAGGCGATTAAAGACAGTACGTAAATCCTGTAAATGATTTCTTCGTTCTTTTGTCTTAACCACCAAGTCATCAACATAACATTCAACAATCTTGTGGAGTATGTCATCGAAGATCCTTTGCATAGCGCGCTGGTATGTTGCTCCCGCATTTTTTAGTCCAAAGGGCATAACTTTGTAACAATATATGCCTTTAGGAGTGCGAAAGGCAGTTAACTCCTCGTCCCTCGGAGTCATTCTTATCTGATTATACCCAGAGTAACAATCCATAAAAGAGAGAGCTTCATGTCCAGTGGTTGCATCTACAGTGAGCTCAGGGATGGGAAGAGGAAAATCATCTTTTGGGTATGCCTCATTCAAATCACGAAAGTCCACACAGATTGGAATCTGTCCATTTTTCTTCTTCACTGGAACAATGCTCGAAATCCATGTTGGATATTTGACCTCACGGACAAACCCTACTTCAATCAATTTGTTGAGTTCTTCCTCTATCCTTGGAACTAGCTCTGGATGGAAGAAACGTTGAGACTGCTTAATCGGACGTGTCCCACGTTTGACAGCGAGATTGTGCACTATAATTTTAGGATCAAGACCGGGCATCTCTTTGTATGTCCAAGCAAAGACATCCTTGTACTCAGACAATAATTGAAAGTAATCATTTTCTTCTGAGGGGTTTAGGAATGCACTAACAAAAACTGGTTTGGGTTGATCGTCAGTTCCTAAGTTGATTTCTTTGAGTTGATCAACAGTAGCTTGCCCCCCGTCTTCTAGTGTTGGTGGAGCTTTCTCGATATCATCTGGTTGTTCACAGTCAGGTTCCTCTTCAACAGTGATGTGGTATGAAGTAATACAAGACGATTCGCCAGTGCCTTCTATTCTATCCACTTCTACTGATTGATTAGTAAATACAATGGTTCGCCTTCGAGCTTTCAATGTAACATCATTGGTGACATCTATCTCTGTCTTACGTTTCATTCGCGAAGGCACTAGGCTCTAAACCTCACTATTATTCACCACGTCGATGTTAGCTTCTTCTGACTTCACAATCTTGCTGTTTTTTAGTGGTGCATCATGGATAGTACTAATTCGAGAAAATACTGACTTTCGAGATTGAGGTTGTGCAGATTTTCTTCCTTGGTCATGAAAGCTCATTCTGTTAAAAACAGAGTTATGAGGCAAATTGCTGATATGAGAACTTGAAACATTTGATTCTCGGCTTGACAACCTGTTGAATACAGATGTTCGATCGCATGGAGCTCTTATACGGTTAAAGACTGATTTTTGATGCCCAGTCTGCTGATCTTGTTCATCCTCAACTTCTTCAAACCCAATGTATGAGGTGCTTGACTTCTTATCCCTCTTTGTGATTTGAATTTGAAGTGGCTTAGAAGCTACGAAACCGAGACCAAACTTAGGTGAAATGATTTTATGCCCTTGATCTTTCAACTTCTTCTGTGTCTCATTGAGGCCATGCACCTTCTCATCGGTGACCTCAGCATTCAGTTTTCTAAGGCTTGCAGGATTTGTAAAATTATACCTCGACTTAGCCAAGAGTTGGTATACTTTATGATCGAATCCTTCGTCGGTCCTTTGTTTTGGAAGTGATAAATGATCAACCATAGATTGAGAAGGCTGCACGAACCCTTTTATCGGAGACTTGGAAGGCGAAGACTTCTGAATCTTAGGGAGAGGAAGAGTTAACTCTCCTTTAAGCTTTTGCATATCTTCTTTTTCCTTGGTTTGTGACATCTTTAATTTAAATTCCTTAGTTTCAATTATCTCGATAACAGGTGCCTGCCCTTCTTGTCGCTGATATTTTGGAACATACTTTAAAGTAGGTTTCGTCTGATGTGCTTTTATCGAGACCCCTCGCGTTTTAGCTACCTTTACAATGTCTGTCACTGAAACATCTAGTGGATCACTTAATGCTTCTTTTGCTTTTGTAGATTGAATCTCTTGTGTACACGGAAGGCTTGGGATGGGCACTTCTGAAGGTGTATCATGATCGATATAAAACTTGGCATCGGCAAAATGAGATTCTGCCTCTGTAAATGGCTTATGATCCGCCACAACCGTTTGTACGCCATTTTTGTAGAATTTAAAGCACTGATGAAGAGTCAATGGAATGATGCCATTACTATGTATCCAAGGCCTTCCCAACAACAAATTGTAGGACGTCTTTGCATCAATCACATGGAATAAGGTTTCTGCTGGGAGCTCACCAATAGTTAGTTTTGCCCGAATCATGCCGATAGCTCTCTGTCCTCCTTGGTTAAAACCTTGAATAATAAAACGGCTACGCGATAACTCGTCAATTGTGATGCCAAGATTTTTTATCATAAATTTTGGCATTAGATTCACCGCCGAGCCACCATCAACAAGAATACGAGTAACTCTTCATTCTTTTATGTAACCGAAGGCGAAGAGAGGACAATTGTGCGGCTTCGAACCCAACTGAAGATCCTCGTCCGTGAAAACAATTGGTGCACAACATGACTCAAACGTACCTCTGACCACTTCATCATCATCAGATTTTTCAATGATGGCTGTATTATGGTTCTCTACAGTCTGGACTTCATCTTGATCCTCGTTCTTCTCATCATTAAGGCTTGTTTTCTTAGTTGAAACCATGTAAGTTGTTACAACTTCGTCATTTAGGTATCCTTTTGGAAAGAACTCTTGCAAAGTAATAGGCTTCTGACTCTTTTTTCTTATAGAGGTGTGTTTAGTTGACTGTGTCTTCTTGACCCATTTTCTGTTATGGCCAGACTGTTTATAGTGATATTGGGTTTCTTCTTCCTTTGCCCTCTGTCAGAATAATTAGTCTGAAAAATATCAGCTTGTTGCTTCCGTGGTTTCTTTCTTGTCACCAGAGTCCATCCTTCTTCATTATCCTGAGGAAAAACCTGTAATACCCCTAATTTTAAAAAGGATATCCCGGGGATTTTAATTTAGTAGTTAATTGCATTTTGTTTGATTATGTGTGATTAGTTGAATTAATTTGATTATTTAATTATTTAAGTGTTGTAATTAGTAAATTGATTATTTAATTGTTTAAGTGTTTTAATTAGTAAATTGATTTAATTGTTTTAATTTAATTGAGTTAATTGTTTTGATTTAATTTATTTAATTATAGTTAATTATTTAAGTGGTAAATTTATTTGTTTTGTTTAATTTGGTTTTCATGGGACTATATGGGACACATATAGTTATATTAGGGTTTCAGTTTATAGCCGGCAATGTATATATCATAGGTCGGTTTATGGGCCAAGGAGGGCTCTGTCTCTATTAAACAAGGATTAGGGTTTGGGATTTGTATGCCTATATATATATACATGCTTCTTGGTAGTAAGGATTGGAAAAAAAAAAAAGACTCTACTCGCGTAACATAAAAACAGAGAGATACAGAGTGAGGTTTTGAGAGAACAGATTTTGTTTGGTGTGGGATTCGACGGGGATTTCAGGGTTGGACCTAGGAGAAGGGAAGGGCAGAGGTATTAGGAGGCTAGATAGTGTTGCAGTGGTTATCGGACGTTGGGAAGACGGCGACAAGTTTTGAGTCCAAAACTTCAGGCAAGTTTTTTTCTTCCTCCTTCCCGTTGGCCTGTGTTCTGTGCACATAGACATACTCTAGGGTTTTAATGGATCAATAATTGAATTAAGCATGTTTTTATATGTCAATTTAACCTTATCTTTGCCTTGAATAAATTCGGTGATGGGTTTTTGAAAGTTCATTACAGTAGTTGTTTTTCCTAAGCATGATTTGTCTGTGGAACTTGTAGTTTTTGTTTTTGATTTCAACTGTTATAAACACTCCATGGGGATTATACTGGACATAGTTAGGACCCTTAGGAACAGTCTAAAACTAAATAGAACGGGTGGGAAGCGGCCGGCGTTGAAGAAGAAGGTCGCAGAAGTCATAGACGGACAGACGGCTCTCAGAGAGGGAGAGAGCCGGCTCCATGGAGGAGGGAGCCGGCTCCCCCCTAGTGTAGAGCCCGCTCTAGGAGGTGTAGAGCCGGCTCTACCCAAGTAGAGCAGGCTCCAATAAAAATTGGAGCCGGCTCCACCTTTGTTCATAACCTGTTCTCGCTCAGTTTGCTTCCGGAAGGTGTTTAATGCACTGTTTGAAGCTGTTGTGTGTTTGAACTGTTAAAAAAAATATTGGGACTTGCCATAGTGATTAAGAAGTTAACTTTGGGTATTAATAGAACTTTTAATTGATTAAAGTTTACCTCTAAATTAACGGAACAAACTGTATAAAATTTATGCACATTGTACACGATTAAGGAATGGAAGAAGACTTATTTGCTCAAGCTTATTTTTGAGCATTCCTGTGGGATCTAATATGTTTATAAATTGTTCTAAATACATTATAAGGTCGTTGATGTATTGAAGTTGACCTATGCATGCTTTGGAGGCTAATTGTTGAAATAGTAAATACTTTCTGCAATGATATGAATTATCGTTTGGATTTTTAATTGCTAGAACATCAAATATCTTCCTGCAATTATTTGGATAATGTTTTGGAATGTAAATTACTAAATTATGATTTCTATATTGTAATTGGCATTGATATGGAGGATTATATGCACCGGTATGGGACGGTGGCATACTAGGGATGGTTTAGCTTCAAAACGCTAAGACCTAACCTAATGGATTAATGGAATGGATTGTAAGATATTGAATCGTAATTGTGACTAAGTCAGGTCAGCTGTAACCAAGTTGGATGACTTCCTGGATTAACGGATGGTAGTTGAGCCATATCAACTGAATAAGTTGAGTGACTAACTAGTTGGTTTATTGTAAGTTAGTTTAATAAATAGTTGAACTGCTTACCCTGGATTTGGACAGACTTTATATATGTGTTTATGGTACCATGAGTTGAGCTTGAGTCTCAGACTCGTTGGTTAGGGTGCGTATATGCAGTGGATGCGTAGCTGGTTATAATAGGTTGAGGTGTACCCTGTTAGGTCTAGGTACTCATGCCCACCTTTGGGTGCGTATTCGCATGTTGCCTTTTATTTAGGTTGAGACCCCTATTATAGACTAGCAAATGTCCCTTAGTGTGGATATATTTATACGTATGGACTAGATAGATATTGTGAGGTGTCTACGGTGTATCTGCGTATCGGGTCACTGTATGGATTGCAGTTAGATTAAAACTTGGTCGTGGGTCTGACCCACTCCTTTATTATTCTTTTCAGGTACAGGACGATTCCAGCCTTAGAGCTTGATCGTGCTTGTCGAGGACTGTCTCACTTTCATCGGATTACGTAGGACTTCCCCCGATGTTTCTAGTATTATCTATTTTCAGTTTCAGTTTCAGTTGAATTTTTAGTTAGGGGTCCATCAGTGGATTCCCAAGTTGTAACTTTGAAGTTTTGGAGGATTGGAGTTTTAAATTTTCAGTTACACATGGAGAATTTTACTATTATTATTTCTTTCAGTTTTATTCTATCTTTATTGGTTTTGTCATCTGTGTTTGTTTTAAAATACTTTAATTGTTTGATATTCCTTCGGGTTTGGGCCTGGGCCTGATCAACCCGTGTCTCGGATCCGAGGGGTATCACAAAACCCTTCGAAATGTTGAAATGTCACGTACACTCCCTTGGTCAATATAGATTGGGATTGGTTCCAATGAACCAAACTGGATAGTTGTGCAAGATACCTCCGAAGTTAAAGGTTGAGAACGAGCACTCCCCACGACAGAGGTTGTCAAAGTAGCAGTAGTATGATTTGAAGTTACAACTTCATCTGTATCCAACAAGATTTTTCCTTGTTTTGCCAGATTCATCACCACCTCCTTGAAGATAAAACACTTCTCAATTGGATGACTGATAATGCGATGATATTTGCAGTATTTTGGATCGTTGATACGTCTTATCTCTGGAGGACGTTTGCATTCAGGGAGTTCTATAACTTTACTTTCAAGTAAACATTCCAAGATGCCAGGAACATCGGAATCGGGAAAAGGGTATTCTTTCTTCTCTAACTCCTTTAGCGTAGGACGCTGTCTCTCCCTCTCTTGAAACTGGCGAGGCTTTTTATCATCCTTCTTGTCATCTTTAACAGATATCTTGATTGGGGTAGTTGAGATAGCCATTGAATCTTTAGCCGTATTTTTTGATGACTTGTCGCCCTTCTTTCAGTCCTTCTTATCTTTGTGTGGTTCTATAGTCACGGGACTTTTGCCGTCATGGGATTTCATACTGATCTCCATGTCATGGGCACACGTAGCCAATTCCTCAAATGTGCGAGGTTTTATGCCTTGCAGAATGTAGAGCACGCCCCAATGCATTCCCTGCATACACATCTCCACAGCAGATACTTCTGACAAACGGTCCTTGCAGTCAAGACTGAGGGCTCTCCACCGATTAATGTAGTCGATTACAGGCTCATCCTTCCATTGCTTCGTGTTAGTCAACTCTATCATACTAACAGTACGACGAGTGCTATAGAACCTGTTCAAGAATTCTCGTTCCATCTGGTCCCAACTATCAATTGATTCTGACTTTAGGTCAGTGTACCACTCGAACGCGTTTCCTTCAAGGGACCGGACAAACTGTTTGACTAGTAAGTCCCCCTCTGTTCTGGCATTGTTACAAGTCTCGACAAAATGGGCAATGTGTTGCTTGGGGTTACCTTTTCCGTCAAATTGCTGAATCTTCGGAGGTTGGTATCCTACATGCATTCTCATACTGTCGATTCTCCTTGTATAGGGCTTTGAGTACATGAAAGTGCTCTGTGAGACACCACCATATTGAGCTCGGATTGTATTCGTTATCATATCTTGCAATTGTTCGACAGATAATGAAGAGACTGAAGAAGAGGTATGATTGGTTTGACCAGTCGCCTGTTCTATCCCCGGCGTCTGGTTTTGACTGGTCGCTTGTTCTGTCACCGGCGTCTGTTTGGGATTCTCCCTGTGAGTACCTTGTGCTGTAGAATTAGGATTCTCCGTTAGTATTGCTGTGGAAGATGTAGGTTTCCCAGACAGTGGTGGTGTGAAAGTTGCACGATTCCCGGATGGCATTGGTGTTTCACCGAAGGTCTGAACTTCCAATTTATTTATTAGTGTAGCGATTTGCAAGTCCTTTTCTTCAATAGTCTTTGTGAGGTTCTCAATGGAATGAGCCATAGTTGCTAGTTGTTCTTCCACCGTAGCAGCCCCAGTCATCATAGCAGCAACCACATCTGAGTATGATAGGCCTTGAGAATCCACGTTCCTTGAAGTGATTGATTGCTCCGAAGTCTGACGTGGTGACTCTGGGGGTGAACCGACACTAGAGTGAGCATCATAGATAGAACGAAGTGAATCTGGTGGTGGAGCCTCCTCTGGAACAATGTCAAGGTTTTTGACATGTTGAGTTTTCACATTCGCCGATGTTGTAGGATTAGTTTTCACCACATCTTGCTGAAGTTTGAATGACGCCATCGCCGGGGACTTGCTACGTGTCACAGGGCCCGTCAAGGTACTTCCATCGCTTAATTTGGTCTTCATGCCACTTTTCATGGTGGCTTTAGCGTCGACCTTTGCAATAGCGATGTTCTTTTGGGCTTTCTTGTCTGTCTGAATCTTAGGGGGAGCCATAGAATCTGATAGAGAAGAAACTTGATAGTAGGAGAAAGAGATGAGAGGCAAAGGTGGTCCCACCGGGCGTGCCACAAATTTGTACACACAAATTTTGTAAGTCTGCAATAGAAACAAAATATGGAGCAAAATAGAATTTTATTAATTTATGAATGTGGAGTACAGTCCTTTGTAATATCTTTTACAAAAAAAGAATGGTCCTCTGATTCGATCTCCTTGTTTTTAGTTGGTTGGATCCAAGGGCTGCACGAGCTTGTTCTTGAATCACTGTGGAATTTGATGAAGAACGGCACGTTGTTGGATGTGCTTGATATTCTTCGCTTTTGGGTTTCGATTCTGAATTTGTGTCTGAATTCTGAGTCTCTGGATTTCTGAGTCTCTGAACTTCTGAATTCTGAATTTGTGTCTGAATTTGTAGACTTCTGAATTCTGAATCTTCTCCCCTTTTTTCTTCCTCCAAGCCTCTATTTATAGGCTTCTTGGATTAATAGGATGATGACACGTGTCATCTCCTGATAAGGATAAAACTATAACTGGGCCGGGCCGGTTATATTGTGATAATTATCCTTAAAGATAATTATTCAAAATATATTTTATTAGGAATAATTATCGTTTCATTTAATTATCTGGGCTGGGCTAATTAAATAATTTAAGTGGACCAAGCCTGGTAAATTAAATAATTTATTTAAACATTAGGCCTATATTTAATGGGTCCATTCGTTAAAACCAAAGCCCACTAAATTTTAGTGTCTACAAATTCTAATTCCAAACTTAGTTAGAAAATTTGGAATCCGATCAAACCTGTTTGTCTCCTAAAAGCCGGGGTTCCACTTTCCAGGTGAATGGAAAGTAGGACCGGATGTGGGGCGTGCCAGGAACTGCTATCATTCCAAATTGAATATCCGAACAACTATCCAAAGTGAATATCCGAACAACTATCCAGTAGGATATTGTAGGGATCAGACGATTGAATGAAGGACTGGAATTACCACCTTCAAAGGTTCTTTTTGCCTTAAAAAATGACTTTTGATCTATTCTATGGCTAGTGGAAAGGAAAGTGGTATTGATAGTGCAAGACTTCAAAGTAAAGTGCTGAAAACTAGGAATAATAAGTGCAGGACTTGAATTAAACATATTGAAAGTGCATTACATGAATGTAAAGATACATGAATGTAAAGAAATTGAAGTGCTATTGGGCTGTGTGATTTGAACAGGGTTTGCAAACTAGCTCTAAGTGTTCTATTTATAGAGTTTTCCATGCATGCAGCAACTTAATGTGGCAACTCCAGCGATTTCCACGTGGCCAGATTTCAGACTGCCAAATGCCCCATAATCTCTTGGCAGTTGTAACTTCTTCCTTCCATCTTATCCCTCCTCTGTTGCAAACTTCAACCATGTTCTCTCTAGTCTTCAATGAACTTGTGTCCCACGTCCTCTTTGTCAATTGACAAGTGTCCTACGTCCCTGTTCTTCTTTCTCATGTTTATCGAGTTCTTTCCTTAGTTTCAGACATGATTTTATCAGTTTTAGTCTCATCATCCATGATCCTTAGTAACTTCCCTCAGTTAGTGGTAGTTCCCCTATACAGCTCCACTATTTTCAACTGACGTATTCTTGCTTAGCCGGGTGTCCCACGCTCTTTATAATCCCTTCCATCTGCAGATTCCTTTTTTTCCCCATACAACTCCATATATATCATGCATAAATAAAGAAGTTACTTGTAGACCCACGTTACTCTTAACCTGTGTAACTTCCTTCCAGTTCAATCTTTCCTTTCATGGCATTGTGGCTCATTCTGTCTAGCAACTTCTTCATCGTGGGCTGCATATAATACAAATACACACACACACACACACACACACACACACACACATATATATCCATAAATATGTGTCTTCCCACGTCTCAATCTTTGATAACTTCTATTCTGAGACTTTCCTTCTGAACTTTAGGATTCATGGCGGCATAAACTCTTGAATTTCTGCGACTCCCTCATAATGGGTATTTTTTAGAATACACACATATATATGTATATATACACACGTATATATATATATATATTTGTATAATCCCACTCCCTTTACTTCTGCAGACCACGTTTCCTTGATTTTAGGCTGAACCTTCCATGTTAACTTCATGGTGACGTGGTTACTTTCCATTCTTCCACTGACTTTTCATCATGGGTTGTGGTTGTAGCAACTTCCCTTCAACTTTACCACATCTGGATTTAGAACTCATAGCACCATGGGCTCCTTCTTCACAGTGGTTACTTCATCGTCTATTAAGTCTGATAAATATATATTTGTATATATATATTTATACAGACAAATTAAATTCATACGTCTTACTAAATTTTAGCAACAGAAATTGACTTGGCTGAACCATTGTTGAAGTCTCCTAAAAATAAAGAGATAATCAAACCCACGTTCTCCTTCTTCTTGTTTAGTTAACTTTGGTCTTGCCATAATAGTAAGTCCCTATTAAAAACCATTAGAATAACTTTAAAAGGAACGGATATCATGATCAGGACTATGGTAAGTTCAAGGGAACTCGCCACGTATAGTAAGATTTATTCACCTAAGGAAAGGTGGGCCCTTGTTTCAAAGATGACAAGTCCTAATTGGACTTGCCTCTTTCCTTTTAATAAAAATAGAAACAAAATCCATACAACAAACTATACTGGCTCACTTATAATATCATATAGTTTCTAATAACAATTCAATGAGAGCTGCAATCCAGCGTGGCAAGTTCAGTGGAACTTGCCACGTACTTCTTTCCTATTGGTGAATAGCACAATGCTTCAGCAATTCCATATTATGCTTCCTCTTTTAAAGAATTGATCCAATGTGGCAAGCTCATTGAAACTCGCCACATGTCGCCTTTCCATTGGGCCAAAATAATGGAGTAAACATATGCCCCCCCAAATTCCATGCCATGTGGAATAACTTAATGATAAGGCATGGGATTTGAATTCCGCCATCATAACCCACTTAAAATTCCAACTTCCTCTTTTCATACAGCTCACTTCCTTGATCCCTTCAATATTAATTTATTCCACTACTACTTTGAAAAGTGCCACATATTGAGAGAAAATCCTATCCATTTATGGCAAAAACTTCATTCCTTTTAAATTTTGAACTCTCCAAATAAACCCCCTTCAAAATTGTCATTGGATTTAGACAATCCAAGTAATCATTAGTTGAAGAGTTTCTACGCAACACGCTGCTGGCTCCTCGATTTCCTCTATATCAACCCTCATCTGTCGCCAACTTCCAAAAGAACATTCCGTGTCCCAATATAAGTCCTATCCATTTATAGCTAAAACCTATCAAACTTCCTAATCTTTATTACCTTCTTTTGAATTTTGAAAATCCCAACTCCCGATCCTCAGAAAACGTAGCTTTCTCATTACTTCTATATATATATATGCTTGTGTATCTCTTATCCTCATCACAAAACCTCTCTCTTTTCCCTTTTTCTTCTCCTCCAACCATACCCTAAAAAATAGCAAAACTCTAACCTTGTAGAAGTGACGAACCATACCTCCTGTCACAGCTAAGAAACCTCCCAAACAGACCACTAGTTCTTCTCTTCCAGCCCCTTTAGTTTAACTTAAAATCAAAACTCGAAGCCCTAGCCATCAAGTCCAATTACTTCTACAGTCCCTGAATCCTGCTAGGCTATATCTCAATCCTCTGGTTCCCCTTGAAGATTCTTCAATCCGGCTTGGACCGGCCTTTGCAGGTGTAGCCCCTTCTGAGTTGGCAAATTTCTACCCTTTCGGAACGTGTCCTCTCCCCTTCGATTCGGAGTTCCCTCTTATTTTAAAGAAAGGAAAGAAAGTAAAGCCCTCTTTTAGTATAAGGAATTGGCCACCATATTGTTCCTCTTGGACTTCCTGGGTGAATCGTCTTTCCAAAGATGAAAAGATTTCCTCATAGTGGAAAAAACAATGAATCTTTGATATTATCCAGATTAGCAAGGCCTCCATTACACTTGACCCAAACCTTCTCTTTCCAGCCCTTTTTTCTAGTCTTCAACCACAAATGCCCTTCATTTGAAATGCGGAATGATGTCCCTAACCTTAAGGGGTATTTGTTGTATTACTGGCCTCAAACCTCATGGAGATGATGTTAGTGCCACTCTCTATGTTGACCAATTTCCTTTTCCCACCAAAAACACTAGTAGCAAGAAATTTGTCTCGTCCCACCTTCCTTTCATAAAACACTATAAAAGAAGCGGGCCAGTCGAAGAGGACGAGCACATAGCTTTCCTAATCTGTTGGCTTTTTGGCTACTTGCTATGCGTTCCATCCAGGCAAGTTACCAAGGACTTTGTTCAAGTTGTCATATCTTTGGCCAGGAATGGAGATTTAGCATTGGCACCTCTCGTACTTTCTCATCTGTACAGAGGTCTGAATGACCTCCTTACCTCCAAATTTTCAAGATTTCAAGGCCCTTTCTGGTTGTTCCAAATGTGGCTTAAGGTGTATTTCCAAGACAGAACTTCCCCTCTTGCCATGCAAACTGGAAAAACCCTTCTATGTTATCCCTTAGCTACAGCAGCCCTTTCCTCTTTCAGCTTTGCTGAAAACTTTGAGTATTTTTACAGCCAATGTGAAACGGGAGATAACAAATTTCCTTGGTCGCATGCCATCATGGCTAGTCCCTTCCCCAGGGGTTTCCACCAAAAAGCATTCTGGAGAATGGAAAAATATCTGGGCGAGTTTTCTACTTGCTCGAGATCTTCATTACAGCACTGCCAATCCTACTCTAAGGAACAGCTTTTGCGGTATGGAATTCTACAATCCAGCTTAACTAGCTAGGCAAATGGGATTCACCCAACTCATTCCCTTACCGCCATATAAATCTTAGAATAGGTACTTCGATCAAAGAGTGAGGATCATAGACGTTACCAAATTTGCTGCGATTGATAAAGCTTATGAAGTAGAAAGGTTGGCTTTCAACTTTCAAGACCATACTAGCAAGCCTCAGTCTTCTAATGAGTTTATCGTATGGTGGACGGCCTACATTTCTTCCACTTGGACAAAAAGTCATAAGGCCGCTTGTGACACTATTTTAGCCTCCTTCAAACCCTTGTCTCCATGTAACATGTACCCTTAGTGAAATTTACCTTCCATCTTTCTTTTATATTAAAATCTGTTCCCTTTCCATATACTAAGGATTTAACTTAAAATTCCTCAGATGGAGAAGAAGAAATTCCAGAGGAAAGTGAAGAGAAAAACACTGTTTTGGCCACCAAAGTTGAAGGTGTGGCTGAGAGTGGTAATGTGAGTCACGAACTTATCTCTTCCAGTGACGAAGAAGAAGTGGAAGTTAAGGAAAAAGAGGAAGAAGAAGATGCCTTGTATAAGGCAAAAGGAAAGGAAAAAATATCTCAGGTATTTCCAACAAAGCCAGACTTAACTTTTTCAACTTTTGGATTTTCCTAATATCTCCTTTTGTAGGGACTGGCCATTGTAATGAATGAGTTTTAACCCCAGTTTTCTTCCTCTAATGAAGATTCTTCCAACGACGATGGTATTTCCAAAGGGCAAACTCATACTCAACATTCTGTCAAAACAATCACCAAGCGTAGTCCTATTGGAAAAGTTGTTGGAAAGGCAAAAAGGAAAATTGACTTGGAAAAGGCCGAGGAGTCCAAACAGCCTAAAGACTCTCCAAAAATAAAAAAAGTTAAAACCAACCAAAGAGATTATTTTGGTGAGCTTATTTGTTATCTCCTTCACCCTTTTAATCTCTTGAAATATTTATAACTTTCTTTACACTTGATCAATAGGGCTCTACTAATATTCAACCAGATGCATAAGTTGTCCAAGGAGAGGATTTAGACCTTCATGCCTCTATTATGGAAAGTTTGGCCGTCCAAAGTGGGAAAAATATGCCTATTCCAATTCCAACTATTGGAAACTTTATTCCTGCTGGCACTGGTGGAACTTCTACAAGCCCTCCTCCTTCCATCCCAGAGGCAAGTTTCTATGCTTTTAAGCTTCACCTCCTTTCTTATTTTCTGTCTAATAAACAAAGTTTTTCTTTCCTTTAGGCCACCCCATCTTTGTCCACATCAACATCTTTCACAATGCATAGAGGAGCTCTTCTAGCGCTGGCCAATCTATGCAAGGTGATCAAGACCACTTAGTCTTCAAGCACTTTAACCTTAAGTGCTAACGTGCTCATGTTTTCAGATCCCTCAGAAGATCCTATCACAGCAGCTAAAGGAAAATTGTTATCTTATCTTGCTTATGATGTGGAAAAAGTTGTCACTTTTCATCATGACCTAGCCAGAACTATTGTCACCCTAAAGAAACAACCTGGATTTCCTGATTACATTCAAGCTGCCTTAACCAAATTACAACATCAACTTCAATTCCTTGTTTCCCATGCGAATTCCAGTTATTCCTCCTTCTCAGAATATGAAAGAAAGGCTAAACATTGAGACAAAGCCTTTGAAAGTTTTCATCTTGCTTTAGCACCCTACCCAGAGATTAAGGCACGAGCTAAGGAACTTGCAGTCAAGAAATACACATTGACTGAAGAGATAAACAAAATTCAAAAAGAACTGGAACAAATGGTATGTGATGAGTTTGAACTGGACCAAACTACTAGTGCCATTCTTACTGAATCTAAGCCTCACAGGAAAGAATGGGAAAGTCTGGTGAATGAGTTTCCCCAACTTGAAGAAACAAAAACTAGGGCACTGGCTACCCTTGAAGAAGCAAAGAAACTTTAGATAGATCTTGGAGGTGTTCTTGCTTCCATTTAATGTGGTTCTCTTATGATACTTCTATGGTTGTTAGTAAGAAAGTAAATAGGTTACCTTGAAATCTTTGCCATGGCCAGCTTTTGAGGATTAGCGGCCATTTTTGGAATATGTCATGAAATCAAAGTATCTAATGGAAATAATGTTCATATTCTCAACTATTTTGTATGTGCCTTTTGTATGGGAAATTTTAAGTCCTTGAAAACTGAAAAATTTATTCATATTCATTAACAACAAGCCATAGCCATGACATAGCTTTCCATAACAAAGGAATTTAGGAGAACAAAAGAAATTGCTAGCATAGAAAGAACATATATGTAGAAGCAAGATAAGTAGTTCCTAATATGAATAAAACTTGGACGATGTAGTGTAGCCTCTTTCTCACTAAAGTATTCTATACTTAGAAAATCATCTGATCTTGGAAAGATAGTTGAATCTCATTATGTCTCTAGCCAATATACATTTTCAAGCATTTAACTTTTCTTCTTTTAGATGACTCCTTCATACTTAATTATCAAAAATGGCCAGAATATGGCCATTAACATTCCTTTCCAACTTTCCAGTTTACTTGGAAAGGAAGCTACTAGCCAAATTACATAGCTGGTGGAATAACTGTGGATTTCCAGCTTTCATAGATGGAAGGATGGTACTTTTTTAAGTACACACCATTAACAGGATGCTTATAGGATTCTCCATCTATATCCATTAATCTATAAGCCCTTTTTCCCAAGGACTCGTTCTACCAAGTAAGGACCTTTCCAATTAGGGGTCCACTTTCCATATTCCTTGTCTTTGACTCCTGGTGGAAATTTGACTTGCCATACCAACTCTCCTTCAATAAATGTCTTTGCCTTAACCTTTTTGTTATATGCCCTCATAACTTTCTTCTTTTGAGCAATAATATGGTCCAAGGCATTAAGACGGACTTCATCAAGGTCTTCCAATCCCACTAACATGGCATGGTTGTAATCTGCTAGAGTCAAGTTATTTTGTAAAACCACTCTTGTAGACCTTATAGTCATTTCCATTGGAAGAACAACATCATGTCCATATTTAAGCATATATTGCGTGACACCAGTACTTGATCTTTTTGAATTTCTGTAAGCCCAAAGAGCCTCAGATATTAGGTGATGCCACTCCCTTGGATGATTCTCAATCATTTGTTCAAGGATATTAAGAATTACATTGTTAGAAGCCTCAGCCTGTCCATTTGATTGGGCAAAATATGGAGTTGAACTGATCACTTGGCTGCCACACTCAGCACAATAATCAAGAACTTTGTTTCCAACAAATGAAAGTCCTCTGTCAGTGGTGATAGTCTCTGGAATTCCAAACCTATGATTAATGTGCTTCTTGATAAAATCAATCATTGTTGGTTGCTCACATGTCTTTAATGGAATAGCCTCCACCCATTTTGTAAAATAGTCTGTTGCTACCATAATATGAGTATGGCCATCTGTAGATGGTGGTGTTAACTTTCTAATAAAGTCCAACGCCCACCCTCTGAATGGCCATATTTTTACTACCAGCTGCATATTAATAGCTGCTCTTTGGACCGGGCCATGTTCCTGATATGCAGTACAAGTCTTTGCAAACTCTATGCAATCCTTTAGTATACCCTTCCAATAATAACTGTACCTTCTCAAGAGCGACCTCATTTTGATTCCAGCTTGATGTGCTCCGCATATTCCAAGGTGCAATTCTGCCATCACTCTTATATACTCACTCCTACTAAGACATCTTAACAAAAGCCCATCTTCTTTACTTTTCCTGTAGAGATCTCCATCAATCAAAATATAATAAGGCGCCCAAAGCTAAATTCTCTTGTCCACATTGGTACTAGGCTCCTGCAAGAAATGGATAATTGGTGTTCTCCAATCTTCCAAGTCTAATCCATCTATATCAACATTGAAAATCTCCTAGGTTTTTTTAACAGGTTTGATCCTTTCTGGCTCATCAGCTTGGAAATGATTTGCCATCTCATACCGTGACTCTATAGAAGGGAGAGTCTTTCTTTTGATTGTGATCATAGTTTTTTCTACCCCCGGTGGGACTTTCACTTGAGAGGCTAGTTGTGCTAAATCATCAGCCTCTGTATTCAAATGTTTTGGCCAATATTTGAGTTGGAAATCATCAAACTGGAAAATTAATTCCAAGGTCAAAGAGTAGAAAGGCCTCAAATGTCAGTTAAGACATTTATATTCTTCAGAAAGTTGGCTAACTATCAAATTGGAATCTCCAATAATCTGGACCCTCTCCACCTTTAGCTCCAGCAGGATTTCCAGCTTAATAATTAGTGCCTCATACTCAGCTTGGTTATTTGTACACTTAAAATCCAAGAAGAAAGAAAATGTGGTTTTTCTTCCCTTTAGTGAAATGATGACTATTCCAGCTTCTCCTCCATCATGAATGGCTTGATCCATCAAACATGAGAGTCCAAGGTATATAATCAAGATAGAGATTATCCACCTCGTCACATATTTCTAAATCAATTTTGGTGGAAGGATGGTCTACTAGAAATTCTGCCATCGCCATTCCTTTGACAGCCTTTTCTGGAATATACTTGAAGGAAAACTCCATTAAGGCCAATGACTATTTTCTAATACGTACAGTGATCAAAAGCCTTGAAAGCATATACTTAATCAAATCTGTTTGAGAAATAATATACACGGCTATTGGTAACATGTAGGTTCTCAACTTTATAGCCGCATAATATAAGGAAAGACACAGCTTTTTAATAGAAGTATACCTACATTCCACTTATTTAGATAATAGATGGCTTACTCCTTTCCCCATTCATTGTTCTGAGCTAGAAGAGTTCCAATGGATTCATCAGCGGCCGATAAGTATAATCTTAAAGGCCGCTTCTTGATTGGAGGCATCATCACTGGAGGGTTAGCCAAGTAGCTTTTCAAACCTTCAAAGGCTTGCTGGTGTTGTTCCGTCCACTTAAATTCCTCAGCACCTTTCAATTTCAACAATAGGGAGAAAGCATGAGTCTTTCCAGCATGGTTGGCAATAAATCTCCTCAAATATCCAACTTGGCTAAGAAATCTTTGTAGTTCTTTCTTAGTGGCCGGTGGCTTTGCTTCAGTAATTGTCTTTGCTTTATTTTGATCTATTTTAATACCTCTTTGATAAACTAGGAAACCTAGGAAGTTTCTAGCTGAAACCCCAAAGGCACACTTTAAAGGGTTCATCTTTAACTTGTGCTGCCTCATTTTTTCAAAAGCCATCTTTAAATTTTGGAGATGTTGAGCCTTAGCCGAGGATTTGATGAGTACATCATCAATGTAGACTTCCAAGAAATGGCCAATCATCTCATGGAAAATGGCATTCATGGCCTTTTGATATGTTGCTCCGGCATTCTTCAACCCAAATGGCATGACAACTCATTTAAAAGTTCCAATAGAACCTAGACATCTTGTAACGACCCGGTCATTTGCCTTCCTTTCATTTTCCCTGAAATATTACGAATGAATTTTTTTCGTTTAATTTTCTTTTCTGAGCTCTGTTTCGTGTCGCTTAGTGTCATCTTGAGTGCTCAGAATTGGTTTCTGAGACTCTTTCATGTGAATTGAGAACTTCCTTTGAGGACCGAGTCATTTTCGCATTTTTTGTTTTTGGACACTATGCGCTATTTCGTCCTTTTCCCTATTCTGTCTTTTCTCCATTTGTCACATTGTTGGCACAACCTCACTTCTCATGCTCAGAGTTGGTTTTTGACTTCACGTGCCTTCATCTTGAGTGGTTTCCTCGAAATATATATCTTTACTTTTGCAAGAAAGTACTCTGGTTGCTCCCGGTGTCCATAGGGGGCATGGACGCAAAGTTCTTTGAAATTATTTTCTTTTCTTGGGGTGTTTTTCGTAAATATCTTTTGAAGATATTTTATTTCAGGGGTTTTTAAAAAAATATTTTTGGAAGATATTTTCATTCTGGGTCATAAGTGCAGTTTTCACTTTTTGGAGGGGCCATTGTGTAATTAATGAAAGTTATTGCAAAATGTCTTGTTTTGAGCGTGGATCCTCGTACGGGATTCATTTTCACATTTCGTCGAGTTGTGTACTCTTAGAATTTCCTCCTGGTCGATGTTTTCCAGTTTCAGGGTTTTTGGCCCCGGTTTTCGCCAAACTTGTTTTGGGCATAACTTTCTGCTCAGGACTTGGTTTTTGACACCGTTTCTTTCGTTATTCATATTTTATCATTTTGAATCTTTTTTGTTCACAAAGTTTTTCCATTTGAGCGCGTCTGCTAAAATTTTACTTTTTCAGACCCGGTGGGGCCCGTTCGGGGCACTTTTTGAGATTTCTATAAAAGGGGGGTGAGATATTTCACTTTTCATCTTCTCCCCTCTTCATGCACGGCCTGGAGCTCCCATGGCAGCCCAAGGGGTGCTGCCATCTTCTCTTTCCTCTTTTGGTTCACTTTTCCTTGATGGAAAGTCTTCGGCCTTAACATTGTTGTTCCCTTCGCCGTGCTTTACCTTTCCCCCTTATTAGAATTCAGTTTTGACCCTTTCTTGAGTTTGGTTTTGAGGTCAAGTTACGATTTTGATGGGGCTTTCATGGGGGTTATGTTCACGGCGTTGTCCCCGACAAAACCTAGTAGTTTCGTCAGATTCGGAGCCGTTCCATTTTGGTGGGCCTTTGGGATTTTCATCTCAAATTGAGGTAGGAGATGTTCTAGGTTTAAATTCTTGTTATATAGCATGTTTGTGATGCTTATACTACTTGTTTACATGATTAAATATAAAATCTAGAGATTTTATTATTTATTTTTCTTGTGCGGGATCTAATTTTCCCGGTTGCTCATGACTTGGTTTAAACATGTAGCATGATTTTATATTGCCCCTTGATATACTCATTGTTGTGTATTAAAATTGGAACATTTGAATAAGTATTAAAGATTTTATTTAATATTTATCTTAGGTGAAAGATTAATTCACATGGCCTTAACTAGCTTAAAATCAATATATGTTAGCATACTAAATTAGGCCTTAGCATGCTCTTCAACATAGTTGAATTTGAAAGTAATTGGAAGTGTTTTGAAAATTAGTAATTATTAATTAATTTGATTAATTAATTTGCCCCGAGTGCACTATTCACTCTATTCGAATTCCGACTTGATATTCTTGATCTACATGCCATATAGCTTCACATATATTTGATTTAGAATATTCGGTGAGGTTTTGAAACCTTTCATTTAATTAATTTCCTTCGTTTAAGATTTAATCCTTATGGTGATATACAACTTGGAATTGAATTGTGGCATGCTAGAAAATTAAGCTTTGGTGTGGTTGTTCGCATGTATTAAATTGGGATTAATTGCATGAGAATTGCAACCTTTATTTTATATTTAACTTTAGTGAAAGTTTAATTTACATAGGTGTAACTTGCATGAAATAAGCTTGAAATGTGATATTACATTAGTCCTTGGCATGTTCTCTAAGATATGTTAAATTGAGAGCACTTGGTTAAGTTTGAAAAATCTAGAGATTTTAATTAAAAGAATTAATTAAAATCTATTTCGTGGTCCCATTAGCTTAATTAAGGTTTTAACTTGATATTTGTATTGGCTATGACTTGTTTACTAGTATATATTAATTTGGGACAATTAGAAGTTGTTTTAGAACCTTGGTAATTAAATTAGCATAATTTAATTAAAGTTCTACTTTGTTGTTCCAACAACCTAATTGAGTTTTAGAATGGATATAGGTGATGAGCCTACTATGTCCTTTAACATGTATTAAATTGAGGTTATTTGGAATTGAATCGGAATTTAGAGAATTTAATTGTGTTTTATCTATTTAAATTCTTTCAATTTGCTCCATAATCTAGTTGTGTTTTAGAAGTAGTTTCTATATTCAAATCATGGACTTAGAGTTGTTGTATATTCATTTGATTATGTTTTGAACATTGGATAACATAGTTGCTATGTTTGTACTCATGAGAATATGTTTTTCTTATTGAATATATTGTTGCCTTGTGTAATGATTTGCACACTTCGTATTTAACATCATTCATGCATAGCATGTAACGAATCGCACACTGAAGATTCGACATTCATCACATCATATTAGTTGTGGACTTAAAGCATGTATTGTATAGGTTTTCAAATTTGGTTGTGCTTGGTAGATAGTTGATTATCTTGCATATTCCTATTGATATATGCGTTGTTGCACAACTTGTTGATTTTGGAAACTTGGGGATGTCGTTGTTTGACTATGGCTTGGACGTGGTTTTAGTACGGGGGATAGTCCCTCTATATGGTCTAGTGCGCACGTAGGGAGGTTACCCATGGGCTAGTAACCCTAAAGTAACTATGTTGTCGGTCTGATCCGGCGTGACGTCCGAGTATCCACTTTGTTTGATTTCGCATTTCATTTTCAAGTTGATAACTAGATGATGTTATAACTTGTTTCTTATTTGTCGTTCCATTTTAAGTTATAGGATCTTAACTTTGCGAAATTGTGCTTTATGCGTTGTATTGGAAGTTCCAATGTTGGTTAAATTGCATCGATATTGAAAATTGTGTTTTAACATTCTAATAAAGCTTAGGATTGATCCTATTGATTCATTTATAACATAGACGTTAGGTGGCATGAACCACTATTGTTATTTTGTGCTTTAAATTCTAAGTTGATGGCTTTGAGAACTTAAACCTTGTTGCATTGTATAACATCCTCTTTTGTTGTTGAATTGCATGGATAATGTGATTCTTGTTAACTTGTATTCAAATATGCTTTTGTCATGTTGTATGGATTACTCTAGACCTAGTTCAATTGTATTGAAAATGCAATTCATGTTAATCTATGCTCAAGCATTCTTCTTATCGTGTTCTTTGGATTATCCCAACCATGATTCATTTCATACACATATGTATATCATGATTCTTGTTGCTTAGACTCTAAGGTAGCTTAGGATGGTCCCCGAGTTTCACTTGGACATAGACGTTAGGTGGCATAAGCCCCTTTAACATGTTTCACCTTAAGGTGATAAATTTGTAAAATGCTAGGTCGATGCATGTTCATCTCCTACGAGTAGCTTTATGTTACTCACCCCTACGATACTGGGGCATATTTCAGGTATGAAGACTTGGTTCATGAAGCCTAGCATTCCTTGGATGTCGTGTAGCTTTCAAGTTTCCATTTCATGCAAATGTTAGCATGAAATGTCATTTTGTAGACTTATATGTCAAAATATGTATATTTGATTTCATGTATGTAATGTGTACATAAGTGCACTCCTTTCAATGTATTTGACATGTATGAGATGAGACCGGAGGCCAATGACATGTGTATTGTATTCTATACAACTTTTTAACTTCATGAAATATTATGAAAACCTTGAAAAATCGCAAGTCATTGCTTCACCCTGGTTGCATCGGGTGTGGGAATTCCATTTTCATTCTTTCATAGGGTTTCTTCTTCGTGTTTTTCTAGAAAAACTCGTCTTGACCTCCGTTTGAAGCCTCAGTTCTGGGCAGATCAAAAAAAATGTAGCAGCAGCCAAAGGTTGCCACCATGCCATGTCTTTGGGCGCCGGCATGCACGCCGGTGGGCTCGCGCATGGGCGCCGTGTGCGCCATGGCCCCTCGTCGGGCCGCCGCGACGTCAATTCTTCTGTTGGGTTTTTCTCCTTCGTCCGGACTCCGATTCAAGTGAATTTTTTTTTTAAACTTGACTAATTTTTTGCTGTATTTCCAACGGTGTGCTTGGTTACACCTGGTTCGTCCTGGATAATTACCAGTTTACCCTTTTTGCCTTAAGTGCTTGTTTTTCTTCGTCATGCCGTTTCTCCTTCGTCCGGACTCCGAATCATGCGATTCTTGAGTCCATCTTGATTAGTTTTTTGTTGTCCTTCCAGCGATGTGCTCGGTGGCACCCGAATCTACAATTTTTAAAAATGACTATTTTGCCCCTGGGGACTTATTTGTCATATTTTCGATCTTTTGCTTCCGCATCAGTTCTTGTTGAGTTCCATGACCTCATGGAAGGTCACTTTGACTTCTTAGAGTCTTGTTTTCTGTTTTCGCTTCCGCATTCAGATCCGTTATCGGATCATCCTTATGGTTCATCATAGGACACGCTGGCCTAAAAACCAGGGTCGTCGCACATCTGAAGGATGTCTTAGCCATATCTTCCTCTGCAATGTAAATCTGGTTATACCCAGAATGTCCATCCATGAATGAGAGAATTTTATTTTTGGTAGCAGAATCTACTAACTGGTCAGCAGCAGGTATGGGATATTTATCTTTCGGAGTTGCAAGATTTATATTCCGGAAATCCACACATACCCTTAACTTGTCATTCTTCTTAATAACTAGAACTATGTTGGAAATCCAATCGACATACCCGGCAGTTCTTATAAAACCAACCTTGTGTAGCCTTTCTATCTCTTCCTTGACCTTTAGAACAACTTCTTGGGACATCCTTCTTAGAGGCTGCTTGAAAGGCTTGAAACCTTCTTTGAATGGCAACTAATGCTCTACCAGCTCTTTAGAAAGTCCTGGCATTTCCTTATATGTCCATGCAAAGCAATCTTTGTGTTCTTCAAGTAAAGAAATCAATTCTTCTCTAAAAATTGGTTCCAAAAGCTTACTGATGTAGGTAGGCCGAGGGTCTTGCTCTGTTCCAAGATTAACTTCCAAAAGAGGATCTTATACTTCGGCCTTAAGATCGTCTAACTTCATTGGTGCTGCCTTCAAGTCTGTTAGCTGGATAACATCCAACTTGTTTTCAGTATCTTCCACAATCACTAAAATGTTAGTTGAAATTGAAGTACTAGTAGAGGCAGACCTTTCCAGCCGTAGCTCAGCTAGATATGCTTTTAACCTGGCAAGGCAACAGTTAACTGCCTGGCCAAGTATTCTATTTTCTTTAGGTTTCTCTTCCATAAAAACTTTTGTTTGAAATGTAGTGCTGAACACTGGTCTTGGGTAGAATTATTGGCCTTGGTGTTTCTTGGAAAAGCTCCCTTACATCCTCTTCCGTGAGAGTTCTCCTCATGGGGGCCTTCCTTGGACGACCCTTACTATCCTTTCTAATAAATATGATTAGAACGAATTCTTCACTATACAACTCGGCATTTGCATGGTAAACCCATGCCACAAATGGCCGGCTATTAGCCTCCACCACTTTTACCTCATTTCCATCCCAGAATATCAGTATTTAATGGAGTGAGGATGGAATGCAGAAGTTTGGGTGAATTCATTCGCAGCCTAAAAGTAAGTTATAAGCCGCTGTAGACTCGATAACAAAAAAGCTGTGATGGAAGTTCTATCTTCCACCGTTAATTCCAATGGTAGAATGCCTTGTGTCTTCACTATTCCTCCCCATGAACCCACTAATGGATACATCAGTTGGAATGATATATTCAAGCGACTTTCCAAGCATGCACATGACATTGACTGGAACAACATTCAATACTAAACCATTATCCACCAGAACTCTTGCCAATGGCCTCCCTTCCACCAGTACCTTGATATATAAAGGTTTAAGCTGCTGAGTCATGCCATATGGTGGCTTTTCCAATATAATTTTCTTTGGCTTCGTGGGGTTGTTTTCTTTAATCACAACTCCCTTTAATTTTTGGAGATGCTCAGCTTCTTCTTTGAAAAATTCTTCTACATGGATACCATTATTCGATTCCATTATGATTGGCCTAGAACTAGATTGTCCAGGGCTTTCCATGGGAGGACTTGTATCTACTACATCTCCTTCCATTGAATTGGGCTGATTTGGCTGTGGCTCAAAAAATAAGGGGAGAACCACTACTATATTGCAAGTAAATTCACCTTGAAGGCTCCCAAAATAGATTTTCTTACTGCTGCTGGAACTGTTGGGGATTTCCAAATCTATTTTATCTTTTATAGGAGGATCGTCTACAGTCAATGAATTTCCAACCTCTGAAACCAAATCCAATAAATCATCAGGATCTCTAACCCCTCATTTAGTTAGAAATTTAGATAAATATGATGGTTTAGCCATCTTCTTTGGCCAGTTGGACTAACTATGGTCTTTCTCCTATAATTTCCTTCTATCTGCCCTCTTCCTTTGCTGCCTTCACTTTTGTGTGCGGGTCATATAGGAGTCATCATGAATAGGGAACTTGGGATGATCAAGCCTCTTCCACCCCCCATTTTGTGAGGTAGAATGCCTAACCATTCTTGGTTGGAGATGCTCATTCCCCCTTCTAACCCATACCTCCGAGGCCATTTTTGGCCTAGAATGCCTATCACCTTTAGAGCCTCTGTCTTGCCAACTACTACTTTTATACTTTCTACTAGGACAAGGCCCTACTGGATAGGAAATTCTATTCCTTTCCATACTCCTTCGAAAGAATTCTAATCTCCTTTCTGTTGCCCTTTTTTCTGTATGGACCCGGCTTTCCTTCTCTGGAATGGTTATAGTAACTGTGTTTTCCATTTTCTGGGAAGTCAGCCGGTCATGGACCTTCCTTTTTTGGCCTCGGTCATCATTGGATAGCTTCTCCTTTGGAACATCTCTATGACAGCCTTCATTCTGAATTTTACACTTGGGGCAACAACCTTGTTGGATTAAGGCTATTTTAGCCTCACGGAGTTACTTTTCCAACTCGGCCACCGCTTTCTCCAAGGATATTATAACTTCAGGACTTTCAAGTTTTTCATTAGCTCTTGAATCTGCCAAGTCCATCTTCTTCTTAGGGTGTTTCGTGGCAAGGGAAGTAACATTTATGGCAACAACCTTAAGGAAATGATTTTCATCAACACCCATGACTTCTATTTTTTTTTTTTGAAATTTCAACTTGCCATCTTCAATCGCCTTTTGCATTATGTTACGGAAAATCACACAATTATTAGTGGAATGCCTCCATGAATTGTGAAATTTGTAATACTCTTTCTTGGCCATTTTTGAGGCCGATGGCATCTTGACCTGTTGTGAAAATCAGTTGCTTGTCAGCTATGAGCAAATAAAAAATTTGCTTGGCTTTAAAGATGTCAAAAGAGTAACTTTTGGAAGTGTCTGCCCCTTTCCACTTGGAACCAGAGGCGGCTCGCGAGTTGGCTGCAGCTAATTTTGGTTTTGTCAAGGCTTCACAAGTATAGGCCTTCTTTATGTTGAGTTTTGCTACATTTACTTCAAACTCCCCTTCAGTTTCAGTGGTATACACCTCATAATTAGGATCACGATAGTAAGTGCCCTTGGAAGAACTCTTATGGTCTTGCTCCTTACGAAGGAGCTCTTTATACTTAGCCACTTTGTCGGCTAAGTCAAACAAGTCATGAAATTGTACACTTTCAAACTTCTTGCAAAGTTCAAATTCTAGGCCGTTCACAGCCATCTTCACATATTCTTCTGGCGGCAAAGACAAATTACATTTGAACTTGGCCTACCTGAATCTGGAAAGGAAGCTCATCATAGACTCTCCAGGTAGTTGATGAAGTCTGGAAAGGTCTGCTATGGACATTTTGGGCTCAGCTCTATAGAACTGAGTATGGAATGAATCCTTAAATTGCTCCAACTTTGGATAGAGTTGGCTAGCAAGTTGGAATACCACCTGAAAGCATATCCAGTTAGTATGTTTGGAAACAAGTGTACTTTCAGCCATGGATTGGCTATTGCTTCTCCACATTGGATAGTGAACCGACTGATATATTCTAGGGTAGACTGTTCACCCTCTCCATTAAACGTTGCAAACTCTAGAATTCTGAAATTCTTTGAAAATTCAACTTCATCAATGAACTCTGGATATGGCTTTCTGTAAGTTGGCCTTCCACCCCTTCGAGTTAGGCCAAATTCCTGTTGAAGGAATTCTGTAAATTGGCCTCTGTCAAGTGCCATAGGCTGTGGAGGGTTGTTGTTTGGCTAACCTTGAGGTTGATTAGCCACTTGATGCCCCCCACCCGTGATAAGCAAAGGGTCGGCATCTGCATAGTTATTCCTGCTATGGTTCCTTCCTCCTTGGTCAAGAAGTGGCTCTCTTGGAAAAGGTTGCCCCCCAACTGCCATAGGAATAACCATAGGTGGCCTTGCTGGAACAGGTACGGCTGGCTGAATGTTCAAAGGTGGAACATTCTGTTGTACTTGAGGGATGTGGTATGGCCATGGTTGGCCAAGCTGATCATGCCAAGTCTGTTGTGGAAATGCCATAGGTGGAGGATTATGAACTTGCTGGCTGGTTGGCATGGGCACCGCTTATGGAATAGTCATCTGTGCCACTGGAGTAGTCACAGGTGCAACTAGAATGTAAGTCTGTACCATTGGAAGAGACTGCACCTACTGCTGAGTTAGAGGGAACGGCTCGGCATGTTGCTGAGAGGAACTTCCTTCAACAAATGTAACCGGCCTGCTAGCTTGGAAGGCCGACTGTTGAGACCCTTCAGAGTTGTTTGGCCGAGGGGCCAAACCTTGGTTTGAGCTTCTAAGAGTCCGTTCCAACATAGACTCGAACCTTGAGATTCGGTTTACCATTTCTTCTAACTTCCGCTCATTAGCCAGAGTGGCTTTTGCATGGTTTTGACTAGCCTTAGATTGGTCTAGCGCAACTCTAGCTAAGTCTTGAGCAACTCTAGCTTGGTCTTGCGCAAACCTATCTTGTTGCATTGCCATCATGTGGATGTTGTCCATGATGGGTCAATTTATCATTGTTTGAGCAAATTTTTCTACCATATCATTTTCATCAGGTGCGAATCGTGAACTTTCCACTAGAATTTCACTGACTTGCATCTCTTCTAGTTCGGCAGGGTCTTGGATAGATTTGCCCTGCCTTCTTCCACCGGCCATAGAACAGTCTGACTAGAATGTCCCGCCGGGCGTGCTAAGAATGTTCGGCTCCTAAAAGCCAGGGTTCCACTTTCCAGGTGAACGGAAAATAGGAGTGGATGTCAAGCGTGCCAAGAACTGCTATCGTTCGAAAGTAGATATCCAAACTACTATCTAGTAGGAGATTGTAGGGATCAGGCGATTGAATGAAGGACTGGAATTACCACCTTCAAAGGTTCTTTTTGCCTTGAAAAATGACTTTTGGACTATTCTATGGCTAGTGGAAAGGAAAGAGGTATTGAAAGTGCAAGACTTCAAAGTAAAGTGCAGAAAAGTAGGAATAATAAATGCATGACATGACATGAATTAAATATATTGAAAGTGCATTACATGAATGTAAAGAAATTGAAGTGTTGTTGGGCTGTGCGATTTAAACAGGGTTTGCAAACTAGCTCTAAGTGTTTTATTTGTAGAGTTTTCCATGCATGCAGAAACTTAATGTGGCAACTCCAGCGATTTTTACGTAGCCAGATTTTGGATTGCCAAGTGCCGCATGATCTCTTGGCAGTTGTAACTTCTTCCTTCCATCTTATCCCTCCTCTGTTGCAGACTTTAGCCATATTCTCTTTAGTCTTCAATGAACTTGTGTCATGGGTAATTCTAAAGTGAATTCCCACGTGTCCTCTTTGTCAATTGACAGGTGTCCCACGTCCCTGTTCTTCTTCCTCATGTTTGTTGACTTCTTTCCTTAGTTTTAGATATGATTTTATCAGTTTTAGTCTCATTATCCATGATCCTTAGTAACTTCCCTCAGTTAGTGGTAGTTCCCCTATACAGCTCCACTACTTTCAACCGACGTATTCTTGCTTGGCTAGGTGTCCCACGCTCTTTATAATCCCTTCCATCTGCAGACTCCTTCTTTCCCCATACAACTCCATATATGTCATGCATAAATAAAGAAGTTACTTGCAGACCCACGTTACCCTTAACCTGGGTAACTTCCTTCCAGTTCGATCTTCCCTTTCTTGCCATTGTGGCTGCTCCTTTTTTCGAGCAACTTATTCATCGTGGGCTGCATATAATACAAATATATATACACACACACACACACACACATATATATATATATCCATAAATATGTGTCATCCCACGTCTCAATCTTTGATAACTTCCATTCTGAGACTTTCCTTCTGAACTTTAGGATTCATGGCGCCATAAACTCCTAAATTTCTGCAACTCCCTCATAATGTATATATACATACGTATATATATATACATATATAAATATTTGTATAATCCCACTCCTTTTACTTCTGCAGACCATGTTTCCTTGATTTTAGGCTGAACCTTCCATGTTAACTTCATGGTGACATGGTTACTTTCCATTTTTCCACTGACTTTACATCGTGGGTTGTGGTTGTAGCAACTTCCCTTCAACCTTACCTCATCTGGATTTAGAACTTATAGCACCATGGGCTCTTTCTTCACAATGGTTACTTCATCGTGTATTAAGTCTGATAAATATATATTTGTATATATATATTTATAGAGACAAAATAAATTCCCATGTCTTGCTAAATTTTAGCGACAGAAATTGACTTGGCTAAACCATTGTTGAAGTCTCCTAAAAATAAGGAGATAATCAAACCCACATTCTCCTTATTTATTCAACTTTGGTCTTACCGTAATAGTAAGGCCCTATTAAAAACCACGATAATAACTTTAAAAGGAACTGATATCATGATTAGGACTATGGTAAGTTCAATGGAACTCACCACGTATAGTAAGATTTATTAACCTAGGAAAAGGTGGGCCCCTGTTTTAAAGATGGCAAGTCCTAATTGGACTTGCCTCTTTCCTTTTAATAAAAATAGAAACAAAATCAATACAGCAAACTATACTGGCCCACTTATAATATCATATAGCTTTTAATAACAATTCAATGAGAGCTGCGATCCAACACATACTTCCTTCTTATTGGTGAATAACATAATACTTCAGCAATTCCATATTATACTTCCTCTTTTAGATATTTTAAAGAATTGATCCAATGAACTCGCCACATGTCGCATTTTCATTGGGCCAAAAATAATGGAGCAAATAAAACCCAACTCAAATTCCAAAGGATAAGAAAAAAATGATTTGAACCTCTATCCATGTTTGAATAAATTGAAATGATAGTATTTTTTTGTTTGGAATGTTGGAGTTGGTGGGCTAGTGAACACAAATGGGATACATTGACATATATTCAACTGAAGTAGTAAATGCACAATTCAGAAACACTCACTTCTATAGAATTGAATTCTTGTATCTTGTATTGCTCAATTGTTTGTGTGTCTCATACACTTACATGACTCACCTATTTATATTACTCAATGGATACTTCTAGTACATGAATTTAATACATACAATGAACCAAAATATTTCATATGAACCAAAATGTTCCATGTACTAGCAATTATTATGAGATTCTTTGTACCTTCCCAAGTATCACTTGGTTTTCATAGATGAATTTAGACAAGTCTAGATTAATCTTCCAACATCCCCCTTTAAGCTAGACTTGTGCAAATCCAAGTTTCTCCTTCAATTTGATAAAACTTTTTAACTTTAATGTTTTTGTTAGAATGTCTGTAATCTGATCTTCGATTTTGCAGTGTTTGATAACAATTTCTCCATCTTTAACCAAATCTCTAATGAAGTGATACTTTATTCTAATATGCTTGCTTCTGCCATGAAAAACTAGATTCTTGCTAAGTGCAATTGCTAAATTATTATCACAAAATAGAACAATATCTTTCACCTAAAAATACTTCAAATCTTCTAATACCCATCTCAACCATAGTGTTTGGCAACTAGCAGTGGACAGAGAAATATATTCAGCTTCTATAGTTGAAAGTGCTACTACAAGCTGCTTCTTCGATGCCCAAGATACTTCACCTGAACCAATGTTAAAGACATAACTAGAAGTACTTTTGTGATCACTATCACTATATCTGATTAAAGTTGAATTTTGACCCCTCTTTTAATGAATTCTGTAATATTTCTTATTTTTATTCTTCTGCTGGGCCCCACAAAGCACTAACTTATTACATACTAATATCATCTTTTGATTGATTATTTTTCTCCCAAAAAAAAAAAATCGTGACCAAGCTTTCTCTCACTACTAGAACTCTCTCTCTCTATATCTACATCCTTATGGCCTTGATTTATCTCTCATTTTTTAGAGATTTTTGGTGCCGTTTGCGGCTAAATGGAGAGCTCGGCGAGATCTTCAAGTTGATGTAAGCAATTTCATCTTTGGCCAACCATAGAATTTTCGAAAGTTAGGCTTGGAATTGGGCTTTTTTCATCCATTGAGGTAGGGGTGCTCTAATTCACAATTTCTTGGGTTCTATGTGAATTTTTCCTTCTTAATTTGACTATATGCACGTTTAATTCCAATTATTTTTACTATGTGGTTATGGTTACTTATATACAAAGTGGCGGATATATGTTATGTGTTAAATGAGTTTGTAAGCTTAATTACTTTTTTGTAGTGAGGAAGCATGCTTAGAAATGACAAGTTGTATATTTTGTGAATTCCAATTGCCATGAAACCTTGATGTTATAATTGTAGAAATAAATGTTTAGAAATTTTCTTTACAAGATGTGGTTATGATATATGCGTGAAATGTATGGAAATTTGGTTGTTGAACTTAGCAGTTGGAATCATGAAGCATTCATGCATCCATTAGGAAAGAAAAGGGAAAAGTGTTTTTTTAGAAAACAAATGAAATTTTTGGGGAAAGTTTTTTTTTTAAAAATGTGTTTGTGAAAACCCGGATGCCTAGGAGGCACCTAGTGGTCTGTGGTGTTAGTGTAGTCTAGATGGGAGTATGGTTGAGCTAACTAGGCCGGATACAACGCCTTGGAAGTTCCTTGTGGTCATGGATAGTTAGCTAATCCTCATTTCGTGACGCCTTGAAGGTGCTTTGGGTCGGATTACACTAACGGTTTGGAAGTTGAAACGGAAATGTTTCGGAAATGGGAAGCGACATGAGCATGGCATTGCACTTCATTGGCATACATGGTATATTTGTGGTTATATTTGATGTTGTGGTTATGGATTATATCCCCGGTATAGTATAATCCCATTCTCTTGATTTCTATTCTATATATGGATTCATGGTGTCATAAGAGGTGTGTCTTAGACACCTCCTACTGAGCTTATGCTCACCCCATTATTTTAACATTTTTCAGGACACGGACAGGATATGGTGGACGACGCTCCTCCACAGGGTTCGATGGGTTAGTAGACCGTTTTGACATACTTTGTAGCTATGATCTTATTTTATTATTTATTTATTTATTATTATTATTATTTTTTTATATAAACCCTGGGATGACACGTATATTATGTATTGACGTAGGACAGGATGGTAGTGTCCTTAGTTGACCTCGGGTTCGGGTAGGTACCCGGTTAGCAATTCGGACCCTTGGGTTCGGGTCGTTACAAATTTGGTATCAGAGCCATGGTTCGAATACTATTAGGACAACGGGTAAAAGCCTACCTAGGGTTGTGTGGGAAGTTATTTGCATTATTTATGAGGCTATTTGCTAAAGTTTTTTGTTAATTGGAAAGCGTGCTTAACTGTTACTTGTTTGCATGTTTATGTGCTTACGGTTTTGAAAGACATGCTCCCTTTCTATGTGTTTACATGTTTATATGTTTATATACTAAATTTTATGTGACATGGCCATGTACAAGGAATAGTTAGATGATCTAACTATATAAAGGAAATGTAAAAGAAAAGAAAAGCATGTTGATTGTGTATGAGGAGTACGGTGACGAAAAGTGGTAGTCACGGTGTGTGCAGTTCTAAATTAAATGCCAATGTGACAAGTAATGAACATGGTATATATAAATATATTTTATGTAGCATTGTGGGTTTCATTCATTTTGTATACGTATATGTCTATATTCATATATGTTTATGCGGTTAAGCATTGGGGTGGTTGTTAGTGCAGTAGAGTACTTGTTACGGCATTGATGGTTATATGAGTTTTGACCTGAGTAGGCGAGCAGCTCGGTTGCTCAAGGGTTATTTGGGTACCAGTTCTTATTGAACGAATTGCTTGGCATTTTGATGTTCTTGTTGTATTTGTGCGGTGCTTAGAGCACGACTTCAGAATGAGTTTGTATTTCATGGCACGGTGGTTGTGTTATGTGTGAGTTTCATGCATCGGTGTATAGGTTCTTGTGACCGTGGGGGTCAAGTGTGCAAAAGGTATGACCTTAGGAGGTTAGTGTTTGTGACTTGGATCACGGTTTGGTGCAGAGGTTCTTTTTGTACCAATTTGTGGTGGGTGTGACAGGGATTGCTTAAGTCACGAGTGTAGTCTATGGTTGTAGATTTGTATTTCGAGTATTTTGGTACGGTCTAAGGAAGCGTGTTAGTTCTGGTGGTTGTGGGGACTTTTTGGGCTCTATAAGTCTAGGGTGACATAGGCATAAACTGGAGTCATGCTAGTGTTGTGTGATCGACCATTTGATTTGATTCAATTCGTGGAATGTAAAAGTCTGTTTTAGAAACTGGTTTATTGAGAAGTGATTCCCATTTCGGAGAGCTATAGGAGTGTGTTGTGGGTAATTGACTCTTGGTGAGTTGATTGCATGGCTCAATGGATAAGCAGGGTTATTGGTTGTCTCGGTTGTCAAGAGAGTCTCAAAGTGGTGTATAGTGGTCAGTTTTATCCGTATAGTGTAGGGTTACACGATAAGGCAGGTAGTATGGAGTCATTGAAGTGCTTGATCGTTTGCAGATAAAGTGATAGATGGTAGGTTCTGCGTACCAAATATAATGTGTTTTAAAATTTAGAAGTTGTGGATTGGGGTTGTATTTCAATTACTTATGGGGTATCAGGAGATAGTGTTGGTTGTTTGAGGATCCAAAAAAGATAGATTGATGATTAGAATCATTGGGATAAAGGTGATCCCGTAGGTTTAGTTGGTAGACCCATTTGACTTTTGTCGGGGCCAAGGGTATTCTGAAGAATGGTGAAGAGGGGAGGTAATGATATTGAACCTAAAGTGTGAAGTTTTCTTGTTTAGGCACGTAGGTTGCCTTAGAAAGAGTGGTTTGAGTAGCCGGTTAAGCGTTGGTGATTGATTGCATTGTAGATGGTTTTGAGGAGATAATTAAGTGTTGAGCATTCTGGGTTTTATACTCATTGTTGTTTTGAGGATTTGTCGTCATGGCGTTGTCGTATGGAGGTTCTTTTCTAGTAGTAAATAGTGGCCGTTGTGGGGGACTATCGAGAGTGATGCTTATTCTCGTGTTGAAGTTGTTATCTTAAAGATGTTTGAGGATGAATCATTTGGTACTAGCTTGATGGTCCGGTAAGATGAGAAGTTCGAGTTGTAATTAGAGGATGATGGTAGTCGAGGCGTTATAGGGTGATGTTTAGTGCTGATGAGCAGAATGGTTTGAGGTATGATCCAAGGATGGTTCAGAGATTAAGAGTTGTTTGTTGTATGTTGTTAGGTAGGTGATGGGGGTTGTGCGTCAGTCAAGGTGATGGTGGACAGCTTAGTCCTTAGAGCCAGTGAGAGCGGTGTTGCCATATAGGCATCTTTTTCTTTTGAAGAGTCAGTGGATTGTTATGACTGAGGTCATGGGTCTTGTGTGCACGATGATCAAGGCAGTGTCGCCTGGGAAGGTGGAGATGGAATGGATGGTAAAGTGTTATTTTATAGCTAAGAAGTTGTCATTTGGGACTGACGGTTTCCCGGTAGAATGAGATATGGTATCCAATGGGTTGTGATTGTTTCTAGTGTTGGTACGCAGTAAGCAATTGGTGCTCTTATCTAATTGGTTTTGGTCACGGGTGTTGAGGAGCAGCATGTGTGAGGTTCTGGTCTTGAGAGTGTGCGACGGTCTGTTAGTGGTGAGGTTGCTTAGAGTTGAGGTCGTAGTCCCGTATGTGTTCCCAGTTGGTTCTTCTCCTTGTGCATAAGGAGTTCAGTTCATCTCAGGTCAAATTGGATGTTCGTGGTTGGACGGTTGGTGTGTAGCATGTGACAAGGTGTCGGGTGCATTCAGGTGCGAATCGTCAGCCTCTTGTGAGAGCGGGGTTTGTTACCCTTTCCATTTGTTCTAGTCTGGTAAGGACATTGTTTGTCGTGAGTCTTATTTTCCATTTAGGAGTTGTGCACGTCCGTGGGTGGACAAACTTGTGTGTGATTTGCTATATTGTTGAGTTCATTGGTAAGGGTTTGGTTGATTTGGTCGACTCACTATCACGGAGGGAGAGAAAGTCATCGGTTTTTAGTAGTGCATGTTTTGAGGGTGGTTTTGACTGCACGAGTTGCCGAATAGGGATTGTGTTTCCGGCGTCAGGTACTTTCGGTGATGGCTAAGGGTGTGTCATGAATTGTAAGCTTAAGGATGGTTAGGTGACGTGATGTGAGTCCTGTACTCGGATGTTTTTAGAGACGTTTGATTCGAGCAATGTCTTGAAGACAAGTGTCGACGTCACCTTAGAACTACGTGATTAAAGAAAGTGAATATGGGATTCCGTTGAGGAATAATGGGAATGATTGATTTTGATTTTGAGGTTTCAGGCATGAAACAGTCGTATTGTGTGTTTTGAAGAAGTAAGAATTGAACCGAATGATGTTATAAAGTCATCTACCTGGTATGAGTGCTATGAGATCATTAGAGAGTTGATTGTGACGTTTGGTGTTGTGTTATTACTAGCTTATTAGGGTTGTATGATTAAAGCATGATTGGGATTTTTAGAGTAAGTATGTGGCTGTTTAGATGTCGTGGTTATGTAGAACGATGGATTGATAGCGAGTGGATCTAATGGTTGTCTTGTGGACTATGTGAGAGTGTGTATGAGGTTTGGACTTGAGGACAGGAACGACATATGTGTTGAGACCGGATCGATGATGAGAATGGCCCGGCAAACCATTTTTCCCGAATCAGTCCCTTTTAGCACGATGTTGGGTCAAAGGTCAATGACTGTTTCAATTTGTCAGGGATAGTAAGAGCACGGTATTGCGCATTATGTCAGTGTGACAGTGTGGATTCGGATGATTTGTTTTGGGTGACGAAGTGTGTTAGGTAGTACCAAGTGTCTGGTATAGGGTTTGCGATTCGATCATTAATTATTGAAGATTTTGTTTTGAGGATTTGTGACCTGGGTACTGGATAGTTTATTTTATTGTTCTGGTGATTCATGATTATGTAGTTGTTAGGAAATTCATTATTTAGTCATCTTGATGATGATAAGTTTAGTGATTTCCGCTTGGTGTGGTTAGTAGTCATTGTATGGGTATGTAATGGTGTAATTAAGTGTTAGGTAGTGAGTGTTCGATCTAACAGAGATATGTAGATTAGAGTTGAGCTTGATTGTGAGATGGACAGGGTTCTTTGTTTAGGGTTTTGTGTATCCTTTTAGGGAGGAGTTGTGATTGGATGTTGTCATATTCGGTGGTTTAGTGACCGTTCTTCTTCCGGGCTTTGGAGTCTTGTGTAGTAGTGTAGAGTGGACCAATGTCCGTTTTGAGTTGGGTGTAACGCCTAGTTGGTCTCGTGTTCTAATGTTGTGAGTAATGAGTACCCTCATAGGGTGGTAAGCATTGTGTTTTATGGCAGTGGTGTGTGATTGCCTGGTGACGTCCGGTGTCAAAGGCAATAAGGTTAGTAAGCTCTTAGTTTTGCAGTTTTGTGGGGTGTTTCTTAGAAAGGCATGTGGCAGTGAGTTTTTTTTAAGGAGGGTTTTGAGGACGAAATCTTTTTAAGGAGGGTAGATTGTAATATTTCTTATTTTGATTTTTCTACTGGGCCCCACAAAGCACTAATTTATTACATTGTTATATCATCTTTTGGCTATCATTTTTCTCCCAAAAAAAAAAAATTTGTGACCAAGCTTTCTCTCACTACTAGAACTCTCTATCTTTCTATATCTACATCCTTAAGGCCTTGATTTCTCTTTCATTTTTGAGAGATATTTGGTGCCGTTTGCGGCTAAACGGAGAGCTCGGCGAGATCTTCAAGTTGATGTACGCAATTTAATCTTTGGCCAACCATAGAATTTTTGAAAATTGGGCTTAGAATTGGGGCTTTTTACATCCATTAAGGTAGGGGTGCGCTAATTCACAATTTCTTGAGTTCTATGTGAATTTTTCCTTCTTAATTTGACTATATGCATGTTTAATTCCAATTATTTTGACTATGTGGTTATGGTTGCTTATATACAAAGTGGTGGATATATGCTATGTGTTAAATGAGTTTGTAAGCTTAATTACCTTTTTGTAGTGAGGAAGCATACTTAGAAATGACAAGTTGTATATTTTGTGAATTCCAATTGCTATGAAACTTTGATGTTATAATTGTAGAAATAAATGTTTAGAAATTTTCTTTACAAGATGTGGTTATGATATATGGGTGAAATATATGGAAATTTGGTTGTTAAACTTAACATTTAGAATCATAAAGCATTCATGCATCCATTGGGAAAGAAAAGGGAAAAGTGTTTTTTTAGATAACAAATGAAATTTTTGGGGAAAGGTTTTTTTTGAAATGTGTTTGTGAAAACCCGGATACCTAGGGGGCGCCTAGTCATCTGTGGTGTAAGTGTAGTCTAGAGGGGAGTATGGTTGAGCTAACTAAGCTAGATGCAACGCCTTGGAAGTGCCTTGTGGTCGTGGATAGTTAGCCAATCCTCCTTTCGTGACGCCTTGGAGGTGTCTTGGGTCGGATTGCACTAACGGTTTGGAAGTTGAAACAGAAATGTTTCAAAAATGGGAAGCGACATGAGCATGGCATTGCACTTCATTAGCATATATGGTATATTTGTGGTTATATTTGACGTTGTGGTTATGGATTATATCTCCGGTATAGTATGATCACATTCTCTTGATTTTTATTCTATATGTGGATTCAGAGGGTCATAAGAGGTGGGTCTTAGACACCTCCTACTGAGTTTATGCTCACCACATTATTTTAACATTTTTTAGGACACGGACGGGAAGTGGCGGACGACGCTCCTCTACAGGAGTCGATGGGTTAGTAGACCATTTTGACATACTTTGTAGCTATAATCTCATTTTATTATTATTTATTTTTTTTTTATTATTATTTTATATAAACCCTAGGATGACAGGTATATTATGTATTGACATAGGATAGGATGGTAGTGTCCTTAGTTGACCTCGGTTCGGGTAAGGATCCGATTTACAATTCGGACCCTCGGGTTCGAGTCGTTACAAATTCCATGATCAATTGTACCTATCTCAGAATTCTTTTTCCAGCATCCCAATGACTTTACTTTGGTGTTGGCATGAACCTGCTTAGCATGCTAACTAAAAACATTAAATCTGGTCTATTGCAGTTAAGTACATAAGACTTCCTACAAGACCTCTTGAAACAGTAGCATTAAAATCTTCACTCCCATCATTTTTGCTTAATTTCAAACTTACTTTCATGGGTGTTGTACTTGGTGAGGCTCCCTCCATTTTGAACTTTGCAAGCAAATCTTTTGCATATTTCTTTTGTGAAATTATGATCTCTTATATCACTGTCTTACTTAACTTCGATTCTAAGGAAATAATGAAGAAGACCCATATCTGTCATCTCGAACTCATTCATCATCGATATTTTGAACTCATCACACATCTTCTTACAACTGCTGGTGAAAATTAAGTCATCAACATATAAGCAAACTATTAAAATATTTCCACTTTTGTCTTCCTTAGTGTAGAGAGCATGTTCATAAGGACATCTCTTGAACTCATTATTTATGAAAAAACTATCAATGCGATTGTACCAAGACCTTGGAGCTTGTTTAAAACCATATAAAGCCTTCTTTAAATGACATACCTTGCCTTCTTCACCTTTTTTCAAATAACCTGGTGGTTGCTCAATATAAACTTCTTCTTTAATGCAGCCATTTAAAAATGCTGATTTTACATTCATTTGATGTATTTTCTATCCTTTTTGAGCTTCAATTGCAAGAATTAATCGAACTATCTCCAATCGAGTCATCGGAGCAAAAATTTCTTCATAATCAATGCTATTCTTTTGTTTTTAGCCTTTCACAACAAGTCTTGCCTTGTACTTGTCCACTTCTCCCTTCTCATTTAGCTTTGTTTTGTAAACCCACTTCACACCAAGTGGTTTCTTGTCTTTTAAAAGCTTGGTCAATTCCCATGTCTTGTTCCTTTTGATTACATTAATTTCTTTGTCCATAGCTTTCTTCCATTTTTTTATCTTTTGCGGCTTCTTCAAAATTTATTGCATCAGTAAACATCACAAAATTTATTAAGTCATCTCCATCAATTCTTCTTGTTGTGTCATAAATTTGCTAGATACTTCTTGTTTTTGAAGGAGGAGATTCTTCATCACTTGATGATGATGAACTCGAGCTTGGAAAATCTGGTGTGCTTTTAACATGCTGAACATCTTGATCTTCTTCTATGTTTTCCATATCTACAACAATTGAATTCTTTTTCTTGAATGGTATTTTCCCATTTCCATACTTTTTTTCCGTTGAACTTCACATCTCGGCTAATGATTATCTTCTTTGAGGTAGGATTGTACAGCTTATATGCCTTCGAGCTTTCACTGTAGCCAACAAAAACACACTTTTCAAGTTTATCATCTAATTTACCTCTCGTCTCATTTAGAATATGGGAGTAAGCAATACTGCCAAAAATTCTTAGATAATTAACACTTGGCTTTAAACCACTCCAAGCTTCATAAGGAGTCATTCCTTGAACAGCTTTTGTTGTAGCTTGATTTAGTAAATATACCACACATGATACTACTTCACCCCAAAAAATCTTTGGCATCCCCTTTGCTATCAACATACTTTGAGCCAACTCCATAATGGTTCTGTTTTTCCTTTCAGCAACTCCATTTTGTTATGGAGTCATTTGAACAATTTTCTGATGTCGAATACCATGCTTGATCAAAAATTTCTTATAACTGATGTACTTACCACCTCGATTAGATCGTATGGTTTTGATCTTGTAGCCACTATCATTTTAGACAAGAGCTTTGAATGCTTTAAATCTTTCAAATGCTTCACTCTTTTCTTTCAGCAAAAAAATCCATGTTTTCCTACTATAATCATCTATAAACGTCAGAAAGTAACGTTTACCTCCCATTGACATGGTTTGCATTTGTCCATATAAATCTGTATGTACCAACTCAAGTGGCTTTGAAGCTCTTCACGCCTTCCTAATGGGAAAAAGGCTCTCGATGATGCTTTCCCAAAATGTACGCTTCACAAACTCCATCTTCTTTATTGATTCTTGGCAAACCTTTCACCATGTTCTTTTGACACATGTGGGATAATTAGTTGAAACTCACGTGCCCATATCTGTGATGCCATAGCTACGATTCTTCATTCATCACGGCACTAAAACTGACCATCTTCTTATACATAAGCTTCAATGGAAACATTCCATTTTATATCATTTGTACCTTTGTAATCAACCCACCTTTTTGTCGTTGACCACACAAACATCATTGTTGAAGCATACATCATTTTCCTTTTGCAGAATCTGTCCAGCACTCAAAAGATTGTATTTAAGACCTGGAGCATAATATACATCAGTAATCTTCTGCACTCCTATCTTACTTTTGACAAGAATATCGCCTTTTCCTCTAACGTAATGCCTTTTATTATCACCGGTTTTGACTTCACTTTGGATAGATTCATCCAAATTTGCGAAGGCATTTTTATCTCCAGTAACATTATTGCTACAACCACTGTAATACCCCAATATTTGAAAAGATTTATTAATTGGGATTAATTACTTTTATTTTATTTTTAAATAATTTGTTTGATTTAATTAGAATTCATTGCTTTTATTTTATTTTTAAATAATTTGTTTGATTTAATTAGAATTAGTTGTTTTTATTTTGCTTTTAAATGATTTGTTTATTTAATTGAGTGTTTAGATTAATTGTCTTATTTTAATTAGATTATATTTCGTGATTATATTTGTTGAATTGATATGGTGTTTTGTTTTGTGAAATGTTATGATTGAATTGGTTATTTGATTTGTGTGTACTTATACTTGTGTGAATTGTTTGTTAATTATTTGTAATAAATAGCTTTAATTTAATTATTTTAATTGTTAATTTTAATTAGATTGGGCTTAAGAGGAGTGGGACCAATGGATGTGGTCTCAGGCTTGAAGGTAGCCTTGTTAGGTTAATTAATAAGGGCCCATAGTTATAAAGATATTTAAATAATTATCTTTGTATAATTATATATGTGTGTGTGTGTGTGTGTGTGTATAAATATAATTAATTAATAATTATTATGAAAGGAAATATATATATATATATATATATATATATATATATTGATATATGTATATATGTTTATGATTTAATTAGTTAAGGATTTGTATAGAAGGAAATATACAAATATATATTATTTAATATATGTGTATATATATATTATTTAATAATTATTATTTCTTTTATTTGGTAGTCCTACTAGGAATAGCATTTGGATTTTAATGTGTTTAAATATACACGTAAGGTTTAGAGTTAAAAAGTTTTACACGTTTGAAAAATAAGATAGATAGAGAGAAAAGAAGAAGAGAAGGCTAACAAAGAGGAGGCCGGATCAGAGAAAGAGGACGCCAGAATTAGAAGAGACAATCGAGGCTTGAGATGTCGGTTTCCTTTCGAAACCTTCAGGTGAGTTTTTCTCTAACTTTTCTCTTAGAACTCATAAGGATTTCACCTTGAGTATCAATGTTTAGATTAATTTTATTTGCTTAAAAATTATGGTTAGATCAAAATAATTAAAAGTATAAATTATTATATTAATTTTTTAGATTATTGGATTTTAATTGATATATATATAGGTGTTGTATATATATTTTAAAATTAATCTATAGGTGGATCTGTGACCCAAGAGGGTTAATTAGGGTTACTTTATTTTTTGGAATTTTTATAGAATTTCTAGAATTTTTTTGTATTTTTCTGGATATGTTTTATATTTTTCCGATATTTTTCGGATTATATATATATATATATATATATATATATTAAGGATTATATATATATATATATATTTATTGTACATGAATTGGAGGTTGCTGTATATTGGCGCATTAGATAAGGGGTGAATAATCTAGTAATGTGCGACTATAGTATATAGGTGTGCATGTAGATCTGGGCTGCTGGTGCATTAAGATGATAACTGAAAAAGATCCGGTGTGATGCGGCGCATGCTATTATGGTATGCATGGAATCTAGGCCTTTGATGGGTCTTGATTAATGGGCAGTTGATCTTGTGAGGGTGTACACATATGAGCTCAGGTGAAAGGATTTGGTGTGGGTGTATACATGTGAGCTTAGGTGAGATAATTAGGTGTGGGTGTATACATGTGAGCTCAGGTAAGATAATTAGGTGTGGATACATACATGTAGTGTGGTGCATTCATGTGAGCTCAATGCTATAATCTGGTGTGGGCGAGCTTACAGGAGCTAAAAGACTTCTGCCAATTAAAACGCGCCAGCATACACATAGCTTGAATCTAGCGCGTGTAAGTGCATGGTAAGTGCGTAGGCGCGCATGGGAAATCCCTGTTGGCCTTATTTCAACACTTGCAATTGAAACGGTCATAACTTAGTCATCTTGAATCGAAATTGGGTCATTCTTGAGCTCAAGTTTAAGAATTTTTCATCCTCTTTCCAATTATACTAATTTCATTATCAGATTCTCATCCTAATAGAAGATATTTATGTTTTAGTAAGACGGTGTCGGAAAATTATTTATCGAGATGGAGTATTTATGGGAAACTAATTCTAACGATATTTAGTAGCATTTAAATTGCATAAATATAATTAAATTACTATATTATTATGGAAGGAAGTAAATATATATATATAATTATTTATATATATGTATATATGGTTTAATTATTTAGGATAAGTATGGAGGGATGTGTGTGTATATATATATATATATATTGATATATATGTATATATATGATTTAAATAATCAAAGATTATAATAGATTGTATTATACATATTTATATATTATATATATGTGTATGTATATATATATCATTTAAGATGATTAATATTAATTATTCTTATTTGGTATATCTAGATAGGTTGGTCATTAAAGAAATGTTATGCTTATGAAATGCATGAGATGTCTATATATGATTTAGTTCATCATTAAGTTTAAGGTTGGTACATGGTTAAATTATAGGTATGGAGAGTTACCAAAGGCTTAAATATATGGCCTAAATATTTGTATGAATAAAACACAAAAATAGGAAGCATGGATGAGTTGCTAATTAAAAATATAAATATATATACTTAAGGAGGTATGGTTGAGTTGCCAATATATAAATAAATATATTTATAATGGCATAATTTATTTGGCAAAGCATAAGTTAATGGCTATGCGTATTAGATGTTTAAATTACATCTATGGTTATTGTATGTATAGGTTGGATTAAGATTAGATCTTCTTAAATTAGAATAATCTTAAACTTACAAGTTAGTGTATTATTTTATATATATTAATAAAATAATATTGGTGGAGACATGGATGATTTGTCAAAGTCTATCTATTGGCTGTGTGATTTACATAATTAAAATTATTATTAGGTATTGGATTAAATGGAATATTCCTTTAAATATAGTTTATTGTTTAAATGATTAATTAACTGTCTAGGATGTGATTGAGGTTAGGAAATTTTTCTTTAAAAGAAATGGTGGATTGGTTTAGGTATGATTATTATTTAATCATTGATAATGGTTTTGAAAATTAATGAACCTAGTAATAGATGTGACTATTTTATTTATATATAATTATTTATATATATGTGTATCCTTGTTTATTAAAGATAAAAACTTTACTAGGTTTGATTTTGATCAGAGATAATCTATTTATTAGTTTTTAGAGGTCTGGCAGAGAGAACTTGCTTGTAGGTTTGACCCACTTATTTTTATCTTTCAGGTTATTAGAGGTTCAAGTTTCAAGGTTGAGAATCCGCAGCTGGAGGACTTATCCATTCTTTTAGTTTATTTCAAAGTAGGATGATAGACTTAGTTTTATAGTTGATTGGATTATTGGATAATGTTTTAAGGGGTCCTTGAGTTATAGGATTCCCAAGTTGTAATTGTTGTAGAATTATTAATTAATGAAATATTTATTTATTAGTTTTCTTCAGCGGTTTATTTATTCTTTATTATTCATCTTTGTATTATGTGCTTGTTTAAATACTTTAATTGTTTTGATGTCCCTTAATTTTGTGCGCAGATTTGATCAACCCGTGTACTGAAATTAGGGTGTATTACAACCACTATCGATATACCATATATTTTCTGAAACTTCTTCTTGTGTATTGCAAGCCAACATGAAAACTCCTTCTTTTTCTTCCTTCTTGTGTATGAATGTCGAACTATTGCTTGCTTCATTATCATTCTTTTTGAATCAACAATTTGCTTGAAAATGCCCCAATTTTTCACAATTAAAACACTAGAGATGATAGCATTCCTCTACCTTGTCCTCTACCTCGGCCTCGGCCTCGACCTCAACCTCTATTCATTCCTCTTCGTCTTCCTTTATTAGGAGGAAAATTAGCATTTTTCTTAGAATCAAAAATTTTTTTCTTCACTATTTCTTCCTCTTCCTTAGCCACCTCAATCCCTTCTTGTTCTTTTCGAACCTTTTCTAAAAGAGGTTTGAGCATGAAATGCTTGTTCTAGAGGCGTTAAATCAAAATTCTTTAATCGAAGTTTATGAGATTGGAGTAATTCCATCAAGCAATTTACTGACAAAGTCGACAAATCTTTTGACTCTTTAATTGCTACAACGATGTTTTCGAATTTTCTTGGCATACTTCGGAGGATTTTTTCAATAATTCTTTGATCTTGAATACCTTCTTCATTCACCTTCAATTGGTTAGTGATCGAAAGAATACGATTAAAGTATTCTTCTACACTTTCAGAATCTCTCATCTTAATTATATCAAATTCAATTCGAAGAGCTTGCAATCTCACCACTTTAACTTTATCTTCACCCTTATAAGTGGCCTGTAACGTATCCCACACTTGCTTTGCTGTAATGGCTGCTGAGATTCTTTAAAAAATTACTTCATCAATTGCTTGATAAATGAAGAACAACGTCTTCTTGTCCTTCTTTTGATTCCCCTTCAACTCATTGAGTTGTGCTTGACTCAGCCCCGCTCGATTATCCAGTTCTACAAAACCGTTTTCGACAATTTCCCATAAATGTTAGGATCCATACAACACCTTTATTTGTATACTCCACTAATTGTAATTCTTCCCACTAAACTTGGGAAGTTGGGGTTGCAACATGTTGTTAGACGCCATTTTCTTTATCGATCTTGTAAAAGGCTCTGATACCACTTTGTTGGAGTTGGTGGGCTAGTGAACACAAATGGGATACACTCACATAGATTCAACTGAAGTAGTAAATACACAATTCAGAAATTAGGTTTTCGCCTCCTTTTTTTTTTTTTTTTTTTTCCTCGACACAATTGAACTAAAAGAGCCGTTAACAGCACCTTAAAGGCCTTTTTGTGCAAAGAAAGTTAAAAAATAAAATAAAATAAAATAAAATAAAAAATAAAATAAAAAAAACGAAGAAATTCAAATTTTCTATTTTATTTTATTTTTACTTTTTCTGCACTTATTCTACTATTATAGCCGTTAAGGTGCTGCTTGGCTTACACAAACAGTGCCTTAACGGCTATATTGGCCCAAAAATTAATCAAACATTTTTTTATGAAAAAGTTTATTTTTTTAATTATTATTGTTATTTTGCCTTTCTTTTCTCCTCTATAAATACATTAATCCTTACCATTATTCACTTCACATCCAACCCATCATATCTCTTTCAACCTACAACTACAAACACCAAGTCTTTTTCTCTATCTATATTTTCAATACTCAAGTTGAATTCCATGGATCCTCCACCACCAAATTTCAACTACAACTCTCAATTCAACTAAAAAAAAGATGATTTTGATCCTGTCGTGACCCTGGATTTTTCAACTCAGTGTCTAGTGATGAACCGAAGATTGACCCGATAATGGATCCAGATGCGGAAGCAAAAGAAACAAGACACTAGTCTCTCAAGGTATAACACAACCCTAAGAACCTAAGATGACCTTCTATGAAGTCATGGAACCCAAATGAATAACCGGAAGCGAAAACTAGAATGAAAAGGTCACTTGGTACCCTATGGCACCAATGACAACCAAAGGAGCAAATCTAGTTCAAACTAGACCATGTACACCATTAAATGGCTGAAGCAAGATCAACAAGGTCAAGTGGGAACGAACAAAACAAGGTTAAGCTGTCTAGGCAACAAACCAAACAAAACCCACAAGGCAGCCCCATTTCGATGGACCGAAATAGAGCTTCGGTTTGCCAAAATGAGCCAGGAATAGAAGGGGAATGAGCTTTCATTTCGGTCGACCGAAATGACAAACCGGTCGACCGGTTTGAGGCTCGAAGTGAAAAATGGCTACTGCAATTGACAAAACACTATTCAAATAAAATTGAACAAAGAATCGGTCGACCGAAACAAGCCACCGGTTGACCGAAATAGGTCAAGACGATGAAAAAGCCTACTGGAATACATGATTTTACTGTTTAATTGAATTGAACCAAGAACCAGTCGACCGAAATAAGCCATCGGTCGACTGAAATAGGCCGAAAAACTAAAAATCAGGCCTGCTATGCACTACGGCTGAAATGAATTCCTAAGTTTCATTTGAATCACCTATGGCATGATCAATTTACATTATATGCTAATGTGTGATGATCTAAACATACACGTAAGTGTAATATGGTATTTTAGACATGCTACAATGGCCCATGGTCTTATTACAATTCATTTACAAAATTTGACATGCCAAGCCCCTAAGGTTGATAAAAATGCATTTCAGAGGCAAGGTTTGAAATTTACATACATACTCTTGAACTTTAAGGTTTATGGCTATTGGCCTTATGTCATACATATCAATTACGTCACAAAAGGTATACTTGTGTACACTTTACACATTTAGAACAAAATTACAAGTTTTGTCATACAAAGCTACGAATAGGATTTCATACCAACATTTTCATGAAAATGATGCTTCAAGTCTATGAAACTTCCATGGCGTAGTGTGCATCCCAAATCAAGGTCCCTGTACCTGAAAAATGTCCCCACTACGTGGGTGAGTAACATAAAACTACTCGTAGGAGATGAGCATGTGTCGACCTAGCATTTTATAATTATATCACCCTAAGGTGAAACATGTTAAAGGGGCTCATGCCACCTAATGTTTATGTCAAAGTGAGACTCAGGGATCATCCTAAGCTATTCACGGAATTGAAATGAACAACGTCATATAAGTATACATGCTCAAGTACACTAAGTCATGTTAAACAAGTTATGCATTGTCTAAGCATGCATATACAAATATACAATTAATATGGAAAACTCATGAATCAAGTATACAGGCACAAGTATATTAAGCTAAATGAATTATGTATAAGACAAGCATACACGACATAAGTATACATAATGAAGTTCGATTGCACAAACCAAACATACAATGCATAGGTATACCAATTACGGTTTAGATACACAACCAAGGATACAAGTAAAAATATGGTAAATGAGATGTAAATACACAAAACAAGTATACAGTTTTAAGTATACTAAATAAGATCTAAATACAAGAAGCAAGTATACAAGAAGCAAGTATAGCCCGTAAGGTACCACCTAGTGCGCACGCGTATAAGTTATTCCGAGTACTTATGACCCACAAGGTACTACCTACTGCGCACTTCATATGACTTAGGAAACTCACGAATCCGTACTAGGGCCAGATCCTAGCCATCACATGAATATGATCCTTGCAAGCCTCCAAAAACAATAAGTTCAAAACTTATGCAAAATCAATAAGTTAAACTAAACTTATACATTTCAAATAATGTCTAGGAATCAATTTACATGCACAAGTAAGGTTGAATCTACACAAACCATGTCCTAAAATTCAAGTCTAGATAGCATATGATGTGTCAAGTATTCATTATGCAATTTATACACAAAGCAAGAATATTTTACAACAATTGAACCACATTACCATCCTAAGCCATGAGTACTAAATAAGCTACAATTTAGTAACAAGCTCTCAAGGTAAGCAATTGCAATATTCTAACAAGCTATATACCTACACAAGATATATTTAAACGAGCTATTCAAGACAATGATATCACCTATCATGTTGAGTCAAATTACCATCTTTAGAGGCTACAAGTACTAATTCTACAACAAGTTAGTAGCATGCTCACAAGGTAATTAAATGGACTACATTTTAAGGAATTATCAACCTATTACATCCAATATCAATTTAAGTGACTAACACACTTAAAACAAAATTAATTAAGCTAATTAATTAATTTTTCTCTAGATTTTCAAACATATCCAAATATCCTCAATTTAACATATGTTAAAGAACTCACCAAGGCCTACTTTAGTATCACATTACAAGTTGATTTCATGCTCGATACAACTATGTGAATTAATCTTTTACAAAAGATAAATATTAAATAAGTTTTGCAATTCTTATTCAAATGTCCAAAATTTAATACATGTTACACAACTCACCAAGGCCTAGTTTCCTAGCAAACCACAATTTAATTCTAAACTATATACCATCATTAGAATTAAATCCTAAACAAAGAAAATAAATAAATAACATTCTAAAAAAACTTGAACAAGGCATGCTCACAAGTTGTATATGCTTATAAAACAATCAATATAACAATAATATAAACCTAAGACATCCCCTACCTCAATTTGAGATGAAAATCTCAAAACCACCAAAATGAAACCGCTATGAACCCAATGAAACTCCTAGGTTTTGTCGAGGAAAACACGATCTACATGAACCCCCAAGAAGCCCCATCAAAATCACAACTTGACTTCAAACCCGAACTCAAGAAATGGCCAAAACAAGATTTCAATTGGTGGAATCGAAGGCCTCGCCAAGGCGAACATGAAACACTAAGGCACGACAACATTTCACTCGAGGGAAGTGGTCGGAAAAAGAAGAAGAAGGGTGGCCGCCCCTTGGCAGCCATGGCTACCGGCCAAGAGAGAGGAGAAAGAGAAGAAAATTTGATATTTTCTCTTTAAGTCCCCTATTTATAGAAAATCTCAAAAAGTCCCCTGAAAGGGCCCCGTCGGGTCCAGAAAAGTGGATTTTGGGCAAATGCACTCAAATGACAAAACTCTATGAACGAAAAAGATTCAAAATGAGAAAATATGAACAATAGAAGAAACAACGTCAAAAACTGATTCCCAAACAGAGAGATATGCCCCAAACAAGTTTGGCGGCAACCGGGTCCAGAAACCTTAAAACTGGAGAAAAATGACAAGAAGGAAATTCTATGAGTAGACTCAAAAAAATATGAAAATGAATCATGTATAAGGATCCAGGCTTAGCATAAGGTATTTTGCAATAACTTTCGTTAATTGCACAATGGCCCCTATAAAAAGGGTTAACTGCGAAACTGCCCCAGAATGAAAATATCTTCCCAAAAGATATTTTCTTAGATACCCCTAAAATAAAATATCTTCAAAAGATATTTACAAAAAATACCCCAAGAAAAGAAAAAGATTCTGAAAAACTATACATCCATGCCTTTGTAGACATCGGGAGCAACCAAAGTATTTTTCTGCAAAAATAAAGATACATATTTTGTGGAAACCACTTAGAATGAAGATACGTGAAGTCAAAAACCAACTCTGAACTCAAAAAGTGAGGTTATGCCAACCAAGTGACAAATGGGGAAAAGACAAAATAGGGAAAAGGACAAAATAGGGAAAAAGACGAAAAGTAAATAGTGTTGAAAAACGAAAAATGTGGAAATGACTCGGTCCTTAAAGGAAGTTGTCAATCCAAAGGAAAGAGTCTCAGAAATCATTTCCGAGCACTCAAGATGACACTAAGCGACGAGAAACTGAACTCAGAAAAGAAATTTCAATGAAAAAAATTCATCCGTGAAATTCTAAGGAAAAAGAAAAGAAAGGAAATGACCGGGTCATTACAAACTACCATCCTTAAAGAGATTTCGTCCTCGAAATCAGGAACACTCCCAAAGGAACTGAAGAAAGACCGTACATAAGGCCACACCAAGGAATAAATCATAAAGTACCCAAGGACAACTCCAAAGGTCTCAAGATCAACGAAACACGAAATCACGAACCGTGGGACACCTTTCCAACGAATTGAGAGTGCTTTCATAGGCATCTTTCCCTTCTCTATTGCATTAAGAGTGCTTGTTATTTGCCCTACTTGGGTTTTTAGCTTCGCAATAGATTGAGAGTGGGAATGAAGCAATTGTGTGTTTGCCTCAAGAGTGCCCAAAGCATTCAAAACTTTTTCTTTAAAGGCGGGACTTCTAGCGTTTCCTTAGGAATAAGATTGGTTGGGAAAATGAGAGTTAGCAAATTGATTCCCTTATGATTGATAAGGTCTATAACCTTGGGATCCTTGGTTTTGAAGTAGAGGTGGAATGTACTTCCCTTGAAAACCGCCTTGGGAAGGGTTTGAGCCCTCTCCTTGGTTTTTCCAAGAGAAATTCGGAAGATTTCTCTAACCTGGATTATAATGAGTACCATAAGGATTGTTCCCTTGATTCACAAAAGCTGCATTGACTTGTTCATTAGGTTCATTTTGCACTTGTCCGTGAGGACAATGAGAAGTAGAATGAAGAACACTAGAACAAGTCATACATGTTTCATTTGATGCACGATGAGAATGGTTAGGGAAGGAAGATACTTGGTTCGTTGAGTTTTGGTTAATCAAAAATTGATCAAACCTTTGAGATAAAGACTTCATTTTGGCGGCTATTTCATTTGAATGGTCGACTTGATGTAAGCTAACACTATTCCTACCTTGTGAATTTCTACCATTCTTGGATGATAATGTTCTATGTAAAGAATTTTCACTCATGCTCTCATAAAGAAGCCACATGCCATCCTCATGCCTATCAATGTATGAGCCATCCATGGAAGCACCAACCATGCCTTTGTAATTGTCCGATAAGCCCTCAAAGAAATATTGAACTAATTGCCATTTCGGTATGTCATGATGTGGACATTTCCTAAGCAATTCATTAAAGCGTTCCCATGCCTCATGAAACGTTTCTCCATCCCCATGTGAAAATTCCCGAATTGAGGTTCTCATGGCATTGGTCTTAGAAACTGGATAGTACTTCTTCAAGAACTCTTGTTGCATTTCTGTCCAAGAAGTGATTGAAAAAGGCCTAAGATTGTTAAACCAATACTTTGCCTTGTCTTTTAAGGTGAATGGAAAAAGTTTGAGTCTTAAGACCTCTTTTGGCATGTCCGTATATTTTACGGTGGAACATACTTCTAGGAACTTATCCAAATGCTTGTAAGGTTCTTCACTTGGAAGTCCATGATAGTTAGGAAGCATTTGAATGGTTTGTGGCTTAATTTCATAGTGATGTGCTCTAAATGGTGGCAAATGAATGCATGTAGGTGATCTCTTAAAGTAAGTGGAGGATTAGCAATTTGAGGTGCAACATGGGCACCTTGATTTTGATTTCCTTGAATGATGGGAGGTTGTGGAGAATACATTGGCCTTGTTGTTGTTGTGGTTGGTGGATGAATGGCCTAGGCATGTGTAATGGTGCTTGCATGTTCTTATGATACATATTTGGATGGAGGATACCTTGTTGGTCTATGTGACCAAGGTCATATACATGCTCTTCATTATGGCCTTCCATTGATGTAATGGATTAGGTAGAACTAAAACTTCCTCTTCCCTTAGGATTTCTAACTACGAATTCAAGATGCAAATCAAGAGGGACAAGAGTTGGTCTTAGTGATCTATGACCATGCATGCACAATGTAAAAACACATAAACACAATGAATGAACAAACACTTCGACTTCACAACAATTCAATGAAACTTCCTCCACAAACACTTAACCCATACTCCTATGCTTTAACAACAATGATGCAAAGAACAATTAAGAATGCCTCCATGCGGGCTCACGATTTATCTAAGAATTTAAAAATAAGCCTCCACGCGAGCCGATGATTTAACTAAGGGATTGGGTAAAGAAAGTCTCACAAAGGTCCTTTAGCACTTCAACTCCAAATTTATAGCTTAGCTTAGCAAATTTTTTTAAATTTTTTTTAGCATTTTTCCTTTCTTGCTTAGCTCCTTTGCTATGCTCCTTGTTAAAGATGAACAAACACAATAATTAATCAAAAGAAAAATAAAAACAAAGTAAAGACACGATCAAAAGAGTACTAATTCCTAATTGACTCCACAAATACAACGTTGCCTAATCTCTGGCAATGGCGCGAAAAACTGATGAAGCGTCACTACACCATAAGCTTAAGAGTGTGTATTAAGGCGAGGGCCAAGTTTTACGTTTATAAAAGCCACTACTACCTTCACTAAAAATATAGTTAGGGTGAGTAGGGATCGTCCCAAAGGATTGGAGTCGAATTTGGTTGTGGAATCATTATTAGGGTTAGTAGGTCGAGTGATCAAACAAATAGTTGGTTGGTTGATTAAACTAGAGAGAAAATTAAACTAAATAATTGAATGCAATAAAGAGTAAGTAAGAGAGAGAAATCTTGGGGTTTAGAGGTCACCACCAAACAATACTTTTCTACACCCTTAACAAGTGACTAATGAGGGAAATGTGTGTTGCAATATTGATGTGTGTGTATGTTTGGTTGATTCAATTAGCAAGGGTGACCAATTAAGTATATATTGTCTAAGCAACATGTGAAAAGCACAATATATCTAACAATTAAGTATATATTGTTTAAATAGCATGTGAAAAGCACAATATATCTAGCAAGTCATTAATCCTTTCATTAAGCTCACAAGCCAAATACACCACAAGGTTAGAGACATATGCTACTTGCATTCAAAAGTATGGAACATCAAACAACAAGCATGGATTGTCCTCCTATCTAACAACTATGCTACCACTACACTACAATTAAGCTAATGACATGAAATTAAACTAATTAAGCTAAGGGAGAGGCACAATCCATCAAGAAATGAGCATGAACCATCAAGAAAATTACAAGAGCATTCGATTAAGCACAATGTTTTGACAATCTCTAGATCTATGGCATTAATACACATAGACATGCATCAATAACACAAGAAATAGAGACAAACATATGAAAATCTATTCTAGCATACATAGACATATGGATAGAATAAAATAATCAATTGGAAGCATTAAACCACATAAATCATTGCATAAACAAGATCTATATATATAAAAGTGCCAAAACATGTATTACAACACTTATCCCTCAATAATACACAAAATCAAGATGTAGAAAGCATGCTTGGGGCTAACTCTAGCCCCAAGAGGATGTTTAGCCACTCATGGTAGTGCTTCTCCAACCCTCAAGGGCTAACTCCATGGTAGAGATTTGTTATTTGGTTAATGAAGAGTCTCTAATGGTGTCTCTAGCCTCCTCATCCTCTAAGCTTCCTCTCCAAGAGTTCTACAAGATATGATGTGATATGATGTAAAAGGTAATCCTTATCCTTATATAGGTAGGTCAAATGACACCCAAAATAAGCTAGGGTCGTACAGCAAATATTCCCCAATGATTGGATTAAGGACAACTTTTTATGAGCTAGAAATTTAACTTTTTCGCACTGAAGGAAGTTTGATCGATCGAACCTTGGACTTGGATCGATCGAACAAGGCTGAGATCTATCAAACTGAAGTTGGATCGATCCTCAATGGCAGCGCTTTTTGGATACAAACAAATCTGAGATATTTCGAAGATATTTTTGGGGAAAGGACAAAAGTGGTTGGTAGGGTGGTACAAATAGATAAGATAAATCATTTGGATAAGGACAAAGTAGTTCAATCGATCGAAAAATGATGTTGGATCGATCGAACTTTTGAGATCTCTGAAAATGTCATCATGGCTCTGATCCATCTTGAAGTGCTGAGATCGATCATGTTGGATCGATCGAACCTTGATCTGAGATCAATCGAAGATGTTGAATTCCATTTTTTTCTTCCTTTTGCTTCCACTTGGCTCCTTTATTTGATTCATCCCAGAATTGCTTCATTTCTACTTTTATTTGGCTGAGTTAGCTTATTTTCAGGATAAGTGCCTGAAAATGGAAATAATACGAAATCAATCTAAGACGGTAAAGTAAGATAGATAAGGGTACTAGAATGCCTAAGCTTAAGGGTTTAAATACGCACTTTTTAGTGTTCATTAAAAATAAACAACGTTTAAACATACTAGGTACAAGTATACTAAACATAACTGAAAATTTACGCACCAAACAACTAAACACATAGTATATAAGGGCAATCAAATATGCTACCTATCACATAGGGGTCAAGCATCAGAGACACGCTACACATCACCTATGATGCTAGCATAACAAACAGATATAGTAAATGCAAAACATATCATATATATCATTACATAACTATCAAATAGTCACATCTCCCAACACGTTTCTAAGGCATGCTCAAAGCAACAAGGCATATAAACATGTAGGGATGACTATGCAAATAACAATCCCATAAAATCAGAAGCAAGAAGGGATGAAATGCCTCTCAAAAGGATGAACTCACCAAAAAGAAATCTTAAAAAAACCCGGATGAGTCCAATCCCTTAACTCGAAGAAATGAATCATCTCCTAGAATGAACACTAAGGTCCCTCAAACAAGGAGTCCAAAAGTCTTTCCCAAGACTGGCTCAAACACAAGGTGGAATCCTAATGCCACACAAAACAAACAACGATGTAATGGATAGGTCCAACTCTAACCATCAAGAGACACCAACAATAGAACTCAACTCAAGACACCAATGAGTTCGATAGGAACTCTACAGGATCCTATTGGAACCCTAAACATAACCCCAAGACTCCAATGACGAGGGAGAGTAATTAATTGCACCAATGCAATTAATTACACAAAAACACTCACACCCCAACCTAAGCTCGTAAGAGCTGTTCAAGGCAAGACAAAAAGAATTCCAGGTCAACATACTTATCAAATCCCTAACCATCACTTTAAGAAGAAAGACACGAGAACCCTGCCGTTGAGGCTCAAGGAAACAAACCTCCAAATCCCCAAGGAAGGACTCGAGTCAATCTGACTCATCATCTCGTGACACTAGAAACAAGACCCCATTGACATCACCATATCAAGGTCACCATGTAACCCCAAGAGATGATGCCCTAGCATCAATCTCAACCAACCAAGTTGGGACAACCCGCAATGCCTAAACAAGACATAAAAATAATCAGTTACTAAGCAACATAGCAACAAGTTATATACTTAAACAAGTAATAAGGAATCACATAAGGCATGTCAATTTATGCATCATACGATCATGCTAAGAATAACAAGCACATACAATACGCTAAGGCAAATAAGCATAATCCACATGCTAAGCAGACAAACATAAATCAACATGCTGAAATAGACAAGCATATACAATGTACCCAGACAAACAAACACATACAACATGCTAAGACCTATAAGTATATACAATGTACTTAGATAGACTACCACATACAATATACTAGAGCAACAACCATGTGTATCATTCTGAGCCAGTTAAAGTAAACTTCTAAACATACATCCACATGAGCATGTAAACATGTGATTACATTCAACATATTATCAAGAAGCAAATAAAAACATAGAGCATGGCAACACAAGCATGATATGCACCCAAGACCCGTCGTCCTAAGGTTTTCAAACCTAAGAGCTCTGATACCAGTTGTTGTGACCCTAGATTTTTCAACCCAGTGTCCAGTGATGAACCAAAGATTGACCCGATAACGGATCCAGATGCGGAAGCAAAAGAAACAAAACAATGGTCTCTTAAGGTATAACACACCGCTAAAACCCTAAGATGACCTTACTTGAAGTCACGGAACCCAAAGAAATAACCAGAAGTGAAAGCAGAATGAAAAGGTCACTTGGTACCCTATGGCACCAATGACAACCAAATGAGCAAGATATAGTTTAAACTAAACCATATACGCCATTAAATGGCTCAAGCAAGATCAACAAGGTCAAGTGGGAACGAACGAAACAAGGTTAAGCTATTTAGGCAACAAACCTAACAAAACCCACAAGGCAGCCCCATTTCGGTCAACCGAAATGGAGCTTTGGTCTACTGAAATGAGCTAGGAATAGAAGGGGAATGAGCCTTCATTTCGGCCGACCGAAATGACAAACCGGTCGACCGGTTTGAGGCTCGAAGTGAAAAATGGCTACTGCAATTGACAAAACACTGTTGAAATCAAAGTGAACAAAGAATCAGTAGACCGAAACAAGCCACCGGTCGACCGAAATAGGTCAAGATGATGAAAAAGCCTACTGGAATACATGATTTTACTGTTCAAATGAATTGAACCAAGCACCAGTTGACCGAAATAAGCCATCAGTCAACCGAAACAGGTCGAAAAACTAAAAATCAGACCTGCTATGCACCAAGGCTGAAATGAATTCCTAAGTTTCATTTGAATCCCCCATGGTATGATCAATTTACATTATATGCTAATGTGTGATGATCTGAACATACACGCAAGTGTAATATGGTATTTTAGACATGCTACAATGGCCCATGGACTTATTACAATTCATTTACAAAATTTGACATGCCAAGTCCCTAAGGTTGATAAAAATGCATTTCAATGGCAAGGTTTCAAATTTACATACATACTCTTGAACTTTAAGGTTTATGGCCCTTGGCCTCATGTCATACATATCAATTACATCACAAAAGGTGTACTTATGTACACTTTACACATTTAGAACAAAATTATAAGTTTTGTCAAACAAAGATACGAATAGGATTTCATGCCAACATTTTCATGAAAAAGATGCTTCAAGTCTACGAAACTTCTATGGCGTAGTGTGTATCCCAAATCAAGGTCCCTGTACCTGAAAAATGTCCCCACTACGTGGGTGAGTAACATAAAACTACTCGTAGGAGATGAGCATGCATCGACCTAGCATTTTACAACTATATCACCCTAAGGTGAAACATGTTAAAGGGGCTCATGCCACCTAACGCCTATGTCAAAGTGAGACTAAGGGATCATCCTAAGCTACTCATGTAATTGAAATGAACAACGTCATACAAGTATACATGCTCAAGTACACTAAGTCATGTTAAACAAGTTATGTATTGTCTAAGCATGCATATAAAAATATACAATTAGCATGGAAAACTCATGAATCAAGTATACAGGCACAAGTATATTAAGCTAAATGAATTACGCATAAGACAAGCATACACAACACAAGTATACGTAATGAAGTCCGATTGCACAAACCAAACAAATAATGCGTAGGTATACTAATTAGGGTTTAGATACACAACCAAGGATACAAGTTCAAATATGGTAAATGAGATCTAAATACACAAAACAAGTATACAGTTTCAAGTATACTAAATAAGATCTATGTAACGACCCGGTCATTTGCCTTCCTTTCCTTTTTCCTGAAATTTTACAAATGAATTTTTTTCATTTAATTTTCCTTTCTGATTCTGTTTCGTGTCGCTTAGTGTCATCTCGAGGGCTCAAAATTGGTTTCTGAGACTCTTTCATATGAATTGACAACTTCATTTGAGGACCGAGTCATTTTCGCATTTTTCGTTTTTAGACACTATGTGCTATTTCATCTTTTCCCTATTCTGTCATTTTCCCTATTTCGTCTTATCTCCATTTGTCAGTTTTTGGCACAACCTCACTTCTCATGCTCGGAGTTGGTTTTTGACTTCACGTGCCTTCATCTTGAGTGGTTTTCTCGAAATACGTATCTTTACTTTTGTAAGAAAGTACTTTGGTTGCTCCCGATGTCATGGGGGCATAGATGCACAATTCTTCAGAATCTTTTTCATTTCTTGGGGTGTTTTTCATAACTAAGAAAATATCTTTTGGAAGATATTTTCATTCTGGGGCAGTTTCGCAGTTAACCCTTTTTATAGGGGTCATTGTTCAATTAACGAAAGTTATTGCAAAATGTCTCGTCTGGAGCCTGGATCCTCGTACGGGATTCATTTTCACATTTCGTCGAGTCGTGGACTCTTAGAATTCCATTCTGGTCATTTTTCTCTAGTTTCAGAGTTTCTGGACCCGATTGCCGCCGAACTTGCTCGGGGCATAACTTTCTTCTCGAAACTTGGTTTTTGACGCCATTTCTTCTGTTGTTCATATTTTCTCATTTTAAATCTTTTTCGTTCATAGAGTATTTCCATTTGAGCGCGTTTGCTCAAAATCCATTTTCCCGGACCCGGCGGGGCCCTTCCGGGGAACTTTTTTAGATTTCTATAAAAGGGGGATGAGATATTTCATTTTTTATCTTCCTCACTCTCCATGCATGACCTGAAGCAGCCATGGATGTCCATGGAGCTGCCACCGTCTCTCTCCTCCTTTGATTTACTTTTGCTAAGTGAAAAGTCTTCGGCTTTTATGTTTTTTGTTTCCCTCAATGTGTTCGATCATTCCCCCTTATTAGAATTCATTTCTGACCATTTCTTGAATTTGGGTTTGAGGTCAAGTTGTGATTTTCATGGGGCTTCCTTCGGCTTCATGTAGATCGTGTTGTCCCCGACAAAACTCTTCGGTTTCGGCGAATTCGGGACATTTTCAGTGGGGATTTGAGATTTCATCTCAAATCGAGGTAGAAGATGTTCTAGGTTTAAATTCTTGTTATATAGCATGCTTGTGATGCTTATACTACTTGTTTGCATGATTAAATAAAAAATCTAGAAATTTTATTATTTATTTTTCTTGTACGGGATATAATTTTCCCGGTTGCTCGTGACTTGGTTTAAACATATAGCACGATATTATATTGCCCCATGATATGCTCATTATCGTGTATTAAAATTAGAGCATTTAAATAAGTACTAAAGCTTTTATTTAATATTTATCTTAGGTGAAAGATTAATTCACATGGCCTTAACTAGCTTGAAATCAATATGTGTTAGACCCTAGCATGCTCTTCAACATTGATTAAATTGAGAGAAATCAGAATTGTTTTGAAAAATTAGTAATTATTAATTAACTTGATTAAGTAATTTGCCCCGAGTGCATTATTCACTCCATTTCAATTCTGACTTGATATTCTTGATCAACATGCCATATAGCTTCACATATATTTGATTTAGAATATTCGGTGAGGTTTTGAATCCTTTCATTTAATTAATTTCTTTGTTTAAGATTTAATCCTCATGGCGATATACAACTTGGAATTGATTTGTGGCATGCTAGAAAATTAGGCTTTGGTATGGTTGTTCACGTATATTAAATTGGGATTAATTGCATGAGAATTGAAACTTTTATTTTATATTTAACTTTAGTGAAAGTTTAATTCACATGGTCGTAAATTGAATGAAATAAACTTGTAATGTGATATTACATTAGTCCTTGGCATATTCTCTAAGATATATTAAATTGAGAGCATTTGGTTAAGTTTGAAAATTCAGGGATTTTAATTAAAAGAATTAATTAAAATCTTAATGGTCCCCTTAGCTTAATTAAGTTTTTAACTTGATAATTGTATTGATTATGACTTATTTACTAGCATATATTAATTTGAGACTATTAGAAGTTGTTTTAGAACTTTGGGATTTAAATTAACATGATTTAATTAAAGTTTTACTTTGTTGTTCCAACAACCTAATTGAGTTTTAGAATGGATATAGGTGATGACCATGCCATGTCCTTTAACATGTATTAAATTGAGGTTATTTGGAATTGAATCGGAATCTAGAGAATTTAATTGTGTTTATCTATTTAAATTCTATCAATTTGTTCCATGATCTAGTTGTGTTTTAAAAGTGGTTTCTATATTCAAATCATGGACTTGGACTTGTTGTATATTCATTTGGTTATGTTTTGAGCATTGGATAACATAGTTGATATGTTTATACTCATGAGAATATGTTTTCTTTATTGAATATATTGTTGCCTTGTATAATGATTTGCACACTTCATATTTAACATCTTTTATGCATAGCGTGTAACGAATCGCATAGTGAAGATTCGACATCCATCATATCATATTAGTTGTGGACTTAGAGCATGTATTGTATAGGTTTCCAAATTTGGTTGTGCATGGTAGATAGTTGATTATCTTGTATATACATGCTGATATATACGTTATTGCACAACTTGTTGATTTTGGAAACTTAGGGATGTCGTTGTTTGGCTACGGTTAGGACGTGGTTCTAGTACAGGGGATAGTACCTCTATATAGTCTAGTGCGCACATAGAGAGGTTACCCATGGGCTAGTAACCCTAAAGTAACCACATTATCAGTTTGATCTGGCGTGACGTCCAAGTATCCACATTATTTGATTTTGCATTTCATTTCAAGTTGATAACTAGATGAAGTTGTGACTTGTTGTTTCTTTGTTGATTTCCCATTTTAAGTAGCAAGATGTTAACTTAGAGAAATCATGCTTTACGCATTGTATTAGAAGTTCTAATGTTGGTTAGATGGCATTGAAATTGTAATTTGTGTTTTGATGTAATAACGTAGTTTAGGATTGATCCTATAGATTCAATTGGAACATAGATATTATGCCCCATTCGTGATTTCAAGTATACTCCTTGTCATGTTAATTGCATCAATAATGTAATTCTTATTAACATATGTCTGAGCATACTTATTGTAATGTTATATGGAATGTTCCATCCTTGTATACTTGCATAGATATTATGCCTTATTCTTGATTCCGTGTATAATTTTTATCGTGTTCTTTGGATTATCCCAAACTTGACTTGTTTCATATGTGTATATGTATCATGATTCTTATTGCTTATGCTCCATGATAACTTAGGATGCGCCCTGAGTCTCACTTTGACATAGACGTTAGGTGGCATGAGCCCCTTTGACATGTTTCACCTTAAGGTGATAAATTTGTAAAATATTAGGTCGATGCATGCTCATCTCCTATGAGTAGCTTTATGTTACTCACCCCTACAATACTGGGGCATATTTCAGGTACGAAGACTTGGTTCGTGACGCCTAGCATTCCTTGGATGTCGTGTAGCTTTTAAGTTTCCATTTCATGCAAATGTTAGCATGAAATGTCATTTTGTAAACTTATATGTCAAAATATGTATATTTAATTCCATGTATGTAATGTGTACTTAAGTACACTCCTTTCAATGTATTTGATATGTATGAGATGAGGTCGGAGGCCAATGACCATTATATTGTATTCTATGTACTTTTTAACTTCGTGAAATATTGTGAAAATCTTAAAAAATCGCAAGTCATTGCTTCACCATGGTTGCATCGGGGGTGGGAATTCCATTCTCATTCTTTCAGAGTCTCATAAATCATGTTTGAAGTGTGGCCAAGGGCCAAACGGTCATTTGATCCCGTTTTGTATTTTTGGATTCCGAGTTTTCATTCCAAGTTCCATTTTTGCCTTTTTGCCCTTTGGGAGGTCGAATTTTGCATCGGTGGTATTTTTAAGTCGTGGACTATTGTAGCACGTCTAAATAGGTAAGTTACGTTTGCGTGCATGGTTGTTTCCGGGCAAAACCTCATCCTTGGTGATTTGAGCCTCTTATGAATTCATTTCGTACTTTTTTTGCATATTATGATCTAGGGGCATTATAGAATTTTTGCTATGGTTTTATTTTATTCTTTCCAAATGGTTGAAAAGAAAACATGATTTTAGGGGGGGTTTCTTTTCCGTGTTTTTCCAGAAAATGTCGTCTTGATATCGGAAATCGCTTGCGAAGTTCAGTTCTCAGTTTTTCAATTTAGGAGCTTTTTGGACCTCCATGACCAGATTTCATGGAGGGGCATTTCAGGCATTCTACATTGCATTTTTTTTAATTCTCTCTCGAATAATGTAGAAAACTCAATTTTGACGGGGGTTTCTTCTTTGTGTTTTTGCAAAAAAATTCAGCTAGGCCTCCAAATTCAGCCTCTGTTCTGTTTTTTTTTTGGAAAAAAAAACACATAGCAGCTTTTAGGCTGCTGGCAGCTGTGTGTGCGCCCAACGCACGCGCGGCGTGCATGGGTGCGCATGGGGGCCGTCATGGCCCCCTCGTCGGGCCACCACGACGTCAATTCTTCTTTTGGGCTTTTCTCCTTCGTCCGGACTCGGATTCAAGTGAATTTTTTTTTTTAACTTGACTAATTTTTCGCTATCTTTCCATCGGTGTGCTCGGTTGCACCTGGTTCTTCTTGAATAATTACCAGTTTATCCTTTTTTCCTTAAGTGCTCGTTTTTCTTCGTCATGCCGTTTCTCCTTCGTCTGGACTCCGAATCATGCGATTCTTAAGTCCATCTTGATTAGTTTTTTGTTGTCCTTCCAGTGGTATGCTCGGTGGCACCCGAATCTACAGTTTTCAAAAGTGACTATTTTGCCCCTAGGGGCTTATTTGTCATATTTTCGATCTTTTGCTTCCGCATCAGTTCTTGTTGAGTTCCACGACCTCATGGAAGGGCACTTTAACTTCTTAGAGTCTTGTTTTCTGTTTTTGCTTCCGCATTCGGATCCATTATCGGATCATCCTTATGGTTCATCACATGACACGCTAGCCTAAAAACCAGGGTCATCACAATCTAAATACAAGAAGCAAGTATGCAGTTTCAAGTATACAAAATAGGATTCAAATATCCAAAGTAAGCATCAATTCTCAAGCTACAAGTAATCCATGATAACCAACTTGAAATTAAATGCGAAATCAAATAGTGGAAAGACTAGGATCCTCGGCTTCAAACCAATCGAGTTATTCCGGGTTACTAGCCCGCAAGGTACCACCTAGTGCGCACGCGTATAAGTTATTCCGGGTAATTACAACCCACAAGGTACTACCTACTGCGCACTTCATATGACTTAGGAAACTCACGAATCCGTACTAGGGCCAGACCCTAGCCATCACATGAACATGATCCTTACAAGCCTCCAAAAACAATAAGTTCAAAACGTTATGTAAAATCAATAAGTTAAACCAAACTTATACATTTCAAATAATGTCTAAGAATTAATTTACATGCACAAGTAAGGTTGAATCTACACAAACCATGTCCTAAAATTCAAGTTTAGATAGCATATGACGTGTCAAGTATCTATTATGCAACTTATACACAAAGTAAGATTATTTTACAACAATTGAACCACATTACCATCCTATGCCACAAGTACTAAATAGGTTACAATTTAGTAACAAGCTCTAAGCAATTGTAATATTCTAACAAGCGATATACCTACACAAGATATATTTAAACGAGCTATTCCAGACAATGATATCACCTATCATGCTAAGTCAAATTACCATCTTTAGAGGCTACAAGTACTAATTCTATAACAAATTAGTAACATGCTCACAAGGTAATCAAACGAACTACATTTCAAGGAATTATCAACCTAGTACATCCATTATCAATGTAAGTGACTAACACACTTAAAACAAATTTAATTAAGTTAATTAATTAATTTTTCTCTAGATTTTCAAACATATCCAAATATCCTCAATTTAACATATGTTAAAGAACTCACCAAGGCCTACTTTAATATCACATTACAAGTTGATTTCATGCTTGAAACAACTATGTGAATTAATCTTTTACAAAAGATAAATATTAAATAAGTTTTGCAATTCTTATTCAAATGCCCCAAATTTAATATATGTTACACAACTTACCAAGGCCTAGTTTCCTAGCAAACCACAATTTAATTCTAAACTATATACCATCATTAGAATTAAATCCTAAACAAATAAAATAAATAAATTAAATTCTAAAAAACTTGAACAACGCATGCTCACAAGTTGTATATGCTTATAAAACAATCAATACAACAACGATATAAACCTAAGATATCTCCTACCTCAATTTGAGATGAAAATCTCAAAAGCCACCAAAATGAAACCGCTCCGAATCCGACGAAACTCTTAGGTTTTGTCGGGGACAACACAATCTACATGAACCCCCAAAACGCCTCATCAAAATCACAACTTGACTTCAAACCCGAACTCAAGAAATGGCCAAAATGAGATTCCAATCGGTGAAATTGAAGGCCTCGCCAAGGCGAACATAAAACACTAAGGCACAGCAACATTTCACTCGAGGGAAGTGGCCAGAAAAAGAAGAAGAAGGCTGCAGCCCCTTGGCAGCCATGGCTGTCGGCCAAGAGAGAGGAGAGAGCGAAGAAAATATGATATTTTTTCTTTAAGTCCCCTATTTATAGAAAATCTCAAAAAGTGCCCCAAAAGGGCCCCGCCAGGTCTGAAAAAGTTGATTTTGAGCAAACGCTCTCAAATGACAAAACTCTGTGAATGAAAAAGATTCAAAATGATAAAATATGAACAACAGAAGAAACAACATCAAAAAGCGAGTCCCAAACAAAGAGATATGCCTTAAACAAGTTTGGCGCCAACCGGGTCCAAAAACCCTGAAACTAGAGAAAAATGACCAGAAGGAAATTCTATGAGTACACGACTCGACAAAATGTGAAAATGAATCCCGTACGAGGATACAGGCTCAGAACAAGGTATTTTGCAATAACTTTCGTTAATTGCACAATGGCCCCTATAAAAAGGGTTAACTGCGATCTCCCCTAGAATGAAAATATCTTTCCAAAGATATTTTCTTAGATACCCCTGAAATAAAATATCTTCAAAAGATATTTACGAAAAATACCCCAAGAAAAGAAAAATATTCTGAAAAACTATGCATCCATGCCCTTATGGACACTGAGAGCAACCAAAGTACTTTTCTGCAAAAGTAAAGATACGTATTTCATAGAAACCACTTAGAATGAAGATACGTGAAGTCAAAAACCAACCCCGAACACAAAAAGTGAGGTTATGCCAACCAAGTGACAAACGGGGAAAAGATAAAATGGGAAAAGGACAAAACAGGGAAAAAGACGAAAATTGAATAGTGTTGAAAAACGAAAAATGTGGAAATGACTTGGTCCTCAAAGGAAGTTGTCAATCCAAAGGAAAGAGTCTCAGAAACCATTTTCGAGCACTCAAGACAACACTAAGCGACAAGAAACTGAACTCAGAAAAGAAATTTCAACGAAAAAAATTCATCTGTGAAATTCTGAGGAAAAAGAAAAGGAAGGAAATGACTGGGTTATTACAGATCCCTTTGACCAATTTTTGGGAGGCGAATCCCAATTCCTATCTCATCAACCATCCCAATTTCTTAACATTGGTACTGAAGTGCCACAATTCAATAACTCACAACCTTCCAAAAAGTGGCCTTCCAATTTGTCCACAGTCGATAAGGCTTTATGTTATGTGTGAATGGTTATTAGCTCTGATGTGGTAATCAGTTCATACTAACAAAAGACAGTGTTATAAATCCAAATTCATGAAATTTTTTAGCAACATATTCATGGTGCTTTTATACCTAAAAGAAATAATAAAACCTGCTTGAATCGTTGGTCTTTCATCTAATAAAGAATTACCAAATTTTCAGGATATATGGCCCAGATCGTAAGGAATCTGACTAGTGGGCAAGACAATAAGGACAAGGTAAGTTATTTACTGTATTAAATTTAGCTCATAAATATTATAAACATTTCCTTCTAATAGTTATTGATTTTTTTTTTTAGATAATATCAGCTAAAGAACTGTACACTCTCCAAACTCATACCCAATTTAGGTTTGACATTTATTGAATATTTTGAAGAACAACAATATATGGTATTCAAATTATACTAGTCAGGAAGGGGGGGGGGGGATCAGTAGCCGAAGAAAAAGAGTGTAATACACATTGATGATCGTGAGCATGTCGGTTACTCAAACCCATCTACTTCATCAAGTAATGCAGCAAGGGCGCCAAGTTTGGTTGAAAGATTGGCACACATTTGTGAAAATGATTCACTCGGTGTTGAAAATGTCAACCATTACAATGACCACAAGGATGAAAGTGGCGAAGAAGAGCCTAATTAAGGATAAATCTTATACTCTATTACAGAATTAATTCATTAGCAAATTCGATAATGCAACAGCCCTTTATCAATTTCAATCTCAAACTCTTACAGCCACCCAAATAGGATAAGAGGCAAGCAAAACAAATAAAGAAAAGATGAGACAACTAGAACTTTAAAACAAACAAATAGCTAAAAAGATGTCAATCATACAAACAAATCTAGAATCTGTAACGACCCTAAAATGATACCAATTCTAAAAAACATTTGACATGACCTTTACTAAAAAGGGTCCTACTACAACCTATTGAAATGCATAAAAAAAATTGTTATGGCCCCACTTGGCCATAAACTAATCTATCCTGTCCCAATACACAATGCAAACAGTATACCAATTCTCAAAATAACTATATACATATAATCAGAGTCCCTTCCCTCCAATTCCTTCAACATAAAAAAATAAAAATAAAATAGAAGTACCAGTCCACTACTTAGTCCTATACTATTTTGTAAGGAATATAATCTAATTACATCAATTTACAGTCCATGAAATATAGCTAAAATCAAAAGTCTATAAATTACAACATTATATAAATTATACTAAAGTTTTACAGAATAGTCAAAATTTACATTTACAAAATATTAAAGTTGTAAAACGAAAATAGGAAAATATAAATTTCCAATCCCGTCTAAACTTGTGGTGGATGGTCGCTTGCCACCTCTTTTTCGTGTCTTGAAAAATATTAATTGGTGCATGTCGTCAATTCAAACCCAAAGTTAATGCAATGTGGCCAAGTTTTACATTTAGAAATTGCCACTACTACCTTTCACTAAAAATATAGCTAGGGTGAGTAGGGATCGTCCCAAGGGATTGAGGGTCATACTAGGTTGAGGAATCAAAATTAGGGTTAGTAGGTCGAGTGATCAAAATAGTGGTTGGTTGGTTGAATTAAACTAGATGCAATTTAAATTAAAGTAAGCAATAATGCAATAGAGAGAATAAAAGAGAGAAAGAGATCTTGGGGTTTGGAGATCACCACTAAGCATAGCTTTTCTACACCTTTAATGCATGATTAATGAGGGGAAGAACATGTATTGCAATATAGAGTGTGTGTGGTTGTTCTAACAAGCAAGGATGACAAATTAAGCATATATTGTCTAAACAACATGGTGGATAGCACAACATATCAAATTAAGCCATTAATCCTTTCTTTAAGCTCACAATCCAAACACATCACAAGGTTAGAGATACATGTTACTTGCTTTCATAAGTATGGAACATCAACAACAAGCATGGATTATCCTCCCATTTAGCAACTACACTGCAACTAAACTAATGGCATGAAATTAAGCTAATTAAACTAAGGGAAAGGTACAATTCATCAAGAAATGAGTATGAACCATCAAATAAATCACAAGAACATGACATTAAGCACTATGTCTTGACAATCTCTAGATCTATAGCATCAACACACATAGACATGCATCAATAACACAAGAAATAGAGACAAACACATGAACATCTATTCTAGCGTACATAGACATATGGATAGAATGAAATGATCAATTGGAAGCATTAAACCACATAATCATTGAAGAAACAACATTTATATACATAAAAGTGTCAAGACATGAATCACAATACAAATCCCCTCAAAAATATATAAATCAAGAAATAGAAAGCATACTTAGGGCCAACTTTAGCCCCAAGAGGATGTCTAGCCACTCATGGATGGTGTCCTCCAACCCTCAAGGGCAAGCTCCATGGAAAAAATCAGCTCCTTGGTTGATAAAGAGTCTCCAATGGCGTCTTTAGCCTCCTCCTCTTCTTTGCTTCCTCACTCAGAGTTCGCTAAGCTATGATATGATATGATGTGATATTGTACAAAAAGTAATCCTTATCCTTATATAGGTAGGTCAAATGACACACAAAATGAGCTGGGGTCGTATAGCAAATATTCCCCAATGATTAGATAAAGGACAACTTTTTGTGAGCCGAAAATTTAACTTTTTCGCACTAGAGAAAGTTCGATCGATCAAACCTTGGACTTGGATCGATCGAACATGGCTGAGATCTATCGAACTGAAGCTGGATCGATCCTCAATGGCGGTGCCTTTTTGGATAAAAACAAATCTGAGATATTTTGAAGATATTTTTGGGAAAAGGACAAAAGTGGTTGGTAGGGTGGTACAACTAGATAAGATCAATCATTTGGATAAGGACAAGAATGTTCGATCGATCAAAGAAGGAAGTTGGATCGATCAAACTTTTGAGATCTTTGTACAGGGACAAACATGGCTCAGATCCATCTTGAAGTGCTGAGATCGATGAAAGTTGGATCGATCGAACTTTTCTTAGGATTGATCGAAGTTGTTGAAATTTCACCATTTGCTTCCTTTTGCTCTATTTTACTCCTTTCTTTGATTCATCCCAGAATTGCTTCAATTATTCTCTTATTTAGCTGAGTTAGCTTGTTTTAGGGATAAGTACTTGAAAATGGAAATAACACGAAATCAATACAAAATAGTAAAATAAGATAGATAAAGGTTCTAGAATACCTAAGCTTAAGGGGTTTAAATACGCACTTTTCAGCACTCATCATTAATAATAAGGGGTGAGCAAAATTGCTCAGTAGGTGGTACCTAGGACACACCTCTTGTGACCCCGTGAAATCCAAATAATGAATAAGAATAAAGGATGGGGGTCATGCTATGTAGGGAAATAATACAACAATAATTCAAATTTTCAAATAAACAATGCCGTGTCATGATATGCGATGCCATGTATGTCGTTCCCCACTTTAAAAATCCAAATCCATCTCTTTTTAAACTGTTAATATAACTAGTCCGTTGGTGACTCCGCAGTGACACGAGAGAAGGATTGGCTACTGTCCCTAACCCTTGGTACCTCCGTAGTGTCATTTGGGGCCCAGATAGCTCAACAACGCTAGGGCGATCTCCCTAGTTCCCTCTAGGTTACATTAATACACCGGCCCTTTTGTGACTCCGCAGTGACCGGATTTTCTCAAAACCATTTTCTCAAATTTCTCCCCAAAACCACTTTCACTTTCATTTCAAAATACTTTACCCTTTTCTTTCATACCCAATGCTATGAATGCATGCCACATATTTTTTTCTAATCGTATGAAAATGGAGGAAATTTATACATCAAAATTTAACATTTTTCTTCATATCAATTTCTAAGAAAATAATAAACACTATGGCATGAAAATTAACATTTAGGCATGATTCTCACATAATATCATCAACACTTATAGGCATAGATTTTCTAATACAACAATTATATCATTTTCAAGGCAAGCAATTTAAACAAGGCATACTTTTCATACAATTTAACAAAATACACATATTTGCATGCTTCATATACATAATTAAGTCATTCAAGAGACAATCAATTCAAATTAAGTATGCTTGAAACCAATTAAAGTAGAAAAACCCACAAAGGTGCAAGAAAGTAAGAATTAGAGATTCCTACCTCAAATTAAGCAAAAACCCCCAAAATGGGTCTCAAAACCGGAATCCCTAGAGTGCACTAAAACTGAAATTGCTTATATGGATGTGAAGATCTCACCGTGCTATTCGAATTGTCGGAAACGGCTTCCAAAAATTCCAAGTAATGAAGGAGAAATCAAAGTCTAAAGATTTAAGGCCAAAGGAAAAAGAAAATTCTAGAGAGAGGAGGTGAGAGAGAGTTACGGGAATGAGAGAAAAATGAGACCCAAGTGGTCTCTAATTCACTTTAAAAGGCTAAGGTGGGTCCCACTAATTTTTATTTTATTTTTCCTTTTTCTTTTGTTTTAATTTTGCACTCCACACATATATATCTATACACAATTAATTCACAATCATTTATAACACATTAAATAAAATAGAGATGATGCAAATGGACCCAATGAAAATCCCTATATGTAACAATTTTTAGTAGCGGGTCCTACACGAAACTGTCCGGCCTGAAAAATGGAAAAATGCAAAAATGGCAACCTTGGCATTTCAAAGAGTCCTGGACTCAATGAAATGTCCCAACCAACTCTCGGACACAATCGACACATTCCACGGTATCTGGTACAAAAAACCAACAAAAGATGGAAATGCCTTTGCAACGACAAAAATTTTAAAAAAATGGAAAATGACGAAATTCAAAAGTATTACAATCTACCCTCCTTAAAGAGATTTCATCCTTGAAATCTACCCTCCTTATGTAGAAGGTCACAGCTACACAGTTTCCAAGAACACCTCACAAAACCCCGCGACTATGAACTCACCAACATTATTGCCTTTGACACCAGACGTCATCGGGTAATCACACGCCACTGCCACCAAAACCCAATGCGGTTACCCATCTCTCCCTTTATCATAACACAAGACCAACTAGACCTTGCGTCTGGCTCAAAACAAACATTAGCCTACTAGACACATTCACGAAAGGCTCCATGGCCCAAGAAAAGAACAGTCACCAGACCACCAAAAAGACAACATCTAACCTCAACACATCCTTCAAAAGACACACTAACCCCAAACAAGGAATCCTATCCATCTCTCAATTAATCTCAACTCTAATCTACACATCCTTGACAGACCAAACACTTGTTATCTAATATGTAGCTACACCACCACATAACCGTACCAACGACCACTAATCACACTATATGATAATCATTACACTTAACAACCTCAAGATGACTAAACAATGAATCTCCCAATGCCTGCATAAACATTAGTCACCAAATCAGTAAAGCGCACTATCTTGTACTCAGGACAAAATCCTCAAAACAAGATCTTCAATAACCAAATAAGTTGGACACTTAGTTCCCCTAACACACCTTGTCACTCGAGACAGACCACCTGAATCCACACTGTCACGCTGACACACGCCCAACACTATACTCTCACTACTCATGTTGGCTTAAAATAATCATTGACTTTTGACCCGACATCGTGCTAAAGAGGGATTGATTCAAGAGAAATAATTGGTCAGGCCATCCTCATCCTCAATCCAGTCTCAGCACAGACGTCGTTCTTGTCTTCAGGTCCACACCTTAAATACAATCTCACACAGTCTACAAAGCAACAATGAGATCCACTCGCTATCAATCTATTACTCTACATAACTTCAAGATCTATACAGTCATATACCTATACTTATAATCTCAATCATACCTCAATCATGTAACCATAACAAACACAATGACAAGGCACCAAATGTCTCAATCATCAATCAACATCAAAGCTTCCTAATCTTCTCATAATACCCATACCAGGTAAGCAACTCCATAACATCATTCGATTCAATTCTGACCACGTCAAAACACACAATACGACTATCTCATGTCTGAAACCTCAAAACCAAAGTCAATCATTCCCATTATTCTTCAATAAAATCCCACATTATCTAATTGCATAACGTTCAAACAACACCAACACTTGTCCTCAAGGCACTACTCAAATCAACATCAATAAAAACACCCGAGTACATGACTCATATTACATCACCTAATTATCCTCGACCGTATAGTTCACGACACATCCCCTAGCCACCATTGCTAGTACTAAACATCGAAAACACAACTCTTGTTCGGTGACTCATGCCTAACATTCTACCAGTCAAAATCACTCGCAGAACAAGCATTACAAGAACCCTAGACTCCACCTCCCTCCATGGAAGTGAGTCAACCCATTCAATCAGGATCTCTACCGATAAACTCTAACAATGCAACAAATCCTACACAGATCCGTTCAACCACGGATGTTCACAACTCCTAAATGGAGGACAAAACTCACGACAAACGACGCCCTTGTCAGGACCATAACAAACGAAAAGGGTAACAAACCCAGCTCTCACAAGAGACAGACGACTCGCACCTAAATGCACCCAATAATCTGTCACACGCTACTCATCATTCGTCCAACCATGGACACCTAATCTAAGTGACCTCGCCACTAACAGACCGTCCTACACAATTAACACAGAAACCTCACTTATGCTTCTCTGCAACACTATGCTAACCAAAACCAATCAGATAAAAGCACCAACACCCTCAACATACTAACCACTAGGAACCATTACTACACGCTGGACACCGTGTCCCATCCTACCCAATAATCTCCTAATGAGAAACTCTATGAAATACAACGATACATGGTTACCTGTTCCACCTCTACCCTTTGAAGGCGACACTGCCTCGATTACTGTGCGCACAAGAGCCATAACCTCAATCACAACGACCCACTGACTCGCCAAAAAAAAAGGGTGCCTATCTGGCAACATCGTCCTCACTGACTCTAATGACTACACCGCCCATAATCGCTTCAATTGGCACGCCATCCATCACCTATTTGATAACACACAACAAACAACTCGTAATTTCCAAACCGCATTTAGATTATACCTTAAACCATATTGCTCATCAGCATTAAACATCACACTACAATACAATAACACCTCTACTGCCACTCATTCCAATCCCAGTTCTTTCCTATCATCCCACTGGACCGTCTAACCACTATTAAAGAATTTTTCCTTGAATATCTTTAAGACAATATCATTGTAACAAAAGAATAAACATTACTCTCGATACTCCCCATAATGATCACTGCATACTACTAGAAAAGAATCTCGATACGACAATACTATGCCGATAAATCCTCAAAACAAAAATGAGCATAAAGCCCAAAATGCTCAACACCCAACTGTCACCTCAATACCATTAATGATGTCATCAATCATTAACGATTAACTGACCACTTAATCCACTCCTTCTAAGGCGATCTACGTGCCTAAATGAGAAAACCTCATACTCCAGGTTCAACGTCACTACCTCCCTTCTTCACTGTTCTTTAGAACATTCTTGGCCCCGACAAAAAAATCAAATGGGGCTATCAATTAACCTACAAAATCAACCTGATCCTAATCACTTCAATCATTAGTCTATCTCTTCGAATCCTCAAACAACTATATAACACAATACTTACTAGCTATCACTTCATCCATAAACAACCAAGAACTCCATTGACCCCATACTACCTACTTTATCTTGCAACCCTGCACTACATAACTAAAACTAACCACTATACCTTACCTCGAGACCTTCTAGCCGTGCCAACCCAAAATCCCGCTCATCGACTGAGCTATGCAACTGACTCACCGAGAGTCAATTACCCGTAACACGCTCCTGTAACTATCCTAAATGAGAATCACTCCTCGACAAACCAGCCTCTAAAATAGATTCTTTAAGATCATGAAATGATCTACATCCTGCAACCGGGCCTAAATCACCATAGACCTACAGAATCCAACAAGTTCCCACGACAGTCAAAACCAACACACTTCCTTAAGCCATTCCAAAATACTCGAAATATATATCTACAGTCCATAAACTACATTCATGATTCAAACAACCCCCTGTCACACCTACCACGACCGGTTTGAAAAAAACCTCTACACCAAACCGTGGCCTAAGTCACAAACACTGACCTTCTAAAGTCATGCCGACACCCTCACTCGTACACTTGACCCCAATGGTCACCAGAACCCATACACCAAAACATGAAACTCACACACAATAAGGGCACCTTGCTATAAAATATGAACTCGTTCTAAAGTCGTGCTCTAAGAACCTCACAAAATGCAACTAAGAAGATTAGATGGCTACACGCCAAATCGCTCAATCCATGAACTAGAAGCCCATGCCATTAGTTCGACAAGAACTGGCACCAAAACACCCTGGAGCAACCGAGCTCCTCGCCTACTCAAATCAAAACATACAAAACCCTCAATGCCGTGACAAGCACCCCACCATACCAGCAACTATCCCAATGCTTAACCGTATAACCACATAAGGACATGGACATACACGTATACAAAATGAATGAAACCTACAATACTACATGAAACACATTTGCATATACCATACTCATTACTTGTCACATTAGTATTTAAATTAGAACTGTACACACCGTGCCTACCACTTCTCGTCACTATTCTCCTCATACACAATCAACATGCTTTTCTTTTCTTTCACATTTCATTTACATGGTTAGATCATCTAACTATTCCTCATACATGGCCATGTAACACAAATTTTAGCATTTAAACACGTAAGCATTTAGCAATTAGGCATGCCCTCAAAACTGTAAACATATAAGTATGTGATCATGTAAGCAAATAAACAGGTAAGCAAGTAAATAAGTAGGCATGCTTCTCAAACATTTAAACACTTTAATACGTAGCACATAATCATGTAATTCAACTTCCCTATGCAATCCCAAGTAGGCCTTTACCCGTCGTCCTAATGGTATTTAAACCATTGCCTTGATACCAAATTTGTCACGACTCTAAACTATAACCAATTCTAAAAAAAATTCGACATGACCTCTACTAAAAAGGGTCGTACCACAACCTGTTGAAATGCATAAAAAAATTATAATGGCCCCACTTGGCCATAAACTAATCTATCCTGTCCCAACGCACAATGCAAACAATATACCAATTCCAATAATAACTATATACATATAATCAGAGTCTTTTCCCTCCAATTCCTTCAATAAAAAAAAAAAAAAAATGGAAGTACCAGTCCACTACTTAGTCCCATACTCCTTTACAAGGAACATAATCTAATTACATCAATTTGCAGTCCATGAAATACAGCTAAAATCAAAAGTCCATAAATTACAACAATATACAAATTATACTAAAGTTTTACAGAATAGTCAAAAAAAAATTTTTTTTTCCTGAATAGGGTCCTTTTTATTTTTTTTATTTCTTTTTTTATAAATTGAAATCAAAGAGTACAATTACAAATGGAGTGACACTCCAATACAGCAAGAGGAACGGATAAACTCCACTTCCAAGGAAAAACCTAAACAAAAAGAGAAAACAAGCAAAACAAACTTTTAAAAAGCCAACCGCAACTACTTCCATCATTGACAAATGATCAACAAATCTTTAAGCCTAATCATGAGATATTGAATCATTACAAATAGTAACAGCAAAAATAGCCCCCAAGACCTTAGACTTTGTACATTGGACAGTAGAATTCCTAAGAAACCAATCTGTCATGTGTAGCATAGAAAAAAACTCGGCAGCTCCATATGCAATAAATAACAAAGTTCTTGCCAAATAGCAATAACTTAAGTACACTCACAAAATAAATGATCATTAGAATCAATATTTACCAAACAATTATGACAAATGGGGACAAGGATCAAGCCATGTTTCTGCAGATTAACAAAATTGAGATTCTTATTGTGAAGAATAATAGTGACTCCCACAGCAATTCTAGGTCAATAGCAACCCCAAAATAACTTACTTCACTGGAGTGGTGGTTTTTTAAGTCTACAAGAACTCTAATCTGCTTTCAGAGTGAATTTACCATGCTTCCAAGTGATCATATTAGCACCATTCTGCAATTCCACCCTTTGAATAGCAGTATAGACCTCAGCAGGTAAATCAATTGAGTTATTCCATGCTCCATTTTGAAGTATAGTAGAAACCATGGAATTTTGATAAGCGCCGAATATTGCATATTCAAGCGCTTTTAGCTGCATTAGTTAAATCCATTATTTGATTATTCTTTATAAATTATCTTTATTTGCACACTTTTATTTATTTTCAGGTTCATTGGCCAAAAAGGAGCAAAAATGGTGTTTTATTCAATCTTTGAATAGCAATGTGCTCAAGGCTAAGTTCTGGCAGCAGCGGAATCTGACTTTGCTTGCCATTTTTAACTGATCAAACTCGAGAACTGGACTTCCATTAAAACATGACATATTTAGAGCTTCGATTTAACTTTCCAAATCTTTAAACGGTTTGTCATTTGGAGTTTGGAGCAGAAAGTTATGGCTGTTCTACCAAAGTTGTGTAATGCAGGTCAAGAGGAAGGAGCTCACTGGACTAACTTCGAGCACTCAAAGTCCTTAGTTCGAGAGCTCGAAGTGCTAGTTCAAGTGCTCGAAGTCCTTAGTTCGAGCGCTCGAACTCTGGGCAGTTTCCGCTCCCGGCCTATCTCAAGTATGTATTCCTTGGTTCAAATCAAACTCTCCCGGTCATTATTGCATCGGATCTTTTAAAGGACCAAGAAACCAACCTTTTAGCAGTGCTACAAGAGCACAAATAAGCTATTGGTTGGGCAGTGGCTGACTTGAAGGGAATTGACCCCTCCATCTGTATGCACCGCATTCATATGGAGGATGACGCAAAGCCTACTAGAGAGGTTCAGCGCCGGTTAAATCCTAACATGAAGGAAGTGGTAATGAAGGAAGTAATAAAATTGTTAGATGCGGGAATCATCTACCCCATCTCTGATAGCAAGTGGGTAAGCCCCACACAAGTTGTTCCCAAGAAATCCGGTCTCACCGTTGTTGAAAATTCAGCGGGTGAGCTCATACCACAACGAACCACCACCGGGTGGCGTGTGTGTATTGATTACCGAAAGCTCAATTCGTCAGCTAGGAAAGATCATTTTTCATTACCATTTATTGATCAAATCCTAGAAAGGCTAGCAGGCCAAAGTTACTATTATTTTCTCGACGGTTATTCCGGCTATAACCAAGTGGCAATCACCCCTCAAGATCAAGAGAAAATAAATTTCACATGTCCCTTTGGAACTTTTGCATATCGACGCATGCCTTTTGGGCTATGCAATGCTCCTGTAACATTTCAAAGATGTATGATGTCCATATTTTCCGATATGGTTGAAAAATTCTTGGAAGTTTTCATGGACGATTTTTCTGTCTTTGGCTCCTCCTTTTATTCTTGTCTCAACAACTTATCTCTTGTACTCCAAAGATGTAAGGAGACAAATCTAATTCTAAGCTGGGAGAAAAGCCATTTCATGGTCCAAGAAGGCATTGTTCTAGGTCATGTCATCTCTAAACGGGGAATCAAGGTAAACAAGGCCAAAGTTGAGTTAATTTCTAATCTTCCTCCTCTGAATTCCGTCCGTCAAATCCGTTCTTTTCTTGGCCATGCCGGATTATATCGTCGCTTCATCAAAGACTTTAGCAAAGTCTCACGGCCCTTGTGTAATCTCTTAGCCAAGGATGTTCCATTCAATTTTGATGAAGCTTGTATGGAAGCTTTCATTAAACTTCGCACTCTCCTCTCATCTGCCCCAATAATGAAACCACCTAATTGGTCTCTTCCTTTTGAGATCATGTGTGATGCATCCGACTATGCATTAGGCAAAGTTTTGGGCCAACGTATGGACAAGCTCCCATACGTCATTTATTATGCTAGTCGAACTCTTTCTGATGCTCAATTAAATTACACAAATACTGAAAAAGAGTTGCTAGCTGTAGTATATGCCTTGGACAAATTCTGCTCATATCTTCTAGGTTCCAAGGTCATAGTTTTCTCGGATCATGCCGCCCTTCGGCATTTGCTATCAAAAAAAGAGACCAAACGCCACTTGATTCGATGGATACTCTTACTTCAAGAGTTCGACATTGAAATTCGGGATAAAAAAGGGGCAGACAATGTTGTCTCCGATCATCTCTCTCGCTTACTCATTGAAAAATCGTCCGATTTCGCTGTTATCCGTGATTCTTTTCCGAATGAGTAACTCTTCCAGATTTCCCATGCAAATCTTCCATGGTTTGCGGATATTGTTAACTACCTTGCAGTAGGTAAAATTCCAACTCATTGGTCAAAACAAGAGAAATACCGGTTCTTTTCCCAAGTCAAGCATTTCTTTTGGGAAGATCCAGAGCTATTCAAATACTGCCCGGACCAAATCATCCGGCGATGTATTCCCGAAGTTGAGACCACAAGCATTCTCAATTTCTCTCATACTCTTGCTTGTGGAGGCCATTTCAGTGCCAAAAAGACCACTCACAAAGTTCTTCAAAGCGGATTCTATTGGCCCTCCTTGTTTCGAGATGCATACAATTTCTGTAAATCATATGAAAGATGCCAAAGGCTCGGATCCATGTCCCAAAGAGACATGATGCCCCTCAATTCCATATTAATAATTGAAATTTTTGATGTGTGGGGAATCGACTTCATGGGACCATTTCCATCTTCTTATGGCTACAAGTACATCCTTGTAGCGGTGGATTACGTTTCCAAATGGGTGGAAGCCGCGGCCACCAGAACCAGTGATCATAAAGTTGTGATCAAGTTCATTCAATCTAACATCTTTAGTCATTTTTGTACGCCCCGAGCAATCATCAGCGATGGCGGATCACATTTCAGAAATCGTTACCTTAAATCCGTCCTTTCTAAGTATTCCGTCATCCATAAGGTTGCTACACCTTACCATCCTCAAACGAGTGGTCAAGTAGAGGTTTCTAACCGGCAGATAAAGCACATTTTGGAAAAAACGGTTCGACCGGACTGCAAAGATTGGTCACTAAGACTAGACGATGCACTTTGGGCTTACCGGACGGCTTATAAGACACCCATTGGCATGTCACCATATCGAGTTATCTTTGGCAAAGCGTGTCATCTTCCAGTAGAATTAGAGCACCGTGCTTTTTGGGCCATAAAAAGGCTAAATTTTGATCTCAAACAGGCCGGCTTTAATCGTGCTTTGCAACTGAATGAACTTAAGGAAATCCGAAATGATGCATACGAAAATGCCAAAATCTATAAGGCAAAGACTAAAGCTTTTCATGACAAGCACATTGTTAGCAAGTCTTTTACCCCGGGACAAAAGGTTTGGCTTTTCAATTCCCGCTTGGATGGTCCATACATCGTCACTACTGTCTTCCCTTATGGAGCAATCGAACTCCAAGATCCGGCAAGAGGATCGCTCTTTAAAGTTAATGGCCAACGGCTTCAGCCTTGCATTGACGGCATAGTCCCAACCCGAAAAATTGAGGAAGTCCTCTTGACAGACCCAATTTACGAGGATTGATGCCTGTTCTAGCTTCGTCTAGCTATCGACTTTAAATTTAGCACAGCATGAGAAGCACTTCTTTCTATTTCCAGGCTTCTCTACATTTTCATTGCCTGGGCTTTGAAATTTTCTGGGAAATTGCTAAGGAAAGCCAAAATTTAACCTTATCTGGAATTATCTTAAATTGTCTCCAACAATTCAAACTGGTTCTCTTAGGCCTTCTACAACCCTTGTTTTCATACTTGGAAATTTTCAGCTCCATCCGGCAATTTTATTGGATCGTTGGAATGCTTCACATGTGTATAACCTCTCAATTTTAATGCATTATTGGATCATAATTCCTCAATTTCCATTCATGCATTGAAGAGATGTTAGCAAATTGGTAATTTTAGTCATTTCACCCAAGCTTTGCTCATTGGTCAAATTTCGAGCACTCAAAGTCCAAGCTTCGAGCACTTGAAACTTCCATTTTTCAGTTAAGAGCCTATTGCCTCAAGTTCGAGCGCTCGAAGTACACACTTCGAGCGCTCGAAACTCCATCGAAGCTCACTGCCTCAACTTCGAGCGCTCGAAGTGCACACTTCGGGCGCTCGAAACTCACCGCCACAAGTTCGAGCGCTCGAAGGCCTAACTTCGAGCGCTCGAACCCCCCTTCCCCAGTTTTTAAATCTGATCTCTCTCTCCCGCGTCTTTCCAGCTCCTCAACCTACGACCTCCTCCCTCCATTTCCACCTTTTCTCTCTCCCATTACTTCACTCTTACCCCCCCCCCCCCACTCCCTCCATCACCCACAACCTCAACCTTTCCACCTTCCTCTCTTCCTCTATTAACTCTTACCCCCCCCCCCCACTCCCTCCATCACCCATAACCTCCACCTTTTCACCTTCCTCTCTTCCTCCATTAACTTCTACCCACATCCCACTCCTCTCCTTCTTCTTCATCCATCCCTTTATATATGACCATCACCCCCTCTATTCCTCCTCATTCCATCCGTGCCTCTCTCTACTCTTCTTCCAAGGTATGTCTCTTCCCTCTTTCTCTTCAATCTTTGTGTTTTTTTATATACTACATTTGAGGAGTATGGGCATCAAATCTTTGGAGTTTAATTGTGCTTGTTGCTATGCTCTATCATAGAGAGCATTGTGTCTGAAATTTTTTGGGTTTCTTCATAGATTTTTTTCATTCTCACATCCTTTCTTTCTTTATGCATACCAGGTGCTCGCTGAAATTCCCCAACCAAGTTCACCTCTCCAAATGTCTCGTGCCAGCCCTTCCCGTCGTCCTAGACCCTCTGAGGATGTTCCCATCATTCCTTATGAACAGCCTCGAGCCCCTTGGCTCGACAAAGAGCTCAATTATGAGCTTCTCTTCCCGCTCACGGGTGTCTTTGACACTCTTCCCACCACTTCATGGGCTGTCGCGGAGCTAGTTAACCGGCGTCTTCAGCACATTTGCCAACCCATTTCCAAGGTCACCTACCCCCGTGTGGTGCGGCTCTTCTTCCAAAATCTTAATTGCCCCGAAGAGCCGCCGGTCACTCTCACCACATCCATTGATGGCATCCCTTTTTCCTTCACTCTTGCGGACATGGTGGCAATCTTTGGCTGTCCTCTGGAGTGCCCCGATGATATTGTCAATCGTGAGAATCTCTCTTTATATGAGGAGCCGGATACTTTAACTGTGGAGCAGGTTGTCGCTGCCATTTGCAACGTGGATGACCCTCATCGCCCTCGGAGCTTTACCCTCAAATCTACCCTTCCGGAGCGAGTTTGGTTCCTTGACTCCGTTCTCAAGCATAACGTTTACCCTTTGGCGCATAGCACCGAGCGCTGAGGCCTGATGTTGCAAGCCTTGTATTCCATGGACCAAGGCAAATGGTTCTCTGTCCCAGAACTCATTTGGGACACATTTATGCGGTTTTGGGATGAGTGTATCAACGCACGGTAGCAGCGTCTTAAAAATCGGCCTTTGCCATTACCATTCTTTGTTATCAAGCTCTTGAAGTACGAAGGCTTCATGGTTCCTCCTCATGAACCAAGGGGCAAAAAGATTCAAACTTTTACTCTCCGCCGGTGGACCAATGTTCTAAGCCATTCTCGGAACCCTCGGCTCGCTGCTCCTCCTTTGCCCCACTCTCCATCTCCTCCTTTTTCTGAGGATGACCCCATGGCGGAGGACGCTGAAAGGGATGAGCCTCCTGTTGATCTTCCGCCCGACCAAGCCTTCATCCGGGCTAGTCTTGCCCGTCTTCATGAGCGGATGGATCGTTTTGAGATTTCTTTGGCCGACTACACTCGGACTGTGCGTAAGGACTACTTCCGTGCCAAAGAAGACTGTCGCCTTGCTGTAGATGACCGCCGTGTTGCGGCGGAGGACCGACGCGTGGCACAGGAGGCCCGGCGTAAGACTCAATCCCTCCTCAATGCCATCCTCGCCCGTTTTCCCCCGGCCCCGTAGATAGTTGCCAGTGTTGGACTTTATCATTTTGTTTTGTATTTGTGTATATTTCCTTTCTATTTTTCTTTTACTTTTCAACTTTAGGATTGTGCTATGCACAAGTTGCTCTCGTTCAACATGATTGACTCTCAGTTCCTTTTGTAATCATGTTATTAAGAATAAAAAATCCTTTAGCATTTCTATTATCCTCTTTTCCGAAATTTTCCGTCCATATTTTACTGTTTGTTACTATTTTTGTCGTTGTTCTGCCTTTTCTTCATGTCCCATTACAGGTGGCACATTTCAAGTTTGGGGGATGCATTTTGCGCTTTTATATAGCTGGAAACCTTTGCCTTCGTCGCTCCACTTGGTATTTTTGTTCCTTTTATCCCCTATGCCCTTTAATTTTCCATCTTTGTCTCCCACATTGAGGACAATGTGTCCTTCCAGTTTGGGGGTGCAACTTGCATTATTGGTTCCATATTTTTGCTAAGCAATGACAGTATAATTTGAAACTTGGCGGAGATAAAGCATATGTTTAATACCGTGGATATAGAAGCAATTGTGAATTTTTGAAAATAAAGAAAAATGTGATTTTAAAGTGATCATGTGGATTCAAATTAGTCTGTATAAATATCTCAATTAGATTCTCGTTGGATTTTCCACTCTTTTATGCTTCACAATGCACAGATGCACATTAGAAACTTAACCGTGAGGCATGTAACTTGATTAACCGTGATCTTGACCTAGTCAATCTAAATTGATGAACCTAATAGATGGATACCTTTGGTGTGAAAAAAAAAAAAAAATAATAATAATAATAATAATAATAATAATAATAAAATAAATTTTGACCAGTCTAAGTTTGTAGCCTTTCCAACTTGAGTTATTAAGCCCTAGGAGTGTCTCTACACTCAGCACCCTAAAGCCATCTGGTTTGGGAGTTGTTGGCCTAACGCTTGCTATATGGGTTGGTTAAAAAGCTTAAAAGACTTAGACATTGCACGGTCATTCAAAAATATTTTTATAAACATGGTTCGTTGGAGTTCGTAGCCTTGCCAATTCGAGCTATTAAGCCCTAGGAGTGTCTCTACGCTCAGCACCCTAAAGCCATCTAGTTTAGGAGTTGTTGGCCTAACGCTTGCTATATGGGTTGGTTAGAAAGCTTAAAGGATTTCAGCATTGCACAACCATTTTATGTATCATTTTTGAGTTAAAATAAACTGTCAACAAGCAACAAAGTTGTTTGTAATTTAATTCATGCCTTAGGGACTTCATTTAAAATGGAATTCAACGATTTGAAGACTTGTGTCTTGAAACTGGAAAAAGAAAGTAAAAGCCGCATGTTGTGAATCCAATCCACTTCCACTGAAGCTAGAGTTGATTTCCAGTCAAGAGATGACAATTGAGTTATTTATATAGACTAGGATGATGATGCGTGTTTATTGAAATGTGTTTAACCATTTTTTTTTTTTTGTAATCAATGCTTCATATATGCATGGTAGTCTCCTCAATGACCCCGTCTCCAGTCCTGTGTCTGTTTCGAGTTATATTCGAGCTATGTATGTATTTCATTTTGCCATAGTTGATTTTGTGGTAGCATTTCCATTGTTGTCATTTCATTGAGTTTTTCATTTTAGTTTTGCTAAGGGACTAGCAAAATGTAAGTTTGGGGGTGTGATAAGCACCGAATATTGCATATTCAAGCGCCCTTAGCTGCATTAGTTAAATCCATTATTTGATTAGTCTTTATAAATTATCTTTATTTGCACGCTTTTATTTATTTTCAGGTTCATTGGCCAAAAAGGAGCAAAAATTGTGTTTTATTCAATCTTTGAATAGCAATGTGCTCAAGGCTAAGTTCTGGCAGCAGCGGAATCTGACTTTGGTCGCCATTTTTGACCAATCAAACTTGAGAACTGGACTTCCATTAAAACATGACATATTTAGAGCTTCGATTTAACTTTCCAAATCTTCAAACGGTTCGTCATTTGGAGTTCGGAGCAGAAAGTTATGGCTGTTCTACCAAAGTTGTGCAATGCAGGTCAAGAGGAAGGAGCTCACTGGACTAACTTCGAGCGCTCGAAGAGCTTAGTTCGAGCGCTCGAAGTGCTAGTTCGAGCGCTCGAAGTGCTTAGTTCGAGTGCTCGAACTCTGGGCAGATTCCTATCCGGGAACAATCACTTCAGCCCACTTGCACCTTGTTTCCCTCATCTCTGATTTCCATCTTTATGGGTTGGTTGGAGATGTCTTTTGGTGTTTTTCTGTGCCTTGTTTGGTGGAGAGGAATGTCTACACAAAGGAGGGGAACCACACAAAGAGGATCATATCTCATCTTTACAAGATTTTTGGAGAGAGAAAGAGGAAGAAAAAGATAAAGTTCTTGAAGTCAAGGAAAGGGAGCTCGAAAATAGAGGTTGCAACCAAGCTTCTTCCTTCTTCTAAGGCTCCCATGGGTAACTAAACCTCCTTCTAGGGAGGTGATGAAGCCCCTCCCTTGTAAGCATGTCCTAGTATAGTTCTATTTTGGGGATTGCAATGTATAATCTTTGGTCTTTTCATGGTCTAAAGCATCTTGCCTCTTGTAATGGATCTTCATGTATTTAAATGATTAATGTTGAGTCAATTATCTATCTTTGATGGTTTATTCTTTTAATCATGTTGCTTGCACTCTCATGGTGACAATGGTAGTGAGATCATGAAATGGTTTAATGGCATGTTGATAAGGACTTTGATAGATCATTGCTTAGGTGAAACCTTTGATGATTTATGCTTATTTCTTACCTTCATGTGCTTCATCATTTTATCTAGGGCTTGATAGTCTTTCATTCAAGTAAATGTGGTTAAGCTACACCTTAGTTAGGTAGTCTAAACATGTTAACCTTTAATGGATTATGCTTGCTTCAGATTTAATGAACTTCTTGAGGATATTATAGCAACCAAGTGTTACTATGTATCATGACCATAATATATATTGTTTTCCCCCAATTTAGCTCTAACCTAGCATGTGTATAGGGATGGAGGCGGATTCACTTCCCTAGTCCTCTTTACTTGTATTTCATCTCCTTTAAATTCTTACAAGCTTTTATTTGATGCACTTTAATTTCATAGCTTAAGTGACAGCCAACAAATCCTCTATGAACACCTCTATCATTCTAAAAAGACTCTAGACACTTAGGTTGCCATAGATTAGCACAGTCCCAGTGGTTCGACTTACCCGACCAATAGCCCTATTTTACAATGATTCGTGCTATTGCGAAGGTTGATTTATAATTGTAATCGACTCAACCGATCAAATTTCTGTCAATATATCTGAACCTGGTAGCTCCAAATTTCTGAATTAATGACTGTTGATTACACCATGGATTAGTGAGCAACTTGAACTGCAACCCATTCCCAACCTTAAAATCAGAATTCTCCAAAAGCATCTGTCTAGTCTCCAACATTTGCTTCCATATAGATGAATCCCCCAATTTTGGTGTCACAGTCCAAAAACAAACTTGTTTAAGATAAACAGCCTACAGCCATTGAATCCACAACTTCTCTTTATTTTGAACAAAATCCCTACACAAGGTCATTTTAGCTGCAAAATCAATATCATGAACTCTCCGAATATTAAACCCCCCTTCAGTTACAGGAAGAGTTACTAGACACCACTTTACTTGAGCCATTCTCTTCACATCTTGTTTTCCACTCCATATAAACCATTTAAACCTTTTTTCCAACTGATATTTAATAGCCCAAGGAATTTTGAACCCAAACACCCAATTATAAAGATAGGAGTACAAAACTGATTTAATCAACTCAATTCTTCCTACAAGAGATAGATTAATTGTATTCCAATGAGCCAATTTCATATTCACTTTATCAAGTAACACACCAAAATCACCTCGCCTCAGTTTATAATTTGACAAAGGCAAACCCAGATATCTAAAAGGAAATGCTTCAGTCTGAAATTTTAGAATTCGAGACAGCCTTCTTCGACCTCTAACAGCTTTAGAAAAAATGATAGAGTTCTTAGCTTGATTAACTTGAAGACCAGAAGCAGTAGAAAAATTCTTAAAGACAGTATCCACATTTTTTGCCGTTGAAATATCAGCCTTCACCACCATAAGAAGATCATCAGCATAGAAAGTGTGGGAAATGTTCATACCAACAGCAGCCACAGCTTTGCACACATGAATACCTCCAACCTGAATCCCATTCGACACTAAAGTACTAAAGTATTCTGTAACAAAAGAAAACAAGAAAGGAGATAAAGGACATCATTGTCTGATCCCTCTAGTAGCTCCAAAATACACAGCTGGCATTCCATTACACAATATAGAGAATTTAGAGGTAGTGATACACTAAGTGATCCACCCTATCCACTTGCTACTAAAGCCATGAGCCTACAATCTCCACTGAATAAATTTCCAATTCACTGAGTCATACGCTTTCTTCAAATCCACCTTCAAAGCAATAGTAGGATCACCTTAACCAAATTAAACACCAAAAGAATATTATCATGCAGCCATCGACGCTTAATAAAAGCTGATTGTTCTTGGCCTATTAGAGAGGGCAGAACCATACTCAACCTGTTTGCTAAAATCTTGGAAATAATTTTGTATATTGTATTGCATAGAGCAATAGGACTATAATTAGCTATCTTGTCACCATGATTAGCTTTTGGAAGAAGAGACAGGAATTTAGAATTAATTCCTTGAGGGAGCTGGCAGTATTCAAAGAAGTGGAGCACAGCTGCTATAACATTTTGACCAACTACTCCCCAGAATTTCTGAAAAAACCTAGCAAGAAACCCATCTGGACCAGGAGCTTTATCAGGATGAAAATTCATAACCACAACTTTGATTTGTTCACCTGTAATAGGACAATCTAAAGACATACTCTCTGCTGGAGTTAAGGTTTTTTTAGGAATACAATCCACTTAAATCCCTTCTCCCTGCTGAGTATAAAAATCAGAATAGAATTTGATCAACCATTCTCTAATTACCTTAATATCTTTAGACTTTTCTCCAGTTGTATCCTGTAGCTGAGTAATAGCATTAAACCCTCTCCTTTGTTTAACTAAATTGTGAAAAAATGCAATACATTTATCCCCCTCCTTCAGCCATTTACTTCTAGATTTTTGGGCCCAGACAATCTCTTTAAGAGCTAAGACATGTTGTAGGTTCCCACAGGCTTCTCGTTCTCTAATAATATAGTCTTCATTCATAGTGTCACTTAACATTTCCATTTGTATTTTCAGTAAATTATCCCTAGCAACTTGAATTTGCTCTAAAACTGTACCCCTTTGCTTATTCCAATCTTTGACAGCCTCCTTCACAGCTCTTAACTTTTTTTACAGCACATGTAAAGGATTTCCAAAGCCCGTAACCTCCCAAGCTTTGGCAACCACTATATCAACTTCCCTTTGGTCACACCATATCTTAAGAAATTTAAAAGGTTTAGGACCTGCAGAGCAGTCCATATGCCACTAAACAGCTAAACCATAGTGATCAGATAATGAAGTTGCCGTGAAAGAAGCTTTAACATCATTGAAGTACTGAAGCCACCTGTCATTTGTCAACACCCTATCCAACTTAGCATTAATCCTCCTCTAAAGACTTTGTTTGTTACACTAGGACCACTCACCATTGTTAATAGGAATATCATTCATCTTGATGTCATAAAGAACACTATTGAATTCATCTAGTCTACTTTGTGGAATTCTCAATCCACCTTTCTTCTCCATATTGTATCTAACCATATTCCAGTCCCCCAAGGTAAGCCAGGGTCCTTGAATTTTAGTAGATTGAACTTTAAAAGACTTCCACAACTCCTTTCTATCAGAAGCTCTATTTGCAGCATAAACTGCAATAACATGAAAACTACTCCCAGAGCCTATATGTTGAACCTGTAGAAGCATAGATTGAGTATCTTCTTGAATCAACATGACCTTGAAAATAGAATTTTTCCAGCCAAACCAAAATTTTCCCAAAGTACTAGAGTTATAATTAGCAAACCAAGACCACTGAGATCCAAGTTTTTTCTATATTCTAACAGATTTCCCTTCCTTAACCCTAGTTTCCACAAGGATAGTTAAAGCAAATTGATTATCAACGAGCCATTGCTTTACTTCCTTTTGCATAAGGGGTCGATTAAGCCCCCTCACATTCCAGGCACCTATCATTAATGAGAAAGAGGTAGTGTGCCACTACCATTCAGTTTACCTCTAGTCACTCTGTCTGAAGGTTGAATAAAAGGTTTCTTGTGCTGCCTTGATTTCCCTCCTCCTTGATCTTCTATTGAAGCACTCAGAATAGGATCAAATTCAACCTGCTGGACTCCTTCATTAATAACACCAACACCCTCCAAGTCCTCCTGTGAAATAATAGGACCTATTGTACCCTTTGGAGGAACATTAGCAGGAATTATATCAGTAGTGATTGGATCTTCGAACACATGTAAATTCTCCACTGGGTTCTCAGTAATAATTTCCTTATTGGTTGTATCTACTAGTAGCCCAGAATTAATAACACTAGCTTCCAAGGGAATATCTTGAACACTATCTGGACCATCCAATTTTCCATTAGCAGTCGTACAAACATTAGAGGAATTCTATTCTAAATCAATAATCTCATCTTCCTTATGGAGATCCTCAATAACCCCTTCTGTCAAAGCCAACACAGCAAAACCATTCGATGTAGAAACAATATTTTCTGTTTGAGATTTCCTCTATGGCATTATATCAAGCACCTTCTCTGCATCCACAACATCAACTAGTTTTCCTTTCTGTTTAATCACCCATTTATCAACAGTTTTCTCGGATTTACAAAATATTAAAGTTGTAAAAAGAAAATAGCAAAATATAAATTTCCAATCCCATCTAAACTTGTAGTGGATGGTCATTTGCCACCTCCTTTCCGTGTCCTGAAAAATATTAATAATAAGGGGTGAGCAAAATTGCTCAGTAGGTGGTGCCTAAGACACATCTCTTGTGACCCTGTGAAATCCAAACAATGAATAGGAATAAAGGATGGGGTTCATGCTATGCAGGGAAAGAATACAAAATTAATTCCAATTTTCAAATAAACAATGCCGTGCCATGATATGCAATGCCATGTATGTCGCTCCCCACTTTAAAAATCCAAATCCATCACTTTTCAAACTATTAATATAACCCGTCAATTGATGACTCTACAGCGACACAAGAAAAGGATTGGCTACTGTCTTTGACCCTTGGTACCTCCGCGGCGTCATTTGGGGCCCAGATAGCTCAACCACGCTAGGGCGATCTCCCTAGTTCCCTTTAGGTTACATTAACACACCGGCTCTTCGGTGACTCCGCGGCGACCGAGTTTTCTTAAAACCATTTTCTCAAATTTCTCCCCAAAACCCCTTTCACTTTCATTTCAAAACACTTTACCCTTGTCTTTCATACCCAATACTATGAATGCATGCCACATATTTTTTTCCATTAGTATGAAAATGGAGGAAATTTACACATCACAATTTAACATTTTTCTTCATAGCAATTTTTAAGAAAATAATAAGCACTATGGCATGAAAATTAACATTTAGGCATGATTCTCACATAATATCATCAACACTTATAGGCATAGATTTTCTAATACAACAATTATATCATTTTCAAGGCAAGCAATTTAAACAAGGCATGCTTTTCATACAATTTAACAAAATACACATATTTGCATGCTTCATATACATAATTAAGTCATTCAAGAGACAATCAATTCAAATTAAGCATGCTTGATATGACGACCCTGGATTTTTCAACCCAGTGTGTCCTGTGATGACTCGAACCGGGTCCAAGATGCGAAAGCAAAAGATAAAATAATGGCCTCAGGAGTTAATTTTTTAATTTTATTATTCAAAAGTTCAAGAAATAGTTTTAAAATATTTTTTTTCATCCCATAGATTTTGGTTTTAACTTTGAGTTTGGAATCTAACTTAAGAGTGGTTCGACCTGTTTATTCTATATTATTTTTATCAAGTATTTGTAGATTTTTATTATTTTTGTACGAATTGTAGAAGAACAACGGCATATTTCAGAAATCTATAATGAATCTGAAATTGTGGTATTTGCATAAGAAAATTTTGATGGGCTTGTGAGAAACTTCAAGCATTGGTCAACCAATTGTATATCCCACCTTTTCAAACTGATTCACAAACTAGGTGAAGTAGATAATTTGGGTCCATTGCAATCCAGTAACTTGACTACTTTGCGAGATGATGTATTTGTTGATGGGTATTTTAAGATTAATCCCACTGAGGCAGAAGAGAGTATGAAGAGGTTGAAATGGAACTATTGGAAGAGAAGAGTCAGCCAGAGGTTAAAGAAGTTGATGGGAGGCAATTTGGTAATCAAAACAAATTCCATCATTTTAGAAAAACTGACTTTGACCCCATTTTGGGCGTGTCTTCGTAGCCAAGATGATAATGTACTTTAATAAGGTAGAAACATAAAATTGTGAGGGATGTATAGCTCAACTTGTTCAGACACCACATAAATTGCAAATGATTTAATTTTGCAGCCAGTCACTATGACGTCTGTTGTGAGATTTATATGTACCACTTGCAAGTGTACGAATTTTTGCAGATAAGGTTTACTTGTAAGGGTGTCATACCCAAGGAACTTGTGTAAATTAAGTTTGTTAACAATTTCTTAAATTCCAAATTAACTTCAAAGTAGGATAATTGAATTATGATGATTAATTCTAAATTAACTGAGTAGAAAATAAAATAAAGAACAATAATTAAAATGGATGAAGAAAATAGAGAGAGAGGACTAGGGGTATGATTTCACCACTAACGTTGCACCACCAATCAATTGTATCAATTTATTAGAGATATATGATATAACATGCACAGGAAATAAATCATGGCTACAAGAACATATAAATTTAGCTAGAAAATAATATAATTTAAAGTTAAGCATGGACTATCTTCGATTGGTATAAACCATCTACATATCTACTTTACTCTAGGGTGTGGCATGGTCTATCTTCTCTAGGCAAAATCTATCAAATCTCTAACATTATATTCAGAGAAATACCATTGTGTAATCATCTCATTCACAACTACAAGAAGTGAATGAGTTGTGTTCAATCACAAGATTAAAATATCTAAGACAAGATATAAAAATATTTGTAATTGAATTAAAACTTTAAAACCGATTCTTATTGAAAAGTCAATTAAAAATCCCATAAATTACACAATCATGCATGATAAAAATTGTTCTCCAATAAATAAATACAATCAAACCAGTGTTTGATTGTATTTATTATATTATTGTTGTATTGATTGTTTCTTGAAATGAACAACGTCATATAAGTATACATGCTCAAGTACACTAAGTCATGTTAAACAAGTTATGTATTGTCTAAGCATGCATATACAACTATACAATTAACATGGAAAACTCATGAATCAAGTATACAGGCACAAGAATATTAAGTTAAATAAATTACACATAAGACAAGCATACATGACACAAGTATACATAATGAAGTCCGATTGCAAAAACCAAAGTTACAATGCGTAGGTATACTAATTAGGGTTTAGATACACAACCAAGGATACAAGTTCAAATATGGTAAATGAGATCTAAATACATAAAACAAGTATACAGTTTCAAGTATACTAAATAAGATCTAAATACAAGAAGCAAGTATACAGTTCCAAGTATACAAAATAGGATTCAAATACCCAAAGTAAGCAACAATTCTCAAGCTACAAGTAATCTATGATTAACAACTTGAAATTAAATGCGAAATCAAATAGTGGAACGACTAGGATCCTTGGCTGCAAACCAATCGAGTTATTCTTGGTTACTAGCCCGCAAGGTACCACCTAGTGCGCACGCGTATAAGTTATTCCAGGTAATTACGACCCACAAGGTACTACCTACTGCGCACTTCATATGACTTAGGAAACTCATGAATCCGTACTAGGGCCAGGCCCTAGCCATCACAAGAACATGATCCTTACAAGCCTCCAAAAATAATAAGTTCAAAACTTATGCAAAATTAATAAGTTAAACAAAACTTATACATTTCAAATAATGTCTAGGAATCATTTTACATGCACAAGTAAGGTTGAATCTACACAAACCATGTCATAGGATTCAAGTCTAGATAGCATATGACGTGTCAAGTATCCATTATGCAATTTATACACAAAGTAAGAATATTTTACAATAATTGAACCACATTACCATCCTAAGCCACAAGTACTAAATAAGCTACAATTTAGTAACAAGCTCTCAAGGTAAGCAATTGTAATATTGTAACAAGCTATATACCTACACAAGATATATTTAAACGAGCTATTCCAGACAATGATATCACTTATCATGCTAAGTCAAATTACCATCTTTAGAGGCGACAAGTACTAATTCTACAACAAATTAGTAGCATGCTCACAAGTTAATTAAACGGACTACATTTCAAGGAATTATCAACCTATTACATCCAATATCAATTTAAGTAACTAACACACTTAAAACAAAATTAATGAAGCTAATTAATTAATTTTTCTCTAAATTTTTAAACATATCCAAATATCTTCAATTTAACATATGTTAAAGAACTCAACAAGACCTACTTTAATATCATATTACAAGTTGATTTCATACCTGAGGCAACTATGTGAATTAATCTTTTACAAAAGATAAATATTAAATAAGTTTTGCAATTCTTATTCAAATGCCCCAAATTTATTATATGTTACACAACTCACCAAGGCCTAGTTTCCTAGCAGACCACAATTTAATTCTAAACTATATACCATCATTCGAATTAAATTCTAAACAAAGAAAATAAATAAATTAAATTTTAAAAAAAATTGAACAAGGCATGCTCATAAGTTGTATATGCTTATAAAACAATCAATACAACAATAATATAAACCTAAGACATCCCCTACCTCAATTTGAGATGACAATCTCAAAAGCCACCAAAATGAAACCGCTCCAAATCCGACGAAACTCTTAGGTTTTGTCGAGGACAACACGATCTACATGAACCCCAAGAAGCTCCATCAAAATCACAACTTGACTTCAAACCTGAACTCAAGAAATGGCTAAAACGAGATTCCAATCGGTGGAATCGAAGGCCTCACCAAGGCGAACATAAAACACTAAGGCACGACAACATTTCACTCAAGGGAAGTGGCCGGAAAAAGAAGAAGAAGGGTGGCAGCCATGGCTGCCAGCCAAGAGAGAGGAGAGAGAGAAGAAAATCTGATATTTTATCTTTAAGTCCCTTATTTATAGAAAATCTCAATTAGTGCCCCGAAAGGGCGATCTCCCAAGTTCCCTTTAGGTTACATTAACACACCGGCCCTTTGGTGACTCCGTGGCGACCGAGTTTTCTCAAAACTATTTTCTCAAATTTCTCCCCAAAACCCCTTTCACTTTCATTTCAAAACACTTTACCCTTTTCTTTCATACCCAATGCTATGAATGCATGCCACATATTTTTTTTCCATTAGTATGAAAATGGAGGAAATTTACACATCACAATTTAACATTTTTCTTCATAGCAATTTCTAAGAAAATAATAAGCACTATGGCATGAAAATTAACATTTAGGCAGGATTCTCACATAATATCATCAACACTTATAGGCATAGATTTTTTAATACAACAATTATATCATTTTCAAGGCAAGCAATTTAAACAAGGCATGTTTTTCATACAATTTAACAAAATACACATATTTGCATGCTTCATATACATAATTAAGTCATTCAAGAGACAATCAATTCAAATTAAGCATGCTTGATGTGACGACCCTGGATTTTTCAACCTAGTGTGTCCTGTGATGACCCAAATCGGGTCCAAGATGCGAAAGCAAAAGATAAAATAATGGCCTTAGGAGATGTACGTCATCCCCTAAGGTGCCAAGATGACTCCTCATGAAGCCATGGAACTTTAACAAGCCAAGAAATGAAGCAAGAATGCCTAACCCGAAAAGAAATGAACCAAGGGCAAAATGGTCATTTCACACTGAAATGGATGCCACCGAGTACACCATTGGAAAAACAATGAAAAATGGACAAGGTTTGATTCAAGAATCGCCCGATTCTGAGTCTGAATGGGAAAGATATGAAATAAAAACAAAGTGGCCTTCTCCGTCCAAGAGTTACCACGAACCTATCTCATTAAAACTGGAATAACTCTCACTATAGATGGAGTACATGATCCGAACATGTTTCAAAACATTTCCTAACCCCGTTCAAGCAACTAAAATATGCCAAAACAAAGAGGAACTCGATTGACACCCCAATGCAAGGTTTTTACATAAAAACTTATAAATTGCCCAAAAATAGTTCCAAAGTTGAAACTCAAGAGTTTTATGCAATGTAGACATGCACACAAACGTAAAAAGACATTTAGGACATGCCCCAATGACCCGCGGCCTCCAATTGACCCCAATGCAAAATATGACCTCTTAATGGCCAAAAATGCCTAAAAATGCAATAAATGGAACTAAAATGCAAAACCTAGAATTAAATGGTGTTTGGCCATTGGACACACCTCATACATGATCATAGAAACCCTATGAAAGAAATGGAATGAAATTCCCACAACCGATGCAAAAGTTATGAAACAATGACTTTGCATTTCTTAATATATTCATAATAAACCTTGAAAACAAAAGTACATGGTATACAAGATACATGTCATTGGCCTCCGGCCTCATCTTATATATGTCAAATACATTAAAACGAGTGTACCTATGCACACTTTACACATACGAATCAAAGAATACAAATTTAGACAATAAGGCTACAAGCATTTCATACCAACTCTTACAAGAATTGAAACCTTCAAGACTACAAATCATCCAAGCAATATGAAAATCTCGAATCTTGATCCCAGTACCTGAAAAATGTCCCCACTACATGGGTGAGTAACATAAAGCTACTCGTAGGAGATGAGCATGCATTGACCTAGCATTTTATAATTATTTCACCTTAAGGTGAAACATGTTAAATGGGCTCATGCCACCTAACGTCTATGTCAAAATGAGACTCAGGGAGCATCCTAAGCTACTCATACAACTGAATTGAATAACGGCATACAAGTATACATGCTCAAGTACACTAAACCGTAATAAAACATGATATATGATGTACAAACATACATGTTCAAGTATCCTTAAGTCATGTTAAACAAGATAAGCAATATCTAACACACATACACAAGTGTTCAACATATATAGAGTACTCGTAAATCAAGTATACACACACAAGTATACTAAGCTAAACAAAATACACATAAGACAAGTATACATGGTACAAATATACTAAGCTTAACAAATACGCATAAGACAAGTATACATGTCACAAGTATACTAAAATGAATCATGGAGCAAGTATACAGGTTCAAGTATACTAAATAGGATCCAATTACCCAAAGTAAGCATCAATTCTCAAGTTACAAGTAATACATGATTAACAACTTGAAATTAAATGTGAAATCAAATAGTAGAAAGACTAGGATCCTTCGCTGCAGACCAATCAAGTTATTCTGGGTTACTAGCCCGCAAGGTACTACCTAGTGCGCATGTGTATAAGTTATTCCAGGTAATTATGACCCACAAGGTACTACCTACTGCGCACTTCATATGACTTAGGAAACTCACGAATCCGTACTAGGGCCAGACCCTAGCCATCATATGAACATGATCCTTACAAGCCTCCAAAAATAATAAGTTCAAAACTTATGCAAAATCAATAAGTTAAACCAAACTTATACATTTCAAATAATGTCTAGGAATCAATTTACATGCACAAGTAAGATTGAATCTACACAAACCATGTCCTAGAATTCAAGTCCAGATAGCATATGACGTGTCAAGTTTCCATTATGCAATTTATACACAAAGTAAGAATATTTTACAACAATTGAACCACATTACCATCCTAAGCCACAAATACTAAATAAGTTACAATTTAGTAACAAGCTTCCAAGGTAAGCAATTGTAATATTCTAACAAGCTATACACCTACACAAGATATATTTAAATGAGCTATTCAAGACAATGATATCACCTATCATGCTAAATCAAATTACCATCTTTAGGGTTGCATGTACTAATTCTACAACAAGTTAGTAGCATGCTCACAAGGTAATTAAACGGACTACATTTCAAGGAATTATCATCCTATTACATCCAATGTCAATTTAAGTTACTAACACATTTAAAACAAAATTAATTAAGCTATTTAATTAATTTTTCTCTAGATTTTCAACCATATCCAAATATCCTCAATTTAATATATGTTAAACAACTCACCAAGGCCTACTTAAATATTACATTACAAGTTGATTTCATGCTTGATACAACTATGTGAATTAATCTTTCACTAAAGATAAATATTAAATAAATTTTGCAATTCTTAATCAAATACCCCAAATTTAATATATGTTAAACAACTCGCTAAGACCTAATTTACTAGCATGCCATAATTAAACCATATACCATCATTAGAATTAAATCCTAAACAAAGAAAATAAATAAATTAAATTCTAAAAACTTGAACAAGTCATGCTCACAAGTTGTATATGCTTATAAAACAATTGATACAACAATAATATAAACCTAAGACATCCCCTACCTCAATTTGAGATAAAAATCTTTAAAGCCCACCGAAAAAAAAGTGTTCTGAATCTGACAATACCGAAGGGTTTTGTCGGGGACAACACAATCTACATGAACCCACAAGAAGCCCCATCAAAATCACAACTTGACTTCAAACCTGAACTCAAGAAACGGTTAGAAATGAATTCTAATAAGGGGGAAAGGTAGAGCACGTCGAGGGGAACAACAAACGTTAAGGCCGAAGACTTTTCACTAAGGAAATCAAGTGGAGGAGAAGAAGAAAGGTGGCAGCCCCATGGGCATCCATGGCTACCAGCCAAGAGAGGAAGAAAATGAAGAAAATTTGATTTTTCTTCTTTAAGTCCCCTATTTATAGAAAATCTCAAAAAGTGCCCCGAAAGGGTCCCGCCGAGTCCGGAAAAGTGGATTTTGAGCAAATGCGCTCAAACGGCAAACTCCGTGAACAAAAAAGATTCTAAATGAGAAAATATGAACAACAGAAGAAACGACATTAAAAACAAAGTCTCGAGCAGAAAGATATGCCCCGAACAAGTTCGGCGGCAACCAAGGCCAGAAACCCTGAAACTGGAGAAAAATTATCAGAAGAAAATTCTATGAGTACATGACTCGACAAAATATGAAAATGAATCCCGTACAAGGATCCAGGCTCCAGACGAGATATTTTGTAATAACTTTCGTTAATTGCACAATAGCCCCTACAAAAAGGGTTAACTGCGAAACTGCCCCTGAATGAAAATATCTTCCAAAAGATATTTTCTTAGATACCCCTGAAATAAAATATCTTCAAAAGATATTTATGAAAACACCCCAAGAAAAGAAAATTATTCCAAAGAACTATGCATCCATGCCCCTATAGATACCGAGAGCAACCAGAGTACTTTTCTGCAAAAGTAAAGAGACGTATTTCGTGGAAACCACTTAGAATGAAGATACGTGAAGTCAAAAACCAACTTCGAACACAAGGAGTGAGGTTATGCCAACAAAGTGTCAAACGGGGAAAAGACAAATAGGGAAGAGGGCAAAACAGGGAAAAGGATGAAAAGTGAATAGTGTCGAAAAATGAAAAATGAAAAATGTGGAAATGACTCGGTCCTCAAAGGAAATTGTCAATCCAAAGGAAAGAGTCTCATAAACCATTTTCGAGCACTCAAGATGACACTAAGCGACGAGAAACTAAACTCAAAAAAGAAATTTCAGCGAAAAAAATTCGTCCGTAAAATTTTGAGGAAAAAAAGAAAGGAAGGAAATGACCAGGTCATTACACTTGACAACAATTAAAGTAGAAAAACCTACAAAGGTGCAAGAAAGTGAGGATTATAGACCCCTACCTCAAATTAAGCAAAAACTCCAAAAATGGGTCTCAAAACCGGAATTCCTAAAGTGCACTAAAACTGAAATTGCTTATATGGATGTGAAGATCTCGCCATGCTATTCAAATTGCCGCAAACGGCTTACAAAATTTTCGAGTAATGAAGGAGAATTAAAGTCTAAAGATTTAAGGCCAAAGGAAAAAGAAAATTCTAGAGAGAGGAGGTGAGAAAAAGTTACGGGAATGAGAGAAAAATGAGACCCAAGTGGTCTTTAATTCACTTTGAAAGGCCAAAGTGGGTTCCACTAATTTTTATTTTATTTTTCCTTTTTCTTTTGTTTTCATTTTACACCACATACATATATATCTATACACATTTAATTCACAATCATTTAAAACACGTTAAATAAAATACATATGATACAAATGGACCCAATGAAAATCCCCGTACACAACAATTTCCGGTAGTGGGTCCCACACGGAACCGTCTGGCCCGAAAAATAGAAAAATGTAAAAATGGCAACCTTGACATTTCAAAGAGTCCTGGACTTAATGAAATGTCCCAACCAACTCTCGGACATAACCGACACACTCCATAATGTCCGGTACAAAAAACCAACAAAAGATGGAAATGCCTTTGCAACGACAAAAATTTCAAAAAAATGGAAAATAAGGAAATTCAGAAATATTACAGAATCGATGCCAAGAGTAGCTGGGAAAGCATGTCTTATTAAATGACAAAATGAGATATTAAAATCTATATGTTCATGCTCTAAATCAAGTGTTGATTAAATGACCCTAATCCATTTATTTTAATGATAACAAATCATTTAAAGAGGTTTTATATATTAATGTTTCAACTGAGTTTAAATGCAAGGAAAATGAATGTTTCTTTATAGAAGGGAAGAAAGGAACTTCATGTCATCATATGGACTTGGATGCACATACTTAAAGCATTAAAAGGCTGAAAATGTTCTACAAGAATTCATGATCAACTAAAGGCATCAAGAAGAAGGGTAGATAGGAGGGTGAGATATAGGAAATCTTGTTAAAGTAATAGATGAATTTAATTGAAGCTCAAGATCACTAAAATCATGCTAGTTGCACTCATTTATATTCAATATATCAAGGCATGATTTTGACAAAGCACAAAAGGGCTCAAAACTGTAGGATCAAAGAGTTCACGTTGACTGATTTGATGCATATGTCGACCGGTATCTAGGCAATAGCAAAATTCAAGAAAAAGCTCTCACACGTCAACCGGTTTGATGCATGTAACGACCCAGTCATTTGCCTTCCTTTTCTTTTTCTTGAAATTTTACGAATGAATTTTTTTCGTTTAATTTTCTTTTCTGAGCTCTGTTTCGTGTCGCTTAGTGTCATCTCGAGTGCTCAGAATTAGTTTCTGAGACTCTTTCATGTGAATTGACAACTTCCTTTGAGGACCGAGTCATTTTCGCAATTTTCATTTTTCGGACACTATGCGCTATTTCGTCTTTTCCCTATTCTGTCATTTTCCCTATTTCGTCTTATCTCCTTTTGTCAGTTTTTGGCACAACCTCACTTCTCATGCTCAGAGTTGGTTTTTGACTTCACGTGCCTTCATCTTGAGTGGTTTCCTCGAAATACGTATCTTTACTTTTGCAAGAAAGTACCCTAATTGCTCCCGGTGTCCACAGGGACATAGATGCACAATTCTTTATAATCTTTTTCATTTCTTGGGGTGTTTTTCGTAAATATCTTTTGAAGATATTTTATTTCAGGGGTATCTAAGAAAATATCTTTTGGAAGATATTTTCATTCTAAGGCAATTTCGTAGTTAACCCTTTTTGTAAGGGCCATTGTGCAATTAACAAAAGTTATTACAAAAATGTCTTGTCTGGAGCCTGGATCCTCGTACGGGATTTATTTTCACTTTTCATTGACTCGTAAATTCATAGAATTTCCTTCTGGTTATTTTTCTCCAGTTTCAGAGTTTCTGAACTAGGTTGCCGCCGAACTTGTTCAGGGCATAACTTTCTGCTCGGGATTCGGTTTTTGACGTTGTTTCTTCCGTTGTTCATATTTTCTTATTTTAAATATTTTTTGTTAACAGAGTTTTGCCGTTTGAGAGCGTTTGCTCAAAATCCACTTTTCCGAACCCGACGGGGCCCTTTTGGGGCACTTTTTGAGATTTCTATAAATAGGTTGCCCTAATTTTTAAAATCAGATTTTCAGACCTTCTTCCTCCTCTTGGCTGGAAGCCATGGGAGCCCAAGGGGCTGCCTTCACTCTTTCTTCTCCTCCACTTGATTTCCTTGGTAGAAATCCTTCGGCCTTAGCATTTGTTGTTCGCCTCGTCGTGTTCTACCATTACCCCTTATTAGAAACCATTTTTGGCCAAGTTTTGAGTTTGGGTTTGAGGCCAAGTTTGGATTTTCATGGGGCTTCTTGGGGATTCATATAGATTGTGTTGTCCCCGACAAAACCCTTCGGTTTTGGCATATTCGGAACACTTTTTTTTCGGTGGGCCTTTGAGGTTTTCATCTCAAATTGAGGTAGGAGATATTCTAGGTTTAAATTCTTGTTATATAGCATACTTGTGATGCTTATACTACTTGTTTGCATGATTAAATATAAAATCTAGAAATTTTATTATTTATTTTTCTTGTACGGGATCTAATTTTCCCGGTTGCTCATGACTTGGTTTAAACATGTAGCATGATTTTATATTACCCCTTGATATGCTCATTGTCGTGTATTAAAATTAGAACATTTGAATAAGTATTAAAGATTTTATTTAATATTTATCTTAGGTGAAAGATTAATTCACATAGCCTTAACTAGCTTGAAATTAATATGTGTTAGCATATTATATTAGGCCTTAGCATGCTCTTCAACATAGTTGAATTTGAAAGTAATTGGAGGTGTTTAGAAAATTAGTAATTATTAATTAATTTGTCCCGAGTGCACTATTCACTCCATTTGAATTCCGACTTGATATTCTTGATCTACATTCCATATAGCTTCACATATATTTTATTTAGAATATTCGGTGAGGTTTTGAAACCTTTCATTTAATTAATTTCCTTATTTAAGATTTAATCCTCATGGTGATATACAACTTGGAATTGTATTGTGGCATGTTAGAAAATTAAGTTTTGGTATGGTTGTTCACATGTATTAAATTGGGATTTATTGCATGAGAATTGCAACTTTTGTTTTATATTTAACTTTAGTGAAAATTTAATTCACATGGTCGTAAATTGAATGAAATAAACTTGTAATGTGATATTACATTAGTCCTTAGCATGTTTTCCAACATAGGTTAATTTGAGAGCATTTAGTTAAGTTTGAAAATCTAGAGATTTTAATTAAAAGAATTAATTAAAATCTATTTTGTGGTCCCATTAGCTTAATTAAGGTTTTAATTTGATTTTTGTATTGGCCATGACTTGTTTACTAGTATATATTAATTTGGGACTAATTGAAGTTGTTTTAAAACCTTGGGATTTACATTAGCATGATTTAATTAAAGTTCTACTTTGTTGTTCTAACAACCTAATTGAGTTTTAGAATGGATATAGGTGATGACCTTGCCATGTCCTTTAACATGTATTAAATTGAAGTTAATTGAAATTGAATCGGAAATCTAGAGAATTTAATTGTGTTTATCTATTTAAATTCTATGAATTTGCTCCATGATCTAGTTGTGTTTTAGAAGTGGTTTCTATATTCAAATCATGGACTTAGACTTGTTGTATATTCATTTGGTTATGTTTTGAACATTGGATAACATAGTTGCTATGTTTCTATTCATGAGAATATGTTTTCCTTATTGAATATATTGTTGCCTTGTGTAATGATTTGCACACTTCATGTTTAACATCTTTCATGCATAACGTGTAACGAATCGCACACTGAAGATTCGACATTCATCATATCATATTAGTTGTGGATTTTGAGCATGTATTGTATAGGTTTCCAAATTTGGTTGTGCTTAGTAGATAGTTGATTATCTTGCATATTCCTGTTGATATATGCGTTGTTGCACAACTTGTTGATTTTGGAAACTTGGGGATGTCGTTGTTTGACTATGGTTAGGACGTGGTTCTAGTACGGGGGATAGTCCCTCTATATGGCCTAGTGCGCACATAGGGAGGTTACCCATGGGCTAGTAACCCTAAAGTAACTATGTTGTCGGTCTGATCCGGTGTGACGTCCGAGTATCCACTTTGTTTGATTTCGCATTTCATTTTCAAGTTGATAACTAGATGATGTTGTAACTTGTTGTTTCTTAATTGTCGTTCCATTTTAAGTTACAGGATGTTAACTTTGCGAAATTGTACTTTATGTGTTGTATTGGAAGTTCCAATGTTGGTTAAATTGAATCGATATTGAAAATCGTGTTTTGACGTTCTAATAAAGCTTAGGATTCATCCTATTGATTCATTTATAACTTAGACGTTAGGTGGCATGACCCACTTCTGTTGTTTTCGTGCTTTAGATTTCAAACTGATAACTTTAAGAAATTGTATTTTGTTGCCTTGTATAATATGCTTTTATGTGGTTAGATTGCATTGAAGTTGTAAATTGCGTTTTGATTGTTCAGCATGTCCTAGGATGATTCCTTAGACTTATTTAGAACATAGACGTTAGGTGACATGATCACTTTAATTGTTTCTGTATTCGAGATTGCAAGTTAATACCTTTAAGAACCTATATCTTGTTGCTTTGTATAACATGCTTCCATATTGTTTAAATGGCATAGATGATGTGATTTATGCTACAAACACTCTAAGGTAGCCTAGGATGCTCCCTGAGTCTCATTTTGATATAGACGTTAGGTGGCATGAACCCCTTTAACATATTTCACCTTAAGGTGATAAATTTGTAAAATGTTAGGTCGATGCATGCTCATCTCCTATGAGTAGCTTTATGTTTCTCACCCCAACGATACTGGAGCATATTTCAGGTACGAAGACTTGGTTCGTGACGCCTAGCATTCTTTAGATGTCGTGTAGCTTTCAAGTTTCCATTTCATGCAAATGTTAGCATGAAATGTCATTTTGTAGACTTATATGTCAAAATATGTATATTTGATTCCATGTATGTAATGTGTACTTAAGTATACTCCTTTCAATGTATTTGATATGTATGAGATGAGGCTGGAGGCCAATGACATGTATATTGTATTCTATGTACTTTTTAACTTCATGAAATATTGTGAAAATCTTGAAAAATCGCAAGTAATTGCTTCACCATGGTTGCATCAGGTGTGGGAATTCCATTCTCATTCTTTTATAGGGTCTCGTAAATCATGTTTGAAGTGTGGCCAAGGGCCAAACGGTCATTTGATCCCGTTTTGTATTTTTGGATTCTGAATTTTCATTCCAAGTTTCATTTTTGCCTTTTTGCCCGTTGGGGGGTCGGATTTTGTATCAGTGGTATTTTTAAGTCGTGGATCATTGTAGTATATCCAAATAGGTAAGTTACATTTGTGTGCATGATCGTTTCCGGGCAAAACCTTATCGTTTGTGTTTTGAGCCTCTTGTGAATTCATTTCGCACTTTTTTTGCATATTCTGATCTAGGGGTATTATAGACTTTTCACGGTGGTTTTATTTTCTTCTTTCAATATGGTTGAATTGGAAAACATGATTTTAGGGGGGGTTTCTTTTCCATGTTTTTCCAGAAAATGTCGTCTTGATATCGGAAATCGCTTACGAAGTTTAGCTTTCAGTTTTCTATTTAGCAGCTTTTTTGACCCTCTGGACCAGATTTCTTGGGAGGGCATTTTGGATATTTTATATTACGTTTTTTTTTTAATTCTCTCGCGAGTCATGTAGAAAACTCAATTTTGACGGGGGTTTCTTCTTTGTGTTTTTGCAAAAAAGTTCATCTAGGCCTCCAAATTCAGCCTCTGTTCTGAATTTTTCTTAAAGAAACAACCACACAGCAACTTTATGGGCTGCTGCCAGCCATGGTGCACCCAGCGCGCGCGCGGTGTGCATGGGCGAGCGCATGGGCATGCGCATGGGGCTGTCATGGCCCCTCGTCGGGCTGCCGCGATGTCAATTCTTCTTTTGGGCTTTTCTCCTTCGTCCGGACTCCGATTCAAGTGATTTTTTTTTTGAACTTGATTAATTTTTTGCTATCTTTCCAATGGTGTGCTTAGTTACACCTGGTTCTTCTTGGATAATTACCAGTTTACCCTTTTTGCCTTAAGTGCTCGTTTTTCTTCGTCATGCCGTTTCTCCTTCGTCCGGACTTCGAATTATGCGATTCTTGAGTCCATCTTGATTAGCTTTTCATTGTCCTTCCAGTGGTGTGCTCGGTGGCACCCGAATCTATGGTTTTCAGAAATGACTATTTTGCCCCTTGGGGCTTATTTGTCATGTTTTCGATTTTTTGTTTCCGCATCAGTTCTTGTTGAGTTCCACGACCTCATGAAAGGTCACTTTGACTTTTTAGAGTCTTATTTTCTGTTTTCGCTTCCGCATTCGGATCCGTTATCGGGTCAATCTTCGGTTCATCACAGGACACGCTGGCCTAAAAAACTAGGGTCGTCACAATGCATATGTCGACCGGTATCTAGGCAGTAGCAAATTTTGAGAAGAACCTATTCACGTCAACTGGTTTAAGCATACACCAACCGGTTCTTGAAAAATATGTCGACCAGTTTGTAGCTTATGTCGACCGGTTCATACAAAAATGTCGACCGGTTTATGCCACATGTCGACAGGTTTGGTCGCAACTTTGCAGATTCAAATCTCAAATGGCTAAAAATTCATTTAATGCTCCCAACCACCTGCAACAGCTATATTGAGCTTGAAATCTCTACAAATACAGAGGGTTGGACTACAGATAAAACACACTACTTGAGAGAGCATTCAATAAGATCATCCAAGGGCATTTAAGAGCATTCAAAGAGCCCAATATTCTGATCTGAGCATTTACTCCTTATTTATTCTCTCATGTCAGCTTAGAGACTTAAGCTTCATTTATTTCATCCACTTACTCTAGTGTGAGATTGATTCATGTAACATTTTCTAGAGAGAGAGAGAGAAACAATCTTGTTACTTTCATTTATATCTGTACAATCTTGTAAGGGTTGATATGACCCAAAAGAAGCCTAGGAGAAGGATGCTTTCCTAACAAGGAAGAGAAGCAAAGGCTTGCTTCATTTAAAGGTTTGCTCTCCACCATTAAGGATAAGCTATAGTGGATTGGGACATCTCAGGAGGGATCTTGAGCTGAGGAGTAGGAGTTTCCAAACCTCGCTAAAATCGCCGAGTCACTGTTTGCAATCTCTTATCTCTATCTCCTTTATATTTTGTGCTATAAATTGATCGATTAACTATCTCAATTGATTATTGCTTGATTAATGTTAGAAAACATTTTTATAATTTGCAAAAATTGGCCATTAACTCTATTCACCCCCTCTAGAGTCAATTAGTGTTTAACAATTGGTATTAGAGTCTAATCTCTAGTTAAAGATCTAATCATCTTAGAGAACGATCATCGCCAACTTTCATCAAGAAGGTCAATATAACAATAGACCTCCTTGGTTTAACAGAAATGATTATAATTATTAGAAAATCAAAATGAGAGCATTTCTAAGAGGCCTAGATATCAATGCTTGGAAAGCCACCGAACAAGGTGATTATATTCCAATAAAGTCGTTGATGGTGAAAAAGTCCCAAAAACCGATGATGAGTGGACCCAAAATGACCGTAGGCTTGCTCAATGTAATGTCACGGCTATCACAAATCTCTATTGTGCTCTAAGTAAAAACAAATTCAATAGAATTTCGGATTGTAAAATGGCCAAAGAAATTTGGGATAAACTTGAGATTACCTATGTTGGCACTAGTCATGTTAAGAAATCCAAAATGAACATTCTTGTCCATAAATATGAATTATTTACCATGAATAACAAAGAAACAATTAGTGAAATGTATTCCCGTTTTACTAACATTGTTAATCATTTGAAGGGTTGGTGTGACCCAAGGGTTGGGGTAACCAAAAACAATCCTAAGAAAATGAGTTTCTCTTAGCAAAGGAAGAAGAAGCAAGTTCGTTTCAACTTGTAAGGGTTTGCCCTCCATAATGAATTTGTAAGGGTTCGTTTCAACTTGTAAGGGTTTGCCCTCCATAATGAATTTGGGAAAGTCTCAAGAGGGATTTTGAGTCGAGGAGTAGTAGTTTCTGAATCTGGCTAAATCGGCTTGTCATTATTTGTAATTTCTCTTCACTCATCTCTGCTTTATTATTGTGCTTTTAATACTTGCTATATTATCTATCTTGTTGGATAATTAGATAAAGTTTATTGTCTCTAAAATTGCACATCTAGAAATTGAAAATTGACAATAGTTTGCCATAGACTCTATTTAACCCCCCTCCCCCTCTAGAGTCAATACTTGAATAACAGTGTGAATTGGACCAATTCACCCCCTCTGGGTATTTTCAAAGTTTAATTCCACAGCCATTCCGCATAGCGCAACTCACGTTTGGTATCAGATCGAGCAGGATTGTCTAAATATTGAGTTGTTCCTTGTGAAATATTTTTAAAATAAAAATCTATTTTGTTTTCAAAATTTGTCATGGAAAAATCTTTTAGAGAGATTGGATCAATTCAATGAACTACTTTGTTTAAAAGAAAAAACTCTGTGTTTTGGAAAGGCCGCATGAGTGCTTTTATGAGATTCCAAGTTAAGTATGCTTGGGCTACAGCTGAAAAAGGTTGGGACTCATCCAATTGCTACTATAGGTCTAGGTGGTGATGTAGTAACTATCAAGAAAGATGAATATCTATGGGATAAAACTGAAATTGATGCTGCAGAAGCTAATGATAAGGCTTTATATGCCTTTTTTTTTTTCTTTTTTTTTTTTTTTTAATTTTGTGATTGATTACGAGTTCACTACGATTTCTAATTGCAAAATTGCTAAGGATGTATGGGATATTCTTCAAGTTGCCCATGTGGATACTGATTCTGTGAGTAAATCTAAAATTCATATGGTTGTGACAAAGTTTGAGAATAGCAAAATGGAAAAAAGATGAGACTTTTTCTAAGTTTTATCTAATGATCTTGTCACTAGCATTAGAAACCCAGGCAAAAAAAGATGATTGAAAATAAAGTTTGCAAGAAAATCTTAAGGTATTTGCCTATGTGATTCCAAATTAAGATTGAAACCTTAGAAGAAGGTAGGGATGTTGAATCTATGAAGGTTGGAGAGCTTGTTGGGTTAATTAGAGTTTTGATATGAAGTATCATGATAAACCTCTAAAAAACTAAGAATTTGGCATTAGAAAATATACATATCTGAATTTGATAATGATAGTGATTCTGATGAAGAATTTACTCTTGTGGCTTAGAATTTTAGAAAATTTCTTAAGTTTGAAAAGGTTAATAATAGTAAGAAATTAGGGAATGACCAATTTTGTGACATGGGGTAAAGGATATCATCTAGAAGTAAAGATAGGAAAGACAATTAATCTTCTTTGTTTGGTGCATATAATTGGGCCTCAGTTCTTATTGTTTAGCCTTCGGCTAACTTGGTCTATTGGGCCTTCGTAATTTTGTCCATATATATATATATTGAATATATATATATTGAAAATTTAACTAACAATTATCACAGGAATATAATAATAATTAACATAGATGGCAAATCTGATTATCAGATTTACGAGGTTATTCATCAAATGTTGATGTATAGCCAAGTCTGTAAAATCAACAACAATACTGACCCAACCATTGCTAAATTTGTTGTTGCTGGTTTTACAGGAATCCTTAAAGGATGGTGGGATAATGTTCTCACTGACATTCAAAAAGCTGAAATCTTTTCTGCTACCAAGATAGTTAAAGATGAAGCTACCCAACAACCAGGACCTGCTCCAGATGCGGTTTACACCCTCATCACCACCATTATTCAACATTTTGTTGGCCCTGAAGGAGCTAATAGTGAACGGAGTCGTGAACTTCTACAGAATCTCCGATGTCCATCTTTAACTCATTTTCGGTGGTATAAAGATGTCTTCTTGGCAAAGGTTCTCCAACTCAATGATGCAAATCATGAGCACTGGAAAGCAAAATTTGTGGATGGTTTACCAACCTTTTTTGCTGAAAGAATCAGGAAGAAGCTTAGAGATATGCATAATGGTATCTTTATCCCTTACAGAAACTATACCTATGGTGGATTAGTCAATATAGTAATCCAGGAAGGTCTAGCTCTCTGTAATGATCTGAAGTTACAATCCCAGTTAAAAGCACAAAGATTAACTGGTAGAAAGGAAGTGGGTGAATTTTGTGATCAATTTGCCTACCAGACTCCCTTATCTTATCCTAAACCTAGGAAAAGAAATAAGGTTGACAAACCTTATAAAAGGAAGTATTCCAAAAGAAAGAATTATTCAAAGGAAAAGGATAATTCTAGACAGTATACTAAGCTGATTTCAGTTTTGCATAATTCCAAGTAGTCAGCTTTCATGTGGCTGGGGCTAGCTTTAGAAGGAATCATGAGATCGGTAAATCCCTTTTCATAGGGTAAAGAAACAATATGCTTCTTTCTGGCCCAAAAAGCATTAGGAATCTCACTACAGATTTCCTTTAGAAAATTTTGTCGTATGAACTCAATTTTCTGTTGCTCAGTGGGTTGTACCAATCTTTGACGAATTGCTAAGGAGGATACCTCCTTTTGCAAATAATTCAGTTGCTTTTCCTTAAAGATAATATTATCTTTAAGAGCATTGATATGCTTGTTTACTAGTGGGGTCAAAAACTGAAAAGTGATTGACTGGCCATGTAAATTAGAGCGTATTCCATGAGAATCAATTTTCTCAATTGGCATGATTAAAGCTAAAAAGGGGGTACCCAAAATAACTTGTTGTGCCATATTTCTAATAAGTAAGAAAGTAGATGGTAAACAAATACCTTCTTTACAAATGAAAACATGATTAAGTTTATACTTAATCTGCATCTTTCCTCCACTTGCACTGGTAAGACCTTGAGTGGTTTTCTCAAAATATTGAGTAGGAACCAATCTTTCCTGTATACAGTTCATATCTGCACCACTATCAACTAAGGCAATAGCATTAGTGATAGTGTACTCTTGATTAATTACCAAATTGATAGAGATATACCATTTTTGGTAAGTAACTTGATTCAAGAGTTGAAGATAATTCGTGCTTTCGGATTGGGGAACTGCAATCTAGGATGATGAAGTTTCAGTTACAGATGTTGTTTTTAAAAGAGTAATTTCCAGTTCTATCTTAGTCTGACGAGACTTTAACTGACGAATTTCTTCTTTTAAAAGATTAATCTCCATTCTGAGATCAGGGAGATTAGCAGGACGTGAATTCTGTCCGTGGTGTTCTAATTTACTTAGAACTTCTTTCATGCTGTAATGATTTTCTGCTCGCAGAAAATCTGGATTATCAGTATCCTCAGTAGTTCTTGCTAAAGCAGAACCGATTTCAAAGACTTTCATCTTGAGTTAAGGATATTGAATGTGATCTATAAGATCCAATAAGGATTGTTGAGTCGAAGTCAAAACATTTAAGCTTAACCCATTCATTTCAACAATTGCCTTATGGTAATCATCATGAAAGGGATTACAGGAGCATTTTGGATTTCCAACTTCTGCTTCAGAGGAAGAAGAAGACTGTAATTCCATAACAACATCCCCATAATCAGCCGATGATTCTGATTCAGAAGAACTAGTATTAAGTAACAATTTACTTAATTAAAGTCGTAGTTCATCTTCTATGTGAAGACTACTAAGTTTCTCCTTAGTTCTGCACTTGTTTGCATAGTGGCCTATGCGTCCACATTTGAAACATTTAACCTCATGCTGGGGCTTTAGAAAAACATCACCATCCTGGTCCTGAATAACACAGTCCAAGCTACGATGAGCAATTGGCTTTGCCGGAACTGCATTAGAAATTGTCCAATGTTCAGGAAATGTTATTTCACTCCAAGGAATCATCCTTTTTGTGGCAACATTTGATGTGAACATATTGGTGTCCCATAACGCTGTTACTCCTTGAGAGTCTTTGCGTATGGCATTTGGACACATAGTATCAAGTATTTTGTAATGGATGTGATAAATAACACTTATCACTTCCGATCCAGGTAAATAATCATACCCATAGGTCTGAACACGAAGACTAACTGCCTCATGGATATTCTTATCTGTCAAAGATAAATTCAGACTAGGATAGACATTAAAATAAACCGGTCCATGACATAGACTAGTTTCCAGTGCACCCATCAAAGAGGGGTGAAATTTCAGACATCGAGCATCCCTAAGGGTTGCTTGAATACAAGCATCCATACCTAACAAGGTTAAAGGTTTAAAAGCAATTTGAATTAAACCTATATGGATGTACTTATATTTGTGCATGTGCCTCTGAAGGTCACGAGAAGACAACAATCGAATTATGGTGTCTTTAGTGCTTAACTGCATAGTTTGTTCTATGGTCTTGATAGTCCATAGATCAGTCAGATTAAGCATTCCGATTTTGTAAATGTGCTTAGCACTTACTGGAGGGATAGTCCATCTGTTCAATTTATTTTGAACATTGGTCCATTCCACTAATTCAGTATTTTTTACCAATTCTGAATCCTGGTTTTCCTGTACTCCTGAAGAGGAGGAAGAAGATGGTTTTAACATGTCTGTTAATTATTGTTAATGCTTTAAGGTCTGCATAGTATAAATATTATAATATTATATAATGAACAGTAAGTTACTATTCTGTCGTCGTTCTGCTTAAGAGAGATTCTATTACTCGTCTGTCAACGATTTACTGGAAATAATACCCTGTGCAGCAATTTAATGCAAAAAGCGGGCTAAACATTCCAACGCGACTTATGGACGACCCATAATTGAATCTGGGATAAACATAAGTTAGACAGAAAAGTAGGCTTATTGTTTATTACATAATTACGATAATAATCATGCTACCAGTACCTAAGAAGCATTAACAATAAAAAGTTAAGCCCGCATGGCTCTGATACCAAAAAGGGTTGGAATACATGGATAAGGTTCCAAAATTAACTATTCCAGAACCCGAAATCTTTAACCCATTTGAACTTGTTAAAGATATGATTAGAAAGCAACAACCATTAATTACCGAAGCAGATTTAATGGTTAAATGCATGGATTTTATGAGGACCAAATTTGTTAAATCCTTTGATTCTTCCACACCTACAGTACAAGATGATGCATCTATGGTGTCAGTCTCTAGTCAGGCCAGTCAAAGAGCTTTTTATGTCAATAAAAATGCTGAAAAGGAAAGAGGAATTCCTCGATTGGTTATTGATTATCGATCACTCAATCTTGCTTTGAGTTGGATCCGATATCCAATTCCCAACATCAAAGATCTTTTAGATAGGTTACAATCTGCTGTAATATTTTCTAAATTTGATCTTAAATCTGGATATTACCAGGTACAGATTGCAGAAGAGGACAGGTACAAAACAGCTTTTTGCGTACCTTTTGGACAATATGAATGGACAGTAATGCCATTTGGATTAAAAAATGCCCCTTCAGAATTTCAACATATTTTGAATGATATATTTAATCATTTTACTGAATTTTCTATTATTTATATTGATGATATTCTCATATTTTCAAAATCAATCGATCAGCATTATAAACACTTGAAAATTTTCAAAGATGTTATTTACCGAAGTGGTTCTCAATAGGAGGTAACACATCATCAGAATCAGAACCTATTTCAGATTCATCATGGGATAAAGTCTGAATTTTAAGTCCTTGAATTTTCTGAGTAAGAAGATTAAGAAATTCTTCATTCTTCTTAGGATGTGAAAGATTGAAGCCTTTAACTTCAATTGCAGGTTTTACCAATGCTTTGGATAAGGAAGCTTCTGGAGGAGAAGATTTATCAGAAATACACTTAGTATTAATTGTATGTAATACCGTGTCTATTCCTGTTTCAATTCTCCCAAGCTGGGACCCTATCGTTTGCAGACAGACATTGGTATAATTGTTTTGCCTGTAAACCTGAGAAATGTCTTTTTTAGTAGCATTACAGGACTGATCAATTATTTTAGGTTGGCTATAAGCCTTGGTTTCCACTTTTGCACCACTATCAGGGTCAATTCTTTTCATAATTAAATGTTCAGTGGGAGGATGGACAGAGTGATAAACCTTGTCTTCAGATGTAGTCCATGGTTTGAGAAAATCATCCAATATGTTTATATTAACAAGAGAATGATTGGTCATAAAAAACCAAGAAACAAAAGGTATAACCATTTTGCGTTCTTGTAGAAAGTCATAAAATTGAGTTTTAAAAAGTTGTAATTGATTTTGGTCAAAAGCTTTAAAATACCAATTTCTGAATTCTTTATATTGATCCTGTTGAAATTCAGTATTAATGGCAATTCTATCTGGGACAAAATCCATTAAAACTAATATTCATGTGGGTCATTGATGTCTGTAGGATCATCAAATTGATCCTTGACAGATTCATTTCCGATTCCCATTTCAGATGGAGTTGGGCTGAATTCAATTCCAAATTGGCGACGAGACATACCATTGGTGCCTTCTCGTAGACTCCTCTTGGAATTTGATTCTGAGATTGCTGTATTCCTTTCAACTTGAGGTGATTGGAACCAACTACTTCAGGAGGGAAATTTAACTTTCAAAAAAAATTAAAAATTAAAAATAAAAATAAAAAAAAATAAAAATAAAAAAACTCTGATAATTTCGATGTTTCAAGTGATGATGAAAAGAGTGTTGAATTAAGAATCAAGCAAAGCTGGTTTGGAAAAAAGTCTTTCAAGAGTTTTATGCTGAAATTGTCAAAATGAAGAGGTTTACAATAAGCAGTCTAAAAAGTTCAGGGAATTGAAAAACAAGAAATATGTTTGAAGACGGAAAGTGGACAAAAATACAAGTGCTAGAGTCTCAAGAAACTCATTGCAACTTAACCCGTGTCATATCGCACGAACTTCACATGATTTTCGGGTTGCAAAAAAAATTACTAACTTGCTAATAAATAAACATTACAAAAAAATAAATATTAAAATATATAGCTACATAAATAAAAATAAAATAAAATAAAATCATTCATATCATGTCAACAAAATTAAACAAATGATATGTAGCATAATCTTATCGTTAAAATTTATAAGTTGTAATAAAAGATAATCAATCATTTGATGTTTCAAGATTGATAGTATGCTTTTAAAAATTTTATATTCTTTATTATTATTATTTTAATTTTTTTTTTAACTAAAATTCAATTATGATAATTATTTTTTTTACTTTAAAATTTTAAAGCAAGCATGTCAAAGTTAGGTTAATACCTAAATCATCTAAATTTAACTTTATTTTACATAAATAACATAACCTTAAAAATAATCTATTTAATTATCTACTTTGTTTTATATTTGCTAAAATTATTTGCACCTTCACTGATTTATTGGTGGAAAGCTGTAAAATTATCAAAAAAATTCCTTAACAAAATTAATTGTTGGGCGTGTCTTCGCAGCCAAGATGATAATTCACGTTAAAGAATAAAGAGGTAGTAAACATACTCCAATAGCAAAGTGATGAATAATCTCATGAGCATCATTCTAACACTTGTCTTCAAATGCATGATACAATTAACTAATGGACAATTAGCAGGCGGTTTAATATAATTTGAAGTCTTAGACCAAAAAAATATATATAAAAGTGTTCTTTTAATATTTAATATTTGGTCAATTTAATTAATCTTTCTTGTCACATAATTAATCTTAGAGTTATACAACTTATACTTAATGGAAAAAGAAGAAAAATATGCAAGAAATAAGATCTCTATTAGTTAGGGTCCAATAATAGATACAAATAAAAATTTTAAGGAGGTTATAATATAAGGAAATTAAAAAAAAAAAAAAATTGAGGCATTTCTATTGAGCAAAGTTTAATAATAAGAAGGAAATAACATTTTTAGGGAAGTTATAACCTAAACAAATAAAAAAATAATAATAATTTAAAGTTATAATATAAGCAAATAAAATTTTGGGAGCCTTTATATTGGCTAAAGTCTGATAATAGGAAGGAAATAAAAAATTTAGGAAGAATATAATATATATATAAAGAAAAAAAATAAAATAAAAAAATAAAATTGAGGTTTTCCTATTGACCGAGGACTTAGGCAACCGCCTAAGAGTCTAGCCGGCCTAACAAGTGGAGAAGATATGTCGGAATTTGTCAATATGACAAACTTTATAATCTTACCTAGTTAAAGTGATCGACAAATATGCATGCATATGCGGTCCAAGTCTTTCAACGTCAACTCCTAAATTGACATGCCAACAACTATATAGAAAACGTGAAGCAATTCATTATAGTCTTTGCCGTGGCCCCGGGAGATTAGGGTTTGTATAGGTGGTAACCCACGTCTAATGAATATGTATGAAAACTTTCAATTTATCTTAATACCTAATATGCATAATCATACCTAATTAAAGACTGACAAATATGCATGCATGTGAGGTCCAAGTCTTTTAATGTCAACTACTAAATTGGCATGCCAACAATTATATAGAAACATGAATGAAATTGCAAAGATAAAACAAAGACCATAATGAATTGGTCCAATGAATTATGGTCTTTGCGGGAAAAACAGTTGACAATAAATGAGGGTTTGTATAGGTGGTAACCCACATCTAATGAATATGTATGGAACTCTCAATTTATTTCAACACGAGAAATTATGAATTTTTATGTTTATTTCTTTAAGTGAGTGAGGGTGCTTTACCTAAGTAGGTATTGTAGACCTAAGATCGAGACTCTTTCAAAACTATTTGAGGGAAGGAATTGAACGTAACACTTTTCTTATGTTTTTACTGCTATTTTCATGTATTATGGTCATTGTTTTTCTATTCATAAATGTGAAAGCTCTACCAATAAAAGCACAGTATCCTGTTTTTATTTAGAAAATAATGATTCTCTTTTCTAGAACTAGCCTAGATGTCCAAAAAAATAACGTGAATCACAAATATGAACGTGTATCACAATTATCCATAATTAGCAATTCCTTCTTACTAAACATAATATTATATAAATATATGAACACAGACCCCATTGGTGGCTAACAAAAGTTCTAGCTAGTTGTGAAGGAAAATCAATGGGACTTGTTACTAGAGTTCACCTTCTCCACTTTATCTTCCTTGCATGGTTTCTTTCTACTTCTCATGCTAGCTCAAAAGCAGTGGAGAGGTTCACCTACATTGTCCACATGGACAAGTCCTACATACCCAAGGCCTTTGCTAGCCATCACCACTGGTACACCTCCATTGTTGATTCCACAAACCCTGTAACTCCCAAAATATCAAATGACCATCAATCCACCCCAAAGCTCATCTATACTTATGACAATGCTTTCCATGGTTTCAGTGCAGTGTTCTCTCAAGATGAGCTAAAAACCCTAAAAAAATCCCCAGGTTTTGTGTCAGCTTATGCTGACAGGATTGCTACTCTTGACACCACTCACACCTTCGAATTCCTCTCCCTCAATCCTGTTGCCGGACTATGGCCGGCTTCGGATTACGGTAAAGAAGTCATCGTTGGTGTCATTGATACCCGCGTGTGGCCTGAAAGCCGGAGCTTCAACGGCGATGGAATGACCAAAGTGCCCAAAAGATGGAAGGGGGAGTGCCAAGAAGGTCAATATTTCAATTCCTCGTTATGTAACTCGAAGCTCATTGGAGTTAAATACTTCAATAAGGGTGTCATAGCAGCAAATCCTAACACTACCATTAGTATGAACTCGGCGAGGGACACTGCAGGTCACGGGACACACACTTCCTCAACAGCTGCCGGAAACTATGTCGAAGGCACATCTTACTTTGGCTATGGTTCTGGGACTGCAAGAGGGGTCGCGCCGCGTGCTAGGGTGGCCATCTATAAGGTCATTTGGCCCGAAGGGCACTACGCCTCAGATGTTCTCGCAGGCATGGACCACGCGGTGGCTGATGGCGTGGACGTGATATCGATTTCATTGGGTTTTGATGATGTCCCTTTATATGAGGACCCTATTGCCATAGCTTCATTTGGAGCTATGGAAAAGGGTGTGCTTGTGTCTTGTTCAGCAGGAAATGATGGCCCTTCTTTTGCTTACTTACACAATGGGATCCCATGGGTCTTGACCGTCGACGCCGGCTCAATTGACCGTTCTTTTGGCGGGACTGTGACTCTTGGTAATGGGCTAACCATCACTGGATGGACCATGTTCCCTGCAAGGGCCTTGGTTAATGACCTCCCACTCATTTACAATAAGACTTTGTCACATTGCAATTCAACTGGTTTGTTGTCTGAAGCTCCTTATGGCATCCTCATATGTGATGACACTGTTTCACCCTTCACTACCCAATCGAGGCATCTGACTATGTCAATGGTGGCTTCAGCCATCTTTATCTCCAATGATCCACTATTTGCCGAGCGGGAACGTTTTAGTTATCCTTGAGTTGTGATTGGCTCGAAAGATGCAGAGGAAGTGATCAAATATGCCAAAAGGGCTAAGAAGCCTAAGGCAACCATGAAGTTCCAAGAAACCATTTTGGGGACAAAGCCTGCGCCTGTTGTTGCTCCCTACACTTCAAGGGATCCTGCGCCGAGAAATCCGGGAATCCTGAAGCCGGATTTAATGGCACCCGGGTCACGAGTCTTAGCTGCTTGGCCTACCAATCAGTATGCAGGCACTATTGGTTTCAATACAGTTTTGGCTAGTGATTACACATTTCTCTCCGGGACATCAATGGCATGTCCTCATGCTTCTGGCGTGGCTGCGCTCCTAAAAGGCGCACATCCAGAATGGAGTCCGGCTGCTATAAGGTCTGCCATGATGACCACGGCGAACCCATTAGATAACACTCTTAATCTATCCGTGACCTTGGTCTGGACCTTGAAATAGCCTCACCTCTAGCTATGGGGACAGGACATGTTGATCCAAACCGGGCACTTGACCCAGGTCTTATATATGATGCAACTCCACAGGACTATGTGAATCTCCTCTGCTCCATGAATTTCACAAAGCCACAAATCTTAACCATTACAAGATCAAACAGTTACACTTGCTCCAACGCTTCTGACGATCTGAATTATCCGACATTTATTGCTTTGTACACTAACAAAACAAAAACGGTCACACGAACATTTCAGAGGACAGTGACTAATGTTGGAGATGGCGCGACAGCTTACAAGGCTGAGGTTACAGCACCCAAGCATTCCACCGTCTTTATCTGGCCGGAGAAAATGGTTTTCGAGAAGAAGTATGAGAAGCAGAGTTACAATTTGACAATAAAGTACAAGAGGGAAAAGAATGGCACAGTCACATTTGGTTCGCTTGTTTGGGTGGAAGAGAATGGAAATCATAAAGTGAGGAGTCCCATTGTGGTTTCACCAATGATCGCTGTTTGGTGATCATTTCTTTATGTCCATGGAAATGCATGTGCCATTTAGATTCAAAATTTAAGTGCTCAACCAAAGCATAACATTCAAGGCAGTGTATTTTTAGTGTTGTAATTGTCAGTCAAGAATAAAACATATTCATGCAACGTGCATGCTTTCTCAAGTACTATTGTGATTTATTTTACAATCTTTATATGCTTATAATTGGTGGAGTGACAGAATTTTCTTGCAATGATGATGGGAAATCTTCTGAAATTGAGGAATAATTTTCCTGCACCATTTGATTCTATAATCACATGTTTGGTTGCTAAGAAAATAAACAGAAGATTACTGTTTTCTCATGTTTGGTCCAATTCTCTGTTTCCCATGCATGCTACTGGTGAAGCTTGGGGTGATTCTAAAATCCCATGTTTGCTTGTATTTTCTACATTTTGTAATTAATGACGGATTCAGAAAATTGTATGAGAGTGGCGTCTTGAACAACAATAATAAATAATGGAGAATTCTCAAAAATTGAGTGGGGGATATTTTTAAGATTTTAAGAGAAATTATAAGCAATTTTGTAAAAATAAAATAAAATAAAATAAAATAAAATAAACCAGTAATAAATCTGCACAAACCCACAATATTGCTCCTAGCATAGCTTGAAGACTCAACCTTTGATTTGAGAAAGAAAGATAATACATCTAAACTGGTGCTCATTGATAAGATTATAAGAACTCGTGGAAGTGGAATGTGCTTATACTATATGTTTTGAATAAATAATGAATTTTCACTTGCCAAGAAAAAAAAAAAAAAAAAAAAAAAAAAAAAAAAAAAAAAAAAAAGTAGTAAATGAAAAAAAAATGATAATTTGGAAAAAAAGAAAGAAAGTTCAGGACCTCTAATGATTTCTGTAATTACACTGCATTGTCAATTTTTTTACACTGGTACATAACAATTTTTTTATTTTATTTTTTTTTTCCATGCAAACATCATTACTAACAATGAAAGAGGGAAAAGGAGAGAATTATTTTCTCTAACAATAATAGCGGCCCAATCATTCTGCCAACATACTTCTATTCAGTTCGATTGGGGGATTAATGGATTATTGCGAGACTAATAATTGAGGAAAACAAACCGAGAATCCATGTTAAAAACATTCCAATATCGTTTACCTTAATGGACCCAAGTCCAATGTCTTAAAAATTTTATTAAATGAGCTCGAGGCCCAAGCTGCATATGTAGTAAGCCCATCAAAGAAATAAAGAAAAGACAGTTCATGCCTACTAAAAGAGCAACCCGACCCCGTTTCAATGCGAACGCTGGGAGGCTTGGAGCTTCTTGTACGAGTAATTATTACTCCTTCTGTCCCGAAACGAAAGTCCATTTTGAAGAGTAGAAATTTTTAAGGGGGCATGTGGTCCTAGGACTATTAGTCTGATTGATCACCATATGACGTCTAAGTAAAAAAAGTTGAATAAATTTTACTACATTTTTGACAAAATTTTCAATTGTCAAATATTGATTGGTTGAGGACATGTATAGAGAAATTATTACCCCAAAATAGAAAAATTATTGGCTGCAACGGTGATGCCATGTCACATGGTTGACATGTATCACACAACCAATAGATGCATGCCACATATTTGAAAAATATGGCCTATGTGTCTCACTTAATTTTTAGATATTTATACACCTCTTACAATTTATCCTTGGCTTCACAACATATCAATTCTCACCGGTGAACCCAATTCAGAGCTCACTGGAGTTGATGGAGAAAACAGGGGTCTGAGCATGAACTCCCATGACAAAAACATCTCCTACCTGCAGACTACCTGTATCATCATGGACTAGAGGCCGTCAACGAGCTCGCAAGCGGTGATACATGGATTCCAAATGAACATATATGGTATGAGTGAAGCTTGGCCAGAATCAATGGAGCTTGTTAGTCTGTTTTCCCCGAATTAAACTAAAGTTTTCTGGGTTTGACATAAGTACTTCTGGTCCTCTTGATTGCTTATTTATCGATACCAGTTACTGATTCTATGGTCATTGGTTTGTTTGTCTTCAATTATAAGTACACAAAACTTGTTATTTTATACTCATTAATAAGTGTTTAATTAATCTTTTATATTTAAATATTCTTATCCCTATTTTTCATGTTTTATAGGAGCTGATTTTGGAATGCGTAGAAAATAAACAAAAATGGTAAAAATGCGACACATAATGGCTGCAAAAGGATAAGAGTGTATTTATTACTAAGAGGAACACTAGAAGTCTTGCAGGAGAGCTGGTCTAGTGGGTCACCAACTTTGAAAGAGGGCTTGAGTTCAAAACATTGGTGCAACACAATTGATTTATTTTCATACAAGCCAATCGAATTAAAATTTAAATTTGGCTCCATCAAATCAGAAAATATCATTTCAAATTGAAAAGTAACAACATTTTTTTAATTTTTTTTCTAGTTTTCAAATTCTTTTCTTTTTTTCCTCCTAATTCATTCCTTCTAAACTCTATAAATATGGATATATGTAATGGTAAGGGGTTCGAAAATAGAGAGAGTTAGAGATTTTGAATTGTATTGCATTCTTTTTTTCCTTATAATTCTTTCTTTTATTCAATGAAAAGTATCTTTATTTCTATGTTTTATTTTATTGTTAATGTGTTAGTTTAAACAATCGAGGGAAAGATGAAGTCACCATGGTTGACATGTAATAAATTTCTTTCACGTCTTGTTTTAATTTTCCTCTTTATAACATGTCTTTTATTCTTCTATTCCGTGTTCTTAAAAAAAAATAGAGGTAAGATTCTTAGTCTTTGACAATTAATGGTAATTCGGAGAATGTCCACTTCTATTTACTAAAGATATAGCAGATTAAAAAAAAAAAAAAAAAAAAGTCTCTCGTATATAAGCAACTATTATTTATCTCTATATTTTCCTTCACCTTTCAAAGTTGTAATTGGATTTATGAAGTAAATTACTTATAAAAATAAAATTGACAAGAACGAAAGAAATTTGTTTATATAGATCCATGGTGGTGGATTCTCATCCCTTGAGACTTTTTCCATAATTAGATCAAAAAAAATTTTAATCTTATTTTTATTTGTTTTATTTAATTTTATTATTCAAAAGTTCAAGAAATAGTTTTAAAATATTTTTTTTCATCTCATAGATTTTGGTTTTAACTTTGAGTTCGGAATCTAACTTAAGAGTGGTTCGACCTGTGATGAATCTGAAATTGTGGTATTTGCATAAGAAAATTTTGATGGGCTTGTGAGAAACTTCAAGCATTGGTCAACCAATTGTATATCCCACCTTTTCAAACTGATTCACAAACTAGGTGAAGTAGATAATTTGGGTCCATTGCAATCTAGTAACTTGACTGCTTTACGAGATGATGTATTTGTTGATGGGTATTTTAAGATTAATCCCACTGAGGCAGAAGAGAGTATGAAGAGGTTGAAATGGAACTATTGGAAGAGAAGAGTCAGCCAGAGGTTAAAGAAGATGATGGGAGGCAATTTGGTAATCAAAACAAATTCCATCATTTTAGAAAAACTGACTTTGACCCCATTTTGGGCGTGTCGTCGTAGCCAAGATGATAATGTACGTTAATGAGGTAGTAAACATAAAATTGTGAGGGATGTATAGCTCAACTTGTTCAGACACCACATAAATTGCAAATGATTTAATTTTGCAGCCAGTCACTATGACCTCTATTGTGAGATTTATATGTACCACTTGCAAGTGCACGAATCTTTGCAGATAAGGTTTACTTGTAAGGGTGTCGTACCCAAGGAACTTGTGTAAATTAAGTTTGTCAACAATTTCTTAAATTCCAAATTAACTTGAAAGTGGGATAATTGAATTATGATGATTATTTCTAAATTAACTGAGTAGAAAATAAAATAAAGAACAAAATTAAAAAGGATGAAGAAAATAGAGAAAGGGAACTAGGGGTATGATTTCACCACTAACGTCGCACCACCAATCAATTGTATCAATTTATTGGAGATATATGATATAACATGCACAGGGAATAAATCATGGCTGCAAGCACATATAAATTTAGCTAGAAAATAATATAATTTAAAGTTAAGCATGGACTATCTTCGATTGGTATAAATCATCTACATATCTACTTTACTCTAGGGTGTGGCATGGTTTATCTTCTCTAGGCATAATCCATCAAATCTCTAACATTATATTCAGATAAATACCATTGTGTAATCATCTCATTCACAACTACAAGAAGTGAATGAGTTGTGTTCAATCACAAGATTAAAATATCTAAGACAAGATAGAAAAATATTTGTAATTGAATTAAAACTCTAAAACCGATTCTTATTGAAAAGTCAATTAAAAATCCCATAAATTACACAATCATGCATGATAAAAATTGTTCTCCAATAAATAGATATAATCAAACTAGTGTGCTAAGCTAGGGCTAAATCATAACCTTAGCAAAGCGTTTAGCCAATCATGACTGGAATGGAATTCTTCATGGTTGAGGAAGACATCTTCACCGTCATGGATCGATCTCTTCTTTCTTCTGAATGCTTCTCCTCTAATCTCAGCCTCCAGCTCCTCTGTATAATCATGCCCTCAATGCTGTAGAGGACTCCCTTTAAATAATAAAAGATCAGCCCTAAAGTTTCATTTTTCATATAGAAGACATACATAGAAATTCTGTCAAATAAGGACTCTAAAATTCGTACAGACTTCCAGGCTAATTTTGACAAGGTATACAACTGTTTTATGGAATCCTCGTGAAATACAAAATTGTAGCTCTTCGAATTTCCTTTCAATTAATGTAAGAATTTAGCTATTTTGACATTCAAGGAGAGAGATTCAGTCAAATTACCAAAACAGGTTCAAGTAACCAACTTTGGCGAAAGTTTTCTTTTCGGAGAATGATTTTTCTTTTTCTTTTTCTTTCCATTCTCATCAACTTGTGGCTTCTTTTGGACTATTTTCAAAGTATAATTAGACTTGGATTTCAACAATGCTCAATCCTACGGAATGTTATCTTTTAAAGCTCAAAATCACTGGTCTTAACTGATTTTATAATTAAAGTCCTGAAATAAATAAAAACAATAAAACAATGTAAAATCACAAATAAACTATTATTAAGAGAATAAAACATGCAAGTAAAGGGGTAAAATGTATAACATTTAGCGTCTAACAACGTCCAAGCCCCCACCATCAACACAGGGTTACAGGGCTTTGCACTCCAAGACGGCACCGTTTTGATATTCGTGTTGGACTTTGCACTATGCACCAAAAAACCACTATTTCCATGGAGATGTGTTTTCCATTAATTTGATGAATGATCTCGTGAGCATCATTCTAAAACTTGTCTTCAAATGCAAGATACAATTCATACTCCATTAGCAAAATGAAATATCTAGAATGACCAATCACTATCCAATTCCTACCTTTCTTAATTTTTCTTTCTTTTTTAAACCCGACTCCAAATGCAAACTTGTCTTCAAATACATGATACTATTCATACTCCGATCCATTAGCAAAGTGAAATATCTAGTTGGTAAGAAACTAATTGTATTTTCTACATTTTGCTTTTAAATGATGAGCATTGACCTTGTACATCATGGACTCTTTTTAACTAATGGACAATTAGCAGGGCGGCTCAATATAATTTGAAGTCTTAGACAAAAAAAATATAAAAGTGATCTTTTAATATCTAATATATAGTCAATTTAATTATTCTTTCTTGTCACATTATTGATCTTAGAGTTATACAACTTATACTTAATGGAAAAAGAAGAAAAAAAATCAATGAAGACAAAAGTTAAAATAAGAAATAAAAAAAAAAAATTAGGGCCTTTCAATTGGGCAGAGTTTAATAATAAGAAGTAAATAACATTTTTAGGGAGGTTATAATATAAACAAATAAAAAAAATTTGAAAGTTATAATATAAGCAAATAAAAATTTTCTGAGCCTTTATATTGGCTAGAGTTTGATAATAGGAAGGATATAATATATATAAAGAAATAAAAAAATTGAGGTCTTCCTATTGACTGAGGACTTAGGCAACCTCCTAAGAGTCCAGCCACCCTAACAAGTAGAGAAGATATGTCGGAATTTGTCAATATGACAAATTTTATAGTCATACCTAGTTAAAGTGACAAATATGCATGCATGTGAGGTCCAAGTCTTTCAACGTCAACTCCTAAATTGACATGCCAACAACTATATAGAAATAGGGATGGATCTATTCATAGCTCAGTGGGGGCAAATTTATTTATTTTTTTTCTTCTTACTATATACCATTGATTTTTCATTTTTTTACAATATATACCCCTAAAATTTTAGAATTACCCCCACTGAAATTATAGAAAAATCCTACTATTGCCCCCACAACATTTTTATATGGTTGTTGTTAAAGACTGCCCCCGCTCACATAGTTTTCTGGGTCCGTCCTTGTATCGAAATGTGAATGAAATTGCAAAGATAAAACAAAGACTATAATGAATTGCTCAATGAATTATGGTCTTTGTAGGGGAAAAATCTATAGTAAATTAGGGTTTGTATAGGTGGTAGCCCACATCTAATGAATATGTATGAAAATTTTCAATTTATCTTAATACATGAGAAATTATAAATATAATCGTACCTGATTAAAGACTATGACAAATATGCATGCATGTGAGGTCCAAGTCTTTTAACGTCAACCCCTAAATTGACATGCCAGCAACTATATAGAAACATGAATGAAATTGCAAAGATAAAACAAAGACTATAATGAATTAGGTGTAGGGAAAAAGTTTACAATGAATTAGGGCTTGTATAGGTGGTAACCCACATCTAATGAATATGTATGAAAACTCTCAATTTATCTCAATACAGGGAATTTTTTTGAATTTTTATGTTTATTTCTTAAGTGAGTGAGGGTGCTATATGTAAGTAGGTATTTTAGACTTAAGATGATCGAGACTCTTTCGAAACTATTTGAGTGAAGAAATTGAACGTAGCACGTTTCTTATTATGTTTTTACTGTTATTTTCATTTATTATGGTCATTGTTTTTCTATTCATAGATGTGAAAGCTTTACCAATAAAAGCACTATATCCTGTTTTTATTTAGAAAATAATGATTCTTTCTTCTAGAACTAGCCTAGCTACGTGTGAGATATTAATTATTTATTTTTGGCAATTATCGTTGACATAACAAGTCCAAGTTGAGTTGTAATTGTAATACTTGTTTTATAAGTCATCGAGGTCGACATGGACTACAGAATCGGTTTGAATTTACCATACTTGAAGAGTTTGTGATGAAAAAGGGTACATTAAGAAGGAATATGAACAAGGTTGGAAGTTCTACAATTTCAATGTTAGTCTATAATTTTCGTAGGATGAAACAAGGCTGGAAGAATTCGAGCTTTCAAGACTGCCAACCTTGAACCGGTTCAAGAAGTTCAAGTTTGAAACACTGCCAAACTTGAACCGGTTCAGCTTCCTTGAACTGGTTCAAGATCGCCTGTTTGCAATACAACTTCAGTTTCCTTTTTCTGAATAATTTCCCAGTTGGTCTAGAATTGTTCCAAATCCTATGCACGAAATTTACCTTATTTTCAGAGGGATTAGGTCATTTTATACTCTATATAAACCATGTCATATACATTGGTTTATTAACAGCTGTTATATTATTATTCAGATTTTATTCAAAGCCTTAGAAAGATTATTTTTGCAGAAAATCAGAGTTTATTTTTCTGATATCTTTCTAGAACACATATACATAAAGACAGAGTTTAGAGTTGTGGTGTTCGAATCTTGATCGTGATTATACAGTTGTATTAACATCGATCAGGCAAAGCAGTTCTTTTACATCATTCAGACAAATGAAGAATAGAAGTAAACACAATCACACTTTGAAAGGGTTGGAGCATTCATGGAGTGCTGTCTGATCTACCTACTACTTTTCTATAAGTATCAAGTGCAAGTCTAAAGTCAAGTTGCTGTTGGACGGGGAGTCACAAAGCTAGAGGATCATCAATGATTAGTCTGGTGTAGAACGATAAGGTGTGAGCCAGAGTCAAAGTTTGATATACTTTGTTTCAAGCATAGTGGATTGGTTTACTTTGGGCTGCATTAGTCCATGAGGTTTTTCGCTTAACAGTTGACGTATTTTATTAATTGGGTTTCCTCGCTAAAATCCTGGTGTCATCTCTAACTTTATACTTTGCATTATTTTATCTGCATGTGATTAACTGTTTACTTGCTAAAATAAGTAAAGTTGGTAACGACACAAATCTATTTTACAAAACTTAAAACATTCCTATATACATTCCGCTGCGTAAAACTCATACTATGTGTCCAAAAAAATAACGTAAATCACAAATATGAACGCGTATCACAATTATCCTTAATTAGCAATTCCTTTTTATGAAACATAGTATTATATATATATAGACACACACACACACACACACACAGACCCCATTGGTGTCTAACAAAAGTTCTAGCTAGTTGTGAAGGAAAAACAATGGGACTTGTTACTAGAGTTCATCTTCTCCACTTTATCTTCCTTGCATGGTTTCTTTCTACTTCTCATGCTAGCTCAAAAGCAGTGGAGAGGTTAACCTACATTGTCCACATGGACAAGTCCTACATGCCCAAGGCCTTTGTTAGCCATCACTACGGGTACACCTCCATTGTTGATTCCATAAACCCTGTAACTCCCAAAATATCAAATGACCATCAATCCACCCCAAAGCTCATCTATACTTATGACAGTGCTTTCCATGGTTTCAGTGCAGGGTTCTCTCAAGATGAGCTAAAAACCTTAAAAAAATCCCCAGGTTTTGTCTCAGCCTATGCTGACAAGATTGGGACTCTTGACACCGCTCACACCTTCGAATTTCTCTCCCTCAATCCTATTGCCAGACTATGGCCAACTTCAGATTACGGTAAAGAAGTCGTCGTTGGTGTCATTGATTCCGGCGTATGGCCTGAAAGCCAAAGCTTCAACAATGATGGACTGACCAAAGTGCCCAGAAGATGGAAGGGGGAGTGCCAAGAAGGTCAAGAGTTCAATTCCTCGTTATGTAACTCGAAGCTCATTAGAGTTAAATACTTCAATAAGGGTGTCATAGCAGCAAATCCTAACACTACCATTAGTATGAACTCGGCGAGGGACACTGCAGGTCACGGGACACACACTTCCTCTACAGCTACAGGAAATTATGTCGAAGGCGTATCCTACTTTGGCTATGGTTCTGGGACTGCAAAAGGGGTTGCGCCGCGTGCTAGGGTGGCCATGTATGAGGTCAGTTGGGACGAAGGGCACTACGCCTCAGATGTTCTCGCAGGCATGGATTACGCGGTGGCTGATGGCGTGGACATAATATCAATTTCAATGGGTTTTGATGATGTCCCTTTATATGAGGACCCTATTGCCATAGCTTCATTTGGAGCTATGGAAAAGGGTGTGCTTGTGTCCTCTTCAGCAGGAAATGAAGGTCGCATGGGTCTTGACGGTCGCAACCGGCTCAATTGATCGTTCTTTTGGCGGGACTCTGACTCTTGGCAATGGGCTAACCATCACTGGATGGACCATGTTCCCTACAAAGGCCTTGGTTGATGACCTCCCACTCATTTATAATAAGACTTTGTCACATTACAATTCAACTAGTTTGTTGTCTAAAGCTCCTTATGGCATCCTCATATGTGATGACACTGTTTCACCCTTCACTACCGAATCGAGGCATCTGACTATGTCAATGGTGGCTTCAGTCATCTTTATCTCTAATGATCCACTATTTACCGAGCGAGAATGTTTTAGTTATCCTGGAGTTGTGATTGGCTTGAAATATGCAGAGGAAGTGATCAAATATGCCAAAAGGGCTAAGAAGCCTAAGGCAACCATGAAGTTCCAAGAAACCATTTTGGGGACAAAGCCTACACCTGTTGTTGCTTCCTACACTTCAATGGGTTTTGTACCGAGCTATCCGAGAGTCCTAAAGCCAGATTTAATGGCACCCGGGTCACTAGTTTTAGCAGCTTGTCCTCCCAATAAAAAAGCTGCCACTGTTGGTTTCAATACAGTTTTGCCTAGTGATTACACATTTCTTTCTGGGACATCAATGGCATGTCCTCATGCTTCTGGCGTGGTTGCACTCCTAAAAGGCGCGCATCCAGAATGGAGTCTGGCTGCTATAAGGTCTGCCATGATGACCACGGTGAACCCATTAGATAACACTCTTAATCCCATCCGAGACCTTGGTCTGGACCTTGAAATAGCCTCACCTCTAGCTATGGGGGCAGGACATGTTGATTCTAACGGGGCACTTGAGCCCGGTCTTATATATGATGTAACTCCACAAGACTATGTGAGTCTCCTCTGCTCCATGAATTTCACAAAGACACAAATCTTAACCATTAGAAGATCAAACAGTTACACTTGCTCTAACGCTTCTGACGATCTGAATTATCCGTCATTTATTGCTTTGTACACTAACAAAACAAAAACGGTTACACGAACATTTCAGAGGACAGTGACTAATGTTGGAGATGGCGCGACAGCTTACAAGGCTGAGGTTACAGCACCTAAGCATTCCATCGTCTTTATCTAGCCGAAGAAAATGGTTTTCGAGAAGAAGTATGAGAAACAGAGTTATAATTTGACAATAAAGTACAATAGGGAAAGGAATGGCGCAATCACATTTGGTTCGCTTGTTTGGGTGGAAGAGAATGGAAATCATAAAGTGAGGAGTCACGTTATGGTTTCACCAATGATCGCAGTTTGGTGATCATTTCTTTATGTCCATGGAAATGCATGTGCCATTTAGATTCAAAATTTAAGTGCTTAACCAAAGCAAAACATTCAAGGCAGTGTATTTTCAGTGTTATAATTGTCAGTCAAGAATAAAACATATTCATGCAACGTGCATGCTTTCTCAAGTACTATTGTGATTTTTTTTGCAATCTTTATATGCTTATAATTGGTGGAGTGACAGAATTTTCTTGCAATGCTGATGGGAAATCTTCTGAAATTGAGGAATAATTTTCCCGCAGCATTTGATTCTATAATCCCATGTTTGGTTGCTAAGAAAATAAACAGAAGATTACTATTTTCTCATGTCTGGTCCAATTCTCTATTTCCCATGCATGCTACTGGTGAAGCTTGGGGTGATTCTAAAATCCCATGTTTGCTTGTATTTTCTACATTTTGTAATTAATGACAGATTCAGAAAATTGTATGAGAGGGGCATCTTAAACAACAACAATATATAATGGAGAATTCTCAAAAATTGCGTGCGGGGTATTTTTAAGATTTAAAAAATATATATTATAAGCAATTTGTAAATATATATATATATACATATATATAGTTGTAAATCTGCACACACCCATAATATTGCTCCTAACATATCTCAAAACTCAACATATGATTTGAGAAAGAAAGGTAATACCATCTAAATTGATGTTCATTGATAAGTGTATAAGAAGTCGTGGGTGTGGAATGTGCTTATACTATATGTTTTGAATAAATAATGAATTTTGAAATGCCAAGAAAAATGGAAAAAAAAAATGGAAAAAAAGATGGAAAGTTCAGGACGTCTAATAATTTCTCTAATTACATTGCATTGTCAATTTTTTATTTTATTTTTTTTCCATGCAAACTTCATTACTAACAATGAAAGAGGGAAAATGAGAGAATTATTTTCTCTAACAATAATATCTATCGAATCATTCTGCCAATATACTGTAGGGTTTCTTTTTTCTTTTTTTTTTAAATAGGTAGTAAATAATAATATAATGGTGATATCAGGAATACAAATATGAAGGAAAACAGAAGAGATGCTCAGCGTAAGAGGAGGAGAAGAAGACCAACTATCAAGATAAAGATGGTGGTAGGGCAAGTATACAATATCTTATAACAGCTTCCTTTTCTAGGGTTGGTTATTCCTTTACAGGACAATGCTATTTATAGATCTGAATTCCATTGGTTATTATCCAATGGTCCCTTCCGTGCATGGTTCCTCGCATGCATTACTCCCAATCTGGATTACGTAAGTAATCCTTAAAATTTAGGAGTCTAAGGGCTCTAATCCTTTCCTCGAGCCTTGTCCTATATTGCCATGTCACTTCTCCCTTAATCAGGGGCATTAAATGTTGCTTGGTCGTCGGTTGGTCAAGCCTGACACAGCATTAATTGTGATTCTAAGGTTTGCTGTCATGGCATGTATAATCTCCTATTAGTTAGGCCTTGCTGAGAGCGAAGGCACCTCTTAACTTCTCATCCACCAATCCAAGATCCTCCTAAGTTTCCCAAACATAGAGCCATATAGCCACGAAGACCCTACCTTCGTCTCATGCTATACGCAATCCCTTGATGGCGAGCCCCCTAGGGCTCCAGTCTTTCAAAGTGATATTGTCTGGCGTAACACCAGGACTCGAGGTATTCAAGATTTGGTCTTTTGAGACTTGATAGGCTTAGTGCAGTGCTGGGGCTTAGGGTGCTTGAGGATCGGCTTCTCGAGGCTTATTGGGCCTGGAGCGATTCCAGGACTTAGAGTGCTCGAAGTTTGATCTCTCGAGACTTATTGGGCCTGGGGCGATGCCAGGGCTTTAAGTGCTCGAAGATTGATCTTTCAAGGCTTGTTGGGCCTGGAGCGATGCCAGGGATTTGAGTGCTCGAAGTTTAATCTTTCAAGGATTGTTAGGCCTAGAATGATGCCAGTGCTTTGAGTACTCGAAGTTTGATCTTACGAGGCTTGTTGGGTCTGGAGTGACACTAGGGCTTTAAGTGCTTGAAGTTTGATCTTTCGAGGTTTTTTGGGCCTGAAGCGGTGCCAGGGCTTTGAGTACTCAAAGTTTGATCTTTCGAGGCTTGTTGGGCCTAGAGCGATGCCAGGGCTTTGAGTGCTCAAAGTTTGATCTTTCAAGGCTTGTTTGGCTTGGAGCGACACCAGGGCTTTGAGTGCTCAAAGTTTGATCTTTCGAGGGTTGTTAGGCCTAGAGCGATGCTAGGGCTTTGAGTGCTCGAAGTTTAATCTTTCGTGGCTTGTTGGGCTTGGAGCGATGCCAGGGTTTTGAGTGCTCGAAGTTTGATCTTTCAAGGCTTGTTGGGCCTAGAGCGATGCCAGGGCTTTGAGTGGTCAAAGTTTGATCTTTCGAGGCTTGTTGGGCCTGGAGTGATGCTAGGGCTTTGAGTGCTCGAAGTTTAATCTTTCGAGGCTTGATGGGCCTGGAGCGATGCTAGGGCTTAAGGTGTTCAAGGTTTGATCTTTTGAGACTTTTGACTTTTCAAATTGCCACGGAGGATTTGGCTACGGTTGTATTGACTTGTCAACATGCCACATCAGCTTCTAATAAATGACACCCACATTTTTCCCCCCTGCACGTGCGACAATTCAGAATGAATTATTGCGCGTGCAAAACTAGGTAGCTTTTGGGGTGGTTCCCGAGGTGAGGGAGTTATTTAAAAGGGGGGGGGGGGGGAACAGTGAAGGGTTATTTGTGAACATAGAAGTAACAGCTACTACTCTTGCCTTTGTGTTCATTATTGCCGGCGAAGAGAACTTGCAAAAAGAAACTTAAAATTTCATTTGTATTTACCCGATTTATGGGATTCCCATCATGGTTAGCAAGAAACAAGAACTAGCCAAAAAGGATTGTCCTCCCCCTAAAGTGCCAGTAGATTCAGAATGGCGAGGAGCACCATTCTTTGGGAAAATGGACTTGTTTTGGCATCGAACCAACAAGGCTGTAGTTGCTGGTGAACCATTGGAGGTGGTGGAGTTGATGGAGGAGGAGGTTGAGATTAGCCTCGCTCCTCGCATCCCTGCTGATACAATTTTAAGGTTTGGTGTCGAGCGAGGATAATATCTATGGTCTTATGTGAATTTCAGCAGTCACATTAGCCCTGGCCATAGTTGGGAATTATGGACTGATGCGATTCTTACTAACCCCGCGTATATGACAATTCTGGAAGTGACAAGCTTATTGCCTTGCATTAAGTTATTTCGCCAAATACACATTCCTTACGACATTGCAGGTTTATAGGAGTTGACCATGCGATGGAGCTCGAGCTCGCGCACCTTTATCACAGCATAGGGGGAATTTACACCTACTATCGAGGATGTAGGCTAACTATTGGGTTTACCCTTTCAGGGTGTGGATAATCCTAGCTCTTGGGAATTCTCGCCCACTGAAGAGGCTTTGGCTCAGGACCTTGAGGTAGCTCTAGATAAGAACAAACACTTCAAGACACTGTGGGGCGCACAGGGTGTCCGTCATGCTGATCGAGGCAAGGGTACACGCAAAGCCACTCTCGGTGCTTTGGTGCGCTACTACTTTAGAGATTTTCCAATGTCAAAGAAAAATCTCTTGAAGGAGTGGCGAAAAGGGATTCCCGGCCCCTGGATTGATCACTCTTTTAGTCTCGCAGTTTACTTGTGGTGCTAGCTATCGAGATACATTTTGGAAGGCACCCCGGAAGATGCTCCCTTGCCACGACTTCTGGAACTCGCAGTGAAGTTAGAGAGTGGTGTGAAAGTGGCCTCGCACCTTTATTTTTGGGTACTTTATACCATCGCCTAGATATGATGGGAGAGGACATGGTGCGCTCTGTGGGTCGTTATGTCCATGGCTCTTATGCCTCTAACCTCTTCTTACAAATGTTTCTGTACGAGAAGTTCCAGTCCTACGCCCCTATCCCTACAGACTTGGTTATGGACGAAGAGGTGGTGCGAGGGATGAGATGGCATGGGCGCTATCCGCGAGGAAGGATAGGATATGCACTAGACCAAAGCTTTTAATTTGTTAGTCACCCTTATGCTGCAATCCTACCTGGGGCATTGACCCTGCCCATGCATTTTGACAATGATGAGCATATTCCAGCAAGTGCTCGTCGATTGAATGTGAGCGAGGTGCTGATGTTTCTGCTAATGACCACCCCTGGTTATTTACCGACCATATTGGAGGGTGGCCAAATATCGAAGATAAACAATCCTCGTAGAATGCCTCTGCAATTTGGCTATGACAGAGGGGTGCCCTCGTAGTATATCTTTGTCGAGGGCGAGGACTCCTATGAGAGCAGCTTTGCGAGATTTGTAGTAGATCACATTGGACTGCTTTGCGAAAGGATTGGTGCTCTCTTCCTGCTAGGAAGGGGCAGAATTCCTAGGTGTACAGAGGCAGCTCGCTCACTCTGGGCTATAGATTTAGCGAGCTGGAAAGATTATTGTCAAAGTCCTGCTCAGTAGGCAAAAGCATTAGTGATCTATATGGGGGACCACTCGTTGAGTCCCCCTATAGTATTTAACAAGGGTGCCCTCTATAGTTTTGACCCTGATCCTACACCGGCCGTAATGCAGCAAGTAGGAAACCTCGCAGCCTACCGCGACGACCGCTAGTCCTAAAGTTGAAGCAATCTAAGCGCCTGCCCATAGGCACAAAATAAGAGCCACCTCGCATACAAACATTGCCCCCCCCCCCCCAGAAAGTGAGCAGCTATGAGCGCTGTAGAGCTAGCCACAGCTACCGCAAGGGAGGAGAGTGTGAGGCCTCCAGCGCCAAACACATCTCTACCCATGGCCTCCTCAAGTAGAATTCCACTCGTGGATAAACCATCTGAGAGTGAGGATGCTAACACTTCTGAAGATGATAGAGAACAGCCTCTCGTTGGAGAGCATGTCTCGATGGCTGCTGCCTTTGGGCCGGGGCGAGGTGGGGCGCTCAGGCTTCGTCGGGTGCGAGATGGTGGAATTGACACCACTATCCATGACATAAGCTCAGGTAAGGTATTAGCTTCTAATAGAGAATTTCCAAATTTACCTACTTTTGACTTTATACAAGCCTTAGATGAGAGTGCCCTACATTGTTGTGGTTAGGAGGACACCTCAGCGAGAGTAAGGGAAAAAGAAATGGAAGATTTGGCACTAGATGTCTCGCCTCTCATTACCGTTCGAGACGTGCTTGTGCGTACTCACGCTGCTGAGGTGGTAGAGATGATGCGAGACTATGTTAGTACATCAGAGCTTCTGCGAAACAATGTTAATGTCACTGAGGAGGCAGAACGACCAAGGGAAGGGGAGAGCGCTGCTCACCATGACTTCCCCACAAGGGGTGAGCACTCGTCTGAGTCTCCAATTCCTGAGGTGACAATTCCTCGAGATGAGCCTATAATTGAGTCACCCAGGGGTGAAAGCATAGAGGTGCCCTTACGAGGAAGTGCAGAAATAGGTCGGAGCTCTCCCATGGAGGTGCGAGGGCCTTCGCCATCTGGCGATGAAACCTTGGCTGAACAGGCTGCTGAGAGAAATGGCTTTCCTAATGGCGAGGATCAAACTTTGCCCTTGGAAACATAAAGGATAGAGCAAAACTCCCTTACACATGGTGAAGCTTCAACAGAGGGGGGGTCCCTACTTTCTCCCTCGACAGACTTGCATACATCGAGAGACCCCCCTGAGTCTCGAACTGAGACCCATATAGTGGACGTCATGGGTACCCAATCGAGACAGTCCACACCTCCCATTTTTTAGCAAACTACAATAGGCTCAGGGGGTGAACAAGTTGTTGCTCAAACAAAACAGGCCTCACGCCCACCCGGTGAGCCAACTTTGGGAAGTGAACAAATCGCTAATAGTGGCACGAGAACACATGTTACTGGTGCGGAAGTGGAATGGATGGGCATGCCACTCCCTCGGGCCTATGTACAGCTCCTTGAGACAGCTCTCACGTACCACCCTGAAGTGTCTCAATTTCTATCATCGCGCTATGCATATGTATGACAATCCATGTACATATGCCTTGGCAAGATTTTAGAGATTTTTGTGGAAATCGAACAGGGCTCGACCAATGAAGACCTCGTCAAGGAAGACACACTCCTATTGGATGATGTTCAGAGGCTCGAGGTTCCTGTTTCATGGCTATGATAATAACTATATGTGGTTGAGAAATGTCTCCAGTAGCGACTGCTCGCACCACGCCTTCAGGAAACACGAGCTCGCATCGAAAAATTGGAGGGGGAGCTCACATAGGAGCGAGAAAGCTTGGCGGTGATGGTGGCATACTCACAGGAGCTTGACGATGATTACTCGCTGCTGTCCTCGTATGCGGACTAGACTCATTGGTCGCTATTTTGTTATTGATGTATGGAAGAGTAGAGGACTCCACAATTGTAATCAAACAACATTGAATGAGAAAAATTTGTGATTTTTTTTTTGTTTTGTTTGTTCTCTCTGTTTCCCTTACCATGATTTAATTTTGCAAAAACATGAGGCATGCACCAAACTAAATAAGAAAGATAAATTTTTATTTGGGACAAGTAAGCTTAACAAAAGTAGGGCTTCAGCCAAACATTATTAATGGGGCTGTGATCAGAGCCCTCGAGTGTGCAATAACCACTATCACTATATGTTCTGACAATATAGGGGCCCTCCCAATTAGGTGAGAACTTGGGGGCTGAGAGACCTCGCATAACATGTGGGGCAGCTTTAAGAATGAGCTCGCCTAGTTTGAACTGTCGAGGTTGGACATGCTTGTTGTATGCTCGCGTTATACTGCACTGGTATTGCTGGAGACGCTGTAGTGCTGCCTCGTGTCACTCATCGAGGGCTTCCAATTCATTATCTCGAGACATGGGAATCCCGCTTTGCGAGGCGAGCTGGACCGCAAGGATTATAATATCTACGGGTAAGACAGCCTCGGTTCCATAGACAAGGGAGAACGGAGTTTGACCAGTAGAGCGCTTGCTAGAAGTGCGATAAGCCCAGAGTGCTAGGGGTAATTGCTCCACCCATGTGATAGGGTTTTCTTCAAGGGTTCGACTTAAGATTCAGATGAGGTTCTAGTTTGAGGCTTTGGCCTGGCCATTACCTTGTGGGTAGTATGGCGATGAACGTTTATGCTAGACATTGTATTGCGTGAGCAATCGTTTTACCCTATGATTGATGAAAGGAGTACTATTATCGGTGAAAAGGCACTGAGGGATCCCAAAGCAACAGATGATATTCTCCTACATGAAAGCCACGACGGCCCCACCGGTGGCATGCTTGAGGGGGACCGCCTCAATCCACTTAGTGAAGAATTCTGTTGCAACGAGGATCCACATATGACCACACACTGGTGGATGGATTGGTCCAATAAGATCTAATCCCCATGTGTGAAATGGCCAAGGGACTTCAATGGGGTAGAGGGGCATAGCTAGAGTATGAATCTGATGATGGTGATGTTGGCAAGGCCTACATTTTTGTACATGAGACTTAGTGTCGCGCTCCATAGTGGGCCAATAAACTTCCTTTTTCAATAAGTGCACAAAGAGCTTGCGCGATCCCTGATGCTCCAATTGGTGACCCTTCTTGAGAACTTCCATGGCATCGCTGCGAGATAAGCATCGCAAATACGTACCATTGAAGGTACGGTGAAACAGCTCACCCTCCCTAATCTCGAATCATGAGAACTTCCTCTTTATCCTTGCAGTAGTTTGTTTATCGTCTAGAAGGGCGCCATGAGAGAGGAATTCAATGAATGGGTGACGCTAATCAACCACCTCGAGAATACAAGACTCTGTCTCTTCCATCATGGCTTGACATTGCGGGTAGGTGTGCTGCAAGGCATTGGCCTGTATTTCCATATATGGCCAATAATAACCCTGACGTTGGAGTCGTCGATACAACGCCATAGGTGTAGCACAATGCTACTCATGAGTCGTTTTGAGAGCTATTTTGGCATCGTGAGGGCCCAAACACCTGGCTAATGTTCTGTATGGTAGGTGGAAATATAAAAACCCCTGCAAGAGTTGGAATGATTTCAATTGCATAAGGGGCAGTGGTCCTGTTCGTTGCTTGAGTTGTGTGACAGCCCTTGTTTTTCAAGCCAGTGCGTCCTGTGATGAACCGAAGATTGACCCAATAACGGATCCAAATACAGAAGCAAAAATAAAAAAATAAGACCCTGGAGATGCAATGCATCTCTAAGAAACCTGAGTGACCTTTCATGAGGCCACGGATCTCAACGAAAACAATACAGAAATGAATGATAAAAAAAAAGTCTGAACAGGCCCCCAAGGGCAAAATAGTCTTTTCATATGGAAGCAACATCCTTGGGAATGTACATCATTCCTAAGACACATACGTGACTTCCCATGAAGTCACGAGACTCAAAAGAAAGTAGCGGAAATAAATTAAAAGAAAACCGAACAAATTTAGCCCCAAGGGCAAAATAGTTATTTTTGAAAATATAAAATTAGGTGCTACTGAGTACACCACTGGAAAGACAGCAAAAAATTAATCAAGTTAGACCCAAGAATCAATTGATTCGGAGTCTGGATGAAGAAGATATGAAACTCCAAAGTTTCATAAAAATTAAACTTTTGGGTTTGAAATCAGTGCGGCAAGGGTACTTTACAAGGGATAAAATGGTCTTTTCAGGTACAACTAGATGCAACTAAGCATACCATTAGTTAGATAAGAAAAAATTAATGAATCTAGACTCAAGAATCACTTGATTCAGAATCCGGATGAAGAAGATATGAAACGTCAAAGTTTCAAAAAATCAACTTTTGGGTTTAAAATCAGTGCGGCAAGGGTACTTTACAAGGGGTAAAATGGTATTTTCAGATAGAATTGGATGCAACCGTGAATACCGTTGGATAGACAAGCAAAAATCAATAAACTTAGACTCAAAAATCACTTGAATTGGAGTCCGGACGAAGAAGATATGAAGCCTCAAAGTTTCATAAAAATCAACTTTCAGGGTAAGAAATCTGGGCAGGAATAGTGTTTTTACAGCAAACAACATTTGATTTTTTTTTTTTTTTTTTTGTCCAGAACTGAGACTAAAAATGAAACCTTAAACGAATTTTTCTGGAAAAATATGAAGAAGAAACCCCCCTTAAAATCACGTTTTCTACCCGGCAAGGCAAAAGAAAATGAAAAAAACACACTGTAAAATCCCAAAAATGTCCCCTAGATCATCATAGGCCAAGACAGTCCAAAAAGCTGCTACATATATTTTTTCAGAATTTGTCCACAATTGAGAGTAAAAAAAAACGCTATCAAATGAATTTTTATGGAAAAATACAAAAAAGAAACCCCTCCCAAAATCGAGTTTTCTACCCGGCTATTTAAAAGAAAATGAAAAAAACACACTGTGAAATGCCCAAAATGCCCCTAAATCAGTAAAGGGTCAAAAACTCAGAAAATGCAACTTTGCACCAAGTATGCATTTGGCCCTAAATGCATTTCTAGCTTGAAACAAATGTGCACGCAAGTGTAATTAGTGTTTTCAAGCACACGGGAATGGTCCGCGGCTCCCCAGAAGGCCCGACTCAAAATCCGACCCTCCAACGGCCAAAAATGAGAAAAATAGACTTGAAATGGAAAATTTGAAATAAAAAATGTGAAATGGTATCAAATTACTATTTGGCCCTTGGCCACACTTCATACATGATTAATGAGACCTTATGAAAGAATAAAAATGGAATTCCCACACCCGATGCAAACATAGTGAAGTAAAGACTCTTCATTTTTTAATATTTTCATAATATTTCATGAAGTTAAAAGTTACATAGGATACAAATTAGATACCATTGGCCTATGGCCTCATCTTCTACATGTCAAATAAATTGTAAAGACTGTACTCATGTACACATTACATGTAGGGAATCAAATATACACATCTAGACAAATAAGGCTACAAGTGGCATTTCAAGCCAACCTTTACAAGAATTAAAACCTTTAAGTCTACAATCATACAAGCAATGATGAATATCATGAACCAAGTCTTCGTACCTGAACAAAACCCTCAGTAACTTCGGGGTGAGTAAACAAGTTTACTCGTAGAGAATGAGCATGCATAGACTCAATTTCTTCACAGATTTTTATATTAACTTGAAATGATTCAAAAGGATCATACCACCTAACGTCTATGTCAAAGTGAGACTCAGGGATCATCCTAAGCTACTCATGCAATTTAAAGCGAACAATGGCATACAAGTATACATGCTCAAGTATACTAAACAATGTTAAAACATGTTATGCAACATATAAGCATACATTTCCAAGTATACTAAATCATATTAAAACAAGTTATGAAACGTCCAAGCATATCTACTCAAGTATACATTTAATATGGAAAGCTCGTAAATCAAGTACACAAACACAAGTATACTAAACTAATAGGATTGCACATGTGACAAGTATACATAGCACAAGTATACTAAATGAAATTTAAACTCATGGAGCAAGTATACAAGTTCAAGTATACTAAATAGGATTCAAATACCCAAAGTAAGCATCAATTCTCAAGACACAAGTAATCCATGATTAACAACTTGAAATTAAATGCGAAAGCAAATAGTGGAAAGACTAGGACATTCGGTCGCAAGACCAAACATGTATTTTCGAGTAATTACGACCCACAAGGTACCACCTAGTGCGCACTTATGACTTAGAAGACTCTTGTCTCCGTACTAGAGCCAAACCCTAGCCATCAAATAAATTATGTCTTCACAAGCTTTCCAAAATCATTAAGTTCAAAACTTATACAAACTCAAATGCAAGTTACCACATTCCATGCACAAGTAAGGTTGAATCCATACAAACCATGTTCTAGAATTTAAGTCTAAATAGCATATGACATGTCATGTCCTCAATATGCAATTTATACATAAAGTAAGAATATTTTACAACAATTGAGCCACACTACCATTCTAAGCCACAAGTACTAAATAAGCTACAATATAGTTACTAGCTTTCAAGGTAAGCAATTGTAATATTCTAACAAGTTATATACCTACACAAGATATATATTTAAACAAGCTTTACAAGTCAATGATATTTTATATCATGCTAAGTCCAATTACCATTTTTAGGAGCCACAAGTACTAATTCTACATCAAGTTAGTAGCATACTCACAAGGTAATTAAACATACTACATTTTAAGAGATTTTCAACCTAATCATGGAAAGTCTCTAGATTTTAAATCAATTCCAAATAACCTCAAATTAATATATATTAAACAACATAGCATGCTCATTACATATATCAAATCAAAAGAGCAAAATGAGCAAGACTCCATCATGTAGATTTTAATTAATTTAAATTAATTAAATTGCTAATTTTTTAAAAGTTGTTCAAATGATCCCAAATAAATATATAACAAAGACTAAGTCATGGCCATGCCATATATCAAGTCAAAAATGGAATACAAGCAAGGTACAATTTACTAGAATTTAAATCAATTTAAATTCATTAAATCTCTAGATTTGAAAATTCATTTAAATCACCCCAAATTAATATACAACAAAGATCAAGTCATTGCCATGCCATATATCAAGTCTAAAGTGAGTTATATGCAAGTTACAATAAATCATTTATTTCTCAAATTGATATAAAATATACATACAACTTGTATTTCACTACAAAAGCAATTAAAATCATTTAGAAAATAAACTATAACACCCCCTACCTCACAAGAGGATTGTTCCCCTTGAAACCAAGGCAAATCAACACTAAATGGCAAACCCTTCAAGCTTGGAAATCAATGGAAGGTTCTCAAAAATTAAAGTCAAAGCCTAAGCATCAAGCTTCTCTAATGGTGACTAGGGTTTGTGGTGAGGAAGAAAATGAAACAATGAAATGAAATATAAGTGGAGGAAATAGAAATCCTCCACTCACTATGTGATCTTAGACCATGGTCAACACACACAAGTTTGGTCAATTGCACAAAAATCCTTCTTTAAAACCATAATCCAAAAGTGGCCCAAAAATAATTGCAAGACTTAATTTGGAGTATACACTTGTCACACATCCAAGCCAACAAGTGGTCCAATCCTAGGCCAACAAATGGGTGAATCTCCACCCTCCATGTGTCAAGAGACTAAGCTTCCAAGTGGTTCCACCAAAATGTCAACAAGTGGTTCCATAGGAGTGTGACACTTATCACACTTTTCAAAAATTGCAAAAAGATCATTTTCTAAAATATCTTCTAAATTAAATTGTAAAATGGTCCCTAAGACGAAAATTAATTACTTTATGTAATTACACTAAAACCCCACAAGTTAAGAATATTACAAAAAGATTATGCATCCATACCCTTTAGAAGAAAAGTAAACACTTAGTATGCTTTTCTAAGAAAGTAAAAATACACATAGCATGGAATTTAAATATCATGGATGCATGCAAAACTGAAATCAAATCCGAACACGAAAAGTGAGGTTGTGCCAACAAAGTGACAAACGGGAAAAAGATGAAAAGTGAATAGCATCAAAAAACGAAAAAAATGGAAATGACGCGGTCCTTAAAGGAAGTTATCAATCCAAAAGAAAGAGTCTCAGAAACCAATTTTGAGTACCCGAGACGACACTAAGTGACAAGAAATCAAACCCAGAAAAGAAATTTCAACGAAAAAAATTCGTCTGTAAAATTCTGAGGAAAAAAGGAAAGGAAGGAAATAACCAAGTCATTATAAGTTGACTAATGATTGGGGCTTGCCAGTCATCGTCCGGAACAGTTTGGGTTGGGAAAAGCTCGGTGATGGTAGCTGGACCAATGCACTTGGTGATGCGGATCTGAGTCATGTCATCTGCAATTTTTAGTTTAAAGGCCAATGTTGTGAGTGCATCTGGGTACCTATTATTGGAATGAGCTATTTGTAGGAAACGAACAAAGGAGAATCTAGCGAGGAGCCTTTGCATAATTGTACGATAAGATGCGAGTGAAGGCTCGCGTATGGCATACTCGCCAGTCACCTACTTAACAACTAATTTGGAGTCCTCGCATATGTATAATCTTGAGATGCCCTTGTTAAGGGCTGCGAGGAGGCTAAGAATGAGTGCTTCATACTTGGCTTTGTTGTTAGAATAGCGAAAAGCGAGTTGAAAGGCCGTTGTGATGCGTTGAGCTGGAGAGGTGAGGATGATACATGCCCCTCCTCCCTTACTAGTGGAAGACCCATCAAAAACAAGTTGCCACTCGCTGTGATTGTCTTGTATGGTAACAATCTAGAGTTCGTCAAAGGGCAATGCGTCATCGAGGGGCTCGTGCCTCTGTTCGGGGAACTGGGTGAGCAAATCTACTAAAGCTTGGCTCTTAATACCCCGCGGTGCAAAGCATGTAATATCAAACTCTAAGATGGCTAAAAGCCATCGTGACGCTTTTCCTGAGATGATTGACTTAGAGAGGAGGTGCCTGTATAGGTCATACTTTGTGATCAAATGGACGTGGTGAGCTATGAAATAGTGTCTAAATTTCTGTGCTGCAAATACAAGTGTGAGGCAATGGTGCTCGATGGCTGAGTAGTAAGCTTCAGCCTCTCGTATAAGGCAACAGAGATAATATGAAACTTTGCCCAAAAAACTCTTGAGCTATTTGAAAGAGAAGGGTAGGGCATATCTGCAATTGCGTAAGCCTTGGTGGGGTTGAGGTCGATCCCTTAGCGATGCACTGAGAAGCCTAAAAAGTTACCTCGACTTACCCCAAATGCGCACTTAAGGGGATTCATGCGTAGATTGTGCATGCGGCACCTTTCGAATACTTGACTTAAATCTTGAAGATGATCTTCTCGCTGTTTGGACTTTACCACCAAGTCATCGACATAGTCCTCCATTGTGTGATGCAACATATCGTGAAAAATGGCAGTTATAGCTCTTTGATATGTGGCTCCAGCATTCTTTAACCCGAAAGGCATGATAGTGTAATGGAAATTGCCAAGTGGTGTTCAAAATGCAGTTTTATGGGCATCCTCTTCAGCCATCCGTATCTGATTGTAGCCACCGGATCCATCCATGAAGGAAAAAAGTGAATGCCCAGCCGTTGCATCAACCAACATGACTATGATTAAAAGAAGGAAATCATCTTTTGGGCATGCCTTGTTGAGATCGCAAAAATCAACGCAGATCCGGATTTGCCCATTCTTCTTCTTCACTGGAACAATATTTGCCAACCAAGTTTGATGTAAGATTGGTCTAATGAAACCTACGAGAAGCAAGTTTTGGACTTTTGCCTTGATCTGAAGCTTAAGCTCAGGATGATAGACTCGAGGTTCTTGTTTAACGGGGCGCGGACCTGGCATAGTGCTGAGATAGTGTGTCACGAGCTCAGGGTCTAACCCTGGCATCTTGCTATAAGTCCAAGCGAAGATATCTGAAAATTCCTTCCAGAGACAGATGAGATTATCACGCAATGATGGGTCTAGTTGCGAGGAAATGAAAGTAATCCGCGGCTCCTATCCCGTGGAGGTAAGATTAATTTCTTCAAGATCCAGAATTTGCAAGGATGCCCCTTCCGCAGATGTAGGCTCGACAACTGGGCTCGTCGAAGCTGAGCACGCATACCGTCATAAACAGTAGATATAGCACCCATCGGGCAGCCGGACCCGTTTACACTCTTGAGGAGTTGTGACCCTTGCACTGTAGCATGGAACATATGGTTGGAAAGGGTAAAAAATGCCTTGCTGTACCTTTTCCCATTTGGGCAGCGGAGTACGAATGATATGCGCCTCTCATTCTTTATCCTCGTCGTCTAAATCATTAAAGAAGAGGGCCTCAGTGAAATGGGCCTCGTGCTTGGCAAATGGCTTATCTAAGCATGGGACCTGATGACTTTGTTGCCCAAAATGCCCTTTAAAAATTGGTGATAAGTTGAAGCAACTATGCCAAAGCGGTGCATCCATGCCCGTCCGAGGAGCACATGGTAGAAGGTGTCGGCCTTAATGACATGGAACTTTGTGGGAGCACAGAACTTGCCAACCATTAGATTAATATTTATATAACCGAGGGTTTGATGGGATTCATTGTCGAAACCATATACTTCGATGGCCTCCTTGATAAGGCGATCTTTGGGCAAACCAGCTTTCTGGAAAGTTACCCATGGCATGATGTTGATAGAGGACCCATTATCCAGAAAAACGTGTCAGAACTCTCTGCCATTGACCTGCGCAGTGACATAAAGAGGATGCTTCTGGAAAGTAAATACTCTCTTATTAGCTTTTGAGAAAGAAATAGTCAAAGGGGCTTACTGGGAGGTATCCTAACTCGATGAAGTTGCTGCGCAGCATTCTTCTTCGCTATGCTTCACCTGAGTTTTTGACTGTATAGGATTGGTTTCCTCGAGCTCATCATAATACGTGACCACGGCCACACCGCGATGACAAGGATAAGGATTGCACCGCACATCCTTTAGTGTGGTCAACTTGAGATCACCACCCTTGAGCCGTTGCTGAAAGATTCACCTCAGGGTTCTACAGGCGCTTGTCGGATGCGTAGTGGCTTAATGGAAGATGCAAAAATTTGGACTGGTGCGTTCCTGCGCGGTTAGCTCCTTGTGAGGAACAGGTAGCATGACCACACCGTGCTTGACCCATTGCTCGAGGGTGCTAGCGACTTCCTCGATACATACCAGGAAGAGAGAAGGATCATTACCTCACTCAGAACGAGATCCCATGGCTCTGGCATCTGCTTCGTGGTGCTTATTTGCTCTGTCGTTGCGAGGAGTTGCTGGCGTGTCTTTAAGAGTAACCTGTCTTGTGACCTATGGTTTAGGAGGTGCGAGGTCCTTGCAAATGTTTTGTACAACTGTGGTGGGGTCGCTGAAGCTGTTGAGTCCCAAGTTGACTGAGTGTATCCTGTACGTCTTTGTCATTCCCTGTATGCAAATGTCAACCAAATCCCTTTCGCTGCTACCCTTAAAGTATTCCTTCGTGCAGGCTTAGAAGCGAGAGATAAACTTAAGGGGCTTCTTATGATGCTCCTGTGTTTCTTTGGTGAGTGAGAGGGTGGTGACCCTCTCGATAGCTTGACCAAACTTGTCATGGAACTTCTGAGAGAGCTGTAACCAAATGGTAATCGAGTCTGGCTCAAGGCTTCGAAACCATCTATATGCGAGCCCTGGGAGGGACTTGGAGAATTCTCAAAGACGTAGGACCTTATCATGGCTATGTTGGCCTAGAGACTCCATGAATCTCTGCAAGGGCTCATCAACATCACTCTTGACGCCATCATACTTGGGAAACTTCGGTATGACGTACCCCTATGGGTACGGAGTCTGAGCGTGACTTTTTAGATACACAGGCTCTGTTTATAGTACTAGTGCACGTGCAGCTTTATGAAGAAATCACGTAGCATAGATTCGGTGACATACTCCGGGGAAGGGTTTGCCGGCGGGACAACTTGAACCAGGATGGGCTTTGGGGCTGCTTGTGCCTGCGTCGGTGGATACCACAGTAGTGGCACAGGAGTGGACGAACTGCCTAGCTCGTCATGCTCAAGCAGGGCTACCCTGGCAGGAGAAGTGGTTCTGGCTCATGCACTTTCCATAATCTGGGCCTCTAGTCTGTCAAAGCGGGCGTTAAGGTCACGGTTGGACTGCAACAGCTCCTCATAGACAGAAGGGGCTGCTGAGCTCTCCGGTATTGTGATGTGTGGTGCACGAATATTGGAAGTATGTGACGGTGCCTGAGACTAGAGGGGAAAACCACCACCTCCTTCAATAGAGGGCTCTAAATGATGAATTGGCATATCCTGTGATTCTATCTGCTTGCACTGATATCCCCAGTGAAGTTGCCAAAATGTAAGGGTTCTTTTTTTTAACTAGGTAGTAAATAATAATATAATGGTGATATCAGGAATACAATACTAAAGAAAACAGAGGAGATGCTCAGTGTAGGAAGAGGAGAAGAAGATTAACTATCAAGATAAAGATGGTGGTAGGGTAAGTATACAATATCTTATGACAGCTTCCTCTTTTGGGGTTAGTTATTCCTTCATAGGACAATGCTATTTATAGATCTGGATTCCATTGGTTATTATCTAATGGTCCCTTCCGTGCATGGTTCCTCTCATGCATTACTCCCAATCTAGATTACGTGAGTAATGCTGGAAATTTAAGAGTCTGAGAGGTCTAATCATTTCCTCGAGCCTTGTCCTATATTACCACGTCACTTCTCCCTTAATCAGGGGCATTAAATGTTGCTTTGCCGTTGGTTGGTTAAGCCTAACACAACATTGATTATAATTTTAAGGTTTGCTATCGTTACATGTATAATCCCATCATCCTCTTAGTTAGGCCTTGCTAAGAGTGAAGGCACCTCTTAGCTTCTCATCCACCAATCTAAGATCCTCCTAAGTTTCCCAAACATAGATTCCTATAGCCACGAAGACCCTACCTTCATCTCATGCTATACGCAATCCCTTGATGGCGAGCCCCCTAGGGCTCCAGTCTTTCAAAGTGATGTTGTCTAGCGTAACACCAAGACTCGAGGTATTTGAGAGTTAGTCTCTCGAGACTTGATGGGCCTGGTGTGGTGCCAGGGCTTAGGGTGCTCTAAGATCGGCTTCTCGAGGCTTGTTGGGCCTGGAGCGATTTCAGGGCTTAGAGTGCTCGAAGTTTGATCTCTCGAGACTTGTTGGGCCTGGAGCAATGCCAGGGCTTTAAGTGTTCGAAGTTTGATCTTTCAAGGCTTGTTGGGCCTAGAGCATTTGCTAGGCTTTGAGTGCTCAAAGTTTGATCATTCGAGGCTTGTTGGGCCTGAAGTGATGCCAGGGCTTTGAGTGCTCAAAGTTTGATCTTTCGAGGCTTGTTGAGCCTGGAGCGATGCTAGGGCTTTGAGTGCTCGAAGTTTGATCTTTCGAGGCTTGTTGGGCCTAGAGCGATGCTAAGGCTTTGAGTGCTCGAAGTTTGATCTTTTGAGGATTGTTGGGCCTGGAGTGATGCCAGGGCTTTGAGTGCTCGAAGTTTGATCTTTCGAGGCTTGTTGGGCCTAGAGCGACGCTAGGGCTTTGAGTGCTCAAAGTTTAATCTTTTGAGGCTTGTTGGGCCTGGAGTGATACCTGGGCTTTGAGAGCTCAAAGTTTGATCTTTCGAAGCTTGCTGGGCCTATAGCGACGCTAGGGCTTTGAGTGCTCGAAGTTTGATCTTTCAAGGCTTGTTGGGCCTGGAGCAATGTCAGGGCTTTGAGTGCTCGAAGTTTGATCTTTCAAGGCTTGTTGGGCCTGGAGCAATGCCAGGGCTTTGAGTGCTTGAAGTTTGATCTTTCGAGGCTTGTTGGGCTGGGAGCAATGCCAGGGCTTTGAGTGCTCGAAGTTTGATCTTTCGAGGCTTGTTGGGCCTCAAGTGATGCCAGGGCTTTGTATGCTCGAAGTTTGATCTTTCAAGGCTTGATGGGCCTGGAGCGATGCCAGGGTTTAGGGTGCTCAAGGTTTGATCTTCCAAGACCTTTGACTTTTCAAATTGCCACAGAGGATTTGGCTAGGGTTGTATTGACTTGTCAACATGCCACATCAGCTTCTAATAAGTGACAGCCACACATACTATTCAGTTTTATTGGGATTATTGCGAGACACATAATTGAGCAAAACAAACCAACAATCCATGTTAAAAACATTCCAATAGTGTTTACCTTAATGGACCCAAATCTAATGTCTTAAACATTTATTAAATGAGCTTAAGGCCCAAGCTGCAGATGTAGTAAACCTATTAAAGAAAGAAAAAAAAAATAGACAGCTTATGCCTACTAAAAAAGCAACCCGGCCCTGTTTCAATGCAAACGTTGGGAGGCTTGGAGCTTCTTGTACAAGTAACTATTACTTACTGTGTCCCAAAAAGAATATCCATTTTGGAGAGTAGAAATTTTTAAAGGGAATGTGTGGTCTTAGGACTATTGGTCAGACTGATCACCATATGACCTCTAAGTAAAAAAAGTTGAATAAATTTTATACTACATTTTTGACAAAATTTCCAACTGTCAAATGTTGATTAGCTGGGGACATGTATACAAAAATTATTACCCCAAAATAGAAAAATTATTGGCTGCAACGGTGATGCCATGTCACATGCTATCACACAACCAATAGATGCATGCCACTTATTTGAAAAATAATGCCTATGTATCTCACTTAATTTTTAGACATTTATACCCCTCTTACAATTTATCCTTGGCTTCACAACATATCAATTCTCACCGGCGAACCCAGTTCCAAGCTCACAGAGTTGATGGAGAGAACTGGGGTCTGAGCATAAACTTCCACAACGAAAACATCTCCTACGCGTAGATTGCCAGTATCGTCATAGATTTGTGGCCGCCAACGAGCTTGCAAGGGGCGATACATGGATTCCAAAGAACATATATGGTATGAGTGAAGCTTGGCTAGAATCAATGGAGCTTAGTAGTCTGTTTTCCCCGAATTAAACTGAAGCATGCTGGGTTTGATAGTGAAGTACTTCTGGTCCTCTTAATTGCTTATTTATCGGTCCCAGTTACTGATTCTATGGTCATTGGTTTGTTTGTCTTCAATTTTAAGTGCACAAAACTTGCTATTTTATACTCATTAATAAATGTTTAATTAATCTTTTATATTAAATGTTCTTATCCCTGTATTTCATGTTTTATAGGAGCTGACTTTGGAATGAGAGAACAAAAGAGGGAAAAAAATTAAAAATGTGAGAAATTATGGCTGCAAAAGGATAAGAGTGTATTTATTACTAAAGAAGAATACTAGGAGCCTTGTAGGAGAGATGATCTAGTGTATCACCAACTTTGAAAGAGGTCTTGAGTTCAAAACTTTTTTGTAACACAATTGTTTTATTTTTATACAAGACTAATCGAATTTAAATTCAAATTTGGCTCCATCAAATCAGCAAATATCATTTCAAATTAAAAAGTAACAAGATTTTATATATTTTTTATTTTTATTTTAATTTTTAAATTCTTTTCTTTTTTCCTCTTAATTCATCACTTCTAAACTCTATAAATAGGGACATGTGTAGTGGAGGTAGGGAGCTAGAAAATAGAGAGAGTTAGAGATTTTAAATTGTATTGCTTTCTTTTTCCTTGTAATTCTTTCTTTTATTCAATGAAGAGCATATTTATTTTTATGTTTTATTTAACACCTATCTCGAAGGAAAAATGAAGTCACCATGGCTGACATAAAATTAAATTTGTTTCACGACTATTTTTAATTTTCCTATTTAGAACATGTCTTTTATTCTTCTATTCCGTGTTCTTAGATTGATAAAGAAAATAGAGGGAGGATTCTTCGTGCTTGACAATTAATGGTAATTTGGAAAATGTCTACTTCAATTTACTAAAGATATAACAGATTAAATAATAAAATGTCTCTCGTATGTAAGCAAGTGTTATTTAACTCTATATTATCCTTCATCTTTCCAAGTTGTAATTGGATTGATGAAGTGAATTGCTTATAAGAAGAAAATTGACAAGAACAAAAGAAATTTGTTTATACGGATCCATGGTGGTGGATTCTCATCCCTCGAGACTTTTTTCATTATTTGATCAAAAATTTGTTTAATCTTATTTTTAATTGTTTTATTTAATTTCATTATTCAAAAGTTCAAGAAATTGTTTTAAAATATTTTTTTTCATCCCATTGATTTTGGTTTTGATTTTGAGTTCGGAATCTAACTTGAGAGTGGTTCGACCCTACTTATTGTATATTATTTTTATCAAGTATTTGCAGGTTTTTATTATTTTTGTATGTAGTGTAGAAGAACGACATATTTCAGAAATCTATGATCCATCTTAAATTATGGTATTTGCAAAAGAAAATTTTAATGGGCTTGTGAGAAATTTCAAGCATTGGTCAACCAATTGTATATCCCACCTCTCCAAACTAATTCACAAACTGTGCAGAGTACTAGAGAATTTGGGTCTATTGCAATTCAGTAACTTGATTGCTTTGTGAGATGATGTATTTGTTAATGGGTATTGTAAGATTGATCCCACTGAAGCAGAAGAGAGGTATGAAGAAGATGACTTAAAACTTGCACTAGAGGGAGAGGTTGAAATGGAACTATTGGAAGAGAAGGTCAGCCAGAGGCTAAAGAAGACGATGAGGGCAATTTGATAATCAAAACAAATTCCATCATTTTGGAAAAATTGACTTTAAATCTATGATGATAATGTACGTTAAAGAGGTAGCAAACATAAAATTATCAAAAAATTTCCTTAACAAAATTAATTGTTGGGTGTGTCTTCGTAGCCAAGATGATAATGTACGTTAAAGCGGTAGTAAACATAAAATTGTTAAAGGATGTATAGCTCAACTTGTTCAGATACCACATAAATTACAAATGATATTTGAAGCTACTCAAATATCCCAACTTTGACTAGGTTAATTATGTTTTAAAAAGTATAAACAAAAGTGCTCAGGGAAGACCAAAAATGTCACTATTGAATATTTGAACTGCCCTATGATTTGTTATTCCTGCAATTGCTTTGGTCACTCCTCAAAAACCTGACATTCCATATTGTGAGATATATTTTTTTGTAATTGGCAAATTTCTATAATAAAACAAGTCTTAGTCGAGTTATACTTTCAATTACCATATCGACATCGACTGCGGAATAAGAAAGTTGTTAAGAAGAGGAAAGTATTGTTCATCATCGAAAAGGAAAGAACAACACATTAGGACATCGTTTCCCGCTTAGGCTACAATTACCTGCATGATATATTTTTCTAGAGTTTCCAACAACAGAAAATCCAGGTTCATATTGGATTCTGTCAAGTGGGAACCGGTTCTAGAAGTTGCAATTCGAGAAACTCTATTATGTCCTTTGGGAACTGGTATCAAGATTAGGAACCGGTTCCAGAAGTCCTAATTGTAAAAGGTTTACAGTTTCCTTGTTATATTTGATTCCTTTTTTATCTAATTTTCCTTCCAAGTTCTATGCACGAAATTTTTTTTTATTTTCAAGAGGAATAAGACTTTGCAAACCTCTATATAAACCATGTCCTTTGTTATACAAATTCATTATTCTTAAAAGCTTTAGGAAGATTATTTTTGCAGAAAATCAGAGTTAATTTTTCTGTCAACTTTCTAGAACACATACACATAAACACATAATAAGTTTAGAGTTGTGGTGTTCAAATCCTGGTTGTAATCATACAGTTGCATCTACATTTATCAGACCAAAGCAGATCTACTTCTACATCGAATTCAGACGATTGAAGAACAGAAGTAAAAGCGATCACACTTTGAAGCATTTATGGAGTGTTGTCTAATCTACCTACTACTCTTCTACAAATATCAAGCGTAAGCCTGAGATCAAGTTGCTGTTGGATGGGGAGTCGTAAAGCCAGAGGATTGTCAGCAGTTGGTGCTTGGTAGAATGATAAGGATTGAGCCACAGTCAAAGTTCAGTGTACTTTGTTTCAGACATAATGGATCGGTTTACTTTGGACTATACAGTCCATGAGGTTTTTCCCATACAAACAGTTGACGTATTTTATCAACTAGGGTTTCCTCGCTCAAATCTAGGTGTCATCTCTAACTTTATTTTGCCTTATTTTATCTTACAAGATATTGATTTATAATTTGCTAAAATAAAGAAATTTGGTAAAGATACAGATCTGTTTTAAAATAATCAAAACTTTCTGAGTATTTTTCGCTGCGTACGACTCACAAATTGGTATCAGAGCCAATCTCTACACATTGGGTTGATCCTTGCTGGATAGTTTTGTTTCATTTTTAAAAAATTATTTTCAAAATCATGTCTTATGCATTGAAAAAAGGAGGTTCTAATTAACGTGGTCCTTTATTTGAAGGAGATAATTACAATTTTTGAAAATCAAAGATGAGAGCCTATTTGCAAAATTCTAGTGGTAAAACTTAGGCAATAGTTGAATCTGACTATACACCTCCTACAGTAGATACAACTGTAGATGGTAAAATAGTTAAAGAGTTAAAAGACACTTTTGCTTTTACTGCTATTAAAATTGAGCATAATGATGCTAATGGCAAAGCTTTATATTCAATTATTAATTCTGTTGTTCCATCTGAAAATGCTAGAATTTCTGATTATAAAATTGCCAAAGAAGCTTGGGATATTTTGCAGGTTACTCATGATGAACTTCAAAAGTGAAGTTGTTCAAAATTCAGTTGCTTTCTCATAAATTTGGGAACATCATGATGAAAAAAGATGAAACATTTTTTGATTTTTATTCTAGTCTTCTTGAAATAATTTCTGAACTGCGTCACTTAGGTAAAAAAGTTAGTGATAAGAAAATCTATGAGAAAATCTTAAGGTCTTTACCTAAAAGATTCCAGATTAGAATTAAAACCATCACTGAACATTGGGATTTGTCTGCCAGTAAAATAGATGAGATGGTAGGTTCATTGAAAACTTTTGAGATACAGAACTTTAATTTAAGTCAGAAGGAGAAATATCTTACTTTAAAATCTACACAGGTTTAGAATTCTGTGGATGACGACTATGATGATGATCTTGCATTCTTGTTAAGGCAATTTAGTCAGATTTTGCAAAGACAACAGAGGAGAAGGAATAGCAACATGGCTAATCCTCAAAAGTTTGAGAAGACGTTAAAGTTTAGGTTTAATGAAAAAAAAGTAGAAGAATCAAAAGAAACTAAATTCATTTGCTGGAATTGTAGTGGCAAAGGTCACGCATCTAATGTTTGTCCTAGTCCTAGGAAAGAACAAAAGGATAGGAATAAAGAAAAAATAATGAAAGTTTCTATATCTAAAAATTTTACTGTAAGTGATAATGATTCTCCTCAGGATGATACTAATGATTTTTCTTATGTTACATTTCTTGATAGAGGTCCTCATGTCGTTTCTTTATCTGACTTTGATATTTCAGATAATGAAGACAATGAAGTTCATTATGAACAAGTGGAAAAGGCTGAAAAGGATGATGAAATTGAAAAAGATGGTCAACAAAACTATGGAAGTAAAACAGTCAATCAATAAGCTAGCAAAAGAGATTATCCAAGCAAAAGGAGAAAATGAAGTTCTAAAGAAACAAATTGATGAAGGCAAAAAGAAAGCTTTTGAAAATGATTCTGTCATCACTGAGCTTGAGAAGAAGATCATCATTCTTGAGGATAAGATAAGTATTGCTAACTCATTAAAGGAATGTCTTGCTTTGAAAAATGATTATCTTGAAATTGAATTGAAATCTGAAAAAGATAAACTAAAAGGGTTCAATATGAGTCAAAATAGTTTGGATAAGATAATCAACATGGGTAAGGATATGAATGATAAAACAGGGTTAGGATTTGATAAAGGTTCTTCTAGTAATCAAGGTAAAACAACTTTTGTTAAACCTGTTATTATGCCTAAACCTTGTTTGTCTTATGTGCCTAAATTGTTGCATTGCACTTTTTATGGAAAGAATGGACATAAGTATAACTCATGCCTTCACAGGAAAAAGAAAGACTTTTCTAAAATTCATTCTCAAAATTCTCATGCTAAGAAAAGGGTGGGTTCTAGGAAGAAAAATAATGTGACACCTAAGATTTCTAGAGCTGAAAATTTGCCTAAAAATGAGGTAAAGAAAGATAAAGAAATTCAAGAAATGAGAGTGAGAACTGTGTAGATCAAAAAGTCTGATTTGATCAATTATGTGTATGTTGAGTCCATGGAACATGTTTCCAAAAAGACTTCACCTTCAAACTGAGTCCTATGAAATTCAGTGATCATGGCTTATATTTAAAAGAAAATTTTGTTGCCATTAGATCACTTGTTAGGGTTTGGTTAGGGTTTTGAGTTTCTGATTATAGTCTTCATGATATAATTGAGAAAATTCTTCCATTGAATTTATGATCTATCTTTGAATGTAAATTTGGACACATGATTTTTTATTAAAAATAGATTCTTGGTTTGTAATTTATACAATGAAAGTTGATTTGCATTGATTAAGGGATATTTAGATTTGAATCTCTTAATTTCACAAACTTTTGTGCACTAGTCCAAATCTAAAAAATTTGATTGAAAATCTTTGAATTGTTGACTAGGGTATATTGATCATAAATGCTATAAATGTTATTGTCTTAAAAAAATAGGAGCTTGAAATTAAAGAAATAAATGAATAAATTCAACTTGAAAAAGAAAAGAAAAATGTGGAAAGTGCTGAATTCTTTGTTTAAGAAAAGGCTACCTATTGAGATGTGTTTGAAAGCTCCCATTAAACTTTGAAGATGAGCTAAATGAGTAAAAAGAAAGGTGGAGACAAGTTGAATTGAGGAATTGTTGTTTGCTCTTTAAAGTGAAAGCCACCTTAGAAAAATTGTTCAAAGACAATTTTATCTTAATGTTTTTTGATCAATATAGTTTGGACAATGATTTATTAATAATTGGTTGAAAATTGATGAGATGGATTGCACACACACACACTTGGACTTGCTAGATTAATTTCTAAATGTTTCATTAAAATTTGCAAGTTAAAATTCGTGTTGTGATTATTTCCTGAGAATTGAAATTGAATGAATATTCTGTGGATCCAATATTTTCGTTCATAGATATCTCTGAAAATTTTCTGGAAAATTGGATCATGTGTGGAATTGAAAGACTTTGATTGACTACTCAATGACTTGTTTTTAATTTTGTTTAAAAATAATAATAAAAGAGAAAAAAAAATTTAAAAATATAAAAATTCAAAAACATTTTTGATTTTAGTTTGTAGATTTTTGTTTTGGGTTGATCACTGAGTAAATCATCAAAGTCAGTTGTAAAGGTTCTGAAAAATTTTCAAAGCTAAAAACCATACTGTCTCTTTCCTACACTTCCACACATTCTTACCGGTTCAGGTTGCAAAGGAACAAGGCCAAAGCTTACTGGAGCTTGGCTACCGGTACCACAAGTTTGGTATTGGTTCAACAGGGTCCTCACTTTGCAATATCTCACTGTCCAATGGGAACCGATTTCCACTCTGGCTACCGGTTCTTGGCTCTAGGAATGGGCTTTGAGAAACCCATTTTTGCACTATTAGGTTTGTTGCATACACTCATATTCTCTCTCTAAATTGTGCACTCTCTCTCTCTACACAACTTCAAATATGCACATATATATATCTTCATATTTTGTTTCAATCTTGCATCATTCTCATCATACATTCCAAGTTGAACATGCAATAATCTTCTTGAACTTGAGATTTGAATATTGAAGTTGGGGATTGAAGATTGAAAAGGAGTTTAGGGTTTATGAGAAAGAAAACTTAGAGGATTTGGTTAAGTTTGTTCTAGGTCTTTGGAGTTGAAAATTGAAGACCTTGGGTTTGATTGTGCTCATCTGTGCTTGATTCATTATTGATCTTTGGGGGTTTTGAAGATTCAAACTTGTTTATTCAAGAACAAGTATTGAAGTGCACGCCAAATGTTCGACAAAATTACTGAGTGAGTTTTGGAGCTTCAAACTAAAAAATTTCGAACACAAGATGCCTCCAAAATTGTCTCGGAAAGCCAAAGGAAAAGGAATTGCATCTCCTCTACCTTTAAAGAAAGCCCAAACTATAAGGGACGAACCAACTTCTCCCATACATTCTTCCTCACCTTCTACTGAAATACTATCTGGGTATCCTTCAGTTTCTGACATCGGGAAGGTTGAGTTTGCTCAAGAACACTTCTAAAATGAGCTTGCATAGAAGGTGTACAATAAAGTGTACAAAGATAGTCCGATAAATTCAGAATGTAATGTGAACTTAAAGAAGCTTAGAGACAGTCCAGGAAAAAGCTTGTTGACTATATTGAAAAGTACAATTGGCTTTTCTTTACTAAGATGGAGAGTACCTATAGTCTAGATATGGTTCATTATTTTTATTCAAATATCGGAAAAGTTCATGATTCTTGATATTTTGAAGTCTTATTATTTGGCAAGGACTACGTGGTTGATATAAATGTGATCAGAAAAATTCTTGGCATACCGAAGAGTTTTACAAGCAGTGGCTATCGTCTTCTATTTGACAAGTCCGAACTAAAGTAAGAAGATATCTACAATGAGTTGTGTGTTCTAGACTCACCAAGGTACCTTGACCACATTCCATCTCATTATCTTATAGATGAGGCGGCGTTTCTGAATTTATTTGCCATATCCAATCTCGGTTATTTTGGGAAGAAAGATGTTATTTCCTCAGATCGTGCAGAGGTATTATATTTACTATCTATTGATGCATTGATAAATCTTGATTTATCTATTTATAAATTGATGGTAGCACACTACAAGAACAATGCCAAAAAGAAGTCATCTCTATTCCCAATGATCATCATGCGTTTGTATTGACAGTTTGAGATTCCACTTCCACCTCGTGCTCATCATATTGAGATTATGTTTGAGATTGATGTTAGGGCTTTTAACAAGTCTAAATCTGCAAAGGCTTCATCTAGGCAAGCTAGTAGGGGTTTAGCTGCTTCGTCATCTCTTCTTGAGATTACTCAGCTTTTTCCCACTAAACGGAATTTCACAACACTAGATGTTAATCTGATATACTCACAGATGCTTCAAAATTAGAAGGCCATGATGGATGTTGTCCTTGATCTCGACGTTGAGGTTAAATTTGTTAGGGAGCAGAGGACTGGTAGTACTTTTGAGGACATCTACAGACCAGCCCCTCCAGATCTGTCACTTGTTCCTGAGGATGACAGAGATGAAGAGGATGAGACAGATGAAGATGCCGAGGATGATGAGGATGGTAGTAGGAGTGATACTGATGATGGTGATGAGGACATTCTGACTTCTATAGTTCCATTCGCGGGAGATAATCCTGATGCTTGATTCTATGTTCATATCATACGTGCATCACTTTTTGTTCAGTTTTTACATTGTTTTGACTTGATATTTTTGGATATTATCTTTTGACTACTGATATGTAATAAACTAATTAATGTTTTCTCTGTTTCATAAAATTTCTACTCTTCATGACCTGTTTCAATTGTTTTGTCAATTTTCTTCCAAAAAGGGGGAGACATTAAGGGGGAGAGTGTAATTTAAAAATATAGTATTTTTGGATATATTATTCAGGGGGAGTTTTTAATTTATTTATTAAGCTTTTACTGGAAGTTTTGCTTGATCCATGTGTAGAAAATCAAGTGAGATTTTGTCCAAGAGAAGTAGAGAGAACAGAGATAAAAAAATTATGTGTTTCCTCAAACAGTTGTAAATTATATTTCTACTTTGGGTAGATTATAAATTGTTTTAGGGTTTTGTCACGAAATTGCCAAAGGGGGAGATTGTGAAATATATATTTTTTGTAATTGGCAAATTTATGTAACAAAACAAGTCCTAGTCGAGTTGTACTTTCAATTACCATATCGACATCGACTGTGGAATAAGAAGGCCGTTAAGAAGAAGAAAGTACTGTTGATCATCGAAAAGGAAAGAACAACACATTAAGACATCGTTTCCCACTTAGGACACAATTACTTACATGATATATTTTTCTAGAGTTTCTAACAACAGAAAATCCAAGTTCATATTGGATTCTGTCAAGTTGGAACCGGTACTAAGACTTGGGAACCGGTTCTAAAAGCTACAATTCGAGAAACTCTATTCTGTCCTTTGGGAACCGGTACTAAGATTGGGAATCGGTTCTAGAAGTCCTAATTGCAAAAGGTTTATAATTTCTTTGTTCTATTTGATTCCTTTTTTATCCAACTTTCCTTCCAAGTCCTACGCACAAAATTTTCTTTATTTTCAGAAGGAATAGGACTTTGCAAACCTCTATATAAACCATGTCATACACATTGGTTTATAAACGGCTTTTGTTATACAAATTCATTATTTTTAAAAGCCTTAGGAAGATTATTTTTGTAGAAAATCAGAATTAATTTTTCTGTCATCTTTCTAGAACACATACACATAAACATAAAGTGAGTTTAGAGTTGCATCTACATTGATCAGACGAAAGCAGATCTACTTCTACATCAAATTTAGATGATTGAAGAACAGAAGTAAAAACGACCACACTTTGAAAGGGTTGGAGCATTCGTAGAGTGTTGTCTAATCTATCTGTTACTTTTCTACAAATATCAAGCATAAGCTTGAGGTCAAGTTATTGTTGGACGGGTAGTCACAAAGCTAGAGGATTGTCAGCCGTTGGTGTTTGGGAAAATGATAGGGTGTGAGCCAGAGTCAAAGTTCAGTGTACTTTGTTTCAAGCATAGTGGATCAGTTTACTTTGGACTGCACAGTCCATGAGGTTTTTCCCATACAAATAGTTGACGTATTTTATCAACTGGGGTTTCCTCGCTAAAATCCTAGTGTCATCTCTAACTTTACTTTGCTTTATTTTATTTTGCATGATAATGATTTATAACTTGCTAAAATAAAGAAAGTTGGTAAAGACACAGATATATTTTTAAAATAATCAAAACTTTTTGAGTATTTTTTATTGCATACGACTCAGACATATTTCCCCTACAAAAAACTCCCAACCCTTTTCAGAATGGAAAATACGTAATTGTATACAAGAGCCCTCCCAAAACCAATCAACCATCCCCACCTCCAATGAACACCATAGCACTAACTGACCCATCATCACCATCCCATACTACCTTTGGTATCCAACAGGGGAAGAATATAATAACACACTACTTTAAGCCTACAGACAGCCTTAAGGTTGACCTAAGCTCTTACAATCCTGATGAATGCTCAAACGTGACGTATTTTAGCACCTAAGTTAAGGTATTTTAGTTCATTCATCTATCTTACTTTTATATGTTAGTACTTATTTGTGTTTTTGCCTATTTCAAGTCAATAAAGTTCAAATAGGCTAATAAGAGCCATTTAACTCAATTTTAGAGCTAAGGAGCAAAATTGGAAAGAAGCCAAGAAAATTGCACCACAGGAACTTCGATCAATTGAAGAGAGTCCCGATCAATCGAAGTCGGCTACAATCGATCAAATGAGGCGATGCCAGCTCAGCAAAGTGGATGAGGCCTTGAAGATATTTTTAATGACACATCAGCTTTGATTGATTGAAGCTAAGTTTTTAATCAATCGAAAATCTTCGATCGATCGAGAACACTATTGGTAGTGTGCTGTCTAATTCCTAAGTGCGCCGGTCTCTACCTAACTTTGGTAGTTGCAAATTTCCTCCAATCATAGGCTGTATTTCTGACTTAGTGCCTACTCAAAGAGGCTTGCAATAGATTAATTGAACATTATCCTATATCATTCATGAAGTAGATATTTTATAAATTTTAGAAATAGTTTTCTCTCTAGAACTAGGGTTTTTGAGAAGAAAGCAAAGAAGAAGATGATAATACCAACCTCCAAGCAAACCCTTAAGGGTTCCATAACCACTACAATAAGTGGCTAAATCCTTATCTTTGAGCTAGAGATAGCCCCTAAGTTTGCTTCTTAGACCTAGTCTTTTGTATATTTGGGGATTTTAGTTATAACAAATGTTTTGACCATGAATAAATATAAATCTTGTGATTTCTACTAGATTTGTATGTATAAATGCTTTTAATTGATCATTTAATTCTAGAAATATGTCTATGTATGCTAGAATGAATGTTCATGTGTTTTTCTCTAGATTTAATGAAATTGATGCATGTCTATATGTATTGATATTGTTAATCTAGTGATGGTCAATGCATGGTGCTTAATTGACTACTCTTGTTATTTATTTGATGGTTCATACTTATTTCTTGATGGATTATGCCACATCTTTAGTTTAATTGGCTTAATTTTCATGTCACTTATCTAGTTGTAGTTTAATTGCATTAATTTCTTAGATAGGTGGACAATCCATTCTTGTTGTTTGATGTTTCATACTTATGAGTGCAAAGAGTACATTTCTCTAGATTTTTGTGTGTGCACTAATTGTATTTTAATTAAATGGTTATTCGTCTCATTTGATGGGTTATGATATTCACTAGATTGACTACATAATCTACCATTCATGTTTAATTTTAAGTTAGTCATACACACACACACATTTTACAACTTGAATTTCCCCATTAATTTACAATTGCTAGTGTTTGGTGAAGTGAAACTTAGTGGTGAACTCTAAGCCCCAAGACCTTTCTCTAATTTCTAGATTGTCATTTAATTTTATTGTTTTAATTGAACCAATAGTTTAATTAAATCAAACCATCTTTTGATCATTCGACCTATTATTCCATCATTGATTCCAAAGTGCCGTTCCTTTCCCTTGGGACAATCCCTACTCACTCTAGCTACGTTAATAGTTAGTGGTGGTAGTGGCATTCTATAAATTCAAACTTGGCCACTTTTCATATTTTACCACATTTGTGCTTTGGTACTCACCACACACCAAATTTTAGTGCCATTACCGGGGATTGGCAACGCCATATTTTGGAACCAATTAGGAATTAGTACTCTTTTGATCTTATCTTTATTTTTATTTTATTTTGGTTACTTATTATGTTTGTTCTTGATTGACTAGGTGCATTGGGCTAAGAGAAGTGAGGCAAACGGATTCTAAAGCAAAGAAGCAAGCAGGCTAAGCTAAGCAAAAGCATAAAAAGCTAAAAATAAAAATAAAAATAAAAAAAATTTGCAAAGCAAGGCAAAAATTGAAAATAATTTGAAGTCGCTTAAGGACCCTTTGTGAGCCTTTCTAACTCTCTCTTTCTCACTAGTTAAATCATTGGACCGCGTGGTGGCAAGTTTTAATTTCTTAGATAAATCGTGAGCCTGTGTGGAGGTAATTTATTTTTCTTGCATATTGTTGAAAGCATGGGAGTATGGAATCAATGTATGTGGAGGATTGTTGTTGATTGCGTTGTGTTGTGAAGGAGGAGTGCTTGTTTTTGTTGATTTTGTTGTTGTGTTGCTTGAAGTGTTGTTCGGTCCTTTCTCCACCCTTCATCTTAGCCACTCCAATAGAAAATCTAGAGGGTAATCTTGGTTACCTAGACCCTAATTTCATAGAACATCCTCCTCTCAACCAATTTCCTCCCGGAGTTCAAGCTTCAATTCCTCTAATGATCCTTCGTAATATTACAACTTCCATGAATACCATGCACTGACTTGTATCATGCTTCCTAATTTTGGGACTGATCAATATGAAATTAAGCCTAAGACTATTCAAATGCGTCCATTCTTCTATTGCTTAGATGATGGAGAACCATATAAACATCTTGATGAATTTATTGAAATATGCTCCACCGTGAAGTACATGAATATTCCGGAAGAAGTTCTTAGGTTACTCCTCTTCCCTTTCACTCTTAAAAATAAGGTGAAACATTGGTTCAACAATTTGTGGGCAAATTCAAAAACTTCTTGGATACAAATGTAAAATGAATTTTTGAAAATTTTTTACCCCGTGAGCTTGACCAATTCAATGAGAATCGCCAATAGAGAATTTTCTCATGGGGAGGGAGAACTTTTGCATGAGGCTTGGGGAAGATTGAATGACTAGCTAAGGAAATGTCCACATCATAGCATTCTAAAATGGCTAGTGGTTCAATATTTCTATGAAAGCCTATCCGACATTCACAAGGATGATGAGCGCTGAAAAGTGCGTATTTAAACCCCTTAAGCTTAGGCATTCTAGTACCTTTATCTATCTCACTTTACCGTTTTAGATTAATTGAAGCAATAAGCTAACTCAGCTAAATAAGAGCTTAATTGAAGCAATTCTGGGATTAAACAAAGAAAATAGCAAAGTGGAGAAAGAAAGACGCAAATGAAGTCAAATGTGACAAGCAGCAAAGTTCGATCGATCGAACAATGATCGATCTCAGCACTTCAAGATAGATCCAAGCCTAGACCCAAAAGCATAAAGTCTAAAAGTTTGATCGATCGAACACTTTTGTCCTTATTCAAATGATTGATAACATCTACAACTGTACCACCCACTAACCACTTTTGCCCTTTTTCCCATAAATATCTCCCAAAATATCTCAGATTTGTCTTTCTCCAAAAAACTCAGCCAGTTGGATCGATCCAGCCTAAGTTCGATAGATCTCAGCCAGTTCGATCGATCTAAGTCCAAGGTTCGATCGATCGAACTTCCTCCAGTGCGAAAAAGTTGAATTTCCATCTCATTAAAAATTGTCCTTTATCCAATCATTAGGGAATATTGTGTGCACGATCCCAGCTCATTTTGGGTGTTATTTTGACCTACCTATATAAGGATAAGGATTGCTTTTTACAAAGGGGAACCAATTTGATTTTCAAATCATCTTTTGGAGAGGAAGCTTAGAAGAAGAGGAAGCTAGAGGCACCATTGAAGACTCTTCATTAACCAAGGAACAAGCCTCTTCCATGGAGTTAGCCCTTGAGGGTTAGAGCAACATCACCATGAGTGGCTAGACATCCTCTTGGGGCTAGAGTTATCCCCAAGCATGCTTTCTATATCTTAATCTTGTGTATTATTGAGGGATTAGTGTTGTAATTGATGTTTTGATACTTTGATATATTTAGATCTTGTTTATACAATGATTTATATGGTTTAATGCTTCCAATTGATCATTTTATTCTATCCGTATGTCTATGTATGCTAGAATAGATGTTCATGTGCTTGTCTCTAGATTTTGTGTTATTGATGCATGTCTATGTGTATTGATGCTATAGATTTGGAGATTGTCAAAACATAGTGCTTAAAGGAATGCTCTTGTGATTTTCTTGATGGTTTATACTTATTCCTTAATGGATTGTGCCTCTCCCCTAGTTTATTTTCATGCTAGTAGTGTAGATGTAGTGTAGTTGTAGTGTAGTGTTAAATGGGAGGACAATCTATAGTTGTTGTTTTATGATCCAAGCTTTTGAATGCAAGTAGCATATGTCTCTATCCTTGTTTTTTTTTGGATTGTGAGCTTAATGAAAGGATAATGACTTGTTTTGATCTATTGTGCCTTTCACATGTTGTTTAGACAATATATGTTTCGTTGCTTAGATATATTGTGCCTTTCACATGATGTTTAGACAATACATGCTTAACTAGTCATCCTCACTTGTTGAATCAACCAAACACACACACACCAATATTGCAACACACCATTTGCCCTCATTAATCACTTGTCAATGATATAGAAATGCATTGCTTGGTGGTGATCTCTAAACCCCAAGATCTTTCTCTCTCTTACTTACTCTTAATTGCATTCTTTTACCATCACTTAGTTTAATTTAGTTGTTCTTTAATCAACCAACCAACTAATTGTTTGATCACTTGACCTACTAGCCCTAATAACGATTCCATGATATTGCTCGATCCTCTAATCGCTTGGGACGATCCCTACTCGCCCTAGCTATATTTATAGTGAAAAGTAGTAGTGGCTTCTATAAATGTAAAACTCTTGGCCCTTGCCTTAATGCACACTCTTAAGCTCGTGGTAGGACGATGAACCCAACAAAGGACATAGTTGATATTTCATGGGGAGGTTCATATTTTGGGAAACATAAAGATGATGTTTGGCACTTTTTTTAAAAAATGAGTGAAAAATCATTGCATAAATCTCACACTTCTCGAGTGAGTCATGGTTCTATTGAAAAAAGGAAAAATTTGAAAGTATGTCAAATTGCAAGCCTGATGGAGATTGTTGTCAAGGTCAAAACTCCCACTAAAAAGGAAAATTTTGAAAGTGTGTCAAGTTTTTGGCACCGTTGATGGGGAATTGATTGATTAGATTAGGCAACGTCAGATTTGTGGAATTGATTAGGATTAGTACTCTTTTGATCGTGTCTTTATTTTACTTCTATTTTTCTCTTTGGATTACTTATTGTGTTGTTCTTACTTGATAAGGTGCATTGTTAGAGAGGAAGCAAGCAAATGAGCCATCAAGCATTTAAGCAAGCAAGAAAGTAAAAAGCTAAAAATTCTAAAAATTGTTAAGCTAAGCTATAAATTTGGAGTTGAAGTGCTAAATTACCTTTGTGAGACTTTCTTTACTCAATCCCTTAGTTAAATCGTCGGCCCGCGTGGAGGCTTATTTTTAATTGTCTTGCATCATTGTTGTTAAAGCATGGGAGTATGAATTAAGTGTGTGTGGAAGAAGTCTAATTGCATTGTTGTGAACGCATAGTGTTTGTCATTCTTTGTGTTTGTTGTATTTGCCATTGTGTATGCATGGACGTTGTTCATTGAGACCAACTCTTGTCCCTCTTGATTTGCATCTTAAATCTATCGTTAGAAACCCTAGGGGAAGAGGAAGTTCAAATAGAGCCAATCTATCAATGGATGACCATAATGACAATCATGTTGAGAACCTTGGTCACATAGACCAACAAGGTATCCTTCATCTCAATGTGCACAGTGAGATTATACAAGTACCATTAGGCATGCCTAGGCCATTCATTCACTAACCACCACAACAACAAGGCCAAGTTCCATATGGAATGCCAAGGCCAATGTATGTTCCACAACCTCCCATCTACAATCAAGGAATTCAAAACAAAGGTGTTCATGTTGCACCTCAAGTAGCTAATCCACCTCTTACTTTAAGAGACCATTGTGTGCCTAATGAGTATAATGCACCTATATGCATCCAATTGCCTCCATTTAGAGCACATCATTATGAAATTAAGCCACAAACCATTCAAATGCTTCCTAACTATCATGGACTTCCAAGTGAAGAACCTTACAAGCATTTGGATGAGTTTCTTGAAGTATGTTCCACCATAAAATATATGGATATGTTGGAAGAGGTTTTAAAACTCAAACTTTTTCCTTTCACCTAAAAAGACAAGGCAAAGTATTGGTTTAACAATCTTAGGCCTTTTTCAATCACTTCTTGCGCAAAAATGCAACAAGAGTTCTTGTAGAAGTACTATCCAGTTTCTAAGACCAATGCTATGAGAACCTCAATTCAAGAATTTTCACATGGGGATGGAGAAACGTTTCATGAGGCATGGGAACGCTTCAATGAATTGCTTAGGAAGTGTCCACATCATGACATGCCCAAATGGCAATTAGTTCAATACTTCTTTAACAGCTTATCGGACAACTATAAGGGTTTGGTTGATGCTTTTTATGGGTGGCTTATACATTGATAGGCATGAGGATGACGTGTGGCGTCTCTATGAGAGCATGAGTAAAAATTCTTTGCATAGAACACTATCATCCAAGAATGGTAGAAATTCACAAGGTAGGAAGAGTGTTGGCTTACATCAAGTCGACCATTCAAATGAAATAGCCGCCGAAATGAAGCCTTTGTCTCAAAGGTTTGATCAATTTTTTATTAACCAAAACTCAGCGAACCAAGTATCTTCCTTCCCTAACCATTCTCATCGTGCATCAAATGAAACATGTATGACTTGTTCTAGTGTTCTTCATTCTACTTCTTATTGTCCTCACGGACAAGTGCAAAATGAACCTAATGAACAAGTCAATGCAACTTTTGTGAACCAAGGGAACAATCCTTATTGGACTCACTATAATCCAAGTTGGAGGAATCATCCGAATTTCTCGTGGAAAAGCCAAGGAGAGGGCTCAAACCCTTCCCAAGGCGGTTTTCAAGGGAAGTACATTCCACCTCCACTTCAAAACCAAGAATCCCAAGGTTATAAACCTTATCAATCATAAGGGAATCAATTTGCTAATTCTCATTTTCCCAACCAATCTTATTCCCAAGGCAATACTAGAAGACCCGCCTTTGAAGAGAAAGTTTTGAATGCTTTGGCCACTTTAGAAGCTAACATTCAATTGCTTCATTCTCACTCTCAATCTATTGCGAAGCTCGAAACCCAAGTAGGGCAAATAGCAAGCATTCTCAATGCAAGAGAGAAGGGAAAGATGCCTATAAATACCCCACCTAAGCAACAATGTGTTGTGGAAACCCATTCCTCATTGGAAGGCCATACTATTGAACATGTTAATGCGGTGACTACCTTGCCGAGTGGTAGGATTATGGAGAATCAAGTTAGAATGTCCAATGAAGAGAGTGAACCGATGCAACCTCAAGTTATCACCCATCCCCTTTCACATCCCATTCCTCCTTTATTGCATATACATGATCTTATAAATGAGAAAGTTTTGAAAGATGTGTTTGAAAAAGAAATTTTGAAAAATGATGTTGAAAAGGTTTTGATGAAAAATGATTTGAAAACTTCTTGTGTTAAAGAGAGTTCAAAAGAAAATTTTGAAAAAGTCTTTGAACCAAAAGTTCCATTTTCGGATGCCTTAAAAGTATCCATTTCAAAAGACAAGCAAAAGGCAAAAACCAATGAAATCATGGAAAGTTGTTTAGGCAAGTGAAAGTTAATCTTCCAGTATTGGATGCAATCAAGCAAATTCTGGCTTATGCCAAATTCTTCAAAGACTTGTGCACCCAAAAGCGGAAGAACAAGAGCCAAGCACCAAGAAAAGTGGTTTTAACCGAGCAAGTAAGCTCAATTTTGCAACATAACACTCTTCCAAAGTTTAAAGACCCCGATTCACCCACCACATCATGCATTACTGGTGATTATATCATTAATTGGGCGCTTCTTGACTTAGGAGCAAGTGTTAACCTTCTTCCATACTCGGTTTATGTCAAATTGGGCCTAGGTGAATTGAAACCGACGTCGGTAGTTTTGTAACTTGCCGATCGATCCATTAAGAAGTCTAGGGGTATAATTGAGGATGTTTTGATAAATATTGACAAATTCTTCTTCCCCGTTGATTTCGTTGTCATAGACACGGAACCGGTCCCTAATCCTAAGAGCCAAATTCCCGTTATCCTTGGTCGTCCTTTCCTGGCAACCGCTAATGCCAACATCAATTGTAGGATAGGGATAATGAAGATCTCATTTGGCCACATGAAGGTGAAGTTGAATATCTTTAATCCCACGCCCAATTCATTTGACAAATATGAAGGAGAAGTTAATGTTATAGATAAATGTCATGATTTTCAATGTCAAGGAAATGAGTTTTTGTATAAAACCAAAACTTCCAAAGGATCATCTTTAACCTTACATTGTCAAAATCTTATTTCAAATTCTTGCTTTGAAAGGGCATGGAAGCCCAAAGGTTGTAATTGCATAGACAATGGACCAAAGATTTCTTTTGAGCTTAATCCAACAAGTTCTTCAAATGACCATTTGTTGGGTGGAGTTCAAAGCATCTATCACCCCAACAAGGAGGGGATGCATTATAAGATCTTTCATCTGGGCTAAAAGAGCCCAATGTCTTGCTAGAGACGTTAAAGACTAGCAAAGATATTTCGTTAGGTGTCAAAACCCTATTCCTCCCCCATTTCTATCTTTCATTTCATTTCTTGCGAAGTCTAGATACTTGTTTTTGCTTCATATGCATTGAAAGGAACTTTGGTGAGGATTGCATAAGCTTTCATGTCATTAATGAGCATTCTGCATAATTCGATCGATCTCAAACTTGAGTTCGATCGATCGAACTCCATTCTGCATCCAACACTTAGAAAAAATTTCGACCTGCAGAAACCTGTATCCAAATCACCTCTCTGTCCCATCGTTCAAACTAACTCTTAGATCGATCAAGAGACCTTCGATCGATCCAACTTCCAAGTTCGATCGATCTCATGATTCAACACTTAGAAAAATTTTGAGCCTGCATCAACCTGCATATTTTTACTCTCTGTTTGATTGATCGAAACACTCCAAGATCGATCTAAAAGTTCTTCGATTGATCCAACTTCCAAATTCGATCGATCTCTTGTTCCAACACTTAGCCAATTTTCTGAGCCAAAAATCTGCATATTTTTGCTCTCTGTCTGATCGATCGAACTCTTGTTTCGATTGATCTCAGTCTTCATTTCATTATTATGACTTTGTTTTGACTTTTCAAAATTTCAAAAATCCAAAAATACTTTGAAGAGAGTTCATCAAAGTTCGATCGATCACAGTTGAGTTCGATCAATCAAACTCAACTGTGATCGATCGAACTTTGATGAACTCTCTTCAAAGTATTTTTGGATTTTTGAAATTTTGAAAAGTCAAAAATGTCGAGAATGTTTTTAAAATAGAATCAAGGGTTCTCAAGATCGATCATTTAGATCGATCTCACCCTCTCTGCAAACCCTTGTTTCCATCTCTACGCCGCCGTGCACCCATCATCTTCCCCTTCTCCGGCATGCCTTCCGGTGTCATCAAGCTTCCCGAATCACTCTCTCTTATCTCGGTTTCATCTCTCCCTCTTCATCTCCACTTTTCTCTTCGGTTGAGGTAAGAACCGAGATCTACTTTGAAACTTGATTTGATTTAATGCATATATGTTCTATATATTTGATTTAGGATGCTTAGATGATCGAATCCACCATTTTTTTAAGCTTCGAAGCACTGTATTTCCATCTATATATATATGTGTGTTGCTTCGTGTATATATTTTGCATATTTTCGGATTTTGATCTCATATTGGGAGTTTGGGCCTCATTCAATGATGGGGATTTGTTGATTTGATGTGTTGTTAGGCCCACGAACATGTTCGTGTGGGCCCCATGCTTCCAAAGTCATAGATCTGTGACTTTTGAGTTTTTAATGTTGCACAGTTCGATCGATCGAACTTGTATCTCCGATCGATCTTGGGAGATCGATCGAACTCATGTCTTCGATCGATCGAAGTTGTGGGATCAATCTCACTTATTTTCGATCGATCCAACTTTTGTGATCGATCTCACATCTTTTTTATGATCGATCGAACTTCACAGATCTCATACACACACTTCATTCATCATATCTTATGTTCATGTTATCTTATTTATACCCAATGCCTGTGATATTCCACATTGGATGCATTTCATACTTACATTGTTTAGCATGTTTCATATTCTACCACTTGTATTGATTCATGTCATATTTGTTTTGTCTAGTTTACTTGACATACATGTTTCTATTTCGTGCTTAAAAATTTCTTATTCTGGCACTAACTCCCATTGCAAGTTTTTCTTTTTCTTTTTGTAGGCCATGGTTAAGAGGAAGACCGTTGCCAACAGGCAACACGGGCCCACTTAACATTTTAGGCCACGGACAGAGGAGCCAGCAGAGCCCTCTTATGCACAGCGGGAGCCAGCACAAGCTACCCCACCTCAGTTACCATCTCATGAGCCTGAGGATGACTACATACCCTCCACCTCTGCGGTTCATCCTGCATTCACTCCATCACCATGTCCATCGCATCATGGGGTTGAGCATTCACATATACCCGCTCAGCCAGCTCATCTGGAGCGCGATAGGCCCGCGCCTCAATATATGCATATGACGCTCGACCATGAGTCAGAGTTCAACATGGGCTTCTTCTCTAGATCGGTGCTGACCCGATCCGCCTACCATGATATCATTCAGAGGGGCCTGGCTGCTATTCTTGCCCCCGTCACAGAGCCAGTCTACCCGCGATTGGTACAGTTGTTCTAATAGAACCTTCGACCATCCCCGCGTACCACAGCAGAGATGGTCACTTCTGTCGATGGCCATCCGATCACCATCATAGTGGACTCTTTAGCCCGCTCTTGCCGCTGTCCACACAGATGTCCTCTCGAGTTTCAGGACACATATCGGAGGCTATTCAGGCCTTCCTATGCTGACATGGTAGTTTTTCTCAAAGGTCCCCATGCCAGTGGCGAGACTTTCGCCACCCAGACATTCCTTCCCGACGACCTATGGTTCACCGATTCTGTTCTCTATCGGAACATATACATGGCCGGGCACAAGATTCAGAGGAGGGGCGATTATCTGACAGCCTTCTATTCCTTCTACACCGAGCACTAGGTGTCCATTCCCGTGCTCATCTGGAGTGTGATGAGGAAGCTGTATGATGAGTACATCAGCAAGGAAACGCCCGGATGGGCTAAGTCTCTTCCCTTCAGCCACCTCATTACCCAGATTCTTATAGACCAGCGTTACCCCATCCATCCTCGAGAGCACCCCGAGAGAGGTTCCTGTCACTTCCTCAGGAAGGACTAAAACAAGACCTACCGCTCCATTATTACTAGGCTGCAGGACCACGCGGTAGTGGCTGCAGCGGAGTTAGAGTTAGAGGAGGCATAGGCCCAGGACCAGGCCCAGGAAGAGGCACAGGCACCGGCACCAGCAGAGGCAACAGCAGCACATCCCGTAGTGGACGACGCACCAGTTGATCCAGCTGCCAAGTATTTAGACATAGACTTAGAGCGTCCTGCAGATGATGCAAAACAGGACTCTCCAGCCAGGTCACCCATTCATGAGCAGGAGCAGACTCAGGAGCTTTCTTCTGATTCATCTATGCCTGAGGCTCCAGATATGACCCCTGGCTTTGGAGTATATCTGCAGATGCTTGAGGATGCTGTTGTTGCCATCCGAGCTGACCTCACAGCCCACAGAGCTGATTTTGCTGCCTTCCGCACGGATGTCGCGACTATGTTCAGAGATCTATTCGGAGACATCCGCGGAGCCAGACCTGCCCATCCTACCTCATCCTCTTGAGCTCCCAGTCCTTTTTATCTCATGATCCCTCTCTCCTTTTGATACTTTACTTTTGTCACTGTACATTATTATTTTTACAACCGGTTTGTTGGTGATCGACGGTCGAAATCAATTATAAATCAACCCTCTTCGCAATAGCACGAATCATTATAAAATAAGGCTATTGGACGGGTAAGTCGAACCACTGGGACTGCGCTAGTCTTAAGGCAACCTAAGTATCTAAAGTCATTTTAGAGTGATGAGGGGTTTATAATTGTGTGTTTGTCACTAAACTAAGAAATTAAAATGCATAAAACAATAGATTGCAATGAAATTGAGGAAGTGAGATACAAGTAGAAAAGACTAGGGAGATGAATCCACACTACACCCTAAGTACATGCTAGATTAGGTCTAAATTTGGGGATAAATAGCATATATGCAATGGTCAAGAAATATGAAGCAACTCCGTTGCTTAATAATCATCAAGAAGTTCACTTAATCAAAACAAGAATGATCCATCAAAAGCTACCATAGTTGAACTACTTAAACTAAGGTGTAGAATCAAATACACTATCTCAAGCAAAAGACCATCAAACTTTCAATCAAATGGTGAAGCACATGAAGGTAAGAATCAAGTATAAACCATCAAAGGAGGTACCTAAGCAATGGAATATCAAGTTTCAAAATCAACATGCCTTGAAGAACATTCATAGTCTATATTTTCATTGTCACTATGAAAATAAAAGCAATAAGATTGATCCAAGAATCATCAAAGATATGACAATGAACTTACATCAACCATTTACACATTAAAATTCATTACAAGAAGGAATATGCTCTTAGACTATGAAACTACCATATATTATACATTATAGTCCCCAAAAGTATAGCCTAATCTAGAACATGATCAAAAGAGGAGGCTTCATCACCTCCCTAGAGAAGATTTAGTTACCCATAGGAGCAATGGAAGAAGGAAGAAGCTTGAAGACCTCCTCCATTTTCGTGCTCCCTTCTTCAAGCTTGAAGAACTCTATCTCCTTGCTTTCTTCTCTCCCCAATCTTCTCAAAATGAAGCTTAATGAATTTGTGTGGCCTTGCTTCCCTTTATTAGATATCCTATCCACTCCAAGAGGCTACCAACCAACATCTCCAACCACTTCATTAAAGAGGAAAACAAAATGAAGAAACCAAGGTGCAAGTGGGCTGAAATGAGCCATTTCCGAAGGGCATTCTGCCCAAAATTCAAGCACTCGAAGCAAGGCCTCGAGCACTCGAATTTAGTGTAAAAAGCTCCATGCTTCACTTGCTCCGCCCAGACCTACTTTGATGAAATGGCCATAACTTTGCGCTCCAAACTCCAAATGATGAACCGTTTGAATATTTGGAAAGCTAATTCAGAGATTTAAATACTTCATGTTTTGGTAGAGATCCAATTCTCAAGGATGGTTGGTCGAAAATGAAGATCAAGGCAGAATTTCATTGCTGCCAGGCAGTTCTGCGCACCTCTGGTAACAAGGCCATAACTCCCTGCTCCGAGCTCCGAATGACAAACTGTTTGAAGATTTAGAAAGCTAATTCAGAGCTCTAAATATGCCATTTTATGTGGGAGTCCAGTTCTTGAGTTTAAAGGGTCAAAATGGTGAGCAAAGTCCTGACTCCACTGCTGCCAGAAATTCAGCCTTGTGCCTTTTGATGGTCTAAAATCCACAAAGTCTTATTTGTACTCCTTTTTGGCAAAAGGACCTGAAAATATATACAAACACATAAATGGGGATAATCTACATAAAATAAGCAAACAATGGACTTAAATAATGCAATTAAGGGCGCTTGAATATGCAATATTCGGCGCTTATCACACCCCCAAGCTTACATTTTGCTAGTCCCTTAGCAAAACTAGAATGAAAAACTTAATGAAAAGACAACCATGGTCATGCTACTACAAAAATATCATCCATGGTAAAATGAGATATATACATAGCTCGAAAATAACTTGAAACAGAAAAAGAGCTGGAGATGGGATCATTGGGAAGACTACCTTGCATATATGAAGCATTGATACTAAACACATTTCAACATGCATGCATCAACATCATAGTCCATATAAATAATTCAATTGTCATCTCTTAAATGGAAATAACTCAAACTCCAGTGAAAGTGAATTGAATTCTCAACATGCGGCTTTTACTTTCTTTTCCAATTCCAAGGCACAAGTTTTCAAATCAATGAATTCCCCTTTACATGAAGTCCCTAAGGTATTTTCAAGACAACTTTTGTTGCCTGTTAACAATTTATTGTAACTCATAAGCGAAACATAGAATGGTTGTGCAATGCTGAAGTCCCTTAAGCTTTCTAACCAACCTATGTAGCAAGCGTTAGGCCAACAGCTCCCAAACCAGACGGCTTTAGGTTGTTAAGTGTAGAGACACTCCAAAGGGCTTAATAGCTCAAGTTGGAAAGGCTACGAACTCCAACAAACCATGCTTATTACAAGTTTTTTTTTGAATGACCGTGCAATGTTTAAGTCCTTTAAGCTTTCTAGCCAACCCTTTTAGCAAGCGTTAGGCCAACAACTCCCAAACCAGACGGCTTTAGGGTGCTAAGTGTAGAGACACTCCTAGGGCTTAATAGCTCGAGTTGGAAAGGCTATGAACGTCAACTGGTCATTTTTTTTCTTTTTTTTTTTTTTAGATAACTTAAATCATGCCAAAGATATTCATCTATTAGGTTCATCAAATCAGATTAACTAGGCCAAGGTCAAGGTCGATCAAGTTGCATGCCTCACAGTTAAGTTTCTAATATGCATCTGTGCATTGTGAAGCTTAAAAGAGTGTCAAATCCAGCGAGAATTTAATTAAGACATTTATACAGACTAATTTGAATCTACATGATCATTTCAACTCAAATTTTTCTTTATTTTCAAAAATTTCAATTGCTTCTATACACAAGGTATTAAACATATGTTTCATCTCCGACAAGTGTCAAGTTATACTATCATTGCTTAGCAAAAATTATGAAACCAAAAATGCATAAATGCACCCCCAAACTGGAATGACACATTGTCCTCAATGTGTGAAGACAAGCATACCAAACTAAGAGCAAAAAGGGGGGAAAGGACAATAATACCAAGTGGAGTGACGACGACGTAGATGTTCAGCCATGTGAGTGCGCAATGGCGTCCCCCAAACTTGGATATGAAGACCTATCAAAACACAACTAATGTACACAGGTAAAAGCATAGGTCTCATAAGAAAAACCAAAACAGAAATAAAAACACTAACCTGAATTTTAGTGCAAGATAAAAAATAAAAATAAAAATCCAAACAAAAGACAAATGCTGACATTAGCCACAAGCGTAAAATGAAAAACAAAATAATGCCAAAAAAATTTATTTATTTACTTATTTATTATTATTATTTTTTTTTTTTGTTTTTTTTTTTTTTTTTTAGTGGGGCTGCTGGGATTGCATGGTGGCTGAGATAGAGAGATTGGTGATTGGGTGTGTTAAATGTATGCTTGGGTTGAGAGAGAGAGAGAGGAAGGAAGGTTGGTGCATGCATGCATGCATGGATGTGTATGCATGGTTGGTGGTTTGTGAGGTTAGTTGTGAGGTGGAGAGAGATGGGTAAGGTGGTTGGAGTTAAGAGTGAGGAGTTGGTGTTGAGAGGGAGACGGAGTGGTGAGGTTGGTTGGTGGGTAGAGAGAGAAAGTTGCCGGGAGTTGGGAAGGGTGGTGGAGGAGTGCCGAGAGGTGGTTGGGTTGGGGTGATGTTTCGAGCACTCGGCAAGGGAGTGAGAGAGCTCGAATAGAGGGCAGTGAGCTCGGGATGTTTGGTGTGAGGAAGGTCGAGTAAGCTCGAGCACTCGAAATGCTTCTTCGAGTGCTCGAGAAACTGGCAGAGAGTGGAAATGGAGGGTTGGTGTGTGGCGTGGCTCGGGTTGGTTTGATGATGGTGGTGAGGTGTGTTTGGGTGGAGGCAGGAGGTTGTTTGGTGCATGCATGGTTGAGGAGGGGATGGGGATGGTGTTGGAAGTAGGTAGAGAGAGAAGCCGAGAGAGAGAGAGAGGTTTTGTGGGTTTGGAATGGAATACATGCAGGAGGTGGCTTTGAGAGGAGATGAATTGATTGGATGATTGCCGAGAGGTGATGGTTTGATGGAGGAGTGTTGCAGGAGTGGTTGGGTTTGTGAGAAGTGGGAGCTTTGGTTTAATGGGTGCTTGGTGTTCATGGTTGGCATGGTATTGTCGAGAGGGAAGTTGGTTGGGATGGGTTAATGGAGGTCAGGGGTGGTGGTGGGTGTAGTTGCCGAGAGAGAAAAGGTGAGGTCTGGGTTGGGTGTCGAGCAAGAGATTTCGAGCACTTGAAATGGAATTTCGAGTGCTCAATTTGAAGACAGAGAGTTCGGTATGTTGGGTTGCAGTGGGATAGTAGCTGCGAGCACTCGAAGCTTGGCCTTCGAGTGCTCGAATTGGAGACAGTGGTTGCGGGATGTTGGGCTGAAAATTTAGAGCACTCTAAATGGAAGCTAGAGTGCTCTAAATGAAGGCAGTGAGCTTGGGATTGATGGTTCACATTTAGAGCACTCTAAATGGGAGCTAGAGTGCTCTAAATGAAGGCAGTAGCTTGAGATGAGATTGGTTCACATTTAGAGCACTCTAAAATCGAATTAGAGTGCTCTAAATACAAGCAGCAGCCTCGGAATGATGGTGGAGAAGTTTGGAGCAATCCAAATGAAAGCTAGAGCGCTCCAAACTTGGGCAGTGAGCATGCAAAATTGGTGTGGTAATTTGGAGCAATCTGAATGGGATTTGGAGGGCACGAAATTGGCTCAGTAGCTTGGAAATGAATTGGCACTTGGAGATTGAATGTTTCAGCCAACCTGAATGCATGGAAGATCTTGCATGGATAGATTTTGAGTGCATGGATGAAATGGATTGAAATTTTTGCATGGATGGAAAAAATTTTCAAACTTTGCACTGCACACAATGCATGTATGAGTTTAAGAAAATTTTCAAGCTTTTTGCAACATGATGCAAAATGGATAGAATTCTCAAAAATGAAAATTTTAAGCATAGAGAATTTTTGAAAATTTGCATGTCAGTCCTAAATTCAAGCCATGCATGGAAAATTTGAAACTTGACACATTATTCCAATCCAATGCATGGATGGATTTTGAGAAAATTTTCAAGCCTTAGAACATCTCTTCAATGCATGGATGGGATTTGGTCTCTTCAAATGCATGGATGAATGTAGGAAATTTTTTTGTTTTAAACCTTGCACTTCATCTCTAATGCATGGAAAATTTTGGGGAACCATGATCCAACAATGCGTTGAAAATGAGAGGTTGTGCACATGAGTTGCATGCAAAAGATCCTATGAAATTGCTCGAAAGCGATGGAAATTTCCGGGAATGAAAATTAAAGCTGAGAAGGTCTAAGAGGCCAGTCTAAAATTGCGAAACACAACTGAAGACCATTTCAGAAAAATCAAATTTTTGGCTTATCGAAACCATTTCCTAGAAAATTTCAAGGCACGAGCAATTTAAGAAGGTAAAGAAGCTTGGAACATCGAAAGAATTTATTCCTTTGCTTTGCTAAATTTAATGTCGATAGCTAGACGAAGTTAGAGCAGGTACTAATCCTCAAAAATCTCGATAGCTAGACACACCGAGATCAGGTTAGTCCTCCTTACCCTATACCATGTCTCTCAAGAGATTCAAGCTTCCCCAAATAGGATAATTCTTTTAAAAGCGAAGGAGGAAGAGCTTGAAGACAAAAGTGGAAAAGAGGTAACGGAAAGACCTCAACCCACTCTTCATCCTCAATGAAGAACTTTGGATTATGGGGCTTATTTGGTTTATGGGAAGATGGATTAGGTGAAGGTGCACCAAGCAACCACTTATGAAGGGTCATATTGAGCACGGGAATGCTCAACAAGTTATCCTTCAGACTTTCAACATCCTCCTCACACTTATCTGGCGGTTCGAGCTCAATAGCTTGAGATAACTCAGGAGAAGGAATGAGAGGAAGTGCAAGCTCCCAAGAGAGGGATACATTTGATGTTGCCCAAGGAAGAGAGAGAATAGGTGGAGGAATATCAAACAAAGAATTTACCTCCAAAATAGAATTTTCAACATCAAAATCCTCATAATTGAAATGAGCTAAGCAAGCTTTTAGAGGATCCTCCATTAAAGGAGGTACATCAAGCAAAGGATTATGTAAGGGCTGTTTTGGAGTAGGGTAGACAATCTCTACATCATTATTTTTCCCATTTTGAGCCACAATTGCTTCATTTTGATGTGGGGCAACAATTTGATCTTCAACCACCATTTCATCATTTTCACATGTAATAACCACTTGATCATTCTCATGATGAAAGTTACTAGGAGTAATCTCATCATTCATAGAATTTTCTTTTGGATTGGTCATAAATTCAAATGAAAATGTTTCCTCCTCTTCATGATTTTTAGCATTAATCCTTTGTTGAATTTGAGATATTTGGTCATCTATCATTGCACTAACTTGGGACTGGTGATATGGTACCACTTGATTGATAGACTCTACTGTGGATTGCATGCTAGCAAGGGAAGCCAATAGTTGATTGTTGGAGTCCATCATTTGCGTGTGCATAGACTCCATCATTTGTTTGTTAGCAACAATTAGCTCATCCAATGGAGACGGTGGAAAAGGAGAAGAGGGCGGGAAAGAATGATCATTGGGTTAAAAAGGTTGCATATGAGATTGTGGGGTTGAATTTCCTATGTCATGCCACAAGAAGTTTTGTTGGTCTCCCCAACCCGAGTTGTAACCATTGAAGTATGGATCACTACCCGGTTCAAAGAAATTTTCATTTGGTTGCTCTAGATAAAAATCCGAGAATTGTCTCGTTGGAAGACAATCTCTTGTATGATGTGAATTACTAGAGCAAAAAGCACAAAACGCATGTGGTGTGTAGAATTGAGTTGGGAGATAATTATTCTCCATCTAGGAGTTAAACATCAACAACTCACAACATAATCAACACAACAATTCTTCATCATCAACTCCACATACAATGATATTCCCTTTCTCCTCAATTATCAAGACAAAAATTAAAATGGCCATGACAAGGACCGATGCTTGGAATTGAAAATACACAATTGAAATAGCCTTAACAAGGGCTTGTAATTTATCTACTTCTAAGCTTAACACATGCACGATATTCACAATTCAAAACTAGAAGGTTAAGAGACTTACCCGGGGTCCTCTAGACTTACAATTTGCTAGCATTCCCCACGGCGAGCTTCGAGTTCCTAGAATCTCACTTACAACACGAAAATGGTTAAACCACACAAGAAATATACACAAAACACAGTATTCACAATCAAACTAAATTTAACCCTAGAAACTTTGGTTGCTAAACCGTTTGCAGTCCCCGGCAACAACGCCAAAAATTGATCGACGGTCGAAATCAATTATAAATCAACCCTCTTCGCAATAGCACGAATCATTGTAAAATTGGGCTATTGGACGGGTAAGTCGAACCACTGGGACTGCGCTAGTCTTAAGGCAACCTAAGTATCTAAAGTCATTTTAGAGTGATGAGGGGTTTATAATTGTGTGTTTGTCACTAAACTAAGAAATTAAAATGCATAAAACAATAGATTGCAATGAAATTGAGGAAGTGAGATACAAGTAGAAAAGACTAGGGAGATGAATCCACACTACACCCTAAGTACATGCTAGATTAGGTCTAAATTTGGGGATAAATAGCATATATGCAATGGTCAAGAAATATGAAGCAACTCCGTTGCTTAATAATCATCAAGAAGTTCACTTAATCAAAACAAGAATGATCCATCAAAAGCTACCATAGTTGAACTACTTAAACTAAGGTGTAGAATCAAATACACTATCTCAAGCAAAAGACCATCAAACTTTCAATCAAATGGTGAAGCACATGAAGGTAAGAATCAAGTATAAACCATCAAAGGAGGTACCTAAGCAATGGAATATCAAGTTTCAAAATCAACATGCCTTGAAGAACATTCATAGTCTATATTTTCATTGTCACTATGAAAATAAAAGCAATAAGATTGATCCAAGAATCATCAAAGATATGACAATGAACTTACATCAACCATTTACACATTAAAATTCATTACAAGAAGGAATATGCTCTTAGACTATGAAACTACCATACATTATACATTATAGTCCCCAAAAGTATAGCCTAATCTAGAACATGATCAAAAGAGGAGGCTTCATCACCTCCCTAGAGAAGATTTAGTTACCCATAAGAGCAATGGAAGAAGGAAGAAGCTTGAAGACCTCCTCCATTTTCGTGCTCCCTTCTTCAAGCTTGAAGAACTCTATCTCCTTGCTTTCTTCTCTCCCCAATCTTCTCAAAATGAAGCTTAATGATTTTGTGTGGCCTTGCTTCCCTTTATTAGATATCCTATCCACTCCAAGAGGCTACCAACCAACATCTCCAACCACTTCATTAAAGAGGAAAACAAAATGAAGAAACCAAGGTGCAAGTGGGCTGAAATGAGCCATTTCCGAAGGGCATTCTGCCCAAAATTCGAGCACTCGAAGCAAGGCCTCGAGCACTCGAATTTAGTGTAAAAAGCTCCATGCTTCACTTGCTCCGCCCAGACCTACTTTGATGAAATGGCCATAACTTTGCGCTCCAAACTCCAAATGATGAACCGTTTGAAGATTTGGAAAGCTAATTCAGAGATTTAAATACTTCATGTTTTGGTAGAGATCCAATTCTCAAGGATGGTTGGTCGAAAATGAAGATCAAGGCAGAATTTCATTGCTGCCAGGCAGTTCTGCGCACCTCTGGTAACAAGGCCATAACTCCCTGCTCCGAGCTCCGAATGACAAACTGTTTGAAGATTTAGAAAGCTAATTCAGAGCTCTAAATATGCCATTTTATGTGGGAGTCCAGTTCTTGAGTTTAAAGGGTCAAAATGGAGAGCAAAGTCCTGACTCCACTGCTGCCAGAAATTCAGCCTTGTGCCTTTTGATGGTCTAAAATCCACAAAGTCTTATTTGTACTCCTTTTTGGGAAAAGGACCTGAAAATATATACAAACACACAAATGGGGATAATCTACATAAAATAAGCAAACAATGGACTTAAATAATGCAATTAAGGGCGCTTGAATATGCAATATTCGGCGCTTATCAGTTGGCTTTGATATTTTTGTTGTACCTGCATTTTATCTATTTTATATATCTATTTTTGTTATGGATATCATATATTATATTCTCACATCTGTATGTTTGACTCCATCAGGTGCATCACAGTGACTTCAGTGAGAGAATGCTACCCAATTTTTAGGACCACCCTTATACCTCTCTCATTTCTTTATCTGTTTATCCCATTTACACTTGCATGTCCACTATGCACTGATTATCCCATTTTGTTATCTGATGAGTTTATCCAAGTGCCAATTTTCAGGACCACAGTTCATCCCAAGTTTGGGGGGGCCATGCCACCCACTTCAGATACTTCAATCCCGATCATTCTTACTTAGTTGCACTAGTATACTCTTTCCTTTGTTCTCTTGCACATTGAGGATATTGTGCCATTTAAGTTTGGGGGGAATGGTGCGTTACAGTGTTAGTTTTAAATTTAAAATTTTGAGCATGACTTGTGTATTTGAGGGATATTTCTATGATTGGTCCATATCTAACTACGATATTGATCTTTTGAGGACTATATTGCTTAAAATTTAAAAATTGCTTAACTTGAGAGTCCAATACTCCTTCTATGCCTTATGGATGCCATTTGGGAGTAAATTTTCGAAAGATTGATGTCTTACTTACATTTGTAGTCCACATCATCCTGATTTTGTGATTGTTTTGAGATTCACTCTAAAATTCTACACTAGTGCAGGCACACACTAGTATTCATTTGTGGGGTACATGCTTTGTTGATTATTGAATTAGTTATATCCCAATTGAGCTAGTAGTGCATTGAAAGCTTTTATTCTTGATAAAGGTGGATAACAACCCTTTTTCACTAAGTAGCCGGGATTCTAGCCTCATCAAGCACTGAACTTCTCGCGCTGAAAGGTGGAGGGCCCAAACTCTAGGTTAATAATTGTTTATTAAAAAAAATAATAATAAAATAAAAATCGAGTGAAAAGAATAAGCGCACCTAGATAAATAAAGCTTTAATAAACGGTCTATTTTTTTTTATCTTGATGATCGGTACTAGATTTGTGTGTTAGTTTAAGGGTAAGGATGTGATTAATTCTTTAGTTGGCTAAGATAGCAACACATTTGATGCCGATCTACTCAAAAGAATTCTAGAGTTGTTTTAATTTGCATGATCATTTTCTTGATGTGTAAAGGACCATATTTGTTTGCTTGATGTTGAAATTTTGGGAGATTGTTTGGAAATGTTTGAAAAATTGCATACTTGAGGTAGTTTTCTCCCAATGCTTGTTTGCATTATTGGTGCCACTTTTGAAAGAATGAGCTTAATGTTTGTGGGTACCATTTCTGGAAACCCTCACGAGACTTCACTCATCCACTAGGGGTAACCTAAGGGTTTAAAAGGCTTGTTGCATATGCTAAGTGCAATCATGTTCCCTACGAAAGTGGCGTTATCCATTTATTGTTTTCTAGATTCATAGTTGTATAGTTGTTTATTTCATTCCTTTACTTTCTACTTCATTACTAGGGACTAGAAATATTTAAGTTTGGGGGTGTGATGAGTGCTAAAAAGTGCGTATTCAAACCCCTTAAGCTTAGGCATTCTAGTACCTTTATCTATCTTACTTTACCGTTTTAGATTGATTTCGTATTATTTTCATTTTCAGGCACTTATCCTGAAAATAAGCTAACTCAGCCAAATAAGAGCTTAATTGAAGTAATTCTGGGATTAAACAAAGAAAAGAGCAAAATGGGGAAAGAAGGAAGCAAATGAAGCCAAAGATGACAAGCAGCAAAGTTCGATCGATCCAAGTTCAAGGTTCGATCGATTGAACAATGATCCATCTCAGCACTTCAAGATAGATCCAAGCCTAGACCTAGAAGCATAAAGTCCAAAAGTTCGATCAATCCAACACCATCCTTCGATCGATCAAACACTTATGTCCTTATTCAAATGATTGATTCTATCCACAGCTGTACCACCCATTAACCACTTTTGTCCTTTTCCCATAAATATCTCAGATTTGTCTTTTCCCAAAAAGCTCAGCCAGTTGGATCGATCCAGCCTAAGTTCGATAGATCTTAGCCAGTTCGATCGATCCAAGTCCAAGGTTCGATCGATCGAACTTCCTCCAGTGTGAAAAAGTTGAATTTCCATCTCATTGAAAGTTTTCCTTTATCCAATCATTAGGGAATATTGTGTACACGACCCCAGCTCATTTTGGGTGTTATTTTGACCTACCTATATAAGGATAAGGATTGCTTTTTACAAAGGGAAGCCAATTTGATTTTCATATCATCTCTTGGAGAGGAAGTTTAGAGGAAGAGGAAGCTAGAGACACCATTGGAGACTCTTCATCAACCAAGGAGCAAGCCTCTTCCATGGAGTTAGCCCTTGAGGGTTAGAGCAACATCACCATGAGTGGCTAGACATCCTCTTGGGGCTAGAGTTAGCCCCAAGTATGCTTTCTATATCTTAATCTTGTGTATTATTGAGGTATTAGTGTTGTAATTGATGTTTCGACACTTTGATATATTTAAATTTTGTTTATTCAATGATTTATGTGGTTTAATGCTTCCAATTGATTATTTCATTATATCCATATGTCTATGTATGCTAGAATAGATGTTCATGTGCTTGTCTCCAGATTTTGTGTTATTGATGCATGCCTATGTGTATTGATACTATAGATTTGGAGATTGTCAAAACATAGTGCTTAAAGGAATGCTCTTGTGATTTTCTTGATGGTTCATACTTATTCCTTGATGGATTGTGCCTCTCCCCTAGTTTATTTTCATGCTAGTAGTGTAGATGTAGTGTAGTTGTAGTGTAGTGTTAAATGGGAGGACAATCTATACTTGTTGTTTTATGATCCAAGCTTTTGAATGCAAGTAGCATATGTCTCTATCCTTGTGTTGTATTTGGATTGTGAGCTTAATGAAAGGATTAATGACTTGTTTTGATCTATTGTGCCTTTCATATGTTGTTTAGACAATATATGCTTCATTGCTTAGATATATTGTGCCTTTCACATGATGTTTAGACAATACATGCTTAACTAGTCATCCTTGCTTGTTGAATCAACCAAACACACACACACCAATATTGCAACACACCGTTTGCCCTCATTAATCACTTGTCAATGATATAGAAATGCATTGCTTGGTGGTGATGTCTAAACCCCAAGATCTCCATCTCTCTTACTTACTCTTAATTGCATTATTTTGCCATCACTTAGTTTAATTTAGTTGTTCTTTAATAAACCAACCAACCAATTGTTTGATCACTCGACCTACTAGCCCTAATAACGATTCCATGACATTGCTCGATCCCCCAATCCCTTGGGACGATCCTTACTCGCCCTAGCTATATTTATAGTGAAAAGTAGTAGTGGCTTCTATAAATGTAAAACTCTTGGCCCTCGCTTTAATGCACACTTTTAAGCTCGTGGTAGGACGACGAACCCAACAAAGGACATAGTTGATATTTCATGGGGAGGTTCATACTTTGGGAAATATGAAGATGTTGTTTGTCACTTTTTTAAAAAAATGAGTGAAAAATCAATGCATAAATCTCACACTTCTCGGGTGAGTCATGACTCTATTGAAAAAAGGAAAATTTTGAAAGTGTGTCAAATTGAAAGCCCGATGGAGATTGTTGTTGAGGTCAAAACTCCGACTAAAAGACTTGATCAATTTCTATTGAGTCAAAAATCGGCAACTCAATCAACTCCTTTTCATAATCATCATCCTTATCATTCTTGTGAGCCATGCATGATATGTTCAAGTGTGTTGCATACTACTTCCAATTGTCCCCATAGACATGTGCTTGATGAACAATATGAACAAGTCAATGATACATTTGCTCACCCTCATTCAAATGCTTATGGTCCGGTGTGGAGTGAGCATTCAAGTCCTTTTCAAGCTAAAAAATTTCTAAGTCGTTATGTTCCTCCTCATCAAAGAAATGAAGGTTCTCAAGGATTTGTTTTATCTTCTTTTTATCATCAAAGAATGAATCACTATTCTCATCCTCAAGTTTATAATTCTCAAATTTGCTCTCATCATCCTCATGCACTTTCTAGTAACTCCACATTTGAAGATAAGGTTTTTGTGGCGTTGGGTAGTTTAGAAGTGAACACAAAATTGTTGCATTCTCATTCTCAATCGATCTCAAAGTCTAAATCCCAAATTGGGATGATAGCTAATTTTTTGAATGAAAAATAAATTGTTAAACTACCTAGCCAACCTGAAAGAAACCCAAAAGCCCAATACTTTGTGGAGGCAAACCCTACATCGAGGTGCCCTTCCCAAGAGCAAGTGCAAGCAATTACCACTTTGAGAAGTGGTAGGTAAATTGATAATAGGGTTAAAAAATCAAGTGAAAATAGTGAACCGGTGCAACCTAAAGCTAGTACCCGTCCCGTTTCCAATCCTATTCCTACTTTCTTAGATGAAAATGCTCCTCCTAAGAGTTCGCAATCTTCTTCATCATCTCCTCAAGTTGCAAAATCTTATGAGCCAAAAGCTCCATTTCCATATACTTTGAGAGAGACTTTGCCTTTCCGGAGGCAAGAAGAAAAAATCCATGATATGATGGAAGTGTTTAAACAAGTTAACATAAATCTTCTTATCTTGGATGCAATTAGGTAAATTCCACCTTATGCAAAAATCTTGAAATATCTTTGCACACAAAAGGAAAAGAATAAGGGAAAAGCCCTAATAAAGTGTTTCTTACGGAGCAAGTGAGTTCCATCATTCAACATAACACTCCACCTAAGTTCAAAGATCCTGGTGCTCCAACCATCTCATGTCTAATTGGAAACCATAAAGTTTGTAGAGCTCTTCTTGACTTAGGAGCAAGTGTTAATTTGATTCCTTACTCCGTGTATCTCCAGCTAGGTTTGAATGATTTGAAGCCAACCTCAGTGGTACTTCAATTAGCTGATAGATCCATTAAAACACTTAAGGGCATGGTTGAGGACATACTCATCAAAGTTAACAAGTTATATTTCCCGATTGATTTTGTAGTTCTTGATACCGAACCAATTGCTAACCCTACCAACCACATCCCAATCATCTTAGGACGGCCATTTCTTCCCATCGTAAATGCAACCATTAATTGTAGATCCGAGGTTATAGACCATTCTTTTGGTAACATGATGGTTAAGCTTAATATTTTCAATGCAAGTCGATATCCTATCGATGAAGATAAGTGTTGTCCTATAAATGTCTTGGATGAAGTTGTTAAAGAATCCATTCCTTCCATGATTATGAAAAAACCAACCAAGGGCAATCTTTCATCTCTTCTCTCCGAGGATCCTCTTGCATCTTATCTCCTTGAAATGTATGGGAATTGTGGGTTCAACAATAAGGGATCAGTGAGTGAAGTAAGTAATTTAATGGAATCCATTGCAAGCTTGGATTTTCCACCTTGGAAAGCTCCAAAAGAACCTCTTCCTCCACTTTCTAGCACTGTACCGATTCTATCTTTAATCTCCCCAACCACTCTTGAGTTTAAAACTCTTCTTTCTAATCTTAAGTATGTCTTCTTAGGCCCGAAAGAGACTCTTCCAGTCATTATTTCTTCAAGTCTTGAAAAAAACCAAAAAAAAAAAAAAAGGATCTTTTAAAAGTGCTTAAAGAAAAGAAGGAAGCTATTGGATGGAGTGTGGCTGATCTAAAGGGAATTGACCCTTCCATTTGCATGTATCGCATTCTTATGGAAAAGGGTGAGAAATCCTTTAGAGATGCACAAAGGAGATTGAATCCAAACATGAAAGAGGTGGTTAAGAAGGAAATTGTTAAGCTTTTAGATGCCGGTATAATTTATCCAATCTCTGCTACCAAATGGGTGAGTCCAACCCAAGTAGTTCCTAAGAAATCGGGAATTATAGTGGTTGAAAATGCAAAAGGTAGGGCAATTTCTAAGCGTACTACCAATTCATGGCGTGTATGCATTGACTACCGAAAATTAAATGCCGCCACTAGAAAAAATGACTTTCATTTGCCATTAATTGATCAAATTCTAGAGAGATTAGCTGGGCAACAATATTACTGCTTCTTTGATGGCTATTCGGGTTACAATCAAGTAGCCCTTAACCCCTTAGACCAAGAGAAAACCACCTTTACTTGTCTTTTCTGCACATTTGCCTATAGACGGATGCCATTCGGTTTGTGTAATGCCCCCGCCACATTCCAAAGGTGTATGATGTCAATCTTCTCAGATATGGTGGAAAAGTATATGGAAGTTTTCAAAGATGATTTTTCAGTCTTTGGGTCTTCTTTTGATGTATGCCTTAAAAATCTATCTTTAGTGCTTAAAAGATGTCGCGAAACAAACCTCGTTCTTAGTTAGGAAAATAGCCCCATTTTATAATTCAAAAGGGGATTGTTTTGGCACATGTCATCTCAAATAGAGATATTAAGGTTGATAAAGCAAAAGTTGAGCTCATTTCTGGGTACCTTCCACGGCGAGAGAAATTCACTCATTTCTAAGTCATGTCAGCCTCTATCGCCGCTTCATCAAAGACTTTAGCAAAGTTGCAAGACCCTTGTGCAATCTCCTTGCCAAAGAGACCCCATTTGTTTTTGATCAAGCATGCCTAGATACTTTTCATACACTCCGTGGTTTGTTATCATCAGCTCCCATCATGCAACCTCTCAATTGGTCATTACCATTTGAAATTATGTGTGATGTTTCTGACTATGCAATGGGATTAGTTTTGGGAAAAAGGGAAGGAAAACTTCTATACGTTATATACTATGTGAGCAAGACTTTCTCGGGAGCCCAATTGAATTACTCCACTATAGAGAAACAATTACTTATCGTAGTGTATGCTCTTGATAAATTTCGGTCCTACCTCTTAGGGTTAAAAGTCATTGTATATTCTGATCATGCCGTTTTGAGGCACCTTTTGACCAAGAAAGAAACTAAACCTCATTTAATAAGATGGATTTTGCTTCTTTAAGAATTTGATTTCGAAATCAAGGATAAGAAAAGCACCGAAAATGTGGTTGTCGATCATCTTTCAAGATTGATGGTAGAATCTTCCCCAAGCCCACCAATTCATGATTCATTTCCAGATGAACAACTCTTCCAAATTTCTAATTGAAAAATGTCTTGGTTTGCCCAACTAATTGATCAAGCCAAGAAAAGAACCGTTTCTTTGCCAACATTCGAAAATACTATTGGGAGGATCCCATCTTATTTCAATATTGCCCAGATCAAATTGTGAGAAGATGCATTACGGAGAGTGAGGTGCCACCTCGTGTTTTGCCATACCCTTGCATGTGGTGGTCATTTTAGTGCAAAGAAGACCGGCTTGAAGGTTCTTCAAAGTGGGCTATTTTGGCCCACCATCCATAAAGATGCCTTCAATTTTTGCAAGGAGTGTGAGCAGTGTCAAAAGATGGGATCGATGTCAAGAAGAGAAATGATGCCGTTAACAAATATTCATTTGGTAGAAATCTTTGATGTTTAGGGCATTAATTTCATGGGTCCTTTTCCTATGTCATATGGTTTTCAATACATACTTCTTGCTGTTGATTATGTTTCCAAATGGGTAGAGGCTTATGCTACCAAAATAAATGACCACTCCGTGGTTGTTCAATTCATTAAATCGAATATTTTTACTCGTTTTGGTATGCCAAGAGCAATGATTAGTGATAGAGGAAAGCATTTTTGCAATCAATTCTTGAGGCAATTATTTCTTAAATACCCCATTAGTCATAAAGTCACCACACCTTACCATCCTCAAACAAGTGGGCAAGTAGAAGTTTCAAACCGGGAAATTAAACAAATTCTTGAGAAAACAGTAAACACAACCCGGAAAGATTGGTCGTGCAAATTGAATGATGCTTTGTGGGCTTAGCAGACAACATATACGACTCCCATTGGCATGTCTCCTTAAAAACTTGTATATAGAAAGCCTTGCCATCTTCCGGTTGAGCTAGAACATAAAGCTATATGGGCGGTTAAAAAGCTCAATCTTGATCTTGACAAAGCCGAAGAAAATTGTTTACTTTAATTAAATGAGTTGAAAGAATTGAGACACAATGCTTATGACAATGCCAAATTTTACAAAGAAAGAACCAAAGTTTTTCATGATAAACATATTGTGAAGAAATCTTTTGAACCCGGACAAATAACATGGCTCTTTAACTCTAGGCTTAAACACTTTCCCGAGAACTTACGTACCAAATGGGAAAGCCCATATGAAATCATTTCTGTTGTGCCTCATGAGGCTGCTGAGATACAAAGCTTAAAAGATGGCAATACATTCAAAGTAAATGGGCAAAGCTTGAAGCCCTACATTGAAAAGCAAGTTTTTCAGAGACATATGGAAGCCGCTCTCTTGGTGGATCCAGTCTATGTTGATGTTTGACACAGTTTGAATGTCATTTAGAGACGTTAAACCTAGTTCTAATAGAGTTTTCAAACTCTATTTCTTCATTTTATATCTAGTTTTTCAATTTTACAACATCTTCATAATGATCTTTCGTTATTTTATTGAAATTCTCCAGCCATGTTACGAGTTTTCAAAATCTGCATTCTCAAAAATTTTGGAGCCTAGAGTCTTCAATCGATCGAACTGAACCTCGATCGATCAAAAATATGTCAGAAATGTTCCATAGATTGAATAGAGGTCTCAATCGATCGAAAAGGATTTCAATTGATCGAGTTTGCGTCAGAAATTTTTACTCCCAGGCCTAAGTTTTTCAGTAGCCTCGATCGATCGTAGGATGGTTCGATCGATTAAGGAAATTTCGATTAAAAAAATATATATATATATATATATATTTGCCCTTTTGTTTAGTCTTGCTAATTTCATTTTGGGCTTACACTTTCTTCTCTTTTCTATCCCATGCCTTATAGCATTTACGTGCTTGATTTCACCTCACATTTATATCATTGATGCATATGCTTTCACAGTTGCTAGTGTAACCATTTTCAGACAGGTTTTCAGAATCTAAGTTTGGGGGTGCGCCTTACAAAGCTATGCTTTCATTGCTGGGTCCCATTTGCTTCACCCATTTGGTATACTCTTTCCATTATCTATTACTTCTTTGCACATTGAGGACAATGCATATATTAAGTTTGAGGGTGTGTTAGCATATTTTACATGTCGCACTTAATTTCTATGCATGTGGTATGATTTGAGAGTCCTGAGCCATGATTTTGACCTTTTGAGGGCTATGATACTTAGAATTTAAAAATTATTTGACTTGGGAGTCCAACACTCATTGTATGCTTTGTCGATGCCATTTAGGAGTAAATTTTTTGAAAGATTGATATCTTGTTTACATTTGTGGTCCACATCATCCTGATTTGTGATTGTTTTGTGTTAATAGTCATTCTTTACAAAGTGAGGATTATATTCCACGTAAGCCGGGAGGGCTGAGATCAGTATCCAAGTGGGGACCCAAGCAACATAAAAGATTATCTGGAATCCAAAGATTAAGAAAGGGAAGGCAATGTATGGTGATACCAGGTAAATTCGAGCTCGATGGTAATTAGTTGTTGAGAACTTCTTAACTCCCCCTTTAAGGCTAATTAACTTCTTCTATTTATAATGCTTCAGAATGGTCAATACCCACCAGCTATAGAGGTGAATTTCCTCTTATCCGAGGGATCGAGGACCCCTTCTTCTGACAGATGGTACATTGTTCATCAGGTGGAGGTATCTTTCCCCTTCAGTCAGAAGGGGAAAAGCTACTTTGCCCCCCAGTCTGAAGGGAAAATGGCGCTTCCTCATTAATACGAGTCATATCGGCTGTCTTTCATAATTAATAGGCCTTTTAGTCCTATCTAGAGCTTGACCCTAGGTATCGGTATCCTTTCCCCTTTGTGTTGGCCAGCGAGAGGTGAGCCCTTGAATCCCAGCCACCTGTCCACACTTCCTTAGACTCCCAAGTTTGAAGATAGAGAACAGATCCCCTTAAGGAATTGCCTTCTCGACCTCGTGAGATTCAGTTCAAAGTATGGCGCCTCCGAGACTTCCATGAGTTCAGAGTGGGAAGAGCTCAGGGTTAGCAGACCTTGGTTCTCGAATTTCTCTTAGATTCCAGGTCAGGAATTCGAGGTGGACAAACTTCAGTCCTCGAGGTCCCCTCAAATTTAGGGTGAGGGGAGCTCAAGGTAAAAGAGGTAACATGCTCTTGAGGTCCCATCTGCAGGAAGGAACCTCGAGTGGTGATAATAGAATGAGGAGGGACCCATCCGAATGGAGAGGGGCACGTCCTTAGAGGAGTGAAGGGTAACGACCCCTTCCTCGCCAGTATTTCTAGTTATGGGACGAGTAGCCCAGGGCCACTTATCCCTTTTATCGATGACACGCCAGATAGATTCTAGCCAGGTGTGCCTTTTTGGGATAGGTGATGCCATATAAGCAGGTGATGCGGCGAATCTGTCAACAAGGTGATGCGGCGAATCCATCAACATTTTGCCCTCCTACTCGAGGTCGCGGGAAGGGAAAGCTCGAGTAAGTCAATATGTCTCTTCGTAAATATCAATAATTTTTATTGAATGGTTATATCGCTCTGGTTCCCTCGGTCAACATGTTAGCTTTTTATAGGAGTATTAAATGTTCAGATGCTTCGAGCTCCGCGTCGCATCTTTTCGTATGTCAGGGGTATGACACCTCGGGAACTATACTCTCACTATTCAAACTATACTTGTCTAAATTTTGTAAAATAGAACACACTTTCTCCCTGTCAGACCCTTGCTTGAGTAGATAATTCTCTTCAAACTTATTTAAATTCACAGTTATAAACCATGTCCTAATCAGTTCGAGACGACGTCCCTAGTGTCCCTCCTCTAACAGAGTGGCGAGTCACGCCATATTTTGGTTTGAGTGATACTTTTTGGCTTAGTGGTGACCCACTGAGTGATGTGGACGAGGTCCAAGAGGGGTCATTTCTCTTTGAGGGTGAACCATACGCGCAAGAGGGCGTTCCTATTTCCCCGAATTCTATACTAAGACTCCGAGTGGAGCGAGGCAACTTCCCTCACTCGACCCTTATCTTTACAAGCCAGACTGGTCATGGTTGAGGATAGGACCTATGGATGGATGTTATCCTAAGTGATACCGAGTTTGCCAAGATTTTGAAGGGTTCGAGAATAACGGACGCCATTCGCAACACTCGCGAACTGTCAATTGGTCAAGATTGCTCCGGCCTCGCACTTTTGCTATCTCGGTAGAGTAGGGACATTCATACCTTTGTCACTACTTAGGGGGAGTTCACCCCTACCCTTGAGAATGTGGTACAACTAATGTACCTGAACTTGTTTGGTGAGAATGATCCCAGCACCTAGGTCCTTTATAAGGTCGAAGTCAAAAGTATTGCTGAGCTTCGGAGTGCTGTTACCTTGGCTACCAAGCTTGCTACACACTATCAAAAGAATAGCGTTTAAGAGGACTTTCCTTAAACAGGAAATAAGTGCACTTTTTCTTCTCTCCTACGCTACTATTTTTGGGATTTCCCACCTCGGGAATTAGAGGGAGATGAGGCCTTCAATGGTCCGAAGTATCTAGACCAGCTTCACCTTACCGGTTTCTTATTAACTTGGCTCTCTTGCTTCATTTTCCTAGGTCCTCCTGACGATGGCCCAGCCCTGACCTTGCTTCCTTAGCCATTAAACTTTCCCAGGGTCAAAGTTTCCCCCTAGCTGCAATGTTTTTGGGGTCCCTCTATCACAAGCTCGACCTCATCCATGCCCACATGGAACGCTCTGTTAGTCGTATGAGCGTGCTGTCTCCAATCAATACCATATTTCTACAAATGTTCCTTTACGAGCATTTCCCAGGGTATGCCTCTCGACCCACAGCGCTTCCTCGTGACAGTGGCCTGAAGAGGTCCTATCAATGGCACAAACATAATCCAAAAAAGAAACTTGTAGGATACATTGATAGGGAAAAGTACTTTGTAGCTCGTCCCTATACCCAAGGTCCTTGCGTGGATCATTGGACTCTGAGGGATAGCGAGGTTATCTCGGCTAAAGCTTTAAGACGCAATCCTACCTCAATCATCCTTGCCATGTCCCTAGGAGGCTATCTTCCTACTCTCCTTCCCCCAAGCTTAGGAGTGGGTAAGGTTTACAATCCCACCGGGTGGCTCGTCAATTTGGTTGGGATTAAGGGCTTACTCTAGACTATGGTTATGGCACTCGTCAGGATCATAGTACTACAGTTTGGGCTTTACTCACTTCCTGGATTCATGGGGGGGCAGAACTCATAGGGACTCGACGTATTCTTTGCGTTTCTCCTCCCTCGCGAGTGGGGCGGTGGGGTGCGAAGACGAGGGCTTACTGAAAAGAGATTGTTAGTGCCTTTAAATGGTTCGTGTGCAGTGATCCAGTGCCCTTTCATGCCCCTCCCTTGCTGAGGGGTGATGCTTCCTATCGTGAGTATAAAAATGGGCCCAGGCAAGGCGTGTAATATGGCCAATCTTCGTCCTTCGGTGTTGACGGATACTCATGCGCCGGTTATAGCTCTTCGAGCTACAAAGTCTCACCGCATCAAGTGTAAGGCTGACTAAGATATCATCACCTTCGTGCCTACTACCACTCTATCTTCCTCCAAGCAAACCAAGGTAATCCACCTTGTTATAGTCTGATCTAAGTTTACTATTGAATGATCTTAACACCATTCTCTTCTTATTTGCAAGGCTCATCTTGTGACGCCGTTGTTGCTAAAGCCCCAATCCCTGAAAGGCTCCCTCGCCCACCAGCTCGAGCTGGGGCATTTTCTGGCACGAGGTCCCGTTCCTTACCCCCCAAGGATGACCTTGGTAGGGGAACTCGTGCTAGTGGCAATGTCCACACTTCTGTAACTCCTGGTTTAGATATTCCCTAAGATGCCCTTCATACTCTCGCCAACGTACTTGAAGACCCTGACCAGGCCGCGAGGGATGTACTTTCTTCTAACCTGAACCCCCCCATTCCTTTGGCTCGAGGCTTAGGGAGGTTTGACGAGGAAACTGGTAGGGTGAATACTGCCGTAGACCCTGCCATGGGTATGATTGAAATCGAGCAGAGTTCCAGCCACTCGCCCTCAGATAAAGGTACCCACCTTGTCTTAGGGCTTTATTACACATACATTTTTTGCGGTTCTGATTATGGCCTCGTACAGATACCGAAATGATCGACGCCTGAAAAATCGGGGGTGAGGTTGTGGATCGTACTAGCGATGGCAGTGACAAGGATAATTTGACTGAAGTGGTTCAGGAACTTCCTCATGAGCCCCTTGATGAACTGAGAGATATGATTGAAAAGGCAATTGAAGCTCTTCCTGCTCCCGAGGAAAGCAACTCGGGAGGGAAAGAGAGTTCGAGTTCTATTGGGTCATCTGGGGGTGAATCCTCTAGGCGAAATGGCTCAAAGAATGACAACGACCAGGTCAAGGGCAAGGAGGAAACGCCCCTGAACCAAACTACTGCGATGATTGAGAGTATAGGGGCTGAGTCTACTTGTCCAGTGAGGACAACTGAATGAGAGGCTACCATGACAGGTTTGAGGCAGGAGTCGGCAATTGCCCCATTAGGGCGAGGGGAGGCTACCCCTTCAGTCATCCATTGGGAAGGATCCGAACTTGCCTTGGGCGAGGTAGAGATTTTGAGCTAGGTGAAAGCTATGCACACACAAACCTTTGGAAACCTTGATGGGGCTATACCATTGTTTTTGGTCTTTGTGTACAGGGCTCTAGTTGAGCTGGTGACCACCATTTACGAGGCAAAGAAAAGGCGTTTAAATGTGAGAGAGCTCGAGTCAATGGATCTTTTACTAGCAAATTTGAAAAGAGCGCAGGTCGAGATGGGATGGGCTGACGACGTTGTTGCCCAAATCAGGGGCCTCAAGAAACAGGAGATCATGCTTGAGGACATTAAAGATTTACGTGATCAGATGGAAGACGAGAAACAAGTTCTTCAGGCTGAAAAAGTTTATTTGGCCGAGCTGCAAGAGCAGGTGTACGCGAGGGAACAACACATTGCCTTACTGGGTATGGAGATTAAACAGAAGCTCACATTACTTGGTCCAGCGACCCTGGACTTAGGCAACCTTCCTTCAAAAAAAAAAGATGTAGTTGGTGCATGTGTTTTATTTTTATCATTCTCGTGTAACATGACTACTTTTGAATTATGAATGGAGCAGAATTTCCTTAGTTTATTTATAAAGGCCGACATGTTGATTGTGATGCCGTAGCTAGTGTAATTATTTTGTGGTGCCATTTTTTTTTACCATAGTATAGCATAGTTTAAACTTCAACCAGAAACGATGATCACTAAATAAAACTGATAATGTGAGTGTCGGGGGAAGTATGGACTCCCTCGAGCCCTTTTCTTTTCAGTCACTATTACAAGTGGAGTACATGTTTGGCATAATATACGGGAAGTACGGACTCCCTCGAGCCCCTTTTTTTAAGCAATTGTTGACAGTGGAACGCGCGTTTAGCATAACATTCGAGAAATATGGACTTTCTCTGGCCACATAGGATCTTATATATATATATATATATATATATATATATATATATATATATATATATATATATATATGTTTTACAAAAGATCGAAGAGGGTGCTTGTGGCCCTCTTCATGTCACACATAGTATTTCTCCAACCATTTGGCATTGAATAAACCCAGAGTCTTGTTGTTATTGATCTCGCCAATCTCATAGTATCCACTGCCACTTGTGGTCCTGACCTCAAAAGGGCCATCCCACTTCGGGGTAAACTTTGGCGCTGATTAATTTCGCATTATGTGCGCCGATGTTCTTAACACTAGGTCACCTTCTTGGAATGCTCTGGGTCAGGCAGTAACGTTATAAGCCCGAGCAACCCTATGCTGGTGGATCTTCAGCTTGCCTTTGGCATGCTCCCTTTGTTCTTGTAGTCCTTCGAGCTCACCGAGCCTGAGATCATAATGAGGTTGGCTCCGTTTAACTAAGCCTCCTGACGGTACCGCTATCTCGATAGAGACAACCATTTCTGTGTTGTAAACCAGGGAGAAAGGCATGGCGCTTGTGGCCCCCCTCACAATGGTTCGATAGGCCCAAAACGCGAGAGGCAGTTGCTCTGCCCACTTGCCATGTTGTTCCTTTAGGGTTCTGCGTAAAATTCTGAGTAGAGTCTTGTTTGTGGCCTCCGCTTGCCTGTTGCCTTTGGGGTAGCAGGGTGTTGACCTATAATGGGTGACATGGTATTGTTGAAAGAGCGCTCGAACCCTGCCATTGACGAAAAGAGTTCTATTGTCTGATAGTATCACTCGAGGTATGCCAAAGCGGTAAATGATGTTCTCCTTGATGAAGTTAGCTACGACCTGTCCTATTGCCATCGAGAGAGCCACCGCTTCTACCCATTTAGTACAGATCCCCATTGCCACTAAAATCCATCTCTTTTTCCTTAAGTTCGGGGAAATTGGGCCTATTAGGTCCATCGTCCAGGTGTGGAATGGCCAGGGAGGACTCAAAGGGTGTAACTCGACTACGGGTGCATGGATTACATGATTGTGAACTTGACATTCCCAGCACCTCTGCACATGCTTCCTACTATCCTCTTGCATGGTAGGCTAATAATAGCCTATCTGGATAATCCAGTTGTACAACTTTCTCCATCCCTGGTGTTCATCTTCATGAGTTTGCTTAAGTACTTCTTATATTTTAAAGGTACTTATGCAGCGTTTGGCCTTCCCGTCAAAGTGTCGTCTCATCAATTCTCCATTGCTAATAAAGAAACAACGCGCATCCTTTTTTAATATGGCAGCTTCCTCGCGATCTTGTAGGAGCAGGTGTCACTCGAGATAATTCAGATACTTTTGTCTCCAGTCCTCACTGACGTAGGTGACATTTTGTGGTCCTTCGAGAGCTTCTCTACATCTCCGGCATTCCTTCTGAATGGCGCTCGCCTCCCTTGCCATGGACAGCCAGAAATACCCCTGTCTTTGTATCCTCCGGTATAAACTTAACGAATCGTTGCCACAAGTTTGCTCATGAATGTTTCACAGAATGCTCCTAGCCTCTTTGGTTCTAACACACCTTTCCAGAATGCCCCTAAGTGCTCTATAGTACAAGGCTCTAAGGTAGAGTATATAGTCCTTTAACTCGGACAATGGGATTTTTTCCTCGCCATCCTTTAAGTGCGATTCAAAAGCATTTCTCTAGTCTTCGTTTTTCTTGTCATCGATGAACTCATCATTGTACACGCAAGATGTTTCCTTCTCCTAAATTCTTATGTCTACTGATTCCCCCGCTATCTCAACCTTAGAAGCTAGAGTGGCCAAGGCATCTGGATATCGGTTGGCTGTGCGGGGCACGTGAGTCACGCGTACCTCATCAAAGTGGCTGCTAAGTTTCTGTATGATGGTCCTGTAAGCTTCTAATGATGGCTCCTTAATAGCGTACGAACCATCCAACTATTTTATCACCAAGTTGGAATCTCTCTGCACGCGTAGACGTTTGACCCTTACTTCTCGGGCTGCCATCAACCCCAGGACTAAGGCTTCGTACTCCACCGTATTGTTAGAACACCCAAAGGTTAACTTGTATGAGAAATTCTGAGCTTCTCTCCTCTCTGGGGTTATCACTATTCCAGCGCCTCCTCCTTGCACCGTCAATGATCCGTCGAATGATAATGTTCAGGTTGTATCCTTAGTGGCGCAATATGCCGATTCAAGGTCTTCATAGGGAAGGTCAGCTTTCACGGGCTCGTATTCTCCCGATTATAACTGGGCCATCAAGTCTGCTAAAGCTTGGCTTAGTATAGCACGGGGCGAAGAGCATTGTATGTCAAACTCTGCAAAAGTCAGTAGCCATCGTGCCACTCCCCCCGACATAACGGGCCGCGAGAGTAGGTACTTCAATGGGTCGTACCTCGTAATAAGATGGATGGTATGAGCAAGAAAGTAATGACGAAACTTCTTCGCCGCGAAGGCCAGAGACAAACAGTGATACTTGATCGGCGAGTAACGTGCTTCCACGCATTGAATAACTTGGCTGATATAGTAAACAGGGTATTCACGCCCTCCCTGTTCTTGGGCGAGCAACGCCCTGATGGAACGTTCAGTGGAGGTGATGTACAGCCTAAGTGGGGTACCCTGCTGAGGGGCAATCATGGTGAATAGTGAAGATAACAGACTTTTGACTCTAATAAAAGCTTATTGATGCTCTTCGATCCATCTGAACTCAGGACTTCCTTTCCGCAATGAGCTGAAGGCGTGCGTTACCTCGGCCAGGGTTAGGATGAAATGCCAGAGATAGGAAATACGGCTTATCAAGCTTTTCAGCTATTTGAGAGTGTGAGGTAGGGGCATTTCCTTGATTACCCGTACCTTATTGAGGTCAACATTGATGCCCTGTTGGTGTACAACAAAACCCAGGAACCGGCCGGCCTCTACTCCGAAAACGCATTTCAAGGGATTCATCTTCAGTTTGTACTTACGGCAGCGTTCGAAAACTCTCCTCAGGTGTGCCAGATGTTCCTTCTTTCTTTGGGATTTTACAACCAGGTCGTCCACATAGTCTTCCATATTCTTATACAACATGTCGTGGAAAATGGCCGTCATGGCACGTTGGTAAGTGGCTCCAGCATTCTTCAAGCCAAATGGCATAATGGTATAATGAAAATTTCCCAATGAGGTTCGAAAGTCTGTCTTTTCTGTATCACACGGCCTCACTTTGATTTGATTATATCCACTATATCCATCCATGAATGAGAACATTTTGTGTCCAGAAGTCGAGTCAACCAGATTGTCGATTATAGGTAATAGGAAGTCATCCTTGGAGCACGCCTGTTCAGATCCCTAAAGTCGACGCAGACCCGGATCTTTCCATGCTTCTTCTTTACAGGGATAATATTTGCCAACCAGGTAGGGTGCTGAATGGGTTTGATGAAACCGCTTGCAAGAGTCGCTAGACCTCTTCCTTGATCTGTAGTTCCTGTTCTGGGTGGAAATTTCTCTGTGTTTGCTTGACCAGTCTTACTCCTGGCCGTATGTTGAGGTGGTGGACCACAAACTGAGGGTCCAGCCCAGGCATTTCATCGTATGTGTAATGACCAGTCATTTACCTTCCTTTCCTTTTTCTGAAATTTTACAGATAAATTTTTTTCGTTTAATTTTCTTTTCCGAGTTCTGTTTCTCATCTCATAGTGTCATCTTGAGTGCTCGAAAATGGTTTTTGAGACTCTTTCATTTGGATTGACAACTTCCTTTAAAGACCGAGTCATTTCCATATTTTCATTTTTTTGACACTATTCACTTTTCATCCTTTTCCCTATTTTGTCTTTTCCCCGTTTGTCACTTTTTTGCACAACCTCAGTTTTCATGCTCAAATTTGGCTTTTGTTCACTTGCCTTCATCCTATGTGGTTTCCACGAAATACGTATCTTTACTTTTGCAGGAAAGTACTCTGGTTGCTCCCGGTGTCCATAGGGGCATGGATGCACAATTCTTCAGAAACTTTTCTTTTCTTGGGGTGTTTTTCATAAATATATTTTGAAGATATTTTATTTCAGGGGTTTTTAAGAAAATATTTTTGAAAGATATTTTCGTTTTGGGTCATTAGTGCAGTTAACCCTTTTTAGAGGGGCCATTGTGCAATTAACGAAAGTTAATACAAAAATACCTCGTTTTGAGCCTGGATCCTCATACGGGATTCAATTTCACATTTTGTTGAGTCATGTACTCTTAGAATTTCCTTCTAATCATTTTTCTCCAATTTCAGGGTTTTTGGCCCTTGTTGCCGCCGAACTTATTCGGGGCATTTCTCTCTGCTCGGGACTCAGTTTTTAATGTCATTTCTTCCGTTGTTCATATTTTCTCATTTTGAATCTTTTTTGTTTAAGGAGTTTTTCCGTTTGAGCGCATCTGCTCAAATTCCACTTTTCCGGACTTGGTTGGAACCTTTTAGGGCACTTTTAGGGTTTTCCTATAAATAGAATGTCGTAAAGTGAAAAGTCACTTTTCCATCATCTTCTTCCCCCTCTTGGCCGACAGCCATGGGAGCCCAATGGGCTGCCTTCACTCTTTCTTCTCCTCCACTTGATTTCCTTGGTAGAAAGTCTTCACCCTTAACATTTATCGTAGGCCTCGTCGTGCTCTACTTTTCCCCCTTATTAGAACCCATTTTTGACCATTTTTTGAGTTTGGGTTTGAAGTCAAGTTGTGATTTTCATGGGGCTTCCTTGCAATTCTTGTTCACCGTGTTGTCTCCGACAAAACCCCGAAGTATCGTCGGATTCGGAGCACTTTTCTTTCGGTGGGGATTTGAGATTTTCATCTCAAATTGAGGTAGGGGGTGTTATAAATTATATTCTTGATGTATTGCATGCTATTGATGCTTATACAACTTGTATGCTTGCTTTTGTTCAAGATTTAGAAATTTATTTAAAATTTATTTAAATTCTACTTAATTGTACCTTTCTTGTTTTCCAATTTTGACTTGATATATGGCATGGCTATGACTTAATCCATGATATATATTAATTTGAGATCGTTTGAATAACCTTTGAAATCGAGAGATTTAATTAATTTTAAATTAATTAAATTACACATGTTCATATCTTACTCATTTTATACTTTTGATTTAATATATGCAATCACCATGGAATGGATATTCATATATATTATTTTAAGAATTTTTGGGTAACTATTGAAAATTAGTAATTTAATTATTTTTATGGTAATTAAATTCCACATGATTATATCTTGCTCACTTTGTAAAATTGATGTGATATTTGCAATCACCATGAAATGGACATTCGCATATATTATTTTGAGAATTTTTGGACAACTTTGATTTCTAGAGAAATTAATTAATTAGGTTAATCGATTTCTACTTAGGTTTCTAATGAGTTAGCCTTGTATTTCATGGGGCTTTTTCCTTTTTATCATGTATCGTGACTTGTTGCAACTTAGCTTCATTAATGTAGTTAATGAACTTGCACCCTTACATCGGAATGATTTAATTGTTCAAGTGTTGTTAAACAAATAATTAAATCATTAATCTTGTACTAGTAGTATAATTACATCCATAGATTCCTCGTGTTTTAAATCCTAATTTTGTAGTCTATTTAGATGCAATCTATGATTTCTTGACATTTCACATGCCATCATAGTTGAGAACTTAGGGCATGACTTGTGTGTTCCAAAATCTTGGTTGTGCATGAAATGTGATTTAATGCATTACTTGTATCTTGATATATATTCTTGGTTGCATAACTTGTTGATTTTGGGACTTGGGATATCAATCAAGAATTAACATGGCTAGGACTTGGTTCTAGTATGGGAGATAGAGAGCTCCCTATACTATAGTGCGCACTAGGGGAAGGTACCCATAGGTTAGTAGCCCTAAAGTGATCCCAAGACTACAGTTTTAATCCGAGTGATATCCGAGTATCCATATTGGTTGATTTCACTCTTTAAATTTTAAGTTGTTATTCCTTGAAGATTTAAACCTTGTCATGTTATGTGAAATGCTCCAATCTTGTTAATTGCATAGATATTATGCCTTATTCTTAATTTCATGTATAACTCTTATCGTGTTAATCGAAATGTTCCATTCTTGTTTACTTGCATAGATATTATGCATTTTCCTTGATTTCACGCCTTGTCCTTGTCGTGTTAATTGAATTGTTTCAATCTTGTTAATTTTCTTAGTTATCTCATTCCGTGTTACTTTATGCTATCGAGACTTAGGACTGATCCTATACATGTAACTTGACTTAGATTTTAGGTGGCATGGTCCACATGTAATGATTTATATCAACATGCAAAATCTCTAAACCCTTAGATTTCAAGTGATATCTCTTGAAGATATAAGGACCTTGTCGTGTTATATGGAGTATTTCCTACCTTGTTTAATTACATAGATATTATGCTTACTTCGTGTATTTAGACCTCATTCAGTATACTTGAAACTATGCACTTGCTTCTTGTATCTAGATTCCATTTAGCATACTCGTGTCTTGTAAACTTGCCTTGTGTGTTTCCAGTCTCATTAATATACCTGTGCTTTGTATACTTACCTCGCATGCTTTCATCTTCGTTTAGTACACTTGTAACCGGTATGCTTATATGTCGTGTATCTCATTTCAATTGCATGAGTAGCTTAGGATGCTCCCTGAGTCTCACTTTGACATAGACGTTAAGTGGCATGTCCCTTTTCAATTGTTTCAAGTTAATGTAAAAATCTCAAAAGAAATCGAGTCTATGCATGCTTATTCTCTACGAGTAAACTTGTTTACTCACCCTGAAGTTACTGGGGGTATTGTTCAGGTACGAAGACTTGGTTTGTGATGTTCATCATTCCATGGATGACTTGTAGCTTTTATGTTTCCATTTCATTCAAATGTTAGCATAAGATGCCTTTTGTAGCTTTTTATATCAAAATGTGTATATTTGATTCCATATATGTAATGTGTACATAAGTACACCTTCTGTATTGTATTTGACATGTATGAGTAGAGGCCATAGGCCAATGGCATCAAATATGTATTTATATGCACTTTCGTTTCCAAGGTTTATTATGAAAATGTTGAAAAATGCTAAGTCATTGCTTCATAACTTTTGCATCGGGTGTGGGAATTCAATTCTTTTTCTTTCATAGAGTCTCTATGATCATGCATGAGGTATGGCCAAGAGCCAAACACCATTTTGATATAGGCTTTGCATTATGGTTTCATTTATAGCTTTTTTAGGCATTTTTGGCTGTTGAGAGGTCATATTTTGCATTGGGGTTATTTTGAAGCCGCGTACCATTGGGACACGTCTTAAATGTCTTTTTACGTTTGCGTACATGTCCACATTTTGTAAAACTTTTAAGTTTCAACTTTGGAACTATTTTTAGGGCTATTTTATGAATTTTCATGAAAATTCATGCATTGGGGCATCATTTTTAAGTTCCTTTTTATTTTGGCATGTTTTAGACGCTTGCATAACGCTAGGTAATGTTTTCAAACTTGTTTGGATCATGTAGAATTCATGTAGAACCCTAGGATTAGCCCAAGTACCTCACACACACATTGCAGCAGCTTTTTCTGCAACAGCAGATGTGTCGGTCGGCTGATGAGGATCCATCAGCTGGCTGACAAGCATTGAGGGTCCATTCCAGTAGGCTTTTTGTAGAAAACATTGTTTCGGCCGGTTGATCATTGGGGTTCGGTCGGCTGATGATTGAATTTTGGCCGACTGACCCTTGCCGTCAGTCGACCGATCCTCCCTAAAGCCTTCAGCTTTTAGTTTTCTTTGACAGTTTTGTCACACCAACTTCAGAAGGACTTATCTCCTTTATTTCTAATTCAAATCTAGTCATTCTTGAGTCTAAGTTCAAGAGCTTGAAGTTAGCATTCCAATGGTACCAACCAGTCATCAAAACTCTGTCTATAGTGTGAGCTATTCCAGTTTTAGTGAGATAGGGTCGTGGTAATCCTTAAACAGAGAAAGCCACTTTGTTTTAATTTCATATCTTTTCTGTCCGGACTCAGAATCAAGCAATTATTAAGTCCAACTTTGTTCATTTTTTGTTGTAATTCCAATGGTGTGCACAGTGGCACCCATTCTAGTGTGAAATGGCCATTCTGCCTTTGGTTCCTTTCTTATCGGGTTTGGCATTCTTGCTTCATTGCTTGGCTCATTTGAGTTCCGTGGCTTCATGAGGAGTCATCTTGGTGCCTTAGGGATAACATATATCTCCTGAGGCCATCTTGCTTCTTTTGCTTCCGCATCTTGGATCCATTTTGGGTCATCGTTAACTCACCGGGTTAAATAAAAACACGGGTCATTGCAGTATATCCATGTGAATACATCGCTGAATTCCTCTAACACTTCTATCAATGCTACCTTCTCCTCTAATGGCAACCCTTTATTCACATAAGTTTTTTGAAGTCGATTATCAGTGGTTAAATCAACCTCTTCGAGCTCTTTTTGGTCGGGCCAACCCAATGTGGCCAGTTTTAGCTTAACTTTTTCTTTATAATCTTCGTCACTTACTTTGCATGCTTGCTCACAGGGGCGCAGATTCACTAGAGGCTGTGCCCCCTAACACCGTCATAAACGGTAAGCAATTCTTCCATCAGACAAGCGCACTCTCTTGCATACGGCTGGCCACCGTTGGTCAGTCCCAGTCCTTGGTTCTGCTTTCTGCGTTGGGGGTCCTCTTACGATCGTTGATCGAGCTCATCCCATTTTAGTAAAAGGACAACCATCAATGGGTAAGGCTCATCTGAACCCTCAAATTCTTTGAAGAAGTTGTACTCCACTATATGAGACTCTCTTCTGGCAAATGGGCGCTCAGAACAATGAACTGTGACTTGTTTTCCATTCCAGAATCCCTTCATGCATTGATGATATGAGGAAGGTACTATTCCAAATTTTTGCATCCAGTTTCACCCCATGAGGAGGTGATAGGAAGTGTCAGAGTCAATAACGTGGAGTTTGGTCGAGTTTTTAAATTTTTTGATGACTAACTCGGCCATCACATGTCCTTTTGTCCTTCGGATGCCACTACCGAATCCCGTAATTTTAGTCGGCTTTCTAACAAGCTTTTCGAGCGGCAGTCCACTTCACCGAAAGACTTCCAAGGGCATTATGTTAAGAGATGAACCATTATCCAGAAATGCCCATTTGAGTTTTACCCCATTAAGCGAGGTTGTAACGTACAGTGGCCGATTGTGAGAGGTGGGCACACACTTGTCTTATTCGGTGAAAACTATTGCTGTTCTAGGTGGTCCCTGGACCGTTGAGGCTGGTGCAATCAATGCTGCCTCCTTAAGCCCCTCTCTTGCAGTGAGCCAAAGAGGGATTTCTTTTTGGGCGGGGGGGGGGGGAGAGAGAAATCTATCTTTTGAAGAATGTTTCTGACAGGTGTTGTTCCTAACAAGCGAAATGCACCCAAATCTTCTTCTTCAACCAGCGCAACTTGAGCAATGTCACCCGAGGTGAGCTCCCCGCTATCTCCCCCCCCCCCCCAATTGCCATCGTTTTTACTCCTTTGTCATGGGCAGGGAAAGGCTCCTCCTTCACATCTCGCGAGGGCAGGATAAGCTCGCCACTAGCAATCCATTGCTGAAAGGTGTTCCGCAGGGCCCAGCAGTTGAAGGTAGGATGGCGAGTATGCCGGTGATATATGCAGAATCGAGGGTTAGCCAAGTTTTTCGGGGTCAGCTCGTGCGCTACCTCGGGTAGCCTGATGTCTCCATGCTGGATCCATTTTTTGAGAATGGCCTTAACTTCTTCCATCATACATGGAAAAGGAGGCAGGATTTCCTCTGGGTTTCTCCCTCGGGGCGAGTGGGCGGCTCATGTGTTCTTTTTGCTGGAGGATGCATCAGCAGCTGAGACTAGAGGCCTACGCTTGCCTCGGTGATCGTCTTGTGCTAGGAACTGGGTGTTGACAGCAAGGTTTCCTACCAGGTTGCGAGATGCTTCAATTAGGTCTGTAAAGGTATGGAGCTTCAAATTAATAAGGTGAATTTGATAGGCCCCCTGCATCCATTGTATGCATATCTTGGCCAGGGCTTCTTATTCATGCATTTCGTAACACTCCATGGCTAGGTCATGAAACCTGTGAACATATGTCAACAAGTCTTCTTCGTGACCCTGCACCTCTTTTGTTAACGACAACATAGTTACCCTCTCCTCAGCTTAAAAAAACTTGGTATGAAACAACACAGCCAACTGATTCCATGTGTTGAGGGACCTTGGCTCCAAGTTCTCATACCATTTGTAGGCTCTATCGGTTAGTGTCTTGGAGAATTCCCTAAGCTGTAGGAAGTGATCATTCCTAAAAGGTCCAAATACTTCTATGAACCATACTACGTGCTCCCGCGGATTGCCCTTCCTACTGCTGAATTTACTAAACTTTGGTGCAACATACCCATGGGGGTATAGGAGTAGTGCAACAGCTTGAGAATAAGGCGGCTCGGGGGCTTCCTCTTGGGAAAGTATGGACCTTTTGTTTCACAATAACGACTGGAGGTCTGCCAAGGTTACATATGGTAAATGTTGGGCCAACTCCTGTGGGTACTGCGTGCCATCGGGGACCGTTTCCCTATGAACAGTCTCCCTATGACCAGACTCAGGCACTCCTGCTCTGGCTGGCGCGGCGAGTAGGGTGTTAAATAGGGCTCGGGGGCCCCAGCGGGCATATCCCTTGGCCATCTAAGAAAGCTAACCGATCGTCTCCCCTCTGAGGATAACGGATGTGCCCGGTGCACTAGATGATTTGAAGTTATCTGACTTTCATCAGGCTCGTAAACGAAATCACTACGCTGCTCTGTCGTCCATCGGGGGATTCCATTGTTGGCAATGTCTTTGAGCAAAACTATTACCTCGCTCTGGGTGTCCTCCAGTTTCTCCATCCGGTACGATAGCGAGTTATGGGCTTTAACCAAGGGCTCAAGAAAGAGAATCGTCCTTCCCGGGTAGCGCACTCCCGAGACACTACTTATGGTCCCATCATACTCCTCACTGAGGTAGACTCCCTCCTGAGGAGTTGGGTTGAATTCATGCACACTTGACATCGTGAAATACTCATCCCCAATGAAGTCGCGAAAATGTTGATAGTCGTTCTTTACAAAGTGATGATTATATTCCACGTAAGCCGGGAGTGCTAAGATCAGTATCCAAGTGGGGACCCAAGCAACACAAAGGATTCTCTGGAATCCAAAGATTAAGAAAAAGAAGGCAATGTATGGCGATACCAGGTAAATTCGAGCTCGATGGTAATTGATTGTTGAGAACTTCTTAACTCCCCCTTTACGGCTAATTAACTTCTTCTATTTATAATGTTTCCGAATGGTCAATACCCGCCAGCTATAAAGGTGAATTTCCTCTTATTCGAGGGGTCGAGGAACAGATGAGACATTGCTCATCGGGTATAGGTATCTTCCCCCTTCAGTCTAGAGGGGAAAAGCTACTTTGCCCCCCAATCTAAAGGGAAAATGGCTCTTCCTCATTAATACGGGTCATATCAGCTATCTTTCATAATTAATAGGCCTTTTAGTCCTATCTAGAGCTCGACCCTTGGTATCAGTATCCTTTCCCCTTTGTGTTGGCCTGCAAAAGGCGAGCCCTTGAATCCCAGCCACCTGTCCACACTTCCTCAGACTCCCGAGTTTGAAGATAGAGAATGGATCCCATTAAGGTATTGCCTTCTTGACCTCACAAGATCCAGTTCAAATTATGGCCCCCGAGACTCCCATAAGTTCAGAGTGGGAAGAGCTCGAGGTGAGCAGACATTGGTTCTCGAATTTCTCTCAAATTCCAAGTCAGGAATTCAAGGTGGACAGATTTGTCCCCTCGAATTCAAGGTGAGGGGAGCTCAAGGTAAAAGAGGTAACATGCGCCTGAGGTCCCGTCTGCAGGAAGGAACCTCGAGCGGTGATAATATAATGAGGAGGGACCCATCCGACTGGAGAGAAGCACTTCCTTAGAGGAGTGAAGGGTATCAACCCTTTCCTTACTAGTGTTTCCAGTTATGGGACGAGTAACCCAGGGCCACTTGTCCCTTTTCTCAATGACATGCCAGACGGACTCTAGCCAGGTGTGCCTTTTTTGTGAGAGGTGATGCCACATAAGCAGGTGATGCGGCGAATCTGTCAATAAAGTGATGCCACATAAGCAGGTGATGCGACGAATCCTTTAACATTTTGAGATTCACTCTAGGATTCTACACTAGCATAGGCGCACACTAGCATTCATTTGTGGGGTATATGCTTTGTTGACTATTGATTTTATTATATCATAATTAAGCTAGTAGTGCATTGAAAGCTGTCATCTTGACAAAAGTGGATAACAAACCCTTTTCATTGAGTAGCCAGGATTCTAGCCTCATTAAGTACTGAATTTCTCGTGCCCAAAGGTGGAGGGCCCAAACTCTAGGTTAAAAAAAATAAAAATAAAAATAAAAAATAAAAAATAAAAAGTGAGGACTGATCGGTTGGTCAATCATACATCAACCTTTGCAATAGCACGAATCATTGTAAAATATGGCTATTGGTCGGGTAAGTCGAACCATTGGGACTGCGCTAGTCTTGCGGCAACCTTAGTGTCTAGAATCTTTCTAGAATGATGAGGGGGTGTTCATAAAGGGTTTGTTTTGTTTGTCACTAAAACTACGAATTCAGAATGCATAAAAAGATAAATTGAAGGAGATTAAAAGGAGTGAAACTTAGGTGGAGAAGACTAGGGAAATGAATCCACCACACACCTCATAAACATGTTAGCTTGCAATTAACTTGGGGAACTACTTATGTAAATGACCATGATATATAGAGATGCATGATAACTACACTATCTTCAAGAAGTTCATACAATCAAAGCTAAGTATAAACCATCTAAGTATAATCCCCTAGGAATGGCCTATCAAATCCCTTACTTTATTTGGTAAACGCACATGTAATCAAAGACTAAGTATAATCCATCCACGGTTGGTATGAACCATCTACCTAACTACATTAAACTAAGGGTGTAGTATGGTTCATCGTTCCTAGGAATGGACTATCAAAACCTTCACAAGACATGCCAAGAAAACCATTTCATATTCTCATCTCCATTCTCACTATGAAGATATAAGCCCTATAATCATGAAAACATACAATCTAAGACAAGATGATACATTTAACACAATCATTTATTGAATTGAAGAACATTTACAACATTTGTAAGTCTCTAGAATATGAAAAGATCACAAATACACTTCATTCCCCAAATTAAAACAAGATTATAGCATGTTTACAAAGGAGGCTTCATCACCTCCCTAGATGGAGGTTTAGTTACCCATTGATGCACTAGAGGAAGGAGGAAGCAAAGCCTTGACCTCCATTTTTGAGCTCCCCTCTTCTAGCTCCAAGAACACACCTTTCTTGCTCTCTTCTCTCTCCTCTATCTTGTAAAAAAAAAATGAAACTTAATGTATTGTCTTGATTCCCTCTCTTATCTTCTAGAGATAAGGCTCAAAAAAACCCCCACCAACCAACATCTCCAACCAACCATTAAAGAGGGAAATTAGAATTGAGGAACCCAAGATGCAAGTGGCTGAAAATGGGCCATTTCCGGATGCAATTCTGCCCTAATTTCGAGCACTCGAAATAAGGGCTCGAGCACTCGAAATTGGAGCAGAATGCTCCATTCTTGCCTTGCTCTGCCCAAACCTACTTCGGTTAAACAGCCATAACTTTGCGCTCCGAACTCCGAATGATGATCCGTTTAAAGATTTGGAGAGCTAATTCAAAGCTTTAAATACTTCAGGCTTTGGTGGAGATCCAATTCTCAAGGATGGTTGGTCGAAAATGAAGATCAAGGCAGAATTTCATTGCTGCCAGGCAGTTCTGCGCACCTCTGGTAAGAAGGCCATAACTCTCTGCTCCGAGCTCCGAATGAAAAATCATTTGAAGATTTAGAAAGCTAACTCAGAGCTCTAAATATGCCATTTTATAATGGAAGTCCAGATCTTGAGCTCTCTGGGTCAAAAGTGGCAATCAAAATCGAGCTTCACTGCTGCCAGAATTTCAGAATTGGCTCCCCTCTTTTGTAGACATGTTACTCCACCCAAAAAGCCCTCTCTCTCCTCCAAGAAACATCCCCAACCAACTCATAAAGAGAGCATACAAAGTTAGCAAATTTCTGAGCACAAGTGGCTGATCTCGTAAAGCAATCTGCCCTAATTTCGAGCACTCGAAATAAGGTCTCGAGCACTCGAAAATTGGCCAGAATGCCCTATGCTTGGTTTGCTCCGCCCGGACCTACTTTGGTAAAACGGCCATAAATTTGTGCTCTGAACTCCAAATTATGAACCGTTTAAATATTTAGAAAGCTAATTTTGATTTCTAAAAACTTTATGTTTTGGTGGAGATCCAATTCTCAAGTATGATTGGTCAAAATTGAAGAACAAGGCAGACTTTCATTGCTGCCAGGCAGTTCTGAGCACCTCTAATAAGAAGATCATAACTCTCTGCTCTGAACTCCGAATGACAAACCGCTTAAAGATTTGGAAAGATGATTCAGAGCTCTAAATCTTTCATGTTATGATGGAAGTCCAGTTCTTGAGTTTGCTAGGTCGAAAATGGCGACAAAAGTCAGGTTCTACTGCTGCCAGAATTTCAGAATTGTGCCATTTGATGGCCAATGCTCCACAAAGCCTTGATTTTGCTCCTTTTTTTGGCAAATGGACCTGAAAATATATACATACACACAAATGAAGATAATCTACTTAAATAATCAAACGATGGACTTAACTAATGCAATTTAGGGTGCTTGAATATACAATATTCGGCGCTTATCACAACCCCAAACTTACATTTTGCTAGTCCCTTAGCAAAACCAAAATGGAAAACTCAATGGAATGACAACAAATCTCCTCTTTCGTGAGAGCAACGGTTGCATTTAGCATATGCAACAAGCCTTTTAAACCCCTAGGCATCCCTAGAGGACGAGTGAAGTCTCGTGAGGGTTTAACAGAAATGATACCCACAAACATCAAACATGGTGCATGAAGATGCACAAAGCTCATTTGAAAACTTAGAATATAAAGAACACTGGAGATGGAATCATTATGAAGACTACTTTGTCTATATGAAGCATTGATAGAACAAAATGGTTATTCAAGTTTCAACTTTTATGCATTAGCATCATAGTCTATATAAATACTTCAATTGTCATATCTATAATAGAAATCATCTCAAGCTTCAGTGAAAGTGGATTGGATTCTCAACATGCGGCTTTTACTTTCTTTTCCAATTCCAAGGCACAAGTTTTCAAATCATTGAATTCCCTTTTAAATGAAGTCCCTAAGGCATGAATTTATCACAGAACAAAGCTAACAATTTATTGTAACTCAGAAGTGAAACATAGAATGGTTGTGCAATGCTGAAGTCCCTTAAGCTTTCTAACCAACCTATGTAGCAAGCGTTAGGCCAACAGCTCCCAAACCAGATGGCTTTAGGGTGTTAAGTGAAGAGACACTCCAAAGGGCTTAATAGCTCAAGTTGGAAAGGCTACGAACTCTAGCGAACCATGCTTATTACAATTTTTTTTGAATGACCGTACAATGTTTAAGTCCTTTAAGCTTTCTAACCAACCCTTGTAGCGAGCGTTAGGCCAACACTCCCAAACCAGACGGCTTTAGGGTGCTAAGTGTAGAGACATTCCTAGGGCTTAATAGCTAGAGTTGGAAAGGCTACGAACGTCAACTGATCATTATTTTCTTTCTTTCTCAGTTTTTTTTTTTTTTTAGACAACTTAAATCATGCCAAAGATATTCATCTATCAGGTTCATCAAATCAAATTAACTAGGCCAAGGTCAAGGTCGATCAAGTTGCATGCCTCACAGTTAAGTTTCCAATGTGCATCTGTGCATTGTGAAGCATGGAAGAGAATGATACTTGAAGATAATCTAATTGAAGCATTTATATAAACCTTTCAGATTTTTCTCAATTCAAAACTATCATTTTACCTCTATACACAAAGTATTCAACACATGCTTTAATCTCCAACAAATTCCAAAATTCCAAAATCATTGCTTCCATTTTTTTTTTTAAATTTTCAGTTTTATACAAATCTATTTGAACAAAATAGCAAATGTAAACACTCTACAATATACAATACCATACACTATACCCCCAAACTTGAATGGCACATTGTCCTCAATGTGTGAAGACAAAGATGCAGAAATAAAGAACATAGAAGGTAAAAGGAACAATAATACCAAGTGGAGTGACGAAGACAAAAGATGTCCATCTATGTGAATGTGCAAGAGCGTCCCCCAAACTTGGACACGAAGACCTAGCAAAACACAACTAATATACACATGTAAAAGCATAGGCTCTTAAGAAAAATCAAAACAGAAATAAAAACACTAAGATGAATGTTATGGCAAGGTAAAAGTCCAAACAAAACACAAAGGCACACAGTAGCCACAAGTTTAAAATGGAAAACAAAATAATGCCAACAAATTTATTTATTTATTTATTTTTTATTATTATTTTTTTTTTTTTTTTTTTTTTATTTTTTTTTTTTAATAAGGCTGCTGGGATTGCATGGTGGCTGAGATAGAAAGATTGGTGATTGGGTAGGCTCGAGCAAGGAGGAAGGTGGGTTGATGAGTTGGGTTGGTGGGTTGATGTTGCCGAGAGGTGATGGTGTGCATGAGGGGCTGAGGTTGGGAGGTTGGTTAGTTGGTGGAGGTTTGTTGGTGGCTGGTTGGTTTGTGGTGACACCTGCATGGTCGCATGCATGCATGGTGTGTGGTTAGGTTGCTTGGGTTGGTGAGTTGTTTGGTTGGATGTGGGTGTATGGTGTTGCAGCAGGTTGGTGTGTGTGGGTTTGTGGTGTGTTTGTTGGTTTTTGGTTGTGGATGAGGGTGTAATGGCTTATGCCGAGGGTGATGGTTTGGAGTTGATTGGGTTGGGAAGGTTCGAGCAATAGGCATGGGGTGGCGAGTGCTCGGGGCATGGTGGCTGGTTGGGTTTATTTTGCCGAGAGTGGTGTTGTGTTAGGTTTAGGTGGGTTGTGGGTGGCATGCATGCATGGGGTGTGCATGCATGCATGGAGGCCGTGGCTCGGGTTGAGAGAGAGAGAGGAGAGCATGCATGAGGGGATAGTGGTGAGGAGTGGCTTGGTGTGAGGTTGATTTGTTGGTGAGGTAGCCGAGAGAGAGAGAGTGCTGTGTGTGCGAGGTCATGGGGTTAAGGAGGGTTGGTTGGTTTTGCCGAGGGGTGGTGTTGTGTTGGGGGAGAGGTGGGCTGTGGGTGGTGAGGACTGGGTTTGTATGCATGGGATGGTTGATGGGTGGCTTGGTTTGTAGATGAGATGGCCGAGAGGAAGAGAAGGCGATGAGGGTGAGGCAACGAGTGCTCGGGGCTTTGGCATGAGGTGTTCGAGCACTCGCTAGGGGGAGCTCGAGTGCTCGAAATGGAGCCAGTAGGTTCGGTATGTTGGGGTTGGCTATGGAGAGAGAAAGAAGGTGGAGTTCGAGCACTCCAAATAGGATCGGCGAGTGCTCGAACTGAGAGCAGTGAGTTGGGTGGGTTGGTGCATGAAATTCGAGCACTCAAACTAGAATTTAGAGTGCTCGAAAATGGCTCAGTAGGCTAGGGGGTGAGCTCGGCTGTGAGGACTGAAATTTGGAGCAATCCAAATGGAATTTAGAGTGCTCTAAAATTGGGCAGTGGTGCATGCAAGATTGGTTCACAATTGGAGCACTCTAAAATGGAGCTAGATTGCTCGAAATGAAGGCAGTGACTTCGGCAAGTTGGTGTGGTAATTTGGAGCAATCCAAATGGAAGCTAGAGTGCTCCAAAAATGGGCAGTGAGCTTGGGATTGATGGTGAAGACATTTGGAGCAATCCAAATGGAATTTAGAGTGCTCCAAAATGGGTAGTAGCTCATGGAATTTTGGTTAGATCATTTGAGCACTAGAATGTTGGCCCAGTGAGCATTTTGAGTGGATGCAATTGCTGAAACAAATGTGTCAAACTTTGCAACATCTTGCTAATGCATGAATATAATTGGAAAAATTTTCAAAATGTAACACATTTCCAATGTATGGATGAATTTTGAACTTTGCAAATTCATTCCATTCCAATGCATGGATGGAAAATTTTTAAACTTGGCATGCCATTCCTATGCATGGAAAGATTTTTAAAGCTTTGCATGGCAGTTGGAAAAATATTTGAAAACTTTGCATGCCATTCCATGCATCGAAAATTTTTCATGTCATTCCCATGCATTGAAAAATCATTGCAAGCAGCAGCTTCAATTCAAGCCATGCATGGAAAATTTTAAAACTTTGCACATTATTCCAATCTAATGCCTGGATGGATTTTTTAAGCTTTGCATGCATGGAACGAAATTGAAATTTTGCATGGGACAATGCATGGGGAATTTTGAAAAATTTTCAAACATTGCAAATGCATGGAAAAATTTTAAACAGTGCAAGAATTTCAATGCATGGATGATTTTGCGAAAATTTTCAAGAATGTATTACAAATGAGACATTATGCACATGAGTAGCATTCCCAAGATCCGATGAAATTGCTAGGAAGCAATGGAAATTTCCGGGAATGAAAATTAGAGTTGAGAAGGTCTAAGAAAAATCAAATTTTTGGCTTTTCTAAACCGTTTCCCAGAAAATTTCAAGGCACGAGCAATTTGAGAAGGTAGGGAAGCTTGGAACATCGAAAGAATTTCTTCCCTTGCTTTGCTAAATTTAATGTCGATAGCTAGACGAAGTTAGAGCAGGTACTAATCCTCAAAAATCTCGATAGCTAGACATACCGAGATCAGGTTAGTCCTCCTTACCCTATACCATGTCTCTCAAGAGATTCAAGCTTCCCCAAATAGGATAATTCTTTTAAAAGCGAAGGAGGAAGAGCTTGAAGACAAAAGTGGAAAAGAGGTAGCGGAAAGACCTCAACCCACTTTTCATCCTCAATGAAGAACTTTGGATTATGGGGCTTATTTGGATTATTGGAAGATGGAGTAGGTGAGAGTGCACCTAGCAAAGGCTTTTGAAGGGTCATATTGAGCATGGGAATGCTCAACAACTTATCCTTCAAAATTTCAACATCCTCCTCACACTTATCCGGCGGTTCGGGCTCAACAACTTGAGACAACTCAAGTGAGGGAATGGGATGAGATGCAAGCTCCCAAGAAAGAGATACATTTGATGTTGACCAAGGAAGAGAATGAATAGGTGGATGAATATTAAGCAAAGAATTCACCTCCGAAATGGAATTGTCAACATTAAAATCCTCACAATTGAAATGAGCCAAACAAGCTTTTAGAGGATCCTCTATTAAAAGAGGTGCATCAAGCAAAGGATTATTTAGGGGTTGTTCTGGAGTTTTAAAGGATGCAATCTCATCATCTTTTTCCTCATTTTTAACCACAAATTCTTCCATTTTATGAGTGGCAACAATTTGATCTTCAACCACCATTTTATCATTTTCACATGTAATAACCACTTGATCATTCTCATGATGAAAGTTACTAGGAGTAATCTCATCATTCATAGAATTTTCTTTTGGATTGGCCATAAATTCAAATGAAAATATTTCCTCCTCTTCATGATTTTTAGCATTAATCCTTTGTTGAATTTGAGATATTTGGTCATCTATCATTGCACTAACTTGGGACTGGTGATATGGTACCAATTGATTGATAGACTCTAATGTGGATTGCATGCTAGCAAGGGAGGCCAATAGTTGATTGTTGGAGTCCATCATTTGCGTGTGCATAGACTCCATCATTTGTTTGTTAGCAACAATTAGCTCATCCAATGGAGACGGTGGAAAAGGAGAAGAGGGCGAGAAAGAATGATCATTGGGTTGAAAAGGTTGCATATGAGATTGTGGGGTTGAATTTCCTATGTCATGCCACAAGAAGTTTTGTTGGTCTCCCCAACCCGAGTTATAACCATTGAAGTATGGATCACTACCCGGTTCAGAGAAATTTGCATTTAGTTGCTCTAAATAAAAATCCGAGAATTGTCTCGATGGAAGACAATCTCTTGTATGATGTGTATTACTAGAGCAAAAAGCACAAAACGCATGTGGTGTGTAGAATTGAGTTGGGAGATAATTATTCTCCATCTAGGAGTTAAACATCAACAACACACAACATAATCAACACAACAATTCTTTATCATCAACTCCACATACAATGATATTCCCTTTCTCCTCAATTATCAAGACAAAAATTAAAATGGCCACGACAAGGACCGATGCTTGAACACGAAATTAAAACAATAATATAGCCTCAACAAGGGCTTGCAAATAAATTAACTACTTCTAAGCTTAACACATGCACAATATCCACAATTCGAAACTAGAAGTCACGAGACTTACCTGGGGTCTTCTAGACTTACAATTTGCTAGCAATCCCACGGCGAGTTTCGAGTCCTTAGAATCTTACAACACGAAGAAATTAAAACACACAAGGAATATTCACAAGACACAATATTAACAATCAAACTAAAATTAACCCTAGAACTTTGGTCGCTAAACCGTTTGTAGTCCCCGGCAACGGCGCCAAAAATTGATCGGTTGGTCAACCATACATCAACCTTCGCAATAGCACGAATCATTGTAAAATAGGGCTATTGGTCGGGTAAGTCGAACCACTAGGACTGCGCTAGTCTTACGGCAACCTTAGTGTCTAGAATCTTTCTAGAATGATGAGGGGGTGTTCATAAAGGGTTTGTTTTGTTTGTCACTAAAACTACGAATTCAGAATGCATAAAATGATAAATTGAAGGAGATTAAAAGGAGTGAAACTTAGGTGGAGAGGACTAGGGAAATGAATCCACCACACACCTCATAAACATGCTAGCTTGCAATTAACTTGGGGAACTACTTATGAAAATGACCATGATATATAGAGATGCATGATAACTACACTATCTTCAAGAAGTTCATACAATCAGAGCTAAGTATAAACCATCTAAGTATAATCCCCTAGGAATGGCCTATCAAATCCCATACTTTGTATGGTAAATGCACATGTAATCAAAGACTAAGTATAATCCATCCACGGTTGGTATGAACCATCTACCTAACTACACTAAACTAGGGGTGTAGTATGGTTCATCGTTCCTAGGAATGGACTATCAAAACCTTCACAAGACATGCCAAGAAAACCATTTCATATTCTCATCTCCATTCTCACTATGAAGATATAAGCCCTATAATCATGAAAACATACAATCTAAGATAAGATGATACATTTAACACAATCATTTATTGAATTGAAGAACATTTACAACATGTGTAAGTCTCTAGAATATGAAAAGATCACAAATACACTTCATTCCCCAAATTAAAACAAGATTATAGCATGCTTACAAAGGAGGCTTCATCACCTCCCTAGATGGAGGTTTAGTTACCCATTGATGCACTAGAGGAAGGAGGAAGCAAAGCCTTGACCTCCATTTTCGAGCTCCCCTCTTCTAGCTCCAAGAACACACCTTTCTTGCTCTCTTCTCTCGCCTCTATCTTGTAAAAAAAAAATGAAACTTAATGTATTGTCTTGATTCCCTCTCTTATCTTCTAGAGATAAGGCTAAAAAAAACCCCCACCAACCAACATCTCCAACCAACCATTAAAGAGGGAAATTAGAATTGAGGAACCCAAGCTGCAAGTGACTGAAAATGGGCCATTTCCGGATGCAATTCTGCCCTAATTTTGAGCACTTGAAATAAGGGCTCGAGCACTCGAAATTGGAGCAGAATGCTCCATTCTTGCCTTGCTCTGCCCAGACCTACTTCGGTTCAATAGCCATAACTTTGCGTTCTGAACTCCGAATGATAATCCGTTTGAAGATTTGGAGAGCTAATTCAGAGCTTTAAATACTTCATGTTTTGGTGGAGATCCAATTCTCTAGGATGGTTGGTCGAAAATGAAGATCAAGGCAGAATTTCATTGCTGCCAGGCAGTTCTGTGCACCTCTGGTAACAAGGCCATAACTCTCTGCTCCGAGCTCCGAATGACAAACCGTTTGAAGATTTAGAAATCTCACTCATAGGTATAAATATTCCATTTTATAATGGAAGTCCAGATCTCGAGCTTTCTGGGTCAAAAGTGGCAATCAAAATCGAGCTTCACTGCTGCCAGAATTTCAGAATTGGCTCCCCTCTTTTGTAGACATGTTACTCCACCCAAAAAGCCCTCTCTCTCCTCCAAGAAACATCCCCAACCAACTCATAAAGAGAGCATACAAAGTTAGCAAATTTCTGAGCACTAGTGGCTGATCTCGTGAAGCAATCTGCCCTAATTTCGAGCACTCGAAATAAGGCCTCGAGCACTCGAAAATTGGCCAGAATGCCCTATGCTTGGTTTGCACCGCCCGGACCTTCTTTGGTAAAACGGCCATAAATTTGCGCTCCAAACTCCAAATGATGAACCATTTAAAGATTTGGAAAGCTAATTCAGATTTCTAAAAACTTTATGTTTTGGTGGAGATCCAATTCTCAAGTATGATTTGTCGAAATTGAAGAACAAGGCAGACTTTCACTGCTGCCAGGCAGTTCTGAGCACCTCTAATAAGAAGAACATAACTCTCTGCTCCGAACTCCGAATGACAAACTGCTTGAAGATTTGGAAAGCTGATTCAGAGCTCTAAATCTTTCATGTTATTATAGAAGTCCAGTTCTTGAGTTTGCTAGGTTGAAAATGGCGACAAAAGTCAGGTTCTACTGCTGCTAGAATTTCAGAATTGTGCCTTTTGATGGCCAAAGCTCCACAAAGCCTTGATTTTGCTTCCTTTTTTGGCAAATGGACTTGAAAATATATACATACACACAAATGAAGATAATCTACTTAAATAATCAAACGATGGACTTAACTAATGCAATTTAGGGCGCTTGAATATACAATATTCGGCGCTTATCAAGGACTGCTCCCCAAAGGTGAGAAGTGGCAATTGGTTAGATGGAGGTTGTTTTGATTTGTAACCTAATTAATTTAAGCTTATAAGTCCTTAGGGGTGTTTAAACACCTAATTCCCTAAAGTCGTCCAGTTTGGGAGTCATTGGCCTAACGTTCGACCTCATGAATCGCTAGAAAGCTTAATAGTTCAACACATTGCACCATGCTTCCATCTTTGATCCTCTAGGATAGTTAAAAAAAAATTTGAGTGAAAAGAATAAGCGCACCTAGTTGAATAAACCTTTAATAAAAGGTCTATTCTTTGTTTTGATGATCGGTACTAGATTTGTGTGCTAGTTTGAGGCCGGATGTGATCATTTCTTTAGTTAGCTTAGATAGCAACATATTTGATGCCGGTTCACTTAAAAAGGATTTTAGAGTTGTTTTTATTTGCATGATCATTGTCTTGATGTGTGGACGACCATATTTGCTTACTTGATGTTGAGATTTTGGGATATTCCTTAGAAAGGGTTGAAAAATTGAATACTCGAAGTAGTTTTCTCCAAATGCTTGTTTTGTATATTGGTGCCTCTTTAGTGAGAAAGAGCTCAATGTTTGTGTGTATCATTTCTAGAAACCCTAACAAAACTTCACTTGTGCATTAGGGGTAACCTATGGGTTTAAAAGACTTATTGCATAAGCGAAATGCAATCGTGTTCCCTATGAAAGTGGCATTATCATTTCATTATTTTCTAGTTCATAGTTGTATAGTTGTTTATTTCTTTCTTCTTCTTGTAGTTCATTGCTAGGGACTAGCAATATATAAGTTTAACGGTGTGATGAGTGCTCAAATGTGACGCATTTTAGCACCTAAGCTAGGGTATTTTAGTCTATTCATCTATCTTACTTTCATGCCTTAGTACTTATTTGTGTTTTTGCCTATTTTTGGTCAATAAAGTTCAAACAGGCTAATAAGAGCCATTTAACTCAATTTTTGAGCTAAGGAGCAAAGTTGAAAAGAAGCCAAGAAAATTGCACCAGAGGAACCTCAATCGATCGAAGAGAGTCCTGATCGATCGAAGTTGGCTACAATCGATCGAAATGAGGCGGTACCATCTCAACAAAGTGGATAAGGCCTTGAAGATATTTTTTATGACATGTCAGCTTCGATCGATCGAAGCTAAGTTTTTTATCAATCGAAAATCTTCGATCGATCGAGAACACTGCTGGCAGTGTGCTGTCTAATTCTCGAGCGCGCCGGTCTCTACCTAACTTTGGTAGCTGCGAATTTACTCCAATCATAGGCTGTATTTCTGACTTGGTACCTACTCAAAGAGGCTTATAATAGATTAATTAAACATTATCTTGTATCACTCATGGAGTAGATATTTTACAAATTATAGAAACAGTTTTCTTTCTAGAACTAAGGTTTTTAGGAAGAAAGCAAGGATGAAGATGATAATGCCAACCTCCAAGCTAGCCCTTGAGGGTTCCATGACCACTACAAATAGTGGCTAAATCCTTATCTTGAGGCTAGTAGCCCCTAAGTTTACTTCCTAGACCCAGTCTTTTGTATATTTTTGGGGATTTTAGTTGTAATAATTGTTTTAACTATGAATAAATATAGATCTTGTGATTTCTACTATATTTGTATATATAAATGGTTTCAATTGATCATTTAACTCTATCCATATGTCTATGTATGCTAGAATGAATGTTTATATGTTTTTTTTCTAAATTTAATGAAATTGATGCATGTCTATGTGTATTGATGTTGTTAATCTAGTGATGGTCAAGGCATGGTGCTTAATTGACTACTCTTGTGATTTATTTAATGGTTCATACTTATTTCTTAATGGATTGTGCCACATCTTTAGTTTAATTAGCTTAATTTTTATATCACTAGCTTAGTTGCAGTGTAATTGCTTTAATTTCTTAGATAGGTGGACAATCCATTCTTATTATTTGATGTTCCATACTTATGAGTGCAAAGAGTACATTTCTCTAGATTTTTGTGTGTGCACTAATTATGTTTTAATTGAATGGTTATTGGTCTCATTTGATGGGTTATTGTGATACCCTTTGGATCCGAGACACGGGTTGATCAGGCCCAGGCCCAAACCCGAGGGAATATCAAACAATTAAAGTATTTTAAAGCGAACACAGATGACAAAATGAAATAATAAAGATGGAATAAAACTAAAAGAAACATTAATTATAAAACCCTCCAAGCATAACTGAAATAATAAAACTCCAATCCTCCAAAACTTCAAGGTTACAACTTGGAAATCCACTGGTGGACCCCTAACCAAAAGTTCAACTGAAATTGAAAACTTAAAATAGAAAATGCTAGAAACATCGCGAAAAATCATACGTAATCAGATGAATGTGAGACTGTCCTCAACAAGCATGATCAAGCTCTAAGGCTGGAACCGTCCTGTACCTGAAAAGAATAATAAAGGAGTGGGTCAGACCCACGAGCAAGTTCTAATCTAACTGCAATCCATACAATGACCCAATACGCAGATACACCGTAAACACCTCACAATATCTATCTAGTCCATACGTATAAATATATCCACACTAAGGGACATTCACTAGTCTATAATAGGGGTCTTAACCTGGATAGAAGGCAACATGCGAATACTCACCCAAAGGTGGGCATGAGTACCTAGACCTAACAGGGTACACCTCAACCTATTATAACCAGCTACACATCCACCGCATATACGCACCCTAACCAACAAGTCTGAGACTCAAACTCAGCTCGTGGTACCATAAACATATATCTAAAATCCATCCAAATCCAGGGTATGTAGTTCAAATATTTAATAAACTGACATACAACAAACCAACTGGTTAGTCACTCAACTTATTCAGTTGATGTGACTTAACCTTCGTCCATTAATCCAGGTAGCCACTCAACTTAGTTGCAGTTGACATGTCTTAACCAAAATTAGGATTCAATATTTATAAATCCATTCCTTAAATCCGTTAGGTTAGGTTTAGGTGTTAAGAGCTAAACCGTCACCAGTATGTCACCGTCCTATACCGGTGCATACAATCCTCCATATCCAGGTAAATTACAATGTATACATAATGAACAAGTAATTTACCGTTCAAAACCACCATCCAAATAATTTCATAAAAGTATTTAAGATTTCAGCAATTTAAATCCCAAAATTAAACCATGTAATTGCAGGAAACAGTGTAATAGTTTACACAACTAGCATCCAAAGCATGCATAGACCCCATCCAATATATCAATGACTCTATTATGCATTTAGAACAAATTCTATAATCCTATTATAGTCCAACAAATTGCTAAATTAACCTAAACAATTTATTTCATCCCATCCGATAACAGTGTACTAAGTCATATGCTTTTATACTGTTTTATCCTTTATCTTAGAGATTTAAACCATGCATCAACTAGTTTAATCACACTTAGAATCAAGTAATTAGATCCTCTGAAAAGTCCCCACAATCCATTAGAAACATCCCAAGGCTCAAACAGTGTCCAGAATACCAAACAGTGCCTTAAAACTAAAAAAAAAATAATAAAAATTAATCGTATATTGAAGAGGGAGCCTGCTCCAAATTTTGGGAGCAGGCTCTTTCAGCCTAGATCCAGCTCTAGGAGTCCTTAGAGCCAGCTCTACTTGTTGTGGGAGCCGGCTCCCACATCCATGGAGCTGGCTCTCACCTCCTTTGAGAGCCTCTGTCCCCGTTGCTTCGTTTCAGTTCGTCTGCACCCTCTCTGATCAATTCCTACCACTCTGTTGGTTTCTAAAATAGATCTTAAGCATCTTATTAACACCCAGGAGCATCCCAAAGGTTTGATAACAACCATTAGAAACAATTACAGAGGTTAAATTTACTACCGAACTAACACGCGTTAGGAACAAATCTGAAACTATTTTGCAATAACAGTTCTAGTCCAACCCCTCTGTTCCACTTCACTAATGATCTTAAGAGTCCTATAACACCCCATAATCATCCCCATGATTTATTTATAGAGGTTAAAAACAATTACAGAAACTAAAATTGCTAACAATAAAACATGTTTAAAACAGAGAACTGAAACAAGACTTGCAAGCATTAAACAGAATTGATTTTAACACGCAAGATCATCAATATATTATATGGTAAGCATTTAAGTTCTAATTTAATAATTAATTAAACCCTATAGATTATCTAGGTGCACAGAACACAAGCCAGATGGAAGGAGGAAGAGAAGAACTTGCCTGTAGTTTTAGACTCAAAACTTGTCGCCGTCGTCCTAACTTCCGGCAATCACTGCAACACTGTCTAGCCTCCTATTACTTCTGTTCTTCCCTTTTCCCTAGCCAAATCTTGAAGCCTCGGTTAGAAACCTCACAAACTTGCTTTGCTCTCTCAAAGCCTCACTCTATAACTCTCTGTCTCTATGTTACATGAGTAGGGGTTTTCCAACCTTTAATACAGATACAACTATGTATAAATAGGCGTAAAATTCCTAAACCCTAAGCCTTGTTTAATTAAAGCCAGAGCCCTAACGTAAAACTCTAGTCAGTCGGCCCATATAGCATTCTAGGTTATAAGATACTCGGCTACATACGCGTAACCTCTTAGGGAACCCTACTGTTTAAAATTAGACCATGTATTAATTTATTTTAATACAGTAACTGATACTAATTTAATCTATAATTTAATCTAATTAAAACATTTAAAAAAGAAATGCCAACTAAACAGTTAAAACACTTAAACAATAAATGCCAATTAAATACATGTCACATAGGTAATCAATTAAATAAAATTAATAAATAAAAATAATTAAACCAAATAATCACGCAAAAATATAATAAAAATAATAAATAAATGCCAAGACTATCCTTTTAAAATTAGGGGTATTACAGTTATACTACTCATTAGATTGACTAGACAATTTATACTTATTTGCCATCCATGCTTAATTTTAAGTTAGTCACACACACACACATTTTACAACTTAAATTTCCCCATTAATTCACAATTGCCAATGTTTGGTGAAATGAAGCTTAGTGGTGAACTCTAAGCCCAAAGACCTTTCTCTCATATATTTTTCTCTAATTTCTAGTTGTCATTTAATTTAATTGTTTTAATTGAACCAATAGTTTACTCAAATCAAACCATCTTTTGATCATTCGACCTACTATTCCATCATTGATTTCAAAGTGTTGTTCCTTTCCCTTGGGACAATCCCCATTCCTTCTAGCTACGTTAATAGGTAGTAGTGGTAGTGGCATTCTATAAATTTAAACTTGGCCACATTTCACATTTTACCACATTTATACTTTGGTACTCTACACACACCAAATCCTACCATCCTATCCCCTGAAATCATACCAAACTCTATCACTGATAGGGATGTTACCTTACTGAATTGTAATGTGCTGAACCAGCAACTGCAACTTGCTGAGGATGAATGTATCAGTCTCTCTGAAGATGACTCAACCAATAGTCTTCCCATTACCCTGGACAAAGGTAAGACCAGGAAAAAATGCTCATCCAAAAGGAAGTATTCCTAGAGAATATCTCTTAGAGGGAATATATTCCCAAAAGGTAGACTTCTCAAATGGTAGTTATTGCCATTTGGAACATCAGAGGCTTGAATAGCACCTTGAAGCAAGATGAAATTAAGCTTCTTCTTCCAGATAATAGAGCAGATATTACTGCCATTCTTGTAACCAAAGTTTAACTAGCTAATGTTGATAGAGTTCACAAATATATTGCTCAGCACTGGAAGCTAGCAAATAACTACAGCCACTCTTCCTTGGGAAGGATCTGAATCCTTTGGAATCCCCAAGTAGTTGATTTGCAAATCCTTCAATGCACCAGATAAGCTATACACTGCAATGTGACCATCCTTAACTGTAGGTCCACCTTCTTCACATCATTCATTAATGCTGCAAATGAAGCCTCGAAAAGGGAAAGTCTTTGGTATGATATTGAAAAAAAATCATCTACCATTTTACCATCACCTTGGATCCTTGGAGGGGACTTTAATACCATCAGATCTCCATTCGAGGACCATGGAGGCTCAGGGAAGAAAAGTAAATCAATGCTGGACTTTAGAAAAATGCCTACATTCTTCTAACCTTGAGGACCTTCACTTTTCAGGGATCCTCCACTCCTGGTCAAACAAATGTCTTGGTGTCTCCAACAATATCTCTAGGAATCTTGATAGGGTTCTCATTAATGACACTTGGAGCCACTCATTTCCCCTATCCCACTACAACTTCCTCACCTCTAGAATTTCTTACCAGAGTACTATGATCATTAACCTTGGCAATCCCAAACCACGGAGAAGAATCCCATTTAGGTACTTCAACTATCGAAGTAATCAAGATGAGTTCATCCCCTTAGTGCAACTTCATTGGAATATCCATATTGAGGGACACACAATGTTCTAAGTGGTCTCAAAATTGAAGAGTCTCAAGCAACCACTCAAATCAAAGTTCTCAAGACCACTAAGTGCATTGCAGAATGATGCTCTGATTTCAAAAGCTGCCCTCTCTAGTTGCCAACTTGCTTTGGATGCCTCTCCTAATGATCAGACTTTAAGAGGCCAAGAAAACATGCTTTTAGCATCCTACACATCACTAAAACTCACTGAGGAGCAAGTCTGCTAACAGAAATTAAGAGTGCAATGGCTTAAGGAGAGAGACTCAAACTCCTCTTTCTTTTTCAAGTCCATTACTTCCATATCCAACAAAAACAAAATAGCTTCTCTCTCAACTACTAATAGAGATATCCTTGACACACAACCAGCCATCAAAAATGAAATCATCTCACACTTTCAAGGCTGCCTTGGCATAAACCCACTCACCATTTTAGACTTGGAACAATTACAATCCTTGATTACTCTCTGTCGTACTGCATCTTTCACTAAATCCTTATGCTCAATTCCCACACCCACTGAAATTCATCAATGTATGTTCTCACTCAGCTATGACAAAGCACCAGGACCAAATGATTATAATGCCAATTTTTTTCTAAAAAGCTTAGCCAATAATTGGCCAAGATATCACAAGAGCTATTAGTCAATTCTTTACCATTGGAAAGCTGCTCAAATAAGTTAATTCTACCTTCATCTCACTAGTCCCTAAGGTCCCAAACCCCTCCACCATCATTGACTTTAGACCAATTTCCTGCTGCTCCACTTTATATAAATACATATCTAAACTCCTTGTAAATAAGCTCAAGCCTACCCTTCCCCACATCATTGACCAAGTTTAGTCAGCCTTCATCCAAGGTAGGCAAATTGATGATAGTATTGTACTTGCATAAGAGTTACTCAATGGCTACCAAAAACATTCAAATTCACCTAGGTGTGCCCTAAAGATTGACTTCAAAAGGGCCTTTAACTCAGTTTCATGGATTTTCCCCATGCAATCAATGAAACTGATGGGATTCCCACACTTATTTATTCAATGGATCCAAACCTGTATCACTACCCGTTCACCATTTCAATCAATGGAAAGTTCAATGGTTTCTTTAACAGTATCAAGGGTTTAAGACAAGATGATCCCTTGTCACCATTTCTCTTTGTGATTGTTATGCAGGTTTTCTCATTGATCTTGAATAAGTGTACAACTGGTATGCCATTTAAACATCTCTAGAGGTACAAGGAATTGACGCTCACTCACCTTATCTTTCCTGATGACCTCATGGTCTTCTCACATGCAAGCATCTCATCCCTCACAACAATCAAGCATGATATTGACTCATTTTCTTTACTCTCTGGATTGCACATCAACCATAGCAAAAGTCAGTGCTTCATTATAGGTGTTAATGAGCAAATAGAAAGCAGTATTCTCTCACTACTTGGATTTCAGAAAGGGACATTACCTGTGAAATATCTCGGAGTTCCATTGGTCATTTCCATGTTGAAAGTAAATGATTGCAGAGTGCTTATTGACAAAATTTACAATAGAATCTCCCACTAGACTAGCAAAGATCTCTCCTTTGCTGGTAGATTGCAGCTCATTAGAGCAGTTCTTTTCTCCACTTGAAGCTCTAAATTCATCTTGCTAATAAGTATCATTGATGAATTAATTGAACAGCATTTTCAGGTCCTTTCTTTGGTGTGGACCTTCATTAAAGAAGACAGGTTCCAAGGTAGCATGGGACCTCTTCTACCTTCCTAGAAAGGCTGGTGGTCTTGGCATTCCCAACCTTACACTCTAGAATGAGGTAGCAGTCATGAAGCACTTTTGGAATATTATCAACTCCAAGTAAATGATTTGGGTAAAGTGGATCAACACATTCTTGCTCAAGGGTAGAAATATTTGGGAAGTCAAAATCCCTGGTCAGTGCTCTTGGAGCTGGAGAAGGCTACTCTACCTTAAAATAGCAATTAAGCCCCGTGTCAAGCTTGACATTGGCAATGGAACAAGTACCAATATATGGTTTGACAACTAGTGCAGCCTTGGCCCTCTCCACCTGTGATACCCCTCGATTCTAGAGTCATGGATGATCAAGTCCTAGCATAGATCCAAGGGATACCAAACAATTAAAGTATATAATCGAACACAGAATACAAAATGAATTAAGAATAAATAAAGAATCTAAAAGAAACTAAATAATAAAATTCTCCAAGAATAATTCCAATAAAATAATTCTCCAAACATATCCAAATCCTCTGATACCAGTAACCTTATAGACTACAACTCGGGAATCCATCATGTGGACCCTTTATCTAAAACCTAACTAAAACTGAAATAAAACAGAATCCAAATTCTAAAACATAAAAAAGAAATCCTACGTAGAGTTTGAAGAGTGAATAGACTGTCTCTGCTCAGCATGAACAATGTTTAAGTTTGGAACTGACGAACACCTGAAAAATAATGGTGGGTCAGGCCCACAAACAAGTTCTAATCTACTACATCCCAAACAGAGACCCGATACACGTATACATCCTAGTTAACTCAACAATAACTAATATAGTCCATATATATATATATACATACACATACATACACTAAGAAACCTCACTAGACTATAGGGTTGCCTCAACCTGAATAGTAGGCAACATACAAAACGCACATATAGTGGGCATGAGTACCTAGACCTACCAAGGCACACAATCCACTATATCTAGCTACACATCCCTGGTAATATACACACCCTAACCACTGATCCTAAGGCTCAAGTTCATATCATGGCATATAATTATATATATATAATCCGTCCTACCCAACCATAAAAGTAAACTATCTATCCATATATTTCAATGGTGTGTCATCCAACTGTTCCGTTGATTTGACAAGAATAAGTAGGACAACTCTATAGTTAATCCGTTCCCTTATAAGTATAAATAGGTAGGACTTAACTTATAAGTTAATTCATCCCTAATATGCCTCCATCCCATAATGGTGCATTAATCCATAACATAACCAATTAAAGATTTCCAATCCAAGGATGATGCAAATAACATTTACATTTTTGTATGTGAATAGAGTTTTCTAACCCTTTTATAAACCCCCAATACTCATTTATATAGATAACTATAAAATATTATTCCCATTCCAACTTATAAAATATAAAATCCTATTTCCAATCCAACTTTCCTTAATTAAAATAAAGGAAAAAGGAAAATATAAAATATAAAATCTTATTCCCAATCTAACTTACCTTAATTAAAATAAAGGAAATGAGAAACAGAAAATGTAAATATAAATATACCAAACTTGCTACATATATGTATATAATATATTTAATTATAATACATATAATTCTAACTTTCCATAAAAATAATAATAACAATACACATATAATTCATACTGATAATTAACTAAAATAACATTCATGCATATAAATTAATTTAAACAAATAATTCAATTAAAAACACATAAACAAATAGTCACGTAATCAAATAAATCATTTAATCAATTAAAAATGCAATAAAATAATAAATTATATGCCGAGACTATCCTTTTAAAATTAGGGGTATTACACCACCTCCTTCTCTCCTCACAACAGCTAAATAATACCTCCATTGACACCAAAACAAAGTTGTCCTCCTTTATATCCAACTCAGTGTGGCAATTCCCACCAACCATCACCAATTTAGTTGCCCAATTACAGCAGGCCAATAATGTTCCATTGCCATGCCCAAACAAGGAAGACAAAGTTATATGGTTACCTTTACCCACTGGAACATTCTCAATTACAAACACAATGAAGCACTCCAACAGCCACGTACCTAACCTGCCTTGGACACACTTAGTTTGGTCCAAAAATTTAATACCTAAGCACTCATTCACTCTGTGGGTAGCCATACAGCAGAAACTCCCTACCCTCAATAGAAGGTGCATAGCTCACATCAATGCCACACTATGCACCCTCTATAACTCCCAATTAAAGAGCCACAACCACCTGTTCTTTGAATGTGACTAGACAAAACCCTTATGGACATTTCTCCAAGCAAGATGTGGGTTCCACATCAAACCATCCTCATGGCCAAACCTTATTAACTGGGCATCCTAACATTGTCGTACCAATTCAGGATTCCACAACAGCTCCACCTCAAAGCTCGCTCTGGATGCACTTGTCTATAACATATGGATGGAGCGCAATAAAAGGATCTTTCAGAGGAAGTATCTATCCCAAAACACTCTGCTTTATTAAATTAATGACATGATCTGGTTGAAACTCACATCCACAGCATTCACGGATTCACCATCTGCAAGGTGTATTATCGAGGAATGGGACCTCCCATCATCAGTTATTCATCCGCCGGCCAAACCACCAGACCGGAATTGAAGTGGAATGTGGGAGTAGACATTCTTTCCATGATCACTGCATAATGACTCAACCTGTAATGGTTATCTTGTTTCATATTGGGCTGTCTTGGCTTTGGGCCTATTTTTTTTGGGTTCGTCTCTTGTTTGGTTAGCCTAGGCTAACTTAAAATGTACACATTTATATATAACATTCAACTTTACTTTTCAAAAAAAAAAAAGTGTGGGATTTGTAACTACTGAAATTCTTTAACTTTGTTATAAAAAATAAAAAATAAAAACTCAACTTGTATAAGAATGGTCTTTAGTTTTTATTGTAGTTCCTATCCATTGGCTGGACTGTTGCTATATTTTGCAAAATATGGAGTAAATTTGTTTTTGCAAGGGAAAGTTAAAAAGAAGAAAAGGTTGAAGTTGATGAATTTTAGAAACCAAAAGGAAAAGGTGAAAGGATTTAATTCTACAGCCAGTCACTATAACGTCCAATCCTCCACCATCAACACAAGGTTACAGGGCTTTGTGCTCTAAGATGGCACCGTTTTGATGTTCGTGTTGGACTTTGCGCTGTGCACCAAAACACCACTGTTTCCATGGGGATGTGTTTTCCATTTGATGAATGATCTCATGAGCATCATTCTAAAACTTGTCTTCAAATGCATGATACAATTCATACTCCATTAGCAAAGTGAAATATCTAGAATGGCCAATCACTATCCAATTCCTACCTTTTTCTTTCTTTCTTTTTTTTCTTTTTTAAACCTGACTCCAAATGCAAACTTGTCTTCAAATGCATGATACTATTCATACTCCGATCCATTAGCAAAGTGAAATATCTAGTTGGTAAGAAACTGATTGTATTTTCTACATTTTGCTTTCAAATGATTAGCATTGACCTTGTGCATCATCATCAACTCTTTTTAACTAATGGACCATTAGTAGGGGCGGCTCAATATAATTTGAAGTCTTAAGCAAAACAAATATAAAAGTGATCTTTTAATATCTAATATATAGTCAATTTAATTAATCTTTCTTGTCACATAATTGATCTTAGAGTTATTCAACTTATATTTAATGGAAAAAGAAGAAAAATATGCAAGAAATAAGAAGGAAAAAAAAAAAAAAAAAAAAGGTAAGATAAAGATAGAAATTTTTTGGCCCCTATTAAATCTCTATTAGTTAGGGTTCAATAATACAAAAATAAAATAAATAAAAATAAATAAAAAAATTAAGGAGGTAATAATATAAGGAAATAAAAATAATAATAATAATAATAAATAAATAAATAAATAAAATGAGGCCTTTCTATTGGGCAAAGTTTAGTAATAAGAAGAAAATAACATTTTTAGAGAGGTTATAATATAAACAAATAAAAAAATTGAAAGCTATAATATAAGCAAATAAAAATTTTGGGGGCCTTCATATTGGCTAGAGTATGATCATAGGAAGGAAATAAAAAATTTAGGAAGGATATAATATATATAAAGAAATTAAAAAAAAAAAAAAAAAAAAATTGAGGTCTTCCTATTGACTAGAGACTTAGACAACCGCCTAAGAGTCCAGCTGCCCTGACAAATAGAAAAGATATGTGGAAATTTGATAATATGACAAACTTTATAATCGTACCTAGTTAAAGTGACAAATATGCATGCATATGCAGTCCAAGTCTTTCAACGAAGACTCCTAAATTGACATGCCAACAACTATATAGAAACATGAATGAAATTGCAAAGGTAAAACAAAGATTATAATGAATTGCTTCAATGAATTATAACCTTTTGTGGGGGGGAAATCTACAGTAAAATATAGTTCGTATAGGTGGTAACCCACATTTAATGAATATGTATGAAAACTTTCAATTTTTCTTAATACACGAGAAATTATAAGTATGATCGTACCTAGTTAAAGACAATGACAAATATGCATGCATGTGAGGTCCAAGTCTTTTAAAGTTAACTCCTAAATTGACATGCCAACAACTATATAGAAACATGAATGAAATTGCAAAGATAAAACAAAGACTATAATGAATTGCTCCAATGAATTATGGTCTTTGCGGGGAAAAAGTTAACAATAAATTAAGGTTTGTATAAGTGGTAACCTTCTAATGAATATGTATGAAAACTCTCAATTTATCTTAATACAAAAAAAATTATGTGTTTTTATATTTATCTCTTAAGTGAGTAAAGTAGGTATTGTAGACTTAAGATGATACTTTTTTCAAAACTATTTGAGCGAAGAAATTGAACGTAGCACTTTTCTTATTATGTTTTTACTGTTATTTTCATTTATTATGGTCATTGTTTTTCTATTCAAAGGTATGGAAGCTCTACCAACAAAAGCACTCTATCCTGTGTTTATTTAGAGAATAATGATTCTCTCTTCTAGAAATAGCCTACATGTCCAAAAAAATAATGTGAATCGTAAATATGAACGTGTATCACAATTATACTTAATTAGCAATTCCTTTTAACTAAACATAATATTATATATATATATACATAGACCCCATTGGTGTCTAACAAAAGTTCTAGGTAGTTGTGAAGGAAAAACAATGGGACTTGTTACTAGAGTTCATCATTTCCACTTTATCTTCCTTGCATGGTTTCTTTCTATTTCTCATGCCTGCTCAAAAGCAGTATAGAGGTTCACCTACATTGTCCACATGGACAAGTCCTACATGCCCAAGGCCTTTGCTAGCCATCACCACTGGTACACCTCTATTGTTGATTCTATGAGACATAAATTTTGTAATTAGCAAATTTTGTTATCAAAACAAGTTCGATCGAGTTGTAAAGTTTCAATTCAAAGCTTCGAAGATTAAAGATCAGATGCGGATTTTAAGAAGGTCAAGTGTTCATGATATACGACACTCCGAGATGATGAGAACAATGGTCTAAGAAGTTTGAAAGGTAGTGAGAACATTTAGGAAGGGTTTTGGACGGTTCAGAACAAGTCTTTATATTCTATTCATCTTGAAATGGTTCAAGATTTATCGAACAAGTTCAATATCAGCAAAACATCCAAAGTTTCAAGACTGGCCATCTTGAACCGGTTCAAGAGGGCTGAACTAGTTCAAGAATTCGTGGGATTCTTTACTAGCCATCTTAAACCAGTTCAAGATGGCTGAACCGGTTCAAGACGGCTGAACCGGTTCAAGAAGTCCTGGATGCATCAGGTTTTCAAATTTCCTTCTTCTGATGTTTCATTTTTTATCCAAACTTCCTTCCAAGTCCTATACACGAAATTTATCATATTTTCTGAGGGATTAGGACTTTCAAAACTCTATATAAACCATGTCATATACATCAGTTGAGGTACGGCTTTAGCGATCATTAATTATATATTTTGAGTAAGCCTTTTTAGAGAGTAAAAATCTGATTGTTCTGAATTTATGTATGAGAGCATGCTCATATATTCATGAGTGATTTAGTAGTATTGTTCTCTATCTCATCATAATTGGAGCTATATTGAAGATTCAGATATTCCGAATGATCAGCAAGATTTAATTATTATACAATCGCGTTTAGATCTTGAAGAACAGAAGTAAACACAGTCACACTTTGAAAAGGTTGGAGCATTCATGGAGTACTGTCTGATCTACCTGCTACTCTTCTACAAGTATCAAGTGTAAGCCTGAGGTTAAGTTGTTGTTGGACGAGAAGTCGTAAAGCCAGAGGATCGTCAGCGGTTGGTGTGGTATAGAATGATAGGGTATGAGCCAGAGTCAAAGTTCGTTGTACTTTGTATCAAAAATAGTGGATTGGTTTACTTTGGACTAAATAGTCCACGAGGTTTTTCCCATGCAAACAGTTGACGTATTTTATCAACTGGGGTTTTCTCGCTAAAATCCTTGTGCAATCTCTCTAACTCTAACTTACTTTACTTTACAGTATTTATATTTGTAATTATGAATGTTTAAATTGATCATATAATTTAATCAATCATAAATTGAGCAAGTTGACCTAATAATCAAATCTAGGTCATTAAAGGAGTTAATCACAATTAAAATCAACTAACTGTTTCCGCACCCCACGTAACTCTTGTTTCAAAATTTGGTATCAGAGTGGGATACTCGATATACAAAGTAGATCATAGTTGTTGATTATTTGTTGATTTATGCATCATGTCTGAAAATTCATCTGTTGATGTGCCTTTAACTCCTATTTTTTATTCTGTCACAAGCATGCAAATTGAATGGTCAAAGTTTAAAAAGGATTTTGAAAATCTGTTAGAGAAATTGAATCTTGTGGAACTTGATAGAGATATTTATAAGTTAGAAGTTTCTATCTCTAACAAGAATTTGGAAGAAATTGGTCATAAAAATTTGAATCTTCTTCATAAAATTGATTTTTTGGAAAAGGAGCTTAAGAAGGTAAATTTGTTTAATAAATCACTGAAACTTAAAATTGATAATTTGAGTAGTGAATTTGTTAAATCAAAACAGTCTTTTCAGAAAGTTAATTTTGACACTTGCAAAATTGATAAATTGGAAGGAATGGTTGAGAATATTAGTAATAACAAAGAATTGGCATGAACTTCAAAGGATTTGTATTTTCAAAAATCTAAAGATATTTTTGTGAAAGTTGAAACCAAGCCTTGTGTTATTTCTAATTCTCCTAAACTTATTTCAACATGTCATTTTTGTGGTGAAAAAGGGCATATCAAGTATAAGTTTCAAAAAAGAAAAATTGAACTAGGAAAGAATTTGAAAAATCTAGAGAGTTCAAATTTGAGGAAGAAGAAGATTAGAACTGTTGAGCCTTGTGACACTTTGCCTAGAACAATAGGGAAATCATTGCATAATGAATCTAAAATTATTTGGGTAAGGAAAGAGAATTTTAAATGTCTTGCCATGCACACTCCACTTAGAGCACTTGGTCCATATGGTTGGTATTTTAATAGTGGTTGCTCTAGGCGTATGACAGGAGATAGAACATTGTTTACCACTTTTAAGGAATGTTCAGTTGGGACTATTACTTTTGGTGATCGAAAAGCTTTTACTGTAAGTGGTTAAGGTAAGATCAAATTTTCAGGAATTGGGGAGTTAAAAAATGTTCTATATGTTAAAGGTTTAGCTGCTAATCTGTTGAGTATTAGTCAAATCTGTGATGAGGAGTTTCAAGTCAATTTTACTCAATAAGGGTGTTTTGTAACCAATGAAAAAGGTGAATGCATCTTGAAAAGAACTAGAATTTCAGATAATTGCTATGTTGTGTTTTCAGATCCTTCATTAATGTGTTTTTCAGTTACTGATGAGTCTGTTTTTTTACATAAAAGACTTGGACATGTGAATTATAATGATTTAGTAAATTTGTCTAACAATGATCTTGTTCGAGGTTTGCCTAAATTGAAGATGCTTAAAAATGAAATATGTGGTCCATGTCAGTTAGGAAAACAAATTAGAGTGTCACATAAGAGACTTATTCATAAAGTCACTACTCGACCTTTAGAATTAATTCATATGGATTTGATGGGTCGCATAACACCAGATAGCATTGGAGGAAAAAGATATATGCTTGTTATGATTGATGATTTTTCTAGATTTACTTTTGTTGCATATTTGAAAGAAAAATCTAATACTTTTGTGAATTTCAGGTTTATTTGCCAACTTATTCAAAATGAGAAGGGATGTCAAATTAATCGAATTAGGAGCAACAATGGAAGAGAATTCGAACCAAAGAAGTTTATTAAATATTGTGATAAGAATGGCATTAATCATGAATTTTCAGCACCTAAAACACCACAACAGAATGGTGTAGTGGAAAAGAAAAATAGAACAATTGCAGGTATGGCTCGTACTATGCTTCAAAAGAATAAGATTGCAACTTATTTTTGGGCTGAATCAGTACGTACTGCTTGTCATATCCTAAATAGAGTTTATCTTAGGCCTCGAACTTACAAAACTTCATATGAATTATGGTATGATAGGAAGCCCACTGTTAAATACTTTAGAGTCTTTAAAAGTAAATGTTATATCCTTAGAGATAGGGAACATTTAGGAAAATTTGACCCTAGAAGTGATAAAGGTGTGTTTTTGGGTTATTCACAAACCAATCAAGCTTATAGGGTTTTTAATCTTTGACCAAAGTGGTTATGGAGTCTATAAATGTTGTATTTGATGATACAAAATCTAAGATAACCTCTTCTCAACTTGATGACGAAGAAACTAATTTTGAAATTAACGGAAAAAAGAAAGAACCTACAGTTCATGAGGAAAAAAGAGTTAAGGATTTAGGTGGAGAAGATAAAGAGGTTAAAGAAGATGAGAATGAGGAATTAGAGGTCACCATTGATGAACCTATAGGAATTCCTGCACCATCTCTAGATATTCTCACATCTAGCAGTTCTAGAGTTAGATTAAGTCATCTAAATGACAATATGATAGGTCCATGGGATAAGCATGGTACTAGGAGTACAGTCCGTGATGATGTAGGACACTCATGCATTGTAGATGATATAGTTCACTCATGTCACATGGCTCAGTTTAAACCTAAAAACGTTAATAAAGCTCTTCAAAATTTCGATTGGCTTATGGCTATGTAAGAAGAATTACTTCAATTTGTGAAGAATGATGTTTGGGAACTCGTGTCTCGACCTAGTGATATTAATATCATAGCCAAATGGATCTTTAAAAATAAACTTGATGAACATAATCTTGTGACGAGAAATAAAGATAAATTAGTTGCACAAGGATACACTCAAGTTAAAGGAATTGATTTTGTTGAGACTTTTGCACCTGTTCCTAGACTTGAGTCTATTCGACATCTTTTTGCTCTTGCATGTCACTTTAAATTCAAATTATTTCAAATGGATGTTAAAAGTGATTTTCTAAACGGTATTTTGCAGGAAGAAGTTTATGTAGCACAACCAAAAGGTTTTATTGATCCACATAATCCTAATTTTGTTTTTCATCTTAAAAAGGCTCTTTATGGTTTAAAGTAAGCACCTAGAGCATGGTATGAGAAGTTAACTTCTTATTTAATGCACAAGGGCTTCAGAAGAGGAGGATCAGATAAAACATTGTTTATTTTCAGTAAAGGAAAAGATTTTCTCATTGCTCAAATATATGTGAATGATATTATTTTTGGTGCTACATGTGATAACCTTGTTCATACTTTTTCTAAAAATATGAGTAAAACTTTTATAATGAGCATGGTTGGTGAACTGACTTTCTTTCTAGGTCTCCAAGTGAAACAACTTGATGATGGGATTTTCATATCTCAATCAAAATATGCTAAGGAGCTAGTTAAGAAGTTTGGTATGAATGATTCAAAGCATATTTAAACTCCTATGAGTACTTCATCCAAACTGGATAGAGATTCTGATCCTAACAAGGTTAATCATTTCTTGTATAGGAGTATGATTAGTAGCTTGTTATATTTGGCAGCAACTAGGCCAGATATTTCATTTAATATAGGTGTTTGTGCTATGTATCAAGCTGATCCTAGAGAATAACACATTCTTGCAATCAAGCGCATTATTCGTTATGTCAATGGTACATTGAATTATGGATTGCGTTATTCTTCTGAGCCTAACTCTGAGATTGCAGGCTATACTGATGCGAATTGGGCTGGTAACAAGGATGATAGAAAGAGTACTTCAGGTGGTTGTTTCTATGTTGGTACTAATCTTGTTTCATGGTACAGCAAGAAGCAAAAATTGCATATCATTATCATCTTGTGAGGCTGAATACATTACCGCTAGAACTTGTTACACAAAATTGCTTTGGATGAAACAGATGCTTATAGATTATGGAGTTAATCAAGGTACTATTTCTATCTTTTATGATAATACTAGTATAATTAATATTTCAAAGAATCCAGTTTTGCATTCTAGGACTAAGTAAATTGACATTCGACATCACTTTCTTAGGGAACTTGTTGAACAAAATGTCGTGTCTTTGGAAAAAGTGCATACTGATCAAAATTTGGCTGATATTCTTACTAAATCATTAGATGCTCCTAAGTTTTCTCATTTTAGGATATCTATCGGTGTTTGTTGTCTTGATTAGATGCATTACAAAGACATAGTCTAGAATGGATTTTCATGCATATCTTGAGAGTCTAGATTACGTTTTTAGGAAGTTAAGCAAACCATATTGATTGAGTGTGTTGAACACAAAGAGTTTAATGACATGTGGATTATCTGTGGAAAGCATACAATGGTTATAAATTGATGAAATTGGTTTTGCTTACTTATTTCGTATAGTAAATGAATCATGGATAGTACATTTACTTATATTTAATGTCATTGTTTTGGTCAAAGATAATGTTGAGATAATTGATCATCGTCTTGGAATTTAAACTTGATTTATGTGTTTTAGACCAAAAGAGTGAAAAGAAAAGAAAATTGAAAACAGCTTGAAATGAAAAAGGTTTTGAAAAAGAAAGAAAAATTTTTGCTGTTTAGAAAAATGTGAGATGGAAAATGCTACCTTTGGGATTTGTTTGAAAGCTACCTTGACTCAAAACAAATGGGAATAAGGGAAAGAGTTGGTTGCCCATAAGCTTGAATGTCACCAATGTGTAAAAAATAGAGCACAAAGAGAGAAAAAAAATAATATGTCTTTTACACATGTTGATTGTTTAATTTCTAAGGCTATATGTAATATCATTGATTTCATATCTAAAATCTGAACAATTGACAAATCATATGTTTTTGGAACTCGGTGGTGATTTTACTACACTTACTAAGTTTGTGGAACTTCATTGAATTGATCTTGGTTATTTCTATTGCTACATATAATCTTGTGGAGTCTACATTCTCATTGATTTCAATTTACAAGATTTATATGGTTGATTGCTTCCTACTTTTTAGGATATTTCTTTCTTGAGACCCTTGTTAATTTGTGACAAAAAGGGGGAGAGTTTAGAGTCTTATCAATCAGGGGAAGAGATAACGATTGTCCATTGCATTACCTTGCATTGACATTTAGGCATTTTTAGCTTTGCTATTTTATGCTTGTGTTTATTTTCTCGATTAACCTTCATGGGTAGATGTGTTTGAGCTAGTGTGCAGATTACAGGTTGCTACATGGTTAAAGTTTTATAAGGTTCGAGAAAATTTCCGCGTTGTATTTCCTTTAACAATCAATGTAATTTACTTTCCTGTAATTTCTTCCTTGAGACCTTTGTTAATTTGTGACAAAAAGGGGGAGAGTTTAGAGTCTTATCATTCAGGGGGAGAGATATTTTTGCATTGAGGGGGAGAACCATTGTCTATTGCATTACCTTGCATTGACATTTAGGCATTTTTAGCTTTGCTATTTTATGCTTGTGTTTATTTTCTTGATTAACCTTCATGGGTAGATGTGTTTGAGCTAGCGTGCAGATTACAAGTTGCTACATGGTTGAAGTTTTATAAGGTTCAAGAAAATTTCCACGTTGTATTTCGTTTAACAATCAATGTAGTTTACTTTCCTGCTTAGGTAGAATACTGAATTGTTTTTAGGGTTTTGTCACGAAATTGCCAAATGAGGAGATTATGAGATATAAATTTTGTAATTGGCTAATTTCATTGTCAAAACAAGTTTAAACGAGTTGTAAAGTTTCAATTCAAAGTTTCGAAGATTGAAGATCAGATGCGGATTTGAAGAAAGTCAAGTGTTCATGATATACTACACTCCGAGATGATGGAAACAATGCTTTAAGAATTTTGAGAGGTAGTGAGTGTTGCGATTTATATGCCCTGGCATAGCAAATTCCTATCTGGATTGTAGTGACATATGTTCCTGACATATCTGAAATATTTATGATTTATATAATTGGTGAATTCAATGTATTATGTTTCGATTCACTATGAAATTGATAGTGTCCATGTAATTACAAGAAATATTTATATATATGTATGTGATGACAATCAATACATGATATATAAATAGTAATTATAAATTGTTCATAGTCGGTAATTATGGATGGACTCATAATTAATTAAGACTTGAACTGGATCCGCGTTAGGTTGAGATATATTGCGAGAGCCGTCGTATGCAATTACTCCCTATCACCGTCATGGCATTTGACTCTTAAGCATGAGAAAAGTATAGACTCTTTTATTAATTAATAATTACTTTGATTTGTTCGGCGGATTCTTCGGGATCCTTAGACCGACACTTTGGGTAGTTATGTAATTAATAGTTAGAGGGTTATATTTTCAATATTTGCATCATTGCTACTTGTATTTATTTTGTATTGATTATGGTTGATCACAAAGTAAATTCGAAGGCCTTCGTGTGTTTTTAGACAAAATGATTTATTATATATTTATTTATTTAAATTATTATTTTTGTCAAACAAATGTTTTATTGTGATCGAGCCAGAAATAATCAAAGGTACCAAAATAAATATATTAATTAAGTAGCCGGATTGATGGCTATATTTATCCGATAACTAATTATGCATAGAGGGGTCAAAGTGCAATATTGACTTAGAGGTTATTTATTATTTAATTGGAGTTCAATTAATTTCTTTTAGTGGAGTAGAAATTAATTTATGAATTAATTGAATTGGGTCCATGGACTGGGCCAATTATTAATTCATTGTAGCCAATAAAATAATAGGCCCAATGGATTCTCACTCATAGCCCAACTTGATATTGGAATCATGTTAGATTTGAGACATATGAATTAGAGATGGAGAAGGATTTGTTGTTTCCTTTTCTTTATTTTTATGTTGCCTATAAATATATATGGTCTATGTATATTTTAGGGGGTGATTTTTATGAGAAGGAAAAAGGAATAAATTTTCTCTCTCTAGAAAATTAGGGTTTATGGTCTCATCTAATAGAGGCTCCCACAAGCCTAGTTTTCCAAGGTAATTCATGGAGGCTTATGAGTGATTCCTAAAGGCAAAATAATTACCAAGAAGATGGAGATCCAAGGAGAAGGCATCTTGCTAAGGGATCTACAATAAGTGAGAACATTCACTTTAGAGGAAAGTTTTAAAGGTTTACTCAGACATTTGATGTAAGTATTCAATCCATTAATTGAATGATACATCATATTTTTTTTTTTGCATAAAACTTGTCTCTATGTGATGAATCAAGATCTATGAATCAAAATCCCTCGAAAAGTTTTTAAAACTTGCACGTTTCCCAACAGTGGTATCAGAGCATGGTTTGATTCATTACTAGAGATCATGTTTTTATCAAAATCATCATCATGGATCCAAATTTATATATGCATATGTTTATATTATTATATGATCATGATGTATGTATAATTGTGAATGAATGATGATGAATGTTTGGGCCATGGATGAAGCTTATAGGTTATTGGAATGTAATTTTATCTTTAGATGAATGTAATTAAGGCTTTGATTTAGCCGTTTGAAAGTTCAATGATGTAATTTAATTTTTTCCATTGTATTTCAAATTGTAAATTTATTTAAAGCCATGTAATCTTCATCAAAGGATGTTACGAAGCTTCAAGAAGGTCCGAGAGGGTTAAATTAGGCTTCAGGAATTTTCTAGGATTTTTTAGAAATTTTTCAAAATTTTTCTAGAATTTTTTAAGGCCTAATTTAATTTCTGGAATTTTAAAAATATTTTCTGGAATTTTCGGCGATTTTCCGGCGACCGGAGCAATGCCGGCGGCGAGGGACAGCGCCGGAAGATGGACGTATAATCCAGTGTAGCAGCACCCATGGTGCACTGAAGAGGACAGCCAATGGAAAAGCGCGTGTAGTACACGCGCTGACAAGGTCAGCATTCTGGCGCGTGAGATACACGCGCCAGACAAAGTCAACCATCCGGCGCGTGAGGAACACACGCCGAACAAAGGAACCTTCCCCACGCGCGTGCCGGCGCGTGGCAGCGCGTGGCATGCACTAAATCATCTTTCCAGCGCGTGTAAGCGCGTGGGAGCGCGTGACACGCGCTGGGACTCTCCAGAGGCTCGTGGGAGCTCGTGAATGACCTTCCAGGTGCGTAGCAAGACTCGTTTTGCTTCTCCTAGCGCTTATCAATCTCCTGCGGGTGTTTTCATGCTAATGGAAGACCATCATGCAGTTATTAGAGCAATTAAATGTTAAAAGCTAAATCCATTGGCCATTTAAATTGCTTCTGTCTATTATTTATTTATTTAACTGATGCATGGAATAATTAATTGTTTATTGTATTCATGCATTGGATCCATGATATTTAATTAAATGACTTGATTTATATTAATTAAATTATGAAAATTAATTGGATTTGATTACTAATTAATTAGAGGCCACTTATTGGGAAACGAAAAATTATTTTTGTAAATTATTTTTGAAGTGTGCCTCAAATTAAATATTAGTGAATCATTTAAGTCCAAATATTTTCTAAATTTAATTGGATTAAAATCAAGACGTTTTGCATACATTATATCATGTAAATGAATAAATTCAAAACCCTAATTATGAATGATTAAAAATTGAGTGGGAGCAGGGATTTTTATACATTACCCCATGGCCTTCGTTATTAAAACCATTGTAATTAGATCTTCAAAAATAAGGCCCCACGCATGATTTGAAGAGTCTTAATATTACAAGAATGGTTGTCTCATGAAAATAATAATATTAAATGTTCATTGTACTTAGATCTTTAAAAATAAGGCCCTACGCATGATTTAAAGAGTCTAGATTATAATGACAAGATATTTAATATTTTATTTTTCATTAGAGCATTAATAACGTTATACACTCAATCTAAAATCAATAGTGTTAGCTCCCCAACGGAGTGGTCTACACTAGGTGATTTTAGAAAGGCTAAACATAATCGGGAATCATTTCATATAGATAGACAAGGCATTGTCTTAAGAAATATGGAGATGATGGGATTTGCCCGCTAATAACAATAATGAACTTCGCCAACCGAATAAGTTATTGGTGTATTGGTTATCCGATTTTTCATGCAGTGGTTAAGGGACCCACATACTATTTTAATGGAAGTGCTCACCTAATAGTAAATGAATCTCAATAATAGTAATAATGAACTCCTCCAACAGGATAAGTTATTGACATATTGATTGGTTGATTTATTATGCTACAGAGTTGAGGGATCCGCATTAATTAAAAGGGATTGTTCACCAATAATGATAATGATCTCTTGTTCGATTGAGATTTATTATATTATGTGGTTAACAAACTCATTTTAATTTTAAATATGCATGATAGTATTAATAATTCACCTTGTATATCGTATGAATGCATTTATATTCAGACTGATTATGTCTAATCCATTTTATCTGCTTGCTAATTTCAATGTATGTGGACTTCATTTATAATGACTAGAAAAGGAATTTAGATATTTTATTCACAACGTGGTGGTACAAATGTATTTACTACTCCTAAAACCTAATCCTTTTACTTTAAGATACCCAAGAGAACATTAATGCTTTGAATAAGTGAAATAAGGCAAATGAGATGAATTGGTGCAATATTCTAGAGTTTACCTCGAATACGCTCCAAAGCTAACACTTACATTATTTTATTTTCTTCAAGCATCATGTTAAATGTCAATAAAATGTTTTGGTGAAATTAGATAGAGAGTATGCCAAAGTACTATGTCAGACTTGAATAGCATCAAGATAGCCTAAGGAACTCCAGTATGAAATTGAATTTTGAAAAATGATTGTTTATTATTTAAAAATTAGCTGGAGATCAATAAGGCCGACTTGGGTGGTAAGTTTCTTGACATGATTATTGCCTTATTACCAAACTCATTCGACTCTGTTAGAGTGAACTAAATAAGGAATCAGTTTGAGTTCACACTCGCTGATATTCTTATAGAATTGGTAACAGATGAAGGGATAATCAAGAGTATGGGCGTTCCTATCAATCTAACCTAGTCATACCATCTTCTTCTAGGCCCAAGTGGACGGGCAAAGCAAAGAAGAAGGATGATAATAGGACTAGACTAGCACAAAACATGGGTATTCAAAAAGGTTAAAGGGAATAAGGCAGTGTATGTTGAGGGCGAACAAAACTGTTTCTTTTGTCGCTAACTAAAACACTAAAGGACGAACTGTTTAAGCAATGACGTGGCATAGGAAAATATATATTTAATCATTGAGCCATGTTATGTGGTTGTGTCTATTAATTCCTGATGGATAGATTCTGGAGCCACTAAACATGTTTGCAATTTATTGTAAGGATTTCAGAATTCCAGAAGCCTCGATGATATGGAATATATTTGTACTTAACCTGATGTCAAGGTTGTAGCTAAGTCAGTGGGAGTATTACATCTGAAAATAGAGAGTATGAGGATATTAGTATTAGAGAACTATTTTTATGCACAGAAGTTAGACGCTATCTTATTCTTGTTTCACTTGTGGTTTATAAAAACTGTGTTGTTATTTTGTAAAACTGGTTTTATAAAATTGAATAGATATGCGATTACTTCTGGTGTATTGAAAGATGGTTAATATACTATAATCACAAACTCTTAAGATTTGCAGGATGTAGAAACTAATGTTGCATCTTCTAGATTGAATGTTAAGAGAAAATTTGTTATTCCTGACTCATTGTATTTTTAATGTCTATTTTTGGGTTGTTATCAATCAAAATAAGATTCAAAGATTGGTCAAAGAAGGTTAATTACCTAGTGAGGCAGGGGAGCCTAAACCAAACTTGTGAACCCTGTTTTGAAGGATAGATAACTCTTAGGGCTTAATCAGCCAGATGAAATAGACATAAAGGACAATTGGAGTCGGTACACACTGACACGTGTGGTCTTATGAACATCCAAGCAAGATTACTCACGTTTTGGATAAGTTTATCTGATGCAACACAAGTCTTAAACTCTTGGTATTTTCTGAGAAGGTTAAGACTGATGTGGAACACATATTAGGTAAACTTGTCAAGACACTTCGATCTGATCGAGGATATGAGTATTTCTTGGGATAGTGCAAAGACTATATGGTCAATGAGGGTATTATGTACCAGTTTTCCGCAATTGACGCTAAATGTATTTAGGTGTCAAATAGGAATAACAGAATTCCACTTAACATGGGTAGATCTATGATCAGCTATGCTACATTATCTCTTTCATTTAAGAGTTTAGCGTTAATGACATCGATGCGCATTATGAACTGCATTCCATCTTAGTCTGTCTCAAGGATACCGTTGAGCTGTGTTTTTTTACTAAATATTAGTTTGAATCATATGCATATATGGGGTAGTCTTGCACATGTGCGCTTGATATGGACAAGTAAGTTGGAAGCAGATCATAGGCATGCTAGATTTGATAGCTACTCTAAATGTCACTAGGATGGATTATTTTATGATCTCAAAGATAAAAGTTAATTGTTTTCACTCACTGTTTATCTATAGGAGAATCATATTATGAATCACATACCTAGTAGCATAATGTTAGAGAATTTGGTATGAGTACCAGATGTACCACATGTGAACACACTTATTATAGAGATTGAGAATAATATATGAATTCCCTATTGATGCGTTAGCATCATCTACTACACAGATTCTTGCATCAGTACATTGATGTAGTGGGAGGATTATCATCCAATTCGACAGAATCATGTTTTTAGGTGAGACCATTATGGACATCCCTGTTAAACATGAGTTGGACCCAGTAAGCTACACGGAAGCGTGAACCGATGTGGATACAGATCGTTTTGGTGAGTTACTATGAAATCAGAGTTGGAATCGATGTATTCTAATAAATTCTGGGATCTTGTAGAACTTTCTAGTAGGGTGATTCCTATGGAAGGCAAGTTAATCTACAAAAAGATTCCAGAAGATTTCTTAATGAATAAATCATGAGTGTGCAAGGGAATGTCATTATTTTTCTAATTTTATATATATTGATGACATCCTACTCATTTAGAATGATGTGGAAGTTGTGTCATCAATAAAAAGGTAGTTGTTCAATTACTTTTAAATGAAAGATTTTTAAGATGTAAGCTATATTCCTAGGATCAAGCTTTTGCAAGATCAGGTTAAAAGGAAAATAGGCTTATCTTAATAATCCTACATTGATAAAGTTTTGACCAGGTTTGGTATGCATAACTTAAAGAATGAGTTCTTGCTTTATTGATATGGATGGCTCTCTCTAGTAAGTAGTTTTTCAAGACTATCAAAGGAGATTGAGCAAATGAGACTGGAACAATATGTTTCGGCATATGAGAGTCTCATATATGCCATGGTCTATACCAAACAGGACATTCGCTACATAGTAGGGATAGTCAGTAGAGATCAGTCCAATACTGGACTTGACAACTGGTCTATTGTGAAAAATATCATTAAGTACCTAAGGAGAACCAATGATATCATATTCATTTATGGATGTGATGATATGGTCCTAGTCAGGTATGCTAGTTCTGATTTTCAATCAGAAGTAGATACTATGAGGTTCATGACTCAGTGTAAGTTCACTTAATGGAAGGGAGATCAGTTGGTAGATTGTTAAGCAGATTTCAACTGCTGACTCAAACCTGTAGGTGGAATATATTGCAGCCTTAAAGGCGGCAAAGGAAGCCTATTAGTTTGATCTCACTGATTTAGAGGTTGTGGAATATACTAGCCTGCCTATTGAGCTATGTTGTGACAATAGTGCAGAAGTAGTCCAAACCAATGACCCAAGGTTCCATAGAGGAACAAGATACACTGAGAGGAAGTATCATGTTCTACATGATATTGTCCGGCAAGAAAATGCACTTGTAGTTAGAACATTGCATTGGAACACAACTTTGTTGATCCATTATCAAAGGTGTCATTGATCAATAATTTTGATCATCATCTGGATAACATTGGAGTTAGGTGCAATTTGAATTGGCTATGAGGGCAAGTGGGAGCTGTTGGGATTTATATGCCCTGGCATAGCAAATTCCTATCTGGATTGTAGTGACATATGTTCTTGACATATCTGAAATATTTATGATTTATATAATTGGTGAATTCAATGTATTATGTTTCGATTCACTATGAAATTGATAGTGTCTATGTAATTACAAGAAATATTTATATATATGTATGTGATGACAATCAATGCATGATATATAAATAGTAATTATAAATTGTTCATAGTCGGTAATTATGGATGGACTCATAATTAATTAAGACTTGAACTGGATCCGCGTTAGGTTGAGATATATTGCGAGAGCCGTCGTATGCAATTACTCCCTATCACCGTCATGGCATTTGACTCTTAAGCATGAGAAAAGTATAGACTCTTTTATTAATTAATAATTACTTTGATTTGTTCGGCGGATTCTTCGGGATCCTTAGACCGACACTTTGGGTAGTTATGTAATTAATAGTTAGAGGGTTAAATTTTCAATATTTGCATCATTGCTACTTGTATTTATTTTGTATTGATTATGGTTGATCACAAAGTAAATTCGAAGGCCTTCGTGTGTTTTTAGACAAAATGATTTATTATATATTTATTTATTTAAATTATTATTTTTGTCAAACAAATGTTTTATTGTGATCGAGCCAGAAATAATCAAAGGTACCAAAATAAATATATTAATTAAGTAGTCGGATTGATGGCTATATTTATCCGATAATTAATTATGCATAGAGGGGTCAAAGTGCAATATTGACTTAGAGGTTATTTATTATTTAATTGGAGTTCAATTAATTTCTTTTAGTGGAGTAGAAATTAATTTATGAATTAATTGAATTGGGTCCATGGACCGGGCCAATTATTAATTCATTGTAGCCAATAAAATAATAGGCCCAATGGATTCTCACTCATAGCCCAACTTGATATTGGAATCATATTAGATTTGAGACATATGAATTAGAGATGGAGAAGGATTTGTTGTTTCCTTTTCTTTATTTTTATGTTGCCTATAAATATACATGGTCTATGTATATTTTAGGGGGTGATTTTTATGAGAAGGAAAAAGGAATAAATTTTCTCTCTCTAGAAAATTAGGGTTTATGGTCTCATCTAATAGAGGCTCCCACAAGCCTAGTTTTCCAAGGTAATTCATGGAGGCTTATGAGTGATTCCTAAAGGCAAAATAATTACCAAGAAGATGGAGATCCAAGGAGAAGGCATCTTACTAAGGGATCTACAATAAGTGAGAACATTCACTTTAGAGGAAAGTTTTAAAGGTTTACTCAGACCTTTGATGTAAGTATTCAATCCATTAATTGAATGATACATCATATTTTTATTTTTGCATAAAACTTGTCTCTATGTGATGAATCAAGATCTATGAATCAAAATCCCTCGAAAAGTTTTTAAAACTTGCACGTTTCCCAACAGTGAGAACATTTAGGAAGGGTTTTGGATGGTTCGGAACAAGTCTTTACATTCTGTTCATCTTGAAATGGTTCAAGATTTATCGAACAGGTTCAACATCAGCAGAATAACCAAAGTTTCAAGACTAGCCATCTTGAACCAGTTTAAGAAGGCTGAACCGGTTCAAGAATTCGTAGGATTCTTTACTAGCCATCTTGAACCGGTTCAAGATGGCTAAACCAGTTCAAGAAGTCCTGGATGCATCAGGTTTTCAAATTTCCTTCTTCTGATGTTTCGTTTTTTATCCAAACTTCCTTCCAAGTCCTATGCATGAAATTTATTATATTTTCTGAGGGATTAGGACTTTCAAAACTCTATATAAACCATGTCATATACATTGGTTGAGGTACAACTTTAGGGATCATCAATAATATATTTTGAGTAAGCCTTTTTAGAGAGTAAATTCAGAAAATCAAATCTGATTATTCTGAATTTATGTATGAGAGCATACACATATATTCATAAGTGATTTTTGTTCTCTATCTTATCGGAATTGGAGCTATATTGAAGATTCAGATATTCCGAATGATTAGCAGGATTTAATTCTTCTACAATCGCGTTCAGATCTTGAAGAGCAGAAGTAAACGCAGTCACACTTTGAAAAGGTTAAAGCATTCGTGGAGTGATGTCTGATCTACCTGCTACTCTTCTACAAGTATCATGTGTAAGCCTGAGGTCAAGTTGCTGTTGGACGGTGAGTCGCAAAGCCAGAGGATCGTCAGCGGTTGGTGTGGTGTAGAACAATAGGGTGTGAGCCAGAGTCAAAGTTCGGTGTACTTTGTTTCAAACAAAATGGATGGTTTACTTTGGACTGAATAATCCACGAGGTTTTTCCCATGCAAACATTTGATGTATTTTATCAATTGGGGTTTCCTCGCTAAAATCCTGGTGCAATCTCTCTAACTCTAACTTTTTTTACTTTATAGTATTTATATTTATGATTGTGAATGTTTAAATTGATCATATAATTTAATCAATCATAAATTGAGCAAGTTGACCTAATAATCAAACCTAGGTCATTAAAAGAGTTAATCACAATTAAAATCAACTTGTTATTTCCGCACCCTGCGTAACTCTTGTTTAACAAATTCCACAAACCCTGTAACATCAAATGACCATTTATACTTATGACACTACTTTCCATGGTTTCAGTGTAGTGTTCTCTTAAGATGAGCTAAAAACCCTAAAAAATTCCCCAGGTTTTGTGTTAGCTTATGCTGACAGGATTTGTGACTCTTGACACCACTCACACCTTCGAATTCCTCTCCCTCAATCCTGTTGCCAGACTATGGCCGGCTTCGAATTATGGCAAAGAAGTCATCATTGGTGTCATTGATTCCGGCATGTAGCCTGAAAGCCGGAGCTTTAACGACAATAGAATGACCAAAGTGCCCCGAAGATAGAAAGGGGAGTGCCAAGAAGGTCAAGATTTCAATTCCTCGTTATGTAACTCGAAGCTCATTAGAGTTAAATACTTCAATAAGGGTGTCATAACAACAAATCCTAACACTACCATTAGTATGAACTCGGTGAGGGACAATGCAGGTCACGGGACACACAATTCCTCCACAGCTGCCGGAAACTATATCGAAGACGCATCTTGCTTTGGCTATAGTTCTGGGACTACAAGAGGGATCGCGCCGTGTGCTAGGGTGGCCATGTATAAGGTCCTCTGGGATGAAGGGCACTACGCCTCAAATGTTCTCGCAGGCATGGACCACGTGGTGCCTAATGGCGTGGATGTGATATCGATTTCAATGGGTTTTGATGATATCCCTTTATATGAAGACCCTATTGTCATAGCTTCATTTGGATCTATGGAAAAGGGTGCGCTTGTGTCTTCTTCAGCAGAAAATGATGGCCCTTCTTTTGCTTACTTACATAATGGGATCCCATGGGTCTTGACCGTCGTGGCCGACACAATTGACCGTTCTTTTGGCGGGCTGTGACTCCTGGTAATGGGCTAACTATCACTAGCTGGACCATGTTCCCTGCAAGGGCCTTGGTTAATGACCTTCCTCTCATTTACAATAAGACTTTGTCACATTGTAATTCAACTAGTTTGTTGTTTGAAGCTCCTTATGGCATCCTCATATGTGATGACACTGTTTCTCCCTTTATCCAATCGAGGCATCTGACTATGTCAATGGTGGCCTCAGCCATCTTTATCTCTGATGATCCACTATTTGCCGAGCGGGGAGGTTTTAGTTATCCTGGAGTTGTGATTGGCTCTAAAGATGCAGAGGAAGTGATCAAATATGCCAAAAGGGCTAAGAAGCCAAAGGCAACCATAAAGTTCCAAGAAACCATTTTGGGGACAAAGCCTGCACCTGTTGTTGCTTCCTACACTTCAAGGGGTCCTACACCGAGCTATCCGGGCATCCTGAAGCCGAATTTAATGGCGCCAGGATCACTAGTCTTAGCAGCTTGGCCTCCCAATAAACGTGCAGCCACTACTAGTTTCAATACAGTTTTGGCTATTGATTACACATTTCTCTCTAGGAAATCAATGGCATGTCCTCATGCTTCTGGCGTGGCTGGGCTCCTAAAAGGCATGCATCCAGAATGGAGTCCGGCTGCTATAAGGTGTGCCATGATGACCACGGCGAACCCATTAGATAACACTCTTAATCCTATCCCAGACCTTGGTCTAGACCTCAAAATAGCCTCACCTCTAGCTATGGGGGCGGGACATGTTGATCCAAACCGGGCACTTGACCCCGGTCTTATGTATGATGCAACTCCATAGGACTATGTGAATCTCCTCTACTCCATGAATTTCACAAATGCGCAAATCTTAACCATTACAAGATCAAACAGTTACACTTGCTCCAACCCTTTTGATGATCTGAATTATCTGTCATTTATTGCTTTGTACACTAACAAAACAAAAACGGTCACTCGAACATTTCAAAGGACAGTGACAAATGTTGGAGATGGCGTGACGACTTACAAGGCTGAGGTTACAGCACCCAAGCATTCCACCGTCTTTGTCTAGCCGGAGAAAATGGTTTTCGAGAAGAAGTATGAGAATCATAGTTACAATTTGACAATAAAGTACAAGAGGGAAAAGAATGGCACTGTCACATTTGGTTCGCTTGTTTGGGTGGAAGAGAATGGAAATCATAAAGTGAGGAGTCCCATTGTGGTTTTACCAATGATCGCTGTTTGGTGATCATTTCTTTATGTCCGTGGAAATGCATGTGCCATTTAGTGCTTAACCAAAGCATAACATTCAAGGCAGTGTATTTGCAGTGTTGTAATTGTCAGTCAAGAATAAAACATATTCATGCAACATGCATGCTTTCTCAAGTACTATTGTGATTTATTTTACCATCTTTATATGCTTATAATTGGTGGAGTGACAGAATTTTCTTGCAATGATGATGGGAAATCTTCTCAAATTGAGGAATAGTTTTCCGAGGAACCAAACAGAAAGGTTCCTCTCAAGTGGCCCATGCCACATATGACAAGTTAGCTCAGATATTAAATAAAAATGGACTGAGAATTTTCAATGGACCATATACATTATTTTCCCGCACCATTTGATTCTATAATCCCATGTTTGGTTGCTAGGAAAATAAACAGAAGATTACTGTTTTCTCATATCTGGTCCGATTCTCTAATTCTCATGCTACTGGTGAAGCTTGGTTGGGGTGATTCTATAATCCCATGTTTGCTTGTATTTTCTAGAGATTGTAATTAATGACGGACTCAGAAAATTGTACCAGAGAGATGTAACAACGACACAACAACAATATATGTAGTGGGGAATTCCCAAAAATTGAGTTGGGGGAGGGGCCGGGTTAAGTTTTTTAATTCCCCAAAAGTTTTTTAATTAGACTACTTTCTCATTTTTTTACACTGGTACATAATATATTTATATACGTCTGCAGCTTGGGCCTTGAGCTTATTTATTTTAAGACACTGGACTTGGGTCCATTAAGGTAACTGAATAGTATGTTAGCAGAATGATAATGGCCCAGCTTGGATTAGAACTATGAAAACAGAAAAACTGAAAACTGCAAGTTTACTATGAAAACAATTCTCTCCTTTTCCCTCTTTCATTCTCTCCTTTTCCATTCTCTCCTTTTCCCTCTTTCATTCTCTCCTTTTCCATGGAAAAGGAGAGAATGAAAGAGGGAAAAGAAGAGAATTGTTTTCATAGTAAACTTCATTACTAACAATATATGCACTTTTCAGTTTATCTGTTTTCATAGTTCTAAATATATATATATATATAAAAACTGAAAAGTGCATATATTGTTAGTAATGAAGTTTACTATGAAAACAATTCTCTTCTTTTCCCTCTTTCATTCTCTCCTTTTCCATGGAAAAGGAGAGAATGGAAAAGGAGAGAATGAAAAAGGGAAAATGAAAGAGGGAAAAGGAGAGAATGAAAGAGGGAAAAGGAGAGAATGAAAGAGGGAAAAGGAGAGAATGAAAGAGGGAAAAGGAGAGAATTGTTTTCATAGTAAACTTGCAGTTTTCAGTTTTTCTGTTTTCTTAGTTCTAATCCAAGCTGGGCCACTATCATTCTGCTAACATACTATTTAGTTACCTTAATGGACCCAAGTCCAGTGTCTTAAAATAAATAAGCTCAAGGCCCAAGCTGCAGACGTATAAGCCCATCAAAGAAAGACAAAAGATGCAAACGCTGGGAGGCTTGGAGCTTCTTGTATGAGTAATTATTACATTACATGGTCCTAGAACTATTGGTTTGAGTAATCACCATATGACCCCTAAGTGAAAAAAAGATGAATAAATTTTATACCATTTTGACAAATATTTCAAGTGTCAAATGTTGATTGGCCGGGGACATGTATACAGAAATCATCACCCCAAAATAGAGAAACTATTGGCTACAACAGTGATGCCTCCTACTTGAAAAGTATGGTCTATGTGTCTCACTTAATTTCTAGACATTAATTTATACCCCTCTTACAATTTATCTTTGGCTTCACAACACATCAATTCTCATGGGTGAGCCCAGTTTCAAGCTCACTAGCCTTGATGGAGAAAATAAGGGTTTGAGCATGAACTTCCACGACAGAATCATCTCTTACGCCCAGATTGCCGGTATCGTCGTGGACTCGTGTTCGTACGTCGACGAGCTCGCAAGCGGCGATACATGGATTCCTAATGAACTCAAAACCATCTTCGATCCAAACCAACCTCTTACCCACCAAAGAGTTTTGTTCCGATCTACAATTTTCGGCGAATATGGAGACTTCAACTGTGTCAGCTATGGAAGATTCCGGCGGGTTTACAACATGCTTTATAAATGTCTAAAATTTAAGTGAGACATATAGGCCATATTTTTCAAATACATGGCATGCATTTGTTGGTTATGTGATACCACGTTAACCATGTGACGTGGCATCATCGTTGCAGCCATTAATTTCTCCCGAAATAGAGTTAGAGTTGAACTAAGTCCAGCCAATCACAACCCAACTTCCAAGTAAAAATTAAATAAAGTTAACAAATTTGCAAGTATCGTGATGGCCAAATTCCAGTGTGTTAGACTCTGTGTTCGAGCCTTACACTCTCCCTTCTAACCACTAATCTCTAATATTTTTGCCAAAAATAAAAAAAATAAAAACTAACAAATTTACTTGCGTGAAGTAAATTATGATTAGTTGAGACCACATAATCCCGAACAACGTAATAATTTCTAAAAAATAAAGTTTCACATCTTGCAATGTATCCTTTGATAAACTCTATAAAGAATTGAAAAAAGTAATTGGTATATTTTCTTTATATATAATGTTCAATCTGATTTTCATTCGTATATCGATTTTATATAAAATAAAAAAATAAAAATAAAAATAAAAATAAAAAAATTCTAATGGAAAAACAAAATGAAATTATGGATTTGTTCATTAATTCTGCACCCGGCCAACTCAAGACACACCCACCATGTCTCAACAACCTCTCAATTGGGAAGTATAAAAAGATACCAGTTAAACTAAGTAACGCGTTCCATAGATCAAACCCTTGTAACAGATGATGATTAACATGTACTTAAAACTTGACTGGTCTATGATTGTTGCCACTTGCCCCTCAATTAGCACCGGTATATATCAATTCATGTCGACAGAGTTTAGCTTTTGTTCCCTATATTGCATCATGTTTTTGAGAAAAGATCAATGTTTCTTGTGAGCATCCTTCTTGAAGAAAGATTTGCCTTTTAATCCCTCTTTATATATATATATATATATATATATATATATATACACACACATATCTGTGCGCGCGTATAGATCATCATTATCTTCTTTGCCTTAATTCTATATAAATGAGGTCAGTCACATAAATTTTCTCTTCAAACTTTTCATTAAATGAATCTTTTCCTTCAAACTTTTCTATTAAATGTCATGTATAAATTTTTAGCATAGATACATACTAACAAATTATACTTTATACCATATAAAAGAGCTCCCTTCAAACTAGTACGCGCGGCACAATAATATTCTGACTCGTGTTTGTCTTACAATTTTAAATATGAGTAACAAAATGTTAAGACTTTTCTTACCAATGAATCATTAGATGATCTAAGCTTTCTTTTTTAAAGAAGAGGTAAGTTGTTACAAGATTAGTATTACAATGGTAGATTTGTCTCATATCAGATTTGAATGGGTGAATGATTGGGGTATATATGGGCGGGATGTCAGTCATACCTAATAATTTAAGATTTTGGGTCGTATCGTGAAGCACCCACCTGTTACAGTTGGTATTAATATCTTGATCTGGTGTCACGCCAAGCGCCCGACTCTAAAGATATTTGAGTAAGTGATCTGGGTAGGTAAGGTGGCCCGACAGCAATAAGGGCATTACGAGTTTCGGTGGAAAAGTCCTATCTCACATCGAATCTGGGTGAGAGAGTGATTTAATGGTATATATGGGTTGGATGTTACCCACGCCTAATAACTTAAACTTTTGCGTCGGATCGCAAATCACCCACCTTATGATTTTAGCAGTCATAAAGCAACTCAACCTCAGCCAAAAGCCAAACTATAATAAAACATAATAATTCCTTTTTCTCACATTTTCTTTTAAAAGAAGAGGTTATAATACCACCTAAGCTGAATTACCAAATATAATATGGACCTTGCTATTCAGACCGAATGGTCATGGTTTGTTCGGCCCAACACTTAGACTAGGGTCATCGGCCGGACCATCATTTTCATTATAATATATATATAGGCAACAAAATCTCACATTCTCACAGCACAAAATCAACTTTTTTGGGGAATGTAGAAGCCTTGGGAAGCAAGTTCATGTTACTCTGGTATTTGGGACTAAAGTAATGTGGGGGAGAAGATGCATGATGCTTTTCTTTAGGAGAGATGAAGATTGAAGAACTTTTTTCTAATCATGCCTTAGAAAGTGATGACAAAGAGGAAAGTGAATATGCTTCCCCCATGATTATCACTTCACTACAACAATATAGACATACACACACACACACACACACACACACACATATATATATATATCATTATTATTACTACTATCATTATGATTATTATGATTATTATTATTATTATGATTCCACCTCCACTTCCACCTCCCACCGCATACCAAGCCGATCTAAGTCCTGTCATTTTGCCTTTCCCTTTTCCCTTCTTTTCCTCTCTGCCTAAAGGACTCTCTATGGATCTAAAGACTCTATACGTATAGAAGGAAAGAAAGAAAATCACACAAACAACTGTATAGAATTGAGGAAAGAATGTCTTTACTTGAGTTCAATCATCCAAACTCCTCCTTATTCCCTGCAAAGCTGTTTTTCCTTCTTTCTTTTTCCTTCTTCTTTGCCCTGTGGGGTCTCTCTCCCTATGGCCAACACCCTTTTTTTTTTTTTACTTTACTTTGTATATCTATCTATGTATATCTATCTTGCCTTCTTTTTCAGCAGGAGGGGATGTTGTACATTTGTGGATTTAGTTCTGGAATCCAAATGTGAATTTTATACTCTGTTAAAGTTACTTCCTTTTATGATCTATGGGTAGGTCCGTTTGTACATTTTTCATTCAAAAGGGCTTTATCAACCAATTATTCACTAAATTACACTCTTCTTTTTTTTTTTCAAATTCACCTTTTTTATATTAATTTTGTAGAGAATTACTTACACCCAAATGAAACTTGAATATATATATATATATATATATATATATATGAAGTGTGACGATGTTGTCGAATGATAAAGGGTCAGGCTTTAAGTACCCCGCCCTATGATCCTAATATCCTCCCCCTAATCCCCACTAACTACTACTCTGAGTGCCAAAAAAAGTAGGTACATGTGATCAATGTTGGGTTAGCAATTTGACGAGAAAATCAACCATGCTATGTTCGGTTGCAAGGGATTGGTACTTTGAAATTAAAATTGAAAGAGAAAAATTAATTTAAACGGTGAATTAAATTTCTCAAATTTCAAGACACCATTCAATACAAATGAACATAAAATCAGTATAAAAATTCTTAGCACAAAAAGTGAGGCTAATCCCTCTCTCCATGTTCTAATTCGAAATTCGGACTCCATATCATTGCTCCACAACATTAAAACTTATTTAAGAAGAATAATAAAACAAGATATATATAAATCTCAACAGAAAATAGAACTATGAAAATTGGACAATTCAGTGCCATAGTTTCCTCTCTGGCATTAGTTGTACATTGTCTTCCCCATAACTGATCATATCCCCATTGATCTTGTGATATATTCGAAATGTCCTTTGAATTTATAGATTTAAGGTCCATAAGCGTGTAGGGTTAGTGGGACTAGGGTCTCGGGCTCCATTCAATACCCTACTTTCGGTTATAAATTAAACTCAACTTGCATAAGGGCATGTTTGGTTAAGGGTTAGGACTAATTAATAGTAAAGACTTTCACTCGGTACATGTAGAACGGGACTACACTAACCCATAGTGGATTATAGAGTGTTTTAAAAGGTCCAATACCACCATCGTCATTTGTCGACATTATCTCTACCTTCGTGTCGTATTCTCTAACCCATTGTTGTAAAAGGTTCAAATCTTCTTCTTCTTTTTCTGCTTTTTTATGGACTAAATAAGTCTCAAATATTTTGAACAATTCATCCTCTACATTAAAAGGAGAGTAGATACCACTAATTACGTATTTTGATAGTTAGTTCAGATCCAATTAACTTTCAAAAGATTTATCTGTAAATAGATCTATGCAAACTATAAATTTTGATCAATTTCGTTTATGAGCAAAATTTACATTTTATAGAAGCAATAATTAATCCACAAACCCATTTCAATTTTTTAAGCCAAACGCACCCTAAGAAAATTTGCATGCAATATATATATATATATATATATATATATATATATATATATATATAGTTTGAACGAATTAATAAATCAATTATTGGACAAAATGAAAAAAAGTATTGCTTGAAATGATTTGACAGACTAGCCCAAAAAAAGGTCTGTAAGTGGGCATCTAGGTGGCAATAATATTTTCATGATGAACAAAATATGTAAAAAAACCAAAGCAACAGAAAAATCTGGACCAACGAAATAATGAAATTGATCATTTGATGATAATCCCAATCCCATACTTGTAAGTTGATTACCGTCCACTCTCAACGGCCAGTCAACGTCAACGAAATTTGATGTGATCAGACCGTTCATTTCCCCAATCAAACCAATTATTCGTTATATCATGATAAAAATGAGTGTCGCTAGAAAGAAAAAAAAAAAAAAAAAAAAAAAAAAAAAAAAAAATGAAATACCAAAAAAAAAAAAAAAAAAAAACAACTTTAAGCATGCTTTGATTAGTGATGGACGTGAGAGAGAGGTGGGTCATCAAATATATATGCATGAAATGATGGTGAAGATGATGGGGGGACCCAGATGAAGTTTTTTGATCATCACAAAGGAATCCCTTGGATTGAGGAGTAGCACAGCAGCAGCCTTGATGGGTGGGCCCTCATGTAATCAAAACTTTTCTTTTCCTTTTTTTTTCTTTTTTTTATTTTTATTTTTAACGTTTTATCAGTGTTATATAAAAAGAAGAGAAGAGAAGAAAGAAAAAGAAGGTGATGTGCATGTGATCCAACAGCCTTTATGTTCCCCTCTATTAACCAAATGCACATACCCACCATTCTATCTGTGTCTTTTTTGACATTCGGTGTCCACACCTTTTTGGTTAATCATGTTTAAGTCATACGTAAATGTTGTTTATTGTAGATAATCTATGCCCATCTTAAGACAGGCCATGTGGGCCATAGTTTGATTATTATTACCGAGTATTAAGTATTATTGTTGTTGTTGTTGTTGTTGAATTAGGGAAATACTTACTTACAGCCACAAAATGCCACTATGTGATTCCAACATCTCATCTCCCCTTTGAGGATGATCTTATATCAATTAGGCTCCATCGCTGTGGTTGGACCACTTTAGTCGGTTGAAATATCCAGTCACGGCTTTTAACTCGACCTCACAATATCTTCGTTATGGTTGGACCATTTTATTTATCTGTTCCCTCCTAACAATGGGAGGTCCCAGTCACAACCTAGACCCAGACACCATAACATTCTATCCTACATGCCTAAACTTGCAACACCCTTTATTACAGTTGAACCACGCTACCAAATGGGAGGGCCCAGTCAAGACCCTCCACCCGAACTCACAATGTTCTCGTTATGTTCTTGCAATGTCCTCGTTGTGGTTGGACTATCCTATCTATCTATCACCTCTTAACGATGGGAGGTCCCAGTCACAACCTGGACCTGGACACCATAACATTCTATCCTACATACCCGCACTTGAAACACTCTTATTGTAGTTGAACCACGCTACCTAATGGGAGGACCCAGTCAAGACCCTCCATCCGAACTCGCAACATTCTCATTACGATTGGATCACCATGTATACCTATCACCCTTAATGATGGGAGGACCCAGTAACAACATAGAACCAGGCACAACCCGGTCAGGTGGACATTTGGTGTGATATCGGATTAAGAAGTGAACCTACTCTGATACCACTTGTAATGGATCGGACATTTGTCATCTAACCCAGAAGCTTAAGTTATTAGGTTGAGTTGCCTACACGCCCTCGTAAGCCCAAGGCCCTCCCTAACGAGAATTTGATGTGGGACAAGAACCTATAACACCTACCTGTAAGACTGTCGTTATGATTTTGCAATTTCTAGGAGATATATGTGCATCCAACGGCCAAGGAGATATCACATTTAGTTTCATTTAACTTCTCTTTTAGTTAACTGAAATTAGAGACACCTCTCCTAAAATTACACGAGCTACCGATGAAATTTATGGTTTGGCAAATTTTTTTTCCTAGATTAACTGTCCCGATTGGGTAACGTCAAAGGTTGCTTATGTCAATAAAATGTTTGTTTATGTCATTTTGCTCTTAAATTGTGTCTAAAGAAGAAATATATATATATATATATATATATATATATATATATATATATCTTTAAACATGAGGGCAAATTAGCAAACTTAATAAATTTTGTTAACACCATCCAATGACAAGGTCTCATAGGGATTTCAGTGTAATTTTGAATCCATAAGGGAGGTCTAGCTAAGTTTGTTTAATTAGAGAGAAGATTAGTGTAATTTATCCTTTTTTTTCATTTAAAGCATAATCCAAAAGGAATTTTCATTTTTAGTATGACAAGTAATCTATGTGTTCCTTTTGTCCTTGACGGGACTTGAACAATTAATCTTAAGTAGAGTAGAGGATAGTATGATACTAGCTAGGTGTAACGGGTGAACGCTCGCCCATTTACCCAAAAGTTCAAACTGTTGGGTAATGTTGTATACCCACTCAGTTATACCCAATCACTTTCCCATCCGGGTCCGATGTGGGACAAATGACCCTTATTACATTCTCTCCCATCCAAACTTGCAACGCCCTCATTACAGTTTGGCCCACCCTGCCTACACGGACTGACTCACTCGGAAGCTTTTCAGACCAGGCGCTTAGAGTGACACCGAATCAAGAACTGGATCTTACTCTGATACCAACTGTAATGGGTGGGTGTTTATCCATTTACCCAAAAACTCAAGATGTTGGGTAGTACTGCATACCCACCCATTTATACCCAATCATTTTTTCTTCCGAATCCAATGCAAGACGTAAAATGATCCTTGTTACACGAGGCAATCATTAGAGTTATTTGATGTGTCCAATCTAAACATTTTAGGTTATATATTTTAAGAATAATACTCATCTACTTAGTAATGAGTAGGTATTAATTTTCAACTAATCGTTAATATGGTCTAATCACAAATGCACACATCGCTTTTAATTATAAGATAAGATAAAAAGTATTCCCTCTGTCCCAAAAAAAAATGGCATACTTTCATTTTTAATCTGTCCCAAAATAATTGTCACTTTCATTTTTTAAACAATATATTTTACATATTTTTATATATGTCCTTGGAGTTAATATTTCAAACTTGAATATTCAAAACCTAGAAGGACAAATTAGTAGCTTTTCAGGGAAACAAGGCATATTCCTTATGTCCCCTTAAAAATTCCTACTCCCCAAAAGCGACATCTAAATTGAAATAGAAGAAGTAATAAATAATAATAAAACAGAGAGAGTTGCCCCCCTTATTTGCAGTAAATCCAGAAAATTCAGCCACAACATATAGAATGTGATTCACCAGGAATAAATTATTTTTCTTATTTATAAGTTTCTTGATTTTGTAATTAAAGACGTTGCGTACCTATTTATGAGTCACCAGTGAGTAAACAAAAATTGACAATATTTTAATCATCTTTGTATAAAAAGCCATGTATTTTTTTTTTTCAATTTATATAGTAGGATAAGTTGAGTGTACACACACACACACACACAAACACAAAATAAAGATATAAAGAGAAAAAGAAGAAAGGAGGAAAGATAATGAAGGAAAGACAAGTGTAGTTGTTCTCTCCTTTTAATGTAACTCTAAAGTGGTGTTAAAATGGGGTTTCTTTTTATATACGAAACAATCAACCATGCAAAGTCTAGATTTTTGGTATGGAAAACCCTTTTGGACCTATTATATGCTAGAGAAATTTCTCTTGGACGAAGCTGCTGCTGCTTTTTTAGTGTCTCTTTTAAAGGAAACTTTTGCATGGAAACCAAACCCCTCTCTCTATTATTCTAATCCATGTTTTATTATTAGATTCCCTCCCTATCTAATCAATCTTGTAAAAAACATCCTTTGCTTTTTCCATTTCGGTCCTTTTTCAATGTTCTTTCTTTTATCATACCTAAATACGTAAATTTACAGTAACCATGCATTATACATGTGTTTGTGTTGATGTTGATTGAACCCTTTAAAGAAATACAGATTGAGACTTAAATAAAAGAAAACATTAAGAAGTCATCCAGTTGGGTAGTCACTAAAGTAAGTCTCAAAATAGGGATGGACTAAAGTAAGTCTCAATGGCAACGGGCGGTTTTGCTAAACCCTCAGTTAAAAAATTTGTCACAATAATTGTTATATTATAATTATTTTCTAATATTATTAAAAACTAATCATTATAGAAAAAAAAAATACTGCGCCTCAGAAATTTTTTTAATTAAACTCTAACCAATAAAAGATTTATATTCTTAAATGATTTTTTTTCCCTATCTATATCTTCTTCTCTCCTCCTCATACAGAATCTTAATATTGATCACAAATATTTATATTCTTAGTGAAACTCCATATTCTTTTTCTATATTTTATCTTCTTCTTTTTTGGTTCCTTATTCCTCAAATACTTCTCTCCTCTCTCGGTACAAATTTACAGTTCTCTTTTATTTCCTCTCAATACTCCCTGTCCTCAATTTGAACCCATTTTTATTCTATTGAAGAATTTGTAAGAGTATTGGATTGGGGTTTTCTAAATCAGGTTCTATTATTCTTTTTCTTTAATTATTTTTCAACTTTATTAACTTTTGTTGTTCTATATATATATATATATATATATATATATATATATATATATATATATATATATTATTTTTTATATTTGTACATTTTAATCAAACTTAAATACAAGAATCTAATTAGTAATTTTGCATTTCACAAAGTAAGAAGGATTATTTTTAAATAAATATTATTCAATATTAATATATTATTAAAATGTCACTTTTTATTTTTCCACCTAAGGTCCAAAATTATTTTGAGTCGCCCTTAGTGCTTATCGTTCATTTTAATGAAAATTTTGCATTCTTATAATTTTTTTACGCTAGTGATCGAAACCTTATATATAACGGCCTCACATTTGAAAATTAGCCTAGGGCCTTTCAAAATTTTGGGAATCTCAAGGCCGACCCTGCCTGCATACTCCGTTTAATTGCAAGGACATGACAGGTTATGCCACTTTTATTATTTAGTTAAAAAAAAAAAATAGCACAATGTGCTCAAATTAGACTAATAAATAAGTTGGTCTGACTTTCAAATTACTAAGTAGTGAATATTAATATATTAATTGACACTTATATATATACGTAAAATTTTAAATGCTAAATATATAATCGGGGCGGGGCGGGCGGGTTTATCACTAAATTCATCTCTACTCCAAACCCACTTCGGGTTTTTTTTATTCTTTTATCATATTCGCCCTAAATTCATTTAGCAGGCTACCAAATCTGTCCCATTTGAGAGCGGGGTGGGGCCCGTCAGGTCAAGAAAAATTGTCATCCCTATCTGCAAACTCCAAAATGGCCATATTGTTGAGAAATTTTTAAATAAGCCAAGATTACATGGTTTCTGTCAATCACATATTACTAAGATGTCTCTTCTAATTAATTTTTTACTTCCATGTGCTACCGGTGGTGATTATGCGGACCATATAATAATTTCTCCATATTTCAAGGGCAGCACACTCTCACAAACACAAAAGTGCTAACTGTGACAAATAACTTAAATAGGAATAAGGAAAATATAAATGAATTGTGAGAAACTAAATTTAAAATATTATCTTTTTTGTAATTTTTTGGAAACTATTTTCTATTTTCATGTTCCTGAAATCTGATTTTAGAAAAATTAAACCAAATATGTCACAATATTGTTGCTCCCCGATCTTTTTCCCTATTGTAGGATAATGCTGATATTTAAACTCTCCTCTTATCTACCGGCCGGATTGCAGAAGAAATGAAAATTTTGGGCCTATTTCATTCGTATCACTGGAACAATTTTTACAATTAAACCGAGAAATTCTATTTTCATAGAGGAGTTTACAAAAAATTGTTATAATCATATTTATATCGTTGGCTAATTATGTAATAAATTGTGTTTTCATGGGTGTGAACAAAAGAGGAAAATTGTTTATTTCGAACACTTTTACATGTTTCTTTATTTTGAGTAAAAGGCAGTTATTTGATTTATGGAAAAAGGTTCTTGTTTCAAAATTAACTAAATCTGGATGTAGTTTCATTTTTCTTCACAGTATTGAATTTAAGTTATTATATATATATATATATATAGAGAGAGAGAGAGAAAGAGAGAGTAGTGATCTCTTGTGCTCTATAAAATAAGAAAATTATTTCGCACTTTCTATAGTGACCATTAATTAAATTTAATAATCAAATTTCAAACCCACCAATATACTTTTCTTTTAGTATAAAATTACTATCATTACTATTGTATGTCTTTTTTACTTTTTCTTTTTTAACTTGAAATGTCCGAAAAGATAATAACTCGACTAATTTTCGAAGGTTGAAAGATGCCCCACACTCCACAACTTCTCATAAACAAATAAAAGTAATTAGATAAAATTCCATTTTCCATTCCCATCTAAATTTGCACCATTTTACCAGTTTACTAAAAGAATTATTTCCAAGAAAGAATAATCAATCAGAGAAGGCAAAAAACACTAGGATTTGATGATGTGCATGCATTTATTAAGGTGCGAGAAGGTCAGAGATGTCTTTAGGAAATCAAAAAAGGACAAAGAATGGATCATGACAATATCTAGAAAGACAGAGCAGGGGCCTATTTATTTCAGAGTGCCACTTTCTCGGGGGATCCATATCTAAATTTATACCATTTCATGCATCCATCCATCCATCCCCCTCGACTCATGTATGATAAAAATGAATTTATATAAAAGTGGAAGTGGCGTTTTTGAATTTATACAGTGTCAAAGTTTATTTTTATTTATTTATTTTTTTTTTTTGGGAAGGTAGAGTTTAAATGTTTCAGAAAGTAATTTAACAGTCCCCTTATAATATGTTTGGTGCAAGAAGGCAGTAATAGAATGCAGATAGGAATGAAAATAAAAATGAAATGGAATAGAATGGTCATTCTCATTTTATTATTTGGTTATAAATATGAAATGTATAGGAATAAAATGATAATAACCATTCTAGTATTTGGTTTGATCAATTTAAAATTTAGAATGGAATAACTTTCAAATTGAGTTCTCCAAAATATCCCTCCCTCTTAGTAACAAGTAAATTAAATTAACAGAATGACATTTTTTTATAATTTTAAAAAAATAAATGGTGGTGGAGGTGGAAAGCGATAATGGTATAGATAGTAGTATTTGAAGGTGGCGGTGGTGGTGGAAGGTGGCAGTGGTAGTAGTGTACGCGGTGGTGGAAGAAGAAAGTGGTGTAGGTGGCGGTGGTGGAAGCCAATGGAGGTGACTGTAGTGATTGTGGAAGCCAATTGACCAAAGGTGGCAGTGGCAGTGATGGAAGGTGGTGGTGGTGGTGAAAGGCAATAGTGGTGGCGGAAAGCGGTGGCGATGGTGGAAGGCAATGGGGAAAGGCGGTAGTGGTAGAAGGTGGTGGTTGTGTCGAAAGGCGGAGGCGGAGGCGATGGCGGTAGTGGAAAGGTAGCGATGGTGAAAGGTGATGGCAGCGACGGCGGCGGCGGTGGAAGATGGTGGCTATGGTGAAAGGTGGTGGTGGTTGCGGCAAAGGAATACGATGTCAGTAGTGAAAGGCGGTGGTGATGACGGTGGTAAAAGTCGGTGGTGGTGGTGGTGAAAGGCGGGGGTCATTCCTATTTTAAATTGCATACCAAACAAAGAAATGATTAGAATGGGCATTCCATTCCATTCATGCATACCAAATACAGCATTAAAGCCTAGGTGGGTTATATGAACCCATCTCGAATTTGGAGACAAGATCTCAAAAATGGCTTATTGGAAGAAATTTAGTGAAGATGTTTACTATCTGATCATGAGATTGTAGACCGCAATTGCAAGATATTCTGAAGAAGATAATAACGAACAAAGTGACAATCAATCTCAATGTGTGGTGCATTCATGAAACATATCATTGTGTGCAATCTGAACTGCACTCTTATTATCACAATAGATAGGAGTGGCAGTAGATGAGGAAACCCACATATCTTGAAGAATCCAATGCAACCATAAAAGCTCTGAAGTTTTATCAACAAATGTCATATATTCGACTTCTATGCTAGATCTAGCAACTATAGCTTGCGTCGTGTTACGCCAATAGATGAGTGAATCACCAAGAAAGAAGCAAAAACATGTAGTGAAACAAAGATCTGTTGGTCTCCCACATTGTCTGCGTCTGTATAAGCACAAATTATAAGTGATAACTAGGAAATAAAAAAAATAAAAATAAAGGTCCATGAAATAAACTGCTCTTGAGAATGCGAAGAACTACAACAAAATTAGTGAACCTCGATGCAGCCATAAATCAGCCAACTATATAAACAATAAAAGAGATGTTTGGATGGGTGACTATGAGGTATACCAGACTGCCAACCAATTGTTGATACAAGGTGCCATCATAAAAAAAGTTACCATCACATGGATTGAGTTTCAGATTATGCTTGAATTTTAATTTTAGTTATCCTAACCTTTCGAAAGAAGATCTGAACTGTACTTGACCTCAGTAAGATAATAACCATTAGCAACTATAATGATCTCGAGACTAAAAAAATAACTGAAAGGTCTAAGATCTTTTATTTCGAACTGATGATTGATAAATTGTTTGAGTTCCTGAATTCCCGCAAAATTATTTCCAGTGATGATCAAATTATTAACATAAACTACAAAAAGAAATATACCCTGGTCAGTGTGTCAGATGAATAATGGTAAGTCATATGAGCTAGCAAAGTATCCAAGGCAAGGGATATTCAAGTTGAATTTAACAAACCAAGCTCAAGGTGTCTGTTTAAGAACATACAATGCACGACGAAGCTGACACAACTTATTAGGAAGATAATAATAACCTAGAGGAGGCTGCATATAAACTTCCTAAAGTAAATCACCATTAAGAAAATCATTCTTCACATCCATCTGAAAAAAATACCAATGACATGAAGCAGCCATAACAATAAGAGTATGAATAGAGAAGAGTCAAGCAACTGGATCAAGTGTCTCTTAAAAATTGATACAACACTCTTGTGGGAACCCTCTAGCTACAAGGCAGGTCGTATGGCACTTAACAGAACTATCTGAATGGGTCTTACTCTTATACACTCATTTATATCCTATATCAGACTTTTGAGGAGGAAAATCAACTAGATCCTATGTCTGAGTTTTAATAAATGCATCTAACTCTTCTTTCATTGCTTGTTACCATAAAAGATTAAAAGATGACTTACAAAAAATGTGAGGTTCATGTAAGGTTACAAGAGTATGATAACAATAAAAATCACTAAGACATAAAGATCCAAAGTGGTTTGATTGTTAGGTACCTCAGATTGGCTAGGTAACTTTAACTTAGTTGACAAAAGATTGACCATGTCTGATGCTTCTGAATTAGGAAAGAGATCTGCAGATATTCTCGATAGAGGGACTAGAAAGGGTTTATAAGGAACATTAAAAGTAAACATGATCATAGTACCTGTTGACCTAAAGATTTCAACTAAGAACAATCTAGTAATATTCATAATTACAAACTATTAATGGTGTTTTAAGGATTGATGTCTACATTGAGTTTATGTTATAGGTATGACACATTTCCAAGGATAAACTTAAAGAAGGAATAAAAAATAAGTCAAACACATGCTATATTCACAAATTGGATCCCAAAGCTTGGAAAAGGACTTGAAGATTAAAAATACACATCAATGAGCATTTCAACGAGTTTTGGACTTCAGAGACTAAGTACGTAATCCAATGCTCAAGAAAAAATCCCCAAAAGCTCATGATCAATGTATTGCTTGAAGAAAGGGGTAGATAAGTTTGGTGAGTATTTTGGATTCAATGTTAAAGTAATTTATAAATCCATTTAAAGCTCATATCTACTTAGCATCATGCATTATCATCATTCTACCATATATAATCCTTAGAACAGGTCATGAACTTAATATAATATTCATATTTTGACCTATGACATATAGGAAGGTTAGATTCACTTAAAAGAACATGTTAGAGCCTTTAAAGGAGGATCAGTCGACTGGTAATAATCCATCAGCCAACAGATAACCTAACAGTGAGCTAGCATCCTCTGAAATATTATTTCAGTCGACCGAACCCTATTGTTAGCCGACCGAAAGTAGACTTTCGGCCGATTGGCAAAGGTTGATTTAAACTGTAACGGCTAGTTAAGTCAGTATTTAATGTTTTTTACTAACCTCTAACGGCTATAATATGCACTCCTCTCTGAATAAATACATAGTTCATTAATGAAGAATATATACAAGCATTGAAAGAACATTTATCAGTAAATAAGAGCAAACATTTGAGCATTCATTGCACTCTTCTATTCTCTCTCATTCATCAATAGACTTGAGTTTCACTTGCTTCATTTATTACTCTAAGTCTTATGAGCTTTAATTTGCAAATCAATCTTTGAGAGATACACTTGTATTAAACTCTTACTTCATTTACTACAAAAGGTTAGTGTGACTCAAGGGAAGCCTAAAAAAAAGAGTTTCTCTTAACAAAAGAAGAAGACGTAAGTTCGCTTCAAAATTATAAAGGTTTGCTCCCCACCACAAAGGAGGAGTCTTAGTGAATTTGGGAAAGTCTCAAAAGGGATCTTGTTATAATTTGCAATTTCTCTTTCACTTATCTCCTTTATAATTTTTCTTTTATTGCTTATTTCATTATCTATCTTATTACATAATTAGATTAGTCGTTTATATCAAATTACGTATCTATAAATTGAAAATTAACCATTATTTGCCATAGACTCTATTCACCTCTATTTAGAGTCAATACTTGGGTAACAATACTTATACCCCCTTTGTTTAGGTTTATACCCAAGAAAATAACACAGTTAAGAGAGCAATTATAATTTGGTGCGCTCATGGAGTTAGAAAAGAACAAAATAAGCACACCCAAAGACTCTATGGGGACTGTAGTCAGGAATATTGTCATAAAGACACTTATAAGGTGTGTTAGTTATGTAAGAATGGTGTAGGTACTCAATTTATGTTATATATAGCAATGAGAGTTACTGCAGCCCAGAAGGAGGAAATCACAGAAGTAGAAAGCACAAGCGAACGAATTAAGTCTAAGTTATGTTGAAGTTTGCGCATTACACAACCATTCTGTTATGATATTCCTAAACAAGAAGTGTGAAAAATAGTGCTATGATGTTGGAGGATTTTTTGGATTTCATTTTGTTGATATTCCAAGCATTGTTAGAATGGAAATTTTTGAGGTTTTTTGGAAAACTAAGTTATAACCATTTTTGTAAAATCACGAAATATGTTAAGTAATTCAAGACAATTTTTCATCAAAAGTATCCATGTGAACCATAAAAAAAGTTATTAAAAAATATAAAAAAAAATATCAAGATATTCCGATAATAGATACGTGAGAAGGTTCTCATACATCAGAATGAATAAAGATCAAAAGGAGCAGAAATAAAAGACTCACTTTTATTAAATGGTAAAGTATGATGTTTTTCTTAATTAACATGAAATACAATCAAAAGACTTCATTTTGAATTGACCTAACAAAACTTTAGATATTAAGGTTTTAACATGAGATGATGAGCATACCCCAAACAAGAATGCTGCATCTTGATAGTAAAAGAGGTAAACTATATAGAAGCAATATAGACTGTGGGAGTGGGCAGATTTAAGGATAAGATCGAGTTTCAATAGTCTTCCTATCTTACGACCATTCCCAATGATCTAACCCATTCGAGGATCATGTATAACACAACTATTTTAATATAATGTTATGGTTAAACCTAGCTTAGTTAGTTAGTTAACCAACATATAAAGATTAAGAGAAAGATTTAGAACAAGAAAAACATCTGAAAAAAGATGACCGAGACTGAGAAACAATTTATATATGACTAATGGCCATAATGGAAGCATCAGTTATGTGTATGACAAGGCAGTGAGAATTAAGGTTTTGAGAGGTAAGCAAAGTAGAGTATGGTGTCATGTGATCATAGCAAGAAGAGTCAAAATACTATGAAAAATGTGTGCTTGGTGTAATAGAAAGAGCATAGGAAGATACACCTTGGAATCAAGACAAAACCTGGTTGAGAATTGTCTCAAGGTTAGTTGCAGAGAATACAGATGGATCAAATGAAGATTCACCAAAAGTGTTACTGACTAGTGCTAAAGTTAGTAACTGTGTTAACATAATCTCAATGTTAGTCACAATTTCGGTAGAATGAGAAAACTAAGCACGGGTGTGACACTAATCAATGGTATGATCCTGAATCCGACATAAGGTACAGTAAAAGGAAAAATGATTAGTTTTATAATGTAATCGCCAAGATCAAGATCGGTTGTTACGTCTGTTGTGTCAAAAATATGATGAAATGAGATCAGGTGCAGACTGTGATGATACTGACTGAGGAGCCGAGGATGGTATGGCTAAGACAATAAGAATAAGTTGGGAATAAAGAGTCTACAAGCATGTTTCCTCTTTGACTAGCTTATTAAGAGATTGATCAAGTAAAGGAAGAGGTGAGCGATGAAGCAGTTGATTGTGTAAATGCTCAAAATTACCATGAAGACTTATCAAAAACTAGTGGAGACGAAGCTAATTACGATACTTCAAATGGCCTTAGATGGATCCTCTCATGATGGTTTTCAAAGTTCTAACTTATCCCATAGACATATCAAATAGGAGAAAAACTCATTAGTGCATTAACCTAATTCTTGTTTGATATTATAAAGTTGAACAGTCAATTGATGTCGGCAAGCACCATCTTAGTTGGAGTACTAAAAGGTAAGCACGTCCCAAACTTCCTTGGTTGTGTCATAACTTCCAAATTCCATACCAATGTAAGGATTTGTTTGTTACTCAGCTATGTGATAATTTTGTACGTCATTATTGCTATCTAGTCCTCAACACGTGTTGCATTGGCATCTGCTAATTTTTTTTTTATCTTGAACTAGTGTTTGACGATCCCCAATAACATATAACCATAGCTTGCGACTTTTAAGGAAGCTACACATATATTAACTCTAAAAGGAATAATTATCTCCTTCAAAAACTTTAAAAATAGGATGAGTAACCTCAATTAGAAATTCCAAATGCAAAATGAACAGTAAATCTAGAATCAGCGAGCAAAACCGAGCTGGAATATTAATGGGTTCAATTTTTTTTTTTTTTCTGCTACTTTAACGTGGAAGTGAGTCAATAGGAGTGGTAGGTGATTTACGTGAAACTTTGCTGACATGGCTGCTGACGCAGTAGAGAAAGAAAATCCAATGGATGCTGATGCGGCACAAAGGAACGATCTATTGCTGACATGACATGTGATACCCCCGAATTTTCGAATACAGGTTGGCCAGGCCCACGCCCGAATACCCGATGATATCAAAACAAATAGTAATAATTGAACACAGAATACAAACATGATACATAGGAATAAATAAAATTGCTGAAAGAAAACTAAGACGATAATTCATTAATGATATCCTCAGAATAAATTTTTATAAATAAGAAAATATTCTAATACATCCAATCTTCCATTACTAATAAAAGTCGGGAATCCATACCATGTGGACCCCTAGAAAAACCCAACTGAACAAATGACTACATCAGAACACTGAAACATAAAGAAAACTTCTAAGTTAATAATCCAAAAGAATGAAGTAAACGATCCCTGCTCAGCACGAACAATCCTTACTCCTAACGAATACCTGAAAAATGATGGTGGGTTAGGCTCACAAACAAGTTCTACTCTACTACAGTCCAAGCAGAGACCCGATACGCAGATACATCCTAGACAACCCCAACAATAGCTAAGTAGTCCATATATGTATAAATACACACTATAGGACGTTCGTTAGTCTATAAGTCTATCTCAACCTGAATAAAAGGTAACATGTAAATCGCACATAAAGTGGCCATGTATACCTAGACCTATCAGGGAACATCAACTATGTCCAGTTATCCATCTTAGGCGATATACACACCCTTACCATAATCCTGAGATTCAAGCTTATATCACGGTACCATAATCATATATATATAATATCCTTCCTAATGCAGAATATAAAAACAAACATCCAATATGTCATTCAACTATTTTAGTTGACCTGACATGAATATAGGTAGGACTTAACCTTTATAGTTAATCCATTCCTTATTCCAGAATAGGTAGGAGTTAGCGTTTTGATCTAATCCATACCTAATATGCCACCGTCCCATACCGGTGTATATAATCCACAAAACAAATCCAATAATTGACAAAACAGAATAAGCAGTTCATCACTTAAAATCCAGAATAACATCCATGTAATTGACAGAACAGAATTTAATAGTTCATCAATTAAAATCCAGAATAACATCCATATAATTGACAGAACAGAATTTAATAGTTCATCAATTAAAAATCCAAAATAAGCATAAATAAAGTCTGATAAGTATATGACCCTATTATGCATCCAATACAAGATTTAAAAATCATATTCCAGTCATTTAACTTGCTAAAATAGAACTAAGCAATTTAAATCCTTTATATCTGTTAACAACATGCAAAATTGTTTAAATTTTCATACTGTCTAATCCATTAATATATAGACATTAATTATGCAATATGGGGTTTTAATACAACATGAAATAATATTTAGAATCCTCCATATTAACCCAAAACAGTTCGGGAACCCCAAACATCCAAATAGTGCTCAAAAACTACATCCAGTGTACACTTAAGCAAGAGAGCAAGATCTCAAAAGTTGAGAGCCAGCTCTGTAGCAATGAGAGCCGGATCCCCTACCCTTAGAGCCGGCTTTGTGCCTTAGGGAGCCGGCTCCCTTCACCATGGAACCGGCTCTCTCTCTCACAGAGAGCCGCGAGCAAAAATACTTAGGGAGCCGGCTCCTTCCCCTTCAAAGCCGGCTCTGTCCTTGCTTCCCATCATCGTCTTCATCTATGATGATGTTAAAATCCCTCTGTAAGTCTTAGTTACAGTCCCTAGATGTCTGACTATGTCCCAAATCCTCCAGAAAAAAATCATAAAACCCAGTACGCATTGTTACAAAAACTTTAAAACATAATATGAAACAAGTTATACAGTAAATCAATTTCAATTCATTAACACACAAAATAATTTAAAGTCTAAAAATAACATGCATACTCAATCAATTTTAATGTCCATTTAGTTCTTGGAGACTACCTAGGCATGCATAAAACACAGGTCAAAGGAAAAAAGCAAGAAATAGAATTTGCCTCTTAAGGTTTCGGTTTGAAACCTTTAACCGTCATCTGCCTAGACTTTCCGGCGACCTTTAATTGTCGTTAACTCCTTTGTTGCCCTAGGTTCAACCCACGAGCAAGCCTCAATAGCCTCTCCTTAGTTCAGCCCCTTGTTCCTAGCCAAACCCTAATTCTTCCTCTCAATTTTCTCTCAAACTTCTTTATAATTCTCTCTGCCTCGATTGCTCCGTGAATAGGGTTCTAAACCCTTGGCAGATATATAAGGTTATATTTATATAGGCTTATTATATGAGGAGACGGAAAAGAAAAGAAAAGACAAGAAAATATAAAATAAATATTTATATAAGTCGGCTATCCCACAACGTGCTTTCATAATTTATATATAAAACCCTAAAACTATAGTATGCATATTTAAATGAATAATGATACTAATGTAATCATTAATAATAATTAATAATTAAACTAATAATAATTAATAATTAAACTAACCCTATATACATATATACCCATATATATATGTATAACCATCCATGGGTATTATTCGTACTCACTACACCTCATATCCAAATAGTCTATGAGACCCAGTTATTTGGTCCACTACTACTATCCAAGTCCATCCTTAAAATAAAAATTTAAAATTTAAAACACTATTTAATAAAACAAAGAAACAATTACTTCAATTAAACACATACTATGAAGCCACATAAACACATAGCCACATAAGCACCAAAAATACAATAAAACACTATTTAATAAAACAAAGAAATAATTACTTCAACTAAATACATACCATGAAGCCACATAAACACCAAAAATACAATAAAATAAAATAATTAAATTTCAATTATATCCTTTTTAAAATTAGGGGTATTACATAACAGATGATGTGGCACTTGGTAACGTGGCACATGCACTAATGTGTATGTTGATGTGGGTGCCAAGTAATGGATGTAGGCCAATGTGGTGCTAGGATAACACAACCAAGTGCGTGGAGGCACTTGAAAAGGGCTAACAGTGCATGACAATGGTGAATTGGAGACTATAAACTTTTAATGTGCATGAAGGGGCATAAAAGCTTCTTTTTTGGTTATTTTTTCAGTGTTTTGACTGATATTATCTGCCTTGTTGAGTGGTATGACTAGAATCATGATAGGATGAAGGAAGAGGTAGAAATAGATGATGAACATTACTAACGTTCAACTAAAGGTTCTGCCGGTTGCCGAGAAAAAAATCTAAAAAGGAGAAAAGAGAAAAAGAAAAGGAAAATGATTTCAAAAACCTTGCCCTAATCCATGTTGGAATATATAAAAAATATATGAGAATCGTATATATGTATTGAATGAAATACAATGTACACAATGGTCCTATATATATATGAGAAGAATGAAGGTAGGTGAGTATTGTACAAGCTAGTTTTATATGGTAACTAGGTAGGTGGGATTGCTACACATGAACCCTAATAAATCCCTAATGGTTTAGTAAATGGATATTATATTCAATATATAAGAAATCTAACCGTGTATAATTTTTTTTTAGAAAAAATAGATTACATAAGTAATTTTCTAAGACACGTGCACTATTACTTTCTCTAACCCAAAGATCATTTTTTTTTTAAAGGAATAAGCTAGAATGTAATACTTTTGTTTTTTTTTTTTTTTTTTGGCAATGACATGCCACTTTTCTCACTAACGATGACACCAACAAGTCGAAGATTTCCTTTGTAAATCACCAACTAATCGAATATTAGACAAAGTGTTACCAACTAATTGGTGAAATTTTAGTTTATTTTTCGAATCAGTCGAACTTAAAATCATAAATGTGTGTTTTTTGTGAGAGAAAGATAGAGAGACAAAGAAATTTTTAGAAGTCCTTACTATTCTCATTTGAAAATCACCGCCATGGCTAGGGTTGTTAATAGTTTGCCTGGTATGGTAAAGTGTGGGTGTGAGAGAGAGGTGTTTGTTTGGAAAAATAAATTTGAGGGAATGATAGTCATTTTTAAGGGTGCACATGATTCGAATTGGATCCGTGTGGAAGTATTTTGAAACCAAACCACTTCCAATGATTCCATAAAAATTGGAACCAAATAGGACCATGAAACAAATGGAGCCTAATCATTGTTTGGTTTGATTCAGTTATACAGTTCTAAGCATACTTATAAGGGTAAAGTGCAAAAAAACCCCCTTCAACTATTGGCCATGTGCAATTAATCCCCTTGAACTACAATTTACCTCCTTGAACTATTGAATTTAGTACAATTAACCCCTAATGTGACATCTCCGGCCAATTGGAGAAAACGAAAATAGTGAAAGACAATTTTACCCCTTATAAAAACTGCGTCGTTTCAGTTAAAATATCAGCAACAAAAACCAACCTTATCACCATGGTCTGACATGGAAGGTGTAATCTCAGCAACCACTTAAAAATTGACAACACGGACCAACCTTATCACCAACCTTATCACCATAAGTGAGACGTGGAAAGCGTAATCTCATAACCCTAATCACATTTATCCACGTCCTTCCATTTTTGCGGGAAAATCAAACTGCTGAAACTCTGAAGAACTGAAGAAAGCTTTGGCTGAACGAATTTTCAATCTCTCAAGGGTTACTCAATCAGTAAAGCTCTCGACTTTAATATGTTAATTTGTAACTACTGATGTAATGTACATGATATGATTTTTTTTCTCAAAACAGTATACGATTTTTATTTTTTTATTTTAGGATTTAGGTCTGTAAAATGTTGGATGGGTGTTTGAGTTTGGCTGACAGTATATATATATATATATATATATATATATATATATTTTCATTATTTTTGTTTTTGCCTTCTAATATGTGTTTGTTTTATATTGTTGAAAGCTATTTTTTCACTATATTGTTCTGTCCAATGATCCATTTCTTCATTGATTGACTATGTTTTATATTATTGAAAGCTATTCTTTCACTATGTTGTTCTGTCTAGTGGTCCCTTTCTTGAGTTTAACTATACCCTATGATTGAGTGGTCCACCTTATTATTGAGTTTTCATTAAATGTGTGTTTTCACTTGTTGACTTTCTAAAAATATATTTGTTTGTTGTTAATTGAAATTTATTATTGTAGATGTAATGACCCGGTCATTTTTCTTCCTTTCTTTTTCTCAGATTTTTACGGATAAATTTTTTTCCCGTTGTCCTTTCCTTTCTATGTTTGGTTTCTCATCGCTTAGTGTCGTTCTGAGTGCTCGGAAATGGTTTCTGAGACTCTTTCCTTTGGATTGACAACTTCCTTTAAGGACTGAGTCATTTCCACATTTTTACTTTTCGGGACACTATCACTTTTCGTCATTTTCCCTATTTCGTCATTTCCCTATTTTGTCTTTTCCCTGTTAATCACTTTGTCGGCATAACCTCACTTTTTATGTTCGGAGTTGGTTTTTGACTTCACATATCTTCATTCTAAGTGGTTTCCATGAAATACGTATCTTTACTTTTATAAGAAAGTACTCTGGTTGCTCCCGGTGACCATAGGGGCATGGATGCATAGTCTTTTCGGAATATTTTTCTTTTCTTGGGGTATTTTTCGTAAATATCTTTTGAAGATATTCTATTTCAGGGGTTTTTAAGAAAATATTTTTGGAAGATATTTTCATTCTAGGCCATTAGTACAGTTTTCACTTTTTGGAGGGGCCATTGTGCAATTAATGAAAGTTATTACTAAATGCCTTATTTTAAGCCTAGATCCTCGTACGGGATTTATTTTCACTTTTCGTTGAGTCAATTACTCTTTGAATTTCCTTCTGGTTGTTTTTCTCCAGTTTTAGGATTTCCGACACCAGTTGCCGCCGAACTTGTTTAGGGCATAACTTTCTACTCGAGACTCGGTTTTCGACACCAGTTCTTCCGTTATTCATGTTTTCTCATTTAGAATCTTTTTCATTCATAGAGTTTTGTCATTTGAGTGCGTTTGCTCAAAATTCACTTTTTCGGACCCGACGGGACCCTTTCGGGGCACTTTTTGAGATTTTCTATAAATAGGGGGTCTTAAGTCAAAAAGTCAAATTTCCATCATCTTCTTCACTCTCTTGGCCGGCAGCCATGGGAGCCCAAGGGGCTGCCTTCATTATTTCTTCTCCTCCACTTGATTTCCTTAGTGAAAACTCTTCGGCCTTAACGTTTATCGTTTCCCTCGACATGTTCTGCCTTTCCCCCTTATTAGAATTCATTTCTAACCATTTATTGAGTTCGAGTTTGAAGTCAAGTTGTGATTTTGATGGGGCTTCTTGGAGGTTCATGTAGATCGTGTTGTCCCCGACAAAACCTAGAAGTTTCGTCGGATTCGGAGCGGTTTCATTTTTGGTGGGGATTTGAGATTTCATCTCAAATAGAGGTAGGGGATGTTTTAGGATTTTATATGTGTTGTATGGAGTGTTTTCCATGATTATACAACTTGTATGCATGCTTTCGTTTAAGTCCTAGAATTTAATTTAATTAATTTCTATGGTTAGGATTTAATTCTCATGATGATGTATAACTTAGAATTAAATTGTGGCATGCTAGAAAGTTTGGATTTGATATGTTTGTTAACATATATTAAATTGAAATTATTTGAATAAGAATTGGAATTTTTATTTAATAATTATCTTTGGTGAAAGTTTAATTCTCATGGCCTTACCTTGCATGAAATTAACTTATGATATGTTTTTAAATTAAGTTATGGCATGTTGTTTAACATACTTTAATTTGAGAACATTTGGATGAGAATGAAATTCTAGAGTTTTTAATTAAAAGAATTAATTAAAATCTATTTAATGGGTCCATTGACTTAAATTGAGTTTTAACTTGATATTTGTGATGACTAGGACTTGTACACTAGCATAAGTTAAATTGAGACCATTTGATGTTGTTTTAAAATCTAGGAATTCAATTATCATGATTTAAGTAAATTCCATCCTATTGCTTTAATGACCTAATTAAGTTTTTCATGTGGTATATGTAATGACCATACTATGTTGTATAACATGTGTCAATTAGGGATCATTAAATCGAGACTTGAAACTTAGATAAATTAATTAGGTTATGTAATTAATTTCCGTTTCTATTGCGTTGAAGATTTAATCATGTGTTTAACATTGGTAATATGTTTCAAGCATGATTTTAAACTTGTAATGGATTTATAAGTTATGCTTTCAATATTGAATTATTTATTGTTATAGCGTGTAACGAATCGCATACTAAAGATTCGACATGTGATATTATTATAGCACGTAACGAATCGCGCTCTGAAGATTCGAAATTGTCATCATATAGTAGTTGTGGATTTACAGCATGTATTGTGTGGTTTCACATACTTGTGCATGGAATGTAGTTTCGTGCTGTATATATATATTTTCATATATAAGTTGTTAACTTATTTATTTTGGAGTCTTAGGACATTGATACTGTGATATGGCTAGAGTTTGGCTCTAGTACGGGAGGTATGAGTTCTCCCCGTTGAGATAGCGCGCACTAGGGTGGTCTTCCCAGCGGGTTAATGCCCGGAATAACTATTTTGTTCTTAGTTTAGTCCGAGACGTGATGTCCAAGTCTTCTACTATTTGTTTTCGCATTCAATTCCTAATTGACAACCAATGCTTAATTGTGACTTTTGGTTTTAGTTATTGGCGATTTAATGTTGTTAAGTACATTCATGTTTTATGATTTTTAATGAATCATTATAAATTTTGATGTTGCAAAGTACATCTATACTATATTGTTTAAATGTGACTTAGGAATGATCCTATAGATTCATTTGGAACATAGACGTTAGGTGGCATGACCCACTTTAGTCATTTACACACTTTTAGATTTCAAGTTAATTACTTTGAGAATCTATATCTTAACGTGTGGTACTAGAAATTCTAATTATGTTAAATGGTTATATTTAGTTGTTTACACAATTTAGATTTCAAGTTGATGACTTTGAGAATCTATATTTTGTCGCTTTGTATAGCATGCTCCTATATTGTTTGTGTGACGGCCCAAGTTTTGTAAACCCGGTGCGTCAGTGATGACCAAAAAATGACCCAATAATGGATCCGAAATGCGGATGCGAAAGGTGAAACAACGGTCTCTAGAGATACAATGCGTCTCTAAGACACCAATGTGACCCTCAATGAGGTCACGGAACCCAAAGAAAACAAATGCAGAAGTGTCGTTTCAAAAACGAACAAAAAGAACCTAGGGGCAAAATAGTCATTTTGTAAAAAGTGGATTCAAGTGCTATCGAGCACACCACTGGAAAGATAATAAAAAAATTAATCATAATGGACTGAAGAATTTCATCATTCAGAATCCGGACGAAGGAGAAAGATCAAAAACAAAAATGATGTCGTGGCGGCCCGACGAGGACAACCCACCACTGCTGCAACTGAGAGTAAAAACGGGTATCTAAACGGACTTTTTTACAAAAACTCAAAGAAGAAACCCCCCCTAAAATCAAGTTTTCTACCCCAATTACCGACGGAAACAAAAAAAAAATGCATTGTAAAATGCCAGGAATGCCCCCAAGAAAATCAGGTCAAGAGAAAAAAAAACCAATCCGAGCTACTGCCCAAGTTTTGGAAATAGGGCTTCGGGAGGCTTTTAAATTGCCTAAATCGAAAATGCAATCTTAAAATACACCCACAAGACCTCAGGAAGTTTCAGATCGGTCGTGACGATTTTCAAAAAAAAGTCGATGAATAGTACTAAATACATTTGTACTAAAAATTTGCAAAACCTAGCAGCACAGAATTTCTGGAAATAAATGGATTTTTTAGGGCCAAGATGATGTTTTCTGGAAAAACACAAAAAAGAAACCCCCCTCAAAATCAAGTTTTCTACATGACTTGTAAGAAAAAATGAAAAAAAAAAATCATTTTAAAATACCCGAAATGCCCCTGTAACAGAATAGGGTCAAAAAAAAAAAAAAAAAAAAATGCAACTTTAGGTTTTTCTTTCATCAAGGAAGGTATTGTTTGCCAAAGTGAGCATGCAAGTGTATGTAATATTATAAAATAGATGTTCTACAATGGCCTATGGCCTCATTACAATACATTTACAACATTTGACATGTCAAACCTCCAAGTTAGAAAAATTACATTTCATAGACAAATCATGAACATGCTAACACTTGCATGTGAACAAGAATGCTTCTAAAGAAGCTCAACTCAGCAAGTCACCCAAGCAATTGCAATCTCCAATCTTGTATCATGTACCTGAAATATGCCCCAGTATTGTAGGGGTGAGTAATATAAAGCTACTCGTAGGAAATGAGCATGCATCGACCTAAAGTTTTACAAGTTGCATGATTTAATTATTGTGGTTCATTCCACCTAACGTCTATGTCAAGGTGAGACTCAGGGAGCATCCTAGCTACCTAAGATCATTTCTAGTATCAATCACCTCATTCATGCAATTTTAACAACATAGGGTCATACTTACACAAAGCAACAACATAAGAGCATGCTTACACAAAGCAACAATATAGTGGTTCTCAAGGTTATCAACTTGAAGTCTAAAATGCAACATCAACTAAATATAACAATTTAGCATAATTAGACTATCTAATACCACACATCAAGACATAGATTCTCTAATTATCAACTAGAAATCTAAAAGTGTGAAATCAACTAAATATAACAATTTAGTATAGATGTACTTAACAACATTAAATCGTCGATAGCCAAAACCACAAGTCACAATATAAACATGATTGCAAACTTGGAATTGAATGAGAAAACAAATAGTGGAAGACTTGGACATCATGTCTCGGACTAAACCAAGAACAAATTGGTTATTCCGGGCATTAACCCGCTGGGAAGACCACCCTAGTGCGCACTATCTCAATTGGGGAGAACTCATACCTCCCGCACTAAAGCCGAACTTTAGCCATATTACAGTAACAATGTCCCAAGACTTCAAAATAAATAATTTAACAACTTATATACATATTAAACAGTACACGAAACTACCTTCATGCACAAGTAGGTTGTAACCACACAACACATGCTCTAGATCCACAACAACTATAGGATGACAATGTCGAATCTTCAGAGCGCGATTCGTTACGCGCTATAATAACATCATATGTCGAATCTTCAGAGCACGATTCGTTACGCGCTATAACAATATAATCCAATATTGAAACATAATTCAAAAATCCATTATAAGTCAAAAGTCATACTTTAAACATACTATCAATGTCAAATACATATGTTAATCAATAATACAATAGAAATGGAATTTAATCAATAAACTAATTAAATTTCCTAGGTTTCAAATCTCAATCAAATGGCCTCCAATTAATACATGATAAACAATATAGCATGGTCATTACATACACCACATCAAAAATCGATTAGGCCATAAGAACAATAAAGGGGAATTTAATTAAATCATGATAATCAAATCCCTAACTTCTAAAATAACTTCAAATAGTTCCAAATTTACATATGCTAGAATATAAGTCATAGTTATCACAATATCAAGTTAAACACTTAATTAGGCCAATGGAACCCTTAATTAGATTTTAATTAATCATTTTAATTAAAATCTCATTTTCATACTTGTCCAAATGCTCTCGAATTAAAGTATGTTAAACAACATGCCAAGACATAATTTAAAAGCATATCACAAATCAATTTCATGCAAGGTACGGCCATGAGATTCAATCTTTCACAAAAGATAAATATTAAATAAAATATGCAATTTTTATTCAATCCATACCAATTTAATATATGTTAACAAATATATTAAAACATGATTTTCTAGCATGCCACAATTTAAATCAAAGTTATATATCATCATGAATTTTAAATCTTATACAAAGAAATAAAAATTACTAACTTTTTAAATTTGATACAAGGCATACATATAAGTTGTATAATCATGAGAAACACTCAATACAACACATATAAAATCCTAAAACATTTCCTACCTTAATTTGAGATGAAAATCTCAAAAGCCACCAAATGGAAACCGCTCCGAATCCGATGAAACTTCTAGGTTTTGTCGGGGACTACACCGTGCACATAACCCCCAAGGAAGCTCCACCAAAATCACAACTTGACTTCAAACCTAAACTCAAAGAATGGTCAGAAATGGGTTCTAATAAGGGTGAAAGAAGCGCGTAGTCAACACGAACACTAAACGCAAAGGCCCTTCTATATTCTGACGAAGGAATGAAGCTCAAAAGAGGAGAGAGAAGGTGAAAGCACCCCTTGGGCTTCCATGGGAGCTCCAGGTCGTGCATGACGAGGGGAGAAGATGAAAAATGAAATATCTCACCCCCTTTTTATAGAAATCTCAAAAAGTGCCCTGAACGGGCCCCGCCGGGTCTGAAAAAGTAAAATTTGAGCAGACGCGCTCAAATGGCAAAACTTTGTGAACAAAAAAGATTCAAAATGATAAAATATGAATAACAGAAGAAACGGCATTGAAAAATGATTTCCGAGCAGAAAGTTATGCCCAAAACAAGTTTGGCGCAAATTGGGGCCAGAAACCCTGAAACTGGAAAACATCGACCAGGAGGAAATTCCAAGAGTACACAACTCGACAAAATGTGAAAATGAATCCCGTATGAGGATCCAGGCTCAAAACAAGACATTTTGCAATAACTTTCATTAATTGCACAATGACCCCTCCAAAAAGTGAAAACTGCACTTATGTCCCAGAATGAAAATATCTTCCAAAATTATTTTCTTAAAAACCCCTGAAATAAAATATTTTCAAAAGATATTTACGAAAAACACCCCAAGAAAAGAAAATAATTTCAAAGAACTTTGCATTCATGCCCCTATGGACACCGGGAGCAACCAGAGTACTGTCTTGCGAAAGTAAAGATACGTATTTTGTGGAAACCACTCAAGATGGAGATACATGAAGTTAAAAACCAACTTCGAACATAAAAAGTGTGGTTACGCCAACAAAGTGTCAAACAGGGAAAAGACAAATTAGAGAAAATGACGAAATAGGGAAAATGACGAAAAGTGATAGTGTCGAAAAATGAAAAATGCGGAAACGACTCGGTCCTCAAAGGAAGTTGTCAATCCACAGAAAAGAGTCTCGAAAATCACTCCAGAGCACTCGAGACTATACTAAGCGAAGAGGAACTGAACTCAAAAAGGAAAGACAACGGAAAAAAAATATACGTGAAAATCCGGGTCATTATAGTTTGAATTGCATAAATGATGTGTTTTATGCTAGAAATGATCTTAGGTAGCTTAGGATGCTCCCTGAGTCTCACCTTTGACATAGACGCTAGGTAGAATGAACCACGATGTTTAAATCATGCAAACATGTAAAACGTTAGGTCAATGCATGCTCATTTCCTACGAGTAGCTTTATGTTGCTCAACCCAAAGTTACTAGGGCATATTTCAAGTACAGGATACAGGATTGGAGATTTGCACTTGCTTTGGGTGAATAGCAAAATAGAAGTTTCTTTAGAAGCATTCTTGTTCACATGCAAGTGTTAGCATGTTTAAGTTTTGCCTATGAAATATAATTTTTCTAACTTGCAGGTTTGACATGTCAAATATAGTAAATGAATTGTAATAAGGCCATAGGCCATTTCAACATGTTTAAAATGTTATTTTACACTTGCATGTATGTTCACATCATCACACACTTGCATACAATTCAATTTGATCATGCAATGGGGGATCCAATTAAGCCTTAGGGACTTCTTTTCATTTTTGGTGCATAACAGGTCTATTTTTGCGTTTTTAACCTGTTTCGGTCGACCAGTAGCTTGTTTTGGTTGACAGATGGTCTTTAAATTTCAATTGAACAGTAAAAGTCAAATTCCAGTAGCCTTTTTCACTTCTGAGCCACAAACCGGTCAACCGGTTTGTCATTTCGGTCGACCAAAATAAAGGCTCATTTCCTTTCTTTCTTGGCTCACTTCGGCAGACCGAAGCTCCATTTCGGTCGACCAAAATGGTGCTGCCTTGTAGGTTTTGTTTGGTTGATTGTTTCTTCAGGCCTTTATCGTTTCGTTCATTCCTACTAGATTTTGTTAATCTTGTTTAAGCTATTTAATGGCGTACCTGGTCTAGTTTTAACTAGATCTTGTTCCTTTGGTTGTCATTGGTGCCATAGGGTACCATTTGACCCTTTTTATTTTAGCTTTCGCCTTCGGTTATTTCTTTGTGTCACGTGACTTTATGGAAGATCACATTGGCGCCTTGGGGATGATTTATATCTCTATAGACTTTGGTATTATCTTTTGCTTTCACATTTCGGATCCGTTATCGGGTCATTCATTCGTTTCATCACTGGTGCACCGGGTTGAAAAACTTGGGCCGTCACAGTAGATGAACCTTTATAGCATTAAACTTCATCATGGGGGTGTTTTCACAAAAACACCCCAAATGGCATACCTAGGAGAAGATAAATGCTTCATTGAAAGTGTAGATCCAGACATCATGTCTTATGATGATATTCAAAACATGGATGACCAATTAGGATATGGGGTGATTACTCAAGTGTTTTACACGGTACCATATTTAGAGGATAATCAGAAGTTCAGAGAAATCAAGTGTGATTTGGATGTATTGAGAATATTTTATGATTATGAACCTCAAAGGGAAACCAACTTGATAAAGTTATACATTGTTACACCTCTTGAATATGCAAGGATATGAGGTTCCAATAGACATTGCAGAAAAAGAGAACTCAACTGATGATTTTGAACAACTGGAATCAGACTATGCTCCTAGTGATGAGTTAATTAGTCTATATAGTTCTAATGATGAGGATAGTGGTCCTATGCAACAAGAATATATGCCTTCAAGGGATTTAGGGGTCAAAGAATTAGAATTAGGCATGAAATTTGGGACTGCTGCAGATTTTAGATTGGCAGTTAGGGAAACAACATTGACGAAAAGGTTTGATGTAAAGTTTGCAAAGAATGATGGAGATATGGTAAATGTAGTATATAAGGCTAGGTGTGGTTGGAAGATTTATGCCTGCAAACCAGAGGATGAGGATTGTTTGACAGTGAAGACATATGTGAGTGAACATACAAACTGCCTTTGGTTTCAAACTAATTCACAGGCTTCATCTTCTTACTTAGCTAATAAGTATTTAAAACAGTTGAGATCAAACCCAAAGATGCCTCTTCAGACACTTAGAGCACTATTGCTTGTGACATAAACATTGATGTGTCAGAACACAAAGTCAAAAGGGCTTAAGAGAAAAGCATTGAAAATTATTGAGGGAGATAAGGCAGAGTAGTATGGCAAGATGAGGGAGTACTGTCAGTTGATCCATGCATCTAACCCTAGCAGTGTTGTTAAAATTCAGACTGAGCCCATATGTGAGGAGAATGTGAGTAAATTTCAAAGGGTTTTTATTTGTTATGCAACAATGAGAAATGGTTTTAAAGAAAGTTGTAGGCCACTAATTGGTGTGGATGGGTGTTTTCTAAAGGGGCCATATCGTGGCCACATTCTCAGTGCAATAAGTATTGATGGGAATAACCAAATGTTCCCAGTAGCCTTTGCAGTATTAGAATCTGAGAAAAGGGATTCTTGGAGTTGGTTTATGACAGAGTTGATGGATGTTGTGGGGCCTTATGAGGATATCACATTCATATCTGATAAGCAGAAGGTTAGTATTTGATATACACACTTATGAAACTATTTATTTTCAATATATATTTTCACTATTTTATTGTTAATGCAGGGTTTGGTAGACACCTTTAAGAACATCATGGTTGGTTCAAAACACAAATATTGTGTGAGGCATCTCTATGAGAACTTCAAACTGAGGTTCAAAGGGCAACAACTAAAAATTGAATTATGGGAGGCTACAGGGTCATGTACAGAAGCAGATTTTGATGCACATATGAGGAAGATACATGAGTTAAATGTGGAAGCTTATAGGTGGCTTCACAATGTGCCATCTGAATTATGGTCAAAGTCAGGCTTCTCATACCAGTCAAAAAGTGATATGGTGATTAATAACTTGTGTGAAAGCTAAAATGCAGTAATTCTTAAAGCAATGGATAAACTAATCATATACATGTTGGAGTGGATTAGAAGCCATTTAATGTTGAGGTTCCAACAAAAGAGAGAATTGATGGAATCAAGGGATGGCCTATTGTGTCCAGAAGTTCAAAAGAATTTGAACAAAGTGAAAAACACGGCAAGGACGTATAAGGTGCACTATGCTGGTAATGACAAGTATGAGGTTAAGTGCTTTGGTATAAGTGAGGCAGTTGATATTGGGAAGAAAACTTGCAGCTGCAGGATATGGGACTTAACTGGTATACCTTGTAAGCATGTTGTAGCATGCACATTTTTAAGGAAAAAGATACCTGAGACCTATATGGATCCATACTATCACAGGGAAACATATCTGAAAGCATATGGTGGTTTAATCCATCCTTTTCCAATGAGAAAGTTGATAAAATCAGTACCCCATAATCCATGTTGCCACCAACCTATAAGAAACCCACTGGTAGACCCAAAAAGGCTAGGAACAAGAACAATGATGAGCCCAATACTTCAACTAAGCTCAGCAGGTCAAAGGAAAATTTGAAATGTTCAAAGTGTAAAGAAAAAGGTCACAACTCAAGGACTTGCAAATTAGCTGCACCTTTGGTCATTGAGTGTAATACCCCTAGTTTTCAAAAAGATATAAATGGAATTTAATTTTTTTATTTCTTGTGGCTATATGCTTATGTGGCTAGGAGTTTATTTGAGTCTATTTGCTTAATTGTTGATTTAAATATGTTGTTTAATTGTATGGAATTTCTTGTAAATTATTTGTTTAAATATGTTATTTAATTGTGTGGAATTTCTCGTAGATTATTTGTTGGTTTTAAATGATAAATTGTTTTATGTTAATTTGATTTTAATTTAAAAAGGAGTATGGAGATGGATAGTAATAGTGGACCAAATAAATGGGTCACATGGACAACCTGCATGGACATACATGGGTAAAGATTATGACCCATGGTTATTTAAGGCTATTATTAGTATTATTCTTCTAATTAATAATGAATTAATAAGGAGGATTCAGTTATATATATATATATATATATATATATATATATATATATATATATATATATATATATATTTATGTACCTATATATATAATTATATTATATTTATAAATGGTTACATATTTATGTAAATACGTAATATTACGGGATGGTATTAGTATTACTATATAGTAGTGTTATTTATTTATTATTTTTTTTCTTTATAGCCGACTTATATACATATAATTATTTTATATTAGATTTTCTTTTTTTTTTCCTTCTCCGTCTCCTCATATAATTGGAATTAGGGTTTTTTTAATAAACCTATATATATATATATATATATATATATATAGTGTTGTCTGCCTTAGGGTTCATAATATTCACGCCACCTTATAGAAGAGAGTGGTAGCAGAGAATTGAGAGAGAGAATGGAGAAGAGGGAAGAGAAACCGAGAGACAAAAGAGAGGGTTTAGGTCGGACAAAGGAGGAAAGTTAAGGGTTGTTCGAGGATTAGCACCAGAGTAGAGGATTCCTTGAAGGCAGTCACGATCATTGAAAAAATTAGGAAGAAGAAGTTAAGGTTTCAATTCGAAACCTAGAGGCAAGTTCTATATCTTACTCATTCCCTTAGACTTGTGTTCTGTGCATGCCTAGATAATCTCTAGGATTTAAAACTGGTCTTGATTGCATGCTAATTCTTAATTTAAACAATTTTATGTGATGTTGTTTGAAATTATTTAATTTTGGATTGTGTTACATAAATATGTGTTTTTAATTGATATTAGTGATGCATACTATGTTATATACATGATGGGGCTGTATTGAGACCTAGTTCAGAAACCTAGGAACCTTAGCAATGGAGGACAGAGGGACTGGAATTCGTTGGAGATGGAGGAGATAGAGTCTGGAAGGAGTGGAGGCGGTTTCATCTTCAATGGAGGCGGCTCCATTGGAGTGGAGCTACCTCCACACTTTAAGGAGGCGAATCCTTTGGGAGTGGAGCCGGCTCCACCTTTAATGGAGCCGGCTCCCCTTTTGTGAATACACCAGTAGGTGTATTTTGACGATTTTTGGGTTTTTAGGGGCTCTAGTGTAGTTCTGAACTTGTAAGGATGGTTTTAAATTATTTAAATAAGCATGATAAAATCCCAAAATGATTAATCCATGCTATGAACTTGAACATCATGAGATTTAAAATTAAATTTGCATGTTGTTAATGGCTTTGAAGGATTTAATTGTTTGCCGTCATGTTAGCAAGTTAAATGGATGGTTATAAATTTACTCCTGTATTTTACAGTATTATATACTCAGTAGATATCTGATTTTTCATTATACTCATCTCTGGATTTTAATTGAAGAATTATTTTATTTTATTCTGTCAATTATTGGATTTTGGTGGATAATATGCACCAGTACGGGAAAGTGGCATATTAGGGACGGATTAGTTCAAAATACTAAGTCCTACCTATTATGGAATAAGGAAATGGATTAACTAAAATGTTAAATCCTACTTATTTTATTTATTTTATCAATTATTGGATTTTGTGGATTATATGCACTAGTATGGGACGGTGGCATATTAGGGACAGATTAGCTCAAAATGCTAAATTCTACCTACTCTGGAATAAGGGAATGGATTAACTATAATGTTAAATCTTACTTATATTTCATGTTAGGGCAATGAACAGTTGAGCGGCACTACCTTGTTTTTGGATGGATTTTTATATATATGATTATGGTACCACGATATGAGCTTGAGTCTCAGAATCGATGGTTAGGGAGCATATATGTAGTGGGATGCATAACTGGCTATGATGGTAGAGGTGAACCCTGTTAGGTCTAGGTACTCATGCCCACTTCAGGTGCGTTTTACATGTTGCCTACTAGTCAGGTTAAGACCGCCTTGTTGTCCAATGAGAGTCTCTTAGTGTGGATTTATATATTTATGGACTATTCAGTTATTGTTGATTTATCTAGGCTGTATATGCGTATCGGATTTCTGCTTGGAATGTAGTAAAGTAGAACTTGTTTGTGGGCCTGACCTACCATCATTTTTCAGGTATTCATCAAGAGTAGGGATTGTTCGTGCTGAGTAAGGATCGTCTACTTCACTCTTCCGGATTATTTACATAGAGGTTTTCTTTATGTTTCAGTGTTCTGATGTAGTCAGTTGTTGTTGTCACTTGTTTAATTGAGATTTTTTAGGGGTCCACATAGTATGGCTTCCCGAGTTGTATTAGTATTGGAAGATTAGATGTATCAGAATACTTTCTTATTTATAAAAATTTATTCTGATGATTTTATTAATGGATTATCGTTTTAGTTTTCTTTCAGCAATTTTATTTATTCTTATTTATCATATTTGTATTTTGTGTTCGTTTATTGCTGATTTGTAATGATATCCTAGGGCTCTTGGGCGTGGGCCTGGCCAACCCGCATCTAGAAATCTGAGGGTATCATAGTTGGTATCAGAGCACTTCAGATTCAAATGTCCTTAGGAGTGTCTTGATGAGCACTGAAAAGTATGCATTTAAACCCCTTAAGCGAAGGTATTTTAGTCCATTCATCTATCTTTATTTACCCGTTTTAATACTTATTTGTGTTTTTGTCTATTTCAGGTCAATTGTAATGACCCGGTCATTTCCTTCCTTTCCTTTTTCCTTAGGATTTTACGGATGAATTTTTTTCGTCGAAATTCCTTTTCTAAGTTCGGTTTCTCATCGTTTAGTGTCGTCTTGGGTGCTCAGAAATGGTTTCTGAGACTCTTTCCTTTGGATTGACAACTTCCTTTGAGGACTGAGTCATTTCCACATTTTTCGTTTTACGACACTATCACTTTTCGTCATTTTCCCTGTTTTGTCCTTTTCCCTATTTTGTCTTTTCCCTGTTTATCACTTTGTTGGCATAACCTCACTCCTTGTATTTAGAGTTGGTTTTTGACTTCACGTATCATCATTCTAAGTGGTTTCCACGAAATACATATCTTTACTTTTGCAAAAAAGTACTCTGGTTGCTCCCGGTATCCATAGGGGCATGGATGCATAGTTTTTCAGAATCTTTTTCTTTTCCTGGGGTGTTTTCCATAAATAACTTTTGAAAATATTTTATTTCAAGGGTATCTAAGAAAATATCTTTTGGAAGATATTTTCATTCTGAGGCAGTTTCGTAGTTAACCCTTTTTGTAGGGGCCATTGTGCAATTAACGAAAGTTATTGCAAAATACCTTATTTTTAACCTGGATCCTCATACCGGATTCATTTTCACATTTCATCGAGTCGTGTACTCATAGAATTTCCTTCTGGTCATTTTTCTCCAGTTTCAGGGTTTCTAGACCCGGTTACCGCCGAACTTGTTTGGACCATATCTCTCTGCTCGGGACCCAATTTTTAACGTCGTTTCTTCCGTTGTTCATATTTTCTCATTTTGAATCTTTTTTGTTCGTTTGAGCGTGTTTGCTCAAATTTTACTTTTTCGGACCTAGCGGGGCTCGTTCGGGGCACTTTTTGAGATTTTCTATAAATAGGAGGTTATAAAATTGAAAAGCCATCTTCTCCTCTCATCAAGCATGACCAGCAACTCCCATGGCTGCCTAAAGGGGGCTGCCACCCTTCTTCTCTCAAGTAAACCTCCTTCCCTTTGTTATATAGTTATAGTGCCTTCGCGTTTTATGCTTGTCTTGACGACGCGCATCTTTCATTCTTATTAGAACCCATTTTTGGCCAAATCTTGAGCTCGGGTTTGAAGTCAAGTAGTGATTTTGATGGGACTTCTTGGGGGTTCATGTAGATCGTGTTGTCTCCGACAAAACCCCGAAGTTTCGTCGGATTTGGAGCGGTTTCATTTTGTTGGCTTTTGAGATTTTCATCTCTAATTGAGGTAGGGGATGTCTTAGGTTTATATTATTGTTGTATTGATTGTTTTATAAGTATATACAACTTGTGAGCATGCCTTGTTCAAGTTTTTAGAATTTAATTTATTTATTTTCTTTGTTTAAGATTTAATTCTAATAATGGTATATAGTTTAGAATTAAATTATGGCTTGCTAGTAAATTAGGCCTTGGTGAGTTGTGTAACATTTATTAAATTTGGGGCATTTGAATAGGAATTGCGAAACTTATTTAATATTTATCTTTTGTAAAAGATTAATTCACATAGTTGTATCAGGTATGAAATCAACTTGTAATTTGATATTAAAGTAGGCCTTGGTGAGTTCTTTAACATATGTTAAATTGAGGATATTTGGATATATTTGAAAATCTAGAGAAAAACTAATTAATTAGCTTAATTAATTTTATTTTAAGTGTGTTAGTCACTTAAATTGATATTGGACGTAATATGTTGATAATTACTAGAAATGTAGTCCGTTTAATTACCTTGTGAGCATGCTACTAACTTGTTGTAGAATTAGTACTTGTAGCCCCTAAAGATGGTAATTTGACTTAGCATGATAGGTGATATCATTGTCTTGAATAACTCGTTTAAATATATCTTGTGTAGGTATATAGCTTGTTAGAATATTACAATTGCTTATCTTGGAAGCTTGTTACTAAATTGTAACTTATTTAGTACTTGTGCCTTAGGATGGTAATGTAGTTCAATTGTTATAAAATATTCTTGTTTTGTATATAAATTGCATAATGGAAACTTGACACGTCATATGTTATCTGGACTTGAATTCTAGGACATGGATTGTGTAAATTCAACCTTACTTGTACATGTAAATTGATTCCTAGACATTATTTGAAATGTATAAGTTTGGTTTAACTTAATGATTTTGCATAAGTTTTGAACTTATTATTTTTGGAGGCTTGTAAGGATCATGTTCATATGATGGTTAGGGTCTGGCCCTAGTACGGATTCGTGAGTTTCCTAAGTCATATGAAGTGCGCAGTAGGTAGTACCTTGTGGGTCATAATTATCTGGAATAACTTATACACGTGCGCACTAGGTAGTACCTTGCGGGCTAGTAACCCGGAATAACTCGATTGGTCTGCAGCCAAGGATCCTAGTCTTTCCACTATTTGATTTCGCATTTAATTTCAAGTTGTTAATCATGGATTACTTGTAGCTTGAGAATTGATGCTTACTTTGGGTATTTGAATCCTATTTAGCATACTTGAACTTGTATACTTGCTCCGTGAGTTTAAATTTCATTTAGTATACTTATGCCGTGTATACTTGTCTTATATGTATTTTGTTTTGCTTAGTATACTTGTGTTTGTATACTTGATTTACGAGTACTCTATATATGTTGAACACTTGTGTATGTGTGTTAGATATTACTTACCTTGTTTAACATGATTTAAGGTACTTTAACATGTATGCTTGTATGTCATGTATCATGTTTTAATATGGTTTAGTGTACTTAAGCATGCGTACTTGTATGCCGTAGTTCATTTTGATTGCATGAGTAGCTTAGGATGATCCCCGAATCTCACTTGACATAGACGTTAGGTGGCATGAGTCCCTTTAATATGTTTCACCTTAAGGTGATAAAATTGTAAAATGTTAGGTCGATGCATGCTCATCTCCTACGAGTAGCTTTACGTTACTCACCTACGTAGTGGGGACATTTTTTAGGTACAAATACTGATAAGCCCCGAATATTGCATATTCAAGCGCCCTTAGTTGCATTAATTAAGTCCATTATTTGATTATTTTATGTAGATTATCTTCATTTGCATGTTTTTATATATTTTCAGGTTTGTTTCCCAAAAAAGAATAAAAATGATGTTTTGATGAGTTCTTGAATATCAAAGTGTGCAATGCTGAAGTTTACAACCTGGCAACAGTGGAGTTCTACATTGCTCATCAGTTTTGACCAACAAACTTGAGAATTGGACTCCATTAAAACATGTCCTACTTAGATCTTTGAATTAGCTTTCCAAATCATCAAACGGTTCTTCATTTGGAGTTCGGAGCAGAGAGTTATAGCCTTTTAACCAAAGGTGCGCAGAACAGCCTGGCAGTAGTGAAGTTCGACTTTGCTCTTCATTTTAGACCTACCAAACTTGAGAACTGGACTTCCATCAAAACATGACGTACTTAAAGCTTTGAGTTGTCTTTCCAAATCATTAAACGGTTCATCATTTAGAGTTAGGAGCAGGGAGTTATGGCCTTTTTACCAAAGTAGCTTAGAGCAGAACAAGTAGAAGAATGCAATCTGTTGCATCTTCGAGCGCTCGAAGAAGGACCTTCGAGTGCTCGAAATTCGGGCAGAATCACTTTGAGCGCTCGAAGGAACATTTTTGGCCCACTTGTGTCTTGAATCCTCCAACTTCGGATTTCCATCTTTTATGAGTTGGTTGGAGATGTCTTTTGGGGGGAAGAGAGCCTTGTTTGGAGGGGGTTTGGTTGGCTTATTGTCTACAAAAAGAGAGGGGAACCAAGAGATTATGATCATCATATATCATTTTGCAAGATTTGTAGAGAGATAGAGGAGGGAGAAGATAGAGTTTTGTGGCTACAAAGAGAGAGCTCGAAAATGGAGGTTGGGGGCAAGCTTCTTCCTTCTTCTAAGGCATCCATGGGAAACTAACTCTTCCTCTAGGGAGGTGATGAAGCCCTCCCTTGTAAGCATGTTCTAGCTTGGTTCTATTTTGGGGACATCTATGTATATTTTTGGTCTTTTCATGATCTAGAGCCCCACGTTTGTTGTAATGGATTTTAAATGTTTATAAATGATTATTTTGAGTTATTCATCTTGTCTTAAATGGTTACCTTTCTTAATCATATTGCTTGCACTTTCATAGTGACAATGGAAGTTAGATCATGGAATGGTTTAATGGTATGGAGTTGGAGAACCTAGATAGTCCATTGCTTAGGGTTCCCCTTTGATGGTCTATACTTGATTCTTAGCTTTATGTGCTTTCATCATTTAATTTAGGCCCTGATAATCTTTGACTTAGTAAGCATGTTCTAGACTACATTTTAGTTTAGGTAGTTGATCATGTGAATCTTTGATGGTTTATTCTTGCCTTTTTATTTAATGAACTTCTTGAGGATATTATAGCAACCAAGAGTTGCTACGTATCATGACCATCATTTATGTTGTTTTTCCCCCAAATTAGTTCTAATCTAGCATGTGTATAGGGATGGAGGTGGATTCAGTTCTCTAGTCCTCTCTACTTGTATTTCATCTTTTCAATTTCTTGCAAGCTATTGTTTTCTGATTTCAGTTCCTAGCTTTAAGTGACAAACCAACAAATCCTTATTACCCTCCATCACTCTAAAAATGATCCTAGATACCTAAGTTGCCATAAACTAGCAGTCCCAATGGTTCGACTTACCCGACCAATAGCCCTATTTTACAGTGATTTGTGCTATTGCAAAACGGGTTGATTTATAATTGTAATCGATCCATCGATCAGGGACCTTGATTTGGGATGCACACTAAGCCATGGAGGTTTCGTAGACTGGAAGTATCATTTTCATGAAAATGTTGGCGTGAAATATTTTTGTTCCAAATATGTAATGTGTACATAAGTACACTTTTTGTAACATATTTGACGTGTATGACATGAGGCCAAGGGCCACAAACTTTAATGTTCAAGTGCATGTATGTAAACTTTAAGTTTTGCCTTTGAAATGCATTTTTATCATCTATGGAGGCTTAGCATGCAAAATCTTGTAAATGAAATGTAATGAGGCTGTAGGCCATTGCAACATGTTTAAAATGCCATATTATACTTGCGTGTATGTTCACATCATCTCACAATAGCATATAATGCATTTTGATCATGCCATGGGGGATGTATATGAAACTTAGGAATTCTATTCAACCTTGGTGTATAATAGGCTTGATTTTCATATTTTCGACCTGTTTCAGTTGACCGGTGGCTTATTTCGGTCTACCGATGCCCTTTGAATTTCAATTGAACAGTGAAAACCGGTTTGTGGCTCGAGATGAAAAATGGCTTCGACCGAACTGAAGGCTCATTTCCCCTTCTTTTCCTGGCTCATTTCGGCAGACCGAAGCTCCATTTCGGTTGACCGAAATGGAGCTGACTTATAGGTTTTGTTTGGTTTGTTGCCTAGACAGGTTAACTTCGTTTGTTTTCCTACAGGACCTTGTTTATCTTGTTTGAGCCATTCTATGGCACACATGGTTTAGTTTGAACTAGATCTTGCTCATTTGGTTGTCATTGGTGCCATAGAGTACCAAGTGACCTTTTCATTCTAACTTTCACTTTCGGTTATTCCTTTGGGTTCTGTGACCTCATGGAAGGTCATCTTAGGGTCTTAGAGGTGTGTTATGCCTTAAGAGACCATTGTCTTGTTTCTTTTGCTTCCGCATCTGGATCCGTTATCGGGTCAATCTTCAATTCATCACTAGACACTGGGTTGAAAAAACCCGGGTCGTTACATCAATAATGTTAAAATGAGCTAAAAATGGTTTCTTAAGGTCTTTTTGGAGTCAAACTAAGTCTTAGTGAGAATTTGGAGCAAAAAGTTGCTGATGCTGAAAAACTGCCCAAGTTGGATAGATCTGAGAAAAGTCTGATAAATCTGAGAAAAGTCTGATCGATCTAAGAAAAGTTGGATCGATCGAACCAACTCTAATCGATCAAAGAAAAGTTGGATTGATCGAAAATGTGCTGGCAGTGAGCTGTCTAATTCTCGAGTGCGCTGATTTCCACCTACCACATAGTATGGGATTAGATATTTTTGGGGCTATATTTGTGACTTAATGGCTAAGAAAATGACCTTCTATATAAAGGGAATTGAACCATTTTGTAAAGAAGCTTTTTATCATTTTACTTTTATATTGTAATTTTATTTTCTCTCTAGAAAGTTAGAGATTGGGGTTAGAAGAAAAGAGGAAAGTGGAGGCATATCTCTAGATCTACATACTCTTTATCTCTAGAGCTTCAAAGAAGAAGAAGAAAAAGATGAAGAAGAAGATGAAGCCATGTTTGGATCTTACCCTTGAGGGTTCCAAGATCACATCCACCTCCTCCATGATTGGCTAGACTTCTCCTTGGGGCTTGGATGAGCCCCAAGTTTGTAATCTAAACCTCTATCTTTTTCATACTTTTTGGGGAATAATATCTTGTGATTAGTGTTCTAGCCTTGTAAATTTAATGAATCTTGGTATATTTCTATGATTTCTATGGTTTAATTCTTCCTATTAATTCTCTAGTTTATTTACATGTCTATGTGTGATTAAATTAGGAATTATTTCTCACATGATTCATATGGATTAATTCCTTCTATTGGTTCTCTATTTGATTACATGTTGTCTTATTTGTGATTATTTGGGAATTGATCTCTACACTAGTTTCTCTATGTTGGTTGCATATCTATGTGTCATTAATTAGGGATCTAGAGATGGCTAAGCATGAGTTTTCATTGAATGGGTTTGCCAATTAATTTGATAGATTATTCTTATACTTGATGGGTTGTTCTACAATTTAATTCATGATTGTAGGTAGGTAGACAATCTATACTTGATTTGATATTCCATGGCTTATTATTGCAAATTCCATGATTCTCTATATTGATGTGTGCTACAATTGTGACTAGTTTGATGGGTCATGCTTAGATTTGATGGATTGTTCTACACTTAGTTTATTTGTTGGTTAGGTAGACAATACACTTATTGAATTTGATGGTCCATGCTTAATATTGCAATTGGTAGTCACATTTTGTTCACAAGAATGTTTTCCCCAAATTAGTTGAAAGTGTGTGGTTTGGTGAACAAGCTTGGTGGCAATTCCAATAGACCCCAAGACCTCACTTCTCATCTCTTAAATCATTATCTCAACTTAGTTTTATTTTACTTGCATTTTAATTAATTGTTTTCTATTGTAATCAACAAATCTCTCCTTGCAATCAATTGATACATTAGAGTCAAAGTTAAATTCCAACACGTATAATCCCTTGGGACGATCCCTACTCACTCTTGTTACGTTAGTAGTAGTGGTGGTAGTGGTTTTTATAAATTTAAATTTGACCAAAAAGGCTTTTCTTGAACTGCATATTCACTACATTATTTTGGCATATACAATCGGCCTCGTCATGTATTTCGTTATATGACTTCCGCGTTGTGTCTCTTAAAACTTAGAGCCCATATTAGGATTCTTTATACTTTATTTACGGTTCGTTAGGAAGAGCGGATGTTAATTATATTCTGTATCACAGAATGGTTGACAATGGGAGTAGGATTGGGTCCAAAGGAGTAAAGGAGTACATTATCGATTTCATTGTCAGAAGGCAGAATTTGAGATCAATGGTTTAGTTCCGGGTTGGCATTATTTTAAAAGTATAAGCCAATGAAAGATTTAGGTGTACGTGATCGATCATCGCATATCGGGGCCAACACGACTTCAGTGATCTCAAAAAGGAGACAAGCAAGGAGTAGGAGTCCGAAGAGGATTCTAATAGAGGAGGTTTCAGCGTATCTGAGAAAAAGGGTACTAAATCTGGAAGATAAATGATCTATCGAGGATGATCTTACTTGCTAGTGTAGCGAATAATAATAGTAGAATTGGGGTTGATCAATCTACAAATAATTAAGTTTTTTTATCATCTCTAAAAGAGGTATATAAGAAGTATTCTTCAGGAGTTTGGGGATTTGATGTTGTTCTTATCAGAACAAAACATATGATTTTATATCACATACAGGAGAGTATGGGGATTATGTTGTGACGTTCTAATTTGCTTTATAAAGCCAATGATAAGCGCTGAATACTTTATATTCAAGCGCCCTAAATTACATTAACAAAGTCCATTAATTGATTATTTTATGTAGATTAACTCCATTTGCATGTTTTTATGCATTTTCAGGTTAAAGTGCAAAAAGGAAGCAAAAATGATGCCTTGCGGAATTTTGAACAAAAAGGATGCCATTTCTGAATTTCTGGCAACAGTGATCCTGACTTTTGTCGCCATTTTTAACCTAGTAAACTCAAGAACTGGACTTCCCTCATAACATAAAAGATTTAGAGCTCTGAATCAGCTTTCCAAATCTTCAAACGGTTTGTCATTCGGAGCTCAAAGCAGAGAGTTATGGCCTTGTTTCCAGAGGTGCGTAGAACTGCCTGGCAGCAATGCAATTCTGCCTTGATCTTCATTTTCGACCAACCAGACTTGAGAATTGGGACTTCATCAAAACATAAAGTTTTTAAAGCACTGAATCAGCTCTCCAAATCTTCAAACAGATCATCATTCGGAGTTCGGGGTACAAAGTTATAGCAGTTTTACCAAAATAGGTCAGCGCTGAGCAAGAGGAGCATGTTGCACATTGCACTAAGTTAGAGTGCTCGAAAATCAGGCAGATTGCACTCGGAAATGGCTCAATTTCAGCCACTTGCACATTGGTTTCCTCAATGCCATCTTCCTTCTTTATGAAGTGGTTGGAGGTGTTCCTTGGAGGAGAGAGAGAGCTTTGTTGAAGGAGATAAGGCAAGGAAGGCCACACATATCATTATCCTTGAATTTTTGCAAGATAGAGGAGAGAGAAGAGAGCAAAGAGGAGGAGTTCTTGAAGCTTCAAGGAGGAAGCTCGAAAATGGAGGGGAAAGCCTTGCTTCTTCCTTCATCTAGGGCCACCATGGGTAACTAAACCTCCTCTAGGGAGGTGATGAAGCTCCATTTTGTAAGCTTTGCTTTGTTTTGATTTATATTTGGGGGTTAATATATGTATGTAATCCTTTCATGAACTAGAGCTCTTCATTTGATGTAATGAATTTCAATACCTATACATAATCATCTTGAGTTAAATATCTTGTCTTAGATGGTTTTTCTCCTATGATTATATTACTACATTTTCATAGTGACAATGGAATGGAGTTTATGGAAGTGTTGTTAATGGCATGATATTTAGGAGATTTGATAATCTATTGCTTAGGATCTTCCTTTGATAGATTATTCTTGGATTCTATGTCATGTGCTTCTACTATGTGATTAAGGGCTTGATAACTCTATGCTTAGTGAGTATGTCTAAGGTTACAACCTAGTTTAGGTAACCAAAACATGCAATGCTTTGATAGGTTATTCTTACCTATTGATTTCATAAATTTCTTGAAGGGAATGTAATAATTTGTGTTGTTGCATCCTATGGTTATACATATATGTTATTCCCCTAAGTAAATCATATCCTAGCATGCTTATTGATGGTTGTGGAGTCTCTTCCCTAGTCTCTTCTCTATTGTTCTATTTCATCCTAAATTCCTTACAAATTAGTGTTTTATGCACTTTGAATTCCTAATTTAAGTGACAACAAACAAAACCTTTATGAACACCCCCTCATCATTTTAGAAAGATTCTAGACACTAAGGTTGCCGTAAGACTAGCGCAGTCCCAGTGGTTCGACTTACCCGACCAATAGCCCTATTTTACAATGATTCGTGCTATTGTGAAGGTTGATGTATAGTTGATCAACCGATCAATTTTTGGCGCCGTTGCCGGGGACTGCAAACGGTTTAGCAACCAAAGTTTAGGGTTAATTTTAGTTTGATTGTGAATATTGTGTCTTGTGAATATTCCTTGTGTGTTTTGACTATCTTTGTGTTTTAAGTGTTGTAAGATTCTAGGGACTCGAAGCTCGCCGTGGGAATGCTAGCAAATTGTAAGTTTAGAGGACCCCAGGTAAGTCTCGTGACTTCTAGTTTCGAGTTGTGAATATTGTGCATGTGTAAAATTTAGTTTTAGTTTAGTTGTGAAGCCCTTGTTGAGGCTCTTATCCTGTTTAAATTTCGTGTTCAAGCATCGGTCAATGTCGTGGCCAATTTAATTTTTGTCTTGATAATTGAGGAGAAAGGGAATATCATATATGGAGGTTATGGTGATGAAGTGTTGTATTGATTGCTTTGTGTGTTGTTGAATTATTCCTAGATGGAGGATAATTATCTCCCAACTCAATTCTACACACCACATGCGTTTTGTGCTTTTTGCTCTAGTAATTCACATCATACAAGAGATTGTCTTCCAACGAGACAATTCTCGGATTTTTATCTAGAGCAACCAAATGAAAATTTCTTAGAACCGGGTAGTAATCCATACTTCAATGGTTACAACTCGGGTTGGGGAGACCAACAAAACTTCTTATGGCATGACATAGGAAATTCAACCCCACAATCTCATATGCAACCTTTTCAACCCAATGATCATTCTTTCCCACCCTCTTCTCCTTTTCCACCGTCTCCATTGGATGAGCTAATTGTTGCTAACAAACAAATGATGAAGTCTATGCACACGCAAATGATGGACTCCAACAATCAACTATTGGCTTCCCTTGCTAGCATGCAATCCACAGTAGAGTCTATCAATCAAGTGGTACCATATCACCAGTCCCAAGTTAGTGCAATGATAGATGACCAAATATCTCAAATTCAACAAAGGATTAATGCTAAAAATCATGAAGAGGAGGAAACATTTTCATTTGAATTTATGGCCAATCCAAAATAAAATTCTATGAATGATGAGATTACTCTTAGTAACTTTCATCATGAGAATGATCAAGTGGTTATTACATGTGAAAATGATGAAATGGTGGTTGAAGATCAAATTGTTGCCCCACATCAAAATGAAGCAATTGTGGCTCAAAATGGGAAAAATAATGATGTAGAGATTGTCTACCCTACTCCAAAACAGCCCCTACATAATCCCTTGCTTGATGCACCTCCTTTAATGGAGGATCCTCTAAAAACATGCTTAGCTCATTTTAATTATGAGGATTTTGATGTTGCCAATTCTGTTTGCGAGGTCAATTCTTTGCTTGATATTCCTCCTATTCATTCTCTTCCTTTGTCAACACCAAACGTATCTCTTTCTTGGGAGCTTGCATCTCATCCCATTCCCTCACTTGAGTTATCTCAAACTGTTGAGCCCGAACCACCGGATAAGTGTGGGGAGGATGTTGAAATTCTGAAGGATAACTTGTTGAGCATTCCCGTGCTCAATATGACCCTTCATAAGTGTTGCTTGGTGCACCCTCACCTAATCCATCTTCCTATAATCCAAATCATCCCCATAGTCCAAAGTTCTTCATTGAGAAAGAAGAGTGGGTTGAGGTCTTTCCGTTACCTCTTTTCCACTTTTGTCTTCAAAGTCTTCCTCCTCCACTTTAAAAAGAATTATCCTATTTGGGGACCTATGACTCTCTAGAGAGACATGGTATAGGGTAAGGAGGACTAACCTGATCTCGGTGCGTCTAGCTATCGACGTTAAATTTAGCACCCATGGGGAGCAATTCTTTCGACTTCAATGCCTCCCTAATGTTCAATTGCCTGAGCCATGAAATTTTATGGGAAATGGTAGAAATGCCAAAATTTAACTTTCTCTGGAACTATCTTAAGTTGTGTTCCACATTTTTAGACTGGCTTCTTAGACCTTCTCCACTCTTGTTTTCATTCCCGGAAGTTTCCGGCTCTATCAGGCAAGTTTCTCGGACTTCCGACATGGCACTCACATGCATAGCCTCTCATCTTCCATGCATTGTTGAAATGTTCTTAAACTCATCCATGCATTGTGTGAAGTGCAAAGTTTGAAATTTTTTCCAATTTGATCAATGCATTAGCAAGATGTTGCAAAGTTTGACAAATTATCCATCCATGCATTGGATTGGAATAATGTGCCAAGTTTCAAATTTTCCATGCATGGCTTGAATTTAGGACTAACATGCAAATTTTCAAAAATTCTCTATGCTTGAAATATTCATTTTTGAGAATTCCATCCATTTTGCATCATGTTGCAATGTTTTAAGCTTCAAATTTTCTTTTTTGAAAAATTCCATCCATTTTGCATCATGTTGCAATGTATCAAGCTTGGAAAGTTTTCCATTGGCATATATATATATATATATATAAAAAAAAAAAAAGGGGGGGGGGGGAATTTCATTCATTGAAAATTTTTCTTCCATTTTCATGCGTAGGAATTTCATTGCAGCCATGAGCTCATATTTTTTTTCATGCATGCATGCAGCCATGATAGTTTATTTTTCATTCCATTATCATGCATGCATCAGAATGACAACATTTAAAAAAAAAAAAAAAATTTACGTTCATGTCAACTTATTATTTTTATTATTGTTAATAATAATAATAATAACGCAAAATTTTTAAGTTTTCTTGCATGCATTGCATTCATGCATCATGATACCTGCATTCAGCTCTCAGTGCATGCATTGCCTTCATGCCTGCATGCAAATTCCATGTAGCAATTCTTGCATGCCTTAACACCCTGCATGCATCGGCCTCAATGTTACATGGCATGCCACTGTCGTCATTTGCTCACTGGCATGCTCACTGTCCCTCCATGGTTCAATGGTTTCAAGAATCAGCTTCATCCTCATGCCCAAGCCCCGATTACTCAAGCTCACCCTCTGCTCTCATTTCAGTCCCAACAGCCGAGCCCACTGCCTTATTTTCGAGCACTCTCACTCCCTCTTCCGAGTGCTCGAACTCCCCATACAAACCACCCGAGCCTACTGTCTCCATGTCGAGCACTCGACCTCCCCCTTGCGAGTGCTCGAAGCACCTCAACCCAACACCTCCACTTCGAAGCAAACCCACTGCCTTCAATTCGAGTGCTCGTCGGCTCATTTTGAGCACTCGAATCTGCTTCCTCACTCCTCATAAACCCATCAACCATCTCATCAACCACTCCATGCACCAACCCTCCATCACCTCGCACACACAGAACCATGCACCCATGCATGCCTCAACTCAAACCTCAACTCCTATCTCTCTCCTCAACTCAACTCAACCATCCCTCATCTCAACTCAACCATCCACCACCCAACCATCTTCACCATTCACTGAACCACCAACCTTACCACATTTCTTCCTCCTCTCAACCAACACAACCCATCCCCAAGACATGCATGCATGCATGCAAGCTCCATGCATGCATGCCACTTCAGCATCAAACCCCACCATGAAACCAGCCACCAACAAACCTCTCTCTCTCGGCAACTTCGAGCTCCATCAACCATCTCTCTCACAACCAAACCCAACCTCACCACCAAACTCCTCTCTCTCCAACAGCATCACCACCATGCTCACAACAACCCCCTCTCGGCATCTCTGCACACCAACTTCCAAACCCACCACCTCATGCATGCCTCCATGCCCAGCCACCTCACCACCATCATCAAACCATGCAACCCTCATGCATCCACACTCCATGCTTGCCCCCAACAACCAACCAGCCCCCACTTCACACACCACCACCTCTCATGCCACAGCAAACCTCACTGCCAAGACTTCGAGCACTCGAAGTCCCATTTCGAGTGCTCGAAGTGTAGAGCACCATGCCCCATCCTCAGCTGAGGCCACTGCCCCAATTTCGAGCACTCGAAGACACCCTTCGAGTGCTCGAACCAAGCTTCTCTCTCTCTTTTAAAACCACACAACCTCTCTCTCTCGACCCAAGCTCCCTCCTCTCCTTTTAACCCCCAGCCCTCCTCTATTTCACCACACCATCTCACACAAACCTCACCTCTCTCTTTCTCTAAACCCTCACCACCTCCATCAACCATCACCACATTTCCTCTCTCATCCATACTCTCCCCACAACCACCACCCCATCATCTCCCCTCCCTCTTCCTACCATTCTTCTTACTCTAGGATAGAGTGCAATTCAGGTCAGTCTCTTCTACCTTTGTTTTTCCTGCCTTTGTTCATTCATGATGATTTTACAAGGAGGATGGGCTTGCAATGTTGGTGTTTTGTTGTGTTGATGGTTTGTTGATACTAGCTCTATGCTAGAGCTTCGTTGCTTGTAAAAAATTTTGGGTTTGCTTCATCCACCCCACTCATTTTCACCCTCTCCTTTTTGTGGTGCACGCCAGGTGTTTGCTGAAATTCCTCACCCAAGTCCACCTCTCTAAATGTCTCGTGCCGGTCCTTCTCGCCCTCCTAGACCCTCTTCGGGTGCCCGTGCTGTCAATCGTGAGCGACCACGTGATCCTTGGGATCGCAAACAACTCAACGACAAACTCTCATTTCCGCTCACGGATGCCTTTGACATTCTACCCACTACTTCGTAGGCTGTCGCCGAATTGACTAACCGGCGTCTGCAGCACATTTGTGCACCCCTTGCTAGGGTTGCCTACCCCCGTGTAGTGCGCCTCTTCTACCAGAATCTCCAATGCCCTGAAGAGCCACCCATTTCTCTCACTACATCCATTGATGGCACCACCTATGCTTTCACTATGACTGACATCATTCAGGTTTCTGGTTACCCCATTGAGTGCCCCGATGACATTGTCAATCGTGAAAATCTCCCTTTATATGAGGAGCCGGATACATTAACTGTGGAGCAGATTGCCGCTGCCCTTTGCCCTGTTGACGATCCTACCAGGCCCCGGTCTTTTATCCGCAAAACCAATCTTCCGGAACGCCTGTGGTTCATTGACACTGTCTTCAAGCACAATGTCTGCCCTTTGGTGCATAGCACCGAGCGTCGGGGCCTCCTTTTGCAAGCCTTATATGCCATGGACCAAGGCCAATGGTTCTCCATCCCAGAGCTCATTTGGACCACATTTATGAAGTTTTGGCATGATGCTCATAATGCACGGGTTCCGCGAGTTGAAAATCGGAAATTGCCTTTGTCGTTTTTCATCACTCAGCTCCTTCAGCACAAGGGTTTCATTGGTCCTCCCCATGAACCAAAAGGCGACAAGATTAAAATTTTTACCCAGCGCCGGTGGATCAATGTTCTTAGCCATTCTAGTACCCCTCAGCCTGCTGCCCCCCTGTTCATCCACGCTCCACCTCTTCCTCCTTCTGCGGATGCTTCCACCGCCGCAGCCGCTGCAAGGATAGAGCCTTCGGTCGACTCTCACTAGGACCAGGCTTTCATCCGGACTAGCTTTGCTGGTATTCACGAGCGACTAGATCGTTTTGAGAATTCTTTGTCCGTGTACACTCGGACTCTGTGTGAGACTTCTTCACGTGCTGAAGAAGATCGTCGTCTTGCTGCTGAAGACCGCCGTGTCGCCACTGAGGAACGTCGTTTGGCCTCCGCTGAACGGCGTAAGACTCAATCTCTCCTCCATTCCATCCTCGCCCGTTTACCCTCTGGACCGTAGCTTGTTGCGAGTGTTGGACCTTTTTTTTTTGTTTCATATGTACCTATTTCTCTTGTATCTTTTGTTTTCCTTTTGAACTGTAAGAATTTGCTATGTATAGGTTGCTCTAGTAGACATGATCCCTGTACAGCTCTTTTTGTAATCATGTAAACTCTTTTTGCAATGCAAATTCTTTCTGTTCTGTTACCTTTCGGTACATTCTTTTTCTGTATTTATGCTTGTGCTATTAATGCTGTTTGTGGTTGTTTCTTTTTGTTCTTCATGATGCTCTCCAGGTTGCGCAGTACAATTCAAGTTTGGGGGTTTTTGTCTCAAGATGCCGTTTCTTCCCCCTGGGTATTGTTGTTCCTTTTTATACTAGTTGTCATTTTTGTCTCTAACTTACATCCATGTCCCACATTGAGGACACTGTGTAGTTTAAGTTTGGGGGTGCATCAAAGCATTCTTGGCATAGTTTCGGTATCATATTTTTGTAAAGCAATGATAGTGTAACTTGGAACTTGTCGGAGACAAAGCATATGTTTAATACCTTGTGTATAGAAGCAATTGAGAAATTTTTGAAAATAAAGAAATTCAAATTTGAAGTGATCATGCAAATACAATGTAGTCTGTATAAATGCCTCAATTAGATTCTTGCTGGATTTACATTCTTATAAGCTTCACAATGCACAGATGCACATTGGAAACTTAACTGTGAGGCATGCAACTTGATTGACCTTGACCTTGGCCTAGTTAATCTAATTTGATGAACCTGATAGATGAATACCTTTGGCATGTTTCTAAAAAAAAAAAAAAAAAAAATGACTAGTTGACGTTCGTAGCCTTTCCAACTCGAGCTATTAAGCCCTAGGAGTGTCTCTACACTTAGCACCCTAAAGCCGTCTGGTTTGGGAGTTGTTGGCCTAACGCTTGCTACAAGGGTTGGTTAGAAAGCTTAAGGGACTTAAACATTGCACGGTCATTCAAAAAAAAATTGTAATAAACATGGTTAGCTAGAGTTTGTAGCCTTTCCAACTTGAGCTATTAAGCCCTTTGGAGTGTCTCTACACTTAACACCTTAAAGCCGTCTGGTTTAGGAGCTGTTGGCCTAACGCTTGCTACATAGGTTGGTTAGAAAGCTTAAGGGACTTTAGCATTGTACAACCATTCTATGTTTCGCTTATGAGTTGCAATAAATTGTTAACAGACAACAAAAGTTGTCTTGAAAATAAAATCATGCCTTAGGGACTTCATGTAAAGGGGAATTCATTGATTTGAAAACTTGTGCCTTGGAATTGGAAAAGAAAGTAAAAGCCGCATCTTGAGGATTCAATTCACTTTCACGGGAGTTTGAGTTATTTCCATTTAAGAGATGACAATTGAATTATTTATATGGACTATGATGTTGATGCATGCATGTTGAAATGGTTTTTCCCATTTTTTTTGTATCAATGCTTCATATATGCAAGGTAGTCTTCCCAATGATCCCGTCTCCAGCTCTTTATCTGTTTCAAGTTGTATTTGAGCTATGTTTATGTTTATCTTTGCCATGGTGAATATTTTGTAATAGCATTCCCATGTTTTCATTCCATTGAGTTTTGCATTTTGGTTTTGCTAAGGGACTAGCAAAATGTAAGTTTGGGGGTGTGATAAGCGCTGAATTCTGTATATTCAAGCGCCCTAAATTACATTAAAAAAGTCCATTAATTGATTATTTTATGTAGATTAACTCCATTTGCATGTTTTTATGCATTTTTAGGTTAAAGTGCAAAAAGGAAGCAAAAATGATGCCTTGTGGAATTTTGAACAAAAAGGATGCCATTTCTGAATTTCTGGCAGCAGTAATCCTGACTTTTGTCGCCATTTTCGACCTAGCAAACTCAAGAACTGGACTTCCCTCATAACATGAAATATTTAGAACTCTGAATCAGATTTCCAAATCTTCAAACGGTTTGTCATTCAGAGCTCAGAGCAGAGAGTTATGGCCTTGTTTCCAGAGGTGCGCAGAACTGCCTGGCAGCAATGCAATTCTGCCTTGATCTTCATTTTCGACCAACCAGACTTGAGAATTGGGTCTTCATCAAAACATGAAGTTTTTAAAGCACTGAACCAGCTCTCCAAATCTTCAAACAGATCATCATTCAGAGTTCGGGGCACAAAGTTATAGCAGTTTTACCAAAATAGGTCAGCGCTGAGCAAGAGGAGCATGTTGCACATTGCACTAAGTTAGAGTGCTCGAGATCACTTTTCGAGTGCTCGAAAATCAGGCAGATTGCACTCGGAAATGGCTTAATTTCAGCCACTTGCACATTGGTTTCCTCAATGCCATCTTCCTTCTTTATGAAGTGGTTGGAGGTGTTCCTTGGAGGAGAGAGAGAGCTTTGTTGAAGGAGATAAGGCAAGGAAGGCCACACATATCATTATCCTTGAATTTTTGCAAGATAGAGGAGAGAGAAGAGAGCAAAGAGGAGGAGTTCTTGAAGCTTCAAGGAGGAAGCTCGAAAATGGAGGGGAAAGCCTTGTTTCTTCCTTCATCTAGGGCCACCATGGGTAACTAAACCTCCTCTAGGGAGGTGATAAAGCTCCATTTTGTAAGCTTTGCTTTGTTTTGATTTATATTTGGGGGTTAATATATGTATGTAATCCTTCCATGAACTAGAGCTCTTCATTTGATGTAATGAATTTCAATACCTATACATAATCATCTTGAGTTAAATATCTTGTCTTAGATGGTTTTTCTCCTATGATTATATTGCTACATTTTCATAGTGACAATGGAATGGAGTTTATGGAAGTGTTGTTAATGGCATGATATTTAGGAGATTTGATAATCTATTGCTTAGGATCTTCCTTTGATAGATTATTCTTGGATTCTATGTCATGTGCTTCTACTATGTGATTAAGGGCTTGATAACTCTATGCTTAGTGAGTATGTCTAAGGTTACAACCTAATTTAGGTAACCAAAACATGCAATGCTTTGATAGGTTATTCTTACCTATTAATTTCATAAATTTCTTGAAGGGAATGTAATAATTTGTGTTGTTGCATCCTATGGTTATACATATATGTTATTCCCCTAAGTAAATCATATCCTAGCATGCTTATTGATGGTTGTGGAGTCTCTTCCCTAGGCTCTTCTCTATTGTTCTATTTCATCCTAAATTCCTTGCAAATTAGTGTTTTATGCACTTTGAATTCCTAATTTAAGTGACAACAAACAAAACCTTTATGAACACCCCCTCATCATTCTAGAAAGATTCTAGACACTAAGGTTGCCGTAAGACTAGCGCAGTCCCAGTGGTTCGACTTACCCGACCAATAGCCCTATTGTACAATGATTCGTGTTATTGCGAAGGTTGATGTATAGTTGATCAACCGATCAGCCAAGTTAGACAGTTTACATTCCGTTTGTAGAAAGGATAAGGGTTAAGCCCTTGGTATTTGCTTAGGCAAACAGAGGTTGCTTTTAAGCTATATTTAAAGGATCTATTTTGAGGTTGGATGATTACTTACGAAACTATAAAAGGAAATTGTGAAACCATCTGGTAAGGTTGATTTCAGAGGAGACTTTCTTTTCTAGAAAGAATGATGTCTTAAGTAGGATTGTATTTTGTTTTATTTTGTATGTCATACGTGTTTTATTTTCGTTAATTGTTTAGGATTTGGTATTTGGTTTAGTTGGGAACACAAGTGTGTGATCAGCCAACTACTGTTTTTAATAATATGGAATAATAACGTTATTTACGCTAGGATTGTGAGCATGAGGTCATAGGATTAGGTAGATACACATAAGTCTAGCTAATCTATTAGACCTGGACATGCATCATTATGGTACGCTATTTGGGATGGGATAGTTAAATCATCAATACAAGTTAAATAATCTAGGACGATTAGTTTGATATACTTTATGCTAGGTATGAATTTGTATCTGTTTACAACGCTATGATAATGGTGTTGGAAACGGGGACATTAAAAACATAAACTTTGGATGAGGTTTGGAATAGATTCCGCTAATAATTTTTTGCGAATCTCTAGACGGGCGCGTTTCTCTTCGCAAGGAGATGAACGTGGTATATTTACTTTCTCAAATCCATTTCCGGGGGAATGAGAAATTAGCTCCAAAGTGTGGTGTTTTAATAAACCTAAATGGGTATGCAAAATGTGGGAAGTGTTTGACCCACATAGAAAAAATGTTGAAACTAATTGAAATTTAAATAAGCCAAATTTGGGCTTGGGCTTGGGCTTGGGCTTGGGCTTAGGCCTAATTGTAAAGTCCAATTATTCTTTTTACTAAATGGAATCTTGGATTGGGCATTTAATTTTGGGCTGGGCTTATTTAAATGGGTGGTTAGTTTTTGAATTTAAATAAAAAGTTAGTTTCTTTTTTCTTTTTTTTCTTTTTTTTTTTTTTCCAAAGGATTGTATCTATTTCTAAAGGGTTGCATCTGTTTTTCAAAGAGTTGCATCTGTTTCTAAAGGGTTGTACTCAAAACCAACAGACATAACTATTCATGTGAACCATCGCAACCTATTGGAGTAGATATGTCTATTGGTAAACAGACACCATATGAACCATTACAACTTATTGGAGTGAATGTGTCTATTGGTGAACAGACACCATGTGAACCATTGCAACCAATTGGAGTGGATGTGTCCAGTGTGAAGAGACACATATAAATGGTTATGTCCAATGATAAAGAGACACACCCAATCCGAAAAGGCACATTAATTAAAAATTACTTTTTAGTTTTTTCTAAAGGGTTGCACCCAATCCGAAAAGGCACCTTGTTGCCTATAAATACCATCCTTTAGATCATTTGCAAATTATTCATTTTTCAATTTCTTTTATCTCCCTCTCTATACTTGAACCTAACCCAAGTGGGTTTAAACCATACGTTAAGTGGTCCGAACCACTTAGACCCTAATCCAATTTCATCGAGCCATATTAAAATTGGTCTGAACCATTTGGTTCGGATTGCATCCAGTTCAGCATTTATATAGTATAGATGCATTTTTGAGTCAGAGAGAGTATTACACGGAGGAGGTTCGCCGTATCCACGAGTTTGTAGTGCTACTACTGGTGGATGTAGACCGTTGTATCCTGGGAGATAGACGACACTGAGTCCGTTAACACCATAGCGGGGCGAACCTGTCTTAAGGACATAGTATCCAATACTAGCCTCGGTCCAGGTTCATTCCTTGTATATTATTATTATTTTATTGCTTTATTTTGCATATTTAATTAAATATAGAGTTGCATATTTAATTAATGATTTCTTAGCATACTGTTAATTATCTCATAACATATTAGTATAAGGTTTGTTATATCTTAAATGTCACACAAAGTATATATTTTTCAACAATCTTAAGACAGATTCATTCATTGCGTAGATTTTATTATAATCTTCTATTTTAGATATAAACAAGTAAAGATTGTACTAATAATTAAGATATAATAAAATAATGTTATATACATTATTATATGATAATATGCTAAATATTGTTGTGTTCAATATTATATGAAATTGAAGCATGTTATATAAGTAGAATATTGAATTATTTATATACTTCAATATTGGTTGAATTATTTTAATTTTATAATATGATGTAGTATATTATATTATCTTAAATTTGTATCAGCTAGAGGTGGAAAAAGGTACTTCGTTAGTTTTATCAATGATTGCACAAGATACTGTTATATATATTTGCTATGAAGTAAATATAAAACCTTAGAAATGTTTTAAACATTACAAAAATGGGGTTGAGAATCAACTTAGCAAAAAGATCAAAACACTTGTGCTAATATTTGTTCAGAACATGATATCATGATGAATGCTATATTGATAAATTCTGGTTTAACTCAGCATTTGTGGGGGGAAGTTTTGCTTTCCGCAAATTATGTTCTCAATAAAATACCTTAAACTAATGTGACACCATATGAATTATGGAAAAGTCGAAAACCTTCCTATAAATTCTTAGAAGTGTTGGGGTGTCTAGCTAAGGTTACAGTTACTACTCCTAAGAAAGTTAAAGTATGACCTAAAATGTGGCAACCTTGTGGGTGGGTGTGCTGTGGGCAAGTGCAAGAGGCACCGACAGGCTACCACACTGGGCGAACTACAGGTGTACAGTCCCACATCACTTAGGGAAGAAAAATGTGAAGTGTTTTTATGTGATAGTGCTATCTCCAATTGGTATGAGGCCTTCTGGGATAAAGTCCAAGAATAAAATCATGAGGGCTAGGACCCAAAGAGAATAATATCATACCATGTTATGGAGTGAATAGTTACATAAAACATTTAATAGGTTATGCTCATAACAGTATTGCATATCATTTTTTTGTGCATACAATGAAAATAAGGATGAGCTTAGACGTAGCAAAAAGGCTAGAACGTCTAAATCTTTTGGTCCTAGTTTTCTAGCATGTTTATTGAAGAATAAGCCACAAATCTTTTTTCTTAAATTAATTATGTGATGTAATTAATTATGTGATATAATATGAAACTATATTATTATGCAAGTTCAATATTATTTTTATAAATGTTTACTTTTATTTGATACTATAATATTGAATTATGTAGTTGAATTACTTAATGTGCATTGTAATTCAAATTTACAACATAATTTATTTAATATGTGATATTATTGAATTTGTATGAATTCATGACGAGTTTATGTATGTAATACAACAAATAAAAATTGACTAGTCCAACTATGTCAATTCTCCTGATAGTAAAAGGAAAAAGATCTATACTAGTGTTTAAGACACGTATAGCTTTAAATGGGCTGAATAAGAGAAGATTTTCCAATAAATCGAAAGAGTTTAATGGAAAATATTATGAATACACTAAGCAAGTACACCGAGACAAGCTAAATCAAGCTAGTTAGCTCTAATGTACAATTTAGCTAAAATGTTATTGAGTTACAAACTAGTTAGCTTAGCTATAAGCTAAAATGATTAATAAGGTGCACAGAACCTAAGAGGAAGATGAAATACTGTTAGTTGGTTCTAGCTCTCAACTTGATAATAAAAAACATGAGGGGTGATAAGTAGCCATTTTAGCTATAAGCTATTTGAGCTATACATCATATCTGCTCATGTAGGAGGGAATAATACTTCTTGTAAAGTAGTAGTTTTTGAAGAATATTCTTCAAAACAAATTACTCAACTAGCAAGGTGGACTACTTAGATAAGTGCGTACTAAAGTTATGAACTACTAGAATTGATAGCTAAACAAACTGAACTTCAAACTAGCAGTAATAGCTAAAAAGTGCGTACTCATCATAACCTAGTAGTGAGATATGAGAAGAGTGTACTTAATCTAAGCTAGTAATGATAGCTAAGAACTCACTTTTAACTAGTAATGATAATAATAGCAAAGAAGTGAGTGCTCACTCTGTGGTGATTGTATCCAAAGCTTAAATAATAAGATAATTATTTGCTTAAATGATTGAGTTATGTGATGTATGACACATGAAAGGTTATGACATGTTAATATGACTGACTTAACAAGAACCTAAATAAGAATAACTCAATTCATAAATACAAGAGATGTAGAAGCAAATATTAATTAAAGCCCATTGTAATTAATATCTCTAGCATTAATTCACAGTAACGTCAGTGACATATTATAAGAACAAGCTAGAGATAAAGTAAATGCATATACACTAGAGACTGTTAGATATGCTTGTTGAGAAGCGAATATAGAACCTTGGAAAGGTAGTTGAGGTGAAATATTTAATATATAGTATTTCAAGAGTTGAAAAATCATAAGAAATATATCATATATAAAATTTCAAGATTATCCCAAAGTTGTGGGGGAATATTGTCCATAGATGAAATTTGCAATGAGTTACCTCACCAGATAAGAAATACTTATAAATGTACTGTTCTTAATCCTAAGAGATTTTAGATAGAACCAAAAATCATTTATAGTATTATAACAATAGTGCATGCTGTTTCTTATAAGGAAAATATTATGGAACAACTAGAAGAGTTCTTTTTCCAGCGGAAGAGTTGAGTTATTTGTTCTAGTAGAAGAGTAAAGTGAGCAAGCTTATAAGTCCTTGAGTGGATTAAAGTTGGTGCCAAGACAATGACATAAATGTGATGTATAAGTCATTGTATGATTTAAAAAAATTAATGATATACTAATTAGTATATTTGATATGAAAGATTTAACATATGATATCATAGTATATTCTCAATAGAGTGAGATTGAGATAATACTAGTTATGATAACCAAAGCCTAGCTAACTTTTGTAGATGTAAATCTCAAATATAAATACTAGCCAAAGTATATCATTGGTTAAGATTGTAAGGCATTTTAATAACTGTGTTTAATTGCACATTTTCAATCCAGGATCGGATCACTGAAAAACAATAAATTGGGTAGTTGAGATACACCTTAAATCCAATATTGCATAGATCAAGGTATCTAACTAAATTAGAGATGTAACAGTGATGCAATCTGGATATGGGATATTAAAGACTTCAAATCCAAGAGTGGATATGTCTTTTGTATTAAAGGTGTAGTTGTATGTTCTTAATATAACTCGAAGTTAGAAACTTTGAATAAATCAAATAAGAAAGTCAATAGACTTCACCTAGAGAACATTTCAAAGTAAGTCTACACTTGTGCCACTAAAGAAAATGATATTGCTAACAATAAGCAATTTTAGGGCACAAAGTATGCAGTTGTTCTCACCTGAAGAAATCTCTACAGAGTGTAATATTTCTAAATACAACCTTGTGGCCACATATAAAATTGAAGGTTGTACTAGAGAGCAATTGTATAGATCGAGTCACCTTAATGGAAACCCAACCTAGTTGACTGGAGATCCCAAGATCTAGGTTTAAAGGGACAACAGAAATTCTGAGTGACTCACCAAAAGCACTGGGAAGATATAAATCTTCTGCCCATTTCTATGATGAGACAGTGCTACCTACAGTGAAGATTAGGATAAGCTACACTTTTAATGACTCTTATACCTTGAAAATTCAAGTGGGGTATGGTAGGATACTCTTAATAAGAAGTCACCTATATGAGTGTGAAGTGGGGTCGCTTCTATGAGAACTATAAAGGCTAAGTTTTCTGGAGCACTCATTGAATACCAGGAGTTGTTCAAGGCCAAAATGAACACAATAATGAGAACCAACTTTGTGAGGAAAGGTACTGTGTGTTTGTTATTGTCTTGGTTTACACAAATGGTTGAACAGTTCAAGACATCGCGTTCACTGGTTAGCCAGTAAATCCGATAGCAATACACTAGGGAAGTTTCAAAGCCAAAAGCTACCTATCCTGATGCAGTAACTTTCCGACTATACTCTCTCTAATGTCTGCACGATCATCTTTTGCATTTTACGCAAATTTTCATTCATGTGGGGGATTGTTGGAAACGGGGGCATTAAAAACATAAACTTTGGATGAGGTTTGGAATAGATTCCACTAATAATTTTTTGCGGATCTCTAGACGAGCGCGTTTCTCTCCATAATGAGATAAACGTGGTATATTTACTTTCTCAAATCCGTTTCCGGGTGAATAAGAAATTAGCTCCAAAGTGTGGTGTTTTGATAAGCCTAAATGGATATGCAAAATGTGAGAAGTGTTTGTCCCACATGGAAAAAATATTAAAACTAATTGAAATTTAAATAAGCCAAATTTGGGCTTGGGCTTGGGCCTAATTGTAAAGTCCAATTATTCTTTTTACTAAATTGAATCTTGGATTGGGCCTTTAATTTGGGGCTGGGCTTATTTAAATAGGTGATTAGTTTTTGAATTTAAATTAAAAGTTAATTTTTTTTTCCCCAAAGGATTGCATCTATTTCTAAAAGGTTGCATCTATTTTTCAAAGAGTTGTATCTTTTTCTAAAGGGTTGCAACTCAAAACCAACAGACATAACTATTCATGTGAACCATCGCAACCTATTGGAGTAGATGTGTCTATTGGTGAACAGACACCATGTGAACCATTGCAACCTATTGGAGTGGATGTGTCTATTGGTGAACAGACACCATGTGAACCATTGCAACCAATTAGAGTGGATGTGTCCAGTGTGAAGAGACACATATAAATGGTTGTGTCCAATGATGAAGAGACACACCCAATCCGAAAAGGCACATTAATTAAAAACTACTTTTTAGTTTTTTCTAAAGGGTTGTACCCAATCCGAAAAGGCACCTTGTTGCCTATAAATACCCTCCTTTAGATCATTTGAAAATCATTCATTTTTCAATTTATTTTATCTCCCTCTCTATACTTAAACCCAACCCAAGTGGGTTCAAACCATAGGTTAAGTGATTCGAACCACTTAGACCCTAATCTAATTTCATCGAGCCATATTAAGATTAGTCCGAACCATTTGGTTCGGATTGCACCCAATTCAGCATTTATATAGTATAGATGTATTTTTGAGTTAGAGAGAGTATTACACGGAGGAGGTTCGCCGTATCCACGAGTTTATAGTGCAATTATTGGTGGATGTAGACCGTTGTATACTGGGAGATAGACGCCACTGAGTCCGTTAGCACCATAACGGGGCAAATATGTCTTACGGACATAGTATCCAATACTAGCCTCGGTCCAAGTTCATTCCTTGTATATTATTATTATTTTATTGCTTTATTTTGCATATTTAATTAAATATAGAGTTGCATATTTAATTAATAATTTCTTAGCATATTGTTAATTATCTCATGACATATTAGTATAAGGTTTGTAATATCTTAAATGTCATACAAAGTATATATTTTCCAACAAATGGTGGTTGTTAATTATTAGGTATTCGTGAGGTTGTGGTAAATAAAGTCCACGGTAACACCACGATGGTTTATCAGAGGTGTCGGAGTTACAGAACATCTTCTTGAAAATTCCAGAAGTTGTCACCAAGACGGAAGGAGGATTTCGTGCTGGTTTAGGTACTTATTGGAATGACGCCGAGAGAGGATAGTACACTGACTAAATTTTCATCAGTCTATTCTTAACCAAGACACTATTCACGAGTGTGTCATTTGGAGGAGTTGCCGGTGTTGCACTTAGAAGAGGAACTAAAGTCTTTACACTTTATAAAATATGGAAAAAAAAAATTTAAATTATATTTCGCGACAATTAGTTATAGATAAGAAATTTATGACTTGTTTGGAGGATGGAAAAGTTCTATATTCTTGTGAAGTTAGATAAGAAGTCTGATTGACACTTACTTGTATTAACGAAGCAGGTTATGTCAAGATAGGATGGGGAGACCGATCACCTATATAATAACGAAAAGGTGCATGGTGTGTGTGGAAAGGTTATAGCTAGTTGACTTTTGATAAATGGAATTGCCAATTGACTTTTCCATATCAGTAAGTTTATCACGGATCAGTGGTGCATGGATTCAGTGGCAGAGTTAGCTTTTGACGATGCTCTAAATTGAACAATGGGTGCAGACGAAAGCCGGTGGTACCCGACTAATGGTACTTTCTGTAGACAAATTGGAAAGAGGATGCAAGGATTGAGGTTCACAACACTTAGTTCTTTATTCATGCAGGTAGAAAGATGATGTTTCACGATATGGAGCAAATGTTTGTGAGACAGGCAGGAGGAGGGACAAAGTGATTTTGTCTCCAATTCGAATATTTATTAGATAATCAAGATGGACCATCAGAGATCACTAGATCCTTGCAGCCATTTCTTATACTGAAGTGGAAATTACAAAGCATTTTTCACGAATTTAGTTGAAAGATTGCTGACTTTACACAAGGGCCAGGATTCTAGTTGGAATATTGGTTAACTGATAAATTAAATCACCTTAATTTTTGTCCATTTTGAACTGGTAGGATATCAATTCATACGAATGGAACGGATCACGAGACGGCTTAGGTGGATAGAAGTGGTGATTCACACTTTGCATTAAGTTCTATCTAGTGGAAGGGAATATGGAAGGGGACGTTCTCAACAATCAATATGATATTTAAATCTTTCGGTTAGTTGTTAAGTTAACAGTTGAAGTTTTTTTAGCTTGTGTAATAATAACACTTATTATTACCAAGGAAATTAAAGAGGTCAACTTAGCATATCGAAGCTGACCCTGGAGGCGATATTTCCTAACTCAGATAGAGTTTAAGGTACTGGAGGAGGATTAGTAAGTTCTGTGAATGATCTCGGAGTGACTGAGATGTAAAATTTGTAAATTTTTCACGGTGCACTCAGATGGTTATGTGTTACATCGAGACATTTAATGTTAGTTTTGGTGAGCCGGTACGGATAGGGACATGTACATAACTGTCTATAAGAGTAACACCTAGTAGAAAGGTGGAAAATTGATAATCAGCTATCATTGGAGATTTTTTGCTACTTCCTATTTCAAATTAGAAGTAGGACTAATCAGGACTGAAAGGTCGGTAGAACTTATCAACATTGATTTGGAATTTTTATTCCCTATGGGATTAGAGTGATGGATTGAGTATGTTCGTTTATGAACATTAAGTCGAGTAATGTTCATTTTGGAGTTTCATGTCCGTTGAACTTTGCACTGATAATGGAGTACGTCATAGCATGTGGATATCCGTTATTGTGGATAAAAAGTGTTATTTTAAAGGAATTTTTTGACGATGTTAGAGCAGTAACTTTGCTTCATATCTCTAGATGGGGAATTTGGTATAGAAATTATATTTGATCATGGAGGATATGATCGGAGAGACATACTCTCCTTTGTAATGGATTGCGCAAGGTTTGGAGGCGGCAGTAGGATTTTGTACATAGTTGAACTCGTGCATAGAGTTTTTTGTCAGGAAACGGTTGTTTAGGATGTCTTCCTTATAGGAAGCAATGTACGTTTTGGAGGAAGGTCAGTTTTTACGTAGTAAATTGCCTTTTCACGGATTGTGTTTCTCAATTTAAGTAGTAGCCTATAATTTAGCATTACCAAAACGTTAGTGATGGGTGCATAGAAGTTTTGTGAATCTATGCTATAGAATTTGGAGGAATATGGATTTGTACCCTGGTATCAATATTAGGTAAGAATGAGTTGTTGTTAAATACAACCTACGTATAGTATATTTTTGTGTTTCTTAAATATAGGAACCATAAATTTTCTATGAGGAGTAGGGATTTAGTGGAGCCCATACACAGAAGCAGCGTCCACAGCGGAATGGAAATGAATTTCAAAGAAAAGAATTCAGAGTTTTATTAATTCCAAGGACGGAATTCCTTTTGTTAGGGGGGAAGAATGTAATACCCCTAGTTTTCAAAAGGATAGAATTGAAATTTAATTTTTTTATTTCTTGTGGCTATGTGCTTATGTGGCTAGGAGTTTATTTGAGTCTATTTGCTTAATTGTTTATTTAAATATGTTGCTTAATTGTGTGAAATTTCTTATAAATTATTTGTTTAAATATGTTATTTAATTGTGTGAAATTTCTTGTAAATTATTTGTTAGTTTTAAATGATAAATTGTTTTATTTTAATTTGATTTTTAATTTAAAAAGGAGTACGGAGATGGATAGTTGTAGTGGACCAAATAAATAGGTCACATGGACTACTTAGATAGACCTACATGGGTAAGGATTATGACCCATGGGTATTGGAGGTTATTATTTTTATTATTCTAATTAATAATGAATTAATAATGATAAGGAGGATTCAATTATATATATATATTTATGTACCTATATATATAATTATATTATATTTATAAATGGTTACATATTTATGTAAATACGTAATATTACATAATGGTATTAGTATTACTATATAGTAGTGTTATTTATTTATTTATTTTCTTTATAGCAGACTTATATACATATATTTATTTTATATTAGATTTTCTTTTCGTTTTCTTCTCCGTCTCCTCATATAATTGGAATTAGGCTTTTTTTTTATAAACCTATATATATATATAGTGTTGTCTGCCTTAAGGTTCATAAAACCCTATTCACGCCACCTTATAGAAGAGAGTGGTAGGAGAGAATTGAGAGAAAGAACAAAGAGGAGAGACGAGAAGAGAAACCAAGAGACAAAAGAAAGGGTTTAGGCCGGACCAAGGATGAAGATTGAGGGCTGTTCGAGGGCTAGAACCAGAGCAGATGAGTCCTTGACAGCAGTCACGATCGCCAGAAAAACTAGGTGGAAGAAGTTAAGGTTTCAATTCGAAACCTAGAGGCAAGTTTTATCTCTTACTCCTTCCCTTAGACTTGTATTTTGTGCATGCCTAGATAATCTCCAGGATTTAATCAGATTATAAAACTGGTCTTGATTGCATGCTAATTCTTAATTAAAACAGTTTTATGTGATGTTTGAAATTGTTTAATCTTGGATTGTGTTACATAAATGTGTGTTTTTAATTGATATAAGTGATTCATACTGTGTTATATACATGATGGGGTTGTGTTGAGACCTAGTTCAGACACCTAGGAACCTTAGCAATGGAGGACGGAGGGACTGAAATTCGCCGGAGATGCAGGAGATGGAGTTTAGGAGGAGTGGAGGCGGCTCTACCTTCAATGGAGGTGGCTCCATTGGAGTGGAGCCGACTCCACACTTTAAGGAGGCAGTTCCTTTGGGAGTGGAGCTGGCTCCACCTTTAATGGAGTCGGCTCCCCTTTTATGAATACACCAGTAGGTGTATCTTGACGATTTTTGGGTTTTCAGGGGCTCCAGTGTAGTCCTGAACTTGTAAGGATGGTTTTAAATGATTTAAATAAGCATAATAAAATCCCAGAATGATTAATCCATGCTATAAACTTGAACGTCATGAGATTTAAAATTAAATTTGCATGTTGTTAATGGCTTTGAAGGATTTAATTGTTTCTCGTCATGTTAGCAAGTTAAATAGATGGTTATAAATTTACTCCTATATTTTACAGTATAATAGTAGATATCTGATTTTTCATTATACTCATATCTGGATTTTAATTGAAGAATTATTTTATTTTATTCTGTCAATTATTGGATTTTGGTGGATAATATGCACCGGTATGGGACGGTGGCATATTAGGGACGGATTAGTTCAAAATAGTAAGTCCTACCTATTCTGAAATAAGGGAATAGATTAACTAAAATATTAAATCCTACTTATTTTATCTATTTTATCAATTCTTGGATTTTGTGGATTATATGCACCGGTATGGGATGGTGGCATATTAGGGACGGATTAGCTCAAAATGTTAAATCCTACCTACTCTGGAATAAGGGAATGGATTAACTATAATGTTAAATCATACTTATATTTCGTGTCAGGGCAACGAACAGTTGAGCGACACTACTTTGGTTTTGGATGGATTTATATATATATGATTATGGTACCACGATATAAGTTTGAGTCTCATGATCGATGGTTTGGGAGCATATAGGCAGTGGGATGCATAATTGGCTATAATGGTAGAGGTGTACCCTGTTAGGTCTAGGTACTCATGCCCACTTCAAGTGCGTTTTGCATGTTGCCTACTAGTCAGGTTAAGACCGCCTTGTAGTCCAGTGAGAGTCCCTTAGTGTGGATTTATATATTTATGGACTATTCAGCTATTATTGAGTTATCTAGGATGTATTTGCGTAGCGGGTCTCTACTTGGACTGTAGTAGAGTAGAACTTGTTTGTAAGCCTGACCCATCATCATTTTTTAGGTATTCGTCAGGAGTAGGGATTGTTCGTGCTGAGCAGGGATCGTCTACTTCACTTTTTCGGATTATTTACATAGAGGCTTTCTTTATGTTTCAGTGTTCTGATGTAGTCAGTTGTTGTTGTCACTTGTTTAATTGGGATTTTCTAGGGGTCCGTATAGTATGGATTCCCGAATTATATTAGTATTGGATGATTGGATGTATCAGAATATTTTCTTATTTATAAAAATTTATTCTAAGGATTTTATTAATGGATTATCGTTTTAGTTTTCTTTCAACAATTTTATTTATTCTTATTTATCATATTTGTATTTTGTATTCGTTTATTACCGATTTGTGATGATATTCTTGAGCATTTGGGCGTAGGCCTGGCCAACCCGCATCCGAAAATCCGGAGGTATCACATTGAGAAACCTCCACCAAGAAGAGGAGGTAGACAACCACTACTTGGAAGGGAAAAGTTATTGCAGTGAGAGGAACAGGAAAGGCAATGAGAGGTGGAAGAGGAAGACTTGCTAGAAATGAAATCCCTACTTTAGTACCTTTAAACCAGAGTCAACAGGTACACTTGCAGATAATAATAATAATAATAATAATAATTATTATTATTATTATTATTATTATTATTATTGCTACTATTTTCTACTTGCTACTTTATTTGCAAATCTCCTCACTTATGTATGTTATTGATGATAGGTTCAAAACATTCCATTTTCTCAGCTCACATCAACACAAGTATCATCTTCTAGGTCAATGATAGACAGTGACTATGCATGTTAGTAATGAAGGTGTTTGCAGCTTTTTGGGGGTTCATAGTACTGAACTATTTCTGGTTTCTATTGACATGAAAAACTTAACAACGTTTTTTGTTGGCTAATTGTAACTATTGACATGAAGAACCTTACAACCTTAATGTTCTGTTTGCTAAATACTATTGGTAGTCAGAAACATTTAGCTTATAATGCTACTTTGGTTGTGTAATAGAAGTTCAGTACATTTTCTTATAATTGAGCTATATTTTATATTACATATGTCCAAGTATTATATATTGTGATTTGTCATATATATATATATATATATATATATATATATATATATATATATATATATATGTCCAGGTATTCAATGCAGAAAATACAAGTCATTGTCAATTGCAGCTCAATTGGTAGCAATGCATTGCATGTCAAATTGCAGCTCAGTTGGTAGCAATATTGCATTATATGTGAAATTGCAGCTTAGTGGTATTCAAAACTTGTCCAGAAATTATAGCTTTGCATTTCAACTACAAAATAGCCATTTCATTTTAACAACTTTAGTACAGAATTAAAAAGCCTTGTATTCATACTACAACAACAAATTCAGTGAATTTGCTTAACAACTCCTAACACAAAATGAAAGTATAACAAAATAAAAGACAGCCTTACTAACTCCAAGCACAGACTTTTCACTTAAGAACAAGAGCAATAATTAAAACTACAAAAGAAAACCCAAACAAAACTATGCTTAACTTTAATAATCCCTTTACAATTGCAATGAACTCTGTATTCATCTCTGCATTTAGGAGGATCTGATTATTCCCAACACTTGCTACGTGAGCAAGATGAGCTGGTACAACTTCATCTTCGTCCAATCCATTATTCCCAGAAGCAGGTGCAATCCATCATTCCCAAAACGTGCAATCACCAGTACTGCACTTGAAAAATAGCTTTCCCAAATTGTTTTTGGAGTCAGAAATGTATACAGAACACTTGATACCACAAAAGCATTTCATATTCTTCAAATGGACTTCATCTTCATCTTGTGCACCACGTGGAATCCGTCATTCCCAAAACTTGCAACGACGTGTACTACACTTGAAAAATAGTTTTCCCGAATTATTTTTGGACTTGGAAATGTATACAGAAGAGTTGATACCACAACCACATTTCCTACTCTTGAAAGGACCTCTACGAATTCCATTGCTGAAAGAGGATTCACCCATAGAACTCATTATTTGCAAAAAAAAAATAGAGAGACAAAACAAAGCTTCAAATAACTCTTGATTGAATAATATATATATATATATAGATAAAAACAAAAGGAGAGACACGATTGTGAGATAGAGATATAGAGAGAGATTTGGGGTATCAATATAGATAGATACACAGATTTCTTCACCTAAGCTGTGGCTGATCGAGGAAGATAAAGAACGAGATGATTTAGGGTTTCTGACCACATAAATAGGACAATGTTTGGTTGTGATTTAACGATAATAAAAGGGGCATTATGGTTTTTTAGCTTCATAAAGGGTTGTATGGTCATTTAAAGAAATTTGGGTTGTCACATGACCCATCATGTGCATCTTCACGGTCAAATTCAACCAGCTTATCACCGGACGGGGTTAATTGCACCAAATTGGTTAGTTCAGGGGGGTTATATGCCAAATTAGTAGATCAGGAGGGTTTTCTGCTACATGGCCAATAGTTGAAGGGGATTTTTCGCACTTTACCCTATTTATAATTCTGTCCAATAAATAGTAGGAGTGGACAAATAATTAGCGAATCTGATCAAATTAGATCGGATAAGATTACTACACCCATAGATCGGTGGCGAATTCAAAAAAAATGAATTTGTAGTTCACGAATCGGATCACTTATTGGGCTGTTAAAATCCAATCTGATCGGACTCACCATAGTTCATGGATTGGGTTGTTAAAATTCGGTCCGATCCATGATATTATATATATATTAAAAGAATGTATTAGTTAATTTAATTAGTAAATGATCATTTAATGGCCTTTAAGAATGTATTAGTTAATAATCATTTAAATATATGAATTAATGTTAATAAATTGAAATTTTATCTATAGGACTATGGTTAAAAAATAAACAATAATGGACAATTTAGAAAAAAATTCAAATCCGCGGAATCCGTTATTCCACAGATCCGATCTGCCATTTCATGGATCGGTGACGGATTAAGATTTTTTCAATCCGTTGGAAGCGGATCGAATTAAGATTGATATCTAATCTGATCCGATCCGTAGCCACTCCTATAAATTGTTCAAGACCGAGAAGGCCAATCACTTTCTTTTTTACTTGGCAAAAGAACAATTTTACTAATGCAGCCAGCATCTACCTACCTTACCATGGACACATTAGTATGATCCAAACCAATCATTCCTAAGCACTCCTTTACACTCTGGGTAGCTATCAAGCAGAGATTACCAACCTTAGACAGGGATTGCACTTCTCACATTAACTCAACCATCTGTGTTCTTTGTCATAAGGATCCTGAATGTCACAACCACCTATTCTTCAATTGCTCTTATGTCAAACCTTTGTGGACATTTCTTCAAATACATTGCGGGTTACACATTCTACCACCAAATTGGGCTAACCTTGTTTCATGGATCGTGCATCATTGGAGAGGAGATTATCCCAATCACAGTAGTTCAATTTCTAGATTGGCCATCTCTTTCTTTGTCTACAATGTTTGGAACGAGCGTAACAAGAGAATTTTCAAAAAGAAATCTTTGTCACAGAACTCTATCCTCCATCGCACTCTTGATATGGTCAGAGTCAAGCTTGCTAGCCTCCCCATCTCCAACTCCATTAATGGGGAGCAAATTGCCAAGCAATGGGACCTTCCATTGCCTCCCATTCGTCTGCCGGCAGAACCACCAGATTGCTAATTGTGGAGTTTAATCTCCTTGCTCTCACCGGATCGTGGAATTTGTCTTTCTCCCTTTGATTTCTCTGTTTCAGTTGGAATCCTTGGCAGCTTGCTGGGCTATAATGTAACTTTTTGCCTGGGCCTTCACATTGGGCTGTAAATCTTATCCTCTTATATCAATAAAATTGAATTTAACCTTTCAAAAAAATAATAATAAAACAAAATAAAATAAAAACAATTTTACTAATGCAAATCAAACATCCAAGTTAGAACCGAGACGGATCAAATTGTGAAAACGCTGACAAAATCGATCCTTATGGTTTGGTCCAATTAACCTGCTCAATCAAGTGGGTTTTTGTGCATCCCCTAGTCATTTGGTGAATAAAGTGAAGAGCAAAGTTGGAATGGACTTTTGGTGAAAAGTTAAAGTCTATATATGAGTGTAAATACTTTCTAAATAAAAAATAAAAATAAAAATAAAAAAATAAAAAATAAAAAAAGACAAGAGATATGCGAGGGTAGGCAATTACACTACCTCAGCTCTTGAATCTCGCTATAAAATTCGAAAGATCCAAGCGAGGTTGTACATTCTGATTATGCATAGCACAACTCTTTTAAAAATTCAATTTTAAGAAAGTGTCAACTTCGAATTCATGATGTAGTAATTCCCCCAAAACTCCTCTGTATGCAATTTTTTTCCAATGATCCATTTGGACTGTACCATATATATTCATGATCCATTATGGACTGTAACATTATATTCATGTTCCAGAATTTGAACTCCCTTTGACCGACCCCACCACCCGTTTCTATAATCCTGATTCATTTCAAATTTAAGATCGAAGAGAGAGAGAGAGATATGAATTTTCAGATGTAGCATATATTAGTAATATAGCATCTTTTTGTAGTATTATAAGAGTTTTGAGTTTAAACACACACACACACACACATATATATATATAATATATTTATAGGGTATAGGATGTTGTGTTTCTCGCCCTGCAGCGAGGGGTCAGAGAAACGGACAAAAGAGAGTGCGAGAAGAGACAGAAGAAAGAACCTTGTAGCTTGTCGTATAGAAATAGAATAGAGAGGTTTTTGATTCTTCCATTTGTTTTGTTTTTCTTAGAGAGAGAAAGTGAATGAATGAGAGAGGAGAGAGAGAGAGAGAGTATTCATTCATATATATTACACAATAGTATATAAGATTGGATGTAACATTACTGATACGAGTACAGTTCTTTTAATAATAGGGGGTGGTGGTTTGTTTTATCCTTATTCGCTCTGTGTTTTAAGTTGTCTCTCCTTGAAATTCTCAGTTAACCATTATAATATAATTATGATTGGTTTTTTGAAAGGGAATCAGCTCAGCAGTGGTCATGTGAGAGGAGGTGGGGGTGGTTTCACTTTTCACTGCGTTTTTTAGATTTATTAGAATAGAATCTTCTTGCCCCACGACTCTTTAGTCTCTCCTCTTCAAGCTGTGTATATACACACACACACATTACACACACATACACACATAACTAGTAAGTGATGGTGGTGGGCTCCGTAGGATATGTTAAGTTGCTGACAACTTGAGAGAGAGAAAGCTCAGACTTTGTTTCCTATACTTCCCGGGCCCTCTCTCTCTCTCTCTCTCTCACACACACACACACACACACACACAGTCACAAACACAAATAAAGATGCTTTATGAAGAAGTTCCATGCTCATATGCTTCTCTAAATTGCTTGCTTAATCATCAACCTTTTATTTTCATCTATGTTATGTTAGAGTTCATTATGTTCTAACAATGACCCAACTTATATAATGATTTTTTGTTTTTTCTCTTTTTTCCCACAGGTAAATAGAGGGTTAATGTATATATTAATTGGTTTATCATGACCAAATAATAATAATAATAATGATAATAAACGAAACAATCTAATGGTTCATCATGTTAAATGCATCAAATGGTCATATTAGATCTTGGCAAAATTGTCATAATGCCATATTTATATGCATAACCACATGATGATGATAATCAAACCAATCAGAGGCAATTATAGTTACATGCATCAAATGGTCATATTAGATCTTGGCAAAATTGTCGTAATGCCATATTTATATGCATAACCACATGATGATAATAATCAAACCAATCAGAGGCAATTATAGTTACTAGTTTCACTATTGAGGGTAAATATTGTTATTTCGTGAGGACTTTTCTAGATTATTATTTGTAATATATATATATATATATATATATATATATATATATATATATATATAAATGTAAAAAAAAAAAAAAAAAAAAAAACACCCCTATAATTTAATATGTGCGTATAAATTCATGACATTTGATAATATGTACAAATTGCTTTCTAATATTTGTTGTACCAATTTTTTTATAAAACCCCAAAATACTTTTAATAATCTCTCTCCTCTCTGATGTTTTTTTTATTTTTATTATTATTATTTTGCCTTTATATTTTTTTATTATTATTTTTAAATATTTTCATCTTCAAATTAAAGAAAATGTCCTTATTTGCTTATTTTGAAAAAATGTAAGGTTGGGCTTTTTTTTTTTTTTTTTTTTTTTTTTTTTTTTGTACTTTACAATATATATAAATATGTATAGATCTTGGCAAAATTGGAACTCATAATGTAATATTTATATGCATGATGACATGATTATGATAATCAAACCAATCAGAGGCAATTATCAGTGACCAATTTAACAGTGAGGGTAAAGGTAAATTTGTGGGTACTTCTAGATTAATTATTAATTGTTAGGATAAGATCTATCTAGTACATGTGATGCACATAAATATATATAAATATATATTCCCATATATATGCATGTAACATGAATAGGGGAATGCAAATTAAGTGGTGGGAATAAATATATGTGGTGTAAGGGAAAAAAACAAAAGAGGATTCACGAGAATGGCATATAAACAAAGCCAGCCCCAGCAAAAAATAAAAAGGAAGTCTGTACTCTCCATGTCAGGCGCTGAAACTGTTCAGAGTACTACACAAGGGTAAGACTAGTTTGTGTGTGTACATGAACACTGATGAGCTGAAGAAAAAGAAGATAGAAGAAGAAGAAGAAGAAGCATGTATGCCTAGAGAGAAAGAGAAGGTCATGAGTGAGAGAGAGAGAGAGACAGAGGAAGGTTTAGAAGGTCTCCTTCTCAGACTTTTGAAAGCATTTCCCCATTGAAATTGAATATCGGGACTTGAAGCTGACATGTGTTCTCTCTCTATTTTTTTTTTTTTTTTAAATTTAAATTATAATTTAATATCTACAGTCACATGCAAAGACCTTCATTTCTCATTAGTCATTACATACCCTCTATAAGTCTTGGTGTACTTATTGCTAGAGTTGGATATATGTATATATGCATGTTTATATATATATATTGCTTTTTTATCTTAGCCATGTAACCATGTTAGTAAAAACTTCTTCACTGCAACACTTTCTTTGATAAAAGTTGATTCTTTAGTAATAGCCACGGGCTAGCCTTGTAATGTTTGTATAATAATAATATTGTAGGTAATTAACTTTTTTTACTTCATATATATATATATATATTTCAAAATTCCTTTTAGTTATTTATTTATTTGAAAAGCAATTTGCACACACTTTTTGCCCCTAGTGAGGATTAATTGAGCCCTCAATCTCCCCTATACTTATAATATTTAAATAAAACATTTATTTGAACTTATTATATTTACATATATACACAATTTGAAATCCTTGGATGATTAAAGAAGATGATATTCCAGACTTGTTATATGTGTTCAGACTTCACTATTCACTATATTTTTTTTTTTGTCTTTTTCTTAAACAAAATGACAAGAGTGTCTTCAATGCCAATTTAAAAATCCATAAAGCTAGGATAATAATATCATTTTATGTACCCAAAAAAAAAATTATTTTATTTAAAATTGAAATACATTTATCAGAAAGTAAAGTACGCTTAATACACTTATAACTAATCGTCACGTAAAGTCAGTTTATCAATCCATCTAAAGGTATAGAGGGGTTTTTTTTTCCTTATTCATTTATCATTTTTCAATATATAAATGGTTTGCTAATTGAAAATTTTCAACTTAATTTTTAGCAATTAACAACGTACATCCCCTCTCTCATTTATATATTTTCTTATCTCTCTTCACTAATGATATAATCAATGATACATACATATATATATATATATGTGTGTGTGTGTGTGTGTATATGTATGTATGTATGTATGTATGTTTGTGTGTGTGTGAAGATATATTAACAAATGGAAAAGCATTCGCTTGTTAAGTAAGACAAGCCTGAGAGATTTTATTTTTAAAAATTTTCAGCAACTGCATGAAAAAAGGGGAAAATGAGCATGAGGTTAAGAAAGTTATAGAGAGATGATTGCTAGGGCACATATAAAAACAATGAACTTTAATTTGGATTATGGAGAACAGCCACAAAAGAAAGAGGGAAAGGTAGAAATGATCATAAGGGTGGAGGGGGTGGGGAACTAGAACAGTTGTAACTTTGTTTTCCTAATAATAATGATCAGTATCATAGGCATGATCAAAATAATCAGTTGGGTATCTTGGTGAAATTATTACTCATCATTTTCCTATTGTTTCACTTTCCTCCCATCTCATGTCCCCACTCCCACTGTGCACTTATCACTAATGAATCAATGTCTCACTTTTTTCCCATTATCCATTACCACTGCTAAACCCTAATTGCTTAGATTTCCATCCACCCATCTTTAAATTTAATTGATTATCTGATGCGTTATGCACTCGGTTAATTAGAGTTGTGCGTGATGTGCACGCGACATCAACGCGTATTATGCACGCATGACTCTGATTAGCCTGGTGCACCGGCGCCCCGAATACGTACTCTTTCAAATTGTGTGACACAAAAATTCAAGTAATTACACATGGATAGATCATTCAATGTTTATTACTTTGACCTCCCTTCAACTCATTCATAAGCAGTCGAAAAATGATTTTAACTATAAAAAGTCAGTAATGCCCTTATGTCATAATAAAGTATCGTATCATATCATACAAGAAAAGGGCAAAAAAGTCATTTTATAAAATTTAGACAACGTGTGCTCCACAAAAAAATAAATTAATTAAAAAAATAAACTAGGGGTGTCATTGAGCACATACACTAAATCTCAGCTGAAGTTAAAGTAATAAACGTTGAACGGTATATCGGTGTATAATTTATCTAAACCTCAAAGAAATTCGATGCATTTCACCAATAAAATCTCATGTGCTTCTCTTTGCCAAGACAGGTGTCATTACATGATGATGAAGGTATGAAAATTGATGCTACCCTTTGGTGAAGAATAGAGTAATTAAGGTGTGTAAAAGAACAGATTTTTTTTCCCTTGGGCCATTACAGAGAAAGGAAAAGGTGTAATTTTAAATATTTTAGGCGAGTTATTCATGAAAACTTTATAGTCCAATAATTCAAGCACCTGAGTGCCACGTCAGCAAAGCCGAGCCACAAGAGAAGCCAAAGTTGGAGGCTCAAAGCACTAGTATAGCCCAATGGTCTCTGTCTATATAGCCCTATATATGCCAAATGGTGATCAGTAAAGGTAGTGGGCAGAGAAACTTGTCTACATGCATGATGTTATTGAAGTCCGGAATATTATGAGAGAGAAAGAAAGAAGGGGTGAGAATTAAGGAGAAGAAGAAGAAGAAGAAGAAGAAGAAGGAAGGAAAGAAGGAAGGAAGGAAGGAAGGAAAGGAAGTTTAGAGAGAGAAAGAGAGAGAGAGAGAGAGAAGCAATATTAGAAGAAGGAAGTAGAAGGATGAGGGAAGTGAAATGTATGCCGTCACTACATTGAGAGACTTTACTTTTAAAATCCCATCACGTAATTCAATGTGACCACCCCTTTTTTATAACCTTATATCTGCAAGAGAAAGGTAGTAGCAGAAGTAGTAGAAAATGATGGGGATTCGAAATTTTGAGAGAGTGTTTGGTTGGTGCCATTAAACAACAAAAGGAAAGCTACAAATTGAAAAGAGGACACTCGTTTGACGTGAAGTGATACCACCTTCTTCTTCATTTCTTTATTCATTTCATTTTGTTGTGACCAAACTACCCCTTCAAAACTAGGATTAGAAATTTTCTAGTTATCAAATCAAAACACTAAAAGTAAATCACCTTAAACAACTTTTTATTACTAGTACAAACATGAATTTTTAACTTAGTCCTTTCTTCTTGTTATTCTCACTAAAAAGCAAGTGTGGTCTAAAAAGGAGAAAATATGATTGATGATACCTTAATTGATTATTCGATTTATAAGTTTATTATGCCTAATTCTTTACAAGAGTTCAGATATAATTCGAACTGTGACAAGTTTAAATTGTTTATAAATTGAGTAATTTTGATTGAAATATAAGCTTCATAAAACACATTATTTTTAAGTTCTTATTACTAGTATTATATATATATATATATATATATATATATATATATATATATATTTTCAATTATATATTTTTTATTTTTTTCTTTACCATTTACTAGAGCATATTTCTAAATGCAAAAAATCTATTTGCCCTTGTTTTAATATCTTGTACTTTAGACATTAACATGTAATGATCAAAACACCTAACAGGATTATCGAATTAATCACTTGTATGCCAATGTGAATCATGATAATACATCATTATAATAATAATTATTATTATTCTTTAAAGTAGCTAATTAGTATCTTCTATTCTTTCAAGACTAGTCTGTCCTGCATATATCCTAATTGCTTAATCATTCAGGGTAACTAAAAAGGGTGAAAATTAAATCCATTTATTGAGTTTTTATTTATTTATTTATTTATTTATTGCTAAATAAATAAATATAAATCTCATCTGAAATTGATTGGAAACACACCACTATAGAATTGCACTGAGGACAGTGGTATTGACCAGCTAGCAAGTGGAAGTATCAGTAAAAAGTGATGATTAAGAAGGTAAAAAGGAAGAGTGAGAGAAAGAATTTCCCAAAAAGAGAACAAAAAGTAGTACTAGTAAGAGCTAAATTGACTAGGGGTTCCACCGTCAATTCTCTCATATCCGCTCTCCACCTCCACCCCATCTTGTGCGTGATTTTAAGTGAGTATGCGCGCGCGGAATCAAAGCAAGAGAGAGAATTAAGAGAGAGAGAAAGTGGTCACGGGTTTGTCTTGAAAGGCCCTTATTTCACAGTCCTAGACAGACAGACACATATTCTCTCTCACTACATAACCGAGGGAGGATGAACTTTTACAATACATTAATTATCAAAAAAAAAAAAAATTACCACTATTACATTTACATATACATATATATATATATATAACCCCATCACATACTAACCCTCCCTTCCCTTCCCAAAACCCCATCCCCTCTCCCTCTCTCTCTACTGATCTCTCTCTCACTCTAGAACTAAGCAAGTAAAACAAGAAGTAGAAAGTGGTGGTTCAAAATTTTATTTTACACATAATTGTGTGTGTTTGTGAGAGACAATGGCTCTGATGCTAGACAACTGTGAAGGCATTTTACTGTCTCTAGACTCTCACAAGTCAGTCCCGGCTCCTTTCCTCACCAAAACATACCAACTCGTCGACGACCCGGCCACTGACCACGTCGTCTCCTGGGGCGAAGACGACACCACCTTCGTCGTCTGGCGTCCTCCCGAGTTCGCTCGCGACCTCCTCCCCAACTACTTCAAGCACAACAACTTCTCCAGCTTCGTCCGCCAGCTCAACACCTACGTAAACACACACACTCTCTCTCTAACTCTTAACTTTCTCTCTCTACATCTACATATCTGTATATGAATAAGTTACTGATTTTGATTTGGGTGGTGGTGTTTTTTTGATATTTTTCTAGGGTTTTAGAAAGATTGTACCGGATAGATGGGAGTTCGCTAACGAATTCTTCAAGAAAGGAGAGAAGCATCTGCTGTGTGAGATCCACCGGAGGAAGACATCTCAGCCACAAGTGGCCCTCAACCACCACCACCTCAACCACCATTCTCCGATTGGCGGTGGCGGCCAGGGTTTCTTCCCCTACTCGGGCCGAGTCAGCGTCTCCCCGCCCGACTCCGACGAGAACGGCAATTGGTGCGACTCGCCGCCACTCTCGTCTCCGACTGGCGGGGTTTCGATTTCGATGATGAATGGCGGTGGTGGTGGGAACTACAGCAGCTCGGTGACGGCGCTGTCGGAGGACAACGAGAGGTTGAGGAGGAGCAACAACATGCTAATGTCTGAGCTAGCTCACATGAGGAAGCTATACAATGACATTATCTACTTCGTTCAGAACCATGTGAAGCCAGTGGCGCCAAGTAACTCATACCCATCATCACTTGTCATATGTAATAATAACAACTCCACACCATCTTCTGCAACTACTCATCATCAAATGGTGCAAAAGCCTCTGAATCAGTTCATTGGATTCCATCACCACCAACAAGCTCCTAAACTAGTACAATCTCAACAAATGGGTTCATTCAACTCATCTTCTAGCCCTTTGAAGATAATTGAAGAACCCAACAACCGAACAAAGTTGTTTGGTGTCCCTCTACAATCCAAGAAGAGATTGCACCCGGAGTATGCTTCCTCCGCGACGAACATGGAGATGAACAAAGCTCGATTAGTCCTCGAAAAGGACGATTTAGGGTTGAATCTCATGCCTCCTTCCTCATGTTAGCTCTCTCTCTTTCTTTCCCCATTCAACAAATCTAAGTTTTAATATTTACCAATTTCTTTTCTTTTGAAAATTTTCAAGTTATGTTTGGTTGTTATTTTGGGTCTGAGAGAGCCTGATATTGTTAGTGGAAATGATGTGTGTGTGAGTGCGTGTTTGTGGGTCTGTGTAAATATAACTTCAGTGACGGTGGTATTATGTTAAATTGTTCCCCCAAACCCATGAATGCAGGTGGGCTTTTTGGTTAGAGTGAAGAAGATCAAAGCAATAGTTTCAATTTGTTAACATCATAGCTTTTTTGATTACCTCAGTGGTGCAATTTATTGCTCTGATCAGTTTTTTTTCATCTCCATCTTCTTCTTCTCCTCTCTTTCTGAATCTGATGTATCTGAATGTTTCAGTTATGTTAATTAATGCTCTAGAGAGAGAAAGTGATGGTGTAAAGAGGAAGAGGGTTATAAAGGGTTTCTTTTTCTTGCAGTTCTAAAGAGGAAAAAGCTGGGAAGGGTTTCAGGCTGGTTCAATGACAAGTTTCTCTCTCCCTCTAGCTCTATCTGGGGCTTTCTCTGGAAGAGCCATTAATGGTGCATACGTACAACCAGGACATACAAAGAATTTTTTCTATATTAATATTTCAGGAAAATCGACAAAATATTATTAGGAAAATTAAATGAGAGAAAAAGCAACTGACAGGCATACCAAATGATAATCATAATTCACTCCTCATTTTGATCTACTATGTATATATTAATTATAGCATTGTCATTATCATTGATTGTTGTGATTATTATTGTCATAGAAGAAAGGTATGGTATCATATCTTCTCCTTCTTCTTCTGATTAAGGTTATGATTTCCATTTCTCGTTTATTTGAACGGTCAGTCACGCAAAGTCAAGAAACAAACACACATGTAAAAACAAAACATACACACATACACAGCATTAGTACTACCCATATATATATATATATATAAAGTTGGGGTTGTATTCGATGAAAGCGAAATATTGAAGAATGAAGTAAAAATGTGGGCTTGAAACGTTTCTATCAAGGCTTCTATACTTCTGAGGACCAGAAAAATCCTTTTCCTTTCCCTCCTACTTTAGGTATCAGATCATCCAAACCCTTCTTTGGATCCCCCCTACTTCTTCTTTCTCTTTCCTCTTTCCTCTTTCCTCTTTCCTTCCATCAGGCAAAAAACCAAACAGTCATTGTTTGACTGGCATGTATATATATATGTGTGTGTGTAAGATTTATTGCTTTGTATGTTCCTTTGCCATATATATATGTTACAAGTAAAGTTTCACAAAAAGTTTGACTAACCATTTCCACTAGCTTTTGCTTTCTTCATCCTTGTTTGTTTCTGTATTAATTCTCATGCTTTGTTCGTAGTACTACTGTATATTAAATTGGAGTAGAACAGAGAGAGAGGTGGGAAAGAGGAGAAGAAAGGAGAGTACTGTGTATTTAAAATTTTCTAGAGAGAGAAAGAGGAGCGAGAAGGTATAATATTATAGCCGGTAGGTAGGTTGGAATGTATAATACTATTGTAATGTAAGATTAGAAAATCTTGGTCGTGCAATGATTTGGTCTTGTACGAAAAAAAAACAAATAACCCTAACCCTAGTTTGAGCCTTTGAGACATTTGGGTACCATTAAACTAAGCCCTTCCTTGTCACTTTTTGGGATGTGTGTTTGGCACGTGATTTTGGGAGTTGCACGTGCAATGTAGAAGGATACGTCTAGTCCAAAAGAAGTGTTGATGGGATTAGGCTTAGTACTATATTATACACCATAAATAAATAAATATATATGTATATATATAAAGTGATATACGGATCAACTGGTAAAAGATGCTTTAAGAGGATAGCGTGTGTGTTGCTGAACAGCCATGTTGGACTATGACACAAGTTTTGAAAGTTGAAAAAAGAAAAAGGAAGATTAAAATTAGTAGTAGTAGTAGCAGCTAAAAAGACTTGTTTTGCTTCGTTTAGTCTTTTTAATGCAACTTTGTTGACATTTCTTTTGCTATAACACTTTATTGACGATGCGACACTTTATAGGAGAAAATATACGATTAAATAGTAGAAGAATGTTCAGGCTGGGGTATTTTATTGCCCTAGAGTTTCTAAAGTGTATCCTACTTTTGTAGGTATTGAGCTTTAATTACTTTTTCCTTTTCTTCAAAATCCAATGCAAATTAAATTAATTCACACTTTTCTTTTTGTTGGGTTTCTAAGTAAATATGGTACAAGATTGTAAATCACACTATCATCAAATTTTTCTATACACTATGCCTTCATCCCTCACAAAGAAAAAAATGGAGTGCTCAAGAATCATGTTTCATGAACACAAGTCTATTCAGTCCCTCTTAAACCAAAATAATATATATATTTATATAGACACACACACACACATTGAATACAGGGGCTGCTTATTATGCAGTTCTGTGTAATAGTTATTCCACACATTAACAGCTCATTTAATGCAAAACTTGTTTGTAGTTTACGAGTGCTTCGCGATCTCACTTTAAAGGTTAAACTATTTTCAGGGTGTCCTCAAATTTTCAAATTTTTGAGAGAGTCTAGGAAAACTTTCAAATGCGATACCCTTTATGTATAATGTTTCACATATGCACAAAATTTATAAGAGTACGGAATTTTTATTAAAATGAGACGATAAGTATATAAAATATATTAATATTAAAGACACATACAACAAAACTCAGTTTTGGTGCTCTATAAAGAGAATGATCCAGTTTACATCAAAAAAATTAAAAGGACACAACTTAGTCAAAAAAAATCAAATTTTAACTTCATATCAAAATAAATGTGATCGTCTTGTATTTTGAACAGCAAAATTATCAATTAAAGTGTTTCAATCAAGCTTTTCCAACATATCTTTTCTAATAGATATCATAATCAATCCATTCAATATCTCTTGTGCGTCGACCTTACATAAGATTTGATCAACTCTAACTTTGAGATGCAACTGTAATTGGAATAATCAATAATACTCTATATGTAATCCAAACATTTAAAAAATAACTTAAACTATTTATAAAATCCAATATTTCAATTGCCTTTTTTATTCAAACATCTTCACTTGTAAAATGGGCTCCTACTAAAATATTACTTTCAATGTTCCTTAATGAAGACATTATGGAATTCTCAAATGGGCTTTATTTTTCATCATTTAATATGTATTTTTCTTAGTTTTAGGGTTTTATTTTATCAATTTTCTTAATATTAATAATTTCGTTCTACCTTTCAAAAAAAAATATTTTTTTTGTTCTGGATGTGCTTTATTTTCTATTCAGATTTGGGCTTGCTTCAACCGTATTAAAGGATCTAAGTTAAAATATTTTATGGACTTGGGGTTGGGGTCATTAAAAAATATTTTATGTACTTGGATTGGAGGGCAACTGATTTTTTTTTTTATCCCGTCAAACTCACTATAAAGAAAATCCCATAACTAAAGGGCTTTGAAAAATTGAGCATTCAACAGTTTTTTGTAATACCCAATGATCTATAAACACTTTATTCGTTTGTTTTTTTTGGCCCAAGTCCTAAATTAGAGGCCTAGGCCCAGGGCGACCCTAACTATATCCCACTTGTAATATTTTCTGTTATCCAAATCCGAACTTGCGTACATGCAGACACTTTTGGGCCGGCATAGCTACACTGTGTAACGGGCAGGTAATACACCATCTGACTCAAAAGAGTAAAGCTATATCCTACTTATAACATTTTCGGCCCCTATCCGAATTCAGATTCGCAATGCTTTAGTTGCAGTCCAGTTACCCTGTCTACATGAGGTGGCACACTTGGACACTTCTGGCCAGGCGGGTCAACACTAGATCAAGAACTGACTATGACTCTAATACTAATTGTAATGGATCAGGTGCTTCGTGATCCAACCCAAATGTTTAAACTATTATGTGGGGCTAACACCCAACTCATATATACCCATTTACTTCCCTATTCAGATCCGATGTGAGGCAAGTCTCGCGTGTAACACTAGGGGTACCTTCTATATATATAGTAACCTCAGCCAAAGGACAAGTAAATAACCCTTCACAATTGGTTTGGTAATATTGGCCAAGTACCATTATTTTATCAGTATTTCAGTGTACCTAATATTTTCTCAGGTAACTTAATTTGATGGAATTAGTCTCATTTAAAGGAGGATAGACTAAACACAATGGTAAGGTTGATTCACCGTGACTAAGAGGTCACTTGTCATGAAAACAATATTTTTCTCATAGGAAAAGTAAGGAGGAGTCCCATGCACTTAGATTTACCTCTTTTTTTAATCTCATACAGTTGGTTAGGTAATATTGGCCAAGTACCATTATTTTATCAGTATTTCGGTGTACCTAATATTTTCTCATGCAACTTAATTTGATGGAATTAGTCTCATTTAAAGGAGGCTAGACTAGACAGAATGGTAAGGTTGATTTGTCGTGATTAGGTCACATATCATAAAAACAATATTTTTCTCATAGAAAAGTAAGAATAAGCCTCATGCACTAGGTTTACCTCTTTTTTTAGTCTCACATAAAGGTGGAGACCCTTATTTAAAAATAATAATAAAAAACCTTAGATCATTAAAGCCTTAAATTTCCAAAAAATATATTTAGGCCATAATACAATCAATTAAGTTAAACAAGTATTTGGGAGAATCTGAGAATTAAAAATGAATTTTGGTAAGGACAATATTTGTCAACTCACTAGTGAATAGGTGATCTATACTGAGTGTTGATTAGGTCCAATTACAAATTCACACATAGTTTATAATTTCAAAATCAGAAAAGTAATAAATAAGGAGAAAAAACTTTTTTGGGAATAAATTTACCAACTGTTGTATTTTTCTTATTTATTACTTTCTCCATTTTATAATTACAAACAATGTGTGAATTTTTGCTTGGAGCACATCAGTAGAAATCACATATTTACACATTAGTAAAGATCACATATTTACGGGCGAGGAGGCAAGTATTGTCATTTTGGTATAAAAAAAAGATAGAAAAAAAGGTGATATAAAGGAGATAATGATTAACTTTGCCAAGTAGCTCTATTTTGGCACAATCACATTGATCTAGTTAATTAAAAGGGAAAATTACATTGTTTAAACTGAAATTGAGCAAGTTTATTCGAAAGTAAAATCATCATGAACAAATTATTTTGTTCTCAATATTGTTAATTTCATTATTTTTGTTTGGACCATACTGGTCTATTATAACCATGGACGTGGCGCAAAAATAAGATGCCACGTGTCCCTACAATATAAATAAATAAAAACTAAATTTTTTAAAAAGGGAATCGGATTAAACCCAATAAGGAATCAAATCCAAATAAAAACCCTAGCTAATGAGTTATGACATTCTCTCTCCCTCTCTCAAGCTCTGCTATAAATATGAAAACCATTCGAGTCATAAAACAACAGAACCCGATAACCCATTCGGCATAAAAAGCCCATGATGTGTAGATACACCGCTGAAGCACAAATTAAGTAATTTATTGAAGAGCCATAAATATATATGTATTTATGACTCTCGGTCATATCATGCCATAAAATTATATTTCCATAATTTCAGAAAAAAATAATTATTTCTATTAATTAATTATTATTTTTTACATAAACTCTGTCATTGAGGAGTGACGTATTGGGCCGGGCTAGCTTATTGCTGGCTCAGACTGGACTTTGGGATATTTTCTCACTCTAAGCCCAATAGCCCAAACTCATATCAATAGGACGCATGTCAATACAACCCTAAAGTTATAGAAAACGACGTCGTGTTATGCAGAGTAGAGTGGACCGCTATAACTCACCAAAACTAAATTCCTCTGTACTAAAACGCAAATCAATGGAAACGGAGCTGGTGATCGCTTCGTCGTCCACCGACGCCGGCATTGGTTGCTGGGACCTTAATTCCGGCGCCGAGCACCTCCGTTACCGCTCTTGTGCCTCCCCTCCTCACGGCCTCGTCTCCGTCGGCGACCGCTTTCTGGCCTCCTCTCAACTCCGTGACTCGTCCTCCTCCTCCGGCTCCGTCCTCTACTGGTCCTGGAACAAGGTCACTCTCTCTCTCTCTCTCTTTCTATTTTTCTAAACCAATCTATATATATATATGTTTGTGTGTGTATAATTAAATGTGTGGCGTGTATGAGTGTGTATTTTTTGAACCTAAGGTGTTTGATAAATGGCTTCTTAGACCTAGCTTTTGCTGTGCAGCCTCATGTAGAAGTTAAGTGCTTCCCGGCAGAACCGATTAATCCACTTGTTTCTAATAGTGATGGGACTTACATTATTGGAGGAGGTTTATCTGGCTATATATACTTGTGGGAGGTGAATATATTTTCCTACTGTTATCTGTTTTTGTTACAATAATGATATTATATACCATTGATAGAATTGTGATTCAGTTTAACCCATGTTTTGGGTTTTCTGTATTGATTTGTATATTTTATATGATATAGGTTGCGACCGGCAGGTTGCTTAAGAAGTGGCATGCTCATTATAGGGCTGTTACTTGCTTAGTGTACTGTGACGACCAATCGCTATTGGTTTCTGGGGCAGAGGATGGATGCGTTAGAGTCTGGTCGCTTATCATGTACTGGCTCATCTTCTTGTGTGTCTATTTCATAATATTTTGTTTGATGGAATTCGTTATTGAGAAAGTTGCATGTCAATTAGGATATTTGATGATGCGGGGAGGGAGGAAGCAAGACACCTCTATGAGTATAGCTTCACTGAGCACACTTTGCGGGTGACTGACATCGTTACCGGTTATGGAGGATCTAATGCCATCATAGTGTCTGCTTCTGAGGATCGGACTTGTAAGGTCTGGCATTCTCTCTACTAATTTTTAAAAGTAAATTGAAAACTGTGAAGCTCGAAATTCTGATCTACTAATTTTTTCCCCCTTAATTTTGAATTATATTGTTCTAGGTTTTTAGCTTATGTAGAGGGGAACTATTGAGAAGTATTGTATTCCCATCAATAATTGACGCAGTTGCATTGGACCCTGGTGAGCATGTCTTTTATGCTGGAGGTAGAGATGGAAAAATATACATTGCGGCACTTAATGCTCAAGGCACTCCCAAGAACAATTATGGGATGCATATCATTGGTTCATTGTCTGATCATGGGTTTGTGAACTTTTCCTGTAATTTGATTATATACTCATTTCTTTAAATTTCAAGATAAGATTGTGTATTCCTTATCTAGTTTGTGGCTGATATACTACACAACTTTTCTTCAAATTGATTTTTATTCATTATTTTTCCTCAAAGATTTACAGTTTGAATTTTTGGAACAGTAAGTCTGTCACTTGCTTAGCATTTGGTGCGGATGGAATCTCATTGGTTTCGGGATCGGTGGACGGAATGGTTCGAGTTTGGGACACTAAAACCCACAGCATTATTCGCATTTTCAAACATGCAAAAGGTATTATCTGAATCATAAAAAAAATTGTCACTTGCTTACCTGAATTCTGTTAGATTCGCTGCATTATTTTCAATTAGATTCACTGCATTATTTTCTTTTCCCTTTTGTTAGATAAAATTTCATTAAAAGGCTTCAGAGGGGTCACACTCATGTACAAATGATGTCGTCTGTTAAAAGTCAAATTCTACATAATATTCTCAGGAGACTCGCCTTATCTCTCATCTTACTTTCTTTCCAACTCCTTGAATTGTCATTGGTTGAGCTAGGCATGACCAATGAACACCTAAAAGGGCCAAAAGAAGATTTCACCCACTCTATCACCACTGGACAATGAATAACAAATAATTCACTTATTACCCATCCACAATAGACATACTTAAGCTTATTAGGGAATGAATCAAACAATATCTATCAAGTTTTCAAAATCTTCCTCATGTGCAACCCCCTCTCGGACCAAGAGAGACAGACAAATAGACAGACCAAACTAATAGACTGACATCATGGATGAACAAAATGCAAGTACACAAAATTGAACCCATGGTCTTTAGAATCAAAACTCTTGATAAGTTAGAGTTAGATGAGATTTATGTTCAACGATTAAGGGGGCATCTTATATACAAGGAAACATAATTTAAAAAACGAAGTTGCCCTAACCAGACAAGACACCTTTAATAGCAACCATATGACTTATCTAACAAAGAGCTTCACACAGTTTGAGGACTATAACAAGATTCAGGATAAAACGGTCGACAAATAGTTGAGGGTTGAGTGGTTGACTGGCCCTTGAACTCCTCCTTACAAATAGCTTCTATTGGCTGGGTATGGTGCCAAGGTATCTACCCTCCAACATCTAGCGTTTGGCCAAAACACGTGTCCATCAAAGGAAAGTGGAACAATAAACTAGAAGGAAGATTCTTAAGAAAACGATTTGGGAAACATCAGTGTTATTGTAGCAAAAGTCCTAAACAACATCCAGAGCAAAGGGTCAGCCAAAGCAAAGAAAACAATTAATTGAAGCCATTAGAGCAGGCCATGTGTGAAGGGACAGAAGCTTCTCTGGAAAAATATTCAGAAGGATTGGGGTGAGTTATCTAAGCATATGTGGTTCTAGGTGAGAAGCGAGATGCATTTGATTTTTGACGGATGTCTTGGGTGGGAATCAGCATCTTGCATGCATAGTTTCGCGATTGTGGCAGACAAGCAACTCTTGATGGCGGATTGTTATCATCTTGCTTATAGTGAGCTAAGACAGGATGTCCACTTTAAGAGGAGTGTCTAGGATTGGGAAATTGAAGAAGTGCTAGCTTTTTTTGGTTTGACAAGTGTTTGCAGAAGTGTGTATGTATTATTGTATATTTTTTTGGTAAGTTTGATTCCGTTAAAAAGAAACATAATTACAATAAAGGGGCATATCTCCATCCATTTCAAGATCAAACAAGTGCTTACAAAAGTGTGTATATATTTATGTATATTTTTTGGTAAGTTAGATTTTGTTAAAAAGAAGCATAATTACAATAAAAGGGCATGCATACCATAACAAGAGAGCAATGTACAACATGATCAACAGTCCCTTTATAATACAAATAAGGACAAATGGTCCACGAAAACCAAACTTAAAACTATGAATAAAGTGACTGAGGCAGCAACAGAGTCAAATAAAAATTACAGAGAGCCAAACTTATCCAACAAATTCATCACCAACAAGAGCCTATCACCCAGAAAAAGGAAGACATCAATATTTCTTACAAAACTGTTCTTTAAATTTGAATATATATATATATATATATATATATATATATATATATATATATATATATACACGAAATAAGAGTTTTAATATAATTAGAGAGGAAAATGTTCAGTGCCCCTCCCTATTAGGTGCAGCGAATGTTGAAAATTTTCTAAACGAATGCTGTTATATAAATTTCTAGCAGTGGATATATTTGAAGCAAAACATTGTAAATGAACTAGCACTGATGCAAGGTGTAAATAATTTAGCTAGAGTAATGATACTTGATTATTGTCCAGAAATATCTATTCATGTTGTCTGACACCTACAACTTAAAGCAAAGCTATGTAGATGATTTAAATGATATGTTAATCACAAGAATGTGATTTTGTGAAGAATATATTATGTTATTAACTACTGTGATTAAAATAAGGGCAAATTACACTCACACCCCATGAGGTTATTTCATATTTCAAGCTAGATTAACATTTTCGTTTTAAATTTCACTTACATTTGAATTAGTGGTTTAGCATTTCACTTACACCCCAAATGTCAATTTTTGTTCGGGCCAGAGTTCTTTTGAGGTGTTAAATGACTATACTACCCTCTGACCTCGTGTTGACTATTTTTGTGACCAAACTATCCCCAACCTGCACCATCATCAGCAAAATACTTTACACATAACCATCTTCTCTCTCCTCCAACATGGACTCGGCCTGCAGACCCATATCCTTTCTCTTTCTAACCTGCAGACCCATATCCTTCTCCATGCTTGATGCCCCAACCCATACATGATACACCACTGTCATCGCTCCATCACCCTCACACCGTTGTCGCTCTGGTGAACAATCATCACCACTATTGGCTCCCTTGTGGTCATCGCCATCAACATCTCTGGTCTCAAGGCAACCTTCCTGTGACAACGCGGCGGGCTTCTCAACCATCGCCTCGTCTTTGCCAGAGAATTCATCGCCGCCACGGCAAAGCAATTTCGGATCAGAATTGCAGAATTGCCTCGTCTTCGCCGGATCAGAATTGCAGAGACCATCTGGTAACCCCTTTCATCAAGATCTTCACCAAACTCGGCCGAATCGGAATGAGGATCGAACCTGTAGTGGCATGATTTCATTATTCGGTCGGTGATTGAGAGCGGTGGAATGAGAATCGGAACAAGGATCGAACCAGATCTGCTGCCGGAAAAGTATGATTTCATTGTCTGGTCGGTGATTGACAGCGAGGGATCGACCGCTTCACCGTCGCATGCCACCCTTTGCGATTACAGACTTGAGGACAACTCTTGGCATGATCTTTCGACGATGTAGTGCAAGCACCATAACCCAGTTGTTGTCATCAGTGCGATTGTTTATGAATTTCTCTAACTTGGGTTTAGTTATTGTGACGGGATGGGATTTTGGGTTTTTTTTTTTGGTTTGGTTTTAGGTGGGTGGTGGTGATGAAGGTGTTGGGTGGGGGCGGTTGTAGCCGCTGGTTCGCAGTTTGGTTTTGGGTGGGGTGGTGGTGATGGAGGTGTTGGGTGGGGGTGGTTGTAGCCACTGGTTCGCAGTTTGGTTTTGGGTGGGGTGGTGGTGATGGAGGTGTTAGGGTGGGGTGGTTGCAGCTGCTGGTGCTGGCATTGTTGTCACCGTTGGGGACATGGTGGTCTAGATGTCATCAAAGATTCCATTCCGGTTTCCTTCAAATTTTTGGCCACCCTTGCACAGTGGTCATCGGCAGCGGCGGAGGCAAAAGTCGTGCTTACATGGTGGTGATGTTGCTCGATCAAACCAAAACGTAATCTCTCTGACTATGGATCGCGATTGGGTTGGGAAACCCAATCGCAAGACCCCGATCACCAAACAAACCAATTCGCAACCGATAAATTATGAACCCATCATTGCCAAACCTATATGATGTTTGGAGGACTGGAGGAGCAAAGGAAAGCGGCCAACAGTGCTTGAATATATATATATATATATAGATATAGGGGCCTTTTTTGTCATTTAAGATTACAGATATTTTGTATTAAAAATTGAGGGTAAAATGGTCAATTCGCATGTATCAGAGGCCAAAAAGTAAATTGGGATGTAAGTGAAATTAAAACCAAAATATTCATTTAGCTGAAAAATGACCTAACCTCAGGGGGTATGAGTGTAATTTGCCCTTAAAATAATGATGTTTATCATATAATACAAATTAAGCAAATAAATCTTGGCCTAACATGATAAAGTAAGAATGATATATTAAGGTTATTCAGAGCAGTGGATCGTATGATATGTAAAACTAATGCACTACTTATAAATCTTTCTTAATAATTAGTAAAATAATAATTGACTTATCATCTTTTTTTTTCCCCCCTTAATTTATTGATAAGGATTTTTCATGCAATAAATTACATCTAATATATCAATATTTTATGATTTACTTTCGTTGGTTTATTCAGAAATTCAAAATTTTGTTGCTGTGTTTGCAAGTTTGTTTCTTTTTTCCTAGTAATGTAGTGATCAATGTTTCTCTATTAGAAAATTTGACTGAGTAGTATGTAAAACTCTTTGAGTACTTGTAAATCACTTAATAGTATGACAATAATTGTATCTTGTTACTGATTGCACATTCCACAGTTCTATTTTTAATGGTTTTTTTTTTTTTTTTTTTTTTTTTTTTTTTTTTTTTTTTTTTTTTTACCCCCTCTTGCATTTGATATTAGTTTACTATGTAACAAAGTAGTTCATTGCATAATGTGCAGGTCCCGTCAACAATATTCTTGTTGTTAGACATCGCCAGATACTAATGAACTCTAAAGCTTCCTCAGTAAGAAGGCTCGGATCGTCATTACCCCCTCCACTGGAGAAATATGCAAATTCGACAGAGGAGAATATAGATACTAAGGCTTATCTTGCTCCGCGCGCTACTTCTAACAATTTTCTGGATGCTTCATATATCACTATTGACTCTATGAACCATCAAATTGAAGAACTTCAGGTTCATATTCAACTGATTATTATTCTTAATCCACTTCATTATGGTTGATTCTATCCTTGTTTTGCCACCACTGTTATATGTTTGTTCTGGACAGAGCATTATATGTGTGTTTATATTATATAACGAAATAGAATCTTTACGTGCATTGTCTTTGTTATTAACTGGTCCTTTTGATTGTTTATTCATTTAATTTTCTAAATGCAATTGACATGGAAATATTTGTACTTTTAGCCCTTTAAGAAATCAATTAAGTTGCATGTAACCTTGGATGCCTTATTCAGTGTGATTGTTGTTGTATAAAAGCTGGTTCCTCCACTACGTTCAAATTATTATATTCGTAACCATAGAAGTTAACGTCAAACTATTTACTTGAACATGATCACTAAATATAATAATTATTCAATTATATATGACAATAGATTTTTTGTGATTTGGATTCAATAACTTGGGTCAGTTGGTATCAGCCAAGACATTTTGTCGCTCTCAGTTACATGAATCTTATGTTAAACTAGTTTGTAATTTTTTCAACGGGTGAATTGCAAAAAACCCCCCCTTGACTTTCACCCGTTTGCGAATATCTTTAGCAATTAATCCCCCTCAACTATCATGAGGGGGTCATTTTAACTAACCTTTGTTAGAGTGATTGTGTGATAAAATATTCGGACGAAATTACCCTTAAAATCAAAACAATACATTAGTATTACTAAAGTACCCACCACTCACTTTATTTTTATTTTTTTAACTGCATAAAATATTGAAACGAAGCCTCTTATTATGAAACGAGGCCTTTGATTTTTTCTTTCGAAATATTCATGCATTTGGTAGTTATTTATCAAATGTCAACTTAAAAAAAAAAAAATATTTTTTATAAAATAAGATAAAGAAAGAGACATATATATACGAGAGATCCAAAAATATCAGTACCATGATTTTTTTTTAAATTTAAAAATAGAAATTTATAAGATTCTAAAAAATTATAGATATAGCATACCCAAAAAAAATCCAGTGGCGTCCACCATAATATCAAAACAAAAGCCCCCTCCCCCACCCCACAAAAACATATTTCACACTTGTTTTTTATTTTTTTTATTTTTTTATAGTCAAAAGATATTTCACTTAAATAACAAATATTTGTTTGGACTATCTTTAATTATTTATTTATTCTATAGAAAAAGCGTTTATTATGACATAAAATTTGATTTATTTCAACATCATAAATCTTAATCCCAATACTTTTCTATTAAATTGTGATATGCTACACACACACATATATATAAATGAAAAAAGCCACTTCCTCCTAATTATGAAATGATTTTGCCACATATTTTGATAAATTTCTACTGTTAAATTTTATAAAAAATCATGATAATGATATTTTTGGATCTTTCGTATATATCTTTTTCTTTATCTTATTTTATAAAAAAATCATGGTACAAGTTTTTTTTTTCTTTCACCAAAATCAATTTAAGTTGACATTTGATAAATAACTACCATATTACTATATATATTCCAAATGCATGAACATTTCAAAAGAAAAAATCAAAGGCCTCGTTTCAAAATCAGAGGCCTCGTTTTAGTATTTTATGCAATTAAAAAAAAAAAAAAGTGAGTGGTGGGTACTTTAGTAATACTACTGTAATGTTTTGATTTTAAGAGTAATTTCGTCCGAAAATTTTATCACACAATCACTTAAACGGATGTTTCATGTTAAGGGTAATTTTGTTCAAAAATTTTCCTCACACAATCACTTTAACAGAGGTTAGTTAAAATGACCCCCTCATGATAGTTGAGGGGGGTTAATTGCTAAAGATATTCATAAAGGGGGTTTTTTGCAAACGGGTGAAAGTCAAGGAGGGTTTTTTGCAATTCGCCCTTTTTCAACCATATGTTTATATGTTTTCATTTAGAGGTTTTACAATGGCCATCAACCAAACACAACTCCTTTTCATCACTTGGATGCTGCTGGGTTGGAGTTGAGTCTATGTTAGAAGTTAAACATGACACCTTGTGATGTCTACAGACTCTGCAAGACTGTCTGAGACATGTCTAGAATTTAATATATTTTTTCAAGTTCGGGCATAGCCAACATGTATTTAATAATTGGTGGATCAATCTTGTTTTAATGTGGAAATAGAATATAAAGTTAAAGTCAAATCTCATTGTGGTAATTATGAAAAAAAAAAAAAAAAAAAAAAAAAAAAAATCTCATTGTGGTCACTGTGTAAAAATCATCAATCACGGCTGCAGTTAATTTAAATGTTAGTAGACTTGTTTTTATCAAAGGTATAGACAATTTTGATTGAAATGTCCATATGTAAATGGACATTTTGACTTCTCTGAGAGATTGTTGAAATTTTATGGGACATCTCTTGACATTGGATTTGTTGGGTACAGTAGTGGCATGTCAATTTGGATTTTTTATTTATTTTTATTTTTATAACTAGCATGTCAGTTAGGTCCTTTAATGCCTTTTATGAGTTGATTCCTATGTACATATTTTCTGATATTTAAACTACGTTCTATTTAATCTTCATGAAAAGACAATGAATGAGTTCTATTGTGTCCCTCTTTGTGGAGAACTTCTAATCATGTTGTTCAATTTTCAAAGTAATTCATACCTTTTGATTGCGTCAATCTGGTTTTTTTGTTTTTTTTTTTTCTAGATTGTTAAATCTATTTGCAATTTCGGCATGGTCTTTTTTTTTCCTATTATTTTTACCAAAATTATAACTTTTGAGCAAATTTCTCATGATTTAGCAGATTTTTTGAGCCAATTTGTAAAAGAAGAAGTTAGAATTGACTGATTTATCCAAAATTATTGATGTAATTTTTCAACTCTATCAGAACATTTGTCACTGATTCTTGTTTTTATCTGATTCATCGTCTGTCCAAATCCAACGTCAGCTGACTAGTTGTCCAATAATGTAAACCATGATACTAAGCTATGTTTAGGAATTATTACTACAGTATTGTGAATAGCTTACATTTTTATCTGTATTTGTGGAAGTGATATTACGTATCAAATATATTGTGTGTGGAAGTGATCTTTGATTTGGTACAAGGATGTAGGATTTTTTATTTTTATTTTTTCTCTCTTAAACTCTGAACAAGTATGGGTTATAGTCCAATATTTTTAAAAGTCATGATCTGATATCCTTTTCTTTTAGTTGAAAAGAACAGTGGAGCCCTATCTGCGCTTGAAATCTGTCAAACCTTTGTATTTTGTCTTGTGTTCAGCAACAAGGTTCTGCTGCTGCTACCGGAATGGAGATGGAGACGCTAAAACTTGATTGCAGACGATATATGCAAATGATCCAGCAATGGAAGAAAATGTATGAAAATTTACACCAGTTTTGTGTAAATGAACTTTTGGATGGGAACCAAGCAGGAGGCTCCAATGGAAACTCCTCCTGAGATAGAGCTGTTCTTTCTTCCTAAACAACTTTCAAGTTTTATAGGTATAACTAATTATTACAGTAATTCGCAGAGATGCATGAATTTATATCTTTTTGTTTATTTATTCATCATCATCCTTATTTCTGAAACTTTTTGCTGCTATTTAATATAATTTTTTTTTTTTTTTGGAGGATTAGTTTGTTGGGTAAAGTGCAAAAAACCCCCCTCAACTATGTCCCAATTAGCAAATAACCCCCCTGAACTACAAAAGTTGCATAAAATCCCCTAAACTAATCACTTTGGTTGCAATTAACCTAGTCCGGCGATCCGCCAGTTGAATTTGAACGTTAACAAGTCACGTGACAGCCATTTTTATTTAAAGACCATATAGCCCTTATGGAAGCTAAAAAACCAGTGTCCATTAAACCCCAACCAAACACGCCCTCTCTGCATTGTGTCTATGTTTATCTGTATGTAAACTCACAAAATTTCAAGAAATTGACCTGAGAAAATGGAATCTGATTTCTCTACTCCGGCAGCTCCGAAACAACAAGAAGAATTCCAAAATCAAGAATCACAGAGCAACTTTGATATAAGAAGAAATCGGAATGAGAGGAATCGCAGACGAAGAAGACAATGGAGCGAACAAAGAGACCAACGATGAAAAAGAGAAAAAAAAAAAAAAAACATGTCTATAGTGCATATAATGATGGTCGAGCCAATAAAATTTCATGAAGGAATGTAAGAATGAACAAATTATTGCCTGTTTCCGAGGAATGAAAATCATGAAAAGAATGGGGAGAAATACAGAAGAAGATGGATAAGTGGAGGATTTATCAATCTTTGCATGCTTGAGAGACTATTGGATTTCATAGAGAAAGAAAGAGAGACGGCCCCATGATGGTGATCGGACAATGATCTTCTATGATTTTGAAGGATTTTGCTCCAGTGATGCTCTGCCAGATCTGTTGCGGTTCCAAACAGCAGTGTTCTGGTGAGCAAATCTTCTAGGATTTTTGACTGTCAAACTCAATGCTCAACAGATTCTTGGAAGAGTGAGGAGAAAGAAAAAGGGTGATAGAAGTGAGAAAAAAGAAGGTTGAATGTAACGTTTAAATTTTAAATCTAATTTAGGAGCTTTAAATTACAGTCTTTGCAAACGACATTAACACTTCTACTTTTTTAAGACCAAAGCAACTGACATGGAGGAATCTCCTTTTTATACGCCAGTGAATGGATCTAATACATTGTAACTTTAGGTGGTGTTGGTCTCATGATTGAGAGCAAAGTTGATATCATATCTCCTACCTTCAAATTGTCTCTTTTGAATTGAGTCTATAACAACTTGTTTTAGGGTGTATGCTGTGATGGAAGGATGTAGACACCTACTATGGTCGGGTAGCATAGGGCCCAGCCTGGGAAAACCAAATTGCTTAGAGAGGGAAGTGAGAGGCAAAGTGGCAGTGGAATCAGCAATCAGGGTTGGTGGTTTGATTTTTTTAAGACTCAACCAAGAGTTGCATTAGGATAAATACATCTGGGCTGGAAGCTTAGAGCCATTGAAACAAACCCAATCTATGTGGCCACAGAATTGATCTGTGTGCCAATAGTTCAGCCTACAAGACTGCAGGTCTAAAGATTACTGGATAGTTTCTAAGATACAGGTAGGGCACAGGAAGGCAAAATGTTTTCCTATCTGCATTAGTAGTTTCTGTGCTGGTAAGCTTTGTAAAAGGTGCATTGCCTGGTTGCAAGCATTAATATCCTTTGTTAAGTTACCGTTTAATTATGTCTGACTATGACTAAATCATCTTTTTTGGAGGTGAGTGTGCATATTCTCAATTGTTGAGTTTCTAATCGGACAAACGCAACTGTTGAGTCTTTTCTGTTAATTACTCCTTTTCCTTCTCCCTTCCCAATCTCATGTAGCATCTTCCAGCCTGTAGTGACTGCACTAATTGCTGCAGTCGTTTGAGGTTGCGGATAACCATATTTCCATGCTGTATTGACCTCTGCAAATCAGTTGACGTACTTCACTTCCTTAAGAAGGCAGTCAGCTTGGTTTTTCCATGTACATTTCAATTGTTTCTGGTATCATAGGTTTTCTTCCAAATGTTGTTGTCGTTGCCATCATCAAAACAATACTTGCTTTTATCCCATATGAATGGGTTTGGTTGGGTGAATTCTCTTTTTCTGTTCTGTTAGCCATGTGAATTCTCCTTTTCTCTTCTTTTTTTATACAAGTCATTTCTTCTAATACCTAATTTATTGAACTCGGTTCCATTTACTTTGTCCCATGATAGTTTTGGTCAGCCTCTTTGCCTCCTATATGCAAACTTAAACCAATCATCCTTTTTCCAAATGTATTCGTACTATTCGCTAATTTACATTGATGCTACATTCAAGAAAATGGAATGTATCTTTACGAAGTAGGAGCTTTGAGTTCGCTTAGTTTTTTTGTTTCTGTTGATGTGCATGTATGTAGAGTTGGGGTTGTGGGGGTAGGGGATTTTAGGTTGAGTAGGTTAAGGAAATTTCTATCCTGAATCATGGTTCAAGAAATGCTGTAGTTTGTTTAACTAATATCCTCATAATATGTTACAAAATGTTAGCAATTGCAATTAATCTTTGATATTAATATACTGTTTTCTTGGTCAAAAGATGCTTTGATTGGTTTTGTTTTTGATGTTTTGTTATTAGACACTGAATCTCCATTGCACACTGTATGGTAGAAACTGCGGTTCTTTAGCTTGTGATTGCTGACCCTAAAGGCTTACCAAAGTGAATGTTCACTTTCAAAGTAATCTAGCTTTAAAAAAATTTCAATATGTTTTCGTGTTGGGTTCTTTTTCTTTTCTTTTCTGGTAGAATCCTCACTCTCTTGTTGACTCTAATCCTTTGGACAGTGCACAGAGTAAGTTCACTAGAATAATGTGAAGGGTGGAGTTTATCCATTAACGTTTAGCAGTAAGAAATGAAGTGATGCTGTTTAGGGCCATACTTGAACAGCTCAGTTTCTTAATTTTGTAGTGACGATCTTATGAATTCAGATAGCCCAAAGTGAACAAATTATGTAAGAGGTTGCTCAGGAAGATGCGCTCGGAATATTTAATGAGCCTCCACTGGGCAATCATCTTTTCGCTGGATGCTGGCCTATCTGAACTAGCTAGGCCCTGCTGTGCTTTTTTAGTTAAGCTGGGTCGGGACTTCTGTAACACAGTCTAAAAGAGTTAGGTTTGAAGATCTCCTCATTGTCATTGATGAGAAAGTATTACATGGTCTGGGACCATGTGGTCCCGGCCAATAACAGGACGCCACAAAACTAAGAAGTTGAATAAAGCTGACACATTTGGTTGCAGACTGATTTATCCAAAATTATTGATGTAATTTTTCAATTCTATCAGAATATTTCTGGCTGATTCTTGTTTTTATCTTGATTCATCATCTGTCCAAATCCAATATCAGCTCACTAGTTATTTAATTTTTCGATAACTAGTATCAGCTGACTAGTTGTCCAATAATGTAAACCATTTTTTTTTTTCCTTTTTCTGAATAATTAAGGTCCACCTTGATACTAGCCTATCATGAATTATTACTACAGTTTGTGAATAGCTTACATTTTTATATGTATGATTCATTTTTAGTCACTTTTAAATTCTGGAAAAGTAAGGAAATAGTTCAGTTTATTTTTAAAAGTCATGATATGATACCCTTTTCTTTTATTGAAAAGAATAGTGGAGCCCTTTCTGCACCTGAAATCTGTCTAACCTACCTTAGTTTTTTGGTCTTATATTCAGCAACAAGGTTCTGCTGCTGCGTCTGGAATGGAGATGGAAAGACTGAAACTTGATTCCAGAAGATATATGCGAATGATCCAACAATGGAAGAAATTGTATGAAAATTTACATCAGTTTTGTGTAGGTAAGCTTTTGGATGGGAACTAAGCGGAGGCTCCAATGGAAACTGTTCTCTCTGTTCAAAGAGCTTTCAAGTTTTGTAGGTATAACTAATCATTACAGTAATTTAACTGATGTGACTTTATATCTTTTTGTTTAATTCTTCATCTTCATTATTATTTTGGAAACGTTTTGTTGCTATTTTTTCTCTCTTATTTATTTATTTATATCTGAGTTTCAAGTGTTTTCATTGGATGGTGTAAGAACATATTCTGTGTTGGATGGTTTTGATCATAGTATTGAGTCATCATGAATCCAAATACATTGGGTTAAAAAAAGAAAGAAAAGATCTAATACGTTGCAACTTTAGTTGTTGCTGGTCACGTGATTTGAGAGCGAAATTGATGTCATATCTTCAACATTCAAATTTTTTCTTTTGAATTGAGGTCTATAACTTCTTGTTTTAGGGAGTTTGCTTGAAGGAGGTAAGACATTGATGCTTGTTATTAGAAATAGAATCTATCCATTGCACTGTATGGTAGAAACTGCAGTTTCTCTATCTTGTGATTGATCCTATAGGGTTTCCAAAGTGAACGTTCACTTGCAAAGTAATCTAGCTGTAAAAATTGTCCGTTATGTTTTCCGCTCGGGTTCTTCTTTTCTTCTATGGTAGAATATGCTAATCCTCACTCTTTTGCTAAGACTAATCCCCCCGGACACGCGCATAGGGTTAGTTCATTAAAATCATGGGAAGGGTGGAGTTGATCCAGTCACCTTTATTATGGGATAGCCCAAAGTGAACAAATTCTGTAAGAGGCTGATCAGAACATTTAGTGAGCCCCTACTGGGCAATCATCTTTTTGCTGGCATATCTGAACTAGCTAGGCCCTGCTGTGCTTTGTTAGTAATGCTGGGTTAGGACTTACTGCAAGACACTGTAAAAGAGTTAGGTTTGAAGATCTCTTCTCATTCTCATTGATAGCTGCTTAACTTTTTTTTAGTGAGATACAGATGTAATATTAACATATAGAGAGCAGCACATAAAATTCTTGCTTTGCTACATAAATAGACCAAGAAAGATCATAGTTAATTATGGGTTTGACTTTTTGATAGTTCCAGATTATTAGTTATTATTTTGTCTACATTTGGTGAGTTTTACCAATTACCTTTATCATCATATGAAAACATATGGTTTGACCAAGGGCATGACCTTGGAGTAGAATGAAAAAATAGGATTCATGTTTGTATGGTTCACTCTTAAGTAGTTTTTTTTTTTTTTTTTAACCTGGCAAGAAGGGGAAGGGGAAGGGGGAGGAGGAGGAGGAGGAGGATAGGTGAGTCGAACTTGGACTCTCACACGATTGAGGGGAGTGTCTTTACTAACTGGGCTACCCAGCTCACCCGACTCTTAAGTAGTTTTTTTTTTTTTTTTTTATTGTTTACCTGGCAAGTGAATAGAACCCCCATGTGTTGGGTCACCATACACGTGTTGGTAAGATCTCCATGTGTTCGTGATAAATTTTAGTTAATTTTAAATATGCAATTCTACATAATCTTATATTAAAAAAAAAAAAATTATATATATATTTTTTATCCTTTTTTTTTTAGGATAGAAAAAAAGTAAAAAACTGTCCTATTTAAAGGACTCTCTGCCTCTTCTGTAGCAAAAAAAGTAAAAAAGTGTCCTATTTAAAGGACTCTGCCTCATCTGTAGAAAATCCGTGATGAATCACATGCGACGGGCTAGCCATTAATATGTGGAAAAAGACAAACTCGCAGCCCAAGAAAAGTTGTGAGCCCAACAACATTGTTTTTCAATGGGAAAAAGCCCAGAGAGTTGATGAGTTAAAACCAGGTCTATCGTGAACGCAAACACACACTATGTCTAGCCAACAATGGAAACCTAATAATAACGCAGTAACACGCAATAGGGTCTGGACTCTGCTCTGCTCTGCTCCACGAAACCCTAGTTTTACACTCCATTCCCTTTGTTCAAACTGTGAAAATGAAAGGTTGAAACTCAAACAATTTGCACTATCCTTTTGACTGTTTCATTTGCAAAAGTGATGAAAATCATGAGAGAAAGTCTAGAGAGAGTGTTGGGACCATTTCTAATAGTAAAATACTATTCTTTTCTTCTATGAGCCCCTCCCTGCAGTTCCCGATGAGGAAGGGACGGTGAAGAAACAAAGTGGAAGAGAAATTCCAATTATAATATATATATATATATATATATATATGCGTGTGTGTATCTACACACACAAGAATGAATTATAAATGTGGAAGTGGGGGAGAGAAGATAAGGTGGTGGCAACTGTGATAATGCTAAGTAAAAAAACCCACCCAACAACAAGATCTCTCTCTTCTGGATCCTTTTTATCCAAACCAACCTCTTCTTGCAGAGAACATGTCCCTTTCTTTATTCATGTCTCTCTTCATTATTATAAACATTTTCTTATTATTACTTTTTTTTAATGCCCTAGAGAGAGCTAGGGTTTTTAGTGTTTTGGATTTTGGCATTGCAGAGAAAAAAAGAAGGCAGCTAGCAAAAAAAAAAAAGAAAAAAAAACACATGCTTCTTTTTGTCTCTCATCTTTCTCTTTCTATCCTCCTTTTTTCTGCAAAGTACAGCTGGTTGTGTTCATGACTCAAAACCCATTTCATCTAATTTAAACATTTCTTCATCTATCAATTCTACTAGGTTTCTAGATCTTTATATATATATATATATATATATATATATATATATATATAATTTTCTATTAATTTTACTGGTGACGTATGAGAATTTCTCCCACCGGCCACTCACCCTCTACATATGCATACAATAACACTCTTAAATATAATAATACACTATAGTGTGTTTAAAACACACACACACACATATATATATATACACAAAAACCTCCAAAAACCACTAGTAACTAATTTTCACACGAATATAATTTGTACATATAGAAAACTTGATTAAATAATTGAAAGTTATATTATATAAATCATCTCCTCATCCGGATAATTTAAAAATTAAAACGAGAAGATTAATTAATTTTGCTGATCCTGTTATCCATGTCTGTATGTGCATTCAGTAGAAGCCATTTAATGTCCATTCGAATACCATTTGTTAGCTGTAACTATAATACATACATCCATGGCTTCTATTATCTTTGATTTTCAGAGCGAGGAATAAAAAAAAAAAAAAATCTAACTCTGATAAACCATTAATGTGTAGGTCACATACCCTTATCTTTATAGTTGTCATTCATTAAACTGTATCTGTAGTGCACCAATTACACTATCTATATTCACATGTTTTCCATATACAACTACTGTATATATATGTATATGTATAGATACATGCATGCAATATATGTAAATTTTTGACGTGCATGGAAGGCTCTACTAGATGGTTTAAACAACCCTCTTTTTTAACCACAGCTAAAATTGATGCTCTGCTATGCAGATCCAGACAAACACAATAATATATTAGGTGGTTGATGGATGCGATCAGAAACGTTGTTGGCTTCTACCAAAATCAACTCTATCGTCTCATTGACACCCCCGTTTGTTGTCCTAATACCGCCATAGATGTCCCCATCAACACCTACATTACATTGTCCCGTTACGTGCTGAGAGGGTTCCCCGGTGAGCCGATCCGAACTTTAGGGTTGAATCATTTAACCCGAAAACTACAAAACGAAACATAAATTTACCCTTGGAATGTAGTTTCTAAACCATGACTGTAACTAGACCTTGTATGATCAAGTGAAGCTAGTGTCAAACTCTATTTTTAATTAGTTAGTAAACTAGGTTTCAGGAAATGAATAGAATCTATTAACATCAATTAGATAGGAGCTATGTAAGTATGCATAATCAGAATTTTAGAGTTGAATAATTTAACCCGAAAACCACAAAACAAAACAAAAATTTACCCTTATAAATATAGTTTTTAAACCATAACTATAAATTTTGTATGAGATTGAGTCTTTGGCTCCAAGTTGCTCTATATTGATCTAGAGATCAAGAGTTCAAAACGAGAGAAATACTCTCTGCAGACCGCGCAATGACGAGAGCTAGTGCCAAACCCTATGTATGCTATTAGATGTGAAGTTGAACCCATCTTTGTGATGATGCAGGAGATGAAGATAATCTATTAACATCAACTATATATATAGGAATTGTGTATGTGTGACTATATATATATATTGTACGTGTTAGAAAGCTTTTTACACTGGTAAATTGTAAAGGTGGCAAGTAAGCCAGTTCATTCCCTGGTAAGTTCGTTAACAATATATGCAAATACCAGCACATGAGAATCAGTTGTATCAGAATTCAGAACCTGATCCACCTTGAAAAGCGTTCCCAGTGCGTGAGAGGAGGAGGTTTAGGCTGTATAGTCTGCACTACATCAGGATAAACTGTGAGCTATAATAATACAGTAGGCCCCACCCCGTTAGATTATCGCCACGTGTACATTACCCGATCAACGGGGCCGACACCGAGGTTTGACCGGCGACCGGCCGGCTGAGACTCATATGTCTCACATTTAAAAGGGGTCAGGGGTAAGTGTTAAAGATCTGACTCTTGTCATGTGAGTGGGGTTTTAGGTTCTTAAAAGAAAGTAAATTTTAAGGCAAAGTTAAGACTTCCACAGTTCCACTGAATAAAATTATATGTATTTATTTATATATATAATTCATTCATGCACCATCAAAAGCACTTATGCTATTCCCTGGAACAGTTGGTAGATCTGAATCATTCAAATGGTGGGCCATGTCCATCTGATCATAATGTTACATCACTTTGAGGCATTAGCTCTTGAGATAAGATAGATGGTCAAAAAAAATTCTCTCTTTGCTGCAGGTTAAAAAAACTTTGTTCTTCTCCTTCATCAATCATCATCATCTTAGTGGTGGCCCAAATTTTCAATGGTCCTGATCATCTCCATGATGCTCTTCTAGGCACCAATCATCATATATAAGAATTTTAAATTTTTATCTCTAACCAAGAACAAAAGACTAGTCTAGCGCAGAAGGTTCATGTTAGTGCGAGATTGTCGAGTGTGAAGAGATTCAGATGTGCGTAGTTGTTATCGTTACGTTAATTATGCCACTCTCGTAATGTTCGTAATTATAATACATTGAACAATCTTACCGTTACGCTAATTAGGCCACTCTTATAATGTTCGTAGTTACAATAAATCAAGCAATCTTATCATTACGCTGAGGTAGTTCTTGAAATGAAGATATACAGAGTATAATTACTCCCTTAGTCCAAAAAAAAAATGTCAGAATTTAACTTTGTAAGAAGAGTTTTAGTATTTTTTTATTGTATTAGTAGTAGGTGAATTACTAAATTATTAATATTGAGTCCACATGGATGTGATGATTTATTTTTTATAAGTTCAATACAACAAGGTTAAATTGATAATGTTATACAAAATAGTATTCACTTTTCAATTGAAACATTTATTTTGGAACAGAAAATAAAATAAAATAAAACTTGTAAAAAGAGGAAAAAATCTCACCAACTTTGAAATAATTAATACAAAAGGGTGAAAATGAAAAATAAATAAATAAATAAATATATATATATATATAATATTATAATATACAACCACTTGTTATATATAGTGTTCTCAGTGTTATGATAGTCTGTTCCCGAGATCACTATTTTATTCCCTTTTTATTATTTTCCTTCCCTAACCCTAATTGCATTTCTCTTCCTTCACTGCACATTTCTGATAAAACTCCAAGTTCACACCCTTCTCTTTACCTTACCCATCCCTCTGTCTACCAGTTTTCAGCTTTTAAACACTGCCTCTCTCTTTCTCTTCTCCTTTTCCCAATAAAACCCACTCTTAGTTTCATAGGTGTACGTTCACTATAAATTAAAGTGAAGCCATGGACATTGACCTGTTAAAGTCTTCGTCATCCGATGATCAGATTGAGATGATGATGATGATGCAGATGGACAAGCTCCCCGACTTCTGCGGAGTACCCTACAGCGACGTCTCCGACCTGCCACCAATAGATTTTAGTCCCGGTGGAAGCGGCGGCGGCCACAACAACAACCTTGGCGCCACGCCGCAAATTATCGATAATTCAACTACCGTTGCTTCATCAACATTCATGAACCTACCATGTACCATATCATTCGGCGGCATAGCCCCGGTTCAGGAGCCGGCGGCGGTGGTGCCACCTTATATGTCCAGCGGCGGGAGGTGGAGGAATGGGGAATTATCATCGGGTGCAAGTTGTGGTGGTGGTGGTGTTGGTGGTGCATCTTTTCCTACGCAGTCACAGAAGCGGAACTCGATGGCGGCGATGAGGGAGATGATATTCCGGATAGCGGCCATGCAGCCGATCCACATCGACCCGGAATCGGTGAAGCCGCCCAAGCGGAGGAACGTGAAGATATCCAAGGATCCGCAGAGCGTGGCGGCGCGTCACCGAAGGGAGAGGATCAGCGAGAGAATTAGGATACTTCAGAGACTCGTCCCCGGAGGCACCAAAATGGACACCGCCTCCATGTTGGACGAAGCAATTCACTATGTTAAATTCTTGAAGACGCAAGTGCAGTCGCTGGAGCGAGCCGCCGCTAATAGGCCGCCGCCGACCGGGATGGGGTTTCCGGTGGCCATGTCGAGCGGGAGTTATCTACCGATGATGCCTAAGGCTTATCAACCAGCTCAAAATGCTCAGCATTATGGAGATACTTAGTTGTTAGAGAGAGATGGAGGGAGAGAATTAGCTCTAGTTTTATGGGATTGTAAAGAGAGAGAAGCTCTTTCATATCATCATCATAATTATTACGAGTATTATTATTATTATTATTATTATAAATTATCATAGTCACGTTTGATTCACATCATCTTAATGTATTGGGTATTAAATAATTAGAATTAACTAATGAATAGATCGCCCAACGGTTCAATATTAATGTTTTATGTTTGTTGGAGAATGTGTTTGTGTGTGAATAGGGGGGCTAAATTTCAACTCGTCTAAGAAAATTGCATGCTTGGTTTGCTTGATAGTTTGAGACTAGTTCAAGGTAGTCAAGAAAGATTGAGGCATTTCACAACTAAAATGGTAATAATATAGATGTTGGTGGGTTGATGGGGTGTGCAAAAACTATCTTCCTAGCTAGCTAGGACTGTTTGTTTCTCTAGAAAAATCTAGAGAGAGACAGATAAGGGGAGCGATGTTGACGGGCCTGTGTATTAAGAGATCAGAATTGGGACCGTGTTGGACCTTAATTGGCATGTCCATGCTCTTCTCTAAGGTCAAATTATCTGGAACACGTGCATTGTGGATAACTTAGAAAATTTTACTTCAGTTTAGTTTGTAATTATGAAAATAATTTTTTATTTTTAAAAAAATAAAAATATAAAATTGCATAAAAAATTCTGTTTGGTTTATTTTTCTGTAATCAAAAACACAATTATAAAAATGCCTATTTTTTTAATAGTTATCTGAAAACAGTTTTATGTTCTCCGAATTATTGACAACTATTTTCAGAGTTACAAAGATTGTAACTCTGAAAACACTTTTTTGTTTTTAAAAAATTGGAAATAAAAAAACTGTACAAAAATTTTGCTTGATTCAGTTTTTATAAAACTGTTGTTTGAAAATTCAGTTATAAAAATATATGGTCTTGGTTGGTTTGTAACGCTGAAAGTTTTCAAATAATTGAAAATAGAAAACTGTACATAAAATCTGCTTGATTCAGTTTTTTTGATATAAATATAGTTCTCAGAAAATAATTTTTTATTTTCTGAGTTCTTAAGAACTATTTTTAGACCTTAAACTCTATGTTTTCAAATAACTGTCTTTTATAATTCTCGAAAAATAATTTTCTAAATTTTGAGAACTAAATTGTCTGAGTTTTCAAAGTTACAAACCAAACACACGCTTAAGTTCAAATGAATCACTGATATCATACAATACATTAAGGACGTAACGTGCATGTAGTGGCGACTAAACACTCATGTAACGCATTAATTCAAGAATGCCACACATTTAAATTGTGACGGCATGGTGTTACATTTTGATTGAAAAATGATGCATCTTTCAAATTCAAAGAATGTTGGTAGTGTTGTATGGTTGGTGCCGTAGACCTTGCCACATGATATGCGACCGGAATCCATATCTCACTAGGATGAGTGGATTTGCCTAAATTTACTCGCCCCGTTTAATTATGGACAAATTTATACTCGTGACTAGTTTTAATTTCACAATTTATATCCATCCCATTAAGAGATTAGTGTACCCGTACCCGCCCCAAATTTTTTTTTTTTTTTCCCTATATAAATAAATTGATAAATCTATAAAATTTATACTGTTCAAATAATGATATATATATATATATATATATAATAAAGTGTTAAACGAGAAGGATGTTTTTCAAAATTCGAACCCACCCGACAATCTGCGACAGATATAAAATTTAAATTCATACATATCTTAACGGTACATAAATAATTTCCATACTAGTATCATTAAAGTTTAGGACAAAGCGTGACTCAAATTGCCTCACTGTTTAGGACAAAATGTGACTCAAATTGCCATTCTATATCTCACTAACATAAATTCAATTCATCATTCTCTAAATTCCAAAGACGTTAAACGATTCCCATACGTATACCATTAAAGTTTGGGCCGGGGCGCGACTAAAATTACCATTCTATATCTCACTAACATAAATTCAATTCATCGTTCTCTAAATTCCAAAGACGCATTGATCAAACGGTACACCTGGCTGTACTTGAAAAGATCGAGGTCACCGATAATGGAATAGAAGTCTGATTTGACATGCATCGAAACTTGAATCCTGTCCTAGCGTGTACAGGAGAGTCCCAGAATATTATTCCACATTATCGACTCAAAATGAAGATAGACATGAAACCATGCATGGATCATATATAGTTCGATACAACACTATTGTGTGTTTTGTTCAATCTTGATCCTTGGTTTCGTAGATAGAATTTGTGTTTTGTCCACCTGTCAGTACACGGAATGAGATTCTGTACAACTTGAGGTGAAAGAATCATGGGACCTTCTTATATATATTTACCATATCTAATACTCGACTGTGGATGTCGAAGAATGGCATATGAAATCCACGTGAAGATCTGACAGATGCCGGGTGGTTAAGTTTTTTAACAATTACACTTGTTTTAGGCACTACCAAGAGACCGCCTCATGTGAAGGCAATCTACACGGTCAATGGCCCATTTGACGTGGCTGTCCACGTCATATTATAACATTATAATGTTGTAACATTAAAGCTGTTGTCCAAGAATAACATTTTTCGCCAAATACGAAGGGTCTTAAAAATATTAAATATTATATATATATATATATATATATATATATAGTTTTTAAAAATATATATATAATCAAGACAAGTTCATTACTAAATTCTTTTCCGCCTCAAACTTGTCTCGGATTTTCAATTATTTTATCAAACCCGTCCCTAACCCATTTAAGGGACTACCAAATTCACGCCATTAGAGACGAAACGGGGCGGAAACCCACTGAGGGAATTGCCATCCCTAACGGGTATGATACGAATACCACAATATTATAAATTTCAAAACAATAGAATTTGGGTACGACAAATACGTCAAATATATATATATATATATATATATATATATACTGTAATATATTTTTTGCCATTTTATCCAAATAATCATATATAATTCACTAATTTCAAATAGGTTAATTTAAGTGACACCCCCTTAGGTTTAGCCAAATATCACATTGAAATATCCTTTGAAAATTACTATCACTTAGGTCCAATTTTACTTTTCCGTCACTAACACTGTTAAAAACTTACAAAAAGTCAAATTTGCCCCTAATTTTTTAATTCCATTTATTCCAAAATATTAACAATCTAAAAAGACAATATTACCTTCATTATCTACTCTTTGTCCTTCTCTGTTTCTTTCTCTCCCTTTCGATTTGGTGTCATCATCTTTTCTTAAATGTTAACATACAATAAATTAAGATTTAACAAAAAAAGTTGAAAATAAAAAAAGTAATCATAGTTTAAATATTATATATAACATATTTAAAAGTAAAAATATATATGAAAATAATATTTGAATTTGGGTTCGGGTTGGCTTGGGTTGCTAGAACTTTAACCCAAGCTCAACCCTAATTAAATTCGGGTTGAGATTTTTCAATCCAAGTCCAACCTTAATTATAAAAATGATTGCCTAAGCTTATGAAAAATTAGGCTGGGCTCGGATTGGGTTCGGGTTACTCAATCTAAGTTACACCCCTACTACCACGACACCTTAAGAGAAGTATTCGTACTTCCTAAATTGTAACTAATGAATTATATGATACAAAAGCCTAACACCAACATGGGTACCTTTATTTTTTTATATCATTTTTTTGGCGTAGACCCGTTCAGTATTTATTACTTTGACCCTTTCTTAAATTTGACCCGTGTACTCAATGACATCTTTAATATTTTCTTTCCAAGAAATCTATTGATCAAATTTTATAAAATAACAATTTTTCACTTCAGTAATAAATATTAATAGTAATGTAATATGTTATTATAATATATGGGTATTATTGATTTTTCACACCTAAAGTGGGAAGGTTAATGTAATTTTTTTATTTTTCTTTTTATTTTTATTTTTTTTGACAAGAAATTCACACACCTATTTTTTCATATGAGAATTTGAACCCCCCACATCTTACTTTGAGAAATAGAGGAGATACTCCTAGGTTGCCCCTGGTTACCTTAATTATTGTATTCTATGGTTAAGCTAAAGTGCTTTCGACAAGCATTTTCCATGACTAAAACGAGTTAGTAGGTGGGTGGGAATTGTTGGGGAGAAATTCATGCATAATGAACAATGTAATAAATCTTTGATTGGCTAACGAAGTATTTGTTGTTGTAATTAACGACCTGAATTTTATTCAACCCGGTGCGTTAGCGGTGACTAAAGATGATGAGCGCTGAAAAGTGCGCATTTAAACCCCTTAAGTTTAGGTATTCTAGGACATTTATCTATCTTACTTTCCCGTTTTAGACTAATTTCGTGTTATTGCCCTCTTTAGGTGCGTATCCCTAAAATAAGCTAATTCAGTCAAATAAGAGTTTAAAAGAAGCTAACTCAAGCTGGATGGAAGAAAGGAGCAAAGTGGAAGAAGATTGAAACAAAGTGTGAAAATTCAGCAGGTTCGATCGATCTCAATAATCCTTCGATTGATCAAAAGTTCATCGATCTAGACTCTCCAAGATGGATCCAAGCTCTTTTGTCCTTATCCAAATATCCCACAAAGTTCGATCGATCCAACAATTCTCAGATCGATCGAAAAGATTCCATCTTATCCTGTTGAATCACCCTACCTACCATTTTTGTCTCTTTCCCCAAAATATCTCAGATCTGTCCTTATCCAAAAAGGCGCCGCCATGGGAGGATCGATCCAGCCAAAGTTTAATAAATCTCAGCCATGGTTGATCGATTACAGCACAGGTTCGATCGATCGAACCCTCTCAAATCCGAAAAAAAATATATCTCCAGTTCATTAAAAGTTGTCTCATTGTGCAATCATTGGAGGAGCCCTTGTGTACGAGCCTAGAGCATTGGGTATGATATTTGAGCTACCTATATAAGGAATATGAGCCACTTTTACATAGAGATAGTTTTTAATAGTCTTAGATACAATTCTTAGAGAGGAAGAAAAGAGAAGAGGAGGCTAGAGACATTCTTAAGAGGTTTTCCATCTTCCTCAAGAAGAAGAACATTTCTACCATAGAGATAGCCTTTGAGGGTTGGAGGACACTATTCATGAGTGGTTAGACATCTTCTTGGGGCTAGAGTTAGCCCTAAACATGCTTTTTTTACCTTGATTTATGTATTTTTTTAGGGGATTTGTGTTGTAATACATGTTTTGACATATTTATATACATAGATCTTGTTTATTCAATGATTTGTGTGGTTTAATTCTTCCTATTGATCATTTCATTCTATCCATATATCTATGTATGCTAGGATAGATGCTCATGTGTTTATCTCTATCTCTTGTGTTGTTGATGCATATCTATGTGTGTTGATGCTATATATCTAGAGATTGTCAAGACATAGTGCTTAATAAAATGCTCTTGTGGTTTATTTGATGGTTTATACTTATTTCTCAATGGATTGTGCATGTCCCTTAATCTAATTAGTTTAATTTCCATGTCATTAGCTTAGATGTAATGTAACTACCTTAGTTGTTAAATGGGAGGACAATCCATGCTTGTTGTTTGATGTTCCATACCTATGACTATAAGTAGTATATTTCTCTAATTATGTGATGTGTTTGGATTGTGAGCTTAAAGAAAGATTAATGACTTAGTTTGATGTATTGTGCTATTCATTGTGTTGTTTAGACAATATATACTTAATTGGTCATCCATGCTTGTTAAAACAACCACACACACTCACTATTGTTGTAACATATGTTTTCTTCCTCATTAATTGTGAATTGAGTGTATAGAAAGGTGATGCTTAATGGTGATCTCTAAGTCCCAAGATCTCTCTCTCTTGTTTTCTTTATCCTTTAATTACTTATTTTATATTGAACTTGTTTAATCTTAATTGTAATTTAATCAACCAAACAACCTACCTTTAATTACTCGACCTACTAACCCTAAGCATTGTTTCCATTACTAGTAGCCCTTCAATCCCTTGGGACGATCCCTACTCACCCTTCCTATATTTTTAGTTAATGGTAGTCATGGCATTTATAAATGTAAAACTTGGCTACATAGCACATTCACTATCTTTTGCACATCTTTAAGCGTTGGTGCGGCGACACACCAAAAGATAACCCGTTAACGGATTCGAAATGCGAAAGTAAAAGGTGAAACAATGGTCTCTAAAGATACAATGCCTCTTTAAGACACATACGTGACTCTTAATAAGGTCACGGAACCTAAAGGAAAACAAGTGCGGAAGTGACGTTTCAAAAATGGACAAAAAGGAACCTAGGGGCAAAATGGTCATTTTTAAGGTAAAAGTGGATACTACCGAGTACACCATTGGAAAGGCAACAAAAAATTAATGAACTTAGACTCAAGAATCACTTGATTCGGAGATGAAAAAGATATAGCTAACAGAAGAAACAGGGGTAAAAAGGTCAAAATAGTCAACCCTAGGTCATCTAACCGGTTACCAAGCTTTCCTAACCGGTTAGGAAGCAAAATAGAAGGTTAAGCATTCTGCCCAAGCACATGTAACCAGTTACGAGACCCTTTCTAACCGGTTACAAGGCAAAAAACAGAACGGTCAAAACAAAACCTGGCAGCAAGGGTTTTTCGGTAAAAATTGGGATTTTGAGGGCCAAGATGACATTTTATGGAAAAACACAAAGAAGAACCCCCCCTCCCCCCCCGAAATCGAGTTTTCTACTTGGCAGCGTAGGTAAAAATGAAAAAAACACATTATGAAATATCCGAAATGCCCCTGGAACAGAATAGGGTAAAAACTCAATAAAATGCAACCTTAAGTTTTTATTTCCTCAAGAATGGTATTGTTTGCCAAAGTGAACATGCAAGTATATGTAACATGATAAAATAGATGTGCTACAATGGCCCAAGGCCTTATGTCATGTCATATGCAAAGTATGACCCTTCAATGCAATAAATCACATATCTTCCATAGACAACAATGAAGTCAAAATTAGCATACATATCACATAAGTGTCTTTGGCCCTTGGCCTCATTACAAACACATTCTAAGAGTAACAAGAGGTGCAATTAAGTGCACATTACATAGCTTAGACAATAAATACAAGTTTTGATACATTGAACCAAAAAAGGATCATGATATGTTAACAAGTGCATATTTAATGTCACCAAAAATACTCCAAGAATTCTAGCAAGTCTAAGAGTGTTGTGCATCCCACAATAAAGCTTCTTTACCTGAAACACACCCAGTAACTTTGGGGTGAGTAAACAAGTTTACTCGTAGGGAATGAGCATGCATAAGTTTAACTTATTACAAGATTTGCAATTGAATAAAATTTAGTCCATGCTATTAAAATGACATTGGAACTTTCAACATAGCACAATGAGATGCAATATCACAAGGTTATCAAGTTGGAAATTAAAGAGTGAAATCAAACTAAGGTGGATACTTGGATATCGCTCGGACTAAAATCATGCTCTTGAGATCACTTTAGGGCTATTAACCCATGGGTACCTTCCCCTAGTGCGTACTATAGTGTAAGGAGCTCTCTATCTCCCGTACTAGAACCAAGTCCTAGCCAAGTCATGTTCTTGATGATATCCCAAGTTTCTAAAATCAACAAATAGAGCAATATGTCATAATATGTGATAAAACACAATAAGTTCCATGAATTACATGACTAAATCATTAGATCAACATGATAGAAATTAAGTAGACCAACTAAGCAATTTCTCTAGATTTCAAGAGTTATCCAAATGATTCCAATTTAATATTTGACAAAGAGTAATTCATGGCCATGCCATATATCAAGTCAAAAATGAAATACAAGCATGGTACAAATAATTAGAATTTAAATTAACTTAAATCAATTAATCCTCTAGACTTAAAAACTCATTTAAAGCATGCCAAATCAATGCACAACAAAGATCAAGTCATGGCCATGCCATATATGAAGTCCAAAATAAGTTATATACAAGCTACAATTAATCATTTATTTCTCATTTGAATACAAGACATGCATACAACTTGGATATCACTACAAGAACAATTAAATCACTTGGAAAAATAAATTATAACACCCCCTACCTCAATAGAGAATTGAATCTCTATAATCCAAGGCGACCAAGCTTAAAAATGGAAAACCAAATAAGGGTTTTATAGAGGAGAGTGAGAGGAAACTAAAGTATTCCAAGCTTCAAGGTCTTAGGTGAGTGGAAGGGCACCAAAATGAAGTCTAAAGCTTTAAACCAAGCTTAGTCTTCAATGGTGGCTTGGTTAGGGTTCTTGAGATGAATGAATTAAATGTGAAAACCCTAAGTTAAAATGGTGGGATTTTCCACTCACTAGGTGCTCTTGCACTACCTCTCTCTCACACACACTTGCACGACTAAAGGTGAGTCCTACACTTGTCATAAATCTTCTTCCAAGATTAAATATCAAGCCTACACTTATCAACCATCCATGCCAACAAGTGGTCCAATCCTAGGCCAACAAATGGGTGAACCTCCACCCTCCATGTGTCATCAAACAAGGCTTCCAAGTTACTCCATCTCAATACTAACAAGTGGCACCATGAGAGTATGACACTTGTCACACTTTTCAGAAATTGTAAAAAGTTCCTTTTTGAAAATATCTTCCAAATTAAATTGTAAAATGGTTCCTAAGACAAAAAAATAATTACTTTATTTAATTACACAAAACCCCCTCAATTTACGAATAATTACCAAAAGTTATGCATTCATGCCCTTTTACAAGAAAAGTAAACACTTAGCATGCCTTTCTCCAAAATTAATAATGTAGATATCATGGAATCTAAATATCATGGGTGTGTGCAAAGCCAGAATCAAATTCGAGTACAAAAAGTAAGGTTATGCAAGGCAAAATGCTAAACGAGAAAAAGATGAAATAGGAAAAAAGATGAAAAAAAGAATTTACCGAAAAAAAGAAAGGAAGGAAAATGACCGGATCATTACAACCTGCCCTCCTTAAAAGGGATTTCATCCCCAAAATCGAATCGCACCTGAAAGAGAGAACAAATGGGGATACCGAGAGCAAAACTCCTGCTCGAGCTCCCAGGTAGCCTCCTCAACGTTGTGGTGTCTCCACAAGACCTTAACTAATGGAATGGTCTTGGTCCGCAATACCTGCTCCCGTGAATCAAGAATCTGGACTGGACCTTCCTCGTAGGTCACATCCTCATCAACAACAACGTCTGTCCACCGTACAACATGTGATGGATCCAGCTCGTACTTCCTCAACATAGAAACATGAAAGACGTCGTGAACCCTATATAGGTCTGGCGGCAATGCCAAACGATAAGCAACCTCACCGATGCGTTCTAAAATCTCAAACGGTCTAATGAACCTAAGAGACAACTTGCCGTTCTGTCGAAATCTCAAAAGTCCCTTCCGTAGAGAAATCTTGAGAAAGACATGGTCTCCTACCTCAAAAGACAAGGATCGTCTCCTCCTGTTAGTGTAACTCTGCTATCTGCTCTGTGCGGTAACTAACCGTTGCCGAATCAACTTGATTTTCTCTGTAGTCTCAATGACAATGTCGGGACCCAAGGCAACGGCATCACCGACCTCGGTCCAACAAACTGGAGATCTGTATGGCCTACCATACAACGCCTCAAAAGGTGCCATGCCAATACTGGTCTGGTAATTGTTGTTGTATGCAAACTCGACCAAAGGCAAGTAGTCCTCCCAACTACTACCAAAATCCAAAATACAAGCCCGTAACATATCCTCCAATACCTGAATGGTGCGTTCTGACTGACCATCAGTCTGAGGATGGAATGTTGTACTAAAATAAAGCCCCGTATCAAGAGCCTCCTGAAAACTCTGCCAAAAATGAGACGTGAACCTCAGATCCCTATCCGAAACAATGGATACAGGAACCTCGTGAAGCTTGACAATCTGTCTCACATATAGTCCACTCAATCTCTCTACACTATCTGTCACTGCCATGAGCAAGAAGTGAGCCGTCTTAGTCAACCTGTCAAATCCATAGTGATATGCTCCCATTTCCACTTAGCTACTAGTAATGGTTGTAATAATCATGCCGGTCGCTGATGCTCTGCCTTCATTTGCTGACAAGTAAGGCATCGAGCCACAAACTGTGAAACATCCCGTTTCATGCCCTGCCACCAAAACTGTTGCCGCAGATTGTGATACATCTTTATACCACCAGGATGAACTGCGAGCCGAGAGTGGTGAAAATCCCGAAGAACGTCTTCACAACAAGACAAGGGAACAAACATCATCCCCTTGTACTTGAGACTACCATCTAAATGTAAGGTCCAACCCTCTACATCCTTACCGCCTGAGATCCGAACATGGATGGCCTTCATCTCCCCATCCTCCAATTGTGCCTCAATAACTCTGCTAACAAGAGCTGGTAGAGCCACAAGGCTAAACAAAATAGCAGGTGAAACATCCTCATAAGATTGCAAAACCAAGATTTACAAGCTTTTCTAGCATCTTTCATCTATGAATGAAAATGCTAGCAAGAGTTCCCCGTGACTTCCTACTCAATGCATCGGCCACCACATTGGTCTTACCCGAATGGTACTGTAACTCAAAGTCATAATCCTCCATGAACTCAACCCATTTGCGCTGTCTCAAGTTCAAATCTTTCTGAGAGAAGAGATACTTGAGACTCTTGTGGTCGAAGAAAACTTTAAACTTCTCCCCGTACAAATAGTGTCTCCACCCTTTCAGGGCAAAGATAACTACTGTTAATTCCAAATCATGTGTCGGATAGTTCAACTCATGAGTCTTCAACTGTCGAGACCCATAATTAACCACCCGCTCTGTCTGCATCAAGACACAACCCAAACCTTCCCGCGAAGCATCACAAAAGATCACATAACCTAAACCACGTTCAGGAATGATCAAAACTGGAGCCGATGTCAACCTGACCTTCAACTCCTGAAAAGCAAACTCACTTGCCTCATTCCATACGAACTTAACCCCCTTGCGGGTAAGTCGAGTCATAGGTACCGCTAAACGAGAGAAATCCCAAACAAATCTCCGGGAGTAGCCGACTAGGCCAAGAAAACTCTGAATCTCAAACACTGTCTTCGGACATTCCCAATCCATCACTGATTCAATCTTTGACGGATCCACTGCAACTCCGCCCCCTGACACAACATATCCAAGGAACTTCACTTCTGGTAGCCAAAATTTGTATTTCTCGAACTTGGCGTACAATTAATTATCCCTAAGGATCTGCAATACTGTCCTCAAATGATACTCATGTTCCTCTACCGAAGCTGAGTATACGAGAATGTCATCGACAAAAACCACAACGAACTGATCAAGATGGTTACTGAATACATGGTTCATCAAGTCCATAAAAGCTGCTGGAGCATTAGTCAAACCAAATGGCATCACCAGAAACTTATAATGGCCATACTGTATACGAAAAGTGGTCTTGGATATATCCTTATCCTTAACCCTCAACTGATAGTAACCCGATCTCAGATCAATCTTCGAAAAATAAGTGGCTCCTTTCAACTGATCAAACAAGTCATCAATCCTAGGCAAGGGATACTTGTTCTTGATCGTGACATGGTTCAGCTTACGATAATCGATGCAAAGTCTCAAAGACCCATCTTTCTTCTTTGCAAAAAGAACCGATGCTCCCCAGGGTAAAGCACTAGGACGAATAAAGCCCTTAGCTTTCAAATCATCTAATTGAGCTTTCAGCTCATCAAGCTCTACCAGTGCCATGTGGTACGGTGCCATAGAGATCAGCGCAGTACCGGGAATAACGTCGATGGCAAAGACAACTTCCCGAAGAGGAGGAAGCTTTGTCAACTCATTTGGAAAAACATCTAGAAACTCCACAACAACTGCTGGATAAACACAACCCGAACAGTTGTCTTCGTCGGCTAACAGGCTAGCTAAATAAAACCTGTAGTGACTCCAGTCATCGATACTGAAAATCATCGTCGAGTGAGAATCTCTCCGATCTCCCACAAAGTGAAAACAATCTCCCGTAGGAGTGCAAATAGACACTCACCCGCGGAAGCAATCGATCGTGGTACGAAAGAAAGACAACCAGTCCATCCTAAGAATGACGTCAAAACCCGTCATATCAAAAACAACAAAATCGAACTCTAAGGTCCGCTCAGCTATCTCGATGGCACATCCCTGATAACACATGGTCTAAAAATACTGGACCCCCAACTAGTGTGTCAACACAAAGGAAACCATCCCACTGTGTGACCTCTAGACCCAAAGAATGTGCAAATGAAGTAGATATGAATAAATATGATGCACCTGTGTCAATAAAAACTCTAGCCCAAGAACTAAAAACTAGAAAGATACCTCGAACTATAGAAGTCCCTACGGAGGTATCGGCCTGTGGCAATGCGTAGGCTCTTCCCTGAGCCCCTGACTGCTGAGAACTACCCTGGTGACCTGACTAATGTCCGGAAGCAGTAGGCATAGAGCCTCTGACCGGATATGAACTAATTGGTGCAACTGGCTGTGGTGCTTAAGGCACCTTGAAACCTAACTGCACAACTGCTGACTGTGCCGGTATGGCCTGTGAACCTGCACCACTCTGTACCCTACTCCGATGAGGGAAATCCTTCCTCATGTGACCGGGCTGCTTACAGTAATTGCAAGTCCCTTAAAACCCATTCGTCCAAGCTGTAGGCTTACTAGCCTATGATTGACTGGTCTGTGGCTGAAGCTGTGGGCAGCAAGACTTAATATGTCCCGGTTGCTGACAATGGTAACAAATCACTCCCCAAGCTGATCCCGAAGATACAAGAACAGCAAATGTTGACTGAGCCTGCTGTGACTGTCCCTGAGTGCGTAACTGTCCCTGGCCTTAGCCTTTTTCCACTGACTCCCAAAAGATGACGAAAGGTCACCTCGAGGCTGCTTGTGTGAACCCCTGATCCATAACTTATCTCGTTCCTCTGCCTCAGCTAGCATAGCCCTCTAGACCACCTTTCTGTTAGTCCTCAAATCAAGAATTGAGACCCGTGGCCTGATGTCAATATGTAGTCCATCCTGAAATTTCATTACCCTGGCCTCATCTGTCGCCACCATGTCCTTGGCATAACGAGAGAGAAAAAGACCTGGTAAATCGTGTCTCATACTTAATGGCACTCATAGTGCCCTGATAAAGAAATGTGAACTATATCCTCATTTCCCGTCTCATAGCCGTAGGAAAGAAGCGCTCAAAGAACAAATCTCTGAACTTGTTCCAAGTCATGACTTCCACATCATGAATATTGGTTATGGACTTCCACCAGATATCGGCATCTCCCATGAACATAGAGGCTATCAAAGAGATCCTCAGTCAGTCTATAGGCACTACCATGCTATCAAGCTTGCGTACCATGAGATCTAGCCATGCCTCTGAAGCAAGCGGATCTATACTCCCTGCAAACTGGTCGATCTTAACCCTCTGTAACTTTATGAAGTAATCCAATGCCTCATTAGCAACTGGTGCCGGTGCTGGTGTCGGTACCGGAATTTGCATCCCAGCAATATGCTGACGAAACATTTGCTGAATGGACTCTGACATTCCCAAAGCCACTCCTTGCGCAATTTGCTCCTCATAAGTCGGTGCTTGTGGTGGATTAGGACCCATGCCACGAACTGGAATCCTAGGCCTTCCTGGACCCCTCGTAAACTCGGTGTCGTCAACCAGCTCCTTAATGCCATGACGTGAAGACTCTAGAGATACAATGCCTCTCTAAGACACCCACGTGACTCTCAATGAGGTCACGGAACCCAAAGGAAAACAAGTGCGGAAGTGACGTTTCAAAAACGGACAAAAAGGAACCTAGGGGCAAAATGGTCATTTCTAAGGTAAAAGTGGGTACTACCGAGCACACCATTGGAAAGACAATGAAAAATTAATGAACTTAGACTCAAAAATTACTTGATTCGGAGTCCGGATGAAGAAGATATGGCTAACGGAAGAAACATGGGTAAAAATGTCAAAATAGTCAACCCTAGGTCATCTAACCGGTTACCAAGCTTTCCTAACTGGTTAGGAAGCAAAATAAAAGGTTAAGCATTCTGCCCAAACACATGTAACTGGTTACGAGACCCCTTCTAACCGGTTACGAGGCAAAAAAACAGAAAGGTCAAAACAAAACCTGGCAGTAAGGGTTTTTCGGTAAAAATTGGGATTTTGAGAGCCAAGATGACATTTTCTAGAAAAACATAAAGAAGAAACCCCCCCCCCCCCTCCCCCCAAATCGAGTTTTCTACTTGGCAGCGCGGGCGAAAATGAAAAAAACATATTGTGAAATACCCAAAATGCCCCTGGAAGAGAATAAGATAAAAACTCGATAAAATGCAACCTTAAGTTTTTGTTTCCTCAATAATGGTATTGTTTGCCAAAGTGAACATGCAAGTATATGTAACATGATAAAATAGATGTGCTACAATGGCCTAAGGCCTCATGGTATGTCATATGCAAAGTATAACCCTTTAATGCATTAAATCGCATATCTTCCATAGACAACAATGAAGTCAAAATTAGCATACATATCACATAAGTGTTTTTGGCCCTTGGCCTCATTACAAACACTTTCTAAGAGTGACAAGAGGTGCACTTAAGTGTACATTACATAGCTTAGACAATAAATACAAGTTTTGATATATTAAACCAAAAAGGATCATCAAATACTCCAAGAATTCTAGCAAGTCTAAGAATGTTGTGCATCCCACAACAAAGCTTCTTTACCTGAAAAATACCCAGTAACTTCGGGGTGAGTAAACAAGTTTACTCGTAGGGAATGAGCATGCATAAGTTTAACTTATTACAAGATTTACAATTCAATAGAATTTAGTCCATGCTATTAAAATGACATTGGAACTTTCAATATAACACAATGAGATGCAATATCACAAGGTTATCAAGTTGGAAATTAAAGAGTGAAATCAAACTAAGGTGGATACTTGGATATCGCCCGGACTAAAACCGTACTCTTGAGATCACTTTAGGGTTATTAACCCATGGGTACCTTCTCCTAGTGCGCACTATAGTGTAAGGAGCTCTCTATCTCCCGTACTAGAACCAAGTCCTAGCCAAGTCATGTTCTTGATGATATCCCAAGTTTCCAAAATCAACAAATAGAGCAACATGTCATGATATGTGATAAAACACAATAAGTTCCATGGATTACATGACTAAATCATTAGATCAACATGATAGAAATTAAGTAGACCAACTAAGCAATTTCTCTAGATTTCAAGAGTTGTCCAAATGATTCCAATTTAATATATGACAAAGAGTAATTCATGGCCATGCCATATATCAAGTCAAAAATGAAATACAAGCATGGTACAAATAATTAGAATTTAAATTAACTTAAATCAATTAATCCTCTAGACTTAAAAGCTCATTTAAATCATGTCAAATCAATACACAATAAAGATTAAGTCATGGCCATGCCATATATCAAGTCTAAAGTGAGTTATATACAAGTTACAATTAATCATTTATTTCTCATTTCAATACAAGATATGCATACAATTTGGATATCACTACAAGAACAATTAAATGACTTAAAAAAATAAATTATAACACCCCCTACCCCAATAGAGAATTGAATCTCTATAATCCAAGGCAACCAAGCTTAAAAATGAAAAACCAAACAAGGGTTTTATAGAGGAGAGTGAGAGGAAATTAAAGTATTTCAAGCTTCAAGGTCTTAGGTGAGTGGAAGGGCACCAAAATGAAGTTTAAAGCTTTAAACCAAGCTTAGTCTTTAATGGTGGCTTGGTTAGGGTTCTTGAGAAGAAAGAGATGAATGAATTAAATGTGAAAACCCTAAGTTAAAATGGTGGTATTCTCCACTCACTAGGTGCTCTTGCATTACCTTTTACATACACACACTTGCAAGACTAAAGGTGAGTCATACACTTGTCATGAATCTAAGTAAGCTTTCAAGATTAAATATCAAGCCTACACTTGTCAACCATCTATGCCAACAAGTGGTCCAATCCTAGGCCAACAAATGGGTGAACCTCCACACTTCATGTGTTATCAAACAAGGCTTCCAAGTTACTCCACCCCAATGCCAACAAATGGCACCATGAGAGTGTGACACTTGTCACACTTTTCGGAAATTGCAAAAAGGTCATTTTTAAAAATATCTTCTAAATTAAATTACAAAATAGTCTCTAAGACAAAAAAAAATAATTACTTTATTTAATTACACAAAAACTCTTAAGTTACGAATAATTAGCAAAAGTTATGCATTAATACCCTTTTACAAGAAAAGTAAACACTTAGCATGCCTTTCTCCAAAAATAAAAATGTAGATATCATGGAATCTAAATATCATGGGTGTATACAAAGTCAGAATCAAATCCGAGCACAAAAAGTGAGATTGTGTAAGAAAAAATACTAAACGAGAAAAAGACGAAATAAGGAAAAAGACGAAAAAAAGAATTTACCAAAAAAAAAGAAAGGAAGGAAAATGATCGGGTCATTATAGTTGTTAAGATTCTTCTTCGAGTATTTGGTGTCGAAGAAAATTATACAAGACTTTTGATCAAGGGCTAACGCAGTATAATCCCAAACAATATTGTATTCTTTAAACTTATTAAATCGTTGAGGAAGAACAAGAATATTTTTTTGTGCTTCTTGTTTGTGTTCTCAAGACTCGAGTTTTGATAGAATAAAGAATCAATACTACTATGAAGAAAGCTTCTTCATTAGAAGAGCCATGAGCTGTCCATGTTTTTTAAGATATAAAAAAATTCAAATGAACCATTGAATACATCTTTTAAGTTATTGGTTAAAATTGAGACACTCCCTAAAAATAAAATAAAAAAATTTAATGCATTTGATATAACCGATTGACTAAATACTAATATAAAATGATCATGACCAACTGAAATACATACATTTTTACTTGTGTCCTTTCATATTACGCGTTGATCAAAATTCAACTTGACTTGACTTGTTTGCAGCCTTAAAAGTCCAAATTTTCAGCATTACCTTTAAAATTGAATAATGATATAAAGACCAATGTCAAATACAAATTCAAGAACTATTCGGTAGGGATGAAACATTTTTATACAACTTTGCCATTCATTCCACAATCCATACATGTATGTGTTCATAATTGTGATTTTCTAATTTGAGCAAATAGGCTACTTCTTTTATAATAACGCTTAAATTTCAATTTCAGTAGCCTACTATGTACGTTTACCTGATTTAGGTGAATATAAGTATGTTATTCTTCCATTTTAATCATGAAATTCCATATCTTTTGCATGTTTTTGTAATAATTTAGCTGGTATTTAGGTTGCAATTGGAATGGGCTTGGCAAGCCTCATTTGAGACAACAATATGTTTCATAATATTAATATCCAAAAAAAAAATGCAATTCCAGTGTGTTTGACAAAATGAAGTGTTAATCAAAGTTTAATATAAGCTTTAACCCGTAATTCAATTCTAAGTGCACGTCCGATTGGAATTGATTTTCAATTGCTTAAAAGGGTTTTTAATTTTTGGGTAAAGTACAATAACACTCCGTGAGATTTGCCAAAAGGACACACAGATACAAGTTACCCTATTTTTGGATAATGACACCCCCTTATGAAATTTGCAATTCAACAATGCCTAAAATTATGTGAAAAGTCTCATTTACCCTTCACTGTTTAATTAAATTTAATTATAAATTATCAAAATAATTAGATGACCAAACTACCCTCCTCCATCTCTCTCTATACCGACTACTTCCACTCCTCCGCCGCCGCCGCCGCCCTTTTCCCCTCTCTATATCTCTTTCTATATATATATATATATATATAAATACGACGTTCACTGCGCCACCACCACCACTCATCTTCCCCCCTCTCTCTGTCCACACACACACACACACACACACACACACACATATATATATATATATATATATATATATCACACACAGCATTCACTCCGCCACCACCACCACCACCACCGATCTAGTATGAAGAAGAGAATTGCGAATCAGAGGCAAAAGCCCACTACGAGAACTCCAGGTGCTGGCAATCATCTTTATCCAGATTGCCTTCCCTACACGTGCCGCACGCACTTTTGTGGAGCTCTCTATAACAAGGCCGGAGAATATGAAGCAATGAGGGGTGGGGATCAATCCTCTCTGACACCGACATCGCTGTTGAAGAGTGCTCCGATTTCTTACACTTCATCGCCCAAATCAAATACGTCTTCGACGATAGCATGATAGCTTTTTTAGATCCTTCTCACTTAGGAGCGGATTTTATGGTGGTGTCAGCACCGCCTCTGCTGCAACCACCATCGAAGTCGTGCCTGGACATTTTGGGGGTATATAGACACACACACACACACATATATATACACACGCACAACCCCTTTCTTTCTCCTCCGTAACCCATTCACAGCCTCTTTCTCTCTCCTCTCTCCATTCTCTCTCTTCCTCCTCTTACTGCCCCAACACCACCGCCACCGCCCTCTACCCACCCCTTCTCTCCATCTCTCTCCACGATTCCACCCCTACCACTTACCATCACCCCCATCGCCAAAACGAATGACGAAATCACCGCCGCCCGTCGACATCATCATCATTTAAGTCACCAGTGCAATTCTCCTAGACGACGGGTCGCCGTCGTCGTCGCCTTGTGTGTGTGGATATATATATGTATGTATATATATATGTGTGTGCGTGTGTGTGAAAAGAAAAAATGGAAGGATGAAGAAGTGGTTTGGTGGAATTAATGGGTGCCGGTGATGTCCTGGAAAAGAGGGCAATTGGTGTTGGGGCCATGGAGAGAGGAAAGAAGGAAAGAAATGCATCTGTACATACTAAACCTAGAGGAGGTTAGAAAGGTCATTTCAATATTCAAATTGTTCAATATAAAAGTCAAAGGGAAAAAATGTCAATTCATTACTATTGGGTGTATTCGGTAACTGTACCAAATTTGAGGGGATGTCATTGTTCAAAAATAAGGTAATTTGTATTTGTGTGTTCTTTTGTCAAACCTCAAGAGATGTTCTTGTACTTTATCCTTAGTTTTTTTTATTAAAAATATTTTTAATAGTTACTAATTTTAGTTCAATAAATTTTTTGAATGAAAGTAAAATTTGAAAGTTTTAAAATTGCATTCTAAGTGAAGTTGTATATTTTAAGTAACTATTTTTTTGTTAGACAATTTTTTATTTTTTATTCTTTATAGAAACTATATGACCTTTTCTTTTATAAAGTTGCTATAATAAAAATAAAAAATAAAAAAAAATAATTGTAAAAAATACGTTATATAATTTTAATTGTGAAATATACTTTATATAATGTATTACCAAACATCAAATATGATTTTTACTTGCGTAATTTTTTGATAGCTCTACTAATAAAAACTTCTTTCCAGTCTAACAGGGCTCTATAAATATAACTCAATCAAAGTTCATTAGAATGCATCCTTACACCCAAATATTAGGTGCAAGACTTGTACTTGTTTGGTTGGAGGGATAAAATAAAAAAGGATGGAAAGGAGAGGGAATGAGGGATGGATGATGAGGTCATCCTAAGGGAAGGAAAGATCACCTTCCCTCCTTTTGTTTGATTGAGTGAAAAAGAAGAATAAGAAGAGACCACTCCTTTGTTTCGTTGAAACAATGGAGAGAGGTGATTTTGAAAACATTTCGCAAATTTATCTCAATTTCAAAAAAAATTTAACCATCAGAATAATAAATTTTGATTTGTGCCAAACATAAATTTGTAATTATGATATTGTCATTTTTTAATCATTGTCGTAGCTATTTTATTATTGTTTTAATTATATATCAAACCAATTGATATCAATTTCATAAATAACTCATTCCAAATAATCCAAAATAAACCATCTAAAATGCTGAATGTAGTGCATATTGATTGATCGGAGTGTGTTTTGTTATTTCGGGAGAAATTTAGTAGAGTTTAGTTTAACAAAGTAATTTGGTAAATAATTAGAGGATACAATTTGTTACGAAAAATTGCAATTTAAATTTATGCTTCAGATTTTCTCTATTTCCCTTCTCTTTGGCTTCCTCCCTCTCCTCTGATGCAAGTATTTCCCTCTTTTCTATTTTCCATCTTTCCTACTTTCCATTCTTTAAAAGAAAAAATAAAAATACTATATAAAAATAAAAATATTATATCTATTTATTTTTTCTTTTAACAGTTAAAATAAATATTCTTATGTTATATTTGGCGTTGCCGAATTGGAGTTTTAAATTTAAAATTAAAATAAATTAAAATAAATCTTAAATTAAATTTTTCTAATTTCAAATTTAAGTACGATACTTAAATTAAAATAAATTTGAGTATGATATTCAAATTGAAGTTTTAAATTTGAAATTAAACAAAATTAAATAAAATTTTTCTAATTTCAAATTCACATGCCATACTCTCAAATAAAAACTCAAATTATCAACTTTGAGGTATAGGAAGAAAAATCATATCATTGGAGTGGAGAGAAATTGTAGTAAATGGGAATATATGATTGAGATTGAAATGACAGAAAAAGTCAAAATCCAAATTTGTCATGATACAGAACTTGCTAGAAGCTGCTTGCTGTCGGGTGTGGATGCATTGAATATAGGTTATTGATAGGATTCATTTTTACAACTTGTTCACAAGTTAGTTATTATTGTAAATTTTAAATAAATAAATAAATAAAAATAGATAAATTGAAACTGATGGCCAAAAATAAAACACAATTTTCACCTAATTCTTTGAACAAATAATTTTTTGGGCTCCACAGATTTTTAGTTTCATTAATTTCTTCTTCTTCTTTATTTTATTTATTTTAATTTTTTCTATTTAAATTGTCTTCTCTGTGACATTAAGGTGCAAGTTGAGCAATCAAAGCTTGAATGTTACGGAGTATTAATTAACATGACCCCAAATCTTATCGACACTCCTATTTATATGTCATCAGAGCAATTAAGAATTTGGTGAATCTTCTACTAATGGAAGAGTGCATGCTCCATTTAGTCCATATGTAGCTTACTATTTCAAGCACTATTTCTTCCACCACGAAATCATTTGAAGGCTTAATTATCTCGGCTAATAAGGTGTTGAGTTAAGTCCTGTTGCGAGTCAACTCTCACGTTTAGTTATCGTTTGGAATTCTAAACATTGCTGAGAGGAAGTGAGGATGACGTCAAATCATCACGTCCCTTATATACACGTCCGATTTACATATAACAAAGTAAATATATGAATTTCTTACCGAGATAAAATAAATAAATAAATAATACCAGAAGCAACCCTCCTAAAAAAGGCAAGGGTTGCGAAAACAGTTATGTTACATAACAAATGCAAGTAAATTCACTTCATATTTTGTGTGTAATGGCAATTGAGAAATCAAAATTCACTCCAAGTACGATTTTCTATTGTTATGTATCGTTGATAAAGTTCTCCAATTATGATTTTCTATTCACTCTAAGTACGATTTTCTATTCACTCCAAATCCGACCAATTATGATTTTCTATTATTTTTTGTCGTTGATAAAGTTCACCATTAAAAAAAGTGAACTTCACCAACAATTCACATAGCGAAAAAATCGTTACTAGAGTAGATTCGGATTTTTCATGAATAACCGAAATTATGAAAAAACAAGAGGCACAGAGAGAGAGAGAGAAAGTAAAGGGTAGGTTGTCTCCCAAGGCGAGATCGAAAGAGGGTAGTGCTTGTGTCTCAAGGATCATGCTCCACTAAAGTCCAATTATTCTTCCCATCTCATGCAATCCCAATTCCAATCAAATCCAATCTATCGGATATATTTTTAAAATCTGAAAGCAAGATAAAAGTATTTTTTTTTTTTATCAGAGATGCCCAAACAAGATATAAGATAACCCATGTGAGACAGCCCACTAAGGTCCCAACATCCTCATGTTGAGGGTTTCTTTTGCATTTGAAAAAATAAGGGTACCTCTTTGTCCTATGAATTTAGGGCATAGACCCTTGCAAACCCCCCCAAGTGCACTGAATCCCCTTTTTGAGGCTTTAGTTGTGGACACATCATCATCATATGCTGGAAACATGAATTAATACTTGTTCCCTATTGCAAAGTGAGATATTCAATGTTGCAGAGTTTTTTTAGGGTTTAGGAAATTGTTTAAGACATAACACTAATAATACATTGAAATTTCAATGATTATATGAGCTTCATTGTCAAGCTGCATCGATTTAGGTGCAGGTATGTGGCGGACTATATGGTCCTAATTAATTATTACTTGACACATAAGTAAATGTGTCAATTTTATTCAGAATTCTACTCGTGTGTTATATTGATTAGTCAAGAACATGTAATTTCAAACAATATAATAATTTCTCTCAAACAATATAGGAATTCTATTCTTACCAACAAAAACAAATGTGAACATAGTTATTATCATAATGTATAAATCATTTATTCATTTTTTGAAATTATACCCATGAGTTTCTTTCGATGAAAAATTTACCTACTCAATTTAAAAATAAAAAAATAAAAAAATAAAAAAAAAACTTTATAAATAATACATGATTTCATTAACAAGTCTATTTTGACCTTATGTATTAATTTCTTAATTAGACAGCTTGAAATGTGTCTCAAGTATACAAGAATGCATTTCAATTCAAGTCAAATTATTAGGCCATGAGAATTATCAATTTGTGACCTCCACAGTTATGAGAAATTATTAAATACCTCAGGAATATGGTACACCAACTCATCCAGCCTTTAAATGTGGTGGAATCCATCACTACATTTATGATCTAAGAATTTTCAATATCCCGAGTATCATACCCGAGGTATTTAACACTTTGTCAGAGTAAGAGACATTCTATGAAAGTCTGCACCAGTTCCAAACCTAAATGCCAAGTGTTTTTGCTTTCACATGAATTCAACTACATTAGTAGTTAGTTGGCAGTGGTATACTTGTATAAATGTTATTTAGTCAACTCTTTAAAAACCCTCATTTCTGTTTGGAATTTATTATGAAAATCATCTCAACTTAAATGAGCAAAATCCTATACTGATTATTTAGAGACAATTTTATAAATACTATAGTGTCATTTTTCTTTTTAAAACTATAATTTGGTCCTCTTTAAAAACCCTCATTTCTGTTTGGAATTTATTATGAAAATCATCTCAACTTAAATGAGCAAAATCCTATACTGATTATTGGTCAAATTATATTATCTATCATTCCAGATTTTGCCACGTTCTCGTCCTTGTTTCCTTTTCTATTTTGGGTTAATTTCATCTATGCCCCTTGACCTTTGACCATATCTCACTTACACCCCTTCTTGATTTCCATATTCCACCTACATCCCCTTAATGTGACACTGTTTATTTTATTAATAGAGCTGTGTGATTTTACAATTTTACCCTCAATTATATATTAATAGTCATAAGTAAATTATATATAAAACTAAAAGGCTAAACTACCCTTAATTTTTTATTACCTAATTGTTCCATATTTGAGCACTTTTTAGACATTGTTAATTTATCCCATTTTTTTAATGAGAATATTGAAACCCATATGAAAAACACTATTCGATGAAATCAATACAAGGAAACGAAACTTAATACAATCCATCACCCAGTACATCTCCATCCCCCATCCAAAATTTCCTTGATAGGAAGCATCAATTAAAAAGCAGGAAATTGATAAATTCACAAGACTAACAGAAATCACCATCTCTATTCAGTTGCGATGATAAGTGGAATGAAGATGAATATAAATCAATAGAGATGATCAAACACATCTGCACTCACCATTATGTGTGGTGGTGGGTTTTATCAACTTGGAAAGCTCCAAATGTTACTAGAACTTCTAGCAGGCACTACAAGCAAAAGAAATGTAAGATTTTCACTGTTTGGATTTCCCAGCGATGGGTAAGAAAGAAATAACCCAAGGTGAGCAAGGATTTCATCCCATCGCCGCCGCCACCTCTCTCTCCACCGCCACCTCCTATCGTCGCCGTCACCATCTCATTAACTCTGACGCTTTATCCTTTCGTCTTATTGACCCAAACCCTAGACCCCCGACATTCAGATCTTAAATTGTCCAAAAAAATTCACTGTTTCCTCTTCTCACCAAATTTCTCACATCTCTCCTTTCCCTATCAATTCTATTTATATATGGATTGAAGTTTTACATACATACATATATAGATATATGACATCAACTATCCTTTTGGGGAAATTTCAAAAAAAAATATCCTTTTTGGTAATGAAGGAATTTTTTTTTTGGAGAGGTATGGAAATTTTGCATATAGGGATTATTGTGATGGGCTTAGATGATTTCAGTGGGTGGAGTTTGTTGGATTTGGAGTTTGGGAAGGAGATCTTTGATTGTTAGAGAGAGAGAAATGTAAGGTGTTCGGATTTATTATTTAATTTTAAAAAAATTAATTAGCACAAAATTGAAAATTTATTAGATTAAACAGAATCAGAGAGAAAATCATGTTATATATATATATATATATATATATATATATATGTTTGTTTAAGTGAAGTGAAGTGAAGGAAGTTAACAAAATTAAGGGTAGTTTTGTAATTTTGTATTGGTCAATGAGGTTAATGATGTTAATTTAAACATTAGAAGGGTAAAATTGATATTTTAACAAATTTCTCATGTTGACAGCAGCACACGCCGTTTAATTGTTTAACGGTAAAAGGTAACTTGCTACATATGATCAAAGGATAGGAGTGTGCGTGAGATATTAAAATTTGGAGAGAGTGTTAATCAAATATGGTCAAACGTTAGATGGTGTAGGTGAGATTAACCTTTCTATTTTTTGTTTTTCAATTTTCTTTTGTGTTGATGTGTCACAACTGCATAGCTCAGAATTTGTCAAATAAATGAATACGATACTAATAAAATCCATTAAACAAAATATAGAATTCAAATTAGGGATGTCAATTTTTACCGCCCCGCCGGGACCCCGTCCCGTCCCGCCCCGTTAATAATGGATATGGGAACACTTGTTATACCGTTGGGGCGGACATGGATACAAATTTTGTACCAGTCGAAGATCACGGGGCGGGTAAGGGTTCAATATACATATCCTAGGGGCCCCGCCCCGCCCCGCCCCGCCCTGCATATAACTATATTTAATATATATATATATATATATATATATATATAAGTTATTTTAGCGGCTTACCCAATTACCCATCTCTTATAATCCTAATTTGGGATATAAACTTGGTATTAAATTTGCTTTTGTTTTGGTTATGGTGGAAGTTGGAGCTTAGAACTTCTTGTGATTTGGTTGTATTAAACTTTTATTTTTGTTTATTATGTTATCTGAATTATGTTATGTGCATGTTATTTTTTATTTATTTATTAGGATACATAATTTTATTTATGTTGTGTCATTCCTAGGCTTTGCACATTTAAATAGCAGGAGTTTAAGTTCCAAAAAGTGGGAGAAAAAAATTTGTTAGTGGGGCGGGCACGGGGGCACAGTATTTCCTAACGGGGCGGGGTTGGATATGAAAATCCAACCCGTCGCGGGTCTCGGGGCGGGCATAGACTTGATAAAAATTAAAACGGGCGGGGCGGGATTTAGAGAAACCTGCTCCAAACCCGCCCCGTTGCCATCCCTAATTCAAATGCTTGGGTGGGTTAGATTTTGGTGGGCCCTTAGCAATGACACAACAATTTAATATATTGAGCCAAAATTCTTTAAAAGTCTGTCCGTTTTGCTAGGTGGGATGTACTGATCAGAATCATCTCAAACAATTGTTGTGGAAACTTTGTCTAGATGTGGTTTTGAAAACATGAAAATGAGAATTTAATGTTCACGCTTTGATGAAAATAGTTCACCAAGTATAGCTGAACATTGTAATTTCGCTGACATACCAAATCTGTCGAAACAATATACATGGAGAAACATGGCTAATCATCATCAAAACTATCTTGTCCTGAATTTTAAAATGTCTTTACTCCATTTACTGTGTTTATTATATATAAAAGAACAAAAGAATGAGTCAAACATTCTGAAAATTAATTTAAGAACCACTTTTTATTTTTTCTCCCGAAAAACAAAACTCATTTCAGTCAATATATCCACCCCAATCCTGAATCATGTATATACATGGCTAATCATCATCAAAACTATCTTGTCCTGAATTTTAAAATGTCTTTACTCCATTTACTGTGTTTATTATATATAAAAGAACAAAAGAATGAGTCAAACATTCTGAAAATTAATTTAAGAACCACTTTTTATTTTTTCTCCCGAAAAACAAAACTCATTTCAGTCAATATATCCACCCCAATCCTGAATCATGTATAATGTCTTTACTCCATTTACTGTGTTTATTATATATAAAAGAACAAAAGAATGAGTCAAACATTCTGAAAATTAATTTAAGAACCACTTTTTATTTTTTCTCCCGAAAAACAAAACTCATTTCAGTCAATATATCCACCCCAATCCTGAATCATGTATATATACATGATTCAGGATTGGGGTGGATATATTGACTGAAATGAGTTTTGTTTTTCGGGAGAAAAAATAAGAAGTGGTTCTTAAATTAATTTTCAGAATGTTTGACTCATTCTTTTGTTCTTTTATATATAATAAACACAGTAAATGGAGTAAAGACATTTTAAAATTCAGGACAAGATAGTTTTGATGATGATTAGCCATGTATATACATGATTCAGGATTGGGGTGGATATATTGACTGAAATGAGTTTTGTTTTTCGGGAGAAAAAATAAAAAGTGGTTCTTAAATTAATTTTCAGAATGTTTGACTCATTCTTTTGTTCTTTTTTGTTTTTTTCTTTTTGAGATGTGATTGGATTAATGTCAAAACTGCAATTCAGATTTAGCAAATATTCTACATCTGATTATCAACTATTTAAAATATTATTGTCTTTACTTTTTGATAAATATTTCTATATTAATCTCTTAAAATTTCTTTACACAAATTTTGTGTCTGAAAATCTAGAAACGAAAATGTAGACAAATAATCAATTTTATTAATTTCAAGAAAATGAGACAATTCGCTTTGGGTGCTATAACTAGAATATCCTGTGATTAAATCTCTTGAAAAGTCGGTGCAAGGGATTCGGAAGCTTGATCTTGAAGTCGGTGGTTGAACTTTATCTTAGTTCTTCAAAGTTGAATAAGACTTAAATGGATTTCCGAATGAGAGCCGGCGGGGCTTGATTTCGGGCGGTGAGTTGAAGGCCTTCGATGAAGAACGGCGCAAGTGTGGCACGCTTGTTATTCTTCGTTTTCAGAAACTTCAAAGTTTTTTCTTGAGTGGCAAAACTTTGATATTTTGTTTGTCTCTCTGTGTGTGTCCTTTAAATATATAGGGTGGCCTTGTATTTATAGGCCAAAGAGTGGGTCATTTGATTTAGAAACTCCCCAATGATTGTACAATTTGTCCATAAATAAAAGATTTGTACCCTTTTATATGGAATTTAATTCCAATTTGAATTTGAATTAAACCGCACCTTTCTTTAAAGGTCTGAACCTTTAGCATCTTGACAAGTGTCTATTGATGGGACCTGCTGGTGGCTATCGCACACCGACCCAAAGTTTGTGCACTAAAAGATAATGGTGTAGAGCGACGATGAATATGGCCAAGTTTTACATTTAAAAATTGTCACGGCTACCTTTCACTAAAAATATAGTTAGGGCAAGTAGGGATCATCCCAAGGGATTGGTGGGTCGCAGTAGGTTGAGGAATCAAGATTAAGGTTAGTAGGTCGAGTGATCAAAAGATTGGTTGGTGGTTGAATTACACTAAGATGCAATTTAAACTAAAGTAGGCAATTAAATGTAAATGAGAGAAAATAAGAGAGAAATCTTGGGGTTTAGAGATTACCACTAAGCATAACTTTTCTACACCCTTAATAAATAATTAATGGTGGGGGGGGGGGGGGGGGAAACATGTATTGCAACAAAGTGTGTGTGTGTGTGGTTGTTTCAACAAACATGGATGGCAAATTAAGCATACATTGTCTAAGCAACATGGTGGATAGCACAACATATCAAATTAAGCCATTAATCATTTCTTTAAGCTCACAATCCAAACACATCACAAGGTTAGAGATATGTGTTACTTGCTTTCATAAGTATAGAACATCAAACAACAAGTATGGATTATCCTCCCATTTAACATCTAAACTACAACTATACTACAATTAAGCTAATGACATGAAATTAAACTAAGGAAGAGGTACAATCCATCAAGAAATGAGTATGAACCATCAAATAAATCATAAGAACATTCCATTAAGTACTATGTCTTGACAATCTCTAAATCTATAGCATTAATACACATAGACATGCATCAATAACACAAAAAATAGAGACAAACACATGAACATCTATTCTAGCATACATAGACATATGGATAGAATGAAATGATCAATTGGAAGCATTAAACCATATAAATCATTGAATAAACAAGATATATGTATATAAAAGTGTCAAAACATATATCACAATACAAATCCCCTCAAAAATACATAAATCAAGATGTAGAAAGCATGTTTAGGGCTAACTCTAGCCCCAAGAGGATGTCTAGCCACTCATGGATGGTGTCCTCCAACCCTCAAGGACTAACTCCATGGTAGAGATTGCTCATCTTCTTGGTTGATGGAAGAACTCCAAGCTTGTGTCTCTAGCCTCCTCCTTTCTTTTCTTCTTCACTAAGATATGAAAATTGTGCCTCTCAAGTATATCAAAAGTCTCTAATCTCTCCTCAAAAAGTGGCTCATATTCCTTATATAGGTAGGTCAAAAATTACCCCAAATGAGCTAGGCTCGTACACCAATATTCCTCTAATGATTAGATATGAGACAACTTTTAATGAGCTGGAATTTGGATTTTCTTCGGATTTGGGAAGTTCGATCGATCGAACATGGCTGAGATCTATCAAATTGAAGCTGGATCGATCCTCTATGGTGGTGCCTTTTTGAATAAAAACAAATTTGAGATATTTTGAAGATATTTTTGGGAAAAGGACAAAAGTGGCTGGTAGGGTGGCACAGCTGGATAAGATCTAGCATGTGGATAAAGATAAGAAAGTTCAATCAATCAGAGAATCAAGTTGGATCGATCGAACTTTGAGATCTTTGAATAGGGACAAACATGACTCAGATCCATCATGAAGTGCTGAGATCAATGAAAGTTGGATCAATCGAACATTTCTTGAGATCGATCAAAGTTGCTGAAATTCCACCCTTTGCTTCCTTTTGCTCTACTTTGCTCATTTCTTTGATTCATCTCAAGATTGCTTCAATTATGGTCTTATTTAGCTGAGTTAACTTATTTTGGAGATAAAAACCTGAAAACGGAAATAACACGAAATCAATACAAAGCGGGAAAATAAGATAGATAAAGGTTCTTAAATACCTAAGCTTAAAGGGTTTAAATGTGTATTTTTCAGCGCTCATCACCTGCATTTACAAAATTTAAATGATCAATAATATTTGACTTCTTGACCAATCAGACGGTTATGAGGTCATCATAAAATTTAAGTGCTTACAAATTGCCCCGACTTCAGAGCTCGGCAACATGTATGCTTGCCATACATGGGCAACGAGCTTTGAAGCATCTTGTTTAACTAGACCAAATAGGTGTGATATACTTCTTCTTCTTCTTTTTTTCTTTTTTGTCCCTTTGAAAAGTAGGGGCTTGGTACCGATCGGCCACCAGCCTGCTGGTCTTATGAATTTTCATGTGACCTTTCGAACTTTGGTTACCTTCGGTCTGAAGAAGAAACTTCTGTTCAAAAGACGACGTTATTGTTGCAGTCAACTTTGCATGAGCAAATGGATACTGTTACTGAATTCTTATTCCTGAGCAACAAAGTTGGAAATGATGGTGTAAGTTGGAATCTCTCCTCCAACATGTTGTGGGATCTGACTTTTACTGAAGGATATTGGGAATGGTTAGAAGACACTCTGAGTTGTAACAAGAATTCTCTCAAGGACACGAAGTTATAAGATGCCATATTTGCCTCTCTCTTTTCTTATGATCGGTATCCAAGTATGTTGAAGGCATTCATCGAATCTTGGTGCCATGGACTAACACCCTTCATACCTTCATTAGCGAAGTTTCTATCTCTCTTTGGGATTTGCATGAAATAGGCCACCTACCTTTTGACGAAAAATTAAATGACGAGGTGGTCCCCATTGCAAAGGAGTTATCTGGCAAGATAAATGAGGAAAATTTGTTCTTCCCAGTATGCTGCCATTACTTATTTCTTGCCTTCCATCGCCTTTCGAAAAAGCGTAAAGGGGGCGTATAGATTTATGACTGGGTCCACTTTTAGTACAAAGGTCCATTGGAGTATAATAAACCCCCAACCCGGAAGTCAAAGAACAAGACTCGACAACCAAAAGAGACTCATAACCCTTCTATTGGCTCCATTTACAAGCGAACCCCACCAGAAGAAAGGGTTTTCGTCGACCTCAGGGTGACTGATGAAATCAAAGAGAAAACTTACTTTGCTGTGTTCTTTACACACTGGCTATGCAAATTTGTGCTTCCCTCCAACCCTGCAAATATAGTTTAGCCAGTAGTGTTTAAAATTGCAAACATGATGGCACATGGCAAATTATTATATCTTTCTGTTCCAGTGCTTGCTAGCATCTAAAGGGATTTGAACGAGTTTGTCTGCATTCTCGAATCTATGAGTTCCACAGCGGTGTTCCCCTTCCATTATGTATATGCATGGCTAGTGGAATACTTTCAGATGCATTTTTGTTCTTCAAGCTTTTAGTTTTTTCCTCGGATGACTAAATATGCTAGAAAGGGGATGGTGAAACATTTTAACAATTCAAAGGCATATGACTTATTTAAGTTTTGCAAGAACCTTGTGATAAACTGTTTAGCCATGAAATTTAGAGAGAAGGAAGCTAAGGTTGATGATAAGAATACCAGTATATTTGAGTTTGAGTATTTGGCCAGTCTTCGCTGTAGTTTTTTATCCCTAAGGTGTAATAATCCTCACCTTAGGCACCACTAAATCCACTATCTTGGAGCTGCAAATTAAAGGGAATCATGTTTTTACACGTGTGAGCACCATAAGAAAGCCAAGGAAAACATAGGACACGTGGCACAATCCGGACCTTCCAGGTTGAAGTTTCCAACTATTACTAGAACCATCCTTTCCATCTGGCAATTCCAGAATATGAATAAAGGCTTGCAAACATGCATTCAACCGCCAAGACCACTATTTATAAGTTGTAGATCATGGGAGAATATGATTTTACACATGTCAACACTATGAAAAATTTGGGGAAGATCATAAGACAATTGGCAGCCTAAGGACAAGCTAAGTGAAAAGTTTAACTACTGTTGGAACTGTCACATTCATCTGCTATAAAAAGAGCTATATAAATAGAACTTTTAGGCTTAACATGCAGGGCTTGTTAAACACACACAACAACATAGCACTTTGTTTATCATCTTCATTTCATGTATCTTTACATTCCTTGCAATGTATTTACATAATGTTTAATCTAAGTCCAACACTTTATTTTCCTACTTTTCAGCAAGTAGTTCATGGTCTTTTCAATTACAAGTCTTGCACTTTCCATTCTGTCTTTCTTTCCACTAACACTAGAATAATTCCGAAGTCCTTTTTCAAGATAAAAAGAACCTTTGAATATGGTCATTCTAGTCCTTCATACTCCTCTTTAGAACGACAGAACTTCCTGGCATGCTCGCAACCCTTTCCATTCACCTAGAAAGGACTCGACTTTTTGTGAGCCAAACAATAAGTTAATCCACTTCAATTGCAATTTTTTTTTTTTTTTGAATGGTAGATGATTGATTATGGTATGCATCAGAGTCATGGAATACAAGAAACAAACATCGCTTGCCTGATTATTTGCAAGCTTCTAACAATTCAAAAAATAGTCCTCATTTGCTTACACTTTGCCTTTAAAGTTCATAATAATAAAATATAAAACTAGTATATCATTTACACATAGAGAGATGGATTAGAATAGTATTTGTGCTGAGAGCTCTAATCCACTTCAATTGCATTCATATACAAATTTTCAACTACTTAATTTCACACTCATGTGTGCAATCAAGGGACATATACTTTAAAAGCTTAAATCATATGGAGTAATTATAAGTTGAAGGAGAGAGATTTCCAGATTTGCATGTCATGGAGTGAGAGATAGAGAGAAGCAGAGCAAGAATTAGATTAGGATTTTAATTTAAATTAGACTTGTTTTTGGGTTTTAATCCGGATTGTAGTTCCCGGCTATCTATTTTTTGGTATTTTGGAATTATATGATTTTAATAAAGATATTTTGGTATTTTGAAATAAGAGGTTAGATGACATTTTGGACATTAACCATAATTATTGATGTATTTGTAATTATTTTGCTTAATTCAATCAACAAATGACATGATAAGTGCACAAAACTTGTTATTTTATACTTAATAATAAATTATTAATTAATATTTTTTATTAGATAAATGTTCTTATCCCTACTTTTCATGTTTTGTAGGGGCTGATTTCAGAATAAGGAAAAAAGAGACAAAAATAGCAAGTGTATGAGATTATACTATCAGTCAAATTTAAATTTGATTTTCCATCAAATCAGCGAAGATCAGGCCGAATTGGAATGCAACAAGATTTTAGGAAGATTTTATTTTAAAATATTTAACTCTGTATTATTTTCTCTCATTAATAATGTACATCAACCTCCTCTACATATGTCCCTATTTATAGAATTTGAATGGAACGATTGGGAAGAGAAAATTCTAATTACAGAAGTGAAATAAAATAAAATAAAATCTTCCTAAAATCGTGCTACTTTCCAATTTGACCTGATGTTTGCTAATTTGATGAAAAGTCAAATTTGAATTCGATTGATTGTATAATCTCATAAACTTGCTATTTTTGTCTCTTTTCTTCTTATTCTAAAATCAACCCCTACAAAAATATAAAAAGCAGGGATAAGAACATTTATCTAATAAATAATAATAATTAATCATTTATTATTAAGTGTAAAATTACAAGTTTTGTGCATTTATCAAATTACCCACAAACAAGCTTTTGCTAGTCTTCTAACAATTAAAGGTAAAAAGAGATTAGTTTACAAAATTGTTACTTTAACTGACTCCTAACTGAAAATGTGCCACTTTCGCAAGCTACTTTCGATTGCATTACCATATGCAATAAGGCCTTAAACCCTTAGGTTACCCTAATGGACGAGCTATAGCCTCATGAGGGTTTCCAGAGATGATACCCACAAACATACAAAATTGTGCACACTTTGCACTTAGCTCAATTACTTCCATGGAATCAAAAATGTGATACCCCTCGGATCCGAGACACGGGTTGATCAGGCCCAGGCCCAAACCCGAGGAAAATATTAAACAATTAAAGTATTTTAAAGCGAACACAGAATATAAAGATTTAAGAATTTAAATTTCAAAGCTGAAAGAATTAACTTAATTTAAATAAGTCAAATAATACAAATAATATAATAAAGTCAAATCATACAACTAATTCAATAATCACCACCATAGAAAACATTTAAGCAAATAATCAAATAAAACGACACATAATCAAATAAATTAAATACCAGGAATATCCTTTTAATATTAGGGGTATTATATTCTTCCCCCCTAACAAAAGAAATTCCGTCCTCGAAATTCGCTCTTACCTTCTTCCAATATTTCAGGAAATTGCGAGCGAATGATATCCTCCCGTTCCCAAGTGGACTCAGCCTCATTGTGATGACTCCACTGAATACGCACCAAAGGAATAACCTTATTACGAAGGATCTGATCCCGACGATCGACAATACGACATGGTGGCTCCAAGTAGGGCTGCAACTTGGGTGGGTTGGGCGAGCTGGAAACTTAATTCGAGCTCAGCCCATGTACAAAATATTTTGCCCAAGCCTAACCCAAGCCTGCCTAAAGCCCAATCCCAACCACCCAAGCCCAGCCCATAATTAACTTCTCCTGCACAAGCCCACCCATGAGCCCACGCCTCAGTATTCAGAATGTAAAAAATAAGAAATTTGTGTAGCTACAAGGACTCGAACAACATTCCTCCAAGAAAAATCCCAAACACACTTCCAACTAAGCTATTATACACTTATGAAATAACATAGTTTTAAAATAAATATACCCTTTCCGGGCTCAAGTTGGGCTTCGGGTTTTATATAATATCAACCCAAGCCCAGCCCGAATTTAATTCAGGCTCAGAATATCTAGCCCAAGCCTAGACCTAGAACAGAAAAACACTGCCCAAGCCCTAAAAATTTCAGGCTGGGCTCGGGTAAATTCGGGCTGGCCCAGCCCGAGTTACAGCCCTAACTCCAAGTGTGTTGCATCCGGCTGCAACTCAATCTCCCCAACATCGATATGCTGATACCGATCCTCATCTCGCAGAAATTTTTGCAACATGAAAACATGAAACACGTTGTGAACGCGATCCAGATTATCCGTAAGTGCCAACCGATAAGTGACAGCTCCAACGCGATCCGTAATCATGAATGGACCGACAAACCGCGGTGACAACTTCCCTTTCTTCCCAAAGCACATGACACCCTTTATAGGCGACACTTTGAGTAGAACCTGATCCTCAACCTGAAACTCCAAAGCACGTGTGCAACGATCCACATAACTTTTCTGCCTACTCTGGGTAGTGCGCATGCGATCCCTAATAAGAGCTATCTTCTCCGAAATATCCTTGATGAAGTCAGGACCCAAAAATCTGTTCTCACCAACCTCCATCCAACAAATAGGTGATCGGCGTGGTTAGCCATATAACACCTCAAATGGTGTCATCCCAATAGTTTTCTGCAAACTATTGTTATAAGCAAACTCCATAAGCGGTAAGTAATCCTCCCAGTGACCCTTGAAATCAAGAACACAAGACCGAAGCATATCCTCCATAGTCTAATTCACTCTCTCAGTCTGTCCATCAGTCTGAGGATGATGAGTAGTACTAAGGTGTAATTCTGTACCCAAAGCCTGCTGAAAACTCTTCCAAAATCCTGACACAAAGCTCGAATCCCTGTTTGATATAATAAACAATGGAATTCCATGCAGCTTTACAATCTCGGAAATGTAAAGTCGCGTCAACTGCTCCGAAGTGAAGTCAGTGCGAATAGGCAAGAAATGAGCTAATTTCGTCAATCTATCCACGATGACCCAAATGGAATTGTGATCCTTGAAAGAATTGGGCAACCCCTCTATGAAATCCATAGAAATGCTCTCCCATTTCCACTCCGGTATCAGCAGTGGCTATAGAGCTCTTGGCGGCCTCTGATGATCAATCTTGACCATCTGACAAGTACTACACCAAGAGACAAAAATAACAATGTCCCTCTTCATACCTGCCCATCAAAACTGCCGCTTCATATCCTGATACATCTTGTCACCTCCCGGATGAACAGAAAACTCAGAGTGGTGAGTCTCAATCATCACATCCTTCCTCAACTCATCAGCAGAAGGTACCACTAACCGTCCCTTGTACCGCAAACCTCCATCAGTCCCAACATAGTAAAATGGAACCTCTCCGGAAGCTATCTTTGCAACTTTGTCAATGCACTGCTGATCCGTTAGTTGTGCCTTCAAAACCTTGTGAATGATAGAAGGTGTAACTATCATGCAAGCCATGAAAGCGTCCGACAATTCATCAACCTTCTTCAATGCATTTCACTCAGTAGTGAATAGAGCGGAAAGACTACCAACAGGTCAGCGACTGAGTGCATCCGACACCACATTCGCTTTCCCTAAATGGTGTTGTATAGAAAAGTGATAGTCTTTCACAAACTCCAACCATCTGCGCTGTCTCATATTCAGCTCCCGCTGAGTGAACAAATATTACAGACTCTTATGATTGCTGAATAATCTGAAGGACTCACCCAACCGATAATACCTCCAAATACGTAAGGCAAAGACCACAGCTGCCAACTCCAAATCACGTGTTGGATAATTAAGCTCGTGAGGCTTAAGCTTCTGAGATCCATACGAAATCAGTCGCTCCTCCTGTATCAAAACACATCCAAGACCCTGCAAAGAAGCATCCGTGTAGACAAGATACTTTATTCCGCTCTATGGGGTAGACAAAACCGGTGCAGAAGTCAACTTAGTCTTCAGCTCATCAAAAGCTTTTTGACAATGTTCATCCCACACGAACCGTACACCCTTCTTAGTCAGATAAGTGAGTGGTCCCGCTATCTTTGAGAACCCCTAGATGAACCTCCTATAATATCCTGCCAAACCGAGAAAACTCTGAATCTCGGTAGGTGATGTAGGTTGTCCCCACTCAACCACCGCTGAAACCTTGGTTGGATCCACCGCTATTCCCCTTTCTGACACCACGTGACCCAGAAATTTCACTTCCCGCTGCCAAAATTCACATTTCTCAAACTTGGCATACAACTGGTGCTCACAAAGCGTCTGTAAGACTATCTGAAGATGTCTAGCATGATCGTCCTCTGACCTCGAGTAAATTAAAATGTCATTTATGAAGACAATGACAAATTAATCCAAGTAAGCCCTGAAGACTTTGTTCATTAAATCCATGAAAACCGCTGGTGCATTAGTCAACCCAAACGGCATCACTCGAAACTCATAAGATCCGTATCTTGTGAGAAACGCCATCCTCAGAACATCCTGCTCCCGAACCTGAAGTTGATGATATCCAGAACGCAGATCAATTTTAGAGAAGTATGTAGCTCCCTTCAACTGATTTAAAAGATCATCAATCCTAGGTAGCGGATACTTGTTATGAATAGTAATCTTGTTCAACTCTCTGTAATCTATACACAGCCAAAGTGAACTATCATTCTTCTTCACAAATAAAACCAGTGCTCCCCAGGATGAAGTACTCATGCGAATAAAACCCTGGCTGAGTAGCTGCTGAATCTGATCCCTCAGCTTTCGCATCTCCATTGGTGCCATCCTATAGGGTGCCCTAACAATAGGTGTAGTGCCTAGAGCTAAGTCTATCACAAAATCGATCTCGCAACTAGGCGGCAACCCTGGAATCTCCTGAAATACATTCGGAAAATCCTGTACAATTGGTATATTATCCAATGATACAGTAGTCCCCTCCTCCATATGAAACAAATAGGTACTAGTGACCCCGCTAGAACGCGGCATAGCGACGACGTACATGTCCTGACTAGGTATGGTAAAAACAACTGACCTATCATAACAATCAACTTGGGCATCGTAATGCGATAACCAATCCATCCCAAGTATCACATCATAAGTGTGCATGTCCAGGACCAAAAAATTGGCTAGAAATCTGAGTCTACCAATATTTAGTGTCACAGGCCCATCACTCTCATGAAGAATGGCTGTGTTGCCTAATGGTGTAAAAATACCCTGAGGTCTATTGCATACCTGTGTCGTCATCCCAGACAAAGCAACAAAAGATCTAGCTACAACTGAGTGTATAGCACCCGTGTCAAATAATACACGTCCATGAAAACCATGAATAGGAAACTTACCCTCAACAGCCTGAGGTGCCTACATATCCTGTGGCATGGGGTTGTACACCCTGCCATAATATAGCTACTACGGTGCCTGTCTCTGAGGCTGCGGTGGTGCCGGTAAAGCCGGATATATCTGTCCCTAAATCCGCGGAACCTGTGGAGCTAGTAAAGGCACTGGCGCCCTCTGCCCCTGCTGCACATGCTATCCCTGTCCCTGTCCCTGTCTTACTCTAGGACACTGCCTGGAAGTATGTCCATACTCTCCACAAGTGTAGCAGCTACCCTGGAAAGTACCAAATGGCCTCCTCTGTCGGTTAGCCTGTGGCTGACCCTGTCCTAACTGCCGTCCCCCATTCTGCTGTCGCTAAATAGGTGCCACATCCCTGTGAGCATCTGAACCACCCTTGTGCTTTTTCCAATGCTGCTGTCCCTGGAATTTTCCTTTGTCATTATGTCGGTGTCCGTTCCCATTTTCTTTCTCAGCTGACTGATTAACAGAGTCTCTGTCACCCCGCTTCTCACCCTTGGCCTGTCTGAAGTCCACGGTCAACTAATACTGCTGTAGAGCGGTGTCTACCACCTGAGCATATGTAATATAGGCTGGACTGCCTGTAATAGCTCTCTTGATAGACCACATCAGTCCCTTAACGAAATTGTTGCGCTTTTTCTCCTCTGTATCCACCTCCTCCAGTGTAAAAAAAGATAAGCGCGTGAACTACTGCTCATACTCTGCCACTGTCATGTTCCCCTGCTACAGATTAAGAAACTCAGTCTTCATGGTTGTCCTGACTACATAAGGGAAATACTTTTCATCAAAGCGTGCACTGAACTGATTGTAAGTCAATGACATCCTCTTCTCTGCGATAGTAACTTACTCCCACCACTGTAGTGCATCCCCAACTAGCTTGAAGGTAGCAAGCATCTGCTTCTGAACCTCTGGGCAATGAACTAAGTGAAGATGTCATTCGATATCTTATTTCCACTGGTGAGCTGCTTTCGCATCGATAGAGCCTGTGAATTCAGGTGGGTTCCCCTTTGTGAAAGAACTCCTGGCCTTCTCCCAAGTAGCAGTCTGAACAACCGGTGCTGGTAACGGTGCCGGCTGTACTTGAGGCTGATTCCAAAGTGCAGCTGTAACCCCTATTTCTATAGCCTGAGCAATGAGGTCGTTGATGTGAGGAGGATACTCTGGATCTCTGACCTGATCCTGAGCATGCTGAACTTCCTCCTGCTCTGCATGGAACTGACCATCACCCTGAAACTCTGGCAAATGCTGCTCTTCCTGACGCCGCAGGCATTCCTGTTGCCTACGTGCCATTCTCCTCTGTCGATTGTTCATCTATCCTCTTCTAGTGTTAACCATGCTATTAACAAAGAAAGACAGATATCAGTACGAGTTTAAACGAACCGTAAAGGAATACAATGAATCCTAAACTTAAGCTCTAATCAAGAGAAAACACTATGCGGAAGTCTTAATACGAAATATCCTAAAGACACTTGAACCTGGAGTGCTTTGATACCAACTGTGATACCCTTCAGATTTGAGATACGGGTTGATCAGGCCCAGGCTCAAACCCGAGGGAAATATCAAACAATTAAAGTATTTTAAAGCGAACACAGAACATAAAAATTTAAGAATTTAAATTTCAAAGCTGAAAGAATTAACTTAATTTAAATAAGTCAAATAATACAAATAATATAATAAAGTCAAATCATACAATTAATTCAATAATCACCACCATATAAAACATTTAAGCAAATAATCAAATAAAACGACACATAATCAAATAAATTAAATACCAGGAATATCCTTTTAATATTAGGGGTATTACAAAAAACGATTGCATACACATCATCATCAAGTTAGCTATTATGTCAAGTATAAGAAAGATTAATATTCTCAAGCAATCACAAGCCTCTAATTACATGCAATAATACTATGGTCCCCACATAAAGTTCAATTCAACATATTTCCAATAATAATCAATCCCTAGTTTCCTTTTGAAGTGAACTAGCATCCAAATATGTGTTTTACCCTTTTGTCCTTATATTACACATCACAATAGCTTCAACTCATTAATATTCCCTTCCAAATTAGAGTACCCAAGGCATGAATTCATGACTTTACTTATGCATGCGAATTTTCATCTTTTTTTCTTCCTTCCTTATTTAAAAAAAAAAAAAAAAAAAAAAATATTGCAAGCTATGCAATGTTTAAGTTCCTTAAGCTTTCTAGATAACCCATGTAACGAGCTTTAGTCTAATGACTCCCAACCAGACGGTTTTAGGGCATTAGGTGTAAAGACACCCCAAAGAGCTTATTAACTCAAGTCAACTAGGCTTCGAACCTAAACCAATAATTTAATTTTTCCTAATCCTCCACTTTTTGACGCGAACACTCACTGCTTACCAAGGTAAAAGGCCCGGTTACTTCGTGAAAGGTATTAACTAATCATGCATATTTATCTATAATCATGCCAAGGACATTTACTTTTCAAGGTCTACTAACTTGTATCCAACACATGTAATATATCATTTAAGGTTAGGCATATACCCCGCAAAAAGATACTAGTGTGCATCTGTGAGAAGTGAAGTACACTAGGGACTAATTATCATTAATAATAGTCAAACTGGACAATGATGTGGACCACATATACCAAAACATGGATTAAAGATTCAAAACTATCCAAAAATACCAATTTTCAATCCTACATGAATAATAATTTACCCAATTTTGATATGACATGCAATTTAACTTGTAATTTCCATAGAAGCAAAATCATTGCCCCACCCCCAAATAAAAAACAATAATGTCCTCAGTGTTGGCACCAAAGAATATGGAAACTAAATGGACAAGTATTGTGGTACCCCTCGATTCTAGAACCACGGGTGATCAAGTCCGAGCACAGATCCGAGGGATACCAGACAATCAATATATAAACAAGCAGGAATAAAATTTGAATTAAGAATAAAATACCAAAACGCTGAAAGAATTTTAAAATAAAAAAATCCTCAACTTAAAAATAATAAATTAATAACATTTAAATCATTCAAATCCATACAACTCGGGAATCCATCTAGTGGACCCCTAATAATGCCAACTGGTAAAACATTTACAGAATTAAAATCCAAAACCAAAATAAGAAAGAAAATCCTATGTAGTCGGAAGAGTGAGTGACTGTATCTGCATCACCACGATCAAACCCTAAGCCTGGTACTCACGAACACCTGAAAAAATAAAGGTGGGTCAGGCCCACATGCAAGTTCCATCCTACTACAATCCGTACATAAACCCGATACGCAGATACATCCTAGATAGCTCGGCAATATCTACAATAGTCCATAGATATATATATACACACTATAGGATGCTCACTAGCCTATAACATAGTTCAGCCTGGGTAGAAGGTGACCTATAAAACACGCTTTTCAGCGGCCAAGTACCTAAACCTACCAGGGAACATTTGCTATATCTAGCTACTCAACCTTTGCGATATATGCACCCTAACCGTGATCAGGAGACTCAAGCTCGTATCACAGTACCATAAATATATATATAAATTCCTTCCTAACGCCGAAAGATAAAACAAGCATCCATTATGTCGTTCAACTGTTTTAGTTGACAGGACATGTGTTAGTTAATCCATTCCGTATGTATGAAATGGGTAGGACTTAGCTTTTTGATCTAATCCATCCCTGATATGTCACCGTCCCATACCGGTACATATAATGCAAATGATCCACAAATGATGCACATTCATTAGAACATCAAATAAATCCAGAAACCAGCATAATAGAAAACAGATATTATTAAGATCCTATTATGCATCCAGTATATGATTATAATCATTAATCCTCCAAATAAATTGTTAAAGTATTGATAAACAATTTATATTATCCACATCCATACAATTGATAAAACAGAAGTTAAACAGTTCATCAATTAACATCCATAACCTGTTATAATGATCAGCCAGAAATATGAACTAAATATATTATATTAGATATCCCAAACCATCCTCTCATACCATATTATTTAAATTGCCAAAACAAAGACAAGTAATGAAATCCTTCACAATCCTTACCAGCATGAAAGTTAGCATTTACACCACATGACGTCCCTTTAATCCTCCACTCCAAAACCTGTGCCTGATATAATATGACACTCTGAATTCCAAACTGCTCATTATATGAAACCCTAACAGTATTCCCATACTAGTCCATTTAGTTCGCTAAACCAAAACTAGCAACTAAAATTCCTACCACTCCTGATCACATACCATTTAATATCTAAGTTAATACTGTCTATGCCCAAATCCTACACCGAACTTTTTGGCCTCCATTAAAGTATATAAATAATTTATATAACATCCCAAAAGTAATTCGATACCAGTCAGTTTAAGTTATTAAAACAAACTTATTAACTTAAACATTCATCCTTCCTTGACAGCATGCTTATTCCACGTTTCTGTTTCCTGATGCCCCTTAAGATTAGCACCCTAGCATAAACCAACTATTTAAGGGTCTTAATAGGTTAATTTTAACATATTTGAAACCCCCTTTAATTTCCAGTATTTGCGTTTAACCCCAGAACTCCGAAAAAATTACAGAAAACACCCCGTAGGGGTTTTTTTTCCATGGGAGCCGGCTCCCCTTTATTGGAGCCGGCTCCTAGGCTTCTAGAGCCGGCTCCCCCTCATGGAGAGACGGCTCTCTCTTCATGGGAGCCGGCTCCCACCATTTAGGAGCCGGCTCTCACCCCTGAGAGCCCCTCTGCCTCGTCTCTACTTCGTCCGATGATTTTTCTACGTTTCCGGCGAAGTCCGACGTTCCTGTCCCAAGTATTTTAACATTCCTAGGGTTCAATTTAAATTCTTAAAGCCCTAGAAACTTCTCACCATCCAGCATGCATTAATTGACAAAAATCTAAAACAAAAACAAAACCGTATCCAAAAACGCCAATAACAGTTAACTGAACATATGAACAATCTAAAGTCTGATCACCTGTACCAAAATTCCATTATAAAGGTTAATTAACTTCCTAACCATCCTAACAACACCTCACATTGCATTATGAATTAATTTACAGAGGTTTAATACATAATCTAACAATTTATGCAAGGAAAGCCATCTTCAGTTATTATACGTTAACCAAATTTCAGACTAAACTAATATGCATAAAATTTGTTTTAAAAGTTTTAATTAACTTCCTGGAGTCTATTTAGAATGCACAGAACACAAGTTTACAGGAAGGAGAGAATGAAACTTGCCTTTAGATTTCGTTTTGAAACCTTACAGCCGCATCGTCTCTAAGTTTCAGAATTCTCTTATACTGCTCCCACCTCTGACCATTGTTCCATTCCTCTGTTCTTCCTCCTTAGCTTCATAGATTAATACTACGTGAATAATGTTTTATTTTAACCCTTGCAGACTACACAAGAATATACACCTTGAAGTGTATACAACCCCCTCTGTGTATCTCTGTTTTTCCTCTTAAATTACCCCTACGTGAATAGGGTTTTCTCCCAAAACCCTTGCAACATATATCGTTATATATATATAGACTCCTCTGAAACCCTAATCCCAAATCCAGTAATCCTAACCCTAAGTCCAGCCCAACTACAAGTCGGCTACCTAATTACTTAATCATAACACCCTAAACCTAATTATCACCCAACATGGTAATAAACAAGTGACCACAACAGTTACGTTCATTATACATATATCTGGAATAAAATGAACTAACTAATTAATTAATTACCCTTAAACATAATTAAGGAAAATAAATAAATAATTATGACTAAAAACCACACAGAACACACATAAAATTTCAAGTCAAATGAAAAACAAAACAAAACACACTTAAACAATATTAATTTAAACACACAAATAATCAAGCAATTAATTTAAACAAATACAATAAACACAACTAGTCAAATAAGTACATAAGTCACTTAGATAATCAAAATTAAATTCCCATTTTATCCTTTTGAAAACTAGGGGTATTACATTCTTCCCCCCTAACAAAATTAATTCCGTCCTCGGAATTCACAAAAATCTGAATTAATGTCTTTGCAAAATTCATTTCCGTTTTCGTGTGGCACAGCCCCTTTAGATGAGCGCCACCCAAATTCCAACCATATACAAGATTCCTATGTTTAAGAAATAGCATAAATGTGCAATTCCTAGATTGTATCTAGCAACGATCCAATCTTACCCAATATTTAATGAAAGGTAACCATCCCTCGTCCTTCCAATTCCATAGAACTAACACATAAAAGTCCTATGCATCCAGCGCTTAACAAGTTGGTAACGCTAAACAATAGGCTACTGCCGAAACCAATAACCAAAACCCGTGAAGAGTCAGTGCGATACATAAAATTGACTTTCCTCCAAAACACATTGCTTCCGATACAGAAGACCGCTTAAATAACCGTTTCCTGATAGAAAACTCCCATGTACGAGTTCAACTAGCTACAAAATCCGACTGTCGCCTCCAAACCGTGAGCACTCATTACCAAAAGAGAGCATGGTTCTCCAATGTATCCTTACATAAAGTCAAGGTCTTATTAGACAACCTCGCTTCCATGTCGGACCAACCAGTAAGAGATCGACACAATCCCGACTATCTAAAATCCCAAACATTGTCGCACGAACCTCCTTGTGCCAACAATAGCACAGATAATATCTAAAACGGTAAGTAACGCTTTTAATTACCCATGCCAACCTAGGATATATATCCTAAGCATATTTGCCATGATTAAATAGAATACCACGATCCCATTTCCCGTCTAGAGATGCGAAGCATAGTTGTTGCTCCAACACCTTCAGAAAACTCCTTTGACATAGCACCGGTTATCTTCCATATTGAATAACCACATGCTATAACCCCGTTATCAGCGCAATGTACAACTGATAAGAAATGCCAAAGTAAACTCCACTAAAGTGTAGTCCACAAGTGAACTGTCGCTATCCACTACTCTTAAACCATATGGAATTAAAATTCCAACAAATGTCAGTAATTTCTACCAACCATCCCCTCCTGATTAGTCCTACTCCCATTTCGACATAAGAAAGGACTAAACCTCCAGTAATATCCAAGTATTAATTTTCCACCTTGTTAGCAGATGATACATTTAGAAACAATGATATACCTGTCTCTATACGTACCGGCTCACCAAGACGAACCTGATAAGTCGTACTATACTCCTATCCATTTAACTGTAATGTATAATTTATGAATTTTACACCTCAGTCACTCCGACCTTACTAGAATCAGAAAGACAACCACTCCACCTCCTTCAGTACCCTAAACTCATCGGAGTAAGGTACTACCTCCTATGGGGTCAGCCCAAACATCCAAAGTTGACCGCCTCCATTTTCCTGGTAATGGCAAGTGTAATTATTTTCACATGTTAAACCGCAACGGATTGCGCAATAACCACCGAATGTTCAATTACCATATCGGTTGATAAGATTACCCTCGTCCCTATTACTTTCACCAGACGAAGCTTAATGCAAAGTGTGAATCACCACATCTATCCATCTAAGCCGTCTCGGGATCCGTGCTATTCGTAGGAACTGATATCTTACTAGTTCCCAAACTAGACAAAATGAAGCTGATTTAATTTTATCCGCCAATGATATCCCAACCAGAATCCTGACCCTTTTATAGAATCGGTAATCTCTCATCTAGATCCGTGGAAACTACTCTGTCAGTCCCGCTCTAGCATGAGAAGTGGCCGCAAGGATCTAATGATCTCTGACGGTCCATCTAGATTATTTACCAGACATCAGACTTCGAGACAGATATTAGATGTTCGGTCTCATCTTCAAGTCTTTGACATCTTACTTTTCTAACACAAGTAAGAGTCTATTAGACATCCCATCTAACTGCCACCGCAAATGGAAATCTTTTTATCCTCCAAATAGTTAACAATTTCCGAGCAACAACTACTTGTTGCAAACGGTCACCTAAAAAAAAAAAATTCCATATTATTTGTGCAAATGAGTGACTCTGCCTCCTCCTTCATATACATCGCCAGCACCTCCTCCTAATGACACCCCCCCCCCCCCCTGATGGGAAAAATTCTTGATTAAGAATTTACTGATGACTAGTAAATTCGACTACTAACCTCAGTCGGTGTCATTCCAACAAGTACTTAAATCAGTACCAAAATCCACTTACTGACTTAGGAACACCTGTTTAAAATTTTCCTAGAAGATATTCAGCCAAGCCAGTTCCTTCGATAAACCAGCATGACGTTACAGCTTATCCACTGAATCTATATCATTTGACTCAAAACTGCTGGTTTTTTTTTCTTATCCCATCCTGAACACATACTACAACCACGCATGTCTAGGTTCATTTGATTGACTAAAGTTAGATATACTAACCAAATCCTATGATCACATGCCTACAATCTTAGCATAATTAACGCTATTCCTCCAAAACGGTAATTAACTGATACTTGACGAAAAAGAAACATATAAAGCACACACAATAAAACACAATAAACTCCTACGTAAAACATCGTTCCTCCTAGCAAAGAAAATTTCTTTTAGAAATTAACTTTACCCGATTGGTTCACAATCTCCTTTCTATAGTTTCGGAGGTAATCACCGAACCTCGAAACATAGCACAAAACCAACTCCATTTGCCTCAGCAAATACCAAAGGCTTAACCTTCACCCTCCTTATACACAGGATACAAACCGTCTAATGTAGCTGTATAAAGCAACTTAGATCGTTAAAACCTAATCCCCATACTCCCCGGAACGTGCTATATAATCTTTGCTTCCTTCTAAGAAGAACTTCATCCGATTCCCAAACCCCTGAAGAGGTCTCTTTTCTACCTCGTTTAAAGGTAACACACAAAGTTAACTATCCACCTCAACTCTACGAGTATCGTTCACTATACTATTAGCGAACAAGATCACTTTCACGTTATCCCTGATTTTCAACATTTAATACCCTCTTTCTTGAGTTTGTTGAAATCTCCTCCACTAGAATCCTCTTTGGACTCCTATTCCTCGGTTGTCTCCTTTATGAGAATAACTAAAATCGTGTTAGTCCCTTTATACGGGGACCTAAAACACACTCCTATATCCCTCATTGGCTTATACTTCTAAAAGTAGTGCCAACCGGAACTAAACCTTAAATCCCAAGTTCTGCTTCTGATAGAGAACTTGATAACGTACTCCTCTACTCCTTCGGTTTGATTTGCTATCGCCGCAGACCCCATCCTCCTTCTAGTGTCAACCATTCCATAATTATGGAATATAATTGACATCAGGAGCACCTCCTAATGAACCGTAAAAGAGTACAACGAATCCTAATATGGCTCTAAGTTTTTAAGAGACGCAACGCGGAAGACTTCTAATGAAAGACACTCCTAAGGACACTAGAACCTGGAGTACTCTGATACCAACTGTGGTACCCCTCGATTCTAGAGCCACGGGTGATCAAGTCCGAGCACAGATCCGAGGGATACCAGACAATCAATATATAAACAAGCAGGAATAAAATTTGAATTAAGAATAAAATACCAAAACGCTGAAAGAATTCTAAAATAAAAAAATCCTCAACTTAAAAATAATAAATTAATAACATTTAAATCCTTCAAATCCGTACAACTCGGGAATCCATCTAGTGGACCCCTAATAATGCCAACTGGTAAAACATTTACAGAATTAAAATCCAAAACCAAAAAAAGAAAGAAAATCCTATGTAGTCGGAAGAGTGAGTGACTGTATCTGCATCACCACGATCAAACCCTAAGCCTGGTACTCACGAACACCTGAAAAAATAAAGGTGGGTCAGGCCCACATGCAAGTTCCATCCTACTACAATCCGTACATAAACCCGATACGCAGATACATCCTAGATAGCTCGGCAATATCTACAACAGTCCATAGATATATATATACACACTATAGGATGCTCACTAGCCTATAACATAGTTCAGCCTGGGTAGAAGGTGACCTATAAAACACGCTTTTCAGCGGCCAAGTACCTAGACCTACCAGGGAACATTTGCTATATCTAGCTACTCAACCTTTGCGATATACGCACCCTAACCGTGATCAGGAGACTCAAGCTCGTATCACAGTACCATAAATATATATATAAATTCCTTCCTAACGCCGAAAGATAAAACAAGCATCCATTATGTCGTTCAACTGTTTTAGTTGACAGGACATGTATCCATGTAGGAGTTAACTATTTTAGTTAATTCATTCCGTATGTATGAAATGGGTAGGACTTAGCTTTTTGATCTAATCCATCCCTGATATGTCACCGTCCCATACCGGTACATATAATGCAAATGATCCACAAATGATGCACATTCATTGGAACATCAAATAAATCCAGAAACCAGCATAATAGAAAACAGATATTATTAAGATCCTATTATGCATCCAGTATATGATTATAATCATTAATCCTCCAAATAAATTGTTAAAGTATTGATAAACAATTTATATTATCCACATCCATACAATTGATAAAAGAGAAGTTAAACAGTTCATCAATTAACATGCATAACCTGTTATAATGATCAGCCAGAAATATGAACTAAATACATTATATTAGATATCCCAAACCATCCTATCATACCATATTATTTAAATTGCCAAAACAAAGACAAGTAATGAAATCCTTCACAATCCTTAACAGCATGAAAGTTAGCATTTACACCACATGACGTCCCTTTAATCCTCCACTCCAAAACCTGTGCCTGATATAATATGACACTCTGAATTCCAAACTGCTCATTATATGAAACCCTAACAGTATTCCCATACTAGTCCATTTAGTTCGCTAAACCAAAACTTGCAACTAAAATTCCTACCACTCCTGATAGCATACCATTTAATATCTAAGTTAATACTGTCTATGCCCAAATCCTACACCGAACTTTTTGGCCTCCATTAAAGTATATAAATAATTTATATAACATCCCAAAAGTAATTCGATACCAGTCAGTTTAATTTATTAAAACAAACTTATTAACTTAAACATTCATCCTTCCTTGACAGCATGCCTATTCCACGTTTCTGTTTCCTGATGCCCCTTAAGATTAGCACCCTAGCATAAACCAACTATTTAAGGGTCTTAATAGGTTAATTTTAACATATTTGAAACCCCCTTTAATTTTCAGTATTTGCGTTTAACCCCAGAACTCCGAAAAAATTACAGAAAACACCCCGTAGGGGTTTTTTTTCCATGGGAGCCGGCTCCCCTTTATTGGAGCCGGCTCCTAGGCTTCTAGAGCCGGCTCCCCCTCATGGAGAGCCGGCTCTCTCTTCATGGGAGCCGGCTCCCACCATTTAGGAGCCGGCTCTCACCCCTGAGAGCCCCTCTGCCTCGTCTCTACTTCGTCCGATGATTTTTCTGCGTTTCTGGCGAAGTCCGACGTTCCTGTCCCAAGTATTTTAACATTCCTAGGGTTCAATTTAAATTCTTAAAGCCCTAGAAACTTCTCACCATCCAGCATGCATTAATTGACAAAAATCTAAAACAAAAACAAAACCGTATCCAAAAACGCCAATAACAGTTAACTGAACATATGAACAATCTAAAGTCTGATCACCTGTATCAAAATTCCATTATAAAGGTTAATTAACTTCCTAACCATCCTAACAACACCTCACATTGCATTATGAATTAATTTACAGAGGTTTAATACATAATCTAACAATTTATGCAAGGAAAGCCATCTTCAGTTATTATACGTTAACCAAATTTCAGACTAAACTAATATACATAAAATTTGTTTTAAAAGTTTTAATTAACTTCCTGGAGTCTATTTAGAATGCACAGAACACAAGTTTACAGGAAGGAGAGAATGAAACTTGCCTTTAGATTTCGTTTTGAAACCTTACAGCCGCATCGTCTCTAAGTTTCAGAATTCTCTTATACTGCTCCCACCTCTGACCATTGTTCCATTCCTCTGTTCTTCCTCCATAGCTTCATAGATTAATACTACGTGAATAATGTTTTATTTTAACCCTTGTAGACTACACAAGAATATACACCTTGAAGTGTACACAACCCCCTCTGTGTATCTCTGTTTTTCCTCTTAAATTACCCCTACGTGAATAGGGTTTTCTCCCAAAACCCTTGCAACATATATCGTTATATATATATAGACTCCTCTGAAACCCTAATCCCAAATCCAGTAATCCTAACCCTAAGTCCAGCCCAACTACAAGTCGGCTACCTAATTACTTAATCATAACACCCTAAACCTAATTATCACCCAACATGGTAATAAACAAGTGACCACAACAGTTACGTTCATTATACATATATCTGGAATAAAATGAACTAACTAATTAATTAATTACCCTTAAACATAATTAAGGAAAATAAATAAATAATTATGACTAAAAACCACACAGAACACACATAAAATTTCAAGTCAAATGAAAAACAAAACAAAACACACTTAAACAATATTAATTTAAACACACAAATAATCAAGCAATTAATTTAAACAAATACAATAAACACAACTAGTCAAATAAGTACATAAGTCACTTAGATAATCAAAATTAAATTCCCATTTTATCATTTTGAAAACTAGGGGTATTACATTCTTTCCCCCTAACAAAATGAATTCCGTCCTCGGAATTCACAAAAATCTGAATTAATGTCTTTGCAAAATTCATTTCCGTTTTCGTGTGGCACAGCCCCTTTAGATGAGCGCCACCCAAATTCCAACCATATACAAGATTCCTATGTTTAAGAAATAGCATAAATGTGCAATTCCTAGATTGTATCTAGCAACGATCCAATCTTACCCAATATTTAATGAAAGGTAACCATCCCTCGTCCTTTCAATTCCATAGAACTAACACATAAAAGTCCTATGCATCCAGCGGTTAACAAGTTGGTAACGCTAAACAATAGGCTACTGCCGAAACCAATAACCAAAACCCGTGAAGAGTCAGTGCGATACATAAAACTGACTTTCCTCCAAAACACATTGCTTCCGATACAGAAGACCGCTTAAATAACCGTTTCCTGATAGAAAACTCCCATGTACGAGTTCAACTAGCTACAAAATCCGACTGTCGCCTCCAAACCGTGAGCACTCATTACCAAAAGAGAGCATGGTTCTCCAATGTATCCTTACATAAAGTCAAGGTCTTATTAGACAACCTCGCTTCCATGTTGGACCAACCAGTAAGAGATCGACACAATCCCGACTATCTAAAATCCCAAACATTGTCGCACGAACCTCCTTGTGCCAACAATAGCACAGATAATATCTAAAACGGTAAGTAACGCTTTCAATTACCCATGCCAACCTAGGATATATATCCTAAGCATATTTGCCATGATTAAATAGAATACCACGATCCCATTTCCCGTCTAGAGATGCGAAGCATAGTTGTTGCTCCAACACCTTCAGAAAACTCCTTTGACATAGCACCGGTTATCATCCATATTGAATAACCACATGCTATAACCCCGTTATCAGCGCAATGTACAACTGATAAGAAATGCCAAAGTAAACTCCACTAAAGTGTAGTCCACAAGTGAACTGTCGTTATCCACTACTCTTAAACCATATGGAATTAAAATTCCAACAAATGTCAGTAATTTCTACCAACCATCCCCTCCTGATTAGTCCTACTCCCATTTCGACATAAGAAAGGACTAAACCTCCAGTAATATCCAAGTATTAATTTTCCACCTTGTTAGCAGATGATACATTTAGAAACAATGATATACCTGTCTCTATCCGTACCGGCTCACCAAGACGAACCTGATAAGTCGTACTATACTTCTATCCATTTAACTGTAATGTATAATTTATGAATTTTACACCTCAGTCACTCCGACCTTACTAGAATCAGAAAGACAACCACTCCACCTCCTTCAGTACCCTAAACTCATCGGAGTAAGGTACTACCTCCTATGGGGTCAGCCCAAACATCCAAAGTTGACCGCCTCCATTTTCCTGGTAATGGCAAGTGTTATTATTTTCACATGTTAAACCGCAACGGATTGCGCAATAACCACCGAATGTTCAATTACCATATCGGTTGATAAGATTACCCTCGTCCCTATTACTTTCACCAGACGAAGCTTAATGCAAAGTGTGAATCACCACATCTATCCATCTAAGCCGTCTCGGGATCCGTGCTATTCGTAGGAACTGATATCTTACTAGTTCCCAAACTAGACAAAATGAAGCTGATTTAATTTTATCCGCCAATGATATCCCAACCAGAATCCTGACCCTTTTATAGAATCGGTAATCTCTCATCAAGATCCGTGGAAACTACTCTGTCAGTCCCGCTCTAGCATGAGAAGTGGCCGCAAGGATCTAATGATCTCTGACGGTCCATCTAGATTATTTACCAGACATCAGACTTCGAGACATATATTAGATGTTCGGTCTCATCTTCAAGTCTTTGACATCTTACTTTTCTAACACAAGTAAGAGTCTATTAGACATCCTATCTAACTGCCACCGCAAATGGAAATCTTTTTATCCTCCAAATAGTTAACAATTTCCGAGCAACAACTACTTGTTGCAAACGGTCACCTAAAAAAAAAAAATTCCATATTATTTGTGCAAATGAGTGACTCTGCCTCCTCCTTGATATACATCGCCAGCACCTCCTCCTAATGACACCCCCCCCCCCCCTGATGGGAAAAATTCTTGATTAAGAATTTACTGATGACTAGTAAATTCGTCTACTAACCTCAGTCGATGTCATTCCAACAAGTACTTAAATCAGTACCAAAATCCTCTTACTGACTTAGGAACACCTGTTTAAAATTTTCCTAGAAGATATTCAGCCAAGCCAGTTCCTTCGATAAACCAGCATGACGTTACAGCTTATCCACTGAATCTATATCATTTGACTCAAAACTGTTGGTTTTTTTTTTCTTATCCCATCCTGAACACATACTACAACCACGCATGTCTAGGTTCATTTGATTGACTAAAGTTAGATATACTAACCAAATCCTATGATCACATGCCTACAGTCTTAGCATAATTAACGCTATTCCTCCAAAACGGTAATTAACTGATACTTGACGAAAAAGAAATATATAAAGCACACACAATAAAACACAATAAACTCCTACGTAAAACATCGTTCCTCCTAGCAAAGAAAATTTCTTTTAGAAATTAACTTTACCCGATTGGTTCACAATCTCCTTTCTACAGTTTCGGAGGTAATCACCGAACCTCGAAACATAGCTCAAAACCAACTCCATTTGCCTCAGCAAATGCCAAAGGCTTAACCTTCACCCTCCTTATACACAGGATACAAACCGTCTAATGTAGCTGTATAAAGCAACTTAGATCGTTAAAACCTAATCCCCATACTCCCCGGAACGTGCTATATAATCTTTGCTTCGTTCTAAGAAGAACTTCATCCGATTCCCAAACCCCTGAAGAGGTCTCTTTTCTACCTCGTTTAAAGGTAACACACAAAGTTAACTATCCACCTCAACTCTATGAGTATCGTTCACTATACTATTAGGGAACAAGATCACTTTCACGTTATCCCTGATTTTCAACATTTAATACCCTCTTTCTTGAGTTTGTTGAAATCTCCTCCACTAGAATCCTCTTTGGACTCCTATTCCTCGGTTGTCTCCTTTATGAGAATAACTAAAATCGTGTTAGTCCCTTTATACGGGGACCTAAAACACACTCCTATATCCCTCATTGGCTTATACTTCTAAAAGTAGTGCCAACCGGAACTAAACCTTAAATCCCAAGTTCTGCTTCTGATAGAGAACTTGATAACGTACTCCTCTACTCCTTCAGTTTGATTTCCTATCGCCGCAGACCCCATCCTCCTTCTAGTGTCAACCATTCCATAATTATGGAATATAATTGACATCAGGAGCACCTCCTAATGAACCGTAAAAGAGTACAACGAATCCTAATATGGCTCTAAGTTTTTAAGAGACGCAACGCGGAAGACTTCTAATGAAAGACACTCCTAAGGACACTAGAACCTGGAGTACTCTGATACCAACTGTGGTACCCCTCGATTCTAGAGTCACGGGTGATCAAGTCCGAGCACAGATCCGAGGGATACCAGACAATCAATATATAAACAAGCAGGAATAAAATTTGAATTAAGAATAAAATACCAAAACGCTGAAAGAATTCTAAAATAAAAAAAATCCTCAACTTAAAAATAATAAATTAATAACATTTAAATCCTTCAAATCCGTACAACTTGGGAATCCATCTAGTGGACCCCTAATAATGCCAACTGGTAAAACATTTACAGAATTAAAATCCAAAACCAAAATAAGAAAGAAAATCCTATGTAGTCGGAAGAGTGAGTGACTGTATCTGCATCACCACGATCAAACCCTAAGCCTGGTACTCACGAACACCTGAAAAAATAAAGGTGGGTCAGGCCCACATGCAAGTTCCATCCTACTACAATCCGTACATAAACCCGATACGCAGATACATCCTAGATAGCTCGGCAATATCTACAATAGTCCATAGATATATATATACACACTATAGGATGCTCACTAGCCTATAACATAGTTCAGCCTGGGTAGAAGGTGACCTATAAAACACGCTTTTCAGCGGCCAAGTACCTAGACCTACCAAGGAACATTTGCTATATCTAGCTACTCAACCTTTGCGATATACGCACCCTAACTGTGATCAGGAGACTCAAGCTCGTATCACAGTACCATAAATATATATATAAATTCCTTCCTAACGCCGAAAGATAAAACAAGCATCCATTATGTCGTTCAACTGTTTTAGTTGACAGGACATGTATCCATGTAGGAGTTAACTATTTTAGTTAATCCATTCCGTATGTATGAAATGGGTAGGACTTAGCTTTTTGATCTAATCCATCCCTGATATGTCACCGTCCCATACCGGTACATATAATGCAAATGATGCACATTCATTAGAACATCAAATAAATCCAGAAACCAGCATAATAGAAAACAGATATTATTAAGATCCTATTATGCATCCAGTATATGATTATAATCATTAATCCTCCAAATAAATTGTTAAAGTATTGATAAACAATTTATATTATCCACATCCATACAATTGATAAAACAGAAGTTAAACAGTTCATCAATTAACATCCATAACCTGTTATAATGATCAACCAGAAATATAAACTAAATACATTATATTAGATATCCCAAACCATCCTCTCATACCATATTATTTAAATTGCCAAAACAAAGACAAGTAATGAAATCCTTCACAATCCTTAACAGCATGAAAGTTAGCATTTACACCACATGACGTCCCTTTGATCCTCCACTCCAAAACCTGTGCTTGATATAATATGACACTCTGAATTCCAAACTGCTCATTATATGAAACCCTAATAGTATTCCCATACTAGTCCATTTAGTTCGCTAAACCAAAACTAGCAACTAAAATTCCTACCACTCCTGATAGCATACCATTTAATATCTAAGTTAATACTGTCTATGCCCAAATCCTACACCGAACTTTTTGGCCTCCATTAAAGTATATAAATAATTTATATAACATCCCAAAAGTAATTCGATACCAGTCAGTTTAAGTTATTAAAACAAATTTGTTAACTTAAACATTCATCCTTCCTTGACAGCATGCCTATTCCACGTTTCTGTTTCCTGATTCCCCTTAAGATTAGCACCCTAGCATAAACCAACTATTTAAGGGTCTTAATAGGTTAATTTTAACATATTTGAAACCCCCTTTAATTTCCAGTATTTGCGTTTAACCCCAGAACTCCGAAAAAATTGCAGAAAACACCCCGTAGGGGTTTTTTTTCCATGGGAGCCGGCTCCCCTTTATTGGAGCCGGCTCCTAGGCTTCTAGAGCCGGCTCCCCCTCATGGAGAGCCGGCTCTCTCTTCATGGGAGCCGGCTCCCACCATTTAGGAGCCGGCTCTCACCCCTGAGAGCCCCTCTGCCTCGTCTCTACTTCGTCCGATGATTTTTCTGCGTTTCCGGCGAAGTCCGACGTTCCTGTCCCAAGTATTTTAACATTCCTAGGGTTCAATTTAAATTCTTAAAGCCCTAGAAACTTCTCACCATCCAGCATGCATTAATTGACAAAAATCTAAAACAAAAACAAAACCGTATCCAAAAACGCCAATAACAGTTAACTGAACATATGAACAATCTAAAGTCTGATCACCTGTATCAAAATTCCATTATAAAGGTTAATTGACTTCCTAACCATCCTAACAACACCTCACATTGCATTATGAATTAATTTACAGAGGTTTAATACATAATCTAACAATTTATGCAAGGAAAGCCATCTTCAGTTATTATACGTTAACCAAATTTCAGACTAAACTAATATGCATAAAATTTGTTTTAAAAGTTTTAATTAACTTCCTGGAGTCTATTTAGAATGAACAGAACACAAGTTTACAGGAAGGAGAGAATGAAACTTGCCTTTAGATTTCGTTTTGAAACCTTACAGCCGCATCGTCTCTAAGTTTCAGAATTCTCTTATACTGCTCCCACCTCTGACCATTGTTCCATTCCTCTGTTCTTCCTCCTTAGCTTCATAGATTAATACTACGTGAATAATGTTTTATTTTAACCCTTGCAGACTACACAAGAATATACACCTTGAAGTGTATACAACCCCCTCTGTGTATCTCTGTTTTTCCTCTTAAATTACCCCTACGTGAATAGGTTTTCTCCCAAAACCCTTGCAACATATATCGTTATATATATATAGACTCCTCTGAAACCCTAATCCCAAATCCAGTAATCCTAACCCTAAGTCCAGCCCAACTACAAGTCGGCTACCTAATTACTTAATCATAACACCCTAAACCTAATTATCACCCAACATGGTAATAAACAAGTGACCACAACAGTTACGTTCATTATACATATATCTGGAATAAAATGAACTAACTAATTAATTAATTACCCTTAAACATAATTAAGGAAAATAAATAAATAATTATGACTAAAAACCACACAGAACACACATAAAATTTCAAGTCAAATGAAAAACAAAATAAAACACACTTAAACAATATTAATTTAAACACACAAATAATCAAGCAATTAATTTAAACAAATACAATAAACACAACTAGTCAAATAAGTACATAAGTCACTTAGATAATCAAAATTAAATTCCCATTTTATCCTTTTGAAAACTAGGGGTATTACAAGTATAGGTGGAGATATATAGGGAAACATTGGAACATATTACCTCACTTGTTTTGATGTGGAGTACAATTTCTGCAAAGAGGTTATGGAAAACAATCGAAAACCATATCAGACAAATATAGTATCCCTAAACAAAATATAACCATATTCAAATACTAAACAGTTACGGAGCTAACGAGTAGGAGTGAGATACAACTGGTTAAGACTCGAAAATCAATCCAAGGTAACTGAATAGACACAACCGGCTGGGTTGCCTTCCAGGAGCGCTAAGTTTAACGTCTTCAACCAAATACTATGGGGGAAGTTCCCCTAAAAGAGATTAGTCTGAATAGATAGGATTGACGAAGAAAATTTCCTCAATGACGTGAGCCTCAAGCTCAAGAAAAGGCTTTAAACGATGAGCATTGACTTTAAACAGTTTTCCAATTTTGGGATCTTGTACCTCAATAGCACCATGACTAACAACATGGTGTACATAATATGGACCAGACCATCGTGACCTCAACTTCTCAGGAAACAATGCAAGACAAGAGTTATATAAAAGAACCATTTAGCCTTGGAAAAACTCATTTCTTAAAATTTGTTTGTCATGTTCCAATTTAGTCTTAGCTTTATAAATCCTCGAACTCTCATAGGCATCATTTCGGATTTCTTCCAACTCATTAAGTTGAAGTGTCCTACGCTCACCGGCTTGATCAAAATCAAAGTTCATGGCCTTGATGGCCTAATAAGCAAGATGTTCCAGTTCAACAGGCAAGTGATAGGCTTTGCCATAGACCAATCGGTATGGAGACATTCCTATAGGGGTCTTATAAGCAGTACGATATGCCCATAAAGCATTATGGAGGCGGAAACTCCAGTCATTTCTTGTGGGTTTAACCATTTTCTCTAAGATATGTTTGATCTCCCTATTGGATACCTCAGCCTGACCATTGGTTTGTAGGTGGTAAGATAAGGCTACCTTATGGGTGATCCCATATTTTAACATTAGGTTAGCAAAGACTTTGTTGCAGAAATGTGAACTATTATCACTGATTATGGCTCAAGGTGTACTAAAGCGAGACAAAATTAAGTCTTTCAAAAATTTCACCACAACCCTATGGTCTGCTGTCTTGGTGGCTAAGGCTTCTACCCATTTGGACACATAATCAACTGCCAAAAGGATGTAGGTATATGTAATACCCCGATAATTTTAAAAGATTTATTAATTAGGATTAATTATTTTATTTTATTTTTCAATGATTTATTTTATTTTATTGAGTGCTAGATTAATTATCTTATTTTAATTAAGTTATATTTCGTGATTATGTATGATGATTGATTGTTTATGTGGTTGATTATTGATTGAATTATTGGTGTGTTGATTTTATTGGTATTATATGACTTAGTTGTAAATTCTTGTTTGTTTATGTGCTTCATGTAATTAGTATTTTAATTTCTGTATTTAATTAATTATCTTATTTATTTAAATTAATTGGATTGGGCTTAAGGAAAGTTGGACCAAAAGATGTGGTCTTGGGCTTGTATGAAACCTTATTGGGTTAATTAATGAAGGTCCGTGGTTATTTAATTATTTACATGATCACTTTTGTATCAATTATATTTATATATATATATATATATATATATATATATATATATAATTATATATAAATATAATTAATTAATAATTGTTATGGAAAGATATATATATAGATATATATTTATTGATATTTATAAGTATATATGATTTAATTAACTAATGAGTTAATTATGGAAGGAATATATATTTATATATATATATGTTTATAGATATAAATTATTTAAAGATTATTATTTTAATTCATAATACTAGTTGGAATAGGATTTGGAATTTAAGGTGTATAAAAATACACATAAGACTTTAGGGTTAAAGGTTTTACACGTTAGAAAAATAAAACAGACAGAGAGAGAGGAAGAAGAAGGGCTGATAAGGAGGAGGTCGGATCTGAAAAGGAGGACGTCGGAATTGGAAGAGATAATTAAAGCTTAAAGCGTCGGTTTCGTTTCGAAACCTTCAGGCGAGTTTTCTCTAACTTTCCTCTTAGAACTCATAAGGATTTCACCTTGAGTATCAAGGCTTTAATTAAATTTATTTGTTTAAAAATTATGGTTAGATCGGAATAATTAAAAAGTATAAACTATTATATTTGATTTTTAGATTATTGGATTTTAATTGATATATATAGGTGTTATGTATATTTTAAAATCAATCTATAGGTGGATTTGTGACCCAAGAGAGTTAATTATGGTTTCTTTATTTTCTAGAATTGTTCTGGAATTTTCTGGAATTTTTCTGATATTTTTAGGAATTTATTAGGATTTATTTTCCTATTATTTGTTAGGAAAATAATTATATATATATATATATATATATATATATATATATATACTAGGTAACTGGGAGCGGCGGCACAATAAAGAATTGATCCAGTTCGGCGCGGTGTAGGATAATAGAGTGTATACGCCAATTAGGGCCATTTGATTAATTAAACTTATGTGAATTGATATGGTGCATCGCGGCGCATAAAACTTTAGTGCGCATGTGTATCTGGACCATAGAAGTGGTCTGGTCAACTATGGGATTATTTGGTGTATTGCAAACCATGAGAAGATGGTGCACTCGCTGATCTGGACCTTAGATCTATTATAGTTAATAGAAAATAATCTAGTGTGAGCGTGTTCATTTGCGCACTCATTTATGACAATTGGATGCGGCATAAAGGAAGTGATGGATTTAGTGTGGTGAGCTCACGGTAGCTGAAAGAGCTTAGCCAATACCAGCACACAAGGAGGCTTGAATCCAGCGTGTGCAAGTGCATAGTAAGCACGTGGGCGCGCGTGGGTAACTATGTTGGCCTAATTCGACACTAGAAATTAAAACGGTCATAACTTAGTCATTTTAAATCGAAATTGGGTCATTCTTGAGTTCAAATTCAAGGATTTTTCGTCTTCTTTCCAATGGTACCAATTTCATTATCAGATTCCCATCCTACTAGGAGATATTTATGTTTTAGTGAGAAAGTGTCGGAAAACTATTTAAACCAATATGGAGTATTTAAAGGA